>NC_080580.1:35799002-40966502 GCF_029962835.1 Magnolia sinica
GGACAAGGGCAAAATCATAATCTAAGGGGAGTCATCTAGAGCTAAAAGATAAAAAAATGTGTGCTCGTTCATGAGAAAACAGGCCCCCAGCTCCAGCTGAGCCCTCAATGCCATCATCTCCAGCCTCGCGACAGGAGACACCACGCCAGGGCTCTCCAACTTGAGATCCAAATCCCGACAGTTCCACCTCGTACAGATGCCATATATGATTGGAGAGATATGTTGACAAGAATTGCATTCGCCCATATGGGATTGAGCCCATATTATAACTAGTTTTGGATGGAGCAATGTGCTCAACTTTGGTGGCGTATCTCAAAATGAGCAGGTGTATCAATTCCTGGCTTACTTTCATTGCCCAATTCTTAAGCAACCGTCTGTTGAGGTCACTATTGGTCAGATCACTACCCGTGTCACTACCGTGATAATCGTTCAGCTCATCAGTGTGCCAGTCACTTCGCAAGGCCTAGTGGATCATGATTTTGACTCCTAAGAGGTTTGGTCTGAGGTCACCAGATACAAGTGTAATGGCGTAAACGTCCCCTGACATGAAGGGAATGCTTTACGTTTAAAGTACATGGCACATAAATTTCATGTCCTCCATGATATCTTCAGTTAAAATGTTTATCCCCGTGGGAACAATAGGGTAGACTTGACCCCCTTCATGTTAGGCATCCTTTATAGCGTCTGTCTAGGGATTTGTATATGTCTGCCAACCATCATACTCCATCAGATCAACATTGTAGTCCAGGGGACTCGAGATACGCATATTCCGTTTCTCATCTCATTTGTCTCCTATCCCGGGAGGTGAGGTTGCTGCCCACAACTGATCGTCTGTGTGCTTCTCCTCGCTTCACTCAAGTTAACATCAGGAGGATGAACCTTCAGGAGCAACTGACAACCGCATCAGCATCTGCACCATCGAAGGATGACGTTGCTGGTGACACCAAGGCTACAGAGACTAACTTCCCGATAGAGGATGAGACTCGATCACCTCCCGATCTCCCACACACACCAGAGTTCCACACTAGGTGCCACATGCACTTTTGAGATCACAGAGAGTCCATCATCCAACACTTGGATCATTAGGATGAGCAGCTCACTCGGATGGAGTGGGTGGTTAAGGCCCTACAACGCTCTAAGGAGGTAGTACAATAGACTATGCAGGAGATTCTTCATGCCCTTACATGCCGTTGTAACAATTTTGCTTTGCGCGAGGGCGGTCTATTACTTTAGAGTCTCCGGTTTAGCAATGTTGATCTAGGGTTTAGGTCTTGGGATAGTGTTCACTCCCCAAGTATAAGGTTGTGATGTAGTAATAAACTCGGTGAGACCGAGGTCGAATCCCAAGGGACTGAAACCTGTACGTAATTTGAAACTAGGTAGAACTAGAACTAGACTAAGATGAAATCTAAATCAAGTGTAATTTGAGGAATAATAATGAAATAATTATCTAAAACTTAGAGAATTTAGGGAAAGGAAACTAGGGATTCAGAGGATCCACCTGTAGAGATCAAGGAGAACTTATGCTTGTTTCAAGAATTCAACTGAACTTAGAGTCCCATCTTCATCCAGTGAAGGGTGTAACCATGGAAATCAAAACTAAACTTCCTTTGATCAAGTTTTCAAGAGATGAAAGGTATATGAATTAGAATGGATTCCATCACCAAACCATGCCCAGGAGACAAGGCAAACAATAGAATTAAACTAATTAACAACCAATCATAAGATGTATGAAGGTTAGGAAGGGTACCGTCATCCGACCATGCCCAGGAGACGATGGTGAACAACAGGGCTTCCTGACATCATAAACATAAAAAGGAAAGGAACATGCTCAAAGCTATCGCAGACCCATTGTAATTTTAGTCACAACAGACCATTAAAAACTAAAAACATTCCCTTAATTAAACCAAAATCAACATCAGTTCAGTCTAAACAAAAGGCACAAGCAAAAAGTTCTCCCATCACGCTACAAGCTTCACCTCTTAGCCCTAGCTAAGAGGTTTAGCCTCGCAACATGATTAGGCTAAATCCCTTAAAAATAATAATACGAAAAACAATAGTCAAAACTCTAAAATACTCTCTTTCTCTTGAATTATGCCTCCAAGGCTGCTTCACACCAAGATGCCCCAGTCTCCATCACTGCCTTCCCTTTTTATAAAGCTTTTTTATCGGTGAAACACTCTCCGTAAGTCTGTTTACGCAAGGCCTCTTGCGTAACCCTGTTTACGCAGGGAGTTAGACGATGCACTCCATCCTTGCTGATCTTACTGATCGGTGAAAGATCTTCTAGGGTTTGGTCTAGTTCCTCATCCCCACAAGATGGACAGTGCAGATCTTCGTTCCAATCCTGACCATGATCGAAAATCGGCCCACAGCGACCGCGTTTATCGGACGCAGAGCTTGCTGCATAAACAGTTGCGCTGATGCTTGGTGGGACCCGTGATTTAAGTCTGTGGATAAATCCACGCCGTCCACCGAATTCCTCTCGAAATTTCAGTTAGAAAAGTATGGTTTTGGATCGCCCTTTATGCAGCCCACTTGATCGATCTTGTGGCAATGATGCTGGCGTTGGAATGGTTAGGACATCGTTCTTACTATCTTCTTAAAGTTTCGACACTTATTCCCTAGTAATATGGACCCTGGGATTATAACTGATGGTTCGGATTGGACTTCCGAACTGTGATGATGGCCCATAAGTGAGGACCGCAGGTCCCTGTTTCAAATAGAGAATGACACTGCCGTTTTTGAATTGTAGTCGATCAACACCATGTTGACCGACTTCACTTTCTTGGTGCACAGTCTCTATGCACTCCACTTATGTAAAGCGGGTCCCACCTTGATGTATATGCGAAATCTGCTCTGTCCATCCATTTTTTCAGATCATTTAAGACGTTGAGTCTAAAATTGAAGCATATCCAGTGATCAGGTGGGCCCCAAATTAGATATTCATGTGATAATCTGTCTGTTGGCCTACTTTCACAATGATCTAATGGTTGAAATTCGACATGTATGGTTAATTTATGGTCCTCATACCATATATGAATTTTCGAGCCGAACGGATGGTGGAAACCCTGTGATCTTGCATTCTAGACATCATTCAGGCCATTTGAGATTCAGTTTCTCGATTTTCTCGGATATCTGGCATGTAAATCTGTTGATCTTGGTCTCCTGGGGTCCGTCCCATGTTTTGGTGAATTCTGAGCATTAAATCTCAGCTTTTAGCACCTTGTTTCGGTCTAAGCTCACAAATGTACCTTGCATCACAAACACGATTAAATCGGATAGTTAAACAGTACCATGTTCGTAAATCTAGGCAATAATTGGGGTCTAATATATAATATTTAACCCTCAACACAACCCCTAACCTGCATCTTTCTAGTCCCGAGCAAAGTATGCGAAAAATACGTTTAAACTTACAAGACGATTTCTATAAACTCGAATGATTTTTGAAAAACAACCCATATCCTGGAATTATAAGATTCGTGAATGTTGGGCATTACATTCCCCATACTCATGTGCTCGATATACTTCATAATCAAGATCAAAGTATTAATCCATCAATTAGAAAAAATTCTAAACATTAGGATCCATGAGTGTATAGTCTAATCTCGGCTTATCATCATTAAAATTCACTTCTCTATTTCAGGATATCATTGGTAACCAACAAGAGAATTCATGATATTCAAGACTTAAATCAAAACTTGCCTCACAGATCATTTTTTCATTCTTCCAGCTTTTAATTTTTTCATTAAAAGTAACGCTAAGGGGAATTAAATCCTCACCTATAGAGAGCAATCCTATGGTGAAGACTGTACACCCAACCCTTTTCAAATATCATCCATGGGGAATTAAATCTACACCTATAGGGAGCAAACCTATGGTGAAGATTATTCGCCCAACCCTTTCCAAAGGTATCTTTTTTTTAGCTAGGTATTTTCTTTTTCTTCAAGTAATCATGATGGGCAAATTTTTCAAGCTAGTTCCTTACATGCTTAGTGATTACCAAGTTAACCCTTCAATATCAAACTGAAACCTTAATGTGAAAGCGAGATGTGACATGTGAAATCATGACTCAATCAATGTTTACAACTTCTAATTATGGATTCATAATTCAAACTTAATTGTGAAATCTAACAAATAGCTGAATGCAAGAGTTATAAATTACCAACATCACTTATCTTGTAATTCTAAATCCAAGATGGCCATCAAAATCACTTCGAATTCACAAGAATTTTCAGAAAAATTTTAAAAAATTTTCACAATTTTTGCTCAAGACTAAGAAAGCACTGATTAGGTAACCTGATCTCCCACCCCCAACCTAAAATCTACATTGTCCTCAATGTAAAAGATATATGAGCATGTAATGCACATGGGATAACGAAAGTAAATGAGAAGTGATGGGAAGATAGTACCTGGATGAAGGAATCGAGAAAGACTTTTCAAGAGATCGTAGTGTGAGAGCAGGTCAGCACAAGAGTGAAAACAAGAAAGCAAACTAACCTAATGGCATAAAACCGACTAACCTAGAACAACATAAAGAAAACTACCCTAGTCCTATGAAAGTAGTAAATTCTAATCCTCAACTGCGAAAGCACGGAAAATATACTTAATCATGTATCCAGTTCTTCTGTTGGCCAGTATCTTGGTAAATTTCTCAGAAGGTTTTTCAACGAGATCATCCAAAAGCCAGTTTTGTAGTAGGCGTGGATGTCCTGGAGCGTGAATGTCCAGAGAAATTGAGGGACCTCAGTATAAAGTTTTCTTTTAATCGTCTGAAGTGTCCAAAGTATATATGATTCACCTGTGGCAGATAAAATTTCGAAGTTAGTACACCATGATGAATTAGAGACTACAAGTAGATGAAATTCAGAAAAAATTATAGTAGGTGGTGTAGTCTCAACACACGTCAAAGTTTCACTCTTTAGTTCAATTTTCAGCTCCTTCTCCTTTAATGGTAAACATTCAGGATCTGGGAGAGGAGGTATTTCTAAATAAGGGTTCTCTCAGTCCGTGACAACTACCGAGGTATTGTCTTGTGAGGCATCCACTATTTTGTGTATCATGGGATCGTTTGAATCTGCAAAGTGTGCTAAGCAATCATCCAAAGAGTCGAAACATTCAGTTGAAAGGAGTTCATTCATCCTATCGATATATGTGATGATATGTCCAATAACTCCTTTATCTTCTTTGAGAGTATAAATGAGCATACTCTCTTATTTGTTCTCAAGGTGAGATGAAATCACCACTGGGTATGTCTCTTCTTGACCTAAATGGGCATATTCTAAATCAGAGGGTAAAGGTTTTAGATCAAGCTTCAGTGGCTTGAGGTTAGACGATAGAGGCACGACATCAGTTTGGGGTAATTCTTCAAATTGTGGCCTCCACTGGTTAACTTCAAGTACCGGCGCAGTATTAAGCAAGGCACACCTCTCCGTAATCATGTCATCATCTAAGTCATGGGAGTATGTCATACACGTCTCTAGATGATCAGAGGATAAGGTCAGAGGCGTTCTATCTTTCATGAAAGAATCAATCATGTTAATGTTGTGAAAATTGTCATCATCCTCTGAGTTTCTACCATTATTGAAAAAGATGTTTAACTCTAATGTCATATTCCCAAAAGACATAGTCATGACACCATTCCTGTAATTGATAATTGTGTTTAAAGTGGCAAGGAATGGGTGACCAAGAATGACGGGAATCTGAGTGCTCATGTTATTGATGGGTTCAGTGTCCAGGATGATAAAATCTATAAGGTAATAAAATCTATTGACCTGGACCAACACATCCTCAATTATCCCTCTTGGTACACGAATAGAGCGATCAACAAGTTGTAGTGTGGTTAGGGTGGGTTTTTACCCAAACCTAACTGTTTGTATACTCAGTAAGGAATCAGATTAATGCTCGCTCCTAAGTCAAGAAGTGTTGATCAATTCGATAGTCCCTGATTACACATGATATAGTTGGGCTACTAGGATCTTTGAATTTCTGCGGCACGTCTTGCTTCAGGATGGCACTCAGTTTCTCAGTTAAGAAGATCTTCTTTTGAATACTCTGCCGTCGTTTGGTCGTGCATAGGTCTTTCAGGAATTTGGCATATAAAGGTATTTTTTTACGGCATCAAGTAAAAGAATGTTGACTTTTACTTGTTTCAACACCTCTAAAATATCCTGAGAGTTAGAGAGAGGTTTTGGTGCAACCAACCGTTGGGAAAATGGAGCAACTGGCTTCTCTGGAAGTTCTGGTTCTAATTTTTGTGGGGCATCACTAGATCCATCATTGTTGTCCTCTTCTAATTCTTGAGGCTTTTCTGGCCTAACCGGAAGGGTTTTATTAATAATCTTTCCACTCCTAAGAGTGGTGATGGATTTAGCATGCTCCATCTGATTTGAAGAGCTTGGGTTGCCAACTTCATATTGTAGCTTTGGATTGGGAAGAGGTTGAGCTGGGAGGCTCCCTTTATTTCCAATCGTATTTTCAGCCTTAAGTCCTTGTAATGTTTTGTTAAGGTCTTGCAAGGTTTGTAGCATACCCTGATTGAAAAGATCTTGCTTTTCAAAATGTTTTAGAATCGGATCCTCTTGAGGTTTCTCTTGTTGTTGTTGTGAAGTTTGATTAAAGAAGCCTTGAGGGATAGCAGTTTGTCCATTCCTCTAACTAAAATTTGGATGATTTTTCCAACCAGGATTGTACGTATTAGAGATAGGTTCATTGAAAGGTCTTTGATAGTTATTTACGGCATTGGCTTGTTCATTCAACACTTCTTGAAAGGCAGGTATTGTAGGACAATTTTCAGTTATATGAATGTTGCCATCACAGATGCCGCAAATAATTTCATTAACCTTATCCTTCTTTCCTTCCATGGCCTCAAATTTTTTTATGAGATTAGTCACTTTATAATTGAGATCATCCTCTTCTTTCAAGAGATACAATCCACCTTTCTCCTTAGATTAAGTTGGCCTAGATGTGATGTTCGAATTTGGGTAATGGTCCCATGATTGTGTTTTTTCAGCAAGGCTATCGAGATAATCTCATACCTCATCGAATTCTTTATTCATGAATTCTCCATTACATATTGTCTCGACTAATTGGCGCATGGAAGATAATAGTCCATCATAGAAAAAGTTTGTAATGCCCCACGTTTCAAAGCCGTGTTGTGGGCATGAACTGACAAGATCCTTGAACCTTTCCCAACATTGGAAGAATATTTCATCCTCCTTTTGGGCGAAGTTTATGATTGCTTTTCTAAGGGTAATCGTTTTATGATGTGGAAAAAATTTCTGTATGAATTTCCTTTGCATATCATTCCATACATCAATGGATCTAGGACGCAGTAAATGTAACCACATCTTAGCCTTCTCCTTCAAGGAAAATGGAAAGAGTTTTAGCCTGACTGTATCCTTAGATATATTAGGAAAGTATAAAGTGGCTATGACCTCATCGAACTCTTTCAGATGTAAGTATGGACTTTCTGATTTAAGCTCATGGAATTTAGGAATGAGTTGGATAACTCCTAGCTTGATGTTCATATGTCTTGTATTTTTAGGAAAAATCATGCATGATGGCATACTCACCCCTGCCAGTTATAAATAATCTCATAAAGTACGAGGCGAGGGTGCTTGATGCACCTCATTCTCATCCTGAATGTCCTCTATCCTAGCTGGAGGGAGTTGATTTATGGCCATTACTTCAACTAACTCTGGGGATCTCGAGCGGTATCTAATCCTACAATGGACAGTCAACCCCTCAACTAATCCTCCTTCGGTCAAGAGATATCGTGTATTATTACAAACCTACTTGGGCATAAAACACTCGCAGCCCCCAATTTAGATCCTAAACCTAGACCTAAGAGGAAGAATATAAAGGAATTCTAGAAATAAAGAGGAAAGATGGAAAGAAGTTACCGAATTCAAAGTCCTAAGTGAAGATCCTGCAAACCAAAACAAACCAAGTTAGTTTATAGAAGATAAAACCAAATCTAAAGGCTAGAGAAAGTAAGGAAATAAGGACGAAATTACCAGATTAGAAGATCTATCAAAAATCCTACAAGGTGGGAAAACAAGTTAGTTCTAAAAATCGATAAGAAAGAAAAATCTAAAACTAAAGTTAGTAAAATCCTAATCTTAAATTAATTCTAAAACCACTTAATTTCAGAGAATCATAGCCGTCAGTCCCCGGCAACGGTGCCAAATACTTGTTCACTCCCCAAGTATAAGGTTGTGATGTAGTAATAAACTCGATGAGACCGAGGTCGAATCCCAAGGGACTGAAACCTATACGTAATCTGAAACTAAGTAGAACTAGAACTAGACTAAGATGAAATCTAAATCAAGTGTAATTTGATGAATAATAATGAAATAATTATCTAAAACTTAAAGAATTCAGGGAAAGGAAACTAGGGATTCAGAGGATCCACTTGTAGAGATCAAGGAGATCTTATGCTTGTTTCAAAAATTCAACAGAACTTAGAGTCACATCTTCATCCAGTGAAGGGTGTAACCATGGAAATCAAAACTGAACTTCCTTTGATCAAGTTTTCAAGAGATGAAAGGTATATGAATTAGAATGGATTACATCACCAAACCATGCCTAGGAGACAAGGCAAACAACAGAATTAAACTAATTAACAACCAATCATAAGATGTATGAAGGTTAAGAAGGGTACTGTCATCCGACCATGCTCAGGAGACGATGGTGAACAACAGGGCTTCCTGACGTCATAATCAAAATAAGAAAAGGGACATGCTCAAAGTTATCATAGACTCATTATAATTTTAGTCACAACAGACCATTAAAAACTAAAAACCATCCCTTAATTAAACCAAAATCAACATCAGTTTAGTCTAAACAAAAGGCACAAGTCAAAAGTTCTCCTATCACACTACAAGCTTCAACTCTTAGTCCTAGCTAAGAGGTTTAGCCTAACAACATGATTAGGCTAAATCCCTTAAAAATAATAATATGAAAAACAGTAATCAAAACTTTAAAATAGTCTCTTTCTCTTGAATTATGCCTCCACGGCTGCTTCATACCAAGATGTCCCAGTCTCCATGACTGCCTTCCCTTTTTATAAAGCTTTTTTGTCGGTGAAACACTCTCCGCAAGTCTGTTTACGCAAGGCCTCCTACGTAACCTTGTTTACGCAGGGAGTTAGACGATGCACTCCATCCTTGCTGATCTTACTGATCGGTGAAATATCTTCTGGGGTTCAGTCTACTTCCTCATCCCCACAAGATGGACAGTGCAAATCTTCAATTCGATCCTGACCATAATCGAAAAATGGCCCACAGCGACCACATTTATCGGACGTAGAGCCTGTTGTGTAAACAGTTGCACTGATGCTTAGTGGGACCCATGATTGAAGTCTATGGAGAAATCCACGCCGTCCACCGAATTCCTCTCGGAATTTCAGTCAGAAAAGTATGGTTTTAGATCACCCTTTATACGACCCACTTGATCGATCTTGCGGGAACGATGCTGCTATTAGAATGGTTGGGACACCGTTCTTGCTATCTTCTTAAAGTTTCGACACCTATTCCCTAGTAATATGGACCCTGGGATTATAACTGATGGTTCGGATTGGACTTCTGAACCGTGATGATGGCCCACAAGTGAGGACCATAGCTCCTTATTTCAAACAGAGAATGACACTACCATTTTTAAATTGTAGTCGGTCAATACCGTGTTGACCGACTTCACTTTCTTAGTGCACGGTGAGTGCACAGTCTCTGTGCACTCCACTTATGTAAAGCGGGTCCCACCTTGATGTATATGCGAAATCTGCTTCGTCCATCCATTTTTTCAGATCATTTAAGATGTTGAGTCCAAAATTGAAGCATATCCAGCAATCAGGTGGGCCCCAAATCAGATATTCATGGGATAATCTATCCGTTGGCCTACTTTCACAACGATCCAATGGTTGAAATTCGACATGTACGGTTAATTTATGGTCCTCATACCATATATGAATTTTCGAGCAGAACGGATGATGGAAACCTTGTGATCTTGCATTTTAGACGTTATTCAGGCCATTTGAGATTCAGTTTCTCGATTTTCTCGGATCTATTGCATATAAATCCGTTGATCTTAGTCTCCTGGGGTCCGTCCCATGCTTTGGTGAATTCTGAGCATTAAATCTCAGCTTTTAGCACCCTGTTTCGGTCCCAACTCGCAAATGTACCTTGCATCACAAACACGATTAAATCGGACAGTTAAACAGTACCATGTTCGTAAATCCAGGCAATAATTGGGGTCTAATATATAATATTTAACCCTCAACAGATAGTTATCTTTTTGGATGCTTAGGATGGTGTGATAGTGTTATATTGATATATATTTTGATCAAATTTTTGTATGTTATTTTATATGGATAATGTTGCCTTGCTTGGGTTGTGTATGTTTTTTTAGATATTTTGGATGCTTATATATATATATTGAAAGTACCCTGGTTTGTCAATTAGCGTGAGTGTTGAGTCGGCTAGACAGAGAAGCTCAATAGGAAGATCAATCAACCGTCTGCCTCAACCGGATGTGGGTCCGAACTCGCCACAGGTAAACCTAAGCCTCACATCCCATGTCTTAAAACACCAGGTAAATAAAACCCTTAAAACTGATTAGAATATCATAGGGTTTTTGAGTTAGAAAACCTTTTTCAAAATTCAAAAAAATCTCTAAGTTTTCTACCTCTGTCGATTTATCAACAGTCTGATCAATATGATTGATAAATGTTGTCGATGTCCTCGGAACTCACTTGATATTATGAAATAAGGACATATGTTGTCCAGCAACCGCATATACTTATGGACGGAATTATCGATGTATCGATAGCAGTATTGATATCATTGAAACTTAAATCTCGAGTCTATCGAAGTTGATCGATAAAATCGATAGCAGAGATTTTGTGTCCCTGTTTTTCTAAAGAAAATCATGAAGATCTTCAATATATTGAAGTACTCCTCGATATCCTCAAAATTCAAAAACTGATGATATCGAAAGGCATTCGATGATATCGATCTTGGACACAGTTTACCAGCAATATTTTCAGGTGATTTTTATCTTAGATCGGGGGTCACTCGATACAATCAATATTCAAGTATCGATAGTATCGAGGCTGGATCGATTGCATCGAGAATGGACATAAACTGTCTACCAAGCTTAACTGGAAAATCGTTTGGATTTATTGATGCATTGACCCGACTACCGATATCATCGACATTCAAATTTTGATGATATCGAGTGTACCTCGATCATATCCTTGATCTGAAATATTTCTAAAGCAAGTGTCTCTCATTTTCAAGTATAGAGGAATCGATCCTCGTATCGATGAAATCGGAGTTCAAAATCCAATGACATCAACGCGTGTTTCGATTCCCTCGACCAGCTGGCAAAATATTTCAAAAGCATATGACATTTGAGTTTGTGTCATCGAGCGGCCAGTCGATACAATCGAGAGTATACGCTCGATGTTATCGACCCTGCTCGATGATATTGAACTCTGTCATAAATGTGACCGTTTTATATCAGTTAGAACCTTTTGCCTATTTACAGAGAGCTTGGCCTTAGCTGCTGGTAGAGAAAGAAGAGAGTGCTTTTGAGTGTTTAACCTTAGATCATATATCCAAAGCCCTTTCTCTTATAGAAGTTCATCCTCCAATCCACCCTCATCATTGACATTCAATAGAGTGGATTGGGGAATGAACTTTCACATTCAAGGATCCTCCAGTTACCATCTTAATGGAAAATCATTGAGTTGGGATGCCTTGAATGCATGAATGATTGGAATTGCTCTATCTCCCTTATAGGAATATCTTCAATAGAGTAGGATTCCATTATATCCTTGACCCAACCCATTGCCATGCATTGGTATATCTTCTGAGTTGCAGTTCAAGGAAGTAGAAGACTTTTCATCAACAAAGGAGGAGATCTTTGACAACGAGCAAAAAGAGACTCATCTACTTATTTATAAGTTATTAGAGTCCAGAGGACCCTTGTGATCATTCATTTGAAGGATTGGGTCTAAGGTGTTTCTCACCCTTTACAAGTCCTCTGGGAGGCCTTTGACGGGAGTGTACGTGGTGGGTGCGTTATGTTGACCCTTGCTCTGTGGAAAGCATAAACAGGTAGGGTCTTGTAGAAGATCCTTGGCCAGTGTGCCTAAAAGTGGGTGCCATGTGTTGACCCTTACTCGTGAGAGCATAAACCTAAGAGGTTCCTTGTGTGGATCCTTGGTCAGTATGCCTAAAATTGGGTGCTATGTGTTGACCCTTGCTCGTTGGAGCATAAACTGTCAGCCTAGGTATAGGTTGTAATGGTTAAAGGTGAACCTGATTTAAAACCTCGGGTTTGAGGTGAACCATGTGAAACCTCCTTAGTGAAATCCGGCACACTCAAGGGTTGAGTGCGTCTGCTGGGAGTGGAGTAAACAAGTAGTCGAACCACTATAAAAATGACTGTGTTTGTGATTAATGCTTGTCTTTGACTACTTGTTTGATTTTATTAAATGCTTTCATATTTGATCACACCTCACACACAACGACATTCGCCATAAACACTGAATTGCATCATGCTTATCATTAAATCAGTTTTATGATTGGATCCTCTAATTGGCTTGGAAGCCATTAGAGTTATCTTGAAGAAATCCTGATTCATGCATATCTACTCAGGACAAGTTTCGTAGGATTTTAAATAAACCATAAAATTTTTATAAAAGTCTTATTCACCCCCCTCTAGGCCATATTGGCATATTCCTACTTCAATTAAAGTGGTCATTATCACAATTTCATATATATGTATATATATATATATATATATATATATATATGTATATATATATCTACATACATACATATATATACATACATACATATGCATACATATATATATGATAGCATAAATGTTTGCACTTCATTCTTATATTTTTTTAATTATGCATTATTTTATCTTCCAATTACATAATGTGATTGTTCTCCAACTTCAGTGATGCATTGCATGTTGTTTATTGCTAACCATTTTCCAATCACTAAAAAAAGGGGGGAACCATTTAAGACCCGTATCCTTGTACCGTACCGTTCCACCAACTCCAGTGACCTTCTTAGTCAAATTCTGGCGACTCGCGACCTGTAGACATTGATTGCCCATGACCCTAAGCTACATCCCAAAGATAAGAGTCGACTCGACTCGAAACTTATACCCTTGCAACCGCACCATCGCCGCGATTCCAATGCCACGTCTTGCGTACCAATGCGATACCTAGGCTAGGAGTAGTGGGCTCATTTATATTTCAAGGAAACATCATGCATTGTGAATCCCAAGAGATTTCATGTTGGGAGAGAGAAATCTCTACCCATACCTCTCTCATCCAAAAGTCAAGTACAACCATTATTTCAAACCCATGCCTCTCTTCCCACCAAGACAAGCAACCCATCCCCTCTTATCCCAAAAGTCAACTTAACCTATGCTTTCCAAGTCACCTCTCTTACACACCCTTCATTCATCTTACATAACCCATCCCTCCTCTCTCATTTCAATCCATCCCATCCCATTCCCTCTCATTCTCTAACTATTACCTAGCAACCATGAGGAGAGAATATCTAAGGAGAGAAAAGAAGGAACCAAGCAAGACCCATCTCTCCACCACCTAACTCACCATCCAACCATCCAATCTTCATCATCCACTATTAAAGTGGAAACTTAGGAGCTAAGGATTTCAAGAAACTAAGAAGGAGAGCAATAGGTGGGTGATCTTAGGTTTAAATGTCGATTTTATCCATGGGACAAGTGGGGCCTATTGGTTAATGGTAGGGATCCATTTTTTGGACCCAAGGTGTGGCCAACTGTAAGACCCGACTCGAGTTCGCACGTGTGTATGTGTGTATGAGTATGCATTCCGTCCATCTTGATCCCATGGTCCTATCGGTCGAATCCCGACCGCCCGTGACCTTTGGATAGTGTTTGCGGTCATCCGTGAGCTTAGTTATGAAGACCCGACTCGGATCGAGTTGAGACCTATGCCATTGTGACCGCATTGTCGCCGCGGTTCCAACGACGTGTCTTGTGCGTCCATCCGATGTGTAGATCGTAAGTTGGGTGCATTTCATTTTCTAAGCCCTTGATTATGATCATGTGGCCCACCTAGGGGTGGTGTGTACGAATTTCTAGGTAGGTCCCATCTCTTGGAACTATTTCCAACACACATTACACACACACTACCTAGGCCCTATCCCTACACCACTCATCTCTAAAACACCACCAACTAACCTAAAAAGGCTACTAACCCTACAATATTATTTCTAACTCCCTATTGTCATGATTTCTCTTCTCTATCCAAGGTAAGAAACTCATGATTACTTAGCTTAAAAGAGATTTTTCTCTCTTTCCCTCTCATTTCTCTCTCTCTTCTCTTCTTCCCTAGCAACCTTCCTCCAAAAATCTCCAAATTCTCCAGCCCCTTCTCCTCCTTTTTCCTCTTAATCCATCCATTGAAAACCCATCTCATCCATTTATCTTAGTTCCTTGGAGCATTTGGAGCTTGGTGATCCAAGTTTTGGTAAAGATATTTAGGTGGGTGCTTCTTTATTCCATGTAATCTCCTTTTCATAGTGTAGATCTTCTTCTTCTTTCATTCAGAAAATGTAGGACCCACCAATCAATAGTGGAGATCCTACACAATTCCTTGGATGTGGACAAATGGTCCATCTTATGCATGCATGGGGTTTCCTCTTGATGGACCCCATCATGGAGGGTTCTCCACATTTCATAACATGATGGGTCATCTAGACCCTTGCATCATGGTTGGGATGGTATCTCATCCATTCATCTCAAGTGTAGATCATGCATGATGAAGATCCATGGTGAAATATAGATGGAAATGCAATGTATGGGTGTGATTGTGTTGGGGAAGGCTCAATAGTGACGGAGCCATCTACCAATGGCCGGAATATTTTTTTTCTCTTCTTCCACCTTTCCTATGATTGCTGATGATGTGTATGGTCCACTTGGTGGGCCTGGATAGTCCAGAAAAGTCCAGCTAGGGTTGGACATTCATACCCACCTACAGTATGTTTGGGTGTCCCATTTGCTGACATTTATTGATGCATGCAAGTGTGGTAACCTTGGGATTTGTTTTGGACATTTTTGGGGCCACTAGGCAGGGCCATAGCACCTAGTTCTTGGAGTATTTCCCCTTTTTATTTAACTTATATAATTAATTTTATCCAAGTACATGTTGCTGTCCAGAATTTTCTGGACAGTTTCTAGTTGATTTTGGACTAGATTTTGGGACTGTTTGGGGGACCATTCATAACCACCAAATATAATTTTCTGAAATGTGGGGATCTCATCTTGATGTCTCCCAAATTTCAGCCCCATCTGACATTCATTGGGGTCCCAAAGGTGTGGTCCAAGTGAGGTGGACAGTCTGGATTTTCTGCACTGTTCCAGCAACAATCCACCTTGGACAGGTTAGAATTCCAATATTTATGAAAATAGTTTTGGGTGTGTAAAAATTATAAAAAATTTACAAGAAGGTGGACCACCCATGGTAGGATCCAACTACAAAATTTTAGGGCCAATGGACACCTGTACCGACCATAGTGGTGGCTGGACTGGCCCATTTCAACATGGTGTCCAGATCAGTCCGATTTTCAGGACAGATTAATTTCTTTAAATAAATTAAAATATTTATAGATGTCCAAAAATTATGAAATTTTTTGAGGGTGTGGCCCACATATGGGAGTATCACTCTGTAAAATTTCAGCCCAACTGACCTCATTTGGGCATCCAAAAGAATGGGCCAAGATAGTTCGACTGCCAGATTTTCTGCTGTGCAGTCCAGCAATATGCCTTGATAAAACCATAATTCAAAAACATTTCATCTGATGGTGGGCCACCTTTTTGAGTTTCATCTCATTGTATGCATGATGAGGGGCCTTGGCCCTCAATTTTCAAAGTTTTAGAGGTCTTGGACCCACTCCAATGGAGTGCCCAAATTTAGGACAACAACATGTTATAATTATGCTTGGCCTCTCGGCTGAAATTTTGAGAAATGAGGCCCACCACATTGTGAAGATCTTAGAGGGACTAATTTATACCTTTAATTCCTTAAATGTTAGGCTTAATAAATGCACTTTTGAGGCCCACCACAGTTGAATTTAATTGGGTCCATGAATGCAGCTAGTTATTGAACTTTTGAGGCCCAATTGGGCTGGGACTTTTCAGATAGGCCCATTGAACTCTTGGGACATTTTTACCACACTATTGTGTTGGGTTAGTGGGCCGGATTACACAAGTAGATGGGCCCTTGGTTGCCCACCAAATCAACTTTAATACTTAGGCCGGGTTGTAGGCCCAACTTACTTAACTAAGAGCATGACATTTGCCTATGTGGTTTGAGCAATGGGTTGCCCACTAGGCCACCACAATATATGGGATTAGTGGCCTTTATGTTGGCCCCTAACCTTTCTCCCATGGGCCCATAATGGTATATATAGGTTGGGCTATGTGTGTTTCCCTTGGACCCATGTTTTGGATAGGCCTTGGGCCGCCTTTTTGAAGCCCAATATGAGTGTTTGTGGTATGATTATGGCTGTCCGTTTCTTATTTCTGATGTTGCGTGGGCCTTGGGCCTTGATCCACGATCAATTAGAGATGGGCTACCTCTTGGGGACCAATTGTGATTGGATGCTCACATTGGTGGCCTTAAGGTAGGCCCATAGGCTTCTATGGGTGGTTAAAGGCCTACCATAGACCCTTGCTAGGCTCGTTTCATTTATTTAGGCCCATGCCATTGTTCTCCTTAGTCTCGTGGGCTACCCCAAGTATATGAGCCCCCACTTGAGGTTGTATTCCTTATGAGGAATTGGTTAAGTACCTAAACCCTTCATGGTTAGGTAGAGAGTTCATCTTCACCTCATTGGCACCCCTATTCATCTTCATGACCCACTTCCATATGCATCATATGCATGCTTGGTTGAGGTTTGATTGGTCATGGTTGTGCCATTGTGTAGGACATGTTGGTATCTCCTCGAGAGATGAATGCTTGGGATTGATACATGGGTGATTGTGTGATTCATGCATCTGACATTGTATAGCTTGTGAATATCCGCCCTTACTTCATTAGGGCCGTGCCTCCACAGGGGTATTAGTGGATGACCGTATGTCTGGACACCGAAAATATTAGTTGAGCATACCGAGTGCATAGGATACCCATGGGTGAAATTTTTAAAACTTCCATGGTACCAAGGATCTGCTCCAACACCGTGACCGGGTGGAATACATGAGCACACGAAGGCCTTATACCATTAGGCCGTGACTCCCACCTGTCGTGTAGTCGGTTGGATAGGGGTGTGGCCTTACCCTGGTGTGAGGAGGCATTGCTAGGCCGAGTCTGCACCCGCTTATAAATGGGTCCGCTATCTTCGAGGCCTTATTGGTGATTGGTTGTCCACAGGCGGGTAGTGAAGTCTCTTACACTCGTTTGACTGTGCGGAGTCTGCAGAGCGGCAATCATTCAGCAGTGTAATGGACCCCGGTGATTTCCTTATGATTGAAAATGTACTTGACTTATGGTTTGGATATGAGCACTGACATTACTTGTATCGCATTAGCATTGGCTGTACAAGCCCCTTCATGCATTACCTTGGTATGACACCCATTACTCATTGCATCACGTTCATGGGAAGCCTTGGTAAGGCTAGTGATATGCTCATTGAGCATGCTTCTCTCCTTATACCTCCTACTATTCTTCTATGCACCATTGACACACACTTTCACTACCCTCTAAGCTTCTATAACCTTATGCACGATTGATGCGTGCAGGAGACTCTAGGTAGGCGCCGTAGCAGCGGAGCCTGGAGTAGAGTTGAGCAGTGAGGACTCTAATGTTGCTGATTTCTCTCTCTTTTCCTTTTATTCTCATGTATGTCCTTTTGGATCTTATGGATGATTGTAAAAGTTTAAATTTATAGTGGATTTTGCGATGTGTGCATTTGTTATTCTCAGATGTACTTGCTGTGATCTTGGGTATGCTCATATTGGAAATGATTATACTGTTATGAAAATCTTCCTTGTAGGATCCCCAGGATCGGAACCCGGTGTCGGGAGTTGAGAATGGGGTACTATAGAGGCTGTTATTACCGAATTTAGCGGTTCTGTGAGTCCGGTTACCGAGTCTGATGCGTGACAAGTAGTCTTGGATACTCGAGGAAGAACTAGTTGTTTGCATAGTACAAGAAATGAGACTTGGAAAGAAGAAGTCAAGTTCCTAAGACATGTGGTGTCCAAGGAAGGGATAGTTGTGGACCTCGCTATGGTAGCCACAGTTCAGGACTGGAGGCAGCCCGGTTCGGTTACCGAGGTGAGGAGTTTCCTTGGTCTGGCAGGTTACTATCGATGATTCATTTGAGATTTCTCGAAGATAGCTAGACCTTTGTCTCAGTTGACACAGAAGGATCTGAAGTTCTCCTGGAATGAAAAGGCGGAAGTAGCCTTTCAGGAGTTGAAAGACAAGTTAACGTCTGCCCCTGTGCTAGTATCGCCAGAGCAAGGGGGCAAGTATATGATATACACGGATGCGTCTCACGTCAGATTGGGCGGTGTTTTGATGCAGATAGACAAGGTTATTGCCTACCTATCGCGATAATTGAGGAAACATGAGGAAAACTACCCTATGCATGACTTGGAGTTAGCTGCGTCATCTTTGCTTTGAAGATCTGGAGACATTATCTCTAAGGAGAGGAGTTCAAGCTCTTTTGCGACCATAAGAGCTTCAGATACATATTCACTCAGCGGGACCTGAATATGAGGAGCAGCGATGGACGGAAACCTTGAAGGACTTCAAGTTCGAGGTTTCTTACCATCCTGGTAAGGCCAACCTTGTGGCTGACGCGTTGAGCCGCAAGAAGACCACATCGTTTGCAGCTCCGCTAATGGTGGCAGAGTGGGACATAGTAGAGTTCGTGCAAGACTTTGAACAGAAACTCACGGTGGAGGAACCGTATGAGGGCATCACACATATTCGAGTACAGCCCCTCATTGATGACAGGATTATTGCAGCTTAGGCAGACGATGAGCTATTGACGAAGATGAGAGAGCAGGTTAGTACAGATGAGGACTCAGAATGGAGAGTTGGCATGGATGGGGGCTTATGTTACCGTGACCGCCTATGCGTCCCGAACCTCCCTGACTTGAGAAAGAAAGTTCTTGAGGCTGCTCACAATTCAAGGATGGCTATGCATCCAGGCAGTACGAAGATGTATCGCGACGTAAAAAGGTCATACTGGTGGGACAACATGAAGGCCCACATAGCAGATTATGTATCACGTTGCCTCACGTGCCAGCAGGTCAAGGCAGAATATCGCCGACCTCCTGGACTTCTTAAGCCCATGCCCATAGCTGAATGGAAGTGGGACTTCATCTCTATGGATTTCATCTCGGGGTTACTGAAGATGAGGAAGGGTTATGACTCTATTTGGGTGATTGTGGACCGGCTGACGAAATTAGCCCATTTCCTCCCTATCAGAGTTTTAAACTCTGCAGACGCGTTGGCCAGGTTGTACATCAAGGAGATTGTATGTTTGCATGGAGTTCCCTTGGAGATCGTGTCGGACTGAGACACGTGATTTACATCCATTTTCTGGACTCGCATCCCGGAAGCAATGGGTGTGATTAAAGTTGAAGTTCAATATCATGTTCCACCCACAGACTGACGGACAGACGAAACGGGTGAATTAGATTCTGGAGGATATGCTGCGAGCCTATTTACTGGATTTCAAGGACAGTTGGGATGACTGTCTTCCTTATGTAGAGTTCGCCTATAACAACAATTTCTAGGCAAGTATTGGCATGGCTCCATACAAGGCACCGTATGGGTGTCCGTGTAGGGCACCACATTGCTAGGCAGAGGTTGGCGAGAAGAGCTTGATTGGCCTGGAGTTAGTTCAGGCGACTTCAGAGAAAGTCGACATTATCAGGCGCCAACTTCTGATAGCGTAGAGCAGACAGAAGAGCTACGCCGATACGAAGCGACAACCGTTAGAGTTCGAGGTCGGAGACCATGTGTTCCTCAGGGTTTCCCCTTTGAAGGGAGTCCTTCGATTTGACAAGAAGGGGAAGCTCACACCTCGATTCATTGGCCCATTCCATATACTTGATCGAGTGGGGGCGATAGCGTACCGCCTTGCTTTGCCCACACCACTTGCGGGCGTGCATAACGTATTTCATGTATCTATGCTGAAGAAATACGTTCCCGATCCTTCCCACATTATCAGATGGGAGCAGGTCTAGTTGAGCGAGGACCCTACATATATACTGCGACCGACGCGTATCCTAAACAGGAAGGAGCAGGTGTTGCGCAATAAAGTTATTCCACTTGTGAAAATGCTGTGGACGCATCACACAGAAGAAAAGGATACTTGGGAGACAGAAGTCGAGGTTCGAAAGAACTACCCTCAGATTCTTGAGGAGTACGAAAAGGTACTAATTTTGAGGATGAAAATTTTCTTTAAGGGGGGTAGATTGTAACGTCTCGAAAAAATCCGTACAAGGACCCGAGTACCACCTCAGGCAGAAATCACCCAGGACCAAATCCTTTAGAAATTAGGCTAGTATTAGCAAGTGCTAAACTAGTGTACTTGTGAAATTAACACTAATCACTTTAAATGTGATCTGCAGGACCCAAACCATGTAGTATCATCGACGCTACATTACCTTGAAATCTAGAATCCATCTCAAAACCCAGTTGCTCTCGGGAGCACACTGAAACTCTGTATCGGACCTAGACCGCACATCGAAAGTCCGATGACCGCAAAACTATACAGTTATGACCGCATTACTGGACTTGACAACTCCCTCAAAAATCAAGTCTTAATTGTGTTTAGAAATGCACAACTTGAGCCCGGAACAAAGTGTGTGAGAAACGTGAAAATATTTAGAAAAAGAATCCGAATTTAAGTAATCTGAGTCGTGTCACTTGTGGGCTAAATATAAGGATTTAGACCATCAGAATATGACCTAAATACACCCTCAGATCAGGAGAAATGTCCCACACATATTAGTGTACTTGTGACCCTGATCGAGTGACCGTGACCGTTGAACTGAAACTGGTCCGACACGGTCGATCTGCAAACCCGATTGGAACGAAAACTCAGCCTGACCTAGATCCAAGGTCAGGGAGCTTAAGTCCAACCGTATGTGGAAAAGGGGCCTCCAGAAGTGCTCTGTTAGGCTGAAACAGACGCCCTTTGGATATAACCTAAGTATACCTTGGCCCTGGGGCCATTTCCATTAGACCTGGGCCTATATAAGGGCCTTAAACCCTCTCTTATATTTCATACGAATTTGAGAAACCCTAGGAGAGAGAAGAGAAAAGAGAAGGGAAAAGAGAGAAAGTGAGAGTGAGAGTTGGAGATTCTTCCTGGGATCCGATCCCGCTACTCCACGCACTCGACCGCCATTCCTGTATCGCTATACAGGCGATTCCGACTCCGTACTTAGGTAAGAAAACCTAACCCTAACTTGTCTTAGGATTTCCCAATAGCATAATAGATGAATTAGCTAACCTATTCCTTGTTATAGGTTATTGTAGTGCCGTAGACAAGACTTAACTTTTAAAACTGAGTTCGCTACGAGTCTACTGACAAAAGGTGTGGACTATAAATGTTTAGGTTATGGTTTTCAAGGTTTTCAATGTTAGTTAATGATTTATGACTGACTTGAATTGTTATCACATGCTTAGACACGTTGCTCCCGCACTTTACACACACACACACACACATATATATGAACTATGTTGAATATAGGGTATTCTTGTGTTTGTTGAAATGTTTGTATGAGTATGGATTCTGGATATGGATTTGCCATGATTAACTGTTGTAGACATATGGTTGAGGTATACGTGACAATTCCTTAGTGAAAGGATTTGCCCTAATACATGCTATCACCAACATACGTCATGTATGTTGGAATATGTAGTCTAAGTTTTTATAGAAATGTCTGAATGAACAAGTGTGCAATAATTGTACTTTATGTGGGTATTGAGATAAGATTCTCAACTACCTTAATGATGTGTATGATTTCCTCCATGTAACTTATATTCCTTGTCTATTTTACTTATGGACTGCATATGTGTGAATTCATGTTTAAGTTGGAATCCCTCAAATGCTCACATGCTTATATGATTGAAATTGTTGATTCATTACTATTTTGATTATCTTACATGATTATCTATTATAATTGAATGTGTTTGGGACTACGGAATAGTCCAGGCAATCGGTAACAGATCTCGATTTGGTGGATGAGGTTGTTTTCGCCCCACAGGACGTGTTCGATGAGTCCGAGTCGTACTTCGGTTGCCGACAGTGGTTAGGCCACATGGAGTGCTTACGCACTTCATGTCGATTAACTCAACGCGCGTTCGTACTAGTCAAGTTCGTCAAGTAACCCGATTGACCCAATGTATGTTCACCGTGTATGGACGTTACTGCTTGAATCTAAGGTACCAAACTCACCAGTGAAAATTTCTTTAACCTTGGTACTTCGATCCGCTAAAACTCATGAGTTGGGCATGGTGGTAGGGGACACCGTGATCAAGCTGTTGGCCTACGTTGGGGTGACGAGCCTCCCCGTAATGTCCAATGAGCAACATAGCCTCGTGAGCTGAACACGGTGGTATGGGACACTGTATTCGAGCTATTAGCCTACATTGATAAGGTGACGAGCCCTTTGTAGTGACCTCGAGCATACGCTAAGACTCCATAGAGGCGACTAGCCTTTTCATAGCAATAAGAGTACAAACTAGGTCTACACTGATAAGGTGACGAGCCCTTTGTAGTGACCTAGAACCATAACATCGTATGAGATTTACTATGATTGATGACCCTAAAATGGATCATCGTTTGGGAATTGATATAAGGGAGGTACCTTAGCTTCCCAATCCTGCTGTATGAAAAGGATTAATAAGAACTTGGTAATCACGATTATGCACCACACTGCATGTGCCGTTTGGCGTTGGGCAAAGCACTGAGGAAGTGACTGACATGCGTGACCGTTAGATGAAGATCGCAAAGGGAGTGCAGGTAAGGGCATGCATCATTTATACATACCATTCCTACATTAATCAGAGTACCTAGGGACGTTTAATTATATTGTTTTATCATTACTGCTTGACTAAATTGATAACACGTTAACCTTTGCTTTATTGTTCTACTGAGTTGATCTCTCACTCCCACGTTACGGGACGGTGTTTTAAACACCAACCAGACTCTGTCTTAGTTGCAGATGGAGACCCGACTGATGAGGTAGAGGCGGACTTCACAGACCATGAGGATGCTTTCTCATATATGCAGTATTCAGGTGGGTTTACATAGACCGTTCTGATCGGCGCTGCTTCAGGGTTATACTTGTAGTGGACTATTACATTTTTTGACATTTTGTATTTTGAAACAATACATGTAATTATTGACCTGGCAATGCATACATACTTTGGGGACCTAAACTGGTTTATAAAGTTATACATATTCATTTCAGTCTTCCGCTTGCGAATTATAACTGTCCCTGGATTATGTTTTGCTGATTTGGCTTAATCTTATTCATGTTTGATACACTAATATAGACAACATTTAATCATCATTAAATATGTTGCATAAGTGATGCGTTGGAACTTGGGAGTTGGACTTCTACTTGACCCTCGATTTTCAGGGCGTTACAACGAATAATAACTGTGTCATGCAAATGTGAGATGCATAAATCATACCAATCAACCATGCATCAATCCTTCGCATACAGCACACTTATGTGGGGCAACTCCATCACTCAGGGAGTGCCATAAACAACCTGCCCAATGACACAGACCATAATCAATCACTCCTCAACCAAGCATACATATGATGTACATGGGAATGAATTATGAAGAAAAACTAAGCATAACATGCAGTGATAATGTACTCTCCTCTTAGCAAGGTTAGGTCTAAGTACTTAAACGATTCTACATGGTATGGAAGAAGCATAACCAATAGTGGGGGCCCAACGATTTGGGGTAGCCCACAAGTCTAGGTAAGTAATACTATGGGCCCAATAGATGAGAGTGGGCCTAACAAAGGGCCTAGAGAGGTTCATAATGTGGACATTTAACCACCATTATTCCCTAGAAGGCGGCCCGACAAGGAATCTACCTAAAACAAGGCCCATGGCCCGGATACAACTATAAAAAGAAAATGGACAGCAATCCATAACATCTCATACCACATGATGGTCCTCAAGAGATGGCCTAGAGCCTACATACATCAATGTGGGCTCAATGGGAAAATCATGGCCCAAGTATCATGGCCAACGAATACATGCATTATGATGGGCCCCAAGGGCAGCCCATATGCCCAAATACATAGGTAAGGCATATCCAAGATTCGCCAGGATGGGCCTTACAATTCAGCCTAAGACTAGTTAAGATAGATGGGTAATAAGGATCCAATTACATGCAATGTATTAGCCCACAAGGTCCAGCACAATAGGTAAGAAGCCCATACACAAAACTGGGCTCAAGGTTAGATGTCCAATCCATCTGGGCTTGATGGACGTCCAAAAATCTGGACTGTCTTGGTACTCAAACAATCAGCCAAAGGCGAGCCTCACAAGGCACTAATGGGGTCTAATAATCATAGGAAAATACCTACATCGAGTGAGTACACAGCACCCTAAATCTGGTGGGCCTCACAACATCACGGCTTCCAACTACATACAAATTTTTTTAAAGACCTTTACTGGACATCTAACCCACCCAACTTCTTAGGCCTGCTAGGGTCCAGTAGATGGTAATTCTGAGTGAACATAAACTTCATGATGGCCCGTAATTATCACAGTGGGCCTCATTAGATGGAAGGTGAGAATACAACACATAAATCAAAGTGGGTCTACTGCTGGACTGCAAGTCCAGCAGCACCCCAAATGGTCTGGACGTCCCAATGGGGCTAGACGGCTGACCTTACAAATACCCAAGGTGGACCTCACTTGTGAACGTCCCACCAAGGGGGGTGGACCACATCCAAGTGGGCCACATAAAGGGGAGGATGGTGTGGACAACACACATAATCAAGGTGGGCCACATGGAGGAAATAGCCAACCCCTGCTAGACATCAACCTAGATGGAATGTCCAGCAGGTGGGCTACTGGCGCAACTATGGTAACCCCCAAAAATGGATGGTCGGGATGGTCCACATACACCTGAGGTGGGTCCTAGAAAGGTGGGCCACAAGGAAGGTAAGGGGAGAAGCCATAAATACATACAAATAGGAATTAAAAATCTGGACAGCAAGGTTTTTTTTTAAAATAAAATATGCTGCTGGAATGTTGTTGTCCCCATATTGTACACCCAATAGAGTGGGCCCAGGCCTGCCCAATCAAGGGGAAAATGGGTGGATTACATACACCCATGGATGAACAACAAATTGGGTCCATATGATTGGCCCACCATCCCCAAAACCCAACTGATATTTGTGTTTTTCCAACATATAGGGCTGCTGGACGATCCAGATTTCTGGACTGTCTAGGCCCACTTGGGCTTGCTCAATGGGGCTCCAATAAAGGGTGGATGCAAAGGGTTTCATCACACTACAAGGTAGGGTCCACACCTTAGAGGAATACCCAAAAAATTTAGGAAGAAAAAGAGCTATAAACAGGGCTTAAACTCCATACAAAATCATACAACAATGGGCCAGAAATCTAGACAGCGACATGTTGCTATCCATTCTAGTCCATAATGTGGTTGATTGGGGGATTTATATCAGATTCATCAAGGTAGGGTCCACCTAAATGGGTCACACATACTTCAGACCCAAGCCCCATTCAAAACAACCATACAATCAGGCCTAATGGCCATCCAAACCATGCAAACTAAATTAGGCAACAATGATGGGCCTGGATGTCTACCAGCTTGGGCCTGGACGTCCCTGTAGCTAGATGATCTAGATGCATGAACCCATCAGGTGGGCCACACACATTGGAAACCAGAGAAAGGAGAGAGAGAAGGAGAGAGAAAGGAGATATCGGCCATAGGGAGGGCTCTGCCACTATGAGTCCTCTTCAAGCAATCACAACTATACGATCAAATACACATGGGTCACATGCATGCATGGGCCCTATATTAAAAAATCTGAGGTGGGGACATCATTCCCACCATTGATCTAAGGCCTAGATGACCCAACAAACTATAGATCAAAGGAAAAACATCATGATGGGGTCCATGGAGAATGGCCCCATCATGGCGACATGCAGGCACAAAGTGGGCCATTGGCCACACTCATGGAGTCATGTAGGATCTCCACCATTGATTGGTGGGTCCTACACACCACCATGAAGGAAAGATGAAGATCTAAGGAAGAAAAATTAGAAAAATATACCCTAGGAGAACACCCACCTTAAGGATCTTCTTCTTTCTTCAACACTATGCTTCTCTAACTCTAAGGAAGAAGGATCTATGGTTGAGATGGGATTACAAGGGCTAGATTAGGTGGGATTCTAGAGAAGAAAGGGTTGGAAAATGGAGGGAGGTGGGATGCTTTCTCCTCTCTAACAAGGAGGAAGAGAAATGAAATGAAGGAGAAAGGAGAGAAAGAGAGAAAAAGAGAGAGGAGAGAGAGAGAGAGAGAGAGTTGTAGAAGTGGAATGATGAGGGTGTAAGGCCATTATGAGTTTTGGTGAGAGAACCCATCATAACACATGGGGTAGAGAATCCAATGATGGCTTTGGGATGAAAACTCATAATGAGATTACTAAGTTAGGGCTATAGGTAGTAGGTTAGATAGCTATCATCGGTAGGCTAGGTAGCTATATGTAATGATGAAACTAGGGTGAGGTCACCCATCTAGGAAAATGTGCACAAGCAATAAGGTGGGTCCTACATCATGATCAACGATCCAAATATTGCGCGGGGTACATCTTTTGATCTACACCTCAGATTGGCACACGAGATGCAACGTTAGAACCACATCAACAATGCGGTCGTAATGGCATAGGGTTCGGGTCAAATCGGTTCTGGTTTACAGGGCAAAACTTAAGAATGATCGCAAATGCCACCTATAGGTCATGGGTCGACAGAATTCGATCGGAAGGACCACGGGACCTAATGAAATGGAATGGATAATAGGTTATGGTTCTGACATGTCAAGTGATCATGTCACACAAAATGTGAAATGCATGAGTCATACCATCCAGTCCTGCATCAAATCAGTGTGTACCGTGCAATCATGTGTGGCAACTCCGTCTCTCATGGAGTTGCCTAAATAACTCAACCTAATGGCAAATGCTATGATCAATCATTCCTTACAGTAGGCATACAAATGATGCATATAAGCATGTATCATGATGTAATACTAAGCATGTTCTCAGTGTGTCCTACTAAACTAAGTATACTAGCATGATTATCATATATAAATAATAATTGACCTAAATAGATGGTGGGGTCAACAAAGGGATGACGGATCTAGCCCAAACATCCAAATATGCTCTAAACAGTGGTTATACCAAACCTGATACTGCATATTCTTTCATCTACGGTAAGGGGTGATGATGTGCTCTCCTATAGACAATGGATGGCCTAGGCATTATACTTACATCAAGAATGGGCCTCATGGGTGAGTCTAATGGCTATACAACAAGGTGAGTTAAGGGGCTGAAACTATGTACAACAAGTGGGCTTCCTCACTCTCTTATTGTGCAATAAACTGGGCCTTCCTATGGGGCCTGATCCATACACAAGGTGGGCTCCAATGTTTGGATAATTCCTACAAGGTATGGTGGAAAGCACAATCATTAATGAGGGCCCAATGGTTTAGGGTAGCCCAATAAGGTAAGAGTGGAAATGGGCTTAACAATGGGCCCTAGGGAGGTTTACAATGGTGGACATTTAACCACTATTGTCTCCTAATATGCGACCCACTTGGGATTAGAATCTGAATCACAATGGGGGCCCATGGCCCTTGTACTATCTAGAAAAGAGATGGATAGTGCATGTACAACACACACATCATGGTGGGCCTCTCAAGCCAACCCCTTATTGGTCGCATATCATATACATCACGGTGGGCCTCTCAGGGTAGCCCACGTCCCTAAGACAGGTTAACAATGTGTGCATCACACATACAATATGGTGCACCTCATAGGGCAGCTTACGGCCCTATAATGGATGAATAGTGTGTATACAACACACACATCATGGTGGCCTTGTACGAATGGACAACGTGTATGTAACACATGCATCATAGCAAGCCTTACAAGTCAGCCACATGATGGGACGCCCCAGCCCAGCTGCTGTTGGTGGGCGCCCACCTAAATTATGGATCTGTTTATTAGATATGGGCCCACCTCATAGAGTGGGCCTCGGGAAAGTCTGGAGAAGGGTGTGGGGACCCACACATCGACAATGGGTCCCACACAAATGGCCATCATGGCCCTAAAACACATACAACAATGAGCCCTTACTATATGTCTAGCCCACCTAATGAGCTGGGCCTCTGGACGTCCAGTGAATGGACGTCTTGGATACTCCACATACAAGTATAAGGTGGGCCTCACAAGCACTGATGGGCCTCACAAAACCATGGGCAAGATAGCTATACAATGCATCAACAAGTGGGCTATCAGGTGAACACTTAGCCCACCAGCGACTGGGCCCGCTGGGCGTCCTATTGATGGATGACTTGGATAAAACATACACCTCACGGTGGGCACATTACAGATGGGCCCCACCAGATGGATAACATGTGTACATAACACATGCATCATGATGGCCAGGGGCGTCCTAGCTTAGCTGGGCATCCAGCTAGTGGACATCCTGGACTGAAACACATACATAGTGGGTCCCACTGGATGTGGGCCATCCAGGAGGTGGGTTGGTCGCTGGGCCTCCCACAAACATCACAGTGGGCCTAAGGAGGTTTCAAATGGTGGGCGTCAGCCCACTGTTACCTGTGGTTAGCTGAGCATTGGATCTGCTTCATTCCTAGGCTCATAGCTTGAAAAATTGGATGGACGGTGAGGATGCACCATACGTCAAGGTGGGGTCCACATGGTGGCCCACCATCATCGGGGTCAACTTGATATTTGAGTTTTCCAACAGCTAGGCCTGCCCGAAAATGGGTAGCCAGGGGGACTGCTAGACGGTGGCAACAAGGTGGGCCCTGATTTGGACAGCAGGGGCGTCCCACTAATTGGACAGCGTGGGTCTCATACATTTATAAGGAGGACCATTAAATAGGGCAGAGAGAGAGAGAGAGAATCGAGTGGTGAAGGGAGCTCCGCCACTATGAGCTCCCTTGCCATACAATACATACAACAAGATGGGCTCTAAAATATGTGGGCCCTCAAATTAGAAAATTAAGGTGAGGATGCCATCCTCACCACAAAATCAAGGAACTAGGTGACCTCTACAAAATGGTTATTAAATAAACATCATAGTGGGGTCCATGGAAAATGGCCCCATCATGGATTTACACCAAATGTATCATGGTGGGCCATTGGTCACACCTTGGGTCCAAAATGGGTCACAAGGAACCCGATGACCGGTTCTGGCCGTAACAGCCTCCATAGTACCCCATTCTCGGCTCCTGAAGCAGGTTCCGATCCTGGGATCCTACAAGGAGGATTTTCATAACAGTATAATCATTTCCAATACGAGCATACCCAAGATCACAACAAGTACATCTGAGAATAACAAAGGCACACATCGTAAAATCCACTATAAATTTGAACTTTTACATCATCCATAAGGTCCAAAAGGACATACATGAGAATAAAAGGAAAAGAGAGAAATCAGCAACACTGGAGTCCTCACTGCTCAACTCTACTCCACGCTCTGCTGCTACGGCGCCTACCTAGAGTCTCCTGCACGCATCAATCGTGCATAAGCTTATAGAAGCTTAGAGGGTGGTGTAAGTGTGTGACAATGGTGCACAGAAGAATAGTAGGAGGTATAAGGAGAGAAGCATGATCAATGAGCATATCACTAGCCTTACCAAGGCTTACCATGAACGCGATGCAATGAGTAATGGGTGTCATACCAAGGCAATGCATGAAGGGGGGCTTGTACAGCCAATGCTAATGCGATGCAAGTAATGTCAGTGCTCATATCCAAACCATAAGTCAAGTACATTTCCAATCATAAGAAAATCACCGGGGTCCATTACACTGCTGAATGACTGCCGCTCTGCAGACCCCGCACAGTCAAACGAGCGTAAGAGACCTCACTACTTGCCTGTGGACAACCAATCACCAACAAGGCCTGAAGGTAGCGGACCCATTTACGAGCTGGTCAGACTCAGCCTAGCAATGCCTCCTCACACCAGGCAGGTAAGGCCACACCCCTATCCAACTGACTACATGACAGTGGGAGTCGCGGCCTAACGGTATAAGGCCCTTGTGTGCTCATGTATTCCACCTGGTCATGACGTTAGAGCATATCCTTGGTACCATGAAAGTTTTGAGAATTTCACCCACGGGCATCCTATGCACCCAGTATGCTCAACTAATATTTCTGGTGTCCAGACATACGGCCATCCACGAATACCCCTGTGGAGGTAAGGCCTTGATGAAGTAAGGGTGGATATCCACAAGCTATGCAATGCCAGATGCATGAATCACACAATCACCCATGCATCAATCCCAAGCATCCATCTCTCGGGGAGATACCAACATATCCTACACAATGGCACAACCATGGCCAATCACACCTCAACCAAGCATGCATATGATGCGTATGGGAGTGGGCCATGAAGATGAATGTGGGTGCCAATGAGGTGAAGATGAACTCTCTACCTAACCATGAAGGGTCTAGGTACTTAACCAATTCCTCATAAGGAATACAACCTCTAGTGGGGGCCCATATACTAGGGGTAGCCCACGAGACTAAGGAGAACAATGGTATGGGCCTAAATAGATGAACTGGGCCTAGTAAGGGTCTATGGTGGGCCTTTAACCACCCATAGAAGCCCATGGGCCTACCTTAGGGCCACCAATGTGGGCATCTAACCACAATTAGTCCCCAAGAGGTAGCCCATCTCTAATTGATCATGGATCAAGGCCCAAGGCCCACGCAACATCAAAAATAAGAAACAGACAGCCATAATTATACCATAAACACTCATGTTGGGCTTCAGAAATGCAGCCCAAGGCCTATCCAAAACATGGGTCCAAGGGAAACACACATAGCCCAACCCATATATACCACTATGGGCCCATAGGGGAAAGGTTAGGGCCTAAGATAAAGGCCACTAATCCCATATATTGTGGTGGCCTAGTGGGCAGCCCATTGCTCAAACCACATGGGCAAATGTCATGCTCTTAGTCAAGTAAGTTATAAGTGGGCCATACCAGATCGGCTCAAGTATTAAAGTTGATTTGGTTGGGGCAACCAATGGGCCCATCTATACATTGTTATTTTACATGTAATTCTTCGGCTAGGCTTCTTCGACTAACTCCAAAGAAATATCGAAGTAGGATATCTGGTACTAAATGTTCGACCGATCATAGGAGTTTGGCATCTACGACATCGAAAATCTTTGACTTGCCTAATGAAGCTTTAGGACTACGACTAAAGTTCGATCGTAGGTGACCTACGACCCGTCGAAGGGGCCTAAAGAGTTCAATAACTAGCTACATTCGTCCCACTTATAAATAACGAATCTCAACTGATGGTGAGCTCCATCTAAAAGTGTGCTTACATTTATTAAGCCAACATTTGATAAGAGAAATTGTTATTCCCTTTCTTGAATTAATTTAAAATCTATTAGATATGGACATTGAAATTGGACATTCAATCATCTACTCTAATTTGGTTCTAACGGGCTTCTACACCAAAGGTGATAATCAGTATTTTACATTTAATTATAAATCCCTTTCTATTTTGGTTTCTTTCAAGATTTGCTAGAAAAATATTGTTGTTATGGTTTTCTGAGTAGAGCCAGGTAATTGTGTAAGCCCACGGACAAAGACACAATTGTAAAGGGTTTTGGGTGAACTGGGAAAACCTATTTGTTAGTGAATGCTAATATCCCTGTGTGAGGATATTAGGAGTGGAGTAACTCTGTATATTCCCTTGTGTTGTGGTTGAATGATTTATACTTCTAATATTTAATTTTTAGTCCAAAGGCCAAGCATAATTATAACATGCTGCCCTGTCCCTAGAACAATACATTTTTATTACAATTTATTTTTATGCAAAGATCTTTCTAGAAATAAGGTTGTCTCAACATTTGTATCAACCTCTCAAGTTCTGAGTTATTTTACTTTCTGCATTGTAATTTACTTTGGCTATCATATTCTTTTTAATTCCACTGCGCCTCTAGGACATATAGCTTGGCCTTTTCAAACATGCATGTGAGTAAGTTGGGCCTACAACACGGCCCAAGTATTAAAGTAACCAAAGGCCCATCTACTTGTGTAATTTGGCCCACTAACCCAACACAATAGTATGGTAAAATAGCCCAAGAGTTCAATGGGCCTATCTGGAAAGTTCCAGCTCAATTGGGCCTAAAGAGTTCAACAACCAACTACGTTCCCTCATCATGCATACAATGAGAGAAAACCCAAAAAGGTGGCCCACCATCAGATGAAATATTTTTGAATTATGGTTTTCTCAAGGCATATTGTTGGACTGCACAGCAGAAAATTTGGCAGTCCAACTATCTTGGCACATTCTTTTGGATGACCAAATGAAGTCAGTTGGGGCTAAAATTTTACAGAGTGATACTGCCATAGGTGGGCCACACCTTCAAAAAATTTCAAAATTTTTGGACATCTATAAATATTTTAATTCATTTAAAGAAATCAATCTGTCCTGAAAATCGGACTGATCTGGACACCATGTTGTAATGGGCCGGTCCAGCCACCACTATGGTGTGTACAGGTGTCCATTGGCCCCAAAATTTTGTAGTTGGGTCCCACCATGGGTGGTCCACCTTTTTATAAAAATTTTATAATTTTTACACACCCAAAACTATTTTAATAAATTTTGGAATTCTAACCTGTCCAGGGTGGATTGCTGCTGGAACAGTGCAGAAAATCCAGACTGTCCACCTCACTTGGACCACACCTTTGGGACCCCAATGAATGTCAGATGGGGCTGAAACTTGGCGGACATCAAGATGAGATCCCCACCTTTCAAAAAATTATATTTGGTGGTTATGAATAGTCCCCCAAATAGTTCCAAAATCTGGTCCAAAATCAACCAAAAACTGTCCAGAAAATTCTGGATAGCAACATGTAGTTGGATAAAATTAATTATATAAGTTAAATAAAAAGGAAAAATACTCCAAGAAATAGGTGCTATGGCCCTCCTTAGTGGGCTCCATAAATTTTTAAAACAAATCCCAAGGTTACCACACTTGCATGCATCAATAAAGATCAGCAAATGGGACACCCAACCATAATGTAGGTGGGTATGAATGTCCCACCCTAGCTGGACTTTTTTGGACTATCCAGGCTCACCAAGTGGAACACACACATCATCAACAATCATAAGAAAGGTGGAAGAAGAGAAAAAAAATATTTCGGCCACTGGGAGATGGCTCCGTCACTATTGAGCCTTCCCCAACACAATCACACCCATACATTGCATTTCCATCTATATTTCACCATGGATCTTCATCATGCATGATCTACACTTGAGATGAATGGATGAGATACCATCCCAACCATGATGCAAGGGTCTAGATGACCCATCATGTTATGAAATGTGGAGAACCCTCCATGATGGGGTCCATCAAGAGGAAACCCCATGCATGGGACATGCATGCATAAGATGGACCATTTGGCCACATCCAAGGAATTGTGTAGGATCTCCACCATTGATTGGTGGGTCCTACACTTTTCGAATGAAAGAAGAAGAAGATCTACACTATGGAAAGGAGATTGCATGGAATAAAGAAGCACCCACCTAAATATCTTCACCAAAACTTGGATCACCAAGCTCCAAATGCTCCAAGGAACCAAGATAGATGGATGAGATGGGTTTTCAATGGATGGATTAAGAGGAAAAAGGAGGAGAAGGGGCTGGAGAATTTGGAGATTTTTGGAGGAAGGTTGCTAGGGAAGAAGAGAAGAGAGAGAGAAATGAGAGGGAAAGAGAGAAAAATCTCTTTTAAGCTAAGTAATCATGAGTTTCTTACCTTGGATAGAGAAGAGAAATCATGGCAATAGGGAGTTAGAAACAATATTATAGGGTTAGTAGGCTTTTTAGGTTAGTGGGTGGTGTTTTAGAGATGGGTGGTGTAGGGATAGGGCCTAGGTAGTGTGTGTGTAATGTGTGTTAGAAATAGTGTAGTGTGTGTTAGAAATAGTTCCAAGAGATGGGACCTACCTAGAAATCTGTGCACACCACCCCTAGGTGGGTCACATGATCATGATCAAGGGCTTAGAAAATGAAATGCACCCAACTTACAAGCTACACATCGGATGGACTCACAAGATGCGTCGTTGGAACCGCGGCAATGATGTGGTCACAATGGCATAGTTCTCAACTCGATCCGAGTCGGGTCTTCATGACTGGGCTCACGGATGACCGCAAACACTATCCAAGGGTCACGGGTCGTCGGGATTCGACCGGTAGGACCGTGGGATCAAGATGGACGGAATGCATACTCACACACACACATGCACACATGCGAACTCGAGTCGGGTCTTACAATTGGCCACACCTTGGGTCCAAAAAAGGGATCCCTACCATTAACCAATAGGCCCCACTTGTCCCATGGATAAAATCGACGTTTAAACCTAAGATCACTCACCTATTGCTCTCCTTCTTAGTTTCTTGAAATCCTTAGCTCCTAAGTTTCCACTTTAATAGTGGATGATGAAGATTGGATGGTTGGATGGTGAGATTGGGTTGTGGGGAGATGGGTTTTGCTTGGTTCCTTCTTTTCTCTCCTTAGATATTCTCTCCTCTTGGTTGCTAGGTAATAGTTAGAGAATGAGAGGGAATAGGATGGGATGGATTGAAATAAGAGAGGAGGAATGGGTTGTGTAAGATGAATGAAGGGTGTGTAAGAGAGGTGACATGGAAAGCATAGCTTAAGTTGACTTTTGGGATAAGAGGGGATGGGTTGCTTGTCTTGGTGGGAAGAGAGGCATGGGTTTGAAATGATGGTTGTACTTGACTTTTGGATGAGAGAGGTATGGGTAGAGATTTCTCTCTCCCAACATAGAATCTCTTGGGATTCACAATGCATGATGTTTCCTTGAAATATACATGGGCCCACTACTCCTAGCCTAGGTATCGCATTGGTACGCAAGACGTGGCGTTGGATCCGCGGCGACGGTGCGGTCGCAAGGGTATAAGTTTCGAGTCGAGTCGACTCTTATCTTTGGGATGTAACTTAGGGTCATGCGCAATCGATGTCTATAGGTCGCGAGTCGCCAGAATTTGACTAAGAGGATCATTGGAGTTGGTGGAACGGTACAGTACAAGGATACGGGTCTTACATGGTTCCCCCCCTTTTTTTAGTGATTGGAAAATGGTTAGCAATAAACAACATGCAATGCATCACTGAAGTTGGAGAACAATCACATTATGTAATTGGAAGATAAAATAATGCATAATTAAAAAATATATAAGAATGAAGTGCAAACATTTATGCTATCATATATATATGTATGTATATGTATGTATGTATATATATGTATGTATGTATATATATATACATATATATATGAAATTGCGGTAATGACCACTTTAATTGAAGTAAGAATATGCCAATATGTCCTAGAGGGAGGCGAATAAGACTTTTATAAAAATTTTATGGTTTATTTAAAATCCTACCAAACTTGTCCTGAGTAGATATGCATGAATCAGGATTTCTTCAAGATAACTCTAATGGCTTCCAAGCCAATTAGAGGATCCAATCATAAAACTGATTTAATGATAAACATGATGCAATTCAGTGTTTATGGCGAATGTCGTTGTGTGTGAGGTGTGATCAAATATGAAAGCATTTAATGAAATCAAACAAGTAGTCAAAGACAAGCATTAATCACAAACACAGTCATTTTTGTAGTGGTTCGACTACTTGTTTACTCCACTCCCAGCAGACACACTCAACCCTTAAGTGTACCGGATTTCACTAAGGAGGTTTCACACAGTTCACCTCAAACCCAAGGTTTTAAATCAGGTTCACCTTTAACCATTACAACCTACACCTAGGCTGACAGTTTATGCTCCAACGAGCAAGGGTTAACACATAGCACCCGATTTTAGGCATACTGACCAAGGATCCACATAAGGAACCTCTTAGGTTTATGCTCTCACGAGTAAGGGTCAACACATGGCACCCACTTTTATGCACACTGGCCAAGGATCTTTTACAAGACCCTAACTGTTTGTGCTTTTCACAGAGCAAGGGTCAACATAACGCACCCACCACGTATGCTCCCGTCGGAGGCCTCCCAGAGGACTTGCAAAGGGTGAGAAACACCTTAGACCCAATCTTACAAATGAATGATCACAAGGGTCCTCTGGACTCTAATAACTTATAAATAAGCAGATGAGTCTCTTTTTGCTCGTTATCAAAGATCTCCTCCTTTGTTGATGAAGAGTCTTCTACTTCCTTGAACCGCAACTCAGAAGATATACCAATGCATGGCAATGGGTTGGGTCAAGGATATAATGGAATCCTACTCTATTGAAGATATTCCTATAAGGGAGATAGAGCAATTCCAATTATTCATGCATTCAAAGCATCCCAACTCAATGATTTGCCATTAAGATGGTAACTGGAGGATCCTTGAATGAGAAAGTTCATTCCCCAATCCACTCTATTGAATGTCAATGATGAGGGTGGATTGGAGGATGAACTTCCATGAGAGAAAGGGCTTTGGATATATGATCTAAGGTTAAATACTCAAAAGCACTCTCTTCTTTCTCTACCAGCAGCTAAGGCCAAGCTCTCTGTAAATAGGCAAAAGGTTCCAACAGATATAAAATGGCCACATTTATGACAGAGTTTGATATCATCGAGCGTATACTCTCGATTGCATCGACTGGCCGCTCGATGACAAAAACTCAAATGTCATACGCCTTTAAAACATTTTGCAAGCTAGTCGAGGGAATCGAAACACGCATCGATGTCCTCGGATTTCGAACTCCGATTTCATCGATACGAGGATCGATTCCTTGACACTTGAAAATGAGAGAGACTTGCTTTAGACATATTTCAGGTCAAGGATATGATCGAGGTACACTCGATATTATCGAAATTTGAATGTCGATGATATCGGTAGTTAGGTTGATGCATCGATAAATCCAAAGGATTTTCCAGTTAAGCTTGCTATACAGTTTATGTTCATTCTCGATGCAATCGATCCAACCTCGATACCATCGATACTTGAATATCGATTCTATCGAGTGACCCTCGATCCAAGATAAAAACTACCTAAAAATATTGCTGGTAAACTGTGTCCAAGATCGATATCATCGAAGACCTTTCGATATCATCAATTTTTAAATTTTGAGGATATCGAGGAGTACTTCAATATATCGAAGATCTTCATGATTTTCTTTAGAAAAACAGGGACACAAAATCTCTGCTGTCGATTTTATCGATCAACTTCGATAGACTCGAGATTCAAGTTTCGATGATATCAATACTATTATCGATACATCGATAATTCCGTCCACAAGTATATGCGGTTGCTGGACAACATATGTCCTTATTCGATAATATCGAGTGAGTTCCAAGGACATCGATAACATTTATCAATCATATCGATCAGACTGTTGATAAATCGACAGAGGTAGAAAACTTAGAGAATTTTTTAAATTTTGAAAAAGGTTTTCTAACTCAAAAACCCTATGATATTCTGATCAGTTTTAAGGGTTTTATTTACCTGGTGTTTTAAGACATGGGATGTGAGGCTTAGATTTACCTGCGGTGAGTTCGGGCCCACATCCGGTTGAGGCAGACGGTTGATTGATTATCCTATTGAGCTTCTTTGTCTAGCCGACTCAACACTCATGCTAATTGACAAACCAGGGCACTTTCAATATATATATATATATATATATCTATATATATAAGCATCGAAAATATCCAATCATAAGGTTGGCCAATCCATACAAAATAACATACAAAAATTTGATCAAAATATATATCAATATAACACTATCACACCATCCTAAGCATCCAAAAAGATAACTATCTGTTGAGGGTTAAATATTATATATTAGACCCCAATTATTGCCTGGATTTATGAACATGGTACTGTTTAACTGTCCGATTTAATCATGTTTGTGATGCAAGGTACATTTGTGAGCTTGGACCGAAACAGGGTGCTAAAAGCTGAGATTTAATGCTCAGAATTCACCAAAGCATGGGACAGACCCCAGGAGACCAAGATCAATGGATTTACATGCCAGAGATCCGAGAAAATCGAGAAACTGAATCTCAAATGTCCTGAATGACGTCTAGAATGCAAGATCACAGGGTTTCCACCATCCGTTTGGCTCGAAAATTCATATATGGTATGAGGACCATAAATTAACCATGCATGTCGAATTTCAACCATTGGATCGTTGTGAAAGTAGGCCAACAGACAGATTATCCCATGAATATCTAATTTGGGGCCCACCTGATCGCTGGATACGCTTCAATTTTGGACTCAACGTCTTAAATGATCTGGAAAAATGGATGGACGGAGCAGATTTCGCATATACATCAAGGTGGGACCCGCTTTACATAAGTGGGTGCACAGAGACTATGCACTCACCGTGCACCAAGAAAGTGAAGTCGGTCAACATGGTGTTGACCGACTACAATTTAAAAACGGCAGTGCCATTCTCTGTTTGAAATAAGGAGCTGTGGTCCTCACTTGTGGGCCATCATCACGGTTCGGAAGTCTAATCCGAACCGTCAGTTATAATCCCAGGGTCCATATTACTAGGGAATAGGTATCGAAACTTTAAGAAGATAGCAAGAACGGTGTCCCAACCATTCTAACAGCAGCATCGTTGCCGCAAGATCGATCAAGTGGGCCGCATAAAGGGCGATCCAAAACCATACTTTTCTGACTGAAATTCCTAGAGGAATTCGGTGGACGGCGTGGATTTCTCCACAGACTTCAATCACGGGTCCCACCAAGCATCAGCGCAACTATTTACACAACAGGGTCTACGTCCGAAAAACGCGGTCGCTGTGGGCCATTTTTCGATCATGGTCAGGATTGGATTGAAGATTTGCACTGTCCATCTTGTGGGGATGAGGAACTAGACCAAACCCTAGAATATCTTTCACCGATCAGTAAGATCAGCAAGGATGGAGTGCATCATCTAACTCCCTGCGTAAACAAGGTTACGCAGGAGGCCTTGCGTAAATAGACTTGCGGAGAGTGTTTCACCGACAAAAAAGCTTTATAAAAAGGGAAGGCAGTCGTAGAGACTAGGACATCTTGGTGTGAAGCAGCTGTGGAGGCATAATTCAAGAGAAAGAGACTATTTTAGAGTTTTGATTACTTTTTTCATATTATTATTTTTAAGGGATTTAACCTAATCATGTTGCTAGGCTAAACCTCTTAGCTAGGACTAAGAGGTGAAGCTTGTAGCGTGATAGGAGAACTTTTTGCTTGTGCCTTTTGTTTAGACTGAACTGATGTTGATTTTGGTTTAATTAAAGGATGGTTTTTAGTTTTTAATGGCCTGTTGTGACTAAAATTACAATGGGTCTGTGATAACTTTGAGCATGTCCCTTTCCTTATTTTGATTATGACGTCAGGAAGCCCTGTTGTTCACCATCGTCTCCTAGGCATGACAGTTTAAGGTCTGCACTTGGCCTTTATAGACACCTTGATAATCCTTATTATGGGTGAACATTGTGGGTATACAGAATCTATTAATGTAAGACCCATGTCCTAGTCCGTACCGTTCCGTTGGCTTCCGCGGTCATTCCGGTCAAATTTCGGCAACCTTCACACCGTATCCGACGTTTGCACGCGATCCTAAGCCAGGTCCCGCACACCGATGTCGGCTCAATCAGAAACTTGTATCATAGCGACCGCATCGTCGCCGCGGTTCTAACGCCGTAACTTGCGCACCGAACCGATACCCAGGCTAGGAGATGTGAACCTACGTTCATTCCAGAGAAACGCCGCGCGTTGTGATTATCGAGGGAATCTCTACGATATGTCTCATCAATCAATGTCAAGTACAACCATACCTCAAGTACAACAACCCATCCCCACTTTTTTCAAAAGTCCACTCTCTTTTCACCTCACCATTCCTCTTTTTCCCACCAATTTCAAACTAAGCCATACCTCTCATCATCCTTTTCTTACAACCACCACTCCACCCATCCCTTCATCCATTATTTTTATCTCTCCCTCTCATTCTCTAGCAATTTTTTAAATCTCATGAGAGCTCCAATATCCAAGCTCTCTCCCAAATAATAAGTGTGGCCCACCCTCTCATCTTTCATCCACACCATCAATCTTCCATCAACCTCCATCAAAAGGCAAGGTAAGGAGCATTGGAGTCTAAGGGACAAGAAGAAGGAAGATAAGGTGGGTGCTCTACCGTCGATTGCATTTGAGGGTCCGCTTGTAGGTGGGACCCATTATGATGTATATGTTGTAATCATGAGGGACCCATAGTGGCGGGGTCCCTCCATCGCCGTCTTTCTCTCTCCCTCTCTCTTTCTATCTGTTTTGATGAAGTGGGCCCCACTAATTTGTGTTTTATTCGCACTGTCCCTCATGCATGGTGGGACTCCACCGTGAAGTGCATCTACATCTTGGTTGTCCAGGGTCTGGACACACCCAGATCCAGATCCATAACTCAACTGGCAGACCGAGTGGAGATACCTCGTTTCAACACTTGAGGTCTTAGTGGGGGTGGCTAACATGAAGTGTGTACTGATGTGGGTGTATACTAATAAGCTAACCTGGTGGGTTCCACACGTGTGGACCCACCTCATGTGTACATTGAATCCAAACCGTCCATCAGTTTGACGTCCAGCAACATGTAGCTGCTGGACCGTCAGCTAGATCTGTGGGCCCCACCACATGAAGTATGCGTTGCATCATAACTATCCAAATATGTGGGACCCACCATCAGCCGTCTGTTTAGATGGCTGGACGCTGACAGTTCCACCCTCCCACACACTCACTAACACATGGTATATGATATATAATATTATTATATAATATAATACTTTATATTTAAATAATATATTGTGGTGGGGCCACATCCACGTGGGAGCCCACCTTTCTGTATTGCATATGAGATATATATTATTATATTTTATAATATTAAATAATGATATGGTGGGCCAGTCCCACGTGGGACCCACCTTTAATATATACTTTAATATATAAGCCATCACCGTCCAGATGGGTCTGGACGGTGGGTGTAGGCAATCCTTGCCATTGGTATATACGCATATATATATATATATATATATATATATATTGTAGTAGAGGTGGGCCACTACGTGGACCCCACCACGATGTATGGCGTTATCTGCACCTTCCAGTTGCTGGACGGTGCAGCTGGCCTAATATCCAAATCATCCATCCATCTTACAGGCACGTGCTGGAGTTTTGACCAGCCACCATGATGCACGTGCACGAATTTTGGGCAGCCACCATGATGTACGTGTTGTATCCCTACCATCCATCATTTGCAATCCACACCGTCCGTTGATGGACGGTGGGCCTACAGCCACAGCTGCTGCATCTCGGCTGCAAGCTTTGTGTGTCCCTCTGATGTTTATGTTACATCCTAACTGTCTATCCATTTGGCTAGCTCGCCTCAAGGCTTGAGACTAAAAGTAAGACAGGTCCAATTATCAGGTGGACCACACTACAAAGAACAGTGGGTTTGAATGTCCACCATGGAAACCCTCTTGGGTTTTAGAGTTTTAGACCAATATGATATATGTTTTCCTCCCATTTCATGTCCTTGTGACCTTATGCACAGGCTAGATTGAAAAGTAAATACTATGGTGGGTCCACTGGAAATTTAATGGTAGAAATCATTGTCACCATTATCATTTGTGGTATGGTCCATATGATCCCGTGGATTTGATTCATATTTTTTTTATACACCATAATGATCCCTTGCAATGAATGCATGATGTATTTGACTCGGCCCATTTGTACCGGCCCATTTAATGTATTTGACTTGGCCTATTTGACTCGGCCGATTTGATATATTTGAGGCCCACTTAAGGCCTGATATGATGTATTTTGGGCCCATGTGATCCATCTTAATATATTTGTGGCCGCCCACTAAGGCCCACTTTGATATATATGAGACCATGGTTTGAGGCTCATTTGATGTACTGGAGGCCCACGGGTCAAGGCCCAACAGGATGTACATAAGGCCCATTGTAGTGTGATTCCACCATGGTATATGTGTCGACCCTTATAGCAGGCTATGCTTTGGGAGCAATGATGGTTTGATGTCCACATTGCAAGGATGATGTTGGTTAAATGTCCGCATTGTCACTCTCTCCCTAGGGCCCATTAATAGGCCCATACCTATAATGTGTAGGCCGTCTAGGCCCATATTCGTTTTGATCAGAACCTATCACCACATAACATACTTAGTATAGATTCATGATTCATGATCATACGCATCATATATATGTCTGATATGAGAAGTGATTGATCATAGCATATGCCTTCGGGCAGATCATTTATGGGCTCCCTGATAGGCGGAGTCGCCCCACATGAGCGCTCGGTACGCGCAGGATTGTTGCATGTTTGGTAGGGTGATTCATGCACTTGCATTTGTGTGATCATGATTATTATATGCCCTAGCAACATCAAGGCAATAGCCTCCACAGACACATCGTGGGTGGCCGGATTGGATACCGAAAATACTATTTCTAGCATCGGGGTGCCATAGATGTCCCTGGGTGAAAATCTCTGAACCCGATGGTACCAGAGGATGACTCCAACGTCGAGACCGAGTGGATATATGAGCACACAAGGGCCGAATACCAGGAGGCCGCGTCTCCCACTGTGTCGTGGTCAGTTGGAAAGGGGTATGGACTTACTCGCCCGAGAGTAGGGGGTAATACTAGGCTGAGTTTGACCAGCTCGTGAATGGGTCCGCTATCGATGTGCCGGATAGGTATTGGCAGACTATTGGCCAGGCGGATAGTGAGGTTTCTTACGCTCACTTGGACTGTGCAGCTAGGAGAGCGACTGTGCTATTTGGAGTGTATTGAACCCCGGTGATTATCCAGAATGAGAACTGTACTGATACATGTTGAGGATTGGCATGCTTGAGTTGTATCTCTCATCGCATGGTTGTGCTATGGCCGATGGCATTCATATCTTACACAGCATAGCCTTGGTATGGCTGATCACATTCATGTACTCATCACCATGACTCCGCATTATTCTGATCTTGCATTCTGAGCACGCTTATATTGCGCACACACTTACACCACCCTCTAAGCTTCTATAAGCTTATGCATGATTGATACGTGCAGGTGACGCCAGGGTGCAGCCATAGCATAGTAGCAGCAGGAGCGTGCAGACGAGCTTTAGAGTTTCTATCTTTTGCATTATCTTGTATTTTCCCCTTTCAGACGCATTGTACTCAAAAGTTTTTGATCATAGTAGATTTTGTGGTAGTGTTCTTGTGGTTATTGTTCGTGGGTTATGCTTTTGGTTATGCTCATTATGAATCAAACTGATGATTATAAATCCTCCTTGTAGTATCCCAGGATCAAAACCTGGTGAATGGGTGCTGGGAGCCCAGAATGGGGTTCTACGGAGGCTGTCGGCGCCGGATTCGGCGATCGGAAATTTTGTGAGCCCGGTTTTTGAGTTCGGGGTGTGACAGGCATGGTTTGGTGATGGAATCCATTCTAATTCATATACCTTTCATCTCTTGAAAACTTGATCAAAGGAAGTTCAGTTTTGATTTCCATGGTTACACCCTTCACTGGATGAAGATGGGACTCTAAGTTCAGTTGAATTTTTGAAACAAGCATAAGATCTCCCTAATCTCTACAAGTGGATCCTCTGAATCTCTACAAGCATATTGCACTCGATTTAGATTTCATCTTAGTCTAGTTCTAGTTCTACTTAGTTTCAGATTACGTACAGGTTTTAGTCCCTTGGGATTCGACCTCGGTCTCACCGAGTTTATTACGACATCACAACCTTATACTTGGGGAGTGAACAAGTATTTGGCACCGTTGCCGGGGACTGACTGCTACGATTCTCTAAAATTATTTGGTTTTAAAATTAATTTAAGATTAGGATTTTACTAACTTTAGTTTTAGATTTTTCTTTCTTATTGATTTTTAGAACTAACTTGTTTTCCTACCTCGTAGGATTTTTGATAGATCTTCTAATCTGGTAATTTCGTCCTTATTTCCTTACTTTCTCTAGCCTTTAGATTCAGTTTTATCTTCTATAAACTAACTTGGTTTGTTTTGGTTTGCAGGATCTTCACTTAGGACTTCGAATTCGGTAACTTCCATCTTTCCTCTTTATTTCTAGAATTCCTTTCTATTCTTCCTCTTAGGTCTAGGTTTAAGATCTAAATTGGGGGCTGCGAGTGTTTTATGCCCAAGTAGGTTTGTGATAATACTCGATGTCTCTTGACCGAAGGAGGATTAGTTGAGGGATTGACTGTCTATCGTAGGATTAGACACCGCTCGAGATCCCCAGAGTTAGTTGAAGTAATGGCCGCAAATCAACTCCCTCCAGCTAGGATAGAGGACATTCAGGATGAGAATGAGGTGCATCAAGCACCCCCGCCTCGTACTTTACGAGATTATTTATAACTGGCAGGGGTGAGTACGCCCTCATGCATGATTTTTCCTAAAAATACAAGACATATGAACATCAAGCCAGGGGTTATCCAACTCATTCCTAAATTCCATGAGCTTGAATCAAAAAGTCCATACTTACATTTGAAAGAATTCGATGAGATCATAGCCATTTTATACTTTCCTAATATATCTGAGGATACAGTCAGGGTAAAACTCTTTCCATTTTCCTTGAAGGAGAAGGCTAAGATGTGGTTACATTTACTGCGTCCTAGATTCATTGACGTATAGAATGATATGCAAAGGGAATTCATACAGAAATTTTTTCCACATCATAAAACGATTACCCTTAGAAAAGCAATCGTAAACTTCGCCCAAAAGGAGGATGAAACATTCTTCCAATGTTGGGAAAGGTTCAAGGATCTTGTCAGTTCATGCCCACAACACGGCTTTGAAACGTGGGGCATTACAAACTTTTTCTATGATGGACTATTATCTTCCATGCGCCAATTAGTCGAGACAATATGTAATGGAGAATTCATGAATAAAGAATTCGATGAGGTATGAGATTATCTCGATAGCCTTGCTGAAAAAACACAATCATGGGACCATTACCCAAATTCGAACATCACATCTAGGCCGACTCAATATAAGGAGAAAGGTGGATTGTATCTCTTGAAAGAAGAGGATGATCTCAATTATAAAGTGACTAATCTCATAAAAAAATTTGAGGTCATGGAAGGAAAGAAGGATAAGGTTAATGAAATTATTTGCGGCATCTGTGATGGCAACATTCACACAACTGAAAATTGTCCTACAATACCTACCTTTCGAGAAGTGTTGAATGAACAAGCCAATGCTGTAAATAACTATCAAAGACCTTTCAATGAACCTATCTCTAATACGTACAATCCTGGTTGGAAAAATCATCCAAATTTTAGTTGGAGGAATGGACAAACTGCTATCCCTCAAGGTTTCTTTAATCAAACTTCACAACAACAACAAGAGAAACCTCAAGAGGATCTGATTCTAAAACATTTTGAAAAGCAAGATCTTTTCAATCAGGGTATGCTACAAACCTTGCAAGACCTTAACAAAACATTAGAAGGACTTAAGGCTGAAAATACAATTGGGAATAAAGGGAGCCTCCCAGCTCAACCTCTTCCCAATCCAAAGCTGCAATATGAAGTTGGCAACCCAAGCTCTTCAAATCAGATGGAGCATGCTAAATCCATCACCACTCTTAGGAGTGGAAAGATTATTAATAAAACCCTTCCGGTTAGGCTCGAAAAGCCTCAAGAATCAGAAGAGGACAACAATGATGGATCTAGTGATGTCCCACAAAAATTAGAACCAGAACTTCTGGAGAAGCCAATTACTCCATTTCCCCAACAATTGGTTGCACCAAAACCTCTCTCTAACTCTCAGGATATTCTAGAGGTGTTGAAACAAGTGAAAGTCAACATTCCTCTACTTGATGCCGTAAAACAAATACCTTTATATGCCAAATTCCTGAAAGACCTATGCACGACCAAACGACGGTAGAGTATTCAAAAGAAGATCTTCTTGACTGAGAAAGTGAGTGCCATCCTGAAGCAAGACGTGCCGCAGAAATTCAAAGATCCCGCTAGCCCAACTATATCATGTGTAATCAGGGACTATCGAATTGATCACGCACTTCTTGACTTAGGAGCAAGCGTTAATCTGATTCCTTACTGAGTATACAAATAGTTAGGTTTGGGTAAATTAAAACCCACCCTAACCACACTACAACTTGCTGATCGCTCTATTCGTATACCAAGAGGGATAATTAAGGATGTGTTGGTCCAGGTCGATAGATTTTATTACCTTATAGATTTTATCATCCTGGACACTGATCTCATCAATAACATGAGCACTCAGATTCCCATCATTCTTGGTCACCCATTCCTTGCCACTTCAAACACAATTATCAATTGCAGAAATGGTGTCATGACTATGTCTTTCAGGAATATGACATTAGAGTTAAACATCTTTTTCAATAACGGCAGAAACTCAGAGGATGATGACAATTTCCACGACATTAACATGATTGATTCTTTCATAAAAGATAGAACGCCTCTGACCTTATCCTCTGATCCTCTAGAGACGTGCCTGACATACTCCCATGACTTGGATGATGACATGATTACGGAGAGGTGTGCCTTGCTTAATACTGCACCGGTACTTGAAGTTAACCAGTGGAGGCCACAATTTCAAGAATTACCCCAAACTGATGTCGTGCCTCTATCGTCTAACCTCAAGCCACTGAAGCTTGACCTAAAACCTTTACCCTCTGATTTAGAATATGCCCATTTAGGTCAAGAAGAGACATACCTAGTGGTGATTTCATCTCACCTTGAGAACAAACAAGAGAGTATGCTCATTTATACTCTCAAAGCAGGTAAAGGAGTTATTGGACATATCATCATATATATCGATAGGATGAATGAACTCCTTTCAATTAAATGATTCGACTCTTTGGATGATTGCTTAGTACACTTTGCAGATTCAAACGATCCCATGATATACGAAATAATGGATGCCTCACAAGACAATACCTCGGTAGTTGTCACGGACCGAGAGAATCCTTATTTTGAAGTACCTCCTCTCCCAGATCCTGAATGTTTACCATTAAAGGAGGAGGAGCTGAAAATTGAACTAAAGAGTGAAACTTCGACGTGTGTTGAGACTACACTACCTACTACAAATTTTTCTGAATTTCATCTACTTGTAGTCTCTGATTCATCATGGTGTACTAACTTTAAAATTTTATCTGCTACAGGTGAATCGTATATACTTTGAACACTTCAGACGATTAAAAGAAAACTTTATGCTGAGGTCCCTCAATTTCTCTGGACATTCACGCTCCAGGACATCCAAGCCTACTACAAAACTGGCTTTTGGATGATCTTGTTGAAAAACCTTCTGAGAAATTTACCAAGATACTGGCCAACAGAAGAACCTGGATACATGATTGAGTATATTTTCCGTGCTTTCACAGTTGAAGATTAGAATTTACTACTTTCATAGGACTAGGGTAGTTTTCTTTATGTTGTTCTAGGTTAGTTGGTTTTATGCCATTAGGTTAGTTTGCTTTCTTGTTTTCACTCTCGTGCTGACCTACTCTCACACTATGATATCTTGAAAAGTTTTTCTCGATTCCTTCGTCCAGGTACTATCTTCCCATCACTTCTCATTTACTTTCGTTATCCCATGTGCATTGCATGCTCATATATCTTTTACATTGAGGACAATGTAGATTTTAGGTTGGGGGTGGGAGATCAGGTTACCTAATCAGTGCTTTCTTAGTCTTGAGCAAAAATTGTGAAATTTTTTTAAAATTTTTCTAAAAATTCTTGTGAATTCGAAGTGATTTTGATGGCCATCTTAGATTTAGAATTACAAGATAAGTGATGTTGGTAATTTATGACTCTTGCATTCAGCTATTTGTTAGATTTCATAGTTAAGTTTGAATTATTAATCCATAATTAGAAGTTGTAAACATTGATTGAGTCATGATTCCATATGTCACATCTCGCTTTCACATTAAGGTTTCAGTTTGATATTGAAGGGTTAACTTGGTAATCACTAAGCATGTAAGGAACTAGCTTGAAAAATTTGCCCGTCATGATTAATTGAAGAAAAAGAAAATACCTAGCTAAAAAAAAAGATACCTTTGGAAAGAGTTGGGCGAATAATCTTCAACATAGGTTTGCTCCCTATAGGTGTAAATTTAATTCCCCATGGATGATATTTGAAAAGGGTTGGGTGTACAGTCTTCACCATAGGATTGCTCCTTATAGGTGAGGATTTGATTCCCCTTCTTAGCGTTACTTTTAATGAAAAAATTAAAAGCTGGAAGAATGAAAAAATGATCTGTGAGGCAAGTTTTGATTTAAGTCTTAACTATCATGAATTCTCTTGTTGGTTACCAATGATATCTTGAAATAGAGAAATGAATTTTAATGATGATAAGCCGAGATTAGACTATACACTCATAGATCCTAATGTTTAGAATTTTTTCTAATTGATGGATTAATACTTTGATCTTGATTATGAAGTCTACCGAGCACATGAGTATGGGGAATGTAATGCCCAGCATTCACAAATCTTATAATTCCAGGATCTGTATTGTTTTTCAAAAATCATTCGAGTTTATAGAAATCATCTTGTAAGTCTAAACGTATTTTTCGCATACTTTGCTCGGGACTAGAAAGATGCAGGTTAGGGGTTGTGTTGAGGGTTAAATATTATATATTAGACCCCAATTATTGCCTGGATTTATGAACATGGTACTGTTTAACTGTCCGATTTAATCATGTTTGTGATGCAAGGTACATTTGTGAGCTTGGACCGAAACAGGGTGCTAAAAGCTGAGATTTAATGCTCAGAATTCACCAAAACATGGGACGGACCCCAGGAGACCAAGATCAACAGATTTACATGCCAGATATCCGAGAAAATCGAGAAACTGAATCTCAAATGGCCTGAATGATGTCTAGAATGCAAGATCACAGGGTTTCCACCATCCGTTCGGCTCGAAAATTCATATATGGTATGAGGACCATAAATTAACCATACATGTCGAATTTCAACCATTAGATCATTGTGAAAGTAGGCCAACAGACAGATTATCACATGAATATCTAATTTGGGGCCCACCTGATCACTGGATATGCTTCAATTTTAGACTCAACGTCTTAAATGATCTGAAAAAATGGATGGACGGAGCAGATTTCGCATATACATCAAGGTGGGACCCACTTTACATAAGTGGAGTGCATAGAGACTGTGCACTCGCCATGCACCAAGAAAGTGAAGTTAGTCAACATGGTGTTGACCGACTACAATTCAAAAATGGCAGTGCCATTCTCTATTTGAAACAGGGACCTGCGGTCCTCACTTGTGGGCCATCATCACGGTTCGGAAGTCCAATCCGAACCGTCAATTATAATCCCAGGGTCCATATTACTATGGAATAAGTGTCGAAACTTTAAGAAGATAGCAAGAACGGTGTCCCAACCATTCCAACAGCAGCATCATTGCCACAAGATCGATCAAGTGGGCTGCATAAAGGGCGATCCAAAACCATACTTTTCTAATTGAAATTTCGAGAGGAATTCGGTGGACGGTGTGGATTTATCCACAGACTTAAATCACAGGTCCCACCAAGCATCAGCGCAACTGTTTACGCAGCAGGCTCTGCGTCCGATAAACGCAGTCGCTGTGGGCCATTTTCCGATCATGGTCAGGATCGGATCGAAGATCTGCATTGTCCATCTTGTGGAGATGAGGAACTAGACCAAACCCTAGAAGATCTTTCACCAATCAGTAAGATCAGCAAGGATGGAGTGCATCGTCTAACTCCCTACGTAAACAGGGTTACGCAAGAGGCCTTGCGTAAACAGACTTATGGAGAGTGTTTCACCGACAGAAAAGCTTTATAAAAAGGGAAGGCAGTCATGGAGACTGGGGCATCTTGGTGTGAAGCAGCCTTGGAGGCATAGTTCAAGAGAAAGAGAGTATTTTAGAGTTTTGACTACTATTTTTCGTATTATTATTTTTAAGGGATTTAGCCTAATCATGTTGCTAGGCTAAACCTCTTAGCTAGGGCTAAGAGGTGAAGCTTCTAGCGTGATGGGAGAACTTTTTGCTTGTGCCTTTTGTTTAGACTGAACTGATGTTAATTTTGGTTTAATTAAGGGAATGTTTTTAGTTTTTAATGGTCTGTTGTGACTAAAATTACAATGGGTCTGTGGTGACTTTGAGCATGTCCCTTTCCTTATTTTGATTATGACGTCAGGAAGCCCTGTTGTTCACCATTGTCTCCTGGGCATGGTCGGATGACGATACCTTTCCTAACCTTCATACATCTTATGATTGGTTGTTAATTAGTTTAATTCTATTGTTTTCCTTGTCTCCTGGGCATGGTTTGGTGATGGAATCCATTCTAATTCATATACCTTTCATCTCTTGAAAACTTGATCAAAGGAAGTTCAGTTTTGATTTCCATGGTTACACCCTTCACTGGATGAAGATGGGACTCTAAGTTCAGTTGAATTCTTGAAACAACCATAAGATCTCCCTGATCTCTATAGGTGGATCCTCTGAATCCCTAGTTTCCTTTCCCTAAATTCTTTAAGTTTTAGATAATTATTTCATTATTATTCCTCAAATTACACTCGATTTAGATTTCATCTTAGTTTAGTTCTAGTTCTACTTAGTTTCAGATTACGTACAGGTTTCAGTCCCTTGGGATTCGACCTCGGTCTCACCGAGTTTATTACTACATAACAACCTTATACTTGGGGAGCGAACACTATCCCAAGACCTAAACCCTAGACCAACATTGCTAAACCGGAGACTCTAAAGTAATAGACCGCCCTCGCGCAAAGCAAAATTGTTACAACGGCATGTAAGGGCATGAAGAATCTCCTGCATAGTCTATTGTACTACCTCCTTAGAGCGTTGTAGGGCCTTAACCACCCGATCCATCTGAGTGAGTTGCTCATCCTAATGATCCAAGTGTTGGATGATGGACTCTCGGTGATCTCAAAAGTGCACGTGACACCTGGTGTGGAACTCTGGTGTGTGTGGGAGATCGGGAGGTGATCGAGTCTCATCCTCTATCGGGAAGTTAGTCTCCATAGCCTTGGTGTCACCAGCAACGTCATCCTTCGATGGTGCAGATGCTGATGCGGTTGTCAGTTGCTCCTCGAGGTTCATCCTCCTGATGTTAACTTGAGTGAAGCGAGGAGAAGCACACAGACAATCAGTTGTGGGCAGCAACCTCACCTCCCGGGATAGGAGACAAATGAGATGAGAAACAGAATATGCGTATCTTGAGTCCCCTGGACTACAATGTCGATCTGATGGAGTAGATGGTTGGCAGACATATACAAATCCCTAGACAGACGCTATAAAGGATGTCCAACATGAAGGGGGTCAAGTCTACCCTATTGTTCCCACGGGGATAGACATTTTAACTGAAGATATCATGGAGGACTTGAAATTTATGTGCCATGTGCTTTAAACGTAAAGCATTCCCTTCATGCCAGGGGATGTTTACGCCATTACACTTGTATCTGATGACCTCAGACCAAACCTCTAAGGAGTCAAAATCATGATCCACTAGGCCTTCTGAAGTGACTGGCACACTGATGAGTTGAACGATCATCACGGTAGTGACACGAGTAGTGGTCTGACCAATAGTGACCTCAACAGACGGTTGCTCAAGAATTGGGCAATGAAAGTAAGTCGGGAATTGATACACCTGCTCATTTTAAGATACGCCACCAAAGTTGAGCACATTGCTCCATCCACAACCAGTTATAATATGGGGCTCAATCCCATATGGGCGAATGCAATTCTTGTCAACATATCTCTCCAATCATATATGGCATCTGTACGAGGTGGAACTGTAAGGATTTGGATCTCAAGTTGGAGAGCCCTGGCGCAGTGTCTCCTGTCGCGAGGCTGGAGATGATGGCGTTGAGGGCTCAGCTGGAGCTAGGGGCCTGTTTTCTCATGAACGAGCACACATTTTTTTATCTTTTAGCTCTAGATGACTCCCCTTGGATTATGATTTTGCCCTTGTCCTTTAGAATCGTACAATATCAAGAAAAAAGGCAAGATTTACCAAGAAAGACAGTGAAATGCACAATCGAATGGAAATCTCCAAATCTAAACTACAAACCCTAAATAGGAAACCCTAGGCAATAAAAATGAAAATGGAGGACCGAAAGGGATGCTTACCACAATAGAGAACCAATGGAGGAAGAAAATTGAAGGGAAATCGTCCACCGGAGCTCTAAGGAAGAAGGGGAGAAGAAGCGCCACAAGGAAGAAGAGAAATGAAATGGAAAAGAAAAATCTCGCGCACGCCCATTTAAATACTGTCGCGATTCTTCAATGTCATCGAAGTGTCTTCGATGACATCGAAGCATAAGTTTCAATGTCATCAAAGCAGTGTCGATGCCATCAAAATTCTTTCAGATAGGTTAGATATGCGTGAAAGGCTTCGATGCCATCAAAGACCTCTTTGATGTCATCAAAGGTGACATCGAAGCAGTCTGTCAGTTCAGATTTTCCAATTTAGCTTACACAGACATATACAATGAGATGTACACACACATACACACACACACACACACACACCCCAATAATCCTTTATTTGTACACTCAACAAAATTCACAAAATAATAAAACACAAAAATAAAATAAAATAAATTAACTAAACTATTTATGTCCAAAAATAATGATGAGGGCAAAATCCTCAAACATAGAAGTTAAAACATAAGGACCAATGATGAAATTAGACCACACATACTCCAATAGATTTTTGGAGATCTCTAAATATATTGGCATCTAGCGGTTTCCACAAGTTGTCGCTCGGTGGACACATAATCCAACATAATCACATTATCCTCTACAAGCTCACGTATAAAATGGTGTCGGATTTCAATGTTCTTTGTTTTAGAATGTTGAACTAAAATTTTTAAAATATTAATGGAGCTAGTATTATTACAAAATAATGTCATTGTCAATTGGTCAATTCCATAATCCAACAACATTTGCTTCACCCAAAGAAGCTGCGCACAACAACTACCGACTACGATGTATTTGGCCTCGACGATAAACAAAGATATAGATTTTTATTTTTTATTATGCCAAGACACTAGACAATTGCCGATATAAAAGCAACCACTGCTAGTTGACTTGCGATCATCAATATTACTAGCCTAATCAGCATCATAATACTCGACAATAATAGTAGATGTGTCAAACAGGTACCAAAGGCCGAAATCGATTGAACGAGCCACATATCTTATAATTCTTTTAACATCGGTTAAGTGTGATTCTTTAGGATCGGCTAGTCCATGCTTCTATGTCAAAAGAAATGTTCGCCCGACTCACTGTTAGGTAAACTAAGCTTCCTATCATGCTGCGATACAAGTGTTGATCCACACTCTTGGCATTTGTATCACTGGAAAGCTTGAGTGTGGTGTTCATGGGAGCATGATGAGTACGTCTAGATTCAAGTCCAAATCTTTTTACCAATTCCTTGGTATACTTGGTCTAGAAAATAAAAATCTCATGCATTTGTTTCATCTCAAATTTAGATTTCATTAGATTAGCAAATTCATGCACCATATCTTCACAAGTGGATCAAAAAATAATGTCATCCACATAAACCTAGGCAAGTAACAAGGCATTACCAGTCTTTTGAGTAAACAATGTTTTATCAACACTCCCCCTACAAAACTGGTGGACTAGCAAAAATTACGTTAAACGCTCATACCATGCTTGGGGTGCTTGTTTAAGACTGTATAGAGCTTTTCTCAATCTGTATACTTGTTGAGGATACTTGGGATCAACAAATCCCTTTGGTTGTTGAATGTATACTTCTTCCTCAAGTACACCATTGAGAAAAGCGCTCTTCACATCCATTTGGAAATAGTTTAAATAGCAATGCACATGCAATGGACATGAGTATTGTAATAGACTCTAAGCGTGCTAGCGGGGTAAACATTTCATTAAAATCGATGCCCTCAATTTGTGAATAACCTTGCGCCACGAGTCTTGCCTTGTTCCTTACCACATTCCTAGATTCATTGGATTTGTTCTTGAAAATCCATTTTGTTCTGATGATGTTTGTATCTTGTGGCCTAGGGACAAGTTCCCACACCTCGTTCCTTTCAAGTTGTTGCAATTCATCTTATATTATTGCAATCCAAAATTCATCTTTTAGGGCTTTAACAACATTTTTAGGTTCAATTTTTTAGGTGAAACAAAGATGACTATTAATGGTCTCAAGTTGTCACCGAGTTTTGCACTGGCTTTAGGATCTCCAATTATTTGATTGAGGGGGTGATTCTTGATAATTAGTATGTCACCCAACGATTGAGACTTACGTGGAGAAATGGATTTGTTATCTAATTTACTTATCACGCATGGTTCCACATCATCATCCACATCAATGGTAAGACCATTTTTGTCATGTGGCTAGTCATCAACAACCACATTAACTGTTTCTTGGATTGTAAGGGTCAAATTAAAGACTCTATAAGCATGACTATTTTGTGAGTATCCCAAGAATATGCCGTCATCGCTTTTTGTATCAAATTTATATAGTTGTTCCCGGTCTCTAAGAATATAACACTTACTACTAAAGACACAGAAATATTTAACACTAGGTTGCTTACCATTCCATAGTTCATACAGAGTCTTATTTAAACCTTCTCTAAGGTATACACAATTAATTATAGAGCATGTGGTGTTGACGGCATCGGCCCAGAAGCTTTTTGATAGATTTTTTACTATTAAGCATAACCGAGCTCATTTCTTGTAACACCCTATTATTTCCTTCAACCACTCCATTTTGTTGTGGATTTTTGTAGTCAAGAGCTCATGCCGAATCCCATTTTCATCACAATACCTTTAGAATTGGTCTTTCTTAAACTCTCCCCCATGATCACTCCTGATCCTATCAATAACATATCCCTTTTCGGTCTGGAGTCACTTAGCAAGTTTTTTAAAAATCTTCAAAAGTATTAGATTTTTCCCTAAGAAATGAGACCTAGGTGAATCTAGAGTAATCGTCTACCACCACTAAAAAATGTCTCTTCCCTCCATGTCTCTCAACGATCCAGTGGGACCTACTAGATCCATATGTAATAACTCAAGTGGTTTTGAGGTTGCTATGGTGGTTGTTTTCGTATGTTGAACTTTGATCTATTTTATTTTAAGACAATTACCGCACACAACCTTCTTTTCCTTCCCGATCTTAGGAAGTCCTCTCACCAAATTTTTTTAGCTGAGTTAGGACAAATTCAGGTAGTGTACATGGCCGAGTCTTTGGTCCCACAATTCAGACTCATTGTCCCTGGCCATGGATAGTTAGATGGTGGGACCCATAGCACTTGCTGACATCACAGCAGTGGGACCCATAGAGCTTGGTGGCGTTAATACACCAACTATATAACTGGTGTGAGGTACCAAGTCAATCCGTTTTCCCATTTCAGTTGGGTCGTAGGTCCTTGCTGGAGGGTGGAGATCCACACGTGCAGGGTGGGTCCCACCGTCCCAGGGATGGTCGACTTGGATAAAATACATAAATTAGGTGGGTCCCACGAGCATGGTCCACACGCCCGAGATCGAGCTGATATTTGTATTTTTTTCTCCAATCAGGTCCGTCCAAATGGACAGCCGGGTGGGGTCCATCTTCTGGACGGCATGTATCAAGTGGGCCATACAATCATCATCATCATCAAGAACAAAGAGAGAGAGAGAGATGGTGTAGTGGAGGGACCCCGCCACTATGGGCCCCTCTTTGATCACACACATACATTAAAATGGGTCCCAACATAAGTGGGCCCTTGAATGGAAATCAACAGTGGATCACCCACCGATGACACTCCTTCTTTAGCTCCTTGGACTCCTAGGCTCCTTGTCTTGCACTTTGATGGTGGATGATGAAGATTGGATGGCTAAGATGGGAGATTGGGTGGTAAGGAGTGGGCCACACTAGGCTTCTTTCTCTATGCAAATTACTTAGACGATTGCTCTCATTGGGAGCTTGAGAGTGAAGAGAGAAAATGAGAGAGAGAGAGAAGTGATGGGATGAAAAGGGATGGAGTGATGGGTGATGGGTGGAGTGATGGAGTTGTAAGAATGGGATGGGTGGAGAGAGAGAGAGAGAGTTGACTTTGGGAATGGGAGAGGGATGAGCTAGGTAAGGTTGTGTACTTAACTTTGATTGATGAATTAATGTAATGTTTAGGGTAGAGATTCTCTTGAAAATTGCAACACGTAGTGTTTTCCTCGAAATAAATGCAGGCCCACAACTCCTAGCCAGGGTATCACATCGGTGCGTGAGATGCGGCGTTGGAACAGCGGTGACGGTGCGGTCGCTAGGATACAAGTTTCGAGTTGAGTCAACTTAGATCTTTGGGATGTGACTTATGGTCATGTACAAACACTGATTACAAGTCGCAGGTTGTCAGAATTCGATGAAGAGGACTACGGTAGCCTATGGAACGGTACGGTTTAGGATACGGGCCTTATAGGTAGCATCGTTGCCATTTCTGTTCCCATTTCCAATGGATCTTCCCTCGACCTTATTCCTTTAGGCTAGAGTGGCCTGATGAGGCCACGGGGAGATTATTGTTGTGTGTATTTCTACTTCCACTTGCTCTCCTACATGAATAAGTTGAGCGAAGTTTGCATAGGGATGCGAGATCAGATATTTAGAGATGCTCGAATTTGTTGAATGGACGATCATAGATATTTTCTCCTCATCGTCAATTGGCGTTCTCATCCTGGCGGCCATCGCTTGCCATTGCCCTACATATGCGGATAATGTCTCATTGCCCTTCTGTCTCGAGGCTGCGAAGTCTGCTCTTATGGGGGCCGTATCGAGGCTGTAGGTAAACCTATCAACAAATGCTTCTGAGAGTTGTTCCCAGGTCTTGATTTGGTGGCAATCGAAGGAAGTGTACCAGTCTAAGGCATTGCCTTTCAGGGAATTTTAGAATAGGCGGATAAGTGCTTTATTTCTCACCACTACATTCAATTCTCTACAAAATGCCTTAAGATGTGCTGCAGGACATCCACTGCCTTCGTACCTTTTAAATTTGGGTACCTTGATGTTCTAAGGCACCTGTGAACCTGGAAAGGGACATAAGTCCCTGAATTTTGTTGACGGGAGATCGACCTCATGTTGTCTCTAAAGCTGATTTTGCATGGTTTGGAGGTGATCCCACTACTCCTCTATTTCTGCGTGGCTCGTTTAAGGGACTGACGTCTCTCGTGGTAAGGCTCATTCCACTTCATCGGCATAGTGATTGATTTCTCCAATCCTAATGCTCCCATTAGGGGGAGCTTGTTGAAATGTGATCGTGTTCCCGTGTGCAGGGAATTGAAATTGAAAAGCTCTCCCGATTGGGGGAGGCTGAGATACTGATGACCCCCTTGTTGGGTATTCTCCATGTTTTACTAATCGAACTAGGCTTGACACTGACCCCAATTATGGGCATTCTCTAGTGATGCTCCAGGGCTTCCAATCGAGAAAGCTGCTGCTCAAAATTAATTTGAAATTCCGATTGTGAGATGTACTAGAAATTGAGGAGGGATCCTGTTTACTGGATCGGTTAGAAACTGAATTGAAAATTCATTGGAGGACTTGGCTGCAAGGTTGCCTTAAAATAGATTGGAGACCCTATTTGTAAGATCAGTTTGAAACTGTGCTAGAAATTAACTACAAGTTCCGATTACGAGATTGGTTTAAAACTGAGCTGAAAATTGACTGGAAGTCCCAATTGCAGGATTGGTTTGAAATTGTGCTGGAAATTGATTAGAGATCCTATGTGCAAGATCGGTTTAAAACTAAGTTAGAAATTGATGGGATGCCTCAGATGTGAAGCTATCCTGGAATTGACTAAAGACCCTGTTTGTAGGATTAGTTTGAAATTAAGTTGAAAATTGTTAGAACGCCTCGACTGTGAAGTTGTTCTGGAATTGACTTGGAATCCCAATTGTGGGATTGTTATGAGATTAACTACTGGCTTCGGGAGGGTACTGAAGAAAGTGCCACATGGTTGAGGGCTGCACTAGTTAGTGTCGATAATCCTGTGCGGAGTCTAACGGTTGTGCTTGATTTGAACTGGAAATTGATATAAGCTGCCTGTTGTTGTTATTAAACTGTACCAACTTAATTGTTAGTTAAGGCAACTTGCGCTTGCATGAATTACCGAAACATGTCTTGCATTGCTTTCATGTCTTATGCCAATTCTTGGATGCAGATCATTGGCATGGCTTCTACCTACTGTGGCTATGTAGGCTATGCTTCTATGAAAGTGTAGAAGGGTTCAACATCTTCCACATGGTGATCCATTACTACTTAGGATCCGGTGTGGATTATGCTTAGATAAGGGAAACTTTTTCGAGGATGCCATAATCTTAGAGGCGTAATTTTTTCTTTCTTTTAATATTAATGCTAATGCAGATGTGTGAGAATACGTATTTTTCAAAAATCCGTAAGATCTTATTTTTCAAGTCGGGTCACGACTAGTGTGGCTAGTTTCTCCCCTGCAGAATCGTCATTCTGTGGACGATGGTGGATAGATTCCCTGAGGGTACGTGAGATATGCACTCTTCTTTCCACTTGGTTACCTCGCTTGAGGGCTTTTATAATAGGGGTAAAAGGTGTGATAATTGACCAGAGTCACCACTAACTAATTATTATAATTCTATAGTCAATTAGACCCCATAGAAATGCTTAATATTGAGGACCTAAAAATACTTAACCTTAAGATGACTCGTGAGTTTACGTTCCAGAGATTCTAAGTAAGGGACCACGGTTACAGAGAATGAAGGTGTTGGGCACCCGCTCTGTTCGTATGAATGTACAATTCTTAGTTCAGAAGATCTGACTAATTTCTGAAGAATAAGGGTAGTTCTCGCATGTAGAAAATCTAATGCGTTATAATAATAATAGTGATTGAATGATTCAAATTTCTGATGGGCATGATTCGACTATATTACTAAGCCATAAAGCATACGTTCAAAACGATCAAGTGCAGGATACATGTATGGTATGCTTATGATGTTGTATTGCTTATAATAAAATGACAGCCAACCAGTTAAGGTTTCTGGTGGACCTACTACATTATATCGACATGTCTTAGAGTATACACCCGTCAATCTGATACGATGGAAAATGATAGAATGTAATATATATGCTAAAACAATGGCTAACTGGCTAAGATTTCTGATGGACAAGATCCGATTATATCGGCAAGCCACAAAGCATAAGCCCACCAGCCAAATGCATGAAAACGATGTAATACACTATGATGCTGATGTATACGAGGAGCAGGGGGTTGAGAAGGGAATGAATGTTGCATAATGCAAATGATCTGAGTTAATGAAACTAATAGAAGCTTGAACAGTTAGATGAACAATAGTGTCATAAGGCTAAATTGAGTGGCTCAAATTTAAAATTAGGTGGCTCAAGAGGCTTGGACTCTGGCTAGACTAGGCAAGACCAAGGCTGGGCTCTATCTCCCTCTCTTACTCACCTTAGTGGAGGGATGTTTCTTGGATTTCTTCCTGATGATCCTAAGTACTTGGTATGTTTTCTCTAATGAGAATGGATGCCTAAAATGAGAAGGGGAGGGGGCTATTTATTGTCTCCAACCCTAGTTTTCTTATAATTCATGTTGATCCTATGGGCAAAAAATGGTTAAAGGACTAAAATTGGAGATTGCCACATGGCATCATCTCATGGGTTGGATAAGGTGGTAAAAGGGTAATTTTGGATAAGGAAATGGCCATAAGAGTAAATGAACTTCAACCGCACACTTGAAGTTCAAAAAATGTGAGTTCCACATGCTTGAGGGACGCTACCTTAAAGAGGAATGTCACATGATTGGCAGAAATCTAGCTACCATCGGTCCCCACTTGAACTCCCTACTTTGGTAGATAGCATCCTCTAAGCATGTGGAGGCTCTACTATAAGAGTTGCTGTTTTGAGGTTTCGACTATTTCTTCGATTGGGCATGATTTTGGGTTTAGGTTCGGGCTTGGTTTTAAGCCTAAATAGGTGACTTGGTTGAGTTGTGGGGTTGGGTAGGCTGATCGGGCAAGTTGACTCATCGAGTTGACTCAACGCTTGAGGGTTTTAGGTTCCTGGGGTTCAGGGTTAGGTTGACTGGGTTGACTTGGTTGGATGAGTTGAATAGGCTGAGTTTAGGGTTTAGGACTGAGGTTCTTAGGATTTAGGCTTCTAGTGTTAGGGTTTAGGATTAGAGTTCGGTTGTTTATCCATCTGTTCAAACTCAATCAACTTATCAGCCTCAGGTGGATGTCTAAACTCTATATCAAGCTAGTTATGATCCAACATTCATTGTTGCGGCCGTCAAACTTTATCTTTTAAAAAAAAATGTTAAAGGGTAGCTCGATAATTTTCTTTGTACTTGTTTTAATGAATGTGTGGTTGACAATGGAAGCTATATACATGTGTTGATTCGATGGTCTAAACTATCTAGGCCTAGGACTTAATAGTGAAACTCTTACACAAATGAAATGAAATAAAATTCTCTTGTGAGAGAGGGTTGATTTCCCTACTCTTATTTTCTAAGTTGAGTTTTGCCTCTAGAACATCGCCCAATTTGGGAGACTTTAGTTCTCCTGTCCTCGAGCGCTTGCACCGTTGGAATTCTCATCCTGCAGCGAAACATCCCACGGGCTCAGTGTTAATGGATCGCTGCGATCTGTACAATGGTGGCAAACAACCACAATGACCGATCTGGCCACTCTAACTAGCTAATCTGAGTGAGATCCAAGCCACTCATCAAGCTTGTCCCACTATGTAGTTTCATTGACCCATAAAGCATGCTGGTACGTATACCCATTCCGTGGGCCCTACAAGTACTAGAGAACATGACTCTTAAAAGACATTGACAAATGGACTTCATTCAACCACCACTTTGGCCCACCAGCTTTGAATGATATATTGCCTAGACACCATACACGGTGTGTCCCACATGATGGGAGAGAACCGCATCAGTTCTCAATTGGTAGCTGTGACCAGGCAAGAAGGCAGGTGTCCATTCTATCATGTCCAAGTTATCAATAATAATAAACACATGGGCTGTCTGTCCCGCTGGAAATTTAAATTCCATTGGATGGGTTAGGTGTTTTGTGCTTGTGACCTCTTGCTGTTCGGATGGCGACCCGTTTTAAGGTCCAAAAGCTGATAACCCACAACCCATGAAATAAAATAACTTGTTCGCCTTCAGGGAAAAGACTGAGGTGTGAGAAAAATGAAGCTCAGATCCAGCATCATCATCGTTGTGCTCGTTCTTCTCTTTGTAGCCCACCCAAATTCATCAGCATTTCATGGTTGGAAACTCTTATTATTATTATCTTTTTAATCTTTTCCTTTTGTTGTGTTTAGTTGCACCAAAAATAATTAAATTTCATGATATCTGGTGCAACCAAATGCACCCTTTATTGCCTTTTATCTTTTTGTCTACCAAGACAGATTGTAGATTGGTTTTTCATAATATTGCAGATTCGAGCAAGGAGATTATTTACGAGATTGACTATAGAGGCCCTGAGACGCATTCCTACTTGCCTCCACCAGACATGGCGGGAACTCAGCAGCAACGCGGTACTCACTTTTCTTACTGTTAGTAGTATTACAAGAAATGTAGACTGAGTTGCCTCTATGCATTCTATTCACATGTATCAATAGGGTACATGCGTGCAAGTTCGGAGATTTCCATCAGGTGGGCCACACTACTTTGATCTTCCGGCCTGAAAACCAGGCTATTTCATTTGTCAAGTTCGGTTGCAGTGTACAAAAGAAATGAGTAGCTGGAAAAATGGTTTTGACCATCTTTTTCTCGGATTATTTCTCACTTTAGGAGTAAAACAGCCTGCCTAGGTTTTTTACGTCGGCAGATAAAGGAATTCTTGAAAATATGAAATCAAAAGCCCGGATCTTACACACAAGTTCCATATTAGAACAACCTATGTAACGGGCTCCACGTGTGTGAGAATAGCAACCCTCTATATGATAGTTTAGATCTAGGACACATTTGGGTATCACACAAGAATGATTTTAATGAATTTTTCACAAACAAGATTTTCTGTTAAGTGTTGCGAGCTCCTGTTGAAACTTGAAACTACATGCTGCAGTTAAGATTCCATTCACGTTGGCCCATCTGCCTTTCGCAGACCCACCTTTTAGTGGGTCTTGTGTTTGTTTGGATCTTTCACACGTGGCACACATTTGCACGTGTGTGGGAGGTGGAAAATTGCTGCTTTAACAACAAGATTTTTGTGGTTTCTTTTGGCATGTGGGCCATGAAGATAGAAATGAGGGGACCATTTTTTTTATGCGCCACCCATACAAGCCCTTGGGGTGTTTTTTTTTTTTTTTTGTTGTAACATGTAAGTGTGGTCGCAGATGCTCAAACTAAGGCTCCAACAACTCGTAATGGAGTGGGAGATGTAAGATCCAATGCCACATCATCTGTTTGTTGTTTCTCTTAGTTTATCTTTTCTTTTGAAATTGTTTGTTTTTTTGTTTTGCTTGCAGAAATAACTCTTTCATGGAAACGAGCAATTGCAGAAAGCTATTTCACTAGTTCGTTCAATTTATAGGTTTGTTTGTGTGAGGAATGCTAATTGCACCCAGCTTGTTACAAACGTTGTTACACACGAGCTCTTTTCGGGATAAAGGCCAGATGTTTAAGAGATCTAGACCGCTTATTCAGCGGGTCCCGCCATGGATAGGTCACGCTTCCAAAAATAGCTACCACTTGATTGGAAGAATAAATATCCAAAAACTCCTCTTTTTTTTTTTTTGGCCTATTTTGGTCCAACAGGTGTGATCATCGACAGCCGCATTTTCAGACACGGTGCATCATAGAGGGACCCACAGAACGAGTGGCCTGGATCTTGTATAGACTGCCGCGTGTCCCATGGGAACTAGTGTACAGTAAAGTCCTATAAGTAGTCCGTGCAGTCATCATTCCTCGTATGCTTTTATGTGGATGCATGAAATAAGAGAGGGGGTGTATGTTGTAATTTCTCCTGTGAAATTGTACTTGTTCTCTGTAGAATGCCTGAAGGAAATATACAAGCTATTTAATAGTAAAACTCCTTGTCAATAGGTGTACCCCACGATAATATGGCATTAAAAAAAAAAAAAAATGATTCACCCATCTGCTGAGCCATATGATATTGAAAGATGGTTATTGGTGATACTTGTCAAACCGTCTATTTTTTTTTCTCTCCACATGTGACCCACCTTATGACTCAATTGGTCTGACTTTTGGAAAAATCACATTCAAGCAACGTTTTCAATACCAGTATCAACGTGTGTATTACAAATACCCTTGGGTTACGGAATCATTTTGCACGTATCACATGGGAAATATTGCATGGATCGCATGTTGGTTTGGAGAACATTGAAATTTTGATTGAATTTTTCAATGAAACTTCGGGAGATATTAGAAAAGATATTATTACACACTTAGAATTCCAAAAGATTATAAAAAATAAACACATATAATAAGTTTTCTTTGCATAGGGTCTTAAACTGTGCGCCGTTAAAAAGAACTGATACAATTGTATTAAAATTCAGTTCATATAATTTCTAAAACATAAAAGACATAAAAATATAACTAATACATTCTAAAGTTAAAAAAGAAGTGAAAACATGTGATGTGCCTTCAACATACCTACATGGCTATGCCTTGACCCACGTAGAGTTACGTGACGTCTCGAAGTCATCATATTCGTTTACATTGGGTTGGCCATATCATTGCTTGGCAATGGAATAATAGCAATAAAGATACCCTCTTATATCACGTTGATACTTAAATTTATTTATTTTTTCTAAATTAGATCAGTATGCCCATGTATGGGTATTACATAATCGTTACTGTTTGTGACTAATATCGATCTAGAGTTGGATACGAGATGTGTAAATATAAAACTACTAAATGCATCTGCCTATAGCCATACCTTGGATATCCTTGCTTATACAAAAAGTGTACTCCTACCCATAGTCAAATAATTGTGCATTGTAATTGCGATTTCAAAGGAATTTTGTTGCTTCTTTACAAAATTTTGAAAAGGAGTAATGCTGGAATGCATCGACAATATGTATCGATTATATCGTGATAGTTTGAATTTTATAAACTGTAATATTTTGAAAATATTACAGTGCATCAATATTTTGATGATACATTGCGATATTTTATGAAATTTTGCATGATATCCTGAAGTCTTATAACTTCTGGACTGTTTGGTATCGAGGATCTACACTACACTAGTGATGGCCCATATTATTCAAAATGGCATTTTCTTATGAATCACATGAATCTTCAATGCATGTACCAAATCCATGTATATGCCATTTGCACCCATTGGGTCCTGTACAAAGTGCGTGGTGGATTGAAACTTTTCTCCGCAATCTAAAAGACAAAACCGTCCATCCAAGACCTCTTATAGATGGTCACATCATATTTCTAATCAAATTTTAAAATAAATAGTTTAGATCATTCCCAGATGTCACTACAACAAATGGGAGTTTTACCAGCACTCATAAGCGCCGCTAAATATCCCTAAAAGCGCCGCTGATTTTATAGCGCCGCTAAATGAGTATGTCGCTAAAGGTAATAGCGGCACTAGTTAATTTTTCGCGGCGCTTTTATGAGCGCCGCAATTATCGTTTTTCCCCGACGCGAATAAGCGCTGCCAAAAATCTCTCAGAGCGCCGGTAAAAGTGGTTTGTGGACACTTTTTCTTATGAAAAAGTGCCGTAAGATCGCTACACGAGCGCCGCTAAAAGCTTTGTATGGGTTCCACATTCTAGCATACCATTAATTTTTTATTATATATAATTCAATCAAAACCTATATTTTTTAAAATTTGAAACATAAAAATGATGCAATAGAAATAAAACTGAATATTAAACAAAACTTATTACAATAAATGGTCTTGAATATAAATAAATAAATAAAAACAAATCCTCTATATGGTCTACTCCTAGCACGAGTGGCGTCAAAAGGCTGAAGTGATTTGAGCTATGGATTGCCCCACTTGTATGCAACGAGAAGAGTGGATCACCCACCATTAGCCCTTTGAAAACTACTCCTATGATAGTCAGAACCAGGCTAGTCCTTAGCTGCTCCATGGAAGTTGGTTTTTCGGCGCTTAACGTGCTGATCTGTTGGGTGGAAAGAATGGTATGTGGCAATATTCCTTCATGACTTGAAGAGAGCTCTTTCTGCAGCTCACTCATCAAGCTTACCTGATGACATACTACACTTAGTAGCTTTTATATTTCCAGTGTTACCATTCTGTCCAATGCATATTTCAAGTTCAATTGTCTTCTTCCCTATCAGATGACAACAAGACATGCACCCACTGCTTCCCACACAACTAATGATTTGGATTTTCCATTGAATAACCCAACTCGAATCCAAGGACACCAAACTCTGACAGAGAACTACAGTTCAAAACAACCATTTTGCATATCATGTTAGAGTTATACTAAACCATGGTGCTCACTTTATGAAGAGAAGGAAAATATCACATAGCACAATTATAGGTTTAACCATCTCTCAAAAGACCTTACAGTGGCAAACTGGTAAAACAGGTGGTCACTTCTTTTTTTCTTTATTCTTCAATCAGCAGACAATCAGCCAGGAGTTCACCTCCTTTTGTGATTCAGATGTTTGATCTTCCAAGGCCAAAAGGATTGCACTAGGCATCAAATCCTGGCCATTGGAACAGAGAGCAGGAAAACACTAGCAGCTTAACACAGGTCTTTCTCCTTACTGCCACAAACACTAAGTTGTTCTGGCAAACGTGCTAAACACAATTTGTCAGTACATCAAAGAAAAATACCCAAGATCTTCCTGCTATTTTATGAGGTGTTAAAGATCACCAAAGCTTTCATGGTTTCATTTGTTTAGAGAAGATAGCAATCTCCAGTCAAACATTGGGCCTAACAAATAAAATCAATGTCAAACAGACTGCTGATCAGAAACTATCCTTGATAGAAAAAGTAAACTGCCTAAAGCAAAAGGAAAGCATTGCTGGAAGCTTGGAACTAACAATTTTCCCATAAATGATTAAACATTTACAATCAATTTTGATTATGTTAAATGCCAACTGGAATGACTTGGCCAAAAAATCCCAAGCAAATGAAAATTTAAAACACTTAACAAGCATGCCAATGTAAACTATCCGTCCATGTAGAAGTAGAAAAGACGAAAATTAAAAAATAAATAAATAAATCAAATCAAATCAAATGCTTACCAAGAAGGCCCTGCTTAGCAGCAATATGGAATGAGTCGTAGCCATTCCTGGCCTTGAGAGCAGCTGTCTGAAAATCCTTGAGTTTCTGAACTGTGAACAGATATTTTACATTTCTCTCTGCTTGCTCCCTTTGAACAAGAATGTCATGCATATTTTTCTCCGCAAGAGCTTTTGCCTGAATTTTGAAATGAAAACAAAAAATGTAAGCTCACGGTAATTCCATTCAAGAAGCTTGTCTCCCAAATTAAACAGAACCACGTCACCTACAGCAAAATATTTTGAAGGAATGATCACGGTAATTCCATAAGAGGGCTTCTCTAGGCCATTCCTTATTTCCTTCTTTGAAGGAAAGATCTGTATTTAATCAAGGGTCATGAATGGACTAAAATTAATTAAACAGAGATGCATCTTAATATTATTTACGATGGCAGCCTCAACTGTATAAGCCACACCATGCACACACAATCTCAAGTTTCTTTTTGTATAGGTACGATCACACCATTCTAAAAAATACTTTAAGCCAGTTGTGTAATAAAAAGAATGCGCTTAGTCTTTTCTAAAACAATAAGAGGTTATGACTGTATGATTGCTCCTCCTACAGAAACACCAAATCAGGCAAGGAACAACTGCAGGATTTTCCAAAACATCAAATGATGCAAAACCCAGTACAAAAATTACCCAATTGTAAATAGATTTGCATACCCATTTGTGAATGAGATAGGCATGATTTCTGCTTTGCAACACCCGCATCTTGTAAAGCTCTATGGATGCTGTATGGAAGGAAATCAGTTATTGCTCATATATGAGTATATGGAAAATAACAGTCTTTCCCATGCTCTGTTTGGTATGATTTGTTTCACCGTGATCATGACATGACAGTAGCCCAAATATCGCATGTGTGCCACAAATTCTCTTAGCATTGTTCATCAGGAAATGAAGCTTAATAGTATATTAACAGAATTGGCTTTAAAAGATGTCATAAGAAAGAACTTTGATGGAAAAGGTTGGACAAATTGAAGGGAATGATTGGAAGTACTACATCCAGAGAAATTAAGCAATTGAGAATTGTTGTCAACATCGAGCATGTAATAAACCTGTAAGTAGATTAGTATGAAAGGGATCACAATCAGCAACAAGACAATTATGCAGTAGTTAAATATTTAAGCAAATGGAATATGCACATATGTTTAGTTGAATTCTATAGCATTTAAGAGCTAAAGCATTTGCTAAGAAGAAAGAACATAAGCAAGCAGCCCAGTGCGAGATTCGGCTGGTCATGGCATTTTTAACTAAGATTGTCACTCATGTCTCAACAAAACAACCTTAACGACCTTTAGTCAATCTCAGTTGATGGTCCATAACAAGCTAGGAGACAAAGTAAAGCATTGAAATAAACAAGACACACAGAAATCACCTTAATTGTCTACCCCACAAAAAGAAGTGGTATGAGGATGATTATCATCAACTTCATTATTATGGTTATAGACCACATCCAAAATGACCTATACTAATAGCATTACTTTCTCATATAAGCTTGAGAAAAAAATAATCTTGAAGAAATATATTAAAGGAAGACAGTAAATTTAAATACATGTCAATTAGTTAACATGGCTCACAATGGAAGATCTACCATACCTCAATTCCAGCATTATGCAAGGCTTTCACCATTTGTCAGAACTAGCATAGCGGCTCATGGGAGCAAAGAAATTTATGGTAGAATAACCCCATGAATTGATCTTGGAGATTATAGTGTTCCAGAAAAATCAGAAACAACAACAAATTTCTCAAATAAGCAAGAGGCCCTTTAGATTGTTTTCAGGTTTCCCTCAATCAAAAGCTCCTGAGTTTTTCACTAATGTGCTAAGACTGCTCAAAGGGAAAAAAAAAAAAAAAACCAGTATACTTATTTAAGGCAACATCAAGCCATGTGATTTTGAGCCAACAACCATACAATGGTGTGTGCTAACTAGTGAATGAGTTAGATTCATGCATGAATGGCATTTCTAAATTAGCATGCTTGTGAGATTTGGTGATTAGAATTTCTCCAAGGCTATCTTCCTACAATGGGCCCACATACAAGTCTCCTATTCATATTCTCCATTTAACAGAAGAGAGTGAGTTTCCTGCAACCCTCGTTATAGGGCTCCTTTGCATTGCCCCGAGGGCGTGCAAAATGAGAATTGATTAATGATAAATAGTTCTCTAGATTTTTCTTTATGAATGGGTGAATATTATTAGGGGGAAAAAAAAGCCAATTTGACACAAGGCCCCATCTTTTGCCAATTTGTTCACCCATTCATTAGCAGACCATTATGTGGTTGACAACAGCAGTCAGTGATTCAGATAAGCCTTTTGCTTCTTCTTAGATGGGTGACAACATCCAGTGATTCAGTAAGTTTTTTGCTTCATCTAAGATGTTATTGAGAAATGCTTATGCCAACAAAAGAAAATTGTTTTGGAAACATACATGAAAGAAAAAATTTCCTGCCGGGAATTGTTTTCACAGTCAGAATCGTCTAATCACCACTCTTCACTTTCTTGAAAATTTTCTCAACAGGTCCTACTGACTCTACAGTTGGCACATTTGTACATCTATTTCAACTTTTTAAAACAGTGGTTCACACTATAGATGAGTCATAGCTCATAACCAAAAAGAAAAAAAAAAGAATGAATGAATGAATGAAAAGAAAATTAAAGGATGACTATAACCACCAATTGGTGGCCCACATATGAATAGTTAAATGAGAAGTACCCAATTGCTTATTAAGTTGGGAAATGACCCCCTAGGCATTTAAGAAACCTGCGATTATTGGGGAAATTGCTTATTAAGCGACAAATTAAGTATTAACTCAAACATATTTAGTGCTTAATAAGTGATTTTTAAGGATCACAAGCGCTCATTTCTTCAATGACAAACGGGCCCTAAATATTTGAAATAGGTGCAAACCTGATTTCCACGGACTCCTTTGTTCAGGTTGTGAAAGTTACGTTCTAAAATCCACTTGTAATACCTGGAAGGATGCAACCATAAACAGACACACTCCAAGTTAGCAAACATACTAAGTGCTATAAGCAGTCCCTTACAAGCTAAGGGTAGTGTGCTTACTGTTTCTGAAGGGGAGACATTTTAACCTGGAGGATATGCTCAATTTTTGGAGGCAAAGACTCTCTACATCCTTGATAACTCTTTGAAGAATGTGAGGCCTCAATTCCTTGTGAAGATTAGCAAGCTAAAGAAAAACCCAGTAAACTTCAACTACATATGGAAACAGAATATACCACATGGAACTGAGAGTGCAAGGTAAGTGATAAAACCTCAATGTCATTGAAGGAGCTCAGATTCTTGTATTTTTCAACAAAATCATCTTTATTCTTGAATTTCTCTGGATCAAGGAAATGTAATAGAGCCTTATTACATAGCAACAACAAAGAGGTCAGCTGACACAAATATTATTGCACACATTCAAGAAATCAAACAAGCATCAAGAAATGCACTAAACAGAAACATGACATATAATCTCTCCTTAAATAGCACTAGAAAAGTACTGCTCCAAATATAAGCAAGAAATGTAGTAAACAAAATGACTTGCAATTTAAGCAATCACATGGGAATACAAAATATGGACAAGTCTGGAAAAAAAAAAGCCTTAATAATAACAGAGCTTGAATCAATGATTGAACATAGATCCAAATGAGCAATGAATCATGCATGATAAACAGAAGTCGAGGAGTTTGCAATGGCTTCATACCATACAGATGGTTAACTACTAAGTTCTATAGTCATTATAAATTGGAAAAAAAAAAGCACTAGAAAAACCTAAACAAAATAATGGCTCATCATCTCCTTCACCTTGTCTACGAAGGTATCAGCTGTGAGGGCTCTAATAATAAAAACACCGAAGATCATCTTGCTTTCCTTACTCCCAATCCGCAGAAACACATCGAGATACAATGTGGGAATTGAGAACCTCAAGATTAGGGGAACATATCCAAAATAAGAAAGACCACTCTTTTAAATGCATTAGCAATGGGAAATCATAAAAAGCCCCTTAAAGTCCTTATATACATATCTACAACAATAAATATCAAACAATAAAAAGGCAGAAAGCAAAAAATAGATGCATCTCAAATGGTACATTCCCCAAGGATAACGCATATAAGTTTAGAATACAAACAATGTACCCATCTTAGACAGTCTATACATGTAATCTATAAGAACCATAGTTATTGGTACACAAGTTAGAAGATTCATGCAACTACAATAAAAACAAAAATTCAAGAAAGGCGCAAGCAATCATATTGTTTGATGGTGCAGGCATAAATGTGAGGCCCATTGTTTGGTGGGCATATGCCAATTAGGTGCACCAGCAATGAGAACAACATGGAAGTGTTAATGATGGCATCTTATGCTTGTGACAAGTAAAGTAAAACACTTTTGGGTGGTCTATTGAGGCAGTTCCTTTATAGAAAGAACTGTCCAATGGAGGATTAACAAGTTGGTCAAGATCCCTGATATATGGGACCTCCAAGTACAGAGCAGCTCCTGAATTAGTAATCCAAATTCTGTAAATTCTATCATGTGAACAGAGCAGCTCCTGTTCTATAGATTCACACATGAAGATGTCAGTGCAACCCACAAGATGTAAGATCCAGATCCCTGATATATGGGACCTCCAAGTACCACATACTGGCCTCCAACAAAAACAGGATTCCCAAAATTTCAAATTATTTAATAGAGCAAAATCACACTAATGAACAATACAGATGGAATCAATCAACAATTACATGATTAGGTAGAATCATTAAAAGGTCAAAGGGATCATTTGGGTGCACCATTGAATTGCAACAATTGCTAGTCTAAAACACAAAAGAAACCCAAATGGTGATTTCATTTCTTTGCAATTTGAAACCTAGAAGTAACTACAGCTTAAGGGCTACTTCCTCATTGCTGATGCTATGAAAATTCCTTAATTACCAATTTTCCCCCTCATTTTGCAATTCAATTCGCTTTTCGACCAAATGCATCCAAGTAAAAGCAAGGGTGATACATGCATGACTGAAATAAGACAAAACTGGATGATAAAGAGTCTGATCAGGGGACATGATCTCAGACCCCCTAGACTACACCCGACACAAAAGGGCATTGTGGAACTTAAATTTCTCCATGCCCTTTTATTCAGCCATGTTTCAATTTCCAATTCCGAGCTCTTGCAATAACATGGCGGAAGGAATGGAAAGCTTGTTGTTGGCCAAAACTACAAAACTGAAATGGATAACATCATTGACCAAGAGCGTATTTTAAAACAACATGGCACATCATATATACACGTGGTAAGTTATACCTTCGTCTCAGAGATTGTCAGATCGCTATTTCAGAGCTGGAGAAACTCCCTCTGCAACTTTGTCCAGCGACTTCAAGAGGGAAATGTATGGATCTTGTAAATGACATGATATACGAGCAGGTAAAAGTATGGTCAATAATAGGCTTTCTTCACAGGAGGTTTGCAAATTACAGATGCATGTAAATCCTAGCCCCTCCACACACAAGCAAGATCCAAGTCATCCAGCAGATCAAAAAAGAATCAAGCCGATCCGGTCATCATGTGAACCACAATAAACGAAAACCATTCACTTGCAAACGCGGGTTTATTGAAAAATCAGATCAAGGGGAGAGAATTGCATGAATCTGGAAAGCGAAACCAAAATCCAAAGTAACATCGTCGAATCTCATCCAGAAGTCAGGATATTGGAAGAAATTTGGAGAAATAGGAGTAGAAATCTAGGGTTTTGAAATGAGTGGGTGAGTTGGAAAAGGGCAGTACCTTAAATTGGAGATGGAAGAGTGTGGAATGAGATCCGAATCTATCTTTTTACTCTCTCAGCTCACGAGAGGAGAAAGTACTGAAAAATACACAAGAAATCCACAGATGAAAAATGGAAAAAGAAAAAGCATCTTCTCACTCGAATTTTCTGAAATCCAAACCCTAGCTCTAGATCTAGTAAATCCCCACCATAACCAGTCAAAAAACCTTGCAAGTTGCAGAAAATAGATCCAAAACCCTAAGAAACAAGAGAGTAGCAGATCTAAATACCTAATGGGTTATAAGGTTGCTGCAGCTGGAGAGATCCCAAAGCAGCTGTGAGAGAGAAAGAGGAGAGAGAGAGAGAGATAGAGAGAGAGAGAAGGAGATCTTACAGAGCGCCGATGAAAGAGAAACGCAAATGCCGTTTACAGAGAGTCGTGGAGTTGCAGAGATTGCTGCAGCTGGAGAGATCCCAAAGCAGCCGTGAGAGAGAAAGAGGAGAGAGAGTGAGAGAGAGAGATAGAGAGAGAGAGAAGGAGATCTTACAGAGCCCCGATGAAAGAGAAGCGCAAATGCCGTTTACAGAGAGTCGTGGAGTTGCAGAGAGAGAGAGAGAGAGAGAGAGAGAGAGAGAGAGAGAGAGACGGGTAGGAAACAGGAGATCGAGTCGCACTGGCCAGTAGGGTTTTTTTTTTTAATTTATATGGTAAGATATCCGTCGGATGGGTCTTATAGAGCGTCGATGAATGAAAACCGCAAATGCCGTGTATAGCTATTTTTGTTGTAGTGTGTAATCCTAGCATATCTTAGATAACCCGAACCCATATGCGGAAGTGTACCCCTACTCATAGTCAAATAATTGTGAACTATAATTTTGATTTTAGAGCAGTTTTGATGTTTCTTTACAAATTTTTTAAAGGGGTTGATGCTGGAATGTATCCACAACACGTGTTGACTATATCGTCGACACTTTAAATTTTATATCCGTAATATTTTGAAATATTGAATCTATCAATATTTCAATATACATTGCAATATTTTACAAAACATCGCACGATATCCTAAAGTCTTATAACTTCAGGGATCTACACTACTACTAGTATTGGTTGATGCTATCAATATTGTAATTACCAATTCATTCAAAATAATATCTTCCTATGAATTGCATGAATCTTGAATGCATGTACCACTAGGGGCGTCAATGAGCTGGGTTAGGGTCGAGCCAAGCTTTATGCAAGCCCGACCCGCATTATTGAAAGTAGGTCTAGATCTGACCAGGCCTGTGATATGCCAAAATAGTCTAGTCCGAGCCCAACCCAAGCTTGAACCCAACCCCAAAAGGTGCCCTAGTTTTGGAGGGTAGTTTCCCTTATTGTGGGGCCCACCTTGATTATGTATTGTATATCCATGCCATCTATCCGTTTTCCTGAGAAATGATTTATTTGTAAATATAACTTGGATATGCTTCATCTTGATTATGTATTGTATGTCACAAAATGGGAAAATGGATGAAGGGATGGCATGGATATACAATACATAATCAAGGTGGGCCCTTAATAAATCATATAACTTGTGAACAATCCACCATTAAAAGCATCCTAGGGCCTACTGTAATATTTATTTGTCATATAACTTGTTAATAAGGTCACAAAAACCTGGATGAAGGGATAAAAAAAAATATCAACTTGATCCAAAACTTTTATAGCCCACAAGAAAGTTTTAATGGTCAATCACCATTGTTTCTTAAGGTATGGTCCACTTGAGATTTGGATCTGCTTCATTTTTTTTTGCTAAGGCCATAAAATAATCTAGAAAAATGGATGGACAATGTAGATATACAATACATACATCAAGGCAGCCCCCACAATATGGGTCGTACTGTCGTGGGTGAGGTCAGAGCCGCACCTAATCCGCTCTCGCTCCCACATTGTGAATGACACATTTGGGAGCTTGTAAATGGTAAATGGAATTAGAGGTAAATGAATTAGGAGTAAATGGCTTGCATAGTTATGTTTGGATGGGAGTAAATGAACTGAATTTGAAATTTAAACATTTTATGTGCATGGCAATAAATGGGAGGAATTGGAATGCATTTGAATTTGTTTATATATTCACGAGAATATATGTGATATCCCAAATCAGCTATAATATCCCAACTTAGTGTACATATGCGATATTTAATAGAATGATTGCAATAAGCCCAATGAAATGTATACTTTAGCAACAAATGAGGAACTTTCGAGTCATGTGTAGGCCACAAATGTAAGGATCACAAACGAAAACTGTCCATTTAGATGGTCATCCTTTTGCTACAAGAAATAGTAGGAATTGAACGTCTACCGTTGAAAACTTCTTGGGAGCCTGTAACACCCCGATTTTCAGAACCCGAGTACATGACTCACATTTTAAAAATCTAGGAGTTAACAAATAATAATGGTAATCAATAAGTAAATCAAAGTGCAAATAGCGGGAATGAAACATAACATAGATCTGATCCAAAATGTGAACAATATCCTGGCCCACGCAGCTGGGGGCCAATTACAAAAGCCTCAAATATAATAATTCAAACAAACTATCATAAATGTAATCTACTGATTGAGGCCATAATATGCAGCCACCTCCTGATACGGCTCCACATCGTAAGGCTTCTCCTCGACTGCAGCCACCTCTGGATCTGTCGCAAGTCCATCCGCCCCTGTATCCTCTGTACGGTTGAATATTGGTGGATGAGTGGCCAGCTCAGTGTGATCTCCCCTTAAGGTTACACACCGCTGCCATAGATAATAAATAGCATAAAACATCTATCCAAATCAAAACATGACAAATGCAGTCTTATTATATGCATGGATGCATGAAATGTAATCATCGCCCCAGGGATGCTCATCCGTGTGGATAGTGGGCTTGTCACCTATGCAATCATCGACTTGGGAAAACTCATCCAGTTGAACAAAATACATACATCACGTATGATAGTAATAGATGCTGGTCTGTACCATATATGCATGATTAGCCAATCCGTTATTAGTCCAATTACACTCAACCAATTTAATTAAGCTCATGGTCACTGCAGGGAGCTTGTGGCCCAGCATAGGCCAACGGATCTGGCATAGTGTCCCATAACAACCATCTCTGACCCATGAGACTACCGCCTTAGGGTGAGTGTAGTACCCACCAACACGTGTTTAATCAATTCAATGTGAAGGGGCCACCACCAATGTTGACTGGGAATGAAATGTCGAAATTACTAAATATGGTGATTAAAACATGATGGCATGAATGGTTCAAAGATGAGTAAGCAGCGATATTTAAAAGGTTGCAAAGTTCATCCTAAGTCAGTTAGGTGAAACCATACATGGATGGTAAACCCTATAGTCAAATGCCAACAACCAATACCTCCATGTCAAGGGCCTACTCGTATCGCAACCAGTTTAGTTACACCCTAATTAAGCATGGACCCTCCTTTGTTAGAGTTTTCCATGGAGAGGTTTCAACAATATGTGTATCATAATAGTAGCATGGATCCTTACTATGAATCAGAAATAGAGAACAACGCATGTATTCCACAATATTACAATTACATACTAAATGAGCTAACACATGGCGCATGTAATGAGTAACTAATTTAATCATCTGGATAATCTAATACACATATCCAAGCAATCTAAGCAAGTGTAAAGCATGGAAGTCATCAATCTAAATAAGCATATTAATTACATACAGTCTATTCCCACATAACTTATCATAAGTCTAACTAGCCAGTAAATCACTATAACAACTACTTCTAGTCTGGTTGGGAGTGGAAAACCCAAGGGGAAGAGAATCATCACCAGAAAAATAGCAGCGTGCCCCTTGATCCGAGTGATCGCGAGTACCTAGCTACCCAATATCATGAGAGTAGCCTCCTAGAGTCATTCCTAATACAATAACTGGTGTTAGAAGGCATTCCCAACTATAGAATGAATAAGACTGGTAAGGACTCAATGATTAAGGGAACATGGGCCTGATTTATGAAGACCAGGCCCACCTACCATGACCTGATCAACAGGCCTGGGGTATGTGCAAATGTCCCTTAGGATGAGGCCTGAACTGAGCCTGGATGGCTCTAACTTACTGCCTATTAAGGCCCACTACCATGTAGTGCGGCCCTCAGCAATTCAAGTGAGGCCCGCTGTAACTTAAGTGAGGCCCACTGCAATGCGCAGTGCAGCCCATAAGCAGGTACAGCCCAGGGGCTGGCTAGGCTGGCCACCTTAGGCCTAGAACCCATGGCCCAACAGATCCTAGGCCCGTCCCATGCCCACAGGACAGCCCACCTGCCTGGTGCAGGGAGTGGCCCACCGTGAAAACTGGCTTGGCCCCGAGGTGGGAGATGTGGCCCATCTGAGACCCAAATGAGGTGCGGCCCACCCAGCAGTGCAGCCCGCTGAGAGCCCTCTCCAACGGGGCCTACCATGTGGGTTCAAAGCCTATTGTTGGACTGCCTGCGGCCCAGAAAGAGGTCCTCTCAATGGCCCATTTCTGCTAGTTTTTAGAGCCTTAGCAGAGGTAGATTCGAGCCCATTGCAGGGTCCAAACAAAAGATGCCTGCAACACCGTTCAGGGACTGGTGAAGGCCCACTGCAAGTTACACTCGTGGCCCTGATAGTGCTCTACTGAGGCCAGTTACTAGCCTGGTTCGGAGCCCGACTGAGGGCAAAACAAAAGGTGTTCTTCGCTTTACATGGGATGCTCATTCAGGGCCTATCATTAACTGAGTCTGAGGCCTGCTTTGAGACCCATTTACGGCCCACTAGAGGTACGGTTTCTAGCGTAGTTTTGGTCCAAAACGTGAGCATTTCTTGGCCCGATCTCGGTCTGGAATTGTCCTATCACCTGGTCTATTCATTAGTCCAGAATGCAACTAGTGCAAGGGGTAGAATTGGCCCTGACTTGCATCTGGATGTAGCCCTAGTAGCTAAGTGCTATTTAGAATGGAAACATGATAGGTTGGCCTAGTTTCTTAGTGCCACACGAGGTCATTTCTTGGCCTGTCTAAGCACCGAGACCGAGCTTCTATGTTGGCCAGACTTCAACCCGAACACAGTCATTGCTTGGCTTCGTTCCGATCTGGACTACTAACTCTTTAGAGTTCGGAACGGCCTACCTTCGTGGTCTAAAGGAGGACGGCTTCAACTCCCTAGTCGGCATGTTTTTGGTTGAAAGAAGAGAAAGCCTAAGGGATGAGGAGGGGCTGATTAACTCGGTTAGGGACCCATGCCTGATGGTCTCTCGTAACTCGACCCTTGACCGAGTAAAGCAACCAGGTTGGGTCGAGCCGACTTGCTCACTCAACCACACACTCACTCTATTTTCTCCCTCTCTTTCTCCCCCTTCTCTCTCTCTCTCTCTCTCTCTCTCTCTCTCTCTCTTTTCTCTTTGGTCTGAATCTTAAGGTCTATAGGACCCTTTTTATAGCCATGGAGGGGAGAGCTCCAATGGTCGGAAGTCGCCCATCTTGCAATGGTCGTGATCTAAGATTTGTCTTGCATGGGGCCCATCCACTCATTAGGATGGATAGCTGACCCCAAGGCACACCGAAAAAGAAATTTTTTTAGACCTGTGGGGTCCATCTCGTGATCGGTTTCCTTTAGTTTAACGGAGGAGATGAGAGAGCCTTTAATGGCAACTCCCCATATATAGTATATTCCTGAGATCTGGTCCATTTGGACGAACCAGATGAGATCTCTGATCAATGTGGGGTCCATTTTTTTGGCCCTAAATGTTAGTTTGGGAAGATCTCATGAGATCTTCAAGTTCTCACCACTCATGAAATGAAGTATTTCTCCCTAAAATCTCTCTTGGCTTTACAGGGGATGGTTGGGATTCCTCCACATGGCCCGAGGATGGCCGAGATCATGCTTGTGTTTGCTTTCCCAGAGAGGAAAGTCTCCTCTTTGCTTTCCCATTTGCAGGCCTTGCTCGGCCATTTCTGGAAAAGAGGGAGCACAACTCTCTCCCTGGCGATGGGCGGATGGGATGTCTTGACTAGGGTGATCACAAGCCACCCATGTGGTCCCATATGGGTCCCATCTAGCAGATATCCACAACGTGTAACCCATTAGACGGTTGCAACCTATCTCCTTCGTCCCTTTACGTGGGTTTAAAAGTCTATACCGTTTTGGTTAGACGGACCCCCCAGGCTTAATGAACGGTTCAGATCTTTCAAAAAGTTCCTAAGGTGGGCCACTTTGGGAGGTGAAATCTCCCAGATTTGAATGTCCATTGGCAGGAGAAATCCGTCATTTTCCTCTTTTCTGCAAAGAGGTCGGTCAAAGCTCATTTGACAGAGCCCATTGTCCCAGTGCACATCGTGCACGATTGCATGTGGTGCACATGCACTCCATGTGGGGTCCACCACAATGTTTGTGACTGATCTAATCCGTCCATCCCTCTAAGGACCCTTGCCCAGGGGTTCCTGTGGAGTTTGGCATGAGACCGAGGCCCAAGTGGGTCATATTGTACATTTACATCCTCGGTTTGGTCAACACACCTTGGCCCCAAGGTTGGATTGTTTTGAAATTAGGTTGCAAGGGTCAAAATAGGGTCCAGATCATGATGAGGGCTTGATCTGTTACTAACTAACTCTCAAGAGTTGGTTGTATGAGTGTTGTCCCTAATATGATTCAATTTAAATGACACAGGACTTCTATAAGTTGGGGTTATTGGTTGATCTTACCTTGCTGGCCGTCATGGAGTTCGTCTAGCTCCTAGGGCCCTTGATGGATGGTTTTACTGCTGACTGGAACTCCCATCCTGCATGCGATTTCGCTGATGCATGTTTAAAAAGGGTAACACCCGTGTACCAAAGCTACGGGCTGTTACAGGGCCATAAAAGTTTTGATCAAGCTGATATTTCTCTTTTGCCTTTATCCATGTTTGTGTGACCTTATGAACATGTTAGATGAACAATATGTAAGACCCCATCCATTCCGTACCATTTTCTATGCCTATGTGCATAATGATCGATGCCCTTAGCCAAACCTAGACTAGCAGTGTATAGTACACACCCAACTGACCAGAACCCCAAGACCTCGAAACCTATTTCATATCGATCACCCCATCGCCGCGATCATGGAAGTACCATCCATGCATCTGTACAATGCTCCATTAGTGAGATACACTGCAAAGTATCGTTAGTGTATCATGTGTGCAAGGTGCCATGTACTCCATTCCACACATGTGCACAACACATACCATGCACACATGTACATGCTACACATGGGTGAGAGAATCTCTACCCATGTGTGTGATGTCACCCTCCCATGTCATTCCTCTCTTATGTGCTCCCCAAAGTCAACTTCTCTCCATACCATACCTTATGCATGACATCATCACACCATGCCATCCCATGTCCCTTTAATCCACCATTAATTCTTAATTATACACAATTTCTCATAATCCTATCCTAAGCTAACATTAACCAAATTTTTATCTATTTTTCTACAAATACCCCTCCATCCCTTAGAATTTCACCATTTTTATACACAAGAGAGAGAGAGGAGTGATCTCAGTGGGCTATCAACTCCATCAATCCGATCCCTTCCATCCATCTCAACCATCCATCTAGTCCATTAAGGTGAGTACAACCCCTCCAGTCTTATGGTTTGTTTTCTTTTTTGATTATTTGGATAATTAATAATGGTGATGATTTGATGATAATGATGTGATCAATGGTGTGGATGTATATGAGAATACATATAAAAATATGATTAATAGTTGTGATGATATAATGATAATGATGTGATTAATGGTGTGGATGCATAGGAGGATTCATACAAATAAATAATAAAATAATAATTTGTTATATACCTTATTTGGGACCCATTGATAGTGGGCCCCACCAGAACCTTTGTATGCCATCCAAACAGTCCAGTGTGGCCCATTGGACTGGCCATACACACATCCATGCACACGTGTGCACACCACACGTCCCTGCTACTGCTCGAAAGAGGAGAAGGGCTGTGGGTCCACAACGGGCCCCACCCATGATGTATACACTTAATCCATGCCGTCCATCCGATTCCCTAGTTCATTTTAGGTGTTGAACCAAAAAATGAAGCCAATCCAAATCTCAGGTAGGCCACACTATCCAAAAGACTATTTTAATAGTGATAAATTATTAGGGCCCACTATGATGTTTCTGTACACCCAAAAATGCTGAATATTGGGCTCGTTGGGTCTGTTACATGCCATAGAATCCAACAGATGGAACATATGAAAATCCATAAAAGAAATTAAAATAAAAAAAAACAAAACAAAACAAAAATAAAAAAATAAAAATTGAGAAGATTATATTGATATTAGCAAGTTTTGTGGGTCTGATCATGAGGAATATGCTATATCCAAACCCTCCATCCATTTGGTGAGCTTTTCTTAAGGCTTGAGAAGAAAAATAAGACAGGTCTAATTATCAGGTGGTCCACACTATAAAAAGTAGTGGGGGATTGAACGTTTGCCATTGAAACCCTTTTTGGGTCATAAAAGTTTTGGACCAATATGAAATTTGCTTTTCCTCTTACTTCAAGTCTCTGTGACCTTATGAACAGATTGGATGGAAAATAAACGTTATGCTAGACCCTATGAATGGTTTAACAGTGAAATCATTATCTTCACTAGTATTTGTAGTATGGTCCAAATAATCTTTGGATATGATTCATTTTTGTTTGGATAATGCTCTAAAATGATCTCTAAATACAGATGAACAGTGTAGATATAATAAATATATTACTTTGGGACCCATGTAACTTTGATCTCCTTAAACCGTTAGTACAACTCAGAGCTAGAGGATATATAATCACGTGCTGGGGTCCATTTGAAATTTGAATGCATCTGACACTTGGCCTAACCCCTTAACCAAGTGGGACACACATAATGAATGGGCTGGATTTGTGATTCACGCCTCGATGGCCCAACAAGTGATTATGAATGTTTTAATGAAGGGTAATCCTCTCAACTTTTGTGTGTGGTATGGCCTATATGTGCCATAAATTGACTTGATTTTAAGCCCCAGGCCCACCATGGATTGGTGTTCCATTAATTATGCAAATTGGATTGTTTGTAAATGTGATCTGTGAAAGGTCCAGATCTTTGTTAAAATTTTTATATATTGACGGTGTACAATCATGTGACCATGTAGTGCATGGACAGCCTACAATTGATACAAGTATGATGAATGCATAGCCCCATGAGCTCCACTACATAGAACCCATGTGAATTCCATTGATGTGTGGGCCCAAGGATGTTAAGGCCCATTTTGAGTGAATGTCATGTGGGCCCATCAGTGGTAGTCTTTGTTGGGCCAACCATTGGCCTTTTTCGGCAAGAGTTTGCAATCTCCATGTGTTGAATGTATGCTATCTTGAATCATATGAAATTGTGTTGTGTGTATAATCCTTCACCACTTGACATATACTATAGGTTGTATTGTGTCGCTGCCTTAGATTACCTAATTATATAATGAGTGCACAGCCCTTCACCACTTGGCACTTTGGTTAGAGTGCGGCCCTAAGTAGTAGGATCATATGACATATGTTTAAACCTATAAACATGTTCAATTATAACAAAAATGTAGACTTTAGTGGTGTGAGGATGTGATATACATGTTTGGGCCCTTAATCATGTGAGCATGTGACGTATGTATGGTCACCTAATCATATGCAATTATGGAGTATATGCAATCGTCTAACCGTGTGATTGCAAAATGCACACAAGGCCAACCAATTAATGAATTCAGGTGGCATTGGTGACCACCCAATGATATGACCATGCGCTTATGGGCATAGCCATAGTCACCTAAGCCATGAACAATCGGGTTGTATGTGCAGATTTTCTTACTCATGAGAATTATGATATGGGTTGGATTATACAACTTGATAATGGAGTGGCTCTCAATTTGGTGTCATGCGTATAAATACAACCCTTACATTAAGCTCATAGGTGAGGCAGATGCGAGGTCCACTAAACTAGATCTGATATAATGGAAGCTAGTTCTTGGCCTCTTGATCATGTGACAACGAATCTGAGTCATTCTCCATATGAAGTATTGGGTGGTTACAGTTTAAGAGTTAGTGTAACCGGGAATGGTGGGTATGCTTGTGATTGTGCCTTGGATGCTTTGAGATGCGATCACTAGACCAGGATACTAATTATATATCCACTCAACCAAGTGAAATTATGACATCGATAACCTGACCATGCGGGAGCTTAATAAAGTGGTTGCCCATAGATGTATGAGTTATGAGAAGTAACCATGTGACCTTAAATCATTTATTAATGGCAAGTAGAGTGACATTTGTGTGGCTACTCAACCATATGGATTTCTAATAATGGAGTGGTCATAAGACCACGTGGGCATACGAGAATTGTGTGATTGCTCAGACTCGTGGACTATGTTAATGATGTAACCTCTTAGGTATGTGAACTTAGGACGTGTGTCAAACGGTTATAGACCCTATCTTGATGTAAGTATTGCATATTTCACCATTTATCCATTAGGCTAGCTAATTTTAGAACATGATTCCAAAATGACCTAGATTCAATTCCTAAATAAGTCAGATGATATGAAATAGTGTTAATTAAACGTAAACTTTCAAACACTTGTGAACCCACTCAATGTACGTATTTTATCTGCACTGTTCAATTGTTTTGCCAACCAAATAGTTCGATCATGGAGCCCGCTGACATGTGCCTTATGCATCTGAATTGTTCTTTCTTGTACTACATTAATGAGTGTGAGTTACCTATACTATCTACTTGTTGTGACCCACTGTAATGTTTGTGTGTGGACCCATCTGCTTGGAGTACCACTTGGAAGTAGGACCCACTATGTTGTATGAGACAAACCCACACTATCCAACTGTGACTAACTCTTGTGTGTATATTATATAACCAAGTCGTTTAACTTAAGGCTCACTATATCTTATGAGGTTTACCCGTGCCTTCCATACCATTGTAGAAGTATTATGAAAATTATTTGCAAATCCAACCTACTAACAACTTTCTTGAAGGTGACACCCACTACATTATATGAGTTTCACCAGCACCATCCATCCCGTGGCCCATTTGCTATATATTACATTTATGTCTTTCATCTAATAACCACTTGGTGCATGTACTTTGCATCACCACCACTCATTAACTATAAGGCGCAATTAGGGTATAACCATGTGGTCCCAATAGAAGAAAATCATGTCGGGCCAAAGCCACTAATGGAATATCTATCTTGCGAAGGATATGGTGTAACTTTGAATACAATTAATGCTCGTGATTATGATAGCTATGGATGATATTAGTGATGTTAGTGATTATGGTTAATAGAGGCATGTGATGTAATATCTTGATTAAGATTGTTCCACTCCCTAGCATACTAAATTTATCTACTTAACCATGTTGATATTGGTCGTACTCATGCACCATGGAATGATGGTATGTGCAAGTGTACTTCAATATATTTGTTTATGTGTAAGATATGTTCTCTTCAGTTTAGTCATATGACCATGGATTGATATAGTTGATAGTGGCATATGATGAATATATGTCAGTTTTGGCTTAAAGGTTAAGCAGACCCTAAACTCATGGCATTATATGCATACCACATGCACTTGAATGTATGCCTTATCATAATTGTTTGAATTCATGCATAATCATGACATACATGATAATCGAAATACCACAGTCGTGCTGTATAACATGAGTTGGATCTTGACGATGAAATGTGCCATCTACGATGATGACTTGATTTATCCCTGAAAATGAACGAGACACCGAAAGTGTGGAAATAGTAGGGGATGCTGTGCCCTTGGGTTGAAAGTTCCTAAACCCCGATGCTAGCTAGGGATACCTCACTGTCGAGCCAAGTGGATACATGAGTCATGGATTTGACTCCCACTGACGAGGTCGGGTTGAGAAGAGGTGAGTCCAACCTGCTTAAGGGTTGTGGTGCAAACAAGGACCGGTCTGACTCACCGGTGAGGAGAAGCGTGAATGAGGTCCGCTACTGGCATGCCTAGTGGAAGTCCATCGCAGGGTCGGCATGTGAGGTCGATTACTGGTGTCTGGTGCATGGGTGTCAACCACGGTTTTTCCCATGATATATAGTTGGTGGAAGTCCACTATAGGGCGGGTATGCGAGGTCGATTACTAGTGTCTGGTGCATGGGTGTTGACCACGGTGTTTCTCAAGATATATAGTTATGATATGGCATGAAAATATGATAATTATGATGTGATTATGGATGCGTTTAATACGGTTATGGCTGTGGTATAGAAAAAATGAAAATATGACTTGGTGATGCTGGTGGCATTGACTCGGAGTATTACTATGATGCATATGCATTGCATTGGCATTGACATCATACCTTGCACACTACATGCCTTTCACCATACATAATTTCTTCGTGGCATATTTATCTTGCTTGCATGTAGGACACACTGCACACACGTGTGTACTTACTAGGCTTTTTGTCTAAGTTTTCTATTTCCCATTTTTTTAGGTCAGGAGGAAAACTTAGCGTTCTCGATGCATTGTATCTATTTTTCGATTTGGAAATGTTGATGTCGTGTACCTTTTGAAAAGCATTGTCTTGTAACAATTAAGATTTATAATAGAGTGTTGCCTGGTATTTTGATCATGGATCTTCTTACTCAGGTATTATTATGTATATAAAAAAATTCAGTCAAAAATCTTCCTTGTGTTGCGCCGAAATCGGGACTTGGTGTATGGAAGTCGAGTGTCGGATTCAGAGCATCATGGAAGTTGTCCGTCCCCGGATTTGGGGCATGACAGAAAATAAATATCATTGTGGGCCTTAGGAAGGTTTCAACTATTATTGTCATTGTCCCCATTATTTCCTGTTGTGTGGCTCACTTTAGCTTTGGATGCTCTTTAATTTTGGGCTCATGCTCTAAAATGATCTAATAAAATGGATGGATGTGGATAATATACATATATCATAGCGAGTCCAACAGAGTTTACTTAGTTCGCAATCCAAGTCTGAGGAATCAAATCTTAGATGGTTAGGGTTTTGGTGATTACCAGGCACCATTGCTACTGAGAGGGAGAGGGAGAGAGGGAGAGAGAGGGAAAGGGAGAGAGCAAGAGAGAGAGAGAGAGAAAGAGAGAGAGAGAGAGAGAGAGGGGATTCGATGCTTATATATAGGGAGAGAGACAAGTTGGGCTGAGCTTACGGGCTTTCAGATATCTTTGTCTAAGCCTGGCCTGATCAAGCAACGGGCTTGACTTTTGAGCCTGAGCGTGGCCCTCAAGCCTAGCAATCTCGCCCAAGCCCTGCCCAAGGTGGGCCAAGCCTGAAAATCCGATGGGCCAACCTGACCCATTGACACCCCTTATGTACCACATCAACGTATATTATGTTTACATTTATGGGTCTTCCATAAAGTTCGCAACAGATTGAAACTTTGCTATGCAATCTAAAATCCAAAACTATCTATCCAATACCTCTCATAGATTATTATTTCAAATTTCTAATCAATTTTAGAAAAGAATAGTTTAGATCATGCCTAGATATAATCTTAAAAACACCCTACATATCTCTGTGTGAAAGTGTACTCCTACCCATAGTTAAATAATTGTGTATTGCAATTGAGATTTTAATGGAATTTTGATCTTTCTTTACAAATCTTTGAAAAGGGTTGATTCTAAAATGTATCAATAATATGTATCGACTATGTAGTTAATACTTGGAAATTTATAGCTATAATATTTTGCAAATATCCTAATATATCAATATTTCGATGATAAATTGCAATATTTTATAAAAATTCACATGATATCCTGAAGTCTTATAACCTATAGATTGTTTTGTATTGGAGATTTATGTCATCTCTAGTATTAGCCGATGTTATCAATATTGTAATCAATTCATTCAAAATAGCATCATCTATGAATCGCGTGAATCTTGAATGCATGTACCACATCAACATATATGGAATTTACACCTAATGGGTCTTCTATAAAGTACCAAGGAATTTAAACACAATCTCCGCAATCTAAAACATAAAATCATGTCCAATACCTCCCATAAATGATCATATCAAATTTTCAATCAAATCTAAAAAGATTAGTTTGGATCATGCCTATGCCAAAATCCCATAGTGCAGAGAACTTTGATCCGATGTCATTTCTTCTACCTAAGAGGTCTCTCCCTGATCTATGACAGTGTGGAGAGTCGAGATCGCTTTCTTTGATACCTCTAGTAGGTGCCAAGGTCAACCCACACTGTTTAATAAGGTGGACCATGCATGATCCCTCATACACAAGATGAAGAAGAAGAAGTGAGATGAAGATTGAATCTTCATTTTCTCTTTCTATACACACACACACACACACACTCTCTCTCTCTCTCTCTCTCTCTCTCTCTCTCTCTCTCTCTCTCTCTCTCGCCTTCACATATCCTAAGGGTGGGAATATCCAGGGCTCTCTCTATCAAGTCTCTCCTCTAGGATAGGATCATATTTATAAATGAGTTAATGTTTTAAAGGTGCATCGAGTATGATGCCCCACCACCCTATGAACTTTTTTATAACTTACTATGGGGGAAGTCGATCAATCTTCCTCATTCATGCATACACTCATAATCTAATCCTTCGATTGTCATGACCATCCACTAGAGATCTATCCCCAATATTGATCAAATAGTGGAATATCATATTTGGGCTATTAGATCATCATCAAGTGTGATTAAAGTAATTTTAATGATTAAAATAAAACTTCAATAACTGAAAACCCTTGAAAATTCAATTAAAACATCTTAAGTGATGGGCCCAATGGAAAAGCCACTTGATTAGTCTCTAATCTAGTCAGATCTAGCTTATAAAAGTCTCTAAGTAAAACCAAGTGGATCCCTTATTAGCCCGTACAAGAATTAACGGCTCCTTATTGAAGTACCCAAACACATCCATTTTCAATGGCCATGCGATGGACTCATAAGAAGAGTCAAAGCTGACCAATCAAGAAAATGATCCTTACACATGCTCAAGTTAAAAGAGTAATCATCTTTTATGTAACATCAAGTCCTAATCATCATGATCACCTAGTCAATTTTAATGGGCCTTTAGACCAGTGACTTGATCTCGATCTTAGCAATATAAGTACTCAAAGCTCCTTGCTTATATCTTATATCCATGACTCACTTGTTGGAGTCAATGCCCTGAAAAACTATCCATGCCCTATTACACTAGCCAAGTGGATGTGATTGGGTGGATCTTAGCTATTGATAATGGTGACCATGGGTCTTAAATTAGATATGTGATTTGCCTTAAATAAATTTAGTGTTATTCTCATCTTATGATCATTGAGTTTGTAGAAGAGTGATTCCTCGTATAGTCCTTGGGAACTTTAGATTGCACATGATGGTCATTGACTTAGGAGACTCGTGGTTTAGGGAACTCAATACCTTGTTATACTATGACCATCATAGGTGCATGGGTTACACATGTGTACATCAGTTCATGAGATGTATGGTCATCGTGTGTAGGGGACTGACTTGGGTTAAGATGGACAAACTTTACTATCGAGAGCCGACTTAGTGTTAGTTTATGCCCTACCCCTAGCTACCCTGCATAAGAGTCTGAGTGTTCCATGAATAAAGGATTCATGTTCGAATCTTTGGTCACTCAGATTGGTGGATCAAGATTAAGTCAATAGTTTGGGGGGCCATTAGCTTGAACTGTGATCATGAGATCACGACTTATAATGCATGGAAGATGGTTTGATCCTTAGACCTGAGGATGTGTAAGGGTCACAATCTTGATTGGTTGGCCTTGGCTCCTCCTACGAGGTCCATGTACAGACCAATAAAGTGAATGTAGCTGGGTACTTAAATAAGGAACTATTAAATCTTGTTCGGGCCAAAAAGGGATCCACTTGTTTACCTAGGTATAGAAACCCCACAAAAAATGTGATTAAACTACTCTTCTGACTTCTACTAAGCTAAAATCATCCCTAGGCAATTCAAGGATAATAGGATAATTGAAAATCCAATCGATTAAGTGGGCAGGATTCTCGACACGTCGAAGGAACAATTGACAGACATGATTGGGGATCGGGAACTTGACAAATCGAATCTCGACTAATCATCTAGACACTCTAGGAACCCTGATTAGTACCCTAAAATCATTTCTAACTTGTAAAACATCACAAATTCAAACAGGGCACACATTTAGGATTTTTGGAATTCCCAGACACAACCAACGGACCAGATTAACAAAATAAAACCACAACTAATAGGTAGCCGACGATGACATCATCATCCTTTCTCTCATTTTTCACTCTTATATGTGTCAAGGGACCCATTTTATAATGTCAAGTGGACCGTCGACCAACCATTAGTTGACGAACATGTGGCACCCCCTTTGCATCGGACGAAGATTTAGATGCCTTTTAATAGATTCATGGAAAAAAAATTCCCAAGTGTCCACCATTAGCCAACCATTAGCCGACAGTTTTCACTTATAAATTCATCCCCAATGCCTAGCTCGGGGGGGAGTGACATAGTAGAAGCAGGGGAGAGCCCAAAGTGATATCAACCCATTAAAGGAGGGATCTACCATATAAGAAAGTCCAAAAAATTGTCACACATATTTAAATCATGCTTAATTGGAAGATAACTTGTCAAAGAAATCCAGCAAAGTCAAGAATTGGGTTAGAATCGCAGATATCCGACCATCCCTTTTACACAAAAAGGATATCAGATTTCCCGTTTTCCTTCTCAATTCTCAGATCAATTCGCATTCTAGCCCACACATTCCAAATGTATCAGCAATACACATAGTCACATTTTTATTTAATTTCTGCAATCATTTTCTTTATTTATCTTTGTTTTTTTCTATTTTATTTGCCTACCTGGGTCTTAAACCCTACATGAGTAAGGCTACATGCAACTTATTTCCTCTTTTACCTTCCTAGAGGCTTAAACTCTACGAGTCATGGCTAGATAAAGTGACGTTGAAATTTCACTTAATCTTGTAAAAATCATAAAATCCCATAGAGTAGAGATTGAAAGTGCCCCGGTTTGTCAATTAGTGTCAGTGTTGAGTGAGACAACTACAAAGCCTCATAGGAAGATCAATTCAAGCGTCTGCCTCAACAGGGATGTATGCAAGCTCGCCTCAGGTAAATCTAAGCCTCACATCCCATGTCCCAAAACACCAGGTATATAAACCCTTAAAACAAACTAGAACATCATAGGGTTTTAAAGTTGAGAAAACTTTTTTCAAAATCAGAAAATTCTCTAAGTTTTCTTGCTTTGTCGATTTTATCGATACACTGTTCGATAGAATCGACCTGTGCTATCAATGTCCTCGATGCTTAAACAATATCACCAAAATGAGGACAAAATATGTCCAGCAACCACATATTCATCTGGACTGATTTATCGATGTATCAATATACCTATTGATATCATCGATATTTGAATCTCGAGTCCATCAAAGGTGACTCGATAATATCGACAGATAGATCTCCGACGCCCCTGTTTTTACTTAAGAACATCACATGTGCATCAATATATCGAAGTCGTTCTTGATACCATCGAAGTTCAAATCTCGATGATATCGGAAGACTCTTGATGTTATCGGTCATGAGCGCCTAATTCTCCAGCAATTATTTCAGGATTGTTTATCTGTGATTGAGGGGCACTAGATAGAATTGATATTCAAATATCGATGATATCAGTACGGTTTCGATGGCATCGAACAGGGATAGAAACTGTCCAGCAAGCTTAAATGAAAATCCTTTGGATTTATCGATGCCTCGACACTCTATCGATATCATCGACATTCAAATTTCGATGATCACGAAGGTCCCTTGATCATTCTTGTAAACCTGAAATATTTCATAGCAAGTCTCTCTCATTTTCATGTGTCAAGGAATTGATCCTAGTATCGATAATATAGGAGTTTGAAATCCGATGACATCGACACTTGTATCGATTCCCTCGACCAGCTGGCAAAAGGTTTCAAAAGCGTATGACATTTGAGTTTGGTTCATCGAGCGGCCAATCAATGCTTTCGAGAGTATATGCTCGATGATATCGAACTCTGTCATAAATGTGGCTGTTTTATATCCGTTGGAATCTTTTACTTATATAAAGAGAGCTTGACTATTGTTGCTGATAGAGAAAGAAAAGAGTGCTTTTGAGTGTTTTACCTTAGATCATATACCCAAAGCCCTTTCTCTTAGGGAAGTTCATCCTCCAATCCACCCTCATCATTGACATTCAATAGAGTGGATTGGGGAATGAACTTCTGAAAAGGCCAAGCTATATGTCCTAGAGGGGGGGTGAATAGGACAATGCCAAATAAAAACTTATAACAGCGGAATTTAAAAGTAAATGATAGCCAAAGTAAATTACAATGCAGTAAATTAAAATGACCTCAAAATTCAGATCTTGAGAGGTTGATACAAACGTTGTTCTAAGGACAACCTTACACCAAAAATAGAGTTTATGGTAGGACAACCTTATTTCTAGAAAGGTCTTTGTATCAAGTCTCAAATCGAAGAGGAATATAAAAAGAAATACAAACTGAATTGAAATAACTTGTAATTAAAAATGTATTGTTCTAGGGACAGCCATACACCATAAAAATGGCAGGGCAACCTTGCTGGAACAACTTTCAAAATGAAATTGAAAAACAAGCTTATAAAGGAATAGCAGAAAGTAAATTCTAAGCTATTACAACATTCTCACAAAGCTTGAAATAATTACAACATTCACCACCATACATACATCTCACAAAAAGAATAAAAACAATTAAAAGAATAAATCAATCAACCACAACTCAAAGGATTTATAGTGGTTCGCCTGTGTGTTCACCAACTGTTATCCAACAGCCACACAAAAAGCTACTCCACTCCTAATATCCTCACACAGGGGATATTAGCGTTCACTAAAGATAGGTTTTCCCAGGTTCACCCAAAACCCTTACAATTGTGTCTTTGTATGTGGGCTTACACAATTAAAAACCCCCACTTCTGAGTTTTCCTGGCTCTCCTCAGATAACCAAAATAACAAGATTTTTCTGGCAAATCTTGAAAGAAACCAAAATAATAGAAAGGAATTTACAATATGTAAAATACCTGAATATCTTCTTCGTTGTAGCAGCCCGGTAGAACCAAATCAAAGTAGATGATTGAATGTCCAAGTTCAATGTCCAAGACTTGATTACAATGGTTCTAATTCTAATAGATTTTAAATTAAACCAAATAGGGCTTGCCTTAATTGATTTTGATTCCAAAGAAAGGGAATAACAATTCCTCTTTTCAAATCAGATTGGAATAACAGAAACAAAATCAATTAAAATAAAGCTAAGGAAAGAAGATATTAAATAAGCACACTTAGCTTAAATGGAGCGCAGAATTATCTCTAAGTTCGACGAAGATTGGCTTGAATACTATAATTAAATCGATCATTTCTTCCGAGATTCGTGCTCTATTTATAGGTGAGAAGATCAGTTCTTGACTTGTCTAGAGTGCTCTTCGACTAGTCGAAGCCATAATATATTAGAAAGATTAGGCCGGAGAAGCGCAGACCGTACTACGACTGGTCGTAGCCCACCTACGAAAGGTCGAAGGTCACCTACGAACGGGTCGTAGGTTTCCTTCGATCGGTCGAAGAACCCAAAGGTTCGCCGGACTTCGAGTCGTAGATTCTACGATCGGTAGAAGATGCGAAACACTGCTCCTACGAGTCGAATGCATTCCGTGACTAGTCGAAGGCTACAGATTTTATCCTAATTTGTAACAAACTTACGATCGATCCAGGAATTTCTTAGATCGGTCGAAGCAAGTCTAGACTAGTCGAAGCAGACCTAAGACTCGAAGAATAGATCAATCACATGTAAAATAACATTCGACTTATGTATCCGAAATGACCTACTTCTAAGGTCATCCTATGGTCAAACAAACCTCAATCATGAAGTATGGACATTGAAACAAGAGACCATGAAGAATGAGCCTTGAAGTCTTGATGTAGACTAAACCTTGAAGTAGCTTAATCATGAAAGTGGCTTGAGTTTCAGCTTGCGTCTTGAGTTCTGCTTGAGTCATGCTTGGTTCTTTCTTTTTCTTTTCAGCTTGTGTGTTGTGAGCAGTTCTTGCAGTCAAGAGTCTTGTCTTTTGATCAGTTCTTTCATTCAAGATCTTGAGTCTTGTACTTGAGAGCTTTGCTTGATGTGAGCTTAGCTTGTTCATGTATGTTGATCCTTGAGAGAGCTTCACTTAAGCAGTTATATATAACATAACAGTGATTTTGGCGCAGTTATATATAACATAACAGTTGATTTTGGCACCACAAATTTGACAACAAACAGGATATAAACTATAGCACTTACAATCTCCCCTTTGTCAAATTAGTGACAAAAACACATAACCAAACAAAAGTAAAACAACCGGTTAATACATGCAAATCAATAATCAACATTTAACATTCAACCGTCAACATTCAACAAGAAACAAGATCAAACAAGATCAAACATATATTCTTCTTGACACCCCTCCCCCCGAGTAACATAACCAATGCTACTCCTCTCACAATCACATTAACAACAAACCATTCTCCCCTTTTTGTCAGAATATGACAAAGGAGAACTAAATAAAGGAATGAGAGTAAACATGAGGAGGAAATAGAGTATAGCAAAAGAGTCATAGAGATACTCAAGATAGCATCACATATATCCAACATAAATATTACATCAAGAACAAATATCCAACAGCATAGAATCCAACTCAAACTCAATCAAACAAGAGCAAAGTAATAAAGTTATTACATACCAAAAGTCTCATAGAAACTAGTCGGAATTAGAACTTGAAGATGGAGCAGAATAGAAGGATCAAGTTGGTGCGTGCCTTTGTTCAAGCGCCTTAGGTATTTGCGCATGTATTTGAATTGCAAATCATGAGCAACAGACATGTTCTCCAACTTAACATTAATATTCTCAACTCTATCTTCTAATGCACTCAGACGTGCATCAACATCAGATGGTACAAAATCTGGATCATTAGCTGAGTCAGAATCCAGTTCCTCAAAAATATCATCCATATTAATATCAACACCAGCTTCTTCAGGACCACCACCAACACCACCACCTTGTTCAGAAGCAGATCCAACTTCATCTTATTAATATTTGTATTGTTGAAGATCGATGATGGATTGGTGCTTCATCAACAGCATATCGACTAACATATGAGTAGCCAATACACATAAAGTATGCAAATGGAATGTCACTATGACCAGGATGGAGTCAAATCAAGAATGAAATGACAGATTAAGGAAGGCAAACAAACTGAGTACCATTTGAGATAAGCATGGATAACACGAACCATAAATGAAGTCAGTCGATTTATACTCAATTTGAAGTGAAACTCGTGCTCCACGACTGGTCGTGGGTATCTACGATCGGTCGTAGTACGATCGGTCGTGTGTTTCTCACGATTGGTCGTACAAACCCCAAAAATTCAATTTTCTAGCAATTTTTACAAAAATTGAAATACAATCTAGCAAATATATACAATATTATACAAGAAGGCATAAATTATCAATTTAAAATGCACATGCCAAGATCAAATTTCATCTTTTAGAACCTGCTTTTATCAAGAGGTTTTGTGAAAATGTCAACTCGTTGATCTTCAGTAGGAATATATTCTAGAGATATAACTTTTCTTCTACTAATTCCCTTATATAATGAAATCTAATGTCAATGTGCTTGTACGAGAATGCTCGAATAGGATTTTTGAAATATTTATCGCACTCGAATTATCACAATGTAATAACATAGAATCTGTTTAATTCCATAATCATTTAGCATTCGTTGCATCCAGCAAGCCGTGTACATGCATTACCAACTGCAATATATTCTGATACTGAAAGTGAAATAGAATTTTGTTTCTTACTAAACCAGAAACTAAACAATTTCCAATAAAAACAACCACCACCGGTTGATTTTCTATCATCTAGATTACCACCCACATCCGAGTACCCAACTAATTGAACATTGGTTTCATGAGGATACCAGAGACCGAGATTTACAGTACTTGCGACATATCAAATAAATCGCTTGACAGCAATCAAATGAGATTCTGTTGGATCAGATTGATATCTTGCGCAAATACAAACACTGAGAGAAATATCAGGTCTACTAGTAGTTAGATATAACAAACTACCAATCATACTCCGATAAAGTTTTGAGTCAACATTTTTACCATTAGAGTCTTTTGATAGTTTCAGGGTAGTACTCATAGGAGTATCGAAATTCTTACCATTCTCAAATCCAAATCTCTTGATTAGATTCAAGGCATACTTAGATTGAGAAATGAATATTCCTTCAGTTGTTGCTTTACTTGCAATCCAAGGAAATAAGTCAATTCCCCAACCATGCTCATTTCAAACTGTGATTTCATCAAATTTGCAAACTCAGTAGTCAAGTCAGGACAAGTTGATCCATAAATGATATCATCAACATAAATCTGTACCATTAAGATATGATCATTTTGTTTCTTAACAAACAGAGTTTTATCAACAGATCCCATTTGAAAATTATGAGTTAAAAGAAATTCGTTAGTTTCTCATACCATGCCCTAGGTGCTTGTTTTAATCCATAAAGTGCCTTTTAAGCCGATACACATAATCAGTATTTTTGGAATCTTCAAAACCCATTAGCTGTTCAACATAGACTTCTTCATGTAAATCGCCATTTAGAAAAGCACTTTTCACATCCATCGATAGATCTTTATCTTTTTAAAACATGCAATGGATATAAATAGTCCGATAGATTCAAGACGTGCATCGGTGCAAAGGTTTCATCGAAATCAATCCCTTCAATTTGAGTATAACCTTGTACCACCAGCCTAGCCTTGTTTCTAATTATATTTCCACATTCGTCGACTTATTTTTGAAAATCCATTTTGTTCCAATGATGTGTTTATCTTTAGGTCTTGGTACAAGATACCAAACATCATTTCTTATGAATTGGTTGAGTTCATCTTGCATCGCAACAATCCGGTTCTTCATCCGTAAGCGCTTCTTTTACGTTAGATGGTTCAATTTGGGATGTAAAACATACATAATTACATATATCCTCAAGTTGTCTACGGTGCGAACACCGGTGAGAGGGTTTCCAAGAATTTGTGTGGTTGGATGATCTTTATCAGTCCTCAACTCAGAGCAGTTTGATTTGATGAAGTATCAGGTTTATCAATGATTAGTACTTCATCATTATCTGAATTAGAAGTTGGTGTGTTTAAATGATCATCAATGACAACATTAATGGATTCTTGAATCACACCAGTCCTTTTGTTCAGGACCCTATAAGCTCGACTGTTTAAAGAGTATCCTAGAAAAATACCTTCATCACTCTTCGTATCGAACTTTCCCAAATTTTTACGATCACGTAAAATATAGCACTTGCTGCCAAAAACTCGAAAGTATTTAACAGTAGGCTTTTTATTGAACCATAATTCGTAAGTCGTCTTATTATTATCTTTTTTTGTGTAGACTCGGTTAATAATATAGCAAGCTGTGTTGACTGCTTCAGCCCAAAGATTTTTAGAGAGCTTCATGCTATTTAACATAACATTAGCCATTTCTTGAAGCACCCTATTCTTCCTTTCTACAATTCCATTTTGTTGTGGAGTTTTGGGAGCAGAGAATTCATGTAATATTCCTTAGTCGGTACAGAACTTCTCAAAATTGCTATTCTCAAATTCAGATCCATGATCACTACGAATTTTACTGATTTGAGAAGATTTTTCAGTTTGAATCCTTTTGAGAACTTTTCTTACTTCTTCAAGGGTTTTAGATTTATCCCTTAAGAAGACTACCCAAGTGAATCTGGTAAAGTCATCAACTATTACCAAGATATACTTTTTACCACCACGACTTTCCGTTCTGGTAGGTCCTATCAAGTCCATGTGGAGAAGTTCGAGTGGTCTTGATGTGGTATTTGAATTCACCTTTTTGTGTGAGTTCTTTGTTTGTTTGCCTATCTGGCATTCACCACATATTTTATCTAATTTCTGAAGTTTGGGTAAACCTCTTACAAGTTCTCGTTTGCTCAATCGATATAAATTTCGATAATGTACATGTCCAAGACGTTTGTGCCATAAATCAGTCTCGTCTGTATGGACCATGTAACATGTTTGATTAGATGAGCTGGATTCACTAATAATATAGCAATTTTCAGACGTTCTACGTCCAGTTAATATTACAGAACCCTTATTATTTAATATCTCACAGCTTTGATTAGAAAACCAAACATTATGGTTATTATCACATATTTGTGATATACTAAGCAAGTTGTGCTTTAGGCCTTCAACGTATAAAACATTTTTAAACACAGGAAGATTAAAAAGTTGAACCGTACCTTGGCCTAAAATCTTGCGATTGCTTCCATCACCAAATGTGATCGAACCATCAGTCATATTTTCAGAACGGTGAATAAAGCTTTGTCACCGTCATATGCCTGGAGCATCCACCGGCTAGGTACCACTTTGAATGACTTGTTGCTTTGAAAGCGGTGTGAGCAACCAAGCGTGTGACTTTAGGAACCCATTTCATAATGGTTTGGGTTTAGGAACATAGTTGGTCTTCTTTTGTGTATAATTGTAGGAATGACCTATAGAGTTAGATTTTAATAGCTCCTTGAGTAAATCAACTATCTTTTCAGCTAGTGGATTTCGATTCTGATTAAAGTTGACATGTCTGTTTCTAGGTTTTTGAAAAGTTTTTGAATTTTTAGAAAAATCTTGATAAGTACTTTTCCCTTTTGAGTTTGAGGACTCTCCTTTAACAAATATAGGAGGAGTATACTTTTGTTTAGGAGGTTGATTTTTATCATAGCCCAACCCGGATCGATCGCCACATTTTCTTGATCCGGATAACAATTTTTCTAACTTTGGATCACCTTGGGCATATTTCCATGTGTCCTTTAAACTCGGAAGAGAAGATACTTCACTTTTAAGTTTCTCAATTTCAGATTTTAAATCAACAATTTGAGAGTTTTTAAATTCCAAATCGCATTTTGATTTTTCAAAATTATCTAAATTTGTGATTTTTCTAAGACAAGCGATTCAAAATAATTTTTGAGTTTAGAAAACTTTTCTTTTTGAAGTTTAAGTTTGACAGCAATTTTACAACTTTCCTTATATAGGGCATTGTAAGCATCTTGAAGATCATCTTCATTTTCACATTCACTATTCAGATTTTCTTCACTTGTAGAGTCATTATCTCAAAAATTGATTATGTCTAGAGAAATAAGAGCGTTGACCTCATTGCCCGACTCAGTTTCAGAATCTTCTGATTCAGAAGAACCTTCAGAATCAGATGATTCATCCCATGTAGCCAACATACCCTTCTTCTTGGGTTTGTCCCTTTTAGGACATCTATTTGCTAAGTGCCCATATTCTAGACATTGTAACATTGACTATCTTTCAAAGATTTTCGAGATTTGGGTCTAAACTTCCTTTTGTCATTTGATTTTTGAAAATCAACTCTTTTCTTGCTTTTGAAAATTTTGTAAATTTTTTAGCTAAAAGAGCCATGTCATCTTCTGAATCAGAATTTTCTTCTGAACTACATTTAGAAGATTTTAGCGCGATAGATTTACCTTTAGGAGCTTTAAAGTTTAACTCGTAGGTTTGTAGAGAACCAACTAGTTCTTCAACCCTCATATTATCCGTATCACGAAGTTCCTGGATTGCGGTTACTTTAGAATTGAACCGTTCAGGAAGTGAGCGTAATATTTTGCACATACTTTACTTTCCGGGATTTTATCGCCAAGACCCCACATTGAGTTTACAATGTCATTCAATCTAGTGTAAAAGTCCATAAACATCTCATTTTCCTCCATATGAATTTCTTCAAATCTAGTTGTGAGGAGTTGGACTTTAGATTTTTTGACAATTGTAGTACCCTCGTGTGTCATTTCTAATATATCCCAAGCTTGCTTTGCGGGTATCACAGGAGATGATTCTTTTGAACTCATCCGGTGATAGTGCGTAAGTAATTGCATTTAGTGCTTTAGCATTTGCACTACTCTCACTTTTCTCAAGGGTGGTCCATTGGTAATATGGTGTGGTTTTCATAGACTTTGAACCATCAACCCCAGAAACTTCCATGATAGGAGGATTCCATTCAGTCACTGTGGCTTGCCACAGACTTTAGGAACCCATTTCATAACAGTTTTGGGTTTAGAAGCATAGTTGGTCTTCTTTTGTGTATACTTGTAGGAATGACCTATAGAGTTAGATTTTAATAATCATCGAAGAATTAAATCCAAGAATTAAAAGGAGCTATTAGGCTTTGATACCACTTGAAAAGGCCAAGCTATATGTCCTAGAGGGGGTGAATAGGACAATGCCAAATAAAAACTTATAACAGCGGAATAATAAAGACAATGATAGCCAAAGTAAATTACAATGCAGTAAATTAAAATGACCTCAAAATTCAGATCTTGAGAGGTTGATACAAACGTTGTTCTAAGGACAACCTTACACCAAAAACAGAGTTTATGGTAGGACAACCTTATTTCTAGAAAGGTCTTTGTATCAAGTCTCAAATCGAAGAGGAATATAAAAAGAAATACAAATTGAATTGAAATGACCTGTAATTAAAAATGTATTGTTCTAGGGACACCATACACCATAAAAATGGCAGGGCAACCTTGCTGGAACAACTTTCAAATGAAATTGAAAAACAAGCTTATAAAGGAATAGCGAAAGTAAATTCTAAGCTATTACAACATTCTCACAAAGCTTGAAATAATTACAACATTCACCACCATACATACATCTCACAAAAAGAATAAAAACAATTAAAAGAATAAATCAATCAACCACAACTCAAAGGATTTATAGTGGTTCGCCCGTGTGTTCACCAACCGCTATCCAACAGCCCCACAAAAAGCTACTCCACTCCTAATATCCTCACACAGGGGATATTAGCGTTTACTAACGAATAGGTTTTCCCAGTTCACCCAAAACCCTTACAATTGTGTCTTTGTATGTGGGCTTACACAATTAAAAACCCCCACTTCTGAGTTTTCCTGGCTTTCCTCAGGATAACCAATATAACAAGATTTTTCTGGCAAATCTTGAAAGAAACCAAAATAATAGAAAGGAATTTACAATATGTAAAATACCCGAATATCTTCTTCGTTGTAGCAGCCCGGTAGAACCAAATCAAAGTAGATGATTGAATGTCCAAGTTCAATGTCCAAGACTTGATTACAATGGTTCTAGTTCTAATAGATTTTAAATTAAACCAAATAGGGCTTGCCTTAATTGATTTTGATTCCAAAGAAAGGGAATAACAATTCCTCTTTTCAAATCGATTGGAATAGCAGAAACAAAATCAATTAAAATAAAGCTAAGGAAAGAAGATATTAAATAAGCACACTTAGCTTAAATGGAGCGCAGAATTATCTCTCAAGTTCGACGAAGATTGGCTTGAATACTATAATTAAATCGATCATTTCTTCCGAGATTCGTGCTCTATTTATAGGTGAGAAGATCAGGTCTTCGACTGTCTAGAGTTCTCTTCGACTAGTCGAAGCCATAACGTATATTTGAAAGATTAGGCGGGATAAGCGCGACGTTCTACGATCGTCGTAGCCCTCCTACGATCGTCGTAGGTCACCTACCACCGGTCGTAGGTTTCCTTCGATCGTCGTAGGTCCCGCAAAGGTTCGCGACTTCGAGTCGTAGATTCTACGATCCGTCGAAGATGCAAACACTGCTTCCTACGATCGGTCGAATGATTCCGTGACTAGTCGAAGGCTAATGCATTTTATCCTAATTTGTAACAAACTTACGATCGATCCAGGAATTTCTTAGATCGGTCGAAGCAAGTCTAGGACTAGTCGAAGCAGACCTAAGACTGGTCGAAGAACAGACCAATCACATGTAAAATAACATTCGACTTATGTATTCGAAATGACCTACTTCTAAGGTCATCCTATGGTCAAACAAACCTCAATCATGAAGTATGGACATTGAAACAAGAGACCATGAAGAATGAGCCTTGAAGTCTTGATGTAGACTAAACCTTGAAGTAGCTCAATCATGAAAGTGGCTTGAGTTTCAGCTTGAGTCTTGAGTTCAGCTTGAGTCTTGCCTTGTACTTTCTTTTTCTTTTCAGCTTGAGTCTTGTGAGCAGTTCTTGCATTCAAGAGTCTTGTCTTGTGATCAGTTCTTTCATTCAAGATCTTGAGTCTTGTACTTGAGAGCTTTGCTTGATGTGAGCTTAGCTTGTTCATGTATGTTGATCCTTGAGAGAGCTTCACTTAAGCAGGTTATATATAACATAACAGTGATTTTGGCGCAGGTTATATATAACATAACAGTGATTTTGGCACCACAAATTTAACAACAAACAGGGATATAAACTATAGCACTTACAACTTCCGCATTCAAGGATCCTCCAACTACTACCTTAATGGAAAATCATTAAGCTGGGATGCCTTGAATGCATAACCGGAATCACTCTATCTTCCATATAGGAAAACATTTTATAGAGTAGGATTCCGTCTTAACCTTGACCCAACCCGAAGCCTCATATTGGTACATCATCTGTGTTGCGGATCAAGAAAGTTAAAGATTCTTCATCAACAAAGAGGAAATCTTCGTCAATGCGCTGAATGGGACTCATCCACTTATCTGTAAGTAACTAGAGTCCAGAGGACCCTTTGATCATTCCTCTATAAGATTGGGTCTAAGGTGTTTCTCACCCTTACAAGCCCTCGTAGGAGGCCTCTGGCGGGAGTGTAGTAGTGGGTGCATTGTGTGGACCCTTGCTCCGTGGAGAGCAGAAACATCCGGTTAAAGGTAAACATGTCTAAAACCTTAGGTTAGAGGTGAACAGTGTGAAACCTCAGTTAGGGTCTTATGGAAGATCCTTAGCCAGTGTGCCTCAAAGTGGGTGCGTTGTGTTGACCCTTACTCGTGAGAGCATAAATAGTAATCCTCAGTGTAGGTTGTAAAAGTTGAAGGTGAACCTGATTTAAAACCTTAGGTTTGAGGTGAACCGCTGTGAAACCTCCTTAGTGAAATCCGGTACACTCAAGAGTTGAGTGCAGTTACCGGGAGTGGAGTAGACAAGTAGTCGAACCACTATAAAAATGATTGTGTTTGAGATTGCTATTCTTTTGTTTGTGTGATTTGCTTTAATATTTTTATATCTGAAATTTGAGATCACACCTCACACACATACATAGTCATATCCATCATAAACTAGTTTGCATATTGTTCACTTATTAAATAGTTTGTGATTGGATCCTCTACCGGGCTTGGAAGCTAGTAGAGTTACTTTTGAAGTAATCCTAATATGAGCTTGTTGTTAGGATTAGTGCAATAGGATTTTTAATAAACCATAAAAACTTTAAAAGTCCTATTCACCCCCCCTCTAGGACATATTGGCATATTCCTACTTCAACTAAAGCGGTCTTTACTGCAATTTCAATTGGTATCAGATCGGGTCTCTCTTTAAGGGCTTCACCGCCTAGAGAGTGATCTTGACTAAAGTTGGGAATATGGCCAAAGGAGAGGGCTCATCGGTCACTAGGCCTCCAGTATTTGATGGATCAAATTATACATACTAGAAGGCTAGGATACTCTAATATCTGAGATCTTTGGATCATGATGTTTGGGATATAATTGAAAGTGGATATATGTCATCATCTGAACAAATTGTACTTGACAGTGGCACAACCATCACAAAACCCAAACCCAAAGAGAAGTGGATGACATTCAATAAAGAAAGACAAACTGCTGAAGCTAAAGCTATGAACGCCATCTACTGTGCCATGTCCCAGGATATATTCAATCAAATAAGTATGTGTGGGACATCGAAAGAAGCATGGGATCTATTGGAAACAACCCATGAAGGCACAAGCACTGTGAAGAGATCTAAACTTTAACTCTTGACTTCACAGTTCGAAAGTCTCGGAATGGAAGAGCATGAGACCTTTATGGAGTTTTTCACAAAGTTGAATATCATTTGCAACTCCATGGGTGGATTGGGAGAAAAGGTTCCGGTGCCTAAAATCTGTAGGAAAATACTGAGATCACTGCCAGAACGGTTTAATCCCAAAGTAACAACTATTGAAGAGTATAGGAATATTGATGAAATGAAAGTAGAAGAACTAGTAGGTTCCCTACAAACTTTTGAACTATACTTCAAACAAACTCAAAAATCCAAAAATATTGTCCTAAAAACTTCAAAGAAAACACAAATGAGGACAGTAGAAGTGAAAAAGAAGATGAAGATGAGGAAGTGGCTCTGCTGGCACAAAAATTCAGGAAATTCTTTCAAAAGAATCGTAGTCGTCCATCCAGAGGAAAGTGGGTAGACAACAAACCTTCTACAGCAAAATTTGGTAAAAAGACCAAAGAACCATAATGTTATGCCTGTCAGAAATATAGATATCTGTCTACTGAATGCCCAAACAAAAAAACTAAGGGCAAAGCAATGGCTGCCACATGAGATGATACAGAAGAGTCAAACTCAGAATTTAGTGACTCAGAGAGCGATGGAGACCAGAAATCCTTAAAAATTCTTATGGTCTCCATTACTCTAATCATCCCAAATCTAAGAACAAGATAGAACAACAAGCCACTGAATCATCTCCGTCAGATAATGAGGAAACTGAAAAGGAAGAAGAACAAGAAGAACAAGAAGAACAAAATAAGCTACAAGATACTTACAATCAACTTTATATTCATAGCATCAACATTCTTAAAAGACTTGGAATTTCTGAAAACAAGAAGGAACTGCTGCAAAACGATCTGAACAAAACATTGAAAATCAATTCACATCTAATCAATGATCTACAGAAATATTTTTCAGATAATGACAAGTTGGAAAGAATCAACCTATCCCTAAAAATTGGCTCATCAAAGCTTACCAAACAAATTGAATTATTAGAAGATGAAAATAGGCATCTCCAGAATGAGAATCACACACTCCGGTTTGACTTAGAGAAATTCAGAAAATTTGCTGAAATAAACTATAAATTTTTCTAGAGTGGTGAAAAGCTCAGAAAATTGTTAGGGATGGGAAGACAAGGAAGAGACAAGAGTGGTTTAGGGTATGAGAAAACTAAAACAAAAACTAGAAATAAAGCCCCAACAACTGAAAAACTTGCTGCTTCAGGTAGCAATATGAGAACTTCTCCGGTTTGTCATTTATGTGGTGATATGGTTCATTATAAGTTTGAATGCTTGACACCTAGAAGGACGTTACATAACTCTGGTCAAAATCAATGGAAAATTCAAACCGACTAGAGAAATACAGAATGTCAAAAGTCCACCTAGGAGAAACACTCATCCATCACCACCCAAAATGAAAGACAGGATGAAGGAATCATTGGATCAAGTGGGTGAGATAACCTTGAAAACTAAATCTACCACACTAAAGAACTCTGTCTCAAAATGGGTAGTAAAAGAAAAACTAAATTGTCTATCCTGAAATATCAAGCATGAAAAGACAAGTTCAAATCATGCATCTAGATCCGGATATTTGCTAAAATGATGCAATTTTTTTTGCTGAGCTTTTAAAGATATATTTGAGGTTTCTCACCTCAAACTTTTGTATATAAACATTTTAAATGTTTAAAATTTTTGAATTGTACAATGCCTGTACATAATTTTGCCATGTATACTATTGATTCATAAATACACTGTAAGTATACATGAAAGGATGTCTGAATGCTAAGTATTGAAAATACTTAACTTTGATATAATTGTGATGTGCATTTTCAATAAAATCGATAAACAATCGATATCATCGATATCTCTTTGGAATTTGAAAAGGCACACGAGTAAGGATGATATCGAAGACAGGCTCAAAATTGATCAAGAGTGTATCGATATCATCGAAACAAGAATCGATGATATCGATAGATGCCGCCCAATATACGTCGGTGGAGCACGAAAAAGGAATTTTATTCCAGGATTTCCGTTTCTCCTCCCTTCTTGCTCCTCTCAACCGGACGGCTCGGTACATTATCAGACAGCCCCAGAAGTTCCAAAAATACAGTAATACCTTTCTAATCATCAAGGGTTATTTATTTTTTTGGTATTTTCATTTCTATTGGGCTTTGTCCTCTTTCCCAAATCCTTCAAATCCTCTCTTTGTCCAGATGGGAAAAGACGAGAAAAGTGTCCGGTCTGGGTGAGTCATTGAGATCCACTCAACAAAAAGTGCTTGCTTCAAAAGGAAGCGCAAGGGCCGTGGAACGTGGGACCCTCACCCGTCAAAGATCTCGACAAACTTCACATGGTGGGTCCCGGTTTGAAACACCGGCATCACCTCCGGTTGGAGTAACTTCACGTCCACCAAAATACACAGGTAGGAAGCTAATCCACAAGAGAATGGTAGACAGTGATTGTTTAAAACCATACAATCTTGAATCCCTATTTACTATAATCGATTAGTTGTTCTAGATTTTGGTTGGCCATGCCAACTTGAACGAATACGCAACTTCCTTACTGCGTGTCACTCACAGGTGTCGGATCCTCCTTCTATCATGGTCTCTCTAGATGGTGACGATGTGCTGATCACGCCTGCTACAATGGCAAATATCCTTGGACTGACAATGGCACCTGAGGGTCTCTCAGAAATGGACCTTGACAATGTTGAAATTCGGTCCATGGTAACTAAGTATCTTTGTTATGGTAGGGACATGCCCTGGTATCAAGGGAATGCGTTGAAATCTAAGTACATGGAACCAAGATTTCGAATTTTACATAGTATCTTCACCACAAATATATATCCCAGAAGTACCAACCGGTCCAATCTCATAGGTTTTATGACCATGCTAGTGTACTCAACCACCAAAGGGATAAAGATCTGTCTTCCGACTCTGCTTGTCTATCAGTTGGTAAATGCCATTCATACATCCAGGGACCTTCATCTGCCATATCCCTGGATCATAAACATGATATGCAATGCCATTGGCTTCCCAACAACCACTGATCTGGTACTCCCTCTCCAAGTCTTTAACAAAAGCAACATTCAGAGAATGGACTTGAAGTTTCACAAGTACCCTGAGGACCCAGAAGAAGGTATTCAAGAAGAAGGGGGTGGAGGTGAAGGGGACGCTCCCATGGAAGGGACTGAAATGGTTGGAGATGAACCTACTAGACCCGATCCAGCACCATCAACGTCAATGCCCGAGTATGCTAAACAGTTCAAGCTGGACAGGATTGGAGCAATTCAAAAGGATGTCCACTCAGTGCATGAGAGGATTACTTCCTTGGAATGGCTGGTCCAAGGAGTACAGCAAATGTCCAACAATTGGTTGATCTGATGACCTGCCATCGGGATGACACGACACCATCCTACTCTGCTCCATAATGGTGGTTCTTGAATGCTGTCACACACACCTTACTCCTATTTCAGCATATGAACATTAGTATCTTTTTAGATGCTCTATGCTCTCATAGGTGTATGCGATAGCTCTCTAACTTACATAGGCTGATTTTTATTTTTATTTATTTATTTATTTATTTTGCTGTATATGCCCACGGTTGGGCTAAATACTGATGGATATTTCTTGGTGTCCTTAAATGGGCTTGGTTTTTTTTGGGATAACTGATAATCTTCTGCTGTCTATGGAAATATTTGGATATGGCCGTTATAATTCAATATTTTTACTGCCATAATTATGTCTCATCTGTCCCCTGGTTTATCTTGTTTCTGATATGGGGTGCATGTGATTTTCATGATTATCCTAACTACTCTATCTAATCTGCTATGCATACATAGGTTCTGAAAATGTTGTCTGCTTAAACTGATTTAATCATTATACATCAATACTTTATATATGTACGCTTACTGGATGAGTGGTTCTCCGAAATACTTCAAGCTTCAGTCAATATCAACTGCTATATCTTTGTCAATGACTGACAAAAAGGGGGAGAATAGTTCAAACACCCCTTCAAAATATGCGTTTGAGTATGGTATTGCAGGTGTTAGGGGGAGCAGCAGCATCAATAAAAGGGGAGTCTGTAGTAAAGGGGAGCAGATACTGGGTTGTGTACATGGGTTCTCTAGAAATTGTAAAATTGTGTAAAATGCATATACACACAATTTAGGATGTGTGTGTCAAGATACTGTTCCAGGGTGTTTTGGTATTTTTTCACGTAATTGACAAAGGGGGAGACTGAAAGTGTTTTGGTTTGTCAATTAGCGTGAGTGTTGAGTCGGACAGACTGCAGAGCCTCATAGGAAGATCAATTCAAGCGTCTACCTCAACAGGGATGTGTACAAGTTCGCATCAGGTAAATCTAAGCCTCACATCTCATGTCCCAAAACACCAGGTATATAAACCCTTAAAACAAACTAGAACATCATAGGGTTTTAAAGTTGAGAAAACTTTTTTTAAAATCAGAAAATTCTCTAAGTTTTCTTGCTTTATCGATTTTATCGATACACTGTTCGATAGAATCGACCTGTGCTGTCGATGTCCTCGATGCTTAAACGATATCATCGAAATGAAGACAAAATATGTCCAGCAACCACATACTCATCTGGACTGATTTATCGATGTATCGATATACCTATCGATATCATCGATATTTGAATCTCGAGTTCATCGAAGGTGACTCAATAATATCGACAGACAGATCTCCAGCGCCCCTGTTTTTACTTAAGAAAATCACATGTGCATCGATATATCAAAGTTGTTCTCGATACCATCGAAGTTTAAATCTCGATGATATCGGAAGACTCTCGATGTTATCGGTAATGGGCGCCTAAGTTCTCTAGTAATTATTTCAGGATTGTTTATCTGCGATCGAGGGGTAGTAGATAGAATCGATATTCAAATATCGATGATATCAGTACGGTTTCGATGGCATCGAATAGGGACAGAAACTGTCCAGCAAGCTTAAACGAAAATCCTTTGGATTTATCGATGCCTCGATACTTTATCGATATCATTAACATTCAAATTTCGATGATCTCGAAGGTCCCTCGATCATTCTTGTAAACCTGAAATATTTCATAACAAGTCTCTCTCATTTTCATGTGTCGAGGAATCGATCTTAGTATCGATAATATAAGAGTTTGAAATCCAATGACATCAACGCTTGTATCGATTCCCTCGACCAGCTGGCAAAAGGTTTCAAAAGCGTATGACATTTGAGTTTGGTTCATCGAGTGGCTAGTCGATGATATCGAGAGTATACACTCGATGATATCAACCCTGCTTGATGATATCAAACTCTGTCATAAATATGACCGTTTTATATCCTTTGGAACCTTTTGCCTATATAAAGAGAGCTTATCTATTGTTGTTGGTAGAGAAAGAAGAGAGTGTTTTTGAGTGTTTTACCTTAGATCATATACCCAAAGCCCTTTCTCTCAGGGAAGTTCATCCTCCAATCCACCCTTATCATTGACATTCAATAGAGTGGATTGGGGAATGAACTTCTGCATTTAAGGATCCTCCATCTACTAACTTAATGAAAAATATTAAGCTGGGATGCCTTGAATGCATAACCAGAATCACTCTATCTTCCGTATAGGAAAACATTTTATAGAGTATGATTCCGTCTTAACCTTGACCCAACCCGAAGCCTCATATTGGTATATCATCTGTCTTGCAGATTAAGAAAGTCAAAGATTCTTCATCAACAAAGAGGAGATCTTCGTCAATGCACTGAATGGGACTCATCCACTTATCTATAAGTAACTAGAGTCCAGAGGAGCCTTTGATCATTCCTCTATAGGATTGGGTCTAAGGTATTTCTCACCCTTACAAGCCCTCGTAGGAGGCCTCCGGCGGGAGTGTACGAAGTAGGTGCGTTGTGTGGACCCTTGCTCTATGGAGAGCATAAACATCCGGTTGAAGGTGAACTTGTCTAAAACCTTAGGTTAGAGGTGAACCGTGTGAAACCTCAGTTAGGGTCTTATGGAAGATCCTTGGCCAATGTGCCTAAAAGTGGGTGCATTGTGTTGACCCTTGCTCGTGTGAGCATAAACAGTCAGCCTCAGTGTAAGTTGTAAAGGTTGAAGGTTAACCTGATTTAAAACCTTAAGTTTGAGGTGAACCACTATGAAACCTCCTTAGTGAAATCCGGTACACTCAAGGGTTGAGTGCGGTTACCGGGAGTGGAGTAGACAAATAGTCGAACCACTATAAAAATGACTATTTTTGAGATTGCTATTCTTTTGTTTGTGTGATTTGCTTTAATATTTTTATATCTGAATATCTGAGATCACACCTCACACACATACATAGTCATATCCATCATAAACTAGTTTGCGGATTGTTCACTTATTAAATAGTTTGTGATTGGATCCTCTACTGGGCTTGAAAGCTAGTAAAGTTACTTTTGAAGTAATCCTAATATGAGCTTGTTGTTAGGATTAGTGCAATAGGATTTAAAATAAACCATAAAAACTTTAAAAGTCCTATTCACCCCACCCCCCCCCCCCCCCCAGGACATATTGACATAGTCCTACTTCAATTAAAGCGGTCTTTACTGCAATTTCAAAGACCGTACATCAGGCCAATGAAAAAGGGTGTTTAACCCCTTTCTTGTTGGTAAATGAGGCCCTTACTTGTAATCTATGGTCATAGATTTACTGCAGAGTCACTTGAGTTGAGGAATCTTGAGATTCCCTGACCTTTAAGTGATTCTACGGTTTATAGCTAGTCAAAGATTCCAAAGCTTCATTTGGCTAGTGGAAACTCAAAAAATCATATGTATTTTCCACATCTAAGTTAATTCATACCCCATATGCACAATTGATAAAAAAAAGTGAAGGGGACCACTTACATGGCGGGCAGTGTTCACACTAGGAAGTTAAGACATGCAAGGTAGATTTTTGCGAGCATTGCATTCAAGGCAAACAATATAGGGTAAGGTTCAAGACTGCTACACATACTAGTGGTGAGATGCTCGACTATATTCATTCTAATGTCTGGGAGCCAATGACAGTACCATTTAAGGGAGGGGCACGATACTTCATGACCTTCATAAATGACTGCTCAAGGAAAGTTTGTGTATACTTCATGAAGCACAAGTCTGAGTGTTCACTAGGTGTAAACAATAGAACGTGAAAGTAGAGAAGCAAACTAGGAGACAAGTTGTAATTATTTTTATGTTAAGCACACATAAATTGTCATATTTTGTAAGACAAAAGCATTTCAAGGTCATATCACAAGTATGGAATCACAACTACTTTACATGCCTGAAGATCAAACTCAAGATTAGCTTATGATTAGATTAAGATTGTCACATCTTCTCAAGAAGTCGACACCCTAATTCAAGACAAGATCAAGTCAAAGTTCAAGACAAGGTGACCCATATATTTGCTAAAATACAAGTGATATAACCCTATCTTAGGTTAAGATCTTTCAAAAATTCATTATCTTAGGTTTAATAAGTATTTTTTCTCTGAAATTCTACCAACCTAACTTAAAGCCCAAACAAAATAACAAATTCTGTTGAAAATTTGAAAAGCCTAAGTTTTGGTTCGGCTAGCTTAATCTTAAAATTCGGCTAGCCCGAGAAAGTTTAGGTGAAATTTCAGTAATGCAAATCTTTGATTTTTGTGGGAATTCAGCCAGCCGATTGGCAAATTCAGCGAGTCAACCGAATTTGACCCCGGACCAACTGAATTTTGGATAAATCTCATCCCGCGTGATCGGAGAGCCACTAGAATGAATCCGGTGGAATCCGGCTAGCCGAAACCAATCTTAGGCTAGCCGAAGTTCTAACCTCTTTGCCTATAAATTGATGCTTTCTCTCATTCTAAATAGTATAACCAAAATTACTATTATCCTTCTACAAGAGAGAGAGAAGCTCAAGTCCTCAGCAAGCTATATCAATGAAATAAACCGCATATACTTTTTAGACTACTGTTTAGAAAAGTGAAAGCAGTGCAAATGCAAAGGCCTTAAATGCAATAACTCGTGATCTATCGCCTGATGAATTCGTAGGAATCATTTCTTACGATATAACTAAAAAAAATGGGATATTCTCGAAATGATACATGAAGGAACTACTATTGTTAAAAAATCTAAAATCCAAATCCTCACAACCAAATTTGTGGAAATTCATATGGAAAAAAATGAGTCTTTTATTGACTTTTATACGAAACTAAACGACATAGTAAATTCCTTGTGGGGTCTTAAAGATAGAATCCCTGAAATCAAGGTTTGCATAAAAATACTTTGATCACTTCCTGATAGGTTTAATTCAAAGTTTAATTACTTTTATACAGGAATTAAGGGACACAGATACCATGAAGGTTGAGGAGTTGGTTCTCTTCAAACTTACGAGTTGAATTTCAAAGCTCCTAAAATCAAGTTTATTGCTCTTAAATCTTCTAAATTTAATTCAAAGAAATCTAATATAAATTTTGATTTTGAAGATAATGAAGATGATATGGCTATGCTGGAAATTCTAAAACGAAAGACACCCAATGTTTCAAATGTCTGAATATGGGCATTTAGCTTTTAAATGTCCCAAAAAGGATAAATTTAAAAGAAAATGCATGATAGTTACTTGGGATGAATCATAAGATTCTAAAACTAATTATGAAACCGATGAATCAGACCAAGAAAATGTAAACAATTTGAAAGCTTTTATGACTATAGCCAGAATCACTTCTTCAGATAACAGTGATATATTTGATTATGAAATTCTAAGAAGTGACTCTGAAAATGAAGATTATCTATAAGATGCATATGATGCCTATACAGAGAAGTTGTAAAATTGTGGCTAAATTGAAAATTCAAAAAGAAAATTATGCTAAATTACAATTAGAACTTGAAAAAGTTGCTTTAGAAAAATCTCATTTTTTAATTATTTTAAAAAGACTAAATTAGATTTGAGTTTTAAGTCTTCTGAATTACAAAAACTTAAATATGAAAATTAGAAATTAAAACTTGAAGTTTCCTCCCTTTAGAGTTCAAAGGACACTTGGAAATATACCCTTGGTGACAAGAAACTTGAAAAACGGTTAACTTCATCTAAGCGATATGGTGACAAGTCTAGACTGGGTTAAATTAAAAATAAATCATTAAAGTCTAAGGATTCTGCTCCTACCTTTGTAAAAGGAAAATCCTCGAACTCTAAAGTAGAGACTTTAAAATAATTAATCTATAAAAGGAATGACTTCAAAAATTCAAAACTTTTTCAAGTCTCTAATATAAAAAATAGTGTCAACTACTAATATCAAAGAAATAATATTAGAAATCCTCCTTTAACTAATAAAATTATAGACTTGCTTAAAGAGCTATTAAAATCCAACTCTGGTAAGACTGGAGTATATAGAAAAATGAGAAATCCTAACTACCAAACACTATAAAGCAAGAGATCCTCCTAAACTTAGAACCGTAATGACATGGGTTCCAAAGATTAAGCGTCTTGTAATCCACATATCTTTCAAAGCAATTAGTCATTTAAGATAGTACCTGGATAGTGGATGTTCGAGACACATGACAAGTGATAAGGCTACACTCTCAAACAACAACTAAATAAATGGCGGCTCAGTTACATTTAGAGATGGAAGCAACTACAAGATTATTGGCCAAAGTAATGTACAACTTCCTAACTTTCCTCTCTTTGAAAATATTTTATAGTTGAAGGGTTAAAACATAATCTTCTGAGAATATCTCAGATCTGTGATAATAAACATATCATAAAATTTTCAGATCACAGACGTGAGATAATTAATGACAAAGGAAATGTAATATTAAATAATCACAGAACTTCTGAAAATTGCTATATAATTGATAACTCTTGTTGAATAAACCATTCGTGTTACATGGTCCAAACAGACAAGACCGAATTATGACATCAACATCTTGGACATATAAATTATAAAGATCTATATTAATTGAGCAAAAGAGATCACTTACGTGACTTACCCAAATTGAAAAAGATAGAAAAAAATATGTGGTGCCTGTCAAATAGGCACACAAATTAGTAGTCAAAAGAAAGTGAACTCCTTAGCCACGGTTAAACCTCTTGAACTTCTCCATATGGATTTAGTCAGGCCAACTAGAATAGAGAGTAGAGGCAGAAAGAAATATTTTCTTGTTGTAGTTGATGACTACACTAGATATACTTGGGTAGCCTTTCTGAGAGAAAAATCAGATACTTTTGACGAAGTCAGAAAACTTATAAAACGTATCTAGACTAAAAAAAAGTTATTTGTGGTTAGAATTAGAAGTGATCACAGAATTGAATTTAAAAATATCAATTTTGAGAAATATTGTAATGATCATGGAATAATACATGAATTTTATGCTCCAAAAACACCTCAGCAAAATGGGGTTACTAAAAGAAAAAATAGAATTTTAGAAGAAATGTATAGTGTAATGCTAAATAGCTGAATTTTCTTAAATATTTATGGGTTGAAGCTATTAATACTGCATGTTATATAATTAATCGTGTCTACATTAGAAAAACTAAAAAAAAAAAAAAAAACAGCTTATGAACTATGATTTAACAAAAAGTTCATTGTTAAATTTTTTTGAACTTTTGAAAGTAAATGTTTTCTTTTACGTGAATGTAAAATTTTGAAAAATTTTAAGGCCAAAACCGATGAGGGAATATTTCTTGGTTATGTTCTAATTAGTCGGGCATACCGAGTACTTAACAAAAGAATTGAGGTTATACAAGAATCTATAAACATTGTGATAGATGATCAATCGATCACACCTAGTCTTGATTAAGATGATGATGATATCAATTTGGTTAATATACCTGAATCTTCATCTAAATTTGACAATACTGAGTTAAGGTTAGTCAAAGACCATCCGACTAATCAAATACTTGGTAACCCTCACACTGGCGTTCAAACAAGAAGACAACTTAAAAATATATGTAATCATGTCTGCTTTACTTCTCAAATTGAACCGGGTAATGTAAATGAAGTGCTCACTAGTGAAAGTTGGATAAAAGCCATGCACGATGAATTAAATCAATTTATTATAAATGATATATGGTATTTGGTTTCCAGACCTACTGACAAACATATAATTGTAACCAAGTGAATTTTTAAAAATAAAACTGATGAAATGGGGAACATTATCATAAATAAAGCATGATTGGTTGTACAAGGTTATAGTTAGATTGAAGGTATTGATTACGATGAAACCTTTGCACTAGTTGTACGTCTTAAATCAATCAGATTATTTATTTTCATTGCATGCCATAAAAAATTTAAAATATATCAAATGGATGTAAAAAGTTCTTTTCTAAATGATGATTTAAATTAGGAAATTCACATTGAACAACTAAAGGTTTTTGAAGATCCCAAACTTCCTGATCATGTTTACCGTCTTAAAAAGACTATTTATCTTTTAAAATGATGGGGACATCACGCGTACACGCACACTCACGCCGCCTCCCCTATGCACGTACATACGTAGAAGGAGGACCCCACCATCGATCTGGCTCGATGACAACGTCCAAGGAGGGCCTCTTAACTAGAAGTCAAGTTTTGGTTCAGAAAAGTGGCCCGATAGTCAAGAAAAGCCCACCATGGGATCTCATGATCGTGGCCCACTTGTCGGATTGATTTTATATTTTAGGTTTTGCTTATTGTTATTATTTAGAACACCGTGAATGCTTTAGATTTCCTTGTTTGGTTTTTATTTTAGTTTACTTCATTGCCAAGTAATAGGTGTCGCATATGGTGCGAGTTTTTGGATATAGGGTTTTCCCTATAAATAGGCACCTCTCGTAGTTCTTTTCATTCATTGAAGTTAATAAAAAATTCCTGCTTTATTTTTCTGCTCTCTTCGTGAGTTGTGGAAGAATTCAAAAGTGGGTGCGAAGCCCTCCCTTTTCGAAGGGCTAACTACCGTGGTGCGAAGCCACATCGATCCCAATTCACCCCCATCTTCCATCATCTTTTTTTTCCATCTTCCCCCACCATCCGTACTTTGAATTTGTCCTTTTGTTGCATCAGATTTCTTCATTGAAGCAGGTTTTCAGATTTCGGCCCGCAGGCGAGCTGAAACTTCGGCGGAGCACCACGCACAAACCGTATATTAGATCGAGCTGAAATTTGGAGGTTTGGGAGTCCATCCCTGGCTGACCAGGGCCAAGGTGGCCTTTTTCTGAATAGTGGGCCCCACACACATGCGGCCGGGATCACACGCACGTCCGTTTGGGCCATTGTTGTTGTCCACACGCGGGATCATCTTTTGGCTCAGGTTTTTATCCTCTTTTATCCTCTCATAGTCATTTTTTTCATGAATCCTAACCCTATATTACATGATCCCTAATTGATTTGCCCCTTTTTATCACCTTAGGGTTCCTTGAATTGAAATTAGGGAATCCCTTGGATTAGGGACTGATTTTTATGCATGAGTAGTTGATTTTATTTCCCTTTGACATTGTTTGGTTTATAATTTTATTGGTCCAGTCCTAGCCTGTGTCGGCTTGGACCCGCATAGATTCCCCTTTAATTGAATGTTTGGATTTTCATGTGGGATGTGGGATTTGTGTGATTGTTTCTGAATTGGTGTGATCTAAGCCTACAATCTTGCATATCATATTTAATTTTCCATGTCCTGCATCATAAAACAAGCTCCTAGAGCATGGTATAAAAAGTTGACTAAATTCTTACTTAGTCATAATTTTGTTATGGGTAGTGTTGACAAAACCCTATTTGTCAAGAAACATAATAATAATACCCTGATTGTTTAAATCTATGTTAACGATATTATATATGGATCTACGTACGCTAATTTATCTACTGAATTTGCAGATCTTATGAAACCCAAGTTTGAAATGAGTATGGTGAGTGAACTAAACTATTTCCTTGGATTACAAGTCAAACAACTTGAAGATGGCATATTCATTTCTCAGACCAAGTATACATTGAACCTTCTAAAAAGGTTTGGTTTTAAAAAAGATAAGAATTTTAATATTCCGATGAGTATGATTATTAAACTCTCAAATGATGAATCAAGTAAAAGTGTAAACTCTCAAATATATCGTAATATGATTGGTAGTCTTCTGTATTTAACTACTAATAGACCTAATATTACATTTAGTGTTGGAATCTGTGCTAGATATCAATCTAATCCTAAAGAATGTTACTTATTTGTAGGGAATGCTCGCACTCATCTAATGTGGATGAAAAGAATGCTAGCTAATTATGGAATTACACAAGATTTGATGACATTATATTATTATAATTCAAGTGCAATAAATATCTCTAAAAATCCAATTCAACATTCTCTTATAAAGTATATTGACATATGGTATCACTACATTTAAGAATTAGTTGAAAATAATACTATCATATTGAAATACATTCAAACTGAGAAGCAGCTTGCAGATATATTGACTACGCTGCTTGACAATATTAAAATTTCAAATCTGAAGCATGATATTGGACTATGTATTGTTAAATAATTATTCTTTTCTTTGCATTTATGTTTATGTTTATTTGTCATTATAAAATGCATGAAAATAAAATTGAAAAATAAATATAAATGTTAAAATAAAATAAAAAATAAAAAATTTGGGGATATTTTGGCTAGCCCATTACTAACCGAAAAAATCAGTTAGCCGAGCACATGCTCGGGCTAGCCGAAGTTCGCGTGAATTGCTCAAAAAGGGGAAAAACCTCAAATTCTTTTTCACTCCATTTCTTCTTCTCTGGCTAGCCGGTGCCCCATTTAACCAACCCATCAACCCAACCTTCTTCTAAGTGATTTTATTTTAATTTCCTTTAAGATTTAGGTTGTACATTCCTAGATTTGCAAGTTCATGTAGTTTTTCTTCAATTTGAAATCCTTTTCTTGTTGGGTTTTTCTCAAAATCTGATCTACATTCTTCCTTACATTTTTCTTGTAATTTTCTAGTACATTTAAGATGGAACCAAGAGTAAAACGAACTGTAAGTAAATTAAGAGCCGGTTCATCTTCCCGATCTATCCCTCTTGGTATACGAACCCTACGTTCACCGGATGATGACCCAGAAAATGTCTGAGATTTCTGCATAAAGAATATTATTATTGAAAAATCTGTGAATCTAAACTATGTTGCTCATTTTAGTCTTGTTAAAATTCTTTTTGAGATTGAATGAGAAAGAATTTTGTATTGGGGTGGGACGGCTTACCGGACTATTGTGCAAGGCATGTTTTCCTCCATTTGTAATGTCTTTCTTGAGGATTTATCATTCTCTATTAAATTTATATAAGAGACAATCATTATTACGCCTTTTAATATATCTGTTTTAATGGACATAGACATTGCAGATGATGAAATTCCAATCGCTACTCTTTTAGAGAAAATGTGTAACTCTTAAAAGCAGTCGATTACAAAGGCATTGTGTGGTTTCAATGTTGAATGACGATCCAATAATGCCTTAGCCTCCAACAAGTTATTTCCTAAATACTGCGTCTTACATCGTGTCTTTACATTTAATGTTTATGCAAGAGATGAGAATAAGACCGATCTTACTCCCTTTATGCCTCGAGTCTTTCATGTCATTGTTACGGGTATTTGTATTTGCTTACCTTCTTTGATTTGTTATCTCATCATTCAAATTTTCTTGCATCTAAAGCATGGGTCAATTTTGTTTGGACATCTTATGTCTAGTCTTGCTTTTCATTATAATGTCCAAGTCCCTATAGTTGAGGCATCAGAATCCAAACTCCCCTTCAATAACTCGAACTTAAATATGATGAACCTCACTCCCCTACCTGAACAAAGAGAAGGACAAGAAGAATCGCAAGAGGTGGACACCACCATGGAAGATGTATTCAATGAATTTGATAATTCAGATAATCCATCTAATTCTGACTATCATCCCTCTCTCTCAATTTGATGAGAGGTTATCTGCTTTAGAGAAAAAGGTTGATGCACTGCATGTATCTCAAGCATCATTAGCCCAAACCTAGTAGTCTAATATGAAGAATATGAAAATGTACTTCCATCGCATCAATCGGAGTTTACAGATTAATGATCCTTCAATGCCTGCACCATCTTCCCCAAGGTCAGATTGACCTTGATTTACTTATTTTGCTTACTTATGTTGGATTTGTAATAAACATATTTGGATCTTTGGATATTTTGGATAATTTGCTTGATGATATATTATAGTTGTATGAGTTGCTGGGATAGTTCATACACTGCCTCATACCGTGTTTTTAATCTTAATGATTTATTCTAGATGCTTGGATTTTGATGTCATCCCTACTTGTTTATATTCATGACTATTAACATTTCTTTTATTTTCCAGCTTTGTTATACTTCATGATATAACCTATCATTAATTCTTCCTTTGTCAACATGTGACAAAAAGTGGGGAGAAATTACTAGAGAAATTAGTGAATGTGATGATGGTGATGCGATGAATGGAATGAATGTGAATGAATATGATTCATATTACTTTTCGTGCATAGTATATATGTTGTATTTCTCAAGGGGAGCATCAGTTGAGCATTATCAATTGTGTTATACATAGTTAGCTATGAAGATTACAAGGATGCTCACATAGGACAACTTCAAGTTTGTTAAATCTTGAGTCTGGTTGATCTTGTAAATGACTTAATGGATGTATTGTGTAATGTTATATGTTTTGTCACGAAATTGACAAAGGGGGAGATTATAAGTGCGTTTATGTTAAGCACGCATATATTGTCAAATTTCGTAAGACAAAAGCACTTCAAGGTCATATTACAAGTATGGAATCACAACTACTCTATATGCCTAAAGATCAAACTCAAGATCGGCTTATGATCAGCTCAAGATCGGCACATCTTCGCAAGAAGTTGACGCCCTAATTTAAGATAAGATCAAGTGAAAGTTCAAGACAAGATGACCTATTTATTTGCTAAAACATAGGTGATATAACCATAGAAAGACCTTAGGTTAGGATCTTTCAAAAATTCATTATATTGGGTTTTAATAAGTGTTTTTGCTCTCGAATTCGACAAGCCTAACTTCTGGTTCGACCAGCCTAACTTCAAGCCCAAACAAAATGACAAATTCTGTTGAAATTTTAGCTAACCTAAGTTTTGGTTCAGCTATCATAAGCATGAAACTCGGCTAGCCTAAAAAAGTTCAGGTGAAATTCCAACAATGCAAATCTTTTATTTTTACAAGAATTCAGCCAGCCGAATTTGACCTCGGGCCAATCAAAATTTGGAAAAATCTTATCCTGTTTTATCCGAGAGTTGTTAGAACAAATATGGTAGAATTCGGCCAGCCGAAATTCTAACCTCTTTGTGCATAAATTAAGGCTTTCTCTCGTTCTAAATAATATAACGAAAATTACTATAATTTTTCTGCAAGAGAGAGAGAGAGAGAAAGAGAGAGAGAGAGAGAGAGAGAGAGAGAGAGAGAGAGAAGCTCAAGTCCTCAGCAAGCTATCTATTGATATTTATAAATTTAATTTATGCCTTATTTAATTCTCTTTTCTCAATATCTTTTTAATCTTATTCTAAGAGGGTAATCTATACTCTTCTTTGAGATCTAAGAGAATTGAATCAAGTAGCATTTGGATTTTCCATTTATAAAATATATAGAACTCTAAACTCTTTTTTCATGATTAAACACTACGCCATCTATGTTCAAGAAAGAAATTCTTCTGCTACAAGCTTCTGTCACGTATTCGGTTCTCCATTTAAAGATAAGTACATTTACTGTATTTCATTTTAGGTTTTTCTAAGATAACATATGAAAACTCAGTGAGGTTTGTCTGAGATAGCCTTTGAAAATCTTAGTTATATGGCACAATTGTGGTATTACCATCTTTATGTATATCATGGATGCATATATCTTCTTTAAGATCTAATTTATGTTATACAGCATGATTGTGGTATTACCATCTTTATATATAATCATTATGTGCCACTATCGTCTATAACAATCCATGGTCATGAGACCAAACTGTAAATGAGATATCTTATGCATAAACAAATGTATTAAGGCACACTTGCACATACTATCATTCCATGGTGTATGAGTATGATCAATATCAATATATTTAAGTAAATGATTTAGCATACTAGAAAGTAAAACAATGTTAATCAAGATATCAAATCACATATTTCTATTAAACCGTAATTATTAACATCATTATTATCATCCATAACTATCACAAGCACTATTTGCATTCACAATCACACCTCATTCTTCACAAAATAGATATTACATTAGCAGCTTTGGCCCAACATGGTTTTCTACTATTGTTGGGCCCTCCAGGCTTTACTCTAGCTGGGTAATATAGTTAATGAGCGGCAGTGGCAAACAATTCATATATCAAGTGGCCGGAAGATAGATGGCACCGATATACCATATAGCAAGTGAGCCCATGATGGATAGTATCAATAAAAACTTATACAATACATTGGGACCCACTTCTAAGTGGACCGTCAATTGGTTAGATTAGAAATAATCATCGTGGTAGTTCTACAATGGTTTAGATGGCATAGCCAACACTCATACAATACACGGTGGGCCCTAAGATGGACGGCTTGGATATATAATATACACATCAAAGTTGGTCGCAGTTGTTGGATGCGTGTATAACTGCTACAATGTGGTGGGTCCCACTTCTAAGTGGTCCCACCAACAGATGGGTTCACACGTAAATATTACGGTGGGTCCACAACAAGTGGGCAATGTATGTGACTCACATGCTTAAGTTGGGTCAAAGATGAACGGTACAGATGTACAAGGCACACTCAAGGTGGGGTCTATCGCGAGTTCCACGGTAGGGGCCGGTTGGTAGAACGGCAGAACAGTGTGGATACAACTCATACATCGAGTGAGTTCTAAATTGACATCATGAGCATGACTTCACTTCGCACATCAAGATGGGGTTTACAGTGGGTCCTTGGGAGGCTTCAATGGTGGCCATTCAATCAGAACCATTTCCTGTCCTGTGGTTCATACCAGATGCGGATCTGTTTTAATTTTTGGGACACGACCCACCTGATGGACGATGTTATTATATATAACAAGCTAGGGTCCATAACGGGCCCCTATTTTAAATAGTTGGTTGATCAGTAAATATTACCATGGGCTCTACTGAAGGGATGAATGACATAGATGTAAGGTGCATGCATCAGGGCGAATCCGGAGGAATTTTTTATCATTAGCGTTTAGGGTTTTTATTTTTACTTTTATTTTCCTGATCTATTAGGCCTTGGCAAAAAGGTTGGACGGTAAAAGAATGTCACGGTGGGCCTTACACACTAGTAGACCCATAAGGATTAGGTCCAAGCCATGGTGCTTTTACTGTATCTAGGTCTGGGTTAATATGACAAGTTCTTTAAAAAAAAAAAAAAAAATTTACACACGCACACAGACCCCACACACTCACGCCGCAGTGGAATTTCACCACCTATGATACTCGAACCCTACTCGGACGCTTGACCGGATGTTGAAACTCCCGACAGTCTACCACCCGAGCAAGACTACAAATAGATAGCGGATGAAACATCATGTGGGCACTGGAGTGTTTCAACTGTAGGTTTCTGAATCACAACCGTTTGCTGTGGTAGGGTTGTGTCTGGCGTCAGTTGGTAAAACGGACGGTGGAATGATCATAACCGGTGCATCAGGTGGGCCCCACAGTTGTTTGAACCCAGCCGATATGTGTTTTCCCTTCAGCCAGAGTCATTGACCTTGCTCGACAGGTTTGATGGGAATTAAGCATTACAGTAGGTCCTGGACTGGAGAAAATGGACGCCATTGGATGCAACACATGTTGCGTGGTGTGCCACCTGTTGAGCAACAATTGGGCAGTACGGGGATGTACACATGGTGGGGCCATCAAAGCTTCGTATCTGTCCTCTTTCTGGGCCACGTGCTCAATCATGGGTTGGCAGAATAAATGTAAAGCGTGGATTTGTCAAAAACAACTCTGTGGTCCCAAGGAGTCTTAGTCGGTGGACATCATCATCATCATTATTTATGCTATGGGGTCCAGTCGCTGGACTGTAGGATCTGCCCGTTTTCGTACTTACAACCTAGAATGGTAAGGCCAGGTGGATGGATGGTTTGGATATACAGGACATAAATTAAGGCATCAAGATGGCTGATAACATCACTTCAATTGTAGGTTATAACTCCCACGTGTTTTAATGGTGTGGGCCACCGAAGATCTGGAGTTGAATGATCTTTGCTGTGGTCCTCCTAAAATGAACTGGCCAACAGAATGGACGGTGTGGATTTTACATACATCATGGTGCTGCCATGGTGGCTCTATAGCCCATCTGGACGTGGGACTGAGGCCCCTCTCCCTTTCCAAACAGGCGTCCCACCTTTCCGCTATTGTTTTCTTTTTTTCCCCTCAAATAATGGCAACTGCAGTGGGTCCTTGGAGATTTCAATTGTAAGCATTAAGTTTCAACCGTGTGGCCCGCTGAGCTTCCGCTTGGCCAGGATTTTAGGCTCCTCATCTAAAATGATCCAGTAAAATGGATGGACGGATTGGATGAAACACATACGTCATGATGTATCCATAGTGGGCCTCATGGTATAAAACACAAAAGCTAAAAAAGTTAAGTTTGGACGTCCAGGGAGTCTGGATATCCTCTGCTTCTCTTATTTTGTTACCTCTCTTTCCTCTTTTTTTTAAAAAAAAAATTATTTATTTATTTATTTATTATTATTATTATTTATAAATGCCTATCACAACCTAAGGCGGCACATGAGTCTGGTGTGAAAATATTGATTAAAAAATATTTTAATAATATATATATATATATATATATAGAGAGAGAGAGAGAGAGAGAGAGAGAGAGAGAGAGAGAGAGAGAGAGAGATGATCTCTTGCAAACCATACCGCAAGGAATTTATGTGCGAGCCTTCATGTAAGCTGAGAGAGGGAGAGTCTTTTTTTTAAAAAAAAGTCTCTCTCCTACACTCATAAAAACACTCTTAGAATTGATTTCACGCCAAAGCCTTTCATTGGAAGATCCTGTGCAAGGATTCTGTGTGGGGCCTATAAGGGCTGTATCCTAGTCCGTACCGTTCTTTAGACTCCCGCGATCCTCCCCATCAAATTCCGGCAACCCACGATTTGTAATCAGTGTTTGCACGCAACCCTAAGTCGCATCCCATATATCTGAGTCGACTCGACCCGAGACTTGTACCATTATGACCGCGCCGTCGTCCGGTTCCAATGTCGTCTCTTGCGCACCAATGCGATACCCAGGCTAGGAGTTGTGAGCCTGCATTTATTTCGAGAAAAACGTCGCGTGTTACAAATCCCGAAAGAATCTTTATCCAATATATCAAATCAATTATATCAATCAAGTCAAGTATAACCCATCCCTCTCTTACCAACAAAGCATGGCACCCTCTCTCTCCCATTCCCAAAGTTAACCAAGCCCATACCCTCCTTACAATACCCATTCCTCCCATCCCATCTCCCTTACAAATCATATTCTCTCTCTCATTCTCTACCCATCCCAAGAGAGAGAACTAGAGCTAGGAGAGCCTAGTGTGGCCCAAATCTCAACCCTTCAACTTTCATCATCTTCCATCAAAGAAGAAGCCAAGGTGTTAGGGATTCCAAGGAGTCAAGAAGGAGTGCAATCGGTGGGTGATCCTAGAATTTCCACCGTTGATTTTATTTAAGGGCCCACTTGTGATGGGGCCCATTTTGATCTACGTGTTGTAAACGGAGAGGAGCTCATAGTGGCGGAGCTTCTCCCTCTCACACACACCGTCTCTCTCTCTCTCTCTCTCTCTCTCTCTCTCTCTCTCTCCCCTTTTTGTGATGCAGTGTGGCCCACCTGATCCAGCCAGCCCAGATGAAGGGAAAACACAAATATCAGTTTGATCCAACCCACGATGGGCCATCACGTGGGACCCATCTTGATGGCGTGCCCCATCCAGGGTCGTTCGACCGCTGGACGTCCAGCATCCCTGGACGAAGAGAAAACACAAATATCAACTTAATCCAAAGCTGAGGTGGGCCACACGTGTGAACCCACCTTGATGTTGTGCTAGATCCACACCGTTTAGCCTATGAACGGCGAGTCCTAGCATCCTAACTGTTGTGTGGTCGTTAGGAAGTTCTGGGGCTCCACCGTGATGTATCTGTTAATCCAAGCAATCTATCTAACGATGGACCCCATCCATGTGGGACGCTCCTTGATGCATGTTCTGATCCACACCGTCCATTGTCCATCACGTGGACAGTGGGTCCTACTATGATGTATGTGTTTTATACATAGCTGATGTATTTGATGTCAGCAAGTTCTATGATCTGATTGTGAGGTATGTATTATATCCAACCATCCAGCTGTGACGAGTGGACCCCACCACAATGTATGGATTTTATATCTACATCGTCCATCTGGATGGTGCTAATGGGGCCTACCTTGATGATGTGTTCTTTATCCAGCCGTCCATCTGGACGAGCTATGTGGGGCCGACTATGATGAATGGGCCTTATCCACACCGGTCCAACACTCTGTACGGTGGTGTTTCGAACAAGAAACAAATGCATTTGGTTTGGGAGATTATCTTATCCAAATATAACAGAGAAATAGTACATTATGAACAATCATTGTATTATTGATATTGAGTTCATTTACATCCTCGGGTGTCCCTTAATTTTGAGATAATTTATCTAGAACATAGAAATTGATAAAGTTCAAATATTGAATCCGGATGTAAAATTTGATAGCACTTCGACTTGTGATTTGATCATCTCTTTAAGAGAAATATTGTACGAATCTGATTAGTTGTTTTCTCTTCTTAAAGCTTGGACAGAAGAAGAACTGGAGCCTGATCATTTCGGGAGCATTTCGACCCTTCATCATTCTACACTGCATGGTAGACTGGTTGCGCGGACTCGCGTAAACCATGGGTTTCTCTTCAGTCCTACCTTTAGTCTTCTTTGTTGCTCTGCACTTCTTCCAAAATTTTCTAACTCTCCCAAATGAGAGGGGGGGGGGGGGGGGGGTGGTGTATTTATAAGCCTCCACACGTGCGAAACCTCGATCTTGGTACTAAGGGACCCACCTTTCATCGATTCTAAACATTCATGAACAACAAGTACAGAAACCAGTTACACGACCCCGTGCAACTAATGTTAATGGTTGTGTGGACCCGCGCAATTAATATTGTTTGCGCGGACCCCCGCAAACCCCCTTAAAGATATGTTTTCTTCTTCTTCTTCTATTTCCTTCCATCTTTTCATATTTTTCTTCTTATTCTTCAATTCTTTCTTCTCTTTTTTATGCCTTAACAGGTGGGACCCACCCCAGGTATGTGTTATACCCAAACCATCCAACTCATGTGGCCCACCCACGTGGGACCACCATGATTTATGTATTTTAAATCTGCACCGTCCACTGTCTGGGACGATGGGACCCAACCTGGCACGTGTGGTGTCCACACCGTCTAGTAGATGGGACGGTGGGACCCACCATTATATGTATTTTATCCTCACCGTCCATCTGGACAGTGGGACTCCATCGTGATGTATGTGATTCGCCCACATCGTCCATCAGGTTAGATGTGTGGCCCACCTTGTATGTATGTATTGTATATCCAGGCCGTCCGTTTAGACCATGGGGCCTGCTGAGATATGTGTTTTATCGGCACCATCCGTCTAGACGAGCTAGACGTGGGCCCACCATGTTGTACGTATTTTATCTAGGTCGTCCATCCCTAAACGTAGACCCTGCCATGATGTATATCTGCACCGTCCATGGGACATGGGGCCACCGTGATATATGTGTTGTGTATTCACACCGTCCAGGGCAACGGCCCACCTTGATAAATGCGTTGTATATCCAAGCTGCCCATCCGTTTTTCCTGGATTACGGGTTGCCCATCAGGCCCATGTGATATGACCCATTTTGATGTGTATTGGGCGCATGAGATGCGGCCCGTTGCGATTTGTAAGGCCAATGTGATGCGGCCCATTGTGATATATATGAGGCCCATGCGATGTGGTCCACTTGATGTATATGAGGCCCATGTGATGCGGCCCACTTGATGTATATGAGACTCATGTGATGGGGCCCACTTGATGTATATGAGGCCCATGTGATGCAGCCCATTGTGATATGTGAGGCCCATATGATGAGGCTCGGTGTGATGTATGTGAGGCCCATTGTGATGTATATGAGGCCTATGTTATGCGACCCATTGCGATGTATACGAGGCCTATATGATAAAGCCTGTTGAGAAGTATATTAAGCCCTTGTGTGAAGCCCATTGTGATGTATATTGGGCTCTTGTGTGTGGCCCATTATGTTGTATGTGATGCTATAGGCCCCATTATATGTTTGGCCCTATGAGGGCCACTCCTTGGGAGCAATGTTGGTTGAATGTCCACATTGATGGGCAATGATGGTTAAATGTCCACATTGTGAGCTTCCTTTAGGCCTCGTTAGGCCCATTCTTGATATGAGTAGGCCGTCTAGGCCCATCCTTGATATGAGGAGAGTACATCATCATCATATAACATGCTTAGTATAGCTCCACGATTCATGCCCATACACATCATATGTATGCTTGATATGAGGAGTGATTGATCATAGCACATGCCATTGGGCGGATTATTATGGGACTCCCTAAGAGACGGAGTTGCCCCACATGAGCGCACAGTACGCGTAGGTTTGATGCATGACTGGATGGTATGACTCATGTATCTCGCATTTTGTGATATGACTACTGTACACCCTAGCGATATCAGGGCCATAACCTCCATAGGCATATCGTGGATGGCTAGATGGGACATCGAAAATCTTTTTCTACATGGGGTATTATAGATGTCCCTGGGTGAAAGTCCTAAACCCTCTTAGTACCAGAGGACACTCTAACATCGAGACTGGGTGAAAAATAAGAGCACCTGGATGCCGAATTCCAGTATACGGGGCTCCCACTGATCGTGGTTGGTTGAAAGGGAGTGTAGCCTTACCCGCCCAAGGATAAGGGGCATAGCTAGGCTGAGTTTGACCAACTCGTAAATGGGTCCGCTATCGATGTGTCGGGTAAATATTAAGTTCACTATAGACGTGTCGAGTAGATACTGGCCAAGCGGATAGTGAGGTTTCTTCCACTTGCATGATTGCGCGTCCAGTGGGCGGCGATCTGGTGTAGAGTGTACTGGACCCCGATGATGATCCCAGAGATGTACAGTACTGATATGTGGACTTACTGAGCAGGAGTTGCATACTCAGCATTTGACTCATTCATTCATTCATTATCCACTCGGGCTGGTGGTGCATAACCAAATCATTATGTGTACCTTCGCAATGACCAGGATTTCGGTTGGGGTGAGCAACCTACCTGAGATCAGGAGTTTACTACATTGAGTCTAGCTATCCAAATTTAGGTATAGGACTGGTTAGGATAGAAGTCCCTTGTAATGAAACCCACATCTTATGATATCACGTTCTATCATCCTGATTACACACTCCAGCTTTGTCATTCATTTGCATTGCATATTGCATTGCACCCTTAGTATTTGACATTTGGGTTATTATGATTCTGCATTGTATGGCTTAGATATGTCATTGGCCTATTATATTTTTGCATCGCATAGCCTAGATAAGGCTAATGGTATTTATGGACTTGCCAACATGTTTCCGCATTACTCTGATATTGCATACTTGACACTTACCTTGCGCACACACTTTTACCATCCTCTAAGCTTTCTATAAGCTTATGCACGATAGATGTGTGTAGGTGACATTAGGTCGTAGCAGGGTGAGCTTGGAGTATGCAACTATCTTCTGGATCTTCAATTTTCAATATATGTATTTCCCTTTCAGCACTGTATTCAACAGTTTATATTAGTGGATATGTGATGATGATGTTACCTTTATGATTTGGGTAAACTTGTGGTTATGCTTCTTCCAAGATAAATGTACATTGGAAAATCCTCCTTGTAGAATCCCAAGATCGGAATCTGGCGTATGGGCACTGGGAGCCGCGAATGGGGTACTACAGAGGTTGTTGGCACCGGATTCGGTGATCGGGAATTTTGTGAGCCCGATTTCTGAGTTTGGTTCGTGATAAGGCCCACTATGATGTTTGTGATAAATCCAACCCGTCCATCTATTTTTGAAAATTATTTTAGAACATGCGACCGAAAATGAGGAAGATACAAAAATTAAATTGGCCACAAGAGAGGAAACAGTGGGGATTTAGTGAACACCGTTGAAACATTCATATGGCTACAAAAGTTTTGTATTGGTTTATGTTCCTAGTGTTTTCATTTCATCTCAGTGAGAGTGACCTTATAAACAATTTGGATGGAATATAAACACCAAGGTGGAGCCTACGAAGGTTTCAACAATAAGCATTCCTTTCCCCACTGTTTCATCTCTTATGGCCCACTTGAATTTTGGATCCTCCTCATTTTTGGGATAATGTCCTAAAATGATATCTAAAAATGAATGGATGGGTTGGATTTCACATAAAGATCACATGGGCCCCACACAGAATCCTTCTGTGGGATCTTCATGGGAAAGGCTTTAGCAGGAAATCCGTGTCCCCCGAGTTTGGGAAATGAACTGGCTACTCCCCCGCCACCAGCCAATGGGGGTGGTTTATGCTATGTGGGCCCCACTATGATGTATGTGTTTCATCTATGCTGTTTATCCATTTTGCCAGATCATTTTATGGTATGAGACCAAAAATGGGGTATATCCCAATCTCATGTGGACCACATTACAGGAAACAATATTGAATGGATGTCAACCATTAAATTTTTTTTGGGGCCAGAAAAGTTTTGGATCAAGTTAATCTTTGTTTTTTCCCTTCATATGGGTTTGTATGACCTAATCAATAGATTGGATGTCAAATAAACAGTACAGTGGGCCTCAAGATGATTTTAGTCGTAGGCATCACTCTCCCCACTTTTTTCTGTAGTGGGGTCTACTAGAGCTTTTGATCTACTTCATTCTTTGGATAATGCCATAATATGATCTCTCAAAATGGATAGACGGTGTGGATATAATACATACATCATGGTGGGACCCACGGAACTTGGTGACGTCACTTCAGCTACTCAACCGAACCTCTCGTTAGTTATTCCGCGTCGGACAGGTTTCCTGCGAAAGCCTTTAGCAGGAAGTTCCTGCGCTGGGATGTAGGTGGGACCCAGCTTGATGTTCTGTGGGTCCCATCATGAGGTATGTGTTATATCCAAAACGTCCATTCATTTGGCAAACTCGTCTTAAAGCTTAAACCAAAAGATAAGATAGATGTAAAGATCAAGTGGACCATACTGCAAAAAGCAGTTGGGGATTGAATGTCTACCGTTGAAACCCTTTTGGGGGTCACAAAAGTTTTTGATCAATATGAAATTTGTTTTTCCTCTTCATCTATGTATTTGTGATCTTATTAATAGATTGGATGGAAATTAAACATTATGGTAGGCCCTACGAATTTTTTAATGGTGAAAATCATTGTCCTCGCTGCTATTTTTGGTGTGATCCATTTGAACTTTGGATATGATTCATTTTTTGTTTAATGGTCTAAATTGATCTCAAAAAATGGATGAATGGTATGGATATAATAAATAAATCATTATGGGGCCATGTAACTTTAATCTCCTTTGAACCGTTAGTACAACTCAGAGCTCGAGGAGCGTCGGCGCTTGTCTTCGCATGACATGTATCTACACCAGCTATATAGCTGGTGTGTGGTACACCTGCCAATCCGCTTCCCTCCTAGACGGGAGGGGATTGCTTAGCTTACTGAGTAAACTATGTGAGGTCCACCATGATTTATGTATTTTATCTCCATCCATCCATTTTCCCAGATAATTTTATGGCTTGATCCCAAAAATAAAGTATATACAATGTTCAAATGGACCACACCACACGAAACAATTGAATTGAACTTCTACTGTTGAAAATTTCTTGGGGGCCACATAAGTTTTGGATCAAGCTTATATTTTTGTTTTCCATTCATCCATGTCTTTATGATCTTATGAACAAGTTGGATGACAAATAACATCACTATGGGGCCTAATAAGGTTTCAACGGTGGAAATCATTATCCTCACTTTTTCCCCTGACATGATCCACTCGATATTTGGATATGCTTCAATTTTGGGCTCAACCCCTTAAATTAGATGAAAAAATAGATACACGGCATAGATGAAACACATACATCATGGTGGGGCCCACATAGCACCGACCACCCCCCCATTGGCCGGTGGCGGGGGAGTAGACAGTCCATTTTCCAAACCTAAGGATGTGTATTTCCTGCTAAAGCCTTTCACACAAAGATCCCCTAAGGATTCTGTGTGGGGCCCACTGTGCTCTTTATGTGAAATCTAACCCATCCATTCATTTTTAGATATCATTTTAAGACATTATATCAAAAATGAGGAGGATCCAAAATTTAAGTGGGCCATACGAGAAGAAGCAGTGGGGAAAGGAATGCTTACCGTTGAAACCTTCATAGGCTCCACCTTAATGTTTATAATGTCATTTTCATTGAGATGAAATGAAAATACTAGGAACATAAACTGATACAAAACTTTTGTAGCCATATGAATGTTTCAACGGTGGTCACTAAATCTCCACTATTTCCTCTCATGTGGCCCATTTAATTTTTGGATCCTCCTCATTTTTGGTCGTATGTCCTAAAATGATTTCGAAAAATGAATGGATGGGTTGGATTTATCACAAACATCATAGTGGGCCCCACACAGAATCCTTGCACAGAATCTTCCAACAAAACGCTTTTGCTTTTGCATGAAATCAATTCCAAGAGTGTTCGTAAGTGTAGGAGAGAGTCCTTTTAAAAAAAAAAAACTCCCCCCCTCTCAATGCAGTTGAATCCTAGCCACTCTCCTCTTCTTACGGCTTACATGAAGGCTCACACATAAATTCCTTGCGGTATGGTTCACAGGAGACCATTACTCTCTCTCTCTCCTCTATCTCCCTCTCTCTGTTTCTATATATATTAAAAAGTTTGTTTGAAAATTTTAAGTTTTTTGGTGTTTTTGGGATAGTCTCATATGGGAAAGGAGATAAGAAAATATTGTGTTTATATATGAGGTGTGGAGTACCTTATTATTTGCTTGGTTGATCCATGGAGTATCGAGACTTACGTGTTCCAGTGCAACATGCATGCGCATGGGACAAAAATTCAGAAACAAATCTAGAAACATCTGCGAATTGTTTTTTCTTAGTGTCGAAAGATCATCTCAAGTATTGGATCTTGTGCATAATGTTACTCGTGGAGGCTGCTTACAGCATGTCACATTCTAAATAGAATTCCTTCTAAGAAAAATAAAACATCACCATATGAGATATGAAAATGTAAAAAACCCAACCTATGGTATCTTAGAGTGTGGAGGTGTCTCACTTATTGCAGGACTCCTGATTCCAAAAGAACCAAGTTATGACCTATAGATATAAAGGTATGCACAAAATAGCAAAGCATATAGATTCCTATACCTAAAGTCTAACATAATTATAGAATTAATAGATGTTGAGTTCTTTAAAAACTCACTATCCTTAGAGTCAAAGGATAATGAGGTCCAAACTCCCAGTAGAGAACTAGTGAATATAACTCCACAGGAGGTGGAAGCTCTAAACGAAACTTGTAGGAGCCAGATGGTAAGAATAGATATAATCATATTACTATAGATATAATCAGAACACAACATACAAACACAATCAAACACCAAAGAGATGGGGATAACACTAGCGAATCTCAGCCTCTCGCTCCTAAGATGCCTTATCTACACTATGATGACCGTACTGAACCTCGGATCCGGGTCTGAAACGATCGAAACTGGGATACTAAGCAACCTCAGAATCTAATCAACAACTAATCTAACAAGACAGTCCTAAGGCTTGGTCGTGCGAATCGTTGGTGATTCCTTTTGAAGACTACGGGTCTTACTGAACCGTATAATGTAAGACCCGTATCCTACTCCGTACCATTCCATATGCTTCCATGGTCTTTCCGGTCGAATTTCGGCAACCCTTGACCCATATCCGATGTTTACGCACGATCCTAAGCCGGGTCCTGCATACCGAAGTCAGCTCGAACCAAAACTTGTATCTTAACAACCGCGTTGTCGCCGTTGTTCCAACGCCGCAACTCGCGCACCGATCCGATACCCAGGCCATGAGATGTGGGCCTGCGTTCATTCTGAAGAAACGCCGTGCATTGTGAACTTCGAGAGAATCTCTACGACATGTCACATCAACTCAAGTCAAGTACACCACCTTACCTCCATGCCACCTCACTCAACAACAAGTACAAGTGGCCTCTCTCTCTTTTCCCACAAGTCAACCCTCTCTCTCCCCTCACCATTCCTCTTTTTACAAAATTCAAACTCACCCATACCTCTTCATTACAACCACCACTCCATCCATCCCTCGTATTATTCTCTTTCTTTCATTTTCTCAAACACTCTCCTAAGCAAGAATTCCATACGTCCAAGTTCCCTTCGACAACAAGAAGTGTGGCCCACTTTCTCTCTCTCATCTCACATCTCAACCATTCATCCATCATCTACCTCCATCAAACTTGAAGGCAAGGAGCTAAGGAGGCTAGGGGAGCAAGAAGAAGGAAGATAGGTGGGTGATCCATCATTATTTTTCATTTTTTTGGGCCACATGTGGTGGGACCCGTTTGAAGTATGTATGTAAGAAACAGAGGGCCCATAGTGGCGGGGTCCCTCCTTTCCATCACCGTTTCTCACGTTTCTCTCTATCTCTCTCTCTCTCTCTCTCTCTCTCTCTCTCTCTCTCTCTTTCTTTATCCTACCCGTAGAATGATGTGGGCCCCACTGATTTGTGTTAAATCCACTCCATCCATCAAACAGTGTGGCCCACCACATTTTAGGCGAAATCCACCATCCACTGTTGGGATGGTGGGAAGTCCCACATGCTAGGCCTCATAATATATAATATCTTATATTCATATTATATTAATATATATATATATAAATATATATATATATGCATGGTGGGCCACGTACATGTGGGACCCACCATGATGCCTGTGTTATATTCCAGCATCCAGGGACGCTGGAAGTGCCCAGCCACCGTGGGGCGTGGGGTGTGGCTAACAGAGAAGTGTGAAGTGATGTTGGAGTGTACTAAGCATGGGGGTGGGCCACTTATGCAGGCCCCACCTTGATGTATGTATATAATCTACGTCGTCTAACCCATTTCTCAGCCCATTTTAGGCATTGAGCCGAAAAATGAGGCCAATCCGATAATCAAGCGGGCTATACCATAAGATATGGTAGTGTTTACCGTTAAAACCCGTCTTAATGCTTTTATTCGCCAAAAACATGATACATATTGGGCTTGATGGGTTTGTATTGAGCCATATAATTCAATGGTTGGGCCAGATTTCCTTAATATGGGCCCCACCTGTGAAAAACCACAGGAAAACAAAAAAAAATAAAAAAATTAATAATAAAATGCATGTGTAGCAGCGGACGTTGCCGTTGTCAGAACGCACGCAGGCAGCGCCTGCGCGCTGACATGTGGATGGACTGGTAGGGACCCACGGTCCTAGCCGTGGGCCCCACCATGATGTGTGTGGAACATCCACTCTGTGCATTTGGTAGGTCCCTTTTGAGACAGTGGGCCCCCCCAAAAATCAGCCCTATCAAGTGGCCCACATCATAGAAGATAGTGGGATTGAACCGTCTGCCATTGAAACCCTTTTTGGGTGGACAGAAGTTTTGGATCACTGTGAAATTTGTTTTCCCTCTTCACCTGGGTCTACGTGACCTTACCAACGAATTGGATGGCATATAAACATTATGGTGGGCCCCACGTGGGACCCACGTGATGTATGTGTTTTATTCACACCGTCCACGACCCAACATGGTGTGTGTGTTTTATTCACACCGTCCAGGCAAACAGTAGAACCCACCACACTGTATGTGTTGCATCCAAGCTGTCTAACCATTTTGAAAGCTCATTTAATGGCATGAGCTAAAGACTGAGATGGATCTAGGATCAACTGGACCACCCATCAAAAGGCAGTGGGGATTAAGCTTATGCCATTGAAACTCCTTGTTGTCACAAGAGTTTCAATCATTAGGAAATTTGTTTTCCTCTTAATCCAAGTCTGTGTGACCTCACAACTACATTGGATAGAAAATAAATGTTATGGTGGGCCTTAAGAATTTTCATGGTGAAAATCATGGTCACCACTGTTATTTGGAGTGTGGTCTAGTTGATCCTTTGATATATATACATACGAGGCCCATGTGATTAGGCCCATCTTGATGTAGTTATGGCCCGTTGTTGGGGCCCACTTTGATACATATGAGGCCCATGTGATCGGCCCATCTTGATATATTTGTGGCCTATTGTTGAGGCCCACTTTGATATATTTGAGACCCATGGTATGAGGCCCATTTGACGTATTGGAGGCCCATGGGTCGAGGCCCAATAAGATAAACATAAGGCCCATTGTAGTGTGATTCCACCATGGTATATGTGTTGACAATTATAGCGGGCTATGTCTTGGGAGCAATGATGGTTTGACGTCCACATTGTATGGATAATGTTGGTTAAATGTCGGCATTATCACTCTCCCTAGGGCCCATTGATTAGCCCATACTTGTAATGTGTAGGCCGTCTAAGACCATCTTCATTATAAACAGAGCAACACCACATAACTTGTTTAGTATAGATCCATGATTCATGCTCATACACATCATACGTATGCTTGATATGAGGAGTGACCAGTCATAGCATATGCCTTTGGGAAGATTGTTTATGGGCTCCTTGATAGGCGGAGTTGCCCTTCATGAGTTCGCGGTACGCGCAGGATTCTTGCATGACTGGTAGTGTGATTCATGCACTTCACATTTGTATGACATGATTACTATATGGTCTAGCTATATTAGGGTTATGACCTCCACAGATACATCGTGGATGGCAGGATCGGATACCGAAAATATTGTTACTAAGCATCGAGGCGGCACAGATGTCCCTAGGTAAAAATCCCTAAACCCGATGGTACTAGAGGATGACTTCAACGTCAAGACCGAGTGGATATATGAGCGTATAAGGGCCGAATACCAGGAGGCCACGTCTCTCACTGTGTCGTGGTCGGTTGGAAAGGGCTGTGACCTTACTCGCCTGAGAGTAGGGGGCAATACTAGGCTGAGTTTGACCAGCTTGTGAATGGGTCCACTATCGACGTGCCGGATAAGTATTGCTAGACTATTGGCCAGGCGGATAGTGAGGTTTCTTACGCTCACTTGGATTGTGCGGCTAGGAGAGCGGAAATGCCATTTGGAGTGTACTAAACCCCGGTGATTATATAGAATGAGAACTGTATTGATATATGATGAGGATTAGTATGCTTGAACTGTATCTCGAATCACATGGTCTTAACATGGCTGATAGCATTCATATCTTGCACTGCATAGCCTTGGTACGGCTGATTGCATTCATGTACTCATCAGTGTGATTCCGCATTTCTCTGACCTTACATTCTGAGCATGCTTTTATTACGCACACACTTACACCACCCTCTAAGTTTTCTATAAGCATATGCACGATTAATGTATGCAAGCGACGTCAGGATGCAGCTATAGTCTCGCCGTGGTTGGAGCGTGCATCCGAGCTTTTGGAAGTTTTTATTACTTTCATTATATTGTATTTCTCTTTCATACACCTTGTACTCAAAGTTTTTTATGATAGTGGATTTGTGATGGTGTTCTTGTGGTTATTGTTCATGGGTTATGCTTATAGTTATGCTCATTATGAATCAATTAGAAATCCTCTTTGTAGGATTTCAGGATCAGAACCTGGTAAATAAGTGCCAGGAGCCGAGAATGGGGTTCTATGGAGGCTGTCGGTGCCGGATTCGATGATCAAAAATTTTGTGAGCCCAGTTTTCTGAGTTTGGGGCATGACAAAAGTTAGTATCAGAGCATAACTTAGGAATAACCGAGAACAACATCACATGTTTACTATGAGTTTAGGACGATTAGGTTCTGAGTGCATAACCTTCTGATTGAGTTCCCTAACGTGCGATTCTCAAGGTTGATTGGCATCCTTATTCTTCCTATAGGACATGTCGCCCAGGAGAGCGACCCGAGCGCACCCCACTCCACCACTTGAGGCTCCAGCTTTACCACTTGCGTCTCCCGTTCCACCGCCAGAGATCCCTGCTCCCCTGTCTGAGGATGACGTTCCTCCACCTGATGTCGGTGCGAATCCGATCGTGCCTGTGAGTGCCTCTCAGTTATAGTAGATGTTGCAGGCTGTGACGGCTGCACTTCAAGGACAGGGCAGGCGCCCAGTTGTTTCACCTGCACAAGCAGAGCAGGAGTGCATGAGCGCCCTTCTTCGTGAGTTCAAATAGCTCGATCCTCCGCGTTTCTAGGCCGAGCCAGATCCGACTGCAGCCGAGAGATGGCGCTCCGATGTAGAGAAGATTTTTGATACTATAGCATGTACGACCGAGCAACAAGTTCGGTTGGTAGTATTTCTTCTCCAGGGTGAGGCTGAGCACTGGTATACCTCATTACCCGTATTGCAGGGCCTGATTATGTCTGGACATGGAATGATTTTATCGACTGATTCGAGGAGCAGTACTTCCCTGACCACATTCGACGTCAAAAAGCACTGGAGTTTGAGACTCTAGTGCAGGGGGACATGATCGTAGCGCAGTATGCGGCCCGTTTTGTGGAGTTATCGAGGTTCGTGCCGTATTTGGTTGATGATGAGGGGTGGAAGGCCCGCTGTTCGAGAATGGCTTACATTACGACCTTCGAGGTCATGTGATTGGGCACAAGCTCCTAAATTTTTAGGCAATAGTGCGGAGGGCCCAGATTTACGAGACTGAGTGGGCTGGCTCACAGGGCAATCAAGATCAGAGGAGAGGTCGGAAGAGGCAGCCCCCTCCAGTAGCTCCCACCAACATCGACGCCCATATAGGTACAGGAGCTACCCACCTATTAGAGCACCAGCAGCCCCAACAGCACCTCCAGTGCCACCCCAGCAGTCATTTGTAGGGACCTATTTTAGATGTGGTGGGACAGGGCACCGCCTGTCTGAGTGCCCTCACCCTCATCTGCAGCAGTCGAGAGGGCCACAGCAGCCTCCAGTGCAACAGCGACCTAAGCAGTAGCCTCCAACACAGCAGCGACCCCATCAGCAGCGACCACAGCTACCTTAGCCGCCGAGGCCCCAGAAGCAGCAGAGACAACAGTACAGGGTACCGTAGAGGCATCAGCAGCACCAAGGACCTCAGAGGGGATAGGCACCTCCCCACCCAGCTCAGGCTAGATTCTATGTAGCTCAACAGGACCCGCAGTCATCCGGAGGAGTCGTTGAGGGTATACTTCCAGTCTCTTCATGCATCACCTGAGTATTATTTGATTCTAGTGCTTCGTACTCATTCATGTCTGAGAATTTTAACCAATCAACTAGATTGCCAACAGAGTCTGCTAGTGAGGGATTGACCATATCGACGCCCTTAGGGAAGACTACAGTATTAGGCCATTTCTATTCTTCTTACCCTATTTTGGTCAGTGATATCTTTTTGCCCATTGACTTATTTGTGCTGCCAATGATAGATTTTGACATTATCTTAGGCATGGATTGTCTTATCGAGTACCACGCCATCTTGGACTGTTTCGTAAGGACAGTCACGTTCTGCATACCAGGCTTGCCGCAGTTTTAGTTTATTGCAGAGCCCCGAGGAGAGTCATTATCTTGCTTGATGTCCTGTGCCGTTGAGGAGCCTATTACCGCTTGTATTGATCAGTGGCTGATTGTCTGTGATTTTTTAGACGTGTTCCAGGAGATTCCGGGATTACCACCGCATCGGCATATTGAGTTCCAGATCAATCTTATGCCCGGTATCATGCCTATATCGAATGCCTCATACCGTATGACACCGATGGAGTTGCGTGAGCTGCAACGACAATTGGACGAGCTGTATGAGTTAAGATTCATTCATCTGAGTAGTTCTCTGTGGGGAGCGCCAGTGCTCTTCGTCAGGAAGAAGGATAGCTCGTTGAGGCTCTGTGTGGATTACCGCGAGCTCAACCGGGTCACGATCAAGAATAAGTACCCGGTCCTGAAGATAGTTGAATTATTTGATCAGCTGTAGGGTGCACAGTTCTTTTCAAAGATTGACCTGTGTTTCGGTTATCATCATATTCGAGTTCGAGAGGAGGACATCTCGAAGACAGCTTTCAGGATGCGTTATGGTCATTTTGAGTTTCAGGTCATGTCCTTCAGACTGACCAATGCACCTACGGTCTTCATACAGCTAATGAATGAGGTCTTCTGTCCGTATCTCGATCAGTTTGTTGTGGTATTCATTGATGACATTCTGATCTATTCAAGGACCCGTGAGGAGCATGAGCAACATCTGGAGATCGTATTACAGACCCTCCGTGCCCACTAGCTGTAAGCGAAGTTGGAGAAGTACAAGTTCTGGCAGGAGGAGGTGAAGTTCCTCGGTCACGTGGTGACGAGGGAGGGTGTCGCAGTGGACCCTTCGAAGGTTGAGGCAGTGCGTCAGTGGGGTCAGCCCACGACTGCATCCGAGATCCTTAGTTTCCTTGGTTTAGCGGGATACTATCAGCATTTCATTGAGGGTTTTTGTCGTATTGTAGCCCCATTGACCAAGTTGACTCGGAAGGGCGTAGATTTTTTTTGGACTGACGCATGTGTCCAGGCATTTGTGGAGCCGAAGGATTGTTTGACGTCAACTCCTGTCCGCACTCTTTCCTCTGGGAGTGATGGATTTGTTGTATTTACCGATGCCTCACGTATTGGTTTAGGCACTGTCCTGATGCAACATGGCAGACCTGTAGCCTTTGCATCCCCTCAGCTCAAGGTCCATGAGCTGAACTACCCCACACATGACTTAGAACTGGCAGCAGTCGTCTTCGCACTGAAGGTGTGGAGACACTATCTCTATGGGGTCAAGTTTGAGCTCTTCTCTGACCACAAGAGCTTGAAGTATCTATTCTCTCAGTGTGAGATGAACATGAGACAGAGACGCTGGATGGAGCTTCTGAAGGACTATGATTTTGACCTCCAGTACCACCCTAGTAAGGCGAACGTGGTTGCAGATGCCCTCAGCCGTCAGCCACGAGGCTTGGTGGCACATATGATTATTCAAGAGTGGAGGATGCTCGAGGATATAACAGAGTATGACTTTGATTTTTGTCTACAGTCTACTATCGTTCAGCTATCGAGCCTGTCGATTCAACCCTCACTTGTTGCAAGGGTGATTGAGTCTCAGCAAATAGATGAGTCGTTACAGGATTATCGAGCAGAAGCATCATCTAAGAGTTAGATAGATTGGCAGATTGGTGCTGATGGTGGACTTTGCTTCAGAGACCGATTATGTGTCCCAGATATTCTTGAACTGCGTAGAGATCTTATGACTAAGGTAAATCAATCACGATTTTCTATCCACCCTGGCTCGACGAAGATGTACCGTGACATGAGGAGACAGTATTTTTGGGCGGGGATGAAGCGTCAGATCGTCAGTTTTGTGGCCGAGTGTGACACATGCCAGTGTGTCAATGCCGATCATCAGAGACCTCCTGGTCTATTGCAGGCGTTGAGTGTCCCGACGTGGAAGTGGGAGCATGTATCTACCGATTTTATCATGGGTTTGCCGAGGACGTGGCGCGGTCATGACGCTATCTGGGTTGTCGTGGACCGTCTGACGAAGTCGGCACATTTCCTTGGGATTCGTGTGACTTGGCCTTTGGACCGACTTGCAAGGTTATTCGTTGAGGAGATTGTGAGACTGCATGGCGTTTTAGTCTCAATCGTTTCTGACCGAGACCTAATGTTCACATCTCAGTTTTAGAGGAGCTTTCAGAGACCGATGGGCACTGATTTACAGCTCAGCACCGCGTATCACCCGCAAACTGATGGCCAGACCGAGAGGGTCAATCAGATCCTTGAGGACATGCTTCGGGCCCGCGAGATTGACTTCGGGGGTAGCTGGGATGAGCATCTGCGATTGGTCAAGTTCGCATACAATAATAGCTATCCGACGACCATTAACATGACTCCTTTTGAGGCATTATATGGCAGACTGTGTAGATCTTTGAGTTGTTGGATTGAGGTCAGAGAACGGCGTCTCCTAGGTCCCGAGCTTATGTAGCAGATGTCAAAGGTTATCGATATCATCAGGCAAAGGATGCACATAGCTCAGAGTCGGTAGAAGAGCTTTACTGATAGCCGGCATCATCCCTTGGAGTTTGATGTAAGGGACAGAGTGTATCTCAAGGTCTCGCCCATGAAGGGCGTAGTTCGATTTGGAGCGAAGGGCAAGCTTACCATGAGATTTATACGACCTTTCGAGATCACTGAGCGCATTGGCGCCGTGGCCTATCGGCTTACCTTACCATCTCAGTTGTCTGGCGTCTACAACGTTTTCCACGTCTCTATGTTGAGGAAGTGTGGGTCAGACATCGTTTCTGTTATTGATTGGCAGCCGTTGCAGGTTTGTGAGGACGCTGCTTACATTGAGCAGCCAGTTCGTATCCTTGATCGGAAGGAATAGTTCCTCTAGACCAAGGTCATTCCCTTCGTAAAGGTTCAGTGGGGTCACCATTCGGTTGATGAGGCATCTTGGGAGTGTGAGGCTGAGATTCGAGAGCACTATCCCCATCTCTTTGATGATTGATTATATGTTATATCTCATATGCTATCTCCGATTTTATATGATGATGCCTTGTCTCCTCTTCTATTATGAGTAATGTTTACTTGCAATGACTGTGTAAATTTTGAGGATGAAATTTTTATTTGGAGGGGAGAGAAGTAAGACCCGTAATCCACATTTTAGGCGAAATCCACCATCCACTGTTGGGACGGTGGGAAGTCCCACATGTTAGGCCTCATAATATATAATATATTATATTCTTATTATATTAATATATATATATATATACATGCATGGTGGGCCACGTACATGTGGGACTCACCATGATGTCTGCGTGTATTCCAACATCTAGGGACGCTGGAAGTGCCCAGCCACCATGGGGCGTGAGGTATGGCTAACAGAGAAGTGTGAAGTGACGTTGGGGTGTACTAAGCATGAGGGTGGGCCACGCAGGCAATGCCTGCGCGTTGATGTGCGGACGGACTAGCAGCAACCCACGGTCCCAGCTGTGGACCCCAACATGATGTGTGTGGATCATCCACTCCGTGCATTTGGTAGGTCCCTTTTAAGACAGTGGGCCCCCCAAAAATCAGCCCTATCTGAAGCTCAGGTGGCCCATATCATAGGAAACAACAGTGATGGAATGACTGCCATTGAAACCCTTTTTGGGTGGGTAGAAGTTTTGGATCATATGAAAATTGTTTTTCCTTTTCATCCAGGCTCGTGTGACCTTACCAACGGGTTGGATTGCAAATAAGCATTATGGTGGGCCCCACGTGGGACCCACAGTGATGTATGTGTTTTATTCACACCATCCACTGACCGTGGATAATGGAACCAAAAAAAAATATGTATGTGTTTTATCACTGTGGTCCAACCATTTGGCTCGGCTGCTGGATGGTCAGTGGACCCCACCATGATGCATGGGTTACGTCCAAGCTGTCCAACCATTTTGAAAGCTTATTTTATGGCATGAGCTAAAGACTGAGACGGATCTAGGATCAATTAGACCACCCAGTAAAAGGCAGTGGGGATTAAGCTTCTGCCATTGAAACTCCTTGTTGTCACAAGAGTTTGGATCATTAGGAAATTTGTTTTCCTCTTAATCCAAGTCTGTGTGACCTCACAACTAGATTGGATAGAAAATAAATGTTATGGTGGGCCTTAAGAATTTTCATGGTGGAAATCATGGTCACCACTGTTATTTGGAGTGTGGTCCAGTTGATCCTTTGATATATATACATATGAGGCCCTTGTGATTAGGCCCATCTTGATGTAGTTGTGGCCCGTTGTTGAGGCCCACTTTGATACATATGAGGCCCATGTGATCGGCCCATCTTAATATATTTGTGGCCTGTTGTTGAGGCCCACTTTGATATATATGAGACCCATGGTATGAGGCCCATTGACATATTGGAGGCCCATGGGTCGAGGCCCAATAGGATGAACATAAGGCCTATTGTAGTGTGATTCCACCATGGTATATGTGTTGACAATTATAGCGGGCTATGTCTTGGAAGCAATGATGGTTTGACGTCCACATTGTATGGATAATGTTGGTTAAATGTTGGCATCATCACTCTCCCTAGGGCTCATTGATAAGCCCATACTTGTAATGTGTAGGCCGTCTAGGCCCATCTTCGTTATGAACAGAGTAACACCACATAACTTGTTTTGTATAGATACATGATTCATGCTCATACGCATCATATGTATGCTTGATATGAGGAGTGACCGGTCATAGGATATGCCTTCGGGCAGATTGTTTATGGGCTCCCTGATAGGAGGAGTTGCCCTTCTTGAGCACGCGGTACGCGTAGGATTCTTGCATGACTGGTAGTGTGATTCATGCACTTCACATTTGTATGACATGATTACTATATGGCCTAGCTACATCAGGGTTATGACCTCCACAGACACATCGTGGATGGCAGGATCGGATACCGAAAATATTGTTACTAAGCATCAAGGCGGCACAGATGTCCTTGGGTGAAAATCTCTAAACCCGATGGTACCAGAGGATGACTTCAACGTCGAGACCGAGTGGATATATGAGCGCATGAGGGCCGAATACCAGGAGGCCACGTCTCTCACTGTGTCGTGGTCGGTTGGAAAGGGGTGTGGCCTTACTCGCCTGAGAGTAGGGGGCAATACTAGACTGAGTTTGACCAGCTCGTGAATGGGTCCACTATCGACGTGTTGGATAGGTATTGCAGACTATTAGCCAGGCAGATAGTGAGGTTTCTTACGCTCACTTGGATGTGCAGCTAGCAGAGAGGCAGTGCCATTTGGAGTGTACTAAACCCCGGTAATTATCCAGAATGAGAACTGTACTGATATATGATGAGGATTAGCATGCTTGAACTGCATCTCGCATCGCATGGTCTTGACATGGTCGATAGCATTTATATCTTGCACTGCATAGCCTTGGTACGGCTGATTGCATTCATGTACTCATTAACATGATTCCGCATTTCTCTGACCTTGTATTCTGAGAACGCTTATATTGTGCACACACTTACACTACCCTCTAAGCTTTCTATAAGCTTATGCACGATTGATGCGTGCTGGTGACGCTAGTACGCGGCCATAGTCTCGCTGTGGTTGGAGCGTGTAGCCGAGTTTCTGAAAGTTTTTGTTACTTTCATTATATTGTATTTTTCTTTCATACACCTTGTACTCAAAGTTTTTTATCATAGTGGATTTGTGATGGTGTTCTTGTGGTTATTGTTCGTGGGTTATGCCTATGGTTATGCTCATTACGAATCAAATTGATATTAGAAATCCTCCTTATAGGATCCCAGGATTGGAACCTGGTAAATAAGTGTCAGGAGCCGAGGCTGTTGGTGCCGGATTCAGCGATCGAGAATTTTGTGAGCCTAGTTTTCGAGTTTGGGTCGTGAAACATAGAATCTAGACTAAGCTGGCTGGGAGGTGCCTATCCCCTCTGAGGTCTCTGCAATTGCTATTTCGACTGCGGCCGGAACTGCTGCCTCGACTGTTGTGGTGCTCTTGGCTACTGCTGCTGGAGTTTAATGAGGGGACACTCCCACCAACAGTGTCCCATCTCACCGCATCCATGACAAACATCGACGAACTGCCTCGGAGGTGGTGCTAAGGGTGCTCGAAAGGTTGGGCGGTCCGTGCTCCTCTGCCGTGGTCGATGTTGTTACTGCTGGGAGTCACCAGAGAGGGCTTGCCTCTTCCGATCTCTCCTCTGATCATGGTCACTCTACGCGCCAGCCCACTCAGTCTCATAAATCTGGGCCCTCCATACTACCCCCTCAAAAGCTAGAGCTTGTGCCCAACAACACGGCCTCACAGACTGTAATGCAAGTCGTTCTCGAAACAGCGGGCCTTTCGCCCCTCATCATCAATCAAGTATGGCGTGAACCTCGATAGTGCCACGAAGCTAGCCGTGTACTGCGCCACGAACATATCTCCCTACACCATGGTCTTGAACTCCAATGCTCGCTGCCATCGAATGTGGTCGGGGAAGTACTGCCAGTCAAATCGGTTAATGAAATCCTCTCATGTCCATACAAAGTCAGCTCCTACAGCACAGGCGATGGAGATCCACCAATACTTGGCCTCTCCCTTGAGCAAATACAGGACCAAAGGGACCCGCTATTAGGTCATGCACCTCATGGTCTCAAACATCAACTCCAATCGGGAGCGCCACCTCTTAGCTATAGTCGGTTCTGGTTCTCCCTGAAATCACGGGGGATCGAGCCGAAGGAAGTCTCGTAACAGGGCACTTGCACGCTCCTGCTCTGCCTACTCCAGGGTCTCAATGGGGTGCCTGCCCTACCCATGGAGGGTAACTTCATAGCCTAGAGCATTTGCTACAACTGATCGGCACTAACTAATACATTAGGGGCTGTGATGGTCTCGGACGGGGGCACTAGATCTGCAGGAGTCTCAGGTGGGGGAACAAGAACTGCAGGTGGTGGAGTGAGAGCCGCTCGGGTGTCTCAGGTGCCTTGGGTGACTCGCCTAGGTGGCATGATCTAAAGAAAATGACAAAGGTGCCTATCAATCTTGAGAACTCTCAAAGACTCAGACGTTAGGGAATTAAACCAAAAGGTTGCGCACTCGGGACCTAATCATTTTAAGTTCTCAACAATCATAGAGTGTAGGTTAGTTATCAGTAGACACATGATGTTATCCTTAGGTATTCTTAAGTTATGCTCTGATACCAACTTTTGTTACACCCCAAACTTGGAAACTGGGCTCAAAAAATTCCTGATCGCTGAATCCGGCGCCGACAGCCTCCGTGGTACCCCATTCTCAGCTCTCAATGCCCATACGCCAAATTTTCGATCCTGGGATCCTAAAAGGATTATTTTTAATGTATTTTTTTTGTAAATGAGCATAACCACAAGTGTACCCAAATCATAAGAGCAACATCATCATCACATATCCACTAATATAAATCGTTGATTACAATGCTGAAAATAAATACATGTATATAATAAAATCTCCATAAAGCTCGGCCACACGCTCCTGCCTTAACGCCATTGCGTCTTGGCGTCACCTACACGCATCTATCGTACATAAGCTTATAGAAAGTTTAGCGGGTGGTGTATGTGTGTGTGCAACGCAGGTGCTAAGTATACAATACAAGTCCACAATTCATACAATATCAAAAATACTGGCAAGTTCATGAGTCATACGATAACGGAGTAAGTAGAAATACTGATAAGTCCATGAGTCATACAATATCGGAGTAAGCAGAAATGCTGATAAGTCCATGGGTCATACAATATTAGAGTAAGAAAAAATACTGACAAGTCCATGAGTCATACAATATCAGAATAAACAGAAATACTGACAAGTCCATGAGTCATACAATATTAAAGTATGTAATGCAGATCGACTATGCAATGTAGGGTCATGGTAAACTAAATGCCATGTGATGGGGATGCAATGCAATATGTGGTGCGAAAGAAATGACAAGCTAAGGCGTGAAGTCAGGATGATAATACGTAGTATCACAGGCTGTGGGGTCCATCACAAGGGACTTCTATCCAAACCAGTCCCATACCTAAATTTAGATAGCCAGACTCAATGTAGTAAACTCCTAATCTAAGGTTGGTCACGCTCCCCAACCAAAATCCTGGCTACTGTGAAGGTACACACAATGATTTGATTGCACACCACCAGCCCGAGTGGATAGTGAATGAATGAATCAATCAAATGCTGAGTACACAACTCCTGCTCAGTAGGTCCACATATCAGTACCGTACATCTTTGGGATCATCACCAGGGTCTAGTACACTCTACACTAGCTTGCTGCCCCATCAAGCGTATAATACAACTGGGTAAGTCGAAGAGACCTCACTATCCGCCTAACCTAGCTCATCAATAGCGGACCCATTTATGAGCTGGTCAAACTCAGCTTATCATTGCCTACTCCCTCGGGTGGGTAAGGCCACACCTGCTTCCAACCAACCACGACACAATGGGAAGGGCGACCTCCTAGTATTTGGCACTCGGCGCTCCTGCATCACTCGGTTTAGATGTTAGAGCGTCCTCTAGTACCAAGAGGGTTTAAGAAATTTCACTCAACGACATCTGTAACACCCCATATAGAAAAAAAATCCGGTGCCCAATCTTGCCATCCATGATATGCTTGTAGAGGCTACGACCCTGATATCGCTAGGGCGTACGGTAGTCATGTCACACAATGCGAGGTGTATGAATCACACTATCCAGTCATGCAGCAATCATGCGTGCACCGTGCGATCACATGGGGCAACTCCATCTTATAAGGAGTAACATAATAAACCAACCCAATGGCATATGCTATGATCAATCACTCATTATACCAAGCATACATATGATGCGTATGGGCATGTATCATGATGTAATAAAGTACATAGGCATGATTATCTGATAAGGCAGACAACAATAATCCACAATCGACCATCACCAACATGTCACATATTACGAGTATAAACTAGATGACGTGCTCCTTCTACAACTATAGGAGCCTATGTGGTATGTCTTACATTAGCCTTCCAAGATTCTGCATGATCCAAGACAGAGACGACAGGTCTAGTCCATACGTTGAGATATGTTCTACATAGTGGATATACCAAACCTGACACTATATATTCTTCTATCTACGACAAGGGGTGATGATGTACTAAGCAACGGATGGCCTAAATGATATACTAATGTCAATGATGGACCTCACACTTGTCTCAACAAAGAGATAGACGGTGTGGATGATATGTAAATGTCACGAGGTCCTAACAAATGGGGTACATGGGTAGGATACACCTCTCGTGGTGAGTCAAGTGGGTATATGACAAGGTGAGTTCACAAGGTGAGCTAACATGGTGAACAATTGGGCTTCCTAAATCTCCATATCATGTAATAAACTGGGCTTTTCTATGGAAAGCTCGATACATACACAAAGTGGTTTTGGTGGAGTACCTATACCTAGGACTATGTGTTCTTTCAAGTAGATTGGGTAGCCTGTTCAACACCTAAGTGGGTCTTGGGTATGGTCACTAAACATGGGCAAAACATGCATCTAGACGGGCCACCTTTCTATGGAAGGCCTAGTGTGAACACGAGGTGGGCTTTAAGATTTGGGTAGTACTACAGGGTATGGTAGGAAGCACCGTTATTAATGGGGGCCTAACTGCCATGCCCCAAACTCAGAAACCGGCCTCACAAAATTCCCGATCGTCGAATTTGACGCCGACAGCCTCCATAGTACCCCATTCTTGGCTCCCGACATTCATATACCAGGTTCCGATCCTGAGATCATACAAGGAGAATTTTCAACATCAATTTGATTATTAATAAGCATAACCATAAGCATAACCCACGAATAATAACCAAGACACCATCACAAAATCCACTATGATCAAAAGCTTTAAGGTACAATGCGCATAAAGGGAAATACAATAACAAAATCGGAAGCTCTAGAAGTTTGCTACACACTCCAATTTCAATGCTACTGCGGCGTCCTAGTGTCACCTACACGTAATGGTCATGTATGAGCTTATGAAAAGCTTAGAGGATGGTGAGAGTGTGTGCGCAATATAAGCGTGCTCAGAATGCAATATCAGAATAATGCGGAATATGCTGGCGAGTTCATGAATACTATCAACCGTACTAAGGCTATGTGATGCAAGGCATGAATGCTATCGGCCATATCAAGACCATGCAATGCAAGGCGTGAATGATGTCAATTATACCAAGGCCATGCGATGTGAGATGCAAGTCAAGCATACCAGTCCTCATCCAAATCCACATATCAATGTAGCTTATCATTATAGCATCAAATATCAGTACAGTTCTCACGCTAGATAATCACCGGGGTCTAGTACACTTTATGTTAGCTTGCCGCCCCTATCCAATCGCATAACTGGATAAGTGAAAGAGACCTCACTATCCACCTACCAATATCGGGCCCAGCTCATCGATAGCGGACCCATTCCTCAAGCTGGTCAAACTCAACCTAAATATTGCCCCCTCACTCAGGTGGGTAAGGTCATACCCCTTTCCAACCGACCACGATACAGTGGAAGATGCCACCTACTAGTATACAACCCTCATGCGCTCATGTATCCACTCGATCTTAACGTTGGAGTCATCCTCTACTATCGGGTTTAGGAATTTTCACCCAGGGACATTTATGGCGCCCCGATGCTAGTAACAATATTTTCGGTATCCAATCCGACCATCCACGCTATATCTACGGAGGCTACAGTCCTGATGTCACTAGAGCATATAGTAAGGTCAATCACACAATGCAAGACGCTTGAGTCAGGCAGTCTAATCATGCATCAATCCTGCGCATATCGTGCACTCATGTGGGATAACTCCATCTATCAAGGAGTCACATAAATAAGTTGCTTAAAGGCATATGCAATGGTCAATCATATCTTACAACGAGCATGCAAATGATGCGTATGGGCATGTATGATGCTATGCTATCACATCATCATAATTGGCATCGATAATTGGACTATATACAAGACAGGGTCCATAGATGGACTCCAAGATTAGAACAATCCTACTAACAACCAATGGGGACCCAACATTATGGGTTATCCCAATATAAATAGATGGGTCACACACATATCAATGGGGCTCAATGATTAGGGTCAACCCATTTAGAGAATGATGAGAATGGGCCTAACAAGGCCTAAGGGAAGGTCACAATGTGGACATTTAACCATCATTACCTATCAATGTGAACATTTAACCAACATCGCTCCCAAGGAGTAGCCCACATAGAGTGTAACGCATAGTAGGCCCATGGCCTCATATAAGACTTCACATACAACATAATGCACCTCACATAAGGCCGAATATACATCACAATAGGCCTCCACATATAGGCCTCATATACATTGCATTGGGCCTCACACATGGGCCACATACACATCACATTGGGCCTCACACGTGGGCCACAATTACATCACAATAGGCCTCCTTACATGGGTCGTATATACATCACATTGGGCCTTACTTGTCATGCCATAAACTCGAAAACCGAGCTCACAAAATTCCTGATCGCCAAATCCAGCATCGACAGCCTCCGAGTACCTCATTCTCGGCTCCCGGCACCCATACACCAGGTTCCGATCCTGAGATTCTACAAGGAAGATTTCTAATATGATTTTGATTCGTAATGAGCATAACTATAAGTATAATCCACAAATAATAACCACAAGAACACCATTACAAAATCCACTATGATTAAAAACTTTGAGTACAATGCGTATGAAGGAAAATATAAGATAATGATAATAACGGAAACTCCTAAAGCTCGACTGTACGCTCCTACTGCAGTGAGGCTATAGCTACGTCCTGGCGTCACCTGCACGCATCAATCGTGCATAAGCTTATAGAAAGCTTAGAGGGTGGTGTAAGTGTGTGCGTAATATGAACATGCTCAGAATCCAATGTCAGAGTAATGCGGAATCATGCTGATGGGTATGTGAATGCAATCAGCTGTACTAAGGCTATACGGTGTAAGATATAAATGCTATCGGTCATATTAAGACCATGCGATGCGAGATGTAACTCAAGCATAACAACCCTCATCCAAATCCACATATCAATGCAGCTCATCACTAGAGCATCAAATATCAGTACAGTTCTCATTCTGGATAATCACCGGGGTTTAGTACTGTAAAATCCTGGAAAAATTCGTATAAAGACCCGAGTACCACCTTAAGCAGAAATCTCTAAGGACCAAATTCCTTTCAAAATTAGATAAAATTAACTAAGTGCTAAACTAGATTACTTATGAAATTAGCTTGAACCACTTTAAATACGAATTGTAAGACCCAAAACTTGTAGAATCGTTAACGCTACATTACCCTGAAACTTAGGATCCATCTCAAAACCCAGTTGCTCTTGGGCGCACATTGAAACTCCGTATTGTTCCTGGACCGCGCGTCTAAATTCCAATTTTTCCAAATCTATACGGTTATGACCACCTTGCTGGACTTGGCAACCATCTCAGAAATCAAGTCCTAAAGGTATCCAAAAATGCATAACATGAGCCCAGATCGAAGTGTGTGAGAAACATGAATATCTTTAAGAAATGAACTGAAACTTAAGTGAATTGAGTCGTTCACTTGCAGGCCGAATCTAAGGATTCAGACCGTTAAATTTTGACCCAATTACACCCTCGGATTAGGGAAATTTTTCAACACATGTCAATACACTTGTGACCCTGATCGAGTACCGATGACCGTTGAACTGAAACTGGTCCGCCACGGTCGATCCACAAATCTGATCGGACTGAAAACTTAGCCTGACCTAGATCTAATGTCAAGGAGCTTAAGTCCAACCACATGTAGAAAAGGGGCCTCAAGAATAGCTCTGTTGGACCAAAACGACCACTATTTGGTTATAACCTAAGTATACCATGGCCATGGGGCCATTGCGTTCAATTTTGGGCCTATATAAGCCCCTTAAACCCTCTCTCTCTCTCATTCCATTCGAATTTGGAAAACCCTAAGAGAGAAAAGAGAAGGAAAGAGAGAGAAAGTGCGAGAGAGAGAGAGAGTTGGCGTTTGTTCCTAGGATTCAATCTCGTCACTCCACGTGCTTAACTACCACTTCTATATTGCTATTCCGGCGATTCTGATTCCGCTCTTAAGTAAGAAAACCTAACCCTAATCTGTTTTAGGGTTTGAAATAGTGTAAGTGATGAAATAGCTAACAAACTGAGTTCGATACTCGTTTATCGACAAAAGGTGCGGACTATAAATGTTTAGGTTATGGTTTTTCAAGGCTTTCAATGTTGGTAATGATTTATGACTGGCTTGATTGCTATCACATGTGCTTAGATATGAGGTTTTCCATACATATGCTTATATATAGACTATGTTGATTTATAACACATTCCATGTATTTGTTGAAATGTTTGAATGCGTATGGAATTTGGACTCGTGCTTGCCATGATTATCCGTCGTGGATATATGATTGTTGTATAAGTGACAACTCCTTGGTGAAAGGATTTTCCTTAATATATGTTATGACCAACATACGTCATGTATGTTGTAGTGTGTAGTCTAAGTGTTTGTAAAAATGTCTGAATGAGTAAATATTTGGTAATTTGTATTTTATATGGGTATTGAGATAAGATTCTCAACTACCTTAGTTATGTGTATAAATCCATTCATGTAACTTAGATTATTGATGTGATTTACGTATGAAATGTATAGGTGTGAAAGCATGTTTATTTGTACTTCATAAAAAAATGCTCAAGTGGTTCCCTTGCTTAAATTAATTGCTTATTGTTGATATGCCTATCACATATGCTTTCCTATTATGTTTAAGTATGTTTGGGACTACTACATAGTCCAGGCGATTGGTAAAGATTCCTGAGTTAGTGGCCGAGGTCATTCCGCCACATCAGATGTATTCGGGGAATTCGAGTCGTACGCAGATTTGCCGATAGTAGTTAGGCCACATGGAGTGCTTACGCACTCTATGTCGACCAAGTCAACATATGCTCGTACTAACTGAGCTTGTCAAGTAACCCAATTGACCCATTATATGTTCACAATGTATGGACGCTACTGCTTGAATCTAAGGTACCAACTTACTAGTGAAGATCCCGTTTAACCTTGGTACCTCGATCTGATAAGACTCATGAGACAGACATGGTGGTGTATGGGACACCGTGGTCAAGCTATCGGCCTACGCTGGGGTGACGAGCCTCCCCGTAGTGACCAGTGAGCAACCCAAACTCATGAGCCGAATATGGTGGTGTATGGGACACTGTATTAGAGTTGTTGGCCTATGATCTGGTGACGAGTCCGTAGTGACCACGAGTATACACTAGGACTACACTAAGGTGACGGGCCTTTTCGTAGTGACCTCGAGTATAAACCAGGCCTGTGCTGAGGTGACGAGCCGCTCGGTAACGACTTGAAAACTGCCTATCGTATGTGACTACTAGGATTAACGACCCTAGAAGGATTAATGTTTGGGTATATGATTTAAAGGTAGGTGCCTTAGCTTCCCAATCCTGTTGTATGAATATGTCTAATTAAGAACTTTGTTAATCATGCACATTCACCGCATTGCATGTGCCTTTACCGTTGGAGTTAAGCACAGCAGGAGTGTTGCATGCCGCGATCGTGAGATGATGTCGCAGAGAGAGTGTAAGTGAGGGCATACATCATTATCGCATATCATCCTTGCATTAACAAGATTATTTAAGACATGAGGGTTGTACAACTTTATCATTACTACTTGATGAATTGATAACGTGTTAACTTTTGCTTTATGGCTCCACTGAGTTGATCACTCACTCCCATGTTCTGGGACATATTTTAAACACCAACCAGACCCTGTTGTAAATGAAAATGATGGCGATGCTTTCGAGGCAGAGCCGGTATTTTACGATGATGAGGAGTTCTCCTATATGCAAGCTATCAGGCGGGTCTATGTAGACCGTGTATTAATCGACGAGGTTGTAGGGATGCTGTCTAAATGCATTACACTTGTCATTTTACATTTTTGGAGCACTTATGTATATTCATTTTGTCCATTTTGGGAGTATACATGTATATATTTAACCTGGTAACATGTTCACACTTTGGAGACTTACAACAGTTTATACATTTTATATAATTATCACAGTCTTCTGCTTGCGAAATTTAACTGTCTCTGAAATATGATATATTATTTGGTATAATCCCACTCATGTTTAAGGCACTAATACAGATAACATTTAATCATCATTTTCTATGTTACATAAGTGATGTGTTGGAACTCAGGAGTTGGGCTCCTGCTCGACCCCCGATTTTTAGGGCGGGCGTTACAAGTACACTCCAAATGACACTGCCCCTTTCTCAGGCGCGCAGCCCAAGTGAGTGTAAGAAACCTCACTATCCACTTGGCCAATAGTCTGCCAATACCTATTTGGCACATCGATAGCGGACCCATTCATGAGTTGTCAAACTCAGCCTAGCAATGCCTCCTACGCTCGGGCAGGTAAGGCTACACCCCTTTCCAACCGACCACGACACAGTGGAAGACGCAACCTCTTGGTATTCGACCTTCGTGCACTCATGTATCCACTCGGTCTCGACATTGGAGTCATCCTCTGGTACCATCGGGTTTAGAAATTTTCACCCAAGGACATCTATGGTACCCCGATGCTGGAAACAGTATTTCCCGTATCCAATCTGGCCACCCACGATGTGTCTGTGGAGGCCACGGCCCTGATGTCGCTAGGGTGCTCAGTAATCACAATCACACAAATGCAAATGTGCATGAGTCACGCAGTCCAATCATGCATCAATCCTGCGCATATCGTGTGCTCATGTGGGGTAACTCTGCCTATCAGGGACTCCCATAAACCACCTGCACTATGGCATATGCAATGGCCAACACATCTCATAACAAACATACAGATGATGCGTATGGGCATGTATCACAATGTTATGCTATCACAAACTCATAATCGACAATGGTAGTCGGTATCGGCAATCGGCATTGATAATCAACCTCGATGTAAGGCGAGGTCCATAGATGGACGGCCGATGATGGACTAATTAAAATCAATGGGGCTTAAGCGTTTGGGTTAACCCACTAGAGAATGATGAGAAAGGGCCTAACAAGGCCCAAGGGAAGGTCACAATGTGGACCTTTAACCAACATTGCTCCCAAAGAATGACACTCATAGGGCCAATCGTATAATGGGCCCACGGCCTCATACAAGGGCCTAATATACATCATCATGGGCCTCGCTTAAGGGGCATATACGCATCACATTGGGCCTCACTCATGGGCCAATATATATATAACATCAGGCCGTATCATAAGGGTCGAATTAAATGGGTCGAATCAAATGGGCCAATTCAAATGGGCCGAATAAAATGGGCTGATTCAAATGGCCAGAACAATGGGCCGATTCAAATGGGCCGACTCAATGAGCCAAGTTCCAAAACCATTCATCCATTGTTAGAAATCATTATAGAGCTTATATAAAAAAACATTTTGAATCATATCCAAAGGATCAACTGGATCATATGATCCAAAGGATCAACTGGATCATACCACAAATGAAAGTGGTGATAATGATTCACACTGTTAAAAATTTAGAGGGCCCACCATAGCATTTATTTCCCATCCAGACTGTTCATAAGGTCACAAAGACCTGAACAGTGAGGAAAAACAAATATCATATTGGTTCAAAATTTCTATAACCCAAAAGGGGTTTCAATGGTGGGTGTTCAATCCACTGTTTTCTGTAGTGTGGTCCACCTGATAACTAGATCTATCTTATTTTTAACTCAATCCTGGAGAGAAGTCGTCAAATGGATGGACGGTTTAGATGGAGCACATCCATCATGGTGTAGGTCCCACCGAACTTGCTGACTATAATCACAGCAACACATTGCTGCTGGGGTTGATCCGTCCATCAGATAAACGGCATGGACAAAATATTACATCAGGCCGTGGGTCCCACCGTCCAACCATCTGGACGGTGTGGATAAGACCCATGCATCACCGTGGTCCCCACGTCCAGACCGCTGGACAGTTTAAATGGATGGGAAGGACGGGTGGATACATAATACATGTGTCAGGGTGGGTCCCACGTAGATGGGCCACCCCACCATCTCTAGATATAGTATAATCTATATATATATATTATATGTATATATACTTTATATTATATATATATATATATTATATATACTTATATATATTTTTATTATTATTATTTAAACAAAAAGGTCCAGCGTCCAGATTGTTAGACACTGGGCAGATACTTGCATTTAAACAATACACCGTCCAAGGATCTGGACAGTCATGGAGCCATAACATCAAGGTGGGTCCACGTGGTGTGGCCCACCCACTCTAGTTCCAACTGATGTTTATGTTTTTCCTTCATCCAGTTCTGTCTAGACAGACGTGCAACAATCCCACCTGCTGGACAGTCTAATAAGGTGGATCCAGCGGTGGACGGCATGGATGTACCACATACTTCATGGTGGGCCACACACACACACCAGGTGGGCCGCCCACCTCTACAACATACAAGAGAGAGAGAGAGAAAAGAGATGTGAAGGAGAGGGACCCCACCACTAATGGGCCCTCTCAATACAATGCTTGCATCAATAGGTCCCACATCAAGTGGGTTCTAAAATTTAAAATCAATGGTCGATCACCCACCTATCGGTCTTCTTCTGTAGCTCTTTGGACTCCTATGCTCCTTGCCTTCTATTTTAATGGAGGTTGATGGAGAATGAATGGTAGAGATGTGAGATGAGAGGGTAGGAAAGTGGACCACACATGTTTTTGGGAGAGAGAGCTTGGATATTGAAAGCTCTCATAGGAGTTGGGAGGTTGCTTAGAAAATGAGAGAGAAAGAGAGGTGATGGATTGATATGGGATGGGTAGAATGAGTGTTGTAAGGAAGGGGATGGAGAGGTATGGGTTTGTTTGAAATTTTGATAAAATAGGGATGGGTAGGGAGAGAGAGAGAGTTGACTTGTGGAAAAGAGGGAGTGGGTGTTTGTACTTGGGATAGGGTGAGGTGGCATTTAGGTATGGAGGATGTACTTGACTTGATTGATGGGACATGTTATAGAGATTCTCTCGAAATTTGTAACGCGCGGCATTTCTTCGGAATGAACGCGGACCCATATCTCCTAGCCCGGGTATCGGATCGGTGCGCGAGTCGCGGAGTTGGAACAGCGGTGATGCTGCGGTCGCTAGGGTTCAAGTTTCGGGTCAAGCCGACTTCGGTATGCAGGAGTCGGCTTAGGATCGCTCGCAAACGTCGGATATAGGTCAAGTGTTGTCAGAATTCGACCGGAGGACCATGGAAGCCTACGAAATGGTATGGTCTAGGGTACGGGTCTTACATTACTCATGGGCCTTGAATATATCATACCGGCCATATCATATGGGCCTCAAATATATCATAACGGGCCACGTTCCATGGGCCTTAAATACATCACAAAGAGCCACAACCCGTGGGCCTCAAACACATCATAAAGGGCCTCTCATGCGGGCCCAACGTACATCACATCAAGGTGAGGCCCATACACTACATTTCCATTATATTATACCTACACCGTTCATCTATTTTTAGGGATTATTTTAGAGCATTCCTCAAAATTGAATCATATCGAAAGATCATCTGGACCATACCACAAATAACAGTGGAGATAATAATTTTCACTGTTAAACAAATCACAGGGCCCACCATAAAGTTTATTCTCCATCCAATCTAATCATAAGGTCATAAAGACCTGGATTAAGAGGGAAAACAAATTCCATATTGATCCAGAACTTCTGTGACACAAATGGTTTTAATGATAGACGTTCAATCCTCCATTGTTTTCTGCAATGTGGTCCACTTGATACACGGATCTGCCTCATTTTTAGTCTCAAGCCTTAAGACAAGCTCACCAATTGGATGGACAATTTGGACGTAACATATGCATCAAGGTGGCCTCACACCACCCGTCCAGATGGAAGGTGTGGATATACAATACATACACCAAGGTGGGTCCCACCCACACGTGTCACACGTGTGGGGTGGGCCCACGTTTATGCCAAATGGACGGTAGGATACACAAATACATTACGGTTGGCACCACCAGCATTTGCTGGATTAGATCCAATAGCTTTGAGCTGCGTGGGATACTCTAGCCCATCCGCACCCACTGTCCATTGATTGGACGGTGTAGATGAAACACATCAATACAAGGTGGGCCCCACATGCTGCCATGGTGGGCTCCACGTCAAATGGTTGGACTGTGGAGATATGCCCATGCATCATGGTGGGCTTCACAAGCACGAATGGTGCAGATACAACGCTGCATCATGGTGGGCCACTGCACATGCTGACGTCATCAGCAACAATGGGACCCACAGAGCTACTGACGCCACAACACAGCTATATAGCTAGTGTGATAGTCCAGCCAATCCACGTCCAAAAAGGTGGGTCCCACATGGGGCCCACCATATACGTATGATATTATACATAATATAATATCATATTATACTATTATTTTATTACTTTTATTTTTATTTTTATTATATATATATATATTTATTGAAGATCTTCAGCGTAGGCCTCACACGAGTGAACGATTTGGATATTAACAATGGGTCCTACAAAATTTGGTGACATCACTACAGCAATCAGATAGCTGGTGACCCATAGAACCTGCTGATGTTAATCCAACAGGTACATTACTGCTGGATGGACAACATAGATAGACACATAGATCATGGTAGCACCCCACTTGGACAGTGTAGATGGATGGTTGGGTATACACGTGCCTCACAGTGGGGCCACAGAACTTACTGTAGTGCTACTGGATTGTGCACATACAACACACGCGCGCACACACACACACACACACACACACACACACACATATATATATGGTGGGCCACCCCACTAATCAAGCTGATAGTTGTATTTTCCCTTCATCTGGACTGGCTGGATCAGGTGGGCCACACTCCATTACACAAAGAGAGAGAGAGAGAGAGAGAGAGAGAGACAGAGTAGTGGAGGGACATCGCCACTATGGGCCCCTCTTAGATCACAACACATACATCAAAGTGGGTCCCATCATAAGTGGGCCCTTAAATGGAAATCAACGGTGGGTCACCCACCGATCGGCCTTCTTCTTTAGCTCCTTGAACTCCTAAGCTCCTTGGCTTCGATCTTGATGGAGGATGATGAAGATTGGACGACTAAGATGGGAGATTGGGGTAGGAAGTGGGCCACACTTGGGTTTGACATGGGAAGCTTGGACGTTGGATGCTCTCCTTGGGAGCTTGAGAGTGAAGAGAGAAATGAGAGAGAGAGAGAGAGAGAGAGAGAGAAGTGATGGGATGAAAAGAGATGGAGTTATGGGTGATGGGTGATGGGTGATGTAAGGAGAGAGGGTTGGGTATGAGTAGCATGAGAGATGACTTAGGGAAAGAGGGGATGGGTTGCTTGTACTTGTGATAGGGTGTGTACTTAACTTGATTGATCGATCGATTAATTGATTGATTAATGGGATAGGTTGTAGAGATTCTCTTGAAATTCGTACGTCCGTCATTTTTCTCAAAATAAACGCGGGCCCACAACTTGTGGCCCGGGTATTGCATTGGCGCGTGAGATGCGGCGTTGGAACCGTGGCGATGGCGCAGTCACTAGGATACAAGTTTCGAGTCGAGCTGATATAGATATTTGGGATGTGACTTAGGGTCACACGCAAAGGCCAATTAAAGGTCTCGGGTTGCCCGAATTCGACCGGGAGGACCGTGGAAGACTACGGAACAGTACGGTCTAGGATACGAGCCTTACACCAACGGTTTGGGTTAGCCTACTAAGGGATATGAGAATGGGCCTAACAATGAGCCATAGAGAGAGTTACCATGTGGACATTTAACCATCATTACTCTTACAATGTGAACATCAAACCATCATTGCTCCCAAGGCATCACCCATTTAGAACCAACTAGGATGATGAATGAGCATCATAAACATCATTACATACATCAAGGTGGAATCACGTATCACAATGGGCGTCATCCATGAGCCTCAAATACATCACAATGGGCCACATCTCATGGGCCTCAAATACATCACAATGAGCCTCATTTATGGGCCTCAAATACATTACAATGGGCCACATCCCATGGGCCTTAAATACATCACATGGGCCACATCACATAGGCTTAATACACATCACAAAGGGTCGCATCACATAGGCCTAATACACATCACAATAGGCTGCATGACATGTGCCTCAATTACATCACAACGGGCCTCATCCATGGGCCTCAAATACATCACAATGGGCCTCATCGATGGGCCTCAAATACATCACAACAGGCCACACAGCAGGTGGCAGGGGGTGGGCCTAATATGCCCAGCAGGTGGGCCCTACATATGGCAGACGGGTCCTGCCGAGCAGGGACCCCGTGGATATGAAACACATACATCCTGGTGGGTTGCACCCCTCAAAAAATGGATGGACGACGTGGATATACAATACATACCTCTAGGTGGGCCACATGTCCTAGCGGTTAGGACGGTGTGGTTAAAACACATACATCAAGGTGGGCCTCACCCCACACGTACAGCACGTGTGGGTGGGTCCCCACTCCCCAAAAGGGACGAACTTGGATATAACACATACCTCAATAGTAGGTCCCACCGTCCAGCAATCTAGACGGTGTGGATATACATACCTCATGATTAGACCCACACAACTTGCTAACGTTAATACAACAGCTATATAGCTGTGTAACGTACACCAGCCAATCTTCTTCCATAGAGGTGGGTCCCTCATGGGGCCAACCAGATATATATATATATATATATATATATATATATATATATATATATATATAAAATTTAAATCTAGTGTCCAGCGAGCTGGAAGGCCTGGACATGAACATCATCAAGTGGGGTCCACGGATGGACGGTGTGAATACAACACTAACATTGTTGTCACGCCCCAAACCCAAAAATCAGATTCACAGGAATCCGATCGCTGAATCCAGTGATGACAGCCTCCGTAGTACCCCATTCTCGGCTCCTAGTGTCCAGACGCCATATTCCGATCCTAGGATCCTACATGGAGGATTTCTTTTTTGTACATTTAACTCATAATAAGCATAACCACAAGATTACCCAATTCACAAAGGCAACATCATCATCATATATCCACTAATATAATCATTTGAGTACAATGCTGGAAGGGAAATACATAAATCGAAAATCAAGCTCCAGAAGACCGCTGCACGCTCCAAGCTCAACACTGCTGCAACCTAACATCACCTGCACACATCTATCATGCATAAGCTTATAGAAAGCTTAAAGGGTGGTGTAAGTGTGTGCACAAGGTAAGTGTCAAGTATTTAACGCAATGTCATAATCATACAATGTCGAAATAAGCGCAAGGTCATGAATCATACGTTATCAGAGTAAGCGAAAATACTGATAAGTCCATGAGTCAAACAATATCAAAATATGCAATACAGATCAACTATACAAATGAGGAACAATATCAGAATACGCGATACAGATCAACTATACAAATGAGGAGCCATAAAGAGTTAAATATCAGATGCCGTATCTAAACCATATAAATGCAGAAACACAAGTAACCCAAAATGTCATATGCCACGAATGTAATGCAATATGTGGTGCGAATGGAATGACCATGCTAGAGTGTGAAGTCGGGATGATAGTTCGTAGTATCGTAGGCTATGGGGTCCATCACGAGGGACTTCTATCTAAACCAGTCCCATACCTAAATTTGGATAGTCAGACTCAATGTGGTAAACTCCTGATCTCAGTTTAGTCGCGCGCCCTAACCGAAATCTTGGCCATTGTGAAGTTACAATTAACAAATAGTTGTGCACCACTAGCCCAAGTGGATAGTGAATGAATGAATGAATGAGTATACAACTCATGCTCAATAAGTCCACACATCAGTACGGTTCCTCTCTTGGAAATCACCGGGGTCTAGTACACTCCACACCACCTGCCGCCGCATCAAGCGCACAACTGGGTAAGTGGAAGAGACCTCGCTATTTGCCTGGCTAGTAGTCTGCCAATACCTACCCGGCTCATCGATAGAGGCCCCATTCCTCGAGCCGCTCAAACTCAGTCTAGCTATGCCTACTCCCTCGGGCAGGTAAGGCCACACCCCTCCCAACCGACCACGACACAGTGGGAGACGCGGTCTCCTGGTATCCGACACTCGGGCGCTCATATATATCCACTCGATCTCGACGTTGGGATGTCCTCTAGTACCAAGAGGGTTGTAGGGATTTTCACCCAGGGCCATCTTTGGCAGCCCGATGCTTGAACCAAACATTTTCGGTGTCCCATCTGGCCATCCACGATATGGTTATGGAGGCTACGGCCATGATGTCGCTAGGGCGTACAGTAATCACAACACACAATGTAAGATGCATGGGTCATACAATCCAGTCATGCATCAATCATGTGCATACCATGCGCACATGTGAGATAAACTCTGCCTATCAGGGAGTCTCATAACAACCTGCCCAATGACATATGCAATGGTCAACCACATCTCATAACAAACATGCAAATGATGCGTATAGGCATGTATCATAATGCTATGCTGTCATATACTCATAATCGGTATCAATAACCGACATCGACAATCAACCTCGACAATGTGGACATTTAACCAACATTGCCCCCAAGGAATGACCCATATAGAGCCAACATACAGTGGACCTATGGCTCACACAAGGGCCTAGTATACCACACTATGGGCCTTACTCAAAAACTTAATACACATCAAGATGGGCCTCTCACATGGGCCTAATATGCATCACAATGGGCTCCTTCACCTGACCCTTAAATACATCACAATGAGCCTCATCACATAGGCCTCATATACATTATATGGGTCTTGACAATCGGCCTCGGCAGTCGAAATCAGTCTCGGTAATCGGCCTCGACAAGCAGAATCGGCCTCGACAATCGAAATTGGCCTCAACAATCAGAATCGGCATCAATAATCGAAATCGGCCTCAACAATTGAAATCGGCCTCGATACTCGACCTCGACAATCGAAATCGAAATAGGAATCGGCCTCGATACTCAGCCTCGAGAATCAGAATTGGCCTATACAATCAGCCTCAATAAATCGGAATCGGCCTCGATACTCGGCCTCGACAATCAGAATCGGCCTATACAATCGTCCTTAACAATCGCGATCGATCGATAATCAGAATTGGCAAATCGGTCACGACAATCTGATTGATCGATAATCAGAGTCGGTAAATTGGTCACGTCAATCAGAATTGACAATCAACCACGATAATCGGGATCAATCAATAATTAGAATCGGTAAATCGGCCATGACAATCAGATCGATCGATAACCAAAATTGACAAATCGGTCACGTCAATCGGAATCGGCAATCGGCCACGATAAATGGGATCAATCGATAATCAGAATCGGTAAATCGGTCACAACAATCGGATCGATCGAGAATCAGAGTAAGCAAATCAGTTACATCAATCAGAATCGGTAATCAGCCACTACAATCAGGATTAATCGATAATCAGAATCGGTAAATCGGTCACGAGAATCGGATCGAAAATCAGAGTGGGTAAATCGGTCACGTCAATTAGAATCGGCAATCGGCCATGACAATCGGGATCGATCGATAATCAAAATCGGCAAATCGGTCACAACAATCGGATCGATCGATAATCAGAGTCGACAAATCGGTCACGTCAATTGGAATCGGCAATCGGCCACAACAATCAGGATTGATCTATAATCAAAATCGGTAAATCAGTCATGATAATCGGATCGATCGATAATCAGAATCGGCAAATTGGTCACGATAATCGGGATCGATCGATAATCAGAGTCTGCAAATCGGTCATGACAATCGGAGTCGGCTTATACAATCGGCCTCAACATACGGAATCGGCCTCGTCAATTGGACTCGACTTTAACAATCGGCATCGACATAAGGAATTGACAATCGGAATCGGTAATCGGCTTATCAAAGGGCCTAAGGGAAGGTCATAATGAGGACATTTAACCATCATTGCCCATCAATGTGGACATTAAACCATCATTGCTCCCAAGGTATGACCCGCCATAATCATCATTACATACATTATGGAGTAATCACACACCGCAATGGACCTCAATATATCGAGTCGGCCATATCACATGGGTCGTACCAGTGGGCCTCATATACATCAAGTGGACCGCGTCCATGGGCCGCACCAATGGGCTTCATATACATCGATTAGGCCACATTAATGGGCCACACTAATGGGCCTAATACATATCACAATGGGCCTTACCAAATGGGCCAGAAATATCACCATGGGCCTTATCAAATGGGCCACAAATACGTAACAAGTGGGCCCTGCACATGACCCTAAATATATCAAGTCGAAAGATCATCTGGACCATACCACGACTGGATTGCATGGTGTGGCCCACCGTGATGTATTTTTAGAACCAACCTATTCATAAATTAACATAGAGATAGATGGAATATCAGCTTAATTGGAAACTACTATGGCCCTTAGAAATTTTGAACGGTGGATGTTACTGTCCACTATTTCAATGGTGGGGCCCACTTGAACTTTGGTTATGACTCATTCTTTACCTCGTACCATAAAATGGTATCTCAAAATAGTTGGATGGTATGGATACAACACATGCATCATGATGGGCCCCACCATCTAAACAATGGACGGTGTAGATAAAACATATACATCATTAGGGCCTACAGAACTTATCCTCGGCGACTCACTAGCCATGTAGCTGGTATGAGGTACCCCACCCAATCCGTTCCCCTGCTGGTGGGTCCCACCGTCCCATCCTAATGGACGGTGGATACAACACATACACTATGGTGGGTCCCCACTTGTACATCACGATGGAGTCCTCACATGTGTGGGGCCCATGCTGCTGGGCAGGGAATATAAAACACATATATCATGGTGGGTCCCACGTAGGGCCCTCCATTATATATATATATTATAATATAATATATTATAATAACATTACCTTTATTATTATTGTTATTATTATTTTCTTTTTTTTCTATCCTTATCTGTTAGCTGGTTAGGAGACCGCACTGTCAGCTCACACTTCACTGGGATGGTACGAATACGACACATGCATATAAGGTTGTCCCACGTAGAGATTAAGGTGGGCCCACACGATCTGGACGGTCCAGATCTCGTCCAAGGACTGGACGTCCCGGCTAGCACATACATCAGGTCGTCCCACATACAAATGGACAGATGGATGCACATACATTAATACAGGGTGGGCCCCACACGCTGTCGTCCAATGGATGGATGGTTTAGATATAAAGCATATACATTATGGCACGCCCCACACCATGTATATGAAGGTGGTTCCCATCGCACCGTCCAGAGATCTCTGGAAGGTGGGGATTTGAAATAAATACACTAAGGTGGGTCCCATGTGGGCCCACCAGAGATATCATATCTATATATATAATATAAATATTATATTATTATTATAATCGACCACTATCCAGCGTCCAGCAATGGACGGACGACTAGATGCGTGGCTTGGTAGATGGAGTCCCACCGTCTCTAATGGACAGTGGATAGAACACATACAGCAGGGTGGTGTCACGTCAGTGTGGCCCACCCGATTGGGGTCAAGCTGATATTTATGTCTCCCTTCATCAGCGGTCAGTAGCACTTGTTGCCGCTGTGGTGAAGCCCACAAGAGTTCTGGATCTGCACTGTTGCAGATGGACGGAGTGAGTATAATACTTCCATCAAGGTGGGCCCCACAGATGGCTATGAAGCTGGAAATCCAGCTGATATTTATTCATTTCCAACATCCAGATGGTCCAACTAAACAGTCAATCCAACAAGGTGGATAGCAAAACCGTCCCACCTACTGGACGGTTTGGATCGTCCATGCATGTATCCAATAGTTGGGCCACACATCATCAAAGAATAGAGAGAGAGAGAGAGAAATAGAGGCACCCACCTTCCTTTTTCCTCCGTAGTGCTCCAAAGCTCCAATGAGGCTCCTTCAATGGTGGAGATGGGCTTCTAATGGTTGGATTGAAGGCGATCTAAGGTGAATGTGGATGGAAATGGGAGGGCTGCCATGGACGTTTGGGAGTTCTCCTTGTTGGAATGAGAAGAAAGAGAGGGAGAGAGAGATAAGAGAGAGAGGAGTTATTGCTTGTCATAATGATGGCCATCATAAATGCCTAGGCAAGGGAAGGTGTTGACTTAAGAGGAGGAGCCATTATTACTTGTGTAAGGACATGACACCTAGGGAATGGTGTCATAGGGGTAGATAGGTCCCACAATGTGCAGTCCATAGCCATTATAATGCGCAGGCCACATCTTCTAATCTAAGCATCCCTTTGACACACGAGACACGACATTGGAACCGCGGCGACAATGCGGTCATGACAGTACAAGTTTCGAGTCGAGACGACTCAGATATACTAGACACGACTTAAGATTGCGCGCAAATGCTAATAACAGATCGCGGGTCACTAAAATTCGACCGGAAGGACCGTGGAAGCATACGAAGCGATACAGTATAGGATATGGGTCTTACAGCTCTCACCACCTAATAAAAATTTTATCTTCGAAATTTACTGTCACACAGGACGAGGCAAGGGAAGAGGAAGCATCGATATAAACATATACAAGGCATAATCAACCTACAAAAGGATGAAGATAGTGCTCTATAATCTAAGCCTTGCACTCGCAAGATGCCTCCTTAATAGAATGGTGAACCAGACTAATCTTTGTATCCTGGATAAAAAATGATCAAAACGGGAATACATGTAGTCTTATAATCTCTACGGTAGGGAGCTATATCAGAAAATCTCTAAGTTATTCGAAATCAAGGATCTAGCCATTCTAAGTTCTCAACAATCATAGAGTGAAGGGTAGCTATTAGTAGATATGTGATGTTATCTTCAGGTATTCCCAAGTTATGATCTGATACCAACTTTCATTACGCCTCAAACTCGAAATCGGATTCACAGGAATCCTGATCGTCGAATCCGGTGCCGACAACATCCGTAGTACCTCATTCTCGGCTTCTAGCATCCATATGCCAGATTCCGATCCTGGGATCCTACAAGGAGGATTTTTTTTGTACATTTAACTCGTAATAAGCATAACCACAAGATTAACCAATTCACAAAGGCAACATCATCATCATATATCTACTAATATAATCATTTGAGTACAATGCTTAAAGGGAAATACATAAATAAAAAATTAAGCTCCAGAAGACTGTTGCACGCTCCAAGCTCAACACTGTTGCAACCTAACATCACCTGCACTCATCTATCGTGCATAAGCTTATAGAAAGCTTAGAGGGTGGTGTAAGTCTGTGCACATGGTAAGTGCCAAGTATTCAACGCAATGTCATAATCATATAATGTCGAAATAGGTGCAAGGTAATGAATCATATATGTTATCAGAGTAAGCGAAAATACTGATAAGTCCATGAGTCAAACAATATCAGAATATGCAATACATATCAACTATACAAATGAGGAACAATATCAAAATACACAATACAGATCAACTATACAAATGAGGAGTCATAAAGAGTCAAATATCAGATGCCGTATCTAAACCATATAAATGCAGAAACACGGGTAACCTAAAATGCCATATGTCGTGAATGTAATGCAATATGCAGTGCGAATGGAATGACCATACTAGAGTGTGAAGTCGAGATGATAGTACGTAGTATCGCAAGCTATGGGGTCCATCACGAGGGATTTCTATCCAAACCAGTCCCATACTTAAATTTGGATAGTCAGACTCAATGTGGTAAACTCCTAATCTCAGGTTAGTCGCGCGCCCCAACCGAAATCCTGACCATTGTGAAAGTACACGTAAGAAATAGTTACACACCACCAGCCTTAGTGGATAGTGAATGAATGAATGAGTATATAACTCCTGCCCAATAAGTCCACACATCAGTACGGTTCCTCTCTTAGAAATCATCGGGGTCTAGTACACTCCACACCACCTGCCACCGCATCAAGGGCACAACTGGTTAAGTGGAAGAGACCTCACTATCTGCCTGGCCAGTAGTCTGCCAATACCTACCCGACTCGTCGATAGCGGACCCATTCCTCGAGCTGGTTAAACTCAGCCTAGCCATGCCTACTCCCTCGGGCGGGTAAGGCCACACCCCCTCCCAACCGACCATGACACAATGGGAAACGTGGCCTCCTAGTATCTGGCACTCGAGCGCTCATATATCTACTCAATCTCGACGTTGGACCGTCCTTTGGTATCAAAAGGGTTTTAGGGATTTTCACTGAGGGCCATCTATGGCAGCCCGATGCTCGAACTAAACATTTTCGGTGTCCCATCTAGCCATCCATGATATGGTTGTGGAGGCTATGACCCTGATGTCACTAGGGCGTACAATAATCACAACACACAATGCAAAATGCATGAGTCATACAATCCAATCACACATCAATCCTGTGCATACCGTGCGCACATGTGAGATAACCTCCACTTATCAGGGAGTCTCATAATAACCTGCCCAATGACATATACAATGGTCAATCACATCTCATAACAAACATGCGATGATGCGTATGGGCATGTATCATGATCCTATGCTGTCACATATTCATAATCGGTATCAATAACCGGCATCGACAATCAACCTCGACAATGTGGACATTTAACCAACATTGCCCCCAAGGAATGGCCCATATAGAGCCTAACATACAGTGGACCCATGGCCTCACACAAGGGCTTAGTATACCACACTATGGGCCTTACTTAAAAACTTAATACACATCACGATGGGCCTCTCACATGGGCTTAATATGCATCACAATGGGCTCCGTCGCCTGGCCCTCAAATGCATCGCAATGGGCCTCATCACATAGGCCTCATATATATTATATGGGTCTTGACAATCGACCTTGGCAATCGAAATCGGTCTCGGTAATTGGCCTCCATAATCAGAATCGGCATCGACAATCAGAATCGGCCTCGACAATCGGAATCGGCCTCAACAATTGGAATCGGCCTTGACAATTGAAATCGGCCTCGAACTCAACCTCGACAATCGGAATCAACAATAGGAATCGGCCTCGATACTTGGCCTCGATAATCGAAATCGGCCTATAAATCGGCCTCGACAAATCGAAATCGGCCTCGATACTTGGCCTCGACAATCAGAATCAACCTATACAATCGACCTCGACAATCGGAATCGGCCTCGACAATCGAAATCGGCCTCGATACTCGACCTCGACAATCAGAATCGGCCTATACAATCGGGATCAATCGATAAGCAGAATCGACAAATCGGTCACAACAATCGGATCGATCGATAATCAGAGTCAGCAAATCGGTCACGTCAATCGGAATTGGCAATCGACCACGACAATCGGGATCGATCGATAATCAGAATCAGTAAATCGGTCACTACAATTGGATCGATCGATAATCAGAATCAACAAATCGGTCACGTTAATCGGAATCGATAATCAGCCACGGCAATCAGGATCGATCGATAATCAGAATCGGCAAATCGGTCATGACAATCGGATCGATCGATAATCAGAGTCAGCAAATCGGTCACGTCAATCGAAATCGGCAATCGGTAATGACAATCGGGATCGATCGATAATCAGAATCGGCAAATCGGTTACGAGAATCGGATCGATCGATAATCAAAGTCAGCAAATCAGTCATGTCAATCAGAATCGGCAATCGTCCATGACAATTGGGATCGATCGATAATCAGAATCGATAAATCGGTCACGACAATCGGATCGATCGATAATCAGAGTCGGCAAATCAATCACGTCAATCGGATTTGACAATCGGCCACGACATCGGGATTGATTGATAATCAGAATCGGCAAATAGGTCACGATAATCAGATCAATAGATAATCAGAATCAGTAAATTGGTCACGATAATCGGGATCGATCGATAATCGAGTCGATAAATCGGTCACGTCAATCGAAATCGACAATCAGCCGCAACAATCGGGATCGATCGATAATCAGAATCGATAAATCGGTGACGATAATCTGGATCGATCGATAATCAGATTCGGCAAATGGGTCACGACAATCAGAGTCGGCCTATACAATCGGCCTCAACATACGGAATCGGCCTCATCAATTGGACTCGGCTTTAATAATCGGCATCGACATAAGGAATCGACAATCGAAATCGGTAATCGGCCTATCAAAGGGCTTAAGGGAAGGTCATAATGAGGACATTTAACCATCTTTGCCCATCAATGTGGACATTAAACCATCATTGCTCCCAAGGTATGACCCGCCATAATCATCATTACATACATTATGGAGTAATCACACACCGCAATGGACCTCATATATATCGAGTCGGCCATATCACATGGGCCGTACCAGTGAGCCTCATATACATCAAGTGGACCGCGTCCATGGGCCGCACCAATGAGCTTCATATACATCAATTGGGCTACATTAATGGGCCGCACTAATGGGCCTAATACATATCACAATGGGCCTTACCAAATGGGCTAAAAATATCACCATGGGCCTTATCAAATGGGCCACAAATACGTAACAAGTGGGCCTTGCACATGACCCTCAATATATCAAGTCGAAAGATCATCTGGACCATACCACGACTGGATTGCATGGTGTAGCCCATCGTGATGCATTTTTAGAACCAACCTACTCATAAATTAACATAGATATGATGGAATATCAGCTTAATTGGAAACTACTGTGGCCCTTAGAAATTTTGAACGGTGGGTGTTACTGTCCACTATTTCAATGGTGGGGCCCACTTGAACTTTGGTTCTAACTCATTCTTTACCTCGTACCATAAAATGGTATCTCAAAATGGTTGGATGGTATGGATACAACACATGCATCATGATGGGCCCCACCATCCAAACAGTGGACGGTGTAGATAAAACATATACATCATTAGGGCTTACAAAACTTGCCGTCAGTGACTCACCAGCCATGTAGCTGGTATGAGGTACCCCACCCAATCCGTTCCCCTGCTAGTGGGTCCCACCATCCCATCCTAATGGACGGTGGATACAACACATACACTATGGTGGGTCCCCACTTGTACTTCACGGTGGAGTCCTCACATGTGTGGGGCCCATGCTGCTGGGCAGGGAATATAAAACACATATATCACGGTGGGTCTCACATAGGGCCCACCATTATATATATATATATATTATAATATATTATAATAACATTACCTTTATTATTATTATTATCATTTTCCTTTTTTTTTTCCTATCTTTATCTGTTAGCTGGTTAGGAGACCGCAATATCAGATCACACTTCACTGGGATGGTACGAATACGACACATGCATTTAAGGTGGTCCCATGTGGAGATTAAGGTGGGCCCACACGATCTGGACCGTCTAGATCTCGTCCAAGGACTAGCACATACATCAGGTCGTCCCACATACAGATGGACGGATGGATGCACATACATTAATACAGGGTGGGCCCCACACGCTGCCGTCTAATGGATGGATGGTTTAGATATAAAGCATATGCATTATGACACGCTCCACACCATGTATATGAAGGTGGTTCCCACCGCACCGTCCAGCGATCTCTAGACGTTGGGGATTTGAAATAAATACACTAAGGTGGGTCCCACGTGGGCCCACTAGAGATATCATATATATATATATATAATATAAATATTATATTATTATTATAATCAACCACCATCCAGCGTCTAGCAATGGACGGACGACTAGATGCGTGGCTTGGTAGATGGAGTCCTACCGTCCCTTACGGATGGTGGATAGAACACATACATCAGGGTGGTGCCATGTCAGTGTGGCCCACCCGATTGGGGTCAAGCTGATATTTATGTCTCCCTTCATCAGTGGTCAGTAGCACTTGTTGCTGCTGTGGTGAAGCCCACAAGAGTTCTGGATCTGCCCTGTTGCAGATGGACAGAGTGGGTATAATACTTCCATCAAGGTGGGCCCCACAGATGACTATGAAGCTGGAAATCCAGCTGATATTTATTCATTTTCACCATCCAGATGGTCCAACTAGATAGTCAGTCTAGCAAGGTGGATAGCAAAACCATCCCACTTGCTGGACGGTTTGGATCATCCATGCATGTATCCAATAGTTGGGCCACAAATCATCAAAGAATAGAGAGAGAGAGGCACCGACCTTCCTTCTTTTTCCTTCATAGTGCTCCAAAGCTCCAATAAGGCTCCTTCAATGGTGGAGATGGGCTTATAATGGTTGGATTGAAGGCGATCTAAGGTGAATGTGGATGGAAATGGGAGGGCTGCCATGGATGTTTGGGAGTTCTCCTTGTAGGATAGGAAGAAAAAGGGGGAGAGAGAGATAAGAGAGAGAGAGAGAGAGGAGTTATTGCTTGTCATAATGATGGCCATCATAAATGCCTAGGTAAGGGGAGGTGTTGACTTAAGAGGAGGAGCTATTATTACTTGTGTAAGGACATGACACCTAGGGAATGGTGTCATAGGGGTAGATAGGTCCCCTAATGTACGGTCCACAGCCATTATAATGCGCGGGCCACAACTTCTGATCTAAGTGTCGCTTTGACGCACGAGACGCGACATTAGAACTACTGCGACAATGCGGTCATGACGGTACAAGTTTCAAGTCGAGCCGGCTCAGATATACTGGACATGAATTAAGATCACGCGTAAATACCAATAACAGATCGCGGATCACCAAAATTCGACCGGAAGGACCGCGGAAGCATACGAAGTGATACAGTATAGGATACGGGTCTTACAATCATGGTGGTCCCACGTGGGTGGGCCAAGCTGATATCTGGGTTCTCCCTTCATCTTGGGTCTGCCCAAAAATGGGCAGTGGTAAGATGGACCTTACGATTGGGCAGTGTGGATCTAATCCATTCATTAAGATAGGCCCCAACATGGAGAGAGAGAGAGAGAGAGAGAGAGAGAGAGACGACGATGGAGGGAAGGGGTTCTGCCACTATGAGCCCTCCTTAGGTGGGCATGCAAATACAATACATACATTAAAATAGGTCCCAAATCATGTGGGCCCACCAATCAAAATCAACGGTGGAGATCCCTTCTCCACCAAAGATGCAAGGTTTAGATGACCTTTTCCTTAAATGGGAAAAATAAACATCATAATGAGGTCCATAGAGAATGGCCCCATCATGGGATGATTCTATGAATCATGGTGGGCCATTAGCCATACCTAGGGTCCAAAGTGAGATCCATACGATCAATCGGTAGGCCCCACTTGATCCATCATCAAAACACAAATGTAAGCCTATAAAACACCTACCGATTATAAATCTTCTAGGCTCCTTGGAATGCTAGGCTCATTGGCTCCAACTTTGATGGAGGATGATGAAGATTGAAGGGCTAGGATGAGAGATGAGGAGGTAGGAAGTGGGCCACGCTTGGCTCTCTCTTATAAATGCTTGGACGTCCACTCTTTTGGTAGCTTGGAATGGTGGAGGAAATGAGAGGGAGAGAGAAGGTGATGGGATGAAAAGGGATGGGTGAGTGATGGGTGTAGTGACATGAGGGTTGACTTGTCTAAGAGAGAGATGGGTTGTGATGGGATTTGTCCTTGACTAGTATTGATTGATTTTTATGTCAGATTAGGTCAATTTTTAGTCATCTAAAAGGTCCTTTAGTGCTCTTTCATTCCTGACTGTCTAAACATTTCCTAGATCAGTCGTAAGTTTGTTACAAAAATAAAAAATTTTCTGTTAGGCTTCGACTAGTCCTGGGGACTGTTCGACCAGTCATAGGAACAGTGTCAACTGCATCTTCGACCAGTCAAAGGGATCCTATGACTAGTCGAAGGGATCCTACGACCAGTCGAAGGAAACCTACAAACAGTTGTGAAACTGTCAAATCTTATCGCGCCCGAATTTTTAAATATCTATTGGTTCTACAACCAGTCGTAGAGGTCCTTAGACTAGTCGAAGGCGTGATTTGCTCACCTATAAATAGAGCACGAATCTCAGAATTATAGATGGAAATTAAAGAACTTCAAGCTAAATTAATTCAGCCTTCTGAGAGATAAGTCAGTGCTCCATATAAGCTAAGTGTGCATATTTAATATTCTCTTTCTTTAGCTTTCTTAATTTATTTTGTTTCATGTATTCTAATCTAATCTGAAAAGAGGAATTATTGTTTTCCTTTTTCTGGAATCAAAATCAATTAGAGCTAGCCCTTTTGTTTTAATTTAAAATCTATTAGAACTTAGAACCATTATAAAGTGAGTATTGGACATTGAACTTTGACATTCAAATCTCTACTCTTACTTGGTTCTTCTAGGCTGCTATAATGAAGGAGAAAATCAGGTATTTTATAATTTGTGTAATTTACATTGTTTGGTTTTATTTGAGGTTAAGCCAGAAAAATCTCAAAGTTGTTGGTTATCTGAGGAGAGCCAGAAAACTCAGAAGTGAGGGTTTTTGAATTGTGTAAGCCCTTTGAAAAAGACACAATTGTGAAGGTTTTGGGTGAACCTGTGAAAACCTATTTGATAGTGAATGCTAATATCCCCTGTGTGAGGATATTAGGAGTGGAGTAGCATTCTGTGTGGCTGTTGTTTAACAGTTGGTGAACACACAGGCGAACCACTATAATTCTTTGTGTTGTGGATGTGTGATTTATATTTCCTATCTTTTATCATTCAGAATTGTGGAATGTATGTGTGGATGTGAATGTTGTAAATTTTACATTTTAAGCACAGTGGGGAATGTTGTAATAATTTAGATTTACATTTCAGCATTATATTTTTGTTATCTCTTTATTACTTTGAGCTTCAGTTTCTCTATTTGTTCTAGTAAGGTTACCCTGCCATTTTTATGGTGCATGGTTGTCCTTAGAACAATCAATATTTTAAGCTAGCATTCAGTAGTGTGAATTGATTTATTTATTCAGTTCTATCTTTCTATATTTCCATTGTATTTATCATAAAATTTGGCATAGTCCTATTCACCCCCCCTCTAGGACATATAGCTTGGCAATTTCAGATTGATTGGTGTGATGGATTGGGTAGAGATTCTCTCAAGATTCACAACGCGCGGCATTGTTCTTGAAATAAACATGAGCCCACAACTCCTAGCCTGGGTATCACATAGGTGCACAAGACGCGGCATTGGAATCGCGGCTACGGCGCGGTCACAATGATACAAGTCTCGGGTCGAGTCGAGTCAATCTACAGGATGCGACTAAGGGTTGCAATAAATACCAATTATAGGTCGCGGGTTGCCAAAATTTGAAAGGGAGGATCGCGGGGGTCTAAGGAATGGTACGGACTAGGATACGGGCCTTACACTAACTCTTCTAGTCGCAGACATCTTAAGTACGGTAGGGAGAATCCTTTCTTGTACAGGGTATCTCCTATGATCATATATCGCGCCACCCAGATCCTTAGGCGTCGAGCCTCCAGCTTATCCATGGGAACCTTGCCATCCTTGAGGTATTCAACTATTGGATCCATCCAACTCGCCATCGTCTGCACTGGGTGAAGAACCACATGGTCGAGACGATCAATGCTCGGTTCCCTGATGAAATCCACCGGGACAATCCTCAGAATAATCCCTTCAGTGGCCAAGGCCAATTTTGCCAAAGCGTCGGCCCAAGAGTTCTCGACCCTTGGTATCTAGTTGATGTCGCACTCCTGGAATTTACTCATGAGTTTCCGAGTGTAACACCTATAAGTGCTATGGTTTTCTAGCTCCCATGATTGTCAAATTTTGGAGTGTCAAAACCTCTCAGTTTGTAGTGTCAAAATCTCTCTTGGAATCTATGTCTTATCTAGCTCATAATGAAGTCTGTGCATCTCTCAAGAACAAGGGTCATTTGTATAAAAACTTCAAGGGCAAGTGTACTCGTTCATATTCATGTATAACATCAATTGTGAATTTAAAAAGCTTTCAAGAAGAATTCAAGAATTTCAAAGCTTCGTATAAGTCAAGACAACGTTCCTAGACTTTGAAAGTTCAAGAAACTCAAGCTTTATTGTTAATCGTTCTCAAGCTTCAAGAGTCTCAAGTTCAAGCTTTATCCTTTGACAAGATCTTAAGCTTCACGAACTTCAAAGAATGTCTATCATCTAAAGAAAAGAAGGTTCAATGTTCATACATCATGTTCAAGGTATGAATGACCTTAGATTGACCTTAGGGTAGGTCATTTTGAATACGTAATTCAATTAGATCATTTTATAAGTGAATGGTCTGTTTTTAGACTAGTCTCAGCACTGGCTCGACTAGTCCAAGAAATTTCACGGCTAGTCATAAGTTTGTTGCAAAATTTTAAAATTTTTTGTTAAGCCACGACCAGTTCTGGAGACTGCTCGACCTGTTGTGTGACCAGTGCACAACTTATTTACGACCAGTCATGCAGCTACGATTCAAAGTCCAGCAACTGTTTTGGATTCTACACGATCAGTCGTGGACAGTTCACGACCAATCGTGGAGGTCCCACGACCAGTCGTGGAGGTCCTACGGCAAGTCGTGGAACAGCTTTATCCGATCACGCTCAAAATTTCAAAAATCAGTTGGTCTTACGACCAGTCATTGTGTCCATAGGACCAGTCGTGAACGTGATTTCTTCACCGATAAATAGATGATGAATTTCAGAGTTTTTCATTCAATTCAAGCTAAATCAATACGACACTTTAAGAGATAAGTTTGTAAACTTCTTAAGCTATATTGTGCATATTTAATATTCTCTTTTATTAGCTTTGTTATTTTGATTTTGTATTATGTATTCCAATCTGATCTGAAAGAGGGATTAAAGTATTCCCACTTCTTGGAATCAAAATCAAATAGAGCAAGCCCAACTTGAGTTAATTTAAAATCAATTGAGAACCTAGAACCATTTCATAAGTGAGTGTGGACATTGAACTTCTACTCTGACTTGGTTCTTCCAGGCCACAACAAAAAGAGAATATCCAGGTATTTTATAGTTATATAATTCCCTTTGTTTTGGTTTCTTTGAGATTAAGCTAGAAAAAACTCTCAGTTTTGGTTATCTGAGGTAATCCAGAAAACTCAGAGTGTGGGATTTTTTTGAATTGTGTAAGCCCACTTGAAAGACACAATTGTAAAGGTTTTAGGTGAACCTGGAAAAACCTATTTTCATAATGAACGCTAATATCTACTGTGTGAGGATATTAGGAGTGGGGTAGCTGTGTTGCTGTTGTTTAACAGTTGGTGTACATACAGGCGAACCACTATAATTCTTTGTGTATTGTGGTTTCCTTTCTTTATTCTTTTTTGTTCAAGATTGTGGGATGTATTTATGGATCTGAATGTTGTAATCTTTACATTTTAGTATTATGGGGAATGTTGTAATAGTTTAGATTTCCTTTCTTGCTATTTCCTTTTTATTTCTCTTCAGTTTGAGTTTTTGATTCACAAATCATTCTAATAAGGTTGTCCTGCCATAAACTCTTGGTTTTTTATGGTGTAAGGTTGTCCTTGGAACAACATTTGTATCAACCTCTCAATACTAGAATTTTGAGGTTGTTGCTTCCTTTGATTATTTGCAATTCATTTTGCTATCTTATTGTTTAATTCCACTATTAATTTTTAATTTGGCATTGTCCTATTCACCCTCCCCCCCTCTAGGACACTCGACCTTTTCAAGTGGTATCAGTGCCTAATAGCTCATTTTTAATTATTTTATTTGACTTTATTTCCTGAGCTAATCGATCTGACCTATTTAAGATGTCAAATTTTAATAGTCTTTCAGTAATTAGGCCTCGACCATTTGATGGCTCCAATTATGCCTATTGGAAAGCTAGAATGAGGATTTTCTTAAAATCTATGGATGAGAGCGTGTGGCAAGCCACAGTGACTGAATGGACCCCTCCTACCACTGAAGTAACTGATATCAATAGATCCAAATCAATGAAAGTCACACCTTATCTTTCTTGGACCACTCTTCAGAAAAATGAAAGTAATGCTAATGTAAACGCTTTAAACGCCATAACTTGCGTACTATCATCGGATGAATTCAAAAGAATTATATCCTATGATAATTGTAAGTGCTATAGTTTATATCCCTGTCTGTTGTCATATTTGTGGTGCCAAAATCATTGTTATATATAACTTGCATAAGTGAAGCTCTCTCAAGGATCAACATTCATGAACAAGCTAAGCTCACAACATGCAAAGCTCACAAGTACAAGGATCAATCTTGAATGCAAGAACTGCTCACAAGACAAGACTCAAGCTGCAAGACTTCAAATAGAGTACAAGGCAGTTTGTAAAGAACTCAAGACACTTTCAAGATTGAGCTACATCAAGATTTCAACTACATCAAGTCTTCAAGGCTCATACTTCAAGGTCACTAGTTCCTAATGTTTCAATGTCCTTACTTCATAGTTGAGGTTTGACTGACCTTAGGTTGACCTTAGAAGTAGGTCATTTTGGATACATAAATCGAATGTTTATTTTACATAAGTTTGGTCTGTTCTTCGACTAGTCCTAGAGTTGCTTCGACCAGTCTAAAAAATTCCTCGATCGGTCGTGAGTTTGTTACAAATTTCGGATAAAATCTGTTAGGCTTCGACTAGTCCAGGAATCTGTTTGACCAGTCGAAGGAACAGTGTCAACTGCATCTTCGACCAGTCGAAAAACTTCGACTCAAAATCCAGCGATGTTTTTCAGGTTCTTCGACTAGTCGAAGGTGACCTATGACCAGTCGAAGGAAACCTTCGACCAGTCGTAGAATGGTCAAAGCTTATCGCGCCCGATTTTTCAAATATCTGTTATTGCTTCGACTAGTCGAAGAGCTCCCTAGACCAGTAGAAGAAGAGATCTGCTCACCTATAAATAGTGTACGAATCTCAGAAGAAATCATTGAATTAATTAATCCATTCAAGCCAATCTTCATCGAACTTCTGAGAGATAATTTTGTGCTCCATCTAAGCTAAGTGTGCTTATTTAATATTCTCTTTCCTTAGCTTTATTTAATTGATTTTGTTTCTGCTATTCCAATCTAATTTGATAAGAGGAATTGTTATTCCCTTTCTTTGGAATCAAAATCAATTAAGGCAAGCCCTATTTGGTTTAATTTAAAATCTATTAGAATTAGAACCATTGTAATCGAGTACTGGACATTGAACTTGGACATTCAATCATCTACTCTGATTTGGTTCTACAGGGCTGCTACAACGAAGGAGATAATCAGGTATTTTACATTTAATTATAAATTCCTTTCTGTTTTGGTTTCTTTCAAGATTTGCTAGAAAAATCTTGTTGTATTGGTTATCTAAGGAGAGCCAGGAAAACTCAGAAGTGGGGTTTTTTAATTGTGTAAGCCCACAGACAAAGACACAATTGTAAAGGTTTTAGGTGAACCTGGGAAAACCTATTTTGTTAGTGAACGCTAATATCCCCTGTGTGAGGATATTAGGAGTGGAGTAGCATTCTGTGTGGCTGTTGTTTAACAGTTGGTGAACACACAGGCGAACCACTATAATCCCTTGTGTGGTGGTTGAATGATTTATACTTCTGATCTTTAATTATTCTTTTGTGGGATGTATGTATGGTGGTGAATGTTGTAATCATTTAATTCAAGCATTGTGAGAATTTTGTAATAGTTTAGAATTTATTTTCTGCTATTCCTTTATCAGCTTGATATTCAATTTCCTTTAAAAGTTGTTCCAGCAAGGTTGCCTTGCCATTTTTATGGTGTATGGCTGTCCCTAGAACAATACATTTGTGATTACAATTTATTTTAATTCAGTTTGTATTTATTTCTGTATTCCTCTTCAGTTTGAGATTTGATACAAAGATCTTTCTAGAAATAAGGTTGTCCTACCATAAACTCTGGTTTTTGGTGTAAGGTTGTCCTTAGAACAACATTTGTATCAACCTCTCAAGATCTGAATTTTGAGGTTATTTTGCTTACTTGCATTGTGGTTTATTTTGGTTATCATATTCTTTTTAATTCCGCTGTTATAAGTTTTATTTGGCATTGTCCTATTCACCCCCACTCTAAGACATATAGCTAGGCCTTTTCAATAATGCAAAGCAAGCCTGAGATATTTTGAAAATAACACACGAGGGAACAACAATAGTCAAGAAATCTAAAGTCCAAATCCTCACAACCAAATTTGATGAAATACGTATGGAGGAAAGTGAAACATTCATGAACTTTTATACTAGATTAAATGACATTGTTAACTCTATGTGGGGTCTTGGTGATAAAATCCCAGAAAGTAAAGTCTGTGCAAAGATACTACGCTCACTACCTAAACGGTTCAATTCAAAGGTGACCGCGATCTAGGAACTTCGTGATATGGATAGTATGAGGGTAGAAGAGTTAATTGGTTCTTTATAAACTTATGAGTTAAACTTTAAAGCTCCTAAAGGTAAATCCATCGCCCTTAAATCTTCTAAATGTATTTCTCAAGAAAATAGTAATTCTGATTTAGAAAATTCTGAAGATGTATAGCCCTTTTAGCTAAAAAGTTTTACAAAATTTTTAAAAGTAAAAAGATGGTTGATTTTCAAAATTCTAATGATAAGAAAAGATCTAAATCTAAAACTTCGAAACCATTAAAAGATAGCCAATGTTACAACTGCCATGAATATGGGCATTTACTAAATAAGTGTCTTAGAAAGGACAAACCTAAAAAGAAAGGTATATTGGCTACTCGGGATAAATCTTCTGGCACTGAAGCCTCTTCTGAATCAAAAGATTTTGAAACCGAGTCAGGTAATGAAGTCAAAGCCCTTATGACTCTAGCCAAGTTCACTTTTTCAGATCATGATGATTCAACTAGTGAAGAAAATCTGAATAGTGATCATGAAAATGAAGAAGATCTTCAAGATGCTTACAATGCCCTATACAAGGAAAGTTGTAAAATTGTTGTAAAACTAAAACTTTAGAAAGAAAAGCTTTTGAAACTAAAAGAAAATTTTGATACTCTTGTTTTAGAAAAATTACACATTTCAGATTCCTTTGAAAAAAACTAAATGCGATTTAGATTTCAAAACCTCCCTTATTAAAAATCTAAAATCTGAAAATGAAAAACTAAAACTTGAAGTCTCTTCACTTTTGAGTTTAAAGGATACATGGTGGTATGCTCAAGGAGATCCTAAGTTAGAAAAACTATTATCCAGATCCAGAAAATGTGGCGACTGATCCGATTTAGGCTACAACAAATGTACTCCTCCTAAACATAAGAATACTCCTCCTAAGTTTGTGAAAGAAGAGTCTTTAAACTTAAAAGGGAAAAGTTCAAATCAAAATTATTCTAAAAATGCTAAAATCTTTCAATCCTTAAAACCTAAAAGCAACTATATCAACTATAAAAATTAGAATCGTAATCCTTTAGCTAAGAAAATAGTTGATTTACTTAAGGAGCTCTTAAAATCTAACTCAATGGGTCGGTCTTATAACAAACTATAATCATAAGAAGACCAACTATACTCTTAAACCCAAAATAGTTATGAAATGGGTTCCTAAGGTTATTTGCTTGGTTTCCCACATGACTTTCAAAGCATCAAGCCATTCAAAGTGATACCTAGATAGTGGATGCTCTAGGCACATGACTGGTGACAAAGGTTTGTTCACCACTCTTAAAGACATGACTGATGGTTCAGTCACATTTGGTGATGGTAGCAACTACAGGATTATTGGCCAAGGTACGGTTCAACTTTCTAACCTCTCTTTATTTGAGAATGTCTTATACATATAAGGTTTAAAACACAACTTATTAAGCATTTCTCAAATATGCGATAAAAATCATAGCGTAAAACTTTCTAACCTAAGGTGTGAAATTTTAAATAAAAACGGTTCTGTAATATTAACTGGTCGCAAAACTTCTGAAAACTGCCATATTGTAAGTAACTCTAGCTCATCTAATTTATCGTGTTACATGGTCCATACCGATGAGACCGAATTATGGCATAAACGCCTTGAACATGTACACTACCACAACTTATATAGATTGAGCAAAAGAGAGTTAGTAAGAGGCTTACCTAAAATATATATATAAAAAAATAGATAAAATATGTGGCAAATGCCAGATTAGCAAGCAAACTAGGAGCTCTCATAAAAAAGTGGACTCCAATGCCACATCTAAACCACTCGAACTCCTCCATATGGATCTTATTAGACCAACTAGAATGGAGAGTCGAGGTGGTAAAAGTATATTCTGGTAATCGTTGATGACTTTACCAGATATACTTGGGTAGTTTTCTTAAGAGGCAAATCAAAAACTCTCGATGAAGTCAAAAGGGTACTTAGACATATCCAAACTAAAAAAAGAAACTCAAGTCTATAAGATCCGTAGCGATCATGGATCAGAATTTGAGAATAACAGTTTTGAGAAGTTTTGTAGTGATCAAGGAATATCACATGAATTCTCTGCACCCAAAACACCACAACAAAATGGTATAGTAGAAAGAAAAAATATAGTGCTTCAAGAAATGGCTAATATAATGTTAAACAGTATGAAGCTCCCTAAAAATCTTTGGGCCAAAGCCGTAAATACTGCATATTATATAATTAACTGTGTTTATATAAGAAAATTAAATGGTCAAATGACTTATGAAATGTGGTTTGATAAGAAGCCTACTGTCAAATACTTTCAAGTTTTTGGCAGCAAGTGCTATATTTTACATGACCGAGAAAATCTGAGTAAGTTTGACACCAAAAGTGATGAAGGGATCTTTTTAGGATATGCTTTAAATAGTCAAGTGTATCGAGTACTGAATACAAGGACCGGTGTATTTCAAGGGTCTATCAATGTGGTCATTGACGATCACTTGAATACACCTGCCTTAAGTTCAAATAATGATGAAGTTCTTCTAATTGATAAACCAGATACTTCATCGAGTCAAAATAACTCTGAACTAAGGACTATTAAAGATCATCCAACCACTCAGATTCTTGAAAACCCTCTCATTGGTGTGCACACTCGTAGACAACTAGAAGACATATGTAATTACGTGTGCTTTACATCCCAGATAGAACCGGCTAACGTAAAAGAAGCTCTTACTGACGAAAACTGGATAGTTACATTGCAAGAAGAGCTTAATCAATTTGTAAGAAATGATGTTTGGAACTTAGTTCATAGGCCAAAAGATAAGCATATTATCGAAACTAAGTGGATTTTCAAAAATAAGTCTGATGAACTTGGTAATATAATTCGAAACAAGGCTAGACTGGTTGTACAAGGGTACACTCAAATTGAAGGCATCGATTATGATGAAACCTTTGCCCCAATAGCTCGTCTTAAATCAATCAGACTATTTATATCCATTACTTGCTTTAGAAAGTTCAAAATTTATCAAATGGATGTAAAGAGTGCTTTTTTAAATGGCGATTTGCATGAAGAAGTGTACGTTGAACAACCAACGGGTTTTGAAGACCCTAAGAATACTGATCATGTCTATCGCCTAAAAAAGGCTCTTTATGGTTTAAAACAAGCTCTCAGGGCATGGTATGAAAAATTGACTAAGTTTTTACTAAGTCATAACTTTATAATGGGAAGTGTTGATAAAACTTTATTTGTAAAGAAACATAATGATCACATTTTAATTGTACAGATTTATGTTGATAATATTATTTATAGATCTACCTGTGCTAACATGACCGTTGAGTTTGCAGATCTTATAAAATCTAAGTTTGAAATGAGCATGGTTGGGGAATTGAATTATTTCCTAGGGTTGCGAGTTAAACAACAACCGGATGGTTTCTTTATCTCTCAAACCAAATATGCTCTGAACTTAGTTTAAAAGTTCATATTTGAGAATGAGAAAAATTTTGATACTCCTATGAGTACGACTTTAAAACTTTCAAAGCACTCTACAAGTAAGAAAGTGGATCCTGAAGTATATCGCAGTATGATAAGTAGTTTGTTATATCTAACTGCAAGCAGTCCTGATATTGCATTTAGTATAGGAATTTGCGCTAGATATCAATCTGACCCTAAAGAGTCTCATTTAACTGTTGTTAAGCGGATTATGCGATATGTCACAAGTTTAGCTAATTTGGGTCTTTGGTATCCACATGATACTATTGTTCCATTGGCTGGGTACACTGATGCTGGTTGGGTTGGTAATGTTGATGATAGGAAATCAACCAATGGTGGTTGTTTCTATGTCAGGAACTGTTTAGTTTCTTGGCAGAGAAAGAAATAAAGTTTTGTATCACTCTCTACCGCTAAGGCTAAATACATTACTGTAGGTAATGCATGCACTCAGCTTGTATGGATGAAAAGAATGTTAAGCGATTACAAAATTGCACAGGACTCTATGGTATTATACTGTGATAATTTCAGTGTAATCAACATATCTAAAAATCCAATCCAACATTCACGAACCAAACACATTGACATTAGATATCACTACATTCGTGAATTAGTGGAAGAAAAGACAATTTCTTTAGAATACATTCCGACCGAGACTCAACTTGCTGACATTTTCACTAAACCACTCGATAAAAGTAGGTTTAATAAATTAAAATTTGATCTTGGTGTGCAATTTTAATTGATTATTTATGCATCTCTATATCATATTGTATATATTTATTATTTTAAATGATTAAAATTTTAAATTTCAAGAAAAATGCCATTTTTGGCTATGCAGGACCAGTCAAATACATGCTCGACTAGTCGTGGCACAACCGGTCGAGCACGTACTCGACCAGCCGTGGAATCGCGAATTTCACTTTAATTTGGGAGAAAAACTCTTTTCTTCCTCATTTGTGCTTCCTCTTTAACGGGTTTAAGCACGACCGGTCGTACCCACCTTTCTAAATCTTCAAGGTTAGTGCGTTAATTCCATTTTTCTTATAGATTTAAGTCCATATCACTTCCTTTTCATACTTGGAGTGATTTATTTCTTATCTCTTTGAGATTTTTTTGGTTTTCTTCTCCAAAATCTGATCTAGAGAAACCTCTCTCTACATCTTTTGCAACCTCTAGATTTCTTGTATTCCTAGTTGCAAATGGATGCTAGAGGCAGAAAGAAAAGTTCTCGAGGTCCTTTAACATCTAGATCGACACCTATCACATGGCGCTACCTTCGGTCACCCGAAGATGATCCTCCCTATGTGTGGGATTTGAGGTTGTGCAATGTAATAGTTAAGCGACCTGTGCATGTTGAACAGCTTGATCCTTTTAATCTCCTTCCACTTCTCCAATTTGTAGGATGGGCTAACATTCTACATTGGGGTGGGCCGGCATACCGGTCTATTGTGCAGGCTATGTTTGCATGTATTTCTGATTTTTCAACTGAGAATTTAACTTTTGTTATAGCTACTAGTGAAGGTCCATTTGAAGTTGATCGACAACTGATTTCTGACTTAATGGACATACCTGTCAATGATGAAAGTATTCCAATTAACTCTCTAGTTGCTAAACCTTCTGAATCAGAAAAACATATGCTTATAAGAGCATTATCATATAGATGTGCAATGGAGTCAAAATGGGATTACGCTCGCTTCAAAGTACTTGTTACCTAGATACAGGGTCCTTCACAGGATATTTATTTCCAATCTATATTCTCGTTCTGGCAACAAAAATGAACTTACCGTTCTCATGGTTCGGATTTTCCATTCCATCATCTCTGGTACAAATGTCTGTCTTCCTTCTTTAATATGTCATTCCATCATACAATTTTGTCTCCATCTTGGTCACAGTGATATCCCCTTTGCATATCTTATGACTGTGTTAGCCACTCATATGTTAGTGGTTATGCCTGTTGGAGAGGCTCCTATTCATCACCTTATTTTCAACAACTCCAATATAAACAAGATGAATTTGAGGTTGGCTGATGGCCAAGTGAATGTGGGTGGTGGTGGAACTAAAGTAGTGAATGAAGAAGATGGCGATTTACCTCCAAATGATATAAACATGGATGATATCTTTAATGAGATTGAAACAGATTATGAGGCTGACCCTGACTATCAGCCTTTTGATTTTGCTGAGCGGTTGCATTCTCTTGAGGAACAGGTGGCTTAGATTCGTGTAACTAGGGATTTTCAATTTACTTATATGCGTAAATTTATAAGGCACATTAATAAGGGTTTACATCAAATTAATCCATCTATTCCTACTCCCTCTTCTGGATCTGATTAGTATTATCTTGGTTTGTAATAACTTTAATGATACTTGCTTTAATTTTGTCTTTTGAGATAGTACTTGGACTTGATTTACCTTAGTTGTACTTGATTGACTTTGGTTAATTATGGTTGCGCGTGACTTGCTTATGGATTTGATATTTTATCTATCTTGTGGTATCATTTATTCCTCAATACTTTTCTTATTCTTCCTTATTTATCTACTTCCAGTTTTACTTTTTAATTCCTTCATTTGTCATATTGTGACAAAAAGGGGGAGAATTTTGGCATGCTTAATATATGGTGATTGTGGTGATTGTAGTATATATTGATATATTGGCATGTGGATTATATATGGATTGTGGATATGTAGCTTTTCTTTGTGAATGGGGGAGGAGTTAAGTAAGGGGGAGTATTGTTGATGCAAGTTGATGATAACTAGTGCATGATTCTTTAACCAGGCTGTAATTGGTTTCTTTTGATAACCGGTGCATAATTCTTTAACCAGGCTGTAACTGGTTTCTTTTGATAACTGGTGCATGATTCTTTGTGTGTATATTGGTTATGTTACTATGGAGTGTGTTTTGTCACAAATTTGACAAAGGGGGAGATTGTAAGTGCTATGGTTTTCCAGCTCCTATGATTGTCAAATTTTGGAGTGTCAAAACCTCTCAGTTTATAGTGCCAAAATCTCTCTTGGAATCTATGTCTTATCCAGCTCATAATGAAGTCCATGCATCTCTCAAGAACAATGGTCATTTGTACAAGAACTTCAAGGGCAAGTGTACTTGTTCATATTCATGTACAACATCAATTGTGAATTTAAAAGCTTTCAAGAAGAATTTAAGAATTTTAAAGCTTCATACAAGTCAAGACAATGTTCCTAGACTTTGAAAGTTCAAGAAACTCATGCTTTATTTTCAGTTGTTCTCAAGCTTCAAGAGTCTCAAGTTCAAGCTTTATCCTTTGATAAGATCTCAAGCTTCACGAACTTCAAAGAACATCTATCATCTAAAGAAAAGAAGGTTCAATGTTCATACATCATGTTTAAGGTATAAATGACCTTAGATTGAGCTTAGGGTAGGTCATTTTAAATACATAATTCAATCAGATCATTTTATAAGTGACTCTGTTCGATTAGTCCTAGCATTGGCTCGACCAGTCTAAGAAATTCCACGACTAGTCATAAGTTTGTTGCAAATTTTCAAAATTTTTTGTTAAGCCACAACCAGTCCTGGAGATTGCTCGACCAGTCGTGTGAACAGTGAACGACTCGTTCATGACCAGTCCTGCAGCTACGACTCAAAGTCCAGCAACTATTTCTGGTTCCCCATGACCAGTCGTGGAGGTCTCACGACCAGTCGTGAAGGTCCTACGACCAGTCATGGAATGGCTTTATCCGATCACGCACAAAATTTAAAAAATCAGTTGGTCCTACGACCAGTTGTAGTGTCCACAGGACCAGTCATGAACGTGATTTCTTCACCTATAAATAGACGATGAATTTCAGAGTTTTTCATTCAATTCAAGCTAAATCAATACGACACTCTGAGAGATAAGTTTGTAAACTTCTTAAGCTATATTGTCCATATTTAATATTCCGTTTTATTAGCGTTGTTATATTTGATTTTGTATTCTGTATTTCAATTTGATCTGAAAGAGGGATTGAAGTATTCCCACTTCTTGAAATCAAAATCAAATATAGCTAGCCCAACTTGATTCAATTTAAAATCAATTTAGAACCTAAAACCATTTCATAAGTGAGTGTAGGCATTGAACTTCTACTCCGACTTGGTTCTTCCGGGCAGCAATAAAAGGAGAATATCCAGGTATTTTATAGTTTTGTAATTTCCTTCGTTTTGGTTTCTTGGAGATTAAGCTAGAAAAATATCTCAATTTTGGTTATCTGAGGTGATCCAGAAAACTCAGATTGTGGGGTTTTTTTGAATTGTGTAAGCCCACTTGAAAGACACAATTGTGAAGGTTTTAGGTGAACTTGGAAAAACCTATTTTCATAGTGAACGCTAATATCCACTGTGTGAGGATATTAGGAGTGGAGTATTTGTGTGGTTGTTGTTTAATAGTTGGTGTACACACAGGCAAACCACTATAATTCTTTGTGTATTGTAGTTTCCTTTCTTTATTCTTTTTGGTTCAAGATTGTGGGATGTATTTATGGATGTGAATGTTGTAATCTTTACATTTCAGCATTGTGGGGAATGGTGTAATAGTTTAGATTTTCTTTCTTGCTATTTCCTTTTTATTCCTCTTCAGTTTGAGTTTTTGATTCACAAATTGTTCTAGTAAGGTTGTCCTGCTATAAACCCTTGGTTGGTGTAAGGTTGTCCTTAGAACAACATTTGTATCAACCTCTCAATACTAGAATTTTGAGGTTGTTGCTTCCTTTGATTATTTGCAATTCATTTTGCTATCTTATTATTTAATTCCGCTGTTAATTTTTAATTTGGCATTGTCCTATTCACCCCCCCCCCCCTTCCCCCTCTAGGACATATTGCTCAGCCTTTTCAAGATCCCGAACTTTTCAATACATGAGTATCGAAATTTCTTGAGTGTTACCATAAAATTTAACTTATTTTGTACATGTGTACGGCACCAATTGTATCATCCTAACCTTACGTCCATTCTTTAACACGTACCTGACCATTAAGAATGGTCTTCATCCATAGATCAAGTCGTATGACTCTTGATTTAAGATAGGATCATCTATATATAAGTATCCTCACCAGTCCATTATAACTAACCGCTCAGTCATATATTCACTACCATATAAAGACATGTGACCGTCCACTTCGGTTTTGGACCATCCAATCGTAGTAAACTAGCTACTTGATCTCTACATCCGCTCATCACACATCAAGTTGAAATTCTGATCCCTTCATCTTGTTCATTACCTATGAATATGCTTAAACCACCATCAGAACTACAATCCGAGAAACTTACACATGTGAACAAGACACTTAAGTCTAACGATACACATGTTCTACCTCCTAATCACTCCAGAAACCCATCTTGTGTCCTTCCGTTTACAAAGCTAACCGTACATCCACCTACATATATAGTCAGAGTGTTAACCATCAAGTTCCCTTATTTTTAGTAAGTCATCTGACCATCCGTCATGTTTGGATCCGCCAAACGAGAGACACGAACATCACGGCAAACCGATCATCATAAATATCTTAAAGTTTAGGTCTAAACTACCTAGTAACTTGTCAATCAGAGGTGTAAAAATGTTATTTTGAATTACGGGGTGTGTTAGCCACTAAAGGAGCATCTTGGTCATCCTTAATAGATCAAGGCCTAAATTTAACCAGTTAAGAGGGCGTGTAAAATAACGATCACCCATCAAATTTCGCTTCATTTAAAGTGTGAAGTTGTGAGATACGGACGGCGGAAGTCTAAACTAGAGAAAAGGGTAAGATTGTAATTAAAAAGCTATTCTCATGTACAGCTCTTAAGCAATCTATTTACGGAAGTTTCATTTCACGGTGAATTACCACCAATACATGGTTACAACATGTGGCCCACCTAGGACTTAGATGTATCCCATATTTGAGACCATAGCCAAACATGATTGGGCAAAAGTGATGAACGGAATGGATTACTCACCAAACATCACGTCGGACCCTACTTTTACTCTAGTCACTAGCGGAATTAAAAATCCTATTCACACTACAACAGGGAATGATTTCCCAAGAGAAGCAAAACGTGCTATCTCTATCATCTAATAAACATCAACAACCGCTCGAAAAAGCACGCTGCCGACCCTACCCTTGTATGATCCGAACCATCCAAATGAAGGCACATTTAAAACCGACCATGGGGCCATAAAAACCATAGGATTTGACTGTGGATCAACGTCCGAAACCAAGATGGAAATAACCTGCCACATTCAATTTGCATCCAAAATAGAAAATGCTTCCAACACCTTCTCCCCAAAACGAGCTGGACCCAAGTGGGTCAATCTCATTCAATCTCAACCTCACAGGAGATAACCCCCACCATATGATCAAGTGCAATGCACTTGTGGAAAGCGTTCATATTCACAACCCCAATTGTAGGGTCGCGATGTAGTAATAATTTCGGTAAGACCGAGGTCGACTCCACAAGGACTAATCTTATGCGTTTCTGAAAGTAACTAGAATTAGAACTAGAAGAAGAAGTAAACCTAAATCTGAAATATTTGAGAGAGTGATTTTGAATAAGGTAATTAAAACTTATAAATATAAAGGTGGTCACTAGGGTGCCAAGGATCCACTTGTACCAATTGGGACACTACCTTGCATGAATCAATAGATCCAACTAGAATCAAAGTCCCATCTTATCCAGATGGAGAAAGGAGAGACGGTTTGTTCTCTGAACTTCTCATGAACCTAGCCTTACCGGATGAGAGTTGTGAGGTTTGAAAGTGATTCCATCACCCAACAATGCCTAGGAGACAATGGCAAACAATAAATATACCAATCCCACAACCAATCATAGGAGAATTGTGAAGATTAGAAAGGTTTCCATCACCCCACCATGCCCAAGGGACGATGGTAAACAGCAGGACTTACTAATTTCACAATATTAATTTAGGGAAAGAAGATATTCAAAGTAATCGCAGATCTATTGTAATTTGAGTCACAACAAACCATTAAACACTAAAAATATTCCATAATAAAGAATTAAAATCCATAAGAGTTCAACAAAACATGAATCAAAACAATGCAAACATCCCAATCACACTACAAGCTTCACCTCTTAGCCCTAGCTAAGAGGTTTAGCTAACCATAGACATGATTGAACTAAGAACTCTTAAACAAAACATCAACTAAGGAAGAAGAAGAAAAAATCCCGGATGGTGGCTCCACCCTTTTTCTCCAATCCTCAAACCCTAGAAGATGCCTAGGAACATCCTAGGGACTCCTATTTATAGTTGTGTAACTCCAACTTTCGCACCGAGTTGAAAAAATTCAGAAATCGCCTCAAATTTATGTAGTCCGCACAACATTTGTGTAACCCTCGACTAGTCGAGGACAGCCTTCGAATAGTTGAGGGTCGCCTTCAATTGGTCGAGGATCACGTGAAATTAAAAGTTTATGTTGCTGGAGTTCGAGTCGAGGAATCTTCGACTAGTCGAGCAGGAGCCTTAGACTAGTCGAAGTAGGAAGATTTTTAGGGTTCCTTTTCTTCACTTCAAGTCTTCAATTCTCTTCATTCCTCACTTGGTTTTCTTAGATCTTTGGCATGTGAATTCTTCGTTTTTGGTCTTCTAAGATCCAACCTTTGCTTTGGTGATTCTTAAGCATTAAATCCATGCTTTTAGTATCCTTTTCAATACAAGCTCTTAAATTCACCTTGCAGCACAAACATGAGTAAAATAGGACATTAAGCAGTATCATGTTCATAAAACTAAGATATAAATGGGGTCCAATATGAAATATTTGACCCTCAATAGTTTGTGCTTGAAGTATTGTTGTAGGTGTTGATCCGATTGAAGGTTGGAAGACAGATTGAAAGAGGTTCATCTGGACCATTTAAAATCAAGGCCTGATGTAGGGAAAGATCTCTGTATCGAAGTTGGATTGCAAGACAGACAGAGAGATGAGAATAAAGCTGAGATATTTGGTCTCTTATGATAGGTTGTAGAAAACCATCGAACTAAAGAAATGTAGGCTGGAATGAAATCCACCATTGGAGCAAAAGTAGTCCTCCTCGTTGGAAGCCCAACTAAACGCTGCTTGCTGGCTCTCATTCTCAAGATCCAAAATGACCATTCAACGGGCCATTAGGATCAACCTAAGACTAGAATGATCTGATGGAAGGAGATCAGTTATGTACGAATAAAAAAGAATCAAATCATGTGGAGCGCAAACACATTGTGCGCAATCGTTTCTTACAGTTAAACCGAGACTCGTTCGCGTACCATAACCGACTAAAAACTCCTATTAAAGACCCAACGCAATGGCGTTTGGGAACAGACAAAAATAGAGAGAGATTGTAGGGAAAACAAGAAGAAAACAAGAGAAAGAAAAGAAAAGAAAGAGAGAGAGAGAGAGAGAGAGAGAGAGAAAGAGACGTCCACAGAAGGCAAGAGGTCTTCAAGCCAAGCTAGACTCGAGGTAGGCCCACATCTAGTTCTTCCTCCTTGACAGATTCCTTTTCTCTCCTAGACTTCTTTTCTCCTTCCTCTCCCAATGCTTTGATCTAGAATTCGATTTAAGAAGATGAGTCAATTTAAATCAAATCTAACCATCCAAATTCTTAAATACTAGATTAAGGGCCTAATCATTCAATGCATAACCACCTTCAAGGAAGGAACAACACTAGAGGTGAGGGTTTTATCCTTTAAGCTTATGGTACTTTAAGTTGATATGCTTTATCTTACCTGTTGCATACCATGTCTTCATGTTGTTGTGGTATCCTTCTTGTAATTATTTAATTTATCATCAACAGTTTTCTACCCCTTTCGGAATTATGATATGATGTTTATTACAAGTGATCTTTATGAATTTATGTGGAGCGATGGATACAGACCTTGCCCCTGCCTTTATCAATTTATTGAGTTAGCCTTGCTACTCTTCTCTTTATTGAGTTGGTCATTACCACTCTCCTTATTATTGAGTTAGCCATTACCACTCTTCTATTTGTTAAGTTAGCCAATGGTACTATTCTGTTATTGAGTTGGCCATTGCCACTCTTCTCTTGCTAAGTTAGCTATTGCTACTCATCTCCTTTATTATGTTAACCTTATGTTATTTACCCTTATGGCTTGGTCAGGTGCCTTGATATTTCAGAACTCTCATGATTCAATGGATTTTCTCTTTGGTGCAATATTATGTTGGGAATCCCACTCCTAGCGATCAAATAAATATCGTGGATGTAATGCGGTTTCGGTAGTGGCCCCTGGGGCAACATGTAATTCCATGTTTCATGGGTAGTGGTGCACAAATCGATGTAAGTAATTCGTAATGCGTGTTAAATCACTTCCAGGATTGGATGTCGCAAATAGTATTTCTATAAACAAATTGGGTCACGTAATTCATCCAGTCATGTGTTGTGTTTGTCTTAGGGTAACCGCATAAATTCATGTTAAACGTGAGACACGCCGATGAATCTCTGTAGTATGGGATGTAGTGTGAGTCAGATAACTCTAATCAGTTCCACATTATGGCGATCGTTAAGTGTGATTAACTGCATATACTTTTCTAAGCATGCATCTCATGTAGATTGCTTGTGCATATTGATACCTCTTGTAGTTGTGGAGTACAGGACATATCAGAACCTTTACATGGCTTTTTTGAATCTCTTGAAATATTATTAATTTTAAAGGATAACCATCACTATAAGTAGGGCGTTGACCCTCTCCAACCGTACAGATGATGTAGATGGTGTATAGATTGAAGACCTATAGGATCATCTCACCATGGAAGATTATGATGAAAGAATAAGATGATAGTTTTATGAATTAGTTTTATAGTTCTGCTGCAAACTCTGATAATGTACTAAACTCCCATTGAGAGGACACTTGATATTTTATTGAATTATTTTAATAATAATGATAATTGATTTCATTCTCGTGAATGGTTACCTTCATGGGTGTAACTGGATGTAATGTAATATATATATATATATGGTGTGATTTTCTAAAACATCTAGTTTATACATTATTAACACCCGATTTCCTTGGGCATGAGTACAAACTCTTACCGTAAAAATTCAGGATGTTACACCGAGCCTAGCTGAGATAGGCTATCATCCTTACTTCCTTCGCCTCATACTCTGTTGATATCTGACTCCCAAGGTAATCGCCAGCCCGAGTCTAGCCAGTAAAGCCTTATATTCTGCTTCATTATTTAAGGCTTGGAAATTGAGCCTTATGGCGTATTGGACAGTCGTCGAGTCAGGTGCTACGAGGACAATTCCTGTTCCCCCTCGTTTTGAGTTCGAAGACCCGTCCATGAACAAGATCCACTTATTCGTAATTACTGTCTCTGCTTTGGTGTCCTTGGCAGGCAGACTGGCCTGGAGGATCATGAGGTTCTCTGTCAAATTGGTAATCGTGTCTAGGTTGGACGTCCCATCTTCATTAGTTTCAGCAGTGAACTCCGCTATAAAATCGGCCACGACCTGGCCCTTGATGGCGGTTCTTAGCCGATATTCGATGTCGAACTCTTCGAGCTCGACTGCCCACTTGGTTAGGCACCTGGACACTTCGGGTTTCTGGAGCACCTGGCGAAGGGGGTTTGTTGGTTAGGATGACTATAGAGTGCACTTGGAAATATCGGCGAAGTCATCGAGTAGACATAACCAATGCCAAGGTGAGCTTCTCTAGGCTCGGATACCTTGTTTCTGCTGCGACCATTGCTTTGCTAACCTAGTACAAAGGATGTTGCTTCCCCTCAGATTTTCTAATAAGGGTTGAGCTCATGGCCGAGGCTGAGACTACCAAGTAGAGGAACAACGACTCCCCTTTCTCCAACTTAGACAGTAATGGAGGCGACCTTAGATACTACTTCAGCTGTTAGAATGCCTGTTCACAGTCCGAGGACCACTCTGCTTTCTTATTACCCTTCAGTTGCTGGAAGAAAGGGAGACACTTGTCGGTTGCCCTGGAGACGAACCGGCTGAGGGCGGCTACCCTCTCGGTGAGGCATTGGATTTATTTTAAGGTCTGTGGGGAGCTCATGTTCAAGAAAGCTCTGATCTTGTATGGATTCACCTCGATCCCCCTATGACTGACATGAAAGCCGAGGAATTTACTCGAGCCTACACCAAACGCGCATTTGGTTGAGTTTAGCCTCATCTGATATTTCCACAGGACGGAGAAGGTCTCAGTGAGGTCTGATATGTGGTCGGCCGCTTTAACGCTCTTCACTAGAATGTTGTCGACATAGACCTCCATAGTCTAGCTGATCTGATGAGTGAACATCTTGTTCACTAGTCGCCGATTGGTAGCTCTTACATTCTTCAGGCCGAAGGGCATGACTCAGTAGTTGTAAAGCCCTTTATCCGTTACAAACGTTGTCTTCTGCTTGTCTGAGGAGTGCATTGTTATTTGGTTGTACCAGAGTATGCGTTCATGAATGTGAGAAGCTCATACCCAGCTGTACTGTCGACCAGTTGGTCAATCCTGGGGAGGGGAAAGTTGTCCTTAGGACAAGCTTTATTCAGGTTGAGGTAGTCCACGCGAACCCGCCATTTCCCGTTGGCTTTTTTTTATGAGCACGATATTTGCGATCTAGTCTGGGTAATGGATTTCTTCAATGAAACCTGTGTCGAGCAGTTTATCAACCTCATTGGTGATCACTGCGTATCTCTCGAGATCGAAAGCCCTTCTCTTTTGCTCAACCGGCTTGTGCTCAGGGTCCACATTCAGCCTATGGACTATCACCTCAGGGGCGATGCCCAACATGTCCCGATAGGACCATCTGCGCCCGATGGTCGATGGTCAATGATGTTCCAAGCTGAACCAATCTGCTCTGGTCGGTGAGATCTTTGAAAAGGCCGAGTTAAACGTCCTAGAGGGAGGATGAATAGGACTATGCCAAATTAAAAATAAATGTTGAATTGAAAGAAAGATAGTACAATCAAATAATAAAGAAGCACAAGTAAATAGCAACCTCAAATGTACTAGTCTTGAGAGGTTGATACAAACTTAGTTCTAAGGACAAACTAACACCAAAAACCAAAGGCTTATGGGGGGACAACCTTACTAGAATGTTTGTAAGTATCAAAAACCCAAACTAATAAAGAGGTAAAAAAAACTAAGTTATTACAACATTCACCGCAAGTGCATAAAATAAATTATACCATTCACCACAAATGCTCAAAGTAAATTACAACATTCATACACATAAGCACATTCAATCATCCACCATAACTCCATGAATTATAGTGGTTCGTTTGTGTGTACACCAACTATTAGAAAACAACCACACAACTACTCTACTCCCAATATCCACACCCACGGGATATTGGCTTTCACTATGAAAAAGGATTTCCAAGGTTCACCTTAAAACCTTCACAATTGTATCTTTAGTTGGGCTTACACAATTACAAAAACCCCACACTCTGAGATTTTCTGGATTACCTCAGACAAACTAAAATGAGATTTTACTTGCACAACCTCATAAATCACAAAAGATATATAAAATGTAAATGATACTTATCTAGAAATTCTCCTTTTGAAGAAGCCTAGTAGAACCAATTTGATATAGAAGAAGATGTTCAATTTCTAGTCTCACAGATGAAAAGGTTCTAGTTCTAAATGATTTTTAATTAAATCAACCTGAGCTAGCTTGATTTGATTTTGATCTCAAGAAAGGGTAAAACACAAATCCCTTCTTAATATAAGATTGGAATGAAGATCACAAAATCAAATTATAAAAGCTAAAAAAGAGAATGTAAAATGAGTACAATATAGCTTAATAAATTCACAAACTTATCTCTCAGAGTGGTGTCTTGATTTAGCTTAGAATGAATGAATAAACTATGAAATTCATGCTCTATTTATAGGTGAAAATATTGTTCACTCGACTGGTCGAAGGACTAACCAAATTTCAAATTTTCTGGCACGATAAGATAAGGTCGTTACTCGACTAGTCGAGTGGATTGCTGAAAAGGCCAAGCTATATGTCCTAGAGGGGGGGTGAATAGGACTATGTCAAATTAAACTTTTAACAGCGGAAACTAAAGAATATGATAGCCAACAAAAGAAATGAAACAAATCACAATACAGGAATGTAAAGCAACCTCAAATTCAAATCTTGAGAGGCTGATACAAATGTTGTTCTAAGGACAACCTTGCACCATAAAAACCAAGGGTTTATGGCAGGACAACCTTACTAGAACGATAAGTATTAATATCCCAAACTGAAGAGGAATAATAAAGGAAAATAGCAGAAAGTAAAGTCTAAACTATTACAACATTCCCACAATGCTTGAAATGTAAATACTACAACATTCACAACCACACATACATCCCACAATTTTGAATGATAAAAGATAGGAAAAATTAAACAAATATTCAAACCACAAGACACAAAGAATTATAGTGGTTCGCCTGTGTGTACACCAACTATTAAACAACAGCCACATAGCTACTCCACTCCTAATATCCTCATACAGGGGATATCAGCATTCACTATCAAAATAGGTTTCATAGGTTCACCTAAAACCTTCACAATTGTGTCTTTTTTATGGGCTTACACAATTCAAAAACTCCACTTTCTGAGTTTTCTGGCTCTCCTCAGATAACCAACACAATGAGATTTTTCTTGCTTAACCTCAAACAAAATTAAAATAATTGAATTTATAATAAATGTAAAATACCTAGATTTCTCCTTTTGTTGTAGCTCGGAAGAACCAATCGGAGTAGAAGTTTGAATGTGAAGTTCAATGTCCAATACTCACTTTGATATGGTTCTAAGTTCTAATTGATTTTAAATTAAACCAGTTGGGCTAGCTATATTTGATTTTGATTCCAAGAAGAAGGAATACAACAATTCCTCTTTTCAATTTAGATTGGAATATAGAAACAAAATCAAATTAAATAAGCTAAAAAAAGAGAATATTAAATAAGCACAATGTAGCTTAAAAATAAACACAAACTTATCTCAGAGTGATGCCTTGATTTTACTTGAATTGAGTTATCAATCTCTGAAATTCGTTGTCTATTTATAGATATAAAACTCACGCCTACGACTAGTCATGAGTACTTCATGACTAGTCGTAGATGAAACGAATTTTTAAATTTTCAAGCGGGATTGAAACAGACGGTTACACGACCGGTCGTAGGGTGTCTACAACTGATCATAGGACCTCTACGACTGGTCGAAAACCCACGACTAGTCGTAGGACTCAAAGATTCGTTACTGTAGTTTGAGTCGAAGAACTCGGACTAGTTGAATGACTAGTCGACACTGTTCACACGACCGATCGAACAGAATCTAGGACTGGTTGTAGATGAACAAAAAATTCTAAACAATTGCAACAAACTTAGGACTGGTCCTGGATTTTCTAGGACTGGTCGAACCAGTGCTAGGACTAGTCGAACAAGGTCCAGGACTAGTCTTAAAATAGACTAAATACTTATAAAGTGATTCAATATGAATTATATATTCAAAATGACCTACCTTAAGGTCAATCTAAGGTCTATCATACCTAAGACATGAAGTATGAACATTGAAACTTCATTCAATCAGATGAAGGTTGACCTTTGAACCTTATGAATCTTGAGATCTCTACTTGATGTAGCTTGATCTTGAGATCTTCAATAGCTTGGATTTGTCTTCTTAGAATGTACTTCATTTTTTAACATCATCTTTAGACTTGAACAAGTGCTCTTCTGATTGACGTAGTTCTGAACATTGAAGCTTACAGAAGAGGATCAAGTACATGACCTTACATTTCTTGAAGTAGATCACCGTACTTGACTTGAAGCATTGATGCATTGTCTTGAACATCCATACAACAACAAACAACACAAGACACATGTAGAGGTTTTAGCACCACAAAATTTGACAACCAAAGGAGCATGAGACCATAGCACTTGCACTTGCTCAACAGGTCGAGTGGCCTGCTCGACTGGTCAAGTGGGCCCAGAAAAGCTTGCTGGACTTTGAGTCAAGCACTACATGACCGGTTAAGTACTGTTCACTCGACTGGTCGAGCAGTCTCCAGGACTAGTCGAGATTCCAATAGAAAATTCTGAAAAATTGCAACAAACCTTGGACTGGTCGAGCCAGTACTTGGACTAGTCGAGCAAGGACTAAACTAGTCAAGAAAATGACCTACAAACTTATGAAATGACCCATATAAAATATACAATGAATATGACTTAACCTATGGTCAATCTAGGGTCATCCATACCTTGTTTGTGAGTTGGAACAATTGAAACATCATTTTCTTTAGAACCTTGAATTCTTGAGATATGTGAAGCTTGAGTTTGATCTCTTGAACTTGAGCTTGAGTTACGCTTGAGTTCTTGAGTCTTTAGCGTATAGTATTTGAACTTCAAACTTGAACTTGAGTTCTTGAGCCTTGGTTCTTGAATTTGAGCTTGAAACCATGATCTTCAAAAATCTTCACTTTAAATTGAAAATGTATGAAAGTTTGACGAAGATGCAGACAACTTTAAAATGCACGAACCTGATCAATTCAACTTAAAGCATAATACAAATTCTGAATGATTTGGCACAATAAAATTTGACAATACTTCGGGTGCTAGATTTACACTATAACATTTACAATATCCCCCTTTGTCAAATTTGTGACAAAACTAAATAAAGAATCATGCACCATGTGAGCAACAAATGATCAACAGTCACGTCTCCCCCTCATTCCATTACTCCCCCTCAATCCAGGAGAGGTGATTTGTAGAACTCGTTAAAAAAAATTCATACATCCCTACATTCCATATTCCACAATCACACAATCATCTCCATAATTTCTGTCCCTTTTTGTCACAATATGACAAAGGAAAGACATAAAAAGAAAAGAGATGTAAATGAAATAAGAGAGGAAAGAGCATCAACATGACAATCATAATATCAACTTAAGGCACAATATCATGTCCACATAGTAAGAAGTAAAAGTATAATACCAAGAATTATCCAAACACACACAGAGTAGAAAGAGTTAATACATGTCCAGAATAAAATAAAAAGCTAGTCAGATCCAGATGATGGAGCAGGAATAGATGGATCTATCTGATGTAATCCCTTATTAATTCGCCTAAGGTATTTGCACATGTATTTGAATTGATTTTCCTGGGACACATACAGACCTTCCACCTTCTCCTATAGGGATCATGATCGCTCATCAAAATCAGAAGGCTGAAAGTCTGGATCAGTCGCAGAATCTGATTCTATCTCATCAAACAAGTCATCCATATTAACATCATCAAGAGACAAAGCATCTTCCTCTCCATTTTCTTCAATAGCTCCTCCAGCACCCCTATCGACTTGGTCAGGAGCCAACCTTGGATTCATCTTATTAATGTTTGAATTGTTGAAGGGAAGATGGGATATGGGAGCTTCTCCAATAAACATAACCACAAGACTATGGGTAGCAAGTGTGGTCATCAGATAAGTAAAGGGAATATCACTATGACCAAGATGGAGACGAAACTGAATGATAATGTAACAAATAAGAGATGGAAGACATACATAAACACCAGTAACAACTGAATGAAGGATGCAGGCTATGAAAGAAGTTAGCTCACTTTTGTTAGCAGACCTAGGATACACATTAGAGATGAAAATACAATGAAGAATCCTTTATCTGGGTAACATATATTTGGAATTGAGTGCAATACAAGAGTTCAATTCAGCATTTATGTTACATAACACTCTAGTTAGCATTCGTTTCTCAGATTCAGAAGGTCGTGCCACTAAAGTAGAAATAGGAATTCCTTCATCATTTAATGGAATATCCATCAATCCAGATATCAAGTAACGGTCTACATCAATAGGACCTTCTCTTGTTGTTATAGTAAAAGTTAAATTCTCAACAGAGAAATCACTTATACACGCAAACATGGCTTGCGCAATGGAACGGTATGCAGGACCATCCCAATTTAATATGTTACCCCATCCTACAGTTTGAAGGAGGGGAATAATGTTGAACGGTTCCAAATGATTTAAGTTAACAATCTGCTCAACAATCACATTGCAGAGATGAATATCCCGTACATATCGGGGTCTTCTTCGGGGGAACGAAGATGACACACCGTGATTGAAGCGGAATGGGAAGAAGAGGGACCACGAGAGGCTCTCTTCTTATTTCTACCTTCCATAACACAAAGAATACAAGAAATACAAGTAATGCAAGAAAGGAAAGATGGGTTTCAAGGAAATCAAAAATTTTGCTAGAAACCCCAATAAACCACCAAAAACCTTGAAATAAACTATGAAATAAAGGAAATAAAAGTGCAAAGAACCTAAATCCATAAGGAAAATGAAAAAGATGCACTACCCATGAAGGAATCGAAGGTGGGTTCGACCGGTCGTGGTAGGGCTGGTTGGGGAAGATGAAAAAATAAGAGGAAAAAGTGCTTTTTGCACATTAAAAAGCCCCAAACCCGAGCAACTCGACCGGTCGAGTACATACTCGACCGGTTATGCCACGACTGGTCGAGTGTATACTCGACTGGTCGTGCACCTCATAAAATTTGCATTTTTCCATATTTTTGATATATAAAAAATTTACAAAAAATAAAAAAATAAAAACATGTAATATAGTACAAATAAACACAAGCAATTCAGATCATATTGCACATACCTATATCTAATTTTAATTTAACAAACCTATTTCTGTCAAGCGGTTTTGTAAAAATGTCTGCAAGTTAATTTTTAATCTGAATAAAATCCAAAGAAATAATCTTATCTTGTACTAATTCATGAATATAATGATATCTAACGTCAATATGCTTAGTTCGTGAACGCTGAATTGGATTTTTAGAAATGTTAATTGCGCTAGAATTGTCGCAATACAACACCATTGAATCTTGTATAAATCCGTAATCACTTAATATCCACTTCATCCACACAAGTTGGGTGCATGCATTACCGGTTGCAATATACTCAGCCTCATCTGTGGAAAGTGATACGGAACTCTATTTCTTATTATGCCATGAAACTAGACAGTTCCCGATATAAAAACATCCACCACTAGTAGACTTGCGGTCATCACTATTACCAGCCCAATCAGCATTCGAATAACTGGCTAATTGAACATTAGTATCATGAGGATACCAAAGGCCAAGTTTGGTCGAACTTGCGACATATCGCAAAATGGACTTTACAGCAATTAGGTGGGACTCTTTAGGGTCTGATTAATATCTAGCATAGATTCTTACGTTAAATGCAATATCAGGTCGACTCGCAGTTAAATATAATATACTACCTATCATGCTGCGATATAACTTAGGATCTACACTTTTACCTGTTGAATCCTTAAAGATTTTAAGTGTCGTACTTATTGGAGTATCAAAATTTTTACCGCTCTCAAAACCAAACTTTTTCACCAAGTTTAGAGCATATTTGGTTTGAGAGATAAAGAACCCATCAGCAAGCTGTTATACTTGCAAACCTAAGAAATAGTTCAGTTCTCCAACCATGCTCATTTTAAACTTGGACTTCATTAAATCTGCAAACTCAACAGTCATGTTAGAACAGGTAAATCCATAGATAATGTCATCAACATATATCTGTATTATCAATATGTGAGCATTGTGTTTCTTTACAAAAAGTGTCTTATCAACACTCCCCATTATAAAGTTATGACTTAGTAAAAACTTAGTCAATTTCTCGTACCATGCCCTGGGAGCTTGTTTTAATCCATAGAGTGCCTTTTTCAAGCGATAAACATGATCAGTATGTTTAAGGTCTTCAAAACCCTTAGGCTGTTCAACATATACTTCCTCATGCAGATCACCGTTCAAGAAAGCACTCTTAACATCCATTTGATAAATTTTAAATTTTTTGTTATAAGCAATAGATATAAATAGTCTAATAGATTCAAGACAAGCTACTGCGGTAAAAGTTTCATCATAATCGATGCCTTCTATCTGAGTGTACCCTTGTACAACCAGTCTAATCTTGTTTCTTATAATATTACCAAGTTCATCAGACTTATTTTTAAAGATCCATTTAGTTCCAATAATGTGTTTATCATTAGGTTTAGGAACTAAGTACCATACATCATTCCTTATGAATTGATTAAGTTCATCTTGCATAGCCAATATCTAGTTTTCATCAATAAGCGTTTCTTTTACATTAGCCGGCTTAATCTGGGAAGTGAAGCACACATAATTACAAATATTTTCTAATTGTCTACAAGTGTGCACCCCAGTGAGAGGATTCTCAAGAATTTAATCATTTGGATGGTCTTTAACTGACCACAGTTTAGTGTCATTTTAACTAGATAAATAGTCTGGTTTATCAAATAAAGAGACTTCATCATCTTTTGAACTTGAGACAGGTGTATTCAAGTGATCATCTATAACCACATTAATGGATTCTTGAATTATACCAGCCTTTTTGTTGAGAACATGATATGCTTGACTGTTTAAAGCATACCTTAAGAATATCCCTTCGTCACTTTTAGTTTTAAATTTTCCCAGATTTTCTCGGTCAGGCAAAATGTAGCACTTGCTACCAAAAACTCGAAAGTATCTGACAGTAAACTTCTTATTGAACCATAGTTCATATGCAATCTTATTATTAGATTTTCTAATATAAACACGGTTAATGATATAACAAGCCGTGTTCACTACTTCAGCCCAAAGATTTTTAGAAAGTTTCATGCTATTTAACATCACATTAGCCATTCTTGAAGTACTCAATTTGTTCTTTTAACTACCCCATTCTGTTGAGGTGTCTTGGGTGCAAAATACTCATGCGATATTCCATGATCGCTATAGAACTTCTCAAAACTGCTATTATCAAATTCGAAACCATGATCACTACAAATTTTAGAGATATGTGATTCATTCTCAGTTTGCATATGCTTGAGTACCCTTTTCACTTCATAGAGAGTCTCAGATTTCTCTCTCATGAAAACAACCCATGTATACCTGGTAAAATCATCTACTATTACTAGAATATATTTCTTACCGCCTCGACTCTCTGTTTTAGTCGGTCCAAGGAGATCCATGTGGAGGAGTTCAAGGGGTTTGGATGTGGCATTGGAGTTCACTTTCTTGTGAGCACTCTTAGTTTGTTTTCCAATCTGACATTCACCACAAATTTTATCCATTTTCTTTAACTTGGGTAGACCTCTTATTACTTCACCTTTGCTCAGTCTATAAAGATTACAGTAGTGTACATGTCTTACGCGTTTATGCAATAGTTCGATCTCATTAGTTTGGACCATGTAATATGATAACTTAGACGAGCTTGAATCACATACAATATAGCAGTTCTCAGATGTTTTGCTACCAGTTAATATCACAGAACCATTCTCATTAGAAATCTCATACCCTTGGTTGGTAAATTTGACGCTATGTTTATTATCACAAATTTGAGAAATGCTTAAGAGATTATGCTTAAGGCCCTCTATAAACAACACATTCTCAAATGGAGGAAGATTAAAGAGTTGAACCATACCTTGGCCAATAATCTTGCAGTTGCTACCATCACCAAATGTGACTGAGCCATCAGTCATCTCTTTGAGATTGGTGAACAAATCTTTATCACTTGTCATGTGTCTAGAACAACCACTGTCTAGGTACCACTTTGATTGACTCGAAGCCTTGAAAGTAGTGTGGACAACCAGACAAGTAACCTTAGGGACCCATTTCATTACAGTTTTGGGTTTTAGAGTATAGTTGGTTTTTCTATGCTTATAGTTGTTGTATATTCTACCATTCAAGTTAGATTTTAAAACCTCCTTGAGTAAATCCACAATTTTCTTAGCTAAGGGGTTATGATTCTAATTTTTATAATTGATATGGTTGCTTTTATGTTTCATAGTCTGAAAAGTTTTAGGATTTTAGAAACTATTTTGATTCAAACTTTTCCCTTTTGAGTTAGAGGACTCCCCTTTAATAAACTTAGGAGGAGTGGACTTACTTTTAGGAAGTGTATTCTTATCGTAGCCCAGTCCAGATCTATCAACACATTTCCTAGATCCGGTTAGTAGTCTTTTTAGTTTAGGATCACCCTGGGCATACCTCCAAGTATCCTTCAAACTCAAGAGAGAAGAGACTTTTTGTTTTTGTTTTTCATTTTCTGATTTAAGGTTTTCAATTTGGGATGTTTTGAAATCTAAATCACACTTAGCTTGTTCATAAAAATAAGAAAAATACAATTTTTCTAAAACTAAGGTATCAAAATTTTTATTTAACTTTAAAAACTTTTCTTTTTGAAGTTTTAGTTTTACAGCTATCTTGCAACTTTTCCCATATAGGGCTTTATAGGCATCTTATAATTCATCATCATTTTCAGGGTCGCTTCTCAAATTTTCATCATAAGTTGAATTACAACTGTCTAAGGAAGTGACTTTGGCTAGAGTTATTAAGACCTTGACTATAACACCTCGTACTATACAGTACTCGAGTGTTACCATTTAGTATGAATACAAACCTATTTCTAATTAAATATTCACGTTCATTATAGTTTAAATCTGATTGTTAAAACAGTCCCCATCCATGTGTTGACCCATCCATCTGTTAACGCTCGAGACGAATCATCACGACATTAGCACAACCCATTGTTAGGACTTGATCGCCTCAATAGGTAAATCAAACCATCCAGTGGACATATAATATCTAATAAGTATATTATTTTTATTTTATATTATAGATTTTACACAAACATAGATTAAAAAGAAGTACAAATGCATTTTGATAATTTAGTTGTCATATAACAATGCACGAAAATATATTATAATAGAGGGATATGTATACATTTAATGTATATAAAATATTATGAAAATAATATTATATTAAATAAACATAATGAGTAATAATGTTACAATACATGATTGAATTATAGATATTAATGTAGTGATAAATATCTTTTATGAATATGCATATAAAATTTTATAGACAATTAATAAAAAATTGTACATTATTTAACAACATTGAATACAACTATGATGTTTATCAAATATAATATTATGTAATTTTCAATTCGTTTATATGTATAATATAATATTATATATTAATAAATATGTGATTCATAACATGTATATAGTAGTATATTAATATTAAAATTAAATTTATATGAGATTTTAATCATCATAATTATAAGTAATATGCAATAGCAATAAAATTTAAATTAATATTTGTATTAGTTAGCAATGCATGATGTGAGCCTTGCAAATGGCCCATTAGGACTTTTTAACCATTGATGATCAAACTCAGGATGGTTCGACCGTCAGATCAGTGAAAATCGATACATGAAACCCAAATCAAGTGGTGGACCCCACCTGCGCCCTGGGATCTACCTAATTTCTGGTCAAAGGCCTTGACTTGGACCTCCTAAAAGGAATGAGCGGAGTGGATTTATCACAAACACTATGGTGGGCCCCACGTAGTCGACCACATGTACACAGCTGGTGCACACCCGTTGTGCACCAGACGCCCCAAGTCGGTTAGCATGAGCTGACTCGTGCTTACCTTAAAAAGGGAAAAGCTCTCTCTCTCTCTCTCTCTCTCTCTCTCTCTCTCTCTCTTCTTTTGGTGATGATGATGATGAGAGTGGCCCACTTATGATGTATGTATCATATCCTTACCATCCGTTTTGGGACGTAAGGATCCCACCGTGATGAATGGATTAGATCCACACCATCCATCTGAGGACCACGTATAAGTGGGGCCACCTCAATATATGTGGTTGGTGGGCCACGTGTACGTTACCCCACCTTAATGAATGTATTGCATCCATACATTAGACGTCCAGTAGCCTCTGCTGCTGGACTGTGTAAGGGATGACACAAAAAAAAGAGAAATAATATTTACATAATATATATATATATAATGTTATTATGGTGGGCCCCACGTGGGACCCACTAATTGTGGTTCAATCACCGGAGCACCCAGCTGCTAGCTTTACGTCAGCAAGTTGGTGGGGACCACCATCATATATGTGTTACATATCAGGCCATCTGTGTCTGGACAATTTTGTGGGCCCTAACATGAGGTATGTGTTAATCCATACCATCCAACACCCTGGACGAGTGGGACCCACCCCTTTATCATCACCGTCCAAACTCTGGATGGTGATTGGTTGGACCACCTCACACCAGCCCATTCCTGATGTATTGATGTCAGTAGTTCTGTGGGTCCCACTGCTGTATATGTCAGCAATTCTGTGGGCCCACTGCACCGTGTGTTATATTAGGGTCGTCCATCTGCTGGACGGCCAGCAACCTCACCATGATGGATGTTTTCCATCCAAATCGTCCATCATCTAACGTGCTCGTGGGCCCCACTCTGATGGATTTGTTCCATCAAAATCGTCCATCTAGTTGGCGACCTCGTCTCAAGGCCTGAGACCAAAAAAATAAGATAGATCCAGTATCAAGTGGACCACACTGCAGAAACAGTAAGATTGAATGTCTACCATTGAAACCCCTTTTGGGTTATAGAAGTTTTGAACCTATATGATATTTATTTTTCCTCTAAGTTCAGGTCTTTATGACCTTATGAACTGATTGGATGGAAAATAAATGCTTTGGTGGGCCCTCTTAATTTTAACAGTGGGAATCACTATCACCACTGTTATGTGTGGTGTGGTCTAGATGATCTCTTGATATGATTCATATTTTTGCATAATACTCTAAAAAGATCTCTAATAATAGATGAATGGGGTAGTGGTATGCGATGTATATGGGGCCCATTTGATAAGGCCCGATGTGATGTATTTTGGGCCCATTTGGTGAGGCCCATTGTGATGTGTTTGGAGCCCATGGAGAGTGGCCCATTGTGATGTTTATTAGGCCCATGTCATGCAGCCCATTTGATGTATTTGAGGCCCACATGATGTGGCCCATTTAATGTATATGGCCCATTGGTGCGGCCCATATGATGTGGCCCATTTGATGCATGTTGGCCCATTGGAGTGGCCCACATGATGTGGCCCACTTGATGTATATAAGGCCCATTGAGATGTATTTGAGGCCGTTGGGTTGAGGCCCAATGTAATGTACATAAGGACCATGAGTGAGGCCCAATGAGACATATGTGAGGCCTTTGTGTGGGCCAAATGTGATGTATATGAGGCCCATTGCGATGTGAGATTCCACCATGATGTATGTAATGATGTTTATGGTGGCTATGCCTTGGGAGCAATGATGGCTTGACGTCCACATTGTAAGAGCAATGATGGTTAAATGTCTGCATTATAACTCTCCCTAGGGTCTATTGATGGGCCCATACTTGTAGTGTGCAGGCTGTCTAGGCCCATCGTCATTATGAATAGAGTCCATCACCATATAACATGTTTAGTATAGCTCTATGACTCATGCTCATACGCATCATATGTATGCTTGATATGAGGAGTGACTAATCATAGCATATGCCTTCGGACAGATTATTTATGGGCTCTCTGATAGGCGAAGTTGCCCCACATGTGCGCACAGTATGTGCAGGATTGTTATATGACTGATAATGTGATTCATGCACTTCGCATTTGTATGAAATGACTATTATACGCCCTAGCGACATCAGGGTTGTTGCTCCACAGGCACATCGTGAATGGCAGGACCAGACACCGAAAAGATTGTTACTAGCATCGGGGCACTATAGATGTCCTTAGATGAAAATCTTTAAACCCGATGGTACCAGAGGATGACTCCAACGTCGAGACCGAGTGGATACATGAGCGTACGAGGGCCGAATACCAGGAGGCCGCATCTCTGATTGTGTCGTGGTCGGTTGGAAAGGGGTGTGGCCTTACCCGCTTGAGGGTAGGGGGCATTGCTAGGCTGAGTATGACCAGCTAGTGAATGGGTCCACTATTGACGTGCCGGATAGGTATTGGCAAACTATTGGCCAGGCGGATAGTGAGGTTTCTTACGCTCACTTGGACTGCATACCTGAGAAAGGGGCAGTGTCATTCGGAGTGTACTAAACCTCGGTGATTATCCAGAGTGAGAACTGTACTGATATGTGATGCTCTAGTGATGAGCTACATTGATATGTGGATTTGGATGAGGATTGGCATGCTTGAGTTGCATCTAGCATCGCATGGTCTTGATATGGCCGATAGCATTCATATCATGCATTGCATAGCCTTGGTATGGATGATTGCATTCATGTACTCATAGCATAATTCTACATTACTCCAATATAGCATTCTGAAAACATTCATATTGTGAACACACTCTCACCATCCATTAAGCTTTCTATAAGCTTTGTACGATTGATGCGTGCAGGTGCCAGGACGTAGTCTTAGCTTAGTCTTAGCAGGAGCATGCAGTCAAGCTTCAAGTGTTTCTGTTATTCTTATCTTATATTTCCCTTCACACACATTGTACCTTAAAGTTTTTTTTATCATAGTGGATTTTGTTATGGTGTTCTTGTGGTTATTATTCGTGGGTTATGCTTATGGTTTTGCTTATTATGAATCAAAATCATGTTTAAAATCCTCCTTTTAGAATGGCAGGATCAAAAACTGGTGTATGGGTGTCGAGAGCCAAGAATGGAGTACTATGGAGGTCATTGGCACCGGATTCAGCAATTGAAAATTATGTGAGCCCGATTTCTGAGTTTGGGGCATGACAAAATCTGTCATGGACGTCGTTCAACTTCCCCAATAGTTTTCTTCATCCAACGGGCTGTTGGTGGCACTGGACTGAGTCCAGGACCATTTCAGCCATCCACAAAAGGGATGGATGAAAAGGAGGAGTAAAAGGGAGGAAAGAAAGAGAGAGCGAGAGAGAGGAGTGTGGGTGCGTGCATGCCATCCCAAGTTCAAGTCAAACCGATTCAGGTAACTCTTCATCTCCTTAAGCTCCAAACAACTCCTCTGTGAGATCTTTTTCTGAACCAGAACCGGTCCCAAATCAGGGCTGAAATGGCTATTCGAATGGGCCTTAGATCAGGCAGAAACCAGGTCCTAAAAAGGAATGAGCTAAGGGCCAAGAACAGCCACTAACCGGATCGTGAAACCAGCCCCCAGCTGGCGTGATTGGTGCCAAAACCGAGCCTTCATCAGCCCTCATTTTGGGCTATAAAATGGTCTGCACGCTATACAGGTGGGCCGCACCCTATACTAGGTGGGCCGCACCATGTAACAAGTGGGCCACACGCATAGGCTAAGTGGGCCTCACATAAGGGTCACGTGGGCTACGTTCCAACAGACCTCCTTTCAAGGAAAGTTGGTGAGACTCGCCAAATGGGCCAAAGTTGGTGGGACTGGTTGTCTTAAAACAGACCCAAACCGCAAGCCTTTCAAAACACCCATATGGTAGTTAGCTAGAATTAACACAAAATCTTGGGTTGGAAATAAACCCAGGTGACCAATCATATAACGTTGGACATATTAGACAACTGCAGGGATCCAATTCAAGGAAGGAGCTACGAACTACCAGGTGAAGATTTCTTCCCCTTGAGCTCCAAACAACTCCTCTGTGAGATCTTTTTCTGAACCAGAACCAGCCCCAAATCAGGGCTGAAATGGCTGTTCGAATGGGCCTTAGATCAGGTAGAAACCAGGTCCTAAAAAGGATTGAGCTAAGGGCCAAGAACAGCCTTTAACCGGATCGTGAAACCAGCCCCCAGCTGGCGTGATTGGTGCCAAAACCGAGCCTTCATCAGCCCTCATTTTGGGCTATAAAACGGTCTGCACACTATACAGGTGGGCCGCACCATATACCAGGTGGCCCGCACCATGTAACAAGTGGGCCACATGCATAGGCCAAGTAGGCCTCACATAAGGGTCACATGGGCCACGTTCCAACTGGCCTCCCTTAAAGGAAGGTTGGTGGGACTCGCCAAATGGGCCAAAGTTGGTGGGACTGGTTGTCTTAAAATAGACCCAAACCGCAAGCCTTTCAAAACACCCATATGGTAGTTAGCTAGAATTAACACAAAATCTTGGGTTGGAAATAAACCCAAGTGACCAATCATATAGCGTTAGACATATTAGACAACCACAGGGATCCAATTTAAGGAAGGAGCTATGAACTACCAGGTGAAGATTTCTTCCCCTTGAGCTTTCCATTTTCCTATTAGCTTAAGTATAGTTTTATTTTAATTTAAATTGATAATTGATATCTTTATCTTATAATCAGATGTGTAATTGTTGAAATCAAATTGCTAGATTTCATACTTAATATTTATCCTGCATATTGTCTCATACTTGTGGATTATTTGTGGATTGCTTATGAAACTTAAACCAGTACATCAGTGGGAAACCCCCACCTATAAATGTACACCCATACTTGGGATGTAACCCGACTGGTTGTGATTATAATGGACCTTCGACTTAGTGGTTATTGAGTGGTGGTTTAAATTGATTAACGATGTGGGCCTACCATCTAAGGTTATTGTGTCCAATGGCTTTCAAGGATGGTCTTTTATCGAATGGTTTTGATGCTCGCCCTATATGGCTTATTTTGATAATTGCCCTATGTGGCTTGTTTTGATATCGCCCCATGTGGCTTTATTCTGGTATTTGCCCTATGTGCGTTCTACATTTTATCCTATACAATCCTGTTATGGTAAGTCCCATATACTGTAATATGATTGGCCATTAGTGGATGGGTTTCCATTAAACATCCTAAGATGGTAGTCTTATGAGCTAGAGATGGTGGGATAGGACTTATGCCCGAACTATCGGCTTACGCTGGTGACAAGCCCCCGTAGTGACCTTTGAGCTTATTTAAATTAGTTGGTTATAATTGAACTAATAACGGGTTGGCTAAACATGCATACATGGTACATACCAGAATATATTGCTATCGTACGTGATGTACATATTTTTTTTGACTGGTTGATTTTTCCAAGTTTGATGATTGCATAGGTGACGAGCCCAACTTCCACACAGATGTGCATCCCCAGAGCGATGACTGCATTCATGCATCCATGCATCTAATAAGACATACATCATATATTGTTTTGTATGCTTTGTTTTATAACTATGCTTACCTAATGCGGTGGTGTATAATCTTGAGAGGAATTCATACTGAGTTAGCCACCTATCCATCAAATATATAACCGTACAGGTAACATAGGTGGCTTAATTGATTTTTAAGTTCAGATTGATGAGGAGCAAAGTACCACTGATGAAAATGCATGATTGTATTGTCAAGAGTTGCTACATGGTTTTACAATTCCAAATTTGTTATATTTTGTTTTGGTTACATGTAACATCATTTCACTTGTAATTGTAAGTTTGGGACATTCATTTGTATAATTCATTATGGGCAATTTTTTGTATATTCTAAATATAAATGTTAATTTTTCATTATGTAAGATTTGTCCATTCTATGCTAATCAGCTAACTCTGATGAAAGAAAAAATAACATAGGTGGATTTTGGCTCTTTATAGGTTAACACTCGAGTTTTTGGGAAATGAGTTGTAAGACCCATAACCTAGACCGTACCGTTCCGTAGGCTCCCATGAACCTCCCAATCGAATTTCGACAACCCTCGACCTGTATCCGACGTTTGAGCGTAATCCTAAGTCGAGTCCTACATACCGAAGTCGGCTCGACCCGAAACTTGTACCCTAGTGACTGTGCCTTCGCTGCGGTTTTAATGCCGAGACTCGCGCACCGATCCGATACCCAGGCTAGAAGATATGGGCCCACGTTCATTTTGAGAAAAACACCACACGTTGCTAATTTAGAGAGAATCTCTACAACCTATCACATCAATCAATTAATCAATCAATCAATATCAAGTACATATCTTATCACAAGTACAAGTCAAGTACAAGCAACCCATCTCTCTCCCATTCCCAAAGTCAACTCTCTCTCTCTCCACCCATCCCTTTCTTACAACTCCATCACTCCACCCATCACCCATCATCCCATCCCTTTTCACCCATCACATCTCTCTCCCTCTCATTTCTCTCTTCACTCTCAAGAAAAAAATAAAAAATCAAAATCCAACGTCCAACTCCCCAAGCTCTCTTCCAAAACTAAGTGTGGCCCACTTTTTCACCCTCTCATCTCCCATCTCAGCCATTCATTCTCCATCAACCTCCATTAAAATTAAAGTTAAGGAGCCTAAGAGTCCAAGGAGCTAAGGAGAAGGTCGATAGGTGGGTGATTCACTGTTAAATTTCATTTTTTTGGGACCACATGTGGTAGGACCCGTTTGAAGTATATAATGTAAGAAATGGAGGGCCCATAGTGGCGGGGTCCCTCCTCTTCATCACGATCTCTCTCTCTCTCTCTCTCATGATAGGTTTGGCCCACTTGATCCACGCCATATAAGCCGTGGGCCCATCTGATGTATGCTTTCCATCCATGTCATCCAACCGTCCAAATGTTTTGACTGTGGGGCCCTGATTCATGTTCCGTCCACACTATTCATCTAGGAAGTTGGATGAAGGGAATCTATATAAAAATCAACAGATCCAAAACTCTGGTGGGCCACACTGACGTGGGCCCACCTGGATATATGTATTTTATGCTCATCGTCCATTTGTGGACGGTGGGATGGAAGCAAATGGGATGGAGTATCCCACGCAGCAAGGTGCTGCTATGGACGTCAATAAGTTTTGTGGGGCCACCCTGATATATCTGTTGTATCTGCATCGTCCAGAATGCTGGATAGTGAGATCTACCTCGATGGCATGTGTGGAAGGCACACTGTTTAGATCATGGGATCAACATGACTTGTATTTCATCCAAGCGGTCCATCCATGACGCTGGACTACGTTGTTTTTTTAAGGGTGTAATATATATTAGCATATATGTATGAGAGGTGGGCCACACGTGTGGACCCACCACGATATATGCCTCAAATCTGCACCGTCCCAAGCATCAGACTCTCTGGACGGTGGCTTTTGTTTTTTTCTATATAAGTCATGTTATATTATAATATAATATAATATATTATATTATATTATATATATATATATATATATATATATATTATATATATTATATTATATTATATTATATGATATATGCCATAAGTGGGCCACTACGTGGACCACACCATGACGTATGGTATTATCTGCACCGTCCAGTTGCTGGATGGTGCAGCTGGCCTAATATCCAAACCATCCACCCATCTTGCTGGGACGGGCAGGAGCTTTGTGCAGCAACCATAATGCGTATTTTGTATCCCTACCATCCATCTGTGTGTGGACGTGGGGCCCACCTTGGTGACGTGCTGGGTGCAGCACGGCCCCACCATGATGCACATGTCGTATCTTGCCACCCATCCATCTAACGTGACGGGCCATGTATGTGGACCCCACAAATATATGTGAACCGTCCATCCTTTTGGCTAACTCGCCTCAAGACTTGTTATTAAGTGGACCACACTACAACAAACAGTGGGTTTGACCGTCTACCATTGAAATCCTATTTTGGGTTACAGAAGTTTTAAATTAATATGATATTTGTTCCTTCCCCCTATCCAGGTCTTTGTGACCTTGGGAACAGACTGGATGGGAAAAGAAACACTACGGTGGGCCCACTAGAAATTCAACCATGAAAATTATTAGCACCACTGCCAATTGTGGTATGGTTCAGATGATCTTTTGATCGATTCATTGTTTAGATAATGCTTTAAAATGACATTTATAGATGGATGAATGGTGCAGCCCAACTTATATGGCCTATTATTATATTTGGGAGACCTAATACCACGTATTCGGGGCTCATGGGTTGAGGCCCATTGTGATGTATTTGAAGCCCATGGGTAGAGGCTCATAGTGTTGTGTATTAGGCCCATTTGTATCGGCCCATTTGATTGATTTGACCCATTTGATTGATTCAGTCCATTTAGTGTAATTGAGGCCCATGATGATGTATATTAGGCCCTTGTACTAGGTCGTGGGCCCCTATTCGATTGGCCCTATGAGTGTCATTCCTTGGAAGCAATGTTGGTTAAAGGTCCACATTGATGGGCAATGATGGTTGGACGTCCACATTGTGACCTTTCCTTAGGCCTTGTTAGGCCCATCCTCATTATTCTCTAGCGGGTTAACCTAAATGCTTGGGCCCCACTGATTTTAATTGGTCCATCATCGGCCGTCTATCTATGGACCCCACCTCACACCGAAGTTAATTATCAATGTCGATTATCGGTGCCGATTACCGATACCGACTACCATTGCCAATTATGAGATTGTGATAGCATAGCATTATAATACATGCCCATACGCATCATCTGTATGATTCTTATATGATGTGATTAGCCATTGCATATGCCTTAGTGAAGGTGGTTTATGGGACTTCCTGATAGGTAGAGTTATCCCACATGAGCGCACGGTATGCGCAGGATTGATGCATAATTGGACTGCATAACTCATGCACTTTGCATTTGTGTGATTGTGACTATTGTATGCCCTAGTGATATCAGGGTCATAGCCTCCACAGACATATCATGGGTGGTGGATTGGATATCGAAAATACTATTTCTAGCATCGGGGTGTCATAGATGTTCCTGGGTGAAAATCCCTAAACTCGATGGTTACAGAGGATGACTCCAACGTCGAGACTGAGTGGATACATGAGCGCATGAGGGCCGTATACTAGTAGGCCACTTCTCTCAATGTATCGTGGTCGATTGGAAAGGGGTGTGACCTTACCTGCCTGAGTGAGGGGGCAATTTCTAGGTTGAGTTTAACCAACTTGAGGAATAGGTCCGTTATTGACGAGTCGGGCCTGATATTGGCAGGCGGATAGTGAGATCTCTTTTACTCAACCAGTTGTGCGCTCAGATAAGGGCAACAAGCTGGCATAGAGTGTACTAGACCCTGGTGATTATCCAGAGTGAGAACTATACTGCTATTTGATGTTCTGGTGATGAGCTGCATTGACATATGGATTAGGATGAGGACTAGTGTGCTTGAGTTACATCTTGCATGCTTGGCCTTGGTATGGCCGATATCATTCACTCCTTGCATCGCATGGTCTTGATATGGTCGATAGCACTCATGCCTTGCATCGCATAGCCTTGGTATAGCTGATGACATTCATGAACTTACCAGCATTTTCGCATTACTCTGATATTACAAACTTTCATTTCTATCATATGTACACACTTTCACCACCCTCTAACCTTTTTATAAGCTTATACATGATCGTTGCATGCAGGTGACTCTAGGCAGTAGCAGTTCAGGAGCAGGAGCGTGCTGCAGAGCTTCAAGAGTTTTAGCTTTATTGTCTTGTATTTCCCTTTATACGCATTGTACCTTAAAGTTTTTTATGATAGTGGATTTTGTGATGGTGTTTTTGTGGTTATTGTTCATGGGTTATGCTTATGGTTCTGCTCATTACGAATAAAATTGATGTTGAAAATCCTCCTTATAGGAACCCAGGATCGGAACCTAGTGTAAGGGTGCTGGGAGCCAAGAATGGGGTACTACGAAGGCTATCGGCACCAGATTCGGTGATCGAAAATTTTGTGAGCCCGATTTCTGAGTTTAGGGCGTGACAAAAGTTGGTATCAGAGCATAACTTGGGAACAACTCAGAACAACATCACATATCTAGTATGAGTTTAGGTCAATTAGGTTCCGAGTATGTAACCTTCCGAGTTAATACCCTAACGTGCCTTCGAGAGTTTTCAAGGATTAATAGACACCTTTGTTCATTTCTATAGGACATGCCGCCCAGGAGAGTGACCCGAGCGACTCCGCTCCACCACCTGAGACTCCCGCTTTACCACCTACGACTCCCGCTCCACCCCCAAAGATCCCTGCTCCCCAGCCTGATGATGTCGTTCCTCCACCCAAGACTAGTGCGGATCCGATTGTACTGTGAGTGCCTCCCAGTTACATCAGATGTTGCAGGCTGTAAGGCTATGCTTCAGGGACAGAGCAGGCACCCAGTTATCTCTCCAGCCCAGGCAAAACAGGAGCGTGTGAGCGCCCCCTTCTTTAAGAGTTCGGATAGCTCGATCCTCCGCGTTTCCAGGGCGAGTCAGATCCGATAGCAGCGGAGAGGTGGTGCTCTAATGTGGAGAAGATTTTTGATGCTATGACGTGTACGACTCAGCAACGAGTCCAGTTGGCAGTATTTCTTCTCCAGGGTGAGGCCAAGCACTGGTGGACCTCTGTTGCCCATGTTGTAGGGCCCGAATTCATCTGGACATGGGATGATTTTGTAGATCGATTTGAGCAGTAGTATTTCCCTACCCACATTTATCGTCAGTGAGCATTAGAGTTCGACACTCTGGTGCAGGGGGACATGTCCGTGGCACAGTATGCGGCCCATTTTATGGCGTTATTGAGGTTTGCACCGTATTTGATCAATGACGAGGAGCGAAAGGCCCGCCATTTCAAGAACGGCTTGCGTTATAGTCTTTGAGGCAGTGTTATTAGGCATGAGCTCCCGACCTTTCAGGCGGTAGTACGGAGGGCTCAGATTTATGAGAGCATGTGGGCCGGCACGCAGACCGATCGTGATCGGAGGAGAGACTGGAAGAGGCAGGCCCCTCTAGTAGCTCCCATCAGCAGCAGCATCGTCAGCAGCAGAGGCGCACAAGCCATCCATTTGTCAGAGCACCAGAAGCACCAGCGTCACCACCTTAGAGGCAGCTTCCTGGTACCTGTTATGGATGCGGTGGGATAAGACACCGTAGGTGGGAGTGTCCCCGACCATAGCAGCAGCAGCCGAGAGCACCACAGCAGCAGCGACAGCAGCTCCCACTGTCAAGGCCCCCTAATAGCAGCATCAGCACTAGCCTCCGAGACCACAGCAGCAGAGACAGCAGTTTCGAACGTCTTAGTGAAAACAGTAGTAATAGCACCCACAGAGGGCACATGCACCTCCCCAGCCAGTTCAGGCTAGGTTCTACGCTGCTCAGCAGGATCTGCAGTCATCTAGAGGAGTCGTGGAGGGTATTCTTCCCATCTCTACATGCATCACCCAAGTATTATTTGATTCTGGTGCTTCGCACTCATTCATGTCTGAGGATTTTTTACCTATCGACTGGATTACCGACAGAGTCTGCTAGTGAGGGATTGACCATATTGATGCCCTTGGGGAAGACCACAATATTGGGTTGTTTCTATTCGTCTTGCCCTGTTCTGGTCGATGATATCTTTTTGCCCGCTGACTTATTTGTGCTGCCGATGTCAGATTTTGACGTTATATTGAGCATAGATTGGCTTGTCGAGTATCACGCTATCTTGGACTGTTCCGTGAGGACGGTCACGTTCTGCATACCAGGCTTACCACAATTTCAGTTTGTTGTTGAGCCCAGAGGAGAGTCGTTATCTTATTTGATGTCATGTGTCATTGAGGAGCCTGTTGCCACATGTATTGATCAATTGCCGATTGTTTGTGATTTCTCTGTCGTGTTCTAGGAGATTTCAGGGTTGCCGCCTCGTCGACGTATTAAGTTCCATATCGATCTTATGCCTGGTACCGCACATATTTCGAAGGCCTCGTATCGTATGGCACTGATGGAGTTGTGAGAGTTGGGATTCATCCGTCCGAGCAGTTCTCCGTGGGGAGCACCGGTACTCTTCGTCAGCAAGAAGGATGGCTCGTTGAGGCTCTGTGTCGATTACCGTAAGCTTAACCGGGTCACGATCAAGAACAAGTACCCGCTCCTGAGGATAGATGATTTATTTGATTAGCTGCAGGGTGCACAGTTCTTTTCAAAGATTGACCTGCGTTCCGGTTATCATCAGATTCGGGTCTGAGAGGAGGACATCCCGAAGACGACTTTCATAATGCATTATGGTCATTTTGAGTTTCAGGTTATGTCCTTCGGACTAACCAATGCACCCGCAGTCTTCATGCAATTGATGAACGAGGTCTTCCATCTATATCTGGATCAGTTTGTTGTGGTATTCATCGACGACATTCTGATATATTCGAGGACCTGAGAGGAGCATATGCAACATTTGGAGATCGCATTACAGACCCTCCATGCCTACCAGCTATATGCGAAGCTAGAGAAGTGTGAGTTTTGGCAGGATGAGGTGAAGTTCCTCGGTCACGTGGTGATGAGGGAGGGTGTTGCAGTGGACCCTTTGAAGGTTGAGGTGGTGCGTCTGTGGGCCAGCCAACAACTACATCGGAGATCCATAATTTTCTTGGTTTGGCGGGCTATTACCGGCGTTTCATTGAGGGCTTCTCCAGTATCGCAGCCCTGTTGACCAGGTTGACTCAGAAGGGTGCAGAGTTTGTTTGGAGCGACACCTATGAGCAAGCATTTATGGAGCTGAAAGACCACCTCACGTCCGCTCCTGTCCTCACTCTTCCCTCTGGGAGTGATGGGTTTGTTGTATTTATTGATGCTTTGCGTATTGGCTTGGGTGTTGTCCTGATGTAGCACGGAAAACCTGTGGCTTATGTGTTTTGCCAGCTTATGGTCCATGAGCTGAACTACCCCACGCATGATTTGGAGCTAGCAGCAGTCGTCTTCGCATTGAAGGTGTGGAGACACTATCTCTATGGGGTCAGATTCGAGCTCTTCTCCGGCCACAAGAGCTTAAAGTATCTATTCTCTCAGTCTGAGCTAAACATAAGGCAGAGACGCTGGATGGAGCTCCTAAAGGACTATGATTTTGACCTCCAGTATCACCCAGGTAATGTGAACGTGGTCGTGGATGCCCTCAGCCGTTAGCCACAAGGCCTGGTAGCATACATGATGTTTTAGGAGTGGAGGATGCTCGAGGATATAGTAGAGTATGACTTCGATTTTGGTCTGCAGTCTTCTATCGTTCAGCTATTGAGCCTGTCGATTCAACCCTCTCTTGTCGCAAGGGTGATCGAGGATCAACAGATAGACTAGTCGTTACAGGATTATCGAGCAGAGGCAGCATCTGAGAGTTAGACAGATTGGCAGATTGGTTCTAATGGTGGACTTCGCTTCAGAGGCCGATTATGTGTCCCGGATATTCCTGAGTTGCATAGAGATCTTATGACCGAGGCACATCGATTGCGATTTTCTATCCACCCTGGATTGACGAAGATGTATTGTGATATGAGGAGACAGTATTATTGGGCGGGGATGAAGCACCAAATCACCAATTTTGTGGTCGAGTGTGACACATGCCAGCGTGTCAAGGCCGATCACCAAAGACCCCCTGGTCCATTGTGGCCAATAAGCATCCCGATGTGGAAGTAGGAGCACATATCTATCGATTTTATCATGGGTTTGCCGAGGACTTAGCACGGTCATGACGACATCTAGATTGTCGTGGATCACCTGATGAAGTCGGCACATTTTCTTCCGATTCGTGAGACTTGACATGCGGACCAGCTCGCCAAGCTGTTTGTTGATGAGATCGTGAGACTGCACGGTGTTCCTGTCTCGATCGTTTCAGACCGAGACCCAAAGTTCACGTCTCAGTTTTGGGGTAGCTTTCAGAAAGCGATGGGTACTGATTTGCAACTCAATACCACGTATCATCCGCAAACCGATGGCTAGACAAAGAGGATCAACCAGATCCTTGAAGATATGCTTCAGGCCTGCGCGATTGACTTCGGGGGTAGCTGAGATGAGCATCTACGATTGGCTAAGTTTACAGCTATTAGGTGACCATTGACATGATTCCTTTTAAGGCATTTTATGGCAGACCATGCAGATCTCTGAGTTGTTGGACTGAGGTCGGAGATCGGCATCTCTTAAGTCTCGAGCTTGTGCAGTAGACGTCAGAGGTTATTGATATCATCAGGTAGAGGATGCGCACAGCTTAGAGCCGGCAGAAGATTTTTTCTGATCGCTGGCGTCGTCCCTTGGAGTTCACTGTTGGGGACAATGTATCTCAAGGTTTCGCTCATGAAGGGCGTAGTTTAATTTGGATCGAAGGGCAAGCTTACCCCGAGATTCATAGGACCTTCGAGATCACTAGGCGTATAGGTGCCATGACCTATTGGCTTGCCTTTCTATCTCAGTTGTCTGGCTTCCACAACATTTTTCATGTCTCTATGCTGAGGAAGTGTGGGTCAGACATCATTCCTGTTATTGATTAGCAGCCGCTGGAGGTTCGTGAGGACACTTCTTACATTGAGCAGCCAGTTCATATCCTCAATCAGAAAGAGTAGGTCCTCCGGACCATGGTCATCCCCTTGGTGAACGTTCTGTGGGGTCACCATTCCGTTGATGAGACAACTTGGGAGCGCGAGGCCGAGATTCGAGAGCATTATCCCCATCTCTTTGATGATTGATTATATGTTGTATCTTGTATGTTGTCTCCGATTTTATATGATGATGCTAAGTTTCTTCTTTCTTTATGAGTTATGTCTAGTGGCGATGATAATGTAAATTTTGAGGATGAAATTTTTATTTGGAGGGGAGAGTTGTAAGACCTGTACCCTAGACCGTCCCGTTCCGTAAGCTCCCGCGGTCCTCCCGATAGAATTCTGACAACCCTTGACCTGTATCTGACATTTGCACGTAATCCTAAGCAGAGTCTTGCATACTGAAGTCGGCTCAACCCAAAACTTGTACCCTAGCGACGCACCGTTGCCGCGGTTCCAACGCCGCGACTCACACACCAATCTGATACCTAGGCTAAAAGATATGGGCCTGCGTTCATTTCAAGAAAAATGCCGTGCGTTACGAATTTCGAGAGAATCTCTACAACCTATCCCATAAATCAATCAATCAATCAATATTAAGTACATATCCTATCACAGGTACAAGTCAAGTACAAGCAACCCATCTCTCTCCCATTCCCAAAGTCAACTCTCTCTCTCTCTCTCCACCCATCTCTTTTTTACAATTCCATCACTCCACCCGTCACCCATCACCCATCATCTCATCCCTTTTCACCCATCACTTCTCTCTGCCTCTCATTTCTCTCTTCACTCCCAAGCAAAAAAATAAATAAATCCAACGTCCAACTCCCCAAGCTCTCTTCCAAAACTAAGTCTGGCCCACTTTCCCACCCTCTCATCTCCCATCTTAACCATTCATTCTCCACCAACCTCCATTAAAATTGAAGTTAAGGAGCCTAGGATTCCAAGGAGCTAAGGAGAAGATCAATAGGTGGGTGATCCACCGTTAAATTTCATTTTTTTGGGACCACATGTGGTGGGACCCATTTGAAGTATGCAATGTAAGAAATGGAGGGCCCATAGTGGCGGGGTCCCTCCTCTTCATCATGATCTCTCTCTCTCTCATGATAAGTGTGGCCCACTTGATCCATGCCATATAAGCCATGGGCCCACCTAATGTATGCTTTCCATCCATGTCATTCAACTATCTAGATGTTTTGACGGTGGGGCCCTAATTCATGTTCCGTCCACACTGTTCATCTAGGACGTTGGATGAAGGGAATCTATATAAAAATCAACAGATTCAAAACTTTGGTGGGCCACACCGATGTGGGCCCACCTGGATATATGTATTTTACCCTCACCGTCCATTTGTGGACGATGGGATGGAAGTAAATGGGATGGAGTATCCCATGCAACAAGGTGCTGTTATGGACATCAGTAAGTTTTGTGGGGCCACCGTGATATATCTGTTGTATCTGCACCGTCCAGAATGTTGGATGGTGATATCTACCTTGATGGCAAGTGTGGAACACACACATTTCAGATCATGGGACCACCATGACTTATATTTCATCCAGGTGGTCCATCCACGACACTGGACTGTGTTGTTTTTTTAAAAAAAAGGGTGTAATATATATTAATATAATATATATTAGCATATATGTATGAGAGGTGGGCCACACGTGTGGACCCACCAGGATATATGCCTCAGATCTGCACTGCCTAGATCATCAGACTCTCTGGACGGTGGTTTTTGTCTTTTTTTTATATATAGGTCATGTTATATTATAATATAATATAATATATTATATTATATTATATATATATATATATATATTATAATATAATATATGCAATAAGTTGGCCACTACGTGGACCACACCATGACGTATGGTATTATCTGCAACGTCCAGTTGCTGGACAGTGCAGCTAGCCTAATATCCAAACCATCCACCCATCTTGCTAGGACGGGTAGGAGCTTTGTGCAGCCACCATGATGCATATGTTGTATCCCTACCATCCATCTGTGTGTGAACATGGGCCCCACCTTGGTGACATGCTGGGTGCAGCACGGCCCCACCATGATGCACGTGTCGTATCCTTACCGCCCATCCATCTAACGTGATGGGCCACATATGTGGACCCCACTAATATATGTGAACCGTTCCATCCTTTTGGCTAACTCGCCTCAAAGCTTGAGACTAAAAATAAGACAGATCTAGTTATTAAGTGGACCACACTACAACAAACAGTGGGTTTGACCGTCTACCATTGAAATCCCATTTTGGGTTACAGAAGTTTTGAATTAATATGATATTTGTTCCTTCCCCCTGTCCTGGTCTTTGTGACCTTACGAACAGACTGGATGGGAAAATAAACACTATGGTGGGCCCACTGGAAATTCAACAATGAAAATTATTAGCACCACTGCCATTTATGGTATAGTTCCGATGATCTTTTGATCGATTCATTGTTTGGATAATGCTTTAAAATGATATCTATAGATGGATGAATGGTGCAACCCAAGTTATATGGCCTACTTGTTATATTTGGGAGGCCTAATGCCACGTATTTGGGGCTCATAGGTTGAGGCCCATTGTGATGTATTTGGAGCCCATGGGTAGAGGCCCATAGTGTTGTGTATTTGGCCCATTTGTATCGGCCCATTTGATGGATTCAGCCCATTTGATTGATTCGGCCCATTCAGTGTAATTGAGGCCCATGATGATGTATATTAGGCCCTTGTACTAGGCTGTGGGCCCCTATTCGATTGGCCCTATGAATGTCATTCCTTGGAAGCAATGTTGGTTAAAGGGCCACATTGATGGGCAATGATGGTTGTTAGGCCCATCCTCATCATTATCTAGCGGGTTAACCTAAATGCTTGGGCCCCATTAATTTTAATTGGTCCATCATCGGTCATCTATCTATGGACCTTACCTCGTACCAAGGTTGATTATCGATGCCGATTATCGGTGCCGATTGTCAATACCGGCTACCGTTGCAGATTATGAGATTGTGATAGCGTAGCATTATGATACATGCCTATGCGCATCATCTATATGTTTGTTATGTGATATGATTGGCCATTGCATATGCCTTAGTGAAGGTGGTTTATGGGACTTCCTGATAGGCAAAGTTATCCCACATGAGCGCACGATATGCGCAGGATTGATGCATGATTGGACTGCGTGACTCATGCACTTTGCATTTGCGTGATTATGACTATTATATGCCTCAGCGACATTAGGGCATTAGCCTCCATAAACACATCATGGGTGATCGGATTGGATACCAGAAATACTGTTTCTAACATCAAGGTGTCATAGATGTCCCTGGGTGAAAATTCATAAACCCGATGGCACCAAAAGATGACTCTAATGTCTAGACCAAGTGGATACATGAGCGCATGAGGGCCGTATACCAGTATGCCGCATCTCCCACTGTATCGTGGTCGGTTGGAAAGGGGTGTGATCTTACCCGCCTGAGTGAGGGGGTAATATCTAAGTTGAGTTTGACCAGCTTGAGGAATAGGTCCGCTATTGACGAGCCTGACCCGATATTGACATGTGAATAGTGAGGTCTCTTCTACTAACCTAGTAGTGCACTTGGATAGGGGTGGCAAGCTAGCGTAGAGTGTACTAGACCCTGATGATTATCTAGAGTGAGAACTATACTGCTATTTGATGTTCTGGCGATAAGCTGCATTGATATATAGATTCGGATGAGGACTGGTGTGCTTGAGTTACATCTTGCATCACAAGGCCTTGGTATGGCTGACATCATTCACTCCTTACATCGCATGGTCTTGATATGGTCGATAGCACTCATGCCTTGCATCGTATAACCTTGGTACGACTGATGACATTCATAGACTTATCGGCATTTTCGCATTACTCTGATATTACAAACTTGCATTTCTAACATATACACACACTTTCACCACCCTCTAAGCTTTCTATAAGCTTATGCACGACCGTTGCGTGCAGGTGATGCTAGGCAGTAGCAGTTCAGGAGCAAGAGCATGCTGCAAAGCTTCCAGAGTTTTAGCTTTATTGTCTTGTATTTCCCTTCATATGCATTGTACCTTAAAGTTTTTTATCATGGTGGATTTTGTGATGGTGTTCTTGTGGTTATTGTTCCTTGGTTATGCTTATGGTTATGCTCATTACGAATCAAATTGATGTTGAAAATCCTCCTTGTAGGATCCCAAGATCGGAACCTAGTGTACAGGTGCCGAGAGCCGAGAATGGGGTACTACGGAGGCTGTCAGTGCCAGATTCAGTGATCGGGAATTTTATGAGCCCGATTTCTGAGTTTGGGGTGTGACACGAGTCGTATACTTGGGTCCTGAAAACACAGGGCGTTACAGTTGGTTTCAGAGCATAGTTTGGGCAAACTAGGCCTTGGGAAATGATCTTATACAAGCCTTAAATGTCTCAAGTTAGGATGTTTGAAACTAAAAATTTGGACTTAGGTGAAATTCCCTTAGGAGAATCATTGAGGATGTAAAGACCCAAACTTAGGTCCCTTAAGGAATTATCAAGATAGTCACTTGAATTGATGAAGAATTCCCTTAAAGTTAAGGGAAACTAAGAATATAGAGACTCAAAAATTTAGATTTCCTACAAATTGTTTGGATGGGCGTATAACCTGAAAATAAAACCATGTTCATTTTGGAATTATTCGTATAACTATTTGAATGTATATGAAAGTCCCCTAGGATCAAGGAAGGTTGAGCACTTGGAAACTTAAAACCTTAGACCCTTTAAACATTTCAGGTTTAGTCATGTGAACTTAGAAATTAAACTTAGGTATTGTGGGTGAACAAATTCTCTTTTTGTTGTATGTAAGACCAAGAAAGAATCCCTTGAACTTGGTTCCAAATGAACAAGCCTAAGAAATCGTCTTGGGAATTCTAACTTGAAAATCCTAATGTCTCCTTACTTAGAAATAATACTTCCCATAAATTCTAGTACGTAGAAATTGAAGTTATAGAATTTTAGGTTTAGTCATTCAAACTTAGGAATGAAAACTTTGGTTCCCTTGTAAACTGCCAAAATAGTTGTTTGAACTTAGGAATTAAATGTGTACCAAATACTCATTATGATGTACATAAGACTACATAAGGACGTTCCTTATACTTGACTTCCAAATAAAAATTTTCTAGAAATCTAGAACATGAACTTTCCTAATATTTCATAGTTAGAAATCACACTCTTGTGATAATCAGCAAATGGACTGAACTTAGGCCTCTAGGAGTTTCCTCACTCACCATAATAGACCTTAAACCAAATCTAAGTACTCCCTAAACTTAAAGAAATCTTATTAGGAAGTGTAACTTGAATTCCCCAGTACGCCTCTTTAGCTAGAAATAACAGACTTTGCAAATTCCAATAATTAGGAATAAGTAGAGGGAAGTTTATAGGATTTTGGCAGGTTTTAAACCCTAGGTTAAGCCTATGTGGGTTAGGTTTAAGAACCTAGATAAAATTTAGCAATTTCAAAACTCAAGTTTTCATGTAGGAACTTTGGTCCAGAAATTTTCGAGTAGTGCATTGACCGGAGTGCGCAGTGGAAGCATGGTGGTCATTTGTGTCTATTCATGTAAATTTGGGCGCTCTCCTAGTCTATTTAGAAGGTCACATGATATTCCCCAGGAGCCTAGAAAAATTGGGATCATGGATCGATGGAACCACACTTAAGTGAAGTTATGTTGTTTGAATCAAATTCCATATCCTAGCAAATTCTAACAATCTCAATGCCCTGATCAGGCAGAAGATCAAGGTTTACCAGGATTAGGAATTGATACAGTGTACCCTCTGTTCTATGTAGACAAAGGATCAATGTATCAGGCTCAAACCTACTACGACCATCTACTCGTGTTACCCTAAACTCTGAAAAATAGAAATTGGTAATATACTTTAGGCAACTGGGAACTATCATTGATAGTCAAGGAAAATATAGAATTCTTAGTCATCACCTAAAGGAACTTGAAATCCTAGTAAATACCATAAGGCGTCGTGATGTTGTTAGACATTAGACCAAATGTCACGCCCCGAACTCGGAAACCGGGCTCACAAAATTCCCGATCGCCGAATCCGGCGTCGACAGCCTCCGTAGTACCCCATTCTCGGCTCCTAGTGTTCATACGCCAAATTCCGATTCTGTGATCCTACAAGAAGGATTTTTTTGTTCATTTAACTCGCAATAAGCATAACTACAAGATTACCCAATTCACAAAGGCAACATCATCATCACATATCCACTAATATAATCAGTTGAGTACAATGCTGAAAGGGAATTCATAAATAAAAATCAAGCTCCAGAAGACCGTTGTATGCTCCAAGCTCAACACTGCTGCAACCTATCATCATCTGTACGCATCTATCGTGCATAAGCTTATAGAAAGCTTAGAGGGTGGTGTAAGTGTGTGTACAAGGTAAGTGTCAAGTATTCAATACAATGCCAACATCATACAATACCGAAAATACTGGTAATCCATAAATTGTGCATTATCGGAATAAGCAGAAAGACTGACAAGATCATGAATTATCAGAGTAAGCAGAAATACTGACAAGATCATAAATCATAAAATAATAGAGTAAGCAATATAGAACAGTCATGCAAATAAGGAGTCATAAAAAGCCAAATATCAGATGCCGAGGATGGATGCAATATACAATTCCTGATGAGTTCACGAGTAGTGTCAGCCGTATCTAGACCATATAAATGCAGAAACCCAGTAACCTAAAATGTTGTATTACTGCAAATGTCATGCAATATGCGGTGCAAATGAAATGACCATACTGGAGTATGAAGTCGGGATGATAGTACGTAGTATCGCAGGCTATGGGGTCCATCACAAGGGACTTCTATCCAAACTAGTCCCATACCTAAATTTGGATAGTCAAACTCAATGTGGTAAACTCCTAATCTCAGGTTAGTCGCGCACCCCAACCGAAATCCTAGACATTGCGAAGACACACGTAACAAATAATTGTGCACCACCAACCCGAGTGGATAGTGAATGAATGAATGCATGAATGAGTATGCAACTCCTACTCACTAAATCCACATATCAGTACAGTTCATCTCTGGGATTATCACCAGGGTCTATTACACTACGCCAGCTTGCCGCCCCTATCCGAGTGCACAACTGGGTAAGTGGAAGAGACCTCACTATCCGCCTGCCAATATCGGGCCCGGCTCGTCAATGGCGGACCCATTCCTCAAGCTGGTCAAACTCAACCTAGATATTGCCCCCTCACTCAGGCGGGTAAGGTCACACCCCCTCCCAACCGACCACGACACAGTGGGAGATGCGGCCTACTGGTATACGGCCCTCATGCGCTCAGATATATCCACTCGGTCTCGACGTTGGGGCGTCTCCTGGCCATGGAGGTTTAGGAATTTTCACCCAGGGACATCTATGGCGCCCATATGCTAGAACCAAACATTTTCGGTGTCCCATTTGGCCATCTACGATAGCCTGTGGAGGCTACGGCCCTGGTGTCGCAAGGGCGTACAGTAATCATAATGCGAGATGCGTGAGTCATACAATCCAGTCATGCATCAATCCTGTGCATACTGCGTACTCAAGTGAGATAACCTCCACCTATCAGGGAGTCTCATAACAACATGCTCAATAACATACGCAATGATCAACCACATCTCATAACAAACATGTAGATGATGCGTATGGGCATGTATCATGATACTATGCTATCACATACCCATAATCGGTGTCAACGATCGACCTCGACAATATGGACATTTAACCAACCTTGCCCCCAAGGAATGACTCACATAGAGCCAAACATATAATAGACCCATGACCTCACACAAGGGCCAAAAAAAATACAACATTATGGGCCTCACTCATAATCTTAATACACATCACGATGGGCCTTTCACATGGGCCTAACATACATCACAATGGGCCTTGCCAAATGGGTCAAAAATATATCACAATGGGCCTTGCCAAATGGATCGGAAATATATCACAATGGGCCTCAACCCATGAGCCCTAATACATCACGATGGGCCTCAACCCATGGGTCCCAAATACATCATAATGGGCCTCAACCCAAGGGCCCTAAATACGTTACATCGGGCCTCATCAAATGGGCCTCATATATATTAAGGTGGGCCTCAACAACGGGTCACATATACATCATATAGGTCTCGGCAATCAGAGTTGGGATCGGCCTCAACATTCGACCTCGATAATTGGAATCGATCAATAATTGGCCTCAATGATCGGAATCGGTAATCGGCCACGATAATCAGCCTCGACAATCGGCAGCAATGAGAATGGCCCTAACAAGGCCCAAGGGAAGGTCACAATGTGGACATTCAACCAACATTGCTCCCAAGGAGTGGCCCATATAAACATCATTGCATACATCATAGTAAAATCACACATCACATCGAGCCTTGAATACATAACGGGTGGACCCCGCACCTGGGCCTCAAATACATCCCATGGGCCTCATCACACGACTCTCAAATACATAACAAGTGGGCCCTGCACCTAGGTCTCAAATACATCTTAATGGGTCTCAACTCATAAGCTCCAAATGCATCGTATTAGGCCTTAACGAATGGGCCGCAAATACATCATATTGGGTCTCGAACATGGGCCATATATACATTTCATTGGGCCACGTCGCACCAATTGCATCATATACATCAAGTTGGCCACATCAATAAACCACATTATTGGGCCTCATATACATCAAGTGGACCGCATTAATGGGTCTCATATACACGACGGGTGGGCCCTGCACATGGGCCTCAAACATACAGCATGCGGGCCCTACACATGGGTCTCATATAAAAATCTAATGTACAGTACAATGGGCCTTACTTAAGGGCCATATATACACCATGTCTGGCCTCACCCATGGGCCTCGAATACATCACAATGGGCCTCATAGATGGGCCGCACCAATGGGCCTTAAGTGAGATTGGAACACACCAAAAATCATTGCAATAATTGTAGGCGTAACATGTGTATCACTATAAACTGTCATTCCATGGGGCACGTGGCCCACTAATGATGATTAGCACTGAGCAAACATTATCCATGTAAATCAGCACTGTCCGGTTATAAAACATACATCACGGTGGGTCCTTCAACAGATGGACAGCGTGGATGGTGTAGACAAAACACCTTTATCATGGTGGATTTCCATGTGGTGGGCCATTCCACTGGTGCACGCACTGATAGTGGACGAAACAGAGCTCACATGGGTCCCACTGTACACACGTGTCACATAACACAAGGTGGGGTCCCACGTCAGTCAGATGGACGATGTACTAAATGATCAGGTCCGCAGAACTTACAACGTCAATAAAGATGGATGGCGCTGGTATAGAATACATACAGCAAGGTGTCCCCACCTTACATGTGCAGCACGTGTGGGTGGGCCCCACACGTGTTAAAAGGAGAGACGACTATGGATATATCATATTACCTCGAGGTGGGGTCCACCGTCTATGTGGCTGGACGGTGGGCCACAAGACATGCTGACATCGCACATCAGCTGTTAGTTGGTGTGAGGCTCTTCAGCCAATCAGTTTCCAATCAAGGTGGTCCCACGTGGGTGGGCCACCATATATATCTCACATAATATATTAATCTATTATATAATATAATATTTAAATTATTTTATTTATATATATAATAATATATTATATTATTATAATATTTAAGAAAGCACCATCCAGCAACCTCTGTCCAGTGGACTGGACGGTGTGGACAGTGCATCACGATGCATCCCACCTGGACGGTCGGATGAATCACATACATGTGTGGGTCCCACGTGGCAAGTGAGTCCACACGTGTGGGACCCACAGGAAATGAATGGGCGGTGGGATATAACATATTCCTCATGATTAGACCCACTGTCCGTGGGACATTAACATAGCAGCTATATTAGCTGGTGTTTATGTACACCAACCAATCCTTTTCACAGGTGGACCCCACATGGGGCCCACCATAATCTTTATTTTTCAATCCAACTCTTCATAAGGTCACGTGGACCAAGGTAGGGCCCACTGTAACATTCATTTTCCATCCACCCTGTTGAAAGGTCACGTGGACAGAGCCACTGCAATGTTTATTTGTCAACCAAACTTTTGGTACGGTTACGTGGTCCTGGGGTCCACCGTGATGTAGTTCACAAATCCAACCCATTCATTATGTGTGTCCCACCAATTTAAGGGTCCAAACCGAGTTTCAGGTGGATCCAAGCTGCATGTGGACCCCAACATTTGATTCTATGTGGTTTGGCATACCACCGCATGAATGGTGATGGTGTGGGCCATCTAAGAACTGTTTATGGCTAATTTTTGGAACCAACGCATCATTAAAGGGGACCTATTAAATGAACGGCATGGATGTAGAACATACATCATGGTAGGGTCCACAACTGGGGCCAAGGGGGCCCTCCCTATTTAACGTTGGACGTCCAGACTCCTCTGAACGTCAATGTAGCTAATGCATGCTATATATATATATATATATATATATATATATATATATATATATATATATTTATTATTAATTTTTTATCCTAGGTGGGACCCACATTAACCAGATCTACTCCGTCCATTATATGTGTCCCATAAAATTAGAGGTCCAAACCAATTTTTCAGGTGGGTCCAAGCTTCTTGTGGACCCTAGCAATCATTTTCCCAAGTTTTAACGGAAAATACTAGCATTCTTAATGCCACGGCCTGCCAGAAATTCGAATTGGCTTCATTTTTCGATTCAACGCCTAAAATGAGCTGAGAAGAAGGGTGGACGGTGCAGATCAGATGTACACACCAAGGTATGGCCCACAGGAGTGAGACGCACCCGCTTTTGGAATTAAGCTGATATTTACGTTTTCCCTCCAGCAGCAGGCACTGCTGGGCGGTGAACATACAATACATCTATCACGTGGGCTCCACCGTCCCTGGCCAATGGACGGCTGGATGAAACCATGCATCATGGTCGGGTACACACTGCTGGGACTCACATATGGATGGACGGTGTGGATCACCACGTACATTAAGATGGGTCCAAACCGGTGAGACCCACCAGCTTGTAAGACCAAGCTGATATTTGTATTTTCTTTTCATCCAGGGTGCGATCAAGGATGGGCAGAAAGTACTGCTGCTGGACGGTGGTGGCCCTATTTGGTAGACAGCGTGGATGTGAAACATACATCGAGGCGGGCCATAAAATTAGAGAGAGAGAGAGAGATGTGAGACGGGGAGGGATCCCGCCACTATGGGCCCTCCCTATACAATGCAGACATCAAGATGGATCCCACCATATGTGGGCCCTCAAATCATCAAAATTCAAGATGATGAACACCCACCTTACTTGCTTCTTCTTGGATCAATGGCACGCTAAGCTCCTCAGCTACCACTTTAATGGAGGATGATGGTGATTGGACGGTGGGGATGGAAGTTAGGGAGGTGGGCCACACCAAGCTCCCTTCTCTTAAAGATAGCTTGGACATCTCTCATGGTGGGGTTGCTTGGGAGAATGGAGAGAGAGAATGAGAGAGAGAAGAGTGGTGATGGATGGGGTGATGGGATGAGGGAGCATGGTGCATGTTGACTTTTGGGTGAAAAAGGAATGGGTGTCACGCCTTGTTGGTGAAAAGGAGATGGCTAAGTAAGGTTGTGTACTTAGACTTGATTAATGAATTGATGTGATGTTTAGGCTAGAGATTCTCTTGAAAATTGTGATGCGCGGTGCTTTCCTCGAACTGAACGTGGGCCCACATCTCTTAGCCCGGGTATCGCTTCGGCGCATGAGACGCGGCATCGGAATCGAGGCGATGGCGCGGTCGCTCTGGTACAAGTCTTGGGTCAAGCCAACTTAGATCAAAAGGATGTGACTCAGGGTCGCGCACAAATGCCGATTATAGATCGCGGATCGTCGAAATTAGACCGGGAGGATAATAGAAGCATACGGAGTGGTACGGTTTAGGATACGGGTCTTACACCAAATCACTAGTTCTTGTAGGTCTTAAAGGGGTTTCTGACAATCTGTAACACCTAAAAACGTCATTCGATCTGTTAGGTAAAAGATACAATGATTGTACAAGACCTGGATATAACCTACCCAATCTTGATAAGAAAAATTTTCTTTAAGGGGGGTAGATGGTAATTACCCTTACCCTAGTAGTAAGTCATGAGTGCTTGCTGAGTACGAAGAACTAGCGAGTGCACACGGGCACCGCAAGATGGATTGTTGTCCATATTCATAGGGAGAGTGTTGAATTTTAGGGGCGAAATTCTCTTTAAGGGGGGTAGTTTGTAACACCTCATACTCTATAGTACTCGAGTGTTACCATTTAGTATGAATGCAAACCTATTTCTAATTAAATATTCACATTCGTTACAGCTTAGATCTAATCGTTAAAATGTTCCCCATCCATGTGTTGACCCATCTGTCCGTTGACGCTCAAGACGAACCATCACGACACCAGCACAACCCATTATTAAGACTCGATCGCCTCAATAGGTAAATCAAACCATCTAGTGGTCATATAATATCTAATAAGTATATTATTTTATATTATAGATTTTACACATAGATCAAAAAGAAGTACAAATGCATTTTGATAATTTAGTTGTCATATAACAATGCACGAAAATATATTATAATAGAGGGATATGTATACATTTAATGTATATAAAATATTACGAAAATAATATTATATTAAATAAACATAATGAGTAATAATGTTACAATACATGATTGAATTGTAGATATTAATGTAGTGATAAATATCTTTTATGAATATGTATACAAAATTTTATAGACAATTAATAAAAAATTGTACATTATTTAACAATATTGAATACAACTATGTGTTAATCAAATATAATATTATACAATTTTCAATTCGTTTATATGTATAATATAATATTATATATTATGAATTAAATATTAATAAATATGTGATCAATAGCATGTATATAGTAGTATATTAATATTAAAATTAAATTTATAAGAGATTTTAGTCATCATAATTATAAGTAATATGCAATAGCAACAAAATTTAAATTAATATTGGTATTGGTTAGCAATGCATGATGTGAGCCTTGCAAATGGCCCAATAGGACTTTTTAACCATTTACGATCAAACTTGGGATGGTCCGACTGTTAGATCGGTGAAAATCGATACATGAAACCCAAATCAAGTGGTGGGCCCAACCTGGGCCCTAGGATCTACCTGATTTCTGGTCAAAGGCCCTAACTTGGACCTCCTAAAGGGAATGAAAGGAGTGGATTTATCACAAACACCATGGTGGACCCCACTTGATGGACCGCATGTACACAGCTAGTGCACACCCGCTGTGCACCAAACGCCCCAGGCCGGTTAGCACGAGCTGACCCGTGCTTGCCTTAAAAAGAGAAAAGCTCTCTCTCTTTGCCTTCAATAGAGGATGGACAGACGTTTGTTTGGAACGCCTATGGCCCACCATCACCAATCCAATGACAGATCCAAACCGTCCATCTGACAGAGGACACACATGAGTCCAAAACCCACAAGTTTCGCGTGATTCAGCGCATGTGCATGCACACGATTATGGGTGCAAACAAGTCTTAAAAACACATCAATTCCAAAAATGGAAGTTGTTTTCTTCCAACTCAGTGATCCACATGAGAGGAGAACCTGCAATCCCAGCCGTCCGTCCCGGAGAGATCCTACCTGTCCTAGCTAGGTTTATAGAAAAGAAGGAGAATGAAAGAGAGAGAGAGAGAGGATAGCTACCACCTCCTCCATTCGAACCTACCACTCAAAGGAAGGTGGAGCTTCGAAACCACTCCTCTACAAGCCTCACAGCACCTATACGAACCCTCCCATGCTGTCAAAATGAACAAAGGTGTAGTGGGAGGAAATTTTCCATGGACGCTGGTCGTCTTCCCCGACAATTTTCTTCATCCAATGGGCTGTTGGTGCCGTTGGACTGAGTCCAAGACCATTTCAGCCATCCACGAAAGGGATGGAGGAAGAGGAGTAAAAGGGAGGAAAGAAAGAGAGAGCATGAGAGAGGAGTGTGGGTGTGTGCATGTCATCCCAAGTTCGAGTCAAACCGAGTCAGGTAAATCTTCATCTCCTTAAGCTCCAAACAACCCCTCTGTGAGATCTTTTTCTGAACCATATCCGGCCCCAAATGGGGGCTGAAATAGCTGTTTGAATGGACCTTAGATCAGGCCGAAACCAGGTCCTAAAAAGGACTGAGCTAGGGACCAAGAATGACCTCTAACGGACCTTGAAACGAGCCCCCTGCTAGCATGAATGGTGCCAAAACCGGGCCTTCATCAGCCCTCATTTTAGGCTACAAAATAGTTCAACAGATGGACCATAACCAAGCTGAAAAAAGACAAAGAACAGGCCTGCATCAAGTCATGAAAACAGGCTAAAACCTAACAACATCCAGGCCGTGGAAACACTAAGAAAATGGGCTCACAACTAGGGTAGAAATTTGATAGTAAATAAGCCCCTGATGGGCTCTAAAATGGGCTGTAATAGACTTTGAATTTGGCTAGAAGCAGGCCTCATTTGGGCCTTAAATCCAGCTATAATCAAGCCTCAACCTTAGGCTGAAACCAGGCTTTCTTCATGCCACCCAAAGGAGCTAAAAAATGTCCTTCAGCCAGCCCTGAGTTGGGCTGGAATTGTGGCATAAATCAGTCCTTCCACAGGGCAATCAGCTGGGCTCAAAATAGCCTCCAGATGGGTAGCACACTGTACAGGCGAGCCGCACCATATACCAGGTGGGCCGCACCATGTAACAGGTGGGCCACATGCATAGGTCAAGTGGGCTTCACATAAGGGTCACGTGGGCCACGTTCTAACTGGCCTCCCTTCAAGGCTTAGGTGGGCCTCATCGAATGGGCCGAATTGGTGGGACTGGTCATCTTAAAACAGACCCAAATCGCAAGCCTTTCAAAACACCCACACGGTAGTTAGCTAGAATTAACACAAAATATTAGGTTGGAAATAACCCCATGTGACCAATCATATAGCGTTGGATCATCAGACAACCGTAGGGATCCAATTTAAGGAAGGAGCTATGAACCACCAGGTGATTATTTCTTCCCCTTGAGCTTTCCATTTTCCCATTAGCTTAAGTATAGTTTTATTTTAATTTAAGTTGATAATTGATATCTCCATCTTATAATCACATGTGTAATTGTTGGAATCAAATTGTTAGATTTCATGCTTAATATTTATCCCGCATATTGTCTCATGCTTGTGGATTATTTATGGATTGTTTATGAAACTTAAACCAGTATATCAGTGGGAAACCCCCACCTATAAATGTACACCCATACTTAGGATGTAAACCGACTGGTAGTGATTATAATGGACCTTCAGCTTAGTGGTTATTGAGCGGTGGTTTAAATTGATAAATGATGTGAGCCTACTATCCAGGGTTGTTGTGTCCAATGGTTTTCAAGGATGGTTTTTTATCACTTGGTTTTGATGCTTGCCCTATGTGGCTTATTTTGATAATTGCCATATGTGGCTTGTTTTAATATCGCCCTATATGGCTTTGTTCTGGTATTTGTCCTAGATGGGTTCGACGTTTTATCCTATACAATCATGCGGTAGTAAGTCTCATATACTGTAATATGATTAGCCACTAGTCGACGAGTTTCTATTAAACATCCTAAGATGGTAGTCTCATGAGCCGGGGATGGTGGTATGGGACCTATGCCCGAGCTGTCGGCTTATGTTGGTGACAAGCCCCCATAGTGACCTTTGAGCTTATTTAAATTGGCTAGTTGTAATTGGACTAATAACGGGTTGGCTAATCATGCATACATGGCACAGACTAGCATTTATTATTATCGTACATTATGTACATATTTTTTCGACTAGATGATTTTCCTAGGTTTGATGATTGCATGGGTGAAGAGCCCAAATTCCGCACAGATGTGCATCCCCGGGGCGATGACTACATTCACGCATCTATGCATCTAGTAAGACCTACATCATGTATTATTTTGTATGCTTTATTTTATAACTATGCGTACCAAATGCAGCAGTGTATAATATTGAGGGGAATTCACACTGAGTTGGCTACTCATCCATCAAATATATAACCGTACAGGTAGTACAGATGGCTTAATTGATTTTCAGGTTCAGACTGATGAAGAGCAGAGTACCACTGTTGAAAATGTATGATTATATTGTCAAGAGTTGCTATATGGTTTTACAGTTCCAGATTTGTTATATTTTGATTTGGTTACATGTAACATTATTTCACTTGTAATTGTAAGTTTGGGACATTTGTTTGTATAAGTCATTATGGGTAATCTTTTGCACATTCTAAATATAAATGTAAATGTCTCATTATGTAATATTTGTCCATTCTACGTTAATCTACTAACTCTGATGAAAGAATATATATATATGTGTGTGTGTGTGTGTGTGTGTGTGTGTGTGTGTGTGTGTGTGTGTGTGGATTTTGGCTCTTTATAGGTTAGCACTTGGCTTTTGGAGAAACAGGTCGTATACTCGGGTCCTGAAAACATGGGGCATTACATTGACCTCATTTGTAGACTCGGGTTCAGAATCATTTGACTCAAATGAAGCTTCACAGCAAGACGATTCATCCCATGTGGCCAACATGCCTTTCTTTTTAAATTTGTCTCTCTTTGGACATTTGTTTGTCAGATACCCATATTCATGGCAGTTGAAACATTGGCGGTCTTTAATAGATTTCCAATTTTTTGATCTAGTTCTTTTCTTTTCTGAAGGTTTTTGAAAATCTACCCTCTTTTTACTTTTAAAAATTTTATAAAACTTCTTGGCTATTAGTGCCATATCATCTTTAGAGTTTTCATAATCAAAGTTACTAGCACTTTCATGAGAAATATTTTTAGAAGACTTAAGGGCGATGGACTTACCTTTAGGAGCCTTAAAGATTAACTCGTAGGTTTGTAAAGAACCAACCAGTTCTTCAACCCTCATATTATCCATATCACGAAGTTCCTGAATGGCAATGACCTTAGAATTGAACCTATCAGGCAATGAGTGCAATATCTTTACACAGACTTTGCTTTCTGGGATACTATCACCATGACCCCACATAGAGTTGACTATGTCATTTAACTTAGTATAAAAGTCCATGAAAGTTTCACTTTCTTCCATATGTATCTCCTCAAACCAAGTAGTGAGGATTTGAAGCTTAAATTTCATAACAATAGTCGTACCCTCGTGTGCCATTTTTAGAATGTCTCGAGCTTGCTTTGCAGTATCACAAAATATAATTCTTTTGAATTCATCTGATGATAGTGCATAAGTGATTGCATTTAAAGACTTTGCATTTGCACTAGTCTTATTTTTCTGAACTGTAGTCCAAGAAAAATGTGGTGTAACCTTTATAGTTTTGGATCCATCAGTGCCAGTCACTTCAGTGGTAGGAGGGGTCCATCTAACCACTGTGGCTTGCCACACACTCTCATCTATGAACCTTAAAAAGATCCTCATTCTAGCTTTCCAATAGGCATAATTGGAGCCATCAAAAGGTGGAGGCATAGTAATTGAGAGGCTATCAAAATTTTGACATCTTATAAGCTCAGATCGGTTAGCTCAGGAAATGAATCCAAATAAAAAAATGAGCTATTAGGCTTTGATACCACTTAAAAAGGCCGAGCTAAACGTCCTATACGAGGGGTGAATAGGACTATGTCAAATTAAAAATAAATAAGGAATTAAAAGAAAGATAGCACAATCAAATAATAAAAAAGCACAAGTAAATAGCAACATTAAATGTACTAGTCTTGAGAGGAGGTTGACACAAACTTAGTTCTAAGGACAACCTAACACTTAAAACCAAAGGCTTATGGCAGGAAAACCTTACTAGAACGTTTGTAAATATCAAAAACCCAAACTAATAAAGAGGTAAAGAAAATAAACTAAGTTATTACAACATTTACCACAAGTGCATAAAATAAATTACACCATTCACCACAAATGCTCAAAGTAAATTACAACATTCACATACATAAGCACATTCAATCATCCACCACAACTACAGGAATTATAGTGGTTTGTTTGTGTGTACACCAACTATTAGAAAATAGCCACACAACTACTCCACTCCTAATATCCACACCCACGGGATATTGGCTTTCACTATGAAAAAGGTTTTCCAAGGTTCACCTTAAAACCTTCACAATTGTATCTTTAGTTAGGCTTACACAATTACAAAAACCCTACACTCTAAGATTTTCTGGATTACCTCAAATAAACCAAAATGAGATTTTCATAGCATAACCTCACAAACCACAAAAGATATACAAAATGTAAATGATACTTATCTAAAAATTCTCCTTTTAAAGAAGCCCGGTAGAACCAATTTGATGTAGATGAAGATGTTCAATGTCCAGTCTCACAGATGAAAAGGTTTTAGTTCTAAATGATTTTTAATTAAATCAACCTAGGATAGCTTGATTTGATTTTGATCTCAAGAATAGGTAAAACACAAATCCCTTCTTAATATAAGATTGGAATGAAGATCACAAAATCAAATTATAAAATCTAATAAAGCGAATGTAAAATGAGTACAATATAGCTTAATAAATTCACAAACTTATCTCTCAGAGTGGTGTCTTGATTTAGCTTAGAATGAATGAATAAACTCTGAAATTCGTGCTCTATTTATAGATGAAAATACTATTCACTCGACTGATCTAAGGGTCGGTTCGACCGGCCGAAGGACCAACCAAATTTAAAATTTTCTGACGCGGTAAGATAAGGTCGTTACTCGACTATTCGCGTGGCTTGCTTGACTGGTTGAGTGGCCTGCTCGACTGGTCGAGTGGACCCAGAAAAGCTTGCTGGACTTTAACTCAAGTACTACACAACCGGTCATGCACTGTTCACTCGACTGGTCAAGCAGTCTTCAGGACTGGTCAAGAGTCCAATAGAAAATTTTAAAATTTTGCAACAAACCTTAAACTGGTCGAGCCAGTACTTGGACTAGTCGAGCAAGGACTAAAACTAGTTGAGCAAATGACCTATAAACTTATGAAATGACCCATATAAAATATGCAATGAATATGACTCAACCTATGGTCAATCTAGGGTCATCCATACCTTATTTATGAGTTGGAACAACTGAAGCATCATTTGCTTCAGAACCTTGAATTCTTGAGATACATGAAGCTTGAGTTCAATCTCTTGAACTTGAGCTTGAGTTACACTTGAGTGCTTGAGTCTTTAGCGTACAGTATTTGAACTTTAAACTTGAACTTGAGTTCTTGAGCCTTAGTTCTTAAATTTGAGCTTGAAACCATGATCTTTAACAATCTTCTCTTCAACTTGAAAATGTAGGCAAGTTCGACGAGGATGCAAACAACTTTAAAATGCACGAACCTGAACAATTCAACTCAAAACATTATACAAATTCTAAATGATTTGGCACAACAAAATTTGACAACACTTTGGGTGCTAGATTTACACTATAACATTTACAATCTTCCATGGGGAGGTTCCCTTCGAGATATCCTCCCTAGGGTCGAGCACATTGATCGTTAGAGCTTTATTTGCTGTACCCTTTCTCACGACTATCGGCTAGCAATGCCGAGCCTCTCGCTGATCTCCTTAGAGATAGTCGACTCCTCCAACAGTAGGAAACTTCATCATCAAGTGGAATGTGGATGCCACTGCCCTCATGGAGTTAAGTGATGGTCGTTCGAGGATGACCACCAGTAGGGTAACTTGGTTCTACCCTTCTCTGGCCATGACTGAGGGGAGGATCACCCCTTCTGAGATTACTTTATCAACTGCGAAGCCATGTAGTGGGGTCCGAATGGGTCAGAGGTGCAATCTGTCGATGCCCATCTTCTCGAATGCCTCGGATTACAAGATGCCAACCGAGCTCCCTGTATCAACCAGAATGGGGTATACCTTTCGATTTGCTATCGTCATGGCTACCACTAGAGCATCGTCATAAGGGTGTTAAATTCCGTGCACATCGTCCTCCACGAACATCAAGTTGCACGAACTCATCTGAGGTTCCTTGCTTAGCCTGTCCGCCAAGTACATGTAGTGCTCGGGGTCAGTACTTCGAGCTTGAGCCTTTCGGGCTTGGTTTAAGTCTTCACCCCTTGATAGCCCTCCGCATATTATCTGGATCTCGATGCCTTCGTCCGCTGCTCTGCTCGGTAGCTCATCCTTCCAAGCTTGTTTTTCCTCCTTTACGTACTCGCACAAGTGCCCCTTGCGAATGAGAGTCTCAATCTCTTCTTTTAAGTCAACACAATCGCTAGTGTTGTGTCTGTGGTCACGATGGAAGTGACAGTATTTGCACTTGTCTCACTGGCCCACGTCTATTTTCATGCAGCTCGGCCACATCAACAGCTTCTTGTCTCGGATCTCTAAGAGAATTTTCTCTAGAGATATGTTGAGGGGAGTATATGAGATGAACTTGCTCTCCAGCCTTTTGCTCATGACCATGCGAGGTGTCTTCACCAACCTCCTCTTGTTCGACTGCTGTGGGGCTTCATCTTTGCACTTTTTATCCCATGGAGTGTTTCACAAGCTCTGAGAACTTTTTCAGGAACTGAAGAACTCTTCGGCATTTGAATACTTCTAAGCTCGATTCATAAGTTCCCCTAATGTGGTCAGAGGGTTCTTTCCTATGGAAAAGAGGAACTTTTCCTCCCTGAGTGAGACAATCATTACAGCTAGTGCCATCTTGTCGAAGTAGTCTTCGACTTGCATGGCCTCTTTGTTGAATCGGGTGATGTAATCTTTCAAAGCCTCTCCCTCCTTTTGCTTAATAGTCAGCAGGTGGGTAGTTGGCTTCCAGCGCTATTTCCCAACAAAGAACTGAGTCAGGAATGCATTGTCAAGCTCGGCAAATGAGCTGATCAAATTTGGCTTCAACTGTCTATACCAACTTTGCGTGATTCCCATGAGAGTTAGGGAGAAAGTGCGACACATGATCGGTCCAGAAGCTTACTGAAGCTGCATCCATGACCGATAGGATTCTATGTGCTCGGTTGGATCTTCATAACCCGAATATGGCATGATGGGAGGCATTCGGAACCTCGGAGCTATTGCTACACTTATTATCTCGCTGGTGAAGGGGCTCCGTTTCCTCCATCATTGCTTCTATAGTGGTCGGGGCCTTGGCTTGATATGCCTAGTGCATCATGCTAATCTGCCCTCAAAACTACTCAAGCTGAGCCTCCCAAGGATCTTTGTTCTCGGCCATAGCTTCCCAAGCGTGATCGAGTTCGGTAGTCCACCCGCACCCCCTCCTTTCCAGTTTGTGGCGGAGGTTGGTCGGAGCTAACGCTGAGGTCTAAGAAACATGCGTCAGGGCTCGGGTCGACATCTCCCGAGCTTGTTCCGGGACCTGAGCAAATGCAACTCGTCATGCACCTCCACGAGAAGTCGCTACGCAATGTATGGATAAAATGCAAGTGTTTGGTGACATGTTCAATGTGTTTGATGAAATGCTCAAATGAGAGATTTATTTGGACTATTTGTTAAATGCTGATATGATTATCACATGTGTCCACCTATTGCATCTAAGTAAGATTGGGGCTACAACCTAGCCTAGGCAATCGGTAACAATCCATGTACAGGTAACGGAATTAGTCTCGCCACCTTGGGTAATTCGACGAATCCGTGTCGCATGACGATTGTCGACAGTGGTTAGGCCATAAGGGGTGCTTATGTGCTCCATATCAATTAAGTCAATGTGTGCTCGTACCAATCGAACTTACTAAACAAATCGATTGGCCTACTGTGTGTTTACCATGTATGGACATCACTGCTTGAATCTAAGGTACCACTTACCAGTGTAAAGGGCCGTTTCAACCATGGTACCATGATCCGTTAAGACTCATGAGCTGGGCATGGTGATATGAGACACTATGGTCGAGCTATTAGCCTACGCTGGGGTGACGAGCCTCCCTGCAGTGACCAGAGAGCAAACCAAACTCGTGAACCGGGCATGGTGGTATGGGACAGTGTTCGAGCTGTCTGCCTACGCCGAGGTGATTAGCCACCCCATAGTTACCGCGAGTATAAACTCTTGAATTTGCCTATCGACTGCTTTCCATTAGGGGTGATGCCCTACAACTTGCCTATCGTATGTGGTTAACTAGGATTGACAACCCTAGATGGATCCTTCGTTTGGGTCAATGATATAAAGGGAGGTACCTTACTTCCCAAATATGCTGTATGAATGAGCCTAATTAATTACTCAGCTAACACGACCATGCACCGCATTTCATATGCTTTGGCGAGGAAGGTGAACTTTAGGGAGGTTGTCATGAGCAAACTTGGTTGTTGGAGTCGCTTGTGAGGGAGCTTTGCTCGAGGGCATGCATCATTACTGCATACTATCCCTGCATTAACATGAGTAGTTAGGAAATGATTGTTGTATTGCTTTATCATTACTGCTTGATTGACTTGATAACATGTTAACCTTTGCCTTATATTACCAGTGAGTTGATCACTCACTCCCACCCTGGGATGGTGTTTTAAAACACCAACCAGACTCTGGTTTAGATGCAGTTGATGACGAAGCCTATGCAGGAAGAATTCTCCTATGTTCAGCTCTCAGGCAGGTCTATGTAGACCTCGTGCTGATTCGACAAGATTACAGGGACATAGGGATTAATGGAACACTTTACATTTTGATAATTTGTCGATTTTGAAATAATACATATATATATTCAGCCCGGTTACATAATCATACTCTGGAGGTTGTAACACACTTACCTATCCAAATATATATGTTTCAGTCTTCCACTTGCTTAATTACATTATCTCCAGGGTATGATATGTTGTTTTAGTATAATCACACTCATGTTTAACTCATTAATATGGACGAAATCTGAACATCATTATCCATGTTGCATAAGTGATGTGCTGGATCTCGGGAGTAGAGCTTTGCTCAACCCTCAAAATTCAGGGCATTACAAGTTGGTATCTGAGCATTATTTGGATTAAACTGAACCTGAGTTATAGGTAACACGACGCACTCTGGCGCAACTCTGACTTAGGAAGTGGGCGATGGAATTTAAAGACCACATTAGGATCCCAAGTTTTATCGACGGGCGAAACAACATTTTGTAGGTTAGTTCCCAGTGAATACCTGAGGGACTTGGACATGTGCAGTGACCCAAATCACCTTTGGGCCGTTAGTCGATGAGTCTAAATCATTAATCGACAAATTCCAAACCAAAAACCAACCCAAAAAAGGCACGAATATGTGCATATACGATTAGGAAAATGGACTGTACGGGCTTAAAGGCCTAAAGCACGAATTATGGTGAGGCCCAGGGGGTCCCACGCACACATACGGCACCCCAGGAGAGGGTGGCCACCACCGGACACCCCAGAGGGGTGCGGCGGCACCACCCAGTCGGCTGCGCGCTGCCGGCCTCCACAAAGGAGCACAGCGATACGCGCAGCCGACGGCCTCCACAAAGGAGCACAGTGGTACCGCACCAGCGGTAACCCACCGCTGTCCGGCCGCCCATGTGGGGCCACTCCCACGTGTGGGACCTCCCACTTAACCCTTCCCTTGCCCCCTTTGCTCATTTCACTTTATTTTCATCCCTTAAAGACCTCCAAATCCTCCAAAACTCCCTTTCCCTCTCAAATCTTCTTCTCCACACAATCAAAGCTTCCATTTCTTCCATACCCTACACTCATCTACCACCATTCCCCTAAACTTATCTCTTGCAACCTTCCATCTCCATTATCTCACCTATTTGGGCACAAAAAACTCTCTTTTTGTGTCTCATATCTTTCATATCTTCAAACCTACTTCGATCCCAAACCTTTCCACCTCCATGGCTCTTTTTGAGCTTGTCACCGCTTTTTTCTTGATCTCAACATTCCTTTCTCTTATGGGAAAGAAGAGAGTAGCCCCGGATGAGGCCGGGCATAGCCATCCAAGCCGTTCTAGAAAGAAAATGGATGCCGAGACAAGTGTAAGCGCCGAGCGAAGGTCAAAACGGGATCTTAACCCTTGAGTCCCGATTGAAAGGTCGTTACCGGCGGGTGCCGAACTCAGTAAGTTCCGTGGTCACAAAGTTGTGTTGGAAGCCCATATTGATGAGAATTTATTTGGGTTACATCCAGTAATCGAACTCTTCCTGGAGAATGGGTGGGGTGCCATATTCAAAGGGAAAACTCATATAAGCGAAGCCACCATAAGAGCCTTCTATGCTCACATATGGGACCCAACCCTGGAGCCTCTCCATTTTAACATACCGTTAGGAAGATCTCATGTCAGGGTCGATGTGGATGTCGTAGTACGTATCATGGGAATCGAACGTGGTGTCATACATGCTAGTGAGACAAACCTTGCTAGTGAACGGGAGAGGAATCACCGCACACATTTCCTTTGCAGCTAACTTGAGCAGTGGAGGCGAGGGAATAGCCTCGCATCGACCAGTATGACAGACGACCTCCGCCTGCTCCATCATATATGCACGTACAACGTGTACCCCAGAGCGAGTAACCACATCGAATGTACTAGGTTCATAGTGGACTTCCTGTATAAGGTTGCACAGGGAAACAAAGTATGCCTACCTACTCTTGCATTGACTCAGATAGTTAGTACTGCACGATCTACTCGGGGAGACGCCTAACCCCCTTTCGGCCGACTCATTTGCAAGATAGCCCAAAATTTTGACTTCAGACTCCATAAGATAACCTCGCCCCAATCCACTTCATCAGTGAAACTACACTCAGCAATATGGGCACAGGTGCCAAGCAACGTCAAGCAAGGCTTGATGAGTACGGGGATGAGATAGAAGAAGAAAGTGAAGAAGAGGAAGGCACTGAAGAAGAACAAGAAAGTGAAGAAGAGGAAGAAAATGAAGAAGAGGAAGGAAATGGAGAAGAGGAAAACAGTGAGGAAGTGGAGCAAGAAGAAGAAGGGGAAGCTTAGGACTCAGATGGAGGACCTCATGTTGCACATGAGGACCGCCATGACCAGGCCACCTTAGAAGCCCGCATAGCTAAGATTGAAGAAAACCAAGCCCAGTTGAAATAAAAGTTTGAAGAGAATCAAGCTTATTTGAAACAAAAGTTTAAGAAAATGTCTCGCACCCTGAACGCCCTCTTGTGTTATATGGAGGATAAGGGTGTGCCTCCGCCTTTGCCAAAGTTGGAGGACTAGTTATGTGTCATAGTCGTTTCTTGTTTTCTTTGTAATAGCCTTGGTAGGCTTATTTGGATGTTAGGATAGTCAGTATTAAAGCTTTTTGTTAAGTTAGCTCACATGCATTCTCTGTCATAAATCATGTGATACTACAACATGTGTATTGTGGCAAATTTTGATTTAATGAAATGTATGAAGCTTCTTTTGATTTGAAATGTGTAGAATGTCTAGAAAAAGTAGGTAATATTAGCATAATCTTACACACGTTGCACCCTATGTTGTATATAGGGAATGCCTCCTAAAACCACTCAGAATATGACACGTCTCCCACTTGGCCGATCGATTGACGAGACACCTTCCCTGAGCGATATCCATACAGACCCAAGTTTGGGCTTGAATATTGAGATAATGCTGGATTCACAGCCGGCCACTGGCCCCACCAATGGGCCAACACCCAATGCACTACCGGTTCTGGGACAGAATTGTGCGTCTACATCGACGCCACACATGCCTCAGGCGGCCTCTCCCCCTGATAGGTTGGAGCAGATGATGCTCCTAATGCATCAACAGTAACAAGTTTTGGCTACTATTGTGGGGGTCACTGCCCAAAACATGAACGTGGTCCCACCTATACCACCTATGCAGCTTGCTAGAGCTATGAACATAAGTGGCTTATTTGAGCGCTTTTAGCGCTTTTAACCTCCTACTTATGTGGGTACTCACCGACCCGATGAGGCTGAGTATTGGTTAGATCGTATATCCAAGATGTTGAAGCCGTTGCACTGTACTGAAGCAGAGCAAGTTGAGCTTATTACTTATATGTTCGAAAAGGAGGCAAGTCTTTGGAAGGATAGCGTCCTACGAACCGTCCCCGCATGACATGTGTGGACGTGGGACGTGTTCGAAACTCGTTTCCATGAAAAGTACTTCCCCCTCACTTACTATAATGAAAAGGAGGGTGAATTTCTCCGCCTCCAACAATGAGGAATAACCGTGACTGAATACGAGAACTGCTTCACGGAGCTGGCCAGATATGCTCCATTGATCCTAGCGAATGAGCCGATGAGAATGCGGTGGTTTTTAGAAGGTCTGTGACCTGATATCCGCACTAAAATGTGTTGCGCTAGCATTCCCAACTATGTTGAGCTAGTGAACATGTCCCTGCGAGCTGAGCAGGATGGTGAAAGAGTGTCTCGGACACGTATGCTTATAGGCCCGAGGCCTCGGCCTGAATTACCGAACCGACCATTTCTTATCAAGAGGCCGCAAGTGAATTCACCTCTCAGGCTAATGTCTCCACCAACCCATCATAGGCGATCTGATCTTTAGTGCATCTATTGTAACAAGGCGGGCCATACAAAATCATTTTGTTTTACCAAGATGAGGGACAACGACTTTATGCTGCCTCAGAAGATCAACTGTCTGCCACCACAAGTTATTTCAGCTCCACCTCTACGATCTGCGCCACCGGCACAGCCATTCAACCGACCTCCTACACCTCGATATAGGCCGCCTTAACGACCTATGGTAGTGCAAGTAAATCATCCACAACAGGCTCGTATACATGCACTTGCAGCTGAGGCATCTAAGTCAACAACTGTAGTGCCTAAAGCCTTTGAAGTCACTACCCACATCCAAGGTACACTTGTATTTCTATTGGTGGACACCGGGTCCACTATTTTCATGATAACATACTCTACAATTAAGCAATTAGGGCTGAACACTACCCCTATGGTTGGGGTGAGAGTCATCGCAGCAGTAGGAACTTTTACTAACACCACTAAGTTCTGTAAGGAGTGCCCAATAGATTTAGGAAGCAGGGTGGTGTGCATTGACCTGATTGTCACCACGATATATCATTACGACGTGATCCTCGACATAGATTGGCTCACTGAAATGAAGGCAAAGATCGATTGTGAAACCAGATTGGTGACAGCACATGGGCCCGAAAACATGACCTTCACTTTCCCAGTTCAGGTCACTTGGCCCTACCACATTAGTTGTTATGCTTCCTTATTAGAAAATGTTGATGGTCCGACACTTGGGGACACGCCTGTACTCGAAGATTTCACGAACGTATTCAGAACAATACCTGAAGTACCTCCTCAGCGTGAGATTGATTTTACCATCGATCTTGTGCCTGGCACAACACCTATCTCTTTGCCGACATACCATATGCCTCCATGGAAATGGAGGAACTGAGGAAGCAGATTGATGATTTGTTAGATTCAGGTTTTATACGGTCGAGCGTATCTCCTTAGGGAGCACTAGTGTTGTTTGTGAAAAAGAAGGACAGATTGATGCAGTTGTGTATTAATTATCACAAACTGAATCACGTCACGGTCAATAACAAGTATCCCTTGCCAAGGATAGATGACCTGTTTGACCAATTGAAGAGGGAGCAGTATTTCCCTAAGATAGTGTAACGCCCTGAAAATCGAGGGTCGAGCAAAGGCTTAACTCCCGAGATCCATCGCATCACTTATGCAACATAGATAATGATGATTAAATGTTGTCCGTATTAGTGCATTAAACGTGAATGGGATTACACTAAATCAACATATCATACTCCACAGAGAGAATATTAGGCAAGTGAAAGACTGTGATAGATATGTAAAGTATATACGTGTTTCACAACCTCCAGAGTATGAGTGTGTTACTGGGCTGAATAAATACATGTTTTGTTCCAAAATAAACAAAATGAAAAAATATGAAAGTCTGACTAAATCATATAATCCCTGTAATCCCGTCAATCAGTACATGGTCTACAGAGACCCGCCTGATAGCTGAACGTAGGAGAATTCTTCCTCCTCGTTTATGAAATCCCAATCAGGAACGTAGACATCGTCACCACCTGCATCTACAACAGAGTCTGGTTAGTGTTTTAAAACACCGTCCCAGAGTGGGAGTGAGTGATTAACTCAGTAGTACTATAAGGCAAAAGTTGACATGTTATAAATTCAATCAAGCAGTAATGATAAAGCAGTACAACAATCATGTCCTAAGTACTCTTGTTAATGCAGGAATGATATGTTATAATGATGCATGCCCTCGCCTGCACTCCCTCAATGACTTCATCTCCCGATCGCGTATGGCAAACTCCCTAAACACGCACTTCCTCGCCAAAGCACATGCAATGCAGTGGATGATCATGTTAGCCAAGTAATTATTTAGGCTTATTCATATAGTAGATTCGGGAAGCTAAGGTACCTCCCTTTATATCATTTACCCAAACAATGATCCATCTAGGGTCGTTAATTCTAGTTAATCACATATGATAGGCAAGTTATAGGGCATCACCCCTAATGAAAGCAGTAGATAGGTAAGTTCATGAGTTTACACTCAGGGTCACTATGGTGAGGCTCGTCACTCAGTGTAGACCTATTTTATACTCGAGGTCACTACGAGAAGGCTCGTCACCTCATCGTAGGCCGATAACTCGAATACAGTGTCTCATACCACCATATTCGGCTCACAAGTTTGGGTTACTCACTGGTCACTACGGGGAGGCTCGTCACCCCAGCGTAGGCTGACAGCTCGACCACGATGTCTCATACCACCATGCCTAGCTCATGAGTCTTGGAAGATCATGGTACCATGGTTAAATAGGCTTTACATTAGTAAGCGGTACCTTAAATTCAAGCAGTAATGTCCATACATGGTAAACACACAATAGGTCAATCGGTTTATTAAACAAGTTTGACTAGTACGAGCGTACGCTGAATTAATGACATGGAGCGCATAAGCACTCCACGTGACCTAACCACAGTCAACAATCATCGTACGACTTAGATTCACTGAATGCATCAAATGTGGCGAGACTAATTCCACCACTCAAACAAGAATTGTTACCGATTGCCTGAACTACGTAGCAGTCCCAATCATACTCAAATGCAGTATGTGGAGACATGTGATAATCATATAGGCATTTAACAAACAATCCAAGTACAACACTCATTTGAGCATTTTATCACCATATTGAACACATTGTTGCACATGCATTTCAACCATAAATCATGTAGTAACAATTTACATTATATGGAAGAAACTATAACTATGGACAAGGTAGTTGAGAATCTTATCTCAACACCCTTGTTGGAAGCAATTTATCAAACACTTTCTCATTCAGACATTTTATCAAACACTTAGACTACATAATACTATATACACAACTAAATTAGTTATAGCATATATTTTGGCAAATCCTTTCATAAAAGACACACAACACACATGTATTCTCGATTAATAGTCATGGCAAGCATAAATCATAATTTCACTTTCATTCGAACATTTCAACAAACACATGAAATACATTATATATTCACATACTTCACACACATGTATTATTTATCGAATACATCATAACTAAGATCATATGGTGGCAAACAAGTTAAACATAAATCATTAGCTGACATTGAAAGCCTTAAAAACCATAACCTAAATGTTTATAGTCCGCACCTTTCATCGGTACGCTTGTTACGAACTCAGTTCATACACCATGTCTTTGTTTACGGCACAACGGCTACCTAAATATTGAAATAGGTTATCTATTTCATCGGTTTCTCTATTTAGATTCCTAAAACAGATTAGGGTTAGGATTTCTTACCTAAAAATGGAGTTCAAATGAGTTGAGTAGCTAGACGTAAAGGCGATTAAATGAGTGGAGAAGCAGAACAGGAGTACTGCAGCAAACCCCAAAGGTTTCCCTTCGATCTCCACTCTTTTCTCCTCTTTTCTCTCATCTCTCTCTTAGGGTTAGAGAAAATTCGTATGGAATGAGAGAGGGGTGGGTTTAGGGCATTATATAGGACCGGAAGTAATGTCAATGGCCCAAGGGCTATGGTATACTTAGGTTATAGCCAAAAGGCGTCTGTTTCGGGCCAACGGAGCTCATCTAGAGGTCCATTACTCGCATAGGTTTGAAGAAAGTTCCCTGACAATGAATTTGTGCCAAGTTAAGATTTCGGTCTAATCGGATTAGTGGATCGATCGTGGAGGACCCATTTCAGTTCAACGATCATCGGCACTCGATCAGGGCCACAAGTATACTGACATGTGTCAGGAAATTTTCCTTATCCAAGGGTGTAGTTGGGTCAGAATCTGATGATCTGAAACCTTAAATTTGGCCTGCAAGCGAACGGCCCAATTCACTTAAGTTTGAGTTCATTTTCTAAAGATATTCACGTTTCTCACACACTTCACGCCAGGCTCAAGTTATACGTTTCTGAATACTATTTGGATTCGATTCCCACGATGGTTGTCAAGCCTAATATGGCGGTTATAACCTTATAGTTTCGTGGTAATTGAACTTTCGACGTGCGGTCTAGGTCTGATACGGAGTTTCAATGTGCTCCCGCGAGCAACTAGGTTTTGAGATTGCTCCTAAGTTTATAGGTAATGTTGAACTAGCAATTCTAATGGTTTTGGGTCTTACAGTTCATATAGAAAGTGGTTCAAGCTAATTCTCTGATTTAAATCAGTTTAGTACTTAATTAAACTTCGTATAAATTTTAAAGAATTCGGTCTTTAGTGATTTATGCTTGAGGTGGTACTCAGGTCTTTGTATGGATTTTTTCAAGATGTTACAGATAGACTTACAGTTTGGGTATCATTAGTTGCACGTCAGGGATGAAGACGTGCAGAAAACAGCTTTCAGGACCAGTTTTGGGCACTACAAGTTCCTCGTGATGCCGTTCGGACTTACGAATGCACCGGCCGTATTTATGGACCTCATGAACTAGGTATTTCAGCCATATCTATACCAATTCATCATCGTGTTTATAGATAACATTTTGATATACTCCAAGAGTCGACAAGATCATGAAGAGCACTTGCAATGAGTCTTTGATACCCTCAAGCAGAATCAGCTATTTTCTCAGTACCGAAAATGCGACTTCTGGAAGGAAGAAGTCAAGTTTCTAAGACACGTGGTGTCTAAGGGAGGAATTGTCATGGACCTTGCCAAGGTGACTATGGTACAGGACTGGGAACAGCCCAGCTCAGTTACAGAAGTGAGGAGTTTTCTCGAACTTGTCGGCTACTGTTGCCGATTCATTAAGGATTTTTCCAAGATAGCCCGACCATTGTCGCAGCTCACTCAAAAAGATATTAAGTTTACTTGGAACGAGAAAGCAGAAGCAGCCTTTCTGGAATTAAAGGATAAGCTAACGTCCGCACCTGTGCTCGTATTGCCAGAGCAAGGGGTTAAGTACACTATTTACACCGACGCCTCCCATGTTAGTTTGGGATATGTACTAATGCAGAAGGATAGGGTGATCGCCTATGCCTCGCGACAATTGAGGAAGCACGAAGAAAACTACCCCACGCATGACTTGGAATTGGCGGTGGTCATCTTCACATTAAAGCTCTGGAGACATTACCTCTATGGAGAGGAGTTCGAGCTCTTTTATGACCACAAGAACCTCAAGTACATTTTTACGTAGAGAGACCTGAATATGAGGCAACAACGTTGGATGAAGACCTTGAAAGACTTCAAGTTTGAGGTCTCCTACCATCATGGCAAGGCCAACCTTGTGGTCATGCATTGAACCGCAAGAAAACGATAGAATTTGCAGCCCTACTGATGATAGAAGAGTGGAATATGGTGGAATTCGTGCGAGATTTCGAACAGAAGCTGACAGTAGATGAGCCATTCGAGAGCATCGCACACATCCACGTGCAGCCACTTATTGATGACTGAATCATTGTGGCTCAGAAAGAAGATGAACTATTGGTGAAGATGAGAGAACATGCGAGCGACAGCGAAGAATCCGAATAGAGGGTTGGCTCAGGTGGAGGTTTACGATATCGTGGCCTCTTATGTGTCCCGAATCTCCATGACTTGAGAAGGGAAGTCCTAGAAGCCGCTCACAATTCGAAGATGGCGATGTATCTAGGTAGTACGAAGATGTATCGATACATGAAGCGTTCGTACTGGTGGGACAACATGAAGGCCCAAATAGCGGATTATGTATCCCGTTATCTCACGTGCCAACAAGTCAAGGCCGAACATCGCCGACCCCCTAATTTACTTCAGTCTATGCTCATAGCTAAATGGAAATGGGATTTCATATCCATGGATTTCATTTCAGGGTTACCTAAGATGAGAAAGGGGCATGACTCTATTTGGGTGATTGTGGACCGATTGACAAAATCGACCCATTTTCTCCCGATTAGAGTTTCAAATTCGGCAGACGATCTAGAAAAGCTGTACATCAAGGAGATAGTACGACTGCATGGGGTTATGTCAGACCGAGACACACGATTTACGTCTATTTTCTAGACTCGAATCCAAGAGGCAATGGGAGTGAAACTAAAGTTTAGTACCGCGTTCCACCCACAGACTGATGGGCAAACGGAACGGGTAAATCAAATACTTGAGGATATGTTACGAGCGTGCATGCTTGATTTCAAGGATAGTTGGGATGACTGTCTCCCCTATGCCGAGTTTGTTTATAACAACAGCTTCCAAAAGAGCATTGGCATGGCTCTTTATGAAGCCCTGTATGGACGCCCATGTCGAGCTCCACATTGTTGGGTAGAACTTGGTGAGAAGAGTTTGGTTGACCCAGATTTGGTTCAGGCAACCTCCGAGAAGATCAATATTATTAGGCATCGACTCCTTGCAGCTCAGAGTAGACAGAAGAGTTATGTCGTTTCAAGATGACGACATCAAGAATTTGATGTTGGGGACCATGTATTCCTGAAAGTTTTTCCAATGAAGGGAGTCCTTCATCTTGGTAAGAAAGGAAAACTCATGCTGAAATTCATTGGCCTATTCCAAATCCTAGACCGAGTGGGTGTGGTGGCACACCGTCTCGCCTTGCCCACACCACTCACAGGCATGCATAACGTGTTTCACGTATCGATGCTGAAGAAATATGTTTCTGACTCTACCCATATTATCAAATGGGAGCAAGTATAGCTAAGTGAAGATGCTACCTATGTACTGCGACCAACACGTGTTCTAAATAGAAAGGAACAAGTGCTACGCAGTAAAGTTATCCCACTCGTGAAAGTATTATAGACGCACCACACTGAGGAAGAAGCTACTTGGGAAACCGAAGCCGAAGTTCGTAAGAACTACCCTCAGATCCTCGAGGAGTATGAGAGGTACTAATTTCGAGGACAAATTTTTTCTTTAAGGGGGGTAGATTGTAACATCTCGAAAAAATCCGTACAAAGACCCGAGTACCACCTCAGGTAGAAATACCTAAGGATCGTATCCCGTAGAAATTTAGGCGAAAATAGGTTAAGTGCAAAACTAAATAATCGGTGGATTTAACCCGAACCACCATTTCCACAAATGATAAGGCCTAAAACCATTAATACCACTAACTCAAAAGACATAAAAACCTAGGAGAAATCCCAAGAACCTGTCGCTCTCGGGAGTACATTGAAACCCCGTATCGGACTTGGACCGCACGTCGAAAGTTTGATGACCGCGAAACTATAGGGTTATGTCCATCCTACTGGGCTTGACAACCATCGTAGGAGTCCAGCCCAAATGGTGTCAAGAAACACATAACTTGAGTCTTGAGTAAAGTGTGTGAGAAACGCGAATATCTTTAGAAAATGTAATGAAACTTAAGTAAATTGGGTCGTTCGTTTAGGCATGAAATTGAAGATTTTGGACCATTAGTTTCTGACCAAACTTCACCCATGGGAAAAGAAAATTTTGCTACACGAATCTGTATACTTGTGGTCCTGATCGAGTAAGTTCGACCATTAATTTGACACAGGTCCTCCACGGTCGATTGGCCTATCCGATTGCACTGAAATCGCATCCTGGCATAGATCCATTGTCATAAGACTTCCCCTATGACGTAAGTGAGTAGTGGACCTCCATATGAGCCCCGTTTGCCCAAAACAGGCACCCTTTGGTTATGAACTAAGTATACTGTGGCCCTGAGGCCATTTACATCACTATTGAGCCTATATATAGCCCTTAAACTACCCCATTTCTATTCCATACGAATTTCTCTAACCCTAGGAAAGATAAGACAGAAAAGAAGAGAAAAGAGTGAGGAGAGAAGAGAAAGTTTGGAAGACCGTTGCTGTGATTCTTCCCCATGACTCCACACACTGAATCGCCTTCCCTTTTCGCTACGCAATTAGTCTTGACTGCGATTTGGGTAAGAAAACCTAACCCTAATCTTGACTTAGAAATTCGGATAGTGTAATTGACAAACTAACTAACCTATTTCGTTGTTTAGGTGCCCGACGTTTCATTTTCGAGAACGTAGCGTTTGAACCGAGTCCGAATCGTGTATTCCGACGAAAAGTGCAGACTATAAACATTTAGGTTATGGTTTTTAATGCTTTCAATGTTAGCTAATGATTTATGTCTGACTTGATTACTGTCATATTGTCTTAGATACACCACTTTTGATACAATATACATGTGTGAACTATGTTGAGCAAAATATGCATCTCATGTGTTTGTTGAAATGTTTGAATGAACATGAAAATATGATTTGTGCTTGCCATGACTACTAACCTAGGATTCATGTTTGTCATATGCATGATGACCTCTTTGTATAAGAAATTGCTAACATGCACGATGCAACTAACCTAGTCTATGTATTTGGTGAAGTGTAACTTAAGTGTTTGATAAATTGTCTGAATGAGAAAAAGTTGATGATTTGTATTTATGGAGTGTATTAAGATAGAATTCTCAATAACCTCAATCATATGTATAATTTCTTTCATGTAATCATATTTGTCGCTATGCAATGTATGGATAAAATGCATGTGTTTAGTGACATGTTCAATGGGTTTGATGAAATGCACAAATGAGACATTTATTTGGACTATTTGTTAAATGCTTATATGATTACCACATGTGTCTACCTATTGCATCTGAGTAAGATTGGGGCTACAACCTAGCCCAGGCAATCGGTAACAATCCATGTACAGGTGGCTGAATTAGTCTTGCCACCTTGGGTAATTCGACAAATCCGTGTCGCATGACAATTGTCGACAGTGGTTAGGCCATAAGGGGTGCTTATGTGCTCCACGTCAATTAAGCCAACGTATGCTCGTACCAATTGAACTTACCAAATAAACCGATTGGCCTACTCTGTGTTTACCATGTATGGACATCACTGCTTGAATCTAAGGTACCACTTACCAATGTAAAGGCCCATTTTAAATATGGTACGATGATCCGTTAAGACTCATGAGTCGGGCATGGTGGTATGGGACACCGTGTTCAAGATGTCGGCCTACGCCGAGGTGATTAGCCACCCCGTAGTGACCGCAAGTATAAACTCTTGAATTTGCCTATCGACTGCTTTCCATTAGAGGTGATACTCTACAACTTACCTATCGTATGTGGTTAACTAGGATTGACGACCCTAGATGGATCCTTCGTTTGGGTTAATGATATAAAGGGAGGTACCTTAACTTCCCAAATATGCTGTATGAATGAGCCTAATTAATTACTCAGCTAACACGACCATGCACCGCATTGCATGTGCTTTGGCAAGGTAGGTGTACTTTAGGGAGGTTGTCATACACGAACTTAGTTGTCGGAGTTTCTTGTGAGGGAGTTTTGTGCGAGGGCATGCATCATTACTGCATACTATCCCTGCATTAACAAGAGTAGTCAGGAAATGATTGTTGTATTGCTTTATCATTACTGCATGATTGACTTGATAACATGTTAACCTTTGCCTTATAGTATTACTAAGTTAATCACTCACTCCCACCCTGGGACGGTATTTTAAAACACCAACCAGACTTTGGTTTAGATGCAGCTGATGACAAAGCCTATGCAGCAGAGTTAGACTTCATAGATGAGGAGAAAGAATTCTCCTACGTTCAGCTCTCAAGTGGGTCTATGTAGACCTCGTGCTAATTCGACGGGATTACATGGACATAAGGATTAATGGAACACTTTACATTTTGATATTTTGTCTATTTTGAAACAATACATGTATATATTCAGATCGGTTACATAATCATACTCTGGAGGTTGTGACACACCTACCTGTCTAAATATATATATTTCAGTCTTTCGCTTGCTTAATTACATTATCTCTGGAGTATGATATGTTGTTTTAGTATAATCTCACTCATGTTTAACTCAATATGGACGAAATCTGAACATCATTATCCATGTTGCATAGTGATGTGCTGGATCTCGAGAGTAAAGCTTTGCTAGACCCTCGAAATTCAGGGCGTTACACCATATGCCTCAGATCAAGAGATCAGCCACATAATGAAAACTTGCCATGCACAACTGCCCCTTCTTCTCCAACCGACGGGAAAAATCCATCATCCTTAAATGGACCCCACCCATCGATCAGAGCCATTCATCTGATGTACCATAATATTAGAACCCCATTTGTAGCAGTAGATTGCAACCATACAATCAAATCCGGTCGTAACATCTAAGAAATTCCCACGTTTAGATCCGCTAGTGAGTAACTAATCCAATGATTAGTTACGCCAAAACCTTCTAGAATAGGATTAGGATAACCTATTAAAGGTCGTCTTTTTAGGGCAATGAAATCGAAAAGGGAGAAAAGAGAAAAAAAATAGAGAGAGAGAGAGAGAAAAGAGAAAGGGCACCGCTGCTGAAGCCGCACCACACTGTGTTGACTCAGTTCGAGTCGCGGTAAGTGCGGGTCAAGTCCAGGCTCTCTCCAGTTGAAAAGTGAGAGAAAGAGGGGAGGAAGAAGGGAATGGAGAAGAAGAGAGGGCTCGGGAGAGAAGCGGGTAGCCATTGGTGGGTGCTGCACCGTTCGGCTCGAGTCAAGATTCTTGTGGTGAGATCGGGTCGTAGCTGGTCTGAGTTGAGGCCTAGTCTATGCAAACCAAGTAAAAGAAGAGAGAAGAAAGAAAAGAAAAGAAGATGATGGAGAGAAAATGAAGGAAGTACGAAGAAAGGAGAAGAAAAGGGATGCCAACAGGGTGCGGACGAGCTTGGCTCAGTCTTGCTAGCTCAACCCATCTTCAATGAGTTGAGCTGAGTTGTGTCTGGTTTGGTCCAGCCACCATGTTGGTCATGGGATTGAAAGAGAAAGACAAGAAGAGAAAAGGAAAGAGAGAAAGGAAAGCAAGTTGAGTCACTACCGGTTTTGCTGCACTGAGTTGACCCGAACTGAGTTGACTCAGTCAGGTAGAGACTAACGTTCTACTGACTTGGGTTTGGGTCTTGTGAGACTCTAGAGAGAGTAAAAGAAGAAAGCAGAAGGAAGAAAGAAGAAAGAAGAAAGGAAAGAGTGGAGAGAAGAGAAGAGAGGAGAAGAAGGACTCCTAGCCTACTGAGTCGACTCACTGAGTCAACCAGCTGGTCCGCAGCAAGCTAAGTCGAAGTTAGACAGGTCAGTAAATTTTCTCAAATACAAAAATTCAAGCAAATATAATTCCAATAAAATTAGAGTTTATTATTTAAATTTCGCTTTAGTTAATCCTTAAATTCATACTTAAAGTGTGGAATTTAAATCTTCTAGGCATAGATCTTTTGTGAGGAATCAATTAAAAATCAACTTGGGTTGGATTAGATCCAAGGTTTCTCAAATTCAAGATCGAGTGTTGGCGAGAATGTGCCCACACCAAAGGTGAGGATCACTATTCAAGCTTTTCCACATCTTAATAATTAACCTTGCTCACTTATCTTTATTCATTTACCTTATTAATTGCTTAATGCGGTTCATTGCTCTAATTAATTTTGATTCCTTAAGATAATTAATGAATTGGGTCAATATGAATTAACCGCCTCTAATCTGATTTGAAATGTACGCTTTAGATATGCATGCGTTATCTCGATAATATTATACATGATTTATTTTGTTATTCATAATCACTTGATGGAATGATTGGAGGTCCTAAAACTAGTGGTCATTTTGTCTAATAAATTAAATGAAACATTTATTGTGAACTTATCATCATATGGATCGTTTGTTGCCTAAGTGGCTTATGGGATAATCCTTTTTTATTACATACTTGGGATGGGTTGTTTGCCCTATGCGGGTTGATTTAATATTTGCCCTACGTGGCTTTAAGGAACCATCTTCATATAACCTTACGATGATATGTCCCGTTTATAGAACTATAATTGGCCACTAGTTGAGTAAGTTACCTTAAAACATCTTATTTGTTACTCTCATGAGCCAGGGATGGTGGAATGGGACACTATGCCTGAGCTGTCGGCCTATGTTAAGTGACAAAACCCCCATAGTGACTTTTGAGCTTTCTTAAAATGATTGTTTAAAATTAGAATAATAATGGTTGGGCTAATCATGCATTTTCATGGCATATGGTCTTTTCCAGGTGGTTAGTTCTCCATGGGCATACCTTTATGTACTTTTTCGGCTGACTAGTCCTCCTTAGGCAATTTATATATTATTATGGTCTTTTCCAGGTGGTTAGTTCTCCATGGGCATACCTTTGTGTACTTTTTCGGGTGACTAGTCCTCCTTGGGTGATCTATATATCATAGTCTTTTCTGGGTGGCTAGTTCTCCTTGGGCGTACCTTTGAGTACTTTTTCGGGTGGCTAGTTCTCCATGGATGACTTTTTACCAGCTAGATGTGCATCCCCAGGTTTGTGAGCATGTGCATGCATTCATGCATTTAAACAAGATTATCTTGAGTGATTTATTTGTTAAATGCGTATCTAATGATCCTTATCTGATTTTCCATTATAATCATTGTGTAATATTAGTTATACACTACCTTTGTTAACTATGCTTAATTATCTTGATGATACAATAAATCTTGAGGGATATACCTCACTGCGATAGTCATTGACGTTATCAAACCGTACTCAGTGTGCAGGAGATGCAGATGATGTGCATGTTGGCGTTCATATGGAATAGGAGGAGCCAGATGATCTTGTGACTCTCTATTCCTGACTTCATTTATATTTACTTTGTACTGTTATGCATTGTAAAAACTTAAGACATTGATTTGTATAAGTTTTTGGGTAACCATTTGAAATCTTGATTATGTATATTTGGACTCCCTCTTATATTTGAATTGCTCATATTTTGTTAGTTTATTAACTCTAATAAAAAAATGCACATATAATTCAGGTGTTTTCAAAGGTTAACAATTGGGGTTTGGGAACATGAGTGGTGCACTCCGGTTTCAGGAACCGGGGTGTTACATGCTGTCTAGCCATCTGCTCTTTCATTTGGCCGATCTCATTGACCAGCATTTTCACTTGGCTCTATAGCACTTGGTATCTGCCTTCTCAGTTCCTAAATCGCTGCGTTGGTTCCGTAGGCACAGATTCCACCTGCAGCCAAGAGGTTGAGTTACGTTGTCTGGTCAGCTTAGTATGAGCCACGACTATCGGTGTATGTGCTTTCTTCTTCCCTCTTGCATGCATTCTCCCTGGTAGAGCAGGAGTATTTTTTTCTGTAAGCTTGCCTCAGACGGTGCCAAACTATTGATGCACAAATCTGGCTCACCCTCATCGAGCTCCGAGCACTTGTGTCGAGCCCTGTAAGCCTGTACAAGAGGAAAACAAAGGGGACTCTGGCTAGAGCAGGGAACCCTCCGATGCCAAAGTCAGGCTGGGAATCCAGGTCTAAGTAGTGTAGGTTGGTTTCGAGTGAGAGATTTTGCATACCTGTTCATGTAGATGAGTCCCTTATTTATACCATTTGATTGGAGTGAATGTGTCCGTCATTCTCAACACGATCTCTGCCATTAGGCAGTAACTATGCATGCACTGATGTCATCGGTTGCTCTATGATCGTGGTGCAACGGTTAATGCTATCGTGCTTTACTAGAATCAGTTTCTAGGCGTGGTTGTAGATTACCTCTCGTCCGAGCCGATTCTATAGTCTGAGTCCAACCTAAAATGGACCAAGCCCACAAGCAAGCTGAGCCCACTTGTTCCATGATGAGGAGTGGTCAGGGTTGACGGTAGAGCAGACAAATGTGTAATGACTTCTTCTAAGTTCCAGGCTGATGTGAAATCTCTACAAAAGAACTTGGCAGCTGGGTACTTGATCTATCAGCATCAACATTTTGTCGACCCCTCATTTGACCTGCTCGAACTGAACGAATACTACTCCGAGCTATGCATGTTGGCTCGGCGTTGGCTCGGTAGAGAGTGACTATCGCATTTTACTCCAGGGTCAGGGAGACCAATATTGTTATGACTCCGTCAAGCCGTATACAACTTGCATGACCATTTTCCCATAACAGATGGCATCGCTATTCAATGCATACCACTGGATGGACCTCAGGAAGATTCTAACGGTAGGTATTATATGCCACTTATAATACCCGACCTAACCTATAGGTACAACCAAGTGGTCTTGTGCACTATTTCCTTTCCAGTCACTTGGTAGATTAGGTTCATCTTCCAAAGTAGAACCTTGTAATGCTTGCGTTTACAACCCAAATACCTTATAGGACTCGCAATAATGCCTAAAGAGTACGTCCCTCGTCACACGACCACAAATACCTGAAACTCATAATATGATGATCGTCTCAACGAGAAGAATCCAACAATAACTTTCGCACATGGGCAAGTGACCCTGAATGCAGGATATAACGCAAAGAACCGACACCTTTCCATGTGCAAATATTTGTGGAAATGTGTGTCAATGACATCATCATGAGATTATGATAAGTTTATACTTAAAACTATTCCATTATGATTAGTTTAAGGTAAATATAAACTTAAGTTTTATGACAATCTACTCCATGTCTTATTAAAGATACTTTATTACTAAGGCTAATGAGGTAGGTAACTTTATTAACTAAATTTCAATGTTTTTCCTTGAGTTAAGGAGAGCCATGACACCTAATATATTTTAATTAAGTTAATACCCACTATAAAGCTACATGGATCATACTTAAGGGATGTAAAACTAGTTTAACTAATTACTAATAAAGAGAAATTATTAAAAGTTAAAGATTTTCCATGATTTAAAGAGGGCATGCCACCTCACCAACTTCTAGAAACTGTTAATCCCATTTAAAAGGTCATTAAGACCATCTAATCAAGCCCTAAAATAAAATATATGAATTTAATATTTGAATGAACAAAGTATGGTGTAGCTAACAACCCATCCCCTAAAATAAGGATAAGTGTCCATGTGGCCATGATATTTCTAGAAAAGGCATGGAGGCAATTAATGGGGCAGCTAAAAAGTCTCTAATTAGGTAATTATCACGGGACAATTACATGTGAATCAAGGAGAGCGAACCACCTCATATATTATGGGATTAATCAAGTTAATTAAGCTCTTATAAAGGTGCAATGGTTGAAATTTTGGGCACTTAGTGCCCAAACTTCCTACCTCCATTAATCATTTTTCAGCCCATATTAAGCCTTTAAATTACCCCTAACTAACCACTAATAATCTATTAATTCCAAGCTAAAACATCTCTTACCATCAAGGCCATCCAACCATTCAAGGGAGGTCCGAACTTCTAATTAGATGTGACCGGTTGATGAAGTTCCCACTTTGGTGTTCATGTGCCAACCTCAGCGGCCATGCAGTTTAGATGGTGGGGTGGATAGACCCTACACCCGCTCACCCACAGACAAAAACAAAAGCCCAAAAAAAAAAAAAAAAAAAAAAAAAAAAAAAAAAACAAACAAACAAACAGCAGCTACCGGCGTGAGCAGTAGCATGTTTTGCTGCTGACGACTGTGGGACCCACTGCAGGCCCCACCTTGACATACGTGTTTCATCCAAGCTGTCCATCTATTTTACCAGATCAACGTAAGGCGGGTCCTAAGACTTTGGCCTATCCAGCGTATCTAATGGACCGCACAGTGGGATTAAACACCGACCATTGAAAACTTCCCAAGGCCTAATGTGATGTTTATTTAACAGCTATAAAATAATAATAATAATAAACAAAACCAAACAAAACAAAACAAAACAAAGAAGAGGCCCGGCAAACTAATGGCCATCATGATGTATCTATTTCATCCATGCCGTTCATCCACCTTAACAGACCATTTTAGGCCTTAAGCCCAAAAATCAGGTATATATGTATATATATATATATATATATATATATATATATATATATATATATATATATATATATATATATAAACTTTAGATTTGAGTCAGCTGTGGGCTCACCCCACGTCCACGTCTAAGGCCTTGTTGGCTGGGTGAAAGGTACGAAAACGTTAAGGTGGCCCCTAAATGGTTTCAACGGGGTGATGTCGTTGTCCCCACTAGTTCTTGTGGTGGGGCCCGCTCCCTGGTGGGCCACCAGCAAGTTGGGCATTAAATAAACACCACGAAGGACCCCAGGGAGGTTTCCACGGTGGGTATTCAATCTCCATTGTTCCCTGTGGAGTGGCCCACTTGAGATCAGAATCTGACTTATTTCTGGAGCTCTGTCCCAACCTGATCAGATGAAATAAATGGACGGCGTGGATCTTTCATCCATTATATTGGGCCACACCACCCACAAGGTGGGGCCCACGCCCTATAAAGTTCCTGCAAAATGGGAGGAGTGGATTGGATACTGAACACTTCAGTAGCCAAAACGCTGCTGAAGTGAGGTGGTGAAATACAATTGGTTGTAGACTAATAGCATGTTCCCTTATAATTAATGCTCTTTTCCTTGGAGTTCCGTTAAACGTCCCTCTTCGTTTGCCTGTGCACGCACTCGACCACGTAATGGTAAACTTTATTTTCAAGTTTTTGTTTTTTTTTTTTCTGTGCTCCCTGCTGAAGTGACATCACCACTTTTCATGGGCACCACCATAATGTATGTACTGTATCCACACCGTCCATCCATTTCGTGATATCATTTTAGGGCATAATCCAAAGAATGAGAAAGATCCAAATTTCAAGTGCACCCCACTGTAGAAAACAATGGAGACTCCATTGAACGCCTACCATTAAAACCTCTCTGGCCACATAAGCTTTAGATCAAGTTAATATTTATGCCTAACCTTATTCCATGTTTTTTTCAACTTATAAAAAGGTTGGATCTCAAATAAACATCATGGTCGGCTCCAGGAAGGTTTCAACGGTGGCCGTCACCTCTCACTGTTTTCTATGGTGGGGTCCACTTAAACTTTGTATCTGCCTAATTCATTTACTTACTCCCTAAAATGATCTCTCCAAATGGATGGATAGTGTGGATACAACACATACATCATGGTGAGCCCAAAGAACTTGGCGACGTAGCATTCGTCTGGTTCATAAGCCCGCCAGCTTCTTTTCCAATCCGTTTCCAACTGCGGCCAAAACCATCCGCATGAACTTCCTTCCACGGCAAGCTACGTGGGGGCACATAATGATATTTGTGAGAAATCCACTCTGTCCATCATTTTTTTCATATCATCTAATAATGTAGGCTCAAATATGAGGCAGATCTCAAATTCATGTGGGCCGTAGGGCTTGGAAGCAGTAAGTGGGGGAATTCTGTGGTTGAAAATTTCTTGGGTCCATCATGATGTATATATGTCATCCACATAGTTCATGAGGTCATTCCTACTGGGATGAACTGAAATTATAAAAACATTAACATAATCCAAAGCTTTTGTGGCCACTTGAATATTTCAATGGCGGAAGCTTAATCCTCACCTTTTCCTATCGTGTGGCCCACTAGAAGTTTGGATCAATATCATTGCTAGGTCTATGTTGTAACATAATCTAGAAAAACTGATGGCCAGGATAGATTTATCAAAAACATTATGGTGGGTGCCACCTAGACATGTTACCACTTTTAATACTCATGTGACCGCATTTTTGTAATTTGCAGAGGATGGGACTTTTAATTCTTTAAATTAAATAGAGTTGGGGCGCCGGTTGGCTACGGAACCAGACGGTAACTATTCTTGCTACCGATGTCACGTCACCGCGTTCTATGAGCCCGCCGTTATGTATGTGTTTTATCCATACCATCCATCCATTTGGAGAGATCATTTTAGGAAGTGACCAAAAGAATTAGACAGATCCAAAGTTCAAGTGGACCCAACCACATAAAATAGCAGGAGGTGACTGCTACAGTTGAAACCTTCTTAGGGCTGAACATGATGTTTATTTGAGATCCAACCTTTTTATAAGCTAGACAAGACGTGGAATAAGGTAAATCATAAACATTAGCTTTATCGAAAGCTTTTGTGGCCCAAAGAGGTTTTAATGGTAGGCATTCAATTTCTATTGTTTTCTATGATGAGGTGTACTTGAAATTTGGATCTTTCTCACTCTTTGCGTTATGCCTTAAAATGATATCACGAAATGGATGGACGGTGTGGATATAATGCATACATCATGGTGGCACCCATGAAAAGTGGTGATGTCGTTTCATTAGGGGAGCCAAGAAAAGAAATGAGTCGAAAATAACGTTTACCCCTTATTTGTTCGAGTGCGTGCACCGGCAAACGTAGAAAGCCGTCTAACGGAACTCCAAAGAAAAAAGCATTAATTGTGAGGGAACACGCTCATGGCATTCAACCAATTGAATTTCACCACGGCACTTCAGTAGCGTTTTGGCTACTGAAGCGTTCGGTATCCAATCCGCTCCCCAAAATGCGTGAGCAGTGGAGTTAAAACCCACGCACCACGCTAGCTCCAGGGGTTCAAAGGTTGACACCATCCCACCGTTTCAAACGGGGGGACCCACCGGGGATTTGGATCTGCTGCAGCCTTGGCCGCACCTAAATCCAAGCCACGTAGCCTCATGAACGGGGTGGATGGCGTGTAGCCATCAAGGCGGGCCCCAATTCCACGTGGGTTTCAACGGTGGATGTTTTCAAACACCTCGTTCCAACTTTCCTCGTTTTTTTCCGTTCGTCGTTTTTTTTAGATGGCAGCGAGTCCATTGGACCGCTAGATCTGCCTCACTTTTGGGCTCTTGCCCTGGGTGGGCCCGGGGCAGCAACGAAGGCCCTGGGAAGGTTTTAACGGTGAACATCAAGTCCCTCCCAGACGTGGGGTCCACTTGATGGACGGCGCGGATAAAATCCATACGGCACGGTGGGCCCACAGGGGTCCTACCAGATGGACGGCATGAATATATAATACATATATTAGGAGTCCCAACACGTGTGGGCCAGCTGCTGCTAGACAGCGTGCAGAGCACGCTGTCCTCACAGCAGGGTCCCACGTTGTGGGCCTTGATCTGAATTCCACGGGGGGCCTCACAACTGCTGGGGGCGCCAGGTAGGTTTCAAGGGGGGACGGCATCTGCCCCACTGCTGCTGCAGTGGGGTCCACATGAGCTTTGAATATGCTTCGATTTAGGGTGGGGCCCGCGCTCTCAACGACAGTCCAGATTTGGATGGACAGTGCGGGCAAAGTACAACCATCATGGTGCCCCCACCCCCACATCAAGCATAAAAATAAATGAAATGTCAGAAAAGGAAGAAGATGGTGTAAGTTCACCTACTAAGTACGTGAATATGTGTGTTGATCCTCGATTAAAGCCCATGGCCCACCTTGATGGTCCACCAAAACTCTCAAATTTCAGCAACATCATCTCCCCCTTTCCCTTTCTATTTTATTTTCTCTTCTTAGCTTCTTTTCCTCTACAATTATCTCCCTCTAACAAATGAGAGAAGTGTTACAGCTTTTTTCTCTCTCTTTTTATTAAAAATAAATTTTTAAAAAAAAAAAATTTAATAAAAAAATTTAAAAATAAAAAAACCATCATGAACTAGCATAGTGCCATGTGGAGGGCATGCTTGGAGAGAGGGGGGCTTATTGGCCATCATGAATTGGCTAAAGGATGAGCTGGGTCACATACATTGGCTCATGAAGAGATGGTGAAATGAGAGAGAATAAGTACAGGAGTTAATAGAGGATGATGGATAAATGAGATAAGAAAGAGAATGAGTAAAGATTGGTGTGTGTGTGGGAGATGAGAGCAAGTGAGTGGAGTAAGGTGGTATGTGAGGTATAAAGTGGGTGCGCATGTGGTAGACGATATGTAAAGTGGTATCAACACTCTATAGTAGTCAGCATCTCCATACTAAACGTATTACACATGAGGTGTGTGAAGCGTTCATGTATGCGCCCTCTCGGGCTTGCGCATGAGCAGGGTACAGCCACAAAGCCTACAAGGGGTTTCTCACACACTCTTGAAAGTATGGGAACGAACATATGGGGGTGCAGACACGCACGTAGGAATATGACTGCACGCGCATGGGAAACCGAGACACATGCATGAAGAGTGGTTGCACATGGACGGGTAGGTAGAGCACACATGAGAAGTGCAACTGCAAGCGCACGGGAAGCCAAAGCAGGCTTAGGAAATCCGGAAAACTAGGGTATTGATCCAACTTGGACAAATCTATTTGAGATCTTTAAAGAAATCAGATGTCATATAATTATCATTGATAATGAGATTGGCATGACCCTTTGGCCTAAGGGATCTCACTCCTTTGCCTCTACACTTAAGGCTTGACTTTTTAGTGCTCATGATTCTTCTTGGGTTGACTTGGTCTAGTTTAAATAAAATATCTCTAAGCAATCCATCATTGCTTGGTTGGCTTTCCTAAAGTGTCTTAAAATATAAGATATGCTGATCTGATTTAATATTATTGGTGATGGAAAGTGTTTATTTTGCCTTGTAGGCTGGAAATAGTTGATCATCTTTTCTTTATATGCGGCTATACCATCTTTTCTTTAAATGCGCCTATACCCTTTTGATTTGGAAAAATCTCCATTTAAAGTTTTCTATTCTTTCTTCTCCGTGCCCCTCTTTGATTCAAACAGTTGGAAACCTTGTAGAGAGCTTTGTTGATCTTGTTACTAATACCTTGAAGAGGTTGTGCTTCCGGCTCTTATTTGGCACATTTGGAAATAAAGAAACAACCGTAACTTGAATTATAAGTCCCTTCCAAAGGAAGTTACCCTCATCTGTGTTTAGTGAAAAATTTTCCTATATAAGATCGATTTCCCTTGTGCTTATTGAGGGAAAAATCGTATGGACCTTTTCTCTAAATGACTTTATTTCCTTTAGCTCGGCAGTGCAAACTTGTCCACCCCAAAGGAGAATTTCACTACTGAAAACGACTTTGTCTAGTTCAAAGATAACATCCCCAAACAATCTATTGTGGCTTGGATGATCTTTTTTGAAAAGGCTTAAAACTAAAGATATGTTGATGTAGACAGCCCATCTCAGCAAACCGTGCACTCATCTTGAACTAGAATCGATAGCATGAGAGCTTAAAACCCTTGAAAAGCCTACCCATCTAAACCATAACCCAAATCATCATAAGGCCCCAGGTCCCAAGGAGCCATTGATCATCGCAAAGAAATTTAAAGGGCAAACTCCATATGGGCGAATATATTATTGTCACCCCAACTTATTTTGACAACTCGAGACTACAATGGATTGTTAGGGGATAGCCATAGGCTGCTGTGACCAAAGTAAACAAAATTACAAATGGGCGGCAATACACCTATTTCAACAATTTGGACTTATAGAAGATCGCTTGGGGACCCTCAGAGGTTGTTGTACTCGAAGTGTGTAAATTTGTTAAGGGGTGGCAATATTCCATATCATCGTGTATCCGAGAATATCCAGATCTCTTGAAGAATCTTTAGAAAAGTTGTACTAGAAATTCGATGGGTAGGCAGCAATATTATTGCCGCCCAAGTGTAAAACAACCATTTTACCCCATCCCCCCTCCCATGGTGGTGAAATTACAAGTTTTACTAGTTGTTAAGCAAATTCCATGATGTCATGCGTCTCCCAGCCAATCAAACCACTCAACATGGCATGGTTTCCCTTAAAGTTATCACTTATTACCAAAAAATCATGTCATTCTCTATAAATAGAACCTTTCCCCTCTCATTTCACACTACCAAGTTCTCTAGCCAAGGAGAGAGAGTGAGTGTAGAAGAGTGAGAGTAAGTGTAGGGAGGAGAGAAAAAAGAAATTAAAAGATAGGAAGTGTCCATCCAAGCCACTATTTAAGCCATTCATTTCATCCAAGCCTTCCAAACTAGTCTCTACAAGAAGCCATCCAAACTATTTAAGATAATTTGAGTTAGGTCAAGATTTGAGATCTACATTCATTTTCTCACAGGAGTATCATAGCTCTCTTACCCTCCCATATCTCCACGTGCACAAGCGGCGATCCGACCATCCATTTTACTTTCTTTTTCATATTGTACATAATCCTCATACACACATACACACCTTCTTTCTCTTTCTTTTTTCAACTACTATCTCACATGAGTATCATAGCTCTCTTACCCTCCTCTCATATCTCCACTTAACTACATGGTCTACACATTGATGAACCTTCGGATCATGGTGTACAAGAAATCAAGTGTCGCTTGATTTTCTTTCTTATTTCTTGTATGCTTATTAATGTGCTACATACTTGCCTCCTTCTCTCTCTCTCTCTCTCTCTCTCTCTCTCTCTCTCTCTCTCTCTCTCTCTCTCTCTCTCTCTCCAACTGGGCTATTGCCTTATTGAGAAGTCATGTTTGATTATTGTTGATGCATTTTTCCGGCAGACCCTCTATGGTGCTTTTCCTTTGAACCTGCACAACTAGGGGTAAGAGACAAAGGAGGCCCTGGTTCGTTCAGGGGACTCTCTGATGCCTTAAAATCTCGTAAAGTAAAGACCGCATGTGTGCGGATGAAGAAGGGTGCATAAACCTTTCCTTCTCAATCATCGGGGTCCTTACCAAAAATCTTCGGCTGCAAACTATACCCAAGAGTCATATTAGTTGTAGAATCTCTGATTCCCTATCCCAAGGCGATTCTACTAGTCTACCTGACCATAGATTCTAGCTTTTAGCTAGTGGCAACTCCAAGTAATTCAAACATACCATTTTGAGTACATACCATACCCATCCAAAACCAAGTCACAACACGAGACCCATTTAGTGCACACGCCTTGCTCGAAGAGCATGAACACAACTAATATGATGGAATATCATTTCTAATAGTCAATGCCTTTTGTCCCCACTCCTTGGAAACCATTAAGCATATTTTCTTTGTATGTGCTTGTATCTCATGGGTTTGAGAGAATATTCACTAGAAATTCTCCATGTCCACCATCTTCTCTCCCACTATTATTGAGACCATTACTCATCTTGTTTATAATATTATAGACCTTATTTCCAATCTTATAATTAGGCTTTACTCCCTAGTCCTTTCCTAGCATATCTAAAGGAAAAGAAATAACCTTTTTTTTTTTCAATAAAGTGTCCCTCCAAAAGGAGATCACCCAAAGATATATTCTAGAGGAGGTGAGATCTCGAGCTCTATTCTTTTTTGGCCTTCTATTGTTGTAGCCACTCCTCTGAATATTTCAACCACTTGGAATCTCCCAACGTCTTTTCTTCTTATTCACAAGAATTATTCACCCTCCCAACTAAGGACCTTGGCAAATTGCCATGGGCTTACTTGGTCGATATCTTGCATAGAGATTAGCTCCTCTAAGACTAGTCTCTTATGTTTTTCTCCTTCCTCCAGGGTTTTGTGGAGTGTTATGTTGAATGTTAATAGTGATTGACCTAGGGATAAGAGTCTACCTATTATTATTATTTACCTAAGGAGAGTTATTTTTGTAATTTTAGGTTTTCTCATTAAACTCTATAATGAAGACTACCTTCTTGCAATTTTGAAGCCTGACTCTTCTCGCATGAGACTCGTTCTCTAGAATCTGAAGTCCCTAATTAATGAGTATCAAGATGAGGTAATGATTATTAGTAAGCAAAGAAAAGTGCTTGTCTTTAATCTTATTAATATCTTGTGCAGTTATTCCATTCGCATTATCTTAGAGATTGAGTTAGGCGTACTTCTTTAAGTTTAGATTCTTTTCTTATCCTATTCCTTCTCTTCCCTGACATGGATTGTGGGAGTCACCCTATCTCGGGGTGTGGGTTTTCTTTTTTCCCTTCTTCGCTCCTTAGCCCAGGGTGTAGGTCCCCTCTTATATTCTTTAAGGGGCATGCCCCTTTAGAGGAAATAAAGAATTCTTATTTTCCAATAAAAAGTCACCCTCAAATACATCTTAGAAGATGTGAGGCCTCATGCCATCTATAGTTGTAAATACTCCAGGCCTTTAGATCTTCCTTCATTCCTTTATGAGGTGTGTAAGACCCGTGTCCTAATCCGTACCATTTCATTAGCTTTCGCGGTCCTTCCGGTCAAATTCCGGCAACCTTCGCACCGTATTCGGTGTTTGCGCACGATCCTAGGCCAGGTCCCGCGCACCGACGTCGGCTTGATCCGAAAGTTGTATCATAGCGACCGCGTCGTCGCCGCGGTTCCAACGCCGTGACTTGCGCACCGAACCGATACTCAGGTAAGAAGATGCCGATCAGCGTTTATTCCGAAGAAACACCGCGCGTTGCGGATTTCGAGGCAATCTCTACACAATAAGTCCCATCAATCATCATTAAATGCAACCTTATCTCAAGTACAACAACCCATACCTCTTTCTTCACAAAGTCAACTCTCTCTCTTCACCCATCCCTCCTTTACTCACTTTTCAAACAAACCCATGCCCCATTAATTACACCCATCACTCCATCACCTCATATCACTCCCATCCTCTCATTTTCTCTCTCATTTTCTCATATCTCTCCAAGCAACCCCAAGCCCCAAACGTCCAAGCCTCCTCTCCCTCTCAAGTGTGGTCCACCTTCCATCATCCATCTACACCCTCCCATCTCTCATCCTCACCATCAAGAGTCCATCATCCTCCATCAAAGTTGAAGCTGAGGGGCATTGGAGTCTAAGAGACCAAGAAGAAGGAAGATAAGGTGGGTGCTTTGTCATTATTTTGAATTTCAGGGCCCACTTGTTGGTGGGACCCATTTGGATGTATGTGATCTAATCAAGAGGGCCCATAGTGGCGGGGTTCCTCTATCTCACCGTATATCTCCCTTTATCTCTCTCTTTCTCTCTCTTTGTAATGGTGTGGATCCCACCAATATGTGCTACGTCTACCCCGTCCATCTACACCAGACGGCGTGGCCCACTCTATCACAGGTGATGATCCACACCATCCACTGTTTGGATGGGCCCAATGCACTTTTTTTTTGTATATATATACTTATATGTTATATTTTATATAATATATATAATATATATAACTTAATATGTATTATATATATAATATGATATATATATTATATGTATATATATATATATATATATATATATATATTAGGTGGGCCACGTCCATGTGGGACCCACCACAAGACATGTGTTCATCCACGCCGTCCAGCGTCACTGGACGCTGGACGAGCAACCCCCTTGTGTTTCAAAAAAAAAAAAAAAAAAAAAAAAAATTTAAACAGCAGCAGCAGCGCTGCTGCTGCTGCAGTGACGGGCGGCCAAGAGGCAGGGACCCACGGCTCCATCCGTGGGCCCCACCCTGATGTATATTTTGTATCCACATCGCCCATTTGGTGGGCCACTATTTGACCTGGACCTTCCTCAAAAATCAGGCCAATCCAACGCTCGGGCGGCCCACATCACAAGAAACAGTGTGAATTGAACTCTACCATTGAAACCCTTTCTGGGTCCACAGAAGTTCCAGATCAAGCTGAAATTTGCTGTTCCCCTTCTCCCTGGCCCGTGTGACCTTATGAACGAAGCGGATGGAAGATAAACGCTATGGAGGGCCTCGCATGGGACCCTTCCCTGCTGCACGTGAATGTGCAAGTGTGTGCACGTGTGTATGCATGTGGGTGTGTGTGCACGTGTGTGAGTGTGTGTGTGTGGGCATACATACATATCTATATATGTATATACTTATATATGTGTATATATATATAATATTATATTATTATTATATATACTATTGTATATGTTTACATATAATAATATTATAATATATATATATATATATATATATATGATGGTGGGCCTATATGGGCCCCACCATGATGCAAGTGTTACATCCAAGTTGTTCAACCATATGGCCGTTGTTGAGGCCCACCTGGATGTGTATTCGTGGCTATTATTGAGGCCCACCTTGGTATATACATAAGGCCCATGTGATTCGACCCATTTAACTTATGTAAAGGCCCATGGGTTATGGCCCATTGCAATGTACATAAGGCCCACTAATGCGGCCCACTTGACTTATATAAGGCCCATATGAGATGGCCCATTTGATGTATCTGAGCACTATGGGTCGAGGCCCAATGAGATGTATATTAGTCCATTGCGATGTGTGATTTCCTATGGTTTGTGTAATGGTGCTTTATGGCGGGCTAAGCCTTGGGAACAATGTTGGTTTGACGTCCACATTGTAAAGACAATGTCGGTTAAATGTCCGCATCATGATTCTCCCTAAGGCCCATTAATAGGCCCATACCTGTAGTATATAGGCCGTCCAGGCCCTTCTTCATTTTGATCAAAGCCCATCACCACATAACATGTTTAGTATAGATTCATGATTCATGATCATTCGCATCATATGTATGCCTGACGTGAGGAGTGACCGATCATAGCATATGCCTTTGGGCAGACTGTTTATGGGCTCCCTGATAGGCAGAGTTGCCCCATATGAGTGCATGGTACATACAGGACTGTTGCATGACTGATAGTGTGACTCATGCACTTGCATTTGTGTGATTGTAGTTACTATATGCCCTAGCGACATCAGGGCCATAGCCTCCACAGACACATCATGGATGGCTGGGTTGGATAAAGAAAATTTTTGGTTCTAGCATACGGGATCCATATTAGTTGTGGGTTATGCTTTTGTTATGCTCGTTATGAATCAGACTGATGATTTGAAATCCTCCTTGTACTATCCCAGGATCGGAACCTGGTGAATGGGTGCCGGGATCCGAAAATGGGGTTCTACGGAGGCTGTCGGCGCCGGATTCGGCGATCGGGAATTTTGTGAGCCCGGTTTCCGAGTTCGGGGCGTGACAAGGTGAATCACCCGCCTCTATTTGAAAATTGAGTTAGAAGAGCTACTAGGCTTTGTTGGATCTAAATGATGATTAGGCGATGGCATAGCGACTTGAGTTGGGTTCCAACGCTGTCTGTGCTAATGAGGTTCGCTGGACAAGACGAGGTCTAGATGTTGGGGTTTTAACATGTGTTTGGGGATGCAATGGTAGTGGTGGTGATTTTAGGAAGAAAATGGGTTGTCGTTGAGGTTTCAGACAGGGGAATTGGAAGGGAATGGGTTTTAAGGCTGGGGGTTAACGATTCGAGCATAGATGAGGTAGTGACAAAGGGTTTGGGTTTGGCTCTAATGCGTGCGTGGACAGGCTTCAGTGGGCGATGATTGCGATTAGGGTACGATGATGTTGGCTAGTGATAATGGCGGCTAGACTAGAAGAGGTGTTAGGGTTTTGGGACCAGGATTTCGAACTAGATTATGAAACAGGAATGGGTTTTGGGGATTTCAAGATTTGGAGATTTGTTCAGGACAGCACATAGGGGATTCGTGACAATATAGCTAGGGTGCTAGATGGATAATGGTTCAGCTCCTCATCTCTCTCTCTCTCTCTCTCTCTCTCTCTCTCACTTCTTTTTGAAATTTTTTTTCTTAAGTTTACATGTTTTCTGGTTTCATTACACATCTTATGCTAAATGTTATGTTTCTTTCATATCTTAACATTTTTCCTAGATTATGCTAACTGTTCATTTAAACATTGCTAGGATAGAGAGTGTTGTCAATGCCAAAGGTTTGAAGGATGATCATGGTGATCATGGTCACAAGCATGACCATTATCATCATCACCATGATCATGAAGAACATGACCATAAACATGATCAGTATATGCTCTTTAATCTTTTGCATTTTCGTTGAAAAGAAGATGCTTCTCTCATCATTGTATATTGATGACACTTGGAATTGATGTTGGGCTGTTCTTCTTTTGATGGGTATATTTCATATTTCTCATTTGTAGTTTCAATCACAAAATCAAATGTTGGATTGTTCTTCTTTTGATGAAAAAATATGAGAATTTTGTAGATTTTCTTTTTCTTTTCTTTCTTGTTCTCTTTTTCTCTTTTATAAAGATCATTGGTCCTAATGAGATTTCTAAGCATCATGGGCAATTTGTTTGGATGCTCGGCGTCAGGAGAGTGTTTGCAAATATTTGATTTTGAAAAAATACAGCAACAGTCTACATTCAACGAAAAAAGGGCTAAAGATTGGATAGCTAAGATTCTCCAATGTGGAAGATTCTAATTGGTCTATACAAGGTGCAACCCATCAAATCAATGGTTAGGACCACTAAACCATGGTCCCATTTGTAGGAACTAAAGGCCAAGGACTATCCACTTATATGAACTCATTGCTTGTTCTTTGTATCTTTTTAGCACTGTAGTTCATATGATCATATTTGATATCCATGTCATTGTGTAAACCATAATTTACATGCTTACTCAAGGTATTTGGATCTACATATTGTTTTCATTTGATGATGATTCAATAACATCTAATGGTGCTTTTAAGTGATGAGAGAATGAGCACTAGTAGAAGATTTCAGACTAGGTCATGGATTTAGAGATGATGTTAGGTAGCATGACTCTAAATATGTTGCCTTCCCTCTACAACCTTATAATGGTAGAAAGAGGGAAATGGTGGATAGTAGAGCATCTTATGGCGTAAGGGAAATGATGGATAGTAGAGCATCCTATATGTGACAATATAAGTGAAAGGGGCGAGCTCTCAGTCCTAGAGGGGGGTGAATAGGACTATGTCAATATCAAAATTAAAGAACTGAAAGATTAGATAAATCAGAACTAATCAGAGATCTCAACTGTAATAGTATGGAGAAATTGATTCAAACCTTGTTCAAAGGACAACCTTGCACCAAAAACAAATGTTTTAGGTAGAATAACCTAATTTCATAAACGTAGTAAGGATCAAGATCACAAACTAAAATAAGAGGAAAAGGAAAGAAAGTTATCTCTTACAAGCATTCACCACATGTACATAAAAAGATTACAACCATTCAACACATATACATCAATACATCATTTACCACAAAAAATCAGGAGTTATAGTAGTTCGGTGTGTACACCAAGTGTTTTCAAATAACCATACCTACTCCACTCCCAATAATCACAACCCACGTGATATTAGCGTTCACTAATAATCAAGGTTTTCTCAAGTTCACCTTAAAACCTATATAGTTGTGTTTTCAAATGGGTTATCACAATCAAAACCCGACGCTGAGATTTTCTAGCTATCTCAATCAAAACCAATACAGAGAATTTCTTGATATCTCAAGAAACCAAAAATGAATAAAGAATAATAATTATCTTCTTCTAAAGACACTCTTTGATGTAGCCCGTAGAACCGCTTCTCTTGATGTAGAAATGTTGAATGTCTAATAACACAATCAAGGGTTATAGGTTCTAAATTGATTTTAAATTAATTCAAACCTTGGGCTACTTGATTGAATTCCTTAGATCTCACAAAGAAGAGTATAAACTACCTTTATAACATAAGATTCATAAAAGAGATCAAGAAATTACAAAACAAAAGGTTGTTAAAAAGATTTAAAATTACCGTGTTATAGCTTGAAGAAGATGGAGACTTTTCTCTTTCAAAGTGAAGGCTTTTTGTGGCTTTAATGAATGAATTAGAATGAGAAAAAGCCTCTATTTACAGGCTAAAAATTAGTTGCTTCGACTGGTCTAAGGTCTCCTTCGACTCGTCTAAAAATCAACCAAATTTCAAATTTTGGGCATGATCGGATAAAACCGTTCTTCGACTAGTTGAGAGCCCTGCTCAACCAGTCGAGCATAGCCTTAGACTGGTCAAGGGTGCCAAAAAATGGTTGCTGGACTTCGAGTCGAGCACCTTCAACTGGTCAAGGTGGTGCCTTTAACTTGTCGAGCACCCTGCTCGACTGGTCGAGGAACCAACAGAAAAAGTCCGTTTTTAAATTCAAATCTTGGACTGGTCAAAACTTTTCCCAAACTGGTCAAACCAAAACCTGGTCTAATCGAACTAAGGCTTAGACTAGTCGAACTAAAGCCTAACCAAAGTATAAAAACCCATATATGTTTAGCATATAAAAGAATCTAAGTCTAAGGTCTCTCTAAGATCAATTATATTTGAAATTATTGAACATTGAAGTATATACCATGAAACTTCTACTTGAATCTTTAATAACGTTCAGTAGATCTTCTACTTGAAGTAAACTAGTAGTTGTAGCTCAATCTTAAACTTAAAGTGAAGTAGAGCTTAAACTTGAAGTAGCCATCTTCATGTCTCGTACTTTCCAACTTCATGTGTTGATCTTGAAGGTTAACTTTCCATCTTGATTCACTTGAAGGTGAACTTTCCAACACATGTGTGAGCCACATTATAAGCTATTTTGTCCCATCGAAATTTGAAAAATAAGGGAGCTTTATACATTACAACACTTATAATCTCCCCCTTTGTCAAATTTGTGACAAAACATACTTATAACAAAATACAAATACAAAACTTCACACACTCTCTCAATATGATCACGAAATTACACACTCTCTCAATATGAGCACAAAATTTACTCCCCCTCAATCTAGGCTTGGACTTGTGTAGAATACCTGTATTAACAAATATATTTCCAAACATACAATCCACATAATTCATTCCAACAACATTTGATTCAACCATAACCATAAATCTCTCCACCTTTTTGTCACAAGTTAACAAAGGAAGGCAGAACGATGAGATAAATAGATAATTGAATGACCAGATAAGCAATATGATTAAGGGTAAATCAAAAGTATGTATAATATTAAGAGAGCATATAGAAAGCAATATCCAAGAGTATGATCCAAGTTATACAACTCAAGCAGAAGGTTAAGTTATGCAATCCAAAAGAAAATCAAAGTCAAGCTAGTATGAACCAGAGGAAGAAGGCGGTGGGATAGACGGGTCAATCTGATGAAGTCCGTTAGTAATGCGATGAAAATATTTTCGCATATACTTCATTGAAGACTTATGACTTTTAGTCAGATTGTCCTATCAAACTTTCGATTCAACCACCTTCTCCTCTAAAGATCGGAGGTAATCATCAAATTGAAACGATTGAAAGTCAGGATCCACCTCATCATCTGTTTCTAGCTCATTAAATATGTCATCCATAGTTGTATCTGCAAGCATTGGCACTGCCTCTTCTTCAACATCATCCTCGTCTTGCTGATCGAGGAGATATTCCAAACTCATCTTATGATGTTAGTGTTGTTAAACGGAAGGGTTGTCTTAGGAGCCTTAGTGGAAGGAATGATAACATTGCAATGAATGGCAAGTGTCGTCATAAGATAGGCAAATTGAATGGAACCATAACCCAGATGAATGCGAAATTGGATGATTAAGTAGAAAATTAAAGAAGGGAGGCAAATAGGGATGCCGAATACAATGACATGAAGAATACAAGCCATGAACGAAGTCAGCTTTAACTTGTTCCCAAACCATGAATATACGTTTGACGTAAATATGCAATAAAGAACACGGAGATAAGGAATCATTTGAGTGGCACGTAGAGCATTACCGCTACTCCATTCGACATCAAACCGACATAATTTTCGGGTAATCTCCCAACGCTCAAACTCAAACATCCTATCATTAAGTAGATGAATCGGTATGTCATCATCATTAACATTTATATCAAGCAAACTTGAAATTAGGTGCCTGTCTACAGGAACTGTCCCTTCTCTAAAGTTGATAGAAAATGTGAGATTTTCAAGGGACAACTTATCAATTGATGCATACGTGTCGTGAGCAATGGAGCGATAAGCCGTTCCGTCCCAACCCAGAATATTTTCTCAACCAACAGTAGACAGGATGGGCAACAATTTAAATGGAACAATGTGATCAAGATTAATCGTCTTTTCTATTATAATATCTCTTATGCAGAAATCCCTTACATGCTCCGAATCTTCTTTGGGAGCTCTCAGGGTTCTCATCCTAATTGGAGTCAACCTAAAGGGTGAGCCACGAGTTACTTTCCTCTTAGTTCGATGTTCCATTTAGAAAATAGCCAAGAGAAAATCAAAAATAAAAGATGAGTTTGGCAAGAATCAGATTTTTCCCCAAAAACCTTCTATGAAAATAGTGAAAATCTCAAATGGACAACAAAATGGAGCTTAAGATGAATACAAAAATCAAATCTAAAAGAAAATTGAAAATGAGGCACTTATAATGACTCTATGGAGATGGGTTCAACGAGTCAAGTAAGAGCTTGTTAAGGAAGATAAAGAAAAATGAAGAAAAAGTGATTTTTTCCTTTTTTAGAGAGGCCTACCCGGGCTACTCGACTGGTCAAGTACGTGCTCGACTGGTCGAGTATGTGGTCGACAGATCGTGCCGCACTGAAAGTTTTAAATAATTTTAAAATTTTTCAAAAAAATTTAGATAAAAATTATTTAAAAAATGCAAAAAAAAACATGATTTAATTAATTTGAAATACACATACCAATATCATGTTTTAATTTGGAATATTTATTCCTATCAAGCTGATTTTCGGTCTGCATATATTCTAAAGAAATGTTTTTATCTTCAACTAATTCTCGAATATAATGATAACGAATGTCTATATGCTTCGTACGACAATGTTGGATAAGATTTTTTAAAATATTAATTGTTCTAGAGTTATCGTGATACAATATCATTGTATCTTACGTAATTTCGTAATTGGTTAGCAATCTTTTCATCCAAACCAGCTGGGTACATGTATTACTAGCTGCAATGTATTCAGCCTCAGTTGTAGATAAAGAAACCGAACTTTGTTTCTTACTATGCCATGAAACTAAACAATTTTCAACATAGAAATATCCACTACTGGTAGACTTTCTATCATTGATGTTCCCTGCTCAGTCAGCATCTGTATATCTAGCTAGTTGCACATTCGTATTATGCGGATACCAAAGGCCGAAGTTAGCAGTACTTGCGACATATCTAATTATGCGCTTAACAGCAATAAGATGTGATTCTTTTAAATCAGATTGATATCTAGCACAAATTCCTACACTGAAAGCAATATTTGTTCTACTAGCAGTTAAGTATAAGAGACTACCAATCATGCTACGATATAAGCGAGAGTCTATACTTTTACCTGTTTCATCCTTTAAAAGTTTGAGAGTCGTACTCATAGAAGTATCGAATTTCTTACCGTTCTCGAATCTTAAACAAATTTAATGTATATTTGGTTTGAGAAATGAAGATACCATCTTCTTGTTGTTTAACTTGTAAGCCTAGAAAGTAATTCAATTCTCCAACCATACTCATCTCGAACTTGGATTTCATAAGCTCTGCAAACTCAACGGACAAGTTAGTGCTTATAGAACCATAGATAATATCATCAACAAATGTCTATACAATTAGTATGTGTTCATTGTATTTTTTAACAAATAAAGTTTTATAAACAATTCCCATGATAAAATTGTGATGGAGTAAAAACTTAGTCAGCTTCTCATACCATGCCCAGAGAGCTTGTTTTAGACCGTAAAGTGCCTTTTTAAGGCAATATACATGATTTGAGTGTTTAGGGTCCTCAAAACTTTTAGGTTGTTCAACATAGACCTCTTCATGTAGATCACCATTTAAGAATGTACTTTCAACATACATTTGATATATCTTAAATTTTTTGAAGCAAGCAATGGATACAAATAATCTGATGGATTCACTGTGAGCTACTGGCATAAAGGTTTCATCACAATCGATTCCTTCCATTTGAGTGTACCCTTGTATAACTAGTTTAGCCTTGTTTCTAATTATATTTCCTATTTCATTAGATTTGTTTTTGAAAATCCATTTGGTTCCAATTATATGTTTATCAGTTGTTCTTAAAACCAAATACCAGAATCATTCCTAACAAATTGATTTAACTCTTTTTGCATGGCTACAATCTAATTTTCATCGGTAAGTGCTTCTTTTACATTGGTTGGTTCAATTTGAGAAGTAAAACAAACACAATTATAAATATTCTCTAATTATTTTCTTGTTTACACACTAGTGGGATGGTCTTTAACTGATCTTAGTTCAGTATTAACTGGACTAGATAAAGAGTCAGGTTTCTCAATTAAATTGACTTCATCAGCTTCTATACTATGTGTGGGTGTGATCAGGTGATCATCAATTACAACATTAATGGATTCCTAGATCACTCTTGTTCTTTTATTAAGAACACGATATGCTCGACTATTCAGAGCATTACCCAAGAATATCCCTTCATCAATATTAACTTTAAACTTTCCTAAGTTTTCATGGTCACGTAATATGAAACACTAACTTTCAAAAATTTGAAAGTACTTAACAGTTGTTTTCTTATTGAACCATAACTCATAGGCTGTTTTATCTTTTGATTTTCTTACATACACATGGTTTATAATATAGCATGCAGTATTTATAGCTTCAGCCCATAAGTTTTTAAGTAAATTCATGTTATTTAGCATAACATTGGCCATCTCTTGTAGCACTTTATTCTTCCTTCAACAACCCCATTTTGTTGAGGTGTTTTAGGGGCAAAAAAACTCATGCAATGTGCTATGATCAGTATGGTATTTTTCAAAATTGCTATTTTCGAATTCAGTACCATGATCACCTTTGATTTTGATAACATTCATTTTTTCAATCTGAATTCGTTTTAGTATTCTCTTGACTTCATCGAGAGTCTCAAATTTTTCTCTCATGAATGCTACCCAAGTAAATCTAGTAAAATCATCAACAATAACCAAAAAGTACTTCTTTTCACCTCTACTCTCTATTCTAGTCGGTCCAACTAGATCCATATGGAGAAGTTTAAGAGGTTTGGTTGTGGCAACGGAGTTCGCTTTCTTATGACTACTCTTAGTTTGTTTGCCGATTGGCATGCGTCACATATTTTATCAACCCTTTTTAGTTTAAGTAGACCTCGAACAATATCAATTTTGCTCAGTCTATAGAGGTTTTGGTAGTTAACATGTCCAAGACGTTTATGCCATAATTTTGTTTCGGCTGTTTGGACCATGTAACATGAAAATATAGAAGAGCAAGACTCATTGATAATATAGCAATTTTCAGAAGTCCTACGACCAATTAATATCACACAACCTTTCTCATTTAAAATCTCGCATCCTTGATTAGTAAATTTTACACTATGTTTGTTATCGTAGATTTGAAATATACTTAGAAGATTGTGTTTAAAACCTTCAACATATAAGACGTTTTCATAAGTAAGAAGGTTAAAGAGTTGAACAGTACCTTGGCCAATAATTCTGCAGTTGCTTCCATCACCAAAAGTAACTGAACCATCATTTATTTCTTTATAGTTAGTGAGTATATCCTTGTCACCTGTCATATGTCTTGAACATCCACTGTTTAGGTACCATTTTGAATGGCTAGAAGCTTTAAATACGATGTGAGCAACAAGACAAGTAACTTTTGGAACCCACTTTATTATTGTTCTGGGTTTAGGAGTACCATTGGTTTTTCTTGGCTTGTGAAAGTTAGAATTTCTCTGTCTATCAACTTTGATAACATTAGAGTTAGATTTAAGAATCTCTTTGAGTAAGTCCACTATTTTTTCAACTAAGGGGTTATATCTTTGATTTCTAAAGCTGATGTTATCAAAATTAACTTTAGAAGCTTGAAAAGGTTTTGAATTTTTGAAATTGTTTTGGTTATTATTTCTCAAAGTCTTACCTTTTGAGTTTAAAGATTCTCCTTTTACAAATATAAAAGATGCATTCTTATTTTTTAGTGGAGTATCTTTGATATAGCTCAGACCCGATTTATCGCCACATTTTTTGGATGCAGTTAATAATTTTTTTAGTTTAGGATCTCCCTGTGCATATCTCCAAGTAAAAAGAGAAGAAACTTCGAGTTTTAAATTCTCATTTTCTATTCTAAGCTTTTCAAATTTAAAAGTTTTGAAACTCAAATCAAGTTTTACTTTTTCATAACAATCAGAAAGATGAGATTTTTCCAAAACAATATTTTCAAGTTCTTCTTTTAATTAAAGAAAATTTTCTTTTTGAATCTTTAACTTGACAGCTATTTTGCAACTTTCCCTGTATAGGGCATTATAGGTATTTTGAAGATCATCTTCATTTTAAGTTTCAGGGTCACTCCTGAGATTCTCATAATCAGATAAGTTACAACTATCTGAAGAGGTGACTCTAGCTATAGTCATTAGGGCTTTCACTTCATTTGAAGTTTCTAGTTTTGATTCATCTGACTCAGAAGAACTTTCAAAGCCAGATAATTCATCCCAAGTAGCTAACATGCCCTTTCTTTTTTACTTATCCCTTTTGGGACATTTATTTGCCAAATGCCCGTATTCATAGTAGTTGAAACATTGACTATCTTTTACAGATTTTCAAGTTTTAGATTTTCCCTTTCTCTTATCAGAAGGTTTTTGAAAATAAAGTTATCAGTTTTGTGGGGGTGATTGTTAAATATTGAGAGGTTTGGAATTTGGATGGTTTTGTATTTTTTTTCCTGGAAAAATGACATTTATGCCCTCAGTTTTTTTGTTTTAATGGATAGACCCCATTTAGGTACATTGTAATGATTGATGGGTAGTTTATTGGAAGAGTAAAAGGGGTGACTTGGAATGTTGAATATTTGTGGTTTTGGAATTTGGATGGGGTAATTTGAAATTTTGGATTTTATTTTATTTTTGGTTTTTCATTGCTATGTTCTTTGATTTTAGTTTTATTTTTTCTTGTGAAATGATATTTGTGGTCCCTGCTTTTTTTGATAGTTCAGACCCCTATGCTGGTACATTGTAAGCGAATGTCTGCAATGCCATATTGTAATATGCAAAAGATCCCAAAAGTAAGTAAACATCAATTATTTATAATTAAGCACCTCACATTAAAGTACTAAAAATTAAACAAAAAACAACACTTTTGCATTTGAGCCGGTTCTGGCAGTGATGGACACGTGTCAAGACAACATAATTTCTAAAATGTGGCGTGCCTTTGTTACCAGGGGAAATGGAAGGGAGAAGTTTTGAGTAGTTGCACATAGCGGAGGTTGTGAGTCGTGATAAGACAAGCTTTAAAAATGATTTGGCATAACAAAATTTGACAACTCTGGGTGACAGATTTACAATATAGCATTTACAAGCTCTCAATCAATTAAAGATCTCAATTGTAATAGTATTGAAAAATTGATTCAAACCTTGTTCAAAGGACAACCTTACACTAAAAATAAATGTTTACGGTAGGACAACCTGATTTCTTAAACATAGTAAGGATCAAGATCACAAACTAAAAAAAGAAAAAAAAAAGTTATCTATTACAAGTATTCACCACATGTACATAAAAAGATTACAACTATTCAACACATATACATCACACACATCATTCACCACAAAACACTAGGAGTTATAGTGGTTCGGTGTGTACACCAACTGTCCTCAAACAGCCATACCTACTCCACTCCCAATAATCACAACCCACGTGATATTTACGTTCACTAATAATCAAGGTTTTCTCAAGTTCACCTTAAAACCTATACAATTGTGTTTTTAAATGGGCTATCACAATGAAAACCCAACGCTGAGATTTTTTGGCTATATCAGTCAAAACCAATATAGAGATTTTCTTGATATCTCAAGAAACCAAAAATGAATAAAGAATAAGAATTATCTTCTTCTAAAGACGCTCTTTGATGTAGCCCGTAGAACCACTTCTCTTGATGTAGAAATGTTCAATGTCCAATAACACAATCAAGGGTTCTAGGTTCTAAATTGATTTTAAATTAATTCAAACCTTGGGCTACTTGTTTGAATTCCTTAGATCTCATAAAGAAGAGTATAAACTCCCTTTATAGCATAAGATTCATAAAAGAGATTAAAAAATTACAAAACAAAAAGCTATTAAAAAGATTTAAAATTACCGTGCTATAGCTTGAAGATGGGGACTTTTCTCTCTCAAAGTAAAGGCTTTTTGTGGCTTTAATGAATGAATTAGAATGAGAAAAAGCCTCTATTTACAAGCTGAAAATCAGTTGCTTCAACTAATCTAAGGTCTCCTTCAACTCGTCTAAAAATCAACCAAATTTCAAATTTTGGGCGCGATCAGATAAAATTGTTCTTCGACTGGTCGAAGGGCCTGCTCGACTGGTCGAGGGCCCTGCTCAACATCAGATAAAACTGTTCTTCGACTGATCGAAGGGCCTGCTCGACTGGTCGAGGGCCCTGCTCGACCTGTCGAGCATAGCCTTCGACTAGTCAAGGGTGCTAAAAAATGGTTGCTAGACTTCGAGTCGAGCACCCTTCAACTGGTCGAGGAGGTGCCTTTGACTGGTCGAGCACCCTACTCGACTGGTCGAGGAACCAATAGAAAATGTTTATTTTTAAGTTCAAATCTTGGACTGGTCGAAACTTTCCCTAGACTAGTCGAACCAAAGCCTAGACTAGTCGAACTAAGGCTTAGACTGTCGAATTAAATCCTAACCAAAGTATAAAAACCCATATATGTTTAGCATATGAAAGAATCTAAGTCTAAGGTCTCTCTAAGGTCAATTATACCTGAAATTATTGGAGATTGAAGTATATACCATAAAACTTCTACTTGAATCTTCAATAACGACAGTGAATCTTTTCCTTGAAGTAAACTTATAGTTGTAGCTTGATCTTGAACTTGAAGTGAAGTAAAGCTTAAACTTGAAGTAATCATCTTCATGTCTTGCACTTTCCAACTTCATGTGTTGATCTTGCAGGTTAACTTTCCATCTTGATTCACTTGAAGGTGAACTTTCCAACACATGTGTGAGCCACATTATAAGCTGTTTTGTCCCATCAAAATTTGACAAATAAGGGTGCTTTATATATCATAGCACTTACAATAGGAAAACAAAATCATAGTCATTACCAATCACTTTGACCCATTAAGGTAATCTCGTCTTCTTCACAAGTATTTAGCTAACCATTGCCATTATAGTTGTTCTAAGACCATTTAATTTTCCTTACCTCTATTAGGAGATAAGCATTTGGTAGCTTATTGCATGTCTAGTGCAATGTGTTTTAAGGTGTAGCATGGGAAGTTGCTTTGACTTCAGGTGGTGGATTGAGGAAGCTATCTTTATTAACTGATACTATGAAGAGGTTGCAATGGTATATCATCTATACCAACTCTCTTACCTGATATTCTCCCAATTTTCATTTTCTTTCATGATCATTTCTTGCCATATTAATGCCATTTTTTTACTCAAACTCTCCAAGTGCATCATAAAAATACAATTCTAGTCAATATTAGGATCTCAACAAAACAGACCTGTCAACATTTACTTCTAGCAAGTAATACTTCCAGCAAGCAATTCTCTGTTTAGTAGAGTTTATTAACCTATGTATGTACTTTTGGATGCATTAAGTCAGGATGTACATACCTGAGTGTTTACTCTCATGTTCTCGCAAGTCATGTTGACATTTATTGGTGCAAATTGGAGTTCACCACAATGGAATTTTGAATGAATTTGTACCATGGACAGGTGTGTTAGTTGGGAAATTTCTCAATGGGGCTACTGGAATATATCTCCCGAAAATGAAATGTATAAGATGAATATTTATTACATTTGTTCCATTCTAGTTTAACATGGCTTCAAATCCTTGGAATCCAACACTGGGCATACTTTCTTGAGAAAAATATGTAGATGCATGATGCTACAAGCTCACCGTGTCTAATTAACTTCGTGTATAGAAGTCATAATGATAGTTTAGCTCTAGCCACCTTGAGGAAAAGGTGTCCATCTAGAACATTTCCAAGTCAGTCATCTTGGTGTGTTTCCACCTCATTGAGTATTTTGAGACACAAGATTAGAATTTTGAGTTTATTTCTTCAATTAGATGATTGCACTGCTGGTGGTACATGAGGCCTTGTGCATGTTAGATTAAGCTGCTTGTGAAAACTATTCGGTCCTCTTCTTAATGGACCTTGACTAATAATTGCTTTCAAAGAAGATACAATCAGATGTAAATCTCAAATTGTTAATATAAAAATACAAATACAACACTTCTGCATATTTTCATCATATATTCATGTGTGTTTATGATGCATGTTTAAGTTGTAGTTTTATTTCCTTCCTTACCATTCACGTTGAGGCTCTTGGCTTGAAATTGCAATTACGTTACTTTCCATAATAAAGTGAAAGACATGTAACCCCAAGCTGACATGGTATAGTTTGCATTTGGGGCAGTGTGGAAAACATACCCCACATTAAGCAAACTTCTGTTTTCCCATTTTTCCACCATCAATCACCTGGGAGATGTATAGGGAGGTCATGAATATATATTACTCATGCATCTTGGCATTATGGAATTTTATTCACCTGATGGAAGTTCCAGACTTTCCCCTTGTTAGGTCAATGTACATACTGTTTATACCCTATCTAGCCAAGTCATGTTTTCAGCCAATCAGAGTTGATTACGTGTGATTTGTACAATGCGTGTGCAATAGTTGTTGGATCTCCTACATATATGTATGGTTGCATCTCGAGGAATGGAGCCACAACATATCAATTGCATTAAAGTGGTTGATATGTATGTGACCGAGCTCAAATGGCTAACGGTCAAATCCGCACGATCGCTAGATAGACAAATGAAGGAGATCTAAAGGGAGCAAGAATGTGAGAAGTGTGTAAAAGTAGAGTTATGGAGAAACAGTTACGATAACCATCAGGACATGGGAAGGATCTAGAATGTTGGATCGAAACTATAAAAGTAAGACAAATCAAGTAGAAAAACTTGTCTCATACCAAACCAATTAAACCAAATCTATCTTTCAATTACCCTTGTCAATTTACATTCCTTAATGTAATGAGTTACTTTTTTTGTTTAGTAAATTATTTTTCTTAGCTCAATGATTTACTTTTCATACTTGTCAATTACATTTCGTAGCATAATCTGTCATGCCCTAAATCTAGGGACGAACAACTTCCGTGATGCCCCGAATCCGGTACTCGACTACCATACATATATATATATATATATATATATATATATATATATATATATATATATATATATATATATATATAATACCTGAGTATGAAGATCCATGATCAAAATACCAAGCAACACTCTCCATTATAAATTGTGATGGTTACAAGTACAATGCTTTCCAAAAGGTACACAACGTCAACATTGCCAAATCAAAAAATAGATACAATGCATCGAGAAAGCTATGTCTTCCAAGCTACTCCTGCCTTAAAAAAATGAGAAATAGGAAGCTTAGGCAAAAAGCCTGGTGAGTACACACGTGTGTGTAGTGTGTCCTACATACAAACAAGATAAATATGGCACGAAGAAATCATATATGGTGAAAGGCGTGTAGTATGTAAGGTATGATGCTAATGCCGATGCATTACATATGCATCATAGTAATACTCTGAGTCAATGTTACCAACATCACCAAGTCATATTTTTACTTCTCCTATACCACAGCCATAACTGTATTATATGCATCCGTAATCACATCATCATCATCATATTGTCATGCTATATCATAATTGTATATCTTGGGAAACACCATGGTCGATACACATGCACTAGACACCAGTAATCGACCTCGCATACCTACCCCACGATGGACTTCCACCAACTGTATATCATGAAAAACACCATGGTCGACACCCATGCACTAGACACCAGCAATCGACCTCGCACTTCAGCCCTGCGGTGGACTTCCACCCGGCATGCCAGTAGCGGACCTCATTCGCGCTTCTCCTTGCCGGCGAGTCAGACCGGTTCCTATTTGCACCTCAGCCCTTATGCAGGTTGGACCAACTCTTCTCAACCCGACCTCATTTGTGGGAGTCAAATCCATGACCCATGTATCTACTAAGCCCGACGGTGAGGTATCCCTAGCTAGCATCAGGGTTTAGGGACTTTCAACCCAAGGGGCACATCATCCCCTACTATTTCCACACTTCCGGTGTCTCATCCCTTTTCAGGGATAACCCAAGTCATCATCATAGATGTACATTTCATTGTCAAGATCCAACTCATCTTATACGGCACGACTGTGGTATTTCGATCATCATGTATGTCATGATTATTCATGAATTCAAGCAATCATGATAAGGCATACATTCAAGTGCATGTGGTATGCATATAATGTCATGAGTTTAGGGTCTGCTTAACCTTTAAGGCAAAAATGACATATAATTATCATGTGCCACTATCAACTATATCAATCCATGGTCATGTGACTAAACTGAAGAGGACATATCTTACACATGAACAAATGTATTGAAGTACATTTGCACATACCATCATTCCATGGTGCATGAGTATGATCAATATTAACATGGTTAAGTAGATAAACTTAGTATGCTAAGGAGTGGAACAACATTATTCAATATATTAAATCACATGCTTCTATAAACCATAATCACTAACATCACTAATATCATCCATAGCTATCATAATCACGAGCATTAATTGTATGCAGAGTTACACCATTCCCTTCGCAAGATAGATATTCCATTAGTGGCTTTGGCCCGATATGATTTTCTTCTATTGGGACCACATGGTTATACCCTAACTGAGCCTTATGGTTAATGAGTAATGATGACATAAAGTACACGCACCAAGTGGTTATGAGATGAAAGGCATAATTATAACATATAGTAAATGAGCCACAGAATGGATGGTGCTAGTGAAACTCATATAATGTAGTGGGCTTCACCTTCAAGTGGGTTATGTGAGACCTGTATCCTAGTCCGTATCCTAGTTCGTATCATTCCGTAGACTTCTACGGTTCTCTCAGTCGAATTCCAGCAACCCGCGACCTATAATCAATAATTGCACGCTACCCTGAGTCGTATTCCATATTCCTGAGTCGACTCGACATAAGACTTGTACCAGTGCGATCACACCATCGCCGCGGCTCCGACGCTGCGTCTCGTGCGCCAAGGCGATACCCAGGCCAGAAGATGTGGGCCCGCGTTCAATTCGAGGAAAAATGCCGTGCAGTTGCAAAACCTAAGAGAGAGCTTTCAAATCAATCCCATCAATCACAACTCATGTCAAGTACACATCACCTCACACCCCATCCCCAAGCAACCCCAAAGTCAAAGCAACCCATCCCTTTTAAAAGTACACCCACCACTCACTCACCCATCACCCCATCACTCACCCATCTCTCTCTTACAACCTCCTCTTTCTCTTCTCTCTCTCATTACTCCTAAGCAACCCCATGAGAGTCCAATGTCTAAGCTCCATGAGGGATAGCTAGATGTGGCCCACTTTCAACCTCCCATCTCCACCATCCAACCGTCCAAATCTCATCATCCTCCATCAAAGATAAAGCCAAGGTGTTTGGGATTTCATGGAGCCAAGAAGAAGCAAACGGTGGGTGATTTTTGTTTGGATTTGATGATTTGAGGGCCCATATATGGTGGGACCCATCTTGATGTATGCATTGTATAGGGAGGGCCATAGTGGCAGGGTCCCTCCCCTTCTCACATTTCTATCTATCTCTCTCTCTCTCTCTCTCTCTCTCTCTCTCTCTTTTCCCTTTTGTGGCCCACCTTAATGTTAATCCACACCGTCCATCTGGACGGGTGGTGTAGGGCCACTATGATGTACCTATAGTCAGGTCGTCCATCCATTGCAGCGTGTGGGGCCCACCCCACACGTGCTGCATGTGTGGGATGGGACCCACCTTGATGTATTTATTCTTTATCCACTCTGTCCATCTGATTGGATGAGTAACAAATAGTTGTTGTATCAACGCAGCAAGTTCCGCTAGTTTGATCATGAGATATGTGTTATAATCTAAACTGTCCAACAGCAAGGCTGCTGCAGTGGGACGTGACCCCCACAGTGATGTATGCATTATATACCCACAGCGTCCATCCATTTCGTCCAGGTCCAGCGGACCATCCACACCGTCCATCCATTTCGTCCAGGTCCAGCGGACCCACCAGATGCATGCGTCTCATCCAGCCATCCAAATCAATGGGACGCTGCTGGAAGGTCCAGCAACTGTGGGACCCCCGTTGTATGTGTGCTTTCCCAACTGTCCATACCAGGGTAGTGTGTGGGGCCCACCTTGACTTGATGTGTTATGATCCACACCGTCCATACATGTGGGGTCCACCTAATGTGCGGATCTTATTCACACAAACCGTCCAGCGTCCAGGGCCTGGACGCTAGAATTCTTTTAAAAAATATAATATTAATAGTAATAAATAAATATATAATATAAATTATTATAATGTAATATAATATAATATGGTGGGCCCTACGTGGGACCCACCTAAGGAAGCTGATTGGTTGGTGTTCCTTACATTAGCAATATAACTATTGTATTGACTTTAGCAAGGGCCATGGGCCCCATGATGTAAGTATTGTATCCTCACCGTCCATCTGGAGGTGAGGCTTACCTTGATGTGGTTATCCTTACCGTCCACTGTCTAGACGATGGGACCCACACCCACCATGATGTATGTTTTGTAATCCACGCCGTTCATCTATTGAAAGACCCATCGTGATGTATATTTTGTAATCCATGCCGTCCATCTGTTGAAAGACCCACCATGATATATGTTTTGTAATCCACGCCGTCCATCTGTTGAAAGACCCACCGTGATGTATGTTTTGTAATCCACACCATCCAGATTGTGCCGGACGATGCTGGACAATGTTTAGACAGTGCTAATTTACGTAGACAATGTTTGGACAGTGCTGATCATCATGAATGAGCCATGTGCCCCATAGAATGATAGTGTACAGTGATACACATGTTGCATCTGCCACTATTGAAATGATTTTAAGTGTAATCTAAGCTCCCGCTTGAGGCCCTTTGTAGTGGATATAAGGCCAATTGGTGTGGCTCATTGATGCGGCCCACTTGTTGTATATGGGGCCCATTGGTGCAGCCCATTAATGCGGCCTACTAGATGTAGATGAGGCCCATCGGTGCGGTCCATTGATGCGGCACACTTGATGTATATGAGGCCCATTGGTGCAGCCCATTGATGTGGCCCACTTGATGTTTATGAGGCCCATTGCTGTGGCCCGTTAATGCGGCCCACTTGATGTTTATCAGCCCATTGGTGCGACCCATTGATATGGCCCATTGCGATGTGTAAGGCCCATATCATGCGGCCCATTATGATGTATATTAGGCCCATTATGATGTGTATTAGGCCCATGTCATGCGGCCCATTATGATGTATATTAAGCCCATATCACGTGGCCCATTATGATGAATTTCCAGCCCACATGATGTGGCCCATTGTGATGTATTCGAGGCACATGCGATGCGGACCACTTGATGTATATGTGGCCCGTGTGATGTGGTCCATGGTGATGTGCATTTAGCCCATAAGTGAGGCCGATGTGATATATTTATGGCCCATGTGTCGAGGCCCATAGTGATATGTATTAGGCCCTTGAGTGAGGCCCATGGTGTTGAATATTAGGCCCTTGTGTGAGGCCATGAGCTCACTATACGTTTGGCTCTATGTGAGCCACTCCATGGGAGCAATGTTGGTAAAATGTCCACATTGATGGGCAATGATGGTTAAATGTCCGCATTGTGACCTTCCCTTAGGCCCTTTGATAGGCTGATTATCAAGGCTGATTTCAATTATCAAGATCGATTATGATTGTCGAGGTTAATTCCGATTGTCGAGGCCGATTATGAGTATGTGACAGTATAGCATCATGATACATGCCCATACGCATCATCTGCATGTTTGTTATGAGATGTGGTTGATCATTGCATATGCCATTGAGCATGTTGTTATGAGACTCCTTGATAGGCGGCGGCGTCCCACATGAGCGCACGGTATGCGTAGGTTTGATGCATGAATGGATGGTATAACTCATGCATCTCGCATTTTGTAATATGACTATCGTACGCCCTAGCGACATCAGAGTCGTAGCCTCCACAGGCATATCGTGGATAGCTAGATGGGATATTGAAAATCTGTTACTAGCATCAGACTGCCATAGATGGCCCTAGGTGAAAATTCCTAAACCCTCTTGGTACCAGAGGATGCCCCAACATCTAGACTGAGTGAAAACATGAGCGCCCGAGTCCCGAATACCAGTAGGCTGCGTTTCCCACTGTGTCGTGATTGGTTGGGAGGGGGTGTGGCCTTAGCCGCCTAAGGGAGTAGACAATGTTAAGCTGAGCCCGACCAGCTTGAAGAATGGGTCCGTTATCGATGAGCCGGGCCTGATATTGGCAGGTGGATAGTGAGGTCTCTTCCACTTACCCAGTTGTGTGCTCGAATAGGGATGGCAGCTGGTGTGGAGTGTAATAGACCCCGGTGATGATCCCAGAGATGTAGGTGTTAATATGTGGACTTATCAAGTAGGAGTTGTATACTCAGCATCTTACTCATTCATTCACTATCCACTCGGGCTGGTGATGCGCAACTCATTTGATATGTGTACCTTCGCAATGGTCAGGATTTCAGTTAGGCGCACAACTAACCTGAGATCAGGAATTTACCACATTGAGTCTGACTATCCAAATTTAGGTATGAGACTAGTTTAGATAGAAGTTCTTTCTAGTGGACCTCGTAGCCTGCGATCCTATGTACTATCATCCTGACTTCACACTTCAATTTGGTCATTTCATTCGCATCGCAAATTGCATTGCATCCTCAGCACATAACATTTGTTTTATTTTGCTTCTGTATTGCATAACCTAATGAGGTTAACGGCATTCGTGGACTCGTCAGGATTTGTATATTGCATTGCATCCTTAGTAAATGATATTTAACTTGCTATGTGTCCGCATTGCATAGTTGGTCTACATTGCTTCCTTAGTATATGATATTAGCTTATTGTGTTTTTACATTACATAGCCTAGATAAGGCTGATGGTATTTATGGACTTACCAGTATGTTTCTGCTTACTCTGATATCGTATGATTCATGATCTTGCCAGTATTTCTGACATTGTATGATTATGGCATTGTATTTGTTTTCTTTACACTTATCTTGCACACACATTTTCACCACCCTCTAAGCTTTCTATAAGTTTATACACGATAGATGCGTGCAGATGGCGTTAGGTCGCAAAAGCATTGAGCTTGGAGCGTGCAGCCATCTTCTAGAGCTTTGATTTTGACATATACATTTTCCTTTCAGCATTGTATTCAAAGTTTATATTAGTGGATATGTGATGATGATGTTGCCTTTGTGATTTGGGTAAACTTATGGTTATGCTTCTTATGAAATAAATGTACATTGGAAAAATCTTCCTTGTAGGATCCCAAGATCAAAATCTGGTGTATGGGCACTCGGAGCCGAGAATGGGGTACTACGGAGGCTATTGGCACCGGATTCGGCAATCGGGATTTTTGTGAGCCCAGTTTCTGAGTTTGGGGCGTGACACGTTGTTAGTATGTTAGATTTGCAAATAATTATCATAGTAGTTCTACAATGGTTTGGAAGGCACAAGTAAACCTCATAAGATAGAGTGAGCTCTAAGTTGAATGACTTAAATATATAATATACATATAAAAGTTAGTCACAGTTGGATGAGGTGGGTTTGTCTCATACAACGTAGTGGGTCCTACTTCCAAGTGGTATTGCAAGCAGATGGGTCCACACATGAACATTACGGTTGGTTCCAACAAGTAGATAGTATAGGTAACTCACATACATTAAGGTAGTACAAGAAAGAACAATTCAGACGCACAAGGCACATGTCAGCGGACTCCATGATCGAACTATTTGGTTGGTAAAATAATTGAACAATGCGGATAAAATACGTACGTTGAGTGGGTTCATAAGTGTTTGAAAGTTATACGTTCAATTAACATTATTTTGTATCGTCTAACTTATTTATGAATTGGATCTAGGTCATTTCGAAATCATGTTCTAGAATTAGCTAGCCTAACAGATAAATGGTGAAATATGCAATACTTACATCAAGGTAGGGTCCATAATTAATCTGACATATGTCCTAAGTTTACATACCCAAGAGGTTATACCTTCAGGATAGTCCACGAGTCTGAGTAATCACACAATTCTCATATGCCCACATGGTCTTATGACCACTCCATTTTCAGAAGTCCATATAGTTGAGTGGCCACATAAATATCACTCTACTTGCCATAATAAAAGATTTAAGGTCACATAGTTACTTATTTTTGCTACACTATAACTCATACATCTATGGGCAACCACTTTATTAAGCTCCCACATGGTCAGGTTGTCAATGCTATAATTTCACTTGGTTGAATGGGCATACAATTAGTATCATGGTCTAGTAACTGCATCTCAAAGCATCCAAGGAACAATCACAAGCATACCCACCATACCTGATTACACCACGTTATATTAACTCTTAAACTATGACCGCCTAATGCTTCATACGGAGAATGACTCAGATTTGGTGTCACATGATCAAGAAGCTAAGAACTAGCTTCCATCACATCAAATAAAGTTTAGTGGTCCCCACATCCGCCTCACCTATGAGCATAATGTAAGGGTTGTATTTATGTCATGTGACAACGAATTGAGGGCCACTCCATTATCAAGTTGTATAATCTATCCTATATCATAACTCTCATGACTAAGAAAATCTGCACGTACAACCCGATTGTTCATGGTTTAGGTGACTATGGCCATGCCCATAAACACGTGGTCATGTCATTGGGTGGTCACCAATGCCACCTGATTTCATGTAGTTGGTTGGCCTTGTGTGGATTTCGCAATCATACGGTTAGACGACTACATATACTTGACAATTGCATATGATTAGGTGGCCATACATACATCACATGCCCACATGATTAAGGGGCCAAACATGTATATCACATCCTCACACCACTAAAGTCTACATATTTGTTATAATTGAACATGTTTATGGGTTTAAACATATGTTACATGATCCTACTACTTAGGGCCGCACTCTAACCAAAGTGCCAAGTGGTGAAGGGCTATGCACTCGTTATATAATTAGGTAATCTAAAGCAGCAACATAATACAATCTATATCATATGCCAAGTGGTGAAGGGCTATACACATAGTACAATTTCACATGATTCAAAATAGCATACATTCAACACATGGAGATCACAAACTCTTGCCGAAGAGGGCTAATGGTTGGCCCAAACAAGGCTACCACTGATGGGCCCACATGACATTCACTCAAAATGGGCCTTAACATTCCTGGGCCCACACATCAATGGAGTTCATAATAGGTTCTATGCGACGGAGCTCTTGGAGCTATGCATTTGTCATACTTGTATCAATTTTAGGTTGTCCACGCACTACATGGTAACATGATTGTACACCGTCAATATATAGAAACTTTAATAAAGATCCGGACCATTCACATATCACATTTACAAACAATCCAATTTGCATAATTAATGGGCCACCAATCCAAGGTGGGCCTGGGGCTTAAAATCAAGTCAATCTGTGGCATATGTGGGCCACACCACACACAAAAATTGAGAGGATTACCCTCCATTAAAACATTCATAATTACTTGTTGGGCCACCAAGGTGTGGATCACAAATCCAGCCCATCCATTATGTGTGCCCCACTTGGTTAAGGGTTTAAACCAAGTTTTAGATGCATCACAATTTCAAGTGGACCCCAGCAAATGTTTTTATATGCTCAAGCTCCGAGTTGTGCGAATGGTTCAAGGAGATCAAAGTTACATGGGTCCCAAAGTGATGTATTTATTATATCTATATTGTTTATCTATATTTAGAGATCATTTTAGAGAATTATCCAAAAATGAATCATATCCAAAATTATCTAGACCTCACCAAAAATGGCAGTGAAGATAATGATTTCACCATTAAACAATTCATATGGCCCACCTTAATGTTTATTTTCCATCCAATCTGTTCATAAGGTCACAAAGACCTGAATTAAGAGGAAAAACAAATTTCATATTGGTCCAAAACTTCTATGACCCAAAAAGGGTTTCAATGGTAAACATTCAATCCCCTACTGCTCTTTGTAGTGTGGACCACCTAATAGTTAGATCTATCTTATTTTTCTTCTCAAGCCTTAAGATGACTCGCCAAATGGATGGACGGTTTGGATATAAGACATACCTCATGAACAGACCTACAAATCTTGATTTATCTAGCTTCAAATATTATTAGTATTATTTTTTGATGGTGTGGGCCACTTGAGTTCCGTGTACGGCTGATTTTTGGGGTTGACCGATTTTTAAAGGGGACCCATCAAATGCACGGTTTAGATGGTCGACATGCATCATGGTGGGGTTTGTGGTGGGACCCACCATCCTTGGCTATAACACAAGCAGCAGGATGTTGCTTGCTGCAGCGTCCAGCATTGTTGGAAATTTTTTTATTTTTTTATTTTTAAAATTCTTGTGGTTTTTAATAGGTGGGGCCCACATCAAGATAATCCATTCCATCTATTGCATTCTATGGCTCGTGACAGACCGAACGAGCCTAATATTTAGCATTTTTTGACGTAGAGAAACATCACAGCGGGCCCTAACAGTTTATCACTATTAAAATAACTTTGTTGATGGTGTGGCCTACCAATGATTTGGATTGACTTCATTTTTTTACTCAACGCCTAATATGATCTGGAAAATAAGATGGACAGTGTGGATCAGATACTTACATCATGGTGGGGCTTATGGTGGTCCCACAGCCCCTGGCCATTTGAAGCAGCTGGGACTTACTGCAATGTCCTCTGGACGTTGGCAACAACAGCGTCCCTCCCCTCTTTTTTTTAAAAAAAAAATTATTTATTTATTTATTTATGTATTTATTATTATTTTTTTATGGTATGGTGTGCACATGTGTGCATGGGTGTGTGTGTGTGGCCAGCCCAATGGGCCACACTGGAATGTTTGGATGGCATACAAAGGTTCTGGTGGGGCCCACTATCAATGGGTCCCACATAAAGTCTATAACAAATTATTATTTTATTATTTTTTTATGAATCCTCCTATGCATCCGCACCATTAATCACATCATTATCATCATACATCATTATCATCATATCATCACCACTATTAATCATCTCTTTATATGCATTCTCCTATGCATCCACACCATTGATCACATCATTATCATCAAATCATCACCACTATTAATTATCCAAATAATAAAAAAGAAAACAAACCATAAGAGTGGAGGGGGTGTACTCACCTTGATGGACTAAATGAATGGTTGAAATGGATGGAAGGGATGGGATTGATGGCCCACCAAGATCACTCCTCTCTCTCTCTCTCTCTCTCTCTCTCTCTCTCTCTCTCTCTCTCTCTCTCCTTGTGTAAAAAAATGGTGAAATGATAAGGGATGAAGGATTATGGCAATTAATTCATAATTTGTAATTAATGATGGATTAAATGGACATGGGATGGCATGGTGTGATGATGTCATGCATATGGTATGGTAAGGAGAAGAGCTGACCTTGCATGCACATGAGAGAGAGGAGGTATGGGTGTGTGACATCACACACATGGTTAGAGATTCTCTCACCCATGTGTGGCATGTGCATGTGTACATGGCATGTGTTGTGCACATGTGTAAAATGGAGTACATGGCGCCATGCGCACATGATACAGTAACGATTCTTCATGGCGTATCTCACTAATGGAGCGTCGTACAGACGCACGGGTGTACCTACACGATTGCGGCGATGGGATGGTCAATATGAAATAGGTTCTGAGGTCTTGAGGTTTCAGTCAGCGGGGTATGCACTATGCACGACTAGTCCAGGTTTGGCTAAGGGCATCGATCATAGTGCACATAGGCACAGAAAATGGTACGGAATGGACGAGGTCTTACATAATCCATAGGGTTTACCCAATAGCTGATAATTGTACCTATAATAGGAGTCTAAGCTCGCGTGCTGAACCTCATTGCATCATCGAAGGAATCTCCTTCAAAAGCTAATAGCGGCCGACTGTAAGGAATTTTCTCTCATTCTGTTTAATCTATATGGAAAAGTCCTTTCCTGTGAAAGGCAAGGGTGTAACCCATTATCAGAGGATGAACCCTACACTCTGATCTCCTGATATGTTTATACATTGAAGGAGTGGCTGAATAGGTGACCAATTTTCTCATACTTGGTCATACTCTGTGTCTGCCTACTTTAGCACTTAAGGTCACAGTTGTTCAGTTTGAATTGGAGCTGCAATCCCATTGTAACACCTTGTATTTTGCAATGCTCGGGTGTTACCATCAAAACCAACTTAGCATGAACGTATGTGGGAACACACATAGCATCTGTCAGATCTTCATAGATCGTGAAAATAACCTGTGTGGCCCACTTACAAATTTAAAAATGATCTAATCTTTCTTATCAAACCCTACAGTAAGTGAAAGGCGTTGATCAAGATGCAGACCACGATAAATAACTTAGAAAAATAATAAAGATAATAACAATGCTAGTAATTAAACATTTAATAACATAAAACCAGGAGATGATAGTCCTAAAAACCTATAAAGTGGCCTACAACACGAATTGTATATAAACACACACACACACATATATATTTATATATAAATATGCATATAGTAATAATGAAATAAAATTAATATGTGGATGGTAGGACATACAAAAGGTCCATTGGAACCTTCTGATCGTTGATGGTCAGATTGGGATCGATTCGACAGTCGGATCGATAAAATCGACACCCAAGGGCTTTGATTCAGTTAGCACGGCCCACCTAGGATCTGAATATGGCTGAATTCTAATCAGAGGATCTGATTAGGGTCTCCTAAAGTGAATGAACGGTGTGGATTTATCGCAAACATCATTGTGGGCCCTATGGTGTTGTGCACGTACACCATGGTGCAGTGCACCTGGTGTGCATCAGACGTGCCAACCAGGCCGACCAGCGCTGGCACGAAAACTTCTCAAGACAGAGGAATTCCCCTTGTTTCTATTTTTCAACAACTGACGGACGAACGTCCATGTTTCTAATCATTGGCCCACCATCAACACCCATTGGCACGATCCGAGCCATCCATCTGATCAAGGAAGCAGAGCTAACCATAACCTAGCTGATTTCACGTGATGGAAAGAACAAACGTGTGCACGAGCCCCCAGCCAAATCCGGCATGCATGCAGCATCTCCTCGAAATGGAAAGTTTTCATTCCTCCTCCTGTTTGCCTCGTTGGCAAGCTATACACTTGCAGCCTCGACCGTTGGATGTGGAGCATCTCAGTTGTCCATTCTAGTTGAGCAGTTTAGGGCTCCCTCAGCAAAGAAAACCACAAATAGTTTTGGATTCGGCCACTGTATTTGGAGACGATTTCAGTTAGGGTGATCGTGGTCGTTTAGTTCAGATCATATGGCTATTAGGAAGCTAGAGTTACAATAAGAAGGGAGAGAAAACAACTCCCTCCTATCCCTTGCAAAGACCTAAGGAAAATAGCCGAAAGCTTCCTCCAGCGAACCCACCACCCAAATCCTCTCCAAGCTTTAATAAAGCTTATCTGGAAGCTTTCTAGGACCCATAGGTATCGTTTGAAGGAAGCAGATGTGAGGAAGTAGCTCCGTTTTCAAATACACCATTAATGGGTGTCATCTTCCTCGATCGGAGTGGAGCCACACTCTGCTAAGATGCAGCGAGCTGGGGTGGTTTTCAGTCAGATTTAGGGTACCTGCTGGCCATGGTTGAAGAAGAAAAGAGAAAGAAACTGAGAGAAAGGTGGAGGGCATGCAGTTGTTGTGCCGCACCACCACACCCGGACTCTGTTCGAGTTCTGGACGGGTCCAGGTTGAGTCAAGACCATCCAGATTGGCATCCGTAGTGGGACATTTCTGACTAGAAAAGAAAGAGACAGAAAAGAAATAGAAAGCAGGGAAGAGAGGAAGAAAAATGGAGAGAGAGTTGGGGTGGTGCGTGTGCACCATGTTCCTGTTCAGTCGACCGAGTCGTTGACTCGGTTTGAGCTTGGGACAAACCAGGTTGGGTCCCTTCATTTCCAACAAGTTGCTGGATGTTGCTGGTTTGAAAGGAAGCAGAAAAATGGAAAGAAAGAGAAGAAGGAAGGAGGATCGACTCGATCGGCTTTAACCGAGTTGACCTACCGAGTCAAATCGCTGAGTCAAGCTACCGAGTTTGACATCCCTAGCTGGACGTTCCAGATTGAAGAAAAGAGGAAGAAACAAGGAAGGAAAGGGAGATTTAGAAGATGAGAAAGAAGAAGAAGAAGAAGAAGAAGAAGAAGAAGAGAGAGAGAGAGAGAGAGAGAGAGAAGATCGAGTCCACTCAGTTTCAAACCGAGTCAAACTCACTGAGTCGGGCTGACTCGAATCCCATGTTATTCGGGGACCATACTCAGTCAGCAAAATTGACGATATTGGGGCCCCCGGCCCCAATCCTAGAATTATGCATCATCATCAGGTAACCTCTCTAACCAAATCCAAATCAGCCAAGTTGACTCAATGAGTCAATGTTTCTTTCTAGATTAGATGTGCCTCATTATATTAATATCATGATTACACTCTTATTATGTAGGTTGCTAACATTATATGTGATTAGCCCTTAACAAATAATTTGTGCTAGGACTAGTAATTTTAAATGAAATTACAATTAGTAAATAATTTTATTTCACTTACCGCTCCTAAATATTAACATTAATAGCACACCATAATATTTATTATTATCACAAGGGTTAGGGTTGTCGTGTTAGTTAATAACAATTACATTGCTAGTATTAATGACAATTTTACAATCATTAATACTATCAACATGATTGCCATTCCTATCATCATTAGGAATTTAATATCAGGAATAAATAGTTGTTAGTAACTTATCTATACCGATATTAGCTATTACATATAAAATAATATCATTACTAATTACTAGTGTATTGCTTTTACCACTCTTAAATATTATCATAGATGGTAGATCACAATATTATTTATCATCAGAATGATTATTATTAATATGTTAGTTAATATGAAGTACAACACTAACGCTAATAATTATCTTATAACTATTGAGTTTAAACATAACTAATACACCAACTAGGGTTCAAACCCTAATTATCTAGCCTAGAACTAAACTCTAGAATAAAATCCTAAAATCCAAGTACGAGGCTAGACTCTAGGATAAAATCCTAATTCCACATTAAACCCTAAAAGATGACCTTAAGCTATGATCTTCAACCCTGGGTAGTGATTAGAACTGAGACCTAATTGTATAAGTTCATGATTTGTGGTAGGATACGATTCTAAGGGCGCAAGCACTTAGCCATACTAAAAGGTGATTCAATGTATAAGGTGATGATTCTTCCCCTTGAGCTTTCCATCTTCTCATTAACTTAAGTTATAGTTTTTATTTAAATTCATAATTGATATCTCCCTTTATAATCACATGTGTTAGCTGGTGGAAATTGAATTGCTGTATTACATGTTTTATGATTATCCTGTATAATTGTTCATGCTTGTGGATTTCTTTTTGTGGATTGCTTATGGAACTTAAACTGGTACATTAGTGGAAAATTCCCACATATGAATGTACACCCATACTTGGGATGTAACTTGACTAGTTGTGATCGTAATGGACCTTCGACTTGGTAGTTATTGAGTGGTGGTCTAGATGGATCATTGAATTAGGCTTACCATCCAGGGTTGTTGTGCCCAATGGTCTTTAAGGATGGTCTTTATCGTATGGTTTTGATATCGGCCCTATGTGACATATTTTGATACTCGTCCTACGTGGTTTTGTTTTGGTACTTGCCCTAGATAGGTTCGATATTTTATACTGTGCAACCATGCGATGGTAAGCCCCATATACTGTAATATAATTGGCCATTAGTCGATGAGTTCCATTAAACATCCTAAGGTGGTAGCCTCATGGGCTGGGGATGGTGGTCATGGGACACTATACCCACACTGTCGGCCTACGCTAGGCCATGTGCTCCCCGTAATGACCGTGAGCTTATTTAAATTGGCTAGTTACAATTGGACTAATAACGAGTTGACTAATCATACATGCATAACACAGACCAGCATCTATTGATGTCGTATGTGACATACAAATTCGCCTGATTGGATGTTTTGCCTGGGGCACAGACCAACATCTATTGTCATCGTACGTATTTGCTTGTCTAAATGTTTTACTCGAGGCATAGACCGTCTTGATGTTTTTCCCAGGTCAACGTTTTCACCTGACTAGATGTTTTTTTTCGGGGCACAGACCGTCTGGATGTTTTACCTGAGACAATGATTGCATTCATGCATCCATGTATATAATAAGACTACATTTACTCTATTTTAGCTGCCTGGATATTTTATACTATTTCCTACCTAATGCAGCGGTGTGTAATCTTGAGGGGAATTTACACTGAGTTGGTCACTCATCCATCAAATATATAATTGTATAGGTAGCACAGGTGGCCCTGATGATGTTCACATTCATATTGGTGAGGAGCAGGTTATGGTTGACAAGGGTGCATGATTATATTTGCTAAGGGCTGCTACAAGATTTCACAGCTCAAGATTATTGCAAATTTACTTTGTTTCACATGTAATGTTATTTCATTTTGTATTCGTAAGAATGAAGACATTGGTTTATATAAGTCATTATGGGCACTCTCTTGTATACTCTAAATGTAAAATGAAATTTTCCTTTATACTGATTTGTCTACTCTACGCTCATTTGCTTACTCTAATAACAGAAAAATATTATATCTGAACATCCTTTAAGGTTAACACTTGGGTTTTTGGGACATGGGTCATATACTCGAGTCCTGAAAAGTCAGGGCGTTACACCAATTCTGACATGCCCACAACCACCTGTGCTGGGAAAAAAAGAGTGAACAAATTTTTCGGCATGCCTGGTGGGACTCTGCTTAATTAACTATAGGTTTGATTTGTGCCAAAAATGAGAAGAATGACCCATACTTTTGGTGTCAAACCCACAACATTGACTGCACTGCCTCCTAGTGATGATGTGCAGGTCTAAGTGCCCCTAGACACATCTAATTTAAACACAAACCTGACTAGAAGTCAGGCTAGACTGTCTACATCTCGAGCCGTGCTCTTGGACGAGGTATCTATGATGCTTCGGGATGTCCAAATGAGCCTTTAAATGGTGCAAGAATACAGAAGGGTCTAGGCTGACCAATTCAATATTCAAGCCGAAGTGTAACGACCCCAATTCTGATAGATAGTGATATGTGTTTGGACAGACAAACAACCTTCATAGGAAAATAATAAATGCTTAAAATCACGACAAATTATATTGTCATCGCCCCTAATCATAATAGAAGCACTGAATTTTGAGGATGAAATTCTCTTTAGGGGGGTAGATTGTAACACCCCGTACTCTTATTGCTTGGGTGTTACCATAAATTCCTAGCTTATTAAACAATTCACCTACACTCTAATAAAAATCTAACCGTAGGAATAATCTTCATTTATAGATTAAGCTATCTAACTATAGATTTTAAAGATAAACCATCACGAAACCCACATTTTAGCCTAAATTTAACCCCTAAGATTAATCTACATTTATAGATCAAGTCCATAATGCCTGATTCTCTAATCCATCACTAGATCATTGAATCAATAGTTAGACTCCAAATTAGCAATTCTTAGGGACTTAAGAACCCACGTGAGTTAAATATGGAATAAATGTAACCATTGGGAGTAACCTGCGTCAACAACTCGAATCATCCATTCATTAATCCCCAAGATGAACCATCACACTATCTAGGGATGTTATTCGACAACTTAAAACAAGTCAGCAGTTGATCCTTGAAATCATCCATTAAATTTTGAGATCAACTATTGGTTTAGATGATATACATATCTAACCATAAAATTGACCATCTAATCATTCATTGTGGACCAAGAAGCGTCCTGATCACCCAAACAATCTCCAAAACTATTGAAGTCCAGGCTGGGATCAATTTGACCATCGAATCGATATGAACTAACAAAATAAATAAGGAATCACTTGATGTGGCCCATCCAAGCTTTAGATCTACCACATCTTCAATTCCCTGTCCTAGTAAGGTCTTGCAAAATGAGCTGATGGATTGGATCACCCATATAATCCTCAATAAACTCCACTTTAGATTCACGATAATGTGAATATTGTTTGAAAAGAAATCTGATCGCCAAACTCTATCTGTAGGGCCACTCTAATTATGAACCTACATTTAAATCAGCTTGGGGTCCTAATTTGAGCCGGTGAAATGATTAGACGGAGTGGATTTGTCAAATCCATCATGGTGGACCCCACATTAGTGTGAGTGTGAACCATGGATAGTACACTTGCGATGCACTGACCATCAACACAGTCAAATATGTGTTGACATGAGATTTTTGCAAAAAGGAGAAATTCTCCTCTCTCTTTCACGTGATTGCGGTTTTAATGGAAGACTATTGTTTGAGTCGATCGTGGCCCACCATCACGGACCATTGCATCGATTCGAACCGTTTATCACGTTCACGATGCAGATCTGACTAAAATTCCATGGGTCCCACATATAGGTGCCTTCGTGTATGCACACAAGCACGAGCTCAGGAGGAGCTGTGCGTGCGAATGTTTTCAAAAACGGAAATCATTTTCTACGCTAGCTGGCATTGTATATGCCTCCTCGTCCTTGAATCCTAGCCTTATGTGCAAAGAGATCCTAGCCATCCATTCCTCTCCACATTGGTTAGGGCTTTCATCATTTTGCAATAAGGAAAGAGAGCCACCGCAAACCATAGTCTTGGAAGCCACCAAGAAATGTGGTCTTTCATCCAAATGGTGGGTCCCACAAAGTTCTGTAGTTCGATCCAAACCCTCCAGATGACCTAGAGTAGACGATTATCCCTCCATCAACATTCAACCATGATCATGGCCATCATCTTCTCCATTGGCTGGGAGAACCCATCACCTTCGAGTGGGCCCTGATCTAAGCGGTCTGTTAGGTGGGTCAGGGTCCTAAAAGTCCATCTAAGTAGTCTGATCGCGACCATGCAAACCTGATTCAATTATAATGTCGCAAAACCACACGGATTAATTAGTTAAAAACTATAACTAATCCCTTGATTAGTTACAATTTCAAACCATCTAAAACAGATTATTACAGCCTTTAAAAAGGCTATTTTTAGGGCGACACTTTCTAAGAATGGAAAGCCTTAGAGAGAGGCAAGGTGCGCTGTGTCTCTCTTTCCACATGAGCCGACTCGGAACGAGTCATGAGTTAGCCCAAGTGTACTGCCGAGTCCAGGCCATGTCTGGCCGTGAGAAAGAAGGAAAAGAGAAAAAGAAGAGGAGTATGAAGAATGGAAGAAGAAAATGAAGAAGAGAATGGAGAGAGGAAGAGAGTGTGTTACCACCCCAGCTCGAATCGAGCTGAGTCTAGACCGAATCAGGTCAGGTTTGGTGATGCTGTTGGACATGCTCCAGCTAGGAGTTAGAAGGAGAAAAGAGAAAGGAAGAGAATCGAGAGAGAAGAGAAGATGTGAGCGCGAGTCACGCGACACCGAGCAACCCACCCGACCGAGTCAGCATCTGGTCAAGCTCTGGTTGAGTTCGAAGATCACCGATCTTTTACCAAGAAGAAAGTCAAAGAAAGTAGAAAGAAGAAGGATTTAGAGAAAGAAATAGAGAAAAGAACGAGAGAGAGAGAGAGAGAGAGATAGAAGGAGTGGGCGCTGCAAGTCCGGACTCGCAGGTGTGACTCAGTCCATTCTCTGAGTCCCAATACCACCTCCTGCCTAGTTCGGGGCATCTCTGGATTTCTAGAGAGAAGGAAGAAAGACAGGGAAAGAAGAATGGGGAAGAGATAAAAGGGAGCCGCTAACCGGGACTCTCTTAACCGGTGAATCAAGTACCGAGTTGACTCGACAATGACCGTGTCTGCTTTATAATGAGCCGTCTCGTCCACAGATTGGAGCCGGCAGTGTGCAGCACTTGGGAAAGGTTTCCACTAACTGATTGAGCTAGTTGGATGCTACCAGTTTGCAACTGAGTTGTTAAGTCGAGTTAACTCAGTTGGCAAGTAAAATCTTAAATTTGGGGGATGATTTTATTCCACTCCAAGATGAGGTAGTTGGAGATTCAATGTGAGAATATAAGATTGGTAAGAATCTTTTAGGTTTATCTTCATTTGATTCGAGTTTAAATCTAGGTTAGGGTTAATAGTTGTTGAATGCTAAATGGATATAGGAGATTTGACATCCAAAACTCAACCTCTTGATCCACCTTAACTCAGTAGTATAATTGGGTCAAGTTAATTGAAGAAGTTGAGATGTGTCAATTCCTAAAGTCTCCTTTAAAATTTTATAGTGCCCTTGATTTTAAGTTAATTAGTTTTAGAATCTTGATTTTTATGTGTAATGTTTGATCCCATCTCTAAATTTACTCTCTTATATTTTCATTTGGGTTGTGTTACACCTCCCGAACCACGTAAGAAGAATCACCAATCCAAGGTGAGGATTACGTTCAAGCTTTTTCTACATCACGATAGTTAGCTTGTTTATTCATCTTTGTTCATTTATCTTATTAATTGCTAAATGTGGTTCATTACTCTTATTTATTTTGATTCCTTATAATCGACTGATGAATTGAATTTAAACTCATATATCTAAACATGCTATGGATTATAAACATTTATATTATAGTACCTTAAACGTCTAATTGCTATCAATGTTTGTTCGTGGCTTATTTTGCCACATGAGGTTACTTGATGATGTTTTAAGAAATACTCGAACTAGTGGCCACCTGTGTAATGAACTAAATAAATTTACGTCATCGACTTATCACCTTGTGGATCATTTGTGCCTATGTGGCTTCTAGGGAATAACCCCTTTTTATCACACCATTAGGTGGAATATTTGGCCCTTACGGTTTTGATGGAATAATTTTCCCATATGACTTTAATGGATTATTTTATATAACTTTGCGGTGGTAAGTTTCACTTATTGGACAATGATAGGCCACCAGTTGAAGAGGTTACCCTTAAAACATTACATTTGTTAGTCTTATGAGCCAGAGATGGTGGAATGGGACACTATGCCTGAGCTGTCAGCATATGCTAGGTGACAAACCCCCCATAGTGACGTTTGAGCTTTCGAAAAATGGTCGTTTGGAATTGGAATAATAATAGTTGGGCTAATCATGCATTTTCATGGCACACGAACTTTATTGGGTGGTCGATGTAAGACACAGGGGTTTTCTTGAATCACTATAGGCTGTACCGCAGTGTATTTTACTGAGTGATCCTAAGTTATTATTGCTTGCATTCGAACCACTATGAGTTGTCCTTATTGCATGGACTTTTTCAGGTGCCTAGTCCTCCTCAAGGTGTACCTTTCAGTATTTTTCTGGGAGACTATTTCACCTTGGGTGTCCTCTTTACATGGTCCTTTCTAGATTGCTAGTCCTCCTTAGGACGTACCTTTGATTACTTTTTCGGGTGGCTAGTTCTCCTTTTTCGGGTAGCTAGTTCTCCTTGGGCGACCTTTTTGCCAGCTGGATGAGTATCCCCAGGTCTATGAGCATGTGCATGCATCCATGCATTTAAACAAGATTATCTTTGTGGAATTTATTTAATAAATGCGTATCTAACGAACCTTATCTGATTAATATGATAATTATTATGAAAATATTTATTATAAACTATTCCTGATAACTATGCTTAATTATCTTGACGATACGATAAATCTTGGGGGTTACACCTCACTGGGATAGCCATTGACACTATCAAATCATATCCAGGTTGCAGGAGACGCAGATGACACGTATACTGGTGTTTATGTGAAATAGGAGGAACCAAATGATCTTGCGACTCTCTGTTCCTGATTTCAGTTCTATTTAATTTATACTGTCATGTTTTATAAAAGTTAAGACATTAGTTTGTATAAGTTTTCGGGTAACCACTTGAATATTTGATTTTGTATATTTGGACTTCATTTTATACTTAATTTGCTTCATTATGCTAAACTTACTAACTCTGATAAAGGAAAAAATGTGCATGAAATTTGAGCCACCGTTAAAGGTTAACACTCGGGTTTTCGAAAAATGAGTAGTGAACTTGGGTTTCAGGAACCAGGGTGTTACACGAAGGTACCAATCACTTCATGGCTAGTCAAAATGAGGCCACCAGCACAACGTAATCCACCATTGGCTCCTATCCCAAAGATCAGGAATGTGCCACATTCTATGGAAGTTAAGGTGACCTGAATGAGAAGTTAGAGATTTTACACTTGACAATAGAAATCAATGGCCACTAATTGGATTCAATCTGTAGTAAGGCTTCAGGTTTTATGATAATCTCAATCGATTTGGCCCAGACCAACCTCCAGTCGGAGAGCATCAACGAGTCGATCGGGAGCAGATCGTACAACTCATTCAGGAGGTTGTCGGGCAAGTGTTGGGCCGCAATACTATTCTTATGTATCATAAACCATACCCTGAGTGGGTAGATCGGCAACATCCATTGTCGAGGAATTATAAATCAGATTTTTCTCTATTTTTTGGCAAACACGGTCAGTCGACTATCAAACATGTCGACCAATTCACAATATAATGAGGTGAATTAGCTAATAATGATTACTACAATTTGTAGCTATTTGTCACTCTTTAACCACTACAGCATTTACCTAGTATTCAAACTTGCTACCAAATTCAATACATAATTGGCAAGAGCTAGAAGAGAAGTTCCATGTTCAATTGTTTTCCAGAGACAGGGAAATAACTATGGCTGATCTTGCGCATTCCTTACAATTGCCTGAAGAATCGTGTGAAAGTTATATTATATAGTTTAAGTGAGTGAAGAGTTGATGCAAAGTGGTCATGACTGAGGCTGAGTTCATGCAACTTGCATAAGATAGCTTAGATTACAAATTTCGTAAGAAATTTATTAGCACAGAATTTATAGATCTATATGATTTGACTAAAAAAATTTCTTGCTATGAGGAACTCATACAGGAAGGAGTCAGGCGAGCCAATTCATCGATAGGATCGTATTACAACGACCCTAACTATGAAATTGTCATTGCCAAGGTGGTGGCTAAGAAGCCATTAGTTTGTTCAAGGTTAGTCAATGAGGAGTCGACTGCCCCGACCACATAAAAGAATAAAAAACTATATACCTTTGATATCACCCAAGCCGAGGAAATATTTGATATTCTGCTAGCTGGGAAATTCATTAAAATTCTTGTTAATCAATAAATACCCTCGGCCAAGGAATTACAAAAGATCAACTATTGTAAATGGCATGACTCTTAGTCACATGCCACTAACAAATGTGTTGTTTTCAGGAATGTAATCCAATATCATATCAACTATGGTTTACTGAAGTTCCCTAAGAAGGAAAAGGAGGCAATGTTGATTGATATTGATCAATTTCCTACCAACATGGAAGTAAATATGGTCGCAGCTGATATCAGGAGCCATCTAAGGCCGAAGATAAATCTCAATGCGAGTAATTCATGGGAGAAGGCTGGTCGACAGAGGTGGAGATACCGTTGGGCTCCTCGTCCTCAAAATTATCGACCAATCGTTACCAATGATAGACAGCAAAACTCTCGAGTTTACGATTGATGTGCGCGAGAAATCATGTTGCCATCAAGGAACCCTCTCAAAAGGGAAGGGAATATCATGACGATATTCATGGTCAACAACGGCCAATGAATCCAGCTTATGTTTGCCGCTCACGTTGGTGGCCACCCTTGACGAGAGCAGTCAAGCCTCCAAACATGCGAGAAGGGGTGTGGAAACGAGTTTTTCATCCAAAGTTTCCAGCAGTGCCGAAAACTATGACGAAAACTCAAAAACGTCGATGACAGAGACAGACAGTCGCGACAAGGAAAGAAGCGGAAAGGGGAGTAACTTTCTCTCAGCCAAGTGTCAAACTTCCTCGTCCATTTTGGAGAACTCTCAGGATAGATGAGTAGGTGGCAGTGAGTACGATCGGAGTCGTCATACCAATTGAAGCACAGAATACTGTCAATCTGCCAGAATCGAAAGATTTTAAAGAAGAAGACAGTGGTGGTAATCTGTCTGATTATTTAAGTGAAGATTGTTCTTCAAGTGAAGAATGGTTGGTCAATGAACTCCCGTCGACCGTAGATGTAGAAAAACATGCACAGATAACCCAATTCTCAACTGAACCTATGACAGAAGAACCCCCTAGCCAGATCAATAAAATCAAATCTAAAACACTAAGGGGGTAAGGTTTAAGTAGTGAAATTGTGTTTGGTTCGTTATCTCCTGTAACGTTCCATTTAATATGGTCTTGACACTACCGAATAGTTTTCAAGCACGACCCACGCAACCAAGCACAATGCCTAAGGATGTGGAAGAACATTCCCCTCCAATAATCATATAGCATGCTTCCTTCTCGTTTGAGGAATGTGAGAGAAGCAAAACCGGCACTGAGAAAAGATCGCACGTTGATATGGTCACTATAACGGCTGATGGTGTGTCTAAAAAAGTAATTATCGATAAACCTACCAGCGACATGACACAACACTTTAAACCATTATATATATTGGCCCATTTAGATGGATGTCTTATGACCAGGATATTAGTAAACAATGGCCTTAGTCAATCTTTTGCCGAAGAGGATGATGGTAACTAGGTAAGACAACGACCGATTTAATCCCATCAGAGGTAACCATTAGCAATTTTGCTGGCCACGTTACAAATACACATGACATCTTACTAGTCGATTTGACTGTGGGCACTAAGACAATGTTGGCACCATTCTTTATAGTGGATACTTTATCGAGTTACAATGCGCTATTAGGAAGGGATTGGATTCACTCTTTCACATGCATCCCATCCTCCTTTCACCAATTCGTCATTTTCTGGAATTAAAATAAGGTAGAGCTATTTCTGGCTGATAATAAGCCATTTTTACCACATCAAATGCCAACAAAGAAAATTATTACGGTGAAGAGGTAGGACCTATCAAGTTTATTAAAAGAAATAAACTTGGTCGCCCTACTGTAATTACCATGAAGAATAATCTGGAAAGTATCGTGCAAGCCATTCTGGAGGTAACTCGAAGCAATGATGCCCAGCCGAAGGACATTGTCCTTTAATGGCCGATCCCTCACTATGTCATTGAGAAAATCCCATGACTAGAGCACTAAAGAAAGAGATGGTTGGGGCCGAATTCACAGCTAGAATAAAAAGACTTAAAGAAAGTTTGAATGAGGCCAATGAGGGTTTGTTTGTAAATTTGGCTGAAATAAACGAACCAGGCGAAGAAGACGGCCTGAAGTTTGAAGATCTCCTCAAAGAAAAAGAAGATGGTCAAACGCAAGTTTAGGACCCACTTGTTGAAGTTAATTTGGGGACAGATCATGACCCAAAGCTAGTGTTCACAAAAAACTTAGTGCGTCCGCCTGAAAAAGAAATGTTAATAAGCCTGCTTTCAGAGTTTGCTGACTGCTTTGCGTGAGATTATCACGACATGATAGGACTTGATAGATCCTTGGTCGAACATAGGTTACCCATGAAGGATGACGACCGAGGTCACTATCAAGATTAAAAGAAATCAAGCGACTCTTGAAAGTTAGTTTCATCCGACCGATTAAATATGTAGAATGGATGTGAATATAATCCCCGTAATGAAAAAGAACTGTAAGTTGAGGGTATGTATCGATTGTTAAATTTTAAATCTAGCTACATTGAAGGATGAATATCCTATACCAATGATCAATCAGCTTATTGACCGGGCTACAGGACATGGGATTGTGTCCTTTTTAGATGGACACTCTAGGTACAATCAAATATACATAACATTAGATGATGTTCCCAAGATGGCGTTTAAATGTCCAGGACCCTTGGGAACATATTATTGGGTTATGATGCCTCTTGGATTGAAGAACGTGGGTGCCACATATCAAAGGGCAATAAGCACCATTTTTCATGACATGAGCGGTTGCTTTATGGAGGTTTATATAGACGATGTGGTAATTAAGTCGACTGATGCGAATGAGCACCTAACCCATTTGCGAAAGTCCTTCGAATGGATGAGATGCCACAAGTTAAAGATGAATCCATTAAAGTGCGTTTTTAGTATCTCCATTGGTAATTTTTTAGGATTCCTGATACATCATAGAGGGATCGAAATCGACCAAAACAAGGCCCAAGCCGTGATTAATGCACAGCCTCTAGGAAATAAGACTGAACTATAGAGATTCTTGGGTCATGTAAATTTTTTGAGAAGATTTATATCTAACTGCGCAGGCAAGACTAATGTCTTTTTTCCTTTGCTTAAATTGAAACAGGGGACCAAATTTATATGGGAGGAGGAGTACCAGCTAGCTTTTGACAGAATCAAAGAGTATCTAATAAAGTTGCCCGTGTTGAAGCCCATTGTACAGAATCGACCACTCAAGCTCTATATCTCAACTTCCTCCGGTTCAGTCGAGGCTCTTCGTACTTAAGATGATGGCATGCTAAAAGAAAGGGTGATCTATTATTTGAGTCAAACATTACTTGATGAGGAGAAAAGGTATTTAGCAATAGAAAAATTATGCTTATCGTTATAGCCGCTAAATTGAGGCATTATTTATTAGCCAAGAGAGTAAATATAATAGTTATGACCAATTTACTGAAGTATATGTTAAATTAACCGATTCTTAGCGGTCGAATTAGTAAATGGGTGTTGGCCTTATCTGAATTTGATTTGCATTATGTGCCACAGAAATGAGTAAAAGGTCAGGCCATAGTAGATTTTTTGGCCGATCACTCATTGGATCTAGTTAAACATATTCCTCTAGATATTGCATATTCATATTATGTGCAGCTCACATCATAGAAATTGATTTTCGACAGATCGAGGACATAGGAGACGTTTGGAGCTGGAATAGTGATGATTGCTCCTAATGGGAGTCAGCAAGATTTTGCATTCCAGTTAGAATTTGAATGCACCAACAATCAGGCTGAGTATGAAGCCATGATAATCAGCCTAAAAATATTGTTAGAATTACGAGTAAAAGACGTGATGATCATTGGGGATTCACAACTAGTGATAAATTAGATGGCGGGAGCGTTTAAGTGCACCAATCCATCTTTATTACCATACTATGTTGTGGCAATCCACTTACTCAAACAATTTGATGAGGTCTAACTGATGCACATCACTTAAGAGCATAATGTGGATGCCAACGAAATGACACAACTAGCTGCAGGCCTGTAAGCCTAAAAAGGGTCGACCGGTCGGTCAGTCAATCACAGTTTAGAGAAGGTCTTTACCTTCTATTTTCTAGATAGAAAATTTAGTGAAAATTTGTCAAATAGAAGTAGAAGAGGATGATTAGAGAGCCCCCCTTATGGGTTACTTATACTGTCCTTGTACTAAGACTAATAAAAATGTGTGGAGGTTGGCCATAAATTACGTAATGGTTGATAATGAGTTGTACTGAAAAGAGACTGATGATGTAAGACCCGTATCCTAGTCCGTACCGTTCCATAGGCTTCCGCGGTCCTTCCGGTCGAATTTCGGTAGTCCTCGACCCATATCCGACGTTTGCACATGATCCTAAGCTGGGTCCCACATACTAACGTCAGCTCGATTCGAAACTTATACCTTAGCGACCGTGCCGTCGCTACGGTTCTAACGTCGTGACTTGCACACCGAACCGATACCCAGGTCAGAAGATGTGGGCCTGCATTCAATTCGAAGAAAATGCAGCGCGTTGCGAATTTTGAGGGAATCTCTACAACATGTCCCATCAATCAATCAATCACCCAAGTCAAGTACACATCATACCGTAAGTACATCAACCATCCCTCCTTTTCCCTTAAGTCAACTCTCTCTCCCCTTACCATCCCTCTTTTACAATTTTTCAAACAAACCCATCCCCTTTTTACAAAAAAATCAAACTTACCCATACCTCCCATCCCCTTCCTTACATCATCCCATCCATATCATCCCATCACTCCTTTTTCTTTCTCATTTCTCAAATTTCCCAGGCATCCCATGTCCAACCTCTCCTCTCCCAAACAACAACAACAAGTGTGGCCCCCACTTTCCCTACCCTCTCATCTCTCATCCCCACCATCAAAACCCCATCAATCACCATTAAGAGAGAAGGCAAGGAGCTAAGGAGGCTAAGGGACCAAGGAGAAGGCCGATAGGTGGGCGATCCACCGTTAACTCTTATTTTTAGGGCCCACTTGTTGGTGGGACCCATTTTGATGTATGAGTTGTATCATGTGGGGCCCATAGTGGTGGGGCCCCTCCATCACCATCTCTCTCTTTACTCTCTCTCTCACACACACACACACACACACACACACACACTTTTATTGTTGATGGCCCACCCGATGATATATATATTATATCAATGTTGTCCATTTAGTGGACCATACTACAACTCACTGGTGGAGCCTACCTTGTTGTCCAAGCATGGATGAAGGAAAATACAAACATAAGCTGATCCAAACCTTGGTGGGCCGCCACGTGGACCCCACCATGGCAGTGTGTAGGGCTCACCATGATGCTTGTTTTATATCCATGCAGTCCAGTGTCTCTGGACGCTGGACGGGCATGGCTAACATGCAGTGCATGTACTGACAGGGGTGTGTGCTTACAAGCTAACAACAAAAAAAGAGCTTTTTGGGTGGGTTACTTAGGTAGGCCCTACCTTGATGTAAAAAATCAAATCCACACCATCCATTCCATTCTCCAGCTCACTTTAAGCGTTGAGCCGAAAAATGAAGCCATTCAGATTATCTGGCGAGCCATAGTGTAGAGAATAGGGGTTCTTACCATTAAAATACACTTTAAAGTTTTCCATACGCCAAAATACCTCGGATATTGGGCTCATTTAGCCTATAATGAGCCGTAGGATCCAATGCCTGGAGTGGATCTGACCGATGCGGGCCCCATGCATGAAAAACCCTCAAAAATCGTAATTTTCAAAAAAAAAATCATAAACAATAGCAGCTGCTGCTGCTGCTGACAGATGACGCTAGCATCATCTGCGCTGCTGCGCTAAGGATGGGTTTGAGCAGGGACTACAGGTCCCAGCCGTGGGCCCCACCGTGATGGGCGTTGATATCCACATCGTGCATTTGGAGGGCCCCTTAGGGCAATGGGTCCCCCCTCCCAAAAATCAGTCGTATACAACTCAGGTGGCCCACAAGGCTGGAAACGGTGTAGACTAAACGTCTGCCATTGAAACCCTCTTGGGTCAGGGAAGTTTTGAATCAAAATGATATTTGTTTTCCTCTTCATACAGGTCCACGTGACCTTATCAACAGGTTGGATGGAAAACAAATTTATGGTGGGCCCCAGGTCCACGTGACCTTATCAATAGGTTGGATGGAAAACAAATATTATGGTGGGCCCCACGTCCACATGACCTTATCAACAGGTTGGATGAAAAACAAATATTATGGTGGGCCTTAGGTCCGCATGACCTTATCAATAGGTTGGGTGGAAGATAAACATTGTGGTGGGTCCCACATGGGACCCACTGATGTATGTATTGTACCTATACCTCTCATCAATGGGGACCTCCACCATGACATATGTGATTTATTTATGCCGCCCATCCCAATGGGACACACCATAATGTATGGGTTGCATCCAAGCTGTCCAACCATTTTTAAAAGATCATTTTAAGGCTTAAGACTAAAAATAAGGCAAATTTAGGATCAGATAGACCACATTATAGAAAATAGTGGGTTTGAACGTCCACCATTAAACCCTTAGAAATTTTAAATGGTGAAAATCCTTATCACCACTTATATTTGGGAGTGGCCCATTTGATATACACGTGACCCATTGTTGAGGCCCACCTTAATTTGTATAGGCCCATGTTGCGAGGCCCATTGTGATGTATGCAAGGCTCATGTGTTATGGCCCATTGCAATGTACGTAAGGCCCATTGGTGCGGCCCATTGATACGGCCCACTTGAAAAATATAAGGTCCATGTGATTAGGCTCATCTTGATGTAGTTGTGGCCCATCCGTTGGGGCCCATCTTGATATATACAAGACCCATGTACATGAGGCCCATTTGATGTATTGGACGCCCATGGGTCGAGGCCCAGTGGGATGTACATGAGGCCCATTATAACATGATTCCACCATGGTTTATGTGTTGACCTTTATAGTGGGCTAAGCTTTGGGAGCAATGATGGTTTGACGTCCACATTATAAGGATAATGCTGGTTAAATGTTCGCATTGTCACTCTCCCTAAAGCCCATAGAAAGGCCCATACTTGTAGTGTGTAGGCCGTCTAGGCCCATCTTCGCTATGCACAGAGCCCATCACTATATAACATACTTAGTATAGATCCATAATTCATGATCATACACATCATATGTATGCTTGATATGAGGAGTGACTGATCATAGCATATGTCCTTGGGCAGATTGTTTATAGGCTCCATGATATGTGGAGTTGCCCTTCATGAGCACGCGGTATGCGCAGGATTTGTTACATGTCTAGTAGAGTGATTCATGTATTTGCATTTGTGTGATTATGATTATTGTATGCCCTATCGACATCAAAGCCATAGCCTCCACAGACACATCGTGGATGGCTGGATTGGATACCGAAAATACTGTTTCTAGCATCGGAGCGCCATAGATGTCCTTGGGTGAAAATCCCTAAACCCGATGGTACCAGAGGATGACTCTAACGTCAAGACCAAGTGAATACATGAGCATGCGAGGGCCGTATACTAGTAGGCCACGTCTCCCACTGTGTCGTGGTTGGTTGGAAAGGGGTGTGACCTTACCCGCTTGAGTGAGGGGGCAATTTTTAGGTTGAGTTTGACCAGCTTAAGGAATGGGTCTGCTATCAACGAGCTGGGCTCGATATTGGCAGGTGGATAATGAGGTCTCTTCTCCCTCCCAGTTGTGCATTCGGATAAGGGCAGCAAGCTGGCGTAGGGTGTACTAGACCTCGGTGATTATCCAGAATGAGAACTGTACTGATATTTGATATTGTAGATGAGGATTGGCATGCTTGAGTTGTATCTCGCATTACATGGTCTTGATATGGCCGATAACATTCATATCTTACACTGCATAGCATTGGTACGGCTGATTGCCTTCATGTACTCATCAGCATGATTCCATATTACTCTGATCTTGCATTCTGAGTACGCTCATATTGCGCACCCACTTACACCACCATCTAAGCTTTCTATAAGCTTATACACGATCGATGCGTGCAGGTGATGCCAGGATGTAGCCGTAGCATAGGAGCAGTAGGAGCGTGCAGTCGAGCTTTTGGAGTTTCCATTATTTGCATTATCTTGTATTTCCCTTCAGACGCATTGTACTCAAAAGTTTTTGATCATAGTGGATTTTGTGATGGTGTTCTTGTGGTTATTGTTCGTGGGTTATGCTTATAGTTATACTTATACTGAATCAAAATCATATTTGTAATCCTCCTTCTAGGATCCCAGGATCAGAACCTGGTGTATAGATGCCGAGAGCCGAGAATGGGGTACTACGGAGGCTATCAGCGCTAGATTCAGCAATCGGGAATTTTGTGAGGCCGGTTTTCGAGTTCGGGGCGTGACAGATGAAGTTTTATTCTGATGTTTGTCTAAGAAAGAGGCTATCTTTACCGCTCTAATTTAACATTGCCCTACACAACCTCTTTACCATTTCGATTTAATATGTGCGACCTTTTACCGCTTCAACTTGGTATTTGTTCCATGATTTGATATTTGCCCTGTGTGGCTTCGACGGTTCATTCTTATATAACTATGTGGTGGTAAGTCCCACGTATTGAATTATGATTGACCACTAGTCGACGGGCTTCTATTAAACATCCTAAGGTGGAAATCTCGTGAGCCGGGGATGGTGGAATGGGACACTATGCCCGAGCTGTCGGCCTACGCTGGGTGATGAACCCCTCGTAGTGACCCTTGAGCTTTCTTAAATTGGCTGATTATAATCAGAATAATAATGGTTTGATAAATCATGCATTCATGAAATATGAGCAATGACATATGACTAATTCTGGATGTTGTAGCACGTACCCTTAGGCCTTAGTGTGGTATCATTTTACTAGCTCTCAGACCATCAACTATCAACCCATGTACATGATGTATGATGGTTTGGTCATTATATTGTATATGATGTACGCACGTGATGTGCTGCTCTAGTGACTAGCCAAATGCATGGGTGACGAGCCCAAGTCTGACTGAATGAGCATCCCTAGGTCGATGTGTATTCATGCATTTAAATAAGACTACATCATGTATTGTTTTGAATGCCTTGTTGTTTTTAACTATGCTTAGCTAAGGCGGCGATGTGTAATCTTGAGAGGAATTCACACTGAGTTGACTACTCATTCATCGAATATATAACCGTACAGGTAGCACATATGGTTTAAATAATATTCATATCTAGATTGATGAAGAGGAGGGCACAATTATCAGGGATGCATAATTGTATCTGCCAAGAAAAGTTACACAATCTTGTAGCTCAAATTTATATGTATTTTATTATTTCTCATGCGTTAAATTGTATATTTCTTGTAATTGTCGACATAGAGACATTGATTTGTATAAGTAGTGGTCTAAGATCAGAGGTTAAAACAAATTGAATTTTTGGTCAAATCTGACGGTTTGGATTTCCGGGGGGTCATAATGGTTTGGTATCAATGGTGACAGAAACTTAATATTTGCATGGTCCAGATCTTATTGTGAATGGACTGGACCTTGATCACCCCATGTTGTTCATCTGAACTATGGTTTGCGATTACACGACTGGACTAATGACTGGATTTTGATTTACTGGGCCGGGTATGTACGTCTTAGACCGTTGATGGGCTGGTTTGATGAATGGTGTAGAGAACTGACAGATGGTTGTCCTTAATGAACAGACAACGAAACAAGTGGGACATTGATCAATCAGTGGTTGAATGGAAGTAAGATGATCTAACGACTTCAGGAGAGACGCATTTATTGAGAAAAATCCTCTCAGATCTGGTCTTAGAGTTACAATACAACTTCTCTACTATGCGGTATACACGTGCGACCTACTTTGACGAGTGCCTCATGTGCTTGTACGATGATCGACTAGGATAGAATGATAGACAGTTGATGTTAATTGGTCCTGTTTGTAGCTGAATGATGGGGTTGACCTTCCTCTCAGGAACATCTTTGTTGCAAGTTTCTTTTTAATCTTACACACACACACACACACACATACCTGAACCCTAGTCGAGTGGGGTTTCGGATCGAGTCAAGTTTGATTGGATTAAGTTATTGGATAACTCAGACTTGACTCAGTTTGAGTTCGGATTGGGCGAAGCCTACTCGGTTTGGATTGACTCACCCATTCAGTTTGGGTCAAGTCGGGTCTGAACGAGTTGGATGACTTGAGTCAGCCAAGTCGAGTTGTCCCGTGCCTAGCTCTATTTGCATCTGCCTATTTTATGAGTTCAAGTACAAACATGGGATGACATAAATGTTGGACAAAGTGGATGTTATATAAACATCAGGGTTGGTCCCATGGAGCTTTTTGTTGCATAGGCTCATGTAACAGGTTGGGTGGGGAATTCACATCCCTCCTCTCAGTTCTTTCCTCTCCCCGTTCTAATAAATGTTGACCTAATGTGAAAAGATAAGTTGGAACTCTAACCATTGAATTAGCTATTTTTAAGTGACACAAATTGTTCACGGCTTCTTCTTTACCTCGCAATGATCCTTGTCACGATACATAGTAGATGACACGTAGCTATACATATGTGGAGCAGTGCTTTAAAATGCACGATTAGCTAAGGTGGTGATCAACAATGATATATATCAGGACATAATTGATCATTTGCATCTAAAAGCAAGTTAATTATGTGAAAATCACGAGGACTTATTTTAAAATAGAAATATAATCAACTATATATGGCAAACAATTGACCAATCACATAAAGATCTCGAAGAGTTGACTATCGACCACATCTATTAATTAGCCAATTAATTTAGAGAAAATCACTGAGGTCAATTCCAATATGATTCTCCGACAAGCTGCCTCGTACTTTATAAAATTAGTAAAGAATGAAAAGCTCAGGACCCATGCCACTCTAATCCAACATAACACTACTCTTTCAATACTATGCTCCCATCTCTCGTCCGCCATGAATACTTATCATTATTACTATTATTCAACTCCTCCACCATTAGCTACTGCCATGCCACAAGCTGACCCAGATTAATTAGATTAGAGTTAACTAGCTTATCATCCTATGTCCACAATTATATTGTTGGACCTAAGAAGATTTCTAGGTCTTAATAGATGGTTAGTGAGGCTATCTTGCCACGTGCCTAGAGATTTCATCGACCATCTTGCCACGAAGTTCAATCAAAGTGTTGAACAGGTTGTTGTTTAACTGCGATTATCTCACCACAGAGCCTAGTTAAGTGAAAACATATAGTTGATTCACAACAATTTGTGTAAAAATTAAAGTTCCAAGCAACGAACGGATAGTTGTTTCCACTGCTATCTTGCCACAAAGTAAGGACCTGAAGCGATGAACATATTGTCACCTCACACACCTTCTCGTCACGAAGTACGTAGCCAAGTAATGAACAATTAACTGTCTAACTACGACTGACTCGCCTATGAAGCTCAATCATGTGGGATAATAAATAGACTTTCATTTCTAATGATCGTCTCATAATCAAGCTTAGTCATGCAATGAACGGATTGTCAAAGATTCACCTGCCATCGACTGTCTTGCCATGAAATCCGAACTTGTGTAACGAATGTTTAGTTGTCTCTAACAATCATCTTGCTATGAAGCCAACCAAGAGACAAACAGACGACCACACCTCCCGCAAACCACGATTGTCTCGTATAATGAAACATAGCCATGAGACGAACGGATTATCATCCCCAACGATCGTCTTGCTATAAAGCAACTAAGCAGGTGATCCAGGTATCGTACTAGATGACATTCTTACCTACAAAGCTTGATATTTTATCAAACGACGTACGAATTGTTAATAGGTATTCTTTTTAACTGATTATAGTTACATTTACATTATTAATTTTATTGATCTTAGCTTAGTTTTATTTTCTAAAAGTTATATTGTCTTATTATTGAATAGTGCAAGCTATTATGTGCTTTATTGAAAGTCCTTTTTCCATAGGTAGAATGAACTTATTAGAAGAAGAGCAAACTCTCTCCTTTGCCAATTGCCTGATTCTTTATAATTGGTGATTGGATAAATAGCTGATATTCGTATATCCAGTCTTAATTTATCTATTTTGGTGCTTAGGGTTATAAAGCATTGGGCTGAATTTGAGCTGCATTCGGTTTTACCAAATATTTTTACTGGCCACCAATACACCATAGGTGTTCCTATTATGCGTACAAAACTACGAATCGAAGTTAACATGGATATGAGATGATTCTTAGCCCCGGTTCTAGCACCAATGACTGAAACTGATGGTTGTGTGGATTTTCCATATACATCACAGCGGGTCCAAAGAGCTTGGGTATTGTCGGGGATTCAGGTCCCTCGTTCTCCTCTTTTCAACACAATGTTTCTGTCCCGGGCACGCTCTTCACGCAGTCCACGCGAGTCAGTGTGTGAGGTGGGCTCCACTGAAGATTCAAGCGACATGCAAATCAGCTCAGCCGCTAATCAGGCGCGCCATCCTTGTAGGAAAAATGTGGAGTAATAGAGAGGTATCGAACAATGGTAGAGCCAAAAGGGTTTTATGATATGGTTACAATTGTGGTCACTTTTCCATGATCCAAGCGATTCTGTTGACAGGCCAACCTGAAAGTTCTTAGCGAAATTATATTGGGCATTTATGTAGACCGTTGGCACTTTTTCTCTGTTAACCGTCTATTAGTTGACCACTAGTGAAGGGTTAAGAATTAAGATTCAACGTTGGCGATCTTTAGTTCATAGTGGTCAACGTTGTTTCTTGCAGAAGCTGGACCGTTCCTCCAGAATCTCCATCATTTGAAGACCCTACAACTTCATTGTTGGACCTAAATGAATTCAATGTGTGCCATTTTGTCTTTTTGACAGTGGATTTGCAAGTCAAAAGACAAGGTAAGAACTTACTATAGTAAGACATTTGTGGCATGCTCCGTCGGGTGGCCGCCATAACAGCATGAACAATGGGCCCACTCCTACCGAATGAGAATGGACGCGGTTTATCCGGCTGATGACTGCAACACCAGCCGGCTAGCCGGTGTCAAAGCTATGTGGGTCCCATGATGTCATGCCGTCCCTCCATTTTTTCAGCTCATTTTACAGCATGATGTCAACATTGAAGCAGATCTAAAGTTCAAGTGGACCATAATACAATAAGTAATTGAGATTGGACACTTACCTTTCTAAACTTTTTGGACCGATGAAATGTTTATTTGTCATCTAACCTGATGATAAAGTCACGTGACCTGGATAATGGGAAAACACAACTTCTGTTGCCCTAACTAGTTATCAATGTGGCAATGGTAAGTAAGCACAGCTCAATCTGCACTGTTTCATGTGGTATGGCTTACCTGGATTGAATTTATTTCATTTTTATACACACGCGGGCTAAAAAAAAATTGATGACTCAGAATTTCTGCCAAAACCTTTGGCAAGTAGTGCCCGCAGTGGTGATCTCTATTCATCCGTTCCGTGAGCTTATGATAGGACGCGACTCAGGTTCCAAGACAAGCAAAAAGTTCCTGCACTGAAATTGTAGGTAGGGCTCATCATGATGTTTGTCTCATCATGATGTTTGTTAGACATCCGCTCCGTTCATCCCCTTTTGTAAACTCATTATAGGATTTGGGTTAATGATTCAAAACTTTTGCGGCCCCTACATTCAACCCTCAAGTTTTGGGTAAGCTGCGGGTTCAAGAAATTCGTGAAAAGGCTTTCGCATGAGATCCATGCCTGTTTAAATATACATATCGTACGGACCTTTTGATACCTGCTGGAGAAATTTACGACTGTGGACCCCACCTTTTATCCAGAGGTTTTTTGAAAACAATACAAACTTATACTACGCAGTTGGACCTCCTCGTACGGAGTCGAAATTTCAGGACGAAAATACCCCACCTTCCTTTCGAAGACGAGCGTTGACGCTACTCCAACCGAGAGTTGTACGAACGGCTCGAAAGAGATCAAAGGTACATGGCCCCACAGCCATGTATTTATTATATCCACAACGTTCATCCATATTTCGAGATCATTTCGGAGCATTATCCAAAAAAAAAAAAATCATATCCAAAGATCAATTGGACCACACCACAAAGAGCAGCGGGAAAATTGATTTTCACTGTTAAAAATTTTGTAGGGCCCGCCATGACATTTATTTTCCATCCAATCTATTCATAAGGCCACAAAGGTCTTTATGAAGGGGAAAAACAAATTTCATAATGATCCAAAATTCTGTAACCCCTAAAAGGGTTTCAATGGTAGACGTTCAATTCCCCACTGCTTTTTATAGTGTGGTCCACTTGATAGTTAGGTCTATCTTATTTTTCGTCTCAAGCTTTAATATGAGCTCGCCAAATAGATGGACGGTTTGGATATAACACAGACCTCATAATGGATCCTACAAAAGTAACATTGTAAAAAAAAAAAAAAAATCACAGAAGGCCGCGGTAGTCTGACTTTTTTTTTTTTTTTTACATGGAGAACTTTTTCTCCCTTACATTTTTCTCTAATACATAATTAAGTAAATATGTATATATAAGTGTATAAAAATATTTTTCTGTCTTTCAATTCATTTCTTTGTCTATTTATTTAACTAGCATATCTCCGAAACTAGAATGATTTACTTAATGTACCACATATGATTTTGGGGTAGGAGAAGCTAATTAAGCCAACCAACCTAGTTATTTTCCAAGATTTCATCGGGTCGATGGTCGAAAATCCATTTCATTCAGTTCGTGGTCAATTTCAATCACTTCACGGTCAAACTGGAAATTCAGCGGGGCAAACATGAAATTAAGCGAAGCAAACATGAAATTGAGTGGGAAAACTAGAAATTTAGCGGGTAAAACATGAAATTGAGCAGGGCAAACATGAAATTAGGGCTGGAAGTCGGGCCGGTTGGTTCGGGTTGGTGCTCAACCCTAACCCAACCCAAGGTTCCTATACATAAACCTTGACCTAACCCAACCCAAGCCCAACCCAAGAGAGCTCGACGGGTTGATTAGGTTGGTCGAGTGTATACATGTCTATTTGGGAGAGAGAAATCCGATATATCTTATTAGCTTAAGTCCTTGGAAATGACGTGGACAAATGAGACCCGACATCACTAGTGTACCTTCTACACATACAATCCACACTCAATTATAATTTATAAGTAACTAATATATTGATTGGGTTCTGGTTGGGTCAGGCAACCTGAGACCTCAACCCAAACCCAACCTAAGTTTTATCGGGTTGGTGTTTGTATAGCCTAAGCTTGAGATCGGACCTGATATATCCTGCCCGAGCCTAACCCAATGTCGGGTCGGTCACAGGTCGGTCGGGTTGAACCCGCCCAACTTTCAGTCGTACATGAAATTGAGGGGGGCAAACTAGAAATTCAGAGGGGTAAACATGAAATTGAGTGGTGGAAACTATAAAATCAGCGGGGCAAACTAGAAAATCAGCGAGGCAAACATTAAAATCAGCGTAGTAAACTAGAAAATCAGCGGGGCAAACTATGAAATTAGCGAGGCAAACTAGAAAATCAGCGGGGCAAATTAGAAAATCAGCGAGGCAAACTATGAAATCAGCGGGGCAAACTAGAAAATCAGCGAGGCAAACATGAAAATCAACGGGGCAAACTAGAAAATCAGCGGGGCAAACTATGAAATCAGCGAGGTAAACTAGAAAATCAGCAGGGCAAACTAGAAAATCAGCGTGACAAACTAGAAAATCAGCGGGGTAAACTACAAAATCAGCGAGACAAACTAGGAAATTAGTGGGGCAAACATGAACTTGAGCAGGACAAACATGAAATTCAACGGGGCAAACTAGATAATCAGCAGGGCGAACTTAACAGATATTTTCATTGCTTAAGCCAATAAATCTAAACTTATTCAATGTTCAAATGGACCACACCAAATGAAATTTTTAATTGAACTTCTATTGTCGATCATTTCTTAGGGGCTATAAAAGTTTTGGATCAAGCTTATAATTATTTTTTCTATTAATCCATGTCTGTATGATCTTATGAATAGGTTTGATAACAAACAAACATCACTATTGGACCCATTATGGTTTCAACGGTGGAAATCATTATGCCCATTGTTTCTCGTGGTGTGATCCCTTGGAAATGACGTAGACAAATGAGACCCGACATCACTAGTGTACCTTCTACACAAACAATCCACACTCGATTATAATTTACAAGTAACTAATATATTGATCGAGTTCAGGTTGGGTCGGATAACCTGAGACCTCAACCCAAGCCCAACCTAAGTTTTATCGGGTTGGTGTTTGTATAGCCCAAGCTTGAGATTGGACTTGATATACCCTGCCCGAGCCTAACCCAATGTTGGGTCGGTCATAGGTCGGTCGGGTTGAACCCGCCCAACTTTCAGTCGTATATGAAATTGAGGGGGGCAAACTAGAAATTCAGAGGGGTAAACATGAAATTGAGTGGAGAAAATTATAAAATCAGCGGGGCAAACTAGAAAATCAGCGGGGCAAACTAGAAAATCAGCGGGGTAAACTAAAAAATCAACGAGGCAAACATGAAAATCAGCGGGGCAAACTAGAAAATTAGCGGGGCAAACTATGAAATCAGCGAGGTAAACTAGAAAATCAGTAAGGCAAACTAGAAAATCAGCGTAGCAAACTAGAAAATCAGCGGGTTAAACTATAAAATCAGCGAGGCAAACTAAGAAATTAGCGGGGCAAACATGAACTTGAGCAGGGCAAACATGAAATTCAACGGGGCAAACTAGACAATCAGCGGGGCGAACTTAATAGATATTTTCATTGCTTAAGCCGATAAATCTAAACTTATTCAATGTTCAAATGGACCACACCAAATGAAATTTTTAATTGAACTTCTATTGTTGATCATTTCTTAAGGGCTATAGAAGTTTTGGATCAAGCTTATAATTGTTTTTTCTATTAATCCATGTCTGTATGATCTTATGAATAGGTTTGATAACAAACAAACATCACTATTGGGCCCATTATGGTTTCAACGGTGGAAATCATTATGCCCATTGTTTCCCGTGGTGTGATCCCTTAGAAATGACATGGACAAATGAGACCCTACATCACTAGTGTACCTTCTACACAAACAATCCACACTCAATTATAATTTATAAGTAACTAATATATTGATCGAGTTTAGGTTGGGTCGGATAACCTGAGACCTCAACCCAAGCCCAACCTAAGTTTTATTGAGTTGGTGTTTGTATAGACCAAGCTTGAGATCAGACTCGATATATCCTACCCAAGCCCAACCCAATGCAGTGGGAAATTGAATGTCTACCGTTGAAACCCTTTTAGGGGTTACAGAAGTTTTGTATCATTATGAAATTTATTTTTCCTCTTCGTCAGGTCTTTGCAACCTTATGAATGTACTCAGATGAGGAGGATTTCTCACAAACATCACAGTTGACCCCACCTGAGTTTCTAATGGTTGACGCTCATTTAACACTGTTTCCTGTAATGTGGTACAGTTGAGATTTGGATATACCTCATTTTTGGTATCATACCATAAAATGATCTGGAAAAATATATGGACGGCATGGATGAAAATCATACATCATGATAGGGCCCACAGACCAGCGACGATCCGCCATTGGCGGGTGGCAGGAGGAGTACCCAATCCATTTATGTGAAAAGGAGGGGTATTTCCGTGAAAAACAGCTGGGCAAACTAGAAAAACGGCGGGGTAAACTGAAATATGAGTGGGGCAAGCTAGAAAAACAGCAGGGCAAACTGAAGTATGAGCGGGGTAAACTAGAAAAACAGTGGGGCAAACTAAAAAAGTAACGGGGGAAACATGAAAAACAGCGGGGCAAACATAAAAAACAGTGGGAGAAACTAGAAAAACAACGGGGCAAACTAGAAAAACAGTGGGGGAAACATGAAAAACAGCGGGGCAAATTAGAAAAATAGCGGGGGAAACATGAAAAACAGCGGGAGAAACATGAAAAACAGCGGGCCAAACTAGAAAAACAACGGGGGAAACATAAAAAACAACCGGAAAAATAAGAAAAACAGTGGGAGAAACATGAAAAACAGTGGGAAAAATATGAAAAACATGAAAAACAAGAAAAACAACGGGAAAAATATGAAAAATAGTGGGGGAAACTAGAAAAACAGTAGGGGAAACATGAAAAATAGCGGGGAAAACATGAAAAACTCTATGGACCCATCATGATGATGTGTTTTATCCATGCTAGGTGGCTGTCCATTTTACCAGCTCATTTTAGAGTATGAGCACGAAAGTGATGTAGGTCTAAACAAGTACAGCTCAACATTTTTGGGGGCCTTAGGCAAGTCATAAAAATAAGGCTTAGAATTTAATTTTTTGAGAACTTAATTAGCAATTAAGTAGGTAGTTGTGGTCCTAGGTTTTAGAAGAACAATTTATTGAGAATGATGTTATTATTTTGAAAAGAGACGATAGAGTTGGACTATTATTATTGATAGTACTAGTTTCTAGGATTTGTTTTTACTAGGAGTTGGAAACATAAGCTCCGCTGTTTTTCATGTTTCCCCCGTTGTTTTTCATGTTTCCTCCACTATTTTTCATGTTTTTTCCGCTGTTTTTCATGTTTCCCCCGCTGTTTTTCTAGTTTGTCCCGCTATTTTTCATGTTTTCCCCGCTGTTTTTCATGTTTCCCCTATTGTTTTTCATGTTTTTTATGTTTCCCCCGCTGTTTTTCTAGTTTTCCCCACTGTTTTTCATGTTTCCCCTGCTGTTTTTCTAGTTTGCCCCGCTGTTTTTCATGTTTCCCCCGCTGCTTTTCTAGTTTGCCCCGCTCATACTTCAGTTTGCCCCGCTGTTTTTCTAGTTTACCCCACTCATATTTCATGCTTACCTTGCTCATTTTCATGTTTGCCCCGCTCTTTTTCATGCTTGCCCCACTCTTAGGATCGATACCAAGACCTCAAGTGTTGAAACGAGGTATTTCCACTCAGTCTGCCAGTTGAGTTATGGACCTAGGTGATAGCTAGATCTGTCTTATTTTTCGTCTCAAGCCTTAATACGAGCTCGTCAAATAGATGGACGGTTTGGATATAACACGTACCTTATAATGGGACCCACAAAATGCCGTAGGAATTATAACGAAAAAAGAAAAAAAAAAAAGAAGCTAGTGAATTAGGGTCAGTGGGACCCTATAGCTAATGGTGAAAATAAGTGTTTTGACCTGATAGAGGGAGGTAGTTTCACACATACTGCATAATGGGCTATATAAAGCATGAGAGTAGGCCTATTTTAGTTTGCCCCACTGTTTTTCTAGTTTGCCCCGCTATTTTTCTTGTTTGCCCCGCTCATATTTTAGTTTGCCCCGTTATTTTTTTACTGTGCCACGCTCATATTTCAGTTTGCCCCGCTGTTTTTTTTATTTGCCCCGTTGTTTTTTTAGTTTGCCCCGCTAGATTTTCAACTATCGACCCGAGAAAATCTTGGAAAATAACTAGGTTGGTTGGCTAAATTAGCTTCTCCTACCCCAAAATCATATGTGGTACGTTAAGTAAATCATTCTAGTTTGGATCCTTACTCTTGCTCAAGTGGTAGACTCTTACGAGTTTCAACACCCGGTCAAGCGTTTGAGTATCCATAGGTGGTGAAATTCTACTTGTGTGAGTGTGTGGGGGTGTGTGTGCGTGTGTAAAAAAGAAAAACATTCTAATTTAGGAGATATGCTTGTTAAATACATAGATAAAGAAATGAATTAAAAGATAAAAAAATATTTTCATATACTTATATTTACATATTTACATAATTATGTATTAGAGAAAAATGTAAAGGAGAAAAAGTTCTCCCTAAAAAAAAAAAAAAAATTTTCCAGACTTCCGCGGCACTGCCGCCGGTTCGGCGGCACTGCCGTGGCTGCCTATATGTTTATTTTATTTTTAATGCTTTTATGGGTCCCATCATGAGGTCTGTGTTATATCCAAATCGTCCATCTATTTGGCGAGCTCATATTAAGGATTGAGACGAAAAATAAGATAGATCTAACTATCCAGTGGGCCACACTCTAAAAGGCAGTGGGGAATTGAACGTTTACCATTGAAACCCTTTTAGGGGTTACAAAAGTTTTGGATCATTATGAAATTTGTTTTTCTTCTTCATCCAAGTCTTTGTGACCCTATGAATGAACTTAGACGGGGAGGATTTCTCACAAACATCACAGTGGGCCCCAACGTAGATGGGAGAGGATTTCTAATGTTTGACGCTCATTCAACACTGTTTCCAGTAATGTGGTACACTAAGATTTGGATATACTCATTTTTTGTCTCATACCATAAAATGATCCGTAAAAATATATGGACAGCATGGATGAAAAGCATACATCAAGGTGGGCCCCATAGACCACCGAAGATCCGCCATTGGCGGGTGGCAGGCAGAGTAGTGAATCTATTTCTGTGAAAAGGAGGGGTATTTTCGTCCTGGAATTTTTCATCCGTACGGGGGAAACATAAAAATGAGCGAGGCAAACTAGAAAATGAGCGGGGGAAACATGAAAATGAGTGGAACAAGTCTGAAAAATGAGCAGGGCAATCATGAAAATGAGCGGGGCAGGCATGAAAATGAGCAGGGCAAACTAGAAAATCAGCGGGGCAAACTGAAATATGAGCGGGGCAAACTAGAAAATCAATGGGGCAAACTTGAAAATGAGAGAAAATTTACCCCAGAGAGAGAGAGAGAGAGAGAAAAGGGTTTCATCAGCCGAAAATCGAAGATAGTGAAGAAAAATCCCCCAATTTCAAGAGAAAATGAAAACAAATCAAAGCTCATGTAAAGAAAATACTTGGAAAACGCCAACAGAGAGAGAGAGAAGATGTATTTTCTTTACATGAACTTTTTCTCCCTTACATTTTTCTCTAATACATAATTAAGTAAATATGTATATATAAGTATATAAAAATATTTTTCTATCTTTCAATTCATTTCTTTGTCTATTTATTTAACAAGCATATCTCCTAAACTAGAATGATTTACTTAACGTACCACACATGATTTTGGGGCAGGAGAAGCTAATTTAGCCAACCAACCTAGTTATTTTTCAAGATTCCATCGGGTCGATGGTCAAAAATCCATTTCATTCAGTTCGTGGTCAATTTCAATCACTTCGCGGTCAAACTGGAAATTCGACGGGGCAAACATGAAATTAAGCGAAGCAAACACGAAATTGAGTGGGGAAAACTAGAAATTTAGCGGGTAAAACATGAAATTGAGTAGGGCAAACATGAAATTAGGGCTGAAAGTCGGGCCAGTTGGTTCCGGTTGGTGCTCAACCCTAACCTAACCCAAGGTTCCTATACCTAAACCTTGACCTAACCCAACTCAATCTTGGGTTAAGAATTCTCAACCCAAGCCCAGCACAAGAGGGCTCGACGGGTTGATTGGGTTGGTCGGGTGTATGCATGCTAATATTTTCATTATTATATTAGTTTATTATATTTCAATATAGGACTTATTTTTTGTATCTATGATTTTATTAATTATATACGTGATTATTCATCATAAAGAACTTCATTTTTTTCTTTAAAAAACCAAGCTAAACTATAGGACTACCCCTTTAAAAACTCATGTAGCATAGCACGCAATCTATTTGGGAGAGAGAAATTCGACATATCTTGTTAGCTTGAGTCTTTGGAAATGACGTGGACAAATGAGACCCAACGTCACTAGTGTACGTTCTACACAAACAATCCACACTCAATCTATTTGCCCCGCTGCTTTTCATGTTTCCTTCGCTGATTTTCTAGTTTGCCCCACTCATATTTCAGTTTGTCCTGTTGCGTTTCATGTTTCACCCGCTGATTTTCTAGTTTGCCCCGCTGCTTTTTATGTTTCCCCCGCTGATTGTCATGTTTCCCTTTCTGATTTTCTAGTTTGCCCCGCTGCTTTTCATGTTTCCTCCACTGATTTTCATGTTTCCCCCGTTGATTTTCTAGTTTGCCCCGCTGCTTTCCATGTTTTCTCCACTGCTTTTCATGTTTGCCCCACTGATTTTTATGTTTCCCTCACTAATTTTCTAGTTTACCCTGCTCATATTTCAGTTTACCCCGCTGTTTTTCTAGTTTGCCCCGCTGCTTTTCATGTTTCCCCCGCTGATTTTCTAGTTTGCCCCATTACTTTTCATGTTTCCCCCGCTGATTTTCTAGTTTGCCCCGCTGTTTTTCTAATTTGCCCCGCTCATATTTCAGTTTATCCCGCTGCTTTTCATGTTTCCCCCGCTGATTTTCTAGTTTGCCCCGCTGCATTTCATGTTTCCCCCGCTGATTTTCATGTTTCCCCTGCTGATTTTCTAGTTTGTCCTGCTGTTTTTCTAGTTTGCCCCGCTGCTTTTCATGTTTCCCCTGCTAATTTTCTAGTTTACCCCACTCTTTTTCATGTTTGCCCTGCTCTTTTTCATGCTTACCTCGCTCATTTTCATGTTTGGCCCTCTCATTTTCATGTTTGCCCCGCTAATTTTCATGCTTGCCCTCTCATTTTTTATGTTTGCCCCGTTGAATTTCATGCTTGCCCCGCTGAATTTCATGCTTGCCCCGCTAAATTAATTTCTCCTACCCCAAAATCATATATAGTACGTTAAGCATATTATTCTAGTTTGGATCCTTACTCTCCCTCGGGTGGTAGACTCTTAGGAGTTTCAACATCCAGTCAAGTGTTTGAGTATCCGTAGGTGGTAAAATTCCACTAGTGTGAGTGTGTGGAGGTGTGTGTGCGTGTGTAAAAAAAAAAAACAAATCATTTTAATTTAGGAGATATGCTTGTTGAATACATGGACAAAGAAATGAATTAAAAGATAAAAAAATATTTTTATATACTTATATATACATATTTATATAATTATGTATTAGAGAAAAATGTAAGGGAGAAAAAGTTCTCCCAGTAAAAAAAAAAAAAAATCTGCCAGACTGCCGCGGCAGTCTGTGGTTTTTTTTTTACTGTGTTGCATGTGTGGGTCCAATCATGAGGTTTGTGTTATATCCAAACCGTTCATCTATTTGGCGAGCTCATATTAAGGCTTGAGACGAAAAATAAGATAGATCTAGCTATCAAGTGGACCACACTGTAAAAGGCAGTGGGGAATTGAATGTCTACCATTGAAACCCTTTTAGGGTTACAAAAGTTTTTGATCATTCTAAAATTTGTTTTTCCTCTTCATCCAGGTCTTTGTGACCCTATGAATGAACTTAGATGGGGAGGATTTCTCGCAAACATCACAGTGGGCTCCACCTGAATTTCTAATGGTTGACGCTCATTCAACACTGTTTCCTGTAATGTGGTACACTTGAGACCTAGATATACCTCATTTTTGGTCTCATACCATAAAATGATCTGAAAAAATATATGGACGGCATGGATGAAAAGCAAACATCATGGTGAGGCTCAAATACCATTGACTATCCGCCATGGGCGGGTGGCAGGAAGCGTACCCAATCCGTTTCCGTGAAAAGGAGGGGTATTATCGTCCTGGAATTTGTTGTCCGTACAAAGAGGTCCAAGTGCGTATGTTAAGTTTGTATTGTTTCAAGAATATCAAATGGATAAAAGGTGGGGTCTACAGTCGTAAATTTTTCTACCGGCTGGGACGGAAGTGAATTGCCGGTGACATGGGACATGGATATACTTGTCATTAGGGATGCGTGGGCCGTAAAGATGTTTGTGACAAATCTACACGGTTCATCTATTTTAAAAGACAGTAATAAGACAGAATTCTAAAACACAATCAAATCCAAAACTCAGACGAGCCATACCAAAAGAAACAGTGGTAAAAGAAACGCAAATCATTGAGACCTTCTTTAAGCTGACCGTGATGTTTATATGCCATCCAACCAGTTCGTAGGGTTATTATCACTCAGATAAACCGTAAGCACACGTATCATCCTCATACAAAACTTCTGTCACCCGGAGCGTTCAATCCTCACACTCACATAAGATTTAGATCAGCCTGATTTTTAGTCCCCTCTCCTACGGAAGTCTTTCAAAACATATGGACGGAGTGGATTTCCCATGGACATCTCTGTGGGCCCACACAGTCCCAGGCGCAGGAATATCTCCATGCCCGGTGGAGCCATCTCTTCATACGGAACATGGGGTGTGATGTATCATGTACAATCCTAATAGCAACAGGATAGATAGATTAAGTTGTAAAAATAAAATCCACTACGGCACATGGGGTATGCTATACCATGTACAATCCTAATCGCAACAGGATGGATGGATTAAGTTGTAAAAATAAAATCCACTACGTTCCACTGGAGTATCTCCGCGGGTCACGTGCAATCCGCTTCACACGGCACATGAGGTGTGATTCACCGTTAAATGTTTTGTTTTTTTTTCCTCCTTCACTTTAATGGACACTGCTAGATCGAAGGGAGCGGATTAAGGGAGACCTGGATCCACGAATGTGGATGGGACCCCTAACTTTGGGGCCATTGTGATGTATGCGACTAAATCGAGGCCGTCCATCCCTATTGAAAGCTCATTTTAGAGTATGATAATAAAAAAGGCAGTTCCAAATACCAGATGAACCATAACATAATAAAAAGTGGTGATTGACCGTTAAAAACTTCCTGTGGGCCATAAAAGCTTTGGATCAAGATGAGATTTGTGTAGTATCTTCATCTAGGATATTGTGACCTTATCAACCGGTTGGATGGAAAATAAATATTCTGGTAGGATCCATAAAAACTTTAATGGTGATGATTAAATCACGACTGTTTCCTGTGCTGTGATTCACTTAAGAATTGAGTCAGATTCATTTTTCGGATCATGCCCTAAGTTGAGCTTTCAAAATGGTTGGACGGTGTGGATTTAAGGTACATACATTACTGTGAGCCCCACAATCAAGGGTCTCACTCACATCGGTGGATCCCGGGTCGCCCCTAATCCGCTCCCTAGATCGAATGGAAATTATATTTAGTCGGTGTACTTTTTGAGACAAAACTATCAGCGCTGCTTATCAGTGGTCCTGATTAACCTACCACGTGTCCTGTGGAGAGATGAACCTACCATATTCCGTTTCTTCCCGCTCTACCGCGAATTATCTCGGACCGTGGCCATGGATCCAGGATCAAAGGTTTAAAAAAAAATAGCCGATGGTCAACTTGAAGAAATATTTGCACGTTTCTACCGACCTGATTTTTCGTCAGGTCATCTGCGCGGTAGGTCCAACTCACTCACAATTCACATGTGCTGCACACGTGCAACGCGCGTAGCGCTATTCATGTGAGTTATGATAAGGGAAACGCTTGTGTGACCGTACGTGAGGCTATAGGGGGAAAGAGATCTTTTCGATGAGATCCACCCCGTCCATGAGGTGCGCCACTCTGTGTTTGAAAGTGGGCCCAAAAATCATGTTGATTCAATACTCAGACGGGTTATGCTGTTGGAAACAGTTGAGATGGGAAGTCGCACCATTAAAATCGTCCGAAAGCCTGCGTGGGTTCCACCGTCATATGTACATGCCATCCAATCAACCCATCTGATGCATCACAACAGCATTAATGGTAGAAAATCGAAACATCCCAAGACTCCTGTGAGCCATAACACGTAGATTTAAAAGTTTTATTCATGATTTTACACCGTTCAGTGTGGTATGGTCCATTTAAGCGTTTGATATTAATGAAATTTCCAATGGATGATCAAATTGTGACCGTGAACCTGATGGACGGTGTGGATCTGATTCGTGTTTGTCCCATGCAGCGATCAGCAATCCGCTACACCGAGCGCACTACTTACGACCAACCTCCTCGAACATGTATCTGGAGCCGTTTGTTTTTTTTGCCATGGAAACAGCAACGAAACTCATTCCGCCATCAACCCCGCAGACAAAGTCGTTGCCTTTCCACCTCTCTCTCTCTCTCCCTCCCTCTCTCTCTGGACTCAGATCCGTTCCCCTTTCCAAACCCTAATTCCCCAATCTCTGAAACCCTAATTCCACGAAATCTTTCTTGATCAGATCCACAACCCTCATAAAACCCTAACCCTAATTTTCCCAGATCTGCATTTTCAAAATATCCCCTCCAAAAAAAAAAAAAAAAAAAAAACCCGTCTAGTCAACGAAATTCGCACAGGAGAAGGAGAGAAAGAGAGCTCCAGATCGCCTCTCAATCTCCACCCTCCATTCTCCGATGAAGGGCTCGAGCCGTCTGTTCACGACCGGGCTCGTGGCATCATGGTACACGTCGAACATCGGCGTCCTCCTCCTGAACAAGTACCTTCTGAGCAACTACGGATTCAGGTACCCAATCTTCCTGACAATGTGCCACATGACCGCCTGCTCTCTCTTCAGCTACGTCGCCACCGTCTGGTTCAAGATGGTCCCATTTCAGTCCATGCGATCCAAGGCCCAGTTCTTCAAGATCGTCTTCCTCAGCCTCGTCTTCTGCAGCTCCGTTGTCAGTGGCAATGTCTCCCTCCGTTACCTCCCTGTCTCTTTCAACCAGGCTATTGGCGCCACCACCCCCTTCTTCACCGCTGTCTTCGCCTGCATCATGACCGTCAAGCGCGAGGCGTGGCTCACGTACCTCACCCTCGTCCCTGTCGTTGCCGGTGTTGTAATCGCCAGTGGGGTCAGTGCTTCTTCTTTTTCTGTTTTTTGCAGCCGTCTGAAATTTTAAGTGTTTGAATTTTATCAGCATCTTTTTTTTTTCTTTTTTTCTTTTTGTTGGGGGGGGGGGGGGGTGTGTTTGATCAATGAAGAATGGATGCTTTTAATTGGGTAAAAATGATGCTGATGACTGAAGCTATTCAACCGTACAATGATTCACCTGAACCTGCATCTGGGGCTGTAATTAAGCCATGGATTTTGCTTACCTCCCTTCTCTCTCTGTACCTACTGCCTTCACCATACAATTGAAGCATATCCTCGGTTATTTGACTGTTGATCTAGGAGACCAACATGAATCACTATGATTTGACCATCATAGCTCTCTGTTGGTGCGAATTTTTCTAATTGAAATTGGATCGGTGTTTGTTGACACCCATTTTTGGACAACTGATGTATGTAGAAGCTTGATTGCCGTAATCTTTGCTGTTGATTGCCTATGTGGTGGCCCGCTAGATTCCCCGCCCCATCAAGGTTGACATCACCATGTGTAGTGGTAGATGGCAAAATGCTTGTTTAGGCAATGAATGATGCTAGTGTATGTCTTTTCTGTTTGAAGGCGGTTTTTTTTTTTTTTTTTTTTTTTTTTGAAAGGTAACACTACCAGGGATTGAACCCTGTATCACTGACACACACTGCACTGTCTCTACCAGCTCATCTAATGTTTGAGACTATGAATTGCCTGTGTTTTTGGTGGTACATTTTAACCATAATGTTACAGTTTTGTAATAAAAAATTCTTTTATTTTGATCAATGAAGAAAGATGCACTTCATTGAATTAGAAATGGTGCAGAGCAGAAAAACTCATTGAGCCGATTTGGGTTGACTTGAACAACAAGTTGAAGGGATGTTTCCTGCCCAAATCACAAGTAGTGTCATTTTCAGTTCTTGTGGTTTAGGACACATGAGCACCATTTTTGGTTTCAATTGAAAAACTTGTGCCAGCTAAAGGCAATACTCTAATTTAAAAAGCACTTGCCCAATTCGGGACTTGGGAGGTTTTTTTTTTTTTTTTTTCTTGTAAGGTGTGATTTGGGTGTATATCCAAATGAGACCATTATCCATCTGCGCATGCACCCGAATTGACAAATTGGTTGTTGGAATCAAGTGGCATTTCTTAATCAGTGAATAGAAAATACGATCAATCAAACTAAGGACGGGGGGATTTTTTTTGGTCTCGGTGGTTCTCTGAGATGTCGTGACCGGATTCTGAGTTGTGTTCCGAGATACTAGGGTTTGGTTTGAGTAGGACTTTTTTTTTTGGGGGGGGGGGGCATCTTTTTCTGCTTCGACAGTTCTCTGAGATGTGATGGCCGGATTCTGATGGTGCTTCATGGTGGTCTATGGTCTGAACCTAGCAGCAAGAAGGCAAGAATTCTAGCTAGAGCTCAATTTGGTGCTGAGGCATATTCAAGCTCGCATGGCCAGAGGTGGAGGGATTCTCCAATTTTGTCAAGGAATTTGGAGGTCCTTCGAAGTGGAAGGTTTTGCTGGGTTTAGACTGAGCTAGAAACTCAAACTGTTGAAAGGCAAATTCTGCCATGAAAAAGGGAAGCGATGGGAAATCGAGACAGTGAGTTAGGGGATTTTTTTGAAGAGGATTTAGGTCCTCGACTTATAGGCGGAGGAGATGGAGCTCTCTAAGGAAGATAAAATCCTTAGGGTGAAGCTCTCCTAGGACTGCTCGAATGGCTTGAAGGATGAAGAAATTAAATGGAGTCAAAGATCAAGCACTACTTGGTCAAAGGAGGGGGGATATAAATACAGATTCTTCCACAACATTGCTAGTGCACGAGGCAGAAACAATAAGGTTGGGAGTGTGGTATTGGACGGCAAAAGATTAGAGGAAAAAGTGCAGGTGTGTGGTCAACTACTATAGATCTCTCTTCTCATTGATGATGGGTGGGTGAGACCCATGCTTGATGATCTTGAGTTTTGGTTCCTATCTGACACCGACACAACCTTACTTGAGAAGGCCCTCTCATAACTTGAAGTCAAAGCTACAGTAGATTCTTTGGGGGAGGGACAAGGCTTTGGGCCCCAACAGTATTCTGATGGCCTTTTTTCAAGAATTTTGTGATGTAGTAAAAGGGGACATTATGGACATTATGGTTAAGTGTTTTGAGAGGGGCCACTTGTTTGCTAGGCTACAAGCATCCTTCATTGCCATCATCCTGAAGGTGTTAGGGGCGGACAACTTGAAGGACTTCAAGCTGATCAATTTGCTTGGCGGGCCCTACATGATTCTCATAGAAACGTTGGCAACCAATTTAGGGCGATTTTAGCTAGCTTCATCTCCAAGAACTAGTGCACATTTTTTGTTGATAGGCAGATTTTAGTTACATTGCACTAATAGCCTATTAATGTATCGACTCTCGTTACAATAAAGGTGCGAAAGGAATTGTGTGCCAGTTGGACATAGAGAAGACGTATGATCATGTCAACTGGAAGTTCTTGGACTACCTATTGGGCGTAATGGGCTATAAGATGAAATGGAGGGGTTGGATAAGGGGGTGCCAGATTGGTAACTTTTTTATTTTGGTCAAGTAGTCGATGGGTATTCGGGAAGTTAACCTCCTTTTCCTCATCCCGTTTGTGGTGGTGATCGAAGCTTTGAGCAAGATGTCAATTAAGGGTCAAGATGCAAGTATCATTTTTGGCTTCAGGGTGGACAAGGTGAGTGCTTCAATCTCCCATTTTCTGTTCACTGACAACACAATTATGTTCTGTGAAGCAAATGATACTATGATGGACAAGTTAAGAATGATAATTCTATGGTTTGAAGTGGTTTTGGGCCTAAATATATATATTGCTAAGAGTGAGATGTTAGGGTGCGTATGTTCAAGGAGAAAGTGGAGGGGATGGCAGGATTCTTTGCAGGGGCTTTCTCCTTTACTTGCCTTGGGCATTTTGTAGTGGAGAGGTGTAAAGAAATCCGTCAAAATGAAAAATATTGGTACATGCCTCTTAGCGGCCAAATCACCCTCATTAAAGCAGCTTTATGAAATCTCCCTTTATGTTTCATGTCCCTTTTGGCCTTTTCCATTGCTCAAAGTCAATCTTAGCTAGGTTGGAAATGTTGAGACTTGACTTTCTGTGGCAAAAATCGGATGAAAGGAAAAGGTTCCACCCCTTGGGGTGGGAAGAGGTTTACAAACCCCCATGGGGGGCTCTCATTATGATGTCATGCACAATAGGATGGGTGTGAAGGAGTGATGGGTGATCAAGGACTCGTCTCTCTATGAAGCCTTCTGGTTATATAAGTGGATCTCTAGCTAAAGGCAATGTTTAGCATGGGGTTTGGATTTTCCATCGCCAATGGGAGAGAATATAATTTTGGGAGGATGTGCGGATTGGGGAAATCTCTCTTCGGCCAGTGATCCCTAGAGTCGCTCAAGTCTCCCTTAGAAGGAATAGTCTGGTGTCAAATTGCTATTCTTATTATGGAAATAATGTTGCTTGGTCCCCATCATGTCGGATGAACATGTTGGACGGGGAACGAAGATAGAGTAAACATGATCTGGTTAAAGGATAAATCGAGAAGCTTTTCCGTTCGGTCCTTCTATTATTTTCTTTACTCTTCGGATTGGGTTGGCTCTAATGTGTGCATGGCCAACGTTTGGCATTACAGGGCTCCCCTGAAAGTTGCAGCTTTTGGATCCCTCGTTGGAAGAGGGAGAATTCTTACTATCGACAACCTTCAAAGGAGGATCAATAGTGCTGCCTAATGTATGCACAATATGCAAGGCAGATGTTGAATCTGCAGACCATCTCTTCATCCATTGTATATTTGCTAGGCAGGTGTGGAGCTTCTTCCTCAAACTCTTCAAAATGTTCTAAGTAATGCCGTATTTGGTCCAGAGTGATTCTTGCTCCGGCATAGAGTGGGGTTAGGGAGAAATATAAGAGCTATTTGGAGATGGGTTTTGCTAGCACCTTTATGGGCAATTTGGGGGAAAGGAACGGGAGGTGCTTCCGCAATGGGTGGGAGGGTGTTCTCCAAATCGAAATTTCTTGATGTACAATGGGCTTCTTGTATTAAATCTTTGAAAGATTTTTACTTTTTCTTTCTCAATAAAATTCATCTTCACTCTTAAAAAAAGAATGTTTGGAAAATACAACTGTTTTTCAGCTGGGTTTTGAGTTGGTATGTGATATATTTACTTTGTGGATTTTCTTGTGTTAGTCAGATTAAGTAGAACTTGCTAATTTTCTGGACTGTTGCCAATTATTTTCCTTTTTAATTACCTGTAGGGAGAACCAAGTTTCCATTTGTTTGGATTTATAGTGTGTGTTGCTGCAACTGCTGCCAGAGCGCTCAAGTCAGTTCTTCAAGGGATTTTGCTATCTTCTGAAGGGTAATAAAAACTTTTTTTTTTTTCTAGTAGTGTTCTTGACTAGATTATTTATCTTAATTCAATTTGCCCTAGCTTGGCATATCTGATGTCGCTGTCTTTTAGTTGAAGTGCATCCATTTCCTTTTACAGTCAGTAATCTCTATCGTGAATGCGTAAGATGCTTATATTTATATATATATATAGGGAGGGTATAGGAAGGGAGGGGTTATGCCTTTTTCCCTTGTGCATATTTGAATTGATTCTGAAACTTGAAAGCCATACTGAAATGTTTCTTATTTCATTCAGAGAAAAGCTCAATTCTATGAATCTCCTTATGTATATGGCTCCAATAGCTGTTGTATTCCTACTTCCTGCGACTCTTTTGATGGAGGAAAATGTCGTTGGCATCACGTTGGCACTTGCAAGAGAAGATATAAGAATTGTCTGGTACCTGCTCTTCAATTCTGCCCTGGCATATTTTGTGAATTTGACCAATTTCTTGGTGACTAAACATACCAGCGCTTTGACTCTCCAGGTATGCTCCCATAGTTGCATTCAAGTTTCTTTTCCATCTTATCTACTCTAATTTAACTAGTTTTTTAATTCCCAATTAGGATTCTGGTCTGTAATTTGCAATTTGCAAATTGTGGGTGGATCAGGTTCTCTAGGGGTAGGCTTTCATTCATAATTGAGGTTATTGATCATTCCAGTTCATTGGTTTCACAATTAAGTACTCGGCTAACGAGAAAGAGGAATGGATAACTTAATTTACAACATCTATTTGTTTGGAAAATAACAATGGTAGTTTGGTAATATTTGAAAATATTTTGTTAGATTTTTCATATCTTAAAATTTATTTGTTTATTTATTTGGATGGTCATGTACTACAATTCATTAGCTAATGAGCTTTAGAATCTTTTATTTAATAGGTTAAAAAAATGACGACAACATTTTTCCTATTTTAGGAGGTAATGCATCTTATGGCATGGATCAGAGTATAAAGAGGTAGTATCAAATGCTCGAGTGAGATATTGTACGGAAACATTTAGGCTTTCAATTTGTACAGATGTGGTCCTTTGTTTAGTGACCCAAACCATTGATATCATGGGACTGCTGTGTATGGTACTATTATCCATGCACCAACAATATCCCAGATAGAAAATTCCCAAACCTTTCAATAGGTGACCAACAATGATGAGCTTGTGAAAACACAGAAACCAACAGATCGTCAAATCTTTTCTAGGCAAGATCTCCAGATCTGGAAGATTTTTTGTTCATAGACCATGCACTTTGTGGGCTGTTCATGCCAATGATTTGTATCACTGAGCCATGGCCTTACCTTTACAAATTGTAACCCTGATATTGCGCAAGCTCTAGACTCCAGCTGTTTTCCTGGTTTGGTTAATTTGCTGGGTTTTACTGGATCACGCTGAACCAAACTGCAAACTGGTTTTGAATGAACCACTTAGGATGGACGTCATGTAGAGATCAGCAAATTTAGCAACTGTGCACCTCAACTGATAATAATGGATCTTCACCTAGATCTATTATTTATCTTAAAAAGAGAAAATGGTCTTTGGTCAACTAAATCAGTTTTATTTATATTCGCCAGAATGCTAAATGTTACAACAACCAACCCTATAATGCTATATGGGTAGCCCGCCTGACCCGGGCTTGGACCTGGTATGTTAGCCAGTGGGCTGGATTTGGGCCTTGTGTGCCTGGCCTGGTTAATTTCAAGTTGGTCTTCAGCTCAAGACATATGTTAGCCAGTCTGATTCAATCCAACCTTATATGCACATGTGTTATAGGCCACAAATATGCTGTTCTAATCCTCAGTTAGGCAATCCATCTGCCTTGAATGCAGACCATTGGTTCCATTCCTCTAAAGTGTTTATTTCCTTGTGTATGTGCAGCCCACTTGATCAATGGATAGACTAGGAACATTCAAGTAGGAACTATGGGCCGTGCCCAACCATTTGGCTCCGACTTGGTCCTGCTGTGCTAGGCCCATGCCAGGCTTGGGCCAGCCTTGGGCCCTAGGTCTTGGGTCTAAAAGTCTTGGCATAGGCCCAGCACAGACCTGGCCCATTGCCACCCCTGCCTCCAGCTCATCCATCCATATGATGCGATCTTATTTTCCTTCTTCTTCCTCTTCCTCCTCTTCTTCTTCTCCTATTTGTTTGCTTGTTTGTTTGTTTGTTTGTTTGTTTTTATTTTTATTTTTATTTTTTTCTGGAATTCTGATCTAAAAATGGAAACTGTTGTTCCAAATTCCAATTGGGTAAAAACATATTGGATATATAGGTGGAACTGACTGTATTGCAGTTGGGGCTGTCAAGTTATAAAAAAGTGTAAGTCACTTAGAATTGAATTGAGACTTATAAATGGCAGTAAGAATGTAGACATGTACCATCAATGGTCCCCACCCTTTGCTCTGTAACTTTTTTAAGCTAATGCTTCTAGGTGCCAGAAGCACAATAACCATGTGTTAATAATCATTGGTTATGTATTACCTATTAGATTTTGAAATCCTCATTGCAATTCTTAAAATGGGCTAGCATACTTTTTGTTCTTTGGTGCATACTGTCAGTAACTAAAATATTTAAAATGTGGGGACATATTTTAATTTTGAATTGCCCATCCTTTTTGTTTGTCCTCCACTGGTTATCTATTGCCCCAGATTGACTTATATCAGAAAATTATCTTCTGATGAGCATGTTCTGTGGAACTATGGTGTTGAAGTAGTTATTCAACTTTAGGTTAATTTTGATAGCTTGAACTCTTTGAATCTTAAGCTGTAACATGGGAACAAAAAATAATCAGATGAAAAAGTGCTCATGTTCTTCTTCTTCTTCTTGTTTTTGGGTTTCTTCAAGGAGACCGGTCAATTTAAATGGAATATCAATTCTTTCGGGCGGAACCGAAGGCCATCAACAAACCTATACAACTTGCTGCTATCAGTTTTTCTCACATAAATATGTCTGTTTGTGAATCCAACTGTTAAATGGCTCTTGGGGCTTGGTCATGTTAGTGTAGCAGAATTTACAAAATTGCAGAGGAAAGACTATTTACAGATCTTTGTATGGAGCCCCATCTAGGCTAAAGGCTCTTAATCCTATGGACCGGGGAAGTGCACTTGTGGTACATGTGTCCATGTAGTACATGAAGACTATTTACCTTGCCACTAACATTAGATTGTACCCTGATCTTGGAGTACTCTTGCCCACACAATAATTGTATCCAACATCCTGTAGTTGGATAATTTATTTATTTAAAAAATTAATGTCTTTAATAGAGTATCTCAATTACATTCTTTCCCTTGTACTTGTTCCATATAGATCCACCCGGTGCTTGTGGCTTTATTGAAAACATCGACTAACTGGGCCATTGATGGTACATGTTCCATAAGAACATCTTTTAACGCAACCTTCTCCCTGATAAAGTGGCATATATATATATATATATATTATATATATATATATATATATATATATATATATATATATATATATATATATATATATATAGGCGATTGCCACAGGGAATGGTGCATCACGGTGGGGCCCACACAGCTCGACCTCATGGGAAGTTCCCATGAGGTCGACCTTATATATATATATAGAAATGGAGAGGATGATCAGTCCACCAAGCATCTTGCAGAATCGAAACGAAGGATGATTTGGCTTTCGGAATGGCTCTCCAAGCTCCCAGCAACCTGGCCATAGGTGGGGGACAAGGATACCAACTGAGTTTGCTTTGACCATATTTAGAGTTTTATTATCGTTTTTTCAAGAGATCGTCACCATTCCGCATAAACCTCCAAAACCATTTCCCGAGCAGTGCCTTTAATCTTCTGATACCCAAACCTCCCAAGTTTTCCACCTTCAATACCTCTTTTCAGATTCAACACCATAATGCCTGGTAAATGAAAAGTCCCTACAAGAGGAACTTTCTTAAACTGTTAAAGAGGTTTATTCCCAATCACAAGGGTGTGTGTTCAGAAAATTTCGGGTGCAATTATGTGTCTGCAGGTGCTGTCTTTGGCTATTGTGCATATTGAGCTTCCACAGATAATATAGAATTAGATGATGGATAAACAGGCCAATCCCCCCAAAACTGTCAGATTGATGCAGGAAATCCATCTCGAATTATTTGGCAAGAGCAATTCTATCTTTGTGCATGGTTTTGGAAATCAGTAATGGTATTGGCCACCCTCATGAGATGATATGGGGGGTGAACTGGTCTCATCATCATTTAAGCCTTATCCCATCTAAGTGGGGTCAGCTATATGAATCCTTTTCCACCATTCCATTCCATCAATGGACATAACTTCAATTAAACCATAGGTAACCAATTCTTTTCTTACGACCACCACCCATGTCCTCCTTTTGGGCCATACCCTTGCCCCTTTAGAGTGTTCAACTTGTACCAACTCACTCCTTCCAGGTGCAGTTCTTGGTCTCTGTTGCAAATAAATAAATAAATAGAAGTTTAACAGAAGAAAGAAAGAAGAAAGGGTCATATTGGCCAGTTTATGCCATATATAGGTGCCGATATGGGGTTTTTCTTTTCATTTTTTCTCTAGTTTTTTGATTTGTTGCTTCATTTCAACCATGGAGGAAGCTTAAAAACACATTTCTATATATATATATATATATATTCCTATATGGGCCCATATTGTCTGATATGGGTCCAGTACTGTCCAATATGCTGCATTTTGTATCATTCTTTTGCGCCCAGCTGGTAAATCCCCTGATACTGATATTCATAACCTTGTTTTGGAGTTAAAAGTTTCTTGCCAGTAATTTAATAAATAAAAGTATCAGATAGAGCCTAGGGAACTGGTAATTTTGATTGTTTAGGCTTATGAACAAGATTTTGAACCAGTTCTCTGAGGAAGACTTGCATAGATAAAAGCACAGGAAACAAAATTGGAAAGAATGGAACTAGAAAAAGATTTGCTGAAATGATCACTTCTTCACTTCTAATGTGTTTTATTATTTCGTTTAGCTGCATTTGGGTGCATAATTGAATGAACTGTGTACATGTTCAATTACGGGGTCGTTTAGGTGCCTGTAAATTTCATACTTTCAATTATCTACAGTATGTCCTGTTTGTCTTTAAGTTGTAGAGTGAGAGAGAGATGGCAAGCTGAAAGCCTCTCTTAAAGAATTAAAAAAGGAAAAAAGAAAAAAGAAAAAAAAAGAAGACTATTAGGCCTGTGTAATCGTGTAACTGCTAATCTGAAACATAGCAAAATGTCAGAATTTTAAAAGCCCTTATAACCTGTGAGTGTCTACAGCTTGTTAAGGGTTTGTGGGCAATTACAATCATCCAAACAGCCCCCTATAATGTCTTTACATGTAAACCTTTTTCAATTAAAGGATTTTACAGGAGAGAGAGAACAAAAAAACAAAATTTTATCGATGTTTCCATGTATTTGAAGTAACCCTCAAGTTGTAATTGTCATTCTTTTTGAAGTCCATCATGATAGTAGCTTATTTGTTTGGAGCGCTATTCGCTCAATATGAATCAGTGTTTAAATTATCGGCGACAATATCGAATTGTCGCCGATAATATCGGAATCGCTGGCTCAGCGATACCGAAATCCCATTTATTCGTTTCAGTGCCAGGTTTCGCCGATAATTTCGGTATCGTCGATATTTTTGAAATGTCGCTGAAATTTCACTGTTCCCACGATAATAGGGGATGTAAAATCCTCAAAATAATTATAAAAAAAAAAAAAAAAAAAAACACAAGAAAATACCTGTTTTTCACTCGGATATGTTTGAAGACAAGAATTTTAAGAGCTTCATGGTTGTTGAGTGCAGATCGGCAACCTTTCTGGTAAGATTCTACCCCAAAAAAATTGGTTTTTCCGTCGTCTCGATATCTTGTCGGAAAATAGAGGTTATATATATATATATAAATTGGGATGAGGGAGAGGGATTGTCGGGATGAAAATCCAGAGATTTTGGTGGGAAGGAGAGGAATTTTTAAAAATTTGGGATGATTGAAAGGGATTTTCGGGGTTTCTGCGCATTTTGGGGATTGTATTTCAGATTTTAGGGAAATCGGATTGCGTACTGTGTTACTCAGTACGCACGCTCTTATCGTACTGATTAAACTCTGTTGGGCTCACAGTGAATGTATGTGGTTAATCCACACCGTCCATCCGTTTTTCCATCTCATTTAAGGGTTGAGACCAAATTGAAGTATACACAAAGCTCAAGTCGACCGTACCACAGGAAACAGTGGGAATAATGATTTCCACCGTTGAAACTTGATAGGCCCCACGGTGATGTTTATTTGTCATCCAGCCTGTTCATAAGGTCACAAAAGCATGGATGAAGGGAAAACACAAATATAAGTTTGATCCAAAACTTTAGTGGCCCTCATGAAATTTCAACGGTAGATGTTCAATTCACACTGTTTGAGGTGGTGTGGTCCATTTAAGACTTGGATATTCTTCATTTTTAGGTTCAAGTCCTAAATTTATCTGGTAAAATGGATGGAAGGGGTGGATATAATATATAAATCATGGTGGACCCCATAGAGTTTACTGCGTACTGAGTTACTCACTACGCAATCCGCTTCCATTTTAAGGGCCGATATTGACAAGGTCAGTAGCCAAATCGCTACTGAAGTGATGTCACCAAGCTCTGTGGACCCCACCATGATGCATGTGTTGCATCCATACCGTCCAACCATTTGTAGAGGTCGTTTTATGGCATTACAAAGAGAATGAGAATGATCTAAATTTCAAGTGAACCCACCACAGAAAACCATGGGAGCAGCCACACCCACCATTGAAACATTTATAAAGCCCACCGTGATGTATTTTTGAGATCCAACCTATTCATAAGTTAACATAGAGATAGATGAAGTGAAAACAAAAATATCAGCTTGATTGGAAACTATTGTGGCCCCTAAGAAATTTTGAATGGTGGATGTCATTGTCCCCACTATTATCAATGGTGGGGTCCTCTTGAACTTTAGATCTATCTCATTCACTTCATCCAAGTCCGCATGACCTTATTGATAGGTTGGGTGGTAAAAAAACATCACGGTGGCCCTTAGAAAGGTTTCAACAGTGGGTGTCATTATCACTGCAGCTTGCTTTGATGTGGTCCACTGGAGCTGTGTATCTGCTTCATTTTTAGTATAATATCTTAAAATGATATTAGAAAAGCGATGAATGGTGTAAATAAAATACTAACATCACGGTGGGCCCCACAGAGCCCTGCCTGGACCAATTCGTCAGGGCGGGGGTAGTACACAATCCGCGTCCGCTTTTTATAAAAATCGGATTGCGTACTGACTACGTAGGGAGGCAGTTTAGTTAGTGATGCTGATCGTTGCTCCTTGGGCCCATTATGATCTGTTTTTAATCCACACCATCCATTTTTACGCATCATTTTAATATTAAATGTAATAAAATAGGTAGATCAAAATCTTAGGTGGACCACACCATGGGAAAACAATAGTGATTGAATTTCTACCATTAAAAACCTCCTAGGGGCTAGGGCCCACTATAATATTTATTTGACATCTAACCTATAGATTAAGTCATACAGTCCTAGATGAAGTCAAAAAACAAATATCAAGCCAAATATCAGCTTGATCCAAAACTTTTGTAGCCCCAAGAAGTTTTTAATGGTGAGAGTTCAATCAACACTGTGTGGCCTACTTGAGATTTTGATTTAACTCAGTTTTGAGTTCATACCAAAAATTATCTGGAAAAATGGATTAGATGGTATGGATGAGACACATACATCATGTTGGGGTCCACATAGCACCACTTAAGCGGATTAGCTGCATAACAGGTGGAAGCGGATTGCGTACTGAGTAAGTCAGTACGCTTAGTGTACTGAGTAAACTCTGTGGGGCCCACCTTCATTCATGAATTTTATCCACTCTGTCCATACATTTTAGCAGATGAATTTAGTACGTTAGCCCAAAAATGAAGCATATAAAAATATCAAGTGGACCACACCATTGAAAAAAGTGTTAATTGAATGTCTACTGTTGAAAAGTTACTGGGGTCCACAGAAGTTTTAGATCAAGTTAATAATTGTTTTTTCACTTCATCCATGTTTGTGTGAGATCTTATGAACAGGTTGGATGACAAATAAACATCACTGGAGGCCTTGTAAAGGTTTCAACGGTGGAAATTAATATTTCTACTATTTCTTGTGGTATGGTCCACTTGAGCTTTATATATGCTTCAAGTTTGGGCTCAACCCCTAAAATGATTTGGAAAAATGGATGAACGGCGTGGATAAACCACACGCATTCACGGTGGATCTAGACAATGATTATGAGCCACCTCGTCACTCTACGTGGGGATGAAATATGGTCAGAAATGTGTATTTTTTTGAATTCATTTACTTCTGCATGTCGTAATTCTTGTAAGCTTGCATTTGTATTATATAAACTCATTTTGGTTACTATTTGAGTGATTTCTTACGACAACACTTGCCTTTTGGCCCCCATTAAATGGAAACTTATTATTTAATGCATTTTTTTATTTTTATTTTTGCAATTTTTTCATTCCTGAATATGTAAATATGTGTATTTAGGCATGTCCTGAAGTTTCATTGAAAAATTCCACCATTTTCTCCATGTTTCCCCCTTTTTCCCTGCATTTCCGGATATCGGCGATATTATCGGCGATAGCGATATTATATCTTTATCTCCGGCGAGCGAAACTTGTAGCGATACCGACAACTCGAATGCTGATATGAATACATAAGCAATTACGACTAAATTCATGCAATTCAGTTCAATACTCTCTCTGCATCCAGCCCTAGTATTTAGTTGCGAAAGAAAACCTCTAATTTCTTACTGTACCCTATCATGCTTTAAGGTTGTGATCCATAGATATTTAATTTTCATGAAGGAATATTTGAGGTACTTGGGACTCTGTGTGCGTGAACAGTTGATAGAGTTTGTCAATTTTATTTTTATTGTTCCAGGTCCTGGGGAATGCAAAAGGCGCTGTGGCGGTGGTTGTTTCAATTTTGATATTCAGGAATCCCGTTTCCGTAACTGGGATGCTTGGTTACTCCCTCACAGTCATTGGGGTCATTCTTTACAGCGAGGCCAAGAAGAGAAACAAATGAGATCTCTGAAAGCCTCTAGCAGGTGCACTTTCCTTTGGCTAGTGTGGGCTGCAACGACTTGTCGGAGCGATGGTTTACACGTGCTTGCAGCTGATGCATATGTTGCGCCCCCATTCTTTTGCTGGAAACCGTAAACGGGTTTCCATATGTATCAACATTTACTGGTTAGAAAGTAAGGAAAATTTGAATAAACTGATTGGCCTTGCATGTTTTTTGGTCCTTTTTCTTTTTCCCCGTGGCATTCATGCGCCGATCGTGGTTGGTAATGGAGCAGTGCCAGCAATTCTTTGGGGAGAATTGGTTTGGCTCAATCTTTCTATTTTAGTCTGTCATCTTTTTCTTTATATTAATTAATGGAAGATGGTTATGAGAATTATGTTCTTGGCAATGTCTCCTGCATGCGTATCCAGCAATCAAGTTAATAAAAATTCAAGTCCTGTAGAATGTTCATTGACATATGCAGCATATTATACATAAGAAGGTTTGTATGTGTGTGGGCGTGTGCTTTGGTGGTTTTGTTTTATGAATCGGATGTCCCCCGCATGTTTGTTGCAGCTCTCTGCTTTTCTACCATTGCTAAAGGTTCTCGTGACAATCATTAGTGGGCAATCTGTTAGCCATGAAAGATGATTGGACTTTAAATATCATTAGGGGTGCTAGTTTTGAATTCAAGAGTATATGGTGTGTTTTGTGAGGAGTGGAAAGCAAGCAAGAATGTTCAAATGGCAGTCCAGTCCCATGGAAATTGATGATGAGCTTGTGTTATAAATATTTTATGTGGCACACGTGAGATCTGGACTGTTCGAATGGGTCCTAAGGTGAGCATAGATTAGAGTAGGGGGGCATAGGGCTACTATTTATATTGGAGAAGACATTAGCACAAACTTTTACTTTGCATGTCCACTGGTTGTGCCGTGGTGGAACACACTTAACCACACCAAGAGCTGTCAACAGGATTGGGTATGGGTACAAACACTACTGGACCAACTCCTGTCATGCCTATATGGAATGTTATTCTATCAGTCACACGCAACTGACTAACCGGCTGGCCACCCATTGGAGACCTGATCCAATCCCAATTCTTAAAGAGTGCTAAAATGATGAAGCTGAACTTGATTTTTTTAAGGGATTCTTTTAGAATGTAGGTCTGCTTATTTTGGGTCAGATTACCTTTGTTATCATCGTTGGAGCAGAGAAAAAAGAAAGGAAAAAAAAAAAGGAAAAAGAAAAAGAAGAAAAAGAACGATGAGGTCTCTCTTGTACCGAGAGAATCTAAACCTCCGTGGGCATCCCTCCGCTCATACAAACTTTCCTGTCAACAAGATAAGAGCATGATGTTCATACAAATTAGAGGGTCGCCTGGGAAATATTAACAAAGCAAGGGACGTGTGCTGAAATAAGATAAAAGAGTAGTTTTCTAATTCAGGGATGAGATGGAAGTTGGATATACCATATTTAATCACAGGAACGTTTAGAGCCTACCTTAGGTTGATGAGGAATCAAATGGTTGGTTGTAAAAGATGGCTGTAGATCATTGTTATAATGCTCGTTGCCAAGTGTTAAGATTTGCTTATCTATTAATAATGATCTCTACGTATGGGAGAGATCCTTTAGATAAGGCCAAGCGACGAAGGTTGTTAGGGAAGAATTCTATTTATACTAGGTTTATATATATATATATATATATATTTGTTAGGTACGTCTATATAAAAACTTACTTTCTGCTAGGCTCTACCATTTTGGTGTCAGTGCCTCATCATCTTTCGGCTGTCTTCTTCTGAAGGATACAACGTCTCAGTAGTTAACAATAACATTGATAACATTTGGAATGATGTCACCGATTTATAGGTTCGGGTCACCGAGCTAAACGAAGCCGTATTGAAGATCCAAGAGACCCTGGCTACAAGGCTATCAATGCCACCACTAGGAGAAGTGCCACTACCTGCTCTTGATTGAGGTGTGCCACTACCTGCTCCTTATCGAGGCCCTCCCAATCGTCTGTTTTCTGTTGCTCATCCCCAATCAGCCCCTGATCAATTTTTGGGTTTTCAAGGGCGTCCAATTCGCCTTGATTTTCCTACTTTCGATGGCACCGATCTTGTCGGGTGGATTTTTCGTGCTTAACAGTTTCAGCTTCTCAATGGCATATATACCTGAGGATCACTTAGCCAATGTGGTTTCGGTCCATTTGACAGGTGAGGCCATACCTTGGTATCGCCCTATGCAGTTACTTCAACACTCCTGAAGATGACCCAGAAGGATCATGAGCTAAGATTCGACAAACAACAACAGTACAGGATTATCTGGCTAAGTTCGAACGCCTGCCTGGCTAATAGGTCCCAAAATTTACCTAAAGCCTCCCTTATTCACTGTTATTTCCGAGCTTAAAGAGGATATCAAACACAACGTCAAGTTCATCAATCCAATCTCACTTAATCATGCCTATGCCATGGCCAGGCGGGAAGTGGAGGCTATTGCTGCAATCGTTACATTTGTTAACTGACGATCACTAATATGAGCACAACCTCTTCATTCCTTTTCACCTCTGCCTCCTCCACCATCCACTAATCACACCCCACCTATACCGTCTTCTAAGCTCCCTCTTCCAACACCCCATTTAACTTCTCAGCCTCTTAATATATCCCCTGGTGTTCGTCAATTAAGCTTGACTGAGCAACATGAACACAGAGAGAAGGGATTGTGCTTCAACTACATTGAAAAGTTCCGATAGGGCACGGTTGCAAACGTCCTCAGCTGCTACTACTAGAAGCCGATGACAATTTTGAACTTGAGCTTGGCTTTGAGGATCAAGATGCTCCACAAATGAAAATTTCTTTGAACACTGTTATTGGTAGTCAAAATTCCAACATAATGCGACTTTATGGACATATTAAGAAATGGCCAGTGACGATTTTGGTTGACGCTGGTGAAATTTCGGTTTGCACCGCACTAGTAGAAGTATGGAATTGTCTTTATAGTCGTAGAGGGGGGTGAATAAGACTTTACAAGTGATTGTACCGAATAAAAACTTCTATTGCTTAACTTAAATAATTTACAAATAACCTTAGCAAGGCAATGTAACTCTAATGGCTTCCAAGCCAGTTAGAGGGTCCAATCACATAAGCAACTTAAGATAAACTAATAAAGCAACTAGCCTATCACGCCCCAAACTCGGAAACCGGGTTCATAAAATTTTCAATCGCCGAATCCGGCACCGACAGCCTCCGTAGTACCCCATTCTCGGCTCTCGGCACTCATATACCAAGTTCCGATCTTGGGATCATATAAGGAGAATTTTTAACATGAATTTGATTTGCAATAAACATAACCCACAAACAACAACCAACAACATCATCACAAATTCACTAAGATCAAAAACTTTGAGTACAATACATAAGGGAAATACAATATCGATAATTAAAAGCTCCAGAAGTTAGCTATACGCTCCAAGCTCAATGCTACTATGACATTCTAGTGTCACCTGCACGCATCAATCGTGCATAAGCTTATAGAAAGCTTAGAGGGTAGTGAAAGTGTGTACGCACGGTAGAAATGCAAGTATGCAATATTAGAGTAATGTGAAAATACTAGTAAGTCCATGAATGCCATCAGTTGTACGAAGGCTATGCGATGCAAGGTGTGAATGTTATCGGCCATATCAAGGCCATGCAATGCAAGATGCAACACAAGCATACCAGTCCTCATCCTAATCCACATATCCATGCAACTTATCACTAGAACATCAAATATTAGTACAGTTCTTACGCTGGATAATCACCAGGGTCTAGTACACTCTACGCCAGCTTGCCGCCCCTATCCAAGCACACAATTGGGTAAGTGGAAGAGACTTCACTATCCACCCGCCAATATTAGGCCCGACTCGTCGATAGCGGACCCATTCCTCAAGTTGGTCAAACTCAACCTAGATATTGTCCTCTCACTCAGGCGGGTAAGGTCACACCCTTTTCCAACCGACTGTAACACTGAGAGACGCGACCTACTGGTATACAACCCTAGTGTGCTCATGTATCCACTCGGTCTCGACGTTGGAGTCATCATCTGGTACCATCGGGTTTAGAAATTTTCACCCAGGGACATCTATGGCACCCCGATGCTAGAACCAAATATTTTCGGTATCCAATCTTGTCGTTCATAATATGCCTATGGAGGCCACATTCTTGATGTCGCTAGGACATACAGTAACCACATCACACAATGCAAGATGCACGAGTCATACAATCCAGTCATGCATCAATCCTGCACATACCGTGTGCTCATGAGGGACAACACTGCCTATCAGGGAGTCCCACAAACAACTTGTAAGAAGGCATATGCAATGGTCAACCTCATCTCATCACAAGCATGCAGATGATGCGTATGGGCATGTATCATGATGCTATGCTGTCACATACTCATAATCGGTATCGATAATCGACATCAATAATTGGCCTATATGCAAGGCGGGGTCCATAGATGAATAGTCGATCTAAACCAAAATATAAATATCAGCCCTCGGCCGTGGATATACTAAATCCAATAGCACGAAGCCATCTGTCTACGGCGATGATGGACCATGCAACATCAATGGGGCCTAATGATTTGGGTTAACCTACTTAGAGCATGATGAGAATAGGCCTAACAAGGCCTAAGGGAAGGTCACGATGTGGACATTTAACTATCATTGCCTATCAATTTGGACATTTAACCAACATTGCTCCCAAGGAGTGGCTCACATAGAGCCTAACATATAGTGGGCCCATGGCCTCATATAAGGGCCCAATACACATCCTATTGGGCTTCACACACAAAGGCCTTATACACATTATAATGGGCCTCATCATATGGGCCATATATACATCACATTGGGCCGCACATTTGGACCACACATACATCATATCGGGCCTCACTCATGGGCCACATACACATCATAATGGGCCACATCATATGAGCCATATATACATCACATTGGGCCTGACTCATGGGCCTCATGCACATCAGATTGGGCCTCACATATGGGCCTCATATATATCATAATGGGTCTTACCATCTGGGCCTCTCATACATTACAATCGGCCACATCTCATGGGCCTCATATACGTCAAATGAGTCACATCATATGAGCCTCATATACATCAAGTGGGCCGCATCACATGGGTCTCAACAATGGGCCTTATATACATCAAGTGGGCCCACTGGTCTAGGTGCACTATCTGCACCATGCATCTATATTTAGAGATCATTTTAGAAGATTATCCAAAAATGAATCATATTAGAAGATCATCTGGACCATACCACAAATAGCAGTGGAGATAATGATTTTCACTGTTAACACATCATAGGCCCACCAAAACATTTATTTTGCAATCTGTTCATAAGGTCACAAATACTTGAACTAAGAGGAAAATAAATTCCATATTGGTCCAAAACTTTTATGACCCCAAAAGGGTTTCAACGGTAGACGTTCAATCCCCACTGTTTTTGGCAGTGTGGTCCACTTGATAAATAGATCTATCTTATTTTTAGTCTCAAGCCTTAAGATGAGCTCACCATTTGGATGGATGGTTTGGATGTAACACATACATCATGGGAGGGCCCGACAGATGGATGGCGCAGACATAAAATACATACGTCAATGGTGGGTCCCACCGTCCAGTCATCTGGACGGTGTGGATAAGACCCATTCATTAGCGGTCGGTCCCATGCATCACATGAGGTGTATCCAAATTTAAGTGGGACCCATAGGACCTTCTGATGTCAATACCTCAGCTATATAGCTGGTGTGAGGTACACCAGCCAATCTGATACTAGTTAGGTGGGTCCCACGTCGGGCCCACCACAAATACATACACACACAAATATATATAATATGGTAACATATATATATATATATATATATATATATATATATATATATATATATATATATATATATATATATATATATATTACAGCGTTTAGGTGGGGTTCCCACACCACCCGTCTAGATGGACGGTGTGGATTTAAAACACTTACATCAAGGTGGGCTACACATGCACGGTGTGGATTAAAACACATGTTTCATGGCAGGCCCCATCGTCCAAGGTCTAGACGGTGGGCAGATGACACATGTTAGCGGGCTCCACCGTCCAGAAAATGTTGGACAGTGTGGATATACAGATTCATCAATGGTGGCCCCCATCGTCCAAGGTCTGGACGGTGTGGATAGGCCCATACATCACAGCTGGCCCCACAGCATAGATGAGACGCATGCATCATTGGTGGCTCCACACGTGTGGGACCCACCAGTGAGGATAAAGCTGACATCTGTTTTCCATTTAAACGGTCCAGCAGCAGTTGCTGTTGGACTTCCAATACCTAGACAATCAGGATCAGGTGGACCCGTGATCTGGCCAAAATGGACGGACGGTGTAGGTATATCACATGCCTCATGATCGGGCCCACTTGCTGATGTCATAGGGCCAACTATACAGCTGATGGGACCCACATAACTTGCTAACGTAAATACAACAGCTATATAGCTGGTGTGAGGTACCCCGACCAATCCACTCCCATTTCAAGTGGGTCCAACGTATGGCCCACTAGAGTTTAAATCAAACTAATATTTGTGTTTTTACTTCACTCATGGCAACGGGAAGGCGCCCAACGGATGGACAGTCCAGATCAAGTGGGCCATAATCCATCACAAAAGAGAGAAAGAAAGAGAGATAGAGAGAGAGATTGACATATTGGAGGGACCCCGCCACTATGTGCCCCTCTTTGTTACAACACAAATATCAAGATGGGTCCCATCACAAGTGGGCCTTACATAAAAAATTAAGATCCTACGATACGATCACCCACCGATTGGCCTTCTTCTTAGTCCCTTGGCTTCCTTAACTCCTATGCTCAACCTTTGATGGTGGATGATGAAGTTTGGATGGTGGAGATGAGAGTTTTTGGGGTAGGGAAGTGGGCCACACCTAGCTTCTCCTTAGGAGGCTTGGACGATTGGTCTCTTGGTTGCTTGGGAGTGAAGAGAGAAAATGAGAGAGAGAGAGAGAGAAGTGATGGGATGAAAAGGTGATGGAGTGATGGCTGAAGGGTGTAAGGAAGGGATGGGTGGAGAGAGAGAGAGTTGACTTTGGGAATGGGAGAGAGATGGGTAGGGTATGGGTTACTTGTACTTATGATAGGATGTTTACTTGATTGATTGATGTGATGGGTTATAGAGACTTTCTTGGGTTTTGCAATGTGTGACATTTCTTCAGAATATACGTAGGCCCACAACTCCTGGCTCTGGTATCGCATTGGCGCACGAGACGTGGCGATGGAACCGCGGTGACGGCGTGGTCGCTAAGATACAAGTTTCGAGTGGAGTCAACATAGATATAAAGGATGCGACTTAAGGTCATGTGCAAATACTGATTACAGGTCGCGGATTGTTGAAATTTGACCAAGAGGATTGCGGAAGCCTACGGAACGGTGCAGTCTAGGATACGGGCCTTACATAGCCTATATCATAGTGAGCTTGTGTGTGGGATGTGCTTCCTATCAATCAAATAACATTTATTCAATCATGTATAGGAATTTAAACATTTAAGCATATTTAAGCATGATTAAATAGACGCGCAAATGACAATCCCAAACATAAGCATGTATAGTGGTTTGGCTACATGCCTACTCCACTCCCATTATCCACACTCATTCCCAAAGTGCACTGGATTTCACTATTGATGGTTTTAAAACAGATTCACCAACAACCTTTACAGTCCTACACTTAGGATACATGTTTAGGCCCACTGGCTGAGGTCCCATACTAGGCACCTACTGTTTAGACCCACTGGCCAAGGTCCCACACTAGGCACCTACTATTTAGGTCCACCGGCCAAGGTCTCACACAAGGCACCTAAGTTTAGGCCCATCGGCCAAGGTCCTACATAAGACACCCACTATTTAGGCCCACCGGCCAAGGTCCCACACTAGGAACCTAAACGAGTTTGTGGATAGCAAACTCTTAGCCTCAATCCTTTACAAGGAAGGAGGCTAACCTTTTGAACTCTTAAAATGACACTTACTTATCGGATTGAGTTCTCTCTTGTAGCTCGTCTTGGGATGCTTGATCTTCGCGCTTTCGTGCTTGAATCAGCTTCCCGATGCTCCCACGATCGCGTCGTTTAGATTTACCTGTTGGCTTAGCTTTACAATTAAAAACCTTGCATATAATATACCTATAAAAGTGACCAAGGTTATGGGAGTTTGTTGAATCTCTAACGAAGGTTATGAGTGAGTTTCCTAAGACATTCAACTGATAGATACACTAGAGTATGATTGAGATTAAGGATATACCCATAGGTTTGGTCTCAATACTCTAGTGAAGGCTTAAGATCACGTTCTTCATAAGTTCGAGATTTGAAGATGATGAATCACAATGAAGGAAGCATGAATCTGATATAGATAGAGTCTAGGTAGGCTAGGATAAGCTTGGGTTGCACTAAGGACTCTTAATAGCCTTAATTCATGCTTTCTACAGGTTCTTACAAGCCATTTTTATAGGCAAAAGCTTCCAACAGATAGAAAACAACTATAAAATGACTAGTTCTCGGTGCTACCGAAGTGATCTTCGGTACCACTGAACTTACTTCCATAGTACCGAATTATCTATCCATAGTACTGAATTAAATTCCCCAAGTTGCTTACTGAAAATAGTATCTTTTGGTGTCATCAAACTTTGTTCGTCGGTGGCAGTCGGTGTCACCGAAATACCGAGTCGGTGATACCGAATAAACGTTGTAAGCTTACTCGACTGTTTTGAGCACCTTTGGTAACACCGAAGGTATCTTCGGTGGTATCGAAGGTGTTATTCTGTGGCACCTTCATCCTACTGACAATGGACAAATTTTCCTGTTTTTGTCAAATAGTTTAACAACTTATGACTTGCTTAAGCTAAGATTATGGGATATTCAATATGGACTTGGGTTTGGTTTAGAATAGATGACCTAGAAGGGTTTTCCTATTTGGGCTGGGATCATTTATTTGCAAGGTTTTAAGATCGCAGAAGCAGTTTTTCATTTTTAATGTAGTTTTTCCTACTTCAGCTCTAGTTGCGTCACTGGTTTTCATTTGCCAAGAACTCATCCAACCATAAGACAATTCGTAATGTGATTGACAAACATGAGTGCAAATAAGTACGCTAATAATCTCCCCCTTTGTCAATTACGTGACAAAAACAACCTAACCTACAACCATGTCATGTTCCATACCAATGACATATCAAAACAATAAAGATTACATATCAAAAATAAAATTTACAACTCTACACTTGACATGTAATACAAAGTCATGTTGCTTCCTCTTAGTGTTTACTTGCAAATAAGAGAAATGAACAATTTCTATAAGAAATAACAATGCTTTGGTGGGTAGGTTTCTTGTCCCCTTTTTTGTCAATTATTGGCAAGGGATTTACCAAGAAACAAACCAATAACTTATGAGAGGATAATCCAGAGGGTAAGAGAATAAAGCAGATACATCATATAATGATATAACCATAAAGATCATCATCTAAGTAAAGACATATATCATCATAAGCAATCAAGTCATATGTTAGATAGAAAGATGATCATAGAGAGAGTATCTAACATGAGTTGAAAGTATAATTCCATAAAATTCTCTAACTGGATAAGATAGGACTCTGATTCCAATTGGATCTCTTTAATCAAGTAAAGTAGCATCTCAATAGCTACAAGTGAATCCTTGGCACCCTAGTTCCCACCTTTAGATTCACGAAATTAAATTCCACTATTCACAATTACTCTTTCCAAATATTCAGATTTAGTTTTAGATCTTCTTTTAGTTCTGATTCTAGTTACTTTCAGAAATATACGAGGTTAGTCCCTGTGGATTCGACCTCGGTCTTACCGAAATTATTACTACATCGCGAACCTACACTTGGGGTTGTGAACAACAGGATAGGGAGAGTGCCTCTCCAGGTTAGAGTAGATGGTCCACTCTCTGCAGTAGATGGCATAGGAGATCCTAGCATTCCAACTTGCCGCTGTGATGATGTTGCCTCACCATGACCCACTATGAAGAGTTAGAGATAGGATTGTTCTATCGAGTCTTTTGTTATTTGACCATTTCAATCGGACGTTACTTTTTGATTGACCAGAGATGGACAAACAATGTTATGTATATTTTGGATATTTTGTTTTGTGATGATTTTATATACATCCTTTAGAGTGCATTTTGATATACATCACTCTCATGATGGTTACCCATGCGTATTTACACTGTTTATTATTTCTCTTCTTGTTATGTTTCATGATTTATACATATTTTCAAGAGTAATTTGATTATCCATGTTTATGTATGAATTCTTTACCAATCAATGAAAAAAGGGGGGAGAAGCATACTCCCACCAAGGTGTTGTGTTGTATCTTTTTCATGAAACTTGTGGTGTAGAGATTTAGGGGGAGCAATGAAGAGTGCTCATACAAATAAGTATAAACTGTAAATGTATTGGGTCATGCTAATAGCTGTAAATCTCATATAAGTTCATGTAAAGATACAAGTCCATTGAGTTGTATAGGTTTTTTAGGTTTTGTCACGTAATTGACAAAGGGGGAGATTGTAAGTGCCTTAGTTTGTCAATTAGCGTGATTTATGAGTCTTATAGCCCAGAGAGCCTCAAAGAAGATTTAAGACTGAAGACTCAAAGATTGAAGGCATCCAAAGCACTGAAAAAGTAAGGAAATGGTAAATTTCTAGGACATTAAAAAACCTATACCCATCTCACAAAATTGAACCATCCATCTTGCCCAAACTCCATAAAAAACCTACTCAAATAGTGCTAATAAGAAGTGTGGGAAAAAAATTGTTCAAAAAGAAAAACACAAAAATAGATAAGTTTTGATCCCATCGAAGTCCCATCGAACTGCCTTCGATGGCATCGAAGACAGCTTGATGGCATCGAGCTTGGAGCTCAAATTGTCCAACAAGTTAAACTCAAAATTCTGAATTTTTTTATAACATCGAAGGGTCCCTTCAATGGCATCGAACAGGTACTCGAAAATGTCCAACAACTTAAAGTCAAATTCTGAATTTTTCCAATGGCATCGAAGTCTTGTCGATGACATCAAACAGGAACACAAAACCATCCAGCAATCCCATGTCAAAAATACAAATTTTCTCGATGACATTGAAGGTCACTCTTCGATGACATTGATAGAACTGTTTAGCAACATATTGAAGAAAATTTTAATTTTCACGATGACGTCGAAGGTCCTTGCTAAGTGTGAAATATTGTATATTTTCCCATGTTATACTTTGGTTTTATGAACATAGATATGCTTAATTGATTTAATTACACATGTTTTCTCTTGCGATATGATTTTTGAGAGTTAAGATAAGAAAGAGGCTTAAAGTGAGGATATAATGATCAAAGAATTACCAAGTGAAGGATTGGATCTATAGAGGTCAAGACTAAAGAATTCAATAGCTAAAGATCTAAGGAAATCGAGCAAGAAAGGAAGAAAACTAAAGATTCAAAGTCAAGAAAATCAGAGCATAAGAAATCAACACTTCGATGCCATTAAAGTAGGTGTTGATGCCATTAAAGTCATTATCGATTCCACCACAAAAATCAAGAAATTCCTGATTTTGTTGTTGGACGTATTCATGCACTCTTTGATGCCATCAGATTTTCAATGCCATCGAGAAAATAATAGAATTTAAAGATTCGTTGCTAGACTTGTTTCAGTTTTTACTCGATTCCTTTTATGGGAGTTCGATGCCATTGAAGTGACATCAAAGATGCAAAATGCTGCTTAAATTTGAGTTTTTGAAGTCGGTGCGAAACAAAGTCATATAAATGGATGTTTTAGGATCTTCTAAACACGAATTAGGGTAAAAGGAGTAGAGAAAAGAGTTGTGGAGCTTCAACGAGTCCTCTCTCTTTTCCAATCCTTCAGTTCTAGTTAGTTTTTATATTTTTCTTTTAGAGCTTTAGTTCAATCATATCTTTGATTGGCTAATCTCTTAGCTAAAGCTAAGAGGTGAAGCTTATAGTTCTTCTTAATATTTAGTTTGCTTTCATTCAAGTTATTTAATTTGAATGTTGAACAATTCATTAATATTTGGCTTGAATGAAGATTTATTTCTAATTTACTTTGATTCATTTTCGACTTCGAGTACATTAAATGCTTAGGAAATCTAAGAATATATTCTTATCTATTTTGTAAGGGATTGATCTGTAAAATATATTGATCTATTATTGAATTTGGGCATGATAGATGCTTTGAATTTCCTATGATCAAATCACTGATGCTTTATGAGGGTACCAATTTAATGAAAGTTTAAATTTGTTTTGAAGTTTATGAATGATGATTTAATTACTCTATTATCCAGCTGTATAGGATAAGACTTTGATTCTAGTTGAGTAATCTAATAGAAACAAGTAAATTAACATTAAGATGGCTATGAGTGGATCCTTAGCACTCTAGTATTCCATTTGAAATAGTTTCTTCAAAAATTAGTCTTTAAAAAGATATTTTAGTAGTTGGTTTAGATTCTAGTTCTGTTTCTAACATATTTCAGAAATTGCACAATAGCAAGTGCTTGTGGGTACGACCTCAGTCTCGTTGAGTTATTACTACATTGCAACCTTGCACTTAGGGTTTGTGAACAAGTTTTTGGCGCCATTGCCGGGGACTGTGGTTGTGTTTTTCTAAAGTACATTAAGATTAGAATTAGGTAATGCGAGAACCCAGGTCACAAAATGTAAGACCCGTGTCCTAATCCGTACCATTCCGTTAGCTTCCGCGGTCCTTCCGGTCAAATTCCGGCAACCTTCGCACCGTATTCGGTGTTTGCGCACGATCCTAGGCCAGGTCCCGCGCACCGACGTCGGCTTGATCCGAAAGTTTTATCATAGCGACCGCGTCGTCGCCGCGGTTCCAACGCCGTGACTTGCGCACCGAACCGATACCCAGGTAAGAAGATGCCGATCAGCGTTTATTCCGAAGAAACACCGCGCGTTGCGGATTTCGAGGGAATCTCTACACAATTAGTCCCACTAATTAACCATAAATGCAACCATACCTCAAAGTACTTCACCCATTCCCTCTTTTTCCAAAAGTCCACCATCTTTCCACCTCACCATTCCTCTTTTTCTCATTTTCAACCTCAACCATCCCTCTTCTCCACCAATTTCAAACTAAACCATACCCCTCATCACTTCTTTCTTACAACCATCACTCCACCCATCCCTCCACCCATTATTTCTATCTCTCCCTCTCATTCTCTAGCAATTTTTCCAAATCCCATGAGAAATTTCACTCATCCAACACTCCCTCTCAACTTCAAGTGTGGCCCACCCTCTCATCTCCAATCTCAACCATTCATCTTTCATCAACCTCCATTAAAAGTGAAGGTAAGGAGCTAAGGAGTCCAAGGGAGCAAGGAGAAGGAAGATAAGGTGGGTGATCCACCGTCATTTCTCCTATTTTTTTGGGCCACATGTGGTGGGACCCGTTTGATGTATGCATGTATGAAATGGAGGGCCCATAGTGGCGGGGTCCCTCCTCTATCTCACCGTGTATCTCTCTCTATTTCTCTCTCTTTCCCTCTCTTTCTCTCTTCCTTAGAATGAAGTGGGCCCCACCAATATATTAAATCTACTCCATCCATCAAATAGGGTGGCCCACCTCATTTTAGGAAAGATCCCCCCCCTATTTAGAGTAAATGACATATTATAATATTTTATTAATATTTATATATATGATAGGCCGTGATCATGTGGGACCTACCTTGATGAACATGGGCCACTCACGCGTGGGACCCACCATGAGGCAGTGTTTATCCAAACCGTCCAGCGTCCAGAGACGCTGGACGTGGGCGTTCTGCATGGCTAAAAAAAAAAAAAAAAGGGGGTTACTTTTTGGTGGACTGCTCATGCAGGCCCCACCTTGATGTACGTATGTGATCCACACCGTCCAATCTATTCTCCGGTCTTCTTTAGGCGTTGAGCCAAAATGTTAAGGCGATCTGATCATCAGGTGGGCCATACCATCTGAAACTATGTAAAGACATGCCAGATCATAAAAAGTACTCGGTGGGACTCACCTGAAGTTTGGATGCAGGTGAAACTAGTTTTGGACGGGTAGAACAGTGGGATACACGTAATGGGTGGGCTGGATTGTGAATCACATCTCGGTGGGCCCCAAAACAAAAAAAAATAATATATATATATATATATATATATATATATATATATATATATATATATATATATATATATATATATATATAAAGCGCTTTGGCCCTCAGCGCCTGCGGCTGGCGGGCGGGCGGCCAAGAAGCAGGGACCCACGGCTCCATCCGTGGGCCCCACCATGATGTATATTTTGTATCCACACCGCCCATTTGGTGGGCCACTATTTGACATGGACCCCCCTCAAAAATCAGGCCAATCCAGCGCTCGGGCGGCCCACATCACAAGAAACAGTGTGAATTGAACTCTACCATTGAAACCCTTTCTGGGTCCACAGAAGTTCCAGATCAAGCTGAAAATTGCTGTTCCCCTTCTCCCTTGCCCGTGTGACCTTATGAATAAGTTGGATTCCAAATGAACATTTTAGTGGGCCTTACATGGGACCCACAGTGATGCATGTGTTACTTGCCCACCGTCCAGACGGACGGTGGGGCCTACTTGGTGTATGTGTTCGTCCGCACCGTCCTGGACGGTGGGACCCTTCCCTGCTGCACGTGAATGTGCAAGTGTGTGCACGTGTGTATGCATGTGGGTGTGTGTGCACGTGTGTATGCATGTGGGTGTGTGTGCACGTGTGTGAGTGTGTGTGTGGACATACATACATACATACATATCTATATATATATATACATATATATGTGTATATATATATATATAATATTATATTATTATTATATATAATATTGTATATATTTACATATATTAATATTATATATAATATATATATATATATGATGGTGGGCCTATATGGGCCCCACCATGATGCATGTGTTGCATCCAAGTTGTTCAACCATATGGCCGTTGTTGAGGCCCACCTGGATGTGTATTTGTGGCCATTATTGAGGCCCACCTTGGTATATAAATAAGGCCCATGTGATTCGACCCATTTAACGTATTTAAAGGCCCATGGGTTATGGCCCATTGCAATGTACATAAGGCCCACTAATGCGGCCCACTTGACTTATATAAGGCCCATATGAGATGGCCCATTTGATGTATCTGAGCACTATGGGTCGAGGCCCAATGAGATGTATATTAGTCCATTGCAATGTGTGATTTCCTATGGTTTGTGTAATGGTGCTTTATGGCGGGCTAAGCCTTGGGAACAATGTTGGTTTGACGTCCACATTGTAAGGACAATGTTGGTTAAATGTCCGCATTGTCACACTCCTTAAGGCCATTGATAGGTTCATACTTATACTCTGCAGGCCGTCTAGGCCCATTTTGTGATGCGCAGAGCCCATCCCTATATGCATGTTTAGTATAGATCCATGATTTATCATCATACGCATCATATGTATGACTGGTATGAGGAGTGATTGATCATAGCATATGCCTTCGAGCAGATTGTTACGAGCTCCCTGATAGGCGGAGTTGCCCAGTATGAGCGCATGGGTTACGCAGGACTATTGTATGACTGGTAGTGTGACTCATGCACTTGCATTGTGTGATTGTAGTTACTATATGCCCTAGCGACATCAGGGCCATAGCCTCCACAGATACATCGTGGATGGCAGGATTGGAGACCGAAAATATTTGATTCTAGCATACGGGCACCATAGATGTCCCTGGGTGAAAATCCCTAAACCCGATGGTACCAGAGGATGACTCCAACGTCGAGACCGAGTGGATATACGAGCGCATGAGGGCCGAATACCAGGAGGCCGCGTCTCCCACTGTGTCGTGGTCGGTTGGAAAGGAGTGTGGCCTTACTCGCCCGAGGGTAGGGGGCAATACTAGGCTGAGTTTGACCAGCTCGCGAATGGGTCCGCTATCGACGTGCCGGATAGGTATTGGCAGACTATTGGTCAGGCGGATAGTGAGGTTTCTTACGCTCATTTGGACTGTGCGGCTAGGAGAGCGACAGTGCCATTTGGAGTGTATTGAACCCCGGTGATTATCCAGAATGAGAACTGTACTGATACATGTTGAGGATTGGCATGCTTGAGTTACATCTTGCATCGCATGGCCGTGTTATGGCCGATAGCATTCATATCTTGCATCGCATAGCCTTGGTACGGCTGATTGCATTCATGTGCTCATCACCATGATTCCGCGTCACTCTGACCTTGCATTTTGAGCACGTTTATATTGCGCACACACTTACACAACCCTCTAAGCTTTCCATAAGCTTATGCACGATTGATGCGTGCAGGTGACGCCAGGACGCAGTCGCAGCCATAGTCTCGCTGTAGTTGGAGCGTGCAGCCGAGCTTCTGGAGTTTTGTTTCTTTTATTACATTGTATTTTCCCTTTCTGCCGTATTGTACTCAAAAGTTTTTGATCATAGTGGATTTTGTGGTGGTGTTCTTGTGGTTATTGTTTGTGGGTTATGCTTTTGTTATGCTCATTATGAATCAGACTAATGATTTGAAACCCTCCTTGTAGTATCCCAGGATCGGAACCTGGTGAATGGGTGCCGGGGTCCGAGAATGGGGTTTTACGGAGGCTGTCGGCGCCGGATTCGGCGATCGGGAATTTTGTGAGCCCGGTTTCCGAGTTTGGGGCGTGACACAAAATTTTTAGCTATCGAATCCGGTGCGACAGCCTCCGTAGTATCCTATTCTCGAATCCCAACTCTCATACGCCATGTTCCGATCCTGCGATCCTAAAAGGAGGATTTTCAGGGTGATTTTTTTTATATAAGGGAGTATAACCACAAGTGTACCCAAGCCATAAAACATCATCACCACATATCTACTAATATAATCTTTGAGTACAATGCTGAAAGGAAAACACATGATATAATAAAACTCCAAAAGGTTAGGCATATGCTCCCAGCTCAATATTGTTGCGGTCTAACATAACATACACGTAATGAACGTGCGTAAGCTTACTACGAAGCTTAGAGAATACATGCGTCTGTGTGCAATGCATGTGTCAAGCATACAAATCTTAGAGTAAGTGGAATGATAGTGGCCTACATGGCCAAAATGTCATATGCTAATGATGCAATGCAACATGTCAATCCTGATATCTCATCCACATCTCAATACGGTTCCCATCTGGAATCATTGGGGTATAGTACACTCTAACACTGGCTTATTGCCCCATCGCATGCATGACCCAGTGAGTGGAAGAGACCTCATTATCTGTCTTGTCAGTGGTATGCCAATTCACACCCGGCTTGCTGATAGCAGACCCATTTCACGAGCTAGTCAGACTCAACCTAGTTTATAAGCCCCTAAACTTGGGCAGATAAGGTCACACCTCATTCCAACCGACCACGATACAATGAGAGATGTGGCTTACTAGTATTTAGCACTCGGGCACTCATGTTATCTTCTCAGTCTTGACATTAGAGCATCCTGTTGGCCTACAGGGTTTAAAGACTTTCACTCAGGGACATCTTACGTGCCCAGTAAACGTAAACAGATTTTCAATGTCCATACTTAAGCTGCTAACCACGATAATCCATTGGTGGTCACAACCCTAATGTTGGTAGGGTGTGGATGCAAATACATCGTGCAATGCATGAATGCATTATTCCATCATTCGAGTCATGCAACTATGTCCTGCAAGTTGTGCATATATACAAGGTGGTCCTATCTCATAAATGTCTCCTAAAATACCCTAAGCCATAGAGACATCAACTTTGTTGTACATAAGCAAGCCAAAACCATGAATGAGCCATCATCCAAGTCATTCACATGTGATGCAAATGAGATATAATAACATACAATTAGTAAGTGCTTATATTTAAAGCACATTTTAGTTTGTCAAATTTCATTGTGCGGTTATGATTGTAAGCTCGACTGAAGACAAGCTATCAACTCGATCAAGCATTTGGAAAGAAAGCTCAACATTTCAAAGAAAGACTATTCATGATTCGAGGTTAAGAACACTTCATATGAGTCAACCTACAGGTGTTATAAACCTAGTTTGACCATAGGTTAAGTGTATTTTACTCATGTATATTTAGAATCATATTTTCTGTTAAATATACTCAAGTTAGGCTAGCCCAAAGTCCGGTTTGACCAGCCTAACCATTTGGGCCAACCCTACAATATTTGGTCAAAAAGATAGATCTAAAAAGATATTTTTATGGTAGGTTCGGCCAGCCCAACCTGGGGTTCGGCCAGCTCATGGTAGTTTCGGTCAAGTTTTCAGCAATGGAACAAAATCGGATCTTGAACCAGTTAGGCTAGCCGAACTTCCTATTCAGACAACCTAACTTGGGGTTCGCTCAGCCAAATGAGGACTTAGGCCAGCCGAAGTTTTGAAAGATTTTATCCTGTGATTTTCGAGTTTCGATTGGAACATAATTTTTGAAGTTTGGCCAGCCGAACTGAATTTCGGGATAGCCAAACTACACAGATCCTTGGCTATAAACAGAGGCTTTCTCTTACTCTTTAAATCACGAAAATTCATAGTCTTATATTGTGTTGTAAAGAGATATCCTTTAAGCCTCCCTAAGCTATTTGTGTTGTAATTCGTATTTTTATTAGCTTATTTCATTCTCCTTCTCAAAGTTAGATTAAACTGTTTTTGATAGAGTAATCCATACTCTACTTTGAGAAAATGGAGAATCGAATCTGCAACAATAAGGTTTCATTCATTTCATTGAAAATCTTTTAGATCCATTTATATCTTTTTGGTTTAAACTCATATAACAACTTCATCAATATCCCAAGAAGAAGATCGTTACATTCAAGCTACAACTACAACTTCGACTCGCCAAATTGAAGACAAGTACCGTCTTTTAAATTGTTTCATTTTGGGTTTTTCTGAGTTAGCCCGAAAATCTCAGTGGGTTTATTTGTGGTGATCCCGTAAAATCACAAAGTGGGTTTGATTATGATAGCCCGTGAAAATCGCAGTAATTGTATAAGGTTGTTAAGGTGAACTTAGAAAACCTTAAAATAGTGAAATCCAAAATTGCAAGGGTAGTAATTTTGGGAGTGGAGTAGAATGCATTGAGGCACTGAACCACTATAACTTGTTTGTGCACTGTAGTGATTAAATATTATTATTTGTGCTATTATTGTGATTTATTTATTCATTGTAATAGTTTGATATTTTAATTTCGAAGACGTCGTGAAATAAGGTTGTCCTACCTAAATCTTTTAGGTGTAAGGTCATCCTATAACTATTTGATATCAAGAATTCAATACTTTGCAAAATTGTATTCAATTGATTTATTATTCCACATTGTATCGAAATATTTGGCATTGTCCTATTTACCTCACTTTTAGGACATCTATAGCTCGTCCTTTCACAATCGTAACCGCTATGCATGAGGTATGTAATACCATATCAAGCACAAAGCAAGGCTAAATCAATATAAAGAAATTTTAACTCGAATATAAAAGCAATGCTACATCTAACATAAAATAAGTGCCACATTGATATAAAGAAAGAACCATATCAATGTAAAGGAAGTGTTATAGCAATCATGAGCATAAACATCGTACAAATCACTAAGGTAATGCTACATAAATTATCAAAGAAGTATTGTACCAACAAAGATGTAAAATATCACCCCACATGATAAGGGAAATTCATCAATCATAATGGGTGGATCCACTTGGAAACCAAGTCCATCGAGGTCCACAAGGCTCTACTGAATGGTCTTTCAAGCCAATAAGCCCACTTAACAAGCTCGTACACAAGCAGCCAAAAATACTACTATCAGCATCCAATCAAGGCATCCATCATAGGGTCCACAAAAAATTACGGTAGGCCCAGGACGAACATCAAAAGGGGCCCTACAATATCCTTAAACAAGGCCCAAGAGCGCAACCCACAATCAACCAAACACGAGCCTATAATGGGCTCAATACATGCTATATGTGGAACCCAAATGGTGGTACAATTGTGCCAATATGACACAAACCACAAGGTTAGCCCATGGTGCGGCCACTACATATAAATTCAAGCAGGCCTAATGAGTGGCCACAACATGAATAAAAAGCCATTCAATGGTGTGGACATCATTCATTCACTAAAGAGGACCCACGACCAAATTGGATTGCGATTAAAATCACTAAGGGCCCCACAAATCTAATACGGATATGATTAGGTGGGATCTGTTTGAATCTATCCCTAATGGGCCACACATGCTCCTACATAGGTAGGTCTATAATCGAAAGGTCCACTCGTAGTAAGCCATATGGGCAAATTAAGGATCCAAGATGGGTGCCAATCGTAGCCTCTAATTACAACCTATAAATGCTCATAACAGCCTAGAGAGGCGCGACATGTGGGGTTCACCAACAATTGCGGTGGGTCCCTTAAATGACACCAAGGTGGGGAATATAATGCCCTAAAGCTGGGCCACAAGATAGCCCATTAAGATCTCAAACATGCTCTATAGATGAGCTAGCAATGAAAGCACGTGGTTGATGTAACATATATGAATAAAGGTGGGGACTACCGTGGGCCCCACCTATCATGGGTTGTCAAGTGGATGGATAGCTTGACTACGTGTTGAGTGTCAAATATTGTATATTTTCTTCTATTTATATCTTGGTTTTATGAACATGTTAATGCTTAATGGGTATATTTTTACATGTTTATATTGAGAGATGAATCTAAGAGCTTGGATTGAAAAGAATGTTAAAAGCATGGATTTGATGCTCAAGATTCACTAAGGCAAGAGATGGATCTTACGAGACCAAGATTGAAGAATTCACATGCCAAAGATCCAAGGAAACCAAGTGAGGAATGAAGAGAATAGAAGATTTGAAGTGAAGAAAAGGAATCCTAAAAATTCATGTGAAATTCGACTAGCCTGAGTTTTGGTTCGATTAGCCCAAGCTTGAAATTCGGCCATTCTGAGAAAATTTAGGTGAAACTCCAATAAAATTGTCTTTTAAATTCACGTAAAATTTGACTAGCCCGAGTTTGCGGTCGACTAGTCGAAGATTACACAGATTTTGCGCAGACTGCGTAAATTTCAAGCGGTTTCCGGATTTTTCCAACTCGGTGCGAAAGTTGGAGTTCCCCAACTATAAATAGGAGTTCCTAAGATGCTCTAAAACATCTTTTGGGGTTTGAAAATGGATTAGAGGCTTAGGCAGAGCAGTGACGACGTTCTTCTACTTTGATTTTTTCATGGGTTCTAGTAGATTTTCTTATTTTTCTTTTGTTTTTGAGTTAGTTATGACTAGCTAAGCTCTTAGCTAGGGCTAAGAGGTGAAGCTTGTAGTGTGTTGGGATGTTTATCTTGCTTTGATTATTGTTTATATTGAGCTTCATTGATTTCTAATTTGATATTAAAGGAATATTTTTAGTTTTTTATGATTTATTGTGACTTAAAATACAATAAATGCAGTGATAGCTTTGGATATCTTCTTTTCCTGTTTTGAGGTTGTGAAATTGGTAAATTCCGTTGTTCACCATCGTCTCTTGGGCATGGTAGGGTGATGGAATCCCTTCCAATCATCACAATTTTCCTCCATTGAGAATTAGGTAAATGAAAAGTTCAAATTTGGTTTAAATTGCTTTATCTTCCAATTGGATAGGATAAGACCCCAATTCCAAATGTGTTTATTGAATCAAGCAAGGTAGCATCCTGATAGCTATAAGTGGATCCTTGGCACCTTAGTTCCCACATTTAAATTCACATGTTTTAATCAATATTATTCACCATTACTCTCAATTATTCAGATTTAGATTTAGATCTTCTTCTAATTCTAATTCTAGTTATTTTCAGAATACGTACAAGTTTGGTCCCTATGGATTCGACCTCAATCTTACCGAGTTATTACTGCATCATGACCCTACACTTCGGGTTGTGAACAAGTTTTTGGCATTGTTGCCGGGGACTATGACTGTGTTTTTTTGAGATTAATTAGCTTTGGAATTAGTTTAAGATTAGGATTAGTTCTTTTTTTTTGTGTTTCTAGGTTAGAATTTTCTTAATTTACTTCTAGAACTAACTTCATTTTCTGTTTTGTAGAACCCTAGCATAACAATCCTAATCGGGTAACTTCTCTCCAACTCTCTCTTATCTTTTCTAGATTTCTTATTTGCTTTATTTAGTTTTCTTTTTTCTTAGGTTTAGTTCTGTTTAGTTGTTTAAGGGCTGTGAGTGTTTCATGCCCAAGTGGGTTCATGACAATGACATCTCTTAAGTGAAGGAGGATTTGAAGGGTTGACTATCCATCACCGAATTAGATATTATTTGAGATCCTTTGAGTCAGTAGAAGTTATGGCCACACATCAACCTTAACACCCAGTTGAGGAAGCCCAAGATGAAAATGAGGAGCATCATGCACCCCTGCCTCGTACTCTACAAGATTATTTACAATCGGCAGGGGTGAGTACACCTTCCTGCATGATCTTCCCAATCCAAAACCGCAATATGAAATAAGTGACCCAAGCTCTTCAAATCAGATGGAACAATGTAAGTCTATCACCACTCTTAGGAGTGGGAAGACAATTGACAAATCTATTTCGGTGAGGGCTGAAAAACCTATGGACCCAAAAATAGATAAGAATGATAGACGTAGCAATGCTCCACATGGGTTAGAATTGGAACCTCAAAGTAAGTCGATTGCATCATTCCCCCAGCGGTTGGTTGCACCAAAACCTCTAGCTAATTCATAGGATGTTCTAGAGGTGCTTAAGCAAGTAAAGGTCAATATTCCTTTGATGGACGCTATGAAACAAATCCCTTCATATGCCAAATTTCTAAAAGATTTATGCACTATCAAAAGACAGCAAAACATATAAAAGAAAATTTTTCTGACAGAAAAAGTGAGTGTCATCCGCAAGCAAGATGTGCCACAAAAATATAAAGATCCTGGCAACCCAACTATCACCTGTATAATTGGGAATCACTAGATTGAGCATGCATTGCTTGACTTGGGAGCGAGTATAAATCTGATCCCTTACTTGGTTTACGAATAATTAGGTCTAGGTGAATTAAAACCCATCTGAACCACATTATAACTTGCCGATCACTTAGTTCATGTACCGAGAGGGACGGTTGAGGATGTGTTAGTCCAGGTTGATAAATTCTACTATCCAATAGACTTTATTGTCTTGGATACTCAACCCATCATAGATATGAGCAGCCAAAATTTTGTCATTCTTTGTCGTCCATTCCTTGCTACCTCAAATGCTATTATGAATTGTAGGAATGAAATTATGAATTTATCTTTTCAAAATATGACATTAGAGCTTAATATATTTTTCAACATGAGCAAACAGTTAGAGGATGTTGATGATATCCACGACATTAACTTGATAGATTCTTTCATAGAAGATAGAGCACTTTTGACTCTACACTCTGACACTCTAGAGACGTGCTTAGCCCACTCCCCTGATTTAGTTGATGCACGATTAAGGAGATGGATGTTTTACTTGATTTTGCATTAGTACTTGAAGTTAACCGGTAGAGGCCACAATTTAAAGAATTGACCCAAACCAATGTAGTGCCTCTACCATCTAGCCTCAAAGTACCGATGCTTGACCTAAAACCTTTGCCCGCTGATCTTAAATATGTCTACTTAGGTCAAGATGAGACATACCTAGTGGTGATTTCTTCCCATCTTGAGAAAGAACAAGAGAGTATGCTTATTTCTACTCCCCTTGAGTATAAAGGAGACATTGGATGGTCGATTGCGGACTTCAAGGGAATTGATCCTTTAATTTGTACTCACCATATTCATCTTGAGGATAATGCGAAAACCTCCCGACAACCACGATATCGACTCAATCCAAATATGAAAGAAGTGGTTAAGGCTGAGGTAATTAAGTTGTTAGATGTGGGTATCATATACCCTATATCCAACAGTCAATGGGTGAGTCCAACTCAGGTTATAACGCCCTGAACATTTCAATACCCAAGTATTGAAAGTTCATGAGCGTTACCAAGAAATTTACTTAATATGTACATGTATAGGATACAAATCTAACTATCCTAACCTTACATCTATACCTAGATGTGAATCTAACTATCGAAAATGATCTTCATTCAATAGATCAAGCCATTTGACCATTAATTTCAAGACAAGAACACCCATCACGTGATTTAACGTAAGCACTTTCCCTTAATTGAAATGACGAATAACCATTTATCCAAGATGATTTAGATATAAGTTCTTTTATAAGAATTACTAAGAAACATGCCTACTACTGTGTAGATCCATTATATTTCACAAAACTCAAAGATAAAAAAATTACGAAAATGCCATTGACCTTGACTATTGAATTCTAAATCACATGGTTCCCATGATCAATTTAATATGAAATTTTATGCCATGCCTTTATATCATGAATTAGTTGTATACGTCAGATTTCAACCCTTAGATGATTGTGTAAGTGACCCAATGGATAGATCAACCCCTTAATCGTCGATTTAGGCGTCCATCAAAGGTCAGGGGGAGTTTTAGTAGGATATTCCCCTTCGTCGGTGTCTATATGATCTTATGAACAGGTTGGATAGCAAATAAACATCACCAAAGGGCCTAGAAAGGTTTCAACGGCAGAAACCATGGTAACCGTTATTTCATATGATATGGCCCATCTGATCTTTGGATATGCTTCAATTTTAGGCTCCACCCCTTAAATAAAATGGAAAAATGAATGGATAGTGTAGATTTCCCAAAAACATCATGATAGGCCCCACCTTGAGTAGTGTGCGCACATAACACACGCACATCGGCAGTGCACCGAACCAAAGATCCGGTCAAACTAGGTTTGACCTGATAAAATCATGTTTCTTTCGCAGTGGCTGCGGATGATCGCCGTTGTGATGTGTTGAGGGTCAAATATTGCAAACATGTATTTCTTGGTTTTACAAACATAATATGGCTTAATGGTGTATTTTACATGTATTTATGTTGCAAGGTGAATTTAAGAGCATGGATTGAAAAGAATGCTATAAGGATGGATTTAGTGCTCAAAAGTCACCAAGGCAAAAAATGGATCTTTGGAGACCAAGATTGAAGATTTCAAGACCCCAAGATCTAAGAAAACCAAGTGGAGAAGGAAGGGAGTCAAAAGAACAAGCGCATAAATCACAAAGACTATGTCATCGAGAACCATTCGATGACATCAAAACCAGGTCAATGACATCAAATTTATGAGAAAAAATCGAGTTGGTTGCTAAACAAATTGGGTGTGAAAAGGGTGAGCTCTCAGTCCTAGGGGAGGGGGGGGGGGGTGTGAATAGGACTATGCCAAATTAAAAAATAATAAACAAAAATATAAAATAAAACTGAATCAATCAAAGATATCAATTGTAATAGTATTGAGAAATTGATTCAAACCTTGTTCAAAGGACAACCTTACACCAAAAAAATGTTTATGGTAGGACAACTGGATTTCTTGAACGCAGTAAGGATCAAGATCGCAAACTAAAATAATAGGCAAAGAAAGGAAGCTATCTATTACAAGCATTCACCACATGTACATGAAAAGATTACAAATATTCAACACACATCCATCACATACATCATCCACCACAGAACACCAGGAGTTATAGTAGTTCGGTGTGTACACCAACTGTTCTCAAACAGCCACACCTACTCCACTCATAATAATCACAACCCACGTGATATTGGCGTTCACTAACAATCAAGGTTTACTCAGGTTCACCTTAAAACCTATACAACTATGTTTTCAAATGGGCCATCACAGTCAAAACCCCGCGCTAAGATTTTCTGGTTGATCTCAGTCAAAACCAATACAGAGATTTTCTATATATCTCAAAAACTAAAAACAAATATTAGATATCTCAAAAACTAAAAACAAATATAAAAAAGAGTACTTATCTTCTTCTTGAAGACGCTGTTTGATGTAGCCCATAGAACCGCTTCACTTGATGTGTAGATGTTCAATGTCTAATAAACATAATCAAGGGTTTTACGTTCTAAACAGATTTTAAATTATCTCAAACCTTGGGCTACTTGTTTGAATTCCTTGGATCTTACAAGGTAGAGTAAAAATAACCTTTAAAAAAATCAGATTCATAAAACAGAGATCAAGGAATTACAAAAACAAATAAGCTATTAAAAGATCTAAAATTATAGGACTATAGCTTGATAATGACGGGGACTTTTCTCTTAAAGTGGAGGCTTGCTGTGGCTTTTCTGAATGAATTAGAATGAGAAAAGACCTCTATTTATAGGCTAAAAAACTATTCCTTCGACTAGTCTAAGGTCTCCTTCAACTGGTATAAGAATAAACCAAATTTCAAATTTTTTGGTGCGATTGGATAAAACTGACATTCGACTGGTCGAGTGGCTTGCTCAACTAGTCGAGTGGCCTGCTCGACTAGTCGAGGGAGCATAAAATAAGTTGCTAGAGTTCGAGTCGAGCTCGCCACAACTGGTTGAGCGAGGGTCCACGACTGGTCGAGGAACTACTAAAAAAACTCCAAATTTGAGTTTGAATCTTGGACTGGTTGAACCAGAGCCAAGACTAGTCGAATTTAAGCCTAACTAAAGTATAAAAACCCATAAATAATTTGCATAAGAAAGGACCTACGCCTAGGGTCTTTTTAGGGTCACTTATACCTGAAATATTGGATATTGAAGTTACTACTCGAATCTTCAGTAACTTGATCTTGAACTTGAAGTAGATCTCAAATTTGTAGAACTATCTTCATATCTTGCACTTTCAAACTTTATATGATGATCTTAAAGGTGAACTTTCTATCTTGTTTCACTTGAAGGTGAACTTTCCATTACATGAATAAGTCACACTAAACTGTTTTGTCTCATCGAAATTTGACAACTAAGGGTGCTTTATACATTACAACACTTACAGGGTGTTTCTCTCGATCAATCTAAGACATGTTCGATGACTCGAAGGAAGGTGCTCGATGACATCAAAGACTGCTCAATGACATTGAATTTATTGATGAAGTTGAAGCAACTCGTTGGACTATTTTGGACACATTTTCGATGACTCGAAGACTCGTTCAATGGATCAAAGCTTCGTTCAATAACATCAAAGGACGGTTCAATGTAACATAGACTTATGTAGTGCGAAAGAAGAAAAGGGTAACTTCCGGATTCAAACCCCTTCGATGACATTGAAGGGTGTTCGATGACATCGAAGGCATTAGCGGACTGCATAAATTAGATCCAATTTTGCGATTTTATGGAACTTTGCTTATAAATAGGGGTTTCTAAGAACTTTTTAGGGTATCTAAGGGTTTGGAGGAGTAGAGAAAAAGGGTGGAGCCAATTCTTAAGAGTTCATCTTCCCTTCTCCTTAGTTTGTCATGCTTTCTTCTAGGGTTATTAATCCAATCATGTCTATGGTTGGCTAGATCCCTTAGCTAGGGCTAAGGGGTGAAGCTTGTAGCGTGGTTGAGATGTTTTTCTTATTTGATTCATGTTATTGTTGAACTCCTTTGATTCTATTTTGATATTTAAGGAATGCTTTAAGTGTTTAATGGTTTGTTGTGATTGAAATTACAATAGATCTGTAATAGCTTGAAGTATCTTCTTTTTCTGTTTGGAGCTTGTGAAAATAGGAAATCTTGTTGTTCTCCATCATCCCTAGGGCATGGATGGGTGACAGAATCCTTTCTATCCTTCACAATTCTCTCATGATTGTTGTTAGATCGGTATATCATGTTGTCTACCATTGTCTCCTAGGCATGGTTAGGTGATGGAATCACTTCTAATCTTCACAACTTTCATCCGTTGAGAATTAGGTCAATGGAAGTTCAGATATGAGTTTATTGAATATCTTCCAATTGGATAGGATAGGACTTCAATTTCAATTGAGTGCTTTAAATCGAATAAGGAAACACCCTAATAGCTGCAAGAGGATCCCTGAAACCCCTAGTTTCCCACCTTTAAATTCTTAAGTTTCTAAACTCATCATCTCACAATTACTCTCTACTTTCTTGATTTAGGTTAGATCTTTTCCTAGTTTTGATTCCAATTACTCTTAGAATAAATACACAAGATTAGTCCCTATGGATTCGACCTCGGTCTCACCGAGATTATTACTGCATCACGACCCTACACTTAGGGTTGTGAACATGATGATGTTGGGCCCCCACCTTCATCAGGATGGAAGATATGAGCCGTACAACGTGTCCGAGAGAGATTTTCGACCAAAACCATGTTGTCTATATGCCTCCATGCACGCACTCGAGCTCACATTGACAAGGAATACAATGCTACGTCCATTGATGGTGTGGCCCACCCAAAACTCAGATCCACTTCAGATCTCGACCCATGGCCTAACTCGGCCTTATGAAACAAATGAACGATCTTGTTTTCTCAAAAAATTATCATAAGTGGGCCCTACCAACTATAACAAGGAGCCGAAATCACTTTTTCTACAAACGGCGAAGAAAATGGACGCAGTCCAATTCCCACTCAGAGCCTGACTACGATCCGAGCCATCTAAGCTTCAACAAGAGGTTTTTCGATCCCCTCCACGACACCCAAAAGGAAGGAAGGTCGGCACTCCCAACCTCTTGCCTGAAAGAACCGCACCGCACCGCAAGTAAAGTAGCTGGCAATTGATCCAAGTGAGCCACCACTCCAACCAATCTGGAGAATCCAAACAACCCAAACCCCTCCAAGAGACACTCTAAACCTTCCCATGAAAATATATTAGAAAAATCTAACATGAAGATGCTCCCACATCTTTCATACGCAATCCGTTTTTCTCTACTGCGAAAATAAATTGTGTAAAAACTCACCGTTTTTCTTACTGCGTAAACAAAGCTATGCAGGAGAGTCTTGGGTTCAGACTACCTATAAAGAGGGTCTGCAGCATTGAACCAAGAAAAGAAAGAAACATGAGAGAGCAACGTCCAGCTCCGTGGACATAGCAGCAAGAGCAGGAAGAAGAAGAAAAGAAAGGAAAAGAAAGGAAAGGAAAAGAAAGAGAAGAAAAGAAAGGAAAGGAAAGGAAAGGAAAAGAAAGAGAAGAAAAGAAAAGTGAAAGAAAGAGAAAGAGAAAGAAGGAAAGAAGGAAAGAAAGAAAGAAATAAAAGAAAAGAAAGGAAAAGGAAAGAGAAAGAGAGAGAGAGAATGAGAGAGAGAGAAGGGTGAGTCGACCTTGAGGTGAGGATTTTATCCTTTAGGCTTACATTAATTAAGTTATTATATTTACCTTGCCCTTACATGCCTTCGTGTTATTTCTATCTTGCCTTTAACATGCCTTCGACTTACTTTAAATTCTTTCTGCAATTATATGTTTTACCATCAATTATTTTCCCTATGAGATTATAGTATAATGTTGCTTACAAGTGATCTTTATGAATTTATGTGAGGCGATGGATACAAGCCTTACCATTACTTTTATCAATTTATTGAGTTAGCCCTTGCTACTCTTCTCTTTATCGGGTTGATCATTGTCACTCCTCTATTTATTGAGTTAACCCTTGTCGCTCTTTTTATTATTGAGTTGGTCATTGCCACTCTCCTTTTGTTGAGTTAGCCATTGCTACTCTCTTTATTATTAAGTTGGTCATTGCTACTCCCCTTTTTTCTTGAGTTAGCCATTGCTACTCTCCTCTATATTATGTTAGCCATTGCCACTTTTATCTTTACTGAGTTAGCCATTGCCACTCTTCTCTTTTATTATATTAGCCTTGTGCTATTTACCTATACGGCTTGGGCATGTGTCTTGATATTCTAGAACCTCCATAATTCAATTTATATCTCTATAAGTGCAAGTGATATGTTAATATGTATCACAACTAGTAATTCAAATAATCTAGCATGGACATAATGCGCTCTGGGTAGAGACCCTCTTGGTTGTCACGTAATTCCATGAGTTTTTGAGTAGTGGTGCACAAATCAATGTATGTAATTCAAAAATGTTGTGTCACATCACTTCCGGGATTGGATGTCGCAAATACTCGCTCCATGATCAAATCATGTCACGTAATTCACCCGGCTCATGTGTTATGTGCCTTGAGGTGTTCACATAAATCCATGGTAGCATTGGCCATGCCAGCGAATATTCGTAGTTATGGGATGTGGGTTGAGTCGGATTTTCTTTAAATCATATTCCACAATGTGATGATCAGTACGTATGATGAGCTGTGTAAGTGTTATGGTTTCTAGCTCCTATGATTGTCAAATTTTTTAGTGCTAAAACCACTTGAAATTTGTGTCTTGTTTAGCGCATCTACATATTCAAGACTGTGCATCTCATGTATAAGAACAAAGGCCTTTACCTCAAGAACTTCAAATGCAAGATTACATATTCATGTTCAAGTACAACCCCAAGTGTTAATTCAATCTTTCAAGCTTTAATAGTTCAAGTTTTCAAAACTTCGTCCAAGTCAAGACAAAGTTCTTTACTTTGAACCTCAAGCTCAAGTTTCCATGTTAGTCAAATTCAAGCTTCAAAAGTCTCAAGTTCAAGCTTCATCATATGTCAAGATCTCAAGCTTTGTGAACTTCAAAGAACAACTATCAACTGTAGCAAAAGAAGATTCAATGTTCATATTTTTCTTACAAGGTATGAATGACCCTAGATTGACCATAGGATAGGTCATTTTGAATACATAATTTAATTGGGTCACTTTATAAGTGCATAGACTATTTTTCAACTAGTATTAGACTATGTTCGACTAGTCCCAGTACTGGCTCGACCAGTCCAAGAAATCCTCGACCAGTCTTAAGTTTGTTACTTTTTTTTTGAGATTTTTTATTATTGCCTCGACCAGTCCTAGAGACTACTCGACCAGTCGAGTGAATAGTGTTGGACCAGTTCTACAGGCTCGACTCAAAGTCTAGTAACTAAAAATGGTCCAACACGACCAGTCGTGGACAGGACTCGACCGGTCATGGAGGCCACTCGACCGATCGAGCAGGCCCTTCGACTAGTTGTGTCCCAAATTTTCAAAAGTTTGTTGGTCCTTTGACCAGTCGAGCCGACCTCTGGACCAGTCGAAGATGTGCTTTCTACACTTATAAATAGAGCATGAATTTCAGAGTTTGATATCCAATTTAAGTAAGATCATGACACCACTCTGAGAGATAAGTTAGTGATATTCTTAAGCTATTTAGTTCTCATTTTATATTCTCTTTAATTAACTTTCTGCATTCCAATTTTATTTGAAAGAGGGATTGAAGTTTTCCCATTTCTTGGAATCAAAATCAAATCAAGCTAGCCCAAAGCGCTTTAATCTAAAATCAATTTAGAACTTAGAACAATTTCATAAGTGAGTGTGAACATTGAACATCTACGTTGAACTTCTGCTTTGAATTGGTTCTACAGGGCTACATCAAAAGGAGAATATCCAGATATATATTTTACAGTTTTGTAAATTCATTCTTTTAGTTTCTTTGAGATTGTGCCAGAAAAATCTCTTTCTTTTAGTTTTTCTGAGGTGAACCAGAAAACTTAGAGTGTGGGGTTTTTGAATTGTGTAAGCCCACTTAAAAGACACAATTGTGAGGGTTTTAGGTGAACCTTGAAAATCCTATTTCATAGTGAACGCTAATATCCATTGTGTGAGGATATTAGGAAGGGAGTAGTTGTGTGACTATTTTTCTAAACAGTTGGTGTACACACAAGCGAATCACTATAATTTCTAGTATTGTGGTGATTGATTGATTATTTCATTTTGTAAATGTTGTAATTTCCCTTTATGCATTTGTGGAGAATGTTGTAATTTCTTTTATGCAAGTGTGGGAATGTTGTAATAGCTTAGTTTCTTTCTTTGCTATTATTTTTTTATTCTTCTATATCAGTTTGAGTTTTTGATACATAGAACGTTCTAGGAATCAGTTTGTCCTATCGTAAACCATTGGTTTTTGGTGTATGGTTGTCCTTAGAACAACATTTATATCAACCTCTTAATACTTGTACACTTGAGATTGTTTTACAATTCTGCATTATGGGATTGTTTATTTGTTATCTTTATTTATATTTGTTTAAATTCTGTAGTTTATTTTTTAATTTGGCATAGTCCTATTCACCCCCCCCCCTCCTCTAGGACTCTTAGCCCGACCTTTTCAAGTGGTATCAAAGCCTAATAGTTCACTTTAATTATTATTTCTTTTGGATTAATTTCCTGAGCTAATCGATCTGAGCTTTTTAAGATGTCAAATTTTGATAGCCTTTTAGTCACTAAGCCTCCACCATTTGATGACTCCAATTATGCCTATTGGAAAGCTAGAATGAGGATTTTCTTATAATCTATGGATGAAAGCGTGTGGCAAGCCACAACAACTAATTGGACCCATCCTACCACTGAAGTAACTAGCATCGACGGATCCAAAACTATGAAAGTCACACCTTATTTTTCTTGGACCACTCTTCAGAAAAGTGAGAGTAGTGCCAATGCAAAGGCTCTAAATGCAATCACTTGCGCACTATCACCGGATGAATTCAAGAGAATTATATCATGTGATACTGCAAAGTAAGCCTGAGATATTTTTAAAATGACACATGAGGGAACAACAATTGTCAAGAAATCTAAAGTCCAAATCCTCACAACTAAATTTGAGGAAATACGTATGGAAGAAAGTGAAACTTTTATGGACTTCTATACAAGATTAAATGACATTGTCAACTCTATGTGGGGTCTCGGTGATAGAACCCCAGAAAGTAAAGTCTATGCAAAGATACTATGCTCACTACCCGAACGGTTCAACTCAAAGGTGACTGCGATCCAAAAACTTCGTGATACAGATCATATGAGGGTAGAAGAATTAGTTGACTCATTACAAACCTATAAGTTAAACTTTAAAGCTCCTAAAGGCAAATCCATCGCCCTTAAATCTTCTAAAAGTATTTCTCAAGAAAATAGTAATTCTAATTTAAAAAATTTTGAAGATAATATGACCCTTTTAGCCAAAAAGTTCTATAAGATTTTTTAAAGTAAAAAGAGGGTTGATTTACAAAAACCTAATGAAAAGAATAAATCTAAAACCTGAAAATCTTTAAAAGACATTCAATGTTACAACTTGCATGAATATGGGCATTTAGCAAACAAGTGTCCTAAAAAGGACAAATTGAAAAAGAAAGGTATGTTGGCTACTTGGGATGAATCTTCCAACTCTGAAGCCTCTTCTGAGTCAGAAGATTCTGAAACCGAGTCGGATAATGAAGTTAAAGCCCTTATGACTCTAGCCAAGTTCACTTTTCAGATAATGATGATTCAACTAGTAAAGAAAATCTGAATAGTGATCAAGAAAATGAAGAAGATCTTTAAGATGTTTATAATGCCCTATATAAGGAAAGTTACAAAATTGCTGTAAAACTAAAACTTCAGAAAGAAAAGTTTTCAAAACTTAAAGAAAATTTTGATAAATTTATTTTAGAAAAATCTCACATTTTAGATTGTTTTGAAAAAACTAAGTGCGACTTATATTTCAAAAACTCCCAAGTTGAAAACTTAAAATCTGAAAATGAAAAGCTAAAACTTGAAGTCTTTTCACTTTTGAGTTTAAAAGACACATGGAGGTATGCCCAAGGTGATCCTAAGTTAGAAAAACTCTTATCCAGATCCAGAAAATGTGGCGATCGATCTGGGTTGGGCTACGATAAAAGTATTCCTCCCAAACATAAGAATACTCCACCCAAATTTGTGAAATGGGAGTTTTCAAACTTAAAAGGAAAAAGTCTGAATCAAAACTATTCTAAAAATGCTAAGACCTTTCAAACCTTAAAACCTAAAAGCAACCATATCAACTATAAAAATTAGAATCGTAATCGTTTAGCTAAGAAAATTATTGATTTACTTAAGGAGCTCTTAAAATCTAACTCAGTAGGTCGGTCTTATAACAACTACAAACATATGAAGACCAACTATACTCCTAAACCTACGACTGTAATGAAATGGGTTCCTAAGGTTACTTCCTTGGTTGCCCACACTGCTTTCAAAGCTTCAAGCCATTCAAAGTGGTACCTAGACAGTGGATGCTCCAGGCACATGACTGGTGACAAAGGTCTGTTCACCAATCTTAAAGACATGATTGATGGTTCAGTCACATTCGGTGATGGTAGCAACTGTAAAATTGTTGGCCAAGGTACGGTTCAACTCTTTAACCTCCCTCTATTTGAGAATGTTTTATATGTAGAAGGGTTAAAACACAACTTATTAAGCATATCTCAAATATGCGATAATAATCATAGTGTAAAACTTACTAACCAAGGTTATGAAATCCTAAAAAAATGGTTCTATAATATTAACTGGTCACATAACTTCTGAAAACTGCTACATTGTGAGTGATTCAAGCTCATTTAATCTATCATGCTACATGGTCCATACCGATGAGACCGAGTTATGACATAAACGCCTCGGACATGTACACTACCACAACTTGTATAGATTGAACAAAAGAGAGTTAGTAAGAGGTTTACCCAAAATACAGAAAATAGATCAGATATGTGGTGAATGCCAGATTGGCAAACAAACCAAGAGTACTCACAAAAAGGTGAACTCTAATACCACATCTAAACTGCTCTAACTTCTTCACATGGATCTCATTGGACCAACTGGAACGGAGAGTCAAGGTGGCAAGAAGTACATACTGGTAATTGTTAATGACTTTACCATATATACTTGGGTAGTCTTCTTAAGAGATAAATCAGAAACTCTTGATGAAGTAAAAAGGGTACTTAAACGTATCTAAACGGAAAAATGATCTTAAGTCTGTAAGATCCGTAGTGATCATGGATCAGAATTTGAGAATAGCAGTTTTGAGAAGTTTTGCAGTGATCAGGGAATATCACATGAATTCTCTGCGCCCAAAATACCACAACAAAATGGTATAGTAGAAAGAAAAAGTAGAGTGCTTCAAGAAATGGCAAATGTAATGTTAAATAGTATGAAGCTCCCTAAAAATCTTTGGGTCGAAGCCGTAAATACTGCTTGTTATATAATTAACTGCGTTTTTATTAGAAAATTTAATGGTAAAATGGCTTATGAAATGTCATTTGATAAGAAGCCTACTGTCAAATACTTTCAAATTTTTAGCAGCAAGTGCTACATTTTGCGTGACCGAGAAAATCTAGATAAGTTTGACACCAAAAGTGATGAAGGGATATTTTTAGGATATGCTCTAAATAGTCGAGCGTATCAGGTTCTTAATAAGAGGACTGGTGTAAGTCAAGAGTCTATTAATGTGGTTATTAACAATCACTTGAATACACTTGTCTCAAGTTCAGAAAATGATGAAGTACTTCTAATTAATAAATCAGATACTTCATCAAGTCAAAATAACTCTGAACTGAGGATTGTTAAAGACCATTCAACTAATCAGATTTTTGAAAACCCTCTCACTAGTGTGCGCACTCGTAAACAACTAGAAAATATGTGTAATTATGTGTGCTTTACATCTCTAATAGAACCGGCTAACATAATAGAAGCCCTTTCTGAAGAAAACTGGATTGTTGCGATGCAAAAAGAGCTCAATCAATTTGTTAGAAATGATGTTTGGTACTTAGTTTCAAGACCAAAAGATAAACACATTATCAGAACAAAATGGATTTTTAAAAATAAGTCTGATGAACTTGGTAATATTATTAGAAACAAGGATAGGATGGTTGTATAAGGGTATACTTAAATTGAAGGCATCGATTATGCAGAGACCTTTACCCCAGTAGCTCATCTTGAATCGATCAGACTATTTATATCCATTGCATGCTTTAGAAAGTTTAAAATATATCAAATGGATGTAAAGAGTGCATTCTTGAATGACGATTTGCATGAAGAAGTGTATGTTGAACAACCAACGGGTTTTGAAGACCCTAAGAATGTTGATCATGTCTACCGCCTAAAAAAGGCACTCTACGATTTGAAACAAGCTCCCAGGGCATGGTACGGAAAATTGACTAAGTTTCTATTAAGTCATAACTTTATAATGAGAAGTGTTGATAAGACATTGTTTATAAAGAAACATAATGATCATATTTTAATAGTACAAATTTATGTTGATGCCATTATTTATGGATCTACCTGTGCTAACATGACTGTTGAGTTTGCAGATCTTATGAAGTCTAAGTTCGAAATGAGCATGGTTGGAGAATTGAATTATTTTTTAGGGTTGCAAGTTAAACAACAACCTGATGGTTTCTTTATCTCTCAAACCAAATATGCTCTAAACTTAGTTAAAAAGTTCAGATTTGAGAGTGAGAAAAACTTTGATAATCCAATGAGTACTACTTTAAAACTCTCTAAGGACTTTACAGGTAAAAGTGTGGATCCTAAATTGTATCGTAGTATGATAGGTAGTTTGCTTTATTTAACTGCGGGCCGACCTGATATTGCATTTAGCGTAGGAATTTACACTAGATATCAATCTGACCCTAAAGAGTCGCATCTAACTGCTGTTAAGTGCATTTTGTGATATGTCGCTAGTTCAGCAAATCTTGGTCTCTGGTATAGACATGATACTAGTGTGCAATTAGCTGGTTACACTAATGCTGATCGGGCTGGTAACATTGATGATCAAAAATCAACCAGTGGTGGCTGTTTTTATGTAGGGAACTGTTTAGTTTCTTGAAAAAGTAAGAAACAAAGTTCCATATTGCTCTCAACTGCTGAGGCTGAATACATTACAGTAAGTAATGCATGTTCTCAGATTGTGTGGATGAAAAGAATGCTAAGCAATTACGGAATTGCCCAGGATTCTATAGTTTTATATTATGATAATTCCAATGTAATTAATATATCTAAAAATCTAATCCAACATTCACGAACCAAGCATATTGACTATCACTACATTCGTGAATTAGTGGAAGAAAAGACAATTTCTTTGGAATATATTCCGACCGAGAATCAACTAGCTGATATATTTATAAAACCACTTGACAAAAGTAGGTTTGTTAAATTGAAATTTAATCTTGGTATGTGTAATATGAATTGATTATTGATGCATTTTTATAACATAATGTATATATTTATTATTTTAAATGTTAAAATTTTAAAATTTGTGTAAAATTGCACATTTTGGGCTGTGCACGACCAGTCGAGTACATACTCGACCAGTTGTAGCACGACCGATCGAGCATGTACTCGACCAACCATGAACCGCGGATTTGGTGATTTATTTGGGGAAAAAAATCCATTTTTCCTCATTTTGGTTATCTTCTCCAATGGCTCCTAGGTCGACCGGTCGAACCCATCTTCTATTTCTTCAAGGTTAGTGCATTGCTTTCATTTTTCTTGTAGATTCAAGTCCTTTGCACTCCCTTTTTATCATTTGTGTGATTTATTTCTTGATTTATAGTAGTTTTTGGGGTTTTCTTCTCAAAAATATGATATATTGGAAACCCACTCTACCTCTTTTGTAATCTCTTTGTTCCTTGCTTTCTTTGTTGCAAATGGAAGGTAGAACTAGAAAGAAAGGATCTCGTGGTCCCTTAGCTTCTAGGTCGACTCCTATCACAGTGCACCACCTTCGGTCGCCCAAAGATGATCCCTCTTATGTGCGGGATATTTGGTTGCGCAATGTTATAGTGGAACAACCCGTGAATGTTGATCATTTGACTCCATTTGATCTCCTTCCTCTCATTCTGCCTGTAGGATGAGATAACATACTATATTGGGGTGGGCCGGCATACCGCTCCATTGCGCAGGCTATGTATGCTTACATTACTGATTTTTCTACTGAAAATCTGACATTCACTATCTCAACCAGAGAAGGTCCAATTGATGTGGACCGTCACCTTATCTTTGGATTAGTGGATTTACCTGTCAATGATGAAGGTATTCCCATTAGTGATCTAGTAGAAAAACCATTTGAAACTGAGAAGCGAATGCTTACTAGAGATTTACGCAATATAGATGCGGAATGGAATATTATTGAAAATGCGCTTACCTCAAAGTTTTTGTTACCCAGATATAGAATCCTTCATAGGATTTTCATTTCAAATGTCTATCCTCATTCTGGTAACAAAGCCGAACTCACTACGTTCATGGTTCGCATTCTTCATTCCATGTCTTCCTTCCTTGATTTGTCATTGCATCATTCAGTTCCATCTCCATCCAGGACACAGTGGCATTCCCTTCGCTTATCTTATGAATGTGTTGGCCACCTATAGTTTAGTGGCTATGCCTGTTGGAGAAGCTCCTATTAACCACCTACCATTCAACAACTCAAATATTAACAAGATGAATTTAAAGCTGGCCTCCAAGTCAATGTGGATGTTGGTGGAGCTGATGTCGCAAATGAAGAAGAGGGTGATTTGCCTCCAGATGACATCAATGTGGATGATATTTTTTAAGAGATTGAATCCGATTCAGCCGATCATCCTGATTATCAACCATCTGACTTTGATGCACATTTGCACTCTCTTGAGGAGAAGGTAGAAAATATGAATGTGTCCCATGACTTGCAATTTAAATATATGAGAAAATATCTTGGGCACCTTAATAAGAGACATCATCAAATTGATCATACCATACCTGCTCCTTCTTCGGGTTCTGATTAGTATTTAATTATGTGGTTTGTAATAATTTTTAAGATACTTGAACTACTTTTGGATTATGTGGTTGGACATGCTTGAACATGCTTTCTTATGGTTCTAATTACTTGGTAATCTTACTCTTATATGAACTTCTTTTTCATTACTCTTTTATTTACTTCCTTATTTATCTACTTCCATTCTCATTTAATGGTTCCTTCCTTTGTCATATTGTGACAAAAAGGGGGAGAATTTTATCATGCTTAACATGTGGAATTGTGGATAGTAGCCATATTTCCATTTTTTGATATTGATGAGGAGTATTGATGTGGAGTAAGGGGGAGTAAGTAAGGGGGAGAGTATTGATGTGGAGTATTGATGCGTATTGGCTTATTCTGGTTGTTGTAACTAGAATATAATTCTTTCTTCTGCATATATGGTGTATGATTCTTTATTGTGCGTGTAATACTTATGTTATTTTAATGAAGTGTGTTTTGTCACTAATTTGACAAAGGGGGAGATTGTAAGTGCTATGGTTTCTAGCTCCTATGATTGTCAAATTTTGTAGTGCCAAAACCTCTTAGAATATGTGTCTTGTGTAGCGCATCTACGTATTCAAGACTATGCATCTGATGCACAAGAACAAAGGCCTTTACCTTAACAACTTCAAATGCAAGATTACATGTTCATGTTCAAGTACAACACCAAGTGTTAATTCAATCTTTCAAGCTTCAATAGTTTAAGTTTTTAAAGCTTTGTCCAAGTCAAGAAAAAGTTCTTTACTTTAAACCTCCAGCTCAAGCTTCCATGTTAGTCAAATTCAAGCTTCAAAAGTCTCAAGTTCAAGCTTCATCATATTTCAAGATCTCAAGCTTTGTGAACTTTAAAGAACAACTATCAACTGAAGTAAAAGAAGATTCAATGTTCATATTTTGCTTACAAGGTATGAATAGCCCTAGATTGACCATAGGATAGGTCATTTTAAATATATAATTTAATTGGGTCACTTTATAAGTGCTTAGACTGTTTTTTGACTAGTCTTATACTATGTTCGAATAATCCTAGTACTGGCTCAACCAGTTCAAGAAATCCTCGACCAGTCTTAAGTTTGTTACTTATTTTTAGGATTTTTTATTATTGCCTCGACCAGTCCTGGAGACTGCTCGACCAGTCGAGTGAACAGTGCTCGACTAGTCCTGTAGGCTCAATTCAAAGTCCAACAACTAAAAATGGTCCCACACGACCAGTCGTGGAGGCCACTCGATCGGTCGAGCAGGCCCTTCGACCAGTCGTGGAATGGTCTTATCTTATTGCGCCCAAATTTTTAAAAGTTTGTTGGTCCTTCGAGCAGTCGAGCTGACCTCTGGACCAGTCGAAGATGCAATTTCTGCACTTATAAATAGAGCACGAATTTTAGAGTTTGATATTTAATTCAAGTAAGATTAAGACACCACTCTAAGAGATAAGTTAGTGATAATCTTAAGCTATTTAGTGCTCATTTTATATTCTCTTTAATTAGCTTTCTGCATTTGATTTTGTATATTCTACATTCCAATTTTATTTGAAAGAGGGATTGAAGTTTTCCCATTTCTTGGAATCAAAATCAAATCAAGCTAGCCCAAGGTGCTTTAATCTAAAATCAATTTAGAACTTAGAGCCATTTCATAAGTGAGTGTGAATATTGAACATCTACGTTGAACTTCTACTCCGAATTGGTTCTACCGGGTTGCATCAAAAGGAGAATATCCAAATAAGTATTTTACAGTTTTGTAAATTCATTCTTTTGGTTTCTTTGAGATTGTGCCAGGAAAATCTTTCTTTTAGTTTGTCTGAGGTGATCTAGAAAACTCAGAGTGTGGGGTTTTTGAATTGTGTAAGCCCACTTGAAAGACACAATTGTGAGGGTTTTAGGTGAACCTTGAAAATTCTATTTCATAGTGAACGCCAATATCCACTGTGTGGGGATATTAGGAGTAGAGTAGTTGTGTGGCTATTTTTCCAAACAGTTGGTGTACACATAAGCGAACCACTATACTTTCTAGTCTTGTGGTGATTGATTGATTATTTCATTTTGTGAATATTGTAATTTCCCTTTATGCATTTGTGGAGAATGTTGTAATTTCTTTTATGCAAGTTTGGGAATGTTGTAATAGCTTAGTTTCTTTCTTTGCTATTTATTTCTTTATTCTTCTGTATCAGTTTGAGTTTTTGATATAGAGACCATTCTAGGAATCAGGTTGTCCTACCATAAACCATTGGTTTTTGGTGTAAAGTTGTCCTTAGAACAACATCTGTATCAACCTCATAATACTTGTACACTTGAGGTTGTTTTACATTTCTACATTGTGGAATTGTTTATTTGCTATCTTTATTTATATTTGTTTAAATTCTGTATTTTATTTTTTAATTTGGTATAGTCCTATTCACCCCCCCCTCTAGGACTCTTAGCTAGGCCATTTAAAGAAGCACACACTCTGTTAGGCATGCCTCTTATATTGGTTGTTTGCGCATGCTAATACCCTTGTATTAGTGGAGTACGGGATGTATAAGAACCCTTACATTGCTTTCATGAATCTTATTCATTATTATTAATCTTAAAGGATAACCATCACTATGAGTAGGGCATTAACCCTCTCCAACCGTACAAACGATGTAGGTGATGTACAGATCGAAGATCTAGAGGACAATCTCCCTATGAAAAATTATGCTGAAAGAATAAGATGGTTTCATGAATTAATTTTATACTTCCGCTACAAACTCAATAAATGTAATAAGCTCCTATTGAGAGGGCATTTGATTATTTATTAAATTTCTTTACTCTGATGAAATAATCAATCTAATCGATTTTATTCTTATGAATGTTACCTTCATGAATGTATCCGGATGTGATTTAAATAAAAAATTAAGGTGCAATTTCAAAAGCATCCAAGTTTTACATTATTAACACCTGATTTTCTCAGGCACGAGTATGAACTCTGGCCGTGAAAATTCAAGTTGTTACACAGGCAGTTCCTAAGAAGTCCGTAATCATCATTGTAGTCAATGCCGGCAATGAACTCGTGCCAACTAGAGTTACTACTAGTTGGAGAATGTGCATTGATTACAGGAAGTTGAATACCATTACAAGGAAGGACCACTTTCATTTGCCCTTCATTGATTAAATTTTGGAAAGGCTAGCCTGTCACTCTTACTATTACTTCCTTGACGGATATTCGGGTTACATTTAGATAGAGATAACCCTCAAAGATCAAGAGAAGACAACATTCACATGTCCCTTTAGCACCTTTGTTTACCGAATGATGTCATTCAGACTATGTAATGCCCCTGCCACTTTTCAGCGATGCTTATTGAGTATTTTTTCTAATATGATGGGGCAATATTTAGAGGTCTTCATGGACGACTTCTCTATCTTTGGTCCATCCTTCAGCGAATGTTTAGAAAAACTCTTAAAAATGTGCTGAAGTAATGTGAGGAGAAGAATTTGGTTTTGAATTGGGAAAAATGTCATTTCATGGTTCCCAAGGGAATAGTGCTTAGAAATATAATTTTATCCAAAGGAATTGAGGTAGACAAGGCTAAAATTGACCTTATCTCTAACCTACCTCCACCTAAGAGTATACGTGACGTGTGATCCTTCTTAGGATACGACGGATTCTATAGACAATTCATAAAGGACTTTAGTCATCTCTCTCGTTCTTTATATAATCTCCTTAAAAAAGATGCACCATACGAGTGGACTAAACAATGCCAAGAAGCCTTCACTAAGCTCAAGGGCATGTTGACAACCGTACCTATCATGCAACCACCCAATTGGATAATCGCTTTTGAGATTATGTGCGCACGTCTGACTATGTTATTGGGGCAGTGTTAAGCCAAAGAAAAGAGAATAAGCCCTATGTGATTCACTATGTGAGTAGAATACTAAATTCTACCTAAGTAAACTACTCTACTACGGAGAAGGAGCTCTTAGCCGTAGTGTTCGTATTAGACAAATTTAGGTCCTACTTGATCGGATCTAAGATCATCATTTACACTGATCATGCGGCGCTGGAATACCTTATTTCTAAGAATGATGCTAAGCTTCACTTGATAAGATGGATCCTTCTACTCCAAGAGTTCGACATAGAAATACGAGATAAAAGGGGAGTAGAGAACGTAGTGGCTGACCATCTCTCTAGGCTTGATCTTCACCAAAAATGAAATGAGCAACCACTCTGATACCACTTGAAAAGGAGAGATGAAGTAGTCCTAGAGGGGGGGTGAATAGGACTATGCCAAATAATTGAATAAAGTGTTGAATAAATAAATAAATTAGAAATCTCAATTGCATTAGTATTGAAACGTTGATTTAAACTGATTCGTATAACAATCTTCACCCAAACAAGTTTAGGTAGGACAACTTTATTTCACGAATGTGATATGAATCAAAATTCCAAACTGAACAAAAGTAAATAAAACTAACTATTACAAATATTCACCACTTGTACTAAAATGAAATTACAACCATTCACTACAAAAGTAATAAAAGCATTCACCACAATACCAAGAATTATAGTAGTTTGGCATGTCAACAACTGTGCTTAAACAGCCACACCTACTCAACTCCCAAAATTACTAACCACATAATCTTGGCTTTCACTATGAATAAGGTTTCTATAGGGTCACCTTAAAACCTGATACAGTTGTAATTTTACCGGGCTATCATAAACAAAAAAAACCCTTCACTGAGATTTTCTGGCTTATCTCAGAAAAACCAACATCGAGATTTTCTGGCTATCTCAGAAAAACTAAATACAAAATATAAATGTATACTTATCTTCACCATAGAAGAAGTTGTAGCTAAAGAACCGCTTTCCTTAAACGTCAAATGTTTAATTTTCAATCTGATAAAAAATGATCGAGGGTTCTATTGATTTTAATTAAATTTAAACCAATGGCTACTTGTATTAATTCCTTCAAATCTTAAAAAAAAAGAGAGTATTCTTTCACTTTTCAGAATCAGAATGATAGAATTAGAGATTAAAGAATTAAATAAAAGAAGCTATAAAATGATTTATAAATACCGTTCAATAGCTTGACAATAATTGAGGCTTCTTTCTCTCTCTTGCAGAAGGATTTTTGATAAACTTGAATTACATTTTCGGATTGAGATAAAACCTCAATTTATAGGCAAAGAACTTGTTGCTTTGACTCTTCTAAGACAGTCTTCGACTAGCCCAAGCATCGTATTCTATTCCAATGGATTTTCATATTTAAGTGGAATAAAATTTAACAGATCTTTGACTAGTTGAGGACCCAACTCGACTGGTCGAAGGTGGTCTTCGACTAGTTGAGTGTGCCAAGACGATTTTAGTTGTTGGACTTCGAGCCGATAAATGCTCAACCGGTCGAAGAGTGACCTTCTATTGGTCGAAGGCATAACAAAAATTTCTGTTTCACTCGGGTTGTACTAGGACTAGTATAAAAAATCTTAGGTTGGTCGAGCCAAAACTTAGGCTGGTCAAAACTCAACCAAATATAAGCATAAAAATCCAATTTTAAATATATCTTGAAAACACCTAAACCTAAGGTTTTTCTAGGGTTTATAATACCTGTATGGACCGAACTTCATTGTCTTGAAGTAGATTAGAGTCTTAAACTTCTCTAAGGAGCTTGATCTTCTACTAAAACATTATTAGAACTTGACTTCATGTTATGTTTTGAGCTTGATCTTCTACTAGATCTTGAACTACGCTTGAACATTGATCTTGAATCATACTTGAAGATCACTTGGTAAGATGTTTTGACTACACGAAATTTGACAAGTAAGGTGTAAAGTGTGCTTTAAACATTATAACACTTACAATCTCTCCCTTTATCAATTTAATGACAAACCACTTAGAATTACAATTATCAGAATGAAGCATTATACTCTTGTACTCAAGTTGTAGAAGATTGTTGAAAAGATTTGTTGAAGAATTACTACTCCCCCTTAATTTGTACTTCCCTTATATTATGACATAAAACATTTCATTCCATAGTCATTCATTAATATCCAAGCCATTATGTATCATTTATCATATCATTCATATATTCATATATTCAAAACCATTCTTCAAGTAATAACTAACCCTCTCCCCCTTTTTGTCACAAGTTGACAAGGGAATGAATAGTTCATCTATCAAGAAAATGAGATATGCAATGAATTAATAACCACAAAACTTAATAGAAGAAGAACATGTGAATATAGTAAGGAGATAATTAGCATATGAAAATGTCAAGGTTAAGGAAATAAACATCCAAGTAGTTTAGGAGAGTGTGAAGAAAGTAACCAAGCAAACAACCAAAGTTTAAGTTATACAGCCCCATAAATAGAAGAACTCAAAAGAAAAGATCTCAATCAGATCCAGATGATGAAGGAGCAGGTAAGGAAGGATCAAGCTGGTGCAAACTCCTGGTGATACGATGAAAGTACTTTTTCATGTACTTCATTGATGATTTTTGAGTTTGAACTACATTGTCCTATGAGACCTGCAGTGCCTTAACTTTCTCCTACAATGATTTAAGATGATCATCAACCTGAGAAGGTTGATAGTCTGGATCTTCTAGATCATCTGACTTATCGAGCTCAGCAAAAATGTCATCCATCAAAGTGTCTTCAGGTGTAGGTTCTTCCTCCTCTTCTTCATCACGTTGGCCAGGAAGAAATTACAGATTCATCTTATTCAAGTTGGTATTGTAAAATGGTAATTCCGACTCTGGTGCCTCAGACACAAGAATGGTGACATTACAATGTAAAGTAATGCATGTCATGAGGTAAGCAAATGGAATCGAACCATGACCAGGATGAAGATGAAACTAAACAATAATGTAGCATATGAGAGAAGGAAGACATACTTGAATACCAGATGCAACCGAATGGAGGACACGAGTGATGAAGGGAGTAAGTTCCGACTTATTCCCCAATTTAAGATAGACGTTAGATGTAAAAATCCTATGAAGAACTCAATATTTTGGGAGCATTTGGTTAGCACAGAGAATTACCAGATTTATATTCAACATTGAAACGATATAATTTATGAGTAATCATTTTTCATTCAGTATGAGTCATTTTATCAGTTAAATTATCAATTGGAATTGTATCTTCTACAATGGTAATCTTAGTCAATGCCGAAATAGTATAGCAATTTACCTTGAAGGTCCCTTCTACAAATTTAATTGTAAATGTAAGGTTTTCTAAAGACACATAAAAAATAGAAGCGTACATCGCTTGCGTAATGGAACGGTAATCTGTTCTGCCCTAACCAAGAATGCCATCCCAACTGATATTGGAAAGAAAAGGAACAAGTTCAAACAGTGCAATGTGATTAAGATATACAGTATGCTTGATAATTATGTCTCTTGAACGAAAATTCCTAACTTACTCCAAATCCTCTTCGGGGCCCCTTAGGGTTCTCACATTAATTGGAGTCGGCCTAGTGGACGAGCTATCACAGCTCTTGTGTGTTGTCATTCTTTTAGTACGATGCTCTATTTAATGATTGCACAAGAAATAACTAAAGAGAGTAGGTGGATTGAAGGTAAATCAGATTTTACCCAAAACCCACTGAAAAGAAGGTTTGAAAACAACAATACACCCCAAATATGAGATTGACTAGCAAAGATTAACCCAAAACTTGAAGGAAATAGAAAAATAACCACTTATAAGCAAGTTTGTCGAGAGGGGCACCAGCTAGTCGAGGAAGGTGGAAATGAAATTAAAAAAAAAGTGATTTTTCACTTTTTAGGGTGAAATCGCATGGTCCTCGACCGGTTGAGCACGTACTCGACTTGTCGAGCAACACAAAATTTAAAATTTTTGACATTTTATTATTTTATGAATTTAATTAATATAAATATAAAATAAATAAATGTAAAAACAATACGATTAATTAATAATACCCAAACCAATATCATGCTTTAAATTAGAAAATCTATTCATGTCGAGCAGTTTGGTCAGTATGTCTACAAGCTGCTTCTCATTTTGAATGTACTTTAGCACAATAATCTTGTCTTCAACTAATTCTTGAATATAATAATATCAAATATTGATATGTGTGAGACTCGACCTAAATTCGCATGTGTGCATGTGTGTGTGTGAGTATGCATCTCGTTCATTTTGGTCCCACGGTCCTATCGGTCAAATTTCGGCGACCTGCGAGCTTCGGGTAGTGTTTGCGGTCATCCTTGAGTTCGGTCACGTAGACTTGACTCGGATCGACCCAATACCTATGCCATTATATCTGCATCATTGCCACGGTTCCAATGCCGCGTCTCATGCATGATTCTAACATTCGTATTTTGTGATATCGACCCAAACATTCTTGACCTTTGATCATGATCGTGGACCCCACTTATAGGGTGTGCATGTTATCAAGGTGGGGCACACCCTATGAGCACTTTCTCCCATAAAGCCACCCCACCTAGCTACTAGCCTATCTAGGCCTAGCAAATCCATGATGAGATTGAAATTGCGGTAAAGACCGCTTTAGTTGAAGTAGGAATATGCCAATATGTCCTAGAGGGGGGTGAATAGGACTTTTCAATAATTTTATAACAATTTTAAAATCCTATCACTCTAATCCTTATATCAAGCATATATTAGGATTAATCAAGAATAACTCTACTGGCTTCCAAGCCCGATAGAGGATCCAATCACAAACTATTTGAGAAATGAACAATATGCAAATTAGTGTGTGATGGATATGACTGTGCGTGTGTGTGAGGTGTGATCTCAGATAATCAGATATGAAAGTATTTAAGAAAATCACATAAACAAATGAAAGACAATAACAATCTTAAACACAGTCATTTTTATAGTGGTTCGACTACTTGTCTACTCCACTCTGGGTAACCGCACTCAATTCTTGAGTGTACCAGATTTTACTAAGGAGGTTTCACACAGTTCACCCCAAACCCAAGGTTTTAAATCAGGCTCACCTTTAACCTTTACAACCTAAACCTAGGCTAACTGTTTATGATCTCATGAGTAAGGGTCGACACAAAGCACCCACTTTTAGGTATACTAGCCAAGGATCTTCCACAAGACCCTAACTGTTTATGCTCTCACGAGCAAGGGTCAACACAACGCACCCACTTTTAAGCACACTGGTAAAGGATCTTTTATAAGACCCTAACTGTTTATGCTCTCCATAGAGCAAGGGTCAACACAACGCACTCACCACGTACACTCCCACCGAAGGCCTCCTAGGGGACTTACAAGAGGCGAGAAACACCTTAGACCCAATCCTACAAAGGAATGATCACAAGGGTCTTCTATACTCTGATAACTTACAGATAAGCAAATGAGTCCCTTTTTGCTCGTTGACGAAGATCTCCTCCTTTGTTGATGAAGATTCTTTTGCTTCCTTGAACCACAACTCAGAAGATATACCAATGTATGATGATGGGTTGGGTCAAGGTTATGATGGAATCCTACTCTCAAATATTTTCCTATAAGGAGATAGAGCGATTTCAATCATCTATGCATTCAAGGCATCCCAGCTTAATGATTTACCATTAAGGTGGTAGCTGGAGGATCCTTGAATGTGGAAGTTCATTGCCCAATCCACTCTATTGAATATCAATGATAAGGGTGGATTGGAGGATGAACTTCTTTGAGAGAAAGGGCTTTGGGTAAATGATCTAAGGTTAAACACTCAAAAGCACTCTCTTCTTTCTCTCACAACAACTAAAGACAAGTTATATATATAGGCAAAAAGTTCCAATGGATATAAAACGGTCACATTTATGACAGAGTTCAATATCATCGAGTGTATACTCTCGATTGTATCAATTGGCTACTCGATGACACAAACTCAAATGTCATATGCTTTTAAAACCTTTTGCCAGCTTGTCGAGGAGATCGAAACATGTGTCAATGTCATTGAATTTCGAACTTCGATTTCATTGACACGAGGATCGATTCCTCGACATTTGAAAATAAGAGAGACAAAGCCTTTGAAAATTTTCAGGTCAAGGATATGATCGAGGTACACTCGATATCATCAGAATTTAAATGTCAGTGATATCGAAGGTCGTGTCGATGCGTCGATAAATCCAAAGATTTTATCAGTGAGCTTGCTAGACAGTTTATGTCCTTTCTCGATGCCATCGATCTGACCTCGATATCATCGATATTTGAATATCGATTCTATAGAGTGACCCTCGATCCAAGATAAAAAAACCACCTGAAAAATGTTGCTGGGAAACTGTGTCTAAGACCGATATCATTTAAGGGCTTCCGATATCATTGGTTTTTGAATTCCGAGGATATCGAGGAGTATTTCGATATATCGAAGGTCTTCATAATTTTCCTTAAAAAAACAGCGACACATTTGCTCTGTTGTCAATTTTATCGAGTCAAATTCAATAGACTCTTGATTTGAATATTGATGATATCGATAGGTATATCGATACATCGATAATTTCGTCCAGATGTGTATGTGGTTGCTGGAAATATTTTTCCTCATTTCGATGATATCATTTAGTCATCGAGGACATCGACAACGCATGTCGATAATATCGATCATTATATCGATAAAACTGATAGAGCTAGAAAACTTAGAGATTTTCTGATATTTTAAAAAGTTTTCTAACTCAAAAACCCTATGGTATTCTAATTAATTTTTAAGGGTTTTAAGTACCTGGTGTTTTGGGACATGGGATGTGAGACTTAGATTTACCTATGGTGAGTTCGTGCACACATCCGGTTAAGGCAGATGCTTTGATCGATCTTCCTATAAGGCTCTGCTGTCTAGCTGACTCAACACTCACGCTAATTGACAAACTAGGGCACTTTCAATCTCCCTCTTTGTCAATTACGTGACAAAATACCAAAACACCCTAGAACAGCATCTAGACAAACACACCCTAAATTGTGTGTACATGTATTTTACACAATTTTACAATGTCTAGTGAAACCATACACACGATCAGTAGCTGCTCCCCCTAACAACAGCATTCTCTCCATATCTTGATGCAGCTGCTCCCCCTAACACCTGTATCATCATTCATAGATAGATATATGCAATTTTCTGTCAGGGTGTTTTTGTCAATCATTGGCAAAGGTATAGCAATTGATATTGATTGATGTTAAAGCACTTTGGGAGAACCAACATTCAGAGAGCATACATATATAAAGGATAGATGTATAATGATCAAAACAATGTAATCAGACATCATTTTCAGAAACTGTGTATGCATAGCAGATAATATATAGATCAAGATATCACATACATCACATACCAGAGAAAACAGAGGATATTAAAACATAATCATGGCAGTAAATAGGAGTGAATTATAACTAGCCATATCCAAAAAATATCCAATGCATATACTGCCCCAGTTTGGCAGTATTATAATAATCAGGCAGTGTAAATGAGAAACCCATCCAATCTTAGCCCCCTAAAAAAAATGCGCACACCCAAAATAAAATGCTATGAAAAATCGCAGCGACATAGAACTTTCCCAGTCAGCTCCTACCGTCCCCGAGGATCACCATGTGTAAGCAAATCTACCACTTGCTGGCTAGTTTACTGGACAACGTCGACTTTCTCTTCAATCATGGTGAGTCACCTTTCATAGTTGTAAAGATGCTCCTCCATACTAGCCATCCCGTTCAGTAGGTGACATTCGATGGGATGAGCTTGGGAATTTGTGATAGACTCTGGACTTAGCAGTGGCGTTCGATTGGATCCCCAATGAGTAGGAGGACTTGAAGGTTGAGCATGTTGAGCAGCCGACTGCAGGGGAGCACTATTCTCGGGAAGAGATGAGGTGAGGCATAACTGCTGAGCCACCTGGGTTGCATCACTATCAAACCATGCTTCTAGATGCACAACATCAGATGTAGCAGGGAGACTAACATGATGAGCTAGTTTACAGATGATCACAAGAAAGGCTAGTGTATTCCAATGGTTGCCTTGGATGATGCGAATTAACTACTTGAGAAGAAGTGTTGGGAGGCACACTTGAATTTCTTGATACACATCATACAACACATTCAGCACAAAGGGAGAAAGATGATTACCATTCACATCACATGGATATACATTGGACCCAAAAATGCTATGGAGGATTTTAAAGGTGGGGCCAAGATGATTAATGTGAAGCGAATTATCATCATTTCGAGGAATAGTGGTCCCCTAACATAGTGCGCGAGTTACCTCTCCCCAAACGCCCAGACCATTTAGATTCCTATTGATTACTGGAATTCGAGTGACCTCAAGATCTAAAATATGACCCAAAGTGATGGGAGTGATAAGTTTGGAGTAATGCAAAAATTCAATTTGAATGCACGAGGGTTCATCATGAATGACATGACTTTTACTGAAGAATTCATAAATCACCCCTAGTTGATAAGAACCACCAAGATGCAGAATATTTTGTCATCCTATCACTTCTAGGAGAAGGTCCACACTAAAAGTCTCGATGGCACTGTTAAGAACCAGACGCTCAACAACAGTGGCTGGATGTCTTTCCGCTGGAACAAGTTGATGCTTGCTAGGTTGCTTGGTCTTTGATTTTGAAGATTGAGGAAGAGACTTACCTTTGCCTTTGATCATGATTTTTCAGTGTGAGGGACAGGTAAAGGTAAGAAGAAGCAACCAGAGAAGGGAGGGGATATGAGAATTTGAAATCGAATACACCCTCATTCTTATAGCAGCAGTGTCGATCATATCGATCCCTCATCGATGGAATCAATCACATGCTATAATGACATTAAAGACCGTTCTGATCACCATTGGGAAAATGCCAATTTCCAATGGAAATTAGGCTAGTCCAACCGTTGGGAAGGACTGCTGGTTATCACCTTACATTCCTGAGATTCTTCAATTTTATCGATGTTGAATATCGATCTCATCGAACTATAAATATCGATGATATCGACATAGTTTAGATATCATCAAGATTGTTATAATCTAGCATTCCAAAACTAACATGGTTAATACATGAGGTTTAGACTTGTGGCTGATACTTAACCATGAATGTCCTAGTGTGAAGATTTACCTATGTGAATCATGGTCACTGGGATATTTTCAACGAGTGCATACTCCAATAGATTTTTAAAGATCACTAAACCTATTTGTATCAAGAGGTTTAGTGAGGATATCTGCGAGTTGCTTTTCTATGGAAACATAATCCAATGTAATAATCTTGTCTTCAATAAGTTCTTGGATAAAATGATCACGGATGTCAATGTGCTTGGTCCGAGAATGTTGGACAAGATTTTTTAAAATGTTGATCGTACTTGTGTTATCGTAGAATAGACTCATTGTGGGTTGTTCGATTCCATAGTCCAACAACATCTGTTTCATCCAAAGGAGTTGTGCACAACAACTTCCTACAGTAATGTATTCAGCCTCAGCAGTGGATAATGATATTGAGTTTTGCTTCTTACTCTGCCAAGAGACCAGACAATTTCCAACATAAAAACATCCTCCACTTGTTGATTTTTGATCATCTAAATTTCCAGCCCAATCAACATCAGAGTATCTAGCAATGATGGTGGATGTTTCAAATGGATATCATAGTCCAAAAGAGGTAGTTCCGGCTATGTATTTAATGATCCTTTTAACAGCCGTCAGGTGAGATTCCTTAGGATTTGCTTGATATCGAGCACATACACCCACACTAAAAGATATATCAGGATGACTAGCTGTGAGGTATAGTAGGCTTCCTATCATACTTCGGTAGAGATGTTGATCCACACTCTTACCATTTACATCTTTGGAGAGTTTGAGTGTGGTGCTCATGGGAGTGATAAGAACGACCAGATTCAAGACCAAACCTTTTCACCAAATCATTTGCATACTTAGTTTGACAAATGAAGATTACATCATTTAGCTGCTTGACTTGCAATCCTAGGAAAAAGTTTAATTCGCCAACTATACTCATTTCAAATTCTGATTTCATGAGGTTGGAAAATTTGATAGCAGCATCTTCACATGTTGAACCAAAAACTATATCATCCACATAAATTTATGCAATAAGCAGTGAGTCCTTTGTAGTTTGAGTAAACAATGTTTTATCTACACTTCCTCTGCAGAAATTATGATCCAAAAGAAATTTTGTCAATCATTCATACCAAGCACGTGGTGCTTGTTTGAGACCATAGAGAGCTTTGTTCAGATGATAAACATAATGGGGATACTTAGGATCTAAAAATCCTTTTAGTTGTTCTACGTAAACTTCTTCAACAAGATCTCCATTAAGAAAAGCACTTTTTACGTCCATTTAAAATAATTTAAATTTTAATGCACATGCAACAGACATAAGGATTCTAATAGACTCAAGGCGAGCTACAGGAGAAAATGTTTCATCAAAATCAATGCCTTGTATCTGTGAGTACCCTTGAGCTACAAGCCTTGCTTTGTTCCTGATCACATTCCCTAATTCATCAGATTTATTCTTGAAGACACATTTGGTTCCAATAACATTTGTATTGAGTGGCCTGGAAATCAATTGCCATACCTCATTTCTCTGAAATTGTTGAAGTTCTTCTTGCATAACATTTATCTAGTATTCATCTTGAAGAGCTTCTACAATATTCTTAGGTTCAATCTTTGAGATAAAGCGGAAATGACTATAAATGCTTTCTATCTGCCGTCGAGTTCTTACACCATCATTAGTATCTCCAATAATTTGTTCTCGAGGATGATCCTTAATGATGGGTATGTTAGATGACAGATGGGGTTCATTTAATGATGGAGATTTGTTATCTGATTTATCTAGTATGCATGAATTAACATCATCTTCTAATTCATTCATAGGGGTATCTTCTTCATGAGGATGATCATCAATTACCACATCGACAGACTCTTGAATAGTGAGGGTTCTTAGGTTGTACACTCTATAAGCACAACTATTAATGGCATACCCCAGAAAAATACCTTCATCACTGATAGAGTCAAATTTTCCAAGGTGATCTCTGTCTCTCAAGATGTAGCATTTACTACCAAAAACCTGAAAATATTTCACACTAGGTAGTTTCCCATACCATCGTTCGTATGGAGTTTTGTTCAAGTCTGCTCTAAGATATACTCTATTAATGATGTAGCAGGTGGTATTGACAGCTTCTGCCCAGAAACTTTTTGCCATATCTTTCCCATTTAGCATAACTGACCCCATTTCCTGCAATACTCAATTTTTTCTTTCGACGACTTCATTTTACTATGGGGTTTTTGGGGCTAAGAATTCATGACGAATTCCTTTCTCATTGCAATATTTTTCAAATCTTTTATTTTCAAATTCCCCACCATGATCACTTCTGATGCGATTAATGCAATATCCTTTTTCATTTTGAAGTCGCTTTGCCAAGATTACAAATTCCTCAAAGGCATTTGATTTCTCTCGAAGAAAGACGACCTAAGTAAATCTGGTGTAGTCATCTACTACCAGCAGAAAATATCTTTTCTTACCATGGCTTTTTCCTTTGGTTGGACCAACCAGATCTATATGCAGTAAATCTAAGGGTTTTATTGTTACTATGGTGGTTGTCTTTTTGTGTCCGACTTTTATCTTTTTTCCTTTTAGACATTCTCCATAGACAACTTTTTCTTCTTTTCTAATCCTGAGAAGTCCTCTAAACAAATTTTTTGAACTGAGCTTGGATAAATTTCGGTAGTGAACATGTCTTAATCTTTGGTGCCATAATCTGGATTTATTCTTTATAGCCATATTACACTTTGTGGATAGCACACTCTCAGTTGTACTTACAATGACATAATAGTTGTCACTAGTACGTAAACCTTTTATGAGAGATTTTCCTGTATGATCTAAAATCCTACACACATCCTTTAAGAAAGTGACCAAATGTTCTTTGTCACAGATTTGGGAGATACTGAGGAGATTATATTTCAGGCCTTCTACACAGAGGACATATTTGATTTTTGGAAGGCCTGGTACAGCTATTGTTCCTTGTCCAACAATTTTAGCTGAGCTACCATCTCCAAATGTGACTGACCCTCCATCAAAATTTGAATACTCACAAAAATGAGTTTGATCACTAGTCATGTGTCTAGAGCATCCACTATCAAGGTACCATTTTGAACTATTGCCAACTTTCAGAGTAGTATGGATTACAAGGCAATTGTTTTGATCTGTCACATCCTCTAAGACCCTTTTGATCATTATTCCAACTTCAGTCAAAATCACTCTCTAGGCGGTGAAACCCTTAAGAGAGACCCGCTCTGATACCAATTGAAATTTCGGTAAAGACCGCTTTAGTTGAAGTAGGAATATGCCAATATGTCCTAGAGGGGGGTGAATAGGACTTTTCAATAATTTTATAACAATTTTAAAATCCTATCACTCTAATCCTTATAAAAAGCGTATATTAGGATTACTCAAGACTAACTCTACTGGCTTCCAAGCCCGATAGAGGATCTAATCATAAACTATTTGAGAAATGAACAATATGCAAACTAGTGTGTGATGGATATGACTGTGCGTGTGTGTGAGGTGTGATCTCAGACAATCAAATATGAAAGTATTTAAGAAAATCACATAAATAAATAAAAGACAATAACGATCTCAAACACAGTCATTTTTATAGTGGTTCGACTACTTGTCTACTCCACTCCCGGTAACTGCACTCAACCCTTGAGTGTACCGAATTTCACTAAGGAGGTTTCACATGGTTCCCCCCAAACCCAAGGTTTTAAATTAGGTTCACATTTAACCATTACAACCTACACCTAGGCTGATTGTTTATGCTCTCACAAGCAAGGGTCTACACAAAGCACCCACTTTTAGGCACATTGGCTAAGGATCTTTAACAAGACCCTAACTGTTTATGCTCTCACGAGCAAGGGTCAACACAACGCACCCACTTTTAGGCACACTGGCCAAGGATCTTTCACAAGACCCTAACTGTTTATGCTCTCCACAAAGCAATGGTCAACACAATGCATCCGCCATGTACACTCCTGCCGGAGGCCTCCTAGAGGACTTGCAAGGGGTGAGAAATACCTTAAACCCAATCCTACAAAGAAATGATCACAAGGGTCTTCTGGACTCTGATAACTTACAGATAAGCAGATGAGTCCCTTTTTACTCGTTGACGAAGATCTCCTCCTTTGTTGATGAAGAGTCTTCTGCTTCCTTAAACCACAACTCAGAAGATGTACCAATGTTTGACGACAGGTTGGGTCAAGGTTATGATGGAATCCTACTTTCAAATATTTTCCTATAAGAAGATAGAGCGATTTCAATCATCTATGCATTTAAGGCATCCCAGCTTAATGATTTTCCATTAAGGTGGTAGCTGGAGGATCCTTGAATGTGGAAGTTCATTTCCCAATCCACTCTATTGAATATCAATGATGAGGGTGGATTGGAGGATGATCTTCCTTGAGAGAAAGGACTTTGGGTAAATGATTTAAGGTTAAACACTCAAAAGCACTCTCTTCTTTCTCTCACAGCAACTAAAGACAAGCTCTTTATATATAGGCAAAAAGTTCCAACGGATATAAAATGGTCACATTTATAATAGAGTTTGATATCATCGAGAAGGGTCAATATCATCGAGCATATACTCTCGATTGTATCGACTGGCCGCTCGATGAGACAAACTCAAATGTCATACACTTTTGAAACCTTTTGTAGCTGGTCGAGGAGATCGAAACATGCGTCGATGTCATCGGATTTCGAACTCCAATTTCATCGACACGAGGATCGATTCCTCGACATTTGAAAATGAAAGAGACAAAGCCTTTGTAAATTTTGAGGTCAAGGATATGATCGAGGTACACTCGATATCATCAGAATTTGAATGTCGATGCTATTGAAGGTCGTGTCAATGCATCGATAAATTCAAAGATTTTATTAATGAGTTTGCTGGATAGTTTATGTCCTTCATCGATGTCATCGATCCGGCCTCGATATCATTGATATTTGAATATCGATTCTATCGAGTGACCCTCGATCCAAGATAAAAAAACCACCTGAAAAATGTTACTGGGAAACTATGTCAAAGACCGATATCATCGAAGGCCTTCCGATATCATCGGTTTTTGAATTTTGAGGATATCGAGGAGTATTTCGATATATCGAAGGTCTTCATGATTTTCCTTCCAAAATAGGGATACATTGCTCTGCTGTCGATTTTATCAAGTTAACTTTGATAGACTCGAGATTTGAATATCGATGATATCGATAGGATATCGATACATCGATAATTCCGTCTAGATGTGTATGTGGTTGCTGGACATATTTTGTCCTCATTTCGATGATATCGTTTAGTCATCGAGGACATCGACAATGCATGTCGATAATATCGATCAATATATCTATAAAATCGACAGACCTAGAAAACTTAGAGATTTTCTGATATTTTGAAAAGTTTTCTAACTCAAAAACCCTATGGTACTCTAATCAATTTTTAAGGGTTTTAATTACCTGGTGTTTTGGGACATGGGATGTGAGGCTTATATTTACCTGTGGCGAGTTCGTGCGCACATCCGGTTGAAGCAGACGCTTTGATCAATCTTCCTACAAGGCTCTGCAGTCTAGTTGACTCAACACTCACGCTAATTGACAAACCAGGGCACTTTCAGACATTTCTTCCAAAACCCATTATTACCTCCTCTTATCAAGAAAGTCATCATTTTTTTTCTTCCAAAACCCATCATGACATTGCTTTTTGCTCTTCCTTAGCCAAGAGAGCAATGAGTGTATTGGTATACACCCCTCCCTCCTCTCTCTCTCCCTCTCATTCTCTCATTTCCTCTCCCCTTACAAAAAATGTCTAGCCCCCCCCTCCCCTTTCCAACACCTTCTTCCTCCCTTCCTCCACCATCTAGCCATCAAAACCCCATCTGCAACCTTCAATCACCTTCCCCTTGAAGTTATAAACCTAGATCTTGGAGTTTGAAGGCAACTTTAGAGGTGGGTGCTCCTCTAGATGCAGAAATCTGATTTCCTTGGCTTACATATTTTCTTTTTTTCATAAGGGAAGTGTGGGACCCACCAATCCATGGTAGAGATCCCACACAATCCCATGGTTGTGGCCTAGAGGCCCACCTTATGCATACATGATCCATGCATGGGGCCTTCCTCTAGGGGCCCCATCATAGTAATTTCCTTTCATATCATATGATCATATCATGTTTGGGTCATCTTAACCTTATAACCATGGTGGGGATGGCATCTCCACCATACATTTTGATCATAAGCCATGCAAGTGTAAGGTCCATGTTGAAGATGTAAATCTACGTATAATGTATGGTGAGATAGTTCTTGGGAGGGCTCAATAGTGGCGGAGCCCTTCCCTACGTCCGGATTGTTCTTCTTTCTCTCTTTTTCCCTTAGTTTCATTCCTGATCATGGTGTGTAGCCTACCTTGTGGGCCAACAAAAATTCAACCACCCAAAAGAGGGAGGACACCCATGGCATTCCACCCTATGACATGTGGCCTCAAAATCCAACTAATTGGGGCACATGCAAAGGTATTTTGGATGGTGGGATGGTCTGGATAATTGTGGGGCTGACTAGGGTGGTCCATCCTCTAATTTCCTGGGATTAAATCTCATTTTAATTACTGTTTATAATTATTTCTTTCCAATCTATTGTTGCTGTCCAGAAATTGTCTGGACAGATTTTTGGGCCACCTTGGGGCCTGATTTCTGGTAAATTGGTGGGAAGAATGATACTAATTGATATGTAATTCTTGTATTTGAATGACCCACCTAGAATCATACCAAATTTCAGCCCCAACAGACCCCATTTGGGCATCCAAAAGGGTGGGCCAACATAGTGGACTGCCAGAAATTTCTGTTGTGTAGTCCAGCAGCATAGTCCCTTAGAAACTAAAATTTAATAATTCTTTCTCAAATGGTGGGCCATCTTTCTGGGTCCCACCTTGTTATAGGCTTGATGAGGGACCTTGGGTCCAAATTTTAAGAATTTTGGAGGCCCAGAACCCACCCATTTGGATGGCCCAAATTTAATGCAGCAACATGTATGTTGCAGATTTTTATTCTAACCTTACTATCTTCTTTGCAACTATGGATTTTATTGGGCCCAGCCATTGGAGCCTTTATGCATGTCTGTAGGGCCCATATTAACGTGTTCCAGAGGCCCTCGGGGCTGTGATTGTGGGCCGATGTGGCTGGACCAACGATCCATGATGGACGTCCAGCTGGTGGATGCCCACCATGGGCTGGCTGTCCTTGGCTAGGCCCACGATGATGTATGTTTTTCCTCCATGCTGTCCTTCCATTTGTGGGGCCCATGTGTGCATTGGTCCACCCTAGGTGGACGTCCCATGTGGGGCCCACTTGGGTTATGAGGAGCCAACCTTAGTGTAAGAGGGGGGGAGGGGGGGGGGGAGGGGGGGGAGGGGTTGGAGGGCAAGCCGTTCATAGCCTTGAACCGTCCCACCCTTGGGACGTCCCTACCTTGGGCTATTGGGCCTGCTTCCCAGCAGCATGGCCCACTTGAAATATGTGTTGTACATCCCCCTCTCATTTGGTAGGACCCACAATGATGTGTGCGGGCTATCAGGAGTTAAATACATTATAAATTAATTTATTTGCTGAAATCCAACAAACCCAGAAAACAGGTGGGCTGGAAATTCAAGAATGGGACCAATGTTGCTGCCCATAAATATTGTTTTTTTGGGGCAGCATGGCCCATCATATTTGAGGATGATTTGATCAGGTATCTTGCCTTTTTTCCTTCATTATTTTTGTGTATAATTAGTGCTCATCTGAGGCCCACCCAAGTTGGGTTTTTATTGGAACATTGTATGTGGTTAATTGACTAGTTCCTTAAGCCTTTTGGACTAGAACCTTTTAAGTAGGCCCATTGACTTTTGGGCCTATACACTTCTACCTATTGTGATGGGTTTATGGCTTATAATATGCAAGTAGTTGGGCCCTTGGCTGCCCACCAAATTAACCCTGTACTTGGGCTAAGAAGTGAGGCCCAACTCACTAGTATTAAGTGTGAAATTGCCCACATGGTTGAATTACTGGGCTGCCCATGAGGCCTACCACAATGTGTGGGTTTATGACCTTTATGGTTGGGCCCAAACCTTGCTTGACGGATCACCATATTGCCTATGAGTTGGGCTTTGTGTATAGCCCATTAGGACATGCATTACTTGAACCTTGGACCTGGTTAGGACTATTTCCTCCATTAAGACCTTATGACTCTCTTAGCTTGTGGGTCACCCCAAAGTATTAGGCCCCCACTAGAGGACTTCACTTCTCCTTAGAACACCTGTCTATGTACCTAGACCTTGACCCTCCTTGAGATAGAGGATTATATATTCTACAGGTAGCACACTTACTTCATTGTGGCCCATATGCATCATTTGTGTGAATTGATTGCATTGTATGGTGGTCATTGAGGGATGGAGGTTCTCCCCTTGTGCACATTGAGTGCCTGTAGCTAGTAAAAGATCTGTATGTGTGACTCATGCATTGGCATCACATTTCATGATGATACCGCCCTTGCTTTTCAAGGCCTTGCCTCCACAGAGATATTCGTGGATGATTGGATGTGTAGACACAAGAAATGATACTTGAGCATACCGGGTGCATAGGATGCCCATGGATGAAATTCTCAAAACTTTCATGGTACCAAGGATATGCTCCAACGCCGTGACTGGGTGAAAATATGAGCGCACGGGGGCCTTACACCTTTAGGTCGCAACTCCCACTATCGTGTAGTCGATGGGATGGGGATGTGGCCTTATCTGCTTATGAGGGAGGGCATTGCTAGGCTGAGTCTAACCAGCTTGTGAAATGGGTCCGGTACCATCAGGCCTTGCTGGTGATTGGCTGTCCACAGGCAGGTAGTGAGGTCTCTTATGCTTGTTTGACTGTACGGGTCTGTAGAGTGGCAGTCATCCAGTAGTGTAATGGACCCCAGTGATTTTCTTATGATTGGAAATGTACTTGATATGTGGATTGGTCATGAGCACTGACATTACTTTGCATCACATTCGCATCGGCTGCATAAGCCCCTTCATGCATTGCCTTCGTATGGCGCCTAGTACTCATTGCATCATATTCATGATAAGCATTAGTAAAGCTAGTGATATTGTCATTGAGCATGTTTCTCTTCTTGTACCTCCTACTATTCTTCTATGCACCATAGTCACACACTTTCACCACCCTTTAAGCTTCTATAAGCTTATGCACGATTGATGCGTACAGGAGATCCTAGGTAGGTGTCATAGCGGCAGAGCATGGATTAGAGCTAAGTTTGAAGACCCCAGTGTTGAAGACTTTTTTCTCCTTTTCTATCATCTTATGTATGTCCTTTTGGACCTTATGAAAGCTTGTACAAGTTCAAATTCTTAGTGGACTTTGTGATGTATGCCTTGTTATTTTTGGATATACTTGCTATGATCTTAGGTATGCTTGTATTGGAAATGATTATATTATTATAGAAATCCTCCTTGTAGGATCCCAGGATCGGGACCTGCCTCAGGAGCCGAGAATTGGGTACTATGGAGGCTGTTGCAGCCAGAACCGGCCATCAGGTTCCTTGTGAGTCTAGTTACCGAGTCTAGGGTGTGACAGGAGTTGGTATTAGAGCATAGCAAGTAATTCTGGAATAACTCAGGGTAATATCACATGTCTGCTAAGGGCATAGAACAAGTAATGTCCCGAGGCCCTTCCTTTTGCTCCGTATTGAGCCTGTAATTGTCTTAATTCCTTGTGTCATCGTTATTTTATAAATGATGCCGCCTAAATGTGGCACCCGTGGCCGTGGTGCCAGTAGTCGTGGTGCCCATGGACAAGGCGCCCAAGATACCCATTCTACTCGAGCACATCCTGTTCCCGTTGTTGAGGATCCGATTCCTGAGGTCCCGATCTAGTTTGTTCCTCTTGTAGCGTTATTCCTCTGGTTGCTCCAGTTCCCACGTCGGCTCCCACTCCTCAGCCTACTGTTCTAGTTACAGAGGCTCCTACTCCACCAGCTGCACCCATACCTCCGCCCGAGGCAAGTGTCACTCCTGCTTTTTCGACAGTGCTTATAGGAGCGGAGCATTTTCAGTAGCTAATGTAGCTTGTTGCTAGCGCATTACAGACCCGTCAACCTGCTACCACCGAGGTTTCTGGGTAGTCTGACTTACCGTGTACGAGTGCGATATCTCGAGAGTTCTAGTAGCATGATCCCCTGAGGTTTAGTGGTGACCCTGACTCTTCTGCCACTGAGGCATGGTGCACTGAGATTGCAATGATTTTTTACACTATGCAGTATCTTGCGAATCAGAGAGTTTCCCTTGCGACCTATCTTCTTTAGGGTGAGGCCCGTCATTAGTGGTCGTCTGTATCCAGGATTGTCGGGCCTTAGTTTTTTTGGATGTGGGAGGAGTTCGTGGTCCGTTTTGACTAGAAATTCTTCCCCGATCACGTTCAAATTTAGAGGGCAATCGAGTTTGAGACCCTAGTTCAGGGTGATTTATCAGTATCTCAGTATGAGGCTTGTTTCTTAGCCTTGTCTAGATTTGTCCCTCATCTCACCAGCAATGAGAAGACGAGGGCCCATCCTTTTGTGACTAGCTTGCGTCTTGCCCTTCTTAGTCGTGTGGTAGGGCATTGTTTAGAGACATTCGACCAGGTCGTTTATCGAGCACTGATTTATGAGGAGGACTGGGTTATGACCCAGAGATCGAGAGAGCAGAGTTCCGGTGGAGATCAGAGAAAGAGAGCACTAGCCGGCAGTTCCAGGTAGTACCGTCAGTAGAGACGAAGGGGTAGAGCAGAGTTTCGGCAGCCCGTAGCTCAGACAATAGCTTCTTCATCATCATCAGCACCACCGGCCGCTTTATCTTTCGGCCCCTTTTTCGGTGTTTGCTGCGGTTGTGGACAGGCCGAGCATTAGAGGCGTGATTACCCTCTACCCATATAGCAGCAAAGGCCACCGAAGTTGCCTTATCCTTATCCTCCTCAGTAGCAGCAGCGAGCGTAGCTTCCAGCCGCAGCTCCTAAGGCTCCTCCTCAGCAGCAGAGGCAGTCAGGCAGACCTCCCCAGCAGAGATAGCAGCAGCACCACCACCACCAGCAGAGGGGATATCCATATGTTCGGTCTATGGGTCGAGTGTGTATTGCAACCCAGCAGGCACAGGCTCAGGACCCACAGTCTTTTGGTTTGCTTCCTATACCAGCTTAGGGCCAATTTTATCCCACGCAGCAGGCGCTAGGCTAGGACCCACAGTCATCGACCAGTGAAGTCGTCGAGGGTATTCTTCTTATTTTTGCTTGCGTTGCTCATGTTTTATTTGATTCTGGTGCCTCTCATTCTTTTGTGGCTAAGCATTTTTGTCGATCAACCGGTATTCCATCGGAGTCCATGTCTGAGGCCTTGGCAGTCTCGACTCCCATGGGGAAGTCCGTTGTGTTGACTCGTCACTGTCCTTCTTGTTTAGTGTTAGTGGGCGAGATGTTCCTTCCTGTCGATCTATTCGTGATGCCGATGTCAGGCTTTAATGTTATTCTGGGTATGGACTGGCTTACAAAGTATCGTGCCATCTTGGACTGTGCCGCGAGGACAGTCACATTTCACATTCCAGGCTTGCTAGTATTCCAGTTTGTCGTCGAGCCCAGTGGAGAGCCGTTATCTGGTTTCTTGGCTTCTGTTGTTGAGGACTATGTGGTAGAGGGTATTGAGCAGCTGACAGTTGTTTGTGAGTACCCAGATGTGTTCCAGGAGATACTGAGTTTGTCACCGCGTCGACAGGTGGAGTTTCAGATTGATCTAGTGCCCGGTACCATGCCTATCTCGAAGGCCCCTTACCGGATAGCACCGTTGGAGTTGAGGGAACTACAAGAGCTTTTAGATGAGCTCCGGGAGTTAGGTTTCATTCGTCCCAGTAGTTCAATTTGGGGAGCCCCGGTATTGTTTGTGAAGAAGAAGGATGGTTCGTTGCAGCTCTGTGTGGACTATCGTGAGCTCAACAAAGTCACCATTAAGACTGATACCCGCATCCCTATATCGATGATCTATTCGACCAGTTTCAGGGTGAATAGTATTTTTTCAAGATAGACTTGCGCTTCGGTTACCATCAGATTTGGATCTGATAGGAGGACATTCCAAAGATGACTTTTTGGACACTTTATGGTCACTTCGAGTTCCTGGCCATGTCGTTCGGACTGACCAATGCACCCACCGTATTCATGCAGCTGATGAACGAGGTCTTCCGGCCGTTCCTCGATCAGTTCATGGTGGTATTCATTGATGATATTCTTATATATTCAAGGACCCGAGAGGACCATGTTGAGCACTTGCAGATTGTGCTGGAGACCCTCCGTGCCCACCAGCTGTATGCGAAGCTGGAGAAGTATGAATTTTGGCAGGAGGAGGTGAAGTTCCTCGGTCACATGGTGACGAGGGCAGGTGTCGCTATGAACCCCTCGAAGGTTAATTCAGTGTGTCAGTGGGCCAGCCCACAAATGTGTCCGAGATCCTTAGCTTCCTTGGTCTAGTGGGATATTACCGATGGTTTATCGAGGGTTTCTCTCGTATTGCAGCACCGCTGATCCGGTTGATGCGGAAGGGCGTTGAGTTCGTCTGGAGTGACGCCTGCAAGAAGGCATTTATGGAGTTGAAGGACAACCTCACGTCCTCGGTCACATGCTCTCACTTTTTTTGATGGGAGTGAGAGTTTTGGTATTTTCACTGATGCCTCTAGAGTTGGCTTGGGTTCTGTACTGATGTAGCACGGGAAGCAAGTGGCGTATGCCTCACACCAGTTCAAGGTCTACGAGCTGAACTACCCCACCCATGATTTAGAGCTTGCAGCGATTGTCTTCACACTGAAGGTGTGAAGGCATTATCTATATGGGGTCAGGTTCGAACTCTTCTTTGATCATAAGAGGTTGAAGTATCTATTTTCGCAGTCCGAGTTGAACCTACGTCAGAGGCAATGGATGGAGCTGCTGAAGGACTATGATTTTGATCTTCAGTATCACCCGGGCAAGGCAAACGTGGTGGTGGACGCGCTTAGCCATTAACTACGAGGCTTGATGGCTCAAATGATGGTGCGAGAGTGGAAAATGCTCAGGAATATTTCAGAGTATGACTTTGAGTTTGGTTTGCAGTCTTCCATTGTTCAGCTTTCGAGCTTGTCAATTTAACCCTCTTTGTTAGCTAAGGTGATCAAGGTTTAGTAGATGGACGAGTCACTTCAGGAGTATTAAGAAGAGGTTGCATCCATGGAGCAGTCAGACTGACAGATTAGTTTCAATGGTGGATTTTGCTTTAGAGGCTGATTGTGTGTCACGGATGTGCCAGAGTTGCGTCGTGATCTGATGACTGAGGCACACCAATCGAGGCTTACTGTTTACCCGGGCTCTATGAAGATGTATCATGATATGAGGAGGCAGTACTTCTGGCAGGAGATGAAGCGCCAGATTCCTAGTTTTGTGGCCAAGAGTGACACATGCCAACATGTTAAGGCCGATCACCAGAGACCCCCTAGTCCCTTGCAGCCGTTGAGCGCTCTAGAGTGGAAGTGGGAGCACGTATCGATGGACTTCATCGCAGGATTGCCAAGGACTCAGCGCAGTCACGATATCATCTAAGTTATCATCGATCGTCTGACAAAGTTGGCTCATTTCATTCTAGTGCGTGCTTTCTGGTCTATGAACCAGCTTACAAAGGTGTTCATTGAGGAGATAGTGAGACTGCACAATGTTTCAGTTTCAATCATTTAAGACCGAGACTCCATATTTATGTCTCAATTTTGGAGGAGTTTCTAGCATCTCAGCATCGCTTATCATCCGCAGACGGATGGGCAGACTGAAAGGGTCAACTAGATCCTTGAGGATATGCCATAGCTTATGTGATCAACTTTGCGAGTAGTTGGGATGAGCATATGCACCTCATTGAGTTCGCGTACAATAACATCTATTAGACGACTATCGGCATGGCTCCTTTTGAGGCATTTTATGGCAGACCGTGTAGATCTCCTAGTTGTTGGACCGAGGTAGGAGAGCATCGTCTCTTAGGTCCCGAGCTTGTGTAGAAGATGTCGAAAGCTATTCATGTTACTGAGCAGAGGATGCGCACAACTCAGAGCCGACCTAAGAGTTTTGCTGAACGTCGATATCGACCCCTCGAGTTCGCAGTTGGGGACATGGTATATCTCAAGGTCTCGCCTATGAATGGTGTAGTTCACTTTAGTGTGAAGGGCAAGCTTGCCTCGAGATTTATTGGACCTTTTGAGATTACCGAGTGCTTGGGTGTTGTGGCCTATAGACTTGCCTTACCTCCTGAATTGTCCGCGATCCACGACGTGTTCCGTGTTTCTATGTTGCGGAAGTGTGGGTCAGACACTATTCCTTTGATTGATTAGTAGCCACTCGAGGTTCGTGAGGATGCTTCCTACATTGAGCAGCTGATTGGTATTCTTGAGCAGAATGAGCAGGTCCTCAGGACTAAGGTCATTCCCTCAGTGAAGGTGCAATGGGGTCATCATTAGGAGGCCGAGGCATCTTGGGAATGCGAGGTCAAAATTAGAGAGCATTATCCTCATTTGTTTGATGATTGATTGCTTGTATTGCCTTCTCTTGTGATTGATGATTGAGATATATATATATATATATATAATGTTTATGCATTTTTATTGTTCCAGTTTTATCAATTTTGAGGACGAAATTTCTTTGTTAGTGGGGAGGATTGTGAGACCCGACCCAAGTTCGCATGTGTGCATGTGTGTGTGTGAGTATGCATCTCATTCATTTTGCTCCCGCAATCCTACTGGTCGAATTCTGGTGACCCGCGAGCTTCGGGTAGTGTTTGCTGTCATCCTTCAGTTCGATCATGTAGACCCGACTCGGATCGACCCGAGACCTATGCTATTACGTCCGCATCATCGCTGAGGTTCGAACGTCGTACCTCATGCATGATTCTGACATGCGCATCTTGTGATTTTGACCTGAGTATTCTTGACCTTTGATCATGATTGTGGACCTCACTTGTTGGGTGTGCACGTTTTTTAAGGTAGGGCCCACCCTATGAGCACTCTCCCATAAAGCCACCCCACCTAGCTACTAGCCTAGCCAGGCCTAGCAAACCTATGATAAAATTTCTTCCAAAACCCATTATTACCTCCTCTTATCAAGAAAGTCATCATTTTTTTTCTTCCCAATCTCTTACATTGCCATCATGACTTTGCATTTGCTCTTCCTTACCAAGAGAGCAATGAGTGCATTGGTATACACCCCTCCCTCCTCTCTCTCTCTCTCCCTCTTATTCTCTCATATCCTCTCCCCTTGTAAAAAATGTCCAGCCCCCCTCTCCCCTTTCAGCACCTTCTTCCTCCCTTCCTCCACCATCTAGCCATTAAAACCCCATCTATAACCTTCAATCACCTTCCCCTTGAAGCTATGAACCTAGATCTTGTAGTTTGAAGGGTTCTTTAGAGGTGGGTGCTCCTCTAGATGTAGAAATCTGATTTCCATGGCTTATATCTTTTCTTTCTTTCATAAAGGAAGTGTGGGACCCACCAATCTATGGTGGAGATCTCACACAATCACATGGTTGTGGCCTAGAGGCCCACCTTATGCATGCATGATCCATGCATGGGGCCTTCCTCTATGGGCCCCATCATGGTAATTTCCTTTCATATCATATCATGTTTGGGTCATCTAGACCTTATAACCATGGTGGGGATGGCATCTCCACCATACATTTTGATCATAAGCCATGGATGTGTAAGGTCCATGTTGTAGATGTAAATCTATGTATGATGTGTGGTAAGATTGTTCTTGGGAGGGCTCAATAGTGGTGGAGCCCTTCCCTACAGCCGGATTGTTCTTCTCTCTCATTTTCCCTTATTTTCATTCCTGATTATGGTGTGTGGCCCACCTTGTGGGCCAACAAAAATCCAGCCACCCAAAAGAGGGAGGACGCCCATGGCATTCCACCCTATAACATGTGGCCTCAAAATCCAACTAATTGGGGCACATGCAAAGGTTTTTTGGATGGTGGGATGGTCTGGATAATTTTGAGGCCCACTAGAGTGGTCCATCCTCTAAATTCCTGGGATTAAATCTTATTTTAATTACTATTTATAATTATTTCTTTCCAATCTATTTTGTTGTCTAGAAACTGTCTGGACAGATTTTTAGGCCACCTCGGGGCCTGATTTCTAGTTATTTGGTGGGAAGACTGATACTAATTAATATGTGATTCTTTTAGTTGCATGACCCACATAGAATCAATCCAAATTTCAGCCCCAACAGACCCCATTTGGGCATCCAAAAGGGTGGGCTAACATAGTGGACTGCCAGAAATTTCTGCTGTGTAGTCTAACAACATAATCCCTTAAAAACTAAAATTTTAAAATACTTTCTCAGATGGTGGGCCATATTTCTGGGTCTCACCTTGTTATAGGCATGATGAGGGACCTTGGGTCCAAATTTCAGGAATTTTGGAGGCCCAGAACCCACCCATTTGGATGGCCCAAATTCAATACGAAAACATGTATGTTGCAAATTTTTATTCTAATTTTGTTGTCTTCTTTACAACTATGGATCTTATTGGGCCCAGCCCATTGGAGCCTTTATGCATGTCTGTGGGGCCCTTCTTAAGGTGTTCCAGATGCCCTTGGGGCTGTGATTATGCACCCATGTGGCTAGACTAGCAGTCCATGATGGACGTCTAGCTGGTGGACGCCCACCATGGGCTAGCCGTCCTTGGCCAAGCCCACCATGATGTATGTTTTTCCTCCATGCTGTCCTTCCATTTTGTGGGGCCCATGTGTGTGTGTGATCCACCCTAGGTGGTCGTCCCATGTGGGGCCCACTTGGGTTATGAGGAGCCCACCTCAGTGTGTGTGTGTGTGTGTGTGTGTGTGTGGGGGGGGGGGGGGGGTGTTAAGCTGTCCATAGCCTTGGACCGTCCCACCCTTGGGAGGTAGCCTTGGACCGTCCCACCCTTGGGACGTCCCTACCTTGGGTTGTTGGGCCTGCTTCTCGGCGGCATGGCCCACTTGAAATATGTGTTATACATCCCCCCTCTCATCTAGTGGGACCCATAGTGATGTGTGTAGGCCATCAGGAATTAAATACACTATAAATTAATTTATTTGCTAAAATCCAACAAACCCATAAAATGGGTGGGCTAGAAATTCAGTAATGGACCCAATGTTGCTGCCCATAAATGTTATTTTTTTTAGGGCAGCATGACCCATCATATTTGAGGATGATTTGATCAGTTATCTTGCCTTTTTTCCTTCAATATTTTTGGGTGTAATTAGTGCTCATTTGAGGCCCACCCAAGTTGGGTTTTTATTGGAACATTATATGTGGTTAATTAACTAGTTCCTTAAGCCTTTTGGACTAGAACCTTTTAAGTAGGCCCATTGACTTTTGGGCCTATACACTTCTACCTATTGTGATGCGTTTATGGGCTATAATATGCAAGTAGTTGGGCCCTTCGCTGCCCACCAAATTAACCCTGTACTTGGGCTAAGAAGTGAGGCCCAACTCACTAGTATTAAGTGTGAAATTGCCCACATGGTTGAACTACTAGGCTGCCCATGAGGCCCACCACAATATGTGGGTTTATGACCTTTATGGTTGGGCCCAAACCTTTCTTAACGGCCCACCATATTGCCTATGAGTTGGATTTTGTGTATAGCCCATTAGGCCATGCATTGCTTGGACCTTAGACCTTATTTTATATGCGTAATGGGTTACCTTTCGGGACCCAGTTAAGGTTAGATGTCCTCCTTGGTAGCCCTAAGGTAGGCCCATAGGGCCCTTATAGGTGGTTGAAGGCTCACCTTGGACCTGGTTAAGACCGTTTCCTCCATTAAGACCTTATGACTCTCTTAGCTTGTGGGTCACCCCAAAGTATTGGGCCCCCACTAGAGGAATTCGCTTCTCCTTAGAACACCTGTCTATGTACCTAGACCTTAACCCTGAATGGGATGGAGGATTATATATTCTACAGGTAGCGCACTCACTTCATTGTGGGCCATATGCATCATCTGTGTGAATTGATTACATTATATGGTGGTCATTGAGGGATGGAGTTTCTCCCCTCGTGCACATTGAGTGCTTGTAGCTAGTGCATAATCTGTATGTGTGACTCATGCATTGGCATCGCATCCACAGGGATATTCATAGATGGTTGGATTGTGGACACCGAAAATGATACTTGAGCATACCGGGTGCATAGGATGCCCATGGGTAAAATTCTCAAAACTTCCATGGTACTAAAGATCTGCTCCAACGCCGTGACCGGGTGAAAACATGAGCGCATGAGGGCCAGACACATTTAGGTCACGACTCCCACTGTCGTGTAGTCAGTTAGATGGGGATGTGTCCTTATCTACCTGTGAGGGAGGGCATTAATAGGCTGAGTCTGACCAGCTCGTGAAATGGGTCCGCTACTGTGAGGCCTTGCTGGTGATTGGTTGTCCACGGGTAGCTAGTGAGGTCTTTTTACTCGTTTGTCTGTGTGGGTTTGAAGAACAGTAGTCATCAAATAGTGTAATCGACCCTGGTGATTTCCTTATGATTGGAAATGTACTTTATATGTGGATTTGTCATGAGCACTGGCATTACTTTGCATCGCATTCACATCAATTGCATAAGCCCCTTCATGCATTGCCTTCGTATGGTGCCCAGTACTCATTGCATTGTATTCATGATAAGCCTTGGTAAGGCTAGTGATATTGTCATTGAGCATGTTTCTCTTCCTGTACCTCCTACTATTCTTCTGTGCACCATAGCCACACACTTTCACCACCCTCTAAGCTTTTATAAGCTTATGCACGATTGATGCGTGCAGGAGATCCTAGGCAGGCGTCGTAGCAGCAGAACTTGGATTAAAGCTGACCTTGTGGACCCCAGTGTTGCAGACTTTTCTCTCATTTTTCTATCATCTTATGTGTGTCCTTTTGGACCTTATGAAAGCTTGTAAAAGTTCAAATTCTTAGTGGACTTTGTGATGTGTGCCTTGTTATTTTCAGATATACTTGCTATTCTTGGGTATGCTCGTATTGAAAATGATTATATTGTTATGAAAATCCTCCTTGTAGAATCCCAAGATTGGGACCTGCCTCAGGAGTTAAGAATGGGGTACTACAGAGGCTGTTGTGGCTAGAACCGGCCATCGACTTCCTTGCGAGTTCGGTTACCGAGTCTGGGGCGTGACAATTTGTTTAATATGAGAATGTTGGATTAAAAATTTTGAAATATCAATTACAATTGAATTGTCACAGTATAATGTCATTGTATCTTGCGCAATACCATAATCAGCTAACATTGTTTTCATCCAAATAAGATGAGTGCAGGCAGTACCAGTTGCTATATATTCAGCCTCAGCTATTGAGAAAGATACAAAATTTTGTTTCTTACTGAGCCATGAAACGAAACAGTTCCTTACGTAAAAACATCCCCCACTAATAGATTTTTTATCGTCAATATTTCCTACCTAGTCTGCATCAGTATATCTGATAATTTGTATGGATGTATCATGCGGATACCAAAGTCCTAAGTTAGCAGAACTTACGACATATCCGATTATCCATTTAACATCAAGTACATGTGATTCCTTAGGATTATATTGATATCTAGCATATATTTCAACACTAAAAACAATATTAAGTCTACTAGCAGTTAAGTATAAGAGACTACCAATCATGCTTTGATATAAACGGGAGTCTACACTTTTACCTGATTCATCCTTTGAGAGTTTAAGAGTTGTACTCATTGTAGTGTCAAAATTCTTTCCATTGTCACACCCAAACCTTTTTACAAGGTTCAAGGTGTACTTGATTTGTGAGATGAATATACCATCTTCAAGTTTCTTAACTTGTAATCCAAGAAAATAGTTTAATTCACCAACCATACTTATTTCAAACTTGGATTTCATCAAATCTGCAAACTCAATTGATAAGTTAGTGCACGTAGATCCATCAATGATATCGTCAATATAGATCTGAACTATCAGTATATGATCGTTATATTTTTTAATGAATAAAGTTTTATCAACACTACTCATAATAAAGTTTTAACTAAGTAAAAATTTAGTTAATTTTTCATATCATGCTCTAGAAGCTTGTTTCAAACTATAAAGTGCCTTTTTAAGATGGTACACATGATATGGAAGTTTAGGGTCCTCAAAACCCTTAGGTTGTTCAATATATACTTCTTCATATAAGTCACCATTTAAAAACACACTTTTGACATCCATTTGATATATTTTGAATTTCTTATGATATGCAATTGAAATAAATAATCTTATAGATTCAAAGCGTGCAACTAGTGCAAAGGTTTTATTGTAATCAATACCTTCTATTTAAGTGTACCCTTGTACAACCAATTGGGCCTTATTTCTAATAATATTACCTAATTCATTTGTTTATTCTTAAAAATCATTTGGTTCCAATTATATGTTTATCAGAAGATCTACGAACCAAGTACCATACATCATTTCTAACAAATTGATTTAATTTTCTTGTATGAAAATTATCTAACTTTCATCAGTAAATGCTTCATTTACATTTGCCAATTCAATTTGGAAAGTGAAGCAAACGTCATTATAGATATTTTCTAACTGTCTTCTTGTCTGAAAACTACTACTAGGGTTACCAAGTATTTGATCAGTCGGATGGTCTTTGACTAATCTTAATTCAGTATTAACTGATTTGGATGAAGAGTCAGGTATATCAATTATATTGACTTCACCATTATCTTGACTTAGAGTGGGTGTGATTTGTTGATAATCAATTGCTACATTTATTGATTTCTAAATCACCCCAGTTTTTTATTAAGAACCCGATAAGCACGGCTATTTAGTGCATAGCCTATAAATATTCCTTCATCACTCTTACCTTCAAAATTTTTTAAATTTTCTTGGTCGTGTAAAATAAAACATTTACATCTAAAAGTCTAAAAATATTTGATAGTGTGCGTTTTATTAAACCATAGTTCATAAATTATTTTATTTTTTACTTTTCTAAAGTAAACATGATTTATAATATAGCAAGCAATGTTAACAGCCTCAGCCCATAAATATTTTGGTAGTTTCATGCTTTAGCATTACACTAGCCATTTCTTGTAAAACTCTGTTTTCTCTTTCAACAATTCTATTTTGTTGAGGTGTTTTAGGAGCAGAGAATTCATGCGATATACCATGATCATTGAAGTACTTCTTAAAATTACTATTCTCAAATTCTGTGCCATGATCACTTCTAATTTTGACTACAGACATCTCTTTTTTAGTCTAAATACATTTTAAAATTTTTTTGACTTCATCGAGAGTATCCAATTTTTCTCTTCAAAAGGCTACCCATGTATATCTAGTGAAATCATCAACAATGACCAGAAAGTACTTCTTTCCACCTCTACTCTTCATTCTAGTTAGTCCTACTAGATCCATGTGGATTAGTTCTAGAGATTTAGCCGTGGCTAAGGAGTTCACTTTCTTGTGACTTCTCCTGATCTGTTTGCCAATTTGACATGTGCCATAGATTTTTTCTATCTTTTTGAGCTTGGGTAAGCCACGTAAGTGATCTCTTTTGCTCAACTTATATAGTTCTCTATAGTTACATGTCCAAGACGTTTATGCCATAGCTCATTTTCGTCTATTTGGACCATGTAACATGAATGGTTTGATGAGCAAGAGTTATCAATTATATAGCAATTTTCAGAGGTCCTGCAGCCATTTAATATTACATTACCCTTCTCATTTATTATCTCACATCCGTGATCAAAATTTTTTATACTGTGATTGTTATCACAAATTTAAGATATGCTTAAGAGGTTATGTTTCAAACCTTCAACATAAAGCACATTTTCAAAGAGAGGAAGTTAGGAAGTTGTATAGTACCTTGGCCTATTATTTTACAGTTGCTTCCATCACTGAAAGTAACTGATCCGCCATTTACTTCTTTAATATTCATGAAAATTGCCTTGTCACTTGTTATATGTCTTGAGCATCTACTATCCACATACCACCTTAAGTGGCTAATGCTTTAAAAGATGTATGGATAACAAGACACTTAACCTTTGGAACCCATTTCATTATGGTTCTAGGTTCAGGAGTTGATTTTCGCTGCATTTTAGAGTTAGGATTTCTCCTTCTTCTATAAACTTCATTTTCATCTGAGTTGGATTTTAGAAGCTCTTTAAGCAAATTCATAATTTTTTCAGCTAAGGGAGATTTATTATTCCTTTGATGTTTATAGCTGATGACATTATTATTTTTAGGAACTTGAAAGGGTTTTAATTTTTTAAAATTATTACAATTAAAATCTCTTAAAGTCTTACCTTTAAAGTTTGAAGATTCTCCTCTTACAAAGATAGGAGTAGAATTCTTGGATTTCAAAGAATTACCTTTAATATAACCCATACCTGACTTGTCACCACATTTTCTAAATGGGGTTAACAATTTTTCCAGTTTTTGGTCACCTTAGGCATATTTCCAGGTGTCCTTAGAACCCAAAAGAGAAGAAAGTTCAAGTTTTAGTTTCTCATTTTCTACTTTGAATTTTTGTAATTCAAAAGATTTAAAGTTTAAATCTAATTTTATTTTTTCAAGAAAATTTGAAAATTGAGATTTTTCTAAAACTGTGTTTTCAAGTTCTTCTTTCAGTTTAGCATATTTTTCTTTTTTAATTTTCAATTTGACAACAATTTTACAACTTTCTCTGTATAGGGCATTGTAGGCATCTTGAAGATCATCTTCATTTTAATTTTCAGGGTCACTCAAGAGATTTTCAAAGTTAAATATATTACAGCTATCTGAAGAAGTGACTCTAGCTATAGTCATAAGGGTTTTCACATCATTTGCATTTGTATTTTCTTGGTTTAATTCATCAGACTCAGAAATGCTTTCAGAGTCAGATGATTCATCTCAAGTAGCTATCATGCCCTTCCTTTTTTATCTATCCTTTTTAGGACATTTATTTGCCAAATGCCCATATTCATGACAGTTGAAACATTGATTCTCCTTAGTTTTAGATTTCCTTTTTCTTTTATCAATTGATTTTTAAAAATATGATCTTTTCTTGTTTTTGAAAATGCTATAAAATTTCTTATTTAACATTGCCATATCATCTTCATTTTCTTCAAAATCAAAATTAGAAGTATTTTCTTTTAAAATAGATTTAGAAGATTTGAGAGCAATAGACTTAGCGTTAGGAGCCTTAAAATTCAACTTATATGTTTGAAGAGAACCAAATAACTCATCAACCTTCATAAGATTAGTAACCCTCAATTCCTAAATGGTAGTAACTTTAAAATTGAATCTCTTAGGAAGAGATCGCAGTATTTCTGCACAAACTTTGCTTTCTGGGATTCCATCTCCTAGACCCTACATGGAATTTACTATGTCATTTAGTTTCGCATAGAAGTATGTGAAAGTTTCATTTTCTTTCATAAGGATTTCCTCAAATCTAGTAGTGAGGATTTGAACTTTTGATTTCTTAACTATAAAAGTTCCTTCATGTGTCATTTCAAGAATATCCCATGCTTGCTTAGCTGTCTCGCATGAAATAATTCTTTTGAATTCATCAAGTGATAGAGCACGAGTTATGACATTTAAGACACTGCTTTCACTTTTCTAAGCTACAGTCCATAAATAGAATGTAGTTTCTCTCATTGATTTAGTTCCATCACTGGCTAATACTTCAATCATAGGAGGTTTCCATTTAGTCACAGTGGCTTGCCACACACTTTCATCTAAGAATTTTAGAAAAATCCTCATTCTAGCCTTCTAGTATGAATAGTTAGAGCCATCATAAGGAGGTGGCCTGGTAATAGATAAACTATCGAAATTTGACGTAATACAGCTTTAGATCTCAACTTAAGGAAATTAATCCAAATTAATTGAGCAACCTGCTTTAATACCACTTGAAAAGGAAAACTGAAGTAGTCCTAGAGGGGGGGTGAATAAGACTACGCCAAATAATTGAATAAAGTGCTGAATCAATAGACAAATCAGAAATTTCAATTGCACTAGTATTGAAATGTTGATTCTGAAAAGGTCGAGTTAGAGTCCTAGAGAGAGGGGGTGAATAGGACTATGCCAAATTAAAATGATAACAACGGAATTTAAACAATTAAAATAAAGATAGCACTATGAACAATCCACAATACGAAAATGTAAAGCAACCTCAAAATTCTAGTATTAAAAGGTTGATATAAATGTTGTTCTAAGGACAACTTTACACCATAAAAACCAAGGGTTTATGGCAGGACAACCTTACTAGAACGATTTATGTATCAAGAACTCAAACAGAAGTGGAATAAATGAAGGAAATAGCTAGAAAGGAAATCAACACTATTACAACATTCCCCACAATGCTGAAATGTAAAGATTACAACATTCACATCCACAAATACATCCCACAAACTTGAATGATAAAAGATATAAAAAATAAACCACACATCCACAAAACACAAAGAATTATAGTGGTTCGCCTGTGTGTACACCAACTGTTAAACAACAGCTACACAACTACTCCACTCCTAATATCCTCACATAGTGGATATTAGCGTTCACTATGAAAATAGGTTTTTCTAGGTTCACCTAAAACCCTCACAATTGTGTCTTTCAAGTGGGCTTACACAATTCAAAAACCCCATACACTGAGTTTTCAGGATCACCTCAAATAACCAAAATAATGAGATTTTTCTGGCTCAATCTAAAAAAAAACCAAAAAACAGAAGATTTACACAAATGTAAAATACATGGATATTCACCTTTTATTGCAGCCTAGAAGAACCAAGTCGGAGTAGAAGTTCGAATATAGAATTTCAATGTCCACACTCACTTATGAAATAGTTTTAGGTTCTAAATTAATTTTAAATTAAATCAAGTTGGGCTAGCTCTATTTGATTTTGATTTCAAGAAGTGGGAATACTTCAATTCCTCTTTCAAATGAGATTGGAATGTAGAATACAAAATTAAATATAAAAAACTAATAAAAGAGAATATTAAATATGCACAGTAAAGCTTAAGAAGTTTACAAACTTATCTCTCAGAGTGATGTCTTGATTATACTTGAATTGAATGAAATACTCTGAAAATCATTGTCTATTTATAGTTGCAGAAATCACGTTCATGACTGGTCCTGTGGACACCACGACTGGTCATAAGACCAACGGATTTTTGAAATTTTGAGCACGGTCGGATAAAGCCATTCCACGACTGGTCGTGGGACCTGAAATAGTTGTTGGAGTATGAGTCGTAGTTGCAAGACTGGTCATGAACGAGTCATGCACTATTCACACGACCGATCGAGTAGTCTCCAGGACTGGTCGTGGATTAACAAAAAATTCTAAAATTTTGCAACAAACTTAAGATTGGTCTTGAAATTTCTTGGACTGGTCGAGCCAGTGCTAGGACTAGTTGAAGAACAGACCAAACACTTATAAAATGATTCAATTTGAATTATGTATACAAAATGACCTACCCCAAGGTTAATCTAAGGTCTTTCATACCATGGACATGATGTATGAATATTAAACCTTCTTTTCTTCAGATGATAGGCAATCTTTGAAGTTCATAAAGCTTGAGATCTCGACACACAATGAAACTTGAACTTAAGATCTTTTGAAGCTTGAATTTGTAGTACATGAGTTGTACTTCACCTTGAGTCTTAAGTATGAACAGTTGACTTGACTTTCGATGTTGCTTTAAAACATTGAACTTTGAAGCTTAAAGTAGTGAACAATATACTTGATCTTACATTTCTTGAAGTGGATCTTTGTTCTTGACATGAAGCATTGTCCTTGTACATGTGATGCATTGCCTTAAACAGATATATCAACGTGTTACACAAGACACAGATTGTGGTTTTGCCACCACAAAATTTGACAATCAAAGGAGCAGGAAATCATAGCACTTACAATCTCCCCCTTTGTCAAATTTGTGACAAAACATACTCCATTAAAAATAAGAGAAACATTACATGCTCAATAAAGAATCATGCACCATATATACACAAGAAAGTATAATGCACCAGTTACAATAACCAGAACACACTTACCATGAAATATTCAAAACACCTTACTTACTCCCCCTGAGTAGCACACATAAAAAATAAATGCTACTACCTACAATCCATATCCATATCCATAAGCAATCATAACAAAATATTCTTCCCCTTTTTGTCACAATATGACAAAGGAAGTAACTAAGATATGGAAGAGGAAAATAAACAAAAGAATAAGGGAGCAAACTAGGCAAGATAGAAGTAAATAATGTTCACATATAAGTAACCAACATGAACCAAGTTCATCCAAAGTCAGTCTCACAAACTGAAAGAAAGTAAAGTATCATAAGAGTTATTACAGACCATTTGAAAAAAATACTTAATCAGATCCAGAAGAGGGAGCAGGAATAGATGGATCAATTTGGTGTAAACCCTCGTTAATGTGCCTCATATATTTGCGCATATAAGCAAATTGAGAATCCTGGGTTACATGAATCTAAGCAACCTGTTCCTCAAGAGAATGCAACCTCTTAGCAAAATCAGAAGGCTGATAATCAGGGTTAGCCTCAGAATTCGATTCAAGCTCATTAAAGATATCATCCATATTTATATCATCTGGAGGTAAATCGCCTTCTTCTTCATTCACTGCTTCAGCTCCATCACCCACATCCACTTGGTCATCAGCCAACCTTAAATTGAACTTGTTAATATTGGAGTTGTTGAAAATAAAGTGATGAATAGGAGCCTCTCCAACAGGCATAGCTACTAACATATGAGTGGCTAACACAGTCGTAAGATATGTAAAGGGGATATCACTATGTCCAGGATGGATACAGAATTGTATGATAGAGTGACAAATTAAAGAAGGAAGACAGACATTTATACCAGAGATGATGGAATGCAAAATTTGAACCATCAAAGAGGTGAGCTCGATTTTGTTCTCAGAATGAGGATACAGATTTGAAATAAATATCCTGTGAAGAACCCTGTATCTGGGTAACAAGTACTTTTAAGTGAGCGCATTCCCATTTTGACTCCATTGAGCATCTACGTTGCATAATGCTCGAGTAAGCATACGTTTTTCTGATTCAGATGGTTTATCAACTAGAGAGCTAATTGGAATACCTTCATCATTGACAGGTATGTCTATTAAGCCAGAAATTAAATGCCGGTCAACTTCAAATGGGCCTTCTCTAGTTGCTATTATAAATGTTAAATTTTCATCTAAAAAATCAAAAATGCAAGTAAACATAGCCTGCACAATAGACCAGTATGCCGACCCACCCCAATGTAGGATGTTAGCCCAACTTACAGATTGGAGAAGAGGAAGGAGACCAAAAGGAGCAATATGTTCAACATGCACAGGTCGCTTGACTATTACATTGCGCAATCTCAAATCCCGTATATAGGGAGGATCATGTTCGGGAGACCGAAAGTGGCGCCTTGTGATAGGTGATGATCTGGATGTTGAAGCACCACGGGAAGTTTTCTTTTTACCTCTAGCATCCATTTGCAACTAGGAATATCAGAAATCAAGAGGTTGTAAAAGATGAAGAGTGGGTTTCTTCAAAAATAGATTATGGAGAAGAAAACCCCAAAAACTTCAAGGAAATAAGAAATAAACCACTCCAAGTAAGAAAATGGAGTAATATGCACTTGAATCTATAAGAGAAATGGAAATAGTGAACTAACCTTGAAGAATCAAGAAGTTGGGTACGACCGGTTGAGCTTAGACTCGTTAGAGAGGAAGAGCAAATGAGGAAAAAAAGTGTTTTTACCCAAATTAAAAAGCACCAGTGCGCTACACGACTGGTCGTGGGACATCCTCGACCGGTCGTGCCACGACTAGTCGAGTACATCCTCGACTGGTCGTACACAGATAAAAATATGCATTTTTCACATAATTTTCAAATTTAAAATTATAATTTAACGAATATACATACTATGATACATACAAGCACGAATAATCAATTCGAATTGTACATACCAAGATCAAATTTTAATTTATTAAACCTGCTTTTATCGAGCGATTTAGTGAAAATGTCAGTAAGTTTAGTCTTGGTCAGAATGCATTCCAATGAAATTATCTTTTCTTCCACTAATTCACGAATGTAGTGATATCTAATGTCAAAGTGCTTGGTTCGTGAATGCTAGATTGGATTTTTAGATATATTTATTTCACTGGAATTATCACAATATAAAACCATAGAATCCTGTGCAATTCCGTAATCGCTTAACATTCTATTCATCCATACAAGCTGAGTACATGCATTTGCAGCTGCAATGTATTCAGCCTCAGCAGTTGAGAGCGATACGGAACTTTGCTTCTTGTTAAACCAAGAAACTAAACAATTCCCAATATAGAAACAACCACCACTGGTTGATTTTCTATCATCGAATTACCAACCCAAACAGCATCTGTGTAACCAGCCAATTGAACACTAGTATCATGTGGATACCAAAGACCCAAATTTGTTGTGCTTATGACATATCGCATAATCCGCTTAACAGCAATTAAATGTGACTCTTTAAGGTCAGATTGATATCTAGCACAAATTCCAATGCTAAAAGCAATATTAGGTCTACTGGCAGTTAAATAAAGTAAACTGCCAATCATACTACGATATAATTTAGGATCCACACTTTTACCTGTAGAGTCCTTTGAGAGTCTTAATGTTGTACTCATAGGAGTATCAAAATTTTTACCATTCTCAAATCCAAACTTTTTAACTAAGTTCAGAGTATATTTGGTTTGAGAAATAAAGATACCATCAGGTTGTTGTTTAACTTGCAACCCTAAGAAATAATTCAATTCCCCAACCATGCTCATTTCGAACTTAGATTTCATAAGATCTGCAAACTCAACAGTCAAATTAGTAGAGGTGGATCCATAAATAATATCATCAACATAGATCTGCACTAATAAGATATGATCGTTATGTTTCTTAACAAAAACAGTCTTATTAACACTTCCCATTTGAAAATTATGACTTAGTAGAAACTTAGTCAATTTTTCGTACCATGCCCTAGGAGCTTATTTCAAACCATAGAGAGCCTTTTTTAGGCGATAGACATGATCAACATTCTTAGGGTCTTCAAAACCCGTTGGTTGTTCAACACACACTTCTTCATGCAGATCGCCATTTAAGAAAGCACTCTTTACATCCATTTGATATATGTTGAATTTTCTAAAGCAAGCAATGGATATAAATAGTCCGATTGATTCAAGATGAGCTATTGGGGTAAAGGTTTCATCATAATCGATTCCTTCAATTTGAGTATACCCTTGTACAACCAGTCTAGCCTTGTTTCGAATTATATTACCAAGTTCATCAGACTTATTTTTGAAAATCCACTTAGTTCTGATAATATGTTTATCCTTAGGTCTAGCAACAAGATACCAAACATCATTTCTAATAAATTGATTAAGCTCTTCTTGCATCGCTACTATCCAATTTTCATCAGTAAGAGCTTCTTTTATGTTAGGCGGTTCGATCTAAGATGTAAAGCACACGTAATTATATATATATATATATCTTCTAGTTATCTATAAGTGTGCACACCAGTGAGAGGGTTTCAAGAATCTGAGTGGTTGGATGATCTTTAACAGTCCTCGATTCAGAGTTATTTTGACTTGATGAAGTATCTAGTTTGTCAATTAGAAGAACTTCATCATTATTTGAACTTGAGACAGGTTTATTCAAGTGATGGTCAATGACCACATTGATAGACTCTTGAATTACACCGGTCCTCTTATTCAGTACTTGATACACTCGACTGTTTAAAGTATATCCTAAAAAGATCCCTTCATTACTTTTGGTGTCAAACTTACCCTGATTTTCACGGTCATGTAAAATATAGCACTTGCTGCCAAAAACTCGAAAGTATTTGACAGTAGGCTTCTTATCAAGCCACATTTCATAAGCAGATTTATTGTTTGACTTACTTATATAAACCTGGTTGATTGTATAGCAGGCAGTATTTATGGCTTCAGCCCAAAGATTTTTAGAGAGCTTCATACTATTCAACATTACATTTGCCATTTCTTGAAGCACTCTATTTTTTCTTTCAACAATTCCATTTTGTTGCGGTGTTTTGGGTGTAGAGAATTCATGTGATATTGCCTAATCACTACAGAATTTCTCAAAACTGCTATTCCCAAATTCTGATCCATGATCACTACGGATCTCACAGACTTGAGAACCTTTTTCCATTTGGATCCGTTTGAGAATCTTTTTACTTCATCAAGGATTTCTGATTTATCCCTTAAGAAGGCTACCCAAGTAAATTCGATAAAATCATCCACGATTACCAGTATGTATTTTTTGCCACCTCGACTCTCCATCCTAGTTAGTCCTATAAGATCCATTTGGAGAAGTTCGAACGGTTTGGATGTGGCATTGGAGTCCACCTTTTTGTGAGCACTCCTAGTTTGTTTACCAATCTGGCATTTGCCACATATTTTATCTACTTTTTGTAATTTAAGTAGACCTCTTATCAGTTCTCTGTTACTCAATCTATACAAATTCTAGTAGTGTACATGTCCAAGGTGTTTATGCCATAATTCAATCTCATCAGTATGGACCATGTAATATGATTGATTAGATGAGCTAGAATCACTTACAATGTAGCAGTTTTCAGAAGTTCTATGACAAGTTAATATTATAGAACCCTTGTTGTTTAAAATTTCACAACCTTGGTTAGTAAATTTTACGCTATAATTGTTATTGCATATTTGAGATATGCTTACCAGGCTGTGTTTTAACCCTTCAACATATAAAACATTCTCAAATAAGGGGAGGTTAAAGAGTTGAACTGTACCTTGGCCAATAATTTTGTAGTTGCTACCATCACCAAATGTGACTGATCCATTAGCCATATCTTTAAGATTGGTGAATAGACCTTTGTTACCAGTTATATGCCTGGAGCAACCACTTTCTAGGTACCACTTTGAATGGCTTGTAGCTTTGAAAGCCATGTGGGCAACCAAGCAAGTAACCTTAGGAACCCATTTCATTACAGTTTTGGGTTTAGAAGTATAGCTGGTCTTCTTATGTTTGTAATTGTTGTAAGAATGACCTACTGAGCCTACTGAGTTAGATTTTAGGAGCTCCTTAAGTAAATCAACTATTTTCTTAGCTAAAGGATTTCGGTTCTGATTTTTATAATTGATATGGTTGTATTTAGGTTTTAAAGATTGAAAAGTTTTAGCATTTTTAGAAAAAAATTGATTTGAACTATTCCCTTTTGAGTTTGAAGACTCTCCTTTCACAAACTTAGGAGGAGTATTCTTCTGTTTAGGAGGAATATTTCTGTTGTAGCCTAAACCAGATCAGTCGCCACATTTTCTTAATTCAGATAAAAGCTTTTCTAACTTTGGATCACCTTAGGCATACCTCCATGTATCCTTTAAACTCAAAAGTGAAGAGGCTTCAAGTTTAAGTTTTTCATTTTCAGATTTAAGATTTTCAATAAGGGAAGTTTTGAAATCTAAATCGCATTTAGATTTTTTAAAATAATCTAAAATGTAGGATTTTTCTAAAACAGGAGAATCAAAATTTTCTTTAAGTTTCAAAAACTTTTCTTTCTGAAGTTTTAATTTAACTACAATTTTACAACTTTCCTTGTAAAGGGCATTATAAGCATCTTGAAGATCTTCTTTATTTTCATGATCACTATTCAGATTTTCTTCACTAGTTGAATCATCATAATCTGAAAAAGTGAACTTGGCTAGAGTCATAAGGGCTTTGACTTCATTACCCAACTCGGTTTCAGAATCTTCTGATTCAGAAGAAGCTGCAAAGCCAGAAGATTCAACCCAAGTAGCCAACATTCCCTTGTTTATAGGTTTGTCCCTTTTAGGACACTTGTTTGTTAAATGCCCATATTCATGGCAGTTGTAACATTGACTGTCTTTTAAAGATTTTTGAGTTTTATATTTAGATCTATTCTTACCATTTGATTTTTGAAAATCGACCCTCTTTTTACTTTTAAAAATTTTGTAAATCTTTTTAGCTAAAAGGGCCATATCATCTTCGGAATTTTCTAAATCAAAATTACTAAAGTTTTCTTGAGAAAAACATTTAGAAGATTTAAGGGCAATTGATTTTCCTTTACGAGCTTTAAAGTTTAACTCATAAGTCTGTAAAGAACCAACTAGTTCTTCTACCCTTATATTGTCCGTATCACGAAGTTCCTGGATCGTGGTCACTTTTGAGTTAAACCGTTCAGGTAGTGAGCATAGTATCTTTGCACACACTTTACTTTCTGGGATTTCATCACCAAGACCCCACATAGAGTTCACAATGTCATTTAATCTTATATAGAAGTCCATGAACATTTCGTTTTCTTTCATATGTATTTCCTCAAATTTGGTTGTGAGGATTTGGACTTTAGATTTCTTGACAATTGATGTTCCCTCATATGTCATTTCTAAAATATCTCAGGCTTGCTTTGCAGAATCATAGGATATAATTCTTTTGAATTCATCTAGTGATAGTGCGCAAGTGATGGCATTTAGTGCCTTTGCATTGGCACTACTCTCACTCTTCTGAAGAGTGGTCCAAAAATAAGGTGTTACTCTCATAGATTTGGATCCATCGATACTAGTTACTTCAGTGGTAGGAGGGGTCCATTCAGTCACTGTGGCTTGCCATACACTCTCATCCATGGATTTTAAGAAAATCCTCGTTCTTGCTTTCCAATAGGCATAATTGGTGCCATCAAATGGTGGTGGCCTAGTGACTGAAAGGCTATTAAAATTTGACATCTTAAATAGCTCAGATCGATTAGCTCAGGAAATAAATTCAAAAATATAACAATTAAAACGAGCTATTAGGCTCTGATACCACTTGAAAAGGCCGAGCTAGAGTCCTAGAGGGGGGTGAATAGGACTATGCCAAATTATAATGATAACAGCAGAATTTAAACAATTAAAGTAAAGATAGCACTATGAATAATCCACAATACGAAAATGTAAAGCAACTTCCAAATTCTAATACTAAGAGGTTGATACAAATGTTGTTCTAAGGACAACCTTACACCATAAAAACCAAGGGTTTATGGCAGGACAACCTTACTAGAACAATTTGTGTATCAAGAACTCAAATTGAAGAGGAATAAATGAAGGAAATAACTAGAAAGGAAATCTATCATATTACAACATTCCCCACAATGCTGAAATGTAAAGATTACAACATTCACATCTACAAATACATCCCACAAACTTGAATGATAAAAGATATAAAAAATAAACCACACATCCACAAAACACAAAGAATTATAGTGGTTCGCCTGTGTGTACACCAACTGTTAAACAACAGCCACACAGCTACTCCACTCCTAATATCCTCACACAGTGGATATTAGCGTTCATTGTGACGCCTCGTCACTGTGGTCATATTTGGGCGGGCACACGTAGGCCGGCACACATGTGGGCGAGCCCCAAGGTGGCTGGCAGGCTACTGTGTGGCTGACAGGCTACTATGCTGGTAAGCTACTGTGCACACAGTGAGGGTGAAACTTTGTCCCACATTGGAAGTGTCGTCTGAAGTTATGGTGGATATATGTGGAGTTGTCACCCTATACTGTATGAGGCCTTTTGGGGGAGTTCCCTAAGAATAAAACAATGTGGGTTGTGCCCAGAGCAGACAATATCATACAGTGTGGGCGTGGGCTGTTACAAATGGTATCAGAGCCGAGGATGGCTCTGCCCTCGGTGGGGGATATTGTGACGCCCCGTCACTGTGGTCACATGTGGGCGGGCACACATGTGGGCAGGCCCCAAGGTGGCTGGCAGGCTATTGTGTGGCTGGCAAGTTACTGTGCCGGCAGGCTACTGTGCTCACAGTGAAGGTGAAACTTTATCCCACATTGGAAGTGTCGTTTAAAGTTGTGGTGGTTATATGTTGAGTTGTCACCCTATACTGTATGAGGCCTTTTGGGGGAGTTCCCCAAGAACAAAACCGTACGGGCTGTGCCCAGAGCGGACAATATCATACAGTGTAGGCGTGGGCTGTTACATTCACTATGAAAATAGGTTTTTCCAGGTTCACCTAAAACCCTCACAATTGTGCCTTTCAAGTGGGCTTACACAATTCAAGAAACCCATACACTGAGTTTTCTGGATCACCTCAGATAACCAAAATAATGAGATTTTCTGGCTCAATCTCAAAAGAAAACAAAAAATATAAGATTTACACAAATTTAAAATGTGGATAATCTCCTTTTGTTGCAGCCTGGAAGAACCAAGTCGGAGTAGAAGTTCGAATATAGAAGTTCAATGTCCACACTCACTTATGAAATGGTTCTAGGTTCTAAATTAATTTTAAATTAAATCAAGTTGGGCTAGCTCTATTTGATTTTGATTCCAAGAAGTGGGAATACTTCAATCCCTCTTTCAAATCAGATTAGAATGTAAAATACAAAATCAAATATAAAAAGCTAATAAAAGAGAATATTAAATATGCACAATATAGCTTAAGAAGTTTACAAACTTATCTCTCAGAGTGATCTCATGATTATACTAGAATTGAATGAAATACTCTGAAAATCGTCATCTATTTATAGTTACAGAAATCACGTTCATGACTGGTCCTATGGACACCATGATTGGTCGTAGGACCAATGGATTTTTAAAATTTTGAGCGCGATCGGATAAAGCCATTCCATGACTAGTCGTAGGTCATCCACGACTGGTCGTGACCTATCCACGACTGGTCGTGTGGAGCCTAAAATAGTTGCTGGAGTTTGAGTCGTAGCTATAGGACTGGTCGTGAACAGGTCGTGCACTATTCACACGACCGGTCGAATAGTCTCCAGGACTGGTCGTGGCTTAACAAAAAATTCTGAAATTTTACAACAAACTTAGCACTAGTCTTAAAATTTCTTGGACTGGTCGAGCTAGTGCTAGGACTAGTCGAACAGAGTTCAGGACTAGTCGAAGAACAAACCAAACACTTATAAAATGATTCAATTTGAATTATGTATATTCAATGACAGACCCTAAGTTCAATTTAAGGTCTTTCATACCTTGGACATGATGTATGAACATTGAACCTTCTTTTCTTCAGATGATAGATGATCTTTGAAGTTCATGAAGCTTGAGATCTCAACACATAATGAAGCTTGAACTTAAGATCTTTTAAAGCTTGAATTTGTAGTACATGAGTTGTACTTCACCTTGAGTCTTGAGTATGAACAATTGACTTGACTTTTGATGTCGCTTTAAAACATTAAACTTTGAAGCTTAAAGTAGTGAACATTGTACTTGATCTTGCATTTCTTGAAGTAGATCTTTGTTCTTGACATGAAGCATTGTCCTTATACTTGTGATGCATTGCCTTGAACAAACATATTAATGTGTTACACAAGACACAGATTGTGGTTTTGGCATCACAAAATTTGACAATCAAAGGAGCAAGAAACCATAGCACTTACAGATTCAAATTGATTCTTAGGGCAACCTTCAACTAAACAAGTTTAGGTAGGATAACCTTATTTCACAAATGTGATAAGAATCAAAATTCCAAACTAAGCAAGAGTAAATAAAACTAACTATTACAAACATTCACCACTTGTACTAAAATAAAATTACAACCATTCACCACAAAAGTAATAAAAGAATTTACCACAATACCAAGAATTATAGTAGTTCGGTGTGTTAACAACTATTTTCAAACAGCCACACCTACCCCACTCCTAAAATTACTAACCACATTATCTTGGCTTTCACTACAAATAAGGTTTTCACAAGATCACCTTAAAACCTGATACAGTTGTGATTTTACCAAGCTATCACAAACAAAAAAACCCTTCACTGAGATTTTCTAGCTTATCTCAGAAAAACCAACACTGATATTTTCTGGCTATCTTAGAAAAACCAAATACAAAATGTAAATGTATACTTATCTTCACCGTAGAAGAAGTTGTAGCCGAAGAACCACTTTTCTTAAATATCGAATGTTTAATGTTCAGTCTAATAAAAAAAGTCTAAGGTTCTATTGATTTTAATTAAATTTAAACCAATGGCTACTTGTATTAATTTCTTTAAATCTGAAAAAAAAGAGTATTCTCTCTCTTTTCAGAATCAGAATGATAGAATTAGAGATTAAGGAATTAAACAAAAGAAGCTATTAAATGATTTATAAATACCGTTCAACAGCTTGACAATAACTAACGCCTCTCTCTCTCTCTCTCTCTCTCTCTCTCTCTCTCTCTCTCTTGCAGAAAGATTTTGATAAACTTGAATTACATTTTCAGATTAAGAAAGAACCTCAATTTATAGGCAAAGAAGTTGTTGCTTCGACTCGTCTAAGACAGTCTTCGACTGGCTCAAGCATCGGATTCTATTCCAACAGATTGTCAGATTTGAGCAGGATAAGATTTATAGATCTTAGACTAGTCCAGGGCCCTGCTTGACTGGTCGAAGGCCCTGCTCGACTAGTTAAAGGTGGTCTTCAACTGGTCGAGTATGCTAAAATCTGAACGGTTTTAGTTGCTGAACTTCGAGCCGAGAAATGCTCAATGTTAAGTGTCAAATATTAAATATTTTCCTCTATTTATATCTTAGTTTTATGAACATGATACTGTTTAAAGGTATTTTTTTATACATGTTTATGTCGCAAGGTGAATCTGAAAGCTTGGATTGAAAGGAATGCTAAAAGCATGGATTTAATGCTCAAAAGTCACCAAGGCATAGGATGGATCTTACAAAACCAAGAATAAAGAGTTCACATGCCAAAGTCCAAGGAAACCAAGTATAAAAACTAAAGAAAGGACTCGAAGGATTTCAAGATCCACAGCAGAAAAGTAGACAGTTTGATCTAACCGAACCCATGTTCGATCCAACCGAAATCGTGCGAAACAGTCCAACAACCAACAATAAATTTTAGAGTTAATTTAGTTCGACCGAAGGTTATTTCGGTCCGACCGAACTCATATTTGGTCTGACCGAACCCAAGTACGGTAGGACTAATATCGGGTAACTGCTAAAACTGAATCCTGTTTGGGCTCTGACTCGACTTTGGTCTGACCGATGCGTAATGCGAATCCAACGCGGAGTGTGTATCTTGAGGCGGTTTGCGAAAATTTCAAGTCAGTGTGTAAGGTGGAGCTTCACAACTATAAATAGGAGTCCCTAGGACATTCTTAGGTATCTTCTAGGGTTTAAGGAGTGGAGCCAAAGGCTGGAGAGCCACCACCAAGAGTCTTTCTTCTTCTTCCTTAGTAGTTTTTATGCTTTTCTTAAGAGACTTTAGTTCAATCATGATTATGGTTAGCTAAACCTCTAAGCTAGGGCTAAGAGGTGAAGCTTGTATCATGATTGGGATGTTTACTTTTCTTTGAATTATATTTATTTTGAACTTCATTGATTCTAGTTGATTTTAAGGAATATTTTCAATTTTCAATGGTTTGTTGTGATTGTAATTACAATTAAGTCTGCGATAGCTTTAAATATCTTCTTTTCCTCTTTGAGATTATGGAATTGGTAAATCCTGTTGTTCACCATTGTCCCTTAGGCATGGTTGGGGAATGATATCCCTTCCAAACTCTATAATTCTCTTCCATTGAGACTGGATCAATGAGAAGTTTAGAGATTTAACCATCTCTTTCTCCATCTAGATAAGATAGGACTCTGATTCCAACTGGATCTCTTGAATCAAGTAAGGTAGCACCCCAATTATTGCAAGTGGATCATTGGCACCCTAGTTCCCACTTTCAATTGATAGTTTAAACCTTATTCATAATTACTCCTTTAAATTCAAATTTCTGCTTTAGATCTTCATCTAGTTGTAGTTCTAGTAACTTTTAGAAAATGTACAAGTTTAGTCCCTGTGGATTCGACCTCGGTCTCACTGAGATTATTACTGCATCACGACCCTACACTTGGGGTTGTGAACAAGCTTTTGGCGCCGTTGCCGCGGACTATGGTTGCATTTTTCTAAATCTAATTAGTTTTTAAAATAGGTTAAGATTAGGATTAAGTTTCTATTGTGTTTCTAGGTTATGAATGTTTCTAAATTTATTTTTAGAAACTAACTTTATTCTCTGTTTTGTAGGAACCTAACCTAGCATCTCCTATCTGGTAACTTCGTTCTCACTCTCTCTCTCTCTCTCTCTCTCTCTCTTACTTTGTAATTGTTGTAGTTTTCAATTCTTAGATTTTAGGTTAGATCTGAACTTGAAGGCTGAGAGGGTTTCATGCCCAAGTGGGTCCATGACAACACTAAACGTCTATAGGATTGGTCAAAGGGTTGCCTATCCATCACAAGATTAGACACCACTAAAGATCCTCAACGTTAATAAAAGTGATGGCTACTAATCAACCTCAACCTCCAGTTGAGGAAGCCCAGGATGAGAATGAGGTGCATCATGCACCCCCGCCTCGTACTTTACGAGACTATTTACAACTGGTAGGGTGAGTACACCTTCATGTATGATTTTTTCAGAAAATATAGGAAATATGGATATCAAGCCAGGAGTGATCCAACACCTTCCAAAATTCCATGGACTTGTATCTACACATGAAAGAGTTTGACGAGATTATAACCACTGTATATTTTCCTAATGTGTCTGAGGACGCGATCAAACTGAAACTCTTTCCTTTCTCCTTAAAAGAAAGGCAAAGAAGTGGTTGCATTCACTACATCCACGATCTATTTGCAGATGGAACGACATGACAAGGGAGTTCATAAAGAAATTTTTCCCATACCATAAGACGAACACCATCAGAAAATCGATCATGAACTTTGCCCAAAAGGAAGATTAAACATTCTTTCAATGTTGGGAGCAGTTCAAGGATCTTGTTAGTTCATGCCCACAAAATGGTTTTAAAATGTGGCGCAAAACCAGTTTCTTCCATGAAGGACTGACTTCTTCCATGCGCTAATTCGTCGAGACCATGTGCAATGGGGAATTCATGAATAAAGATGTCGATGATGTGTGGGATTACTTTCACAAACTTGCTGAAACTGCACAATCATGGGACATCTTCCAAAGACCTACCACCACTTATAAACCTACTCAATTAAAGGAGAAGGGCGGGATATATCTTTTGAAAGAGGAAGATGATTTAAATGCTAAAGTGGTCAGTCCTGCAAGGAAACTTGAGGCCATGAAACTTAAGAGGGATAAGGCTGAAGAAGTTGTTTGCGGTATTTGTGCTTGCAACGTTCATACAACTTAGAATTGTCCAACAATACCTACTTTTGAAGAAATACTGAATAAGCAATCGAATATCGTAAACAACTACCAAAGGCCTTTCAAAGGACTCACTTCAAACACATACAATTCAAGTTGGAGAAATCATCCAAATTTTAGTTGGAGGAATGGACAAACTGCTACTCCTCAAGGAATCCCTAACCAATTTTTGAATCAAGGGAAACCTCAAGAGGAATTAGTTCAAAATCCCACACAAACTCAAGAGCTTATGTAAGGCCCGTATCCTCGTACCGTACCTTCCGTCTAACTCCCGCGATCCTCTCCGTCGAATTCTGGTGACCCATGACCTGTAGATGGTGAATGCGCACGACTTTAAGTCTCATCCCAAAGATCTGAGTTGACTCAACTCAAAACTTATACCCTTGCGACCGCACCGTCATCGTGGTTCCAACAGCATGTCTTGTGCACCAATGCGATGCCCAGGCTAGGAGTTGTGGGCCCACGTATATCTCAAGAAAATACCTTGCATTGCGAATCCCAATAAAAGAATCTCTACCCAACCTATCACACTAATCAATCAAGTACAAGTCATTATAACCCATACCTAGCCCATCTCTCTCTTACCAACAAGGCATGACACCCATCCCTCTCTCATCCAAAAGTCAACACAACTCATACCTCTCATGTCACTCCTCTTACACACCCATTCCTCTCATCCCATCTCTCTTACACAACACCACTCCTCTCTCATTTCACTCTATCCCATCTCATTTGTCTACCCAAAATCCCAAGCAACTAAGAGAGAAAATCCTAAAGAGAAAATAGAGCCCAATATCAAGACCCACTTTCCTACCACAAATCTCACCATCCAACCCTTCAAACTTCATCATCCACCATCAAAGGGAGAGTTTCGGAGCCAAGGATTCCATGAAGCTACAGAAGAAGACCATAGGTGGGTGTTTATAGGACTAGATTGTGCTTTTGATGTGGGCCAAGTGGGGTCTACTCATTAATGGTATGGATCCTATTTGGGACCCAAGGTGTGGCTAATGGCCCACCATGATTCATATGTTTATTTCATGATGGGGCCATTCTCTATGGACCCCACCATGATGTTTATTTAGCAACTAACCTGCAGTGGTCATCTAGACCCTTGATCTTGTAGTGGATGGTATCCCCACCTTGATTGCATATTTGTTGGCCCCACATGTAGTGGGACCCATTTTATGTATGTGTTATAATGCTTGGAGGGGAACTCATCGTGGTGGAGCTCCTCCCTCACACACACGTCCTCTCTCTCGCTCTCTCTCTCTCTCTCTTTCTCACTATCTATCTATCTCTCGTTCCCTGTTGATGGCCCACCTTGATAAGGTATGAATTATATTCATGCTGTCCAGTTAGTGGACCACACCGCTGTCCACAATGGGCCCACCTTGCTGCCCGTTTTCAGGTGGGCGTGGACGAAGAGGAAAACACCAATACCAACTGGATTTCAAGTGGGGTGGCCCACCTTTCCGTGGACCCCACCTTGGCACATGTGCTGTATCCACACTGTCCAGTTCCTGGCAGGCCCGTGCCATTCAGCAGTAGGGCCCACCTTGCTAGACGGACTGTCCAGTGGCACACTGCCTGTCTGTTTTCGGATAGGCCTGCATGAAAGGAAAATACAAATATTAGCTTGATCGGTCACTGATGGGCCACCACGTGGACCCACCTTGATGAATGTGTTATAAGCCACACCGTCCAGCACATGGGACAGTGGGCCCTGATGTATGTGTTTTAGCCACACCGGCCAGCAGCATGGGATGGTGGGGCCCTATCGTATGTGTTTCATCCACGCCGTCCAGCATGGGACAGTGGGACTTGCCTGATATATGTGTTGTATCTCCACCGTCCAGATGGGACGGTGGAGCCCACCAGATGTATGTGTATTATCTACACCGTCCGCACCATCCAGCTGGGACAGTAGGACCCACCTGACATCTGTGTTTTATCCAGGCCATCCAGGGCCAGCAGGCCCATCGTGATATATTTTATCCAAGCCATCCAGGTCCAGTAGGCCCACCGTGATGTATTTTATCTAGGCTATTCAGGGCCAGTAGGCCCACCATGATGTATTTATCCTCACCGTCCATTTGTGGCACCTGTTGTATGTAGGGCCCACTTGCTAATGTGTAGGCCCACCTGCTGTATGTAGGCCCCATTTGCTAATGTGTAGGTCCACTTGCTGTATATATGAGGCCTATGTGATGAGGCCCATGTGATGTATGAGGCCCGTGTGTGAGGCCCAATGTATGTGCAAGGTCCATTATTTGTGTGAGGCCCATTGCAATGTATGTGGTCCATTGTGATGCATAAGACCCATTGGGATGTATGTGTCTCATTGTGATGCGCGAGGCCCATGTATGAGGCCCATTATGATCGTGTGAGGCCCATTATGATGTGTGAGGCCCATTGTGATTGTATGAGGCCCATTGTGATTATATGAGGCCTATTGTGAGGTCTAAGGCCTGCCATGATATGTGTGTTGCATGCACACTATCCATTCATTTATACCGACCACCTTATGTAGGCCCACCATAATGTATGTGATACAACGCGGTCCGTCCGTTTTCTAGATATTTGGAGGGCCGAGGGCCCCGTTGTGATTCTGACTTCAATCCCAAATGGATCGCACCTTAGGACAATAGTGGTTAAATGTCCACTATTGTGAACTTCCATAGGGCCTGTTGTTAAGCCCATTTCCACCCTTACCTTATTGGGCTAATCCAAACCATTGGGTCCCCACTTATGTTAGTAATACCCATTAGGCTAACCCAAACCGTTGGGCCCCCATTGATAATGGTGCTTCCCACCATGCCCTATATGATTGTCCAAACCTTGGAGTCCACATTATGTTTATACTGGGCCTTTCATAGAAATGTGGCCCACCTAGATTCATGTTTTACCCAAGTTTAGTGACCATACCCAAGGCCCACTTAGGTGTTGAGCGGGCTACCCAATCCATTTAGAAGGACATATAGTCCTAGATGTATGAACTCCATGAAGCTCACTTTGTGTATGTATCGGGCCCCATAAGGAAGCCCAGTTTATTCATGATAAGAGATTGAGAAAGCCCAATTATTCACCCTGCTAGCTCACTCTGTGAACTCACCTTGTTGTATACCCACTTGACTCACCACAAGAGATGTATCCTACCTTTGTACCCCATTTGTTAAGACCGCGTAACATGTACATATCATCCACACCATCCATCTCCTTGTTGAGACGAATGTAAGGCCCACCCTTGACATTAGTGTATCGTCTAGGCTATCCGTTGTTTAGTACATCATCACCCCTTGCCGTAGATGGCAGAATATGTGGTATCAAATTTGATATAACCATTGTTTATTACATCATCACCCCTTGCCGTTGATGGCAGAATATGTAGTATCAGATTTGGTATAACCATTGTTTAGTACATCATCACCCCTTGCCGTAGATGGAAGAATATGTGGTATCAGATTTAGCACATTCACCATCTAAAGCCTATCTAAATGTTTGGGCTAGATCCTTCGTCCCTCTGTGGACCCCACCATGCATTTAGACTGGTTATTGTTTTTATCTGATAATTATGTTAGTGTACTTAGTCTAATAGTATACACTGAGAAACATGCTTAGTATTACATCATGATACATGTCCATACGCATCATTTGTATGCCTGTTATGAGGAATGATTGATCATAGCATTTGCCATTGGGCTGAGTTATTTAGGGGACGCCTTGAGAGACAGAGTTACCCCACATAATCGCGCGGTACGCGTGGTTTGATGCATGACTAGATGATATGATTGATGCATCTCACATTTTATGTGACATGATCACTTTGCGCCCTAGCAACATCAGGGTTATGAGCTCTACAGCCATATCGTGGATGACCAGATGGAATATTGAAAATATTTGGTTCTATCATATGGGCACTTAGGATCTCCGTGGGTGAAAGTCCTTAACCCCTCTAGTTACCAAAGGTTGCTCCAACGTCTAGACTGAGTGGATATAAGAGCGCCCGAGTGCCGAATACCAGTATGTCGCATCTCCTACTATGTCGTAGTTGATTGTAAAGGGGGCATGGCCTTATCCACCTGAGTGAGGGAGCTGTAACCTAGGTTGAGTATGACTAGCTCGTAAATGGGTCCGCTATCGACAAGCCAAATAGGTATTAGTAGACTACTAGCTAAGCGAATAGTGAGGTCTCTTCCTCTTGCTGGATGAGCGGCTAGGGAGGCGGCAGCCAGTGTGGAGTGTACTAGACCCCAGTGATATCCCAGAGATGAGATGTACTGAAATGTGGATATGTCCAACATTTGACTCATTCATTCATTCACTATCCACTCAGGCTGGTGGCGCACAACTAAATCATTGTGTACCTTCGCAATGGCCTTGATTTCAGTTAGGTGCGTAACTAACATGAGATCAGGAGTTTACCACATGGAGTTTAGCTATCCAAATTCAGGTATAGGACTAGTTTGGATAGAAGCCCCTTGTGATGAACCCCATATCTAGCGATATCACATACTGTCATCTTGACTACACACACCAGTCTTGTCATTTCTTTTGCATTATGTAGCCTAGATATGACTAATCGTATTTATAGACTTATTAGGTTTTATATATTGCATTAATCCTCAGCATATGACATTTGGCTTACTACGTCTTGCATCGCATACTCTAGATTAGATTGATGATATTCATGGACTTGCCAATATTTTTGCTTACTCTAATATGGTGTACTTGGCACATGCATTGCGCACACACGCACCACCCTCTGAGCTTCTTAGTAAGCTTATGCACGATCGTTGCATGCAGGTGACGTTAGATCACAGCAGCGTTAAGGCATGAGCTTGTGGCAAATCATTTTGGAATTTTGGTTATTTATGTATTTCTCTTTCAAGCATTGTAATCTAATGTTTATATTAGTGGATATATGATGATGATGTTGCTCTTGTGATTTGGGTATACTTGTGGTTATGCTCCTTTACAAAAAAAAAATCATATTGAAAATCCTCCTTGTATGATCCCTGGATCAGAATCTAGCATATGGGTGCCGGGAGCCAAGAATGGAGTACTACAGAGGCTATCGGTGCCAGATTCGGTGATCGGGAATTCTGTGAGCCTAGTTTCTGAGTTTGGGGTGTGACAGCTTATCTAGCAAAGTACTCAACAAGCCTTACAAGAACTTACTAAGGTTATACAAAAGATAGACTCTTGTATTATAGTTATGGAGAAAGGGATCCTTTCAACTCAACTTATCCCCAATCATAAACCACAATACAGAGTTAGTGAATCAAGCTCTTCGAATCTAATGGAGCAAGCCAAGTCTATCACCACTCTTAGGAGTGGAAAAATAATTGATAAATCTATTTCGGTAAGGGCCGAAAAGTCTAAGGAATCGGAAGAAGAAACATATGATAGACATAGCATTACCCCACATGGATTAAAACCAGAACCTCTGAGCAAGCCGATTGCTCCATTCACCCAGCTGTTGATTGCACCAAAACCCCTAGCTAACACCCAAGACATTCTAAAGGTGTTAAAACAAGTGAAAGTTAACATCCCTCTACTCAACGCTGTGAAACAAATTCCTTCATATGCTAAATTTCTGAAAGACCTATGCACCACTAAGAGACGGCAAAGTATCAAAAAGAAAATTTTTTTGATAGAAAAAGTGAGTGTCATCCTCAAGCAAGACGTACCATAAAAATATAAACACCTTGGTAGCCCAAGTGTCACTTGTATAATTGGGAATCACCAAATTGAGAATCACTCCTTGACTTGGGGGCGGGCATAAATCTGATCCCCTACTCGGTCTATGAACAACTGGGTCTAGGTGAATTAAAACCCACCCGGACTACATTACAACTTGTAGATTGCTCAGTTAGTGTGCTGAGGGGGATGATCAAGGATGTGTTGGTCCAGGTTGACAAATTCTACTATCTAGTAGATTTTATCATCCTGGATACTGTTCATAACCCCAACTGTAGGGTCGCAATGTAGTAATAGATCGGTGAGACCGAGGTCTAATCCACAGGGACTGAACTTGTGTGTATTCTGAATTTAACTAAAATTGAAACTAGGAGAAGAGAAATCTAGAATAAGGGGAATAATTGTGAATAAGGTAAAGCTATCAATTAAAAGGGACTAGGGTGCTAAGGATCCACTTTTAGGTTCTCAGAATACTTACCTTGCTTGATTCAAGGACATAACTGAAATCAGAGTCCTATCCTATCCAATTGATAAGAAGAGATTTGTCAGACCTCTGAACTTCTCATAGATATAATCATTAATGGATGAGAGTTGTGAGGATTTGGACGTGATTCCATCACCTAACATGCCCATGAGACAAGGCAAACAATAAGATTTACCAATCCCACAACCAATCATAAGAGAATTGTGAAGGTTAGGAAGGATTCCATTATCCTACCATGCCCAAGGGATGATGGTGAACAACAGGATTTCTTAATTTCACAATCTCAATTCTGAAAAAGAAGATATTTCAAGCTATCGCAGATCTATTGTAATTTGTCACAACAAACCATTAAAAACTAAAAATATTCCTTAACAATCAAAGTAGAATCCAAGAGGGTTCAATAAAACATGAATCAAACTAAAGAAAACATCCTTATCATGCTACAAGCTTCACCTCTTAGCCTAGCTAAGAGCTTTAGCCAACCATAGACATAATTGAACTAAAATCTCTTAAGAAAAGCATAAAAATAACTAAGGAAAATGAAGAAAAACTCTCGGTGACGGCTTCTCCATGCTTTTACTCCACTCCTCAAACCCTAGAAGATACCTAGAGATGCCCTAGGGACTTCTATTTATAGTTGTGCATCACTTCCTTTCGCACTAAGTTGAAAAATTCCAGAAATCACCTCAAATTTACGTAGTCCACGCAACATCTGCGTAACCCTTAACTGGTCGAGGACAGCCTTTGACTGGTCGAGGGTCACCTTCAACTAGTCAAGGATCTCCTTCGACTCGTCGAAGATGATAAGAATTGAGAGGATTTTGTCGCTGGAGTTCGATTCGAGGAATCTTCGACTAGTCGAGGGACTAGTCGAAGGAAGTAGATTTTTAGGGTTCCTTTTCTTCACTTCAATTCTTCAATGCTCTTTATTCCTCACTTAGTTTTCTTGGATCTTTGGCATGTGAATTCTTCATTTTTGGTCTTCTAGGATCCATCTTTGCTTGGTGATTCCTGAGCATTAAATCCATGCTTTTAGCATCCTTTTCAATCCAAGCTCTTAAATTCACCTTACAAGACAAAAATGATTAAAATAGAACATTAAACATTATCATGTTCATAAAACCAAGTAAGAAATGGGAGATAATATCCAATATTTGGCCCTCAACACAATCCCCAACTAGTAGTTTACTAGTCTCGAGCAAAGTATGCTAAAAATGGACTTTAATGTGCAATGTTCAAACCTTTTTCAGAAAACAATCTTTTGTGTAATCAAGTATGAATGAGTAGACTAAAGATGAGAAAGTTAGATTTTGAAAACCTAAAGCCAAATCACATAAGCAATTAATCAAATAAGTTCTTTATCTTTTAAGTCAGAGCATAGTTCGCATATCAAGTTTTTCAACGTGCTCAGTGAAAATACTTTCTTTTCATAATGTTAGTCATACTCACTACTTCAAGATTGGTTGAAAACTCAAGTACTGATTCCGAACTTATCCCATTTTCGTTCTTTCTCCAATTTTTAATTTTATCGAGGGTCAATTTTTATTCATTCTTTTACAGACCTTGCATTATTTTTGCATTTTTTTTCAGTCTTTTCACCATACATGACCTTTTTGTCGATCTCCCTTTTTTTTTAACTAGTCCTTTTCTTCTTTTAAGGTGGATAAAATTCTCCAGACTTAATTCTCACCATCTATCAACGATTCACATACTAACAAACAGAAATTCTAGTATTTTTCATTGAAAACAATTTGAATGTGTCTTGTGATTTAGATTAACATAATATTCAAACTTCCTCTTAATCAATTGAGTGCAAGGACCATAAGTGATAGACTACTTAGTTGATCAAACTTCAATAATTCAAAATTCGCTTCCTATCTTATCTTCATACTCAAAACAGTCTTAAATACACAACTTATTGCTTTCCAATTAGATAAACATTGAAAAAATTTCAAAAATTTTGTAAATTTTGCTCAAAACTAAGAAAACACTGATTATTTTACCTAATCTCTTATCCCCAACCTAAAATCTACATTGTCCTCAATGTGAAAGAAATAAGCATGATTTGTAGAAGAGACAACGTAATTGAAGGAGAAGTGATGGAAAGATAGTACCAGATGAAGGAATTTTGAGGCTTTTTCTAAAAAATCTCAGCGTGAAGGTGGGTTAGCACAAGAATTAAATAACCAAAAAACAAACTATCCTAAACAAACAGAAAGCAAACTATTTTAACACAGTGAAAGCAAACTATCCTAGTCCTAAATTCTATAAAAGCAATAAACTTAACTATACCTCTATCAGACTAGGAGGTCAATCCTGGTAAACAGGATCAATCAGAGATATGAACATATCCTTTGAATCAAATTTCTCAACAAATGGCTTTAATCGATGTCCATTTACTTTGAATTCATTATCATTGTTCAGATTCTTTATCTCAATAACCCCATAAGGATAAACATTGATAATAGTGAAGGGGTCAGTCCAACGAGATCAGAGTTTGCCCGGAAAGATATGTAACTGAGAATTATACAAGAAGACTTTCTGACCCTGTGTGAATGATTTTCGAAGAATGTGTTGATCATGAAACACCATCATCCTGTCCTTATAAATTCTCGAGTTCTCGTGCACATTATTTCGGATTTATTCGAGTTCATTCAACTGAAGTTTGTGTAGTGAGCCAGCATTGTTTAGATTGAAATTCAAATTTTTGATTGCCCAGTAGGCTCTATATTCCAACTCCATAGGCAAGTGGCAAGCCTTCCCATAGACAAGTCTAAAGAGAGATATTTCAATTGGGGTCTTAAATACAGTACGGTAAGCCCATAAGGCATCAGTTAGTTGAATTGACCAATCATTACGGTTAGGGTTAATCTTCTTTTCCAAGATGTGTTTAATTTTCCTATTAAAAATTTTAGCTTGCCCACTTGTTTATGGGTGGTATGGAGTACTCACTTTGTGGGAGATGCCATATTTCTTCATTAAGTTCGTGAATGGCCTATTACAAAAATGTGAACCCTTATTACTAATGATGGCTCGAGGCGTTCTGAACCAGGAAAGGATGTTCTCTTTTAAAAACTTAATGATCGTTTGATGGTCATTATTCCGGCATAGAATCGCTTCGATCCATTTAGTGACATAGTCTACTGCTAGCTAAATGTATAAATTCCCAAAGGATTGGGGGAATGGCCCTATGAAATCGATGCCCCAACAATTAAATGCTTCAATGATCAGAATAGGGTTAGAGGCATCATATTTCAACGGGACAATGCTCCCAACTTCTGAGAACGCTCACAAGCTTTGCAAAACTCATGAGTGTCCCTGAACATAGTGGGCTAGTAAAATCTACATTACAAAATCTTGGCCATGGTCTTTTTAACAGAAAAGTGACCACGATAGGCCTGAGAGTGACAGAAAGAGATGACACTTTGGTGTTCATTGTCTGGCACACATCTCCTTAAGATTTGGTCTAGACAATATTTAAACAAATATGGATCATCCCAGAAGAACTTACAAACTTCGGCAAAGAATTTTTTCTTATCTTGCATAGTCTAATGTGTCGGTGTGAAACCTATGGTAAGATAATTAGCAATATCAGCAAACCAATGTGAATGGGAGACTTTAAATAATTGTTTGTCATAGAACATGTCATTTATATGTTTTGTCTCAAGGGAATCAGAGAGATTAAGGTGGGAAAGATGGTCAACCACTACGTTCTCTACTCCCTTTTTATCTTTTATTTTCAAATCAAATTCTTGGAGTATGAGGATCCATCTTATCAGGCGGGGCTTAGCATCATTCTTAGAAAGAAGATACTTGAGTGTTACATGATCTGTGTAAATAATGATCTTGGATCCGATCAAGTAGGACCTAAATTTGTCTAAAGCGAATGCTATAGGTAAGAGTTCCTTTTCTATAGTCGAGTAGTTCACTTGGGAAGGATTTAGAGTTCTACTTGCGTAATGAATAACGTAGGGCTTCTTTTCTTTTCTCTAGCCTAGAACCGCCCCGAGTGCATAGACAAACACGTCACACATAAATTTAAAAAGAAGGTTCCAGTTAGGTGGCTACATAATAGGTGTAGTGGTTAACACGCCCTTGAGCTTAGTAAAATCTTCTTAGCATTGCTTAGTCCACTCGTATAGTGCATCCTTTTAAAGTAAATTATATAGAGGATGAGAGAGGTGACTAAAGTCCTTTATGAATCTTCTGTAAAACCTGGCGTGTCCTATAAAGGATCGTGTCAGGCCCGTATCCTAGTTTGTACCGTTCCCTAGGCTTTTGCGATCCTCCTCGTCGAATTCTGGCAACCTACAATCTGTAGATAGCATTTACGCGTGATCTTAAGTCGCATTCCATAGATCTGACTCGACTCGACCCGAGACTTATACCCTAGTGACCACGCCATCACCGCAGTTCCAACACCATGACTTGCACATCGATGCGATACCTAGGCCAGGAGTTGTAGGCCCACGTTATTTTGAGAAAAACGTACCGCATTGCGAATCCCAAGAGAATCTCTGCCATCCATCACATCAATCAATCAATCACTAGTCAAGTACACAACCCATCCCTCTCTTACACATCCCCAAAGTCAACTCTCTCTCACTTCACCCATCCCTTTCTTACACTCACCCATCCCTTTCTTACACACACACCCATCTCTCTCTTACACCACCATCCCTCTCTCCCATCCATCACTCCATCCCATCTCATTCTCCTACATTTCCAAGCTTCCATGAGAGAAAAACTCTAAGGAGAGAAAAGCCAATGGGGCCCACTTCCTACCCCCTCATCTCACCATCCAACCCTTCAAACTTCATCATCCACCCTTAAAGAAGAAGCTTAGGAGCTAAGGAGTCCAATGAGCTAAAGAAGAAGATAATCAGTGGGTGTTCATAGTACTATATCGTGATTTTGTTATAAGGCCCACATGATTTGGGACCCATCTTATTGTATGTGTTGTATATGGCCCATCTAGGGGAGCTCATAATGGCGGAGCTCCCCCACCTCACGTCTCTCTCTCTCTCTATCTCTCTTTCCCATTTTGTGGCCCACCATGATGTATATTTTTTTATCCATGTCGTCCACCACGTGGACTACACCATTGTTCAAGTGGGCCCACCTCGCTACCATGTCTGAGGCTACCTTGTTGTCCATTTTGGACTGCCCCAGACGAAAGGGAAACACTAATATCATATTGATCCAAATCAGGTGGGCCACGTCCACGTGGGACCCACATGTGATGCATGTATTTTATCTGCACCGTCCATCTGCTGGACGCTGGGCCAATGACCCAGCAGTCCAACAACATAGCTGCTATGTAGACGTTAACAAGTTCTGTGGGCCTGATCAGGAGGTATGCGTTATATCCAACTATCCATTTAATGGGATTTCACCATGATGTATGGGTTTTAACCCACGCTGCCCGTCCATTGTGGGACCCACCCCACACATGGTGCACATGTAGAGGTGGGGCCCACCAGATGTATATGTTGTATATTTCACCATCCATACTGGACGGTGATTGGTGGGAGCCCAACCTCCTGTATGTGTGTGTGTGTGTGTGTGTGTGTGTGTGTGTGTGTGTATATAAGCCATCCATCGATTTTTCCTTAGATGTGGGGCCCACCCTACACGTGTTGCACATGTGGGGGTAGGGCCCACCTTGATGTATGTGTTCTATAACCCACATCGTCCAACCCTTTGGACGGTGGGACCACCTCAATGTATGTGTTTATATTTAGGCCATCCATCTGTTTTGACGTGGGACCCACCCCACATGTGCTGCACATGTGGGGGTGGCGCCCACCTTAAGATATGTGTTTTATCCCTGCTGTCCAGATGTTTGGGATGGTGGGGCCCCATGTGATGTATGTGTCTGTCCACACTGTCCACATGTGGACAGTGAGACCCACCTCTTTGTATGTGTTTCATACATGTCATCCGTTTGTCCTTGGGATGGTGGGACCCACCCTGCACGTGTGGGGTCTCCACCGTCCAGCTGGACATGGACCCCTAGATGTATGTGTTCTTCCAGTCGTCCATCACATCAACCCTATGGTATATGTGTTTTATCAACACCATCCATCTGTAAGTAGCAGGGCCTGCCTGTCTATCCTACAGCAGCAGGCCCACCTTTGATGTATGTTTTGTATGTACACAGTCCAGGCCGTTGGCAGGCCCATTTCAATATATATGAGGCCCATTATGTATGTGTGAGGCCCACCTATTATGTGTGAAGCCCACTGTAGTATGTGAGGCCCATCTGTTGTGTATGAGGCCCACTGTGTATGTGTGTAAGTGTGGGACTCGCAGTGATGCATGTATTAACTATCCATCTTGTGAGGCCCACCTATTGTGTATGAATCCCACTGTAGTACATTAGGCCCTACTGCGTGGCCCATTCTGATGTATTTAAGGTCCATGGGACAGGCCCATTGTGATGTATTTGTGGCCCATATATGAGGCCCATTGTGATGTATTTAAGGTCCATGGATGTGGCCCAATGTGATGTATTTGTGGCCCCATATGGCGAGGCCCAATGTAATGTATATGTGGCCCATGAGTGAGGCCCAATGTGATGCATATGTGGCCCGTGAGTGTGGCCCATCATGATGTATATGAGGCCCTTGTGTGAGGCCATGGGCCCTCTATATGTTTGGCTCTATGTGGGCCACTCCTTGGGAGCAATGTTGATTAAATGTCAACATTGATGGGCAATGATGACATTCCCTTAGGCCTATGTCAGGCCCATTATCATCATTCTAGGTCAACCCAAATCATTGGGTCCCAATGATGTTTGCATGGTCCATCTATTCGTATTGGGATAACCCAAAATGTTGAGCCCTCATTGGTTGCTAGTAGGGTTGTTTTTAATCTTGGAGTCCATCTAGGACTTATTTTGCCCCCTAAGGCATCTAGCAGGCCATATGATAGTATGGTGAAGGAAGCTCGTTCCGGATCCTTAGGATCATAGATAGGCCACCTAGGCCCAACCTTGATATGAGGAAAGTTCATCATCATCGTAGACAGAAGGATCCATGCTACTAGATTTGGCATATCCACAGTTAAGGATTGGCCCTCATGTTATAGATCTGTTGTCCATCTATAGACCCTGCCTTATGTATAGGCCGATTATCAATGCCGACTATGAGTACATGTTAGTATAACATCATGATACAAGCCATTGAAAATGGTATGAGGCCCATTGTGATTGCATTAGGCTCATTCTCATTTCCCCTTAGTGGGCTAACCCAGATTGATGGGCCCTATTATTATTAGTATGATCCATCTCGCCTTATTGTGTTATCCCAATTCTTTGGGTCCCCATTAATGCTAGTAGACGTACCCAAACCTAGAAGCCCACTCGTAGGCCCATGAGTAAGCCATCTAGACCCATCCGTGTTATGAGGAGGATGCATCATCACCTTTGGCCATAGGTAGAAGAATCTGTGGTAGTAGATTTGGTATATCTACTGTTGAGGACCGATCCCTATGATGTGAATTAAATCTTCTCTCCTTCTATGGACCCCGCCATATGTAGGCTGATTATTGATTACGATTATGTTAGTATACGCACTGAGTATGTGTTAGTACAACATTATGATTATATAAGGTCATTATAAGGTTAATTGTGATTGTATGAGATCCATTATGATGGTACAAGGCACATTGTGATTATATGAGGCCTATTGTGTGATTACATGAGGCTCATTATGTTTATATGAGGCCCATTGTGTGATTACATGATGCCCATTGTGATTATATGAGGCCCATTGTGATTGTATAAGGCTCATTGTGATTGTATGAGACCTAATTGTGATGTAAGAGGCCCATCATATGTATGAGGACCATTATATGCGTGAGGCCCATTGTATGTGTGAGGCCCACCATGTGTAGGCAATTATCGTACACCACCCAATTATTGCACACAACCCATTCACCTATGCGGGCCTTGGGCCGTCTTATATCAACCTACTATGATGTATGTGATTATAATCATGCTTGGTATACTTCATGATACATGCCCATACGCATCATCGGCATGCTTGTTATGAGGAGTGATTGAGCATAGCATGTGCCATTGGGCTAATTATTTATGGGACTCCCTGAGAGACGGAGTTGCCCCACATGAGCATGCGTATGCGTAGGTGTGATGCATGACTGAATGGTATGATTTATGCATCTCGTATTTTATGATATGACCACTGTACGCCCTAGTGACATCAGGGCCATGGCCTCCACAGGCATGTCGTGGATGGCCAGATGGCACATCGAAAATATTTGGTTCTATTATACGGGCACGATAGATGTCCATGGGTGAAAATTCTTAAACCCCCGAGGCCAGGGGATGCCCCAACATCTACACTAAGTGGATATATATATATATTATATATATATATATATATATATGAGCTTATGAGGCCGTATATCAGTAGGCCGTGTCTCTCACTGTGTCATAGTTGGTTGGGAGGGGGTATGGCCTTACCCACCTGAGGGAGTAGGTAATATTAGGTTGAGTCTGATCAGCTTATAAATGGGTCTACTATCATGAGCCGAGCCGATATTGGTAGGCGGATAGTGAGGTCTCTTCCACTTACCCAGTTGTGTACTTGATGGGGCGACAAGCTGACGTAGAGTGTACTAGACCCCGGTGATAATCCCAGAGATGTACGGTACTTATACGTGGACTTATTGAGTAGGAGTTGCATACTCAATATTTTACCCATTCATTCATTCATTCATTCATTTCCACTCGGGCTAGTGGTGCGCAACTAATTTATTATGTGCACGTTTGCAATGGCCAGGATTTCGGTTGGGGCGCACAATCAACCTCAGATCAGGAGTTTACCACATTGAGTCTGGCTATCCAAATTTATGTATGGGACTGGTTTGGATAGAAGTCCCTTGTATAGACCTCATACCCTGCGATACTACGTACTATCATCCCGACTTCACACTCCAGCTTGGTCATTTCATTCGCACCACATATTGCCTTACATCCTCAGCACATCGCATTTGGTTTACTATGCTTCTGTTTTACATAGCCTGAATAAGGTTGATGGTATTACGGACTCGCCAAGATCTGCATATTGCATTATATCCATGGTATATGGCATTTAGGTTGCTATGTTTTTGCATTTATATGGCCTAGATAAGGCTAATGGTATTTCATGGCTCTTCAGAATTGCATATTGTATTGTATCCTTGATATCGGATATTTGGCTCGCTATGATCTATATTGCATACTCTGATACTGAATGACTTATAGCCTTGCCAGTATTCCTCTTACACTGATATTTGTGTGTTTGGCACTTATCTTACGCACACACGTATACCACCCTCTAAGCTTTCTATATGCTTATGTACGATAGATGTGTGCAGGTGACGATAAAATGTAATCGAGCTAAGACAGGAGTGTGCGACAGAGCTTCTGAAGCTTTTGGCATTTATCTTGTATTTCCCTTCATGTATTGTACTCAAGTTTTTATTTTAGTGGATATGTGATGATGATGTTGCATTTGTGATTTGGGTAAACTTATGGTTATGCTTATCTACAAAGAAATTCATGTTGAAAATCCTGTTTGTAGAATCCCAGGATCGGAATCTAGTGTATGAGCGCTAAAAGTCGAGAATGGAGTACTATGGAGGCTGTTGACACTGGATTCAGCGATCGAAAATTTTATGAGCCCAGTTTTCGAGTTTGAGGTGTGACAGATCGCATGTCTCATATGTTCTTGGGTGGAGGTAGGTTAGAGATAACGTCAATTTTAGCTTTATTTACCTCAATTCCCTTGAACGAGATGATGTGTCCGAGGACAATTCCCTTATGAACCATGAAGTGGCACTTTTCCCAATTTAGTACCAAGTTCTTTTCCTCGCATTGCTTCAGCACATTTTTTAAGGATGGACTAAAGATCGAGAAGTTGTCCATGAAGACCTCAAATATTGCTCCACCATGTCAGAAAAATACTCAACATACATCGCTGAAATGTGGGGGGGCATTACATAGCTCGAATGACATCCTTCGGTAAGCAAAGGTGTCATAAGGACATGTAAATGTGGTATTTTCCTGATCTTCAAGAGCTATCTCAATCTAATTGTAGCCTGAATAACCATCGAGGAAGCAATAGTAAGATTGACTTGCTAGCCTTTTCAAAATTTGATCGATAAAGGGTAAAGGAAAGTGGTCTTTCCTCGTGACGATATTCAACTTCCTACAGTCAATGTACATTCTCTAACCAGTAGTGATCCTAGTTGGCACGAGTTCATTATTGGCATTGGCTACGATGGTGATTACAGACTTCTTAGGAACCACCTGAGTTGGACTCACCCATTGGCTATCGGATATTAGGTATATAATACCTACATCCAATAGCTTAAGAACCTCAGCCTTAACCACTTCCTTTATGTTTGGATTTAGTCTACATTATGATTGTCGTGAGGTCTTCACATTATCCTAAAGATAAATGCAGTAAGTACAAATCAAAGGGTCAATTCCCTTGAGGTCCATAATCGACCATCCAAGTGCTCCTTTGTGCTTAATAAGAGTATAGATGAGCATACTCTCTTATTCTTGCTCAAGGTGGGAAGAAATCACCACCGGGTATGTCTCATCTTGACCTAAATAGGCATATTTCAGATCAGAGGGCAAAGATTTTAGGTCAAGCTTCGGTGCCTTGAGGTTAGACGGTAGAGGCACTACATCAATTTGGGGTAATTCTTCGAATTGTGGCCCCTACCGATTAACTTTAAGTATCGGCACGGTATCCAGCATGATCCCCATCTCCCTAATCATGCCATCATTAAAATCATGAGAGTGGGCCAAGCACGTCTCTAGAGGATCAGAGGATAAGCTCAGAAACGCTCTATCTTCCACGAAAGAATCAATCAGGTTAATATCGTGGGAATCGTCTTCATCCTCTAACTATCTTCCTGTGTTGAAAAACATATTCAACTCCAATGTCATATTCCCGAAAGACATATGCATGATTCCATTCCTATAATTAATGATTGCGTTTAAAGTGGCAAGGAATGGGTGAATAAGAATGATGGGAATTTAAGTGATCATGTCCATGATAGGTTGAGTATCCAGGATGATAAAATCTACCGGGTAATAGAATTTATCAACCTAGACCAAAACGTCCTTGATTATCCCTCTTAGTACACAAACTGAGCGATCGGCAAATTGTAATGTGGTTCGAGTGGGTTTCAATTCACCCAAACCTAGTTGTTCGTAGACCAAGTAAGAAATCAAATTTACACTTGCTCCTAAGTCAAGAAGTGCGTGCTCAATCCGATAGTTCCCAATTACACAAGCGACGGTTAAGCTACCCGGATCTTTATATTTCTATGGTACATCTTGTTTCAGGATGATACTCACCTTTTCAATTAAAAATATTTTCTTTTTAATATTTTGTCGTCTTTTGGTCATACATAAGTCTTTCAGAAATTTGGCATATGAAGGTATTTATTTAATCGCATCCAGTAGAGGGATATTGACCTTCACTTGTTTCAGCACCTCTAGAATGTCCTGAGAGTTAGAGAGAGGTTTTAGTGCAACTAACCACTGGGGAATGGAGCAATTAGCTTGCCTTGAAGTTTCAGTTCTAATTCTTATGGAGCAGTGCTAGGTCTATCATCATTGTCCTCTTCTGAGTCCTTAGGCTTTTCAACCCTAACCGGAATAGTTTTGTCAATGGTCGTCCCACTCCTTAGAGTGGTGATAGGTTTAGCTTGCTCTATCTGATTTGAAGAGCTGGGATCACTTATCTCATATTGCGGTTTAGGATTGGGGAGAGGTTGAGCGAGAAGTATCCCCTTTCCCCCAATTGTTAAGTGCGACTCTATCCTTTGAATAGATGACACAAGCGTTCCCAATGCTAATCTGATATCCTAGTTGAGTAGCTCTTAGTCTCAAATATGTTTTTGAACTGGATCCTCTTAAGGTTTCCCTTGATTTGGAATTTGATTAAAGAAACCTTGAGGGGTAGCAGATTATCCATTCCTCCAACTGAAGTTTGGATGATTTCTCCAACTAGGATTGTACGTATTGGAGGTAGGTCCATTGAAAGGTCTTTAGTAACTGGTCACAGCATTAGATTGCTCATTTGACACCTCTTGAAAGGTAGGTATCGTTGGACAATTTTCAGTTGTGTAAATGTTGCAAGCAGAAATACTGCAAATAGTTTCCTTAACCTTATCTTTCTTTAGTTCCATGGCCTCGAATTTCCTTATAAGATTAGACACTTTAGCATTGATATCATCATCCTCTTTTAGAAGGTATAATCTGCTCCTCTCCTTTGATTGAGTGGATCTAGAAGTGGTGCTTGATTTTGGGGAGGTGTCCCATGATTTTGTGTTTTCAGCAAGTCTGTCCAAGTAGTCCCACACATCATCGACGTTTTTATTCATTAATTCTTCATTACACATTGTCTCGACCAATTAGCGCATGGAAGATGTCAGACCATCATAGAAAAAGTGTGTAATGCGCCACGTTTCAAAACCGTGTTGTGGGCATGAACTGACAAGATCCTTGACCTGCTCCCAACATTGGAAGAATGTTTCATCCTCCTTTTGGGAAAAGTTCATGGTTAACTTTCTGAGGGTGTTCATTTTATGATGTGAAAAAAATTTCTTTATGAACTCCCCTATCATGTCATTCCATGTGCCAATAGATCGGGGACGTAATGAATGCAACCACATCTTAGCTTTCTCCTTCAAAGAAAAGGGAAAGAGTTTTAGTCTGACTATGTCCTCAGACACGTTAGGAAAGTATAAAGTAGTTATAATCTCGTTAAACTCTTTTAAGCGTAAATATGGACTTTTAAATTCAAGTCAATGGAATTTTGGAAGGAGTTGGATCGCCCCTAGCTTAATATCCATATGTCCCATATTTTTTGAAAAAACCATGCATGAGGGCATGCTCACCCCCACCGGTTGTAAATAGTCTTGCAAAGTATGAGGCCGGGGTACTTGATGCACCTCATTCTCATCCTGAACTTCCTCAACCCAAGGTTGAGGTTGTCTTCCTGGTTGATTGACCAGTCAATTGGTAGCCATCACTTCAATTGACTCTAATCTCGAGTGGTGTCTAATCCTGTGATGGATATATAACCCCTCAACCAATCCTCTTTCACTCATAAGACGTTGAGTATTATCACGGACCCACTTGGGCATGAAACACTCTCAACCCTCAATTTCAGACTCTAACCTAAACCTAAAAGAAAGAAGGAAAATAGAGATCTACAAATATAAAGAGAGAGGGAATTAGAAAGAAGTTACCAAATTAGAATTTCCTAAATTAAGATCCTCCAAAACAAAACAAAACATGTTAGTTTCTAAAAACAGAAATTCTAAAATTAGAAAGTTTCTAAAAACCAAAAATAGAAAGATGAGTTAGTTTTTAAAAACAAATTAGGAAAGTAAACTAGTTTCTAAAAAGGAAAGTTTCTTAAAATAAATAAATAAATAATTTTAAAAATACAAAAAAGAAAGTTTCTAAAAATAGAAAATAGAAAATTTCTAAACCCAGAAATAGAAAGCTAACTTAGTTTCTAAAATAAAAAACAGAAAACTCCTAATCTTAACTTAATTCCAAAACTAGCTAATCTTAGAAAAATGCAACCATTAGGTCCCCGGCAACGACGCCAAAAACTTGTTCGCATCCCCAAGTGTAAGGTCGCGATGTAGTAATAACTCAATGAGACCGAGGTCGAATCCATAGGCACTGAACTTGTGTGTATTCTGAATTTAACTAGAATCAAAACTAGGAGAATTGAAATCTAGAATAAGAGGAATAATTGTGAATAAGGTAAAACTATCAATTAAAAGGGACTAGGGTGCCAAGGATCCACTTTTAGGTTCTCAGGATGCTACCTTGCTTGATTCAAGGACACAACTGGAATCAGAATCCTATCATATCCAATTGATAAGAAGAGATTTGTCAGATCTTTGAACTTCCCATGGATCTAATCATCAATGGATGAGAGTTGTGAGGATTTAAAAGTGATTCCATCACCTAACCATGCCCAGAAGACAAGGTAAGCAACAAGATTTACCAATCCCACAACCAATCATAAGAGAATTGTGAAGGTTATGAAGGATTCCAATATCCTACCATGCCCAAGGGACAATGGTGAAGAACAGGATTTCCTCATTTCACAATCTCAATTCTGGAAAAGAAGATATTTCATGCTATCGCAGATCTATTGTAATTTGTCACAACAAACAATTAAAAACTAAAAATATTCCTTAACAATCAAATTAGAATCCAAGAGGGTTCAACAAAACATGAATCAAACCCAAGCAAACATCTCAATCATGCTACAAGCTTCACCTCTTAGCCCTAGCTAAGAGGTTTAGCCAACCATAGACATAATTGAACTAAAATCTCTTAAGAAAAGTATAAAAACAACTAAGGAAGAGGAGGAAAAACTCTTAACGACAGATCCTCCATGCTTTTTCTCCACTCCTTAAACCCTAGAAGATGGCTAGGGATGCCTTGGGGACTTCTATTTATAGTTGTGCATCACCTCCTTTCACACTGAGTTGAAAAATTTTGGAAACCGCCTCAAATTTACGCAGTCCGCGCAACATCTGCATAACCCTTGACTGGTCGAGGATAGCCTTCGACTGGTCAAGGGTAACCATCGACTGGTTGAGGATGATAAGAATTTAAAGGATTTTGTCGCTAGAGTTCGAGTCGAGGAATCTTCAACTAGTCAAGGGACTAGTCGAAGGAAGCAGATTTTTAGGGTTCTTATTCTTCACTTCAAGTTTTCAATGCTATTTATTCCTCACTTGGTTTTCTTGGATCTTTGGCATGTGAATTCTTCATTTTTGGTCTTCTAGGATCCATCCTTTGCTTGGTGATTCTTGAGCATTAAATCCATGCTTTTAGCATCCTTTTCAATCCAAGCTCTTAAATTCACCTTGCAACACAAACATAATTGAAATAGAACATTAAGCATTATCATGTTCATAAAACCAAGTAATAAATGGGGGATAATATGTAATATTTGACCCTCAACACATACTAAGCCCATTGTGGGTATAAGCACTTAAATTCTTATCATACTTGGATGCTCATTCCTTGCTATGTCCAATGTTATCATCAACTACAGGAATGGGGTCATGAATTTGTCTTTTGGGAATATGACGTTGGAACTCAATATCTTTTTCAACAAAAGCAGACAAGTTAAGGATGATGACGAGACCTAAGACATTAATATGATAGACTCTTTCTTGGAAGATAGAGCTCTGATGACCTTATCCTCTGACCCGCTAGAGATGTGCTCGGCACACTCCCCCAAATTGGATGATGGCACAACTAAGGAGATAGATGCTATGCTTGATGCTACACTAGTATTTGAAGTTAATCGGTGGAAGCCATAATTTAAAGAATTACCCCAAACTGATGTAGTGCCTCTACCGTCTAGCCTCAAAGCACTAAAGTTTGACGTAAAACCTTTGCCCACTGATTTTAAATATGTCTATTTAGGTCAAGATGAGACATATCTAGTGGTGATTTCTTCTCACCTTGAACAAGAATAGGAGAGTATACTTATCTCTACTCTCATCGAGCATAAAGGAGCCCTTAGATGGTCGATCGCAAACCTCAAGGGAATCGACATTTTGATTTATACTCACCGTATTCATCTTAAGGATAATGCGAAGACCTCCCGGCAACCACAACATAGATTAAATCAAAACATGAAGGAAGTGGTTATGGCAGAGGTACTTAAGTTATTAGATGTGGGTATTATATACCCCATATCCGATAGCTAATGGGTGAGTCCAACTTAGGTGGTTCCACAGAAGTCCGAAATCACCATTGTAGCCAATGCTGATAATGAACTCTTGCCAACTAGAGTTACTAGTGGTTGGAGATTGTGCATTGACTATAAGAAATTGAATACCATTACAAGAAAGGACCACTTCCCTTTGACCTTCATTGACCAAATCTTGGAAAGGTTAGCTCGTCACTCTTACTATTACTTCCGTAACAGATACTCGAGCTACAATCAGATAGAGATAGCCCTTAAAGATCAGGAAAAGACAACGTTTACATGTCTCTATGGTACCTTTACGTACCGAATGATGTCATTCGGATTGTGTAATGCCCCAGCCACTTTTTGGCAATGCATGTTGAGTATTTTCTCAAACATGGTGGGGCAATATTTAAAGGTCTTCATGGATGACTTCTCTGTCTTTGGTCCATCTTTCAGTGAATGTTTGAAAAATCTAAAAAATGTACTGAAGCGATGTGAGGAAAAGAATTTGGTACTAAATTGAGAGAAGTGTCATTTCATGGTTTATAAGAGAATTCTTCTTGTACATATCATCTCGTCTAAGGGAATTGAGGTAGATAAGGCTAAAATTAATCTTTTCTCTAACTTACCTCCACCCAAGAGCATACGAGATATGTGATCCTTCTTAGGACAGGCTGAATTTTACAAACAATTTATAAAGGACTTTAGTCACCTCGCTCATCATTTATGCAATCAATTTCAAAAGGATGTACCATACGAGTGGACTGAGCACTACCAGGAAGCTTTTTCTAAGCTCAAAGGCATGTTGACCACCGCCCATATCATGCAACCACCCGACTGGAGTATACCTTTTTAAATTATGTGTGATGCGTCTGACTATGCTATTGGGGCAGTGTTAGGCTAGAGAAAAGAAAAAAGCTCTATGTTATTCCTTATGCAAGTAGAATTTTAAATTCTGCCCAAGTGAATTACTCTAATACGAAAACAGAACTCTTAGTCGTAGTGTTCACTTTGGACAAATTTAAGTCCTACTTGATTAGATCCAAGATCATCATCTACACTAATCATGCGGTGCTCAAGTACCTTTTTTCTAAGAATAATGATAAGCCCCGCTTGATAAGATGGATCCTATTACTCTAGGAATTTGATTTAGAAATATGAGACAAAAAGGAAGTAGAGAACGTAGTGGCTGACCATCTTTCAAGACTAGACCTCCCTAATTCCCTTGAGATGACACCTATCAACGACATGTTCCCTAAGAAACAACTGTTTAAACTCTCTCACTTACCTTGGTTTGCTGATATTGCTAATTATCTTGCCACAAGTTTCACACCAACACATTGGACTGCACAAGATAAGAAAAAATTCTTCGTTGAGGTTTGTAAATTTTTCTGGGATGACCCATAATTATTTAAATGTTGACCAAATTAAATTTTGAGGAAATGTGTGTCATACAATGAACACCAAAGTGTCATCTCCTTTTATCACTCTCAGGCCTGTGGTGGTCACTTTTCTGCTAAAAATACCACGGCTAAAATTCTGCAGTGTGACTTTTACTAGCCCACTATGTTCAAGGACACTCATGAGTTCTACAAAGCTTGTGAGCATTGTCAAAAATTGAGAGCGTTATCCCACTGGAATATGATGCCGCTAAATCCCATTCTGATGATTAAAGCATTTGACTGTTGGGGTATCGATTTCATGGGGCCATTCCCCCAATCCTTTGAAAATTTGTATATTTTGCTAGCAGTAGAATATGTCACTAAGTAAGTCGAAGCGATCCCGTGACGGAAAAATGACCATTAAACAGTCATTAAATTCTTAAAAGAAAACATTATTTCTCGGTTCGGAACACCTCGAGGTCATCATTAGTGATAAAGGTTCACATTTTTGTAATAAGCCATTTACAAATTTAATGAAGAAATATGGCATCTCTCATAAGGTGAGCACTCCATACCACCCACAGACAAGTGGACAAGCTGAGATTTTTAACATGGAAATTAAACATATTCAAGAGAAAATAGTTAATCTTGATCACAAGGATTGTTCAATCCGTTTGACTGATGCCTTATGGGCCTACCGTACTGCCTTTATAACTCCAATTGGAATGACTCTCTTTAGACTTGTCTATGGGAAAGCTTGCCACTTGCTTATCGAATTGGAGCATAGAGCCTACTGGGCTATTAAAAACCTGAACTTTAACTTAAACAACGCTGGCTCGCTATGCAAACTTAAATTGAATGAACTCCAGGAAATCCGCAACGATGCATACGAGAATTCAAGAATTTACAAGGACAGGTTGAAGGTGTTCCATGACAGGCACATCCTTCAGAAATCATTCTTGACTGGTCAAAAAGTCCTTTTATATAATTCTTAATTACATCTTTTTTCGAGTAAACTCTAATCTCATTGGACCGGACCATTCACTGTTACAAATGTTTATCCTTATGGGGCCATCAAGATTAAGAATCTAACAAGTGGCAATGTTTTCAAAGTGAATGGACATCGTTTAAAGTCATTTGTTGAGAAATTTGACTAAGAGGACATGTCCATACCTCTGATGGATCTATCTACCAAGATTGACCTCCTAGTCTGATGGAGGTGTAGTTAGGTTTATTGCTTTCATACGATTTAGGACTAAGATAATTTGCTATCAATTGCTTAGTCGTTGTGCTAACCTATCTTTTGCATTGAGAACTTTGGAAGAACTGCAATTCGACTTCTTCAGGTACTACCTTTTCATCACTTCTCTTTTATTTTCGTTATCTCATTTGCAATTGCATGCTCATATATTTTACGTTGAGCATAATGTAGATTTTAGGTTGGGGGTGTGGATTAAGTACACTAATCAGCATTTTCTTAGTTTTTGAGCAAAAAATTATTGAAAATTTTTTATTTTTCAAGTAAATACCTATTTGGAAAACAAAAGTTTGTGCACTTAAGAATGCTTTGAGTATGATAATAAGGTAGAGATTGAATTTTGAATTTTTGTAGTTTGATTAACTAAGTAGTTTATCACTTACAGTTCTTGAACTTAATCAATTAAGAGAAAGTTGAATATCATGTTGATCTAAATCACAAGACACATCCAAACTACTTTCTGTGAATTTCGCTGGAATTTCTAAGTATTAGTATGCGACTCATTGAAGGATGTTGAGTATTGAGTCCGGAGAATTTTATCCACCTTATAAGATGAAAAGAATCAGTTAAAAAATAGTGAGATTGACAAAAAGGTCATGTATGATGAAAAGATTGGAAAATTTTTGAAATTTTCTGGAAAAAAAATGAAAAATTCTAAAAAGAATCTAAAAAGAATGAATAAGTAAAAATGACCATCAATATAAAATCGAAAACTGGAAAAGGAAAAGGGGATAAGTTCAGAATCAACACTCGATTTCTCAATTAGTCTTGGAGTGAGGAGCATGACCAACATTATGAAAGGATAGTATTTTTATGAGAAGTAAGTTAGAAATCACTGAACACATTGGAAAAACTCGATATATGAACTTACGCTCTCGAGTGATTGATAGAGAACCTATTTGACTGCTTGTTTGGTTGATTCGGCTCTAGGTTTTCAAATTTTCATTCTCACATCTTTGGATTATATTCATTCATACTTGTTTGCATAAAGGATTGTTTCCTGAAAGAAGGGTTACTTCACACATGTTTTGCTTAGGACTAGCAAAATGCTAGATGGGGAGTGTGTTGAGTGTCAAATATTACATATTTTTCCCTATTTATATCTTGGTTTTATGAACATAATACTGCTTAAAGGCATATTTCATACATGTTTGTGTTACAAGGTGAATCTGTGAGCTTGGATTGAAAAGAATGATAAAAGCATGGATTTAATGCTCAAGAGTCACCAAGGCATAGGATGGATCTTAGGAAATCAAGAATTAAAAGTTCACATGCCAAAGATCCAATGAAACCAAGTACAAAAGCTAAAGAAAGGACTTGAAAGATTTTAAGATCCGCAGTAGAAAAACAAACAGTTCGGTCCAACCGAAATCGAGTAAAATAATCCACCAACCAACGATGAATTTTGGACTTAATTTGGTTCGACCGAAGGTTAATTCGGTCTGACCAAACCCAAGTTCGATAGGACTAAAATCAGGCAACTGCTGAAACAGAATCCTGTCCGGGCTCGAACTCGACTTCAGTCTAACCGAAGGTCACTTCGGTCCGACCGATGTGTAACACGGAGCCGACACGAAGTGCGTATCTTAAGGCTATTTGCAGAAATTCCAAGTCGGTGCATAAGGTGGAGCTTCACAACTATCAATAGGAGTCCCTAAGACATTCCTAGGCATCTTCTAGAGTTTAAGGAGTGGAGCCAAATGGTGGAGAGCCGCCACCAAGAGTCTTTCTTCTTCTTCCTTAGTAGTTTTTATGCTTTTTTTAAGAGACTTTACTTCAATCATGACTATGGTTGGCTAAATTAACCTCTTTGCTATGGCTAAGAGATGAAGCTTGTAGCATGATTGGGATGTTTACTTTGCTTTGATTCATGTTTATTTTGAACTTCATTGATTTGTAGTTGATTTTAAGGAATATTTTCGGTTTTCAATGGTTTGTTGTGAATATAATTACAATTGAGTCTGCGATAGCTTTGAATATCTTCTTTTTCTCTTTAAGATTATGGAATTGGTAAATCCTGTTATTCATTATCGTCCCTTAGGCATGGTTGGGTGATGGTATCCCTTCTAAACTCTATAATTATCTTCCATTGAGACTGGATCAATGAGAAGTTCAGAGATTTGACCATCTCTTTCTCCATCTGGATAAGATATGACTCTGATTCCAACTTGATCTATTGAATCAAGTAAGGTAGCATCTCAATTGCTACAAGTGGATCCTTGGCACCGTAGTTCCCACTTTCAATTAATAGTTTAAACCTCATTCACAATTACTCCTTTAAATTCAGATTTCTGCTTTAGATCTTCATCTATTTCTAGTTCTAGTTACTTTCAGAAAATGTACAAGTTTAGTCCCCATGGATTCGACCTTAGTCTCACCGAGATTATTACTACATCGCGACCCTACACTTGGGGTTGTGAACACTCGATTAGTTGAAGAGTGATCTTCGACTAGTCAAGGAGACCACTTAACTGATCGAAGGTGTAATAGAAATTTTTGTTTCACTCAAATTGTACTAGGACTAGTCAAGAAAATCTTAGGTTGGTCGAGCCAAAACTTAGGCTAGTAAAAACTCAACCAAATATAAGCATAAAAACTCAATTTTAAATATATTTTGAAAGCACCTAAACCTAAGGTCTTTCTAGGGTTTATAATACCTGTATGTAATGAAATTCATTGTCTTGAAGTAGATTAAAGTCTTGAACTTCTCTAACGAGCTTGATCTTCTACTAGAACATTAGTAGAACTTGACTTCATGTTGTCTTTTGAGCTTGATCGTCAACTCTATCTTGAGCTTGATCTTCTAGTAGATCTTGAACTAGGCTTGAACCTTGATCTTGAATCATACTTGAAGATCACTTGATAAGATGTTTTTACTACACAAAATTTGACAAATAAGGTGTGAAGTATGCTTTAAACATTATAGCACTTACACATTCCCAAACGAACAATTGTTTAAACTTTCCAATTACTTTGGTTTGTTGACATTGCGAATTATCTTGCCACAACTTTCACGCCAATACATTGGACTGTGTAAGATTAAAAAAATTCTTCTCCGAGGTACCTAAGTTTTTTTGAGATGATCCTTATCTGTTTAAATATTGCCCAGAACAAATTTTAAGGAGATGTGTACCAGACAATGAACACCAAAGTGTCATCTCCTTTTATCATTCCCAGGCCTACGGTAGTCACTTTTCTGCTAAAAAGACCATGGCCAAAATTCTGCAATGTTACTTTTATTGGCTCACTTTGTTCAAGGACACTCATGAGTTTTGCAAAGCTTGTGAGTGTTGTCAGAAATTGGGAGGATTGTCCCGTCGAAATATGATGCCACTAAATCCAATTCGTATCAATGAAGCATTTGATTGCTAGGGCATTGATTTCATAGGACCATTCCCCCAATCCTTTGGAAATAATTACATATTATTGGTAGTAGATTATGTCACTAAGTGGGTCAAAGTGATCTCGTACCGGAATAATGACCATAAAATGGTCATTTAATTCTTAAAAGAAAATATCCTTTCTCGGTTCGGAAAGCCTCGAGCCATCATTAATGATGGAGGTTCACACTTTTGTAATAAGCCATTTACGAACTTAATGAAGAAATATGGCATCTCTCATAAAGTGAGCACTCCATATCACCCGCAAACAAGCAGGCAATCAGAGATTTTCAACAAGGAAATTAAGCAAATTCTGGAAAAAACGGTTAACCCTGACCGAAAGGATTGATCAATTTGTTTGACCAATGCTTTATGGGCTTACCGTACAACTTTTAAGGCCCCCATTGAAATGTCTTCCTTTAGACTTATTTATGGTAAAGCCTGCCACTTGTCTGTGGAGCTAAAGCATAGAGCCTACTATGTTATAAAAAATCTGAACTGTAACTTGGACAACGTTGGCTGGTTGCACGAGCTTCAACTAAATGAACTTGAGAAAATCTGGAACGATGCTTATGAGAACTCGAGAATTTACAAGGACGGGATAAAGGTGTTCCATGACAGGAACATCCTTCAAAAATCATTCATGACCGGTCAAAAAGTTCTTCTGTACAATTCTCAGTTATATTTTTTTCCGAAAAAATTTTGATCTCGTTGGACCGACCCTTTCACTGTTACTAATGTCTATCCTCATGGGACTATGAGATAAAGAATATGACAAATCGCAATATTTTCAAAGTAAATGGACATCGTCTCAAGCCATTTGTTGAGAAGTTTGATTCAGAGGACATGTCCATACCTCAGACTGATCTTGTGTACCAGGATTAACCTCCTAGTCTGATGGAGGTGTAGTTAGCTTTATTGCTTTCATAGAATTTAGAATTAGGATAGTTTGATTTCAATTTGTTCAGCCTTCATTCTAACCCATCTACATGTTGAGAACTTTGAAAAATCTTAAATTCTCCTTCTTCAAGTACTACCTTTCCATCACTTCTCCTTTCTTTTCGTTATCTCATGTGCATTGCATGCTTTTATCTTTTACATTGAAGATAATGTAGATTTTAGATTGGGGGTGCGGATTAGGTAAACTAATCAGTATTTTATTAGTCTTTGAGGCAAAAAATTTAAAAATTTTTAATTTTTCAAATTAAAAACCTATTCGGGAAATGATAGTTTGTGCACTTAAGAATGCTTTGAGTATGATGATAAGATAGAGATTGAACATTGAATTATTAGAGTTTGATCAACCGAGTAGACTATCGTTTTAGTTCTCTCATCTAATTAAGTAAGAGGAATTTTGAATATCATGTTAATCTAAGTCACAAGCCACATTCAAATTACGTTCTTTGAATTACGCTAGAATTTATGATTGTTAGTATGTCTATTATTGATAGATGTTGAGAATTAAGTCTGGAGAATTTTATCCACCTTAAAATATGAAAAGAACCAGTTAAAAAATAGTGAGATCGACAAAAAGGTCATATATGGTGAAAAGACTGGAAAAGAATGAAAAATAATATTATATATATATATATATATATATATAAAGTTTAAAAAGAATGAATAAAAAGAGACCGTCGATATAAAATTAAAAACTGAAAAAAGAAGGAAAAGGTAGCACTTGATTATTCAAAGGTGATGAGCATGGATAACATTATGAAATAATAATACTTTTATGAAAAGTAAGTTGAAATTCACTAAGCGCATTGGGAAAACTTGATATATGAACTTATGCTCTTAATTGATTAATGAATAACCTATTTGATTGATTGCCTATTTGATTCATCTCTAGGTTTTTAAATTTTCACTCCCACTTCTTTAGTTTATACTTATTCATACTTGTTTATAAAAATATTGTTTTCTGGAAGAGCTTTGAACATTGAGAATTAAAGATTATGCCACATGTGTTTTGCTCGGAACTAACAAAATGCTGGTTGGAGGGTGTGTTGAAGTCAAATATTACATATTTTTCCCTATTTATATCTTGGTTTTATGAATATGATAATGCTTAATGGGTTTATTTTTACATGTTTATATTGCGAGGTGAATCTGAGAGCTTGGATTCAAAAGAATATTAAAACCATAGATTTGATGCTCAAGAATCACCAAAGCAAGGGATAGATCTTACGAGACCAAGATTGAAGAATTCACAAGCCAAATATCCAAGGAAACGAAGTGAGGAATGAAGAAAATTGAATATTTGAAGTGAAGAAAAGGAATCCTGAAAATTTACATGAAATTTGATTAGCTCAAGTTTTAGTTCGACTAGCCCAAGCTTGAAATTTAGCCAGCCCGAGAAAATTCGGGTGAAACTCCAGCAATATTGTCTTTTAAATTCGCGCGAAATTCCACTAGCCCGAGTTTTGCTTCAACTAGCTCGAGTTCGCACTCGATCAGTCGAAGATTACGCAAATTTTGCGCAGACTGCGTAAATTTGAGGCGGTTTCCGGATTTTTCCAATTCGATGTAAAAGTTAGAGTTCCCCAACTATAAATAGGAGTTCCTAGAATTCTCCAAAGCATCTTCTAGGGTTTGGAAAGGAATTGAAGGCCTAGGTGGAGCGTCGACAATGTTCTTCTACTTCGATTTCTTCATAGGTTCTATTAGATTTTTCTATTTTTCTTATGTTTTTGAGTTAGCTATGAATAAGTAAGCTCTTAGCTAGGGCTAAGAGGTGAAACTTGTAGCGTATTGGGATGTTTATCTTGCTTTGATTATTGTTTATGTTGAACTTCATTGATTTCTAGTTTGATATTAAAGGAATATTTTTAATTTTCTATGATTTATTGTGACTCGAATTACAATAGATGCTATGATAGCTTTGGATATCTTCTTTTTCTATTTTGAGGTTGTGAAATTGGTAAATCCCGTTGTTCACCATCATCTCTTGGGCATGGTAGGGTGATAGAATCCTTTCCAATCATCACAATTCTCCTCCATTAATAATTAGGTCAATGAAAAGTTCAGATTTGGTTTAAATTGTTTTATTTTCCAATTGGATAGGATAGGACTCCAATTCCAATTGTGTTTATTGAATCAAGCAAGGTAGCATCCTGACAGCTATAAGTGCATCCTTGGTACCTAGTTCCCACCTTTAAATTCATAAGTTTTAATTAACATTATTCATTATTACTCTAAATTATTCAGATTTAGATTTAGATCTTCTTCTAGTTCTAGTTCTAGTTCTAGTTATTTTTAGAATACGTACAAGTTTAGTCCCTGTGGATTCGACATCGATCTTACCGTGTTATTAATACATCGTAACCCTATACTTTGGGTTATGAACAAGTTTTTGGCGCCGTTGCCAAGAACTACGATTGCGTTTTTCTAAGATTAATTAGTTTTAGAATTAGTTTAAGATTAGGATTAGTTCTTTTGTGTTTATAGGTTAGAATTTTATGAATTTATTTCTAGAATTAACTTTGTTTTCTGTTTTGTAGAACCCTAACATAGCAATCCTAATTGGGTAACTTCTCTCCAACTCTCTCTCATCTTTTCTAGATTCCCTATTTGCTTTATTTGGTTTTTTTTTCTTAGATTTAGTTTTGTTTAGTTGTTTAAGGGTTGTGAGTGTTTCATGCCCAAGTTAGTTACTACATTACACTTCTCAAACATGTTTGAGGACACGGTAAGACTAAAATTGTTTCCTTTCTCTTTGAAAGAGAAGGCTAAATCGTGATTACATTCCTTAAGACCTAAGTCCATTGGCACATGGGCTAAGATGACAATGAAGTTCCTTAAAAAATTCTTCCCATATCATAAAACGAATACCTTAAGGAAAGCAATCATGAATTTTGCGTTAAAAAAAAAAGATAAGACTTTCTCCCAATGTTGGGAGCGATTTAAGGATCTCATCAATTCATGTCCACAACATGGCTACGAAATATAGAGGATAACGAGCTTTTTCTATGAGAGATTAACTTCATCCATGTACCAATTTGTGGAGATGATGTATAATGGGGAATTCATGAACAAAGAAATCGATGATGTGTGTGATTATTTTGATAAACTCGCTGAAAACACATAATCATGGGATACCTCCTCAAGAACCACTACTTCTAAGCGTACTCAATCAAAGGAAGCGGGAGGAATTTAGGTTTTAAAAGAGGAAGACGATATAAATGCAAGATTGACTAAACTCATAAGAAAAGTCGAGGCCATAGAACTTAAGAAGGCAGAACTCGAAAAGACTCTGGAAGTTGTTTACGGTATTTGTGCTTGCAACATACATACAACTGAAAATTGTCCAACAATTCCTACCTTTCAAGAGATATTGAATGAGCAATCGAATGTCGTGAACGACTATCAAAGACCTTTCAATGGACCCACCTCAAATACATATAACTCAAGCTGAAGGAACCATCCAAATTTTAGTTGGAGAAATGGACAAACTGCTACTCCTCAAGGGATCTTTAATCAATTTTTGAATCAAAGGAAACCTCAAGAGGATCCGGTCTTAAAACATATTCAAAATCAAGAGCTTTTTAATCAGGGTTTGCTACAAGTCTCTCAAGGCCTCACAAAGGCCATACAAGGGCTTGAGACAGAAAATTCAATTGGGGAGAAAGGAATCCTTCCGGCCCAGCCTCTCCCTAATCCAAAACCGCAATATGAAATACATGACCCAAGCTCTTTAAATCAGATGGAACAAGCTAAGTCTATCACTACTCTTAGGAGTGGGAAGACAATTGACAAATCTATTCTGGTGAGGGCTGAAAAACCTAAGGACCCAGAAATAGATAAGAATGATAGATGTAACAATGCTCCACATGGTTTAGAATTGAAACCTCAATGAAGTCCACTTGGTACTCAATCCTGACTTAGGAAAATTCATCAAGTTGACTCAGTAATTGTGTCGACTCAACGTGATTGCAATAACTCACATCGAGTCATTCACCTTGTCAAGCCATTTTGCAACCTTAAGTTATGTCGGACACACTCCCCATCAACAAACTATACACGATTTAGCTGTTTGATTTCTTTCTTCTTCTTTTTTTAGTACTTATATTGTATGTAATTATTTTAATTATTCTTTTCAATTCCTTGAAGTTTTAATTTATATTTATTAACAACTAAGTTGGTCTGGGTTGAGTCTTCGATTTGATCCAACCCAGACGAATATCAAGTCGATTCAAGTTTAAGGAGTTTTAAAACAATTTCGCATCCAATCACTCTAATTTTGAGATCATGTCCTACCAGAAGTCTCTGACAGCGCAAGAAATTTTTAATATTTGTAGTATGTTCTTGGGTTGAGTGAGACCCTTCATTCTCTCTTCCAAGATGTGCTTCTTGAGGTGTAATTCCTCCATTTTTGCATAATGTGCCGCTAAGAGAAGGAGACAGCAGGGTCATCAATAAGATATCTTGGGGTCAGTAAGATCCAGCTCACATATAGGAGAATAAGTACATGGCCCTCAAATTGAGGTAAAGAGTTTCAAGTTTGTGATTGAGAAGTATTTATGAGTAGATCAACTGTGACATTTCAACCATTGTCTACATGGCTTCTTATCAACAGTCTCGATTGTGTGAATTACTAGAGTGTAAGGACCAAGCTCGAGCTTGGTTCGCACCATGTGACAGATTCCTACAAACCTGATGAGGACTGGTAAATGTTTTTCACATTTCCAAGAATGATGAAATATGGAAGCGTTCATTGTTTGAGAAGTGATCAGAATCATTGATTTTGAATGGATTCCAAAGAAACTTCATAACATCTTTCATCAATGGTGTCTTGGGAAATGTTTGTTAGGAAGTTCTTTTCTTAGAAAATATGATTATAACAAGATTGCCAGTCTGCATAATTGTTAGTATTTCATTTCTCATTTCAAGAGTATCCTCCATTTGATCAAGGATCCTCCAAATCAGTCCTTTAATAAAATAACAAATGAAATTTGAAACCATTGCAATATGGCTTTCAGTATTTAAAAAGGATAGTCTGAAACACAATCACACCTGAATGCACGTGTCTGCTAAACAAGCATGAGAATTCCTATTTTAAATCCTGCAGTTGGTGAAACAGGAATTCGAAAGCCAATGCCAAACAGTTCATACATGGTATGGTGAGGAGGAGGATGATGATGAATTAGACAGATGTGTGTATATGCATGGGAGAGAGAAGATGTATGCGCCAGTTTGAATGAAGCCACAAGTTTACCATAAAAAACATGTGTAAAAAACATGGCATCTTTTGTTACCGATTTACATCTCCAACAGAAATGCAGGTTAGACATAATGAATGAATCTAATCAGTCTGCAGAAAGATGGGAACAAGAAAGAAGAAAGAAGAATGAAAAGAAGAAACAGAATCCTTGAACAGAACAAGACCCTCTCAAGCTTCTCTCTCAAAAACCTTCAGCTGCACCCTCAGACCTATTCCACAGCCAAACAAACTGTTTGTATGTCAGTCACTAATAACATCATTAAGGCCTGTTTGGTTGCTACTTAAAAATGATTTCATCTCATTTTAGTTAATATTAATTATGTATTAGAGATCATAGTTTAGGGTGCATTTGGTTGCACCAAAATATCATGAAATTTCACTATATTTGGTGCAACAAAATGCACCCTTGTATAAATTATGAATTATCAAAATTATTTTTAATATGATCTAAATCTCTAATATACAATTACTGCTAATCACAAATTATGGGAAAGAGTGATTGAGCAAAGACCAAGGCATGAAACAAATGTATAAAAAAATCAATTTGGTTTTATGCCAGGGAGGTCTACTAGTAAAACTAATTTCCTACTTAAACAATTGATGGAGAAATATAGGGAAGAAGGAAGGATCTCTAAATGGCCTTTACTAATTTAGAGAAAGCTTACAATAGCGTTCCAGAGAATTAATCTAATGGATGTTGGGAAAGGAAGGGGTTTGAAGATGATGTACTAACATCATAAAGGATATGTATGAGGGAGCAGTAATAAATGTGAGGACCTCTAGCAAAGAGATTGAGCTCTCAATTGTTGTAGGCTTGTAGTAGGGGTCAGCATTGAGTTCATATCTTTTCGCATTAGTTATAGATGAGTTAATGAGACATTTGCATGAAGAGATCCCTTAGTGTATGTTGTTTGCAGATGGCATAATTTTGATTGAGAAGATGAGGGAGAGAGTAAGCACAAATCATTCTTATGAAGGGGTGTTTTAGAATATAATGGATTTAAAATTTATAGGGACTAAAACAGAGTATAATTAAGATTCATGACCAAGAAGTTTTCCAAAATGACCACTTTCGATACCCTGGATCAATGATAAATGAGAGTGGAGAGATTAAGAAGGATGTTTCCCATTGAATCCAAACAGGGTCGAAGAAAGGGAATGTGCCTCTAGAGTTTCATGCGGTCATCGTGTTCTACAGGTGGCTATATGACTAGCCATACTTTATGGTACAAAATCTTGGGCAGTAAAGTAACAACATGTTCATACAATGAATTTAGTTGAAATGAGGATATTGAAATGTATGAGTGGCAAGACGAGGAAGGCTAGAATTAAAATGCATTTGAGGGAATTTACAAGTAGCACAAATATGTAATAAGATGAGGGAAAGTAGATTTAGATGGTTTGGTTATATGCAAATAGAGAGTAAGAACTGCGCTGGTTAGGAGTGAGTTGTAACAAATTGAAGGCTCTAAAATGGCAAGGGGAAGGCCCAAAAGGACATGGATGGAGGTAACAATAAAGGACTTCAAGACCTATAGTCTAATTGAAGTTATGGTCCTTGATAGAGTAGAATGACGTAAAAAGATTCATGTAGCCGACTCCAACTAGTTGGGATAAGGCTATGATGATGATGATGATGATGATGATTGCTGCAAATCACTCATTTTCAAGTGGCAACCAAACCGGGCTAAAACTTCGTTTGGGCGGAAATCCAACCACAGTAATATTTCAGGGGATAAGGGGGGCCTATGTCTCCACATAAGACCATTGACACTCCTCACAAAACAACATTTCTTACATGATGCCACAGGATCCTCATGTCCGCTGAGAAATTTTCTAGTGGATTTTATTCCAAATGAAGCCTAAAATGGTCGAGAATGGTTGTTAATGGCATTAGCCAGAAGAGGTGTATACCTGTATTAGGACCCATTGCAGCAGGCTTGGTGATGAGGGCAGGGACAGTGGTTATGGGCCCCGCCGTTGTCGGATGGAAGACGTGGGCCGCCGGAACTCCCATTGTCTGAGATTGATGGAAAGGATAAAATGGATGATAAACTGGCATCACTGCATTAGGAGACACCATTCCCTGACTAGGATACATCTGAGAGTACTGCCCATTGACATAGGATCCGGCATAGCTTAGCTTCTGCATCTTAATTACAACATGATTACATACCATCAATAGGGGGCTGAGTATCATCAATCTCACAAATCAAACAACATTGCACTTCTATTGTTTTTCACATGAACAAATATTCATAATTTCTGATGACAATTCGAAAACATGTGAGCGAGCTTACCGGATTGTAGCTGATATCAGTGACATAGGCAGGAGAGTACCTGAGGAAAATCAAATGGTGGCAGAAGATATTTAGCTAGACTACATTCAAGGACTTAGGAATTTGCTAATTTTCGCCATATTCATTGATATGTAATGCTATGTTTGGATGTTCGATGAGTTGGAAATGACCAAAATCCAAGCTCATTTGTATACAAGGAATCCAAGGTGTAGATATGGAAATTGCAGTGATTATTTCCATCTTTACTGTAGATAGTAGGATTCCAAAATTAGAAATCTTGTTTGGATACAGGCAAAAATTCTTATTTCATTCAAGAATAGTCACCTCATATCTTGCACCAAAGAATTTCCACCATGAATCAGTGTAATAACTACTTTGCGGAATCCATTATTTTCCTCGTCTTCAAATAAACAACACTCAAATTGCAACTTTGTGAATACTGGGAAGAATCACTCATATTGATTGGATAAAAAATTCTCAATTCCAATGAGTTGCACATCCAAACACAGCATTAAAGAACATTCGAGCATGACATTTGTTTCTCACCCATATGCATGATAGGGGACGCCATGATGGTGATGGTGGTAAGGAGAAGGCGGGGTCCCCGTTGGGTAGTACCATTGTACAGAACTTGGTACAGAACTTGGAGGAGCCGATGAAGTTGCGGGCCTTGATCCAACGATCGACCCTTCATGTTTGAAAAAATACCTTGAAGTTAGTGGCTCAATTTTTTTTATCAGAATTACAAATGTTTCATTAGCTAATCAAGGTCACACCCATTTGATTAAACCTTGGCGAGCATAGTTCAAAAACTCACATTCCACTTGAAACTTGACTCAACAAGATTTTGAGCTGAACCATTGGAAAACTCAGTACTTAGCCTGACTCGGCTTGACTCGACCCGAGGCGAGTGTCATTTTCAGTTGGACCTACTATCTATTTTCTTACTATATATTTATTTATGTTTAAATGTCGGTTTTTCTAACAGCGGTAACATTCCAAAACTTTTGATGGACATGTGGGACACCTAATTATGAATTGGACCGTTCGTTCATTAGTAGCATTAGGAGAAAAGCACAGTGCAAGAATCGGTCAATCAATTACAACCATTCATCATTTACCAGCCATAGATCACATGGTTGGAATCATCAAAATAAGTGTTACTTTGGAATCATAAGCAATTTTTAATATAGATCTATTAAATAGATATTCAACAAATCCTTCAAGATGATGAATGGACCTATTTCGTTACTCTGCTCAATTTTGACTGTTCAGTTCAATACTATTGATTGCATGTTTATGATGATTAGATTGGTGTGATTTTTACACAATTGATTGATGACGGTGGGCCCACAAAGCCTATGGGTGGAGGAATATCAGGGCTGGAGGCAATTCCCATTTTGAAAATAATAAAAGCGGTTTCAAAAGAAGTCCAATGATCAAAATTTAAAGTGCTATTTTATATATGATGAATTACAGTGCATGCTGGGGATACGGATTAGGTGGTGAGCAGACATGGTATGCTATCAGAGATGGGCCGACTCAACTGAAAAACCTTTAAAAGGGCTGGGCCTATCTCTGACAGCACATGGCCCACCAATCGCATCTCACCGAGGAGGCTGGCGAGGTCCTCACCACCCAATCCACGTCAGCACGCTACCATGAGAGCTGTCACGTGGAGCCCTCACCGGATTCAGCAACCATTTTTACAGACCAGCAGAAGAATGGTTCAGATCTTTGATTGGACACCGTCCACTGTTCACTAACGTGCGCCTATGGTTTTTTTTTTTTTAATAAATAACCAAGATTTCTTGGAAAGCTAGAAAGCCTTTCTACATGGAAAAGGAGATGTTCAGGAATTCAGTTTCCCTACCTGATGGAGGCGTTGTAGACGCCGACCTAGGACGGCGCGCCCCAAGCGAAGCCAGATTGCAGTTGGCTCGGCGTCCGTTTATCATTGGCGTCGCGTCCTCGCACGCCTTCTTCGCCGCTTCTGGCTCCTTAAACGTCACCTACATCACACACCCGCTTACAATAGCGTTAATGGCGCAGTTTATGACATGGGCGCCAACTCACCACCCTCAGTACATGATATATATAATAATACTTTATTATTGAACTGAGGAGATGTGAAACATCCATAACCAAGCTTGTCCATCAGTGATCGCACCACCGTCTGATTAGACGGATGGAGAGTGGGCCCCACTTGTGATTGGATGAATTGAGGGCCCACATTTTATGATCTCCACCTGAAATGCTTTTAAGGATGTTTGATACAAGGCCATAGCAGCTGCTGTATGTGGCCAATACAATGAATGGACCATGATCTACCGTTGATTTGACTTACAAATCCATAGCCCTTGGATCTGCCGGTGATCTTGTCAGAGATAATTACAGCCTCCAAGATCTCGCCGAACTTCTCAAAGTACTCTCTCATTGCCTCCTCCTGCGTCTCCCAGGCTAGCCCACCCACAAAGACTTTGGTAAGTGTGGTGTCACCGAACTGGCCCATGTTGCCCATCGTCATCACAGCCGTTGATCTGACCGTCGAAGAGCCTACTCCATCAATAGCGTGAAAATGCTGCTCTCTTGGACGTGAATTTCTAGGAGTATGAAGGGAAGGAGAGAAGGGTGTATATATAACAGAGTCTGGAGGGGTTACAGCTTGTGAAAGGAAATAAAATAAAGGAAAAGACAGCGACAGACAGAGAGACAGACAGATATGGCTTTGCCATCAACGTGCTTGGGCCTTTTTTAAAAAATAGATCTCTTCAGTAGCTTTGTGTAGGCGCTTTTCACTTGCATGTATGTATTTGTATGCATGTATGTATGAGATACGTTTTATTAGTGGATGGTGTTAATGTCATTTCATCTATGTATATCTTGAATATCTTCTAACAGGGCTTTGCCTGCACAAACGTGTGAAATGAAACTCATGCCACACATGCGTCAAGTGATAGGTTTAAAGCCCACGTTATGAAAGTAATGAGAATAATAGAGTCGGATCTACGGTCAGGAATGAGCATGAGTAAATGGCCCTGATCTGTCGAACGGGGGGTCGGCTGATTAAATGGCTGAGAAGAAAGCAAGAAGGTGAGCGGCTAAAATTGAGTCTAATATCATGGTATATTAAGGAACTATATCTTAAAAATTTTAAGAGAATACACACACACACACACTCATTTTTTAGTGGATCAATAAAATGTCACCACATGTTGGTACTACAAGTTTAATAATGACACAATTGTACTCACGGTCAAGGATATCTTTTGCCAATTTTCTTTCCGCGATGCATTTTTAATTATAAATGTAATGGCATGGAAACGTACACATGCATTAAGATGAAATGAAGCAACAAATGACACGTAGTCCTAATTTATGTGGCAGTGGTCCCAATTTATGTGGCAGTGACCACTGGATTGTACCCAACATGCTTAAAAGCCCATTGAGGTGAGGATGCTATCACAAATCCGAATATGCTTGGTATGACCCTCTCCCACAATTCTTCCTAAATAAGATATTTTTTCAAAGATGTTGGGAGCACTCGTAGTAATTTCAAAAATTAGATTAATATGAACAGATGCAAACCAATGGATTAAGGCCTAATCAAGATCTGGTGGGACAAATTTCACTAATTCCACGAATATTCAAAGTCACGATAAGGGTTCTCTAAAGATGGCTTTGATCGAGCAAAATCCAATGAGACAGAACACTGAAAATGATTTTTGATATGTGAAAATCATTGCAGCCATGCTGATAAGAGATCTAAAAATGGTTTCAATTTTATAGAGATCTTTGATAGGAAGACCACATAAAAGGCGTAGGTGCGAATGATCCTGAACAAATAAGGAAATCTATCGAGGTTTTTGCTGTCTTTAGAATCTATAAAAGATGAATGCGATGAAGAGCTCCAAGCCCACACCAAATGTAATTTATCTTTACATTTATCTTAGCATAGCTTAGTCTTACCTTAGATCATTATTGTCTAGCGTTATCACTACACCACTGTATGAATATGATAAATATTCATAACCTTCTGTTGCTAAAACCTGACCAATTGACTTCTTACCTGGAAGATCAAACATTTTGATCACGTTCCCGCTAATCATTTGTGTAGATTGCGGATATCTACGGACGGTACATGTATTAGCCTTCTTTCCTTTTAGTTTATCTATCTTTGAGAAATATATTGGCCATAATTACTAGTGAAAGAACAAGTCTTTAAAATATAAGGCAAGAAAATCTCATCAAGAATGATTAACCCCACCCTATCTATCTATAAATGACTTGATCACTATTACAAAAGGTGGCTGACGGGGACAACTGGCTCTTAGAACTTTGTCTTAATCGGTCCATCCAAGGCCGTGTCACCTGTATTCAATCAAACATAGGATCTCACTTTCCTAATTGCAAACCTAAATTTTATATAAGCCCTCACTCACCTTGTATTTGATTAAACCATATGAACAATATATTAAATAAAAACTATATTTATTTGCGAGATATATATATATATATATATTCCATCTTATACACATGTTCTATGTTGTATCTCCAAAATAATATCCATGTCATCTACAAAATACACAAATCTTCTCTAACACCAACGTCTACAAAATACACAAAAATCTTCTCTAACACCAACGTAGCGCATGTGTGTAAGATGGAATCCATCCATCATGTTGATCGTACCTTGTACATGTTTTAAAATGTAAGGGGCTCACTTCACATGTAGGCCCAATATTAAAAATAGGCGTGTCGGTTATAAAAACTTCCTCCAAGTGTTTCTAAACCGTGCATTTGTTTTTCAAACTTTGACCCATATGGCCAGTTGATCAATCTGATTCTTGCCCTGGGGCATCATTATAGTGGTGCCGTACTGATGGGTGTGTTGGATCTCTGATCCACTCTGCCATGTTGGCACATGTGTGGCTGCACACATGAGATTTATTGCACACGCGTGTGAGCCTAGCAAACGACCTGTGTCTAATAATACCCAATTCGAAGATAACATGGAAGGTTTTATTTTTATTTTTATTTTTTTCTAACTTCGATCACATTCAAAGATGAGGAGATCTGGACCATGAAGGGACATTCAGTATTGTGGTAGATGGTAAAGTGAATCAGGGCCGTCCGACTAGTGTATCCTTCTATATTTATGGTCTACAGTTGAAATCCATTCCGAATAGAAATTAATGGTTAGGATCGTCCATTGAATGAGACTTTCACCTAAGGGAAATTTATAATAGAATGTGCTAAATGGAGGGGTCGGACCAGATCCACATCTTGACCTTCCATGTGTAAGGTCGTAGGCGACAAACGTTCCTTCATCATTCAGCGCGACGGATCAGAACTGGGGTCGGCGTCACAGCTGTTTTATTTGGTTTTTACTGTCTTTAGACACTGTTCATACGGTTGGGTCCGGCGTTTGCGTTTCCAGTAGTCAGTCATGAACATTACCACGTGGAGATCTGGAGAGGGGAAGATGCGTAGCACGTTGCGCCACGGGAATTGGTACTTTGCCCATCATCTCATAGTGGAGCCATCCCACGGCGATCGGAGACCTTTATATAAGTGGTCCCCACCATGGATGGGCCACAACCAGAATTTATAATGGTAGGAATTATCATCTAACCGTTAGTATCAAGGATAGCTGACCGTTCATGACTTGGTGTACAGGATGATCTGATCCAATCATCTTAAGTGTCCACCAGTTGGGATTGGCGTGGTCCGTTGATTGGATGGTGCTGCGGACCATCACAGAAGTAGTGAGCTGGGCATGCGAGGTTTATGGGATGAAACTTGATTATCCTTACAATGCTAGCTATTTACAAACGGAGCCACCATTTATTTACACCGACCCTTTTTATTGCGAGATTCACCCATTCTTTCTACCTTTGGCAGAACAATAGTGGAAAATTGTACTAATCAATTGCAAGAAGTAGAAGCAATAGGTTGGTATACAAATCAGTGGTGGGTGCATATATCAATTTCCAAGACTAAAATTTTTGGAAGCTTATTAGGTGCGGCCCCGGCCTTGTCCAACACGGTGCAGCCCTGACATTGGTTCCTTGTTCATGTATATTTTGTATATCCATGCCGTCCATCCGTTTTTCCATCTCATTTTAGAGTACGAACCAAAAATGAAGTAGATCTACATCTCAAGTGGACCACACCATAAGAAAAGTAGTATTGAACTTCCACCATTAAAAACTTCTAAGGCCCACGGTAATTTTAATTTTCCATCCAACCTGTTGATAATGTCATAAGGGAAAATAATAAATACCATCTTGATCCAAAACCTTCGTGGCCCACAAGAATTTTTTAATGGTTAATCACCACTGTTTCCTGTGATCTGGTCCACCTGAGATTTGGATCTACTTCGTTTTTAGTAGTATGACCCAAAATGATCTAGAAAAACGGATGGAGGGCGTGGATATACAAAATATATATATCATAGTGGCCCACAGCCAGTGCCGCACCATGTTGGGTGAGTGCGAGGCCGCACCTCCGCTCCCTAAATTTTAATTCTTTTCCCTTGGGCATGCGAACAAATTAAAATTCCGTACTGATTATGCCGGTAACAGAAACGGAGTTTTTCGTACCCGACGTGCAGTCCAGAACAGAGTCTTATAGAAAACGAAATCTCTGTGGGGCCCAGTCGTTCTGATCGTTTGTCATCCCTCTTTGCTGTTCCTTGAAATGAATAAAAGAGGAATGGCGGTTCCAACACCGCTCCCACGTGCTAGCTTATCAAATGTGTGCAGGTTGTAATGCGTTCATCTGTTGAAGTGTCTTATCCCAAAAGAGTAAGGCTGCCAATAGACCGCGTGATACCTCCAATGCTTTGCTGGCTCCAACCCTTGAAGGCACATGTCAGAGAATCCAACCATTCATCGTCAATTTGCAGTGGACCGAAACCAATGTCAGTCTGCTTAACGGGAACGCGAATTGCATATGCCCTTCGCCACATGAAGTTCCTGTGATCGGAGGAAGCGGATTGGCTAGTGTACCACGCACCAGCTATATAGCTGATGTATTGACGTCAGCAGGTTCTGTGGGTCCTATCATGATGTACGTGATATATCCAAACCGTCCATCCATTTTTCGAGCTCGTCTTAACGCTTGAGACAAAAAATAAGACAGATCTAACGATCAATAGGACCACATTACAAAAAGCAGTGGGGGATTTAATGTCTGCCATTGAAACCCTTTCAGGGTTCATGGAAGTTTTGGAATAATATGAAATTTGTTTTTACTCTTCATCCAGGTCTTAGTGACCTTATGAACAGATTGGATGGAAAATAAACGTTATGATGGCCCTATGAAATTTTTTACGGTGAAAATCATTATCTCCACTCCTATTTGTGGTGTGGTCCAGTTGATCTTTGGATGTGATTATTTTTTGGATATTACTCTAAAATGATCTCGAATAATGGATGAACGGTGTGGATATAATAAATACATTATTGTGGGGCCATAAAACTTTGATCTCCATTGAACCGTTCGTCCAACTCGGAGCTCGAGGAGCGTCAGCGCTCGTCTTCGCACAACACATTCCTACACCAGCTAAATCCGCTTCCGTCATCGGAAGCTAAGTGGGGCCACAGAGATGCATCTGACTAATCATTCCGTATATCACTTTTTAAGATCACAACGGGACGGGAGTCCAAAAAAGAGGCATGTCTGCTGTTGTACCTTATTTGTAGACCGCATTAAAAAGATGACACGTAAAATTACATAGGGCCTGTTTGGCCGGGTAGATTGGAAGGGATTGGAAGATAGATCACGGGATTGGCCAGGCGTGCCAAACAGACACGGGATCATGATCCCGGGATATATCAATCCCAGGGATCTTAAGACAATCCACTGGCATCACCATCATTACCTTTAGGGTCTGTTTGGGCCGTGGGATTAGAATGGATTGGGTGGGGTGGGGTGGGGTGAGGTTCATCTGGTCCTGTGCCAATTCCACTCTATGCTTGGGAAGAGTGGAAAAGCTTGGAATTACATTAAATAGAATTGCATTGGGTCCCATGCCAATTTCACTCAATGTTACCAAGTTATTGTAGGTCCCACCATGATGTGTGGGCTATATCCACACTGTCCAGCCATTTATCGAGATTATTTTAGAGCATGGGCCAAAAAATTAGGTAAATCTAATGCCTTAGTAGACCCCACCATAGAAAGCAACAGGGATTGAATACTTACCATTGAAAACTTCTTTGGTGCCACATAAGTTTTGGATCTACCTCATTTTATGAATTTTAGGCCCATGCCATAAAATGAGGTTACAAAACAAATGAACAGTTTAGATATAACACGTGTGTTATTCTCAATAATTTCCAATGATGGTGGGTATATTCATTCAATGTACCACCATATTATCAACAAAGCAGGGCATTAATCTTATCCCATGGCAATAGGGGACAATCCCTGCCATGGGTAATAATTATGTTTTTTGAATCCCATCCCACCTAATCCCTTCTAATCCCACCGCCCAAACGGACCCTTAAATCCCATCCAATCCACCCCAATCCCTTCAAAATTGCAATCCCTTCAAAATTGCCTGGGGCATGTTTGGTTCGAGGGATTGAAAGGGATTGGAAGGTTTAATCTCGGGATTAGCTGGCGTGCCAAACAGACCAGATATAACAATCTGGTGATATGGCAATCCCATAGATTTTGCACCAATCCATTGACGTAGCACCAATCCACTGACGCAACTATCATTACCTTAAAATCCGTGCAATCCACTTTAATACCATATCTGCTCGGCCAAACAGGCCCTAAGAGATAAGACGTGGATGAAAATATCTCTGAGATGGAAGTGGATTGGCTGGTGTACCACACAACAGCTATATAGCTGCTGCATGTACTTGTTGTGCAGGTTAGACATATAGCCCTTATATTGGTGGAGAGTAGTTACGTCAAAAGGCGGAGGATACATCAGCAAACATATGCGTTAGTCCGCATTTGTACTCGGATCTATTGCTCCTCTTTTTTTGTTTTTTCACTTTCTACCTATTTCCAAGACGGATTTCTTGCGAAAGCCTTTCGCAGTAAGTTCGTACGCAAGGATGCTGGGTGGGGCCCACAACTATTTTTTGGAAATCTACTCTATTCATTTGTTTTGAGATCTCATTTTAGGACTAAAGACCAATAATGAGGTGAATCCAAAACTCAAGTGGGCCACACGAGAGGAAAAATTGGGAAAAGAAATACCTACCGTTAAAACCTTCTTGGGCTCCACCTTGATGTTTATATCTCATCGAAACCGTTTATAAGGTCATTAACACTGGAATAAAATGGAAATACAAAAAATTTAGCCTGAAACGAATTTTTTATGGCCATAAGAATATTTCAACGGTTCTCACTGAATCCCCACTGTTTTCTCTCGTATGGCCGACTTGAGTTTTGAATCCACCTCATTTTTTGTATAATGTCGTAAAATGAGATCTGAAAATGGATGAACGGAGTAGAATTCCCAATAACATGGCAGTGGGCATGTGATAGGCTTTGGGAGGAAATCCATGTCCTCTTTTCCCCATTCAAGTAGGAAATGGCTACTGATGGGTTGAGTAGCGACACTGGTACTGAAGTGACATCACCAAGTTCTTTTGCCCCACCATGATGTATGTTTTGTATCCATGCCGTCCATCCATCTGGAGAGATCATGTTAGGGTATGATCCAAAGAATGAGCCACATCCAAAGCTCCAGTGGGCCCCACCACAGAAAACAATGGGGAGAGTAATGCCACCGTTACAAACTTCTAAAGGCCACAAAAGTTTTCGATCAAATTGATATTTGTGTTTTCCCTTCTTTAATGTCTTTGTTAACTTTTAAACAGGTTGGATTTCAAGAAAACATCATGGTGGGCTTTAGGAAGGTTTCAACAGTGGACATCAATCTTCCCGCTGTTTTCTGTGGTGGGGTCTACTAAAGCTTTGGATATGCCTCATTCTTTGACTAATACCTTAAAATAATATCTCCAAGTGGATGAACGTTGTGGATACAACACATACATCATAGTGGGGTCCACAGAACTTCGTGACGTCACTTCAGTAGCGAGTCTCGCTACTCAACTTGTCAGTATCCAATCCACGTCTGAAACGAATTGGCTACTCCCTCTGCCACGAGCCAATAACTAGTGTTCGGTGTGTGTTTCATCCATGCCGTCCATCTATTTTTCTAGATCATTTTATGGTATGAGACCCAAAATGAGGTATATCCCAATCTCAAGTGGACCACATTACAGGAAACAATGTTGAATGAATGTTGACCATTAAAAACTTTTTGGGGGCCATAAAAGTTTTGGATCAAGCTAATTTTTGTTTTTAGTTTCATCTGGGTCTTTATGACCTAATCAACAGATTGAATGTCAAATAAACAGTACAATGGGCCTTAGGAGGATTTTAATGGTGGATATCCAATTACTATTGTTTTCGTGTGGCATGGATGATCTAGAAAAATGATTTAGAAAAATAGATGGAAGGCATGGATGAAACACATATTGACCACTAGCTACTGGTTGGTGGCACAGGGACTAGCCAATCAGTTTCCTACTTGAATGGAGAAAAGGGGATGCGGATTTCCTGCGAAAGCCTTTCGCATGAAGTTTCTACACAAGGATGATGGGTGGGGCGCACTGCCATGTTAGTGGGAATTCTACTATGTTCATCCGTTTTGAGATATCATTTTACGACATTATACATAAATATGAGGTGGATTCAAAACTCAAGTGGGCCATATAAGAGAAAATAGTGGGGATTCAGTGAGAACCATTGAAATATTCTTATTGCCATAAAAGATTTGTTTTAGGCTAAATTTTTTGTATTTCCATTTCATTCTAGTGTTAATGACCTTATAAATGGTTTGGTTGGCATATAAACATCAAGGTGGAGCCCAGGAAGGTTTTAACGGTAGGTATATCTTTCTCCAATTTTTCCTCTCATGTGGCCCACTTGAGTTTTGGATTCACCTCATTGTTGGTCTTTTATCCCAAAATGAGATTTCAAAACAGATGAATGGAGTAGATTTCCAAAAAAATGGTTGTGGGCCCCACCCAGCATCCTTGCGTAGGAACTTCCTGCGAAAGGCCTTCCCATAAAATCCGTCCTTGGAAATAGGTAGAAAGTGCAAAAAAAATAAAAATAAAAATAAAAATAAAAGAGGAGACGTTTGAGGTTCTTCGTCGACCAGAGTACAAATGTAGGCCAATGCCTCCGTTTGCTGATGTGCCCTCCGCCTTTTGACGTAACCGCTCTCCACCAATTAAGGGGCTACATGTCCAGCCTATCCCGAGCTCTGCACAGGCATGGGTAGTACCTAATTCGCACTCGCGAGGACAAGTACTGACACTCCTCATGCTTCGAGTTGTACGAACGATTCAAAGGAGATCAAAGTTACATGGGCCCCACATTGATGCATTTATTATATCTACACCGTTCATATATTTTTAAAGATCATCTTAGAGTATTATCCAAAAAATGATTAATATCCAAAGATCATCTGCACCACATCACAAATAGCAACAGGGATAATGATTTTCACCGTTAAAAAATTCGTAGGGCCCACCATAACGTTTATTTTCCATCCAATTTGTTCATAAGGTCACAAAGACCTGAATGAAGAGGAAAAACAAATTTCATATTGATCCAAAACTTCTGTGACCCCAAAAAAGGTTTCAATGGTAGACGTTCAATCCCCCACTTCTTTTTGCAGTGTGGTCCACTTGATAGTTAGATCTGTATTATTTTCAACTCAAGCCTTAAGACGAGCTCGCCAAATGGATGGACGGTTTAGATATAACACATACCTCATGATCAGACCCATAGAACTTGCTGATGTCAATACAGCAGCTATATAGCTGGTGTGAGGTACACCAGCCAATCCGCTTCCCTTCAAGATATTTAGAGCATTTTATTTTATACTTTATTATATAGTTGAAGAAGTGATGTAGTTTAGTTATCTAAAAGTTTGACGAGCGAAGAGAAATACAATCAAGTGGCAATTCAAGATACACAAGGGGACCAAAAGACATAAAACTAAACCGATGAAGAGGAACAGTCACAAAAGAAAATTGTAACAAAAGAATGATTTGGAGAAAGACTTTTTAACTATTGTAATTGTTGCATTAATGGAAGAAAAATCTAGAAGAATGAGCTGCATAGCAGAGCTCTATAAATAGCAAAAGAAATTCACAGAGCAAGATAATCACCAATTATCTACAAATCCAATATCAAACAAATTTATCTATTTATTTTATCCCAGCTTATCATAGGAGTAGCGATAATTCAGTAGCAGTAATTCTTAGCTATAGTCTTAGTTGTAATCCAAATCTACGATTATACATTAGATTTGTTCTTTTTTCAATATTACATTGTTCTTTTAAGAGGCACATTCTTACAATCGCTCCTAGTGATATGTTGTTAGTTTTTTTTTTTATTGCACCGGTATTATGAAAAGTCCATTATGAAACACCCTGATCCATAGCTCAAGTGGTAGACTGAGTGAAAGATACATCGTTTCAACACTGAGGTCTTAGTATCAATCCCTAGTGGGGGTGGCTAACAGTGAAGTGTGAACTGACAGTAAGGTGTACTAATAAGCTAACTAAAAAAAAAAAATCTTGTGGAAGGCACAAAGCAACTGATCTTCAAAGGAAGAATCTCACCATTCAATTATCTCCTGATCATTATAAATTTCTACAAGTGGCTGAGTAAGCTGGCGTTCTTCTTAAAATCTAGTAATATATGTTCATATTGAATGTATCTGCTTATCTAGGCGCTTGGGGTCGCAGTTGATCGATTTAGATCGAGCCGCTTTATCAATTCTAGCATGCCCGCACACATTACATGTGAAAGAAACAAATTGAGCACCCAAATATTTTGGCACGTCCAATGAGACTAAAAACTACTTGACTGTCATCAATATTCATCTTGCACTAACCATGCAAAAAAGAACAATTTTGGCATGCAAGTATACTTACCAAAACCCTGAACTTTACAATACCCGAGTATTAAAAGTTCTCGATTGTTACCATTAAATTTAACTTATTATGTACATGTATACAATACCAGTTTAGCTATCTTAACCTTACATCTATTCTCCAACATGAATCTGACTATTGAGAATAATCTTCATTCATAAATCAAGTCATCTGACCACTGATTTTGAGATAGGATCATCATATACCCAAGTATTCTCACTTGTCCATCATAACCAACCGTTTAGTCAACTATTTACCGCTATGTAAAGATATCTGACCGTCCACTTTGAGTTTGGACCACCTGATCATAGTAAACTAGCTACTTGATCTCTGCATCCGCTCTATACATATCCAATAAATATTCTAGTCCATTCATCTTATTCACCAGCTATGAATAGGCTTAACCCATCATCAAAACTACAATCCAAGGAACTTACAGATGTGAACAAGTTACTGTAATCTAACGGTTTATATGTTCTACCTTTCGATCACTCTAAAAACCCACTTTGTGTTCATCCGTTTACGAAACTGACCATACATCCACTTGCATATATGGTCAGAGTACTAACCATTAAGTTCTGCTATTTTTAACATGTCATCTAACCATCCATTATGTGGTTTGATATATGTACATTCCTTAATTAATTTGGTGAATAACTCTTTATTTATAATAATTTAGATATAAGTTCTTTTGTAAAAATTTCTTAAAAACATACTTATAACCATGTAAAATCATTAGATTTCCCAAAACTCTTATATAGATAATAATTACAAAAATGTCATTAACCTAGACCCTTGAATTCTAGATCACATGGTTCCTATAATCATTTTCATGTAAAATTTTATACCATGCCTATTTATTATAAATTAACCATACACGTTAAATTTCAGCCCTTAGATCATTGTAAAAGTGGCCCAATTGACAAATCATCCCCGTAATCGTTGATTTTTATGTCTATTGACTGAGAAAAGCTCATAGGTATTCAGAGTAAGATATTTCTATTCATATGAATGATTTGGATTGCACATCATATAGACCAAGTATAAAATATGAAGACCCCATTTTGATAGGCTTTTACTTAGGTGCAAAGTTATCATTGTGAGGCTTACCAACTCTTTATAAAACTAGATCTTTAGATTTAACCTCTTCCTGTCGTCCATCGCAACTCAAACTTGGACCACACTTTAGCCTCACATGACTATGATATCATACAAAATTTATACCCCGATCTATGATCATACACTGTTGAACGCAGAAGCTAAATCCTTCATTTTGGCACAAAAGGTGAGATTTCAGATTTAGCCTTTTTTCACCATCAATCAATCACCAAATTTTGTCCAATTGTTTGCCTATCTTAACTACAAATTTTATCCAAGATTGGTCCCTGATCATTAAGCATGGACCACTAATTGAGATTAAGTTTGTTTCAACACCCATTAGGAGAATTTCCAAGATAAGCTTATGTAAGGCTCCGATCTACTTCATATTTGGGCTCATGGGGCAAAACGACATGACTAGAGTGATGAGTGGAATGGATTTCTCAAAAATGCATTATAGTGGACCCCGCCTGTTCCGTACAACTAAACCGCAAGCTAAAACTTCCGCTCGGTGTAACTACACCCATGAAAACCGTGCGCACTAAGGAAAACTCCACACTAAGACTTCTGGTTTTGAATCTTCATCAAATATGAACCATCCAATCTTCATTGGAGTTAATTCTGACTCCTTCTAACAAGGGAATGAGTTAGAAAAACAAAGATAAACACATTACGTCCACCGTTCTTCCCGAAACCAAGCCGCACCATGTGGAAGTTTCTTCCGCATAAACCACCAATCAAAGCACCCGGGACATTGGATTTGTGGGACACACAAGCTCTCTATGGGACATCCAAACCACCTGACATCATCGGATTGAAGGAATATATAATGGTTGATAATCTGCCATTGCAGATAGTTGTCTTCCTCGCCGAAATGCAGCAACTGTAGGAATGTTGTTCAGGCGTAATTTCAGATTTTAACCAATCACAATGTGGCCCATGAGCATAGGAGATGGCCTGCATAGTTAGGAGAGGAAAAAAATAGCATAATGACATGATATGGATAGTCTAACGTCCAATGAAACCACCCTTCCGTGTGTGTAAGAAACGCCCGCACGATGCATAACCAAACTGAATCCCCTCTCATATGTAAACTCCTCCCACAAAACTCTATAAAAGAAACCCCAGCAGTGGTCGACGAGCAACATAGAGAATCAGAGAGAGAATGAGGGAGAAGGAGACCGAGAGAAGAAAGAAAAAAAAAAGGAAGAAAAAGACGCCTTAACATCATTGGGCTACCACAACAGCCATTGAGTTTATAGACGAATCAAGTCCAGATCCTAGGCTAAGTTGAGGTAAGTTAGCGGTTCAAATCTATAAGTGCTAAAATGTTAAGTACACTTTAGTTATCAAATTTTGTCAAGCCAAAACAACTTAACAATAGATCTTCAAGATCGGTCTATGTTTAAGAGAAGATCAAGCTCAATCAAGAAAAGATTAAGCTCAAGACCGGTCTAAACTCAAGAGAAGATCAAGCTCAAGATTGAATAACGTTCAAGAAAAGATTAAGCTCAAAGTCAAGATGAAGTTTCGAGATTTAGTTCAAGTCAAAGAAGAACAGATATTTGATCTATCTTAGGTGGTATAAAACTATATAAAGACCTTAGGACCAAGTGCTTTAAAAAATGTGTTATTTGAATTTTTATGCTTATTTTGCCTGGAATTCGCTCAGCCTAATTTTTAGTTCAGCTAGCCTAAGCTTTCTTAGCCAACCCAACTTTAAGCCCGAAGCAATAACTAATTTTTGTTGCAAATTCAACTGACTCGAGTTTTGGTTCGACTAGCCCGAGCTTGAAATTTGGCTAGCCCGAGAAAGTTCAGGTCAAATTCCAGCAACAACACTTTTTGGGATTCGGGGGATTTCGGCCAGCCGAAAGGTAAATTCGGCTAGGCGAACTGGGCTGTTCGGCTAGCTAAAGTTGACCTTGGGCCAGCCGAATTTTGAAAAAATCTTATCCTGCACAATTCGAAGTCCATTGAACTTAGGCTAGTTGAAGCCTGACTCGGGCTAGCCGAAGTTCTAACTTATTAGCCTATAAATTGAGTTCCTCTCTAATTCCAAATTATACAAATTAATTATCAAAATCCTTCTGTAAGAGAGACAAAAACTCAAGTTATTAGCAAGCTATTGAATGATATTTATAATTTAATTTATATAGCTTTTTTCAATTCCCTTTATCTCAGGTCTTTCAAGTCTAATTCTAAAGAGAGTAAACTATACTCTTCTTTTGAGATCTAAGAGAATTTATTCAAGTAGCCTTTGGGTTTAACTTAATTAAAATCAATAGAACCATAGACCCTTTCGATCTGACTGAACAAGGAACAATCTACATTTAAGAAAGAGGTTCTTCAGCTACAAGATTCTAATATGTCTTCTACGGTGAAGATAAGTATATATTCTAAACTCTTTTAAGTTTTTCTGAGATAGCCTGTTAAAATCTCAGTTTAGGTTTTTCTAAGATATCCTGTTAAAATCTCAGTTTAGGTTTTGTCTGAAATAACCTAAAAATCTTAGTTTGGGTTTGATTGTAATAGCTCGTGAAAATCACTAGAATCGTATAAGGTTATTAAGGTGAACTTGTGAAAACCTTTTCATAGTGAAACCTAAAATTATGAGAGTAGTAATTTTAGGAGTTGAGTAGGTGTGGCTGTTTTTAAAGCACTGAAGCACTATAATCCTTTGTGTCATGTGGTGAATGCCTTTATTTTATTTGTGATGAATAATTGTATTTAATTTCAGTTGAGTGGTGAATGTTGTAATATTTTAATTTACTCTTGTAAGTTTGAGGTTTTAATTTTGAAGAAATTCGTGAAATAAGATTGTCCAACCTAAAACTTTAGGTGAAGGTTGTCCTACGAATTATTTGCAATCAAGGTTTCAATACTTAAGTAATTGAGATCTTTGCTTTATTTACATATTCAACACTTATTGCGATTATTTGGCAGTTCTATTCAATACTTATGAATTATGGTTTAATAAAAAGCCCACAGTTAAATATTTTTAAACTTTTGGAAACAAATGTTTTATATTACGTGACCGAGAAATTTTGAGAAAATTTGAAGCCAAGAGTGATGAGGGAATATTTCTAAGTTATGATTTAAATAGTCGAGCATACCGTGTTCTTAACAAAAGAACTGTGGTGATACAAGAATCTAGAAATGTTGTAATAGATGATCAACAGATCACACCCAATCCTAAACAAGATGATGATGATGATGTTAATTTGATTAATATACCTGACTCTTCATCTAAATCAGACAACAATGAGTTAAGGTTAGTCATAGTCATCCGACTAATCAAATACTTGGTAACCCTCGCATTAGAGTTTAGACAAGAAGACAACTAGAAAATATATGTAATCACATCTGCTTTACTTCCTAAATTGAACTAGCCAATGTAAATAAAGCATTCACTGATAAAAGTTGGATTAATGCCATGAAAGAAGAACTAAATCAATTCATTAGAAATGGTGTATGGTATTTGGTTTCTAGACCTACTAATAAACATGTGATTGTAACCAAATGGATTTTTAAGAATAAAACTGATGAAATGGAAAACATTATCAGAAACAAGGTACATCTAGTTGTACAAGGGTATACTTAAATAGAAGGTATTGATTACGATGAAACCTTTGCACCAGTTGTGCGCCTTGAATCAATCAGGTTATTTATTTCCATTACATGACATAAAAAATTCAAAATTTATCAAATGGATGTTAAAAGTGAATTTTAAATGGTGATTTGAATGAGGAAGTATATGTTGAACAACTAAAGGGTTTTGAAGATCCCAAACTTCAAAATCATGTGTACCATCTTAAAAATGATCTTTATGGTTTAAAACAAGCTCCTAGAGCATGGTATGAAAAATTGACTAAATTTTTATTTAGTCATAATTTTGTTATGGGTAGTATTGATAAAACTCTATTCGTCAAGAAATATAATAATTATATCCTGATAGTTCAGATCTATGTTCATGATATCATTTATGGATCTACGTGCGCTAACTTATCTATTGAGTTTGCAGATCTAATGAAATCCAAGTTTGAAATGAGTATGGTTGGCGAACTAAACTATTTTGTTGGATTATAAGTTAAACAACTTGAAGATGGAATGTTCATCTCACAGACCAAATATGCATTGAACCTTGTAAAAATGTTTGGTTTTGAGAATGGTAAAAATTTTGATACTCCAATGAGTACGACTCTTAAACTCTCAAAAGATAAATCAGGTAAAAGTATAGACTCTCGTCTATATCAAAGTATAATTGGTAGTCTTCTGTACTTAATTGCTAGTAGACCTGATATTGCATTTAGTGTTGGAATATGTGATAGATATCAATCTGAACTTAAACAATCGCACTTAATTGCTGTTAAACATATAATCAGATATGTCGCAAGTTTTGCAAACTTAGGTCTATGGTATCCACATGATACATTTGTACAAATTGCCAGATATATAGATGAAAATTGGGCAGGAAATGTTAATAATAGAAAATCTACCAGTGGTAGATGTTTATATGTTGGAAACTGCTTAGCATCTTGGCTCAACAAGAAACAAAATTTTTGTATCTCTCTCTATAACTGAAGCTGAATATATTGCGGCAAGAAATGCTTGTACTTAGCTAATTTGGATAAAAAGAATGCTAGTTGATTATGAAATTACACAAGATACAATGACTTTGTATTGCGATAATCCAAGGGTAATTAAGTTCTTCAAAAATCTAAGCTAACATTCTCGTACGAAACATATCGACATAAGATATCATTATATTCGAGAATTGGTTGAAGACAAGTATATTTTGCTGGAATACATTCAAACTGAGAAACAGCTTGCAGACATACTGACTAAGTCGCTTAACAAAGCTAAATTTTCCAACTTGAAGCATGATATTTATTTGTGTATTGTTAAATAATTATTTTATTTCTCTTTATGCATTTTTGTTTATGTTTATTTTTTTAAATGTATAAAATGATAATAAATTTTAATATAAAATAAATATGTCAAAAAATCCAAAATTTTGGGATTTTTCGACTAGCCGAGCACATGCTCGGCCTAGCCGAATATCGCGTGGATCTCACCTAAAAAGGGCAAAAATCCTAAATCCATTTCATTTCTTATCTTCTTCTTTGGCTAGCCGGTGCCCCATTCGACTAACCCATCTTTTAAACTTGCTAGTAAGTGATTTCCTTTCAAATTTCTTCTAGTATTTAGTGGTCTTTTTCTAGTAAATCATATTTGAGTAGTTTTTTTTATCATTTAAAACCCTATTTGTTGTGGGTTTTGACCAAAATCTGATCTACTCATTTTCCTATCATTTTCTTTGATCTTTTTCTCGTGCAAACTAGTATGGAGTATAGATCTAAGAAAATGGCACGCAAAAATCATGCTAGCTCTTCTTCTAGATCAACTCTTATTGATATGAAAACCCTACAGTCGCCAGAAGATGATCTGGGCTATGTTCAAAATTTCCACATAAGAGATATCATCATTGAAAAAATTGGTTAATTTAGACCACATTGCCCGTTTTGATCTTATTCCCATTCTGTTTGAAGTTGGTTGGGAACACGTTTTGGGAGGGGGTGGATCGGCTTACCGCTCCATTGTGCAAGGCATGTATGTGTCAATTTGTAATGTCTCTCTTGAGAATTTGACATTCTCAGTGAAATTTGTTGAAGGGACATTCCAAATAATGCCTCAAATTATTTCAACGTTAATGGATATAGTTTGTGCGGATGATGGCATACCTATTGCCACACTATCAGAGAAAATGTCCAACTCTGAAAAAAAAGTAATCGCCCATAAATTATGTCACTTTAATGCAAAATGGCGGTCGGGTAATGCCCTCTCCACAAACCAAATGCTCCCTAAATATCGAGTACTACATCAGATTTTTACATCTAATGTTTATCCTCGAGTCGGGAATAAGACCGATCTTACTCCCTTCAAGGTTAGAGTCTTTCATTCTTTTGTGTCTGGTATGCGTGTCTGTTTATCATTTTTGATTTGCTATATTATTATTCAGTTTTACTTACATCCCAAGCATGGTTGGATTCCCTTTGTTTATCTTATGATTTGCCTTGCGTTTCATTACAATGTTCAAATTTCAATGCTTGAGGCACCGGAATCCGAACTCCCATTTCATAACTTCAATTTGAATATGATGAACCTTAAACCTCTTCCTAGACAAGATGAAGAAGAGGAGGAAGCCCATTCAGCTGCAGACACCACCATGGAAGACATCTTTAATGAGTTGGATGATGATTCAAATGATCAAGTTGATTTTGGCTACCAGCCCTCTTAGGTTGATAGGTGACTTAAATCACCGGAGGAAAAAGTTGAAGCCTTGCATGTATCACAGGAATCATTGGTTCAAACCCACAAGTCTTCAATAAAGTATAAGAAAAAGTACTTCCATTGTATCACCAGGAGTTTGAGCCAACACGATCCATCGATGCCTGTTCCTTCTTCCTCTGGGTCGGATTGAGCCAGATTTTCTTTCTTTTTAAAACTTATTATGGATCTATAACTTAACTTTAATTTATGTCTTGATACTTGGATGATATCACTGACACTTAAACTCACCTTCATATGTTTTCCATGATTTACTGTTATTAGTACTTTCATATGCTTAATACAATTCTCTTTTCACATGTTCCTTAGTATTGGACACTTCATATGCTTTATGAGATTTATCTTATTCTTCCTTTTTCATTTTGTGACAAAAGGGGGAGTGTAGAATGATTGTGATGATCCATGCTATGGGGGAAAAATTGAATTGAATGGAATGATTGAGAATTGAATGCAATGAATGGCATGAATGCTATATTTATATGGAATGCTATAAATGGTTTCATAGGGGGAGTGCCACTTGAGGGGGAGTGCCAGTTGAGTGCCAGTTGAGCTTCATCGGTTAGTAAGCTGAAGATTACAAGAAGATCCTCTACAAGACTTACTTCAAGTTACAAGACTTCGATGATTACATATCTGTAATGATATTTGTTTTGCCATGAAATTGATAATGGGGGAGATTGGAAGTGCTAAAATGTTGAATACACTTTAGTTGTCAAATTTCATCAAGCCAAAACAACTTGAGAGTAGATCTTCAAGATCGATCTATGTTCAAGAAAAGATTAAGCTCAAGACCGGTCCATACTCGAGAGAAGATCAAGGTCAAGATTGACTAACGTTCAAGAAAAGATCAAGCTCAAAGTCAAGATGAAGTTCCAAGACAAAGTTCAAGTTAAAGAAGAATAGATATTTGATTTATCTCATGTCCTATAAAACCCTATAAAGACCTTAGGACTAGGTGCTTTCAAAAATGTGTTATTTTGGATTTTTATACTTATTTTTCTTGAAATTCGCCCAACCTAATTTTTAGTTCGGCTAGCCTAAGTTTTCTCAGCGAGCCCAACTTTAAACTCGAAGCAACACTAATTTTTATTGCAAATTCAGCTAGCCCGAGTTTTGGTTTGGCTAGCCCGAGCTTGAAATTCGGCTAGCCCGAGAAAGTTCAGGTCAAATTCCAACAACAACACTTTTTGGGATTCAATGGATTTTAGCCAGCCGAAGTTGACCTCGAGCCAGACGAATTTTGGAAAAATCTTATCCCGCATGATCTGAAGTCCATTGAACTGAATCCACTAAACTTAGGCTAGTCGAAGCCTGACTCCGGCTAGCTGAAGTTATAACTTCTTTGCATATAAATTGAGTTTCTCTCTAATTCTGAATTACATAAGTTAATTATCAAAATTCTTCTACAAGAGAGAGAGAAGCTCAAGTTATTAGTAAGCTATTGAATGATATTTATAATTTAATTTATATAGCTTTTTTCAATTCCCTTTATCTCTGATCTTTCAAGTGTGACTCTAAAGAGAGTAAACTATACTCTTCTTTTGAGATCTAAGAGAATTGATTCAAGTAACCTTTGGGTTTAACTTAATTAAAATCAATAGAACCCTAGACCCTTTCTATCTGACTGAACAAGGAATAATCTACATTCAAGAAAGAGGTTCTTCTACTACAAGCTTCTAATACGTCTTCTACGGTGAAGATAAGTATACGTTTTAAACTCTTTTAGGTTTTTCTAAAATAGCCTGTTAAAATCTTAGTTTAGGTTTTGTCAGAGATAGCCTGAAAATCTTAGTGTGGGTTTGATTGTGATAGTTGTGAAAATCATAAGAATTGTATAAGGTTATTAAGGTGAACCTGTGAAAACCTTTTCACAGTGAAAGCCAAAATTACGAGGGTAGTAATTTTGGGAATTAAGGTGTGGTTGTTTTCAAAGCACTAAACCATTATAACCATTTATACCTTATGGTGAATGCCTTTATTTTATTAGTGGTGAATTATTGTATTTAATTTCAATTGAGTGGTGAATGTTGTAATATTTTAATTTACTCTTGCAAGTTTAAGGTTTTGATTTTGAAGAAATTCGTGAAATAAGGTTGTTCTATTTAAAACTTTAGGTGAAGGTTGTCCTGCGAATTATTTGGAATCAAGGTTTCAATACTTAAGCAATTGATATCTTTACTTTATCTACATATTCAACACTTATTTCGATTATTTGGCATTGTCCTATTCACCCCCCCTCTAGGATATCTTAAGCTCTCATTTTCAAGATTAATGCTAGTAAGAATAAATATCAACTCACAATCCAGATTTTTAAAGTTTAAATCACAAACATCATAGATTGCATGGAAACAAAGTCGAACCCAATCAAGTTAGCAAGTGCATTTGTTGGATTTTGAGTTTTGAATGGGCTGATTCGATAAGTTAAACAAGGTTAGTTGCTGACCAGACTCCATCTAAATTTAAGTCTTCCTATATAGATGTAATAGCAGGTTAAAAACCAAATTCAAATCTTATACTAAATCTAGCTTAAAATTTGATTATAATCATATAACCTATTTTATGTCACGATCTAACTGTACAATCTATGTAATCATGTTTAGAATTCAACCCTAAAGTACGAACACAAAATCCTAACAATACAAGAGGGTGATCCAACTTTAAGGTGGGGGTTCTTCCTTTAAACTTTGCGAAGACTTTACTCTGATTGTCTCAATAGTACATGTTTCAAGTTTATTATTGCTCATATTTACCATATGAATTCTTATTACATAATTTCACTCTCTACATTACTACCTTGTACGTAAGTACGATGTTGAAAAATCTCACTTCCAGTGATTAATATAATATCATGGACGTAATGTGTTACAAGTGGCGGCCCTCTTGGTCAGCACATAATCCCGTGGGTTGGTGAGTGGTGCATAATCGATGTAAGTAAATCATCATGTGTGTTACTTCACTTTACGAGATTAGATGTCATAAATAGTCGCTCCATGAACACATTATGTCACATAAATCTCTCAATCGCATTGTTGTATTGCCTTGAGATGTTCGTATAAATCCACGTTAACGTTGGACATGCCGATGAATCTTCATAGTATGGGATGCGGGGCGAGACGATTATCTTTAAACTGCTTTTCACATTGTGATCATGATCGCTAAGTGTGATAGATTGCACATACTTTGCTAAGCATGCATATCATATAGAATGTTTGCACATACCGATACCACTTGCATTTGTGGAGTACGAGATGTATCGAAACCCTTCTATTATTCTTATGAATCACTTGAATCGTTGTAAACTTTAAAGGACAACCACTACTATGAGTAGGGCATTGACCCTCTTTAACCATACAGATGTTGCAGGTGAATTACAGGTTGATGTAACGAACGACATCTGTTTTGTGGAAGATGGATTCGAATAGATAAGAAGAATAGTGCATGATTACTATTATTTATTTTCCACTGTAAACTTTGATAATGTGATAAGCTTCCATTGAGAGGGCATTTGATGATTTGTTAAATTCTTTTACTCTAATAAAATAATGAATATAGTTTATTTTACTCTCGTGAATGGTTACCTTCGTGAATGTAACTAGATGTGATTTTTTTTTTTTTTAAAAGGTGCAATTTTAAAGCATCCAAGTTTTACATTATTAACACCCGGAATTCTCGGGCACGAATGCGTACTTGGACCATGAAAATTTTAGGATGTTACAACCCACTAGGACTAAAAACTACTTAGTTGTCATTAATATTCATCTTACACTAATCCTGTAAAGGAATAATTTTTGCACGCAAGTATACTTATCGGTGCAGTAATTTCTCAGAATCATGAGCTAAATGAGTAGTTGTAATGCTTCAGCAGCTGCTACTATTGTATCCAACAAGCCTCCTGCTCACGAGTAGGAGTTGCAAGTTCAACGTGTGCTTAAACAAGAAAATCTACCACCTAGTCTGGTGCCTGTTCCACTAAATCCAAATAGATTATCGAAATCTCAGTTTGAACCTCTCGAGATTATGTCGGCCGGGATAGTTAATATGCAAAGGGAGATTCAACATATCGCAGAATTGTCGCGAGTTTGGGCTGAACACTCTTTAGCTCAGATTGAAGCCTTTAATAAGTGGATGGTTAGTCATACCGAGAGCATGAATCGATACGTGGCTTTGTTTGACAAAAGAGACCTATTACACCTCAACAACAGGTTGATACTAGTTCTGTTGGGAATATGGCATCTGTACCACCATTCCGCCAATGCCATGGATACTTCCTTTACAACGAAATATACCACTTGTTCATATCCCTGATCCAATCTAAGACATGTTAAATTCACTGATGAAATTAAGATTTCACCGCTATAAAGTGAAGCTTGGATATATGACTAATGTCCCAGAGGGGGATGAATATGACTTTAAAATTTTTAACCGGATATACATCAATTACCCACTTCTAATTACTTAACCAAAATAATAAAAATAAGAAGGAAGTCGATATATCAAATCAGCTCAGATTAAGGTCAGACGATAGTGAGACATCATGTGTGCATTTTATCAAACATGTTAGTTGCAGTAAGGATAGGCATCCACATCATTCAGCAAGATAAAATAACCATAAGTAAAAATCATTCAGCCCATTGTTCACTATGTATAGTAGTTCAATTATGTGTCTACTCCACTCCCGGCAGATTCACTCTTTCCTAGAGTGTACTAGATTTCACTATCAAAATGGTTTTAAATCAGGTTTACCATAAACCTTCACTGCCTACACAAAATCTAAACGTTTTACATCCGTCGATGGCTTACACATGGTCTTAGAGAGTTTGGATCTCAAACTCAATCAAGACGCCCTACACAAAGATGACAAATGTATGCTCCCATCGAAGGCCTACACAAGGACTTGATGAGTTTGATGGTCAAAATATGAAACCCAATCCTACACAAGAATTAGTTTTCAGACAAAATTGACTGAAAAATAACTTTCTTACTTAAAGTAGATGAGCCCCTTGAAGTGCCTTGTTGAAGATCTTTCCCCAATCACAAAAGCATCATTGTCAGCTCCGTTGAACCACAACTTTGAAATGGATGTGCCTTTACTAGTGTCGAAGTACGTATGAAGGATAAGTGAATCCTAACTAAAGATGAGAGATCTTTAAGGATAGGGTTAGGATTTCTAAGGACTAGCATTCAATGCCCTTTAGTACAAAAGATTTTCCATTAAAGATGAGTGTTAGGGCATTAATGAATGCTTGAGTTCATATTTCAATCCGAGCTGTGAATGCTTAATAAATGTACTTGATCACAAGGATTGAATGATGAACTACATAAGAGAAAGAGCTTGGGAGGAGGGTTTTTAGCTAGGGAATCACCCACTCACAAGTCTCTCACTATTTCTCAATGTTTTGTTTTGAAACCTAAGAACTGAATTTATACAATGATTATAACGGGTGAAAAATAGTAAAAAATGACTAGTTGTTAATCGAACCGAATTAACCTTCGGTGGCATCGAATTAACCTTCGGTGACACCGAATTAGGCATGAAAATCAACTTTAGCTGCTGTGCAGTTTTTAGCACCTTTGGTCGCACTGAATGTGTCCTTTAGCCTCACCGTAGGTGTCTTTCAGTGGGACAAAATTTAAGTTCTCCTGCAATCGAATTTGGTCATTTGCAATCTGTCTTGTTTTCACGAAGTTTGGTGGCACCAAGCGTTGCCTTCGGTGGCACCAAATTGACATTCAGTTGCAGCCAAATTTGGCAGTCGGCTTGCTGTCTCATTGTGGCTTAGTTCGGTGGCACCGAGCATTGCATTCAGCGGCACCGAATTTGACATTCAGTTGCAGCCAAATTTCACAATCTGCTCATTGTCTTGTTAAAGCTTACTTCGGTGGCACTGAATGTAGGTTCGGTGCGACCGAACATACCTGAATTGCAGCACTTTAATTCATTCCATGCTTAGTCTTTGGGAGATAGGTTCCTAAGGTTTTCCTATGGGGTTTTGAGGCTTTTTGAGTTTTTGAGGGTTAGTACCATGGCACACCTATCTTGCCTTTCTTTGTACTTTGGTTTCTTCAGGTTTTCAAGTCTTCTTTCTTTATTCACATGGCTCATCTGGACTAACATATGTAAGTGACAATCCTTTACACTTACAACTGATACCAGTAGATTTCAGACATCTTGAATGTATTATTGTCTAGGATATGCAAAATTCACCACCACCAGTAGATTTCAGGCATCCTGAATATGAGAATAGGAACTTAATCTCTGAAGCTAGGAATCAAGGGATACCTATAGGGAACATTTTCCTAAAAATTAACCGTATAATGAAAATAAATATGAGGTTGGTCCCAAAATACCTCCAGTTGTTGTACAACAGTATTAGGAGCGTAATTAAATTGTCCAACTGGTTCAGGAAGTAACAGGCCAGGTTCTTGATCGAACTACTACTCTAGTTTATCATAAGTTATATCCTGACTGGATGGACTAACAACATACATTGCCGAGGAATTATCAACCTAACTTTACATTATTTACATATGATATAGGTCAATTAACCATAGAACACATATGTCATTTTACTATACATGTAGAGAGTTGGCCAATAACGACTATTATAAATTATAATTGGCATTCACTCACTGGTGTAACTTTCACTTGGTATTCCAATTTTCTACTAAATTCCATACGAAATTGGCAAGAGATTGAAGAAATTTTCATGCTTAATTCTTTTATAAGGACAAATAAATTTATATGGCCAATCTTACTCATTTTTGGCAAGTTCTATGAGAATTGGTCGAAAATTATATTGCTCAGTTTAAAAAAGCAAAAATTCGATGTAAAGTAGTCACGAACAAAGAAGAATTTGTCCAATTAGATCAAGATAGGTTAGAATTGAAGCTTCGAAAGAAGTTTATTGGGACGAAATTCATAGATCTTTAAAATTTGACCAGAAAGATGTCTTGTTATAAGGACCTGCTTCAAGATTTAATGCGACAAAAGAATTCTTCCGCAAGAATATATTATTATGACCCTAATTATGATGTCACAGTGGTGAAGTAGTGGCTAAAAACTATTCATATGCTCAGCATTATTTAAAGTAAAGGCAACGGCATCTTCTAATCAGAAAGTTCAAAGAACGAATACCTTTGATATTGTTCGTGTTGACGAAATCTTTGATATCACATCCTATTAACCATAAGAGTTCAACAACCAAAGAATTGAAGAAAATTAATTAATATAAATGGCATGGAACTCGGTGGCATTCCACTAACAAATATGTTGTTTTCAAGAATGTTATTCAAGACAACATCGATAAATTGTAGCTGAAGCTTCCTGAAAAAAGAAAAAAGAGGTGATTTTAATCGATACTGATCCATTTCCGTCTAATATAGAAATTCATGTGGCCACCATTAATCCTCGAAGGCTAGTTCGGCCACAACAATAAATTGATCTTGGAATTCAAATGGGTTAAGCCGATGAGAGAGAAGATGGAAAAAGAAGTATGAGGCCGAAGCCTACAGTTGAACTAATCGAAGAACTAATCGAAGCACGCTAAAGGCAATAATTTCAAATTATCAGTACCTTTGTAAGAAATGTATGAGGCCGACTCGATCAAAATGGAGATTTTACCAACCAAAATATCAAGCAAGACAATTGGTCAATTGAAACTATGAGGAAGGAAATTCCTTTTACCCACAAAATGTTAAACAATTCAGCAATCACCCTAGACCTGTCCTAGGGCAAAGGATGGTTAAACCTTGGCCTGCTCAAGAATGAGTTTAGAAAAGGCTGAGTCATCTAAAATTTTAAGCAATACTAGAAGGGATGATTCATACTAAGAAACGATGTTGGCAAAGATAGCAGGCAATGAAGAGAGGACAATTAGTCATTGTATGGGACAAATCTTAGATGAAGTACCCACCAACCCAATCAAGGTTGGTAATACCAAAAGCAGAAGGAGAAGAAGAAGAAGAAGAAGAAGAAGAAGAAGAAGAAGAAGAATAAGAAGGATAAGAAGAAGATATATCGGTTAGTATGGTTGAACTTCATGTGGGGCTTGACTTAGTCACAAATCAGAATTATGATAAGGTGGGAATGGATATGGAAGGATTGACTGAATACTTAAGCGATGGAGATTTTTCAAATGATCTTCTTATTAAAGAATTGCTTGCTAAAGCAAGAACAATAGAACCAAACTCTTTTAAACCGAATGACAGAATCAGGAATGAAGTGCAAAGGAATTGGATAAGCAATTAATTTTGGAGACACCTAGGGGGCAATGTCTTAATTTGGTAATATAGTTTGGCTCGTTCCCACTGATTACATTAGATTGCAATATGATGATAACTGTTGAGGGTCAAATATTGCATATTATCCCCCATTTATATCTTGGTTTTATGAACATGATAATGCTTAATGTTCTATTTTACTTATATTTGTGTTGCAAGGTGAATTTAAGAGCTTGGATTGAAATGGGTGTTAAAAGCATGGATTTGATGCTCAAGAATTACCAAGGCAAGGGATGGATCTTGGAGACCAAGATTGAAGAATTCACATGCCAAAGATCCAAGAAAACTAAGTGAGGAATGAAGAGAATCAAAGATTTGAAGTGAAGAAAAGGAATCTTGAAATCATCCTGAAAAAGCATATTTTGAAACTCTGGGTCATTCTATGAAATTACATAGAGTGAAGTCTATTTTAGGAAATTGCGCAGAGTGAAGTCTATTTTAGCAAACTGTGTAAATTTGAAGCGATTTCTAGAGTTTTTCAATTAGGTGCAAAAGTTGGAGTTTCACAACTATAAATAGGACTCCTCGGGATACTCCAAAGGAGATTCTAGGGTTTGGAGGAGCAAAACACAAGGGTTGAGAGCCGTCGCCAAGCATTTTTCTTCCTTTCTTCCTTAGTTTTTCATGTTTTCTTTTAGGCTTTTAGTTCCAATTATGTCTATGGTTGGCTAAACGTCTTAGCTAGAGCAAAGAGGTGAAGCCTGTAGTGTGATGGGATGTTTTTATTATTTTGATTCATGTTTATGTTGAACTCACTTTGATTCTAGTTTGATATTTAAGAAATACTTTCAATTTTTAATGATTTATTTGACTTAAATTACAGTATATCTGCAATAGCTTAGAGTATCTTCTTTTCTTATTTTGAGATTATAGGATTGGTAAATCCCGTTGTTTGCCATTGTCTCCTAGGCATGGTTTGGTGATAGAATCCCTGTCAATTACCATAATTCTCCTCTTTTGAGAATTAGGTCAAAGGAAGTTCAGATTTGATCTTAATTACTATATCTTCCAATTGGATAGGATAGGACTCCAATTCCAATTGTGTTACTTGAATCAAGGAATCACCCTGATTGCTACAAGTAGATCCTTGGAAACCCTAGTTCACACCTTTGAATTCTTAAGTTTCTAGTTACATACTTTACAATTACTCCATTTAATTCCAGATTTAGATTCATATCTTTTTCTAGTTCTACTTCTAGTTGCTTTCAGAATACACACGAGATTAGTCCCTATGGATTCGACCTCGGTCTCACAGAGATTATTACTGCATCGCGACCCTACACTTGGGGTTGTGAACAAGTTTTTGGCGCTGTTGTCGGGGACTAACGGTTGCATTTTTCTGAGATTAACTAACTTTGGAATTAGTTTAAGATTAGGGTTTTTCTACTTTCTATTTTTAGGTTAGGGTTTTTTCTGAATTATTTTAGAAATTAACTTACCTTTTTATTTCTAGGCTTATAAACTTTCCTTTTCTATTTTTACAAACTAATTTACTTTCTAATTCTAGGATAGAAACTTTCCTAATTTGTTTTTAAAAACTATTTTTTTTAGAAACTTTCTTAATCTGTTTTTAGAAACTAGTTTACTTTCCTTTTTCTTTTTTAGAAACTAGTTTACTTTATATTTTTAGAAACTTTCCTTTTTCTTTTTTTAGAAACCAGGTTGCTTTCTTAGTTCTTTTTTTAGAAACTAACTTACTTTCCTTTTTCTAGGTTTAGAAACTTTCCTTTTTCGTTTTTAGAAACTAGGCTGTTTTTTTTTTTTTTAGAAACTTTCCTAATTTGTTTTTAGAAACTAACTCATCTTTCTCTTTTTAGAAACTAATTCACTTTCGTTCTTCTTTTGTAGGATCCTAACATAAAAAGTTTTAATTTGGTAACTTCTTTCTATTTCTAGATTTCTATTTCCCTTTTTCCTTTTAGGTTTAGGTTAGATTCTAAAATTGAGGGCCGAGAGTGTTTCATGCCCAAGTGGGTCCGTGACAACACTTGACATCTCTTGAGTGAAGGTGGATTGGTTGAGGTGTTATCTATCCATCACAGGATTAGACATCACTCGAGATCCACAGAGTTAACCGAAGTTTTGGTTGCAAATCAACTGGCCAATCGACCTCCAAATCTATCCCAACATAGGGTGGAGGAAATTCAGGATGAGAACGAGGTGCATCGAGCACCCCCGCCTCATACTTTATGAGATTATTTACAACCAACGAGGGTGAGCATCCCTTCCATTATGGTTTTTCTATAAAATACAAGAAACATAAACATCAAGCCAAGAGTGATCCAACTCCTTCCAAAGTTCCTTGGGCTTGAATATGAAAATCCATGTTTACACTTGAAAGAGTTTGATGAGATCATAGCTACTTTACACTTTTCTAATGTGTTTAAGGACATAATCCAGCTAAAACTCTTCCCTTTCTCCCTGAAAGAAAAGGTTAAGACGTGGTTACATTCACTACATCCACGATCTATTGGCAGATGGAATGACATGACAAGGGAGTTCATAAAGAAATTCTCCCCATATCATAAAACAAATACCATCAAAACGTCAATCATGAACTTCACCCAAAGGGAAGATGAAACATTCTTCCAATGTTGGGAGCAGTTCAAGGATCTTGTCAGTTCATGCCCACAACATGGTTTTGAAATGTGGCGTATAACAAATTTCTTCCATGAAGGACTGACATCTTCCATGCGCCAATTTATCGAGACAATTAACAAAGATGTTGATGAACTGTGGGATTACTTTGATAAACTTGCTGAAACCGCACAATCATGGGACATCTCCTCAAGAACAAGCACAAGTCTAAGCCCACTCAATCAAAGGAGAGAGGTGGAATATATATTTTAAAAGAGGAAGATGATATCAACGCTAAAGTGGCCAGCCTCGTAAGGAAACTCGAGGCCATGGAACTTATGAAGGATAAGGATAAGGAAGTTGTCTGCGATATTTGTGCTTGTAACATTCATACAATTGAAAATTGCCCAACAATACCTGCATTTCAAGAAATATTGAATGAGAAATCAAATACCATAAACAACTACTAAAGGCCTTTCAAGGGACTCACTTCGTATACATATAATTCCAGCTAGAGAAATCATCCGAATTTCAGTTGGAGGAATGGACAATCTGTTACACCTCAAGGAATCCCTAATCAATTCTTAAATCAAGGGAAACCTTAAGAGGAATTGGTTCAAAATCCTCAAGAGCTCATCCAGCAAAGTACTCTTCGAGCCTTACAAGAACTCACAAAGGCTATATAAAAGATAGACTCATGCATTACGGTTATGGAGAAAGGGATGCTTCTAGCCCAGCCTATCCTCAATCCTAAACCGCAATACGGAGTTAGTGAACCAAGCTCTTCAAACCCAATGGAACAAGCTAAGTCTATCACCACTCTTAGGAGTGGGAAGATAATTAACAAATCTATTCTGGTAAGGGTTGACAAGCCCAAGGACCCGGATGTAAATGAGACTGATAGACCTAGCAATGCTCCACATGAAGTAAAACCAGAACTTCAAAGCAAACCGATTGCTCCATTTCCCCAGCGGTTGATAGCACCAAAACTTCTCTCTAACTCTCAGGATATCCTAGAGGTGCTTAGCAAGTGAAGGTCAACATTCCTCTACTGAATGTCGTAAAATAGATACCTTCATATGCCAAATTTCTGAAAGATTTGTGTATGATTAAAAGACGGTAAAATATTCAAAAGAAAATCTTCTTAACAGAAAAAGTGAGTGTCATCCTAAAGCAAGATGTGCCATTGAAGTACAAAGATCTTGGTAGCCTAACCATCGCCTGTGTAATTGGAAATTACCAGATTGAGCATACACTTCTTAACTTAGGAGCGAGTGTAAATCTGATCCCATACTCGGTCTATGAACAACTGAGTCTAGGTGAACTAAAACCCACCCGGACCACATTGCAACTGGTCGATCGCTCAGTTCGTGTGCCGAGAGGGATAATTGTCATGCCCCAAACTTGGGAACTGGGCTCACAAAATTCTCAATTGCCGAATCCGGTGCTGAAAGCCTCTGTAGTACCCCATTCTCGGCTCCTAGTGCCCATACGCCAGATTGTGATCCTGGGATCCTACGAGGAGGATTTTTAGTGTGAATTTTTTTTTTGTAAAGAAGCACAACCAGTATACCCAAATCACAAGAACAACATCATCACCACATATCCAGTAATATGAATATTAGAATATAGTGCTGAAAGGGAAATACATAAATAACAAAATCTCCAAAACGATCTTCCACAAGCTCCTGCCTCAATGCTGCTATGACCTAATGTCACCTGGAAGCAACGGTCATGCATAAGCTTACTAAGAAGCTTAGAGGGTGGTGCGTGTGTGCGCAATACATGTGCCAAGCACATAAATATCAGAGTAAGCGGAAATGCTGGCAAGTCCATGAATGCTATCAGCCATACCAAGGCTATGTGATGCAAGACCTACCTAGCCAAATATCATATGCAAGATGTAACGTAAGCATGTCAATCCTCATCTGAATCCACATAATAATATAGTTCATCTTTGGGATATCACTGGGATCTAGTGCACTCCACATGGACTGCCCCTGCCCCAGGCGCGCAGCCAATGAGCGTAAGAGACCTCACTACCCACCTGGCCAGTATTCAGACAATATCTGCTCGGCTTGTCAGTAGCAGACTCATTCCTTAAGCTGGTCAAATTCAGCCTAACATTGCCCCCTCCCCTCGGGTGGGTAAAGCCACACACCCCCTTCAAATCGACCATGACACAGTGGGAGAAACGGCCTTCTGGTATTCGGCACTCCGACGCTCATGTATCCACTCGGTCTCGACATTCAAGCAACTTCCTAGTACCATAAGGATTTAGGAAGTCTCACCCAGGGACATCTATAGCACCCCAGTGTTAGAACCAAATATTTTCGGTATCCAATCCTACCATCCATGATATGCCTGTGGAGGCCACAGTCCTAAAGTCACTAGGGCATATAATGATCATGTCACATAAAATGGGAGATGCATGAGTCACACAATTTAGTCATGCATCAATCCTACGGGTACCACGCGCTCATGTGGGGTAACTCTGTCTCACAAGCAGCCCCATAAACATCTCAGCCCAATGTCATATGTTATGATCAATTATTCCTCATAATAGGCATGCAATGATGCGTATGGGTATGTATCATGATGTAATACTAAGAATGTTCTCAGTGTGTCCTACTAGACTAAGTATAGTAACATGATTATCAAATATAGCAAGCGATGATCGGCCTTAACCGGTATGTCACTTACAAGAGTAGGAGCTAAACGATGCGCCCCACTAGACATATAGAAGTCTATATGGGATGGTCCATGTTAGACTATCATAACCTACTCAAGGTACTAGCATATCATATGTCCTAAGGTGAGGTCCACTGAAAGGATGGTGGGTCTAACCCATGCATTAAGGTAGTTTCCACACAGTGGATATACCAAATCTAATACCCCATATTCTTCCATCTATGGGAACGAGTGATGATGTACTAAACAATGGTTATACTAAATCTGATACCACATATTCTTCATCTATGAGAATAGGTGATGATGTACTAATGTTAAGGATGGACCTCACACTTATCTCAACAGGGAGACGGACGGCGTGGATGGTATGTACATGTCATGAGGTCCTAATAAATGGGGTACAAGGGTAGGATATATCTCTCATGGGGAGTGAAGTGGGTATACAACAAGGTGAGTTCATAAGGTGAGCTAATTGGGGGAACAATTGGGCTTTCTCAATCTCTTATCATGAATAAACTAGGCTTCTTTATGGGGCCCTGATACATACACAAAGTGGGCTTGGTTGTGACGCCCCGTCACTATTACACATGTGGGCGGGCACACGTGGGTGGACGTTGATGTGGGCGGGGCCTGAGGGCCTGGGCGAGTTACTAGTGGTTGGCAGGCTACTTGTACGCAGTGGGAGGTTGAACTTATCCCACATTGGAAGCGCTGTCTGAAGTAATGGTGGTTATATGTGTAGTTAGGACCTTCCTTGTACGAGGCCTTTTGGGGGAAACCTCGAGAACAAAACCATGTGGGTCCAGTGGGACCCAGAGCGGACAATATCGTACAGTGTTGGTCAGGCCATTACAAATGGTATCAGAGCTGAGGACGGCTCTGCCCTCGATGCGAGATATTGTGATGCCCCGTCATTATTACACATGTGGGCGGGCACACATGGGCGGACGCTGATGTGGGTGGGGCCTGAGGGCCTAGGCGAGCAACCAGTGGTTGGCAGGCTACTGTGTACGCAGTGGGAGGTTGAACTTGTCCCACATCGGAAGCGCTGTACGAAGTAATAGTGGTTATATGTGTGGTTAGGACCTTCCTTATATGAGGCCTTTTGGGAGAAACCCCGAGAACAAAACCGTGCGGGTCCAGTGGGACTCAGATCGGACAATATCGTATAGTGCTGGTCAGGCCATTACATTGGTGGAGTTCATACATCTAGGACCATGAATCCTTCTAACGGATTGGGTAGCCTGCTTAACTCCTAAGTGGGCCTTGGGTATGGTCACTAAACTTAGGAAAAACATGAATCTAAGTGGGTCACATTTCTATTGAAAGCGTGATATAAATCAGAAGGAGGGCACCAAAGCTTAGGGTATGTAACGCCAAGAAAATCGGGGGTCGAGGAAAGCTCAACTCCCGAGATCCAATGCATCCAACGTAGATAATGATGTTTAAATGTTGTCCATATCAATGCATTAAACATGAGTGGGATTACACCAAAATGACATATCATACTCCAGAGGTACTTTGATTAAGCAAGCAAAATACTGTAACATGCATATTTAAACAAGTAAGCGATTTACAACCTCCAGAGTATAAGTATGTAACTGGGCTGAATGTTTACATGTATTGTTTTCAAAATCTATGAAATGACAAAACATAAAGTGTCCAACTTACATAACCCTGTAATCTTGGTGACACAGCTCTAGGTCTACACAGACCCGCCTGAGAGCTGCACGTAGGAGAACTCCTCCCCTCGTCTATGAAATCTGGCTCCCTCGCATAAGCTTCATCGTCATCTATAACTAAAATAAAGTCTGGTTGGTGTTTTAAAACACCATCCTAGAGTGGGAGTGAGTGATCAACTCAATGGTACTATAAGGCAAAGGTTAGCATGTTATCAATTCAATCAAGCAGTAATGATAAAGCAATACAACAATCACTTTCTAATTACTCTTGTTAATGCAAGAATGATATGCAGTAATGATACATGCCCTCGCCTGCACTCCCTCAGCGACTTCATCTAATGATCGCGCATGACAAACTCCCTAAACGTGCACTTCCTCGCCAAAGCAAATGCAATGCGATGCATGGTCGTGTTAACCAAGTACTTAACTAGGCTTATTCATACAGTAGGTTTTGGAAGCTAAGGTATCTCCCTTTATATAATTTACCTAAGTGGGGGTCCCTCTAAGGTTGTCAATCCTAGTTAATCACATACGTAGGCAAGTTGTAGCGCATCACCCTTAGTGAAGCAGTGGATAGGTAAATTTAAGTGTTTATACTCGAGGTCACTACGGTAAGCTCGTCACGTGAACCTAGGCCGACAGCTTGAATACAGTGCCTCATACACCACTATATTCAGCTCATGAGTTTGGGTTGCTCACTGGTCACTACGGGGAGGCTCGTCACCCTAGCGTAGGCCGACAGCTTGACCACGATGTCCCATACCACCATGCCCAGCTCATGAGTCTTAGCGGATCTTGGTACCATGGTTGAAACAGGCTTTACATTGGTAAGTGGTATCTTAGATTCGAGCAGTAGTGTCCATATATAGTAAACACATATTAGGCCAATCGGGTTATTTGACAAGTTTGATTGGTACAAGCACATGCTTGATTAATTGACATGGAGCACACAAGCACTCCACGTGGCCTAACCACTGTCAACAATCATCGTACGGCTCGGATTCATCAAATATTTCCAATGTGGCGAAACTAGTTCGGCCACTCAATCGGGGAGCATTACTGATTGTCTAGACTACGTAGTAGTCCCAATCATACTCAAATGCAATAGGTAGTCACATGTGATAATCATAACAACATTTAACAAATAATTCAAATATAAATCCCATTTGAGCATTTTATCAAAAACATTGAACATGTTACCAAACGTTTACATTTTATCCATAAATTGCGTAGTTGAAATTAAGATTACATGAAGGAAATTATACATATAGAATAGGTAATTGAGAATCCTATCTCAACACCCTTATTAAATACAATTCATCAAACAATTTCTCATTTAGACATTTTATCAAACATTTAGACTACATATTACCAAATACATAAAATAGATTAGTTATGACATGAACTGTAGTCATTTCCTATGCAACATAGGCTATAACGCATATAACAAACACGGATCTTAGATTAGATATCATGACAAGCACAAAATCATAATTTTAAGTTCACTCAAACATTTCAACAAACACATGAAATGCATATTTGTCCAACATAGTTCATACATGTATCACATATGGAAAAGGTCGTAAGTAAGATCATATGGCAGCAATCAAGCCAACATTAAAAGCCTTAAAAATCATAACCTAAACATTTATAGTCTACACCTTTCGTCAGAATACTTGATTCAGACGCAGTTCAAATCCTACGTTACCGTAAATGGAACAACGGGTACCTAAATCATGAAATAGGTTAGCTATTTCACTGATTACTCTATCTGGATTTCTAAAGCAAGATTAGGGTTAGGATTCCTTATCCAAATCATAGTTAGAAAGGTTCATGTAGCGATGGTGGGGAAGCGAAATGGCGTGTGGAGTCGTGAAAAAATATCCCAGCAACGATCCCCAGGAATCTCCCTTCTCTCCTTACTCTTTTCTCTTCTTTTCTCTCTTCTCTCTCCTAGGGTTAGAGAAATTCGTATGGAATGAGAGAGGAGTGGTTTAAGGTCCTTATATAGGCTCAGAAGTGATGTTGATGGCCCTAGGGCCACGGTATACTTAGGTTATAGCCAAAGGGTGCCTATTTTTGACAAACAGGCCCTTAGCCTAGGGCCACAGTATACTTAGGTTATAGCCAAATGGTGCCTGTGTTTAACAAATAGGCGCTTAGGAAGGTCCATTTCTTACCCACATCATGGAGCAAGTTTCCTGACAATGGATCTATGCTAGGACTATGTTTATGGTGCGATCTGACAAACTAATCGGCCGTGAAGGACCCGTATCAAATTAACGGTTGTCGTCTCTCAATCAGGGCCACAAGTATATCGATAGGTGTAAGAAATTTTTCCTGATCCATGGGTGTAGTTGGGTCAGAAACTGACGGTCTAAAGTCTTTAATTTTGCCCGCAAGCGAATGGTCCAATTCACTTAAGTTTGGGTTCATTTTCTAAAGATATTCACGTTTCTCACACACTTCGCTCAAGCCTCAAGTTGTACATTTTCGGATGCTATTTGGTCTCGATTCCCTTGATGGTTGTCAAGCCCAATAAGATGATCGTAACCCTATAGCTTCGAGGTCATCGAACTTTCGACTCGCGGTCAAGGTCCGATACGGAGTTTCAATGTGCTCTCGGGAGCAACTGGGTTTTGGGATTTACCCGAGTTTTTCAAGAAATGTTGAGCTAGCGATTTTAATGGTTTTGGATCTTATAGTTTGTATAAATAGTGGTTTAAGCTAATCCGTCGATTAATTTAGTTTAGTACTTAATTAATTTTCGTTTAATTTTCATAGTATACGGTCTTTAGGGATTTCTGCCTAAGGTGGTACTCGAGTCTTTGTATTTTTTCGAGATGTTACAATCTACCCCCCTTAAAGAAAATTTCGTCCCCAAAATTAGTACCTTTTCGTACTCCTCGAGGATCTGAGGGTAGTTCTTACAAACTTCGGCTTCTGTTTCCCAAGTAGCCTCTTCCTCAGTGTGGTGAGTCCACAAAACTTTCACAAGTGGAATTACTTTGCTGCATAGCACTTGTTCCTTTCTATCAAGAACACATGTTGGTCGCAGTACATAGGTAGCATTTTCACTTAGTTGCACCTGCTCCCACTTGATAATGTGAGTAGGATCAGAAACGTATTTATTCAGCATCGATACGTGAAATATGTTATGCACGCCTGTGAGTGGTGTGGGCAAAGCAAGGAAGTATAATATGTTATGAATTCGTCAATCGGTCCACAATCACCCAAATGGAGTCATATCCCTTCCTCGTCTTTGGTAACCCAAAAATGAAATCCATAGATATGAAGTCCCATTTCCATTTAGCTATGGGCATGGCTGAAGTAAATCAGGAGGTCGGTGATGCTTGGCCTTGACCTGCTGGCATGTGAGACAATGAGGTACATAATCTACTATGTGGGCCTTCATGTTGTCCCACCAGTACGATGCTTCATGTTTCTGTACATCTTCATACTGCCCAGGTGCATTGCCATCCTTGAAATGTGTGTGGTATCCAGGACTTCCTTTCTTAAGTCATGGATATTTGAGACGCATAGGCGACTTCCTTTCTCAAGTCATGAAGATTCAAGATGCATAGGCGGCCGCGATATCTCAAACCTCCATCTAAGCCAACCCTCCATTTGGAGTCTTCACTGTCACTTGCTCATTTTCTCATTTTAGCCAACAGTTCATCTTCTTTCTGAGCCACAATGATTCGGTCATCAATAAGTGGTTGTACGTGGATGTGTGTGACGCTCTCGAACGGCTCCTCTACTGTAAGCTTCTGTTCGAAGTCTCACACAAACTCTATCATGTTCCATTTTTCTACCATCAGCGGAGCTGCAAATTCTATTGTCTTCTTGCGGCTCAACACGTCTACCACATGGTTGGCCTTACCAGGATGGTAGGAGACCTCAAACTTGAAGTCTTTCAAGGTTTCCATCCAACGACACTGCCTTATATTAAGGTCTCTCTATGTGAAGATGTATTTAAGGCTCTTGTGGTCGTAAAAGAGCTCGAACTCCTCTCCGTAGAGGTAATGTCTCTAGAGCTTTAATGCGAAAATGACCGCCACTAATTCCAGGTCATGCATGGGGTAGTTTTCCTCGTGTTTCCTCAACTGTCGTGAGGTATAGGCAATCACCCTATCCTTCTGTATAAGCACACATCCCAAACTGACTCAGGATGCGTCGGTGTATATAGTATATTTGACCCCTTGATCTGGCAATACTAGCATGGGTGCGGCTGTCAGCTTGTCCTTTAACTCTTGAAAGGCTGCTTCTATCTTCTAGTTCCAAGCAAACTTAAGATCCTTTCGAGTGAGTTGTGATAACAGTCTGGCTATATTGGAAAAATCTTAAATGAAGCAGCGATAGTAGCCAGCAAGTCCCAGGAAACTACTCACTTCTGTAACGAAACCAGGCTGCTCCCAGTCCTGAACCGTGGCCACCTTGGCGAGGTCCACGGCAATACCTTCCTTGGACACTACGTGTCCCAGAAACTTGACCTCTTCCTTCCAGAAGTCGCATTTCTGGTACTGAGCAAACAACTGATTCTTCCTGAGAGTATCGAAGACTGCTCACATTTGATCTTCGTGATCCTTTCGGCTCTTGGAGTATATCAAGATGTCATCTATAAATACGATGACGAACCGGTATAGATACAGCCGAAACACCTCATTCATGAGATCCATGAACACAGTCGGTGCATTTGTAACCCCAAATGACATCATAAGGAATTCATGGTGCCCAAAACTAGTTCTGAATGCTGTCTTCTGCACATCTTCATCCCTGACGAGCAACTGATGATACCCGGACTACAGGTCAATTTTTAAGAAATACTGTGCCCCTTTCAACTGGTCAAATAGGTCATCTATCCTGGGCAAAGGATACTTGTTCTTGACCATGACGTGATTCAGTCTGCGATAATCAATACACAACCACAGCGATCTGTCTTTCTTCTTTACAAACAACACCGGTGCTCCCCAAGGTGATACACTAGGCCGTATATAACCCGATTCCAGTAGATCATCTATCTATCTCCTCAATTCCTCCATTTCACAAGGAAGCATGTGGTATGTTGGTAAGGAAATGGGCGTCGTCAATAGTAAAGTCGATCTCGTACCGAGGAGGTAGTTCAGGTATTGTTCTGAACACGTCCAGAAATCTTAGACTACAGGCGTGTCCCCAAGTGTTGGACCATCAATATTTTCTAATAAGAAAATGTAACAACTTATACGGTAGGGCCAACTGACCTAAACTAGGAAAGTAAAGGTCGAGTCCTCAGGTCCATGGGCTGTCACCAACTTGGTATCACAGTTGATCTTTGCCTTCATTTCAGTGAGCCAATCCATGCCAAGGATGACATCGTAATGATGCAGCGGGGTGACAATCAGGTCAATGCGTACCTTTCTGCTTCCTAAGTCTTTCGCGCAATCTTTACAAAACTTCGCGGTAAGGACTCTCACCCCAACCATAGGGGTAGTGCTCAACCCTAATCGCTTGACTGTAGAGTACGATAGTATCGAAATAGTGGACCCAGTGTCCACTAATAGAAATACAGGTGTACCTTGAATGTGGGTAATAAAGGCTAAGGGCACTGCAGTTGCTGTCTCAGATGCTCCAACTGCTAGTGGATGTACACGTGCCTGTTGAGGACTATTTGGTTGCGCTGCCATAGGTCGTTGAGGTGGCTTATTTCGAGGTACAGGTGGTCGGTAAAATGGCTATGCTGGCAGTGCCGATCGTAGAGGTGAAGCTGATATAGCTTGCGGTTGCTGACGGTTGATCTTCTGAGGCAGCGTAAAATCATTGTCCCTCATTTTAATAAAACAACAGGTGTCTGTATGGCCCATCTTCTTACAGTAGGTGCACCACAGATCTGATCACCTTGACTAGGTCGGTGGAGCCATAAGCCTGGGAGGCGAATCTGCACATAGCCTCTTGCCGAGGAACGGTCGGTTCAGCAAATTAGGTTGAGGCCTCAGGCCCATGGGCATACATGTCCGAGATAGTCTTTCTCCATCCTACTCAGCACGCAGGGACATGTTTACTAGCTCAACATAATTGGAAATACTAGCGTAACACATCTTCGTGCGGATATCGGGCCACAGACCCTCAGAAAATCGCCGCATTCTTATCGGCTCGTCGGCTAGGGTCAGTGGAGCATATCTGGCCAGCTCCGTGAATCTGTTCATGTATTCTGACACGGTCATTCCTCCCTGACGGAGGTGGAGAAATTCACCCTCATTTTCATTACGGTAAGTGCGGGGGAAATACTTTTCATGGAAGCGAATCTTAAATACGTCCCACGTCCACACGTGTCATGTGGGAACTGTTCGTAGGATGCTGTCTCACTATAGACTAGCCTCCTTCTCGAACATATAGGTGACCAGCTCAACTTACTCTGCCTTAGTGCAGTGGCTTCAACATCTTAGAGATGCGATCTAGCCAGTATTCGGCTTCCTCAGGCCTGTGAGTGCCTGCAAAGGTAGGAGCACGAAAATGCTGGAAGTGCTCAAAAAGGCCGCTGGTATTCATATTTTCAGCAGGCTACACAGGTGGTGCAGGTGGGACCATATTCATTTTCTAGGCAATGACCCCCGCAATAGTGGCCAAAAACTGTTGTTGCTGCTGCATTAAAAATATCATCTACTCCAACCTATCAAGAGGAGGAGCCGACTAAGGTACGTGTGGCATCGATGTAGACGCGCGGTTCTGTTCCAGAATCGGTGGTGCAGAAGGTGTTGGCCCATTGGTGGGGCCAGTGGTCGGCTGTAGATTCGGCATGGCTCAATATCCGGGCCCAAGCTGGGGTCCGTATGGCTAACGCTTAGGGGAGTTGCCTCGTCAATCAATCCACCAAGTGCAAGACGTATAATGTTCCAAGTGTTTTTAGGAGGCATTCCCTATATACAACATAGGGTGCAACATGTGTAAGATTTAGAATAACAATACTCAAAATTTCCCAATCATTCTACACATTTCGATTCAAAAGAAGCTTCATGCATTTCATTTAACCAAAAATTGTCACAATACATGAGATGTAGTATTACATGAGTCATGAAAAAAGATGCATGAGAGCCAATCTAACAAAAGCTTTTAAACACTAAGCACACCAGCATCCAACTAAGCCCACCTAAGCCTACCAAGGCTATTACAAAGGAAAACAAGAAATAAGGAAAACCCAAAGACGACTAAAATATATGACTAGTTGTCCAACTTTAGTGAGGGTGGAGGTGCACCCTTATCCTGCATACAGCACAGGAGGGCCTTTAAAGTGCAAGACATCCTCTTGAACTTTTATTTTAGGTAGGCCTGATTCTCTTCAATCTGAGCCATGCGGGCTTCTAAGGCAGCCCGATCACGGTGGTCCTCACGAATAGCAGTAGGAGGTTCCCCATCTGAACCTTGGGCCTCCTCCTCATCCTCACTGCTTTCCTCATCATTTCCTTCCTCAATGGTTTCCTCTTCACTGCCTTCTTCCTCTTCACTCTCTTCTTCAATTTCATCCCCGGACTCATCAAGCCTTGTTTATCGTTGCCCGGGGCCTATTCCCATGTTGTTGAGCATAGTGTCACTGATGATATGGATTGGGGCAACGTGATCCTATGGACCCTGAAACTGAAGTAGCGGGAAATTTTACAAATAAGTCGGTCGAAGGGAAGTGAGGCGTCTCCCCGTCTAGATCGTGCAATACCCACAATTTGAGATAAGACGAATATAGGTAGGCATAACTTGTCTCCCTGACCAGCTCTGTATAAGAAATCCACCAAGAGCCAAGTACATTCCGTGCGGTTACTCCACCTGGGATATACGTTATACGTAAATATGTGGTGGAGTAGGCAGAAATCGTTTGTCATTTTGGTAAATGCAAGGCTATTTTCTCACCTCCACCGCTCAAGTTAGCCGCAAAGAAAACATGTGCGGTGATTTCTTTCTCGTTCACTAGCAAGGTTCTTCTCACTAGCGTGTACGACTCCACGCTCCATTTTCATGGTGCGAGTCACCACATCTACATTGACTATGGCCACCTCTCTTCCCAAGGGGATAGAAAACTGCAGAGGCTCAAGTAGTGGGTCCCGTAAGTGGGCGTAGAAGGCCCGTACGGAGTCTTCACTCGCATGGGTATTTTTCTCAAATATGGGACCCTATCCATTTTCCAGGAGCATGACCATCACTGTGTGCAACCCGAATAACCTTTCATCCACATGAGCCTCGAATACCACTTTAAGGTTATGGAACTTACCAAGTTCGATGTCCCGTGGCAGAGATCTTCCGATGGGAATCCACAAGTTAAGATCCTGCTTTGACCTTCACTCTCGATCGATGCTAGCGTTAGCCTCGGTGTTCATCTTCTTCCTTGAACAGGTAGGGCGGCTAGGCCTGGCTTCATCCACGGATGCCCTCTTCTTTTCCATAAGGGAAAGGAGCGTTAAGAGCGAGAATATGGTGGTAACTAGCTCGAAGAGTGCCATAGAAGTGAAAAAACTTGAATATTGAAGTGAATGGGAAAGTTTAGGGATTTTGAGACACAAAGATGGGTATGTGTGCTCAAATGAGGAGAAATAAGGGAGATGGAAGGCTGTAGGAGATGGGTTTGAGAGAATGGTGGAGGATGGGTGTGTAATGTAGAAGAAGAAGAAACTTGAGTGTATGGAATGAAGATTTGAGAGGAAAAATGGGATTTTTGGAGGGGTTTGGAGGTGAGAATGGAGTGAAATGGAGTGGAAAAGGCCAAAAGGGGTTTAAGTGGAGGTCCCACATGTGAAACTGGGCCCCACACATGTGGGTGAGGGCGGTGGGCCGCGGGAACCGCAAGCCCGTTGCGGCTCACTGGAGGTCTGGGCCGCACGCCACCGACCAAGCGGTGCCACCACGGTCCTCTGGACTGCCAGCGGTGCCTCTGCCTAGGGGCGGTGGTCACCCCCTCCCGGGATGTCGAAATCATGTGAGGGACCCCCTGGTTCCCACCAGAAATTGGGCTTTGGGCCCCTACGTCCGTGTGATATTTTTTCTCGGTCCATTTCACACATATTCACGTCTTTTGGCACGTTTTAAGTTGAGGATTCGTTGACTAATAGCTTAAACCCGTTGATCGACGGCATAAAAAGGAATCGAGATAATTTCACATGATCTCGAACGTGTACGGATCACATTTCAACGGTCAATTTCGCCCGTTGGCAAAACCTTGGGATCCTACGATCATTTCTACATTTTATCACCCCCACCTAAGTTAAAGTGCGTCAGAGTCCGTCGTGTTACCATAACCCAGGTCCAGTTTAATCCAAATCATGCTCGGATACCAACTTGTAACGCCCCGAAAATTGGGGGTTGAGCAAAGCTTAACTCTCGAGTTCCAATGCATCACTTATGCAACATAGATAATAATTTTTAAATGTTGTCCATATTAGTGCATTAAACATGAGTGGGATTACACTAAAATGGCATATCATACTCCAGAGGTACTTTGATTAAGTAAGCGGAAGACTATAACATGCATATTTGAACAAGCGATTTACAACCTCCAAAGTATAAGTATGTAACTGGGCTGAATGTTTACATGTATTGTTTTTAAATTCTATGAAATGGCAAAACATAAAGTGTCCAACTATTCCATAACCTTGTAATCCTGGTGACACAGCTCTAAGTCTACACAGACCCGCCTGAGAGTTGCACGTAGGAGAACTCTTCCTCCTCATCTATGAAATCTAGCTCTATCGCATAAGCCTCATTGTCATCTGCAACTAGAACAAAGTCTGGTTGGTGCTCTAAAACACCATCCCAGAGTGGGAGTGAGTGTTCAACTCAGTAGTACTATAAGGCAAAGGTTAAAATGTTATCAATTCAATCAAGCAGTAATGATAAAGCAATACAGCAATCACTTCCTAATTACTCTTGTTAATGTAGGAATGATATGCAGTAATGATCATGCCCTTGCCTGCACTCCCTCAGCGACTTCATCTAATAATCGCGCATGGAAAAATCCCTAAATGTGTGCTTCCTCGCCAAAGCACATGCAATGCGGTGCATGGTCGTGTTAACCAAGTACTTAACTAAGCTTATTCATACAGTAGGTTTGGGAAGTTAAGGTATCTCTCTTTATATCATTTACCTAAGCGGGGATCCATCTAGGGTCGTCAATCCTAGTTAATCACATATGTAGGCAAGTTGTAGCACATCACCCCTAGTGAAGCAGTGGATAGGTAAATTCAAGTGTTTATACTCGAGGTCACTACGGTAGGCTCATAACCTGAACGTAGGTCGACATCTCGAATACAGTGTCCCATACACCACCAAATTCAGCTCACGAGTTTGGGTTGCTCACTAGTCATTACGGGGAGGCTCATCACCCCAGCGTAGGCCGATTGCTCGACCACGGTGTCCCATACTACCATGCCTAGCTCATGAGTCTTAGCGAATCTTATTACCATGGTTGAAACGGGCTTTACATTGGTAAGTGGTACCTTAGATTCAAGCAGTAGTGCCATACATGGTAAATACATATTAGGCCAATCGGGTTATTTGACAAGTTCGATTGGTACAAGAGCACGCTAGATTAATCGACATGGAGCACACAAGCACTCCACGTGGCCTAACCACTGTTGACAATCACCGTACGGCTTGAATTCATCAAACATATCCAATGTGGCGAGACTAGTTCAGCCACTCAATCGGGGACCGTTACCAATTGCCTGGACTACATAGTAGTCGCAATCATACTCAAATGCAATAGGTAGTCACATGTAATAATCATAACAGCATTTAACAAACAATTCAAATATAATCCCATTTGAGCATTTTATCAAACACATTGAACATGTTACCAAACGTTTACATTTCATCCATAAATTGCATAGTTGAAATTAAGATTACATGAAGGAAATTATACATATAGATAAGGTAATTGAGAATCCTATCTCAATACCCTTATTAAATACAATTCATCAAACAATTTCTCATTTAGATATTTTATCAAACACTTAGACTACACATTACCAAATACATAGACTAGATTAGTTATGAACTATAGAAAATTCCTATGCAACATAGGCTATAATGTATTTAACAAATATGGATCTTAAATTAGATATCATGATAAGCACAAAATCGTAATTTCAAATTCATTCAAACATTTCAACAAACACATGAAATGCATATTTGTCCAACATAGTTCATACATGTATAACATATGAAAAACATCTTAACTAAGATCATATGACAGTAATCAAGTCAAACATAAATCATTGCTGACATTGAAAGCCTTAAAAACCATAACCTAAACATTTATAGTCCGCACCTTTCATCAGAATACTTGATTCGGACGCGGTTCGAATCCTACGTTACTGTAAACGGAACAACGGGTACCTAAATCATGAAATAAGTTAGCTATTTCACTGATTACTCTATCTGGATTTCTAAAGCAAGATTAGGGTTAGGATTCCTTACCCAAATCGTAATTAGAAAGGTTCGTGTAGCGATGGTAGGGAGGCAAAACGGCATGTGGAGTCGTGGGAAAAGATCCCAGCAACGATCCCTAGGAATCTCCCTTCTCTCCTTAGTCTTTTTTCTTCTTTTCTCTCTTCTCTCTCCTAGGGTTAGAGAAATTCATATGGCATGAGAGAGGGGTGGTTTAAGGTCCTTATTTAGGCCCATAAGCGATGTCAATGGCCCAGGGCCACAGTATACTTAGGTTATAGCCAAAGGGTAAGGTCCATTTCTTACCCACATCATGGAGCAAGTTCCCTGACAATGGATCTATGCCAGGACTATGTTTATGGTGCGATCTGACAAACTGATTGGCCGTGAAGGACCCGTATCAGATCAACGGTTGTCATCCCTCGATCAGGGCCACAAGTATATCAATAGGTGTAGGGAAATTTTCCTGATCCATGGGTGTAGTTGGGTAAAAAACTGACGGTTTGAAGTCTTCAATTTTGCCTGCAAGCGAATGGTCCAATTCACTTAATTTTGGGTTCATTTTTTAAAGATATTCGCGTTTCTCACACACTTTGCTCAAGGCTCAAGTTGTGCTTTTCTAGATGTTATTTAGGCTTAATTCCCGTGACGATTGTCAAGCCCAATAAGATGGTCGTAACTCTATATTTTCACGATCATCGGACTTTCGACGCACGGTCCAGTTCTGATACGGAGTTTTAATGTGCTCCCGGGAGTAACTGGGTTTTGGGATTTACCCAAGGTTTTTAAGAAATGTTGAGCTAGAAATTTTAATGATTTTGGCTCTTATAGTTTGTATAGATAGTGGTTCAACCTAATCTGCTGATTAATTTAGTTTAGTACTTAATTAATTTTTGTCTAATTTTCACAGTATACGGTCTTTAGGGATTTCTGCCTGAGGTGGTACTCGGGTCTCTGTACGGATTTTTTTGAGATGTTACAATAGTTCTACAGGGTATGGTGGAAAGCATCATTATTAATGGGGCCCAATATTTTGGGGTAGCCCGACAATACATATGATGCGCATGGGCATGAATCATGAGGTTATACTAAGCATGATCTACGGTAATGATATACTCTTATATATATATATATATATATATATATATATATATATATATATATAGTAGCGGCCTAAATGCCCTACTACATCAAGGATGGACCTCACGGTGTGAATCATACAATAGTGGGAGTTAAGATGATGACCCTAAGTATATTAAGTGGGCTTCCTCACCCACTCTATCATATGGTAAGTTGGATTTTCTTATGGGGCCCGATATAAACAAGGTGAGTCTATAAGTTATGGTGATTCCTACAAGGGTGGTGGGGAGCACTGACATGAATGGAGGCCCAATGGTTTAGGTTAGCCCTCTAGGGTAAGATGGGTAACACTTATGGGGGCCTAATGATTTGGGATAGCCCAATAAGGTAAGATGGTCATGGGCTTAACAACGGGCCCTAAAGAGATGTACAACGGGGACATTTAACCATCATTTATAATGTAGACATTTAACCACCATTTCTCCCAAGGTGTGGCCCATTTGGAACCTAGAATCTAACTACAATGGGGCCCACGACCCTTATACTAGCTAGAAAATGGATGGGCTACATATATATTATCACATATATCATGGTGGAATCATACATTACAATTAGGCCTCACTCAAGGGGGCCTCATATACATCACGATGGGCCTCACACAAGGGCCTCACATACATCACAATGGGCCTCACACAAGGTCCTCATATACATCATATTGGGCCTCACCACATGGGCCTTACACACATCACATTGGGCCTCATGTACATCACAATGGGACTCATCACAAAGTCCTCATATACATCATATTGGGCCTCACACAAGGGCCTCACACACATCACATTGGGCCTCACACAAGGGCCTCACATACATCACATTGGGCCTCATACAAGGGCCTTACACACATCACATTGGGCCTCATGTACATCACAATGGGCCTCATCATAAGGGCCTCATATACATCATATTGGGCCTCACACAAGGGCCTCACACACATCACATTGGGCCTTATACAAGGGCCTTACATACATCACATTGGGCCTCATCACATGGGCCTCATGTACATCACAATGAGCCTCATCACAAGGGCCTCATATACATCACAATGGATCCCATTAGATGTGGACCATCCAGAAAAATGGGCCAGTTGCTGGGCCCCCTTCCCACAAACATCAGAGTAGAGCCCAGAAGATTTTAACGGTGGGCATTTAATTACTGCTATCCAGCAGCATTTCGATTACTACTGGACGGTATGGATGAAACACAAGCATCAATGTGGGGTCCAATCCATGGATGAACAGCATGGATAAAACAGATACATCATGTGGGGTCCATGGACGGACGGCGTAGATAAAGAACTTACATCATATGGGTCCCACCATCCAGGGACTGGACGGTGTGGATACAGTACATACCATCAAGGTAGGGCCCCATGTCCTTGCTGGGCGGTGTGGGTACACAACATACATCAAGGTGGGCCACACGTCCATGCATGGACGCGTGGATACACACTAAATCGTGGTGGGTCCCACCATCCAGGGACTGGACAGTGAGGATATACATCATATACATCAAGGTGGGTCCACACGTGTGGCCCACCAGCTTTGGATAAAGCTAATAATTGTGTTTTCTCTCATCCATCCAGGTGTTGGACGTCTTGCGGATGGATGGCCTGGATGGAACAAATCATCAAGGTGACCTCACGTCAAGCGTCTGGACGGACAGCCTGGATAAAACCCTTGCATCTAGTGGGTCCCACGTGGTGGCCCACCATGGTTTTGGATGAGCTGATATTTGTATTTTTCCTTAGCCGAGCCAGCCTAAAAATCAGGCAGCAAGGCTGCTAGATGGTGGGCAACAAGGTGGGTCGGTCCCACTGAATGGACGGTCTGGATGTTACATGCATCATCAAGTGAGCCACACATGATCATAAAAGAAAGGGGGGGGGGGGGAGAGAGAGAGAGAGAGAGAGAGAGAGAGAGAGAGAGAGAGAGAGAGAGAGAGAGAGAGAGAGAGAGAGAGGTGTGGAGGGGAGGGATTCTGCCACTATGAGCCCTCCCTTTACTCAATACAATGCATACATCAAATGGGTCCCACCACATGTGAACCCTCAAATCATCAAAATCAATGGTGGAAATTCATTTCCTACTAACAATGAAGATTCATCCACCGATTACACTTCTCCTTAGTTCTTTGGAATGCTAAGCTCCTTGGCTTCTTCTTTGATGGAGGATGATGAAAATTAAAGGGTTATGATGAGAGATTTGGGGTAAAGAGTGGGCCACACACTTGGGTTCTTCTCTCATTGGAATGCTTGGACATTGGCACTCTCTTGGGTTGCATGGGATGGGTGGAGAAAATGAGAGAGAAAGGGGATGGGATGGAGTGATGGGTGGAGTGACATGAGAGTTGACTTTGGTTAAGAGGGGATGGGTTGCTTATCTTGTGGAGAAAGAAATTATGGGTTTATGATGGGATGTGTACTTGACTAGTGATGTGAAAGATGGGTAAAGATTCTCTCAGAATTCACAGCACGTGGAGTTTCCTCGAGATATACGCGGGCCCACATCTCCTAACCTGGGTATCGCATTGGTGTGTGAGATGCAATGTTGGAACCACGGTGATGGTGCGGTCACTAAGGTACAAGTCTCGAGTTGAGTCAACTCAAATTATGGGATGCGACTTAGGGTCGTGTGCAAATGATGATTATAGGTCGTGGGTTGCAGGAATTCAATGGGAGGATCACGAAAGTTTAAGGAATAGTAAGATTTAGATATAGGCCTTATGATAATTGAGGATGTGTTGGTTCAGGTTGACAAATTCTACTATCCAATAGATTTTATCATCCTGGATACTCAACCCATCGTGGATATGAGAACTTAAATTCCTATCATTCTTGGTCATACATTCCTTGCTACATCAAATGCAATCATCAATTGTAGGAATGGAGTCATGAATTTGTCTTTTGGGAATATGACATTAGAGCTCAATATCTTTTTCAATATGAGCAAATAGGAAGAGGATGATGACGATGTTAACTTGAATGATTCTTTCGTGGAAGGTAGAACTCTGATGACCTTATCCTCTAACCCTCTAGAGACGTGCTTGACCCGCTTCCATGATTTAGATGATGACATGATTGGGGAGACAGGTGTCATGCTTGATACTGTGCCGGTACTTGAAGTTAACCAGTGGAGGCCACAATTAAATTAAGAATTATCCTAAACGGGTATAGTGCTTCTACTGTCTAAGCTTGAGGCACTGAAGCTTAACCTAAAACCTTTGCCCTTTAATTTGAAATATGTCTATTTAGGTCAAGATGAGACATACCTGGTGGTGATTTCTTCCCACTTTGAGCAAGAACAAGAGAGTATGCTTATTTCTACTCATATTGAGCACAAATGAGCCCTTAGATGGTCAATTGCGGACCTCGAGAGAATTGACCCTTTGATTTGAAGACCTCCCGACAACCACAATATAAATTAAATCTAAACATGAAGAAAGTGGTTAAGGCCGGGGTTCTTAAGCTATTGGATGTGGGTATCATATACCCTATATCCAATAGCCAATGGGTGAATCCAACTCAGGTGGTTCCTAAGAAGTCCGGAATCACTATCATAGCCAATGCCGACAATGAACTCATGCCAACTAGAGTTACTACTGGTTGGAGAATGTGCATTGACTACAAGAAATTGAATACTGTCACAAGGAAAGACCACTTTTCTTTGCCCTTTATTGATAAAATCTTGGAAAGGCTAGCTAGTCATTCCTATTACTGTTTCCTCGACGGATATTCGGGCTACAACTAGATAGAGATAATCCTTAAAGATAAAAAAAAGACTACATTTACATGTCCCTTTGGTACCTTTGCTTACCGAAGGATGCCATTTGGACTATGTAATGCCCCCGTGACTTTTCAGTGATGCATGATGAGTATTTTTTTGACATGGTGGGGCAATATTTAAAGGTCTTCATGGATGACTTCTCTATCTTTGGTCTATCCTTCAGCGATGTGAGGAAAAGAATTTGGTACTAAATTGGGAGAATTGTCATTTCATGATTTGTAAGAGGATTGTCCTTGGACATATCATCTCATCCAAAGGAATTGAGGCAGATAAGGCTAAGATTGATCTTATTTTTAACTTACCTCCACCTAAAAACAGACGAGACGTGCGATCCTTTTTAGGACATGCTAAATTTTACAGGAGATTCATAAAGAACTTTAGTCACCTCTCTCGTCTTTTACGCAATCTACTTCAGAAGGATGTACCATACGAGTGGACTGAGCAATGTCAAGCAGCTTTTTCTAAGCTCAAGGGTGTGTTAACCACTGCACCTATCATGCAATCACCCGACTGGAGCATTCCTTTTAAAATTATGTGTGAAGCACCCAATTATGCTCTTGGGGGCAGTGTTAGGCCAGAGAAAAGAGAAGAAGCCCTATGTTATACATTGCGCAAGTAGAACTCTAAATCCTGCCTGAGTGAATTACTCAAATACGGAGAAAGAACTCTTAGTTGTAGTATTCGCTTTAGACAAATTTAGATCCTATTTGATTAGATCCAAGATCATCATCTACACGGATCATGCGGCGCTCAAGTATCTTCTTTCTAAGAAGGATGCTAAACCCCGCTTGATAAGATGGATCCTCCTACTCCAAGAATTTGATTTGAAAATAAAAGATAAGAATGGAGTAGAGAACGTAGTGGCTGACCATCTTTCCCACCTTGACCTCTTTGATTCCCTTGAGATGATGAATATAAATGACATGTTCCCTAATGAACAATTGTTTAAAGTCTCCCATTCACCTTGGTTTGCGGATATTACAAATTATCTTGCCACAGGTTTCATGCCGACACATTGAACTGTATAAGATATGAAGAAATTTTTCACCGAGGTATGCAAATTCTTCTAGGATGATCCGTATTTATTTAAATATTGCCCAGACCAAATCTTAAAGAGATGTGTGCCAGACAATGAACACCAAAGTGTCATCTCCTTCTATCATTCTCAGGCCTGTGATGGTCACTTTTCTGCTAAAATGACTATGGCCGAAATTCTACAGTGCGGCTTTTATTAGCCTACTATGTTCAAGGACGCTCATGAGTTTTGAAAAGCCTGTGAGCGTTGTCAGAAATTCAGAGCATTGTCCCGTCAAAATATGATGCCTTTGAACCTCATTCTAATCATTAAAACATCTAATTGTTAGGGCATCGATTTCATGGGATCATTCCCTCATTCTTTTAAAAATTTGTATATTTTACTCGCGGTAGACTATGTCACTAAATGGGTCAAAGGGATCCCATGTCGGAACAATGATCATCAAATAGTCATTAAGTTTTAAAAAGAGAACATCCTTTCTCGGCTCAAAATGCCTCGAGCCATCATTAGTGATGGAGGTTCACATTTCTATAACAGGCCATTTGCGAACTTAATGAAGAAATATAACATATCCCACAAAGTGAGCAGTCCATACCACCCACAAACAAGTGGGTAAGCCAAAATTTCCAATAGGGAAATTAAACATATTTTGAAAAAAATGGTTAACCCTGATCATAAGGACTGGTCAATCCAATTGACCAATGCTTTATGAGCTTATCGTATTGCATTTAAGACCCCGATTGGAGTTTCTCCCTTTAGACTTGTCTCGGGGAAGGCTTGCCACTTACCTATGGAGTTGGAATATACAGCGTACTGGGCGAATAAAAATCTGAACTTCAATTTGGACAATGCTGGCTCACTGCGCAAACTTCAGTTGAATGAACTTGAAGAAATCCGGAATGATGCATATGAGAACTTGAGAATTTACAAGGACAAGATGAAGGTATTTCATGACCAATACATTCTTCGAAAATCATTCACACCCGGTCAAAAAGTCCTTTTGTATAATTCTCAGTTACACCTTTTTCTAGGTAAACTCCGATCTCGTTGGATCGGCTCTTTCACTATTACTAATGTTTATTCTCATGGGGTTGTCAACATTCGGAATCCAATCAATGGCAATATATTCAAAGTAAATGGACATCGTTTATAGCCATTTGTTGAAAAAAAATGATCAAGAGGACATGTCATGTAACACCCCATACTTTCAGTACTCGGGCGTTACCATAAGGACCTAGTTTATGATGAATGCAAACCTGATTTAACTAAACACGTAGCCGTACTCGAACTTGAATCTAACCGTTAATGGTAACTCGTAGATCGAGCCATCTGACCCTTTGATCATAGGATCGGTCGCTAGATACCTATATCGACTTTAGAATACCTAGGACTTGTGAGGAGTGAGTCTGAAATACTTGCACTTTTGGATCACAAAATCTGACGACCGTTGGATCTATAGATCAACTATGAAATTCGAGATAGATAACTGGATTTGGGCCTCTCATCGTACAATGATGGATATGATCATCAAAACTAGTCATTAGACCCATGTAAGGGACTTCTAAACCGTCGATGAATCGTCTTAAGATAATCCACCCGTTTAAACCCATGATTGTTCATTCAAGTGAGCGGTAGGAGTGATTAATCATAGAAATGATTGGGAAATTTACCCTAAATTGGAGTATGGACCATTAGATCAGATTTAGAAAGGATTTGAACGTTAGATCAACGAAAATCCATGGTTAAAGTCCAAGAATTTAAAGTGTGGCCCACTTGAACTCCAGATCAGCCCCATTATTGGACTCAGGGCCCTATACACATTAACGAATCAGATGGACAATCCGATCATGGGATTGGATCAGAGAACGCCATCCAATTGACAAAAATCCTCCATAAAACTCAAAGACGCAAATGTTACATAGCTTATCCATGCAAAGATGACATTAATCTAAAATAGATAATGACTCTGAATGGCTCACTAGTTAGACGGACGATTAGGATCACAGGATTGGACGATAAATAGTCATTGGATTGACAATAATTGGCACTCAAAGGCCATTTTTTAGCTGATATGGCCCACCTAAGACTTGGATCGGCCTCATTCTTTGCTTTAGGCCTTATTGCGAGCTGACAAAATGAATGAACGGATGGGATTGGGAAGGATCACCTCAGTAAGCCCCACTTTAGAGTGTGCGTGTACATGGGGTGCGTGCACTTGCAATGCACTGGATCCAGGAGGCCCGGTCAAACCACTCTGACCCGACATTCCTAAAAAGGAGATTTTTTCTCCAGCGTTCCCGCTCGAGCCGGTTCAAACGAACAGCGTCCGTTTGCAACCGTTGTGGCCTAACATGATCACCCATATGAGTGATCTGATCCGTCCATCTTGTGTGAAACAAGGGTTTGACTAAAACTATGGTTGGTCCACCCAATCAATCGCGCGCATGTGCTCACAAATGCCAGCGCAAGAGAGTTGTTTGTGTTTCTTCTCTTTCAAAAAATGGAAAGCCTTGTTTCTTTCTACGTTGGCGATTCGCGTGGCTGTACTTTTTTCCATCTTAGCCATTCACCACAATGCAATCTCAGCCCTCCATTTTTAACTACGTGGTTTAGGTCTTTCGAGTAAAACCAGCAGCCAGACGGTTTCAGTTTTGGCTGTTGTACTTGGCAGTTTAGAGCAGATTGAATCATGACCACTCATTACCCATCTAAGGGTCGTGAGGGATCTAGGGTTATTATAAGATGGGAAGGAAAAAAAGTTCCTTCTCCTGTCTTTTGCAAAAAAAAAAAACCCTAGAAAACCAGCTGTCACCTCCTCCATTCGAACCCACCACCCAAACGAGCATGAAGCTTCGTTTTCTTGCCCCTACCATCACCATATGGAAGGTTTAGACCCTCCAGCAACATCGTTTCGAAGAAAGATGCCCGACATTTGAATCCACCATTGACGCCCGGGTCTTCTTCCTCATCATTCTACCGCACCAACTCACCCCGAGTCGGGGCGAAATCGGGTCGAGTCAAGGGATCTGTTGGGCCTCTAGAGAATTAGAAAAGCAGGAGAAGAAGAAGAAGAAGAAGAAGAAGAAAAGAGAGACGAGGAGAGAGGAGGTGTGGTGCAGCCGCACTTCCATCCGAGTGCAAGCTGAGGGCTACCGGACCGCACCACCCGCTGGTCCTAGCAAGAAGAAAAGAGTAGATGAAGAAGGAGAGAGAGGATAACGCTACCAAGTCGAGCTAACTCGCTGTCTCGTCTCAGTTGGGTATTCAGCAAGAACGGAGGCCTTGGCTTAGGTCGCGGCTACTACTAGACGTTCCAGCAAAAGGAAGAAAGGTAGGAAGGGGTGGTTGTTTACCACCAATAACTTCCAAACCGAGCTGGCTCAGTTGGACTTCGCCGAGTTCAGGCTGAGTCTGAGTTCTGAGTTGGGCTTGGAACTGTTTCGAGTTGGGTTGTCCAGACCCATTACTGGATATTCCAGCAAGGGGGAAGAAAAGAGACAACGATTGAGAGAGAAAAGAGGAGTAGGAGAAGTAGAGGGAGAAAGGAGAAAGAAAGAAGGGAGTGTTTGGGTTCAAGAGGTGAGTCGTCAACTAGGTGAGCTGACTCTCTAGTCACCTTCTATTAGTATAAATAAATAAATAAATGGTAATAATAATAAAAAGCTATGTTATTTATCTTCTTATGTTGGTTGAGTATGGGTATTTAGTAGAGGCTACCTTAGAATGCCCTCGTTGAAGTCAAGTTGGTGTGGACATTGCGAATGGCTTCAAGTTGATCAGATCTAATAATTGATCAAAGGTGAGGACTCACCCTTTGAGCTTCCCACTTAAATTCATTGATCTAATTATAGATGTTACCTTAATCCCTTCCATTTAGTATCTCCTAAGTTACTTGATTAGGTTGCTTAGCTTATTATGTGAATATGTGAATATGTTAATATGTTGCGTACTTGATTCATGTGTTAGATAATGAATACATCTTTTTAATTATAACAAGCACAAATGATTGATGATAACATGCTCTCTTTAGTCATATATTGTTAATTAACTAAATGTTTGTCGTTTGTGATTGAGTGATGTAATGAATGAAACCTGTCATGAACTCACCATTTTGATGTCCATATTTAACTTACGCGACTTGGATTGCATATATGCCTTATATGGCTTGGACCACATATTTACCCTACGTGGTTTGGATCGTTTATTTGCCCTTCGTGGCTTTGATGGAACATTGACGCCATTCTATGGCTTATTGGTTATATTTGCCTATCTTGTTGATTTACGGGTCATTATGCGGAGTTCGTTACAATTTACGAGCGGAGCTGAAGTTCCCTTGTCGATTTTCTAGCCATCTTATGGAGTTCATGTACAATATGATTTCGAGTGCAATAGAAAGTCGTATGATTAATTATTTGAATTATCTGGACATATTATCTTATGTTACGATTGCTATTACATTTTGCTTATGGTGAGATTCTATTGATTGGTTTAATTTTTTAGTATATGAGTATGATTATAAAATGCCCTGATTAATATATCTAATTTCGTGACTTGCGATTTATATTGGATTATGAATGATGAGTGTGCAATCTTAGAGCATGCTCCTCATTGTAATAGCCATTGACGCTATCAAACCGTAACAGTTGATGTAGATGTAGAGTGTGCTAATGACGTTCAAAAGGTTGTTGGAGTAGATCGGGTAGCTGAGGAGCTAGTTAGGGTCCCTACGGCCCATATTGAACTCCATTGTTAGATGATAGGGTTCTATTTTTAATTAATGACTTTGTATTTGAGATTGTATAAGTCCTGTATGGGCGTACATTTAGATATTTATGATGTTTGAAATGTTTTCTATACAATGCATGGTTTACTCTAGCTTCATTATTGTTAACTCTGATTAATGATAAGCGGTTTAAATTTACACTGAATTTTGTAGGCTAACACTCGAATTTTTGGAGAACAAGTCATATACTCGGGTTCCAAAAATCGGGGCGTTACAAGTCAATACCTTTGATTGACCCTTTTTATTGGGATTGACCTCCTAGTTTGACAGAAGTATAGGTAGATTTATTTGCTTTCATATGATTTAGGATTAGGATAGTTTGCTTTCCGATGTTTAGGATAGTTTGCTTTCTATTGGTTTAATTCTTGTGTTAACCCATCTTCGCATTGAGACCATTTGAAAAGCCTCAAAATTCCTTCTTCAGGTATTCCCTTTCCATTACTTCCCTTCTCTTTTCATTGCTTCTTTTGCATTACATGCTTATTTCTTTTACATTGAGGACAATGTAGAATTTTCGGTTGGAGATGGTGAAAAGGCCGAGCTATATGTCTTAGAGGGGGGAGGGGGTAAATAGGACTATGCCAAATTAAAAAAATAATAACAGAATTTAAATAAATTAAATATAGATAGCAATAGACAATCCCACAATGCTGAAATTAAATACAACCTCAAATGTACGAGTATTAAGAGATTGATATGTTCTAAGGACAACCTTACATCATAAAAACCAAGGGTTTATGGCAGGACAACCATACTACAATGGTTTGTACATCAAAAACTCAAACTGATACAGAGGAATAAATAATAAATAGCAATGAATGAAATCTACGCTATTACAACATTCCCACACTTGCATAAAAAAAATTACAACATTCTCCACAATGCAAAAAGGGAAATTACAATCATCCACAAAAAGAGATAAGCATTCATCCACATGACCAGAAATTATAGTGGTTCGCTTGTGTGTACACCAACTATTTAGAAAAACAGCCACCCAACTACTCCACTCCTAATATCCTCACACAGTGGATATTAGCGTTCACTATGAAAATAGGTTTTTCAAGGTTCACCTAAAACCCTCACAATTGTGTCTTTTAAGTGGGCTTACACAATTCAAAAACCCCACACTCTGAGTTTTCTGGATCACCTCAGACAAACCAAAACAGAGAGATTTTTCTGGCATAATCTCAATGAAACCAAAATACAAAAATTTATAATAATGTAAAATACCTGGATATTCTCTTTTTGATGAAGCCCGAAAGAACCAAATCGGAGTAGAAGTTCAATATCCAAACTCACTTAGGAAATAGTTCTAGATTCAAAATTGATTTTAAATTAAATCAAGTTGGGCTAGCTCTATTTAATTTTAATTCCAAGCAAAGGGCAAGACTCAATCCCTTCTTCAAATATGATTGGAATAAAGAATATAAAATCAAATATAATAAACCTAAATTTAGAGAATATTAAATGAGCACAATATAGCTTAAAAAGATCACTAACTTATCTCTCAGAGTGGCGTATTGATTGAGCTTGAATTGAATACCAAACTTTAAAATTTGTGCTATATTTATACGTGAAGAAATCACATTCACGATTGGTCTTGAGGACACCACGACTAATCATAGGACCAACAGGTTTTTGAAATTTTAAGTGCGATAAGATAAAGTCGTTCCACGATTGGTTGTAGGCCCTTCACGACCGATCAAGGGACCTCCATGACTGGTCGTGACCTGTCCATGACTGGTCGTGTGGAACCAGATTTAGTTATTGAACTTTGAGTCGAGGCTACAGGATTGGTCGAGAATGAGTCGAGCACTATTCACAAGACCAGTCGAGCAGTCTCCAGGACTGGTCGAGGCTTAACAACAAATTCTAAAAATTTATAACAAACTTAGGACTAGTCAAGGAATTTCTTGGACTGGTCGAGCCAGTGCTAAGACTAGTCGAACAGAGTCCAAGACTAGTCGAGAAACAGTCTATTCACTTATAAAATGAGCCAATTTGAATTATGTATTCAAAATGACCTACCCTATGGTCAATCTAGGGTCATTCATACCTTATACATGATGTATGAACATTGAAACTTCTTTTTCTTCAGTTGATAGTCGTTCTTTGAAGTTCGCGAAGCTTGAGATCTTGTCAAAGGATGAAGCTTGAACTTGAGTCTCTTGAAGCTTGAAATTGACTAACATTGAAGCTTGAACTTGAGTATCAAAATCTAGGAACGTTGTCTTGACTTGTACGAAGCTTTGAAAATCTTGAACTCTTGAAGCTTGAAAGCTTAAATTATTAATGTAGTACATGAACATGAACAAGTAATCTTGCCTTTGAAGTTTTTGAACTAAAGACCCTTGTCCTTGAGAGATGCACAGACTTCATTATGTAGATGAGCTACACAAGACAGATTCCAAGAGAGGTTTTGACACTACAAAATTTGATAATTATAGGATCTAGAAACCATAGCACTGACAATCTCCCCCTTTGTCAAATTTGTGACAAAACACACTCCATACAAACATAAGAATTATATGCACAAAGAATCATACACCAGTTATCAATATGGTGAACATACTGGTAGATCGAGGTACCAAGGTTAAACGGGCTTTTCCACTAGTAAGTTGGTACCTTAGATTCAAGCAGTAGCGTCTATACATAGTGAACATACATTGGACAAATCGGGTTACTTGACAAGCTCGACTAGTACGAGCATACGTTGAATTAGTCGACATGGAACGCATACACACCCCTCGTGGCCTAACCACTGTCGGTAATCACCATACAACTCGGATTCATGGGACGTATCCATCGTGGCTAAAACAGCTCGGCCACTGATCGTAAACCATTACTGATTGCCTGGACTACATCGTAGCCCCAATCACACTCCCAACAATAGCATTTACATGTGATAGTCAAAGACAGCATATGACAACCAATCTGAATATAAATATCATTTGAGCATTTTAACAAACACATAGTGTACATGTTAACATACATAGGTATTTCATTCATGAATCACATAGTAGTAAGATAGGTTACACAAAGGAGACTGTAACTATGGATAAGGGAATTGAGAATCCTATCTCAACACTCTCATTAAACACATTTCAACAAGCATGTTCTCATTCATGCATTTTATCAAACACTTAGACTACACATATCAATATATATGTAATATATTGGTTATAACATATATTATGACGAGTCCTTTCACGAAGGAGATGTCACACGTACAATAATCATATACTTATATTTAATAATCATGGCAAGCACAAATCCAAATTCTATATTCATTTCAACATTTAAACAAACACATAGATTGCATTATAATCAACATAGTATATATATATATGTGTGTGTGTGTGTGTGTGTGTGTGTGTGTGTGTCTGTAACATGCAGAAAACATCACATCTAAGCATATGTGATAGCAATCAAGTCAGACATAAATCATTGCTGACATTGAAAGCCTTGAAAACCATAACCTAAATGTTTATAGTCCACACCTTTTGCCGGTAGACTCGTAACGAGCTCAGTTTGAGCTCTTTATCTTTGTCTACAGCACAATGACAACCTATATTATAAAATAGGTTAGCTATTTCATTGTCTACTCTATTTCAATCCCTAGAACAAATTAGGGTTATGATTGGTTACCCAATAATGGAGTTGGAATCGCCGGAATAGCGACACAGACAGACCGGTTTAGCACGTGGAGCGATGGGATTGAATCCCAGGAACAAACCCTAACTTTCTCTCTCTTCTCCTTACTTTCTCCTTCTCTTTTCTCTCTCTTCTCTCTCTTAGGGTTGGAAATTTGTATGGAATGAGAGAGGGGTGGGTAAAGGACCTTATATAGGCCCAGGACTGATGTAAATGGTCCCAGGGCCATGGTATACTTAGGCTATAGCCAAAAGTTGGCTGTTTCAGTCCAACAGAACACATCTGGAGGCCCTTTTCTATGCATGGTCCAGAGTAAGTCCCCTGACATTGGATCTTAGTCAAGTTAAGTTTTCCGTCCGATCAGATTTACAGATTGACCGCGGAGGATCAGTTTCAGTTCAACGGTCATCGACACTCGATCAGGGCCATAAGTGCACTGACATGTGTTGGAAATTTTTCCTGATCTGAGAGTGTAGTTGGGTTAGAATCTGATAGTCTGAAGCCTTAGATTTGTCCTACAAGCGAACGACTTAATTCACTTAAGTTTCAGTTCATTTTCTAAATGTATTCGCGTTTCTCGCACACTTCGCTCCAGGCTCAAGTTGTGCGTTTCGGGATACTATCTGGACTTGATTTTTGGGTGGTAGTCAAGCCCAATAAGGCAGTCATAACCATATAGTTTTGCGATAATCGGACTTTCGACGCACGGTCTACGTCCGATACGGAGTTTTGTGATGCTCCCGAGAGCACTGGGTTTTGAGATGGATCCTAGGTTTTTAGGTAACATAGCATTAGCGGTTCTACTCATTTTGGGTCTTACAGTTCGTATTTTAAGTCATCCAAGCTAATTCGACCAGTGATTTAGTTTAGTACTTAATTAATCTTCGCTTAATTTCTAAAGGATTTAGTCCTTAGTGATATCTGCCTGAGGTAGTCCTCGGGTTTTTGTACGGATTTTTCTAAGACGTTACAATCTAAACCCTTCAAAGAAAAATTTCATCCTTGAAATTAGTACCTTTTTGTACTCCTCGAGAATATAAGGGTAGTTCCTTCGGACCTCGGCTTCTGTTTCCCAAGTAGCCTCTTCCTTAGTGTGATACGTCACAGAACCTTCACAAGTGGAATCACCTTACTGCACAACACCTGCTCCTTCCTATCAAGAATACTCATCGGTCATAGTACATAAGTAGCATCTTCACTCAACTATACCTGCTCCCATCTGATAATGTGGGAAGGGTCAGGAACGTATTTCTTTAATATCGACACATGAAATACATTGTGCATGCTTACGAGTGGTGTGGGCAATGCCAGGCGGTACGCTACCACACCCACTTGATCCAGTATCTGGAATGGGCCAGTAAATCTTGGCATGAGCTTCCCCTTCTTATCAAACTGAAGGACTCCCTTCATCGGGAAAACCTTCAGGAATATGTGGTCTCCGACCTCAAACTCTAGCTGTCGTCGCCTCGTATCGGCATAGCTCTTCTGTCTACTCTGTGCTCCCAGAAGTCGACGCCTGATAATGTCAATCTTCTCTGAGGTCGCCTAAACTAACTCTGTGCCAATCAAACTCTTCTCTGCCCAGCAATGCGTCGCTCGACAGGGGCGCCCATATAAGGCCTCATAGGAAGCTATGCCAATACTCGACTGAAAACTGTTGTTATAAGCGAAGTCTGCATAAGGAAGACAGTCGTCCCAACTGTCCTTGAAATCCAATACACAAGCTCGCAGTATATCTTCTAACACCTGATTTACCCGTTCTATCTACCCTTCAGTCTGTGGGTGGAACACGGTACTGAATTTCAGTTTCACACCCATTGCCTCCTGGATACGAGTCTAGAAGATAGATGTGAATTGCGTGTCTTGGTCCGACACGATCTCCATAGGAACTCCATGCAGACGCACAATCTCCTTGATGTACAATCTAGCTAATTCGTCTGCGGAGTTCGAAACTCTAATAAGGAGAAAATGAGCCAATTTCGTTAACCGGTCCACGATCACCAATATGAAGTCATGTCCCTTCCTCATCTTCGGTAGCCCTGAGATAAAATCCATAGAGATGAAATCCCATTTCCATTCAACTATGGGCATGGGCTGAAGCAGTCCAGGAGGTCGGCGATGCTCTGCCTTGACCTACTGGCATGTGAGACAATATGAGACGTAGTCTGCTATGCGGGCCTTCATGTTGTCCCACTAATACGACCTCTTCATGTCCCGATACATCTTTGTACTACCAAGATGCATTGCCATTCTTGAATTGTGAGCAACCTCGAGAACTTCCTTCCTCAAGTCATGAAGATTTGGGACGCATAGGCGGCCACGATAACGTAGACACCCATCCATACCAATTCTCCATTCTGAGTCTTCATCGTCACTAACCCACCTTCTCAACTCTGCCAACCCTTCATCTTCCTTTTCAGCCACTATGATTCGGTCATCAAGAAGTGGCTAAACCCGAATATGTGTGATGTTCTCGAATGGCTCCTCCACCGTAAGTTTCTACTCAAAGTCTCATACAAGCTCTACCATATCCTACTCTTCTATCATTAGCGAAGCCATAAATACTAACACCTTCTTGCGGCTCAACATGTCTGCCATAAGGTTGGCCTTGCCAGGATGGTAAGAGACCTCGAACTTGAAGTCCTTCAAGGTTTTCATCCACCGTCGCTGCCTCATATTCAGGTCCCTCTGCGTGAATATGTACCTGAGGCTCTTATGGTCGCAAAAGAGCTCGAACTCCTCTCCGTAGAGGTAATATCTCTAGAGCTTCAATGCAAAGATGACGACCGCTAACATTAGATCGTGCGTAGGGTAGTTTTCCTCATGTTTCTTTAACTATCGCGATGCATAGGCAATGACCCTGTCCTTCTGCATCAAAACACAACCTAAACCCACACGAGAGGTGTCGGTATATATTGTATACTTGACCTCTTGCTCTGGCAATACTAGCACAGGGGCGGACGTCAACTTGTCCTTCAGCTCCTGAAAAGCTGTTTCGGCCTTCTCGTTCCAGGCAAACTTGAGATCCTTCTGAGTCAGCTGTGACAATGGTCTGGCTATCTTGGAAAAGACCCGAATGAACCGTCGATAGTAACCTGCCAGGCCAAGAAAACTCCTTACCTTGGTAACCAAACCAGGCTGCTCCCAATCCTGAACTGCGGCTACCTTAGCAAGGTCCACAGCTATCCCTTCCTTGGACACCACATGTCCCAGGAACTTGACTTCTTCTTTTCAAAAGTCACACTTCTTATACTATACGAACAACTGGTTCTTCCTAAGAGTATCAAAGACTACTCGCAGGTGTAACTTGTGATCTTCCTGACTCTTGGAGTATATTAGGATGTCATCTATGAATACGATGATGATTCGATACAAATACAGATAAAACACCCGGTTCATCAGGTCCATAAACATGGCCGGTGTGTTTGTAAGTCCAAACGACATCACAAGGAACTCATAGTGCCCAAAACCGGTCCTGAAAGCTGTCTTCTGCATGTTCTCATCCCTGATGCGCAACTGGGGATACCCTGACTGTAAATCGATCTTTGAAAAATACTGTGCCCCCTTCAACTGATCAAACAGATCATTTATCCTGGGTAAAGGATACTTGTTCTTCATTGTCACTTGGTTCAACCTGCGATAATCAATACACAATCGCAGAGATCCATCCTTCTTCTTCACAAACAACACAGGTGCTCCCCACGGAGACACACTAGGTCGTATGAAACCTGCATCCAACAGATCCTTGATATGTTTCCTCAATTCCTCTATTTCACATGGCGACATGCGATACGTGGGTAGTGAAATGGGTGTCGTATCAGGCACTAGATCAATGATAAAAGTGATCTCGCGCTGAGGAGGCAATCCAGGTATCGTCCTGAACACATCCGAGAAATCCTAAACTACTAGTATGTTCTCCAAAGTCAGACCATCAACATGCTCTAATAAGGTAGCGTAGCAACTGATGCGGTAGTACCAATTGACCTGCACTGAAAATGTAAAGTTCGTGCCCTCAGGTCCATGGGCTGTCACCACCCTAGCATCACAATCGATCTCTGCTCTCATCTCCGTGAGCCATTCCATATCGAGAATGATGTCATGGTGACACAATGGAGCGACCATCAGGTCAACAAGTACTATCCTACTCTCTAGGTTTATTAAATAACTCCTACACATCTTGGTAGAATCTGAGAAAGTCCTTGTGGCGGTAAGGAGTCTCAACCCAACCATAGGACTAGTTTCCAACCCTACTCGCCTGACTGCAGTGCATGATACTATAGAGATAGTGCACCCGGTGTCCACCAATAAAAAGAATGGTGTACCTTGAACATGCGCGGTGACTTCGAAAGTCATCAGTGCTGTAACTGCTGTCTCGGATGCCTCAGCTGCAAGTGAGTGCACCCGAGCCTATTGAGAATGGTTCGGCTGTGGTGTCATAGGTCACTGGGGCGGCCTAAATTGAGGTACAGGTGGCCGAAAGGATGGATGTGCAGGTGTTGACCGTAGAGGTGGGGCTGCAATAGCTTGAGGAAGCTGGCGGTTGATCCTCTAAGGCTACGAGAAGCCATTGTCCTACATCCTGGTGAAACAATACGTGTCAAAATGGTCTGCCCTCTTGCAGTAAGTGCGACATAAGTCTAATCGCCTCGTTGGGGCTGGTTGAGCCGTAAGTCTGGGAGGCGAGTTTACACGGGGCCTCTTGCCGAGGAACGGCCTGCTCGGCAGATCTGGTCGCGGCCTAAGAACCATAGGCATACTAGTGCGGGATAATCTGTCCCCGTCTTGCTCCGCTTGCAAAGACGTGCCCACTAGCTCAACATAGTTGGATATGCTAGCGCAGTACATCTTCAAGCGTATATCGGGTCACAGACCCTCAGAAAACTGCCGCATCCGCATCGACTGGTTTGCCAATATCAGGGGAGCATATCTGGCCAGCTCCGTGAACCGGTTCTCATACTCTGCCACTGTTATCCCTCCTTGATGAAGGCGATGAAACTCACTCTCCTTCTCATGATGGTAAGTGAGGGGAAAGTACTTCTCGTGGAAGCGCGTCTCAAAGGCCTCCCACGTCCATACGTATCCAACCGCAATAGTCCAGAGGACACTGTCCCATCAAAGGCTGGCCTCCTTTTCGAACATATATATGACCAGCTCCACTTGTTTTGCCTTAGTGTAGTGTAACGGCTTCAACATCTTGGAGATGCGGTCAAGCCAATACTCGGCCTCCTCGGGTCTGTGAGTACCCGTAATAGTGAGAGGCCGGAAGCACTGGAATCGCTCAAATAGGCCACCAGCAATCACATTCCCAGCAGGGTGCACGGGAGGTGCAGGTGGTACTACACCCATACTCTGGGCAAAGACCCCTGCGATTGTGGCAAAAAACTGCTGCTGCTGCTGTTGCTACTGCTGCTACATCAAGAGCATCATCTGCTCCAACCTATCATTAGGAGGAGCCGACTGAGGCACGTGCGACGTCGAGGTAGATGCTCGGTTCTGCTCGAAAACTGGTGGTGTAACAGGTGTCGGCCCATTGGTGGGGCTAGTGGCCGGCTGAGAATCCAGTGTAGTGTCGTGAGTTGGGCCCAAATTGGGGTCCGTCTGGCTATCGCTTAGGGGAGGTGCCCGTCAATCGATTCACCAAGTGTAAGACGTGTCGTACTCCATGTGGCCTTAAGTGGCATTCCCTATATACAACATAGGGTGCAATATGTGGAAGATTTAGCATAACAACACTTAATTTCTCAAGCATTTTACACATTACAGCTCAAAGAAACTTCATGCATTACATTTAAAAAAATTGTCATAATACATGAGATGCAGTAATACATGATTCATGATAGAAATGCATTTGAGCTAATCAAAGCACGATTCCACACACTAAAACCTACAAACCGTTCTACCACATTACTAAGCCTATCAAGGCTATACATAGAAGCAAGAAAAATAAGCAACAGGCAAATTAAAAGACAACTACATGTACGACTAACCGTCTAAATCTAGCAATGGTGGAGGTGCACCCCTATCCTGCAGACAACACAAGATAACCCTCAAGGTGCGAGATACTTTACTAAATTTTCGCTTCATGAAGGCTTCATTCTTTTCAAGCTTGGCTCGGGTCGCTGTGACATCCTGTCGTAGGGCAACCTGGCCCTCCTTAAGTTGAGTTAAGAGGGCTTCTATAGTAGGCCGATCACTATCGCGCCTCTGTGTAGCGAGAGGAGAGCCCGCATCAGCGTTTTGGGCCTCCTCTTCTTCTTCCTCACTCTCTCCTTCTTCACTTCCTTCCTCTAACGCATCTTCTTCTTCTATCTCATTACTTCCTTCCTTTTCACTTTCTATCTCATCCCCATACTTGTTAAGTCGGGCTTGACGTTGCCGAGGGCCAATCCCCATGTTGTTAAGCATAGTCTCATTAATGAAGTGGATCGGCGCAAGGCCATCCATGTTAAGTCTGTAGGCGAACTCTCGAGCAATCTTGCATACGAGTCAACCAAATGGAAGTGAGACATCATTCCTAGCAGAACACGTAGTCTGGACTATCTGTAGCAGGGTGAACGTAGGCAGACATAGCTTATCTCCCTGCCCAACTCTATACAGGAAATCCACCATCAAGCGAGTGCATTCGGTACGGTTGCCGCACCTAGGGTACACATTATATGTGAAGATGTGGTGAAGCAGGCAGAAATCGTCAGTCAACTCCATCGACGAAAGGCTTTTGCCTTCCTTCCAGCGGGCTAATCGGCCACAAAGGTAACCCGTGTGACGATCTCTTTCTCGCATGTTCTTGAGATCCTTATCGTTAGCGTGCACCTCTCCACGAGGGATTCCAATGACTCGGGCCACCAAATTCACATCAACTGTTACTTCCCGCCTCCCCACGGGACTCTTGAACTACAGAGGCTCCAGTGATGGGTCCCATATATGGGCGTAGAAGGCTCGAACAGTGTTTTCACATGCATAAGACTTACCCTCGAATATGGGGCCCCACCCGTTGTCTGCTAGGTGGTCCATCATCGGATACAGCCCAAATAGCTTTTAGCCTACATGAACTTCAAACGCAACCCTACGGCCACGAAAATCATCGTATTCGAAGCCTGTCAGTAGAACTCTCTCGTCCAAAATTTGGGGATTAAGATCCCGCTTCGACCTTCGCTCTCGGGCGGCACTTGTGCTAGCCTCGGTGCCTGCCTTCTTCCTTGGACGGGTAAGGCGGCTAGGCCCAACTTCATCCGTAGGGGCTCTCTTCTTTCCCATGAGGGAAAGAATTGTGGAGAGAGAGAAAATGACCACGACAAGCTCAAAAAGAGTCATGAAGGTGAAATAGAATGGAGGGATGGGATGGATTATGATACCTTAAGACTTTTGAGACACAAAATATGGTTTGTGTGCTCAAATGGAAAGGAAATGATGGAGATGGGAGATGGATTTAAGGGATAAGGTGGTGAATGGGTATGTGGTGACAAAGATGAAGGAGATGTGAGAATAGAGGGGAGATTTGAGAGAGAAAAATGGGGTTTTAAGAGATTTGAAGAGCTTGGAGATGTGTAAGGGAGGAAGAGGGAGTAATTGGAAGGGTTAAAAGGGGTCCCATGTGATTTGGTGGGCCCCAAAGCACCCCACATGCATCGGCCAGATAGGCCCGGGCGACCTGGGCGCGGTGCCGCCGCGGTGGGCAGGGCGCCGTCGCCGCAGTTGGGCGGTGGCCACTGAAAAGGCCAAGCTATATGTCCTAGAGGGGGGGTGAATAGGACTATGCCAAATTTAAAATAATGACAGCGAAATTAAATAATGTGATAGCCAAATAAAAGAAATCAATTCACAATGCTTAAATGGAAAGCAGCCTCAATAATTAAGTATTGAGAGATTGAAACAAATGCAGTTCTAAGGATAACCTTACACCATAAAAACTAAAGGTTTATGGCATGGCAACCTTATTTCTAGAACATTCTTTGAATCAAAAACTCAAACCAGAAATGAATAAATAAATACCAAGGAATTGAGATAAATTACAAGAATTTAAATCTAAATTATTACAACATTCCCCACTTTACTTGAAATGCAAATATTACAACATTCACATCCACACATACATTCCACAAACTTGAATGATAAAAGATAGGAATTATAGTGGTTCGCCTGTGTGTTCACCAACTGTTAAACAATAGCCACACAGCTACTCCACTCCTAATATCCTCACACAGGGGATATTAGCGTTCACTATCAAAATAATTTTCATAGGTTCACTATCAAGCGGTTTAGTGAAAATGTCAACAAGTTGAGTCTCGATCGGTATATATTCCAAAGATATTATCTTTTCTTCCACTAATTCACGAATGTAATGATACCTAATGTTAATGTGCTTGGTACATGAATGCTGGATTGGAATTTTAGAAATGTTTATAGTACTAAAATTATCACAATATAAGACCATAGAATCTTGTGTTATTCCATAATCACTTAACATACGTTTCATCCAAACAAGCTGAGTACATGCATTTCCAACCACAATGTATTCAGCCTCAGCAGTTGAGAGTGATACAGAACTTTGCTTCTTGCTAAACCAAGAAACTAAACAATTTCCAATATAAAAACAACCACCATTGGTTGATTTCCTATCATCGATGTTTCCAGCCTAATCAGCATCAGTGTACCTAGCCAACTAAACACTAGTATCATATAGATACCAAAGGCCTAAATTAGCAGAACTTGCGACATATCGAATAATCCACTTAACAGTAGTTAGATGAGATTCTTTAGGATTAGCCTGATATCTAACACAAATACCAACACTGAAAGCAATATTAGGTCTACTAGGAGTTAAATAAAGCAAACAACCAATCATGCTACGATACAATTTAGGATTCACATCTTTACCTGTAGAGTCCTTTGAGAGTTTTAGAGTTGTACTCATAGGAATCTCAAAACTCTTACCATTCTCAAATCCGAATCTTTTAATCAAGTTCAAGGCATACTTTGTTTGAGAAATAAAAATTTCATCAGGTTATTGTTTTACTTGCAACCCTAGGAAATAGTTTAACTCCCCAACCATGCTCATTGCGAACTTAGATTTCATTAAATCTGCAAACTCAACAATCCTGTCAGTACATGTTGATCCATAAATAATATCATCCACATAGATCTGAACCAATAAGATATCATCGTTATGTTTCTTAACAAAGAGCATCTTATCGACACTACCCATTTGAAAATTATGACTTAGTAAAAACTTAGTCAATTTTTCGTATCATGCTCTAGGAGCTTTTTTTAAACCATATAAAGCTTTTTTAAGACGGTATACCTGATCAGTAAACTTAGGGTCTTCAAACCCTGTAGGTTGTTCAACATATACTTCTTCATGTAAATCGCCATTCAAAAAAGCACTCTTTACATCCATTTGATAAATTTTAAACTTTCTAAAGCATGCAATGGATATAAAAAGTCTGATTGATTTAAGGTGAGCAATTGGGGCAAAAGTTTCATCGTAATCAATGCCTTCTATTTGATTGTACCCTTGTACAACCAGTCTTGCCTTATTTCGAATAATGTTACCAAGTTCATCAGACTTATTTTTGAAAATCCATTTTGTTCTGATAATATGTTTATCTTTAGCTCTAGGAACAAGATATCAGACATCATTTCGAACAAATTGATTAAGTTCTTCCTGTATAGCTATTATCCAGTTTAAGTCAGAAAGTGCTTCTTTTACGTTCACCGGTTCTATCTGGGAAGTAAAGTACACGTAATTACATGTCTTCTAATTCTCTACGAGTGCGCACACTAGTGGGAGGGTTTCTAAGAATTTGAGTGGTTCGATGATCTTTGATAGTCCTCAGTTCAGAGTTTTCTTGATTTGATGAAGTATCTGGTTTGTCAATTAAAAGAACTTCGTCATTATCTGAACTTGGGGCAGGTGTATTCAAGTGATCATCAATGACCACATTAATGGATTCTTGAATCATACCAGTCCTGTTGTTCAGTACATGATATGTCCGACTGTTTAAAGAGTATCCTAAAAACATCCCTTCGTCACTTTTAGTGTCAAACTTTCCCAAATTTTCACGGTCAAACAAAATATAGCACTTACTACCAAAAACTCAAAAGTAATTGACAGTAGGCTTCTTATCAAACCAAAGTTCATAAGCCGTTTTATTATTAGATTTACATGTATAAACCTGGTTAATAATATAGCAAGTGGTATTCACTGTTTCAGCCCAAAGATTTCTAGGGAGCTTTATACTATTCATCATTACGTTTCCCATTTCTCGAAGCACTCTATTTTTCCTTTCCACAATTCCATTTTGTTATGGTGTTTTGGGTGCAGAGAATTCATGCGATATTCCCTGATCGCCACAGAATTTCTCAAAACTGCTATTCTCGAACTCAGATCCATGATCACTACGGATCTTACAGACTTGAGAACTTTTTTCAGTCTGGATCCGTTTGATAATCCTTTTCACTTCATCAAGGGTTTCTGATTTATCTCTTGAGAAAGCTACCCAAGTAAATCTAGTAAAATCATCCACAATTACCAGGATGTATTTTTTGCCACCTCGACTCTCCATCCTCATAGGTCCTATAAGATCCATGTGGAGTAGCTCCAGTGGTCTTAATGTGGCATTAGCGTTTACCTTTTTGTGAGAGCTCCTTGTTTGCTTGCCATACTGGCATTCACCACATATTTTGTCTACTTTTTGTAATTTAAGTAGACCACTTATTAGTTCTCCTTTGCTCTTTCTATATAAATTACGGTGGTGTACATGTCCAAGGCGTTTATGTCATAATTCTGTCTCATCGGTATGGACTATATAGCACGATTGATTAGATGAGCTGCCATCGCATACAATGTAGTAGTTTTTAAAAGTTCTGCGACCAGTTAATATTACAGAACCCATTTTGTTTATGATTTCACAACCTTGATTAGAAAATTTCACACTATGATTGTTATCGCATATTTGAGATATGCTTAACAGGTTGTGTTTTAGTCCCTCAACATATAAAACATTCTTAAATAAGGGGAGGTTATAGAGTTAAACCATACCTTAGCCAGTAATTTTACAGTTGCTACCATCACCAAATGTGACTGATCTATTAGTCATATCTTTAAGGTTGGTGAATAAAGCCTTGTCGCCTGTCATATGCCTGGAGCACCCGCTATTAATGTACCACTTCGAATGACTTGTTGCTTTGAAAGTGGTGTGGGCAACCAAGTAGGTAACCATAGGAATCCATTTCATAAGTGTTTTGGGTTTAGGAGTATAGTTGGTCTTTTTGTTTTTGTAATTGTAAGAATGACCCACTGAGTTAGATTTTAAGAGCTCCTTAAGAAAATCAACTATTTTTCCGCTAAAGGGTTTTGGTTCTGATTTTTATAGTTGACATATTTGCTTTTAGGTTTTTGAAAAGATTTAACATTTTTAGAAAAACTTTGATTAATACTTTTCCCTTTTGAGTTTGAGGTTTCTCCTCTCACAAACTTAGGAGGTGTATTCTTTTGTTTAGAAGGTCTATTCTTATCATATCCCAACCCGGATCTATCGCCACATTTTTTAGATCTGAATAAAAGTTTTTTAAACTTTAAATCTCCTTAGGCATACCTCCATGTATCCTTTAAACTCAAAAGTGAAGAGTTTTCAAGCTTAAGTTTATCATTTTCAGATTTAAGATTTTCAATCTAGGTGGTTTTGAATTCTAAATCACTTTTTGTCTTTTCAAAAGAGTTTGAAATAAGGGATTTTTCCAAAACAAGTGAATCGAAATTTTTTTTGAGTTTTAAAAACTTTTCTTTTTGAAGTTTTAGTTTTACAGCAATTTTACAACTTTCCTTGTATAGGGCATTGTAAGCATCTTGAAGATCTTCTTCATTTTCATGATCACTATTTAGATTTTCTTCACTAGTTGAATCATCATGATCTTAAAAAGTGAACTTGGCTAGAGTCATAAGGGCTTTCTTCATTGCCTGACTCAATTTCAGAATCTTTTGATTTAGAAGAGGCTTCAGTGCCAGAAGATTCATCCCAAGTAGCTAACATTCCTTTCTTTTTAGATTTGTCCTTTTTAGGACATTTGTTTGCTAAATGCCCATATTCTTGGCAGTTGTAACATTGACTATCTTTCAAAGATTTCCAGGTTTTAGTTTTAGATTTAGATCTTCTCTTATCATTTGATTTTTGAAAGTCTACCCTCTTTTTACTTTTGAAAATCTTATAAAACTTTTTTACTAAAAGAGCCATATCATCTTCAGAATTTTCTAAATCAGAGTTTTCTTGAGAAATACCTTTAGAAGATTTAAGAGCGATAGATTTACCTTTAGGAGCTTTAAATTTTAACGCATAGGTTTGTAAAGAACCAACTAGTTCTTCTACCCTCATATTGTCCGTATCACGAAGTTCCTGGATCGCGGTTACCTTAGAGTTGAACCGTTCAGGAAGTGAGCGTAGTATCTTTGTACATACTTTACTTTCTGGGATTTTGTCGCCAAGACTCCACATAGAGTTTACAATGTCATTTAATCTTGTGTAAATGTCCATAAACATTTCATTTTCCTCCATATGAATTTCTTCAAATTTGGTTGTGAGGAGTTAGACTTTAGATTTTTTTGACAATTGATGTACCCTCGTGTGTCATTTCTAATATATCCCAAGCTTGCTTTACAGTATCGCAGGATATAATTTTTTAAAATTCATCCGGTGATAGTGCGCAAGTGATTGCGTTTAGTGCTTTTGCATTGGCACTACTCTCACTTTTCTGAAGTGTGGTCCAAGAGAAATAAGGTGAAATTTTTATTGATTTTGAACCATCAACACCAGTTACTTCCATGGTAGGAGGGGTCCATTCAATCACTGTGGCTTACCACATGCTCTCATCCATTGATTTGAGGAAAATTCTTATCCTGACTTTTCAATAGGCATAGTTGGAGCCATCAAATGGTGGAGGCCTAGTGACTGAAAGACTATCAAAATTTGACATCTTAAATATAGCTTAGATCGTTAGCTCAGGAAATGAATCCAAAAATAAAGAATTTAAAAATGAGCTATTAAGCTCTGATACCACTTGAAAAGGCCAAGCTATATGTCCTAGAGGGGGGGAGGTGAATAGGACTATGCTAAATTTAAAATAATGACAGCAGAATTAAATAATGTGATAGCCAAATAAAAAAAATCAATCATAATGCTTAAATGGAAAGCTGCCTCTATAATCAAGTATTGAGAGATTGAAATAAATGCAGTTCTAAGGACAACCTTACACCATAAAAACCAAGGGTTTATGGCAGGACAACCTTATTTCTAGAATGTTCTTTGAATCAGAAACTCAAACCGAAAAGGAATAAATAAATACCAAGGAATTGAGATAAATTACAAGAATTTAAATCTAAATTATTACAACATTCCCCACTTTGCTTGAAATGCAAATATTACAACATTCACATCCACACATACATTCCACAAACTTGAATGATAAAAGATAGGAAAAGTAAACATTCAAACCACAAAACACAAGAAATTATAATGGTTCGCCTGTGTGTTCACCAACTGTTAAACAATAGCCACACAGCTACTCCACTCCTAATATCCTCACACAGGGGATATTAGCATTCACTATCAAAATAGGTTTCACGGGTTCACCTAAGACCTTCACAATTGTGTCTTTTTAACTTGGGCTTACGCAATCTAAAAACCCACACTTTCTGAGTTTTCTGGTTCTCCTCAGATAACCACACGATGAGATTTTTCTGGCTCAATCTCAAAAGAAACCAAAAGAATGTAAATTGCATAAAAGTAAAATACTTGGATTTCTCCTTTTTGTAGTAGCCCGGTAGAACCAATTGGAGTAGATGTTTGAATCAACGTTCAATGTCTAATACTCACTTTACAATGGTTCTAAGTTCTAATTGATTTTAAATTAAATCAAATAGGTGTAGCTCTATTTGATTTTGATTCCAAGAAGAAGGAATACAGCAATTCCTCTTTTCAAATAAGATTGGAATATATGAATAAAATCAAATAAGAAAAGCTAATAAAAAAAAAATTTAAATATGCACAGCATAGCTTAAAATGAACAAACTCATCTCAGAGTGGAGGCTTGAATTTTTTTAAAATTAATTGATGAAAAACTCTGAAATTCGTGTTCAATTTATAGACGAAAAGATCACGTCTACGACTGGTCCTAGGAACTCTTCGACTGGTCATAGAACCAACGGCATTTTGAAAATTTTGAGCGCGATCTTAAAAATCGTTCTACGACTAGTCTTAGGGAGTCTACGACTGGTCGTGGACCACTTACGATCGGTTGTATCTAACCCAGGACTGGTCATAGACAACCAGGTTTGGTTGATTGAGTTTGAGTTGTAGTTCTAGGACTAGTCGAAGGTCAAGTCGTGACCTCCCTACGACCGGTCGAACAGTCTCCAGGACTGGTCGTAGAGTAACCAAAAAATTTCAAAAATCTTCAACAACTTAAGATTGGTCATGGAATTTCTTGGACTGGTCGAACCAGTGCTAGGACTAGTCGAACAAGGTCTAGGACTAGTCTTAAAACAGACCAAATTCATATATAAACATACAGTTTGAATTATGTATCCGAAAAGACCTACCCTAAGGTCAATCTAAGGTCAATCATACCTGTGACATGAAGTATGAACATCGAACTTCATCCTTTCAGATGTAGGTTGACCTTTGAACCTTATGAAGCTTGAGATCTCTATCTTGATGTAGCTTGATCTTGAGATCTTCGAAAGCTTGAACTTAAACTTCATCTTGAGTTTTACTTGAGTCTTGAAATGTACTTAACTCTTGAAATGTACTTGAGTCTTGAAATGTACTTAACTCTTGAAATGTACTTGAGTCTTGAAATGTACTTGAGTCTTGAAATGTACTCTTCTTATCGATGTAGGTCTGAACATTGATGCTTAAAGTACATGACTTTACATTTCTTGAAGCAGAGCACCGTACATGTCTTGAACCATTGTGATGCAGTGTCTTAATTATATATATATATATATCAACATACAAACACAAGACACAAATAGAGGTTTTGGCACAACAAAATTTGACAATCAAAGGAGCATGAGACCATAGTAATTACAGCCACCCCCCTCCTGGGGTGCCGTTTATGTGTGGGGTCCACTTTTGATCTCCCGATTTACACCGCTTGGGTTCCCGAGTCCGTTTGAGTTGTTTCGAGTCCCCTTCTCATGTATATTAATGATTTTCAGGTTTGTTTAAGTGTGGCATGGGCTGGATTCTCATCTAAACCCATCGATTGACGGTCTAGAAAAGATCTGGGGTCGCCACGCGTGGTCACAGATGTGTACGAGCCCTGATTTCAACAATCAGTTTCACCTGTCGGCGAAACTGGGAATCCTATGATCATTGCTATGTTTTAACGCCCCCTCCTATGTTAAAGTACATCAGTGTGCATCATGTTACTATAACCCAGGCCTAGTTTAATCCAAATCATGCTTTGATACTAACTTGTAACGCCCTGAAAATTGGAGGTCGAGCAGGAGCCCAACTCCCGAGTTCCAACACATCACTTATGCAACATAGATAATGATGATTAAATGTTGTCTATATTAGTGCATTAAACATGAGTGGGATTATATCAAAACAACATATCATACTCCAAAGACAGTTAAATTATACAAGCGGAGGACTGTGATAAGTATATAAAGCATATAAGTGATTGTATGTCTCCTGAGTATGATCATGTTACCAGGTCAATTAATTACATGTCAAATTTTAAAATGTATAAAATGTGTAATGTCATTTAGTCAGCATCCCAGTAATCACCGTCAATCAAAACATGGTCTACATAGACCCGCCTAATAACTGCATGTAGGAGAACTCCTCGTTATCATAAAAGTCCAGCTCTACTTCGTAAGCATCGCCATCATCTGCAACTACAACAGGGTCTGATTGGTGTTTAAGGCATCGTCCCAGAACGTGAGAGTGAGTGATCAACTCAATGGAGCTATAAGGTAAAAGTTAACATGTTATTAATTCAGTCAAGCAGTAATGATAAAGCAACACAACAAACATTCCTAGGTACTCTGATTAATGCAATGATGATATGAGTTAATGATGCATGCCCTCGCCTGCACTCCCTCTGCGACATCATCTCACGATCGTGAAATGCACCCCTTCCTCTGTGCTCAACTCCAACGCTAAAGGCACATGCAAATGCGGTGCATGTATGTGATTAGCCAAGTTCTTAATTAGACTTATTCATACAGTAGGTTTGGGAAGCTAAGGTACCTCCCTTTATAGCATTTACCCAAACAATGATCCATCTAGGGTCGTCAATCCTAGTTAATCACATACGATAGGCAAGTTCGAGAGTTTACACTCTAAGTTGTTATGAGAGGCTCGTCACCATCAGCGTAGGCCTATTTCATACTCGAGGTAACTCCACTAACGCCCTACCAACTGACAATCTATTTTTGAAGGCTCGTCACCAACCCGACTGGGGACCACAACCATGCTGCGTCAGTATAGGCCGACAGCTTGAATACAATGTGTCATACCACCGTATTCGGCTCACGAGTTTGGGTTGCTCACTGGTCACTACAGGGAGGTTCATCGCCCCAGCGTAGGCCGACAGCTCGACCACGGTGTCCCATACCACCATGCCCGGCTCATGAGTCTTAGCAGATTGAGGTACCAAGGTTAAACGGGCATTTCCACTGGTAAGTTGGTACCTTAGATTCAAGCAGTAGCGTCCATACATGGTGAACATACATTGGACAAATCGGGTTACTTGATAAGCTTGACTTGTACGAGCGTACGTTGAATTAGTCAACATGGAGTGCATACGCACCCCTCGTGGCCTAACCACTGTCGGTAATCATCGTACGACTCAGATTCATCGGACATATCCGTCATGGCTAAAACAGCTCGGCCACTGATCATAAACCATTACCGATTGCCTGGACTACATCATAGCCCCAATCACACTCCCAACAATAGCATTCACATATGATAGTCAAAGACAGCATGTGACAACCAATCTGAATATAAATCTCATTTGAGCATTTTAACAAACACATAGTGTACATGTTAACATACATAGGCATTTCATTCATAAATCACATAGTAGTAAGATAGGTTACACAAAGGAGATTGTAACTATGGATAAGGGAATTGAGAATCCTATCTCAACACTCTCATTAAGTACATTTCAACAAGCATGTTCTCATTCACGCATTTTATCAAACACTTAGACTACACATATCAATATACATGTAATATATTGGTTATAACAGATATTATGGCGAGTCCTTTCACGAAGGAGATGCCACACCTACAACAATCATATACTTACATTTAATAATCATGGCAAGCACAAATCCAAATTTCATATTCATTTCAACATTTAAACAAACACATAGATTGCATTATAATCAACATAGTATATATATATGTGTGTGTGTGTGTGTGTGTGTAACATACAGAAAACATCGCATCTAAGCATATGTGATAGCAATCAAGTCAGATATAAATTATTGCTGACATTGAAAGCCTTGAAAACCATAACCTAAACATTTATAGTCCACACCTTTCACCGGTAGACTCGTAACGAGCTCAGTTTGAACTTATTGTCTTTGTCTATGGCACAATGACAACCTATATCCTAAAATAGAAATAGGTTAGCTATTTCATCATCTACGCTATTTAAATCTATAGAACAGATTAGGGTTAGGATTTCTTACCCAAGAAAGGAGTCGGAATCGTCGGAATAGCGACACAGAGAGACCGGTTTAGCACGTGAAGCGATGGGATTGAATCCCAGGAACAAACCCTAACTCTCTCTCTCTCTTCTCCTCACTTTCTCCTTTTTTCTCTCTCTTCTTTCTCTTAGGGTTGAAAATTCATATGGAATGAGAGAGGGGTGGGTAAAGGACCTTTTATAGGCCTAGGACTAATGTAAATGGCCCCAAGGCCATGGTATACTTAGGTTATAGCCAAAAGTTGTCTGTTTCGGTCCAATGGAGCACATCTGGAGGCCCCTTTTCTACGCACGGTCCAGAGTAAGTCCCTTGACATTGGATCTAGGTCAAGTTAAGTTTTCAGTCCGATCAAATTTACAGATCGACCACGAAGGATCAGTTTCAGTTCAACGGTCATCGACACTCGATCAGGGCCACAAGTGCACTGACATGTGTTTAAAATTTTTCCTGATCCAAGGGTTTAGTTGGGTCAAAATCTGATAGTCTAAAGCCTTAGATTTGGCCTTCAAGCGAATGACTCAATTCACTTAACTTTCAGTTCATTTTCTAAAGGTATTCGCATTTCTCGCACACTTCGCTCCGAGCTCAAGTTGTGCATTTCAAGAAACTATCTGGACTTGATTTCTGAGGTAGTAGTCAAGCCTAATAAGGCGGTCATAACCGTATTGTTTTGCGGTAATTGGACTTTCGACGCGCGGTCCAGGTCCGATACCGAGTTTCGTGATGCTCCTGAGAGCAACTGGGTTTTGAGATGGATCCTAGGTTTTTAGGTAACGTAGTATTAGTGGTTCTACTCATTTTGGGTCTTGCAATTCATATTTAAAATCATTCAAGCTGATCCAATAGGTGATTTAGTTTAGCACTTAATTGATCTTCGTTTAATTTATGAAGGATTCAGTCCCTGCCTAAGGTGGTCCTCGGATCTTTGTACGGATTTTTCCGAGACATTACAACAAGTCAAAAGAAATTCAAGTATCATTAAAGTTATTAAAAACCAAGATTAGAAAATACTAATCAGATCCTGAAGAGGGAGCAGGAATAGATGGATCAATCTGATGTAAACCCTTATTAATGCGCCTCATATATTTTTGCATATAAGAAAACTGTGAATCCTGGGTTACACGAATCTGAGCCACCTGTTCCTCAAGAGTATTCAACCTCTTAGCAAAATCAAAAGGCTAATAATTAGGGTCAGCCACAGAATCTGATTCGATCTCATCAAAGATATCGTCCATGTTAATGTCATCTGGAGGTAAATCACTACCTTCTTCTTCATTTGTGGCATCATTTCCACCAGCACCTACATTGACTTGACCTACGGCCTACCTTAAATTCACCTTATTTATATTTGAGTTGTTGAAGATTAGGTGTTGAATAGGAGCCTCTCCAACAGGCATAGCTTCTAACATATGAGTGGCCAACACAGTCATAAGATATGCAAAAGGGATATCACTGTGTCCAAGATGGAGATGAAATTGTATGATGGAATGACAGATTAAAGAATGAAGACATACAGATGTACCGGAGATGATGGAATGAAGAATCTGAACCATGAAAGAGGTGAGTTCGGTTTTGTTACCAGAACATGGATAAAGATTTGAAATAAATATCCTGTGAAGGACCCTGTATCTGGGTAACAAAAACTTTGAAGCAAGCGCATTCCCATTTTGACTCCATTGCGTATCTATATTGTATAATGCTCTAGTAAGCATACGTTTTTCTGATTCAAATGGTTTAGCTACTAGAGTGCTAATTGGAATACCTTCATTATTGACAGGTATGTCCATTAGGCTAGAAATCAGATGTCAGTCTACTTCAAATGGACCTTCTCTAGTTGCTATAATAAAAGTTAAATTTTTAGTTGAAAAATCAGAAATACATGCATACATAGCTTGCGCAATAGACCGGTATGCCGACCCACCCCAATGTAGAATGTTAGCCCATCCTACATATCGAAGAAGAAGAAGGATTTCAAATGGAACAAGATATTCAACATGAACAGGTCGTTCAACTATAACATTACGGAACCTTAAATCTCGCACATAGGAGGGATCATCTTCGGGTGACCGAAGGTGGCGCCTTATGATAGGTGTCGATCTAGATGTTGAAGGACCACGAGAAATTTTCTTTTTACCTCTAACTTCCATTTGAAACTAGGAAATCAAGGAATCAAAAGGTTATAAAAGAAGTAAAGTGGGTTTTCTCAAAATCAGATTATGGAGAAGAAAACTCCAAAAACCTTAAGGAAACAAGAAATAAATCACTCCAAAGATGAAAAAGAAGTGACATGAACTTGAATATATAAGGAAAATGAAAATAAAGCACTAACCTTGAAGAACAATAGAGATGGGTTCGACTGTCGTGCTAGGACCCGTTGGAGAAGAAACCCAAATGAAGAAAAAAAGATTTTTTCCTCCAAATAAAGGTTAAACCCGTGCTATACGACTGATCGTGTACATGCTCAACCGATCGTGCCACGACTGGTCGAGTATGCACTCGACTGGTCATGCACAGATAAAAATGTATATTTTTCATTAAATTTTAAATTTTAAACATTCAAACTAACAAATATATACATTATAATACAGAAATACAAGAATAATTAATTTAAATTGCACATACCAAAATCAAATTTCAATTTAGAAAACTTACTTTTGTCGAGCGGTTTCGTGAAAATTTCAACAAGTTGAGTCTCGATAGGAATGTATTCCAAAGTAATTGTCTTTTCTTCCACTAACTCATGAATGTAGTGATATCTAATGTCAATTTGCTTGGTTCGTGAATGCTGGATTGGATTTTTAGATATATTAATTGTACTGGAATTATCACAATATAAAATTATAGAGTCCTGTGCAATTCCATAATCACTCAACATTCTTTTCATCCATACAAGCTGAGTACATGCATTACCTGCTGCAATGTATTCAGCGTAAGCAGTTGAGAGCGATATGGAACTTTGTTTCTTACTCTGCCAAGAAACTAAATAGTTCCCAACATAGAAACAACCACCACTAGTTGATTTTCTATCATCAACATTACCAGCCCAATCAGCATTAGTGTAACTAGCTAATTGAACACTAGTATCATGTGGATACCAAAGACCCAGATTAGCTGAACTTGCAACATATCGCATAATCCACTTAACAGCAGTTAAATGTGACTTTTTAGGGTCAGATTGATATTTAGCGCAAATCCCTACGCTAAATGCAATATCAGGTCGACTCACAGTTAAATACAGCAATTTAAGATCCACTTTCTTACCTGTAGAGTCCTTTGAGAGTTTTAGAGTCGTACTCATAGGAGTATCAAAATTTTTCCCATTTTCAAATCTGAACTTTTTAATTAAGTTCAGAGCATATTTGAATTGAGAAATAAAAAAACCATCAAGTTGTTGTCTAACTTGCAACCCTAGGAAATAATTCAATCCCCCAATCATGCTCATTTCGAACTTAGATTTCATAAGATCTGCAAACTCAATAGTCATGTTAGCACAAGTAGATCTATAAATAATATCATCAACATAAATTTATACTATTAAAATGTGATCATTATGTTTCTTTACAAACAAAGTCTTATCAACACTTCCCATTATAAAGTTATGACTTAGTAAAAACTTAGTCAATTTTTCATACGATGCCCTGGGAGCTTGTTTTAAACCATAGAGAGATTTTTTTAGTTGATAGACATGATCAGTATTCTTAGGGTCTTCAAAATTCGTTGGTTGTTCAACATACACTTTTTCATGCAAATCGTCATTTAAAAAAGCACTCTTTACATCCATTTGATAAATTTTGAACTTTCTAAAGAAAATAATGGATATAAATAGTCTAATTGATTCAAGACGAGCTGCTGGGGTAAAGGTTTCATCATAATCATTGCCTTCAATTTGAGTATACCCTTGTACAACCAGTCTAGCCTTGTTTCAAATTATATTACCAAGTTCATTAGACTTATTTTTGAAAATCCACTTAGTTCTGATAATATGTTTATCTTTTGGCTTAGGAACTAAGTACCAAACATCATTTCTAACAAATTGATTAAGCTCTTCTTGCATCGCAACTACCCAGTTTTTGTCACTAAGAGCTTCTTTTATGTTAGACATTTCTTGAAGCACTTTATTTTTTCTTTCTACGATACCATTTTATTATAATGTTTTGGGCACAGAAAATTCATGTGATATTCCCTGATCACTGCAAAACTTCTCAAAATCGCTATTCTCAAATTCTGATCCATGATCGCTATGGATCTTACAGACTTGAGATTCTTTTTCAGTTTGGATACGTCTAAGTACCCTTTTTACTTCATTGAGAGTTTCTGATTTGTCTTTTAAGAAGACTACCCAAGTATATCTGGTAAAGTCATCGACAATTATCAGTATGTGCTTCTTGCCACCTCGACTCTCTGTTCTAGTTGGTCTAATAAGATCCATATGAAGGAGTTCGAACAATTTGGATGTAGCATTGGAGTCCACCTTTTTGTGAGAGCTCCTACTTTGCTTGCCAATCTGGCGTTCGCCACAAATTTTATCTATTTTTTGTATTTTGGGTAAGCCTCTTACTAACTCTTTTTTGCTCAATCTATGCAAGTTACGGTAGTGTACATGTCCAAGGCGTTTATGCCATAACTCAGTCTCATCAGTATGGACCATGTAACACGATAGATTAGATGAGCTAGTATCACTTACAATATAGCAGTTTTCAAAAGTTCTGTGACCAATTAATATTACAGAACCGTTTTTATTTAAAATTTCACACCCTAGGTTAGAAAATTTTACACTATAATTTTTATCGCATATTTGAGAAATGCTTAATAAGTTGTGTTTTAAACCTTCTACATATAAAACATTCATAAATAAAGAGAGGTTAGAAAGTTGAACCATACCATGGCCAATAATCCTGCATTGCTACCATCACCAAATGTGACTGAACCATCAGTCATGTCTTTAAGATTGGTGAACAGACCTTTGTCAAACAGACCTTTGTCACCAGTCATGTGCCTAGAGAATCCACTGTATAGGTACTACTTTGAATGGCTTGAAGCTTTGAAAGCCGTGTGGGCAACCAAGCAAGTAATCTTAAGAACTCATTTCATTACAGTTTTGGGTTTGGGAGTATAGTTGGTCTTCTTGTGTTTGTAGTTGATATAAGACCGACCCTTTGAGTTAGATTTTAAGAGCTCCTTAAGTAAATCAACAATTTTCTCAGCTAAAGTATTATGATTCTTGTTTTTATAGTTAATATGGTTGCTTTTAGGTTTTAAGGATTGAAAATTTTTAGCATTTTTAGAATAATTTTAATTTGAACTTTTCCCTTTTGAGTTTGAAGACTCTCCTTTCACAAACTTAGGAGGAGTATTCTTATGTTTGGGAGGAACATTTTTGTCATGGCCCAAACCGGATCGGTCGCCACATTTTTTGGATCCGGATAATAGTTTTTCTAACTTAGGATCACCTTGGGCATACCTCCATGTATCCTTTAAACTCAAAAGAGAAGAGACTTCAAGTTTTAGTATTTCATTTTCAGATTTTAGATTTTCAATAAGAGAGGTTTTGAAATCTAAATCGCATTTAGTTTTTTCAAAAGAATTTGAAATGTGGGATTTTTTTTAAATAAAAGTATCAAAATTTTCTTTAAGTTTCAAAAACTTTTCTTTCTAAAGTTTTAGTTTTATCGTAATTTTACAACTTTCCTTGTATAGGGCATTGTAAGCATCTTGAAGATCTTCTTCATTTTCATGATCACTATTCAGATTTTCTTCACTAGTTGAATCATCATTATCTAAAAATGTGAACTTGGCTAGAGTCATAAGGGCTTTAACTTCATTACCCGACTCGGTTTCAGAATCTTCTAATTCAAAAGAGGCTTCAATGCTAGAAGATTTATCCCAAGTAGCCAACATACCTTTCTTTTTAAGTTTATCCTTTTTAGGACACTTGTTCGCTAAATGCCCATATTCATGGCAGTTGTAACATTGACTATCTTTTAAAGATTTTCAAGTTTTAGATTTAGATTTTTTCTTATCATTAGATTTTTGAAAATCAACTCTCTTTTTACTTTAAAAATCTTATAAAACTTTTTAGCTAAAAGGGTCATATCATCTTCAGAATTTTCTAAATCAGAATTACTATTTTCTTGAGAAATACATTTAGAAGATTTAAGGGCGATGGATTTACCTTTAGGAGCTTTAAAGTTTAACTCATAGGTCTGTAATGACCCAACTAATTCTTCTACCCTCATATTGTCTGTATCACGAAGTTCCTGGATCGCAGTCACCTTTGAATTGAACCGTTCAGGTAGTGAGTGTAGTATCTTCGCACAGACTTTACTTTTCGAGATTTTATCACTGAGACCCCTCATATTGTCCATGAAGGTTTCATTTTCTTCCATACGTATTTTCTCAAATTTGGTTGTGAGGATTTGAACTCTAGGTTTCTTGACGATTGTTGTTCCCTCATGTGTCATTTCTAAAATATCCCAGGCTTGCTTTGTAGTATCACAAGATATAATTCATTTGAATTCATCCGGTGATAGTGCGCAAGTTATGGCATTTAAAGCCTTTGCATTAACACTACTCTCATTTTTTTGAAGAGTGGTCCATGTAAAATAAGGTATGACTTTTATAGATTTAGATCCATCGATACTAGTCACTTTAGTGGTAAGAGGGGTCCATTCAGTCATTGTGGCTTGCCACATGCTCTCATCCATGGGTTTTAGAAAAATCCTCATTCTACCTTTCCAATAGGCATAATTGGAGCCATCAAATGGTGGAGGCCTAGTGACTGAAAGGCTATCAAAATTTGACATCTCAAATAGCTCAGATCGATTAGCTCAGGAAATAAATCCAATAAGAATAATAAAAAGCGAGCTATTAGGCTCTGATACCACTCGAGGAGGCCGAGCTATATATCCTAGAGGGGAGGGGTGAATAGGACTATGCCAAATTAAAAAATAACAGCAAAATTTAAATAAATTAAATACAGATAGCAATAGACAATCTCAGAATGCTGAAATTAAATACAACCTCAAATGTACGAGTATTGAGAGGTTGATACAGATGTTGTTCTAAGGACAACCTTACACCATAAAAACCAAGGGTTTATGGCAGGACAACCTTACTAGAACGGTTCGTATATCAAACACTCAAACTGATACAGAGGAATAAAGAAATAAATAGCAAGGAATGAAATCTACGCTATTACAACATTCCCACACTTGCATAAAAGAAATTATAATATTCTCCACAATGCAAAAAGGGAAATTACAATCATCCACAAAAAGAAATAAACATTCAATCCACAAGACCAGAAATTATAGTGGTTCGCTTATGTGTACACCAACTTTTTAGAAAAACAGCCACACAACTACTTCACTCCTAATATCCTCACACAGTGGATATTAGCGTTCACTATGAAAATAGATTTTTCAAGGTTCACCTAAAAACCTCACAATTGTGTCTTTCAAGCGGGCTTACACAATTCAAAAACCCCACACTCTGAGTTTTCTGAATCACCTCAGACAAACCAAAACAGAGAGATTTTTCTAGTACAATCTCAATGAAACCAAAATACAGAAATTTACAATAATGTAAAATACTTGAGTATTCTCTTTTTGATGAAGCCTGGAAGAACCAAATCATAGTAGAAGTTCGACATAGAAGTTCAATGTCCAAACTCACTTGAGAAATGGTTCTAGATTCTAAATTGATTTTAAATTAAATCAAGTTGGGCTAACTCTATTTAATTTTGATTCTAAGAAAAGGGCAAGGCTCAATCCCTTCTTCAAAAGTGATTAGAATAAAGAATACAAAATCAAATATAATAAAGCTAAATTAAGAGAATATTAAATGAGCACAATATAGCTTAAAAAGATCACTAACTTATGTCTTAGAGTGGCGTATTGATTTAGCTTGAATTGAATACCAAACTCTGAAATTTACACTCTATTTATAGGTGAAGAAATCACGTTCACAACTGGTCCTGAGGATACCATGACTAGTCGTAGGACCAACAAATTTTTAAAATTTGAGTGCGATAAGATAAAGTCGTTCCACGACTGGTCGTAGGCCCTTCACGACCGGTCGAGAGACCTCCACAACTGGTCATGACCTGTCTATGACTGGTTGTGTGGAACCAAATTTAGTTATTCGACTTTGAGTCGAGGCTGCAAGGCTAGTCGAGAACGAGTCTAGTACTGTTCACACGACCGGTCGAGCAGTCTCCAGGACTGGTCGAGGCTTAACAAAAATTTTCAAAATTTTGTAACAAACTTAGGACTGGTCAAGGAATTTCTTGAACTAGTCGAGCCAGTGCTAGGACTAGTCGAACAGAGTCCAAGACTAGTCGAGAAACAGTCTATTCACTTATAAAATGAGCTAATTTGAATTATGTATTCAAAATGACCTACATGATGTATTCTATGGTCAATCTAGGGTCATTTATACCTTATACATGATGTATTAACATTGAAACTTCTTTTTCTTCAGTTGATAATCGTTCTTTGAAGTTCGCGAAGCTTAAGATCTTGTTAAAGGATGAAGCTTGAACTTGAGTCTCTTGAAGCTTGAAATTGATTAATGTTGAAACTTGAACTTGAGTATCAAAATCTAGGAACGTTGTCTTGACTTATACGAACCTTTGAAAATCTTGAACTCTTGAAGCTTGAAAGCTTAAATTATTGATGTTGTACATGAACATGAACAAGTAATCTTGCCTTTGAAGTTTTTGAACTAAAGACCCTTGTCCTTGAGAGATGCACAAACTTCATTATGTAGATGAGCTACACAAGACACAGATTCTACACAAGACACAGATTCTAAGAGAAGTTTTGGCACTATAAAATTTGACAATTATAGGAGCTAGAAACCATAGCACTTACAGATGGGGAATTAGGTGAACTAATCAGTGTTTTCTCAGTTTTGAGCAAAAAATTTAAAAATTTTCAATGTTTCAAGTTGAAATCTGTTTGAGAAGCGATGAATTGTGTACTTAAGAATGTGTTGGGTATGATAAAAAATAGAGATTGAATTTTGGATGGTTGAAATTTGATCAACTAAGTAATCTATCACCTAAGTTCTTGTGCCAATTGATTAAGAGATAGTTTAAATATCATGTTAATCTAAATCATAAAACACATTCAATTTGTCTTCTATAAGACATGTTAGAAGTTCTGATTGTTAGTATGAGAATCGTTGATAGATGGTGAGAATCGAGTCTGGAAATTTATCCACCTTGAAAGAAGAAAGAACCAGTTAAAAAACAGGAGATCGACAAAGACATCATGAAAGAGAATAAAAAGAATGAAAAATATGAAAAAGAATGCAAAAATAAAAAGAATGAATAAAAAATTGACCGTCGATATAAAATCGATGACTGGAAAAAGAAGGAAAGGGGATAAGTTCAGAATCAGTACTTGAGTTTCAAACTGATCTTCAAGTGATGAGTATGACTAACATGATGAACTAATAATATTTATACAGGAAGTAAGTTGATTTTCACCAAGCACATTGAAAAACTTGATATGCAAATTATGCTTGATTAAATGGACAAAGAATTTACTTGATTGGTTACTTATGTGGTTTGGCTGTAATTTTTCAAAACCCCATTTTCGTATCTTAATTTTACCCATTCATACTTGAGTGTACCAAAGATTATTTTTCTAGAGAGGTTTTGAACATTAAGCATTGAGATTTATTTCACGCATACTTTCCTCGAGCTAGCAAAATGCTGGTTGGCGATTGTGTTGAGGGTCAAATATTGCACATTATCCCCCATTTATATCTTAGTTTTATGAACATGATAATGCTTAATGTTTTATTTTACTTATGTTTGTGTTGCAAGGTGAATTTAAGAGCTTGGATTGAAAAGGATGCTAAAAGCATGGATTTGATGCTCAAGAATCACCAAGGCAAGGGATGGATCTTAGAAGACCAAGATTAAAGAATTCACATGCCAAATATCTAAGAAAACCAAGTGAGGAATGAAGAGAATCAAAGATTTGAAATGAAGAAAAGGAATCCTAAAATCGTATTGAAAAAGCATATTCTGAAACTTTAGGTCATTCTGTGAAATTGCACAGAGTGGAGTTTATTTTGAAAAACTGCGCAGAGTGAAGTCTATTTTAGCAAACTGTGTAAATTTGAAGCAGTTTATAGAGTTTTCTAACAAGGGCAAAAGTCGAAGTTTCACAACTTAAATAGGACTCCATAGGATACTCCAAAGGAGATTTTAGGGTTTAGAGGAGCAAAGCACAAGGGCATAGAGCCGTCGCCAAGCATTATTCTTCATTTCTTCCTTAGTTTTTCATGCTTTCTTCTAAGGTTTTAGTTCCAATCATGTCTATGGTTGGCTAAACCTCTTAGATAGGGCTAAGAGGTGATGCTTATAATGTGATGGGATGTTTTTATTGCTTTGATTCATATTTATGTTGAACTCACTATGATTTTAGTTTGATATTTAAGGAATACTTTCAGTCTTTAATAATTTATTTGACTTAAATTATAATAGATCTACAATAGCTTTAATTATCTTCTTTTTTTATTTTGAGATTATAGGATTGGTAAATCCTGTTATTTGGCATTGTCTCTTGAGCCTGGTTTGATGATGGAATCCCTACAAATTATCATAATTCTCCTCTTTTAAGAATTAGGTCAAAGGAAGTTCAAATTTGATCTTAATTATTATATCTTCCAATTGGATAGGATAAGACTCCAATTCCAATTGTATTACTTGAATCAAGTAAGAAATCTCCTTGATTGCTACAAGTGGATCCTTGGAAAACCTAGTTCCCACCTTTCAATTTTTAAGTTTCTAATAACACACTTCACAATTACTCCATTTAATTTCATATTTAGATTCATATCTTTTTCTAGTTCTACTTTGTTGAGGGTCAAATATTGCATACTAGACCCCAGTTATTACCTGATTTTATGAATACGATAATGCTTAACGCTTTAATTTAATTACATTCGTGTTGTAAGGTGAATTTAGGAGCTTGGACTGAAAAGAGTACTAAAAGCATGGATTTGATGATCAAGAATCACCAAGGCAAGGGATGGATCTTAGGGGACCGAGATTGAAGAATTCAACGCCAAAGATCCGAGAAAACCCAGTGATTGAAGATAAAGAGAGTCACGCCCCAAACTCGGAAATCGGGCTCACAAAATTCTCGATCGCCGAATCTGGCGCCGACAGCCTCCGTAGAACCCCATTCTCGGCTCCCAGCGCCCATTCGCCAGGTTCCGATCCTGGGATGCTACAAGGAGGATTTTAAATATCAGTTTGATTCGCAATAAGCATAACCAAAGGCATAACCCATAACAACAACCAAAAACTCCATCACATTTCCACTATAATCAAAAACTTTACAAGTACAATGAGCATAAGGAAAATACAATGATGATCGACCAAAAGCTCCGAAAAGATCAGCCACGCGTCCAAGCCTCAGCGCTGCTGCGATCCAACGTCACCTGCACGCAATGGTCGTGCATAAGCTTATAGAAAGCTTAGAGGGTGGTGAAAGTGTATGCTCAAGGTGGTAATGTAGTTATGCGGTATCAGAGTAATGCGGAACATGCTGATGAATGCCAAGAATACCATTAGCCGTACCAAGGCCATGCAGTGCAAAGAATGATGTCGGCCATACCAAGGCCATGCAATGCGAAATGCAACTCAAGCATGCAAATCCTCATCTAAGTCCACATGTCAATACGGCTCAAATCTGAAATATCACCAGGGTCTAGTACACTCCAAGCCAGATTGCCGCCCCATCGTGCGCAATACGGTGAGTGGAAAAGACCTCACTATCCGCCTGCCAATATCGGGCTCGGCTCATCAATAGCGGACCCATTCCTCGAGCTGGTCAGACTCAGCCTAGAATTGCCCCCTACTCTCGGGCGGGTAAGGCCGCACCCCCTTCCAACCGACCACGACATAGTGGTAAGCGCAACCGTCTGGTAATCGGCACTCAGCGCTCATGCATCCACTCGGTCTAGACGTTGGAGCAACCTCCTGGTACCATAAGGGTTTAGGGACTTTCACCCAGGGATATCTATCGCACCCCATGTAGAACAGTATTTCCTATATCCAATCCTGCCAACCACGATACGTCTGTGGAGGCTACAGCCCTGATGTCGCTAGGGCGTACAGTAACCATATCACACAATGCGAATGCATGAATCACACTATCTAGTCATACAACAATCCTGCGCGTATCGTGCGCTCATGTAGGGCAACACCCCCTGTACGGGAGCCCCTAAACAATCTGCCCGAAGGCTATGCTATGATCAGTCATTTCTCATATCAAGCATACGTATGATGCATATGATCATGAATCATGGAACTAAACATGTTATATAGAATGGATGATGTGCATAACGAAGATAGGCATAGACGGCTTACACATAACACGTACAAGCTTAACAATGGCCCTAGGAAAAGTCATAATGCGGACATTTAACCAACACTATACTTACAATGCGGACGTCAAACCGCCATTGCTCCCAAGGTACAGCCCGATGTAAACATCATTACATAACCCATATCAGGATCGTACATTGCAATGGACCTTAGGTACATCCCATTGGGCCTTAAATACGTCAAATGGGCCATATCATATGGGCCTTATATTCATCAAGTGGGCCACATCATTGGGCCGCACCAATGGGCCCTATGTGCATTGCAATGGGCCATAACCCGTGGGCCTTAGAATGCATTAAATGGGCCTAATCTCATGGGCCTTATGAGTATCAAATGGGCCACACCAATTGGGCCCCATATGTACATCAAGTGGGCCTCAACCCATTGGCCCCATTACATCTTAATGGGCCTCGACCCATGGGCCCCTAATGCATTAAATGGGCCTTGCATCTATATCAAGGTGGGCCTCAATCACAGGCCACAAGCAAACTGAGGTGGGCCTCCCACCAATATTATATTAAATATGATATAATATATATAATATATATATATATATATATATACAATACATATGATATAATATATAATATATATATATATATATATATATATATAAATATACACACACACGCACACACACACATGCACTCACCCACACACATGCACTCACCCACACAGTGGGCTCCACATATCACAGTGGGCTCCACGAAATTCATCACAGGGCTCCACCGTCCAGGCGGACGGTGAAGATAAAACACTTACATCACTGTGGGCTCCATGTGGGGCCCACCATATTGTTTCTATGCCATCCAACCCGCTGATAAGGTCCCATGGGCCTAGATGAAGGGTGAAAACAAATTTCACCCTGATCCAAAACTTCTGTGGACCCCAAAAAGATTTCAAAGGTAGAGGTCTAATCCCACTGTTTCTTACGGTGTGGGCCACCTGAGTCTTGGATCTGGCTGATTTTTGGGGTGTACAAACATCAAGGTGGGGCCCACAGCTACAGCCGTGGCTACTGCCAGTCCGTCCGCTGACCACCCGGACGTGCGCAGGCGCTGCCTGCTGCAACACTGACAACAGCAGCAGCTGCTGCATGCATGGGTTCTTATTTATTTTTTTGATTTCAATGGTATTATGAGGATTTTACAGGTGGGGTCCACCTCTTGCAGATCTACTCCGTCAAATAGCTCCCCATGCCTCACGACAGGCAAAACAAGCCCAATATTGGGCATATTTCAGTATACACACAATCAAGGAAGATTCCAATGGTGAAAACCACCATTTACTATGGTATGGCCCGCCCGAAGGTCTGATTGATTCCATTTTTCGGGTCAACGCCTAAAAGGGACTTGGGAAAGGAATGGATGGTGTGGATTTAATACATACATCAAGGTGAGGCCTACATCAGTGGGCCACCCCAAAGCTTGGGACAAAAGCTGATATTTGTGTTTTCCCATTTAAACGTCCAGCGTCCAGGGACGCTAGACGGTCTGGCCATTTGAGGTGGGCCTGTTCAGGTGGGCCACTACTGATGGATGGTGTGGGTACTACACATATAAGGTGGGCCGCACTTATAAATAGCTTAAACAAAATACATACTTCATGGTGGGGTCCATTCAAGTGGGCCACACAATCATAGCAAGATAAAGAAAATAAGGAAAAGAAAAGATAGAAGAGAGAGATAGAGAATGAGATCCGCGTGATGGAGGGACCCCGGCACTATGGGCCCTCCCTTGCACTAAATCATACATCAAGTGGGTCTCATTACATGTGGGGGAATTGAAATCCAACGGTGGAGATCCTTTCTCCACTAAAATAGATGGTCTAGATGACCTTAAGCATACAAGGAAATGAACATCATGATGGGGTCCATGGAGAATGGCCCCATCATGGAACGATCATGATGATCCAAGTGGGCCATTGGCCACACCTTAGGGTCCAAAGTGAGATCCAAACCATTGATCGATTGGCCTCACTTGGCCCATCTTAAAAACATCAAAATCTACCCTATAAAAATACCCACCGCTTGATCTTCTTGCTCCCTTGGCTTCCTTAGCTCCTTGTGCTCCTCTTTGATGGAGGAAGATGAGAAATGGATGGTTGAGATGAGAGATGAAGGGGTGGAAAAGGTGGGCCTCACAAATGTAATTTTCTCACCATGGGAGGACCATACGTATGAATTTTTGCTATGGGAGAGTTTGAATGAGAGAGAGACTTGTAAGGGAGAGAGAGAGAGAGGGAGTGATGGGTGATGGAGTGATGGATGGGAGAGAGGGATGGGGGTGTAAGAACTTTATGACTTTTTTGGCAAAAGGTGTAAGAGGAGTTATGGGTTGTAAGAAACTTTTGACTTTAGGGGCTTGCTTGGGAAATAGTGAAAGGTGATGTGTACTTGACATGATGGGATTGATGGGATTGATTGATTGATGTGACACCTTGTAGAGATTCCCTCGGAATTCACACGCGCGGCGTTTCCTCGCACCGAACGCTGGCCCACATCTCCCAACCAGAGCATCGCATCAGCGCACGAGTCGCGGCATCGGAACCGCGGCGACGACGCGGTCGCTAAGGTACAAGCCCTAGGTTGAGTCGACTCGGGTTGACGGTACGAGAATCCAGGTCACGCGCAAATACCGGTTAAAGGTCGAAGGTTGCCGGAATTCGACCGGAAAGACCGCGGAAGCCTATGGAACGGTACGGTCTAGGATACGAGGCTTACAAAGAGGCCTAAAAATCATCCTGAATGTAAGATCACAGGATTCCCATCATCCGGTTGCCTCAAAGCTTTATATCTGGCCTAAGGATCATAAAATAACCCTATATGTAAAATTTCAGCTATTGGTTCTTTGTGGAAGTGGCCCAACAGAAAGATCAGCCACAAAACCACTGATTTGGGGCCCACCTAATCTCTGGATATTCTTCAAACTTGGGCTCAACCCCATAAATTGGATGGAAGAATGGATGAATGGAGTAGATTCCGCAAAGCATCACTGTGAACCCCACCTTGAGTGGTGTGCGTGTCCACAGCACACGTACACTGGTGGTGCACCAAATCATGGGAGTCGGTCAGTGTGTGGTGACCCGACTCCAAGCTTTTCTCTTACGTAGGGGATGGACAGGGGTTCCACTGTGATGGGTTGTGGCCCACCACCTTCGATCATACAGGTGATCTGAACCATCCAATGTGTCCAGACGGTGGGGCCAACCAAACTTATGAAGTCCACATGCATCCATGCACATGCTCGCAAGAAGACTACTTCAAATGCGGGATGAATGGCAAGAAGATTTGATCCCTTGGGCCGCACTAAACTCGAGCAAAAATGTCCATTCCCGACTGAAATTTTGAGAGGAATCCAATAAGACAGTGGATTTCCTCAACGACGCTGATCATGGGCCCACCGAATGTCTCAGCGTAGGTTCATGCATAAGAGGACGTGCGCAGTAGTGCCCGGCCCACCTTGGGCCACTGTGTGATCTTGATCACCGTCGGGTCAGAGATCCAAACCATTTAGAAGATGCAAAAGGTGGGGCTGACCCCATCCATGAAGACCAAACAGAGTTTGGGACGATCAACATCCCAAAAACCCATTCCAATGCAAACCGGTTTGCGGTTTCGCTACGCAAGGTGTAAAAGGAGCTGCAAAAGCTCCCACCAACTCTCTCTAGCTAACTGACCTACTCACTCCTATAAAAGGAGGAAGAGAGAATGTGGAGGAGATCATCAGACGTGGAGTGGAGACGTGAAAGCAAGAGAGAGAGAGAGAGAGAGCGTGGAGACGGCAACAAGAGGAGTTTTTTTTTTTGTTTTTTTTCTTCCTTGGTTTTCTTCTTTGATGTTTTTCCTTTAAGAGATTTTAGTTCATCATGATTATGATAAACTAAACCTCTTAGCTAGGGCTAAGAGGTGAAGCTTGTAGCGTGATGGGGTGTTTCCTATGCTTGGATTCATGTTATGTTAAACTCTCTTTGCTTCTAGTTTGATTATAAGGAATGCTTTTAGTTTTTAATGATTTATTGTGACTTAAATTACAATGGATCTGCGATAGCTTTAAGCATGTTCTTTTCATTATTGTGATTGTGAAATTAGGAACCCTATTGTTCACCATCGTCTCTTGGACATGGTTGGATGATGGAATCCTTCCTAACGTTCATAATTCTCTTAGATTGGTTGTGGATTGGTACATTTTGTTCTTCACCATTGTGTCATGGGCATGGTTTAGTGATGGAGTCACTTCTAGTTCTCATATCTATCATTCATTGAAAACTAGATCAAAGGAAGTTCAGATTTGATTTTTAATGATATATCTTCCAATTGGATAAGATGGGACTATGATTCCAGTTGCGTCTTTAAATCAAGCATAGATCTCCCTGATCTCTACAAGTGGATCCTTGGAAACCCTAGTTTCCCACCTTTGAATTTTACAAGTTTTAATTAAATAGTTTACAATTATTCCCTTGAATTCTTCAGATTTAGATTGCATCTTCTTCTAGTTCTAGTTCTGGTTACATTCAGAATATGTACAAGGTTCAGTCCCTGTGGTTTCGACCTCGGTCTTACCAAGATAATTACTACATCGTGACCCTACACTTAGGGTTGTGAACAAGTTTTTGGCGTCGTTGTTGGGGATTGACGGTTGCATTTTTCTGAAATTGACTAGTTTTAGAATTAGGTTAAGATTACGATTTTCTAATTTTAGAATTAGGTTTTTCTATTTGATTTTTAAAAACTAACCTAACTTTTCTGTTTTGTAGGATCCAAAGATAGACTTTCTAAATTGGTAATCTCTTTCTAATGTTTCTATTTTCTATGTTTAGAATTAGGGTTTTATTTTCTATTTTTAAAAACTTTCTAATTCTAGGATTTCATTTATTTTTAGAAACTAACTTACTTTATTTTGTAGGTTTAGAACTTTCCTAATCAATTTTTAGAAATTTTCTATTTTCTATTTTTAGAAAATTTTCTTTTAGCAACTACTTTACTTTCTATTTTTAGTTTTAAAAACTTTCTAAGTTTGGAATTTTTATTTTTAGAAACTAACTTATTTTATTTTGTTTTATAGGATCTAATTTAGGAACTTCTAATTTGGTAACTTAACTCAGAAAGTGAGTACCATCCTAAAGCAAGATGTGCCACAGAAATTCAAAGATCCCGGTAGCCCAACCATACCTTGTGTAATCGGGAACTACCGAATTGAGCATGCACTTCTTGACTTAGGAGTGAGCGTAAATCTGATTCCCTACTCGGTGTACAAACAATTAGGTTTGGGTGAATTAAAACCCACCCTAACCACATTACAACTTGCTGATCACTCGGTTCGTGTACGGAGAGGGATAATTGAGGATGTGTTGGTCCAGGTTGACAGATTCTACTACTTAGGAGATCAAACACATTTTGGAGAAAACAGTTAACCCTAACCGTAAGGATTGGTCAATCCGATTAACTGATGCTTTATGGGCTTACCTTATTGCATTTAAAACCTCTATTGGAATGTCTCCATTTAGACTTGTCTATGGGAAAGCTTGCCACTTGCTTGTGGAGTTGGAACATAGAGCCTATTGGACGATCAAAAATCTGAACTTCAATTTGAGCAATGCTGGCTCGCTATGCAAACTTTAGTAGAATGAACTCGAAGAAATTCAAAACGATACATACGAGAACTCGAGAATTTACAAGGATAGGATAAAAGCATTTCATGACCAACACATTCTTTGAAAATCATTCATGCCAGGTCAAAGGTCCTTTTGTATAATTCTCAGTTACATCTCTTTCTGGGTAAACTTTGATCTCGTTGGACCGGCCCTTTCACTATTATCAATGTTTATCCTCATGGGGCCATCAAGATTCAGAATCCAAATAATGGCAATGAATTTAAAGTAAATGGACATCGATTAAAGCCATTTATTGAGAAATTTGATTCAGAGGACATGTCCATACCTCTGATTGATCCTGTGTACCATGATTGATCTCCTAGTCTAATGGAGGTATAGGTAAGTTTACTGCTTTCATAGGACTAGGGTAGTTTGCTTTATGCCATCTAGGATAGTTGGCTTTATGCTGTTAGGATAGTTTACTTTTCAGTTGTTCTAGGATAGTTTGCTTTTTGCTGGTTTAACTCTTGTGCTAACCCACTTTCACACTAAGATCTTTTTGGAAAAGCCTCTTGATTTTGTCCTCAAGTACTACCTTTCCATTACTTCTCCTTTACTTTCGTTGTCTCATGTGCATTGCATGCTTTTATCTTTTACATTGAGGACAATGTAGATTTTAGGTTGGGGATAGGAGATTAGGTTACCGAATCAGTGTTCTCTCAGTCTTGAGCAAAATTTGTAAAAAAATTTTTAATTTTGTGAATTCGAGTGATTTTGAAGGACATCCTTGATTTAGAAGTATAAGATACTTAATGTTGGTGATTTATGACTCTTGGATTCAGTTGCCTGTTAGATTTCACAGTTAAGTTCAAATTATTAATCCATGATTAGAAGTTTTTAATATTGATTGAGTCATGATTTCATATGTCACATCTGGCATACACATTAAGATTTCTGTTCGATATTGAATTGTTAACTTGGGTAATCACTAAGCATGAAAGTAACCAACCTGGGGAATTTGTCCATCACGTTCATTGATTAAAAAAATTTTAAAATTTTTTTTTTAAAAAAAGAATACCTAGCTAAAAAAAACAGTTGTCATCGAAAACAGCTACCTATTAAAGATATTTTAAAAGGTTGACATAGCGTGAAGCCATCGATGGAAAAAATCAAAAGCTGGAAGAATAAAAGGGCTGAACTATAAGGCAAGTTTCGGTTTAGGTTTGGTTATCTGGAATGTTCTTTTTTATTATCGATGTTATCATGAAATTTAAGAATTGGATCCTTAATTGTGATAAGTCGAGGTTACACTCCGCACCCATGGAACTCAATGTTTAGAATTATTCTAATTGATGGATTAATACTTTGAACTTAACCATGAAGTTTACCAAGTGCTCAAGTTTAGGAGAAAATATGACTCAACATTAATGTATCTTAGAATTCTATTATCGGGATTGCTTTTAAAAACCACTTAAGTTTATAAAAAAATTGTCCTGTAATTCTCAAAATATTTTTCACATACTTTGCTTGGGACTAGAAAAATGCGGGTTGGGGATTGTGTTAAGGGTCAAATATTGCATATTAAACCCCAGTTATTACCTGATTTTACGAACATGATAATGCTTAACGCTCTAATTTAATCACATTCGTGTTGCAAGGTGAATTTAGAAGCTTGGACTAAAAAGAGTACTAAAAGTATAGATTTGATGCTCAATAATCACTAAGGCAAGAGACGGATCTTAGGGTATCGAGATTGAAGAATTCACACGCCAAAGATCTGAGAAAACCTAGTGATTGAAGATAAAGAGGCCTCAAAATCATCCTTAATACAAGATCACAGGATTCTCATCATCCATTTGGCTCGAAACTTTATATCTGGCCTAAGGATCATAAAATAACCATACACGTAAAATTTCAGCCATTGGATGCTCGTGGAAGTGGCCCAACAGAAAGATCAACCACAAAACCACCGATTTGGGGCCCACCTGATCTCTAGATATGCTTCAAACTTGGGCTCAACCCCTTGAATTGGATGGAAGAATGGATGAACAGAGTAGATTTCACAAAACATCACTGTGAACCCCACCTTAAGTGGTGTGCATGTGCACAACACACGTGCACTGGTAGTGCACCGAATCTTGAGAGTCGATTAGCGTGCACTAACCTAACTCCCAGCTTTTCTCTTACGCAAGGGAAGGACAGGGGTCCCGCTGTGATGGGTCATGGCCAACCACCTTCGATCAGATGGGTGATCTGAACCATTCAATGTGTCCAGACAGTGGGGCCAACCAAACCTATGAAGTCCACATGCATCCATGCACGTGCTCACAAAAAGACCACTTCAAACGCAGGATGAATAACAGGAAGATTTGATCCCTTGGGCCGCACCAAACTCGAGCAAAAATGTCCATTCCCGACCAAAATTTTGAGAGGAATCTAATGGACAGTGAATTTCCTCACCGACGCCAATCATGGGCCCACCAAATGTCTCAGCGCAGGTTCATGCGCGAGAGGACATGCGCAGCAGCGTCCGGACCACCTTGGGCCACTGTGTGATCTCAATCACCATCGAGTTAGCGATCCGGACTGTCCAAAAGATGCGAAAGGTGGGGCTGACCCCATCCATGAAGGCCAAACAGAGTTTAGGACGATCAACATCCCAAAAACCCATTCCAACGCAAACCGGTTTGCGGTTTCACTGCGCAAGGTGCAAAAGCTCCCACCGACTCTCTTCAACCGACCGACCTACTCACTCCTATAAAAGGAGGAAGAGAGAACGTGGAGGGGATCATCAGACATGGAGTGGAGATGTGAAAACAAGAGAGAGAGTGTGTGGAGATGACAACAAGAGGAGCTTTTTTTTCTCCTTTTTTTTCCTTTCTTGGTTTTCTTCTTTGATGTTTTTCCTTTAAGAGATTTTAGTTCATCATGATTATGATAGGCTAAACCTCTAAGCTAGGGCTAAGAGGTAAAGCTTGTAGCGTGATGGGGTGTTTTCTATGCTTGGATTCATGTTAAGTTGAACTCTCTTTGCTTCTAGTTTGATTATAAGGAACGCTTTTAGTTTTTAATGGTTTATTGTGACTTAAATTATAATGGATCTACGATAGCTTTGAGCATATTCTTTTCATTATTGTGATTGTGAAATTAGGAACCCTATTGTTCACCATCGTCTCTTGGACATGGTTGGATGATGGAATCCTTCCTAACGTTCATAATTCTCCTAGATTGGTTGTGGATTGGTACATTTTGTTCTTCACCATTGTCTCATGGGCATGGTTTAGTGATGGAGCCACTTCGAGTTCTCATACCTATCATTCATTGAAAACTAGATCAAAGGAAGTTTAGATTTGATTTTAATGATATATCTTCCAATTGGATAAGATGGGACTCCGATTCTAGTTGTGTCTTTGAATCAAGCATAGATCTCCCTGATCTCTACAAGTGGATCCTTAAAAACCCTAGTTTCCCACCTTTGAATTTTACAAGTTTTAGTTAAATAGTTTACAATTATTCCCTTAAATTCTTTAGATTTATATTGCTTCTTCTTCTAGTTCTAGTTCTGGTTACTTTCAGAATACGTACAAGGTTTGGTCCCTATGGATTCGACCTCAGTCTTACCGAGATTATTACTACATTGCGGCACTACACTTGGGGTTGTGAGCATACTTCTAGTTGCTTTCAGAATACAAATGAGATTAGTCCCTGTGGATTCGACCTCGGTCTCACTGAGATTATTACTACATCACAACCCTACACTTGGGGTTGTGAATAATGACACTGTCATTGAGTTTTTAGGCTAAATCATCTTAGCCAAAACACAATGGCAGGATATATGGAAGAGTTAGGTCCTCCTATACTCATACAACATGGCTCCTTTTACTCTCAGGATGAAGCCAAAAAGGTGTTAACCGTTACGGTAGAGCTAGGATCTCCTTTTTAAAAAAAAAATAATTATTAAAAGGCCGACTCTTACAATGATTAAACATTTGAAGCCATTGTATATCTCCCTCCACTTGGAAGGGTTTCCGATAAGGGTGTACATCGAGTCGAACTGAGTCAAGCTAGCCTCAGCTCAACTCGGCTCGGCCACTAGCTGACCTCGGCATAAACTTGACTCGGCTCGGTCCTCAAGCCTGACTGGCCAGCTCAGCTTTGTTCGGTCAGCAGCTCAGGCCAACTCGAGCCAAGTTTACCATTGAGGCATTTCCACAAACACCTGGACTGCACCTTCAAAATCCCTCTGTATGTGAAACAAGAGAAATGATTTTACAGGTATTTTATCAAAAACCTTCTAAAAAATATAAAAACTAAGAAAAACCAAGAAAAAACTGGTATTTGTTTTATACACATACCTTCCTTGCCACCAGCCATACTTCATTGAGTCATTTTATCAAACACTTGGTGAGCAACATCAATGGCAAAGTAACCGAGTCACCGAACTCGTTCAATCTGAGTTCGATTCAAGCTAGATTCGATCCGAGTCGAGTCAAGCTAGGGCCTGCTCGAACTCATTTTCAAGCTAAAAAAATCAGCTCGACTTGGCTCAAACTTAGATTTGAACCGAGTTGAATCTTTTTCAAGTTGAGTTGAGCGAGCTAACCGAGCTAGCTCGGTTTGTGTACACCCCTAGTGTCCGATCACTCATGTTCTAGTCGATAATGGATTTGTTATTAACATTCTCCCAGCCAAAATGATGGCTGAATTAGGAAAGAATCAAAATGATATTATTTCGACCGAAATCAAAATGAGTAATTTTGCTAGAGAAGTAACGAAAATGCAAGATGTTTTACCAGTTGAACTAATAGTGGGAACCAATAAGGTATTGGATTCTTTTTTCATGGTCGACACTTTATCAAATTACAATGCTTTACTTGGACGAGATTGGATTCATTCATTCTCATGCATTCCATCATCACTATACTAATTCGTGATCTTTTGGAACCAAGATAAAGTAAATTTGATTTTGGCATATAACAAACCATTCTTAGCCATTTCTAACACGGCCGATACTTATTTCTATGGAAATGAGATCAGACCAATACGATTTACAAGAAGAGATAAGAATGGAAAACTGACTGGAGCTGATGCTAGACTCAACCCTGATAATGTCATACATTATATTGCTACCATGATTCGACTAAATAAAGAGTTTTTGAATATTATAACTTCCTTTCATGTGACTATAAGCTACACGATAAAAGAAATCTCATGATGGACTGATCTTTAGTTAAGGCCGAGTTCATGGCCATAGTACATCACCTTGAAGAGATATTGGAAAAATATGATAATTGATGTTTTGTCAAGGTGATTAGATTACTAAAGATGGTATTGAAATGAAGGATTTGAAACCAACCCTAGAGAAATTAAAGAATTCTCAAGCTCAAGTTCAAGATCATCTAATAGAGACAAATTTGGGAACAAAATAACATTTTAAGCCTATTTTTATCAGTAGATTATTAGATTCTCAAATACAAGCCAAACTTATTAATTTACTTAAAGAGTTTGCTAATTATTTTGCTTGGGATTATCATGAGTTGCCTAGATTAGACCGAAATCTGATTGAAAATAGGTTAACCATGAAGAAAGGTAATCGGCCATGTAAACAACCGCCTAGGCGAATGATAGCTAAAGTGACGTAAAGGTAAAGGAAGAAATTGAGCAGCTTTTGAAATCAGGTTTTATTAAACCCATTAAATATGTTGAATGGATTTCAAAGCATAGAGTATGTATTGACTTTTGAAATTTAAATCAATCCACACCAAAGGATGAGTATCTTGTGCCTATGGCCGATCAGCTAATCAATCGGGCTGCTAGACATCAAATGGTATCTTTTATGAGTGGTCATTCAAGTTATAGTCAAATAAATATTATAGTGGAAGATGTCCCAAAAACAGCCTTCAAATGTCCTGGTCCTTTAGGTATGTTTTACTGGGTTGTAATGTCATTTGGGCTTCAAAATGCATGAGCTACTTATCAAAGAGCTATGAACACCGTTTTTCATAATGTGATTAGTTAATTCATGGAGATTTATATCAATGACGTGGTGGCAAATCAGTTAATTGAACCGAATATTTTAACCACTGACAAAAGTTATTTGAAAGAATGAGGATTCATAAATTAAAGATAAAACTTTTTAAATGCGCTTTTGATGTATCGATCAGAAATTTTATGGGATTCATGGTACATCAAAGAGGAATTAAAATTGATTAGTACAAGGCACGAGCAATAATAAAAGCTTGGCCGCCAAGAACCAAAATTGAGTTACAAAGGTTTCTTTGCAAGATTAATTTTTTACAACGATTTATTTCTAATTATGTTGGAAAAACTAATGTGTTTTCTCCTTTATTTAGCTGAAACAATGAGATGAGTTCAGATGGGAGGTAGAACATCAGTTGGCTTTTGACAGCATTAAAGATTATTTGTCCAGGCCATTAGTATTGATTCCACCAATAAAGGATCGACCACTCAAGTTATATGTCTAGGCTTCCATAGAATTGGTTAGAGATCTACTAGCACAAGACAACAATGACCAAAAAGAGTGCGCATTCTATTATCTTAGTCGAACATTGTTAGATACCGAGAGACGGTATTCTATCATAGAAAATTTATGTTTATCATTGTACTTCGCAGCTACAAAATTAAGACATTTTTTGTTGGCCAAAATAGCTAATGTGATTATAGTAACTAATTTGTAAAAATATATATTAAATTGGCCAATTTTGAATGGTCGAATTGGCAAATGAATTCTCATATTATCTTAGTTTGATTTAGTATATGTGCCACAAAGGGTTATAAAAGGATAGGCCATAGCAGATTTTCTAGTTGATCATCCCTCAAAACATAGAGAGTCGACTTTCTTTGGAGGCCTTAGATTTATATGTGGTCTGTCGGTCACCTTGGAGACTGATATTTAATGGTTCACGGATCGACAAAGGATCAAGGGCATGGATTGTCTTGATCGATCTAGTTGGTAGAAATAAGAATTTATGTTTCATCTTGAGTTTGATTATACCAATAATCAAGCAAATACAAAGCCTTGATAATCAGTTTAGAGTTGTTGGATGATTTATGAGCAAAAGTGGTATTGGTTATGGGCGATTCCTTATTAGTAATAAACTAATTAATTGATTTGTTTAATTATATAAGTGTAGCTATACAGTCATATCATCTTTTGGCAACACAGTTGCTAAGTAAATTCGATGAAGTCAATTTAAAACATATAACTTAAGAAAATAATATTAATGCAAATGAAATGGCACAGTTAGCATCAGGGCTTCAAATTGCTTAAGAATTTGAAGGAAGAATAGTGATTGTTCAAAGGAAGTCATTACCTTCAATTTTTCAAAGGGAATTGATTGAAGAAATTTACCAGGTCAAGATGAACGGTGATAATTGGAGAGCTCCAATCATAAAGTATCTTCGGCCCTCACAGACAAAGGTCGATCGAGATATTAGAATGATGGCTATAAATTATGTATTTATTGATAAGGAACTATATCGAAAAGCTGCTGATAGAGTATTGTTGCAATGTTTGAGCAAAAAAAGAATCTATGTTGGCTATGAGTGAAGTGCATGAAGGAATTTATAGAGCACACTAGGTCAGAAGAAAATTAAGGCTCACACTTCGATGCTATGGGTATTTCTTGTCAAGCATGTCAGCTGACTATAACCAATATGCTAAAGGGTGTGAGGCATGTCAAAACCATGGGTCGATATAGCATGTGCCCATGACCAAATTGTATCATATTCTCAAACCTTGGGCATTCCAAGGATGGTTCAATGATTTGATAGGAAAAAATTTATCCTCATTCATTTAAAGGGCATCATTTTATTATTGTAGCAACTGATTACTTTATCAAATGAGTAGAAACAAAACCTATGTTAGGAATAGATCATCGAGAAATTATTGAGTTCTTTAAGACTCATATAATTCATCGATTTGGAATTCCTGAATCAATTACTATGAACCGAAGGGAAGCTGTAAGACCCGTATCCTAGTCCATACTGTTCCAACGACTCTCGCGATCCTTCCCGACGAAGTCCAGTAATCCGCGACCTATAATCGATATTTGCGCGCGACCCTAAGTCGTATCCTGTAGATTTGAGTCAGCTTAATCTGAGACTTGTACCATTGTGACAGCACCGTCGTCGCGGTTCCAACGTCCCGACTCACACACAGATCCGATACCCAAGCCGGAAGATGTGGGCCGGCGTTTATTTTAAAGAAATGCCGCGCATTTGCAATCCCAAGGGAATCTCTACAATATATCCCATCAATCAATCAATCACCTCATGTCAAGTACAAGAGCAAGCCATGCTTTCTTTCTCCACAAGTCAAGCAACCCCAAAAGTCAACCAATCTCTCACCTCACCCATCACTCACCTCACATCCATCACTCCTTACAACCCTCTCTCTCTCTTTCTCTCTCTCTCTCTTCACATTTTTCAAGTAACCAAGCAAAGAGAGAGGAGTGGACGTCCATGGTTTTCCAAGAGAGCAAGTGAGTTGTGTGTGGCCCACTTCCTATCCCAAAAAACCATCATCCTAGCCATTCAAACCTCATCACCCTCCATTAAAGTGAAGCACAAGGAGATCGGCGTTCCATCGGATCAAGAAGATTGAAAGGTGGGTGCTTCTATAGGCTAGTTTTCATATTTTTATGATGGGCCAAGTGAGGCCTACTGATCGATGGTATGGATCTCACATTGGACCTTAAGATGTGGTCGATGGCCCACCTTGATTATCAATATCATTCCATGATGGGGCCATTCTCCATGGACCCCATCATGATGTTTACTTTCTAGTTTGAAAAGGGGTCATCTAGACCCTCTATTTCGGTGGAGAAATGATCTCCACCGTTGATTTTGATCGGCGAGCCCATATGAAATGGGACCCACTCGATGTACATTTTAAATCATGCAAGGAAGGGCCTATAGTGTCGGGGTCCCTCCATCACTTGATCTCTCTCTCTCTCTCTCTCTCTCTCTCTCTCTCTCTCTCTCTTTCCCTTTTCTTTGTGATGATGTAGTTGTGTGGCCCACTTGGATGGACCCCACTTTGATGTATGTATTACCCACGCCATCCAACCTTTTTTTTGGTGGCCCACATCCACGGGTGGGGCCCACCTTAAATGTATGTGTTGAGCCCAAATCGTCCAGCGTCCCTGTGAAATGAAAAATACAAATATTAGCTTGGTTCCCCAAGCTATTTAGGTGGGTCGCTTGTGTAGGCCCCACCTTGAGGCATAAATTCAATCCACACCATCCATTCTTTTCCCCAGACCATTTTAGGCATTGAGCCGAAAAATGTGGCCAATCCGACTTTCTGGCGGGTCATAGCATAACAAACAGTGGCTTTACCGTTGAAATTCACCCTGACGTTTCTGTACCCCAAAATATATTGAATATTGGGCTCGTTTGGCTTGTCTTGAGCTATGGGGGCCAATAGTGGGGTCGGATTTCCCTGATGTGGGCTCGACCTGTGAAAAACCTCAGAAATAAAAAAAAATTAAAAAAAAAAATTTAACATGCAGCAGTTAACGCTGCTACTGTCAGAGGCGCGGGCAGTGCCTGCTACGCTGGCGGGCGGACGAGCAGGGACCCACGGTCCCAACCGTGGGCCCCACTGTGGTTTGTGTTGTGCATCAACACCATCCATTTTATGGGCCCCTTAGGGCTGTCAGCCATCCCCAAAAATCAGCCCTATCTGGAACTCAAGTGGCCCACACGGTAGGAAACAGTGGGGTTGAACCGTCTGCCATTGAAACCCATTTTTGGGTTCACAGAAGTTTTAAATCAATATGAAATTTATTTTTACTCTTCATCCAGGTCTGCGTGACCTTATGAACAGATTGGATGTTAGATAAACATTATGGTGCGCCCCACGTGGAACCCACCAGAATGTATGTGTTTTGTCACCACCGTCCACACCACTGGACGGTGGGACCTCCCACGTGATGTATGTGTTTTACACATGCCGTCCATATGTTTTGATGGTGGGACCCACTGCCATATGGCGACAGCAAGTGTTGTGGGTCCCACTACTAAATAGTATATTGTATTATATATTATATACACCATATGATATATGCATGGTGGTGGGCCCTACATGGTACCCACCTTTGCCTTCCTAAGTGCAGCCAGCTGCTTGTGCAGGAGCCATCTAGCTGCTCCTTTGTTGGCAGCAGGCCCCACATTGATGTATATCGACACCGTCCACTATTTGAACATATGGGCAGATTGTTCACCTTGATGTATTTTTGTGATCCATCTGTGAGGCCCACTTTGATGTATTTTGTGGCCCATCTGTAAGGTCCACCTTAATGTACTTTGTGGCCCATCCGTCGGGCCCACTTTGATGTACTTTGTGGCCCATCCGTCGGGCCCACTTTGATGTATTTTGTGGCCCAATCGAGAGGCCCACTTTGATATACATGTGACTCATCATGATGTATTTTTTAGGCCCAAGTGTTGGGCCCACCTGTTACGTTATGAGGCCCACCTTGATGTGTATGAGGCCATTTGTTAAGGCCACCTTGATGTGTATGAGGCCATTTGTTGAGGCCACCTTGATGTGTATGGGGCCCATGGGTTGAGGCCCATGGTGATGTATTTGGAGCCCATGGGTTAAGGCCCATTGTGATGTATTTGGAGCCCATGGGTTGAGGCCCATTGTGATGTATTAGGGCCCATGAGTGAGGCCCAATTTGATGTGATGTATGAGGCCCACCTTGACATATATGGGGCCCATTTGACGAGGCCCGTTCGTTGAGGCCCACCTTGACATATATGGGGCCCATTTGATGAGGCCCATTGTGATGTATTTGGAGCCCATGGGTTGAGGCCCATTGTGATGTATTTGGGGCCCAGTGGTTATGGCCCATTACAATGTACATAAGGCCCGTTGATGTGGCCCACTTAATTTATATAAGGCCCATATGATGCAGCCCATTTGATGTATTTGAGGCCCATGGGTCGAGGCCCAATGACATGTATACAAGGTCTATAACATTGTGTGATTTCATCATGGGTTATGTACTGACATTTATGGCGGGCCATGCCTTGGGAGCAATGTCGGTTTGACATCCACATTGTAAGAATAATGTTGGTTAAATGTTCACATTTTAACTCTCCCTAGGGCCCATTGATAGGCTTATACTTATTGTGTGTAGGCTGTTTAGGCCCATCTTCGTTGTGAGGATAGTTCATTACTTTATAACATGCGTAGTATAATTTCATGACTCATGCCATACACATCATATGTATGCTTGAGATGAGTAGTGACTGATCATAGCATAGCCATTGGGCAGATTATTTAGGGGACTCACTGATAGGAGTTACCCACATAAGCGCGTGGTATGCGCAAGATTATTGCATAACTGGACAGTGTGACTCATGCATCTCACATATGTGTGACATGATCATTATATGCCCTAATGACATCAAGGTCGTGGCCTCCATAGACACATTGTGGATGGCCAGATGGAACATCAAAAATGCTTGGTTCTAGCACTGTGGGCATGTAAGATGTCCTTGGGTGAAAATTCCAGAACCTCCTTGGTACTAAGAGATGCTCCAACGTTTAGACCGAGTGGAATATGAGACCGGTGCCTATACCATGAGGTCGTGTCTCTCACTGTGCCATGGTCGGTTGGAAGGGGGTGTGGCCTTATCCGCCCGAGTGAGGGGCTTATAAGCTAGGCTGAGTATGAGCAGTTCGTAAATGGGTCCGCTATCGACGAGTCGGGCCCAATATTGGCAGGCGGATAGTGAGGTCTCTTCCACTTGCTTGGCTGTGCAGCTAGGGAGGAGGCAGTCAGTGTGAAGTGTAATAGACCCCAGTGATTTCCCCAGAGAGCAACCGTATTGATATGTGGACTCATTGAGCAGGAATTGCATATCCATTCATTCATTCATTCACTATCCACTCAGGCTGGTGGTGCGTAACTATTTGTTACGTGTACCTTCGCATGGCCAGGATTTCGGTTGGGCATGCGACTAACCTGAGATCAGGAGTTTACCACATTGAGTCGAACTATCCAAATTTAGGTATGGGACTGATTTGGATAGAAGTCCCTTGTGGTGGACCCCGTAGCCTGCGATACTACATACTATCACCCCGACTTCACATTCCAGCATGGTCATTTCATTCGCACTGCATATTACATTGCATCTGCAGTACTTAGCATTTTGGGTTACAATGCTTTTGCACTTTATATGGCCTAGATGAGGTTGATGGTATTCGTGGGTCGTTAGGATTTGCATATTGCATTGCATCCTCAGCATCTGTTAGTCTTATTATGTTTTACATCGCATAGCCTTGGTACGGCTGATAGCACTCATGGACTTACCAGTATATTTTCGCTTATTCTGATATTGTATGATCTTGTTAGTATTTTCGCTTATTCTGATTATGTATGATTTATGGGCTTTATGGTATACTTGGCATTTATCTTATGCACACACTTTCACCACCTTCTAAGCTTTTATAAGCTTATGCTCGATAGATGCGTGCAGGTGGTGTTAGGTTGCAACAGCGTTGAGCTTGGATCATGTAGCTAACTTATGGAGCTTGCATTTGACATATGTATTTCCCTTTCAGCATTGTATTCAAATGATTATATTAGTGGATATGTGATGATGATGTTGCCTTTATGATTTGGGTAAACTTGTGATTATGCTTCTTACGGAAAAAAAAAATATACATTGGAAAATCCTCCTTGTAGGATCCCAGGATCGGAATCTGGCATGTGAGTGTTGGGATCCGAGAATAGGGTACTACGGAGGCTGTCGGCGCCGGATTCGGTGATCAAGAATTTTGTGAGCCTGTTTTTCGAGTTTGGGGGCGTGACAGAAGCATTCTCATCCAAGCAGATCAATGCAATGGCCCGTCAGTATTATTACATTCATCACCTTACCATGCTCAGGCCAACAGCTAGGCCAAGGCTAGTAATACGGTCATCAAGAATATTTTATAGAAAATTATTGATGAGAATCTCAAACAATGGCATATTAGGTTGTTAGAAGCTCTTTAGGCTTATTGCAACTCATTTCGAACAAGCATAAAGATGAGCCCATTTAAATTTACATGTGGACATGATGTTGTGTTACCCTTAGAGGTGACTATCTCATCATTACGGGTAGCCTATCAGGCAAACTTACCCTTGGCCAAGTTCACAAAGGCAATGTTGGTTGAACTTGAGGACTTGGACAAAATTCAATTAATGACCTTAAATTCCATTATGACAAATAAGTCCAGAGTCAGTCGAGCATACAATAAGAAAGTAAAAATAAAATAAAAAATAAAAAATAAAAAAAAGTTGGCTTTTGGAGAAAGGGATATGGTTTGAAAAGTGATATTACCTCTTGGAACTAAGGATACTAAGTTTCATAAATAGTCACCTACATAGGATGGACCATTCATAGTTATGAAGGTTCTCCATGGAGGAGCTTATATCTATCATGATATTTATGGAAAGATAGCAAAAAATATGATAAATGGTCGATTTCTAAAAGCATATCATCTTACTCCGTGGGAGATATGAAAAGATCAAGCCAAGCAATTATTAGAATAATAAAAAATGATGCGCAAAGATCAAAATTGGCCAAAAGACAGAAGTAAGTATGTGTGTGTGTGTGTGTGTGTGTGTATCCAATGGGCTAATTACATATCTTTATTTAGGTAAAGAAAAAGAAAGAGCTCAGTCGAAATGTAACTCAGGCGTAAGCAGTCTTTATCTCATTAAATTCCTTGGTAGCATGTTCTCTGATGAGTTCAGCCATTTGTCTTTAAATCTTCTAAGACTTCACTTTCTAAGACACGGTCAAGGAAGCGTAAGAGTTGGTTAATGCAGCAACTGATGACATTAGCTTTGTATTCTATCTCTCTCTTCGGTTTGTTGTTCTCACGCGACTGAGCTTGATAAAGATCGATATGAGAATTGATGAAATTTAGAAGAGAGTGGGAGTAATTCGAGCACGCGCTCAATCGCATGGAGGTCGTCATCAATTTCTTTACACTGAACCTACAAATTTCTCATCATCACTTTGTTAAAATGATGTTGCTGAGTCCAGTGCATGCAATTATACTAGGCCCAATCATATTGATCGAAAAGTATTTATTTCCTTGTGAATGGAAGCATGCTCATTTGCATGAGCATCGAGCCTTTCCAAATCTTTCTCGGCAGCAAAGTATGCATCGCTGATACTCTGAAGTTCGGTTAAAGCATCTAGAAGTTCAGTTAAAGGAACATCATTCCTTGCCATTATCCGAAGTTTATGAATAAAAGGATATATGTCGTACTGAAGGGTGGAGTGAGAGAAGGCATCGATGTCCAAGAAAAGGATTTCTCTTAAGAAAGCTGAGCCTGATCGACAGGAGACATGGGTAGAGAATAAGATCTTTCGAAGAATGAATTTAAATGAATTCGAGTGCATAGGGAGAAAGAACCAATGACTCCTTTATATAGGCGCACTCAGAATGGATAGTCATGCCTGAAGACGAGGCGTCGTGATGGATGAATTGCCTCATTAATGGCATTACACGTTCCTTAGGAAGAGGGAACGAATGGGCACACGACTTCTAATATATGTGTCATCTCATTAATACAGTTATGCCATGCATGCAAAAAAAAAAAAGCTAAGCACTCGAAGTAATACAAGATGGGTGGAAAGAAACATTCTGTCCAATTGTATTAAAGATAAAAGAAAAGTACAGACCGATGACAGATAAGTACAAAGCAATTAGAATTTAAAGGACAAAAGGAGGTAATCCCTTCTTGAAGCTTCTGACTGCTTGGCTTCCTGCCAATGGAGAGAAGCCTAATTTTAGCTTCTGAGTGTGTTATTTAACCAATCAGTGGAGTGTGCTCTTGCATATATGCGCCCAACTGATTGATTTCAGCCTTCTGACCATGTCTGTGCTCGATCAGAGATTTTTCTTCTTCTTTCAGCACTTTCAGTTTATCCTCTATGTCTAAGATTTGGGCTTTCAGATCAATTAAAGTTGTGTCTGACCCCTTCAGGTTGTTGTATACAATAGAAATTTTTTCTCTAACAGTGGCAATCTCAGTCATTCTAAGGGAGACAGTTGAATGCTCAGCTTGAAGTCTATCAACCTCAATAACTGTATCTTAATGCTCGTTAATCAAACTCAAAAATTTATAGAGTGCAAGAATTTTAGCTGATAGAGACTCATCATATCGAGTGAGAGTTTGGTGCCGATGAATGAGGAAGTTAAGTCTCTCGATTGATCTCGACGTAATGATGTCAGCAACACCAGAGTGAATGAAAACTCATGATTCCCCCTGAAGCTGTTGGATCTTTGATGAATGTGCTAGGGATTCGGCCACGAGAATATCAAAGGGAAGTCATGAATAAAGGAGGATAAGATGTCTTCCATGGGAAGTAACTCATCGGAAGAAGAAGATAAGTATCGGCCAATGAGGCCAAAGAGACAGAAATGCCGACTGTGGAACATTTATAGCTTAACCAGGAGAGACTTCAATTGGTTGAGAGTTTTTCTATTCCAATACTTCTATTTCATCCAAAAGAACCATCCTATGTTTGTCGACCGGGGTAAGGATTACTTGATCAGTTGGTTTCATAGATAGAGTAGGCTTAATGGAAGAAAAGGTTGTTGACACGACCGATTCCACGACTCCATGATGTGTGAGCGATGAAGTTATATATTGTAAAAGAAGATTGAAGAACTCCACGGACTGGTATATTATTACCTACTCTTGAGTTTGACCTTCTGTCTGATGTTCTAATCGACGAATGTCACTCATAGTCTCTTCAGAGTCAAAAATTTCAAGTCTTTCTACCAGAGGTTGAGCAACATCGACTAAAATAGATCTCTCAGGTTAAGAATGTGGCACAAAGACTAAATTTTCAAAGGCCAAGAGGTCTTTGGTTATTGTAAAAAGAGAGAGAAATTAAGACAAGAGGATTGCAAAATAATTAAAAAAGAAATGAACAAAATATTAAAACAACATCCACCTAAATCTGATAGAACAACAAAAGTAGTAAATTAGTCGATCGCTAGGGAGATTTTAATCATGCACGACAAGTTTCAGAATTACTTTGACTATGTTTATGGTTGGTTATTACTCCAATTGAGGAATTCTCCAGAATGGTCGTGACTGCACAGCTCTTGGCTGAGATGCATTCTCAGTCTCTACCAATTCTCTTCTCGTGGATGCTTGACGCCATTGCAAATGATGTATCTGAGTTCGAGTCATTGCTTCAGGGGCGGCCAGGAATTTGGGATGCATGACCCTTTTCTAGACTCCCTTCTGAGTCGGTAGAGGCTTAAACATCATTTGACTCAAATTTCTCTACTGAGGCCGACAGTCAAAGGGCGGGAATGATTTTTGTGGTCGATAGGGCTCTCTTTTATCGGTCATTTTTTGGAATTACATGTTCGACCTGCCTCGCTGGCCGAGGTGGAGCTTCCACATCTTAGGCTATTCTTGAACATCGGTAGTATAGTGGCGAGACTCGACGACCACGTTGCATTGCTCTTGACTGTTCTACGAAAGTTGTCACCATTGTATATGTAACACCCCAAATTTTCGCTGCTCGAGTACATACCCGTGCCCAAGAATTTTGGGTGTTAATAATGTAAAAATTGGATGCTTCAAAATCGCACCTTGATTTCATTTTTTACATCACATCCAGTTACATTCATGAGAATAAAATAGATTGTATTTATTATTCCATTAGAGTAAAAAAAGAGTTCAACTAATTTTCTAATGCCCTCTCAATGGGAACTTATTACATTTTCTTAAAATAAGCAGTAGAAAAATAAAAGCAAATTGTGCACTATTCTTCTTCGCTACTCAAACATATCTTCCACAGAACAGTCGTCGTTCGTATCATCAACTTGTAATTTACCTACAACATTTGTATGGTTGGAGAGGGTCAATGTCCTACTTATAGTTATGGTTATCCTTTAAGATTAACAATAATTCAAGAGATATATAAGAATAATGTGAGGGTTCCGATACATCTTGTACTCCACCACTATGAATGGTATCGATATGCGCAATCAATCTACATGAATGCATGCCTAGCATAGTGTGTGTGGTCTATCATATGTAGTAGAAATCACAATGTGGAATATAGTTCATAGAAAACCCGGATTGCCCCACATCCCATACTATAGAGATTCATCGGTGTGTCCAATGCTCCCGTGAATTTACATGAACACCTCAAGACAGCACAACACACTGATCGAGTAAATTACGTGACACGATTTGTTCATGGAGTGACTATTTACGACATCCAATCCGGAAGTGATGTAACATGAATTACGAATTACTTACATCGATTTGTGTACCACTACCCAAAATCCATGGAATTACATGTCGACTAAGAGGGTCACTACCTAGAGTGCATTATGTCTACGATAAAATCTATGAACCACTATATACGAGGCCTGTAACATATCACTTGCATCAATAAAGAAATAAATCAAACCATGGGAGTTTTGAAATTCCAAGCACATGCCCAAGCCATAAAGGGAGGTAGCATAAGGCTGACCTAATAAAGGAGAAGAGTAACAATAAGCTAACTCAATAAAAGAGAAGAGTAGCAAATAGGCTAATTTAACAAAAATAAGAGAAGAGGAGTAAAAGGCCAACTCAATATACAGTGGAAGCACGCGTCGCTTTCAAAATTGGCAAAGGATAAAGCTTATATCCATCACCCCACATAAATTCATAAAAATCACACATAATTAAAATCATACTTTAATCATAATTCCCAAAAGGATAAATAATTGATAATGGTAAATCAACTAATTGCATGAAAAATCACGATAATATGAAAGTATGCAAAAAAAAGATAAATCATATCAACTCAAATTAGCGTAAGCTTTAAAGGAATCTCTAACCTTAGCCTTAGATCTAAACCCTAGGTAGATATTCATATAGGAAAGCTTCTACATGAATCACGACATCGCTTGAGCAAGAGGGAAACACCATACATGTGAAGAAGGAAGAGGACAATGGGAATATAGGCTTCTCTTTCTCTTTCTCTTTCTCTCTTCCTTGTACATTTGAGAGGTGGTGGGTGAGTGGAGAAGGAAACGCACTCCTCCTTTTATAAAGGAGTGGGTGTGTGAGAGGGGGGTGTTTCACATCCTAGTTGGATCGAGTTTCTCCAATTTGACCTTTTCTAGTGATCTTTCTTTAAAGCTAATTCGTTCAATGTGTCGGGGTCGTCGAATAGGGCCAAGGTATATGATTTTCTTGGTGATCCGAAATTTAGATTGGCCTATCTTAAAAATTCTCCTCATGGGTGCCAAAATGAACTTTATCTCAATTAACAGTCCTCACTTAATGATCATGACTCAATTTTGAAAGAAATGTGCAATCAGGATAGGAAAACAGTTGGATAAAAGTTGGTGGTTGATCAATAGTGAAAAAGGCCTAAATATGAAATTTTACCTTTTGCACCAAAATGAAGGAATTGGAGTCAAGGTGGTCATTATTTAACAGTGTGAGATTATAGATCAAGGTCTAAATTTTGTATGATATCATAGTCATATGAGGTCAAAGTGTGGTCTAAATTCGAGTTGCGATGGACAGTAGAAAGTGGTTAAATCAGAAGATCCGAATTTATTAGGAGTTGGTAAGCCTCGAAAGGATAACTTCGCACCTAAGGAAAAGCCTACTGAAGTAGAGTCTTCATATTTCACACTCGATCCATATTATGTACAATCCAAATCGTTCATATAAAAGGAAATATCCTACTACGACTACTCATGGGGTTTCTTTACTTGATAGACACCAAAATCAACGGTTAAGAGGATGATTTGTCAATTAGGTCACTTTTACAATGATCTAAGGGCTAAAATTTAACATGTATAGTTAACTTATGATACATAAGTATGGTATAAAATTTTACATCAAACGGATAATGAGAACCATAAGATCTAGAATTCAAGGGTCTAGGTTAATAGCATTTTTGTAATTATTGTTGATATGAGAGTTTTAAAAAATTTAATGGTTCTACATGATTATAGGCACGTTTCTAAGTAATTCTTATAAAAGAACTTATATCTAAATCATTATAAAGAAAAATTATTCACCAAATTAATTAAGGGAATGTACATATATCAACCAACATAATGGATGGTCAGATGATATGTTAAAAATAGAAAAACTTAATGGTTAATACTCTGATCATGTATGTAAGTGGGTGTATGATCAATTTTATAAACAGATGATCATAAGTAGGTTTTTAGAGTGATCAAGAGGCTGAATACGTATACCGTTAGATTCAAGTGACTTGTTCACATGTGGAAGTTTCTCATATTATAGTTTTGATGATGAGTTAAGCATATTCATAGGTGGTGAACAAGATGAATGGATTAGAATTTCAATTTGATATGTGTACGAGTGGATGTAAACATCAGGTAGTTAGTTTACCATGATCGAGTGGTCCAAACTCAAAGTGGACGGTCAGATATCTTTACCTAACGGTGAATAGTTGATTAAAGTCCTAAAAATTAATGGTTGGATGACTTGATCTATGGATGAAGATTATTTCCAATGGTCGGGTTAGAGAATAGATGTAAGGTTAGGAGAGGCTAAACTGGTGACATACACATGTATATACTAAATAAAATTTCATTGTAACACTTGAGAACTTTCAATACTCAAGTATTGAAAAGTTCAGGGTGTTACAGTATAGGATTGGTATTGTCTTGATCTTGATCGTTGTGGCATATTGTGGTAATGACTAGGACCCAGATCAAACCTTTGCCTTTGTTGATCCAATCTCCGTAGGTTCACTGTGGCTATGTTGACATCCAGATCAGGTGATAATGGGTCAATATCTATTAGCATTGCTTCTTCACATTTTTCTAAGAATTTCAACATTCCATGATCGATGTTATCCTGAATAACATTCCTGAATACAACAAACTTGTTAGTGGAATGAGAACGCATTACATATCATTTACAATATTCCATCTTTTTTAATTCAACGGCCGTTGAAATTTTGTGATTATTAGGAACTTAATAAACTTCCGACTAGCAGTATCTTGAATATCTCATCAGCTTAAGTGATATCAAAGGTGTATAATTTTTGAGCCTTTTACGTGGTCAGCGCAGTTTTTTCCAACTTGACCAGTGCTGAATAAATCGGTGGCTTTTTTTACACTACCTTGGCAATCGCAACTTTGTAGTTAGGGTCATGGTAGTATGTCCTAATTGTTAAGTTATTTTGCCTAGATCCTTCATGGAGGAGCTCCTCATATCTGGAAACATTTCTAGTTAAATCATACAAATCCGAAATTTTTATTGTAATAAATTTCTTTCAGAGTTTGTATTCTGGGTCATCTTGCGCAAGTTGCACAAATTCGGCTTCAGTCATGACGAGCTTACATCACCTTTTAGTTATTTTGAACTAGGTGATGTAACTCTCGCAAGATTCCCAAGGAAACTATTGAAAACATGTGAGATCATCCATGGTCATATCCCTATCCTTGGAAAAGAATTAAACATGGAATATCTCCTCCATCTCTTACCAGGTATGGATTGAATTTGACAGTAAGTTGGAGTACCATGTGTTGAAACTCAAATATTGCATATTTAACCCTTCAATTACATTAGTTTTCCTAGCATTTAATTGATAATTTGATTTAATTATATACGTTTTTGTCATGCGAGGTGATTTAGAAGCTTATGATGAATATGCGCTTAAAATAATGGATTTAGAACTTAAAAGAAGATAATAAAGAATTGAAGATTTAGAAGTCATTAATGAAAAATTCGCATACTAAAGATCCAAGGAAACCAAGTGAGGAATGAAGAGAATCAAAGGTTTGAAGTGAAGAAAATGAATCCTTAAAATTGGCCAGAAAAAATGATATTTTGAAACTCCAAGTCTAAAAGAGAAATTTTTGAAATAATTCTCAAAATAGACTTCGATGGCATCAAAGTGACCTTGATGGCATCGACAATTGATGAATTTTAGGCTCAACTCACTAGACAGTTCTAGACAAACTTCGATAGAATCGAAAACAGTTCGATGGCATCAAAGGTGCAATCGAAGACTGTTCGATAGCATCGAAGTTTGCCATCGAAGATGCGTAGAGTGCGTAAATTTAAGGCAGTTTGTGAACATTTCTGAGGCTGTGTGAAAGTTTGAGTTGCAAAACTTTTTAAAGGAGTCCCTAGTTTACTCCAAATCATCTTTTAGAGTTTGGAAAGAGAGATATGGCCTAGGTGGAGCACCGACTACATTCTTCCACTTCGATTTCTTCACGATTCTATTTGATCTTTTTATTTTCTTATAGGATGTTAGTCTTATTAGGCTAACTCTTGGCTAAGGCTAAAGGATGAAACCTATAGTTTATTTTGATGTTTATCTTACTTTGATTCAAGTTTATGTTGAACTTTATTGATTTCTAGTTTGATTTAAGAAATATTTTTAGTTTTCTATGGTTTATTGTGACTCCAATTACAGTAGATGCTCTGAGACTTTGAATATCTTCTTACTTATTTTAAATTATGTGATGTATATAAGTCATTGTTCACCATCATCTCCTGGGCATGGTGGATGATTGAATTCCCTGCCATCATTGCAATTAGACGGATATTTGGGAACTAATCTAATGAAAGTTCAGATTCTATTTTAACCACTCCATCATCCGATTGGATAGAATAGGACTTCGATTCCAGTCGAGTTATCATTGAATCAAGTAAATTGAATATTGAGATTGCTATAGGTGGATTCCTAGATCTTTAGTTTTTTATCTTTATTATCCAAAAATCTTTTTATCTCACTGGATTAAAAACCTAGACAACCAAGTTAGATTTAGATTAGTTCTATTCCATGTTCCTCATTCCCTGTGGATTCGACCTTATTCTCTTCAAGTTATTATTACATCGCAACCATGCACTTAGGGTTGTGAACACCATGTGAAGGTCATTATTGTCAATGAATGACTGAATAGTTGTAACTTGTGATATTCATTATTAGTTAGTTCATCACATTGCATAGTAAATCGACCAACGTGTTCAATGGTCGATTGACCAATATCGCTCGAGAATAGGGCAAAATTCAATCGATAATTCCTCGGCAATGGGTGTTGTTGGTCAATCCGTTCGGGATAAGGCTTATGGTAGACCGAGATAGTATTGTGGAGGATGACTTGGCCTACAATCTCTTGGATCATTTACATGATCTAGTCACGATCTATCTGCTACGGTTCAACCATTGGCGGTGGATTGGTACCTACCCGGTTTTGTCCCTCACGAAACAATGGATTTTTAAGAAAATGTTGGAAGGGTTGTCCTCCAGGCATACCCTGATTTTAAACTTCAGGAACAAAATTCCTAAACTCCCACTCTGGTCACCTCAACTCCACGTGCAGCGGAGCATTCTACCCATCTTAGATTGGAACGGGAGGCAAGTTCCTCTGTAGGGGAGGAATCTGTGACAGCTTAATCAGGTTACTGACAGAATTTGCTTCGGCATTATACTGTGTTGCCATAGGTGCTCTTTCGGTGATGATGGCCATCAATCTGTACATGACCTCAGTCTGGTTACCCATCCATCTATTCACAGTCTCAGTTTAAACATGGAACCGCTTTGCCTAAGCTCTCACATATTCCTAGACATTATGAATACTCATTTGAACATTCCGAAGTCTAACCGTTATTTCTTCAAAAGAAGTGGTTCGAGAGGTTGATGCCCTTTCCTGGTTAGGGGGACCAAGTATCGTACTAGTATTTAAATTTAATAATTCAACGGCCATTTAAACTGGCATGTCCTCAGTCGAAGGTGGTACAGTTGGTGTTGAGGGTTCAACCCCAACAATTTGATTGCTTCTTCTATTCATATTTCATATTAATCAAATCGTACTATCACACCAATAAGTAAATTAGGATAAGGGCCCACTGAGTATGCCAAGGAAATGTTGCTGCTATTTTAATCTTGGTTACATGATTAGTGCGGGCATACCAGAATTGAATGTGTGGCTTAATTCAAACCGAACAACTACGACCCCAAGAGGCAAGATAGGTAGATACATTCGAAAATCGACCATACACGACTGAGATATAATAATATTAGTCACCTATTTATCTATCGACACGGTGTTCCTTAAAATAATCAGGCGATAGTCATAGGGTGGGGTGCATCCTATGAAAATGGTTCACACCTCTGCCTTCCATACAAAGGATTTTTTCTCTTTAGTACATATGAAACAAAAACAAACAAATAAATAAATAAATAAATAAATAATAAAATTCTTACAGTCTGCCACAGAGAACAACTGTAGAACGTCTCTCTGGATGGAGAACTTCACTTAATACTCAAACTGGATCCAACGTATGAGCAAAAACTCGAATTAAGGTAAAGCTGACAACTACTTTGATTAGTGATATAGATTACACTAAAGAATATAAATGACAAATAAAGGAAATGATTATACTAAGAAATGTAAATGACAAATAAAAGAAATTGATTAGACTAAGAAATCTAACTTATAGGTAAAGGAAATAATTATACTAAGGAATGTAAATGACAAATAAAGAAAATAATTATACTAAGGAATGTAAATGACGACAGATAAAGAAAATGATTATACTAAAGAATGTTAATGACATATAAAAGAAATGATTACATTAGGGAATGTAAATGACAGATAAAATAAAATAATTATTGAAAGATAGATTATTGTGGATTTGGTTGATACGAGACTATTTGCTTTGTTGAAATCCATTGTTATTTATAACCTTGCATTGGTTCCCTGAATGCTTCTTACATTCTTATGGTTATTATAACTAATTCAGCACTACTAAACTCTTGAAATCTTTTTCTTTCTTATCTTGCTAACTATACCAATAACTACTTCAAGCCTCCTTGTTGACTCGACCCATTCTGCTTAATTATTATTGCCCCATGAATGATATGGCATCACTTACCAGCTGTATACTGACAAAATTATCTTAGGATGTCTCAGCGAATTTTAGATACATTACCCATGTCATGCAACACTACCCATCTCATGCAACATTGCATGTGTCTCTCTTTAATTTCTCTTTAATTGAGTCTTGCAGTAACTGACAAAAATAGAAAACAACATCCATCGCGAATCCAATCTCATCAATCAGATCACACTACGACAGAAATCTAACAATCAAGCAAATCCAAAACTCACGGGCGTCGTAAATCACGAAATGGAAACTCTGTGGGGTCACAGAAGCTATTACTGCCTACACTTTATCTGACTGATAACAACCCTATGAACGGTTTGGATGGTATATAAACATCATTGTTGCGGCTCCAGAGAGGCTTTAACGGTGGATATTTCCGTTCTCACTGTTTCATATAACGTGGCCAACATGAGTTTTGCATCTGCCTGAGTTTTGGATTCCTGTGCTATTGTGGCCTTTAGAAACTGATGGACGGAGAGGATTTGCCACAGGCATTGCTGTGGGGCCGTCGTAGCTTCTGATCACAGAAACTTCCCCTGGCAATGGGGGCCCACAGGCAATTCGCGTCCGCTCAACAGGAATATCAAAGTAACATGGCGAGAAAGGGCCATCACAAAGGAGAAAGCGCCAAAAATAATAATAATAATAATAACAACAAAATAAAAAAATCGTAATCCAACACACGCACATACGACCACACGGTTCAGGTCCCTGCGCTAAGAAGTTACGTGGGGCGACTATGATGTTTGTGAGAAATCCACCTTGTCTATCTTTTTTTCAGATTATATTAAGATATGAGCCTAAAAATGAGGCATATCTAAAACTCAAATGAGCTGCATGACATGAAACGGTGAGGATTTAACGTCCACCACCGTTGAAACATTTGTGGGGCTACAGAAGTTCTGGACCAAGCTAACGTTTTTGGTGTTTTCAGATCATCCTAGAAGGAATGATCTCATGAAGTGTTTGGATGGCATATTAAGATCACCGTCAACCAGAGGGAGGTTTCAACGGTAGGTATTTCCCAACACTATTCTTATCATGTGGCCCATGAGCTGACAAAATGGATGGAAGGGGTGGATTTCTCACAAACATCACCAAAAGCTCCACCTAGCTTTTGAACGCAGGAGCTTCCCGGCCACGCGTGTCGCAGACAATCCGTGTCCCATGTCTGGCTCTTATTTTCGGAAAATGGCATGTTGACCGTGCAAAGTACCTTATGAGTAGTGCAGACCTTGGTCATGACCAGTCCCCCGTTTGGTAGCTGCCATGTGGACCCAGCATTCTAGGTAAACCTGTCAATTGGTACCTTGATTCATTGAGTCTGATCCGGGCTCAGATTCCACGTCCAGTAATAATAATTAATGCAGGATGTGGGTCCCAAAATTGGGAGCCGTTAGAAATGGGGCAAATCATATTTTATTTTTATGTTTTATCACTGTATATTTTACATTTAAAGGTTTCTTTGGCAGGACAATGGTAATTATATACGAGTGATTATATTTTAAGAGGATTAAAAATAATCTTACTAACCAATAATCATTATCTCTAAAACATATAATTAATTAAAATGAGATTAACTCGATTTTAGATGTCTACCAAACAGGCCATTAATAGTCTTTAAAAATACATCCTTCTACTGGAATTCATCAATTCTAGATCTCAGATCCAAGTACAATTTGAAATTTAACCCTTTCTTGAAAATTGGACGTGGTAGATTTAATTAGAAGCCCAAATTGAATTGGGTTCAAATAGTACTTCATATTCAATAATAATTAGTAGCTGTATAACTGCAACGATCCAATTGTTTTAGTACGGATGCATTTCTTTCCAACTTAAATTTAACTTATTTAGAGTCTTATCATGTGGTGATGAGCAATGCAATTTTGATTTTAGACCATCTCAATGAATTATACAACCCAAAATTCAACAATTTCATAAAATAATTATTGACCTTGTATACAGTGTTATGGGTAAAAACAGACTGGCCAATGACATAAGGTCAGGTTAGACATCCATGCGCACTACGAGGAGGGTCAACAACTGATGCGGCAAAGAGCTCAATGTCATCCCCATTCCCAATTTGAGCTAGAAAGGAGATCAATGTCAGTCTTCCGGCGCAGTCTCCAAAGGTAGGTCGGTCAACCGCTAATCTACCCGATGCCAAAATGAACTCAGCAACGACTAGACAAAAGAACCCAGGTCGGTACAACCCCTCCTCAGAACAACTCTCCACCTCGGCCTTCCACCGCACACTTCTATTAGTTTCAACCTGTGACTGACTGTCCAGATCTTACCAAACTTACTCATTTGATAACCTAGCCAAGTATCTAGGGAGACGACTACAACATGGGTCTGTCCGAGATCTCTGCTGAAGATCTCGAAAGATTAGTGCGATATGCCAGGGATCCGAATTCCTTTACAATATGCCCCTGCGAAATAGGGAGATCTCCCTTCACATCACCGCCTTCTCTCACCTATAAATAGATGCATTCCTAATGGTAAAAGGTATGCACAGTCCTACTCAGAAAATCCTCCAAAATCTTACGTTCTACTAGACCTAACTTGTCTGTCTTACTTTAACAACAGAGGGTTACCTGTAGCAGCTAGGGTCTAGGGTCTCCGTCTTTATCTTCTTTTGCAAGTCTCAAGAGGTCCAGGATAGACGTCCAGATTTCCACATCAACATATAGTATAGAAAATTGCAATGTGATTATTACCTAGAGAATTTAAGGACTGTTCGAACACTGGTATTAAGTTATATTAAATGGGATTGCATTGGCAATCCCACTTTGAAATTGGGAATGACATGTTTGGAAGTAGTGTGAGATAGGATTAAAATTAACTTTGTAGGCTTTAGAAAATGAGCCTTGTGTTGGAAAGTATGAGATGGGATTGCTAATCCCCTAAATGATGGATTTTTACTTCATCCAAGTTCAATCCAAGTGCAATTTGAAAGTAAATCCTTTTTAAATGCATATATTCCAAATATAGTATTGGAAAACATGGGATATATTCAATCAAGATAATACCTTACACATGCATTTATTGTAACTTTTACAATTCCATCCACCTTAATCCCACCTAATGCTGATGGCCAAACAAGCCCTAAGTTTTCATTTTGAACCATATCTAAACTATTGTTTATGTTTGTTTTTTTTTTTTTTTAAGGAATTTTAAAAATCATTGTGAGGTGAAATGCCAAACAAGGTACGTAGATGCATTGGATGGCTTAGACAATTTCAATGGCACGGACACTTGCCCCTCTTCATTTGTGGAGTCACATCCAACATCGGATGCTTCATCTCCATTTTATAATATATTTGCCAATACTTGTAGTATAATTCCTTTAATAATAATAATTATCGTTATTATTATTATTTTCCTTCCTGTCATCCGTCACTACAAGAAAAGGGGGCTTTAGCCTCATTTCAAAATTGAGGCTAAAAAGGTTAAAAACTAAGGCTAAAGCCTTTAGCCTCAGTTTTGCCTCAGTTATCCAAACCGAGGTTAAAACCCCCGTGGCTAAAGGCTTTAGCCTCAGTTTTAGCAACCGAGGCTAAAATGACTTTTATAGCCTCGGTTCTTCAAGTGAGGCTAAAAGACCTTTTTAGCTTCAGTTTTCTCGAAATGAGGTTAAATCAAAATTTTAGCCTCCATTGTTTCCAATTGAGACTAAATCCAAATTTTAGCCTCGGTTGCCTCCAATTGAAGCTAAATCTATTTTTAACCTCGGTTCTCAACAACCGAGGCTAAAGCCTTTAGCCATGGGAATTTCAGTCTTGGTTCTCAACAACCGAGGCTAAATCCAAGCCTCGGTTATAATTTGAGGCTAAAAATGTTTAATTTTTTAAAATATTTATTTAAACTACTAATCCATTCATTCAATCCACTCATGAAACAATCAATCATGAAAGCCATAATACCAACAAAATAGTTAACAACTCAATCAAACAATCAATCTCACTTGTTTACTATTTAAGATGAAGTCTGTCCTAAAACAAATAAGATACATCAGCAATGAGGATTTCTGAAATAGCCAATAGGACGAGGTCAAAACTGAACATGAAATTGAGACCACAAGCTAAAGGTTACCTATCATGGAAACAAGGGATGCATGCATGAGGAATGGGGTTGCCATTTAAAACCATGCTGGCATCTATGACTCATAAGAACCGAACAATCCATGTCAGATAAGAAGAAATGAACAAAAATTACCCATGTTAGAGCTATTTGAGTAGATTCTTTGATAACATCACCAAGTTGGCCAGTGAGATGCAAATCACCCTTTCCCACCATTGATGTGGCCTCAACGAACTGGACGTCTCCACCAAAGGAGGTCCAGACAAGCCCAACTGATACTCCAGGAGTTGCCATACGTTCTGCAGTTTCTCCGTCATCAAACCTAGGAGGCTGCATACCAGTGTCAATACATAATATATACCATCAGAATTGTTCACCATATGAATGAAAAAACATAAACTTGACACATTAGCATAAAGATAAAATTTCATAAAAGAGGTTCTTGACTAACAAGAAAAAAGATATATTACCCCCAGTATCTTTTCCAGCATAGCCTCATCTACAACCAATGCTGGGGTACTCCTAAGAGCATTTGATATTTCATGTCCATTAACACCCATTGGAATGACTTCCATTTCAACTTCAGCACCATCTGCAAGTCTTGTATCAAGAAGTCATTCTGCCATCGGGTATACATCTTTGCTGACTGGAACTGCACATTCTTGCTCAGCAACTTTGACAGCAGCTGCACGAGCCAAGCCAGCTAAGTTTCTCTCTAGATTTTGCACACCAGCTTCTCTAGGATATCTTTGAATCACAAGCTTCACCATATCCTACAACAAGCACAGCAAACATACATAGATCAACGAGATTATATTAACATCATGTTTTTCCTAATTTAGTAACACGGTCATCTGCAGACCAATGAAAAACTGTTCCATGAAAGAAAATTGGCAGGCAATCCCTGAAAGAGTCGCAAACTACCAGTAACATTCTACTCCTAATGCCCTTTGACCCCATAACCAAGTATCCTATTGTCACGCCCCAAACCCAGAAATCGGATTCGCAGGAATCCCGATCACCGAATCTGGTGCCGACAGCCTCCGTAGTACCCCATTCTCGGCTCCTAGTGTCCATACGCCAGATTCCGATCCTGGGATCCTACCAGGAGGATTATTTTTTTTTGGTACATATAATTCATAATAAGCATAACCATAAGATTACCCAATTCACAAATGCAACATCATCATCATATATCCACTAATATAATCATTTGAGTACAATGCAAAAAGGGAAAAGTACATATATCGAAAACAAAGCTCCAGAATACAACTGCACGCTCCAAGCTCAATGCTACTGCAACCTAATAACACCTGCACGCATCTATCGTGCATAAGCTTATAGAAAGCTTAGGGGGTGGTGAAGGTTGTGCACAAGGTAAGAGTTAAGAATACAATACAATGCCATAAATCAGACAATGGAATAAGTAGAAACATTGACAAGATACAATATCAGAGTAAGCAATTTAGATCAACCATATAAATGAGGAGCCAAAGAGAGCCAAATATCAAATACCGAGGGTACAATGCAAGACGTAAATCCTGCCAAGTCCGTCTAGGCCATATAAATGCAGAAACATGGTAACCCAAAATGCTAAGTACTGCAGATGCAATGTAATATGCAGTGCGAATGAAATGACCATGCTGGAGTGTGAAGTCGGGATGATAGTACGTAGTATCGCAGGTTACGGGGTCTATCACATGGGACTACTATCCAAACTAGTCCCATACCTAAATTTGGATAGTCAGACTCAATGTGGTAAACTCCTGATCTCAGGTTAGTCGCGCGCCCAACCGAAATCCTGGCCATGCGAAGGTACACAATAATTAGTTGCGCACCACCAGCCCGAGTGGATAGTGAATGAAATGAATGCATGAGTATGCAATTCCTACTCAATAAGTCCACATATCAGTACAGTTACTCTCTGGGAAATCACCGGGGTCTATTACACTCCAAACCAGGTTGCCGCCCCATCGCGCGCAACAAGGTGAGTGGAAGAGACCTCACTATCCGCCTGCCAATATCGGGCTCGGCTCGTCGATAGCGGACCCATTCCTCGAGCTGGTCAGACTCAGCCTAGCATTGCCCCCTCCTCTCGGGCAGGTAAGGCCATACCCCCTTCCAACCGACCACGACACAGTGGGAGACGCGGCCTAACGGTATACAGCCCTCATGCGCTCATGCATCCACTCGGTCTAGACGTTGGAGCAACTTCTGGAACCAAGAGGGTTCAGGGACTTTCACTCAGGGATATTTATAGCACCCCATGTAGAACAGATTTTCAGTGTCTCATCTGACTATCCACGAAATACCTGTGGAGGCTACGACCCTGATGTCGCTAGGGCACATAATGCAAGACGCATGAGTCATACAATCCAGTCATGCATCAATCCTGCGCATACCATGCGCTCATGTGAGATAACCTCCGCCTATCAAGGAGTCTCATAACAATCTGTCTAATGAAATATGCAATGGTCAACCACCTCTCATAACAAGCATGCAGATGATGCGTGTGGGCATGTATCATGATGCTATGCAATCACATACTCATAATCGGTATCAATGATCGACATCGACAATCGACCTCGACAATGTGAAATTTAACCAACATTGCCCCCGAGGAATGATCCTCACATATAATGGATCCATGACCTCACACAAGGGACAAATATACAACACCATGGGCCTCACTCAAGACCTTAATACACATTACGATGGGCCTTTCACATGGGCCTAACACACATCACAAAGGGCCTCAACTACGAGTCGCATATACACCCTATAGGTCTCGATAATCGGCCTCGACAATTGAAATCGGTCAATAATCGGAATCAACAAATCGATCACGATAAATGGCCTCGATCGCTAATTGGTAATCAGTCAAGATAAACGGCCTCGATCGCTAATCGGCAATCGGTCAAGATAAACGGCCTCGATTGCTAATCGACAATCGGTCAAGATAAACGGCCTCGATCGCTAATCGGCAATCGGTCGAGATAAACGGCCTCGATTGCTAATCGGCAATCGGTCGAGATAAACGGCCTCGATTGCTAATCGGCAATCGGTCGAGATAAACGGCCTCGATTGCTAATCGACAATCGGTCATGATAAACGGCCTCGATCGCTAATCGGCGATCGGTCATGATAAACGGCCTCGATCGCTAATCGGCGATCGGTCAAGATAAACGGCCTCGATAATTGGCACCGATAATCAGTAGATAAACAAAGCGAGGTCCATAGGTGATCAGCCGAGTAACCATAGTATAAAGATCGACACTCGGCCGTGGTTATATCAAATCTGATAGCATAGAGTCATCCGTCTATGGCGAATGGGGCCTACTTATTTGGGTTAACCCACGAGGAGAACAGGCCTAACAAAGCCTAAGGGAAGGTCACAATGAGAACGCCTAACCATCATTGCCCCTCAATGAGGGCATCTAACCAACATTACTCCCAAGGAGTGGCCCACATAAGGGATTTATAGGCAACGCAGCGGATATACATGCATCACATTGGGCCCCACATGCATCGCATTGGGCTTCATACAAGGGCCTCGAGTGTATCACAACGGGTCACGTCCATGGGCCTTGAATACATCACTTTGAGCCTCGCCCATGGGCCTTGAATATCAAGCGGGTCGCATTACATGGGCTACATTACATGGGCCGCACTAATGGGCCCAATACACCTCACAAGGGCCACAAATATAGCTAAATGGACCACGCCAAAGAGAGCCATGAATACACAACAGGTGGGCCCTGCACCTGGGCCTCAAATACATCATGTGGGCCTCATCACACGGGCCTCAAATACACAATAAGCAAGCCTCAGATATACATCACAAGTGGGCCTTGTACATGCAGCAAGTGGGCCTACTCATCATAACTGGGCCTACCAACGGTCCAGCCAAAGGACGGCCTAAATACATCACGATGGGTCCCACTAGGATGTGGATGAGAGCTTGGATTACATCTAAAATCATTTCAATAGTGGCAGGTACAACGTGTGTATCATTATACACTATCATTCTATTTAGCACATGACGCACCAGCGATGGTCAGCACCGCCCAAACATTGTCCATGTAATTCAGCACTGTCCAAACATTGTCCAACACTGTCCAGACCCCCTAGACGGTGTGGATGAAACATGGTGGGTCCTGGCAAAACAGATGGGCGATGTGAAGAACACATACATCAAATGGGACCCACATAACTTGTTGACATCATGCAGCGTGGGACCCACTGTCCATATGGACGGACGGTTGGGACATAACACATACCCATGATCAGGCCAAACTTGCTGACGTTGACACCACAAGTGAATTGCTGGTGGGGGTCTATATAGTTGGACGACATGGATAACAAATACATCACAGCTAGCCCCACAGATGGACGCTGTGCAATACAACCATCACGGTGGAGTTCCACAGTCTGGGCGGATGGCGAGGATAAAACACACTACAGTGGGTCCCACTGTCCCAAACAGTGGACGGTGTGAATTGCAACACGGGCAGGGCCCTGACGGATGATCTGGTTGAAAGACATACATCATTCTGGACCCCATATGGCAGTGGGTGGTAGAGATAAACATCTAGGTGGCCCATGCCTAGATGGACGGTTGGATGAAAGGCATACATCAAAGGTGGGGCCTACCATCCAATAAACTGGACGGTGTGGATCAACCCACACGTCATGGTGGCCCACCCAGCACACGTCAGATGGAAGGTGTGGCTGCAGAGCACGGTGAGGCTCACAGCACACCGTCTAAATGGACAATGTGGATACACAGCGAGGTGGGTCCTACGTAACCTGATGACGTCAATCCTCACTGTTTTGTAGCGTGGTCCACTTGAGGGATGACCCACCGATAGACGGTTGGATGTGATGCATCCCATATGATCTGCCGCATAGAACTGCAGATGTCGATCCAGCAGTTTTCTGACTGGTGGATGGACGGTCTGGATAAGGCTCATTCATCATTGCTTCCCTCATGGATTAAACGCATTCGTCAGGGGTGGGTTCACACGTATGTCCCACCTCAGCCATGAATATGACTGATATTTGTGGATTTTCCACCATCCAGAAATGCTAGACGGTGAGGATGAGTCAGGCATTAGGTAGGTCCCACGTGGACTATGGGAATACGGCACATACAGCGTGTGGGTCCCACATACACGCGGCCTACTGCCGTGATTCAAGCTGATATTCTTGTTGCTCTTCATCCAGCAAGGTGGTATCACCGTCAGGTGCATCTAGACGGTGCAGCTTAAATACATAAATCAAGGTGGGTACCACGGCTAGACGGGTGGATCAAAACATACATCACAGTGTGGCCCACATACATTAGGTCCCACCATCCAAGTACACGTGGATGGTGTGGATTAGATCCATACATTTGGTGGGTTGCCACCGTCCACCGTCAGTGGACGGTGCAAAAAAAAAAGATACATACATCCCTGTGGGGCCCACCATAACGTTTATCTTCCGTCCAACCCATTCATAAGGTCGTCAGTACCTGGATGAAAGGGAAAAACAAATTTCATTTGATCCAAAGCTCCTGTGGACCCAACAAGGTTTTCAATGGCAGACGGTTCAATTCACACTGTTTCCTGTGATGTGGGCCATCTGAACTTTGGATGGGCCTGAATTTTGGAGGGGGCCCACGTCAATCAGGGACCCACCTCATGAACGGTTTAGACGTCATACAAACATCATGGTGGGGCCCACGGCTAGAGCCGTGGGTTTCTGCCCGCTCGCCCGTGCATGCGCAGGCAACGCCTGCCGCCGTACTTACAACAGCAGCAACTGCTGCTTAAATTTTTTTTTTATTTTTTTTGAATTTCTGGTTTTTCTGAGGGTTGCTCATGTGGGGCCCACGTAAGGTGAATCTACCCCGTTCAATGGCCCTCCATGGCTCAAAACAAACAAAACAAGTCCAATATTGGGCCTGTTTCAGTGTATAAAAACAACAGGGGATTTTCAACGGTAAACCCGCGGTTTGCCGTGTTATGGCCCACCTGAAAGTCTGATTGGTCCCATCTTCCGGATCGACGCCTAAAACGATCTTAGGAAAGGAATGAACGGCGTGGATTGAATCCATTCATCAAGGTGGTGCCTACACAAGTGGGCCACCAAAAAGGCTTGAAAACCAAGCTTATATTTGTGTTTTCCATGGACGTCCAGCGTCCCTGGACGCTGGACAGTCTGAGCCTATCACACTCATAAGGTGGGCCCTGTTTAGGTGGGCCACCAAATGATGAGTGTTGTTGATACAGTACATATAAGGTGGGTCCCACCTATAGATGGTTTGGATAGGATACAAGCCTTGTAGTGGGGTCCATTCAAGTGGGTCACATGACCACACCATCACAAAGAAGTAAGGAAAGAGAGAGTGGAAGAAAGAAGCACCCACCTTCCTTATTCCTCCTTGATGCTCCAAAGCTCCAATGGGGCTCCTTCAATGGTGGAGATGAGCTTTTGATGGCAGGATATGGGAGATCTAAGGTGAGAAAGGTGGTAGGAATTTGGAGAGTTGGGACGTCCAAGGTCTTGCTACCATGGTGGAAGATAGAGGATGAAAAAGGGAAGAGAGAGATGAAGGAGAGAGAGTAATGATGATAGCTCTCTCTCTCTCTCTCTTAGCTAGGTAATAAATGTTTTGGGAAAAAGGTACTAAGTATGGGCTAGGGTCATTATTGCTTTGACTAGAAATCATGGATGGCTTAGGGTGATGTCACCCTAGCCTTGGGAAAAGTGCCAATGTGATAGGTGGGTCCCACCAAAATACAATCAATGGTCCAAATAGAGCGCGATCTAAATCCTTTGATGTACAACTCGGATTACTGTATGAGACGCGGCGTTGGAACCGCAGCGACGATGCGGTCGCAATGACATAGGTCTTAGGTCAAGCTGACTCGAAATTACAGGATGACACTCAAGGTCGCGCGCAAATACCGGTTAAGGGTCGAAGGTTGTCGAAATTCAACCGAGAAAATTGCGGAAGTCTACGGAACGGTACGGGTTGGGATACGGGTCTTACACCTATGCTAGCATGTACAGAGAGAACCTCAAACAGAGTATGCATGCACGCACACACATTCTATTTAAAATGTTAACAAGTGCAAAAGAATGGGAAGCAGGAGAGGGTGCAATGAGGCTAAATACTCTACAGATATGCATGCACGCGCACACATTCATGGATACTGGAGACAGCTAACAGTTATCTTTCCTAAGATGTTAATGCATCTCCAACATGCCAACATGTCAAGTCTTTGTCCGTCCTCCTAAAAACCAAGCTAGGAAAGCAAGATGTTGTGGCTGTTTCTCGCCATGTAAAAGTTCTGGCAGTCAACCAGAGTAGGTACAAGTTTTATTACAAAAAGCAGTATTAAAATTGTTCACTACTTTTCAATGTTAAAAAATATCAATGAGGCAACAGTATTAAAATAGTTAACACCCAAAATCACATAAACAGTAACATGAACAGCTTTTGAACTTCATGAGCATTGTTAAAGAAAATGTGAAGGATGTAAACATACTCCCACAGTTCCACCATATTCATTTAGAACAATAGCCATATGAACCTTCCTATGCAGAACTCTCTCAGCAAATTCCACACGGACATTGAATCTATGATATCATCCAAATTTCATCATTCATTTTGAAAAAAGAAAAAGAAAAAGAAGAGCTTTATGGAAATTTATAATGCGAAAGTGCAGTATAGCAGTCTTTCAGCATAATACGAGGCAGGGTAACCGTCTGTTAGTTCATTCAGCACTTCTAAGGATAAACAATTATCACTTAGCATTAGGTGTTATGGATGCTCCATTCCGAATCTGTGATATAAAATAAAATTGCAAAAACAACTTTTCAGATAGCATGTAGCGAGTTTCTCAACTACATAATTAAATGCAAATAAAAATTACCAGGTACAAAGTAGGTAGGCTTATGCGCAATTGCTCCCACAGTAGAACTTTCTAGTTTATCAAACTTCGAAAGCAGATTGATCAAATTGTCCCATGCCATAGAAAGAGTGGTAAACACTTACACTCCTAAACATATTGCAAGTAAGTCTCATGAGCACAAGTGAAATAAAAAAATCAAAACCATAGCAGAACTGACCTTTTCAACATAATCCAGCATATCTATTGCATATGCAGTACCCACTATATTGTCAACACACTTTTCTTCGGAAATCTTTCCCTGGCTCCTAATTTTACTTTTAATAGCTTTAGAGGTTTCTTTCTCAGCATTTAAATGTCAAAAAAACATAGTTACCATATGAAGTCTAAAATAGACTTGTTTCACACATGTACAAGCATATGGATATCCAAGCAAAAACATATGAGAGCAAAAGAGAAAGAAACCTTTGGTGATCTTGAATTAAAAGGGTAGCAGAGAGACGATGTAAGACAGAGTTACTTCACGCACAATCTCCACCGTCTCTTCAATTTCTTTTCTATGAGCTGAAATGAGAGCCTTTTCTTCCTACACAAGTGAAGCAAGAACACAGTTCCAAACTCAAAAAAAGAAAAGAAAAACCATTACATACAGAAAATGCCTTATGATAACTGGCTACAGAAAAATAAAGAAATGACAGAAAAGAAGCTTGGAGTGAAAATAAGCCTACCTCATCAAGTATTGCATTGATTTCTCCATCATGACTTGTACGAGGTTCATGCTCATATTGTTTTGGTGCAACATTGTTCGAGCTAGAATCATACATAGGCTGTTGCTTGTAACTGACAGTGGGCGGATCAGATACGCCATCTTTCTTAGTCCAATTGCTCTGCTTTTCAGATTTTTCTTCTCTTGAAACTTTTCTACGAGGGGACACCTTCTGCACTTTCTCATCCTCTATTATATCATATGAGTTTTGAGCAGATGAAAATGGTTTATTACTAATCGAACCTCCAAAGCCATTTTTCACATCAACCATCTCCCGATCTAGAGAACTAGAAGTTGCCCCGCTTTCCTCCCTTCCGTTAAAGGGGTAATTTGTTGGGAAGCTGGAAGAGTGTCTATCAAAGTCAGCAGTAGAATTATACGAGAAATTTTCTACAACTCTCCGACTCGGATCAGCCACTTTAACCTCTTGCTTTTGGTCAAAAGGATCCTCTAACCTTTTTAGCATTACCACTCTTGAAGAGGCTTTTAACCCTATTTGCACAAATGTTGTCATTTATTAAAACTTGACTTCTACATCATCACTGCAAAAATATATTAAATTAGTTTTGGTTCAAAATTGGAATGATCATACCTATCAGCATATCTCAAGGTATTAAGTGTATGTTCACAGGAGCCTGCATTTGGGGAAATGCAAGAAATCATGAGTCCTCGAGTTGCCCATAAAAGAATCATGAAGCACCTCTGTGAGTTTGCTCCCACAAAATGGGATATGAATCTGATCATTGTCAAGAGTATAGATACATTCCTTTAGTGCCAGAAGGCTCTTATTGATCTCTGCTCCCTCAATTTTGCAACAAGAAACCAATAAGAACTTCTCACTACCAAAATTCACTCCTAGCATCACATAAGACTCGATTACCCACACAAGACCTAAACATGCTTGTTGCTTCCAATTCAAGCATCAATGGCTGGCACAATCATTCGCAGAACATCTTGCAATAAGACAGAAACATCAATATTTGTCATGCTAATTTCCTTCTCTATCTCAGCTTAGAACAGCATCAAAATCATTCTCAGTGCACTCAAAGAATGATTCCAAATACCTGCAGAAAAATTGACCTTAAAAAGTACCTCAATGAGTTGACATCAGATGAATCATCCACCAGTACTGGAGCTAGTACAAAATGAGTCCTCTCTTTGAGTTGTAACAAGGACAACATCTTTGTAAAAGAATCCACATGCTTTGTCAGGCCCTCTGACTAAGAGAGAAATAAAACAATGTTCTGAATTTGCTCATGAGAAACAGAAGCAAGCTTTGTACATAATTCCTCAATATGTGCCATGCAGAAATTTTGCCCTGGAAAAATGACCAAGATTTAAATGCAAACACCATGGGAGAAAAAACAAATGCAATAGGAATCTTTGTACAAAGGTATCTTAGAACATATGTTTCAAAACTTATCTCCAAATCAAGCAACTCAAGGAATGCTAAAAACACAACTCATGTCATACAAATACACCATGTCATTCATGGAGCGTGTGATACATTCCTCCAAGCAACTCAACTTACCTCTGATTCTGAAATCCGTATTTCCTGAATCTGACAGAGCAAGACCAACAACAATTTTCTCGGGTGTAGACAAATGCAATTGCTTGGAGAGACCTTCTAGAAATCCTTCACTCATCACTTTACTTCTCAGTGCTTCACAGAAAACTGTGGCGAAATTTGGTCTACCCAAAAAGTATCTAAAGATAGCTGATAGAAGATCTGGATTTGACTAAAAGTCTTCACTCTGAAATTTCACTTGATCTAAGCAGGCTTAGAGCAGTACAATGCTTCCCTCATTCCCATATTGAACAAACTACACAGCACAAGCAGATTATTTTACAACTACAGGTCAAAACAAGCATCAAAAGCCTAGACAGAATCCATCAACTACCTAATGAAGAATTACAGCTATAGATAGAAACAACTGCAACACAAGATTCTTATGCCACTGCACAATTCGGATCCCCCTCAAACATGGGACATACTATAATCTAACCATAATACACATTAGCACTACCCTTTGGTAGGTATTCGAAACCTCTACCCTACATAACCAAGCTTATCAATCAAGAAGAATGCCTAGGAAACAAAAGAGAAAGGTGATTGTAAATAACAATGACATGACTTAATGAAACTCATGTGATTTGAGAAAATTAAAACAGTCTCGTCATTAACCTTGCACAGGTTAGTAACATCACCACTATTATTTGCAGATTGGCAACTCCCTTCCATTGTAACATGTGAACCTACTTCACGTAGATTGCAGCTGGTCGAAGGATCACATGCATTCGATGAGCACCTGGGCATGCCAAGAACATACCAAACCAAGAAACATTAACAGAGAAGTTGAGTATCAGCCATAAGAGGATGCTACATGAAACTTCTTCACAAAAATTGAGATTTTTTGGTAACTAGCAACAGTCAATACCCATATGACGAGCAGCCTTCCATGTGTTGATGAAGAGGTGAGGCAACATCACCAATCTCCCCTATACACATATATGCTTCCAAATCAGGTGTATTAGACAAAATCTCAGAAAAGAACATCAAAGCATCTGATTTATTAGACAAAATGCTTGTTGAATTTCCACTTCTCTGAAAATTCACCAGATGCAGCATTGCTTAAAAAAAGGTCAAAACCCTAATTTCCAAACAAAAGAGTCAAAGAGAAATCTCCGAAAGGGGCCATGGTTTATAAGATCAGCAAAAAACAGGTAATTACTACAATTTTAATATTTTTATTGTTGCATAAGTGGACCAGCAGAAGTGGATGAAAGTTGCACAAAAATCTGTGGGCCAGCAGAATTGGATGGACAACAAGCGAACTTGCTTCGAGCAGTACTGAGGACTGCCTCTGCCCACTAAATAACTAAAATCAGCATCACTAATCATGAAAATTCAAACATTCAAACTTATATCTCCTAGATTTTGGTGTGCACAAACAGATAGACATGAATAAAGAATGAACAATTAATATTAATAATTGGGGGTTGTTTTTTCAATCCTTAAAATGTCAAATCAATGTGTTCCTTGGAAGTTAAAAGACCTCAACATGGCTGTGTTGGGTGTCAATAGAATCAATATCAAAGCAGAAATTATATGGAATTTCATGACATGATTGGGGTTTTCATCACACCAGAGGTTGGGCCAAAAGGAAAAAGAACAAAATTGAAGCACAAAAGATGTTTTACTAGTGCACAGTTTAGGACAGGAATCATCTAAGTAGCCTTACCAATTCGGTGAATATAAGCTACTGCTGATTCAGGGAAATCGTAACTTATTATGCATCACACATGGGAATGCCTAAACATTTTTCCTACATAACTACAAAAGACAAAGGCAGTGATTTACTTACAAGAATCCAACAGTAATTTGGTTCTCATAGTTCAAACTATCAGACATTCCTAGATCTCCAAGTTCATTAGCAAACAAAGCATGAAGCAAAAAAGTATGGCCCACCTTTTTCCAATCTGCAACCCTCATTTTAAGACAGCCCTTGGATTCTTTTGCATGTCAAACACATAAATACACATAAATACGACTTGACCTGAAAAAGAAAGGACCAACTATTCAATGATGGTGAACTACAAACTCATGAAATGTAATAAAACATAAATATATATGTAAAAGATAACATATAAATGAATCTCAGCAAAAAACTACCTATTGATTCTTCGGAACCTTCGACTGAGGTCCCTCAGCCTCAGGTCTATCCCTAGAAGTGGATACTGAGTCAGCCTCTACATTTCGTACATTGCCCGAAGTTTGGTCTGTTGCAGCCAATGAGTTCATAGTATCTCTCATTCATGCCATCATCTGCTCTGTTATTCGCTCTATCATCCGTTGCTCCATCTGCTCCGTTATTCGCTCTGTCATCTGTTGCTCCATTTGCTCTAGATGCTTAGTCATCTGTTCTTTCATCCGCTCCTCCACTAGTTGCTTTACCCGCTCATTCATGTGTCGTCGCAACTCATCAGTCTCCCTCCTGAGTTCTGCAATGGTATTTCTTGTGCCCCATAACGTGGAAGCTGTGGGACCTAACCCCATCATGTGGACCCGGCCTGGATGCTCTGGTCCCAATATCTGGGATAAGAGATCGTCTCGGGTAGTGCTACTCTGAGAGGACTCAGCAGTCTGAGTTGCCCATAACTCCTCGATCATTTCCTGTAGTGTAGAAAAACATTAAATAAGTTGTTCAATATCATGACTTAATAAAAAATATTAGCTGAGATGTCAATGATTGATAAATTTCTACATACAATAACATGAGCCGACTCCTTATTCACAACACTCCCATCTTTCTTCCGATGGGTCGTTATGAACAACGTTGCCCGATCAGAGACTCTCCACCAAGATTCTTTGCCCATTTTTTCCATGTAAAAACAAATGAGTTGGTAACAATCATATTGAAACAGAATGATGGCATTTCAAGTTTAGAAATCAAAGAAGAATTTACCTCTTCTTCACGCACTTGAGCAAAGCTCTTTGAGCCGGATTGTTGAGGGTCAAATATTGCATATCAGACCCATTTATTGTATGGATTTACAAGCATGACACCGTTTAATAGCCTAATTTAATTGTATTTGTGATGTAGGGCGTCTTCATGAGCTTGGACTGGGAAAGGACACTAAAAAGCATGGATTTACCGATCTGATGACACTAAAGCATGGGACGGACTCCTGGGGATTGGGATCGACGATTTTACACAGCCGAGATCCGGAAAAAATCGAGAAACTGAAGCTCAAGTGGCCCAAAAGTCGGCCAGAATGCAAGATCATAGGTTTCTCACCATCCGTTTGTCCCGAAATGTCATACACGGCCTGAAGAACATAAATTAACCGTACATGCAGAATTTCGGCCGTTGTATCCTGGTGGAAGTGGCCTAATGGATAGATCGTCCCTCGGAATCATGATTCTGGGCCCACCTGTTGTCTGGATCTGCTTCATCTCCGGTCTCCACGGTCTGAATGATGTGACAGAATGGATGGACGGAGCGGATTTCATTTATACATCATGATGGACCCCACAAGGAGCATGCGAGTGCATAGACGGTGCACTCCTGCGGTGCACCGAATCCCTACAAAAGGGTCAGCCACCGCTGACCCGCGTCCTCTTCAAAAACGCAAACAGCGTTTTCGCTGTCGTCCGCCGGTCCTCCTCAGTGGGGCCCACTCAACACCTGAAGTGATGATCCGAACCGTCCATTGTATCAAGAGGGTGGGCGTGAACATCGCCTAGGTGGCGTAATCTCAGAAGATAATGGAGAGTGGATTTCAACTGTTAAAACGGATGATTAACGGTGGAGCGAAAGAATCAGTGGGCCACACGGAATTCAACATGAAACCAGTCAAATCTTACTGGTTTTTCGACGCGAATCGAATGGTCGGAGTGGATCTTACACACGGCACCAACCAGAGGCTCGCCGCCTTCACAGCGCCCGACCGCGCACGCTCTGCTGCGTAACAGAGGCTGCGGACGATCTTAGTGGGCCATCATCACGGACCAAATCATCAATCCGGTCCGTCCATCATGTAGAGGGACTCAATGTTGTCAGAACCATGCTGACCGTTTTCAGCCATTCACGCATACGTGGCCGCTACAACGATCACAAAAGGACCGTTCGAATATCATTACAACAGGAATTCTTCCATGGGCAGCATCAACAGAGGATCAAAACAGACCATGATCGGTCGAAATTCTGAGGAGAAGCTGTTGGACGGCATGGATCTATCAAATGATAGATAAAGTGGGCCCCACCAAACATTCTGACGCAGAAAGTCTCTCTGCTGCATGATTCAGAGCCCAGTCCTATCACAAACCGCTCCAGCTTGCGCAGTAGAGTCCGGCCAGGACTCCACAGCAGGAGATGAGAAGAAAGATAAAAGGAGGGTTCGTGCTGAGGGAAGGGGAGAGAGAGGGTGCAGCCGAGAACGTGAGAAAAGGAAGGGGAGCTCGGTTTTGAAGGAGTGCAGCCGCTGTGCATGGTTGGGTCTTGAGGTTGCAACGTGGGTTGCTGCTGGGAGAGGAAAAGAAGAAGGAAGGAAAAGAAGAAAGGGAGGAGAAGAAACGCGAAGGTCGACAGTTTGGCTGGACTGGAGGCTGGCATGTTCAATCTGGATTTCCTTATTTCCTTCCGGGGTTTTTCTTTTTGAGTTTTTATCTTCTGATGGATCATATGGAGATTAATCCATCCATGTCAGGCTAAAACTTCTTAGCTAGGGCTAAGAGGTGAAGCTTGTAGCGTGATGGGATAAGTCTTCGCTTGCGCCTTTATTTAGACTGAATTGATTTTGATTTAATTTTATTCGGGGAATGTTCTTTTTGTCTTTAATGGTCTGTTATGACTAAAATTACAATGGATCTGCAATGGCCTTGAGTGTTCCTTTCCCTTTTTTTTTGTTTATGAAGTCAGGAAGCCCTGTTGTTCATCATTGCTCCATGGGCATGGTCGGATGACAGTACCCTTCCTGATCCTCATACATGGTTGATTGGTTGGTGATTAGTTTAATTCTGTTGTTAACTTTGTCTCCTGGGTATGGTTTGGTGATGGAATCCATTCTAATTCATATACCTTTCATCTCTTGAAAATCAGATCAAGTAAGTTCAGTTTGAATTCCATAATCCTTGATGCAGGCATAAGATTTCCCTGATCTCTACAAGTGGATCCTCTGAAACCCTAGTTTTCCTTCTTCTGAATTCCTTAAGTTTTAGATAATTATTCCGCAACTATTCCCTAAATTCTATTTGATTTAGATTGCATCTTAGGCTAGTTCTATTTCTACATAGTTTCAGGAAACGTACAGGTATCAGTTCCTGTGGATTCGACCTCGGTCTTACCGAGTTTATTACTACATCACAACCCTATACTTGGGGAGTGAACAAGTTTTTGGCGCCGTTGCCGGGGACTGACGGTTACGATTCTCTGAAATAAATTAGATTTAGAATTAGTTTAAGATTAGAATAACTGTAGCTTTAGATTTCTATTTGATTTGATTTTTAGAACTAACTTGTTTTCATATTTTGTAGGATCCTGACATAAGTCCATAAATTGGTAATTCCTCCATAATCTCTCTACTTTTTCTACCTTTTAGAATTAGGGTTTGAATTTTATAGATTTTTTTAATTCTAGTATCCTCCCATCTGTAGGAAATAGTTTATTCTTAAAACTAGGTTATTTCTTAATTAATTTTCTACTTTTATTTTTTCTAATTTTAGAATCTAATTTGTTTCCTAAATTATTTTTAGAATTTTTGTTTAGAAACTAACCTTCCTATTTTGTAGGCCTTTAAGATAGAAATTTCTAATTTGGTAAGCTCTTTCCCTACTCCCTATCTTTCAGTTCTCTTTTAATAATCTACTCTCTAGTTTAGATCTTTCCTAATTTACTTTAGAAATTTCCACTTTCTTTTAAGAATTCCTTCTTTTAGAAATTAATTTACTGTTATTTTTCTTCTCTTTTTAGGAATCTAACTTATTTTTGTTTTATTTTGCAGGTTTTAACTTAGGACTCCAAATTTGGTAATTTCTTTCCAACTCTCTCTTTCTTTCTAGATTTTCTTTTCCTTTCTTAGGATTAGGTTTTTAATCGAGGGCTGCGAGTGTTTTCATGCCCAAGTGGGCCCGTGACGACACTCGACGTCTCTTGACTGAAGGAGGATTGGTTGAGGGGTTGACTATCCATCGCAGGACTAGACACCACTCGAAATCCCCTGAGTTAAGTGAAGTTATGGCTGAAGACCAACCTCCTCTACTCCCACCCAGGGTGGAGGATACCCAAGATGAGAATGAGGTGCAACAGGCACCCCCGCCCCGTACTTTACGAGATTTTCTACAACCGGCGGGAGTGAGTACGCCCTCATGCATGATTTTTCCTGAAAACACAGGACAAATGGACATCAAGCCAGGAGTTATCCAACTCCTTCCCAAATTCCATGGACTTGAATCTGAAAGTCCATATTTACATTTGAAAGAGTTCGATGAGATAATAGCTACATTATGTTTTCCTAATGTATCTGAGGATACAATTAGGCTGAAACTCTTTCCTTTTTCCTTAAAAGAGAAAGCTAAGACGTGGTTACATTCACTGCGTCCTAGATCCATTGGCACATGGAACGATATGCAGAGGGAATTCATAAAAAAAATTTTCCCACATCATAAAACGATTACCCTCAGAAAAGCGATCATGAACTTTGCCCAAAAGGAAGATGAAACATTCTTCCAATGTTGGGAAAGGTTCAAAGATTTGGTCAGTTCATGCCCACAACACGGGTTTGAAACGTGGCGCATTACAAATTTTTTCTATGATGGACTGACATCTTCCATGCGCCAAATGGTCGAGACAATGTGTAATGGAGAGTTCATTAATAAAGATGTCGACGAGGTATGGGATTACCTCGACAGTTTGGCTGAAAAAACACAATCTTGGGACTATTACCCAAAGTCGAACACCACGTCTAGGCCGACTCAATTAAAGGAAAAAGGTGGATTATATCTCTTGAAAGAAGAGGATGATCTCAAGTGTAAAGTGACTACGCTCATAAGAAAAGTTGAGGCCATGGAAGGAAAGAAGGATAAGGTCAATGAAATTGTTTGCGGCATCTGTGATTGCAACATTCACACAACTGAAAACTGTCCTACAATACCTGCCTTTCGAGGAGTGTTGAATGAACAAGCCAATGCCGTAAATAATTATCAAAGACCTTTTCTGGACCTAACTCTAACACATACAATCCTGGTGGAAAAATCATCCAAACTTTAGTTGGAGAAATGGACAAACGGCGACTCCTCCGGTTTCTTCAATCAAAATCCAAATCAAGTGAAACCTCAAGAGGAACCGATTCAAAATCCCATACAAGAGCTGGCTCAGTGCAATGCGGGAATTACAGATTTTATGCAAAGATAGATTCTCGTATGACGGTTATAGAAAAGGGGATGCTTCTGCACAACCTATCCCCAATCCTAAACCGCGATACGAGATATGATCCCAGCTCTTCAAATCGGATGGGGCATGCTAAATCCATCACCACTCTTAGGAGTGGGAAGATCATTGATAAAACTCTTCCGGTTAGGCCCGAAAAGCCTCAAGAACCAAGAGGACAACAATGATGGATCCAGTGATGCCCCACAACAGTAGAACCGGAACTTCTAGAGAAGCCAGTTGCTCCATTCCCCCAACGGTTGGTTTCACCAAAACCTCTCTCTAACTCTCAGGATATCCTAGAGGTGTTGAAACAGGTGAAAGTCAACATTCCTCTGCTTGATGTCGTTAAACAGATACCTTCATATGCCAAATTCCTAAAAGACTTATGCACGACCAAGCGACGAAAAATTATTCAAAAGAAAATCTTCTTGACTGAGAAAGTGAGTGTCATCCTGAAGCAAGACGTGCCACAGAAATTCAAGGATCCCTGTAGCCCAACCATATCATGTGTAATCGGGAACCATCGAATTGATCACGCACTTCTTGACTTAGGAGCGAGCGTCAATTTGATTCCCTACTCGGTATACAAACAGTTAGGTTTGGGTGAATTAAAACCCACCCTAACCACACTACAACTTGCTGATCGCTCTGTTCGTGTACCAAGAGGGATAATTGAGGATGTGTTAGTCCAGGTCGATAGATTTTACTACCCTGTAGACTTTATCATCCTGGACACCGAACCCATCAATAACATGAGCACTCAGATTCCCGTCATTCTTGGTCGCCCATTCCTTGCCACGTCAAATGCAATTATCAATTGCAGGAATGGTATCATGACTATGTCTTTTGGAAATTTGACATTGGAGTCAAACATTTTTTTCAATAATGGCAGCAACGCAGAGGATGATGACGATTTCCACGACATTAACATGATTGACTCTTTCGTGGAAGATACGACACCTCTAACCTTATCCTCCGACCATCTGGAGACGTGCCTGGCCCACTCCCATGATTTTGATGATGACATGATTAGGGAGACGTGCGCCTTGCTTGATACTGCACCGGTACTTGAAGTTAACCGATGGAGGCCACAATTTGAAGAATTACCACAAACTGATGTAGTGCCTCTACCGTCTAACCTCAAGCCGCCGAAGCTTGACCTAAAACCTTTGCCCTCTGATTTGAAATATGCATATTTGGGTCAAGATGAGACATACCCGGTGGTGATCTCTGCCCACCTGGAGAAAGAACAGGAGAGTATGCTTATATCTACTCTCATTGAGCATAAAAGAGCCCTGGGATGGACGATAGCGGACCTCAAAGGAATCGATCCCTCGATTTGTACTCACCGCATATATCTTGAGGATAATGCAAAAAACCGCTCGGCAACCACAACGTAGACTAAATCCAAATATGAAGGAAGTGGTTAAGGCTGAGGTTCTTAAGCTATTGGATGTGGGTATTATATACCCTATATCTGATAGTCAATGGGTGAGTCCAACTCAAGTGGTCCCTAAGAAGTCTGGAATCACCATCGTAGCCAATGCTAATAATGAACTCGTGCCAACTAGAGTCACTACTGGTTGGAGAATGTGCATTGACTACAGGAAGTTGAATACCGTCACGAGGAAAGACCACTTTCCTTTACCATTCATTGATCAGATCCTGGAAAGGTTAGCTGGTCATTCCTATTACAGTTTCCTTGACGGGTATTCGGGCTACAACCAGATAGAGATAGCCCCTGAAGACCAGGAAAAGACCACATTTACATGTCCCTACGGCACTTTGCCTATCGAAGGATGCCATTCGGACTATGTAATGCCCCGCCACCTTTCGCGATGTATGCTTAGTATCTTTTCGATATGGTGGGGCAATATCTAGAGGTCTTCATGGACGATTTCTCAGTTTTCGGTCATCTTTCAGAAGTGCTTGGAAAGTCTTAAATGTGTGCTGTTGAAAAGATGTGAAGAAAAGAACTGGTACTTAATTGGGAGAAGTGTCATTTCATGGTTCAAGGGAATTGTCCTTGGGCATATCATTTCGTCCAAAGGAATCGAGGTAGATAAGGCAAAAATCGATCTTATCTCTAACCTACCTCCACCCAAGAATATCAGAGACGTGCGATCCTTCTTAGGACACGCAGGGTTTTACAGGCGATTCATAAAGGACTTTAGTCTCCTCTCTCGTCCATTATGTAATCTTCTTCAAAAGGATGTTCCGTACGAGTGGACTGAGCAATGCCAGGAAGCTTTCACCAAGCTTAAAGGCACATTAACCACTGCACCTATCATGCAACCACCCGACTGGAACCTTCCTTTTGAGCTTATGTGCGACGCTTCTGATTATGCTCTTGGGGCGGTCCTAGGCCAGAGAAAAGACAAGAAGCCCTACGTCATTCACTACGCAAGTAGGACTCTAAATCCTGCCCAAGTGAACTACTCGACTACGGAAAAGGAACTCTTAGCCGTAGTGTTCGCCCTGGACAAATTTAGGTCCTACCTGATCGGATCCAAGATCATTATATATACAGATCATGCGGCACTGAAGTATCTTCTTTCTAAGAATGATTCTAAGCCCCGCTTGATAAGATGGATCCTTCTACTCCAAGAATTTGATTTAGAAATTAAAGATAAAAGGGAGTAGAGAACGTAGTGGCCGATCACCTTTCTCGCCTTAATACCTCGATTCCCTTGAGACAACCCATATCAATGACATGTTCCCTGAGGAACAATTGTTTAGAGTCTCCCATTCACCTTGGTTCGCTAATATTGCTAATTTTCTTATCACAGGTTCTATACTAACACATTGGACTGCGCAAGATAAGAAGAAATTTTTCACCGAGGTGCGCAACTTTTTCTGGGATGATCCTTATTTATTTAAATATTGCCCGGACCAAATTCTAAGGAGATGTGTACCAGGCGATGAGCATCAGAGCGTCATCTCCTTCTCTCACTCACAGGGTGGTGGTCACTTTTTCGCTAAAAAGACCACGGCCAAGATTCTGCATGTGGCTTTTACTGGGCCCACTATGTTCGGGGACACTCATGAGTTTTGCAAAGCTTGTGAGCGTTGTCGAAATTGGGAGCATTGTCCCGTCGAAATATGATGCCCTTAAATCCCATCCTTATCATTGAAGCATTTGATTCTGGGGCATCGATTTCATGGGACCATTCCCCAATCGTTTGGAAATCAGTATATTTTGCTCGCCGTGGATTATGTCACTAAATGGGTCAAGCGATTCCGTGTCGAAAGAATGACCATCGCACGGTCATTAAATTCCGAAAGAGAACATCCTTTCTCGATTCGAACGCCTCGAGCCATCATTAGTGATGGGGGCTCACACTTTTGTAATAGACCATTCGAGAGCTTAATGAAGAAATACGGTATCTCTCATAAGGTAAGCACCCCATACCATCCACCAGACAAGTGGACAAGCCGAGATTTCCAAAAGGGAGATTAAACACATTTTGGAGAAAACGGTTAACCTGGATCGTAAGGATTGGTCAATCCGATTGACCGATGCCTTATGGGCATACCGTCCTCCGCCTTTAAAACTCCTATTGGAATGTCTCCCTTTAGACTTGTCTATGGAAAAGCTTGTCACTTGCCTGTGGAGCTGGAACATAAAGCATACTGGGCGATCAAAAATCTTAATTTCAATCTAGACAACGCTGGCTCGCTACGCAAACTGCAGTTGAATGAACTTGAAGAAATCCGGAACGACGCATACGAGAATTCGAGAATTTACAAGGACAGGATGAAGGCGTTTCATGATCAACATATTCTACGAAAATCATTCACGCCAGGCCAGAAAGTCCTTTTGTATAATTCTCGATTACATCTCTTTCCGGGTAAGCTTCGATCTCGTTGGACCGGCCCTTACATTGTTGTTACTGTTTATCCTCATGGGGCTGTCGAGGTAAGAGATCCCGACAATGGCAAGGAGTTTAAAGTAAATGGACATCGTTTAAAGCCATTTGTCGAGAAATTTGATTCAGAGGACATGTCCATGCCTCTGACTGATCCTGTTTACCAGGACTGATCTCCTAGTCTGATGGAGGTATAGGTAGGTTTATCGCTTTCATAGGATTATGGTAGTTGCTTTGGTCTGGCTGAAGACGTAAACTTAGCGCTCCTGGGAGGCAACCCAGGTTCTTCATTTCATGTCATTTTTTTTTCATTAGTCAGTTCAATGTTTGTGGGTAACATTACTGCAAACCCTCACGAGACTACAACTCGTCCACTAGGGGTAACCTAGGGGTTTAAAGGCTTGTTGCATGCGCTAAATGCAATCGAGAGCACCTGCGAAAGTGGTATAGGTAGGATTTTATTTTTGTTAGTTTTGCATCATTTTTTCTCTCGTGCTGACCGGATTCCATGCTGCGATCTCTTGGAAAGTCTCTCACGATTCATCATCCAGGTACTATCTTCCCTTCACTCTTTCTTTACTTTTGTTGTCCTATGCGCATTCCATACTCATATCCTTTACATTGAGGACAATGTAGCTTTTAAGTTGGGGGTGGGAGATCAGGTTACCTAATCAGTATTTTCTTGAGCAAAAATTGTGAAAAATTTTTAAATTTTCTCTGGACTTTCTGATGAATTCAAAGTGATTTGACGACCATCTTTGATTTAGAATTACAAGATATGGAATGTTGGTGATTTACTGCTCTTGGATTCAGTTGCTTGTTAGATTTTACAGTTAAGTTTAATTATTAATCCATGATTAGAAGTTGTAAACATTGATTGAGTCATAATTTCACATGTCACATCTCGCTTACACATTAAGATTTCAGTTTGAAACTGAAGGGTTAATTTGGTGATCAGTAAGCATAGAAGGAACCAACTTGAACAATTATCCGTCAAGATCAATTAAAAGGAAGAGATACCGTTGAAAAAGGTTAGGCAAAGAATCTTCACTATAGGTTTGCTCCCTATAAGTGTGGACTTCATTCCCCTTCTTGATTTTCTCAAAAAAAAAAAAAAAAAAAAAAACTAAAGGAATGAAAAGATGATCTTTGAGGCAAGCTTTGGTTATTATGAATTCTCTTATTAATCACCAACGATATCCTGAAATAAAGAATTGAATATTAATGTTGAAAGTTGGGATTACACTTTACATCTGTGGAACTCAATGTTTAGGATTATTTCTAATTAAGGGACTAATACTTTGAATGAAGTTTACCGTGTGTTTGAGTCTAGGAGAGAGTAAGGCCCAACATTCATGAATTGCTGAATTCTGAATATCTAGATTGTTTTCCAAAATCACTTGAGTTCATAGAAATTCTCCTATAATTCTCAATTTATTTTTCGCATACTTTGCTCGGGACTAGCAAAATGCTGGTTGGGGGTTGTGTTGAGGGTCAAATATTGCATATCAGACCCATTTATTGTATGGATTTACAAGCATGACACCGTTTAATAGCCTAATTTAATTGTATTTGTGATGTAGGGCGTCTTCATGAGCTTGGATAAAAAAGGACACTAAAAGCATGGATTTACCGATCTGATGACACTAAAGCATGGGACGGACTCTACTGGGGATTGGGATCGACGATTTTACACAGGAGATCCGAAAAAATCGAGAAACAAGCTCAAGTGGCCCAAAAGTCGGCGAATGCAAGATCATAGGTTTCTCACCATCCGTTTGTCCCGAAATGTCATACACGGCCCGAAGAACATAAATTAACCGTACATGCGAATTTCAGCCATGTATCCTGGTGGAAGTGGCCTAATGGATAGATCGTCCCTCGGAATCATGATTGGGCCCACCTGTTGTCTGGATCTGCTTCATCTCCGGTCTCCACGTTGAATGATGTGACAGAATGGATGGACGGAGCGGATTTCATTTATACATCATGATGGACCCCACAAGGAGCATGCGAGTGCATAGACGGTGCACTCCTGCGGTGCACCGAATCCCTACAAAAGGGTCAGGGATGGGAGTATGGCGGGTTCACTTTTGTACTTTTTGAGTACATGGTATCTACTATAAAATAGGCAAACCAAGTGATGATCCGAACCGTCCATTGTATCAAGAGGGTGGGCGTGAACATCGCCTAGGTGGCGTAATCTCAGAAGATAATGGAGAGTGGATTTCAACTGTTAAAACGGATGATTAACGGTGGAGCGAAAGAATCAGTGGGCCACACGGAATCTAACAGAAAACCAGCCTAATCTTACTGGTTTTTCGACGCGAATCGAATGGTCGGAGTGGATTTTACACACGCCGCCAACCAGAGGTTCGCCGCCTTCACAGCGCTCGACCGCGCATGCTCTGCTGCGTAACAGAGGCTGCGGACGATCTTAGTGGGCCATCATCACGGACCAAATCATCAATCCGGTCCGTCCATCATGTAGAGGGACTCAATATTGTCAGAACCATGCTGACCGTTTTCAGCCATTCACGCATACGTGGCCGCTACAACGATCACAAAAGGACCGTTCGAATATCATTACAACAGGAATTCTTCCATGGGCAGCATCAACAGAGGATCAAAACAGACCATGATCGGTCGAAATTCTGAGGAGAAGCTGTTGGACGGCATGGATCTCTCAAATGATAGATAAAGTGGGCCCCACCAAACATTCTGACGCAGAAAGTCTCTCTGCTGCGTGATTCAGAGCCCGGTCCTATCACAAACAGCTCCAGCTTTCGCAGTAGAGTCCTGCCAGGACTCCACAGCAGGAGATGAGAAGAAAGATAAAAGGAGGGTTCGTGCTGAGGGAAGGAGGGAGAGAGGGTGCAGCCGAGAACGTGAGAAAAGGAAGGGGAGCTCGGTTTTGAAGGAGTGCAGCTGCTGTGCATGGCTGGGTCTTGAGGTTGCAACGTGGGTTGCTGCTGGGAGAGGAAAAGAAGAAGGAAGGAAAAGAAGAAAGGGAGGAGAAGAAACGCGAAGGTCGACAGTTTGGCTGGACTGGAGGCTGGCATGTTCAATCTGGATTTCCTTATTTCCTTCCGGGGTTTTTCTTTTTGAGTTTTTATCTTCTGATGGATCATATGGAGATTAATCCATCCATGTCAGGCTAAAACTTCTTAGCTAGGGCTAAGAGGTGAAGCTTGTAGCGTGATGGGATAAGTCTTCGCTTGCGCCTTTATTTAGACTGAATTGATTTTGATTTAATTTTATTCGGGGAATGTTCTTTTTGTCTTTAATGATCTGTTATGACTAAAATTACAATGGATCTGCAATGGCCTTGAGTGTTCCTTTCCCTTTTTTTTTTGTTTATGAAGTCAGGAAGCCCTGTTGTTCATCATTGCTCCATGGGCATGGTCGGATGACAGTACCCTTCCTGATCCTCATACATGGTTGATTGGTTGGTAATTAGTTTAATTCTGTTGTTTGCTTTGTCTCCTGGGCATGGTTAGATGATGGAATCCATTCTAATTCATATACCTTTCATCTCTTGAAAATCAGATCAGGTAGGTTCAGTTTGATTTTCATAAATATTAATGCAGGCATAATTTCTCCCTGATCTCTACAAGTGGATCCTCTGAATCCCTAGTTTCCTTCCTCTGAATTCCTTAAGTTTTAGATAATTATTCCGCAATTATTCCTTAAATTTACAATTGAGTTTGATTACATCTTAGGCTAGTTCTATTTCTACCTAGTTTCAGAAAACGTACAGGTATCAGTTCCTGTGGATTCGACCTCGGTCTTACCGAGTTTATTACTACATCACAACCCTATACTTGGGGAGTGAACAGCGGTAATTCATACGATGCTTGCTGCAGTTGATTTTATTCCTTTGAGTGCCGGCCTACAATGTGACATAGTAAAATAACTAAATTTTAATATAAATAAAAATATACACCAACATGGATATAATTTTTCTTTATGTTTAATTTTTACCTGTCCTTCATCACTTGACCAATAGGTGACGAGCCACTTCCAGTGTGTCGGCTCCACTCGATCAGGACAGTGAGGTAGTCGTTCCTCATTAGTCAAATATCGCTTGTAGTGTTCTTTTTTTAACCTCTTCTTCCACTCCTTCCATGAAGCTCCGATGGACTTTGTTACCCAATTTCGACGCTCCTCGTTGATATTCCACTTGATCTGCAACACATCAATCATCGATTATACTTAGTATACAAAAATACAAAAAGAGTAATTGAATTTTTGATTTCATATTACCTTCACTTCATTCCAAATCTCATTCTTGTGAGATAGTGGCACATGATGCCAACTATCGTGATCAAGAGGCGCTAAGCGCCCATTCCTAGATAAAATGCCCAGCCACCTTGTAAATTCGTTGTACTTATGTCCAATGGGCTGCTCATACTTATTTCAACTGATATTCAGTTGCTTATTGGGTGGCAAGTTCGCCACCTCGCGGATGACTGTAGGGCCTCGAAATCGTCTATTATGAATACCACCCTCTTTATGAAACAAAAGAATAGATATGAGCATTTTAAATATTTGAAATATAATATCTACATTTAATTAAATCAAGAACAGAACAAAACTATAAAAGTTACAAGCTTAACTTCACTTCACTTAAATTATATATTTACATACCCAAAGTCAATGTTGAACTATCTGAACTCTGTCCAACCTGGTTGGTGGTCGGGACCGGGTCAATAAAGCTCGAATGATGATGGTCGGAGGTCGACATCTTCATTTCCTTCACAATATGAAAATAATATATGTAATGAGATTGGAGTTAACCAAATAATTGTGAGCATAAAAAATAAAAAAATAAAAAAAAGCATGCATCACATTTGTGTTAGGCATCAATACCTAGTCATCAGATTCCGACCTAGAATCGTGGTCCTCTTTAATCAAATTAGATAAGTTTTATGGAGTGTTAACTTCGTTTCCCTTCACATCCGTCCTTTCCCAACTCACATTATCATCATTAGCAAGCATAGTCGCTTCCAATGTATGATTAATGCTAGGCAAGCTCTGAAGGTATGTATCATTATCAACAAACGAATCATTCATGCCCATTTCGAACAAATCCCTTGGCTTTGACCTGATAACAACATGCCAATCACAATCAATAGGATCGGGGACATAGAATACCTATTGTACTTGGGTTGCTAAGACATATGGTTCATCTTACAGGTTCCGACCAGTATGCCATAATTGTTTGAAATTCACGAGCGTGAACCCAAATTCATCCTTCTTAATTCCCCTGCCCTGAGTTCTTACATCCACCCAATCACACCTAAACAATACAACTTTCTTAGACCCACAATAATCCAACTCGATAATGTCTGTTAAAACACCATAGTAATCCACATCCCCTATAACAGGGTTTCTATCACTTGTACTTGCGAAGCTTGATGTCTTTGTCATCACTACAACTCCACTATTTTATGTTTTCAAGTCCCTCTCACGGTCTCTTGTATGAAACCTGAAACCATTAATGATGTATCCTTTAAATCTTCTTGCAACAGTGTTAGGGCCCCGAGCCAGGCTTCTAACTTCTCTCGGAACTTGATCATTCCCAACATGGTCCACATGCTTCCCAAGCCAATCTGGAAACTTTTCATTGTGGATGCGTTCTAGGAGCCTCGGTGCTCTTCGGGGCATCTCCTTCTTAATCACTTTCCTGTGTTCACTGCATTTTATTCAATTCGATGAATAAGTTGTAAACAAGTGAGATTCTTATGAATTAATGCTACAAATAAAACTACTCTTACTCAATGAATGGTGCGACCGCATTGGTGTTGAACAACACATATCTATGTGCCTGTGTCCTATCAACATATTCGATAATAAACACGTCAATATTTCCCAATGGACGACCTACTGTCACATCCCTAAAGTCCTCATTTCGAACCGGTCTATTGAATCTTGTCTCAACACGATGTAAGTACCGAGAGCAGAATGTTGGCATTCTTCAGCTAGGTACCCCTCTGCAATCGAACCCTCTGGCCGACTTCTGTTTCGAACGTAGGACTTTAGTCTCTGTATGTACCTATAGTCACATAATAGACATATAAGTATACATGATTTTATCTATTACAGCACATTATATTGTCCAAGGAAACAAAGGGAACATATTCCAAGCTCACCCTATATTGTCCAAGGAAACAAAGGGAACTCTTAAAACAATGCAACTTTATAAGGAATCCAAATTCGAAGGAGAAAGTATTGCTCAGCACATTACCTTGACTTTTGCATCCAACTCTTATCCATCACTTGTATCCAACTTTGAACAATGCAATACTCTGCCCAAAATTCATGTCAATCCACTGTAGTTATTACTCTACTCAATATTGGTCCTGCTACTATCTTATATTCTAGTATAAATTGGTCGCCAAGGCTTCAGGACTCCTCTAGAGTCACCAACACATCCCTTAGCTACTACTAAGGGAGCACGACACCTAATTAAATTACAAAACCCCTAAACATCCACACCATGAATGATTGCCATCTCCAAAAAACTAAGTGTACATGTGGCAGCTATGTGACATTGAGGTAGCTAAGAAAATATGCGTAGTTATGCATAAGCCTTTTTATTTTTTAATAACTATGTGGACTTTTAGAGCCAATCTAGGTGCATGCAAAGTCATGTAGTGCACACGCCATCCTGCATAGACAACATGTAAGTAGTTCCTCAAGCACTATTACACTACCATAAAGAGAAAAATTAGTACAGAGTATACAGTTAATGCAACAGTTACCTCAGGATAGCCTATCATGCTTAAAAGGCTAAATGGATCACCATACATGTTAAAAAGGCTTATATGACAGTCTCAAATGTATCCTCAAACATGTTTATAGAATGGAAGTTCCATGGAATGCCACTCAGGCTGGTCCCTTTTGCATTTCTCATAAAACAAAGTAATGGATTTGCGAGTGCATAGCAATCTGTCTTATCGTATGTATTCAACTTTAAGTCTAGCTCAACTCATCTCTCAATGTACCTCTTGTAGCACAGATGGGTCTTCAGAAAATATAGATGAAAGTTTGATTAGTCTATCGAGTCCACCTTGGTTGACCTGGCATTCATAGCAATATAAATCATCATCAACATTATTATCATTGGCCTGCAACAAAAATTATAATAACTTCAAATAAAACGAAAGCTAAAACATTGTGCTTTTAATTAGTAAAGCCATTCATAGCAAGTAACTTAAAACATTGTGCTTATAATTAGATTTGTGCCAGGTTGGCATGTAGAGCCATTCATAGCAAGCAACAAATTAGTTTTTTTAATTTTTAATTTTTTTATTTTAATTTTTACAGATCTGATCTAAAAGCTTAGAATGACAATAATCCAAGTTAAAGATATGATGGCGCTGGAGCAGATTTTTCAATCCTTCGAGCTCTTTACAATGTGAGATTTTTTAGGAAAGCACTAATCCGTTTATCTACAAATCTAGATAACAGGGGACTCAAAATTTTGGGGAAAAAAAAAACAATAGATCTTGTTCCAGTACTAAGATCTGAACCTAACTGCCATCAGAAACCAAATTCTTCTCTCCAAGTTCGAAAATTTAGGGTCTCATATAGGAAAAAAATGTATACAAAGGATAGAGAAAAGATCATCAAAATGAAGAAAATGAAAAATAAGAACAATGAGAAGTATTTCCAAAGAAATTCACAAAATTTTCACTTCTAAAGTCACGAATCAATAGAAACTCAAAATAGCAAAAAAAAAAAAATTTATCATTAAAAGAAAAAAGAAAATGAGAAATCAAGAGCAAGAGTAAGCAAAATTTTCCCAACATCTTAAAAAATCGACGAAATTTCCATGTGAAATCTCAATTTCCAGGGTTTCAACTAGAAAAAACTCGAAAACATGCTAAAAGAATCAAAATCTGCAAACAAGGAAATGGTAAAGGTCTTCTTTATGGGAATCTAACAGAATTCCACAAAAAAAAAAAAAAAAAAAAAAAAAAAAAAAAAAAAAAAAATCTGCATTCCTCTCTAAATCAGACAATCTAGGGTTCTTGATCGAGAAAAAAAAGAAAAACAGCAAAGAAATTCCAAACAAATCAAGAAAAACGAAATTGAGAGCTAGAACATCCGATCTTCGACAAGATTTAATGAGAAAATGCGGGAATAAGAGCAATACCGACCTGCACGTCCGAGAAACGAGAATTCTGAAGCTCCTTTCGCCATCAATTGACGAACTGGTTGGAACTGAAGAAAGAGACGGCGATTTCTGAGCAGAAATCGAGAGAAATGAGGGTTTTGGGAGACTTACTTGGACTCGCAGAGACCTTCTGCCCGAAAAGCCTCTGAGTGAGAGATGGTGGCTTACTTTTGTAGCTGGGCTTTACGGGAAATAACGAAAACGCAAGGTCGAAAGTACCCTTGCTCTTTTCTCAGTATAACGGCACGTGTCTGGGGCGATATTGGCCTCAGTTTTCCATAACCGAGGCAAAAAGGGCCAGAGACCTCTGTAGGGCCCACCATGACATGGCATCCACTCCATCCATCTCTTATGATATATTATTTTAGAATGGGACCCAAAATAGTAGGCTAATTTAACATTCCAATGGGCCATAATGCATGGATCAGTGATAATAGGACCATTTACCTTTGAAATCTTACCATGGCCCATCGTGATGAGTTCGGTAGCCTCAAGAAGGCTTCAATGATAGGCATCTTTAAGAAATAATTTTTCGGCCCACTTCCATTAATGAGTTTCCAAAAATGATGGACAGACTTTTAGCCTCAATTACTAACCAACCGAGGCAAAATGACAGACTTTTGGCCTCAGTTACTCACCAACCGAGGCAAAAGAGTGGACATTTGACATACTTTTAGCCTCGTTTGCTCACCAACTGAGGCAAAAGGGAAAACTTTTGGCCTCAGTTTCTCACCAACCGAGGCAAAATGGCAGACTTTTAGCCTCAGTTGCTCACCAACCGAGACAAAAGGGTAAACTTTTGGCCTCAGTTTTCAATAACCGAGGCAAAAAGGTAGGCTTTTGGCCTCGGTTTTCAATAACCGAGGCAAAAGGGCAGACTTTTGGCCTCAGTTGCTCACTAACCGAAGCAAAAGGGCAGACTTTTAGCCTCAGTTTCTCACCAACCAAGGCAAAAGGGCAGACTTTTAGCCTCAGTTTCTCAACAATCGAGGCAAAAAGGCAGACTTTTAACCTCAATTGCTCACCAACCGAGGCAAAAGGGCAGACTGTTGGCCTCAATTTCTCACCAACCGAGGCAAAAGGGTAGATTTTTTATCTTAATTTCTCATCAACCGAGGCAAAAAGGCAGACTTTTGGCCTCAGTTCTCAACAACCGAGGCAAAAGGGTAGACTTTTAGCCTCAGTTGCTCACCAACCGAGGCAAAAGGACAGACTTTTGGCCTCAGTTGCTTGCCAACCGAGGCAAAAGGGCAGACTTTTGGCCTCAGTTCTCAACAACCGAGGCAAAAGGGCAGACTTTAAGCCTCAGTTGCTCATCAACCGAGGCAAAAGGGCAGACTTTTGGCCTTAGTTGCTCACCAACCAAGGCAAAAGGGCTGACTTTTAGCCTCAGTTTCTCACCAACCAAGGCAATAGGGAAGAGTTTTGGCCTCAGTTTCTCATCAACCGAGGCAAAAAGTGAATTTTTAACCTCAATTCCTTTACAACCGAGGCTAAAAACCATATTTAGCCTCCTTTTTTTGAACCGAGGCTAAAAAATTGAGGCTAAAGGCCTACTTTCTTGTAGTGCGTACAGAAGCGGCCGACGTGATAGATGGACCAGGACGTCCCATATGCTTACATTCAAGAGCCAAGTTGGGTGGTGAATGTTTTGATAAATGCATGAGATGAGAAATATTCGGACGCGGTTTAGCTAGTGACGATGCAACTAGCTACTTGGCTACTGTTCGGTGCTATGTGGGCCCTATCATGATTTATATGTTTTATCCACGCAGTCCATTCATTTTTCCATATCATTCCAGAAATGAGGCACATATAAATCTCATATGGACCACACCACAGGAAAATAGTATTGATTGAGTGTCCACCGTTAAAGGACTCCTAGGCTCACTGTAACGTTTATTCGACATCCAACCCGTTGATTAGGTCATAAAGACCTGGACGAAGGGAAAAAACTAATACCAGCTAGATCCAAAAGCTTTTGTGGCCCGATGAAGTTTTTAATGGTGGTAGTTCAATCAACACCGTTTCCTAATATGTGGTCCACATGAGATCTGAATATACCCCATATTTACGCTTATAACATAAAATAATCTAGAAAATGGATAAACGTGGTGGATGAAACAAATACATCATGGTGGGCCACAGAGCACGACAATTAGCCATTGGCTCGTAGCTGGGTCACTCGACAATCCGCGTTCGAAATATTTGGCCGACACAGACGCGGATTTCATACCAACGCCTTCTTTGTTTTTTTTTAAGCTTGTTAGTACAACTACCGGTTCACACGGCACTGTTAGCCACCCTTACTTTGGAATTGATACCGTGACCTCAGCGTTGAAACGATGTATCTTTCACTCAGTTTTCAATATGTTAAGTTTCTGCGCAGCAATTCTAGGTGGGGGCCACCTGATGTTTTTGAGAAATCCTCTCCGTCCATTCGTTTTGTGAGACCATTTTAAGACATGTGACTAAAAATGATACAGATATGAAACTCAACTGGGACACACTAGAGGAAATAATTGGGTAAAAAATGTGTACCATTGAAACCTTCCTAGGCTCCACCTTTATGTTTATGGGCCAGCCAAACTGTTTACAAGGTCATTGGCAGTGTGTTGAAGTGAAAACGCAAAAAACTTCCTAATTGTCAACTGTGGTCATGAAATCCACACTGTTTCATTTCGTGTGGCCCACTTCAGTTTTGGATCCACCTCATTTTTAGCTCGACTGTCCTAAAATGAGCTCTCAAAATGGATGGACAGGGATGAATTCTCACAAACCGGAAACGGTTGGTGAGAATCCGCTTCCCCAAACCGGAAACGGATCGGCTACTCCCATTGCCACTAGCCCAGTGGGTGGTGGTCGTGCTCTGTGGGCCCCACCATGATGTATGTGTTTCATTAATGTAGTTCATCCATTTTTACGGATCATGTTAGAGATTTATCCAAAAAAATGAGTGGGATATAAATCGAAGGTGGACCTCACCAAAGGAAAACAATAGTGATTGGATATCTGCAGTTAAAATCCTCCTAAGGCCCACTGTACTGTTTATCTGACATCTAATCTGTTGATTAGGTTATACAGTCCTAGATGTAGGAAAAAACTAAAAAAGATCATCTTGATCCAAAACTTTTATGGTCCCCAAAAAGCTTTTAATGGTATGCGTTCATTCAACATTGTTTCTATAATGTGGTCCACTTGAGATTGGGATATACTTCATTTTTGGTCTCATACATAAAATGATCTATAAAAATAGATGAACAGCATAAATGAAACACATACATCATGGTGGGCCCACAGAGCACCGACCAAGCCAATCCGTTTTCCCCAAACCACCCCGCAAACAGACGCGGATTCCCCGCCAGAGCCTTCTACAGGAACTTCGTCTGCTTGAAACTTAGGTGGGCCCACTGTGATTTTTGTTAGAAATCTATCCCGTTCATCCATTTTGTGAGCTCATTTTAGGACTTGAGACCAAAAGTGAGCAGGATCAAGACTAAAGTGAGCCGAAAACGTGAGGATTGTCTAGTTGAAATATTCTTGGGATCACAAAAGTTTTGAATCACTGTGATATTTGTGTTTTCAATTCATCCCATTATGAATACGTTATGAACTGTATGAATGGCAAACAGGGAGGTTTCAACTGTAAGAATTTCACTACCCAACTTTTCCTTTAATATGGTCCACTTAGTCTTTAATCCTGCTCATTTTTTGTCTCAAGTCCTAAAATGAGCTCACAAAATAGATGGATAGGATAGATTTCTCACAAACATCAGGGTAGGGCCTGTTATGGGAAGATCCAAGGCCCTTCAATTCTGAGGAGGGACATCACCCTAATCCAGTCGGACACATAAGTGTCAATCTGAAATGATAAATACTACTGAAGGGAAGGAAGATTCCCAGCTCAGTCATAGTCGCGCTCCCGCTCTGAGGCTGGTAGTCGGTTCGGAGTGATCTAAGACCGGAATAGTCGATGTCAAGCTCAGACAGAAGGCTTCAAACCGTCCCACTATCATCCGACCAGAAACGGGTAACTCTGTCATTCACATCAGTGTCACTCATTGCGGGAATATTCGACTCGACAGGACGGGTCCGTCATCCGCCTCAGAACTCAGAGGGGAGACCTCCTGAATATTCAACAGATAAGGAAAGCTAAGTCTATCATAAGTCCAAGCTGGGGCTCGGCTCGGACTCAGGACGCGACCCCTATTCAATAACTCAATGGCGAAGGCTCATGTGCATGTTGGTATAAGTTCGAGGCTTAGAATCAGGGTTTCTTTGGCCTGGGATCCCGAGCCGAGGCCGAGGCAGGATGAGGACGCTCCATGCACTAAACCAAGAAACTTCCTTAGGCGGACACGACCAATCGTTTCGCTCGCAAATACGCACGATATGCTACACGATCCCCGAATTATAGGTCATATCCCCACGATCCCAGTATCCCACTGATTGAGTAAATCGTGCTGAGATTAACGGACCCGGACCGTCCGATAGTCAAGTATAAATACAATGAGACTCTATTGCAACAGGTACGCAACATCTGACACCCTCTCTCTACAATCAACTTAGACGCAGATTCCCTTGACCTAACTTAGGCATCGGAGGGTCCCCCGACTTAGTCAGGGTCTCCTTTGCTAACCCTTTGTGTAGGACCAATGTTCCTTGGAGGTTCCCCATGCTGAGTGAAGGGTGGTCCAGATTTTGTCATCAACATTTTTGGCATCGTCTATGGGAATCTGATACGAAAGGTCAGGTTCCTATTCTTAAGCATAATGGCGAGAGGAAAGAAAAAGGCAATGTGAGTCTTACAGAACAAGTAGTTATTTTTCTACACACGGCACAATGTTCGGAATCGGGTCATATGTCACAGATTCATTTGTTTGGGTGAAACCGTGGGTCGTCACTTTCACCGTGTTCTAAATGCACTTATATCAATGTACCCCGATTTCGTTAAACAGGCCGAATCAAAGACGCCCACTGAGATCCAAACAAATGTAAATTGGGCTACTTACTTTCAGGTATTATTTTCATTGGGTTAGTTTTCTATATATGCTATTTTCACTTCCCTCCATTCATACTTTCAACTTAAACGACATTTGATTTAATGTATTTAGGATTGCGTTGGTGCAATTGATGGTACACACATTCCACCTCTCGTGCTCGTAGTCAACCAAGCAAGCTTCCGCAATCGAAAAGGGGTCCTTTCCCAAAATGTACTAACGGCATGTTCGTTTGATATGAATTTTATATATGTATTGGCCGGTTGGGAGGGTTCTGCTTCAGATGCGAGGGTGCCACATAACACATTGACCCGATCAGATGATCCCTTGCTTGTCCCATACGATACTGGTTATCTGTTCAAATATTGCCAATCTATTTCATAATTATGAAGTCTTTGATTATCCACTTAATAGAACATTAATTCGAATATATAGAAAAATATTATATTGTCGACGCTGAATACGCTCATTCACCCGGTTTTACGGCTACATTCCAGGGCGTTCGATACTGAAATTGCGGTGAGGACTGCTTTAGTTGAAGTAGGAATATGCCAATATATCCTAGAGAGGGTGAATAGGACTTTTAAAGTTTTTATGATTTATTAAAAATCCTATTACACTAATCCTAACAGACGATACTTATTAGGATTACTCAAAAATAACTCTACTGGTTTCCAAGCCCAGTAGAGGATCCAATCACAAACTATTCAAGAAATGAACAATATGTAAACTAATTTATGATGGATATGACTGTGTATGTGTGTGAAGTGTGATCTCAAATATGAAAGTATTAAAGTAAATCACACAATCAAAAGAATAACAATCTCAAACACAGTCATTTTTATAGTGGTTCGACTATTTGTCTACTCCACTCCCGGTAACCACACTCAACCCTTGAGTGTACCGAATTTCACTAAGGAGGTTTCACAGCGGCTCACCTCAAACCTAAGGTTTTAAATCAGGTTCACCTTCAACCTTTACAACCTACACTGAGGCTAACTATTTATGCTCTCACGAACAAGGGTCAACACAACGCACCCACTTTTAGGCACACTGGCCAAGGATCTTCCATAAGACCCTAACTATTTATGCTCTCCACAGAGCAAGGTTTAACACAGTTCACCTTCAACCGGATGTTTATGCTCTCCACAAAGCAAGGGTCCACACAACGCACCCACCACGTACACTCTCGCCGGAGGCCTCCTACGAGGGCTTGCAAGGGTGAGAAACACCTTAAACCCAATCCTACAAAGGAATTATCAAAGGGTCCTCTAGACTTTAGTTACTTACAGATAAGTAGATGAGTCTCATTCAGCTCGTTGATGAATATCTCCTCTTTTGTTGATGAAGTGTCTTCTGCTTCCTTGATCCGCAACTCAAATGATATACCAATATATGGCGACAGGTTGGGTCAAGGTTATGATGGAATCCTACTCTCTAAATGTTTTCCTATTTGGAAGGTAGAGCGATTCCAATCAGCTATGCATTCAAGGCATCCCAGCTTAATAATTTTCCATTAAGGTAGTAGCTGGAGGATCCTTGAATGCAGAAGTTCATTCCCCAATCCACTCTATTAAATATCAATGATAAGGGTGGATTGGAGGATGAACTTCCTTGAGAGAAAGGGCTTTGGGTATATGATCTAAGGTAAAAACACTCAAAAGCACTTTCTTCTTTCTCTACCAACAACAATAGACAAGCTCTCTTTGTATAGGCAAAAAGGTTCCAACGGATATAAAATGGTCACAATTATTATAGAGTTTGATATCATCGAGGAGGGTCGATATCATCGAGCATATACTCTCGATTGCATTGACTGGCCGCTCGATGATACAAACTCAAATGTCATACGCTTTAGAAACCTTTTGCCAACTGGTCGGGTGAATTGAAACACATATCGATGTCATCGGATTTCGAACTCCGATATCATCGATGCGAGGTTCGATTCATTAACACTTGAAAATGAGAGAGACTTGCTATGAAATATTTCAGGTTTACAAAAATGATCGAGGGACCTTCGAGATCATCGGAATTTGAATATCAATGATATCGATAGAGTGTCGATGCATCGATAAATCTAAAGGATTTTCGTTTAAGCTTGCTGGACAGTTTCTGTCCTTGTTCGATGCCATCGAAACCGTACCGATATCATCGATATTTGAATATCGATTGTATCGAGTGCCCATCGATCGTAGATAAACAATCCTGAAATAATTGCTAGAGAACTTAGGCGCTCATGACCGATAACATCGAGAGCCTTCCGATATCATCGAGATTTGAACTTCGATGGTATCGAGATCGGCTTCGATATATCGATGCACATGTGATTTTCTTAAGTAAAAATAGGGGCGCCGAAAATCTATCTGTCGATATTATCGAGTCACCATCGATGGACTCGAGATTCAAATATCGATGATATCAATATGTATATCGATACATTGATAAATCCATCCAGAGGTATATGGATTGCTGGACGTATTTTGTCCTCATTTCGATGATATCGTTTAAGTATCGAGAACATCGACAGCACAGGTCGATTCTATCGAGCAGTGTATCGATAAAATCGACAAAGCAAGAAAACTTAGAGAATTTTCTGAGTTTTGAAAAAGTTTTCTCAACTTTAAAACCCTATAATGTTCTAGTTTGTTTTAAGGGTTTATATACCTGGTGTTTTGGGACATAGGATGTGAGGCTTAGATTTACCTGAGGCGAGCTTGCACACATCCTGGTAGAGGCAAACGCTTGAATTGATCTTCCTATAAGGCTCTGCAGTCTGTCCGACTCGACACTCACAGTAATTGACAAACCAGGGCACTTTCAGATACCACTTACAGGAGTATCGAACCGGGAGAGTGTCTGCCAACATGAAGGAGTTGTTTAATTACCAACATGTACAATTGCGCAATGCAATCGAGCGTTGTTTCGGTGTTTTAAAAGGAAGATTTCTCATGTTGAAGAGTGTCATGCAGTATGAATTTCATACACAGGTTAAAATTGTGATAGCCTGTTGTGTCCTACACAATTTCATACATACCAGGCATGAGTCTCCTTAGGACTGCGAATACGCTGGTATATCTGCTGCTGATGGGGAGAGTTACCCAATGCCTCATGAGGTATCCACAAATGACGAGCGACAATGGTTACAGTGAGCAACTCAGCTTGAAAAAGATACTTGGATTTGCATGTGCGATGATATTGCAACCACAATGTGGGCAGATGCGCAACAGAATAGTAAGAGTAGATAGTCGATACTTTATGTTTAATTGCCATTACTCAGTAGCTGATATTTAGTTTCGAGAATTATTAAGTATCTGACAATGGAATTATGGTCTCCCAAAATCTTCCTGGGTTAATTCATCATAAGTAATGGCATGGGAATTTATGAATCTCCATATCATTTATAATCATTGCCATTCTAACGATTTCGATTGACATTTGTAAAACATCGTGCATACTTGAAATGTGCTACATTCAGGTGGAATGGCAGACTTCTGGTGTAATGATACATCGACACCAACGTAATCACCGGTTAAAACACCAGTGGTGCCCACTCGATGATCTCCACGCTAGAAGACGGTGAAATCCCTAGCCGAGCTTTTGTCCCGAGCCCCAAAAATTAAATGGAGTATTGCTATGGATCAGGTTCTTTCCACACATTGCTCAAACAAGTTGTAATGGGACGTAAAGCTGATAATGGTTTCAAGCAGAAGGCATACCAAACAGCTGCCGAAGAAGTGACGAAGCATACAGACATAGTCGTCAACTGACAGAATGTCTCGAATCGGCTGAGGTATTACAAGAGAGAGTATAATGCAGTAAAGGACATGTTAGCGGCCAGCGGGTTTGGATGGGACAATGAGCGGATGGTGGTCACGGCTCCTGATGAAGTCTGGGAGGAATATCTTAAGGTAAGATTTACAAATATCAAAATTCTCATCTTACATAAATATCTACTATTTACTGACTTACAACTGTCTTCTAAGACTGCAGTCTCACCTGCGTGCTGAAAGACTCCGCAAGAAATGCATCGATAGAATGGATGACCTAGCAGTTATCGTCGGATCCGACCAAGCCATAGGACGTTATGTGCAAGGCAATAGGAGTATGGCCACATCAACATCATCATCTCGGATTCAACAAGATCTCAATGATGCATGGAGAGATCTCAATGATGATATCGACAATACGATTGACCTCTCAGAGGATCATGTAGCAGACTCCACAGGGATCATTCCATTTTCATCGGACAGTCTTTCGATTGAATATCGCGGCTCCCATGGCACTCCTACTCGCACAGTTGATCCGATGGTAGCTGAGGCGGGACCACAATAAGGAAACAATCGTGCCCTCCTCATCCCTGTGATGTACTAGGCACCTCTCTCCAGACCGTTGCAGAGGCTATGCGTGATTTTGGCCTCGGCAAAGAGGTGATTCACACTAGCAAAGTACTTAATGTACTGGAGGAGGTGCAAGGCTTGACGAACTTAGAGTTTATCGAAGTTGGTCGACTTTTGAGTAGGGATGAGAAGCTGACATCGTTCTTTGTCAGTCTTCGACCTGAGCGCAGCGTGGAGTGGTTGAAAAAAACACTCCGTGATAACTTTAGTGATGGAGGTATTGGGTCTGTCTGACAGGGTGTGGTCCCTGGTTCTGTTTTTCTGTTTCTTATCCGGGCATGTAATAACTATGTTAGACATGATGATTTTTTTCTTTTTTTATTAATTTGGGATTGATATATGTGGTATACATAGTGTATACCATTGTGACTTTTGTGATGATGAAAACCTTTTGTTATTTAACATATTTCATATATATAATCACATGCTTGTATTATGCACATTAAGACAGATAGGACCACACACTTTGATTGGAGAAGGGGTACGTACTTACAACCTTTTTATAAAAAAAAATAGTAAGGTATTTTGTACTTACAACAATAGTGCACGTTTTCTATTTCGCGGTCCTATTCCAAAACACGGATCTCATGCCAATTCCCTCCATGTCATAGCAGATGGCAAAGGAGAAGTACTATATTATCTTGGTGGGACGTCAGCCAAGTATATATCTGACATGGGACGATGCTAGATTGGAGGTGGAGGGACTTAACGGAGGGAGACACCGAGCCTTCAAGAACTGGAAGGAAGCTATTGCATGTTGGGACAGTCACTTCAGTAAGGACAGTGCACAGTCGAGACCTCGCACAGAATATCCTGCGGTTCAGCTTGCCGCATATTCTAATGATGTGGACATCTACCATTCTTCGACTTCGTCTATCCAACAAACAACCTAGATGACCCGAGCCATGGTTTCGAGGTCCACATCGATTGATGATCCTACCCCATCAGATGAAGAGAAATTTTGTGCACTTCTGGTTGTCGTCGTGGTTCTTTTTCTTGCGTTGATTGTTATTTTTAAATTCTAGTTATTATTAGTACTATAAATTTTGGATTATTACTTCTTTTTTTTTTAATCTCTCGGTGGTTTATGAGTTATGATGACATCGGCCATATGAGCCGTGGAGATGATTTACATTATCGACTACTTCATATTTAGTCGTTAGTTCTGTATCACACCACTATGATATGGTGTGGTCCAACGTGGACATGTCCCACGTGAGAGTGATTTTGATTGAATACACCTGATTTTAGCGTGTGGTCCACTGCATTTTTGGATGATAACAAACGAAATAACGGTGAATGGTGGAATGGTTTCAACGGTGGTTTCATTATCACTGCACATTCCTTCGCTGTGGTCCACTAGAGATATGGACCTTCTTCATTTTTTAGAATATGTATATACATAAGTCCAATGGCGCGATGAACGGCGTGGATGAGAAAAATACATCACAGTGGGCCCCACAGAGCCTTACCCGGACGGGTTGTCTGGCCTAGCCACTCTGGTATGGATATTCGAATATCACCACACATTACTTCGGTATGGTCCACTGGAGATATGGAGTGCGATCATTTTCTGGAATATGTTACTATATCAACTGTGTGCCTAGATGAACGGCGTGGATATGACAAATACATCACAGTGAGCCCCACAGAGCACTGCCCGAGCTGGGTTGTCTGGCTTAGGCAGTGCAGTGTGGATGAGTTGGTGAATCCCGCCCCATCTAAATGCAAAATGCCCAAATGGACAACAACCTTGCAATCCATGGGATTGCATGCAATCCCATGCCCGGCCAAACGGGATAGGACTTAGGCATCCCTGGATATGCCAACCATCCCAAATAGGCATGAATATTAGCCATGGGATTTCCCAAGACCATGGGATTGCCAGCAATCCACTGACGCTGACATCATTACCTTAAAATCTGATCCCATCCACCCTAATACCATTCAATCCGCCCATCTAAATAGGCCCTTAGTCATTCAACGGTTTGCCTCCAAACAGATATTTAAGACAGAAATAGATGACGGTTCCGGGGAAAGGTTCATATCCTGGATGGTTACGATCTTCTAACCAATGCAATTTTTCGACTCTGGCCAATCCTCTGTGTGGGACCAGCTTCAACAATTCTGGTAATTTTATTATTATTGGGGACCGGGTAAGCATGGATAAATGAATCAAGTGAAGTAATCCAATCGCACCAAATCAGCACAAGGTAAAAATATAATAGATTTAAAAAAAAAAAAAAAATCACCACGACACAAAACGATAATAAACATTGTGAAATCAAAAAATTACAAAAGATAAAGAGAATATCTTATTCGAACAAGCCCCGAATCTTCCTTATAAATCATTGAAACCCTAAGAACAAATTACGTACATATACCATTTACACTCAATTATATACCCTTTGGAAGAATCTCAATCGGATTTGGAAACAAATCCTACGAATTTACAAATCTGCGTAACTCTGTAATACGTTCGACGATACCTGCAATGGGACTTCGATGTCATCAAATTAAACCTTCAATGTCATCGGACTAATACCGAAATGATTCAACGACCAAATATGAAAATTCAATTTCACCGATGGCAGTGAACAACCTACAGTGACATCAAAACTTAATTCAGTGGCATCGAATCAACCTACGGTAGCATAAAAAAGGGCACCTAAAGTCCTCAGCAACAAATATGATTTATTCCGGAAAATCTGGCATTGGGGCGACTTCAATGACATCAATGCCTACTCACTAACAACGAACCTATCATCCATAGACTATTAAATTACATATTTAAGACATATCAACGATTATGTACGATGGAGATTGGTGCAGACCAACAATTGAAGAAGATACCTTCCCTTTCCCTAGCGAATGCTAATCCCACGTGAGTAGGAAGGTGTATGCGCACGTGGCGCATGAATATGTGATCCCAACCGTTCATCAAATGGGTCCTAGGTGAATGACCTGTAAGTGTAAAGTCACACCGACCAGATAACCTTGTGATTAGGGGACCGATCGAACGGCTAAAATTATAAAACAGGCGTGATTTGCGTCTGACCATCCTACATGAAGAGGAAGTCATGTGGGGCCCTTCCATGTCCATGAGAAATCCACTCGGTTAATCAGTTTCACTAGCTCATTTTAGGAAATAGACCAAAAACGAGTCAGATCAAAAACCAAATGGGACACGCCACAAACAGTGGGGATTGAACCCCCACCATGGAAACCTTCCGTTGAGCCACATCAACTTTTTTATCAGGCTAATATTTGTGTTGTCAGATCATGCCAGTGGGAATAAAAATATAAACGGTTTGGATGGTATGTAAACATCACTCTGGCCCCCGCGAAGGTTTCAACGGTGAGCGTTTCTATCTCCAATGTTTCGTGTGTGTGGCCCACATGAGCTTTGGATATATACCTAGTTTTTGGGCATGTCTTGATGTGACGGAGAGGATTTCTCACGGACATCGCAGTGTGCCCCACGCAGCTTCCGCCAAGAGGCTGGTGTGACAAATATCGCCATGATTTTGTAAATATCGTGAAAATAGCGCGAAATTAGATATTATACCGATATTTTAAACAGGGAAAGATTTTAAAATTCCGCGTTTTCTATTATATAATTACATATTTAATACGTAAAATTATTTATTAGTTTAAAATAAATATTTCGAAATATTTTCATTTTGAGCGAGATTTTTCCTACAAATATCACGAGAAAAACCTGGGAAGGGCTCGGTAGGCACCGGAAAGTGGAAACGGATTCGCTACTGAGAATTTTACCACTGTACGACCCATTTATGGCCCATTTACCTTCTGAAACACACTTATTTTCACCTCACCAGAATAAGCCCCATCTGTACGGACGACTTGCCCAACGTCGAAAATGCTCCTGCATTTTCCTTCAAGCGGATCGGCTGGTGCTCTAAGACGAGCGCTGACGCTCCTCGATCTCCGAGTTGTACGAACGGTTCAAAAGTGATCAAAGTTACATGGCCCATAGTTATGTATTTATTATATCCACAACGTTAATCCATATTACGAGATAATTTTGGAGCATTATCCAAAAAAAAATCATATCCAAAGATCAATTGGACCACACCACAAAGAGTAGCAGGAAAATTGATTTTTACCACTAAAAATTTTGTAGGGCCCACCATAACATTTATTTTCCATCCAATCTATTCATAAGGTTACAAAGACCTGGATGAAGAGGAAAAACAAATTTCATAATGATCCAAAACTTCTGTAACCTCTAAAAGAGTTTCAATGGTAGACGTTCAATTCCCCACTGCCTTTTACGGTGTGGTCCACTTGATACTTGGATCTGTCTTATTTTTCGTTTCAAGACTTAATATGAGCTCGCCAAATAGATGGACGGTTTGGATATATCACAAACCTCATGATAGAACCCACAAAAGCAATGAGAATTCCACTGGGAAAAAAAAAAAAGAAGCCCATGGCAAATTATTATTACTTTTTTAATGACAAGGAGAAGTTTTTCCCCCCTTACATTTTTCTCTAATACATAATTACGTAAATATGGATATATAAAAATATTTTTTTATCTTTTAATTTATTTCTTTGTCTATTTATTTAACAAGTATATCTCTTAAACTAGAATGAGTTATTTAACGTACCACATGATTTTGGGGCAGGAGAAGCTGATTTAGCCAACCAATCTAATTATTTTCCAAGATTCCATCAGGTCGATGGTCGAAAATCCATTTCATTCACTTCGCGGTCAATTTCATTCATTTCATTTACTTTGCGGTCAATTTCATTCACTTCACAGTCAATTTCAATCAGTTCGCAGTAAATTTCATTAACTTCGCAATCAATTTCATGCATTTCGCGGTGAATTCCGGAGAATTCCCTTTACTTCACGGTCAATTTCATGCATTTCGAGGTCAATTTTATCACACCCCAAACTCGAAAAACGGGCTCACAAAATTTCGATCGCCGAATCCGACATCGACAGCCTTTGTAGTGTCCCATTCTCGACTCCTGACATTCATATACCAGATTCCGAACCTGAGATCCTACAATGAGGATTTTCAATATGATTTTTTTTTGTAACGAGGCATAATCACAAGCATAATCATGTCACAAAACAACATCACCACATATCCACTATACCAAAAACTTTGAGTACAATACGGAAAGAGAAATATAAGGTGATCGAAATGCTCCAAAATAATCTAATGCGCGCTCCTGCCTCAGCGTTGCTGCGATCCAACGTCACCTGCACGCAACGGTCGTGCATAAGCTTACAAAAGCTTAGAGGGTTGTATAAGTGTGTGCACAAGACAAGTGTCAAGTATGCAGTATCAGAGTAATGCGGAAAAATGCTAGTAAGTCTATGAATACCATCAATCGTACCAAGGCTAGGCGATACAAGGCATGAATGCTATCGGTCATACCAAGGTCATGCAATGTGAGGCCTACGTAGCTAAATGTCATATGCAAGATGCAACACAAACATGTTAGTCCTCATCAAGTACATATATCAATACAGTTTCCCTCTAGGATATCACCGGGGTTAGTACACTCCACACTAACTGCCACCTCCCTAGCTGCACAGCCCAGCGAGTGAAAGAGACCACACTATTCGCCTGACCAGTAGTCTGCCAATACCTACCCGGCTCGTCGATAGCGGACCCATTTGTGAGCTGGTCAAACTCAGCCTAACTTACAACCCCTTCACTCAGACGGACAAGGCCACACCCCCTTCCAACTGACCTCGACACAGTGGGAGACGCGGCTTACTGGTATTCGGCACTCGTGCGCTCGTGTATCCACTTAGTCTAGACATTGAAGCATCTCCTATTATGAAAAAGGTTCTGAAAATTTGACCCAAGGACATCCTATGTACCCACAGTGCTAGAGCTAATATTTTCAGTATCCAATTCGGTCATCCACGATATGCCTGTGGAGGCCACGACCCTAATGTCAATAGAGCGTATAATGATCATGTCACACATATGCGAGATGCATGAGTCACACCGTCAGTCATGTAGCAATCTTGCGGTACCACGCGCTCATGTGGGTAACTCCTATCAGTGAGTCCCATGAATAATCTGCTCAATGACATATGTTATGATCAATCACTCCTCATATCAAGCATACATATGATGCGTATGAGCATGAATCATGGAGTTATACTAAGCATGTTATAAGGCGATGAACTATCCTCACAACGAAGATGGGCCTAAACGGCCTACACACAACGAGTATGGGCCTATCAATGGGCCCTAGGGAGAGTTACAATGCGGACATTTAACCAACATAATACTTACAATGTGGACGTCAAACCATCATTGCTCCTAAAGCATGGCCCTTCATAAACATCATTACACAAATCATGGTGAAATCACACATTGCAATAGACCTTATATACATCCATTGGGCCTCAACTCATGGGCCTCAAATACATCAAATGGGCCGCATCCCATGGGCCTCATATATATCAAGGTGGGCCTCAACAACGGGCCTCATACACATCAAGGTGGGCCTCAACAACGGGCCTCATATATCACATCGGGCCTTATTAAATGGGCCGAATCAAATGGGCCAAGTCAAATGGGCCGAGTTGAATGGGCTAATTCAAATGGGTCGAACACAATTCATCTATTTTTAAAGATCAACATAGAGTATTATATATAAAAATGAATCATATCAAAAGATCAACTGGACCATACCATATCTAACCGTGGTGATAATGATTTCCACGGTTAAATTCTAGTGGGCCCCACCATAGGGTTTATTTTCCATCCCGTCTATTCATAAGGTCACAAAGACTTGGATTTAGAGGAAAAACAAATATCATATTGGTCCAAACTTGGTAGCCCAGGGATTTTAACAGTGGACGTTCAAACCTATTGTTTTCTGTAATGTGGTCCACCTGATAACTGGATCTGTCTCATTTTTAGTCTTAAGCCTGAGACGGGTCCACCAAATGGATGGGCGGTTTGGATGCAACACATGCATCAGTGGGTCCCATATAGATAGACGACATAGATAAAGCACATACCTCATGGTGGGGGTCCACGCTGATGGCAAGTGTGGAATACAATACATACATCAGTGGGTCCCACGTGGGGCCCACCATAACGTTTATTTCCATCCAACGGTTGATAAGGTCACACAGACCGGGATAAAGAGGAAAAACAAATTTCATAACGATCCAAAACTTCTATAACCCAAACAGGATTTCAATGGTAAACATTCAACCATCACTGTTTCCTGCCGTGTGGGCCACCTGAGCATTCCGTATACGGCTGATTTTAGGGGTGCCCCACGTTAAAAAGGGGCCCCATCAAATGCACAGTGACGGTCCCTGCCTCTGAAGTAACGCAGCAGCAGGACACTGCTGCAGCGTCCTCTGGACGTGCAGCAGCAGCAGCAACGCCTGCTGCATTGTTTTTATTTTATTTTTTTCCATAGTTTTTCCTAGGTGGGGCCCGCATCAGGTGGATCCACTCCACCCATTGGATTCTATGGCTCAAGATAGTCCAAATGAGCCCAATATTCAGCATGCTTTGGCGTGTAGAAAAATTAAAGTGGCCCCTAATCGATTTTAACGGTAAAAATCACTATTTTCTATGCTATGGCCCACCAGATAATCGGACTGGTTTTATTCTTCGGCTCAACGCCTAAAATGGGTTGAGAAATAGGATGGACGGCGTGGATTATATTCATACATCAAGGAGGGCCTGCAGGAGCGGCCCACCCAAAGCTTTTGAATCAAGCTAATATTTTTGTTTTCATTTCCAGCAATGTCTAGACCTTGCTGGACGGTCTGGACAGCAGATGTCCAGCAAGTTCTGGGCTGGCCCATCTGGCCATGCTGCCCAGGTGGGCCACCAAATGGCTGGATGGTGTGGATAAGACACACATCAAGGTGGGGTCCATCCGGGTGGGCCACACAGCTACATCATCACATAAAAATGAAAAAGAGAGGGAGAGAGAGAGACATGTGCGATGGAGGGCTCCGTCACTATGAGCCCTCCCTTCCATGCATTCAATCATACATCAAGTGGGTCCCAATACATGTGGGCCCACCAAATCAAAAATCAACGGTGGAGATTCCTTCTCCACCAAAATAGAAGGTCTAGATGACTTCTTACAAACTTAGAAAAGTAAACATCATGATGGGGTCCATGGAGAATGGTCCCATCATGGAATGATAATGTGAATCATGGTGGGCCATCGGCCACATCTAAGGTCCAAAGAGAGATTCATACCATCAATCGATAGGTCCCACTTGGCCCATCATCAAAACATGAAATCTAGGCCTATAAAACACCCACCGTTCGATCTTCTTGGTCCGATGGAACGCCAAACTCCTTGTGTCTCACTTTGATAAGAGATAATGAGAAATGAAGGGCTACGATGATGGATCTTAGGATAGGAAGTGGGCCACACACAACACACTTTTCTCTCCTTGGAAGTGCTTAGACGTGCACCTCTTTAGTTGCTTAGAAAATGTGAAGAGAAAGAGAGAGAAAGGGTGGTTGTAAGAGAGAGGTGATAGGTGTGAGTGATGGATGTGAGTGATAGATGTACTTGACTTGAGAGTTGACTTAGGGTAGGTTGCTTGACTTGGGGAGAAAGAAAGCATGAGTTGTATACTTTGATTGACTGATTGATTGATGTGATGGGTTGTAGAGATTCTTTTGGGTTCGCAAACGCATGATGTTTTTTCTCGAACTGAACGCGGGCCCACATCTCCTAGCCTGGGTATCGGATCGGTATGTAAGACACGGCATCAGAACCGTAATGACGGCGTGGTCGCTAAGGTATAAGTCTCGGGTTGAACCGACTCTGGAATACGGGACACGACTCAGGGTTGTGCGCAAATGCAGTCTACGGGTCGTGGGTCGTCGGAATTCGACTGGGAGGATTACGGAAGCCTCCGGAACAGTACGGGCTAGGATACAGGTCTTACAGTCTTGAATCATTGGATTATTGATAGTGGTGCAACAAATCACATAACATCTTCATCACTTCACGATCAATTCCATGCATTTCACGGTCAATTCCCTTCACTTCACGGTCAATTCCATGCATTTCACAGTCAATTCACTTCATTTCATAGTAAATTCCATGCATTTCACAGTCAATTCCGGTGATTCTACTTCACTTCATAGTCAATTCCCTTTACTTCATGGTCAATTCAATGCATTTCACGGTCAATTTCCTTCACTTCACGGTCAATTCCATGCATTTCACGGTCAATCCTAGCGATTCCCCATCACTTCACAGTCAATTCCGTGCATTTCACGGTCAATTCCCTTCACTTCACGGTCAATTCCGTGCATTTCACCGTCAATTCCCTTCATTTCACGGTCAATTCCATGCATTTCACGGTCAATCCTAGCGATTCCCCTTTACTTCATGGTCAATTCAATGCATTTCACGGTCAATTCCCTTCACTTCACAGTCAATTCTGTGCATTTCATGGTCAATTCCCTTCATTTCACGCTCAATTCCATGCATTTCACGATCAATCCCGATGATTCCCCTTCACTTCACGGTCAATTCCCTTCACTTCATGGTCAATTTCGTGCATCTCATTGTCAATTCCCTTCACTTCACGGTCAATTCCCTTCATTTCACAGTCAATTCCGGCGATTCCCCTTCACTTCACGATCAATTCCATGCATTTCACGGTCAATTCAATGCATTTCACAGTCAATTTCCTTCACTTTATGGTAATTTTCATGCATTTCATGGTCAATTCTAGTGATTCTTCTTCACTTTACGGTCAATTCCATGCATTTCACAGTCAATTCCCTTTACTTCACGGTCATTTTCGTGCATTTAACAGTAATGGGGAATCGCTGGGATTGACCGTGAAATGCATGGAATTGACTATGAAGTGAAGGGAATTGACCTTGAAATGCATGGAATTAACCTCGAAATGAAAAGAATTCACCGAAATTTTCCGCGAAATGCATGGAATTGATTGCAAAGTTAATGAAATTTACCACAAACTGATTGAATTGACCGTGAAGTGAATGAAATTGACCGCGAAGTGAATGAAATTGATTTTCGACCATCGACCTGATGGAATCTTCAAAAATAACTAGGTTGGTTGGCTAAATTAGCTTTTCCTACCCCAAAATCATATGTGATACATTAAGTAACTCATTTTTGTTTAGGAGATATGCCTGTTAAGTAAATAGATAAATAAATGAATTAAAAGATAGAAAAATATTTTTATATACTTATATATACATATTTACATAATTATGTATCGGAGAAAAATGTAAGGGGGAAAAAGTTCTCCATGTAAAAAATAAAATAAATTTTTAAAAAAATAACAGCGGCCTGGTCTTCTTTTTTTTCATGTGGAATCGTCGTTGCTTTTGTGGGTCCCATCATGAGGTCTGTGATATATCCAAACCGTCCATCTATTTGGCGAGCTCATATTAAGGCTTGAGATGGAAAATAAGACAGATCTAACTATCAAGTGGACCACACTGTAAAAGGCAGTGGGGAATTGAACGTCTACCATTGAAACCCTTTTAGGGGTTACAGAAGTTTTGGATCATTATGAAATTTGTTTTTCCTCTTCATTCCTGTCTTTGTAACCTTGTGAATAGATTGGATGGAAAATAAATATTAAGGTGGGCCCTACAAAATTTTTAACAGTGAAAATCAATTTTCCTTCTGCTCTTTGTAGTGTGGTCCAATTGATCTTTGGAGATGATTTTTTTTTTTTGAAATAATGCTACAAAATGATCTCGAAATATGGATGAACGTTGTCGATATAATAAATACATAACTGCGGGGCACGTAACTTTGATCTCTTTTGGGCCGTTAGTACAACTCTGAGTTCGAGGAGCGTCAGCGCTCGTCTTCGAGCACCAAGGATCCGCTTGAAAGGAAAAGCAGGGGCATTTCCGACCTTTGGCAAGTCATCCGTACAGGTAGGGCTTATTTCGGTGAGGTAAAAAGAAATATTCCTACGAAGGTAAATGGGCTTATTCCGGTGAGGTAAAAAAAAATTGGTCTCGAGAAGGTAAATGGGCCATAAATGGGTCGTACAGTGGTAAATTTCTCTTGGCTACTCCCCTGCCGGCTGCCACCAGCGAATGGCTGGTCGTCGGTGCTCCTTGAGCCCAACCATGATGTATTTTTTTCATTCATGCTGTCCATCTATTTTCTAAATTATCTTAGAGAATGAGACGAAAAATAAGATATATCTCGATCTGGAATGGACTACATTACAGAAAACGTGTGTTGAATGAACGTCGACTATTAAAAACTTTCTGGAGGTCATAAAAGTTTTGGATTAAGCTGATCTTTGTTTTTTCCCTCCATATGGGTCTGTCTGAACTAATCAACAGATTGGATGTCAAATAAACAGCACAGTAGGCATTAGAAAGATTTTAATAGTGGATATCCAATCAGTATTGTTCTCCTATGGTGTGATCCACTGCGATTTATATCGGTATAATTTTGCGCATCAAGCCCTAAAATGATCTTTAAAAATGTATGAACGGAACGGATGAAACACATACATCATGGTAGGCCCACAGAGCACCGACCACAGCCATCGGGCTGGTGGCAGGGGAGTGGCCAATCCGTTTCCCCGGAAAGTAGTGTCCATTACGCCAGCGCATACGCCAGCATGGTAGGCAAGTGCAAAATCGAAGAATCAGTTAGACGTATAAGATCGTATAGATGTATACAGGGTTCAAATCAGATTGTCCATTCATCAGGTGGGCCAAAATAGAAAATCTTGGCTAATTTTGTTTCAACCGTCCATTGTTCGTCATTAATGGACGACCCTTATACCATGTCAAAAGTGGTATTCACCTAACGGACCGCCTGATCTAAGGACAGTAAGGCATGAAGGCGCGTGTGCTGACTGCGATAGACGGATGTAGGCATAGGGGTAGAACGTAGAAGAAAAACGTGTTCTCCTCATGTGAGCCACATGGGAATCGGATTGTTTTTACCAGTCCTGGTCGCGGTAACATGGCCACCTGGAGAGGAACACTGGCCTCCTGTGAAGACTCATGATGCGTTTGCCACTGTTTACTAAGATTGTGGGAGAGAGACAGAGGACATTGGCCTCTTGGGAAGATTCACGTGTGTTTCCACAGTTTACTAAGATTGCGGCAACTCACCAACCGACACGTGGCCACGTGGAATCGATCCAGCAATCAAATTCTCGGATCCATCATGAGGGACGCGGTTTCGGTGGATCCCTGACTGTGGGGCCCACCTTGATGTATCTATCTTATATCCACGCCGTCCATCCGTTTATTCAGATCATTTTAGGGCATGAGCCCAAAAATGAAGAAGATCCAAATCTCAGAGTCACCACACTAGAGGAAAAAAAGGTAATTGACCATTGAAACTTCTTATGGGCCACAAAAGTTTTGAATCAAGCTGATATTTGTGATTTCTCTTCATCCAGATCTGTGTGATGTTATCAACATGTTATTTAGAAAAAAGGATTACGGTGGATCCTAACTTTTAATGGTGGACATTCAATCACCACTTTTACCTGTGGTGTGGTCCACCCGAGATTTGGATCTCCTGCAGTTTTGGGTTAATGCCGTAAAATGATCTGAAAAAATGGTTGGACGGCGTGGATATAATACATATACATCAACGTGGACCTCACAATCAGGGACCACCGAGGCCGCGTCCCTTTCCGGGTGAGAACAAGCCTGCCTACCTTGCGAAGGCGCCACCGGGGTAACTTTTTCTAATATAGGCACACGATTAAACAGATTTAACTGAATAAAATCCACACCGTCCATCAGTTAGACCACCCCTTGTTTGGGCTGACGTAACATTTAGCAAGTTTGAAATGATAAAAATCCTATAAATTCTGGGTACTGTGGCTTATCTAGTTTTCAGATACCAAAATTCTGAACAATCTTTTAATCCGCACATCAGATGAATGGATTGGATGGCATACAAAACTAACGGTGGATACTCTATCCGAACTATTTTCTATGGGGTAATCACCTGAGTTTTGGGTCATCTTGGTTTTTGGGTTGTTGGGCAAAGATTTACCATCCATAACAAGTACAGTGAATTGGACGGTCTGTATTGAGTAACAGGAGTGGCCCACGATAAAATAATAAAATGTGCAGTAGAGGTATGTGGAAGGGGTTTGACTGGAGATGTGGTGGTAGGAAGAGGCAATTGGGGGTTGGTGAGCTGTAAGTGAGGGGTGTGAGTTGGCAAAGCAGACAATTGCAGCTCATAATGCCCTTTGGGTGTCTAAACCGTGTGAGAGACTTGCTGCCTCTCTCAATTCGCAATTGCGCTCGCTCGTCTGCACTTCCATTGTGCTATCTTTTCTCACGTGTAAAATATGAAAGCGTGTAAATTTTCACAGTCGTTCATCAGCCTATAATCATTCTGTAAGTGTTCCATGACTAAAAATTATGCCAATCTGAGCTAAAAATACAATTAGGACGTGGAACATATCTAGATCTATTGTACTCGTTCATTTTTCTTATTCATTTATGGCCCCTATAATGATAATTTTTATACGAATTTCAAATAATTTGTGACTTACACGTATGGATTGCCTAATGAACATTTAAGATCTAGAAAATCTTACTGATTTCCACGTGTGAGGCGAGTGCACTTTGAAAGTGCATCCGCTCTAGCATTTGCTCGGCCTTTCATTTTTGTACGACGAGTTATTTGGTAGCCGGCAGAGTATGACTGCTCATACACGTACAGAAAAACATTGAATACATGTTACAAAATTAAGACAATCCAAGCCGTTCAAAAACTAGGACCCTACCTAGATGAGGAGTGGCTGGAAAAGTACAGCGAACAGATCAACCTATATTCCTTTCGGAGGAAATCACGTAGTCAGTTAAATGTAAAACGTAGAAGTTGTATATAATTCGAAAAAAAAGCCAGGGAAAAGCCCAAAAAATGTGGGGGCCACTATTTGGAGGGACTTGCTTGATGTACACGTATTGTACGTGAATTGTGGCTGTGTGGAAGAGCATGGATCGTTGTAGTTTGTCAGAGAGTGTATAAATGATTTTCTCTATTTTAGTATTGAGAGGGGGCATTGAACGGCGTGGGAGGGGTGGGGGTGAGTTGGACGGCAGGCATGAAATGATGGGCACGTCGTGCGATTTCTTTCTCCCTTTCATGCGAGCTTCGTTTTATTTCATGGATTCTTCCAATTCCTTTTGGCGAAGCTTTTCAGGACCAAAGTGTTCGGGTGCTAGTTCTCCACCATTTTCAAAAGAGAAATGATGGGCCGTAGCGCGAGTTTGGAGGACGCGAATGTGTTAGGGAGTTAGTTCGGGAAACGCAGAGCTCTGTTGGGCCCACCATAATGTTCGTGTAACATCCACTCCGTTCGTGAGTTTCGCCGGTTCATGTTAAGGATGAAAGAGCAAAAATGACGTAGACCTAAAAATCAAGTGGGCCACACTACCGTAAACAGTGGGATTGAAACGGCCATCGTTGAAAGCTTCCTGAGGCCACCATGATGTCTGTATGCCGGCCAAACCGTTCATCAGGTGATTTCCGCAAGGATGAATTGAAAACACTAACATCATCATAAACAAAACTTCTGTGGCCCCCCAAGATGGTTTCAACGGTGGGTGTGTTTCTTGTGATGTGGCCGACTGAAGCTTTGGATCTACTTCATTTTTGGGTTTGCATCCTAACATAAGCCTCGGAAACTGATGGACGGAGTGAATGTCACACGGGTATCTCTGTGGGGCCCACAGAGTTTTGGATTGCAAGAACTTAAGGCAAAACAGGTGTTACAGGAAACTCACGGCCCAGTTTGAAATGGCATCTACGGCAAACATTGGAACGTGGGAATGGCATCCAGGTGGACGCGGATTGTTTGAGACAGGTAGCTAGCTGGGGCCACCACGATATTAGTGAGAAATTAAAAATGAGGCAGATCCAAACCTCAATTGAGCCGCATGATAGAAAAACATAAGAAAAAGGTCAAACACCACCGTATGGCAATTAATAGGAGGACCTGACCCAAATTGGTTACATGGAGCCAATGAACTTAGACATCAGTCCATGTTTCATGTACATGTTGGCCCATCTGCTTAGTGGAGCCTCCTAAATTTATGGGCCATGCATGCAGAAGCTGGCCCTCAGCTTATGCGAGAACGCACTTTCACGGTTATTGTATTTTTCACATGGCTTCCACTCTACATCACTCAATCAAATAAGGATGCTGGCGGATTATAGGCGGGAATGACGCTGACAAATTTCTCCAAAGCACCCTTATTGAAATCCACTAATCGATGGTCTGGAAAAGAAATGATTTTAATGATTTCGATCATCCCATTGTCAATTTTGTCAATCCGATCAAATAAGATATCGACTATATTCGTTGAATCTAAGGTTATAGTCTAAAAATCAATTTTTGAGTGTTGTATTGTTCAGCACCGACTCAGATTTATATCATCTCGTATTCCCTTGTATCAAGTCTATTTTTATGCCAAAGTCTGCAGATACAGTTATATCGTTTGTGACGATGCCGGCACATACTAGGTGATATGGCTGGACTCCTAACAGCCAGGTGGGTACTACCATTGATGTATGTGTTGTATATCCACTTCATTCATCTGTTTTACCAGCTTATTGCAGATGCGGATTGGCTACTCCCAGGCTACTGGCCAATGGCTAGTGGTGGGTGCTCTGTGGACCCTAATATGATGTATGTGCCTCATCCATGCTGTTCATCTATTTTTTCAGATAATTTTATTGTATGAACCCAAAATTGAGGTAGATCAAAATCTCAAATGGGACACACAATGTTGATTAAACTCTCATCATTAAAATCTCAAATCAGTGTGTGTGTGCACGTATCTATGTTGCCTTCATCCATGTTTGTATGGCCAAATTTACAAGTTGGATGTCAAATAAACATTAAGTGGGCCTTAGGAGGTTTTTAGTCATAGACGTTAAATCACTAATGTTTTCCCATGGTGTGGTCCACCTAAGATTTTGATGTGCCTCATTTATGGGATAAATTATTAAAATGATATATAAAAATAAATGGACGGTGTGGAGAAAATACATAGATCATAGCGGGGCCCACATAACACCAACCACTAGCCAATGTCACTAGCTAAACACTTCTGCTTAAAGGTGTACACAGTTGAAGTTCGACTTGGCTCGGCCACTTGCTGACCCCAGCTTGAACTCGGCTCGGCTAGGTTCTATTAGCAGATCGGGCCAGTTCGAGCCGAGTTTGAGCCAAAATCGAGCCGAGTTCACCTATGCAGCATTTTTACAAACACATGGACTACAGCAGTGGTTTTACAGGTATTTCATCAAACATCTTTTAAGCAACATAAAAATCAAGAAGAAAAAAAAAAGGTATTTGTTTCATATACATACCTTCCTTGCCACCAGCCACACTTCGTTGAGTCATTTTATCAAACACTTGGCGAGCAACATCAATATCAAAGTAACCAAGTCACCGAACTAGTTCGATTCGAGCTAGGTTCGATCTGAGTTGAGTCGAGCTCGGGCAAGCTCGAACTCGGTTCGAAATTTTTTCGAACTGACTCGGCTCAAACTCAGTTTCAAACCGAGTCAAATCAAGCTTTTTTGAGTCGAGTCAAGCGAGCTAACCAGGCTAACTCAGTTTGCGCACAACCCTACTTCTGCTTATTTCCAAGGCATGATTCCAAAACTAAGGTAGATGCACTTCTCAAGTGAACCACCCTGTAGGAATTGAATTCCTACTAGTTTTGGATCAATTGTTATCAACGTAACAATGCACCATAGGAAGTTTTTATTGGTGGATATTCAACTACCATTGATTCTTGTGGTGTGGTTTACTTGAGATTTGTATCTACTTTATTTTTGGGACCTTGCCCAAGTCTACTTGAGATTTATATCTACTTTATTTTTGCCCTAAAATAAGCGGGCAAAATGGACGGACTGTGTGGATATAGTGGATCCCACCTTCAGGGTCACACCCCAATCCGCCTTTGGGCTGATATATACTGATTTTGCACGAAACCTTAAACCTTGCACGTGCCGGGGCTGTACTCAGTGATCTAAACTGTTAATCCAGTAAAACATGAGGATGAAGGTGCTTGAATAAAAAATTTCAAGATTGTAATTTCCTAGGCTTTGTATGCGGACTGTATCTGCCCGGCAATCAGTCCGGGCAAGGCATCTGTGAGGTCTACCGTGATGTATGGGCCTTATCCACACCGTTCATCCATTTTTCCAGATCATCTTAGTATGGTAGGCCAAAAATAGGTAGATCCAATGCTCAAATGGACCACACCAGAGGAACAACGGTGTTGATGATGCACATTGTGATGTTTATTTGTCATGCAATCTGTCATAAGGTCACATACACCTGGATGAAGGGAAAACACAAATATCAGCTTGATCCAAAACTTCTTCGGCTCCCAATAAATTTTTAATGGCGTTCAATCCCCACTCTATGGTCCACTTGAGCCTGGGATGTTCCTTGGTGTGGATAAAACACATATATCACAGTGGGCCCTGCCAAGATGAATTATGGTCAGGTTTTACTTGACAGTAATTTGGAATAGTATATAATTTCTTTTAATATAACTCATTATCTATTAATCACTAATACATAATTACTTTTATCTAAACGAGATCAACTCGTTTTTGGTGTATACTAAACACGGCCTTGCCATTAGGTCGGACGCGGATTAGATACTGACAGGTTGAGTAGCGAGTCGGCTACTGAAGTGACGTCACCAGGTTCTGTAAGCCCCACTATGATGTATGTGTTGTATCCACACCGTCCATCTATTTTTGAGATATCATTTTAGGTCATGAACCAAAGAATGAGTAGATAAAAATCTGTAGTGAACCCCACCACAGAAAACAATGGGGAGAGTGATTCCCACCGTTGAAACTATCCTAAGGCCCACCATAATGTTTATTTGAAATCCACCTGTTCAAAAGTTAAAAAAGACACGAAATAAGGGAAAGCACAATTATCATCTTGATCTAAAACTTTTGTGGCCCACAAAAGCTTTGATGGTAGGCGTCACTGTCTGCACTGTTTTCTGTGCTGGAATCCACTGGAGCTTTGGATTTAACTCATTCTTTACTTATTACTCTAAAATGATCTCTCCAAATGGATGGAAGGTGTGGATACAAAACATACATCATGGTGGGGCCCACGGAACTTGGTGACGTCACTTCAGTAGCGAGGCTTGCTACTCAACCTGTCAGTAGCTAATCCGCGCCCCATTAGGGCGGTCAATGGGCTGGCATTGGGCCTAACAAAATCAAAATTTTGAGTAGGTACGGGCCCAAGCAAACTCAGGCCCGGCCCTTGGACAGAGCCGCTCGCCATCCAACTATCAATGTCAAAACTGTAGTCATCTTTAGGAAATTTTAATAAATCTACTTATTTAATATGGAATTTACATATGTCCATTTTAAGAAAGGTTTTCAATATGATACTATTTCTTAATATAAGTTGGGTTGGCCATGCTAAAGAGGGGATCAGCTGCTAGGGTGGACCCCACCGTAATATTTATGTGAAATCCACCCAAACAACTGGGTGGTTCACCATATTAGCCTGATAATCATAGATGGGCCTATTTTTGGGCCAGGCTCGACAAAGTCAAGGCTGGATATCTCTCTCCCAACTGTTACCTTTGGTGTGGCTCACCTTAATTACAGATGAGCTTGATATTTTTTATACCCTGGCCTAATATGAAATTACACATTTAGTGCTGGGAGTGCAAATTAAGGTGGACCGATCAAAAAATTAAGCTGCAAATTTAGGTGGACCAGTCGAAAAATCAAAGATGGCATCCCCTAAAATTCCCTTTAATTATGGGGAGGGACGCCACCCTTAAATTTTCGAGGCTCAACATGATTGGAATGTGAAATCCACTCCGATCATTAGCTGTTTGATCTCACCTTTGTCCCAAGGCCAAATTATTAGACTAATTTGTTGTTTAAGGCCACACCAAGAAAAGAATTGGGAAAGTGAGGTCCACCCTTAGGGTCCCACTGTGATGATTATATGAAATCCACTCCAACTTTTAGATGCCACACTAAAATTGAATCATGTGGCCCAAAAATCAGACTCATTATGATTTAGGTGGGCCACATGAGGGAAATATTTTGAAACGTAAGGATTGCACCTTATGTTGTTTCCAATGTGATTCACCTGAAACATGAACTGGGTTGAGTTTTGGCCCTAGCCTGACATGGGTGAAAAACCTAGTGGTAGGTGTGGATTTTATATAAACATCACAGTAGAGTCCACCTAAGCAGCCGACTAGTCCATGAAAAATCTAAGGTACTCCACTTACCTAAATTAATGGGGTAATTTTGTTCATCCTTGTGCTCGCCATTCCTCATGGGAACCAATCAGAGTAAGTTAATTGTAATCTGAATAAATACATGTGGTGTTTTTGAAGATCTATATAGATATACAGAGAGGATTGCTTGGTAACACAGATGGAATGTATCGAGTAATGCCATGTTATTGTTTAAACGGTTGAAATAAGAACAATCGTTAAGGAGCGGTTACATGACAAATGACAAAAGAAGAAATAGAGAAATGCAAGTAGTGTTGAACAATTATAGCAACTGTAAGAACGTGGGAAGCATCTAGATATTCAGGTTAAGGTTATAAATAGCAAATGGATTCAACAGGAAGATCTCGTCTCATACCAATCCAATCAAAACCAAATATTATCTTTCAATTATCTTTTAAATTATCAGTCAATTACATTTCTTAGTGTAATCACTTTTTACTTTTTTGTCGAATAAATTACATTTCTTAGTGTAATTCTTTACTTTCAACTTGCTATTTACATTCCGTAGTGTAATTTATAGCATTAATCAAGTAACTGATAATCTTAGCTATAATTTGAGTATATGCTCGCACGTTGGAATCAGTTCTGCATCAGAAATGGGGTTTTGTAGCTATTCTTCATGACCGACTGTAAGAATCTCTTTCTCATTTCACTTTATCTGTAACAAAAAGTTTTTTCGTACAGAAGGCAAAGGTATAACCCATCATCAAAAGACAGACCCTGTCCTTTGAATATCACCTGATCATGTCTACACATTGAGCAAGTGGCTGAATAAGCGACCAATCTCATCATATCTTGGTCGTACATTACGTGCCTACCTATCTTGATGCTTAGGGTCATAGTTGTTCAGTTTGAATTGAGATGCAAATTCAATTCTGTCACGCTCACATTCCAATTGTCGAAAACCAAGCAGTAATAGTTTTTGGCACACCCGATGGGACCATGTTGCTAATTTACTAGCTTATATTTGCTAATCGGAATTATGAATAGAAGAAGTACTTGAATAGTTGGGATCGAGCCCTCCACACCAAGTGCCCCACCTCCAGTCGAGGATATGCTGGTTAAAGCGGTCCCTGAAGCGTTGAATCTGAACAATAGCCTAATGCTCGAAACTGGGGATCGGGAAGGACCACTGACCTCTCGGACTATTCTCTCGGACAAGATAGTAGTCGTGCTTCGAGATTTACAACTGAGTATTCAACATATCCAGGAATATGGAAGAGCCCAAGTTAAGCAATTCCATATTCAAACTGAGAATACTAACGGGTATATGGCTAGCCGAACTAAGGCCGTGCATCGATTACTGGCTATAATGCCATGTCTAGGAGCCTACATGTAACACCCTGTACTTTTCAGTACTTGGGTGTTTCCATGAAGAACTAAATTTAGTGTATGTGTGTATAGGTAACTTTAACTTAGTTTAATTATTCAACTATAATCTAGCATGAACCTGATCGTTAGGAGAAACGTTCATCTATAGATCAAGTCATCCACCTGTCAATTTTCAAAATGGACCATCACATCATTAGACAAATCTATTTTTAAGATTTTAACTAAGGTAAATTAAATCATCTATCAAGCTCCCAACTTCCCTTAGGGCAACCTGTCACTTAAATTCAAAAATCAAAATATCGAATTTTCACATCCAACTGTTAATTTGATGTGTGTGTGCGTGCACAACTCATGCATGCACCAACGGTGCACTAGACCAATGGCTTGGTCAATCGAGTGTTGACCCGATACACTTTAAAAGGAGAGATTTTCTCTCTCCTTCCTTCATTTCCGCCGAGCAACAACATGAATGGACGATGTCCATTGTCTTGACCAGTGGCCCACCATCATGGTTGACCAGACCGTCCATCATGTAAGGACGGGAGTTTTGACCGAAACCCTATCCATATCTCGGTGGTAGCTCGTTCACATGTACATAAACACGAGCGGAATTCAAACGGACTGTTGGGAATAAATCCTATCCTAACCTTACATCTATTCTCTAACCTGAATTTGACCATTGAGAATAATCTCCATCCATAGATCAAGTCATTCGACCGTTGATTTTTAGTACAAGATCATCATATATCCAAGTATTCTCACTTGATCATCATAACCAACCGTTCAATTAACTATTCACCACTAGGTAAAGATATCTAACCATGCACTTTAAGTTTAGGCCACCCGATCGTTGTAAACTAACTACATAATCTCTACATCCACTCGTACATGTATCGAATCGAGATGATGATTTTTTTATCTTGTTCATCACCTATGAATATGTTTAATACACCATTAAGACTATAATTTAAGGAACTTACACATGTGAACAAGTTACTTGAATCTAATGGTATATATGTTCTACCTGTTGATCACTCCAAAAACCTACTTGTGTTCATCTGTTTACAAAACTGACCGTACAATCACCTACATATATTATTAGAGTACTAGCAATCAAGTTTTCCTATTTTTACCATGTCATCTGACCGTCCATCATATTTCGATCTGCCAAACGGGCTGCCTAAATATTTAAATGAATTGCTCAGTTTGAAGATCGTAAGGTATATGCCATAACTACCAGCTGACTTCTTTATTAGATATATGAAAGCGTTGATTTGGATCTCGGCGCGATATAGCCCATTAAGAAGGCATATTGGTTATCTGTAAGCGATCAAGGCCCAAAATAAGGTGATGGAAAGAGAATGAAAAATAGAGAATGTCTGTTAGATTTCAATGCATTTGGATAGTGTAGTTCGACATTACAAATGGTGAAAATTGGAGAAATAAAAGATGGCAAAATCTTAAGTACTTAATGTCATTAACTTACACCCTTGAATTCTAGATCACATAGTTCTCATGATCCGTTTCATGTGAAATTTTATACCATGCCTATTTATCATGAGTTAACCATACACGTCGAATTTTAGACCTTAGATCATTGTAACAGTGTCTCAGTTAACAAATCAACCCTTTAAGTGTCCATCAAGTAAGAAAAGCTCATGGGTAGTTGTAGTAGGATATTTCCCTCCAAATAAACAACTTGAATTGTCCATTATATGGACCCAGTGAAAAATGTGAGGACCCACCTTGGTATGCTTTTCCTTAAGCGTGAAGTAAGCTGTTTTAGGCTTTCCAACCCTTCCAAAATCTAGAGCTTCCAATTGACCCACATTAAACCGTCAATCGCAACTTAAATTTGAACCACACTTTGACTTCATATGATTACAATATCATACAAAATTTAAGCCCCCGATTTATGATCATACACCATTGAATGATGACTGCCTTGACTCCAATTCTTTCCTTTTAGTGCAAAAGGTGAAATTTCAAATTAAAGCATTTTTCACCATTGATCAACCATTAACTTTTATCCAACCATTTATCTATCCTAACTACACATTTCTTTCAAAATTGGGCCTTGATCATTAAGTGTGGATCGTTAATTGAGATCAAGCTCGTTTTAGCACGCATTAGGAGAATTTTCAAGATAGGTCAATCTAAATTTCATATTACCAAGAAAATCATATACCTCGGTTCTATTTGATGACCCCGACACACTGGATAAATTATATTTAAAGAAAGATCACCAAAAAATATCAAATTGGAGAAACTTAATCCGAGTGGGATGTGAAACATACCCCCTGTCACACACTCACTCTTTTATAAAAGGGGTGTGCGTCCCTTTTACACTCACACACCACCTCCCAACAACGTCCAAGAATGAGAGAGAGAGAGAGAAGTTTAAACACCCATCACCCTCTTCCTTCTCCACATGTATGGTGTCTCTCTCTTCCTCAAGCGATGTTGTGATTCATGTAGAGGCTTTCCTACATCGAGATCTACTTATGATTTAGATCTAAGGCTAAAGTGAGGGATTCATTTAAAGCTTACATTAATTTGAGTTGATATGATTTATCTTGCTTTTGCATACTTTTATATTACTATGGTTTTTCATGCAATTGATTAATGGAACGTTATCAATTATTTATATTTTTAGAAATTATAGTTATGGTATGATTTTAATTATGCATGATTTTTATGAATTTATTTGGGGTGATGGATATAAGCTTTGCCCTTTGCCAATTTTGAGAGCGACGCGTGCTTAGACTCTATATTGAGTTGGTTTTTTGCTCGTCTCCCTTAATTTTTGTTGAGTTAGCCTATTTGTTACTCTTCTCTCTTATTGAGTTAGCATATTACTACTCTTCTCCTTTATTAGGTCAACCTTGTGCTACTTCCTTTTATGGCTTGGGCATATATTTTGAAATTCCAAAACCCTTATGGTTCGACTTATTTCTTTATTGATACAAGTGATGTGTTATATGCCTCATATATAGTGGTTCATAAATATTATCGTGGTTATAATGCGTTTCGGGTAGCGGCTCTCTTGGTTGGCACGTAATTCTGTGAGTTGGGTAGTGGTGTACAATCGACGTGAGTAAATTGCCATGTGTGTTACATCACTTCTCGGGATTTGATGTCGCAACTCGTCGCTCCATGAATAAATCGTGTCACGTAATTATTTCAATCACGTGTTATGTCACCTTGAGATATTCACATAAATCCATGTTAATGTTGGACACGCCAACGAATCTCCATAGTATGGGATGCAGGATGATACAGGTTTTTTATGAACTATATTCCTCATTGTGATGACAACTACGTATGATGAACCACACACACTATGCTAGGCATGCATTCATGTAGATTGGTTGTGCATACCGATACCACTCGTAGTGGTGAAGTACGAGACGTATCAGAACCCTCACATTATTCTTATGAATCTCTTGAATTATTGTTAATATTAAAGGATAACCATCACTATGAATAGGGCATTGACTCTCTCCAACTATACAAATGATACAGGTGATGTACAGATTGAAGATAAGGATGACGATCTCTCTACAGAAGATTATTCTGAATAAATGAGGAGATAGTTTTATGTTTAGTTTTATTTATTTTTCGCTGTACAATTTGAATAATGTAATAAGCTCTCATTTGAGAGGAAATTAGACAGTTAACTGAATTTTATATATTGATGAAATAATAAGCACAAATGATTTTGTTCTTGTGAATGTGTACTTTCGTGAAGGTAACTGGATGTGATCTAATTTTTTTTTAAAAAAAATGTGTGATTTTAAAGCATTCAAGTATTACTTTATCAATACCCAGAATTCTCGGGCACGAGTATGTACTTGGGCTGCGAAAACTCGGGATGTTCCACAAGCTTAGTCAGGTTAGCAACTTTTTCCAATTACAATATTTCATGAAAGTATAATTCCAAGGAAATTAGGATTTTATTATTTCTTTAATAAACTTGGCGGCTCATTGAGTCATCTCGCTATGTTGACCTTGTTTTGGCTAAGTTTTAGTTCTATTACCACACTAAAAGTGAATTGAGTCGAAGCATGTTGAACTAGCATAGTTGACTCAGTTAGGTTGGGTAAGTTGACTAAGTTTTATTATGTAACATTAATTTCACCTTGGTTAATCTTATATTCATATTTAAGTGTGGAATCTAAATCTTTTAGGTAAAGATCTTTTTATAAGGAATTGATTAAAGATCAATTAGAGTTGGATTAAATTCGAAATGTCTTGAATTTAAGATTGAGTTTGGTAAGAAGTGAGAAGTATGTCCACACCAAAGGTGAGGATCACCCTTCAAGCTTTGTTACATCGTGATAGTTAGCCTTGTCATTTATTTTCATTCATTTATCTTAATTGATTGCTTAATATTGTATTAAGTGAAAATGATGATAATTGTTACTCTCTAATTGGGTAAGTCTTTATAAATGAATGATGATTGAATTTAAATTCAAATATCTGTACATGCTATGCATATCAAATACCTCTATTCTAGGTTAAGATGACATTTTATATGTGGAAGTGCTATTGAGATTGTACATGACTTGCTTTATTACTCGTGATGACTTGATGATGTTTCTGGAGGTCTTCGAACCAATGGTCATTTTGTCTATTAGATTAAATGGAAATTCTTTGTTGTGAACTTACCATCTTGTGGAACCTTTGTGCTTATGTGGCTTTTAGGGAAAATCTATTTCTATCGTTTTCTTGAATTAAATATTCGCCCATTGCGGCTTTTATGGAATAATCGCCCTATGTGCTTTAATGGATTTTATTCGTACAACCTTGCGATGGTAAGTTCCACTTATTGAACAACGATTAGCCATTGGTTGATGCAATTACCTTTAAAAATTCATATTATGTCGAGTTGTTGAACTACGTTGGGTGACAAATTCTCATAGTGACCTTTAAGCTTTCATAAATTGGCAGGCTGCAACTTGAATAATGATGATGGAGCTAATTCTAAATTTCTTGGCATGCAGACTTTACCGGGTGGTCGATATAAGACGTGGGGTTTTTGTTGGGTCACTATGGATTGTACCATAAAGTATTTTACCGAGTGATCCTAAGTCATCATCTCATGCATTCAACTGCCATGGGTTGTCTTTTTCGTATGGACTTTTTCCAGTGCCTAGCTCTCCTTGGGCATATCGTGGAGTACTCTTCCTGGAAGCTAGATCACATTGGGTATCCTCGTTACATGGACTTTTCTGGGAAACTAATGTCCCTTGGATGTACCTTGAGTACTTTTCGGGTGGCTAGTTCTCCTTAGGCGATCTTTTGCCAGCTAGATGAGCATCTCCAAGTCTGTGAGCATGTGCATGCATTCATGCATTTAAACTAGAATACCATTGTGAAATTTATTTAACGTTTACACATCAGATGAATTTTGTCTTATTACTATGATGGTAATTGCGAAATATTCATATTAGACTGTTCCTGAAAACTATGATTAATTATCATGGTGCTTTGATAAATCTTGCGGATTATACCTTAATGGGATAGCCATTGACGCTATCAAAGCATATTCAGTGTGCAAGATACGTAAATGATGCACATGTGAATACTCATGTAGAGTATGAGGAGCTAGATGATCTTGTAGCTCTCTATTACAGATTTCATTTATGTTTAATTTGTACTTTCATGAATTGTAAGGGCTTAAGACATTGGTTTGTATAAGCCTTCGGGCAGTTACTCGATTATTTTGTTATGTGTATTTGGACTTCCCTCTAATACTTGATCTGTTTCTATTCCACTAAATTGCTAACTCTGATAAAGAAAAAAATTGTACGTGAAATTTGGGCTATCTTTTAAGGTTAACACTCGGGTTTTTGAAAAATGAGTAGTGTACTCGAGATTCGAGAACTGGGGTGTTAAAGATGGTATCAGAGCGGATTTTAGACAAATCAGGCCTTGGGAAAACAAACTTATACAAACCTTATATGTCTCAAATTAGTATGATGAAAGTAGAGATTTGAACTTAAGCGAATCACCTATGTTCTTAGAAAAATCTTGAAATTGTAGAGACCTAAACTTAGGTTTCCTTAGAAGTTATTGGAATAGAAATTCAGACTTATGTGAAATTTTCTTAGAATTAAGGAAAATTTGATAACATAGACATCCAAAACTTTAGACTTCTTTAAAATTTTTAAGTCGAGCCATTTGAACTTAGGAACAAGAACTTTGGTTCCCAGGTAAATTACTAGAATAGCTGTTTGAACTTAAAAAGTAAACTTAGATACCGTGGGACAACAAATGCTCACTATGATGTAATTAAGATCAACCAAAAACATTTCTTGAACTTGACTCTTGAGAAATAAATTTTTAGAAATCTAAAATTTAATTTTTCTTAAAAATTTTCCTAGTTAGAAATAATATCATCACAATATTCAGCAAATGAAACAAACTTAGGCATTGTGGTGAAAAACCCGTTACCCACTATATTGTACATTAGGTCAAATTTAAGCACTCCCTAAACTTAAGAATCTTACTAGGAGTTGTAAATTAAATTCCCTAAGACATCTCATTAGTTAGAAATAATATTTTCCACAAATTTCAGCAATTAAAACTAATTAGAGGTGAAGTTATAGAATTTTGAGTAAAATTTTCAACCCTAGATTGAGCATATCGAGACTAGATTTGAGAATTTGGAAAATTTTAGCAAATTTTGAACTCAAATTTTCGTATAGAAATTTTGAGTCAATCACATCATGCATTAGGAAATCAAAGTGCTTAAAGGTCGTCTGTGTTTGTTTCACCTAAATTTCGAGTACTCTTGTTATGAAAATAGAAATTCCATAATGTTTCCTAGGAATCTAGGATAATTGGGATCGCAAACTGATATAATCATGTTTAAACTAGGATACATGGTTTGACTAAAATGCTAAATCCTAGCAAAATCCAATGATCTCAATGCCTTAATCAAGCAGAAGATCAAAATTTACCAGGATTAAAAAATGAGACTTGTGAATCCACTGTTCTGCAAGTAGAGGATCGATGTATCGGGCTTAAACCTATTATAACCGTCTGTTTGTGTTATCCCGAACACTAAGAGAGAGAGAGAGAGAGAGAGAGAGAGAGAGAGAGAAAGATTATTTTACTTTAAATAGTTGGGGGCTATCACAAAATAAAATAAAATAAAAGATATAAAATTATCATTAGTTGTTGCCTAATGAAATTGTAACCCTAGTAAATGCTATAGGAAATTATAAGGTCGATTGAGCCTGGAAATAGACCCCTGGTTTTGTTAGATACTAAAAAATTTCCAATCTTTAAGGGAACATATATACATTGGTCAACTTGTTAGAATATAGGCATAAGATTTTTGGCAAATTTTAGATAGAACTTGGGAAAATCCCAGGAAGTAATGCACCTAGTAAATACCATTAGAAATTGTGATTTTGGGGAGCATTAAACTAGATCCCTAATTTTTGAAAAGTACTAGGCAGATTTCTAACCTTTTGTGAGATCTATATACATTAGTGAATCTCTTATACTGAAGATTCAAGAATTGTGACAAAAAGTTAGATATTAACTTCTTAGGAATCTAAGTCCTAATTACACATTTAAATAGATTATATATAAGGTGCACGGTGTGATGATTTCACTACTTGTAATAGTAATAATTGAAATTTACATTATTGAATCTCGAGGACGAGATTCTTCTTTAAGGGGGGTGGATTGTAACGACCTCCGTTCTGATAGTCAGTCATAAACTTTTAAACATACAAACAACCTTATTGAAAAATAATAAATACTTAAAAACACTACAAAGTAGAAGTGTTGAATTTTGGGGATGAAATTCTCCTTAAGGGGGGTAGAGGGTGTTACCATGAACTTGATCGTTGGGAGAAATGTTCATCTGTAGATCAAATCATCCACCCATCAATTTTCAAAATGGAGCATCACGTCATCGGACAAATCTATTTTTAGGATTTCAACTACTCTAATAGGCAAATCAAATCATCTATCGGGCTCCCAACTTCCCTTAGGGCAACCTGCCACTTAATTTCAAAATTCAGAATATCGAATATTCAGATCCAACCGTTAATTTGAAATAAACTAAAATAAGTGTAATAAATATTATATATAAGTTTGGAAAAGCCTATAATACAACTCCTGAAGATAGAACCATCATATTTAAATATAAATATTCAGTGATTAAAAATATAATAATAATAAACTTGATAATAATAGTAATAATAATAATAATAATGTTATTGAAAATATCGTACCAATAATATTTAAAATTTTAAATGCATAATAATCTTATCAATAATTCAACTATTGATTTCCAACTAAGGGGTCATTGGGACCAATTTGAGCATTGACGTTTAATCCAACTAGCAGATCGATAGGAATCCACAATTAAAGCTAAAAATTTAGAGGTATGGCCCAACTAATCTTTGGATCTGCCTGACCTTTGGTCAGAGGCCCTGGTTGGGGCCTCAAAAGGGAATGAATGGAGTGGATTTGCCAAACCATCTCTATGGACCCCCACGATTCAGGTGTGTGTGCACAACTCATGAATGCACCCACGGTGCACCAAACCAATGGCTTGGTCAATCGGGTGTTGATCCGATATACTTCAAAAAGAGAGATTTTCTCTCTCCTTCATTTCTGCCCAACAACAACATGAACGGACGATGTCCGTTGTCTTGACCAGTGGCCCACCATCATGGTCAACCAGACCAATCCAGACTGTCCATCATGTAAGGACAGGAGTTTCGACCAAAACCCTATCCATATCTTGCGTGGTAGCTCATTCACATGCACACAAACATGAGTTAAATTCGAACCGACAACGTTCAACTTTGATTAGCTGTTGCCCATCATCCGTTTACGTCTGGGAGATCGAAACCATCCATCTTGTAGAACTCTCAATTCCTAGCAGAAGCCAACTCTCCTTGCACATTGAAACATGGGTGCATGTTCATGAATTCCGGTGCAAACAGAGGTAGTGTGCAACATTTTTTCTGGCAGTGAAAAATATTCTTGTTGCCACGGTGGCAATTTGAGTCAGGATTTTTTGCATCATCTCAACCCTTTGTTTAGGAAAATCCTAGCCTTCAATTCCATCCTCAGGTAAGGCTCCTTTGCAACTAACAAAAGATAGCGAAGAATCTTTCTGTTAGTGGAAAGCATTACTCTGAAAGCAATCAGAACCATCTGTTACCATCCTAGCCCATCTAGTACGTTCAAATAGACCTTAAAAGGGAGCGTAAAAGCTTCCCTAGTTACCGTTAGGGTTTCAACAGCTACTAGTGCAATTTCTTGCCGTCGCATGTTAAACCCAAACAGATTAAGAAAACGCTAATAACTATCCATATAGTGGGCCCCACAGTGATCAAGGGACCCATCTGATCCATCCAAAACTTATGGATCAGAGGATGGGCCATGGATCAAAAAGCACCATGATCGGACCCATCATCTTCTTTGTATGTCCAAAATTCACACCATCTTGTGTTCATCTCCCATTTTCCAATCAGGGTCGTTCATCTAGTGGACCATAAGGTCAGAAACCTAGATGCAAAGTTAGATTAATACAATGAATACGATCTTAGCCAGCCTTAGGGAAAATCGGTTAGTTATGCTCGAGTTTAATCGCACTTGGGCAAAATTAATCGCACGGATTAGTTATTCTTTTCGAATCATCTAGAACAAGGATAAAAGAACTTTATAAGCCTGACTTATAGGGCTTCTTTTCAGGAAATAATAAGCCTAAAAGAGGGAGGGAGAGAGAGAGAGAGAGAGAGAGAGAGAGAGAGAGAGAGAGATGTCGTTGTTCCACCGCACTGAGTGAGCTGACTCGGTCCGAGTCACTGCAAGTTCGAGCCAAGTCCATGGCTTCACCTGGTCCTTCCAATAGAGAAGAAGGAAGAATAAAGGAAGAAGAAAAGAGGAGGAATGAGATAAGAGAGAGTAGAAGAGAAGCAGCGGGAGCAGGGAACTCGAGTGGTGTCGGAATTGTGCCGCATCGGCTTAACTCAGTCCGAGTTTAGGCCAAGTTTGGACTGAGTCTTGCAAGTCTGGGCCATATTGAGTCCCGTGTCTCAAGTCCACCCAGTAGAAAGAAAGAAAGAAGAAGGAGAATAAGAGAAGAAGCTGAGTTTTGGAACTCGACTTGCTGCTGAGTAGAGTAGAGTCAACTCATCGAGATCGAGTTGAGTTTTGTTGGATGTGTGTTGAAAGGAAACATAGAGAGAGAGAGAGAGAGAGAGAGAGAGAGAAGTAAAGAAGAATGGATTTCTAGTCTACTGAGTCCACTGACTGAGTCAACTCGTTGGTCCACAACAAGCCAGGTCAAGCTTACTCAGGTCAGCAACTTTTTCCAATTACTGTATTTCACGAAAGTATAATTCCAAGGAAATTAGGATTCTATTATTTCTTTAATAAACTTGGTAGCTCATTGAGTCATCTCGATATGTTGGCCTTGTTTTGGCTAAGTTTTAGTTCCATTACCACACTAAAAGCGAATTGAGTCGAAGCATGTCGAATTAGCATAGTCCACTTAATTAGGTTAGGTAAGTTGACTGAGTTTTATTATGTAACTTTAATTTCACCTTGGTTAATTTAAATTCATATTTAAGTGTGGAATCTAAATCTTTTAAGTATAGATCTTTTTATGTGGAATTGATTAAAGATCAACTAGAGTTGGATTAGCTTCAAAATGTCTTGAATTCAAGATTGAGTTTGGTAAGAAGTGAGAAGTATGTCCACACCAAAGGTGAGGATCACCCTTCAAGCTTTATTACATCGTGATAGTTAGCCTTGTCATTTATTTTTGTTCATTTATCTTAATTGATTGCTTAATATTGTATTAAGTGGAAATGATGATAATTGTTACTCTCTAATTGGGTAATTCTTTATAAATGAATGATGATTGGACTTAAATTCAAATATCTGAACGTGTTATGGATCTCAGATACCTCTATTCTAGGTTAAGATGAATATTTTATATGTGTAAGTGCTATTGAGATTGTACGTGACTTGCTTTATTACTTGTGATGACTTAATGATGTTTCTAAAGGTTTTCGAACTAGTGGTCATTTTGTCTATTAGATTAAATGGAAATTCTTTGTTGTGTACTTACCATCTTGTGGAACCTTTGTGCATGTATGGCTTTTAGGGAAAATCCCTTTCTAATGCATCCTTGAATTGAATATTTGCCCATTGCGGCTTTTATGGAATAATCGCCCTATGTGGCTTTAATGGATTTTATTTGTAAAACCTTGCGATGGTAAGTTCCACTTATTGAACAACGATTGGCCACTAGTTGAAGAGGTTACCTTTAAAAATTCATACTATGCCGAGTTGTTGAACTATGTTGGGTGACGAATTCTCATAGTGACCTTTAAGCTTTCATAAATTGACTGGTTGCAACTTGAATAATAATGACTGGGCTAATCATACATTTCATGGCATGCGGACTTTACCGGGTGGTCGATATAATACGCAGGGTTTTTCTTGGGTCACTATGAATTGTATCGTAGAGTATTTTACCGAGTGATCCTAAGTCATCATTCCGTGCATTCAACAGCCATGGGTTGTCCTTTTCGTATGGACTTTTTTAGGTGCATAGCTCTTGTAACGCCCCAAAAATCGACACCCGAGTACATAGACTCCGATCCCGAGTTCCCAGGCGTTAACCAAATGAAAACGCATGTGTGTCCTTATTCAGATTCAAATTCATTTCACACACAGATAATCAAAGTAGTGCAATTCGAATTAGCGGATTCAAAGCGAGGTAAAAATAACAATAGATTCAGAAATATAGGGCTAAGAGAAAAAATACAATTTCAATTATGATAATTGCCCAAAATGGGATTATACAAGCCACAATATACATACAGAAGATTATTAAAGTGTAAAGCTTTCAGTTTACTCCCAATTCTCTAAAACATGACGACGTTGGCACAACCCAATATAAGCCTAGCTGTTTAAGGTTTCACTAGTATCTGCATCAATGATATGCCTGGTTGGTATTTTAAAACACCGTCCCAGGTGGGAGTGAGTAACTAACTTAGTGGTTCCATTAGTTCTAAGTTACACATGCTATCGACATAATTAGCGCAGGTAATGATAAAACAAGAAATCAAACATTTCCTAATTACTTTTGTTAAATGTGCATATGAAGATATGACATGATGCATGCCCTTTCCAAACAAAACTCCCTCATACGCAACTCCGACCACCTATTTTTCAAATGACAACACTTCCTCATCACACGAGAACCACGCCTGTTCGCTACATTTTAAGCTAATGCAATGCGGTGAATGATCATGTTAGCCGAGTAATTATTAAGTTTAATTCATCCAGCATATTGGCGAAGCTAGGATACCGACGTTATATCACGAGTCCTTATCCAGATTACGTGGCTCGTTGCCGCACGTAATGGCTCCTTACCAGTGTCCCTTGATCCAAATTTAGGTGTCGCCCGTTTATCTCATAAATCAACAATTCCAAGGGTATGATATAATACCTAAATGTATGAGGATCAACCCAATATGAATCGTCACCTAATACCGGGTATGATCACTCAGTTCCGAGGTGTGAGCTTGTCACATAAAACAAAAAATACCTCAGGAAAGGGCGAACAGTGCTCTAGCACGCAAACATTGGTAGGGTAATTTGACGGGGGCTGTTGGAACAATAGTCTATCACCTCCATCAGTGCTCAGTGGTCACTATGGGGAGGCTCGTCACCCCAACATTGACTGACAGCTCGGATACTTGGACAGATATCTCATACCACCATGCCCGACTCATGAGTCTTAGTGGGATCTTAATGCACTATCAGTTTTGAATGGACAAATCCATCGGGAATGGGGTATCCTAGATTCCATTTAGTCGTGTAATATATTGTGAACATACATGATCAGTCGGCTAGTGGGCTAATTTGATTGACCCGGGAGAACCACGATGCAACCGGCATTGGGTGCAAGCATCCATGTAGTCTAGCTACTGTTGGTTGTTCGTGTTCAATCCAGATCGATCGAACAAGCCTAGGGTGGCCGCCCTAACTCGGGCCATCCCTTGGTTTAATGATTTACCAACTGACCTAACATTGTAAGCAACCTAAGCATCACTACAAACTTACCAATTCGTCATGCCGTCAACATAGATTCAACGACACAACTACATAGGTATTTCATCGAACATGTAAGCTTTGATAGGACAATACATTCATTTAGGCATTTCATCAAACATGTGAGCAATAATAGAGTAACACATTCATTGGCGCATATTATCGAACACGTAGGCATCAACAAGTCAACGCATTAAATCTGGAGTTCAATCACTCATGTGAACATCATTAGAATAACACATTTAATCACTTAGGCATTTTATCAAACATGTGAGCATGCATAGACAATCAATGACACGTATTACAATAAAACATGAAATATGAACATACTAGCCATTTATAAATCATTCACCACAACAAATCATTAACTTAGACCCTCAAGGGTCGATAAATGATAACCTAGAGATAATGGTCCGCATCTTATGATGATCCGCTTGACTCGCGGCTCTCTTAGGATTGGAAAATTGGGAAAAATCAAATATTTGCATCTTACATGACATGCAAATCATTAAGTCATATGATTGATGTGAGACCCGTATTCTAGCCTGTACTGTTCCATAGGATCCCGTGGTCCTTCCGATCGAATTCTGGTGACCCGCAGAGCGTAGATAACATTTGCGCGTGCTTTTGAATCACATCCTGTAAACTCGAACTGACTCAACTCAAAACCTATGCCATTGCGACCTCGTCGTCACCGCAATTCCAACGCTGCGTCTCGTGCGTTAATGCGACTCTTAGATCATGAGATGTAGCTCGCGCATTATAATAGCTGTGGACTGCACATTTGCAGGACCCACATATCACAATGGCACTATTTCCTAGCTTATCATGGGGTGATGTCATCACCCCATGCCAAGTAATAAATGCTTACAAGCAATTATGGCATTTATTTTCCCCATGAGTTAACCCTACCATTTATAGCCTTACATGAATTAATTACTCTCTCTCTCTCTCTCTCTCTCTCTCTCTCTCTCTCTTCTTATTCTTCTTCATTTTCTCCCCTAGCAAGAGAGAAGCTAAAAATGTCAATGGCAGCCCTCCCATTTCTATCCACATTCACCTTAGATCCCCTTCAATCCAACCATTAGAAGCTCATCTCCACCGTTGAAGGAGCCTCATTGGAGCTTTGAAGCACTACGGAGGAAAGAGAAGGAAGGTGGGTGCATCTTTAGGGTAGATTTCTTCATTTTTATGATGTGGGTGTTTCTCCCTCTCTCCTTCCTTTATTTTGTGACCCATATGATGAGTGTATGTGACATCTAGACAGTCCATCAAACAGACCACGTGGCCGTCTGTTGAGGGTGCCAACCCACCTTGCTACCTTTTTTGTTTGAAGGGTCCAGAGGATGGGAAAATATAAATGCTATGGTGGACCCCAACATGGCCAAATGGGCCAACCCAAATCTTGCTGGACGTTTGCTGTCCAGGCTATCCAGCAACATCTAGGATGAAAACAAAAATACTAGCATGATTTAGAAGCCTTTGGGTGGACCACTCATGCAGGCCCCACCTTGATATATGTACTTAATCCAAGTCATCCATCCTTTTCCTCAGATCATTTTAGGCGTTGGGCCGAAAAATGAACTCAATTCGAATTTCTGGTGGGCCATAGCATAGCAAGCAAAGTTTTCTACCGTTAAAATTCACTTGATGTTCCTATACACCAAAATACCTCGGGTATTGGGCTTGTTTGGCTCCTATCGAGCCATAGGAGAGAGTGGACGGAGTGGATTTACCTGATGCAGGCTCCACCTAGGTAACTCTTTAGAAAAATAGATGAAAAAAAAGTGGGCGTGTGCAGCAGGCGCTGCTGCTGTCCAGAGGACGCGCAACGTCCTGCCGCATTGGCGTGAACGAAAAAATGCAGGGACCCACGGTCTCAGCCGTGGGCCCCACTATGATGTGTGTAGCACATCTACTCCATGCTTTTGGTAGGTCCCTTTTGGGACAGTGCCCCCCCCCCCCCCCCCAAAATCAGCCGTTGGAGGAACTTTGATGGCCCACGTCACAACAAATAGTGTTGATTAAACATCTGCCGTTGAAATCCTTTGAGATTTCATAGAAGTTTTGGATCCAAAGAAGGTGGGCCATGTGGGACCCACCTTGATGAGGTGCATATCCACATCGTCTTGGACTTATAGTGGAGAGTGGACCGACGGTGGAGATAGCTAAGAGTAAAGTGCTAACTGACAGTGGGTGTACTAGCTAGCAGTAAGAAAAATAATAATAATAATAATAATATATGATATTACATGGGGAGGGTAGCCAGTACGTGTGACCCATCCCTCTTTTTCCTCTTTTGGCTGCAACGTGCAGCACCTAAGAACGTCATCAGGGCCCATGGGACCCATCCTCGTCGTCCATCCATTGGCCGGGCCACACCATGTGGCATGTGACGGTGGGTACCCACCTTGATTTCATGTGTCATGATCCACACTGTACGTACATTGGACGTGGGCCCATTTCATGGACGTGTGTATCCACACCGTCCACCCATTGAAACTGATTCAGATCCCAGGGGAAAACCACCTTATATACACAGACCGTGGGCGCTGCTGGACAGGACCATGGCATATGTGTTATATCGTACCGCCCATCCATGTGCGGCCAACCCTGCACGTGTCACACGTGCAGGTTGCGGGACCCACCTTAATGCAAGTGTTTTCTATCCACGCCGTCTGTAGCCCACTATGATACATGATACATGTATTTCATCCCTGCCGTCCAGGGGCTCCACATGACGCTTGACCTTCATCCTCGCCGTCCATTCCATGCACCTAGAGGCTGGATATTTATAAAATATTTTATTTTAATATAATATTATGGTGGGCCTTGATGTATGTGGGACCCACCTTGGGAAGCTGATTGGCTTATGTGTCTCACATCAGCTACGTAATGCTGTTTTGACAACAACGAGTTCTGTGGGTCTCTAATGAGATATGTGTTACACCATCCACCTGTTCTGCACGTGTGGGGCCCACCCCACATGTGCTGCACATGTGGAATGGGCCCACCATGATGAATGTATTCTCTATCCCTATCGTCCATTCGATTTGGGACGATGGGATGGCACTGTGATGTATGTGTTGTATTTGCACACAGTCCATCTAAGCGGTGTTGTGTGGGCCCGCATGATGCATGTGTTGTACATGCACATCGTTCATCTGGATGGTGCTGCGTGGGCCACCCTTGATGTGTTTTGTGGCCCATCCATGAGGCCCACCCTGATATATTTGAGGCCCATCTTGCAGGGTCCACCCATTGTATATTGAGGCCCATGGGTTGTGTCCCATTGTGATATATTTTCGGCCCATCATGATGTGTATTTGAGGTCCATGTGATAGGAGCCCACCTACCTTGTATTTAAGGCCCATATGATGGGACCCATTGTGATGTATTTGAGGCCCATGGGCAAGGCCCATTGTGATATGTATTAGGCCCATGATGCATGGCTCATGTGATGTATTCAAGGCCTAGATACGTGGCCCATTTAATGCATATGAAACCCATGTGTAGGGCCCACATGTCATATATTTGCGGCCCATGAGCAAGACCCACCTGTTGTGTATATGTGGCCCTTGAGTAAGGCCCATTGCTATGTATATTAGGCCTTTGAGAGAGGCTATGGGCCCACTTTATGTTTAGCTCTATGTGGGCCATTGCTTGGGAGCGATGTTGGTTAAATGTCCACATTGATGGGGAATGATAGTTGAATGTCCACATTGTGACCTTCCCTTAGGCCTTGTTAAGCCTATTCATGCCGATTCTAATTTCGATTGACGGACCAATTTTCCAATTCCGATTGACGTGACCGATTTGCCAACTCTGATTATCGATCGATCCCGATTGTCATGACCGATCTGCCGATTCTGATTATCGATCGATCCAATTGTCGTGATCGATTTGCCAACTCTGATTATCGATCGATCCTGATTGTCGTGACCGATCTGCCGATTCTGATTATCGATCGATCCGATTGTCATGACCGATTTGCCGATTCTGATTAATGATACCGATTATGAGTATGTGACAGCATAGCATCATAATCATGCACATATGCATAATTTGCATGTTTATTATGAGATATGGTTGACCATTGCATATGCCATTGGGCAGGTTATTATGAGACTCCCTGATAGGCGGAGGTTATCTCACATGAGTGCACGGTATGCGTAGGATTGATGCATGATGAATTGTATGACTCATGCATCTTGCATTGTATGCCCTAGCGACATCAAGGCCGTAGCCTCCACAGGTATATCGTGGATGGCCAGATGAGACATCAAAAATGTTGGTTCTAGCATATGGGCGCCATAGATGTCCCTGGGTGAAAATTCCTAAACCCTTTTGTTACCAGAGGACGCCCCAACTTTGAGACCGAGTGGATGCATAAGCGCCCGAGTGCCGAATACCAGGAGGCCGCGTCTCCCACTGTGTCGTGGTCGGTTGAGGGGGTGTGGCCTTACCCGCCCGAGAGTAGGGTAATACTAGGTTGAGTTTGACTAGCTCGTGAATGGGTCTGCTATCGACGTGCCAGATAGGTATTGGTAGACTATTGGTCAGGCGGATAGTGAGGTTTCTTACGCTTACTTGGACTGTGCAGCTGGGAGAGCGGTAGTGCCATTTGGAGTGTACTAAACCCCGGTGATGATCCTAGAGATGAACTGTACTGATATGTGGATTTAGTGAGCAAGAGTTGCATACTCATTCATGCATTCATTCATTCACTATCCACTCGGGTTGGTGGTGCGCAACTATTTGTTACGTGTGCCTTCGTAATGACCAGGATTTCAGTTGGGGCGCGCGACTAACCTGAGATCAGGAGTTACCACATTGAGTCTGACTATCCAAATTTAGGTATAAGACTAGTTTGGATAGAAGTCCATTGTGATGGACCCCATAGCCTGTGATACTATGTATTACCATCCCGACTTCACACTCCAACATGGTCATTCCATTCGCACTGCATGTTGCATTACATCCGCGGCATATGACAATTTGGGTTATTATGTTTCTGCATTTATATGGTCTGCGTATGGCCGACGCTATTTGTGTTACTCGTCAGGAATGTATGTTGCATTGCATCCTCTGCATATGATATTTGGCTCTCTATGACTCCTCATTTGCGTAGTTGATTTGTATTGCGTATTCTAATATTGTATGACTCATGGACTAGTCAGTAATTCTGCTTACTTTGTTATCGTATGATTTATGATTTTGTCAGTATTTCTGTTTTCTTTGATAATTCTTAATCTTGTCAGTATTTCTGTTGACTCTGATAATTCTTGATCATGTTAGTATTTCTGCTTACTCTAATTATTCATGATCTTGTTAGTATTTCTGTTTATTCCGATATTGTACGATTTATGGATTACTTGCATTTTCGGTATTGTATGATTATGGCATTGTATTGAATACTTAGCACTTACCTTGCACACACACTTACACCACCCTCTAAGCTTTCTATAAGCTTATGCACGATAGATGCGTGCAGGTGATGTTAGGTTGCAGCAGTGTTGAGCTTGGAGCGTACAGAGGTCTTCTGGAGCTTCATTTTTTATTTATGTATTTACCTTTCAGCATTTTACTCAAATGATTATATAACTGGATATATGATGATGATGTTGCCTTTGTGAATTGGGTAATCTTGTGGTTATGCTTATTACGAGTTGAATGTACATTGGAAAAAAAAATTAAAAAAAAATCCTCCTTGTAGGATCCCATGATCGGAATCTGGCATATGGATGCTAAGAGCAGAGAATGGGGTACTACGGAGGCTGTCAGCACCAGATTCGGCGATCAAGATTCCTGTGAATCCGATTTCGGGTTTGGGGCGTGACAATTGAGATATTAGGGTCTCATCACTTTTCATAATTTTAGTAATTTCTAGTCCCTTATCCTAGTTATGTAATCCAAACATAGATTCAGCTAGGGGTGCACATCAAACCGTTAGATCCGTGTAACCGGACCGAAACCGTTGGATCGGTCCGGTTTGGTCCGGTTCCAGGATGCTAACTGTCCGGTTCCGGTTCCAAAAATCCCAAAACCGTTGGTTACGGTTCGGTTCCGGTTTGGGGCCCTGTAGGACCGATCCGAACCGTTGAACCGAACCGTTGAACCAAACTGTGTCATGAACCGTAGATCCGAACTGTGGATCCGAGCATTCCTTTAAAAATAAAAAATAAAAAAACCCTAAAGTCCACCCTTGACGGTCCGACCTCACTTGCAGCAAATCGACACTCTCTCTCTCTCGCCGTCCCTTGATGGTCCCTGGACTAGCCTGCCAATGGAAATGTAGGGTAGACCCATGTCTCCTAATTACGCCTGGTAGGCTGTTTTATCAATCAAGTCCGTCCATCTCACACATGGCTTATGCTACAAACCTCACACCTATTGGAAAATCCTGTCCATCATTTTTCATTATTTTCATCCTGATAACTGTTTTTGTTTTTGGCTGTCATTTTGGTGGCCACTAATTTGATGGCTATGATCATCTGATGTATTGTATATTGAATTACTTGCCACGTGTACTACTGGGAGATGGCTCTTCCACTTATGGCTCTAACTTATCATCTCCTGCCAGCCATTTAGCACTGGGTCATCTTCATGGTAGGGTCCACCTTATGCACGGCTTAGATATTGCACACACTGGCATGTTGGTTGTGTGGAGGGATGTATTAGGGACTGGCCCACCAATCTGCCAACTTTTTTGATCATTTAACAATGGGTCCCACCTGTGTGGACTCAAACATCAGGTACTATGCAATACAACCAAGGGTGATATAATTGTTGTTTGCCAAAATCATACCTTTTTTTAGAAAATTTCAACACCTACTTCCTTGAGGCCGACAACTATGCAAGGTTTGCAGACTAAAATTATTAAACAGAGTGTGTGGGACCCACCTTGATGTGAGGCCCAAATCTACTCCGTTCATCAGGTGTGCCCCTTAGTTGACGCCCTATCCCAAGAATGAGGCTGACCCAAGACAAAAGCAGATCACACCGTAGACTGGTTGAGATGGGGACTGACAGTATTAAAACTTCTCTAGATTGTGTGGGGCCCACCATATGTTGTATATGCCATCTGTTTCATTCATCAGATTTGCTCGACCAGGATGAATGGACACCCAAAATATCAAGCCATTGAAGAACTCAGATGGGTCACACGAAGAGATTTTAGTAGTATTGTTAAAAAAGTGCAATTGGGCTGGGCTTTAAAAAGCCCAGAACCATGGAACTGATCCAGAACTGAACCGGTTTTCACGGTCCGATTCCGGTTCGGTTCTAGGGTGTTAACAGTCCGGTTCCGGTTCCAAAAATCCTAGAACCGTAGGGAACGGTTCAGTTCCGGTTTCACCCCAAAATTGGACCAAACCAAACCGTGTGCACCTCTAGATTCAGCCACATGCACTAATATCCACCAAACAAATCCATTAAACCTATACTAGGCGCGATAACCGGCCACCTAAGGGTAATGGTTCTCACCTATTCTTAGCTGGAGAGTGAAGAGACGATCCTAACGGCGCCGGGTCCATAGGCTTGAAGTACTGGGGCCCTACATTGTGTAGGATACACAAGGATTAAAGATAAAGCTGAAATTCATGAAAATTAAAGGGAAAATCACCACATTACCTTAGTTAGGGTGAGATCCCTCTTCCAACAGCAAGAAATTTGGAGATTTTAAGGGAGAAGGAGAGAGATGCCGGAATAAACGAGATCTGGCCGCCAAGGTGCATGCGAGGTGGTGGCTCCCACTTTCTCTCTCCTCTCTATCTCTTTTTCTTTCTCTCTCAGATTTTCTCTTGTTGGAAAATCAGCAAATGGGAGAGGGTTGGGTCACATATACTTTGGGAATTAAATCTCTTAGCCCTAAGTTTCATAATATCCCTCCAATGGCCCTGTGGGGCCCTTTTTTTTACTATTGGGGCCACCTTGATACCCCCTTGGCCATGAAATCTATAGGATAAATGCTCCATGGCCTGATGGAGGGTTGTACAAAGTTTGACGACAAACGGACACGAGGTTTTACCGTATGGGTCCGATCTTCAAATGGCCCTACGGGGCCCAGTTTTGGTTGTTGGGGCCACCCTGATGCTCCCTTGGCCATGAAATATGTAGGATAAATGTTCCATAGCCTGATGAAGGGTTAGGTGAAGTTTGATAAAAAACAGACTCGGGATTTTATCGTAATGGCCCGATTCGCGATCAACAGTCACCGTTCCACGATCAACGACCAGATTTTGTAGGCATGGTCCTGAATTTATTTCCATCCTTTGATATAAATTTGGCAAAGATCCGACGGATAGAAAGCTCACAATTGCAACATCAGTTACGGGGCTAAATTGGTAAATTTCAGACATTCCCCAAATTAGGCTAGGTGACTCGCATTTTGCAAGTACCGACTGAGTAACGTAATTTAACTATTTCTAGGTATTTCTATGGTCTAGCATCCGTGTGGGACATCAAGCCCAGTGAGATTTACATTACTCTACAATTTCGGAACTAGTGGCCCACTAACGAGCGGATTAGAGCTTGTTCGAGTAATCGGTGCATTTTTGCAATAAATTGGGTAGGGAGATTTCTTGGGAGCAGTTGTTGAGGTATGGATTAACTAGGTTCACAGTATGACCTATTCAAAATTAGTGAAAGTGTAGATTTGGTCATAATTACTCTAAACAGTCGGTTTTAGGCTAAAAGTGTAATGAGGTTGATTTGGTCAATTAGTCAAGATCCGGACCTTATCTGACTCATCTTCGGGTAAATCTTTTAATTTAGTTACGATTGTCTTGATTAATCATGGTAGGTCGGTTAGATTTGGGCCCTATGTGAACATATCATGGGGATAAACTCGATACTTTGTGCTCAGGCGGGTTCATCGGCTTTCTACGGTTGATTTATTGAATTTGTGCAGTTCTTTACTGGTACTACCCATGTATAAACTAACATTGAGTATTAATGGTCAGTAAGTGATAATATAAGTTAATTATATTTAAAAATCCAAAACAGCGAAAAACCAGGACGTTACAGCTCTCTTGGGCATATCATAGAATACTCTTCCTGGAAGCTAGATCACATTGAATGTCCTCGTTGCATGGTATTTTTTGGATAACTAGTGTCCCTTGGATGTACCTTGAGTACTTTTTAGGTGGCTAGTTCTCCTTGGGCAACCTTTTGTCAGCTGGATGAGTATCCCCAAATCTGTGAGTATGTACATGTATTCATGTATTTAAACAAGATTACCGTTGTGAAATTTATTTAACATTTATACATTAGATGAACTTTGTCTTTTTACTATGATTATAATTGTGAAATATTCATATTACACTGTTCCTAAAAACTATGCTTAATTATCATGATGCTTTGATAAATCTTGCAGATTATGCCTCAATGGGATAGCCATTGACGCTATTAAAGCATTTTCAGTGTGCAGGATACGTAGATGATGCACATATGAATGCTCATATGGAGTATGAGGACATATATGATCTTACAACTCTCTATTACAGATTTCATTTATGTTTAATTTGTACTTTCATGTATGGTAAGGGCTTAAGACATTGGTTTGTATAAGCCTTTGTGCAGTCATTCGATTATTTTGTAATGTGTATTTGGACTTCTCTCTTATACTTGATTTGTTTCTATTATGCTAAATTGTTAACTCTAATAAAGAAAAAATGTATGTGAAATTTACGCTATCTTTAAAGGTTAACACTTAGGATTTTGGAAAGCGAGTAGTGTACTCGGCTTTAAGGAACTAGGGTGTTACATTACATAAGGCATCCTATATGCTTACACGAGGATACTACATGTATTCTCCCGTCGAAGGCATACGAAAGGACTTAATGATTTTGTCAACTTAAACTCTGAATCCCAATCCTACACAAGAAAATGGCTTCAGACTCAATGGACTTTAGATACTTGTAAGTGAGCACATACTGAAGATGATTTTCCTTGCGATGAAGAGTCTTCAGCTCCCTTGATTCGCAATAGTAGTAGATGATCCAATGGAAGTCGTCGGGTGTTGGGTCAAGGTTTTTGGTGAATCTTATATGTTAAATGTGGATCTTTAAATCTGGATGAGATTCTCTAAGGTTAGGCATTTAAGAGATTCCAGCTAAATGATTTACCAATAAATAAGTTGTTGAATGATCCTTGAATGTTGGAGTTCAGTTTTTAATTTAATATATTGATTTTCTAATGATAGCATTTAAGATAGGATTGAAAGATGAACTCCCATGAGGAAAAGAGATTTAAGAGGGTAGGTGGTTTTCTCCTACCAATAACTCTATTAAATGTCTCTTTTTCTCACTGAAGAACTTATAAAACAAGCCCCCAAATTTATAAGCAAAAATCCCAACGATAAAAAAAAATGGGCAGATTTTTATTAGGATTCGATGTCATCAAAGATTCCTTTTATGTCATCGAATCTCCTTCGATTATATTGAATCCCAGCACTAGGATTTATATATGAGTACTACATAATTCTGCTTGATGTCATCGAGTAGCCTTCGATTCCATCAAAAGTGATCTTCGATATCATCGAATGCTACCTTGATGTCATTGGGATTTTCTCTGAAAATGCTTGGAGCTTGCTGGACAATTTGGTTCACTTTTTCAACGTCATTGAACGTTCTTCGATGTCATTGAAGTTTGACGATGTCATCAAATGCAGTTCGAGTCATCGATCATTTTTCCAGATTTTCATTTTGAGCTTGTTGGAACTTGAGTGCCTATCATTTCGATGTCATCAAGCTAGGTTTGATGTCATCGAGTATATCTCCAAGTATATCATTTTGGTTGCTGGACATATTGGGGCACTTTCGATGTCATCAACGGTTGCAGATTTTTTATGTTCTTTTACAAATTATCTTGCAACTATGTTTTACTTCTTCCAAGCTTACCAAGATGTTTTCTTATTTGCTTTTGGGCCAGATTTGAACATTTAAAGGGTTTATTACCTGGGGTGTTTTGGTCATGAGTTGTGAGGCTTAATTTACATATGGAAATGCTTTGAACCTCTTCTCCTTGTTGAGCCTTTAGACTTATAGTCTTCAATGTAGGGCTCACTTGACTTTATGACTCAACCATCACATCCATTAAAAAACAAGGGCACTTTCAACTATAATTAAATGACCAAGTCAATGCACCATACTATGCAAGTACTTGCACCTTAACATATGGAGAAAATAGTCATAATCGATAATCTAACTATTAATATGCACAACTAACCCATGATACTTATGGCTTGTCTGATTTTTTGGCTCAACTGTAATTACCATGTAAATGGGTAATACTTGTTTACGTAGGTAATTACCACATCTTTCTTAATGTAAATGTGACAACTTACTTTTTTAACACTTAAATAGAGAAATTTACAAAATCAATATGGGGCCCATCGTGATGTATGTGACTTATCCACATTGTTCATTTGTTATGCTAGCTGAATTTAGGGCATGAGAAAAAAATGAGATAAATCCAAAGCTCAAGTGGACCACACCGCAGGAAATAATGGGAATCGAACGCCTACCATTAAAAACTTCTTAGGGCCCTTAATTTTTTTGGACCAAGCTAATATTTGTGTTTTCCCCTTATCCATGTTTGTATGACCTATGAATGGATTAAATGATGAAAAAATCTTAATGTAGACCCAGTGAAGGAAATAACTTTCAACAATAGACGAATTAAGGTCATTGTTTCTTTTCATGTGGGCCATTTGAGTGTTGGATCTGCCTCATTTTTTGGTTCATGCCCCAAAATATTCTAATAAAATAGATGGACGGTGCGGATATATCATATATACTAAAGTGTGGTTCACATATTAAGTCAACACTTTTATATCGATTTTCGAGGTGGAATTACCGCCACATTTTCAAACAAAGAAAAAAGGTAATAATTACTCATTTACAAGGATTTCATACAAACAGACCCTTAGATCATTGCCTTAGATGTTCTGTTGCACTGATTGTATAACAATCATAAATACGATCCGAACCATTCATCAAGTCCAGTTATACCAAAATATTGTCTTACACTTCTTCGAATGCTAAGATCCATCTGATCTTACAATTGAAATTTATGATTCATCTCAACTTGGTCCTAATGGCTTGGATTTATAAGTTAGGCAGGGTGGTTCTTACTTTCCTTATATAACATCTTTCATAAGTGTTCTTACTTAACATGAATAGTTGGATTGGCCTATATAGGAATATTAACAGCCCAAATTAATCATTTTGACCCTTCCTTACTATTTCATGGCATGGATCTAAGATCGGTCTAGTGATCTCAAGAATCAGAGCTAGATCATGATTCTACACAAAACCATATAAAGCTTCAGATGAACAATCTACCATTGAATCGCCAAATCTACCGTTAGATCTTGGCCTAGGTAGTGGGGCCCACTTTTGATGTACGATTTAAAAATGATGGGGCACACTGATCTACTACATGATTGATGATTAGCCTAGCATTCCAAGGTTAGATTAGATTCTAGTTCTTATCTCAAATTAAAATGCAAAGGTGGGGTCCACCTAACCAAGATACATGATAATCAAACGTTCTTATTCCAAACATACATATCATGATCGTACACTATCAGATGATCTAATCCAGATCAAAATCATGGTGGGCCCGTAAAGATGGTAGGTATCATTTAGTGTGGGGCCCACACGATCATGTAACTACAGATCTAATTTATACAAACAATACATCTCTTATGACTTGTGGTGGGTCATCCACTCGATTTAGGGGCTGGTCAGTTAAACTTAGACATTTGGGGTAAACCAACTTCATAAATGATTTGGATATCCCAACTTTTTTGGCATGTGGGGGCCATTTTAGAAGATCATACTGTCAAATAATATTTATACATTCTGATTCAGTCAAATCCATCTTAGATCTCAATCATAGCTAGGTTCATCCACACAAGTATTTACAAGCATAAGTGTCTAGCATAATCTGATCATGGGGTGGGGCACATATATGGGATCAAATCCAAATGGTCCCATAACACTAGATCGTTCTAATGGTAAGGTAAGTAATGGTTCAGATTGATATTCATATTTACATAATAGAAATCTACTAATCATGAACTGGTTATCCTCCGTTGGATATGACCCTCAACAGTATCCAAATCTGAATCATCAGACCAAGAGTTATATTTGTCTATACCACATGTAAATTTGATCAAGATCATAATTCATGGTTACATCAACACATAGGGAAAAATCTCTTCTTTTTTTTTTTTCAAATCTAAAACAATCCAAGAGAGGCTTGCTGTGGACATGACAGTGTGTGGAGCCCATCATGTTATCCATGTGATCAGCGTGAGGGGGCCACACGTCTGTCCATGTGGGCAGCATGTGGGCCCACATGGTTGCCCATGTGGACAGCGTGTGGGGCTCACATGCCTGGACACGTGGCTAGTGTGTGATGGTCCACACGACTGATGTCTGGCAACGTGGATCCTCTAGAATTAGAGTTGCACATGAGTCGATCCGAGTCGAGCGTAGCCCAGCTCAGCTTGACTGGGTCAACAAGATACCCTAGCTTGAACTCTGCTTGGTTCAGTCCTCGAGCCTAGATTGGCAGCTCGACTCAGCTCGATCAGCAACTCGGGCTAGTTTGAGCTGAGTTCAAGTTCGAGTTCATCTTCAAGTGGTGTCCGATCATCCAAGTGGACTAGAGCCACCTAGCCAGTGGTCGGGTGGGGTCTGACCGTCCGATTGGGCCATAGCCACCGGGCTAATGGTCGGGTGGGGTCTGATAATCGGATGGACATAATGCCATTTTCAAGTGGGGTATGTAATGTATAATAAATTAACAAGGGGGTGTCGCTGCCTCGCTAGTCGGACGCTGGAGAATGGAGATGGAGAGAGAGGAGATGAGAGATGGGTCAAATGGTCGCTGGTCGGGCACTGGAGAATGGTGAGAGAGAGAGAGAGAGAGAGAGAGAGAGAGAGAGAGAGGTTGGGTTTAGACAGACAACTAGAGAGAGAGAGGACTTGGGCGTTACTGGAGCCTGGATGGGAGGTAAGGTTTTTGTTTTAACCTATTTCTAATTTTAGGCGACCGGGTTTATATACCTAGTCAAATTTCAATTCGAGCCGAACCAAGTCGGGTTCGAGCCCAAGACTAAGTCAAGTCGAGTCCAGCTCGGTCTAGCTCGCACTTGGCTAGAAATATTTTTTAGCTCAAAAATTCTGCTCGACTCGGCTCGAACACATTTTCTATTCCAGTCGAGTCGAGCTTTTTCGAGTTGATCAAGTTAACCGAGCTAACTCGGTTCGTGTACAACTCTATCCACAATGCGATCATTCCTCCATTTCACCTCTCTAGTGCAAGTTACGCACAAAGGACTCTTGAACATGGATTCTCTATCAAGAGATCTTCTAAGTTATTAACAATTGGATTAATGTGAGATTCAAGATGTTAGCTCTTAGGATAGAAATGAAGATGATGAACAGTTTGATAGTTAATACTCTGTAAGTTTGTAATATAGGCAGATTACGGTAGAATATTTTAAGTTTTCTTATTCCCTTATGGATTAAAGGTTTATACCACGTAAAGGATACGATGTTCTTCCTATTTCCTTTTCACACTCTTCTTAGCGTCATCAGCTCTCCAAACCTCCGAAATATCTTAGAACTTTCAATTCTTCATTTCCTTCAAAATTAACGAAATCGAAGCATGGTTTACTCATAACCCACTAGCCATAGGATCGAGACAGTAACATAAAGATACAATTTTAGGCCCTTGAAAACTTTTTTAGGATAATCGTTTGACCATAGGCATAGTGAGAGATTTATTAATCACCAATTTAAACATGAATTAAAATGGGAACTCTCTTTGACCAAGACTCAAATGACGACATTATAAATGGAAGATTTGAACTTTTCACTGATGTGTGATATTCCCTAAACATTTAGGTTGATCGGACTATGGAATTACGGGACTATACACTTGCGAAGTATTCACAGCTTGACCCAATTCTCAATCCTGGATGACTACTAACGGACTCACTATTTTGATCGAGACTAGGATCCACCATAATTAAAAAATAGATACAACGAACTGTCTGCCTTGGTTAAGCAGACAATCGATATATCGGATTTGAGCCTACCACAACCGTTTTTCTGTATTAGCTCGATTGTGAATAACATAATACACTATCTCTAGTTAAACTTCATTGTTAGTAATGATTTTGACATTTGTTCTCAAATCTTAAGGGTGAAAGCTTTAAGGTGGGTAGATTATAATCAGTAAGGCTAGTGTAGTTAGTATACACCCTACATGCGTATAAATCTAAAACCAATAAAACTTAAGAAAATGAAATGATAACCTTAAACAATTTTGGGGACGAAATTATTTTTAAGGGGGGTAGATTATAATGTCTTAGATTTTTAATATTTTGAATTCTAAAAATTCTTGAATTTTTTCATTATAATTAGCTTATGTTGTCACTTACTGACCATTAATACTCGAGTTAGACTATACATGGGTGGTACCAATAAAGAACCGCACAAATCTTATTAATCAACCATAGAAAACTAACAAATCCGACAAATCACTTAAACATCGAGTTTAGCCTCGTGATTTGCTCACACAGAACTCAAATCTAGTCGACCTATCACTAACTAATCAAGACAACCACAACTAAATAAAGACATACTAAAATCTAAGATAACTAGTGGTTAGATCTTAATTAACAAACCAAACTGGACCAGCTATTCCTTTAGCCTAAGAACCAATGGTTTAGGGTGATTATGATTGAATCGTCATTTTTATTAGTTCCGAATAGGCCACACAACGAACTTAACTAATCCAAACCCTAATCATTACGCACAAGAAATATCGCTACCCAATTCATTTCAGAAATGCCCTGATTATCCGAACAAGCTCTATACTACTCATTAGTGGGTCACTAAACATGAGACTATAGAAAGATATTCTTCTTAGTGGGATTAACATCCATCATGAGACATCCATATGAGGTTGCATCTCGAATCGCTCAACTTGGACTCGTAAGGCAAGTGCTTGGGTTGTGTGAATACCTTAGATGAAAATCTGAAACTTAAGTAAAACTAGACACTTTGTTCTTTCATGAAGTTGTTGTAAGACTCTACCCGAATTCCGGTGTGTGCATGTGTGTGTGTAGGTATGTATTGCATTTCTCTTGGTCCCGCGGTCTTACCGGTCGAATCCCGGTGACCTGCGACCCTCGGATAGTGTTTACGGTTATCCTTGAGTTTGGTCACGTTGACCTAACTCAGATCGGCCCAAGACCTATGCCATCTTGTTCGCATCATCGTCACGGTTCTGACGACGCGTCTTGTGCTTCCATCCGATATGTAGATCAAAAGTTGTGTACATTTCATTAAATGACCATTAATCATGTGGCCCACTTAGGTGGAATGCATGTGGACCACCACCCTTGGCACAAGTTCCAAGGACACTACCCGCGTCTTTTTCTCATTTTTTTTGAGGCCATTGATCCACCCCATTGGAGGCTCAAATCAGGGTCTATCAAAATTCTGTACTTAGCAAATTTGCTGGATAGTTTGGATTCCTTAAATTAATTAAAATACTTTTACTAACCTAAAAATTATGAAAATTTACAGAGAGGTGTCCCACCCATTCTATGACGCCTATCAATTTTTAGGGCCAACTTACCTCTGTGTACACTGTGGCAAGGGCTAGACCGGCCCACCAGGCTGGGATGCCCAGGTCAAACAGATTTTTTAGATAGTCCGTTTTCTTTAAATTAATTAAAATACTTCTAATATTTCAAAATTTTTAAAAATTTACAGAGAGGTGACTCACCCATGATAATACCCACCTACTAAGTTTCAGGGTCAACAAACCCCTGTACAATTTTTGGCACTGGCTGGACCGGCCCACCAGGCTGGGACGTTTAGCCATGGTTGGCCGTCCATCCTCCTTAGGGACCCACCTTGATGTGTTGTGTATCCTCACTTTGTGATTTTTGTGCAATTTTTTTTTTATTTAAGACCATTTTTATCATGTATGGGCCACCTTAGGATATTTAGTTCATCCAGTAAGCCCATTAGCTTGACCCCAGAAGGCCCAGGAAGTTGGGTGGGTTGAAATTCCAGCAAGGCCCAATTTTCACTATACATTGTTAGGTGGTCTTGAATTGAAATTTTCCACTAGATTGGGGGTGCTATGTGTACACCCTATGCATGAATTTTCCTGAGATATTGGGCCCCCATTTATGCCTTTAGCCCCTTAAAAATTTTGGCTTAATAAATGCACTTTTGAGGCCCGCCATAGTTGGAATTTTATTGGGTTCATGAATATGGCTAATTGTTGGATTCTCTAGGCTCAGTTGGGCTGGAACTTTTAGATAGGCCCATTGGACCTTTGGGCCTATATTTATCATGCTATTGTGATGGGTTTTATGGGCCAAAATACTCAAGTAGTTGGGCCTTTGGCTGCCCACTAAATTAACCCAATGCTTGGGCCAAGAAGTGAGGCCCAACTCACTTGTTTCAAACATAAGAATTTGCCCATATGGTTGGAATACCGGGCTGCCCATTAGACCCACCACAATGTATGGTTTATGATCTTTATGGTTGGGCCCGACCCTTACTTAGGAGCCCACCATGTTGCCTAAGTGTTGGGCTTAGTGTATAGCCCACTAGGTCATGGATTGCTTGGGCCTTGGGCCTTGCTTTACATGTGTGTAGGTAGCGGGCTACCTTTTGGGACCCAGTTAAGGTTGGATGTCCTCTTTAGTGGCCCTAAGGAAAACCCATATGGTTCTTATAGGTGGTTGAAGGCCCACCTTAGACCCTTGATTAGGACTGCTTCTTCCTTGGGCTTTTATGGCTAACTTAGCTTGTGGGCTACCTATAAGTGCTATGGTCTCATGCACCTTTGGTTGTCAAATTTTGTTGTGCCAAAACTCTATTTGTGTCTTGTGTTTGTATGTTGTTATATATGTTCTAGACACTGCTTCACAAGTGCTTCAAGTTAAGTACAATGATCGACTTTAAGCCAAGTCAAGCCATGTACTGTAAACATCAATGTTCAGAGCTACATCAATAAAGAGTACAAAACTCAAGTACATTTCAAGACTCCAGAGCAACTCAAGTTAAAGTTTGATGTCAAGCTTTCGAAGATCTCAAGATCAAGCTACATCAAGTACAGATCTCAAGCTTTATAAAGTTCAAAGGTCAACAATCATTTGATAGAATGGAGTTTCAATGTCCATACTTCATGTCCCAGGTATGATTGCCCTTAGGGTGACCTTAGGGTAGGTCATTTTCGATATATAATTCAAACTGTATGTTTATATATGAATTTTGTCTGTTCTAAGACTAGTCATGGACCTTATTTGACTAGTCCTAGCGCTGGTTCGACCAGTCCAAGAAATTATACGACCAGTCCTAAGTTGTTGAAGATTTTTAAAATTTTTTGTTTAGCCCACGACCAGTCCTGGAGGTCCTTCGACCGGTCGTAGGTGTGTTCACGACTCGAACTTCGACCAGTCATGGGTCCTCGACTCAAACTACAGTAACCTACTCATGCATTCTACGACCAGTCCTGGGTCATCTTGGACCGGTCATAGGTGGTCCACGACCAGTCGTAGACACCCTAAGATCAGTCGTATAACGGTTTTCAAAGATTGCGCTTAAAAATTCAAAATGCCGTTAAAGCTACGACCAGTCGAAGTTTCCTTAAGACCAGTCGTAGACGTGATTTCTGCTTCTATAAATTGAGCACGAATCTCATAATTTTATAACTCAATTCAAAGAAATTCAAGGCTCCACTCTGAGATAAGTTAGTGTTCATTTTAAGCTACTTTGTGCATAATTAATATTTCCTTTTGTTATCTTATTTTTATTTGATTTTGATCTACATTCCAATCTGATTTGAAAAGGAAAAATTCTGTAATTCCTTCTTCTTGAAATCAAAATCAAATAGAGCTAGCCCATTTGATTTAATTTAAAATCAATTAGAACTTAGAACCATTTTAAGTGAGTATTGGACATTGAACGTTGATTTGAACTTCTACTCCGATTGGTTCTCCGAGCTGCTACGAAAAGAGAAATCCAGGTATTTTACATTTATGTAAAAATTTTATTCTTTTGGTTTTTGTTTGAGATTCGCTAGAAAAATCTCATTGTGTGGTTATCTGAGGAGAGCCAGAAAACTCAGAAAGTGTGGGTTTTTGGATTGTGTAAGCCCAAGTTAAAAAGACACAATTGTGAAGGTTTTAGGTGAACCCGTGAAACCTATTTTGTTAGTGAACGCTAATATCCCCTATGTGAGGATATTAGGAGTGGAGTAGCATTCTGTGTGGCTGTTGTGAAACAGTTAGTGTACACACAAGCGAACCACTATAATTCTTTGTCTTGTGGTTTGAATGCTTGCTTAAGTTTTATATCTTTTGTCATTCAAGTTTGTGGGATGTATGTGTGGATGTGAATGTTGTAAAATTTACATTTCAAGCAAGTGTGTGGAATGTTGTAATAATTTAGATTTAAATTCCTGCAATTTATTTCAATTCCTTACTATTTATTTATTTCTCTTCAGATTGAGTTTTTGATACAAAGGACGTTCTAAAAATAAGGTTATCCTGCCATAAACCCTTGGTTTTTATGGTGTAAGGTTGTCCTTAGAACTGAATTCGTATCAACCTCTCAATACTTGTTTATTGAGGTTGATTTTATTTCAGCATTGTGAATTGATTTATTTTATTTGGCTATCTCTTTATTTTATTTCATTATTATAATTATAATCTGGCATAGTCCTATTCACCCCCCTAGGACGTATAGCTAGGCCTTTTCAAGTGGTATCAGAGCCAAATAGCTCTCTCTTATTGCTTTTTATTTAGATTTATTTCCTTAACTAACGATCTAAGCTATATAAAAGATGTCAAATTTTGATAGCCTATCAGTCACTAGGCCTCCACCCTTTGATGGCTCCAACTATGCCTATTGGAAAACCAGGATGAGGATCTTCCTCAAATCAATGGATGAGAGTGTGTTGCAAGCCATAGTGACTGAATTGAATTCTCCTACCACTGAAGTGACTGGAATCGATGGTTCAAAATCAATGAGAGTAACTCCTTATTTCTCTTGGGCAACCCTTCAGAAAAATGAGAGTAGTGCCAATGCAAAAGCACTAAATGCAATCACTTGTGCACTATCATCGGATGAGTTCAAAAGAATCATATCCTGTGATACTGCAAAACAAGCCTGGGATATATTAGAAATAACACACGAGGGTACTACAATTGTTAAAAAATCTAAAGTCCAACTCCTCACAACTAAATTTGAAGAAATTCATATGGAGGAAAATGAAATGTTTATGGACTTTTACACAAGATTAAATGACATTGTAAACTCAATGTGGGGTCTTGACGATAAAATCCCAGAAAGTAAAGTGTGTGCAAAGATACTACGCTCTCTTCCTGAACGGTTTAACTCTAAAGTAATCGTGATCCAGGAACTTCGTGATACAGACAATATGAGGGTAGAAGAACTAGTTGGTTCTTTACAAACCTATGAGTTAAACTTTAAAGCTCCTAAAACTAAATCCATTGCTCTTAAATCTTTTAAATGTATTTCTCAAGAAAAGTTGGATTTATAAAATTCTAAAGATGATATGGCTCTTTTAGCGAAAAAGTTTTACAAGATTTTTAAAAGTAAGAAAAGGATAGATTTTCAAAAATCAAATGATAAGAAAAGATCTAAATCTAAATCTAAAAATTGGAAGTCTTTGAAAGATAGTCAATGTTACAACTGCCAAGAGTAGAGGCACTTAGCAAACAAATGTCCTAAAAAGGACAAAATAAAAAGGAAGGGTATGTTGGCTACTTGAGATGAATCGTCTGATCTTGAAGCTTCTTCTGAATCAGAAGATTCTGAAACTGAGTCGGGCAATGAAGTTAAAGCCCTTATGACTCTAGCCAAGTTCACTTTTTCAGATCATGATGATTCAACTAGTGAGGAAAATCTGAACAATGAATGTGAAAATGAAAAAGATCTTCAAGATGCTTATAATGCCCTATACAAGGAAAGTTGTAAAATTGCTGTCAAACTTAAACTTCAAAAAGAAAAGTTTTTTAAACTCAAAGAATGTTTTGAATTACTTATTTTAGAAAAATCCCAAATTACAGATTGTTTTGAAAAATCAAAATGCGATTTAGAATTTAAAACCTCCATAATTGAAAATCTGAAATCTGAAAATGAGAAACTTAAAAATGAAGTATCTTCTCTTCTGAGTTTAAAGGACACATGGAGATATGCCCAAGGTGATCTAAAGTTAGAAAAACTATTATCCGAATAAAAAAAATGTGGCGATCGATCTAGGTTGGGCTATGATAAGAATGTAACTCCTAAAAAAAAGAATACTCCTAAGTTTGTGAAAGGAGAGACCTCAAACTCAAAAGGGAAAAGTACTTATCATGGTTTTCTAAAAATACAAAAACTTTTCAAAAACTTAAAAGCAGCTATGTCAACTTTAAAAATCAGAACCAAAACCCACTAGTTGAAAAGATAGTTGATTTACTCAAGGAGCTCTTAAAATCTAACTCAGTAGGTCATTCTTACAACAACAGACAGAAGAAGACCAACTATACTCCTAAACACAAAACAGTTCTGAAATGGATTCCTAAAGTTACCTGCTTGGTTGCCCACGCTACTTTCAAAGCAACAAGTCATTCAAAGTGATACCTAGATAGTGGATGCTCCAGGTATATGACAGGCGACAAGGCTTTATTCACCGATCTAAAAGATATGACTAATGGGTCAGTCACATTTGGTGATGGTAGCAGTTGCAAGATTATTGGCAAAGGTACAGTCCAATTCTATAACCTCCCTTCATTCAAAGATGTTTTATATGTTGAGGGGCTAAAACACAACCTATTAAGTATATCTCAAATATGTGATAACAACCATAGTGTGAAATTTTCCAATCAAGGTTGTGAATAATAAACAAAAAGGGTTTTGTTATATTAACTGGTCACAAAACTTCTGAAAACTGCTATATTGTAAGCGATGGTAGCTCATCTAATCAATCGTGCTACATGGTCCATACCGAGGAGACAGATTTATGGCATAAATGCCTTGGACATTACACTACCGTAATTTATACAGATTGAGCAAAGGAGAACTAATTAGAGGTCTACCAAAGTTGCAAAAAGTAGGCAAAATATGTGGTGAATGCCAATATGGTAAACAAACTAGGAGCTCTCACAAAAAGGTGAACTCCAATGCCACATTAAGACCACTCGAGCTGCTCCACATGGATCTTGTAGGACTAACCAGAACGGAGAGTCGAGGTGATAAAAAATACATATTGGTTATCATAGATGATTATACCAGATTTACTTAGGTAACGTTTTTAAGGGACAAATCAGAAACCCTTGATGAAGTGAAAAAGATCATCAAACGAATCCAAATTGAAAAAGGTTCTCATGTCAGTAAGATCCGTAGTGATCATGGATTTAAATTCGAGAATAGTAGTTTTGAGAAATTCTATAGCGATCAAGGAATATCGCATGAATTCTTTGTGCCCAAAACACCATAACAAAATGGAATTGTAGAAAGAAAAAATAGATTGCTTCAAGAAATGGGAAATGTAATGTTAAATAGTATGAAGCTCCCTAGAAATCTTTAGGCTGAAGCAGTGAATACCGCCTGCTATATTATTAACCGGGTTTATACTTGTGAATATAATAATAAAACGGCTTACAAACTTTGGTTTGATAAGAAGCCTACTGTCAAATACTTTCGATTTTTTGGCAGCAAGTGCTATATTTTACGTGACCATGAAAATTTGGGAAAGTTTGACACTAAGAGTGATGAAGGGATCTTTTTAGGATAATCTTTAAACAGTCGTGCATATCGTGTACTGAACAACAGGACCGGTGTGATTCAAGAGTCCATTAATGTGGTCATTGATGATCAATTGAATACACCTACCCCTGGTCCAGATAATGATGAAGTTCTTTTAATTAACAAACCAGATAATTCATTAAATCAAGTTAATTCTGAATTAAGGATTGTTAAAGATCATCCAACTACTCAGATTCTTGGAAACCCTCTCACTGGTGTGTGCACTCGAAGACAATTAGAAGACATCAATTAGAAGACATATGTAATTATGTATGCTTTACATCCCAAATTGAACTGGCTAACGTAAAAGAAGCTCTTTCTGACGAAAACTGGATAGTTGTCATGCAGGAAGAACTTAATCAATTTGTTCGTAATGATGTCTGGTGTCTCATTCCTAGACCTAAGGATAAACACATTATCAGAACAAAGTGGATTTTTAAAAATAAGTATGATGAACTTCGAAATATAATTTGAAACAAGGCAAGACTGGTTGTATAAGGGTACACTCAAATTGAAGGCATCGATTACGATGAAACCTTTGCCCCAGTTTCTCACCTTGAATCAATCAGACTTTTTATATCCATTGCATGCTATAGAAAATTTAAGATTTATCAAATGGATGTAAAGAGTGCCTTTTTGAATGACAATTTACATGAAGAGGTATATGTTGAACAACCTACAGGGTTTGAAGACCTTAAGTTAACTGATCATGTATACCGTCTTAAAAAGGCTCTCTATGGTCTAAAACAAGCTCCCAGGGCATGGTATGAGAAATTGGCTAAGTTTTTACTCAGTCATAATTTTCAAATGGGTAGTGTCGATAAGACACTTTTTGTTAAGAAACACAACAATGATATTTTAATGGTTCAAATTTATGTTGATGATATTATTTATGGATCAACTTGTACTAACATGACTATTGAGTTTGCAGATTTAATGGAATCTAAGTTTGAGATGAGCATGGTTGGGGAATTAAATTATTTTCTAGGGTTGCAAGTAAAACAACAACCTGATGGAATTTTTATTTCTCAAACTAAGTATGCTTTGAACTTGATTAAAATGTTTGGATTTGAGAATGGTAAGAATTTTTATACTCCCATGAGTACAACTTTAAGACTCTAAAAAGACTCTACAGGTAAAGATGTAGATCCTAAATTGTATCGTAGCATGATTGGAAGTTTACTTTATTTAACTGCTAGTAGACTTAATATTGCTTTTAGTGTTGGTATTTGTGCTAGATATCAGTCTAATCCTAAAGAATCTCATTTAACTGCTGTTAAGCGAATTATACGATATGTCGCAAGTTCTGCTAATTTGGGTCTTTGGTATCTTTATGATACTAGTGTTCAGTTGGCTGGGTACTCAGATGCTGATTGGGTTGGTAATATAGATGACAAAAAATCAACCAGTGGTGGTTGTTTTTATATTGGAAATTGCTTGGTTTCTTGGTTTAGCAAAAAGTAAAGTTCTATATCACTTTCTACTGCTGAGGCTGAATACATCGTAACAGGAAATGCATGTACTCAGCTTGTTTGGATGAAACGTATGCTAAGCAATTATGGAATTGCACATGACTCAATGGTTTTATATTGCGATAATTCCAGTGTAATAAATCTTTCTAAAAATCCAATCCAACATTCACGTACCAAGCACATTGACATTATGTATCATTACATTCGTGAATTAGTGGAAGAAAAAACAATATCTGTGGAATACATTCCAACCGAGACTCAACTTGCTGACATTTTCACTAAACCGCTTGACAAAAGTAGGTTCAATAAATTAAAGTTTGACCTCGGTATGTGCAATTTATATTGAATATTCTTACATAATTGTAACATATTGTATTATATGTTTATGTATTTTTGTGGTTAAATTTTTAAATTCGTTGAAAAATACAATTTTTGGCCGATACTCGATCAGTCATGGTCATATATGACCAGTCGTGGTACGACCGGTCGTGTATTTTCCAAGACCGGTCGTGGAGCGCGGTGACCTCTTTAATTTGGGAAAATCTCTCTTCTTCCTCATTTTCACTTTTCTCTCCAACAAGTCGAGTTACAACTAGTCAAACCTGAGTGTTCGATTCAACCAGGTCAGAGCATTTTGCTTGTCTTTCTTGTAGATTCATAGTTTATTTTCTTTAATTTCTTCATTGGAGTAGTTGATTTCAAGTTTGCCTTGAGCTTTTTGGGGTTTTTTTCTCCATTCGCTGATCTAGAAAAACCCATCTCTACTTCTTTAAGATTTCTTGTTTTTATTCAAGAATATGGACTCTAGAGGGAAAAAGAAAAATACTAGAGGTTCCTCGTCATCCAGATCAACTCCTATTACAAGACGCCATCTTCAGTCTCCCGAAGATGATCCATATTATGTGCGTGATTTGCGTCTGCGTAATGTCATTGTGGAAAAACCCGTTAATTTAGATCATATCACTCATTTCGGTCTCCTTCCTCTTCTCTAATCTGTAGGTTGGGATAACATCTTACGTTGGGGAGGGGCAGCATACCAATCCATTGCGCAGAGCATGTTTGCATGCATATCTGAATTTTCTACTGAACAATTAACTTTCTCTATTGCTACTAGAGAAGGGCCTTTTCCTGTTGATCGTCATTTAATTTCAGGCCTTATGGATATACCTGTTAATGATGATGGTATTCCACCTAGCACTCTAGCTGAGAAAGTTTCTGAATCTGAAAAACATATTTATACTAGAGCACTTTGTAACATGGATGCTCAATGGACTCAGAACGGGAATGCCCTCGCAACCAAATATTTGTTACCCAGATACAGAGTTTTGCATCGTATCTTTACTTCTAATTTGTATCCTCGTTCTGGTAACAAAATAGAATTGACTGTATTCATGGTTCGTATCTTGTATTCTATCATCACTGGTGCAAATGTTTGTCTGCCCTCTTTGATATGTCATTCCATCATTCAGTTCCGTATCCATCCAGGTCATAGTGATCTTCCCTTTGCTTACTTAATGACTGTGTTAGCTACTCACATGCTAGTCGCTAAGCCTGTTGGAGAGGCTCCTATCAAACACCTCATTTTCAACAACTCTAACTTAAACAAAATGAAGTTGTGGGCTGAGGGCCAAGTAGATGTTGGAGAAGGTGGAGCAGCAGGTGTGAATGAAGAAGAGAGTGATAATCTTCCTCCAAGCGATGTTAATATGGATGAAATATTTGATGAAATAGAATCTGATTCTGGAAATGATCCTGACTTTGTGTCATCTGGCTTTGATGAGAGATTGCGGTCTCTTGAGGAACAGGTGGCTGAAATACGTGTAACCCAAACTTCTCAATTTGCTTATATGCGCAAGTATATGCAGCGCATTACTAAGGGTTTGCACAAAATTGATCCATCTATTCCTGTTCCTTCTTCAGGGTCTGACTGAATGTTTTTATTTGCTGGTCTCTAATAACTCATATACTATTTTGCATTATCTCAGTTTGTATGACTGTTTTTATTTGTCTTTGGAATTGACTAGTTTTTGATATTTGGATGTATGGACTTTATTTCATCGCTTGCTTACTTTGCTCTCCTAATTATCATTATTATCCTTGTGTTCTTCCTTTGTCATTTTGTGACAAAAAGGGGGAGAAGACTTTTTGAAGCTAATTGGTTATGGATTAAGTATCATTTTTTAAATTTTTTTTAAATATATGTGTGTGCTACTAAGGGGGAGTACTAAGTATAGAGGAGTATAGAGGAGACTTGCCTCTAAATGAATGTGTGTGCATGCTAGTTTATGATAACTGGTGCATGATTCTTTGTTGAACATGTTGTGCTTCTCTTATTCTCTTTGAGAGTGTTTTGTCACAAATTTGACAAAGGGGGAGATTGTAAGTGCTATGGTCTCATGCTCCTTTCGTTGTCAAATTTTGTTGTGCCAAAAATCTATTTGTGTCTTGTGTTTGTATGTTTTTATATATGTTCTAAACACTGCTTCACAGGTGCTTTAAGTTAAGTACAATGATCGACTTCAAGCCAAGTCAAGCCATGTACTGTAAACATCAATGTTCAGAGCTACATCAATAAAGAGTACAAGACTCAAGTACATTTCAAGACTCGAGAGCAACTCAAGTTGAAGTTTGATGTTAAGCTTTCGAAGATCTTAAGATCAAGCTGCATCAATGTTCAGAGCTACATCAATAAAGAGTACAAGACTCAAGTACATTTCAAGACTCGAGAGCAACTCAAGTTGAAGTTTGATGTTAAGCTTTCGAAGATCTTAAGATCAAGCTGCATCAAGTAGAGATCTCAAGCTTTGTAAAGTTCAAAGGTCAACAATCATTTGATAGAATGGAGTTTCAATGTCCATACTTCATGTCCCAGGTATGATTAACCTTAGATTGACATTAGGGTAGGTCATTTCAGATACATAATTCAAACTGTATGTTTATATATGTATTTAGTCTGTTCTAAGACTAGTCCTGGACCTTGTTCGAAAGACTAGTCCTAGACCTTGTTCGACTAGTCCCAGCACTGGTTCGACTAGTCCAAGAAATTTCACGACCAGTCTTAAGTTGTTGAAAATTTTTAGAATTTTTTGGTTGGCCCACGACCAATTGTGGAGGTCCTTCGACCGGTCGTAGGTGTGTTCACGACTCGAACTTTGACCAGTCGTGGGTCCTCGACTCAAACTACAGCGACCTACTTATGCTGTCTACGACTAGTCCTGGGTCATCTACGACTAGTCGTAGGTGGTCCACCACCAGTCGTAGACACCCCACAATCAGTCGTATAACGGTTTTCAAAGATCGCGCTTAAAAATTTAAAATGCCGTTAAAGCTATGGCCAGTCGAAGTTTCCATAAGACCAGTCGTAGATGTGATTTCTACTTCTATAAATTGAGCACGAATCTCAAAATTTTATAACTCAATTCAAAGAAATTCAAGGCTCCACTCTGAGATAAGTTAGTGTTCATTTTAAGCTACTTTGTGCATAATTAATATTTCCTTTTGTTAGCATATTTTTATTTGATTTTGATCTACATTCCAATCTGATTTGAAAAGGGGAAATTCTGTAATTCCTTCTTCTTGGAATCAAAATCAAATAAAGCTAGCCCATTTGATTTAATTTAAAATCAATTAGAACTTAGAACCATTTTAAATGAGTATTGGACATTGAACGTTGATTCAAACTTTTACTCTGATTGGTTCTTTCGGGCTGCTACGAAAGGAGAAATCCAGGTATTTTACGTTTATGTAAAATTTCTATTCTTTTGGTTTTTGTTTGAGATTCGCCAGAAAAATCTCATTGTGTGGTTATCTGAGGAGAGCTAGAAAACTCAGAAAGTGTGGGTGTTTGGATTGTGTAAGCCCAAGTTAAAAAGACACAATTGTGAAGGTTTTATGTGAACTTGTGAAACCTATTTTGTTAGTGAACGCTAATATCCCCTGTGTGAGGATATTAGGAGTGGAGTAGCATTCTGTGTGGCTGTTGTGAAACAGTTGGTGTACACACAAGCGAACCACTATAATTCTTTGTCTTGTGGTTTGAATGCTTGCTTAAGTTTTATATCTTTTATCATTCAAGTTTGTGGGATGTATTTGTGGATGTGAATATTGTAAAATTTACATTTCAAGCAAGTGTGTGGAATGTTGTAATAATTTAGATTTAAATTCCTGCAATTTATTTCAATTCCTTACTATTTATTTATTTCTCTTCAGATTGAGTTTTTGATACAAATGACGTTCTAGAAATAAGGTTGTCCTGCCATAAACCCTTGGTTTTTATGTTGTAAGGTTGTCCTTAGAACTGAATTCGTATCAACCTCTCAATATTTGTTTATTGAGGTTGATTTTATTTTAGCATTATGAATTAATTTATTTTATTTGGCTATCTCTTTATTTTATTCCGCTGTTATAATTATAATTTGGCATAGTCCTATTCACCCCCCGCCCCCCATAGGACGTATAGCTAGGCCGTTTCAGAAGTTAGCCGATGTTCCAGATCACGTAAAAATTTCTCCTCAGAGTTCATGTTCATGTATCTAGACCCTCTCACTCCTTGGGAAGGAGGAATATAGACAAGTAGCGTACTTACACCATTTCGACCCATATGCATCATCTGCATGAATGGATTGCATTATGTGTGGTCATTAGGTTGACATGATTGAGGGATGGAGTTTCTCCCCCTGTGCACATCGAGTGCTTGAAGCTAGTGCATGATCTGTATACGTGACTCATGCATTGGCATCACATTTCATGATGATACCGCCCTTACTTCATCTAGGCCTTGCGTCCACAGGGACAGTCGTGGATAGCTATATGTATGGACACCAGAAATGTTACTTAAGTATAAAGGGTGCATAGGATGCCCATGGGTAAAATTTCCAAAACTTCCATGCTACCAAGGATCTGTCCCAACACCGTGATCAAGTGAAAACTATGAGTGCACGAGGGCCTTATACCGATAGGCCGCGACTCCCACTGTCGTGCAGTTGGTTGGGTAGGGGTGTGGCCTAAGGCATTGCTAGGCTGAGTCTGACCAGCTCGTAAATGGGTCTGCTGCCGACGAGCCTTATTTGTAATTGGTTGTCCATAGGCGGGTAGTGAGGTCTCTTACGCTCGTTTGACTATGTAGGTCTAGAGAGCGGCAGTCATCCAGCAGTGTACTGGACCCCAGTGATTTCCTTATGAGGAAAATGTACTTGATATGTGGATTTAGATATGAACACTGGCATCACTTAGCATCGCATTTTCATCGGCTACATAAGCCCCTTTATGCATCGCCTTAGTATGGCACCCAGTACTCATTGCATTATATTCATGATAAGCCTCGGTAAGGCTAGTGATATTATCATCGATCATGTTTTCTCTTCCTATATCTTCTATTACTCTTCTACACACTATTGTCACACACTGCCACCACCTTCTAAGCTTCTATAAGCTTATACACGATTGATGCGTGCAGGTGATCCTAGGTCAGCATCGTAGCGGCGGAGCTTGGATTAGAGTTGAGTCGAGGACCCCCCAGTGTTGCAGATATTCTTCCTCCTATTGCTATTAGACGTATTTCCATTCTGCTATGTACTTGTAAAAGTTCAAATTTATAGTGGATTTTGTGATATGTCCTTATGTTATTTTCGAGATTTACTTGCTATGATCTTGGGTATGCTCGTATTGGAAATGGTTATACGGTTATGGAAATCCTCCTTGTGAGATCCCAGGATTAGAACCTGCCTCAGGAGCCGAGAATAGGGTACTACGGAGGCTGTTGCGGCCAGAATCGGCTATCGGGTTCCTTGTGAGTCCAGTTACCGAGTCTGGGGCGTGATAGTTATAGATTTCGGACCGTCTATTCATGGACAAAGTCGGGGTACTGACTAAATATATTTTCCCAAACATATCCATACAGTCGCAGCCCCGATCAACCATCAGTGACCGTTAAACAAACCTCTAATCATATCTGTTGATCGATGCATCAAATGATGAGCCGATCATATCCATATGTAGATCATCATTATGACTAACTATCATATAGTGTATATCAACCCCTACACCCCATTATGGGCCCCAAATGTTAGAAACAACCTCTCAAGGGTTAATTTAATGAATAAAGGGTCATTGTAGCCATATGCACAAAATCTAGTGTTATAAATAGGGCATTTGGGGGCCTCCTTTGCTCCCATATGAATTTTATGCCTTATGAGAGAAAGAAAAAGGAAGAGAGAAGGAGAAGAAGAGAGAAAGTGGAAGAGAGTGAGTGTGAGAGGGAGGGAAGGATCTTGGTGCTTGGCGGTTAATTCTCATTGATCAAACCCTTTAACTTACTGAATCATTCGCCAAATTCACTGCCACTTGCACCCGGATGTAAGACTTGCATTCAACCCTTCAATTTCACAACTTATACCTACTTATGATTAATGATACTTCCTTGCTTTACATCAGGAATTGGTGATTTTCTCCAAAATCCCAACCTTGTGAGCTCAAAGATTGAAAATCCTCTCTTAAGGTGTGGACCATTATTTCTAGGTTGTCGTTTATCGACCATTGCGGGTCTTAGTTAATGATTTATTGTTTGTAGATAACTTGGAATGTGCTAACATGTTCATATTTTAATTTAATCATAACATGTACTATTATTTGGATATGGATGCTCACGTGTTTGATGAAATGTCTAAGTGGTGGAATGTGTTATTTTTCATTGCTCACATGCTTGATTTAATGCTTAATTAGTTGTATTGCTTTATACATGCTCATATGTTTGATTTGATGCTTTAGTGAATGTAGTACCATAATGCTCACATGTTTAATGAAATGCCTAGGTGGTTGTGTAGTAGAACATATGTTTTAATTGCATGATGTAGTTTTTAGTCCATAACAATACTTAGGATGCTACAATGTTAGGTCAATTGGCTAACCGCCTGAACTAAAGGGATGGCCCGAGTTGGGGCGGCCACCCTAGGCTTCTTGGATCGACCCGTGTTGAACATGAACGGCTGACATTAGCTAAACTACATGGGATGCTGGCACCCAATGACGGTTGCGTCGGGGTTCTCCCAAGTCAATCAAATTAGTCCACTAGCCAATTGATCATGTATGTTCACAATGTTTGACACGACCAAATAGAATCTAAGATACCCTGTTCCCAATGGATGAGTCCATTCATAATTGTTAATGTGATACAATCCCACTAAAACTCATGAGCTGGGCATGGTGGTATGGGATACCGTGTTCGAGCTGTGGGTCTGTGACGCCCCAATCCCTACTCCAATGTGGACGGGGCTAGGTGCCTGGGTGAGCTACTGCGCTGGTCGAGTTACTGTTACATGTGACTATGGATGGAACTTGTCTCACATCGCTTAAACAATCGTTCGAAGTCTTGGCTATATGTGGAGGCTCTCCCTTAACTGTTGTGACACATTTTAAAGCTGTACGGGGGACACCCCAAAGCAGACAATATCACAACAGTGGGGAGTGTAAGGCTCGTATCCAAGACCGAACCGTTCCATAGGCTTCTGCGGTCCTCCCGATCAAATTTTGGTGACTTGCGACCTGTAATCTACATTTGCACGTGACCCTAAGTCACATCCCAAAGATCTATATCGGCTCGACTCGAAACTTGTATCCTATCTACCACGCCGTAGCCGAAGTTCCAACGCCTCGTCTCTCGTGCCGATGCGATACCCACGCCAGAAGATGTGGGCCCACCTTCATTTCAAGGAAAATGTCGTGTGTGCGAATTTCAAAAGAATCTCTACAACTTATCCCATCAATCAATCAATCAAATCAAATACACACCCTATCAGAAGTACAAGCAACCCATCCCTTTCCCATTCCCAAAGTCAACTCTCTCTCTCCACCCATCCCTTTCTTATAACTCCATCAGTCCACCCATCGCCCATCACTCCATCTCTTTTCATCCCATCCCTTTTGTCTCTCTCATTTTCTCTCTTCACTCTCAAGCTCCCAAGGAGAGCATCCAACGTGTAAGCTTCCTAAGCCAAACCCAAGTGTGGCCCACTTCCCTACCCCAATCTCCCATCTTAACCATCCAATCTTCATCATCCTCCATCAAGATCGAAGCCAATGAGCCTAGGAGTTCAAGGAGCTAAAGAAGGAGGCCAATATATGGGTGATCCATCATTGATTTTTATTTTAAGGGCCCACTTGTTGTGGGACCCACTTGATGTATGCATTGTATAAGGGAAGGCCCAATAGTGGTGGGGTCCCTCCCCTTCATAATTCTCTCTCTCTCTCTCTCTCTCTCTCTCTCTCTCTCTCTCTCTCTCTCTCTCTCTCTCTTTTTCTCTCTCTATCTCTCATTGTTTGAATGGCCATCCTGATGTATGTATTTTATCCATGTTGTCTACCTAGTGGGCCACCTTGCTACCCGATTTGGGGCCTGCGTGACCGGTCAGTCACACAGGCCCGAATGAAGGGGAAAACAAATATCATCCTGATTCAAATCTGGTGGCCCACCTACGTGGCGCCACCTTGATGTACATGTTTAATCCTGACCGTCCAGCGGTCTAGACGTGGTCGTGGACCACCATGACTTATGTATTGTATCCCACTGTCCATCTGGACAGTGGGGACCCATGCAACTATATAGCTACTGTATGTAGATGTCAGCAAGAGGGTCTGACCTTGAGTGTGGTGTTTCATCCATACCGTCCACCTATGTGGACCCCACCTTGATCATGAAGCATGTGTTATATCTAGACATCCATCTGTTGGACGAGCAGCACGCAGTTGTTGTGTCTGACGTGAGCAAGGTCTGTGGACCTGATCTTGAGATATGTGATACATCTCAACCGTCCATCAGTGGGTCCCATGTAGGGACCCACCCATGATGTGTGCGACCCATCCATGCTGTCCACCGTCCAGTAATGGACAGTGGAGCCGTATGACGTATGTGTTTCGTCCCTACGCCGTGGGGAACACATGATTTATGTGTTTCATCCAGACCGTCCATCCACCAGCCTTACAACTGTTGGATTGACGTCGGTAAAGTTCTGTGGGCCATCTGATGTATGTATTTCATTTCACACCGTCCATTGATAAGGACGGTGGGTCCCACACAGTAGCAGCACCTACTATAGTGGCATCATCAAGTTTCGTGGACCACCTTGATGTGGGATTGATCCACACTGTCCAGCCTCCTGGATGGTGTGACCCACCTCAATATATCTATATATATTGTAATTTATATTAATAAATATTATGGCCCCACGTGGGACCCACTTGATCTGGAAATCGGATTGGCTGGAGTACCTAAATTAGCTATGTAGCCAATGTATTGATGTTAGCATGATGGTCTGATCACAGGTGTGATCCAGACTATCCGTCCATTTCTTTCTGGTACGCCACACATGTACATGGACACCATACACTAGCTATAAGGCTGCTGACGATGTCAACAGGCCCTGTGGATTCGCACGATGTACGTGTTTATATCATCCATCAATGGGCCCCATGACGTCAGCAGTTCTATAGGGCCCACTGATGTATGTGTTACATCCAAACTGTGCATCCAAGTGGCAAGCTCGTCTCAAGGCCTGAGACTAAAAATGAGGCAGATCTATCAAGTGGACCACACTGCAGAAAATAGTGGAGAGTTGAACGGCTATCATTGAAATCCTTTTGGTACCACAGAAGTTCTGGATCAATATAATATTTGTTTTTCCTCTTGATTCAGGTCTTTGTGACCGTAAGAACAGATTGGATGGAAAATAAATGTGATGGCGGGCCCTGTGAAGTTTTAACTATGAAAATTATTATCTCCATTGTTATTTGTGGTATGGTCCAGATGATCTTCTAATGTGATTCATTTTTGGGTAATGCTCTAAAAAGATCCTTAAATAGATGAATGGTGTAGATGGTGTGGCCCGTGGATGCAGCCCACTTGATGTATATGAGGCCCATTGGGGTGGCCCATGGATGCGGCCCACTTGATGTATATGAGGCCCATTTGTGTGGCCCGTGAATGTGGCTTACTTGACATATATGAGGCTCATGCGATGCGGCTCACTTGATATATGTGAGCCCGGTTTCTGAGTTTGGGGTGTGACAGAAGTTGGTATCAAAGCATAACTTAAGAATAACCCAGGACAACATCACATATCTACTATGAGCTTATAACAATTAGGTCCCGAGTGCGTAACATCCCAATTTAGTTCCATAACGTGCGTGCATTCGAGAGATTCTCAAGTTTGATTGGCATCCTTGTTCTTTCCTATAGGACAGGCCGCCTAGGAGAGTGACCCAAGCGACTCTCACTCCACCACTTGAGGCTCCCACTCTCCCACCTATGATTCCCACTCCACCACCAGAGACCGTTGCTCCCCAGCCTGAGGATGCCGCTCCTCCACCTGAGACCGGTGCGGATCCGACCATACCCATGAGTGCCTCCCAGTTACAGCAGATGTTGCAGGCTGTGATGGCCGCCCTTCAGGGACAAGGCAGGCACCACATTGTTTCACCTGCCCAGGCAGAGCAGGAGCACGTGAGCACCCTTCTTAGAGAGTTCTGAAAGCTCGATCCCCCGCGTTTCCAAGTTGAGCCAGATCCGATAGTAGCCAAGAGATGGCGCTCTGAGGTGGAGAAGATTTTTAATACGATAGCATGTACGACCCAACAGCGGGTCCGGTTAGCCGTATTTCTTCTCCAGGGTGAGTCCGAGCACTGGTGGACTTCCATGACCCATGTTGTAGGGCCTGATTTCATCTGGACATGGGAGGATTTCATAGACCAATTTGACTAGCAGTACTTCCCCGACCACATTCATCGGTAATGAGCGTTAGAGTTCGAGACCTTAGTGTAGGGAGACATGTTTATGGCACAGTACGTAGCTCGTTTCGTGGCACTATCAAGGTTTGCACTGTATTTAATCGATGATAAGGACCGGAAGGCCTGCCGTTTTGAGAATGGCATGCGTTGCGGTCTTCGAGGCCGTGTTATTGGGCATGAGCTCATGACTTTTCAGGTGGTAGTACGAAGGGCTCAGATTTATTAGACTGAGTGGGTCGACATGTAGAGCGATCGAGATTAGAGGAGAGACCAGAAGAGGCAGGCCCCCTCCGGTAGCTCCCAGCTGCATCTACGGTCACAAAGGCATAGGAGCCACCCATCCACTAGAGCACTAGCGGCGCCTCCAGCGCCCCCCCAAAGGCTATTTATAGGGACTTGTTTTGGATGTGGTAGGACAGGACACCGCGTGCATGAGTGCCCCTACCCTCAGTAGCAACAGAAGCTGAGAGGGCCACAACAGCCTCCACTGTAGCAGCGACCGCAGCAGCAGCGACCCAGCCACCTCGGCCGCCGAGGCCCCAGTAGTAGCTGAGACAGTAGTATAGGCCGCCGCATCAGCAGTAGGGACCTCAGAGGGGCAGGCACCTCTCTAGCCAGCTCAAACTGGGTTCTATGCGACTCAGAAGGACCCGTAGTCCTCCGGAGGAGTCGTTGAGGGTATACTCCCAGTCTCTACATGCATCGCCCAAGTATTATTTGATTCCGGTGCTTCACACTCATTCGTGTCTGAGGATTTTTATCGATTGTCTGGATTGCCGATAAAGTTTGCTAGTGAGGGGTTGACTATATTGACGCCCTTGGGGAAGACTAAAGTGTTAGGTCATTTCTGTTCATCTTGCCCTGTTCTGGTCAGTGATATCTTTTTGCTCACTGACTTGTTTGTGCTACTGATGTCAGATTTCGACGTTATCTTAGGTATGGATTGGCTTACTCAGTACCACGCCATCTTGGACTGCTCTGCGAGGACAGTCACATTCTGTATACCAAGCTCGACGTAGTTTCAGTTCAATGCTGAGCCCAAAGGAGAGCCGTTGTCTTGTTTGATGTCTTATACAGTTGAGGAACCTGTTGCCTTGTGTATCAATCAGTTTCCTGTGGTCTGCAATTTTTTCGATGTATTCTAGGAGATTCCAGGATTACTGTCGCGCTGGCATATTAAGTTCCAGATTGATCTCGTGCCCGATACCATGCCTATTTCGAAGGCCCTGTATCGTATGACACCGATGGAGTTGAGGGAGCTAAACGACAGTTGGATGAGTTGCGTGAGTTAAGATTCATTCGTTCGAGAAGTTCGCCTTAGGGAGCGCTGGTACTCTTCATAAGGAAGAAGGATGGCTCGTTAAGGCTCTACGTAGATTATCGCGAGCTCAACTGGGTCATGATCAAGAACAAGTTCCTACTCCCAAGGATAGATGACTTATTTGATCAGTTGCAGGGTGCACAGTTCTTTTTGAAGATTGACCTGCGTTTCGTTTATCATCAAATTCGAGTCCGAGAGGAGGACATCCCGAAGACAGCTTTCAGGACGCACTATGGTCACTTTGAGTTATTGATCAATGCTCCCGCAGTATTCATATAGTTGATGAACGAGGTCTTTCGTCTGTATCTTGATCAGTTTGTTGTGGTCTTCATCAATGACATTCTGATCTATTCGAGGACCCGTGAGGAGCATGAGCAATATTTGGAGATTGAATTACAGACCCTCCGCGCCCACCAGCTATATGCGAAGCTAGAGAAGTGCGAGTTTTGGAAGGAGGATGTGAAGTTCCTCTGTCACATAGTGTAACACCCCGTACTTTTAGTACTCGGGTGTTACGATGTAAACCTAATATAGTATAAACACCAATCAAGCCATCCGTTTCTAAAATAGATTATCAAGTCATCAGAGAAGCTTAATTTAGGATTTTAATAATAAAGATGGTAACAATAATAATAATAAATAAATAAAAGGGGGACAAATAAATAACAAGGCATAGGTAGTTATAATAATAATTAAACATTTAATAACATAAAGTCATGAGAAGGAAGACCCTAACCTATAGAGTGGGACCCATGTCATGGACTAAAATTTCATGCATGTGTGAAAGAGAAAATAATAATAATAAATAATATTATTAAAAATGTTATAACATGATATTTAATAATATAAAAACATAATAGACCACATATTCATGATCTAGCCTTTAATTTGTAGCTTAAATGGTGCCTTAAGCCCTTTTAACCGTTGAAGTTCAATTTTGGAATGATCCGACCAGTAGATCAACGGAAATCCACCATTAAGACTTGAAACTAGTACGTATGGCCCACCTAAGCTTGCTTTAACCTAGCTCTGGTCAGATGGCCCAAATGGGCCCACAGAGGACCATGGACGAAGTGGATCTCTCATAAACATCGCGATGGACCCCACACTAAGGTGCATGTGCACCTTAGCCAATGTGCAGGGCGTGCACCAAACTACCAGGAGCGATCAGAGCTCCTTTGACCGAAAGTTTCCTTAAGAAGAGAGGCTCTCTCTCTCTCTCTCTCTCTCTCTCTCTCTCTCTCTCTCTCTCTCTTCGTTTGAGACAGCCAACGGACAGCGTCCGTTTTCGTCCGACAATGGCCCACCATGATCATCGCTATGGACGATCTGAACAGTCCATCTTGTGCATAGCAAGGTCCTGACCAAAACCCAACCTCTCCCACACGCGAAAACACATGTGCGTGTGCACGGTTCTTGACACAAATAGTCCATACTAACACTTGTTTCCAAAAACAAAAACTGCTTTCCGTGCCCCAGCTTGGCGATCCACGTGAGCTAGCAAGGGCTCATCTCGACCGTCCCAATTAGGGCAATCTCAACCACCTATTCACCATTCACGTGAGTTAGGGTTCTCCGTGGGAAACCGACACCCAAAACCTCCCTTTCGCCATCTGTTTTCCAGAAAACCGCATAGCGGGATTCAATCCCGGCCTTCTAGTCTCATCCGACGGCCCTAAGGGAGTTCAGGGCTCAATTTAAGTCCAAGAGATGGGAGTTGCAACGGGTCTCTCTCCCACTCCCTTGCCTCAACTTGAAAATAGCCATTTTTCTTCTTCCTTCAAAACCACCCGTCAAACCTCCCTGAAGCTTTAAAAATCCATGTCTCTAAGCTCCTCTGAGCTCATACACACCACCTACAACAATAGGTTCAAAGAAATAAACCCCCGTTTACAATCTGCCATTAATGTTGCATCTTCTTCCCCGCCATTCCACAGCACCAACCATCTTAGTTTGAGTCCGTTCCGACTCCAGTTATGTTCGGATTCACTGCTGGAGTTCCCTAGAGGAGGAAAAAGGAGAGGAAAGTGAGAGAGTAGAAAGAAAGGAAGAGATGGAGAGTTGAAGAGAGATCGTGAGATGGTGTGTTGCTGCACCAGGTCGGGCCGAGGTGAGTCGCTGGCCTAACCACATCAGAGCTGTCATGCTGCTGGAAAAGGAGAGAAAAGCAAAGGGTGAGGCTTAGGGAAATTGAGAAAGAGAATGGAGAAGAAGAGGGGTGCGTGCGGTTATTCATGTTGCAGCTGTTGTCGAGTCGAGCGAGCTCAACTCGCTGGCGTTTGAATCAGGGTGAGACTTGGTCCAACGTTTTGCTGATGTGTGGGTCTGAAGGAAAATAAAGGAAAAAGGAAGAAATGAAAGACAGCAAAAGAAAAGATGATGCAAGGGGAAGAAGGGATGAGGAAGTGAGCCGACTCACTGTTGAGTTGGGCTGTCTCGACTCACTACCGAGTCACAGAGTTGGTGGGTTTGGTCCTGCTATTACTGAGATTCCAGTAGGAGAGTAGGGGAAAAAGGAAGAAAAGAACAAGAAAAGAGAGTTAGGAAGAGTAGAAGAGAAGAAAAGAAAGGAAAGGGAAGGAAGAGAGAAGGGTGGTTGGTTGAACCGAATCAACTCAGTTTCGAACTGAGTCAACTCACTGAGTCGGGCTGACCCGAATCCCGTACTATTCAGGGACCATACTCGGTCGGCAGATCGACGATGTTGATACTCCCGGTCCCGATCCTAGTGCTATGCATCAACATCAGGTAACCTCTCCAACCGAATCCAAATCAACCGAGTTGACTCAATGAGTCAATGTTTCTCTCTAGATTAGATGTGCCTCATTATATTAATATCATGATTACACCCTTATTATGTAGGTTGCTAACATTATATGTGATTAGCCTTTAAACGGATAATTTGTGCTAGGACTAGTAATTTTAAATGAAATTATAATTAATAAATAATTTTTTTTCACTTACCGCTCTTAAATATTAACATTAATAGTACACCATAATATTTATTATTATCACAAGGGTTAGGGCTGTCATGTTAGCTAATAACAATTACATCGTTAATATTAATGGCAATTTTACAATAATTAATGTTATCAACATGTTACCATTCCTATCATCATTAGGAATTTAATATCAGGAATGAATAGCTGTTAGTAACTTATCTATACCGATATTAGCTATTACATATAAAATAATATCATTACTAATTACTAGTGTATTGCTTTTGCCACTCTTAAATATTATTATAGATGGTAGATCACAATATTAATTATCATCAGAATGATTATTATTAATATGTTAGCTAATATGAAGTATAACACTAATACTAATAATTATCTTATAACTATTGAGTTTAAACGTAACTAATACACCAACTAGGGTTCAAACCCTAACTATCTAGCCTAGAACTAAACTCTAGAATAAAATCCTAAAATCCAAGTATGGGGCTAGACTTTAGGATAAAAACCTAATTCCACATTAAAACCCTAAAAGATGACCCTAGGCTATGATCTTCAACCCTAGGTAGTGATTAGAACTGAGACCTAATTGTACAAGTTCATGATTTATGGTAGGATACAATTCTAAGGGCGCAAGTACTTAGCGACACTAGAAGGCGATTCAAAGTATAAGGTGATGACTCTTCCCCTTGAGCTTTCCATCTTCTCATTAGCTTAAGTTATAGTTTTATTTTAATTTATGAATGATATCTCCATTTTATAAGCACATGTGTTGATTGTTGAAATTTAATCACTATATTCCGTGCTTAATGTTCATCCTGTATATTTGTTCATGCTTGTGGATTATTTATGGATTGCTTATGGACTTTAAACTGGTATCTTAGTGGGAAACTCCCACTGATAAATGTACACCCATACTTGGGATGTAACTCTATTGACGGTAATTGCAATGGACCTTCAACTTAGTGGTTATTGAGTGGCAGTCTAGATGGATCATTGATGTGGGCCTACCATCCAGGGTTGTTGTGTCCAATAGTTTTCAAGGATGTTCTTTATCGTATGGTTTTGATATTCGCCATATGTGGCATATTTTGATGCTCGCCCTACGTCGTTTTGTTTTGATGTTTTACCTATATGGGTCTAATGTTTTATACTATACAACCATGCGATGGTAAGCCCCGTATATTGTAATATGATTGACCACTAGTCGACGGGTTTCCATTAAACATCATAAGATGGTAGCCTCATGGGCCGGGGATGGTGGTAATGGGACACTATACCCGAGTCGTCGGCCTACACTAGGCCATGTGCTCCCCGTAGTGACCGTGAGCTTACTTAAATAGGCTGGTTACAAATAGACTAATAATGGGCTGACAAATCATGCATACATGGCATATTACGATGGCTTTGATCACTTTGCCCTGCGATTATGCTGAATGTTGCGCTTATGACCAATCATTCGATTTATGATGATGACTTGGATCTTCATGCCCATGCGATTACGTAGAGTGTTGCGCTAATGACCAGTCTCATTCTTGGGTGATGACCCCAATGGCCGTCGGATATTTTTCCCGAGTAGACCATCTGGATGTTTTACCCGGGTCGATCATTACATTCATACATCCATGCATCTAATAAGACTGCATTTACTCTGTTTTGGTTGTCTGAATGTTTTATATTATTTCTTACCTAATGCGGCGATGTGTAATCTTGAGGAGAATTCACACTGAGTTGGTCACTCATCCATCAAATATATAACCGTACAGGTAGCACAAGTGGCCTTGATGATGTTCACATTCATATTGGTGAGGTGCAGGCTATGGTTGACAAGGGTGCATGATTATATTTGCTAAGGGTTGCTACAGGATTTCACAGGTCAAGATTATTACAAATTTACTTTGTTTCACATGTAATGTTATTTCATTTTGTATTCGTAAGAATGGAGACATTGTTTGTATAAGTCATTATGGGCAAGCTCTTGTATATTTCAAATGTAAATAAAATTTTTTCTTTATGCTAATTTGTTCACTCTACGCTCATCTGCATACTCTGATAAAAGAAAAATATTATATCTGACCATCCTTTAAGGTTAACACTCGGGTTTTTAGGACACGGGTCATATACTCGGGTCCTAAAAAGTCGGGGCATTACACGTAGGGACGAGGAAGGGTGTCGCAGTGGACCCCTCTAAGGTTGAGGCAATGCGTCAGTGGGACCAGCCCACGAGCGCATCCGAGATCCGCGGTTTCCTTGGTTTAGTAGGCTACTATCGGCATTTCATTGAGGGCTTCTCCCGTATTATAGCCCCGTTGACTAGGTTGACTCGGAAGGGTGCAGAGTTTTCTTGGAGCGACGCCTATGAGCAAGCATTTATGGAGCTAAAGGATCGCCTCACGTCCACTCCTGTCCTCACTCTTCCCTCTGGGAGTGATGGATTCGTTGTATTTATCGATGCTTCGCATATTAGCTTGGGTGTTGTCCTGATGCAACATGGGAGACCAGTGGCTTATGTGTCTCGCCAGCTCAAGGTCCATGAGTTGAACTACCCCACGCATGATTTGGAGTTGGCTGCAGTTGTCTTCGCACTGAAGGTGTAAAGGCACTATCTTTATGGGGTCAGGTTCGAGCTCTTCTCCGACGACAAGAGCCTGAAGTGCCTATGCTCTCAGTCCGAGCTGAACATGAGGCAGAGGCATTGGATGAAGTTCCTGAAGGATTATGATTTTGATCTCCAGTACCACCGAGGTAAGGCAAACATGGCGGCAGATGCCCTCAGCCGTCAGTCACGAGGCTTGGTGGCACATATGATGATTCAGGAGTGGATGATGCTTGAGGATGTAGCAGCATATGATTTTGAGTTCGGCCTGCAGTCTTCTATCGTGCAGTTATCAAGCCTGTCGATTTAACCCTATCTTGTCGCAAGGGTGATTGAGGCTCAACAGGCTGATGAGTCGCTACATAGTTATAGGACTGAGGCGGCATCGGAGAGTCAATCAGATTGGTAGATTAGTTCAGATGGTGGACTTCACTTCAGAGGCCGATTATGTGTTCCGGATATTCCTGAGTTGCGCAGAGATCTTATGACCGAGGCACATCGATCGCGGAATTCTATTCACCCTGGCTCGATAAAGATGTACCGTGATATGAGACGATAGTATTTTTGGGCGGGGATGATCGCTAGTTTTATGGCCGAGTGTGACACATACCAGCGTGTCAAGGCCGATCATCAGAGATCCCCTAGTCCATTGCAGCCATTGAGCGTCCCGACGTGGAAGTGGAAGCACGTGTCGACAGATTCCATCATAGGTTTGCCGAGAACTTAGCGCGGTCATGACGCCATTTGAGTTATCATGGATCGCCTGATGAATATGGCGCATTTTCTTGAGATTCATGCAGCGTGGTCTTTAGACCGGCTTGTGAAATTATTCATCGAGGAGATTATGAGACTGCACGACATTCCATTCTCGATCATTTCTGACCGAGACCTGAGGTTCACGTCTCAGTTTTGGGGGAGCTTTCAGAGAGCGATGGGGTTTGTTTTACAGCTCAGCACCGCATATCATCCACAGACCGAGAGAGTCAACCATATCCTTGAGGATATGTTTCGGGCCTGCGTGATTTACTTTAGGGGTAGTTGGGATGAGCATCTGCGATTGGTTGAGTTCACATATAACAACAAATATCAAGCGACCATTGGCATGACTCCTTTTGAGGTACCATATGACAGACCGTATAGATCTCTGAGTTGTTGGACCAAGGTTGGCTAACGACGTCTCCTACGTCCCGAGCTTATGCAGAAGACGTCAGAGGTTATCAATATCATCAGGCAGAGGATGTGCACAGCCCAGGGCTGGCAGAAGAGTTTTACTGATCACCGGCGTCGTCCCTTGAAGTTCGTTGTTGGGGACAGAGTGTATCTCAAGGTCTCGCCCATAAAGGGCGTAGTTCGATTTGGAGTGAAGGGCAAGCTTGCCCCGAGATTCATAGGACCTTTCGAGATCACTGGGCGCATTGGCGCTATGGCCTATCAGTTTTCCTTGCCATCTCAGTTATCTAGTGTCCATAACATTTTTCATGTATCTATGCTGAGGAAGTGTGGGTTAGACATCATTCCTGTTATTGATTGGCAGCCATTGGAGGTTCGCGAGGACGCTTCTTACATTGAGCAGCCAGTTCGTATCCTTGATCGAAAGGAGCAGGTCCTTCGGACCAAGGTCATTCCCTTAGTGAAGGTGTAGTGGGGTCACCATTCTGTTGATGAGGCGTCTTGGGAGTACAAGGCCAAGATTCGAGAGCATTATCCCCATCTCTTTGATGATTGATTATATGTTGTATTTTGTAGGTTGTCTTCGACTTTATATGATGATGTTATGTTTCCTCTTCCTTATGAGTTATATCTAGTTACGATGATTGTGTAAATTTTGAGGATGAAATTTTTTATTAGGAGGGGAGAGCTGTAAGGCCCATATCCCGGATCGTACCATTTCGTAGCCTTCCGCGGTCCTCCCGGACGAATTCCGGTGACCCATGACATATAATCGGTGTTTACGCATGACCCTAAGTCGCATCCTGAAGATCTATATCGGCTCAACTTGAAACTTGTATCCTAGCGACTGCAAGCTGCAGTTCCAATGTCGCGTCTCATGTGCCGATGCGATATCTAGGCCAGAAGATGTGGGCGCATGTTCATTTTGAGGAAAATACCATGATAGCAAATTTCGAGAGAATCTCTACAACCTATCCCATCAATCAATCAATCAAGTCAAGTACACACCCTATCACAAGTACAAGCAACCCATCCCTTTCTCATTCCCAAAGTCAACTCTCTCTCTCTTCACTCATCCCTTTCTTACAACTCCATCACTCAACCCATCACTCCATCTCTTTTCATCCCATCACTTCTCTCACTCTCTCATTTTCTCTCTTCACTCTCAAGCTCCCAAGGAGAGCATCGAACGTCCAAGCTTCCCAAGCCAAACCCAAGTGTGGCCCACTTTCTTACCCCAATCTCCCATCTTAGCCGTCCAATCTTCATCATCCTCCATCAAGATCGAAGCCAAGGAGCCTAGGAGTTTAAGGAGCTAAAGAAGGAAGCCAATAGGTGGGTGATCCACTGTTGATTTTTGTTTTAAGGGCTCACTTGTTGTGGGACCCACTTGATGTATGTATTGTATAAGGGAGGGCCGAATAGTGGTGGGGTCCCTCCCCGTCACAATTCTCTCTCTCTCTCTCATTGTTTGAATAGCCACCCTGATGTACGTATTTTATCCATGTTGTCCACCTAGTGGCCCACCTTTTTGCCCGATTAGGGGAAAACAAATATCAGCCTGATTCAAATCTGGTGGCCCACCTACGTGACACCACCTTGATGTACATGTTTAATTCAGACCGTCCAGTGGTCTGGACGTGGTCGTGGACCACCATGACTTATGTATTGTATCCCACCGTCCATCTGGACGGTGGGGACCCATGCAACTATATAGCTGCTATATGTAGACGTCATCAAGAGGGTCTGACCTTGAGTGTGGTGTTTCATCCATACTATTCACCTACATGGACCCCACCTTGATCATGAAGCATGTGTTATATCTAGACATCCATATCCTGGATGAGCAGCACGCAATTGTTGTGTCTGACGTGAGCAAGGTATGTGGACCTGATCTTAAGATATGTGATATATCTCAACTGTCCATCTATGGGTCCCATGCAGGGACCCACCCATGATGTGTGCATCCCATCCATGCTATCCACCGTCCAGCAATGGACGGTGGAGCCGTATGATGTATGTGTTTCATACCTATGCCTTGGGGCCCACATGATTTGTGTTTAATCCAGACCGTCCATCCACCAGCCTTACAGCTACTGGATTGACGCAGCAAAGTTCTATGGGCCATCTGATGTATGTATTTCGTTTCACACCATCCATTGGTAAGGACGGTGGGTCCCACACAGTAGCAGCACCTGCTGTAGTGGCGTCATCAAGTTCCATGGACCACCTTGATGTGGGATTGATCCACACCGTCTAGCCTCCTGGACGGTGTGACCCACCTCAATATATATATTATAATATAATTTATATTAATAAAATATTATGGTGGGCCCCATGTGGGACCCACTTGATCTGAAAATCAGATTGGCTGGAGTACCTAAATCAGCCGTGTAGCTGATGTATTGACGTTAGCATGATGGTCTGATCACAGGTGTGATCCAGACCGTCCGTCCATTTCTTTCTGGTGGGCCACACATGTACGTGGACACCACACACCAGCTATATGGCTACTGACAATGTCAGCAGGCCCTGTGGATCTGCATGATGTATGTGTTTCATCTATACCATCCATTAGTGGGCCCCATGACGTCAGTAGTTCTGTGTGGCCTACTAATGTATGTGTTACATCCAAACCATCCATCCAACTGACAAGCTAGTCTCAAGGCCTGAGACTAGGAATGAGGTAGATCTATCAGGCGGACCACACTGCAGAAAACAGTGGAGAGTTAAACGGCTACCATTGAAATCCTTTTGGTACCACAGAAGTTCTAGATCAATATAATATTTGTTTTTCCTCTTGATTCAGGTCTTTGTGACCGTATGAACAGATTGGATGGAAAATAAATATGATGGCAGGCCCTGTGAAGTTTTAACTGTGAAAATCATTATCTCCATTGTTATTTGTGGTATGGTCCAGATAATCTTCTGATGTGATTTATTTTTGGGTAATGCTCTAAAAAGATCCCTAAATAGATGAATGGTGTAGATGGTGTGGCCCGTGGATGCATCCCACTTGATGTATATGAGGCCCATTGGTGCGGCCCGTGGATGCGGCCCACTTGATGTATATGAGGCCCATTTGTGTGCCCTTGGATGTGGTCCACTTGACGTATATGAGACCCATGCGATGCAGCTCACTTGATATATGTCAGCCCAGTTTCCAAGTTTACGGCGTGATAGGGCGGGTCGTCTCATTTGGTATCAGAGCTAAGGATAACTCTGTTCCAATGGTGAGAGATTGTGACGCCCCAGTCCCTGCTCCATTGTGGGCAGGCGTGATGTGTGCGGGGCTGGGTGTAAGACCCGTACTATTGTAGGTGACCGTGGACAGAACTCTGTCCCACATTGCTTGAAGAGTCGTTTGAAGTCCTGGATATATGTAGAGGCTCTCCCTTAATTGTTGTGACGCATTTTGAAGCCGTGTGGGGGAGACTCTAAAGCGGACAATATCACAACGGTGGGGCGGGTCATCTCATTGCCTATGCTGGGGTGACGAGCCTCCCCTTAGTGAATAGTGAGCACTAATGGAGTTGATAGATCATTATTCAAAAGACCCCCATCAAATTACCCGGCCGATGGTTCTATGCTAGAGTATCATTAGAACGACCTGAACGTGAATGGAATTGGGTGACGATCCATTTTCCTTTATGATGATTTGGTTTTATGTGACAAGCCCACACCTCAGATTTGAGTGATCATACTCGGTGTTTGGGTGATGACCCATACCAAGTTAATCCTCATACATTTGAGTATCATGCCATACATTTAGAAATGTTGATTTATGAGATAAACGGGTGATACCTAAATTTGAATCAAGGGACACTAGTGAGAAGCCACTATGCGCCGCAAGATAAGGACTAGTGATATAACGTCGGTATCCTAGCTTCGCTAATCTACTGTATGAATTGGAATTAATAATTACTTAGCTAATCATGTATACCCTAGGATAGGTTACAATTTGGCATTGGAGTCGCTTTGTGAGGGAGTGTGGCATTTGCAAAATAGGCATTGAAGTCACTTGTAGAGAGTTAACATTTGCGAAATAGGCGTTAAAGTCACTTGTGAGGGAATGTTGGATTGTAATGTACATGCATCATTTCATAATCTCATTTGTGCATTTAACAAGAGTATTAGGAATTGTTTGATTTCTTATTTTATCATTACCTACGCTGATTGGGTTAATAAAATAAGTAACTTAGAACTAATGGAACTACTGAGTTAGCTACTCGCTTCCACCTAGGAAGGTATTTTAAAACACCAACCAAGCATATATTTGATGCAAGTACTAGTAAGACCTCAAACGGGTAGGCTTTGATTAACTTGTGCCACCACCGTTATATTTGGAGGATTGGGCATAAACTGAAAACTTTACACTTTAACTATCTTGGGTATGTATATTGTGGCTTATAAAATCCTCATTTGGGCAGACATCACTTTTCATTGTACTTTGACCATTTGCCCTATATTTATTAATTTTTGTTATCTCTACCTCGCTTTGGTTCTGCTAAGCTGAATTACGTAACTCTGATTATTCGTGTATATCCTTAATGTGAATTAGAATGAGGATATTTATGCATTTTATTATGTTAACACCTGGGAGCCCGGGACTAGAGTCTATGTACTCTAGTGCTGATTTTTGGGGCATGATAAGAAGTTACCAGAATCCAACATCAAGAATCGTCGGAATCCATATTGGGATGGCACGATTATGCTACGGGTATCTCAAAACGTTGGCTGTTAATGGCATCTCAATCAGGGGATTAAACCCCATCAGGGATTCCCATTCCTGGAGTTGTAATTAGCAACAACTGAGGGTTTTTTTATACCCAATCAACAAATATAAATAAATAAATAGAGGAGTGGTTCTTACCAACACTAGTGGTTGTTGATCCAACCACCCTAGAAATTATTGTTGAACCCATTGCCAATAGCAATTGTTTGGCAGCCCTTAATGGTCGCCTATAGCTTCATCTCATTCTCTCCACTTAGTTCCGACGTCCAGTATAGAAAGCGGCGATTGTTGCCATTAATATAAGCATAAAAATAATAAAGATGAGTTTTGCTAATCCTGAGTTCCTCTGCACCGGCATCCCGATCAGCGGAAAGATCGCCGAGATTTGGGAAGACGTCAAAAAAAAGATGAATTGGCAGTGGTGCACACTGAGTTATGATTTCTTTTCCAATTCTATCACCTCTGCCACAACCGTGGATTCCCAATTAGGCAGTGGCTTCTGAAAAACTCGGAGGTGGCCGGTCTTTGGAAAGAAAGAGCAGGGATGGCCCTATTGTGATGCAGCGCCATCTCTAGTGGTAACATGTCTTTAAAGCAAGGCAAAGGGATAGGGTCCTTGGGGTTAAGGTTTCCATTCCCTTTTCCCTTTTTCTTAGTTCGGGCAAAAGCCCCTCTAGTCTATTGTTTTAAGACGGTCCTGCGCTTGGTATCCATTTGGTTCCAGTGGTCAGTGTTCATAGTGGGACTTGTTCATGAGTCATTAGAGAGCCATCCGGGCCTACTTACAACTTGTTTAATGTTAGCAAATTAGAGATTTGTTAGGCACTGTCTATGAGACCAAACTCATTTTAAATAAGATCTCGTGGCAAGCCATATCAGTGGGCTAAGTGGTTAAGTGGACGAATTATGGGTCATCCTTTTGGGGTCGTGTTAGGGTCTTGCTGGTGGGCTCATGCCCACTTATAATATCCTTGGGCCACCTTTAATCAGGTTTAGGCCATTAGTGGGGCTATGTGGCGCTTATTCTTTGGGCCCACCTTATGGGTCCATTTTAATTAATTATGAGCCTAATTAAGGCCTAGTGGCTGACCTCATAATGTTCTTGTTTTAGGCCCATCACTTGTCTTCAAGAACTGACATAGACTATTGGAATGGGAAGGTGAAACCGGGTCGTTTGTTTCACATTATGAATTTTTCATCTTTTAACAGCCAATGTTAGCTGCTTTCTTAGCCAAATCAGACTGATCTTTTGTTAATTCGTTGAGTGCATGATTAAAATTGCAATTCTTAGTCCAAAATTATAAGACTGGATATAATTATGTTAAACACCATAATGACCTCAATCAATAATGATTTTCACGGATCTGGACTTGTTATATTGAGATTAATTTAGAGGATTGCATGTAATTGTGTTTGTGTTCATTACGGACGGTGATGAAAATGCAAAAGATCATCGTTTGCCAAGGGCATGAACAGGGTGAAGTGAGTAGTGCTAGTGATGTAAAGCTGAAAGACTCATCCTACCCATAGATTTGAGTGTCTCAAATTTACATAATTGGCATCACTTATATCATGTTCAGGAGAGTCACTTGCTTGTTATGACTATCTCCCACAGGAGGAGTGATGATGATATGACTAATTCTTGCCAGGATTGAATTGTTGGGCCCTCCTTCATCCTATGGAGTTTGATTAAAGGCCCTAATTAATTGAACTTGTAACAAATTTTGCCTGATATTTAGTTTTATTCATGAATTGTTTTAAGTAAACAATCTACTAACATGAGTATATTTTGTAATCAGTTACAATTCCAACTCATATGCATCAAGTTATTGCCTTAACCAAGTCCAACTATGTTAAACGGACAGAGTCCAGAAAGATAGTCCTGGGGTGCTTGCAGCTGGACGTTGCTTTGGAAAAATCTAAACCTCCAAAATCATATGAAAAAGCTCAGAATATTAATCTTTTAACATCGAGATGTGGACGTGGACATAATGGAGAGGGGAAAAGGAAGTATGGTTCTGATAAGGGATCCTCAGGTCCTTCAGGTCTTTCAGTTGGCAATCAAATTGAGAACGCATTGAAACATAAGCGGGCTAAAAAGAATAATTGCTTCTTTTGCATGAAGTCGGACCATCAGAAGAAAGACTACATAAAGTACAAGGAGTGGCCCGTAAGAGAGGGTAATGATACAATTATGGTCTGTTTTAAATCCAATCTAACTGACATGTCGGTAGATTTTTGGTGGATAGATTCGAGAACAACTATTCACATATATGCTTCTGTGCAAGACTAGCTATAAAGCAGGCCACCAACTGATGCAGACCGCTTAGTATACATAGACATTGGTATTAAAGTTGACATAGAAGCAGTCAGTGTATGTAGGATTGGGTTAAGGTCAGGTTATTTATTAGATCGATTAGGTATATTTTGTGTGCCTTCTATAAAGTGTAATTTGATCTTTATCTCTCATTTGGATAAATTAAGTTATTCTTTTCAATCTAAGAATAAAATATTGAGTATTTACTTTGAATGCCTCACACATTTATAATGTAAATGCCATGCATGGAAATAAAGTATGATTTAAGCAAATACTAGAGTATGAAAATTCCTCCATGTTGTGGCAGAGGCTATTATGCCATATCTCTTATGAGAGATTGGATAGGCTGGTGCGAGAAAGAATTCTTTATTCTCTAGACTTCTCTGATTATAAAATATGTTGATTATATTAAGGTTAAACAGATCAAAACCAGAAAGAAAGGTGCAACAAGGAGTATGAGATTCTTGAAGTTTATACACACGAACATTCGTGGGCCATTCCCTATAACATCCTGGAGTGGACACAAATATTTTATCATATTTATGGATGACTACTCTCATTTTGGGTACATTTATCTTATCAATAAAAAATTAGATGCCTTGTATGCTTTTAAAATCTACAAGGTTGAAGTTGAAAATCAACTTGACGAGAAGATTAAGGTCGTCAGGTTTGACCACGGTGGTAAATACTATGGCAGATATGATGAATCAAGTCACGATCAAGGACCCTTCGCTAAATACCTATAAGATTGTGATATTGTTGCCCAGTACACTATGCTTGGGACACCAGAACATAATGGTGTGAGTGAAAGTCGCAATAGCACCCTTATGGATACGGTGCATAGCATGATATGCAATTCGACATTACTAGAATATCTATGGGGTGATGCAATTAAAATTGCAGTTCATATCCTTAATAGGGTTTCCAATAAGGCTGTAAGTAAAACCCCTTTTGAGTTATAGAATAGGAGAAAGCCAAGTCTCCGATATCTACATGTTTAGAGATGTCCTGCTGCAAAGAAAGTTTATAACCCGCATGAAATGAAGCTCAATCCCATAACCATAAGTTGTTTCTTTATAGGATACCCAAAAAGGTCAAAAGGTTATTGATTCTACTATCCTTCCCACTCAATCAGGATTATTGAGACTGTGAATCCCAAATTCATTGAGGATGTTGGAAATATTGGTAGCATGAAAATTAGCAATTTTATATTTGAAGAAGAAAGGACTGAGACATCCATTGCAGTTATTCCCGACCACGTTGGTATGAATCCTGCAGTTGAGACTATAATCACTATAGATTACCAAGATGAACCTCTTATACAACCCATTAATGAAGGAAATCAAAATCACACTCAAGAGGGTAAGCTGTAAGTGCTATGGTTTTATGCTCCTTTGGTTGTCAAATTTTGTGGTGTCAAAACCTCAATCTATGTCTTGTGTAGCTCATTGGTATATATGTTCAAGACATTGTATATGGGTTCAAGACATTGCATCACCTCTCTAAACACTTTGCTTCAAGTCAAGAACAAAGAACTACTTCAAACCATTTCAAGAAATACAAGTACAAGCTACAATGAAAGAAGTGATCTTGTTCAAAGACTCAAGTTAGTGTATAACTCAAGATGAAGTATAATTCAAGCTCTAGAAGATCTCAAGTTCAATGCTACATCAAGTATAGAGATCTCAAGCTTCATAATCTTCAATTGTCAATGATCATCTGAAGAAATGAAGTGTCAATGTTCATACTTCACATTTAAGGTATGAATGACCTTAGATTGACCTTAGGGTAGGTTATTTTGTATACATAATTCAAGTTAAATCTTGTTATATGTATTTGATCTGTTCTAAGACTAGTCTTAGACCTTGTTCAACTAGTCTTAGAACTGGCTCGACCAGTCCAAGAAATTTCAAGACCTATCCTAGGTTTGTTGCAATTTTTTGAAATTTTTTGGTTGAGCTACGACTAGTCCTGGAGTCTGCTCGACCGGTCGTAAGAACAGTGATGACTCGATCCAAGACCAGTCATGCACTTACGACTCAATCTACAACGACTAAACCTGGTGTCACACGACCAGTCGTGGAGGGTTCACGACCAGTCGTGGAACGGTTTTATCTAATCGCGCTTAAAATTTCAAAAATCCATTTCTTTTATGACCAGTCGTAGTGTCCTCAGGACCAGTCATAGATGCGATTTCTGCAACTATAAATAAAACATGAATTTCAAAGTTTCATATCATGCTTGGGATATTTTAGAGATGACACATGAGGGAACATCAATTGTCAAGAAATCTAAAGTCCAACTCCTCACAACTAAATTTGAGGAAATACATATGAAGGAAAATGAAAAGTTCATGGACTTTTATACAAGATTAAATGACATTGTGAACTCTATGTGGGGTCTTGGTGATAAAATCTCATAAAGTAAAGTGTGTGCAAAGATACTACGCTCACTACCTGAATGGTTCAACTCAAAGGTTATCGCGATCTAGGAACTTCGTGATACAGACAATATGTGGGTAGAAGAACTAGTTGGGTCGTTACAAACCTATGAGTTAAATTTTAAAGCTCCTAAAGGTAAATCTATTGCCCTTAAATCTTCTAAATGTATTTCTCAAAAAAATTCTGAAGATGATATGGCCCTTTTAGCGAAAAAGTTTTACAAGATTTTCAAAAGTAAAACGAAGGTTGACTTTCAAAAATCAAATGATAAGAAAAGATCTAAATTTAAATCTAAAACATGGAAATCTTTAAAAGATAGTCAATGTTACAACTGCCAAGAATATGGGCATTTAGCAAATAAGTGTCCTAAAAAAGACAAACCTAAAAGTAAATGAATGTTGGCTACTTGGGATGAATCTTCTAGCACTGAAGCCTCTTCTGAATCAGAAGATTCTGAAACTGAGTCGGGCAATGAAGTTAAAGCTCTTATGACTCTAGCCAAGTTCACTTTTTCAGATCATGATGATTCTACTAGTAAAGAAAATCTGAATAGTAATCATGAAAATGAAGAAGATCTTCAAGATGCTTACAATGCCCTATACAAGGAAAGTTGTAAGATTGCGGTAAAACTAAAGCTTCAAAAAGAAAGGTTTTCAAAACTTAAAGAAAATTTTGATTCTCTTATTTTAGAAAAATCCCATACTTTGGATTGTTTTGAAAAATGCAAATGTGATTTAGAATTCAAAACCTTCCAGATTGAAAATCTGAAATCTGAAAATGAAAAACTTAAACTTGAAATCTCTTCACTTTTGAGTTTAAAGGATACATGGAGGTATGCCCAAGGTGATCCAAAATTAGAAAGCTTTTGTCTAGATCAAGAAAATGTGGCGACCGATCCTGTTTGGGGTACAATAAAAGGGCTCCTAAACAGAAGAATACTCTTCCTAAGTTTGCAAAAGGAGAGTCCTCAAACTTAAAAGAGAAAATTTTCTAATCAAAAGTTTTCTAAAAATACCAAAACATTTCAATCTTTTAAACCTAAAAGTAACCATATCAACTATAAAAATTAGAACCGAAACCATTTAGCTGAAAAAATAGTTGATTTGCTTAAGGAGCTCTTAAAATCTAACTCAGTGGGTCATTCTTACAACAACTACAAACATAAGAAGACCAACTATACTCCTAAACCCAAAACAGTTATGAAATGGGTTCCTATGGTTACTTACTTGGCTGCCCACATGGCTTTCAAAGCTTCAAGTCATTCAAAGTGGTACCTAAACAGTGAATGTTCCAGGCACATGACTGGTGACAAAGGTCTATTCACCACTCTTAAAGACATGACTGATGGTTCAGTCACATTTGATGATGGTAGCAACTGCATAATTATTGGCCAAGGTACGGTTCAACTTTCTAACCTTCTCTTATTTGAGAATGTTTTGTATGTTGAAAGTTTAAAGCATAACTTGTTAAGCATTTCTCAAATATGCGATAAAATCCATAGTGTTAAATTTTTTAACCCAGGGTGTGAAATTTTAAATAAAAATGGTTCAGTAATATTAACTGGTCGTAGAACTTCTGAAAATTGCTATATCGTAAGTGATTCTAACTCATCTAATTAACCGTGTTACATGGTCCATACTGATGAGATTGAGTTGTGGCATAAACATCTTGGACATGTACACTATCGCAATCTATATAAATTGAGCAAAAGAGAACTAATAAGAGGTCTACCTAAACTACAAAAAGTAGACAAAATATGTGGCGAATGCCAGATTGGCAAGCAAACTAGGACTGCTCACAAAAAGGTGAACTCTAATGCCACATCAAAACCACTCGAGCTTCTCCATATGGATCTTATAGGACCAACCAGGATGGAGAGTCGAGGTGGTAAAAAATATATACTGGTAGTCATGGATGATTTTACCAGATTCACTTGGTTAGCTTTCTTAAGGGATAAATTAAAAACCCTTGATGAAGTAAAAAGAGTTCTCAAACAAATCCAAACTGATAAAGGTTCTCAAGTTTGTAAGATCCATAGTGATCATAGATCAGAATTTGAGAATAGCAGTTTTGAGAAATTCTGTTGTGATCAGGGATTATCACATGAATTCTCTTCACCCAAAACACCACAACAAAATGGAATTGTTGAACGAAAAAAACAGAGTGCTTCAAGAAATGGCAAATGTAATGTTGAATAGTATGAAGCTCCCTAAAAATCTTCGGACAGAAGCCGTTAATACTGCCTGTTATACAATCAACCGAGTTTATACAAGTAACTCAAATAATAAAACTGCTTATGAACTATGGTTAGATAAGAAGCCTACTGTCAAATACTTTCGAGTTTTTGGTAGCAAGTACTATATTTTACGTGACCATGAAAATCTGGGAAAGTTTGACACTAAAAGTGATGAAGGGATCTTTTTAGGATATTCTTTGAATAGTCGTGCATATCGAGTACTGAATAAGAGGATCGGTGTTATTCAAGAGTCCATTAATGTGGTCATTGACGATCACTTAATTACACCTGCCTCAAGTTCAGATAGTGATGAAGTTCTTTTAATTGACAAACCAGATACTTCATCAAATCAATCTAACTCTAATCTGAGGACTATTAAAGATCATCCAACCACTCAAATTCTTAGAAACCCTCTCACTGGTGTGCACACTCGTAAACAACTAGAAGACATATGTAATTACATGTGTCTCACATCCCAGATAGAACCGATTAACGTTAAAGAAGCTCTTACTGACAAAAACTGGATAATCGCAATATAAGAAGAACTTAATCAATTTGTGAGAAATGATGTTTGGTATCTTGTTCTTAAACCTAAAGATAAACACATTATAAGAACTAAGTGGATTTTCAAAAATAAGTCTGATGAACTTGGTAATGTAATTCGAAACAAGGCTAGACTGGTTGTACAAGGGTACACTCAAATTGAAGGTATTAATTATGATGAAAACTTTGCCCCAGTAGCTCGTCTTGAGTCAATCAGACTATTCATATCTATTGCTTGCTTTAGAAAATTCAAAATTTATCAAATGGATGTGAAGAGGACCTTCTTAAATGGTGATCTGCATGAAGAAGTGTATGTTAAACAACCAATAGGTTTTGAAGACCCGAAAAACACTAATCATGTCTATCACCTTAAAAAGGCTCTCTATGGCTTAAAACAAGTTCCCAGGGCATGGTACAAGAAATTGACTAAGTTTTTACTAAGTCATGATTTTCAAATGAGAAGTGTAGACAATATTCTTTTTGTTAAGAAACTTAATGATCACATCTTAATAGTGCAGATCTATGTTGATGATATTATTTATGGATCTACCTGTTCTAACATGACTGTTGATTTTATAGATTTAATGATATCTAAGTTTGAAATGAGCATGGTTGGGGAATTGAATTATCTCCTATGATTGCAAGTGAAACAACAATCTGATGGCATTTATATTTCTCAAACCAAATATGCTCTGAACTTAATCAAAAAGTTTGGATTTGAGAATGGTAAGAATTTTGATACTCGTATGAGTACAACTTTAAGACTCTCAAAGGACTCTACAGGTAAAAATGTGGATCCTAAATTATATCGTAGTATGATTGGCAGTTTACTTTATTTAACTGTAAGTAGACCTGATATTGCTTTTAAGTGTTGGTATTTGCGCTAGATATCAATATGATCCTAAAGAGTCACATTTAACTGTTGTTAAGAGGATTATGCGATATGTCGTAAGTACTTCTAAATTGGGTCTCTGGTATCCATATGATACTAGTGTTCAATTGGCTGGGTACTCATATGCTGATTGAGCTGGTAATATTGATGACAGGAAATCAACTAGTGGTGGTTGTTTTTATATTGAAAATTGTATGGTTTCTTGGTTTAGCAAGAAGCAAAGTTCAATTGCTGAGGCTGAATACATTACAGCAGAAAATGCATGTGCTCAGCATGTTTGGATGAAACGTATGTTAAGTGATTATGAAATTACACAGGATTCAATGGTTTTATATTGCGATAATTCAAGTGCAATAAATATTTCAAAAAATCCAATCCAGCATTCATGTACCAAGCACATTGACATTAGGTTTCATTACATTTGTGAATTAGTGGAAGAAAAGCTGATATCTTTGGAATACATTCCGACTAAGACTCAACTTGCTGACATTTTCACTAAACCGCTTGACAAAAGCAAGTTTAATAAATTAAAATTTGATCCTGGTATGTGCATTCTAAATTGATTATTCATGCATATTTGTATCATAGTGTATATATATTTGATAATTTATTGATTTAAATTTTAAATTTTTACGAAAAAATGCATATTTTCGTCGATACACGACCAGTCGAGGATGTACTTAACCAGTCGTGGCAAGACTAGTAGAGGACATCCCACGACCAGTCATGTAGCGCGCTGGGCATTTTAAAAATTAGAGAAAACTTCATCTTCTTCATTTCATCTTTCCTCTTCAACGAGCCGACGCCCGACCAGTCGTACCCACCTTCCTAGATCTTCAAGGTTAGTGCGTCATTTGTCTTTTTCTTGTAGATTCTAGTCAATATTACTTTATTTTCACTCTTAGAGTAATCTATTTTGTCATTCATTGTAATTTTGGGGTTTTCTTTTGAAAAATTTAATCTAGTAAAATCCCACTTCACATCTTTTGAAGCTACTTGTTTATCTGAATCTTCTATTACAAATGGATGCTAGAGGGAAAAAGAAAACTTTCCGTGGTCCATCATCTTCTAGATCAACTCCTATCACTCAGCGCCATCTTCGGTCACCCAAAGATGATCCCTCACATGTGCGGGATTTGCATATGCGCAATGTCATTATTGAAAGACCTGTTGATCTTAACCATATTGCTCATTTTGGTATCCTTCCCCTACTACAAGCTGTAGGATGGGCTAACATCTTACATTGGGGTGGGCTTGCATACCAATCTATTGCTCAGGCCATGTTTGCATGCATCTCTGACTTTTTGACTGATAATTTAACATTTAAAATTGATGTTAGAGAAGGTCCATTTGATATTGACCGTCATTTGATTTCAGCTCTAATGGATATACTGGTTAATAACAAGGATATTCTTATTCATACTTTAGCTGAGAAACTCTTAGAATCAGAAAAATGCATGCTCACTAGAACACTATGCAATATGGATGTGCAATGGACTCTTAAAGGGAATGTGCTCCCCTCAAAGTATTTGTTACCCAGATACAGGGTTCTCCACAGAATCTTTATTTCAAATCTGTATCCGCGTTCTGGTAATAAAACAGAACTAATTGCCTTTATGATTCGGGTTTTGCACTCTATCATCTCTAGTACTAATGTTTGTATGCCTTCTTTAATATGTCACTCCATCATTCAGTTTCGTCTCCATTCAGGTCATAGTGATATTCCATTTGCATATCTTATAACTGTGTTAGCTACTCACATGCTTGTTGTTATGCCTGTTGGAGAGACTCCTATTCATCTTCTTATTTTTAACAACTCTAATATAAACAAGATGAAATTTGAATTGGCTCCTGGCCAAGTGGATATGGGTGGTGTTGGAGCTGAGGCTGTGGATGAAGAAGAGGCTGGCGATCTTCCTCCTGATGATATTAATATGGATGATATTTTTGATGAAATTGAATCAGACTCTGGAAATAATCCTGAATATGAGCCATCTGATTTTGATGCTCGTCTTTGTGCTCTAGAGGAAAAGGTAGAGAATATGAATGTTGCCCATAATTTACAATTTAAATATATGTGCAAGTATCTTAGGCGCTTAAACAAGGGCCTTCATCAACTTGATCCTACCATACTTGCTCCTTCTTCAGGATCTGATTAAGTGCTTTACTCTTGGTCTGTAATGACTTTACTTCTACTTTTGTTGGCTTGTGAACTTTGTTTGGTGAACTGACTTTTGTTTAAAGTAGTTAATAGGTTGTGGACTTTAATTTACTTATTTCTTGACTAGTTAATCTATTTATTACTCCTGTTTATTATCATTTTTCATTTTTCTTACTTTGTCATATTGTGACAAAAAGGGGGAGAATTTATTTAGATTGATATATTGCTATTGATTATGGATAATATGGACTGTGATAGTAGCATATGGATTGATATATTGCTATTGATTATGGATAATATAGACTGAATATATGTGTGCTACTCAGGGGGAGTAAGGAAAAATTCGTGCTAGTTAATGACAACTGGTGCATGATTCTTTAACCAGGCTGTAACTGGTTCTCTTATATATGACTGGTGCATGATTTCTTATTGAGCATGTAATGCTTCTCTTATTTTCATTAGAGTGGGTTTTGTCACAAATTTGACAAAGGGGGAGGATTGTAAGTGCTATGGTTTTATGCTCCTTTACTTGTCAAATTTTGTGGTGCCAAAACCTCAATCTATGTCTTATGTAGCTCATTGGTATATATGTTTAAGACATTGCATATGGGTTCAAGACATTGCATCACCTCTCTAAACACTTTGATTTAAGTCAAGAACGAAGAACTACTTCAAACCATTTGAAGAAATACAAGTACAAGCTACAACGAAAGAAGTGATCTTGTTCAAAGACTCAAGTTAGTGTATAACTCAAGATGAAGTATAATTCAAGCTCTAGAAGATCTCAAGTTCAATGCTACATCAAGTATAGAGATCTCAAGCTTCATAATCTTCAATTGTCAACGATCATCTGAAGAAATGAAGCGTTAATGTTCATACTTCACATTTAAGGTATGAATGACCTTAGATTGACCTTAGGGTAGGTCATTTTGTATACATAATTCATATTAAATCTTTTTATATGAATTTGGTCTGTTCTAAGACTAGTCCTGGACCTTGTTCGACTAGTCCTAGAACTGGCTCGACCAGTCTAAGAAATTCCAAGACCAGTCCTAAGTTGTTGCAATTTTTTAAATTTTTTTGGTTGAGCTACAACCAGTACTGGAGTCTTCTCGATTGGTCGTGTGAACAGTGCTCGACTTGTTCACGACCTGTCGTGCACCTCCGACTCAAACTCTAGCAACTAAACTTGGTGCCTCACGACCAATCATGGGTTGGTCACGACCAGTCGTGGAGGTCTCACGACCAGTCATGGACGACCTTTGACCAGTTGTAGAACGGTTTTATACGATCGCACTTAAAATTTCAAAATCCGTTTCTTCTACGACCAGTTGTAGTGTCCTCAGGACCAGTCGTAGATGCGATTTCTACAACTATAAATAGAACACGAATTTCAGAGTTTCATATCGAATTTAAGTAAAATTAAGGCTTCACTCTGAGATAAGTTTGTCATGCCCCAAACTCAGAAAACAGGCTCACAAAATTCCTGATCGCCGATTCTGGCGCTGACAGCCTTCGCAATGCCCCATTCTCGAATTTCGGTACTCACATGCCAGATTCCGATCCTAGGATCTTATAAGAAGGATTTTCAGAAATTTTTTTTTGTAATAGAGCATAACCACAAGCATAACCAAGTCACAAAACAACATCACCACATATCCACTATATCAAAAACTTTAAGTACAAAGCGGGAAGGGAAATACAAGGTGATAAAAAAAAACTTCAAAATAAACTGATGCGCACTCCTGCCTCAGCGTTGCGGCTATCCAACGCTACCTGCATGCAACAGTTGTGCATAAGCTTACAAAAGTTTAGAGGGTGGTGTAAGTGTGTGCACAGGGCAAGTGTCAAGTGTACAATATCAGAGTAATGCGGAAATATGCGGGTAAGCCCATAAATGCAATCAGCTATACCAAAATGATGTGATACAAGGCATGAATGCTATCGGCCATACAAAGGTCATGCGATGCGAGGCCTATGTAGCTAAATGTCATATGCGAGATACAAAGCAAGCATGTCAGTCCTCATTAAGTACACATATCAGTACAGTTCCTCTCTGGATATCACCGGGGTCTAATACACCTCACAATGACTACCTCCTCCCTAGCTGCATAGTCAAGCAAGTGGAAGAGACGACACTATCCGCCTGACTAGTAGTCTGCCAATACCTACCCGTCTCGTCGATAGTGGACTCATTTGGGAGCTGGTCAAACTCAGCCTAGCTTATAGCCCCTTCACTTCGGCGGATAAGGCCACACCCCCTTCCAACCGACCACGACATAGTGAGAGACTCGGCCTACTGGTATTCGGCACTCGGGCGCTCGTGTATCCACTCGGTCTAGACGTTTGAGCATCTCCTGGTACCAAAAAATTTCTGAGATTTTCACCCAAGGACATCCTAAGTGCCCACAATGCTAGAGCCAATATTTTCGGTATTCGATACGACTATCCACGATGTGTCGGTGGAGGCCATGGCCCTGATGTCACTAGGGCGTGCAGTGAATCACGACACACAATGCAAAATGCATAAGTCACACCGTCAATCATGCAGATCTCGTGCGTACCACACGCTCATTTGGGGCACTCCATCTCATAAGGAGTCCCGTAAATTTCTCAGCCCAACGGCTTATGCTATGATCAAACATTCCTCATATCAAGCATACATATGATGCTTATGGGCATGAATCATGGAGATATACTAAGCATGTTACAAAGTGGTAAACCATCAATAAGTATGGGCCTACCAATGGGCCCTACGGAGAGTTATAATGCGGACATTTAACCAACATTATTCTTACAACGTGGACGTCAAACCAACATTGCTCTCAAGGCATGGCCCGCCATAAAACATCATTACACAAACCATGGAGGAATCACACATTGCAATGGACCTATATACATCTCATTGGGCCTCGACCCATAGGCCTCAAATGCATCAAATTGGCCGTATCATATGGGCCTTATATAATCAAGTGGGCCACATCAACGGGCCGCACCAATGGGGCTTATGTTCATTGCAATGGGCCATAACCCATGGGCCTTAGAATACATCACAATGGGCCTTATAACATGGGCCTCATATCCATATCAAGGTGAGCCTCAACAACGGGCCACAATTACATCAAGATGTGCTTAATAACATGGCCATTTATATTAAATGGGCCACCCCAACTGGGCCCTATGCATATCAAATGGGCTATACACAAGATAAGCGGTGATAATGAATTCCACCATTTAAAATTCCTAAGGCCCACCATAAAATATGTTTCCCATCCAACCTAATCATAAATTAACATAGTGATAGATGAAGTGAGAAACAAATATCAACTTAATGAGAAGCTACTATGGCCCTTAAAGGTTTTTGAATAGTGGGCATCATTGACCACTACTTAAAATGGTGGGGTCCACTGGAACTTAGATCTGCCTCATTCTTTAACTCATGCCATAAAATGATCTTTCAAAATGGATAGGCGGTTTGGATGCAACATATGCATCATGGTGGGTCCACTATCCGTCCAGCAGCCAGCAAAATGGCTAGATGGTTTGAATACATACATTACCGTGGGCTCCACCGTCCCCCTAGATGGTGGGAATAAAACACATGCATCCCTGTGGGTCCCACGTGGGGCCCACCATAATGGTTATTTGCAATCCAATCTGTTCATGAGGTCACGCAGACCTGGACGCTGAAGAAAAACAAATTTCATCTTGATCCAAAACTTATGTGGACCCAAAAATGGGTTTCAATGGTAAACAATTCAACCCCACTGTTTCCACTAATGTGGGCCACCTAAGTCTTGGATGCGGCTGAAATTTAGAGAGGGCCCACTAATGGAGGTGGCCCACCATATGAACGGGTTGGATGGAAAATATACATCATGGTGGGGCCCACAGCAGGGGCTGTGGGTCACTGCTGTCCGCTCGCCCGCCTGGCGCGCTGCCAGAGAGCGATGGGCACTGATTTGCCTCATTACTTCCTGTGATTTTTCACAGGTGGGGCCCACATCAGGGAAATATGACCCCTCCATTGATCCCCATAGCTCAAGACAAGCAGGACGAGCCCAATATTCAATATATTTTGGGGTACAGAAAGTCAGGTGAATTTTTAACGGTGAAACCCATCGTTTGCTATGTTATGGCCCACCAAAAATTCGAATCAGCTTCCTTTTTTGGCTCAACGCCTAAAATGGCCTGAGGGAAAGAATAGACGGCGTGGATGGAATACATACATCAAGGTGGGGCCTATATGAGCGGGCCACCCCATAGGCTTGAAATAAGCTAATATTTGTTTTTTCCTGGTTCACGTCCAGCGTCCCTAGACGCTGGACGGGTTGGGTACACAAGTAGGTGAGGTGGGCCCTGCTCAAGTGGGCCACCACATGATGGTAGTGTGGGTACAATGCATATAAGGTAGGCCCCACTTATAAATGGCTTGGATAAAAGTCATGCCTCATGGTGGGGTTCATCCAAGCGGGCCACACAACCATATCATCACAAAAAGGAAAAGAGAGAGAGAGAGAGAGAGAGAGAGAGAGAGAAATAGAGTGGTACACGCATGATGGAGGGACCCCGATACTATGGGCCCTCCCTTGAAATCGATCATACATTAAGTGGGTCTCATTGCACGTGAGCCCATTAAATTGAAAATTAACGGTGGAGATCCTTTCTCCACCAAAATGAAAGGTCTAGATGACCCTATTTGTGCAAGAAAATAAACATCATGATGGGGTCCATGGAGAATGGCCCCATCATGGAATGATCATGAGCATCAAGGTGGGCCATCAGCCACACTTAGGGTCCAAAGTGAGATCCATACCATCAATCGGTAAGCCTCACTTGGCCCTTCATTAAAAAGAGGAAATCTAGGCCTAATAAAGCACCCATCGTTCGATCTTCTCAGTCTGTTGGAACGCCAATCTCCATGTGTCTCACTTTGATGGAGAGAATGAGAAATGAAGGGCTAGGATGATGGATTTTTGGGATGGAAAGGTGGGCCACCAAAAATCATTTTTTTCTCTCCATGGGAAGGCTTGGACGTGGGTTTTTTTTGCTTGCTTGGGATAGAGTGTTGAGAAAGAGAGAGAGAGAGAGAGAGAGAGAGAGAGAGAGAGAAGAGGTTGTAAGGAGAGAGAGTGATGGATGTGAGTGATGGGTGAGGTGATGGTGTACTTGACATGTATGGGTGTGTAAGAGAGAGGGTGAGAGAGAGTTGACTTGGTGGTTGCTTGGGGATGGGGTGAAAGGTGATGTGTACTTGACATGAAGTGATTAATTGATGGATTGATTGATTGATTGATGGGACATGTTATAAAGATTCTCTTGGGATTGCAAGTGCGCGGCGTTTTCTTTGAAATAAACGCCGGTCCACATCTTCCGGCCAGGGTATCGCATCGGTGCGTGAGTCACGGCATTGGAACCGCAGTGATGGTGCGGTCGCAATAATACAAGTTTCGAATTAAGCCGACTCAAATCTACAGGATTTGACTTACGGTTGCGCATAAACGTCAATTATATGTCGCAGGTTGTCGAAATTCGACGGGAAAGATCGCGAGAGTCGACGGAACAATATGGACTAGGATACGGGTCTTACAAAGTTTGTGTTCATTTTAAGCTACTTCGCATATTTAAAATTCTCTTTTAATAGAATTATTGATTTGATTTTGTTTCTATATTCCAATGTGAATTGAAAAGAGGAATTGTTGTATTCCTTCTTGGAATCAAAATCAAATATAGTTAGCCCATCTGGTTTAATTTAAAATTAATTAAAACTTAGAACTATTTTAAAGTGAGTATTGGACATTGAACTTCTATATTTGAACTTCTACTCCAATTGGTTCTTCCGGGCTACAACAAAAGGAGAAATCCAGGTATTTTACCTTATTGTAAATTTCCTTCTTTTCGTTTTATTTGAGATTAAGCTAGAAAAATCTCAATTTGTTTGTTATCTAAGGAGAGCCAGAAAACTTAGAAGTGGAGTTTTTTGAATTGTATAAGCCCATTTGAAAGACACAATTGTGAAGGTTTTAGGTGAACCTATGAAACCTATTTTTATAGTGAACGCTAATATCCCCTGTGTGAAGATATTAGGAGTGGAGTAGCAAGCTGTGTGGCTGTTGTTTAACATTTGGTGTTCATACAGGCGAACCACTATAACTCTGTGTTTTGTGAATGTGTGATTTATTTTCTATATCTTTTATCATTCAAGTTTGTGAGATGTATGTGTGGATGTGAATGTTGTAATATTTACATTTCAAGCATTGTGGGGAATGTTGTAATAGTTTAGAATTTATTTCAAGCTATTTCCTTTATTTCCTTTCAGTTTGAGTTTTTGATATTAAAATTGTTCTAATAAGGTTGTCCTGCCATAAATCCTTGGTTTTTATGGTGCAAGGTTGTCCTTAGAGCAACATTGGTATCAACCTCACTGTTTTAGTATTTGAAGGTTGCTTTACATTTTCATACAGTGATTGGTTTATAGTGCTATCTTTACTTTATTCATTTAAAATCTGCTGTTAAAGTTTTAATTTGGCATAGTTCTATTCACCCCCCCCCCCCTCTAGGACATATAGCTAGGCCTTTTCATAAGCCATTGAGAATATTTGAAAGAGAAAGGTGGTCTACAATTCCAGATGATTAGATCATGAAAAAGGCATCCTAGAGGGGGCGTGAATAGGACTATGCCAAATAAAAATTTCAAGGAACTGAAATAATAAATAAATCAGAACAAATCACTGATCTCAATAGCAGTAGTATTGAGGAATTGATTCAAACTTACTTCATAGGACAACCTTACACCAAAAATAAAGTTTTAGGTAGGACAATCTGATTTCATGAACGTTTGTAAGGATTAAGATTACAAACTAAGTAAGAGACAAGAGAGCTATCTATTATAAGCATTCACCACATGTGCATAAATAAATTACAATCATTCACCACAGATACAAAACTTCAATCATTCACCACAAACACCAGGTGTTATAGTGGTTCGGTGTGTACACCAACTGTTATTAAATAGCCACACCTACTCCACTCCCAATAATCACAACCCACGTGATATTGGCGTTCACTAATAAACAAGGTTTTCATAAGTTCACCTTAAAACCTATACAATTGTGATTTTAGAAGGGCTATCACAAATAAAACCCCACGCTGAGATTTTCTGGATATCTCAATCAAAACCAATACATGAGATTTTCTGGATATCTCAAAGAAACCAAAAACCAAAAGTATAGAATGATACTTATCTTCTCTTTGAAGACGTTCATGATGTAGCCAGTAGAATCGCTTCACTTAATATAGAATGTTCAATGTCCCATAATACAATTAAGTGTTCTAGGTTCTAAATTGATTTTAAATTAATTCAAACCTTAGGCTACTTGTTTGAATACCTTAGATCTCAAAAGAATAGTGATTACTCTTTTTTCTAAAAAGTAGGATTCATAAACGAGAGATCAAGGAATCAAAACAAAAGCTATATGTTCAAAACCCTAAGTGTAGGGTCGCGATGTAGTAATAATCTCGGTGAGACCGAGGTCGAATCCACAGGGACTAATCTCGTGTATTTTCTAAAAGTAACTAGAACTAGAACTAAAAGAAGATAAAAACCTAAATCTAGAATATTTGAGAGAGTAATTTTGATTAAAGTAATTAAAACTAGTGAATTTAAAGGTAGGAACTAGGGTGCCAAGGATCCACTTGTAGCAATTGGGAAGCTACCTTTCATGATTCAAGGACACAACTGGAATCAGAGTCTTATCTTATCCAATTGGTGAGAAGAGATTTGTCAAATCTCTGAACTTCTCAAGGATCTAATCATCAATGGATGAGAGTGGTGAAGATTTGAAAGTGATCCCATCACCTAACCATGCCCAAGAGATAAGGCAAACAACAGGATTTACCAATCCCACAACTAATCATAAGAGAATTTTGAAAGTTAGGGAGGATTCCATCATCCTACCATGCCCAAGGGAGGATGGTGAACAACGGGACTTACTAATTTCACAATCTCAATTCAGGAAAAGAAGATACCTCAAGTTATCGCAGATCTATTGTAATTTGTCACAACAAACCATTAAAAACTAAAAATATTCCTTATAATCACACTAGAATCCAAGAGAGTTCAACAAAACATGAATAAAAATAAAGCAAACATCTCAATCACGCTACAAGCTTCACCTCTTAGCCCTACCTAAGAGGTTTAGCCAACCATAGACATGATTGAACTAAAGACTCTTAAAGAAAACAAAAAGACCAACTAAAGAGGAAAAAGAAGAACTCCGGGACGGTGGCTCCACCCTTTTGCTCCACTCCTCAAACCCTTAGAAGATACCTAAGGGTGCCCTAGGGACCCCTATTTATAGTTTTGCAACTTAAACTTTCTCACCGAGTTGGAAATTTTTAGAAATCGCTTCAAATTTACATAGTCCGCGCAACTTTTACGTAACCCTCGACTGGTTGAGGACTACCCTCGATCGGTCGAGGACCTCCCTCGACTGGTCAAAGGTCGCACAAATTTAGAATTTTATGTTGTCAGAGTTGGAGTTAAAGTTTCCTCGACTAGTCCTGCAGGAGCTAGGACTAGTTGAGCGGAAGCCAGGACTAGTCCTGCAGAAGCCAGTATTAGTCCTGCATAGCCAGGACTAGTCAAGTACGAGTCAGGACTGGTCGAGGATTACGCAAATTCACTTCAAAACTTCAATTCTCTTCATTCTTGAATTGGTTTTCTTGGATCTTTGGCATGTAAATTCTTCATTCTTGGTCTTCTAAGATCCAATCCTTGGCTTGGTGATTCTTAAGCGTTAAATCCATACTTTTAACATCCTTTTCAATCCAAGCTCTTAAATTCACCTTGCAACACAAACATGATTAAAATAGAACATTAAACATTATCATGTTCATAAAACCAAGTAATAAATAGGGTCCAATATGCAATATTTGACCCTCAACACAATCCCCAATCAGCATTTTGCTAGTCCCGAGCAAAGTATGCGAAAAATATTTTGAGAACCACAGGACAATTTCTATAAGCTCAAGTTGTTTTTGAAAAATAATCCAGATAATAAAATTCTAATATACATCAATGTTGAGCATCACCTACTCCTCAGCTCCAGCACTCAGTAAATTTCACAATCTAGTTGAAAGTATTAATCCACAAATTAGAACAATTCTAAACATTGAGTTCCATGAGTGCATAATGAAACCTAAACTAATCACAATCAAAGGTTCAATTCTTTATTTTTATGATAACATTGATAATCAAATGAGCATTCAGGATAACTATAACTTAAACCAAAACTTGCCTTACAATTCAGCTTTTTACTCTTCCAGCTTTTGATTTTTCCATCTATGGCTTTCACGCTATGTTCAATCTTTTCAATGATCTTCAACAGGTAGCCCTTTTCAACGACAACTGTTTTTTTAGCTGGGTATTTATTTGTTTTTCTTTCTTTTCAATTCTTCTTATTGAACATGATGGATAAATTTCCCAGGTTAGTTCCTTCCATGCTTAATAATCACCAAGTTAATAATTCAATATCAAACTGACACCTTAATGTGTAAGCTAGGTGTGACATGTAAAATCATGACTCAATCCATGTTTAAAACATTTAATTATGGATTAATAATTCGAACATAATTGTGAAATCTAGCAAGTAACTGAACCCAAGAGTTATATATCACCAACATTAAGTAGCTTAACTTCTAAATCATGGATGATCTTCAAAATCACTCGAATTTACAAAATTTTCAGAAAAATTTTCACAATCTTTGCTCAAAGACTAAGAAAACACTGATTAACTTGCCTAATCCACACCCCCTAACCTAAAATCTACATTATCCTCAATGTAAAACATATAAGCATGCAATGCACATGAGACAATGAAAGTAAAGGAGAAGTGATGGAAAGGTAGTACCTGAAGAAGGAATCTAGAGGCTTTTCTAAGGGTCTTAAAGTGAAGATGGGTTAGAAGGAGGACTCAACAGACGATAAGCAAACTATCCTAAAATAGTAGAAGCAAACTACTCTAATCCTATGAAAGCAATAAACTAATCTTAAACTAGGAAAGCAAGGGAAAAGTTACTTAGTCATTACACAAGGTTCCTCCTCCGGCCAATATCTTGATAAATTTCTCAGTAGGTTTCTCAACAAGATCATCCAAAAGCCCTTTTTACAATAGGCTCAGATGCCTTGGAGCATGAATTTCCAGAGAAATTTATGGACCTCATCAAAAAATTATCGTTGAACCGCTTGAGGTATCTAAAGTATATATGATTCACCTGTGATAAAAAAAGTTTCAATGTTAGTACTCCATGGTGAATCAGAGATTACAAGTAGATAGAATTCAGAAAAATTTTCAGCAGATGATGTAGTCTTAACACATTCTGAAGTTTCAGACTTTGGTCCAATTGTTAGCTCTCCCTCCTGTGATAGTAAACATTTAGGATCTATGGAGGAAAGGATTTCAGAATAAGGGTTCTCTTGGTCAGTAACAACTACCGAGTTGTTATCTTGTAAGGCATTCACTACGTCTTGTATTATGGGATTGTTTGAATCTGCACAGTGTGCCAAATAATCTTCTGAAAAGTTGAGAAATTCAGTTGGAAGTGGCTCATTCCTCACATTGAAGTTTGTGATGATCTGCCTAAGGATTTCATCATCTCTGGAAGTTGATGGAAGCATGATCTCTTGCTCTTCATCATGGTGAGAATAAATCATCACCGGATGTATCTCGTCTTACCTTACATAGGTGGATTGAAAATCAATAGGCGAAGAATTGATGTGAAGACTCTGTTCATCGGTACCACTCAGTAAAGGCATTGTATTGTCAAGGGTTGACAACTCAGATGGTGGCCTTAACTGGATGGTTTCAAATTCTAGAGTCATATCGAGCAACTCATCCATCTCCTGAATCATATCATCATTCAATTCAGGGGAGTGGTCTAAACATGCCTCACAAGATTTGAGAGGATCGGTTAAACATGGTTCATCCTCCATATTTAAATTGGACATGTCAGATGGGTTGAGTATATCACTGTGGATAACCACTTCATAAACCTCTTGATCATTGATATGGGCCAAACTTGAGATTAACTCTAGGGGGATTTGAATTGTACATTCATGGTTATTATCCCAATACGCATCATCTTCTAATTTAGTGCAGTTCATACATGGAATGGGATCACTTTCTTCACATTCTGTTCCTAGATTGGGTTGAGGTTCGAATAAACTAACCTCTTCCTCATCATTGAAACTAAGTGTGTCATGTGAGTAAAGTGTGTTAATGTCATTATATTTGAAAAACACCCACGTCTCTTGATTATTCCTTTGGACCGTCGTCGTGATCGACTCTTCAGGAAATTGAACCATATACTCATTAACGGAATCCAACTCCTCATTCTAAATTCCAAAGTTCTTCACAAGCAAGTTAAGATCACTTTCCTCACATTGTGTTTCTGGATTGTATTGTTGTTTGGACAAATGAGCCTCCACTATCTTATCAATGCACAAATCAAGTACTTCTAATGTTTTTCTAATTTTTGTAAGACAGTCCATGTAACTCTGATGTGAATCCTCTTGGATTGTTTTTTGTTGGAGGTAGAGGTCCCAAGAGAATTGTAGTTATGATGTATTGCTAGTTCATATTCCTAACAGTAATGTTTCCACTGATTATAGTCACATGGGTCATAAGTGGGAGAATCTGATGGTTGTTGATACATATTATCACCTATAATATAATCACGCATTATTTTCTTCTTGTCTGATGGGTGATAATAGTTTTCACCCCAATAATCATGATGACCTCAATAATCATGTACTATTTTCTTAATCAATGGAGTGTGATTATTCTCCCACAAATGATCGCGTAGGGATCTCTTAACCACTGGAGCATTATATTCCTCTCGGTTCTCGATGATGGTTTCAGAAAATTTTTAAGACATAGGTTGATTCCTATTATAATCATCATACATCTCTTCCCAATATCTCTTATCCATCTCAGTATACTGATGTACCCACTCTTGCATGGTGAAACCCTAACTCTGAATCTACTCCTTAAAAAAATAAAAGAAAATCCTATAGCAATATGGAAGGTAAGTAGAGGAGAAGTTAGAAGGAAGTTACCAAATTGGAGGAGATCTATGTTAGGATCCTGTAAAAGAAAAAGGAAAGTGAGTTAGTTTCTAAAAAAAAAAGAAAGCAACCTAGTTTCTGAAAATAAATTAGGAAAGTTTCTAAACCTAGAATTAGAAAGCAAAGTTAGTTTCTAAAATAAAACAGAAAAACCCAATCCTAAAAATAGAAATAGAAAAACCCTAATCTTAAACTAATTCCAAAACTAGCCAATCTCAAAAAAACACAACGGTTAGTCCCCGGCAACGGTGCCAAAAACTTGTTCACAAACCCAAGTATAGGGTCACGATGTAGTAATAATCTCAGTGAGACCGAGTCGAATCTACAGGGACTAATCTCGTGTGTTTTCTGAAAGTAACTAGAACTAGAACTAAAAGAAGATGAAAACCTAAATATATAATATTTGAGAGAGTAATTTTGATTAAAGTAATTAAAACTAGTGAATTTAAAGGTAGGAACTAGGGTGCCAAGGATCCACTTGTAGCAATTGGGAAGCTACTTTGCATGTTCAAGGACATAACTGGAATCAGAGTCCTATCTTATCCAGTTGGTGAGAAGAGATTTATCAGATCACTGAACTTCTCATAGATCTAATCATCAATGGATGAGAGTGGTGAAGATTTGAAAGTGATTCTGTCACCTAACCATGCCCAGGAAACAAGGCAAACAACAATATTTATCAATCCCACAACCAATCATAAGAGAATTGTAAAAGTTAGGAAGGATTTCATCATCCTACCATGCCCAAGGGACGATGGTGAACAATAAGACTTCCTAATTTCACAATCTCAATCTAGGAAAAGAAGATATCTCAAGCTATCGCAGATCTATTGTAATTTGTCACAAAAAACCATTAAAAACTAAAAATATTCCTTCATAATCAAACTAAAAACCAAGAGAGTTCAACAAAATATGAATAAAAATAAAGCAAACATCCTAATCACGCTACAACTTTCACCTCTTAGCCCTAGCTAAGAGGTTTAGCCAACCATAGACATGATTGAACTAAAGACTCTTAAAGAAAACAAAAAGACCAACTAAAGAGGAAGAAGAAGAACTCCAGGATGGTGGCTCCACCCTTTTTCTCCATTCCTCAAACCCTTAGAAGATGCCTAGGGGTGCCCTAGGGACCCCTATTTATAGTTTTGTAACTTAAACTTTCGCACCAAGTTGGAAATTTTCGAAAACTGCCTCAAATTTACGCAGTCTACACAACTTTTGCGTAACCCTCGACTGGTCGTGGGCCACCCTCGACTAGTCGAGGACCACCCTTGACCGGTCGAGGACCTCCCTCGAATGGTCGAAGGTCACACGAATTTAGAATCTGATGTTGCTGGAGTTTGAGTTGAAGTTTCCTTGACTAGTCCTGCAAGAGCCAGGACTAGTCGAGCGAAAGCTAGGACGAAAGCCAGGACTAGTCGAGCAGGAGTCAGGACTGGTCGAGGATTACGCAAATTCACTTCAAAATTTCAATTTCCTTCATTCTTGACTTGGTTTTCTTGGATCTTTGGTATGCAATTCTTCATTCTTGGTCTTATGAGATCCAATCCTAGGCTTGGTCAATCTTGACCGTTAAATCCATGCCTTTAGTATCCTTTTCAATCTAATCTCTTAAATTCACCTTGCAATACAAACATGATTAAAATAGAACATTAAGCATTATCATGTTCATAAAACCAAGTAATAAATAGGGTCCAATATGCAATATTTGACCTTCAACACTATATATAAACATAAATATAAAATATTGTGCAATAGCTTGATGATAGTGGGGACTTCTCTCTTTCTAAATGAAGGCTTTTCTTAGCTTGGATGAGTAATTTTGAAATGAGAGAAGGCCTCTATTTATAGGCTGAATTGTTGTTACTTCGGCTCATCTAAGATCTCCTTCGACTCGTCTAAGATCTAACCAAATTTCAAATTTTAGGAGCGATCAGATAAAACTGTCCTTTGACTAGTCGAAGGCCCTGCTCAACTGGTCGAGGACCCTCTTCGATTGGTCGAGCACTGCTTTCGACTGGTCGAGGGTGCTAAAAATTGTCGTTCGACTTCGAGTCGAGTACCCTTCGACTGGTCAAAGGTGTCTCTTCGACTGGTCAAGTAGCCTACTCGACTGGTCGAGAAACCACCAACAATATCCAATTTTTTAATTTAAATCCTGGATTGGTCGAAGAAAAACTTAAATTGGTCTAGCCACAGCTTAGACTAGTCGAACAAAGGCTTAGACTAGTCGAACTAAAGCCTAACCAAAGTATGAAAACTCGTGTAAGTTTAACATTTAAAAGCACTTAAGTCTAAGGTCTTTCTAAAGTCATTTTATATCTGAGAAAACTGGACATTGAAGTGTATACCTTGAATCTTCTACTTAAATCTTCAAAAGTGTTTAGTTGAACTTCTACTTAAAGTGCACTTAAAGGTGGAGCTTGATCTTTTACTAGAAATGTAGTAGAACTTGAATACTCTTTAGTTTAAACTATCCATCTTCATCACTTGAGCTTGAGCTTACATTTTCCAACTTCATGGCTAGTACTTAAAGGTGAAATTTCCATCTTAATTTACTTGAAGGTTCATTTGAAGGTGAACTTTCCATCACTTAAGATGTTTTGTCTCATCGAAATTTGACAAACAAAAGTGCACTTAGCACTTACAATCTCCCCCTTTGTCAAATTCGTGAAAAAACACTTAGTACAACAATTACAAAATAATGTAGCTAAAATTTCTTAAAATTTCTTCCTCTGCTACTCTCCCACAATGAGAGCTTCTCTCTGATTTGTACCCTTCTATTACACCTGTATTATAACATATACTCCCAATGCACAATTCCAACAAGTATCTTGCATTCATTATTTTAATTAACAGATCAACCATTCATCATCATTCATCATCAAAATAATATTTTCTCCCCCTTTTTGTCACAAATTGACAAAGAAAAGAGTATCAATATGAACATATATATGATTGAATCATCAGAATAAGAACTAGATAATCATAACTGAACCACGAGATAATCATTATAATTAAGTTCAGTAAGTTCAGCACTGGAGTAAAAAAAACATTAAGAGAGCATAAAGAGAGAGTATGTTCCACGAGTTTAACAAGTTAAACACACATAGTTAAAAGTTATACAGCCCAACATGAAAGAAAATCAAATCAACCTAATCAGAACCAGAGGAGGATGGAGGAGGTATAGATGGGCCAACCTGGTGAAGTCCTTTAGTAATGCGATGAAAATATATATGCATATACTTTATTGAGGATCTATGACTTTCAACCAGATTGTCCTGGGATACATTCAATTCAATAACCTTATCCTCTAAGGATCGAAGCCAATCATCAACCTGAGAAGGCTGAAAATCAGGATCAGCTTTATCATCTGATTCCAATTCTGCAAAAATATCATCCATAGATGTGTCCTCCGGCAATGGTGCTTCTTCATCTTCAACATCGTCTTCATCTCTTTGACTAGGGAGGTACTCCAAGTTCATCTTGTGAATATTTGTGTTATCAAAAGGTAGGACTACTTCAGGTGCCTCAGTCGAAGGAATGACAACGTTGCAATGGATAGCAAGAGTTGTCATGAGATATGCAAATGTGATGGAACCATGATCCGGATGTATACGAAATTGAATGATCAAGTAACATATCAAAGATGGAAGACAGATAGGCAAGCCAAAAGCAATGGAATGAAAAAGACGTGCCATAAAGGGAGTAAGTTCAGACTTATTCCCGAAGTAAGGATACACATTTGAAGTAAAAATATGATGAAGTACTCTAAATCAGGAATCATCTGGGTGGCACGAAGAGCATTACCAAAACTCCATTCAGTATTAAACCGACATAGTTTCTAGGTAATCTCCCGATGCTCAGACTCATACATCCTATCAGTAAGTGGCGGAATGGGTATGCCTTCATCATTTACATTCACATTAAGCAATCTTGAGATTAGGTGTCTCTCAACTAGAAATGTCCCTTCTCTAAAATTAATAGAGAATGTAAGGTTTTCAAGAGACAATTCTCCTATTGGGGTATACATACCTTGAGCTATGGAGCGGTATGTCGTTCCGCCCCAACCCAAAATATTATTCCAACCGACGACAAACAATATGGGCGAGAGTTTGAATGGAGCAATGTGATTAAGATTCACAATCCTTTCTATAATTATATCTCTAGTGCGGAGATCCCTTACATGCTCCAAATCTTCTTCGGAAGCTCTCAGGGTTCTCACCCTAACTAGAGTCGTCCGGGAGGAGGAGCCGCTAGGGCCCTTGCGAGAAGCCTTTCTCTTAGACTGATGCTCCATGTAGAGTTTATAAGAGAAAATATAAATGATGGGTTTGGCTTAAATCAGATTTTTGCCCAAAAACCCTCTATAAAAAGGATGCAAATCTCAAATCAATCACAAAATGAAGATTAACTAGCATCAAAGAATTCAAATCTAGAAGGAAATAAAAAATAAAGCATTACAATGACTCTATGAAGATGGGTTTGATGAGTGGAGCCACGACTAGTCGAGGAAGAAGAGAAAAATGAGATAAAAAAATGGGTTTTTCCCTCTTTTAATGAGTCAGCCCGCGGTCCACGACTGGTCGAGTGCTATCCTCAACTCATCGAGGGTCAATTGGTCGAGGACATACTTGACCCTATTGAGAAAATGAAAAAGAGTCTCATTTTTATTATTTTTAAAATGTTTTGTAATTTTTATTTGTATGCAAATAAAATAATAAATAAACAACATGATTTAATTAATTAGAAATACACATACCAATATCATGTTTTAATTTGAAATATCTATTCCTGTCAAGCGGTTTAATCATAATGTCAGCAAGCTGATTTTCAGTCTGAATATATTCTAATGAAATGTTTTTATCATTAACCAATTCTCGAATATAATAATATCTAATATCTATATGTTTTGTATGAGAATGTTGAATAGGATTATTTGAAATATTGATTGCGTTAGAATATCACAATACAAGATCATTGTATCTTGTGCAATTTCGTAATTAGTTAACATTCTTTTCATTCAAACTAGCTGGGTATAAGTATTACCAACTGTGATGTATTCAACTTTAGCTGTAGATAAAGATACAGAACTTTGTTTCTTACTGTGCAAGACAACTAAGCAATTTTCTACATAGAAACATCCACTACTAGTAGACTTTCTATCATCAATGTTTCCTGACCAGTCAGCATCAGTATATCCAGCTAGTTGAACAGATGTATCATGAGGATACTATAAACCAAAATTAGCAGTACTTGCGACATATCTGATTATATGTTTAACAGCAATAAGATGAGATTCTTTTGGATCAGATTAATATCTAGCACAGATTCCAACACTAAACACAATATCAGGTTTACTGGCAATTAAGTATAAGAGACTTCCAATCATGCTTTGATATAAGCGAGAATTTATACTTTTACCTGTTTCATCCTTTAAAAGTTTGAGAGTTGTACTCATAGAAGTATCAAACTTTTTACCATTCTCGAATTCAAATTTCTTCATAAAATTTAAAGTATATTTGGTTTCAGAAATGAAAATACCATCTTCTTATTGTTTTACTTGTAAACCAAGAAAATAATTCAATTCTCCAACCATATTCATTTCAAACTTTGATTTCTTAAGCTCTGCAAACTCAATGGACAAGTTAGTGCTTGTAGATCCATAAATAATATCATTAACATAGATCTGTACAATCAATATGAGTTAATTATATTTTTTGACAAATAATGTTTTATCAACACTTCCCATGATAAAGTTGTGACTGAGTAAGAACTTAGTCAACTTCTCATACCATGCTCTAGGAGCTTGTTTTAGACCATAAAGTGCATTTTTAAGGCGATATACATGATCTGAGAGTTTAGGGTCCTCAAAACTCTTAGGTTGTTTAACATAAACCTCTTCATGTAAATTACCGTTTAAAAATGCACTTTTAACATCCATTTGATATATCTTGAATTTTTTATTGCATGCAATTGATATAAACAATTTAATGAATTCAAGGCGAGCAACTGGTGCAAAGGTTTCATCATAATCGATTCCTTCTATCTGAGTGTATCCTTGCACAGCTAGTCTAGCCTTGTTTCTAATTATATTTCCCATTTCATCAGATTTGTTCTTGAAAATCTATTTGATTTCAATTATATATTTATTAGATGGTCTTGGAACAAAGTACCAAACATCATTTCTTACAAATTGATTTAACTCTTCTTGCATGGCTGCTATCCAATTCTCATCGGCAAGTGCTTCTTTTACATTAGTCGGTTCAATTTAAGAAGTGAAGCAAACGTAGTTACAGATATTCTCTAACTGCTTTCTTGTTCGTACACCAATAAGAGGATTACCTAATATTAAATCAGTAGGATGAACTTTAACTGATCTTAGTTCAACATTAACTGGATTAGATGAAGAGTCAGGTTTCTCGATATATTTGACTTCATCATCACCTAGACTTGGTGTAGGTGTGATCAGGTGATTGTCAATTACAACGTTAATGGATTCTTAGATCACTCTTATTCTTTTATTAAGAACACGATATGCTCGACTATTTAGAACATAACCCAAGAATATTCCTTCATCACTCTTAACTTCAAACTTTCCTAAATTTTTCTGGTTATGTAATATGAAGCACTTCCAAAAATTTAAAAGTATTTGACAGTTGGTTTCCTATTGAACCATAACTCATAGGTTGTTTTATCTTTTGATTTTCTTACATACACACGATTTATAATGTAGCATGCGGTATTAACAGCTTCAGCTCACAAGTTTTTGGGTAAAATCATGCTATTTAACATAACATTAGCCATTTCTTGTAGTACTCTATTCTTCCTTTCAACAACTCCATTCTGTTGAGGTGTTTTAGGAGCAAAGAACTCATGTGATATGTCATGATTGTACAGAATTTCTCAAAATTGATATTTTCGAATTCAGTACCATGATCACTTTTGATCTTGATTATTTACTTCTTATTCAGTCTGACTTCGTTTTAGTATTCTTTTAACTTCATTGAGAGTCTTAGATTTCTCTCTTATAAAGGCTACCCAAGTAAATCTGGTAAAATCATCAACGATAACCAGAAAGTACTTCTTTCCACCTCTACTCTCTGTTCTTGTTGGTCCAACCAAATCCATATGGAGAAGTTTAAGAGGTTTGGTTGTGGCTAAGGAGTTCACTTTCTTGTGACTACTTTTACTTTGCTTGCTAATTTAGCATGCGCCACATATCTTTTCTATCTTTTTTAATTTGGGTAGACCTCGAATAAGATCTATTTTTCTCAATCTATAAAGATTTCAGAAGTTAACATGTCCAAGACGTTTATGCTATAGTTTCGTTTCATCTGTTTGGATCATGTAACATGAAAAGTTAGAAGAGTATAACTTATTGATAATATAGCAATTTTCAGAAGTCCTATGATTATTTAATATCACACAACCTTTCTCATTTGTAATCTCGCATCCGTGATTAGTAAATTTCACGCTATGTTTGTTATCACAGATTTGAGATATACTTAGAAGATTGTATTTAAGTCTTTCAACATAAAAAATATTTTCAAAAGGAGGAAGGTTAGATAGTTGAATAGTACCTTGGCCTATAATTCTGCAGTTGCTTCCATCACCAAAAGTAACCAAACCGTCATTCATTTCTTTGAAGTTGGTGAATATTTCTTTGTCACCTGTCATATGTCTTGAACATCCACTATCTAGGTACCATTTTGAATGGCTAGAAGCTTTGAAGGGAGTGTGAACAACAAGACAAGTAACTTTTAGAACCCATTTCATTATAGTTCTGCGTTTAGGAGTTCCATTGGGTTTTCTCTGTTTATGAGAGTTGGAATATCTCTGAGTATTAACTTCGATTTCATTAGAGTTAAATTTAAGAAGCTCTTCGAGTAAGTCCACTATTTTTTCAGCTAAAGGATTATATCTTTGATTTCTATAGCTGATGACATTAGAATTAATCTTAGAAGCTTAAAAAGATTTTGAATTTTTGAAGTCATTTTGGTTATAGTTTCTCAAATTCTTACCTTTTGAGTTTGAGGATTCTCCTTTTACAAATATAGGAGATGTATTTTTACTTTTCAGCGAACTATCTTTGATATAGCCCAGACCCGATTTATCGCCACATTTTCTGGATGCGGTTGATAGTTTTTCCAGCTTATGGTCTCCATAACCATATCTCCAAGTATCCTTAGAACTCAAAAGAGAAGAAGCTTCGAGTTTTAGATTTTCATTTTCAATTCTGAGTTTTTCAAATTCTGAGGTTTTGAAATTTAAATAAGTTTTGCTTTTTCAAAACAATCAGAAAAATGAGTTTTTTCCAAAATATTTTTTTCAAGTTCTTCTTTTAGTTTAAGATATTTTTCCTTTTGAATTTTTAGTTTAACAGATATTTTATAACTTTCCCTGCATAGGGCATTATAGGCGTCTTGAAAAACATCTTCATTCTCATTTTCATGGTCACTCCTGATATTCTCATAATTAGATAAGTTACAGTTATCTAAGGAGGCAACTCTGGTTATAGTCATCAGGGCTTTCACTTCATTAGAAATTTCTCGTTCTGATTCATCTGACTTAGAAAAACTTTTAAAGCAGGATAATTCATCCCAAGTAGCTATCATGCCCTTTATTTTTTATTTATCCCTTTTAGGACATTTATTCGTCAAATGCCCGTATTCATGGTAGTTGAAACATTTACTGTCTTTTACAGATTTTCAGGTTTTAGATTTTCCCTTTCTTTTATCAGATGGTTTTTGAAAATCAGATATTTTCTTATTTTTGAAAATTCTATAAAACTTCTTAGCAAGTAAAGCCATATTATCCTCTGTATCTTTAATATCAGAATTAACATTGTTATCTTTTGAAATAGATTTGGATGACTTAAGAGCAATGGATTTACCTTTATGAGCTTTAAAATTTAAATCATATATTTGAAGAGAATCAACTAACTCCTCAACCTTCATTAAATCAGTGTCTCTGAGTTCCTGAATGGCAGTTATTTTGGAATTAAATTTCTCAAGAAGAGATCGTAGTATTTTAGCACAGACCTTGATTTCTCTAATTCCATCTCCTAGACCCCACATGGAATTTACTATATCATTTAATTTTGTATAGAAGTCCATGAAGGTTTCATTTTTTTCTATACGAATTTTCTCAAATTTTATAGTGAGGATTTAAACTTTAGATTTCTTGACTGTAGTAGTTCCTTCATGTGTCATTTTAAGAATATCCCAGGTTTGTTTAACTATATCACATGAAATGATTCTCTTAAATTCATTAGGTGATAGAGCATAAGTAATGGCATTTAAGGCCTTAGCATTTGCACTACTTTCATTTTTTTAAAGTGTAGTCCATAAATAAAATAGAGTTTCTTTCATGGACTTGGTTCCATCACTGCCTAGAACTTCAGACAAGGGTGGTTTCCATTTGGTTACAGTGGCTTGCCACATGCTTTCATCTAAGGATTTTAAGAAAATTCTCATTCTGGCTTTCCAATAAGCACAGTTGAGCCATCAAAAGGTGGTGGCCTTGTAATAGACAAGCTATCGAAATTTGACACAATGAAAGCTCTAGATCTTTAAACTCAAGGAGCTTAATTCAAAAAATATGAGCAACTTAGCTTTGATACCACTTGAAAAAGGCGAGCTAATAATCCTAGAGGGGGGGGGGTTGAATAAGACTATGCTAAATAAAAATTTCAAGGAACTGAAATAATAAATAAATCAGAACAAATCACTGATCTCAAAGTAGTAATATTGAGAAATTGATTCAAATTTACTTTATAGGACAACCTTACACCAAAAATAAAGTTTTAGGTAAGACAACCTGATTTCATGAATGTTTGTAAGGATCAAGATTACAAACTAAGCAAGAGACAAGAGAGATATCTATTACAAGCATTCATGACATATGCAAAAATAAATTTTAATCATTTATCACAGATACAAAACTTAAATCATTCACCCCAAACACCAGGAGTTATAATGGTTCGGTGTGTACACCAACTGTTATCAAATAGTCACACCTACTCCACTCCCAATAATCACAACCCACGTGATATTGGCGTTCACTAATAAACAAGGTTTTCACAGGTTCACCTTAAAACTTATACAACTGTGATTTTAGAAGGGCTATCACAAACAAAATCCTACGTTGAGATTTTCTTGCTATCTCAGTCAAAACCAATACATGAGATTTTCTGGATATCTCAAAGAAACCAAAAATTAAGAGTACAGAAGATACTTATCTTCTCTTTGAAGACGTTCTTGATGTAGCCCATAGAACCACTTCGCTTAATGTAAAATGTTCAATGTCCAGTAATACAATCAAGGGTTTTAGGTTCTAAATTGATTTTAAATTAATTCAAACCTCAGGCTACTTTTTTGAATCCCTTAGCTCTCAAAAGAATAGTGATTACTCTCTTTTCTAAAAAGTAAGATTCATAAACGAGAGATCAATGAATGATAATAAAAGCTATATAAACAGAAATATAAAATACCGTGCAATAACTTTATAATAGTGAGGACTTCTCTCTTTCTAAATGAAGGTTTTTCTTAGCTTGGATGAGTAATTTCGGAATGAGAGAAGGCCTTTATTTATACGCTGAAATGTTGTTGCTTTGACTCGTCTAAGATCTAACCAAATTTCAAATTTTGAGCGTGATCGAATAAAATTGTTCTTCGACTGGTTGAAGGCCTTGCTTGACTAGTCAATGGCCCTCTTCTACTGGTCGAGCACTGCCTTCGACTAATCGAGGGTGCTAAAAATTAGTCACTGGACTTCTCTCTCTCATTATCTAACAATCTCCTAAGCTCCCAAAGAAAGAACCCAACGTCCAAGCTCTCCAAGCCTCTCATGGAGAAGTAAGTGTGGCCCACCTTCCTACCATTCAATCCCACCCTCTGAGCTTCATCTCGACCATTGAATCGCACCCCTTAAAGCTCTAAAACACGTTGATGGAAGAAGGAAGAAGGGATCTTGAGGTGGGTGATTTTATGTTTTAATTTTGGTGATTTTAGGGCCCACTTATGGTGGGACCCATCTTGATCTATGCATTATATAGGGAGGGGCCATAGTGGTAGGGTCCCTCCCCTTCACCGATCTCTCTCTCTCTCTCTCTCTCTCTCTCTCTCTCTCTCTCTCTCTTCCATATTTTTCGGCCCATCCGATGATGTGTGATAAATCCAAACTGTCAAGCAGCCACTCGGGTCTAATTTGATGAGAAAAATAAATATCATTTTGATCCCGAGCTCGGGTGGGCCACATTGACGTGGACCCCACCTGATTTATGCATTTTACTCACACCATTCACGTGTCAGTGGGATCCCACCTATATATATATATATATATATATATATATATATATATATATTACATCTCCACCATCCATTCCATTTCCCAGCTCATTTTAGTCATTGAGCCAAAAAATGAAGTCAATTTGAATCTCCACCAGGCCACATCATAGGAAACAATCATATTTATTGTTAAAGTTTGATAGGGCCCACTGTAATATTTCTACACACCAAAACATATTGAATATTGGGCATATTAGACCCGTTGTAAGGCCCGTATTCTAGTCCGTACTGTTCCGTCGACTCCCGCGATCCTTCCCGACGAATTCCGATAACCCGCGACCTATAATCGACGTTTGCGCGCGACCCTAAGTCATATCCCATAGATCTTAGTCAGCTCAATCGGAGACTTATACCATTGTGACCGCAACATCGCCACAGTTCTAACGCCGCGTCTTGCATACCGATCCGATACCCTGGCCAGGAGATGTGGGCCCGCGTTTAGTTTGAGAAAATACCGCGGGTTTGCAATCCCAAGATAATCTCTACATCATGTCCCATCAATCAATCAATCAATCACCTCATGTCAAGTACAAGAGCAATCCTAAAGTCAACTCTCTCCCTCTCTCTCTCTCTTATATACCCATACATGTCAAGTACATCTATCAACTCACATCCATCACCTCTCTTACAACCACCCCTTCTCTGTCTCTTTCTCTTCACATTTTCCAAGCAACAAAGGAGATAAAAATAGTGCATGTCCAAGCACTCCCAAAAGAGAGAAAAGAGAGTATGTTGTGTGGCCCACTTCCTCTCCCAAGATCCATCATCGTAGCCCTTCATTTCTCATCATCTTCCATCAAAGAGGGACACAAGGAGATCGGCGTTCCATCGAACCAAGAAGATCGAACGGTAGGTGTTTTAAAGGCCTAGATTTAATGCTTTGATGATGAGCCAAGTGAGGCCTATCGATTGATGGTATGGATCTCACTTTGGACCCTAGGTGTGGCCGATGGCACACCTTGATCTTCATGATCATTCCATGATGGGGCCATTTTTCATGGACCCCATCATGATGTTTATTTTCCTTGCATGAATAGGGTCATCTAGACCTTGCATTTTAGTGGAGAAAGGATCTCCACCGTTGATTTTGATCGGTGGGCCCACATGTAATGGGACCCAATTGATTTATGTTGTGATGTATGGAAGGGAGGGCCCATAGTGTCGGGGTCCCTCCATCACACGTCTCTCTCTCTCTCTCTCTCTCTCTCTCTCTCTTTCATTATTTTTGGTGTGATGATGTGGCCGTGTAGCCCACCCAGATGAACCCCATCTTAATGTATGTCTTATCCACACCACCCAGCCTTTTGGTGGCCCACCTGGACAGCACGTCTATAGGTGGGGCCCACCTTAAATATATGTGTTGTGCCCAAACGGACGCTGGACATGAACTGAAAATAAAAATATTTGCTTGATTCAACAAGCTTTGGGGAGGGCCACTCGTGTAGGCCCCACCTTGATGTATGGCTTTAATCCACATCGTCCATCTTATTTCCCAAGTCATTTTAGGCGTTGAGGCGAAAAATGAAGCTAATCTGATTATCAAGTGGGTCATACCTTAGAAAACTGTGATTTCTATCGTTCAAGGCTTTTAGGACCCACCTTAATGTTTCTACATGCCAAAACATACTGAATATTGGGCTCATTTAGACTGTCTTGAGCCACAGAATCCAATGGTTGGGTTGGATTTTCCGGATGCGGGCCCCACCTAGGAAAAACCACAAAAAATTTATTTTTTTTAAAAAATACTAGCAGCAGACGCTGCTACTGGACGTCCAGAGAACGCTGCAGTAGCATCCTGCTGCGCCGTTGGAAAAAGAGGCAGGGACCGTGGGCCCCACCATGATGTGTGTTGGGCATCAACACCGTGCATTTGATGGGCCCCTTTAGGGCAGTGCACCCCCCCTCAAATCAACCGTATATGCACTCAGGTGGCCCACACTACAAGGAATAGTGAGGATTGAACGTTTGCCATTGACGCCCTTTCTGGATTCATAGAAGTTTTGAATCATTATGAAATTTGTTTTTTTACTTCAATCCGGGTTGGTGTGACCTTATCAACAGATTAGGTGGAAAATAAACATTATGGTGGGCCCCACATGGGACCCACTGATGTATGTGTTCCACACCTTCCATCAGTGTGGCCCCCACCTTGAGGTGGGTGCTTTATCTATGCTGTCCATCCCTATCGGACCCACGATGATGCATGTGTTGCATCCAAACTGTCCAACCCCTTTTGCAAGATCGTCTTAGGCTTGTGTTAGAAGAAAAATGAGACAGATCTAGGATCAGGTGGACCACATCATAGAAAAGAATGGGTTTGAACGTCCACCATTAAACCCTTGGGCTTCAAAGTTTGGACCAATATGATATTTGTTTTTCCTCTAAATCCAAGTCTTTGTAACCTTATGAATAGGCTGGATGGGAAATAAAACTTATGATGAGGCCCATTGGAATTTAACCGTGGAAATCATTATTAACACAGTTAAATATGGTACGGTCCAGTTGATCTTTTGATATGGTTCATTTTTATATAATACTCTATATGGATTTCTAAAAATAGATGAGTTGGACTCAGCCCATTTGAATTGGCCCATTTAACTCGGCCCATTCGACTTGGCCCATTCGTTTTGGCCCACTAATTCAGCCCATTTGATTAAGCCCGAGTGATATATGAGGCCCGTTGTTGAGGCCCACCTTGATATATATGAGGCCCATGGGTTGAGGCCCAATGGGATGTATATAAGGTCCATTGCAACGTGTGATTCCACCATGGTTTATGTAATGATATTTATGGCGAGCTATGCCTTGGGAAAAATTATGGTTTGACATCCACATTGTAAGAATAATATTGGTTAAATGTCCGCATTATAACTCTCCCTAGGGTCCATTGATAGGCCCATATTTGTTGTGTATAGGCCATCTAGGCCCATCCTCGTTGGAAGGATAGTTCATCACCATATAACATGCTTAGTATAGCTCCATGATTCATGCCCATACGCATCATATATATACTTGATATGAGGAATGTTTGATCATAACATAAGCCATTGGGCTGAGAGATTTACGGGACTCCTTATGAGACAGAGTGCCCCACATGATCGCGTGGTACGCGTAGGATTGTTGTATGACTGGTTGGTGTGACTCATGCATCTCGCATATGTGTGACATGATCATTGTATGCTCTAGCGACATCAGGGTCGTAGCCTCCATAGGCATATCATAGATGGCTAGATTGGATACTGAAAATATTGGTTCTAGCACTGTGGGCACGTAGGATGTCCTCAGGTGAAAGTCTCAGAACCTTTTTGGTACCAGGAGATGCTCCAACGTTTAGACCGAGTGGATACACGAGCACCCAAGTGCCGAATACCAGTAGGCCACATCTCCCACTGTGTCGTGGTCGGTTGGAAGGGGGTGTGGCCTTATCCGCCCGAGTGAGGGGGTTGTAAACTAGGCTGAGTTTGACCAGCTCGTAAATGAGTCCAATATCAACAAGCCGGGTAGGTATTGGCAGACTACTGGTCAGGCGGATAGTGTGGTCTATTCCACTTACTGTGTTGTGTGGCTAGGGAGGCAGCAATCAGTGTGAAGTGTCTTAGACCCCGGTGATATCCTAGAGGAGAACTGTACTGATATATGTACTTGATAAGGACTGGCATACTTGCATTGCATCTCGCATATGACATTCGGTTACGTAGGCCTCGCATCGCATGGCCTTGGTATGGCCGATAACATTCATGTCTTACATCGCATAGCCTTGGTACGGCTGATAGTATTCATGGACTTACCAACATAATTTCACATTTCTCTGATACTGCATACTTGGCACTTGTCTTGCACACACACTTGCACCACCCTCTAAGCTTTTGTAAGCTTATGCATGACCGTTGCGTGCAGGTGACGTTGGATCGCAGCAGCACTAAGGTTGGAGCCCGCATCAAATTATTTTAGAGCCTTTTGATCACCTTGTATTTCCTTTTCCGCATTGTACTTAAAATTTTTGATATAGTGGATATGTGTTGATGTTGTTTTGTGACTTAGTTATGCTTATGGTTATGCTCTATTACAAAAAAAAAAAATCATGCTGAAAATCCTCCTTGTAGGATCCCAGGATCGGAATCTGGCATACGAGTACCGGGAGCCGAGAATGGGGCACTACGGAGGCTGTCGGCGCCGGATTCAGCGATCGAGAATTTTGTAAGCCCGTTTTTCGAGTTTGGGGCGTGACACCTGTCATGAGCCATAGAACTCAGCCGGCGCACAAGATTGTCCTGATGTGGGCCCTACATACGAAATTCCTTAGAAAAAAATAAAATATATGTAACAGCCCTGGACGCTGTTGCTGCCAATGTCAAGAGGACGCTATGTTACAGCAAGCAGTGTCCAACTGCTTGGAAATGGACAGGGTCAGTGCGCCCCACCTCAGGCCCCACCATGATGCGTGTTGATCATCAACACCGTGCATTTGATGGGTCCCCTTTGGGAACTGAGATCCCCTAAAAATTAGCCATTCACAGGACTCAGGTGGTCCACACTTCAAAGCAGCAAGGGGTTGAACGTCTACCATTGAAACCCTTTTTAGGTCCCAGAAGTTTTGGATACATATGATATTTGTTTTTCATCTTTATTAAGGTCTGTGTGACCCTATCAACAGATGGGATGGAAAATAAACGTTATGGTGGGCCCCACCTCTATGGAAACGGACTGGCTAGTGTACCTCTCACAGCTTATATAGCTGTTGGATTGACGTCAGTAAGCTCAGTGGGTCTGATTACGAGGGATGTGTTAATCTAGATCGTCCATCTATGCAGGTCCCACCTTGATACACCTGTTGTACACGTGGACCCCACGTGATGTATATGTTTTATATCCACACTGTCCATCTATATGGACGGTGGAAATCCACCTTAATATATGTCTTTATCTGCACCGCCCAAGGTGCGGACGGTGCTGTGGTACCCACGTGATGTATCTGTGTGCACCACCATGTTGTATATGTTTCATCCACACCGTTCAAAATGCTTGGACGGTGCTAGACAGTATTTAGGCGATGTTGCAGATCCCACCTCCATGTATGTTTCATATCCACACCATCCAAAGTGTTTGGATGGTGCTGGACAACCACTGGAAGGTGCTAATTTACATGGGCAAAGTGGTTGGATAGTGCTGATTTACATAGGCAATGTTTAGACAGTGCTGATTTACCTGGACAACGTTTGGATGGTGCTGATATCCTTGGACAATATTTGGATGGTGATGATTATCATTAGTGAGCCATGTGCCCCATAGAATGATAGTGCACAGTGATACACATGCTGCACCTGCCACTATTGAAATGATTTTAGATGTAATCTAAGCCCTCACTCCCATTATAATGGGACCCACCATGATGCATGTGTTGTATCTATACCGTCCGACCATTTGAGAGATTGTTTTATGGCATGAGTAAAAGAATGAGTCAGATCTAGAATTCTAGCGGACCCCACCATTTGAAATAGTGGGGACAGTGACATCCACCATTCAAAAATTCTTAAGGGCCATGGCAGTTCCAAGCAAGCTAATATTTTTGTTTTCACTTGATCAATTTTAACTGATGAATAGGTTGGATCTCAAAATACATCACAGCGGGTCCTATACATGTTTTAACGGTGGGTGTGGCTGCTCCCACGGTTTTCTGTGGCGGGCCCTTTGTATTTTAACAATGAAAATCATTTTCTCTGCCGTTATTTGTGGTATGGTCCAGATGATCTTTTGATATGATTTATTTATTTGGATAATGCTCTAAAACGATCTCTTTAGATGGATGAATGGTGTAGCTAGAGTGACCCATTTGATATGGGCTATTTGATGTATTTGCGGCCCATTTGGTGAGGCCTAATGTGATGTATTTGGGCCCATGGGCTAAAGCCCATTGTGATGTATTTTGAGCCCATGGGTAGAGGCCCATTATGATATATTTGAGACCATGGGATGTGGCCCTTTGTGATGTATAGTAAGCTCGTGCCAGAGGTCAATTGTGATGTATATGCGGCCCATATGATGCGGCCCACCTGATGTATGAGAGGCCTATGGATGTGACCCATCGCGATGTGTGTTAGGCCCTTGTGTGAGGCCATAGGCCCACTATATGTTCAGCCCTATATGGGCCACTTCTTAGGAGCAATGTTGGTTAAAGATCCACATTGATGGGCAATGATGGTTAAACGTCTACATTGTGACCTTCCCTTAGGCCTGGTTAGGCCTATTCTCGTCATTCTCTAGTGGATTACCCCAAACGATTGGACCCCATTGATATTGCTTGATCCATCATCGGCTGTCTATCCATGGATCCCGCCTTGCATAGAGGTCGATTACCGATGCCGATTATCGAGGCTAATTTTGATTGTCGAGGCTGATTTCGATTGTTGAGGTCAATTGTATAAGCTGATTGTCGAGGTCAATTATCGAGGCTGATTCCGATTGTCAAGGCCAATTATATAGGCTGATTGTCGAGGTCAATTGTTAAGGCTGATTCCGATTGTCCAGGCCGATTGTCGAGGCTAGATATTGAGGCCGATTGTCGAGGCCCAATGTGATGTATATGTGGACCGTATTTGAGGCCCATTGTGATGTGTATTCAGCTCGTGTTTAAGACCCGATGTGATGTATATGAGGCCTATGTGATGAGGCCCATTGTGATGCATTTGAGGGTCAGGCGATGGAGCCCATTATGATGTATGTTAGGCTCATGTGAAAGGCCCATCATGATATGTATTAAGCTCTTGAGCAAGGCCCATGGTGTTATATATTTAGCCCTTGTGGGAGGCCATGGGTCCACTATATGTTAGGCTCTTTGTGGGGCATTCCTTGGGAGCAATGTTGGTTAAACGTCCACATTGTCGGGTCGATTGTCCATGCCAGTTATTGATATCGATTATGAGTGTGTGACGGCATAGCATCATGATACATGCTCATACGCATCATCTGCATGTTTGTTATGAGATGTGGTTGACCATTGCATTTGTCATTGGGCAGGTTGTTGTGAGACTCCCTGATAGGCGGAGGATATCTCACATAAGCATATGGTATGCGCAGGATTGATGCATGACTGGGTTGTATGACTCATGCTCCTTGCATTATGTGTTGTGATTACTGTACGCCCTAGTGACATTAGGGCTGTAACATCTTGTAACGCCCTGAAATTCGGGGGTCGAGCATAACTCAGCTCCCGAGTTCCAAAACATCACTTATGCAACATATTTGATGATGGATGTATGTTGACTGTATTAGTGCATAAAACATGGAATAGATTAAGCCAAAGCACAGATATAATTCAGGGATAAGTGAATAAAGCAAGCGAAAGACTTATAGAAATATATGTGAACAAGTGCAAATCCCTAAAGTACATACACAAACCAGGTCATAATGAAAGTGTTATTATCAAAATTACAAGTATCAAGTTACATCATTTAATTTTTCAAAAATAATCCCAGAATCCCGCGCATCAGAACAAGCTCGCTAGAACCCATCTGAAAACTGCATATAAAAGAAAGCAGCCTCATCATCATCCATCTCCCGCTCTGCCTCAGAAGTCGCATCAACATCTGCAACATCAGAACCTAAGACAGAGTCTCGTGGGTGTTTAACACCGCCCCAGAACGTGGGAGTGAGTGATCAACTCAGTGGAACAATAAGGCACTGGTTAACATGTTATCAGTTCAATTAAGCAGTAATGATAAAGCAGAACAATTAAATAAGTCCTAAGTACTCTTATTAATGCAAGGATGTATGCAAAATGATGCGTGCCCTCACGCGTACACCCTCAGCGTCTTCATCTTACGTTACGCATGATACCACCTCAAAGTGCGCCACATCTGCAAAGCACACGCAAATGCGGTGCATGGATATGATTACCAAGTTGTTATTAGTCCTTTCATACAGCAGGATTGGGAAGCTAAAGTACCTTCCTCATATCACCATCCAAACAGTGATCCATTCTAGGGTCGTCAATCCTAGACATCTCATACGATCATATGGTTGTAGGTCGTTGCAAATAGAGTTACTTGACGAACTCGACTAGCACGAGCGCACGTTGAGTTGAGCGACATAGAGTGCGCAAACACTCTACGTGGCCAAACCACTGCCGACAACTCTAATATGACTCGGGTTCGTCTAATCACGTCCTTTATGGCGAAAGCGATCTTAGCCACAACCTTAAGGCAGATTACCGATTTCCTGGACTATTCATAGTCCCAAACACATTACCCTACAACAGATATCCATATTAAATGTAGAACAGTAATGGAACAACAACTTCAATCATGTGGTACTCAAGCATTTGAAGAATATCAATTTAACATAAATGTAAGCATAAGTAAGACTTGAATTTAAATAACAAGGAATGTAACTAACATGAAGGAAATCATACACATCAATAGGAGCGTTGAGAATCACTTCTCAACACCCGCAACTAGATTGAAATATCACACTTTAGATCATTCAAACATTTCTACAAACACTTAGAATACACAATACAACATATATGACATATGTTGAAATACACACATTTGGACGATTCCTTTAACCAAGGAGTTGTCATACACATATCTAGCATACATACATGACAAATAATCATGGCAAACACAAGTGCATATTTTATACGTATACGGTACTTTATACATATACATAGAATACACAAATCTAATATAACATATGCATATCAGGAACACAACATAAACACAACATTTGGCATGTGAAATCTCATCCATAACAAGAATAAATCATTAACTGGCATTGAAAGCCTTGAAAACCATAACCTATACACTTAAAGTCCGCACCTTAAGCCAGAAAAGAACACCGAACTGATTTCAGACGAGATGTCTTCGTCAACGGCGACAAATTACCCTAAAACAAGGATAGAAATGAGATACAACAACACCAAGACTAATCTAAGCTCTAACACAGATTAAGGTTAGGTTAACTTAGCCATGCTGCTGTCAGACGCCATCGCGCCAGGCGGGCGGGCGGGCGGACAACACCCTCCCACGGCCCCTGACGTGGGCCCCACCTTGATGTTTATATGTCATCTAAGCCGTCCATATGGTGGGCCATCAGGGCAGAGAGCCCCCCTCCAAATTTCAGCCTCTTCCAAGACTCAGGTGGCCCACATCATGGGAAACAATGGGACTGAATGTCTGCCTTTGAAAACTTCTTCTGGGCCACAGAAGTTTTGGATCAATCTGAAATTTGTTTTTACTCTTCGTCCAGGTCTATGTGACCACATGGACCGATTGGATGGTGAACAAACATTATGGTGGGCCCCACGTGGGACCCACAGTGATGTATGTATTTTATTCACACCGTCCCCAGCACGGGACGGTGGAACCCACCGTGTATGTGTTCTCTCCAGGCCGTCCACGGCAGTGGACGGTGAGCTCCACCATGATTCATGTATTTATCCACACTGTCCACTGTCTGGACAGTGGACCCCATCATGATGCTTGTGTTGCATCCCCAACCGTCAATCCATTTTGCAAGCTCGTTTTAAGGCATGAGCTAAAGAATAAGTCAGATATGTGGTGATGTTGTTTTGTGACTTGGTTATGCTTGTAGTTATGCTCTATTACAAAAAAAATTTTCATACTGAAAATCCTCCTTTTAGGATCCCAAGATCGGAATCTGGTATGAGAATGCCGGAATCCGAGAATGGGGCACTACGGAGGCTGTCGGCACCGGATTCGGCGATCGGGAATTTTGTGAGCCCGTTTTCCGAGTTTGGGGCGTGACAAACTTACCCCAAGATGAACTCAGAATCGTCAGAATAACGATTCAAAGTGAAGGTTCAAAGATGTAGAAGAACAGGAAAGAATCCAAGATGATTCACCAACTTCTCTCTCACTATCTCTCTCTTTTCCACTCTCTCTCCAAGCTAGGGTTAGAGAAATTCGTATGGAAAAGAAAGCTAGGGTTTAAGGACTATAAATAGGCCTCAAATTGATGAAAATAACCCCAGGGCCAAGGTATACTTAGGGTATAACCAAAACCTGACTCTCGCGATCCAACGAAGCACTTCTGGTGGGCCTATAACCACGAAAGGTCGGACTTAAGCTCCTCGACCATGGATCTAGGTCAAGCTAAGTTTTCGTCCCGACCGGCTCTTTAGATCAGCCGTGGCGAACCACACTCAATTCAACGGTCACGAAATCTCGATCAGGTCCACAAGCATAAGGACATGCCTGGGCCACCTTTCCTGATCAGAGGGTGAAATTGGGTCAGAATCCAATGGTCGGATAGCTTAAAATCGTCGCGCAAGCGACACGACTCAGATTTCATAAAAGCTTAATAAATATCCAACCGTTCTCACACTCTTCACTCCGAACTCAATCAAATCGATCCAGAACATCACATGGACTTAATTTTCGAGGTGATGGTCAAACCCAACATGGTGACTGCAACAGCCTAAGATCATCGCTATCGGACTTTCGACGTGCGGTCCAGGTCCGATCCAGAACTTTCAAAAATTCCCCAGAACAACTGGATTTAGTGATGGATCCCAAATTTCAGAGTAACATAACGCTAACTAATCTACAAGTTTTGAGTCATGCAGATCGAATTTAAAGTGATTGATACGAATTTCACAAGCAATCGAGTATAGCGCTAATTACCCCAAAAACAACTACTTAGGGAAAGATAAGCACAAAATTTTCCAGGGTCATTATATAAGGGGTGTGCGCTACAACTGCGTCACACATACAATTTTCTAGTTGGACTAGAATTACCAAATTCATGTGGAGCCTTAAGGAGATGAATTTTGATGGGTTACAAATTCATCAACCCTTTCAACTATATAAACAAGGTTGGGTCCCCAAGCCTACATATAATTGAAACTTTTCATCCCATCACGGTGCTTCTCTAAAGTTATAATGTGAGTAAGATTTTGGGCATCTTTTCTCAGGTAGGTACATTTCATTTGGTTTCCATATTCCATGCATATCAGGGTCTTTTGCAATTCCATATATAGTTCACAGCACAAAAAAAAGTGGAGATTGAACGCTCACCTTTGAGAACTTCCAGGCTCACCGTGATGTTTTACTTGCCATCCAACTGATGAATGGAAAACACGACTGTAAGCTTATATTTGCACTATTTTATATGGTGTGGTTCCTTTGAGCTTTGGATCCGTATCATTCCTGAGACTCCGGCCTAGAATGAGCTAGAAAAACGGATGAATGGAGTGGATAAAACACATACGTCGTGGTGGGCCCCATAGAGCTTGGGCCACGTCGTGCCACACGCAATCCGCTTCCCTCGCGCCCGCACAAATAGAAAGCACATCCCTGCAGGCGGAAATTCGCGGGAAGCGCCCCTTTCAAACTCTCCACTCCGTCTTGACTCTTTCGACCTTTTGCCGCTTAAACGCGCTCGATGATTCCCAGCGGCGCATGGTAGCGGTTCCCGAGCCCAATCGCGACGATGTATGGAACGGACGGAGAGAGAATGCAGGAACGGACGATGCACCCCACCGATATCGAGAAGATCTGGCCTAATTATTTCCCCCAAACGGAGTTCTCCTCAGAAGATAACAGAAGGTTCAAGCTCATAAGGGAACTCGCCCATTTCTTATCTACTCCGCCAGCAGCACAACTCCTCCTTTCTCAGGTACCCTATCTCGACTTTGCTTACACAGAAAATTTCCCTTTCGTGGCCTTATGTTTCCATCTTTCATGTTTCTTGTCTGAAACGTGCTTCGCACGACATCTGTTTGATGAAATGAGTGTTTGATTTTGTTTCTCATTCTAGCATTTCAATGTTACGGGGTTGGGTTAAAACACTGTTTATTTTATTTTGTGTTGCTAATAAAATCATCCAGAATAAGGTGTCTAGCCTCTGCCGGTGATCTGAACTATTCAACACCTGGGCCACCACCATGGGTGGACCAAGGTGCGGCAGTTCCAGTGAGCCCCACCTTGACCTGTAAACAGATGGCTAAAAATTAAGAATACCATCCGTCACATTCACTGGGGAAAGGTCCATAAAGTCTATTAATTGGACGGTTATGACTCATCCAATTCAGTGCAATCCTTGAAGAGCAATTCTACTTGTCAAGGTAGTGTCTCATCTCCGATGTATACTGGTGTTCCAAACACACTACAATTTCAGTCAGTTCAACTGCTAAACCCTCTCTCTCTCTCTCTCCCATTCGCTTGCTCTCGTGACGTACAATTTACATCACAAAAGAATGCTGAACTGACTCAGCTAATTAGGACCACTTAAAAATGAGTTCATCTCATTTTTTAAAATTGTAATTATGTATTAGAGATCATTTTTCTTGGTAGGGATTATTAATATAACCAGAAATTTATATAAGGGTCCATTTGGTTGCAAGGCATCATGAAAGTCATGATCAATCTCCTAATTTGGTGGAAAATACCATGAACATGATATTTGATGTGGCGAAACACACCGTAATGATGGTCACTAATTCATAATGACATTGATGTTAACTAAAATGATATGAACTCATTTTTAAGTGGCAACCATGCATGCCTTAAAAGTATCTCCAAAAATAATGATTGTCGTTTGCTGGTTCAACTATTTAACGTATAACCATTCCATGAGATGAAATGGCATACAAACATTTTGAGTTGATCAAGAACTATCCATGAATTCTAAATGGGATTCAAGGAGATATCTGGATCAAGGGACGGAGATACCGGTGGTTTCCTACTATTAGAGAGATGGATATTGGATAAACTTAACGCCATGCATTTGCTGCTATTTCATCAAAATTATTAATCTCTTTGGCTGTGCCAAACATGCTTGTCCCTGGAAATCTCCCAAAATAACAGTTTCAGAATATGACTTTTTGTTATGAAGAAATCATAGGTGAGCTGAAAATGAGGTTTCCCTAAATAACTCGAACAAAGTTTAACTTGGGGTTATTTAGGAGTGAAAGAAGTTTGATGTACAATGCCCATGGGAGTTGGGACTTTCACAGGTCAATGTCATACTTTTTATTTATGGCACATGCCTGACCATCCCAATGCTTGAGCTTTTGACGTGTTGCCTAAAAAAAATTATTGCAAGGTATTAGGCATTTTACCTAGCTGCCTCACCTTATGTGGCACCTCTTCCAACTGTAGCATAAATGGTGGAAGCCACAAGTAAAAAGATGCTTAAAAGTTACCAAGAAGTTTCTTAAGCAAATAATATTTGTTCTAAGTACCAAATTATGAGAATTCCCATTTTTGGCAACACATGATTTGTAAAACAGGATAGGCTATGATGATGATTAATTACCAAATTATATCTTAGGATAAGTATAGTGAGGCCCCAAATATACATTACTATTGCAGGGATTACTTCTTATGAGACTTTGCTTAAGTATGAAATGTCTTCCAATTGAAGCTTTGTATTGGTGGCTCTTAGTAACCACTTCTTGACTTTTTTTTTTTTAAAGAAGTTAACTTCTTGCTCTGAAAAGCAACTCTTGCTAATGTTCATGCTTCATGTATAAAATACAAGATGAGCTTTTTAGCTTGCCTTACCAATGTACTTTTCTTCTTTAGATTTGATCAATTATGCTTTAATAAGCCAAACTTTTCAGCTTTTGGTGGTAAAATTTAGTTATTACCATCTCTATAGACATTCCAACTTACTGTTTTCTCAGGAGTTAGTTGACAATCCATTAACATGGAATAGGTAAAGGATGATGGTGGCCTTTGGTTTTTACCTGTTGACTTCCAGCAACTTCAAAAAATATGTGAAGTTGAGGAGTTCTATGCTGCTCTAGAGGTAGCACCTAAGGAAGCCCTCTTATGCATGGGTGCTGCAGTTCACATGGTACAAAATTTATGATTGTATGGACCTTGAAATTTCTTGCATTTCTTGCACAATATTTGCTGTTTAAGAATGACAACCCCTTTGCACTTGTAACAAGGCTTTGTTGCCCAAGTGGAAGGACTGCCAGTTGGAGGATGAGACGAGGATAAACATTCGGTTGCATAATCACCCTGAATCAACCATTGCTTTGAAGAACTTAAAAGCCTCCTATATCGGTAGCTTTTGTACATTGATTTAGTTTTCATATTTTTTCTTCTATGCTATGGTGTTGTTGGCCAATCAATACCAATTAAACAGAATAAGTGATATGAATTGCTCAAATAACAGGCAGGCTTGTTTCAGTTCGTGGTACTGTTGTCAAAGTTAGCACTGTCAGGCCTCTGGTGGTTCAAATGAATTTCGCATGTGGGAAGTGTGGAGCTGTTATTACACGTATATTTCCTGATGGGAAATATTCACCACCAATGGCTTGTGTTTTTCATGGATGCAAAAGTAGAACTTTTACCCCAATTAGATCTACTGCTCGGCCCATAGATTTTCAGAAAATAAGGCATGCACTACACTTTCCGTCTTGACCTCTGTTTCTCCTCTTGCATCTTGCATTATGCGATCTTATCAGTGATTTGCTTTTTCTTAATCCAGACTTCAGGAACTGTTGAGATTTGAGAATCATGAAGAAGGTCGAGTGCCTCGAACTGTAGAGTGTGAATTGACGGAAGATCTTGTGGATGCATGCATCCCTGGTGATGTGATGACAGTTACTGGGATTATAAAAGTAATTAACAATTATATGGATGTTGGAGGAGGTAAGGTATTTCAGATGCTCATGCAGTGCAGAATGAATATATATATATATATATATATATATATATATATTATCGAGTGCAAACATTTTCAACAAAATTGTGGTGCAAATGGGTGTTGTGGGCCCCACTGTGATGCATTGAACATATCCACTCTGGCCATCTCCCACACCCTCCTGCGATTAACCATTTGACCAAAAATGGAGCCAATCCATGACTTAGGTGGGTTACACGAGCAGGTATAATTGACGGGATGCCCACCCTTGATTCTCATAGAGGGCCCACCATGCTGTGTACATGCCATCCTATCCATAGATATGAAACATTTGCACTAGATGATGGCATACCTTAAAATTCAGGCCATTTTGTAACTTGGGTGGGGCAACTGCAAATCAATGGTGGGTGTCTCCCTCCAAACTTGTACATCTGTAACCGCCACAATACATCTGTAACAGTCACAATGGTATCGTTGAAACTTGCTTGAACTCGTTTCCACTAGAATTATGTTAAAAATGTTTGCACTAGATTTTATATGCATGCACACATGCACCCACACACACATACATATACGTATATACATACACACACATATCACACACACATATCTCTCTCTCTCTCTCTCTCTCTCTGTGTCTCATTGCCTTTTATCTTCTAATTCCTAGTTCTATTCATACAACATGATTTTGAGCTGTCGCTAAGCAATTGGTGCGTGCATGTGTGGTTCTATTCATACAATGTGATTTAGAATAGTCACTGAGCAATTGGTGCGTGTGCGTGTGTCATTGGTTCTATCTTCTAATTCTTAGTTCTATTCATACAACATGATTTTGAATACTGACTGAACAATTGGTATTTGTTGAATTAATTGTTTTCATAGGGGAACCCATGATATTCATTGTACCATAAAATCCACAACTTCTTGTTTCTGGAAGTTTATTTGTAAGGCTGGTAATTGGCTGCGTTTGGGCTTAGCAAAATTAAATTTTGAACAGGGCCAGCGAAAGTCTCCACCCAACTAGTTCAAAAGCCAGGCCTGAGCCTGACCTATTGCCAGCCAAATCAAATTTTGAACAGCAATCCTCCTAGATTGATGATAAGTACGGTTAAGCTTGGCAGTGGAAATTATTTGGAATAAGTTTCATTTGCCAAAATCTATATTGGAGAGAAGATAAAGCTTGGCTGCTGTTAATGATGATTGACGTGGGCCGTGCAGTTGTACGGTCCACCTGGATGATTGTAATAAGGGCTGTGCAACTCATAGTCTTTCATGTTGATCATGTTGCCCCTTGGTCTGTATTGGGTGCACTTAAGGTGCATAAGTCATATTGTAATGAGTATTATTGTCTTTTTTGGTTCTATTCTCTTTTTCTCTTGTTTGCATCCTTTTTTTCCTTCTTTCTCTTCTACACAAAACTACATGGTATTAGAGCGGTGATCGATCTAATCTAGATCTCTTTCTTCCCTCTCAATTCATAACCTCCTTTTCTTTTCTTCTTTTGTTATTCATATTTCCTTTATGGTGAGAGTTCCTTAAAAACTTATGGTTTCTTTTCTTCGGTGAGCCATTGTTTGTAATGGCCTACATGTCAAGTTGTGAATGGTGTGTTCCTAATCATCACTCTTCCTCATGTTCAATTGGAACATGTTGGGAGTTGATGCTGGATGATCTGGGGGGGGGAGAGAGAGAGAGAGGACATGAAAATTAAATATGATATGTAAGATTTCAGGCTTTAGATCATACTAATTTAGAAACAATCACAAAAAAATTCCACATCTCACATAAGATCAAGCATTCAACAAGGGGAATCTACGAGGGTCCAAGCCTACATATGTTAGGGTTGGATCAATTAAAAATTAAGACCAAACAATGCTTAAAGGAGAGTAGATTCATCCGCTCTTGCAAAGGATTATTCCCCAATCCAAGGGATTCACCATGTTTCAACTTGGGAAAGCCTAGGGTTTGCGAAAATGGAATAGAACTTGGAATTTAGGATTATTTAGGGTTAGGGTTAGGGATTTAAGGCGAGAGAGGAGAGGATTAGAGGAGAGGGAAGAGCCTGAAAATAGTCCACACGTGTGGACAACAATCTGCCCCAAGCGCACGTGCGTGGGGCCCACGAATCCGGGATTGGCCGCCTAGGGTGTGGTTGGCTAGGGATGAGCCACCCACACACCAAATTTCAGGCCGATCGGGTGTACGGTCTGTGCACGGTGCTTCGCCAAATTTTAGCCCTCTTGGAGGGCCTGATTTTGCAAATCTACTGTAAAGGAAGGATTGGCTGCAAAAGGGGGTGAATTTGAAGATTGGATGGCTGTGGGAGATGATGAATATTAATGGTAGGAGGTGGGGGCGATTTGGGATGGGTGTGGTTTCGCACCACGGTAGTTAGCCCTTCGAAGAAGGGATGGTTTCGCACCCAATTAGATTCCTTAACTCAGAGAATTAGAGAAGCAGGAAAACACAAAAATTTATTCATAATATTCGATGAGAAAAAATCTACATGGGATTGCCTATTTATAAGAAAACCCTAAACCCCAAAAGCCGCGCCATTTGCGCACACTATTACTTAGAGACAAAGTAACAAAAATAACATCTAATCAATGCAATCAAAACTAACCAAAATTCAAAGTCTTAGATTATCTAGGGTAGTGGGCCACGATTATGAGATCCAATGGTGGGATCCACATGATGATCGGGTCCACTCAAAGGAACCATAGCACAACCCTCTAACTAAGAGGCCCTCCATCGATGTCGTCATCGATTCAGATCGATGGTGGGGCCTTCCTCCTCCTTGCGTATGTGCTTAGGGGGGCGCGCATATGCGCGTGATGACCCCATCAACTCTCCTCTGATGCGAAGATTTCTCCACTGGCGAAACAAAACTCCTAAACCCCTCTAAGATGTTATGATCAATTCATTGAAGCTCCTCCTCAGTGAGCCACGTACTATCTGAAGCTGGGCGTGACTTCCACTTAACCAAGTACTTTTGAAACCGCCGTCTAACGTTGATACTATCTAATGGTCCAGAATATCCTCTATCTCCTCTTTGGGTGTGGGAAGGGTAGGTATGAGAGGTAGAGGCTGGGAAGAAGAGTCGGGAAGAGGCCATGGATCAAGGGCAAGGTCTGGGGAATCAGGATGGTTAGGCGAAAGGCCGGACAATGTATCTGTGGCCCCTTGAAATGCAATTAGATCCTCCACATTGAATGTGGAACTAATTCCCATAGAAGGTGAAAGATCTACCACATACGCATTGAGACCGTTTCGTTTTATAATTTTGAATGGTCTAGCACTAGCGCATGTAATTTATGAACGGCTCCCCGAGGGTACCGCTCTGGCCTGATGCGGACCATCGCAGAGTCCCATACATTGAATTCCTTGAAACGTTTATGTTGGTCTGCAGAAAGTTTATACTAGTAGTGATCTTTCGCCTGATTTCTTGATGTAATGAATGAATGTGATGTGCAAAGGACTCTGCAGACTCTGATGGCCTATGGGACGGTGACATAGGGACAAGATCAATAGGCTTCCTTGGTTTATAACCAGTAACGACTTCAAAAGGACTTAAACCTATGGACATATTGACAGAACAATTAAATGCAAACTCGGCTATAGGTAGTGCGGTGTCTCACGTCTTGGTGTACTCTCCCACTAAACATCTGAGCAAACTCCCTAGGCTCCTATTGACCACCTCAGTTTAACCATCGGTCTGAGGGTGGTAGGGAGAAGAAAATTAGAGCCTAGTATTCATCATATGCCATAATGTCTTCCAAAAATAACTCATGAATCGCATGTCACGGTCAGACACTATGGTTTTTGGTAACCCGTGAAGTTTGAACCTCACTAGAGAACAGCTTTGCAACATGAGATGCGTCAGAGGTCTTAGAACAAGGAATGAAGTGGGTCATTTTAGAAAAACGGTCCATGACAACAGATATGAAATCGTGTTTCCAAATAGTCTTGGGGAGCCCAAGCACGAAGTCCCTACTGATGTCCTGCCAAGGGATGAATGAAACTGACAAAGGTGTGTATAATCCCATATTTTACTTTTTTCGCTTTGACAGTTGACAAGTACAACATTGCTCTATAATTTTGGCCACATTTCGCTTGAGGCTTGGCCAATAGAACCTATCCTCCACTAGGGCAATGGTCTTGTCTCGACCAAAATGACCCACGCCCCCTCCTGAATGTAACTCTCAGACAAGAAAATCGCGGAGGGAGGTGCGCGGTATGCACAAGCGATCACTCATAAACAAATATCCGTCTAAAATCAAGTACTCATTGCTAGCTCTTGACAGATTCTCTAACAACGACGTGTACGCAACTCCAAAATCTGGACACTTAGAATAGTCCTCCTTGACACGCTCGAGGCCCGTGACTTCGACACTCATGAAATTGAGTAACGTGACTCGACGACTCAATGCGTCGGTAGACTTATTCTCTACATGGCCTTGTGCTTAAGCACAAAAGTTTACTCTTGAAGGAATTGGACCCATTTGCCTATGGTTTAATTTCTTCTGAGAGTTCAGATATCTCAAGGTCTCGTGATCTAAAAACAAGACGAATTCTTGCGGCAATAGATAGTGACGCCAGTGGCGTAGTAATTGCACTACCGTGTAGAATTCTTTGTCATAGGTGGAGTATTTTTGCTTCGCCTCATTCAGTTTCTCACTAAAAAAGGTGATAAGTTGCCCTTCCTGACTAAGTACTCCTCCTATGCCGATTCCTGATGCGTTGCATGCAACTTAAAAAACATTCGAAAAATCTGGAAGTTGCGTGACTAGAGCTTCGGTCATCCTGACCTTTATCTCCTTGAAGGCTTTCGAGGCTGCCTTAGTCCATTGAAACTCTCATTTTTTTATGCAATCCATGATGGGAGCCATAATGGAACTGAAGTCTCGAATGAATCGCCTATAAAAGGTGGCTAAGCCGTGAAAGTTGCGCACCTTGTGAATATTGCGGGGTTCAGGCCAATTGACAATGGCTTTGACCTTCTCAGGATCCGCCGACACACTCTCAGCTGACACAACAAAACCTAAGAAGATAACACTACTAGACATAAACACACTTCTTTAGGTTGGCGTACAATTTCTCAGCTCTAAGAATCCCACAAACCTGCCTTAAATGGTTGAGGTGTTATTCCTTGGTCATGATATAAATCAAGATATTATCAAAGTAGATGACCAGGAACTTCCCTATGAAGGGCTTCAACACTTGGGTCATCACACGCATGAAAGTACTTGGGGCATTAGTCAGCCCAAAAGGCATGACTAGCCACTCGTATAGCCCATCCTTCCAACATGTCTTCAAGACGCGGTATGGGAAATCGATACTTGACTGTGATTTTGTTGATGGCCCTACTATCAACACACATCCTCCATGTGCCATCCTTCTTAGGTGTAAGAAGGATAGGCACGGCATACGGGCTCATGCTCTCTCGAATGAAACCCTTTTCTAGGAGCTCATCAATCTGTCTTTTCAACTCTGCATGCTCCTTTGGGTTCATTCTGTAATGAGGGAGGTTTGGTAGAGTCGCCCCAGGGACTAAATCAATGGCATGCTGTATGTCCTTCATAGGGGGAAGCTCATTTGGTAGATCCTCATGAAAGACATCACGGAACTCATTCACTACTGAAATGGTCTTAGTGGGTAACTTTACACTAGCCTCTGGTGCACTCTTCCTAGCCACAAGGGCGTACACCATTGAGTCTGACTTAGTCTCTCGCTTAAAGTCTCCGACATTTAGAATATGGAGAGGCTTAGACTTGGACTTTGAATCCTTCAATTCCTTCGAGCCACTTACACCATTCTGTGGTGGACTCCTTTGCAGTCGCGTTCTTGGGTGGAAGTGGATTTAACTTGACTTTCTTGCCCTCAAACCAGAATGTACATACATTCGAACGACAAAAAATGGTGACATCGCTGTTATAGAGTCAAGGCCTACCCAAAATAATATGGCCAACATCTATAGGAACAACATCACACCAAAGTGTGTCTTTATATGATCCAAATTGAATAGGAACAAGACAATGATGCGAGACTGGAATGGAAGTCTCATCAACCCAAGACACTCTATAGGGTTGAGGATGGGCTTCAAGCTTCAAGCCCAAATAGCTCACAGTGCCAGTTGATGCCACATTGGCACAACTACCACTATCTACGATCATCTTGTAACTCTTATCACCACATTTTGCATAGGTATAGAAGATTGTGTTGTGGCGCCAATCGTCGATATTCTTTGCTTGGGCAAAGGCGTAATGCACAACTACCAAGGTCACAGACTCTTGCGCTCCCTCTTCCTCATCACTAGGGGTATCTGCTGGTTTATACTCTTCCTCCTCATCGTCACTTTCCGGGGCACTATTTCTACTTGCCCATCAATGAGGAGCACCTTGGTGCCCCCTTTCGTGCCATACTAGTGGGCAAAGTGACTAAACCCCTGACATCTAAAACACCTAGTTGCATTACTTTTGCGCGAGTTAGACCTGACAATTCCTTTACCCTTATTATCCTTGGGCCTAGACTGAGAACTACTGGAAGGATTGTTTTTGTATCCAATGCTAGGCTTAGCCCTAGAAGGGTTGGCCTTAGCGCTAGAATCGCGAAACTCAAACCGTCTTCCCACAGATGCTTTGAGGTATTGCTCAACCTCCAACACTACTTGATACATCTGTTCAAGAGTGTCTATGTCCCTGGCAAGCAACTTTCTCCTAATGTCAGAACGGAGGCCTGTCTTACATCGAGCAAGAGTGACTATGGGATTCTCATCAACTTTACACTGGGTCAAGTACTCTTCGAACTTCTCAATGTATTCCATCACTGTAAGGCTCGTATTCTAATTCGTACCATTCCTTAGACTGCTGCGATCCTCCTTGTCGAATTCCGGTGACCCACGACCTGTAGTCGGCATTTGCGCGCAACCTTAAGTCGCATCCCGTAGATCTGAGTCGACTCAACTCGAAACCTATACCCTAGCGACCGCGTCGTCGCCGCAGTTCCAACGCCACGTCTCACGTACCAATGTGATATCTAGGCTAGGAGCTGTGGGCCCACGTATATCTCGAGGAAACGCCGCGCGTTGCAAATTCCGAGAGAATCTCTATCCTTCTTTCACATCACTAGTCAAGTACACATCCCATCACAAACCCATGCTTTCTTTCTCCACAAGACAAGCAACCCATACCTCTCCCATTCCCAAAGTCAACCCTCATGTCATCTCTCCTTACACACCCATCTGTCACTCCATCCCACCTCATTTCTCTACCTAAATCCCAAGCAACCAAGAGAAAAATTCTAAGGAAAGAAAAGAACCCAAGATCAAGGCCCATCTCCTTACCACCAAATCTCACCATCCAACCCTTTAATCTTCATCATCCTCCATCAAAGAGAGAGCTTAGGAGGCAAGGATTCCAAGGAGCTAAAGAAGTGGACCACAGGTGTTTTGTAGGATTAAATTGTGATTTTAGTGATGGGCCAAGTGGGGCCAAATGTTTGATGGTATGGACCCCATTTTTGGGCCCTAGGTATGGCCAATGGCCCACCATGATGCATATATGAATTCCATGATGGGGCCATTCTCCATGGACCCCATCATGATGTTTATTTTGGTTGTAAGAAGGTCATCTAGACCTTGCAATTTGTTGGTGAGAAAGGGTCGTCCACCATTGATTTTGATGATTTAAGGGCCCACATGTGGTGGGACCCATTTGATGTATGCTTTGTATCATGTATAGGGAGGGCTCATAGCGGCGGAGCCCCTCCCCTCCACACGTCTCTCTCTCTCTCTCTCTCTCTCTCTCTCTCTCATATTTTGTAGTCCACCTAAGGAATCCGTGAAGGGATCCAAACCGTCCAGCAGTGGGACACCATTGCTATCCACCTTGCTGTCCACTTTGCTGTCCATTTCGGGACAGGCCCGGATGAAGGAAATCACAAATATCAGACCGATCCAAAGCTTGGTGGGCTACCACATGGGACCCACCTGATGCAAGTGTTATATCCAGGCCGTCCGTCCAACCCCCTGGACGTGAGGCCACCTTGATGTAGTGGTTCATCCAGGTCGTCCGTCCACTGGATGTCCAACAGGCTTGGACGACCAGGAAAACACAAATATTAGCTTTATTCAAAGCTTTGGTAGGCCACATGTGTGGACCCACCTGATGTATATGTCTCCCACGCTGTCCATCTACAGGGCTCACCCTGCATGTGTGTACCCAGCACCGTCCAGCAAGGGACTGGACGGTGGGCCCTATCATGATGCATGCGTTGTATCAGCACCATCCATCCCCTGGACGGTGGGACCGCTGTGATGTATGTGTTCTATTCACACTGTCCATCTCAGGGCGTGGACCTCACTATGATTTATTTATTATATCTGCACCATCTAGTCTGCTGGACGGTGGGAGCAGCCGTGATGTAAGTGTTGTATTCACGCCGTCCGTCCATGGACCTCACATGATGTACGTGTTTTATCCAGGCCGTCCACGTGAGACATGGACCCCACCATGATTTATGTATTTTACTTCGCACCGTCCAGCTTGCCGGACGGTGGGACCAGCAATGATGTATGTGTTGTATATCCACACCGTCTGGCCATGGATGGTGGGCCCACCTACTGTGTAAACATAGGGCCCACCTGCTGTATGAGCAGGGCCCACCTAAACTCTTCAGGCCCACCTTGATGTGTTGTAAGCACACTATCCATCCTGATGTGGTGAGGCCCAAGGCAATGTATATGTGGCCCATGTGATGAGGCCTAATATGATGTATATGTGGCCCATGTGTGAGGCCCAATGTGATGTGTATGAGGCCTAATATGATGTATATGTGGCCCTTGTGTGAGGCCCAATGTGATGTGTATGAGGCCCATTGTGGTATATGTGGCCCTTGTGTGAGGCTCAATGTGATGTATGTGAGGCCCATATGATGAGGCCATTGTGATATATGTGTGGCTTGTGTGATGAGGCCCATTGTGATGAAGCCTATGTGGTGGGGCCCATTGCGATGTATATAAGTTCCCTGTGATGAGACCCATTGTAATGTATATAAGGCCTATGGGATGAGGCCCATTGTGATGTATATGAGGCCTATGTGATGAGGACCATTGTGATGTATATGAGACCAGTGTATAAAATATCGGCGATATTATCGAAATATCGCCGATAATATCGGTGTTGCCGGCTATGCGACACCAAAACCCCCTTTTTTTGATTCGCTCCAAAAAATCGCCCATAATCTCGTCGGATTATCGATATTTTCCAAAATATCGTCGATATTTCACTGTTCCCACCAACCACGGGTGGGAACTGTAGCCAACAACCCCCTTTGTCAATAAAAGGGGAAGTTGTCGGCGAAAAAATGTAAAAAAATCGAAAAATTACCTGTTTTTTCGCCCGGATCTGGAGGAAGAAGCGAATTCAGAGCCTTGAGTGCAGATCGGCAATATCCGGTAAGATTCAACCCCAAAAATTTTCTTTTTTCCGTCGAAAAATCCTGCAACTTCTCGAATCTGCTTGCGGGGCGAGATCTTGACGGTTTTTTTTTTTCTTATTTGGGAATCTGGGATGAGGGAGAGGGATTTTCGGTTGAAATTTTGGAGAAATCGGTGGGATTTTGATGGAAATTTGAAATTTGAGAGGGATTTTCGGAATTTGGGGATCGGGCGGGCGTAAATGGGATCGCGTACGTGGTTCAGTACGCTGTTAACGTACTGAACACATTTTTCGGGGCCCACCGAGAATGTATCTGGTCGATCCATGCGGTCCATCCATTTTTCCATCTTATTTTAGGCGTTGGGACTAAAATTTAAGCATACCCAAAGATCGAGTGGACCATACCATTGGAAACAGTTGGAATAATGATTTCCACCGTTAAACCTTTCTAAGGCCCACAGTGATGTTTATTTCTCATCCAACCTGTTCATAAGATCACATAGACATGGATGAATTGAACACAAATATCAGCTTAATTCAAAACTTCTGTGGTCCCCAAGAAATTTTCAACGGTAGATTTCAATTCATACTGTTGACTACGGTGTGGTCCAATTGAGGTTTGGATATACTTCGTTTTTAGGATCATGACCTAAAATTATCTGCTAAAATGGATGGAAGGAGTGGATAAAATACATAAATCACGTTGGACCGCACAGTTGAAACCTTCCTGGTTCACGTTAACTGCTCAAGTGAGCCGTACTAAAGGGAAAATGTGGTTTGGGAAATTCCAACTGTTGAAACCTTCCTGGTTCAACAGTGATGTTTAGATGCCATCCGTACCATTAATAACGTCATTACTGTTGAGATGAACTGAAAACAAAAATATTGGCATGAATCAAAACTTTTGTGGCCCTACAAATATTTCAACTGTGGACGTTTAATTATCACTTTCTAGGCTCAATTGAGCTTTAGATACGGTTCGTTTTTGGCATCATGTCATAAAATGAACTCACAAAACTGATGAACGGGGAGGATGTTTCACAAACATCACAGCGGGCCCGACCTGAGCTTGCAGCGCAGGAAGGAAATCTCAGTCCTGCGCTGCATGGGGTGGAAAGGCTTCAAGGGTGGAAATCATTATTTCCACTGTTTCCTGTGGTATGGTCCACTTGAGACTTGTATGAGCTTCAATTTTGGGCTCAACGCGTAGAATGATATGAAAAAACGGATGGAAGGTGTGGATAAACCACATAAATTCACAGTGGGCCCAACTTAACAGCGTACTGAGTAACTTAGTAGCTAATCCGATTTCTGGATTGGCTACGGATAAAAGCCGTAGCCAAAGACACCCAGAACCATAGCTCAACTCGCTGACGGAGTGGAGATACCTCGTTTCAACACATGGCATCGATCCCAGTGGGGTGGCTAACCCAAATGGCTACTGATGTGACGTCACCGAGCCATGTGGACCCAACCATGATGCATGTATTGTATCCATACCATCCATTAATTTGGAGATATATTTTTATGTCATGAGAAAAAAAATGAGATAGCTCTAAAGTTCAAGTGGACCCCACCATAGAAAACAGTGGGGATAGTGACGTCCAGCGTTCAAAACTTTTTAGGGGCCACTGAAATTTCTGATCAATCTGATATTTTTATTTTCACTTCATTTATCTCGATGTTAACTTATGAATGGGTTGGATCTCAAAAATACATCACAGTAGACCCTATAAATATTTCGACGGTGGGTGCGATTGCTTCCACGGTTTTCTGTGGTGGATCCACTTTAACTTTAGATCTATGTCATTCATTTTCTCACGCATAAAAGTAAAACGATCTCTGCAAATGGTTGGATGGTATGGATACAACACACGCATCATGGTGGGTCCACATAGCTTGGTGACGTCACTTTAGTAGCCACTTGGCTACTGACCTTGTTAGCATCTAATCCATGTCCGAAAAAAAAAATGGATTGTCTACGCCCCTGCCACCAGCCAATGGCTAGTGGTCGGTGCTCTGTGGGCCCCACCATGATGAATGGTGGATATCCAATCACTATTATTTTCTTGTGGTGTGGTCCACCTGAGATTTATATTCCTATCATTTTTGGTATAAAGCCCTATAATGGTATGTAAAAATGGATGAAACATATACATCATGGTGGGGGCTGGGACCGCACTGTCGTGGATGAGGCTGGGCCGCACCTAATCCTTTACCTGTTACTCCATGTGGCTTTCATGCACATGCATTCATAAAGTAAAATCCAACCCATCCATCCTATGAAACTGTGATTTTTACTCCAATTTCCCAAAAATCAAGATGATCAGTTAATTAAATGGGCTACACCAGAGGGAATAAGTTGGGAGATAACGTCCACCATTTACATGGACCCATTAAATTGTATGTATAAATCATAGTAGGCCCCATAAAGTTTACTCAGTATGCAATCTGTAGACTCTTTCCTTAATTGTAATTTATATGAAAATTTGATTTGATCTAACATCTTAGCCCTTGAAATGATTTGGGCTTATTACACTGAATACGAGCCGATGCACTTTTTTTTTTTGTCCATTATTGCAAATTTGTATACTACTAGGGAGCAAAATGTTGTTTGGATCGGGAAAAGGAGGAGCAAGGGACATTGGGTGGAAACATGGACGGCCAGTGGAGGGGAATAAATATGGAGCCATTTGCAACTATTGTGGCCAAGTGATACGAAGTGGGGGAGTGTCTAGGCTAAAGGAACATTTGGCAGGGGGATACAAGAATGTGAAAGACTGTCCAAGTGTAACTAGGCCAGTGAGAGTGGAGATGAGAAGAGTGTTGAATGAAGCGAAGTCACGCAAGCTACAGTAAAAGGATTGGGAGAGGGATATGAGGGAGGAGCTACGAGGTATTGGACGGGGCTTAGGTGTTATCGACGAGCACGACGACGACGACGATGAGGGGATCATGTACCCCGATGACTGTGTTACGGCTCGAGAAAGGAGTGATTTTAGACAAGTGATTCGTGATTCTCGGGTTTCAGAGTGGGAGGGGGAGCAAAGAAGACGGATTGATGAGAGTAGGCCGTCATTTGGGACATCCCAACATGAGGCTGGTGGGAGCAGCGGACGATTTGAGGGAGGCAGCGGGCATGGCCTACAACGCACGCAAAACGCTCATGTCCTAGATGCACCCATCGCAGGCGTTAATAAAAAAAGATTAAAAAATATGTGGAGCAAGGGGCTCAAGGAGAAAGTGGGTGGCGCTATATCTAGGTGGTTCATCTCAAGCCATGTACCAACAAATGCAGCAGTCAGTCCTCACTTCAAAAATATGATTGAGGAGGTGCAGCGTGTCGGGCCCGGCGTGAAGCCTCCCACGCCATAAGAGATTCTTGGCGTCTACCTTGATCAGGAGCACGAGGAGATGCAGGCTTGGGTACGTGGACTCAAGCCGAACTGGAAGCAGTATGGGGTAACAATCATGTGTGATGGGTGGACAAGACTGTAGAGGACAACCAGTTTTCCTCAAATCCATTTATGTATCGGCCAGAATAAAAGATCACGAATACATATATGCACTCCTGAAAGGAGTGATTAGAGAAGTTGGGTCCCAGAATGTTGTCCAAGTTGTGACCGACAATGGCAGTGCGTTCGTTAAGGCGGGGAAGAAATTGATGAAGAAGTTCAATCTCTATTGGACCCCGTGTGCGGCACACTGCATTGATTTAATGCTTGAGGAGATAGGTCGGAGGGATTTTGTTAGGAAAACCATCCAGGATGCGAGGAGAGTGACAAACTTTATACACAATCACTTATGGTTGTTGGCTGCAATGCGTAAGTGTTGTGGTGGGGACATTGTTAGACCAGGCGCCACACGGTTCGCCACGAACTTCATTGCACTCGATAGCTTATACAGGCACCGCGTGGGTCTGAGAAATTTGTTCAGATCTGAGAAATACATGGAGTGGAATCAGAGGAAGACTGAGGGTGCAAAGACCTGTTCGAATATAGTGCTTTTTGATTCCTTCTGGGATAAAGTTCACAATGTCGTTTCCTTCCTGCATCCGATGTACAAGGTCCTACGAGCCGTAGATAATGAGATGTGGCCTTCGATGGGGATGGGGTCAATGTATGAGCTTATGAGAATTATGAGAGAGGGGATAATGACTGCAATCCCCACTTCATATTAGTGGGTGATTAATATCATCAATCGTCGATGGACTGGGACTCTCAAGCATCCACTCCACCAAGCTGGTAAGTTTGTTGATACGACTGAGTACTTTAAGCATCACTTCTGTTTGCATGTTAATACAACTGAGTAACTAATATTTGGGTTTCAGCATACTACCTGAATCCCAAATTTCATTATAAACGTCGGCTCCATGAGAATCGGGATTTTACGATGGCCGTTCACGAGGCGTTCGAACGATTGTTCCCAGAATCGACAGTGCAAGCAGATTTCGGTAACCAGGTAATGCAATAAAATTTCTTCCTTATAACCTGTAGAAATATGGGTGATTAAAAATAATGACCTGTGAATCCGTGTTTACAGTTGTTGCGGTTTAGGGATGCGAGGGGTATGTTCTCATCTACACTAGCAAAAGCATCGACTGAAACGATGATGCCGTGTGAGTATGGTAACATAATTAGGTAATTGCATTTTTCGTTTAAACTTCAAACTAAAACAAGCTCCTCATGGATATATAGGTGAGTGGTGGGCGATGTACGGAGTCAACACGCCCGCACTGCAGTTATTGGCCGTCCGTGTTCTCGCACAGATTGTATCCTCCTCACCTTGTGAGAGGAATTGGAGCACATGGTCACTCATACACACCAGCAAAAGGAACAGACTAGCATATGAGAAGCTGCAAAAGCTCGTTTACTGTCATTACAATATGAAGTTAAGAGAGAGGCAGGAGGCAGTTGCGGGTAGACCGAGACATGGAGGAAAATAAAGACCCGTTAGACCTGTTGTCTATAGGTACCATGGCACAGATAGGTGATGATGATGAGGACCCACTTTATGAGTGGGTCAAATCAGCTGATTTAGATGATGCGGAGGGAAGCCCTGCTCCACAGGTAGCCGAGGGAGCAGCGGCTCTGGGTATCGATGTCGATCAGGTAATAGAGAAACAGGTGGATACAGACTGCTTTGATCATTTGGTGAGGAGTTCGGCACGTTCCAAAGAGGGTGAGGAAGCATCTTCACGGCCCCCTCCTCATCATCAAGTCGTAGTGAGTGATGATGATGATGAGACTCAACCCCCACTTGACACTGGTCCTGTGGACGACGATGACGACGATGACGACGGTGATGAGGGAGGGGACGGAGGCACCGACACTAGTATAGGTGGTACTAGTGGGGGTGGGGGTGGCAGTGGTGGGGGGTACACGACGGCTCAGAGCCAACGATCCATTGGCCAGTTCACTGAGGAGCAGAGCTTTGACCATGCCACTCCGGACATGGACCATGGATCTCGTTCACCATCCAGGGCGAGAGCATCAGAGCCTAGATATATGTTCGAGCGTCGTTCGAAGAAGAAAGCTGGACGCACCGCGGCTGATGCTCTCACACGCAGCCTGTCATCTATGGACATAAGTTCAGATCAGGGGAGCTCTACCTCTGTCCCACCTTATGCTCATGGGGGATATCACGGGTATGGCCATGACAGCTCTGACATTCAGTCACGCTCTTTTACCCATGGGTATAGGCAGCCGGAAGATAGTTCTTCGAGTCATGACCCTTTGACAGGAGAATATTCGGGGTACCCGTATGACTGGCAACAGTACTATCAAGGAGTTGGGGTTGGACTTGATCTGTTCCCTCAGTACCCTGCTCAGGAAATGCCGTTGATGTATGTCACGCAATTCCCACGTCTAGGCGTATTCGTACAGTTTGGGGAGGATGACTATCAGAGGTACATAAGAGAGTTCCTCAATTGGTACGAGCAGGGGATGACTTGTGAATAGTACTGCCAATATGTTGGGCAGCAGTACTACTCTCAACTGCCACGGGATCCGGACAATGATTACGAGCCACCTCGTCACTCCATGTGGGGATGAAACATAGGTAGAAATGTGTATTTTTTTCAATTCATTTACTTTTGCATGTCTTAATTGTTGCAAGCTTGCATTTGTATTATATAAACTAATTTTGGTTACTATTTGAGTGATTTCTTACGACAATGCATACTTTTTGGCCCCCATTAAATGGAAACTTCTAATTTAATGCATTCTTTTTGCAAAATTTTCATTCCTGAATATGTAAATATGTGTATTTAGGCATGTGCTGAAGTTTCACTGAAAAATTCCACCATTTTCCTCATTTTCCCCTGCATTTCCGGTTATCGGCGATATTATCGGCGATTAATATCGTTATCTCCGACCAGCGAAACTTGTAGCGATACCGATAACTCGAACACTGTATGAGACCTATGGGATGAGGCCCATTGTGATATATGAGACTATTGTGTAAGGCCCAAATGTGATGATGATCTTACCATGATGTATATGATAATGTTTATGAGGCCCATCCACTTTTCTCTCTAGTTTAAGGGCCATGGGCCCCATTGTGAGATAGTCTCTATAGCGGGCCGCATTTTAGGAGACAATGGTGGTTAAATGTCCACATTATAAGCCTCCCTAGGGCCCGTTGTTAAGCACGTACTTAGGTGCAACAGTGGTTAAATGTCCACGTTGCAAATCCAAACCAAGGTGTCCTGTATCCATTACGATACGGCCGTATCGGCCGATACGTAACGGTAACGGCCGACACTGTTACGCGATACGGGGTCGGAACGCCCCCGATTCTGCGATCGTAACGGCCGTTATGGGCCATAACGACCGTTACGTTCCCGTAACGGCTGTTACGGGCTAAAGAAAATAGGAAAAAAAAGAAAAAAATAGCTCTTCTTCTTCTTTTGGATTGCTACGGCTATGGGCTTGCTTCTTCTTCCCTCTCTCTCTCTCTCTCCCTCTTCTTTCCCTCTTTTTCTTTTTGGTTTCCCTCTCTCTCCCTTCTTTTTCATTTGGTATCGGGAAAAAAATAAAATCGGAAGCAGATTGGTTGGTGTACCACACACTAGCTATATGGCTGCTGTAGGTACGTGTCATGTTAAGACGAGTGCTGACACTCCTTGAGCTCCGAGTTGTACAAACGGTTCAAAGGAGATCAAAGTTACATGGGCTTCACATTGATGTATTTATTATATCTACACCGTTCATCTATTTTTAGAGATCATTTTAGAGCATTACCCAAAAAAATGAATCATATCCAAAGATCGTTTGGACCACACCAAAAATAACGGCGGAGATAATGATTTTCACCGTTAAACAATTCGTAGGGCCCACCATAACGTTTGTTTTCCATCCAATCTGTTCGTAAGGTCAAAAAGACCTGAATGAAGAGGAAAAACAAATTTCATATTGATCTAAAACTTCTGTGATCCTAAAAAGGGTTTCAATGGTAGATGTTCAATCCCCCCACTGCTTTTTGCAGTGTGGTCCACTTGATAATTAAATCTGTATTATTTTTCGTGTCAAGCCTTAAGACGAGCTCGTCAAATGAATGGACGATTTAGATATAACACATACCTCATGATTAGACCCACAGGACTTGTTGACATTAAATGAATGGACTACGTAACTCTTACGCAGCACGCTTTTATCGCACCAGTTAATAAATGGTACACGTGCCACGTCGGCCAACCATGATGTATATATTTTATCCATGCCGTCCATCCATTTTGCCACATCATTTTAGGTCATGATCCAAAAAATTAGTAAGATCCAAATCTCGGGTGGACCACAACATAGGAAACATTGGTTATAGAATGCTCACCATTAAAAATTTCTTAGGGTCCACTGTAATGTTTATTTTCCATCTAACCTGTTAATAGGGTCACACTAACGTGTGGATGAAGGGAAAACACACATGTCAGCTTGATCTAAAAGTTTTGTAGCCCCCAATAAATTTTCAATGGTGGACGTTTAATTGTTGTTGTTTCCTATGGTGCGGTCCACCTAAGCTTTGGATCGGCCTCATTTTCTGGCTCATGCCCTAAAATTATTTGGTAAAATGGATGGACGGTGTGGATATAACACATTCATCATGTGTGGGGCGCAAAAAACTCTGACACTCGTGTGCTACACTTTACAATCCGAGTCCCATCTAATTCGGGCCCTTAAAAATTGTACGCGAGACATGTATTAACTTAAATTTACTAATTAAATTATGGACTGTAATTGCTAACTCATAATGCCAAAATCAAATTGTTTGAATAGTTTTAATTGTTAATTTGTGGACGCTTATTTTTTAAAATAGGGCCTTTTGATTTTTTTCATGATTCACTATCCAATAAATGTGCACCAATTCATAAGTGGGATAATGCGAATAAATTGCATGAATTTGAGGCTGATTTGGGGCATGGATTGGTCCTCCAAGTCTACCCGAAATTGGCAAAGCCATCTTCCTGAATTTAATTTCATTTTTTTAAAGAACTATTGGGAGAAATGATATCAAATTGTTAAGTATATAAATTAGATATTTAGAAAATTAAATATATGAATTTTGTAGTCAAATTCGGGTTATCTGGTTCATAAATTCATCAGACAGCCCGATACAACTTCTTACCAAAGAGAGAGAGAGAGAGGACATGAAAATTAAATATGATATGCAAGATTTCAGGCTTTAGATCATACTAATTTAGAAACAATCACAAAAAAAATTCCACATCCCACATAAGATCAAGCATTTAACAAGGGGAATCTACGAGGGTCCAAGCCTACATATGTTAGGGCTGGATCAATTAAAAATTCAAGACCAAACAATGCTCAATGGAGAGTAGATTCATCCACTCTTGCAAATGATTATTCCCTAATCCAAGGGATTCACCATGTTTCAATTCGGGAAAGCCTAGGGTTTGCAACAGTGGAATAGAACTTAGAATTTAGGATTATTTAGGGTTAGGGTTAGGGATTTAAGGTGAGAGAGGAGAGGATTAGAGGAGAGGGAAGAACCTGAAAATAGTCCACACGTGTGGACAACAATCTGGCCCAAGCGCACGTGCGTGGGTTCTTTCCCGCACGTGTGTGGGGCCCACGAATTCGGGATTGGCCACCTAGATCTGGTTGACCAGGGATGAGCCACCCACACACCAAATTTCAGGCCGATCGGGTGTTCGGTCTGTGCACGATGCTCCGCCAAAGTTTTAGCCCTCTTAGAGGGCCTGATTCTGCAAATCTATTGTAGAGGAAGGATTGACTGCAAAAGGGGGTGGATTTGAAGATTGGATGGCTGTGGGAGATGATGAATATTGATGGTAGGAGGTGGGGGCGATTTGGGTGGGTGTGGTTTCGCATCACGGTAGTTAGCCCTTCGAAGAAGGGAGGGTTTCGCACCCAATTAAATTCCTCAACTCAGAGAATTAGAGAAGCAGGAAAACTGTAAAATTTTATTCATAATATTCAATGAGAAAAAATCTACATGGGGTTGCCTATTTATAAGAAAACCCTAAACCCCAAAAGCCGCGCTATTTGCGCACATATTACTTAGAGACAAAGTAACAAAAATAACATCTAATCAATGCAATCAAAACCGTTCATGATGTTCGTAATAACGATAATAACCAAAATTCAAAGTCCTAGATTATCTAGGGTAGTGGGCCACGATCATGAGGTCCAATGGTGGGATCCACATGATGATCAGGTCCACTCCAAGGAACCATAGCACAACTCTCTAACTAAGAGGCCCTCCATGGATATCGTCATCGATCCAGATCGATGGTGGGGCCTTCCTCCTTGCGTACGCGAGGGGGGGGGGGGGGGGGCGTGTGCGCGTGATGTCCCCATCAGAGAGAGAGAGAGAGAGAGAGAGAGAGAGAGTCTTGTTTGTGTTGGGTTTCTAAACCCTAACACTCTTTTATTATAATGTTATAACACAAATACATACTCGGGAGTATAGAGAATTCAAATGGTGTTTGCTTTTCCGGTCCATTTGGGTGTATGCATAAGCATAGTGTTATGTGCTCTTGTAGAGTATGTATTTGTGTCACTGGTAATACAATAAAAGGTGTGTTAGGGCTTGAAGTCAGTAACAAGCTTTTCTCTCAAACCTGTCTCTCCTCTCTCTCTCTTTTCCTCCTATCTCCCTTTCCATTTTTTCTTCTTTTCACTCCATAAATCCATCAAAACCAACTTGGTATCAGAGTAGATCATTATGAGTTGATCGGCGCTATCGCAACATGTTGATGTCAGCAACCGTATGCCTGATGTCAACACTATACATTTTGCATGGCTCATTTCTCATTGGGAAGAACATGGTCTGAAGCTGCTTGATTTTAGAAGATTTATGGTGATTTTTGCAGAATTTTTGGAGGCCATTCGAGGTATGTTTGGACCATTTTTCACATTCGACCAAAAACTCCAAATCTCTAAGTTTCGGTGATTCCTCTCAAATCGGTGGACATTTCCTTGATTTCTCTTCATAGTGAGGCTTGGATTCACTGTTTTTGATGACCCATGGAGTTTTTACCTCATGTTAGGAAGATTTGAGAGAGCATGGATCTAAATGGTGGTTTGGCTGTACCATTTTTAAGGCTTGGGGCCCGCGGCTGTACACCAAAACTCTCAATTGAAAGTGCCGTAGTTTGTCAATTAGCATGTAGTCCGAGTTTTAGAGTCAAGTGAGCCCCAAAGAAGACCCAAGACTGAAGACTCAAAGGGTTAGAAGCATTAAAAGGCAAGTTAAGGTAAGCTAGCCTCACAAACCTAGCCAAACCCTACACTTAAAACCCTCAAAACATAGCCCATACTTGACCAAATACATCTAGGAAAAAACCTCTGTTAGGTATGCTAAATAGTTAGGAAGTCGGATGTTGGAGTTTAAAGATAAATATGAAAAACAGCCATGTTCGATGCCATCGAGGTGACATCGAACTGTCTTCGATGTCATCGAAGGTAGCTCCATGACATCGAGCTTGAGCCAAAACAGTCCATCAACCAAACATAGAAAATCTGGACATTATCGATGACATCGAACTTAGGTTCGATGACATCGTAAAGAGGCTCAAACACTCCAGCAAGCTTTCAAGGAAAATAAGTAATTCTTTGATGGCATCGAACCCAGTTCGATAACATCGAACTTAAGTTTTGATGACATCGAAAGACGACACATTTTGTCCAACAAGCTAACATGGAAAGTTTGGATATTCTCGATGGCATCGAAGCTTGTTCGATAGCATCGAAATTCAAACTTAGATGGCATCGAACTCATCTTCGATGACATTGAAAAAGTGCTCAAACAGTCCAAAAAGTTATCTTAGAAAATCGGAATTATAGCAATGGCATCGAACCACCCTTCGATGTGATCAAAGGACATTATCAATGACATCTAAGGTTAGTTTGACGACATCGTAAATGGACCCAAATTGTCCAACAACCATAGCTCATATATTCGTAAATTCTCGATAACATTGACAGAATCTGTCCAGCAACTATTTGAAAATCTTGTTGCTATGGTTCAATGGACTCTAAGAATGTTTGATGGCATCGAAGGTAACTTTGATGGCATCGAACTTGACAGTTTTCTGCCCGTTTTTTGACCATTGGGATTTCGTTCTATATATCGTAATGGGTTGTTCTTTGGCAATGTGGTGAGTATTGAAGAGAGCTTTGAGAGAGTTAATTGTAGGAGTTAATACCCATCTTCTCAAGCTCTCTTTCCTTATGGAGTTCATCATTCAATCCTTGTCTTAAAGACAATCATTGGCATATTCAAAGCTTGGATTGAACAATGAACTCCGTCATTCATTGATGCTCTAGCAACCATCATTATTAGCAAATCTATATGCTAGGAAGCATTGAATGCTTAGCCTTGGGGATTCCTTCTAGTTCTTAAAGACCAATTATCACCTAGATAGGATTTTCCCAAAACCCTTAACCCATCAACCTCGGCATCAACATTGGAGCATCATCACTTGGTTGCGGTTCAAGGGAGCTGAAGACTCGTCAACAACCTGGAAGGTCTTCATCAAATGTGTTGAATGGGGCTCGCTCACTTGTAGGTAAGTACAAGAGTCCACCTTATGTCTGAAAACCTTTCCTTGTGTAGGATTGGAATTTAGAGTTTGTTTTCCCAAACTCGCTTAGTCCTTGCGTAGGCCTCCGACGGGAGATTACATATTGTGTCTTTGTATAGGACTTCTCAAGTTCTTGTGTAGAACTTGGTAAGACCTTGTGTAGGTTGTGAAGGTTTATGGTTAACCTCATTTAAAACTATTGGATAGTGAAATCCGGCACACTCTAGGAGAGAGTGGGTCAGCCAGAAGTGGAGTAGGCACGTAGCCGAACCACTATATATCATTGTGCATCGTGGTGAATGTTTTGATTCATGTTTTGTGTTGATTGATTGTTCTTTATGCTCTATTCACTTTCTGCATAAAACATGTTTGTTAAAATGCATGAATGATATATATCATGGCTTAACTTAGTTTATGCACTTCTTCTCACTTAAACTCCTTTACTTGATTGTTTGGAAGTAAGTGCATGCAATTAGATTAGTTAAAATTTGAAAAGTCCTATTCACTTCCCTCTAGGACGATTAGACATATCTTCAAGCTTCGTTTGTAGCGGTTAGGCCGCAATTTCATCAATGTATGTCTCAGGAGCTGATCTAGTGTAGAGGGCATCCTCCTTTCTTGACTCAAATCTCGTTGTGAGTGTAGCTGCTGTATTTCTCTTTTAAAGCTGCTTTTGGGACCTCATGTCCTCTTCTAAAAACCATCTCCGTACAAATATGAGTGTCTCATTGTGTGTGCTCTCTTGTAGCTGTTGTGGCTTCCTTTAGTGTTTCTAAGTCATCTGAGGTATGTTTGGACCGTTTTCCACATTTGACAGAAAAACTCCAAATCTCAAAGTTTCGGTGGTGCCTCTCAAATTGGTGGACGTTTCCTTGATTTATCTTCATAGTGAGGGTCAGATGCATTGTTCTTGATGACCCATGGACTTTTTACCTTATGTTGGGAAGAATTGAGAGAGCAGGGAGCCAAATGGTGGTTCGATTGTACTGCGTTTGGGGCCTGGGTCCTGCGGCTATATACCAAAACTCTCGATGTATGCTTAAGGAGCTGATCTAGCATGGAGGGTGGCCTCTTTGCCTGTATTTCTCTTGTAAAGCTGCTTTTGGGACCTCAGTTCCTCTTCTAGTACCCATCCTCATACAAATTTGAGAGTATCTTATCATGTGTGCTCTCTCGTAGCTGTTGTAGCTTTCTTTTGTGTTGCTAGGCCCTTATGGGGGATAAAACTTCTTTCATATCCAGAGTCAGATCATCAGAATCACACCTCTTGTTGATTACTACAGTAAAGTTGAACGGTAACAACTATTTGCAGTGGGCTCAATCAATGAAATTGTTTCTTGGAGGAGGAGATAGACTTTCTTACAGACTAGATGAAGCCCCATATCCTTTAGATGGGAATTTCAAGATTTGGACCAAGCCAAGGAGAACTACCAAGTCATGGCTTGGTTGCTTAACAATATGAAACCTATTGTGAGTAATTCATTTATGTTTCTGACGTCTGCCAAGAGGATATGAGACACCCTTTATGATATGTATTCATAGGCTTAAAATGTATCCAGAATTTTCCAGTTGACCTTAGACATCAGGGAATTCCAACAAGACTCAAGATCCCTGAAGGAGTATTTTTCAGCTCTTCGGGATATGTGGAATGAGTTGGATCTCTATCATCCACTCCCTTCCCACTGTACCGTGGACTATGAACATGCATGGAAATAACATGAAGAAACTAAAATCATGCAATTTCTATCAGGCCTCAACTCTGAGTATTATACCGTTTGGAAGTAGATCATAGTCATTGACCCTATTCATTCTCTAATAGCTATCTATGCCATGTGTCAAAGGGTTAATACATCATCCAACCCTAATTTTGCTCCTCCTGATTGATCTGCTTATATTGTTGTATTGTTGGAGACTGACTTTCTTTTAGTCATGGGATTCTATCTCTAATGTGAAGCCGTTAGGGACATGGACGCAATAGTGGATCGGGAATCAAGGCAAGGGTTGTGACACTGATCGTGGTAGCCATGGTAATTAAGGCTGTGGTGGACGAGGATGAGGACGTGATGGACCACACCTTTGTACACACTATCTGGGAACAAATCACTTTGTTAATAGATGCTATGATCTTGTTGGCCATCCGTCTTGGGTTGGCGTATCCATAGCCAATAGTGCCTCCACTAGTTCTGAGAAGACTTTATCGCCGCCTGCAGTGGAGAAGCATTCTTCAAGTGATTTAGTCCTTTGTCTCGTGAGGCTGATGATGCATTAATGCGACTTCATGTTTGTGATGTTTCTAATACTTCCAGATCCACGATAGCCCAGTCAAGTACTGCTCTTAGTGTGTCCTTTTTTTTTTCCCTGGGCCAATGACTCTGGAGCCACGTCTCACATGACTAGTAAGTCTCATCGATTTAGTTCTTATCTTCCTTCTAACCAATTACACTTTATTATTGTTGCTGATGGAAACCAAACTACTGTAATCGGAACGGTTTCCATTAGGAGGAAATTTGGTTACATGGAAAAGTAAGAAGCAACATGTTGTAACCCGATCCAGTGCCCTAGTAGAGTATAGAGCTATGGCTTACACCACATTTGAGCTTGTTTGGTTGAAGAAGCTACTATAGGAAATGGGTTTTGTCGTGAGCCCGCCGATGCAGTTGTTTTGCACCACCTCTCATATTACGAACAATCCAGTTTATCATGAGAGAAACAATCATATTGAGGTTGACTGTCACTTCATAGAAGGTTTCTAGTGGCGACATTTCTACACCATAAGTCTTAGGATCAACTTGCTGATTTATTCACTAAATCTCTTGGGTGGAATCATCTTGCACGCATTAATTCCAACCTAGCCATAGATTAAGCCTATGTTCTAGTTTGAGGGGGAGTGTTAATGAAGTTAGATGTGGCTTTATAGTTGTATGACCTATTTGGATGGTTCTAGTAAGGGCCATATAGCCGTACGACACACCTATTGTTTGGTTTGATCATGTTGTTCCTTACTCAGTCCTATTGGGTGCACTTAAGGTGAACAAGTTATATATTTAATAAGTGAAGTGTATTATTATCTTGTTTGGTTTTATTACTTAATGAATATAAGGAGAGGTCGGGGACATCTAATCCCACTCCTTTTACTCTATTCTACTTTTCTCTTCTTTTCTCTCCCTTTTTTTCTTTCTTCCTTTCTCTTCCACACAAAACTCCAGGTGCATTATGAGAAATAAGGAGCTCTCGTCTGACGATCCATCATAGACGATTGGAAAAGTAACAACATGATGGTGATATCTTGGCCCAATTTCATGCAGTTGAGCATTAGTTGTGGTCTCATGTTTAAGAAGACTGCGAAAGAAATATGAGATATGGTTGTGATTCTTGTGAAGATGAGCCCTATGCATGTTGCACCATATTGTATGGGAGTTCTCTTTAAAAGAAATATGACTGTTAGTCGTAGGTGCCCCATGTACTTAAGTCCATTCTAGAAACTATACATCACATTAATTGATAAGTGGTTTTTAGTTTCGCCCACCACACTGTGTTGGAGGATTCTCAAAGTTTACTGGTGTTGGAGATTTGGAGCAACACCTTGGGTGCATTCATGGGCATTGTTCAGAGTATCCCTGATAATACGATAATATCCCCAATTATTTGCTTCTCCAGCTGGACGATATTGATAACACTAGTAGTATAGGAATTTCTAGGTATCAACAATATATAACTAAGTATTGCCGATGTATCGATATCGCTAATGTATCGCCAATATCTTCGACTATGTAAATCTTAGGTATTGCTTGTATTGCCAATGTATTGCTGATATTTTCAACTATGCAAATTCCAGGTGTCGCTTATATTGCCAGTATATTGGTGATATTTTGATAATATCGCCAATGTATCGATATCGCCAAAAATCTATTTTATTAAAAATATTCGGATGGATGGGGTGGTTGGATGGATAGATGGGATGGATGTCTGGATGTTTGGATGATTGGATGAGATGGATGTATGGTTGGGTGGATGGATGGGTTGGATGGATGGATGAGATGGTTGGATGGGATGGATGGATTGATGGTTGGATGGTTGGATCATCATGCATGCGTATTGTGTTTATATGCTTATTTATACATGGATGTATAATATATGAATGCATTATGCACGTTTGTTTGTGTGTTAATTGGTTTAATAAGATTTAAGTGATTGTTGTGTTACTATTGGACTGATGTCTTATAACAAATACTTTTAGGCCCCATTAAATGGAAACTTACTATGTATGCATTTTATTTTATTTTTTTTTAACTCCTAAATATGCAAATATGTGTATTTAGCATCTTCTAAAATTTCACTAAAAAATTCCAACATTTTCCCCATGTTTCCCCAATGTTTTCTCACTTTTATGGAAATTGGCAATATCGATATTCTTTCCGTATACCCGGTCATCGAAACTTGTAGCGATACTGATACTTCGAACACTGTTTATGGGAAAAGAATTTTGAAATTGTAATATGCCTTCTATGCTATTTTTTCCCTCATTTTTCCTTCATCTTTCTTGTTTTCTTCTAGATATCCAATCCCACTCACAAATTCTGAAATCCATTTGTAGGAACCCGAAAGCCCAATCACAACCCTCAAAATGCAAAAACCTAAGACCGAATCTATCCTTAAAGCTCAAATCCTAAAACACACTAATGTCATTCCTTAGGTCAAAATAACACATCCTTATTTTGAAAACAAAACCCAACAAAAAAAAAAAAAAAAACCCAAATTCCAATTGACACCACCTGGTAACTTCACTTTGAAATTCCAATCTGTCATACAAACACTAACCTTGTCAAAAAAAAAAAAAAAAAAAAAAAGGTAAAAAAAATAATCCTAGCCTGATTTTGAATCCCACGGCTAGTCGCACAACCAAAAGCCCCAAATCACCCCGCATGATAACTCTAAATGGCCCCAAAACCCAACCCAAACGACTTCAAATTAATTAATATCTAAAAGCCTTCTTCCAATTCTTAATCCCAAGCCCATAACCCTAGTCCTTAATCCCTCTCCTATTGTCTCTCCCTTTTAAAGCTTCCCACTCCCCTTGCTTGCACTCATCTATTCTCCATAGCACTTCGTCTTCTATTCTCGTGGTTTCTCCGTTTCCCATCACTAAACCTACTTCCAATTTAGCTTTCTAGACTTAAAAACCATGGTTAGATGAAACTATTCAAACATAGGTGGTACATGCTATGTGTAATCTAGACTCAAGCTTCCTGCCCTTAGCTTAATCTAGAGTCAAGCGCGCTACCCTTTGCTTAATCTAGACTCACGCTTGATAGATAAGCACTTGATTTTGAATACTGTATGATGATAAAGTGTTCCTTCTTTATTATTATTATTATTATTATTATTATTATAAGGATAAATTTACAATCATCATCGATCTCAAACATTCGTGTCATTGATGATTATGATCAAGAACTGTCAACATGTTATTTATAGAAATATAAGTTAAAATGGAATTTTGGCTAGACTGCTTATGCATATATTTTTACAAAATCCTTAAATGCTGTTATTTGATATTCAACACTCTTAGTGTTTTTATTGCATGAATTCATTGATATAAGCTGTTGCTTTTTTGACTTTGTCTCATAGTCCTTGTAAGGTGCCACATTTAAAGTGATTTCGGTTGACTTGCTATTTTTGGAAGTATTGACTTGGTGGAAGTCTAAATGGCAACATGTTTGCCATGGACTTGATAGGAATTTGTTATTGTTTCCTTAAAACTTTCTTCCCGTATAGTTCTTCCTCATTCAACTTTCTGTTACAATGTTGTTGATGCAAGCACTCATGTCTTCTTTCTTTGATGGATGTGAATTGCAGTAATTTGTATCACCATCCCTATCAAAGCTCTAACATGGTGCAGGATAGGCTTATTGAAGTTTGTATTTTTTCAGGGAAGTCAAAAAACAAGAATCAAGGATTATACTACTTGTATTTGGAAGCAATTTCAATTCAGAACTCAAAATCCCAGTCTGTTCCTGAAGATTTGCAAGTTGCTGGTTCTGATAATAGAGCTTCGGTGCTGTTTGATTTGTACTCATTTTCACCAAGGGATTTGGAATTTGTTGTCAAGTTTTCAGAGGAGCATGGTTCAGATATCTTGCGCCAAATACTTCATTCTATTTGCCCCTCCATTTATGGACATGAACTCGTCAAAGGTGGTCTTTTATTTTTCATCTTTTAAAAAAAAAAAAAAAAAAAAAAAAACTTTTCCCAAGTGCTTTGTGCATTCATTGTTTAGAAAGTGGAGAATTTACTTTAAACATGTTCTCACTTTTTTTTACAAAGGAAAATGCAATTTCTTCACCCAATTATATGATATTTTACATTCCATGGTATTCAAGGCTGATTTAGATTTTAACCACCCAAACTTTTTGTTCCATCCATCACTCTTTAGTTGTTCATTACCTTTGCTGGTTTGCTAAACACATGAGGTGAATAATTACGACTTAGGAGGCATGGTGCAACAATCTTTCAAGACTTGATTGATCCTTGAGTTGATCTTGAATTGGGTGATAAGTGATCAATCAGTGGATAGGGAGCTTAAGAAGAGAGGAATTGAAGAATTTAGGAATGATCCTTGAGACAGAGATGGATTTTTTCCTTCTTATAATACAACAATGAACCTACTATTAAAAGTTACAAGCAAACTCTTAATTATCTGTAGTCCTTAATGATGCAGGACATGAAAATTAAATATGATATGCAAGATCTCAGGCTTTAGAACATACTAATTCAGAAACAATCACATAATAATTCCACATCCCACACAAAAGTTCAAACATTCAATCAAGGGGAATCTGCATGCGTCTAGGCCTACACAGGCAAGGCTGGATCAATAAAAATTATGGACCAAACGATACTCAAAGGGAAGTAATAATCATCCACATATGCACAACAATCAGCCCCTAATTCAAGGGATTCACCAATTTCAATTCAAAGAACTCTAGGGTAAGAAAAGGGCAAACAAATTAAAGATAACACAATTTAGGGTTAGGGTTAGGGAAAACATGTATGAGAGGGGGAAATACAAAGAAAAGTTGAATCGGACGACAATCCCCGCGTGCGGACAGCAGGCCAGGCCTGACGCACGCGCTTAGGGGCTTGACTGCACGTGCGAGGGGGTCCCACACCTGGAAACCGACTTCTTGAGTCTAGTCGGCCAGGGGTGGGCTCCAAAACCCCCAAGTTTCAGGTCGAGCCGAGCTACGGGCTGTGCGTGGTGATCCGCTGAAGTTTCAGCCCTCCTACAGGGCCAGAATCTGGAATTCTACTGTAAAGAGAAAAACTGTTGCAATAAAGGACAGATTTGAAGCACAGATGGTGGTAGGAGATGAGAAGTAGAGATGATAAAGGATGGGGGCGAATCGAGATAGATGTGGCTTCGCACCCAATTGGATTTCCACAACTCAAGAACTCAGAGGAGTAGGAAAATGCAGAATTTTTATTAAACTTCAATAATCCCAAAAAAGCTATAAGGGATGCCTATTTATAAGAAAACCCTATACCCTAAAACTCGCGCCATGTGCGCAACCTATTACTTGGCGATGAAGTAAAACAAAATAAAACTAATCAAATAAATTTAAAGCATCCATGATATTCTAAATAACATTAATAAGCAAAACTTAAAATATGAGATTAATCAGACTAGTATGCTACGATCATTAGATCCCATGATGGGCTTTACTTGACTATCGGGCCCACTCCAACGAACCAAAACTCTGTCTTCTAGATATGAGGCCCTCCCTGGACGTTGTCATCAATCCAGATTGACGGTGGGGTCCTCCTTGCGTACATGTGTAGGGGGGCGGCGTGCGTGTGCGTGTCCGCGTGATGTCCCCATCACTTAAGTTACAATTAAGTTGGAGAATAGATGTCAATCATGCCAAGCTTGTCTGTGATGTGAAGCACTTCAGATTGTAGGAGAGGCTTTGTGAATACCTCGCAAGGTATTTAAAATCGGTTACATAACGGCAGTTATGGCTGTTACGTAATGGTAACGGTCATAATTGTTACGTGTTATGGGGTCGAAATGGCCGTTACAGAAAAACGGCCTCGTTACGGTCCAGTAATAGTTTTTTTCAAAAACTAAAAAACGGCCGTAATGGTCGTTACGGCCTGTATCATTACGATAATAGTGGTCGCCATAATTGGAACACCTTGATACCCCGCCAGTTGGTTTTTAGACTTGATTCATGGAGTGAGAGTTTATTTGGACGCAATATTCTTTTGAATGAAGAGGAGGTTTACCTCAATATGTTAAGTTTTCTCATGGAAGATGAGGTTCTTAGATATATGGATAGTAGCTTGATTGTCACACCCGACTTCCATAGTTTAATGAATTGAAATCTTAAGCCATAAGAGTTCAAGTGGTATGAACCATGGCAGTGTATTTAGCTTCAGCACTGGATTAAGCAACCACTGATTGTTTTTTACTCTTCTAGGTGACTAGACCCCCTCTAACAAATGTATATTATCCAAAGGTAGATCCTAATCATTGGGTTCACCAATCCAATCAATAGTTAAATAAGCTTCAATTTTTAGGTGATTGTGGGATGAGTAGAATGCCACAACTAGGTGATCCCTTCCAATACCTAGAATATGTTTAGTTGCTTCAAGATGAGAAGTCCGAGGAGTTTGTAAACCTGACTGACTACATTGACTCCGCGAGTGATGATGAGATAAATTAACTTTCCAATGATCTTTTGATAAACTTGAGGTTTTGGAAGAGGATCTCCATCATTAAGAAGAATTTTTCAATTTGGCTCTGGTGGTGTATCTGTAGGCTTACATCCCAAAAGAACTAGTGTACACTTACATCAAGAGAGGACTATTCCATACATGGACTGAGATACTTCAATGCCAAGGAAATATTTTCAAAGTCCCAATTTCTTGGTATCGAATTGCCTGCTCCACAAGGATGATGGTCATATAATCTTTGTTACCACAGAGAAAGATTGCACGGAGATTCTAGCTAAAGGTCAACTTCAATCTTCTTCTTCTTCTTCTCTCTCTCTCTCTCTCTGTTTTTTTTTTTTTTTTTGTTTTTTTGTGATAACCTGATATTGTAAAGTTGGATAGGTTGGAGAACTCTCTGAGCGAAGTCAAGACTTGCATGAATTGACCAAATTTTGAGCAAACTCCATAGATGGTCCAATAACAGAAGAACTTTTGCAACTTTGATGGATAGTGATCAACATTGTTGGAAAATTCCAGCGATAGCAATAAACAACTGCCAAGTTCTGTTTGGGCTTGTACAAATACTATTGTATTTTTCTTAATTGAAAAAGCTTCAAAATACTGAGGTCTTTTGGTTGAGTAATTCTAGATTTTGGGTTTCCTTCTCCACCATGGATTCATGGTTTCCATTGGCAATCACAAAGGACAGAGAAGAAAATAAAGGGCAAACAAGTATGGTTCTAGGGGTTATTTCAATTTTTCTGAGTTAATGGATGTGAATGTGCACTATACTATTGTTCCGTCCACTTGGGCTCACTTAGATTTGTTTTCGTTCTTGCTCTTTTGTTAATAGTTGTTTAGGATATGATGGGGATTCTTGCTTTTGTTATTAATGGCACTTTTGTCATTATGAAAATTCATTAATATAAAAGAGGGAGAGTGGGGGCTTCAACCCTAATTTGGGTCCCTCTCTTCTCCCAACCTTCTCTGCTCTTCTCTTTCTTCTCTTCTTTTCTCTCTTTCTCTATGCTTTTACACCAAAAAGGGAAAACAAAGAGGAAAAGTGAAGAAACCCTTTTCTACTTTTTTTCTTCAAAAATTTTCTTCATTTTATAAAATTTACTCGTCTACGCGATTATACTCATTTATCAAATATGATAAAATACTGGTTACCCGAGTCAACGAATTACTTGCCCAAATTAAGCAGGAGGCAGATTCAGTCCTTGTCTAAAGTTTTCAAACCTTGTGTAAATACGTATAATGAACAATTTGTCGGGCCTATATAAGGGTAGGGTATTTGGGACAATGGCAATATCCCCATCATTTGTTGGGGATAAGGTGTTAGCCACTATCATACCAAATACCTCAGAATAGGCAACATATCTAAATCATTTTGTGCCTGTTACTTAAGTTACATGTGTAAACTTTGTATGCTTGCCATATCCATGTCATATTGTGATATCCATTCCGTGTTATTATAGGTTACCTGGCAAAATCAAACCAGGATTTATTAGAAGTCAAGATGGAGTTCCTAAGATCATGGCTAAAGGGATGACCAAGGATTCGCTTAAACTTCATCCTTATCTATTTAGGTCAATTTCAAGTCCGGTACTGATGGACTTTTTGGATGGATTCAGCTCAATTAAGGAGTACAATACCGAATTTGTTAGTTTTTTCAATTATGACATCATTCTGGCAACTTCAGTATCTTGATTTTAAATTAGTATGTGTTTGTTACTGATCATTTGCATAACCTAATAGGTTGCATGCACATCTTGACTATTTCTCTATTGCTTTTGCCTTCTTGGTTGTTTGAAATCGACCTTTAAGCAAGTATGCTAAATTTCTTTTATGTCAACAGCCGGGATAACACTAGCATTGTTTGGAGGAGTGCAAAAGTATTCAATGGATCCAAACAAGGTCCCTGTACGGGGAGATATCCATGTCATCGTCGTTGGTATATATTTGCTATGCTCCTTAGTTTTCCATCATTGTAGAACTTCTTAGTGTTATTTTGGTTTTTGCGTTTGTAGTATTCTGATTGTACTATAATTTTTCATTTATTTGTTTCTTATTATTATGTAGTTGTTCAACTATTTTGGATAAAATAGCTTGTTTGATTAATATTAAATGTTGCTTTTGCAGGCGATCCTGGGCTGGGTAAGAGCCAACTATTGCAAGCAGCAGCAGCTGTTTCTCCTCGAGGCATCTATATTTGTGGTAATGCATCAACAAATGCCGGCCTCACGGTAGCTGTTGTGAAGGATCCTATGACAAATGATTATGCTTTTGAGGCTGGTATGTTTAACGCTTAACAAACTTAAATTCTTTTCTCTTATCTCCCTTTTAGTTATGATATTTCAGCGATGGCATATATCATTTCCTCTTAGTGTTATCTCCCTTTTCTCTTATCCCCAATTTGGTTATCTAGGTTACAAAGATGGAAATTTTCTGGTTCTCTGTTCCTTGTCTGATCACTGGAGTAATTAGCAACCATTAAACAATGGAACACATTATCATCATCATGGCCTCATCCTAGCTATTTTGCTTCAACGTATCTCATTATTGCTTGACAAAGTTCAAAGATTGTCTGCCACCTAATTTCTAAGACAACATCGTTGTCATCATCATCATCATCATCCTCCTCCTCCTCCATCATTGTCGTCGTCATCATCATCATCATCATCATCATCCATCGTTGTCGTCATCATCATCATCATTGTTATCATTGTCCTTGTTGTCATTGTCATTGTCATCATTGTCATCACTGTCACCGTCATCATCTCGCCGTCGTCATCATCAAGTGTACAATTTATTTCACTTTTCACTTTTAGTTTTTCTTGTTTACACCATCACTTTTAGATTTTCTCGCCTTGTTATTAGAACCTTCAACTTGTAACATGTATTTTCACAATACATGGAAAACAAAACCTACTTTCCCACATTGGGAATATCTAGTATGCAAGAGAAACCACACTATTTGAAAAGCATTCATAGATTTCTCTGTCATTGCTTTCCATACGTGTGTGGATTTTAATATTTGTAATTTGCATGGGTAATTTAATATTGTAATTTGCATGGGTAACCTAATACACATTCAAAACAGGTGCTATGGTACTCGCAGACCGTGGATTATGCTGTATTGATGAGTTTGATAAAATGTCTGCAGAACATCAGGTATAATTTTCTCTGACTACAAGTAAAATAATTCTGCTTTTGAGATTTATGACTTTTGGTTTACTGAATGTCAGCCTGGATTATCTTAGGCTTTACTAGAAGCCATGGAACAACAGTGTGTCTCTGTTGCAAAGGCTGGGCTTGTAGCAAGTTTATCAGCACGAACTTCTGTGTTGGCAGCTGCAAATCCTGTTGGTGGTCATTACAAGTAATATTCTTTCATTTTCACTTTATAGTCACAAGAAGATATTCTTTTTTTCAATTTCAAATGTTATTGGAGTTTAATAACAGACAATATCCCATTGATCTCTTACAATCAGAAATTTCATTTGAAGGTCATGATGGTGTGAGAATAAAAATGTTCCATGCTAGATTTTCAGAATTTCAGTTTCTAGCTTTTGTACTATTTTCCTGCAAATACAAAAAGTCGCTTTTTATTATCACTGATTGGCTGAACCAATTGAACCTCCTCACAACATTTCATCCCTTCTTCCAAGTTAATATGTCAAACAGCCATAAGGATAAACCCCATCGATCAAGTTTTGATATTAGTAAGAGGCGTTGCAATGAGCTGCTATATTTATTCTTTGTCGAATATTTCTAGGTTGCACAATGGAAAATTATAGTTATTGGTTACGTAGTAGTGTCTATAATAATTGAATCCTTCAGACCCTCCGAGTACCCTTGTTGGATATGACATGACTAGGCATTACAGTTATGGATTCAAGTAAGAAATGGCTCAACCAAGCCAATATTCCTTAGAGATAATTTATCTTTGTAAAGAAGTAATTTGAATGGTCAATGGATCACAGCTGTGGATTTCAACTGCGTCAGTTTCATGGAAGAAAAAAAAGGGTGAATACTTCCTAAAATTGGCTCACATGGAGGAGTTTAACAGATGTATTGACTCAGCTGGTTTGCTTTATTATAAGGTGGCTGGTCATAAATACACCTGGTCAAATTCCAATACAGGTCAGGCAAAGATTGAATCCAAATTGGTTAGAGTCCTTACCAACAGCCTATTTATTACAAGACTCTGAAATTCCTTTGGGCAATTGCTACAGCCAAGATTGCCTGGTCCCTCGCTTATTTCTCCATAAAATTGATGTTAATGTGGAGCCAGTAAGAGTTCATTTCAGATACTTCAACTTCTGGTGCTATATATATATATATATATATATATATATATATATATATATATATATATAGCCCACCATGGAATGGTGCATCTGACTGATGGAGTAGAAGTTTAACCCACATCATAGTGGGGCCCACAGCTCAACCTCATGGGAAGTTCCCATGAGGTTGACTTCATGGTACCATTTCCCTATATACATATGTGTGTGTGTTGTTTCTGCGTGGAACATGATAGTCAGGGGATCTCCTGTGTTTGTTGTCATATCATAGTTGAAGAGAGTTAGATGCCCTAAGGAGCTGGATTAAAAAAGAAGCCTAGTGTGAATAACCAAGTCAGGAATGCAAGAACCAGCTAGACCACATCCAAGAGAACGTCCAACAGGACCCTTTGTCCCTTAGTGTCACCAAGGAAAGGCAAGTTAATCAAAATCTTAAACCTCACCTTGAAATGGAGTATAGCATGTTGAATAAAAAGGCAAAGGAAATGATGCATAAAATCACGGAATGTGTTACAACTCCCTCCTACTCAATCTTGATTAATGGTAGCCTAACAGGATTCATTAGAGCAAAGAGAGGATAGAGACAGGGTGATCCTATGTCACCTTTCTTCTTTTTAATATGTGTGGAAGCACTTTCAAAATACCTTATGAATGCAGAAAATAATCATCATCATGGTCATCGTCGTCGTTGTTGTCATCATCATCTAAGCCTTATCCCAACAATTTGGGGTTGGATACACAAATTGTGAGACTCGTGTTCCCCTGAAATCTTCCATACGCTTGTTTTCGAAGCTGACATACCCAGGATTGATTGGATTGGTTGAGTGCCAATCACGCCTCTTGAATTTGAGTCTATTTGACTTGAGACCTCTATCATGGTGACCGCGCCGGCGCTATGATTGCAACGCTGCATAACACACCCCTATGTCATGCTCGGATTGGAAGTTATGGACCTGAACATAAACCGTAGTGAGGCATGATCCCAATGCACGCATTTGCCAAGGTGTGCTCATCTCAAGATCCCTTTTTGCCATGAAACCCTACCCCATGCGCAATTACCCCACCTTGCCCCTACTTTTGGCAAAAGACATCATATGCCCCCATAGCCTTTTTGAAATATCAAGGTACCATCATTACCAAGCTTGATGTGTAAGTATTTTGGATTGAATGTCCTCATTGTGAGGTTCCTCTGATTATATAGAAACTCTAGGCTAATTACAAGGCTGAATTGCAGCCATTAACATCAATCTAGGCTAACAAACAAGGAAACAATAATTGTACAAGATATATACAATCAGTAACTGTACAAGATTGACACAATCATGCCATAATTAGAGGACCTAATTATAGCTAAATATATGCTAATGCTGTCCTGATTATGCTATCCCTGCTGTCCTTTCTAAATATATGATGCTGGCCTACAACCTTAAAGGCTGTGGAAAACTGGAGGAGGTCAGACGAGGGTGAAGTTAGTAGCTCTGGCCTGATAGGGGGGTGGGGTTGAGCTTAGGCAAGATGCCTTGCATTGTCGGGGCCAAGGTGAAAACACCTAGGTAGAACATCATCCCCCCCCTAAAATCATTACCAAGCCTTTCCAAAAGACCATAATGCTCATATTCTTTCCCATTGCCCCATGTAAGGACAACCCCACTCCCCCATATACTTTCTCTACCCAAAACACCCTTCCTTTTCCTTTCTCCCATGCAACACAAAACCCAACACCCCATGGAAATGACCCCTATGACCCTCTAGCCCCTTACACATCTCCCCCTCTCTCATTCTCTCACACTCCAACCTATGCAACTCTCCATGGAAGAGAAAGAAAAGAAAGGAAATGAGGAAAGATGGAGAAGAAGAGGAGTGGTTGGGAGCTTTAATCTCCCATGAATCCAACTTAAGCATGGTTTTGTGTACATGTGAGTGCATTTTGTTTTCTTTTTCACCCATGTAGAATTGGGTTTATTTTTGTTTGATTTGAGGAGGTGAACCTCACATCTAATTTGTGAGGGTTAGGGGCCACCGTCAATGCCCTTTTAGGCCATCTAGTGGGTCCCACGGTCCAACAATTCTGGACCGTGGACGGTGCGATAGCACCTTAGAATGGATCGGTTTAGTAGGCCTTGTAAACCCCTCCATGATGTATGTGTGAGATCCGATGGTGGGCCCATTGATGTGGGACCCAACCACGATATATGTGTTATATTTCCATGCTGTTCATCCATTTTTGGGGGTAGGACCCACCTTGATGCTTGTATTATATTGGACGTGGGCCCCATGGTGGCAGGACCCACCCTCATCTCTTTCTCTCTCTCTCTCTCCCTCTCTCTCCCTCTCTCTCTCTTTCTCTCCCCTCCTCTCTTTCTTTGATTAACGTGGGGCCCACATCAGGTGGACCATGTTGTCTAGCGTGTGTCCCACGCTGTGGGGCCCCCATGATGTTTATTTGCCATCCACCATGTTGATAAAGTCACACTAACATAGATGAAGGGCCCACACAAATATCTGCTTGATCTAAAGGTTTTTGTGGGCCTCGCCAAACCGCCAGATCCAAAGCTTAGGTGGACTGCACCGCAGGCAATAGTGTTGATTGGATGCCTACCCTTAGAAACTTCCTTGGGCGCACTGTGTTGCTGGGCCAGTTGGCTAGCATGGGGACCCCACCGCAGACTCCACCGCGATGTATGTATTTTATCCATGCTGTCCTTAGGTAGGAACCACCATGATCTCTATGTTATAACCATGCCGGCCAACGGGCCAACCTGTTGGACGTTGTCTAACAGGCGGCACACTCACTGTCCAGTGAGTGGGGCCCGCTGTTGAGGCCCGCCTCGATGATGTATTGTATATCTATGTTGCTGATGCAGGACATGAAAATTAAATATGATATGCAAGATTTCAAGCTTTAGATCATACTAATTTAGAAACAATCACATAAAAATTCCACATCCCACATAAAGTCAAGCATTCAACAAGGGGAATCTACAAGGGTCCAAGTCTACACATGTTAAGGTTGGATCAATTGAAAATTATAGACCAAACAATGCTCAAAGGAGAGTAAATTCATCCACACATGCAAAGGATTATTTCTTAATCCAAGGAATTCACATGTTTCAAATCGGGAAAACTTAGGGTTTGCAAAAGTGGAATATAACTTGGGGATTTGAGACGATCTAGGGTTAAGGTTATGGAAACAAGGTGAAAGAGGAGTGAAATAGAGACGAGAGGGAACCTGTGATTAGCCTGCACGTGTGGACAACAAATCGGCCTGACGCACATGCGTGTATGGTGGCCTGCACATGTGTGGGGCCCACGAATCTGGAATCGGCTAGCTAGGGCCTGGTCGGCCAGGGATGGGCCACCTTCCCTCCAAATTTCAGGCCAAATGGATGATCGGTTTGAACACGGTGCTCCGCCGAAGTTTCAGCCGTCCTGTAGGGCTAGATTCTGAAAATCTGCTGTAGGGGAAAGATTAGCTGCAACAGTGGGTGGATTTGATGAAGGGATGACTGTAGGAGATGAGGAATAGGGAGGGTAGGAGATGGGGGTGATTTGGGATGAGTGTGGCTTCGCACCATGGTAGTTAGCCCTTCGAAGAAGGGAGGGTTTCGCACCCAATTAGGTTTTCACAACTCAGAGAATTAGAGAAGTAGGAAAACGCAGAATTTTATTAATCATCTTCCATGAGAAAAAAACCCTACAAGGGGTGCCTATTTATAAGAAAACCCTATACCCCAAAGTTGCGCTATGTGCGCATCCTATGACTTAGAGACGAAATAATCACAAATAACAACTAATTAAAGCAATCTAAACCGTCCATGACGTTCTTAACAACAATAATAACCAAAACTCAAAGTACTAGATCACTTAGGGTAGTGGGCCACGATCTTGAGATCCAATGATGGGATCCACATGATGATCGGGTCCACCCTAAGGAACCAAAACACAGTCCTCTAACTAGAAGACCCTCTATGGATGTTGTCATCGATCTAGATCGAAGGTGGGGCCCTCCTAACGTACGTGCGTAAGGGGGGCCTGCGTGTGTACGAGATGTCCCCATCAGTTGCCCATTTGTTTTGACAGCTCATTTTAGAGCATGACACCAAAAATGAAGCTGATCTAAAGATCAAGTGGACCGCATCACCCGAAACAGCAGTGTTTGGAGGCCCACCATTGAGACCTTCCTTGGGATCATTGTGATGTTTTAAGGGCCCCACAGTAGTGGACCATGCCATGGAAACAGCGTGCATCCCACGCTTTAGGGTCCACTGTGACCATCTATTTTGACAGCTAATTGTGGGGCATGATCCCAAAATGAGATAGATCCAAAGATCAAGTGGGCCGCACCATATAAAACAATGGGCATAATGATGCCCCACCATTGGAACCTTTCTAGGGCCTACCGTAATGTTTACTTGCCCTCCAAGTGTTTTGGGCCCATCAAATAGTGGGACCCATTATGATGTTCATATGTAATCCAACTCGGCTGTGGACCCTATTTAGGCACGTATGGGTATCCGCCTTAGTGTATATATTGTATCCATGCCGTGGAGCCTACCTTGTTGTATGCATCCATGCCATCCTACCATGAGGCCCTTTTTGATGTATATGTTGTATCCATGCCACCCCACCGTGGGGACCTATCTTTATTGAATGTATTCTATTCCACTCGATCCATTCCTTGGACTGCAAGTGGGGCCCACCGTTTGGGTCCCACACCACTCATGTTTGAGCCCATCTAGGCCCATCCTTGTTGGATTGAGGGCTGCCTTGTTGGGCCTTGCTTGGGGATGTTTGTAGGACCCACTTGATGCCCTTCTTGGGCCCACCATGATCACTTGTGGACCCTACTATACCGACCCTTTTGGATACTGTTATTAGTATGATTAGGCCCGCTTATGTGAATGCTTATTAGAGTGGGCCCATTGGCTTGAAAGCCCACTCAAGTAAAAGCCTTGTGGGTGCTTGTTAAAGTTGATTCTTAGTGGACCTCACCCCTTGATTGGGCTTGTGTTTCCCTTATGATTTGGCCATGTTTAATGTAGCTTACTTAGCTTCTTGTGTGACTTGCTAGTCTTGTTATGATGGCATTATCCTTGTGCGTGATGTGGCACTTCTCTTATGCTTGATGTGGCATTATCTTTATGCTTGATGTAACGTTACTCTTATGCTTGATAAAGCACTACTCTTATGTTGATGTGGCGTTACGCTTATGTTGATGTGACACTACGCTTATTCTTGATATGACACTTATGCTTGATATGACAATTATGCTTGATGTGGCACTACATGCATACCATATGCTTGGTTGATTGGATGTTATTCATCATATCTCATCTGCATCATATGTGCTTGACATATGGATGATGGCTTGCTCATGGTATGGTACACCCGGTGGTGGACCGCGGTTAGTACACATGATATAATATTGGCTTGCCCATGCGCGACAGGGTTGCATTGGATGACCTTATGGCTTGAGGGTATTTCAGGGGGTCCGTATGAGATAGGGCTGCTCTGCATGTATGCACGGATTCCATGACATGATGCATGACTCGGATGATGTGACTCATGCATTCCCGCATTTGCATGGACCCACTAATGATATCAGGGTTATGGCCACCACAGATTTATCATGACTAGAGGATATGGTTATAGACACTAGAAATTGGGTGTGGTTATAGGGCGCGTAGGATCTCCGTGGGTGAAAGTCCTAAATCCCGTGGGCCGCAGGATGCTCCAATGTTTGGACCGAGTGGATACATGAGCACCTGAGTGCCACATATTAGTAGGCCAGGTCTCCCACTATGTTGGGGTCGGTTGGAAGGGGGTTCAACTTCACTTGCCTGGAGAGTAGGGGGGCGATCGAGGTCAAGTCTGACCAGCTTGGAAATGGGTCCACTACTGTTGTGCCGCGTGGGATTTGGCATGGCTATGGGCCTTCCACCACGACGGGTAGTGAGGTATTTTCCCTCTCATTGTTTCGGAGTACAAGTCTTGATTGTGTACTAGACCTCGGTGATTCTAGATGAGAACCATACTAGGATGTGGATTAGACATCAGTCTGTATAAATCGCTCATAAGCGAATTGTTCGATGTCAGATTTGGGCGTTCTATGACTCATTGGAAAGGGGATTATGTAGACTTTCCAATTTTCCTCGAATCACCTCAATTGGATGTCATTTTCCTTGGCAAATGTTGGTGAGAAATCACCAGAAAGGTATCCTGCGCTTGATGCATTGTTCAGACCAGGACACTTGCGATGAATGGCCTGTATCTTCATCATCTGAAGTCAGAATGAGGTGAGGTCAAGTTTATTTAAAATCTTATTTGGTTGAATGTTGAATGGGCAAGGTGTGCTAGGCCTGTATGAGGTTAGCTCCGTGCAAAGGCCAACCATTGCGTTAGCAAGTTGTGGGATGTTGGTTGTATCAGTTACAGTGGGCAGCTTTAGAACCTTTGCAACTCCCTTGTTTGGAGTTGGATTGGAATGATTTAAGGCTTGTTGGGAATGTTTTTCCCTAAGCTTTTCCAACAAACCTTCATTCACCCTCATTGAATGCTGATTGCCTCGTTAAATAACAGCATGAAGTGAGTGTACTGTTGCTGGACAACACAACCAAGGTACTAGTAGAACGGAACATACACAGGGTGTGCGCTAACCTGGGGGAGTCCATGCATAGGGTGTCTGCCGACCAAGGTGGGTCGTGCGTGGTCCTACGTGTACTTAGTCAATTTCATGGTTTTCAAAGAGAGATTTAGACAACATGTACCCTTGGTTAGGCAGCATGCATGGGCCTCGATGGGCATGGGCATCAAGGCTGAACGCCCAGGGAAGTAGCACACTGCACGTGGGCGCAGGTTAGGTGAGCTAGGGCACAGGTTGGGCAATGCAAAAGGCGTGTGCTGGTACGGGCTTTGTTGTGCGCAGAGTGTGCATCGGCTTATCGTTGGCGTGCGTTGGTCTTCTTGGTTTGTGTGTGGACTCGTCCACACTTGGTCATTTTGGCTTGTTCCAAGTTCAGGTAAATGGACAACATGTCCTCTCTAGAGTATGGCCCGCATTGACCATGAAGGACGCCAGTGACAGGGCGGTGTGCAGGATAGTGTAGGAAGGCGCTGCTTGGGCATGCGTTGGGCACACACATCCGTGCGCAGGTTGATGGCTTGTGTGTGAAGGGCACTGATGCCCATGCTTGGGTCACTGGTTGTTGTGCACGGGGAAGACGCCAACGTGTGTGGGTTTTGAAAATTAGCTATTTCTTTACCTTGGTGAGAAATCGTGTTGAAATGTCCTAAAATGAACACACCCACCCACCCCAGAAATCTAGTGGGAGATGGGAACACACAGTGGATTGGTTTATGCGGTTGCGTCGACATCTATACTGCACTTGTGGTGGCGGACATGTGTCGTGTGAGTCTAATGTTGTAATATGTGATTACATAAGCACTTATGCCATCACACATGCCATTGTGAACAAGTGGACCACATTTGCCATGGTGGCATATGTAGTTATTTTGTTGTTGGGGCTTATGCATTTGCACAGAGAAGTATGTGACCGCATAAGCCATAGTTATGCTGTTATGACATCATGTACACTATATGTGATGGCATAACCTCCCAACATTAGATTTCTAACTGTGGAGACTTATTTTTTGCTTTATTTTCTCTCACTTTTTGCCCAATAGGCACTCCCACCCCCTATTTTCACAACTCTATTACTCTTTTGATGTAGACATCAATGGTAAACCCTTTAGAGTGTACCAAAGGAGGAGGCGTTGCCGACAAGAGTAGCGGAGCAGAGGCGTTGATATGGATGGACGCCGGGTCCATGGGACCCATTTTTTGACGCGCTACGAGTGCAAGAGTGGCATGACCACACCTTGACTTTAAGCCCATGGGGTGGATTTCACACCTTGTTGTGCGGGTGTTTTAGGCGTCTTTTTGTTCTTTTCCTTGTTTTCAGGGGCTTTAAGTGCACTTTTTATTTTTTCCGCGGCTTATATATACACTGTGAGAAACCCTATTTTATTTAGTGAATGAGTGAGAATTTGTATGTTTTCTTCCTCTTTTACCAAAGAGATTAGAGTTTTAGGATTGACTCTTAGGTGTTGAGGATTCTACCCTGGTTTTAGATTTTCCTTCTTTTTAGATCTTCGAGGTGTAGGAAAGGGTAAGAATCAACCGTCTTCTTTTCTTTGATGCCCTAGAATTCGTACTCTCTTTCATCTCGAACTCATCTCTTCTTCATCTATCTCGTTCGTCTCTGGATATTCCTTTTTGGTTTGAACGGAAAGGAGGGATGACTAGTAAGGAGAATCGGATCCAAACTTGACTGTGAATTGGTTTATGATAGATCAGGGATATCCTCATATCCCTAGGTCCTCCTTTTTTACCGTTTATGTGATTTTATGCTAAGGGGTATAATTTTAAATTAATTTTTTTGTCAGCTTGTTAGTACACCCCACTATCAGTTGACACTTCAGTGTTAGCCACCCCCACTAGGGATCGATGCCAAGACCTCAGTGTTGAAACAAGGTATCTTTCACTCAGTCTACCACTTGAGCTATGGATCAGGGTGTCTAAGGGGCATAATCTTGATGGAATGATTTCATCCATGTGTTGAGATTTGCTTAATCAACGTGATTGATAATAGTTAGTTGATTAATTTTATTATTTAAATCTCTTCAACATGATTATACATGCATCTATGGTTAGGCCATCACATGTCCCTGCATCACCATCATTATCATTATCTCTCTCTCTCTCTCTCTCTCTCTCTCTCTCTCTCTCTCACTCTCTCTCTCTCTCTAACACTCTCATATCTCAATCTCTCTAGTCTCTTTACATTCATAGCCCTTTTACTCTTTTACTCTCTTTCACACTCTATTGCTCTTATTCTCTCTTAAAATGATATCAATAAAATTTATATGTTGTTTTTTCACATTTTTGAATATATGCAGTCATTTGAGTAGTTGTTAGTTGATTTGTTATAGTCTAATAGCCTAATAAAACTATAAAAAACAATTCCCTACGCATGTAGTCTTTTTACACAAATTTTTGCATAAAATTTTTTTTTTTTCCCATTTTCCTTGAATTTTTCGTTTTTATTTATTTTTTTCAAAAAAGAAAAAAAAAAGTTTAAAAAAAGAAAAAGAAAAATGTTTAGGGGGCTATGCCATCGCATAAGTGCATAGCCCCCTTAGGTTGCACAAGACTGCTTATGCCATTTGACAACACTGGGCAAGTCAACTCGTGGGTTAATTCAGAGTTAACTCCAATTTCAGCAATGCACGACTTCAGTAAAATGGTCATATCTCCTTCGTTATAGATATGATCCGGCTGATTCCAAGACCATTGGAAAGATAATTGGAAGGGCTATCAGACTAGCCTGGAATGAGGGCAATTGGAGACTCAGATTGCCCACCAAAAGTGGTTAGAAAGTGATGATCAGTTGTGAGGCCCTTTAAGTTTTCAACCAAGTTCACACGCTTGTGAAGATGAAGTTATAACTTCTTCAATATAGCTCTGATCGAGCTTGTCTTGGGCTTTTTGGAAAGGTATTTAGATGACCTTTCAACCCCTCGAGTAATACTTCCCAGCTCTGCTCCATAGTCCATAGTTGGGCGTTTCGGCCTCATTCTCTCCGGTAGAGAATTCAGTCTCTAGATGGTGTCTGAAACGACGCAATCTTGAATGCTTGCTCTTGTTTGGCTTGTCCAGCCTCAGAATGAGATGACTCTGGGTCCTCAAGAAAGTATTTTGACAACCTTTCCAACGAGTCCTGGTTTGCTTCATTCTGAGTCCGTTTGACCTTTCATTCATTGTTTTGAAGTCAATCCTGACTCTGAAATGGATTTTTCCAGTGTCAACAGTAAACAATGACGTTAGTTCACATGGGAACCTAAAAGACATAATTCAAAATTATTGCCTCAAGTCTGGTCATGAAATAAACCAACAAGTTTTGGTTTGCTTCATTCTGAGTTCGTTTGACCTTTCATTCATTGGTCTGTAGTCAGTCCTCACTTGGAAATGGATTTTTCGGTGTCAACAGCAAATAATGACCTTAGTTAATGTGGGAACCTAAAATACATAATTCAAAATTATTTCCTCAAGGCTGGTCATGAAATAAACCACAATAAGTTATCTATATACTTTTCAAAGAACATCCACTCAATGTTTTAAACATTCAAACTGGAAAAGAAATTTGGCCATACAGAACACATGTTGCTGACATTGTTTCTCAAGATCATCAGTAAGAGGCTGATACCCACTCAAATCCTCCCACATTACCTTGAGTTTTGAGTAATATTCACTTGGAGATTTATCCCCTTGTGGGAACACGAAAAGCTCTTCAAATAACAGGTATGTAGGAGAGATTTTTTGTCTGATGAATACATCTCTCTCAGAGTATCCCAAACAACATTCGCCATTTATGGAACATCACATTCTCTCTAATAGATGCTTCCATTTAATTTCCACAAACATGTAATAATCTAAGCTTTCTCTTGAATCCATTCATAGTATCTACTATCCTTCTCATCTTGATGGTTAGATATTTTGACTTTCCCTTGTTCATCGAGAAGACTTGCATAGATTTAGACCATTGGAGATAATTAGTTTCATTTACTTAGTAGAGGTTATTTGAACCATCTAGAAATTCAGATGGATTCATGAATCCAGGTTTGTGCTCACTGTTTATCTCCAGTAGAAATAAGAGGCAATAAAAACAAAAAAAAATGGATGCATACTGCTTACAGAAATAAAGGCTAATGCTCTTGAAAGCTTGAATGCTTCAGCTGCACAATCGAACGCGATGTATGCACAACAATGAATGCACCAATTAGGCCAGACGCTTCAACCAAACACCACAAAGAACTACGAGCATGTACACATCACCAACACCCTTCACATGCTGGCTACTGAAAATGGCAAGACACCAAAAACAAGAAACCTTGAGTTTCTTAAGAGGCTCTCAACACAAGAAGTATGAAGGAAAGGAAGAAGGTTTTTTCCCCCCTTTTTTTTTTCCTTGTGAGAGGTGAGGCAAAAGGCGGTCTGAACTTGATCACTTACCTCTCTGATATTGTGTAATTGATGCAGGAGAGAAGAGAGATAAAGAGAGAAGATAGAATGGAGACAAGAGAGGGTTGGACATTCCCCATCCTCTTGCTTCTATTCTTTTTAGTAATAAAACAAAAAATGACAATAATGCCCCCGCTTATTACAATGTAACATGTACACCCGGGTGCACCAAATATGACTAAGGGGTTACTGATAAAGAAAAGAGCCAGGTGGGCAGTACAACCTTGTGATTGTACCGCTTTTGTGACAATCATCTTGGTGGGCCGTACAATCATATGGTCCACATTCATCAACATTAGTGCAGGAAATGTTTGACATCAAAGATCTTGTACCTTTAAATAATTATCTTGAGATTAATGTTGCCCAGTTAAAGTAAGGCATCTTTATTTCTGAAATAAAGTACGTTCCTATTTGCTTACTAATTCAGGCATCTGGGTGTCAAACCTGCAAACTCCCCATTGAAGTTAATCATCTTCTCCATGAAGTTAGTTCAGAAACATTGAGCGATCCTAGTTAGGAAAATTAATTTACTCCACCATCACACGACTAGATATTGCCTATGTGATCAGTGTAGTCAGTCAGTTCATGCATGCTACTCTTACCCATCTCCTAGAGGTCGTATATTGCATCCTTTGATATCGAGAGGCAACATCGGGGAAAGGACAATTATACTCTGATTATGGTCATTTGAATGTGAGTGGATATAGTGATGTAGATTGGCAGGATTGTCTGGTGACAAAAGGTGGACTACCTGTTTCCATACTTTTGTAGGTGGAATCTGGTATCTTGGGAAAGTAAGAAACAAAATGTTGTTGGTAGGTCATCCACAGGCTGTATCCTGGCTAGTGTCTAACTCTGGTTGTGAGCTCATATGGCTAAAATTACTTCTTGAAATGGGTTTTGAGATAAGTACCTCCGTTTTTCTTCTCTGTGACAATTCAACTACAATTCATATTGTTAATAATCCATTCTTTTCTTAGAGGACTGAACATATCCAAGTGGATCGTCACTTTGTTATACAGAAGGTGATAGAAAAATTGGTAACAATGCCTTTTGTTCTTTCTGGTAGTCAATTGGGCATCTTCACGAAAGCTTTAACTTGTCATTGGATCGGATATATGGTAGGCACGCTGGGCATGTGTGATGGAGCAGACAGTTTGGTGCTCTTTCAGGATTCCACATGCAACTTTTCTCTCTTATCCCCTCATCTCTTTCCTTGTTATCTTTTATCTCAAATGTAACTTTTCTCTTGTAAATCCCTCATTTCTCTCATTATTTCATATATTCTTGCTATCATTCCCTCCCTTTGCTCAAAATCTTCATTTTATATTATTTGTGTTGCCTTTTACCATTTTTGTTTCATGATGGTAACTTCAGATTCAAATATGTGACATTTGGTTGCAGCCGTGCAAAGACTGTAAATGAAAATTTGAAAATGAGTGGCGCTCTCCTGTCACGGTTTGATTTGGTTTTCATTTTACTGGATAGACCAGATGAACTGATGGATAAGCAAGTGTCTGAGCACATTATGGCAGTGAGTTACTATGTTTTGCTATTCTGTGTATGTACAGTGAATGGAATGCAGTTCATGAAAATATGAACTTCTACATTCACTCTCACCCTTTATGAAATTGTTGTCTTAACTAAAAGGTATGATCACATGGGATTGGTTTATGTCATGCAGCTTCATGCAGGATATGGAGAGCATTTTCCAGCTCATAAAAAGCTATGTAGAGGTGTTATCTTGTATTTATTAATGCACCAGATTACTGAGCAATAAATAATTCCTGCTTAACCATGCATGCTTTCTATTTAAAAAAATGCAGCACGGCAGAATGATAGAGAAATGGAGTTGAGTGTTAAAAATGGTTCTTTAGCTTCAAGGCTTAAACTTGACCCAAAGAAAGATAGAGACTTTGTTCCCTTGCCTGGTACACTCCTCCGCAAATATATTGCCTATGCCAGAAGTTTTGTTTTTCCCAGGTAATGTAGTATTATGCCTTTAAAACTCTCATATTGGTAGAATCTGCAAGACATTATATGAGATCTTATTTTTGGTTGGATTAGGATGTCAAGATCGGCAGCAGAGATTTTGCAGAAGTTTTACTTACGGTTGAGAGACCACAATACTTCAGCTGATGGCACACCTATAACGGCAAGGCAGCTGGAAAGTCTAGTTAGGCTTGCCGAAGCTCGTGCTCGATTGGAGCTACGTGAAGAAATAACTGCTCAAGATGCTTTGGTGAGTTGAAACAACACAACAGCTCTTCAGTGGTCAGTTCTGATCAAGGTGTTCTGTAACGGTAACGGTGGCCGTAACGGCCACCACCATTACCTTTACGATACAGGTCGTAACGGTTATGGTCTCTCTCTCTCTCTCTCTCTCTCTCTCTCTCTCTCTCTCTCCTTTTATTTTTATTTTTATTTTTATATTGAAAAAAAAAATCCCGAAAAACCTGTATTTGCCTCGTAATGTTGATTAAAAAGTATGGGAAACCTGTATCTGTCCCATAAGAGACAATTACAGGGTTGTTATGGCCTTTATAGGTGACGTAACGTGCCGTTAATGGCAATTACGGGTTATTTTTTCCATAAAGGCTGTTACGACCCTGTAACGCATAACGATTGCCACCGTTACCTTTACGTAACGGCCTTTATGGCACACCATGGTTCTAATTAAAGCTATAGCTTGCAAATCAGTCTTCAATCTTTATCCTGCTATTTGTTTCCTATCCAATCCACAACACTTCTCCATGAACTCTGAGTCAGTTCCCCCTCATGAACTAAGCCATGATGGACTGTTTGGGAACTTGTTCATGAGAGATGATTAATGACCCTTTGGGAACTTGATTGGTACATGATTTGATTGGGACTGACAAATCAAATTGATTGTGGATAAATGATGGTTTTCCTTTGAATAAACAAATAAATTGATAACTTATCCTGGCCTCGAAATTGAAATCTTACAAGGTATTTCTAGCCTGAGTTTTTGACCGGCTCATCTACGGTTCTTGTCCACTTGAGTATAATTCATTGAGTAAAATTGAATAAAAATATTTCAACAAAAAATTATGTTTGTGATTTTGAAGTTGGAACCAAGATTGGGGACATCTAAAGCAGCCTTCAAGCCTAGTAGGAGATAAAATGGAGAGCCAATTGAGATGGTTTGACCATGCTACAATAACTGGAGACTACTCGAGCTGGGCAAGAACTCTTATTAGAATTGAAGGGCCTGAAAGAGACTGCTCCATGGTGTGCCGTAACAGCTGTTATGTAATGGTAACGGTGTCAACCGTTACAAGTTATGGGGTCGTAATGGCCGTTATGGAAAAAATGACCCGTATCGGCCCTGTAACAGCTACGGGGCTGATATAGGTTCTTTTGTTTTTCAATTTTTTTAAAAGAGACTGTAACGGCCGTTATAGGGGCCATAACGGCCCATATCATAACGGTAACGGTGGTGGCTGTTATGGCCACAATTACCATTATGGCACACCTTGGACTGGTTGACTTGAAAAAATAGTATAGGAAGGCTTGTACACTTACCCAGGATAGGGCCTTAGATAGGAGTGATTGGCGAAACAAACATATAAAGTGGACCCAAATAGCTGGGATAGAGCCATGATGAAGATGATGATCACAATAGCCTTACCCCAGCTATTTGGGATCAGCTTTATGAATCTGGCTTCACGAATCATGGATATGAAAAACAAATTCTCATGATTACTCGATAAAAGTTTCTTGACCAGATTCTCACCCAAAATCAACCCTCCTTAACCCAGGCTTGGAACCAGCTGGTGAATTTCTTCCAAATGGAGTGACTGTATACACTATAACATACAGAATAAATAATACAACTTTAAAATATATTTTGTGATATACAAAATTGTATCCAATTTGAGCTCGAGTTGAGGTTGGAATGAGTCTTGTGAAAGACTTGGCTTGGGTCAGCACCTTGTATGAGCTCAAGTCAAGGTTTGTTGGAGTCTTTTGTAAAACTTGGATTGAATCAACACCTGCTTGAGCTTGAGTTGAGGCTCAGATACTTGTAAGACTTTCCTCAGGAGAACACCTTTTCAAGCCCAACTAGGCAACTTAGACTTAATTCAACTTGGTTTTAAATGTGGACAAGAAAGCTCTATGGACATGTACAATAATCCAAACGCTTGATGTTCTATTCCAAAAATGTATATACTGTTCTTCAAATTGGAAAGCTATCACATGGTACCCATTATACGCATTGTTTGAAGATATAACAACTAATGTAGATTTCAGTATTAATTCTCTTGCCTTAGCTGCTTGTGTAAATTTTCTCCTGTTTTGCAGGATGTGGTTGAGATCATGAAAGAATCCTTATATGATAAGTATGTTGATGAGCATGGGTTTGTTGATTTTGCACGTAGCGGTGGAATGAGCCAACAAAAGGAAGCAAAGCGGTTCTTAAGTGCTCTGCACAAGCAATCAGAACTGCAGCAGAAAGATTGCTTTTCAATTTCTGTAAGTGTTACTATTGCTTTAGCCAATGCTAAATAGCTGGGACAAGGTTATAATCATTATGATCCAGCATTTTTTATTTTTATTTTTATTTTATTTTTATTTTTTTTGTTTTCTTATAATTATGAAAGTAATGGCATTTTCTTTAATCATATTTTACACTCTAGAATTCCGATTATTTGCAAACTTATTCCTTTGTTTTGCAAGTGCAAAGGTTGTCACAGAAATATCTCCCGAAGTGCACGATCCCTTTCACATTACACATTTCAACTCAATTGAACTGCGGAAGTTTGTACGTACGCACATGCTCATCATTCAGGCACAACAGATTCTCATGTTACATCTGGTTATTCGTTGTCAGGAAATATACAGTTTGGCAGATAGAATCGGATTGAGAGTGCCAGATATTGACATGTTTGTGGATAATTTGAACAGCGTTGGTTATCTGCTTAAGAAGGGGCCAAAGACATACCAGGTACAGCGTTGGTTATTGTATCGCAGATCGTAAGAGGGGTTGAATCATATCGAATCGGAAATCTTATTGTAAATCGTAAGATTTTTTCTGATTTACAAAAAAAATATATAAAAGAGATGAAAAGATATAAGTAAATCATAAAAGATTAAAAATGCATCAATCATCCATTTACCATCATCATGTACGAAAAAAGTAATACATATCATGATATTATCAATTGAGAAAATGTATTTGGTATACATATCATGATAGTAAAGGATTTGTCTTTTTTCCTTTGTTTTCTTTTGTTGTCTTTTGAAAAATTTATCATAAAAACATACAAGAGCCCTTTTTTTCCTTTGTTTTCTTTTGTTGTCTTTTGAAAAATTCATCATAAAAAACGTACAAGAGCCCTTAAAATTTTTGTTTTGTACCTTTCCTCAGTGTAGAATCATGTTAGAAAAAATGGCATTCGATTCCATTGTGAATCAAAAGATATCTTGATTTCTTTGTTTTGGGTTTTAAAAAATCAAAATCCCCAAATATCCTCTCTCTCTCTCTCTCTCCTCTCTCTCTCTCTCTCTCTCTCTCTCTATCTCTATCTCTATCTCAAAAGAAAAAGTAGGACATTTTTAATAGGGGAGAGCCTTTTTCATATTTTATGAGCAAAAGGGTGCAAAGAAAAGGAAGAAATTGAATAAAAAACAATAATAAATTGATTTTTTAAAAGTATTTTTTGGGTCCCTTGCAGTCTACAATTATCTTATGATTATCATACAATTTGTACGATAATCGTATGACTATTTAGGATTCGAGATTTGGGTGTACGATTCAAATCGCACACCCATGTGATACGATATGAATCGTACGATTCATGATATCAATCGTATCATTTTGGTAACATTGCTTATAGATACTTGCACCTTTACCTGTATGTAAAATTACTGCTTCTACAAGTTCAACCAGCTACAGTGGATTTGGTGAAACCATCTGTTAAGAATAAAAACTGAATTGCAAAGCATCATTTGTTAGAATATATATAATTTGTTTTCATTTCCTACCTAGACAGCCAACATGTGCCTTTCCAACCTAGACAGGGAACATGTGTCTTGAATAAACCTGTTACCCATACAGGAATTCCAAAGCCTGGATTTCCTGACATAGTAACGACAGGCATTTTGTCATTTTTGTCATCATCGTCGCCATCATCATCATCACCTTTCTTTCTCCCAGAAATATGCACTTGGCTTTTAAATGGTAAATTGGTGAAAGTTTCACAGTCAGCTGCCCACTGGAGATCAACCTTCCTTTATACAGGCTCTGGAACCAGCTGTGGCAGAGGCTAACATCTAAAGGCATGCTGACAAAGAGTTAAAAGATTAAGAAACTCAAAATAACACAAAGAAAGAAAAATCATAAGACATGTAAGACTAGCTTAAAGAAAATTTGTATGGTCCTGATGCAATAAGCGTGCGTAGTTTCCTGATGATTCCAGACTGTTGATCTGATGAGTCCCACCATGGTTGGCAATTCCTGCAGAAATCTCCAGATTGCAGGATGCTTGCCTTCCAATCTGTTGCTATTTTGTTTCCAGAGAGTTGTTGTGTTCTTTTCTTAACAATCAATTCTCAGGGCATTGATTGATGGGTTGGGATTCTTTTCTTCCAATCTGTTAGTATTTTTGTCCAGAGAGTTGTGCATTCTTTTCTTAACAATCAATTGGCAGGGAATTGATTAATGGGATTAGGATCTTCCAATCATGGGAAATTTTCGTGGCATACTTATCCGAGGTGCAGTCCATCAGACCAATGGTTTGGATCATTGAACCATGGCTCCTCTTTAACTTAGGATATTAGGACACTGTGCATGTCCTGATGCATGGCCCTATGATTTATCTAGATTAAAAATGTAAGTGATAGTAAACTGTAAGTGTGAAATCAATTTAACAACTCAAGATATTCTGCTTCATGTATGGAATGTTTAAAGTCCTTGCCATGAGGGGTGTCCAAGTAACAAATCTTCATGTCTGAAGTTCTCATGGCTGTTATGAAACCAGAGGCTGATTGGATTGTTTCCTTTCGTTGTCTTTTTAGGGCCTATTTGGATAGAGTGCAAACTAGGAGAAACATTCAATTTACATTGGCAAGATGTTTGCACTTGCTTGGTAAGCAGAGGATGCTAGCAAACGGTTTGCCTTTGCATTTCCCTCCTTAACAAGAGAATGCAACCTTTTTTCTTTTTTCTTTATTCCTTCCAAAAAGTCAAATGGAGGGGAAAAAGTTTGCCTCTGATGTGACGTTTTAAATGGCAATTTTGGAGGGAAATAAGGCTTTCCCTTTGCGGGATTGCAATCCAAACAGTTCTAAATGCGAGGAGAAGCATTTTCCAAAACAAACAGGTACAAAGGGTTTGCTTCCCCTAGCTCTGATGTCAGGTTACCTACAACTTATGCCTCCTGTTTGCTTTTCTTTGCTTTCCCCTGGCTTGCACTCTATCCAAACAGGCCCTTAATGTCATTGACTGCTTATTTACATTCTTGACTTGGTGAAAATCATGCTGGGATTACTACGCTCGTGATTCTTTCTGGTTGAGATACGCTCATGATTCTTTCTGGTTGAGAAGACTCAATCCTTAGAATGGTAATATTAGGAAAACCCTCTCCAGCATTTGCAATGACTCCCAAGTGGTCTGGTGCACCCCTAATTCCAAATAAAGTATTTAGGAATAACCTTCCAACTGCCATGAGGTGCGAGCCGTTTCATCGACTTCTTCGCAAGGATGCCAACGTTTGAGTGGAACCAGGAATGTCAAGAATCATTCCAATGCAGACATCAGATATTATTGTTTTTAGATGTTATCCAATCCTTTTTATTTTATCTCATGCCACTAAGGTAGTCATGCATGCACAAAACTTTCAAATATTTTCTAATAATAACCACATGATAATTAACAAATATGTAGGAGAATCAGTTAGTTCCAAAAGTTAACAAGATAATTGCATTGGGTAGTTAATGTGATTTTTATATCAACCTGACAATCTGCTTCATCATACTCACGAGCAATAGTCTTACTCAATCTAGACTGTCTGAATTGTGGACTCCTTTGTGAACGGGGCATTGTCATGAAAATCACATCTACAATACAATCCCAACCTTCTGATCAGTGGCCACTAGATGGATGCTTAAGAAGCATTGTGGTCAACCATTCAAATATGATGGGTGAATGTCCATTGACTGGACTACTCAGATCCTCCAATTTTGATGTGTCTTTCGGTTATGCACCATTCACAATGTTGCTCGCAGGTGGAGTCTTGAATGAGTAACATATGTCATACACACAGTGCAGCTTGCAGAAGTATGATCCACCATACTCTGGTAGAGCATCGTATAATACCCAAGTCACATTAGCTGCCCTATTTTAGTCATTTCCTGAATTGGGGATTCTTCCAGGTTCCACAACCTTCTGGCTCAAGCAACTCCTTTCTGTGAATCTGAATTATTTCCTATGCAGGTGGTGTCTTCATCCTACTCACGAAGTCAATCATCAAGGTCCAGATGCTGAGATTGTGTAGCATTGGCACCAGGTAATTTGACTTTCTTTCAACCGTTTTGTACCTTCTGTTATAATGCTAACAATCCCCTGCATCTCATCCAGATGCTGAGATTGTGTAGCATTGGCCCAGGTAATTTGACTTTCTTTCAACCGTTTTGTACCTTCTGTTATAATGCTAACAATCCCCTGCATCTCATCATTAGCTTGTCCTATTCTTCCATATAAGATATTGTCAGTTTAATGGTTATTCAGGAAAATATTCTATAATGCTGAGTTTGATAGAAGTTAATACATTTATTCTCAGGTTGAATGGAATCAGGCTCTATCATCTCTGTATCATATGTATAGAAAAATTATATACAGTGGAGAAAAATTCTGAATCATACCAAGTCCTCGAGGTATACGTACAAGTTACACTAAATTTTTTTTTTTTTTTTTGCTACTAATGCATATGACGTAGCTATTATCAAAACCTCAGAAAATTGAAATGAATTTTCATGGTTTCAACTGCATTGAGACTTTCTTTGGTTTCCTTCTTCCCTGAGAGTTTGTCCGCTGCTTGATGGACACTGCCTAGTTGAGAAGCCATGAACCCAACACTTGACCATGCCAGAAAGTCCTGCAGTTGTACGAAGAAAGCATCACGCATTTGGAGATTCTTTGATCAGAAGCTGGTCATTGATTTTGTCAAGCTAGTTGCCTAAAGGCTACAATTAGCAGTTACACTGAAGGCTGCTTCTGTCACTCTTCATACCTGCACGAGTAAGGTTGAAGAACGGTAGACAAGAGGTCACTGGAAACATTCCAAATTTCTCTGCAGTTGAAATGTGAAGTTTCTGAAATCTTAAGTGCTCCTCTATCCATGTATTAGAAAGTTAAAAGATCTTCATTTAGTGCCTCATTCTTTATATGCACTGGGAAACTCTCGCCAGTCTCATGCATTGAGGAACCTCCTGTTAGCTCATCAATATTTTGTTGATGTGGTAATCATTGTAACCTCAGAACCAAGTCTACCATGAATTCCTCATCTGAACGTGCCTCTTCTTCTCGGGCACACCATGTGTCCTACGCATTGAGTTTCTGACATGACTAAATTTCATTACCCGCTGTATTAAACCTGATGGGGTTTTCCTCCTCAGGTCAGAGGAGATGTAGTGCTGTTCGGATGCTACAAACAGTGGAATCATCACATTGCTTGACCAGTTGAGGGAACAGTGCTCGACTAGTTGAGGGTCACTTGACTCAAAGTCCAGCGAGCTCAGTGAACAGTGCTCGACTAGTCGAGGGCCAGCTTGACCAGTCGAGTGAACAGTGCTCGACTAGTCTAGGACTCTACTCGACCAGTCGAGCTTACGCAGATTTGAGTCCGGATCTTGTGTGGACTGCGGAAATTGGAGGCGGTTTCGCAAGAGGTGCGAAATGGGGTTTTCAAATCTATAAATATGGGTGCCTAGGGCTTTTCTAGGTAATGCAAGAGGGTTTCCTAAAGCTTTGCAAGGGTTTGCTAAAGGGTTTAGGGCTATCAAAGGTGAGAAAGAGAGAAAGAAAGAGAGAGAGGAAGCTTGTGGAAGGGAGGTTATGCTTGTAGAGGTGATCTACTATATCTCAGCGCTTCCACGTCCTCGTAATCGGTGAGATCTCTCCGTTTTCTTTTATTCTCTCATTGTTTATCCACTCCTGCGTGAGTGAAGAAGGTTGTAACGTTCTACTTCATAGTGGATTATTGATCTGGACGAGGTCCCATGGTTTTTACCTCTTTGAGGGTTTTCCACGTAAAAATCTCTTGTGTTGTGTGGTTTGTGTTTTGATTTATTTCATTGCTTTATTATCCCATAATTCTGGTGTTTTTGGGAGGCTAAATTCTAAGATTTTGTACAAGGCCCCCAACAAAGTGGTATCAGATCTAAGTTCATTGAACGGAGTGGGATCGGTTTTGAATTATGGAAGGTGGCTCATCAAGGATGATCAGCCTCAATGGTTCTAACTAGACCATATGGAAGGCTAACTTGTTTTATTGCAAGGACCTATATTCTACAATTTTAGGCATTTCAGCAAAATTCAAGGATATGTCTGATGATGATGGGAAGAAAATGGACTGAAAGGTGGTGGGGTTTATTAGACAATCGTTGGATGATTCTGTGTTCCACCATATGTCTACGGAGACCTCAGCCGCTAGCCTATGATTGAAACTGCAAGGGCTGTATAAGAGGAAGACAGCCGGCAATCAAATTTTCTTGATATGACTTGTGAATATCAAGTTCAAAAATAGTGGTTCTGTAGCCGAGCACATGAATGAGGTCATCAATTAGTGAACTAGCTCTTCGCTATGAAGATGTTCTTGGATGATGAATTGCAGGTTTTGCTATTGCTTAGTTCATTGCCTGACAGTTGGAAGACATTGGTGGTATCTCTAGGTAACTCCGCGCCAGGCGAAAAGATATCCATGGAACAGGTAACTAGCTGTCTCTTCAATGAGGAGACAAGGAAGAAGTCTCAGGGGTCTACTCAGCAATAGGCCCTTGTGACACAGGAACAGAGGAGAGGAAATAACAGGAAGGGCGGGAAGGCCTAAGATAAATCAAGAGGCGAGTCGAGTACCAGAAAGGATGTTGAATGTTGGAATTGTGACAAGAAAGGCCATTATAAGCATGAATGTCGTAAGAATAAAAACGACAAGAAAGGAAAAAGAAAGGAGAAGAAAGATGAATCAGATTCCACTGCGGTCACTTCAGATGACGACATTGTAGTTATTCTTTCAGTACATCACGATGTATGTCTCACAGCTACGAGTCATGACACCGACTGAGAGATTGACTCAAGAGCTTCTTTCCATGCGACTCCACGCAAGGACTTCTTCACAAGCTACAAGTCAGGTGACTATGGGACCGTGAAGATGAGAAATTCTGGCGTAGTGAAGATCGTAGGGGTCGGTGATATTTGTGTGAAGACTGATGTGGGTTGCACATTGGTTCTCAGGGATGTGAGGCATATCTCAGACATTCGCCTTAACTTGATGTCGACGGGAAGGTTGAATGATGATGGCTATGAAAGCCGGTTTGTTGGTGGGTGCTGGAAGCTCATCAAGGGTTCGTTGATCGCAGCCAGAGGAAAGAAGTGTTGCATCCTTCACAAGGTAAGTGTCAGTGTGTACAAGGGTGGGTTGAACGCAGCGGAAGATTCAGCTATTGACATGTGGCACAAGCGCCTAGGCCATATGAGTGAAAAAGGGCTTTAGCTACTATTGAGGAAGTGGCTCTTTTCAGACGTGACAGGTATATCTCTCAAAACCTGTATTGATTGTTTATCAGGGAAACAATATAGAGTTTCATTTGTTAAATCTACTTCTCATGTTAATAAAGTCCATGCATTAGATTTGGTTTATTCTGATGTTTGTGGTCCTATGAGGACAAAAACCTTAGGTGGGGCATTGTATTTTGTCACTTTCATGTAAGAGGGTTTGGGTTTATGCTTTGAAATCCAAGGACGAGGTCTTTGGTGTGTTTAAATTGTTTCATGCTATGGTCGAGAGAGAGACAAGTAGATCATTGAAGTGCATCCGCACTGATAATGGTGGTGAATACATTGGCGACTTTCATAAGTATTGTAAGTCCCCGGGTATACGGCATGAACAGACGGTCCCAATACCCCCCAGCATAATGGTGTAGCTGAGCGAATGAATCGCACCATTGTTGAGAGAATCAAATGCATGTTATCTCATGTGAAGTTGCCCAAGACGTTCTGAGGAGAACAATGCACACGGCAATGTATTTGATAAACATGTTTCTATCAGCCTTGTTGAATGGAAAAGTGTCTGAGAAGGTGTGGACTGGAAATGATCCATCGTACAGTTATCTTAGGGTGTTTGGATGCAGGGCATCCGTTCACGTACCAAAGGACGAGAGGTCCAAGCTCGATATGAAGATCAGGCAGTGTGTGTTCTTGGAGTACGATGATAAAAAGTTCGATTTCAAATTGTGGGATCCGACTGAAAAGAAGCTCGTTAGGAGTAGAGATGTGGTATTATTTGAAGATCAGTGTATAGAAGACATTGGTAAGCTAGAGAAAAACTAACCTAGTTCAGGTGAGCTAGAGGACATGGATCTAATTATTTCTCCCGTGGTGCCTAATGACGGGGGAGTACGGCAAGGTGTAGAGGACGAGGGAGTTCCTTCAAAAGATGGACTAGGGGAGCAGCCCCCACTTGATTCACCTGTTGAGCCACAGGTGAGGAGGTCATCTAGGGACAGACAACCGTCCAAGAGGTACTCGCCGCATGAGTACATTATGCTCATTGATGGGGGAGAGTTAGAAGATTATTCTGAGGCCCTAGCCGACGAGCATAAGGGGGAGTGATTGATAGTTATGAAATAAGAGATGAGATCCTTACATAAGAACCACACCTATAATATGGTGAAATTACCTAAGGGCAAGAAAGCTTTGAGTAACAAGTTAGTGTTCAGAAAGAAGGTTGAGCAGAAGAATTTACAGACGAGGTTCAAGGCCAGAATTGTGGTGAAAGGGTTTGGTTAGAGGAAAGGCATAGACTTCGAGGAGATATTCTCACCAGTGGTGAAGATGACATCCATACGGGTGTTGCTTTGGTTGACAGCTAGCATGGATCTGGAGATAGAGCAGTTATATGTTAAAACTGCCTTCCTTCATGGTGACCTGGAAGAAGAGATCTACATGTACCAACCAGAGGGGTTCAAAGTCAAGGGCAAAGAGCATATGGTGTGTAGGTTAAGGAAGAGCTTGTATGGGCTGAAACAAGCTCCACGGTAATGGTATAAGAAGTTCGACTTGTTTAATTTGAAGCATGGGTATGACAGAACGGAGTCGAACCACTGTGTGTTCACGCGCAAGTTCTCAGATGGTGATTTCTTAGTTCTGCTGTTATACGTTGATGACATGCTCATCATGGGAAAAGACATCAAGAAGATCGATAGGCTGAAACAGGAGTTGGGCAAGTCGTTTGCGATGAAAGACTTGGGCCCGGCTAAACAGATCCTAGGAATGGAGATAACCCATGACAGAAGCAGCAGGAAGCTTTGGCTGTCACAAGAGCAGTATATTGAGAAAGTCCTAGAGCAGTTCAATATGAATGCAGCGAAGCCGGTTAGTACTCCACTGGATGGTCACTTCAGATTAAGTGACAGGCAGTGTCCCAAGACAAAGGCAGAGGTGGAAGAGATATAGAAGATACCCTACGCATCAGCTATAGGAAGTTTGATGTATGTTATGATGTGTACACGCCCAAACATAGCATATGTGATTGGTGTTGTCAGCCGGTATTTTGCCAATCATGGTAAAGAGCATTAGGCTTGGTGAAATGGATACTGCGGTATTTAAGAGGCTCATCCAGGTTGAGCTTATACTATGGTGACGAAAAACCTGTGTTAGAGGGCTACACAGATGTAGATATGGCAAGCGACATAGACTCTAGAAAGTCTACATCGGGGTTCATGTTCACGTTTGCAGGAGGAGCGGTTTCTTGGCAGAGCAAGCTACAGAAGGTCGTAGCATTGTCGACGACAAAGGCCGAGTACATTGTAGTCACAGATACATGTAAAGAGATGATTTGGATAAAGAGGTTCCTACAGGAACTTAGCCTGAAGCAGGAGCAACACGTGGTCTATTGCGATAGTCAAAGTGCTATACACTTAAGCAAGAATCCAAGTCAGCACTCCAAGTCGAAGCACATAGAGATTCAATATCATTGGATCAGGGATACTTTAGAACAGAAGGTGTTACAGCTTGAGAAGGTCCATACGGACGATAATGGGTCAGACATAATGACCAAGGCTTTGCTCAATGGCAAGTTTGAGGTTTGTAGTAAACATGCTGGCTTGAAGAAGGTGAATTCCTCCTGAGTTGGAAAGGGGGAGATTTGATGGGGTTTTCCTCCTCAGGTCAAAGGAGATGTGGTGCGGTTTGGATGCCACAAACAGTGGAATCTCTGCACTGCTCGACCAGTCGAGTGAATAGTGTTCGACCAGTCGAGGGTCACTCGACTCAAAGTCCAGCGAGCTCAGTGAATAGTGCTCGACCAGTCTAGTGAACAGTGCTCGACCAGTCGAGCTTACACAGATTTGAGTCTGGATCTTGTGCGGACTGCGAAAATTGGAGGCAGTTTCGTAAGAGGTACGAAAGAGGGTTTCCAAATTTATAAATATGGGTGCCTAGGGCCTTGCTAGGTAATGCAAGAGGGTTTTCTAAAGCTTTGCAAGGGTTTGCTAAAGGGTTTAGGGCTATCAAAGGTGTGTGTGTGTGTGTGTGTGTGTGTGTGTGAGAGAGAGAGAGAGAGAGAGAGAGAGAGAGATGAAGCTTGTTGAAGCTTGTTGAAGGGAAGTTATGCTCGTAGAGGTGATCTACTATATCTTAGGACTTCCACGTCCTCGTAATCGGTGAGATCCCTCCGTTTTTCTTTTATTCTCTCATTGTTTATCCACTTCTGCGTGAGTGAAGAAGGTTGTAATGTTCTACTTCATAGTGGATTGTTGATTTGAGCAAGGTCCCGTGGTTTTTACCTCATTGAGGGTTTTCCACGTAAAAATCTCGTGTCGTGTGGTTTGTACTTTGATTTATTTCATTGCTTTATTATCCCATAATGCTGGTGTTTTTGGGAGGTTAGATCCTAAGGTTTTGTACAAGGCCTCCAACAAAACCATGGGCAGCTGAATATAGAATTCATAGATTTACATTCCAAGTCTCGACGGAAGGGGATGCCTTACTCGAGACTATCAGACATGGAGAGCTGAGGTCTATTAAGGTCCAGGCATCATGGAAGTCCACATTCCTTTCCTCTCCCAAATCAGAATCCTCTCCTAGCTTTAAAAACTTTTAGAAACCAGCTACTCCGGCACACGTGCACTTGCTGTTCACCAGTGCTATGCACAGAATCAACTCAAGTTTCTTGAGTCTGTGCAATCAAGCAAAGAGAGTGAGGACCTTTTTATGTTCTTTCACATTTTCATTCCTCTTTCTTTGAGCCCTTCGCCTAATATGAGGTGATGCATCTGATGGTTGGAGTGAATGTCATCAATACATCACTATGAGACCCACCTGATTTTGATTGCATGATGCTCCCTTGCACTACCATTCGGAGGGGAACATTACCAATTCCAGAAAAAGAAACCTCTAACCATACACTTGCATAGCCTTTTCCTAACTACTTGAGACTAACTTAAAACAACATCTTTCAACATTTTTTTTTTTTTCTGGGTTAGCTTGTTAGTACGCACCCATGTCTGTACACACATGCCATGTTAGCCACCCCCACTAGGGATTGATACCAAGACCTCAAGTGTTGAAACGAGGTATCTCCACTCAGTCTGCCAGTTGAGCTATGGATTTGGGTGTACAACATCTGTTCACCTACGTTTGGTAAAACTTTATATATCTAAGTTTTAAAATCTAACAAGTTGTTTGTAATAGTTGTAGGACCATCCGATCAAACAAAGGGTACAAGAGTGGTCCATTTGGAAAGCTAACCTATATTTTATTAGGTCAAACCTCTTTATTTGACAAAAAAGGTGGACCATTAATGTCACAAGAAAACATATATACTTTTATATATTTATGTATCACTCTCAACCAGATGAGAGATGGAGAGGCTAAGCTGAAGAAAGGGTCTCTAGTCATTGGCATGGAGCAGTTATGGATGCGAATCATGAGCAGGCAGCTATGGAGAGCGGGCATTAGCGTGCATGCAATCCCATACTGACTGGAGGCCTTGGCCCACTGCCACATGAGATTTGTGATAGATTGTCCTAATTTCAGACCTCATTTCCAAATGAGCTTCCACTAATCAAGGAACTCAGCACGCGTTGCATTTGGTGCCGTGAGCCTTATTTCCGTATCTACCGGTATATTACACGAATCTGATGGAACTTGTCAAGCTTTGAGAATGCCCGAGTTTATGCCGTTGGTAGATGGATTGAGTGGCCGAATAGGATAATAACTACCGGTGACGGGTGCATTATTTTCACCGTAGGATGAAGAGGAGTTGATAGACTATTTATCGGATAAATCAGATGATCGAGAATTAGATGGTTAGGATGCTGCCAAATCAGGGCGCACGGCTCTTGATTTGGGTTATTCTAGTCACGGACGAAAATGTTTTGATTGAACAAGATAAGGGAGGTTCAGATACGGATGACACGTGACTTCATCTAATTGGTGGTTGCAAAACTGTGCAACTGAATAACGAATATGCGCCCTCATTATTAGCATAATGGTTGTTGTGTACCATGATTTTGAAAAGAGTAGCGTCCAATATCTCAAGCGGACCATGTACCAAAAAAAAAAAACCTCTGGCTGAGGCAGCTATCCCACCTTTTTCGTTCTTCAATGTTCCATGCATTTTTATTTTGTTTTTCCCTTTTTACAGGCTACAGTTGTGTTACCAAAGATAGCTCAATTAATCATAATGTTTTAGAAGGGTGTGAGTTTACACCGATCTGACACTGCTGGATTACACGGCTAGGAAGGCAACACGTGGCAAAATTATTATACTAAAAGTCACGTGGAATCTTTGCAGCTGATATGATCGGCAGAAGAAAGATGGTGGAAAGCTAGGATGATGGTTGCGACGAGACATGCCACTCATTGATCATATATAGACATGCTGGAAGATGAAAGGATATGGTTCACGTAATAGCTTGAAATAATGTGCATAATCGCATGGCCAGATGGCATTGATTCTCCTCGTTGCTTATGGCAAAGTATAACTGGGCATAAGCCAGTTGATTAGGCCAAGATCATGGAAAGTAATTTTGATTAGGAACGTAATTGGTTACTTTTGCCAATTGGCTAAGAAATGGAATTGAGAATCAGAAAAATTATTCCTAAAATGGCATGCCACTGAGCCTCACATAACTATAAATAAAGTGAAAGAACATAGAGCTCCATGTCCACGCCAATCCAACGCAACTCTTTTATACAATGCAATGTTGCTTATCCATTATCCTTCATGGATGCCCTTAGTTTTAATTTGATCTAACTCTCTCATTGCTTTCGAGTGCAATGCTGCCGAAAGTATAGACTAATTAGATTACTTATCTCTTCCACTATACGTTCACGAGCACACTGTTAGATCGCTAAGAAGATTGTTTAGTCTTGAACGAAAGGTTGTGGAGCTTTCTTGTCACATGATAAGTAATTTCACTGGCTGCCTCACCACAAAGTCCAAGTCATTTGACCAAAGCGATGAACAAACAGTTGAATCATGACCATCTTGTCATAAGCCAGGCCTTGCCATGATTTCAAAGAGTTAGTCATCCCGCTGATTTCTTGCTTTGTGTCAGATCTCTTGACCAAATTTTTGAGTAGACTATTTTGGATTCACCCTTCATTGGTTGTCTCATACGACCATCTCATGCTAGACGATCGTCTCGCTACGAAGTCCGACTTCCTATCAGGAAACGAACACATGACCGTTTGACACCATGGTCGGTTTGCTACCAAGCTCATTTTTTAATAAAGCGACAGACAAACTATCATGTTTTAAAAAAAAAAATATATATATATTTATGTATTTATTTTAAGCTGATTGTAAGCATTACTATAGTAAATATTAATCAAATACTTTCCACTTTAACTTTGTCTTCCTTTTATCTATATTGTGTCATTATTGAATTGTGACTATTATCATGCACTAAATTGAAAGTCATTTTATATAGAAGCCAAAAAGAACTCATTAGAAGGACGAACTCTCTACTTCGTAAATCGCCTGAACTTTTATGATCGATAGTGGCTAGATAGATGATCAAATCGTATGAATTTTGGTCTCTTAATCTATTTAAGAGCCTAGGATCATAGGTGTTGGGTTCAATTCGAATCGCATTTGGATCTGGTTTGCCCAAAATGCATATAACATGCATGATCAAAATTGAGCCAAATACTATTTTTTTGGCACTCTTAGTGGGATGCATGTGCATTCATTAGTTCAAGAATATAATAGTATGGTTAGAAGGTCTATTAGGCTTGATAAAGATCTATAAGAACCTGAAGAGCAACATGTGCAAGAGGATGTGCCGATAGATGCCGAACTTCCGACACACATACAATTAAAAGCTAGATCTTCATCCAACAATAATTTGTTGGAAAGTACTACAAGTGTCCTATATAACCACCTGTAGGTATGTTTGCAACAAATTTCTGCATAGGAAAGGACTCGAGCCAAAAAAGTTCAACAAGCTTATGGGAGTTCTTTAAAGAGAATACCACCATTGCCTAATGATTTACTTAACAATGGTAATCCTCAAGTATACAACCACAAGTTGACATTAGGAAAAAACGGCTGTAAAGACTGTCTAAACGGGCAATTTGACTAGGATGTCCTCTTTGGTGGGAACCCTACGGGGCAATATAATACAAGAGCTGAACAGATTGGTTGAGGTTGAGTTGGTTGAGCATTATGGTGAAAAGAACATGTATATGAGAAAAGACTGAAGACACAAGCGAAGGTGGAGCATTATGGAGAAAAGAACATGTATATGAGGTGTCGTGATGACCCTAACACTTGACCTAAAACAACCTAAACCTGTAGATGATCTTAACCCTAATAGGTAAACCTTTTATTGATCATCCCTTAAACCATAAGATCCTAAATTGATCATCCTTAGATTTGCTTTAGAGATCCCATGTTGCTGGAAAAACTGCATAATTTTAACAACATTCGGTCCCATTGAAACCACCTTCGGTCTAACCAAAATCGGTTAAAATAAGACAATGTATTATGACAAAATTCCTGATAATTCAGCTATAACCGAGTGCCACATTTAATCCCACCGACGACCATGTTCGGTGCGATTGAAGTTGCCCAAGTCTATCCAATGACTTTCTGCTTTAATTTGGTGTAATCGAATACTAATTCGTTGTGAGCATAGACTAGCCGTTTTAGCTCATTTTATGATAGTTATAACTCGATTCCTTTATATAGAAGATCTGGTCTTTGAGTATTTTAGAGGGTTTTTGGTGCAATTGAAGTTAAGGTGGATCCCCAATCATATCACATATCATAAGCTTCATATTCCATGAGATTTGATTCATCATCTAAGCTTTACTACTCTAATGAGGATTCTAACTTCAATGTTGAAGATGAACTTAATTTTGACATTTTTTTAGAGATTAGACCTAACACTATTGGAGTATTCTTTGTCTAAACTCTTTAGGAGACCCTTCTAGTAGAATTGCTTAAACATTATAACTACCCATTAGTTGTAGGAGATTCTATCCAACCTCCCATCACCTTGATTACTGAAATGAGCATCGCATCTAAGGTGTTTGATATTCGAGTTGAAGCATTGATGATTCATCAACATCATGATTGAGGGAGCTGATTGAAGCATGGGGGAGCATCAATAAAATAACCCGAGAAGGCGCTACAGAAGAGGCTCAATCTGACAAGTTATCATTTATGAGAGTCCATGTACACTCATTCCTTGTGTATGATTGAGTGTAGAGTTTGAAATGCTAAATTCGATTAGGTTCTTATGTAGGACCTAAATCAAAGTCTTTGTGTATGTCACCAGACACGAGTGTGTATATGTTAGTCTCTGAGGGAGCATCAGGTGGGAGTAAACGTAGGTCCTTGGACTAGGACTGATGTTCGTGGTGAGCCTATAGAAAACCACTTAAGTCTCTGAGGGAGTTAATCCTTGTGTAGGATTGTAAAGGTTGGAGGCGAACTTGATTTAAAACCTCCGATAGTGAAATCTGGTACACTCATGGGTTTAGTGCGTCTGTCGGGAGTGGAGTAAGGAAACTAGACCTCTATACATGTTTGTGTTTAGAATTGTTATTTGAGCACTTGTTTAATTATACTTGTGTGATTGAATGTTTAATTATATGTATGCATGATTAGACGAATGTTAGGAGTCGATAGGTAGCACATCTCATGTACACATGTACACTATCATGTTTATAAACTAGTTGTTTAATTGTCACATCTTTTGTAGTCTATGTGAATATACCCTCTATTAGCTTGGAATCCTAGAGTTATGTATTTGCTTAGCTTTAATTGAAAATTAGTTAAGTAGGAAATTGTGTTTAAAATGACATAAATTTTGTTGGTCCTAATCACCCCCTTTAGGACATAACCTTCATTCCATAGCTCCTCCAAGCTTCTGTGTAATTTCAATCTTCTATTTCAATTGTGAGCTCACATTCTGAAGCTCCTCTTGGAATTTCTAGCATCAATTCTAAGGTGGCGAGAGCATCTGTGAATTGATTCTTGGCTCATGGCATGTATGAGAAGGTGAATTCTTTGAATTCTTCGATTAGATTTTCAAGATATATGTGATATAGTATCAACTTCTCATCTTTCATCTTCTAATTGTCGTTGGTTTGATTGATGATAAGTTGCGAGTTTCCGAACACCCGTAACTTCTTTATGCCCAAAATTATGGCTTGTTTTAGACAGGTAATGCATGCTTCATACTTTGCCATATTGTTGGTGCATTGGAATGCGATATGCCTTGAGATAGGGATAAGGACATCATTGGGGGAGTAGAGGATAGCTTCGATTCCAGTTCCTTAGAGTTTGTTGCATCGTCGAAGAATAACATCCACTCGCCTGTCTTCATTTCTTCTTCTTCCTTGATAAGAGATCCTCATTGGGGAAGAAGGTCTGTAGTGGTTGATAATCGGGCAGTAAGTGGGTGGCGAGATGATAAGCTAGGGCTTGCCCCTTAATTGGCTTCTGAGTGACATAGGTGATGTCAAACTCAAACAGAAGAAGCTGCCATTTTACTATCCTTCCAATAAGTGCCACTTTCTTGAGTAGGTATTTGAGTGGGTCCATACGAGTGAGAAGAAGGATGGGGTATGCGATCATATATTGCTGAAGTCGCTGAGTTGCCTAGTCTAGAGCAAGATAAGTTTTTTTTTTTAAGCATTGAATATTGAGGCTCGTAGTTAGTGAACTTGCAACTTAAATAGTATATTGCTTGTTCCTTACTTCCCATTTTGTCATGTTGATCGAGAATATATCTAATTGCATCTGCTTCTATCGAGATATCCAACAGTAGTGGTTGTCCGGGAGTCAGTGGCACTAGAACTGGTGGATTTATTAGGTATTTCTTAATTTGATCGAAGGCAGTTTAGCAATTATCGTTCCATTCGTTTTGCGCATTCTTCCTGAGGAGCTTGAATATCAGCTAACAAATGTGAGTGAGTTATGTGATGAAGTAGTTGATGTACTGAAAGTGCCCTTGTTTGTCAATTAATGTCAAGGTTGAGTCAGTTAGTTCAGTGAGCCCCATATAAAAGCACTACAAGATGCAGACTCAACAAAGTGGATGGATCAAGATCTTCAAAGGTAAATTAAACCTCACATCCCATGACTAAAACACCTCAGGTATATAATCCCTATTAAAAATACTCTAATTTCTTAAAAAAACAACAAGGAAAATATGTTTTATAGATTAGATAATAGAAAACTAAGTTGGAAAATTATATGAAAAAACTGTTAAGTTTTTTACTTACTTCGAGTCATCGATCACTTATTGATGACATCGAACATACATGTTCTATGACATCGAACATACATGTTCTATGACATCGAATGTGACTCTATGACATCGAATAAGTGTCTTCAGATGTCTAACAAGCTCAAATTAAAAATCACTTAAAAATTCGATGAATCGAACATCAACCTTCGATGACATCAAAAGTGTCTCGATGATATCAAGAATTGAGCAACTTATGTCCAGCAAGCTTTGAAGAAAAATCACTTAAAAATTCGAAGAATTGAACTCCATTCGATGACATCAAAATTCAAATTTCGATGACATCGAACATCAACTTTCACTGATATCGAATGTGTTTCGATTACATCGAGAATTGAACAACTTATGTCCAGTAAGCTCTGAAGAAAAATCACTTAAAAATTCGAGGAATCGAACTTGATTCGATGACATCAAAATTCAAATTTCAATGACATTGAATCACGTTCGATGACATCGAATAAAGATAGGAAAGTGTCTAGCAAGCTTTAAACATATTCAACAAGAATTTCGTGTCTTCGAACTGTCACTCGATGACATCGAAGGCGGCCTTCACTGACATTAAACCTACTTTGATGATATTGAATGTCAAAAGAATCTGCCCGTTTTATTACCGTTGGGATTTTTGTCTTTATATTCGGAAGGATGGTTTCTGAGTTGGCATTGAGAAAAAGAGTAAGCTCTAAGAGAGTAATTGTTTACCTACCATCATAAATCATTTTTCTCCTGAAAGTTCATCCTTCAACCATTTCTTAAATGCAATCATTGAATATTCAATAGATTGAATTAGAGAATGAACTTCACTATTCAAGATCCTCCAGCAACTCAATGGCAAATCATTATGCTGGAATCTCTTGTCTAATACCTTGGAATCTCTCTGTCACTTAAGGATCAATATTCTTTAAGAGAAGATTCCCCTAAATACCTGGGCCCAATCCGGCGACTTGCATTGGGAACATCTACAGTTATTGCGATTCAAGGGAGCTGAAGATTCTTCATCATCAAGGAAGATCATCTTCATCATGTACTAGAAACGGAGCTCACCTACTTACAAGTAAGTCATTAGAGTCCATAGAATCTGAAAATCATTTCTTGTGTAGGATTGGTTTTCAGGTTATATTTCACAAACACACTAAGACCTTTTACAGGCCTCCGACGGAAGAATACGTATAGAGTCCTTGTGTAGGATCTATAGTGCCTTATGTAGGCATGATTGATTGTCTTGTGTAGACATGTATGGTTGCCTTGGGTATGCAATTCCTTGTGTAGGATATATGTGTCTTATATAGATAATACCTTATGTAATTGTGAAGGTTTATGGTTAACCTGATTTAAAACCATCACATAGTGTAATCCGGCACACTCTAGGGTGGAGTGCGTCGGCCGGGAGTAGAGTAGGCACATATCCTAACCACTATATATATCACTGTGTTTGTGATGATTTTTACATATTTGATTTGATTGATTGATATGTTTACATATGCATTATTTATGTTTTGCTTAACTTAGATCTCTTTGATGCTTTAGAACATGAATGTGAATGATTCTTTGATAATCTTACTGAACTAATTTTAAATTGGTAAACATTACTAAATAGTAAGATTAGAATTAAAGAAAAGTCCTATTCACCCCCCTCTAGGACACTTTAACCAATTCCATACTTCTACTGTAGCGGGTATACCGCAATTTCACTGTATCCTACCGAGAAAGCCTCAAATTCATTTTTAGTCTTTGGAGGATTCATATTGATGATGGCTCTTTTCTTTGTTTCATCGACCCTAACGCCTTCCTCAGTATGAGGACAAGAAGTTTGAAAAGGCCAAGCTATATGTCCTAAGGGGGGGGGAGAATAGGACTATGCCAAATTAAATCTTTAACAACAAAATTTTAAATGAATAAAGGAAAGATAACACTTTAAACAAATCACAGTATGAAAATGTAAAACAACCTCAAAATTTAAGTCTTAAGAGGTTGATGCAAATGTTGTTCTAAGGACAACCTTGCACCATAAAAACCAAAGGTTTATGGCAGGACAACCTTACTAGAACGGTTTAAGTATTAATATCTCAAACTAAAGAGGAATAAAAAGTAAATAGCAGGAATGGAAGTCTAAACTATTATAACATTCTCCACAATGCTTGAAATGTAAATATTACAACATTAACATTCACACATACATCCCACAACTTTGAATGATAAAAGATATAATAAATAAACAAACATTCAAATCACAAGACACAAAGAATTATAGTGGTTCGCTTGTGTGTTCACCAACTGTTAAACAACAGCCACACAGCTTGCTACTCCACTCCTGATATCCTCACACAGGGGATATTAACGTTCACTATGAAAATAGGTTTTTCTCAGGTTCACCTAAAACCCTCACAATTGTGTCTTTCTAATGGGCTTACACAATTCAAAAACCCCACACTCTGAGTTTTCTGGCTCTCCTCAGATAACCAACACTTAGAGATTTTTTTGGCTTAATCTCAAAGAAACCAAAAGCATAGAAGATTTACATAAACGTAAAATACCTGGATTTCTCCTTTTGTAGCAGCTCGGAAGAACCAAATCGGAATAGAAGTTCGAATGTAGAAGTTCAATGTCCAATACTTACTTTGAAATGGTTTTAGGTTCTAATTGATTTTAAATTAAATCAAGTTGGGCTAGCTCTATTTGATTTTGATTCCAAGAAGTGGAATATCACAATTCCTCTTTCAAATCGGATTAGAATGCAGAAACAAAATCAAATATAAAAAGCTAACAGAAGAGAATATTAAATATGCACAATGTAGCTTAAAAAGAACACAAACTTATCTCTCAGAGTGATGCCTTGATTTTAATTGGATATAAAATTCTGAAATTCGTGCTCTATTTATAGTTGCAGAAATCACATCTACGACTGGTCCTGTGGACATTACGATTGGTCCTCGTACCAACAACATTTTGAAATTTTGAGCGCGATCGGATAAAACCGTTCCATGACTAGTCATGACCTTCCCACGACTGGTTGTAAGGAACCAGAATTCATTGCTGGAGTTTGAGTCGTAGCTGCAGGACTGGTCGTGAATGAGTCAGCACTGTTCACACGACCGGTCGAGCAGACTCCAGGACTGGTCGTAGCTCAACCAAAAAATTCTGAAAATTTACAACAACTTAGGACTGGTCTTGAAATTTCTTGGACTGGTCGAGCCAGTTCTAAGACTAGTCGAACAGAGTCTAGAACTAGTCTAATAATAAACCAAAACACATATAAAATAAGTAATTGACTTATGTATCCGAAATGACCTACCCTAAGGTCAATCTAAGGTCATTCAAACTTGAGACATGAAGTATGAACATTGAATATTCTTTTCTTCAGATGATGGATGATCTTTAAAGATCATGAAGCTTTAGATCTCGACGCTTGATGAAGCTTGAAAACTTGAACTTGTAGTTCTTGAGTTGTACTTCAGAGATCTTTGGAAGCCTTAGAGAAGAGAATAATGTACTTGATCTTGTATTTCTTGAAGTAGATCATTGTACTTGACTTGAAGCATTGTCCTTAAGCATGAGATGCATTGCCTTGAACATATATATCAACGTGCTACACGAGACATAGATTGTGGTTTTGGCACAACAAAATTTGACAATCAAAGGAGCAAATAACCATAGCACTTACAATCTCCCCCTTTGTCAAATTTGTGACAAAACACACTCAATAAAAATAAGAGAAGCATCTCAATAAAGAATCATGCACCAGTTATAAAAGGAAACCAGTTACAGCCTGGTTAAAGAATCATGTACTAGTTATCATCAACTAGCACACATCATCATGAAGTAGGCAAAACACCTCCTTACTTACTCCCCCTTAATAGCACACATAAATCTATAAAGATTATGCAAAATATGCTATGTTACTACCCCACATCCATATCCATTCCATATCCATAAAGAATCAATCCAAAAATATTTCTCCCCCTTTTTGTCACAATATGACAAAGGAAGCAAAGAAGAAATGGAAGAGGAAGACTTAACAAGAGAGTAATAAAGGAGTTAACTAGGCAAGATATGAAAAATATATAAGCAAATTCAAAGTTCACATATCATTAACATAAACCAAAGTCAACCAAAGTTAATCAAATTCAGTTGCACAAACTGAAAGAACCAAAGTTGTATAAGAGTTATTACAAACCATAGGATAAAAACACTTAATTAGATCTTGAAGAAGGAGCAGGTATGGTAGGATCAAGTTGATGAAGGCCCTTGTTTAAGTGCCTAAGATACTTGCGCATATATTTAAATTATAAATCATGGGCAACATTCATGTTCTCTACCTTCTCCTCAAGTGCACGAAGATGAGCATCAAAGTTGGATGGCTCATAGTCAGGATCATTAGTAGAGTCTGAATCAATTTCATAAAAAATGTCATCCATATTTATATCATCAGGAGGAAGATCGCCACCTTCTTCTACATTCCCTGCTTCAGCTCCACCACCACCCACATCCATTTGTCTAGGTGCCAATTCCAATTTCATCTTGTTTATATTTAAATTGTTGAAAATAAGATGATGAATAGGAGCCTCCCCAACAGGCATAGCAACTAGCATGTGAGTAGCTAACACAGTCATAAGATAGGCAAATGGAATATCACTGTGTCCAGGATGGAGTCGAAATTGAATGATAAAATGACAGATCAAAGATGGAAGACAAACTTGAGTACCAGAGACGATGGAATGCAAAACTCAAACCATAAAGGAAGTCAGTTCTATTTTGTTACCAGAACGTGGATATAAATTTGAAATAAATATTAGATGAAGAACCCTGTATTTGGGTAACAAGTACTTGGAAGCAAGCGCATTCCCTTTATGAGTCTATTGCACATCCATGTTGCATAATGCTCTAGTGAGCATGCATTTTTTACATTTCGAAGGTTTCTCAACTAGAATGTGAATAGGAATACCCTCGTCATTAACAGGTATGCCCATTAGAGCCAAAATTAGATGACGGTCAATTTCAAATGGACCTTCTCTAGTCGCTATTGTAAATGTTAAATTCTCAATTGAAAAATCAGAAATGCAAGCAAACATAGCCTGTGCAATAGATTGGTATGCTGGCCCACCCCAATGTAGGATGTTAGCCCAACCTACAGATTGAAGAAGTGGAAGGAGACTAAAAGGAGCAATGTGTTCAAGATCAACAGATCGTTTAACAATAACATTGCGCATTCTTAAATCTCGCACATGTGCGGGATCATCTTCGGGTGATTGAAGATGGCGCCTTGTTAAAGGAGTCGATCTAGATGAGGAAGCACCACGGGAAGTTTTCTTTTTCCCTCTAGCATCCATTTGCAACAAGAAAATCAAAGAAGCAAGGAGTTACAAAAGATGTGGAATGGGTTTTCTCAAAAACAGATTTGGGTAAAGAAAACCCCAAAATTTTCAAGGAAACTTGAAATCAAGCACTTCAAAGATGAAAGTGAAGAGATTAGAGCTTGAATCTACAAGAATAACTAAAATAATGCACTAATCTTGATGAATCAAACAATTGGGTACGACTAGTCGTGCTACGGCCCATTGGAGAAGAAAGAGGAAATGAGGAAGATGATGATTTTTCCCAAATTAAAAAGGTTTAGCACGCTACACGACTGGTCATGGGTCGTCCTCGACTGGTCGTGCCACGACAGGTAGAGTACATCCTCGACTAGTCGTGTAAAGACAAAAACATGCATTTTTCACGTAATTATGAAATTTAAAATTATAATTTAATAAATATATAAACTATAATGTAGAAATGCATGAATAATCAATTTAAATTACACATACCAAGATTAAATTTCAATTTATTAAACCTGCTTTTGTTGAACGGTTTAGTGAAAATGTCAGCAAGTTGAGTCTCGGTTGGAATGTAATCCAAAGAAATTATTTTTTCTTCCACTAATTCACGAATGTAATGATATCTAATGTCAATGTGCTTGGTTCGTGAATGCTGGATTGGATTTTTAGAAATATTTATCACACCGGAATTATCACAATATAAAACCATTGAATCCTGTACAATTCCGTAATCACTTAACATTCTGTTCATCCATACAAGCTGAGTACATGCATTTCCAGCTGCAATGTATTCAGCCTCAGCAGTTGAGAGTGATACGGAACTTTGCTTCTTGTTAAACCAAGAAACTAAGCAATTTTCGATATAGAAACAACCACCACTGGTTGATTTCCTATCATCGATATTTCTAGCCCAATCAGCATCAATGTACCCTGCCAACTGAATACTAGTATCATATGGATACCAGAGACCCAAATTAGCTGAACTTGTGACATATCGCATCATCCGCTTAACAGCAGTTAGATGAGATTCTTTAAGGTCAGATTGATATCTAGCGCAAATACCAATACTAAAAGCAATATCAGGTCTGCTTGCACTTAAATAAAGTAAACTACAAATCATACTACGATATAATTTAGGATCCACATTTTTACCTATAGTCTTTTGAGAGTCTTAAAGTTGTACTCATAGGAGTATCAAAATTTTTTTCGTTGTCAAATTCGAACGTTTTAATTAAGTTCAGAGCATATTTGGTTTGAGAAATAAAAATACCATCAGGTTGTTGTTTTACTTGCAACCCTAGAAAATAATTCAATTTCCCAACCATGCTCATTTCGAACCTATATTTTTAATTAAATCTGCAAACTCAACAGTCATGTTAGTACAGGTAGATCCATAAATAATATCATTAACATAGATCTGTACTATTAAATATGATCATTGTGTTTCTTAACAAAAAGAGTCTTATCAACACTACCCATTTGAAAATTATGACTTAGTAGAAACTTAGTCAATTTTTCGTACCATGCCCTGGGAGCTTGTTTCAAACCGTAGAGAGCTTTTTTCAAGCGATAGACATGATAAGTATTCTTAGGGCCTTCAAAACCTGTTAGTTGTTCAACATAAACTTCTTCATGCAAATCGCCATTTAAGAAGGCACTCTTTACATCCATTTGATAAATTTTAAAATTTCTAAAGCATGCAATGGATATAAATAGTCTGATTGATTCAAGATGAGCTACCCGGGAAAAGGTTTCATCATAATCGACGCCTTCAATTTGAGTGTACCCTTGTACAACCAGTCTAGCCTCGTTTCGAATTATATTACCAAGTTCATCAGACTTATTTTTGAAAATCCACTGAGTTCCGATAATATGTTTATCTTTAGGTCTAGGAACAAGAAACCAAACATCATTTCTCACAAATTGGTTAAGCTCTTCTTGCATTGCTACTATCCAGTTTTCGTCAGTAAAAGCTTCTTTTACGTTAGCCGGTTCTATCTGGGATGTAAAGCATACATAATTACATATATCTTCTAGTTGTCTACGAGTGTGTACACCAGTGAGAGGGTTTCCAAGAATTTGAGTGGTTGGATGATCTTTAACAGTCCTTAATTCAGAGTTAGTTTGATTTGATGAAGTATCTGGCTTGTCAATTAAAAGAACTTCATCATTATCAAAACTTGAGGCAAGTGTATTTAAGTGATCGTCAATGACCACATTTATCGACTCTTGAATAACACCGGTCCTCTTATTCAGTACTCGATATGCTCAACTGTTCAAAGAATATCCTAAAAAGATCCCTTCATCACTTTTAGTGTCAAACTTGCCCAAATTTTCACGGTCACATAAAATATAGCACTTGCCGCCAAAGACTTGAAAGTATTTGACAGTAGGCTTCTTATTGAACCACATTTCATAAGCAGTTTTATTATTATTTTTACTTGTATAAACCTGGTTGATTATATAGCATGCAGTATTTACGGCTTCAACCCAAAGATTTTCAGGGAGCTTCATACTATTCAACATTACATTTGCCATTTCTTGAAGCACTCTATTTTTTTCTTCAACAATTCCATTTTGTTGTGGTGTTTTCAGTGCAGAAAATTCATGTGATATTCCCTGATCGCAACAGAATTTCTCAAAACTGTTATTCTCGAATTCTGATCCATGATAACTACGGATCTTACAGATTTGAGAACCTTTTTCCGTTTGGATTCGTTTGAGAACTCTTTTTACTTCATCAAGGGTTTCTGATTTATTCCTTAAAAAGGCTACCCAGGTAAATCTGGTATAATCATCCATGATTACTAGTATATATTTTTTGCCATCTCGACTCTCCATTCTGGTTGGTCCTATAAGATCCATATGGAGAAGCTCGAGCAGTTTTGATGTGGCATTGGAGTTCACCTTTTTGTGAGTACTCCTAGTTTGTTTACCAATCTGGCATTCGCCACATATTTTGTCTACTTTCTGTAATTTAGGTAAACCTCTTATCAGTTCTCTTTTGCTCAATTTACATAGATTGCGGTAGTGTACATGTTCAAGATGTTTATGCCATAACTCAGTTTCATCGGTATGGACCATGTAACACAATTGATTAGATGAGCTAGAATCACTTACGATGTAGCAGTTTTCAGAAGTTTTACGACCAGTTAATATTACTGAACCCTTTTTGTTTAAAATTTCACACCCTAGGTTAGAAAATTTTACGTTGTGATTTTTATCGCATATTTGAGAAATACTTAACAAGTTATGTTTTAAACCTTTTACATATAAAACATTCTCAAATAAAGGGAGGTTAAAAAGTTGAACCATACCTTGGCCAATAATCCTGCAGTTGCTACCATCACCAAATGTGACTGAACCATCAGCCATGTCTTTAAGATCAGTGAATAAACCTTTATCACCAGTCATATGCCTTGAGCATCCACCGTTTAAGTATCACTTTGAATGACTTGTAGCTTTGAAAGCCATGTGAGCAACCAAGCAAGTAACCTTAGGAACCCATTTCAAAACTGTTTTGAGTTTAGGAGTATAGTTGGTCTTCTTATGTTTGTAATTGTTGTAAGAATGACCCACTGAATTAGATTTAAAGAGCTGCTTAAGCAAATCAACTATTTTTTCAGCTAAAGAGTTTCGGTTCTAATTATTATAGTTGATATGGTAACTTTTAGGTTTAAATGATTAAAATGATTTGGTATTTTTAGAAAACTTTTGATTAGAACTTTTCTCTTTTGAGTTTGAGGACTCTCCTTTTACAAATTTAGGAGTATTCTTCTGTTTAGGAGGAATATTTCTATTATAGCCCAAACCGGATCGGTCGCCACATTTTCTTGATCCAGATAAAAGTTTTTCTAACTTTAGATCACCTTGGGCATACCTCCATGTGTCCTTTAAACTCAAAAGTGAAGAGACTTCAAGTTTAAGTTTTTCATTTTCAGATTTAAGATTTTCAATAAGGGAAGTTTTGAAATCTAAACCGCATTTGCATTTTTCAAAACAATCTGAAGTATGGGATTTTTCTAAAATAAGAGAATCAAAATTTTCTTTAAGCTTTGAAAACTTTTATTTTTAAAGTTTTAATTTAACAGCAATTTTACAACTTTCCTTGTAAAGAGCATTATAAGCATCTTGAAGATCTTCATTTTCATGATCACTATTTAGATTTTCTTCACTAGCTAGATCATCGTTATCTGAAAAAGTAAACTTAGCTAGATCTTCATAAGGGCTTTGACTTCATTGCCCGACTCGGTTTTAGAATCTTCTGATTCAGAAAAGGCTTTAGAGTAAGAGGATTCATCCCAAGTAGCCAACATACCTTTCCTTTTAGGTTTGTTCTTTTTAAGACACTTGTTTGCCAAATGCCCATATTCTTGGCAGTTGTAACATTGACTGTCTTTTAATGATTTTCAAGTTTTAGTTCTAGATCTTTTCTTATCATTAGCTTTTTGAAAATCAACCCTCTTTTTACTTTTAAAAATTTTATAAAACTTTTTCGCTAGAAGGGCCATATCATCTTCTGAGTTTTCTAAATCAGAATTGCTATTATTTTCTTGAAAAACTTTTTTAGAAGATTTAAAGGCGATAGATTTACCTTTAGGAGTTTTAAAAGATAATTCATAAGTCTGTAAAGAACCAACTAGTTCTTCTACCCTCATATTGTCCGTATCACGAAGTTCCTGGATCGCAGTTACTTAGAATTGACCATTCATGAAGTGAACATAGTATCTTTGCACACACTTTACTTTCTAGGATTTTGTCACCAATACCCCACATAGAGTTCACAATGTCATTTAATCTAGTATAAAAGTCCATGAACATTTTATTTTCCTCCATATGTATTTCCTCAAATTTGGTTGTAAGGATTTGGACTTTAGATTTCTTGACAATTAATGTTCCCTTGTGTGTCATTTCTAAAATATCCCAGGCTTGCTTTACAGTATCACAAGATATAATTATTTTGAATTCATTCGGTGATAGTGTGCAAGTGATTGCATTTAGTGCTTTTGCATTGACACTACTCTCACTTTTCGGAAGAGTTGTCCAAGAAAAATAAGGTGAGATTTTCATAGATTTGGATCCACCGATACCAGTTACTTCAATAGTAGGAGGAGTCCATTCAGTTACTGTGGCTTGCCACATACTCTCATCCATAGATTTTAAGAAAATTCTCATCCTGGCTTTCCAATAGGCATAATTGGAGCCATCAAATGGAGAAGGCCTAGTGACTGAAAGGCTATCAAAATTTGACATCTTATAAATAACTTAGATCGATTAGCTCAGGAATTAAATAAAAAAATAATTAGAACAAGCTATTATGCTCTGATACCACTTGAAAAGGCCAAGCTATATCTCCTGGGGGGGATGAATAGGACTATGCCAAATTAAATCTTTAACAGCGGAATTTTAAATGAATAAAGGAAAGATAACACTTTAAACAAATCACAGTGCGGAAATGTAAAGCAACCTCAAAATTCAAGTCTTGAGAGGTTGATACAAATGTTGTTCTAAGGACAACCTTGCATCATAAAAACTAAGGGTTTATGGTAGGACAACCTTACTGGAACGGTTTAAGTATCAATATCTCAAACTGAAGAGGAATAAAAAGTAAATAGTAGGAATGGAAGTCTAAAATATTACAACATTCCCCACAATGCTTGAAATGTAAATATTACAACATTCACATCCACACATACATTCCACAACTTTGAATGATAAAAGATATAACAAATAAACAAACATTCAAATCACAAGACACGGAATTATAGTGGTTCACCCGTGTGTTCACCAACTATTAAACAACAGCCACACAGCTTGTTACTCCACTCCTGATATCCTCACACAGGGGATATTAACGTTCACTATGAAAATAGGTTTTTCTCAGGTTCACCTAAAACCCTCACAATTGTGTCTTTCTAATGGGCTTACACAATTCAAAAACCCCACACTCTGAGTTTTCTGGCTCTCCTCAGATAACCAACACTTAGAGATTTTTCTGGCTTAATCTCAGAGAAACCAAAAGCATAAAAGATTTACACAAATGTAAAATACCTGAATTTCTTCTTTTGTAGTAGCCCGGAAGAACCAAATTGAAGTAGAAGTTTGAATGTAGAAGTTCAATGTCTAATACTCACTTTGAAATGGTTTTAGGTTTTAATTGATTTTAAATTAAATCAAGTTGGGCTAGCTCCATTTGATTTTGATTTTGAGAAGTGGAATATCACAATTCCTCTTTCAAATTGGATTGGAATGCAGAAACAAAATCACATATAAAAAGCTAACAAAAGAGAATATTAAATATGCACGATGTATCTTAAAAAAAACACAAACTTATCTCTCAGAGTGATGCCTTAATTTTACTTTAATTGGATATAAAACTCTGAAATTCGTGCTCTATTTATAGTTGCAGAAATCGCATCTACAATTGGTCCTGTGGACACTACGACTGGTCCTAGTACTAACAACATTTTAAAATTTTGAATACGATCGGATAAAACCATTCCACGACTGGTCGTAAGTACTTCACGACTGATCATGAGTCCTCCACGACTGGTCGTGAGGAACCAGAATTCATTGCTGGAGTTTGAGTCGTAGCTGCAGGAATGGTCGTGAACGAGTTGGCACTGTTCACACGACCGGTCGAGCAGACTCCAGGACTGGTCGTAGCTCAACAAAAAAATTTCAAAAAATTATAACAACTTAGGACTGGTCTTGAAATTTCTTGGACTGGTCGAGCCAGTTCTAAGACTAGTTGAACAGAGTCCAGGACTAGTCTAAGAACAGACCAAAACACATAAAATAAGCAATTGACTTATGTATCCGAAATGACCTACCCTAAGGTCAATCTAAGGTTATTCAAACCTGAGACATGAAGTATGAACATTGAACATTCTTTTCTTTAGATGATGGATGATCTTTGAATATCATGAAGCTTTAGATCTCGACACTTGATGAAGCTTGAAAACTTGTACTTGTAGTTCTTGAGTTGTACTTCAGAGATCTTTGGAAGCTTTAGAGAAGAGAATAATGTACTTGATCTTGCATTTCTTGAAATAGATCATTATACTTGACTTGAAGCATTGTCCTTGAGCATGAGATGCATTGCCTTGAACATATATATCAACGTGCTACACAAGACATAGATTGTGTTTTTGGCACAACAAAATTTGACAATCAAAGGAGCAAATAACCATAACACTTACAAAGTTTGCCTTCCATTGTACCGAAGATATATTTTTTTAGGGTTAAGATGGAACTTGAACTTTTCTAACCGTTAAATAGCTTCCTTATGTTTTTAAAGTGTTCTTTAATTGTGAGTGACTTGATAATCATATCATCTACGTATACTTCCATCTAATTATTCATCATATCATGGAATAAGGTTGGTCATTGCCCCCTGATATGTAGCTCCTGCATTCTTTAGACCGAAAGGCATAACCCTGTAGTAAAATGTTCCCCATGACTTGATAAATAAAGTCTTCTCGTGGTTTTCTATGACCATTTTGATCTGATTATACCTAGAGAAACCATCCATGAATGAGAAGATCTTATGCCCTTTAGTATTATTAATTAGAGTGTCGATATGTGAGAGGGGAAAGTCATCTTTTGGATTGGATTTGTTGAGATCTTAAAAATCGATGCACATTCGAACCTTGCCGTTCTTATTTGGTACTGGCACAATATTAGTAAGCCATTCAGGGTAGTTGAAGACTACCAAGAATCTCGCATTGTACTTCTTAATGACTTCTTCTAAAAAATTTAGGGCCCATTCTAGCTTCATTCTTCTCAACTTCTGCTTCACCGGCTTTATCTCTGACATAGTCGGCAACTGGTATATAACGAGCTCTTCATTGAGCCTAGGCATGCATTCATAGGAAAATACGAAGTTGGACAACCTCAAAGTTAGGAAGTCTATCATTTTCTGCTTGAACTTTGGAGACAACAATTTCCCGATGCAGACCTCCCTAAGAACTTCAAAAATCCCATAGTTTATAATTTTAAAGTCATATGCCACAACATTAGCCTTGGTTTCAAACCTTTTGAGGAGACCCTCTAGTTCAGAAGTCGTGTCATCATCTTCCCTATTTGGAACTTCGTCTAGACCGATAGTTCAAAATTTAACTCAATGTCGAAATCATAAGAATCGATCTTGAACTCATGTGCACAATGGATGAACTTGGCATATATTGCATGCTGATTTTGAAAGATTTATGAAGTTTTGAGGTTTTAAAATGCTAGATTTTATTATTATTATTATTTTTTTTTTTTTGTATTTTGATTTTTTTTTTTTTGAAAATTTGGTTTTTAAGGAACCTTGAGCAAGCGTGTTTTTTTACCGATGTCCTTAGATGGCTCACTAGTCGACTCAATTGTCGGGGGGACCGAAGTCCAATTGAGACCCCTAACCCTTCTGATTGGGGTTGATGAGATGGGTGGAGGGTCATGGCTTGGCCCAATGACCATTACTTCTGCCTGGTCGGGATTGGGGTTAGGGTAAGAGTTGTATTCCATTCCTCTTGTATCACTTATCACACATTGGAGCTCCTCTAGCTCCTCAGTCTGTTGTGGAATTTGGATATCAGACCAATCTAAGGCTGTCCATTTTCCTTTCATGGTCCAAGGAATGGGTTCCTTTTGCCCATTGTTTGTGGGAGGATCTTGCTGCCCTTAGCTATGGGCAGTTGATATGGACATGTTGTGTCCTTGGTGACGGGAATGGGTGCATCATGCCCCTGGATGGATTTGTAATGGGAAGGTTGTGTCCCTACTTGATTAGCCCCATGGTTGATTGTTGGAATGGGAAGGATGTGCCCTTGATTGACTAGATTGATAGGGAGTCTGTTCCCTTGGCTGGTTGTCGGAGTGGGTAGATCATGCCCCTAGTTGATTGGAGATGGAGAATTTGTCCCCTTGACTGGTTGCTGGAGTGGGCAAGTTGTGCCCTTGGTTGACTGGAGTGATGAGAAATTTGTCCCCTTGACTAGTTGCAGGAGTGGGCAGGTTGTGCCCTTAGTTGATTGGAGATATGGTGAGGAGTGGTATCATGAGGTTTTAATATGCCTCAATACATTGTACTTGCTCTTGCCCTTAGTCGGGCTCTTCTTCTTCCTGTTCTACTGACGGTTCTTTCCCAACTGGTCTTAGGATCGTCTCCCATTGAATGGGAGGCCATGAAGCTTCTCTTAGGATTAGCGGGAGGCTTTTTCTTAGCATTGAGGAGGGCTCGGCCTGACAAAGTGGATCGACGTGCATCAGAATGTCTTCTTCAACTTCTCCTTGAAAGTAGGTCGGTATCTCGGTCCCCATCTTCTCTGGTTGTAGGTCATCACCATTGCCTTGGTTCTGTAGTGATTCCTTTTGCTGTACTTGAGACTCTGTCGTTCAACTGGTGGGAAGACGTATTGTTCACTCATTGGTGATGGGTTGGTGATTGAATTTACGATTTTGAACTCAAAACTGTGGTAAGTGATGTCATCTTCTAAATGTTGGATGTCGATAACTAGGATGTTTGGCTCTGGTGCGCTGTAACCCCTTGGAATAATGACTTTGGGTTTTGGTTAGGATGGCAATGACCTTGTTGTCAAGTATGTACTTTACCCATTGATGGAGAGTGGATGGGACCACCTCGACCATGTGAAGCTATGGCCTACCTAGTAGCATGTTGAATAAGGTGGATATGTCTAAGACCTAGAAGGTAATGTCTGAAATGTTTGGGCCAATCTGAACTTTGATGTCTATCTCCCCCTCGACAGTTCTCCCGGAGTTGTTAAAGGCCCTGACGGTCATATTGCTTGCCCGAAAGGACGATGACTTAATTCATAGGCGAACCACAGTTTTGAGTGGGCACACATTCAAGCTGGAGCTATTGTCGAGGACCTGTGGGACCCGTAAGTTTTCATAGCACAAGGATATGTTCAATGATCTTCCATGGTTGAGACCTTCTAGTTGGAGCTCATTGTTGATAAATGTGATGGCATGGGGAGTGAAGAGTTGCCCAATGATTGGAACAAACCTCAAGTGCATGGTTGTGATGTAGTAATAACTTGGTAACATCGAGGTCATACCCAAGGGACTTATGATTGTGCAATTTCTGAAACACTTTAAAACTAGAACTAGAACTAACTTATGAAATTTGATAAAGTAATGATGTAATTGAGAAGTAAATCAATAAAGATAAAACACTAGAGCACCAAGGATCCACTTATAGTCATTTGTTAATATTTAATTCACGTGATTCAAGCATATAACTCAACTGGAATTGAAATCCTATCCTATCTAGCTGGATAATAGAGCGGTTAAATCATCATTCACATACCAACATAAATTTGAACTTCAATTAAATTGTTTTCCCTCATAAATCATTAAAGTATTGATCGCAAGGAATTTAAAGCATCTATCATGCTCCTACTCTAGATAAATCAATGGATTTCACATATCAATTCCTTGCAAAATAGATAAGTAATCACTCTTAGCCTTCTTAAGCATCCAATGTGCCCGGAGTCGACAATGGATCAAAGTAAATTAAAAATAAATCTTCATTCAAACCAAATATCAATGAATTGTTCAACAATCAAACCAATTGCTTGAATCAAAGTAAACTAGGACATTAAAAATAACTACAAGCTTCACCTCTTAGCCCTAACTAGAGCTATACATGAACTAAGTTAACTTGGTTAACTCGCTGGACTCGACTCGAAAAAGCTCGATTCAACTTGGTTTGAAAATTGAGTTCGAGCTAAGTCGAGCTAATTTTTGGAGCTCGAAAAAATTTCAAGCCGAGTTCGAGCTTGAATCGACTCAAATCGAACCTCAACTCGAATCGAACTCAGATCAAATCAGTTTGGTGACTCAGTTATTTTGGTATTAATGTTACTTACCAAGTGTTTGATGAAATGACTCAACAAAGTGTTGTTTTGGGTGCATACATTCTCCGCATGATCAGCTAGTGGCGAGGAAGGTATGGATACGAAACAAATCACTACAAAAAAAGTTAACACGATAAAACTACCCTTTAATTTTGATTTTGATATTGCTTATCAAGTGTTTGATGAAATACATGTAAACTGTTGTTGTTATTTTGCATACTGTGAGACATAGAAGGTGCACTCCATGTGTTTGTGAAAATGCCGCACATGCTCGAACTCGGCTTGAACTGGCTCGAGTTGATAACCAAATTGAGTCAAGCTGGCCAGTCAAGCTCGAGGACCGAGCCAAGTCGAGTTTGAGCTGGGGTTAGCTACCAGCCGAGCCGAGTCGAGCTATGCCAAGCTCGAATCGGTTCAACTCGTGTATAGCTTTAGCCTTATATAAGAGATTTAGCCAACCATTGACATGATTGAACTAAACTAAAAAGAAAAACATAAAAACTGAAGAAGAATCGAAGGATTGGAGAAGGACTCTGTAGAAGCTTCGCAACTCTTTGCCCATTCTCTTTTACCATAATTCGTGTTTAGGAAGGCTAGATTCACCCCTTTAAATAGGAAAAATTCACACTAACTTGGAACTGACTTCAATTTTATGTACTTAAGTTATGTTTCGGTCGCACCGACAGTCACCATTGGTTGCAGCCAAACATACCTTTGGTCGTAGTAAAATTTTCTCTTAGTAGCAACCAAATTTCATCAAAATAGATTTGAAGTCTCGGTTTCCCTCAAGTCGCACCAAACTCTCCTTTGGTGGCACCGAACATGGCTTTGGTCATACCTAAGTGTCGAGCCGAATTTCTTCTAAAAATCACAGTTTCTTGTTGGACTGTTCTGTGCACACTTGGTCAGACTGAACCAACCTCAAGTGGGATCGAATAATCTGTTATTTCTATTAATGAACTTTGTGATTTTTTCAGTCTTTTATCTTCTTTTTAATCATTCTTTTCATCTTAGCTCTCCATATCAGCTCGCATAAGAAAACATACGTAAATAGATCAATTAAACACATCTATGCTTATACAACCAATGCATGATAAAGGGGAAATATACAATATTTCTCACTCAACACCTAATTATGAATGTGATCATCTCAGGTGGGGTGTCTGAGGTAATATGCACGTCATTCAAGATTTTGGCAAACAACTCCTTGTGCATGCATGCTGTACAAAGCAATTCCCATATCGAGATTTGCACTGGGATTTCCTTGAGCTGGGTCATCACATCGTATGTTGTCTCTACCTCTCCTCCTAGTCTGAACAAGGCACTCTTGGGGTCACATATGCTCATATTTTCTCTTCGGATGCACCATATATTAGGGTTCATGTTCCCCACTTCGTCGCACTTTGGGTAGTGCCATGGGATTGCCTTGTAACAGGGAGGCTCCTTTCCCTCTAGTATTATTGGCTCTTCGAAGATCAGTGGTGGTGATGATGTGGGGACGATCGTTGTTCGCTCTTTGTATGGAGCTCTTACCTATAGGACCACCATGTTGCCTGTGCTGAATGGGATGATATTGGGTTCATCCTAATAAATGATGTAAGGCCTGGGCTCTGGCTTGATTGCTTTAGTGGTCGGTGGTTCCCATTGAATGGATATTGGCCTAGTGAAACATCTTTCTATGACTCCCCATTGTTTTTCAATAGGTCTTCTATTGTAGGCTAGCTGATGTGGCATGAGAGGTAGCATCCCAAAGGGTCCACTAGGTAGTGTCCTAGTTTCCCTTGTAGGAGAATCGGTTCAGATGCTGGGGGAACCCCTTCTAAGATCACCTGGTTTTCATCCTATGTTCTTTAAGTTTGCTTGATTGGTGGGAATAATGAAGGATAAGGGGAGAAAGCCCCTTCTAGGACCACATCCTTATGAACTAGAGGAACCCCTTATAAGATGACTATCTCATAATGAGAAGGTGTCTCTTCCAATACTACAAGTTCCCATGGTTGACTGTAGTTGGGGTGTAGTGGAGGGAACTGAAAGGTGTACCCTCCTTAAAGAATTACTAGCTTGGTTACTGAGGGAGGGGCCTGTGGTGCCCCTTGCAAGACCAATGGTGAGTTGGTGTAGTCATCTATGATGTTATGGATGGACTGTATGGAGACGAAGAAGACTTCGATGCTCTCCTCCTCAATGAGGTTGATGGCGGGGCCACTTGATGTGTTGGAGACTGCTTGATGCTGAGGCAGAGGGTTTTAGAGGATGTTGGTAGGTGTAGTTGGAGGTGATGTTCTTAGAGCTGAGATCACAATCATTCGATTGTTGATAAAATCTTAAACTACGTACTTAATCAAACCCTAGGGTTGATAACCCAAAGTGCAAGCCTACGATGTAGTTTTAACTCGGAAAGAGCGAGATCAAATCCTCATGGACTTATATTGGTACATTCTCAAAACACTTTAGAACTAGAAATAAAACTAGAACTAAGTATGAAATTTGAATTAGAAGAAGTAATAATGAAAATTTAAGTAACGTAGAGGGAAAATCAATAAAATAAAATATTAGAGCGCCATGGATCCACTTCTAGTTATTCTCAATGAGTAATTCACAAACTAATACAGATTTAAACTTTAATTGATTCAGTTCCCACACGAAGCACCAAGTTATTGATCATAGGGAATCCAAAGTGTTATCGTGGCTATAGTTTATGATAAATCCATGAATTGTACAAATTAATCCCTTACAAAAAAGATAAGTAAACAATATTAGCCTTCCTAAGCATCGAAAATGCCCGGAGTCAACAATGGATCAAAGTAAACTAAAACTAAAGCTTTATTCAAACTAAAATCACTAAATTGTTCAACATTTAAACCATAAAACTTGAATTAAAGGAAACTAGAACAGTAAAAATAACTATAAACTTCACCTATTAGCTCTAGTCAAGAGATTTAGCCAATCATTGTCATAGTTGAACTAAACTCAAATGACAACATGAAAAACAACTTAGAGCCGAAAGATTAAAGAATTAAAATGGCTCTGTGGAAGCTTCGCCACCTCTTGCTCTTTGTCCCACACCCTAAATCGTTTAAAATAGCCCAAATCACCCATTTAAATAGGAAAATTCTGGATCGACTTTGCATCGACTTCAAATTTTCACACTTTTGTTACTCTTTAGTCGCCCCAACGATCACCTTCGATCGCATTGAATTAACTTTTGGTTGTAGTCAAATTTGTTCAAAAGATGTCTGAACTCTCTGTCTCATTTCGGTTGCACTGAACCTATATTCAGTGGCACCGAACATCACTTTTGTCGCACTTAATAGTCGAGCCAAATTAACTCCGAAAATCATTGTTAGTTGCTAGACTGTCTTTGATATTTTCGGTCGGACCGAACACACGTTCGGTGGGACTGAACAATCTATTAACTTTATTATTCAACCGTGTGATTTTTCAAACTTTTCTCCATCTTTATCACTTGATTTTCTTGGATATTTGGCTATTGAATTCTTCAATATTATCTTCTAAGTATCTAATCCTCCACTTAATCATTCATTGAGCTTTAAATCATTACTTTAAATATACTTTTCATCTTAGCTCTCCAGATCACCTCGCATAGAAAAACGCGCATAATGAGATCAACTTAGCACATATATTCATACAAAACCAATGCATGCACGATTGGTGGTAAATATGCAATATTTCACATTCAACACACACCCTAACTAGCATTTTTCTAGCCCCAAGCAAAACACATGAAAATTACATCCGTATCCCAAACTTCAAACATCTTTTAAAAGAACAACATTTTGTATAATCTAAGGCATATGTATGATTGATCCAAAAGAATGACAATCTTAAGTGCAATGCTATGATGTAGTTTTAACTCGATGAGAGCAAGTTCGAATGCTCAAGGACTTATATTTGTGCACTTTCAAAAACACTTTAGAACCAGAACTAAATCTAAAACTAACAATGGAATTGGATTAGATGAAATAATGATTAAAACTAGGTAATGTAGAGAGGAAAAATCAATAAAAGAAAATACTAAAGCCCCAAGGATCCACTTCTAGCCATTCTCAATGCCTAATTCACTTGATTCAATTATATAACTTAACTGGAATTAAAGTCCTATCTTATTCAGCTGAATGATAGAGTAGTTAATTCATCATCCATAAACCAGAATAGATCTGAACTTCAATTGATTTGGTTCTCACATAAAGTAGAAGGTTATTAATCATAGGGAATTCAAAGCATTTATTGTGCCCTTAGTATACAATAGATTAATGGATTTTACAGATGAATCCCTTGTAAATTAGACAAGCCAACAATCTTAGCATTCCTAAACATCTAAAGTGCCCAGACTCAATAATGGATCAAAATAAACTAAAAATAAGGCTTTATTTAAATCAATATCAATGAATTGATCAACATTCAAACCAAATAGCTTGAATAAAAGTAAAATAGAATATTACAAACAACTACAAGCTTCACCTCTTAGCCTTAGCAAAGAGATTTAGCCAACGACTGTCATAGTTGAAATAAACTATAAAAAACATTAAAAAGAACTTTGAACCGAAAGATTGGCGAAGAAGAACGACTCTCTGGCCACTCCGTAACTCCTTACTCTCTCTCTTAAACCCTAAATAATTCTTAGAAGAGCCTCAATCACCCCATTAAATAAGAAAAAATATGTTCTAACTTTGCATCGACATTAGATTTTTATACTTTTATTATGCTTTGGTCACACGACTGTAGCCTTTGGTTATACCGAACATCACTTTGGTCGCATCGACTTGGTCTCTCGGTTGTAGCTGAATTTTATGAAAGTCCATCACAAGTCCTTATCTTCCTCAGGTCAAACTGAACCCACCTTTGATCGCACCAAAGAGTTGAACCGAATTATGCTTAGTTGTAGCAAAATTAGTTCTAAAAATCATAGTTCTTTACTAGTTTGTTCCGTGCACTTTTAGTTGGATTAAACCAACCTCAGGTGAGACTGAGAGTTTATTATTTCTATTAATGGACTGTGTGATTTTTTCAGTCTTTTCTCTCTTTTGCACGTGGTTATTTAGATATGTTTCACTTGAATTCTTCAATATTGACCACTAAAGGTCCAATCCCTCACTTGGTCATTTGTTGAGCATTAAATTATTTCTTTAATCTTCCTTTTCATCCTAGCTCTCTAATTCACCTCCTATGGCAAAACACATAATTAGATCAATTTAACACACCTATGCATATAAAACCAATGCACAATAAAGGGAAATACACAATATTTCACACTTATCATACCCCCGAACCAACATTTTGCTAGTCCCGAGCAAAACATGCGAAAAATGAACTTTAAATCCCAAACCTCAAACTTCTTTCAGAAAAATAATATTCTGTGTAATCTAAGCTATATATAGATATAATTTAGATATACAAGGATAAAATGTTATCCATCTAAAATCCAATATTACTAGTAAATAATTAAACTAAGTTCTTATTCATCAATCAATTAATAAAATGCATTTAAACATCAAGTTCCTAGTGTACTCAATGAATTTCAATTTATAATCACTAAAAGTCATCATTCCCTCCATAATTTTAACTATGATGATTACCCCAAAGTGGTTAGATCGAACCCATCTCCCTTTCTACTTATTTTTCCAGCTTGTGATTTTTCATTGACGACTTTCACATTATCATCGTTCTTTTGTCTTTTTTTTTTCTCCATTTAAGCACATGCAATAAGTTTTCCTTCTTTATTCTATTTTTTTCTTTAGCTAGTCCTTTTTTTCTTTTTATATCACGGTAGATAAGGATATCTAGGCTTGGTTCCTAACACTTTGATTAATCATCACGCTAAACACCAAGAGTTGAAGTTAACCTTAAGGACTATGAGTTCGATGTGAATTGTGAAATAGACTCAATTGATATGTAAATATTCGTATCAATCAATTCATTAAAAGAACTTGTTCAAAAATCTACTAATCAACTAAACTCTAGACTTTCAAAATTTACTTTATATCTCATCATCCTATACTTAAACACACTCAATTACATAGAAAATTAATCTTCAAAAAAAGTTTTGAAATATGAGAATTTAAAATTTTGCTCAAAAACTAAGAAAATACGATTAATTCCATTAAATCTTACCCCAACCTAAAATCTACATTGTCTTCAATGTAAAAAAGATATGTAATGCATCATAACATGAGACAACAAAAATAAAAGAGGAGTAAGAGAGAGTACCTTAGAGAGATCAAAGGAATGACATGAATTCTCTATCATCTAAATGGGTTTCCAGATTGCTAGGAAAAAAAAAAAACATAAAACCTAAACTATTCTAACCCTTGAAAGCAATAAAATAAAGAGAGGGACCTCCATCAAACTAGAAGGTCAATCCTAGTAGATAAGATCTTTCAAAAGGATGTGCATATTATTTGAATCAAAGTTCTCAGCAAATGGCTTAAGGTAGTGACCGTTAACTTTAAAAATGTTATCGTTCACTGGATTTTCTATCTCGATAGCTCCATGAGGGTAAACTATTTTGCTTGTAAAAGGGCATGTCCAATGAAATCTCAGTTTCTGGGAAATAGATGCAATCTCGAATTATACAAAAGAACTTTCTGATGTGGTTCAATTTTTTTTCAAATGATGTTCTTGTTATGGAATGTCTTCATCCCATCCTTGTAAATGGACAAGATATTTCTTTCAAAAACTTAATGACCATGTCATAGTTTCTAGCACGGAATTTCCTCTATCCATTTAGAAACATAATCTATTGTAATGAGAATATAAAGATTTCCAAACGATGGGGAGAATGGTCCCATGAAATCAATGCCCCATCAATTAATTGCTTCGATGATTAGGATTGGATTCAATGGCATCATATTTCGACGGGATATTCTACCGAATTTCTAACATCTCTCCCATGCTTTACAAAATTTATTCGTGTCATTGAACATAGTGGGCTAATAAAAGTCACTCTGCAGAACTTTCACGGTGGTCTTTTTACCTGAAAAGTGGCTCCACATGCATATGAGTGACAAAAGATGGTGACACAGTGTTGCTCATGATCAGGAACACATCTCCTTATGATTTGATTTGGGCAATATTTGAAAAGATGAGGATCATCTCAGAAGAACTTGCATATCTCAGTGAAGAATTTCTTTTTATCTTGCGCAGTCTAATGAGTAGGAATTGTACTTATGACAAGTTGGTAATGTCAGCGTACCAAGGTAATTGAGAGACTTTAAAGAGTTGTTTATCAAGGAACATGTCATTGATGGGTGTTATCTCCATGAAATTAGATTGAACAAGCCATGAGAGATGGTCAGCCATTATGTTTTCTACTCATTTCATATCTTAGATTTTTAGATCGAACTCTTGGAGTAAAGGATCCATCTCGGCAAACGAGGCTAGCATCCTTCTTAGAAAGAAGGTACTTTAGCGCCGCATGGTCGGTAAGTATAATTATCTTGGATCCGATAAAGAATGACCTAAACTTGTCCAAGGCGAACACTATGGCTAGGAGTTCATTTTCCATAGTGGAGTAATTCACCTAGGCAGGGTTTAGAGTTCTACTTGCATAGTAGATAACATGGGGCTTCTTCTCTATTCACTAACCAAGCATCACCACAATTGCATAGTCGCTTGTGTCGCACATGATTTTAAAAGCTATACTCCAATTGGGTGGTTGCATGATGGGGGAGCTTGTTAAAATGCCTTTGAGCTTGATAAAAGATTTTTGGTATTCCTCACTCTACTGGAAGGGAGATTCCTTTTGAAGAAGTTTACACAAAGGATGATGGGCGAGGCTAAAGTCCTTTATGAACCTTTGGTAGAACTCAGCGTGTCCTAAGAAGGATCGTGCATCTCATATGCTCTTGGGTGGTGGTAGGTTGGAGATTAAGTTGATTTTGGCTTTATCCACCTCAATTCCATTTGATGATATGATGTGTCTAAGAGGACTATTCCCTTCTGAACTATAAAGTGATATTTTTTTCTAATTCAATACAAGATTCTTTTCTTCACATCTCTTCAGCACTAATTTTAAGTGCTCAAGGCACTCGCTAAAGGAACAACCAAAAATGGAGAAGTCGTTCATGAAGACCTCTTAAAACTATCCCATCATATTAGAAAAAAATACTCAACATACATGGCAGAAATGCGACGGGGGCATTACACAATATGAATTACATCCTTTGGTAGGTGAAAGTGATAAAGGGACAGGTAAATGTAGTCTTCTCTTAGTTCTCAACAGCTATCTCTATCTAGTTGTAGCCTATATATCTATCCAGAAAGCAATAGGAGTGACCTGCTAACCTTTTTAAAATCTGGTCAACAAAGGGCAAATGAAAGTGGTCCTTCCTCGTGATAGTATTCAACTTTCGGTAGTCAATGCACATTCTTCAACCAATAGTAACTCGGCACGAGTTTATTATCCGTATTGGATACAATGGTAATTTTGAACTTCTTGGGCATCACTTGAGTAGGACTCACCTATTGGCTATCAGATATTGTCACACCCCAGACTCGGTGATCGGACTCATAAGGGACCCAATAGCCGGTTCCGGCTACAACGGCCTCCGTAACACCTTATTCTTGGCTCCTGAGGCACCGATCCTAGGATCCTATAAGGAGGATTTCTATATCACAATTCCAATCCAATAAAGCATACCCAAGATCATAACAAGTAAATCTCAAAAAATATCTAAGGAACACACTGCAAAATCTACTAAGAATTTAAGCTTTTACAATTACATAAGGTTCAAAAGGACATACATAAGATAAGAAGGAGAAAAGTCTATAAGGGTCCTCAGCACGCTCCAATCCAATGCCCCGACCGCTGCTACGTCGACCTAGAATCACCTTCATGCATCAATCATGCATAAGCTTATAGAAAGCTTAGAAGGTAGTGAAGGTGTGTGATAATGGTGCTCAGAAGAAGATAGGGGAGAATGCAGAAGGAAACAGGAATGATACCAATGCCACTAGCTGTACCGAGGCTAAGCTATAAATACAGTAAGCTGTACCAAGGCTATGCAATATAATACATGAGTACTGTACGCCATGCCAAGGCGATGCAACATGAGGCTTATAGAGCCAATGCCAATGTAATGCGAAGTAATGTCGGTCCTCATATCCAATCCACATATCAAGTACAGTTCCATGATAAGGAATCCACCGGGGTCAAATACACTGCAGGATGACTGTCGCTTTACAAACTCGCACAGTCAAACGAGTGTAGGAGACCTCATTACCCGCCTGTGGACAGCCAATCACTAGCGAGGCTCGATGGTATCGGACCCACTCACGAGTTAGTCAGACTCAGTAATGCCCACTCACTTGGGCGGATAAGGCCACATCCCATCTCAACCAACTACACGACAATGGGAGACGCGGCCTAACGGTGTAAGGCACTTAGGCACTCATAATTTTCACTCGGTCACAGCGTTGAGGCATCTTCTAGGTACGTTGATGGTTTAGGGGCTTTCACCTAGGGATATCCTATGCAACCCAAATGCTTAAATAATATATTTCTGATGTCCACATACAGCCATCCATAAATATACCTATGGAGGCAAGGCCCTGGTAAAGCAAGGGTAATAATATCCATGAGATGCGATGCCAGATGCATGAATCACACATACCAATCATGCACCAGCTCCAAGCACTCAATGTGCACAAGAGGGGAAAACTCGATCCCTCTATCATACCAAACCAATGACCCCACACTAATGCAATCCAACCACACAATAATGCACATGGGTCACGAGGGTGAAGTAGGTGCGCCATACGGCGATGATGACATGGAATACACTCCTCCTTCCCAAGGAGGGATCAAGTCTAGGCACTTAGATAGATCCTCTAAGGAGACATCCTCTAGTGGGGGCCCAATAGTTTGGAGTAGCCCGTAGGGCTAAGGAATACAATACATGAGCCTAAAAGGATAAGCGGTCCTAATAAGGATCTATAGTGGGCCTTTAATCACCTATAGAGAACCCATGGGCCTACCTCAGGATCGCCAAGGAGGACATCCAACCTCAACTGGTTCCAAGAGGTAGCCCACCTAAAATCAAATGCGAATTAAGGCCCAAGGCCTATACCAATACATGGGCTTAGTGGGCAATCATATAAAGCCCAACTTATAGGTAATATTATGGGCCTATAAGCAAGGTTTGGGCCCAATCATAAAGGTCATAAACCCACATATTGTGGTGGGCCTAATGGGCACCCGTTATTCCAACCATATGGGCAAATCCTTAAGCTTAAATCAAGTGAATCAGGCCTTACAACTTGGCCCAAGTACAAGGTTAATTTAGTGGGGCAACCAAAGGCCCAACTACTTGTGCAATTTGGCCCACAAACCCATCACAATAATATGGCTAATATAGGCCCAAAGGTCCAATGGGCCTATTAAGAAAGTTCCAGCCCAATACGGCCTAAACCCAACTGGGGTGGGCCTCAAATATGCACTAATTAAGCCCAAAGCATGATAGGAAATAGGGCAAGGTGTGTGCAAATATCCCTAAATCTGATGGGCCATGCTGCCTGAAAACAAACACTTATGGGTAGCAAGTTTGGGCCTATTGCTGAAATTCCAGCCCACTTACTTTCTGGGCTTGCTGGAGTCCAGCAATAATTTTTTAAAATGAAATTCTTGCTGCCTGGTGACCCATACATGTCACAATGGGTCCCACCAGAGGTAGGAGGTGCATACAACACATACCAGGTGGGCCATGCTGCTGGACGGGACGTCTAGCAGCAACCTAATAGGCTTGGGTGTCCTAGCTGGGCGGTCCATGGGGCTGGGACGGTAGCCCCAAAACATCAATAAAGTGGGCCCCACACGTGGACGTCTTACTAGGGATTGGGCCACGTCAATGAGGGCCACTCAATGGAGGGACGACGTGGATAGAACCATACATCAAGGTGGGCCGTTTGGGGCTGGGACGACTAACCATGGCTAGACGCCAGCCCAGTTGGAATGTCCAGCTATGGCCGCTAGTCTAGCAACAAAACCCCCAAATTTGGGTGGGAAGATGGTGGCCCACACCCCCAAGATGGGTCTCAACATGATGGGCCAATAAGGAAGTCTCAAACCCAAGCAAAACATAAAATTATAATATGGATAACAAGGTTGAAATAGAAATTCTGTTGCACAAAAAAAATGCTACTGTCCACACAATGTTCACCCAATAAAGTGGGGCTCAGATTGGTCCATAAGGGGAGGGGTGTGTGATTAATATTTTTCCCATAAAATACAGCAAGGTGGGGTCCACAAAAGTGGCCCATCACTCAAGGAAATCAAGCTGATATTAGTGTTTCCCCTCATCAATGTGGCTAGACGGTCCAGCAAGGTGGATTGTCCACCCCTATGGGTCTCCCCTTTTTGGGTCCCATTGCATGGACAAATGGAGATAGGTTCCAGAGTACTTCAAGATGGGGTCCACTCCCCCAAAGGGCACCCCACATCAGGGAGAAGGGCTGAAATACATGGGTAAATCCCAAGCTAAAAATTAGCAACAGCAGTCCAACAAATTTGTCCAAAATTTCTGCGCAGCCATATATGGCTGGACATATCAACCCATATCTAGACATATGCATCAAATCAAGGGTGGTGTGGCCTTCCTTAGTGGGCCCCACAAATGTCTAGATCAAGGCCTCAAGCCAAAACACTTTGCATACATCAAATATGCAGCGAATTGGACACCTCAAATCAAGAAATGGGTGATAGGGGTGTCCCACTATTGTTGGATTTTCTGGACGTCCCAGGCCCACCAAGTGGGCCACACATATCATTAAGAAAAAAATAAGAGAGAGAGAGAGAGAAGAAGAACATTTTGGCCATAGGGAAAGGGCTCCGCTGCTATTGAGCCCTCCCAAGAACAATCACACCACAGTTCTTCATTGATATAGGGTTAGAACATAGATCTACATCATGCATGTCCTATAATCAAGATGAATGGTGGGGATGCCATCCCAACCTTAATTCTAAGGTCTAGATAACCCTCTATGCTATGAAATCCAAAGAAACCTCCATGATGGGGCCCATAGAGGGAAAACCCCATGCATGGGACATGCATGCATAAGATAGGCCATTTGGACATATCCAAGGGATTATGTAGGATCTCTACCATTGATTGGTGGGTCCTACACTTCCCAAATGAAAGGAATAAGGACATCTATACTAGAGAAATGAAATTACACATCTAGAGGAGCACCCACCTTGGATCTCCACCAAAACTATATAACCTAGCTCCTAGTTCTCCAAGGAAGCTATATCAATGGGTGAGATGGGATATGGATGGATGGTTCGAGAGGAATTAGAGGAGAAGGGGGCTGGAATGGAAGGGGTTGGTGGGGACGTCCCACCCTCTCTTGCTAAGGAGAAATGGAAATGAGAAGAGAGAAAATGAGAGGGAGAGAAGAGAGAGGGGAGAGGTGTAGGAAAACCATCATTGCAAATGGCTAGAAAAGAGCAACCATGATGGTTTCTCTCTAGGGAAGGGTGGCTTGGATAGAGGGCTCATCATGAGCTAGCAAAAGAAGACCTAAATGGTGGCAATAGACTAGGGATGGGTAGTGTTAAGGATGTGGGTAGTGTGGAGATGAAATCTTAGGTGGTGTGGGTAGTGTGTGTTGGAAATTGAGCAAATGAGTAGGCCATCTTGGGAAAATGTGCATATCTCTCTAGGTGGGCCACATGATCATGATCAAAGGGCTAGAAATAAAATGCCTACAACTTATAATCTACACATCGGATAGACGCAAGGGACACGACATCGGAACCGTAACGACGATGCGAACAAGATAGCATATGTTTTGGGTCGATCTGGGTCGGGTTAACTTCACCATACTTGAGGATGACCGCAAACACTATCTGAGGGTCGCGGGTCATGGGATTCGACCGATAGGACTGCGGGACCAAGAGAAATGAAATGCACACACACACATGCACTCGGGTCGGGTCTTACTGATATAGGGTATATAATACCCATATTCAATAGCTTTAACACTTCAACATTAACTACTTCTTTCATATTTGGATTAAGAGGGTGTCGTATTTATTTTGATGTTTTTATATTATCTTTAAGGTGGATGCTGTGAGTACAAATCTGAGGATCAATTTCCTTGAGGTCCGCAATGGTCAATCCAAAAGCTCCCTTATGCTCTTTGAGAGTAGAAATCAACATACTCTCTAGTTCATTATCCAAGTAAGAGGAAATCACCACTAGATATGTATCATCTAGACCCTAACAAGCATATTTCAGATAAACAAGCAAGGGTTTTAGGTTAAGCTTTGGTACCTTGACACTAGACGGTAAAGGCTTTGAGTTAGTAAAGGTAATTGTTCAAATTCAGGCCTCCACTGGTTAGTTTCAATTATCTGCATCGCATCAAGCAAGGCATCCATCTCCCGAATCATATCATCATCAAGATTGGTGGAGTGCGCCAAGCATGCCTCTAGAGAGTACAAAGTCAAAAGTGTCTTTTATGAATGAGTGTATCAAGTTAATCTCATGAACCTCATCACCATCCTCTTGTTGTTTGCATATATTGAACATGTTCAACTCTCAAGTGTCATATTTCCAAAAGACGACTTCATAATTCCATTCCTACAATTTATTATAGCGTTTGATGTAGCTATGAATTGATAACCAAGTTTGACGAGAACTTGAGTACTAGCATCAATAATCGGCTGTGTCCAAAACAATAGTCTACTAGATAGTAAAGTTTATCGAATTAGACAAGCACGTCCTCTATCATTCCTCTCAGTATACGAATCGAACAATCGACTTGTTAGAGTGTGGTCTTGTTGGGTTTTAATTCACCCAAACCAAGTTATTAGTAAACTGAGTAGGGGATCAAATTCACACTCGCCCTCAAATCAAGTAAAGCATGCTCAATTCAATGGTTCCTAATCACATATGAGATGGTTGGGCTATTGGGATCTCTGTATTTTTGTGGCACATCCTGTTTGATGATGGCACTCACCTTTTTTTAAAAAAAAAAATATCTTTTCTAAATGTTTTACCATCTCTTGACTGTATAGAGGTCCTTAAGGAATTCGACATAACATCCAAAAAGGGAATGCTAATTTTCACCTATTTGAGAACCTCTAAGATATCCTAAGTATTGGGTAGAGGTTTAGGAGAGATCAACTGTTGTGGGAATGGAGCCCTCACCCTTAGATTCTTCCGAGTCCTTAGGCTTTTTAGCCCTCATTGGGATACTTTTAGCAATCATTCTTCCACTTCTAAGAGTGGTGTGTGTGTATATATATATATATATATATATATATATATATATATAGTTCTATGTGGTCGACCTCATGGGAACTTCCTATGAGTTCGAACTGTGTGGGCCCCACCATGATGTGTATCAAATATCAACACCGTGCATTTGATGGGTCCCCTTTAAATTATAGGATATCCCAAAAATCGGTCGTATATGAAACTCAGGTGGGCCATACCATCAAAATCATGTGAAGACATGCCTAAAACATATAAAAGCACTTGGTGCGGCCCGCTTAAAATTTGGATGCGTCTGAAACTTGGTCTGACCCCTCATCCAAGTGGGATAGACATAATGGATGGGTTGGTTTTGATGTTCCCAACAAATAATTATGAATGTTTTAGTGGGATGTAACCCCTCTCAACTTTTGTATGTGGTGTGGCCCACCATGGAATGGTGCATCTGACTGATGGGGTAGATGTTTGACATGCATCACAGTGGGGCCCACACAACTCGACCTCATGGATGTTCTCATGATGTCGATTGCTATATATATATATGTGCTCATTTGCGTACCTTTGCACACGTCATGGGCGTTTAATCTGAATGGTCCTTGTGATACGAAATCTTATGAAACCCTAAGGGACAAATTTTCACCGTGATCTAAAATTCTGGTGGGCCATAGCAAAGAGAAATTTATATTTTTGGTCATGGGACAGATATTAGAGATAATACCCGATCCCAATTATGAATCGACAAACCAAAGTTTTACTACTTCTCCATTGTTCCAATTAAATCCATTAGATAAATTAGAAATCAAGAAAAGAAAAGGTTAGTGGACCTGATCCATTGAATCATGATTATATCAGCTATTTTGACATTAAAATTGGATAGAGATAAAATCGGACCTTTTAAAAAAAAATTCCTTGGACCACTTAAGAATTTGTCGATATTTCCGATCGGATCTTCTTGTTCCTGGATGCTCCATAGGAATAAATCAATGTTCCCTTCATACACAAAGAAACCATTTATTTTAATCATAAGAGCAATATAATTTTCAATATCTTTCTTTGATGAATAAAAAGAAAAAGAAGACAAACCTTTCTCATTCTCTCTGTTACTATTGCTAGGGTTGAATTTTTCGTACTTTAGGATGTTGTCAAACCTTAGTGTTGTATTTGAATTTGTCAGCCCACTTCTGTGGCCCACCAAATGATTTAATTACCATAAAAATCAACCACAAGCTTTATTGAGTTGGGCTTATCCAAATGATCTATCTTACATAAAAACTTTGCATGTCCTTCAATTATTTATAAAGGATTTACCACTCTAAGCTCTATTGTGAGTTAATACCTAAATATAGGCTGTAAATAGATTTCAAGTTATCTAAATAGGCTGTAAACAAATTTCAAGTTATTTAAGTACAGACAACTCTTTTCTTGTAACCAGATTACAACTTAAAGCTAAATAGAACTGCATGTAAACACGTTACACTTATAATCATATTACTTGTAATCAGATTATAACTTAATGACTTTACAAGCATCCAAACAACCCTTAAAAGACAGCGCATGACAGACACAAATTTCCTAAGAAAAGTTCCTGTGATGAGATGCTAGGTGCAGCCCACCCTAATGATTTTGAGAAATCCACCCCATCCATTCATTTTACGAGGTCATTTTAGGAAATACGACAAAAAATGAGGTAGATCTAAAACTCAAGTGGGCCACACAAGAGGGGAAATTAGGGAAAGAAATGTATGTACTGTTGAAATCTTCCCAAGCTCTACCTTGATGTTTATATGTCATCTAAACCATTTATAACGTAATTCACATTGGGATGAAGTGAAAACAAAAAAAACTTAGCCTGTGAATTAAAATTTTTATGGCCATATGAATGTTTCCACAGTGCTTATTGAATTCCCATTGTTTCCTTTGCTCATTTGAGTTTCGTATCAGCCTCATTTTTTGTCACATGCCTTAAAATGAGCTCCCAAAATGGATGAACAGGGTTGATTACTCAAAAACGTCATGGCGAGGCCCACCTAGCAACCCAGGGTAGAAATGTAGGAAATCAACATCCTTGACATTATTCACCAGATGATGAGTTGTGGCCACCCATAGCATCCGGAAGCAGATTGCGTGGTAAGATCAGGGGCCGATAAAGTGAGAACCGGATCCACCAAAGTGCATGAGACTCCTTTATGTGGGCTCACATTGATGTATGTGAAATTATGGGGTTATCTAATACAATATCACGATGCGAAAACTTATGGAGGGTAGAATTATGGCTAAGTCTTTACCAATTAGTTCAATCTAATACATCAATTTGAATGTATACATTTTTCCTATGTTGTGTCGCACAACCTAAGTTGATCTCAACACTACAAGAAATAGGATTTTTACCAACGAAACTTTTACCGATGATTTTTTTTTTCATAGGTAAAAAGGACTTTTACCGATGAAATTACTATTTCGTCGGTAAAAGTTCTTTTTACCAACGAAAATTTTCATGGGCAATGGTTGTTTTGAATTTTTAAAAAAAAATTTAAAAAAATTTACTTTTATCGACGAAATTTAATTTTCATAGGTAAGTGTTTTTCTTGACAGACATAGATCGTCGGCAAAAATCTGGTACGATGTAATTACTGACGAAATCCATCTTTGTCGGTAAAAGTGTTTTTCCTGACGGACATAAACCATCGGCATAAATCCCGTACATGTTAATACCGACGAAAACTACTTTCGTTGGTAAGTGTTTTTCCCAATGGACATGAAGCATCAGCACAAATTTGGTACAATGTTATTACTCACAAAATATATTTTCCTCGGTAAAGGTGTTTTTGCCGACGGACATCAACCGTCGGCAAAATTCCGATACAATGTTATTATCGACGAAAACCACTTTTGTCGGTAAAAGTGTTTTTCCTGACTGACATGAAGCCTCGACAAAAATCTGGTAGGATGTTAATACCAACAAACGCCATGTTCGTCGGCAAGTGTTTTTCCTGACGAACATGAACCGTCGGCAAAAATCTGGTACGATGTTATTACTGATGAAAACTATCTGCGTTGGTAAAAGTGTTACGATAATATTGCTTTTTACCAATGAACTAAAACCATCGGGAAAAGGTTCCCACCAAGGACCAAAAATTCCCACCATGTCCGAAAGCATGACACTTTTGTCGACGAACTAAAATCGTTGGGAAAATGTTCTCGCCACTGACCAAAAATTCCCGCCATGACCGAAAACACGCCTTTTCCGATGAAAAGGTTTTCGTCGGGAAAAGTATTTTTACCGACAATTAGTTTCATCGCTAAAAATAAATATTAAAATTTTTCCCAACGGATGATAACCGTCTCTAATTGTTTTTACTGACGAACAAAATCCGTCGGTAATAATCCTCTGTTTTTCTGTATATATATATATATATATATATATATATAGTTTTTATATCATATAAGTGAAATTTTTTTATTTTTTATAATTAAAAAGTAATATTTAAATGATTTGTAATATCATATGAAAAAAAATATTGAGAAGTTTAAAAATTTTAACATTGTTTGAGAAAAAATTTGAATACAAAATGTGTAATGACCTGGAAAATTTTGTGCCAAGACCCGAGTATTACATCTATTTTCCTTAGAAGCTTTTGGGGTAATTAGCGCTTAACTCGATTGCTTGTGAAATTTGCATCAATCACTTTAAATTGGATCTGCTAAATCTGTAGAATGGTTAGCGCTATGTTACTCTGAAATCTGGGATTCATCGCTAAATCCAGTTGTTCTGGAAAAATTTTGGAAGTTCTGGATCGAACTTGGACCGCGCGTCGAAAGTCCGATAGCGATGATCTTAGGTTGTTGCGGTCACCACGTTGGACTTGACCATCACCTCAAAAATTAAGTCCAGATGATGTTCTGGGTCGATTTGTTTGAGTTCGGAGTGAAGAGTGTGAGAACGGTTAGATATTAAATAAGATTTTATGAAATCTGAGTCGTGTCGCTTGCGCGACGATTTTAAGCAATCTGACCGTTGGATTCTGACCCAATTTCACCCTCTGATCAGGGAAGGTGGCCCAGGCATGTCCTTGTGCTTGTGGACCTGATCGAGATTCGGTGACCATTGAATTGAGTGTGGTCCGCCATGGCTGATCTGAAGATCCGGTCGGTACGAAAACTCAGCTTGACCTAGATCCATGGTCAGTGAGCTTAAGTCCGACCTTTCGTGGTAATAGGCCCACCGGAAGTGCTTCGTTGGATCGTGAGAGGCCGATTTTGGTTATACCCTAAGTATACCTTGGCCCTGGGGTTATTTTCATCAATGTTAGGCCTATATATAGACCTTAAAACCCTAACTCTCTTTTCCATACGAATTTCCTAACCCTAGCTAAGAAAGAGAGAGGAAAAGAGAGAAAGTGAGAGAGAAGTTGGTGAATCATCTTAGATTCTTTCCTGTTCTTCTTCATCCTTAAACCTTCACTTTTGAATCGTTATTCCGGCGATTCTAAGTTCCTTCTTGGGTAAGTTAACCTAACCCTAATATGTGTTAGAGCTTAGAATAGCCTTTGTGTTGTTGTGGCTCATTTCTATTCTTGCCTTAGGTTATTCTGTCGCCGTTGACGAAGACATATCGTCTGAAATCAGTTCGGTGTTCTTTTCTGGTTAAGGTGCGGACTTTAATCGTATAGGTTATGGTTTTCAAGGCTTTCAATGGCAGTGAATGGTTTATTCTTGTTATGGATGAGATTTCACATGCCAAATGTTATGTTTATGTTGCGTTCCCGATATGCATGTGATTTATTGAGATTTGTGTATTCTATGTGTATTTATAAAGTACCGCATGCGTAAATAACGCTCTAAAATGATCTCTATCTACAGATGAATGGTGGTTAGTTTGGGCCCATTTGACTTGGCCCAATGATTTGGCCCATTCGACTCGGCCCGTTTGACTCTGACCATTCGATTCGGCCCATCGACTCGGCTCATTGATTCGGCCCATTCGCTCGGTCCATTTGACTCGGCCCATTGATTCGGCCCATTTGACTCGGCCCATTTGACTCGGCCCATTCGATTCGGCCCTTCGACTCGACCCATTGATTCAACCCATTTGACTCAGCCTGTTTGACTCGGCCCATTAATTTGGCCCATTCGACTCGGCTCATTTGACTCGGCCCATTCGATTCGGCCCATCGACTCGGTCCATTGATTCGACCCATTTGACTCGGCCCATTTAATTCGGCCCATTCGAATTGACCCATTCAATCGGCCCATTTTACTCGATCTATTCGACCCGACCCATTGATTCAGCCCATTCGACTCGGCCCATTTGAATCGGCTCGATGTTATATATATATATTGGCCCAATTGATTCAGCCCAATTGATTCGATCCATTTGATACGACCCATTGAGATGTATTTAGGGCCCATTCGATGCCGATTGCCGATTTCGATTATCGATCGATTCTGATTGTTGAGGCCGATTGTATAGGCCGATTGTCGAGGCCCAATGTGATGTATATGCAACCTGTATTTGAAGCCCATTGTGATGTGCATCCGGCCCATGTTTGAGGCCCCATGTGATGTATATGCAGCCCATATTTGAGGCCCATTGTGATGTGTAATCAGCCCGTGTTTAAGGCCCAACGTGATGTATATGAGGCCTATGTGATGAGGCTCATTGTGATACATTCGAGGGCCAGACGGTGGGGCCCATTAGGATGTATGTTAGGCCCACGTGAAAGGCCCATCATGATGTGTATTAAGCCCTTGAGTGAGGCCCATGGTGTCGTATATTTGACCCTTATGTGAGGCCATGAGTCCACTATATGTTAGGCTCTATGTGGGCCATTCCTTGGGGGCAATGTTGGTTAAATGTCCACATTGTCGAGGTCGATTGTCAATACCGGTTATTGATACTGATTATGAGTATGTGACAACATAACATCATGATACATGCCTATACGTATCATCTGCATGTTTGTTATGAGATGTGGTTGATCATTGCATATGTTATTGGGCAGGTTGTTATGAGACTTCCTGATAGGTTGAGGTTATCTCACATGAGAGCATGGTATGCACAGAATTGATGCATGACTGAATTGTATGACTCATGCATCTTGCATTGTATGTTGTGATTACTGTACGCCCTAGCGACATCAGGGCCGTAGCCTCCACAAGCATATTGTGGATGGCTAGATGGGACACTGAAAATATTTGGTTCGAGCATCTAGGCACTTTGGATGTCCGTGGGTGAAAGTCCTTAAACCTCCATGGCCAGGAGACACCCCAATGTCGAGATTGAGTGGATACATGAGCGCCCTAGTGCCGAATACTAGGAGGCCGCATCTCCCACTGTGTCGTGGTCGGTTGGGAGGGGATGTGGCCTACCTGCCTGAGCGTAGGGTGCATAGCTAGATAACGGCTGACTACTGGTCAGGTGGATAGTGAGGTCTCTTCCACTTGCATGGTCGCGCGTCAGTGGGCGGCGATTTGTAGGTAGAGTGTACTAGATCCCGGTGATGATCCTAGAGATGAACAGTACTGATATGTGGACTTATTGAGCAGGCGTTGCATATTCATTCATTCATTCACTATCCACTCAGGCTGGTGGTACACAACTATTTATTAGGTGTACCTTCGCAATGGCTAGAATTTCGGTTGAGGCGCGCGACTAACCTGAGATCAGGAGTTTACCACATTGAGTCTGATTATCCAAATTAGGTATGAGACTGGTTTGGATAGAAGTCCATTGTGATGGACCCCATAGCCTGCGATACCACGTACTATCATCCCGACTTCACACTTCAGCATGGTCATTCCATTCGCACCACATATTGCATTACATTCGTGGCATATGGCATTTTGGATTATTGTATTTTTGTATTTATATCTGACGTTATTCGTGATACTCATCAGGAATTGTATATTACATTGCATCATCGACATCTGATATTTGGCCCTTTATGACTCCTCATTCGCTTAGTTGATTTGTATTGCGTATTTTTAATATTGATTGATTCATGGACTTGTCAGTATTTCCTCTTACTCTGATATCGTATGATTCGTGATTTCACCAGTATTTTCGATATTATATAGTTATGGCATTGTATTGAATACTTGGCACTTACCTAGTGCACACACTTTCACCACCCTCTAAGCTTTCCATAAGCTTATGCATGATAGATGCGTGTAGGTGACGTTGGTCGTAGCGGTGTTGAGCTTGGAGCATGCAGCTGTCTTCTGGAGTTTCGATTTCATTTTTGTCATAAGTATTTCTCTTTCAGCATTGTATTCAAATGTTTATATTAGTGGATATGTGATGATGATGATGTTTCCTTTGTGATTTGGGTATACTTGTGGTTATGCTTCTTAAGAGTTAAACGTACATTAGAAAATCCTCCTTATAGGATCCCAGGATCAGAATCTGGCGCATGGATGCTAGGAGCCGAGAATGGGGTACTACGAAGGTTGTCGGCACCGGATTCGGCGATCTGGAATTTTGTGAGCCCGGTTTTCGAGTTTGGGGCGTGACTGAATGCTAAGGATATCCAATCACAAATACAAAATCACCTATGGCTGTAGTATGAGAGTAGCTACAGTAAAGCTAGGGTCCTCAAAGAATCGTTGTTGATGTGATTATGATGTCTTCTTGCTTTCCATTTGCAGATGTGTGATCAGGACATCAATGTTTTGGGTGGTGGAAACAACTTGTGGAGTTGGACGGGCCATCAACTTCCCCTCTATGTGGTTTTTAAACCAAACAGGTTCCACCATGTATAGGTAAGAGTCATATACCACTGAGAGATTACTAATGAATAGTCTTCCTACTGCCACATACAGGTAAGAGTCATATGCCTCCCATTTGCATAGGGTCCATCAGATCATTAGTCTTCTTACCAAAGACTGTACTTTTATTGAAGATGAGGACCCCATGTAATCTCTTTGATCAATTGTCTTCGATTGATATCTTGACATGCCTCTTGCCATTTGATATCATGAATATCTTTTGGAGTCAATGAGTTATAGGTTTAAAGTTAATCTACTTGATCCTCTAGTTTGAAATTTTTTGCCATGCGGTCTATATGTGGTGTAAAACCAGCTTTCAACTTATAATTTTGGGTTCTAGTTTTTCTATCCTTTTACTTTACTTGAGTTGGCAAAAAGGCTCATAACTAGTAAATGCTTGATGTGAAGGGACATTCAAAATTCTCCTTAATGTAGATTCAACTAGACTTATCAAGCTTCAATTTGGCTTTTTAATCACCTAAATCGGAGTTATAACGAGCGAGATATGACTTTTTGAAGTTGATTGAAAAGTGCAGAAAATCTGCAGCGAGGGTCCACCAAAACTTGGTGCTCCGGCGGCGCGCCGCCGACCGCCTGCTGTGGTGACTGGTGGTGTTTTGCCACCCGATATTTGAAATGAGTATATCTTGCACCCCGGAATGAGTTATTCGACGTCCAATATATGATTTTGGGGGTAGGAGAAGCTGCTCTATCCAAATAACCTATTTATTTATGAGATTCCATGTTAATGGTCAAAAATCCATTTTATTTATTTATTTACTATTTATAGTAAATTTTAGTTGAAGTATTGTTCTTCATCATTTAAACTTTAGGATTAGTATCTAATATGGAAATACTTAGAAAACATTGAAGAATAAGGTGGTAAAAGGTGAGATTTTAGATGAAATGGGTTGAAAAAGAGATTTGTGACTTTGGGATTTAGTTCTAAGAAGTCAATAAGGTGTTATGATTGACCCATTGCCTAAGGACGTCTAACTCCAAGTTGGCAAAAATCCGGAACATTACAATTTTCTTAGGTAAAAGTGGAGTTTCCTGTAATCCAATGATTCAGGGATCTATGGTGAACATAAAGAGGGGCATTAGATGAACAGTTTTGGTCCCACGTAAACATCATGGATGTGGCCCTACACAACTAGAACTATCTTATCTATGCTATCGTTTCCACAGGTAAGTAAGATGGCCTTTGATTAGTGGTACTAGGTGAAATTGTTCTCTGCTGGATGACAAAGATGTGGTAGGTGGAGTGAGTCCCATACGTAGATGGAAGGAATTTGGTTGAATGTCATAGAAAACAGACAACAAAGGATACTACATGCTAGATCCATCTTAGCGGTTGCATCTAGCCGGGTGCTGGACGTACTCCATCCAAAGCCAGTGAAAAATTATTATATGGGTGTGTCATGCGTGGAACCTAATGAAAAATAAAACTTTTCTATATTAAAATCATTTGGACCGTTCATTGTGGATCCCATGCTGCACACATGAATGCATCGCTAGACGCAATCATTTTTGCCTAGTACACGTGAGTGTCATGCATCCATCGCAGCCTTCCATATAGGGATAACAATTATGGATGACTATGTTTCATAAATCACATATATTAGAAAATCCTATCCGTCTCAATTTTGAACCATTTTTGTCTATGATAAGGAAAATAGATGGATGGTCTTAATCATTGCATTATCTTGTTACTTTGCCATGTGTACAACAGATAGATGAATATAACATATTTCGAATATCCAGTCCCTACTCGCATCAGAATGTGAAGTAACTGATGAATGGCTAGTATCAACCCACTGATTAGACACGTTGGTTAGTGTATTATGTTGATTGTATGCCCATTTACGCTAGAGAGCATGACTAACACAATTCATGAACTTTGTGTGATATTACATCTCAAATATATCAGTAATCATTTAGTACCTATTTCAAAATTTCTTTTAAATTCAAATTTAGATGATTTAGATTTTTTTAATATTATGATATTAACATTAATGCATTTTGATATTCTTAACAAGGTGTTCCCTCTTAAGTGAAATTAGATGTTGGAGTGAACTAAAAAATAGTACGAGTTTGATCTAACTATTTATATTACACTTTTATAAATATGAATAATTACTGTTCAGAATTCTTATGGAAAAATTAAAATTGCTCATAAATTCCCCAAGATATCATAAAATAATATCTTCGTATATAAAATTTCCCAATTTGTATAACATATGCAGTCTGTTCACAACCCCAAGTGTAGGGTCGCGATGTAGTAATAATCTTGGTAAGACTGAGGTCGAATTTACAGGGACTAATCTTGTGTGTATTCTAAAAGTAGTTAGAATCAGAATTAGAAGAGAGGATCTAAATCTAAATCAGGAATATAAGGAAGTAATTATGAATAATTTAATAAAAACTAAAGAATTTAAAGGTGGAAACTAGGGTGCCCAGGGATCCACTTGCAATTATCAGGATGTTTCCTTATTTAATTCAAGGAACGCGATTGGAATTGGAGTCCTATCCTATCCAATTGGAAGATATATCAATAAAATCAATCTGAACTTTCATTGACCTAATTCTCAAAAGAGGAGAATTGTGAAGGCCGGAAGGGATTCCATCACTAAACCATGCCCAAGAGACAATAGCTAACAATAGGATTTCCCAATCCTACAATCTTAAAGAAGACAATACTCAAAGCTATTGCAGATCTATTGTAATTTGAGTCATAACAAACCATTAAAAACTAAAATATTCCTTAAAAATTAAATTAGTATCAAAGAAGTTCAACAAGAACAAGAATCAAACAAGAAACCCATCCCAATCATGTTACAAGCTTCACCCCTTAGCCCTAGCTAAGGAATTTAGCTAACCATAGAAATGATTGGATTTAAAATCCTCAAAAAAAGCATTAAAAACTAAGAAAAAGAGAAGAAAAAACTTTGGATGACGACTCCACCCTTTGCTCTGCTCCTCCAAACCCTAGATATCCTAGAAAGACTTAAGAAACCCATATTTATAGGCTAGTTTCTACAAAATCACACGATCATATCAAATGTACGTAGTCCGCATAACTCTGCCTAACACCTTCGATGTCATTGAAATGATTTGAAACCGAAAGTCACGCCTTTTCTCCATTCGTACTGCGTAGGTCTCTATGTCATCGAACCTTCCTTTGGTTTCATTGAGCATATCTTCGAGTCATCGAACAGGTCCTCGAGTAATTGAAAAAGTGTCCAAAATAGTCCAACGAGTCGCTTCATAATTCTTTAGAAAATTCGATGCCATCGAACAGAATTTGATGTCATCGAGCAACTCCTCGATGTCATCGAGAGAAGCTTCCAGTAATCAAAAATAGCACCCAATATATCCAACGACCAACTTGATTTTTATGTAAAAATTCGATGTCATCGAACTTTGGCTTCGATGTCATCTAACAGTGGTTAATGACACATACAATGAAGTGAATTTCAGCACTTTGTTCTTCTGACTTTCTTCACTCTCCACTTGGTTATCTTGGATCTTGGGGTCTTGAAATCTTCAATCTTGGTCTCTAAAGATCCATTCTATGCCTTGGCAATTCTTAAGCATTAAATCCATGCTTTTAGCATTCTTTTTAATCTAAGCTCTTAAACTCACCTTGCAATACAAACAACAGATGCACATAGAGGAAAAACTGGGCGCGCTCGAACTCTCCGCACTTTGTACGATTTAGACTAAGATCCTGGCCCCGATTAAGGCTGTTCGGATCATAGGAATAGGGAATCCTATCCCTCCCACGGTGGCAGAATGAATCGGAGGAGGAACTACAACCCATCGTGCCATTTCAATCATCGATACATAGCTAAATAAGATAACGTAAGTCAAGCGATTTGTCTCAGTGCTGTGAAACAACCGGCATAAGGCCTATGCATGGACTCAGAAATTCATAAGAAGACTCTAGAAGACTCTCCCTATTGCTATAAAAAGAAACCTTGCCCGATGTTTGGAGGAAGAATAAAAAGAAGGGAGTGGTTCGAGGGAAGAAGAAGGAAGAAGAGGAAGAAGTCCGGCTGCCCTGATCGTCTAGTCAGTCCGGACAAGAGGTAAATTCGAACTAACCTTCCCTCCTCTCTAGACACCTCTATTCCTTCTTTTTATTGATTCAAGATGACCAGGATCAAGTCAAACCGAGTCGACTCAATTAGAGAGCAAGATTAGTCAAGATAAGACTACGATTCTTAAACCTACAGACGGTGAAAAATGTCTTACACCTAGGTAAATATCAATTCCTATATATATATATATATATATGTAACGCCCTGAAATTCGGGGGTTGAGCATAACTCAGCTCCCGAGTTCCAAAACATCACTTATGCAACATATTTAATGAGGGATGTATGTTGACTATATTAGTGCATAAAACATGGAATAGATTAAGCCAAAACACAGATATGATTCAGGGATAAGTGAATAAAGCAAGCGGAAGACTTATAGTAAAATATGTGTACAAGTGTAAACCCCTGAATTACATATACAAGCCAGATCGTATGAAAGTGTTCTTTAACAAAATTATAAGTATCAAGTTACATCATTTAAGTTCCCAAAAATAATCCCATGATCCCGCACATCAGACCGAGGCTCGCTAGAACCCGTCTGAAAACTGCATATAAAAGAAGGCAGCCTCAAGCAAGGTTTGGGCCTAATCATAGAGGTCAAAAACCCACATATTGTGGTGGGCCTAATGGACAGCCGGTTATTCTAACCATATGGGGAAATCCTTAAGCTTAAATCAAGTGAATCAGGCCTTACAACTTGGCCCAAGTACAAGGTTAATTTAGTGGGGCAACCAAAGGCCCAACTACTTGTGCAATTTGGCCCACAAACCCATCACAATAATATGGCTAATATAGGCCCAAAGGTCCAATGGGCCTATCAAGAAAGTTCCAGCCCAATACGACCTAAACCCAACTGGGGTGGGCCTCAAATATGCACTAATTAAGCCCAAAGCATGATAGGAAATAGGGCAAGGTGTGTGCAAATATCCCTAAATCTGATGGGCCATGCTGCCCGAAAACAAACACTTATGGGTAGCAAGTTTGGGCCTATTACTGAAATTCCAGCCCACCTACTTTCTGGGCTTGCTGGAGTCCAGCAATAATTTTTTAAAATGAAATTCTTGCTGCCTGGTGACCCATACATGTCACAATGGGTCCCACCAGAGGTAGGAGGTGCATACAACACATATACCAGGTGGGCCATGCTGCTGGACGGGACGTCTAGCAGCAACCTAATAGGCTTGGGTGTCCTAGCTGGGCGGTCTATGGGGCTGGGATGGTAGACCCAAAACATTAATAAAGTGGGCCCCACACGTGGACGTCTTACTAGGGATTGGGCCACGTCAATGAGGGCCACTCAATGGAGGGACAACGTGGATAGAACCATACATCAAGGTGGGCCGTTTGGGGCTGGGATGACTAATCATGGCTGGACGCCAGCCCAGTTGGAATGTCCAGCTATGGCCGCCAGTCCAGCAACAAAACCCCCAAATTTGGGTGGGAAGATGGTGGCCCACACCCCCAAGATGGGTCTCAACATGATGGGCCAATAAGGAAGTCTCAAACCCAAGCAAAACATAAAATTATAATATGGATAGCAAGGTTGAAATAGAAATTCTGTTGCACAAAAAAAATGCTGCTGTCCACACAATGTTCACCCAATAAAGTGGGCTCAGATTTGTCCAGAAGGGGAGGGGTGTGTGATTAATATTTTTCCCATAAAATACAGCAAGGTGGGGTCCACAAAAGTGGCCCATCACTCAAGGAAATCAAGCTGATATTAGTGTTTCCCCTCATCAATGTGGCTAGACGGTCTAGCAAGGTGGATTGTCCACCCCTATGGGTCTCCCCTTTTTGGGTCCCATTGCATGGACAAATGGAGATAGGTTCCAGAGTACTTCAAGATGGGGTCCACTCCCCCAAAGGGCACCCCACATCAGGGAGAAGGGCTGAAATACATGGGCAAATCCCAAGCTAAAAATCAGCAACAGCAGTCCAACAAATTTGTCCAAAATTTCTACGCAGCCATATATGGCTGGACATATCAACCCATATCTGGACATATGCATCAAATCAAGGGTGGTGTGGCCTTCCTTAGTGGGCCCCACAAATGTCCAGATCAAGGCCTCAAGCCAAAACACTTTGCATACATCAAATATGCAGCGAATAGGACACCTCAAATCAAGAAATGGGTGATAGGGGTGTCCCACTATTGTTGGATTTTCTGGACGTCCCAGGCCCACCAAGTGGGCCACACATATCATTAAGAAAAAAATAAGAGAGAGGGAGAAGAAGAACATTTTGGCCATAGGGAAAGGGCTCAGCTGTTATTGAGCCCTCCCAAGAACAATCACACAACAGTTCTTCATTGATATAGGGTTAGAACATAGATCTACATCATGCATGTCCTATAATCAAGATGAATGGTGGGGATGCCATCCCAACCTTAATTCTAAGGTCTAGATAACCCTCTATGCTATGAAATCCAAAGAAACCTCCATGATGGGGCCCATAGAGGGAAAACCCCATGCATGGGACATGCATGCATAAGATAGGCCATTTGGCCATATCCAAGGGATTATGTAGGATCCCTACCATTGATTGGTGGGTCCTACACTTCCCAAATGAAAGGAATAAGGACATCTATACTAGAGAAATGAAATTACACATCTAGAGGAGCACACACCTTAGATCTCCACCAAAACTATATCACCTAGCTCCTAGAGCTCCAAGGAAGGTATATCAATGGTTGAGATGGGATATGGATGGATGGTTTGAGAGGAATTAGAGGAGAAGGGGGCTGGAATGGAAGGGGCTGGTGTGGACGTCCCACCCTCTCTTGCTAAGGAGAAATGGAAATGAGAAGAGAGAAAAATGAGAGGGAGAGAAGAGAGAGGGGAGAGGTGTAGGAAAACCATCATTGCAAATGGCTAGAAAAGAGCAACCATGATGGTTTCTCTCTAGGGAAGGGTGGCTTGGATAGAGGGCTCATCATGAGCTAGCAAAAGAAGACCTAAATGGTGGCAATAGACTAGGGATGGGTAGTGTTAAGGATGTGGGTAGTGTGGAGATGAAATCTTAGGTGGTGTGGGTAGTGTGTGTTGGAAATTGAGCAAATGAGTAGGCCATCTTGGGAAAACGTGCATATCTCTCTAGGTGGGCCACATGATCATGATCAAAGGGCTAGAAATAAAATGCCTACAACTTATAATCTACACATCGGATAGACGCAAAGGACACGACATTGGAACCGCAACGACGATGCGAACAAGATAGCATAGGTTTTGGGTCGATCTGGGTCGGGTTAACTTCACCATACTTGAGAATGACCACAAACACTATCCGAGGGTCGCGGGTCATGGGATTCGACCGATAGGACTGCGGGACCAAGAGAAACGAAATGCACACACACACATGCACTCGGGTCGGGTCTTACTGATATAGGGTATATAATACCCATATTCAATAGCTTTAACACCTCAACATTAACTACTTCTTTCATATTTGGATTTAGACGGTGTCGTATTTGTTTTGATGTTTTTATATTATCTTTAAGGTGGATGCTGTGAGTACAAATCTGAGGATCAATTTCCTTGAGGTCCGCAATGGTCAATCCAAAAGCTCCCTTATGCTCTTTGAGAGTAGAAATCAACATACTCTCTAGTTCATTATCCAAGTAAGAGGAAATCACCACTAGATATGTATCATCTAGACCCTAACAGGCATATTTCAGATAAACAAGCAAGGGTTTTAGGTCAAGCTTTGGTACCTTGACACTAGACGGTAGAGGCTTTGAGTTAGTAAAGGTAATTGTTCAAATTCAGGCCTCCACTGGTTAGTTTCAATTATCTGCATCGCATCAAGCAAGGCATCCATCTCCCGAATCATATCATCATCAAGATTGGTGGAGTGCACCAAGCATGCCTCTAGAGAGTACAAAGTCAAAAGTGTCTTTTATGAATGAGTGTATCAAGTTAATCTCATGAACCTCATCACCATCCTCTTGTTGTTTGCATATATTGAACATGTTCAACTCTCAAGTGTCATATTTCCAAAAGACGACTTCATAATTCCAATCCTACAATTTATTATAGCGTTTGATGTAGCTATGAATGGATAACCAAGTATTACGAGAACTTGAGTACTAGCATCAATAATCGGCTGTGTCCAAAACAATAGTCTACTAGATAGTAAAGTTTATCGAATTAGACAAGCACGTCCTCTATCATTCCTCTCAGTATACGAATCGAACAATCGACTTGTTAGAGTGTGGTCTTGTTGGGTTTTAATTCACCCAAACCAAGTTATTAGTAAACTGAGTAGGGGATCAAATTCACACTCGCCCTCAAATCAAGTAAAGCATGCTCAATTCAATGGTTCCTAATCACATATGAGATGGTTGGGCTATTGGGATCTCTGTATTTTTGTGGCACATCCTGTTTGATGATGGCACTCACTTTTTTTTTTTAAACAAAATATCTTTTCTAAATGTTTTACCATCTCTTGACTGTATAAAGGTCCTTAAGGAATTCGACATAACATCCAAAAAGGGAATGCTAATTTTCACCTATTTGAGAACCTCTAAGATATCCTAAGTATTGGGTAGAGGTTTAGGAGAGATCAACTGTTGTGGGAATGGAGCCCTCACCCTTAGATTCTTCCGAGTCCTTAGGCTTTTTAGCCCTCATTGGGATACTTTTAGCAATCATTCTTCCACTTCTAAGAGTGGTGTGTGTGTATATATATATATATATATATATATATATATATATATAGTTCTATGTGGTCGACCTCATGGGAACTTCCTATGAGTTCGAACTGTGTGGGCCCCACCATGATGTGTATCAAATATCAACACCGTGCATTTGATGGGTCCCCTTTAAATTATGGGATATCCCAAAAATCGGTCGTATATGAAACTCAAGTGGGCCATACCATCAAAATCATGTGAAGACATGCCTAAAACATATAAAAGCACTTGGTCTGGCCCACTTAAAATTTGGATGCATCTGAAACTTAGTCTGACCCCTCATCCAAGTGGGATAGACATAATGGATGGGTTGGTTTTGATGTTCCCAACAAATAATTATGAATGTTTTAGTGGGATGTAACCCCTCTCAACTTTTGTATGTGGTGTGGCCCACCATGGAATGGTGCATCTGACTGATGGGGTAGATGTTTGACATGCATCACGGTGGGGCTCACACAACTCGACCTCATGGATGTTCTCATGATGTCGATTGCTATATATATATATATGCTCACTTGCGTACCTTTGCAACGTCATGGGCGTTTAATCTGAATGGTCCTTGTGATACGAAATCCTATGAAACCCTAAGGGACAAATTTTCACCGTGATCTAAAATTCTGGTGGGCCATAGCAAAGAGAAATTTATATTTTTGGTCCCGGGACATGGATATTCGAGATAATACCCAATCTCAATTATGAATCGACAAACCAAAGTTTTACTACTTCTCCATTGTTCCAATTAAATCCATCGGAAAAATTAGAAATCAAGAAAAGAAAAAGTAAGTGGACCTGACCCATTGAATCATGACTATATCAGCTATTCTGATATTCAAATTGGATAGAGATAAAATTGTAGAAGAATTTCCTTGGACCACGCAAGAATTTGTCGATATTTCCGATTGAATCTTCTTGTTCCTGGATGCTCCATAGGAATAAATCGCTATTCCCTTCCTCCACAGAGAAACCATTTATTCCGAGTCACAAGAGCAATATATTTTTCAATATCTTTCTTTTATTCCAGAAAAAGAAAAAGAAGACAAACCTTTCTCATTCTCTCTGTTATTGTTGCTAGGGTTGAAACTTTTTATACATTGGGATGTTATCAAATATTAGTGTCATATTTGAATTAGTAGGCTTATTTCCGTGACCCACTAAATGATTTGTTTACTGTAAAAATTAGCCATAGGCTTTCTTGATTTAGGCTTATCTAAATGATTTATCTTACATAAAAACTTTATGTCTTTAATTATTTTTAAATAATTTATCACTTTAAGTTCTTTTGTAAGTGAATACCTAATTACAAGTTGTGAATAGATTTCAAGTTATCTAAATAGGCTGTAAACAAATTTCAAGTTATCTAAGTACAGACAACTCTTTTCTTGTAACCAGATTACAACTTGAAGCTAAATAGAACTGCACGTAAACAAGTTACACTTATAATCATATTACTTGTAATCAGATTATAACTTAATGACTTTACAAGCATCCAAACAACCCTTAAAAGACAGCGCATGACAGACACAAATTTCCTAAGAGAAGTTCCTGTGATGAGATGCTAGGTGCAGCCCACCCTAATGATTTTGAGAAATCCACCCCATCCATTCATTTTACGAGGTCATTTTAGGAAATACGACAAAAAATGAGGTAGATCTAAAACTCAAGTGGGCCACACAAGAGGGGAAATTAGGGAAAGAAATGTATGTAGTGTTGAAATCTTCCCAAGCTCTACCTTGATGTTTATATGTCATCTAAACCATTTATAAGGTAATTCACATTGGGATGAAGTGAAAATGAAAAAAACTTAGCCTGTGAATTAAAATTTTTGTGGCCATATGAATGTTTCCACAGTGAAAAATACCGTGCCCCCTTCAACTGATCAAACAGATCATCAATCCTCGGCAAAGGGTACTTATTCTTCACAGTTACCAAATTCAACCTGCGATAAGCAATACACAATCGCAAGGAACCATCCTTCTTCTTCACAAACAAAACAGGTGCTCCCCAAGGAGACACACTGGGCCGAATAAAACCCAATTCCAGCAAACCATCTATCTGCTTCCTCAACTCCTCCATTTCACTCGGAGGCATACGATAGGTGGGTAAAGAAATGGGCGCCGCACCAGGCATAAGATCGATAGCAAAATCAATCTCACGCTGAGGAGGTAATCCAGGAATCGACTCAAACACATCTTCAAACTCCTGAACTACCGGTGTACTAACCAACGCCGATTCGGCCGAACTCTCCAACAGAGAAGAATAAAAATCAATACGAAGAGGGTAACTGACCTGAACCGGGAAAGTAACAGTCTCGCCCTCAGGTCCATGGATCGTCACTGATCTAGCTTCACAATCAATCTCAGCCCGCATCCTCGTGAGCCAATCCATACCCATAATAACATCGTAGTGATAAAGCGGTGCGACTAACAAATCAACACGGATCGATCCACTTCCCAGATCGACCAAACAATCCATACAACGCTTGCCCAAAGCAGAGGAAATCCCAGTAGCGGTAGTAAGCGTCACTCCTTGCATAGGAATAGATCTCAAACCCAAACGCCTAACTGCCGCATAAGATATAAGAGAAGTAGTGGATCCAGTATCCACTAACACAGAAACGGGAATACCTTCAATGTGCGCTGTCACCTCAAAGGACCTCGGCACTAAGTCAAACATAGGTGCTTCAGCTGAAAGTGCATGAACACGAGCCTGCTGCTTACGATTTGGCGGAGGAACCATTGGCCGCTGAGGTGGCCTGAAACCAGGAACTGCAGGTCTGAAGGATGGATGAACTGGCACTGATCGAAGAGGAGGAGGAGAAATAACCTGAGGCATCGGACGGCTAACCCTCTGCGGTGGAGTAAAACCACCGGCTCGCATACGGGAGAAGCAAAAACGGTCCAAGTGCCCCACCTTCCCACAATAGGAACATCGAAGATCAGCTCTCATCTGCTGAGCGGGCGGCGCTAAACGCCTAGGAGGAGAATCAACTCGCAGCCTCTTGCCGAGGAAAGGTGCACCCTGGAAATTCGGTCGCGGCTTAGGAACCATCGATGCTCGCATGCGGGACGCTCTATCTCCGTCTTGCTCTGCTCGCAAGGACAAGCTCACCAACTCCGCATAAGAAGAAATGCTAGCACAGCAAATCTTCGATCGGATCTCAGGTCTCAGTCCCTCAGAGAAATGCCGCATCCTCATCGGCTGATCACCCAGGATCCAAGGAACATACCGCCCCAACTCAGTAAACCGGTTCTCATACTCCGTAACCGACAACCCTCCCTGGCGGAGGCGAAGGAACTCACTCTCCTTCTCATGTCGGTACGTCACCGAGAAATACTTCTCGTGGAAGCGCGCCTCAAACGCCTGCCACGACCAAACAAAATCCTCCTCGACAGTGCGAAGCACACTGTCCCACCACAAACTGGCCTCCTTCTCAAACATAAAGGTGGCAAGCTCAACCTGCTCGACCTCAGAGCAGTGCAGTGGTCTCAGCATTTTAGAGATGCGGTCTATCCAATACTCGGCCTCCTCGGGTCTATGAGAACCCGCAAAAGTAGGAGGTCGCAAGCGCTGGAATCGCTCGAATGTGTCGCTGGCACTGTCACTCCCAGATGGAGGCATAGGTGAAACAGGTGGAGTCGCCCCCACTGACTGAGCAAAGATGCCAGCCATGGAAGAGAGGAACTCCTCCTGCTGCTGCTGTTGATGTTGCTGCTACTGAATCTGCTGCTGCTGCATCAACAGCATCATCTGCTCAAACCTATCAACAGGTGGAGTAGATGAAGGTGCACGGCTCGGCCCAGGAACCGAGGGTGTGACAGGAGGAGCCATCGGTGTCGACCCAACACCGGCACGAGATGGACCCGCCTGCGGATCCGACTGGCTATCGCTCAAGGGAGGAACCCCAGCAAGCGACTCAATCAGAGAGAGACGGGCCGAAGTCTTCGAACCCTTAGGAGGCATCCCTACATTAAACAGAGGATGCAACCTGTCAGATTCTAAGTCACATAATCCATCCACACAACAACACAGCACAACTCCAAAGGCAAACAACATGCATTCCATTAATCAAAATCGTCACAATACAAATAGTGCAGCAATACATGAATCATGACTAGGAAAGCATGAAAACAACAACATCTACAACTTCAAACAACCACAGCAACTACTACAACCACAAACAACTACCACAACTACAACACTACAACACTCCAACTACAAGCCAACAACGGCTACACACAGAAAGAAAGCACAAACAAAGCAAAGGACGGCCACGACGACAGGTCGGAATCAGGAGATGGAGGCAGAGCACCCTTATCCTGCAAGCAACATAGGATAGACTTCAGAGTTCGAGACACCTTCTTAAACTTATGTTTAACAAGGCCTCGAAGATCAACCATATCCTGGTGTAAAGCAGCCTGCCCTTCTTCAAGCCGTGTAAGACGGACATCTCTGGCAGTCCGCTCTGCGCCCTGTTCTGGCGCCACAGGAGGAGAGCTATCACTCGAATCCTATGCCTCATCTCCTTCCTCGTCTTGCTCTGTTTCTTCCTCAGACTCCGCACCACCTTCAGCATAACTCTCTTCATCACCGCTCTCAGACTCAGCCTCACCCTCTGAGGCAAGCCGACCAGAACCAACCTCCATCAGCTTAAGAGTCCTCAGATTGATATGACGAACAGGAACCGGCTTCTCAGCTCCAAGCCTATAGCCAAGCTCATGTGCAATCCTGCAAATGAGGCGGCCAAAAGGGAGCGACTCGGTCCTTCTACTCGAACGAGCGATGAGAATAATCTGGCGCAGGACGTACGTCGGCACACACAACTTCGCTTCCTGCCCCACCTGATACAGAAAATCCACCATCAGGCGTGTACACTCGCTGCGGTTGCTCCACCTTGGGTATACATTGAACGTAAAGATGTGGTGAAGCAAACGGAAGTCGTCCGTCATGAAGGAAGCCAGAAGACTCCTATTCGGCTGCCATTCGACCAGACGACCACACAAGGATCGGGTGCGACGATCCCTCTCGCGCACACTGTCCACATTCTTCTCGCTGGCATGCACTTCACCAAGTGGCACTCTCAGGAGGTGGGATATCAAAGCAACATCGACGATACCCACACGACCGCTACCATAAGGAATCTTGAACTGCAGAGGCTCCAGCGAAGGCTCCAGAATGTTGGCATAAAAGGCCCGAACAGTCCTAACATTCGCGCGATACTCGCCTTCGAACAAAGGACCCCAACCAGCCCCTTCTAGGCGCTCCAACAAGAAAAACTCACCAAAGAGCCGCAAATCAACATGAGCCTCAAAAAGGACCCTACGGCCTTCATAGACTCCATGCGACAATTCCGCCAACAAAGTCCTACTAACAGGAGCTCGAGGATCGAGGTCCCGCTTCGTCTGAAATTCACGAGTGGCGGACGTGCTAGCGGCGGCACCTCTCGGCCTCCGTGCACGGGTTGGGCGGCTCAGCCCGGCTTCATCCACGGGCGCTCTCTTCTTCCCCATCAAGGAAAGAAGGGAAGAAATGGAAAAGATGGCCGTCACAATCTCAAAGAGGGCCATGAGAAATGAGAGAAAGAGAGAAATAGGAAGATGGTGAAGCTTCCACACAACTAGTAGCTAAAATGGGAATGCAAGGGCTCAAATGAGAAGGAAAGAAAAAGAAATCAGCAATGGGAGGGAAGATTTGGAGGTGGGGTGGTGGGTTTGCATGAAAAATGGAAGAAGAAGAAGATTTGGGAGAGATTTGAGAGGATTTGGAGGAGGTTTTGAAGAAAAGGGAGAGCTTGGGAGAGGGCTTTGTAAAGGAAATAGGTAAAAGAAAAAGATATAAAGGTAAAACCGTGGAGGGGTGGGCCACACAAGGCCTATGGAGCGTCGGCCCACTGCGGCCCACCCGGTCAGGCCCGCTGACCGGCGATGGCATCGCCGGTCTCTGGACATCCCAGCGATGCCTCACCATTTTGGCGAGGCCCTCCTGGTCCCCCATGGTCTAAAACATGTGGTCCCCCCTGGGTCCCACAGAAAATGCCCTGATTGGCCTCTTACGTAGTTTGACGCCTATCGGGTCATTCTGACAGAAATCTGATTCAAATAGAGATTTCTTGAAGGTTTAAAGGTGAAAAAAGGGAAGATAGACTGTCTAAACTCCTTAATAGAGGGTCTAGGAAAGGTTTCGGGTCGCTGTGTGTGATCAGGTAAGAGTACAGACTCGATCTCGGCGAAGGTTTTCAGGAAACTTTCGCCGATAGAAACTACGGAGCACAAACACCAAATCTTAGATAGACCGGCACCCAAATACACTATAGTGGTGACAACGTGCGGTGTGTGACCATAACCCAGGTCCGGTTTAATCCAGATCATGCTTTGATACCAACTTGTAACGCCCTGAAATTCGGGGGTTGAGCATAACTCAGCTCCCGAGTTCCAAAACATCACTTATGCAACATATTTAATGAGGGATGTATGTTGACTATATTAGTGCATAAAACATGGAATAGATTAAGCCAAAACACAGATATGATTTAGGGATAAGTGAATAAAGTAAACGGAAGACTTATAGTAAAATATGTGTACAAGTGTAAACCCCTGAATTACATATACAAGCTAGATCGTATGAAAGTGTTCTTTAACAAAATTATAAGTATCAAGTTACATCATTTAAGTTTCCAAAAATAATCCCATGATCCCGCACATTAGACCGAGGCTCGCTAGAACCCGTCTGAAAACTGCATATAAGAGAAGGCAGCCTCATCATCATCCAGCTGCCGCTCTGCCTCAGAAGTCGCATCCACATCTGCAACATCAGAGCCTAAAACAGAGTCTGGTGGGTGTTTAACACCGCCCCAAAAACGTGGGAGTGAGTGATCAACTCAGTGTAACAATAAGGCACTGGTTAACATGTTATCAGTTCAATTAAACAGTAATAATAAAGCAAGACAATTAAATAAATCCTAAGTACTCTTGTTAATGCAAGGATGAATGCAATATGATGCGTGCCCTCACGCATACACCCTCAGCGTCTTCATCTTACGTTACGCATGACATCGCCTCAAAGTGCGCAACATCTACAAAGCACATGCAAATGCGGTGCATGGATATGATTACCAAGTTGTTATTAGTCCATTTCATACAGCAGGATTGGGAAGCTAAGATACCTTCCTCATATCACCATCCAAACAGAGATCCATACTAGGGTCGTCAATCCTAGACATCTCATACGATCATATGTTTGAGGTCGTAGCAAAGGGCTCGTCACCAATCAATGCACGCCTTTCATGCCCTTACTACCACAGTTCGGCTCGTCACCTCCTTGCGGTATCCAGGTATGCTCGAGGTCACTACAAAGGGCTCGTCACCAATCAATGTAGGCCGACAGCACGAATATAGTGTCCCATACCACCATAATCGGCTCACGAGTTTGGTTGCTCACTGGTCACTACGAGGAGGCTCGTCACCCCAGCGTAGGCCGACAGCTCGACCACGGTGTCCCATACCACCATGCCCGGCTCACGAGTCTTAGCGGATCAAGTACCATAGTTAATAGGATTTCACTGGTGAGTTCGGTACCCTAGATTCAAGCAATAGCGTCCATACACGGTGAACACACATCGGACAGTCGCGTTACTTGACGAACTCGACTAGCACGAGCGCACGTTGAATTGAACGACATAGAGTGCGCAAACACTCCGCGTGGGCAAACCACTGCCGCCAACTCTAATACGGCTCGGGTTCGTCTAATACGTCCTACGTGGTGAAAGCAATCTCAACCACGAATATAGGGTCAATTACCGATTTCCTGGACTAAGGCATAGTCCCAAACACATTACACTACTACAGGTACTCATGTGGAATGTAAAACAGTAATGGAACAACAACTCAAATCATGGTACATACTCATCTGAAGAATATCAACTTAACATAAATGTAAGCATAGGTAATGCTTGAATTTAAATAACATGGAATGTAACTTGCATAAAGGAAATCATGCGCATCAATAGGAGTGTTGAGAATCACTTCTCAACGCCCGCAACTAGTGTAATAAGTTACACTTTAGATCATTCATGCATTTCTACAAACACTTAGCATACATGGAACAACATACATGACGTATGTTGGAATACATGCACTTAGACAATTCCTTTTACCAAGGAGTCGTCATACATGCATCTAGCACACATACATGACAAATAATCATGGCAAACATAAGTGCATATTTTATACGTATACGGTACTTTATAAATACACATAGAATACACAAATCTCAATATGGCACATGCATATCAGGAAAACAATGTAAACGCAACATTTGGCATGTGAAATCTCATCCATAACAAGAATAAATCACTAACTGGCATTGAAAGCCTTGAAAACCATAACCTATACACTTAAAGTCCGCACCTTAAGCAAGGAAAGAACACCGAACTGATTTAGACGAGTTGTCTTCGTCAACGGCGATAGAATACCCTAAAACAAGGATAGGAATGAGATACAACAACACCAAAACTAATCTAAGCTCTAACACAGGTTAGGGTTAGATTAACTTACCCCAAAAAGAACTCAGAACCGTTAGAAGAATGATTCAAAGTGAAGGTTCAAAGATGAAGAAGAACAAAGAAGAATCCAAGATGATTCACCAACTTATCTCTCTCACTTTCTCTCTCTTTTCCACTCTCTTTCCAAGCTAGGGTTAGAGAAAAATCGTATGGAAAAGAGAGCTAGGGTTTAAGGACCATAAATAGGCCTATTCTTGATGAAAATAACCCCAGGGTCAAGGTATACTTAGGTTATAACCAAAGTAAGCCTTTCTCGATCCAACGAAGCACTTCTGGTGGGCCTATAACCACGAAAGGTCGGACTTAAGCTCCTTGACCATGGATCTAGGTCAAGCTGAGTTTTCATACCGACCGGCTCTTCAGATCAGCCGTGGCGGACCACACTCAATTCAACGGTCACGGAATCTCGATCAGGTCCACAAGCACTAGGATATGCCTGGGCCACCTACCTTGATCAGAGGGTGAAATTGGGTCAGAATCCAATGGTCAGATAGTTTAAAAATCGTCGCGCAAGCGACACGACTCAGATTTCATAAAAACTTATTAAATTCCAACCGTTCTCACACTCTTCACTCCGAGCTCAATCAAATCGACCCAGAACATCACATGGACTTGATTTTCGAGGTGATGGTCAAGCCCAACTCGGTGACCGCAACAGCCTAAGATCATCACCATCGAACTTTCGACGCGCGGTCCAGGTCCGATCCAGATCTTCCAAAAATTCCCCAGAACAACTGGATTTAGCGATGGATCCCAAATTTCAGAGTAACGTAGCGCTAACTAATCTACAAGTTTTAAGCCATGCAGATACAATTTAAAGTGATTGATGCGAATTTCACAAGCAATCGAGTATAGCGCTAATTACCCCAAAAACAACTACTTAAGGAAAGATTAGCACAAAAATTCCAAGGTCGTTACAATATATATATATATATAAGGAAGATTGTAAATACACCTAACCATTCAGATTGTGAAAACACTAGATTAAAACTTCAATCTACAATACCGATCCACATTCAAAGAAGAAACAAATATCAAAGGTGAGGGTTTTATCCTTTAAGCTCACTTTGATTTAAGTTGATATGCTTTGGCTTACCTATTACATACTATGTTTTTATGTTGCTATGATTTCCTTCCTGCAATTATTTAGTTTATCATCAACAGTTATCTACCCTTTTTGGAATTATGATATGATGTCAATTACAAGTGATCCTAATGAATTTATGTGGAGCAATGGTGTAACGACCTTGGAATTTTTGTGCTAATCTTTCCTTAAGTAGTTGTTTTGGGGTAATTAGCGCTTTACTCGATTGCTTGTGAAATTCGCATCAATCACTTTAAATTGTATCTGCATGGCTCTAAACGTGTAGATTAGTGAGCGCTACGTTACTCTGAAATCTGGGATCCATCGCTAAATCCAGTTGTTCTGGGGATTTTTTGGAAGATCTGGATCGGACCTAGACCGCGCGTCGAAAGTCCGATAGCGATGATCTTAGGCTGTTGCGGTCACCGAGTTGGGCTTGATCTTCACCTCGAAAATCAAGTCCATGTGATGTTCTGGGTCGATTTGCTTGAGTTCCGAGTGAAGAGTGTGAGAACGGTTGGAATTTATTAAGCTTTTTATGAAATTGAGTCGTGTCGCTTGCGCGACGATTTTAAGCATTCTGACTGTTGGATTCTAACCCAATTTCACCCTCTGATCAGGATGGTTGGCCCAGGCATATCCTAGTGCTTGTGGACCTGATCGAGTTTCCGTGACCGTTGAATTGAGAGTGGTCCGCCACAGCTGATCTGAAGAGCCGGTCGGTACGAAAACTCAGCTTGACCTAGATCCATGGTCAGTGAGCTTAAGTTCGACCTTTCGTGGTTATAGGCCCACCAGAAGTGCTTCGTTGGATCGAGAAAGGCGTGCTTTGGTTATAACCTAAGTATACCTTGACCCTGGGGTTATTTCCATCATTTTAAGGCCTATATATAGTCCTTAAACCCTAGCTCTCATTTCCATACGAATTTTCTCTAACCCTAGCTTGGAGAGAGAGTGGAAAAGAGAGAGTTAGGGAGAGAGATTTTGGTGAATCATCTTGATTCTTCCTTGTTCTTCTTCACCTTTGAACCTTCACTTTGAATCGTTCCTTTGGCGATTTTGAGTTCTTTTGGGGTAAGTTAACCTAACCCTAACCTGTGTTAGAGCTTAGACTAGACTTGGTGTTGTTGTATCTCATTTCTATCCTTATTTTAGGGTATTCTTGCGCCGTTGACCAACTCGTCTAAAATCAGCCGGGCGGTTCTTTCTTTGCTTAAGGTGCGGACTTTAAGTGTATAGGTTATGGTTTTCAAGGCTTTCAATTCCAGTTAGTGATTTATTCTTGTTATGGATGAGATTTCACATGTCAAATGTTATGTTTACATTGCTTTCCTGATATGCATGCGCTATATTGAGATTTGTGTATTTTAAGTGTATTTATAAAGTACCGTATACGTATAAAATACGCACTTGTGTTTGCCATGATTTTTGGTCATGTATGTATGCTAGATGCATGTATGACAACTCCTTGGGAAAAGGAATTGTCTAAGTGCACGTATTTCAACATGCGTCATGTATGTTGTTCCATGTATGCTAAGTGTTTGTAGAAATGCATGAATGACCTAAGTGTAACTGATTACACTAAGTGTGGGCGTTGAGAAGTGATTCTCAATACTCCCATTGATGCGCATGTTTTCCTTTATGCAGTTACCTTTCAAGTTATTTAAATTCAAGCATTTCCTATGCTTACATTTATATTAAGTTGATTATTCTTCAGATGTGTATGTAACATGATTTGAGTTGTTGATCCATTACTGTTTTACATTCCATATGAATATCTGTCGTAGTGTAGGATGTTTGGGACTATGCCTTAGTCCAGGAAATCGGTAATTGACCCTATGGTCGTGGTTGAGATTGCTTTTGCCACGTGAGACGCATTAGACGAACCCGAGTCGTATTAGAGTTGTCGACAGTGGTTCGACCACGCGGAGTGTTTGCGCACTCCATGTCGTTCAATTCAACGTGCGCTCGTGCTAGTCGAGTTCGTCAAATAACCCGATTGTCCAGTGTATGTTAACCATGTATGGACGCTACTGCTTGAATCTAGGGTGCCGAACTTACCAGTGAAATCCTAATAACCATGGTACCTGATCCGCTAAGACTCATGAGCCAGACATGGTGGTATGGGACACCGTGGTCGAGCTGTCGGCCTACGCTGGGGTGACGAGCCTCCCCGTAGTGACCAGTGAGCAACTTAATCTCGTGAGCCGATTATGGTGGTATGGGACACTATATTCGTGCTGTCGGCCTACATTGATTGGTGATGAGCCCTTTGTAGTGACCTCGAGCATACCTGGATACCGCAAGGAGGTGACGAGCCGATCTGTGGTAGTAAAGGCATGAAAGGCGTGCATTGATTGGTGACGAGCCCTTTGCTACGACCTCAACTATATGATCGTATGCAATATCTAGGATTGACGACCCTAGTATGGATTACTGTTTGGATGGTGATATGAGGAAGGTATCTTAGCTTCCCAATCCTGTTGTGTGAAACGGACTAATAACAACTTGGTAATCATATCCATGCACCGCATTTGCATGTGCTTTGTAGATGTGGCGCACTTTGAGGCGATGTCATGCGTAACGTAAGATAAAGACGCTGAGGGTGTACGCGTGAGGGCACGCATCATATTGCATTCATACTTGTATTAACAAGAGTACTTAGGATTTATTTAATTGTTCTGCTTTATCATTACTGTTTGATTGAACTGATAACATGTTAACCAGTGCCTTATTGTTCCACTGAGTTGATCACTCACTCCCACGTTTCTGGGGCGGTGTTTCACACCCACCAGACTCTGTCTTAGGCCCTGATGTTGCAGATGTGGATGCGACGTCTGAGGCAGAGCGGGAGCTGGATGACGACGAGGCTGCCTTCTCCTATATGCAGTTTTCAGATGGGTTCTAGCGAGCCTCGGTCTGTTGCGCGGGATCTATGGGATTTCTATTTTGGAAACTGAAATGATGTAACTTGTACTTATAATTTTGATAAATAACACTTTTACACGATCTGGTTGTATATGTAATTCAGGGACTTACACTTGTACACATATTTTACTATAAGTCTTCCGCTTGCTTTATTCACTTATCCCTGAATCATATTTGTGTTTTGGCTTAATCTATCCCATGTTTATGTGCTAATACAGTCAACATACATCATTCATTAATTATGTTGCATAAGTGATGTTTTGAAACTCGGGAGCTGAGTTATGCTCGACCCCCGAATTTCAGGGCGTTACAAATGGATACAGGCTTTGCCCTTGTCTTTACCAATTTTGTTGAGTTAGCCCCTTGCTACTCATCTATTTGTTGAGTTGGCCTTTGCCACTCTTCTTTTTTTGAGTTGGCCATTACCACTCTTCTCCTTATTGAGTTGGCCATTGCCACTTCTCTTTTTGTTGATTTAGCCATTGCTACTCTCCTCTATATTATGTTGGCCATTGCCACTTTTATCTTTCTTGAGTTGGCCATTGCTACTCTTCTCTTTATGTTATTGACTTTGTACTATCTACCTTTAAAGGGCTTGGGCATGAGACTTGTTATTCTAAAACTCCCATGATTCAGTTTACATTCTCTATAAGTGCAAGCGATGTGTTAAGAGGTATCATAACTAGTGATTTGAATATTTTTATCATGGGCGTAATATGCTCTGGGTAGAGACCCTCTTGGTCTTCACGTAATTCCATGAGTTTAGGGTAGTGGTGCACAAATCGATGTGTGTAATTCACAAATGTAGTGTCACATCACTTCCGAGATTGGATGTCCTAAATAGTTGCTCCATGAACAAATCGTGTCACGTTATTCATCCGACTCATGTGTTGTGCGCCTTGAGGTGTTCATGTAAATCCAAGGTAGTGTCAGACATGCCGGTGAATCTCCATCATGTGAGAATGCGGGGATCTGGGTTTTTTATGAATCGTATTCCACATTGTAATGATCATTATATATGATGAGCTGCACACGCTTTGCTAGGCATGCATCTCATGTAGGTTGTTTGTGAATAATGATACCCTCGTATTAGTGGAGTACGTGACATATAGGAACACTTACATTACTTTTATGAATCTCTTGAATTATTGTTAATCTTAAAGGATAGCCATCACTAAAAGTAGGGCATTGACCCTCTCCAAATGAATAGATGATGCAGGTGACGTATAGGTTAAGGATCCAGAAGACCAGTCCCTGTTAGAAGATTTTACTGAATAGCTGAGGAAAATTAATTCATGATTTCTTTCCTTTATGCATCCGCTACGCAATCTGAACATTGTAATAAGCTCCCATTGTGTGAGCATTTGACAATTATTTAATTATGGAATGAGAAGTGCAGTTATTTTATTCTTGTGAATGATTTCCACTACCAATGTATTTGAATGAGATTTCTGATAAGAAAGATCTCAAGGCTAGCTTTCGAGACATCCACTTCATACATTATTAACACCTCGATTTCCTCGGGCATGAGGATAAACTCTGGGCATGAAAATTCAGGATGTTATAGTTGATATCAAAGCATGAGAATGAGATTAACTAGGCCTGAGGGAGTGGACCACCATAAGCTTTACGTGATTAGGATATATAATGAATTAGATACATATACTTAGTTGAATTCCCAAAGGAACTAGGAAACAAAGGAATTAGGAACTCATATTTAGGTCCCCATTAGAAATATTAAGCTAGATTGGGAACTCAGGAACTACCACTAGGCTGCGAGCAAATTTAACACCTCGCAAGAATAAAACAGACTCAATCTATAGAAACTACCTCACAAAAATTCTAGAATGTCAAAGAGTAAGCCAGGGGCTTGGGGTCCATGGTATAAAATAGGTTTGACAAAGTGAACTATAAAGTAAAACCTTGGAAACACATGACTGCCTGAGGACTTATAATCATCATATCATGGATCTTCTAAAGACAATAAGCACATTCTAACTAAACAATCCATTTGCAGGAGGCATAACTCCTAAGAAGAAGGCTACTCGAGCAAACTCAATCCCCCGTAACGTACAATTGAAAATGGCACAACGCAGGAAGCCATTATGGGGGAGTCCACACCATCCCTGTCAACAACCCAGCAAGAGACCGTGCTTCCCGGGCCACCCTTGGGACAGGCACCCCCTGACACCAAGCCTGGGCATCGTTCTATTCCATCTTAGGACGGATAAAGGCTTCATGTAGAGGACCTAGTGAACTGTGGAAAACTTACAACAACAGGCTCACGGTACCCTCCCAAGAGACACGACACCGTTAATACCACGCACTCGTGCCACCCCGTCGGCTCCACCTCATGCGAAACACCACGATGAATCCTTCATGCTGGAAAATTTCCTAAAACTACGACCCCCTGAGTTCTCAGGTGCCCCCGACCCAGTGATAGCTGAACATTGGATAAATCAAATTAAGAGAATATTAAAGACCATGGCATGCCCAGAACACCTCAAGGTTTCTTTAGCCACATTTAAACTCGAAGGAAAGGCCGCTAACTAGTGGGAGGCAATGGAAAGAACTGTATATGAGAATCACACCTGGGCCTGGGGGAAATTTCAAGAGAAGTTCTTTGAAAAATACTTCCTAAAGTCATACAGGGATGAAAAGATGACTGAATTCTTGAAGCTCACCCAAGACGAGATGATCGTCGCACAATATGAGGCTGAGTTTACTGAACTATCATGATATGCATCAAAACTAATTAAGGACGAAGACTTCAGAATCAAATGATTTAAGGAGGACCTAAGATCCTCGATTCACTCTAAGATATATAGCCTATACCTACCAACTTACGCCATAATAGTGGATAAGGCCGCTCGCGTTGAAAACGATGACGATCGAAGGTCATGAGTTCGAATGTAGCATCTCGAGGTAGGGAAGAGGCTCAGGATGAGCTCTAACTCACCACAAATACTGGACAAAAGGCCCAAAATGTCATGCCCCAAACTTGGGGACCGGGCTCACAGAATTTTCGATCGCCGAACCCATCGCCGATAGCTTATGTAGTACCCCATTCCTGGCTTTTAGTGCCCATACGCCAAATTCCGATCCTGGGATCCTACAAGGAGGATTTTCAGTGTGATTTTTTTTTATAAAAGAGCATAACCACAAGCATAACCAAGTCACAAATAATATCACTACATATCCACTATAATAAGTCATTGAGTACAATGAGGAAAGGGAAATACAAGAATAATGAAAAATCTAAAAAGAATCTGCCGCACGCTCCTGTCACAGCACAACTACATCCTCGCATCACCTGCACGCAACAGTCACACATAAGCTTATAGAAACCTTAGAGGGTGATATACGTGTGTGCGCAATATATGTGCTAAGTATGCAATATCAGAGAAATGCGAAAAATGCTGGCATATCCATGAATACTATTAGCCGTACCAAGGCTATATGATGCGAGGCCTACATGGCTAAATGTCACATGTAAGATGCATTTCAAGCATGCTAGTCCTCATCTGAATCCATATAATAGTATAGTTCCTCTCTGGAATATTACCGGGGTCTAGTGCACTTCACATTGGCTGCCCCTCCCCCATGCGTGCAACCAAGTGAGTGAAAGAGACCTCACTACTCGCCTAGCCAGTAGTCATCCAATATCTACCCGGCTTGTCAGTAGTGGACCCATTTCTAAGCTGTCAAACTCAGCCTGGCTCTGCCTCCTACGCCTCGGGTGGATAAGGCCACACCCCTTTCCAACCGGTGATGACATAGTGGGAGATGCGACCTACTGGTATTTGGCGCCCAGGCACTCATGTATTCACTCGGTCTAGATGTTGGAGTAGCCTCTGGTACCATAAGAATTTAGGAACTTTCACCTAGGGCCATCATAGTGCCCTAGTGCTAGAACCAATGTTTCTAGTATCCGATCTGACCATCTACGATATGCCTATAGAGGCCACAACCCTGATATCACTAGGGCGTTCAATGATCATGTCATACAAATGTGAGATGCATGAGTCATACTATTCAATCATGCACCAATCATGCATGTACCGCGTGCTTATCTGGGGCAACTCCATCTCTCAGGGAGTCCCATAAACAATCAGGCCAATGGCATATGCTATGATCAATCACTCTTCATAACAAGCATACAATGATTCGTATGGGCATATATCATGATGAAATACTAAGCATGTTCTCATTGTGTTCTACTAGACTAAGTACACTAGCATGCTATCAAACATAGGAGGCAACAATCGGCCTAATCGCTTAGTGGGGTCCACGGAAGGATGACGAATCTAGTCCATATATCAAGGTAAGGTTTAATAGTGGATATACCAAATCTGATACCATATATTCTTCCATCTATGATATGAGGTGATGATATACTCTCATACAAATCACGGATGGCCTAGATGACGTACTTACATCAAGAGTGGGATTCCAAGTTTGGATATCCCTACAAGGTGTGATGGAAGGTACTGGCATCAATGGGGGCCCAATGGTTTGCGTTAGCCCAATAAGAGAAGGTGGTTACCTCTACATCAATGTGGGCCCAATGATTTGGGGTAGCCTAATAAGGGAGATAGGGAGTGGGCTTATAATGGGTCCTAGGGAGATTTGCAATGGTGGGCCTTTAACCACTATTGCTCCTAGGGTGAGACCCATTTGAGACTTGGGTTTGACTAACAATGGGGCCCATAGCCCTTATACTATCTAGAGGATGGATGGATGGATAGTGCGTGTTCAACACACACATCATGGTGGGCCTCGTAAGGCAGCCCATAGCCTAGGAAGAATGGGTGGATAGTGTGTGTAATACATACATTAAAATGGGCCTCATGGGGCAGCCCATGGCCTGAAAAAAGTGGGTGAACAGAAAGCATACAACACATATATCGTAGTAGGCCTTACAAGGCAGCCACACACTCCAAAACATGGATGGGCAACGAGTATAACATATACATTAAGGTGGGCCTTGCAGGTCAGCCCTATGGCCTAGAAAATAGATGGACAATGTGATACATACACACATCAAGGTGGGCTCACACATCATAGTGGGCCTCATATATACAATGGGCCTCTCATACATACAATGGGTCTCATACATAAACAAGTGGGCCTTATTACAGCAACAAGTGGACCTCACGTACAACAGGTGGGCCCTACATATAGTAGGTGGGCTTGTTAGGCTGGGCAGCTAGCTTGGCCCGGATGTCCTGCAGATGGACGGTGTAGATAAAATACATCATGGTGGGGCCCACATTTGCTGGGCAACATGGATAAAATATATCATAGTGGGCCTATTGGGCTGCTGGACGGCACGGATGAAACACATCAGGTGTGCCCCATCATCCCACACTGGATGGTGGACAGAAACATACATCAGTGGGTCCCACGTCCAGGGACTAGACGGCATGGCTAAAACACTTACATCACGGTGGATCCCATCGTCCCTTGCTGAACGGTGTGGATGCCACACGTGCAAAGGGTGGGTTCCCACCACCCCTTGCTGGACGGTGTGGAGATATAACATATACATCCATGTGGGCCCCACTGTCCCTTGCTGGACTGGACGTGTGGTCAGAACGCATGCATCAAGGTGGATCCCACCATCCACCTGTTGGATGGTGTGGATACACCATATACATGAGGTGGGGTCCACGTGGTGGCCTAAGGCCCCACGGACCAAGCTGATATTTGTGTTTCCCTTCATTTAAGCTTGTCCAAAATGGACGACTAGGTGGGCCTTGCCTGCTGGACCCTGAGCCAGGTGGGTCGCTGGCCCCGCCGGGCTGGCTGGTGCATATATAACACGTACATCCAGATGAGGTCCACGAGAGTGTGGCCCACCAGCTTGTAAATTAAGTTGATCTTTGTAATTTCCCCTTCATCCAAGCTTGTCCAAACAGACAGCAAGGTGGCCTTACTGGACGGACAATGTGGGTAAAGTGCATTCATCATCAAGTAGGCCATCATACAAGGAAAAAAAGGAGAGAGAGAGAGAGAGACGTGTGGTGATGGAGGGAGCTCCGCCGCTACGAGCTCCCTTCTATGATACAATGCATACATCAAATGAGTCCCAATATTGTGTGGGCCCTCAAATAATAAAAATTAATGGTGGAAATTCCTTTCCTGCCCACAAGATCAAGGTCTAGATGACCTTCTTACAATAGAAAATAAATATCATGATGGGGTCCATGGAGAATGGCCCCATCATGGGATGAACATACGGATCATGGTAGGCCATCGACTACACCTAGGGTCCAAAGTGAGATCCATACCATTAATCGGTAGGCCCCACTTGGCCCAACATTAAAATCATAAATCTAGTCCTATAAACACCCACTGATTATACTTCCTCTTGGTTCCTTGGAATGCTAAGCTCCTTAGCTTCTTCTTTGATGAAGGATGATGAAGATTGAAAGGGTTGAGATGAGAGATTAGGGGTAGGAAGTGGGCCACACACTTGGGTTCTTTTCTCTTTTTAGGATTTTCTCTCTTGGTTGCTTGGGATTTTGGGTAGAGAAATGAGATGGGATGGGAGTGAAATGAGAGAGGAGTGGTGTTGTGTAAGAGGGATGAGATGAGAGGAATGGGTGTGTAAGAGGAATGACATGAGAGGTATGGGTTGTGTTGACTTTTGGATGAGAGAGGGATGGGTGTCACGCTTTGTTGGTAAGAGAGGGATGGGCTAGGTATGGGTTGTGATATCTTGTACTTGATTGATTGATGTGATAGGTTGGGTAGAGATTCTTCTCTTAAGATTCGCAATGCTTGGCATTTCCTCGAAATATACATGGGCCCACTACTCCTAGCCTGGGTATTGCATTGGTATGTGAGACGCGATGTAGGAACCGCGGCGACGACACGGTCGCTAAGGTATAAGTATCGAGTTGAGTTGACTCAAATCTATGGGATGCGAGTTAGGGTCACGCACAAATGCTGTTTACAGGTCGTGGGTCTTCGGAATTTGATGGGGAAGATCGCGAGAGTCTAAGGAACGGTACAGTCTAGGATATGGGCCTTACACAGAACCACCTTATAGCAGAATCCCGTTCCAGATCAAAGATAACAAGGGGACAACCTCTTAAACTGCAACTACTGTAAGAGGATGGGCCATGATGCAAAAACTTACTTCAAGAAGATGAGGGATGAAGGTCATCCCATCCCTACCCAAGTCCAACAACCCAACTCGACAACATCTCAAAGATCACAAGGCCGCCTGTATGTAATGACGTCACTTGAAGACCTAAATACAGATCCCAACCTAATAGAAGGTATGGCTTCCATCAAAGGTATTCCGATTATCCTTTTGTTTGATTATGGAGCTACCATATCCTTTATCTCAAGTTTTATAATAGAACAAGTGAATCTAGAACTAAAATGCACAAAAGAACCAATCACCGTGGCTTCACCCATAGGGAGGATAATAGAACTGAACAAGTATTATAAGAACTACCCCATTACTATAGCAGGCATCGAAATAACGGTCGATTTGGTAAAAATGAACATGAAAGGATTTGACATAATCTTAGGGATGGACTGGCTCGATAAGACAAACACCATTATAGACAGGAGGGCCAGACAAGTCACCTTGACCCCACCTAGGCTTTCCCCAGTCACGATACGAGGAAGAGGAAAAAGGGAACCCATAGAACGAGTAATGTGCTTGGAAGAAGCCTTCGTAGACCAGATTCTAGTGGTCAAAGGATTTCCCTGAAGTGTTTCAAGAAATACCAGGATTACCTCCCAGGAGAGGTGGATTTTAGCATTGACCTAATACCTGGGACCGCCCCAATAGCTCTACCCGCTTTCTGAATGGCACCAGTAGAGGTAGGAAAACTAAAGAAATAGATAGAGGAACTACTAGATCAAGGGTTTATCTGACCGAGCATGTCCCCTTGGGGTGCACCAGTGTTGTTTGTCAAGAAAAAGGATGGGTCCCTATGGTTGTGCATCGATTACCGTCGTCTGAATCAAGCAACGATAAAGAACAAATATCATCTTCCTCGCATCGATGACGTATTCGACAAACTCAAAGGAGCTCATTTCTTTTCAAAGATTGATCTGAGGTCGGGTTACCACCAACTAAGAACCAAAGATGAGGATATATACAAAACCATATTCCGGACAAGGTATGGGCATTATAATTTTTAGTGATGCCCTCTGGCCTTACAAATGCGCCAGCCATATTTATGGATCTTATGAACCGCATTTTTAGACCATACCTGGACTAGTTCATTATAGTCTTCATTGACGATATCCTAATCTACTCACGAAGTAAGGAAGAACATGAAGACCACTTATGGAAGGTCCTGGATCTACTGAAGAAGAATCGACTCTTTGCCAAACTCTTAAAGGGAGAATTCTGGAAGGAAGAAGTAAAGCTCTTGGGACATGAGGTGAACCATTAAGGGATAATAGTCAACCAGCTAAGGTTGAAGTCGTGCTTCAATGGGCCAAACCCGATACCATTACCGAAGTTGGGAGTTTTTTAGGGCTAGCAGGATACTATCAACGCTTTATCAAAGAATTCTCTAAGATAGCTCGGCCACTAACAAACCTAACAAAGAAGAATGCACGGTTCCAATGGGATGAAAAAGTCGAAGAAGCTTTTCAGGAACTTAAAAGTAGGCTAACCTCTTCGCCTGAACTCACACTGCCCGAAGAAGGAATAGACTTGACAATGTACACAGACGCCTCTCACGAAGGATTGGGATGCATAATTATGCAGAACAACAAAGTGATCGTGTACGCATCTAGACAATTGAAAGTACACGAACAGAATTATCTCTCATTACCTATATGGTGAACAATTCAAGCTTAATACTGACCACAAGAGTCTCAAATACTTGTTCGACCAAAAAGACCTGAATATGCGACAATGCCAATGGATGGAAACCTTAAAGGACTATAAATTTGAAATACGATATCACCTAGGGAAAGCTAACATGGTGGCTGATGTGCTTAGTTGTAAGAAATCTCATGCCTCAGCAGCCGCGATTGCACTAGAAAATGGAAGATGATGGACTTTATAAAGGATGTTAACATTCAGTTAAATTTAGATGAAGGAAACGTGCTCTTGGGAAACTTGTCTGTGGAACCATCACTACTACGTCAAATCATCGAAGCATAAGAACAGGACGAAGAACTATAGGAATGCTATTTGAAAGCCTTAGAGAACCAGGATCCACGATGGCACAAGGGTCCGGACGGTGGACTTAGATATCGCAATAGGATATGCATACCAAACAAATCGGAGTTAAGGTTAGCTGTACTGGATGAAGCTCATCGATCCAAATTAACCATCCATCCCGGGAGTACTAAGATGTACCAAGACGTAAACATCATTATTGGTGGAACAACATGAAATGGAAAATAGCCGCTATGTGGCTAAATGCCTCACCAGCCAACAGGTAAAAGCTGAACACCAGAGACTAGTTAAGTTACTACAACCTCTCGAAATACCCTCGTGGAAATGGGACTCCATATCTATGGACTTCATAGTAGGACTCCCTAAAATAAGCAAAATCATGATTCAATATGGGTAGTTCTGGACCAACTGACTAAGTCCGCCCACTTTATTCCCATGAAAATCACCATATCGATGAACGAATTGGTAGAGATGTACATCAAATATGTGGTATGACTCCATGGAACCCCAACTACAATCATATCGGACAGGGATTCCCGCTTTACCTCGAATCTCTAGACTAAATTACAAACAGCACTAGGGACTTCCTTGAATCATAACACCGCTTTTCACCCCCAGATGGACGGACAAATAGAAAGAGTGAATCAAGTACTTGAAGACATGCTAAGAACCTGCATCTTGGATTTCAAGGGTAGTTGGGATGACTACCTCCACCTTGCTGAGTTTGCCTACAACAACAGCTTTCAGGCCAACATCGACATGGCCCCATTCGAAGCTCTTAATGGGCACCCTTGTCGCACCCCCACTGTTGGGAAAAAGTGGGAGAGAAAAGCACCTTGGGACCTAAAATAGTCTAAGTCACTTCTGAGAAAATTGACTTGATAAGGAAGCATCTCCAAGTCGCACAAAGTAGACACAAAAGTTACGTAGATATATGACGACGCAACCTCGAATTCTTCGAAGGAAATAATGTATTCCTAAAGGTCTCTCTAATGAAAGGTATGATGCACTTTGGGAAGAAGGGCAAGTTCATGCCTCGGTACATTGGTCCATTCGAAATATTAGAAAGAGTAGGAGATGTAGCCTATTGTATTGCACTGCCTCCTCAACTAGCCAATATTCATAACGTCTTCCATATCTCCATGTTAAAGAAGTACGAACTTGACCCATCCCACATCATTAGCTGGGAACAAACAGAACTAAGGGATAATGCTACCTATGTAGAAGAACCCGTGCAAATCCTCGATCACAAGGAACAAATTCTTTGAACGAAAGTTATCTCACTGGTAAAGGTCCTATGGTCACATCACAACAAAGAAGAAGCAACATGGGAACACAAGGATGAAATGAAGGAAAAGCACCCCAACCTCTTCGACAAAGACTAATACAGGAGGTAAGAATAAAACTTTTCTTTAAGAGGGGTAGATAGTAATTGCCCCAATTTTTGTGGACATCATAAAGAAGTATATGAAGATATGCATTAACAAATGATTGGGAATAACATAATTTGGAACATCCTTGCCCTTGTTCATAACAAGAAGTAATGAATTTCGAGGACGGAATTATCTTTAAGAGGGGTAGATTGTAACACCTCGAACTTTTCAATACCTGAGTATTGAAAGTTCCAGTGTTACCATAGAATTCAACATAATATATGTAGAGTGTATGACGACAATGTAACAATCCTAACCATACATCCAACCACCAACATGAATTAAACCGTTGGGAATGATTCTCACCCATAGATTAGTAAAAAATCATAACGAAAACAAATGTTAACTTAATACAGGACACCTAAAACCTTAGATTTGCTTTGTCCCTAGTCAGATGTCCTAAACGGGCCCTCGCACGGTTAAACTAGGTTTGACCCCTGCATTTCAAGTGGAAGAGGGAATCCTCTCAAAAACCGTTTTTCCCACCACCCGAATTTTCGAACAGATGTTGCTGGCATCACTTGTGGGCCACCATCTTGATCTGACCAATCGATCTGAACCATTCATCTAACATGGACAAGATTCTCGACCAGAACCCAGTCAACTTCTCCAAGAAGAAGCCCAGTAATCACCTTCATCGACCCGGGCCTTCAAGTCATAACACTGAGCTCGACTCGATGGGCCAGCCTTAGCAGAAATCAATCCCACCTCTTCCTAGGCTTTACCAGACATCCAAAGTCATGGGGCTCATCAAACAACATAGATAGATTTGCTCTGCAACAGATGCACATAGAGGAAAAATTGGGCGCGTCTGAACTCTTCGCATGTTGTGCGATTTAGACCAAGATCTTGGCCTCGATCAAGGTCGTACAAATCACTGGAATAGAGAATTCGATCCCTCCCACGGTGGCAGAATGAATCGGAGGAGGAACTACGGCCCATCGTGCCATTTTGATCATCGTTGTGTATCGAAATAAGAAACATAAGTCAAGCAATTTGTCTCAATGCTGTAAAACAACTGGTGTAAGGCCCACGCACGGACTCAAAAATTCACAAGAAGACTCTAGAAGACTCTCCCTATTGCTATAAAAAGAAACCTTGCTCAATGTTTGGAGGAAGAATAACAAGAAGGGAGTGGTTTGAGGGAAGAAGAAGGAAGAAGAAGAAGAAGTCTGGTTGCCCTGATCGTCTAGTTAGCCCCGACAAGAGGTAAATTCAAACTGACCTTCCCACGTACGGACTCAAAAATTCACAAGAAGACTCTAGAAGACTCTCCCTATTGCTATAAAAAGAAACCTTGCCCAATGTTTGGAGGAAGAATAACAAGAAGGGAGTGGTTTGAGGGAAGAAGAAGGAAGAAGAAGAAGAAGTCTGGCTGCCCTGATCGTCCAGTTAGCCCCGACAAGAGGTAAATTCGAACTGACCTTCCCTCCTCTCTAGACAACTCCATTCCTTCTTTTTGTCGGTTCAAGATGACCAAGATCGAGTCAAAACGAGTCGACTCGATTAGTCAAGATAAGTTGAGATAAGACAAAGATTCTTAAACCTAAAGACAGTGAAAAATGTCCTAAACCTAGGTAAATATCAATTCCTAATCACACACACACACACACACACACACAAGGAAGATTGTACATAGACCTAACCATTCAGATTGTGAAAACACTAGGTTAAAACTTCAATCTTCAATAACAATCCATGTTCAAAGAAGAAACAAATATCAAAGGTGAGGGTTTTATCCTTTAAGCTTACTTTAATTTAATTTGATATGCTTTGGCTTACCTGTTACATACTATGTTTTCATGTTGCTATGATTTCCTTCCTGCAATTATTTAGTTTATCATCAACAATTATCTGCCCTTTTGGGAATTATGATATGATGTCAATTACTAGTGATCCTTATGAATTTATGTGGAGCGATCGATATAGGCCTTGCCCTTGCCTTTACCAATTTTGTTGAGTTAGCCCCTTGCTACTCATCTATTTGTTGAGTTGACCTTTTCCACTCTTCTTTTTTGAGTTTGTCATTACTACTCTACTCCTTATTGAGTTGGCCATTGCCACTCCCCTTTTTGTTAACTTAGCCATTGCTACTCTCCTATATATTATGTTGGCCATTGCCACTTTTATCTTTATTGAGTTAGCCATTGCCACTCTTCTCTTTATATTATTGGCCTTATGCTATCTACCTTTAAAGGGCTTGGGCATCAGACTTGTTATTCCAAAACTCTCATGATTCAGTTTACATTCTTTATAAGTGCAAGGAATGTGTTAAGTGGTATCACAACTAGTGATTCGAATATTTTTATCATTGTCGTAATGCGCTCTGAGTAGAGACCCTCTTGGTCATCGCATAATTCCATGGGTTTTAGGTAATGGTGCACAAATTGATGGGTGTAATTCGTAAATGCAGTGTCACATCACTTTCAGAATTGGATGTCGCAAATAGTCGTTCCATGAACAAATCGTGTCACGTAATTCATCCGACTCATGTGTTGTGCACCTTGAGGTGTTCAAGTAAATCCACGGTAGCGTTGGACTTGCCAGTGAATCTCAGTGGTATGAGAACGCGGGGTAATCCAGGTTTTTTATGAATCATATTCCACATTGTAATGATCACTATGTATGATGAGCCGCACCGCTTTGCTAGGGGTACATCTCATGTAGGTTGTTTGTGCATGCTGATACCCTCGTATTAATGGAGTACGGGACATATCATAACACTTACATTACTTTTATGAATCTCTTGAATTATTGTTAATCTTAAAGGATAACCATCACTATGAGTAGGGCGTTGATCCTCTCCAGTTGAACAGATTACACAGGTGACATACAGGTTGAGGATCCAGAAGACCAATCCCTGATAAAAGATTTTACTGAATAGCTTATGAAAATTAGTTCATGATTTCTTTCCTTTATGCCTTTGCTATGTAATCCGAACATTGAAATAAGCTCCCATTGTGTGAGCATTTGACAATTATTTAATTATGAAATGAGAAATGCAATTATTTTTATTCTTGTGAATGATTTCCACTACCAATGTATTTGAATGAGATTTCTGATAAGAAAGATCTCAAGGCTAGCTTTCGAGACATCCACTTCATACATTATTAACACCTCGATTTCCTTGGGCATGAGGATAAACTTTGGCCGTGAAAATTCAAGATGTTACAATTACTTTGTGGGATCTTCATCGCATGGCGAGTCTTCCTATCATAGGATATTTTCTTGATGAATTTGTTCCCACGAACGCAGAATTTTCTTATTTTGACCCTGGAAGAGATCCTTCTATTTCCGCTTCTACCATAGAACTCTTCCGTGAAATGTCCAGATTCCTTGATATTCGCATAGTCTCTCTGTTCCAATGGCTTGCACATTTTACAAGATACTTATAGTACGATCTTCTTTCTTCTTTTTTATATACATACTCATTCTTATATCTTTCCTTTCATATTCTTATATTATTATTATTATTATTATTTTTTAATTCTCCGGCTGCCATTCTCCAGACTTGGAATTTTCTTGTAAGAAAATAAGAGGATTGACTACCTTTAGCCCTGAGACTGAACTAGCTATGTTTCTTGCGTATTGGCTTAGTCTAGTAGTACTACCAAATTCAAAATGGGTAGATGCTATTCATCCTACTTTGTTTGTCACTGTCGGGGCTATCGTAAAAGGTAAAAAATATTCTTTGGCTCCTCCTGTTCTGTAAGTGCTATTATGTTTAAAACACATTTTACACCTGGTTTGTCAAATTTCGTCTTGTCAAAACAACTTAGTAAAGTGATCTTCAAGTCAAGCTCATGTTGAAGTTCAAGTCAAGCTCATGATCAAGTTCAAGTTCAAGCTCATGTTCAAGCTCAAGTTCAAACTCAAGCTTAAGTTGAAGACTAAGCTAGATCTACTGAAAGTTCTAGTAGAAGATCAAACTCCTTTGAAAACTTTAAGTTTCTAATCTTATGAAGTTCAGTCCATACTAGTATTTTAAACCCTAGAAAGACCTATTTTAGGTTCTTTCAAAACATATTTAAATTGTGTTTTTATACTTATAAATGAGTGAGTTTCGACTAGTCTAAGTTTTGGCTCGACCAATCTAAGAATTTCTCGACTAGTCCAAGCACCAGCTGAAATGTAACAAATTTTCTTTTGAATCTTCGACCAGTTGAGTAGACTTTTAGACCAGTTGAAGGACTTCCTTCGACCAGTCGAAGGTTCCTCGACTTAAAGTCCAGCAACTAAAATCATTTCGTATTCAGCTTGTTCGACCAGTCGAAGGTCGCCTTCGACCATTCGAACAGGTCATTCGACCAGTCGAAGATCTGTTAGATCTTATCCCCCTCAAAATTGAAAATTTATTGGAATTGAATCCAGTGCTTAGGCCAGTTGAAGACTACCTTAGACCAGTTGAAGGAAATATTCTGCCTATAAATTGAGGTTCTTTCTCAATCCAAAAATACAATTCAAGCTTATCAAAGTCCTTATTCAGGAGAGAGCGAAGCCTCATTTATTGTTAAGGTATCAAATGGTATTTATAATCTTTTTTACGACTTTTTCATTAATTCATTCATCTTAAAACGCTGTCATTCTGATTCTAAAAAGAGTGTTTACTCCTATTGAGATTTAAGGAAATTAATGCAAGTAGCCTTTGGTTTAAACTTAATTAAAATTAAATAAAACCCTGAACCTTTTCTATTGGACTGAACATTAAACATTCGTCATTCAAGAAAAGCGTTCTACGGCTACAACTTCTTATACGATGAAGATAAGTATTCCTTTTTACTTTGTATATGATTTTTCTAAGATAGCCAGAAAATCTTAGTGTTGATTTGTTTGAGATAGCCAGAAAATCTCAATGAGGGGTTTCTTTGTTTGTGATAGCCTGTTAAAATCACAACTGTATTCAGTTTTAAGGTGACCCTATGAAAACCTTATTCATAGTGAAAGCTGAGATTATGTGGTTAGTTATCTTGGGAGTGGAGTAGGTGTGGCTGTTTGAGAACAGTTGTTGACACACAAAACCACCATAATTCTTGGTGTTGTGGTGAATGTTTTTATTACTTTTGTGGTGAATGGTTGTAATTTATTTTATGCAAAAGTGGTAAATGTTTGTAATAGATAGTTTTATTTACTCTTGCTCAGTTTGAGATTTTGATTCTTATCATATTTATGAAATAAGGTTGTCCTGCCTAACTCAAAAATAACATTCTTAAAACCTCTAAAAACACGAATACAATAGAGGAAGAAGACAGTGAGAATGAAGATGGAGATGAGGAGGTTGCCCTCCTAGCTAAAAAGTTTAAAAGATTATTTAATAGGAACAATGGGAGACCATACAATAATAAAGGAATTCAACTGGACCACAAGCGCCAAACCGGCAAAATCTTCAACAAGTCTAAAGAACTTCAATGCTACAACTATCAAAAATATGGTCACATCTCTACAGAATGTCCTATAAAGAAGTCTAAAGGGAAAGCTATGGCAGCCACTTTGGATGATACTGAAGACTCTAATTCAGATTCAAGTGAGTCAAAAAGTGATGGAGATGAAAAATCATTGAATATTCTCAGGGCCTCCACCACTACAATTATTCCCAAGAAACTGGAAGAAGAAGAAGAACTTGATCTTGAGAGAATTAAAAATGGGAGAGGAACTACTGTTAGAAGTATAACCTTTGATAATCTGATCAAGAAAATTGAACTTCTAGAATTGAAAGTTGAGAAATTAAAGAGAGAAAACAAAAGCTTAAAACTAGAAGTAAGAAATTCTGATCATACAACAAAACTCACCTAAAAATTCACTCAAAGCAATGAAAAGTTTGAGAAACAACTAGGCATGGGAAGAAACTCCAAAAATAAGACAGGCCTAGGATATAAATCAGACTCTTCCTCTACCTCATCAAAGATGACAAATTCGACTACTCTAAACTAGAAAAATTCAGTTGAATTGTCATGCCATCATTGTGAAAAGATAGGACACCACAAATGGGAATGTCCTATATCCAAAAATCATCATGTTACTGCTAAGACAAATCTCAAAGACATATCCAAATCGTCTGGAAGTCAATCAAAGAAATATTCTTCTAGCTCAAGGAAAATGGTTACCAAATGGGTAACATAAAATAGATGTAAGTGCCCTGAAATCAACTCGGGCCCTTGTAACTATTGCTCCAAGTAAATCAATTTGTTATCTTGACCCATAGTTTGATACTTTTTGTAATGTGTCAAGGCTATTAGGAAGAAAAGTGAGCTAAAGAAATTCTTGAGGATTGATAAAAAGATATTGGTCAAGAAGAAAATCACAGTCTCATAAAATTGATTCAAGAACATTAAAAGACATTATGATATTTTCTTTTGGAATCAATTTTCAATCTATCTCTTGACTAATAATTCTATCATATATGGAGTTTGTTGAGACCCATACATTTCAGTTAAAGTGCCGTCATGATAAGCATCTCCATATAAACCAGGTATTATGCATAATTTTGAAATCATTCTTGCAAAAGTGACTAACCTATCTAGAGAATTGCTCAATAATATCGAACATATTTGATGATATCAAGGACCCTTCTTCAATAATATCGAATAGATCTTGATGGTATTGAGAAATCGAGGTTATGAAAATCGTGCAGGCGGGATTTTTTTTTAGTTTCACTTTCTGCCACTGACCGTTCATCTTTCAACCTCCCTAAAGGTATGAAGACCGAACACCTTGCACCTGTTTCTTCATCTTCTCCATATCCCTTGTTAGGTAAGATTATCACTCTTGAATCCCACTCTCTTTCTGGAACTCTTCACAACAGATTTGGGGATTTTTTTTTGTTATTTTCCATTCTGAAAAACCCTACTCAAACTGTCTACTCCTAATGCCGAAAGAGAAAGGGAAAACACCTGAAGTTAGAGAGTCCTCTAGGAGTGTTCGAACTAAACTCCGATCAAGACTTAGATCTGAACAACCCTTACTAGATGAACCAACCTCCCCATCTCAATCACCTGCTAGATGAACTAGAACTCAATGGATTGCACCCACACAAGCCCCTCCTGCACCTGTTCAACCTGAAACCTTGATCCCTTAGGTCCCTCTTCCACTTGAGAATTTGTACGAAAAATTTCGTGTTAGGGGGATTGTATATGAGAAAAAGATAGATCGAGAATGCATCAGACCGTTTGGGATTCTAGAGATATTGGATAAAGTTGGTTGGAGCAACATCCTAGATTTTGGAGGAACAGTTCGAAATGAACAGGTGATTCGGTTCTTGTCATATTGTCACTCACCTGTGCTGCATCCTGCTTCATTCATAGTCACCACTGGACAGACCTCCTCTACCATTACTCCTATTGTAGTTGCTTCTCTTATATGGATTCCAACCACTTTTTGACAGTTAACAAATCATGACCTTGATTCCATTGATGTTCGAGTACGAATTACACGATATTTCTGTAATGGAGAAAATGTGTCATGGCATCAAGGTAATGCGCTCAGGGCTTCAAATATGGTAGACAAGTATAAGGTACTTCACAATATCTTTTGCATCAACGTTTATCCATAGGCGACTAATAAGTCAGATTTGACCCCATACATGTTAAATACTCTTTATAGCGTTTGCCAAGGTATTCCACTATGTTTACCCACCATCATGGTTTATCTGATTGCCAACTGCATTCAAAGCACGAGAGATACATGCATTCCATTTCCATACCTCATTTGTTTACTCTCTTGCCATGTTGGCTTAATGCCCACGACTGATCATCCCAAACCTGCACGCCTATTTTCAAAAACCAATATCATGCGCATGGGTCTAGAGAACAAAGGAGCATCCTCATCTAGAGCACATACTGAAGATCTTCAAGGAGAAACATAAGCAGAGGCAGTAGAGACAGAGGCAGCTGAGACAAAAGTAACTGAGACTGACTTTGCTACTGAGGATGAGCATCATGAGGCACCACGTACCTCGGATAGGCACGCCAGATGCTGTACACTATACCACGATCGACGGGATTCCATTTTAGTATGGATTGATGAACAAGGCCGCTGTCTTTCTCATCTGGAGCAACTATCAGAGGTTATTCAGAAATGCCTAGAACGGGTGGAGCAAAAGATTCAGAACCTAATTGCCACGATCACTTGTCAGTGTGTTGATGTCTCTCCAGTAGAGGGAGGACCGTCCAATTAGACAGTTCAACTTGTGCGCGATTAGTAATGTCCATTTGCACATCATTTATCTTTTTAGGATTCCAAGCCAGACTGATCTTATTCAACTCCTATTCTATAATCAGTCTTGGATATGTTTGATAGTTTTTTTTACTTGTGTTTTGGTTTGTGGTGCCCAGCTTGGGCTAATATGTTATGATATTTTGAATAGTTTTTTTTAGATGATGATTATACTACCCAAGCTTGGGGTAGTTATTTTAGTAAATGAATGATGATATCTAATCACCTTCTTTTTTATATTGCTCATGCCATTTATGTCCTATATTTGTATATTTCTAAAATTCATAATTAGTTCACATTTAGTTCTTATGCTTCATTTTTCTATATTATGAACTTATGTGATTTCTTAGATTCTCCCTTTAGCTTTGGATATAAACATACTTCAGTTGTATTGGTTTATTGCTTAACCTTTGCCAATCATTGACAAAAAGGGGGAGAACATTTTATTCTCCCAAGTTTGCAGCTGTGTTGTGTTTCTTGAATCTTAATGCAGGGACTTAGGGGGAGCTACAATCAACTCTGGAGCATATTGATTTGAAGTTTTATCATGTACAGAGTTGTTTGTGATAACCTAGGGTTTGTTAGTTTGTTTTGTCACGTAATTGACAAAGGGGAATATTGAAAGTGCCCTGGTTTGTCAAAGTTATGTGAATGTTGAATTTGTCTTTAAGTGAGTCCCAAGACAAAGAGTTCAAGATGAAGACTTTAACCAGAGAGAAGCTCGAGTGCTCCAAACAGGTAATGAAGCCTCACTTCCCTAAACCAAACCCTAAGGTATATGACCCCTATCCAACTTAAAACTTACCTTTAAAATTATTAGAAAATACCTTGGTAAGCTTAAGTAAGAAAGACACTTAGAATGTTAGAGGAATGCAAAATGCATTATACTGGTAACTCGATTATATTGATTTCCAATTGAAGGCATCTTTGATATTATCGAAGATGGTTCGATACTATCAATAAAGAGTCCCATTCTGTCCAGCAACGAAAATGAGCTATTTACAAGAAATCTTGATTATATCAAATACAGTTCGATAATATCAAAATTCAAACTTCGATAGATATCGAACCCTATTCGATAATATCGACTTAGGGACTTCACTACCAGAAAACTGGGTAAAGGCTACAGATAAAAATCATAGCTAAAGGCCCATGGCTACGGTTAGAGTCTGTAGCACGACCGTAGCCATTGGTACCATATCCATAGGTCTCAAAGCTATGGCTATGAATTTAATTCGTAGCCATATAAACAATAGGTAAGGATTAAATCTGTAGCGATAGCTTCCATAGCTCTAAAGTATATATAGCTACAGATTATATCTATAACTAAAAGTAGAGCGAAACCGTAGCAATAGGCTAAATTTAGCAACAACTATAGTTTCTAGATAAAGGGCTATGGTTAATAGCCGTAACTACTGCCTATTTTTTTTTTAAAAAAATTAAAGAAAATGTAATAATGGCATCTCTTACCATTATAATACATGCCCTAATAGATCAACTCATATAAGCTAATATAGATAAATACTTCATGGCTAAATCATTCATTCATTCAATCAAACATAGTCATTCATTCATTCAATCAAATACAATCATTCATTTAAATCCAGTCACAAAAGTACAATGCCAACATAATAGTTATATGTGTATTTAAAGTTCTCATTGACAGCAAGATCCAATGCCTTCTCGCAGCCAAATAGCTTCTCAACAATTACAAGTGAGAACTCTATGGATGTGCCTCTACTGCTTATCAATTTGCCATCAACTAACACCCTATTCTCAACTTCGCTTTGATCTGAAAGCTTACTGCACATGGCTGAAAATCAATTTCATCATACAAACAATGTAGTCATATGAAAAAGCTATGCCCCGAAACTGAAGAACTAAATTATAGAGAAAGACAACGATGAGATGACATAAAAAAGAAAGAAAATACTATGGAGCATACACTGATCTTCTCATTTCTGAATAAGCAAAATTTGCAACAGCCAAAGACAAAATAAACATTCAGCTATTTAAAATACCAACTAAATTTGTGGAAACAGAATAGATCAACATATGATTTGTCAGTTCACTTGATGGATAAAAGTTCAACAGAATTTGAACACAGATATGCAAACTTGACACTCTAATGAGTTTTGAAATGCACGCACAAAGAAAATTGACACATTGACCCAAGTAAAACCAAATCGCCCTATATTGTTCATCAAGCATCATGAACAATATTACTGTCATATTTAGTATCATGAAACTGCCATCTCTTGGTGCATTCTACATTGGAACACTGTTTCTTTCAAATACATTGGTGGTTCAATGCTCTCAAAAATATTTCATGCAGTTAAGACAAAAAAAATGGACAGATTTGGATTTTAGAAGAGTCCCCTGTTGGTACAAGTTATAATGCAACAAGTTGTAGGTGAATGTTCTTCTTTAAATAGCAAAATATGTTAACCTCTGTCGTGCTAACAAATACTTGTACATCATGTGAAACTAGAAACAAGTGCTATTTGTGCAAATGAAGAAGAGGAACATGATACAGACTGCCTCTAGCTATTTAATTGATGGAAATCCATACATCTTGAAAGCATCAGTGCACATCTCAAGAGCTGAATTTTCTCAATTTATTGAAAAATATGTAAATATGTCATAGCCAGTACCATCACAAAGCAAAATGTCAAAGACAATCCATATGCCAACAATACATTCAGGTTGCTCAGCATTTTCACAGTAGCAGAATTAAAATGTGTGAGATTTAAGCAACTCAATAGGTGGACACTATTGAAAATGTGCCCAACCCAAAAATCTTGCTGGTCTAATTAATAATTGGCCATGTAATACGGATATGCATTTTGTTGGTCGTCTTTTAATTTTCTGCCATTTATTTGACTCATATGCTTGTGATCCGTACGGGGATTAGCTATTGAGAGGAGTAGCCAGACTTGCTACTGAAGTGAGGTCATGTGTTGTATACATTCCATTTGGAAATATTATTTCATGGCACGAGACAAAGAAAGAGGCAGATCCATAGCAGTAGCAGATCCTAACATAGAAAACAATGGGGAGAGTGACGCCCACCATTATAAACCTTCCTAAAGTCTACCACATTGTTTATTTGAGATTCAACTTGTATTTCGGACTGTGGGTGTGTTTAGGGTGTGTAAACAACATGATAAAAACAAGAACTTCACCTGTAGGGAGTGATCTCAGTTTCATCAGGTTAAATCCATTGAAATCCATATGAGTTTTCAGCTTTCAAATAGACCAAAACTGGATGGTGCCGAAAGCTTGATGATCCCTGCAAGTTCCTAAAGTAGATGCAGTTTTCATCGCTAGTGGGACAACCTTTGATCAAGATCATATGGTTGTTTTGGAAAAAGAATGAAAATAAAAATAGCAACAAAGAATAATGATTCAAAACTCAAATCCTCCTAAAACCAAGCAAGCAAGCACGGGATATGAAAGAATGTAAGCCTTACTAATAGAATGCTCAATAGTTTCCACTCCTTGAAAGTGTGGATATGAAATATGTCTCAAACTGTATGGTCTTCATGACTTACCAACAAAACAATAAGGTTATATTGCAGCTTGTCAGCCTCCTTGAGGAGCATATCAGCCACTAGTTTCACTTTTATAGCTGCCACTATTTCTAATTTATCTTAGACAGATGCTACCACCACATTTGCCTTTGCTCTCCATAGAATATCAATTATCATAACAACTTCCATCTCCACTGAGCCATTGGCAATTGGTACCAAAATCTGCAAGAAAGTGCCAACTATTCAGAACACAACAAATCTGTGAATCCATCAAATCACAAGTACAAAGAGATGACATATGAGTAGCTACTGCAGATGAAATCATAGTTCTAAAACTTGCCAAATCAACCCAAAATTCAGCCAAGTCAACTCGACTCAGCAAAATTTCTAGCCAAGTCATCAAGAAACCCAGTAGTAGGAGCAACTCAATGTGATTCGTTGTGGCTCTCTGTTTGGTTTTATAAAAAGTAATAATAAGCAAAGAGCAAGAATTGAACCCCATCTTCCCCTTAACTAAGCAGAACTCCTAACCAGCAAAGCACACATCCTCAATTGTTGTTACACATTATGTTTTATACTACTTATGCTATATGAATTTTTATCAGACAATCCTAGACATCTAATTGGCAGCTTGCATTTGGACAGTTACAGCCAACTGTCCCAAGTCAATGAGGTCCTAATTGCATGGTTAGGATCACCCAATGGACTAAACCTTTTGGGGTGACTCTGATCCACCACAAGGCCCACCATGTGAATGGTTCAAATCATAAAAAATCGGCCCCCATGTGCGCACCTTGTTGGGAGAAGCAAGTTGCACAGCCCAAAGTTTTCCAGTTATTTCCCATTTTAAAAGAGAGAAATGCAACAATATAATCTTACCTGATTAACCATAAGAGGAAGATCTCGATAACTATGAATCCATTGGGTAAACATATGGTTCACAATAGTTTCACTAGTTGGTCGCACTTGTCAGACCCTCAAAAGCACCAGTGAATTTCTTCATGACCTTGTAACATTATACCAAAGTAATGATCTCAAACAATTGATGAGAAGGAAAGAAAAATAGTTACCACAAGTTTTTCTTTGAGTTCCTTACCACCTCCAATGGTCACAAGGGCAAGTTCTGGACTAAAACCTTCAACATGTCTAGCTTCTTTCTCTATAAACGAGTATAGTATAAACTGCAGTCATGATTATAATGCAGATATCAGACTACTATTAAAATGCAACTAAGAATTTGTTTGGATGTTTGATTGGATAAAAATGCAATAAATTAATCTAATAAAGAGGAAATGACTAAAGTGGGCATGGATCATTGAACACATATGATGGAAATCAATCCCCAACTGCAATCTAATGACTGACTTGAAATGATCATATAGGTGATATGGAGGGCTCACCCCAAATTGGTCATTCCCTCTTTATCAACTTGAGTTACTACAATTTATTTCAATTGAGCATCCAAACACACCCTTATTATGTATATTATCATCATTCAACAATCGAAATTCATTTTGTATATGGATCCAACACTGGTCCAAATTGCAATAATTAGTCTAAAAACTACCAAATCATAATTTCCTTCCCCACTACTCACAAATAAGGAAGTAGTCTTCAGAATTAGTTACATTCCTTTCAATTCCAACTCGAATTGTCAGAGAAGTAACTACAATTAGTTCATTAACACTTCATTGAAAAAATTATCTCAATTCAATCCAATAGTTCATACAAAAGCACCCTATGGATCAAACTCAATCTAAATCACACAACTCTAAGATAAAGAGAGAGAGAGAGAGAGAGAGAGAGAGAGAGAGAGAGAGAGAGAACTGAGGGAAATACATGTTGCTATGGAAACATGTATTTTCATAAATTCAGGAGTACCATTTTCTTTTCCCTCAAAGAATGAATCCATCAAGAATACATAAATTCTACCAGAAGATATGCTATCATTTGATGATCTTCTATAATAATATGAATGGAAATATATATTTACATGTATTTCCAGCAACTTCTACTGATTTTCTCACTGCCAAACTTTGTAACAAAATCAGTTAGGATCACCCAATTTCCAGCAACTTCTACTAATTTTCTCACAGCCAACCTCTTAAGTAATAATATGAATGGAAACATATATTTACATGTGCTATGGAGTTGAAAGAAGCGAAGATTCACCAACTTTAACTAAGTAAGGTTCAAAAACCCAAAATGCTAAAATGCTTCCACCTGTTTCTATTTCAAACAAAATACAACATTGGTTCTAAATATTCCCCTTATGGTGGCTGTAAACGGCCCTTAAATAGTTCTTAAACAACCCCAAAACTGGCTTTTAATATCAGCCATCCAACAATGTAGCCTGTCATTAAACTCTAAACAAAAGATCCTAACAAACAGTAGATAGAACTCTCACTAATATTTAATTTTCTACAAAGATTTTGTTTTTGGAGAAAAATGCCAAAAAAAACGTCAAAGATTTGTTACCAGAAGAGTAGGGAACAAATTTCTCCTTCTAAGAGGATCATCATTGGCTGGCATTGCAAGTTAAGAGGTTAGGAGCAACTGAGTTCAGTAAATAGAAAGAAGAATATGTATAGTGGCATTGCAGCAGCATTCAAGGCAACTAGGTAGAACCACGTAAGGTATCTATATCTTTTGTCAGAGAGAGAGAGAGAGAGAGAGAGAGAGAGCTTCAATTTTGTAAAAAGATGGCAAAAGCCCAAAGAAAACCATACTATTGACAGAACATGTAAGATCTATTTATTTTGCTTTTGAGAGAGAGAGCTTCAAATTTGTTAAAAGATAGCAAAATCCAAAAGAAAAACAACAGAAAGCTAACAATAAGACCAATAATGGGGCATTGCGGAGAATCAGATACAAAGCAGAATGCACCCCCATTGATAATCAGATAGCCCCAGAGAACTCCCAGAGAAAACATCAAGAGATGGAACATGTGATATCCGCTCCGCTATTCTAGAAACATATGGGATGAAAATTGAAAAGAAATTCAATCTATAAAGATAAAACCTCCAGAAAAGAACAAAACAATATCTGCCCAGTAGAGAATGCTTACAAACACATGATGTCAAGCCATCAAAGTATGCATGTTTTACAGAATCTGCCCATCTCATACATACTTTCCTTTTTTGAAGGGTGACAAAAAGCCTCATTAAACCAAACAAAAAGAGATACACCTAAAGAAGCAAGGGAAGGGATGTTGAGAAACCATCCCCTCAACCCACCACCCCACCCAGTAAATCAACAAACACCAATCATCAATGAGGTATTTCACATGCACTTTGATGCTTTTCAACATGTGTACAAACCATAATACCATGTTATAAATATTTTATAGCTAAAGATTAAATATAATAAAACAGAAATTGAATGTCACCACACCGAAAATGGACAAAGTAGATAGCAAAGTTAGATTTGTCCATTGGAAAAAGAAACTATTTGAACCAGAAGTAATGAACCAATGCAAGAGTGACTAGGAAATGAGATAATGCCATTTTTCTGGAGGACAAAAAAAAACACATCAGAAAAAAGAGGAATGGAGCAAACCAATGCTGCAGGATGCAGGGAGGGTCCTTCTGTAAGTCTTTCAACTCTTCATAATCCGTTGGTTAAGGGAAAACCTTTTTTAAAAAAGGGCTAATGTCTCACTTTAGAGATGTGCAGGATGTAAAGGCCATGATCCGGTAATCAGAAAGATCTACATACACAAATCTGAAAGGAAAAAAGCTCATATTCAAAGCTTACCAAGTTCTGAAATCGCTGCCGAGATGTCTTCTAGATCGAGAGAGAAAAGGGACGCAGGAGATTGAGATCGAGAGAGAGAGAGAGAGAGAGAGAGAGAGGGATAGACGTGAGAGGGAATGGGGTTTTTTTTCCAAGGAGTGGAGGGAAATGAAACGTTTTGTGAGAGGGGGAAAAGAAAATGGCACCACGGTTTTTTGTATTTTTACATGCTAGGTCCTGCTACGGTTTTAGCCCGTAGCTAAAAGCCCTCTAGACTGTAGCCATTGTAGCATCCTTCACAACCCCTTCGCATTCGCACGTCTGACGGGTTCTGAATGGACAGTCTTGTCAAGGGCTTTATGGGGTCCATCGTGATGCATTTGATATATCCACTCCATCCATTAATTTTGTAATGTTTTTTATATGGAATGACCCCAACATCTAGGCAAATTAAAGGTCTAATTGAACCACACCATTGATCAATGGTAGGTATTAATCTCCACTGTTTCCTACTATGTGGTCCACTTGAGCATTTGATCTACTTCCTTTTTTGGGCTCTTGCCCTAACATGCTCTTTAAAAATGGATAGACATATTAGATGGAGCACACACATTTTAATGGGCCTCATAGAGTCCCTTATGGGGCTATCCCAGGTTGTATAAACGTGTGGAGGTGTTAGCTTTTAGCTACAGATTGTGCATTTTTTAGCTACGGATTTAAGTCGTAGCAATGTAGCTACAGTTTATATCCGTAGCTAAAAACTAACATAGTCCGTAGCCTTTGATCATTTTTCTGGTAGTGCTTCCTCTAAACAGAAGACATTCTAAAAAGTATTTATTGATCGATTCGATTCACCTTCGATTACATCGAGAGTAAGTTCTCGATTGTATCGAATCAGACTCAAATACATTGAACTTGAGGAACATTTTGTCTAGCAAGCTTTCAAAGAAAATATATATCATTGATCATATCGAATGTTATTCGATGTAATTGAACTTCAAAATTTGATAACATCAAATGATGATCGATTGCATCGGACTTCTGGACAAAATCCTCCAACAACTAAAGGTAATTTTCTGAAGAAATTCCAATGGGATCGAACTAAACCTCAATAACATCGAAGTGCACATCGATGGAATTGAATATTATTCGATAAAATTGAGCAAAGTCTGTTCTATACAAAAAATGAACATATATGTGTAGAAAGTCGATACAATCGAATAAGACTCGATATAATCGAAATTCAAATTTTGATAATATTGAAGACTGTTTGATAGTATCGACAATGACAGTTTTCTACCCATTTTATTATCGTTGGGATTCTTTCTCTAAAGTACCTCAGGTTGCTTCTTGTTAAAATGAGCTAGTATTTAAGAGATTTTGAGCCTGTTATTCTAAGATCTACCTATATTCTTACTCACTCTCTCTTTCCCATTAGAGTTCATCATTCAATCCTTTGCTTGAATGTCAACTCTTATCATATATGCTTGGATTGATTTATGAACTCTAGCATTCATTAAGTTTCCCACTAATCATACTATCTTTAGAACTTCTGAATGCCTAGCTCATGGGAACCTTCTTTATTGATTTAAATCTTACCATTTAAATAGAGAATATCAAAACTGTAAGACCCGTATCCTAGCTCGTACCGTTCCGTAGGCTTTCGCGGTCCTCCCAGTCGAATTCCGATGATCCGCGATCTGTTATCAGCATTTGCACATGACTCTGAGACGTATCCCGTATTTCAGAGTCGGCTCGACCCTAGACTTGTACCCTAGCGATTGCGTCGTCGCCACGGTTCCGATGCTACGTCTTGCGCGCCGAGGCGATACCCAGGCCAAGAGATGTGAGCCCGCGTTCAGTTTGAGGAAAATGCCTCGCATGCGAATTTCGAGAGAATCTCTACAACATGTCACATCAATAATCAATCAATCCCATCAAGGGTCAAGTACATGTCAAGTACACATCACCTCACACCACATCCTCAAGCAACCCCATAAGTCAACAATTCCTTACACAACTCATACCCCTCTTATACAAATTACCCCAAAAGTCAACAAATCTCTCACCTCACCCATCATTCCATCACCCATCCCTCTCTCTCCTTACAACCCTCTCTCTCTCTCTCATTTCTCAAACTCATTTTCCAAGCAACCAAAGAGTCCCACGTCTAAGCTCTCCCAAATCTCCATGAGAGAGTTTTGTATGTGGCCCACTTCCTACCCTCTCATCTCCCATCTCAACCATCAAAACTTCATCATCTTCCATTGAAATCAGGCCAAGGAGCTTGGTGTTTCATCGGACCGAGAAGGTGGCCAATAGGTGGGTGATCCACAATTGATTTTCTATTAGAAGGCCCACTTGTGATGGGACCCATTTTTTTGTTTGTATTGTGATCATGGAGGGCCCATAGTGGCGGGGTCCCTCCATCACCATCTGATCCCTCCTTTTTCTCTTTCTTTCACTCTTCTCTTTTTTTGATGGTAATGATGATGATGAGGTGTGTGGCCCACCATGATGTTTGCATACAAGCCATCTACTGGTGAACCCCATCCATGTGGGACATACCATGATGTTTATATGTCATCCCAACCATCCATCTAGAATGTGGCCCACCCCACACGTGTGGGTGGTGCCCTCCTTGATGTATTTATCCTAATCCACCCTATCCATCCACCCTAAACGGTGTGGCCCACCATGATTTATGTATTTTATTGACGTTGTCCATCTGTTTTATCTCGGCCATCTATCGGGCCTAGATGATGAGAAAACACAAATATTAGATCGATCCAAAATAGGTGGGCCATGTGGGACCCACCTTAATGTTGTACCCATCCACACCATCCATCCAGCGTATCCCTGGACACTGGACGTACCAGTGGAGTGTTAACTGACAGTGGGGTGGCTAAGGGTGAAGTGTATATGAACAGTGGGGTGTAGCTAACGTGTAGTGTGAACTGAGGGTGGAGTGTACATCCAGCTACCTTTTTATTTTTTTTATAATATAATATAATAAATATATTATAATATATTATATATATACCATGGCCCATGTGTGCATGTATGCAACTGTCCAGATGTTGATATTTTATAATATATTATATTATATTATATATTATAAAATATACATGATGGTGGGCCCTACGTGGGACCCACCTCTACCTTTTAAAGCTGCAACGTGCAGCAGACAGGGTCTGTGGGACCCATCCACGCTGTCCACCCATTGGGATGGGCCACACCTCATGCGTGTGCCATCCAAGGATGGTGGGACTAACCACTCATGTGGGGTTGCACCTCAATGTATGTATCTGTCTAGGTCGTCCAGGGCCTGGACGTTATTTCATATATTAATATAATTATATATATATATATATATGTGGTGGTGGGCCCTATGTGGGACCCACCTGTGGCACGTGAAGCAGCAGCAGCTGCATCATCACAGTTGCCTAGCTGCTGTACAGACAGCAGCAAATTCCATGGGTCTCACCTATTTCATCCATGCCATCTATTTATGGGACCCACCATGATGCATGTGTTGTATCCAAACCGTCCAACCAATTGTGATATCATTTTAGTGAGTCAGATCCAAAGTTCAAGTGGATCCCACCATTTGCAATAATAGTGGGGCACAGTGACATCTACCGTTCAAACTTCTTAGGAGCCACAGTAGTTTCCACTCAAGTTGATATTTGGTTTCACTTCATTATCTCTATGTTAACTTATGAATAAGTTAGATCTCAAAAATACATAAGGGTGGGCCCGATTTGATATACATGAGGCCCATTGGCACTACCCACTTTGATATACAAGAGGGCTATTGGCGCGGCCCGATTTGATATACATGAGGCCCATTGGCGCGGCCCGATTTGATATACATGAAGCCCAGTGGTGCGGCCCATCATGATGTATTTTGGCCCATGGACGGGGCCCACCCATTTATATTGTTAGGCCCATGTAATGAGGCCCACTTGATATATGAGGCCTAGAATTGAGGCTCATGCGATGAGGCCCATATGATGTATTTGAGGCCCATGAGCAGGGCCCACCTGTTGTGTATATGAGGCCCATGAATGAGGCCCATTGTGATGTGTTCGAGGACCATGTGATGCGGCCCACAGTGACGTGTATTAGGACCATGTGATTCGGCCCATAGTGACGTGTATGTAGCCCTTGTATGAGGCTCATTGCGATGTATATTGGGCCTTTGTTGAGGCCATGGGCCCACTTTATGTTCGGCTCTATATGGGCCACTGCTTGGGAGCAATGATGGTTAAATGTCCATATTGATGGGCAATGATGGTTAAATGTCTACTTTGTGACCTTCCCTTAGGCCCCTTATTAGGCTGATTCCGATTGTCGAGGCTGATTGTGATTCCGATTGTATAGGTCGATTGTCGAGGCTGAGTCAGATTGTTAAGGCCAATTTTGATTCTGATTGTCGAGGCCGATTCTAATTCCGATTGTCGAGGCCGATTCTGATTCCAATTCTGATTGTCGAGGCTGATTCTGATTTTATAGGCTGATTGTCGAGGCCGATTCTGATTGTCGAGGCCAATTCTGATCCCGATTGTCGAGACCAAGTCAGATTATCGAGGCCAATTCTGATTTCGATTGTCGAGACTGATTGTCGAGGCCAAGTTAGATTGTCGAGGCCGATTCCGATTCTGATTGTTGAGGACGAATCAGATTGTCGAGGCCGATTCTGATTTTGATTTACCGAGGCCGATTTTGATTGTCGAGGCTGATTCTATTGTCGAGGCCAATTTCGATTGTCGAGGCCGATTGTCTAAGCCGATTCTGATTGTTGAGGCCGATTCCAATTGTATAGGTCGATTTCGATTATCAAGGCTGATTCCGATTCCAATTTGTCGAGGTTGATTCCGATTCTAATTTCTCGATGCTGATTTCAATTGTCGAGGCCGATTTTGATTGTTGAGGTTGATTCTGATTGTCGAAGCTGATTTTGATTGTCAAGGCCAATTGTCGAGGCCGATTCTAATTGTATAGGCCGATTCTGATTGTTGCGGCCGATTCCGATTATCGAGGCTGAATATTGAGGCCGATTGTCGAGGCCTAATGTGATGTATATGAGGCCTGTATTTAAGGCCCATTGTGATATATATTCAATCCGTGTTTAAGGCCCAATGTGATGTATATGAGGCCTATGTAATGAGGCCCATTGTGGTGCATTTGAGAGCCAGACAATGGAGCCCATTGTGATGCATATTAGGCCCATGTGAGAGGCCCATCGTGATGTGTATTAAGATCTTGAGTAAGGCCCATGGTGTGGTATATTAGGCCCTTGTGTGAGGCTATGGGTCCACTATATGTTAGGCTCTATGTGGGCCATTCTTTGGGGGCAATGTTGGTTAAATGTCCACATTGTCGAGGCTGATTGTTATTGCTTGTTATTGATACCGATTATGAGTATGTAACAGCATAGCATCATGATACATGCCCATACGCATCATCTGTATGTTTGTTATGAGATATGGTTAGCCATTACATATGCCATAAGACGGGTTATTCATGAGACTCCCTGATAGGCGGAGTTGCCCAACATGAGTGCACGGTATGCGCAGGATTGATGCATGATTGGACTGTGTGACTCATGCATCTCACATTGTGTGATTATGATTACCATACGCCCTAGTGACATCAGGGTCGTAGCCTCCACAGGCATATCGTGGATGGCTAGATGGGACATCAAAAATCTGTTCTACATGGGGTGCTATAGATATCCCTGGGTGAAGTCCCTAAACCCTCTTGGTTTTAGAGGTTGCTCAAATGTCTAGACCGAGTGGATGTATAAGCGCATGAGGGCCGTATACCATTAGGCCGTGTCTCCCACTGTGTCATAGACGGTTGGAAGGGGGTGCGGTCTAACCTGCCCGAGATAAGGGGGCAAAGCTAGGCTGAGTTTGACTAGCTCGAGGAATGGGTCCGCTATTGACAAGCCGGGCCCGATATTGGTAGGCGATAGTGAGGTCTCTTCTACTCACCTTGTTATGCGCGATCGGGCAGCAATCTAGTTTAGAGTGTAATAGACCCCAATGATTTTCCAGAGAGGAACTGTACTGATATGTAGACTTATTGAGTAGGAGTTGCATACCCATTTATTCATCCACTCACTATCCACTCGGGCTGGTGGTGCGTAACTAATTGTTATGTACCTTCACTTGGCTAGGATTTCAGTTGGGCACGGGACTAACTTGAGATCAGGAGTCTACCTTATTGAGTCTGATTATCCAAATTTAAGTATGGGACTGGTTTATATAGAAGTCCTTTGTGATAAACCCCATAGCCTGCGATACTACGTATTATCATCCTGACTTCACACTCCAGCTTAGTCATTTCATTCGCATCGCATATTGCATTGCATCCTCGGTGGCTTACTTGTCTCTTCATTGCATAGCTGATCTACATTGCTTCCTCAGTATATGATATTAGTTTATTATATTTTTACATTGCATATCCTGCATAAGGCTGATGGTATTTATGGGCTTATCAGCATGTTTTCATGTTACTCTGATATTGTATGATTTATGAACTTACCAGTATTTCTGATATTGCATTATTTATGGGCTTGTCAGTATTTCTGATTACTCTGATACTCTGATTTGCTTACTTAGCACTTACCTTGTGCACACACTTTCACCACCCACTAAGCTTTCAATAAGCTTATGCACGATAGATGCGTGCAGGTGGCATTAGGTTACAGCAGCGTTGAGCTTAGAGCATGCAGCGGACCTCTAGAGTTTTGATTTTCGATATATGTATTTTCCTTTCAGCATTGTATTCAAATGATTATATTAGTGGATATGTGATGATGATGTTGCCTTTGTGATTTGGGTAAACTTTTGTTTATGCTTCTTACGAGATAAATATACATTGGAAAATCCTCCTTGCAGGATCTCAGGATTGAAATCTGGAGTATGGGTGCTGGGAGCTGAGAATGGGGCACTACGGAGGCTGTCGGCACCAGATTCGGCGATCGGGATTCCTATGAGTCCGATTTTCGGGTTTGGGGTGTGACAAAAACCCTAAACCTCACAACATCAAAGCCTTCATGAAAGCATCATCAACAGGTTGCAGTTCAAGGGAGCTGAAGATTCTTCGTCATCATTGAAGATCTTCACATTATGCAAGAACAGGACTCACCAACTTACTTTTTAAGTATTTAGAGTCTAATGTGTATGAAGCCCTTTTCATGTGTAGGATTGGGATTCAGAGTTTGAATATCAAACTCGACAAATCCTAGTTGTAGGCTTCCAACGGGAGAATACGTTGTGTCCTTGTGTAGGACATGTAGCCTTACGTAGGTTGAGCCGTGTGTAGGCTTGGGTTGCCTTGTGGAGGCTCCCAGTGTTGTGTCCTTGGAAGGACGTATCGCCTTGTGTAGGCATCTAAGAACCTTGTGTAGATGTCCTATCTTAACCTTGTGTAGGTTTTGAAGGTTCATGGTTAACCTGATTTAAAACCATTGGATAGTGAAATCCAGTACACTCTAAAGAGAGTGCATCCACCGGGAATGAAGTAAGCAAGTAGCCAAACCACTATACATGATTGTGTTTGGGATTGTTTTTAGTACATTTATCTAATTATGCTTATGTTCATCATATGTTCACAATGATGCATGATTTAGTTAATGTATAAGTGTTTATGGAAGTCACATCCCACACACAATACACACTATCCTTATAGGCTTTGATTTTACATATGAATCTTGTATAAGCCTATGTGAATTGGACCCTCTATTGGTTTGGAAGCCATAAAGTTACTTTGCCTTACTTCTTTGTTTTAAAAGTTAGACATAGGTTGTTATTAAAAGATAAAAAATATTGAAAAAGTTCTATTTACCCCCCTCTAGGACACTTAATCATACTTCATACTCCAGTACTAGTGGTTTTACCGCAATTACAGCCGAACCACTATACATGATTGTGTTTGGGATTATTTTAAGGACATTTATCTAATTATGCATATGTTAATCACATGTTCACAATGATGCATGATTTAGTTAATGTATAAGTATTGATAGAAGTCACATCCCACACACAATACACATTATCCTTATAGGCTTTGATTTTACATATGAATCTTGTATAAGCCTATGTGAATTAGACCCTCTGTTGGCTTAGAAGCCATAGAGTTACTTTTCCTTACTTCCTTATTTTAAGAGTCAGGCATAGGTTGTTATTAAAAGATAACAAATTTTGAAAAGGTCTTATTCACCTCCCTCTATGACACTTAGTCATACTTCATACTTCAGTACTAGCAGTTCCACTATAATTTCAATAGGTATCAAAGCGGGTTCCTCTTGAAGGGTTTAACAACCTAAAGGGAGATCCTTAAACTAAAGTTAGAAATATGGCTAAAGGAGAGAGAATAACAGTCTCTCATCCTCCTATTTTCAATGGTTTAAAGTATGTATATTGGAAAGCAATAATGAGTTACTTTATGCAATTCTTCGATCATGAAGTTTGGGAAATAGTTGAGAATGGATATGTGCCACCAACCGAGCTAATTGTATTAGAAAATGTCACAACCATCACCAAACCTAAACCAAAAAAGAAATGGACAGCTTTTGAGAAAGAAAATAAAACATATGAAGCAAGAGCTATGAATGCCATTTATTATGCAATTTCTAAAGAGGTATTCAACCAAATTAGTATGAGTCAAACCTCAAAAGAAGTATGGGATTTGTTGGAAACCACCCATGAAGGAACCAACACAGTAAAAAGATGAAGGTTGTAGTTCTTGACAACCCAATTTGAACAACTGAAAATGGAGGAAGATGAGACCCGTAAGTGCTTATACATAAAGAAAATTTTAGTTTGTCTAATTTTGTAGTCCGATTGCGATCACAAGCTCGAACTAAATACAAGCTATCAACTCGATCAAGTATTTAGAAAGAAGGCTCAACATCTTAAAGAAAGACTATTCATGATTTGAGGTTCAGAACACTTTGTATGAGTCAACCTATAGGTGGTATAAACCTAGTTTGACCATAGGTTAAGTGTATTTCACTCATGCATATTCAGAATAATATTTTATGTTAAATACACTTAAGTTAGGCCAGCCCAGAGTCCCGTTCGGCCATCCTAACCATTTGAGCCAACCTTACAATATTCGGTCAAAAAGACAGATCTGAAAAGATCTTTTTGCAGTAGATTCGGCCAGCCGAACTTGCTTTTGGCCAGCCTAAGGTGGTTTCGATCAAGTTTCCAACAATGGAACAAAATTGAATGTTGGACCAATTAGGCCAGCCGAACCGCCTACTCGGCTACCGAATCTGGTGTTCGGCTAACCGAAGTTGGGCTTAGGCCAGCTAAAGTTTTGAAAAATTTTATCTCGCGATATTCGAGTTTCGATTGGAACATAATCTTTGAAGTTCGGTCAGCCGAACTACTCAGATCCTTAGCTATAAATATAGGCTTTCTCTTACTCTAAAAATAAAGAAAATTTATAGTTTCGTAATGTTTTCTAAAGAGAGATTTTTCAAGCCTTCTCAAGCTATTTGTGTTGTAATTCTTATTTTTTTTTAGCTTATTATATTCTCTTTCTCAAAGTTAGATTAAATTATTTTTGATAGAGTAATCCGTACTCAACTTTGAGAGAAAGGAGAATCGAATCTGCAGCAATAGGGTTTCATTCATTTTATTGAAAATCTATTAGATCCTTTTATATCTTTTTGGATTGAATCATACAAAGACTTCATTAATATCCCAAGAAGAAGATTGCTGCATTCAAGCTCCAGCTATGACTTTGACTTGCTAAATCAAAGATAAGTACCATCTTTTAAATTATTTCAGTTTGGGTTCTTCTGAGATAGTCCGAAAATCTCAACGGATTTGTTTGTGGTGACCCCGTAAAATCACAAAGTGGGTTTGATTGTGATAGCCCATGAAAATCACAATAACTGTATAAGGTTGTTAAGGTGACTCTGAAAAACCTTGAAATAGTGAAAGCCAAAATTGCGAGTTTAGTAATTTTAGGAGTAGAGTAGGTTGCATTGAGGCACCGAACCACTATAACTCGTTTATGCATTGTGGTGATTGGATATTATTATTCGTCCTATTATTATGATTTATTTAGTCATTGCAATAGTTTGATATTTTGATTTCGAAGACATCGTGAAATAAGTTTGTCCTACCTAAATCTTTTAGGTGTAAGGTTGTCCTACAAACTTTTGATATCAAGAATTCAATACTTTGCAAAATTGTATTCAATTGATTTATTATTCCGCATTAAATTGAAATATTTGGCATTGTTCTATTCACCCCCCATCTCCTCTCCTCTTTAGGACATCTATAGCTCCTTCTTTCAAGACCTTTATGGAAATCTTTGCAAAACTAAATATCATATGCAACTCCATGGGTGTACTTGGAGAAACAGTTCATGTAGCAAAAATTTGTAGGAAAATCCTAAGATCACTTTCAGAACAATTTAACTCTAAAGTAACCACTATAGAATAATGTAGGAGTATTGATGGGATGAAAGTAAAAGAACTGGTTGGTCCTCTACAAACATTTGAACCACATATTAAAAACCCATAAAATCCAAAAATAACATTCTCAAAACCTTTAAAAGCATGAATACAATAGAGGAAGAAGACTGTGAGAACAAAGATGGAGATGAGGAGGTTACCCTACTAGCTAAAAAAGTTTAAAAGATTCTTTAATAGGAACCGTGGGAGACCATACAATAACAAAGGAATTCAACTGGACCACAAGAGCCAAACCAGTAAAATCTTCAACAAGTCCAAAGAGCTTCAATGCTACAATTGTCAAAAATATGGTCACATCTCTACAGAATGTCCTACAAAGAAGTCTAAAGGGAAAGCTATGGCAGCCACTTGGGATGATACTGAAGACTCTAATTCAAATTCAAGTCAGAAAGTGATGGAGACAAAAAATCATTGAAGATTCTCATGGCCTCCACCACTACAATCATTTCCAAAAAACTGGAAGAGGAAGAAGAACTTGATCTTGAGAGAATTAAAAATGGGAGAGGAACTATTATTAGAAGCATAACCTTTGATAATCTGATCAAGAAAATTGAACTTCTAGAACTGAAAGTTGAGAAATTAAAAAGAGAAAAAAAACATTAAACTAGAAGTAAAAAATTCTAATCGTACAGTAGAGCTAACCCAAAAATTCATTCAAAGCAATGAAAAGTTTGAGAAACTCATAGGCATGGGTAAAAACTCCAAAAATATGACAAGCCTAGGATATAAATCAGACTCTTCCTTTACCTCATCAAAGATGACAAATTCAACTACTTCAAATCAAAAAAAATCTGTCAAATTGTCATGCCATCATTATGGAATGATAGGACACTACAAATGGGAATGTCCTATATCCAAAAATCCTCATGCTACTTCCAAGACGAATCTCAAAGAGACATCCAAATTGTCTAGAAGTCACTCAGAGAAATATTCTTCTAGCTCATGGAAAATGGTTACCAAATGGCTAACACAAAACAGATATAAGTGTCCTAAAATTAACTCGGGCCCTTATAATGATTGCTCCAAGTAAATTAGCTTGTTATCTTGACCCATAGTTTGATACTTTTTGTAATGGGTCAAGTACTGTATAAGGGAGATGTTGGAAGTAAAAGTGAGCCATAGAAATTTCTGAGGATTGATAAAAAGATATTGGTCAAGAACCAAATCACGGTCTCATAAAATTGATTCAAGAACATTAAAACACATTATGATATTTTCTTTTGAAATCAATTTTCAATCTGTCTCTTGACTAATAATTCTATCATATATGGAGTTTGTTGACACCTAAACATTTCAGAATATTATCTTATAAGCTCAGCATCTCCATATAAACTAAGTATCATACAGATTCTTCTTAATGCACATTCTGAAAAACATTATGTGTGTCATTATACTTATTTTGAACCAGAAAAGGTTTATCTACACACTACAATCAATGCTTATAACCTGTAGATCAACCATCTCCAAAGAATGGCTAATGGTTCATTTGTTCTAAAGATATCATCTAAGGATACATAGGCTCACTGTACTTTTTGAACATTTGTAGATTTCTTTTTGGGAAGTACATAATACTAATGACCTTATATATTCATATACATGGGTTAAAATGGTCAGTTCAAGCTGAAATAGGTATAGTCTGTTAGAACTACTTGATAACATCAAAGGATACTCAATATCATCGAACGTTCAAGCTGAAATAGGTATAGTCTGTCTGAACTGCTTCGATAACATCAAAGGATACTTAATATCATTGAACATACTTCGATGATATTGATTACTACTCAATGATATCGAACATCTTGCAAAATCACTGACCTAGGCAACTGCTTGATAATATCGAAACAAATTCAATCATATCGAAGACCCGTCTTCGATAATATCGAACATACCTCGATAGTATTAAGGAATCAAGGTTATAAAAATTGCGCGGGTGGGATTTTTCTCTATTTCACTCTCTACCAGCAACTGTTCATCTTTTAACCTCCTTGAAGGTACGGAGACCACCTTGCACTCTCCTCCTCATCTTCTTCGTCCTCAGGTAAGATTATCACTCTAAATTCCTCACTCTTGGGATATTTTGCGAGCGTTCTGCAACAGATTTGGGGATTTCCTTTTTCCTTTTTTCATCTCTCTTGAAAAGCCCTACCCAAACTGTTTAAATCCTAATGTCGAAAGAGAAAGGGAAAACAAGTGAGGTTGGAAAGTCCTCTAGGGGTGTTCGAAGTAAACTCCAATCAAGTCCTCGATCTGAATGGCCCCTGTCATGCCCCAAACTCGGAAACCGGGCTCACAAAATTCTCGATCACCGAATCCGGTGCCGACAGCTTCCATAGTACCCCATTCTCGGCTTCTAGTGCCCATATGCCAGATTCCAATTGTGGGATCCTACAAGGAGGATTTTCAACGTGCATTTATCTCGTAAGAAGCATAACAAAAAGTTGACCCAAATCACAAAGGCAACATCATCATCACATATCCACTAATATAAATATTTGAATACAATGCTGAAAGGGAAATACATATGTCGAAAATCAAAACTCCAGAAGTCCGCTGCATGCTCCAAGCTCAACATTGCTGCGACCTAACGCCACCTGCACGCATCTATCATGTACAAGCTTATAGAAATCTTAGAGGGTGGTGAAAGTATGTGTGCAAGATAAGTGCTAAGTATACAATACAATGCCATAAATCATAGAATATCGAAAATACTGGCAAGTTCATGAATCATATGATATCAAAGTAAGCGGAAACACAGACAAGTCCACAAATACAATCAGCCGTACCAAGGCTATCCAATGCAAGAACGTAAGAGGTCAAATATTAGATGTCGAGGATACAATGCAATATACAAATCCTGATGAGTCCACGCATACCGGAATATGCAATATGCGGTGCGAATGAAATGACCAAGCTAGAGCGTGAAGTCAGGATGATAGTACGTAGTATCTAAAGTTGTGGAGTTCATCACAAGGGACTTCTATCCAGACTGGCCCATATTTGGTTTGGATAGTTGGACATAATGTGGTAAACCCCTGACCTCGGGTTAGTCGCACGCCCAACCGAAATCCTGGCCATGCGAAGGTACACGTAACAAATAGTTGCGTACCACCAGCCCGAGTGGATAGTAAATAAATGAATGAATGAGTATGTAATTCCTGCTCAATAAGTCCACATATCAGTACGGTTCCTCTCTGGGGAATCACCAAGGTCTATTACACTCCAAACTAGATTGCCGCCTCATTGCGCGTAATAAGGTGAGTGGAAGAGACCTCACTATCCGCTTGCCAATATCGGGCCCGACTCGTCAATAGCGGACCCATTTCTCAAGCTGGTCAGACTCAGCCTAGCATTACCCCCTCCTCTTGGGCAGGTAAGGCCGTACCCCCTTCCAACCAACCAAGACACAGTGGGAGACGCGGCCTAACGGTATACGGCCCTCATGCGGTCATGCATCCACTCGGTCTAAACGTTAGAGCAACCTTTGGAACCAAGAGGGTTCTAGGACTTTCACCTAGGGATATCTATAGTGCCCCATATAGAATAGATTTTTGGTGTCTCATCTGGCCATCCACGATATACCTGTGGAGGATACGACCCTGATGTCGCTAGGGCGTACGGTGATCATATCATAAAATGTGAGATGCATGAGTCATACCATCCAGTCATGCATCAAACCTGCGCGTACTGTGCGCTCATGTGGGGCAACTCTGCCTATCAGGGAGTCCCATAAACAATATGTAATGGTCAACCACGCCTCATAACAAACATGCAGATAAGCGTATGAGCATGTATCATGACGCTATGCTGTCACATACTCATAATCGGTATCGATACTTAGCCTTGATAATCGCTTATACAATTGGCCTTGACAATCGAAATCGGCCTCAACAAATGGAACCGGTCTCGACAAACGGCCTCGATAATCGGAATCGGCCTCGACAAACGAAATTGGAATCGGCCTCGACAATCGAAATCGGCCTTAACAATCGAAATCGGCTTCGATAATCGAAATTGGCCTCAACAAATAGAATCGGCCTCGACAAATGGAATCGGCCTCGATAATCAGAATTGGCCTCAACAATTGGAATCAGCCCCGATAAACAGAATCGGCCTCGACAAACGGAATCGGCCTCGATAATCAGAATCGGCCTCAACAATCGGAATCAGCCTCAACAAACCAAATCGGCTTCAATAATTAGAATCAGCCTCAACAATCGGAATTGGCCTCAACAAACGGAATCGGCCTCGATAATCAGAATTGCTTCGACAATCGGAATCGACCTCAGGAAAGGTCACAATATGGACATTTAACCATCATTTCCCATCAATGTGGACATTTAACCAACATCGCTCCTAAGCAGTGGCCCACATAAATATCATTACATACATTATAGTGAAATCACACATTACATCGGTCCGCACATTCATCGCATTGGGCCTCACTAAAGGGTCACATCTACACCACATCGGGTCTCGCCATACATGCCACAAATACATCACAATGGGCTTTATCAACTAGGCCACAAATACATAACAAGTGGGCCCTGCACATGGCCTCAAATACATCATAATGGGCCAGCTTGCATGGGCCGAAAATACGTCACAATGGGCCATGACATATGGGCCGAGAATACATCTCAATGGGCTACAACCCATGGGCCTCAGTACATCACAGTGGGCCACACCCATGGGCCATTATATACATCAAGTGGGCCACCCCAATGGGCCATCATATATATCAAGTGGGTCGCATCAATGGGCCTTCAATACATCAAATCGAGCCACATCATGTGGGCCTCAATTACATCAAATTGGGCTGCATGACATAGGTCTATACACATCACAATGGGTTGCATTAATGGGCCGCACCAATAAGCCTCATATATATCAAGTGGGCTACATCAATAGGTCGTATTAATGGGCCTCATATACATCAAGTGGGCTACATCAATGGGTCGCACTAATGGGCCTCATAGATGGGCTACAAATAATCAAGGTGGGCCTTATCACATGGGCCAAAAATACATCATGATGGGCCTCCACAAATACAACAAGTTGGACCTCTTACAAGGGCCTCATATATCACATTGGGACTTATCAAATGAGCCCCAAGTACATCACATCGGGCCTCACCAAATGGGCCCCAATTACATCAAATGGGCCCCAAATACGTCAAATGGGCTGAATCAAATGGGCCATACCAACTACACCATTCATCCATCTTTAAGGATCAATTTAGAGTATTATCCAAAAAAATGAATCATATCAAAAGGTCATCTGGACCATACCACAAATAACGGTGGAGATAATGATTTTCCACTGTCAAAACCTCAATGGGTCCACCATAGCGTTCATTTCCCATCCAATCTGTTCATAAGGTCACAAGGACCTGAACTGGGAGGAAAAATAAATATCATATTGGTCCAAAACTTCTGTAACCAAAGGGGTTTCAATGGTAGATGTTTAATCCCACCGTTTCTGCAGTGTGGTCCACTTGATAATTAGATCTGTCTTATTTTTAATCTCAAGCCCTAAAATTATCTCTCAAAATGGTTGGATGGTAGATACAACACCTACATCATGGTGGGTGGTCAGACGGTGTAGCTGCATCATGGCAAGACCGCACATGGCACCGTCCAAACGGATGGTGCTGATGAAACATGTATATCAAGGTAGGGTCCTCGATCTGGACGACATAGATGAGGCACATACCTCATGGGGACCACAGAACTTGGTGACGTCAATTCACCAGCTATATAGCAGGCATGAGGCACACCATCCAATCCATCCAGTAGGTGGGTCCCACATGGGGCCCACCATAAACGCATATGCATATATATATATATATATATAATATTATATTAGGAAGAACCCAGCGTCCAGACCCTCTGGATGCTGGACGGACGTTGTGGATTTAAAATAGGTACATCAAGGTGGGTCCCACCTCCAGAGATGGGCCGGTGTGCATTACAACACATACCATAAGGTGGGCCCCACCCTCACACGTGTAGTACGTGTGGGGTGGGTCCCACGTACTGCAAGAGGATGGGCAGCGTGGGAATACAATACATATATCATTGTGGGGAGGGGTCATGTCCCTCGGATGGCCATACACACACACACCTCAGGGCCCCGCCGTCCCAACGTGGACAATGTGGATGGCATACAAAATACATACATCAGAGGTGGGTCCACACGTGTGGCCCACCTCAACTTTGAATTAAATTGATATTTATGTTTCCATCCGTCCATGGCTACTGGATGGTACCAGCAGTGCTGGACCGTCTAGCTACCTACTAGATGTTAGCTAGGTGGGCCCCACGGGTGGTCGACATGGATCTAGGATACACACATCACGTGGTGTCCACAGCACAAGGGAAAGAGAGAGAGATAGAGAGAAAGAGAGAGATCGGTGAGAAGGGGACGGACCCTGCCACTATGGGCCCTCGCTATACAATGCATACGTCAAGATGGGTCCCACCAATGTGGGCCCTTAAATCATAAAAAGACAAATACAAGATCACCCACTTATGATCTTCTCCTCCTTCCATCAAAGCATCTTAGAGCTCTAATGGATGAACTTCAATGGTTAAGATGGACTTTGGATGGTGAGATTGGTTGGTAGGAAGGTGGGCCACACTAACTTCTTCCTCTCCTTGGAAAAACCATGGACGGTGCTTGCTTGGGAGAAAATGAGAGAGAGAGAGGTGATGTAAGGAGAGAGAGGAATGGGTGTGAGTGATGGAGTGATAGGGAGTGAGTGATGGGTGATGGGTATGTACTTGACATGTATGGGTGTGTAAGAGAGAGAGTTGACTTTGGGGTTGCTCTTGTACTTGATATGAGGTGATTGATGTGCACTTGATTGATGGGACATGTTGTAGAGATTCTCTTGGGATTGCAAATGCACACAGCTTTCTCGAACTGAACGCGGGCCCACATCTCTTGGCCTGGGGATCGCCTTGGCACGCGAGACGCGGCGACGGCGCAATCACTAAGGTACAAGTCTCTAGTTGAGCCGATTCTGGAATATAGGATACGACTTAGGGTTGCACACAAATACTGATAATAGATCGCGGGTTACCAGAATTCGACCGGGAGGATCGCGGAAGCCTATGGAATGGTACGGGCTAGGATACGGGCCTTAAAGCCCCTAGTAGATGAACTAACCTTCTCATCTTAATCACCTACTAGATGAACTAGAACTCAACGAAGTGCACCCACTCAAGTCCCTCCTACACCTGTTCAACTTAGAATTTTAATCCCTGAGGTCCCTCCTCCACCAGAGAACTTGTATGACAAATTCTGTGTCAGGAAGATGGTATATGAGAAAAAGATAAATCAAGAATGCATTAGACTATTTGGGATACAAGAAATTCTAGATAAAGTTGGCTGGAGCATCATCCTAGATTTTGGAGGAACAGTTCAAAATGAACAGCTGTTTCGGTTCTTGTCATATTATCACTCACATGTGTTGCATCCTGCTTCGTTCATAGTAACCATTGAACAGACCTCCTCTACCATTACTCCGGTTGTAGTTGCTTCACTTATAGGGATTCCAGCATCCTTTCGAGGATTAACTGATCATGACCTTGATTCCATAGATGTTCAGGTACAAATTACATAGTATCTCTGTAACGAAAAAATGTGTCATGGCATAAGGTAATGCCCTTAGGGCTTCAAATATGGCAGATAAGTACAAGGTACTTCACAATATCTTTTGCGTCAACATTTATCCTCGGGGGATAAATAAGTCTAACATAACCCCGTACATGTTAGATATTCTCTACAGCATCTATAAGGGTATTCCTCTATGTCTACCCACCATCATGGTCCATCTGATTACAAACTACATTCAGAACACGAGAGAGACATGCATTCCATTTCCATACCTCATATGTCACGCCTCAAACCCGGAAATTGGATTCACAGGAATCCTGATTGCCGAATCCGGTGCCGACAGCCTCTGTAGTACCCCATTCTCGGCTCCTAGTGTCCAGACGCCAGATTCCGATCTTGGGATCCTACAAGGAGGATTATATTTTTTAACATTTAACTCGTAATAAGCATAACCACAAGATTACCCAATTCACAAAGGCAACGTCATCATCACATATCCACTAATATAATTATCTGAGTACAATGCTGAAAGGAAAAATACATAAATAAAAAATCAGGCTCCAAAAGACTACTGCAATCTCCAAGCCCAACATTGCTGCAACCTAACATTACCTGCACGCATCTATCGTGCATAAGCTTATAGAAAGCTTAGAGGGTGGTGAAAGTGTGTGGACAAGGTAAGTGCCAAGTATTCAATACAATGTCATAATCATACAATACTGAAAATACTGATAATCCATAAATCATACAATGTCGGAATAAGTAGAAATACTGACAAGATCATGAATTATCAGAGCAAGTAGAAATACTGACAAGATCAGGAATTATCAGAGTAAACATAAGTACTGAAAAGATCATAAATCATACGATAATGGAGTAAACGGAAATACTGACAAGACCATGAGTCATACAATATTAGAATACGCAATACAAATCAACTATGCAAATAATGAGTCATAGAGAGCCAAATATCAGATGCAGAGGATGCAATGCAAAATACATTCCTGATGAGTAACACAAATAGCGTCAACCATACCTAAACCATATAAATGTAGAAGCACAATAACCCAAATTGCCATATGCCGTAAATGTAATGCAACATGTAGTGCGAATGGAATGACCATGCTAGAGTGTGAAGTCAGGATGATAGTACGTAGTATCGCAGGCTATGAGGTCCATCACAAGGGACTTCTATCCAAACTAGTCTCATACCTAAATTTGGATAGTCACACTCAATGTGGTAGACTCCTGATCTCAGGTTAGTCGCGCACCCCAACCGAAATCTTGGCCATTGTAAAGGTACACGTAACAAATAGTTACGCACCACCAACCCGAGTGGATAGTGAATGAATGAGTATATAACTCCTTCTCAATAAGTCCACATATCGGTACGGTTTATCTCTGGGATCATCACCAGGGCTTAGTATACTCCAAATGGCACTGCCGCTCTCCCAGCCATATAGTCCAAGTGAGCGTAAGAAATCTCACTATCCGCCTGGCCAATAGTCTGTCAATACCTATTCGACACGTCGATAGCAGACCCATTCACGAGCTGGTCAAACTCAGCCTAACAATGCCCCCTGCTCTCGGGTGGGTAAGGCCACACCCCTCTCAACCGACCACGACACAGTGGGAGACGCGGCCTCCTGGTATTCGGTACTCGGACGCTCATATGTATCCACTCGGTGTCGATGTTGGGGCGTTCTCTGGTACCAAGAGGGTTTAGGGATTTTCACACAGGGTCATCTATGGCAGCCCGATGCTAAAATAAATTTTTGGTGCCCCGTCTGACCATCCACGATATGCCTGTGGAGGTTACGGCCCTGATGTCGCTAGGGCGTACAGTAATCATAATGTAAGATGTATGAGTCATACAATCCAGTCATGCATCAATCCTCTGCATACCATGCGCTCATGTGAGATAACCTCCGCCTATCAGGGAGTCTCATAACAACATGCTTAATGACATATGCAATGATCAACTATATCTCATAACAAACATGCAGATGATGCGTATGACATGTATCATGATGCTATGCTGTCACATACTCATAATCGATATCAACGATCGGCCTCGACATTGTGGACATTTAACCAACATTGCCCCCAAGGAATGGCTCACATAGAGCCAAACATATAATGGGCCCACAGCCCCACATAAAGGCCTAATATACAACACAATGGGCCTTACTCAAGGGCCACATATACACAACAGGTGGGCCCTACTCATGGGCCTCAAATACATGACATGTGGGCCCTACACATGGGTCTCATATACATCAAATGGGTCATGCATCATGAGCCCAATACATATCATAATGGGCCTTGCCTATAGGCCACGAATACATCACAATGGGCATTGCCCATGGGCCTCAAATACATCACAATAGGCCTCATCACATAGGCCTCGGCAATCAAAATCAGCCTTGACAATCGAAATTGGCCCCGATACTCGGCCTTGACAATCTGAATCTGTATTGACAATCGGAATCGATCGATAATCGGAATCAGTAATTGGTCACGACAATAGAAATCAATCGATAGTCAGAATCGGCAAATCGGTCACGTCAATCGGAATCGGCAATCGGTCATGACAATCGGAATCGTCTATAATCAAAATCTGTAAATCGGTCACGTCAATCCAAATCAGCAATCGGTCATGGCAATCGGAATCGATCGATAATCAGAATCGAAAAATTGATCACGTCAATCCGAATCGGTAATCGGTCATGATAATCGGAATCGATCGATAATCAGAATCGGCAAATCGGTCACGTCAATCGGAATCGGCAATCGGTCATGACAATCGGAATCGATCTATAATCAAAATCTGTAAATCGGTCACGTCAATCCAAATCGGCAATCGGTCATGACAATCGGAATCGATCGATAATCAGAATTGAAAAATTGATCACATCAATCTGAATCGGTAATCGGTCATGATAATTGGAATCGATCGATAATCAGAATCGGCAAATCGGTCACGTCAATCTGAATCAGCAATCGGTCATGACAATCGAGATCGATCAATAATCAGAATCGGTAAATTGGTCACATCAATCAGAGTCGATAATCGATCACGACAATTGGAATCGATAGATAATCAAAATCGGTAAATTGGTCACGTCAATCAGAATCGACAATCGGGCACGACAATCGGGATCGATCAATAATCAGAATTGATAATCGGCACCGATAATTAGCATATAAACAAGGCGAGATCCATAGATGAACAACCGATCAACCATAATATAAAGATCAGCCCTTGGTTGTGGTTATATCAAATCTGATAGCGCGAAACCATCCATCTATAGCGAATGGGGCCCACTTATTTGGGTTAACCCACAAGAGAATTATGAGAATAGGCCTAAAAAGGCCTAAGGAAAGGTCACAATGTGGACATCCAACTATCATTGCCCATCAATATGGACATCTAACCAGCAATGCTCCCAAGGAGTGACCTACATATAGAGCTAAAACATATAATGAGCTCGTGGCCTCACATAAGGGCTATATACACATCAGGTGGGCCGCATCGCATGAGCCTCGAATACATTACAATGGGCCTCGCTCTTGGGCCTCACCCACGGGCCTCGATTACATCACATTGGGCCTCGCCCATAGGCCCCGAGTACATCACATTAGGCCTCGCTCACGGGCCTCGAATACATCACATTGGTCCTTATCAACTGGGCCACAAATACATTACAACGGGCCTTATTAACTAGGCCACAAATACAATATAATGGGCCTCTCGCACAGGCCAAAATACATCACAATAGGTCGCACCAATAGGCCTTATATATAGATCGAGTCAGCCATATCACATGGGTCGCACCAGTTGTCCTCATATACATCAAGTGGACCACGTCCACGGGCCGCACCAATGGGCCTCCGATACATCAAGTGGGCCGCATCAATGGGCCTCATATACATTCCAAAAATGAATTATATCGAAAGATCGTCTGAACCACACCCTAAATAGTAGTGGAGATGATGATTGGAAAATCATCAGGACCATACCACAAATACCAATGGAGATAACAAATCACAGGGCCCACCATAAAGCATATTCTCCATCCAATCTGATCATAAGGTCACAAAGACCTGGATTAAGAGGGAAAAACAAATTTCATGTTGATCCAGAACTTCTGTGACCCAAACAGGTTTCAATGATAGACGTTCAATCTTTCACTGTTTATGTAGTATGATCCACTTGATAGATGGACAGTGTGGATCATAATTGCATCACGGTTGGACTCACATGACACCGTCCAGATGGACAGTGTTGACATGCAGTACATACATTGAAGGTGGGTCCCACATAATTTGCTGACGTCAATGGCAACAACAGTTGCTATGTGAGACCTAAAGCGGATGGAAGGTATAGATATACAATACATATCTGGTGGGCCCCACCGTTCAGCCCATCTGAACGGCAGGGACAAAACATATATATATATATATATCTCGTGAAGGGGACCCCACATATGCATGCTTGGGGTATAACACATGTCACAGGTGGGACCCACACTAGCTGACGTAAATATAGCAGCTATACATAACTAGTGTGGGACGCACCAGCCAATCTGTTGCAAGAAGGTGGGTCTCACGTGGGGCCCACCATATATACATATGGTATAAAAATATATATTCTAATATTATATTATTATTATTATTATTCTTTTAAACTCAACATCCAGCGTCCAGATGAATGGATGGCTGGATGAAATGCATATGTAAAGTGACCCACCATCCAAGCAATGGACCGTGTGGATCATACAATCCATGCTCCGAGGTGGGTCCCATGTGGGTCCCATCACATGCATATACATATCTCATATATATTATATTATTTGTTTTTTTTTTAAATCTCCAGCGTCCAGGCCCTGGATGGCCTGAATGTATAACACATAAATCATAGGTCCCCACCGTCCAGACTACTGGACGGTGTGGATACGCATGACGTGTGGGCCCCACCCGGATGAACGGTGTGGAATATATAATACATACTTTATGCAGGGCACACAGTATTTGCTGATGTCATGACAGCAGCAATTAGCCACTGTAAGGTGGATAGACGGTTTAAGTTATAACACATACCTCATGATCAACGTCTACAGCTTACTGACGTCTTTGGTAGCTAGGTGCTGCTGGCCGTCCATCTGTTGGACGGCTCGGATGCAACATGTACACAAGGTGGGTCCACATGTGTGGGACCTACCAACAGTTTAAACAAGCTAACATTTGTGTTTTCTTTCATCTGGGCTGGCCCAAAAATGGGTAGCAAGGTGGGCTCCATAAACTGGATGGTCTGGATCTTTGATCACATTGGGTGGGCCACACACAGATACCACCATAAGAAAAAAAGTGAAAGAAATAAAGAAAAAAAGATAGAGAGAGATTGGTAAGAAGGGGAGGGACCCCGCCACTATGGGCCCTCCCTAGCTTACAATCACACACATCAAAATGGGCCCACCATATATGGGCCCTCTAATCATCAAAATCATACAAAAATCACCCACCTTTGATCTTCTTAGACTCCTTCTTCCATTAATGCAACCTAGAGCTCCAAATGGTGCAATTCAACAGTCGAGATTGATTTTAGAGGGTGGGATTGGGTGGTAGGGAGTGGGCCATGCCAAGCTTCTCTCATGGAGATTAGACGATGGAATCTGATGGGTTGCTTGGGAGAGTGAGAAAAAGAGATGAGAGAGAGAGGTGTATGAGAGAGAGAGATGGGTGTGATGGGTGTGAGTGAGTGATGTATACTTGTATAAGAGAGAGTTAACTTTAGGGGAGGGGTGGTTGTACTTGGGGATGGGTGAGTGATGGAGTGTGATGTGTACTTTGATTGATGGGATTGATGTGATGGATTCTCTCAAGATTGTAACGTGCGGCGTTTTCCTCGAACTAAATTCGGGCACACATCTCCTAGCCCGAGAATTACCTTGGCGAGACGCAGCGTTGGAACCGCAGCGATCGCGCGGTCGTAATGATACAAGTCTCAGGTTGAGCCGACTCTGGAATACGGGACACAACTCAAGGTTACGCGTAGCTGCCGATAATAGATCGCGAGTTGCCGGAATTCAACCGGGAGAACTGCGGAAGCCTACGAAATAATACGGGATAGGATACGGGCCTCACATCATATGTTGGCTTGATGCCCACGACTGATCGTCCCAGACCTGCATGCCTATTTTTAAAGACCAATATCAAGCACATGATTCTGGAGAAAAAGTGGCATCCTCTTCAAGAGCACATACTAAAGATCTTCAAGGAGAAACAGAAATAGAAGCAGTTGAGACGGAGGCAGCTGAGACAGAAGCAGGTGAGACTGACTATCCTACTGAGGATGAGCATCGTGAGGCAACACATACCTCGGATAGGCACACTAAATGTCGCACACCATACCATGACCGACGGGAATCCATCTTGGTACAGATGGATAAACAAGGTCGTCGTCTTTCTCGTCTGGAGCAGCTATCAGAGATTATTTAGAAAAGCCTGGAGTGGGTGGAGCAAAAGATTCAGAACCTAATTGCCATGATCACTTATCATCGTGATGATGTCTCTCCACCAGAGGGAGGACCATCCAGTTAGTCGTTAGTTCAGCTTGTACATGGTTAGGAATGTTGGCTTGAGAATCAAATATCTTTTTGGGATGCCAAGCTAGTGTAATCTTATTCCAATCTTATTTTATGATCAGTGTTAGCCATGTTGGGATATATTTTTTTTGATTTCATGTTGTTGGTGCCCAACTTGGGCTAATATGTTGTGTTTTTTTTTGGGGGGATATTTTATGCCCTTAAGGGCTTACTCAATTTTTGGATGATGATTATACTACCCAAGCTTAGGGTAGTCATTTTGATTAATTTTGGTGAATGAATGATGATATCTAATCACCTTATTTTTTATAATGCTCATGCCACTTCTGTCCTATATTAGTATATTTCTAAAAGGCATGATTAGTTCACATTTAGTTCTCATGCTTCATTCTTCTATATTATGAACTTATGTGATTTCTCTGATTCTCCCTCTAGCTTTGGATATAAATATAATTCAGTTATATTGGTTTATTGCTTACCCTTTGCCAATCACTGACAAAAAGGGAGAGAAACATATTATGCTCCCAAGTTTTTCTGTTGTCTTGTGTTTCTTAAAACTTAATGTAGGAACTTAGGGGGAGCAGAGAGCATGAACAATGGGGGAGCTACAATCAACTTAAGAATAGAACTAGTTGAAGTCCTTTATATATTATGTTGATTGTAATAATCTAGGGTTTGTTAATTTATTTTTATCACATAATTGACAAAGGGGGACATTGAAAGTGCCCTTATTTGCCAATATACGTGAGTGTTGAGTCAGTCAGTCCAAGTGAGCTCTTAGAAGAAGACATCAAGACTAAGCCTCAACAAAAGATGAAGGCCATGATCAAGCTTAAACCTATCAGCCATAGCCTCATCATCCCACAACAAACCCTAGCAAGTATATGACCCCATATAATCCCAACTTACCCTTAAAATGAATTAAAACATCTTCTGGTAGAGTTGGTTTATAATGCACCAAGTGTATAAATGGAAGAAAGAAGTTAAAATTGAAAAATCACAAGTCCTGATCGAGTGCATCGAACTGCAATAAAAAACTTTTCAATTCTATCGAACATTGTTCGATGTTATCGAAAGACTCGTTCATTCTGTCCACCAATGAAATGAAAGAAATGATGGAAATATCGATTGCATCGATTACCATTTGATATCATCGAAGTTCACACTTTGATGACATCGAATAGCCCTCGATTTCTTAGACCTTAAAATTCTTCCAAAGAAACAAAAAATACTTTAAGTGTTCCTCGATGACATCGAAGCCTCCTCGATGTTATCGAGAGTAAGCTTTTGATAGCATTGAAATCTATTCGATAGAATCAAAACTTACTCAGCTTTGTCCAGTAAGTTTTTCAAAGAGCAATTATTTTCATCGCGGTAATCGAAAACCATTCGATATCATCGAAATTTAAATTTTGATAGATCAAAGGGATATTCAATTGAATTAAACATGTGACAAAACTATCCAACAACCTGTGTTATTTCAAAGAGAAATCTCAATGGAATCAAGTGTCCCTCGATGAATCGAAGTGCACGTCGATCTAATCGAAAGATACTCGATTAAAAACTAGTAGAATCAATTCTACTCTCAAATGAATATATTGATTAGAGAATCGATGAAATTGAAGGTGCCTCGATGGTATCAAAATTTAAATTTTGATAACATTGAACACCCTTCGATGGCATCAACGATTACAAAATTTAGCCCATTTTTTTACCGTTGGGATTTTTACTCTATAAATACACTAGTGTTTCTCTTCGTAAATTGAGCTAGAATCCAAGAGAGTTTGAGCCTATTATTCCAAGATCTGCCTACCCTCTTACTCATTTTCTCTTTCCCATTAGAGTTCATCGTGCAATCCTTTACTTAAGCATCAACTCTCATCTTATATGCTTGGATTGAATAATAAACTCTAACATTCATAAAGTTTCCAACTAATCATACTATTATTGGAACTCCTGAATGCCTAGCTCATGAGAACCTTCTTTATTGATTTAAATCTTATCATTTAAATAGAGAAAATCAAACACTCTAAACCTCACAACCTTAGAGCCTTCGCAAAAGCATCATCAACAGGTTGCAGTTCAAGGGAGTTAAAGATTCTTCATTATCATTGAAGATCTACACATTATGCGAGAACATGACTCACCAACTTACTTTGTAAGTATGTAGAGTCTAATGTGTCTGAAGCCCTTTCCTTCTGTATGATTGCGATTTAGAATTTGAGTGTCAAACTCGCCAATTCCTATTTGTAGGCCTCCGACGGGAGAATATGTGGGTCCTTGTGTAGGACGTATAGCCTTACGTAGGTTGTGCCTTGTGTAGGCTTGGGTTACCTTATGTAGGCTCCCAGTGTTGTGTCCTTAAGTAGGACATGTCACCTTGAGTAGGCATCTAGGAACCTTATGTAGGTGTCTTAGCTAACCTTGTGTAGGTTGTGAGGTTCATGGTTAACCTGATTTAAAATCATTAGATAGTGAAATCTGATACACTCTAGGAGAGAGTGCATCTGCCGGGAATGGAGTGGGCAAGTAGCTGAACCACTATGTATGATTGTGTTTGAGATTGTTTTGAGTACATTTATCTAATTATGCTTATATTCATCACAAGTTCACAATGATGCATGATTTAGTTAATGTAACATCTCGAAAAACTCCATACAAAGGCCCGAGTACCACCTCAGGCAGAAATCCCTAAGGATCGTATCCTGTAGAGATTTAGGCGAAATTGAGTTAAACACTAAACTAAATAGGCAATGGATTTAGCTTGAACCACTATCTATACAAATGTCAAGACCCAAAACTATCAAAAGCAATGACTCAACACTACTTAATAACCTAGGAGAAATCCCAAATGCCAGTTGCTCTCGGGAGCACATTGAAACTTCGAATCGGACTTGGACCGCACGTCAAAAGTCCGATGGCTGCGAAACTATAAGGTTATGTCCGCCTTACTGGGCTTAACGAACATTGCGGGAATCGACCCCAAATAGTATCCAAAAATGCACAACTTGAGCCTTGAGCGAAGTGTGTGAGAAACACGAATATCCTTAGAAAAGGTATTGAAACTTAAGTGAATTGGGTCATTCGCTTGCGGGCGAAATTGAAGATTTTAGACCATCAGTTTCTGACCGAACTTTACCCATGGATCATGGAAATTTTCTTGCACATATCTATATACTTGTGGCCCTGATAGTGCGACAACGACCGTTGATCTGACACGGGTCCTCCACAGTCGATCCGCTAATCTGATCATACCAAAATCATAACCTGGCTTAGATCCATCGTCAGGAAATTTACTCTACTCCATAAGTGAGAAAGGGACCTTCCTAAGGGCCCTGTTTGTCATAAATAGGCAGCCTTTGGCTATAACCTAAGTATATCATGGCCTTGGGGCCATTTACACCAGTTCTGGGCCTATATAATGCCCTTAAACCACCCCATTCCTATTTCATACGAATTTCTCTAACCCTAGGAGAGAGGAGAGAAAAGAGGAGAAAAGAGTGAGGAGAAGAGAGAGAGATAGGGAGATCATTGCTAGGATTCACTCCCACTACTCCACAGGCTAAATCACCTCTCCTGTTTCGCTACACGACCTATTTCAACTACGATTTGAATAAGAAATCCTAACCCTAATCTTGATTTAGGGATCCAAATAGCGTAAATGATGAAATAGCTAACCTATTTCAATGTTTAGGTACCCGTTGTTCTGTATTTGGGAACGTAGGATTCAAACCGAGTTTGAAATGAGTATTCCGACGAAAGGTGCGGACTATAAATGTTTAGGTTAGGGTTTTCAATGCTCTCAATATTAGCTAATGATTTATGTCTAACTTGATTGCTACCATATTGTCTTAAACACGTCGATTTTAATGTCTTACACATGTATGAACTATGTTGTATAACTATGCATCCTATGTGTTTGTTGAAATGTTTGAATGAACATGTAAACATGATTTGTGCTTGTTATGATTACTAAGCTAGGATTCATGATTGTTATTTGCATGATGACATCCTTGTAGATGGAATTGCTAAAATATTTGTTATAACTACCCTAGTTTATGTATTTGCTTACGTGTAGCCTAAGTGTTTGATAAAAATGTTGATGATTTGTACTTATTATAAGTATAAAGATAGTATTTTGCATTACCTTATACATATGTATAATTTATTTCATGTAATCATACTTGCCTCTACGCAATTTATGAATAAAATGCAAGTGTTTGTTAACATGTTCAAGGTGTTTGATAAAATGCTCAAATGAAGTATTTACTTGGATTGTTTGTCAAATGCTGAAATGATTATCACAATTTATGAATAAAATGCAAGTGTTTGTTAACTTGTTTAAGGTGTTTGATAAAATACTCAAATGAAGTATTTACTTGCATTATTTGTCAAATGCTGAAATGATTATCACATGTATTTATTCGCTACATCTGAGTAAGATTGGGGCTACAATATAGTCCAGGCAATCGGTAAAAGTCCATGTTCAAGTGGTCAAATTAGTCGCGTCACATCGAAAAAATTGGACGAATCTGGGTCGCATGAGGATTATCGGCAGTGGTTAGGCCACATGGAGTGTTTATGCACTCTATGTCGATTACATTAGTGTGTGCTCGTACCAATCGAACCTCCCTAGCAAACCAATCGGCCTATTGTATGTTCACCATGCATAGACGCCACTACTTAAATCTAAGATACCCCTGCCATTGTAAAAGCCCATTTTAACCATGGTACCACGATCCACTAAGACTCATGAGTCGGGCATGGTGGTATGGGACACCATGGTCGAGCTATCAGCCTATGCTGGGGTGACGAGCCTCCCCGTAGTGACCAGTGAGCAACCCAAACTCGTGAGCCGAATATGGTGGTATGGGACATTGTATTTGAGCTGTCGGCTTGCCCTAAGGTGACGAGCCTCCCCGTAATGACCTTGAGTATAAACTCTCAAACTTACTTATTCACTGCTTTTCATTAGGAGTGATGTCCTACAACTTGCCTATAGTATGTGATTGACTGGGATTGATGACCCTAAATGGATCTTTCGGTTGGGTAAATAATATAAAGGGAGGTACCTTAGCTTTTTGAATTAGGTTATGAATAAGCCTAATTAAGTACTCGGCTAACACGATCATGCACCACATTGCATGTGATTCGGTAAGGAAGTGCAGTTTAGAGAGTTTTTCATGCGCGAATGGTTGATGTAGTTGCTTGAGGGAGTGTCATGTGAGGGCATGCATCATTACTGCATACCATCCCTGCATTAATAAGAGTAGTTAGGGAATGATTGTTGTACTTCTTTATCATTACTGCTTGATTGAATTGATAACATGTTAACCTTTACCTTATAATACCACTGAGTTGATCACTCACTCCCACTCTGGGACGGTGTTTTAAAACACCAACCAGACTCTGTTATAGATACAGGTGATGAGGATGTATATGCAGCGGAGTTGGACTTCGCAGACGAGGAGGAAGAGTTCTCCTATGTTCAGCTCTCTCGCAGGTCTATGTAGACCTCGTGCTGCTTCGATGGGATTTCAGGGATACATGGATTAGTCGGACACTTGCATTTTGTCATTTTATATATTTTGAGTTAACACATGTATATATTTGGCTCGGTAATATACTCATACTCTGGAGTTTGTGAAACACGTACATATACCTTATATATCTATCTCAGTCTTCCGCTTGCTTAATTACATTAACTCTAGAGTATGATATGCCGATTTAGTGTAATCCCTCTCATGTTTAATGCACTAATATGGACAACATTTAAACATCATTATCTATGTTGCATAAGTGATGTGTTGGATCTCGAGAGTTGAGCTTTGCTCGGCCCTTGAAATCCGGGGCGTTACAAGTTGGTATCAGAGCATGATTTGGATTAAACTATACCTAGGTTATGGTAACACGATGCACTCTGACGCACTTTGACTTAGGAAGGGGATGATGAAATGTAGAAATGACCGTATGATCCCAAGTTTCGCCAACGGACAAAATTGACCATTGTAATCTAGCCTGTACGCGCCTGAGATCATGTGAAATGATCTTAATACATTTTTTACTGTCAATTGACCACGGCAAGTCTTGAACTCAAAACGATCCAAAAAGCGTGAATACGCGCTTTTAGGACCGACAAAATACATTAAACGAACATGGGGACCCAAATCCCAATTTTCGATGGGACCCAGGGGGTCCCCCGCACATGTACAACACCCCAGGAGGGGGTGGCTACCACCAGCAGTATAGGGAGGGGACGGCGGCACCGCTCGGTCGGCAGCGCACCGGCCGCCTTCACAGCGGGCGCACGAGCGGCGGCGCACCACCCGGCGGCCAACCGTGTGTGGTCCTCCCATATGTGGGACCCCTCATTTGAACCCTTCCTCTCCCTTTTTGCCATTCTACCCAATTCCTAGCCCTCTAAACCCTCCAAAATCACATTTTCCCTCTCAAATCTATATTCCATACACTCAAAGCTCCATTTTCTTCTACATTTCACATCAATCTTCCATCTTCTTCCATATTTTACACCCATCTACCACCATTCTCTCAAAACTATCTCTTACCACTCTTTATTTTCCATACTTCCCCACATTTGAGCACAAAATCCACATCTTTGTGTCTTATTACTCTCAAGCTCCTCAAATCTACTTCACTCTAAAGCTTTTCCAACTCTATGGCTCTCTTTGAGCTAGTTACCACTATCTTCTCAATCTCTATGCTCCTTTCCCTCATGAGAAAGAAGAGAGCGGCCCTGGATGAGGCCGGGCCTAGCCGACCACGTTGTAGTATGAAGAAGGTGAGTGTCGAGGCTAGTACAAGTGCCGAGCGAGAGTGAAGATCCAAGCGGGACCTCGATCCTCAAATCCCATTTGAAAGATCGCTACTGGCGGGCATCGTTCTCGGTAAGTTTCACAACTACAAGGTCGTATTTGAAGCACATGTCAATGAGAAGTTGTTTGGAATGTATCCAATCATCGACTTTCTCCTTGAAAATGGGTGGGGTCCCATATTCAAGGGAAACACTCACGCAAGTGAAGGCGCTATGCGAGCCTTCTATGCGCACATACGGACCCATTGTTGGAGTCTCTCCAGTTTACTATCCCTTTGAGAAGGTAGGAGGCCATAGTAGATGTGGACATGATGGCCCGAATTATGGGAATTGAAAGAGGTATGGAACATGCTAGTGGAGCGAGAGAGAAATTGCCACACACGTTTTGTATGCGGCCAACTTGACCATTGGAGGCGAGGAAATAGCCTCGCTTCATCTAAGATGACGAAAGACTTTCACCTGCTCCACCACATATGCACATATAACGTGTATCGTAGGTGGAGTAACTGCACCGAATGTATAAAGTTCATAGTGGACTTCTTGTATAGAGTCGGGCAAGGAGAGAAAGTATGCCTACCTACTCTTACCCTATCTCAAATAATCAGCACTGCATGGTCTACTAGGCAAGACTCCTCACTACCTTTCGACTGACTTATTTGTAAAATTGCCCGCCACTTCAGTTTCAGACTCCATATGGATAACGTCACCCCAATCCACATTATTAGTGAGAACACGCTCAACAACATGGGCATTGGCCCTAGGCAATGTCAAGCCCGACTCGATGAGCAGAGCGACGAAATAGAAGAGGAAAGTGAAGAGGACGAGGGAAGTGAAGGTGAGGAAGAAAGCGGTGATGGTGAAGAAGGAAGTGGTGAGGAAGGCAGTGAAGAGGATGATCAGGGAGAAGAAGAGGCCCAAGACTCTGATGGGGGCCCTCCTGCTACACATGAAGACCGCCATGATCGGGCTGCCTTAGAAGCCCGCATGGCCAGAATTGAGGAAAATCAGGCCGCCCTGAGACAGGAGTTCAAGGAGAATCAGGCCTATCCAAAATAGAAATTTAAGAAAATGTCTCGCACCTTGAAGGCCCTCCTGTGCTGTATGCAGGATAAGGGTGCACCTCCACCTTCACCAGAGTCAGCGGACTAGTTGTGTTGCAGTGGTTCTTTGGTTTTCCCTGTTTCTTATTTTCTTTGTAATGGCCCTAGTTGGCTTGGATGGATGTTAGAATAGTTAGTGGTAAAACTGTTGCTAAATTAGCTCACATGCATCCTCTATCATAATTCATGTAATACTACACCTCATGTATTGTGACAAATTTTGGCTTAATGAAATGCATGAAGCTCTTTTTATTTGCAATGTGTAGAATGGTTGGAAAAGTGAGTAATATTATTTTAAACCTGACACACATTGCACCATATGTTGTATATAGGGGATGCCTCCTAAAAACACTCGAAATATAGCAGGTCTCGCACTTGGCAGATCGATTGACGGGGCACCTCCCCTAAACGATAGCCAGATGGACCCTAACTTGGGCTCGAACTTTGAGACAATGCCAAATTCGCAGCTGGCCACTGGTCCCTCCAATGGGCCAACACCTTGTGCACCACCGGTTCCAGAACAGAACCGTGTGTCTACATCGACGCCACACATGCCTTAGGCGGCTTCTCCTCCTGATAGGTTAGAGCAAATGATGCTCCTGATGTAGCAACAGCAGCAAGTATTGGCTACGATCGTGGGGGCCATTGCCCAGAACATGACTACGTCCCCGTAGGATACGTGTGGACGTGAGACATGTTTGAAACTCATTCCCACGGAAAGTATTTCCCGCTCACTTATCGTAATGAAAAGGAGGGTGAATTTCTCCACCTTCGACAAGGGAGGATGACAGTAGCCGAGTACCAGAATCGCTTTATGGAGCTAGCCAGATATGCACCATTAATCCTGGCGGACGAGTCGATGAGGATGTAGTGATTTTCATAGGGTCTACGGCCTGACATCCGCACAAAGATATGTTGCGCTAGCATTCCCAACTATGTTAAGCTAGTGAACATGTCCCTGCGAGCTGAGCAGGATTGAGACAAGGTGTTATAGACACGTATGCCGATGGGCCCAAGGCCTCGACCCAAGCTGCTAAATCTACCATTCCCTAGCAAGAGGTTGCGTGTAGACTCGCCTCCCAGGCTAATGGCTCCATCGACCCAACCGAGGCAATCAGATCTTTGGTGCCCCTACTGTAAGAGGGCGGGTCGAATCCACAGGGACTGATACCTGTACGTTATCTGAAACTAGGTAGAAATAGAACTAGACTAAGATATGATCTAAATCAAATAAAATTCAGGGAATAATTTGTGGGATAATTATCTAAAACTTAAGTAATTCAGAGGAAGGAAAACTAGGGATTCAGAGGTTCCACTTGTAGAGATCAGGGAGATCTTATGTCTGCATCAAGGATTATGGAATTCAAACTGAACTTACTTGATCTGGTTTTCAAGAGATGAAAGGTATATGAATTAGAATGGATTCCTTCATCTAACCATGCCTTTGAGACATAGCAAACAACAGGATTAAACTAATTACCAACCAATCAAAAGTACATGAAAGTTAGGAAGAGTACTATCATCCAACCATGCCCAGGAGACGATGGTGAACAACAGGGCCTCCTGACGTCATAAACATCAAAAGAGAAAAAGAGATATTCAAAGCCATTGCAAACCCATTGTAATTTCAGTCACAACAGACCATTAAAGACTAAGAAAAATATTTCTTATAATCATCACTAAATCAAATTCAGTTTATGAAATTTAAAGGCACAAAGTAGAATCTCCCATCATTCCACAAGCTTCACCTCTTAGCCCTAGCTAAGAGGTTTAGCCAGACATGATATGGGCTACGTCTAAAAAAATAATAGAATTATAAAGGAAAAGAAGAAGAAAAAGAACCAGAACCGAGCACCCCTTGCTTCACGTTTCTTCCTTCCTTCCTCCAATCAGCCACACAGCCTCTTTCACGTGCCAGCCCTTCTTCTCTTTTCCTTTCCCTGATGTGCAGCCCTTCTTTTCAACGTGCAGCCCTCACGTTCCAGCCTCCACAAATGCCCCCCTCTTCCCTCTCTTTTCCTTTTATCACTTGCTAGGGACGGAGGAGCGAGATGTTGTATTCGAAACGGAAACAAATCCTTTTACGCAGACAAAGCTGCCGCAGCCGAGAATTTCGTCACCGGAAGAACGACATGGTCGGTGATGTTCACCGCGAATGTCCAGCGCTCAGCAGCAGCCAAGGTGCCTCCACGGCTGCCCTTCCTCTCCCCGTTTCTCCTTCTTCGTCCCCGCCCCCCCGACCGCAACCCTGCTCGTTCACCACTTATAGAACTGTCGTCGGAAGAAGTCCTGGCTGGAGTCGGTTCCTTCCGTACGAGAGGCGGTGGAGCTTACGCAGAAGTTGGTGTTTTCGTGCGTGAGGTTACGCAGCACGGATTCAGAATTTTCTTGCGTGCAACGAGTAGGGGTGTAACATGGAGCTGATTGCTTGATCTCCTCCAGTCGGCCTTCTTGAAGGTGATCAGTGGCCCTATACGGAAGGTTTGGTCGGCCAGGATCGTCAGACCGATCCCGGCCATGAGTGCAGAACGGCCCCGAATCGTCGGGTCTTGGACGCGCGCAACAGAGCTCTCCTCCTTACCGCTGATGTACTGGTGGGGCCCACTCAAGATAACTTTTGGGAAATCCACTCCGTCCACCAGATTCCCCTCGGAATTTCGGTCAGGAAGGTATGGTTTTTTCCGTCCGTTGGTGCGGTCCACAGATTTTTCTCCCTACCGTCCGTCCTGTGTTTAGACCGTTAAAATCCGATCCACGTTACTTTTCCGGAAAATTCCACCTAGGTGAGGGTCACGCCCTCCCCCTGGACTCAATGGACGGTCCAGATTTATGATTTGGATGCAAACTGGGCCCCACTGCATGGAACCGGCGAACGGCGTGAGTACACTGTCCGTGTTTGAGTTGGAGAAGAAGACATGTTGCCATGCAGTCTTAGTGCAAAAAGTGTACTATGTACACTGTATGATGATTATGAGAAATCCACACCATCCATCTTGTTCTTCTCATGATTTAAGGCGTTGAGACCGAAGATGAGGAGTATCCAGAGATCGTGTGGGTCCCAAAACGATGATTTATGGGCTGATCTGTCCGTTGGGCCCCTTCCACACCGATCCAATGGATGAAAATTTACGTGTACGGTTAATTTATGACCCTCGTGCCATGTATAAAGTTTTGAGCTGATCGGATGGCGAGAACCCCGTGATCTTGATTTTCTTAGGGTCTGTGGCCTGAGATATGTATGAAGATATGTTGCGCTAGCATTCCCAACTATGTTAAGCTAGTGAACATGTCCCTGCAAGCTGAGCAGGATTGAGACAAGGTGTTATAGACACGTATGCTGATGGGCCCAAGGCCTTGACCCAAGCTGCTAAATCTACCATTCCCCAGCAAGAGGTTGCATGTAGACTCGCCTCCCAGGCTAATGGCTCCATCGACCCAACCGAGGCAATCAGATCTTTGGTGCGCCTACTGTAAGAGGGCGGGCCATACAAGCACCTACTGTTTTACCAAGATGAAGGACAACGACTTTATGCCACCTTAGAAGATCAACCGCCAGCTATCATAGGCTATTTCAGCTCCACCCCTATGATCTGCACCACCAGCACAGCCATTCTACAGACCACCTGTACCTCGAAATAGGCCGCCTCAATGACAAGTGGTAGCGCAACCCAATCATTCTCAACAAGCTCATGTACATGCACTTACAGCTGAAAGCATCTAAGTTAGCAACTGCAGTGCCTTTAGCCTTCGAAGTCACTGCCCATATTCAAGGTACACCTGTATTTCTATTGGTGGACACCCGGGTCCACTATTTCGATAATATTGTACTCTACAGTCAAGCGCTTAGGGCTGAACATTATCCCTATGGTTGGGGTGAGAGTCCTTACCGCAACAGGGACCCTCTCCAATGCTACTAAGCTTTGTAAAGGTTGTCTGATAAACTTAGGAAGCAGAACGGTGTGCATTGACCTGATCGTCACCCCGCTGTATCATTACGACGTCATCCTTGGCATGGATTGGCTCACCGAAATGAAGGCAGAGATCGACTACGAAACCCGACTGGTGACGACACATGGACCTGAGGGCACGGCCTTTACTTTCCCCGTTCAGGTCAGTTGGCCCTACCACATAAGTTGTTACGCTTCCTTATTGGAGAATGTTGATGGTCCGATGCTTGGGGACACGCCTGTAGTCCAAGATTTCATGGACATATTCAGAATGATACCTGGACTACCTCCTCGATGCGAGATCGACTTTACTATCGACCTTGTGCCTGGTGCGACACCCATTTCCTTGCCAACATACCGCATGCCTCCATGTGAAATGGAGGAATTGAGGACGCAGATAGATGATTTACTGGAATCAGGTTTTATACAGCCCAGTGTATCCCCTTAGGGAGCACCGACATTGTTTATAAAGAAGAAGGATGGGTCACTACGGTTGTGTATCGATTATCGCAGGCTGAATCACGTCACGGTCAAGAATAAGTACCCTCTGCCTAAGATAAATGACTTGTTTGACCAGTTGAAAAGGGCACGATATTTCTCTAAGATTAACCCGCAGTCAGGGTATCATCAGTTGTGTGTCAAGGATGAAAACGTGTAGAAAACAACATTCAAAACTAGTTTTGGGCACTACGAGTTTCTCGTGATGTCGTCCGGACTTACGAATGCATCGGCTATGTTCATGGACCTCATGAACCGGGTGTTTCAGCCATATCTGTATCGGTTCATCATCGTGTTTATAGATGACATTTTAATATACTCTAAGAGTCAGAAATATCACGAAGAACACCTGCGAGTAGTCTTCGATACTCTCAGGAAGAATCAATTATTTGTACAATACCAGAAATGTGACTTCTGGAAGGAGGAAGTCAAGTTTCTGGGACATGTGGTGTCTAAGGAATTACCGTAAACCTTGCCAAGGTGACCGCGGTGCAGGACTGGGAGTAGCCCGGTTCCATTACAGAAGTGAGGAGTTTCCTCAGACTTACTGGCTACTATCACCGCTTCATTAAAGATTTTTCCAAGATAGCCAGACGATTATCGCAACTCACTCGAAAGGATCTTAAGTTTTCTTGGAATGAGAAAACAGAAGCAGCCTTTCAGGAATTAAAGGACAAGATGAAGTCCACACCCGTGCTAGTATTGTCAGAGCAGGGGATCAGATATACTATGTACACTGACGCGTCTCGCGTTGGTTTGGGTTGTGTTCTTATGCAAAGGGACAGAGTGATTGCCTATGCATCGCGACAGTTGAGGAAACACGAGGAAAACTACCCCACGCACGATATGGAATTAGCAGTGGTCATTTTAGCATTAAAGCTTTGGAGACATTACCTCTGCAGAGAGGAGTTCGAGCTCTTTTGCGACCATAAGAGCCTTAAGTACATCTTCACGCAGAGAGACCTGAATATGAGGCAGCGACATTGGATGGAAACCTTGAAAGACTTCAAGTTTGAGGTCTCCTACCATCCTGGCAAGGCCAACCTTGTGGCCGACACTTTGAGCCATAAGAAGACAATAAAATTTACAGCTCCACTGATGATGGAAGAATGGAATATGGTAGAGTTTGTGCGAGACTTCGAACTGAAGCTTACAGTAGAGGAGCCGTTCGAGAGTGTCTCACAGATCCATATACAACCACTTATTGATGACCAAATCATTATGGCTCAAAAGGAAGATGAACTGTTGTTGAAGATGAGAGAACGGGCAGGTGAGAGTGAAGAATCCTAATGGAGAGTCAGCTCGGACGAAGGTTTACGATACCGTGGCCGCTTATGCGTCCCGAACCATTATGACTTGAGAAGGGAAGTTTTAGAGGCCACTCACAATTCAAGGTTGGTAATGCATCCAGGTAGTACGAAGATATATAGAGACATGAAGCATTTGTACTGGTGGGACAACATGAAGGCCCAAATAGCAGACTTCGTGTCCCGTTTACTTCAGCCCATGCCCATAGCTGAATGGAAATGGGATTTCATATCTATGGACTTCATTTCTGGGTTACCAAAGACGAGGAAGGGGCATGACTCCATTTGGGTGATTGTGGACCGATTGACGAAATCAACTCATTTCCTCCCAGTTAGAGTTTCAAACTCATCAGACGATTTAGCCAAGCTGTATATCAAGGAGATTATACTACTGCATAGAGTTCCTATGGAGATTGTGTCGGATCGAGACACGCGATTCACATCTATATTCTAGACTCGAATCTAAGAAGCAATGGGAGTACAACTGAAGTTCAGTACCACATTCCACCCATAGACCGATGGGCAGACGGAACGAGTGAATCAGATATTAGAAGATATGTTGCGAGCATGTGTGCTTGATTTCAAGGACAGTTGGGATGACTATCTCCCCTATGTCGAGTTTGCTTATAACAACAGCTTCCAAGAGTGCATTTATATGGCTCCCTACGAAGCATTGTATGGGCGCCCATGTCAAGCACCACATTGTTGGGCAAAAGTTGGCGAGAAGAGCTTGGATGGCCCAGATCTAGTTCAGGCAACCTCAGAGAAGATCGACATTATCAGGCGTCGACTTCTTACAGCCCAGAGCAAACAAAAGAGTTACGCCGATACCCAACGGTGACAACTGGAATTCGAAGTTGGGGACCATGTATTTCTTAAAGTTTTCTCGATGAAAGGAGTCCTTCAATTTGGCAAGAAAAGGAAGCTTACACCGAGATTCATTGGCCTAGTCCATAGACCGAGTGGGTGTGGTAGCATACCACCTTGCTTTGCCCACACCACTCGCAGGCGTGCACAACGTATTTCATGTATCGTTGCTAAAAAAATGCGTTCCTGATCCTACTCATATTATCAAGTGGGAGCAGGTGTAGCTAAGTGAAGATGTTACCTATGTACTTTGACCAACACGTATTCTAGATAGGAAGGAACAGGTGATATGCAACAAAGTTATTCCACTGGTGAAAGTATTGTGGACTCACCACACTGAGGAAGAGGCTACTTGGGAAATGAAAGCTGAAGTACATAAGAACTACCCTCAGATCCTCGAAGAGTATGAAAAGGTACTAATTTCAGGGACGGAATTTTTCTTTGAGGGGGGTAGATTGTAATGTCTCAGAAAAATTTGTACAAATTCCCGAGTACCACCTCAAGCAGAAATCCTTAAGGATCGTATCCTGTAGAGATTTAGGAGAAATTTAGTTAAATACTAAGTGGATTTAGGTTGAACCACTATCTATACAAATGGCAAGACACTATCAAAAGCAATGACTCAACACTACTTAATAACCTAGAAGAAATCTCAAAAGCCAGTTGCTCTCAGGAGCACATTGAAACTCCGAATCGGACTTGGACCGCACGTCGAAAGTCCGCTGACCGCGAAACTATAAGGTTATGTCCGCCTTACTGGGCTTGACTATAAGTGCTATAGTTTATAGCCCTGTTTGTTGTCAAATTTGTGGTGCCAAAGACACTGTTATGAACCTTGCATCTGTGAAGAACAATGCTCTACTCAAGATCAACTTAGTTTGACAAGCACTGTTCACAAGTCAAGAATCTCAAGAAGCTTTCAAGTTCAACCTCAAGATCTCAAGAAGCTTTCAAGTTCAATCTCAAGATCTCAAAAAGCTCTCAAGTTTAAACGACATCAAGACTTCAAGCTCCATTACTTTCAAAGGTCACTCGTCTCTAAAGTTTCAATGTCCTTACTTCACTATTGAGGTATGACTGACCTTAGGTTGACCTTTAGAGTAGGCCATTTTGGATACATAATTCATATGTTTTATATAAGTGAGTTTGGTCTGTTCTAAGACTAGTCCTGGACTTTGTTCGACTAGTCCTAGCACTGCTTCGACCTGTTTAAACATTTCCTGGATCAGTCATAAGTTTATTACAAAAATCAGAAATTTTCTGTTAGGCTTCGACTAGTCTTGGGGACTGTTCTACCAGTCGTAAGAACAGTGTCGATTGCATCTTTGACCAGTTGTAGACCTACAACTCAAAGAACAGTGTTGAAATTTGGCCACCTACGACCAGTCGAAGGTATCCTACGACCAGTCGAAGAAGACCTACGACCAGTCGAAGGAAACCTACAACCAGTCGTGAAACTGCCAAATCTTATCGCACCCGAATTTTCAAATATCTGTTGGTTCTATGACCAGTCGTAGAGGTCCTTAGACCAGTCGAAGACGTGATTTGCCCACCTATAAATAGAGCACGAATCTCAGAATAAAACAAGCAATTCAAGTTAATTTAATTCGGTCTTCTGAGAGATAAGTCGGTGCTCCATTTAAGCGAAGTGTGCATATTTAATATTCTCTTTCTTTAGCTTTGTTAATTGATTTTTTTTCTTGCATTCCAATCTAATCTGAAAAGAGGAATTGTTGTTTTCCTTTTTCTGGAATCAAGATCAATTAGAGCTAGCCCTTTTGTTTTAATTTAAAATCTATTAGAACCTAGAACCATTATAAAGTGAGTATTGGACATTGAACTTTGACATTCAAATCTCTACTCTGACTTGGTTCTTTTGGGCTGCTACAACGAAGAAGAAAATAAGGTATTTTACAATTTGTGTAATTTACATTGTTTGGTTTTATTTGAGGTTAAGCCAGAAAAATTTTAAAGTTGTTGGTTATCTAAGGAGAGCCAGAAAACTCAGAAGTGAGGGTTTTTTAAGCCCTTTGAAAAAGAAACAATTGTGAAGGTTTTGGGTGAACCTATGAAAACCTATTTGATAGTGAACATTAATATCCCCTATGTGAGGATATTAGGAGTGGAGTAGCATTCTGTGTGGTTGTTGTTTAATAGTTGGTGAACACACAGGCGAACCACTATAATTCTTTGTGTTGTGAGTGTGTGATTTATATTTCCTATCTTTTATCATTCTGAATTGTGGAATGTATGTGTGGATGTGAATGTTGTAAATTTTACATTTTAAACACAGTGGGGAATGTTGTAATAATTTAGATTTACATTTCAGCATTATATTTTTGCTATCTCTTTATTACGTTAAGCTTCAGTTTCTCTATTTGTTCTAGAAATAAGGTTGTCCTACTATAAACTTTGGTTTTTGGTGTAAGGTTGTCCTTAGAATAATTTTTCTTTCTATTTCTCTATTTTAGGTTGCCTTCTATTCCTATACTGTGATTAGTGTATAGTGCTATCTATTCTTTGTTTCATATTCCGTTGCATTTAAATTTAATTTGGCATAATCCTATTCACCCCCCCCCCCCCTCCCCCTCTAGGACATATAGCTTGGCCATTTCATTGACAAACATCATGGGAATCGAGCCCAAATAGTATCCAGAAACGCACAACTTGAGCCCTGGGCGAAGCGTGTGAAAAACACAAATATCCTTAGAAAATGTATTGAAACTTAAGCGAATTGGGCCATTCGCTGCAGGAAAAATTGAAGATTTCAGACCGTTAGTTTTTTATCGAACTTCACCCATGGATCAGAGAAATTTTCCTGCACATATCTATATACTTGTGGCCCTAATCGAGCGACAACGACCTTTGATTTGACACGGGTCCTCCACGGTCGATCCGCTAATCTGATCGTACCAAAATCATAACCTGGCTTAGATCCATGGTCAGGGAACTTACCCTACACCATAAGTGAGAAAGGGACCTTCCTAAGGGTCCTGTTTGTCAGAAACAGCCACCTTTTGGCTGTAACCTAAGTATACAATGGCCCTAGGGCCATTTACACCAATTCTGGGCCTATATAATGCCCTTAAACCACCCCATTCTCATTTCATACGAATTTCTCTAACCTTGGGACAGAGAAGAGAGAAAAGAGGAGAAAAGAGTGAGGAGAAGAGAGAGAGATAGGGAGATTGTTGCTGGGATTCACTCCCACTACTCCACCGGCTGAATCACCTCTCCCGTTTCACTATACAACCTGTTTGAACTACGATTTGGGTAAGAAATCCTAACCATAATCTTGATTTAGGGATCCAAATAAAGTAAACGATGAAATAGCTAACTTATTTCAATGTTTAGGTACCCGTTGTTCTGTATTCGGGAACGTAGGATTCGAACCGAGTGTGAAACGAGTATTCCGACGAAAGGTGCTAACTATAAATGTTTAGGTTAGGGTTTTCAATGCTCTCAATGTCAGGTAATAATTTATGTCTGACTTGATTACTACTATATCGTCTTAGACACATCGATTTCGATGTATTACACATCTATGAACTATGTTATATAACTATGCATCCTATGTGTTTGTTGAAATGTTTGAATGAACATGTAAATATGATTTGTGCTTATTATGATTACTAAGCTAGGATTCATGATTGTTATTTGCATGATGACATCCTTGTAGATGGAATTGCTAAAATATTTATTATAACTAGCCTAGTTTATGTATTTGCTTATGTGTAGCCTAAGTGTTTGATAAATTATCTGAATGAGAAAATATTGATGATTTGTTCTTATTACAGGTATTACGATAGTATTTTGCATGCCTCTACGCAATTTATGAATAAAATGCAAGTGTTTGTTAACATGTTCAAGGTGTTTGATAAAATGCTTAAATGAAGTATTTACTTGGATTGTTTGTCAAATGCTGAAATGATTATCACATGTAGTTATTCGCTACATCTGAGTAAGATTGGGGCTACAACTTAGTCCAGGCAATCGGTAACAGTCCCTGTTCAGGTGATCGAATTAGTGGCATCACATCAGAAAAATTCAACGAATCCGGGTCGTACAAGGATTGTCGGCAGTGGTTAGGCCACACGAAGTGTTTATGCACTCCATGTCGATTACATTAGTGTGTGCTCGTACCAATCGAACCTCGCTAACAAACCGATCGGCCTATTGTATGTTCAACATGTATGGACGCCACTGCTTGAATCTAAGATACCCCCGCCAGTATAAAAGCCCATTTTAACCATGGTACCACGATCTTCTAAGACTCATGAGCCGGGCATAGTGGTATGGGACACCGTGATCGAGTTGTTGGCCTACGCTGGGGTGATGAGTCTCCCTGTAGTGACCAGTGAGCAACCCAAACTCGTGATCTAAATACGGTGGTATGCGACACTATATTCGAGCTGTCGGCCTGCGCTGAGGTGACGAGCCTCCCCGTAGTGACCTCGAGTATAAACTCTCGAACTTACCTATTCACTTCTTCTCATTAGGAGTAATGTCCTACAACTTGCCTATCGTATGTGATTGACTAGGATTGATGACCCTAAATGGATCTTTCGGTTGGGTAAATGATATAAAGGGAAGTACCTTAGCTTTCTGAATTTGCTATATGAATAAGCCTAATTAAGTACTCGGCTAACACGATCATGCACCGCATTGCATGTGCTTTGGTGAGGAAGTGTAGTTTAGAGAAATTTCCATGTGTGAATGGTTGATGTAGTCGCTTGAGGGAGTGTCGTACGAGGGCATGCATCATTATTGCATACCATCCCTACATTAATAAGAGTAGTTAGGGAATGATTGTTGTACTACTTTATCATTACTGCTTGATTGAATTGATAACATGTTAACCTTTGCCTTATGGTACCACTAAGTTGATCACTCACTTCCACTCTGGGACGGTGTTTTAAAACACCAACCAGACTTTATTATAGATGCAGGTGATGAGGATGTATATGCAGCGGAGTTGGACTTCACAGATTAGGAGGAAGAGTTCTCCTATGTTCAGCTCTCTGGTAGGTCTATGTAGACCCCGTGCTGCTTCGATGGGATTTCATGGATACATGGATTAGTCGAAGACTTACATTTTGTCATTTTGTATATTTTAAGTTAACACATGTATATATTTGGCACGGTAATATACTCATACTCTGAAGGTTGTGAAACACATACATATACCTTATATATCTATCTCAGTCTTCCGCTTGCTTAATTACATTAACTCTAGAGTATGATATGCCAATTTAGTGTAATCCCTCTCATGTTTAATGCACTAATATGGACAACATTTAAACATCATTATCTATGTTGCATAAGTGATGCGTTGGATCTCGGGAGTTAAGCTTTGCTTGACCCTCAAAATTTGGGGTTGCAGTTAATGTATAAGTATTGATACAAGTCACATATCATACACAATACACACTATCCTTATAGGCTTTGATTTTACATATGAATCTTGTATAAGCCTGAAAGAATGAGCTATAGATGTCTTAGAGTAGGGGTGAATAAGACAATGTCAAATATTTTGATACAATGTAGAATAATAAATCAATTGAATACAATTTTGCAAAGTACTGAATTCTTGATTCAACTAGTTCGTAGGACAACCTTACACCTAAAAGATTTAGGTAGGACAACCTTATTTCACAACGTCTTTGAAATCAAAATATCAAACTATTTCAATGAATAAATAAATCACCATAATAACACAAATAATAATATCTAATCACTACAATGCACAAACGAGTTATAGTGGTTCGGTGCTTCAATGCAACCTACTCCACTCCCAAAATTATTATCCTCATTATTTTGGCTTTCACATTTTAAAGTTTTCCAAGGTCACCTTAACAACCTTATACAGTTATTGCAATTTTCACGGGCTATCCCAATCAAACCCACTTTAGGATTTTATGGGATCATCACAAACAAACCCACCGAGATTTTTGGCTATCTCAAAAGAATCCAAACAGAAATAATTTAAAAACAATACTTATCTTTGATTTGGCGAGTCGAAGTCGTAGCTATAGCATGAATACACTAATCTTCTTCTTGAGATATTGATAAAGACGTATGAGTTCAATGCAAAAAGATATAAAGGGATCTAATAGATTTTCAATGAAATAAATGAAACCCTATAGCTGCAAATTTGATTCTCCATTTTCTCAAAGTAGAGTAAGGATTACTTTATCAAAACAGTTTAATCAAACCTTAAGAAGGAGAATGGATAAACTAATAATAATATGAATTACAATACAAATAGCTCAAGGAAACTTGAAGAATTTCTCTTTACAACACAATATGAAACTATGAATTTTCATTGTTTTTAAAGTAAGAGAAAGCCTCTATTTATATCCAAGGATCTGTGTAGTTCAGCTAGCCCGAGAATCGGTTTGGTTGACGTTCCAATCGAAACTCGAATCTCACGGGCTAAAATATTTCAAAACATCAGCTAGCCTAAACCCAATTTTGATTGGCCGAACACCAGATTCGGCTCGCCAAGCAGGAGGTTCGGCTGGCCTAACTGGTCCAAAATCCGATTTTGTTCCATTGCTGGAAACTTGACCGAAACCACCTTGGGCTGGCTGAAAGCAAGTTTGACTGACCGAACCTACCGCAAAAAGATCTTTTCAGATCTGTCTTTTTGACCGAATATTATAGGGTTGGCCCAAATGGTTAGGCTAGCTGAACCGGACTTCGGGCTAGCCTAACTTGAGTGTATTTAATATAAAATATGATTCTAAATATGCATGAGTGAAATACACTTAACCTATGGTCAAACTAGGTTTATACCACGTGTAGGTTGACTCATACGAAGTGTTCTAAAGCTCAAATCATGAATAGTCTTACTTTGAGATATTAAGCCTTCTTTCCAAATTCTTTATCAAGTTGATAGCTTGTCTTCAGTTTGAGCTTGTGATCGTAACCGGACTACAAAATTTGATAAACTAAATTGTTCTTTAAGTATAACACTTACAATCTCCCCCTTTGTCAAATTCGTGATAAAACTTACCTATACAACAATACAACTTAGCACAACATATTACAACATCTCAAACAACACAAATCCTTTAAGTCGACGCTTTTTATCTTACTACTTCCTCTGAGATCATGCATCTGTATCACTCCCCCTAAGCACTTAGTTATATCTGCAAAAACATAGTTCATAAAGTGTATGTAAATGTGTGTGCTTTTAAATGTGAGAGAAATGATGATCTCATATCCATATCACAAAATATTCTCCCCCTTTTTGTTAAAAGTTGACAAAGGAAAATGCAATCAATGAAGCACAAAAGGATATAGTAAAAAGGAGCAAATGACATAAGGATAAAGTTACATAGAGTAAGCATAGCATAGTATAGTATCCAGTGTATGTCAGTAAGAGGTTTTGTCAGAATGCGTACAAGCTGTTTTTCAGTATTAATATATTCAAGTATAACAAATTTACTTTCAACAAATTCTCTGATATAGTGATATTGAATATTGATGTGCTTAGTGCAAGAATGTTGAATATGATTCTTATATATATTTATTGTACTGGTATTATCGCAGTATAAATGCATTGTTTCTTGATCAATACCATAGTCCGCTAACATCCTTTTCATCCACATTAATTGTGTGCATGCATTTCCTGCAGCAATATATTCAGCTTCAGCAATGGATAATGATACTGAATTTTGCTTCTTACTCATCCAAGAGATTAGACAATTTTCAATGTAAAACATCCACGACTTATGGATTTTGTATCATCCACATTACCTGCCCAATCAGCATAAGTATATCCAGCAATTTGTAAGGACGTATCATGAGGATACCATAAACCCAAATTAGCAATACTGGCAACATATCTAATTATTCTTTTTACTGTAGCTAGATGAGATTCCTTAGGGTTAGATTAATATCTGGCACATATGCCTATGCTAAAAGAGATAGTAGGCCTGCTAGCTGTTAAATATAAGAGACTACCAATTATACTGTGGTAGAGATGAGGATCAATGCTTTTACCTGTGTCATCTTTAAATAATTTGAGTGTTGTAGCCATGGAAGTAGCAAAGTTCTTACCATTCTCAAACCCAAATTTCTTAACTAAGTTTATCGTATACTTGGTTTAAGATGTGAAAATTCCATCTTCAAGTTGTTTCACTTGAAGTCTGAGAAAATAGTTCAGTTCTCCCACTATGCTCATTCAAATTCTAATTTCATAGAGTCTATAAATGTAACTTCTCGAAAAAATCCGTACAAGGACCCGAGTACCACCTCAGGCAAAAATCACCCAGGACCAAAACCTTCAGAAATTAGGTTAATATTAGCAAGTGTTAAACTGGAATGCTTATGAAATTAGCACTAATCACTTTAAATATGATCTAAAAGACTCAAACCATGCAGTATCATTGATGCTACATTACCCTAAAATCTAGAATTCATCCCTAAACCCGGTTGCTCTCGGGAACACACCGAAACTCCGTATCGGACCTGGACCGCACATCGAAAGTCCGATGACCGCGAAACTATACAGTTATGACCGCAAAACTGGACTTGACAACCCCTTCGAAAATTAAGTCTTAATTATGTCTAGAAATACACAACTTAAGCCTGGAGTAAAGTATGTGAGAAACATGAATATCTTTAGAAATGAAATCCAAATTTAAGTAATTTGAATCGTGTCGCTTGCATGCCAAATATAAGGATTCAGACCTTCAGAATCTGACCCAAATACACCCTCGGATCAGGAAAAATGTCTCACACATGTTAATGCACTTGTGGCCCTGATCGAGTGCCGGTGACCATTAAACTGAAACTGGTTCGCCACGGCTGATCTGCAAACCCGATCAGAATGAAAACTCAGACTGACCTAGATCCATGGTAAGGGAGCTTAAGTCTAACCGCATGTGGAAAATGGGCCACCATAAGTGCTCCGTTGGGCTGGAACAGACGCCCTTTGGATATAACCAAAGTTTATCTTGGCCCTAGGGCCATTTTCATCAGTCCTGGGCCTATTTAAGGACCTTAAACCCTCTCTCTCTCTCACCTCATACGAATTTGAGAAACCCTAGGGGAGAGAGGAGAGAAAAGAGAAGGGAAAAGAGAGAAAGTGAGAGTGAGATTTGGAGATTCTTCCTGGGATTCGATCCCGCTATTCCACGCACTCAACCACCATTCCTGTATCGCTATACAGGCGATTCTGATTTTGTTCTTAAGTAAGACAACCTAACCCTAACCTATTTTAGGGTTTCAAATAGTGTAAGTTATGAAATAGCTAACCTAATTCATGCCATAGGTTGCCAATCCGCCGTTGACAAAGGTTAAGTGTCTAAAACGAATCCGTTATGCGTTTACCGGTGTAAGGTACGGACTATAAATGTTTAGGTTATGATTTTCAAGGCTTTCAATGTCGGCTAATGATTTATTATTGACATGGGTGCCATTTCACATGCCTAATGCATTGTCTGTTTCGTTTTACATGTACATACGAACTATGTCAAAGTAGTGCATTTCATGTGTTTGTTGAAATGTTTGTATGAGTATGGATTCTGGATATGGATTTGCCATGATTAACTATTGTAGACATATGGTTGAGGTATACGTGACAATTCCTTAATGAAGGGATTTGCCCTAATACGTGATATCACCAATATACGTCATGAATGTTGGAATATGTAGTCTAAGTGTTTGTAGAAATGTCTGAATGAACAAGTGTGTAGTAAATTGTACTTTATATGGACGTTGAGAAGAGATTCTCAACTACCTTAACGATGTGTATGATTTTCTCTATGTAACTTATATACTTTGTCTGTTTTACTTAGGGACTGCATATGTGTGAATTCATGTTTAAGTTGAAATCCATCAAATGCTCACATGCTTGTATGATTGGAATTGTTGATCCATTACTACTCTAATTATCTTGTATGATTATCTATTATAATTGAATGTGTTTGGGACTACGGAATAGTCCAGGTAATCGGTAACAGGCACTGACTAGGTGGCTGAGGTTGTTTCACCACATAGGACGTGATCGATGAATCCGAGTCATACTTAGGATGTCGACAGTGGTTAGGCCACACGGAGTGCTTACGCACTTTATGTCGATCAACTCAACGTGCGCCCGTACTAGTCGAGCTCGTCAAGTAACCCGATTAACCCGATGTATGTTCACCATGTATGGATGTTACTGCTTGAATCTAAGGTACCAAACTTACCAGTGAAAACCCCTTTAACCTTGGTACCTTGATCAGCTATGACTCATGAGTCGGGCATGGTGGTATAGGACACCGTGGTCGAGCTGTCAGCCTACGCTGGGGTGACGAGCCTCCCCGTAGTGTCCAGTGAGCAACACAGCCTCGTGAGCCAAATACGGTGGTATGGGACACTGTATTCGAGCTGTCGGCCTACACTGATAAGGTGACGAGCCCTTTGTAGTGACCTCGAGCGTACGCTAAGACTGCATAGAGGCAACGAGCCCTTACCTAGCAACAGGAGTACAAACTAGGCCTGCACTAATAAGGTGACGAGCCCTTTGCAATGACCTAGAACCGCAACATCATATGAGAATTGCTAGGACTGACGACCCTAGAATGGATCATCGTTTGGGAATTGATATAAGGGAGGTACCTTAGCTTCCCAATCTTGCTGTATGAAAAGGACTAATAAGAACTCAGTAATCACGCTCATGCACCACACTGCATGTGCCATTTGGCGATGTGTAGAGAGCACGAGGAAGTGACTGACATGAGAGACCGTTAGATGAAGATCGCAGAGGGAGTGCAGGCGAGGGCATGCATCATTTATACATACCATTCTTGCATTAATCAGAGTATCTAGGGATGTTTGATTGTATTATTTTATCATTACTGCTTGACTGAATTGAGAACATGTTAACCTTTGCTTTATTGTTCCACTGAGTTGATCACTCACTCCCACGTTACGGGACGGTGTTTTAAACACCAACCAGACTCTGTCTTAGTTGCAAATGGAGACCCGACTGATGAGGCAGAGGCGGACTTCGCAGGCGATGAGGATGCTTTCTCATATATGCAGTATTCTGGTGGGTTTACATAGACCGTTCTGATCGATGGGGCTTCAGGGTTATACTTGTAGTGGACTATTACATTTTTGACATTTTGTATTTTGAAACAATACATGTAATTATTGACCTGGCAATGCATACATACTTTGGGGACTTATACTGATTTGTAAAGTTATACATATTTGAGTCAGTCTTCCACTTGCGTATTACAACTGTCCTTGGATTATGTTTTGCTGATTTGGCTTAATCTTATTCATGTTTTATGGACTAATATAGACAACATTTAATCATCATTAAATATGTTGCATAAGTGATGCGTTGGAACTCGGGAGTTGGACTTCTACTCGACCCTTGATTTTCAGGGCGTTACAAGTTGGTATCAGAGCATGATTTGGATTAAACTAAACCTGGGTTATGGTCACATGATATACGTTGATGCAAATTCAACGTATGAGGGTGCGAGGAAATGTAGAAACAGACTTAGGATTTCCCATTTCGCCAAACGGCAAAATCGACCGAAACGGACTATAGTAATTGGACCCGTAGGCTTTCCCGACCACGTGAAATGATCCCAACACCATTCTAAACTGTCAATGGACTGGTTTAGATGAAACTTTCGTAGGTCCTGCACTTAACTAATCGACATTACGTGAATATACGCGAGTGGGAAACTGAAATGACTCAAAACAGAGTCAGGGCCAAATCGACGCAATTCGGGGGGACCCACAGTGGACCCTGTACACTATCGGCACCCCGGGAGGGGGGTGGCCACCGCCCCACCACGTCGGCACCGCGCCTACTGCGGTGGACCGCGGTCAGGTTCGGCCGGGCCTGTCGAGCCACTGCGGGCCGGTGTTGGGCCAACCCATAAACACGTGTGGGGCTCACCAAATCACGTGGGGACCCCTATTTCTTCCCCTTTTTTCCTCTTTTCCTTCCCTACACCCTTCCAAGCTCTCCTTTTCTCTCCAAAGACTTCATTTCTTCTCTCAAACCCCACTCAATTCTCTCATTTTCTCTTATTCCTTCAAGGCTTACACCCCTCCACCGTTTTCAGCAAACCCCATCTTCTATCCCTCTCATTTCCTATGATTTGAGTGCATAAAACCTATTTTTTGTGGCTCAACATCTCACAACTCAACAATCCACCTTAATCCCACACTTTACTCCACTTCAATGGCCCTTTTCGAACTTGTGGCAGCCATCTTCTCCATTTCCACCTTCCTTTCTCTCTTGGGAAGGAAGCGGGCTCCTACGGATGAAGTCGGGCCTAGTCGCCCAACTCGTCCAAGGAGGAGAACGAGCGCAGAGGCAAGCATAAGCACCGCCCGTGAGCACAGGTCGAAGCGGGACCTAGATCCCCAAAGCCCGATCGAGAGAGCGCTACGGATAGGCTGTGAATACGGTCGATTTGGTGGCTGCAGGGTTGTACTTGAAGCTCACTTAGATGAGAGGTTGTTTGAGCTACACCCGATTATGGACTGCTTGGTGGACGTCGAGTGGGGTCCCATGTTTGAAGGTAAGTCTCATGCATGTGAGAATATGGTTCGTGCTTTCTACGCCCATATCTGAGACCCATCACTGGAGCCTCTCCAGTTCACTATTCATGTAGGGAGTTGGGAGCACACAGTCAATGTGGATCTGGTAGCCCGGATTATGGGAATTCTAAGTGGTGAGGTATATGCCAATGAGAATTTTTTTTTTAAGTGCGCTAGAAAGAGATCGCCAGACGCGATACCTTTGTGGCCGACTGGCTCCCTGGATGCGAGGAAATTGCCTCCCATCGACGAGATTGACAGATGACTTCCATTTACTTCACCACATTTTCACGTACAATGTGTATCCACGGTGGGGCAACCGCACTGAATGCACTCATTTGATGGTAGACTTCTTGTACAGGGTTGGACATGGGGACAAGTTGTGCCTGCCCACGTTCGCCCTACTTTAGATAATTTAGACCGTACACTCTGTCAGGATGACGTCTCACTCCCGTTCGGCCGGCTGGTGTGTAAGATTACTTAAGAGGTCGGCTATAAACTTAACATGGATGCTATTGCACCGATCCGGTACATAAACGATGCTACGCTTAACACATGGGGATTGGCCCTCGACAACGTCAAGCCCAACTCAACGAGTATGGGGAGGATTCCGATAGTGAGGGGGAGGAAAGTATTGATCTAGAGGAAGAAAGTAAGGGAGGAAGTGGTAAAGAGATAGAGGAGGAACAGGAAGAAGAAGAGGAGGCTCAGGACACGGAGGAGAGCTCCCCTCCTACGGCAATGGAGCATGACCCTGATCGGGCTGCTAGGGAAGCCCGTCTAGTTCGACTTGAGGAGGGTCAGGCTGCCCTACGATAGGAGATCATTGATACCCGGGCCCTCGTGAAGCACAAGTTTAAGAAGGTGACTCGCATCTTGAAAGCTATCCTGTGCTGCCTTCAGGACAAGGCGCCCCTCCTCCGTCGCCAGACTCGGATGTCTAGTCATCCTTGCTGTCGTCCTGTAGTTTATTTTGTTGTTGTTTTAGAATGTTTGCATTTTAATGTTTAAGAGCTTAGTAGTATCGTAGGTAGATAGTGTGTTTGTGTTTGTTAGATGTCTTAATGTTTGCAGCTCTACTTGTAATAGCTCATATACGTTTCTTGTCAAGATTCATGTAATATGTATTTCATATATTATGACAATTTTGGTAAATGAAATGCATGAAATTTCTTTAAGTTGTGTGTAAATGTTGTGTGGTTGAGGTTGTGGGCATGCTGAATCTGACCTGGGTTGCACCCTATGTTGTATATAGGGAATGCCACCTAAGGCCACATGGAGTACGGCACGGCTCACTCTTGGCGATTCGTTTGATGGGGCACCTCCCCTAAGCGATAGCCGTACGGACCCCAGTTCGGGCCCGTCTCCCTCTGACATTATGTCGCCCTCTCAGCCAACCACTGGCCCTACCAATGGGCCTACACCTGTTGTGCCACCGGTTCCAGAGCAGAACCGTGCGTCCTCTTCGACGCCATCTGTACCTCCGTCGGCTCCCCCTACTGATAGGTTAGAGCAGATGATGTTGTTGATGCAGCAGCAGCAGCGGCAGCAGGCATAGCAGCAGCAGCATCAGTTTTTGGTCACCATGGCGGGAATTTTTACCCAAAGCATGGGTGTGGCTCCGCCTGCTCCATTTATGCCCCCTGCTGGGAATGCAGGTGTCAGCAGCCACCTTGAGCGATTCCAGCGCTTCCGACCTCCCACTTTTATCGGTACTCACAAACTCGAGGAGGCAAAATATTGGCTTAATCGCATCTCTAAGGTGCTGAAGCCGCTGCACTGCACTGAGGTAGAGCAAGTTGAATTGGTCATGTATATGTTTGAGAAGGAGGCCAGCTTATGGTGGGATAGTGTCCTCCGTACAATTGCAGTCAGACACATATGGACATGGGCAGGTTTTGAGACCCACTTCCATGAGAAATACTATCCCGTCACCTATCGCCACGAGAAGGAGAGTGAGTTCCTTCGCCTCCGACAGGGAGGGATGACAGTGGCTGAGTATGAGAATAGGTTTACAGTGTTGGGCAGGTACGCCCTGTTGATTTTGGCAAACGAGCCGATGCATATGCGGTGTTTTTCTAAGGGCCTGCGACCAGATATTCGCTCGAAGATGTACTACACTAGCATACCTAGCTATGCTGAGCTAGTGAGCATGTCCTTGAGAGCTGAGCAAGACGGGGATAGGCAGTCCCATATGCAAGCACCGATGGCTCATAGGCAGCGACCAGAGATTCCGAGCAGACCATTCCTCAGGAAGAGGCCACGGGCAGATTCGCCGCCGAGGCTGATGGCTTCACCTGCCCTTGTGAGGCGACCTGATGTGTGGTGTGCCTACTGTAAGAGGCCAGGCCACACGGAGGTGAACTGCTTCACCAAGATGAGGGATAGCGGCTTCTCACCGCCCCAGAGGATCAACCGCCAGCTTCCCCAGGTTATATCAGCACCACCTCTGAGCTCGACACCAGCTCATCCATCATTCCGGCCACCCGCACCTCGATCTAGGCCACCTTAACGGCCTATGGTACCTCAGCCCAACCGTTTCAGCAGGCTCGAGTGCACTCACTTACAGCTGAAGCATTAGAGGTAGCACCTACGCCACCTATGGCTTTTGATGTTACGGCACATATCCAAGGTACTCCAGTCTTTTTATTAGTGGACACCGGGTCCACTGTCTCTATCATATCATGCGCAGCAGTCAAGCGGCTGGGGTTAAAAACTAGTTCTATGGTTGGGGTGAGAATCCTTACCGCCATAGGGACCTTCTTGGACGCTACTAAGATCTGTAAGGGGTGTTCTATAGATGTAGGGAGTGGGACAGCACTCCTTGACTTGATTATCACCCCATTACATCATTATGATGCCATTCTCAGTATGGATTGGCTCACTGAGGTGAAGGCAGAGATCGACTACGATACTAGAGTGGTGACAGCCTATGGACCAGGGGGCACGACCTTTACATTCCCAGTACAGGTCAGTTGGCCCTATCGCATTGATTGTGATACTTCCATGCTAGAGGACGCTCATGGTCCAGCGCTTGAGGACACTCCTGTGGTCCAAGAGTTCTCAGACGTGTTCAGGAAGATACCTGGACTACCCCCTCAACGTGAAATTGATTTTACCATCGACCTAGTGCCTGGTACGACACCTATATCTCTTCCGACCTATCGCATGGCTCCGTGTGAGATGGAGGAGCTGAGGAAATAGATCGATGATCTGTTAGATGCAGGCTTTATATGACCCAGCGTGTCTCCATGGGGAGCGCCTGTGTTGTTTGTAAAGAAGAAGGATGGATCTCTGTGATTACATATTGATTATCGCAGATTGAACCAAGTGATGGTAAAGAACAAGTATCATTTGCCTAGGATAGATGACATGTTTGATCAGTTGAAAGGGGCAAGGTATTTCTCGAAGATTGACTTACAGTCGGGGTATCACCAGTTGCATGTCAGGGATGAGGATGTGCAAAAGATGGTTCAGGACCAGCTTTGGACACTACGAGTTTCTCATAATGTCGTTCGACCTTACGAACGCACCGGCCGTGTTCATGGACCTGATGAACAGGGTATTTCGACCATTTCTGTTCTGATTCGTTATCGTGTTTATTAATGATATCCTGATATACTCTAAGAGTCGGGAAGAGCATAAGGAACACCTGCGAGCAGTCTTGGATACTCTGAGGAAGAACCAGTTGTTCTCCCAGTATAAGAAGTGCGACTTCTGGAAAGAGGAAGTTTAGTTCCTGGGACACGTGGTGTCCAGGGAAGGGATAGCTGTGGACCTTGCCAAGGTAGCCGCAGTTTAGGACTGGGAGCAGCCCGGTTCGGTTACTGAGGTGAGGAGTTTTCTTGGGCTGGCAGCTTATTATCAACGATTCATTCGGGACTTCTCGAAGATAGCCAGACCTTTGTATCAGTTGACTCGGAAAGATCTTAAGTTCGCTTGGAATGAAAAGGTAGAGGTAGCCTTTCAGGAGTTGAAAGACAAGTTGACGTTCGCCCCTGTGCTAGTATTGCCAGAACAAGGGGTCATGTATATGATATACACAGACTCGTCTCGCGTTAGTTTGGGCGGTGTTTTGATGCAGAAGAACAGGATTATTGCCTACTTGTCGCGACAGTTGAGGAAACACGAGGAAAACTACCCTACACATGACTTGGAGTTAGTTGTCGTCATCTTTGCCTTGAAGATCTGGAGGCATTACCTCTACGGAGAGGAGTTTGAGCTCTTTTGCGACCACAAGAGTCTCAGATACATATTCACTCAGCGGGACCTGAATATGAGGCAGCGGCGATGGATGGAAATCTCGAAGGACTTCAAGTTCGAGGTTTCTTACCATCCCGGTAAGGCCAACCTTGTGGCTGACGCATTGAACCGCAAGAAGACCATAGCGTTTGCGGCTCCACTAATGGTGGAAGAGTGGGACATGGTAGAGTTTGTGTGAGACTTTGAGCAGAAACTCACGGTGGAGGAGCCGTATGAGGGCATCGCACATATTCGGGCACGGCCCCTCATTGATGACAGGATTATCGTGGCTCAGGCAGACGATGAGCTATTGGCGAAGATGAGGGAGCAGGTTAGTACAGATGAGGACTCAGAGTGGAGAGTTGGCACGGATGGGGGCATACGTTACCGTGGCCGCCTATGCGTCCCGAACCTCCCTGACTTGAGGAAAGAAATTCTTGAGGGTGCTCACGATTCAAGGATGATGCATCCAGGCAGTACGAAGATGTATCACGACATGAAGAGGTTGTACTGGTGGGACAATATGAAGGCTCACATAGCGAATTACGTGTCTCGTTGTCTCACATGCAAGCAGGTCAAGGCAAAGCATCGCCGACTTCTGGTTTGCTTCAGCCCATGCCCATAGCTGAATGGAAGTGGGACTTCATCTCTATGGATTTCATCTCAGGGCTACCGAAGATGAGGAAGGGGCATAATTCCATGTAGGTGATCGTGGACCGGTTGACAAAATCGGCTCATTTCCTCCCTATCAGAGTTTTGAACTCTGCAGACGAGTTGGTCAGGTTGTACATCAAGGAGATTGTACGTCTGTATGGAGTTCCCTTGGAGATTGTGTCGGACCGAGACACGCGATTTACATCCATTTTCTAGACTCGCATCCAGAAAGCGATGGGTGTAAAGTTGAAGTTCAGTATCGCGTTCCACCCACAGACTGACGGGCAGATGGAACGGGTGAATTAGATTCTGAAAGATATGTTGAGGGCCTGTGTGCTGGATTTCAAGGACAGTTGGGATGACTGTCTTCCATATGCAGAGTTCGCTTACAATAACAATTTTCAGGCGAGTATTGGCATGGCTCCCTATGAGGCCTTGTATGGGCGCCCATGTAGAGCGCCGCATTGCTGGGCAGAGGTTAGCGAGAAGAGCTTGATTGGCCCAGAGTTAGTTCAGGTGACTTTAGAGAAAGTCGACATTATCAGGCGCCGACTTCTGACAGTGCAGAACAGACAGAAGAGCTATGCCGATATGAGGCGGCGACCACTAGAGTTCGAGGTCGGAGACCATGTGTTCCTCAGAGTTTTTCCTATGAAGGGAGTCCTTCGGTTTAGCAAGAAGGGGAAGCTTACGCTTCGATTCATTGGCCCATTCCAGATACTTGATCGAGTGGGTGTGGTGGCATACCGCCTTACTTTGCCTACACCACTTGCAGGCGTGCATAATGTATTTCATGTATCTATGCTGAAGAAATACATTCCCGATCCTTCCACATTATCAAATGGGAGCAGGTATAGTTGAACGAGGATGCTACATATATACTACGGCCGACGCGTATCCTAGATAGGAAGGAGTAGGTGCTGCGTAGCAAGGTTATTCCACTTGTGAAAGTGCTGTGGACGCTCACATGGAAGAAGAGGCTACTTGGGAGACAGAAGCCGAGGTTTGAAAGAACTACCCTCAGATTCTCGAGGAGTACGAAAATATACTAATTTCGAGGATGAAATTTTTCTTTAAGGGGGGTAGATTATAACGTCTCGGAAAAATCCGTACAAGGACCCGAGTACCACCTCAGGCAGAAATCACCCAAGACCAAAACCTTTAGAAATTAGGTTAATTTTAGCAAGTGTTAAACTGGAGTGCTTATGAAATTAGCACTAATCACTTTAAATATGATCTATAAGACTTAAACCGTGTATTATCATTAACACTACATTACCCTGAAATCTAGAATCCATCCCTAAACCCGGTTGGTCTCGGGGGCACACTGAAACTCCGTATCGGACTTAAACCGCACGTCGAAAGTCCAATGACCGCGAGACCGTGTAACTATACAGTTATGACCGCATTACTGGACTTGACAACCCCTTCGAAAATCAAGTCTTAATTGTGTCTAAAAATGTACAACTTAAGCCCGAAGCAAAGTGTATGAAAAACATGAATATCTTTAGAAATGAAATCCAAATTTAAGTAATCTGAGTCGTGTCACTTGCGCACCAAATATAAGGATTTAGACCATCAGAATCTGACCCAAATACACCCTCAGATCAGGGGAAATGTCCCACACATGTCATTGCAGTTGTGGCCCTGATCGAGTGCCGGTGACCGTTAAACTGAAACTGGTAAGCCACGGCTGATCTGCAAACCCAATCGGAACGAAAACTCAGCCTGACCTAGATCCATGGTCAGGGAGCTTAAGTCTAACCACACGTGGAAAATGGGCCACCATAAGTGCTCCGTTGGGTTGGAACAGACACCCTTTGGATATAACCAAAGTTTATCTTGGCCCTAGGGCCATTTTCATCAGTCTTGGGCCTATATAAGGACCTTAAACCCTCTCTCTCTCACCTCATACGAATTTGAGAAACCCTGGGGGAGAGAGGAGAGAAAAAAGAAGGGAAAAGAGAGAAAGTGAGAGTGAGAGTTGGAGATTCTTCCAGGGATTCGATCCCGCTATTCCACGCACTCAACCACCATTCCTGTATCTCTATACAGGCGATTATGATTCCTTTCTTAGGTAAGACAACCTAACCCTAACCTATTTTAGGGTTTCAGATAGTGTAAGTTATGAAATAGCTAACCTAATTCATGTTATAGGTTGCCAATCCGCCGTTGACAAAGGTGAATGTCTAAAACGAATCCATTACGCATTTACCGGTGTAAGGTGCGGACTATAAACGTTTAGGTTATGGTTTTCAAGGCTTTCAATGTCGGCTAATGATTTATTATTGACGTGGGTGCCATTTCACATGCCTAATGCGTTGTCTGTTTCGTTTTACATGTACATACGAACTATGTCGCAGTAGTGCACTTCATGTGTTTGTTGAAATGTTTGTATGAGTATGGATTCTGGATATGGATTTGCCATGATTAACTATTGTAGACATATGGTTGAGGTATACGTGACAATTCCTTAGTGAAGGGATTTGCCCTAATACGTGATATCACCAATATACATCATGAATGTTGGAATATGTAGTCTAAGTGTTTGTAGAAATGTCTGAATGAACAAGTGTGTAGTAAATTGTACTTTATATGAGCGTTGAGAAGAGATTCTCAACTACCTTAACGATGTGTATGATTTTCTCCATGTAACTTATATACTTTGTCTATTTTATTTAAGGACTGCATGTGTGAATTCATGTTTAAGTTGAAATCCATCAAATGCTCACATGCTTGTATGATTGGAATTGTTGATCCATGACTGCTCTGATTATCTTGTATAATTATCTATTATAATTGAATGTGTTTAGGACTACGGAATAGTCCAGACATTCGGCAACAGGCACTGAATAGGTGGCTGAGGTTGTTTCACCACATAGGACGTGATCGATGAATCCGAACCGTACTTAGGATGTCGGTAGTGGTTAGGCCACACGGAGTGCTAATGCACTTCATGTCGATCAACTCAACGTGCGCTCGTACTAGTCGAACTCGTCAAGTAACCCGATTGACCCGATGTATGTTCACCATGTATGGACGCTACTGCTTGAATCTAAGGTACCAAACTCACCGGTGAAAACCCCTTTAACCTTGGTATCTCGATCAGCTATGACTCATGAGCCGGGCATGGTAGTATGAGACACCGTGGTCGAGCTTTCAGCCTACACTGGGGTGACGAGCCTCCCCGAAGTGTCCAGTGAGCAACACAGCCTCGTGAGCCAAATACGGTGGTATGGGACACTGTATTCAAGTTGTCGGCCTACACTGATAAGGTGACGTGTCCTTTGTAGTTACCTCGAGCGTACGTTAAGAATGCGTAGAGGCAAAGAGCCCTTACCTAGCAACAGGAGTACAAACTAGGCCTGCACTGATAAGGTGACGAGCCCTTTGCAATGACCTAGAACCGCAACATCATATGAGAATTGCTAGGACTGACGACCCTAGAATGGATCATCATTTAGGAATTGATATAAGGGAGGTACCTTAGCTTCCCAATCTTGCTGTATGAAAAGGACTAATAAAAACTCAGTAATCACGCTCATGCACCACACCGCATGTGCCGTTTGGCGATGTGTAGAGAGCACGAGGAAGTGACTGACATGAGAGACCGTTAGATGAAGATCGCAGAGGGAGTGCAGGCGAGGGCATGCATCATTTATACATACCATTCTTGCATTAATCAGAGTATCTAGGGATGTTTGATTATATTATTTTATCATTACTGCTTGACTGAATTGAGAACATGTTAACCTTTGCTTTATTGTTCCACTGAGTTGATCACTCACTCCCACGTTACAGGATGATGTTTTAAACACCAACCAGACTCTGTCTTAGTTGCAGATGGAGACCCGACTGATGAGGCAGTGGTGGACTTCACAGACGATGAGGGTGTTTTCTCATATATGCAGTATTCTGGCGGGTTTACATAGACCATTCTGATCGGCAGGGCTTCAGGGTTATACTTGTAGTGGACTATTACATTTTTGATATTTTGTATTTTGAAACAATATATGTAATTATTGACCTGACAATACATACATACTTTGGAGACTTATACTGATTTGTAAAGTTATACATATTTGAGTCAGTCTTCCGCTTGCAATTATAACTGTCCGTAGATTATGTTTTGCTGATTTGGCTTACTCTTATTCATGTTTTATGAACTAATGTAGACAACATTTAATCATCATTAAATATGTTGCATAAGTGATGCGTTGGAACTCGGGAGTTGGACTTCTGCTCGACCCCCGATTTTCAGGGCGTTACAATAAACTTGGAAGAAAGGTTAGTAGTTGTTGATATATAGAGAATATCATCTACATATATCTGAACAATCAATAGCTTTTCATTAATTCTTTTGATGAATAGAGTTTTATCAACACTACCCATTTTAAAATTTTGACTAAGAAGAAATTTTGTTAATTTTTCAAACTAGGTTCTAGGAGTTTGTTTTATTCCTTACAGGGCCTTTTTAAGACAGTATACGTTGTTAGGAAGTTTAGGATCTTTGAAACTTTTAGGTTGCTCTACATAAACTTATTTATTTAAATCACCATTTAAGAAGGCACCTTTAACATCCCTTTGATAAGGTTTTTATGACATGCATGGAGATAAATAGTCTGATGGATTCAAGACAAGCGACTGGAGCAAAAGTTTTATCATAGTCGACTTATTCAATTTGGGTGTACCCTTGGACAACTAATCTTGCTTTATTTCTCAAGATATTTCCAAATTCATCAGATTTATTTTTAAATATCCATTTAGTTCCAATCACATGTTTGTTAGATGTTCTAGGCACTAAATACCAAACATCATTCCTGACAAATTGATTTAGTTCATCTTGCATAGCTAAAATTCAATTTTCATCAGCTAAGGCTTCATTTACATTTGATGGTTTTATCTAGGAAGTGAAGCATACATGATTACAAATGTTTTCAACTTGTCTTTTAGTTTGAACACTTGTGTGAGGGTTACCAATAATTTGATTACTCGGATGGTCTTTGACTTGTCCATTCTCAGTTGCATTTGGTTTTGATGAAGGTGTTGATTGATTGAATATAATAACCGCATCATCATGTTTATTAGCTGGAGTGATACTTTGATCATCAATTACGACATTTATGGATTCTTGTATCACTCCGATTCTTTTATTTAGGATAGGATATGCTCTAATGTTTAGAGCGTACCCTAGAAAAATACCTTCATCACTTTTTTGCTTCAAATTTTCCCAGAGGTTCCTTATCTGCTAAAATGAAGCATTTGCTTCTGAAAGTATGAAAATATGTTACTGATGGTTTTTTATTAGACCAGAGTTTCATAAGTCATTTTATTTAAACCTGCTGTTACATATACTCGATTAATAATATTTCAAGCAGTGTTGATAGCTTCAGCCCATAAATGTTTTGCTAATTTTTTACCATTAAGCATAACAGTCCCCATTTCTTATAGAACTCTGTTTTTCCTTTCAGCTATACCATTTTGTTGAGGAGTTTTAGGAGCAGAAAATTTATGTAATATTCTATGGTCATCACAAAACTTCTCAAAATTTCTATTTTAAAATTCTATTCCATGATCACTTCTTATCTTTTTCACAAACAATTCTTTTTTTGTCTGGATGCGTTTAAATAACTTTTTGACTTCGTCAAAAGCATCTGACTTTTCTCTTAAGAAGGCTACCCATGAATATCTAGTATAGTCATCAACTACAATATAAAGTAATTTTTTACCTCCTCTACTCTTTGTTCGGGTTGGTCCAACAAGGTTCATATGGAGTAATTTGAGGGGTCTGGATGTGGTAAAGGAGTTTACCTTCTTCTAACTACTTCTGATTCATTTACCTATTTGACAGGCACCACAAACTTTCTTTTCCAATTTTTTTAACTTGGATAAGCCTCGAAGATGATCTCTCTTGATAAGTTTGTATAGATCTCTAAAGTTTACATGTCCAAGACGTTGATGCCATAATTTAGTTTCGTCTGTTTGGACCATATAGCAAGAGTGACTCAAGAAACATGATTCATCAATGATATAACAATTTTCAGAGGTTCTTCAACCATTTAATATTATATGACCTTGATTATTAAGTATTTCACATCCATGATCAAATTTAACACTATGACTATTATCACTGATTTGACATGTGCTTAGCAAATTGTGTTTCAAACCTTCAACATATAAAACATCTTTAAAAATAGGAAGATTGGGAAGTTTTACATTACCTCTTCTGCTGATTTTGCAGTTGCTGCCATCTCCAAATGTTATTGAGCCTCCATCAATGTGATTGTATTTGAAAGTATCACCTTATAACCTATCATATGTCTAGAGCATCCACTATCCAGATACCATCTTGAATGGCTATTAGCTTTGAAAGCTATGTGGATAACAAGAAACTTATTTTTTGGAACCCATTTCAATATGTTTTTGGGTTTAGGAGGATTTCTAATGGTGGATTAGTTTGAGAGCAATATTTTTTTTCTTATTCTCACTTACTCTTATAGTTCTAGAGTTGGATTTCAAAAGCTCATTAAGTAAGTCCACTATCTTATTTGCTAGAGATGGATTATAATTTTTTTTCTTTGATAGTTGGACTTAGTTTTTAGATAAAGAGGTTTTTGATGAGATTTTTTCATTTTCTTTATTTCCTTAGTAGTTTCTTTTTTAGAGTTTGAATATTTATCTTTAACAAATATAAGAGCTGTATCTTTAGATTTTTCTGAACAATTCTTGGTATATCCTAAGCCGGATTTGTTGTTAATTCGATGAGATGCAGATAGTAGTTTTTCAAGTCTCGGGTCACCTTGGGTATATATCCAAGTCTCTTTAGAATTTTTTAGAGAAGTAATTTCTAATAGTAAATTTTTATTTTCAGTTTTAAGATCTTCAATTTCAGAATTTTTTAGATTGAGTTCAAGTTTGGTTTTCTCAAAACAATTAGAAAAATGTGATTTCTCCAAAACAGATTTTTCAAGTTCTAATTTTAAATCCACAAATTTATCTTTTTGAAATTTTAATTTTTTTGCAATCTTCCAACTTTCTTTATATAAGGCATCATAGGCTACTTGAAGATCTTCATTTTCAACATCCCTTCCTGGCATTTCATAATCAGAAGTTTCATCTTCATTTAAGGAAGTATGTCTTGCTAAGATCATAAACGCCTTTAGATCATTTTGCAGTTTTTTTATCTGATTCATCAGTTTCTGAATTGGATTCAGATTCAGACGATTCATCCCATGTGGCGATCATGCCTTTTCTTTTAAATTTATCCTTCTTAGGACATTTTGTAGCTAGATGCCCATATTCAAAATAGTCGAAACATTGAGAATCTTTAGATTTAGATTTCCAATTTCCTTTTCTTTTGTCAATCAATTTTTGAAAATCAGATTTATTTTTATTTTAAAAAATTCTATAAAATATTTTAACAAGCATAGTCATGTCATCCTCATTCTCTTCATTATCTAAGTCTTTTGATTTGGATTTTGAGGATTTTAGGGCTATGGATTTACTTTTGGGAGCTTTGAAATTCAACTCATATATTTGTAGAGATCTCACTAATTCCTCTACCTTCATTGTGTCAGTGTCTCTCAATTCTTGCATCGTCGTGACTTTAGAATTGAACCTGTAAGGAAGCGATCATAGGATTTTTGAACACACCTTGCTTTTAGGGACTTTTTCTCTAAGACCCCACATGGAATTAACAATGTCATTTAGTTTAGTGAAGAAATCCATGAATGATTCGTTTTCTTCCATATGAATTTCTTCAAACCTTGTTATAAGGATTTGAATTTTAGATTTCTTGACAATGTTAGTTCCTTCATGTGTCATTTCAAGTATATCCCAAGCTTGTTTTGTTGTATCACACGAGATGATTCTTTTGAACTCATCTACTGATAAAGCACAAGTGATAGCATTAAATGCTTTTGCATTAGCACAACTTTCACTTTTCTGACCTAGAGTCTATAGATTATAGACTTGTACTTTCATGGACTTAGTTCCATTTTCTCTTACTACTTCTAACATTTGAGGGACCCATTGGGTCATTGTGGCTTGCCACAAACTTTCATCAATAGATTTGAGGAAAATCCTCATTCTAGCTTTCCAGTGGGAATAGTTTGAGCCATCAAAGGGCAGTGGCCTGGAAATGGATAGACTATCGAAATTTGACATTTCAATGGCTCTGGATCTAGATCTAGGAAGTTAATCCTAAAAAGAACAACCTCACTTTGATATCACTTGAAAGAGCTATAGATGTCTTAGAGGGAGGAGGTGAATAGGATAATGTCAAATATTTTAATACAATGCAAAATAATAAATCAATTGAATAAAATTTTACAAAGTATTGAATTCTTGATATCAAATAGTTCGTAGGACAACCTTTCACCTAAAAGATTTAGGTAGGACAACCTTATTTCATGAGGTCTTTGAAATTAAAATATCAAACTATTGCAATGAATAAATAAATCACAATAATAACACAAATAATAATATCCAATCACCACAATGCACAAACAAATTATAGTGGTTCAGTGTAAGACCTGTATCATAGACCGTACCATTCCGTAGACTCTTGCGGTCCTCTCAGTTGAATTCCAGCGATCTGTAACCCATAATCGGTGTTTGCGCGTGACCCTATGTCGCATCCTATATATCTGAGTCGGCTCGACTCGAAACTTGTACCCTAGCAACCGCGTCATCGCCGCAATTCCAACGCCGCATCTCTTGCGCTGATGCAATACCTAGGCCGGGAGTTATAGGCCCGCGTTTATTTCGAGGAAAACGCCGCGTAAGAGAATCTCTACCAAATATCAAATCAATTAATCAAATCATGTCAAGTACACATCCCATCTCAACCCATCACTTTATCCCATCCCTAAGTACACAACCCATCCCCAAAGTTATCTCTCTCTCTCTCTCTCTCTCTCTCTCTCTCTCTCTCTCTCTCTCTCTCTCTCTCTCCACCCATCCCTTCCTTACACCCATCACCCATCACTCTCTCTCTCTCATTTGTCTCTTCACTCCCAAGCTACCAAGGAAGCAACCATCTAAGCTTCTCATGAGAGAGCTAAGAGTGTGGCCCACCTTCCTACCACCCTATCTCTCATCTCCACCTTCCAATCTTCATCATCCACCATCAAAGAGCAAGCTAAGAGCCTAGGAGTTCAAGGAGCTAAAGAAGGAGGCCAATAGGTGGGTGATCCACCATTGATTTTCAATTTGATGGCCCACTTGTGATGGGACCAAATTTGATCTATGTGTTGTAATCTTATGAGGGGCCCATAGTGGTGGGGTCCCTCCACTACACCACTCTCTCTCTCTCTCTCTCTCTCTCTCTCTCTCTCTCTCTCTCTCTCTCTCTCTCTCTCTCTCTCTCTCTCTCTCCCTTCCCAAATATTGTGGCCCCCATTGTGATGTATGATTCATGTATTTTATCTAGGCCGTCCATGGGCCACCATGGTGAACGTGTGAATCCACGCCATTCATCACCTAGGTGTGGGGCCACCTTGACGTATATAGGTAGTGGGCCACATGTACGTGGACCCCACCTTGATGGTGTCCCATCCGGGCCATCCAGCTCCTTAGACACTGGACACTGTTTTAAAATAATAATAATAAATAATATATATAATATACAATCATATATATATATATATATCTAGTGGGTACCATGTGGGACCCACCTCTATGGAGCCGGATTGGCTATGTACATCACACGCTTAGCTGCTGGATCATCTCTAGCAAGCCTGTGGGCACCGTAGGATGTATATGTTACATCCAAACCGTCCATTTAGAGGACCTCAGCAGCACACAGCTATTGTGTGTAACGTCGGCAAGTTCCATGGACCCCACCATGATGAGCATGTGAGATCCACACCGTCCAGCAAAGCTGGGATGGTGGGTCCCACTGCATGACACCAGCACGTTTAATCCAGACTGTTCGTCATTTTTATTTTAGGACATGTGTACCCCACACATGATATATGTATTTTATCAACACCGTCCATTGCTGGACGGTGTCATGTAGGGCCACCGTGATGTATGGGTCTTATCCACACCATCCAGATGGTTGGACGGTGGGACCCACCTCTGATGTATTTGTTACCCACGTCGTCCATCTATGCGGACCTCACTTCCATAGCAGATGCATTACGGTAGTAAGTTCTGTGGGTCTGAGCATAAGGTTTGTGTTATATCCAAACCGTCCATCCATGTCGCCAGTAAGATGTGGGTCCTGTATGAGTTTGCGTTTCATCCAATTGTCTATTAGGTGGACCACGCTGCAAAATCAGTGGGGATTGAACGTCTACCATTGAATCTATTTAGGATCACAAAAATTCTGGATCAATATGAAATTGTTTTCCTCTTAATCTAGGTCTTTGTGACCTTATGAACAGATTGGATAGAAATAAACCTTATGGTGGGTCCCCGGTCCTGTAATTATTTATTAGTGAGAATCATTATCTCCACTGCTATTTATGGTGTGGTCCAGATGATCTTCGATCACCATCTCCACTGTTATTTATGGTGTGGTCCAGATGATCTTTGATCACCATCTCCGCTGCTATTGTGGTATGGTCTAGGTAATCTTTCGATATAATTCCCTTTTTGGGAATGTATATGAGGCCCATTGGTGCGGCCCATGCAATGCGGCCCACTTGATGTAATGCGGCCCATTGTGATGTATATTAGGCCTGTGAGTGAGGCTCGATGTGATGTATTTATGGCCCATGTGCCGAGGCCCATTGTGATGTATATGGAGCCCATGAGTGAGGCCCGATGTGATGTATTTATGGCCTATGTGCCAAGGCCCATTGTGATGTATATGTGGCTCATGAGTGAGGCCCGATGTGATGTATTTATGGCCCATGTGTCGAGGCCCATTGTGATGTATATGTGGCCCATGAGTGAGGTCTGATTGATGTATTTATGGCCCATGTGCCGAGGACCATTGTGATGTATATACGGCCTGTGAGTGAGGCCTAATGTGATGTATTTATGGCCCATGTGCCGAGGCCCATTGTGATGTATATGCGGCCCATGAGTAAGGCCCGGTGTGATGTATTTATGGCCCATGTGCCAAGGCCCATTGTGATGTATATGCAGCACATGAGTGAGGCCTGATGTGATGTATTTATGGCCCATGTACTGAGGCCCATAGTGATATGTATTAGGCTCTTGAGTGAGGCCCATGGTGATATATATTAGGCCCTTGTGTGAGGCCATGGGCCCACTATACGTTTGGCTCTATGTGGGCTACTCCTTGGGAGCAATGTTGGTTAAATATCCACATTGATGAACAATGATGGTTAAATGTCCACATTGTGACCTTCCCTTAAGCCCTTTGTTAGGCCGGTTATCGAGGTCGATTATTGATCTCGGTTATCGATACTGATTATGAGTATGTGACAGCATAGCATCATGATACATGCCCATACACATCATCTACATGTTTGTTATGAGATGTGGTTGACCTTTGCATATGCCATAAGGTGGATTATTATGGGACTCCCTGATAGGAGGAGTTTCCACATAAGTGCATGGTACGTGTAGGATTGTTGCATGACTGAATGGTATGACTCATTCATCTCACATTTTATGATATGACCACAGTACACCCTAGTGACATCAGGGTTGTGGCCTCCACAAGCATGTCGTGGATGGTCAGATGGGACACTGAAAATATTTGGTTCTAGCATACGGGCATCATAGATGTCCCTGGGTGAAAACTCCTAAACCTCCATGGCCAGGAGATGCCCCAACGTCTAGACCGAGTGGATATATATGAGCGCATGAGGGCCATATACCAGTAGGCCACGTCTCCCACTATGTCGAGGTCGGTTGGGAGGGGGTGTAACCTTATCCACCTGAGTGAGGAGGCAATATCTAGGTTGAGTTTGACCAGCTTGAGGAGCTGAGCCTGATATTGGGAGGCGGATAGTGAGGTCCCTTTCACTTACCTATTTGTGCGCTTGGATAGGGGTGGCAAGCTGGTATAGAGTGTAATAGACCCCGGTGATGATCCCATAGATGTACGGTACTGATATGTGGACTTATTGAGTAAGAGTTGTATACTCAGTATTATACTCATTCATTCATTCATTCAATATCCACTCGAGCTGGCAGTTCACAACTAATTGATATGTGTACCTTTACAATGGCCAGGATTTCGGTTGGGGAACACGACCAACCTGAGGTCAGGAGTATACCACATTGAGTCTATCTATCCAAATTTTGGTATGGGACTGGTTTGGATAGAAGTCCCTTATGATGGACCCGTAGCCTATGATACTACGTATTATCATCCTGACTTCACACTCTAGCTTGATCATTTCATTCACACTGCATATTGCATACATCTGCGGCATATGGTATTCTGGGCTTCTACGTTTCTGCATTTATATGGCCTAAATGAGGTTGACGGCATTCGTCGACTCACCCAGATTTGTTTATTGCATTGCTTCCTCAATATATGATATTAGCTTATTATATTTTTTTTGCATCGCATAGCCTGGATAAGGCTGATGGTATTTATGGACTTACCAGCATATTTTCATATTACTCTGATATTATACAATTTATGGATTGCTAGTATTTTTGGCTACTCTGATATCTATATGCTTGGCACGTGCATCGCACATACTTACATCACCCTCTAAGCATTCTATAAGCTTATGCATGATAGATGCGTGCAGGTAATGTTAGGTTGCAGCAGCATTAAGCTTGGAGCGTGTAGCGATCTTCTGGAGCTTTGATTTTTTATATATGTATTTTCCTTTCAGCATTGTATTCAACTGTTTATATTAGTGTATATGTGATGATGATGTTGCTTTTATGATTTGGGTAAACTTGTGGTTATGCTTCTTATGAGATAAATGTACGTTGAAAAATTCTCCTTGTAGGATCCCAAGATCAGAATCTAGCATATAGGCATTGGGAGCTGAGAATGGGATACTACGGAGGCTGTCGGCTCCGAATTCGGCAATCGGGAATTTTGTGAGCCCGATTTTTGAGTTTGGGGCGTGACATTCAGTGCCTCAATGCAACCTACTCCACTCCCAAAATTACTAAACTCGCAATTTTGTCTTTCACTATTTCAAGGTTTTTCAGGGTCACCTTAACAACCTTATACAGTTATTGCAATTTTCATGGGCTATCACAATCAAACCCACTTTGTAATTTTACGAGGTCACCACAAACAAACCCGCTGAGAATTCTGGGCTATCTTAGAAAAACCGAAACTGAAATAATTTAAAAGACAGTACTTATATTCGATTTGGTGAGTCGAAGTCGTAACTGTAGCTTGAATGCAGCGATCTTCTTCTTAGTATCTTGATGAATTCTTTGTATGAGTTCAACCCAAAATGATATAAAGGGATCTAATAGATTTTCAATAAAATGAATGAAACCCTATTGTTGCAGATTCGATTCTCCCTTTTTCTCAAAGTAGAGTGTGGATTACTCTATCAAAAACAATTTAATCTAACTTTAAGAAGGAGAATAGAATAAGCTAATAAAAAATAAGAATTATAACACAAATAGCTTGAGAAGGCTTGAAGAATCTCTGTTTACAATACAATATGAAACTATAAATTTTATTTATTTTTAGAGTAAGAGAAAGCCTCTATTTATAGCCAAGGATCTGACTAGTTCGGCTAGCCGAACTTCAAAGATTACGTTCTAATCAAAACTCGAACATCGCAGGATAAAATCTTTCAAAACTTCGGTTGGCCTGAGCCCAAGTTCGGCTGGCGGAACACCATATTCGGTTGCCCTAACTGGTCCAAAATCTGATTTTGTTCCATTGCTAGAAACTTGACCAAAACCACCTTGTGCTGGCTAAAAGCAAGTTCGACTGGCCAAATCCCAAGTTGGGCTGGCCGAACCTACCGTAAAAAGATCTTTTCAGATCTGTCTTTTTGAGTGAATATTGTAAGGTTGGCCCAAATTGTTAGGCTGGCTAAATTGGACTTCAGGTTGGCCTAACTTGAGTATATTTAACATAAAATATGATTTTAAATATGCATAAGTGAAATATACTTAACCTATGGTCAAATTAGGTTTATACCACCTATAAGTTGACTCATACGAAGTGTTCTAAACCTCAAATCATGAATAGTCTTTCTTTGAGATGTTGAGCCTTCTTTCCAAATGATTGATCGAGTTGATAGCTTGTCTTTAATTCAAGCTTGTGATCATAATCGGACTACGAAATTTGACAAACTAAAATGTGCTTTAAGTATAAGCACTTACAAAGCATATGTGAATTGGACCCTCTACTAGCTTGGAAGCCATAGAGTTACTTTACCTTACTCCCTTATTTTAAAAGTTAGGCATAGGTTGTTATTAAAAGATAACAAACTTTGAAATAGTCTTATTCACCCCCCCTCTAGGACACTTAGTCATACTTTATACTTTAGTACTAGCGGTTCCACTGCAACTTCATAAAATTATTCACATTAACTTTTCAATCACCTAAATCCAACATTGGTAAGATTTGAAATGCACATTTGGACATGCTTTCTCTTTGGGTTCAACATTGTTCTCATTGGTTTTTAAAAAACAACAAACTATAACTCAATCATCAATAGAAGCCAAGTATACTACAACTTCATCATTAACCTGTCAAGCACTATGGAATAAAGAATTCTTAAAAACATTGGACAAGGGAAAGGAACAAAAATATTTTGTGGCAACAAATCAATAATTACAAATGAAATAGAATCTAGTATTTCATGGTTGAACAAAGCACATTGCTATAAAATATTATTTCCTTCAATTAGTGTGCTACCGGATTGAGACAGAGTACTATAAGACAAATGAATAGATGGTCGACATTGTTACCAAAGTAATACTAAGAGAAATTTCACTTTTTATAGAAATTTTGGGCGTCGTATTGGAAATGCCCTAGCTGATAGGATTTCATCAGATTGCATAGCGAAATATGACTTTCTCTAAATCAGAAATTAAAATTCTAATCCCAAGATCTTCTGAATATGATCATGTACAATTTCTAGAATTAAAGAAGAACTTGAGAAGTAGATCATACATGAAATCCGATGATGTGTAGTGATTTAATGTCGATGACTGTTCTCTAACCTAGAAGGTCTTTCCTTGATCTATCTTAGTACTGGAGATATCTAAATAGCCAAGGAATTTTCTCTTGTAAGTGTCAAGAAATCCTACAACCATCTATAAGGATAGACCACACAGAAGATGCAGAAGAAGGATGAGAAACTTCTTCATTTGCTCTCTTTACACACTTTTCTCTCTTTTCTTTAATTCACACGCCCAAAGGACCAAAGGGCTTCTTATACCAACTACTCTAGGATAGGATCAAATAAATAAAGAGAAAATTAGGGTTTTGGGGGAATACCAATATAATGCTCCGCTGCCCTATAATAACTTTATAACTTACTTTAAGGAAAGTGCATTGTTCTGTTTTATCTATGCATGTACTCATTATCTAATCCCTCCACTGTCATGGATATCCACTAATGATCATATCCCATCTAAATCAGAGGTGCACCATAAGATATGCTCCATTAGGTTATCATCAAGTGCGATCAAAGAGGTTATAATGATTAAAATAAACTTCAATGGTTAAAAACCTTTAAAAAATGATTAAAACAATCAAGGTGTTAGGCCTAATGGAAAAACTACTTGATAAGTTCTTGATCTATCCAAATCAAAGCCATAAACATGTTCTTAAGTAAACCAATGGATCCCTTGTTGTACCATGCAAGAATCAATAGCTCCTCATGGAATTACCCAGTTACATCCACTTTATTGGACCCTGTATGTGAAAATTCACACGTGGTGTAATGAGATTACCACAGTTGCATTGCGAAAGCTATGCGAGGCTACGGAATGAGGGCTATGTCCTAGAGGGGGGGGTGATTAGGATCAAATAAATTTTTCATCTTTTAAACCACAATTGCCTACTTAAGCTAATGTAAAAATTAAGCTAAGTAGAGCAATTAACTTTAAGGCTTCCAAGCCACTAGAGGGTCCAATCACATAGACTACAAATGATATGTTAATTAACTAGTTTAAAAATATGATAGTGTACATGTGCATGTGTGTGTGTGATGTGCTAACTATTATCTCCTAGCATTCATCTAATCATGTTTGTATATAATTAAACATTTCATCACATAAGCATAATTAAACGAGTGTTCAAATATAATCCCAAACATAAGCATGTACAGTAGTTCATTTTTCCTACTTCACTACCGGTGGACACACTCAACCCATAAGTACATTGGATTTCACTATCAAGTGTTTTAAATTAGGTTGACCTCTAACCTTTACAATCCTATACAAGGACCGGCTTCCCCAAGAGACTTTTCATGGTTTCTATAAGCTCGCCATGAACCTCGGTCCTACACAAGAATCATGTAAGACTCGTACCCTAATTAACCCTTTGTATGTTTCGTTTTCAATGCCGACATATTTCTGGCAGACCCGATCTACGAGTTTTAATCGTTACCCTATTTTTTGTACCGTAATACCCGAGACTTGTACCCCGGTGATCGCGCGAGTGCTACGATTCCAATGCCACGTAGCCCGCTCCATTTTGACCTGTAGATTAGAAGTTACAATTTTGGCACAATCCGATGTGGGCCACGCAATGCACGCAGGCCCTACTTACACAAATCTCCATGTTGTCAAATCAATCAATCCATTAATCAAGCCATCAATCAACCCATCCATCACTCATGTACTCTCTCCCTATTAGTCAAACAAGCCCATGCCTTTCTCATACAACCCATACCCCTACCTATGCTAGCCATTATTCTTTTCTTCTTTTTCTCCCCATTTTACCCTTCTATCTTTCCCTTATTCTCTCTTTATCCTAAAATCTCTACCACAAAAACTCCTTAACTCCCTCTCAATTCTACCATTTTCTAGCAAGAGTAGAGAGGGATTAAGAGAGAAAAATATTAGAAAGATTAGGGAGAGATTAAGAGAGAAAGAGAGAAAAGAGAGAGTAGAGAGAGATAAAGAGAAAAGAGAGTGTTTAGGAGAGATTAGAAATAGAGCTTGAGAGAGGCTTATGAGGGATCAAGAGAGTAAGTGAAAGAGAAAAGTGAGATTTAAGAAGATTAGGGGTGAAGAGGAGCTTAGTCGGCCATCCAATCTCTAATCCGAGACAATCCAACAGTCCATCCTTTGAGATGAGTGCATAGGAGGGTCAAAACCCTCCTAGTCTTTGTGATTTTCTATTTTGGTGGGCCCATAAGGGTGGGACCCAAGTTGATCATGTATTGAGTACGTGGAGGACCCCATAGTAGCGGGGGGGCACCCCGAATGTTGGATCTCTTTCCCTTCCTTTCCCTTTCTTTTCTTACTCTCATGGTGTTGTGGGACCCACAAGTGGGCTACGCTGTTGGAGAGCATGTTTCACACGCTATCATAGCGTGGACCACCTGTATGTGGCCCATCGTGATGTTTATTTTATATTTAAACTAATTGATTATGTAAGCACACTTGGATGGTGAAAATACACCAAACATTAATGTGATCTAGAGCTTCTTGGCCCCTGCCATGAGTTGGCCATTCAAATGGATGGAGTGGATTTCCTAGGTGGGTCCTACCTCACCCTTAAAACATGAAATCAGATTACATACTGAGTTACTCATTATGCTCTTATCATTTTGAGTAAACTCAGTTGGGCCCACCTTGAATGTATGTGGTCTATCCACGCCGTCCATCTGTTTTTTCATCTAATTTAAGGGGTGAAGCCCAAAATTGATGCATATCCAAAGATCAAGCAGATCATACCACTGGAAACAGTGGGGATAATGATTTCCACCATTGAAACCTTTCTAGGCCCCACAGTGATGTTTATGTTTCATCCAATCTATTTATAACATCATATAAACATGGATGAAGGTAAAACACAAATATAAGCATGATCCAAAACTTCTGTGGCCCTCTAAGTATTTTTCAATGGTATACATTCAATTCAACTGTTTCCTATGGAATGGTCTTTTTGAACATTGGATATGCCCCATTTTTTGGCTCAAGGCCTAAAATTATTCATTAAAATGTATGGATGGAGTGGATAAAATAAATAAATCATGGTGGACCTCACAAAGTTTACTTAATACGCAAAGCGTAGTGAGTTACTCACTACGCAATTCGCTTCCTTAAAACACAAGAGAGGGAGAGGGGCAATGGTGCTGTCGTTGCTGGACGTAATAATGTCTAGAGACACTCTGCCACCATCTACCTCCTAAAGCCACCGTATGGGCTTCAAATGTGGGCCCCATCATTATGTATATATATTATCCACACCGTCTATTTGATTTCCCTTCTTATTTTAGGCATTGAGCTCTAAAATGAAGCTAATCTGAATCCCAGGTGGGCCATACCACAAATCTAAGGGGTTGGGTTACCTATCGTCATTACTGGCTTTGCATGAGGGTTTGGAGGACTCGTGGGACACAAGTTGATGTATTTCTTAAATCCATACCATCCATCTATCTCTCGGCTCATGTTAGCCATTCAAACTAAAAATCTAGCCAGTCCAACCATTAAGTGGACCACACCACAGTCGACGGTGGGACTGGGAGCACCCCTCACATCAGCCATGTGGATGTGGGGTGGGGGCATCCCAGTCGTGGACCCCACCTTGATGTATATATTCCATGCCATCCACCACCTTCTCCATATCATTTTAGGCTATGAGCCGAAAAATGAGACAAATTTGAGTCCCGAGTGGACCACACCGAGGGAAACAAAGTCCTGTTGTTGGAACTTTCTAAGGCCTACTATTGTGTGTGTGTGTGTGTGTGTGATGGAACTTATCCAAGATTGGACTCCTTTGGTCCACAGAGTGCTAGACGACATAATGGACGGAAATGATTATCAACTTGTTGACCCCAAATAGTAGAACATAAAAACAGATAAAGTAAGAAAGAAAAACTATAATGCCCTGAATTTCCAAGGTTGAGCAAAGCTCTACTCCCGAGATCCAGCACATCACTTATGCAACATGAATAATGATGTTCAGATTTTGTCCATATTAATGAGTTAAACATAAGTGGGATTATACCAAAACAGCATATCATACTCCAGATATAATTTAATTAAGCAAGCGGAAGACTGAAACATATATATTTAAACGGTAAGTGTTTCACAACCTCCATAGTATGATTATGTAACCTGGTAGAATATATACATGTATTGTTCCAAAATAAACAAAATATCAAAATGTAAAGTGTCCATCTAATCCACATGTCCCTGTAATCCCGTTGAATCAGTACTAGGTCTACATAGACCTGCCTGAGAGCTGAACGTAGGAGAATTCTTCCTCCTCGTCTATGAAGTCCAACTCCGATGCATAGGCTTCGTCATCACCCGCATCTATAATAGAGTCTGGTTGGTGTTTTAAAACACCGTCCCAGGGTGGGAGTGAGTGATCAACTCAGTGGTACTATAAGGCAAAGTTCAACATGTTATCAATTCAATCAAGCAGTAATGATAAAGCAGTACAACAATCATTCCCTAACTACTCTTGTTAATGCAGGGATGGTATGCAATAATGATGTATGCCTTCGTACAAAGCTCCCTCACAAGCGACTTCGACAACCAAGTTCGCGCATGACAACCTCCCTAAAGTGCACCTTCCTCGCCAAAGCATATGCAATGCGGTGCATGGTCATGTTAGCCAAGTAATAAATTTAGGCTTATTCATACAACAGATTTGGGAAGCTAGGGTACCTCCCTTTATATCATTGACCCAAATTGAAGGATCCATCTAGGGTCGTCAATCCTAGTTAACCACATACGATAGGCAAATTGTAGGGCGTCACCCCTAATGAAAAGCAGTTGATAGAAAAATTCAAAAGTTTATACTCGCGGTCACTACGGGGAGGCTCGTCACCTCAGTGTAGGCCAACAGCTCGAACACGGTGTACCATACTACTATGCCCGACTCACGAGTTTGGGTTCCTCACTGGTCACTACAGGGAGGCTTGTCACCCCAGTGTAGGCCGACAACTCGACCACGGTGTCCCATACCACCATACCCAGCTCATGAGTCTTAGCGGATCATGGTACCATGGTTGAAACAGGATTTTACATTGGTAAGTGGTACCTTAGATTCAAACAGTGATGTCCATACATGGTAAACACACAATAGGCCAATTGGTTTGTTTGGCAAGTTCGATTGGTACGAGCACATGTAGACTTGATCGACATGGAGCGCATAAGCACCCCTTGTGGCTTAACCACTGTCAACAATCATAGTGCAACCCGGATTCGTCGAGTTACCCAATGTGGCGAGACTAATTCAACCACCTATACATGTATTGTTGTCGATTGCCTGGGTTATGTTGTAGCCCCAATCTTACTCAGATGCAATGGATAGACACATGTGATAATCATATCAGCATTTAATAAACATTCCAAATAAATCTCTCATTTGGGCATTTCATCAAGCACATTGAACACGTTACCAAACATTTGTGTTTCATCCATAAATCGCGTAGACGAAATTAAGATTACATGAAGGAAACTAAACATATGGATAAGGTAATTGAGGATCCCATCTCAATACCCTTATTAAATACAATTCCTCAACAATTTCTCATTCAGACATTTTACCAAACACTTAGACTACACATTACTAAATACATAGACTAGATTAGTTACGACATGAACTATAACAATTCCTTACACAAAGAGATCGTCATACATACGACAAACATGAATCCTAGTTTTACAGTCATGACAAGCACAAATCACAATTTCATGTTCATTCAAACATTTCAACAAACACATGAAATGCATCTTGTATTCAACATAGTTCACACATGCATAATATATTAAAAACGTTGTAACTAAGATCATATGGTAGCAATCAAGTCAGACATAAATCATTATCTGACATTGAAAGTATTAAAAACCATAGCCTAAATGTTTATAGTCCACACCTTCCGTTGGAATACTCGATTCGGACTCGGTTCAAACACTATGTTCCCGAATACAGAACAACGGTACCTAAACTATGAAATAGGTTAGCTAGTTTAACGATTACTCAATCAGGATTTCTTACCCAAATCGTAACTGAAAATGATTGTGTAGCGAAGTGGGGAGGTGAATCTGCATGTGGAGTTGTGGGAAAGAATCTCAGCAAAGATCTCCAAGAATCCTTCTTCCTTTCGTCCTCTTTTCTCTCCTTTTCTCTCTCTCTCTCCCTTAGGGTTTTTAGAAAATTCGTATGAGGGAGAGATGGGGTGGTTTAAGGGCTTTATATAGGCCAAGAACTGATGTAAATGGCCCCAGGGCCATGGTACACTTAATTTATAACCAAAGGGGGCTTGTTTTTGGCGAACGGGGCTCATCTGGAAGTCCACTACTCACTTACGTCGTGGGGCAACTTCCCTGACAATGGATCTATGCCAAGATGCGATTTCAATGCAATTGGATAGGCCGATCGGCCGTGGAGGACCCGTGTCAGATCAACAGTCGTACTTGCTTGATCGGGGCCAGAAGTATACAGATATGAGCAGGGAAATTTTCTTTTCCCATGGGTGAAGTTTGGTCAGAAAATGATGGTCTGAAATCTTCAATTTCGCGCGTAAGTAAACGGCCCAATTTACGTAAGTTTCAATACATTTTCTAAAGATATATTCGTGTTTCTCACACACTTTACTCAGGGCTCAAGTTATGCATTTCTGGACACAGTCTAGGCTCGATTCCCATGAAGGTTGTCAAGCCCAGTAGAACAGATATAACCCTACAGTTTCATGGTCATCAGACTTTCGACGTGCAGTCCAGGTCTAATACGGAGTTTCAATGTACTCCTGAGAGCGAAAGGCTCACGAGATTTTGCTTAGGTTTTTAAGTGGTGTTGAGTTAGCGGTATTGCTGGTTTTAGGTCTTGCCATTTGTGTAAATGGTGGTCTGAGCTAATTCCACCGATTAATTAGTTTAGTGCTTAATTAATTTTCATCAAGATTTCTACAGAATACGGTCCTTAAGTCTTCCTGCCTGAGGTGGTACTCGGGTCTTTATATGCATTTTTCTGAGACGTTACAAAAACAAACAAAAAGAAGTGTCGCTTCACCAAGTGAAGTGAGGGCGGAAGCCTCCTTGGGCTACCCTCACTCGTGGACCCCACCATAATGTATGTATTTAATTCACACCATCCACCATCTCCTCTAGATAATTTTAGGCCATGGGCCAATTTTAGGGCAGATCCGAGTCTCGAGTAGGCAGTACTAAGGGGAATAGTGTCCATCTATTGAAACCTTATAGAGCTCACTGTGGAGTCCCTGATCATCCAAATCAACCCAAACCAGAGTCTATTGGACCCCACTCGAGCTAAATAAGATGGTGGATGGATTAGATCATCCACTTGGGGCCCACCTTAATAGTGTATGCAAAACATAAAATAAATATAATAATAATAATTTAAGGAATGTCATACATGTGGGTAGGAACCACTCTTGCAATTTTTGGATCTCACATGTGGGACCCATCTTAATGTATATATCTAATCTGATTCATCCACTGACTTCTCTAAATCATTTCAGGCCATGGGCTGAAATATGAAGCAAATCCGAGTCTATAGTGGGCCACGCCAAGGGAAAAAAAATCCTGCTATTGAAACCTTTCAAGGCCTGGTGTAGGGTCCTTGTTTATCCAAACTAGTCCCAGTTTGGCCCATTGGGCTCCACTCGAGCTGGCCTACGCAGTGAACGAAGTATATCATCTTTGTGGGGGCCCACTTTGATGGTGTGACCAAAACCAAACATACATATATATATAATAAAGGAAATTGAGATCTCCAGTCAGTGTCTTATGGGCAGACTCCCACTCGGGGTGTGGAGTGGGGCCCACACATGGGATCCCCTATGTTGTATGTGTTTCATCCATTCTGCCCATATGGTAGCAAAAAATGAGACACGGCCACACCACTAGAAACAGTGGGGACAATGATATCCACGATTACAACCTTTGTGGCCCACCGTGTGAATTTTATGCCATTTAATGGTGTCACAAGCAATACATGACCTGTACCCTAGCCAATTGTGGCCAGGATGTTGGGAAGACACAACTATATAAGTCCTGTATCCTAGTCCATACCGTTCCTTAGATTCTGCGATCCTCCCCACCGAATCTTGGTGACCTGAGACCTATAGACAATATTTGCACGCAAGCCTAAGTCGCATCCTATAAATTTGAGTAGACTCGACCCCGAGACTTGTACCCTAGCGACCGTGCCGTCACCAGGGTTCCAACGCCGTGTCTTGCGCATCGATGCGATACCCAAGCCAAGAGTCGTGGGCCCATGTTTATCTCGAGGAAAACACCGTGCGTTGTGAATTCTGAGAGATTCCAGAGAATCTCTACTCACTTTCACATCACTAGTCAAGTACACATCCCATCACTAGCCCATGCTTCTTTCTCCTCAAGACAAGCAACCTACCCCCCTAAGTCAACTCTCATGTCACTCACACCCATCACTCCATCCCATCTCCCTTACAACCACCCTCTCTCTCTCTCATTCTCTACCCATTCCAAGCAACTGAGAGAGGTGAGAATGTCCAAGCATTCCAAGGAGAGAAGAACCCAAGTGTGTGGCCCACTTCCTACCCCTAATCTCTTATCCTAACCCTTCAACCTTCATCATCCTCCATCAAAGAAGAAGCCAAGGAGCTTAGCATTCTAAGGAACCAAGAAGAAGTGTAAACGGTGGGTGATCTTAGGGCTTTTGTTCATGGGACAAGTGGGGCCTACCGGTTGATGGTAGGGACCCCATTTTGGGCCCTAAGTGTGGCCAATGGCCCACTATGATGCATATATGAATTCCATGATGGGGTCATTCTCCATGGACCCGATCATGATGTTTATTTTGATTCCCATTGTAAGAAGGTCATTTAGACCTTGCAATTGTTGGTGGAAAAGGGATTTCCACCGTTGATTTATATTGGTGGGGCCCACAAGAATTAGGACATGTTGGGGTACCAAAAGTTATTAGAGAGAGTTAGAGAAAGGGATGAAAAGGAGAGGGAAAGTAGTACAAGTTATGCAGGACCCAAGTTGTATGGGACCTGAGTTGTGCGGGACCTGAGTTGCGTGGGTCCGCACAACTCACTCAAGTTGCGCTGGGGCACGCAAGTTTCATCAGAGGAGGATCCGGTGATGCAAGGTGGGGCCCATGGCACAGCAGAAGAGGATTGACACGTGCAGATGCCTATAAATAGCCCCTTACTCCCTCATTTAAGGGATTAAATGTTCGGGAGGTCAGTCCCTTTGACAGGTATTAAAGGTAGAGAGAAGGAAGGAAGGAGGGTTGCACTACTCGTAGCAAGTTGGGCAGGTCCTCGCAACTCGTCAGCCATGCAACTCTTATATGAGTTGCGCGGGTTATCTTTGATGGCAGTCATTATGCTAAAATTTTTGATAGATGATCACACTATTTCAGATATTCCCAAGGGATCCTAGCATGGGAAACCTGCACAACTCGTCTCCCCTGGAGATTTGATGAAAATGTGCCGGAATGCTGCCAAAATTTATATTTTGATTATGTTTGACTTATGTATTTTTTTTCTCTTTATTAAGAGATTCTATCTTGGAATCAAAGATCAAGAGGATGTTAATGAACTCAGAATAAATGAAATTGATGAATATTCTCTTTGTTCCATCTTTATCGATGTTAAATAAGAAACTCTCCCAAATCAAATGCATTTCGTTTCTAGTCGAAACAAAATGGCGACTCTGCTGGGGATCTTCTTATTTAATGTTGATTTAAGGATGACTTAGGGGGTTTTATCATTGTATAAGATGCCAAAAAAGTGACTCTCAATGGAAACATCCTCCCTTTCATCTATAGAATAAAATCTATTTACAGATAGACAACAGCTAACATTGCACATGACATTTGACAGGAACATATACATACAAATTCCAGAATATTAGGAGTTATGGCATTCTTAGCAAGAAATATACAACCTTCTACTTCATACCAACAGGATTTATAGTTGAGTATATATCTAATCAACATCACACTCGGCAAAAGCAGCCTCTACAAAATAAAAAATAAACTTAGAGTCACAGTTGGGGTCGTAACAGTCTCCCTAATAGCACAAGAAAATGAGAATGAATAGATAGTAGTAACTCAGGATGAGCCCATCGATACCGAGAACTGAAGGACCCATTACACGGAATGTAGCAAAGAAAAACCCTGAACTTGCTCCTCCAGCAATATATCCAGAAAAATATTCATTTTCATCATCGCTCCAAGAACTTCCGGCTCTACCTGCAGCAAGAATTCAATGGACTAAAAGACAAAAGGGTAAATCATGTATGGGGGATTCGCCAATTTGTGCATCACCTTGAAGTCTTTTGCCGCAATCAGTTGAACTTTACGAAAGCACGGAAGGGTCAAGCAGAACCCCTTCTTCGATAAGTCCTTTCACACCATCCTATTCTCGCTCTATCCCGGTAAAAGTTTCACTAGGAAATGGAGAGGCCATGGTATGTATGGCTGGGACAAGTAAAGATCCTCTGCCCACCACCAAGGATAGGTTAATTGAAATGGCTCAAGCGCAAAAGGCATTGATGGACGAATGTAAGAATCTTCAAGAAGCTCTGGCTACTCTCGCACACAATGTAGCCCAAATAATATCACCTCCAATGATGGCTACTACGAATGAACAGGAACAACAACCTGAAGGCTCCCAGTTGCCTCGAGTGGGGTCTCATGGATCCATTCTTGTAATGAGAATTATAACACAGGAAGAAGTGCGACAAGTAGTTGCGGAAGCTGTAAGAGAGCATGATAGTACAGGAAGGTTCCGGTATCAAACGTCATATCCGAAAGAAGTAGAGGATATGCCCTTTCCTGCTAATTTTAAACACCCCGAGTTTTAAAATTTTCAGGGAGATAGATCACCTGATGAACACCTGATGCATTTCATCACAAGTATGGGAAATTTCTCCGTTGTTCCCCAATATTGCCTGTGTCTATTCGGGTCTTCCTTGACAGGCAAAGCATTTCATTGGTATTCAAGTATAGCCTCGGAGTCAATACAAATGTGGGAACAAATGTAGGATACATTTATGTTAAATTTCTTTTCGTCAGATCATGATGTTAGCATAGCAGAATTAGCATCCATAAAGCAAAGGGAAAATGAATTAGTGGAAAAATTCATCAACAGATGGAAAACTTTAGGAACAGCATGCCGTCAGTTGCCTGAAGAGAAGGAACAGGTAAAAATGTGCTTAAGCTCTATGGATACAGGAATCGCATTTGGACTTACCAGTGCCAATATAAAGACTTTTCGAGATTTGGCCACCAAAGCACATACATTGGAGTTGATGACTAAAAAGATACCAGCATTCCAAGCTAGAACCTAAACAAGAGAGCTGAATAGGGCGGTGGTAAATGTCGTCGATCAAGAGAAAAGGAAAAATACATTCCGCGATAAGAAGGAAATGAAAGGAAGAGGAGGATCGGACCGGTGAAGAGATTATAAGAACAATAAACGACCACAGCCGTACGATTCGCCTAAAGACTATGCATTTGAAAAAGAGGATATATTGCCAATGATGGAACAATTATTGGCCGCTGGAACTATCAGACTGCCCTCACCAATATACTTGGAGGAAGTAGCGATGACAAAGGAGAGGAATTACTGTCATTATCATCTCTGTTTGAGACATCAAACAGAAGACTGCTTCACATTGAAAAATATACTACAAAGAATGATAAGATGAGGAGAGATCATCCTGAGAAAGGACAACGAAAGGTGACAGAAGGCGATAAAAAATCTAACAACTGTAAGAAGATCGCCAATGATACCGGTCAGAGAGACTGATTCAGAAAATTTATTTTCTATCAGCGGCCAAAACAGCGAATCAATGAGGCAGTTTATTGATCAGAAGAAAAGCCTAGGGGCATCTATACTTGGAATGCCTGATAATGGAAAGTCGAAGTGTTGCAGCCTGAATACCCCGATAACGAAGGAGCGAGGAGAAAGGTGTGGAGTGTTTTCTACAAAAATGCCTATGTTTGATTTCTCAATAACAAGCTAGCCTGTGTAATGACAATGATTTTGGTTACAAAAGGTATTGATGACATACCTTTCGAACCCAAAAGGGGGGCAAGATAGGTAGTAAAAATAATGTATAGAATGCAAATGAATGGAATGCAGAACGCCAATGTTTATTACGCTGATGATTATCACTATCATCATTAATCGCTCCTGCAAGCTTATCTTATCAAAATTTCTATCATCACCAGGCTGATATATTATCTTAAATATAGTATGAATATTAGCAGAACATTATCAGCAATGGTGAAATATCAATTATTGATTCACCATTTTTGGCAGTGGAATAAGAGTATATAGCCAACCACATATAAAGTTGACGACAGCAATTGCAGCTTATCATTTAAAGTAGCCTAGCCAAGCCATATATGGATGACTATACATAAGGCCTACCATCATCGACAGCATATATATTATTTGGGCGGCAGTGGAGTCTGTGACCCTAAAAAGCCCATAAAGAGCTTCATATGCACCCATGCGGGCAATTGACGAAGCAGTTATGTAAGACCCATGCCATCTGTATAGTTTCAGGGAGCGTCATAAGGATGACCAGAGAGCGCCCCTTGTGAATGGGTCTGACCTTGCAGGTGAAGGAAAAGTGAGTTTCCAAAGCAGGATGACTCCCCAGATCCTTGGTTTGATTTCAGTAGTAACTCATGGGGGCAAGTCTCTGAAACAAGAGACCCTCCACTAATGGACTGGCAGCCTTGGATTTGGTACCCCACGGCATCATTGCATACCCCGCGAACTCTAGAGAATTACTGTGGCCAACCCTATACATAAATCCTATTAAGTTCACGACCCCGGTAGCTTCATTGGGCCCCTCTGATGAATTGTGGTTTGTGAACTCCCCGGCCGTGATAAGCCCCAAGAACTCTAGAGAATTAAAGCGATCATTTACATAAGACCAACTCCAACTACTTATGAGTCTAAACTGTGGTAGCTCCAACTATTTATGAGCTTAAACTATGTGTGCTACTAATTGAAACTAGAACTTAGCGCCGCCCACACCATATAGACAACACTATATGATTAATAATAAAATGTAATATAAGAAAATTGACTGATTAAGCATGATGTTTAGCCATTATGTTCAAACATGATATTTATTTATGATAAGCATGCATGACTCATTAAAGTTTGTCTACAATGTCAAAAAAAAGAGATAGCAAATGCAAAAACAAGCTATGATAAATATTAGAAAAAGAGAGACAAAAAGAAAGTTCATATATCATTTGAAATTCCTAGAGCAAGCATGTAACAACACAGGTCATCTCTCAGTTGAACTTCGGTGGTTGCACTTTCAACTTCAGCCTCAGTGATAAGCCTGGCCTGGTTTTAGCGTCGACTAGCTCCTGCTCCAAGGAATTTATTACCTCCTCCCCTTTTGAAACAACCAGCCACTCTAGATCGGCTATCCGCCTGTTAACTTCAATATCAGCCTCGAGCTAGCTCACCTTTGAATATATTTTGCATGGCTAAGCCTCCAAATCTAGGATTTGCTACTTGAGGTTTGCAATTTTCTCTGTTATTGTCACCGAGGAATGCTTGGTAGCCTTGCTCCTCCAAAGAATGAAACTCCTTATCATACATAGAAACTATTACCGCCGCTTTTGAAAATTTTTCTTTAAGCTACAATAATTCCTATTGTCGAGCAAGAATTTCAAGGGTGATAGTCATATTGCGGACATCCACTGATTTGTGGAAGGTCTTACAAAAATGAGATAAAGACTCGCACAAAGGAGAATTATTGAACCTAGCAATTCGCACGGCATTTTTCGGAGAAGATAGCACTACCTCTAAGTCGGACCATTGAGATGGATCCTTAAATATGTAAACAGTTGCTAATATGGAGCTTCGCAATAAAGATAATGCTGGGGGAGAAATCTTTTTTAAAGATATGGTATTTAATACAGTGGCAATAGAATTTGAGCTTGTAGAGCCACTAGAGACCGCGCAAACTGCGAAATATAGGTAAAATGCATAAGTTAAAGGATATATATATATATATATATATATATATATATATATATATATATATATATATATATTACAAGAAAGTTAATATGAAACAGGGAAATAAAGTAACCACCGACTGCCGAAGTAGATGGAACTAGAGTCGCCGCTTCTACAGATGCCCTTTCCTCCAAGGGAGGTTCGGGTAAGTCCGAAGCCATGTTGGCAAAAGATGGAGCTCTGAGTTCAGTAATAGATGCCATAGTAGTTGGGGTCATAATAGTAGCAAGTTCTGTTTAGAAAGTTATGCCACGAACTACTCTGCTAGTCTTAATGGGAAGTTTGGGAGGTTCTCTCTTCTTTTTAATAGAACACTTATCGGAGCTAGAGGTGGGAAGTGTAACTTGAACCATATCCATGGGAGCCGGGAGAATTTCTGGAGATGCCACAATATCAGTTAGAGGATTTGAAGGCACTACACGCTGGAGGGGAGAATAATTGCTGCTTAAAGATATAGTCAAGTCAGCTCCGGCAATATCCTCATAGTCTCCATAGTCCAGGGGCTCTTCTCGCTCATTAGCATCTCCAGTGATGGCCTGAGGAGTGTCTACTTGAGGAAGCTCTTCATTAATCCCAGTAGTCGCTCCGACTCTATCATCCTCACCAATATCCACTTCCCCTTCTTCCACTTCTTCTATGGCCTCAACTTCTTCTGCGTCGGCATCTAATTCACCTTCTTCTCCTAAGCCGTTGGAAGAGGGTGTTCGACTGGTAGAAGTAGAACTGCAAGAGTTAAACTCTTCATCTTCTTCCTCAAAAGAAGATGATGATGATGATGATCTCAGAGGAGATTCTTCGATAACCGATTATTTTCCCTTCCGTATAGATTCCCTCCTTTCGGCAGATGCTGGGTTTTCTGTAGCAGTAGCCATGGAGGAGATAGAATTGATCATGTTTGTGACCGGGTCATTGCGATAAGGATTCTCTATGAGAAGGTGGTGATAGAATAGGAGAAGGTACTTCTTGGGGCTCTAAAGGCCCAACAGCTTCTAAGGCGTGAATAGGAGCTATAGGAGTCGGAATATGAGGTGCTTCATCGACATCTGCAGGGCCACTTTCTTCGTCGACATCTGTGGGGGCAATTTCCTTAGTCATAGGCTTTTTCTGAGATTTGAAATGCGTCAATGAAAACCCATGAGCAATCCAGCCTTTAAGAGTGTTAGCTAGTTTAGCTTCACGAATGTGTTCTCCTATGGAAATCTTCACGCAAATATCGCCAGGAGCAGGGGTGTGATCGTGTTTAATAGTATAACCTATCCCATCTCTTCTATCGCATTTCCTGAATCGAGGGGTGGGAATCCATATTGGCAAACTTACTGGCAAGCATCGACGAATGAGGAATGATTGATGTGCCCACCACTGCATCCACGGATAACTCGTGCGAATGAAAAAACCAAAACCTGGTATAATGAACTTTGAGTTGATGTGGGCTACAAGAATTTGTCTCCAAATTAAGCCTTAGTTGAATGGCCTTGTACCATAACAGCGCATGTTGTGAGTCACTTCTTCTGAATGGTCAGGAATGGTCTGATCATATCTAAATTGCCATGCGAATTGGCTGGGGTAATACGGTTCTCTCCAAAACTCAATGCATTCTCGTAAAGGCAGGCTGTTAGACCGTATTGATATGAAAAATGCTTGCTTAGGTGGAGGGAGCTCGTCATCATCGACGGCTTTGTGATCCACAATATATTGGGCAAATGAGAACTGGTAAAAATCAATGGCATTCATTGACTCAATGGCATCGATGACCCATTCATACATTCATTTTGGCATAATCATCCTCTGCTAATGGCATAAGGGGAGTCGGGACGGATGAACATAAGCTTTTTCAGGGTCATCATATGTCCATGAGAAATATATACCGAGCCATCCAGAAAAGTAGTGCCACGGGGTGAATGTTGAACTGGCCCTGATAGATGGGTTTTCGCAGTGTGTAGCAATGTCCCCAAAGGCTCGGTACAATGAGCAAAGTATAGGGGGCGCTAATGAATATCTTCGTCCTTTTGCCAATTCACCTACAACAACAAATACGGATGGTCTGATGGCGTCTGCCCATTTGGAACTTGAACGCATTACTGTACTCAGCCAGTATGCTAAGAAAGCCGCTAATTCACCCTTGGATGAAAATTCTAACGGGTTTCATATTTTGCGATGCGCGTTTTCTAGTTCATCCGAATTGTTGTTCTTAAACCTGCCAAGAAAGGAAAATCATGAGTAAAAATGATGATTAGCGAATGTATGAAGATCACAATGAAAAGAAGGAGAATATACTGTAGCTCTTGTGAAAAATGAGCTAGCCAAAGGAAAATTTTGTCAGTGTTGGGAAATTTGGGCATCTCCCTGAAAAGTTCAACAGTAGCATCCGATACTAGCACTTGTCTTTTGGAAGAAGAGAAATGCGAGAATTCTTCATTGGTAGGAACGTATTCATCATAGAAATGACCTGTCATAGGTAAACCTGCCATCTTGTGAATATCCCATAAAGTGATGCTGACTTCACCTAATGAAAGATGAAAGGAGTGTGGTGGGACACCAATAGCTTAGGAAACCCTTACAAATCATGTGATCCTTGTAAAAGTACTTAGAAGTTGCTTCAATAGCGCCATAGAGGCCAACATGCATCAATGTCGTGGAATGTTTGGTAAGGATAGCATTGGCCCAGTCGATGTAATATTTACGAGACGTCAAGAAGCCTCACGTGCAAAATTCTTCAACTCCCCATAGCAATCCTCTCTCTCTGAAACACTAACGTATCGTCTCATAAAAGACTGTAGAAAAGCATGCATGGGGGTTGTAACATGGAACCAAGAATCTCATCGGATGTACTTCACCAATTTTTTGTTTTAATCCTCTCTCTGAAAGAACGCCCTCTAATATTCGAGGCTCTCGAATCGACTAGTTTCGGAGTATACATCATGTGGCTTTGCAAGGTTCGATCCATTGGCTCGCTTTTAAGAATGGATTGATGTCATCGAATGTTTAAGGGAATTGTCACCAGTTTGTTCCTGAGAGGGCTCTTGAATTTTATGAAGCCATCATGAACCTTTACCGTGTCCCAGGAGTTCGGAACTTTCTTCTTTTTGTGTTCCTGGATCTTTTCTTGAAGTATCTGTTGCTTTGACTTCTTTCACTTCTTCTGAGAAGGAGTGGGTGGTGGTGTGTCTTCTCTTATTGGCGAGCGAACGATGTCTATGCGTGGATTGGCTGTGGATTCTAGCTAGGTCTCCCAGTCGACTTCTCAACCTTGCTTTGGAGGTGATGCTATGGCTCCAGAGATGATTGCCTAACATATTGGCCGAGATAGCAACTTGACTCTGTCAGAGAAGTTAATGACAGGTAAGATCGACTCCTTTATATATGCGAGTCATTTCTTGCTCACCTTAACCTGCTTATGTGGTGGACTTTCGTGAGCTGGAGAAGGAGCAGCTGCTTGAGCTGGGGAAGAAGGGGCCACTTGAATTGCAAGAGTTGGTGAAAGATCAGAAGTTGGAGGAGAATTTGGGAGGCTGGCATGAGAGGGACGATTTTTGGGTGGCTCTACTACACGAAAAGTTCTCTTAGTACGAACCATAGTTAGGAAATTCAAAAAATGGTTATGTCTGGAAAAAGTTAGAAATTTCGGCAGAGTTTTGGGGCAAGAATTTACCGCACTAAGTGCGGATAAGTTGCGTGGAAGACTTGCGTGGGAGTGAAACATGGAAAAGGGAATTGCTGGGAGATGGAAAGATTGGCAGAAATAAATGATTGGAAGGAGTTGACATTTATAGGCTCAAGGCACCACCAGAGAGTTGTGCGGGCGAGAGAGTTACGCGAAGCCACGCAACTCAGGTTCTCCATGACAAGTTTGTTCCTTCAAATTGATTTAGACAAATCAAATTTTGGATCAAGGGGGCATCTGTTGGGGTACCAAAAGTGATTAGAGAGAGCGAGTTAGAGAAAGGGATGGAAAGGAGAAGGAAACTAGTACAAGTTGTGCGGGACCTAAGTTGTGCAGGACCTGAGTTGCGCGGGTCCGCACAACTCACTCAAGTTACACTGGGGCATGCAAGTTTCATCAAAGAAGGAGGATCTAGTGATGCGAGGTGGAGCCCATGGCACAGCAGTCAAGGATTGACACGTGCGGATGCCTATAAATACCCCCTTACTTCCTCATTTGAGGGATCAAATGTTTAGGAGGTCAGTCCCTTTGACAGGTATTGAAGGAAGAGAGAAGGAAGGAAGGAGGGCTACACTACTCGTACCAAGTTGCGTAGGTCCACGCAACTCGTCAACCACGTAACTCTTGTATGAGTTGCACGGCTTATCTTTGAGGGCAATCATTATGCTGAAATTTTTGACAAACGATCAAGCTATTTCGGATATTCCTAAGGGATCCTAACATGGGAAACCCACACAACTCGTCTCCCCTGAAGATTTGATGAAAATGCACCAGAATGCTGCCAAAATTTACATTTTGATTATATTTGACTTACGTATTTTTTTCTCTTTATAAAGAGATTTGATCTTGGAATCAAAGGATCAAGAGGATGTTAATGAACTCAAAATATATGAAATTGATGAATATTCTCTTTGTTCCATCTTTATAGATGTTAAATAAGAAATTCTCCCAAATCAAATGCATTTCATTTCTGGTCGAAATAGGACCCAAGATGATGTATGTATTATAATCCTAGGAGGGCTCATAGTGGCGGAGCCCTCCATCACACGTCTCTCCCTCTTTCCCTCTCCCTCTCCATCTCTCTCTTTTCCATTTTTGCAGCCCACCATGATGCATGTATTTTTTTATCCAGACCGTCCATCCAGTAGGACATCCCCGCTGTCCAACTGGGGCCCACCCTTGTTGTCCATTTTGGACTAGCCTGGACTAAAGGGAAAACACAAATATCAAATTGATAGTGGGTGAGCCACACCCACGTGGGACCCACCTGTACGTGTGGTGTCCACACCGTCCAGCAACATGGGATGGTGGGACCCACCAGATGTATTTTTTTATCCTGGTCGTCCATCAATGGACACCGCTGGACTGCCGTCTAGCAGTTGCAGGGAAACACCCTGATGTATGTATTTTAATCCACCACTGTCCAGCAATGGAATGGTGGGGCCCTGACTTGATGTATGTATTGCATCCACACCGTTCATCAAGGACGTGGGATCCAGCATGATTTATGTGTCTTTGTGAGTGCCATAGTTTATATCCCTTTGTGTTGTCAAATTTGTGGTGCCAAAGACACTGTTATGAAGCTTGCATCTATGAAGAACAATGCTCTACTCAAGATCAACTTAGGGTGACAAGCACTGTTCACAAATCAAGACTTGAGAAAGTGAGTTTGTTATCAAGATCTCAAGATGCATTCAAGTTCTACCTCAAGATCTCAAGAAGCTTTCAAGTTTGAGCTCCATCAAGACTTCAAAGGTCATATGTCTCCTATGTTCAATGTCCTTACTTCACTCCTGAGGTATGACTGACCTTAGGTTGACCTTTAGAGTAGGTCATTTTGGATACATAATTCATATGTTTTCTATAAGCGAGTTTGGTCTGTTCTAAGACTAGTCTTAGACTTTGTTCGACTAGTCCTAGCACTGCTTCGACCTGTCTAAGAAATTCCTGGATCAGTAGTAAGTTTGTTACAAAAATCAGAAATTTTCTGTTAGGCTTCGACTAGTCCTGGGGACTGTTTGACCAGCGTAGGAACAGTGTCGACTACATCTTCGACCAGTCGTAGACCTACGACTCAATATACAGCGCGAAAATCGACCTATTTCGACCAGTCGTGAGAGCCTACGACCAGTCGTATGAGACCCACGACTAGTCGTAGACCACCTACGACCAATCGTAAAACTGTCAAATCGTATCGCGCCTGAATTTTTCAAATTTGTTGGTTCTATGATCAGTCGTAGAGGTCCTTAGACCAGTCGAAGGTGTGTTTTTTCTCACCTATAAATAGAGCACGAATCTCAGAATAAAACGTGAACTTTAAGCTAAATTAATTCGATCTTCTGAGAGATAAGTCGGTGCTCCATTTAAGCTAAGTGTGCATATTTAATATTCTCTTTCTTTAGCTTTCTTAATTGATTTTGTTTCTTGCATTCCAATCTAATCTGAAAAGAGGAATTGTTGTTTTCCTTTTTCTGGAATCAAAATCAGTTAGAGCTAGCCCTTTTATTTTAATTTAAAATCTATTAGAACCTAGAACCATTATAAAGTGAGTATTGGACATTGAACTTTGACATTCAAATCTCTACTCCGACTTGATTCTTCTGGGCTGCTACAACGAAGGAGAAAATCAGGTATTTTACAATTTGTGTAATTTACATTGTTTAGTTTTGTTTGAGGTTAAGCCAGAAAAATCTTAAAGTTGTTGGTTATCTGAGGAGAGCCAGAAAACTCAGAAGTGAGGGTTTTTGAATTGTGTAAGCCCTTTGAAAAAGACACAATTGTGAAGGTTTTGGGTGAACCTGTGAAAACCTATTTGATAGTGAACGCTAATATCCCCTGTGTGAGGATATTAGGAGTGGAGTAGCATTTTGTGTGGCTGTTGTTTAACAGTTGGTGAACACACAGGCGAACCACTATAATTCTTTGTGTTGTGGATGTGTGATTTATATTTCCTATCTTTTATCATTCAGAATTGTGGAATGAATGTGTGGATGTGAATGTTGTAAATTTTACATTTCAAGCACAGTGAGGAATGTTGTGATAATTTAGATTTACATTTCAGCATTATATTTTTGCTCTCTCTTTATTATTATGTTGAACTTCAGTTTCTCTATTTGTTCTAGAAATAAGGTTGTCCTACCATAAACTTTGGTTTTTGGTATAAGGTTGTCCTTAGAACAATTTGTGTTTCCATTTCTCTATTTTAGGTTGCTCTCCATTCTTATTCTGTGATTACTATCTATTCTTTATTTCATATTCCGCTATATTTATTTTTAATTTGACACAGTCCTATTCACCCCCCCTCTAAGACATATAGCTTGGCCATTTCAAGTGGTATCAGAGCCTAATAGCTCACTCTTATTGCTTTTTATTTGAATTTAATTCCTGAGCTAATGATCTAAGCTATATATAAGATGTCAAATTTTGATAGCCTATCAATCACTAAGCCTCCACCCTTTGATGGCTCCAATTATGCCTATTGGAAAGCTAGGATGAGGATCTTCCTCAAATCAATGGATGAGAGTGTGTGGCAAGCCACAGTGACTGAATGGAACCCACCTACCACTGAAGTGACTGGTATTGATGGTTCAAAATCAATGAAAGTAACACCATATTTCTCATGGACCACCCTTCAGAAAAATGAAAGTAGTGCCAATGCAAAAGTACTAAATGCAATCTGTTGCGCACTATCACTGGATGAGTTTAAAAGAATCATATCCTGTGATACTGCAAAACAAGCCTGGGATATATTAGAAATGACACATGAGGGTACTACAATTGTCAAAAAATCTAAAGTCCAACTCCTCACAACTAAATTTGAAGAAATTCATATGGAGGAAAATGAAATATTTATGGACTTTTACACAAGATTAAATGATATTGTAAACTCAATGTGGGGTCTTGGTGATAAAATGCCAGAAAGTAAAGTGTGTGTAAAGATACTACGCTCACTTCCTGAACGGTTCAACTCTAAGGTAACCGCAATCCAGAAACTTCGTGATATGGATAATATGAGGGTAGAAGAACTAGTTGGTTCTTTACAAACCTATGAGTTAAACTTTAAAGCTCCTAAAAGTAAATCCATTGCTCTCAAATCTTCTAAAGGTATTTCTCAAGAAAACTCAGATTTAGAAAATTTTGAAGATGATATGACTCTTTTAGCGAAGAAATTTTACAAGATTTTCAAAAGCAAGAAAAGGGTAAATTTTCAAAAATCAAATGATAAGAAAAGATCTAAACCTAGATCTAAAAGTTGGAAGTCTTTGAAAGATAGTCAATGTTACAACTGCCAAGAGTATGGGCGCTTAGCAAATAAATGTCCTAAAAAGGACAAAACAAAAAGAAAGGGAATGTTGGCTACTTGGGATGAATCATCTGATTCTGAAGCTTCTTCTGAATCAGAAGATTCTGAAACTGAGTTGGGCAGTGAAGTTAAAGCCCTTATGACTCTAGCTAAATTCACTTTTTCAGATCATGATGATTCGACTGGAGAAGAAAATCTGAACAGTGATTATGAAAATGAAGATGATCTTCAAGATGCTTACAATGCCCTATACAAGGAAAGTTGTAAAATTGCTGTCAAACTTAAACTTCAAAAAGAAAAGTTTTTTAAACTTAAAGAATGTTTTGAATCACTTGTTTTAGAAAAATCTCAAATTTCAGATTGTTTTGAAAAATCAAAATGCGATTTAGAATTCAAAACCTCGCTGATTGAAAATCTAAAATCTGAAAATTAGATACTTAAAAATGAAGTGGTGAGATCTGGTACACTCAAGAGTTGAGTGCATCCGCCGGAAGTGGAGTAGACAAGTAGTTGAACCACTATAAAAACAACTGTGTTTGCGAATGTTATTACTTGTGTGATTTCCTTAAATAGTGTCATAATTGCTTGTCTGAGATCACACCTCACACACAGTCACATCCATCATAAACTATGATTTGCACCTTGTTTATCTTTCAAATAGTTTTTATGACTGGATCCTCTATTTGGCTTGGAAGCCATTAGAGTTACTTTAAAGAAATCCTGATATATGCATATTCTCTCAGGATAAGTTGGATAGGATTTTAAGTTACCATAAAATATTAAAAAGTCCTATTCACCCCCCTCTAGGACATATTGGCATATTCCCACTTCAACTAAAGTGGTTATTACCGTAATTTCACCAACATCACGTCTTGTGCACCTATGCGATACCCTGACTAGGAGATATGGCCCGCGCATGATCTCAGTCGTGCACCGCGTGTTGTGGGACCATAGATTTCTGATAAAGTGGATTTCCTAGAAAGCAATCATGATGGTGACATCACCCTAGCCTACCTAAGGTAGGATGATGTCACCCTAGCCCCATGCTTCTTACACCTCATGATGGCAAGCATGCTCTTTCTCTTCCCCATGCTCTTACACAAGCAATGATTCCCTTACAAGTAATCATTACCCTCATATACACCCTCTCTCTCTCCCTTTCTCCTTCACTTTTCATCTTCTCTAGCACCCAAGAGAGCTTGGACGTCCCACCTTGGAGAGAAAAACTCACCAAAATCCAGCCATTTTCATAACACATTCCCCACCAATCCAACCATTAGATCATCATCTCCACCATTGAAGGAGCCTCATAGGAGCTTTGGAGCACTAGGAGGAAGAAGAAGGAAAGGTGGGTGCATCCTTAGGTAGATCTTTCCATTTTCTAGCATGGGTCAAGTAGGACCCACCAATCAATGGTGAGGATCCTATCTTGACCTCTAGGTGTGGCCAATGTCCCACCTTAGCTTGTATGCATGTATCCATGGTGGGGCCATTCTCCATGGACCGCCTTGATGTTTGATTTAATTTCCTAGGCCACCTAGGCCTTGATTTATGTGGTGGAAATAGGATTTCTCCACCAGATTTTCTGATGTACGGCCCACCTATTTTAGGCCCCATTGATGTATGTGTTGTAATGCTAGGAAAGAAGCTCATAGTTATGGAGCTCCTCCCTCCCACCACCATTCTCTCTCTCTCTCTCTCTCTCTCTCTCTCTCTCTCTCTCTCTCTCTCTCTCTCTCTCTCTCTCTCTCTCTCTCTCCTTTCCTTGTATGATGGCCCACCATGATTTTTATCCACGCTGTCCATTTAGCGGCCCACCGTGATGTATTTAATCTGCACCGTCCTGAGCAGCAGCTCACCATAATGTGTTTGATCCACATTGCCTATCCTAGACAGGCTTGGACGTAAGAAAAATACAAATATTAGCTTGCATTCAAGCTGGTGGCTAATGGGCCACACATGTGGACCCACCTGATGTATCTGTTGTATCCCCACTGTCTAAATAAGCAAGGACAGTGGAGCCTGTTGTGACGTATGTGTGTGGTATCCCCACCATCCGCACGTGGGACGGTGGGACCCACCAGACATGTCTCATCCAGACCGTCCAAATCATGTGGGGCCTGCCATGATATATGTGTTGTTACCACACCGTCCAGCCATGTGGACGTGGGACCCACATGATGTAAGTGTTTTGTCCCCACTGTCCAGATAGGCTGGACATGGGACCACCTTACTGAATGTGTTTTAATCCACGCCGTCCAGTCCCTAGACATGGACCCCGTGATGTATGTGTTGTACCCACGCCATCCAGTGGCTGTGAGGCCCACGTGATGTATGTGTTTCATCGCCACCGTCCAATAGGGACAGTGGGATCCACCATGTGCATGTGTTCATCCAGGCTGTCCATTTGTTGGACGCCCAACAGGGCCAGCACATTGGTGGGCTGGCCATCCAGTAGCTGGCCCACCTTGATGTATGTTTTATATCTGGGCTGACCATTGGTTGTGGGGCCCGTTAGTGATGTGTGGGACCCCTACACCCTTCATCAGTGTTTCCCCAGCCCACTCTATGGTGTGAGCCCAAAATAATTGAAGCAGATCCAAATTTCAGGTGGACACACAATAGAAAACCGTTGGGCTTGGGGCGCCCACCCTAGGGCTGCCCAGTTGGGCCCACCTTGTTGAATATACATGATGTTTAGGCTGCCCATCCATTTCCAAGCAAGTATAAGGACCTCGAGCCCCCGTTTCAGGATAGGTTCTAAGTGGACCACACCTTGGGAGCAATAGTGGTTAAATGTCCACGTTGTAAACTCCCTAAGGCCCATTGTTAGGCCCATTCTCATCTTCCCTTATTGGGCTAACCCAAATCATTGGGCCACCATTGGTATTAGCATGACCCATCTTCCCTTATTGGGCTAACCCAAATCATTGGGCCCCCATTGGTATTATCGTGACCCATCTATCCATATTGGGATAACCCTAAAATGTTGGGCCACCATTGATGTTATTAGGATTATCTAACCTTGAAGCCCATCTTGTGCTTACCAGGCCCCCATAGAAAGCCTAAGTTTACTATATGATAAAGTGGGTGAGGAAGCCCACTTAGTATACATAGAGTCATCCACTTGACTCCCTCTGGCTGTAAGATTCACCCCATGAGGTCCATTGTTGATGTGGTATGACATCTAGACTATCCATAATCCATGGGTGAGTACATCATCACCCCTTGCAGTAGATGGATGAATATGTGGTATCAGATTTGGTATATCCACAGTTTAGATTTGATCTTGATGACCTGAACGGTCGGTTATTGTATATATCTGATATTATGCTATTATGTCTAATCTAGTAGGACTCACTAAGAATATCCTTAGTATAGCATCATGATACATGCCCATACGCATCATTTGTATGCATGTTATGAAGAGTGGTTGATAATAACATGTGTCATTGGGCTGGTTGTTTTTGGGACTCCCTAAGAGACGGAGTTGCCCCACATGAGCATGCAGTACGCGCAAGATTGATACATGACTGGATAGTATGACTCATGCACCTTGCGTTTGTGTGATATGATCACTATACGCCCTAGCGACATCATGGCCGTAAACTCCACAGGCATATCGTAGACGGTAAAATTGGACACCAAAAATATTTTGGTTCTAGACATGGTGCGCCATAAATGTCCCTGGGTGAAAGTCCCTAAACCCTTGTGGTACTAGGAGGATGCTCCAACGTCAAGACCAAGTGGATACATGAGCGTACAAGGTCCGTATACCAGTAGGCTGTATTTTCCACTGTGTCATGGTCGGTTGGAAGGGGATGTGGCCTTACCGCCAGAGGGAGGGGCCAATGTTAGGTTGAGTTTAACCAGCTTGAGGAATGGGTCCTCTATCAACGGGCCGGGCCGATATTGGCAGGTGGATGGTGAGGTCTCTTCCACTTACCCAGTTGTGCGCTTAGATGGAGCGGCAAGCTGGCTTAGAGGAACTATACTGATATGATATTCTATAGAGGAACTGTACTGATATGTGGATCCAACTGAGGACTGATGTGCTTGTGTTGCATCTTGCATATGACATTTGGCCATGTAGGCTTCGCATCGCATAGCCTTGGTACAGCTGATAGTATTTTTGGATTTACCAGCATTCTTCCATTCATAGACTGACCAGCACTTTCCGCATTACTCTGATATTATATGCTTGGTACGTATATTGTGCACACACTTACACCACCATCTAAGCTTTTTATAAGTTTATGCATGATAAATGCGTGTAGGTGACGCTAGGACGCAGTCGAGCTGAGGCAGGAGCATGCATCTGAACTTTTGGAGTTTTTTATATCTATCTTGTATTTCCCTTCATGCCTTGTACTCTTAAGTTTTTTATTATAATGGATATGTGGTGATATTTCTTGTTGTTGTTGTGGGTTATGCTTATGGTTATGCTTCTTATGAAATAAATTTACGCTGAAAATCCTCCTTGTAGGATCCTAAGATCGAAATCTGGTATATGGGTGCCAGGAGCTGAGAATGGGGTACTACGGAGGCTGTCGATGCCACATTGGGTGATCGGGAATCTCGTGAGCCCGGTCCTCGAGTTTAGGGCGCAACATTCCTAAGACCCACCGTGATGTCTGTATTTAATCTCCATGAGACCGAGGTCAAATCCACATGAACTAAACTTGTACGTATTCGGAAAAGAACTAAAACTAGAAAAAGAAGAAGATCTAAATCTAAATTCTGGAATAATTGAAAGTGATTGTGAATAAGGTTGATTAAAACTTGTGAATTTAAAGATGGGAGCTAGGGTGTCAAGGATCCACTTGTAGCTATCAAGATGCTACCTTACTTGATTCAAGAGGTATAATTGGAATCAGAGTTCTATCTTATCCAATTGGAAGAAGAGATGATCAAATCTCTGAACTTTTCATTGAACTAGCCTCAATGGATGAGGATTATGAAGATTTGGAAGGGATTCCATCACCCAACCATGCCCAGGAGACGATGGTGAATAATAGGATTTACCAATCCCACAATCTCAAATAGGAAAAGAAGATATTCAAAGCTATCACAATGTCTATTGGAATTTGAGTCACAACAACCCATAAAAAACTGAAAATACTCCTTAAAATCAACTAGAAATCAATGAAGTTCAATATAAACAAGAATTAAAGCAAGATAAACATCTTAATCACGCTACAAGCTTCACCTCTTAGCCCTAGCTAAGCGGTTTAGTTAACCATAGACATAATTAAACCAAAATCTCTTAAATAAAACATGAAAACAACTAAGGAAGAAGAAGAAAGTCTTTTAGCAGCAAATCTCCACCCTTTTGCTTCACTCTTTAAACCCTCGAAGATACCTAGGAACGTCCTAAGGACTCCTATTTATAGTTGTGAACTCCCACCTTATGCACCGCCTTAGAATTTTTGAAAACAGCTTTGAATTTACACACTCTGCAAAGCCTAACGTTACGCTTCGATTGGACCAAAGTTGTGTCTGAAATTTAGGTGCATAGTATTTAAGTCGGACCGAGTCCAATCAAAATTTCCAACCAAAGTTGGCTTCGGTTCAACCGAAGTTGGCTCACGTCGGACCGAATTAAGCCTGAAAATCCATATTTCTTACCAGACATTTTTCTGCGATTTCAGTCGAATTGAAGATGACTCAGGTCGGACCAAATTACAATCTGAAAATCACGATTCTTACTGAATTGTTTTGTGCACTTTCTGTCGGACTGAAGTTGGCTCAGGTCGGACCGAATTGTCTGTTTTTTCTTTTATTTGACTTATGTTTTTGTCAATCTTTTCTCCATCCTTTGCACTTAGTTTTCTTGGATCATGAGGTCTTGAAATCTTCAATATTGGTCTCCTAAGATCCACTCCTTGCTTTGGTGAATCTTAAGCATCAAATCCATGTTTTTAGCATTCTTTTCAATCCAAGCTCTCAGATTCACCTTGTAACACAAACATGTATAAAATATACCATTAAGCATTATCATGTTCCTAAAACCACGATATAATTAGGGGAAAATATGCAATATTTGACACTTAACACAAGACAGAATTCATTGTTTTGGTGGAACTTGATCTTTCTCTCCCTTTTTTATCAGTATTTGACGTAAATTTAATTCTAATAAATATTCCAATAAAAATATTGTATGAAACAACTCTATAAGTCATAGATTTACCAATTATAAGGCACATACTAACATGAGTTTAAAAGATGCATATAATCATTAAGAACATGGAACATGCTAATTATAGTCATTCAAATGATATACCAATTTAAAATGAGAATAACCAATGATAGCCTAAGCTAAAACATATGATACCAAAATTTAGCAAATTTAAAGCTTAAATTATCGATGTAAATTAGATTTAATCCTCAAATTTACCATTATACTCGGTATAAGGTTGAATCCTCTAATTTAACTATAGAGTACTAGGATGAGGCTAAAATCCTCAAGTTTATCAATTGAGCTTAAAGATGAGACTAGATCCTTTGATTTAACTATTTAGCCCAAGAACACCTTCTAAGGTCACATTTTTAAGGTGTTACGTCTCCCAAATCTCTAAGGAGGGATGTTGTGGTGTAAGCCGATAAGATACGTAAGTGACTAAGGTCTTCAACACTAATGAAGTCTTCTAAAGCATATTCGAACTCATCCATATCATCTCATATGGCCGTCATAGCCTCGCCTTTAGATCTTGTTTTACTAGGGCATTCGAGGGTAAGGTGTTCATAACCCTCACAGTTGTAACATTGGACTTTTTTAGGTGATTTGACAGATTTACCTTTACACTTGTCAACCATCTTGTCTTTTTTATTACAACTCTTCCCTCTACTAAACTTAAGGAATTTCTTAAATTTTCTAGATAATTCATCCTCCTCATCATCGCTATCACTTTCAGATTTTATCTCTTTATGTTTATGTGAATGCCTATGAGATATTTTGAGAACGGCTAATTTCTTTGCTCTAAAGGGGGTCTTAAAGTGTAGTTTGAATGTTTGTAGGGAACCTAAGAGTTCTTCTACTTTCATCTCATATATGTTCATACACTTTTCTATCGAGGCTATCTTGGGAGTGAACCTATCCAATAAGGATCTAAGTATTTTCCTATATATATAGCCTTCCAGAATCCCCCACATGGAGTTGTAAATATCATTCAATTTAGAATAGAATTCAATGAAAGTTTCAAACTCTTTCATTTTAAAGTTTTCAAAATAGGTTATTAAGAGTTGAAGCTTCGATCTCTTTACTATACTAGTTCCCTCGTGGAAGACTTCCAATATCTACCACACTTCCTTCTCAGTTTCACATGTGAAAATGTGTTTAAATTCATTGGAGAAAACCGCACAGCAAATAGCATTGAGAGCTTTGACATCATAGGTATATTGTGGTTTCTCATTGATATTCCATTTGAATCTATATTTAGGAGCGCTAATGTTTTTACCATCAATCATGACTTGTTCCATGGGAATCATCCACCTTGTTTGACAATAACCCAAACCATAAGATTAAAAGATTTTAGAAGGACCATCTAACCTTCTAATATGCGTAGTTAGACCTGTCAAAAAATGATGGTCATATGATAACACACCCATCTTGGGTAGACATCATTCTTAAGGCCCTTGGATTAACTCAAGGCGGTTAACCCCTTCAAGAGCTATCATCTCTAATACCAATTGAAAGTTCACATGTGGTGTAATGGGATTATCACAGTTGCGCTACGGAAGTTATACAGGGCTACGGAATGAAGGGTATGTCCTAAAGGAGGGGTGTGATTAGGGCCAAATAAAATTTCTTCTTTTAAACCATAATTACATACTTAAGGTAATGTGCAAATTAAGTTAAGCATGGCAATTAACTCTAAGGCTTCCAAGCCAATAGAGGGTCCAATCACATAGACTACAAATAATATGCCAATTAAGTAACTAGTTTATAAACATGATAGTATACATATGTGTTTGAAGATGTATTAACTATCATCTCCTAGCATTCATATAATCATGTATGCATATAATTAAAATTTTCACCACATAAGCATAATTAAACAAGTGTTCAAATACAATCCCAAACAAGCATTTATATTAATTCAGTTTTCCTACTTCATTCTTGAAGGATACACTCAACCCATGAGTGTACCAGATTTCACTATCAGAGGTTTTAAATCAGGTTGACATCTAACATTTACAATCCTAGATAAGGACCAGCTCCCATAGGAGACATTTCGTGATTTTCTATAGGCTCGTCATGAACCTCAGTCCTACACAAGAACCTACTGACGTACACTCCCACCGGAGGCTCCCACAAGAAACTTTAGTTGATTTTTTATCAGCTAATCAACAACCTTGATCCTAATCCAAACTCATATGTTTACTCCTGTCAGAGGATCTCATGGAAACTAACACATATGCACCCATGTCCGGTGGCCTACACAAGGACTTTGATTTAAGCCCTACACAAGAGCCAAGATCCTATACAAGAACCTACAAGAGATTGGCACTTCAAACTTTACACTCAATCGTACACAAGGAAGGCGTGTACCCGAAATCTTACAATTGACAAATTGTCGAATTGAGCTCCATTGGTAGTGTCTTGTAGAGTTTTTTGGTAAATATTCTCCCATGTTTTAATTAGCTCCCCTTTACTCCCCCGATCATGATGACAATGCTTTGCTAATGCTTCTGCTCTAAGATCAACCACTTTACATGTAGTTCTCCTTTGAGGTGACCAAGGTGATGAGAGGTTGGTTGATCTCCTATAACTAATGGGAAGTTGTAATTCCTAAGGGATTCACTTAGATGGGTCATTTATAGGATTTAGACAATGGTATGCTTATAAAAATTAAGTTTAATCTCTAAAAAATGGTGGAGTTCAAGCACATCTTCAAGGTGGAGGTTGAAATCCTCATTAGAGTGTTAATCTCAAGGAAAATGACTTAAACTCATTAGTTTAGATGCTTGTGATGGGGGATATGATCATAGAATCACCTAAGCTTCTATTGCACCAAAAACACATTTAAATACTAAAGAACCGAATGGCCTTTTATAAGAAATTCAAGTTCTAACGGTCAAATAACAGTTGTTTCGATGGGATTGAGCAGGGCTTCGATGACATCGAAGAAATTGGATTTTTAGTTGGATTGTTACTTGAAAGTTTTACACAATGCTACCATCGAGTGGTCATCGATGCCATCGAGGGTATTGTAACATCCCGCACCTTTGGTACATGAGTGTTACCATTAAAACCTGAATTAGTATAATCATGAATTTAACTAGTGAATGATTTTAGTCTAATTCAAAATAGTAGAAATGACCTTCAACAGTTCATCGAGTCATCCAACGGTTCATCAATACCTGGACGAGTCATTGAAACCTTTAGAGGCAAATAAAGTCATTCTTTAACAACTTCAATTCCTGGATCGCCATCATCACATCCGCAACATTCTATGGGTAAATCCCACCATTGAGTTATAGGATCCAACCATAAACTCCTCAATGAATAAGAATGCCTAGGATCAGACGGATGGCCCACATCGGCAATCTTGCTTAAGGTGGACCCTATAAATAATTGAACGAATGGATGGGTATCCAGGTAAACTTATGTAATATCAGGCACGATGAACGAATGATTTCTGTCACGCCCCAAACTCAGAAACCAGGCTCACAGAATTTTCGATTGTCGAATCCGATGCCGACAGCCTCCATAGTACCCCATTCTCGGCTCCCAACGCCATACGCCATAGTCTGATCCTGAGATCCTACATGGAGGATTTTCCAACGTACGTTTATCTCGTAAGAAACATAACCATAAGTCTACCCAAATCACAAAGGCAACATCATCATCACATATCCACTAATATAAACATTTGAATACATTGCTGAAAGGGAAATACATATATCGAAAATCAAAGCTCCAGAAGACGGCTGCACGCTCCAAGCTCAACGCTGCTGTGACTTAACACCACCTGCACGCATCTATTATCCATAAGCTTATAGAAAGCTTAGAGGGTGGTGTAAGTGTGTGTGATGTACGTGCCAAGCATATTGATATCAGAGTAAGCAAAAATACTGGCAATCCATAAATCATACAATATCAGAGTAATGCGGAGACATAGTAAACCAAATATCATATACTGAGGATGCAATGCAATATGTAAATCCTGATGAGTCCATAAATACCGTTAGGATCATCTAGGCCATATAAATGCAGAAACATAGCAACCCAAAATGCCATATGCTACGGATGCAGTATGCAATATGCAGTATGAATGAAATGACCAAGTTGGAGTGTGAAGTCGGGATGATAGTACGTAATATCGCAGGCTATAGGGGTCCATCACAAGGGACTTGTATCCAAACCAGTCACATACCTAAATTTAGATAGTCAAACTCAATGTAGTAAACTCCTGATCTCAGGTTGGTCGTGCGCCCCAACCGAAATCCTGGCCATTGCGAAGGTACACATAACAATTAGTTGCGCACCACCAGCCCGAGTGGATAGTGAATGAATGAATGGATAAAATACTGAATATGCAACTCCTGCTCAATAAGTCCTCATATCAGTACTATACATATCTGGGATCATCACCGGGGTCTAGTACACTCTACACGCAATCGCCACCCACTAGAAGTGCAACCATGCAAGTGGAAGAGACCTCACTATTCGCCTGGCCAGTAATCAGCCAATATCTACCCGGCACGTCGATAGCGGACCCATTTATGAGTTAGTCAAACTCAGCCTAGCTATGCCCCCTACCCTTGGGCAAGTAAGGCCACACCCCCTTCCAACCGACCACGACACAGTGGGAGACGCGACCTACTGGTATTTGGCACTAAGGCGCTCATGTATCTACTCGGTATAGACGTTGGAGCATCCTCTGGTACCTAAAGGGTTTAGAGACTTTTACAAAGGGATATCTATGGCACCCCATGTAGAAAAAGATTTCAAGTGTCCCATCTGGCCATCCACGACATGTCTATGGAGGTCACAGCCCTGATATCGCTAGGGCGTACAGTAGTCATATCATAAAATGCAAGATGCATGAGTCACACAGTCGAATCATGCATCAATCCTGTGCATACCGTGCACTCATGTAGGATGACTCCACTTATCAGGGAGTCCCATGAATAATCTGCCCTATGGCATATGCAATGGTCAACCACATCTCATAATAAACATGCAGATGATGTGTGTGGCATGTATCATGATGTTATACTATCACAAACTCATAATCGGTATCGATAACAGGCATCAACAATCGGCCTCAATAATCGGCCTCGATGATCAGCCTCGCTAATAGGCACCGATAATCAGCATCAATAATCGATCTCAATAATCGGCATCGATGAGAATGGGCCTAACAAGGTCTAAGGGAAGGTCATAATGTGGACATTCAACCATCATTGCCCATCAATGTAGACATTTAACCAACATTCCTCCCAAGGAGTGGCCCACGTAAAGCCTAATATATAGTGGGTCCATGGCCTCACACAAGGGCCTCATACATAATATAATGGGCCACATACAATCTCAATGGGCCTCATACAATCATAATGGGTCTCACACAAGGGTCTCATACATCACAATGGGCCACATACAATCTCAATGGGCCCCATACAATCATAATGGGCCACATACAATCTCAATAGGCCTCACATACATCACATTGGGCCTCATTATATGGGCCTCACATATCACAATGGGCCGCATCACATGGACTTCATATACAACACATCGGGCCTCATCATATGGGCCTCATATACAACACATGGGCCGCACCAATGGACCTCATATACATCAAGTAGGCCGCATCAATGGGCCGCACCAATAAGCCTCATATACATGAAGTAGGTCACATCAATGGGCCGCACCAATGGGCCACATATACATCAAGTGGGCAGCTTCAATGGGTCGCACCAATGGGCCTCATATACATTAAGTAGGCCGCATTAATGGGCTGCAACAATGAGCCACATATACATCAAGTGGGCTGCATCAATGGGCAGCATATGCATCAAGATGGGCCGCAATACATGGGTCATACCAACAATAGCATCGGTTATAAGGATCAAAAGATCATCTAGACCATAACACAAATAGCAGTGGTGATAATGATCTCCACCGTTAAATAGTTCACAGGGCCGGGGCCCACTATAACGTTTACTTCCATCCAATCTGTGCATATGGTCACAAAGACCTAAATTAAGTGGAACGACAAATATCATATTGATCCAAAGCTTCTATGAAACCAAAAGGGTTTCAAGGGTAGCCTTTCAATACCCTCACTATTTTTGCAAGGTGGTCCACTTGATAGCTGGTTAGGATATAACACATACATCATATAGTGGGCCCCACACATGGACGGTGTGGATCAACGTACACATCATGGAGGGACCCACAGATCTGCTGCATCACAGCAGCTATTTGTTGTTGGCGCGGGTACTCCAGCCGATCTACATCCACGGTCCAAGGATTGGACGGTGTGGATGTACCACATCATCATAAGGTGGGCCCCACATGTTGTCATGGTGGGGTCCATGGAGTTTGCTGACGTCTAACAAGCTGCTGGTGTGAGGCGCACAAGCCAATCCACTTCATCAGGTGGGTCCCACACGAGGCCCACCACATACAAATATATAATATAATATTATTTAATATATTATTATTATTATTATTATTATATTAGATCCAGTCCATTGTCCAGACCGTGGATGTTTGGATGGACAATATAGATATAACATATGCATTGTGATGGGGTCCACACACGTGGCCCACCAACTAAATGGACGGTGTGGATTCACACCGTCAGGATGGACAGTTAGCGTGGATGAAACCCACACATCTGATGGGTCCTATGGAATTTGCTGACGTCACTGCGTCAGCTATAAAGTTGGTGTGATGTACACCCACCAATCCTCTTCTCATTAGGGTAGGCCCCATGTGTGGGGGTGGGTCCCACTGTCCACGTGGACGGTATGGTACATCCATCCAGGTGGGTCCCACATCTAGTCCAGTTGGATGGAGTGGATCCGAAACGTACATCAAGGTGGGCCATAAAGTCAGAGAAAGAGAGAGAGAGAGAGAGAGAGAAATAGAGAGATGTGTGAAGGGGAGTGACCTCGCCACTATGGACCCTCCCTACACTCAATACAAAGCATACATCAAGTGGGTCCCACCACAAGTGGGCCCACAAATAGAAATCAATGGAGAAAATTCTAAGATCACCCACCGATTCTGCTTCTTCTAGGCTCCGTGGACTCCTTAACTCCTTGTCTTTAACTTTGATGGAAGTTGATGGAGGTTGGAAGGCTAGGATGGGAGATCTTGGGGTAGGAAGTGGGCCACACTAGGCTCCTCTCTTTTCTCTCCTTAGCTTAGACGTTTCTTCCCTTGGGGATTGCATGGAATAGAGTGAGAAATGAGAGAGAGAGAGAGGAGTGATGTAAGGGATAGGGATGGGTGTGAGACTCGTATCCTAACCCGTACTGTTCCATAGGCTTCCGCGATCCTCCTGGTTGAATTCCGGCGACCCGCGACGCGTAGATAGCAGTTGTGCGCGATCCTGAGTTGTATCCCATATTCCTGAGTCGGCTCGATCCGAGACTTGTACCCTAGCGACCGCGTTGTCGCTACGGTTCCAAGCCACGTATTACATGCCAAGGCGATACCCGGGCTAGGAGATGTGGGCCCGTGTTCAGTTCGAGGAAAACGCCGCACATTTGTAAAATCCAAGAGAACATCACATCAATCCCATTAATCCCATCAATCAAGTACACATCACCTCACATGTCAAGTACATGCCCCATCCCCAAGCAACCCCTAAAGTCAACTCTCTCTCTCTCTCTCTCTCTCTCTCTCTCTCCACCCATCAAGTACACTCATCACTCACTTCACCCATCACTCCATCACTCACCCATCTCTCTCTCTCTCTCTTACAACCTCTCTCTCTCTCATTCTCCAAGCAAGCAATCGTCGAAGCTCCATGAGAGGAGAAAGATAGGTGTGGCCCACTTCCTACCACCCAATCCCACCCTCCATAATCAATCTCAACCGTTGAATCATATACCATTGGAGCTAAGATGAGGAGGAGCCCAAGAAGATCGACGGTGTGTGATCTAGGATCTACATTTTTGTTATTTTTATTTATTTATGTATTTCTTTCTGATTTAAGGGCCCACATATGGTGGGACCCACCTTGATGTATGCTTTGTATCAATGAGGGGCCCATAGTGGTGGGGCCCCCCCACCGTCGATCTCTCTCTCTCTCTCTCTCTCTCTCTCTCTCTCTCTCTCTCTCTCCCTTTGATGCCGTGTGGCCCACCTAATGCGTGTGATATATCCATGCCATCCATCACGGTGGAGCCCACTTTGATGTATGTGGTGTATCCACACTGGCCAGCAACTTGGACGAGGAGACCCACCGTGACATATTTGTATCATCCACACCATCCATCCACGGTGGAGCCCACTGTGATGTATGGGTTCATCCTCACCGTCCCTGGGGTCCCCACCATGACGTGTGTGTTTCATCAAGCCGTTCGTCCATCTAGACGCGGCCCACTGTGATGTGGGCTTCATCCACGTCGTGCACCCCTTTGCAGCAACAGCAGCTGCTGCTGCTGACGTCAATGGACAGGTGGGGCCCACCTCCTATGATATATGTGTTAGATCTAAACCATCCATCCATTGGTGGACCACCCCAATGTGAGTGTTTTATCTGTACCACTCATCTGACGAGCAGCACCTAGCTGCTCTTGTGCAGACGTCAGCAAGTTAGGTGGGTCCACCAGCTTGATGTATATGCTTCATCAGGACCGTCCATCACGTGGGACCCACCTGATGTGCCATCAAATCGTCTAAATCAAGCCCCCACAATGATGTATATTTGGTATTTCCACCTCCAGACGCTAGATGCGTGGGGACCACTGTATATGTATAATAAATAAATAATAATAATATCAATATAATATATATAATATTATATATATATATTCTATATATCTGGTGGGCCATGTACGTGGGACTTGCGGATTGGCTGGTTCTCCACACACCAGCTGTATGGCTATGTATTGACGTCAGCAAGTTCTATGGGTCCCTGTGATATCCACACCGTCCATTGATGGTGGGACCCACCTTTGATGTACGTGTTACATCCCTGCCGTCTAGAGGTTTGGGACAGTGGGCCTAATGTATGTGTTGTAAACACATGTCCATATAGACCGATTATTTGGGTCGTGGGCCTGGAAATGAGGCAGATCCAATGCTTAGTCAGGTCCAGCGTCCAGCAGGAACCAGTGGGGCTAACGCCCACCATTGAAGCTTTCCTAAGCCTACTGTGATGTTTGTGGGAGGCCTAGTGGCCGACCCACCTCCTAGTCAACCCACATCTAAGTGGGACCCACTATGGTATGCATTTATCCACACCGTCCAAATTGTGTTAGATGGTGCTGGACAATGTTTGGCTGGTGCTGATTTACATGGGAAATTTTGGATGGTGCTGATTTACATAGACAATGTTTGGATGGTGCTGATTTACCTGGACAATGTTTGAACAATGCCGATCATCATTAGTGAGCCAGGTGCCCCATGGAATGATAGTGTACAGTGATACACATGTTACACCTACAACTATTGAAATGATTTTTTGTGTAGTCCAAGCCCATTTGAGGCCCATTGGTGCAGCAATCCATGAGGCCCATCATGATGTACTTTTGGCCCATGTGCGAGGCCTACCTGCCTTGTATTTTTGGCCCATGTGATAGGGCCCACCTGCCTTGTATTGAGGCCCATGTGATAGGGCCCACCTGCCTTATATTTTTGGCCCATGTGATAGGGCCCGCCTGCCTTGTATTTTTGGCCCATGTGATAGGGCCCACCTGCCTTCTATTTGAGGCCCATGTGATAGGGCCCACCTGCCTTCTATTTAAGACCCATATGATGGGGCCCACCTGCTTGAATCTGAGGCCCATGGGTAAGGCCCATTGTGATGTATTCATAGCCTATGGGCAAGGCCCATCATGATGTATTTTTAGCCCATGTGTGGGGCTCACCTATTTATATTTTAAGCCCATGTGATGTGACCCATAGTGATGAGTGTTAGGCCCGTGTGAGCAGCCCATAGTGATGTGTATTGGGCCCATGTGATGCAACTCATAGTGATGTGTAAAAGGCCCATGTGATGTGGCCCATAGTGATGAGTGTTAGGCCCATGTGAGCGGCCCATAGTGATGTGTATTGGGCCCATATGATGCGGCCCATAGTGATGTGTAGTAGGCCCATGTGATATGGCCCATAATGATGAGTGTTAGGCCCATGTGAGCGGCCCATAGTGTTATGTATTGGGCCCATGTGTGCGGCCCATAGAGATGTGTATTAGGCCCATGTGAGTGGCCCATAGTGATGTGTATTGGGCCCATGTGATGCGGCCATAGTGATGTGTGGTAGGCCCATGTGAGCGGCCCATAGTGTTGTATATTGGGCCCATGTGAGCAGCCCATAGAGATGTGTATTAGGCCCATGTGAGTGCCCCATAGTGATGTGTATTAGGCCCATGTGATGCGGCCCATGGTGATGTGTAGTAGGCCCATGTGATGCAACCCATGTGAGCGGCCCATAGTGTTGTGTATTGGGCTCATGTGAGCAGCCCATTGAGCCGCCCATTGTGATATGTTAGACCCATGTCATGTGGCCCGTTGTGATGCGTATTAGGCCCACGTCATGCGGCCCATTGTGATGTGTATTAAGCCCAGGTATGTGGCCTGTTCTGATGTATTTGTGGCCCATTTGATAAGGCCCATTGTGATGTATTTGTGGCCCGTATGGCGAGGCCCGATATGGTGTATGTGTGGCCCTTGAGTGAGACCCAATACGATGAATGTGCAGATCGATGTAATGTGTGATTTTACTATAATATATGTAATGATGTTTATGTGGGCCACTGCTTAGGAGCGATGTTGGTTAAATGTCCACATTAATGGACAATGATGGTTAGATGTCCACATTGTGACCTTCCCTTGGACTCATTGTGAGGCCCATTCTTGTTATGGGTAGGCTTTCTAAGCCCATCCTTGATATGAGGAGAGTACACCATCATCTTATAACATGCTTAGTATAGCTTCACGATCCACGCCCATGCGCATCATATGTATGCTTGATATAAGGAGCGATTGATCATAGCACATGCCATTGGGCAAATTATCATTGGACTCTCTGATAGGCGGAGTTGCCCCACATAAGCGCGCAGTACTTGCAAGTTTGATGCATGACTGGATGATATGACTCATGCATCTCGTATTTTGTAATATGACCTGTCACGCCCCAAACTCAGAAACTGGGCTCACAAAATTCTCGATTACCGAATCCGGTGCCGACAGCCTTCGTAGTACCCATTCTCAGCTCCCAGCGCGCATGCGCCAGATTCCGATCCTAGGATCCTACAAGGAGGATTTTTCAGCATACCTTTATCTCGTAAGAAGCATAACCACAAGTATACCCAAATCGCAAGAACAACATCATCATCACATATCCACTAATATAAACTTTGAATACAATGCTGAAAGGGAAATACATATGTCCAAAAAAAAAATCAAAGCTCCAGAAGTCAGCTACATGCTCTAAGCTCCATGCTGCTGCAACCTAACATCACCTGCACGCATCTATCATGCATAAGCTTATAGAAAGCTTAGAGTGTGGTGTAAGTGTGTGCACAAGGTAAGTGTCAAGTATTCAATATAATGCCATAATCAAACAACGTCGGAAATACTGGTAAGATTATGAATTATATGATATCAAAGTAAGCAGAAATACTGACAAGTCCATAAAGATATCATCAACCTCATCCAGGATATACGATGAAAAGACATAACAAGCCAATGTCATATACTAAAAAAGTAAGGTAAATTAGCTATGTAATGCCGAAATATCATGAACCAGATATCAGATATCGAGGATGCAATACAATATGTAATTTGGAAAAGCTACGAATACCATCAACCTCATCTAGGTCACATAAATGTAGAAACATAGTAACCCAGAATGTCATATGCCGAGGATGCAATGTAATATGCAATATGTGGTGTGAATGAAATTACCAAGCTACAATGTGAATTCAGGATGATAGTACGTGGTATCGCAGGCTATGGGGCCTATCACAAAGGACTTCTATCCAAACCAATCTCATACCTAAATTTGGATAGATATACTCAATGTGGTAAGCTCCTAATCTCAGGTTAGTCGCGCGCCCCAACTAAAATCCTGGCCATTGCGAAAGTACACATGATGATTAGTTACGCACCACCAGCCCAAGTGGGTAGTGGATGAATGAATGAATATATTACTGAGTATGCAACTCCTGCTCCACAAATCAGTACTGTATATCTCTGGGATCATCACCGGGGTCTAGTACACTCTACATGCAAATCTCTACCCACTAACGCGTGACCATGCAAGTGGAAGAGACATCTTTAGCCGCCTGGCCAGTAGTCAGCCAATATCTACCCAGCACGTCGATAGCGGACCCATTCACGAGGTGGTTAAACTCATCCTAACTATACCCCCTACTCTCGGGCGGGTAAGGCACACCGCCTCCCAACCAACCACCACACAGTGGGAGATGCGGCCTCCTGGTATTCGGCACTTGGGTGCTCATATATCCACTTGGTCTCGAAGTTGGGGCGTCTCCTAGCCACGAAGGTTTAGGGACTTTCACCCACGGACATCTAAAGTGCCCAGATGCTCGAACCAAATATTTTTGGTGTCCCATCTAGCCATCCACGACATGCCTGTGGAGGTCACAGCCCTGATGTCGCTAGGCGTACAGTAACTACAATCACACAATACAGGAGTTATATAGTCCAATCTTGCATCAATCCTACGCATACCATGCGCTCATGTGAGGCAATCTCCGCCTATCATGGAGTCTCATAACAACCTGCCCAATGACATATGTGATGGTCAACCACATCTCATCATAAACATGCATATGATGCATATGGGCATGTATCATGATGCTATGCTGTCACATATTTATAATCGGTATCGACAATCGACACCGATAATCAGCCTCGATAATCGAAATCGACCTCAACAATCGGACTCAGCCTCAACAATCAGAATCGGAATCAGCCTCAACAATCTGACTTGGCCTCAACAATCGGAATCGGAATCAGCCTCGACAATCTGACTCGGCCTTGACAATTAGCCTCGATAAATCGGACTCGGCCCCGACAATCAGACTCGGCCTTGACAATTGGCCTCGATAAATCAAAATCGGCCACGATAAATCAGAATCGGCCTCGACAATCGGAATCAGAATCGGCCTCAACAATTGGAATCAGAATCGGCCTCGACAATCGGCCTTGATAAATCGAAATCAGCCTCGATAATCAGACCCGGCCTCGACAATTAGAATCAGAATTGGCCTCGACAATCGAAATCAGCCTCAACAATCAGAATCAGAATTAGCCTCAACAATCGACCTCGATAAATTAGAATCAGCCTCGACAATTGGCCTAACAAAGGGGCTAAGGGAATGTCACAATGTGGACATTTAACCATCGTTGCCCATTAATGTGGACATTAAACCATCATTGTTCTCAAGGCATGGCCCGCCATAATCATCATTACATACATCATGGAGTAATCGCACATCCTAATGGACCTCATGTACATCACATTCGGCCCCATACAAAGGCCCCACATACCTCTCATTGGGCCTCACTCATGGCCCTTATATACATTATATTAGGCCTCAACCCATGAGCCATCAAATACATCAAGTGGATTGAATCCATGGGCCGCGCCAATGGGCCTCATATATATCGAGTTGGCCATATCACATGGGCCGCACCAGTGGGCCTCATATACATTAAGTGGACCGCGTCCATGGGCCGCCCCAATGGGCTTCATATACATTGATTGGGCTTCATCAATGGGCCGCACTAATGGGCATAATACATATCACAATGGGCCTTGCCCATAGGACTCATATTCAAGCAGGTGGGCCCCATCATATGGGCCTTATTTACATCACATTGGGCCTCACTCATTGGCTCAATATACATCACAATGGGCCTCTCCATCTGGGCCTCACATACATCACGCTGAGCCGCACAGCAAGTGGACCCTACACAACCAGCAGGTGGGCCAGCACCTCCCAAATGGGCCCACTAGATGAACAACACGGATGTACAACACATACATCAAGGTGAACCCCAGCACAACGTTTATTTTTCATCCAATCTAATCACAAGGTCACAAATACCTGGATAAAGAGGAAAATAAATTTCCTACTTACCAAAACTTTTGTACTCCCAAAAAGGGGGTTTCAATGGTAGGCGTTCATTCCCCACTGTTTTTGTGGTGTGGTCCACCTGATCAACAGTTAGATCATGGTGTGGCCCACCATAATGTATTTTGAGATCCAACCTATTCATAAATTAACATAGTGATAGATGAAGTGAAAACAAATATCAACTTGATTTGAAACTACTGTGGCTCTTAAGTAGTTTGAATGGTGGATGTCACTGTCCCCACTATCTCAATGTGGGAGTCCACTAAACTTTGGATCTGACTCATACCATAAAATGATCTCACAAATGGTTGGACGGTATGGATACAACACATGCATCATGGTGGGCCCCACCATCCAAATAATGGACAGCGTAGATAAACGCATACATCATTGTGGGGCCTGCAGAACTTGCTGACGTCATACAGTGGGACCCTCAGAGCTTAATGGCGTTAATACACCAGCAATATGACTAGTGTGAGGTACCCAGCCAATTTGTTCCCACTGCCGATGGGTCCCACCATCCCAACCTGATGGACGGTGGATACAACACATGCATCATGGTGGGCCCCACCATCCAAATAATGGATGAACGACGTGGATGGAATCCACTCAGTAGTTGGGTCCCACAGACCCTACTGACGTCAGTACAGCAGCTATAGAGCTGCTGTACTGTGCAGCGTCAGCTGCTTCAAACGGCAGTGGTGGGTCCCACATAGGGCCCACCATCATATACATTTATATGTATATAATATATATATTATAATATTGTATTATTATTTTTTATTATTATTATATTTTTTTTTGATTAGCTGGTTAGTACACCCCACTATCAGTTCACATTTCACTGAATATGCACGTCCAATGTCCTTGGACGTTGGATGGTATGGATGTGCATGTGGGTCCCACATGTGGGGCCACGGCTAGTGGGTCCCACGTGGATGTGGCCCACCTGATTTGGATCACTCTGACATTTATGTTTTCTCAATGGTCCAGGCCAGTCCAAAATGGACATCAATGGTGGCCTTGGACATGGCAGTGAGGTGGGCCCCACTTGGACAGCGGTGTGCCCCACGTGGTGGACAGCATGGATAAAAATACATCATGGTGGGCCACAAGATGGGAATGAGAGATAGAGAGAGAGAGAGAAAGAGAGAACGGTGGAGATGGGAGGGACCCCGCCACTATGGGTCCCTCTTTGATAAAAGGCATACATCAAGATGGGTCCCACCATATGTGGGCCCTTAAATATCAAGATCACACAAATCAAATCATAAAATACACCCACCTAAAGATCTTCTTGGACTTCTTCTCCTACTGATGCGTCCTAGAGCTCGATGGAATGCATTTCAACGGTCGAGATGAAGCTTGGATGGTGGAGATGGGATGTAGGAAGGTGGTAAGGAGTGGGCCACACTTGACTCTCTCATAGGAGGCTTGGAAGTTGGCTCTCCTTTGGTGCTTGGGGATGGAGTGAGAAATGAAAGAGAGGATGGGTTGTTGTAAGGGAGATGGGATGGAGGGTATGGTTTCTTTTGACTTTTGGTAAGAAGGGAATGGTTAGGTATGGGTGTTATTGACTTGGTGAAGAGAGAGGTATGGGTGAGTGATGGCTTGTGATAGGATGTACTTGTGTAACGTCTCGGAAGAATCCATACAAGGACCCGAGTACCACCTCAGGTAGAAATCACCTAGGACCAAATCCTTTAGAAATTAGGTTAATATTAGTAAGTGTTAAACTGGAGTGCTTATGAAATTAGCACTAATCACTTTAAATATGATCTGCAAGACCCAAAACGTGCAGAATCATTGACGCTACATTACCCTGAAATCTAGAATCCATTCTTAAACCCGGTTGCTCTTGGGAGCATCTTGAAACTCCGTATCGGACCTGGACCGCACGTCGAAAGTCCGATTACCCCGAAACTATACAGTTATGACCGCATTACTAGACTTGACAACCCCTTAGGAAATCAAGTCCTAACTGTGTCTAGAAACGCACAACTTGAGCCCGGAGTAAAGTGTGTGAAAAACGTGAAAATATTTAGAAATAAAAATCTGAATTTAAGTAATCTGAGTCGTGTCGCTTACGGGCCAAATATAAGGATTCAGACCGTCAGAATCTGACCCAAATACACCCTCAGATCAGGAGAAATGTCCCAAACATGTCGATGTACTTGTGGCCCTGATTGAGTGACCGTGACCGTTGAACTGAAACTGGTCCGCCACGGCTGATCTGTAAATCCGATCGGAACAAAAACTCAGCCTGACCTAGATCCATGGTCAGGGAGCTTAAGTCCGACCGCACGTGGAAAAGGGGCCACCAGAAGTGCTCCGTTGGACCGAAACGGTTCGTATTTGGATATAACCTAAGTATACCTTAGTCCTGGGGCCATTCCCATCAAACCTGGGCCTATATAAGGACCTTAAACCCCCTCTCTCATATCCCATACGAATTTGAGAAACCCTAGGAGAGAGAGAAGAGAAAAGAGAAAGGAAAAGAGAAAAAGTAAGAGTGAGAGTTGGAAGTTCTTCCTGGGATTCGATCCCGTCGCTCCACGCACGTAGTCACCCCCTCTGTATCGCAAATCAGGCGATTCCGACTCCGTACATGGGTAAGAAAACCTAACCCTAATCTGTTTTTAGGGTTTCAAATAGTATAAGTTATGAAATAGCTAACCTAACTTATGCTATAGGTTGTCAATCTGCCGTAGATAAAGACTTAGCTTTAAAACTGAGTTCGTTACGAGTCTACAGGCAAAAGGTGCGGACTATAAATGTATAGGTTATGGTTTTCAAGGCTCTCAATGTCGGTGAATGGTTTATTATTGATGTGGGTACAATTTCACATGCAAAATGCGATGTTTGTATTGTGTTTCTGATATATATGAACTTTATTGAGATTAGTGTATTCTATGTATCTGTAGAAAGTATCGTATACATATGAAATATGAACATGTGTTTACCATGATTAATTGTCGGGTGTTTGTGCTAGTTGTATGTGTAACAACTCCTTGGCAAAAAGATTTGCCCGAATACTCCCTATCACCAACATACGTCATGTATGTTGGAATATGTAGTCTAAGTGTTTGTAGAAATGTCTAAATGAAAAAGTGTGTAATATATTGTACTTTATATGGGCGTTGAGAAGAGATTCTCAACTACCTTAAAGATGTGTATAATTTCCTCCATGTAACTTACGTTCTTTGTCTGTTTTACTTAGACACTGCTTATGTGTGAATTCACGTTTAAGTTGAAATCCATCAAATGCTCACATGCTTGTATGAATGGAATTATTGATCCATTACTGTTCTAATTTGCTTGTATGATTAACTGTCATAATTGAATGTGTTTGGGACTACGGAATAGTCCAGCAATCGGTAACAGGCACTGAATAAGTGGCTGAGGTTGTCTGGCCTCATAGGACGTGATCGATGAATCCGAGCCGTACTTGGGATGTCGGCAGTGGTTAGGCCACACGGAGTGCTTAAGCACTTCATGTCAATCAGCTCAACATGTGCTCATGCTAATCGAGCTCGTCAAATAACCCGATTAACCCGATGTATGTTCACCATATATGGACGTTGCTGCTTGAATCTAAGGTACCAAACTCATCAACCAGACATGCTGGTATGGGACACCGTGGTCGAGCTGTCGGCCTACACTGATAAGGTGACGAGCCTTTTGTAGTGACCTCGAGCGTACACTAAGACTACGTAGAGGCGACGAGCCCTTACGTAGCAACAAGAGTACATTAGGCCTGTACTGATAAGGTGACGAGCCCTTTGCAGTGACCTAGAACCATAACATCGTATGAGATTTACTAGGATTGACGACCCTAGATTGGATCATTGTTTGGGGAATGATATAAGAGAGGTACCTTAGCTTCTCAATCCTACTGTATGAAAAGGACTAATAATAACTCGGTAATCACGCTCATGTCATCGCACTGCATGTGCCCCAGGTTGAAGAGCACAGAGGGAAGAAAGCATACCGAGACCGTAAGATGGTGTCGCACGAGGGAGTGTAGGCGAGGGCATGCATCATGCTTACATTTCATCCTTGCATTAATCAGAGTACTTAGGGATGTTTGATTGTATTGCCTTATCATTACTTCTTGACTGAATTGAGAACATGTTAACCTTTGCTTTATTGTTCCACTGAGTTGATCACTCACTCCCACGTTCTGGGACAGTGTCTAAACACCCACCAGACTTTGTCTTAGTTGCAGATGATGATGTGACTTAGGAGGCAGAGCCCGATTTCTATGATGATCAGGACGAGTTCTCATATATGCAGTTCTTCGGTGGTTTCACCTAGGCCATCCGGATCGACGAGGCTACAGGGTTTATGATTGTAGTTGAACTATTTTGAACTATTACATGTATATGGTGACTCAATGATGTATTCATAGTCTGGAGACTGATCGTGATCCTTTTGACTCATACACGTTTATATACATTTTCCAGTCTTTCGCTTGCGTTATTTGAATTGATCTAGAGTATGAATTACTGTTTTGGTATAATCCCACTCATGATTAATGCACTAACACAAACAACATTTAATCATCATTATTTATGTTGCATAAGTGATGCGTTGGAACTCGAGAATTGGACTTTTACTCGACCCCTAATTTTTAGGGCGTTACAACTTGACTTATGATTGATGTGATTGATGGGACATGTCGTAGAGATACTCTCGAAATTTGCAACGCACAGCGTTTTCCTCGAACTGAATGTGGGCCTACATCTCCTAGCCTGGGTATCGCCTTGGCGCACGAGATGCGGCTTCAGAACAGCGGCGACGGCACGGTCGCACTGGTATAAGTCTCAGATCGAGCCGACCCCGATATGTAGGACTCGGCTTAGGATCGCGCGCAAACGCTGATAGCAAATCACTGGTCACCAAAATTTGACCGGGAGGACCGCGGAGGTATATGGAACGATATTGGCTAAGATACGGGTCTTATAGCTCTCCCCTCATAATAAAAATTTTATCCTCAAAATTTATAGAACAAACACGGGAAGAGGGAGCATCATCATATATATATGTCAAGGCATAATCAATTTACAAAAAGGATGAGAATAACTCTCTCTAATCTTAACCTCGCGCTCCCTAGACGCTTCATCAATACTATGGTGACTCCTATTGAACCTCAGACCCTGGATCAGAAACGGTCGAAACTAGGATACCTTGCAGCCTCATCATCTCATCAATAACCAATCCAACAAGATAGTCTTAATGCCTAGTCGTGCGAATCGTCGGTGACTCCTCTTGGAGACCGAGGGTCCTGTTGAGCCGCATAAGACCTGCCCTAGGTCTGCTGGAGAGGCGTATGTCCTCCCCCAAAGAGGTCATTGCTGCTGGAAAAAAAATAAGGGCACTCACGCTTATGATGCCCCGCCACACTACATCTGAAGCAAATGCCCGTGAACGGTTTTTGTGATGGTGATGAAGGTATTGCTGGCGCTCGAAAGGATGGACGGTCCCTGTGCCTTTGCGGTCGTCGACGCTACTGCTGCTGGGAACTACTAGAAGGGGGTTCTTCCTCTTCCGGTCTCCTCTATGGTGACAAGCCCTCTGCGAATCATTCCATTCTGCCTTGTAAATCTGGGCCCTTTAAACTACCTACTCAAAGGTCGGAAGCATGTGTCCGATGACACGATTCCTGAGGCCAAAACGTAAGCCGTTCTCAAAACGACGGGCATTTCGCTCCTCATCATTAATTAAATACGGTGCGAACCTCGATAACGTTATAAAACGAGCCGCATACTATGCCACAAACACGTCTCTCTGCACCATGGTCTCGAACTCTAACGCTCGCTACCGACGAATGTGGTCAGGGAAGTACTGCTGCTGGAATCAGTCTATGAAGTCCACCTATGTCCAGGCAAAATCTGGGCCTACAACACAAGTAACGGAGGTCTACCGGTGCTCGGCCTCGTCCTGGAGAAGAAATACTGCCAATCGAACCCGCTGTTGTGTCGTACATGCCATCGTATCAAAAATCTTCTCCACATCAGAGCGCCATCTCTCGGTTGCAGTCAGATCTGACTCGCCCTGAAAACTCGGGGGATCGAGCTGTCAGAATTCTCGGAGAAGGCCGCTCATGCGCTCCTACTCAACCTGGGCTGGGGAAACAGCGGGTGGCCTACCTTACCCCTGAAGGATGGCGGTCATGGTCTGTAACATCTGCTGAAGTTGATCTGCACTTAGGGGCATTGTCGGGCTGCGATAAACTCAAACGGAGATTCAGGAGTTTCAGGTGAGGAAACGGGAATCTCAGGCGGGGGAGCGAAAGTCACTCGGGTCACTTTCGTGGGTGTTATGTCCAACATGAAGGAACAAGGGCCGATTATCCTCGAACACTCTCACACAATGGGGAACTATATCAGAAAATCTCTAAGTTATTCGTACTCAAGGACCTAATCATTCTAAGTTCTCAATAATCATTGAGCGTAAGGTACCTATCAGCAGATATGTGATGTTATCCTCAGGTATTCCCAAGTTATGCTCTGATACCAACTTCTGTCACGCCCCAAACTCAAAAACCGGGCTCACAAAATTCTCAATCGCTGAATCTGGTGCCGACGGCCTCTGTATTACCCCATTCTCGGCTCTTAGAGCGCATGCGCCAAAATTCCGATCCTAGGATCCTACAAGGAGGATTTTCCAGCATACCTTTATCTCGTAAGAAGCATAACCACAAGTATACCCAAATCACAAGAACAACATCATCATCACATATCCACTAATATAAACTTTGAATACAATGCTGAAAGGGAAATACATATGTCAAAATAAAATCAAAGCTCCAGAAGTCAGCTACATGCTCCAATCTCCACGCTGCTATGACCTAACATCACCTGCACGCATTTATCGTGCATAAGCTTATAGAAAGCTTAGAGGGTTGTGTAAGTGTGTGCACAAGGTAAGTGCCATGTATTCAATATAATGTCATAATCATACAACGTCAGAAATACTGGTAAGATCATGAATTATACGATATCAAAGTAAGCAGATATACTGACAAGTCCATAAAGATATCATCAACCTCATCTAGGATATACGATGAAAAGACATAACAAGCCAATATCATATACTGAGAAAGTAATGTAAATCAGCTATGTAATACGAAAATATCAAGAACCAGATATCAGATATCAAGGATGTAATACAATATGCAATTCGAAAAAGCTACGAATACCATCAACCTCATCTAGGTCATATAAATGCTAAAACATATCAACCCAGAATGCCATATGCCGAGGATGCAATGTAATATGCAATATGTGGTGCGAATGAAATGACCAAGCTGCAGTGTGAATTCGGCTTGATAGTACGTGGTATCGCAAGCTATGGGGCCTATCACAAAGGAATTCTATCCAAACTAGTCGCATACCTAAATTTGGATAGATAGACTCAATGTTGTAAGTTGCTGATCTCAGGTTAGTCGCGCACCCCAACCGAAATCCTGGCCATTGTGAAAGTACACATAACGATTAATTATGCACCGCCAGCCCGAGGGATAGTGGATGAATGAATTATATTGATTCATTCATCCACTATCAGTACTGTATATCTCTGGGATAATCACCGGGTCTAGTACACTCTACATGCAAATCGCCGCCCACTGATGCGCGACCATGTAAGTGAAAGAGACATCTCTATCCACCTGGCCAGTAGTCAGCCAATATCTACCCAGCACATCGATAGCGGACCCATTCACGAGCTGGTCAAACTCAGCCTAGCTATACCCCCTACTCTCGAGCGGGTAAGGCCACACTCCCTCCCAACCGACCATGACACAGTGGGAGACGCGGCCTCCTGGTATTCGGCACTCGGGCACTCATGTATCCACTCGGTCTCGACGTTAGGGCGTCTCCTGGCCACAAAGGTTTAGGGACTTTCACGCATAGACATTTAAAGTGCCCAGATGCTCGAACCAAATATTTTCAGTGTCCCATCTAGCCATCCATGATATTCCTATGGAGGTCACCGCCCTGATGTCGCTAGGGCGTATAGTAATCACAATCACACAATACATGAGTCATATAGTCCAATCATGCATCAATCCTACACATACCATGCGCTCATGTGAGACAATGTCCTCCTATCATGAAGTCTCATAGCAACCTGCCCAATGACATATGCGATGGTCAACCACATCTCATAATAAACATGCAGATAATGAGTATGGGCATGTATCATGATGTTATGCTGTCACATATTTATAATCGGTATCGACAATTGACACCGACAATCAGAATCGACCTCTACAATCGGACTCGGCCTCGACAATTGGAATTGGAATCAGCCTTGACAATCTGACTCGGCCTCGACAATCGGAATCGGAATCGGCCTCAACAATCTGACTTGGCCTCGATAAATCGAAATCGGCCTCGACAATCGGCGTTGATAACTCGAAATCAGCCTCGGCAATCGGCCTCGATAACTCGGAATCGACCTCAACAATCAGACTCGGCCTCGACAATCAGAATCAGAATTGACCTCAACAATCAGAATCAGAATCGGCCTCGACAATTGGCCTTGATAAATCGGACTCAGCCTCGACAATCGAAATCAAAATCGACCTCGATAATTGGAATCGGCCTCAACAATTGGAATCGGAATCACCTCGACAATCTAACTCAGCCTCGACAATCAGCCTCGATAAATCAAAATTGGCCTCGACAATCTGACTCAGCCTCGACAATTGACCTAACAAAGGGCCTAAGGGAATTCACAATGTGGACATTTAACCATCATTGCCGATCAATGTGGACATTAAACCATCATTGCTCCCAAGTCATGGCCCACCATACCCATCATTACATACATCATGGAGTAATCGCACATCACAATGGACCTCATATACATCACATTCGTCCCCATACAAAGGCTCCACATACCTCTCATTGAGCCTCACTCATGGCCCTTATATACATTACATTGGGCCTCAACCCATGGGCCATCAAATACATCAAGTGGATCACATCCACAGGCCGCACCAATGTGCCTCATATATATCGAGTCAGCCATATCACATGGGCCGCACTAGTGGACCTCATATACATCAAGTGTACCGCATCCATGGACCACACCAATAGGCTTCATATACATCGATTGGGCTACATCAATGGGCCACACTAATGGGCATAATACATATCACAATGAGCCTTGCCCATAGGCCTCATATTCAAGCAGGTGGGCCCCATCATATGGGCCTTGGATACATCACATCGGGCCTCACTCATGAGCTCAATATACATCACAATGGGCCTCTCCATCTGGGCCTCACATACATCATGTTGAACTGCACAACAGGTGGGCCCTGCACAACCAGCAAGTGGGCCTGCACCTCCCAAATGGGCCCACCAGATGAACAACACGGATGTACAACACATATTACAAGGTGGACCCCACCACAACGTTTATTTTTCATCCAATCTGATCACAAAGTCACAAAGACCTGGATAAAGAGGAAAACAAATTTCATACTTATCAAAACTTCTGTTCTCCCAAAAAGGGGGTTTCATCGGTAGGCATTCATTCCCCACTATTTTTGTGGTGTGGCCCATCGTGATGTATTTTAAGATCCAGCCTATTCATAAATTAACATAGTGATAGATGAAGTGAAAACAAATATCAACTTAATTTGAAACTACTGTGGCTCTTAAGTAGTTTGAACGGTGGATGTCACTGTCCCCACTATCTCAATGGTGGGAGTCCACTGAACTTTGGATCTGACTCATACCATAAAATGATCTCTCAAATGGTTGAACGGTATGGATACAACAAATGCATCATTGTGGGCTCCACCATCCAAATAATGGACAACGTAGATAAAATACATTCATCATTGTGGGGCCTGCAGAACTTGCTGACGTCGTACAGTGGGACCCTCAAAGCTTAATGGCATCAATACACCAGCAATATGACTAGTGTGAGGTACCCGGCCAATCAATTCCCACTATCGATGGGTCCCACCGTCCCAACCTGATGGACGGTGGATACAACACGTGCATCAGGGTGGGCCCACCATCCAAATAATGGACGGACAACGTGGATGGAATCCACGCAGGAGCTGGGTCCCATAGACCCTGCTGATGTCAATACAGCAGCTCTAGAGCTGCTGTATGGTGCAGCATTAGCTGCTTCAAACGGCAGAGGTGGTCCCACATAGGGCCCACCATCATATACATTTATATGTATATAATATATATATTATAATATTGTATTATTATTTTTTATTTATTATATATATATTTTTGGTTAGCTGGTTAGTACACCCCACTGTCAGTTCACATTTCACTAAATATGCACGCCAGTGTCCCTTGACGCTGGATGGTATGGATGTGCATGTGGGTCCCACGTGTGGGGCCACGGCTGGTGGGTCCCACGTGGATGTGGCCCACCTAATTTGGATCACTCTGACATTTGTGTTTTCTCAATGGTCCGGGCCAGTCCAAAACGGACATCAATGGTGGCCCCGGACATGGTAGTAAGGTGGGCCCCGCTTGGACAGCGGTGCACCCCACGTGGTGGATGGCATGGATAAAAATACATCATGGTGGGCCACAAGATGGGAATGAGAGATAGAGAGAGAGAGAGAACGGTGGAGATGGGAGGGACCCCGCCACTATGGGTCCCTCTTTGATAAAAGGCATACATCAAGATGGGTCCCACCATATGTGGGCCCTCAAATATCAAGATCACACAAATTAAATCATAAAATACACCACCTAAAGATCTTCTTGGACTTCTTCTCCTACCGATGCATCCTAGAGTTCCATGGAATGCATTTCAATGGTCGAGATGAAGCTTGGATGGTGGAGATTGGATGTAAGAAGGTGGTAAGGAGTGGGCCACACTTGACTCTCTCATAGGAGGCTTGAAAGTTAGCTCTCCTTTAGTGCTTGGGGATGGAGTGAGAAATGAAAGAGAGGATGGGTTGTTGTAAGGGAGATGGGATGGAGGGTATGGTTTCTTTTGACTTTTTGTAAGAAGGGAATGGTTAGGTATGGGTGTTGTTGACTTGGTGAAGAGAGAGGTATGGGTGAGTGATGGCTTGTGATGGGATGTACTTGACTTATGATTGATGTGATTGATGGGACATGTCGTAGAGATTCTCTCAAAATTCACAACGCGTGGCGTTTTCCTCGAACTGAACGCGGGCCCACATCTCCTAGCCTGGGTATCGCCTCAGCGCACGAGACCCGGCTTCGGAACCGCGGCAACAGTACGGTCGCACTTGTACAAGTATTGGATCGTGCCAACCCCGATATGTAAGACTTTCCTTAGGATCACGTGCAAATGCTGATAGCAGATCGCAAGTCACCGAAATTCGACCGGGAGGACCGCGGAGGTCTATGGAATGATATTTGCTAGGATACAGGTCTTATATGACCATCAAACGCCCTTACGACATCAGGGTCGTAGCGTCCAGAGGCATATCATGGTTGGCAGGATGGGACACCAAAAATCTATTTTACTTGGGGTGCTATAGATATCCCTGGGTGAAATTCTCTAAACCCTCTTGGTTCCAAAAGTTACTCCAACGTCTAGACCAAGTGGATGCATAAGAGCATGAGGGCCATATGCCATTAGGTCGCATCTCCCATTATGTCGTGGTCGGTTGAAATGGGGTGCAGCCTTACCTGCCTGAAAGGAGGGGGCAAAGCTAGGCTGAGTTTGACCAGCTTGAGGAATGGTTCCGCTATCGATGAGCTGAGCTCGATATTAGCAGGCGGATAGTGAGGTCTCTTCCACTCACCTTATTGCACGCGATGAGGCGGCAATCTGGTTTGGAGTGTACTAGACCCCGGTGATTTCTCAGAGAGGAACCGTACTGATATGTCGACTTATTGAGTAGGAGTTGTACACTTATTTATTCATTCATTCACTATCCACTCGGGCTAGTGGTGCATAACTAATTATTGTGTAAGTAAGCCACGTAACCTAGACTGAACCATTCTATAGGCTTCCGCAGTATTTCCAGTCGAATTTCGACAACCTTCGACCCTTAACCGGCATTTGCGCGTGACCCTACGTCATATATCGTCAACCTGAATTGACTCAAACTAAGACTTGTACCCTTGTGACTGCATCATCACCACGGTTCTGATGCCGCGTCTCGCGCGCCGATCCGATACTCTGGCCAGGAGATGTGGGCCAGCGTTCGGTGAGAGGAAAACACCGCGCGTCTAAATTTCGAGAGAATCTCTACAATATGTCACATCAATCAATCAACCAATCAATCCCATCATGTCAAGTACATGTCAAGTACACATCACCTTTCACCCATTCCCAAGCAACCCTAAAGTCAAAAGTTTCTTACAAGCCCATACCCCTTTCTTACACAATCTACCCCTAAAGTCAACATTCTCTTACACACCCATCCCTCTATCTCCCATCCATCACTCTATCACATCTCTCTCTCTCTCTCTCTCTCTCTCTCTCTCTCTCTCTCTCTTTAAAACCCTCTCTCTCATTTCTCAACTTATTTTCCCAAGCAAGAGGAAGCCTCACACGTCCAAGCCATTTCTACATTCCAAGGGATTTGTGTGTGGTCCACTTCCTACCCCCCTCATCTCCCATCTCAACCATCTAAACTCCATCTCCTCCGTTAGGATCGAAGCCTATGGAGCAAGAAGGATCAGTGGGTGTTCTTGGATTTTTGTTTTCGTTCATTTCTTTTGATTTAAGGGTCCATATATGTGGGACCCACTTTAATGTATGCTTGTATCCAAGAGGGGCCCATAGTGGCGGGGCCCCTCCATTATCTACGATCACTTTTTCTCTCTCTCTTTCTCTCTTTCTCTATGATGAATGGCCCACCTATGATGTGTGTATTTTATCCATGCCACCCGACGAATGGGCCACCTTGATCCCAATTTGGGGCATGCATGACTAGACGGTCACACATGCCCGAATGAAGGGAAAAATACACATCAGCTTGATCCAATCTGGTGGCCCACTACAAGGGACGACCATGAGGTTGGGTACCATCCAGCACCGTTCAACTTACTAGATGGTGGGCTAGACACGCTGAATGGTGGGACCCATAGCTCCAGTGGTTGGTTGAGTGAAAGACACCTCATTCCAATGCTGGAGTGAGTGAAAGATAGCTCATTGCAACGCTGAGGTCATGGCATTAATGGCCTAGGGAGGGTGGCTAAAGTGAAGTGTGGCTGAAAGTGGGGTCCATGGGACCCATCCACGCCGTCCATTCTATTCCTTGGCTCGTTTTAGGCGTTGAACCGAAAAATGAGGCCAATCGGATAATCAAGCGGGCCATACTATAGAAAACTATGTTTCCTACCGTTCAAAGCTATTAGGACCCACCTTACTGTATCTACACACCAAACATGCCGTATATTGGACTTGTTTGGTGTGTTTTGAGCCCTAGAATCCATTGGACAGAGTGGATTCTCAAGGCATGGGCCCCACATGTGAAATTTCACAAAAAAAAATAATAAATAAAATAAAAGATGCAGCAGGTCGCTACTGCTACCAGAAGGCGCAGGCAACTCCTGTAGCGCTGGCGAACGGGCAGGCAGACCCACGGCCCCAGTCGTGAGCCCCACCGTGATGTGGGTTGGACGATCCACACCGTGCATCTGGTGGGCCTTCTTTTGGGCGGTGGGCCCTCCAAAAATCAACCTCATCCGAAGCTCAAGTGGCCCACATGTTAAGAAACAGTGGGATTGAGTGGCTACCATTGAAACCCTTTTGGGTCCTCACTCTCAGCGGATTGGATGGAAAATAAACATTATGGTGGGCCCCATGTGGGGCTACACCTGATGTGTGTGCTGTCCAGGCCCTGGACGATCATGATTTTATTATATTATATTTTATATATTATATTATATGATATAGTGTATATATCATATATATAGTATATATTATATTATATATAGTATGTAGCACTGTCCAGGCCGTCCAAGGCCTGGACGTGGATATATTATATTATATTATATATAGTATACATTTTATTATATATATTATATTATACAATATATCCATGATGGTGGGCCCTATGTGGGATCCACCTATACCTTTCTAGTGCAGCCACTGCACGTATAATAGTCATATAGCGGCCCCTTTTTTACGACAACAAGCCCGCAGGCCCCCACATTGATGTATGTACACCATTCATTATTTGAATGGTGGGGTCCACCATGATGCATACGTTGTATCCAAACCATCCAACCATATTGAGATATCATTTTCATGACATGAGCAAAAGGTTGGGGTAGATCTAAAGTTCAAGTGGACCCTACCATTTAAATAATGGACTGTGACATCCACCGTTCAAACTCCTAAGGGCCACGGTAGTTTCCAATTAGGTTGATAATTATTTTTCATTTCATCTATCTCTATGATAACTTATGAATAGGTCGGATCTCAAATACATAAGGGTGGGCCCGATTTGATATACATTTGGCCCATTTGACTCGGCCCATTTAAATCGGCCCATTGATTCGGCCCATTTGACTAGGCCCGATGTGATGTACTTGGGGCCCAGTTGGTTGGGCCGATGTGATATACGAGGCCTGTTGTTGAGGCCCACCCTGATATATATAAGGCCCATATGATTAGGCCCATCTTATTGTAGTTATGGCCCGCCTGATATACATAAGGCCCATGTGATGCGGCCCATTTGTTGTATCTAAGGCCCATGGGTTGAGGCCCAATTGGATGTACACAAGTCCATTAAAATGTGTGACTCTACCATGGTTTGTGTAATGATGTTTATGACGGTAGTACCTTGGGAGCAATGTTAGTTTGACGTCCACATTGTAAGAATAATGTTGGTTAAATATCCGCATGATAATTCTCCTAAGGCCCATTATTAGGATGATACTTGTAGGCCGTCTAGGCCCATCTTCATTATGAACAGCATCCATCACCATATAACATGTTTAGTATAGTTCCATGATTCAAGATCATACGCATCATATGTATGCTTGATATGAGAAGTGACTGATCATAGCATATGCCTTCGGGCAGATTGTTTAGGGGCTCCCGAATAGGCAGTGTTGCCCTACATGAGCGCACAATACGCGCAGGATTGCTGCATGACTAGATAGTGTGATTCATGCATTCGCATTGTGTGATATGGTACTGTACGCCCTAGCAACATCAAGGACGTAACCTCCACAGGCATATCGTGGTTGGCAGGATTGGATACCAAAAATCTTGTTCTACATGGGGTGTTATAGATATCCCTGGGTGAAAGTCCTTAAACCCTTATGGTACCAAGAGGTTGCTCCAACGTCTAGACCGAGTGGGTACATGAGCCCTGAGTGCCGATTACCAGGAGGTCACGCTCTCCACTGTGTCGTGGTCGGTTGGAAGAGGGTGTGGCCTTACCTGCCTAAGAGGAGGGGGCAAAGCTAAACTGAGTTTGACCAGCTCGAGGAATGGGTCCGCTATCGATGAGCCGAGCACAATATTGGCAGGCGGATAGTGAGGTCTCTTCCACAAACCTTATTGCACGCGATGGGGCGGTAATCTGGTTCAGAGTGTACTAGACCCCGGTGATATTCCAGATTTGAGTTGTGTTGATATGTGGACTTAGATGAGGATTCGTATGCTTGAGTTGCATCTCGCATTGCATGGCCTTGGTATGGCCGACATCTTTATGACTTGCATTGCACGGCCTTGGTACGGCTAATAGTATTCATGGATTCATCAGCATATTTCGCATTACTTTGATACTGCATAACTCTACTACTACCTTGCACACCCACTTTCACCACCCTCTAAGCTTTCTATAAGCTTATGCACGACTGTTGTGTGCAGGTGACGTTGGATGGCATCAGCACTGAGGCAAGAGTGCATATCAGATCAGCTTGGAGCTTTTGTCTATCATCATTGTATTTTTCTTTATACTCATTGTACTTATAAAGTTTTTTATCATAGTGAAAATGTGATGGAGTTTTTGGTTGTTGTTTGTGGGTTATGCCTTTGGTTATGCTTATTACAAATCAAACTGATGTTGGAAATCCTCCTCGTAGCATCCCAGGATAGAAACCTAGCGAATGGGCGCTAAGAGCCGAGAATGGGGTACTACGGAGGCTGTCGGCGCTGGATTCGGCGATTGAGAATTTTGTGAGCCCAATTTTTGAGTTTGGGGCATGATAGAAGTTGGTATCAGAGCATAACTTGGGAATAACTAAGACAACATTACATATCCGCTATGAATAGCTAAGTCCCGAAGTTCGGATAACTTAACAATCTTTTATTTCAGACCCTTAACGTGCGTGCTTCCGAGAGTTTTCAAAGTTGATAGGCGCCTTCGCTCTTTCCTGTAGGACATGCCGCGCAGGAGAGTGACCCGATCGACTCCAGCTTCACCACCTGAGACTCCCGTTCCACCACCTGCGGCCCCGCCCTACCACCTACGATCCCCACTCCACCACCAGAGGTTCCTACTGCCCATCCTGAGGATGCTGCTCCTCTACCAGAGACCGGTGCGGATCCGACCGTATCTGTGAGTGCCTCCCAATTGCAGCAGATGTTACAGGCTGTGACGGCCGTACTTCAGGGGCAGGGCAGACACCCCATTGTTTCACCGGCCCAGGTAAAGCAGGAGCGCCCGAGTGCCCTCCTTCAAGAGTTTCGACGTCTCGATCCCCTGCGTTTCCAGGGTGAGCTAGACCCAACGGTAGCTGAGAGATGGTGCACCGATGTGGAGAAGATATTCGATATGATGGGATGTACAACCGAGCGGCGAGTCCGATTAGCAGTATTTCTCCTCCATGGTGGTGAGGCTGAGCATTGGTGGACATCAGTCTCCCGAGTAGCAGGCGCCGATTTTGTGTGGACTTGGGAGGATTTTGTGGATCGGTTTGACTAACAGTACTTTCCTAATCACATCTGACGATAGCGAGCGTTAGAGTTCGAGGCCCTGGTGCAGGGTGATATGACGGTGGCTCAGTACGCCGCTTGTTTTGTAGCGCTATCCAAATTTGCACCATACCTGGTAGATGATGAGGAGCGGAGAGCCCGCCGCTTCGAGGATGGCTTCGTTACGGTCTTCGAGGCCATGTTATTGGGCATGAGCTCTCGACTTTTGAGGGAGTGGTAAGAAGGCCTAGATTTTTTAGGCTGAGTGGGCCGATTCTTAGTCTAATCATGGTTAGAGGAGAGACCGGAAGAGGCAGGCTCCTTCCAGTGATTTTCAGAAGGATCGACCACAGCAGAGGTGCACAGGTCACCCAGCCTTCTGAGCGCTAGCAGCACCTCCGGCACCACCTCCGAGGCAGTTCACCGGCTCTTGTTTTAGGTGCGGTGCAACGAGGCACCGTATATAAGAGTGTCCCTGCCCCCAGCAGCAGCAACAGCAGACGAGAGGTCCACAGCAGCCTCCACCGCAGCAGCAGTAGAGACCCCCACAGCAGCAGCGACAGCAGCCCCCACCATCGAGGCCACCTTAGCATTAGAATCAGCACCAGCCTCCAAGGCCGCAGCAGCAGAGGCAGTAGTTTCAACCACCTCAGTAGCAACAGCATGCTCAGAGGGGACAGGACCTCCCCAGCCAGCTCAGGCTAGATTCTACGTGGCCCAGAAGGATCCTCAGTCATTTGGAAGGGTCGTTAAGGGTATACTTCTAGTCTCTGCATGCATTGCTCGAGTTTTGTTTGATTCCGGTGCTTCGCACTTATTTATATCCGAGGGATTCTGTCGTTCGATTGGATTGCCGACAGAGTCTGCTCGAGAGGGGTTGACCGTATCGACACCCTTGGGGAAGACTACAGTATTGGGCCGCTTCTGTTCGTCTTGTCCCGTGTTAGTGGGAGAGATTTTCTTGCCCACCGACTTGTATGTGCTGCCGATGTCAGGTTTCGACGTTATCTTGGGCATGGATTGGCTTGCCGAGTACCACGCCATCTTGGACTGCTCTACGAGGACAGTCACATTCTATATACCAGGCTTGCCGCAGTTTCAGTTCGTTGCAGAGCCCAAGGGAGAGCCATTATCTTGCTTGATGTCCTACGCCGTTGAGGAGCCTGTTGCCGCTTGTATTGATCAGATGCCGATTGTTTGTGATTTTTCTGATGTGTTTCAGGAGATTCCAGGATTATCGCCTCACCGACTCACCGAGTTTCAGATTGATCTCGTGCCCCGTACCGCGCCTATTTCGAAGGCCCCGTACCATATGACATCGTTCGAGTTGCGGAAACTGTAGAAGCAATTAGACGAGTTGCGCGAGTTAGGCTTTATTCATCCTAGCAGTTCACCGTGGGGAGCGCCGGTACTCTTCGTGAAGAAGAAGGATGACTCGTTGAGGCTCTGCATAGATTACCGTGAGCTCAACAGGGTCACGATCAAGAACAAGTACCCGCTCCCGTGAATTGATGATTTGTTTGATCAGCTGTAGGGTGTACAGTTCTTTTTGAAGATTGACCTGCGTTCCGGTTATCATCAGATTCGGGTCCGAGAGGAGGACATTTTGAAGACGGCTTTCAGGACGCATTATGGTCATTTTGAGTTTCAGGTCATATCCTTCGGACTGACCAATGCACCCGCGGTCTTCATGCAGTTGATGAATGAGGTCTTTCGTCCGTATCTCGATCAGTTTGTTGTAGTCTTCATCGACGACATTTTGATCTATTCGAGGACCCGTGAGGAGCACGAGTAGCATCTAGAGGTTACGTTGCAGACCCTCCACGCACATCAGCTCTATGCGAAGCTGGAGAACTGTGAGTTCTGACAGGAGGAGGTGAAGCTCCTCGGTCACGTAGTGACGAGGGAGGGCGTCGCAGTGGACCCCTCGAAGGTTGAGGCAGTGCGTCAATGGGGTTAGCCCACGAACGCATCCAAAATCTGCAGTTTCCTTGGTTTTGTGAGCTACTACCAGCATTTCATTGAGGGCTTCTCTCGTATTGCAGCCCCGTTGACTGAGTTAACTCGGAAGGGCACAGAGTTTATTTGGAGCGACCCTTGCGAGTGAGCATTTATAGAATTGAAGGACCGCCTCACGTCCACTCCTGTCCTCACTCTTCCCTCTGGGAGTGATGGATTTATTGTATTCACCGATGCCTCACATATTAGTTTGGGTACTGTCCTGATGCAGCACGGGAGACCAGTGACCTTCGCGTCTCGCTAGCTTAAGATCCATGAGTTGAACTACCCCACGCATGATTTGAAGCTGGCTGCAGTTGTCTTCGCATTGAAGGTGTGGAGGCACTATCTCTATGGGGTTAGGTTCGAGCTCTTCTCTGACCACAAGAGTTTAAAGTACCTCTTCTCAAAGTCAGAATTGAACATAAGGCAGAGGCGCTGGATGGAGCTCCTAAAGGACTATGACTTCGATCTTCAGTACCACCCGGGCAAGGCGAACGTGGTGGCGGATGCCCTCAGCCGTCAGCTACGAGGCCTGGTAGCGCATATGATGATTCAGGAGTGGTAGATGCTTAAGGATGTAACAGAGTATGATTTTAAGTTCGGCCTGCAGTCTTCTATCGTGCAATTATCGAGCCTGTCGATTCAACCCTCTCTTGACGCAAGGGTGATCGAGGCTCAGCGGGCTGATGAGTCGTTGCAGAGTTATATGGCTGAGGCGGCATCCGAGAGTCAGGTAGATTGGCAGATTGGTACAGACAATGGACTTCGCTTCAGAGGCCGATTATGTGTCCTGGATATTCCTGAGTTACGCAGAGATCTTATGACCGAGGCACATCGATCGCGATTTTCTATCCACCTTGGCTCGACGAAGATGTACCGTGACATGAGGCGACAGTATTTTTGGGCAGGGATGAAGCGCCAGATCGCCAGTTTTGTGGCCGAGTGTGACACGTGCCAGCGTGTCAAAGCTGATCATCAGAGACCCACTGGTCTATTGCAACCATTGAATGTCCCGATGTGAAAGTGGGAGCACGTGTTGATAGATTTCATTATAGGTTTGCTGAGGACTCAGCACGGTTATGACGCCATCTGGGTCGTCGTTGATCGTTTGATGAAGTCGACACATTTTCTTGCGATTCCTGCGACTTGGCTCTTAGACCGGCTTGCGAGATTATTCCTCAAGGAGATTGTGAGACTGCATGGCATTCCAGTCTCGATCGTTTCTGACCGAGACCCGAGGTTCACGTCTCAGTTTTGGGGGAGCTTCCAGAAAGCGATGAGGACTGATTTGCAGCTCAGCACCGCATAACATCTGCAGACCGATGGCCAAACCGAGAGGGTCAACCAGATCCTTGAGGATATGTTTCGGGCCTGCGCGATTGATTTCGGGGGTAGCTAGGTTGAGCATCTGCAATTGGCTAAGTTTGCATACAATAATAGCTACCAGGCGACCATCAGCATGGCTCCTTTTGAGCATTATATGGCAAACCATGTAGATCACTGAGTTGTTGGACCGAGGTTGGAGAGCGTCGTCTCCTAGGTCCCGAGCTTGTGCAGGAGACGTCAGAGGCTATCGATATCATCAGGCAGAGGATGCGCACAGCTCAGAACCGACAGAAGAGTTTTGTTGATCGTCAGCGTCGTCCCTTGGAGTTTGATGTAGGGGACCATGTGTATCTCAAGGTCTCACCCATGAAGGGCGTAGTTCGATTTAGAGCGAAGGGCAAGCTTGCCCCGAGATTCATAGGACCTTTTGAGATCACTGGGCGCATTGGCGTCGTGGCCTATCGGCTTGCCTTGCCATCTAAGTTGTCTGACGTCCACAATATTTTTCATGTCTCCATGTTGAGGAAGTGTGGGTCAAACATCGTTTCTGTTATTGATTGACAGCCGTTAGCGGTTCAGGAGGACGCTTCCTATATTAAGCAGCCAGTTCGTATCCTTGATCGGAAGGAGCAGGTCCTCCTAACCAAGGTCATTCTATTGGTGAAGGTTCAGTGGGGTCACCATTTTGTGGAGGAGGCTTCTTGGGAGCACGAGGCCGAGATTCGAGAGCACTATCCCCATCTCTTTGATGATTGATTATGCGTTGTATTTTATATGCTGTCTTTAGTTTTATATGATGATGATTATGTTTCTTATCCCTCATGAATTATGCCTAGTTGCGATGATTATGTAAATTTTGAGGATGAAATTTTTATTAGGAGGGAAGAGCTGTAAGCCCCGTATCTGAGACCGTACCGTTCTGTAGGCTTCTACGGTCTTCCCGGTCGAATTCCGACAACCTTCGACCCTTAACCGGCATTTACGCGCGACCTTGCATCACACGCCATCAACCTGAATCGACTCAAACTGAGACTTGTACCCTTGTGACTACGCCATCGCCGCGGTTCTGATGCCGAGTCTCGCGCGCCAATCCGATACTCTGGCCAGGAGATGTGGGCCAGCGTTCAGTGCGAGGAAAACACCGCGCGTGCAAATTTCGAGAGAATCTCTATAATATGTCACATCAATCAATCAACCAATCAATCCCATCATGTCAAGTACATGTCAAGTACACATCACCTTGCACCCATTCCCAAGCAACCCTAAAGTCAAAAGTTTCTTACAAGCCCATACCCCTTTCTTACATAATCTACCCCTAAAGTCAACAATCTCTTACACACCCATCCATCACTCTATCACATCTCTCTCTCTCTCTCTTTACAACCCTCTCTCTCATTTCTCAACTCATTTTTCCAAGCAAGAGAAAGCCTCACACGTCCAAGCCATTTCTACATTCCAAGGGATTTGTGTGTGGTGCACTTCCTACCCCCCTCATCTCCCATCTCAACCATCTAAACTCCATCTCCTCCGTTAGGATCGAAGCCAAGGAGCGAAGGAAGCCTAGGGAGCAAGAAGGATCAGTGGGCGTTCTTGGATTTTTGTTTTCGTTCATTTCTTTTGATTTAAGGGTCCATACATGTGGGACCCACTTTGATGTATGCTTGTATCCAAGAGGGGCCCATAGTGGTGGGGCCCCTCCGTTATCTCCGATCTCTTTTTCTCTCTCTCTTTCTCTCTTTCTCTATGATGAATGGCCCACCTATGATGTGTGTATTTTATCCATGCCACCCGACGAATGGGCCACCTTGAACCCAATTTGGGGCATGCATGACTGGACGGTCACACATGCCCGAATGAAGGGAAAAATACACATCAGCTTGATCCAATCTGGTGGCCCACTACAAGGGACGACCATGAGGTTGGGTACGCTGGACGGTGGGACCCATAGCTCCAGTGGTTGGTTGAATGAAAGACACCTCGTTCCAACGCTGGAGTGAGTGAAAGATACCTCGTTGCAACGCTGAGGTCATGCATTAATGGCCTAGGGAGGGTGGCTAACAGTGAAGTGTGGCTGGAAGTGGGGTCCATGGGACCCATTAACGCCGTCCATCCTATTCCTTGGCTCGTTTTAGGCGTTGAGTCAAAAAATGAGGCCAATCGGATAATCAAGCGAGCCATACCATAGAAAACTATGTTTCCTACCGTTCAAAGCTATTAGGACCCACCTTGTTGTATCTATACACCAAACATGCCGTATATTTGACTTGTTTGGTGTGTTTTGTGTCACACCCCAAACCCGGAGATCGGACTCATAGGAATCCCGAACGCAGAAATCCAGTGTCGACAGCCTCCATAGTACCCCATTCTCGGCTCTAGTGTTGATATGTGGACTTAGATGAGGATTCGTATGCTTGAGTTGCATCTCGCATTGCATGGCCTTGGTATGGCCGACATCATTCATGACTTGCATCGCATGACCTTGGTACGGCTAATAGTATTCATGGATTCATTAACATATTCCGCATTACTCTGATACTGCATAACTGTACTACTACCTTGCGCACACACTTTCACCACCCTCTAAGCTTTCTATAAGCTTATGCACGACCGTTACGTGCAGGTGACATTGGATCGCAGCAGCGCTGAGGCAGGAGCGCATATCAGATCAGCTTGGAGCTTTTGTCTATCATTATTATATTTCCCTTTATGCTCATTGTACTTATAAAGTTTTTTATCATAGTGAAAATGTAATGGAGTTTTTTGTTGTTGTTTGTGGGTTATGCCTTTAGTTATGCTTATTACAAATTAAACTGATGTTGAAAATCCTCCTCGTAGCATCCCAGGATCGAAACCTGGCGAATGGGCGCTGGGAGCTGAGAATGGCGTACTACGGAGGCTGTCGGCGCTAGATTCGGTGATTGAAAATTTTGTGAGCCCAGTTTTTGAGTTTGGAGCGTGACAGTGTACCTTCATAATGGCAAGGATTTCGGTTGGGGCGCATGACTAACCTGAAATCAAGAGTCTACTACATCGAGTCTGGCTATCCAAATTTAGGTATGGGACTGTATTAGATAGAAGTCCCTTGTGATGGACCTCATAGCATGCGATACTACGTACTATCATCCTGACTTTACTATAACTTGGTCATTTCATTTGCACCGCATATTGCATTGCATCCGCGGCATTTAGCATTTTGGGTTGCCATGTTTCTACATTGATATGGCCGTTAGCATTCATGCCCTGCATCACATAACCTTGGTACGGCTGATGGCACTCATCGACTTTCCAGTATATTTCCACTTACTCTGATTCCATATGATTTATAATGTTGTTAGTATTTTCACTTCTTTCGATATTGTATGATTTATGACATTGTATTGCATACTTGGTACTTACCTAGTACACACACTTTCACCACCCTTTAAGCTTTCTATAAGCTTATGCACGATAGATGCGTGCAGGTGGCATTAGGTCACAGCAGTGTTGAGTTTGAACCGTGCAACGGACTTTTGGAGCTTTGATTTTTGACATATGTAGTTCCCTTTCAGCACTGTATTCAATATTTATATTAGTGGATATGTGATGATGATGTTGCCTTTGTGAATTGGGTAAACTTATGGTTATGCTTCTTACGAGATAAATGTACGTTGGAAAATCCTCCTTGTAGGATCCCAGGATCGGAATCTAGCGTGTGCGCGCTGGGAGCCTAGAATGGGGTACTACGGAGGCTGTCGGCACCGGATTCGGTGATCAAAAATTTTGCGAGCCCAGTTTCCATGTTTGGGGCGTGACAATGGGTGTGATGGATGTACTTGACTAGGTATGGGTTGCTTTGACTTTGGGTGAGAGAGATATGGGTGTTGTACTTGATTGATTGATGGGATTGATTTGACATTGTAGAGATTCTTTTGCGTGGCGTTTTTCTCGAAATAAACGTGGGCCCACATCTCTTGGCCTGGGTATCGCACCAGCTCATGAGACGCGACATTGGAACTGCAGCGACAGTGCAGTCATAAGGGTACAAGTCTTGGGTCGAGTCGACTTAGATTTACGGAATACGACTTAGAGTTACGTGCAAATGCCAATTACAGGTCACGGGTTACCGAAATTTGACTCGGAGTACCGCGGAAGCCTACGGAACGGTACGGTTTAGGATACGAGTCTCACACTTCAATTCCTAGATTTCCATCATCAGATCCACAACATTCTATGGGTCAATCCCACCATTGAGTTATAGGATCCAACCATAAACTCCTCAAGGAATAGGAATGCTTGGGATCGGACGGATGGCCCACATCATCGATCTTGATCAAGGTAGACCCTATAAATAAATGAATGAATGGATGGGTGTCCAGGTATACTTGTGTAATATCAGGCACGATATATGAATGATGATATTAGGAGTGTTCAACACATAAAGTGGTTGGGCCTAAGCACACCAGTGACTTTGGGACCCCATTCGGCCATTGATACATGAACCCAGAAAGATCTGACCCTTAGATCGGTAGAAATCCATAAGTGAACACTCCGATCACGACATATAGGCCACTCGAACGAGAGATCGGTCTGATCACTGGCCCAATATCCCAGGAGAGACCCCTAAAGAGAATGGATGATGTGGATTTCACGATTTCATCATGATGGGGCCCACACTAGTGTGCATGTGCATTGTGGACAATGTGCACGCAGTGCACCGGATCATCAAGACGGTCAAGGTAGACGCTGACCAGACGAATCCCGCAACAGAGGGATTTTCTCCCATTTCCTGCCCTGGACTAATTCAAAACGGACGAACGTTCGTCTTGATCACGTGGTGGCCCACTTCAAGCCACCGTCCACATGATCTAAGCCGTCCATCAGAAAGAAGGGTCTCGAACGACCAAAACCTCGTCGACCATCCGGGCCCATGCAAGCGTGCATGTACTGGGGCAGGAGCCAAACAAAGGCATGCATCGACGTTCTTCCAAAAAGAGAGGGCTGAAGGGCTGCTACGTTGGCGATCCAAGGCAACAGGCCATTTTTAATCCCAACCATTCATTGAGGGTGCTTCTCAGTGCTTCTCTCAGTGCCAGAAATGGGCAGGCACCCGACTGTGGAACGGAAAGGCTTGGGAGACATTTCCGCTTCTGGAAAGTCTCGCTGGCGCAATCTAGACCACCCAAGGAGCCACGTAGAGCGATCTCCACCGTCCCCTTTAGGGCACCAACGACTCTACTCGGGGAGGATTTCTCATCTCGTGAGAAGGCGTAATCAGCGAAAAATCTCATGAGATGAATGAAACTTCAATGAATGGTGAGATTAGTGGCCCCCACGATGATCAATGGTCCCATCTGAACCATTCAAACGGTCCAGATCATCCTATCAAGCTGTAGACAAAAATCCACCATTACCAACCAAGTCATCTTCCCCGTTAGATCGAAATACCCACCATGATGGTGTAGGCCCCATTGCAGATAAAAAAGTGCTTTCATGCTAGGCCACGATGTGGGGAATCCATCCTTCGTAATGGATTACCCCCACACATCCAAGGAAAGAGGATAGGGACGTGGACGTGGTCACTCGTCTCAACTGTTGGATGGACGATGCGAGAGTCCCTCATGGCTATAAATGGAGGGCGCCCATCTCGGGATTCTCACCAAAAGTTTGAAGAGAAAATAGGAGAGCAAAGAGGAGGGGGGGGGGGAGAGAGAGAGAGAGAGAGAGAGAGAGAGAGAGAGAGAGAGAGTAAATGAGTGTAGGTGTAGGTGTGAACTCGGTGCCACACTGCACCAAGCCGACCCAGTCAGTTTGGATCGAGTTGGGTTAATATAGACCAACAACACCCTTGTTAGAGTAGGAGAGAATAGAGGAAGAGAGTGGGCAACGTGCCGCACTACACCAGCCGACTCAGTCGAGTGTGTCGAGTTGACATGATCCGTCCACACCAGGCCGACCCTATAGCTCAAATCAAGTCGAGTTAGAGTTCGCTGCCCGTGTAGGAGAGGTCAGTCTAGTTGGTTCAGCCCTCCGACCTCAAAGGCTGGCTTGACCAGTGCCATCCAAGTCGAGCTTTGCTGCCGTTCAACTAAGCTGAAGTCCCTGACTGAACTCAGCTAACTGACTCAACTCATCACAGCAGCTCTATTTCAACCAGACCCTCAAACCAGTAAGATGACACTGGTTCCTTGCACGTCCAGAAGGAGTTAAAGGAGGAGAGAAGCCAAGGGCAGTGTTGTCGCACCAAGCCTCTCGAACTAGCCCGACTCGGGGTAAGTTGAGGCTGTCCAGTAGGGTTCGGGTTAGAGCTTGTCGTTCAGGTTCGTCGGGCGGACCCACTGTAGCTGCTGGAACTATGTGTGGTTGTTGAACCACCCAAACTGTCTTGACCAGCCATACATGACCTTAGGTGACTCTTCCACTGAGTCGACTTACCTTGAGTCACAGGAATTGACTCGAATACCATCCGTTTCAGGGACATACTTAGCTGATTGATCAGCCATGTGATGTCTTAAATTAAATCCTAACATAAAGGCCACCCTTCAAGTAACCCTCAACCGAGTTCAGACCAACTGAATCAACTCAGTTAGTCGACTCTCTCCTTGCTTAAGTTATTTACAGATATCAAGAGGCCTGATCCGAGTATGGGCAGTAACATTGCCCATCCTGGGAATGGGATAGAAAAGACCGACCCAGGGTGGCTCTGGCCGATTCTGTTTGGGGCAGCAACACAGGCCCAATGGGCCTATGGATCATGCCAAGTCAACTCAAACCAGCTGGGTTAAAACCCTCCTTAGTTTTGCAGCAAGGGATTTACAAATCTCAGCCATCCATATGATGGACTCATGAGAATGAAACTTTCCCTGTCAGGCTAGGGGCGAGCTTAATAGCAACTAGGAGGCAAGGACTAGACATCAAAGGGTTGGGTTCTCCCTTACCACTACATCACTTTTGTAACCAAGAAACTCCACTAGTAAGGTGATGACTTCTTCCCCTTTAGCTTTCCATTTTCAAATTAGTTCAAGGATAGTTCCCACTTGAATCATGATTACTAGCTTGAAACTCATGATCACTTGTACTAGATACCGAATCATAATGAATGGCTTACATTTGATCTATAATTAATAGCTTGTAAATCATGTTCACATACAATAGTCTTTAAACCCTACATGCTAAGTTTCCGCGTTTAACTGATAGCTTGTAAATCATGTTCACATGTAATAGTCATTAAACCTTACATTCCAAGTTTCCATTTTAATTGATGACTTATGCCTTGATTTCACGATCTCTTGTAGTAGCTAAGAATTTTATTATCAACATATATCTTGCATGTTGTATCCACACACCTTCACGTGTCAATGAACTGTTGTAAGTCGCTTATGGAATCCAATTCACCACATCAACTAGTGAAAAACACTTATGTATGTGAGCTCACACTTAGGATGTAACGAGACATAATGTGTTAGAAATAGGCCCTCGCTTGGAAGTTATTGTTAATGTGGTTTACCATCCATAAGTTATTTTCGCCTACGTGGCCTTGGGAATGAACTCTTTACCGCCCTGATTTAACGTTGCCCTACCATCTCGATTTAGTATTTATATCATAGGCCCTTTTTCCACACCGACTTGTTTTTATCCCAAGATTTGGTATTTACCCTTGTGGCTTTGACAATTCATTCTCCTACAACCATGTGATGGTAATTTCTCCCGTATTGAATCTGATTGGCCAATAGTCGATGGGCTTCTATTAAACATCCTAAGGTGGTAGCCTCATGAGCCGGGGATGGTAGTCATGGGACACTATGCCCGAGCTGTCGGCCTACGCTTGGTGATGAGCCCCCCGTAGTGACCTTTTGAGTTTACTTAAATTGGCTGGTTGTAATTGGAATAATAATGGTTTGGCTAATTATGCATTCATAACATACGGGCGGTGACGGGTAGCTAATTTTGAATGTTGTAGCACGTGCTCTTAGTCGTGGTATCATTTCACTAACTCCTAGACCATTAATTATCGACCCACTTTCGGTGAGTTTAGCACTACGCATATACGGGATGTACTTTCGCTGGTAACCGGCCACATGCATGGGTTTCGCCCAAAAGCCAACTAGATGAGCATCCCCGGTTGATGTGCACTCATATATCCATGCATTAAATAAGACTGCATTTTGCATTGTTTTGTGTTCCTTGTTGTGTTCTTTAAACTATACATGTCTAAGGCGGCAGTGTGTAATCTTAAGAGGAATTCACACTGAATTGGTCACTCATTCATCAAATATTCAATTGTATAGAGAATTCAGGTTTAGGCGAGGACGAGTATGGTGCAGGTTCTGATGCCATTACGGCAAGATTGGAGGAGGGATACAACGAGGAGGAGCCGCGTCAAGAGGCGGCAAAATACTACGAGCTTAATCAATAGTTACAGTTATTTCCTTTCTAGCTGTCTTGATACATTTGAAACTTTGAGTTTTGTACTTAAGGTCCCCATCTAAGTGGATCAGAATCTTGATATTTTGTCTATGTTATGGATTACCATGCTTGGTTTCTGCTATTGCACTCTGATTATTGCTTACATGTTAAGTTAACACCTAGTTTTTAGGAAAGCGAGTTGCATACTCGGGTTCTAAAAATCGGAGCGTTACAGGTATCCTTCAATGTCATCGAAGGTTCCTTAATTCCATTTAGAAACTCAAACAACGTGCTAGATACATCTGAGTTACCTACTCGTTTCCATTGAAAGATCTTTGATACCATTAATGATCCCTCAATATCTGCTTGAGAGATCTTTGATGCCATTAATGATCCCTCAATATCTGCTTAATGGGATCGAGTAACACTCGAAATCTATTGTTTTAGACGAATGATTTCACATCAACTTCGTATATCTTCTAGGCTTATTTATAATATTCCAATAAGGTTTCTAAGGCTAAGAGATGATCAACAAGGTTTACCTATTAAGCTAAGATCATCTAGATGTTCAAGGGTTGTTTTGGATCAAGGGTTAGTGTCACCAACATACCTCATTTACCTATTCTTTTCTCCTTAACGCTCTTGTTCTCTTGTGTCTGAGGTGTTCAGCTTCCAGAGGCTCAACCGACTATCTGACACAATAACTCACATGATTAACAAACAAGATGTACAAATCAATGCACTAATAGTATGAACCTTGTAGGAAAAGCCAAAGTTGACCAATCAAGATCGTGACCCTTACACATCCTCAGGTCTAAGGATTAACCATTTGCCATGCATCATCAAGTCCTGATCTCATAATTATAGTCCAAGCTACTGGGCCCCCAGACTTGATCTCGATCCACCAATGTGAGTGACCAGAAGTCCAAACATATATCATTTGTTCATGGCACACTTATACTCCTGTGTAGGGTAAAAGTAAGGCATATACCGACGCCAAGTTGGTTCCGATGGTGGAAATTGTCCATTCTGACCCAAATCAGTCCCCTAATATAAGATGACCATACATCTCGTGAATCAATATCTACAAGTTACTCCCATGTAGTTGTGATGGTCATGGTCTAATGAGGTACTGAGATCTATGGACCACGACTCTCAATCTAAAGTTTCCAATTTCTACAAAAGGAATCACTTATTAACAAACCTATAATGAAGATTCAAGGTACAATATACTGAGAATTAATAGGATGTCCACCAAAGACTTATGATCATCATAATTTGCTGCTAATATCACCCTTATTATATGCATATGGTTAATGAATTAGAGCTTTCATTAATATTTTTAAGGGGCTGGTTCCAACACTAGCATAAGCTTGAAAGATTAGATTATCACGTAATCTATAAAAACCGTAGCCAGAGTTTGACGCCGGCTGTCAACTGGACGGAACCTTTACATATAATTTTATTTTAGTTATTACCAAAATGCCTCTATTCATTTAAATTAAGGCTCCATTACTTCCATTATTAAGGGCGGGCGGTGGGTCTTCATAAGACCACATAAGCAGGCCATACCCATAGGATTTGAAGATCTATCATCATCAATCGACCATGCTGAGAAGAATCAAATTGATGAAATAAAACATAACAATATCTTTTTTATATTAACTTCGTAAAAATCATTTTTAACTACGGAAAAACCACGTCCATGTAATATTGCGATATATTTTGATAGACAATGTTACTAACTAGTAAACAGAAAAGTTCTAACAGTATATAGATAGAAAAAGTGCAGTCCAATGTCGAGTAATCCAAACCATTGATATGGACCTTACCCTGATTACCGTCTAACAAAATGCGGCCACGTGGAAGATATTCTAGTTATAGAATATCATGGCTTCTTTTCCTGAGAAACCTAATCTAAACATGTTAGGACAGAAAAATCCATTAAAATCTTAGTGGGCGCAATCTGGATGGCTCAACCTTTGTGATCGAGAGACAAAGCTCACTGCTAATTGTTGTTAGTGCTGTCAATAAGCTGGGCTTAGGCTGAGTCCTGGTCTTCTAACCCCAGCCAGCAACGTAAAACCAATTAATGAGCCCAGCCTAGGTCTATGACAAGCCTAAACAAAACAGGCCCGAGTCCAGCAACGTATAACCACCAAGCTTAGGCCTGATGGGACTAGTGCTGTATTTCTCTTATTAAGCCATCAATTTGGGGGCTAAGTTAAATCTCCTATTAATCGTGTATTTGATGAACGACCTGATCCATTTTGAGCCCTACAGAGAAACGGCCTCGCTCGCTTAGCTCACCTGTGTATTTAGACACACTTCTGTGATCCAAGCAATTGATATCATGGACCTAATTATAAAAGTCACATCAGCAATAAGAAGAATCCTAAGCCATTAACAGGTGGTCATGAAAAGATGCTTAAGAGCAGCTACGATCTTCCAATCCAGCGGATTTTTCTTCATAAGCTATCCAAAGCCAAACCCCTGGGGTTGGCATGCTCGTCACTGGTACAGAGACTTTCTTATTTAAATCAGATTGTAACAGAGAGGAAATCACAACTTTCTTATTTAAATCAGATTGTACCAGAGAGGAAATCACAACTTTCTTATTTAAATCAGGTTGATATCGGCGCTATCCATAATGGTAGATAATTGCATGCCTCCATGCAAGACATTTGGATTGTTCAGATTGTCGGCCATACATGCGAATGTCAAGAAAGTAGAGGCACAATCAGTTTCTACTCATAAAAGGGCATTTTAGGCGTTTAAAGATTATCAGGCCCTAAAGGTCATTGATCCCATGTATCTGCTGGGTTGCAACACAACAATTGGTCTGTTCCAATCATCCCAACTGACGAGCTTACAAATGGACATCCAACCAAAAAATAGACAGCTTGCTGTAATGCAACACCAAAACTAACATTGGTGAGGGCAATCAGATAGATCAAGACCTTCACAATCCAAAATTGACATTCGAATCAAAGTGCGACACACCTAACCTTGAAACAAAACTGTGGCTTCTCTTGCAAATAGCAACCGTGCCATAGTTACATAGACAGGTGAAATCGCGTTTTGCTTGGAAAGTTTGAAGCCTTGATGGATAAGAATCCATCAGACCAATTCCAATGGCGACTGAATTCACTGCAACAAAGACCACAACAATAATCGCCATTAAGCTCCTCTGAGACATGTCTTCCAGGTAACCTTATTCTGGGAGCTGATACCACATACATATCCTTCTAAAATCCAATCAGCATGAAACTGATGGTGTTTTAAAGCACGGCACTTCTAACAGATGGTTACATCTTTAACATCATGTTGAAAGTTGATTATCTATAAGCCATTTGGTTTTTTTTTTTTTTTTTTTTTTTAAAAAAAAAACTGTTTTCTGCCCAACCGGTGCTATAGCAGTAGAGTGAAATAAAATAAAATATGTGGCAACCAAACAGGCAGATATGCATGCAATGGAAAAGGTAAACATCATTTCTTAGATAATATATATAGATAGAATATGCACAGTTGAAAGTTGAAAATAAAACTCCGTCTATAAAGATGAATGGAGGTATGTGCATATGTACCCAAAAAGGTACCCTATACAGCCTATTCACAGGATGAAATCAAAAGGCTTCTTTTTCTTCTTTTTTTACCCCTTTTCTAGAACCTGTACATGTTCCAGTCCATCTCACTTCCCACCTACTATATACATATAACCCCCAGCAGTGGACTGACTTCTTCGGCTATCTACACCACTTCTGATAATTACAAATTCACATTCTATGTACCTGTCAAAAGGGGGAGAGAGAGAGAGAGAGAGAGAGAGAGAGAGTCTTGGAAGCTTAAGCTCAAGAGAGATGGAAGGACCCTTGCCCTTCTGTTATGGCATATAACAGCCTCTCCCTCATTCGCTCCTGCAACCCAAGGATTCTGATTAAAAACAGATTGAAGTATATAAATATTTGAAAAGTTATGGTCCCCCAATCCACTGTCGATCGAGTTTTGACCAAACAGCATGTGACATGATCTAGACCGTTTGTCAAGTTTGTCCAAGCATAAGTGAGCCATGACCAAAAAATCACATTGACCAGATGAGAGTATGTGTAACTTGTCTATTGCACAAGTTGTATTTACATGTCATACATGGCCAGGATCCACTTCACTGAACAGATGGACCCCACTGTGGATGGACTGTGACCAAACTCCTAGATTGGACCAACCCCTCGCACAGAAATGGATTAAGGAGAGGTTTCTTAAACCCCCATGCATGCATAAGGCAGCCCCCGTTAACGCCTCCACTTGCTAACATGGCCAACTTATGGAAAATCCAAGCTTTCTGCTAGGACTCACCATGTAGGTGCCTTGGACAATAAATCGGGCTAATCCACCCATCAGGTGGGCGAAACTCCATGGTTTAGCCATCCTTTTTCTTCTTCTTTTTTACCGGGTCAAATGGAGGCCACTGGATGAGTGGAGCAGCCAGATTTCGCAGCCATAGCATCTATACAGTACGGCCCACTAGGTGGATGGCTCAAACATCGGCATGTAGGCCACCTCGGCAGATGTCAAGGAATCTATGCGCTGGACTCAACTAAAAGGCCATGTTAGCAGAACCTCTGCAAATTAACAAAACAGTTTCCTTAACTTCACCATGGGCTGTTAAGGACCTCAGTTTTCAATAAATTTTGGACAGAATGCCTACTCATTTATGGAATGACAAGATTGAAATCTATTCCTAATGGTCACTTAGAAACTTAAAAGGGACATTTTATAATAAAAGATGTTGATGGTATACATGCAATTAAGTAAATAAAGTAGGGGCCTTCTAACCCCTACCTCACTATTTAGATTCACATGCCATCGCAGTTCTCGAACTTTTTATGGTTGTTTCCCATCTCATTATTTCTGTAAAATGAGGGCATTTTAGGGAAAATAAGGCTGTTAACAATCTTGTCGAAGAAACTCACCTTACAAAAGCTATGACAAGAACATTACAAAAACTCACCTTGGAAGAGTAAGGAGGGAGCTTCAAATAATTAGCACAAGTCATGACACTTGGCAAGTCTGCATCCTCCCACTTGCTCCATTGCTGAAAAGGTAAACGTATAGTGGCGTCAAGAATCAAGATACAGTTATAAATAAACTGGATAAAAAGAGAATTTGGTAAAAGATGACCGACAGACCTTACGGACAATTGTCAGTTTTGGGTTCAGAGATGCTAAGCCTCCAGGAGGTAGGCGAGGAGCTCCGGTCACAAACTGCAAGAATGCTCGTCGTTGATCGCACCCAAAATCTTGAATTATTTCAAGGAGCTGTAACAATTAGTGAATCATTAGGTTTTCTGAAGAAGTAAAAAAGATGAACATTCAGATAGAAAAAAGATCAATTGATAAATACTGACATTGACAATGGGAGGACTGGTAGCTGTGTAGCCATGATCGAACTTAATGTGCTCCAATAGATCGCCAGACTAATGAAACAATGATGTTAGAATCAATGCAATCCATCAAAGCATGCTAAAAGTGGGGGGAAGGGATACGTACAGCCCAGGTATCATGTTCGCCACATAGCAAACGCTCGACCTCATCTTCAGTAAAAATCTGGATGGTTTTCAGTGGGAATACCTGCAATGGAAGAGTATGCATATGATGCTTGTGGAGTATAGAAAACCATCCAAAAAATGCCATTATTTTAGTCAGAAAAAAACTTTTTTTTTTCAGTTTAATAACATAGACGGTTTCTTTGAACAATTTCAAGATAAAAGAAAGCAGCTGAGGAATGAACAGTGAACCAAAGGCCCAAAACTATAAAGGTCTACTGCAAGATAAGACAATACTCTAGTTTATGCTAATCACACCATCCCTCAAAACCAACTAGAATAAAAGTGAGAACCAAAAAGATCAACTTCAAATTTTATTGGATGGTAACAGCCAACAAAAATCATCCTCACCTTGGACCATCCTCGACACAGAGAGCATATACAATGTATCTTTTCTGTAAAAAAAATAGAAAAGAAAAGGTGGAGGAAACAGTGGATCATTTGTAATGAAGCTCCAAGTAGTATTTGCACTTCCTTGAACTTTATGTATAGTTTCATGGTTTTTCACAAAAAACTTGTCAAGGTTACCAAAAGTGGGAGAGGATAGAAGGCCTTTCCAAGAGAAGAATGTTGTTATGCAGAATATCAAGTGTTGCCAGATTATTTCACACATGGAAAGAATAAAATGTCAACTTTCGAAAAAAATATGGCACCACTGGAAAAGCAAGAAGAAAAAGCCATGGTCAGGAACACCGGCGAGCTCGCATATGAAAAGAATTGGTGGGGAGTGCTGGTGATGGAGATCAAAAGCAAAAACTAGTCCATCTTCAATTCCAATTCAAGAAAGCGAAGAGTAAATTCTTTTAATATGTTTCAAAGACTCTGTTAGCATGGACAGGTTATCTCTTCACTTTGAGCTCTCCAAAATTTCATCCAATTCAACATGGATGCAAAGAAATAGGGAAAATACGAGAAGGATATAAAGATAAAAGAAACAAATGAATAAAACAATAGATTTGTCCACCACAAATAACTAGAGAATCTCAAACCTAACATTAGAACTGTAGCACATAAAAAAAGTTCCTATTGTGGTAATCAGAAGAGCTTTCAATCAATCAACAAATATCATGTTTCAAATCCTAAGAGCATTATTGCTTGAAAAAGCTAATTTGCTTTCTGTGTCTACTTATGTAAGATTTACACAAACATGTATGATGGAGGACAACTAACTACTTGCTCTAAAAGCTTGAACTGAAAGAGCATGGCAAATCAATACCTTTATCTCATATCCCAAGCTCCATATCCCATGGGTTAGGTCCTCGGCCAAACCCCCCTTGTGGGCCCCACATCACATGGGTTCCGCCTCACACGAGCCACCCACCCCAAGTGTGCCCTTGCATCCCACAAGGGACCCCACTCGAGCCCGGTATGAAAATGCTTATGCATTAATCACCCCCGGTGAGGAGTCTCGAACACTAGCTCTCGCTTCAATACCACTTTGATGTAGGACAACTAACAACTTGCTCCAAAAGCTCAAACTAATGGAGCGTGGCAAATTAATCCCTTTATCTCATAGCCCAAGCCCCACATCCCATGGGTTAGGCCCTCGGCCAAACCCCCCTTGTGGGCCCCACATCACATGGGTTTCACCTCACACGAGCCACTCGCTTCACACAGGCCGCCCACCCCGAGTGTGCCCTTGCATCCCACGGGCCACCCCAGTCGAGCTCCGTATGAAAATGCCCCTGCATTAATGTATAAGAGTTCAAATCCTATGAGCATTATTGCTTGAAAAAGCAAAATCAATTAACTACTTGTTGTCCTTATTAAACAAAGAAATGAAGTAAAAAGATTCTTTACTTGTTCGGGTTTTTTAGATGCCTTTAGTCAGGATCAGGATTAAATACACAGTGAGGCCAACCACATGGATCTAAACACTATATGGACCATGTGATTAGAACTATGGGGCCTAAAGGGTTATCAAAGCCATTGATTAGGCCCATGGACAGATGAGAGCCTGATTAGTTGCTGGTGTAGGCTGTGGGGCCCACCATGGCCTTCTTTTGGTGATCAACTGTGGGTCTGCTTTGGTTCCCCCCAGCTTGAAAAAAATTCTTCCCCTTGTTCGTGCTCACCAGTTACCATTTGATTCAATTTTTATTGCATCTTTGTTGGTTTTGGAGGAAGTGGTGATGTAGACCTAACTGTCAAATCAGCTCGTCACATGGCCGATATTAGCCTACATATTTCTTATTATGCCTTTCCGCAACCCAAGAAGTTTGGGGTTTTTACCTTATCACTGATCTTGGAACTTCCACTCCAGTTGTTGTTGGGATGTGATTAATATGTTCATATCAACTTTAATACATTCAGAGTTGACTCATCTGACCATTGAGCTGTCCGTCAGTTTCTCCTTCAATTCAGCCGAGGACTGTCTTTCAATTCTTACTCAGATGCTTTTGTTGATCCTTCCTTTGATCCAGCCATTGATCCAACAGATTTGTTGGTTGATCCATCAATGGATCTCTCAATCAACGGCATTGCTGGAGTCCTCACTCAATTCATATATGGATTGATTAGTCAATCCAATGGTGAATTCCATGCATTCATCATTCTGCATTGGGACACTTTGTTCAGATGGTTCTTCCATTAGATTTCCAAATGGCGCTTCCTTCTCACAAGTTTTGATTCCAAAGTAGCGGCACATTAGCTACAATTTGTCATAGCAACAACAGAAGATCCGTTCTAGTGTAAAATCAATGATGGATTAGCACCACTTAAAGAGTCTGTCTTAGCTGCAGCATCTTCCCCATCATCTCATTAACTTGTGTCTCCATCTTGGAATTGTATGACGTTTCACTACAAGGAGGCATTTCTGAATAACCATAGCATTGTGGTGGACAGTAATAAGTAGTGGAATACAGATCGAAGCTCTTGGAAGACACATAAGAATGACAGCTTCTCATTGTTATCTTGACAAGAACAACCGGTTCCATGGGCTGGTATTAGTTTATTGGGTATGAGGTGTTTAGGGAATGTTTTGAACAGATTTAAGACTGGTTATAGGCGGGTATTGTAGTCACTTCAGGTTCAAAAGGGGATGGAAACTTGGGCTGTTTTGGGCAGGTTATAGGCTGGCATCCAAGGATAGGCTTTGGAAAATGTTCCAGACTGTTTGGAGGCTGATTTTGAGGAAAATTGTAAGCTGTACTGGTTTGGTTGTAGGATTGAATTGTGGACAGATTTTGGGCATGACATTTGGCCTCAGTTTAAGGACTGGTTGTGGACAGATTTGGTGCGTATTTAGAGACAGTTGTTGCAGTTTTAGTGCAGTCTTAATCAGTAAAATTAAGGGCTTGTTTGTTAACGCTGAATTTTTTTGGCACTTAACGCGGAATTGTGAAAATGTTCCATGTTTAGTGGTGTTTGTTAATGCGTCATTAACGTGGAAGAAGGAAAGCACTAAGTGGTTTTTCACTGAATTCTTTCCGTGATAGGAGTCTGGCTTAATAGTGAATGCGGAATGCGCTCAGTGAATTTTTCATTAAACAAAAAAATTTTCTTCCAAAATTACCCCTTTTCAAGTTACTACGGCAATTTTTTCTCTTTAAATTGTTTGCGCAATACAAAATCAACTTTTAACCTATAAAACTTCTTTATGCCCCACCATGATGTATGTGTTTCATCCATTTTTAAAGATCATTTTACGACTTGACCAAAAATGAGAGGAATATAAATCTCAGGTGGACCACACCACAGGAAAACAATAGTGATTGGATATCCACCATTAAAATTCTCCCAAGGCCCAATGTACTATTTATTTGGCATCCAATCTGTTGATTAGGTCATATAGACCTAGATGAATGGAAAAAACAAAGATCAGCTTGATCCAAAACTTTTATGGCCCCCAAAAAGTTTTTAATGGTCGACGTTCATTCAATACTGTTTTCCTGTAATGTGGTCCACTTAAGATTGGGATATACCTCATTTTTGGTCTCATACCATAAAATGATCTAGAAACATAGATGGACAGAATAGATGAAACACATACATCATGGTGGGGCCCACATAGCACCAACCATCAGGTTGGCTGGTGGCAGGGGAGTAGCCAATCTGTTTCTGTGGACGCGGATTGGATACTGACAGGTTGAGTAGCGAGACTCGCTACTAAAGTTACGTCACCAAGTTATGTGGACCCCATCATGATGTATGTTTTGTATCCACGTTGTCCATCCATTTGGAAATATAATTTTAGGTACAGATCCAAAGAATGAGTCAAATCCAAAGCTCCAACGGACCTCACCACAGAAAATAGTGGGGAGAGTGACGCCCACCATTAAAAACTTAAATAGGCCACAAAAGTTTTTGATCAAGCTGATATTTGTTTTTTCCCTTCTTTCATGTCTGTGTTAACTTGTGAACAGGTTGGATTTCAAATAAAAATCACAGTGAGCCTCGGGAAGGTTTCAACGGTAAGCATCAATCTCGCCATTGTTTTTTGTGGTGGGGTCAACTACATGTTTGGATCTGCCTCATTCTTTAACTCATGCTCTAAAATTAAATCTCCAAATAGATGGACTGTGTAGATAAAGCACATACATCATAGTGGGCCCACATACATCATAGTGGGCCCATGGAACTTGATGACATCACTTCAGTAGCGAATCTCGCTATTCAACTTGTCAGTAGCTAATTCGCGTCCAAGTAGGATGCGGATTCGTTGGTGTACCTCACACCAGCTATATAGCTGCTGTATTGACGTCAGCAAGTTCTGTGGGTCCCATCATGAGGTATGTGTTATATCCAAACCATCCATCCATTTGGCAAGCTCATATTAAAGCTTGAGACGAAAAATAAGCTGCAAAAAGCGGCGAGGGATTGAACGTCTACCATTGAAACCCTTTTTGGGGGTCACAGAAGTTTTGGATCAATACGATTTATTTTTTTTCCTCTTCAAACAGGTATTTGTGACCTTATGAACATATTGGATGGAAAATAAACTTAAATAGGCCACGGAAGTTTTGGATCAATATATTTTCACTTCATCCAAATGGGAATGACCTTATAAACAGTTTGGATAGCATATAAATATAATGTCGTTTTGTTGCTACTGGTGTTCAGTCCTATACAACACATAGTGACAATCTTCCCGCTAGGAGGAATTGAGGGCCTTATGATGATACTTTAGTTTTTTATTAAGTATTTTAGTTTATTTGAATTAAATATAATGATTTTATTTTCATTTAATAAAAAATAATTTCTTTATAATGTAAAACATTTCCAAACAAGAGATAGGGGCAAATGTGTCAAATTAACATATTTCAGACATTTAAGATGTTTGTTAACAAACAATTTGTTTCAGATTCAGTACTTAATTTTTAGACTTCAGCCATAATTATCAAACAAGTTTTTTTACTTCAGATTTCAGATTCAGGCTTTAGATTTCAGATTCAGACTTCAGATTTCAGATTCGGTCTTTAGACTTCAGATTTAACAAATGGGGCCTAAGAGTGGAATGGGATTAATGTTTCACAGTTCAGAGGCTAGAAGTGAATTGATTTAGGGATGGGTACTGCCGAATTATGTTGTTTTCTGCACTGATTAGGTTAAATTTGGACCGTTTGGAGGTTTAAAGTGAATTGCTGACAGGTTTGGTTTATATGCCGTGGCAGCTAAATTTAGGGTGGACTATGGCTTTGATCTTTTGTGTGATTTAGAAGAGTTACATTTTAGGGTTTAGTTTGGGATGAAGTGGTTAACAAGGTTGTGGGGTTAGGGGTTAAACTGTGGACAGGTTTGGATTGACAACAGGATGTTTTAAGGCAATAAAAATTGGTTTTGGAGCAGACTGTCATGCTAGGGCTGCTAGAATGTTTGTGTATAGAGTTGTATATAGGCTGAAGTTGAAGAATAACAGGTTAGGGTTCAAGCATTAAGCACTGATTAGTGATCCGGCTGTTTACGGGTTGCATAGATGCTAGGGTTGAGATCGGGGTATGTCCAAGGCTGGAAATTGGATTTTGGGGACTGTGCAAGGGTATGGTAGAAGTACATGGGTTGCATATGAGCTGTAGGTTGGAAATTGGGAAGGGAAGGGGTGCAGTCAGAAACAAGGAAAGGAATAGGACTGCAGTTTGTTCTAGAGGTGGTGGTTGATGTGGAAAAGGTTAGGGTTATAGTCTAGGATGTGATTTGCAATCAGGGCCTGTTTGGATAATGGAACATCCCTGTCCTAGGTAGTAGTGGATCCTAGCAGTGGTCAATCCTGGATCTGTGACTCATGATTCCTAATCTTCTGGTGGTTGAAATCCTAGAATGGGAATCACAAACCCTCTAGGTTGTTGTAAAATCAGCTGTTTAGTTGACATATTTACAAGAAAGGGGAATACTCAAGTGATTTCCTATCCCATTCACTCATTGGTATATGGAAGCAGCAGTCCCTGAAAATGGATCACTGCTTGAGGTGAACAAAAGCCAGGATTATCCACATGATATCAGGGGTGGGCAAGGACTCTATGGTTGGCTAATAGAAACTACACAACCATCGGACGGAAGATCATAGTATCCTCAGCCCCTGAGTTTTTACAAATGAGACTCATTTTTAAATGATCAAGATTGTTGATCAGTTGGGCCGCACCAAAAATGGGGAGCTAAAATAAACATAAAAAGGAAACACAATTCCTACGAGGGAACTTTGATGCAGGGACATGTGATGATCTAATCCTAGATGCATGTATAATCAGGTTAAAGAATATTCTAGTAAATATATGAATCAACTAACCGTTTCCAATCAAAGGAATTAGGTAAATTTCAACACAAAGATGAGGTCATTCCATCAAGATCATGCCCCTTAGCATAAAATTGCGTAAACAGTAAAAAGGGAGAACTTAGGGATATGAGGATATCCTAGATCTAGCATAAGTCAGTCCATGGTCAAGTTTGGATCTGATTCTACTAGCTAATCATCTCTCTTTTCCATTCAAACTAGAAAGGGGGTATCTAGAGAGGAACGAAAAGGGTGAAGAATGAAGGATTCGAGATGAAGAAAATACGGGTCTTTTTTGTTGTCAAAAGAAAAGAATGATGATGATTTTTATCCTTTCCTGTACCTTGAAGATCTAAAAAGAATGAAACCTGAAATCGAGGTGGAATCCTCAACACCCAATGGTCAATCTTGAAACCCTAATCTCTTAAATAAAGAGGAAGAAAAAATACGAATTTCTATTCATTTAATAATAATGAAAATAGGATTTCTCACAACGTATACATAAGCTATGGAAAAAGTAAAAGTGCATTAAGCCCTGAAAACAAGAAAAATAGCAAAAAAGATGAAAAAATAGAGAAAGTGCAATAAAGCCCTTGAAACAAGGAAAAAGAATAAAAACACCTGAAACTAAAACACCCGTGTGATAGGGTGTGAAATCTGACCCATGAATCTCTATGGTCAGGGTGCGGTCATGCCGCTCCTAAACTCGTACTGCGTCAGAAAATGGGTCCGATGGACCCAACATCCATCCACATCAACTCCTCCGCTCCAGTACTCTGTCGGCGACGCCTCCTCCTTTGGTACACTTTAAAGGGTGCGCCACTGATGTCCGCATCAAACATGTATTAATTCCTTTTTTTTTCTTCTTTTTCCTTTTTAAATCTTTTACTTCTATTTTTTATTTTTTTATTTTTTTTGTTGTTTTAATTTTTGTGAGAGAAGAACTAAACTTTATTACAGCAAAAAGAGAATAAATAAATAACGAGGGCAATGATGATTCATAAAGCAACAACTCAATGCTCCAAAACTCATCAAAGAGCTCAACGGGATTATTAATAAAGAATTTAAAGATTTAGCCAAAGAAACTACAAACGGCTCATCTCCCGAAAACACCTCCACTGGGCTACTTGAAAGCTTGTGGAAGGATCTGATACCAAAATTGACGGGGATCAAAGCCAAAACTAGTCTATCTCCATTTTTAGTTCGAGAATAGCATAGGGAACATACCTTTTCATAACTGTCTAGATTCTAATAACGTGGATAGATAATATCTTTACTTTGAGTTCATCAAAATTTTATAGAAAACATAACAAATGCAAAGAGCTATAGGGTAAAGAAGAACATAAAAAAAATCAAAGAATATATATGATGTTTCTTTGCTTCAAACATATGCCTTGTAAGTAGGCTTGAACAATCATACCGTTGATGCACCATGATTTGTGCAAATCAGCTCCCAACGACTTAGGATTTCACCTTAGAGAAATCAAAGAAGGGATGAGAAAGAAAGTGAAAGAAGAGAAAAGAACCAAGGTACCAGAAAATTCGGTCAAAAAGAGAGAGAGAGAGAGAGAGAGAGTGAGGGAGAAAGGGGGGGGGTTAGTTGTTCTAGAATAGCCTCTCATCCCCTAGCCTCTCTATTTTATTATTAGAGCTTTCATTATATATATATATATATATATAGAGAGAGAGAGAGAGAGAGAGAGAGAGAGAGGAATGCTCACCTGCGAACCTTTGCGCACGTGTCTTAGGCACATAATCTGAATGGTCCACGTGATGCGGCACCCCTTGAAACTTTATGGGCCCAATTTTCAGCCTAATCCAAAACTCTAGTGGGCCATAGCAAAGAGAAATGCAAATCAAGGGAGGAAACTGTTTCCTTTTGACATGGCCCACCAGAGTTTTGTATCGGGCTGAAAGTTGGACTTATAAGGTTTCAAGGGGTGCTGCATCACGTGGACCGTTCAGATTATGTGGCTAAGACACGTGTGAAAAGGTGTGCACAGGTGCTCACATAAGAAGGTGCGTAGATGAGCATTCCTCTCTCTCTCTCTCTCTCTCTCTCTCTCTCTCTCTCTCTCTCTCTCTCTCTATAAATATATATATATATAAAACACCGTACTTGAGTAATAAGTAAAGCCCATGGCCCTAAATTATATTCTAACACATATTTCAGCCCAATAATAATAAGAAACCACGCATGAAACTATCACAGTCCACCCGTGAGATTAATCACGGTCCATCAACATGTACAAGAGAGTTCAAATCCTATTAAGATTGTGGCTAGGAAAAGGAAAATCAACAAACTACTTGGTGTCCTAATTAAGTAAAGAACAAAGTGGTAAAAGGTTTTTAAACTTAACCGTATGAACTTAGAAGCCTAATCTTTTTACTAGAGCATTAAATCCACGTGGCACCACACGCAGAGCCCAGCAGATAATTTAAACAACTACTTTGGCCATCCGATTGCAACAAAGGGACCCAAAAAGTGATCCAAACCATCAGACCTCTGGACCAATTAGAGTACCCGATCTACCAATCACATGGACTAGAGGCCCATCCTAGAGCTATTTTCATGATCGGGTGTGATCCTGCATCAGTCAGTTTTGAATCTTGTGAGAGATTGGGAAAACAACGGTCAAACTTGAAAGGAATTGAAGAAATTTCATTGCTTGGGTTCTAAGAAGCACCATCTGGGCCATGTAGATTATCCATTATCTTTTATGAGATATTGGCATTTAGGAATAGGCTAAAGATTTTGTTTCTGTGTAATTGAGAAGCAAATGACACTGCTAATGAGAGTGACATGATATTTGATATTTAGCCTTTGTATCAAGAATTAACTCCTCTCTTTTGATACATCTTTTGTTTTTCACAAAGAAATTTGTACGTCAGGAAAGAAAGGTTAAAACATATGAAAACATGGTTCTATAGTTTTGAGGGAATAAAGAGATAACGAACAGTCTAACAAATCCAGAGAAAACAATGTATAAAGCAAAAGCCTATCACATCTAATCATTAGTGTTCAAGATAACATAACTGCAAAATTTTCATGGAATGAAAATAATAACAATCAATGTAATTTATCAAGAGAGAAAAAAATGTACAAAATAGCAACCAATCAATTAACTAAGTGCATTGTGGAAACAATCATGTAGCTATCTTGTTGGAGAGTTCAGGACCATTGGTGAGCATGAACCAGTGACAAGTGTGCTGAACGAGGAAGCAACATGGATTTGGCTTCCTACCAAATGGCTTCCCAACACCCACAGAGAAGTGTGTGTGTGTGTGTGTGTGTGTGTGTGTGTGTGTATAAAAACACTCCTACATGATGTATACTGCAACCAGAGAACGAACCTGATTAAATCCTGATTTGAAAGCTTCTACTTGTCTAGATATCCCATTCCTCACAGTCGCATCCACAGTCAATGAAATATACTCTTCCAAGTTATTAATATTTACCTAGAATCAAAATGATACAGTTAGATTACAAGAATTGATGAAACCTTAAGAAAGAAATGGTCATTATCATCAGAAACCACAAAATTACCATCATGTGGTCAGGTCCAGAGGCAAGCTTGTAATCTGAATAGCCTGGGAGAGTAAAATCGAGACAGAGATCCTCAATTCTGGTATTCCGGAAACAAAATTCAGACAAAAATGCCGTGTCCTCTCCAGAAATAGTGCCCAAATTTCTCCTCCTCTCAGCAAGGGCTTGAAACTCCAGCAAAGTCCTTCCAAGCTCGGGATCAAATGACTGGATATCGTATATGTCAAGGTCCTGAAAAACCAAAATGGAAGAAATAGTAAATGAAATGTGCAGGTAAAGCTTCTTTCACATAGAAATGTGCAGACTAAAGACTGAAGAAAACCTGCCCAAGGATAATCTTATAGAAGGCTTTGGAAAAGGGTAGATCAAGAACCCTCCCATCTTGAAGAGCCTTCGCTATAACCTGCCCAAGTAGGACAAACTTCTGGATCACTTCATCATACCGTGTCCCATTTGAGGAACCTGATGTAGATGACCATGGACGAGGAAACAATCCTAATGGAGCTACCACAAATTCGGAACCCTCAACCTCTGACTGTTTTACTGAGTGAAGTTGATCAGTGGAAGAAGAATGGTCTTCTCTCCACATATCCAACCCAACCTTCTGGAACTCATGACTAACCAAGGTATAGAACTCCATTGTTGGACCTAGACCGGTGCCAACTTCTTCATTGTACTCCACTTCAAGGATAGCACTGCTACGGGCATGCAAATGCATCATCTGCATAGCCGAATCCAGAATATGACTCCGGAAAACCTGAAACTTTTCACGCTCCAAACTACCAGCATGCGACCGCCTGTCTGTTGTAGCATTTGAATTATTATTGGTCCAATGTGGGTGTGGCTGAACCCGTGACGAAGTAAATGTCGTCAATCGGAAGTACTTCCTCCGTGCCTCGAAAGCAAACAGGAACGGGCATGCAGCCATTAACTGACTACACCATGAAGGCATTCCACCAACAGCCCGTGCCAAAGGATCTCGCATTTGTTGTTCTAGCTTTTCAGTTAGCTTACTGCTTAAAAACTCAATCTGTGGGACCACAGGGATTGTCACCTTCAAATCATCAAGGCTATCAATTCTCCCTTTAGCAAAAGCATCGCTTCTTTCATGAGACAATAGATGAAATGAGAATCTGTTTAAGCCTTCCAATACTTTCAGCAAAAACAATATATCATAAGCAGGATTTGACTTCTCCAAGTTACAGGGAAGCTCAGCAGCCAACATGGTAGAGAAAAAAGGAAGCTTCTTCCAAGAAATCCCAAGTCCATTGCAAGCAGAAGAGAACTCAGATACTTGAAAATCACTCCCCTTTTGTTCTAAAGCTCTTCTATATTTCACTTCATAGACTTCATACCAAAATCTTGGGCCCACACTAACGTCAGGCTCTTCATTCATTTGAAGCAGTATTGCTTGATACAGTGTTAATGAGTGTTCAAGTTGTTTCCCTTCCAAGAAAAATAACAATTTTGGAGCATCATCACAAGGGCTGTTTAAAGAGTGAGCTGCAAGAAAAGAAAAAGTGTCTCCGAAACATCAGCAGCAGGCAAAAATCGAATAATTTTCCAAGATGAAGATAGGCATCACATTAAAAAAAAAAAAAATTGATGTGAAAGGATTTTCTCTAGATAGAAGGACAAGCTTACCATTCATCAAGTCATTTGTTTTCGCGCTAGCATCCTTCTCCATAGATCCCTGAAATACAGATTCAATAGAAACACACCGATCAGGAAAAGATACAAGCAAATGCAGATATTAAAATTTGAACAGAATTCATCTATAGTTTCAACTAAACACAAATCAAATTCATGTGAATGACCTGCTTGTCTGACAAACCAGAAGATCTACATAATTTCATGAACTGTGCATCTTTGGCCTTCAAAAGATCACGATCTAGATCATCGATCATTTGTGTTGTATCTTTTCCTGCCATGGCTGAGCATTGAGTTCCAAGAAAGAAGACAAAAGGTGGGAAGAGATGAAATACCTATAGTAGCATATAGGGTTTACCTGTAGATTCTTCGTGACGTTCAACACTAGCAGTGCTAACCTTAGGCCACAGAAATCCTTCAATAGCACGAAAAGAAGAAAAAGCCTCAACCGTCAGAACATCTGTAGAGTAATCACATAGGTTTGTCTCCCCTTCTTCCTTCACAAAACGTACTCGTAGACATGGATCCTTTGTATAGTGCCCAGATGGAATACTAGCATAAGCCTCTCTTGTCCTGGGAGCCTGGCTCAAAATGACAGGAAAATTTCCCAAGGACGATAACGCGCTCTGCAGTTTCCGTAGCAACGGTGTCAGGGGCATGTCCTCCCAGCGTTGACCCAGTGATGATAAAGAAGCCCTGGCAAACATCTCAAACCTCCTCAGTACAACATGGCAATGGTTTGATAAGAAGAAACAATCAACCTCCCCTTTCAAATACTTCCCACCAGAAAGGTAATGTGCTAGTGATTTTACAATTCCACTTTCAATAAACTCAAAAGTAGACATTGGATTCCCTCCATAAAGTTCTGCCATTATTTGATCCACTATATGAGACAAGTACTCTTCACCATGGGCACAGTAATCCTTATTTCTCACCATGTCCACATTATCAGTTAATACAGCACAGAAAGTTCTAAGTTTATTAATAACCTCAGTCAATCCTATCTCAGAATTCCATGATTCCCCAGTAAAATAGGTAGCTTTTATGTGTTTGGCTAAAACGTGAACAGTATCTTTTTCAAGTTTGCAACTTCCCGCCTCTGATGATAAAGGAGGACGGCTTATATCAAAGGCATAACATAAGCATCTCTGGACATCCTTCCCAGATATTTTATAGTTTGAAGTGGCCAAGTGCTGAACCAGGGATTCTGAGCATTTCTGTGGCATCGCAAGTGCATTGACTGCATAAACAACACCCTCTTTTACAAACGAGTTCAAAAAGACATCAGGAAGTTTTTGCATGACAATTTCAGCAGTCTTCAGAGCTGAAATCAGCAAATGGTGATCCTTTTGAGAAAATACGCCAGCTAGGAAACTGCCACAATGATCATGCACAGAGAAGTATGTGAGTTACAACTTAAAATCTGTTCTGTTTTAGCTAAACAATAACTTGGAGAAGAAAATCTGCTTCACCTTGAAATGTTGGTATTCTTAAACAAGTCCAGAAGTATGTCAGCAGTGCTGAAATAAACTAACTTATTGATAACAGAGAGACAGCCATAATAAACATACAAATTGGCACCAGAACTAACCACCTGCCCAGAGATCAAAGAGAAAATTACATGATGTAAAACATATAATCATATTCATAGTACCACTGATATAAGATAACCCACCTCAATCAAAATGGGAAGAATATCCATCCCAAACTGACGTAGTAGTTCAGGTTGATCTGCAAGAATATTTTCCTTAGCTGATACCAGCTCAATGTTTTCACCGTCTCTTGCCAAAGGAGGGAGAAGCTCATTTAGTAACTTCAGGACTTCATGAACCTGTGAGAAAAAAAAAAAAAAAAAAAAGCTCATCTTTCAGTTCCTTTTTGTCTTCCATGCAGCCAAACTAAATACTTCCAAGTATTTTACTATACTTAAGATGCAGTGATGCATAATGGTAATGAAGCATTAAAACTAACCACCAACCAAGGTATTCCGTATTGGTAACGGTGGCCGTAATGGTCACCACCATTACCGATATGGGTATCGGCCATAACGGCCAATAGAGGGGGCGTAACGACTGTTATAACCCCCGTAATGGTTGAAAATTTTCTTTTGCCCAAAAAATTCTTTAAAAAATATCTAAAAAATCAAGAATAATGTAAATATTTCAAATATGTATTCATTTTTTGTTTTGAACATGTTTATGGTAGTGTAACGGTCTACTCTTTGGTGAAAGTGTTGTATCGGGCTGTCTAGTGAATTGTTTACACATCACAATCAAGCATTAGAACTAGAAATTCAATTTTTTGAAAAAAAGGCCCTCGGAGATTCTATTCGCTCAACTCACTTCAATCCACAGTTTTAATATTAAAAGCTATAGTGGTCGAAATCTGTTATAAAATGATATATGAGAGTTTTTGGAATGAGAAAAGTGAAAAAGAGGAGAAAAATAAATTTAAATAGAAAAAAAGTGACCGTTTTTCGACCATTACTCCCGTAACGGTCGTTATCCCCTATAACAGCCTTTACGGCTACCATAATGGCTGAAACAGTCTTTAAAAACTAACTGCCCCATTTCACCCCCGTTTCGCGTAACGGTCATGGGCGTTACCTATACGTATTGGCCTTTATAGGCGTATCATAACGGATACGGAACACCTTGCCACCAACGTGTTTTCGAGTACAGAATCACTAAAAATATCTCAAAGTCATTGTTACATCTCTATAAAATTACTTACACTACTCGAACAGTTAAAACCCTAGAAACCTCAAGAAATGTTAGCTAATGCATTTGAATACCTGGCTCAACCTAAGGAGAACTTCCGAATTTTCTCGAGGCTCATATCAGTGGTTGACTGGCCATGCATACCTCTCATAAGGTAACTAGTGTGAGTTGAGTTAGAGGAGAGATGTCTAATTTATAATTGCATGAAGCATGAAAAGATGCAAAGGATTCCAGTGTGAGAGTGAGGAAGCATCTGTTTTGAAATGTTTTCTAGTATATATAGGTAGGAAGCAGTAGGAGATCCTCATCTTGTTGGAAATGCTTCAAAAGCTTCACCATTGCCGGAAGAGAGAGACTCTATAGTGTGGACTAAAACAAAATCGGGTAAATTTTCAGTTAAATTGTCTTTCATATCTGGGGCCTCATTGGCCACAGTCAAAACAGTCATACAGCTTGTGGGTGGCGCTATAAGGCTCCCCCAAAGTGGTAGCTTTAGCATGGTTAATTGGAAGGAAAAAGGTATTAATCGTTGATAATCTTCGGAGGAGAGGGATGGCAGTGACAAATGTTTGTTTGATATGTAAGCAGAATGAAAAGTCGGTTGATCGTCTTTTCATCCATTGTTTGTTAGCCGATCAGGTTTGGGATAGTTTCTTTAAAGATTTCGGCATATATTGGGTCATGTCAGGGTCCATTGAAGAATTTTTTGGGGCTTGGCAATGGGGCAGGTTTGGTAAAGAAGACGAATCAATTTGGCAGATAGCTTTAATGGCAAGCATTTGGTCTCTATGGGAAGAAAGGAACAATAGATGTTTTCTGAATAGTAGCCGGGCAGTAGATGTATTCAAGAGGACTAAAATGCATGTAAAGGAATCGGTGAAGGTCTTTTAAAGCTGTAGGGTTGTATCTTTTTCTTTTTCCCTTTTCCTGTTTTGTTCTATGTATTCTTTCAGGCTTTGGCCTCACATTCGAAATGGCAGCAGGAGCACAAGTACGGAATGCAATTCGAAGCGGGAGCAGGAGCATAAGTACGGAATGCGATTTGAAGCAGGAGCATCAGTCCAGACATGATTCAAAGCAGGAGCATGCAGCACCTAGTTAGAAGATAATGCACTGCAACTAAGGCTAACTTAATAATCTTATTTCTGGGAGTGACATGTCATAAGAAGATAGACAAAAACTTGGATGATAGTAACCCACATAATAAGATGAATGTGTGCAGATGATGCACTAACGAGTACAGTGCCTAGCCCCGAGCTAATCTACAACCATCTCAACCACCACTACTCCTGTCCATAATACCTCAAATTTTAAGGTGGTCTGGGAAGCCGAATAACCATTTAAACTTAGTGCTTGATCAGGATAATACCTGATGCAGGCAAGAGACACAAAAATCAAGGGATCGGAACTGCAGGATGAAGAAAACATGTGTGTTCCTGTGGTGAGCATGCTACAGACTGCCAGATTTAGACAGCAGTACTTTCATCAGCCAAACCTGGTTCCAATGACAATTGACCTCGGAACAACACAAAATTAGTCTATTCAAAAACAGTTACGTATCGGCTGTAACGGCCGATATGTAATGGTAACGGTCGATACCATAATGCGATAAACCCAGCCCCCTCCCTCCCTCCCTCTCGAAAAACGAATGGAATTCACAACCACACACTTAACCTCTTTTTTTAATACTCTGAGGCGTACACCGCTTAGTGCACATGCACGGTTTCGGTGCATGGGGTCCACCTTGATTTATGTGTTGTACTCCATGCCATTCATCAGGTTTTTTTTTTTTTTTTTTGGTTTATTTTAGGCCATGGTCCCTAAAATGAAACAGATCAAAATCTCAGGTGGGCCGCACGGTAGGGATTGAATGCCCACAATTAAAAACTTCCTACGGCCCATCGTAATGTTTATTTGCCATCAAACTTGTTGATAAGGTCACATGGACCTGGATGAAGGGAAAACACAAACGGCAGCTTGATCCAAAAAATCTTTTGGCCCAATAAGTTTTTAATGGCAGGAATTTAATCCCTACTGCGCAGTCCACCAAACGTTTGGATCTGTCTCAGTTTTGGGACCATGCCATAAAATGAGTTAGCAAAAAGGATGGACGGCATGGATATACAAAAAATGTGTCAAGGTGGGCCCCAAATTCAAGGCATCACTCCCTATCAAGGCATCCCAAATCGGTTACATATCAGCCATAACGGCCGATGCGTAATGGTAACGGCGGTTACCATTACACGATATGGGGCTGAAACAACGAGGTCCAAAAAAAAAATGAATTGAAACGGCCGTAATGGCCATTACAAGGCATAACGATCGTTACGGGCCTGTAACAGTCGTTACGGGCAATAACCCTATAAGAAAACTGGAAAAAAAAAAAAAAGAGGGGGAGAGGGAAAATAAGAATCGGGTTTGTAAATATTTTTCAGAATTTTTGGAGCAAAAAATAAAATAAAAATGGCGAATATAGGGGTGTATTGGCCGTTACGCCGATTCAGCGTGTCCGTAATGGTGGGCACTGTTACGCCCATCGTTACCGCAACGGAACACCTTGCTCACTATGGTCCACTTGAGATTTGGATCCGTCTAATTTTTGGGACACTACCTTAAAATGAGTTGGCAAAATAGATTAACGGCATAGATATAAAAATACATCGAGATGGACCCCACATTCAAGGCCTCACACACTAGTGGTCCACCTGAGATATGGATCTACCTAATTTTTGGACCATGTCATAAAATGAGTTGGCAAAACGGATGATCGACATGGATATATAATATATACATTGAGGTGGGCACATGTACTTGGCCCTAAAATATTGTAGATGAGGCATATATTAACTTAAAATTAATTAATTAAATTATGGACTGGTGTTGATAAGTTACAATCCAAAAATTAAATTATTTGAATGATTTTCACCGTTAATTTGTAGACACTTTTTTTTTTTTTGAAATAGGACCATTTCATATTTTTTCATTCTTCACTATCTAATAAACATCCACCAATCCATTAATGGGATAAGTACCAATGGATAACATGAATTTGAGGGTGATTTGGGACATTAAATGGTCTGCCAAATCAACCCCATATCGACAACACCATTCACCTTAATTTAATTTCAATTTTTTCTTAAGATCTATTGGGAAAAATGATATTAAAAGTCCATCAACTCTGTATGTTGAATGAAATATACGAGAGTCACGAGGTATGTAATACACTAACACTATAAATAATAATAAAACCTACAAATATGAGATGTTTTAGTCTTAAATTTTCATTCTAATATTGATATTATATAGTTAAATAATTAAATATAAAAGATTTGCAGTTAATTCTAACTTGTCGGGTTCATAAATTCATCAGACAACCCAATACAACATTCTCACTAAAGATTGGACCACGACACTACCTTAAACATGTTCAAAATTATAAATGAATGCATATTTAGAATATTTACAATTTTCCGCATTTTTTGGACATTTTTTTGAATTTTTTTTAGCAAAAAAAAAAAAACAACTGATTCAGGGTTGTATCGGTCGTTATGCCCCCCGTATCGACCGTTATGCTGATTCATCGTATCCGGTGGCACCGTTATGCCCACCGTTACCACAATGGGACACCTTGCTTTCAAAAGATTACTCAGTTACCTTCCTAACAACTCAAGACAATATGATTTCAACATCAATTAAGACATGGCCAAGATACAATCGGGTACAATGTGCAGAAGCTTAGTTTTTGGTCCGCTTCCTCTGCGGCCATGCTCTCTCTATTTTTTTTCTTTTTGCCTTCTAATATTAGTTTCGTGACTTTTCAAAATAAAAAAAAACAACTCAAGACAATATGATTTCAACATCAATTAAGACATGGCCAAGACATGATTGGGTACAATGTGCAGAAGGAATTAAGAGAGGTTGATTGGTCACCCCTTGAGGATCCCATAGGGTGGGCTAAGCGTGTAACTTTAGTGAGCTTCCCAGCATTGAGTTTGGTTGCAAGGGTTTGAAAGTTCTAGAGTTTCTAGATTTTAGTAATTTCCAACTTTAAGTTTAGTTTGGTTTTCCTAATTTGTATGGTACTTGGGGACTAAGGTTAAAAGGTTTAGATGGGGGTCTCTATTCGAAAAGGCAAATAAGGTCAATTTGAGGTGTTTTTAGGGTTGTTTTGGTTTTCCTAATGCGTATGGAACTTGGTGATTGTGGTTAAAAGGTTTAGATAGGGGTCTCTATTGGAAAAGGTAAATAAGGTCATTCCAAGTGTTTTAAAGGGTCGTGATTGGATAATTTTAGCTTTTGTAGGATAATTTATTATTATTATTTTGAAACAATATCATTTCAAAAGCATTTATCTATTTTAATGGTAATGAACAAGAAACTTTGTTTTCCTTTCCTCTTTTTTTTCTTGTCCGGGAATAATTTCTACACATGGTAAGCATGTCATTCTCAATCCAATTGGTGTGATGATATTCAAATTGGATGGTATGATGCCATCCAATGCCTTGAAGCAAGATCCGAACTTGCAATTGTAGCCATTCTCTTATTTAAATTTGAGCTTCATATTACATATGCATCTATGATTGTGATCATGGGCTAATTGTGACCATCCAATGACCTAGTGTACATGGCTACATCAATTAGGTTTTAGAGCAAGTTCTGATGCCAAGGGGAGAACATGTGCTAGTCGAAATGGCAATTGTAAATAGAAGCCACTTTGATCGGCTGAGACAATATAACTAAGAAGATGGATGCTAGAAAACATGGAAACGAACTCCAATAAAGAAAGGGTTAATCCCAATCATTTGTACAGTTTCAGAGTTCTTCATGCCATCATTCCTCAACTTTCTCATGGATGACTAGGCTCCTATTAGAACAAGTTGTGGAACACATGGTTCATCTAATTGATAAGATGCATAACATATTTTCAAGGTAACGAAATTTTATTAAAAAGAAGACCAAAGAGAATTTCCAAGGCAAAATACAATAGCTAAAGCCTAGACAAAGAAGAAAAACCATAACCATCGAGGGCCTTTAACCAAGAGGCCCAATCTAATACATCTAGCTTTGCCCTTATAAAGACCTCCAACATTGTTCCACTTATGTTCCAAAAACACCGACTATTATTCTCCCCCAAACGGCCCAAAATGACTACCAACAAGAATAGTCGCCAAACCACCCTTTCTCTTTCCCAACCCCACCCCCATGCCATGCAAGGAAGAGGCAATCAATGGACCCCCAACATCACCCACAACCACTTTAAATAAATCAAAGAATCTCCCTCAGACCCCTTGAGCAAAGGAATGGTGAAAAAATAAATAATTTACCGACTCCAGCATGCACATCACACAAAAAATGGGAATCACCATTAACCTTTTTTGAAGATTGCCCATTGTAATAACCCTATTCTTGCCCACCGACCAAGCAAATGTTGCTACCTTAAGAGGGATGCCCATAGAACTAGACGTGAGATGTGTGACATCTTCTCTCTCCTAACAATGGTCTTCGAAGCAACCTGTAGAAGGAGAGGATAGAGAACCGGCCTGACTTGTCCTTTTTTCTATACCATCATATTCCTCTCACCCAAAGAAGGATAGTGGTAATGAAGATGCTCCAAGAGTCGAATGAATTCATCCGCTTCCCCAATCATCAAATTCCTTTGACATGGAGGAGACCAAACAACTGCATTACCAGAGATGGAAAAGCAGTGAGCGATTGGGGGTATTCGCTTCTGGAGATATCCTTGCTAACCTCAAAAACTCAGCCGGGAGCATTCTCTCTCTTATCCACACATCCTCCCAAAACCAAATCCTCTTCCCATAATGTGAAGCATATCCCCTCCTTAAACTTATACATCAATTTAGAAATCACCTTCCACGGGCATTAAGACCTACATAATGATGAAATCCTTCACCGAGAATCACTCTTCCTGAACACCATACTTGTTAGCATCACCTCTCTTCACAAATTCCCTTTTTCATGCCAAACTTCCGCAACCACTTACCTAACAATGCAAGATTCATCAGCTCCAACTTCCTTATACCTTCTCTCCTTTCCCCATAAGGCTTGCACACTGCTTCCTATCTCAATGGATGAAACTTATGATTCTCTTCAGCTTCTTGCCATAAAAAACATCCCGCCTCAACCTCTCCAACCTATCCAAGATAGACATCAGGCACCTACATAGCGACATGAATAAAACGGAAAATTCGTCATAGCTGCTTTTATCAACATCAGTTTGCCGTCCAAAAAGACCTTGACAATTTCCTTTCTACCCTTTCAATTACCTTATCACACATATGCCTAACGGGTTTGCCAATACACAAAGGAAGCCTGAGATACGACAAATGAACAGACCTCGCACAACACCCAAACACCTCCGCCAACCTCATCACCTCTAACTTGGAGATGCAAACACCTAACATCCCACTTTTAAAGATATTAACTTTTAAGCCCAAGACTACTTCAAAGCATCTCACAATTTTTCCAGAGTTATCCATCATAGCTACATCTGCCCCCACAAAATGGAGTGCGAGAAATCTGAAGCTCGGCATTCTCCACCCCAAACCTCATAATGAGATCGACAGACTGACCTCCATCCACGCAACAAGGACCCGTTGTGTGAACGCGCAATAGCCCTAAGTTACGTGGATTTTATAGTTCACACATGTGGAAGCCTATAAATACACCTTCGCTCTCTCATTTGAGACATCAATAAGAAAGGAGCATCAAAGAGATTCAAAAGATATTCAAGAGTTCTTAGATCTGAGAGTTGCAGCATTCAAGTATCCCACGGTGTGCCACAGGAAGAAGGAAAGAAGAAGACGCGAGGAGCAGAAGGTTGACCTATTGCGTGGTCGAGCAATAGGAGCCCCCGATACCTTATATGCTATGCATCTTTCCAGATTCGTCAAGGATTCATCCTCTTATGCACATATCCCATGCATATTGGCATAAAGGGTTTCGAGCCTGCACAATTCTTCTGTGGTTATGACGGACGCCATATAAGCCAAGATGCTGCCAAAATTATTGTTGAAATATTTTTAATTACGCCAATTAAGTGTACTTTGTTTCAAAATCAAGGGCAATGTGAGGGATGTAATAAGAATTCAGATTAATGAAATCAAATGATAAGGATTATTCATTGATTTTCCTATTGTTATTATAAAATGTGGATTTTTCAATTTTCAAACCATGTTTCTGGTCGAAACAAAATGGAAACTCTGCTGGAGATCAAACCCACAAACTATGGTTTGTTTGACTGGCTTCTTATCTTTAGAAACGTTGAGCCGATGCATCGTCACTATTGGTTCTAGGTCGGGCATTTTTGTGCATGTCTAGGTAAACACATTTTTATTCTTTTTCAACAATTCAATGTACTGGTCTACCTCCTATTCTGGCAAGCTGACGATTATATATGTATTTCGAGATTCATCCTCTATTCCCAGATTTATTTCTCATAATTCATCGACGGTCGCCTGTCCTCCGTCTTCTATCTGTATTGGTGTTGTTTTAGGGTGCTTCACCTCTTCCTTGTTACTTTTACCTGTCTCTAGGCTTATTTCCTCGCTAACTGTTCGGAACGCATAAGTCATATTCACTTGTGTGCATGTAGGGGATGCCCCCAACCCCCGAAATTTTTCCTATTTACTTTGCTATCATTTTCGTATATAAAAGGGCATGTGGTTCACTATAAGATCAAGCAAAGGTCTCTGAACAGACTCTGGCGACCATCAATGATCAGATTGCTTATCTCGAGGCCCAGAAGAGACCATTGCTCAGGATCTTGGAACATGCAGGCTACGGGAGAAAGTGCGTTCTTGACTAAAATGAGTTTGTATAGAGGGACTTTTTCCAAAGAGAGAAGGTCCGATACTGTTGCTGTTGAATTGGAGCCCGCAGAAAAGCTTGAAGACGGGGTGGTTGCGAGGAAAGCAAAGAAAATAATAGTAAGAGAAGAATAAAATAAGATAGTTATATCTAAAAGGGGAAGCCACAAAGAATGAAAATTTAAAATTATACATGTTGCTGGAGCCAAGAATGAAGGACCGATAAGTCAATGCCCTAATGGTGGTAGGGATAGTTGGTGGCTCAAGCATCACCACGGTAGGCGAGACATTAAAGGACGATTCCCTGACCACGGTACTCGAATCTAGGGTCATCGGGATCGTCACAGAGACAAGCTCCAACGAAAGATGAATCGTGCGAGCAGTTGTAGTCAAAGCAGTAGAGGATGCAACCGTGGCCTCATCCATCAAGGCATGTTCCACATTAATATCCATCACCCCAGTGGTTGCCAGAAGGACTGTCATTTCCTGATCAACCTCCACGCTATGTGGGGAAATCAATGCCACCGCCACTTTTCGCACCACCAGCATAGAGAGTTTTGCTTCGCTCAACAAGTAGACTTCCACGATCCTAGGAAGGATTTGAGGGTCAGGCGAGTGAATGTTGATCAGTGGGATAGCAGGCATTTCACGATGAAGAGGAGAGTAAATGGCACTGAAAGACATGAAGATGTTATCTACTGGCGAGTAATTGAATTCCCTATAATCAAAAGGCTCTTCTTCCATAGGAGTAGTCGCTTGGTCAGTCGAGGTGGATACATTCTGCAGCATTTCCTAACTAGTTGCAGCGACTTCGTTGCCGCATTATCTTCCTCGTGAATATTTACTTCTCCCTCATCCTCCAAGTCGTCGCCCTCAGAGGAGCTACTTTCTTCAGCAAAAATATTGCTAGAAGATAATTCTTCATCCTCGCTCCCTTTTGACGATTCCTCCTTGGCAGATTCTTCAATCGTTACTTGTTAGCCAACTTAGCCTTTATTAAAGGGGCCAGCCCTGCCCTTATGTGCCCTTACTTCTGCAGGGGTAAGAGAGATGCCTTGTTGGCTTTATTGCATTTGGGGGGAATGGGATTGTCTATGAGCGAGTCACGAGAGACGAGAAGCTCTGTCGTGCTGACCTCATCGAAGGGGATATGGCCGGACTTGGGATTATAGTTGCGGCAATCTGCTCCCCTGACCTCCTCAATTCATCCAAAGGAGTCCCATAAGCAATCCAACCTTCCAGAGTATTGGCGGGCTTTTCTTGATGAATGGGTTCTTCCAAAGAGATTTTCAGACAAACTTGCCCGAGGGCAGGAGCATTGTGAGGCCCGCATCTAGTATCCATTCTATTCCATCGGGTCCCGCGATCCTCCCGGTCGAATTCCGGCGACCCACAACCTGTAGATTGTATTTGTGATCATCCCTAAGTTCCATCCTATAAACCCGATCCGATCTGACCCGAAACTTGCGCCATTCAACCGCATCATTGCCGCGGTTCCAACACCGTATCTCGTGCTGCAATCCGATGGGTAGATCAAAAGATGTACCATTTGTAATATTTGAGCCCTCGATTTGATGTGGGACCCACTTTAGGGGTGTGCACGTTTCCCTAGGTAGCAAGGCCCATACTGGGTTTCATCATTCCTTAGGTGCCTAGCCTAACCTATTACTTAGCTTACACCTAACCTACACCCTACATAGCTAGCTATCTTGGGATTTCTCTAACCTAGGCAATCATGAGCCTCCTTCTCTAGAAAGTCATCATGACTTGCTCTAACCAAGGCCATCTTTCTCTAGAAATTTCAGCTTTTCATTGCTACATCTCCCCATTCCCTAGCAAATCTCATCATTTCCTTGCTACAGCAGCAAGCTCCTTAGACACCAAGGGATAAAGATCTATGGGTGAGATGATGTTCCAAGAGCTAGATGATGTGAGATTAGAATGAAATATAGCTGGAAATGGAGGAGAAAGGTTGGACGTTGGGTCTCTGGCAAGCGAGAGAAGATGGAGAAAATGTAGAAGAAAGAGGAGGGAAAGAGAGATGTAGCAAGGAAATGATGAGATTTGCTAGGGAATGGGGAGATGTAGCAATGAAAAGCTGAAATTTCTAAAGAAAGGTGGCCTTGGTTAGAGCAAGTCATGATGACTTTCTAGAGAAGGCTCATGATTGCCTAGGTTAGAGAAATCTCATGATAGCTAGCTATGTAGGGTGTAGGTTAGGTGTAGGCTAGGTAATAGGTTAGTTTAGGCACCTATGGAATGATGAAACCTAGGGTGGGCCTTGCTACCTAGGGAAACGTGTACACCCCTAAAGTGGGTCCCACATCAAATTGACGGCTCAAATATTACAAATGGTACATCTTTTGATCACCCATCAGATTGTCGCACGAGACGCGGCGTTGGAACCGTGGCAACGATGCGGTTGCAATGGCGCAACTTTCGGGTTGGATCGGATCAGGTTTACAGGACGGAACTTAGGGATGATCGCAAATACAATCTACAGGTCGCAGGTCGCCGGAATTCGATCGGGAGGACCGCGGGATCTGACGGAATAGAATGGATACTAGATGCGGGCCTCATAAGCATGATCTCTCTCCACTATGTAACTAATCCCTTATTCGGGCCTATAATTCTTCAATCTTGGTGGGGCCACCTAAACCGGATAAGTTACTGAATAGCAATGGTGAATAAGATAGAATTGAATCAGCAGTAAGTGGCTTGAACCGAATGATTGTAGCCTGGAAAGATGAAATAAGATCCTGTGCGCACAATCAGAAGTTGTTTCCAGATAAACACCTAGTCATAGGGGCCGATGCCATAACTCCTCATCACCCGAGTAACGACACCGCATCCTCCGAAACCATTTGATTGTAGTCGAACTGTTGTGTGAATCTAATAGGATAGTAGGGTTCGCGCCAAATTTCGCTACTTTCGATTAGCGAGAGGCTGCCGGACCTAATGCAAATAAAAAAAAATACGCTCACTTAGGGAAAGCAAATTATCATCCAGGGCATCTCTATCTTCGAGGATGTTAGAAAGCGGAACCTGGAAGAAAGTAATGGAGTATGTTTTCTTGATTTTGTCCACTACCCAGCTATAAGTTTTCTTGATCATCTTCTACCGCTAATAGTGCCAGAGGGGGAGGCAGCCCAGGCTCACATACGCCTTCTCGAGTTCGTCATAAGTCCACGAAAAGTACACGAATAACCACCTTGCGAAGTAATGCTAGGGTGCATAGGCTAAAGACGCTCTGACTGTCGGGCTCTTGTAATGAGTGGCTACATTGCCAAAGGCACAGTACAATGAGCATATGGCTCTTGCAATCAATGTTCGAAATATCTCCGATATTATCTTTATCTCCAGCTCCGCGATACCAACAACACTGGTAGCGATATTGATAATGCTGGTAGTATCAGAAATTCTAGGTATTAGCAATGTACTGCTAAGTATCGCCAATGTATCAATATCACTAATATAATCACCAATATTTTCAACTATGTAAATTCTAGGTGTCGCATGTATTGCTAATGCATCAATATCACCAATGTATCACCAATATTTTCGACTATGTAAATTCTAGGTAATGCATGTATCATAAGTGTATCGACAATATTTCAATAGTATTGCCAACGTATTGATATCATCAAAATTTTGTTTACTAGAAAAAATTTATTTCAATTTTTTTCATAGGCACATGATTGTATGTAGTGTTCAATTTGTCATTGATAATACTGATAATATCTCGATATTATTAATATCGCAATATGCACGATATTGAGACCACAATCTTTCGTTTCCTATACAATTATTGATGATTTCTTGGTGAAATATCATGTGTTGTTGATATTTTGCAATATCAATGGATACTTGGACGGAAGGTTGATGGTTAAATAGGCCAGATGGAATGGTTGGACTAATTTCTTACAACAACACATGCTTTTAAGGCCCCATTAAATGAAAACTTGTTATGTATGCATTCTTTTTGCAATTTTTTTATTTCTAACTATGCAAATATGTACATTTTAACATATCCTAAAGTTTTGCAAAAAATTCCACCATTTTTCCCATGTTTCTCCACATTTCCGATTATCAGCGATATTATCGGCAATATCGATATTGTTTCCGTATCCCTGGCCAGCGAAACTTGTAGCGATACTGATACTTCAAACACTGCTTTCAATGAGTGGCTACATCGCTCTTGCAATGATTGCCCTCTATCATCACTCATGCGACCACAAATAAGGTCGGTCTGATGGTGTCAGCCCACTTTAAGCTGGGAAGTACTACAAGACTGAGCCAGTATGTTAGAAAAGTGGTCAACTCGCTGGAAGCGCTGTATTCTACATGACCCTTGTTTTTTGCCAAAGGTCATTTAGTTCCTGTGAGTGGTTCCCCGCGAAGCTGCAAAGCAGAAAGGAGTAATACGGTTATTGAAGAGATAATGAGGAAGTAGGTGAAAGATTTGAATAGAGCAAAGAAAGATTAAAGACGCATGGTCTCTTGTAAAATGAACGAGCCAGATAAGGTGTGGGACTTTCCCGATATCGGGAAACTTTGTCATTTCTCTGAAGAGCTCGATGGCGGTTTCCAAAACTTTCTATTGACAATTGGTGAGAGAAAAGTACGTGAATTCTTTGTTCGTGGGCACATATTCGTCAAAGAAGCAACCCATTATAAGAAGACCAGCCATCTGATGGGGACATCTCGCGCACACCAGTTGATGGGGACATCACGCGCACACGCACGCCCCCTACGCATGTACGCAAGGAGGGCCCCACCATCGATCTGGATCGATGACGACGTCCGGGGAGGGCCTCCTAGTTTGAGGATTGCGTTTTGGTTCGTTGGAGTGGACTTAATAGTCATGTGAATCCCACCATGGGTTCTCATGATCGTGGCCCACTATTCTAATCCATCTACTACTTTGGGTTTTGCTTATTATTATTATTAGGAATATCATGAATGATTTATATTGCTTTGATTAGTTGTTATTTTTTATTACTTTGTCTCCAAGTACTAGGTTGTGCACATGGGGCAAGTTTTGGGGTATAGAGTTTTATTATAAATAGGCACCTCTTGTAGTCTTTTTTTCTCAATGAAGATTAATAAAATTGTTGCGTTTTTCTACTCTAAATTTCTGAGTTGTGGAGATTCAATTGGGTGCGAAACTCTCCCTTCCTCGAAGGGCTGACTACTGTGGTGCGAAGCCAGACCTATCCCGATTCGCCCCCACCTTCTTCCATCCATATTTCTCCTCCTACAATCATCTATGCTTCAAATTCATCCTTTATTGCAGCCATATTTCTCTCTACAGCAGATTTCCAAAATCTGGCCCTGCAGGAGGGCTGAAACTTCCGCGAAGCACCACGCACAACCGTGCATCGGATCGAGCTGAGATTTGGGGGTTTTGGAGTCCATCCCTGGCCGACCAGGGCCAAGGTAGCCTTTTTCTGAATAGTGGGCCCCACACACTTGCGGTCGGGATCAAACGCATGTGCGTCTAGGACATTGTTGTTGTCCACACGTGCGGTACTTCTCTGGTTCGTCTCTCCTCTCTCTTCTTTAACCCAAAATCCATAAACCTAACCCTAAATTACCCAAATCTCCAATTTTATGTCCTTTCTTCAAGCTTAGGGTTCCCCGAATTGAAATTTCGGAATCCCTTGGATTGGGGAAATTATTTTTGTGCATGTGTGGATGAATTTACCCTCTGATTCTTGTTTGGTCTATAATTTTGATTGATCCGACCCTAACATGTGTAAGCCTGGATCCGCATAAGATTCCCCTTTGATTTAGTGTTTGAAATTTTGTGTGGGATATGAAATTTTGTGAAATTGTTTCTGAACTAGTGTGATCTAAAGCTTGAAAATCTTGCACATCATACTTGAATTTCATGTCCTACATCACCATCCTGTGGAGATCCCATAACGTCATGCTCACTTCACCAAGAAGAAGATTGAAGGAGTTGGTTGTTGGGCACCAGTAGTTGAGGAAGCCATTGAAGACAATCACATCTTTGCAAAAATACTCAGATGTAACTTCGATCGCATTAGGGAGATCGATCTTGATTAGAATGTCCGAATGTTTTTTTATTATTGCCTTGGCCCACGCGTTGTAATAATTGCGGGAGAACAAGAAACCATGGGTCTGAAATTCTTCTACGCCCCATAGGGAGTCCCGAGTACAGAAGCGTTGCTGCACTCAGCATTCTCCACCCCAAACCTCATAATGAGATCAACAGATTGACCTATGGGGCATAGAAGAATAGGAAAAGCGTGAGAGGATCCCCCTACCAAATATTTCTCCAAGCCTAGAAGACACCTTTAGGGGACCCATTGACCAGTACAGAGAACTTGGCCAACCAAATACATTCATGAATCCACCCCCTCCACTTCTGCCCACATCCCAATCTCTCCAACATATATTCAAGGAATTCCCATTCCACATCGCCATACATTTTCTCAAACTTACAAATGATGCCATTTTCTCCTTCCGTATACGCAAGTCAATTCACTCATAAGCAATAAGTGCACTATCTAAAAGACCTTTTTTTAGGGGGTTGTTTTCATCTTTCCAATCATGTAGCAATTGTGAATCATCAACTGTATTATGTGAATTGATTCTGCTTTATCTATCACTATATCCCCTCCCATCACAAAAATGAATCACATTCAACCAAAAGCACATTACGTCACATACCAGGGCTCCCTATTACCAGTGGTTGTCCTACCATGCCAGGAAGTCAAACTAATCAAAATATTACTTTTTTTGTAATCACTAATATATTATAGAACAACATGGCTACATAGGTGCAAAAAACCATAAGACCATATCACTTTTTAATTACTCTAATGGTTCAGCTATTACGATAGATATTAAGCCTGAAGTGTCTTTATAGTAGCTTAACCTCTTTATTTTAAAGGATGACAATTTATTAATAAGTGGCAAAGCCAAAAGAATATAGAACAAAAAGAAAAACACCTCCAGCGCAGCGGGCACAAAGGCCAAAAACATACAACCTGAACTACCTAGAATCCTTAAATTTTGGAGACGTCGCCGCCCACTCTAAAACAAAAGATTTGGGCTTAAGGAAGACACTGTTTGGACTGCCTAACACATTCGAAACAATATGCCATTTTGTGTGTGACATTGACATGCATAAATTATTGCAAGTACCTCCCAAAAAAAAGTGTACTCATCATATAATCTTTAAATTCAGAAGACACAAGTCCACTCGTGCAAATTTAAATTCAAAGCAGGTTCAATGGCAACCAGAGCAAAAATAAATAAAAGTGTACTCATCATATCATCTTTAAATTCAGAAAACTCAAGTCGACTTGTACAAATTTAAATTCCAAAGCAGGTTCAATGGCAACTAAAGCAAACAAGATTGCAAAGCATGATTTAAGTACCTGATTGGAGTGCATTTCACTGAGATGAGAATCAGTCGTGCCATGCGATAGGTCAGAACTGGATAGGATACCCCTCATTGTTCTGCTTATGTTCAACTCAAAAAGAGTCCTAACTGCTACAAGAGATCTAGAAGCAAGTCTACCAAGCATCCCAATCAAACCCTAAAGATTAAAATAAATAAATTACACATCACAAGAAAACCGAAAGCTGCTGATAAACAAGCCAACAAGCCTAGCATGAGTTTGAGATACCCCATACCGTGTAAGTCAACTGGTTGAGGGTCATTTGACTGTCTAAGGCTATAAGTTGTGTAGATTGCTGAATTAGCCTATGCTTGCAAAGTTCGTCTAATGTCTCTGACGAACAACTCAAACACTCCACCATTCTTATCAAACATAGAGCAACAGCTTCTACAAGCTGCATTGCAAAATAGAAAGCCAAACCATTTGGAACAAACGGAAGAAAACACAACTAAATATCAGCCAACCAAAAAGGAAAATTTGAAACTGGAACCAAATAATTCATGGAAGCGAAAATTTGAAACTGGAACCAAATAATTCATGAAAGCAAAAAGGCATAACAATGAAAAATTGCAAAGTTGTGAACCTTTCGGTCCTCATAGTGGAGAAGATTGCACAAAATGGGAACAGCTTCCATTACAAGTGCAGAACAATCAGACGGAAGCTTCTTGCATACATTTGCAACAATGGAAACTGCAACTCTCTGAGGTCAGATAAACAGAAATCAGTGTCTATTGCTTGGGAAGTTGAAAAAAGGAATCATACACATGTTTTACTACTTGTGTCTCCTTACCAAAAATAAAAAAACCAACTACAAATTGTCAGGCCTTTCACACATGAAGGTTAAATGTACACTATTGGAAAGTTCTTTTTGAGGGCCCATTCTCTTCTTATAGAAGCAAGTGGCAAGTGGCCAAACCTTTTTTTAAGAATTGGGCCCAACCTGATTTTTATGCATGACCATCTTAAGTGGGACCTAACTCGTCCACTCAGATGCCCCACACACAGAGCGCAAGTATGCTGCACATAATGGTGTGTTTTATGCATGACCATCTTAAGTGGGACCTAACTCGTCCACTCAGATGCCCCACACACAGAGCGCAAGTATGCTGCACATAATGGTGTGACTGGAGAGCTGTGCGTGTGAGGCTAGCAAACTTCAACGACAATAATTATCAAGAACCCATCAATCTCCTGTACTACGAGTCTGAGCAAGCATTAAGTTCAACCATGGTTAAAATTTGTTATGCAACTACTTGACAAGTAAATGGAGAACATATTAAAAAAGTAAAATAACAAAAAAGAAGAGAAACCTTCTCACCTGAATGCTCGTCGAGAAGAAGTCGATATAACTTAAAACTGCCATAATAGCCCCAGCTTTTAAGCATGTGACTGGATGATCACGAGAAATCTTTTCCAAGGCTTGTAAACTCTACAGGACGAGAAAGAAAAGACATTAATATATTGATTACCTCCAAAGAAGCTTATAATCGATCTGAACGTAATGACAGACCTGCTCTGCTACATCCAAGTATTCAATAACCATTAATCGTTCACAAAGAGCAGGAACTGCATTGTATCGAACAAGAAACCCAGACGATCTTGGAAACACATCATAGAGGTAACTCAGAGCCCTGATGGCCAAAAGCATTATATCTGGACTGCTCTCATGTTTTGCCAACCTAACAAGATTAGGAATGAACGATGGCAAAGGCAAATTGGCAAGTGGATAGTCATCCATGCATAAGGATAAGATGTCACAGAGCTCTGTGAGAGCAGCAAGCTGGGCACAAGGTCCAGCTTCGGCATCTAAGTTCGGCAAAATCTTCTTTAGTTTCACTTCATTTTCTTTGGAATTTCGACGTTGGAACTCTCGATAAATACTTCTCCTATGATCGGTATCCTCCATTCCATCAGAATCACAAGACCCATATGCAGAATCCTTCTCCACTTCGCCTTCTGATCGGCCTGAAACAGAAGCAGAAGACGAGGACTCCATATCACAATCTGCAGCTTCTGAAACTGGATTTATCGAAGCGGGTGGGGTCTGAGGCGATGAGCTCGAAGAACCGGGCTGGTACTCTGAAAGACTGCAGGCACGCTTATCAGCGGGCAATTGCTCCACCATCTCAGCTCGTTTCCGACCTCGATTTTCCATGTAAATAAGCTATTACCGCTGCAACTTGAAACAATCTGTCAAAAAAATTTGGAATCAGAAACTGCTTAAGTCCTCAAATCATTTAGTGTTACTGATTGAAATTACCAAACTTCAACACGAGCACTATCTAACAAACTAAAAATATATAGAAAAGAGAGAAGAAGGATGGGAAGAATCGTTGCAATGAGAAAAGGGTCAGGTATCAACATATTTCTAAATTCTTTAAGTTCCCAATCAAACTCAATCACGTCATCCTAAGGGAAATGCCTACAGTTTCCAATCTCCTAAACTTCCAATCAAATAAATCTAAATCGACAATTCAAAAAAAAAAAAAAAATGTGGAGTAAATTATAAACTATAATACAAATTAGAATAACAGAAATAGTGGTGAAAAGTAGAAGAAGAAAGCCGAAACAGAAATTTCTGAAGTTATCCAGGTCTAAATCAGAACAACCCAACACTATCCTCTAATACAGGAAGAAATTTATATCATTTCCAATTTCACCAAAATAATTCAATCAAATCAACCAGAATTGAAACATGGAACAAACAGCATCCATGATCAGAGCACAGCAGGACTCAATTGACTAGAAATAAAATGCAGAAGAAGTACCAAATTATAATGTAGAAAAGAAAAAGAAAACAACCACAAACTGAAAGTTCTAAAGTTGTCAAGACCCCCAACAGCATAACCAAACTCAGAGATCCAACCATGGACGAAACCTGCAACAATTCCAGTATGTCATAAATCACAATCAGATCAACTGGGCCACAAAAATGCAATCAAAAATCCAAACACTTGAGGATAAAATTACAAAGTAAAATACAAACACCATGGCATAGACTGTAAAACGAGAAAAATAATACTAATAGCGACAAGAAAGATATAAAAACCCCTAGCATTCTGAATATATTCCATCAGATTACTCAAAGCCCATCACCTCACCCACAATGAAATTCATATCGATTTCTAATTGTCACTTAGAGTAGTATCAAATCTACCCCAACAGACAGCCCAATAAAACTTCAATCGGAAAAAACCCAGCAAAATAAAAACAATAAAACAAGACAAGAAAAACAACAATATAGACCTAAACTATGGTAAAAAGAAAGAAAGAAGAAAAAAATGAGAAATTTATTAAAATTTCCTATCATTCTGAATATCTCCATCAGAATAATCAAACTCCATCACCTCACCCACAACGAAACTCATAACGATTTCCTTAATTTCCATCGAATCAAATCAACCCCAAGAAAAACAAAACTTCAATCCGGATGGAAAAAAAAATAAAGAAAAGAAAAGAAAAACAAATCTGCAATTTGTTATAACACGGCCGTTTGGATGCCTGTAACTTCTGTAAAATATAAGAAAGTAACAAGTGAATTTTTTTACAGTTCGTGTTTGGGGAGAAATTTTACAGGTAACAAAGTATCAACCTGTAACTTTCAATCAGATAAGATTGCAATAAATATAACAGGGAAATTAGGTGTTTTTCAAGTCACAGGTTACTTTGTTAAATTTGGGAGAGGGAAGTGGAAAAGCAGCTGGATTGATAGTGCACCTACCTGCTCTGACCGACGTCTCCTTCTCTCTCTCACCGTCTCCTTCTCTCTCTGCTCCAGCAAGGTAAACCCTAGCCCACCCTCGTTTTCCTTTTCTTTTTTTTTCTTTTTTTCTTCGTCTTAATCGACTTTTTTTCCTTTGCGACAGTGCGGACGGGCGCTGTTCGCCGAGGGGGCGGTTTCGGATCCCTGGCTGCGGGGCCCACCGTGATGTACTTTCCTTACATCCACACCGTCCATCCATATTGAAAGCTCGTTTTAGGTTTAACGTAGAAAATGAAGCTGATCCAAGTCACAGGTGAGCCACATCACATGAAATAATCTTAAGTAAATCCCTGCCATTAAAAACTTAATAGGGTTCACTGGAATATTTATTTACCATCCAACTTGTTGAGAAGGCAAAAAAGACTTTGATGAGAAGACCACACGGATATCATCTTGATCCAAAAATTTCGTGGCCCACGGCAAGTTTTAAATAGTCAACTATTACTATTTCCTGTAATATGGTCCCCCTGATATTCAGATCTCTTTATTTTTTGGATCCTATTCTAAAATGGGATGGGGATTGCGTCCTGGTCCAAAGCCATGAACGAGCAGTTTTGTTTGTGGGCCCATCGATATGTATCATTTTATCCACATTGTTCATCCTCTCTGTCATGTCATATTATGTTAAGATATGTAGTTAAGTGGAACACACCAAATAATAAACTTAGGTTACATTAAATGCAAGAGTCACATGCGGTATAGTTTGCTTTAGCATTGGATCTGCTTTATTTCCGGGCTCATATGTTAAATTGATCAAAGAAAAAAAAGGGATGAACGGCATAGACAAATAAATACATTATGATGGGCCCACCCACAAAATTGGCTATTTGTGGCTAGAGACAGGTGAGGGTAGGACGTAATCCGTGTCCTCTTAATTGAGCTCTTAACACGAATGAACAATGTGGATGTGAGGAAAATAAATCATAATGGACTTCACAATCTAAGATCCCACCCACCTCAATGGATCCACTCTAGTTTGCCAATAACTAGATCACTATTGGTTGGTGCTTTGTGGGCCCCACCATGTTGCATGTGTTTTATCCATACCATCCATCCATTTTTTTTATATTATTTTAGGGCTCGATCACAAAATGAGGAAACTAAGGTAAATCTCAATCTTACGTGGACCACACCATAGAAAAATAGTAATGATCGAATGTTCATGATTAAAAACTTTAAAGGGCTCCCTGTAATGTTTATTTGACGTCCTACCTAATGATTAGGTCCTAAAGATCTAGATGAAGGGAGAAACAAATATTAGTTTGATTTTAAACTCATGGCTCCTAAGAAGTTTTTAACTTACACATAAGTGGGCCTACTTTTACATGTTTTTTAATATGATGGCCCACTTTTAAGACTCACCTAATGATTAGTTTAGCATAAGAATTAGTTCAACTATTCATTTAGATAAGCTCAATAAAATTACATACTTTCGTTCAAGCTTTTCTATGTGTCAAATTAATTTTTAAACAATTTTATACTCTAAACTCAAGTTAAAGTAAATATATAACATCTTACCTGTAACTAACTTATAGGTTATCCAACATATAAACTAAGTTACATGTAAGTAAGTTACAGCTTATACCCAAACATGATTACCTACAAGTAGGTTACTTGTAACTTTCAACTTGAAAACTTATATGCATCAGGGGCCATTTAGATGCCTACAACTTTTGTAAATTGTAATAAAGTTACAGTTGACTTTCTTACCATTTGTGTTTGGGGGAGAAATGTTATAGGTAACAAAGTCTCAACCTGTAATTTTCTATCAAGTAAGATTGGAAGAAATATAACGAGGGAATTAGGTGTTTTTCAAGTCACATGTTACTTTGTTACAGAAAAAAGCTATTCATTTCGAAGTTGGGAGAGGGAGGTGGAAACACAGCTGCATTAAAAGTACACCTACTTACTCTAACCCAACATCTCTCTCTCTCTCTCTCTCTCTCTCTCTCTCTCTCTCTCTCTCTCTCTCTCTATTATGGCAAGGTAAGCCCTACCCCTTATTTGTTTTCCTTTTTTCTTTGTTCTTTTTTCATCTTCATCATTTTTCCTTTTGCATCAGTGTGAAACGAGCACTGTTTGGTTAGGGGCAATTTCAGTCCCTAGTTGCGGGACCCACTGTGATGTACTTTCCTTAGATCCACACCATCCATCCGTATTGAAAGTTCATTTTCGGATATGATCCAAAAAAATGAAATTGATCCAAATCTTAAGTGGGCCACACCACAAGAAACAATCCTACCATTAAAAACTTCATGGGGTCCACTGGAATATTTATTTTCCATCCAACCTATTGATAAGGTAACAAAGGATTGAATGAAGAGACCACACAAATACCATCTTGATTAAAAAAATTCTGTGGCCCACAAGAAGTTTTAATGGTCAATTACTAATGCTTGCAATATTTTGGTCTACCTGAAATTTAGATCTTATTTTTTGGATCATGTCCTAAAATGAACTTTCAACACGAATGAACGATGTGGATGTGAGGAAACTACATCATAATGGGCTCCACGATTTGGGATCCCACACACCTCGATGGATCTACTCCAGTTTGGCTAATGACGTTAGCAAATAGCTAGATCGCTACTAGTTGGTGCTTTGTGGGCCCCACCATGTTGCATGTGTTTTATCCATACTGTTCATCCATTTTTTCAAATCATTTTAGGGCTTGATCCCAAAATGAGGAAACTGAGGCAGATCTCAATCTTAGGTAAGGGTGTACATTGAGTCGAGCTGGCCTCAGCTCGACTCGGCTCAGCCACTAGCTGCCCTCAACTCGAACTCGGCTCGACTCAGTCCTCGAGCCTGACTGGCCATCTTAGATCAGTTTGGTCAACAGCTCGGGCCGAGTTCAAGCCAAGTTCACCATTGAGGCATTTTCACAAACTCCTGGACTGCACCTTCAAAATCTCACTATATTTGAGATAGCGGCAATGGTTTTAGAGGTATTTTATCAAACACCTATGAACATAAAAATCAAGAAAAAAAAGGGTGTTGGTTTCATATACATACCTTTCTTGCCACCAGCCATACTTCTTTAAGTCATTTCATCAAACACTTGGTAAGCAACATCGATATCAAAGTAACCGAGTCACCGAACTGGTTCGATTCGAGCCGGGTTCGATCTGAGTCGAGTCAAGCAAGGGCCAGCTCGAACTCATTTTCGAGCTCAAAAAATCGGCTTGACACGGCTCGAACTCAGCTTCGAACCGAGTTGAATCGAGCTTTTTCAAGTCGAGTCGGGCGAGCTAACTGAGCTAGCTCGATTTGTGTACACCCCTAATCTTAGGTGGACCACACCATAGGAAAACGATAGTGATCGAATGTTCATGATTAAAAACCTCTAAGGGCCCACTATAACGTGTATTTGATGTCATACCTGATGATTAGGTCCAAAAGACCTGGATGAAGGGAAAAACAAATATTAGTTTGATTTTAAACTTGTGGCCGCCAAGAAGTTTTTAAGTTACATATAAGTGGGCTCACTTTTACATGTTTTTTCATACGTGGGCCTACTTTTAGAATCCACCTAATGATTAGTTAAGCTTAAGTATCGATTCAACTATTCATCTAAATGGGCTCAATAAAATTAAATACTTTTATCCAAGCTTTTATATGTTTCAATTTGATTTTTAAACAATTCCATACTCTAAACTCTGGTTGGTGTGATATATAACATCTTACTTGTAACTAACTTACATGTTATCCAAACGCATAAACTAAGTTACCTGTTGTTCGCCACGATTTTTACGATCCTTTCTGCAGCACGGGTGGCACATGAGCATGCTAAAATTGAGATTGCAGTTCCAATTCAAACCAAACAATAATGATCTCAAGTGCCAAAGTAAGCAAAAATTGAGTATGACGGATGTCTGATTAGATCGATCACTTATTCAGCCACTCGCTCAAAGTGTAAATGGATCAGGTGAGAGTCAATGGGCGAGGCTCGTCCTCTAATGACCACTATAGTGCTCCAATTATGACTACGATTATCAACTACTATACTTACGCTATTAATTGAACTAAGGAATGTAAATAACAAATACATAAAGTAAATAATTATGCTAAGGAAGAGAATTTACTCGATAAAGGCAGCAGTTACATTATGAAATGTAAAATTGATGAGATAATTAAAAGATAGAAAGATAAATTATTTGCTGATTTGTTTGGGTTGGTGTGAGACGAATTTTTAAACTAGCTTGAACTTCTAGTTATAATGCTGCTTCATTACTCTAGATGATTCCCACGTTCCGACGGTTATTGTAACCTTTTCTTCTCTCTTTGCTTCCAGATACTTCCCATGTTCTTACTTATTATGGTCTTCTGACATCTGTCTAGAGGTTGTGCTAACTTAATCATTGGCTAGTTGTTGCTTAGTTGCTCGAACTTGGTCGCACCCGTGTTGATTGCTTTTAATGCGATCAATACGTTGCGATCCCCTCTCGAAATATGGTCGCACATATCTATAGTAATCCTACAGTCATTGAACACACGCAGTACAACTCACACGTGTTTGACTCTGAGGACCAAAAATAAGATTTGGTCGAATAGGGTACAAACATTGCCCCCTCGTCATTGTCCTTTTAGAGAAAGTGATTGCGGCATTTAAGGTTTTATTAATACTGCCATAAATACTCACACGTGTCACCCAAATACAGACCACCCTCGACTGTTATTGCCAAGGTTGATCGTACCGATTCAAGATGACGGGTGAAACCCGAATTGACATGTGCCTCAAAAGAGTTGTTCTGTTGTGAAAGGCTTGATTTCCCAATTAATGATGTCTTTCCATTGCCTATATATATGTGGCTTCACATTTGCATCCATTACGATTCATATCCCCCTTTTCCTTCTTCGATTTCTCTATTACTCCGCTCCTACTCTTTAATCATGGCTTCTTCTTCATCTGAACCTTTATTCGACCAAAATGACATCATGTTTGTGATGGATCTATTTGCAGGAAAGTGTTCAGAGGAGATTATCTTTAAATCATTGATTCATGAGGATGCTTTCGGTCTAGGTCCTTCATTCTCTCCAGAAGTCTTGGCCGAAGCATTATGGCCTTTGGATCCATTTTTTCCAATATGTCCTAGGAATAACATCCTGATTCAGTCCAGAGTTGTCCCTGATGCAGCCGATGCATTCAAACTACCGAGATTGTGGAAGAAACCTCTTATTAGATGGGAAGATTCATTCAACAGAGTATCGACCCAATATGGCAGTTTATAGAGAGAACTCGGTATCTTCGAATGCATCAAACTTTCTCTCTCTGAGTATTTCTCCAATATTCCTCTTCTTCTTGCTCTAACATCATTTTCGATACTTCTACCAATATTTTTATATTCAACTATGGTCCGATGAGCGTCTCCATCAAAGTGGACAACGCAAGAACTTTCCTAACAAGAACACGAAAGGGTACACCAATTTCATGACCGTGTACCTCAAAGTCACAGGACTAGTCGAATAACTTGAACATCTTGCTTTCCTTCTTTTCTGGATCTGTCACCATCTTCCGTGTGTCAGTGCCCAGTAGGTTACGACTGAATATGTTACTCTGGCCGAATGCCTTGTCCAAGGACAATGAATAGCACTGGCGTCGTTCGTTCTCAGCCACCTGTATAGGGGTCTCTATGAGATTAATGTGAAAGGGTTATATTCAGCAGGAGGGCCTATATGGCTCATGCAAATGTGGTTTGTCATGTACTTTTGACCACAACTCTTCAGTCAGGAACATGCCTACCAGTCGTTTTCTTCGTATGGTGACCGAATTCTGCGCATTTCTTTGAAAATTGCTTCAGTCGATGAGTATTTGCAAGGATTCTTCTCCCTTGAAAAATCTGACAACAGTCCATCTTTTTTGCCCTTCACATAAAAGAAGACCTAAGAACTAGAATGGCTCATAGGGTAATTCGATCTTGAAGACGAGCATGCAGTCGGCCAACTCCATCATGCTTAGAATTGCTTTTTGTCAGTTGAGACTTAGCTTTTCGTGGTACGATCGAAAAAGGCAAAAATGCGAAGGGAAGGATCGAACAATATCATCCTTCTTTGTTCACTTGACAGTTAGGCTTTGTACAGTACATTCCCTATCCTCTCATTATGTAACTAACAATCAACCTCCTTTCGACCGCATGATAGTTACTGATGAGGAATTCTATACTTCTTTTAAATTGTCTTACCGTAAAGAAGCAGTTGTTCTCCAGATGACAGTGTATTCGAAATACCCTACAACATTGTATTGCTTTGTATCATGGAGTCGTTAATACGCTAAACTCTTGGGCGGTCAAAGCACTACGAAACTTTCACGTTGATTTTGCTCTCACCTATGCCTGGTAGAGAGTAAGAAGAGAAGTGTTCCTACTCCCCCCGCTACTACGGCCAAGAGGACGATAAGAGCGAGGACGAGGCCGATCGCTACTATTCCTACTTCAATGGCCGAACCCCCTTATCCAGATGTTCTGCAGATCACCCAAGAACACCTTAACATCTTGGTGGCTGCTCGACCATAACGGATGGCTCCGAGGAAGATTTCCAACTTGGGAGTTATCAATCCTCCCCCAACCCTCTTGTTTTTCATTTTCAATGATCAGTTCATTCTAAACTTTCTTCACCCATAAAACATCGATCGCAAAAAAGAACCAAGAAACTAACAGATGCTTCTTCAGCTGAGGCTATCATAACTTTTGAAAATTACTTTAAAATAAAGCATTAGCCTCACCTTGATGAGGCAGATTATTCTGAAGAAATAGTTGCAAGCATCCAACGGCATAAAGATGCTCATCTCAATAAGTGTTTTAAGAAATGGACCCAGGACAAGGAGAGATTTGATGATCCCGACCTTCCACTTGAAAAATATCTCAAACCTTATATTTTCAACCACCATCATTTCCTACTATAACTTGGCCGTTCACAACCATAATAAGGGATCTTAAATCTATACAGGGCCTACGAGTCAGACATGCGGTCCCATTTGGCTTAGGTGGAGACCGTTCATTTTACATTCTTACTCAAATTGATATTCTTACTTTTGTACTTATCATTTTTTGTTTTGATCTTTCAGTGATTCAGGAGTTTCATAAGTTAGTGCCTGGTCAAGAATAGAACATGCAACCGATATCGACGATTCTATTGGCTATACTGCCTCCTGTATCTCCTGTCTTCATCGATGAAACAGTGACGACAATCATTACTCCTGTGATTCTCAGAAATCCTACTCTTGCGGCTACGATGGTAGTGGACTCGTATTCTACAGCTAACACAGGGGATACCTTTTTGAGTGATACTCCCGAAGTTAGCATTCCCTCTGGTGATGTAGGACGCGTAGTAGAGTAATTCCCCTTCTACAATGGCTATGCAATAGAGGATTCTGATTTCTCCTACTCGGCCTTTCAGGTTGACTTTGTCTCCAGCAATTCCTTCACCATCTACTGCAATTAGCGAATCCTTGACTTCGACCGAGTCTGCAACAGCCGACGTACAAACCAGGCCTAGACAATTGATTGAGGTTAAGAAGCTCGCTTTTGGGGAAACGACAGTTGTAGACACTTATGCGGATATAATTGAAGAGGTTGTGACAACCATTGAGGAGCAACAATCGGTCAAGATCAAGCAAATGACTACAGTTGATCTGGCCGAGATTGCAACAGCATTAGCCATGACAGAAACAGTTATCACAACTCTCTTCCTTCTCCCTCGGCGACAGTTCCTAGAGGTGATGTTTCTATCTTTGTCAACCTTTCTCCGATGGATGATGCTCTCTTCGTACTTGAGAAGGCCTTAGCCAGAGAGATGTATGGAGCAAAATCTCCTCCTTATCATGACAACTTTCAGAATTTACTAGCCAAATTGTACGAACTTCTCAAAAAAGGATTGTCTGAATCCTTCGATGTCGAATTGACAGACAACATTGGTCGATTGGTCGATTTAGCGTACATGCTGTCCCAATTGGACCCAACTTTGACAAGCAAGGCATCATCTCTTCTAGATCTTTAAGGCATACTTGACATGTATTGTCATGCTCGAGCCGTTGTCGGTTGTCTGGAGGCTAAGAAACAAGCGATCGATCTCAAGAAGGCCAATGTGCAAGAAGTTTCCTGTATGCTCTTGGCAAAAAATGCAGCAGTGAGAGCTTCTGAAACGAAGATTGAGAACCTAGAAATGATAATCACAGCCTTGGTGGCCGAGCTGACCACATTGAAACTACAATTAGTGGACGAACGTGCAGAGCAGACCAGGACCACATATGAGATTTCTCAATTAGTTGCTGCAGCACATTCACAAGAAGAAGAAATGAACCAATCGTCTCGATCTATGGCAAGGGGACAAGCATCACTATTAGCAGCCAGGAAATAGATGGCAATGATCGAAACATTTCTTCAAGAAATTTAATCTTCTGATTTGTAACACTCTCATATGAATGAATGGCCCTTGAGCCACTTTTGAGATTATTTTTTTTTTACTTGATGTAATGCGGTTAGACACCCAAGAATGTTCCTTGAATTTTAGCTGAACATGGCATGCTTCCGTGTATTCTGCCTTAACCTCTCATACCACGAACAAGCTGAAACGTGCGGCTTCCCATAACCACACTTGTTACGGGTAGTGGGCTTTCCAAATCGACTACTTAAGTAGCATTGGGCTTCAAATTTCATCATTACATCTAAATGACCTCATGGCTATCGAGTTACCTTTCCTCATTGCTAGAGCTGAGTCCTTCCTTCAAAAGACTCTGAGTAAAGGGCTGAAAGATTTTTCCTTCTCCTTTTTGCCATCTGATGTGAGGAGATTCATCACTGATGCTTCATGCTCGCTCAACCTTCATCCATCAGTCGAGTTGAACAATAGGCTCAAATGTTTGCTTGTGAAGCTGAAGCAGTTAGCTGATATGGGGGAACAGTACGAAAGGTCGTGCTATCCATGGGGTACACTCATGTTACCTAGAGCAACAAGAAGTGGTTATGTAACGCCCTAAAAATCGGGGGTCAAGCATAAACTCAATCCACGAGTTCCAACGCATCACTTATGTAATATAAATAATGATGATTAAATGTTGTCTGTATTAGTGCATTAATCATGAGTGGGATTATACCAAAACAGTAATTCATACTCTAGATCAATTCATATAACGCAAGCGGAATACTGAAAAATGTATATAAACGTGTATGAGTTAAAAGGATCAGGATCGGTCTCCAGAGTATGAATACATCACTGAGTCACCATATACATGTGATAGTTCAAAATAGTTCAACTATAATAATAACCCCTATAGCCCCATCGATCCGGGCGGCCTAAGCGAAACCACTGGAGAATTGTATACATGAGAACTCATCCTGATCATCATAGTAATCGGGCTCCGCCTCCTGAGTCGCATCGTCATCTGCAACTAAGACAGAGTCTGGTGGGTGTTCAGAACACCGTCCCAGAACGTGGGAGTGAGTGATCAACTCAGTGGAACAATAAAGCAAAGGTTAACATGTTCTCAATTCAGTTAAGCAGTAATGATAAAGTAATACAATCAAACATCTCTAAGTACTCTGATTAATGCAAAGATGAAATGTAAGCATGATGCATGCCCTCGCTTACACTCCCTCATGCGACACCATCTTATGGTTGTGACATGCTTTCTTCCCTCTGTGCTCTTCAACCCGGGGCACATGCAGTACGATGACATGAGCGTGATTACCGAGTTATTATTAGTCCTTTTCATACAGCAGGATTGGGAAGCTAAGGTACCTCCCTTATATCAATTCCCAAACAATGATCCATTCTAGGGTTGTCAATCCTAGTAAATCTCATACGATGATACGGTTCTAGGTCGCTGCAAAGGGCTCGTCACCTTATCAGTGCAGGCCTAGTGTACTCTTATTGCTACATAAGGGCTCGTCGCCTCTACGCAGTCTTAGTGTACGCTCGAGGTCACTATAAAGGGCTCGTCACCTTATCAGTGTAGGCCGACAGCTCGAATACAGTGTCTCATACCACCGTATTCGGCTCACGAGTCTGGGTTGCTCACTGGTCATTATGGGGAGGCTCGTCACCCCAGCGTAGGCCGATAGCATGACCACGGTGTCCCATACCACCATGCCCGGCTCATGAGTCTTAGTGGATCGAGGTACCAAGGTTTAAAAGGATTTTTACTGGTGAGTTTGATACCTTAGATTTAAGCAGTAGCGTCCATACATGGTGAACATACATTAGGTCAATCGGATTACTTGACGAGCTCGATTAGTATGAGCGCATGTTGAGTTAATCGACATGAAGTGCGTAAGCACTCCGTGTGGCCTAACCACTGCCGACATCCCAAGTACGGCTCGGATTCATCGATCACGTCCTATGTGGCAAAACAACCTCAGCCACCTATTCAATGCCTGTTACCGATCGCCTAAACTATTTCATAGTCTCAAATACATTCAATTATAACAGATAATCATACAAGCTAATCAGAATAGTAATGGATCAACAATCCCAATCATACAAGTATGTGAGTATTTGATGGATTTTAACTTAAACATGAATTCACACATAAGCAGTGTCTAAGTAAAACAGACAAAGAAGATAAGTTACATGGAGGAAATCATACACCTCGTTAAGGTAGTTGAGAATCTCTTCTCAACGCCCATATAAAGTATAATATATTACACACTTGTTCATTCAGACATTTCTACAAACACTTAGACTACACATTCCAACATACATGACGTATGTTGGTGATAGCACGCATTAGGACAAATCCTTTCGCCAAAGAGTTGTTACACATACAACTAGCATAAACATACGACAATTAATCATGACAGACACACGTTCAAATTCCATATGTATACGATACTTTCTACATATACATAGAATACGCTAAACTCAATATAGTTCATATATATCAGAAACGTGATACAAACATCGCATTTAGCATGTGAAATTGCACCCACATCAACAATAAACCATTAACCGACATTAAAAGCCTTGAAAACCATAACCTATACGTTTATAGTCCACACCTTTCGTCGGTAGACTTGTAACGAACTCGGTTTTAAAGCTAAGTCTTTGTCTACGACAGATTGGCAACCTATAGCATAAATTAGGTTAGATATTTCATAACTTACACTATTTGAAATCCTAAAACAGATTAGGGTTAGGTTTTCTTACCCAAGTACGTTGTCGGAAACGCCGGATTAGTGATGTAGATGCGGTAGCTAAGGCCGAGGTGCAATGGGATCGAATCCTAAGAGGAATCTCCAACTCTCACTCTCACTTTCCCTCTTTTCCCTTCTCTTTTCTCTTCTTTCTCTCCTAGGGTTTATCAAATTTGTATGGAATATGGGAGAGAGGGTTTAAGGTCCTTATATAGGCCCAGGTTTGATGGGAATGGCCCCAGGGCCAAGGTATACTTAGGTTATATTCAAATATGGGCCGTTCCGGTCCAACGGAGCACTTCTGGCGACCTCTTTTCCATGTGCGGTTGAACTTAAGCTCCCTGACCATGGATCTAGGTTAGGCTGAGTTTTCGTTCTGATCGGATTTACAAATCAGCCGTGGCGGACCAGTTTCAGTTCAGCAGTCACAGTCACTCGATCAGGGCCACAACTATATCTACATGTGTGGGACATTTCTCCTGATTCGAGGGTGTATTTGGGTCAGATTCTGACGGTCTGAATCCTTATATTTGGCCCGCAAGTGACACGACTCAGATTACTTAAATTTGGATTTTATTTCTAAATATTTTCACGTTTCTCACACTTTTCGCTCCAGGCTCAAGTTGTGTAGTTCTAGACATAATTAAGACTTGATTTCCGAGGGGGTTGTCAAGTCCAGTAATGTGGTCATAACTGTATAGTTTTGGGGTAATCGGACTTTTGACGTGTGGTCCAAGTCCGATACGAAGTTTCAAGATGTTCCCAAGAGCAACTAGGTTTTGAGATGAATTCTAAATTTCAGGGAAATGTAGCGTCAATGATTCTGCATGTTTTGGGTCTTACAGATCATATTTAAAGCAATTAGTGCTAATTTCATAAGCACTCTAGTTTAGCACTTGCTAACATTAACCTAATTTCTAAAGGATTTGGTCCTGGGTGATTTCTGCCTGAGGTGGTACTCGGGTTCTTGTACGAATTTTTCCGAGACGTTACAGGTCATGCATGACTCGGCCGATATAAGTGGCATATATGAAAAAGCCTGGTATAACAAGTTACGTTGCGCTCAGGCACACCAATTCAACCGGTTGATGCTCTGAATGTTATAGTTGTATCGTTTTGGCATGACATATGAATTACGAGAGCAAGGCAGCACCTTTTATGTAAAAGATATGGCCGATCCAGCAGACATGGAGTTCATAGATGAACAAATCCATCTATACCGAGATCGGTCGATGATAAGCTATGCTGATAAGAAGGTGGTCGAAAGTGAAGTACTGTAACGCCCTGAAAATCAAGGGTCGAGCACAAACTCGACTCCCAAATTCTAACGCATCACTTATGCAATATAGATAATGATGATTAAATGTTGTCCATATTAGTGCATTAAACATATATGAGATTATATCAAAACAGCATATCATACTCCAGAGACAAGTGAATTTTGCAAGCGGAAGACTGTATTAGATGTATAAGATATATGAACTGTAGTAAGTCTTCGAAGTATGATCAGGTTACTAGGTTAAACATGTACATGTATACTCCCAAAATGTACAAAATGAATATACATGTGTGATCCAAAATACAATCATAACGAGTGTAATGATATCTAGTCAGCATCCCTGTACGCCCTGTCGATCAGAACACGGTCTACATAGACACGCCTGATAGCTGCATATAGGAGAAACCCTCCTCATCATCCTCAAAGTCCGGCTCCGCCTCGCAGGTTACGCCATCATCTGAACCTACAACAGGGTCTGGTTGATGTATACAACACCGTCTCGTAACGTGGGAGTGAGTGATCAACTCAGTAGAACAATAAAACAAAGGTTAAAATGTTATTAATTCAGTCAAGCAGTAATGATAAAACAATACAATCGAACATCCCTAAGTACTCTGATTAATGCAGGAATAATAGGTATAAATGATATATGCCCTCGCTTGCACTCCCTCAGCGATCTTCATCTAATGGTCGTGCATGTCAGTCACTTCCTCATGCTCTCTACACATCGCCAAACGGCACATGCAATGCAGTACATGAGTATGATTACCAAGTTCTTATTAGTCCTTTTCATACAGCAGGATTGGGAAGCTAAGGTACCTCCCTTATATCAATTCCCAAACGATGATCCATTCTAGGGTCATCAGTCCTAGTAAATCTCATACGATGTTACGGTTCTAGGTCGCTACAAAGGGCTCGTCACCATATCAGTGTAGGCCTAGTTTGTACTCTGGTTGCTACGGAAAGACTCGTCGCCTCAACGCAGTCTCAGAGTACACTCGAGGTCACTACCACCCACACCCTACCAACTGACAGTCTATTTTCGAAGGCTCGTCACCAACCCGACTGGAGACCACAGCCAGGCTGCGCAAGGGTAGGCTGACAGCTTGAATATAGTGTCCCATACTGCCATATTTGGCTCACGAGTTTGGGTTGCTCACTGGTCACTGCGGGGAGGCTCCTCACCCCAACGTAGGCCGACAGCTCGACCACGGTGTCTCATATCACCATGCCCGATTCATGAGTCTTAGCAGATCGAGGTACCAAGGTTAAAGGGGCCTTTCACTGGTGAGTTTGGTACCTTAGGTTCAAGCAGTAGCGTCCATACATGGTGAACATACATTGGGTCAATCGGGTTACTTGACGAGCTCGACTAGTACGAGCGCACCTCAAATCGATCGACATGAAGTGCACAAGCACTTCGTGTGGCCTAACCACTGTCGACAACCGAAGTACGGCTCGGACTCATCAAGCACGTCCTGCGTGGCGAAACAACCATAGCCACCAGAATAGGACATGTTACCGATTACCTGGACTATACTATAGTCCCAAACATATTCGGATATGAGAATTATGTACACATGACAATCATACAACATTTAACAATCAATGTAAACATGGAAAGCATTTGAATGTTTAATGAAACACATATAACATGTCATTCTATATATACGTATTCTACACAAACCACGCTATTTAGATTACAACAATCTTGAAAGAATTTATGCATATAACTACATTAGTTGAGAATCCTATCCCAACAACCCTATTAAGTACAATTCATCTAACTACTTCACATACAGTCATTGTGTCACACACTTATACTACACATATCAACATACACAACACATGTTGATTATAACATATATGTGGACAAATCCTCGCAACAAGGAGTTATCATGCACATAACAATTCATGTATTTGTATTCCTTAGACATGACAAACATAAATCATAATTCCATGTCCATTTAGACATTTCAACAAACACATAGACTACACACTTTAACATACATGTATTAAACTAGTTATAACATATATCCTGGTAAGCCCTTTTATAAAGGAGTTGCCACATACACAACGAGCATATATTCATGGTTAATAATCATGGCAAGCACAGATCCAAATTCCATATTCATTCAATCATATCAACAAACACATGGAATACACTATATTCAACTCAATTCATATATATGTGTAAAGTTCGGGAAACGTCGTATTTAAGCATGTGATAGCAATCAAGTCAGTCATAAATCATTAACTAACATTGAAAGCCTTGAAAACCATAACCTAAACATTTATAGTCCGCACCTTTCGCCGGTAAACCCGTACCGAGCTCAGTTTGAACACTACATCTTTGTCTACGGCACAACGGTTACCTGAATCACGAAATAGATTAGCTATTTCGTCGATATCTCTTTTTGGATTTCTAAAATGAGATTAGGGTTAGAATTTCTTACCCAAATCAGAACCGAAACAAGTTGAGTAGCGGAGTAGAGAAGCGAAACGGCGTGTGAAGTTATGGAAAAAGATCCCAACAACAATCTCCAAGAATCTCTCCTCCTTCCTTCCTCTTTTCTCTCCTTTTCTTTCTCTCTCACCTAGGGTTTCTAAGAAATTCGTATGGATTGGGAGTGAGGGGGTTTAAGGGCTATTTATAAGCCTAGAATCGATGTCAATGGCCCCAGGGCCATGGTATACTTATGTTATAGCCAAATAATGGCTATTTCAGTCCAACAAAGCACTTTTAGAGGCTCCTTTTCTACGTGCTGTCGGACTTAAGCTCCCTGACATTGGATCTAGGTCAAGCTAAGTTTTCGGTCCGATCGGATTTACAGATCGACCGTGGCGGACCAGTTTCAGTTCAACGGTCACCGGTACTCGATCAGGGCCACATGTGTACTGACATGTGTTGGAAACTTTTCCTGATCCGAGGGTATAGTTGGGTTAGATTCTGATGGTCAGAATCCTCAGATTTGGCCTGTAAGTGAACCGACTCAATTCACTTAAGTTTCAGTTCGTTTTTTAAAGATATTCGCATTTCTCACACACTTCGCTCCGGACTCAAGTTGTGCGTTTCTGGGTATCATTAGGACTTGATTTCCGAGGTGGATGTCAAGTCCAGTGAGGCGGTCCTAACAATATGGTTTTGCAGTAACCGGACTTTCAACGTGCGGTCCAGGTCTGATACGAAGTTTCAAGGTGCTCCCGAGAGCAATTGGGTTTAGAGATTGATCCTAAGTTTTAGGATATTGTAGCGGTATCGATTCTACTCGTTTTGGATCTTGCGGTTTATATTTAAAGTGATTAGGGCCCATTGCATAGAGAATCTAGTTTAACGCTAAATTAATTCTCGTTTAATTTCTAAAGGATTTGGTCCTATTTGATTTCTGCCTAAGGTGGTACTTGGGCCTTTGTAGTTTGTATAGAAAGTGATCCAAGCTATTAATACTTAACTAAATTACGCCCTAATTACAATAGAATAAGGTCCTAGGGCAGTTCTACATCCAAGGACGTCCATTGCCAAGTTGGGAAAAATCCGAAATGTTACAAGTACACTCAATTTATGTTCGTGTTGACCAACCACTTCACTTCTTACCACATCTCATCAAGGAAGGATACTATTGGGGATCCACTAAAGAGAAAAATAAGGTGGAGATGCAAGCCCTCTTAGTAGAATTTGACGGTTTGACAGTTTGACTTGTTTATCTGTCTCAAATGTGTCTACCTTTCTTTCTCTTATAAATAAGCGGTCGATGACCATCAAAATAATGAACAAACTTTTTAAACCTTTAAATGACTTCACACCCTGACCATGCATGCATGCATAGGATAAGTTACCATTTGCATGCCTCACTTGACTTTCGTATAGTAGTATGGCTTTTAGTACTTAGCCATCCTTAGGGGTACTTGTTATATCTTCACTTGTAGTGATATATCACATCAAGAGGAATTAATTCTTGCAGCATTCCAACGCCTCAAAGATAATTGCATTTACATCTTGGGAAACACATTCGAAGTCATTCCTTTATACACATTGAATGTTCTCTTGCTCTATTTCATCTATAAAAGAGGAGGCTTCAGGCTTCCACTTCTCACAACCCAACTGCCTTCGCTTTACCCACCTTTATCTATGGTGGATTTCCTCTCTCTTTGGTTCCAAAACCATGGAGGAAAGGTAATCTTTAGAACTATATTTCTCCCAAATTCTTCCATATTCACCGTTTTCTTTTTCACCCCGAAGCATCACTGATCTTTCCAAAGATGACCAGTTTACTCAAACAACTGTGGAGGTTTCCCAAATGTTCCGACAATCTAGGGAGGACGATACAGCGGTCTGGCTTCGGCCGCTTCACCATTTTCTTTCTTCCTCTAGAATATGGGATTCCACCAGTCCACCAAGAAATGACTTGGTAGAAGGTAACGTGTGGGACTCATGGACATGACTCTATTAATGAGAGGCTATGGTCGATGGGGCTTTCACTAAACATTGTGGCTGATGAGTTGGTTCAGATCCAATTGCTTTACCTAGGCCGAGCACAGTTGAACATCAAAGGGTTGGTCTCATTGACCAGGTCCCTAGCAACTTTTTGGCATGACTGTCTAATCTCTAGAGAGATTGACCATGTATTAGCCGAATAGGAGCTTATGGGCCTAGGCCATCTGGAGCCCTATCAATCTGTCGAAAAATGGCTTAATAAAACGTAATGTATAGAGTCCTAGATAGAACTACCTATGAGGAGACACGCTTAGCAAGGGAGGTGGGGAAGCATTGAACCGAGAATAGATGCGTGGTCATAATCTTGACCATCTTCTTCATTAACAGCTTGTCCCCTCCATCTTCTTCTTCTCTATCTCTGTAGTTTTGTAATGAATCGGACCTGTCTTTGATGCCATCCTTACCATCAGGGAAGTTCTCCAATCTTATATAATTATGCGGTTTTAAAACCACCAAAGTGATGAAATAAAACAATCTTGATTGGTTGAAAACCTTTTCATGCATTTTCCTCACAGTTATAAGAATCAAACATTCATGACCGATCCTCTCATAACTTGGTCAGTTTAATATCGTAACCGGTCGTTGTTATGATGGATATATCTAGTTTAACTGAAGGTGGGTGGCTCCGTTCATTTAGAACGACTGCCGATCCTTAGGAAGATCATGGCTCTATGATAAAAAACCATTTGCACTTACAAGGTACATCCATTGAATTCGCATGATGCATACTTGGTATTCCCAATCGTGGGCACGACATCTAACTTCCCAAGTGTTCACGTGTTTCTTCCTGAACAAGCCCTACTTGTCCCACCATGTTCCCACGATCCTGGGAATGACACCCTTAGTATTGAATAACCAAACGCCACTTAGTTAATAACGTGCAATAAATGTTGCCTTTAAATCTTATTCTACAAAAGCAAGACTTAAGAATTAATGGACTAACCTTAATTATCATGCTTGCAAGAGACATTACATCTTCAAATGGATCACTTCACCATATCTTTCAAAATCCTAGAAGAGATTGTTGATAGAGGCATATAAGTGTAACGTCTCAGAAAAATCCGTACAAAGACCCAAGTACCACCCCAGGCAGAAATCATCTAGAACCAAATCCTTTAGAAATTAAGTTAATATTAGCAAGTGCTAAACTAGACTGCTTAGGAAATTAGCACTAATTGCTTTAAATATGATCTGCAAGACCAAAAACATGCAGAATCATTGACGCTACATTACCCTGAAATCTAAAATCCATCATTAAACCCGGTTGCTCTCGGGAGCACACCAAAACTCCGTATTGGACCTGGACCGCACGTCGAAAGTCCGATTACCCCGAAACTATACAGTTATGACCGCATTACTGGACTTGACAACCCCCGCGGAAATTAAGTTCTAACTGTGTCTAGAAATGCACAACTTGAGCCCGAAGCGAAGAGGGTGAGAAATGTGAAAATATTTAGAAATAAAAATTCGAATTTAAGAAATCTTAGTCGTGTCGCTTACGGGCTAAATATAAGGATTCAGACCATCAGAATCTGACCCAAATACACCCTCGGATCAGGAGAAATGTCCCACACATGTCGATGTACTTGTGGCCTTGATCGAGTGACCGTGACCGCTGAACTGAAACTGGTCTGCCACGGATGATCTGTAAATCCGATCGGTGTGAAAGCTCAACCTGACCTAGATCCATGGTCAGGAAGCTTAAGTTCGACCGCACGTGGAAAAGGGGCCACCAGAAGTGCTCCGTTGGATCGGAACAGCCCATATTTGGATATAACTTAAGTATACCTTGGCCCTAGGGCCATTTCCATCAAATCTGGGCCTATATAAGGACCTTAAACCCTCTCTCATTCACTCCATACGAATTTGAGAAAAACCCTAGGAGAGAGGAGAGTAAAGAGAGAGAAAGTGAGAGAGAACTTGGAGAAGATTCCTGGTATTCTACCCTGCCTCTTCCCGTGTTTCTTCATCGCTACTGGATCGTTATTCCGGCGAATTCCATTCCATTCTTAGGTAAGAAAACCTAACCCTAATCTGTTCTAGGGTTTCTGATAGTGTAGGTTATCAAATAGCTAACTTAATTTATCCTATAGGTTGCCAAATCTGCCATAGACAAAGACTTAACTTTAAACTGAGTTCATTACAAGTCTACCGGCGAAAGGTGCAGACTATAAACGTATAGGTTATGGTTTTCAAGGCTTTCAATGTCGGTGAATGGTTTATTATTGATGTGGGTGTAATTTCACATGCAAAATACGATGTTTGTATTGTATTTCTGATATATATGAATTATATTGAGATTTGTGTATTCCATGTATATGTAGAAAGTATCGTATACATATGAAATATGAACATGTGTTTACCATGATTAATTGTCGTGTGTTTGTGCTAGTTGTATGTGTAACAACTCCTTGGCAAAAGGATTTGTCCTAATACGTGCTATCACCAACATACGTCATGTATGTTGGAATATGTAGTCTAAGTGTTTGTAGAAATGTCTGAATGAACAAGTGTGTGATATAGTGTACTTTATATGGGCGTTGAAAAGAGATTCTCAACTACCTTAATGATGTGTATGATTTCCTTCATGCAAGTTACATTCTTTGTCTGCTTAACTTAGACACTACTTGTGTGTGAATTCATGTTTAAGTAGAAATCCATTAAATTCTCACATGCTTGTATGATTGGAAATTGTTGATCCATTATTGTTCTGATTTGCTTGTATGAGTAGCTGTTATAATTGAATGTGTTTGGGACTACGAAATAGTCCAGGCAATCGGTAATGGGTTCTAATATGGTGGCTGAGGTTGTCTCGCCACATAGGATGTGATCGATGAATTCGAGTCGTACTTGGGTTGTCGGCAGTGGTTAGGCCACACGGAGTGCTCACGCACTTCATGTCGATCAACTTAACGTGCGCTCATACTAATCGAGCTCGTCAAGTAACCCGATTGACCCGATGTATTTTCACCATGTATGGACGCTACTGCTTGAATCTAAGGTACCAAACTCACCATTGAAGACCCTTTTAAACCTTGGTACCTCGATCCGCTAAGACTCATGAGCCGGGCATGGTGGTATGGGACACCATGGTCAAGCTGTCAGCCTACGCTGGGGTGACGAGCCTCCCCGTAGTGACCAGTGAGTAACCCAGACTCGTGAGCCAAATACGGTGGTATGAGACACTGTATTCGAGCTATCGGCCTACACTAATAAGGTGACGAGCCCTTCGTAGTGACCTCGAGCGTACACTAAGACTGCGTAGAGGCGACGAGCCCTTACGTAGTAACAAGAGTACACTAGGCTTGCCTAATAAGGTGACGAGCCCTTTGCAGCGACCTAGAACCGTATCATCGTATGAGATTTACTAGGATTGACGACCCTAGAATGGATCATTGTTTGGGAATTGATATGAGGGAAGTACCTTAGCTTCCCAATCCTCCTATATGAAAAGGACTAATAAGAACTCGGTAATCATGCTCATGGACCATATTACGTGTGCGTTTGGCGTAGCAGGTCAAGCACTGTGGCAGTGTTGCATGCGCGATCGTAAGACGAAGTCGCTGAGGGAGCGTAGGCGAAGGCATGCATCATTATTCATATCATTCTTGCATTAATCACAATACTTAGGGATGTTTTCTTGTATTGCGTTATCATTACTGCTTGACTGAATTGATAACATGTTAACCTTTGCTTTATTGTTCCACTGAGTTGATCACTCACTCCCACATTCTGGGATGATGTTTTGAACACCCACCAGACTCTGTCTTAGTTGCAAATGATGATGCGACTCAGGAGGCGGAGCCTGATTTCTATGATGATCAGGATGAGTTCTCGTATATGCAGTTCTCCGGGGGTTTCGCTTAGGCCATCCGGATTGACGGGGCTACAGGGTTTATTTTTGTAGTTGAACTATTTTGAACTGTGACATGTATATGATGACTTAGTGATGTATTCATACTCTGAAGACCGATCGTGATCTTTTGGTTCATACACGTTTATATACATTTCTCAGTCTTCCGCTTGCGTTATATGAATTGATCTGGAGTATGAATTACTGTTTTGGTATGATCCCACTCATGATTAATGCACTAACCCAGACAACATTTAATCATCATTAAATATGTTGCATAAGTGATGCGTTGGAACTCGAGAGTTAGACTTTACTCGACCCCCGATTTTCAGGGCGTTACAATAAGTCTTCTCACGGTCCTCCTCAATAGATGAAAGTTTTTCCTTCCTTGGGGATATCAATAACATTCCTGAGAAGGAGCGACCTCCCCAGGAGGTCTTGACTATTTTCTCTGAACTTCGACGCCTCAGAGATGAATACGTGGTCACAGATGTAGAGGTCGAACATTGCATAACCACTTTGAATCGGTTGTCAGCCCTCGGTGCAGAGTGTAGGACTTTGACGGCCTACTCCGAAAAGGCCCGGAAGGATTGTCTGCGTTAGACTCTTGAAAATGAGTTCAATCAAAAGATGTTCAAAATCTGAAGTGTTTGCTCAATTGACTTCTTAATGACTTGGCTGACATCAGAAGGCTTTAGCCCCATCGCGATCTACCGGAGATCATTGAGCTAGTTGTGTTTGTAGAGACTCAAATAGCTCTTTATCAAGAATGTGCCAAGATCAGCGAGGGTGAGAAATGATCGGCTGAATTTGAATGGGCTGACGTTGACCATCGTATGACTTATATTGAACATGCTACAGAGACGCTCGTGAGTCTGGAAGCATCTTGGAGCGAGAGAAGGAACTGGGTTAGGGACAGGAAGCTTGAAACTGCTTGAGGTTTCGCTCAGAAAAATGGTTTAAAGGATGACCCTGTCATCTGGCCACTCTCTCTTTTCTTTCAGTTTCTATTCCCAACATGGATAAACTATTAGCCTCCGAGCCCTTATGTTAAGTACATTTACTAGGCCCCTCATTTAGGGCTTTTATTTAACTGTAAATTTCATCTTCCCTACTAAATTGGCTCGACCCAATTCCTGATGACCTCCCATAATGGAGGGAAGTATTGCTTTAGAAACCGGCCATTTATAGGTGCTGGAGTGACATTACTGTTTAAATACTTAAGGAGATAAGCTCCCGCCCATAGGACTTGCTTGATAGTATATGGTCCATCTCATGTATGAGACCATATTCCCAACGCTTGGTCCTTTCAACTGATGGTAAGGACCATCTTCCAAACTATATCTCCTTCCTTGAAGTCATTTCCTTTAACCCTTTTATTATGTGCTTGGGCTACTATCACTTTATTGGCAATGATGGAATTTAATGCCTTAATTCGAGCCTCATCCAGCCCCTCAAGCTCAACTAACATTGCTTCTATAAATTCGAGCAGGCTTAATTAAAATTGATGGGCAATTCGTAAGGATGGGACCATGATTTCCAGAGGTAAAACCGCCTCATGCACATAAGTCAGCATGAACGGGCCCCTGTACTAGTACGAGGTGATACCTTGTAGGCCCACAAAGCCTCGGATAGCTTAAGATGTCATTCTCATGGATTCCCTTGTATCATTTTCCTTAAAATATTTTTGATCACTTTATTGCTAGCATCAACTTGACCATTAGCCTGAGCGTAATATGGGGCTGAATGAAGGATCTTTATACCATATCGGTCAGCCATGACACATGTCTCTTTGGTTGTGAATGCAGTACCTCAGTCCATAATAATGGATTATGGCACATTAAAATGATGAATGATATTGGCTTTTATAAAACTGATGATGTCTTCATGACCGACCTTCCTTAAAGGTTTTGCCTCAACTCATTCGGTAAAGTAATCAATCGCTACAATAATGAACGTATCTAACTTGGTTGAAGGTGGATGGATTGCCCAATCAGGTCAATCGCCCACCCTTGAAATGGCCAAGGCTTTATGATAAGGTACAATTCAGCCACAGGTACATGTTGAATTGGCCCATTTCTTTAGTAAGCCCCACAACCTTTCACATGCCAAACATAATCGGCCATCATTTCTAGCAAAAAATATCCGCAACACCTAAGCATGAGCCTCATCTTCCTTCTTACCTAGTGAGCCCCGCAAACATCCTCATAGACCCCTTCCATAATTGTCATTGCTTCATTTTTTGACAAGTAACGAAGCAAAATCCCATTAGCCCCTTTTCAATATAGTTCATTGTTGACCATGACGTAATTTACAACTGATCTTCTTGTATTTCAATCGGCCTTGGTTTGAGGACTTTGTAAATAACCCATAAGAGGGGCTCTCCAATCGTCTTCCTCTGCGTTAATCAAATAAACTTCCGCTATGCTCCCTCTTCGAAAGACAGAAGGCAATGATCTTTTTTTTAATTGTGATCGACTGACTGGTCAGCCAGCCATTTGTGCAATTTCATTAGCATCCACATTGTAGTTTCAAGTGACATACATCAATTGGATGTCGAGCAATTGGATAGCCATTACATAGTATGGTAGTGAAGATGGGCCAATACATTTAAACAAACTTACCATTTGATTTATCACCATTTGTGAATCCTCGATGATCATTACGTCCTTCACACCTAATTCCAACAATATTTCGAGGCCGATTATCATACCTTCATATTTGGCCTGATTGTTAGTGCACTCAAATTTTAACTGAAATGCAAACTCTTGCCGAATTCCATTAGGAGCAATCATTATTATATCAGCCCCAGATGTCTCATAGGTCCTCGACCCATCAAAGATTAATTTTTAAGGCGTGATTTGCACAACATATGAATCCATAATACCTGACGGAATGTGTTCCTCTAAATCTGATGGGTGGCTAGCCAAAAAATCCGCTATGGCTCTACCCTTTACCGCTTTCTACGACATATAATGTAAGTCAAGCTTGGATAATGCTAATACCCATTTACCAATCCAGCCACTTAAAATAGGCCGATTTAACATGTATTTGATTAAATCAGTGATAAAGACTACATTAACTCTTTCGGCCAACAAGTAATGTCTCAGTTTGGTGGCTGCGAAATATAAAGACAAACATAATTTTTCCATAACCAAATACTGTGTTTCTGTATAAAGCAACACTTGGCTTAAATAGTAGATTGCTCTTTCTTTTCGCAAATCCTTTTATGCTAGGAGGGCTCCAATTGATCCTGTGGAGGCGACTATATACAATTTAAGTGGCTGATTTTTTTTTATAGGAGGCATTAGCATAGGCGGCTTCATCAAATATTCCTTGATTCGATCGAAAGCTAGCTTATGTTCTGCTTCCCATAGAAATTCGGTCCCTGTTTCGATTTCAACAATGAGGAAAAGACGTTATTCTTGCCTGCACAATTAAATATAAACCGTCGTAAGAAATTGAGGTGGCCTAGGAACTTTTATAGCTCGGCCTTGTTCCCTGGTGGCCTCACATTGATCACGGCTTGAGCCTTATTTTGATCGATTTCGATTCTTCTTTGATGCACAAGGAATCCTAAGAAATTACCGGTTGATACCCCAAAAGCACATTTCATGGGATTCATTTTCAATTTATGGAGCCTCATTCGTTCGAAAGATTGACGTAAATAGACTAGATGCTCTTCCGCATCGGTATACTTGACCACTACATCATCAATGTAGACCTCCATAAATCGGCTAATCATATCGTGAAAGATGGCATTCATTACTCTTTGGTATGTAGCCTCTTCATTTTTTAGACCAAAGGGCATTACTACCCAGTAATAAGTTCCCAAAGGTCCTGGACACCTGAATGCTATCTTTGGCACGTCATCCAAGGCTATATAGATCTGGTTATACCCTGAGTGCCCACTAAGAATGACACAATTCTATGTCCGACAGCCCGATCGATTAACTGATTGGCCACATGCATAGGAATTCATCCTCAGGAGTGGCTAGATTCAGATTTCTAAAATCCATGCACACTCTTAACTTACCATTCTTCTTCATTACTGGGAATATGTTTGACATCCACTCAGCCAACTTTATTGGTCGAATAAACCTGATGGCCTTAAAAAGTCGTTCAATATCTTCTTTGATCTTGAGAGTGACTTCGGTTGTCATCCTTCTTGGAGACTGTTTGTATGGCTGATGTCCTTCTTTAGTAGGTAATCTATGCTTGACCAAAGATCTGTCCAGTCCTGGTATATCATGATAGTCCCATGCAAAGCAGTTCATAAATTCTTGTAACAACCCTGTTATTTTGTCATGATTGGGCAGTTGTAATAGGTTGCTCATGAACATGGGTTTAGGATCCTGATCTATTCCTAGATTTACCTTGTCCAGTGGGTCGTGGACCTGCAGTCGATGCTCCTCTGCTTCTTCGAGCAAATCTTTTATTTCTAAGCTATCTTCCTTAGCTGATTCATCTAACTTAACCAAGTTTATAAAGAGACCCTCATCAATATCCTCCATGCTTTCTTCGAGCCTCTTTATTCTGGCCTCAAAATTGGCTCGGCACACTATGCCTTTAGCTATTGCGATCATGATACCTCTTCGATAACACAGCTTACAACCGGCCGACAGAGAACTAAGTCCTTTGGCTGGGCCCCATTTTCCTGGATTGGTATAGCTTATACTATGCTATTCGGATTCTTCTTTACTATAACACCGGTCGGTCGCTCGTGCTTATTCCTTCTAGTGAACCTGATGGGTCTTATTTCCTTGCCATAATAATAAGCTTCATTAGCATTCGATGTGGCTAGAAAAAGCTTGTTATCAGCCAAGACAAGCTCGACCCTATTTTGATTCTAAAAAATGACAAACTGGTGAAGAGAAGATGGGATGAATGCAAAAGAATGAATCCAATCTCTCCCTAGTAAAGCATTGCAACTTGATGACGTGTCAACTATAAAGAACGGTGCCAGGACATACTTGGTGCCTACTGTAAAGTCGACTGGTAAGACACCATGTGTATTGGTAACATGACTAGCAAGTTGCTAAAAGTCACTTCAGACGGGATCAAATTGGCTACAGTTTTTCCTTATTTGGCCATCATTCTTTTTGGTAACATATTTATTGCAGCTTCACTGTCTACTAGGATCCTATTAATAGGACATCGATCTAAGTGAGCTGATATGTACAATGGTTTGAGGTGTTGTGTTATGTCAGTAGTAGGTCTATCTATAATTACCCTGTCGATGGTGCCATCGGTTGCTACAGTGACCATGTTAGCATGCAATGCCTTATCTTGCTTCTCTTTATAAGGAAAAGAAGCATGTTGTATAATAACCGGAGAAGTATGCTCCTCTACATCCCCAGGCATTATGTTTGGCTAAGTTGCCCTTGCTTGAAAGTCAGATGATAAAGTGAGTACTGTTGATGTAGAAATTTGGTTAACCCTCCTTGGACCTTCGAATACCTGCACATAGAGAAGACAAAGGAGACCATGGTTGCAGGAGGGGACCTTTCGATGCCTAAGTTAGGTAGGGAATCTAGGTTTGGTATAGAGTAGCATTTTTAGGTTTAGAATTGTGCATACCTTTCACCATTAGGGATGCTCCTATTTATAGGTGAGAGAGAGCGGTGGCGTGAAGGGAGATTTTCCTTATTTAGTAGGGACGTATTGTAGAGGAATTCATATCCGAGGATGCCACAGATATCCCCTGAGATCCTCGGCTAAGGTATCGGAGAGATAGGTGTTGTGGTCATCTTCCGAGATCCTCGGCTGGGATCTCGGGTAAGGTTGGTCGGGATCAGGTCAGACCCAATGGAGGTGCGCAGTAGAGGGCCAAGGTGGGGAGTCTGAGGTGGCTTATATGGTTGCTTCGAAGAGCAATTTGCCGACTTGAATTCCTTTGTGAATCGTGGTCGGGCTTTCCCTCAGTATCAAGCAGATGGTTGACCCGTCGACTTGCACTTATTCAAGCACCGAGGCCGAGGTCTTTCCTTTAGTAAAATGTAGACGAAATCTGGGATGACCATCTCTTCATCCTATTGCACGAGATAGGAGCTATCTTCAAGCAACTCAGAAATGTATAGGACCGTGGAAGAGCTCGGTGTCCGATGGAGGTGGAGGTTCTTTATCTTCTGGCGGCCGAGCTCGAGGAGTAGAGTGTTTCCTCAATAGTATGTTATTGCTTTCTAGTCGTTGAGAGCTCCTTAGCCATGACTGGTGTTGGCTGACCTCATGTCATGTACAAGTGTTCGACCTGATCTCATCTTATTAGTCAGTCCATTTTTACCCATAACAGTAGCCCCCTACTTCTGAGCTCGCACAGCGAGCTTGAGAAGTTTGTCGGTGTTGGTGAGGTCAGACTATCTTGTGCCTAGGTTATCGAGCCGACACACCATTAATGCTGTATAAGGCGGTATGCACAGGAATCAGAGCGAATTTGCAATCATGGTATGACACACTCGAGGTGGTGTGCCTCGACTTGAGGTCACGTGCACTGTCAGGGCTCTTGCTCTGTTCTCGGCTTATTGGGTGTTGACTTGTGGTGGCTCTTGGAGACTCAGGCCATTTAGTGAGCTCCACATGTCTGAGCGCGGGCATCGAGGAGCCGTTTTGGCTACTGGCTTAAGTGCGGGCATTGAATGTTGTACGACCGAGTTTCCTATAAAAGAGGATGCCCTAGCTTCATTACACCCATTTGATCTGTCGTCTCTCTGCTCTGACCTGACTTAGGCGATTTTTGGTCAGCGATCCCAAAGGTTTTCTTCTCCGTTGAGCTCCGCCTTTCCCATCATCTCTCCCATTTTCACTTTCTTCTAGCTCCTTGTTCTTCTGACCGTCCTTCCAGCCAAAAAAATGTCGAATCCGTCGAACCAATGGGAGGAATCAATGACGTTCTAACGTGATGGGGGGCTAGAGGACTGGGATTTTCTTTAGAATCCGCCATCTCCACTGGTGATGATGAGTGATAGGGATTTTCAGGCGTCCCACGGGTTGAGGATGGCTGAGCAACCCTCACCCGAGTGACCAATGGATGTTGAGGGGTCTGCCCCAGTAAGGGAGGAGGCCGGCAAGTCTCCGATAGATTTAGAAGAAATTGGGCCGATCGGGTCGACCCTGACAGAATCCGACCTAGTGCGGATCAGGTCGAAGTACCACATTCCAGACTTAGTGGTGCTCCGAGCTCCTGCATTCGGTAAAATTCCAAGTGAGCCCCAGGATGATGAGGTGGCCATCTTCCTGATTGCCCTCTAGTGCGGCTTGAGGTGCCCTCTCCATCGCATAGTCAGGTGGGTCCTCTTGTGCCTGGAGTTAGCTCTCGGGCAAATAATCCTGAATGCCTGGAGGGCCTTGGTGGGGTCGTTCATTTTTTTGGCCTAGCTCGAACAATCCAAGCTTACTATGGATGAATTCCTCCACTTATACCAGGTGAAGTCCAACCCATATCATGAGGGTTGGTATTACTTTTTGTCTTGGCCGCACACGGGCAAGGCCATTATCATGGACGCCCCGACCTAAAACAAAAGTTGGAAAAGTAAGTGGTTTTAAGCGACAGGAGATTGGGAGGCTCCAGTAGCTTCTGGGCTACGTCCTCGGGTTCAGACCCGTTTTGCTCAACCAGGTAGGGTATATCTGAGCTGACCTCTTCCTTAGCTTATTTTTTCCTTTCTTAATTTTCATTATAGTTGTCTTTGGTAGCTTTACTAAATTATCTTGTTGGAGTGGGTGAGTCGGAGCGTAACCAAATAGGTGAGGTGAGGTTAGTGGACTCTAATTTAAGGTCTTGGAGGTAGCTAATCACACCCGAGCTGCTCTATAAATCAGGTCTTACCTCATCCATATCAGGTATACCCTGGTAGATAGTCGAAAATCATTTTATCTCTGTTCGTTCATTGATCATTCTCTTTTATCGTGTAGGAATGCCTGAGCAGGCTCGCTCCAAACGTTGTGCCCCTTCTAAGGCTGAAGTGGCTCAGAAAAATAAAAGCCACCTTTCAAGAGGAGGGGAATTGCCGCCCCCTCATCCACGGCAGGTTGGTTGGGCGCAGCTACTGACCCTACCGCCACTCCTACCACCACCACTTCACACTCGTCAGTGGTCTTGGAGGTAGTCGAGGTCGCCCCGCTAAGGGAGGTGGCCCCTGTTGTCGAAGCCTAACCTTTCGAGGTCTGAGCAGTTCCTGTTTCTGGGGCTTAACCCCCATAGCCCGAGCATAGGTGACCAGCTCAGCTGATTGCCAAGGGGGTGAGGACCGGGGGGCCTTCACGTTCGCATCTACAACGATAAAGGGCCTCTTGCCATGGATAGCTCGGGATGCTCCTTATGCTGAGTCACCAAGGTGATGGAGATGCCCCTGTCAACCGCTATAGGCCAGGTGGCCATAGTTTTTTTCAAGGTAGGACAAGTCACCTTCTTGTTCTTGATGATTTTTAATTTTTTTTTGACGTGGATCCATTTTTCAGTTTGGCCCTGCCATCTTGTATTCTCGTCGCGAGATGTTGTGCATTGAGGAGGAGTGCAAGGAAGTAGAGGCAGGTCTTATGAGGAAGACCGTCAAGTCTGAGTAGCTCTATTATAAGGTCAACGCCCTGAAGATCCAGATGGAGGCTCAGGCGGAAGAGGCTCAGAAGAAGGAGTCCCAGGCGAAGACCGAGCTGGAAGCGATGGGTTCACTTCTGAAGGAGGCTCGGGAGAAGGCCGCCAGATGGAAGGCCTAATTGGTTGAGGTGAAGGTCAGTTTGGGAGTGGGAGGAAGAGAGGGACGTCCTCTATAATCTCGGTTATGATAAATGCCTTGATGATGTTAAGGGGTTATACCCCGAGCTCGACCTGACCCCTCTCAAGGACAGCCCTGCCAAAGAGTAGACCCCACTAGAAGCCGAAGGCTTAGCTCCTGTAGGAACTGAGTAGCCGACCTTGGAGGGATTCCGAGCGAACTTTTTAGCCTCTTTTTGTATTCTTCCAATGTCTACACCCTTTATCTTATTAATGAAAAGAGAACTTTTTGAAATGATTGTTGTGTATGAGATTCTAAGTATATTTAGTAGGTCGGCCATATTGATAAGCCGAGCATATTAGTAGGGCAGAAGCGCTGGTGCGAGCTCTTAAGCTCATCTTTTTATTAAGGGAATTTTGCCTTTATAGAGTAGATGGATGAGCTGCAATGACCCCCCCATTGAGGGCCAAACAGTTTGCTTAGGAGGATTGTTTTTGCTTGTATTAGGGGATCCTCATTGTAGATTACGCAGTCCGATTGACATTATTAATTAGTGGTCTAACCTCTTCTTTAAGGGTTGGACGGTTAATGATGGCTGTTCCTCCCTTGCACTAAGGGAAGCCCTTGGTGGACTCACGTAGACCGAATATTGGGGACAACGGGTATAATTTAAAATATCCTGGCCTCAGAATTTTTATTACAAATTCTGAATAAGACATGTAGATTTCGACCTGGTAGGTCGATTATTTATAGATTCTACACAACAGACATGTATATTTTGACCCGAGATTTGGATAATCTTCATGGGTAGTCGATCTTTAGATGTTCAACGTTCCATGGATGTGGTAGAGGTCGCCCTTCCATATCTTTGAGTCGGTAAGTCCCAGGTCGGGTAGTGTCCGCTATTCTGTAGGGTCTTTCCTAGTTTGGCCTCAGAGTCCTCGAACTGGGCTCCTTTGTATTTTGGAAGGTTATGCGAAGGATCAAATCTGCAGCTCAGAACCTTCTCGCCTTTACTCGGGAATTGTATAATGGGGCATCCTGTTGTTGCCGAGTAGTGACCTTGAGTTGGGCTTGCTCTCTTCTTTCTTCGAGTAAGTTGAGGTCCATCTCCATGTACTCGGTATTTTGATTTTCATCATAAGAATGAATCTGAGTAGTAGGGAGCCCAATCTCAACTAGGACAACGACCTCAGCTCCGAAGGCTAGGGAGAAAGAAGTTTCTCCTATGGCCATTCGGGCAGTGGTCCGATACGCCCAGAGGACATGGGGGAGCTCATTGGTCTAGTCCCCTTTAGCTTTCTCGAGCTTGGTTCGGAGGTGGTTCTTAATGATCTTATTGACCGCCTTAACCTGACCATTAGCCTGAGGGTGTTGAGGTGATGAGCAGTTATTTTAAATTTTAAGGTTCTCGCACATGCCTCGGAACCGATCATTGTTGAATTGCTTCCCATTGTCGGAGACGATTGTGTGAGGGATTTCATACCGACATATGATGCTTTTCTAGATGAAATTAGTAATTTTCTGCTCGGTGATCTTGGCTAACGGCTTGGCCTCAGACCACTTGGTGAAGTAGTTGATTGCGATGATTGCAAACTTGGTTTGACCTTTGCCGGTTGGTAGGGGGTTAATGATGTTTATCCCCCATTGGGCGAAGGGCCATGACCCGGTCATGGGGGTCAGCTGCTCAACCGGTTGATGGGGTATTACGTGAATCTCTGACACTTATTATATCTCTAGGTATACTGTTTCGCATCTTTCTGAATGCTTGGCCAAAAGTATCCTTGTTGGATAACCTTATGGGCAAGAGCATTGACTGCCGGAGTGGTTGTCACAGATTCCTTCGTGTATTTTCTTTAGAACATAATCAACTTCCTTGGGTTGTAGGCACCATAGGTAGGGTAAGGAAAACCCCTTTTTGTAGAGGATGTCCCCTACCATTATATACTGAGCTGACCTGACCCGAATTCTATGTGCTTCAAGCTTGTTCTCAGGCGGCGTGCTGTACAGAGGTAATTGATGATTAGATCCATCTAGCTTAGGGCTAAGCTGATAGGGAAAGTGACCTCTAGGTCAGACTCATCGATGCTCGGGATAGATAAGAACTCAATGGGGATTGAGTTTGGGATGTCGTCCTTGGTTGCTGTGGCTAGCTTTGCTAGTGCATTAGCTTTGGAATTCTCTGCTTTGGGGACCAGGATGACTTCACATTTTTAGAACTTTCCGATGAGTTCATGGGCCTTCTGAAGATAAGAAATCATTTTTGTTCCTTGGCTTGATATTCGTTAGTGACCTGGTTGACAATAAGCTGTGAATCGCTGTGGACTTTTAAAATTTGGGCCCCCATTACTGCTGCCAGCCTGATCCTGGCTAGTAGTACTTCATACTATGCCATGTTATTTGACCTTTACAATCCAAATCTTAAGGTATATTGCATGCAAATCTGGTTAGGGGCCTCAAGTACCACCCCGGCCCTGCTGGTACTTCTAAAATTTCCAACTATTTTAATGAAATTCTGATATGTTACGAAATCTCCACTAGTTATAGTAAGTGAATGTATCAGAAAATTTTGAAACTTTTCTGGTAGTTCACTTAGGTCCCCATAAATCTCTCCCTAAAATTTCAACCCAATTGGATTTGTAAAAAATTCTATAAAAATCTAACAATAGCAAATATTGGTAGGAATTGCTGCTGGACAACAAGTTTTTATACACCTCACAAAGGTGAAACCCCCCCAAACCATGGAATCTTATCTCAAAATTTTTTTTATAGTTCTAGGAATATGTTAGGGACTTAATTTTCAAATTTTGAGTAAATTGGACATATGGATCAAAAATTAAAATTTTGAGAGTGACAGGCTGTCAATATAAAATGATTTCGGGAATTTACAACCCTTTATATAACAGATACACTAAAGTTTAGGTTCAACAATGAACAGATAAGTTAGGCATATCCTTTATGAAACCCAAGGTAGTTTTATGGTGGAATGAAAAAGAAATAATACATGATATTTCCCAAGGATCTAGAACGATCAGACAACGAATTTACGGAATCATATTCAAGCAAGTTATAAGAGGTTGATCCAAATACCAAATCCTGGGTGCTTATCGATGAACTCAATGCCCTGATCAAGCAGAAGTTCGAGACTCACCCAGAATGGATGATACCAAAGAATTCACCGCCCTAGCTAGGCAAGAGTTCAGTGTGTTAGGATTAGTCGTACTATAATTATTTTCCGTGTTGCTCTAATATATTAAGAAAAATAAAATAAAATAATAGAGAAACTTTACTCTAGATAGTGGGGGAGCTTATGAGTGAAATATTATAAAGTTAAATACATAAATAAATGAAATAATTGTGTATATAAATCTCGAGGTCGAGATTTTCATTTAAGAGGGGGGGGGGGGGGGTAGATTGTCGCGTCCCTCTTTTGTGTAATTAATTATACGTACTCTTAAACATATATATCCACATCATAAGGAATACATTAAAAAATTAAACATAATGAATCGACATAAATAGTAGGAGTAATTAAATTCTAGGGATGAAATTTTGTTTAAGGGGGGTGGATTGTAACACCTCGAACTTTTCAATTACCCAAGTATTGAAAGTTCTTGAGTGTTACCATGAAGTTTAACTTAGCATGTATATATGTACGATACCAATCTAGCTATCCTAACCTTACATCTATCCTCCAACATGAATATGATCATTGGGAATAATCTTCATCCATAGATCAAGTCATCCGACCATTGATTTTAAGACAAGACCATCCATCATGTGGTTTGATATATATGCCTTCCCTTAATTAAATTGGTGAATAATTTTTTATCCATAATGATTTAGATGTAAGTCTTTTTGTAATAATTGTTTATAAATATGCATATAACCATGTAGAATAATTAAATTTTACAAAATTCTTAGATCATCAATAATAACGAAAATGCCATTGACATATACCCTTGAATTCCAAATCACATCGTTCCTATGATCCATTTCATGTGAAATTTTTACTAGGCCTAATTTTTATAAATTAACCATATATATCAAATTTCAGCCCTTAGATCATTGTAAAAGTGGCCCAATTAACAAATCAACCCCTTAATCATTGATTTTGGTGTCCATCAAGTGAGGAAAGCTCATGGGTAGTTATAGTAAGATATTTTCGACCACATGAATAACTTGGATCACCCATCATATAGCCCAAGTGTGAAATATGAAGACCCCACTTTGGTAGGCTTTTCCTTAGGTGCGAAGTTATCCATTCTAGGCATACCAACTACCAATAAATCTGGATCTTCCGATTTAACCACTTCCCGCCATCCATCATAACTCAAATTTGGACCACACTTTAGTCTCATATGACTACGAGGTTATACAAAATTTAGACCTTGATCTATGATCCTACACCATTGAATGTTGAAGCCAGCTCCTTTATTTTGACGCAAAAGGTGATATTTTAGATTTAGACTTTTTCCACCATCGATCAACCACCTAATTTTATCCAACCATTTACCTATCTTGACTACACATTTACCCTAAAATTGGGAATTGATCATTAATCATGGACCATTAATTAAGATCAAGTCCGTTTTCGCATTGACTAGGAGAACTTCCAAGATAAGCTTATGTGAGGCTTCGATCTACTTCATATTTGGGCTCATGGGCCAACATGACCTGATTAAAGTGATGAGTGGAATGGATTTCCCAAAAATGAATCATAGTGAACCCCACCTCTCCGTACAACTGAACAAGGAGTTAAAAGCTCTTCACGTTGTAACCATCCTAGATACTTGCGCTTGCAAGAAGTCCTCCTACTGAACCTTCTAAGTTTGGCTCTTCTATCAAATCCAAACCGTCCATTCCTCACCGAGGATGTTTCCGAACCTAACTTGGGAGTCTAGGGGAACCGGGAGAATCCCACAAAGCTTGCGATTACTGATTTCTGTGAACTCATTACAACGACGTGCAAAAAACTAACCTGGTGAGTATTTATTGAACCCACGAAGGAGATCAATTTGGACCTTCAATCTAAGGACCTCCCAAGCTCCCTTATATTGATCTGGACCATCAGAAAGAAACAACGCAAAGGAAAATAGAATGGAGGATGATCTGCCATTAAAACAGCGGCCATCCTCCTCCTTCAAATCATTGATTCCATTTACAGGTTGCTGCATTATGTAGCAATCTGATCCGATCAAATGGTGGCCCATTCGAAACCGACTTAACTTTCAAAAATAGGAATAGAGAATCCTATGAGGATCGAAATTAGTGGAAGTTGCAAATGGCACTTGCATCGCTTGCTTCCACACAATACAATCAATGTACGAGCTACGCATGAACGACCCAAAAGACTTGCATAGTTATAAATCTCCACCCTCTATAGATGGAGAACGTACACAACAAACCAGGAAGAGAGAGAAAGAAATGAGGGGAAGAGAGAGAGAAAGAAGGTAACGAAAGAGAAAGAGGAGATAAGTTGAGTTTGTGCTACTAGTTCCTTCCTTTTCTTCTTCACCCTTCTTTTCTTTTTTCCCTTGAAATCCACCTTTCCAGCAACCACAATGGAGGACTCCACCATGTCTAGCCAAGTCGACTCGGTGGAGGAATACACCTATAAAAATAAAATAAAAATCTCAAACTTCTAAGTTGAAGCTTACCAACGAAGGTGATATCTAGCATGTTTAGATTATAAACTTAAATATCCTCATATTCATTAAAATTAGCTAAATCTAACAATCACCTTAACCTATGCGAACCATGTAAATTAGGATAAAGCTTAATATAGGAGTACGCCTTTGAGTGTATAACCATGATAGAGGACGAACAGATAAACAAAGGTGAGGGATTCCTTTAAGCTTACAGTAATTTAAGTTGATATGCTTTATCTTGCCTTTTACATGCTATGCTTTCATGTTACTATGATTTTCTTTACAATTGTTTAATTTACCACCAACAATTATTTATCCTTTGGAAATTATTGTTAAGGTATAATTTTAATTACGAGTGATCTTTATTAATTTATATAGGGTGATAGATACAAGCCTTACCCTTGCCTTTACCAACTTTGTTGAGTTAGCCCTTACTACTCTCCTCTTTTGTTGAGTTAACACTTGCTACTCTCCTCTTTGTTGAGTTAGCCATTACTACTCTCCTCCTTATTTTATTAGCCTTCTGTTATCAACCTTTATGGCTTGGGCATATGTCTTAGAATTCCAAAACTCCCATGATTTAAATTATTTCTCTATCAATACAAGTGATGTGTTAGAGGTATCACAACTAATGATTCAAATATTTATCGTGGACATAATGCATTACGGGTAGTGGCCCTCCTGGTCGGCACGTAATTCTGTGTTGATTGGTGAGGTGCACAATCGATGTAAGTAAATCGCCATGTGTGTTACATCACTTTTTAGGATTGGATGTCGCAAATAGTCATCCCATGAACACATCGTGTTACGTAAATCCCCCAATCACATTGTTGTATCACCTTGATATGTTCACATAAATCTACATTAACATTGGACATGCCGACAAATCTCTGCAGTTATGGGATGCGGCGTCGGATTTTTTATGAATTATATTCCACATTATAATGATCACCACGCATGATGAGCCATAAACACTTTGCTAGGCATGCATTCATGTATATATATTGGTTGCGCATACTGATACCACTCGTAGTGGTGGAGTACGAGATGTATCAGAACCCTTACATTACTTTTATGAATCTCTTGAATTATTATTAATCTTAAAGGATAACCATCACTATGAGTAGGGCATTGACCCTCTCCAACCATACAGATGATGTAGGTGATGCACAGATTGAAGATCTAGAGGACCATCTCCCTATTGAAGATCATACTGAAAGAATAAAAAGATAGTTTTATGATTTAGTTTTATATTCCCACTGCAAAATTGATAATGTAATAAGCTCCCATTGAGAAGGCATTAGATAATTTATTGAATTCTTTTACTCTAATGAAATAATAAATACAGTCAATTTATTCTCATGAATGGTTACCTTTATGAATGTAACTAGATGTGATCTAATTGGAAAAAAATATGATGCGATTTTTAAAGCATCCAATTCATTCAATTATTAACACTCGATTTCCTCAAGCAAGAGTACAAACTCCGGCCATGAAAATTTGAGATGTTACAAGATGAAGTGGAATAAGAGAGAAAAATTAAGATCAACCGCTATAGTGCTCCAATTATGACTATAATTATCAACTACTATACTTACATTATTAATTGAACTAAGGAATGTCAATAACAAATATGAAAAGTAAATAATTATGATATGGATGAGAATTTACATGATAAAGGTAGCTGTTATACTATGAAATGTAAAATTAACAAGGTAATTAAAAGATAAATGATTTAATGATTTGTTTGGGTTGGGGTGAGATGAATTTTTAAACTTGCTTGAACTTCTATTTATAATGCTGCTTCATTACTCTAGATGCGTCCTACGTTCTGATGGTTATTGTAACCATTTTTTCTTCCTCTGCTTCTTGATACTTCCCATGTTCTTTCTTATTTTGGTCTTCTGACATCTGTTTAGAGCTCGTGCTAACTTAACCATTGGCTAGTTGTTGCTTAGCTGCTCAAACTCAGTCGCACCCAGGTCGATTGCTTTTAATGCGATCGATATGTTGCGATCCCCTTTCGAAATACGGTTGCACATATCTGCAATAATCCTACGGTCGTTGAACACGCGCATGTACAACTCACACGTGTTCGACCTTGAGTGACCAAAAATAAGATTTGGTCGAATAGGGCACAAACATTGCCCCCCTTGTTGCCGTCCTTTTAGAGATAGTGACTGTAATGTTTAAGATTTTATTAATACTGCCATAAATACTCACACGTGTCACCCAAATACAGACCGCCCTCGACCGCTATTGCCAGGGTCGATCGTACCGATTCAAGATGATGGGTGAAACCCAAATTGACATGTGCCTCAGAAGAGTTGTTCTGTTGTGAAAGGCTTGATTTCTTAATTAATGATGCCTTTCCATTGCCTATATATATGCGGCTTCACATTCGCATCCATTACGATTTATATCCCCCTTTTCCTTCTTTCGATTTCCCCATTACTCCGCTCCTAGTCTTCAATAATGACTTCTCTTCATCTGAACCTTTCTTCGACCAAAATGACATCATGTCTGTGATGGTTCTATTTGCAGGAAAGTGTTTACAGGAGATGATCTTTAAATCCCCGATTCATGAGGATGCTTTCGGTCTAGGTCCTTCATTCTCTCCAGAAGTCTCGGCTGAAGTATTGCAGCCTTTGTATCTATTTTTCCGACTGTCCTAGGAATAATATCCTGATTCAGTTCGGAGTTGTCCTTGATGCAGCCGATGCATTCAAAATATCGAGATTGTGGCCGAAACCACTTCTTGGATGGAAAGATTGGTTCAATAGAGTATCAGCCGAATATGGTGGTTTATGGAAAGAACTTGGTATCTTTGAATGTATCAAACTTTCTCTCTTCGAGTACTTGTTCATAACCCCAAGTGTAGGGTCGCAATGTAGTAACAATCTCAGTGAGACTGAGGTCAAATCCACAGGAACTAATCTCGCGTGTATTCTAAAAGCAACTAGAAGTAGAACTAGAAATGGATATGAATTTAAATTTGGAATTCAAAGGAGTGATTGTGAAGTGTGTAATTAGAAACTTAAGAAATACAAAGGTGGGAACTAGGGTTTCTAAGGATCCACTTATAGCAATCAGGGAGATTTATGCTTGATTCAAGGACACAACTGGAATCAAAGTCCTATCTTATCCAATTGGAAGATATCTTCGTAAAATCAAATCTGAACTTCCTTTGACCTAATTCTTAATAGATGAAAGTCATGAGAAGTGGAAATGATTCCATCACAAAACCATGCCCAAGAGACAAAGGCTCACAATAGGATATTCCAATCTCATAAACAAACAAAAGATAATCATAAAGATTAGAAGGGATTCCGTCATCTAACCATGCCCAAGGGACGATGGTGAATAATAAGATTTCCTAATTTCACAATCTCAATACATGAAAAGAACATACTCAAAACTATTGCAGATCTATTGTAATTTAAGTCACAAAAAATGTAAGACCTCGTCTATTCCGTACATTTTCAATGCCTATGTGTATGATAATCTGTCACGCCCTAAACTCGGAAAACGGGCTCACAAAATTTCCGATCACCGAATCTGGCACCGACAGCCTCCATAGTGCCCCATTCTCGGATCCCGACACTCACATGCTCGATTTCGATCCTGGGATCCTACAAGGAGGATTTTCAGTGTGATTTTTTTTTGTAATGGAGCATAACTACAAGTTTACCCAAATCACAAAGGCAACATCATCATCACATATTCACTAATATAGTCATTTGAATACAATGATGAAAGGGAAATACATATGTCAAATTCAAGCTCCATAAGTCAGCTACATGCTCCAAGCTCTACGCTGCTGCAACCTAACATCACCTGCACGCATCTATCGTGCATAAGCTTATAGAAAGCTTAAAGGGTGGTGTAAGTGTGTGCGTAAGGCAAGCGCCAAGTATACCATAAAGCCCATAAATCATAAATCATCAGAATAAGCGAAAATACTGATAAGATCATGAATCATACAATATCAGAGTAAGCAGAAATATACTGGTAGGTCCATGAATCATACAATAACAGAATACGCAATGCGGATCGATTATGCAAATGTAGAAGCCAAATATCAGATGCCAATGATGTAATGCAATATGCAAATCCTGCTAAGTTCGTCTAGGCCATATAGTGTAAAAACATAGTAACTCAAAATGCTAAGTATTGTGGATGCAATGTAATATGCGGTGCGATTGCAATGCCCATGCTGGAATGTGAAGTCGGGATGATAGTACGTAGTATCGTAGGCTATAGGGTCCACCAAAGGGGACTTCTATCTAAACCAGTCCCATACCTAAATTTGGATAGTCACACTCAATGTGGTAAACTCTCGATCTCAGGTTAGTCGCGTGCCCAACCGAAATCCTGGCCATGCGATGGTATATGTAACAAATAGTTACGCACCACCAGCCCGAGTGGATAGTGAATGAATAAATGAATGGATATACAATTCCTACTGAAAAAGTCTATATATCAGTACGGTTGCTCTCTGGAAAAATCACCGGGATCTATTACACTCCACACCCACTGCCTCCTCCCTAGCTGCACAGCCCAGTGAGTGGAAGAGACCTCACTATCCGCCTAGCCAGCAGTCTGCCAATACTTACTCGGCTCATTGATAGCGGATCCATTTATGAGCTGGCCATACTCAACCTAACTTATAGCCCCCTCACTCAGGCGGATAAGGCCACACCCCCTTCCAACCGACCACGACACAGTGGGAGACATGGCCTCATGGTATAGGCACCGTCGCTCATATTCCACTCGGACTAGACGTTGGAGCATCTCCTGGTACTAAGGAGGTTCTGGGATTTTCACCCAAGGACATCTTATGTGCCTACAGTGCTAGAACCAAACATTTCTGGTGTCCCATCTGGCCATCCACGATGTGTTTGTGGAGACCACGGCCTTGATGTTGTTAGGGCTTACAATGATCAAGTCACATATATGCAAGATGCATGAGTCACACTATTCAGTCATGCAGCAATCCTGCGCGTATGACGCGATAATGTGGGTACTCCATCTCATAAGGAGTCCCGTAAATAGTCTGCCCAATCGCGTATGCTATGATCAAACATTCCTCATATCAAGGATACATATGATGCATATGGGCATGAATCATGGAGCTATACTAAGCATGTTATATGGTGACGCACTATCTTTCCAACGAGGATGGGCCTAAACGGCCAACACATAACAAGTATGGGCCTATCAATGGGCCCAAGGGAGAGTTATAATGCGGACATTTAACCAACATTAATCTTACAATGTGGACGTCAAACCAACATTGCTTCCAAGGCATGGCTGCCATAAATATCATTACACAAACCATGATGGAATCACACATTGCAATGGACCTTAAGTACAACCCATTGGGCCTCGACCCATGGGCCTTAGATACATCTAATGGGCCGCATCATATGGGCCTTATATAAATCAAGTGGGTTACATCAATGGGACTTATGTACATTACAATGGGCCATAGCCCTTGGGCCTTTGAATACATTACAATGGGCCTCATAACATGGGCCTTACATTCACATCAAGGTGGGCCTCAACAACGGCCTCATACACATCAAGGTGAGCCTCAACAATGGGCCATAATTATGGCAAGATGGGCAATCACTTGGGCCTTATATATATACCCAGGTGGGGTCCACTTGAACTATAGATCTGTCTTATTTTTAGTCTCAAGCCGTTAAGATAAGCTTGCCAAGTGGTTAGACGGTTTGGGTGTAACACATGTATCAAGGGTGGGGTTCACTGAACTATGGATCTGACTCATTCTTTAGCTCATGCCACAAAATGAGCCTTCAAAATGGTTGGACAGTTTGGATGCAACACATGCGCCCATCATATATATATATATATATATATATATATATATATATATATATATATATATATATACATGCACACACATGAGGTGCAGACCCCACACGTGGGGTGGGTCCCATATAGATGGACGGCATGGATGAAACATATACCTCATGGTGGGGTCCCCTTGCCGTCCAGCAGTTAGCTAAAATGGCTGGACAGCATAGATAAAACACATACATCTAGGTGGGATCCACCGTCCACGGTAGTGGACGGTGCGAATAAAACAATACATCACTGTGGGCTCCATGTGGGGCCCACCATAATGTTTATAAGCCATCCAATCCGTTCATAAGGTCACGTAGACCTGGATGAAGAGTAGAAATAAATTTCATATTGATTCAAAACCTCTGTACTGACCTAAAAGGGTTCCAATGGCAGACATTAAATCTCCACTATTTCCTGTGATGTGGGTCACCTGAGTGTTAGATCGGTGTGATCTTTAAAGGGGGCTCACTTCAGGGAGGGTCCCACCAAATGAACGGGGGGATACATAATATACATCAAGGTGGGGCCCATGGCTGGGACCGTGGGTCCCTGCCGTCCGCCCGCTACACGCAGCAGTAGGCGTTGCCTTATATATATATTTGGAAAACCTATTTTTCGGGGGTTTTTCATACTTGGGGCCCGCATAAGGTAGATCCACCCCATCCATTGACCCTAGATAAGCCAAACAAGCCTAATATTGGAGGTGCTTTGGAGTATAGAAACATCAGGTGGTTTTTCAACGGTGAAAATGTCGTTTGTTATGCTATGGCCCACCCGAAAGCTGGATTGACTTCATTTTTCGGCTCAACGCCTAAAACGGGCTGGGGAATGGAATAGACGGCATGGATTGAATACATACATCAAGGTGGGGCCTATACAAATGGCCCTTCCCAAAGCTTTGAAACAAGCTCATATTTGTGTTTTCATTTCACGTCCAGGGACGTCCCTGGACATGGACGGTCTGTGCATAACACATGTAGCAAGGTGGGCTTTGCTCAGGTGGGCCACCAAATGATGGATGGTCTGGATACAATACATATAAAGTGGGCCTCACCTACAAATGACTTGGATCCAATACATGCTTCATAGTGGGGTCCATCCAAAAGGGCCACACGGGCATATCATCACACACAAAAATAAATAAATAAAAAGAGGAAGAGAGAAAGAGAGAGAGGGACATGCATGATGGAGGGACCCTGACACTATGGGCCCTCCGTTTCAAGCATCCAATCATACATCAAGTGGGTCCCATTGCATGTGGGCCCACCAAATCAAAGATCAACGGTGGAGATCCCTTCTCCACCAAGATGTAAGGTCTAGATGACCCCTTTTTAGACTAGAAACTAAACATCATGATGGGGTCCATGGAGAATGGCCCCATCACGTAATGACAATAAAAATCAAGATGGGCCATCAGCCACATCTAGGGTCCCAAGTGAGATTCATACCATCAATTGGTAGGCCTCACTTGGCCCATCATCAAAACATGGAAAGATCTAGCCTAATAAGCACCCACCGTTCGATCTTCTTGGTCTGTTGGAAAGCCGGTCTCCTTGGTGCTCCACTTTGATGGTGGAAGATGAGGTTTGAATGGCTAAGATGATGAATTTGGGATGGGAAAGTGGGACATACACAAACTCACTTTTCTCTCTCACATGAAATGCTTGGACATGTGGTTTTTGGTTGCTTGGAATGGCTTGGAAAATGTGAAGAGAAAAAGAGAAAGAGAGGTGATGGATGTGAGTGATGGGTGTGAGGTGATATTGTACTTGACATGTATGGGTGTGTAAGAGAGAGGGTGAGAAAGAGTTAACTTGGTGGTTGCTTGACTTGTGGAGAAAGATAGCATGGGTGCTTTGTACTTAACATGAGATGATTGATTGATTGATTGATTGATGGGACATGTTGTAGAGATTCTCTTAGGATTGCAAATGCGTGGTGTTTTCTCGAAATGAACGCCGGTTCACATCTTTTGACCTGGGTATCAGATCGTTATGCAAGTCACAGTGTTGGAACCGCGGCGACGGTGCGGTCGCAATGGTACAAGTCTCAGATTAAGCCAACTCAAATCTACAGGATACGACTTAGGGTCGTGCGCAAATGTCGATTACAGGTCACGGATTGACAAAATTCGACGGGAAAGATCGCGGGAGTCGACGGAATAGTACGGACTAGGATACGGGTCTTACATGATCGATTCCCTTGGCAAGACCTAAACTAGCCGTGCACATGTCATGCCCTACATTTGGTAACCGGACTCACAAGGAACCCGATAGCTGGTTCTAGCCGCAATAGCCTCCGTAGTACCCCATTCTCAGCTCCTAAGGTAGGTTCCGATCCTTAGATCCCATAAGGAGGATTTTCATAATCGTATATCCATTCCAATACAAGCACACCCAAGATCACAACAAGTAAATCTCAGAAATAACAAAGGGAAACATTACAAAATCCACTAAAAATTTGAACTTTAGATACAAGGCTAAAAGGAAATACATTAGATGACAAAAGAAGAAGGAAAGAAGATCTGCAACAATGGGTCCTTGACTCAACTCCTATCCAAGCTCTGCCACTACGATGCCAACCTAGGATTTTCTGCACGCATCAATCATGCATAAGCTTATAGAAAGCTTAGAGGGTGGTGAAAGTGTGTGACAATGGTGCGCAGAAGAATAACAGCGGATGCAGAAGGGAAACATAATCAAAGCTAATATCACTAGCCTTACCAAGGTTAAGCCATGAATGTAAGAAGCCATACCTAGGCTATGCAGTGCAATAAGGCTTATACAACTTATACTAATGTAATGTGAAGTAATGTCAATGCTCATAACCAGTCCACATATCCAATACAGTTCCATCATAAGGGATATCACCGGGGTCTAATGCACTACAGGATGACTGTCACTCTTAAGACCGTACAGTTAACGAGCGTAAGAGACCACTCTACCCGCCTGTGGACAGCTAATCACAAGCAAGACTCGACGGTAGTGGACCCATTCACGAGCTGGTCAGACTCAGCCTAGCCATACCCTCTCACTGAGGCGGATAAGGCCATATCCCATCTTAATTGACTACACGACAGTGGGAGACGTGGCCTAATGGTGTAAGGCACTCGGGCGCTCATGATTTTCACTCGGTCATGGCGTTGAGGCGTCTTTTAGGTACCTTGAAGGGTTAGGGGCTTTCACCTAGGGATATCCTATGCACCCCAAATGCTCAAATAATATATTTCCGGTATCACAAACGGCCGTCCACAAATACCCCTTTGGAGGCAAGGCCTTGATGAAGCAAGGATAATCATATCCATGAGATGTGATGCCAAATGCATGAATCACGCATACGAATGACGTACTAGCTCCAAGAACTCAATGCGCACAAGAGGGGAAACTCCATCCCTCCAACATATCAACCTAATGACCACACATACAACCCAATCCAATCACACCATGATGTATATGGGTCATGAGGGTGCGCCATACGGCGATGAAGACTTAGAACGTACTCCTCCTTCCCAAAGGGGGAGAACGAGTCTAGGTATTTAGACAAGATTTGTAACGCCTTGAATTTCGAGGGTCGAGCAGAGTTCAACTCCCAAGATCTGTCGCATCACTTATGCAACATAAATAATGATGATTAAATGTTGTTTGTATTAGTGCATTAAAGATGAATGGGATTACACTAAATCAGCATATCATACTCCAGAGATAATTAGATTACGCAAGTGGAAGAATGTGATAGATATATAAAGTATATAAGTGGTTGTAAGTCCCCAGAGTATGAACATGTCACCAGGTAAATAATTACATGTATAGTTCCAAAATCTACAAAATGATACAATGTGATGACATCTAATCCATATCCCTGTAACCCCGGCGATGCAACTCTAGGTCTACATAGACCCGCCAGAGAGTTACATGTAGGAGAACTCCTCCTCGTTGTCATAAAAGTTAGGCTCCATCTCGTAAGCCTCGCCATCACCTGAAGCTACAAAAGAGTCTAGTTGGTGTTTTAAAACACCGTCCCAGAGTGAGAGTGAGTGATCAACTCAATGGTACTATAAGGCAAAGGTTAACATGTTATCAATTCAATCAAGTAGTAATGATAAAGTAGTACAATACTCATGTCCTAAGTACTCTTGTTAATGCAGGAATGATATGCTATAATGATGCATTCCCTTGCCTGCACTCCCTCAGCGACACCATCTCACGGTCGCACATGCTACTCTCATGTGCTCTTTCATGCCAAAGCACATGCAATGTGGTGCATGGTCGTGATAGCCGAGTTCTTGATTAGGCTTATTCATACAACAAATTCGGGAAGCTAAGGTACCTCCCTTTATATCATTTACCCAAACAATGATCCATCTAGGGTCGTCAATCCTAGTTAATCACATACGATAGGTAAGTTATAAGGCAACATCACCCCTGATTTAAAAGTAGTGGATTGGCAAGTTCAGGTCACTACAAAGAGGCTCGTCACCTCAGCGTAGGCCTAATTTATACTCGAGGTCACTACAGAAAGGCTCGTCACTTGGCGTAGGCCGATAGCTCGAATACAGTATCCCATACCACCGTATTTGGCTCACGAGTTTGGGTTGCTTAATAGACACTACGGGGAGGCTCGTCACCCCAGCGTAGGCCGATAGCTCAGCCACGGTGTCCCATACCACCATACCCAGCTCATGAGTCTTAGCGGATCATGGTACTAAGGTTAAACGAGCTTTTCATTGGTAAGTGGTACCTTAAATTCAAGCAGTAGCATCCATACATGGTGAACATACATTAGGCCAATCGGGTTACTTGACAAGCTCGACTAGTATGAGCGCACGTTAAATAAATTGACATGGAGTGGATACGCACTCCTCGTGGCCTAACCACTGTCAATAATCACCGTACGACTCGGATTCATCGAACGTTTCCGTTGTGACAAAATTAGTTTGGCCACTGATTGTAAACCGTTACCGATTGCCTGGACAACGTATTAGTCGCAATCATGCTCAAATACAATATGCATTCATATGTAATAGTCAAAACAGCATGTGACGACTGACTCAAATATAAATCTCATTTGAGCATTTTAACAAAAACATAGTGCACATGTTATCATATATAGGCATTTTATCCATGAATTAAGTAGTAGCGAGATAGGTTACATGAGGGGAACTGTAATTATAGATACAGTAATTGAGAATCCTATCTCAACACCCTTATCAAATACATTTCAACAAGTAACTTCTCATTCAGATATTTTATCAAACACGTAGACTACACATATCAACATACATGTGATAAATTAATTATAACATATAATATAACAAATCCTTTCACAAAGGAGTTGTCACACATACAAAAATCATGTATTCTCAATTAAAAATCATGGTAAGCACAAATCATAATTTCATATTCATTCAAACATTTCAACAAATACATGGAATGCATTGTATTCAACATAATTAATATAAATGTATAACACACGGAAACATCGCATCTAAGTACATGTGACAAAATTCAAGTCAATCATAAATCATTAACTGACATTGAAAGCCTTGAAAACCATAACCTAAACATTTATAGTCCGCACCTTACGTCAGTTTACTCATTACGAATCCGGTTCGTACACTACGTCTCTGTCTATAGCACAACGGCTACCTAAATCATGAAATAGGTTAGCTATTCCACCGACTTCTTTATTTAGATTCCTAAAACAGATTAGGGTTAGGATTTCTTACTTAAAAATGGATTTGGATTCGACAGTGTAGCGACACGGGAGAGATGATTCGACACGTGGAGTGGTGGGAGTGAATCCCAGCAACAAACCACAGATCTCTCACACTTCTCCTCACTCTTTTCTCCTCTTTTCTCTCTTCTCTCTCCTAGGGTTTTAGGAAATTCGTATGGAATGAGAGAGGGGTGGGTTTAGGGCATTATATAGGCCCAGAAGTGGTGTTAATGGCCCCAGGGCATGGTATACTTAGGATATAGCCAAAGGGCATCTGTTTCGGGCCAACAGAGCTTATCTGGAGGTCCATTACCTGCATACGGTCCGGAGAAAGTTTCCTGATAATGGATCTATGTCAGGTTAAGATTTCAGTCCGATCGGATTTGTGGATCGACTGTGGAGTACCAGATTCAATTTAACGGCTATCGTCACTTGATCAGGGCCACAAGTACACTGACATGTGTAGGGAAATTTCCTGATCTAATGGTCAGAAATCTTAAATTTAGCCTGCAAGTGAACGGCCCAAATCACTTAAGTTTGGGTTCAGTTTCTAAAGATATTCGTGTTTCTCACACTTCGCTATGGGCTCAAGTTGTGTATTTCTTGATACTATTTGGACTCGATTCCCACGATGGTTGTCAAGCCCAGTAAGGTGATCATAACCTCATAGTTTCAAGGTCATCGGACTTTCGACGTGCGGTCCAGGTCCGATACGAAGTTTCAGTGTGCTCCCGAGAGTTACTGGGTTTTGAGAATCTTAGGTTTTAAGGTAATGTTGAGTCGGCAATCCTAATGGTTTTGGGTCTTGCAGTTTGTATAGAAAGTGGTTCAAGCTAATTCCACTGATTATTTAGTTTAGCACTTAATTAATTTTCATCTAATTTCTACAGAATTCGGTCCTTAGTGATGTCTACCTGAGGAGATACTCGGGTCTTTGTACAGATTTTTTCGAGACGTTATAAGATTACTAAGGGGTCATCACCTAGTGGAGGTCCAATACTTTGGGGTAGCCCACAAACTAAGAAGAGCCATATAAGCCTAAAGGAATAAGCGGTCCTATCAAGGGTCTTAGGTGAAATTATGGTAATGACCGCTTTAGTTGAAGTTCGAATATGCCAATATGTCCTAGATGGGAGTGAATACGACTTTTTAATATTTTATGGTAATTTAAAATCCTATCCAACTTATCCAGAGAGAATATGCATATATCAGGATTTCTTCAAAGTAACTCTAATGGCTTCCAAGCCAAATAGAGGATCCAATCATAAAACTATTTGAAAGATAAACAAGGTGCAAATCATAGTTTATAATGGATGTGACTTTGTGTGAGGTGTGATCTTAGATAAGAAAATATGAAACTATTTAAGAAAATCACATAAGCAATAACAATCGCAAATACAATTATTTTTATAGTGGTTCGACTACTTGTCTACTCCACTTCTGGCGGACGCACTTAACCCTTGAGTGTATCGGATCTCACTAACGGAGGTTTCATAATAGGTTCACCTCAAACCGGAGGTTTTAAATCAGGTTCACCTCTAACCAGTACAACCTACACCTAGGCTGACATAACATGTTTACACGACACAAGTTTATGCTCCCATGAGGAAGGGTCAACACATGGCACTCGACTTTTAGGCCACACAGGCTAAGGATCTACACAAGGAACCTCACTTGTTTATGCTCCCATGAGCAAGGGTCAACACACAGCACCTAAGTTTTAGGCCACACAGGCCAGTGATCCACATAAGGAACCTCACCAGTTTATGCTCTCCACAGAAGGGTCAACACAAAGCACCCCCATGTACACTCCCGCCAAAGGCCTCCTATGAGGACTTGCAAGGGGTGAGAAACACCTTAGACCCAATCTTACAGAAGGAATGATCACAAGGGTCCTCTAGACTCTAATTACTTACAGATAAGTAGATGAGCCCCATTTAGCGTATTGATTAAGATCTCCTCCTTTAATGACGAAGAATCTTTAGCTCCCTTAAACCGCAACTCAGAAGATGTACCAATACAAGGCAACGGGTTGGGTCAAGGTTATGATGGAATCCTACTCTATTAAATGTTTTCTAATAAGGAAGATAGATCGATTCCAATCATCTATGCATTCAAGGCATCCCAGCTTAATGATTTTCCATTAAGGTAGTAGCTGTAGGATCCTTGAATGCGGAAGTTCATTCACCAATCCACTCTATTGAATGTCAATGATGAGGGTGGATTCGAGGATGAGCTTGCATGAGAGAAAAGGCTTAGGGTATATGATCTAGGGTTAAACACATAAAAGAACTCTCTATTTTCTCTACAAACAACCAAAGGCAAGCTCTCATTAAATAGGCAAAAGGTTCCGACGGATATAAAACGGTCATATTTTTGATAAAGTTCGATATCATCGAGCAGGGTCGATATCATCGAGCGTATACTCTCGATAACATCGATTGGCCGCTCGATGACATGAACTCATCTGTTAAACGCTTTTGAAATCTTTTGCCAATTAGTCGAGGAAATCGATCGTGCGTCGATGTCATCGGATTTCGAACTCCGATTTCATCGACACGAGGTTTGATTCCTCGACATTTGAAAATGTGAGAGCACTTGCCTTTAAAATATTTTAGGTATATGATATGATCGAACATCACTCAATATCATCAGAATTTGAATATCAATGATATCGAGAGCATGATCGATTCATTGATAATTCAAAGGAATTTTTCTATCAGTTTGCTAGACAGTTTTTGTCCACTTTTGATGACATCGACCCGACCTCGATATGATTGACATTTGAATATCGATTTTATCGAGTGACCCTTAATCCAAGAAAAATAACCTAAAAACTTGCTGGATAGGTTTGTGTCTCAAGCTGATATCATCGAAGGACTTTCGATATCATCGAGATTTGAATTACGAGGATATCAAGGAGCTCTTCGATATATCGAGGATTACATGATTTGCCTTAGCAGTACTATGGACACAACAGGCCAAATGTCGATTTTATCGAGTCGGCTCGATGGACTCGAGATTCAAACTTCGATGATATCGATGAGTCCATCGATCCATCAATAATTTAGTACAGATATCTTTGTGGTTGCTAGCCATCTTAGGTCATTATTTCTAGAAGATCGAGTGAGCTTCAAGGACATCGACAACAGGGTTCGATTTCATCAAATCACTTGTTGATAAATCAACAAAGGTAGAAAACTTAAAGATTTGCTTAAAGTTTGAAAAGGTTTTCTAACCAAAAACCTTAGGATGTTCTATGCACTTTTAAGGGTTTTAATTACCTGATGTTTTGGGACATGAAATGTGAGGCTAAGTTTTACCTGTGACGAGTTCAGGCACACATCCAGTTGAGGCAGCCGCTTAATCAATCTTCCCACGGGGTTCCTTTGTCTAGCTGACTCAACAATCACACTAATTGACAAATCATGTCACTTTCAATCTCCCCCTTTGTCAATTACGTGACAAAACACCAAAACACCCTAGAACAACTTCTAGACAAACACCCTAAATTGTGCGTACATGAACTTTACACAAATTTACAAAGTTATCTAGTTTGCACACACATACATTCAGTAGCTGCTCCCCCTAACAGAAAACTCCCCCTGTCTTCTTGCAGCTGATCCCCCTAACACCTGCACCACCATCCATAAACAGATACACATAATTTTCCTTCGGGGTGTGGATTTGTTCTCCCCCTTTTTGTCAGTCATTGGCAAAGGATAATGTAATAATGGATATTGACTAAAGTTGAAGTATATGGGAGAACCAGAATGCAGGGAGGTTAAGCAGAATAGATATAAAGGAACATCCCTTGGAAGCATACAGATCAAAGAAAAGCTGTGATGACTAATAGTATGAGAATAAAGATCAAGCATCACAGACCATAGTTGATATAAACTATATAAAATAGGGGAACAGTAATAAACATCGCAAAATGTAAACATGACAATAAATATAAGGGAATTATAAATAGCCATAACCAAAACAATCTAAAAGATGTATTGCCCAAGGTTGGCAGGTGAGTAGCATAAAACAAACAACAAAACCATCCAATCTGGCCTAAACATGAGCACAACAAAAAGAGGAACTCTTATGCAGCCATCAAAAGGAAGTGAGCCGAACTGGCCAGATACGACCGCAACAATATCACACTATCTAGTTAGCACCTATCGTCCGCGAGTGTCACCATTTGTGAGCAAGTCCACTACTTACTAACTAGTATGCTGGAGGGTGTCGAATTTATCTTCAATTGCAATGAGGCGCCTTTCACAGTTGTATAGGCGTTCCTCCATACCAGCCATACCGTTAATCAGATGATGTTCAAGGTGATGATCGCAGCGATTGGTGATGGACTCCAAACTTATCAGCAACGTACGATTGGATCCCCATGGTGTAGGTGGATATGAGGGTTGATCATTGTGTTCAGCCGGCTGTACGGGAGGACTATTCTCTGGGGGAGAGGAAGCGAGGCACAACTGTTGTGCCTCCTAGACTGCGTTACCATCAAACCATGCCTCTGGATGAACGACATCAGATGTGGCAGGGAGGCCCACATAATGAGCAAGTTTACATATGAGTGCAGAAAAGGGTAGTGTATCCCGATGATCACCTTGGATTATACGAATGAGCTACCTGAGAAGAAGAGTTGGAAGGCACACTTGGATTTCTTGATACACATCATAAAGAACATTTAGCATAAAGGGTGGAAGGTGACTATCCTTTACATCACATGGATATACATTAGACCCTAAAATGCTATGGAGAATTTTAAAAGAGGGTCCAAGATGATTGATGTGAAGAGAATTTTCATCATTCCGAGGAATAGCGGTGCCATGACATAATGCGAGGGTTATTTACCCCTAAACACCCAGACCATTTAGATTCCGATTTGTCACGGGGATGTGAGTGACTTCGAGAATTAAAAGATGTGCAAGGGTGATGGGAGTGATGAGTTTTAAGTGATGCACAAGTTCGATTCGAATACAAGGAGGATTATCACGAATGATATGATAACTATTGAAGAATTCATGAATCAAACCCAGTTGATAAGGTCCACGAAGGTTTAGTATGTTCTGCCACCCTATTACCTCCAAGAGAAGATCTACGCCAAATGGCTCAATGGCACTGTTAAGGACAAGACGTTCAACGACAGTGGCTGGACCCCCTTCCACCGGAATGAGATGATATTGACTGGATTCAGGTTGCTTATTTTTTAATTTTGATGATTGAGGAAGAGTCTTACCTTTGACTTTTATGATGGTTTGTTGGTGAGAAGAGTCCAAAAAGACAGGTAAAGGTAAGGAGAAACAACCAGAGAAGAGAAGGGATGGTTTGATTTAAATCGAATGTACGCTTCTCTTTTATAGTTGAGTCGTCGATGATATCGATACATCATTGATGGCATTGAAGTCAGGCTCATAATGACATAAAAGTCTGTGCCAATGACCATTGGGAAGATGCAAATATACAGTGGAAACTGAGGCAGTCCAACCGTTGGGAAGGACCAGTGGTTATAACATTGCATTCCCGAGACCCTCGATTGCATCGATAGTGAATCTCGATATCATCAATATTTAAATATCGATGATATCGAAAACCTCTATATATCATCGAGAATGCGAAGATTTGACATTTTTGTTTAACATGGTTAATTCATGAGGTTTAGATTTGTTGCAGATAATTAACCATGAATATCTCAGCTTGAAGATTTACCTATATGGATCATTTTTACTGAGATATCATTAATGAGTACATACCCCAATTGATTTTTGAAGATCACTAAATCGGTTTGTATCAAGAGGTTTTGTTAGGATATCAGCAAGTTGCTTTTCTGTAGATACATAATCCAATACAATAATCTTATCTTCAACAAGTTCTCGGATAAAATGATGACGAATGTCAATATGCTTGGTCCGAGAATGTTGCACATGATTTTTTGAGATGTTGATAGCACTTGTGTTATCACAGAAAAGACTCATTGTGGGTTGCTCAATCCCATAATCCAACAACATGTGTTTAATCCAAAGGAGTTGTGCACAACAACTACTTGCAGCAATATATTCAGCCTCGACAGTGGACAAGGATATTGAATTTTACTTCTTACTCTACCAAGAGACTATATAGTTTCTAATATAAAAACATCCTCCACTTGTTGATTTTTGATCATCTAAATTTCCAGCCCAATCGGCGTCAGAGTATCCAGCAATGGTGGTGGATGTTTTAAATGGATACCACAGCCTAAAAGAGGTAGTTCTTATAATGTATTTGATGATTCTCTTAATAGCCGTTAGGTTGGATTCCTTAGGATCTGCCTGATATCGAGCACACACCCCCACACTAAAAGATATATCTGGACGACTTGCTATGAGATATAGAAGGCTTCCTATCATACTCCGATAAAGATGTTGATCCACACTTTTGCTATTAACATCTTTGGAAAGTTTGAGTGTGGTGCTCATAGGAGTATGATAAGTATGACCAGATTCGAGCCCAAATCTTTTCAACAAGTCATTTGCATATTTAGTTTGACATATGAAGATTCCATCATTTAACTGTTTCACTTGTAAGCTTAAAAAGAAGTTCAATTCACCAACCATACTCATTTCAAATTTTGATTTCATGAGATCGGCAAATTTGTATGCAGTATCTTTACATGTTGAACCAAAGGCAATATCATCCACATAGATTTGTGTAATAAGCAATGAATCCTTTGTCATTTGAGTAAAAAGTGTTTTATCTATATTTCCTCTACAAAATTTAAGATCCAAAAGAAATTTTGTTAATTGTTCATACCAAGCACGTGATGCTTGTTTGAGACCATAGAGTGCTTTATTCAGGCGATAAACATGATGAGGATACTTAGGATCTGAAAATCCTTTGGGCTGTTCTACATAAACTTCTTCATCAAGATCCCCATTAAGAAATGCACTTTTTACGTCCATTTGAAATAGTTTAAATTTCAACGCACGTGCAACAGACATAAGTATTCTAATAGACTCGAGACGGGCTACAGGTGCAAATGTTTCATCAAAATCGATGCCTTCAATCTATGAATACCCTTAAGCTACTAGCCTTGCTTTATTCCTGATCACATTGCCCGATTCATCGGATTTGTTCTTGAAGACCCATTTGGTTCCAATGACATTTGTATTGAGTGGCCTGGAAGCCAATTCCCATACCTAATTTCTCTAGAATTGTTGAAGTTCTTCTTGCATAGCATTTATCCAGTGTTCATTTTGAAGAGCTTCCACAATATTCTTAGGTTCAATCTTTGAGGTAAAGTAGAAATGACTGTAGATATTTTCTATCTGTCGTCGAGTTCTTACACCATCATTAGAATCTCTAATGATTTGTTCTTGAGGATGATCCTTAATAATGGGTATGTTGGATGACGGTTGTGGTTCATTAGATGGTGGAGATTTATTATCTGATTTATCTAGAATGCATGAATTTACATCATCTTCTAATTCATTCAAGGGGCTAACTTCTTCATGGGACTAGTCATCGATCACCACATTGACTGATTCTTGAATAGTGAGGGTCCTTAGATTGTATACTCTATAGGCACGACTATTCAAGGCATACCCCAGAAAGATACTATCATCACTTTTAGACTCAAATTTCCCTAGGTGATCTCTGTCTCTCAAGATATAACATTTACTTCCAAAAACACGAAAGTATTTCACACTAGGTTGTTTCCCAAACCATAGTTCGTATGGAGTTTTGTTCAAACCTGCTCTAAGATAGACTTTATTGATGATGTAACAGGCAGTGTTGACAACTTCATCCCAGAAACTCTTTGCCATATCTTTTCCATTTAACATAACTGACCCTATTTTCTGTAGTACATGATTTTTCCTTTCAACAACTCCATTTTACTGTGGGGTTTTTGGGGCTAAGAATTCATGACGGATTCCTTTCTCATCACAGTACCTTTTAAATCACTCATTTTCATATTCACCACCATGATCACTCCTGATGCGATTTATGCAATATCCTTTTTCATTTTGAAGTCGCTTTGCCAAAATTATAAATTCATCAAAGGCATTTGATTTCTCTCGAAGAAATGCGACCTAAGTAAATTTGGTGTAATCATCTGCTACCACCAGGAAGTACCTTTTCTTGCCATGACTTTCCACTCTAGTTGGCCCAATTAGGTCCATATGTAACAGATCCAAAGGTTTTGTTGTTGCTATGGTGGTTGTTTTTTTGTGACTGACTTTTATCTGTTTTCCTTTAAGACAATCACCACACACAACATTTTCTTCTTTTTTAATCTTGGGGAGTCCCCTAACCAAATTTTTTGAACTTAGCTTTGCTAAATTTCAGTAGTGAACATGACCCAACCTTTGGTGCCATAATTTAGATTCACTCCTTACAGCCATGTTACATTTTGTGGATAATACATTCTCATCCATTCTTTCAATAACATAACAGTTATCACTAGTGCATAGACCTTTTATGATAGATTTTCCTGTATGGTCTAAGATCCTACACACATCCTTCGAGAAGGTGACCAAATGTTCTTTGTCATAGATTTGGGAGATACTAAGGAGATTGTGTTTTAGACCTTCAACACAGAGAACATTTTTGATTTTTGAAAGCCCTGGTACAGCTATCGTTCCTTGTCCAACAATTCTGTTAGAGCTACCATCTCTAAATGTGACTGATCCACCATCAAAGTTTGAATACTCACAAAAATGAGTTTGGTCACCAGTCATGTGTCTGGAACATCCACTGTCCAGATACCATTTTGAATTGTTGTCGACTTTCAGAGTAGTATGGATTACTAGGTAACTTTTCCGATATTTCACACCCTCTAATGTGTTTTTGACCATGATTCCAACTTCAGTCAAGATCACTCTCTAGGCAGTGAAGCCCTTAAGAGAGACCCACTCTGATACCAATTGAAATTGCGGTAATGACCACTTTAGTTGAAGTGGGAATATGCGAATATGTCCTAGAGGGGAGTGAATAGGACTTTTTAATATTTTATGGTAATTTAAAATCCTATCTAACTTATCCTAAGAGAATATGCATATATCAGGATTTCTTCAAAGTAACTCTAATGGCTTCCAAGCTAAATAGAGGATCCAGTCAGAAAAAATATTTGAAAGATAAACAAGATGCAAATCATAATTTATGATGGATGTGACTTTGTGTGAGGTGTGATCTTAGATAAGCAAATATGAAACTATTTAAGGAAATCACATAAGTAATAACAATTACAAATACAGTTGTTTTTATAGTAGTTCGACTACTTGTCTACTCCACTTTCGGCAGACGCACTTAACCCATGAGTATACCGGATCTAACTAACGGAGGTTTCATAACAGGTTCACCTCAAACTGGAGGTTTTAAATCAGGTTCACCTCTAACCAGTACAACCTACACTTAGGCTGACATAACGTGTCTACACGACACAAGTTTATACTCCCATGAGCAAGGGTCAACACACAACACCCAACTTTTAAGCTAGACAGGCCAAGGATCCACACAAGGAACCTTACTTGTTTATGCTCCCATGAGCAAGGGTCAACACACAGCACCCAAGTTTTAGGCCACACAAGCCAAGGATCCACATAAGGAACCTCACCAGTTTATGCTCTCCACAGAGTAAGGGTCAACACGAAATACCCCCATGTACACTCCTGCCGAAGGCCTCCTCTGAGGACTTACAAGTGGTGAGAAACACCTTAGACCCAATCCTACAGAAGGAATGATTACAAGGGTCCTCTGGACTCTAATGACTTACAGATAAGTAGATTAGCCCTATTTACCACATTGATGAAGATCTCCTCTTTTGATGACGAAGAATCTTCAGCTCCCTTGAACCGCAACTCAGAAGATGTACCAATACAAGGTAACGGGTTGGGTTAAGGTGGAATCCTACTCTGTTAAATATTTTCCTATAAGGGAGATAGAGTGATTCCAATCATCTATGCTTTCAGGGCATTCCAACTTAATGATTTGTCATTATGGTAGTAGCTGTTGGATCCTTGAATGTGGAAGTTTATTCCCCAATCCACTCTATTGAATGTTAATGCTGAGGGTGGATTGGAGGATGAACTTGCACGAGAGAAAGGGCTTAGGGTATATGATCTAGGGTTAAATACACAAAAGCACTCTTTATTTTCTCTACAAACAACCAAAGGCAAGCTCTCATTAAATAGGCAAAAGGTTCCAACGGATATAAAATGGTCACATTTTTTACAGAGTTCGATATCATCGAGCAGGGTCGATATCATCGAGCGTATACTCTCGATAGTATCGACTGGCCGCTCGATGACATGAAGTTAACTGTCAAATGCTTTTGAAAACTTTTACCAACTGGTCAAGGAAATTGATCGTGCGTCGATGTCTTCGGATTTCAAACTCTGATTTCATCGACACGGGGTTCGATTCCTCAACATTTGAAAATGTAAAGCACTTTCCTTTGAAATATTTCAGGTATATAATATGATTGAATATCACTCGATATCATAGGAATTTGAATATCGATGATATCAAGAGCAGGATTGATTCATCGATAATTCCAAGGAATTTTCCTATAAGCTTGCTGGACAGTTTTCGTCCACTTTCGATGACATCGACCCGACCTCGATATGATTAACATTTGAATATTGATTTTATCGAGTGACCCTCGATCGAAGAAAAACAACCTGAAAACTTGTTGGATAGGTTTGTGTCTCAAGCCAATATCATCAAAGGGCTTTCGATATCATCGATATTTGAATTATGAGGAAATCGAGGAGCTCTTCGATATATCGAAGATTACATGATTTGCCTTAGTAGTACTATGGACACAACAGATCAAATGTCGATTTTATTGAGTCGGCTCGATGGACTCGAGATTCAAACTTTGATGCTATCGATGAGTCTATCGATCCATCGATAATTCAGTCTAGATATCTTTTTAGTTACTGGACATCTTAGGTCCTCATTTCGATAAGATCGAGTGAGCTTCGAGGTCATCGACAATAGGAATCGAACCACTTGTCGATATATCGACAAAGGTTGAAAACTTAAAGACTTTCTTGAAGTTTGAAAAAGTATTCCAACCAAAAACCTTAGGATGTTCTATGCACTTTTAAGGGTTTTAATTACCTAGTGTTTTGGGACATGGGTTGTGAGGCTAAGTTTTACCTGTGATGAGTTCAGGCACACATTCGGTTGAGGTAGACACTTGATCAATCTTCCTATGGGGCTACTTTGTCTAGCTGACTCAATGATCATAGTAATTGACAAATCAGGGCACTTTCACAAGATAGGCTTTTAGCCACCTATAACAACCCCATGAGTCTGCCTTAGGGCCACCAAGGAGGACATCTAACCTTAACTGGGTCTCAAAAGGCAGCCCGCTACTACTCATATATGAGGCAAGGCCTAGGGCCTAAGGCAATCCATGACCTAGTGGGCTATACTCAAAGCTCAACTCATAGGCAATATGGTGGGCCCTCAAGCAAGGTTTGGGCCCAAACATAAGGGTCACAAATCCACATATTGTGGTGGGCCTAGTGGGCAGACCGGTAATCCAACCATTTGGGCAATTTCTATGCTTTATCCAAGTGAGTTGGGCCTTACAGCTTGGCCCAAGTACAAGGTTATTTTAGTGAGCAACCAAGGGCCCAAATACTTGTACATTCTACCCCATAAATCTAGCATAATAAGTAGTGAGATACAGGCCCAAAGATCGAGGGACCTAACTAGATGATTCCAAGGTAAATGGGCTTACAAAGTCCAACCAAAACTATGAACATAGATCCAAAATAAAAATCCAATTGAGGTGGGCCTCCTAGTGTGCACAAATGAAGCCCAAATGTACCTCAGAAAATGGTAAACTTATATGTGTAATTCATCCTTAAATCTAGTGGGCCATGCTGCCCCAAATCATGTCATTAGGGGCATCCAATATGGGTATATTGCTGAAATTTCTAGCCCACCCATTTCTGGGCTTGCTGGAGTCCAACAATAATAAATATAATTTACATTTATGTTCACTAGTGGCCCATAAATATCCCTGTGGATCCCACCAGATAGAAGTAATGAATCACACACATAAATCAGGCGGACCATGCTATTGGACTGGAAGTCTAGCAACAGTCCAATGGGCCTGGGCTTCCCAAGGTGAAAGGTCTTATGGGCCTGGGCAATTGGCCCAGAAACACATTGAATTGGGTCCTAAAAATAGATAACTCTTAGGGAAGTGGGCCACGTCCCACGTGGACCACAAATGGATGGATGGCAGGGATAATAAATACGTCAAGATGGGCTCACAAAGGGGGTGGACGGCCCAGCCATGGTTGGACGTCCCAGCCTGGTGGGCTAGTGCAGCCCTGGCCACCAAATGCACAGGGATCCATTGACCTCGAAACTTGGTAGGTAGGTCCTACCATGGGTGGGTCACTTCTCTATAAAATTTCAAAAAATTTGGATTAACAAAAGTATTTTAATTAATTTAAAGAATACAGACTATCTAGAAAATCTGTTTAGTGCAGATTTTTGTTAGGCCCTGATCTGAGCTGCCAATGGGGTGGATTAATGGCCTCTAAAAATTGGGAAAAAATAGTTTTTGTGTCCCCTCATATGTGTACTACAAATTGGGGTCCACAAATATGGCCCACCAGTGGAAATATTATTTTATATTTAAGGAATTCCACACTGATATGTTGCGGAAACATTGCAAAAATTACAGACTAACTACCTCTCTTGGGCTACACCTTTGGGACCTCAATCAGGGTCAGATGGGGCTGAAATTTGGGGGACATTAAGGTGAGATCTCCACCTTTCAGAAAAGTATATTTGATGAGTATGAGAAGACCCCCAATCAGTCCCAATTTCAGGCCCAAAACCAACAGGAATCTGTCCCAAAAATCTGGACAACAATACATTCTTGAATTAAAATAAATGTAGAAGCCATTTAAGGAAAGGATTAGCCCATAAGTTTGGTGCCCTGGACCACCCTATTGGGCCCCACAATTATCTATATCAAATCCAAAATTTGCCACTCTTACATGCAACATTTAGGGTGGCAAATGGGACACCCAAACCATGAAGCAGGTGGGTATGGGCGTCCCACCCTAGCTGGGCTCCTTGGACAATCCAGGCCCATTAAGTGGACCATACATATCATCATCAGCAATACAAGAAAAGGGAGAGAGAAGGAAGAACATCCGGTGATAGAGAGAAGGATCTGCTACTATTGAGCCTTCCCCAACACAATCACAACCACATATACTATATATGTACAATGTACAACATGCATTTCATCATGTATGGTCTAGATTTAAGATCAATGGTTGGGATGCCATCCCAACCATGATGCAAGGGTCTGGATGACCTATCATACCTAAAGAATTAGAAGAAATCCACCATGAAAGGGGTCCATCAAGGAAATCCCCATGTATGGACATGCATGCACAAGATGGGCCCATTGGCCACATCTAGGAGGTTGTGTAGGATCTCCACCATTGATTGGTGGGTCTTACACATCCCAAATGAGAGAAAAGAAGAGATCTACACCATGAAGAAGGAATGCACATGAATGGGGGAGCACCCACCTTGGATTCTTCACAAAATCTATATCTTCTAGCTCCTCTAGCTCCAAGGAAGAGAAATCAATGGATGAGATGAAGTGATAAGGGCTAGATTAGGAGGGTTTTTAGGGAAAGAGGGCTGGAAGAAGGAGGGGGGTGGGGACATCTAAGCTCTTGCTAGGGGGAGAAGAGAGAGAGAGAGGAGAAAAATGAGAGGGAAAGAGAGAGAAAAGGCTTTTAAAGGAAGTAATCATTACCTCTCTTACCTAGGGTAGAGAAAGTGATGATTGTAGTAGAGAGATACAAACAAGGTTGTAGGATAGTAGCCTTTTAGAAATATCAGCCTAGGATGGCATTATGTGCATGAAAAAATGTGCAAGCCAAGGTGAGGTTCACCAATCACACAATTAATGGCCCAAATCGATCATTACTCATATCTTAAGATGTACACATCGGATTAATGCACAGAATGTGGCGTTGGAATCGCTGCACTGATACGGACAAGATGACATAGGTCTCGGGCTAATCTAAGTCAGGTTAACGTGACTGAACTTAAGGATGGCCGTAAACGTTAACCTAAGGTTGCGGGTCATCAAAATTCGACCAGTAGGATCGCAGGACCAAGAGAAACGAAATGCATACCTACACACACATGCACACATATGAACTCGGGTCTGGTCTTACAGCATAGTGCACACCCAACTGACCAGAACCCGAAGGCCTTGAAACCTATTTCATATCGACCGCCCCATCGCCGCTATCATGAAGGTACCACCCGTGCATCTGTACGACGCTCCGTTAGTGAGATACGCCATGAAGAATCATTTTGTGTATCATGTGCACATGTTACCATATATTCCAATCCACACATGTGCACAACACATGCCATGTACACATACACCATGCCACACATGGGTGAGAGAATCTCTACCCATGTGTGTGATGTCACACACCCATACCACCCCTCTCTCATGTGTATCCCAAAGTCAACCCTTCTCCATACAACACCTTATATATGATGTCATCATGCCATGCCAATCTATGCCTCTTTAATCCACCATTAATTCCTAATCATGAATCAATTGCTATAATCCTAGCCTAAGCTAACCATACTCACATTAATCTAACCTAACCACATTTTTATCCATTCTTTTACAAATACTCCTCCATCCCTTAAAATTTTCACCATTTCCCTACAATGAGAGAGAGAGAGAGAGAAAGGTAATCTTGGTGGGCTATCAATCCCATCCCTTCCATCCATCTCAGCCATCTGTCTAATCCATCAAGGTGATCTTGGTGGGCCATCAATCTGAAATTGATGATGATTATGATATCGGGCCCATTGATAATGAGCTCCATTATGATGATGTTTGCCATCTAACCCATTGCTTGTAGCCCCACCATGATGATCACTAGCCATCCAACCTGTCCTTGTGGTCACAAAGACCTGGATGAGGAGAAAACATAGATATCAGCCTGATTAGTAGACCATGGCCCTACTATGGGCCCATTGTGACGTTGCATGCGGTCTGAGCCGTCCATGTTGTGGACCGCACTTGATTGTTTAATCCCTGCACACACTACACACACATATAAATAGAGAGAGGATGCTGATTGCTGCCATCGTCTCAACTGCTACCCCCCATGATGTATGTATTTGATCCACACCATCCATCCGATTTCCCAGGTCATTTTAGGCCTTGAGCTAAAAAATGAAGCCAATCCAAATCTCTGGTAGGCCACACCATTGAAAAAAATCATTTTTATAGTGATATTTACTATCAAAACTGTTAGGGCCCGCTGTGATGTTTCTGTATGCCTAAACATACCGAATATTAGACTCATTGGACCTGTAACGAGCTAGAGAACCCAACAGATGGAGTGGATCATCTTGATGTGGGCCCCACCTATGAAAAACCATAAAAAAACATAATAGCAAAGGGCTGGATGTCACTTGATGTCAGTGTCCAGAGGACGCTGCAGCAAGCAGCGTCCTGCTGCTTGGTTGAATGCAGGGATGGTGCGTCCCACCACAGGTCCCATCATAATGTATGTCGAACATCTACACTGTGCATTTTGATGGGTCCCCTTTAAATAATGGGTCGCCCCAAAAATCAGCCAGACACGGAACTCAGGTCGCCCACATCATCTAAAATCATGTGAAGACTATTAAAACATATAAAAGCACTTGCTGGGGTCCACCTGAAATTTGGACGCATCTGAAACTTGGAAAGATCCCTCAACCAAGTGGGACACACATAATGGATGGGCTGGATTCGTGAACCACATCTCGGTGGGCCCAACAAATGATTATGAATGTTTAATGGAGTGTAACCCTCTCAACTTTTGTGTGTGGTGTGGCCCACACAAGTCACAAATTGAATTGATTTCAAGCCCCAGGCCCACCATGGATTGGTGCATCTGACCGATGGTGTTGAGGGTCGACACACACATGGTGGGCCCCAGACAACTCGGCCTCATGGGAGGTCCCCATGGGCTCCACCATAATATATATGTTCTATCCTAACCGTTCATTCATTTCTCCATACCAATTTAGAGTGGATCCCACGATCTAGAGACCAATGTGATTATGGGATCCATCCACCATCCATCCATCTTGGTGGGCCCCATTGTTGCAAGCAGGGTTGCACCCACTGTTAAATCCTCCTTACTGCTCATCATGATGTTGATTTGATATCCTACCTGAGTGGTGGACCCACTAGACCGTGTGACCCACCTTACATATGTATTTAACCGCAACGTCCATCTTGATAGGTTGGGCGGTACAAGACCCACTGTTATATATTTTACCACCCAAACTCTTGGGCCACCTTGCCGTGAGAATGTACCATTCTAGTGCATGGCGAGATCCATCTCAGTGTATACATCTTATCCATGCTACTCATTGGCATAGAATCCATCCTACATGTATGTGTCCATGTGTAGGTGCGATGGATTAGTGGCCCATTAATTATGCAAATTGGATTGTTTGCAAATGTGATATGTGAATGGTTCGGATCCTTGTTAAAATTACTATATATTGACAGTATACAATGATGTGACCATGTAGTGCGTGGACAGCCTGAAATTGATGCAACTATGATGAATGCATAGCCTAAATCCTATAATTATGTGGTGCTTAGGTGATCACTAACATGTGAACTTACAGTCCCTAACTATGAAATCCAGTGATGCTCGGGTAGCCTCTAAGCCATATGAACTTGTAATGTATATGATGTCTTAAACCATGTGAAATTGTGCGGCATGAGTGGTCTACCACCACATGATCATGTGATGTGCTACCTACCCTAAATCATGTGGGATTGGGTTGTTGCCCTAAATCATGTGGGATTGGGTTGCTGCCCTAGATTAGATAATTATATAATGAGTGGACAGCCCTTGACTACTTAGCACTTTGGTTAGAGTGTAGTCACAAGTAATAGGATCATGTGCCTTTTGTTTAAACCCTTAAACATGTTCAATTATAACAAATATATAGACTCTAGTGGTGTGAGGGTGTGATATACCTATTTAGCCCATTAATCATGTGGGTATCTGATGTAAGTATGGTCACCTAATCATGTGCAAAGGTGATGTATATGTAGCCATCTAATTGTATAATTGTGAAATATGCACAAGGCCACCTAACCGTATGAAATCAAGTGGCATTGGTGGCCTTTTAACAATGTGCTCTTGTGCTTCTCAACATAGACACCATGACTTGAATCATGTATGACCAAGTTGTACATTAGACCGAGTGTGATGTAGGGTTATATTACCCAAGCTAATGCTATTAAGGTCCTGGATTCTATGCAATGTGATCTCTAAACAGTAAATGGTATGATGAAATGTAGCCCTTGACCTTTAACCATATGACACCGACGATGAGTCATTAACTATGTGACGTGTGAAGTGATTGTAGTATAAGCTTAGTGTAACGTAGTGAAGCCATGAATGGTGGGTATGATTGTGATTGTTTAAATATGTTTGGATATTTTAAAATATACATGGATAATAATTCATAATAGTAATCATATACATACTAAACTATGTGAAATTGTTGTACTTACCGCCTGACCATGTGAAAGTTTAGTAAAGCGGTTGCCCCATTATGTGAGCTATGATGTAATGAAAGTACGTAACCATCTAACTTTAAGTCCTCTATTATGACAAGTAGAGTAACATTTTTCACGCCCCAAACTCGGAAACCGGGCTCACAGAATTTTTGATCGCTGAATCTGGCCCAACCTCCGTTGTACCCCATTCTTAGCTTCCAGTGCCCATACGTCAGATTCCGATCTTGGGATCCTACGAGGAGGATTTTCAGTGTGATTTTTTTGTAAAGGAGCATAACCACAAGCATAATCAAGTCACAAATAATAACATCACCACATATCCACTATAATAAAAAACTTTAAAGTACAATATATAAATGGGGAATACAAGATAGATATCAAAGCTTCAAAAGCTCAGCCGCACGCTCTTGCCTCAGCTTGACTGCCTCTTAGTATCACCAACACACATCTATTGTGCATACGCTTATAAGAAGCTCAGAGGGTGGTGTAAGTGTATGCGTAATATGTATGCGTGCTCAAAATGCAATATCAGAGTAATGCAAAAATATTGGCAAGTCCATGAATGCTATGCGGAAATGCTGGCAAGTCCCTGAATGCTATCAGCAGTACTAAGGCTATGCTATGCGGAAATGCTGGCAAGTCCCTGAATGCTATCAGCAGTACTAAGGCTATGCGATGCAAGGCCTACCTGGCCAAATATCATATGCAAGATGCAACGCAAGCATGCCAGTCCTCATCTGAATCCACATAACAGTACAGTTCATTTCTAGAATATCACCGGGGTCTAGTATACTCAACACCAGCTTGTCGCCCCATCTAAGCGCACAACTGGGTAAGTGAAAGAGACCTTAGTATCTGCCTACCAATATCGGGCCCGGCTCACTGATAGCGGACCCATTCCTCAAGCTGGGTTAGACTTAGCCTAGTCATTGCCCCCTCACTCGGGCGGACAAGGCCACACCCCCTTTCAACTAACCACAACACAGTGAGAGACGTGGCCAATTGGTATTCGGCCCTCATGCGTTCATGCATCCACTCGGTCTAGACATTGGAGCATCCTCCTGGTATCATAAGGGTTTGGGGACTTTTACCCTAGGATATCTATGATGCCCCTGTGATAGAATTAAATATTTTTGGTATCCAATCTTGCCATCCATAATATGCTTGTGGAGGCCACAACCCTGATGTCACTAGGGCATATAGTGATCATGTCACACAAAATGCAAGATGCATGAGTCATACAATTCAGTCATGCATTAATCCAGCACATACTGTGCGCTCATGTGGGGTAACTCCGTCTCATAGGAAGCCCCATAAACATCTCACCCCAATGGCATATGCTATGATTAATTATTCCTCATAACAGGCATGCAATGATGTGTATGGGCATGTATCATGATGTAATATTAAGCATGTTCTAGTGTGTCCTACTATACTGAGTACACTAACATGATTATCAAATATAATGTAGTGTAACGTAACCTTGTATTAGTCCATGGGATTGTGATTTTTCAACTATTCTTATACATTTTGAAATGTGGACACTAAACCACGATAGTAATCTCATATACACTAAAACCATGTGAAATTGTGGCACTGTTTGCCTGACCACGTGAAAGTTTGATAAAGTGGATGCCACATTATGTGAGTTATGGTGTGATAAGAATAAGTGATCATGTGATCTTAAATCTTTAATGATGTGGGTATAGTGCTATTTGTGTGGCCACTCGACCATAGGAACTTAGATAATTGAGTGGCCACGAGATGGTGCAGACTTATGATAATTGTGTGGTCACTTGGATTTGTGAACAATACTAATTGTGTAGCCTCTTAGGCTTGACAACTTAAGATGTGTGTTGGGTTGATTTGTTAGACCTAACTTGTTGATGGTATAAGACCACTTTGTAGTCCCTAATGATTTGTTCGCTATGAAATTAGAATGGTGGGCTCCCCAGCTTTGAGGCTCACCTTAAGTAAATGCCTTGTGGGTCCATTACTGGCAGGCATATTGGACCTATGTTTAGGCCTCTTGGTAATTGCATGAGACTCCTTGTGATGTATGTATGCCAAGTCTCATTTGAGCCTTGTGAATGAGTTATGATTGAGTCCTTAAATGAACCAATTATGGCGATTAAATGGGCCACCCAACAAGCTAGAAGGTTAGGATGTAGCGACCCACTAACCGACCCATTCAAGTGCGGTAATGAACTGGGCCTTAGTCCACTTGAGATGATAGATAGACATGTTGACGTGTTGGATTGAAATTGAACTTGCATGTGGTGATGGCACATGTGTGGTGATTGTGTGATGTGATACATGTAGTTTGATGCAATGATTGTATGTGACAATGATAGCTTATGTTCACATGCTTCAATCTTTACGTGTGGATTTGATACATGTTATGGTATGTGTGTATCCCTTGCACGTGTTTGATATATAGTTTGTTGTGGTGAAACTGTATGAGATTTTGGCCAGGCGGTTGGTGCCAAGTGATGGATTGATCTTGGTTGTGCTATTGTGTGGTTGGTATACACTTGTGACATGGAAGGTGTGAGACCCATATCCTAGCCCGTACCATTCTGTAGGCTTCTGCGGTCCTTCTGGTCAAATTCCGGTGACCCGTGACGCATATATAGCAGTTGCGCGTGATCCTGAGTTGTATCCCGTATTCCAGAGTCGACTCAACCCAAGACTTGTACCTTAGTGACCGTACTGTCGCCGCGTATTACGCGCAGAGGCGATACCCAGGCCAGGAAATGTGGACCCGCATTCAGTTCAAGGAAAACACCACATGTTGCAAAACCCAAGAGAATGTCCCATCAATCACATCAAATGTCAAGTACTCTATCCCATTCCCAAGTACAACCACCCTCCCCAAAGTCAACTCTCTCTCTTACAACCCATACCTAATCAAGTACACCCCTCCATCACTCACCATCTCTCTCTCCCATCACTTCTCTCCCATCACCTCTCTCTCTCTCTCATCTCTCTCACATTTTTCCTGGGTCTACACAAGGGGTCCACATGGAGATGGCTGAGTAAAGGATTGTGCACAATGAGGGCCGCACAAAGGATTCTGCACATTGACTACGTGGCATGTTCGCATGTGTGAGAAGGCTGTAACTACCCCCGACCCATCAGTAAAAGGTCAGAAGCAGCCAATCCAGAAGCAGGAGAAGAGTCCGAGATGAGAAAGAGGTAAAGCCCGCTCGCATTGTGCGGGATAGGTGTTGTGCAGCGCACAACACCATTGGCGCACAAACACTGTTAGCGCACAACAGGTCTAAGCGCACAACAGAGTTGGCGCACAACAGAGCTGGCGCACAATGGATCTTGGCGCACAATGGATCCTCCTGGCGCACAATGAATGCTGGTGCACAACAGACCTTGGCGCACAATGCTAATAACAGGCACACAACAGTGTTCAGTAGTCAGTGCACAATAGTCTGCAATATACGATGCTTCCAGCAATCATTGCCTTAGCGCATAATATTTTTTATTTATTTTTTTTAAAATTATAAGTCTATTTTGGAATCAAACGAGAAAGGGATGTAAAAGAACTTGGAATAAATAAATAATGAGATTGTCTTCTTTGTCTTCTTCTGTTAATTATTAAGTGAATGAAATTTCCTGAATTAAATGCATTTGTTTCTTGTTCGAAACAAAATGGCGACTCTGCTGGGGAATTTTTCTATATTCACTCGAATATTAACTTAAGAACTATATGGGAGATAATCACAACTGTTTGGCGTCTTTAAGGCACCAAAATGGCGACTCTCATTAGGAACATCCTACCTTTCATCTCCAAAATAGAATACAACTTGATATAAGTACTAATTTTTTTAATCATTTTGTGAATGTGAACGACTCAGGAGAAAGAATATTGTAACCAACCAATCAATGGCAATCGTTCAAGGAAATATAGTTTTCTACTTCACTACGATAGGATTTGTTGTGGAGTATGTTGATAGATAAGCTGGATGTCGCAAAGATAAAGCGGTAACAAGCAAGCAAATAAAATCACAGGCAGCTGTCACAGTTGTAACTGCTTCCCCAGTAGCACAGGGAGAAAGAGATGAATGGATCGTCGTCACTTGCAGGAGGACGAGGACCCAGAACGTCACTGCAGCAGGAACAAATTCGCCACTAAGAAGAGCTATGGGGCTGATAACACGAAACACAGCCAGGAAATATCCTGAACTCGCCCCGCCGGCAATCTATCCCACACAAGTGATGATTCCTTTAGCCGTGCAAGATTTCCCTACTTTACCTGTTAAGGGCCCCTGATGGACAAAAGAACAGAAAGGGAAGGCTTTACTGACAAGCCCACTCGGATCCGCATCTCTAATCTCCATGTCTTCTCGCTCAGCTGTTTACTCCGAAAATACATAAGGTTCAAGCAAGTCCCCTCTCTCGGCAACTCCCATAATGTTAATGCGCTCTCCTCTTTCAACTACTGCCTCGTCAGGAAGTAGAGAGGTTGCCGTTCATATGGCTAGAACAAACCAAGGACCTTCTCCGACTATAAAGGATCACATCACTGAGATGGCAGAAGTGCAAAAAGCATTAATGGAGGAGTGTAGGAGCCTCCAGGAAGCCTTGGGAACTCTAGCGCATAATGTGGCGCGAATGGAGGCACCCCTAATGATCGATAACATAAACGAACGAGAACAACATCTTGAAGGGTCGCAGCCGCCGCAGACTGGGCCACATGGGTCTGCCCCTACGATGAGAGCATTAACATAAGAAGATGTACGATAGGTTGTCGAAGAAGCAGTCAGATCAAAAAGGGAACGTGAGAGTACGGGAAGATTCAGGATCAGACACCATATCCAAGAGAAGTCGAGGATATCCCGTTCCCAAATGATTTCAAGTATCTAGATTTTTAAAAGTTCAACAGGGATGGGTCACCGGAGGAACATTTGATGCATTTTATTACCAGTATGGGGAATTTCTCCACAATACCACAGTATTGCCTACGTTTGTTCGGACCATCCCTGACAAGTAAAGCGTTCCGATGGTATTCTAGTTTGGCCCCAGGATCGATACGCACATGGGAGTAGATGCAGGATGCCTTTATGTCAAACTTCTTCTCTTCAGAACGCAATGTCAGCATTACAGAGTTGGCTTTGGTACGGCAAAGAGAAGGGGAACCGGTAGAGAAGTTTATAGATAGATGGAAAACATTGGGAGCATCGTGCAGACAGTTACCGGAAGAAAAAGAGTAGGTTAAGATGTGTCTAAATTCCATGGAAACGAGAATTGCGTTCGGTCTCACTAGCACCGATGTCAAGACTTTCCATGAATTGGCCACCAAAGCCCATGCCTTAGAGCTGATGACTCGCAAAATGCCAGCGTTCCATTATGAAATGGCCAGAAGAGGACCCAGTAGGTTAACCGCAAATACTGTGGATCACGATAAAAGGAGCCAAGAAATAAGAAGTTCAGGGGAGAAAAGGGCAGAATGGAAGGAAGAATCAGATCGCCCTAGAAACAGGTTCGCCAGAAAAAGGCCCAGATCACTTAATTCTCACAAAGGGTTTGCATTTGACAAGGAAGACGTTCTCCCTATGATGAATCAATTGTTGAAAGCTAGTACGATAGAATTACCCATGTCTAAGCGCCCTGAAGATGCAGGAAGATCGAGAGAAAGAGATTTTTGCCACTACCATTGTCTGGTAGAACATCCGAAAAAAATTGCTATACATTAAAGTGCATAATACAAAGAATGATAGATAAGGGCAAAATAGTGATCAGTAAAGAAAAAGAAAGGGACGCGAAGGCGACGGTAAACATGTTGACAATTCAGGAAAATGCTCATGACAGAATAGAAAAAGAAAATCATGAGTTGACAAGGAAAGCCGCGGTAATTACACTACGGTCAAAAAAAAGAATGGCAAGTCCCCCAAGGCAGAAAGTCGGAACAACGAAGGCTGAGGTCATCAAGGACCAGCACAATAGTGAAAAGAAAGAGGAGAGAAATGAAACAACAATAGTGACTTATGATGTCGTGAATCATTTGAAGGGTATACCGGTCCGGTTAAGCGTTTATGACGCGTTAAAGTTATCAGAAGATTGCAGGCAAAGACTGATTCAAGCGCTATCCAACCACAATGTTAGAGAAACATTGCTGGTAGAAATGGAAAATGAAGAACACAGAGCAAGAAGACTGTATGCCAGTAGTCTCCTTCTCTGACGATGATTTAGCTTGTGATGCTGGACAAAATAGGCCATATTCACGGAAAAGAAATAAAAAGGATTATCCTCGATAATGGATCCGTAGTAAACCTGTTACCATTAACAATGCTAAATAAACTGGGTTACTGTCGTTCTAATCTGCGCCTTAGTGGAATGATGATACAGGGCTTTAATTAAGATGGGCAGCGTGCTCTCGGTAAAATTAGGGTAACATTGGAAATAGGAGACTTAATTACTGATGTTGTTTGTCATGTGATTAGCATGGTCACGACATATAATCTTCTCTTAGGAAGACCATGGATGCATCAGTATAGTATCGTACCTTCTACCCTTCATCAATGCTTCAAATACTGTAGGAATGAGATATAGTATAAGGTAACTATCGATGCAAGACTATACACGGAAGCCGAAGCCTTCTTTGCAGATGCTAGTTACTACGACGGATTTGCTAAAAGGGAAGAGAAAAAGAATGATAAAGGCAAAGCCTTGAAAAATGCTCACGTGAAAGCAATAAAAGGTGAATCCGAAAAGGTAGGATCATTGGAAACTTTAGAAGCAAAGAAGAAGTTCTATTTTGTGCCAAGACATCTGAGGCAGCCAGGACAATCGCCCTTGACATTACTGTCGCTTGAACAGTTTAAAATCTTGCAGTCAAACTATACAGTACCATTGCCGTATGCCGAAAGAAGTAAAGCCGTTCCCAACCGTTCTAGCAAAGTTTCATGATGTAGCCAATGCAAAATATCCGGAGCTGATTGAATTTTATGCCTCTTCGAAAGAAAAGATAGAAGCAAGGGCTGAGAATAATATGTACCATGGCAAGTTGACGTCTCTCGATCTCTAGAAATACAGTCCGAAAAACAGAAGAATTATGAAAAAGATGGGCTTTGATAATGAAGAACCGACTGGTTTAAATCATGGGAAAGGAATTCAGGTCCCTATTGGAGTTGACCAGAAGAAGAGAGAAAGATTTCAAGGATTGGGCGCAGACTCTTCAGTAAATATGGTAACAGTCGATCAGTTATCAGAGGTAGATCTCGAAGTAGTCAAGCATCTTGAGACAGCTCCGAAGTAGATACAAGACGGGGGGTAGCCCACAATCGACAACTTACGAGAGGTAAATTTGGGTACAGAAAAAGAATCGAGAAATATATTCATAAGTGTTTGTCTTCCTGAACAAGAAACCGAAGAATACACCCAATTGTTGAAAGAAAATAAAGATGTTTTCGCACGGACATATGCTAAAATGCTAGGTTTAGAACCTTCGATAGCAATACATCGATTAAATATTTTTAAGGACAAAAGATCGATTAAGCAAGCATAAAGGCGATTTCATCTAGATCTGGTCCCTCTGATAGAGGAAGAAGTAAATAAACTGATCAAAGTTGGATTTATCAGAGAGATCAAGTATCCCAAGTGGATATCGAATGTAGTCCCAATAAAAAAGAAAAGCGGACAAATCAGGGTGTGTGTAGATTTCAGGGATCTGAATGAGGCTTGCCCAAAGGATGATTTTCTCCTCCCAATAAAGGAACTATTGATCGACAATACGACGTAATACATTGTCATATCTTTCATGGATGGCTATGCTGGTTGCAATCAAATTAGTATGGCTCCCAAGGATGAAGAGGCAACAACGTTCAGAACCTCGTTAGGAATTTACTGCTACAAAGTTATGCCATTTAGTCTTAAGAATGCTGGGGCAACATAACAGAGGGTGATGCAAATTATCTTTCAAGATATGATGCACAACCATGTCGAATGTTATGTTGATGACCTGGTGGTTAGGTCGGGTAATCATCAGGAACATTGTGAACATTTAGCATCAGTTTTCCGTTGACTCAGAAAGAAGCAACTAAAGATGAACTCAGCTAAATGTGCTTTTGGAGTGCTGTAAGGAAAATTTCTTGGTTTTGTCGTCAAGCACAGGGGTATCGAAATCGACCCAGGAAAAGTTAAGGCCATTCAAGATATGCCGCCTCCGAAAACATTAAAAGAATTGAAAAGCTTACAAGGGAAACTGGCATATATTCGTCATTTTATTTCGAATTTGGCAGGAAGATGTCAGCCGTTTTCCCATTTGATGAAGAAAGGAACAAAATTCATATGGGACAAAGCCTGTTAAAACGCGTTCAATTCAATAAAAGAGTTCCTGAGACAGCCTCCGGTATTAACAGCTCCTATTAAAGGTAAACCACTTATCCTGTATATATCCGCAGCTAAAAATTCATTGGGAGCCTTGTTAGCATAGATAAATGAAGAAGGAAAAGAAACTGCTCTTTATTACTTGAGTCGAACTCTGATAGGCGCGGAATGTAATTACTCTTCGATCGAGAAGAAATGTCTGGCACTGATATTTGCGGTACAAAAATTGAGGCATTATTGCCTCTCCCATGACATAACTTTGATCTCAAGGGTAGATCTGATAAAGTTTTTGATGACAAGGCCGATGTTATCAGGAAGATTGGCCAAATGGATGTTGTTACTTTTGAAATACACCATTACCTATGAGTCAGCAAAAGCAGTAAAAGGACAAGTAGTATCAGATTTCTTGGTAGCGCATCCTGTAACGGAAAGTGAGACAATTTGCGATGATTTTCTCAATGAACACGTAATGATGATTGAACCACAAGACCAATGGCAGATGTATTTCAATGGTGCTTCTCCAGTGTCAGGAGCAAGGGTAAGAGTCATTTTCATCATACCTCAGGGTGATTTATTACCATATTCTTTTACATTGAGCACTGCTTGTATGAACAATGAGGCCGAATATCAAGCTCTCATCATTAGGATGGAAATCGCCCATGAGATGAAAGTAAAGAAGTTGCATATTTTTGGGGATTCCAAGCTAATTATAAATTAGCTAATGACAGACTTTGACATAAGGAAGTAAGAACTCTTGCCGTACTGTCAAAAAGCCGAGCAATTATTAGAGCAATTTTGCCATGTTGAAATCAAGCATGTACCACAATCCGAAAATGTAAAGGCAGACGCTCTGGCTAGTCTGGCAGTAGCCCTGTCCTATTCAAACTGAAGTCCGCTTCAAGTGACTATCGAAGAAAGAAGATTCCTGCCCTCTCCCGAAGTTTTCGAAGAGGTTGGCGAAGAATTTTCGATATCATGTTTAGAGGTGACAGTGGATGATTGGAGGCAGCCATTCATAAATTATCTCAAATGTGATATCTTGCCAGAAGATCCAGCATAAAGGCAACAAATCAGACAGAGATCAAACAGATTCATCATTTACAGTGAAGTGCTCTACAAAAAATCTTACAATGGGATGCTGTTATGTTGTCTCGATGAAAAAGAGGCAGGTGAAGTGTTAAGATAAGCACATTCTGGAGAATGCGGGGCACTTCAGGCTGAATAAAATTTATTTCATCGAATATATCGAATGAGGTATTACTGGCCTGCAATGTTCAAAGATGCAATAGATTATGCAAAAAGGTGCCATGAATGCCAAATTCGTGGAGATGTCGTGTATGTTCCCCCTGAAGATCTCCATCAAACGGTTACTTCTTGGCCTTCGCTGCTTAGGGACTCGATGTTATTGGGCCCATAAATCTACCTTCATCCAAGGGAAAACAATATATTCTGGCAGCAACAAACTACTTCTCTAAATAGATGGAAGCGATCGCATTGTGTAATGTCAAAGAGAAAGATATGGTCAATTTCATTAGACATGCGATAATATATCGCCACGGCATCCCAATGAAGATTGTGACCGACAATGGTACCCCCTTTAACAACAGAGGTATGGAGAAGCTGTGTCTAAAGTTCGGTATCCAACATTCATTTTCAACACCTTATTATCCGCCGACAAACGGATTATCAGAGGCATTTAACAAATGATTGTGAAAATACTAAAGAAGGCGGTGACCGAAAATAACCGTGATTAGGATGAAAAGTTATAGGAAGCACTATGGGCATATAGGACTACTAATCGAACGGCAACGGGCATGACATCATATTCACTAATTTATGGTGTAGAGGCGGTCGTTCCGATTGAAACACAAGTCACGTCCCTCAGAGTAAGAGTGCATCAGTCAATTACAGATGATGAAAATGCAAAGATAAGACTAAAAGAACTAGACTTACTCGATGAGAAGCGTCTGGCAACCCAACAGTGAATGCAATCTTATCAAGCAAGAATATCAGCTGCTTTTGATAAGCGAGTAAATATCGCTCTTTCAAGAAAGGGGATATGGTACTAATGTTGAAACGACTAATAGTGGTGACCAACAGAACAGGGGGCAAGTTTAAGCCCAAGTGGGATGGGCCGTATATTATAAAAGAAGTATATTTAAATAGAGCATACAGAGTGGTTGATCAAGATGGATGTGGTATCAGTATATCAGTCAATGCGCGCTTCATCAAGAAGTATTATCCTTGAAGAAGGTTTTGGTTTTGATCTAGAAAGTTTATTGCGATAATGCTTCTACATCAAAAGGGGGTAAAGACAAGTGAAGCCATGATCATGTATATTCTTTGTCAGACAATCGAATAAAGGAGGAATTTCAAATATATCATCAAAGATTACATATCAGCGGTTTATTAAAAGAAAGCCACCATTGTTCGTGAAAATTAGTCGAAATTGGTATCATCACCAGGCCGATATATCATTATTATGAGCACAGCACAAATATCGTTAACATTATCAGTAATAGTGATATATCGATTAAGACACTTATTATTATGACAAACGATGGTAGCTTATCATCATTTAAGGCACTTAGCCAAACCTATATGGCCAACTATGCATAAAGCCTATCTCCATCGCCATTCGAGTAGTGGTGAGAGGCCAGTGGCCCTAAAAAGCCCGTGAAGGCCATCGTACGCATACCCATGCGGGCAGTGGATGAAGCCAGTGACTGAAAGCCCTAAAGGGCCAAAAAGTCATCAACGGCTAATCACGCGTAACACTTATGCCGTCTGTATAACTTGTCAGTAGCATCATGGGGAACGAATGAAATTTCCCTCTCGTGAATGGGCTCAACCTTGTAGAAGAAGAAAACGCGGGCTGCAGTGTGCGCTCTTTGACTATTGTCCATATATAGGCCAACCATGCATAAGACCCCACGAGATCCTTAGCTTGATTTCAGTAGTAACTCATGAGGAAGGGCCTAAACCTACTCATTGATGGACTGACGGCCCTAGATTTGGTACCCCAAAGGTCACCTTGTGCGCCCCGTGAACTCTAGAGAGTTACAGCGGCTAACCCTGTGCATAAATCCAATCGAGTTCATGGCCCTGGTAGCTTCACTGGGCCCCTCTGATGGATCACGGTTTGTGAACACACCAGGCTATGAGAAGTTCAGTGAACTCATGAGAGTTACAGAGACTATCACGTGAGACCCGACTCCACTACTCAAGAGTCTAAATTGTGTTGCTCCACTACTCAAGAGCTTAAACTGTGTGTGATCATCTAACTAAACTAAAACCTAGTACCGCCTATCAAAACAAAAATCATATAAGGGAATCCCATACTGACAATCATAATATGTGGAGATTTTGTTAGCAGTTCTTCATTAAAATATAATGTTGAGACTATTGCATAGATGAATATGCTTAAAATGATTCATGATATAGAAATTTATGAAAAAATAAAATATCTCGAAATATCTCTAATGAAATTTGCAAGTTGTTTATATATTATAACACAAAAGGAATATTTACATACAATGCCTACAAATCTTTAGTTATGTTCAATATCTCTAAGTAATGTTGCAACTCTTGTTTTAATTGAGATTGTGCCATAGCAGTTGTGCGCTCTGCTTCAAGAATTATGCTAGTTTGATCAGGAACACCAATCAGTTTTGATTCCAAAGAAGCAGCAACTTCCCTGTTCCTTGTTCGTTCAGCTTATACGGTATCAATTACTTGACTATTCATTTCAAGCTCTGCTCTGATCTGACGAACAGTTAAGTCTTTTGTTCTTTCCGACTCTTGAGTGATAGAATCTCTCTCTCAAGAAGAGCGATTTGATCATCAATAATCGCTTTGCTTCCATCGGAAACTTTTAACTTCTCATGGAGAGATTGATTAGCAGCGTTGCGATCGGCAACAACATCATCTGAATGAGAAAGCTTCTCCTTAATTAATGACAATTCCTTTTGATGACTTAGAATTTCGGGAGCAATGACCATACTCCGCGCTGCTTCTAAGTTTTTCGTGGAATCATAAAGCTGTGACAAGGAAGTGTAAAGAGACTGAACATCAACATGTGCCAGGCGAGTTGAATGAGTGAGAACTTCTAGAGCGCTATCCAAAAAGGGTCATTGGGTTGGATCTTTAAAAACACCAATGATAACGAAAATCGCGTTCTTGAAGAGCCCCAACATAAGAGGTGGCACCTTTTCCAAGGAGAGTTTATCAAAAGCTGCAGTCACTGAGTTAGACCCTTCAGATCCACTGGGAGTTGGCGTGACTGAAACTAAAAAATAAGAAGTAGGGAAAGTAAGTTCAAAAGAAAACATATGCATATCTAATGCTGACATAAAATAAGAAAAGAAAATATATACCCGGATTAGGAACAACAGCAGAGGTAACCAGAACAGAATGGGTTGTGGGTGCTATAGAGCTGGGGACTTCTGTAGTCATAACAACATTAAAAGAAAGCTACTGAGCTCCTATAGTACTTGATTTAAGAGTACTTGGAGTAGGAATGTCAACCAGATCAGAAAGAAATTCCAAACTTCGAGCTACTGGCTGAATAGGAGAAGGACAGACAGTAGGAGACTTGTTAGTTTGAACGGGGGCATAAGATGTTTGGGGGACTAGTGGCAAGGTTTCTTCTGTATTGGGAAGAAGTACATTCCCTATCGTTGCTTGAATTTTAGATGGTTGAGCCTCTACATCCCTTGAATTTGATGTTCCATGAGCAACCACATCAACGACTTTCATGATATAAGGGGAATACGAAGCATCAAAAGAAAGAAAGATATTCGCACCAGGAGAACAACCATATTCTCCATAATTGAGTTTCTCCTCATTATCTAGGGAGGTCATCGGAATGGGATGAGAAGTATTAGGATGAGTGATTGGAGCATTAGGAAGAGAGGACTTAACTCCAACATCGCTATCTTCTCCAATATCTACCTCAACATCAGTATCTACGTTTAACAGAGCATCTCCTTCATCAGTTAGGCTTGTGGGTGAAGATGTATTGTCGCTAGCAGTATTCGTTAAATATTCTGATGAGCTATCTTCTTCCGATATGGTTTGTTTTCCTTTATAGGTAGTCTTCACAGGGAGAAGACGTGCACCTTGGGTGGGAGAAGGAATTAGTTGTTCCAAAACTTCAGGAGATAATAACTTAGTACGGGAACGGGTCATAAGAGATGTAGCAATAACAATTCGACGCGTGACCAGAGAAGTTATGACTATAGCGTGATTAGCTATGGCTTCTGTAAGATCCACGACAGGGATAACTGTGGCAGTTGTGCGTTCAACAGGTTGAGAAGTTGTAAAGGAGATGGGCTCCATGACAGGAGGAATGACAGAGCAGGATCTGCAGGTTGATTTTCTCCTTCATGAGTAGGGGAAGGCAGAATACCGCCTGCAGTTTCAAATTCATTGCGAGGAGTGGCCGATCTTTCTCCTCGATTTATCAGATCCAGATGAGAACTGAAAGTAATCCAACCTTCCAGAGTATTTGGAGGCTTTATTTCTCTGATGGGCTCTTCCATAGAAATTTTACGATGAAGCTATCCCAGAACGGCGGCTTGATCTTTCTCATAAAAATATCGAATCCCTTGTTCCGGTCTATAATTCCTCAAGCGTGGAGGAGGAATCCAGATAGGACGATTCACTGAAAAATAGTTGCGTACTAAATAGTAATGATGAGCCCACCATCGCATCCAGGTATATGAAGCTGTTACTCTATGATTGTACCCTAGAAAAATAAATCGAGAACCAAAATTTCTCATTAGGAGTTGCTTTCATATTAAAGCCCAATTATAAGGACCGATTCCACAACTCCTCATTGTTCGAGTGACCTCCTCACTTGCTTGGGGCATGGCTTGATCATATCCAAACTGTCTGGCAAATCGACTTAGATAGTATGGTTCTCGCCAGAACTCTAGTCCTTCTCGCGATGGAAGACTGCAAGAACAAATATAGAGAAAGGTCCTCTCGACAGTTTCCAAGTCATTGTTATCTTCCACATCTCTGTCTTTAGCCTAGTAATCTAAGTAAAAAGGGAAGAAGTCGATAGATTTCATGTTATCAATTTTATCCACTATCCATTCATATCTCTTCTTTATCATTTTTCGCTTCAAAAAATGCTACAAGGGCAGATGATTAGGATAGACATAAGCCTTCTCCGGGTCATTGTATGTCTAGGGGAAATAAATGTCAAGCCATCCGGAGAAGTAATGCCATGGGGTAAAAGAGGATGAAACTCCTAGTGCTGGGCTTAAGCAGTGCGCCGCGGCATGATCGAAAGCTCTATATAATGAACATAAGATGGGAGGGGCCAGGGAATATCTTTTTCTGCCTTCTTCCATTGCACCCACTGCCACAAATAAAGTTGGCCGAATAGAGTCTGAACTTTTTGAACTGGGAAGCACAACTAAGCTCAACCAATAAGCCAGGAAAGCTGCTAATTTAGTTTCGGTGGTGAATTTGGCCGGGCCCCTTATTTTTTTACGATTAGCTTCTAGTTCAGCACAATGACTGTCAGGGAACCTAAAAAAAGGAAAGACCAGTGAGCAAGTCAAATTTATAGGTAAGTATTGTTTGAAAGGGAAGGAAAATGTTAAAATACTTACACCAAGTATCGGGAAAAATGTGCTAGCCATTGAAGAGGAGAAATTTTATGGACATCGGCAAAGTCAGATGCTTCACAAAAGAGAACAATGGTTGATGCTGTAATTTTGGGTACTCTATTGGGTGCAACATAGGCAAACTCTTCGTTCGAGGGAACATATTCATCGAGGAAGGATCCAGAGATAGGTAGACCGGCCATCCCATATAGATCCCATAAAGTGATACTTACTTCCCTTACCGGAAGATTGAAAAAGTTCGTAGTAGAAGACCAATATTTCAGGAAGCCTTTGTAAATCATCGTGTCTTTTTGAAAGAATTCTGAAGTGGCTTCTATGGCGTGATAAATCCTTTCTGTAATAAGGACGTTTTCTTACTTCGTCAAAATCGCTTTGGCCCAAGCACTGTAATATGGATGACTAGTCCAAAGACCCTGTGTTCTAAATTCTTCTTTACCCCACAAAGAGTCGCGATGATGAAAACGTTGTTGAATTGTTTCGAAGAAACGAGTGTAATATAAGGAATGAGGGTCATGACATGGCCTGAGAAAGCGCATGTATCTTACTTGCCCAGTCTTTTGGGTTAAACCTTTATCTGTGAGGTAGCCTTCAAGGATTTGCAGCTCTTTGATCACCCAATTGGATACATATAAGAGCCTGTTCTCTGTCAAGTGGCCCGTCAGTTCACTCTGAAGAATGGACTAGTGGCGCTGAAGTTGCAAAGGGAGAGCAATGGTCTCATCTTTATAAGGGTTGTGAAATTTAATCGCCTCAGTACTTATGTGACACCCCGTACTTTCCAGTACTCGGGTGTTACCATGTAACCTAACTTGGTATAAATACAAACATAGGTTAGACAAGCGTTCACGTTCATTCTAGTCTAAATCCAACCGTTGGAAACGGTCCCAATCCTTACATCAAGCCATCTATCCTATGCTTTAAGGTTTGGATAAACAAATCCATCATTCACTTAACTTTAGAAACTCCCACAGATGTGCACCACTTCATCATTTCGATTAGGCCGCTTGATTACTAAACTCTCCAATGATTTTCACCTAAACTAGGCCGAGAACCCTAGGGATCACCACTGATCATATTTTGTAATGATTTGACCGTCGGATCTTCATAGATCGTAACATAACCTATGCATCTAGAAAGTGTGACTCACTTACAAATCTAAAATGATCTAATCTTTCTTATCGAACCCTATAGTAAATAAATGGCGTTGGTCAAGGTGCATACCACGATAAACAACTTAGAAAAATAATAAAGATAACAATAATAATGAAGATAATAATAATAATAATAATAATAATAAAATGTAATGACATAAAACCATGAGATCCTACATAGCAGGACCCACAATAAGATCAAAGAAAACGTGCACATATGGAGTAGAAATAATAGTAATGAAATAAATAATTACAATAATAAATATTATCATTAAAAGTATGGTAACATGGTTGTTAATGTATTAGGCCATTTGATCCATAATCCAACCACCAAATTACTGTTAAGTAGTCCTATAGACCCTTTGTACCGTTGGTAATAACTTTAGATATAATCTTACCATCGGATCGTGAAAATCCACAAACGTGATTTGAATCAAGTCGTGGGGCCCGCCTGGGCCTTGGATCTGCCCCATCTTTAGTCAAATACACCCCCCCCCCCCCCCCCCCCCAAGTGAATGGATGGTGGGGATTGGGCAAAACATCACTGTGAGCTCCACACCTACATGCATGTACACCAGGGCGTGGTACACCTGATGTACACCGGACCTGCCCGAGCCTACCCGAAGAGGAAAGACCCCTCCCTCCTTCCTCGTTCTCGGCCAGCTAACGGACGCTGTCTGTTCCTTTGATCCGTGGCCCACCGTCACGGCCCATCTCCTTGATCTGGACCGTCCATCAGATTCAGAACATAGCTCTGACCAAAACTAAGAAAATTTTGTGCAGTCCAATGCGTGTGCGTACGCACAATCCTTTGTACAAGCGAGACTTACAAGCACATGCTTTCCCAAAAAAACGGAAATCCAATTCCGTTGCTGCCACGAGGGCGATCCGTGTGAGGAAAAAACCTCTCATCTTAGCCCTCCATTCGGGCACATCTCGGCTGTCCATTCTAGATGTGGTTTAGGGCTTAGGGCTTCAAAAACCACGACCGGTCTCTATTCTACCCACTATTTTGAAAGCGGTTTCAGACAGAGGAGATCCTAACCACTTACTATTGATCCGATGGTTTATGAGGAATCAGGACAAGCATAAGAGGTGTGTGGATCGAGGAAACAGGAGCTAGCTCCTCCATTTTCGCAGCCGCAAACTATCCTAAAGCTTCGAAAAAGCTTATCTATAAGCTTCTTAGAGCCCATATGAACCATCCCATGTGGTCGGATTTAAGAAAGAGGCAGTGTGTGGGACTTTGCCATGGACGCCGATTGTCTTCCTCGGCCAAGCGCACCGAGTCTGTCTGGATTTGGCGCCTACATTGCTGGGCGTTTCCAGTAGCAGATGGGGAGAGGAAAGAAGAAGAGAAACATGAAAGAAAGGAAAGAAATGAAGGAAGAAAAGAGAAAGAAAAGAGGGAGAGGAAGAGAAACAGAGAGGGGAGTCGGGTTGGTGCGACTGTACCCTGTTACTACCATTGGGTTGCTGATGCAGTCAAGTTGCTGACTGAGTGGAACTTGGCCCGGGTCTGGCTGGAACCTCAGGGTTGAGGGAAAGGGAAATCAAGGAGAAAGAGAAGAGAAAGAGAGAGATTTCAAGGGGGAAACAGTGGCTACTGCCGTCTTGGGCACTGCACTAGCCCTGGCCGCGGCTGACATTACTGGACGGCCAGCAGAAGGAAGAAAAGGAAAGAGAGGGAACAGAGGGAGCGAAGAGAGGAGAAACCGAAGAGAGTGAGTAGGAGAGCCGCAACTGCCACAGCTGTTACAACAACACTACACCACGCAACCGAGATTTTCTGAGCAAGCCACTCATTTTGCTGAGTCCAGATGTTGGACGTGTGTTGCAGGTTTAGGAAATCCGATTCTCTCCGAGGTGATCTACTGCCGAAATTATTCCGTTTGCAGCAATTGCAAGTCCTCGATTTGAGTTACAATGATTTTTCCGGCTGTGATTTTATCTGAATGGTGGGCCGAGACCAGCCCCTTAATGGACCGTAACTTGGGTTGAAACCAGCCCTTAGGCAGGCCATGATCTGGGCTGGAACCAGTCTCTAGTTTGGGCCACGTGAGGGGCTGAAATCAGCCCAAACTCAGGCTTCTCTAGAAACTACCGTGGGCCACATTCCAAACCACAGCGGGCATCACCAAGTTGCACGCTCAGTGGGCCACGCCATGAATCTTAGTGGGCCGCATTGTGAATCTCTGTGGGCCGCACTATGAACCTCTATGGATCGCGCACGGGCCATGTCACAAAAATCCGTAGGCCTCACTTATAGGGTGGGCCTGGGTTTCAGATACTTGTCCCAAGTGGGCCTCACCATATACTTTAGCTGGGCCGTTCACTTGTTGGGCCAAGGACAGACTAACCTAGCCCCATTTTTGGGCTGGTATTGGGCCCAACAGCTAGGCCAAAACAGAGGCCCAGTCCGGCCCTTAGTTAGGAATAATTTTGGGCCCGAATTGGGGCCATTTGTTGGACAGGAATCTGGTGGGCCTGGTCTCTCTAGTTCAGGCCCAAATAATCATATTCATGGGGCCCTTCAAACCCTCACTAGACTCCTTTTGAACGCTACCATAATTATCATTATTAGGATTACTAATATTAGAAATATATGGCCTTTAGTAAATTATCTATACCGATTTAGATATTACATATAAAGATTATTATTATTATTAAATATTAATGTTTTATTCTATCATTATTACATATTATCATTAAGGGTAGGGCATATTATATATTTTCATCACAATGATTATTAGCGTCACGTTAGCTAATATTGGGTATATTATCAATATTAATGGTTGTTTTGAAATCATTGGTATTAACCCTTATTATATTACCATTAGTAAATATTCTGTTATTATTACTTAGGAGGTTATTAGTCATTAGGTAATGAGGGAATGTTTAAATATGAACTTATGAACCATCATCATTAATATTGATGAATTAATACTCCTATTATAAATATTATTTGATCCATTATACAATAATAATAATAATAATAATAATAATAATAATAACAACAACAACATTAATAATAATTTAGAATCCAAATCCTAGAATCTAAGCATTTGACTAAACTCTAGGATAAAAACTTAATTTCACATCAAAACCCTAAGAACAAGTAAATCCAAGCCCTAGGCTATAATCTTAAACTTTAGGTAGTGTGTAGAACTTAGATGTAATTGTACATCCTGATTTATGGTAGGATTTGATTTTAAGGGAACGCGCATTCCCTAAGCGATGCAAACTATAAGGTGATGATTCTTCCCCTTAAGCTTTCCATCTTCCTATTAGCTTAAGTTATAGTTTGTATTTCAATTTATAATTGATATCTCCCTTTTATAATCACATGTGTTAATTGTTGGAATTGAATTGCTACATTACATGCTTAATATTTATCTTATATATTTATTCATGCTTGTGGATTATTTGTGGATTGCTTATAGAACTTAAACTGGTACATCAGTGGGAACCCCCACCTATATATGTACACCCATACTTGGGATGTAACTCGACTGGCTGTGATTGTAATGGACCTTTGGCTTAGTGGTTATTGGATGGTGGTTTAAATTAACCATTGATGTGGGCCTTCCATCCAGAGTTGTTGTGTCCAATGGTTTTCAAGGATGGTCTTTTATCGCATGATTTTGATACTCACCCTATGCGACTTATTTTGATAATTGCCCTATGTGGCTTGCTTTGATATTGCCCTATGTGGCTTTGTTCTGGTAATTTTTCTATATGGGTTCGATGCTTTATATTGTGCAACCATGCAATGGTAAGCCCTATATACTATAATATGATTAGCCACTACTCGACGGGCTTCCATTAAATATCCTAAGGTGGTAGTCTCATGAGCCGGGGATGGTGGTATGGGACCTATACCTGAGCTGTCGGCCTACGCTGGTGACAAAATCTCGTAGTGACCTTTGAGCTTATTTAAAATGGTTGGTTGTAATTGGACTAATAATGGGCTGGCTAATCATGCATACATGGTATATTAAGATGACTTGGATCATTATGCCCATGCGATTACGCTGAGTGTTGCGCTAATGACCAGTCATTCGATATATGATAATGACTTGGATCATCATGCCCATGTGATTACGCTGAGTGTTACGCTGATGACAAGTCATATTCATGGGTGACGAGCCCAATATTCGACTGGATGTTTTTTCCAGGTCGATGATTACATGGGTGATGAGCCCACTGTCCACACGGATGAGCATCCCCAGAGTGATGATTGCATTCAAGCATCCATGCACATAATAAGACCTACATCATGTATTATTTTGTATGCTTTGTTTTATAACTGTTCTTACCTAATGTGGCGGTGTGTAATCTTGAGGGGAATTCACACTGAGTTAGCCACTCATCCATCAAATGAATATAACCGTATAGGTAGCACAGGTGGCTTAATTGATTTTCAGGTTCGGGCTGATGAAAAACCGGGTGTAAGTGCCAGGGTTGCATGACTGTATCTACCTTGAAAAGCTGAGGGGTCTTGTGGCTCAAATTTACTTGCATTCTACTATTTCTCATGTATTGGATCATGTAATTCTTGTATTTGTTAATTTTGGAGACATTGGTTTGTATAAGTCATTATGGGCAACTTCTTGTATATTTGAATGATAATGAAATTTTTCTTTATGTCGATTTGTCCATACTACACTCATCTACTTACTTTAATAATTAAAAAATGTACACTCGAATTTGACCATCCTTTAAGGTTAACACTCGGGTTTTTAGGACACGAGTCATATACTCGAGTCCTGAAAAGTTGGGGTGGTACAACTTAACTGAATCCCAGGCATTTTGGAAATGTCTTCGATTATGTTCTCGAATCTTTTCCTGAAAAGCTTCGTCTTTGTTCTTTTCTCTTATTTGTTTTGGAATGGTTGGAGTAAGAGAAGCCTCTGCAGCGGAAGGACGGAAGTCGTCTGTGCGAAAGTTGGCTATGCATTTCAACAAATCCTCCCAATCAGACTGTTGTCCTGAAGTGGGGGGTCCCTAAATTTCCTACATTAGTATGGCCGTGCGGATATGTTCGGATAAGTGTTGGATATGATCGACAAAGTTAATGATGACAAGAGTCAGCTATTTGAAGAAGGAAGTGTAGTTCTCGCCAGATCGGAGTCTTTTCTGATTGTAGGTCTCGGCAGATGGCGAGTCAGATGGCCCAGCAGTACTTGGGGAGGCAAGAGGTCTTTTTGAGCTTGCCATTGGAAATCTATACAGGAGTCGGTAAAAAATTAAAGTCAGGAAGAAAGGTTTATTAAGCTAAAAAGAGAAGTATAAAAGATTGCTGAGAAGAGAAGATAAATTTGAAGTACAAAAGAATGTTCAAGCACAAGTCATTGTGCGCAAAGGGTTGCATGTAAAGTGCTGTGCGCAAGGGCATTGTGTGCTACCTGTCCTTGTGTGCAGAGTTTTGACTAAGTAAGAAGAGGCGTTGTGCGCAAATCATTGTACGAGATAAGATGTTGCGCACAAAAAGGTGTTGTGCAGGACAAGATGTTGCGCGCAAAAAGGTGTTGTGTGGGACAGTCGTTGTGCAGCGCACAATGATGTTAGAGCATGAAGATGGTATCTTGATGCAGAAACAGTATGAAGCAGCAGGGAAAAGTGGCAGAAAAGAATACAAGTCCCGTATTTATAAGTGGGGTTCGGGCCGTTGTGCGGTAACCGTTGCGCGGTGAAGGATGTGCGCAATTCGTTGTGCGCAGATCAGTAAGCGCACAACAAAGAAAATAATTGTGCTAAAAGGATTAATGATGTGCACAATAAAGGAGAGCAAAAAAATAGTATTTAGAATAAATTTTTATTGATCCTACATTATTTATTTTATAGGTGTAAAAACAAAAAATGCAGGATCAAGGGGGCATCGGTTGAGGCATGAAAAGAGAAAAAGGTAGTAGAAAGATCATTATGCGCCAATCGTTGTACGCAAAACGTTGTGCGGAATTAAGTATTGTGTGCAAATTGTTGTGCAAAGATAAACCCTGAAACATAGATAACCGCATAAAGGGGTCCGCACAAAGAGATCTGCACACCAGGGTCCGTACAAGAAGATCTGCACACCAGGGTCCACACAAGAAGGTCCGCACACCTGGGTCCGCACAAAGGGGTCCGCACGGAGATGGCCACGTAAAGGATTTCTCATAATGAGGGCCATACAAAGGATTCCGCCACATTGACTATGTGGCATGTTCGCACATGTGAGAAGGCTATAAATACCTCTGACCCGTCAGTAAGGGGTTAGAAGCAGCCAATCAAGAAGTAGGAGAAGAGTTTGAGAAGAGAAAGAGGTAGAGCCTGCTTGCCTTGTGCGGGATAGGTGTTATGCGGCGCACAACACCATTAGCGCACAAACACTTTTAGAGCACAACAGGTTTGAGCGCACAACAGAGCTGGCACACAATGGATCCTGCCGCACAATGGATCCTCCTTACACAATGAATGCTGGCGCATAATAGACCTGGGCACACAATGCTATTACGGGCACACAACAGTGTTCAGTATTCGGTGCATAATAGTTTGTAATATACGATGCGTCCAGCAATCATTGCCTTAACGCATAATATCTTTTATTTGTTTTTTTTTAATCATAAGTATATTTTGGAATCAAAGGAGAAAGGGATGTAAAAGAACTTGGAATAAATAAATAATCTGATTGTCTTCTTTGTCTTTTTTTTGTTAATTATTAAGTGAACGATGTAAGTGCTATGGTTTCTAGCTCCTATAATTGTCAAATTTGGTAGTGCCAAAACCTCTTTTGGAATCTGTGTCTTGTGTAGCTCTTATACATCATGAAGACTTTGCATCACTCAAGAACAAAGGTCTTTACTTCAAGAATGACAAAATTACATGGCCTTGTTCGAGTACACCATCAAGTGAGTGTTCGATGTTCAAGATTCATAGTTTAAGCTCCAAGTCTCCAAGTCAAGACAAAGTCTATGTACTTTGAACCTCAAGCTCAAGATTCAAGATATTTGAAGTTTAAGCTTCTTAAGGCTATAAATTCAAGTTTGAATATTCTTCAAAAGGTTTCAAGTTCAAGCTTCATTCTTTAAACAAGATCTCAAGCTTCATGAACTTAAAAGAATGAGTATCAACTGAAGAAAAAGAGATTTCAATGTTCATACATCATGGTTAAGGTATGAATGACCTTAGATTGACCTTAGGGTATGTCATTTTGAATACATAATTCAATTATATCAATTTATAAGTGAATAGACTGGTTCTCGACTAGTCCTGGACTCTGCATGACTAGTCCTAGCACTGGCTCGACCAGTCCAAGAAATTCCACCACCAGTCATAAGTTTGTTGCAGATTTTTTGGAATTTTTTGTTAAGCCACGACCAGTCCTAGAGACTGCTCAACTGGTCATGTGAACAGTGCTCAACTCGCTCACGACCAGTCTTGCAGTTATGACTCAAATTCCAGCAACTAATCCAGGTTCCACATGACCAGTCGTGGATAGGTCATGGCCAGTCGAGGATGACCAGTCATGGAGGTCCCTCGACTGGCCATGAATGTCCTACAACAATCGCGTTCAAAAGTTTAAAAAACAGTTGGTCTTACGACTAGTCGTGGTGTCCTCAGGACCAGTCGTGAATGCAATTTCTTCACTTATAAATAGAGCACGAATTTCAGAGTTTTTCACTTCAATTCGAGATAAATCAATACGTCACTCTGAGAAATAAGTTAGTGTTCTTTTTAAACTATATTGTGCTCATTTAATATTCTCTTAATTTAGATTTGTTATATTTAATTTTGTATTCTATATTCCATTCATATTTGAAGAAGGGATTGAGACTTACCCTTTCTTGGAATCAAAATCAAATAGTGTTAGCCCAACTTGGTTTAATCTAAATCAATTTAGAACTTAGAACTATTTTATAAGTGAGTTTGGACATTAAACTTCTATGTTGAAATTCTACTCCGATTTGGTTATACTGGGCGGCATCAAAAGGAGAATATCCAGATATTTTACATTATTGTAAATTTCTGTTTTGGTTTTTGAGATTGTGCTAGAAAAATCTCAGTTTTGGTTTGTTTGAGGTGATCTAGAAAATTCAGAGTGTGGGGTTTTTGAATTGTGTATGCCCACTTGAAAGATACAATTATGAGGGTTTTAGGTGAACTTGGGAAAACCTATTTTCATAGTGAACGCTAATATCCACTATGTGAGGATATTAGGAGTGGAGTAGTTGTGTGGCTATTTTTCTAAACAGTTGGTGTACACACAAGCAAACCACTATAATTCTTTGTGTCTTGTGGTTTAATTGTTTATTTATTTGTGTGGATGATTGTAATTTCCCTTATTACATTTGTGGAGAATGCTGTAATCCTTATGTGGATGTGTGAGAATGTTGTAATGGCTTAGATTTCCTTTCTTACTATTTATTTTTTATTCCTCTATAACAGTTTGAGTTTTTGATACACAAACCGTTCTAGTAAGGTTGTCCTGCCATAAACCCTTGCTTTTATGGTGTAAGGTTGTCCTTAGAACAACATCTGTATCAACCCTCTCAATACTCGTTCTTTTGAGGTTGTCTTTAAATTTAGCATTGTGGGATTATCTATTGCTATCTGTATTTAATTTATTTAAATTCTGCTGTTAAGTTTTAATTTGGCATAGTCCTATTGACTCCCCCCCCCCTCCCCCCCTCTAGGACATAAAGCTCGGCCTTTTCAAATGAAATTTCTTGAATCAAACACATTTGTTTCTTGTTCGAAACAAAATAAATTTGGCTTTGCAGCAGAAGGACAGACATCGTCTATGCGAAAGTTGGCTGTGCATTTCAACCAATCCCCCCAATCAAACTGTTGTCCTGAAGTGGGGGGTTCCTCTATTTCCTTCATCAGTACGGCCATGCGGATATGTTAGGATAAGCGTTGGATATGATCGGCAAAGTTAATGATGACAGGAGCCGACTGTTTAAAGAAGGAATGTAGTTCTCGCCAGATCGGAGTCTTTTTTAATTGTGGGTCTTGGCAGATGGCGGGTCAGACGGTCCAGCAGTACTTGGGGAGGCAAGAGGTCTTTTTGAGCTTGCCATTGGAAATCTATACAGGAGTCAGTAAAAAATTAAAGTCAGGAAGAAAGGTTTATTAAGCTAAAAAGAGAAGTATAAAAGAATGTTGAGAAGAGAGGATAAATAAATTTGAAGTACAGAAGAATGTTCAAGCACAAGTCATTGTGCGCAAAGGGTTGCGCACAATGTGTTGTGCGCAAGGGCATTGCGCGCTACCTATCCTTGTGCGCAGAGTTTTGACTAAGTACGAAGAGGTGTTGTGCGTAAATCATTGTGCGGGACAAGATGTTGGCGCAAAAAGGTATTGTGCAGGATAAGATGTCGCGCGCAAAAAGGTGTTGTGCAGGATAGTTGTTGTGTGGCACGCAATGATGTTAGTGCACAAAGATGGTAGCTTGATGTAGAAACAATATGAAGTAGCAGGGAAAAGTGGCAGAAAAGGATACAAGTCTCGTATTTGTAAGGGGGGTTTGGGCTATTGTGCGGTAACCGTTGCACGGTGAAGGATGTACACAATTCGTTGTGCTTAGATCAGTAAGCGCACAATGACTAAAATAATTGGGCTAAAAGGATTAATGATGCGCACAATAAAGGAGAGTAAAAAATAGTATTTGGAATAAATTTTTATTGATCCTACATTATTTATTCTGTAGGTGTAAAAATGAAAAATGCAGGATCAAGGGGGCATCTGTTGAGGCATAAAAAGAGAAAAAGGTAGCAGAAAGATCGTTGTACGCAAATCATTGTGTGTGAATCACTGTGCGCAAAACGTTGTGCGGAATTAAGTGTTGTACGCAAATCATTGTGCGGAGATAAACCATGGAACATAGATAACCACACAAAGGGGTTTACACAAGGAGATCTGCACACCAGGGTCCACACAAGGAGATCCGCACACTAGGGTCTGCATGAAAGAGTCCGCACACCTGGGTCCGCACAAAGGGGTCCGCACGGAGATGGTTGTGCAAAGGATTGTGCACAATGAGGGCCGCGCAAAGGATTCCGCACATTGACTACGTGGCATGTTTGCACATGTGAGAAGGCTATACCAGCCAATCAAGAAGCAGGAAAAGAGTCCGAGAAGAGAGAGGTAGAGCCCGCTCGCATTGTGTGGGATAGGTCCTGGCGCACAATGCTATTAATGGGCACACAACAGTGTTCAGTATTCAGTGCACAATAGTCTACAATATACGATGCTTCCAGCAATCATTGCCTTAACACATAATATCTTTTATTTGTTGTTTTTATCGTAAGTCTATTTTGGAATCAAAGGAGAAATGGATGTAAAAGAACTTGGAATAAATAAATAATGTGATTGTCTTCTTTGTCTTCTTCTGTTAATTATTAAGTGAATGAAATTTTTCGAATTAAACACATTTGTTTCTTATTTGAAACAAAATAAATTTAGCTCTGCAGTGGAAGGACGGATGTCGTCTGTGCGAAAGTTGGCTGTGCATTTCAACCAATCCTCCCAATCAGACTGTTGTCCTGAAGTGGGGGGTCCCTCTTTTTCCTTCATAAGTATGACCATGCGGATATGTTCGGATAAGCATTGGATACGATCGGCAAAGTTAATGATGAAAGGAATCGGCTCTTTGAAGAAGGAAGTGTAGTTCTCGCTAAATCGTAGTCTTTTCTGATTGTGGGTCTCGATAGATGGTGAGTCAAACGGCTCAACAGTACTTGGGGAGGTAAGAGGTCCTTTTGAGCTTGCCATTGAAAATCTATATAGGAGTCGGTGAAAAATTAAAGTCAGGAAGAAAGGTTTATTAAGCTTAAAAAGAGAAGTATAAAAGATTGCTGAGAAGAAAGGATAAATAAATTTGAAGTATAGAAGAATGTTCAAGCACAAGTCATTGTGCGCAAAGGGTTGCGCGCAAAGTGCTGTGCGCAAGGGTGTTGTGTGCTACCTGTCCTTGTGCGCAGAATTTTGACTAAGTACGAAGAGGTGTTGTGCAGTACAAGATGTTGCGCGTAAAAAGGTGTTGTGCGAGACAAGATGTTGCGCGCAAGAAGGTGTTGTGCGGGACAGTCGTTATGCGGTGCGCAAATGAAAAGGCCAAGCTATATGTCCTAGAGAGGGACTATGCCAAATTAAAATGATAACAACAGAATTTAATTAAATAAAGGAAAGATAGCGCTTCAAACAATCCACAATACTGAAATGTAAAGCAACCTTAAAATTCTAGATGTTCTAAGGACAACCTTACACCATAAAAACCAAGGGTTTATGGTAAGGACAACCTTACTAGAACAATCTAAGAATCAATAACACAAATAGAAGAGAAATAAAATAGCAAGAATTAAAATCTACACTATTACAACATTCCTCATAATGCTTGAAATGAAAATATTACAATATTCACATTCACAAATACATCCCACAACTTTGAATGATAAAAGATATAGAAAATAAATCACACACCCACAAAACACAAAGAATTATAGTGGTTCGCCTGTGTGTACACCAACTGTTCAATAATAGCCACACAGCTACTCCACTCCTAATATCCTCACACAGTGGATATTAGTGTTCATTATGAAAATAGGTTTTTCTCAAGTTCACCTAAAACCTGCACAATTGTGTCTTTCAAGTGGGCTTACACAATTCAAAAACCACACTCTCTGAGTTTTCTGGCTCTCCTCAGATAACCAAAACGAATGAGATTTTTCTGGCTTAACCTCAAAAGAAACTAACACAATAGAAATTACAATAATGTAAAATACCTGTATTTCTCCTTTTGTTGCAGCCCGGAAGAACCAAGACGGAGTAGAAATTCGAATATCAAAGTTCAATGTCCACACTCACTTTGAAATGGTTCTAGGTTCTAATTGATTTTAAATCAAATCAAGTTGGGGCTAGCTCTATTTGATTTTGATTCTAAGAAGTGGAATATCACAATTCCTCTTTCAAATCAGATTAGAATGCAGAAACAAAATCAAATATAAAAAGCTAATAAAAAGAGAATATTAAATATGCACAATCTAGCTTAAGAAGATTACAAACTTATCTCTCAGAGTGATGCCTTGATTTTACTTGAATTGGATATCAAACTCTGAAAATTGAGCTCTATTTATAGTTGCAGAAATCATGTCTACGACTGGTCCTATGGACTCTACGACTGGTTGTAGAACGAACTGATTTTTGAAAATTTGAGCGTGATTGGATAAAACTGTTCCACGACTGGTCGTAGGCACTTCACGATCGGTCGTGAAGTCTCCACGACTGGTCGTGACTTGTCTATGACTGGTCGTGAGGAGCCAAGAATAGTTGCTGGAGTTTGAGTCGTAGCTGCTGGACTGGTCGTGAGTGAGTCGTGCACTGTTCACACGACCGGTCGAGCAGACTTTAGGACTGGTCGTGGCTTAACAAAAAAATTCTGAAAATTTGCAACAAACTTAGGACTGGTCTTGGAATTTCTTGGACTAGTCGAGCCAGTGCTAGGACTAGTCGAACAGAGTCCAAGACTAGTCTAAGAATAGACCAAAACACTTATAAAATAAGCAATTAACTTATGTATCCGAAATGACCTACCCTAAGGTCAGTCTAAGGTCTTTCATACCTTAAACATGAAGTATGAACATTGAACCTTCTTTTCTTCAGATGATGTATGATCTTTCACGTTCATGAAGCTTGAGATCTCGATACATGATGAAGCTTGAACTTGAGATTTTTGGAAGCTTGAATTCGTAGTTCTTGAGTTGTACTTCACGTTGAGTCTTGAACAAGATCTCGTCTTTCGATGTAGTTTTAAAAAACTGAGCTTTGAAGCTTACAGAAGAGAATAATGTACTTGATCTTGCAGTTCTTGAAGTAGATCTTTGTTCTTAACTTGAAGCATTGTCCTTTTAAATGTGATGCATTGCCTTGAACATATATACCAATGTGCTACACAAGACATAGATTGAGGTTTTGGCACTACAAAATTTGAAAATCAAAGGAGCATGAAACCATAGTACTACAATCTCTCCCTTTATCAAATTTGTGACAAAACACACTCAAAAAATAAGAAAAGCATTTCAATAAAGAATCATGCACTAGTTATAAGAGAAAACTAGTTATAGCCTGGTTAAAGAATCAGGCACCAATTATCATCAACTTAGCACACATCATCATGAACTAGTTAAAACACCTCCTTGCTTACTCCCCCTAAGTAGCACACGTATATCCATAAAAAAATACTACTATCCAATCCCTATCCATACAAGCATAGCAAAATAATTCTCCCCCCTTTTATCACAATATGACAAAGGAAGTAACTAAGATATGTAAGAGGAAAAGAAAAGAGGAATAAGGAAGTAAACTAGTTATGTTATGAAAGATATAAGCAAATTCAAAGATCACATATCATTAACCAGCATAAACCAAATTCATCCAAAGTCAGTCTCAAAAACTGAAAGAAAAGAGTTAAGTATCACAAGAGTTATTACAGCTCACAAAAAAACTTAATCAGATCCAGAAGATGGTGCAAGAATAGATGGATCAATTTGGTGTAAACCCTTGTTTGAGCGCCTCATATATTTGCGCATATAAGCAAATTGAGAATCTTGGGTTATACGAATTTGAGCCACCTGTTCCTCAAGAGATTATAATCGCTCAGCAAAATTAGAAGGCTGATAGTCAGGGTCAGCCTCAGAATCTGATTTAATCTCATTGATGATATCATCCATATTTATATCATCAGGAGATATTAAAATCTACACTATTACAACATTCCCCACAATGCTTGAAATGAAAATATTACAACATTCACATCCACAAATACATCTCACAACTTTGAATGATAAAAGATATAGAAAATAAATTAAATATCTATAAAACACAAAGAATTATAGTGGTTCGCCTATGAGTACACCAACTATTCAACAATAGCCACACAACTACTCCACTCCTAATATCCTCACACAGTGGATATTAGCGTTCACTATAAAAATAGGTTTTTCTCAGGTGCACCTAAAACCCGCACAATTGTGTCTTTCAAGTGGGCTTACAAAATTCAAAAACCACACTCTCTGAGTTTTCTGGCTCTCCTCAGATAACCAAAATGAATGAGATTTTTTTGGCTTAACCTTAAAAGAAACTAACACAATAGAAATTACAATAATGTAAAATACCTGGATTTCTTCTTTTGTTGCAGCCCGGAAGAACCAAGATGGAGTAGAAATTCATATATAGAAGTTCAATGTCCACACTCACTTTGAAATGGTTCTAGGTTCTAATTAATTTTAAATTAAATCAAGTTGGGGCTAGCTATATTTGATTTTGATTCCAAGAAGTGGAATATCACAATTTCTCTTTCAAATCAGATTGGAATGCAGAAACAAAATCAAATATAAAAAGCTAATAAAAAGAGACTATTAAATATGTACAATCTAGTTTAAGAAGATTACAAACTTATCTCTCAGAGTGATGCCTTGATTTTACTTGAATTGGATATCAAACTCTGAAAATCGAGCTCTATTTATAGTTGTAGAAATCACGTCTACGACTGGTCCTGTGGACTCTACTACTAGTCGTAGAACGAACTAATTTTTGAAATTTTGAGCACGATCGGATAAAATCGTTCCAGACTGGTTGTAGGCACTTCATGACCGGTCGTGAGACTTCCACGACTGGTCGTGACCTATCCATGACTGGTCGTGAGGAGCCAGGAATAGTTGCTGGAGTTTGAGTTGTAGCTGTTGGACTAGTCGTGAATGAGTCATGCACTGTTCACACGACCGGTCGAGTAGACTCTAGGATTGGTCGTGGCTTAACAAAAAAATTCTGAAAATTTGCAACAAACTTAGGACTGGTCTTGGAATTTCTTGGACTGGTCCAGCTAGTGCTAGGACTAGTCGAACAGGGTCCAGGACTAGTCTAAGAATAGACTAAAACACTTATAAAATAAGCAATTAACTTATGTATCCGAAATGACCTACCCTAAGGTCAATCTAAGGTCTTTCATACCTTAAACATGAAGTATGAACATTGAACCTTCTTTTCTTCAGATGATGGATGATCTTTGACATTCATGAAGCTTGAGATCTCGACACATGATGAAGCTTAAACTTGAGATTTTTGGAAGCTTGAATTCATAGTTCTTGAGTTGTACTTCACCTTGAGTCTTAAACAAGATCTCGTCTTTTGATGTAGTTTTAAAACAATGAGCTTTAAAGCTTACAGAAGAGAACAATGTACTTGATCTTGTAGTTCTTAAAGTAGATCTTTGTTCTTGACTTGAAGCATTGTCCTTGTAAATGTGATGCATTGCCTTGAACATATATACTAATGTGCTACACAAGACACGGATTGAGGTTTTGGCACTACAAAATTCGACAATCAAAGGAGCATGAAACCATAGTACTTACAGCAATGATGTTAGAGCACAAAGATGGTAGCTTGATGCAGAAACAATATAAAGCAACAGGGAAAAGTGGTGAAAAAGAATACAAGTCCCATATTTATAAGCGGGGTCTGGGCCGTTGTGCGGTAACTGTTACGCGGTGAAGGATGTGCGTAGATCAGTAAGCACATAATGAAGAAAATAATTGCGCTAAAAGGATTAAAAATGCGCACAATAAAGGAAAGCAAAAAATAGTATTTGGAATAAATTTTTATTGATCCTATATTATTTATTTTGTAGGTGTAAAAAAATGCAGGATTAAGGGGGCATCTGTTGAGGTATAAAAAGAGAAAAAGATAACAGAAAGATCGTTGTGCGCAAATCGTTGTGCGTGAATCGCTGTGCGTAAAATGTTGTGTGCAATTAAGTGTTATGCGCAAATTGTTGTGTGGAGATAAACCATGAAACAGAGATAACTGCACAAAGAGGTCCGTACAAGGAGATCCGCACACCAGGGTCCGCATAAGGAGATGCACAAGAAGGTCCACACACCTGGGTCCGCACAAAAGGGTCCGCACAGAGATGGTCGTGCAAAGGATTGCACACAATGATGGTTGCGCAAAGGATTCTGCACATTGACTATGTGGCATGTTCGCATGTGTGAGAAGGTTATAAATACCCCTGACCCATCAGTAAGTGGTATTTATAACCAATCGAGAAGCAGGAGAAGAGTCCGAGAAAAGAAAGAGGTAGAGGCTGCTCGCATTGTGTGGGATAGGTGTTGTGCGGCGCATAACACCATTGGCTCACAAACACTGTTAGCGAACAACAGGTCTGACTGCACAACAGAGCTGGCGCACAATGGATCCTGGCGCACAATGGATCCTCCTGGCGCATAATGGATCCTGGCGCACAATGGATCCTGGCGCACAATGGATCCTCCAGGCTCGCGTTGTACTTGATTTTTAGAGTTTGATATCCAATTCAAGTAAAATCAAGGCATCACGTTGAGAGATAAGTTTATAATCTTCTTAAGATAGATTATGCATATTTAATATTCTCTTTTTATTAGCTTTTTATATTTGATTTTGTTTCTGCATTCCAATCTGATTTGAAAGAGGAATTGTGATATTCGACTTCTTGGAATCAAAATCAAATAGAGCTAGCCCCAACTTGATTTAATTTAAAATCAATTAGAACCTATAACCATTTCAAAGTGAGTGCAAACATTGAACTTCTATATTCAAATTTTTACTCCATCTTGGTTCTTTCGGGCTGCAACAAAAGAAGAAATCCAGGTATTTTACATTATGTAATTTCTATTGTGTTGGTTTCTTTTGAGGTTAAGCCAGAAAAATCTCATTCTTTTTTGTTATTTGAGGAGAGCCAGAAAACTCAGAGAGTGTGGTTTTTGAATTGTGTAAGCCCACTTGAAAGACACAATTGTGAGGGTTCTAGGTGAACCTGAAAAAACCCTATTTTCATAGTGAACTCTAATATCCACTGTGTGAGGATATGAGGAGTGGTGTAGCTGTGTGGCTGTTATTGAACAGTTGGTGTACACACAGGCGAACCACTATAATTCTTTGTGTTTTGTAGATGTGTGATTTATTTTCTATATCTTTTATCATTCAAAGTTGTGGGATGTATTTGTGGATGTGAATGTTGTAATATTTTCATTTCAAGCATTATGAGGAATGCTGTAATAGTGTAGATTTTAATTCTTGCTATTTTATTTCTCTTCAGTTTGTGTTATTGATTCTTAGATTGTTCTAGTAAGGTTGTCCTTGCCATAAACCCTTGGTTTTTATGGTGTAACGTTGTCCCTAGAACATATAGAAATTTAAGGTTGCTTTACATTTCAGTATTGTGGATTGTTTAAAGCACTATTTTTCCTTTATTTAATTAAATTCCGTTGTTATCATTTTAATTTTGCACAGTCCTATTCACCCCCCCCCCCCCCTCTAGGACATATAGCTTGGGCTTTTCAAGTGCTATCAAAGCCTAATAGCTCGTTCTAATTGTTATATTTTTGGATTTATTTCCTGAGCTAATCGATCTAAGTTATTTATGAGATGTCAAATTTTGATAGCCTTTCAGTCGCTAGGCCTCCACCATTTGATGGCACCAATTATGCCTATTGAAAAGCCAGAATGAGGATTTTTTAAAAATCCATGGATGAGAGCGTGTGGCAAGCCACAGTGACTGAATGGACCCCGCCAACCACTGAAGTAACTGGAATCGATGGATCCTAATCTATGAGAATTACACCTTACTTCTCTTGGACCACACTTCAGAAAAGTGAGAGTAGTGCAAATGTAAAAGCACTAAATGCAATCACTTGCGCACTATCACCGGATGAATTCAAAAGAATTATATTCTGTGATTCTGCAAAGCAAGTTTTAGATATTTTAGAAATGACACACGAGGGAACATCAATTGTCAAGAAATCTAAAGTCCAAATCCTCACAACCAAATTTGAGGAAATATGTATGGAAGAAAATGAAATGTTCATGGACTTCTATACAAGATTGAATGACATTGTGAACTCTATGTGGGGTCTTGGTGATAAAATCCTAGAAAGTAAAGTGTGTGCAAAAATACTACGCTCACTTCCTAAATGGTTCAATTTTAAGGTAACTGCGATCCAGGAACTTCGTGATATGGATAATATGAGGGTAGAAGAATTAGTTGGCTCTTTACAGACCTATGAGTTAACTTTTAAAGCTCCTAAAGGTAAATCTATCACCCTTAAATCTTCTAAAAATGTTTTTCAAGAAAATAATAGCAATTCTGATTTAGAAAACTCTGAAGATGATATGGCCCTTTTAGCAAAAAAGTTTTACAAAATTTTCAAAAGTAAAAAGAGGGTTGATTTTCAAAAATCTAATGATAAGAAGAAATCTAAACCTAAAACTCGAAAATCTTTAAAAGACAGTCAATGTTACAACTGTCATGAATATGAGCATTTAGCAAACAGGTGTCCTAAAAAGGACAAACCTGAAAAGAAAGGAATGTTGGCTACTTAGGATGAATCCTCTGACTCTGAAGCCTCTTCTGAATCAGAAGATTCTGAAACTGAGTCGGGTAGTGAAGTTAAAGCCCTTATGACTCTAGCCAAATTCACTATTTCAGATAATGATGATTCAACTAGTGAAGAAAATCTGAATAGTGATCATGAAAATGAAGATGATCTTCAAGATATTTATAATGCCCTTTACAAGGAGAGTTGTAAAATTGCTGTTAAACTTAAACTTCAGAAAAAAAAAGTTTTCAAAGCTTAAAGAAAACTTTGATTATCTTGTTTTAGAAAAATCCCACATTTCAGATTGTTATGAAAAATGCAAATTCAATTTAGAATTTAAAACCTCCCTTATTGAAAATCTGAAATCTGAAAATGAAAAACTTAAACTTGAAGTCTCTTCACTTTTGAGTTTAAAGGATACATGGAGGTTTGCTCAAGGTGATCTAAAGTTAGAAAAACTTTTATCTGGAACAAGAAAATGTGGTGACCGATCCGATTTGGGCTATGATAGAAATATTCCTCCTAAACAGAAGAATACTCCTCCTAAGTTTGTGAAAGGACAGTCCTCAAACTCAAAAGGGAATAGTTCAAATCAAAATTTTTCTAAAAATGCTAAAACTTTTCAATCTTACAAACCTAAAATTAATCATATCAACTGTAAAAATCAGAATCGAAACCCATTAGCTGAAAAAATAGTTAATTTTCTTAAGGAGCTCTTAAAATCTAACTTAGTGGGTCATTCTTACAACAACTACAAACATAAGAAGACCAAATATACTCCTAAACCCAAAACAATTATGAAATGGGTTCCTAAGGTTACTTGGTTGCCCACACGACTTTCAAAGCTACAAGTCATTCAAAGTGGTACTTAGATAGTGGATGCTCAAGGCATATGACTGGTGATAAAGGTCTATTCACCGATCTTAAAGACATGGCTGATGGTTCAGTCACATTTGGAGATGGTAGCAATTGCAAGATTATTGGCTAAGGTACGGTTCAACTCTTTAACCTTTCCTTATTTGAAAATGTTTTATACGTTAAAGGGTTAAAACACAATCTGTTAAGCATATCTCAAATATGAGATAACAATCATAGTATAAAATTTACTAACTAAGGTTGTGAAATTTTAAATAAAAAGGGTTCTTTAATATTAATTGGTCATAGAACTTCTGAAAACTGTTACATTGTTAGTGATTCTAACTCATCTAGTCAATCGTGTTACATGGTCCATACCAATGAGACTGAGTTATGGCATAAACACCTTGGACATGTACACTACCGTAATTTGTATAGATTAAGTAAAAGAGAACTGATAAGAGGTCTACCTAAATTACAGAAAGTAGACAAAATATATGGTGAATGCCAAATTAGCAAACAAACTAGGAGTGCTCACAAAAAGGTGGACTCCAATGTCACATCAAAACCGCTTGAGCTTCTCCCTATGGATCTTATGGGACCAACTAGGACGGAGAGTCGAGATGGTAAAAAATATATACTCGTAATTGTGGATGATTTTACTAGATTCACTTGGGTAGCCTTCTTAAGGGATAAATCAGAAACCCTTAATGAAGTAAAAAGAGTTCTCAAACGAATCCAAACGGAAAAAGGTTCTCAAGTCTGTAAGATCCATAGTGATCATAGATAAGAATTTGAGAATAGCAGTTTTGAGAAATTCTGTTGCGATCAGGGAATATCACATGAATTCCCTGCACCCAAAACTCCACAATAAAATGGAATTGTTGAAAAAAAATAGAATGCTTCAAGAAATGACAAATATAATGTTGAATAGTTTGAAGCTCCCTAAAAATCTTTGGGCTGAAGCTATAAATACAGCATGCTATATAATCAACCGGGTTTATACAAGTAAAAATTATAATAAAATGACTTATGAAATGTGATTCAATAAGAAGCCTACTGTCAAATACTTTCGAGTTTTTGGCAGCAAGTGCTATATTTTACGTGACCATGAAAATCTGGGCAAGTTTGACACTAAAAGTAATGAAGGGATCTTTTTAGGATATTCTTTGAACAGTCAAGCATATCGAGTACTAAATAAGAGGACCAGTATTATTCAAGAGTCCATTAATATGGTCATTGACGATAACTTAAATATACCTGCATCAAATTCAGATAATGATGAAGTTCTTTTAATTGACAAACCAGATACTTCATCAAATCAAACTAACTCTAAACTGAGGACTGTTAAAGATCATCCAACCACTCAAATTCTTGGAAACCCTCTCACTTATGTGCGCACTCGTAGACAACTAGAAGATATATGTAATTATGTGCGCTTTACATCGCAGATAGAACCGGCTAACATTGGATTGTTGCAATACAAGAAGAGCTTATCCAATTTGTAAGAAATGATGTTTGGTATCTTGTTCCTATACCTAAAGATAAACATATTATCAGAACTAAGTGGATTTTCAAAAATAAGTCTGATGAACTTGGTAATATAATTCGAAACAAGGCTAGACTGGTTGTACAAGGGTACACTCAAATTGAAGGCATTGATTATGATGAAACCTTTTCCCCAATAGCTTGTCTTGAATCAATCAGACTATTTATATCCATTGCTTTCTTTAGAAAATTCAAAATTTATCAAATGGATGTAAAGAATGCTTTCTTAAATGGCGATCTACATGAAGAAGTTTATGTTGAACAACCAACGGGTTTTGAAGGCCCTAAGAATTCGATCATGTCTATCGCCTAAAAAAGATTCTCTACGGTTTGAAACAAGCTCCCAGGGCATGGTACAAAAATTGACTAAGTTTCTACTAAGTCATAATTTTCTAATGAGAAGTGTTGATAAGACTCTTTTTATTAAGAAATATAACGATCATATCTTAATAGTGCAGATCTATGTTGATGATATTATTTATGGATCTACTTATACTAACATAACTGTTGAGTTTGCAGATTTAATGAAATCTAAGTTCGAAATGAGCATGGTTGGGGAATTGAATTATTTCCTAGGGTTGCAAGTAAAACAACAACCTGATGGTATTTTTATTTCTCAAACCAAATATGTTTTGAACTTAAATAAAAATTTGGATTTGAGAATGGAAAAAATTTCAATACTCTTATGAGTACAACATTAAGACTCTCAAAAGACTCCACAGGTAAAAGTGTGGATCCTAAATTATATCGCAGGATGATTGGCAGTTTACTTTATTTAACTGCAAGTAGACCTGATATTACTTTTAGTGTTGGTATTTGCACTCGATATTAATCTGACCCTAAAGAGTCCCATCTAACTGCTTTTAAGCTAATTATGTGATATGTCACAAGTTCAGCTAATTTGGGTCTCTGGTATCCATATGATACTAGTGTTTAATTGGCTAGGTACATAGATGCTGATTGGGCTAGTAATATCGATGATAGAAAATCAACCAGTGGTGGTTGTTTCTATATTGGAAATTGTTTAGTTTCTTGGTTTAGTAAGAAGTAAAGTTCTGTATCGCTCTCAACTGTTGAGGCTGAATATATCGCAGCTGGAAATGCATGTACTCAGCTTATATGGATGAATAGAATGTTAAGCGATTATGGAATTGTACAGGATTCAATGGTTTTATATTGTGATAATTCTAGTGTAATAAATATATCTAAAAATCCAATTCAGCATTCACGAACCAAGCACATTAACATTAGATATCATTACATTCGTGAATTAGTGGAAGAAAAGACAATCTCTTTGGATTACATTCCAACCGAGACTCAACTTACTGACATTTTCACTAAACCGCTCGACAAAAGCAGGTTTAATAAATTGAAATTTGTTCTTGGTATGTGCAATTTAAATTGATTATTCATGCATTTTTGTATTATAGTTTATATATTTATTAAATTATAATTTTAAAATTTAGAATTATGTGAAGAATGCGTATTTTTGTCTTTGCACGACCAGTTGAGGACGTACTCGACTAATCGTGGCATGACCAGTCGAGGACGTCCCACGACCAGTTGTGTAGCTCGCTAGATCTTTTAATTTAGGGAAAAACCATTTCTTCCTCATTTCCTCTTTCTTCTCAAACGGGCCATAACACGACTAGTCGTACCCAACTTCTTAATTCATCAAGGTTAGTGCATTATTTCATTTTTTTCTAACAGATTCAAGCTCTAATCACTTCATTTTCTTCCTTGGAGTGCTTAATTTCAAGTTGTCTTGAAATTTTTAGGATTTTCTTCTCCAAAATCTATTTTTGAGAAACCCATTCCACATCTTTTGCAACTCCTTGCTTCTTTGATTTTTCTAGTTACAAATGGATTGTAGAGGGAAAAAGAAAAACACTCATGGTCCTTCATCATCTCATTCTTTAACTATAACAAAACGCCACCTTCGGTCACCCAAAGATGATCCCTCCTATGTGCGGGATTTACGAATGCGCAATGTTATTGTTGAACGACCTGTTGATCTTGATCACATTGCTCCTTTTGGTCTCCTTCCACTTCTTCAAGCTGTAGGATGGGCTAACATTTTACATTGGGGTGGGTCGGCATGCCAGTCTATTGCGTAGGCTATGTTTGCTTACATTTCTAATTTTTCTACTGAGAATTTAACTTTTATAATTGCAATTAGAGAAGGCCCATTTCAAGTTGATCGACACCTGATTTCTGGCCTAATGGATATACCGGTTAGTGATGATGGTATTCCACTTAGCACTCTAGTTAAGAAACCCTCAGAATCAGAAAAACACATGCTTATTAGAGCATTATGCAAATAGATGCGCAATGGAGTCAAAATGGGAATGTGCTTGCTTCAAAGTACTTATTACCTAGATATAGGGCTCTTCATCGAATATTTATTTCAAATCTGTATCCACGTTCTGGTAACAAAATAGAACTGACTTCCTTTATGGTTTGAATTTTACATTCCATCATCTCAGGCATAAATATCTGTCTTCCTTCTTTGATCTGCCATTCTATCATTCAATTTCATCTCCATCTTGGACACAGCGATATTCCATTTGTATTTCTTATTACTGTGTTAGCTACTCACATGCTAGTTGTTATGCCAGTTGGAGAGGCTCCTATTCATCACCTTATTTTCAACAACTCAAATATACACAAAATGAAGTTGCGGTTGGTTGAGGGCCAAGTGGATGTTGGTGATTGTGGAGCTACAGTTGTAAATGAAGAAGAAGGTGGCGATCTACCTCCTAGTGATATAAATATGGATGATATCTAAATTGAGATTGAATCAGATTCTGAGGCTGACCCTGACTATTAACCTTCTAATTTTGTTGAGCGATTACAATCTCTTGAGGAGCAGGTGGCTTAGATTCGTGTAACCCAAGATTCTCAATTTGCTTATATGCACAAATATATGAGGCGCTTAAACAAGGGTTTACACCAAATTGATCCATCTATTCCTACACCATCTTCTGGATCTGATTAAGTTTTTTTTGGGGATGTAATAATTCTTGTGATACATAACTCTTTTCTTTCAGTTTTTAAGACTGACTTTGGATAAATTTGGTTTATGCTGGTTAATGATATGTGATCTTTGATTTTGCTTATATCTTTCATAACATGACTAGTTTGCTTCCTTATTCCTCTTTTCTTTTCTTCTTCCATGTCCTAGTTGCTTCCTTTGTCATATTGTGACAAAAAGGGGGGGAGTTATTTTATTATGCTTGTATGGATATGGATTGGGATTGGATAGTAGTGTGTGCTACTTAGGTAGTGTGTGCTACTTAGGGGGAGTAAGTAAGGAGGTGTTTTGACTAGTTCATGATGATGTATGCTAAGTTGATGATAATTGGTGCATAATTCTTTAACGAGGATGTAACTAGTTTTCCTTTATAACTGGTGCATGATTCTTTATTGAGATGCTTCTCTTATTTTTTGAGTGTGTTTTGTCACAACTTTGATAAAGGGGGAGATTGTAAGTACTATGGTTTCATGCTCCTTTGATTGTCAAATTTTGTAGTGCCAAAACCTCAATCTGTGTCTTGTGTAGCACATTGGTATATATGTTCAAGGCAATGCATCACATGTTCAAGGACAATGTTTCAAGTCAAGAACAAAGATTTACTTCAAGAACTGCAAGATCAAGTACATTGTTCTCTTCTGTAAGCTTAAAAGCTCATTATTTTAAAATTACATCGAAAGACGAGATCTTGTTCAAGACTCAAGGTGAAGTACAACTCAAGAACTACGAATTCAAGCTTTCAAAAATCTTAAGTTTAAGCTTCATCATGTGTCGAGATCTCAAGATTCATGAACATCAAAGATCATCCATCATCTGAAGAAATGAAGGTTCAATGTTCATTCTTCATGTTTAAGGTGTGAAAGACCTTAGATTGACCTTAGGGTAGGTCATTTCAGATACATAAGTTAATTGCTTATTTTATAAGTGTTTTAGTTTGTTCTTCGACTAGTCCTGGACTCTGTTCGACTAGTCCTAGCACTAGCTCGACCAGTCCAAGAAATTCGAAGACCAGTCCTAAGTTTGTTACAAATTTTTAGAATTTTTTTGTTAAGCCACGACCAGTCCTGGAGTCTGCTCGACTGGTCGTGTGAACAGTGCCCGACTCGTTCACGACTAGTCTAGCAGCTACAACTCAAACTCCAGCAACTATTCCTGGCTCCTCATGACCAGTCATGGAGGTCTCATGACCGGTCGTGAAGTGCCTACGACGGTCATGGAACGATTTTATCTGATCGCGCTCAAAATTTCAAAAATCAGTTCGTTCTACGACCAGTCGTCGTGTCCACAGGACCAGTCATAGACGTGATTTCTGCAACTATAAATAGAGTACGATTTTCAGAGTTTGATATCCAATTCAAGTAAAATCAAGGCATCACTCTGAGAGATAAGTTTGTAATCTTCTTAAGCTAGATTGTGCATATTTAATATTCTCTTTTTATTAGCATTTTATATTTGATTTTATTTCTACATTCCAATCTGATTTGAAAGAGGAATTGTGATATTCCACTTCTTGGAATCAAAATCAAATAGAGCTAGCCTTTACTTAATTTAATTTAAAATCAATTAGAACCTAGAACCATTTCAAAGTGAGTGTGGACATTGAACTTCTATATTCGAATTTCTACTTCGTCTTGGTTCTTCTGGGCTGCAACAAAAGGAGAAATCCAGGTATTTTACATTATTGTAATTTCTATTGTGTTAGTTTCTTTTAATGTTAAGCCTGAAAAATCTCATTCTTTTTGGTTATCTGAGGAGAGCCAGAAAACTCAGAGTGTGGTTTTTGAATTGTGTGAGCCCACTTGAAAGACACAATTATGAGGGTTTTAGGTGAACCTGAGAAAAACCTATTTTCATAGTGAACGCTAATATCCACTGTGTGAGGATACTAGGAGTGGAGTAGCTGTGTGGATATTGTTAAACAGTTGGTGTACACACAGGCGAACCACTATAATTCTGTGTTTTGTCGATGTGTGATTTATTTTCTATATCTTTTATCATTTAAAGTTGTGGCATGTGTTTGTGGATGTGAATGTTGTAATATTTTCATTTCAAGCATTGTGGGGAATGTTGTAATAGTGTAGATTTTAATTCTTGCTATTTTATTTCTCTTCAGTTTGTGTTATTGATTCTTAAATTGTTCTAGTAAGGTTGTCCTTGCCATAAACCCTTGGTTTTTATGGTGGAAGGTTGTCCCTAGAACATCTAGAATTTTAAGGTTGCTTTACATTTCAGTATTGTGGATTGTTTAAAGTACTATCTTTCCTTTATTTAATTAAATTCCGCTGTTATCATTTTAATTTCGCATAGTCCTATTCAACACCCCCCCCCATGACATATAGCTTGGCCTTTTCAAGGGCCGCATCTAATGGACGGCTCGGACCATGACCCATGATGGTGGGTCCCATCTCCATCCGAAATCGTGGTCCGTTTTGAATCACCCAGCGTGGGAGTGCCAAAGGAGGGAGAGATCGGGAGGGGTCGTGCGCACACCTTTGTGCTTACACTTGTGGGACCTACTTGGTTTTGGTCGGGTCCATCAGCTCCATTTGATGGATGGTTCAGATTATCAAGGAGGGTCCTTGATGGTGCGTCCAATCACGTCTAGACGGATGTCATGCGTTTAAAACGCCCAAGGCGAGAAGACGTAAGAAGAGAGGAGAGGCTCGTCAAGTTAAACCTGGTTTGACCTGACTTTTCATCCAGTGCACCACTGGTGCATGTGTACCGTGCATGTGCACTACAAGCGGGGTCCACTATGATGCTTCTCTGAGAAATCTACACCAATCCATTTGTTTTTCCATCTAACTTAAGGGGTTGAGCCCAAAATTTATGCATATTCAAAGATCAAGTGGATCACACTACATGTAATAGTGGGCATTATGATTTCCACCGTCGAAACCATTCTAGGCCCTACAGTGATGTTTATTTGTCATCCAACCTGTTCATAAGATCATACAAACATAGATAAAGGGAAATTCCCTACTACGACTACCAAGGACCATTCTTCACTCGATGGACACCAAAATCAATGGTTAGATGATTTGACTTATGGATGGAGACTGTTCTCAAGGGTTAGATTCGTGTCAAGGAATAGATATAAGGTTAGGATAGTTAGATTGGTATCATACACATCACTACCAAAAAAAGGGGCAAAGGATTCAGACCATGTTTTCTTTTTGCTACAGATATAAACCTTAGCTAAGCTTGCTACGGTTTTAATCTGTAGCTAAAAAGTCAATACACCATTAATATTTAATAGTGTTTTAAGTGGCTCTATGAGGCCTAAAAGAAATTATATGTTCTATCTAAGCCGTCTATATATTTTTAAATATTACTTTAGTAGATGAGAAAAAAGATCAACTAGATCGAAGGCTCAAGTGGACCACACGGTAGGAAACATTGATATTAAATTACAGTTACTTCTTATGGTGTGGTCTACTTGGATCTTCAATATACTTGAAATTTGGTCTGATAAGCTAAAATAATTTATTAAAATTATGGATCAAAATGGATTAGGGAAATGCATCATGATGGGTCCCACGGAGCCCCTGATCGGACCGTCTACATCCGTCCATCAGAAACCCCCAAATTTGGGCGGACGCTCAAAACAGAGCCGTGCCCAAACATGGTAATTTTTCTCTCTCTCCCTCTCTCTCTCTCTCTCTCTCGATTGCAGAGAGGGATGGTGGCCGTTGCAGACAGAGAAAGAGAGAGATTGTAGAGAGGGAGGGCGATCGTTGCAGACGAAGAGAGATTACAGAGAGGGAGAGCGAGAGATTGCAGAGAGGGAACGTGCGTTTCTCCATTTTCCCCTCTTTTTAAATCTCCAGCAACATTGAGGTATTTCTCTCTCTCTCTCTCTCTCTCTCTCTCTCTTTCTCTCTCTCAATCTCTCTCAATCTCAATTCCGATTTAGGGTTATTCGGATTTTAGGGTGGATTCCACCGAAATGTTTATTTGCCATACAACCTTTGATATGCTAGGTGGGGCCCATGGAGTTGTTAGTCGCAATGGGTCGTGTAGCCCGCCTTACCCAACAATTCGACCTGGATTTGGGGATTTTAAGGCTTAAAGATTTGGGGATTTTAGGGCTTACAGATTTGAGGATTTCAGTTGTTTATGTTGTTTGTAACTTTTAAAACCAATTTTATGGCAATGTTGTTTACATATGGTGTTAATGTTCAAATAGTTTCAATTATTCCAACACGTACAGAAATGTAGGAATATAGATCTAATTTTTACTGTATTTCTTTGTATAACCGAAGTATTACTTGCTTTCAAGAGTGCCGTGCGTAATCTCCAATAGTTAAGTAGTTGGGTTGGGAAATACCCTCTGCAATGAATCACCATCCCCAACAGTTTGCCTATCTATTGTTAGAGTAATGCTTCCCGACACATTAATCAGATATACTGCATTTTTGCATACATGTATGGGTCATGCAGTTCAAACTTGGTAAGATGACATTTAGTCAATTCCTTTGCATAGGATGTCTTTTATATTCATGATACATTGTTACTAGATTCCATTTTCAACATTTGTGATTTTGTTGCCTAATCATTTAACTCTTGTTAGCTATGAGTAAAAAGAAAAAAAATGAACTCCATCATTTTAGCTTTTATACAGTTATATTATAGAAAGAAAGAAAAGAAAAACTTATTATGACCCACTTGTAAGTTATATCATGATGCTTCTGCCAAATTTATTTATTTAATTTTTTTTTTGTTCATATATGTCTCTCCCTTTTCTTTCTCGATGTTACAATTCCTAAAGTCCTTTGGCATTGATGTTTGGGTCAAAAGAGAATTTGTCCTCCTACAGGAGATTGAATAGATTCAACCTTCCAATATCAGAAGTTGTATTTTGATTTTTGTTGTCTGACATGCACTAAATCTAATAGATAAATTTTAAAAAAGAAAGAAAGAAAGACATCCGCATAACCTGTCCTAGCAAATGAATCCAATGATGTTTCAATCTTGAATCATTTTCTTTGATGCATCATTTTCCACATCCATGTTTTAGTTGCTCTCTATTAAAAGTAATGATTTTCATTGACTGATTATATGAAAATCTCATAGGTGATAGTTTGATTGGTTTGGTTTGAGATATAACCAAATAGCCTATGTTATGTTATCTGTTGTTTCATTTACTTTCTTTTGGTGATATTAGAACCAGTTTTAAAACCCAGACCCAACTCCTGGCTGTATGATCAGATTGGTTCTGGATTGGAACTAGCCGGTGAGGCGGCCGTATCACTATAACACCTAGTTAGTTGAGCAGAAACAATTTGTAAAAGAAAAAAAAAAGAACTATATTAGTCAAAGCTCATGCGCAGGACTTGAAAATTAGACAGTTTCACTATGCAAATAATGGAATACTTGTTATTTATTTAATTATTTATTTTTCTATTTTTATGATCTTAGATTGTGTAGATTTTCTGGTTGAAATGAAACAGAGTTGGGTCTAACCAAATGGACTAGTGGTTGGATCAAACCGTCGCCCAAGTCCATTCTATGTTTTAAACCATTGCTTGGAATAATCTTAGGATGTCATTTAAACAGTTCAAAAAATAAACAAACAAATAAAATGAACTGCATAAGGAAAAAAAATTCACCTTGGGCTTCAAATGGAAAGCCAATGTCTAGTTCTGATCAATAAGTACAAACACTGCCTCAATTTCCAACTATGCAGAAGTCGAATTCTCATGAGAGTCCCAAATCTGTGAGATCAGTGTTATGAATGACTATACTAATAAAAGCATCATTTGTGAATGCTATTGGAAGATTGGAGCCTGTAACATAATGTATAGCATAGCTGTTGATATTGTGCAGAGTGTTCCTGTGCAAGCTGGGCAAACACCACCACTATTTCTAGCTTCTGTAAATATATATATATTCTTCCTGACATATGAAGATTTTTTCTATAACTTTCAGCTTTTGAATTATTGACATGTTAAGTTGGCAACTTTTGTTGTTTGACATGAATCATTTATTGCATACTACTTTATATTCATCAGTTGGCACAAAAAAGGTAAGTTGTCAGCAAGATTTCTTTGTGACAACATTGAGTGAGAGCACACCACTTACGACTTTCTTGCTATAAAAAAACTCACATATAAACTTCATTAATTCATTAAAGGAGGTATTCGAATCTATATATTATTTTCCATGAACTTGTTTTTTTCCCAAGTTTTGTTTCATCTGTAATTGTTTGATGCTCTTCAAAAAAAAGAAAAAAGAAAAAAAAAGTTTGTGTTATAGAAATCAAGTGATGTTCTATCTGTCTATTTTATATTCCTTAAAGTTAGATTTTTGAACATTGTTATAGAAATCAAGTGATGTTCTATCTATCTATTTTTGTAAAACAAGATTTTTTCTTTCTTTCTTTCTTTCTTGAATTTATTAAGAGAGTGCTAAACAAGAGCCTATTTGCCTGTTTGGACGTATAAGGGCCTGTTTGGATGTATAGGGGCCGAAAAGAGCACCGAGAGGGTGAAAAGAGTAGGGGCCTGTTTTTTTTTTTTTAATTATTTTTAATTATGTTATTTTTCTTAATATTGAATGAATTTTGTACTCTATATTTGAACTTATTTATAGTCTTAGGCTCCATTTGGTCATCACACTAGTATTTATGAATACATTTTTTTTTCTTCAAACCAAATGGAGCCTAAGCCCTTTTTTTAACTCCACCAATGCAACTCCTTGCATTGCTGGTGCCAAGCCCGGGTAACAGAGGAGGGAAAAGGGCTTTAGAATGAGATCGTTAATTATGGAGGAGATCCTGAAAGTGCAGTGAGTATCTCTTTTTTTATGGTTTTACTTGTACATTCTTGTATTGATTGCTCATGCATGATGATTATGCGCATTCTTTCAGGTGGATGTTGCATGTGGGAGGATTGGAGCTGCATATTTCAGATTCAAGCATATGTTGTCGTCATACATTCAGATCAATTCTTCTATGTTTGGGTGCATGGCGATTGGATCTAAAAATTTGAGATTCTCATTCATTTATTTCATGGCTTTCGGTAAGATCTTCTTTAATTGTTAATTTATTTAATTTGAATGGAAGAAGAAACTTTCCTTTTAACATTGAGGTCTTGGGTTTGAGCCCAACTTCAGTTTACCCTCCCAAAAAAAGAAAAAAAGAATTACTATGAAATGTCGAGTCAAAATTATTTACATCTGGGTAGATTTCTTTAATTGATCCAAACCAGTGATGCTATGTCTCCATTATGGCTGATCTATGCACCAAAACCTCCCAAGTAGGGAAATCCTAAACCGACAATTGGTATTTTTGGTTAGAAAAATATACAGCTAGTAAAGAAAATACAGCAAAGATCCACATTTAGGATACATGGATCTTCCAACATGGTGGGTTTTTGATGCATGTGTAACCCATGGTTGAGACCACCATGTATTGAATGTCAAAACCAGTTTTGAAACAATCATTGTAATTCATAAGGAGGTGGCATCGGAGGATAATCTGAAATAACAAATGGAAGCTCTGGAGAAGGTGAGTCTTTCTTGCATGGCTGTCTGATTTTCCTGTTATTGGTGCATATATATATATATATATATATATATATATATATATATATATATATATATATATATATATATATATATATATATATATATATTTCAATTTCCACTCTATATTTGAAGATATATTGTTGGTAAAACTGTTTTTTATTTATGTTTCTCTATTTCTTTGAATCCCATGCAATTGCATTGCCTAGATTAGGAGTCTGTTTGGAATTTCTTGATTTGCAGTTGACTGGATGCACTCCTCCATAATTGCAGGTGGAATAATAACAGCTTTCAGTGTTGTTCCTATCCCACTTGCTATATGTGAGTAGAAAAATGGGGAAATAGGATCCTGCCTGATGCAATTCTTGCTTCACACTCTCACCCCAATTGTGTGGTGGATTAGTTCTTCATTCTGAGTATCTTGGACTCAGGGAACCAAATTGCAATATATTACTTTCAAGTTGGACTTGTGTGAAACTTAACTATAACTTGATGGATACTTATGCATCATGAGTCATGATTATTAGGAAACATCTTAAAACTTTTTATATTCTCTTGATTAAACTGAACTTGTTAATATTCTCTTTTGTAATGATCTCCAATTAACTAGTCTGTAAATAACTTCTGTGAGAACTCATCTCATGTATTGTGTGCATGACATCCAGCCCATTCATCAGATGTGTTATCTCATGAAACTTCTAGGCCCAAAAATCAACCTGATTCAAAATTTAGGTGAGCCACAACAAAGGGAACCAAAGCGAGAGGGCACCCTGCCCTTGATTTTCACGGGGGCCCAAATAAGTTACAAAACAGCCTGATTTTTTGCATGACCCTTCATCCAAGCCAGATGAAAGGTACACATGGGATTAGTTCTTGAAGGGTTCTCACATGTTCTCATGAAAACTGGTTTGTAGGAGAAATTTTTCCTCCAAATATAGTGTAAAATATGAACTATCATCTTTCTACGTCTTCCCCCACCCTAACTTCTACTATAGAACAAGTGCTATTTGTTGATGGGAATTTGATTTTCATACCTGGAATCATGAAACTTAGAATACTTTAAACTAATTCAGGTCTCTGCCTTATACCTACAAGCCCACATTCTTCTGGGTTCCTATAGGTAGCAGCCAATCATGGTTTACTTCCAATCCTGGACAGATTTTGTCATGACTGTTTTTAGCATTTTCATTTTCTAATTTTCCTATGGTTGAATAATGCAACTAAGCAATTTCTACGTTATGGAAGCTGAAGTTTTGATCAAGTTGTCAAACTTGCTAGAATACTTGGTTTCTTAGAGGAATGCCAAGAAGACAGGAAGATGTATTCATTTTAGAAGATTGTAATGTGTTTCATTGAGATTCTTGAAACACATTGTAAAAACCCATTTTGTGGAATAGTGAAAAGGAAAAAAGAAAATTGGTTGGTAATTATGACTGATTTGCTTGATGCAATTAGGTGGTTTAACAATGGATCCTATGCTTGGAGATTAGCCAGTCTGTTTGACTAGAAGTTTGATATTTGTGCTAGAGTTTGGGTTAAAATGTTGTCGGACATACAATTAAAGGCTATCATTGGGTTAGAATGTTGTCGGATAGCACTAAATAGCAATTCCATGCCTTGTAGCCATGTCCGGGCTGCCCCATGTGACGATTTATCCCATGAGACCGCAGGTTGGTTTCCCTTTACAGTTGTAAACTCAACGACATGAATTCCCCTATGTGCATTTTGTTGGACGGTTTATGATAGTCGATGCCTTTTCATGTCAGCTGATTGCAAAAGCTTCTTATATAATACATATTTGAAAAACTCTTGTGCAGGTACTACAGGCTATATCAAAGGCTCTCGACGATCCAAAGAGGCCCGTGGCCCGTTCGCCAGGAAGCTGCTAGATGCCGTCAAGCATGGTTTGATTTCATTTATAAGCACATCAATCATCTAATATTTCTCTCTTTAAGTTAGTGGGTATGACACTTTATGATCTTTCACAACAGGGCATCAACTGTATCAAGAAGCCTTCATTTTTGAGGGGCACAATGTCGTTACTTGTTCGTTTAAGAAAAAAAGGCCAGTTTTGCCAGAAGAAATATAGACGACTAACCCATACGTGCCTTTGTCAAACTACAAATGAGCGGGTAAGCTTTTATATTCTCAGAAGACATCCATCGTGTATGGGATATCCCAATATTGGAGATGATCAATATTATCTTACCAATGGCAACTATGTGAAACCACTGACAAGTAAAACACCAAAAGGTATGTGAATTTGACAGCCGAACTCAATTCAACAACACATCCAATCTATGGACAGGAGCATTTTCACCAATCTTTCATCCAAGAACCTACAAACGACATCCATTTCTATTTTATTGGTGTTGTTTATTAATCTATCCTACTAGTGCAAATAAAACCTTTGGTGAAGCCAACCAAAGACATAATGAAAGTTCGTCGCATTAAATATGCTTGGCATGAGTTTTTTCTTAAGGGTACTCATCTTCCTCTTGGTCCATGATATCCTGGCTTTTCGTCATTTCATTCATATAATTTTTTTATTCTGTCAATGCAGTTAGGTACAACATTGGTGCAGTTATCTTGCTCTGGGCACTTGTGGTCTTGGTATGTCTCATTGTCCTTCAATAATTTAATACATCGAGATTTCTTTCCCATCATCATTTACATTTTTCTTCTTAATCGATACTTGGAAGTTAATATAATCATTTACTCCATTTTACAATCTTTAAAATCTTTATATGTAAATCTGTGCCCATATGCATTGTCGGAGAAACTAAAAAACTTACTCATTCTCAGATTGCATTGTGAAATATGCATCCATTATTCAATGAAAGGGCAACATTCCAAGCACTCACACTTTCTCTCCTTGCTAGCTGAATTGGTGAGTCTTCTTTCCTTCATACTATTTGATTCATTGATGAAGTGGCCTGGCCATTTGGACAGGCCCATGTTTATATATTATCTCGAAATTGATGAAGTAGATTTGGATGTGCGTCGGAGCTATCTGGATATTGAACGGGGGTCCCTGGAAGGTCGGAGCCGCTGTTATGACCATGATGAAGCTGTCCATTTCCTATGGACAACAATATGGGTGACCTAGCCATTTGGACAGGCCCATGTTTATATATTATCTCGAAATTGATGAAGTAGATCCGGATGTGCATCGGATCTATCCGGATGTTGAGCGGGGGTCCCTGGAAGGTGGGAATTACTGTTATGACCATGATGAAGCTCTCCATTTCCTATGGACAGCATTGGAAGGGCCTGACCAATTGGAGCAGGCCGTGTTTATATCTGTATTTGTAGGGACCACACCCTTAACTTAAACCACACCCTAAACCTATAACCTAAACCTTAACTTATAACCTATAACCTATAACCTAAACTTAAACCTATAACCTAAAACCTAAACCTAAACCTAAACCTACACCTAATCCTAATATCAACTACTTAACCTAAACCTAAACCCGATCCCGAACCCGAACCCGATTTCCTAAACCTAAACCTTAACCTATTCTCAATTCCCTAAAGCTATAACCTATAACCTATAACTTAAACCTAACCTAAACCTAAAACCTAAACCTAAACCTAAACCAAAACCTATAACCTTAACCTATAACATATAACCTAAACCTAAACCTAAAACCTAAATGTATTCTCAAATCCCTAAACCTACATCTAATCCTAATCTCAACTCCCTAACCTAAACCTAAACCTAAACTTGAAAACCCAAACCTAAACCCGATCCCAAACCCAAACCCGATTTCCTAAACCTAAACCTTAACCTATTCTCAATTCCCTAAAACTATAACCTATAACCTATAACCTATAACCTAAACCTAAACCTATAACCTAAACCTAACCTAAACCTAAACCTAAACCTTGACGTAAACCTAAACCTAAACCTATAACCTTAACCTAAACCAAAAACTATAACCTATAACCTATAACCTATAACCTAAACTTATAACTGATAACCTAAACTTAACCGAAACCTAAAACCTAAACCTAAACCTAAACCTAAAACCTAAATGTATTCTCAAATCCCTAAACCTAATCCTAATCTCAACTACTTAACCTAAAAATAAACCTAAACTTGAAAACCCAAATCTAAACCCTGTAAGTGCCATAATTTATAGCCCTTTGTGTTGTCAAATTTGTGGTGCCAAAGACACTGTTATGAAGCTTGCATCTATGAAGAACAATGCTCTACTAAAGATCAACTTAGGTTGACAAGCACTGTTCACAAGTCAAGAATCTCAAAGATGCTTTCAAGTTTGAGCTCCATCAAGACTTTAAGCTTCACTACTTTTAAAGGTCACTTGTCTCCTATGTTCATTGTCCTTACTTCACTCCTGAGGTATGACTGACCTTAGGTTGACCTTTAGAGTAGGTCATTTTGGATACATAATTCATATGTTTTCTATAAGTGAGTTTGGTCTGTTCTAAGACTAGTCTTGGACTTTGTTCAACTAGTCCTAGCACTACTTTGACCTGTCTAAGAAATTCCTGGATCAGTCGTAAGTTTGTTACAAAAATTGAAAATTTTCTGTTAGGCTTCAACTAGTCCTGGGGACTGTTCGACCAGTCGTAGGTACAGTGTCGACTGCATCTTCGACCTGTCGTAGAACTACGACTCAATGTACAACGCTGAAATTTGACTTGCTTCGACTAGGCGTATGAACCTACGACCAGTCGTAGGAGACCCACGACCAGTCATAGACCACCTATGACCAGTCGTAAAACTGCCAAATCTTATCGCGCCTGAATTTTTCAAATATCTGTTGGTTCTACGACCAGTCGTAGAGGTCCTTAGACCAGTCGAAGGTGTGATTTGCTCACCTATAAATAGAACACGAATCTCATAATAAAATAAGCAATTCAAGTTAATTTAATTCGGTCTTCTGAGAGATAAGTCGGTGCTCCATTTAAGCTAAGTGTACATATTTAATATTCTCTTTCTTTAGCTTTGATAATTGATTTTGTTTCTTGCATTCCAATCTAATCTGAAAAGAGGAATTATTGTTTTCCTTTTTCTGGAATCAAAATCAATTAGAGCTAGCCCTTTTGTTTTAATTTAAAATCTATTAGAACCTAGAACCATTATAAAGTGAGTATTGGATATTGAACTTTGACATTCTAATCTCTACTCCGACTTGGTTTTTCTAGGCTGCTACAACGAAGGAGAAAATCAGGTATTTTATAATTTGTGTAATTTACATTGTTTTGGTTTTATTTGAGGTTAAGCCAGAAAACTCAGAAGTGAGGGTTTTTGAATTATGTAAGCCCTTTGAAAAAGACATAATTGTGAAGGTTTTGGGTGAACCTGTGAAAACCTATTTGAGAGTGAACGCTAATATCCCCTGTGTAAGGATATTAGGAGTGGAGTAGCATTCTGTGTGGCTGTTGTTTAACAGTTGGTGAACACACAGGTGAACCACTATAATTCTTTGTGTTGTGGATGTGTGATTTATATTTCCTATCTTTTATCATTCAGAATTGTGGAATGTTTGTGTGGATGTGAATGTTGTAAATTTTACATTTCAACCACAGTGGGGAATGTTGTAATAATTTAGATTTACATTTCAGCATTATATTTTTGCTATCTATTTATTACGTTGAGCTTCTGTTTCTCTATTTGTTCTAGAAATAAGGTTGTCCTACTATAAACTTTGGTTTTTGGTGTAAGGTTGTCCTTAGAATAATTTGTGTTTCTATTTCTCTATTTTAGGTTGCTTTCCATTCCTATTCTGTGATTGGTGTATAGTGCTATCTATTCTTTATTTCATATTCCGCTGAATTTATCTTAAAATTTGGCATAGTCCTATTCACCCCCCCTCTAGGACATATAGCTTGGCCATTTCAAGTGGTATCAGAGCCTAATAGCTCGCTCTTATTGCTTTTTATTTGGATTTAATTCCTAAGCTAACGATCTCAGCTATATAAAAGATGTCAAATTTTGATAGCCTATCAGGAACTAGGCCTCCGCCCTTTAATGGCTCCAACTATGCCTATTGGAAAGCTAGGATGAGGATCTTCCTCAAATACATGGATGAAAGTGTGTGGCTATCCACAGTGAATGAATGGACCCCTCATACCACTGAAGTAACCGGGATTGATGGTTAAAAATCTATGAAAATTACACCATATTTCTCTTGGACCACACTTCAGAAAACTGAGATAGTATAAATGCTAAAGCACTAAATGCAATTACTTGTGCACTATCACCGGATGAATTCAAAAGAATTATATCTTGTGATTCTGTAAAACATGCTTGGGATATATTGGAAATGACACACGAGGGTACTTCAATTGTCAAGAAATCTAAGATACAAATCCTCACAACTAAATTTGAGGAAATACGTAGGGAAGAAAATGAAATATTCATGGACTTCTATACCAGATAAAATGACATTGTAAACTCTATGTGGGGTCTAGGCGATAAAATTCCTGAAAGCAAGATATGTGCTAAAATACTACGCTCACTTCCTGAACGGTTCAATTCTAAAGTAACCGCAATCCAGGAACTTCGTGATACGGACAATATGAAGGTTGAGGAATTAGTTGGCTCGTTACAAACTTATGAGTTAACCTAAAGCTCCAAAAGGTAAATCTATTGCTTTAAAAACTTCTAAAAATGATTTAAACTCAGATTTAGAAAACTCTGAGGATGATATGGCTCTTTTGGCAAAGAGATTTTATAAAATTTTTAAAAGTAAAAAGAGGGTTGATTTTCAAAAAGCATTTGATAAAAAGAAACTTAAATATAAAATTAGAAAATCTTTAAAAGACAGTCAATGTTACAACTGCCATGAGTACGGGCATCTAGCTAACAAATGTCCTAATAAGGGCAAGTCAAAAAAGAAAAGTATGATGGCTACTTGGGATGTGTCCTCTGATTCTGAAGTCTCTTCTGAATCAGAAGATTCTGAAACTGAGTCAGGGTGTGATGTTAAGGCCCTTATGACTCTAGCCAAATTCACTTTTTCAGATAATGATGACTCGACCAATGAAGAAAATCTGAATAGTGAATATGAAAATGAAGATGATCTTCAAGATGCTTACAATGCCCTATATAAGGAAAGTTGTAAAATTGTTGTGAAATTAAAACTTCAAAAAGAGAAATTTTCTAAACTCAAAGAAATTTATGAATCTCTTGTTTTAGAAAAGTCCCATATTCCAGACTATTTTGAAAAGACAAAATGCGATTTAGATTTTAAAACCTCCCAGGTTGAAAATCTTAAATCTGAAAACGAACAACTAAAACATGAAGTCTCTTCTCTCTTGAGTTTAAAAGAAACCTGGAAATATGTCCAAGGTGACCCTAAATTAGAAAAACTTTTATCTGGATCAAGAAAATGTGGCGATCGATCCGGTCTGGGCTATGACAAGAGTGTTCCTCCTAAACCGAAGAATACTTCTCCCACGTTTGTAAAGGGAGAGATCTTAAACTCAAAAGGGAAAGATCAAATGTTTTCTAAAGACTTTAAATCTTTTCAAAAACCTAAAAGACATATCAACTATAAAAAGTAAAACCAAAGTCCTTTGGCAGAAAAGATAGTTGATCTACTTAAGGAGCTTCTAAAGTCTAACTCACTAGGTCATACTTATAACTCTTATAATCGAAAGAAGACCTGCTATCCTCCTAAACCCAAAATGGTTATGAAATGGGTTCCAAAGGTCACTTGCTTGGTTGCCCACACCGCTTTCAAAGCAACAAGCCATTCTAAGTGGTACCTAGATAGTGGATGCTCCAGGCATATGACAGGCGATAAGACTTTATTCACCTATCTCAAAGACATGACTGACGGTTTAGTCACTTTTGGAGATGGTAGCAACTGCAAGATTATGGACCAAGGTATTGTTCAACTCTATAACCTTGCTTTGTTTAAAAATGTTTTATATGTTGAAGGTCTAAAACATAACTTGCTTAGCATATCTCAAATATACAACAATAACCATAGTGTATGGTTTTCTAATCAAAGCTATAAGATTCTAAACAACAAGGGTTCAGTAATACTAACTGGACGTAGAACGTCTGAAAACTGCTATATTGTTAGTAAATCCAGCTCATCTAATCAATCATGTTACATGGTCCATATAGACGAGACTGACTTATGGCACAAACGTCTTGGACATGTACACTACCGAAATCTATATAGATTGAGCAAATAAGAACTTATAAGAGGTTTACCCAAACTTCAAAAATTAGATAAAATATGTGGTGAATGCCAGATTGGCAAACAAACAAGGAACTCACACAAAAAGGTAAATTCCAGTACCACATCAAGACCACTCGAGCTTCTCCATATGGACCTAGTAGGACCTACCAGGACGGAAAGTCGAGGTAGGAAAAGATATATCTTGGTAATTGTAGATGCCTGTACCAGATATACATGGGTAGTCTTCTTAAGGGACAAATCAGAAACCTTTGAAGAAGTAAAAAAAGGTTCTTAAAAGGATTCAAATTGAAAAAGGTTCTCAAGTTAGTAAGATTCGTAGTGATCATAGATCTGAATTTGAGAATAGCAGTTTTGAGAAGTTCTATAGCAACCAGGGAATATTACATGAATTTTCAGCGCCCAAAACTCCACAACAAAATGGAATAGTTGAAGGAAAAATAGAGTGCTTTAAGAAATGGCTAATGTCATGTTGAATAGTATGAAGCTCTCTAAGAACCTTTGGGCTGAAGCAGTCAATATAGCTTGCTATATTATTAACCGGGTTTACACTAGTAAAGGTAATAATAAAACGGCTTACGAAATGTGGTTCGATAAAAAGCCTACTGTCAAATACTTTCGAGTTTTTGGCAGCAAGTGCTTATTTTACGAGATCGTGAAAATCTGAGAAAGTTTAATACGAAGAGTGATGAAGGGATCTTTCTAGGATATTCTTTAAACAGTCGAGCTTATAGGGTTCCGAACAAAAGGACCGGTGTGATTCAAAAATCCGTCAATGTGGTCATTGATGATCACTTAAGCACACCTGTCTCAAGTTCAGATAATGATGAAGTTCTTGTAATTGATAAACTTGATACTTCATCTAATCAGACTGATTCTGAACAAAGGATTGTTAAAGATCATCCAACGACACATATTCTTGAAAACCCTCGCACTGGTGTTCGTACCCGTAGACAACTTGAGGATATATGTAATTATGTATGTTTTACATCCCAGATAGAACCATCTAATATAAAAGAAGCTCTTGCTGATGAAAATTGGATCGTTGCGATGCAAGAAGAACTTAACCAATTTGTGAGAAATGATGTTTGGTATCTCGTACCTAGACCTAAAGATAAACACATCATTGGAACCAAATGGATTTTCAAAAATAAGTCTGATGAACTTGGCAATATAATTAGAAACAAGGCTAGGCTAGTGGTACAAGGTTACACTCAAATTGAAGGTATTGACTATGATGAAACCTTTGCACTAGTAGCACGTCTTGAATTAATCAAACTCTTTATATCCATTGCATGTTTTAAAAAGTTTAAGATTTACCAAATGAATGTGAAAAGTACATTTTTAAATGGTGATCTGCATGAGGAAGTTTATGTTGAACAACCAATGGGTTTTGAAGACCCCAAAAATGCTGATCATGTGTATCGTCTTAAAAAGACACTTTACGGTTTAAAACAAGCTCCTAGGGCATGGTATGAGAAACTAACAAAGTTTCTATTAAACCATATTTTTCAAATGGGATGTGTTGATAAAACTCTGTTTATTAAAAAACATAAGGATCACATCTTATTAGTACAAATCTATGTTGATGATATCATTTATGGATCTATTTGTACTGACATGACTATTGAGTTTGCAGATTTGATGAAATCTCAGTTTGAAATGAGCTTGGTTGGGGAAAATAATTATTTCCTCGGGTTGCAAGTAAAATAAAAACCTGATGGAATGTTCATTTCTCAATCTAAATATGCTATGAACTTGATTAAGAGATTTGGATTTGAGAATGGTAAGAACTTTGATACTCCTATGAGTACAACCTTGAAACTCTCAAAAGATTTTGCAGGTAAAAATGTGGATCCGAAATTATATCGGAGTATGATTGGTAGTTTATTGTATTTAACTGCTAGTAGACCAGATATCGCTCTAAATGTTGGTATTTGCGCTAGATATCAGTCTGAACCTAAAGAATCACACTTGACTACTGTCAAGCGGATTATACGATATGTCGCAAGTACTGTGAATCTCGGTCTCTAGTATCCACATGAGACTAGTGTTCAATTAGATGGGTACTTGGATGCTAACTGGGCTAGTAATCTTGATGATTAAAAATCAACTAGTGGTGGTTGTTTTTATATCAGAAACTGTTTAGTTTCTTGGTTTAGCAAGAAACAAAGTTCTATATCACTTTCAACAGTTGAAGCTAAATATATCGCAGCTGGTAATGCGTGTACACAGCTTGTTTGGATGAAACGTATGCTAAGTGATTTTGGAATTAAATAGGATTCTATGTTATTATATTGTGATAATTCCAGTGCCATAAATATTTCAAAAAATCTAATTCAGTATTCTCATACTTAGCACATTGATATTAGATTTCATTATATTCGGGAATTAGTTGAAGAAAAGGTTATATCTTTGGAATATATCCCTACCGAGAATCAACGTGCTGATATTTTCACTAAACAGCTCGACAAAAGTAGGTTTAACAAAATGAAATTTGATCTCGGCATGTGCATTTTAAAATGATTAATTATGCCTATTTGTATCATATTGTATATATTTGCTAGTTTAGTTTTTAAATCTTGAAAAATATGCAAAAATTAGATTTTTTGGCCTGTACTCGACCAGTCGTGCTATGACCGGTCATGTATATCCACGACCAGTCGTGAATCGCGTGGATTCACTTAAAATTTGAGAAAATCATCTTCTTCTTCATTTCAACTTCACTCTCCAACAAGCCGACACACGACTTGTCGAACCCATCTTCCAAAATCTTCAAGGTTAGTGCTCCATTTGCATTTTGCTTGTAGATTTGTATCTAAATTGCTTCTATTTCTCTCTTGGAGTTGTCTATTTCGAATTTAGTTGAGATTTGGGGATTTTCTTTTGAAAAATCTGATTTGAGAAAACCCATTTCTCAATCCATTGCAACTCTTTATATTCTTGAAATCATTGTTGCATATGGCTTCTAGAGGAAGAAAATCAACATCCCGTGGTCTGTCTTCTTCTTCCAGATCAGCCCCTATTACTAAGCGTCATCTTAGGGCTCCTGAGGACGATCCATCTTATGTTCAGGACATCCGATTGCATAATGTTATTGTTGAGCATCCAGTTGATATTAATCATGTTGCTCCTTTTGATATTTTTCCTATGCTTCAATCTGTAGGTTGGAATAACTTATTGCTTTGGGGTGGGCCAGCATACCGTTCCATTGCCCAATCCATGTTTGCATGCATATGTGCTTTCTCACTGGAAAATTTAACTTTTTCTATCTCCACAAGAGAAGGGCCATTTGAAGTTGACCGATATTTGATTTCAGCACTTATGGATATTCCAGTGAATGATGAGGGTATTCCTATCCATACTTTATATGATAAACCCTCTGTCGCTGAAAAACGTATGTTGACTAATGACTTATGCAATTTGGATGTACAATGGACGCATAAAGGGAATGCGCTTCCCTCAAGGTATTTGTTACCCAAATACAGAATTCTTCACAAAATCTTTGTGTCTAATTTGTATCCTCGGTCGGGTAACAAATCTAAATTGACGTCAAACATGGTTCGTATTCTTCATTCTGTTGTTAGAGGTGTTAACATTTATTTACCATCCTTGGTTTGTCACTTCATCATTCAGTTTCGTCTCCATCCTGGTCATAGTGACATTCCTTATGGATATTTGATGACTGTGTTGGCTACACATATGTCAGTCGACATGCCAGTTGGAGAGGCCCCTATCCATCATCTGATATTTAACAATTCCAATATCAATAAGATGAAATTGGATTACCTTCCTGGCCAAGGTGATGGTTTGGCGGTGTGGAAGCTGAACATGAGGAAGAAGCTGGTGATCTTCCTCCTGATGATATTAACATGGATGATATTTTTGAAGAGATTGAGTCTGATTCTACAAATGATCCAGATTATGAGCCTTCTTCATTTGATGCATGTCTGAGTGCATTGGAAGATAAAGTTGAGAATTTAAATGTTAAGATGGAAAACATGTCTGTTGCCCATGATTTACAGTTCAAATATATGTGCAAATATCCTAGGCGCTTAAATAAAGGCATGCATCAACTTGATCCTTCCATTCCTACTCCTTCATCTGGTTCAGATTAGTATTTTTAAGTTTATGAATTATGTATGTTGTCACTCTCTTTCACTTAGTTCGGTCTATGAATTATGTGTGTTGCTTATGCTATGTTCTCATATCTTGACTAGTTACCTCTCATATTTCTCATTGATTATTTCTCCTCAGCCATCTATTTTGTGCTTCCTTTGTCCTATTGTGACAAAAAGGGGGAGTATGGATATGTTATAGACATGTATATATGGATGTTGTCATGAGGAGGGAGTAGCATTGTTTTGTATGATGTTTTATGAGTATGTTACTCAGGGGGAGTATGTGCAGAGGTGTGTGCAGAGGTGTGCAGAGGTGGACTGAATATTGATTTATAAGTCTGCAGGATGCTGGTTGATAATAACTGGTGCATGATTCTTTAATCAGATATTCTGTGTTATGAAACATATCTTGAAAGTGTGTTTTGTCACTAATTTAACAAAGGGGGAGATTGTAAGTGCCATAATTTATAGCCCTTTGTGTTATCAAATTTGTGGTGCCAAAGACTTTGTTATCAAGCTTGCATCTGTGAAGAACAATGCTCTACTCAAGATCAACTTAGGTTGACAAGCACTGTTCACAAGTCAAGAATCTCAAAGATGCTTTCAACTTTGAGCTCCATCAAGACTTCAAGCTTCACTACTTTCAAAGGTCACTTGTCTCCTATGTTCAATGTCCTTACTTCACTCCTAAGGTATGACTGACCCTAGGTTAACCTTTAGAGTAGGTCATTTTGGATACATAATTCATATGTTTTCTATAAGTGAGTTTGGTTTGTTCTAAGACTAATCTTGGACTTTGTTCGACTAGTCCTATCACTGCTTCGACCTGTCTAAGAAATTCCTGGATCAGTCGTAAGCTTGTTACAAAAATTAAAAATTTTCTGTTAGGCTTCAACTAGTCCTGGGGACTGTTCGACCAGTCATAGGTACAGTGTCGACTGCATCTTCGACCTGTCGTAGAGCTACGACTCAATGTACAGCGCTGAAATTCGACTTGCTTTGACTAGGCGTGTGAACCTACGACCAGTTGTAGGAGATCCACGACCAGTCATAGACTACCTACGACCAGTCGTAAAACTTCCAAATCTTATCGCGCCTGAATTTTTTAAATATTTGTTGGTTCTACGACCAGTCGTAGAGGTCCTTAGACTAGTCGAAGGTGTGATTTGCTCACTATAAATAGAGCACGAATCTGAGAATGAAACAAGCAATTCAAGTTAATTTAATTCGGTCTTTTGAGAGATAAGTCGGTGCTCCATTTAAGCTAAGTGTGCATATTTAATATTCTCTTTCTTTAGCTTTGTTAATTGATTTTGTTTCTTGCATTCCAATCTAATCTGAAAAGAGGAATTGTTGTTTTCCTTTTTCTGGAATCAAAATCAATTAGAGCCAGTCCTTTTGTTTTAATTTAAAATCTATTAGAACCTAAAACCATCATAAAGTGAGTATTGGACATTGAACTTTGACATTCTAATCTCTACTCCAACTTGGTTCTTCTGGGCTGCTACAACGAAGGAGAAAATCAGGTATTTTATAATTTGTGTAATTTACATTGTTTTGGTTTTATTTGAGGTTAAGCCAGAAAAATCTCAAAGTTGTTGGTTATCTGAGGAGAGCTAGAAAACTCAGAAGTGAGGGTTTTTGAATTGTGTAAGCCCTTTGAAAAAGACACAATTGTGAAGGTTTTGGGTGAACCAGTGAAAACCTATTTGATAGTGAACGCTAATATCCCCTATGTGAGGATATTAGGAGTGGAGTAGCATTCTGTGTGACTGTTTTTTAACAGTTGGTGCACACACAGGCGAACCATTATAGTTCTTTGTGTTGTGGATGTGTGATTTATATTTCCTATCTTTTATCATTCAGAATTGGGGAATGTTTGTGTGGATGTGAATGTTGTAAATTTTACATTTCAACCACAGTGGGGAATGTTGTAATAATTTAGATTTACATTTCAGCATTATATTTTTACTATCTATTTATTACGTTGAGCTTCTGTTTCTCTATTTGTTCTAGAAATAAGGTTGTCCTGCCATAAACTTTGGTTTTTGGTGTAAGGTTGTCCTTAGAACAATTTGTGTTTCTATTTCTCTATTTTAGGTTGCTTTCCATTCCTATTCTGTGATTGGTGTATAGTGCTATCTATTCTTTGTTTCATATTCCACTGTATTTATCTTAAAATTTAGCATAGTCCTATTCACCCCCCCTCTAGGACATATAGCTTGGCCATTTCACTAGCTTTATTTGATTTTGATTCCAAGAAGTGGGAATACTTCAATCCCTCTTTCAAATTAGATTAGATTGTAAAATATAAAATCAAATATAGATAGCCTATCAGTCACTAGGCCTCCACCCTTTGATGGCTCCAACTATGCCTATTGGAAAGCCAAGATGAGGATCTTCCTCAAATCCATGGATGAAAGTGTGTGGCTATCCATAGTGAATGAATAGACCCCTCCTACCACTAAAGTAACTGGGATTGATGGTTCAAAATCTATGAAAATTACACCATATTTCTCTTGGACCACACTTCAGAAAACTGAGAGTAATGCAAATGCTAAAGCACTAAATGCAATTACTTGTGCACTATCACCGGATGAATTCAAAAGAATTATATCTTGTGATTCTGTAAAACATGCTTGGGATATATTGGAAATGACACATGAGGGTACTTCAATTGTCAAGAAATCTAAGATACAAATCCTCACAACTAAATTTGAGGAAATACGTAGGGAAGAAAATGAAATATTCATGGACTTCTATACCAGATTAAATGACATTGTAAACTCTATGTGGGGTCTAGGCGATAAAATTCCTAAAAGCAAGATATGTGCTAAAATACTACGCTCACTTCCTGAACGGTTCAATTCTAAAGTAACCACAATCCAGGAACTTCGTGCTACGGATCATATCCATAGCAAAAGGGATTTTGCTACGGTTTCTGATCGTAGCCTTTGCCCATTTTTCTTGTAGTGCATGTACATGTAACGTTAAATTTCATGGTAAAACTTGAGAACTTTCAATACTTAGGTATTGAAATGTTTGAGGTGTTGCATATATATATGTCTGGGTGTGCGTATAATTGGCTATATGAAATTGGGACGCTATAATCTACCCCCTTTAAATAAAAATCTCGACCCCGAGATTTATATGCATATATTTATTTTATTTATGTAAGTATTAAATTTTATAGCAATTCACATATTATTTTCCCCCATATCTAGATTAAATTTTTTTTTTTTTTTTAGTTCTTAGTGTTTCGAAGCGACACAGAAAAATAGTTATGGTATAGCTAATTCTGATACACTAAACTCTTGCCTAACCAGGGCAATGGGTTCTTTGGTATCATACATTCCAGACGAATCTCAAATTTCTACTTGATTAGGGCATTGAGTTCATTGATAAGCACCTGGGATTTGGTATTTGGATCAAACCACCTATAACTTTCTTGAATATGTTTTCATAACTTCGTGGTCCCAATTGTTCTAGATCCGTGAGGAATATCATGTACTTCTTTTTTTTCACTACCTTAGGTTTCATAATGGATAAGCCCCAATGGTCTATCCAATCTTGAACCTAAGCTTTAATGTTATTGTTTATATGAATAGTTATAAATTTCCAAAATTGTTTTATATTGACATCCTATCACTCCCAGAATTTTAATTTATAAACCATATATCTGAATTATCTGAAAATTTTAAACCTAAGTCCCTAACTAATTCCCAAGACTCCGGAAAAAATTTTGAATTAAAATTCTACAGTTTGGTGAGTCTTTCATCCCTGTAAGTTGTAAAAAGACTTGTTGTCCAGTGGTATTTTTTGCCAAATTTTGACACTATTGAATTTTTAAATTTTTGTGTAGATCTAATAAAGCTGAAATTTTAGACAGAAGTTTCTAAAGACCTATTTAAGATACTAGAAAAGTTTCAAATTTTTCTGATAAGTCTACCTACCGAGACCAGCGAAAGTTTCCTAATGTGTCAGTTTTCACCGAAACAATTAAATTTTTTTTATGAAACCTGAAAAATATCCAATTTCGGTTTGGGAAACTTGTTTTTCTTATTTGGAAATCTGTGTAAGGATGAGTTTTTAGTCCACAATAAATTTATTTAGGAGTTTGAAATTTTATTCCACAGGTACCTAAATTCGTAGTCTTTAAATTACACATCTAACTATATTTCCAATGGGGAACCTGAATATGGTTTTTTAATTCCTCAACTTCCTAGTTTCTTTGAGAATTTCATTGAGTATACATATCTAATTCAAGATCTATACTAACCGCGAAAAGCTTATGATGGTCCATTCCCTCAGGCCCAGTTAATCTCATTCTCATACTCTGATACAAACTGTACTGCCCTAAATTTTCGCGGCCCGAATACATACTCGTGCCCGAAAATTCTATGTGTTAATAATGTGAACATTAGACGCTTCGAAATCGCACCTTATTTTTCTTTTTAATCACATCCAATTACATTCACGAAGGTAAGCTATTCATGAGGGTAAAATCAACTCTATTTATCATTCCATTAGAGTAAAAGAATTAAACAAATTATCAAATGCCCTCTCAGTGGGAGCTTATTACATTATCAAAACTTTCAATGGAAATAAACAAAAATAAACATAAATCTATCTCTTTATTTATTCAAAATAATCTTCCGTACAAGGATTGTCATTCGTGTCTTCAATCTGCACATCACATATGTCATCTGTACGGTTAAAGAGGGTCAATGCCCTACTCATAGTGATGGTTACCCTTTTAAGATTAACAATAATTAAAGAGATTCATAAAAGTAATGTAAGGGTTTTGATACGCCTCGTACTCCGCCACTACGAGTGGTATCGGTATACACAACCAATATATATGAATGCATGCCTAGTAAAGTGTGTGTGGCTCATCATACTTAGTGATCATCACAATGTGGAATATAATTCATAAAAAACTCGGCTCCTTAAGCATCCCATAACTACAGAGATTCGCCAACATTTCCGACGCTATCATGAATTTACGTGAACACCTTGAGGCGACACAACACATGAATCGAATGAATTACTTACATCGATTTGTGACATCCTATCCCGAAAGTGATGTAATACACATTATGAATTACTTACATCGATTTATGCACCACTACCCAAAATTTATGGAATTACGTGTCGACTAAGAGGATCAATACCCATAGCGCATTACATCCACGATAAAATATATGAATCACTAGATGTGATACCTTTAACATATCACTTACACCGAAGGGGAAATAAATTGAACCATGTGAGTTTTAGAATTTCAAGACATATGCCCAAGCCATAAAGGGAGGTATCAAAAGTGTAACCTAATAAAGGAGAAAAGCAGCATTAAGTTATCTTAATAAAAGAGAAGAGTAGCAAATAGGCTAACTCAATAAAATAAAGTGAGATGAGCTAAAGGTCAACTCATTATAGAGTGGAAGCATGTGTCACTCTCAAATTTGGCAAATCGCAAGGCTTGTATCAATCGTCCCACATAAATTCATAAAGATTACACATAATTAAAATCATACCTTAGCCATAATTCTCAAAGGATAAATAATTGATAATGGTAAATTAAACAATTGCATAGAGGATTCACAGTAATAAGGAAGCATGTAAAAGTAAGATAAATGATATCAACTCAAATTAACGTAAGCTTAAAGGAATCCCTCACATTCGCCATATATCTAAACCTTATATAGATATCCATGTAAGAAAGCTTTTACATGAATCATGATATCGCTTGAGCAAAAAGGAGACACCACACGTGTGGATAAGGAAGAGGATGATGGGCATCTAGGCCTCTCTCTCTCTCTCTCCATTGGATGTGGGAGTATGCGCGTGTGGGTGGAGAAGGGGACACACACCCCTTTTATAAAAGGAGTGGCGTGTGAGAGGTGTGTGTTTCACATCCCACTTGGATTGGGTTTCTCTAATTTGACATTTTCTGACGATCTTTCTTTAAATCTAATTCATCTATTGTATCAGAATCATCAAATAGAGCTAGGGAAGATGATTTTCTTGGTGATCTGAAATTTAGATTGGCTTATCTTGAAAACTCTCCTAACAGGTGCCAAAACGAACTTGATCTCAATTAACGGTCCACACTTAATTATCAGGGAACAATTTTGAGAGAAATGTGTAGTCAGGATAAGAAAACGGTTTGACAAAATTTAGTGGTTGATCGATGGTAAAAAAAGCCTAAATCTAAAATTTCACCTTTTATACCAAAATGAAAGAACTGACTTCAACATTCAACAGTGTAGGATCATAAATCGGGTTCTAAATTTTATATAAGCTCATAGTCATATGAGACCAAAGTGTGGTCCAAATTTAAGTTGTGATGGAAGACAGAAAGTTGTTAAATCGAAAGATCCAGATTTATAAGGAGTTAGGAAGCCTCGAAATGATAACTTTGCACCTAAGGAAAAGCCTATCAAAGTGGGGTCTTCATATTTTACACTTGGTCCATATAATAGGCAATCCAAGTCATTCATATGAAGAAAAATATCCTACTATGACTACCTACAAGTTTATTCACTCGATGGACACCAAAATCAACGGTTAAGGGACTGATTTGTCAATTGGGTCACTTTTACAATGATCTAAGGGATGAAATTTATCATGTATAGTTAATTTATGATACATAGGCATGGTATAAAATTTCACATCAAATGGATCGTGGGAACCATATGATCAAGAATTCAAGCGTCTAGGTTAATGACATTTTCATTATTATTGTTGATATAAGAGTTTTGAAAAATCTAATGGTTCTATATGATTATATGCATGTTTCTAAGTAATTCTTACAAATGAACTTATATCTAAATCATTATAAAAAAAGAATTATTCACCAAATTAATTAAGGGAATGTACATATATCAACCAACATAATGGATGGTCAGATGACATGTTAAAAATAGAAAAACTTGATGGTTAGTACTATGATCATGTATGTAAATGGGTGTACGGTCAATTTTGTAAACAGATGATCAGAAGTGGGTGTTTGGAGTGATCAATGAGGCAGAACATGTATACTGTTAGATTCAAGTGACTTGTTCACATGTGTAACTTTCTCAGATTGTAGTTTTGATGGTGGGTTAAACATATACGTAAGTGGTGAAGAAGATGAACGGATCAGAATCTTAATTTGACATGTATATGAGCGGATGCAGATATCAAGTAGTTAGTTTACTATGATTAAGTGGTCCAAACTCAAAGTGGACGGTCAGATATCTTTACATATCGGTGGATAGTTGGTTGAACGGTTGATTATGATGGACAAGTGGGAATACTTGGACGTATGATGATCTTGTCTTAAAGTCAACGGTCGAATGGCTTGATCTATGGATGAAGATCATTCTCAATGGTCAGATTCATGTTGGAGAATAGATAAATGGTTAGGATAGCTAGATTTGTATCGTACACATGTAAATATTAAGTTAAATTTCATGGTAACACTCGAGAACTTTCATTATTCGGGTATTGAAAAGTTCAAGGTGTTATAATCTACCACCCTTAAATAAAATTTCTTCCATAAAATTTCGTTACATATACCATTTACACTGATTCATTATGTTTAAGTTTTCATTGTATTCCTTATGAGGTAGATATATATATGTCTAGGTGTGCGTATAATTGACTATATGAAATCAGGACACTATAAGCTACCCCCCTTAAATAAAAATCTCAACCCCGAGATTTATATGCATATATATATTTTTTTAAGTATTAAATTTTATTATAATTCACATAGTATTTTCCCCCATATCAAGAGTATTTTTTTTGGTTCTTAGTGTTTTGGAGCAATAAAAAAAATAGTTATAGTATTCTAATCCTGATACACTGAACTCTTGCCTAGCCAGGGCGGAGAGTTCTTTGGTATCATATATTTCGGATAAGTCTCAAACTTCTGCTTGATTAGGGCATTGAATTCATTGATAAGCATCTGGGATTTGGTATTTGGATCAAACCACCTATAACTTACTTAAATATGTTTCCGGAACTCCATGGTCCCGATCGTTCTAGATTTATGGGGAATATCATGTACTTCTTTTTTTCCACCATAAAAGTACCCTAGGTTTCATAAAGTATAAGCCCCAATGATCTATCCCATGTTGAACCTAAGCTTTAGTGTTATCGTTTATATGAATAGTTGTAAATTCCCAAAATCATTTTATATTGACATCCTATCGCTCCCAGAATTTTAATTTATAAACCATATATATGAATTATCTAAAATTTTTAGACCTAAGTCCTTGACTTATTTCCAAGATCCCAAAAAAATTTTAAAGTAAAATTCTACAGTTTGATGAGTCTTTCATCCTTATAAGCTGCAAAAAGACTTGTTGTCCAGTAGTATTTTTTGCCAAAGTTTGACACTATTGAATTTTTCTAAAATTTTGTGTAGATCTAATTAAGCTGAAATTTTAGAGGAAAGTTTCCAAGGACCTATTTGAGATACTAGAAAAGTTTCAAAATTTTCTAATAAGTCTACCAACCAAGACCAGCAGAAGTCTCCTAACATGTCAATTTTTGCCAAAACAATAAAAAAAAAATTTATGAAACTTAAAAAACATCCAATTCCAGTTTGGGAAACTCATTTTTCTTACTTGGAAATCCGTTTAAGGATGAATTTTAGTAGATAATAAATTTATTTGGGAGTTTGAAAGTTTATTCCGATTAGATAACATGAGCGCCCAAGTGCAAAATACCAATAGGTCGTGTCTCCTACTAAATCATAGTCGGCTGGAAAGTGGTGTGACCTTATCCGTCCGAGGGTAGGGGTCTATAAGCTAAGTTGAGTTTGACCAGCTCGTAAATGGGCCCGCTATTGATGAGCCAGGTTGGCATTGGCATACCACTGGTAAGGCGGATAGTTAGGTCTCTTCCCCTCACCTGGGCATGGGGCGATGGGGCGTTAGCTAATGTGAAGTGTACTAGACCCCGGCGATGATTCCAGTGATGATAACTGTGCTAAAATGTAGACTTACTGAGTAGGAGTTACATGTTCAACATTTGACTCATTCATTCATTCATTCATTCACCACCCACCCGAGCTGGTGGTGCATAACTAAATCTTTATGTGCACCTTCGCAATGGCCATGATTTCAGTTAGGTACATGACTAACCTAAGATCAGAAGTTTACCACATTGAGTCTATCTATCCAAATCAGGTATGGGACTAGTTTAGATAGAAGTCCCTTATGATGAACCCCACAATTTGCGATTTCACGTACTATCATCCCAACTAGACACACCAGCTTTGTCATCCCTTTTACATCACATAGCCTGGATAGGGCTAATGATATTTATGAACTTGTCAAGATTTTCATATTACATTGCATCCTCAGCATATGACATTTGGCCTACTGATTGCTTACCTCCAAGTGCAAAGGTTTGTAAGTAATATCCCATGAATACAGGATCGATCCCACACGGAGATGAATTGCGAGAAGGATAAAACAAATGCAAAACAAACGAAGTAATAAAAACTAAACTGATGATTTGATTTTGGGAGATGTAATTCAACTAAATTAAAACAACACCCAAGCTACAAAGTTCTACACATAGGTTAATGTTCCAAAGTCATAATGACTTGGATAACACAACTAGGATCCGAGTACTATGGTAGGTCTAATCGAAAAATAAAATAATTTAAACATTTTAAATAAATGATATAAAAGATTAGAAAATCATAGATTTGCACCATTAATATATATTCTCAAGCGCTAGTGATTTTAAGAATTCAATATCCATGAGATAATGAATATCAAAGAAATGTAGCAGGTTGAGAACCTCTCCTATCTAGGAAATTTAATTGATCTAGGGTAAGCTTATTCATCAATGTGGATCTCATATGATGGAAACATATAGATCTCACATGAGGATCAAAAACTAAACCTAAACAACTGATAACATACATTCATCATTCTTCTTATCATTAAAACAATTAATCATCATAACTATGAAAACATTAAACCAATGTGCTTCCCTTCTTGCTTGGGCAAGAGGGAACTTAGAAAAACATAATTAAATTATAAAATAGAAAAGCAATAATAAAGAAATAAATGCAAATAGAAAAGATCTAAAAGAAACAAATAATTTATAAAACTTTAATAAAATTGAAAACTATATAAAAACCCTATATCTTGCTCTTAAATGCTTTGAATGATGCTTAGGAATGCCCTGGGAAGCCCTCTTTTTATGTGGGAAACTCCAACTTTCGCACCTAGTTGGAAAACTCTAGAAACCGCTTCAAATTTATGCAATTTGCTAAAATAGACTTCACTCTGTGTAGTTTTCCAAAATAGACTTCACTCTATGCAATTTTACAAAATGACCCGGAGTTTCAGTATATGCATTTTCAGGACGATTTTAAGATTCCTTTTCTTCACTTCAAATCTTTAATTCTCTTCATTCCTCACTTGTTTCTTGAATCTTTGGCATGTGAATTCTTCAATCTTGGTCTCCTAAGATCCATTCCTTACCTTGGTGATTCTTGAGCATCAAATCCATGCTTATAGCACCCTTTTCAATCCAAGCTCTTAAATTCACCTTGCAACACAAACATGAGTAAAATAAAACATTAAGTTGATTCATGTTCATAAAACCAAGATATAAATGGGGGAAATTATGCAATATTTGAGTCTTAACACCTACTATGTCTTTGCATCACATAGCCTGGATAGGGCTGATGGTGTTTATGGACTTGCCAGTTTGGCCTCCATTTTTCCGCTTACTTTAACATTTGTACGCTTAGCACATGCATTGCTCACACATGCACATACTCTCTAAGCTTCATAGTAAGCTTATACATGTTCGTTACGTGTACGTTATGTTAAACCATAACAGCATTGAGGCAGAAGCATGTGCCCGATCTTTTGGAGTTTTGTTATATCATGTATTTTCTTTTTAACACTGTACTCAAATATTATATTAGTGGATATGTCGTGATGATGTTTTGGTGACTTGGGTACACTTGTGATTATGCTCCTTTATAAATAAAATTTACCCTGAAAATTCTCCTTATAGGATCCCAGGATCGGAACCTAGTGCATGGGAGCTGGGAGCCGAGAATGGGGTACTATGAAGGTTGTCAGCACCAAATTCGATAGCCGAAAATTTTATAAGCCTGGTTCCCGAGTTTAGGGCGTGGCAGTAGTTGGTATCAGAGCATAACTTGGAAATACCTGAGAATAACATCACATATCTACAAATGGTCTTAAAATTACTATCCTTCATTATATGACTATTATGAACTTAGCATGATTAGAATCCCAAACTTGGAAATTTAGAAACACACCCTAGGTTTCCATTGCAATTAGTAAAAAAAATTAGCATTCCCATTTGTTAACATAGAAACTTTGAACATAGTACCCTGGCAAGAGTGTCTTGTGTAAGGTTTGGCTGTGGAGAAATTTTGAGGATGAAATTTTTTGTTAGGAGGGTAGAGTTGTAAGACCCATACTCTAATTAACCCTCTCTTTGCTTCATTTTCGATGCCTCCATATTTTCGACGAACTGAATCTATGAGTTTTGATCGTTACCCTACTTTGTAACGCGATACCCTGACACTTATACCCTAGTGATCGCGCATGTGTTATGATTCAAACGCCACGCATCACGCCCCATTTCGCCCCTTAGATTAGAAGTTACAATTTTAGCACAATTTGAGATGGGCCGCACAATGAACGCGGGCCTCACTTTCACAAATTCCCATGTTGTCAAATCCATCAATCCATCAACCCATCCATCAATCAAACCATCCATCACTCATGTCACTCTCTCTCCATTAGTCAAACAAACCCAAGCCATTCTCATGTAACCCATATCCCTACTCATGCTAGCCATCATTCTTTTCTTCTTTTTTCTCTCTATCTTACCCCTTCATTCTTCCCTTATTCCCTCCCTATCCTAAAATCTCTACCATGAAAACTCCCTAACTCCCTCTCATTTTTACCATTTCCTAGTAATAGTAGAGAGGGATTAAGAGAGAAAAATATTAGAAAGATCAAGGAGAAATTAAGAGAGAAAAAGAGAAAAGAAAGAAAGATTAGGGAAAGATTAAGAGAAAAGAGAGAGAGAGGTAGTGAGAGTATTAGGAAAGATCAAGAGAGTAAAAGTAGGAGAATAGAGAAAAGAGTGATTAGAAGAGGTTAGGGGTGGAGAGGAGCTTGGTGGACCATCCGATCATCGATTCAAGTCAATCTAACCGTCCATCCTTCTAAGTGAGTACATGGAAGGGTAAAAACCCTCCCCTTCTTTGTGATTTCTCTATTTTGGTGGGCCCATATGGGTGGGACCCACCTTGGTCGTGCATTGAGTATGTGGTGGACCCCATAGTAACGGGGGGTCACCCCGATGGCCAGATCTATTTTCCTTCTTTTTCATTTCTTTTCTTATTCTCATGGTGTTGTGGGACCCACAAGTGGGCCACATTATTGGAGAGTGTGTCCTGTCCGCTATCATAGTGTGGACCACCTTTTGTGGCCCACCGTGATGTTTAATTTCTATTTAAACCAATTAATTGTGTAAGCAAACTTGGATGGTGAAAACACACAAAAAAATGGATGTGATCCAAAGCTTCTTGGCCCCACCATGAGTTGGACATTCAAATGGATGAAGTGGATTTTCTAGGTGGGCCCTACGTCACCCTTAAAACACAAGAGAAGGAGAGGGGTACTAGCACCATCGTCGTTGGACGTAACAATGTCCAGAGACATGCCTTTCAAAGCCATCATGTGGCTTCTCTCGTGAGCCCCATCATGATGTATATATATATATATCATCCACACCATCCATCTAAGTTCCCTTCTCAATTTAGGCATTGAGCTAAAAAATGAAGCTAATCTGAATCCCAAGTGGGTCATACCACAAATACTAAGGGGTTGGCTTACCCATCGTCATTTCTTACTTTGCAGATGAGGTTTAGAGTGAGTTTTCACTCGTTGGACCCATATTGATGTATTTCTTAGATCCAGACCATCATCCATCTGCTGGCTCATTTTAACCGTAGAGCCCAAAAATCTAGTCGATCTAACCATCAGGTGGACCACACTACAACCGAGGGCGGGAGTGAAAGCACCCCCTCACGTCAACCATGCAGACGTGGGGTGGGGGGCGTCCCAACTATGGACCCCACCTTAATGTATTTTTTTTAATCCGCACCGTCCACCACCTTCTTCATGTCATTTTAGGCTATGAGACGAAAAATGAGACAAATCTGAGTTCCTAGTAGACTGCACCAAGGGAAACAAAGTCCCATTGTTGGAACTTTCTAAGGCCGACTGTTGTGTGTGTAGGTGGTGGACCTACTCATCATTGGACTCCTTTAGTCCATAGAGAGCTAGCCGATATAATGGACGAAATGGATTATCCACTAATAGACCTCACATAATAGAAAATTAAAAATAATAATAATAATAATAATAATAATAAAGGAAGAAAGAAAAAGAAACAAAAAATGATGTCACTGGGAGTTATTGCCTAGTGACGGTGAGGGAGGAAGGCTCGTTGGGCTACACCCACATGTAGACCCCACCATGATGAATGTGTTTAATCCACATCGTCTACCATCTACTTTAGATAATTTCATGTCATGGGCCAAAATTTGAGGCAGATCCGAGTCTTGATGGGTCGTACTAAGGAAAACAATGCTTATCTGTTGAAACCTTCTAGGACCCACTTTGGAGTCCCTAATCATCCAAACCAGTCCTAGTCAAAGTCTATTTGACCTCATTCGAGGTGGTCAAGACGGTGAAGAGATTAGATCATCCACTTGGGGCCCACCTTAATAGTGTACGCAAAACATACAATACACACACACACATATAATATGAATGCCATGCACGGGGGCGGTAACCCATTCTTGGCCAATTTTGGGTCTCATAAGTGGGACCCTGTTATGATGTTTATATTGAATCCACACCACCGTCCACGGACTTTTCTAGATCATTTTAGGCCATGGGCTAAAAGATAAGACAGATTCGAGTCTCAAGTGGACCGTAATGAGGGAAACGAACCATTGCTGTTGAAATCTTTCAAAGCCCAGTGTGGAATCCCTGTTCATCCAAATCAGAGCCCATTAAACCCACTCGAGATGGACTACGCAGTTAACAGAGTAGAAGATCTACGTGGGGCCCGCACTGATAGTGTATAAAAAAGAGTAACAAAGAAAAAGAAAGGAGTTACTGGGCGGTTTTGCTTAGTGACGTGAGTGCCGAAATCTCCTTGGGTTGTCCCCACACGAGGGACCCTACTGATGTATGTATCCTATCCACTCTGTTTATCCGTCTTGTCAAATCATGTTAGGATATAAGCACAAAACTCAGGTTGATCCAGATCTCAAGTGGGTCGTACCATAGGGCAATGTAGGGGTAAAAACCTCTTAGACTTGAGATTTCTTGGTTTTGGGATCCCTTTTACTTGGGAATCCCTGGAATCGAGATCCCTTAGGTCTTTGGTTATCTTTGGCATCTTGAATTCAAATCCTTAAATTAGTTGATGTGTGAATGTTGAAACTATGGTTTTATTAAATCCATTTAAGTATATACTTTACCTAAACTGATGAAATCCCAAGACTTAGAAGGGCCATGAGCATATGATCACATCATAGTGACTAACCAATGATCTGTAACTGTCGATTTACATTAACAATGATCAAACGGTGCAAATCATTCTACTAAAGCAATTATAGTGATGTCATTGATAATCTGATTATTTTGGGACATCATTAGTGGGCCATGTGCCCAAATAGATTGGTAGCCTAGTGACACACATGTTGTACATGTGGGTATTCATCCGGGTCACTCCCAATAGACCTTGCCTTGTTATATATATTTTATTCATGCATTACATGCTACATGAGGAGATGATGTTAGTCTAACGTGGGTCACACCACATAGACTTCTATATTTCTAATGGGGCATGTCATTCAGTTTCCACTCTCTATATACGATGTGTCGATTAAGGCCGATTATTGCTCGATATGTCTGATAACATGCTAGTGTACTTGGCCTGGTAGGAGACATTAAGAACATGCTTAATATAATAACATCATGCCCAGACATATGCCCATACGCATCATTTGTATGCATGTGGTGGGTGATGATTGATTATAGCATATGCCTTTGAGCTGAGATGCTTAGGGGACCCACCATGATTGTCAGTGAACCCCACATGTCACACCTTTCTAGGCTGTTATAAGCATGCTTAAGTTGTAATTAGAGGCTACGATTGGCACCCATCTTGGACTCTTTATGTGCCCACATGGCTTACCATGAGTGGGCCTTTCGACTATAGGCCCACCTATGTAGGAGCATGTGGGGTCCATTAGGGGTAGATTTGAGTGGATCCCACCTAGTCATATCCATGTTAGATTTGTGGAGCCCATAGTGATTTTATTTACAATCCAACTTAATTGTGGATCCTCTTTAGTGAATAAATTATGCCCACACCATGGGTTGCCTTGTTTTTCATGTTGTGGCTGCCCATTAGGCCTACCTGTATTTATATGTAGTGGTCGTACCATGGGCCAACCTTGCAGTTTATGTCATGTTTCCACCATTGAATTATCATTTAGGTTCCATACATTGCATGTATTGAGCCCATCGTAGGCATGTGTTTGGTTAGTTGTGAGCTACCCTCTTGGGCCTTGCTTAGGGATAGTTGTAGGGCCCACTTCGATGACCATTTCGGGCCCACTATGATTTTTTTTGGATCCTACAATTTGTTATCCTGTTTGCATGCCAATAGTTGTATGTTTTGGCCACTTAGGTGCGGGCTTGATGAGTAGGCCCATTAGCTTGAAAGACCACTTAAGTATAGCCCTATGGGCCTCGATAAACTTGGTTTCCAAGTAGGTCCCACCTATTATAAATGATGAATTTCCATTATCATGTGGTGCGATATTTTACATGTGTGTTGGTACAATACTTCCTTAATAATTTATGTAGTATTACCTTGGTGATTTATGCGATGTTTGCGCTCATGATTTCTATAACACTTCCTTTATGTTGACATGGTGCTTTCTTTATATTGATGCGACACTATTTTATATTAGATTTAGCATTGCTTTTACATTCGAGTTAACATTGCCTTATATTGATTTAGCCTTGCTTTATACTTGATATAGTATTACACACCTCATGCATAGTGGTTATGATCGTATGCTATCATATCTCATTCATATCATGTGTGCATGACTTGGATGATGGCTAATTCAGGATTTTTAGTGTTGCCTATGTGTGGCAAGGCCGCATTGACGACTTTACAACTTGGGCATTTCCAAGGGACCCATAAGAGATTAGGCCGCCTTGCATGTATGCAAGACTTGCATGACATGGTTGCATGCCTCAAATGATGGACTCATGCATTCATGCATTGTATGATGCATTTGTATTACACCCTAGCGACATCAGGATTGTGGCCTCCACAAACATATTGTGGATGGCCGGATTAGATACTGGAAATATCTGTTCTAGCATTAGAGTGCTAAGGATGTCCTTAGGTAAAAGTCCCTAAACCCTGTGGGCCAACAGGATGCTTCAACATCGAGACTAAGTGGATAACATGAGCACCTAAGTGCCAAATACCAGTACATTGTGTCTCCCACTATATCATGGTCGGTTGGAAAGGAATGTGACCTTATCTGCCCGAGGGTAGGGGGCTAAAAGCTTGGTTGAGTTTAACCAATTTGTAAATAAGTCCGCTATCAACGATCCGGGTGGGCATTGGCATACCACTAGTAAGGCGGATAGTGAGGTCTCTTCCACTCACTTGGGCATGCACGCGAGGGACGACAGCCAGTGTGGAGTGTACTAGACCTAGGTGATAATTCTAGTGATGATAAATGTACTAAAATGTGGACTTACTAAGTAAGAGTTTCATGTTCAACATTAGACTCATTCATTCATTCATTCGCTATCCACCCGGGATGGTGGTGCACAACTAAATCCTTATGTGCACCTTCGCATTCGATTAGGTACGTGACTAACCTGAGATCAAAAGTTTACCACATTGAGTCTAGTTATCTAAATCAAGCATGGGACTAGTTTAGATAGAAGTCTCTTATGATGAACCCCACAGCTTGCGATACCACGTGCTATCATCCCAACTACACACACCAGCTTTGTTATTCCTTTTACATCACATAGCTTGGATAGGGCTAATGATATTTATGGACTTGTCAGGATTTGCATATTGCATTGTATCCTTAGCATATGACATTTGGCCTACTATGTCTTTGCATCTCATAGCCTGGATAGGGCTGATGGTATTTATGAACTTGTCAGTTTGGCCTCCATCTTTCCGCTTATTCTAACATTTATAAGCATGGCATATGCATTGCACGCATACACACGCACTCTCTAAGCTTCATAGTAAGCTTATGCATGTTCATTACGTGCAGGTTATGCTAGACCGTAACAGCATTGAGGCAGGAGCATGTGGCCGATCTTTTAGAGTTTTATTATATCATGTATTTTCCTTTCAGCATTGTATACAAATATTATATTAGTGGATATGTGGTGATAATGTTTTGGTGACTTGGGTACACTTACGATTATGCTCCTTTACAAACAAATTACCTTCAAAATCCTCCTTATAGGATCCTAGGATCGGAACCTGGTCCATGTGAGTTGGGAGCCGAGAATGGGGTACTATGGAGGCTATCGGCACCACATTTGGTGGCCAGGAATTTTATGAGCCCGGTTCCCGAGTTTGAGGCATGAAAGTCTTCATATTTCATACTTGGTCCATATGATGGGCAATCCAAGTCATTCATATGAAGGGAAATATCCTACTATGACTACCCATGAGGTTTTTTCACTCGATGGACACCAAAACAAAGGTTAAGGGGCCAATTTGTCAATTTGGTCACTTTTACAATGATTTAAGGGCTGAAATTTAACATGTATGGTTAATTTATGATACATAGGCATTATATAAAATTTCACATCAAACAAATCATGGGAACCATGTGATCTAAAATGCAAGGGTCTAGGTTAATGGCATTTATGTAAGTATTGCTGATATGATACTTTTGGAAAATCTAATGGTTCTACATGGTTATAGGAACGTTTTTAAGTAATTCTTATGAAAGAACTTATATGTAATTTATTATGAATAAAGAACATGTATATCGTTAAATTCAAGTGACTTGTTCACATGTGTAAGTTTCTCGGATTGTAGTTTTGATGGTGAGTTAAATATATTCATAGGTGGTGAACAAAAAGAACAGATCGAAATCTCAATTTGATGTGTACGAGCAGATATAGATATCAAGTAGTTAGTTTATTATGATCGGGTGGTCCAAACTTAAAGTGGACGATCAGATATCTTGACATGGATAGTTGGTTGAACAGTTGGTTATGATAGACAAGTGGGAATACTTGGACATATAATGATCTTTTTCTTAAAATCAATAGTCGTATAACTTAATCTATGGATGAAGATCATTCTTAACGGTCAGATTAATGTTGGAGAATAGATGCAAGGTTAGGATAGCTAGATTGGTATCGTACGCATGTAAATATTAAGTTAAAGTTTATGGTAACACTCGAGAACTTTCAATATTTGGGTATTGAAAAGTTCGGGGTATTACAATCTACCATCCTTAAACAAAATTTCATCCCTGAAATTTCATTACTTATACCATTTACACTGATTCATTATGTTTAAGTTTTCATTGTATTCCTTATGAGATATATATATATATATATATATGTCTAGGTGTTAGTATAATTAGCTATATGAAATCGGAAGGCTATAATCTACCTCCCTTAAATAAAAATCTCGAACCCAAGATTTATATGCATACATTTATTTATTTTTATTTAATTATTAAATTTTATAGAAATTAACATATTATTTTTCTCCATATCCAGAGTATTTTTTGTGAGACCTATATCCTAGCTCGTACCATTCCGAGGCTTCCACGGTCCTCCCGGTCGAATTCTAGCAACCTGCGATCTGTAACCAGCATTTACACGCGATCCTGAGTCATATCCCATATTCCAGAGTCGACTCGACCTGAGATTTATATCCTTGCGACCACACCGTCACCGCAGTTCTAACACCGCGTCTCGCGCACTGAGGTGATACCCAGGCCAGGAGATGTGGATCCGCGTTCAGTTCGAGGAAAACGCCACGTGTTGCAAATCCCAAGAGAATATATCCCATTAAATGTCAAGTACACATCCCATCACTCCCATCACTTACACCCATCCCCAAGTACAATACCCATCCCCAAAGTCAACTATGTCAAGTACATACATCAACTTTCACCCATCCCTCACCCATCACACCCATCTCTTACATCACCTCTCTCTCATCTCTCTCTCATTTTCCTCCCAAGCTCCATGAGAGCAACCATCCAATCTATTTCCATGAGAGAGCTAGTGTGGCCCACCTTCCTACCATCCAATCCCACCTTCTAAGCCTCATCTCGACCTTTGAAATGCATTCCATGGAGCTCTAAGATGTATTGGTGGAAGGAAGAGGAGATCCAAAGGTGGGTGATTTTACGTTTTGATTTTGTGATTTAAGGGCCCACTTATGGTGGGACCCATCTTGATGTATGCATTGTATAGGGAGGGCCCATAGTGGCGGGGTCCCTCCGCTTCTCACCGATCTCTCTCTCTCTCTCTCTCTCTCTCTCTCTCTCTTGTGATGGGCGTGGCCCACTAGATCCACACCGATCGTGGACCCACTATGATGTATGTATTTTATCCATGCCGTTGACCATCCAGGGGGCCCACCTAGTTACCCATTTTCGGGTGGACCCAGATGAAGAGAAAACATAAATATCAACTTGATACTTTGGTGGGCCACACACGTGTGGAGCCCACATGATGTACGTGTCTTACCCATGACATCCATATCATCCATGGCTTGATGTGGGGCCCTGGACGTTGGATGGTTGTTAAAATAAAAATAAAAATAAATAATATAAATATAATATATATTATATATAGTATGGTGAGCCCTGCATGGGACCCACCTTGATGTATATTATAATATAATATATAATATATATTATAACACATAGTATGGTGGGCCCTACATGGGACCCACCTTGATGTAATTATTCTATATCTACACCATCCATGTAGATGGTGCAGTGTAGCACGCACGCACCGGGCATGTGGGTTTCAACCACCCCAACCGTCCATGTGGGGCCCACCTTGTGTGCATGTGTTAAAATCCAGACCGTTCGTCTAGGGGACCGAACGGTGGAACCACCAAATGCATGTATTTTATACACCTCACACGAGTGTAGTTTGGCTGGTATACCTCACACGTGTGAAGATTGGCTAGTATGCCTCACGCGTGTCTAGATTGGCGGGTATACCTCACACCATGGCAGCGTGTGGGGCCACCTTGGTTTGATGTATTGCATCCACACCGTCTAATCCATGGACGGTGGATGCTGATTGGCTAGAGTACTTCACACTAGCCGTTTTGCTACTGCTTGTGATGTTAGCAATTTATGTGGGTCCCCTTTGACATGTATCTTTTAAATCCAGGTCGTCCATGCTACACACATGGGACCCACCTTGATGATGTGTTGTATATCCGCTCCATCCATTACAGGTGGGACCCACCTCTGATATCCAGACCATCCATCTAGACGGTGGGCCAGCAGGCCACACCTAATGTATGTGTTAAATCCATACCGTCCAGCCACCTGCAGGGCCATCCATCTGCTAGACGGCCAGCAGCCCCACCATGATGGATGTGTTCCATCCTAACCATCCATCCAATTGGCAAGCTCTTTTTAAGGCTTGAGACTAAAAATGAGGCAGATCCCTGTATCAGGTGGACCACACTACAGAAAACATGGGGGATTGAACGTCTATCATTGAAACCCGTTTGGATCACAGAAGTTCTGGATCATTATGGAATTTGTTTTCCCTCTTAATTCAGGTCTTTATGACCTTATGATCAGATTGAATGGAGAATAAACTTTATGGTGGGCCCTGTGATTTATTTAATAGTGAAAATCATTATCTCCACTGTTATTTGTGGTATGGTCCAGATGATCTTCCAATCATCATCTCCGCCGCTATTTGGGGTGCGGCCCGTTATTACGGTCCTTTGATGTATATGAGGCCCATTGGTGCGGCCCATGTGATGCGGCCCACTTTATGTATATGAGGGCCATTGGCGCGGTCTGTTAATGCGGCTCACTTGACGTTTATGAGGCCCATTAGTGTGGCCCACTTGTTGTTTATGAGGCCCATTGGTGAGGCCCGTTGATGCGGCTCACTTAATGTATATGAGGCCCGATGAGATGTATTTATGGCCCATGTGCCGAGGCCCATTGCGATGTGTATGTGGCTCATGAGTGAGGCCCATAGTGATGTGTATTAGGCACTTGTATGAGGTCATGGGCCCACTATATGTTTGGCCCTATGAAGGCCACTCCTTAGGAGCAATGATGGTTAAATGTCCACATTGATGGGCGATGATGGTTAAATGTCCACATTGTGACCTTCCCCTAAGCCCTTTGTAAGGCCGATTACCGATTACAATTGTTGAGGCCAATTCTGATTGTTGAGGCCAATTCAAAATGTCGAGGCTGATTTCAATTATCGAGGTCGATTGTCGAGGCCGATTCCGATTGTCGAGGTCGGTTCCGATTATCGAGGCCGATTCTAATCATTGAGGCCGATTCCGATTGTCAAGGCCGATTCCGATTGTCGAGGCCGATTCCGATTGTAGAGGTTGATTGTATATGCAGATTATCGAGGCCAATTCTGATTATTGAGGCCGATTGTATAGGCCAATTATCGAGGCTGATTCTGATTATCAAGGCATATTCTGATTGTCGAGGCTAATCATCGAGGCTTATTGTATAGGTCGATTATCGAGGCCAATTTCGATTGTTGAGGCTGATTCGATCATCGAGGCTGATTCCAATTATCGAGGCCGATTCCGATTGTCGAGGCCAATTCTGATTACCGAGGTCGATTCCGATTGTCGAGGCCGATTCCGATTATCGAGGCCGATTTTGATTGTCGAGGCCGATTCCGATTATCGAGACCGATTCCGATCATCGAGGCCTATCATCGAGGTCGATTCCGATTGTCGAGGTCGATTCCAATTGTCGAGGCCAATTGTATAGGCCGATTATCGAGGCTGATTTTAATTGTCGAGGCCGATTCTGATTGTCGAGGTCGGATATCGAGGCTGATTTTTTAGGCCGGTTATTAATACCGATTATAAGTATGTGACAGCTTAGCATCATGATACATACCTATACACATCATCTGCATGTTTGTTATGAGTTGTGATTGACCACTACATATGCCATAGTGCAGGTGGTTTACGGAACTCCCCAATAGGTGGAGTTATCCCACATGAGCGCACAGTATGCGCAAGATTGATGCATGATTAGACTACGTGACTCTTGCATCTTATATTGTGTGATTGTGATTATTGTACGCCTTATCGACATAAGGCTATGGCCTCTACAGGCATGTCGTGGATGGCCAGATGGGACACCAAAATGTTTGGTTGAGCATCTAGGCACTTTCGATGTCCGTGGGTGAAAGTCCCTAAACATCCATGGCCAGGACACGCCCTAACGTCTAGACCTAGTGGATACATGAGCACCCGAGTGCCGAATACTAATAGGCCGCATCTCGCACTGTGTTGTGGTCGGTTGGGAGGGGGTGTGGCCTTATCCGCCTGAGTGAGGGGGCTATAAGCTAAGATGAGTTTGACCAGCTCATAAATGAGTCTGCTATTGACGAGCCAGGAAGGCATTGGTATACTACTAGTAGGCAGATAGTGAGGTCTTTTCACTCGCTGGGCTACGCGGCTGGCCGGGGTGGTAGCCAGTTTGGAGTATACTAGACCTCGGTGATGATCCCAGAGATGTACAGTACTGATTTGTGGAGCAGGAGTTACATACTTAGCATTTTACTTATTCATTCATTCACTGTCCACTTGGGCTGGGGGTGCGCAATCAATTCATCGTGTGTACCTTCACAGTGGCCAGGATTTTGGTTGGAGTGCGCAACCAACCTGAGATCAGGAGTTTACCACATTGAGTCTATCTATCCAAATTTAGGTATGAGACTGGTTTAGATAGAAGTCCCTTGTAATGGACCCCATAGCTTGTGATACTACGTACTATCATCCCGACTTCACACTCCAGCTTAGTTATTTCATTTACACCGCATTATGCATTACATCCGTGGCATCTGGCATTTTGGGTTGTTATGTTTTGCATTTATATGACCTGGATGAGGTTGATGGTATTCGAAGCTCTTCAGAATTGTAAATTGTATTACATCTTCAGTATCTGATATTTGACTCATTATGTTTCCACATTACTTCCTCAGTATATAATATTGGCTTATTATGTTTCTACATCGCATAACCTGGATAAGGCTGATGGTACTTATCGACTTACCAGCATGTTTCTGTATTACTCTGATATTGTACGATTTATGGATTGCCAGTATTTCCACTTACTCTGATATTTATATGCTTGGCACGTGCATCGCACACACTTACACCATCCTCTAAGCTTTCTATGAGCTTATGCATGATAGATGCATGTAGGTGACGTTAGGTCGATTGAGCTTGGAGCGTGAAGCTATTTTCTGGAGCTTTGATTTTTGATATATGTATTTCCCTTTCAGCACTATATTCAAATGTTTATATTAGTGGATATATGATAATGATGTTGCCTTATGATTTGGGTAAACTTGTGGTTATGCTTATTACGAGTTAAATTTACATTAGAAAATTCTCCTTGTAGGATCCTAGGATCGAAATCTGGCATATGGGCGCTGGGAGCCGAAAATGGGGTACTACGGAGGATGTCGGCACCAGATTCGGCAATCGAGAATTTTGTGAGCTCGGTTTCCAAGTTTGGGGCGTGACATTTTTTTTTGTGTTTCAGAGCAACAAACACAAAAAAACAATTTTAGTATGGCTAATCCCGATACATTGAACTCTTCCTTAGCCAGGGTGATGAATTCTTTGGTATCATACATTTCAGATGAGTCTCAAACTTCTGCTTGATTAGGGCATTGAGTTCATTGATAAGCACCTGGGATTTGGTATTTGGATCAAACCACTTATAACTTACTTGAATATGTTTTCGTAACTCCGTGGTCCCAATCATTCTAGATCCGTGGGGAATATCATGTACCTTTTTTTCACCATAAAAGTACCCTAGGTTTCATAAAGGATAAGCCCCAATGGTCTATCCCATGTTGAACCTAAACTTTAATATTATCGTTTATATGAATAGTTGTAAATTCTCAAAATCATTTTATATTGACATCATATCACTCCCAAAATTTTAATTTATAAACCATATAGCTGAATTATCTGAAAATTTTAAACCTAAATCCTTGACTTATTCCCAAGACTCCATAAAAAATTTTGAAGTAAAATTCTAAAGTTTGGTGAGTCTTTCATCCCTGTAAGCTGCAAAAAGATTTGTTGTCAAGTAGTATTTTTCGGCAAATATTGACACTATTGAATTTTTCAAAAAATTTTGTGTAGATCCAATAAAGATGAAATTTTAGAGAAAAGTTTCCAAAGACCTATTTGCAATACCAGAAAAGTTTCAAAATTTTTTAATGAGTCTACCTACTGAGATCGGCGGAAGTTTCCTAACGCGTTAGTTTTCACCAAAACAATTAAAAAAAAATTATGAAACTTGAAAAATATCCAATTCCAATTTGGGAAACTTATTTTTCTTACTTGGAAATCCATTTAAGGATAAATTTTAGTCCATGATAAATTTATTTGGCAATTTGGAAGTTTATTCCGAAGGTACCTAGATTCATAGTCTCTAAATTCTACGTGTAACTTAATATTTCCAATGAGGAACCTGAATAAGGGTTTCTAATTCCTCAACTTCCTAGTTTCTTTGAGATCTATCCCATCCACCTAAAGCTTACGATAGTCCATTCTCTCATGCAAGTTAATCTCATTCTCATGCTTTGATACTAACTGTAACGCCCTGAATTTTCACAGCCCAAGTACGTACTCGTACCCGAGAATTCCAGGTGTTAATAATGTAAATATTGGATGCTTTAAAATCGCACCTTTTTTTAATCACATCCAATTACATTCACGAAGGTAACTATTCATGAGAGTAAAATCAACTACATTTATCATTCCATTAGAATAAAAGAATTCAACAAATTATCAAATGCCCTCTCAATGGGTGCTTATTACATTATCAAAACTTACAGCGGAAATAAACAAAACTAAACATAAAGCTATCTCTTTATTTATTTATAATAATCTTTTATACAAGGATTGTCATCCGTGTCTTCAATCTGCACATCAGCTGCATCATCTGTACAATTGGAGAGGGTCAATGCCTACTTATAGTGATGGTTACCCTTTTAAGATTAACAATAATTCAAGATATTCATAAAAGTAATGTAAGGGTTTCAATACGCCTCGTACTCCATCACTATGAGTGGTATCGGTATGCGCAACTAATATATATGAATGCATGCCTAGCAAAGTGTGTGTGGCTCATCATACATAGTGATCATCACAATGTAGAATATAATTTATAGAAAACCTGGTTCACCCCACATTCCATAACTACAGAGATTCGCCGGCGTGTCCAACGCTACTGTAGATTTACATGAACATCTCAAGGCGGTACAACACATGAATCGAATGAATTATGCGATAAGATTTGTTCATGGAACGACTATTTGCGACATCCAATATCGAAAGTGATATAACACATATTACAAATAACTTATATCGATATGTGCACCACTACCCAAAATTCATAGAATTACACGTCAACCAAGAGGGTAACTACCCAGAGTGCATTACGTCTATGATAAAATATATAAATCACTAGATATGATACCTCTAACACATTACTTGCAGCATATAAGAAATAAATTGAACCATGAGAGTCTTAAAATTCTAAGACACATGCCCAAGCCATAAAGGGATGTATCACAAGGCTAACCTAATAAAAGAAAAGTAGCATTAAGCTATCTTAATCAAAGAGAAGAGTAGCAAATAGGCTAACTCAACAAAATAAGGGGAGAGGAGCAAAAGGCCAACTTATTATAGAGTGAAAGCACACGTTGCTCTCAAATTTGACAAAGGGCAAGGCTTGTATCCATCACCCTACATAAATTCATAAAGATCATGCATAATTAAAATCATACCTTAACCATAATTCTCAAATGAAAAATAATTAATAATGATAAATGAAACAATTGCATGGAAGATTCACAGCAATATGGAAGTATGAAAAAATAAGATAAACCATTTCAACTCAAATTAACGTAAGCTTAAAGGAATCCCTCACCTTAGCCTTATATATATGAACCTTAGGAATTTATCCATGTAAGAAAGCTTCTACATGAATCATGACATCGCTAGAGAAAAAAAGAGACACTGCAAGTGTGGGGAAAGAAGAGGATGATGGGCGTTTAGGCCTCTCTCCCTCTCTCTATTAGATGTGAGAGTATGGGCATGTGGGTGGAGAAGGGGACACACACCCCTTTTATAAAAGGAGTGGGTGTGTGAGTGGGGTGTGTTTCACATCCCACTTGGATTGAGTTTTTTAAATTTGACCTTTTCTAAGGATCTTTCTTTAAATTTAATTCGTCCATTATGTCAGGGTCGTTGAATAGAGCTAGGGTATATAATTTTCATGGTGATACGAAATTTAGATTAGTCTATCTTGAAAATTCTCATAATGGGTGCCAAAAGAAACTTGATCTCAATTAATAGTCCACTTAACTATCAGAGCCCAATTTTGGGATAAAATGTGTAGTCAGGATAGCTAAATGATTTGGCGAAATTTGGTGGTTAATCGATTGTGGAAAAAACCTAAATTTAAAATTTCACCTTTTGTACCAAAAGGAAGAACTGGCTTCAACATTCAACGATGTAAGATCATAGATCAGGGTCTGAATTTTGTATAACTTTGTAGTCATATGGGACTAAAGTGTGGTCCAAATTTGAGTTGCAATGGACTGCAGGAAGTGGTTAAATCGAAAGATCCAGATTTATAAGGAGATGGTAAGCCTCGAAAGGATAACTTCATACCTAAGGAAAAATCTACCTAAGTAGGGTTTTGATATTTCACACTTGGTCCATATGATGAGCAAGCCAATCCATTCATATGAAGGGAAATATCTTACTATGACTACTCACGAAGTTTCTTCACTCAATGGACACCAAAATCAACAGTTAAGAGGCAGATTTGTCAATTGAGTCACTTTTACAATGATTTAAGGGCTAAAATTTGACATATATAGTTAATTCATGATACATAGGCATGGTATAAATTTTCACATCAAACGGATCCAAGGAACCATGTGATCTAGAATTCAAAGGTCTAGATTAATAGCATTTTCATAATTATTACTGATATAAGAGTTTTCAGAAATCTAATGGTTATACATGGTTATGGGAACGTTTCTAAGTAATTCTTATAAAAGAAATTATATAGAAATCATTATAAATAAAGAATTATTCACCAAATTAATTAAGGGAATTTATATATATTGTTACACCCCAAATTCAAAAACCGGGTTCACAAAATTCTTGATCATTAAATCCAGTGCTGATAGGCTCCATAGTACCCCACTCTCAGCTCCCAGCGTCCATATGATAGATTTCGATCCAAAGATCTTACAAGGATGATTTTCTAATGTACATTTACTCGTAATAAGCATAACCACAAGTATACCCAAATCACAAAAGCAACATCATCATCACATATCCACTAATATAAACTTTGAATACAATGCTGAAAGAGAAATACATATGTCAAAATTAAAGCTCCAGAAGTCAGCTACATGCTCCAAGCTCCAGGCTGCTGCAACCTAACATCACCTGCACGCATCTATCATGCATAAGCTTATAGAAAGCTTTGAGGGTGGTGTAAGTGTGTGCACAAGGTAAGTGCCAAGTATTCAATACATTGCTATAATCATACAATATCGAAAATACTGGTAAGATCATGAATCATACGATATTAGAGGAAACAGAAATACCGACAAGTCCATGAGTCAAACAATATTAGATTGTGCAATGCAGATCGACAATATAAATGCGAAATCATAGAGAGCTAAAATCAGATGCCGATGTTGTAATGTAATATACAATTCCTGATGAGTTCACGAATACCGTCAACCGTATCTAGACTATATAAATGCAGAAACACAGTAACCCAAAATGTCATATGCCATAGATGTAATGCAATATGCGGTGCGAATGGAATGACCATATTGGATTGTGAAGTCGAGATGATAGTACGTACTATCGCAGGCTATGGGGTCCATCACAAGGGACTTCTATCCAAACTAATCCCATACCTAAATTTTGATAGTCAGACTCAATGTGGTAAACTCCTGATCTCAGGTTAGTCACACGCCCAACCGAAATCGTAGCCATTGCGAAGGCACACGTAACAAATAGTTGAACATCACCAGCCCTAGTGGATAGTGAATGAATGAATGAATGAGTATGCAACTCCTGGACAATACGTCCACATATCAGTACTGTTCATCTCTGGGATCATCACTAAGTTCTAGTACACTCTACACCAGCTTGCCGCCCCATCAAGCGCACAACTGGGTAAGTGGAAGAGACCTCACTATCCACCTGATTGGTAGTCAGCCAATATCTATCTGGCATGTCGATAGCGGACCCATTCACAAGCTGGTCACACTCAGCCTAACATTGCCTACTCCCTCAGGCGGGTAAGGATACACCCCCTCCCAACTGACTAAGACACAGTGGGAGATGCGACCTACTGGTATAAGGCCCTCATGCGCTCATATAAATCCACTCGGTCTCGACGTTGGGGCGTCCTCTGGTACAAAGAGGGTTTAAAAATTTTCACTCAGGGCCATCTATAGTAGCCCGATGCTAATAATAGATTTCTGGTATCCCATCTGGCCATCAACGATATTCCTGTAGAGGCTACGACCCTGATATCACCAGGGCATACAGTAGTCACAACACACAATGAAAGATACATGAGTCATATAATCCAGTCATGCATCAATCAAACGTATACCGTGCACTCATGTGAGATAACCTCTGCCCATTAGGGAGTCTCATAATAACCTGCCCAATGACATATGTAATGGTCAACCACATCTCATAACAAACATGCAGATGATGCGTATGGGCATGTATCATGATGTTATGCTGTCATATACTCATAATCGGTATCAATAACCGGCATCGACAATCGACCTCGACAATGTGGACATTTAACCATCATTGCCCCCAAGGAATGGCCCACATAGAGCCTAACATATTATTGAACCCATGGCCTCACACAAGGGCCAAATATACAACACCATGGGCCTCACTCAAGAGCTTAATACATATTACAATGGGCCTCTCTCATGGGCCTAATATACATCACAATGGGCTCCATCGCCTGGCCCTCAAATACACCATAATGGGCCTCATCACATAGGCCTCATATACATCACATTGGGCCACAAACACGGGCTGAATACACATCACAATGGACCTCAATAAGGGCCGCATATACATCACATTAGCCCTCGACAATTGGCCTTGATAATCAAAATCGGCCTCAACAATTAGAATCGACGTCAACAATCGAAATCAGCCTCGATAATCGGAATCGGCCGGGACAATCGGCCTTGACATTTGGAATCGGAATCGGCCTAAATAATCAGAATCGGGATTGGCCTCAACAATCGGCTTCGACAATGGAAATCAGTATCGACAATCGGAATCGAAATTGGTCTCAACAATCAAAATCGGCCTCAACAATCGAAATCGACACTCGAAATTAGCCTAAATACTCAGCCTCGACAATCGGAAGCGGCCTATACAATCGGCCTTGACAATCAGAATCAGCCTATACAATCGGCCTCGACAAATTGGAATTAGCCTCGACACTTGGACTCAACAATCGGAATCGACCTATACAATCGGCGTCGATAAATCGAAATCGGCCTCGATACTCGGCCTCGACAATCAGAATCGACCTATACAATCGGCCTCGACAAATCAAAATCGGTTTCGACAATCGGAATTAGACTATACAATTGGCCTCAACAATCGGAATCGGCCTCGATAGTCAGAATCTACCTATACAATCCGCCTCGACAAATCAGAATCGGCCTCGACAAATCAGAATAAGCCTTGATACTCGACCTCGACAATCAGAATCGGCCGTGATACTCGACCTCGACAAATCGAAATTGACCTCGATACTCAGCCTCGACACTCAGAATCAGCCTATACAATCTGCCTCGATAAATTAGAATCGGCCTCGATACTCGGCCTCGACAATTAGAATTAGCCTATACAATCGGCCTCGACAAATCGGAATCGGCTTCAATACTCGACCTCGACAAATCAGAATCGACCTCGATACTCGGCCTCGACATTCGAAATCGGCCTATGCCATCGGCCTCGACAAAACAAAATTGACCTCGACAAATCAGAATCGGCCTCGATACTTGGCCTCGACAATTGGAGTCAGCCTATATAATCGGCCTCAACAAATCGAAATCGGCCTCAATACTCGGCCTCGACAATCGAAATCGGCCTATACAATTGGCCTCAACAAATCAAAATCAGCCTATACAATCGGCCTCGACAGATCGGAATTAGCCTCGACAATTGGAATAGGCTTCGATACTCGACCTCGACAATCGGCCGAACAAGGCCTAAGGGAAGGTCATAATGTAGACATTAAACCATCATTGCCCATCAATGTGGACATTCAACTAACATTACTCCCAATGAGTGGCCTACATAGAGCCAAACATATCGTTGGCCCATGGCCTCACACAAGGGCCTCATATATCAAGTGGGCTACATCACATGGACCAGAAATACGTCTCAATGGGCCTCATCATATGGGTCATAATCACATCACATCAGGCCTTGCCTATGGGCCTCGAATACATCACAATGGGCCACTACCCATGAGCTTCAAATACACAATAGGCGGGCCCTACACATGGGCTTAATAGACATCACAGGTGGGCCCTACACATGGGCCTCATAAACATCAAGTGGGCTACATCAATGGGCCGCACTAATGGGCCTCGGACACATCAAGTGGGTTGTATTAATGGGTTGCACTAATGGGCCTCATAGATGGGCTACAAATATACTAAGGTGGGCCTCACAGATGGGCCATAAGTATATCAAAGTGGGCCTCTCGAACGGGACATAAAAATAATCAAGGTGGGCCTCACAGATGGGAGTTTGGAATTACATCTAAAATCATTTCAATAGTTGCGGGTGCAACATGTGTATCACTGCACACTAGAATTCCATGGGGCACATGGTCCACTAACGATGATCAGCACTGTCCAAACATTGTCCAGGTATATCAGCACCATCTAGACATGTCTAGACAGTGTGGATGAATTACATACAACATGGTGGTGTCCACATGGGTGTGGCCCACAGCAGATGGACGGCATGAATAACACATATATATATATATATATATGGCGGTGGGATCCACAACATGGATGGTGTGGATCATAAAACAGATACATCACGGTGGAACCACCGCCCAAGCATTGGACGGTGGATATCACATGTGTCAGGTGGGGCCACGTGCTGCCAGCACCTGCATCAGGTGCATCTCCACCGTCCATGATCTCCTAGACGGTAGAGATAAAACATATACATCATGCGGGAGTCCACAGGGTGGCCCGTCTGAGATTTGAATCTTCCTCAGTTTAGGTGAGGTGGGTCTCACCGTCCCAGGTAGTGGACAGTGTGGATAAAGGCACATATCATAGTGGGTCCCACGTGGGGCCTACATAATATAATATTATATTATTAAATAATATAACACACACACACACACATATATATATATATATAATACAAGGGGGGTGGGGTACACCCAGTCGTCAGGCCAGATGGATGGACGGATGAACTACATACCTCATGGTGGCCTGCACACATAGCACCATCCAGATGGAAGGTGCAGATCACATACATCATGGTGGCCCCACACATAGCACCGTCTAATCACTCCAGCAACGTCCAGATCATCTAGACGGTGTGGATGGGGCAAATACAACATGGTGTGGCCCACATAACTTGGTGGCGTCAACACATCAAGGTGGGTTGTGAATGTACGGTTGGATGAAACCCTTGCAATCTGCTGGCATCAATGCAGCAGGTACATCGGCCAATCTGCTTCTATAGCAGTGGGTCTCACGTACTGAGTACAGTACACCTTTAAGGTGGGCCCCACATATTGATCAAGCCGATATTTACGTTTTCACATCGTCCAGGCCCACTGGATGACGTGGATAAAACAGATGGATGGTGCTGATACATACAATATGGTGGGTCCATGTCAATAAGGAAGGAGAAAGAGAGAGAGAGAGAGAGAGAGAGAGAGAGTGTGTGTGTGTGTGTGTGTGTGTGAGAGATTGGCTATAGGAGGGGCCCCGCCACTATGGGCCCCTCTTTACATACAAAACATACATCGAGACGGGTCCCACCTCAAGTGGGCCCTCACATACAAATCAATGGTAAAAACCTTAATATCACCCACTTATTGGCTGCCTTCTTGGTCTGATGGAACGCCAAATTCCTTAGCTTCGGCTTTGACGGAGGGTGATGGAGATTGGATGGTTGGATTGGGTGGTAGGGAGTGGGCCACACAAAGCTTCTCTCATGCAGCTCTCTTGCTTAGACGTCGGGTTGCTCTTAGAAGGAAAATAAGGAATGAGAGAGAGAGGAGTTGTGTAAGGGATATGACATGGGAATGTATGGATTGCCTTGACTTTTTGGTAAGAATGGGATGGGATAGGTATGGGTATTGTTGACTTGTGGGTGAGAGAGGGATGAGTGTGATGGGATATGTACTTGACTTGTACATTGATTAATTTATGTGACGTGTAGTAGAGATTCTCTCGAAATTCGTAACGCACGACATTTTCCTCAAGCTGAACGCGGGCCCACATCTCCTGGCTTGGGTATCGCCTCGGCGCGCGAGATGCGGCATTGGAACCGCGGCGACGCCGCGGTCGTACTAGTACAAATCTCATATCAAGCTGACTCTAGAATACAAGATACAAATCAGGATCACGTGCAACTACTGTCTACGCATCGTGGGTCACCGGAATTCGACCGGGAGGACCGCGAAAGCCTATGGAACAGTACGGTCTACGATACAGGCCTGACATCTCTCCCCACCTAATAAAAATTTTGTCCTCAAAATTTACAAAACAGATAAGGGAGGAGGAAACATCATCAAGTATATAAGTCAATGCACAACCAATCTGCCAAAGGATGAAGATAGCGCTCTCTAATCTTAACCTCAACCTCCCAAGATGCATCATCAACACTATGGTGACCCTACTAATCTTCGGATCCCAAATCAGAGACTATTAAAACTAGAATACTATGCAACCTCTCAATCTCAACGATATGGAGCTATATCAGAAAATCTCTAAGTTATTCGAACCTGGAGATCTAATCATTCTAAGTTCTCAACAATCATAGAGTGCAGCGCAGCTATCAGCAGATATGTGATGTTATCTTCAGGTATTCCCAAGTTATGCTCTGATACCATCTTTTCTCACGCCCCAAATTCAGAAACCGGGTTCACAAAATTCTCGATCACCGAATCCAGTGCCGACAGCCTCCGTAGTATCCCATTCTCGGTTCCCAGCGTCCATATGCCATATTCTGATCCTGAGATCCTACAAGGAGGATTTTTCAATGTACATTTACTCATAATAAGCATAACCACAAGTATACCCAAATCACAAAAGCAACATCATCATCACATATCCACTAATATAAACTTTGAATACAATGCTGAAAGGAAAATATATATGTCAAAATCAAAGCTCTAGAAGTTAGCTACATGCTCCAAGCTCCAGGCTGCTGCAACCTAACATCACCTGCACGCATCTATCGTGCATAAGTTTATAGAAAGCTTAGAGGGTGGTGTAAGTGTGTGCACAAGGTAAGTGCCAAGTATTCAATACATTGCTATAATCAGACAATATCGAAAATACTGGTAAGATCATGAATCATACGATATTAGAGGAAACAGAAATACCAACAAGTCCATAAGTCAAACAATATCAGATTGCGTAATGCAGATCGACTATGTAAATGCGAAATCATAAAGAGCTAAAATCAGATGCCGAGGATGCAATGTAATATACAATTCCTGATGAGTTCACGAATACCGTCAGCCGTATCTAGACCATATAAATGCAGAAACACAGTAACCCAAAATGTCATATGTCGCAGATGTAATGCAATATGCGGTGCGAATGGAATGACCATGCTAGATTGTGAAGTCGGGATGATAGTACATAGTATCGCAGGCTATGGGGTCCATCACAAGGGACTTCTATCCAAACCAATCCCATACCTAAATTTAGATAGTCTGACTCAATATGGTAAACTCCTGATCTCAAGTTAGTCGGGCACCCAACCGAAATCCTGGCCATTACGAAGGCACACGTAACAAATAGTTGCGCACCACCAGCCCGAGTGGATAGTGAATGAATGAGTATGTAACTCTTACCCAATAAGTCTACATATCAGTACTGTTCATTTCTGGGATCATCACCGGGGTCTAATACACTCTACACCAGCTTGCCGTCCCCTTAAGCACACAACTGGGTAAGTGAAAGAGATCTCACTATCCGCCTAACCAGTAGTCAGCCAATATCTACCCAGCACGTCGATAGCGGACCCATTCACGAGTTGGTCACACTCAGCCTAGCATTGCCTACTCCCTCAGGCGGGTAAGTCCACACCCCCTCCCAACTGAATACGACATAGTGGGAGACGCGGCCTACTGGTATACGGCCCTCATACGTTTCTATAAATCCACTCAGTCTCGACATTGGGGCATCTTCTAGTACTAAGGGGGTTTAAGAATTTTCACCTAGGGCCATTTATGGCAGCCCGATGCTAATAATAGATTTCCAGTGTCCCATCTGGCCATCCATAATATGCCTGTGGAGGCTATGGCTCTGATGTTGCTAGGGCGTACAGTAGTCACAACACACAATGAAAGATGCATGAGTCATACAATCTAGTTATGCATCAATCCAACGCATACCGTGCGCTCATGTGAGATAACTTCCACCTATCAGGGAGTCTCATAACAACCTGCCCAATGACATATGCAATGGTCAACCACATCTCATAACAAACATGCAGATGATGTGTATGGGCATGTATCATGATGTTATGCTGTCACATACTCATAATCGGTATTAATAACCGGCGTCGACAATCGACCTCAATAATATGGACATTTAACCATCATTGCCTCCAAGGAATGGCCCACATAGAGCCTAACATATTAGTGGACCCATGGCCTCACACAATGGCCAAATATACAACATCATGGGCCTCACTCAAGAGCTTAATACATATTACGATGGGCCTCTCTCATGGGCCTAATATACATCACAGTGGGCTCCATCGCCTAGCCCTCAAATGCACCATAATGGGCCTCATCACATAGGCCTCATTTACATCACATTGGGCCATAAACACGGGTTGAATACACATCACAATGGACCTCAATACGGGCTGTATTTACATCACATTAGGCATCGATAATCAAAATTAGCCTCAACAATAGGAATCGGCCTCGACAATTGAAATCGGTCTCAATAATCAGAATTAGCCTCGATAATTGGAATCGGTCGTGACAATCGGCCTCGACAATCAGAATCGGCTTAGACAATCGGCCTTGACATTTAGAATCAAAATCGACCTCAATAATCAGAATCGAAATTGGCCTCAACAATCAGCCTCGAAAATAGGAATCGAAATCAGAATCGGTCTCAATAATCGAAATCGGCATCAACAATCGGAATCGACAGTTGGAATCAACCTCGATACTCAGCCTCGACAATCGAAATCGTCCTATACAATCGGCCTCGACAATCGGAATCAGCCTATACAACAGGTCTCGACAAATCGAAATCGGCCTCAATACTCGGCCTCAACAATCAGAATCGACCTATACAATCGGCCTCGACAAATCGGAATCAGCCTCGATACTCGGCCTCGACAAATTAAAATCGACCTCGATACTCGGCCTCAATAATCAGAATCGGCCTCGACAAATCGAAATCGGCCTCGATAATTAGCCCCGACAAATCAGAATCAGCCCCGATACTCGGCCTCAACAATCAAAATTGGCCTATACAATTGGCCATGACAAATCGGAATCGGCCTCGATACTCGGCCTCAACAATCGGAATCGGCCTATACAATTGGCCTCGACAAATCAGAATCGAACTTGATACTCGATCTTAATAATCGAAATCGCCTTATACAATCAGCCTCGACAATCAGAATCAGCCTCGACACTCGGAATCTACCTATACAATCGGCCTCGACAAATCGAAATCGGCCTCGACAATCGGAATCGACTTCGATACTCAACCTCGACAAATCGGAATCGACCTCGACAATCGGAATTGGCCTATACAATCGACCTCGACAAATCGAAATCGGCCTCGACACTCGGCCTCGAAAATCGAAATCGGCCTATACAATCGGCATCGACAAATTGGAATCGGCCTATACAATCAGCCTCGACAAAACAGAATCAGCCTCGATACTCGGCCTTGATAATCAAATCGGCCTTGATAATTGGCCGAACAAGGCCTAAGGGAAGGTCACAATGTGGACGTTAAACCATCATTGCCTATTAATGTGGACATTCAGCTAACATTGCTCCTAATGAGTGGCCTCCATAGAGCCAAACATATCGTGGGCCCATGGCCTCACACAAGGGCCTCATATATCAAGTGGGCCACATCACATGGGTCTGAAATACATCTCAATGGGCCTCATCATATGGGCCATAATCACATCACATCAGGCCTTGCCCATGGGCCTCGAATACATCAAAATGGTCCACAACCCATGGGCTTCAAATACATAATAGGTGGGCCCTACACATGGGCCTAATATACATCACAGGTGGGCCCTGCACATGGGCCTCATAAACATCAAGTGGGTTGCATCAATGGGCCACACTAATGGGCCTCATACACATTAAGTGGGCTGCATCAATGGGCTGCACTAATGGGCCTTATAGATGGGTTACAAATATAATAAGGTGGGCCTCACAGATGGGCCACAAGTATATCAAAGTGGGCCTCTCGAACGGGCCATAAAAATACATCAAGGTGGGCCTCACGGATGGGAGCTTGGAATTACCTCTAAAATCATTTCAATAGTTGCAGGTGCAACATGTCTATCACTGCACACTATAATTCCATGGGCACATGGCCCACTAACGATGATCAGCACTGTCTAAACATTGTCCAGGTATATCAGCACCATCTAGACATGTCTGGACGGTGTGGATGAATTACATACAACATGGTGGTGTCCACGTGGGTGTGGCCCACAGCAGATGGATGGCATGAATAACACATATATATATGGCGGTGGGATCCACAAGATGGATGGTGTGGATCATAAAACAGATACATCACGGTGGACCCCACCGTCCAAGTAATGGATGGTGGATATCACACGTGTCAGGTGGGGCCACGTGCCACCAGCACTTGCATCAGGTGCATCTCCACCGTCCATGATCTCCTGGATGGTAGAGATAAAACATATACATCATGCGGGAGTCCACGTTTTAGGTGAGGTGGGTCCCACCGTCCCAAGTAGTGGACGATGTGGATGAAGGCACATAGCATAGTGGGTACCACATGGGGCCCATATAATATAATATTATATTATTAAATAATACACACACACACACACACACACACACACATATATATATATTATTATACAGGGGGTGGGGTACGCCCAATCGTCAGGCCAGATGGATGGACGGATGAAGTACATACCTCATGGTGGACTGCACACACAGCACCGTCCAAATGGACGGTGTAGATCACATACATCATGGTGGTCCCACACACAGCACCGTCTAATCACTCCAGCACCATCCAGATCATCTGGACAGTGTGGATGGGGCAAATATAACATGGTGTGGCCCACATAACTTGGTGGCGTCAACACATTAAGGTGGGCTGTGAATGTACGGTTGGATGAAACCCTTGCAATCTGCTAGCATCAATGCAGCAGGTACACCAGCCAATCTGCTTCTATAGCAGTGGGTCTCATGTGCTGAGTACAGTACACCTTTAAGGTGGGCCCCACGTATTGATCAAGCCGATATTTACGTTTTCACATCGTCCAGGCCCGCTATATGGCCTGGATAAAACAGATGGATGGCGCTGATACATACAATATGGTGGGTCCACGTCAACAAGGAGGGAGAGAGAGAGAGTGAGAGATCGGCTATGGGAGGGGCCCCGCCACTATGGACCCCTCTTTACATACAAAACATACATCGAGACGGGTCCCACCTCAAGTGGGCCCTCACATACAAATTAATGGTAAAAACCTTAATATCACCCACCTATTAGCCACCTTCTTAGTCCGATGGATTGCCAAACTCTTTGGCTTCAGCTTTGACGGAGGATGATGGAGATTGGATGGTTAGATTGGGTGGTAGGGAGTGGACCACACAAAGCTTCTCTCATGGAGCTCTCTTGCTTAGACGTTGGGTTGCTCTTGGGAGGAAAATGAGAAATGAGAGAGAGAGGAGTGGTGTAAGGGATATGACATGGGAATGTATGGGTTGCCTTGACTTTTTAGTAAGAATGGGATGGGATAAGTATGGGTGTTGTTGACTTGTGGGTGAGAGAGGGATGGGTGTGATGGGATATGTACTTGACTTGTATATAGATTGATTGATGTGATGTGTCGTAGAGATTTTCTCAAAATTCTCAACGCGCCGGGTTTTCCTCGAACTGAATGCGGGCCCACATCTCCTAGCCTGGGTATTGCCTTGGCGCGTGAGACGCGGTGTTGGAACCGCGGTGACGGCGCAGTCGCACTGGTACAAATCTCGTGTCAAGCTGACTCTGGAATAAAGGATATAACTCAGGATCGGATGCAATTGTTGTCTATGTGTCGTGGGTCGCCGGAATTCGACCGAAAGGACCACGGAAGACTATGGAATAGTACTGTCTACGATACGGCCCTAACATATATCAACTAACATAATGGATGGTCAGATGGCATGTTAAAAATAGAAAAACTTGATAGTTAGTACTATGATCATGTATGTAAGTGGGTGTACGGTCAGTTTTGTAAACGGATGATCAGAAGTGGGTTTTTAGAGTGATCAAGAGGCAGAACATGTATACCGTTAGATTCAAGTGACTTGTTCACTTGTGTAAGTTCCTCAGATTGTAGTTTTGATGGTAGGTTAAACATATTCATAGGTGGTGAACAAGATGAACAGATCAGAATCTCAATTTGATATGTGTACAAGTGGATGCAGATATCATGTAATCAGTTTACTATGATCGAGTGGTCCAAACTCAAAGTGGACGGTCAGATATCTTTACCTATCGGTGGATAGTTAGCTAAACGGTTGGTTATGATGGATAAGTGGGAATATTTGGACATATGATGATTTGTCTTAAAATCAACGGTCGGGTGGCTTGATCTATGGATGAAGATTATTCTCAACGGTCAAATTCATGTTGGAGAATAGATGCAAGGTTAGGATAACTAAATTGGTATCGTACACATGTAAATATTAAGTTAAATTTAATGATAACACTCGAAAACTTTCAATATTCGGGTATTAAAAAGTTCGAGGTGTTCCAAGAAAGTAGTGCACTAACACAAAAAACTTTTGGTTTCAAAATGCAATAATTATTCAAACAGCTTAGTAAATTCTCATAAATCAAATACGAGTTTTGTGAGAGCTTTATTTGAATTTCGTTATAACCCAAACGTGGTATTCATGGGACTCTGTGCTCTTGAAAAATCGTAGAAAATTAAGATTACGATTACTATTTGTTTCGACAAGAAATGAATGTATTATGGTTGAGATATCTATATTCAATAATAACAAAGAAAAATGAAAGAACAATCATCATCAAATATTTTATTGATTCTGAAATTCATTTATATCCTCATATATCCCTTGATTCTAATACAAAATATATTCAATGAATACAACAACATGAATGAAAAATATTCAGTATAATGATTTCGGCAACATCCTAGCTTGCGGTGCATTCATCTTAGCAATATAAGGGTTGTGCGAATTCGAAGATCCTTCACTTCCTCTCAATATGCTTGGAATACGACTTATAAATGATAATCTTGAAGGAGATAATTAGATTCCATAAAAGATTGCCATCCTTGTGCGGGATTCCTGAAGACATATATGTAATAATGTTTCACTGCAAGCATAACAAAGGCATTGTGCGCCCACACAATGGATGCCTGTTGCGCGGCCACACAATGGGTGCTTTTCTCTATCTTCTTCTTCGTGGAATACCTAGAAAAGATCTTAGAGAATTCTAGAATTTCCCATGGTCTTTCTAAGCTCCGCACTTTTGAATAAATGAAATGAAGGGGGGAGGCGGGTACTTATAGGCCACCGCACGTGTGAACCCTTCAACCCGCGCAAGACCTTCACTTTGCGCGGTCACACAAAAGGCTCATTGCTCGCCTCACAATGGACCATTATTTGGTCCGCACAATACATTTGTTGCGCGCCACGCAATACATATGAACTACACGGGCACAAATCTGCTTCTTTGTTACTTTGATTCTCATTCTTTTATTACTTCTTTTTTTCTGATTTTTTAAGCCTTAACACTAATTTTCTTTTCTTCCAACTAAAAAATCAATCCTTGACTTGTGACTACCTTTTATTTTAACTATTTATTCCATGGCTATCCTGGGCCTATTTGGATTGCGAATTACACTAGTAATGTATTGTAATATTACAATGATTACAAACTACGGTACATATCTCCTACTAAGGGGCGTGTTTGGATCACATTAAATCAAAGTAATGTAATGTAATGGATGGTTAAAAAGTAATAATTACCATTGCCACAATATTAGGAAGTAATACCAAATACGATACTTATGCAATATTCTTTCATTTACATTACTAATATGTAAAGTACTTTCATTAGTTAAATACATTTAGATATAATTTTGTCCGTATGTGTTATATCCACACCATTTATCCATTTTGTAATATCGTTTTAGGGCATGTTTAAAAAAATGTGGAAGATCCAACACTTATGAGGGCCTCAGGAAGTTTTCAATGGCAAACATCCAACCCCTAGTGTTATCTTTCATGTGGTCCATTTTGAATTTGTATCTACCTCAATTTTTATCTCATTGCCTAAAATGATTAGATAAGATGGATGGACCATGTGGATATAACTCAAGGTTTTCAATGGCAGACATCCAATCCCTAGTGTTATCTTTCATGTGGTCCATTTTGAATTTGTATCTACCTCAATTTTTATCTCATTGTCTAAAATGATTACATAAGATGGATGGACCATGTGGATATAACACAAACATCATGGTGGGCCTCACAACACTATGCCACGTCAACTAACATACCATGTTCATATCATGTGGAGATTCCAAAGGATTCTAGTGATTTGACGGTTGGCATTATCAAATCAAAGGAAAGCAATATTGATATTAGTTTTACTATAGATTACTATAGTTCCAGTAACGCAGACACACCCTATTATTGCATGCAGGGTGTATGGTGAGAATTACACTACTAAATGACGGTAAATGGGTAATAATTATTTAATCTTCTAATTGTGTTGTGACACCGTGTACATTTGATTACAATGATAATTCTATTACTTTGTTTGTTTTACTTTGTAAAAATGATAGTTGTATGGTATGAAAATTTAATGAGTGCAGTATACTTTTTCTCCAATATTTGATTCTTGATTTGTGAGTCATAATTTTTCTTGAAACAAATAATTAGATATAATTACGATGGGTCATATACTTTGTATTTCATAAATTGAAAAACCAAACAAGCCTTTAATGTTAAATCATAGAAAAAAATACTCATAAATTGTAATAATGCATAATGATGAGACATAATAAGTGCCTGCAAGAGAGGCAGCTTGCTGAATAATTTCACATTGAAAATGTAGTTCGCATTCTAGAGAATTAAGATACAGAATGTGTAAGCATTTTGAGTAAAAAATTTAGTGGCCACTATGATAAATGCACCTTGGCCATATCGTCCAATCGTTTTTCCGGCTCATTTTAGGGCATGAGCCTAAAATTAAAGTGTATTTAAAGCTCAAGTGCACGACACCACCTAAAATGGTGGGAATTGAACCTCTGTCATTGAAATCTTTATAAGGCCCATGGTGATGTTTATTTGTCATTGAACCTGTTCAAAGGTCTCATATATACATGGCTGAAGGGAAATCATAAATATTAACTTGATCCAAAACTTTCGGAAGTTCTCAACCGCATGGCCGTCAACTCTCGCTGTTTCTTATGCCGTCAACTTGATGTTTGGACATGCTTCAATTTTGTACTCATGCCTTAAAAATGAGGATTTTAGGTGGTAAAATGGATAAATGGCCTGGATGAGTCACGTACATTGAGCTCCCGTGTGTTTTACTCGATAATTGAAATCTTTTGCTCTACCTCGTTGGCCTTAGAATCGGAACATAGCAAAGCTGTCAACATCTTAAGGTGATGGACAGAAATTATCGAAGTAGCAGAGTACTTAATTTTATCTACTTAATTTGGACAAACAAACCGGCTTGTTTATATATGCTCGGAGAGAAATTTCCCACACAATGTCATTTTTAATTCGCAATCTAGAACGGCTTGGATCGGGGTTCCGATATGTCGCGTGCATTATAAAAAGCTCTGTACATGGAAAGGGATAGTCATAGGCTGTCAGCCCATCAAAACTACTAGTCTAAGGAGTAAGTAGGAGCTACTACAGTACGCCAATCACGTGACCTTTTAAAACGCGTCTCACTCTATTTGCGTCACTCGCTAGGCTGCAGGGGCAATAAATGACTGCGCGAGAGTTCAATTTCTCTGGCACGCCAGGGATGGAAGTCCCGCGACAAGACGATTTCTCCGAACCGTACGCTAACACGTGAGTTAGGCACAGCTTTACTAATGTGTTGACAACTCTCGTGTGCACATTCAAATCAATCCAGGACGTCCGATTCTCATGATTTCTGGGCCACACAATCTGGACGGTTTGAAATTGCAATAAAAATGCGCATTCTAGGGTGAACGATTTAATATAGTATATAACGAGGAATGATCACATGCGCCCCTTCTTACGTTAGCACCCGTGCACACCTTTACCTGCGTTTCTTAGGCAATGGTCCACTAAATGCGCGGCCCCTCTGAAAATCGGCGAGCCTAATTACCAGCTTGATCCACGACTCTAAGGGGGTGTTTGGCGAATGGTATTGGGAAGGATTAGGTGGGATGGGATTAAAAAAAAAAATAAATGTAATTATTACATATGTTGGGATTGCCATGGGATAAGTTTAATTTCATGTTATGTTCATAATACATTTGTGATACATTGAATGTATATACCCACCATTATTTGAAACTATTGGGAATAACACGTGTGTTATATCAAAACCGTTCATTAGTTTTGTAACCTCATTTTAGGTGAGATGGGATGGGATGGGATTAAAAAAATGTAATTATTACATATGTTAGGGATTGCCATGAGATAAGCTTAATTTCATGTTATGTTTGTAATACAATCGTGGTACATTGAATGAATATACCCACCATTATTTAAAACTATTGAGAATAACATATGTGTGTTATATCCAAATTGTTCATCAGTTTTGTAACCTCATTTTATAGCATGGCCCTCAAAATGAGGTAGATCCAAAAGTTATGTGGCCCCAAAAAAGTTTTCAACGGTAGGTGTTCAATCCCCGCTGCTTTCTATGGTGGGGTACAATTGAGCTTTAGATTTACCTGATTTTTTGGCCCATGCCCTAAAATGATCTCGAAAAATGGGTGGATGGTATAGATATAGCCCACACATCATGGTGGGACCTACACAACTTGCTAACATTGAGTGGAATTGGCACGGACCAAATGCAATTCCATCCCATCTAATCTCATCTAATATCATGCGCCAAACACCCCCTGAGCATGCAATAGCAGAGAGAAATGCGTATCAAGGTGGGAAGCTCTTTGCCAGCGTGATCCTAAGTCTTGCTCCGTTGGTAGACTCTAAGGGCCTGTTTGTTTTCCAAAGCAACAGGAAATACACGGTGAATAGTAATTATTATGATTTCACCATGTTTGAAAATTCATAGGAATTTGTGCCTTTCAAATTGGTTCAAAAGAGATAATTTTAATTTTTGAACTGCAAAGTACCATCCATCTATTTTATTACAGTATTTTGGAGCATGAGACAAAAAATGAAGCAAATCCAACACTCAAGTGGCCCGTGCCAAAAGAAACAGTGGCCCCTATAAAGTTTTTAATGGTAAGTATTCGATTCCCTTTTTTGTATGACGTGGTCCACTTGCGTATTGGATATGCCTCAATTTTTTACTCATGCTATGAATTCAACTGGAACAATGGATGAACGGTGTGGATAAGCAAAATGCATCACAGTGAGACCCACAGATATTTTGTAATATTCTTGGTTTTCGTGTCAAAAATTAAGCAGTCAAATCAGGTATGATATAAATGTATGGGGAAATAATTATTACTTTTCTACGCGGTATTTACCACTTCATCGGAAAATCAAACACGCCCTAAAGGAGTTTCAACACCTGGTCAAGTGTTTGAGTATCCATAGGTAGTGAAATCCCACTACGGAGCGTGTAAAACTAAAAAAAAAAAAAAAAGGAAGTAAGAAACTCTTTCCCTTTTTCATGGCCCACATGTCACCCTGATTGGGAATCAACTTAATCACCTTTATTCCAAAAGTAGCTATGCATGGTATATTTATCAAAGTTTGAATTTAATTATTAAATCAACTTTAATAGCTCTAATTAGTGACATATGTAGTATTTGATATAATAGTTGTAATAAACCCGTTGAAATATATACTTTGCTCAAAATTGATGAAATTCGAAGTCTTAGATGGGCCCAAGCACAAGATCATGTCCAAGTCCAACGATTTTAACTGTTGATTTACGTGGACAATGTTTGGACGGTGTTAATCATCATATTAAAGTAATTAATGGTGATGCCATTGATAGTATAATTATTTTTTGATATCATTAGTGGGCCATGCGCTCAATAGAATAATAGTATGGTGACACACATGTTACACATGAAACTATTGAAATAATTTTAGGTGTAATCTAAGCTCTTACAATGGACTTCAAAGTGTGAACTGATAGTGGGGTGTACTAACAAACTAACAAAAAAAAAAAAAAAGGAAGAAAAAAAACGTCTTTGAGGGGATTTGAAACCCCCTAGATAAAGAGGGGATTTCAAACCACCGGATTTGAAACCCCTAGTTACTTTATGTTACCAAACAACCTAGGGATTTGAAACCCCCTCAAATCCCCCCAAATCCATAGTGCCAAACAACTCCTAAGATGTGTGAAAAGGCGTGCACCGATGCTCACATAAGAAGGCACACAGGTGAGCATTCCTCGTAATATATATATATATATATATATATATATATATATATATATATAGGTTCTCGTGAACTCAAAGCATACCACCAGGCCACAAGCTAAGTGGGGCCCAACATGATGTTTATGAGAAATCCACCTGGTCCATCCATTTCTTCATATGATTTTAGACTTGAGCTCAAAATTGAGGCACATCCAAAATTCAATTGGGCCACATGATAGAAAAACATGGGGATTAAATGTCCATTGTAAAGGCATTCATGGGTCCTTACCACAGGCCCACCTTGATGTATTTATTCTTTATCCATGATGTCCATCCATTTTTCCAAATTATTTTAGGACATTATCGTAAAAATGAAGCAGATCCAATTATCAAATGGACCATATCATAGGAAGTAGTTGTGATTAATTGCTTTACCATTAAACCCTTCTTAAGGAGCACCTTAATGTTTTCTATAGTGTTTATTTTCCATCCATTATGATGATAAGATCACATAAGCCTAGTGTGGATGTTGGGATCCGGGCCAAAATTGACTTGAGGCCCCTTTTTCCACAAATTGTCTCTACCAAGGGTTTTTTTGTGCTATGATTGATTGGTTAAGTTTGACCAGAGTCACCACTAGCTAATTTCTTCATGTTTACAATCGGCTAGACCATATAGAAATGCTAAGGTAGGGATATGAAGATTTACTGCCCTAAAATGACTCTTTGATTCTGCGATTAGAGATTATGAGTAAGGATCCGTAGTTACAGAGAGAAGGTGTTAAGCACCCATTCTACGCATATATATGTATGGTCTCTAATTCACAGGATCTAATTGTTCTTGAGAGTGAGGATTTAGTTCTCGTATATGAATGTATGCAATGTGTGACAAAATATGAAGTAATTGGTATGTTTTCTGTTGGACAGGGTCCGATTAAATTGGCAACCCTCAAATCATACTTGCAAGCCAATTTGGTACAAAGTGTGTTGAATAATGAGATGAATGTTGCACTATGCAAATGTTATGGTTAGATAAAACTTGATTGAAAACAGTTCAGTAGACAGTAGTGTTGCAAGGATCATATCGAATGGCTTATATTGAACTTGGGTAAGATTCAAAAGGCTAGTGTTAGGACTTGACCTAAGCTAAACTCTCGTCCTCACTCTCACTCTCCTTGGAGGGATGGATGCTTGATTGTGGATTGGTAAATAATAGTAATGGATGATTTTTTAAGATGCTTCTAGATTGGTAAGGAATAGTAAGGGATGATTTTTTAGGATGATTGAAATGTGAAGGAAATGGAAGTATTTATAGCGCTTCAGCTTGGTTTTCTGGTAATTCCTGCACAACTTGAGGTTGAAAAGGGTTTAGATGGCCAGGATTTGAGATTGCCATTTGACAAAATCTCATGTGTTGGTTTGGATCGTATAAAGTATAATTTTACCACAAGAGAGGGGCATCAGAGTAATTTCAAAGTTTTACACATGCATGAAATAGACATGGAGGACAACTGCACACGAGTGAGGAGCTGGCCAAAGTTCGATCAATGCCACATGACGAGTGGCACCCTCCTTCCTTTTTTGCTTCAGCTTCAAAGGCAGGTTCCTCTTGTATATGGGGACAACTTTGGTCCTCCAAATCTATCTTGTTATCTGCCCTTCCCTCTAATTTGGGTTTTGGAATGGGCTTGGACTAAAATGTGCTTATGAACTTAGCTTGATAAGGTGAGTTGACTAGGTAGGCTATGTGGGCTGACTGGGTGAGTTGACTTAGTGGGTTAACTCAAGGAGTGACTCTATAGGTTAGATGTTTCCTAGAGTTTGGGTTCGGGACCAGGTTTAGGATTATGATGGGTTATTCCGACTGGGTTAACTAGCTTTTCGGGTTTTTAGAGTTTGGGTCCGCTTAAGGTTAAGGGTATGGATTAGGGTTTCTATTTTATCAAGCTTATCAGCCCAATGTCGGGTGTCTACAAATGCCCCTCTTTGGTAGAGGTTGTGTACAACTGAATCTAAAGTTAGTAGACACCCCACCTTCTGTAGTCAGATTAAAATGAGGTCTACACTCATTGCTTGCCTTTGTATCCGAGTTAATTGATTGTTCGAAAGTAGATTACTTGCACATATCACGAGGGTTTAGGGAAAACATTATGATTGTCCCCGTGGTTTGGTAGCTTTACAGGAAACCAGTCGCAATCTTTTCTCTCCTAATCGGTACTAACATCGAAAAAACAAATTAAAGCAGAGCCCATTCGCTTTCTGCAGCCTTAGGAGGATATCATCTAGAACTGGAATATTTGTTGCTTCTCATATCACCTCAAGAGTACTTGTTTCATTTTATCATCAAAGTGGTAAGCTTACCATGTATTTTTTTACAGCCTTACAGGGATCTCACTACGCCGACTTAGACTTGATCAAGGTACACAAATATCCAAAACTAGGTATCTGCATATGATCTTTTTTTGTGCAGTATGCTGGTTTTGATACTTACGTTACAAGTTGTCTTTTTAACCTTTTTGAATGGTTTCTTCTGACTAGGACTTGGTTTATCATCCATTCATAACATTAAAATTTATTATGGTCGTTGTCACGCCCCGAACTCAGAAACCGGGCTCACAAAATTTTTGATCGTCGAATCCGGCGCCGACAGCCTTCGTAGAACCACATTCTCGGCTCTCGGCACCCATTTACCAGGCCGATCCTGGGATCGTATAAGGAGGATTTCTAATATCAATTTAATTCATAATGAGCATAACCATAAGCATAACCCACGAACAATAACCACAAGAACACCATCACAAAATCCACTATGATAAAAACTTTTGAGTACAATGCATATAAAAGGAAAATACAAGATGATGATAATAACATGAACTCCAAAAGCTCGATTGCACGCTCCAACTCTGACAAGGCTACAGCTGCGTCCTGGCGTCACCTGCACGCATCGATCGTGCATGAGCTTATAGAAAGCTTAGAGGGTGGTGTAAGCGTGCTTAGAATGCAAGGTCAGAGTAATGTGGAATCATGGTAATGAGTACATGAATGCAATCAGCCGTACTAAGGCTATGCGGTGCAAGATATGAATGCTATCGGCCATCACACAATCATGCGATGAGAGATGCAACTCAAGCATGTCAATCCTCATCATATATCTGTACAGTTCTCATTCTGGATAATCACCGAGGTTTAGTACACTTCAAGTGGCACTGTCACTCTCCTAGCTACACAGTCCAAGTGAACGTAAGAAACCTCACTATCCGCGTGGCCAATAATCTGCCAATACCTATCCGGCATGTCGATAGCGGACCTATTCACGAGCTGGTCAAACTCAGCATAGTATTGCCCCCTACCCTCAGGCGAGTAAGGCCACACCCCTTTCCAATCGACCACGACACAGTGGGAGACGCGGCCTCCTGGTATTCGGCCCTCGTGCACTCATATATCCACTCGGTCTCGACGTTGGAGTCATCCTCTGGTACCATTAGGTTTAGGAATTTTCACCCAGGGACATCTATGGCACCCCGATGCTTAGTAACAATATTTTCGATATCCAATCCAGCCACCCACGATGTGTCTGTGAAGGCTATGGCCCTGATGTCACTAGGGCATACAGTAATCACAATTACACTAATGCAAATGCATGAATCATATTATCAGACATGCAACAATCCTGCGCGTACCGAGCGCTCATGTGAGGCAACTTCGCCTGTCAGGGAGCCCATAAACTATCTGCCCAAAGGCATATGCTATGATCAGTCACTTCTCATATCAGGCATACATATGATGTGTATGATCATGAATCATGGATCTATACTATACATGTTATGTGGTGATGGGCTCTGATCAAAATGAAGATGGGCCTAGACGGCTTATATGCTACAAGTATGGGCCTATTAATGGGCCCTAAGGAGAGAGTGACAATGCGGACATTTAACCAACATCATCCTTACAATGTGGGCATCAAACCATCATTGCTCCCAAGGCACGGCTTGCCATGAATCACACATTGCAATAGGCCTTATATAGATCTTGTTGGGCCTCGACCCAAGGGCCCAAATACATCAAATGGGCCTCAAACCATGGACTCATATATCTCAAGTGGGCCTTAGTGGGTGGGCCACAAATACATCAAGCTGGGCCTAATCACATGAGCCTTGCATACGTCACAATGGGCCTCATAATATGGGCCTTATACAAATCAAGGTGGGCCTCAACACATGGCCTTAAAATAATCTCCAAAATGGTTGGACAGTTTGGATGAAACTCATGCATCACGGTAGGTCCCATAGGGATGGAAGGCATAGATAAATCACATACTTCATGGTGGAGGTCCACACTGATGAAAGGTGTGGACACAATACATACATAAGTGGGGCCCACCATAATGTTTATTTTCCACCTAACCTGCTGATGACGTCACAAGGACCTAGGGCTCACTAAAATGTTTATTTTCTGTCCAACCTGGGGCCCGCCATAATGTTTATTTTCAATCCAACTGTTCATAAGGCCATGTGGACTAAGGTAGGGCCCACTATAATATTTATTTGCAATCCAATCTATTCATAAGGTCACGTGGACCTTGGGTAGGGCCCACTGTAATATTTATTTGCAATCAATCTATTCATAAGGTCACGTGGACCTGGGTAAGGCCCACTATAATATTTATTTATCATTCAACATGTTTATAAGGTCACGTGGACTTGGGGGTGGGCCTGGGGCCCACCGTAATGTGGTTCACAAATCCAGTCCACCCATTATGTGTGTCCCACTTGACTGAGGGTTCAAACCAAGTTTCAGCCGCATCCAAATTTCAGGTAGGCCCCACTGAGCGATTTTATATGTTTTAGGCATGTCCTCACATGATTTAGATGGTATGGCCCACCTGAGTTCCGTATACGGCTGATTTTTAGTAGGGGGCCACTGCCCTAAGGGCCCACCCAATGCACGACGTTGATGTTCGAAACGCATCACGATGGGGCCCACAGCTGGGGCCGTGAGGTCCATCCTGTCCGTCCGCTCGCCAACTGACAGCAACAGTAGCAGGTGCTGCCTCATGTATTGTTGTTTTTTTTTAAATGACAAATTCTATGGTTTTTCCCATGTGGGGCCCGCATCAGATGAATCCACTCCAGCCATTGGATTCTACGGCCCATGATCGACGAAATGAGACCAATATGCAATGTGTTTTTGGCGAATAGAAGGATCAAAGTGGGTTTCAATGGTAATACCACTATTTCCTATGGTATGGCCCGCCAGAAAATGGGATCAACTTCATTTTTTGGCTCAACGCCTAAAATAGACTGAGCAATGAAATGGATGACGTAGATTATATACATACATCAAGGTGGGGCCTACATAAGTGGCCCACTCCAAAAGTACTTTTTATATTTTTTTTTGTTAGCTTGAAGTACACACCCACGTCAGTGCATGCACTCCATGTTAGCCAACCCATGTCCAGCGTCCAAGGACGCTGGACGGTGCAAACACAGGCGTCATGGTGGGGCTCTACATGCACGTGGCCCACCTGCATGTATATGCATATATAATATATATCTTATATTATATATATACAATATATATTATATTATATATATCATATATATATTATATAAAATAATATATATATATATATATAAAGAAAGGTGCATTGGGTCCATCTAAACAGTGGATGGTGTGGATCATCACCTGTAATAGGGTGGGCCACACCGTCTGATGTTGATGGACGGGGTAGATATAACACATATTGGTGGGATCCACACCATTACAATGAAAGGAGAGAGAGAGAGAGAGAGAGAGAGAGAGAGAGAGAGAGAAATAGAGAGAGATCGGTGGAGTGGAGGGACCCCACCACTATGGGCCCCTCTTTAATCACATACACATACATCAAGTGGGTCCCATCATAAGTGGGCCCTTAATGGAAATTAATGGTGGATCACCCACCTCTAGGCCTTTTCCTTACTCCCTTAGGCTCCTAAGCTCCTTGCCTTCATCTTTGATGGAAGTTGATAGGGTTTTGATGGTGGGGATGAGAGATGAGAGGGTGGGCCACACTTGTTGTTTGGGAAGGCTTGGAGAGGCTTGGACGTATGAAGTTTTTGGGGTTGCTTAAGAGATTTGAAAAATGAGAAAAAGAGTGAGATGATGGGAGTGATATGGATGGGATGATGTAAGGAAGGGGATGGGAGGGTATGGTTTAGTTTGAAATATTTGTAAAAGAGGTATAGGTGAGTTTGAAAATTGTAAAAGGGAATGGTGAGGTGGAGAGAGAGAGTGGACTTTTGAAAAGGTGGGGATGAGTTAGTTGTACTTGAGGTAAGGCTTGTACTTGACATTGATTGATAGGACATCATAGAGATTCCCTCGATATTCGCAATGCGCGGCGTTTCTTCGGAATGAACGCAGGCCCACATCTTCTAACTTGGGTATCGGTTCGGTGCGCGAGTTGCGGCGTTGGAACTGCGGCAACGGCGGGATCGTTAAGATACAAGTTTCGGGTCGAGCCGTCTTCGGTATGCAGGACTTGGCTTAAGATCGCGCGCAAACGCCAGATACGGGTCGAGGATTGCCGGAATTCGATCGGAAGGACCGCGGAAGTTCACGGAACGGTACGGACTATGATATGGATCTTACAACTCTCCCCTCCAAATAAAAATTTCATCCTCGAAATTTACACAATCATTGCAAGTAAACATAACTCAAAAAGAAAGAGAAAATATGGTATCATCATATAAAATTGGAGACGGCATACATACTACAACATACAATCAATCATCAAAGAGATGGGGATAGCGCTCTCGAATCTCGACCTCGTGCTCCCAAGACACCTCATCAACGGAATGGTGACCCCATTGAACCTTCACCAAGGGAATGACCTTGGTCAGGAGGACCTGCTCCTTCCAATCAAGGATACGAACTGGCTGCTCAATGTAAGACGTATCCTCACAAACCTCCAACGGCTGCCAATCAATAACAGGGACTATGTCTAACCCACACTTTCTCAACATAGAGATGTGAAAAACGTTGTGGACGCCAGACAACTGAGATGGTAAGGCAAGTCGATAGGCCACGGTGCCAATGCGCTCAGTGATCTCGAAAGGTCCAATGAATCTCGGGGCAAGCTTGCCCTTCGCTCCAAATCAAACTACGCCCTTCATGGGCGAGACCTTGAGATACACGTGGTCCCCTACATCAAACTCCAAGGGATGACGCCGGCGATCAGTAAAACTCTTCTGTCGGCTCTGAGCTATGCGCATCCTCTGCCTGATGATATCGATAACCTCTGACGTCTACTACATAAGCTCGGGACCTAGGAGACGCCGCTCTCCAACCTTAGTCCAACAACTCGGAGATCTGCACGGTCTGTCATACAATGTCTCAAAAGGAGCAATGCCAATGGTCGCCTGATAGTTGTTGTTGTATGCAAACTCAGCCAATCACAGATGCTCATCCGAGCAACTCCCGAAGTCAATCACGCAGGCCCGGAGCATATCCTCAAGGATCTGGTTGACCCTCTCGGTCTGGCCATCGGTCTGCGGATGGTACCCGGTAATGAGCTACAAATCAGTGCCCATAGCTCTCTCAAAGCTCCTCCAAAACTGTGACGTGAACCTCGGGTTTCGGTCAGAAACGATCGAGACTGGAACACTGTGCAGTCTCACAATCTCCTCGATGAATATTCTCGCAAGCCAGTCCAAAGGCCAAGTCACACGAATCGCAAGAAGATGTACTGACTTCGTTAGACGATCAACGACGACCCAGATGGCGTCATGACCGCGCTGAGTCCTCTGAAACCCATAATAAAATCTGTAGATATGTGCTCCTATTTTCACGTCGGGACACTCAACGGCTGCAATAGACCAGAGGTTCTCTGATGATCAGCCTTGACACGCTGGCATATATCACACTCGGCCACAAAACTGGTGATCTGGCGCTTCATCCCCGCCCAAAAATACTGTCTCCTCATATCACAATACATCTTCATCGAGCCAGGTTGGATAGAAAACTACGATCGATATGCCTTGGTCATAAGATCTTTGCACAACTCAGGAATATCCGGGACACACAATCGGCCTCTAAAGCGAAGTCCACCATCAGAACCAATCTGCCAATCAGTCTGACTCTCAGATGCTGCCTCTGCTCGATAATCCTATAACGACTCATCTGTCTGCTAAGCCTCGATCACCCTTGCGACAAGAGAGGGTTGAATCGACAGGCTCGATAGCTGAACGATAGAAGACTGCAGACCAAAATTAAAGTCATACTCTGCTATATCCTCGAGCATCCTCCACTCCTGAATCATCATATGTGCCATCAGGGCTCGTGACTGACGGATGAGGGCATTTGCCACTACATTCGCCTTACCTGTGTGGTACTGGAGGTCAAAATCATAGTCCTTTAGAAACTCCATCCAGCGTCTCTGTCTCATGTTCAGCTCAGACTGAGAGAATAGATACTTCAAGCTCTTGTGGTTAGAGAAGAGCTCAAACCTAACCCCATAGAGATAGTGTCTCCACACCTTCAGTGCGAAGACAACTGCTGCCAGCTCCAAATCATGCGTGGGGTAGTTCTGCTCATGGACCTTAAGCTGACGAGACGCGAAGGCTATAGGCCTACCGTGCTGCATCAGGACAACACCTAAACCAATACGTGAGGCATTGTAGATACAATAAATCCATCACTCCCAGAGGGAAGAGTGAGGACAGGAGTGGACGCCAGACGGTCCTTCAGCTCCATAAATACTCACTCACAGGCGTCACTCCAAATAAACTTTGTGCCCTTCCGAGTCAATCTGGTCAACGGGGCTGCAATACGGGAGAAGCCCTCAATAAAACGTCGATAGTATCCCGCTAAACCAAGGAAACTACGGATCTCGGATGCAGTCGTGGGCTGACCCCACTGACGCCTACCTCAACCTTCGAGGGGTCCACTACGACACCCTCCCTCATCACCATGTGACCGAAGAATCTCACCTCCTCCTGCCAGAACTCGCACTTCTCCAGCTTCGCATATAGCTGGTGGGCACGGAGGGTCTGCAAAGTGATCTCCAGATGCTGCATATGGTCCTCATAGGTCCTCGAATATATCAGAATGTCGTCGATGAAGACCATCACAAACTGAACAAGATATAGACGGAAGACCTCGTTCATCAACTGCATGAAGACCGCGGGTGCATTGGTCAGTCCGAAGGACATGACCTGAAACTCAAAATGACCGTAACGTGTCCTGAAAGCCGTCTTCGGAATGTCCTCCTCTCGGACACGAATCTGATGATAACCGAAACGTAGGTCAATCTTTAAAAAGAACTAGACACCCTACAACTGATCAAACAAATCACCTATCCTCGAGAGCGGGTACGTGTTCTTAATCGTGACTCGGTTGAGCTCGCGGTAATCCACGCAAAGCCTCAACGAGCCATCCTTCTTCCTGACGAAGAGTACCGGTGCTCCCTAAGGCGAACTGCTCGGACGAATGATTCCTAACTCATGCAACTCGTCCAACTGACACTGTAGCTCACGCAACTCCATCAGTGCCATACGTACGGGTCCTTCAAAATAGGTTTTATTGCAAATGATTTTTAAAAAGTGATCCAGTGCATAATTGTTTCCACTAGGGATGCCTATGGAATTTTTGATGAACTAGTTTTTATTGAAAACATGCAAATGATCGATCTGTCTTCCCATGGTCAGGTGGTTGAGTTCAGAATTTAGATATGTTGGGGATGATAATTGGATATGACAATTCAATTTGTTTCCTTTACCCCGACCATGATCAAAATTGGTTGGGCGGTCCTGATCAAGATTTTAATCTATGTCAATCAGTTCCATCATCTTAAATGTCGTAGTATGACTCATTAGGGATAATTAAGATTTAGAACTCTGTTGTGGATTAAACCTTTTGTGGATGCTCTACTAGGGGTATATTTTTGAATATTTTTGAAATGATTCGGTCCATTAAATTGCAAATAGTCACGATTAATGCTGATTTTTATTGAAATATCTTTGCGCTTCTTGGAGATGATCCCGTCCATCAGATCATGAAATCGATGTTCGTGATCGATACTGGTTTTTATTGAAATATTTTTGCACTTTTTGGAGATGATCCAGTCCATCAGATTGCGAAATCACCGATCACGATCCATACTAGTTTTTTAAAATAATTTTGTGCTTTTTGGAGATGATCCAGTCCATAGGATCGCAAAATCGACGATCAAGATCATTGCTGGTCTTTATTAAAATATTTTTGAGATTTTTGGAAATGATCTAGTCTATCGAATCATGAAATCGATGGTTACGATCAACGCTGGTTTTTATTAGAATATTTTTAAGATTTTTTGAAATGATCTAATCCATTAGATCACAAAATCCACCGTCGTGATCGATGCTGGTTTTATTGAAAACATTTTTATGATTTTTGAAGATGATCTAGTCCATCGGATCGTGAAAATCGACCATCATGATCGATGTTGGCTTTTATTAAAAAAAAAATTATGATTTTTTAAGATGATCTAGTCCATCAGATCGCGAAATCGACTATCACGATCGATGCTGGTATTTATTGGAAACATTTTTATTATTTTTGAAGATGATCCTGTCCATCGAATCACGAAATTGATGGTAGTGATCCTCCCTTTGCCCACTAGTTTTTTTTCCAGGTTGCAGTTAATGGCGTGTATTATCCATTTCTATATAAAGTGAGCCAAGAGATGGCCGTCCTAGCATCTATTTCAAGTTCCCCACTCTCTCTCTCTCATTTTCTCTCTCCCTTCTTCATTCCCCTCTTCTCTCCCTTAGCTTTTGATTTTATTTTTTCCTTCTAGTGGTGGCTCTTTTGAAGGCCCTTGGACAACAAGATTGTGTGGGTAAGCTTCCCCCTTCATTTCCTTTCTTTCTTTTTTTCTTCTTTTTTCCTTTTCATCATTCTCATGTTGTTTTGTTTTTTCTTCTCTTTTCTTGTCTTCATAGGTGGTGTTCAGATCAATTAAAGGACCAAGTGCAGCAAGTTCAAGTGCTTCTCAAGATACCAAGGTGGTGCATGGATATTGTTGATGTAGAAATTTGGTTAGCCCTCTCTGTATCGATGGGCCTACACAAAGAATAAACAAGGAAGACCTTAGCTCATGCAGGGGACCCTCCGATGCCTAAGTTAGGTATGGAATGAGGGTCTCGGTTGATTGGAGGGCTTATGGTTAAAGATTGTACGTACCTTTCACCATTGGGGGTACTCTTATTTATAGATGGAGAGAGGCAATGGCATAAAGGGCATTACCTTATTTTGGTAGGGATGGATTATAGTAGGATTCAGACTCTTTGCTTCGCAAGGGGATAGTTCCAGATCCTTGGCTAGAATCCTAGGTAGAGTCGTATCAAAGTCAATTTCTTAGATCTTCGGTTGAGATGGTGGATAGACTAGATAGAGGTCATGTCAGATTCCATGGAGGGCTAGTTTGGCCGACCTGAGGTGATCCGACCTAGTCCACGCAATTGAAGTCGGGTCGCATCTGTTAGAAGATGAGTCATGTCGTCTTAAGATGAGTAGCTTTCTAGTTTCAGATCATGGTCGATCAACAATAATCCCGACCTTGTGCTGAGAGGTTGAGGTCGACCTCTCTGTACATTTGGTTCCAGAGGCAAGGGTCGAGATTACTGCGTCACGTCTACTGCTGTTTGAAGTGTTGACCTGGCTTGTATTAGTTGGTCGGTCTATTTTTCCCATAATAGTAAGCCCCCTCTACTTTCGAGTTTACGTAGTGGACTCGACAAGTAATTTTATTTTGTCCAAGTCAAACTAACGTTGAGATCGAGCTCGGGATCTAATCAGAGCTGAGTTTATAGTCGGTTAGGATGAGCATATGGCTGATCTCGGATTAGGGTTGTGACCCATGATGATGGAATCCAGTTTGGCTCCGAGGTTGAGTTAGTCATGGCTTGTGTTTTCCATTGAGCAAGTCAGGAGGTTAAAAGTTGGATCGATCCATCACAAATGCTAAGAAGGTGGTGAACGCGGAGCTCGAGGTGAAGTTTAATGATCACAGCGTATCTTTGGATCGTCACGAATGACGGTATCGCTTGATTTCTAGACGTTTAGTTGAGTGCCAGCTGTACGTGGATTGGCGCTTGAGATCGTTGCTTACCACGTGTCCTGCCGGGAGGACATTCACATGTGACGTTGCGGCTCCTTATGCTAAGGTATTGATTGCTGGTCATTAATGTGTTGGGCTCGATGTGTATAAAAAGAGGGGGAGGGGCATTCAGCCCTTCACTCTTTGCTCTCTACCGAACTAGGTGATTTTTAATAAGTCAAAAATCCTCTTTATTCCCTTTCTCTAGTAGCTTTTTCCTTCTTTTTATTATTATTTTGTCCCTTTCTCCAGCCTTTGTAGTATTGTCTCGCTTTGCCTGAGATGTTAAACTGGTCTAGGGTGAGGTCAGTGTCGGGAGCTTTCCACAACGATTCTTACCATTCTCTCGAGAATACTTAGGCTAATATACTAGTTCCCTCTTCCTCGGAAGACATGGAGTTCCATGGGCTAAGCAAGGAAGGAGTTCGGCTAGAGCCAGAGGGTCCTTGTGCTGAGTCCAGGGAGGTTGGCACCTTCGGGTCTGTTCTGACCAGTGCCGAGCTGGATCGGGTGAGAGGGGATTATTAGATCCCAGAGTCGATGGTACTCTGAGCCCTCGAGATTGGGGAAGTATCAGGCCAGCCTCACAAGGGTGAGCTGGTCATCTATGTCATAGCTCTGCAATGCGGTCTTTACTTACCCCTGCATCCCGTGGTCCAGAGGGTCCTCGCGACAATGAGGTTGGCCACGAGTCAATTGATCACAAATGCCTGGAGGGCATTGGTCTGGACTTCCATCCTTTGGCAGCAACTCGACTTTCCCGAGTTGTCTGTTAAAGAGTTTTTGTACTTGTACAAGGTGAAGGTCAATTATGTGAATTTGGGGTAGTATTACTTCTCCGCCTGAGCTAACCAAGGTCAGGCGCTTATGACCGACAACCCTTTATCTAACAAGGGGTGGAAATACAGGTGGTTCTTCGTGTCCGGGGAATAGGCGGATCCGGTGATCGGTGTCCCCGCTAAATTCATGACTCCAGGTGATTAGAGTGAGGTTTAGAATCTTTGAGATGGGGGATTTGCAAAAGGAGTTGAACAAGATGATGGATTTGGAAGGAGGTGGGGTTTGGATTTTTAGAGATTTGGAGTTTTGGGGGAAATAAGTTTGGGATGGATTAGAAATGGGGAAAATGGACGTGCTTTGTAGCTTAAAAAGAGGCTAACACATGTGCACACACAACACAAGTTGGGTTTCGGCGGTGGTGCCACCGCTCTCTGCCTATCGACAACAGTGGCAATGCAGCTGTGGTGGTGGTGTCACAACCATCTGATGGAATTCGGCAGTGGTGTCGTGGCCCGCTATCTAATTTGGGCAATGGTACCACCGCTGTCTGCCTTGTTTCAGTGATGGCAACACTGCCACTGGAATTATTGAGTTGAAACTTGGGTTGAATGCGGTTTAGGTTTATGCTAATTTTTTCCCCTTTATGTACAGTGGTCTCCCCTCGCGTGCAACCCGAACTCTCCTCATCGCAGCTCCTGCACATTGCTCGTGTGCGCTTATTGAAGCCTGCTCTTAGGAATTGGAAGGTGTTGATCACCCCCCAGTCCTTATTCCAAGCTAGGATATCTCAAATTACTCCTAGGTAGTAGGTATGATGTTGGTCATGCTTTTTTCATCATTTGTCGAGTTCTAGTTTTTCCACTTGTTAATGCTTCACCTTTGTAGATATGTCTGGTAACCCATGTCCTCCAAAGAAGAGGAAGCTCCCTTCCCCGGCCGAGGCGGAACGACTTAGGAAGCAGATGAAGGAGGGAGCCCCACGTTAGGGCTATGGGGCAGGCTCGGCTTATGACCTGGCCTCTGCTGGGATCTCACCACTTATTGACTAGCCCAGGGAGGAGGTCGCCACCATCGCTGCTGCCACTTCTGAACAAGAGCGTATTCTCATGGAGGAGGCTCCTGTTTAAGAGCCTGAGGGAGCGATCCCTGTTGCTCCTAAGGCGAAAGAAGGAGCTCGCTCTGCTCCTGACGCCAGGGTTCCCTCCCATGAGGCAGAGGGCAGTGGCTCGACTTCCGAATCGGACCCTTTGATGAAGCTTGACGAGTAGGCCTCTGGCCACGTAGACAAGCAAGAGATCGTTGCTTTGTCCGTCCTGCATCCGATGGATGCGTTGTGGGAGGCGGCCATTTCTCTCCTGAAGGTATGTCTCTGGCCGGTCTTCTAAATTTTATTTGCGTAGTTCTTCATGGTTTTTTACTTTGTTTTTCTTTTTCAAGTGGCCCCCACTCTCTTGTCAACCCAGCAGGTTTTCAAGGAAGTCAGCTTCGGCTATGAGAAGCTAGAGGCTAACCTCTAAGCGATGAACTCCGAACTCAAGGTCGTGGCGAGTTCTAGGGATGCCGTCATGGCATAGTCGGAGGCTCTACAAGGAGCCCTGTAGGTGCTGGGGGAGGACCAGAGGGTCTTGAGGACTTAGTTAGATGAGGCCTTCCTGGAGAGTGCCTCGAGGTAGTCTTCTCTGGAAGACCTGAGAGCTGAGAAGTTGAGGTCAGAGGCTGCTCTGGAGGCCGAGAAGCTGAGGTTGGATACTACTCTTGCGGAGGCAGTCTCCAGGTCGACGGAGACATTAGCTCGACTGGTCGAGGTTAAAGCCTTTATCCCTGGCATTAGGTCGGCTGCAGTGGAAGCTTTCGAGGCTTCCAAGGAGCAAACTAAGGAACTTAAGGATTATTTTAATTTGGGTTTAACTTGGTGTGAGGAGTTGGTCAAGCTGAAGCATCCGAGCATAGATTTGGATGGCTTGGCCGAGGATGCCACTGAGACTCCTATTCCTGCCGAATTTCCTGCCTCCACCGGGCCCAGGGCTAGGGATGTTCCCTAAGGGTCGGCTTTATCATCTCTTCTCTTCTTCTTTTTTTCCTTTTTTCGTGTACTTATTTCTATAATCCATTTATCATATTAATGAAAAACTTTTTATTGTGACAATTGGATCCAACTTTTCTAAGTGTATTGGTCAATTTATTCCCGAACTCTTCTTTAAGGGTCGAGCCGTTAATGAGGGTGTCTTTTCCCTTGTAAAAAGGGAGCCCTTAATAGATTTTGTAGGTCAAGCACCAGTAGACATGAATGTAGTGTAAAATTCCCTTAACTTGGGATTCTTATTGTAATTTCTTAAAGTATGTAGATTTTGACACTATAGATTCAATGTAGTAGAAAAAAGGTGGAATTTGAGTTCGAGCTCAGTTGATTACGCATGGTAGATCTTTAGGTGCTCGGCGTTCCATGGATGCGGTAGGGGTCATCCCTCTATGTCCTCAAGTTGGTATGTTCCTGGTCGAATCGTGCTTGTCACTATGTAGGGGCTTTCCTAGTTCGAACCTAGGGTTCCTAAACCGAGCTCCTTGGTACTCTGAAAGGTCCTGCGGAATACTAGGTCCCTTGCTCAGAATCTCCTCACCTTTACCCTAGAGTTACAGAAACACGCGACTTGTTGTTGTCGAGCTGTGACTCTAAGTTGGGCTTACTCCCTTTTTTCTTCAACTAAGTCTAGGTCTAACGTCATCTACTCGATGTTCTGCTATTTGTCGTAGGAGTTGGTCCGAGCAGTCAGGAGTCCAATCTCGACTGCGACAATGGCTTCGGTGCTGAAGGCCAGCGAAAAAGGGGTTTCTCCCGTGGTTGTTCAGGCAGGAGTTCAGTATGCTTAGAGGATGAGGGGCAGTTCTTCTGCTCAGGCTCCTTTGAATTTTTCAAGCATAGTTTGGATATGACCCTTGGTGCTCTTATTAAGTGCCTCGACCCATCCATTGTGTAATATCTCGAATTTTCACAGCCAGAGTTTATACTCGTGCCCGAGAAAAATGGGTATTAATAATGTAAGAATTTGGATGTCTCAAAGTCTTACCTTGATTTTCTTTTCATCTAGATCACATCCAATTACATTCATAAAGGTAATCATTCACGAGAGTAAAATCAACTGTATTTATCATTCCATAATAAGAGAATTAAATAATTTGTCAAATGTCCTCTTAATGAGAGCTTATTACAATTTGAGAGTTGCGTAGTAGAAGTATAAATAAAATAAATTATAAACTATTTTCCTATCTATTCAACAAAATCTTCCATCGGGTTATGATCTTCTGGATCCATAACCTATACGTCACCTGCATCATCTGTACAATTGGAGGGGGTCAATGCCCTACCCATAGTGATGGTTATCCTTTAAGATTAACATTAATTCAAGAGATTCATAGTAATGTAAGGGTTCTGATACATCATGTATTCCACTACTACGAGAGGTATCAGTATACGCAACCAATATACATATGAATGCATGCCTAGTAAAGTATATGCGGCTCATCATATATAGTGATCATCATAATGTGGAATATAATTTATCGAAAAACCCGGCTAGCCCCGTATTCTCACACTACGGAGATTCACCGGCATGTTCAATGCTGCCTCGAGGCAGCACAACACATGAGTCAGATGATTACGTGATATGATTTATTCATGGAGCGCCTATTTGCACATCCAATCCTGGAAGTGATGTAACACGCATTACGAATTACTTACATTGATTTGTGCACCACTACCCAAATCCATGAAATTACGCATCGACCAAGAGGGTCTCTACCTAGAGTGCATTACGTCCATGATTAGATATTGAATCACTAGTTGTGATACCTTTACACATCACTTCCAACCGTTAAAGGTAGATAACACAAGGCTAACAAAATAAGGAGGAGAGTAGTAAAGGCTAACTCAACAAAATTGGTAAAGCTAAGGGCAAAGCTTATATCCATCGCCCCATATAAAATAATGAAGATCACTCATAAATAACATCATACCATAATCCCAAAAGGTAAATAATTGTTGGTGGTAAATTAAATAATTGCAGGGAAAGAATCTTAGTAACATGAAAGCATGTAAAAGGCATGATAAACCATATTAACTTAAATCAAAGTAAGCTTAAAGGATTCCCTCACATAAATTCAGAAAGGTCATGTATAATTAACATCACACCTTAACCAATATTTCCAAGGGATAAATAATTGGTGGTAGTAAATTAAACAATTGTAGGGAAGTTCACAGTATCATGAAGCATGTAAAAGGCATGATATTATCATCTTAAATCAAGTAAGCTTTAAGGAGAAAAAAACCCTCAGCTTAGCCTTAGATCTAAACCATAGGTAGATATCCATGTAGGAAAGCTTCTACATGAATCATGACATCGCTTGAGCAAGAAGGAGACACCATATATATGGAGAAGGAAGAGGGCGTCTAGGTTTCTCATTCTCCTTCTCCTTCTCTTTCTTCCTCTTTTTCTTTCTCTTTCTCTTTCTCTCTCTCTCTCTCTCTCTCTCTCTCTCTCTTTCTCTTTCTCTCTCTCTTTCTCATTCTCCTTGGACATTTGGGAGGGGGGCATGTGAGTGGAGAGGGGACACACACTCCTTTTATAAAGGAGTGGGCGTGTGAGAGGGGTGTGTTTCTCATCCCACTTGGATTGGGTTTCTCTAATTTTCCCTTTTCTAATATTCTTTCTTTAATCTAACTCATCCATTGTGTCAGGGTCGTCGAATAGAGCCAGGGTATATGATTTGCTTGGTGATCAGAAATTTAGATTGACCTATCTTGAAAATTATCTCTACGGATGTCAAAACGAAATTAATTTTAATTAACGATCTACACTTAATAATCAGGGCCCAATTTATAAAAAATGTGAAGTCAAGATAGGCAAATGGTTGAAAAAAAATTGGTGGTTGATCGATGATGGAAAAAGCCTAAATCTAAAATTTCATCTTTTATACCAAAAGGAAGGAACTAGCTTTAACCTTTAATGATGTAGGATCATAGATTGGGGCCTAAATTTTGTATAACCACATAGTCATATGAGACCAAAGTGTGGTCCAAATTTGAATTGAGATGGACGGAAGGAAGTGGTTAAATTGGAAGATCCAGATTTATAAGGAGTTAGTAGGCCTTGAGAGGATAACTTTGCGCCTTAAGAAAAGCCTACTGAAGTGGGGTCTTCATATTTCACGCTTGGTCTATGTAATGGGCAATCCAAGTCGTTCATATGAAGGGAAATATCCTACTACAACTACCCATGAGGTTTCTTTACTCGATGGACACCAAAATCAACGATTAAGGGGCTGATTTGTCAATTGGGTTACTTTTACAATGATCTAAGGGCCAAAATTTGACATTTATGGTTAATTTATGATACATAGGCATGGTATAAAATTTCACATCAAACAGATCGTGGGAACCATGTGATCTAGAATTCAGGGCTCTAAGTTAATGGCATTTTTATAATTATTACTGATATACGAGTTTTGAAAAATCTAATGGTTTTACATGGTTATATGTACATTTCTAGGTAATTCTTAAAAAAAAAAACTTATACCTAAATTGTCGCGCCCTAAACTCGAAAACCGGGCTCACAAAATTCTCGATCGCCGAATCCGATATCGACAGCCTCCGTAGTACCCTGTTCTCGGCTCCCATCGTCCATATGCCAGATTCCGATCCTGAGATCCTACAAGGAGGATTTTTCAACGTACATTTATCTTGTAAGAAGTATAACCACAAGTTTACCCAAATCACAAAAGCAACATCATCATCACGTGTCCACTAGTAAAATAGTTGAATACAGTGCCGAATGGGAAATACATATATCAAAAATCAAAGCTCCAGAAGACAGCCGCATGCTCCAAGCTTAACGCTGCTGTGACCTAACGCCACCTGCACACATCTATCATGCATAAGCTTATAGAAAGCTTAGAGGGTGGTGAAAGTTTATACTCAAGGTAAGTGTCAAGTATGTAATATCAAAGCAATGCAGAAACATGCTAGTAAGTCCATAAATACCGTCAGCCTTATCTAGGCTATGCGATGCAAAAACATAATAAGCCAATATCATATACTGAGGAAGCAATGTAGATCAGCTATGCAAGGCAGAGACATAGTAAGCCAAATATTAGATACCAAGGATGTAATGCAATATGCGGTGTGAATGAAATGACCAAGCTGGAGTGTGAAGTCGAGATGATAATACATAATATCGCAGACTATAGGGTCCATCATAAGGGACTTCCATCTAAATTAGTCTCATACCTAAATTTGGATAGCCAGACTCAATGTGGTAGACTCCTGATCTTAGGTTGGTTGCACGCCCCAACCGAAATCCTTGTCATTACAAAGGTACATATAACAATTAGTTGCGCACCACCAGCCCGAGTGGATAGTGAATGAATGAATGAATGAGTAAAATGCTAAGTATGAACTCCTACTCAATAAGTCCACACATTAGTACCATACTTCTCTAGGATCATCACTAGGGTCTAGTACACTCTACGCCACCTGTCGCCCCATCAAGTGCACAACTGGGTAAGTGGAAGAGACCTCACCATCCGCCTACTAATATCGCCTCGGCTCGTCGATAGCGGACCCATTCCTCAAGCTAATCAGACTCAGCCTAACATTATCTACTCCCTCAGGTGGGTAAGGCCACACCTCCTCCCAACCGACCACGACATAGTAGGAAGCGCGGCCTCCTAGTATTCGGCACTCGTCGCTCATGTCTTCTACTTGGTCTAGACGTTGAAGCATTCCCTGGCCATGAGAGTTTAGGGACTTTCACCCACGAACATCCAAAGTGCCCATATGCTCAAACCAAACATTTTCAGTGTCCCATCTGGCCATCCACGATATGCCTATGGAGGCTGCAGCCCTGATGTTACTAGGGCGTCAAATGATCATGTCATAAAATACGAGACACATGAGTCATATCATCCAGTCATGTATTAAACCTGTGCATACTGAGTGCTCATTTGGGGCATCTCCGTCTCTCAGGGAGTCCCATAAACAATCAGCCCAATGACACATGCTATGCTTAATCACTCCTCATAACAAGCATGCGAATGATGCGTGTGGACATGTATCATGAAGTATACTAAGCATGATTATAATCACATACATCATGGTGGGCCTGTATAAGGCAGCCCATGGCCCGTAATAAGGAACGAGAGGCGTGCACACAATCATATTCACATGGTGGGTTTCACACATCACAATTGGACCTCGCACATACAAGGGGCTTCACATAATCACAATGTGCCTCATATAATCACAATGGGCCTCGTACAATCACAATGGGCCTCATATAATCACAATAATCTTCATATAATCTCAATAGGCATCATACAATCACACAATGGGCCTCATACAATCACGATGGGCCTTACATAGTCACAATAAGCCTCATACAATCACAATGTTATGCTAACACATACTCAGTGCATATACCAATTATAGTCGTAATCAATAATCGGCCTATATATATAGCGGGGTTCATAGAAGGACAGCAGATCTAATCCATAACATGAGGATCGGTCCTCAATAATGGATATACCAAACCTGATACCACCGATCTTTCCACCTACAATGACGATGTACTCCCCTCATATCAAGGAGGGCCTAGATGGCCTACTCATATCAAGAAAGGGCCTAAGAATAAGGAGTGGGCTTCCTTGCCCATTCCATCACGTAGCAATTTGGGCTTCTTAAGGGTTCAATAAGCACAAGGTGGGCCACATTCCCTACGGAAGGCTCGGTATGAACACAAGATAGGCTCCAAGGCTTGCGTGATCCTATAGGGTATGGTGGAAAGCATCATTATCAAATGGGGGCCCAACGGATTAGGATAGCTTAATCAAGGGAAAGATGGATAATATAATCATCAATAGGGGGGGCCAATGGTTTGGGTTAGCCCATTAAAGAGAGATGAGAATGGGCCTAACAACGGGCCCTAGGGAGAGTTACAATGTAGACATCTAACTATCATTGCTCATACAATGTGGACATTAAACCATCATTGCTCACAAAGCATGGCCTATTTAATATCAACTAGGAATATGGATAGGCATCATAAACATCATTACATACATCCTGATGGAATCACACATCACAATGGGCCACATATACATCACCTTGGGCCTCACACAAGGGCTTTATATACATCGCATTAGGCCTCACTCATGGGCCTCATATAGATCACATTGGGCCTCATACTTAGGCCTTAAATACATCATAATGGGCCGCATCACATGTACCTAATACACATTACAATGGTCCGCATCATATGGGCCTAATGGGACAATCACAATGGGCCACATATAATCGCAATGGGCCTTACACAAGGGTCTCATACATCGAGTGGGCCACATCACATGGGCCATATATACATCATAATGGGCCTCACTCATGGGCCCCTAATACATCATAATGGGCCTCACCAAATGGGCCATAAATACACCACAATGGGACACATCCCATGGGCCTACATTACATTCATCAAGGTGGGCCGCTGCTCTGGTCGGTGTGAATGTACAGTACATAGATCATGGTGGCAGCTTGGATCTAACACGTACATCATGATGGGCCCACGTCCAGCCCATCTGGATGGACGGGATGGATAAAATCCATACATCGAGGGGGTCCCATGGAGGGACGGTGTGTGTACAACACATACATATAAGGTGGGCCATACAATGCAATGGGGCCCATGGCCCTGGAAAAATAGTTGAATGATGTGGGTATAATACACACATCATGGTGGGGCCTTTGACTTAAAATCAAGTCAATCTGTGGCTTGTGTGGGCCACACCATGCATAACAATTGAGAGGTTACCCTCCATTAAAGCATTCATAATCATTTGTTGGGCCCACCAAGTCGTGGTTCACAAATCCAGCCCATTCACTATGTGTGGTCCACTTGGTTAAGGGATCAGTCCAAGTTTTAGATGCATTCAAATTTCAGGTGTGTCTTGGCAAGTACTTTTATATGTTTTAGCATGTCTTCACATGACTTTAGATGGTGTGGGCCACCTGAGTTCCGTGTACGGTTAATTTTAGGATGACCCATCCTTTAAAGGGGACCCATTAAATGCACAACATTGATGTTCAACATACATCATGGTGGGGCCTGTGGTGGCATCCATGGACCCAACCTCTATTCCAAGCAGCAGGACGCTGCTTGCTGTAGTGTCCCTTGGACGCTAGCAGCAACAGCGTCCAACATCTTCTTTTTTTCTTTTTTTTTATTGTTTATCTGAGGATCTTCATAAGTGGGGCCCACATCAAGAGGATTCACCCCCCAGTTGGGTTCCCGGGCTCGTGACAGACCTAACAAGCCCAATAACAATATTTTTTGGTGTATAGAAACATCACAATGGACCCTAACAGTCTATATCATCAAAACTACTGTTTTCTACAATGTGGCCCACCAGAGATTCGGTTTGGCTTTATTTTTCGGCTCAATGCCTAAAATGAGCTGGGAAATGGGATGAACAGTGTGGATCAGGTACATACATCAAGGTGGGGTCCACGTGAGTGGCCCACCAGATTTTTTTTTGGATCAAGCTGATATTTCTATTTTTCCTTCAACGTCCAGGCCTGTGGCCTCTTCGATCTGGACGGATGGTGTGGATACATACATCCATCTAGGTGGGGTCCATGTGAGATGTGAACGGCATGGATACATACATCATCAAGGTGGGGCCCATGTGGGTGGGCCACTGCACTCCAAAACAAACAGGCTACTGCCTAGCGTGCCCATCAGATAGATTGGTTGGATGATCTGGACGGTGCCCTCCTGCTGGATCTGTTTAGACCGTGGGCCAGGCCTAAAAGGTCCTCTTTAGATGGATGGTTTGGATGAAATACACCAGGTGGGTCCCATTAGGGGACGGATCATCAGGACCTGTCCAGGTGGCCCATATGTGTGGATTGTATGGGACGTAGACCTTCAACGGTCCTGCGCTGCTGGGCAAATTTCTGCCCAGCTGGTGATGTTCAAGCCTCATGAGCATTGAAAGTTGAAGTTGGACGGTTTGGACGTACTGCACATACAACAAGGTGGGGTCCACGCGATGGGCCACATGATGGATGGATGAAGTGGATTGAAACTGAGATCACACAACAAATTCAACAAGGTGAATCTGCCTGACTTTGGGCCATTAGATCTATCCATCTAGGCTCTGGATCTGGACAGTGTGGATGTACCACACATCCATGAAGGTGGGGTCCACACGGTGGGCCACCCCACTCACTATCAGATTGATATGTGTTTTCCCTTTATCTAGGCCTGTATGGCCTATCGGCCATGCAGGCCCAATCGCCCAGAAATGGTTGGGCCGTTGGCTAGACAGCAATGGTTGGCCTGTTTGATGGATAGCGTGGATGACCTTCATACATCATGGGTGGGCCATCATCAGGGAAAGGGAAAGATAGATAGATAGAGAGAGAGAGAGAGAGAACATGTGGTGGAGGGAGCTCCGCCACTATGAGCTCCCTTGCCCTACAATACATACATCAAGATGGGTCCCAATGACATGTGGGCCCTCAAAATCAAGATCTAGAGCTAAGAACACCCACCAATTTTGCTCCTTTTTGGCTCCTTGGACTCCTAAACTCCTTGGCTTTTCCTTTTATGGAAGTTGATGAAGGTTGGATGGCTAGAATGGGAGATTGGGTGGTAGGAAGTGGGCCACACTAGGTTCCTCTCTTTTCTCTCCTTAGCTTAGACTTCCACATTCTTAGGTTGCTTGGGAGTGAAGAGAGAAATGAAAGAGAGAGAGAGAGAGAGAGAGTGATGGATGATGATAGGTGTAAGGAAGGGATGGGTGGAGAGAGAGAAAGAGAGTTGACTTTGGATGAGAGGTATGGGTTCTCATGCCTTGTTGGTAAGAGAGGGATAGGTGTTGTACTTGATTGATTGATGGGATTGATTTGATAAATTCTAAAGATTCTCTTTTTAGGATTTGCAATGCATGACATTTTCTCGAAATAAACGCGAGCCCACAACTCCTGGCTTGAGTATCCCATTGGTCCGCGAGACACGACAATGGCACGGTCGCAAGGGTAAAAGTCTTGGGTCGAGCCAACTCAGATCTACGGGATACAACTCAAGGTCACGCGCAAACACCGATTATAGGTCGTGGGTTACCGAAATTCGACGGGGAGGATTGTGAGAGTTTATGGAATGGTACGGACTAGGATACGGGCTTTACATAAATCATTATGAATAAGGAATTATTCACCAAACTAATTAAGGGAATGTACATATATCAATCAACATAATGGATAGTCAGATGACATGTTAAAGATAGAAAAATTTGATGGTTAGTACTCTGATCATGTATGTAAGTGGGTGTATGGTCAGTTTTATAAACGGATGATCACAAGTGAGTTTTTGGAGTGATCAAGAGGTAGAACATATATACCGTTAGATTCAAGTGACTTGTTCACATGTGTAAGTTTCTCAAATTGTAGTTTTGATGGTCAGTTAAGAATATTCATAGGTGGTGAACAAGATGAACCGATTAGAATCTCAATTCGATATGTGTACAAGTGGATGCTGAGATCAAGTAGCTAGTTTACTATGAGAAAGTAGTCCAAACTTAGAGTGGACAATCAGATATCTTTACTTAGCGGTGAATAGTTGATTGAACGGTTGGTTATGATGAACAAGTGAGAATACTTGGGTATATGATGATCCTATTCGAAATCAATGGTCAGATAGCTTGATCTATGAATGGAGATTATTCTCAATGGTCAGATTCGTGTTGGAGAATGGATGTAAGTTAAGATAGCTAGATTAATATCATACACATGTACACAATAAGTTAAATTTCATGGTAACACTCGAGAACTTTCAATACTGAGGTATTGAAAAGTTTGGGGTGTTACACATTGGCTTGGCAATGCCGAGGTGATGAGTAGACATTCCGGATTTCGAACTTTTCACACATGCCTCGGAATCAATTATTGTCGAACTGTTTCCCATTGTCTAAGATGATTATGTGGGGGATTCTATATCGGCATATAATGTTCTTCCAAACGAAGTCAGTGAACTTCTGCTCGGTAATGCAGCCAGGGGCTCAGCCTTGGCCCATTTAGTGAAATAGTCAACTGCGACAACTGTAAATTTGGTCTGCCATTTGCCAGTTGGTAGAGGGCTGATGATGTCGATCCCCCATTGAGCAAAAGGTCATGCCCCGGTCATAGGGTTAGCTGCTAGGGGCTTGATGGGGTATTGCCACGAATCACTGACAATTGTCGCATTTCTAGGTATATTGTCCAGCACCTATCTGATGGTCAACTAGAAATATTCTTGTCGAATAACTTTATGAGCAAGGGTCTGACTGCCGGAGTGGTTACCACAGTTGCCTTAATGGGTTTCTCTTAGGACATAATTGTAAGTGTTATGATGTTAAGCACACATAGATTGTCAAATATCGTGAGACAAAAGAACTTCAAGGTAGAACCTGAAGATCAACTCAAGATCAGCTTATGGTCAAGACAAGATTGGCACATCTTCTCAAAGAAATTGTCGCCCATATTCAAGCCAAAGTCCAAGACAAAGTTTAAGACAGTTCAAGACAAAGTTTAAGACAAAGTCCAAGATAAAGTCTAAGTCAGAGTTTAAAGACAAAGTACAAATCAAAGTTACTTAGATATTTGATATATCTTAGGTGGTATAACCCTAGAAAGACCTTAGGATTAAGTGCTTTAAAAAATTCTTTATCATGGGTTTTAACAAGTGTTTTTGTTGTGGAATTTGGACAGCCTAACTTCTGGTTTGGCTAGCCTAAACTTTCTCGGCCAACCCAACTTCAAGCCCGAGCAAAATAACAACTTCTGTTGAAAATTCAGCTAGCCTGAGTTTTGGTTTGGCTAGCCCAAGCTTGAAATTTGGCGAGCCCAAGAAAGTTCGGGTGAAATTCCAGCAACACAAAATTTTAAAATTCATGGGAATTCGGTCAGCCGAATGGCAAATTCGGCTATCTGAATTTGACCCCATGCCAACCAAATTTTAGATAATTCTTATCCCGCACGACTTGAAATTCGTTGAATAGAATCCCATGAACTCGGGCTGGTCGAAGCCTATCTTAGGCTAGCCAAAGTTCTAACTTCTTTGCCTATAAATTGAGTCTTTCTTTCATTCCAAATTACAACAAAAATTATTATAATTCTTCTGCAAGAGAGAGAAGCTCAAGTGCTTGGCAAGATATATGTTGGTATTTATAAATTAATTTTTATAGCTTATTCAATTCCCTTTTTCTCAAGATCCTTTTAGACTTAATCTAAAAGAGTAAACTATACACTTCTTTAAGATCTAAGAGAATTGAATCAAGTAGCATTTGGGTTTACCATTTTTTAAAATCTATAAAACCCTAAACTTTTTCTATCTGATTGAACATTGTGCCATCTACGTTCAAGAAAGAAGTCTTTCTACTACAAGCTTCTGCTATGTCTTCTACATTTGAAGATAAGCATACCTTCTGAAATTCTTTTTAGGTTTTTTTGAGATATCCTGTGAAAAATCTCAGTTGAGGTTTTGTCTGAGATAACCTGTGAAAATCTCAGTAGGGTTCTTATTGCGATAGCCCGTGAAAATCACAAGGAACTGTATCAGGTTATTAAGGTGACCTTGTGAAAACTTTTTTATAGTGAAAGCCAAAATTATGAGGGTAGTATACTTTTTTGTACAAAATGTTTTTGACCATGGTATACCGAGCTGCCCTAGACCGAAGTCTGCGCACTTTTAGTAAATCTTCGTTCAATTTTCCTTCTTTGGGATAGTCAATTATTGGGTCCATCCAAGTTAGTCATGAATTTACTAGGATGATTGCACTTGGGTCAGCTTTACAGGTGCTTGGCTTTGTCAAGAACTCGATTGGGGTTGACTTCGTGATATTGTCCTCTGCTGCTGAGGCTAGCTTTGCCAGCAGGTCTGCTTGAATTTTTTTTAATCTGGCGTTTAGGCTAATATTACACTTCGGGAACTTGTCGATCATTTCTCGAGCCTTCTGCAAGTAGGCTTTCATCCTTTCCTTTTTGGCTTGATATTCACTGGTTATCTGACTGACGACGAGCTGTGAGTCATTGTGGACATCCATATGTTGGGCTCCCATTGCTGCTGTTAGCATGAGTCTAGCCAATAGAGCCTCTGATTCTACTACATTGTTTGATGCTTGAAATCTAAATCTTAAGACATTGTATGCAGGTCTGGTCAGGGGCTTCTAACACTATCCCGGCCTCACTACCTTTAAAGTTGGATAAATCGTCTACGTGTAAAGTCCATGCCTGCAGATCTAACTTGGCAGTCTGATCTTCAGGCTGTTATTGAGTGTGAAATGTTACATATTTCCCCTATTTATACATTGGTTTTATAAACATGATAGTGCTTAATTGATCGAATTATACATGTTTTCATGTGCGAGGTGATTTTGAGAGCTTAAGGTAAAATTGATGCTAAAAGGAAGATTTATGCTCAAAAGATTACTAAATAAAGATTTAGAGATTTAAAAGTCATTAATGAAGAATTCGCATGTTAAAGATCAAAGGAAACTAAGTGAGTAATGAAGAGCATTAAAGATGTGAAGTAAAGAAAAGGAATCCTGAAAATTGTCTTGAAAATAATTCTAGAATTCTGAGTCTAAAACAGAAAAGTCCTGAAACAGACTTCGGTCCAACCGAAATTCAATTTTTCTCCGACCGAAATCGGGCAAAACAGTCCAGCGAGAAGCAGAATTTTCAGCCTTAATTCGGTCCGACCGAAATGACATAGAATTGTCTAGCGAGAAAGTGGGATTTTCAACTTTAATTTGGTCCGATCGAAGCATAACTTTTTACATAAATTTAAGCCAATTTTAAAGTTGGTCCAAGCAAATACTATAAATATGGGTCTCTTAATTATTTCTAAGGAAGAATTAGGGTTGGAAGAGTGGAGCAATGTATTAGAGAACTTTAAGGAGTCCTTATTTCTTCCCTAATCTTCTTCTTCTAGTTACTTTTTATGTTTTCTTTAAGAGTTTTGGTTTTAATCATGTCTTTAGTTAGCTAAACCTTTTAGCCAGAGCTAAGAGGTGTAAGTGCTATGTTTTCTAGCTCCTATGATTGTTAAGTTTTGTAGTGCCAAAATCACTTGGAATCTGTGTCATGTAGCTCATCTACATATTCAAGATCATGCATCTCATGTACAAGAACAAAGGTCTTTACCTCAAGAACTTCAAATGTAAGATCAAGAGATATACAAGTTCAAGTACAACTCCAAGTGATAGTTCATTCTTTTAAGCTTCAATAGTTTAAGGTTTCAAAGTTTCTTCAATGTCAAGAGAAAGTTCTTTACTTTGAACCTTAAAGCTCAAGATGAAATACAAGTCAAGTACTTCAAGTTCAAGCTTCAACATACTTCAAGATGTTAAGCTTCAAGTACTTCACGATCAACTATCAACCGAAGTAAAAGATGTTTCAATGTTCTAACATCGCTTATAAGGTATGAATGACCCTAGATTGACCATAGGTTAGGTCATATTGATTGCATACTTTAATTGGGTCACTTTATAAGTATATAGGCAGTTTCTTGACTAGTCTTACCCTATGTTCGACTAGTCCTAGTACTAGCTTAACCAGTCTAAGAAATTCCTCAACCAGTCCAAGGTTTGTTACTTATTTTCAGGATTTTCTGTTATTGCCTCGACCAGTCTTGGAGACTGCTCGACAAGTCAAGTGAACAGTGCTCGACTAGTCGAGAAGGCTCGACTCAAAGTCCAGCAACTAAATTGGGTCCCACACGACCAGTCGTGGGCAGGACTCGACTGGTCGTGGAGGCCACTCGACCGGTCGTGCAAGCCCTTCAACCAGTCATGGAATGGCCTGATCTTATCGTGCCCAAAATTTTAAAAGTTTGTTGGTCCTTCGACCAGTCGCTAACCTCTGGGCCAGTCGTGTGAGCAGTTTCTACACTTATAAATAAAGCACGATTTTCAGAGTTTTTCATCTAATTCAAGCAAAATCAAGATACCACTCTGAGAGATAAGTTAGTAATATTCTTAAGTTATTTAGTTCTCATTTAATATTCCCTTTAATTAGCTTTGTTTGCATTTGATTTTATATTCTATATTCCAATCTTTTGAAGAAGGGATTGATGTTTTTCCATTTCTTGGAATCAAAATCAAATCAAGCTAGCCCAAAGTGATTTAATCTAAAAATCATTTAGAACTTGGAACTTTTTCATAAGTGAGTGTGAACATTGAACATCTACGTTGAACTTCTACTCTGAATTAGTTCTATCGGGCTGCAACAAAGGAGAATATCTAGATAAGTATTTTACTATTTTGTAAATCTATTCTTTTGGTTTCTTTGAGATTGTGCCAGAAAAATTTCTTTCTTTTAGTTTGTCTAAGGTGATCTAGAAAACTCAGAGTGTGGGGTTTTTTAAATTGTGTAAGCCCACTTAAAAGACACAATTGTGAGGGTTTTAAGTGAACCTTAAAAAACCTATTTCATAGTGAACACTAATATCCACTATGTGAGGATATTAGGAGTGGAGTAGTTGTGTGGCTGTTTTTCTAAACAATTGGTGTACACACAAGCGAACCACTATAACTTCTAGTTTTGTGGTGATTATTTGATTGTAGCATTGTATGGATGTTGTAATTTTCCTTTATGCATTTGTGGAGAATGTTGTAATCTTTTTATGTATGTGTGAGAATGTTGTAATAGCTTAGTTATTTTCTTTGTTATTTTATTTTTTATTCCTCTATATCAGTTTGGGATTTTGATACACAAACCGTTCTAGGAATCAGGTTGTCTTACCATAAGCCATTAGTTTTTGGTGTAAGGTTGTCCTTAGAAAAACATCTGTATCAACCTCTCAATACTTGTACATTTGAGGTTGTTATTCATTTCTGCATTGTGGGATTGTTTAAGTGTTTTCTTTATTTATATTTGTTTAAATTCCACATTTAATTTTTAATTTGGCATAGTCCTATTCACCCCCCCCCCCCCCTTTAGGACTCTTAGCTCGGCCTTTTCAAGTGGTATCAAAGCCTAATAGTTCGCTTTAATTATTTTCTTTGGATTTATTTCCTAAGCTAATCGATCTGAGCTTTTTAAGATGTCAAATTTTGATAGCCTTTCAGTCACTAGGCCTCCACCATTTGATGGCTCCAATTATGCTTATTGGAAAGCTAGAATGAGGATTTTCTTAAAATCCATGGATGAGAGCATGTGGCAAGCCACAGTGGCCAATTGGACCCCTCCTACCACTGAAGTGACTAGTACCAATGGATCTATAACTATAAAAGTAACACCTTATTTTACTTGGACCGGTCTTCAGAAAAGTGAAAGTAGTGACAATGCAAAGGTTTTAAATGCTATTACTTACGCACTATCACTGGATGAATTCAAGAGAATTATATCCTGTGATACTGCAAACCAAGCCTGGGATGTTTTGGAAATGACACACAAGGGAACAACAATTGTCAAGAAATCTAAAGTCCAAATCCTCACAACCAAATTTGAGAAAATACGTATAGAAGAAAGTGAAACTTTCATGGACTTCTATACAAGATTGAATGACATTATCAACTCTATGTAGGGTCTCGGTGATAGAATCTCAGAAAGTAAAGTCTATGCAACGATACTACGATCACTGCCTGAACGGTTCAATTCAAAGGTGACTGCAATCTAAGAACTTCGTGATATGGATCAAATGAGGGTCGAAGAATTAGTTAGTTCCTTACAGACCTATGAGTTAAATTTTAAAGCTCCTAAAGGTAAATTCATTGCCCTTAAATCTTCTAAAAATATTTCTCAAGAAAATAGTAATAATTCTGATTTAAAAAATTCTGAAGATGATATGGCCCTTTTACCTAAAATTTTTTATAAGATTTTTAAAAGTAAAAGAGAGGGTTTATTTGCAAAAACCTAATGAAAGAGAAAAATCTAAATCTAAAACTTGAAAATCTTTAAAAGATAGTCAATGTTACAACTGCCATAAATATGGGCATCTAGCAAACAAATGTCCTAAATATGACAAACCTAAAAGGAAAGGAATGTTGGCTACTTGGGATGAATCTTCCTGCTCTGAAGCCTCTTCTGAGTAAGAAGATTCTGAAACTGAGTCAGGTAATGAAGTTAAAGCCCTTATGACTCTAGCCAAGTTCACTTTTTCAGATAATGATGATTCAACTAGTGAAGAAAATCTGAATAGTGATCATGAAATGAAGAAGATCTTCAAGATGCTTATAATGCCCTATATAAGGAAAGTTGTAAAATTGCTGTAAAATTAAAACTTCAAAAAGAAAAGTTTTCAAAACTTAAAGAAAATTTTGATAATCTAGTCTTAGAAAAATCATACGTTTCAGATTGTTTTGAAAAAACTAAATGCGATTTAGATTTCAAAACCTCCCTTGTTGAAAACCTAAAATCTGAAAATGAAAAGCTAAAACTAGAAGTTTCTTTACTTTTGAGTTTAAAAGACACTTGGAGGTATGCCCAAGGTGATCCTAAGTTAGAAAAACTCTTATCTGGATCCAGAAAATGTGGCGATCGATCTGGATTGGGCTACGACAAAAGTATTCCTCCCAAACATAAGAATACTCCACCCAAATTTGTGAAAGGGGAGTCTTTAAACTCAAAAGGGAAAAGTCTGAATCAAAATTATTCTAAAAATGCTAAGACTTTTCAAACCTTAAAACCTAAAAGCAACCATATCAACTATAAAAATCAGAATCATAATCCTTTAGCTGAGAAAATTGTTGACTTACTTAAGGAGCTCATTAAATCTAACTCAGTGGGTCAGTTTTATAACAATTACAAACATAAGAAGACCAACTATACTCCTAAACCCAAAATTGTAATGAAATGGGTCCCTAAGGTTACGTGTTTGGTTGCCCACACCGCTTTCAAAGTGGTACCAAGACAGTGGTTGCTCCAGACATATGATAAGCGACAAGGGTCTGTTCACCAATCTTAAAGACATGACTGATGGTTCACTCACATTCAGTGATGGTAGCAACTACAGAATTAGTGGCCAAGGTACGGTTCAACTCTTTAACCTCCCTCTATTTGAGAATGTTTTATATGTAGAAGGTTAAAACACAACTTATTAAGCATCTCTCAAATATGCGATAATAATCATAGTGTAAAATTTACTAACCAAGGATGTGAAATTCTAAATAAAAATGGTTCTGTAATATTAACTGGTCGCAGAACTTCTGAAAACTGCTATATTGTTTGTGATTCAAGCTCATCTAATCTATCGTGCTACATGGTCCATACAGATGAGATTGAATTGTGGCATGAGCGCCTCGGACATGTACACTACCGTAACTTGTATAGATTGAGCAAAAGAGAGTTAGTAAGAGGCTTACCCAAAATACAAAAAATAGATAAAATATGTGGCAAATGCCAGATTGTCAAACAAACTAGGAGTCCAAACCAGGAGTACTCACAAAAAGGTGAACTCCAATGCCACATTGAAACCTCTCGAGCTGCTCCACATGGATCTCATTGGACCAACAAGAATAGAGAGTCGAGGTGGCAAGAAGTACATACTGGTAATTGTTGATGACTTTACCAGGTACACTTGGGTAGTCTTCCTAAGGGACAAATCAGAAACTCTCGATGAAGTAAAAATGGTACTTAAACATATCTAAACAGAAAAAGGATCTCAATTCTCTAAGATCTGTCGTGATCATGGTTCAGAATTTGAAAATAATAGTTTTGAGAAATTTTGCAGTGATCAGGGAATATCACATGAATTATCTGTGCCCAAAACACCACAACAAAATCGTGTACTAGAAAGAAAAATAGTGTGCTTCAAGAAATGGCAAATGTCATGTTAAATAGCATGAAGCTCCCTAAAAATCTTTGGACTAAAGCCATAAATACTGCTTGTTATATAATTAACCATATTTATACTAGAAAATCAAATGGTAAAATGGTTTGATAAGAAGCTTATTGTCAAATACTTTCGTGTTTTTGGCAGCATGTGCTACATTTTACATAACTGAGGAAATCTGGATAAGTTTTACACCAAAAGTGATGAAGGGATAATTTTTAGGGTATGTTCTGAAAAGTCGAGCGTATCGGATTCTTAATAAGAGGATTGGTGTAATTCAGGAGTCCATTAATGTGGTTATAGCGATCACTTGAATACACCTGTCTCAAGTTCAGAAAATGATGAAATTCTTTTAATTGATAAACTAGACTCTTCATCAAGTCAAAATAACACTGAAATGAGGATAGTTAAAGATCATCCTACTAATAAAATTCTTAGAAACCCTCTCACTAGCATGCACACTCATAAACAACTAGAAGATATGTGTAACTACGTGTGCTTTACATCTTAGATAGAACCGGCTAACGTAAAAGAAGCTCTTACTGACGAAAACTGGATGGTTACGATGCAAGAAGAGCTCAATTAGTTTGTTAGAAATGATGTTTGGTACTTAGTTCCAAGACTGAAAGATAAACACATTATTGGAACAAAATGGATTTTCAAAAATAAGTCTGATGAACTTGGTAATATTATTAGAAACAAGGCTAGGCTGGTTGTACAAGGGTACACTCAAATAGAAAGCATCGATTATGATGAGACTTTTGCCCCAGTAGCTCGTCTTGAATCAATTAGACTATTTATATCCATTGTATGCTTTAGAAAGTTCAAAATATACCAAATGGATGTAAAGAGTGCATTCTTAAATGACGATTTACATAAAGAAGTGTATGTAGAACAACCAACGGGTTTTGAAGACCCTAAGAATGTTGATCATGTCTACCGCCTAAAAAAGTCACTCTATGGTTTGAAACAAGCTCCCAGGGCATGGTACGAAAAGTTGACTAAGTTTCTACTAAGTCATAACTTTATAATGGGAAGTGTTGATAAGACATTGTTTGTAAAGAAACATAATGATCACATACTAATAGTGCAAATATATGTTGATGATATTATCTATGGATCTACCTATGCTAACATGACTGTTGAGTTTGCATATCTTATGAAGTCTAAATTTGAAATGACCATGGTTGGAGAATTGAATTATTTCCTAGGGTTGCAAGTAAAACAGCTACTTAATGGTTTTTATTTCTCAAACCAAATATGTTCTAAACTTAGTTAAAAAGTTCGAATTCGAGAGTGGGAAAAATTTTGATACTCTAATGAGTACTACTTTAAAACTCTCAAAAGACTCTACAGGTAAGAGTGTGGATCCTAAGTTGTATCGCAGTATGATAGGTAGTTTGCTTTATTTAACTATGAGTTGACTTGATATTGCATTTAGCATAGGAATGTGCGTTAGATATCAATCTGACCCTAAAGAGTGACATATAATTGCTGTTAAGCACATTTTGCAATATGTCACTAGTTCAGCTAATCTTGGTCTCTGGTATCCACATGATACAAGTGTGCAATTAGCTGGTTGCACGGATGTTGATTAGGCTGGTAACATTGATGATAGAAAATCAACCAGTGGTGCTTGTTTCTATGTAGAGAATTGTTTAGTTTCTTGGTTAAGTAAGAAACAAAGTTCCATATCGCTCTCAACTACTAAGGCTGAATACATTGTGGCAGGTAATGCATGTACTCAACTTGTGTGGATGAAAAGAATGTTAAGCGTTTACGGAATTGCATAAGATTCTATGGTTCTATATTGTGATAATTCCAGTGCAATTAATATCTCTAAAAATCCAATCCAGCATTCACAAACCAAGCATATTGACATTAGATATCACTACATTCATGAACTAGTGGAAGAAAAGACTATTTCTTTGGAATATATTTCAACCGAGACTTAACTTGCAAACATATTCACAAAACTGCTCAATAAAAGCAGGTTTGCTAAATTGAAATTTGATCTTGGTATGTGCAATATGAATTGTTGATTCATGTATTTCTGTATCATAATGAATATATTTTTTATTTTAAATTTTTAAATTTCAAATTTTAAGAAAAATTGCTCATTTTGGGCTATGCACGACCAGTCGAGTACATACTCGACCAGTCGTGGCACGACCGGTCGAGCATGTACTCGATCAGTCATAAACCATGGGTTTGGCCTTTTATTTGGGAAAAAATCACTTTTCTTCATTTGGATTGTCTTCTCCAATGAGCCCTACCTCGACCGGTCAAACCCATCTTCGATTCCTCTATGGCTATCGCATTGTTTTCATTTTTCTTGTAGATTCAAGTCCTTTGCACTTCCTTTTCATCATTTGTATGGTTTATTTCTTGTTTTATGTTGGTTTTTGGGATTTTTTACTCAAAAATCTGATCTACTAGAAACCCACTTTACCTCTTTTGGAATCTCTTTATTCCTTGCTTTATTTATTGCAAATGGAAGGTAGAACCAAGAAGAAAGGGTCTCGTGGTCCCTCTTCATCTCATTCGGCTCCTATCACGGTGCGTCACCTTCGGTTGCCTGAGGATGATCCCGATTATGTGTGGGATATTCAATTGCGTAATGTGATAGTAGAAGGAACTGTTAATCTTGTTCATGTGGCACCATTTGGTATTGCTTCTCTCCTTCAGTCTGTGGGATGGGATAACATACTACATTGGGGTGGGCCGGTATACCGCTCCATTGCGCAGGCTATGTATGCTTGCATTTTTGATTTTTTTGCTGAAAATCTAACATTTACTATTGCAAAGATAAGGTCCAATTGATGTGGACCATCATCTTATCTCTAGATTAATGTATATACTTGTCAATGACAAAGGTATTCCCATTAGCACTCTAGTGGCAAAACCATCTGAAACTGAAAAGTGAATGCTCACTAGAGATTTATGATATATAGATGCGAAATGGAATATTGAAAATGTACTTGCCTCTAAGTTTTTGTTACCCAGATACAGAATCCTTCATAGGATTTTCATTTCGAATGTCTATCCTCGATCTGGTAACAAAATCGAAGTTACTACGTTCATGGTTCGTATTCTTCATTACATCATTTCTGAAACCTCTGTATGTTTTCCTTCTTTAATTTGTCATAGCATTATTCAATTTCGTCTCCATCTAGGTCACAGTGACATACCCTTCGCTTATCTTATGACTGTGTTAGCCACCCATAGTTTAGTGGCTATGCCTATTGGAGAGGCTCCCATTACCCAACTACCTTTCAACAACACTACCATTAACAAGATGAATTTGAAGTTGGCCCCAGGCCAGGTTGATGTGGGTGTTGGTGGAGTTGCAGCTGCAAATGAAGAGGAGGGTGGTTTACCTCCAGATGATGTGAATAAGGATGACCTCTTTGATGAAATCGAATTCGATTCTGTTGCTGATCCTGACTATCAGCCATCTGACTTTGATGCGCATTTGTACTCACTTGAGGAGAAGGTTGAAAGTATGAATGTGTCCCATGAAATGGAATTTAAATATATGCGCAAGTATCTGAAGCGCATTAATAAGGGACTTCATCAAATTGATCCTTCCATACCTGCTCCTTCGTTGGGTTCAGATTAGTATTTGAATATGTGGTTTGTAATAACTTTTAAGATACTTGACTTTCTCTTGTTTTATGGGCTTGGACATGCTTGAACATGCTTTCTTATGGATTTAGTTAACTTGGTAATCTTAATCATATATTCACTTCTTTATCATTACTATTCTCTTTCCTTCCTTATTTGTCTACTTCCATTATCATTTTATTGGTTCCTTCCTTTGTCATATTGTGACAAAAAAGGGGAGAATTTTATCATACTTGTGATATGTGGATTGTGGATAGGTAGAGCCATTATGTTTTTTGTAAGGGGGAGTATGGTTGTATTGATGCGTAATGTGTATTTCTTTAACCTTTTTATAACTGGTGTATGATTCTTTAACCAGGCTGTAACTGGTGCATGATTCTTTATTATGCGTGTTATGCTTATCTTATTGAAGTGTGGTTTGTCACAAATTTGACAGAGGGAGAGATTGTAAGTGCTACATTTTCTATCTCCTATGATTGTCAAATTTTGTAGTGCCAAAACCGCTTAGAATCTGTGTCTTGTGTAGCTCATCTATATATTTAAGATCATGCATCTCATGTACAAGAACAAAGGTCTTTACCTCAAGAACTTCAAATGTAAGATCAAGAGATATACAAGTTCAAGTACAACACCAAGTGATAGTTCATTCTTTCAAGCTTCAATAGTTTAAGGTTTCAAAGTTTTATCAATGTCAAGACAAAGTTCTTTACTTTAAACCTCAAAGCTCAAGATGAAATACAAGTGAAGTACTTCACGTTCAAGCTTCAAAGTACAAGCTTCAACATACTTCAAGATGTCAAGCTTAAAGTACTTCACAATCAACTATCAACCGAAGCAAAAGATGTTTTAATGTTCTAACATCGCTTATAAGGTATGAATGACCCTAGATTGACCATAAGTTAGGTCATATTGATTGCATACTTTAATTGGGTCACTTTATAAGTGTGTAGGCTGTTTCTTGACTAGTCTTAGCCTATGTTCGACTAGTCCTAGTACTGGCTCAACCAATGTAAGAAATTCCTCGATCAGTCCAAGGTTTGTTACTTATTTTTGGGATTTTCTATTATTGCCTCGACCAGTCCTGAAGACTGCTCGACCAGTCGAGTGAACAATGCTCGACCAATTGAGCAGGCTCGACTCAAAGTCCAGCAACTAAATTGGGTCCACATGACCAGTCGTGGGCAGGACTCGACTAGTCATGGAGGCCACTCGACCGGTCGTGCAGGCCCTTCGACCAGTCGTGGAACGGCCTGATCTTATCGCGCCTAAAATTTCAAAAGTTTGTTGGTCCTTTGACCAGTTGAGCTGACCTCTGGGCCAGTCGAGTGAGCAGTTTCTACACTTATAAATAGAGCATGATTTTCAAATTTTTTCATCCAATTCAAGCAAAATCAAGACATCACTCTGAGTGATAAGTTAGTGATATTCTTAAGCTATTTAGTGCACATTTAATATTCTCTTTAATTAGCTTTATTTACATTTAATTTTGTATTCCATATTCCAATCTTATTTGAAGAAGGGATTGATGTTTTTTCATTTCTTGGAATCAAAATCAAATCAAGCTAGCCCAGAGTGATTTAATCTAAAAATCATTTAGAACTTAGAACATTTTCATAAGTGAGTGTGAATATTGAACATCCAAATTGGTTCTACCGGCCTGCAATAAAGGAGAATATCCAGATTAAGTATTTTACTATTTTGTAAATCTATTCTTTTAGTTTCTTTGAGATTGTGCCAGAAAAATTTCTTTCTTTTGGTTTGTCTGAGGTGATCCAGAAAACTCAAAGTGTGGGGTTTTTTGAATTGTGTAAGCCCACTTGAAAGACACAATTGTGAGGGTTTTAGGTGAACCTTGAAAAACCTATTTCATAATGAACGCTAATATCTACTGTGTGAGGATATTAGGAGTAGAGTAGTTGTGTGGCTATTTTTCTAAATAGTTGGTGTACACACAAGTGAACCACTATAACTTCTAGTCTCGTGGCGATTATTTGATTGTGGCATTATGTGGATGTTGTAATTTCCCTTTTATGCATTTGTGGAGAATGTTATAATCTTTTTATGTATGTGTGGGAATGTTGTAATAGCTTAGTTATTTTCTTTGCTATTTTATTTTTTATTCCTCTGTATCAGTTTAGGATTTTGATACACAAACCGTTCTAGGAATCAGGTTGTCCTACCATAAGCCATTGGTTTTCAGTGTAAGGTTGTCCTTAGAACAACATCTATATCAACCTCTCAATACTTGTACATTTGAGGTTATTATTCATTTCTGCATTGTGGGATTGTTTAAGTGCTATCTTTATTTATATTTGTTTAACTTTTACATTTAATTTTTAATTTGACATAGTCCTATTCATCCCCTCCCCCCTCTAGGACTCTTAGCTCGGCCTTTTTAAGAGGTGAAGCTTGTAGTTTGTTTGATGATTATCTTACTTTGATTCACATTTATATTAAACTTTTATTGATTTATGGTTTGAATTAAGGAATATTTTCAGTTTTCTATGGCTTATTGTGACTCCAATTACATCGGCGGCGATCTGATGTAGAGCGTACTAGACCCCGGTGATGATCCTAGAGATGTACGGTACTGATATGTAGACTTACTGAACAAGAGTTGCATACTCAATATTTTACTCACTCATTTATTCATTTACTATCCACTCGGGCTGGTGGTATGCAAATAATTGTTGTGCTTACCTTCGCAATGGCCAGGATTTTAGTTGGGGCGTGTGACCAAACTGAGATCAGGAGTTTACCACATTGAGTCTCGCTATCCAAATTTAGGTATGGGACTAGTTTAAATAAAAGTCCCTTGTGAGGGACCCCATAGCCTATGATACTACATACTATCATCCTGACTTCACACTCTAGCTTAGTCATTTCATTCACACCACATATTGCATACTCCGCTGCATATGACATTTTGGTTTGCTATGTTTCTGTATTTATATGGCTTAGATGAGGCTAATGGTATTCGTGGACTTGTCAAGATTTACATATTGCATTACATCCTCAATATATGATATTTGGTTTACTATGTCTCCATATTGCATAGCTGATCTACATTGCTTCCTCATTATATAATATTGGCTTATTATGTTTTTGCATCGTATAGCCTAGATAAGGTTACTAGTATTTATGGACTTACCAGCATATTTTCGCATTGCTCTCATATTGCATCCCGAGCACACTTTTTTGGCTTCAAATGCCCTTCACTTTTGCCTAACCATCCGGTGGTCGACATCGACATTTAGTCTATGAACCATCACCTTTGGGTTGATTCCGAGCATGTCTTGGTGTGACTAGGCAAACACATCAGAATGTCGTCATTAGAGGTTCATCACCTCATCTCGTAGTGCTAGAGTTAATGACAACCCGACCTGGACAGTACGGGTCGGGTCAGATTCATTGACCGGAATTGATATGAGGTCCTCTATAGGACGCCCTCTCTTGATAGAGTCATACCGAGGGTCGAGGGAAGTGATGGCCATCACTTGCTTTGTTCTCAACGGCAAGGAGTAGCATTACCGGGCTTCCTGTTGATCTCCTTTGATTATCCCGGTGTCGTGATCGGTCGAGAACTTCATCGCGAGATGATATGTTGACATGACTGCTTAAAAAGTGTTGAGGGAAGGTCGTTGTAGACAAAGGGGCAGTCGACCACTAGGAAGTCGATCATGGTTGTTGATTAGTTTTGCCCTTCTCCCGTGGTGACCAAAAGTTGAATCGACCCTTCCAAGGTGACTTTATCTCCCACGAACCCAAGCAGAGGGGTTTTGATAGGTCGTAGTCGAGACCTTTCGATCCCTATCTTGTCGAATGCTTCGGCAAAGAGGATATCTGCCGAGCTACCGGTGTCCACCAAGATTTGAAATACTTTGTAGTTAGCTATAGTCATAGTCACCACTAGTGCATCATCGTGGGGACACCTCAGGTGTCCGCTTCAGTAAAGGCCAGATCGTAAGGTATCATTCTCTGCTCCTTTGCAGGCCTGCTAGTGATGTAGATCTAGTGTTCCGAGTCGTAGTAGCTGATACTTCAGGCATGGGCCCTCCGAGCTCTGTTTGAGTCGCCTCCCCCAGCGAGTCCATCGAAGATAGTGCAAATTTTCCCATTGGGTTCATTATTGATAGGTTGCTCGTTCTTTTGGTCCTTCTATTCTTCTCTTTTGGTGACATATTCCCGCAAGTGCCAGTTGCGAATGAGGGCTTCGATTTCTTCTTTCAGATCGAAGTAGTCACTGGTCGAATGGTTGTGGTCGCGATGGAAATGATAATATTTCTACTTGTATCGCTTGTCGGCGTCAGATTTCATCTTGTTCGGTCACTTGAGAATCTGTTTGTCCCAAACCTTCATGAGGACCTGTTCGGGCGTTGTGTTGAGAGGGGTGTATGAATTGAAATGCTCTTAGGTCATCGGTTCAGGCGCTGGGCCCTAAGGAGCTCGTCGTCTTTCCTTCTCTTGTTGTTTTTGGTTAAGGTTGGCTCCTCCTTAAGCCACTTATCTCTGGTTGAGCATCCCTTATTTCGAATAGCCTTCTATAGACTGGCAAGCTCCTCGGCGTTGGAGTACTTCTGAGCTCTATTGAGGAGGTCGGCCATCATCAGAGGAGGATTTTTGTTGGGTGATAAGAGAAATCTTCCCTCTCTGAGGCCCCTCATCAGAGCGATCAGAGAGATCTCTTCCAAATGTCCTTGTACTTGCATCATTTCTAAATTAAAATGTTTAATGTAATCTTTTAGCAGTTTGTCATCCTTCTAAACAACATTAAGGATATGGGAGGCCGGCTTGAGTCTTTCTTTTCCTCCAATAAAGTTGGTCATGATTACCTTGTTGAGCTGTGTGAAAGAGCTGATTGATTGTGGCTTTAGTAGCTAGAACTACTGTCGAGCTGCTCCTGTTAGGATCAGGGAAAATGCTTGGCAGATGACTGCAATTGATGCGTCGTGGGGTTCCATCCAAGCCCTAAAGGACTCCATATGTTCGGTTGGGTCAGTGGCCCCGAAGTAGAAGGCAATCTGTGACATCCAAAATCTCGACAGGAGTTGGGCGTGCATGATGTCGACAGTGAATGACGGCTCGATTTCCTCCAGTATTGCTTCAACCAAGATCGGGGCAATCGAGCGACAAGCCTATCGTATATCACCGATCTAACCCCGCAAGTCATTGAGCTCAGCTTTCTGAGGGTCTCAACTCTAGGCTATCACCTCAGCCACAGCCTCGGGAATTTTGTTACACTTCATTTTCTCCAATTTGTGACGTAGGTCAGATGCAACCAACGCCACGATGCGCAACATGTGGGAGGGCGGTGGCTTTAAGGTTCCGATCTGCCTACTCCTTTGAGAGCCAGCGGGCACTTCAGACGGGTCGGGCAATTCTTGAGTCACTCATCTCGAAGCCTGTCTATTCTTCTGGACAAGATGAGGTTACAACTGTTCCAACAGCCACTTCATTAAGTTTAAGTTTTTATTCAAAATTTCAACTGTTGTTCGAGGGAGACAAGCTGACCTCCCCAGCTCCTAGATCGCTGCATTGGTTCCGCTAGCGCAAAGTCGGCCTAAAACTGGGATGAGGAGTCCCGGTGGCTAACGGACTGCTCTGGTGGCATGAGGTTAGGGGCAGCGGCGGAGGGGGCTATCTTCTTCTTCCCTTTCGCTATCGTTAAGCCTGAAGAGATGAGAAAGGCTTTCGATGTCGTTCCCACAGACAGCGCCAAACTGTTGATGTAGAAATTTAGTTAGTCCTCTCTGGATCGATGGACCTACATAAAGAACAAACAAGGAATACCCTAACACATGTAAGGGACCCTCCGATGCCTAAGTTAGGTACGAAATCAGGGTCTCGGTTGAATGGAGGGCTTATGGTTAGAGATTGTGTGTACCTTTCACCATTGGGGGTACTCTTATTTATAGATGGAGAGAGGCATTGGCGTAGAGGGCATTTCCCTATTTTTGTAGGGATGGATTATAATAGGATTCAAACTCCTTGCTTCATAAGGGGATCCTTAGCTAGAATCCCAGGTAGAGCTGTATCAAAGTTGGTTTCCTGGATCTTCAACTGAAATCATGGACAGACTAGATAGAGATCATGTCAGATTCCATAAAGGGCGGGTTTGGTCGACCTGAGGTGATCCGACTTGGTCCACGCAATTGAGATCGGGTCACATCTGTCAGAAGATGGGTCCTGCCATCTTGAGGTGAGTAGTTTTCTATTTTCAGATTGTGGTCGATTAACAATTATCCCGACCTTGTACTGAGAGGTCGAGCTCGACCTCTCTCTACACTTGGTCGAGGAGATGAGGGTCGAGATTACTGAGTGCACCTACTACTGTTTGAAGTGCTAATATGGCTTGTATTAGTTGGTCGGTCTATTTTTCCCTTAATAGATATGAAGTTGAAGTTTCTTCCTTTCATCTTTCTTCTATTTTTATTTTTATTTCTCTCCCACTTGTACAAATGTTATTCTTTCCATGTGTGTCAAGTATACATGGGGAGATTTCATCATGTAGGAAATGGTTCCAAAGTGAACTTCTTTTGGGCCCCATGTGTACCTTGGTGGCTCGAGGTTCATTTTGGTTCCCTCTTTCTCTTTTCTCTTCATGCGCTTTTCTTTTCTTTCTCCTCTCCTTTGTCATTTGTTCCTTGAAGATGGTTTGGGTTCACATGAAGTTTGGGAGGCCCAAGAAATTCCAGGTAATCAGTCGATCCATAGGGGAATATGCAATAATTCATAATGAAACATGGATTCCTTGGATATAATTCATATATGGTAGACACGGTTTCGGTATAATCAGTACATGGACAGCCACACACAAAGTTCTACTCAAATTTACAAGCTCTACATGGCATATTCCAGCTATACAATTATGTGGACAGCCATATAGCAATGCACTAAAATAAATCCTCCATAGGTCAATATACATCATATAATTTAGCCATGCATTGAAAATCCAGACAAGTGACTCGACCCAATCAGCCAAACCTCATCATTACATGCCTACACTCAAGCATATTCAATCACAAATTCAGGAAATCAGGGAATCAAACCTCAAACAGCAATTCATGTCTTCTTTCCAAGCAATTTAACTCCAAATCAGGAAATCAACAGTAAATCAGTAACAATTTGGGGAAAATCAAATATTTGCATCCTACACGACATGCAAATCATGAAGTCATATGATTGGGATATTAGGGTCTCATCCCTTTTCATAATTTTTGTAATTTCTAGTCCCTTATCCTAGTTATGCAATCCAAACATAAATGCCACATGCACTAACAATTCACCAATCACATTCATTAAACCTACTCTAGGCACGATAACCGGTCACTTAAAGGTAATGGTCCTCACCTATTCTTAGTCGGAGGTTGCTGAGATGGTTCTACCGATGTCGGGTTCGCAAGCTCGAAGTGTCGGGTCCCTGCATTAGATAGAACGGTCAACAATTACATGTATATTATGAAAAAATTAAGGAAATAGGGTGTATGATCCTAGTCTACCTTAGATGGGTTAGAATTCGTTTTCTCCAACGACAGAGAAGGACGAGGAGTTGCCAAAGGAGGAGAGGACGTTGAGATTTCCCAAATTAGAGCACAGGGACCACATATAAGCACAATGGCCCCTTTCTCTCTCCTCTTCTCTCTCTCTCTCTCAGCTGAGAAATGGGATTTGAGAGAGAGGGTAGTTCTTTTATATGCCCAGAATTATTTCAGCTAACCTTGAGGTTTTGGGTAATTCCCCAAATAGCCAAGTGGGGCCCATATCAGGTTATTGGAGCTACTCTGATGGGCCCCTGGCCTATCTGATTCATGGGATAAGTGCCCCATTACCCGATGAAGGGTTGGGCAAAGTTTGATCGCAAAAGATGCAGGGTTTTGCCACAACAGCCCGATTCGCGATTAACAGTCACCATCCCACGATCAACGGCCAGATTTTATAGGCAAGAGCTGGGAATTATTTCCAACCTTCGATGTGAATTTAGAAGAGATCTGACGGCTGGAACACCCAAATTTGCAGACTCAAGAAGCAGGGCTATTTGATTTAATTTCAGGATTTTATTTCTTTAGGCCAGGCAACTTACGGTTTGCAAGTGCCGACAAGGCAGCATCGATTAACCATTTTCGGGTGTCTTCAGGGCCTAGCGTCCTCTTGGGACCACAAGCCCACTGAGACCTAAGGCCTGACACAGTTTTAGAATTTTTGGACCTTCCTCGGGCAATACACGGCCCGTACGAACAGCCTCCAAGTATAGCTCAGCCACCTGGCTCTACGGCCTGTGCTCGGCCTGAGTACGATTTAATTTAATCTCATTAGTGGTTAAGTTTGACATTAATTAGTCTATAGTAGGCCCACACGTGAGACTGAATTATCTAATCCTATGTCAGTTCGCACGTGTGCCTCAGGACACTGTTTTCTTTTTGGACGGGGCATTACATAGGTAAACCTTGTTGATCATCCCTAAACCTTATAAGCTTAAATAGAACATGATAAATAAGATTATAAGAGGTGAAAAGTTGTAGTAAAATCATATACTCAAAATAGCAGACTTTTGAGTAGTGCTCGATCTCATCGAGCAGCCCTCAAGGGGTCTTCGATGACATCGAAGACTACTTAATGAAATAAAATATGTAACTCAAATATGTCCACTAAGATATGATTTTTTTCGTTTAAGTATCTCGATAGAATTGAGGAACCTTCGATGACATTGAAGGGTCCTCTCAATCCCATCGAAGACCACTCGATGGCATCGGGTCGCAGTGTGTAAAATCTTCAACAACAATTCAGTTGAAAACCTGATTTTCTCAATGTCATCGAAGCCCTGCTCAATGCCATTGACAGAGCCATTATATGCTCATTTTTTTACCGTTAAAGCTTGAACTCCTTATAAATGCCATTTGATTTTTTGGCATTTGAATAGGTTTTTGGTGTAATAGAAGCTTAGGTGATTCTATGATCATATCCCTCATCCCAAGCCTCTTAGTCCATGAGATCTAAGTTATCTTCCTTGTGATTTATCACTTAAAAGAAATTTCCATCCTTAATGATGAAGATGAACTTGTTCTCCACTATATTATAGAGATTAGACTTAAACAAATAGTTAAGTCCTTTTCTAAACCCTCTAAAACACCCATCTAGGTGAATCTTATAGGATTACACTTCCCATTAGCTGTAGGAGATTCTACCAAATATCCTATCAACTTACCTAAGTTGTTAAGTTACCTAAACAAGGAAAAGACATGTCTTCTAGAGCGCTGGATATCGAGTCTTATAGTTGGTGAACCTATGGCTTACATAATATATTGTGTGTTCCTTCATGTTTCGTTGTGTTGACCGAAAACGCAGCCGATGACGTTTACTACCACTGAGGTGTATAACAACAAAGGTCATCCAGGAGTTGGTGGCACTAAAATCGGGGGATTCATTAGGTATTTCTTAATTTCATTTAAGGTAGTTTGACAATCTTCATTCCATTATTACGACGAGTTTTTCCATAGGAGCATGAATATTAGCTTATGGATGGGAGTGAGTTCTGCGATGAATCGACTAATATACTGGATTCTACTAAGGAAGCCTTGAATTTGTTTTTTGATCCTTGGATGAGGCATTTTGATGATAGCCCTTGTCTTTGTTTCATCAACCCTGATGCCCTCCTCATTAACTATGAAGCCAAGAAGTTTACATCCGGTTGCATCGAAGATACATTTCTGAGGGTTTAGACAGAGCTTGTATTCTCCTAACCTATCGAAAAGCTTCTTCAGGTCTTCAAAGTGTCCTCCAATTGTAAGATATTTGACGATTATATCATCCTTGTATACTTCCATTTTCTTGTTCATCATGTCATGAAACAAGGCCGTCATTGCTCGTTGATATGTGGCTCTTGCATTTTTCAAACCAAACGATATAACCCTATAGCAAAATGTTGTCCCTAGCATGATGAATGAAGTCTTCTCATGGTCTTTTACATCCATCTTGGTCTGATTATAGCTTAAGAATCCATCCATGAATGAGAAAATCTTGTGCCCTGCAATGTTGTCTACCAGAATATCGATATGTGGCAGGAGGAAGTCATCTTTAGGACTGGCTTTATTGAGGTCTTGAAAATTGATGCACATCCGAACCTTGCTATCCTTCTTTAATACTAACATAATATTGGCGAGCTATTCAGGGTAGTTGGAGACTACCAAGAATCATGCATTTTATTGTTTAGCGACTTCTTCTTGGACTTTTAGAGCCCATTCCAGCTTCAATCTTCTTAGCTTCTGTTTGAATGGCTTCACTTCAGGCTTAGTACCAAGTGATGCACCACAAGTTCTTTGTATGAGAACACGAAATTGGACAGCCTTGAAGTCAGGAAGTCTACCATTTTTTGCTTGTACTCTAGAGATAGCAACTTCTTGATGCGCACTTCCCAAGGAACTTCATGAGTCCCCAAGTTTAAAATCTTAAAGGCGTCTGCCACAATATTAGCCTTGGTTTCAAACTTTTTGAGGAGATCCTCTAGTTCAAAAGCCATGTCATCATCTTCCCCAACCTTGGTTGCGTCCAGACCCATGGGTTAATCGATGTTGAAATCATATGTGCCGACCTCGAACTCATGCATTTTTTAGTTCGACGCCCTTGGTTGGCTCACTGCCTAATTCAACTGTCAGGGGGATTGAAGTCCAACTAAGATCCCCAAACCTTCTGACTAAATTTGATGAGATGGGTGGAGGATTATAACTTGGCCCAATGACCACTATCTCTGCCTGGTTGGGGTTAGGATCAGGGTCAGAGTTGTGCTATGTTCCTCTTAGGTCACTTACCACACATTAGAGCTCTTCTAACTCTTCTACTTGTTGTGGTATTTGGATATCGAACCAGTCTAAGGCTGGCCATTTCCCCTTCATGGTCCAATGAATGGGCTCCTTCTTCTTATATTTTACTATATGGTGTTGTTGCCCTTGACTATGGGTTGCTAATATGGATGTGTTACGTCCTTAACTAGAAGGATAGGGTAGGTTATGCCCTTGGTTGGCTGGAGTGGGTAGGTCATGCCCCTGGTTAATTGTGACTGAGATAGGGAGGTTATCCCCTTAACTACTAGAATAGGTAGGTCATGCCCCTAATTGGTTAATACTGGGATGTGGAGGTTATTCCCTTAATTAGTTGAAGATGCGGTGGGCATGATCTGCCCTTGGTTGACTGGAAAGATGGGGAGGTTGTCCCCTTGATCAACTAGAATGGTGGGGAGGTTGTCCCCTCTGCTTCTTGTTGATATGGCCAGATTGTGCCCTTGGTTGCTTGAAACACGTAGGTTGTGCCCTTATTGATTGGCGACGTGGTGAGGAGGGGTATTATGGCATCCCCATAGTCCTCCCAATGTTGTACCTGGTCTTACCCATGGTTGGATGCTTCTTCTTCTTCTATCAGCGGTTCTCTTCCCATTGGCCCAGGATGGTCTCCCATTGAATTGGTGGCCATGATGCTCCACTCATGAATAGTGGGATGTATTTTCTTAGTGTGGTGGGTCCTCCTCATCTTAACTCCTTGCAAGTTGTTCTTGACCTGACAAAATGGATTGATGTGCACTAAAATCTTCTTCTTCTCCACTTTTCCTTAAAAGTAGGTTGGTATCCCAACCCCCACTTCCTCTGGTTGTATGTCATCTCTACTGCCCTCATTTTGTAATGATTCTTTGCACAATATATGAGACTTAGGCGTTCTGTGGGTGAGAAGACATACTCAACATTCATTGGTGATGGATTGGCGATCACATTCATAATCTTGAACTTAAAACTATGGTAGGCGAAGTCTTCCTCGGAGTGTTGGACGTCGATAACTGGGATGTCCAACTCTGGTGTGCTATAACTTCCTGGGATGATGAATTGAAGCTTGGCTAAAATAGAGATCACATTGTTATCCAGAATGTATTTTACCCATTGATGGAGGGTGGATGGGACCGCTCCAACCTTGTGAATCCATGGCCTACCCGAAAGCATGTTACATGAGGTGGCGATGTCTAGGACCTAAAAAGTGATGACTGAAATGTTCGGGCCAATATGTACTTCGATGTCTATCTCCCTAGGCTCTGAGACTCATGTTACTTGGCCAGAAGGAGGATGGCTCGATTTCAAAGTGCACAACGGTTTGAAGTGGGCACACATTTAAGCTTGAGCCTTTATCGAGGACTAGTGGGACTCGTGCGTCTTTATAACACAAGGCTATGTTCAATGATCTTCCATGATTTTGGCCTTCAAGAAGCAGCTTCTTGTTAGTAGGGAGAGAGAAGTTACCCAATCATGAGAGCATTCGTCTTAGGCTGAGTATCTAAGGCGATGTGCATGTCATTCAGAGTCTTAGTGAATAATTCTTTGTGCATGTGTGATGTGTAGAGTAATTCACAAACAAAGATTTGAGTTGGGATTATCGTTAGTTGTGTTGCCACATCATATGCCACCTCTCTTTTACTTCCTAGACTTGACAGAGCACCTTTCGAGTCTCTTCAATTTGTTTCGTCTCTTTAAATGCATTGCCCATTGGGGTTCATGTTTCCCACTTCATCACATTCTAAGTAATGCCACGGTATTGTTCACAACCCCAAGTGTAGGGTCGCGATGTAGTAATAATCTCGATGAGACCGACGTCGAATCCACAGGGACTAATCTCGTGAGTATTCTATAAGCAACTAGAAGTAGAACTAGAAAAAGATGTAAACCTAAATTTGAATGAATTGAGAGAGTAATTGTGATTTGAGTGATTAAAACTAATAAATTTAAAGGTGGGAACTAGGGTTTCCAAGGATCCACTTGTAGTGATCAGGGAGCCATCTTGCTTGATTCACATAACACAATTGGAATTGAAGTCCTATCATATCAATAAAAATAAATCTGAACTTCCATTGAGCTAATTCTCAATGAAGGAGAACAATGATAATCAGCAAAGATTCCATCACCAAACCATACCCAGGAGGCAATGGCAAACAACAGGATTTACTAATCCCATAATCTCAGAGCAGGAGAATTGTGAAGATTAGGAAGGATTCCATCACCCTACCATGCCCAAGGGATGATGGTAAACAACAAGACTTACTAAATTCTCAATCTCAAATTAGGAAAAGAAGATACTTAAAGCTATTATAGATCTACTGTAATTTGAGTCACAATAAACCATTAAAAACTTAAAGTATTCCTTAAATATCAAAATAAAATCCATAAAGGTTCATCATAAACATGAATCAAAGTAATAGAAACAACCCATCATGCTACAAGCTTCACCTCTTAGCCCTAGCTAAGAGGTTTAGCCAATCATAAACATAATTGGATCTAAAACCCAAGAAGAAAGTATGAAAAACTGAGAAAGAGAAGAAAAAGCGATGGCTCTCCACCCTTGTGCTTCACTCCTCTAAACCCTAGATGATGCCCAGGGATACCTTAAGGACTCCTATTTATAGTTGTGCAACACCTCCTTTCGCACCGACTTGGAAAAATCTAGAAACTACCTCAAAGTTATTTACGCAGTTTCGATTCTATCGAAGTGTCTTCAATATGTCCTTCAATTCTATCAAACAATCTTCGATTAAATCGAAGATTGGTCCAGAACTGTACAGCGAGTTTGGCCTGAAATCCTGAAATTCTCGATTTTATCGAAGTGTCTTCAATATGTTCTTCGAAAGTATCTAACAATCTTCGATAGAATTGAAGTCTATTCTTGCAGTTTTCCAGAATTAAACTTTTCTGGTTCCGAAATCTGTTTTCAGGACAATTTGCAAGATTCCTTTTCTTCACTTCAAATCTTCGATTCTCTTCCTTCATCCCTTGGTTTCCTTAGATCTTTGGCATGTGAATTCTTCAATCTTGGCCTCCTAAGATCTATCCCTTGCCTTGGTGATCTTTGAGCTCAAATTCATACTTTTAGCACCTTTTCCAATCCAAGCTCTTAAATTCAACTTGCAACTTAAATATGAGTAAAATAGGACATTAAGCATTATCATGTTCATAAAACTAAGATATAAATGGGGATAATATGCAATATTTGACCCTCAATAGGTATCGCCTTGTAAGAAGGAGCTTCTTGTCCCTCCACAACCACCAGTGCTTCAGAAGATGCTAATGAGGCTTCAAATTCCATTAGGGTTACCATGTCATGGTGACCTTGCATCTTTGGGATGACCGCTCTTGTTGATGATGTTCCCCATGTAATGACTATCGGCCCAATGAAGCATCTTTGCATAGCCATCCACTTTTCCTTTGTAGATCTTCCGCAATGGCTAACTATTGTAGCATGAGAGGATGGGTTTCGAAGAATCCGCTGGCATGTGCTTCGACTGCCCCTTGTAGGACGTATCCCGATGGTTCTCATTCCAAGATCACTGGTTCTTCTTATATGACCCTTTGTCTGACCGGTGGGAGTGTTTATGGGTGTGGGAAGAAGGCACCTTCCAAGATTATTAGTTCAGATGTTGGGAATGCCCCTTACAGGATAATTGGCTTAAAATGGGAGGGTATGCCTTCGGTATGACAGGCTCTCATGACTCACTGTTACTGGAAGGTTATGTGGGAAGATGAGGATCATACCTCCCCTAGAGAATTACCGGTTTGGGTGTTGGAGGAGGGGCCTATAGTGCCCCTGGCAAGACTAAATGTGTGTGCTCTGTGATAATATGGATAAACTAAATGGGGCAAAAGAAGAAGTTGATGCTCACCTCCTTAATGAATTGGATGCTAGGGTTACTTGGTGGGTGCAGCTGCAGGAGTTGTTCTAGGAGTCGAGACAACAATCTTCCTGCTGTCAATTAAATCTTGGACCACATGCCTGAGTGAAAAGCACTGGTTTGTAGTGTGACATCAACCTTGGTAGTATGTGCAATATACATGTTTGTTGTAGTTGGATGGCAAAGGATTCGGATGTGGCATATGTTATAAGGGAGTCAAGAGTTGCTTAAGCACTAACATAGCCATGATCTAGTTGTACGTTTGTATGAGCGAGGTGAACTTCCTAGCTTTCCTTGTCATTTGTTGGTTTTAGTAGGAGTAATGTGTGTTTCCTCGAACTACTATTGTTGTGGTTGTGGTTGTGAAATTTATTATGGTGGATGGGCTTGATATCTTTGTTAGTGCTACTGAGGTTAGTATCGATGATGTTGCTGGCATCCCTGTTGGGAAGCATACCGACTGCCTTGAGCAGTGGTGATGATAGTGTTGATCTCTGTTGGATGTTGGATTGAACCATTTCCATACCTCGGGGGTTTACCCTGGAGTTTGCTCTATTTTTCAAGACTAGGGTGCAATTATTCTGGCCCTTATTTTAGCCTTAACTTGCTCCCCTGTGCAGATGAGCTAGGTGAAGTTTGCATATGGGTACGACATCAGGTACCCTGAAATCTCAGGTTTGTTGAGTGGATGATCATGGAGATCTTCTCCTCGTCGTCAATGGGGTTTTGTATTTGGGCAGCCATAGCTCGCTAACGTCTGACAAAAGTTAACAATGTCTCATCACTTCTCTGCCTTAAAGCCACCAAATCTTCCCTCCTTGGTGCCATGTTGAGATTTTATGCGAATTGGTTGACGAAGGCCTGAGAAAGTTGTTCCTAGGTCTTGATATGGTGATAACCCAATGATGTATATCAATCCAAAGCATCGCCCTACAAAGATGTTTGGAATAGGCGGATGTGGGCTCCGTCATTCCCTACTATGGCATTTAGCTCTCCACAAAAAGCTTTGAAATAAGCTATAAGATAGTCACTTCTATCGTATCTCTTGAATTTGGGAACCTTAAAGTTTTGAGGTACCCACGCATCTGGGAAGGGACACGAATCCCTGAACTTTGTTAAGGGGAGGTCGACCCCCTGTTGTCGCTGAATTTGATTTTGCATATCTTAGAGCTGCTCACGCAACTCATCCATTTCTATTTGGCTTATTTAAGAAATTGGTGTCTCTTGCGGCTAAGCTCGTTTCGCTTCTTTGGCATAGTGGTCAATTTCTTTGACCTTATGGCTCCTGTTAGGGGGAGCTTACTGCAATGTGATTGTGTTTCTGACTATGGAAAATTGCTAAAATTGAAAGGCACTCTTAGTCAGGAGAGGTTGAGAAGCTGGAAAGTGACTCGCTTATTGGGTATTCACCACTACCTGCTGGTTGTAGAGGACTTGACACTGACCCCCATTAATGACATTTGCCAATATTGGTCTTGGGCTTCCAGTTAGGGAAGCCGTTGCTGCTTGAAATTGAATCCCGGCTACAGGATGTGCTGGAAATTGATTGGGGATCTTGGCTATAAGATCTGTTAAAAATTGATTTGAAACCATGGCTATGAGGTTGGGTGGAAATTGATTGAGAATCTCGACCACGGGATTGTTTTGACTCCCAGTTGTGGGAGGGTATTGAAAAAAAAAGTGTTCTATGGTCGAGGGATGTACTAATTGGTGTTGATAATCTTGTATGTATTCGAAGGCTGTGCTTAGTTTGAATTGGAAGCTGGAAAGAACCTCGAAGCTGGTTATTGTAGTTGTTGAGATGGGCCAGCTCGGTTGATAGCTATAGTGGTTTGTGTCTGCATGAATTACAAATACATTTCCTGCATTGCTTTGACTCCTTGTGTTAATTCTTAGATGATCAATGTGGCTTCTGACTGTCGTGACTGTGCAAGCTGAGGTTTTGATCGAGTGCATGGAAGTCTTCCTCCTCATGGTTGGTCATGGGTGTTTACAATTTGGTCTAAATCATGTTGTGGAAGGAGAAGTTTTTTTTTTTTTGGAGTGTCTAGCTCATAAAGGCACAATGTTTTGGATTTTTTATGATTTTTTTATTTGAAATTGATGCATATGCAAATGCTCGAGAGTTGTGGACCCTCGAAGATGGAAAAGATCATATGTTTCGAGTTGGGTCCCAAATGGTGTGGCTAGCACATCCCCAATAGAGCCGCCAATATGTGGACGTTGGGATCCCAGGCCAGAATCGACTCGAGGCCGCTTTTCCATGGGTTACCTCTATTGAGGGCTTTGTGCTGTGATTGATTGGTTAAGTTTCTACATATCTAAAGTCGCCTAGACCTCATAAAAATGTTAAGGTAGGGATATGAAATTTCCTTGCCCTAAGATGATTCTTTAGTTCTACGATCAGAGATTATGAGTAAGGGAGCATGGTTACACAGTGGGAAGGTGTTAAGCACCCACTCTGCCTATACAGATGTACAATCTCTACTTCAAATGATTTAATTATTCTCGAAGGTGAGGATTTAGTTCTTGTATATGAATATGTGCAATGCTTGTAACAAAATGTGAAGTAATTGGTAGGTTTTCTATTAGGTAGGGTCCGATTAAATCAACAAGCTTCAAAGTATACTTTCGAGCCAATTTAGTACAAAGTGTGTTGAATGATGAGATGAATATTATGTTATGCAAATGTTGTGGCTAGATTAAGCTTGATTAAAAATAATTTAATAGATGGTTTTGTTGCAAGGATCATATTGAGTGGATTTGATTGAACTTGGGTCAATCTCAAAAGATGAGTGTTAGGGCTGGATGTTCACAACCCCAAGTGTAGGGTCACGATGTAGTAATAATCTCAGTGAGACCGAGGTCGAATCCATAAGGACTAATCTTGTGTGTCTATTATGAAAGTAATTAAAATCAAAACTAGGATAAGATCTAACCTAAATCAGGAAAGTAGAGAGTAATTGTGAGATAATGAATTTAGAAACTCAAGAATTTAAAGGTGGGAAACTAAGGTTTTCAGGGATCCACTTGCAGCTATTAGGATGTTTCCTTATTTGATTCAAGGCACTCAATTGGAATTGGATAGGGCAGTTATTAGGATGTTTCCTTATTTGATTCAAGACACTCAATTGGAATTGGAGTCCTATCCTATCCAATTGGAAGATATTCAATAAGATCTTATCTGAAATTCCATTAACCTAATTCTCAACAGATGAAATTTGTGAAGATTGGAAGTGATTCCATCACCTAACCATGCCCAAGGGACAATGGTAGACAATAGGGTATATCGATCTAACAATTATCATGAGAGAATTGTGAAGGATACAAGAGATTCTGTCACCCATCCATGCCCAAGGGACGATAAAGAACAACAGGATTTCCTATTTTCACAAAATCCAAGCAGAAAAAGAAAGTACTTCAAGCTATTGCAGATCCATTGTAATTTTAGTCACAACAAACCATTAAACACTAAAAGTATTCCTTAAATATCAAACTAGAATCAAATGAATTCAACAATAACAAGAATTAAATAAGAAAAACATCACAACCATGCTATAAGATTCACCCCTTAGCCTTAGCTAAGGGATCTAGCCAACTATGTACATGATTGGACTAAAAACCCTAAAAGAAAGCATTAAAAACCAAAGAGAAGGGAAGAAGAACTCTTTGGAAGCAGATCTGCACTTTTACTCTTCTCCTCCAAACCCTAGATATCCTCAAAAAACTTAGAAAACCCATATTTATAAGCAAAGTTCTGTAAAATCGCAAAACTGGATCAAATTTACGTAGTCCGTGTAACACCTTCGATGTTATCAAACACCCTAAATCCGAAAGTCACGCCTTTTCTTCTTTCGCACTGCATAAGTCTTTGTGTCATCGAACCGCTCTTCGATGTCATCGAACAAAGCTTTAATCTATCGAACAGGTCTTCGAGTCATCGAAAATGTGTCCAAAACAGTCCCGCGAGTTGCTTTAATTTCTTCAATAAATTTGATGTCATCGAGCACCTTTCTTCGTGTCATCGAACATGTCTTCGATGGATCAAGAAAAGAACCCAATATGTCCAACAACCAACTTGATTTTTCCTTATAAATTCGATGTCATCGACTAGTGTTCGATGTCATCAAATGGTTCTTCGATGTCATCGAACGGTTCTTCGGTATCATCGAACAGTTCTCGAGGGCACTGTCTTTGTGATTTCTGCACTTGTCCTTTTGACTTCCTTCTCGACTTGGTTTCTTGGATCTTGGGACGTTGAAATCTTCAATCTTGATCTTCATAGGTCCATTCTTTGCCTTGGTGACTTTTGAGCACTAAGTCCATGCTTTTAGCATTCTTTTCAATCCAAGCCCTTAAATTCATCTTGCAACACAAACACATGTAAAATAAACCATTAAGCCATATTATGTTTATAAAACCAAGAAATAGATGAGGGATAATGTGCAATATTTAACCCTCAACACAACCCCCAACCAGCATTTTTCTAGTCCCGAGCAAAATATGTGAAAAATAATCTTCAATCTCAAGTTCAAAACCTTTTTTGGAAAACAATCTTTTGTGCAATCAAGTATGAATGAGTACGGACAAGACAAGAAGGTAAGATTTTGAAAACCTAGAGCTGAATAACATAGGTAACCAATTAAGTAAGTTCTTTGTCAATCAAATCAGAGTATAAGTCTATACACCATGTTTTTCAATGTGCTAAGTGAAAATCAACTTACTTTCCGTACAACTACCATCGTTCCATAATGTTAACCATGCTCATCACTTCAAGATTGGTTTGAACTCAAGTACTGATTCCGAACTCATCCCCTTCTCCTTCATTTTTCAGTTTTTGATTTTATATCGACAGTCAATTTTTTATTCATTCTTTACTTTTGCATTCTTTTCCAGATTTTTCATTCTTTTCATTCTTTTTCATGACCTCTTTGTCGATCTGTTGTTTTTTAACTGGTTTTTTTCTTCTTTTATGGTAGATAAAATTCTCCAGACTCGATTCTCACCATCTATCAATGATTCTCATACTAATAATCAGAACTTCTAGCATGTCTTACAGAAGATGAATTGAATGTGTCCCGTGATCTAGAATAACATACTATTCAAACTTCTTTTAAAATAATTACACACAAGAACTTAGGTGCTAGATTACTTAGATGATTAGACTCCAACAATTCAAGATTCAATCTCTATCGCATTATACTCAATGCATTCTTAGTACATAATTTGTCACTTTTCTGACAGATTTTAACTTGAAACATTGAAAATTTTTAAAAATTTTACCCAAAACTGAGGAAAACACTGATTAGGTTACATAATCCCCCACACCCTCCACAAAAATTCTACATTATAATCAATATACAAAAAATAAGCATGTAATGCAAAAGAGGCAATGAAAATAAAGGAGATGGTGTCAGAAAGATATTACCTGGAGGAAGGAAATTTGAAGCTTTTCTACGGATCTCAGCATAAAATGAGTTAGCACAAAAAAAAACTAAATAGAGTATAAGCAAACTATCCTAAACAGCATAAAGCAAACTATCCTAAACTAGGAAACAATAAAGCTAACTATACCTCTATCAGACTAGGAGATCAATCCCGGTACACATGATTAGTCAGAGGCATGGACATGTCCTCTGAATCAAATTTCTCAACAAATGGCTTCAATCAATGTCCATTTACTTTAAATTCATTGCCATTGTCTGGATTCTTTATCTCAACAGCCCCATGAGGATAAATGTTAGTAATAGTGAAGGGGCCCGTCCAACGAGATCGGAATTTTTTTGGGAAGAGATGTAACTGCAAATTGTATAAGAGAACTTTCTGACCTGGTGTGAATGATTTTTAAAGAATATGTTGGTCATGAAACACTTTCATCCTGTCCTTGTATATTCTTGAGTTCTCGTACGCATTATTCTGAATCTCCTCGAGTTCATTCAATTGTAGCTTATGCAGCAAGCCAACATTGTCCAAGTCGAAGTTCAAATTCTTTATAGCCCAGTAGGCTCTATGTTCCAACTCCACCGGTAGGTGACAAACTTTCCCATAGACAAGTCTAAAGGGAGACATTCCAATGGGAGTTTTAAAGGTTGTACGGTAAGCCCATAAAGCATTGGTCAAGCGAATTGACCAATCCTTATGGTCAGGGTTAACCGTCTTTTCCAGGATGTGTTTGAACTCCCTATTAGAAATATCAGCTTACCCACTTGTCTATGGGTGGTATGGAGTGCTCACCTTGTAGGAGATGTCATATTTCTTCATTAAGTTTGTGAATGGCCTATTACAAAAATGTGAGCCTCCATCACTAATGATGGCACGAGGCGTTCCGAACTAGGAAATGATGTTCTCTTTTAAGAATTTAATGACCATTTAATGGTCATTGTTCTGACACGGGATCACTTCGACCCATTTACTGACATAGTCTACGGCTAATAGAATGTATAAATTTCCATGAGATTGGAGGAATGGTCCCATGAAATTGATGCCCCAGAAAACAAATGCTTCAATGATCAGAATAGGGTTTAATGGCATCATATTTTGACAAGACAATGCTCCCAATTTTTGACAACACTCACAAGCTTTGTAAAACTCATCAGTGTCCTTGAACATAGTGGGCTAATAAAAGCCGCACTGTAAAATTTTGGTCATGGTCTTTTTAGAAGAAAAGTGACCACCACAGGCCTGAGTGTGAAAGAAGGAGATGACACTTTGGTGTTCATTGTCTGACACACATCTCTTTAAAATCTGATTTGGGTAATATTTAAATAAATAAGGATCATCCCAGAAGATTTTGCGCACCTCGGTGAAAAATTTCTTCTTATCTTACGTAGTCCAATGTGTCGGCGTGAAACTTCTGGCAAGATAATTAGCAATTTCAGTGAACCAAGGTGGATGAGAGACTTTGAACAATTGTTCATCATGGAACATGTCATTTATGGGTGTCATCTCAAGGGAATCAGAGAGATCAAGATGGGAAAGATGGCCAGTCACTACATTCTCTACTCCCTTTTTATCTTTTATTTCCAAATCGAATTCTTGGAGTAGGAAGATCCATCTTATCAGGTGAGGCTTAGCATCATTCTTAGAAAAAAGATACTTGAGTGCCATATGATCTGTGTAAATGACGATCTTGGATCTGATCAAGTAGGACCTAAATTTGTCCAAAGAGAACACTATAGCTAAGACTTCCTTCTCCGTAATAGAGTAATTCACTTGGGCGGGATTTAAAGTTCTAGTTGCATAATGTATAACATAGGGCTTCTTATCTTTTCTCTAACCCAATACTGCCCTAAGAGCATAGTCAAATGTGTCGCACATAAGTTCAAAAGAAAGGCTCCAGTCGGGTGGTTGCATGATAGGTGCAGTGGTTAATATGCCCTTGAGCTTAACAAAAGCTTCCTGGCATTGCTCAACCCACTCGTATGGTACATCCTTTTTGAAGTAAATTGCATAAAGGACGAGAGATGTGGCTGAAGTCCTTTATTAATCTCCTGTAAAACCCAGCGTGTCCTAAGAAGGATTGCACGTCTCGTATGCTTTTGGGTGGGGTAAGGTAGAGATAAGATCAATTTTAGCTTTCTCTACCTTAATTCCTTTGGACGAGATGATGTGTCCAAGAATAATTCCCTTACGAATCATAAAATGGCACTTCTCCTAATTCAGTACCAAATTCTTTTCTTTGCATCTTTTCAGCACACATTTAAGATTTTCTAAGCAATCACTGAAAGATGGACCAAAGACAGAGAAGTCGTCCATGAAGACCTCTAGATATTGCCCCACCGTGTCAGAAAAAATACTCATCATACATCGCTGAAAGGTGGTAAGGCATTACACAATCCGAATGACATCCTTCGGTAAGTAAAAGTGTCAAAAGACATGTGAACGTGGTCTTTTCTTGATCTTCAAGGGCTATCTCGATCTGATTGTAGCCTGAATATTCGTCAAGGAAACAGCAATAGGAATGACTAGCTAGCCTTTCCAAAATTTGATCAATGAAGGATAAAGGGAAGTGGTCCTTCCTCATGATGGTATTCAACTTCCTGTAGTCAATGCATATTCTCCAACTAATAGTAATTCTAATTGACATGAGTTCATTATTGGCATTGGCTACAATGGTGATTCCGGACTTCTTGGGAACCACTTGAGTTGGACTCACCCATTGGCTATCGGATATAGGGTATATAATACCTACATCCAATAGCTTAAGAACCTCGGCCTTAACCATTTCCTTCATGTTTAGATTTAGTCTACGTTGTGGTTGTCGTGAGGTCTTCGCATTATCATCTAGATATATGTGATTTCCTTCATGTTTAGATTTAGTCTACATTGTGATTGTCGTGAGGTCTTCGCATTATCATCTAGATATAAGTGGTGAGTACAAATCAAAGAGTCAATTTCCTTGAGGTCCACAATCGACCATCCAAGGGCTCCCTTATGCTCAATGAGAGTAGAGATGAGCATACGCTCTTGTTCTTGCTAAAGGTGGGAAGAAATCACCACCGGGTATGTCTCGTCTTGACCTATATAGGCATATTTCAAATCAGAGGGCAAAGGTTTTAGGTCAAGTTTCGGTGCCATGAGGTTAGACGGTAGAGGCACCACATCAGTTTGGGGCAATTCTTCAAATCATGGCCTCCACTAGTTAACTTCAAGTACCGGTATGGTATCAAGCATGTCCCCTATCTCCCTAATCATATCATCGTCCAAATCATATGAGTGGGCCAAGCACGTCTCTAAAGGATTAGAGGATAAGGTCAAGAGTATTCTATCTTCTATGAAAGAGTCAATCAGGTTAATATCATGGAGATCATCATCATCCTCTGACTATTTACCTGTATTAAAAAAGATATTCAACTTTAATGTCATATTTCCAAAAGATAAACTCATGACTCCATTCCTGCAAGTAATGATCGCATTTGATGTAGCAAGGAATGGACAACCAAGGACGATGGGAATTTGAGTACTCATGTCCACGATGGGCTGAGTATCCAAGACGGTAAAATCTATTAGGTAGTAAAATTTATCAACATAGACCAACACATCCTCAATTATCCCTCTCGGTACACAGATTGAGCAATCGACAAGTTATAACGTGGTCTGGGTGTGTTTTAATTTACCTAGACCCAGTTGCTCGTAAACCGAGTACGAGATCAAATTCCTAAGTCAAGAAGTGCATACTCAATCCGGTAGTTCCCAATTACGCAAGTGATGGTTGGGCTACTGGGATCTTTGTACTTCTGTGACACATCTTACTTTAGGATGGTACTCAATTTTTAGTTAAAAAGATTTTCTTTTAAATATTTTGCCATCTTTTGGTCGTACACAAGTCTTTCAGAAATTTAGCGTATGAAGGTGTTTGTTTCACAGCATCAAGTAGAGGAATATTAACCTTCACTTGTTTCAACACCTCTAGAATGTCTTGAGAGTTAGAGAAAGGTTTTGGTGCTATCAATCGTTGGGAAAATGGAGCAATCGGCTTCCTTTGAGGTTCTAGTTCTAATTCTTGTAGGGCATGGTTAGATCTATCATTGTAGTCCTCTTCCGGGTCCTTAGGCTTTTCAGCCTTAACCAAAATGGTTTTGTCAATGGTCTTCCCACTCCAAAGAGTGATGATAGATTTAGCTTGCTCCATCTGATTTGAAGAGCTCGAGTCGCTAACTTTATATTGTGGTTTTGGATTGGGAAGAGGTTAAGCTGGAAGGCTCCCCTTATTCCCAATCGCACTTTTAGTCTCAAGTCCTTGTATGGCCTTTGTGAGGTCTTGAAAGACTTGCAGCATACCCTAATTGAAGAGCTCTTGATTTTAAAGATACTTTAAAACTGGATCTTCTTGAGGTTCCTCTTGATGTGGAATTTGATTAGGGAATCCCTGAGGTATAACAGTTTGTCTGTTTCTCCAATTGAAGTTTAGATGATTTCTCCAGCTGGGATTGTACGTATTAGAGATGGGTCCACTGAAAGGTCTTTGGTAATTATTCACGGCATTGGATTGCTCATTCAGTATCTCTTGAAAGGTAGGTATTGTTGGACAATTTTTAGTTTTATGAATGTTGCAAGCACAAATACCGCAAAAAATTTCCTTAGCCTTATCCTTCTTTAATTCCACGGCCTCGAGTTTTCTGGTGAGATTAGCCACTTTAGCATTAATATCATCATCCTCTCTCAGGAGATACATTTCACCCCTCTCCTTAGATTGAGTCGGCCTCGACATGGTGCTTGATTTTGGGGAGATGTCCCATGATTGTGTGTTTTCAGTAAGCTTATCAAAGTAGTCCCACACATCATTGACATTTTTATTCATGAATTCCTCATTGCCCATTGTCTCAACCAATTGGCTCATGGAAGATGTCAGTCCATCATAGAAGAAATTCATGATGTGCCACGTTTCAAAACCACGTTGTGGGCATGAACTAACAAGACCTTGAACCACTCCCAACATTGGAAGAACGTTTCATCTTCCTTTTGAGCGAAGTTCATGATTGACTTTCTAAGGGCATTTGTCTTATAGTATCGGAAATTTTTCTTTATGAACTCTCTTATCATGTCATTCCATCTACCAATAGATCGAAGATGTAGTGAATGCAACCACGTCTTAGCTTTCTCTTTCAAAGGAAAAGGAAAGAGTTTCAGCCTGACCGTGTCATCGAACATGTTTGGAAAGTATAGAGTGGCTATAATCTCATCAAACTCTTTCAAGTGTAGATACGGATTTTCATATTCAAGCCCATGAAATTTTGGAAGGAGTTAGATCACCCCTGGCTTGATATCCGTGTGTCCCATATTTTTTGGAAAAACCATGCATGAGGGTGTGTTCACCCCTGCCGGTTGTAGATAATCTCGTAAAGTACGAGGTAGGGGTGCTTAATGCACCTCATTCTCATCTTGGACTTCCTTAACCCAAGGTTGAGGTTGTCTTCTTGGTTGATTGACTGGTTGATTGGTAGCCATCACTTCAATTAACTCTGAGGATCTCGAGTGGTGTCCAATCCTGTGATGGATAGATAAACCCTCAACCAATTCTCCTTCACTCAAGAGACGTCAAGTGTTGTCACAAACCCACTTGGGCATGAAACACTTTCAGCCCTCAATTTCATATCCGAACCTAAACCTAAAAGAAAAGAAGGGGAATAGAAATCTAGAAATAGAAAAAGAGAGGGAATTAGAAAGAAGTTACCAAATTAGGAGTTCCTAAATTAAGATCCTACAGAACAAAACAAAACAAGTCAGTTTCTAAAACAGAAATTCTAAAATTAGAAAGTTTCTAAAAACAAAAATAGAAAAATGAGTTAATTTCTAAAAATAGAAAATAGAAAGTTTTTAAAAAGATAAAAAGTTAGTTTCTAAAATCAAATTAGGAAAGTTTCTAAACCTAAAATTAGAAAGCTAAGTTAGTTTCTAAAATAATTCAGAAAAACCCTAATCCTAAAAATAAAAAGTAAATAAATCTTAATCTTAACCTAATTCTAAACTAATCAATCTCAGAAAAACACAGCTGTTAGTCCCCGGCAACGACGCCAAAAACTTGTTCACAACCCCAAGTGTATGGTCGCAATGTGGTAATAATCTCGGTGAGGCCGAGGTCGAATCCAGGAAGACTAATCTTGTGCGTCTATTCTAAAAGTAATTAGAATCAAAACTAGGAGAAGATCTAACCTAAATCAGGAAAGTAGAGAGTAATTATGAGATAATGAATTTAGAAACTTAAGAATTCAAATGTGAGAAACTAGGGTTTCTAGGGATCCACTTGCAGCTATTAGGACATTTCCTTGTTTGATTCAAGGAACTCAATTGGAATTGGAGTCTTATCCTATCCAATTGGAAGATATTCAATAAGATCTTATCTGAACTTCCATTGACCTAATTCTCAACAGATGAAAGTTGTGAAGATTGAAAGTGATTCCATCACCTAATCATGCCCAGGGGACAGTGGTAGACAATAGGGTATACCGATCTAACAACTAACATGAGGGAATTGTGAAGGATAGAAGAGATTCCATCACTCATCCATGCCCAATGGACGATAGAGAACAACGGGATTTCCTATTTTCACAAACTCCAAACAAAAAAAGAAAGTACTTCAACCTATTACAGATCCATTGTAATTTCAGTCACAATAAAGCATTAAACACTAAAAGTATTCCTTAAATATCAAACTAGAATAAAAGGAGTTTAACAATTATAAGAATCAAATAAGAAAAACATCTCAACCATTCTACAAGCTTCACTCCTTAGCCTTAGCTAAGGGATCTAGCCAACCATATACATGATTAGATTAAAAACCCTAGAATAAAGCATTAAAAACTAAGGAGAATGGAAGAACTCTTAGGAAGCAGCTCCGCCCTTTTGCTATGCTCCTCCAAACCCTAGATATCCTCGAAAGACTTAAAAAACCCCTATTTATAAGTAAAGTTTTGCAAAATGGCAAAACTAGATCAAATTTATGCAGTCCGCGTAACGCATTCGATGTCGTCGAACACCCTTCAATGTCATTGAAAGGGTTTGAATCCAGAAGTCACGTCTTTTCTTCTTTTACACTGCGAGTCTCTGTATCATCGAACCGCCCTTCGATGTCATCGAATGAAGCTTCGAGCCATCGAACAGGTCTTCGAGTCATCGAAAATGTGTCCAAAATAGGCCAGCGAGTTGCTTCAATTTCTTCAATAAATTCGATGTCATCGAGCACCTTTCTTCGAGTCGTCGAACATATCTTTGATGGATCGAGAAAGGCACCCAATATGTCCAACAACCAACTTGATTTTCCCTCATAAATTCGATGTCATCAAACGGTTCTTCGATGTCATCGAACAGTTCTCGATGGCACAGTCTTTGTGATTTCTACGTTTGTTCTTTCAACTTCCTTCCTTCTCGAATTGGTTTCTTGGATCTTGGGACCTTGAAATCTTCAATCTTGGTCTCTATAGGTCCATTCTTTGCCTTAGTGACTTTGAGCACTAAGTCTATGCTTTTAGCGTTCATTTCAATTCAAGCCCTTAAATTCACCTTGCAACACAAACACATGTATAATATACCATTACGTCATATTATGTTTGTAAAACTAAGAAATAAATGGGGGATAATATGTAATATTTGACCCTCAACACTGGACCTAGGTTAGACTTTCTTCCTCACTCTCACTCTCCTTGGTGGGATGGATGCTTGAAAAGGCCAAGCTATATGTCCTAGAGGGGAGGGGGGTGAATAGGACTATGCCAAATTAAAACTTTAACAGCGGAATTTAAATGAATAAAGGAAAGATTGCACTTTAAACAAATCACAGTACGGAAATGTAAAGCAACCTCAAAATTCTAGTCTAGAGAGGTTAATACAAATGTTGTTCTAAGGACAACCTTACACCATAAAAACCAAGGGTTTATGGCAGGACAACCTTACTAGAACGGTTTAAGTATCAATATCTTAAACTGAAAAGGAATGAAAGGAAATAGCAAGAAATAGAAAGTCTAAACTATTACAACATTCCCAACAATGCTTGAAATGTAAATATTACAACATTCACATTCACACTACATCCCACAAACTTGAATAATTAGAGATATAGAAAATAAATCACACATCCACAAAACACAAAGAGTTATAGTGGTTCACCTGTGTGTACACCAACTGTTAAACAACAGCCACACAGCTTGCTACACCACTCCTAATATCCTCACACAGGAGATATTAGCGTTCACTATGAAAATAGGTTTTTCTCAGGTTCACCTAAAACCCTCACAATTATGTCTTTCAAATGGGCTTACACAATTCACAAACCCCACACTCTGAGTTTTCTGGCTCTCCTCAGATAACCAACACTTAGAGATTTTTCTGACTTAATCTCAAAGAAACCAAAAACATAGAAGATTTACATAAATGTAAAATACCTGGATTTCTCCTTTTGTAGCAACCCGGAAGAACCAAATCGGAGTAGAAGTTCGAATGTAGAAGTTTAATGTTTAATACTCTCTTAAGAAATGTTTCTAAGTTCTAATTGATTTTAAATTAAATCAAGTTGGGCTAGCTCTATTTGATTTTGATTCCAAGAAGTGGAATATCACAATTCCTCTTTCAAATCAGATTGGAATGTAGAAACAAAATCAAATATAAAAAGCTAACAAAAGAGAATATTAAATATGCACAATGTAGCTTAAAAACACAAACTTATCTCTCAGAGTGATGCCTTGATTTTTCTTGAGTTGAATTATCAAACTCTGAAAATCATGCTCTATTTATAGTTGGAGAAATCGCATCTTCGACTGGTCCTGTGAACACTATGACTGGTCGTAAGACCAACAACATTTTAAAATTTTGAGTGCGATTGGATAAAATTATTCCATGACTGGTCGTAGGCACTCCACGACCGGTCGTGAGTCCTCCACGACTGGTTGTGAGGAGCCAGGAATAGTTGTTGGAGTTTGAGTCGTAGCTGCTAGACTGGTCGTGAACGAGTCGACACTATTCACACGACCGGTCGAGCAGACTCCAGGATTGGTCATAGCTCAACCAAAAAATTTTGGAAATTTGCAATAACTTAGGATTAGTCTTGGAATTTCTTGGACTGGTCGAGCCAGTTCTAGGACTAGTTGAACAGAGTCCAGGACTAGTCTAAGAATAGACCAAATACTTATAAAATGATTTAATTTGAATTATGTATACAAAATGACCTACCCTAAGGTCAATCTAAGGTCATTCATACCTTAAATGTGAAGTATGGACATCGAACCTTCATTTCTTCAGATGATGGATGATCTTTGAAGTTCATGAGACTTGAGATCTCGACATATGATGAAGCTTGAACTTGAGATCTTTGAAACCTTGAACTTGTAGTTCTTGAGTTGTATTTCACCTTGAGTCTTGAACAAGATCTCGTAACTTTAAAACTCTGAAGCTTTAGAAAAGTGAACAATGTACCTGACCTTGCATTACTTGAAGTAGATCATTGTTCTTGACTTGAAGCATTGCCTTGTAAATGTGATTCATTGCCTTGAACAAATATATCAATGTGCTACACAAGACACAGATTGTGGTTTTAGCACTACAAAATTTGACAATCAAGGTAACAAATAACCATTGCACTTACAATCTCCCCGTTTGTCAAATTTGTGACAAAACACACTCCATTAAGAATAAGAGTAAGAGTAGCATCACATGCTCAAGAAAGAACCATGCACTTATAAAAGAAAACCAGTTACAGCCTGGTTAAAGAATCATGCACCAGTTATCATCAACTAGCACACATCATCATGAAGTAGGCAAAACTCCTCTTTACTTACTCTCCCTAAATAGCACACATAAATACATAAAAATTATGCTACTACCCCACATCCATATCCATAAAAAAATTAATCAATCTAAAGAAATATTCTCCCCCTTTTTGTCACAATATGACAAAGGAAGCAAAGATGAAATGGAAGAGGAAGACTTAACAAGAGAGTAAAAAATGAGTTAATTAGACAAGATATGAAAGATATATAAGAAAATTCAAAGTTCATATATCATTAACCAGCATATACCAAAGTCAACCAAAGTAAGTCTTGCAAACTGAAAGAAAGCAAAGTAGTATAAGAGTTATTACAGACCATAGGATAAAAACACCTAATCAGATCCTGAAGAAGGAGCAGGTATGGTAGGATCAAGTTGATGAAGGCCCTTGTTTAAGCGCCTAAGATACTTGTGCATATATTTAAATTGTAAATCATGGGCAACATTCATGTTCTCTACCTTCTCCTCAAGTGCACGAAGACGAGCATCAAAATTAGATGGCTCATAGTCAGGATCATTTGTAGAGTCTGATTCAATTTCATCAAAAATGTCATCCATATTTATATCATCAGGAGGAAGATCGCCACCTTCTTCTACATTCCCTACTTTAGCTCCACCACCACCCACAGCCACTTGACTAGGAGCCAGTTCCAATTTCATCTTATTTATATTTGAATTGTTGAAAATAAGATGATGAATAGAAGCCTCTCCAATAGGCATAGTAACTAGCATGTGAGTATCTAACACAGTCATAAGATATGCAAATGGAATATCACTGTGTCCAAGATGGAGACGAAATTGAATGATAGAATGACAGATCAAAGAAGGAAGACAAACTTTAGTACCAGAGATGACGGAATGCAAAAATCGAACCATGAAAGAGGTGAATTCAGTTTTGTTACCTGAACGCGGATACAGATTTGAAATAAAGATTCTGTGAAGAACCCTGTATCTGGATAATAAGTACTTGGAAGCAAGCGCATTCCCCTTATGAGTCAATTGCACATCTATGTTGCATAATGCTATAGTGAGCATGCGTTTTTCCGATTCTGAGGTTTCTCAACTAGAGTGTGAATAAGAATACCCTCGTCATTAACAGGTACGTCCATTAGAGCCGAAATCAGATGACGGTCAATTTCAAATGGACCTTCTCTAGTCACTATTATAAACGTTAAATTCTCAGTCGAAAAATCAGAAATACAAGCAAACATAGCCTACGCAATAGACTGGTATGTTGGCCCACCCCAATGTATGATGTTATCCCAACCTACAGATTGGAGAAGTGAAAGGAGACCAAAAGGAGCAATGTGTTCAATATGCACAGGTCACTCAACAATAACATTACGAATCATAAATCTCGCACATGTGATGGATCATCTTTGGGTGACCAAAGATGGCACCTTGTTAAAGGAGTTGATCTAGATGAGGAAGCACCACGGAAAGTTTTCTTTTTCCCTCTGGCATCCATTTGCAACAAGAAAATCAAAGAAGTAAGGAGTTATAAAAGATGTAAAATGGGTTTTCTCAAAAATAGATTTAGGTAAAGAAAACCCTAAAATCTTTAAGGAAACTTGAAATCAAGCACTCCAAGGAAGAAAATGAAGTAATATGCATTTAAATCTAGAAGGAAAATGAAAATAATGGACCAACCTTTAAGAATCAAGAGGTTGGGTACGACTAGTCGTGCTACAGCCCGTTGGAGAGTAAAGAGGAAATGAGGAAGAAAGAGTTTTTGCCCAAATTAAAGAGGTCCAGTGCACTACACGACTGGTCGTGGGACGTCCTCAATCGATCGTGCCACGATTGGTCGAGTACGTCCTCGACTGGTCGTGTAAAGACAAAAACATGCATTTTTCACATAATTATGAAATTTAATCAAATAAATTAACAAATATATATACTATAATACAGAAATGCATGATTAATCAATTTAAATTGCACATACCAAGATCAAATTTCAATTTATTAAACCTGCTTTTGTCGAACGGTTTAGTGAAAATGTCAGCAATTTGAGTCTCGGTCGAAATGTAATCCAAAGAGATTGTCTTTTCTTCTACTAATTCACGAATGTAGTGATATCTAATGTCAATGTGCTTGGTTCGTGAATGCTGAATTGGATTTTTAGATATATTTATTGCACTAGAATTATCACAATATAAAACTATTGAATCATGTACAATCTCGTAATCGCTTAACATTCTATTCATCCATACAAGCTCAGTACATGTATTTCCAGCTGCAATGTATTCAGCCTCAGCAGTTGACAGTGATACAGAACTTTGCTTCTTACTAAACTAAGAAACTAAACAATTTTCGATATAGAAACAACCACCACTAGTTGATTTCCTATCATCGATATTTCCAGCCCAATCAGCATCGGTGTACCCTGCCAACTGAACACTAGTATCATATGGATACCAGAGACCCAAATCAGCTGAACTTGTGACATATCGCATAATCCGTTTAACAGCAATTAGATGAGACTCTTTAGGGTCAGATTGATATCTAGCACAAATACCAACACTAAAAGCAATATCAGGTCTACTTGCAGTTAAATAAAGTAAACTGCCAATCATACTGTGATATAATTTAGGATCCACATTTTTACCCGTAGAGTCTTTTGAGAGTCTTAAAGTTGTACTCATACGATTATCAAAAATTTTCTCATTCTGAAATTTAAACTTTTTAATTAAGTTCAAAGCATATTTGGTTTGAGAAATAAAAATACCATCAGGTTGTTGTTTTTACTTGCAATCCTAAGAAATAATTTAATTCGCCAACCATGCTCATTTCGAACTTAGATTTCATTAAATCTACAAACTCAACAGTCATGTTAGTACAAGTAGATCCATAATAATATCATCAACATAGATCTGAATAATTAAGATATGATCATTATGTTTCTTAACAAAAAGAGTCTTATCAACACTTCTCATTAGAAAATTATGACTTAGTAGAAACTTAGTCAGTACCATGCCCTGAGAGCTTGTTTTAAACCGTAGAGAGCCTTTTTAAGGTGATAGACATGATCAGCATTCTTAAGGTCTTCAAAATCCATTGGTTGTTCAACATAAACTTCTTCATGTAGATCGCCATTTAAGAAGGCACTCTTTACATCCATTTGATAAATTTTGAATTTTCTAAAGCAAGCAATGGATATAAATAGTCTGATTGATTCAAGACGAGCTACTAGGGCAAAGGTTTCATCATAATCAATGCCTTCAATTTGAGTGTACCCTTGTACAACCAGTCTAGCCTTGTTTCTAATTATATTACCAAGTTCATCAGACTTATTTTTGAAAATCCACTTAGTTCCGATAATATGTTTATCTTTAGGTCTGGGAACAAGATACCAAACATCATTTCTCACAAATTGGTTAAGCTCTTCTTGCATAGCTACTATCTAGTTTTCGTTAGTAAAAGTTTCTTTTACGTTAGCTGATTCTATCTGATAAGTAAAGCACACGTAATTACATATATCTTCTAGTTGTCTACGAGTGTGCACACCAGTGAGAGGGTTTTCAAGAATCTAAGTTGTTGGATGATCTTTGACAGTCCTCAGTTCAGAGTTATTTTGACTTGATAAAGTATCTAGTTTGTCAATTAAAAGAACTTCATCAATATCTGAACTTGTGGCAAGTGTTTTCAAGTGATCATCAATGACCACATTAATGGACTCTTGAATAACACCGATCCTCTTATTCAATACTCGATATGCTTGACTGTTTAAAGAATATCCTAAAAACATCATTCATCACTTTTACTATCAAACTTGCTCAGATTTTCACGGTCATGTAAAATATAGCACTTACTGCCAAAAACTCGAAAGTATTTGACAGTAGGCTTCTTATCGAACCACATTTCATAAGCCGTTTTATTATAAGCTTTACTTGTATAAACCCAGTTGATTATATAGCATGTAGAATTTATAGCTTCGGCCCAAAAATTTTTAGGGAGTTTCATGCTATTCAACATTACATTAGTCATTTCTTGAAGCGCTCTATTTTTCCTTTTAACAACACCATTTTGTTGTGATGTTTTGGGCACAGAGAATTCGTGAGATATTCCCTGATCGCAACAAAATTTCTCAAAACTGCTATTCTCAAATTTCGATCCATGATCACTACGGATCTTACAGACTTGAGAACCTTTTTTCCATTTGGATTCGTTTAAGAACTCTTTTCACTTCATCAAGGGTTTCTAATTTATCCCTTAAGAAAGTTACCCAAGTGAATTTGGTATAGTCATCCACAATTATCAATATATATTTTTTGCCACCTTGACTCTCCGTTCTGGTTGGTCCTATAAGATCCATATGGAAAAGCTCGAGCGGTTTTGATGTGGCATTAGAGTTCACCTTTTTGTGAGTACTCCTAGTTTGTTTGCAAATCTGGCATTTGCCACATATTTTGTCTACTTTCTATAATTTAGGTAGACCTCTTATCAGTTCTCTTTTGCTCAATTTATATATATTGTGGCAGTGTATATGTCCAAGACGTTTATGCCATAACTCAGTCTCATCGGTATGGACAATGTAACACGATTGATTAGATGAGCTAGAATCACTAACAATATATCAATTTTCAGAAGTTCTACGACCAGTTAATATTACAGAACCCTTTTTGTTTAAAATTTCACAACCTTGGTTAGTAAATTTTATGATATGATTTTTATCACATATTTGAGATATGCTTAACAGATTGTGTTTTAACCCTTCAACATATAACACATTCTCAAATAATGGAAGGTTAAAGAGTTGAACGGTACCTTGGCCAATAATCCTACAGTTGTTACCATCACCAAATATGATTGAACCATCAACCATATCTTTAAGATTGGTGAATAGACCTTTATCACTAGTCATATGCCTTGAGCATCTACTATCTAAGTACCACTTTGAGTGACTTGTAGCTTTGAAAGCCATGTGGGCAACCAAGCAAGTAACCTTAGGAACCCATTTCATAACTGTTTTGGGTTTAGGAGTATAGTTGGTCTTCTTATGTTTGTAGTTGTTGTAAGAATGACCCATTGAGTTAGATTTTAAGAGCTCCTTAAGCAAATCAACTATTTTTTCAGCTAAAGGGTTTCGGTTCTGATTTTTATAGTTGATATGGTTACTTTTAGGTTTAAAAGATTGAAATGTTTTGGTATTTTTAGAAAACTTTTGATTATAACCTTTCTCTTTTGAGTTTGAGGACTCTCCTTTTACAAACTTAGGAGGAGTATTCTTCTATTTAGGAGGAATATCTCTATCGTAGCCCAAACCGAATCGATCACCACATTTTCTTGATCCAGATAAAAGTTTTTCTAATTTTGAATCACCTTGGGCATACTTCCATGTATCCTTTAAACTCAAAAGTGAAGAAACTTCAAGTTTAAGTTTTTCATTTTCAGATTTCAGATTTTCAATCTGGGAGGTTTTGAATTATAAATCGCATTTCGATTTTTCAAAGCAATCTAAAATGTGGGATTTTTCTAAAACAAGAGTTTCAAAATTTTCTTTAAGATTCAAAAACTTTTCTTTCTGAAGTTTAAGTTTAACAGTAATTTTACAACTCTCCTTGTAAAAGTCATTATAAGCATCTTGAAGATCTTCTTCATTTTCATTATCACTATTCAGATTTTCTTCACTAGTTGAATCATCGTTATCTGAAAAAGTGAACTTACCTAGAGTCATAAGGGCTTTGACTTCATTGCCCGACTCAGTTTCAGAATTTTCTTATTCAGAAGAGGCTTCAGAGCTAGAGGATTCATCCCAAGTAGCCAACATACTTTTTCTTTTAGGTTTGTCCTTTTTAGGACACTTGTTTGCTAAATGCCCATATTCTTGGCGGCTGTAACATTGAATAGAACTATGCCAAATTAAAACTTTAACAACGGAATTTAAATGAATAAAGGAAAGATAACACTTTAAACAAATCACAATACGAAAATGTAAAGCAACCTTAAAATTCTAGTCTTGAGAGGTTAATACAAATGTTGTTCTAAGGACAACCTTACACCATAAAAACCAAGGGTTTATGGCAGGACAACCTTACTAGAACAGTTTAAGTATCAATATCTCAAACTGAAGAGGAATGATAGGAAATAGAAAGAAATAAAAAGTCTAAACTATTGCAACATTCCCCACAATGCTTGAAATGTAAATATTATAACATTCACATTCACACATACATCTCACAAACTTGAATGATTAAAGATATAGAAAATAAATCACACATCCACAAAACACAAAGAGTTATAGTGGTTCACCTGTGTATACATCAACTGTTAAACAACAGCCACACAACTTGCTACTCCACTCCTAATATCCTCACATAGGGGATATTAGCGTTTACTATGAAAATAGGTTTTTCTCAGGTTCACCTAAAACCCTCACAATTATGTCTTTCAAATGGGCTTACACAATTCAAAAACCCCACACTCTGAGTTTTCTGGCTCTCCTCAGATAAGTAACACTTAGAGATTTTTCTGACTTAATCTCAAAGAAACCAAAAACATAGAAGATTTACACAAATGTAAAATACCGTAATTTCCCTTTTTGTAGCAGCCCGGAAGAACCAAATCGGAGTAGAAGTTCGAATGAAGAAGTTCAATGTCCAATACTCTCTTAAGAAATGGTTTTAGGTTCTAATTGATTTTAAATTAAATCAAGTTGGGCTAGCTCTATTTGATTTTGATTCCAAGAAGTGGAATATCACAATTCCTCTTTCAAATCATATTGGAATGCAGAAACAAAATCAAATATAAAAAGCTAACAAAAGAGAATATTAAATATACACATTGTAGCTTAAAAACACAAACTTATCTCTCAGAGTGATGCCTTGATTTTACTTGAATTGAATTATCAAACTCTGAAAATCATGCTCTATTTATAGTTGCAGAAATCGCATCTTCGACTGGTCCTGTGGACACTGTGACTGGTCGTAGGATCAACAACATTTTGAAATTTTAAGCGCGATCGGATAAAACCGTTCCACGACTGGTCGTAGGCACTTCACGACCGGTCATGAGTCCTCCACGACTGGTCGTGACTTGCCCACGACTGGTCATGAGTAGTCAGGAATAGTTGCTAGAGTTTGAGTTGTAGCTGCTGGACTGGTCGTAAACAAGTCGACATTGTTCACACGACCGGTCGAGCAGACTCCAGGACTGGTCGTAGCTTAACCAAAAAATTTTGAAAATTTGCAACAACTTAGAACTGGTCTTGGAATATCTTGGACTGGTCGAGCCAGTTTTAGGACTAGTCAAACAGAGTCCAGGACTAGTTTAGGAACAAACCAAACACTTATAAAATGATTCAATTTAAATTATGTATACAAAATGACCTACCCTAAGGTCAATCTAAGGTCATTCATACCTTAAATGTGAAGTATGGACATTGAACCTTCATTTCTTCAGATGATGGATGATCTTTGAAGTTCATGAGACTTGAAATCTCGACACATGATGAAGCTTGAACTTGAGATCTTTGAAACCTTGAACTTGTAGTTCTTGAGTTATATTTCACCTTGAGTCTTGAACAAGATCTCATAGCTTTAAAACTCTGAAGCTTTAGAGAAGAGAACAATGTACTTGACCGCATTACTTGAAGTAGATCATTGTTCTTGACTTGAAGCATTGTCCTTGTACATGTGATTCATTACCTTGAACAAATGTATTAATGTGCTATACAAGACACAATTGTAGTTTTGGCACTACAAAATTTGTCAATCAAAGTAACAAATAACCATTGCACTTTCAATGCTTGATTGTGCATTGGTAAGGAATTGTAAGTGATGATTTTTTAGGATGCTTCTAGATTGGTAAGGAATAGTAAGGGATAATTTTTTTAAGGTGCTTTTGAATTGGTAATTAATGGTAATGGATGATTTTTTAGAATGCTTGAAATGTGAAGGGAATGGAGGTATTTATAGCCCTCCAACTTAGTTTTCTGATAATTTTTGCAAAGCTTGAGATTTATTAAAAAAAAAAAAAGGGTTTGGATGGCTGGGCTTTGAGATTGTCATGTGGCAAACTCATATGTTGGTTTGCATGGCATAAGGCGTAATTTTGACTTAAGAGAGTGGCATCATAGTAATTTAAAAGATTTACACATGCATGAAATGAGCAGGAAGGACAACTGCACACGACTGAGCAACTGGCCAAAGTACGGCCAGTGCGATGTAGCGAGCGACAGCCTAGGTGCCACTTGTCCTTCTTTTTTTATTTTAGATCCAGAGGGAGGTTCCTCATATACATGTGGACAATTTTGGTCCTTCGAAGTTATCTTGTTGTCTCCCATTCCTTTCGATTTCAGCGTTAGAATAAGTTTGGGCCAAAATGGGTTTATGAACTTAGCTTGACAAGGCGAGTTGATTGGATATGCCATGTGAGTTGAATGGGTGAGTTGACTCTGTAGGTTAGGTTTTTATCAGATTATTACTACCGTGTTAATTGAGTTTTAGGGTTTTTAGGGTTCGGATTTGGCTTAAGGTTAAGGATATAGATTAGAGTTTGGCTTAAGGTTAAAGGTATGGATTGAGGTTTCTGTTCAATCTAGCTTTTTGCCTGAAATGGAGTGTCTACACCTACATTAAGGAAAAATAAATAAATATTAGCTTAACTCAAAACTCATTATGGCCCATTAATAGTCCATCACCACTCTTTCCTATGGTATGGTCCACTTTATAATTGGATCTGCTTCGTTTTTGGGATAATGCCTTAAAACGATGAGGAAAAGCAGATGGACAACGTGGATGCAGAATTTATACATCAAGGTGGCCGCCATGGTAAGGGCCGCACCATCTTAGGTGAGCCTGGGTGTAGATTGGGTAATACCCCACCAAGACCTGGATGGAGATCAAAGGTAGTCAGGGGCTCTATTGGGACTGTTACATGTGTTTCATCTAAGCTATTCATTAATTTGAGGCATCAAGTGGACCACAATAAAGGAAGCCGTAGGAATTGAACACCCACGGTTGAAAATTTATTAAGGGCAACGTAAGTTTTTGGTCTGACTAATATTTATGTTTTCCGATCATATAGGTTCATATGCTCATATAAACACATTAGACGGTGAATAAATATCACGGTGGGCCGGCCATAGTAAAGTAATTTTCGGTGGAAAGCATAACTGTCACCGCTGCTTCGTGTGGTGTGGTCCACTTGAGTATAGTTTCATTTTTGGGCTCATGCCCTAAAATGATAGGTATTAATGAGTCCACAGCTTGTAGGTCCCGTATGGGTAGTATCCAAGCCGCGTCTGGATGGGACGCCCGCCATTATTAGACGCGGATTTCTTGGAAAAGCCATGGGGGAAGCTCCTGCGCTGGCAACTTAGGTGGGGCCACTGTCCTGCGTAAGAGGAATCCCCTGTATCCATTTTTCGTGTGATTATTTTAGAACATGTGATGAGAAATGATCGGATGTAAGACTAAGTACGCCACACAATGGAAAACAGTAGAGATTGCACAACCACAGTGGAAACATTCTTAAATGCCATGAAAGCTTTATATTAAGCTAAGATTTTTGTGTTTTCATGTCATCCCAGCATAAATAACCTTATAAATGGTTTGGATGGCACCTAAACATCTAGGTGGAGCTTGGGAAGGTTTAAATAGGAGGTTTTTCTTTTCCCACTTAATCTTACCGTGTGACCCAGCTGAGTGTTTTTTGATTGGCTCATTTATGATCGCATGTCCTGAAATGATTTTACAAAAAAATGGATGGACGACGTTGATTTCTCCTAAACATTACATTGGCCCCACCCAGGTCCACGTCTGCCATTATTTGAGCGTGGTCCACTGTGGTATATATATGCCTTCTAATCTGTTCATCTGACGCAGGACTTTCCCAAAATTTCCATGTTTTGAAACTTAGGTGGGCCACATTGCATAAATTAGAGGTTTTACGTATGATTTTCTATGGTGAGGTCCACCTGAGTTTTTGGGTCCATGTGATGTTCAACGTAAACAGCCAAAGCATTAGGTGCGCCACTTGATAGACGGTGTGGATCTTGTGCACATGAAGTTGTAGGCCCAGAGTTGTAGACACGCTCTTGCCTTAGTACGCCTGGTCACGCCAGCTTTTTCCAGCAAGCAGGTATAACAGCCCACTGGACGAGTGGACCTGCCAGCTCTTTGGCCAGGAAAGTGGGGCCTCATCTATGATACGGAATGGTCTTACACACGTGGGATATACAGGCCTCGTGCGCGCACCCGTAGATAGTTTGCGTGCGTACATGACAAATGGATGCTTGGATTACAAACCCGCGTGTGAGCCCTGACCATCCACACGTAGGCGCAGACGCTATTATTGAACAAATGGGCTCGGTGGACCCCTGACCCAGACCATCCACACGCAAACGCATGACCTATCTTTGAGCGTGGGCCTACTTTGATTTATGTACTTTATATTCAGGTCAGCCATCTGTTCCGAAAACTCATTATAAGGCATGATTCCAAAAGATGACCTAAATTCAAATTTTAGGTGAACCATAGTATAAAAAACAATGTAATCAACCATGAAAAACTTGTCACGAACCACACAAGTTTTAAATCAATACTTATGTGTTCTCTTAGTCCAAATCTTGAATCCGTATCTTCTATTAGCCACAGGTAGAAAAAATTTTACTTTTTTTTTAAAAAAATCCTGATTGGTCCACGTCACCACCAACGTTGTCAGCATTGTTGCATTAAATGGTGATGATGTGGTTCAATTAGGTTACAGCAAGTAGGAATTTTTTGATTGTGGCGAGCAGAGTATCTGAATTCCCAAAGTCTCTGTGAGGTAAATGGCAAATAAGCATAAAATTTTCCGTAGCCACCTAAAGTTTCTAGTGATGGAGATTCAATCACTACCATTATCTGTATATGGTCTACTTAAGATTTGGATCTACTTCTTTTCTAAGATCATGCTCTAAAATGAGCTTTAAAAATTGGATGAACGGTGTGTAAGGTCGCCCCACGGTTGGGATCCACCCAAACCGCGCCTGGTGGGATCTTCCGAAAGAGGAGTGCTACACCAGTTACATCTTCTGTACATTTCACACGGAAAGAAATTTATTTTAACCATCAGATTAGTTTTACATCGTGGCCCCCCTGAGGACAGAAAATGATTTTTGAAGCAGAAGTTCCAGGCATGACTCCCAAGGGGATGGAAAAGCTCAGATCTGGCATAAGCGTTTCGCATAGGCCCGTGTGACTGCGTGTGGATAGGCACGGCTACACACGCGTCCGGATCCAGCAAATCTCCTGATGGCCTACTTTCAACACATCAACTCTCACCATGTGTGCCTAAGAAGACTTGCCCAAGTTAGCGAATTCCCCGTGGGGCCACCGTGATGCCTATGTTATATCCACTCCCGCCTTTGGTTGCGCCAGCCCAACAAAAGGCAGATCAGTGGCCACAACAAAAGAAACAGCCAGGGTTGAATTCCGGCTCTTGAAACCTTCTTGGAGGATAAAAATGTTGTGTAAGGAACATCTTATGAACGGATTCGATGACACATAAAACATCACGGTAGGTCCTGGAAGATTTCAACCGTGAACATTTCTATTTCCATCCTTTAGCATGGGTGTGGTTCATTGAGTTTTAGATCTGTCTCACGTTTGAGCACATGTTCTAAAATGAACTGGCGAGACAGATGGACGGAATGGATATAACGCATACATTACAGTGAGCCCCACAGAGCTTAGGATTACAGGGGAATCCTGTAACCCTGGGTTACAGGCAAGACGCGTCCTGCGACCTACATGATCATTTTTTGGTACAGGGCATCTTGACAGATAGCCTCGCTTGGTACACGGACTGGATCTCTAAGTACGTGTGACAAATGCGCACACGTGCCTAGATTCACAAGCCTAATGTTGCATCGCGTTGAAGAAAGCAGTAACAAAGGGGGAGGGGCGGTGTTTTAGTTTCAGAAGGAAACGGACGGTGCGGATAAAGCAACACTCTCTCCGAATCTCTCATCCCAGTCGTCTCCTATCTCCTCTCTTCTCCAGCGTCCGATCTTCCTTGTTTCAGGAAAAAAAAAAAGGAAAAAGAAGTCGCTCCCAGCGCGCCAAATACAAATACGAGGTAAGCTTGTTTACTCCCTCTCTCTATCCACGTCTCTCTCCATTCCAAGGCCATGGCAGAGCTAGGGTTTCCGTACAACCATGGAGAAGACGAGAACGATCTAGGGTTTTTAATTACGGCTGATTTATGTGAAGTAGGAAGAGGAGAATGGCGGAGGGACCGGCGAGCCCTGGCGGTGGGAGCCACGACAGCGGGGGAGGCGATCAGAGCCCTCGATCCAATGTCCGAGAGCAGGACCGATTCCTGCCGATCGCCAACATCAGCCGCATCATGAAGAAGGCTGTTCCCGATAACGGGAAGATCTCCAAGGACGCCAAGGAGACCGTTCAGGAGTGCGTGTCCGAGTTCATCAGTTTCATTACCAGCGAGTAGGGAATCGGACGGCTGTGATTGTTCCTTCTCTTTCTTTTTGTTTTTATCTATTTTCCCTTTTTCTTCACTTTTGTTCTTTTGTTTGGTGTGAAAGGGCGAGCGATAAGTGCCAGAGAGAGAAGAGGAAGACAATTAATGGTGATGATTTGCTCTGGGCGATGGCCACCTTGGGTTTTGAAGAGTACATCGAGCCGCTGAAGGTGTACTTGCAGAAGTTCAGAGAGGTAACATTCTTCTCTTTTTCCCTTTTATTGTGAGGAAGTATATACAATGTTCATTCGAACTACCATTCTGCTTGGGCGGACCTACCTTTATGCGATCCAGGTCGTTCATCTGCTGGGACCCATCATGATTGAGATCTGAAAATCTCCCGTCTTAGTAGATTTTTGAGGAGATTTTAGGTGCATCGGAAGGGGGCGATGAGGACCGTTGACTGAGCCATACAATAGATGGCCTCTGATTCGGGATTAAGTTGTTAGTTGGAGGAGATTTTAGGTGCATCGGAAGGGGGCGATGAGGACTGTTGACTGAGCCATACAATAGATGGCCTCTGATTCGAGATTAAGTTGTTAGTTGGAGGAGGAGATTTAGGTGCATCGGAAGGTAAATGATGTGGCCCATCTGATGAACAATTCATCACACTGGAGGTTAGGCACACCTGTGTGGTTGCTGAGCCAAGCGAAAAACACCATTTTAGTTGGTTTTAACAAGTATTTATCTCTTTCATTTCACTCAACCTGGTAATATTGGATTTATTTATTTTTTTTAATTGGTGAAAGTTACGTGCATTTGGAGGTTTGAGGAGTTTAAACTGACGTGCTTTTGTTTTCTTTTGTATTGATTTTTGGGGATGGATTTGCCATTGCAGCTGGAGGTAACCAAAATTTACATCTTCTTCATTTTTGGTTATACACTGGTTTGTTTGTATATGCTTGAGGTTATGGTATATATGTATAATTTTTTAAGTGGAACTTTTGATAGGGTGATACTAAAGGACCTGCCAAGGCTGGCGATGGATCTGGCAAAAAGGATGTGCTTGCAGTTCAGCCTGGCCCTAGCAACCAGGTGGAATTTAATAGACCCTTATGATTTATTATTATTATTAATTTTTTATTTTTTTAATGATGTTCACGTCACATGCTTATAGTAGGTTTGAGTGTTATTTGCATGAGCTTATCATAATGTCTTCTTATTGTTTCTGTGGTAAATGAATTTGCTAGATTGCTCATCAGGGTTCTTTTACACAAGGAATGAGCTATATGCATTCTCAGGTAAAGATTTCTTCTCAATATCACTTGCTTACTGAAAATATAAATCTTGAAATTTGACACTGTATTTACTATACAGTGGCATGTTTGTATGGATGCAAACCTTTTTTCTTCAAAGGGCCTAAAGACTTTATTTTGTAGGAAGCCAAATCCTTGAGAAAGATTCTATTTCTCACATTTGGGCATGGGAAATGTGATTTTGTTGAATCCATAAAATTTGTTTGGATACTGGGAAAGAATTGAAAGGAATTCTATCGTGCAGGTACCTATTTATATAAAATAAAAATAAAAATTCAAAGAAGTGACAGTTGGGAAGGAATCCATTTGCTTGGAATTTGCAAGCCAACTTGTGGCTAGGAATAAAAAACAAACAACGCAAAATGCTGGAATTTCCAACTGGAAATCATTTCTAAGCTTTCCCAATCACAATTACAGGAATTTACCCCTACTGAGATTCTATTTTGAGGTTGGTGCTTTTCCAAGGAGCCAAATGACCCCTTACGATCTTTGATTTTCTTGTTTTCTTGTTTTTATTATCACTTTTTTGATGAAGAAGAGCAGTAGGTGGCAATTTATGATATTGATTTTTAATGGGCTTATGTACAAAATTTCTAGTTTTGGTCTCTTCTTGTACGCGCAAAGTTTCTGACCATAAAGGATTGATTTCTGTTGGACTTGCTGATTGAAAGGAAAGTAGAGGTCTTGTTCTGTTGTTCATGCAAATTTATGCACAATTTTCTCTATTAGCTTTGCTCTTCAGCCTCTTCTTGAACTCGTAAAGCTTTTAACTTATAAAAATCAACATCATAAATTGCCACCTATTGCTCTTCTTCATCAAAAAGTGATAAAAAAAAAAAAAAAAACTAAAGCTTTTAACTAGTAAAAAAAATAAATGATTTCTTTGGATTTTCCGATAGAAATAAGATAAAAGTGCTTAACTAATTTATGGAAATTGATGCAATGGGGTTTAGGGAGGTGGGGAAAATTACCATTTCTAATACAAAAATATGAAATGCTAATGCTAACAAATATTTTCTGTCGGTTTTGCTTCATTCCATACTGGAAGCCCTTCTCTGTGGATTCAGAAGAGATCCATAGACATTTGATTGATTACTTGAGAATTTTGTGTTGATTTGAAGTGTTCAAGATTTGGGTTGAGTCGTATCAATTGTCTGCATGAAATAGGTTTATGCATAATCTGGTTGTAGTTTGTTGGAGGTCATATATACATTGTTAAAATGCTATGTAAATTATCTGGCAGTTGATGCATATGGAGGTAGTTGGAGTCTTCGACCTTTCGGGGAAATAATTGTTTTAAAGAGTTAGAAATAGAAGGAACTATCAATTTAGGAAGGGATTCTCCATTGGACCAATAGGGTTATTTCTTTGATTTAGTATTAAATTATGTAACCAATGGGACTCACCTTGGCTTTTAGCTTTAAACTATCACTTACGTGATTTTATGGTTATAAAGGGAAAGCCCTTAGTTTTGAATTGGTATTATGCGGAATTATTTCCTTTTGAGTTTCAAGCATGTGTTGCTCCAATCTTAATATTAGTTGCTGGGTGGTTACCATAGTATGTGTTGCTTATCTTTATTTTAAATTTCATTATCAAATTTGAGATCTTTCACCGAGAAGTTCTTGCATGGGTGCTACATATATTATTATAGGTTTTGCTAACATCCCCACGTGCCAACATCCTCCCACCTTTATGGGGACATTCGCAACATCCCCAAAGCTTCTAAATGCCACATGGGATTCTCAGCCATCAATCGAGTGGGTTTATTCAATTATATTGGTAGCAAGCCATGGTGCAAGAATCAAGCCAATCAAATGATCGCCGAGGCCAATTTCTTACAACTGCCCATTTTTTACGGGCCATAATCACATGGTTCACATAATGAAACCAAAGTGCTATTTTGAATTCATAAAAAAATGCAAAGTGAGATTTCTCGAACATTTGTTTCAAGATGATGAATGAACTATTTTATTTCTCCGCTCAGTCTTGACTGTCTATTTTTCATTCTATTGATCATATGCTTAGGATCATCCAATTGGTGTGGTTTTTTGCACAGTGGCTTGGTTCTAATTGCATGAATGAATGAACATTTCAAATCGATGAGAGGCCTTCCCATTTGTCATATAAAAGCTTTTTGGATGTTGCTAACATTCCCAACAATATAGGTACATTAGCAAAACTCTATTCTTATTATTTTTTTGAGAACCATAGGTTGTACATTTGTTCAGATTTATGCATTTAATTCTAGTTTCTTATTTATAGTTGCATTAAAAGCCTAAAATAAAAGCCTGTCGGGTGTATATTTAATGATCACTCCTTTTGTCTCACACTAGTCTTTCCCTCAAATGTCTCTAAGAAGAACAACTCTTGGGAGCAAGTCTTGTGGAAGGCTAAAAGGGACGTATGTGATTGGGCCATAGAGCGTCTTCATGTTGATATTAATGTAGTCTGACCTTTTTTGGATTTTTAAATCTTCTTTTTGGTGTATTTTTTGTCTTGTCAATCTTGGCAAGCTGTTTCTTATAAAATCATTCATGGCCCTTCAATAAAAAAAAGGAAGAATAACTAAGGTTGGAGATTAAAATAGTCTGAACCAATGTTGTCAAACCGCATATGCGGTCACACACACACACACACACACACACACACACACACACATATATTGAAAAAAAAAAAAGGAGAAAAATTGAAAAAGAAATGTAGAAAAACATAAGAACTTAGGAGAAGCTTCCCTAAGTCAATAGATAACTAATATAGTAATTTTACATGTATAAAATTAGTTTGTGACTTGTTAGAAAAATGAATAAAGTACATCAAATTCAACATTCAACAATATAGTTAAGTAACAAAACAATCAATAAGCTATTTATTGTACAAATACAATTTTGAAGTTACATCTTAATGTTTATTATTTATACATTATAACACTAACACTACTTACAAGTTACAATTTACAACTTAGTTACACTAACACTAAGTTACATTCAACAATATACTTACACAACTTAATAGTTACAAAGTTACACTACTTAGGAAAGTTTGATTTTTGCAAAAATAAAAAATAAACAAACAAAATAATGTGCCAACAGTTGGCAGATGTGCGATCGCATATCCTCGCACATTTGGCATGTGCACTGCAATGGTATATGCGATGATGGCATATACGATATGTATATGGGAATTTGCATATGCGGTCTCATTTAACAACACTGGTCTGAACTATATTTATGTATTTATAATGATTCATATAGGCACTGTATACACATAATTGTCAGTGTATTTGGCTGTTGGGCTGGTTAAAAACTCCTCTAATACCATACAGTTTGCATAAGGAAGCCAAATCCCTTCAAAGGATACACATGCGTTGTATGACAATCCCCTCAAAGAGCAATCTACTGCAATATCTGGTCCTTCACTGTACATGATTAGCACAAAAGCATTACATTCCACTTTATGAATGCAATTGGTAGCAATTCTTTCCAAATATCATGCACACGACTCTAATTATACAACAAAAAGCTGAAAAGGTACCGTACGAATGCTTACATTCATCAAATAGCTCATGCATATGATATTTAAGTAGGACTCTATGTCCGACTAGATCTAGTGGACGGACCTCACTGTCCATTTCTTGTTTCGGGCTAGATCTGACATGCGTGTGGGCTATACCACTTGAATTTGGATGTTTTGTGCATGGTTTTACATTGTTTCACATGGTGGGGCCCACCCGAGTTTTGGATCTGCCTGATTTTTTGTTCACGGCCAGAGATTGTCAGGGTGCATTTGATGGATTGAGTGGATGTCATGTACATATCATGATGGGTCCACACAACTCGATCCATGGTAATTCACCGTTGAGTTAGACTTCTGGTGATCATTCTCCCAGTACATACTCAGACACACATGCACGCACTATAAAGGAGAATTTATTCCCTTTTTCATATCTAGTTTTACTGTATTCATTTCCAATTTACCTACGTAAACATCATTTTAAAAATTTATCCATCTAAATCCAACTTTCCTTATATTCATGGCCACACATGGGGATGCACATATGACATTGGGTTACATACATGGGTTTTGATGGACTGCTGTTTAGATGTCGTCCGTGGCTTGGTTCCCACCATTTGATGGCATACGTCATACATGTTAGAGATCCGGATCATCATCATCACCATCACCATCACAATCAAAGCTTTACCTGAACTAATTGGAGTCTACCACACAAATCCCGTTATGCCATTCCACTTTATCTATCCTTCGTTAAACCATTTGTTAGGTGGTTGATGTAGGGAAAAATTGTCGGTGTGAAAATCCAATTTTGTGCCAATGCCTAGCGACTGATTTTGTTTTTTGTGCTGGTTGGGGCTATATATTGGGCATGTTGTGAGGGATATTTTGGTCTTTTCTCTATATGGTTGGTTGGTTGTTAGAGTTAGTTGAGGCTTAGTTGTGATTAGCACACTATCATTAAAATTAGTTGGTTAGCATTAAATTCTGTTTTTTGTATTGAGGGAACTTTTGAATTGAATTTTGAGAAATTGGAGAGGGCTTTGAGAGAGGAGCTTGTTCTAGCCCTTCTCATCCTCTTGGGTGGGTTTTGGTAGGTGTTTGGACAACCCAACTTCTTCAGTTTCGCTGATTCCTTTCTCCTCTTCCCTCTTTTGCTTGGAAACTCGTTTGGGTGGTTTTTTTGTTGATTTGAGCGAAATGAATGTGTCAGTTGGTATTAGAATGGTTTTTCGTGATTTGCTTGATTTCCATGGGTACAATTTTGAATTTCGGTATCGAGGGCTGTATGTATGGGCCTGACCAAAAAATGATAACATTTGGGCTTCCCGTATCAATATTGGCTGTTTCCATATTGGCTTGTATAGGTTGAAATTTTTTGAAGCCAAAGAATTAAGGAAAAATATAAAAAAGGGAAAAATGAGAATTTTCAAGAACTTATCTTGTTTTTGTGTGTGTGTGTGTGTGTGTGTATTTCAGACATGTATATAATGGTGTATCAAACTATTCTTTGATAAAAATGCTGTTTGTTGTCTTGACCATTTAAAGTCAACCAAACGGGCCTAATTGAACATAGATCAAGCATGACTTGGTGAAATAGGGCAATTACATTGAAATACAACAAAAAGATGAAAATATGAAAAAAATGATGGTTTACCCTTTTTTTTTCTGATTTTTCTTGGTTCATTCTTCTTTGACTAGTTGAATCCCATTCAAATTGTTTGTTTTGATCCCTATGGTAGACCTAGATCTATTCTAGAATGACTTCCTAAGTTTCTTTCATGGTTGAAATGAAAAAAAAAAAAAGAGGAAAAGTGAGAGACATTGAAAGAAAAAGTAAATAAATTTGGGCCTTTATGGCCACATTGGCACGTGGCACCTTGCAGTGGTTGGATTGACTTCATCATGCTTAAAAATGCAGAGGGTTGCCCAAGATCACCACGTGGCCAAAGATGCTTATCTCAATAGTCAAGGAGTTTCTTCCTTTCAACTACGTGCAGCCTTGTGGTCAGCCTTCAAGTCTAGATCTGACCATAAAGATTGGTCAGTTCTTGTGTCAACAAAGGAGGCAAATGAGCACTTTGAGATGGTGCGAGGTTGACAATCCAGGACTTGCAAGATGCTTTTTTATCATGACGGAAGGCGTTTTGCAGAAAATTGATAGAATTTCATAAATTCGGTAGCCGCAATATCGAACCACTGAATTATTGTGTTGACAACGAGGATGATGGAAATTTTCGATTGAACATAACCCTTCAACAGTCTCTAGAATCATATAGAATTTGATCACGCTCTCGTGCAAGAAATGGTGTACAAGGTGTGTATGATGGAGAGCTAGTTTTTGTCCAAGAAACTGATCATGACTACAGGTGTGGATTTTCAAGCATTGTGTTTGGCCCATTGGATGACAGAGCCATTTGTTATGGTCCCAAGGGCCATATCTGAACACTTGGGCACAGCAAAGCATGAAGGCAAGTGAGGAAAACAACAAGAACTTGAGGAGTTGTTGTCTCCAACTGAAGGAGTTTGATGCAGGGAAAAGTTAGCGGTTGCAGTTTCTGTGTCCATGTCTAGTGACTGTGTTTTTGGTGCAAGTTAAGGTTATATGTTGGGCATGTTGTGAGGGGTATGTCGGTCTTTTCAGAGTATGTTTAATTGCTTTTTTGAGCTAATGGTTGGTTCGTTGTTAGAGCTAAGCCCTTGGCATATTATCATCGGCTCCTTACATTCCCTATTCGCCCTAATGACCTCATGACCGTTGCTAGTTGAATGCCTAACCTGCTAGCAGGACCCAAACATCCGGACCAAGGAACTTCAGGAACCTCAACCCAATCCCTTGCCAAATATATGCTATTGGGATGGGATGGCTCCTACAAGCTTTCCCCCCTAAGAACCGCGCGTGCGAGTTCCCCTGCATATGGCTCAAGTGGCGAAGGTTGGTTTTGCTTAATTGAGGGTTAGTTATGATCGTAACCCTAGTCACCAAGATTAGTTGGTTACTAGTATAGAAATTATTTTTTTTTTTTTTTTTTTGGTTTTTGGCAATGAGTGAGCTTTTCAAATTGGATTTTGGGAAATCAAGTGCGATTTGAAAGAGGAGCTTGTTCTAGCCCTTTCCTTGTCTTCTTGGTTGGCTCTTGGGAGCATTTGGACATCCCAACTCATTGAATTTCCCTAACTCCCTTTTTCTAATCTTTCTCTCGTTCTCTTGGAAACTACTTTGGGTGGGTTTTTTGTTGATTCGAGTGATTCAAATTTGTGTAGCGTACACCTAGTACATTCTTAGGTTGCCGTTGGTCAAACCAATGGGTGGCACCTGAGTTGCTTTTTCTATATTGCATTTCTACGTGGTGTTATAAAAACTCATGCAGGTTCACACATCAGATGGGCAGGCTACAGTGCAGTAAACAGATGGATGGATAATGAAACTTGGTCTAGCCATCCATTTGTTTCATGTGCTATGACCCAACTGATGAATGGTATGGTCTGAATTTTCTACCAGGTCACCTTCATAGCAGGGCCCACCGTATCTTGCTAGGATGTTCTGCATTGTGCCAGATTGGCACATGTATGTTGCATGGCTATAAATATGTGTGGCATTATCAGAACTATAATAAACACAATAGAATTAGCTAACACGTAGTCTTGTAGAGTAAGGTGTTCAAGAAGCAAAAACCCTTCATATGTGGATTCTGTAGTAAGGGCAGCCTTGGCCTGTAGATTTATTGCTTTCTAAATAGGAAGACAGGGATGTGCTTAATGAGTAATTATAAGATCCTCAACCCAAGATGGTGCACACTTACTCGGGTTTTCATTTCTAAAAGGTGGGGACCATCGCGTGGCTTTCTCAACTCTTCGTGCGTTGCGTCTAAGTGCAGATGGCCACAGTGACCTTTCAAATTATAGCCAAGAAATGCACGAGTTTTGTAAGGAAAAACATTGAGCGCCCAATTCAACTGAAAAAGTTGCTAGATCTTCCAATCTAAGATGTCTGCGGGTCATGGTCTAATAACCATCTTTTATTATCATTTTGTATTTTAGATTTTACTTGATTCCTAATATATTAGGGTTATTATGTTTTAAAAATTTTATTTCAGGATGAACGAAATTCTGTGTACATTTGCACATCCCTGTAACATATGCCTTCATCACATGGAGAAAATCCTCAATGTCATTCCCTGGAGTGACGTGGCTTTTGTGTGGATCAGTGTTTCAAATAGCGCCCATAGCGTAGCGATAGCGTACGCTACGTAGCATAACGTGGCTGTAGCGCTACGTAGCATCCCAAATAGCGTAAATCCCTAGTAGCGTATGCTACAGGGGTCGTAGCGTACACTACAGCTACGTAGCGCATAGTGTCCATAGCGTAAGCTACAATGTATTTTTTTTACTATTTTATTTTTTTATTATTTTTTTCACGTTTTCTTTGTTTCTAATGTTGAGGAATGCGACACTTGTATTGTACTTGATACTTTTAACCTATGAGATTTTTATTTCTTTTCATAATTGTTATTTGTGGTTTCAATTAGACATTATTAATTAAAGTGGTTTGCTTAGAAAGTTGTTGATATGATAATTATTTGATTTGGCTTATATAAACTAATAACTTTTTTGAACATGCTTATAATTAATAAAATGAATCATCTTTTAGGCAATTTTTATATTTTTTCCTTTTTTTTCACTATTTATTATATTTGTCCTATTTTTAAATTAAAAAATAGAAGTATCGTGTAGCTTACACTACACACTATGTATTTACGCTACACTCTATAGAAGGCTGAGCGTTACGCATCACGCTACCGCTATTTAAAACATTGGTGTGGATTGCTATGGAAAATAAAATTATTATGGTTGACAACCTCAAGAAAAGAAATATGGTAATTCCAAATATGTGCTTCATGTATGAAAAGGCAATTCCAAAATCCTACAGATGGCCGTCCTTCAAATTATAGCCAAGAAGTGCACAAGTTTTGTAAGGAAAACCATTGAGTGCTCACACTCCACTGAAAAAAAAAATTGCAAGCTTGGTGTCAATGATCTTCCAGTCAGATATTTGTGGGTCATGGTCTAATAACTATCTTTGATTATCATTTCATAATTTAAATTTTACTTTATTCCTAATACATTAGCATTATTTTCTTTTTAAAATTTAATTTCAGAGATTTACAAAATTCTCCAAGCATTTGCCTATCCCTTATTAATATTTGCCTTTGTAACACAAAGTCCTCAATGTCAAGCCATACAATGATGTAGTCCTTATCAACTTTTTGGCGCCTTCTTAATAAATTCCCTTTATCTGTCAAAAAAATAAAATAAATCTTATGGTTGAAAACCTCAAGAAAAGAATGGAAATTCCAAATACGTGCTTCATGTGTAAAGAAGCAAAGAATCTGTAAACCACCTCTTTCCACATTGCAAAGCTACAAGAGCTGTTTGGGAAAGCTTCTTTAATCTCTTTGGAGTTAAATGAGTCCTCAATGCCTCCATTTTGGATCTGACTGCAGTATGGGAGGGATGCCTGTTCTCACCTCGCAGAATTATTTTACGGGAGTTGGTGCCATTCCTGTGTTGTACTGCATTTGGAAAGAAAGAAATACCCTCATGTTCGAAAGGCAGAGTGGCAAAAGTGGAGAGCCTCATTAGAAGGATTCACTTTTTGGCTGTGGGTTGGATTATGCATTTTCCAGATTTTAGAGGAATTTCAATATCAGACCTCATAGCCAATTGGTCATTTATTTGCCTCAATTCTTCCTAGATCCCACCAATTGGGTTTGGAGATTTTTTGGGGGTTGGCTTTGTATTTTCTTTTCTTGATGCTTGCTCCTTGGGGATGATAGCTTATCATCTCTTCTGCCTTAGGAGCTGTTGTTGTTGTTTTGTTTTTTGTTTTTTGTTTTTTTTTTTTGTTTTTGTTTTTTTTTTCGCTTTTCTCTAATAAAAATTAGTCGCTATTTAAAAAAGAAGAAGAAGAGTGACATAGCTTTTGTCTTTCAACTTATTCTAGATTATGTCTTCTAACGCTATGATAGGCTAACGGCAGGGGGGAGTTGTTGTTAACCCCTCCTCAAGCTAATGATTTTGCTACTCATTTGCCTGTGGCCTAACATGATGAAAAGAAACATTATGTGAATTTATTTATTTATTTTTGAGATGAGTTTGAGTAGTTTGTAACTCTACTAAAGAACCTTGAACTTTGAAGCTAATGGAACTAAATCTACATTCTTTTAAGTACTTTGTAAAAGTGCTATTTTTCTTTTCTGTTTGTTTTTGAGGAGATTTCCACTTTTCATTTGATTCAAAACCTCTTAGTTCCTGTGTGCTTGCTGGTCCCAAGCATAGGTAAGGGAGGGTTGATTTTAAGTAGGAATTTGTTTGTCAAACTTTGTGAAGAAATGAGAATTCATGTTCCAAATCTTGAAGTGTGGTTGGTGAAATGGGATTCATAAAGCTGACACCATATAAGCTATGACTAGGCATGATGATGGTGATGATTAGTTTCTAATTCAATTAATGAGAAAATCGTTGCGTTTTTTTGTGAAAGTGAAATGCATATAGCATGTATGCCAGAAGGTTATAACTTACAAGCAATAACTTCATTAGAAGTTCCTCTTCCTATAGGGTGATTTGAACATGAAAGCTTTAATAGAGGAGTTCTACCTCACAATTTCAAATGGCCTCAACAGATGGGTAGATCAATTGGGGGAAAAGTCTGTAGTGGGTTGGATTATAAGATCAATTGGAAGATTTCTATTACAACATATTTGGAGGCCGGGACTTAGCAACTTGCACTGAAAGCCGGAGAATACCCAAAGAAGAAAGAGGAGGATGGCTTGTTATAATAGATTTTGATTTAGGCAAGTCATTTGGGCCTTGACTTGGTCAAGACACAAGATACAAGTGCCACAAAAGCACTCAAACAACTTGCCCTAGTCTCCTGCTTGTTAAATGAGTTGGTAGAGAGTGTAGTGTGTCTGAGTGGTCCAGGGTTCAATCTATGGTAGTGTTACCATTTAAAAAAAAAAAAAAAAAGAGTTTAAGAGTTGACTAGGGGAGTTACAGGATTTAATCTAGAAGTAAAGCAGGTAATATAAGTTTGACTTTTGAACTAGATAAAGAGAAGGGTGAAGGGAAATGCTTTTAAAAGCAAATAGTATACATCTTTTTTGAGGCCCACCAAGTGACATCATTTTGACATCACATGCTTTGTTAATTGCTAATCTTTTGGTGATTGTTGTTGTGTGGCCATCCTTTTGCCTTTTCCAATTATGAAGGGTTGTGGTTCTTTTTGGATGCTCTATATCCCATTTGGGAAGAACTTGGTGTAGTTGAATTTTTCTATATGTAGTTCTTACAAAGATCCTTATATGACCTTTAAAAACAAATCTATGTGATCCACCTTTTATCTGTGCTTGTATGCTATGGGCATATGGCCATGGCTTACTCAGACGGCTTGGATTGCACTACCCATGATCAAGGCCCGTGAGGCATGTATGAGATGAATGAGATCAAGTGAGGCTTTTATTTATTTATTTATTTTAATCGTGGAGTTTGGAGGCCATCTTCGTAATTTCCTTCTTGTATTGATTAGTTGTTAGCTAGGGAGTTTACAGTTTATTAGGGTTAGTTTTAGGTTGTTGGAGTTGTGATTACTAACTAATTGTCATAATTAAGTAATGTTAATCATGAGTAGTTAGGAGTTTGTTGGTAGTTAGAAGCCCTGTCCGGCGGTGCTAGTCCCTGCCGCTCGTCCCTGCAGCCTGCCCGGTGCCCCTATCCGGTGCCGCAGCTCGTCCCTGCCACTCGTCTGTCATCCCTGCCCTGCACGCATGGTACCGGTCATTCTTGGCGTAGCTCGCCCGGTAATGTGTGGTGTTGATTTATTGTTATTATTTGTATAAATTGTTAATATATGTCAGAAATTGATTTATTATTTTTTTTGGAATATTGTGTGGTGTTGATTTTTTATTATTATTATTTTGTATAAATTATATATGTCAGAAATTATTAATATATGTTAATATAGCTAATATATGTTAATATAGAAAATATTAATATGTTAATATATGTCAGAAATTGTTAATATAGCTAATATATGTTAAAATTGTTAATATATGTTAATATAGCTAATATATGTTAAAATTGTTAATATATGTTAATATAGCTAATATATGTTATAATAGAAATTTGGACTCGGACTCAAACTTGACTCGAAAGCTCGGACTTGACTCGACTCGATTTCTGCTCGTACTCGGCTCGTACTCGGACGAGTAGAGCACGAGCAGGGAATCCATGCTCAATGCCCGAGCAGAGCCGAGTACGAGTAGGACTCGGGCAGTGCGAGCCGAGCATGAGCTGGGCAATACTTCGCTCGGCTCGACTCGTGTACAGCTCTAATTAGGAGCCCATAGGCCTGGCGCAAGCTTGGGATGGCCTGGCTCCATTACTTAATTACAGTTTTTGTTTTAAATAAACAGTATATAGCAAGTAATGAAATGTGTTTTCATGATTAATCATGGTATACATACTTCCTATCTTCCATGTCTAATTAAATAATGGAAACCCTAACTCTGCTACTTCCTGTCTTCTGCAAACCCTATTATTTCTCCCATTCCCTTATCCACACCATAACTCCATTTCCTATCTTCAATACTCCATCTTCACGTTCTCTCTCTGGTTGCTTCTCGACATTGAGATGAACATGCTTGCATCCAGTGATACTCAATTGTTGTGGAATCAAAGTTCAATGATCCGTGTTATTGATCTGATGGGACACATTGTAGATGGATACTTTCCAAAGATTTGAGATTGGAGTATTATCGTCTTCAGCTGTTGTTTCTAGGGCATCTTTCTCCATATTGTTCAGCCAAGAACATACCCCCGCCTTTGACCAAAGTAAACATCTATTTTTCATCCATCCCTGCAGCCCAGGCTTCGTCGAGGAATCAGTAATTGTAGTTTTCTGAATAATGTGAACAAGCTCTTACCTGACAACAAAGGAGCTGAAAGTTTCTCTTCCTTGGTATTTCCATTCAAGCAAGGTATTCTGTAACAGGTACCGCTGCCACTACCGTTACCTTTACGATATGGGCTATAATGGCCGTTACGGCCCTCATAACGGCCTTTACAGTCACTTTAAAAAAAATTGAAAAAACAACCCGAAAAACCTATATTGCCCCGTAATGGACCATTATGGGGCTATGACGGCTTTTACGGGGGGCGTAACGGGCTGTTACGGGGGCTGTAATAGCCTTTACGGGTCATTTTTTCTGTAACGGCCATTATAGCTGTTACAACCCCGTAAGGTGTAATGGTTGCCACTGTTACCTTTACGTAGCAGCTTTTACGGTCCTGTAACAGCCTTTACAGCACACCATGCATTCAAGTTCTCCTTGTATCTTGTATTGTAACTAACTATTATCCATGAATCAGAGAACGGCCTGTTTCCTGATCGGGTTACATATCTATGTTTAGTTCAGGTAGATGTCTCTAAAATCGGACTTTATCCAATGGTTTCTTTGGAGTGGTTGAAACTGAATCAGGTTATGATCAGGGACAAGCCAAAGCTTTGAATGTAGTTGGCTGAAACATGGAAATGGTATCCCATTGGAAACTGTGTGCTTTCATTTTAGGAGCCACATTTCCCACATGTATAGGGAGGTTTATAAGCTGCTAGCTATAAAATTTGGTTTCAGATTTGAGGGCGTTTGGACATTATGTCTGTAGAATTCCTCCATTAGTGAAAAAGCAGGTGGAATACATTTCCAAAGTTTTCAAAGAAAATTGTAGAAATAGATGTTGCCCAAAAGAAAGGTGTTAAATTGACATTGCAAGGCTGCAGAAGGAAGTGAATTGATTGTGTTGGTTTCTTTCTCAGGTTTTCCACAAAAAAAAAAGGACTCAAAGCAAACAGCAAAATTATTATTGGAATCCATGGTTGCCCATTTCCACCTAATTCCCTGTTTGTTTTTCATATCCATGGTTTGATTTTCCTCCATTCAAACACAAGATTAGTGACAACACAACAATGTTAAGTAACTGTCTTATTTATTAGATTTCGTCTTTCTGGACTCCTGTTGGGTCAATCAGTATTGTAGTGTTAGATGTTGCATCATACTACCTTTTAATACAAGAAAAACATACATGTACCAGCTTCATCGGTTAAATTAGTCATTTCATGTGTCCATTTTCTATCCGCATCGTTTGTCACCATTTCCTAAAGGGACTGTTTGATTTTCCAAATCTGTAGTAAGTGCAATGCAAATGGATAATAATAATTTCCTTTGGTAATTACTGCATCTTTATTGATGCTTGATTTGATGCCTACTTTTGGGACACTACAACATATGTGGGGCTCACCGTGATGTATGTGGCTTATCCACACCATCCATCCGTTATGTCAGCTAAATTTAGGGCATGAGCAAAAAAATGAGGCAGATCCAAAGCTCAAGTGGACCACGGCACAGGAAAAAGGGTATCGAACACTTACTATTAAAAACTTCTTGGGGTCGCTATTTCCATAAGTGTGGGCCACTTGAGCGTTGAATCTACCTCATTTTTGGTTCATGCCTCAAAATGTTATGATAAAAAGGATGGACAGTGTGGACGTCATATATATCACAGGGGGGCCCACAAATTTAAACAGACGCTTTGGACTGATTTTCGAGGCAGAAATACAAGCGTTTTTTCAAACAGGATGAAAGAGTAATAATTACTTATTTGCAGGGTATTAGCAGAGGGTTTGGAAAATCAAACTGGCCCTAAATGTTCTGATCTCATATCGAATAGCAGATTACTTATATTGGCTCTTGAAAATGTTGCAGTCACAGGCACAGCATTTTATGGTTCCCATGCAGGGAACTGATTAGCTTGGTGCCCTCTCAGGGCACTTTCTGTCATAGAAATCCATGGCAGATCTGGCATCAGCACCTTTTATATCAAAGGGACTTTCTTATGACCTCGTTGCTTTCATCACTGGAGAGCAAATTCTTCATCTGTTTTTTTTTTTGCCCCCTTTTTTTAGGTTTGTATATCTCTCTTCCTTTATGCAAGAATCCTTTGAAGTGGCTTGGAAAACCATGGATCACATTTATAGCTTTGTTATTTCTGCCCTCCATGTATAACATACCAGACCGGTGTGATTTACTTTTTCCATTTTATGAAGCTGACTATAGAATGATGAATTGAATGCAATATAGGTTCTTCAAATACAAGGTTGAAATTCTCTTGAATCCACTTTGAAATTTCAGGCGCCCAAGTCCTTGACTCGTGGTTAGAAAATGGACCAATGGTTCTTTTCGTCAAGGGATTTTTACTGGAAAATCCTCGGTAACTTATGATTTTACCAAACAGGTATGCCCAGAAAGTAATTTATCAGAAGGTGAAGTTAAGAGCATTGCAGGGCTCACGTGGTGTGTGTATAAATAACCCGTCAAACAGTTGCAACCCACCATGATGATCAGACAAATTAAAATTCAGGCTGATCCAAAAAAAAAAAAAAATCTACAACCAAAAACCTCCTGAATCATGTGCGGCCCGGTTAATGACTTGATCAGCCTAATTTTTAGTTTGTCAGAACATCATTGTGGGTAACACCAGTTGGATGTGAAAAACACTGCGCTCCACAATACTCGAGCACTTTTTAGGGGAAAAAAGAAAAGAAAAGATGAGGGGGATTCGGTCATTTAACCTCCCGAACAGCACTTTTTGGCCATTTTCAATTAGTGTAGGCATCGTTTTGTACAACATGTGGGGCACTATCCTTGTTATGGTATTCATGGTTGCAAGTTTGTGGAACCAGTGTGGGTCATCTATGATCATCTAGGCCATTGGATAAGTGGGGTCCCCCTATGGTCTGCTATCTCCCTGATCAGATATGATCATAAGCCGTTCAAGGGGTCCCCAATGGGCTTGCTGTGTCACCGTGATAAGGTGCGAGTACCATTCTACTCCACAAACTGGCACCCATCCAAGGTATTTTATTATGGTATTAAAGTAGACTGTAATATACCATATTTACTACATTTTCATGCCTGTATTTGTATGGTGGTGTGAGTCTCCAACCATGCTTATTTTGGGTCACCTGCAATATACACCCCTCCACACACAGACACACACACGAATTTGCATGAGAAGTATGTGGCTCATATTTTCCTTTCCAAATCTTGTGTAATATTTTTCTTCATGTTGGAGAGACCGGATTTTTTTAATTTATTTTTTCTGTTTTGTATTTTACCCTGTTTGGGTGGTGCTGAAGTGTGTATTGTATGAAGATGATCATGCTAACAAAAAAGTAAGGCTGATTCAATCATCCGTCTAGAACACACCATAGTAAACAATACACACCCAAAACCACCAAATTCACGTGTCTCGCCTAGTGATTGTTTTTGCATAATTCGCAACCCTGATAGTCATGGGGTGCACCTGATCGACGGGTTGATTGCCATTCGAAAATTACTGGCCGATGGATGGGTTGGATGTCACCCGATAATAGCGGGCCTGCTTTGGCAACAGGTGCATGGAGATTTGGTGCACGCTTTCAGATGCGTGGATGGTCAAATCTTTTGTCCGACACCATGAAAATTCATACCGATACAGGATCTTCTTCATCTGGTCAATGGCATACAAAATGGGCGGTCTGGATTGGATGTGGTGGTTGAGTTTTGCTAACAGGTCTTCAGGAACCACTTTGACCGGATGACTATGGCCATTTCATACATGGGTTGGCAAGCTGATGGATGGTTATGAAAGGAGGTCAATGTTTGGAAGGTTTGCATCCTATCACCATTTATTTTCATGGTCACACGCATCATCAGTACAAGGAACCTAATGGGCGATTCAGATCAAATCACGATAATATTAGTTAGTGTATTTTTCCCGATATCATTGCGGGATTTTAAAATCTTGGTGATGTGTAATAGATTCCAGTTGTGCGTTACCAAACAATACGTCCTCTTTAGCTGTTGGATTGGGGTACTTCAAATATATATATATATATATATATATATATATATATATATATATATATATATAACTTTTAATTTTTAATTTTATTTGCATAGCTGGCCTGGAACCAGAAACCTCAATGTTGAAACACACTGGACCAATGAGCCACGGTTCAAGCCTTGGATTGGGCCTGTTCAATGATCCAAAACCATTTATTTGAATAAACGGTACTCACCATCGGTTGGAGATTGACGAAGAGAAATCCTCAAACTTATATACATAAACGCTTTTCACTGAATCAAAGTCTTAAGGAGGCCACCCATATTAAAAGGAAAAGAGTCAGATGATCAAAGGGTGGAAAGAGTCTAATCCAAGAGCTTTTGTCATGTTGGTTGTTCCTCATCCAAGTATAGGCCCATCATGCTAACGGTTTGGATCGTCTCCCAAATCCAAAGGCTATCCTACATCAGTACGCCCTCAATGTTTAACTAATTGTGTAAGGCCACGTTAGTGTAGAAAAATTTTGAAAGCTATGAAAAAGAATACTTGGATACTCTTGCAGAGAGATGGGTGGCACGCCGAATGTTAGAAATTACTCAGAAATTGCGTACTTTGCATATAGATAATTCAAACTAAACGGTCCAAATGATGGGAACCACTGTAGATGAATCGTCAACCAAAATTTGCTCTTATTTGGCAATAGAATGTTAGATTTTTCTTGAAATTTATTGAATGGCTAGAAATAAAAATATCTAATGATCTTATTTCAAAAAACAAATTCCCACAGATCAGAGTTCAGGAGTTCAACCAAAATAAATTTATAAAGAAATCCGACTACAGTGGTTCGACAATTTAATCAATTAAATTTAGATAATGTGCACCATGTGTACCATTTCTAAGCGTCGCGGTATCAAGAGCAGCCAAAGTTTCAAATAAATCCCAAAGGGGTCGTTTGGTTGCCTGTAAAATCCTTTTTTTAAGTACAGGTAATCAAATTGCATTGCAGCGCTATTTGTCTATATTTGCCTGTAGAGACTTTTACATGATGTAAACACATTACAGTTAAACTAGCTATAATATTAAACCAGGGTTTAAAATAAAATAAAATAATTTAAAAAAAAAAAAAAAAAAAAAAAAACTGAACTATATTTCAGATTATAGGTGTTGCCCACAATTTAGCCAGTCTGGGCGCTTATGTGACCGATGGCTTAAATTGGTTGTATGTGTGCATGTATGATTGTGCAAGCCTGTCAAAGTATGCCTGACTCAAGGTTTTCTTTGCTTGACTGAATTGTTAGTGCTCTCGTGCCAAGATGGATATATTGGAGACTAGATCATGATCTGGGGTCCTCTCGATCACCGATTAATGCACTTCATACTCAAGCGATTTGTGCAAGGGTAGGGGTTAGCCCTCACGAACGAGTTCTTCTTGCATTATGTCAACAAATGCAGGATCAACCGGCTTAAGGACTTTTTATTACACTAGCACTTTGGTGTGGCATTTCTCAATCAGAATGAAAAAATTGCACAAAAAGGGAATATATGATCACTCAAGAGACCGACCTCCACAAGCAGGCTCGATTTTATTAATAACATGGCCCTATTACAATCATTGTGCTTTACAACCATATATAAATAAAAGCGAAAAACAAAATAAGTATTTGATGCGCCCATCGAAACATATGATCACGGCAGGTGGTTAGCAAGATATGATCAAGGTATGAACAACTGCATTGGAACTCAAATGAACATGGTGATTTGGAAACTTAAGGTCGTAGATATTTAGTCTACTCCGGAGATAAATGTACTGTAGCAGAAGCCATTGGCAGTAACGAACTAGACTAGAAAAAGTAAGACAAGAAAATAGTATAAGTGTAAAAGTAGATAGATGTGTTCGTCTTGGGGCCTCGAGCTTCGTTGGACTTTTAGATCTTTTGTGCGGGCTTTTTGATTACGTGATCTCTTCCTTATCAAATCGGGATTTGCCTTGGAAAGAAAAGACTATGAACTCGCTAGTTTCTTGAATCTTCTTACGTAGTTGATCCTTCGCGGAGATGTTCGTGGCCCACTAAAAGATATTCCTAAGACCGCTAAAATTCCTCTGATGAAGATAGCTAGGCCAATGTTCGCAGAACTCAAGGACTAATCTCTATCAAACGTGGCCACTCATTACTTCTTGGTGGCCTACCTTGTCCACTTTGAGGTGTTTGATGGCCCGGATCAAACCACCTCTTACATTTAACTATCTCTACGGTGATAATATGGAGTGTTGGGGGGATTTAACCCCTAATACTAATCTGTCATTGAGACAGATCGGATCTCCCATTCTCTTGATTTTGATCATTGTATAAAACGTAACCTGGTATAAGATTAGCTGTCCTATTACGATCTGAGTCTAGGACTGTATTTAAGACAATGCCAAATAATTTGATATAATACGGCATAATGAATCAATTAAATACAATATTGTAAAGTATTAAATCCTTGATACTAAATAGCTCGTAGGACCACCTTTCACCTAAAATATTTAGGTAGGACAAACTTATATTACGATATCTTTGAAATCAAAAACTCAAATTAATGCAAAGAATAAGAAAAGCATAATAGCACAAATAATAATATCCAATCACCATAATGCACATAAGAGTTAAGTGATTCGGTGCCTCAATGCAACCTACTCCACTCTCAAAATTACTATCATCGCAATTTTGGCTTTCACTATTTCAAAGTTTTCCTAGATCACCTTAACAACCTTATATAGTTATTGCAATTTTCACGGGCTATCACAATCAAACCCACTTTGTGATTTTACGGGGTCACCATAAACAAACCCGTTGAGATTTCCGGTTATCTTAGAAAAATCCAAACTGAAGTAATTAAAACAAACAATACTTATCTTCGATTTGGCGAGTCGAAGTCGTAGTTGTAACTTGAGTGCAGCGATCTTCTTCTTGGGATATTGATGAAGCCAATATATGAGTTCAACTCAAAAAGATGAAAAGGGATCTAATAAATTTTCAATGTAATGAATGAAACCCTATTGCTACAAATTCAATTCTCATTCTTCTCAAAGTAGAGCATGGATTACTCTAATCAAAATGATTTAATCTAACTTTGAAAAGGAGAATATAATAATCTAATAATAAAATATGAATTACAACACAAATAGCTTAAGAAAGCTTGAAGGATCTTTCTCTACAACACAATAAAAGAATACGATTTTTCGTAATTTAGAATGTAAGAGAAAGCCTATATTTATAGCTAAGGATCTGTGTAATTTGGCTGGCCCAAGATTCAATTCGGCTGGCCAAACTTCAAAGATTACGTTTCAATTAGAATTTGAAAATTGCGGGTTAAACTCTTTCAAATCTTCGGCTAGCCTAAGCCCAGGCTAAGCTCAAGTTCGGCTGGCCTAACTGGCTTAGATTCTTAAATCGTTCCATTAATGGAAACTTGACCGAACCTCCTTGGGCTGGCCGAAGTTAGGTTCGGCTGGACGAACCCCACCTTGGGCTAGTCAAACCTACCGCAAAAGAAGATCTTATGTGATTTGAATTTTGTCTGAATTTTATATGGTTGGTTTAAGTAGTTAGGCTGGCCGAACCGAACGTCGGGCTGGCCTAAGTAGTGTGTATTTAACATAAAATGTGATTCAAAATATGCATGAGTGAAATACACCTAACCTATGGTCCAATTAGTTTATACCACCTGTTATTGACTCATACAAAATGTGCTGAACTTCGAATCATGAATGATTTGAGATGTAGAATCTTCTTTCTAGGTATTTGATCGAGTTGATAGCTTGTCTTCAATCGAGCTTGCGATTGTAACTGGACTACGAAATATGACAAACTAATATGTGCTTTAATTATAAGCACTTACAATCTCCTCATTTGTCAATTTCGTGACAAAACAATAATATAATTCAACATAACATTTTACAACATCTCAAACATCAGAAATCTTTTGAGTCGACACTATTAATCTTGTTACTCCCCCTGAAATCATACATTTGTATCACTCCCCCTGAGCACTTAGTCATATCTACAAAAATATAGTTCATAGAGTGCATGCAAATATGTGTGTGCTTATAAACGAGAGAAATGATGATATCACAAAAATATAACATATTTCTCCCCTTTTTGTCAAAAGTTGACAAAGGAAGAAGCAATCAATGAAGCACAATAGATATAAGGAGCACATAAGGATTTAATAGCATAAAATAAGTATAGCATAGTGTTATATCTAGATGTATGTCAGCAAAAGTAAAAATATATCTTAAGTTATTACAGACCAAGAGTATTTAAACAAATATCTAAGTAATATCAAGTAAACATGTTAAAAACTTAAATAATTACAAATTATTCAAATGAAGTATGAATCTTATGATCAATGGTTTTTAGGCTCTTGCTTAGCCAAAGTCCAACTTTGATAAGCTAGTGCGTCATTTACGTTGGCCGATTCTATTTGGGAACTAAAGCAAACGTAATTGCAAACATTTTTCAATTGTCTTCTGGTTTGAACATAAGAACGAGGGTTGTCAAGTATTTGATTCATTGGATGGTCTTTTACCAACCTTGACTCAATAGAATATGCTTTGGATGATGGTTCACTTTGATTCATTATAATAATATCATCATCATCATCATCTTAGCAATGAATGAGATTGATCAGTTGATAATTAATTACAACATTTATTGATTCTTGTATCACCCCAGTTCTTTTATTTAGGACACGATATGTTCAACTGTTTAGAGCATATCCTAAAAATATTCCCTCATCAATTTTTGCTTTAAAATTTCACAAATGTTCTCAATCTTGTAGAATGAAGCATTTGCTTCCGAAAGTACGAAAATATTTTATTGAAAATTTTCTCTTAAACCAGAGTTCATAAGTCGTTTTATTTATTCTTGCTCTTACATATACTCGATTAATAATATAACAAGCAGTGTTGACAGATTCAGCCCATGAATTTTTTACTAATTTTTTATTATTAAGCATAACAATCCCCATTTCTTATAGAACTCTGTTTTTCCTTTCAGCTATACCATTTTGTTCAGGAGTTTTAGGGGCAGAAAATTCATGTAATATTCTATGATTATTACAAAACTTCTCAAAATTGCTATTTTGAAATTCTGTTTCATGATCACTTCTTATCTTCTTCACAGGCAGTTCTTTTATTGTCAGGATGCGTTTAAATAATTTTTTGACTTCCTAAAAAACATCCAACTTTTCTCTTAAGAAGGTTACCCATGAATATCTAGTGTAGTCATCAACTACAAGTAGAAAGTATTTTTTACCTCCTCTACTCTCTGTTCGGATTGGTCCAACAAGGTCCATATGGAGTAATTCAAGGAGTGTAGATGTGGTTAAGGAGTTTACCTTTTTGTGACTATTCTTGATTTATTTGCCTATTTGACAGGCATCACATACTTTCTTTTCCAACTTTCTCAACTTGGGTAAGCCTTGAAGATGATATCTCTTGCTAAGTTTGTATAAATATCTAAAGTTCACATGTCCAAGACGTTGATGCCACAATTCAGTTTCGTCTGTTTGGACCATATAGCAAGAGTGACTTGTAGAACATCATTCATCAATAATATAACAATTTTTAGAGGTTCTTCGACTATTTAATATTATATAACTTTGATTATTAAGTATTTTACATCCATGATCAGAAAATTTAACACTATTATTAGTATCACAGATTTGAGATATGTTTAGCAGATTGTGTTTCAAACCTTCAACATATAAAACATATTTAAAAATAGAAAGATTGAGAAGTTTTATATTACCTCTTCTGCTGATTTTGCAATTATTGTCATCTCCAAATGTTACTGAGCCTCCATCAATGTGATTGATGTATAAAAGTATCGCCTTATCACCTGTCATGTGTCTAGAGCATCCACTGTTCAAGTACCATCTTGAATGCATACTAGCTTTGAAATCTGTATGGATGATAGGACACTTATTTTTTGGAACCCATTTCAATATGGTTTTGGGTTTAGGAGGATCTTTGATCATATGATTAGTTTGAGAGCAATAATTTTTCTTATTCTCACTTACTCTTATAGTTCTAGAGTTGGATTTCTAAAGCTTCTTAGGTAAGTCCACTATCTTATCTGCAAGAGAAGGATTATAATTTTTCTTTTGATAATTGGACTTAGTTTTTGGGTAAAAAGGTTTTTGACAAGTTTTTTTTTTTTTTTCCTTTGTAGTTTTTTCTTTAGATTTTGAAGATTCATCTTTAACAAATATAGGAGTAGCATTTTTAGAATTTTCTAAACGACTCTTGATATAACCGAAACTAGATTTGTTGTTACTTCGACGAGATGTAAATAATAGCTTTTCAAGTCTCGGGTCACCATGGGTATATATCCAGGTCTCTTTAGAATTTTTTAGAGAAGTAATTTCTAATCGTAAATTTTTATTTTCAGTTACGAAATCTTCAATTTTAGAATTTTTTATATTGAGTTTAAGTTTGGTTTTCTCAAAACAATCAAAAAACTATGATTTCTCCAAAATAGATTTTTCAAATTCTAATTTTAAATCTGTAAATTTATCCTTTTGAATTTTTAATTTTGTTGCAATCTTACAACTTTATTTATATAAGGCATCATAAGCTGCTTAAAGATCTTCATTTTCAACATCACTTCCTGGTATTTCATAATAAGATGTTTCATCTTCATTTGAGGAAGTAAGTCTAGCTATGGTCATAAACGCCTTTTGATCATTTTCAGTTTCATGACTAATTCATCAGTTTCCGAATCAGATTCAGATTCAGACGATTCATCCTATGTGGCGATCATGCCTCTTTTTTTAGATTTATCATTCTTAGGACATTTTGCAGCTAGATGCATAGATTCAGAACAATTGAAACATTGAGTCTTTAGATTTAGATTTTCAATTTCCTTTTCTTTTGTTAATTAGTTTTTGAAAATCAGATCTATTTTTATTTTTAAAAATCCTATAAAACTTTTTAGCAAGCATAGCCATGTCATCCTCAGTTTCATCATTATCTGAATCTTTTGATTTGGATTTTGAGGATTTTAGGGCTATAGATTTACTTTTGGAAAATTTGAAATTCAACTCATAGGTTTGTAGAGATCCCACTAATTCTTCTACCTTCATTGTATCAGTGTCCCTCAATTCTTGTATAGCAGTGACTTTAGAATTAAACCTATCAGGAAGTGATCGTTAGATTTTTGCACACACTTTGCTTGTAGGAACTTTTTTTTCAAGACCCCACGTAGAATTAACTATGTCATTTAGTTTGGTGAAGAAATCCATGAATGATTCATTTTCTTTCATATGGATTTTTTCAAACCTTGTTGTAAGGATTTGAATCTTAGATTTCTCGACAATGTTAGTTCCTTCGTGTGTCATTTCAAGTATATCCCACGCTTGTTTTGTTGTATCACACGGGATGATTCTTTTGAACTCGTCTAGTGATAAAGCATAAGTGATAGCATTAAGTGCTTTTGCATCAGCACTACTTTCGCTTTTCTGACATGAAGTTCAAAAATTATAAACTTGTATTTTCATGGACTTGGTTCCATCTACACTCACTACTTCCAACATTGAAGGGACCCATTAGGTCATGGTTGCTTGCCACATACGATCATCAATAGATTTGAGGAAGATCCTCATTCTAACTTTCCAGTAGGAATAGTTCGAACCATCAAAGGGTGGTGGCCTGGAAATGGATAGACTATCGAAATTTGACATTCCAGTAGATCTGGATCTAAATCTAGAAAATTAATCCCAAAAAGAGCAACGTCGCTCTGATACCACTTGAAAGGACGAGTTATACCAAATAGTTCATAGGACAACCTTTCACCTAAAATATTTAGGTAGGACAACCTAATGTCATGACGTCTTTGAAATCAACAAGTCAAACTAATATAAAGAATAAGAAAAGCATAATAGCACAAATAATAATATCCAATCACCACAATGCACAAAAGAGTTAAGTGGTTTGGTACCTCAATGCAACCTACTCCACTCCCAAAATTACTACTCTCGCAATTTTAGGTAGGACAACCTTATGTCATGACGAGTTATACCAAATAGTTCGTAGGATAACCTTTCACCTAAAATATTTAGGTAGGACAACCTTATGTCATGACGTCTTTGAAATTAACAACTCAAACTAATATAAAGAATAAGAAAAGCATAATAACGCAAATAATAATATCCAATCACCACAATGCACAAAAGAGTTAAGTGGTTTGGTGCCTCAATGCAACTTACTCCACTCCCAAAATTACTACTCTTGCAATTTTAGCTTTCACTATTTCAAGGTTTTCCATGGTCACCTTAAGAACCTTATATAGTTATTGCGATTTTTACGGGCTATCACAATCAAACCCACTTTGTGATTTTACGGGGTCACCACAAACAAATCCATTGAGATTTCCGAACTATCTCAAAAAAACCCAAACTGAAGTAATTAAAACAAACAGTACTTATCTTTGATTTGACGAGTCGAAGTCATAGTTGTAGCTTGAGTGCAGCGATCTTCTTCTTGGGATATTGATGAAGCTGATGTATGAGTTCAACCCAAAAAGATGCAAAGGGATCTAATAGATTTTCAATGTAATGAATAAAACCTTATTACTGCCGATTCAATTCTCATTCTTCTCAAAGTAGAGTATGGATTACTATTATCAAAACAATTTAATCTAACTTTGAAAAGGAGAATAGAATAAGCTAATAATAAAATATGAATTACAACACAAATAGCTTAAGAATGCTTGAAGGATCTTTCTCTACAACACAATAAAATAATATGAATTTTCGTGATTTAGAATGTAAGTGAAAGCCTATATTTATAGCCAAAGATCTGTGTAATTCGGCTAGCCCAAGATTCAGTTCGGCTAGCTGAACTTCAAATATTATGTTCCAATCAGAATCTAAAAATCACAGGATAAATCTTTCAAATCTTCGGCTAGCTTAAGCCAGGTTTGGCTGGCCTAATTGGCCTGGATTTTGAAATTGTTCCATTGCTAGAAACTTGACCAAACCTCCTTGGGCTGGCTGAAGTTAGGTTTGGCTAGCCGAACTTATCGCAAAAGAGGATCTTATGTGATCTGAATTTTGTACGAATTTTGCATGGTTGGTCTAAGTAGTTAGGCTGGCCGAACCAGATGTCAGGCTGGCCTAACTAGTGTGTATTTAACATAAATGTGATTCAAAATATGCATAAGTGAAATACACTTAACCTATGGTCCAACTAGGTTTATACTACCTGTAGGTTGACTCATACGAAGTGTGTTGAACTGCGAATCATGAATGATCTTGCATTGAGATGTTGAATCTTCTTTCCAGGTACTTGATCGAGTTGATAGCTTGTATTTAGTCGAGCTTGCGATCGTAACTAGACTATGAAATTTGACAAACTAATATGTACTTTAATTATAGGCACTTACATGGTCTAATCACATAGATTACAAAAGATTTAACAATTAAGCAGCTAGTTTATAAACTTAATAATATATATGTGTGTGTGGGATGTGCTAACTATCAACAGTTAGCATTTATCTAATCGTGCATACATATTCATCTAAACAATCACATAAGCATAATTAAACAAGTGTCTAAATAACAATCCCAAACACAATCATGTGTAGTGATGGTTTCCTTACTCTACTCCTAGCAGATGCACTCAAGCCATGAGTGTACCAGATTTTACTATCAGATATTTTAAATCAGGTTCACCTCTAGCATTTACAATCCTATACAAGGATCGACTTCCTTAAAGACTTACGTGGTTTTCTATAGGCTCGCCACGAACTTCGGTTCTAGTTTAAGGACCTATGTTTACTCCTACCGGAAGCTCCCTCGAAGACTAACATGTATACACTCGTGTCCGATAGCCTACACAAAGACTTTAATTTAGGTCATACACAAGAACTAAGGTCTTATACAAGAACGTAATTGAGTTTGTTAATTCAAACTCTACACTCAGTCCTACAAAAGGAAGGAGTGTACATGAACTCGTATAAATGATAACTTACTTATTAGATTGAGTTCCTTTTATAGTACCTTCTCGGGTTGCTTGATTGATGTTGTAAGGCCCGTATCCTAGTCCGTACCGTTCCTTAGACTCTCACGATCCTCCCCGTCAAATTCCGGCAATCCCCAACTTGTAATCGGCATTTGGGTGAGACCTTAAGTCGCATCCCATATATCTGAGTCAACTTAACCCGAGACTTGTACTATTACGACCACGCCGTCGCCGCAGTTCCAACACTGCGACCTACGCACCAATGCGATACCTAGGCCATGAGTTGTGGGCCCGCGTTTATTTTGAAAAAAACACCGCGCGTACGAATCCCGAGAGAATCTTTACCCACCTATCACATTAATCAATCAAGTACATATCTCATCACAACCCATACCTAGTCCTTTCCTCTCTTACCAACAAGGCATAACACCAATCCCTCTCTCACCCAAAAGTCAACACAACCCATACCTCTCATGTCATTCTTCTTACACAACTATCTCTCTCTCCTTACATCTCTCATCCTTCACTTTATCTCATTCCATTCTCTACCATTTTTCCTAGCAACTAAGAGAGAAAAAGACTAAGGTGAGAAAAGAGAAAGAACCTAAGATCAAAACCCACCTTCCTACCCTCCTAATCTCCCATCCTAACCCTTTAATTCTCATTGTCTTCCATTAAAGGAGAAGCCAAGGAGCTTAACATTCTAAGGAACCAAGAAGATTAATAATCGGTGGGTGTTTTGTAGGATTAGATTATAATTTTGATGATGGGCCAAGTGGGGCCTACCGATTGATGGTATGGATCCTACTTTGGACCCTAGGTGTGGCCGATGGCCCACCATGATTCAACGTTCATCCCATGATGGGGTCATTCTCCATGGACCCCATCATAATGTTTATTTTTTTCTCATTTATGGAAAGGTCATCTAGACCTTGTATCTTTTGGTGGGAAGGGATCTCCACTGTTGATTCTTATTGATGGGCTCACATGTATTGGGACCCACTTGATGTATGTTTTATAATGCATGGAAGGGAAGGCTCATAGTGGCGGAGCCTTCCATCGCATGCTCTCTCTCTCTCTCTCTCTCTCTCTCTCTCTCTCTCTCTCTTTCCCTATTGATGGCCCACCATCATGATGCATGAATTTTATCTACGCTGTCCAAACTGGGGTCCACCTCGCTGCCCATTTTTGGGCAGAACGAAGGGAAAACACAAATATATGCTTGATCTAACAGCTAGTGGGCCACATTGATGTGGACCCCACCTCGTTGTATGTGTGTGGTGCATCCACACTGTCTAAACTCGACGGCTAGATGGGCCAGGAGCTGCTGGATGGTTGCCGTCTAGACCATCCAATAGGCCTGGACACTGGCAGTTTGCAATATATATATAATAAAATATAATATAATTTATGTATAGCTGGTGGGCCTCACGTGGGATCCACCTAACAGGCATGCTTCATCCGGACCGTCCAAACGGTGGGCCTGGACGAGAGAAATCACAGATATTAGCTTTATCCAATTCGGGTGGCCCACCACGTGGGACCACCATGATATATATATTTTAAATCCACACCGTCTACTTGATTGGACGGTGGGAACCACTTGGCACATGTGGAGTCCAGCACCGTCCAGCAGGGATAGTGGGACACACATGTGATGCACGTACCTGAAATCTAGGTCGTCTAGATTATGTGGGGCCCACCGTGATGTAGTGTTTTATCTACGCCCTTCGTCCAGAAGGTGGGACCCACCTCATGTGCTGTATCCATAACATCATTTGTGGTGCCGCACGTGATGTATGTGCGTCACCCACACCGTCCACACGTGGACGTGGGGCCCACACTCGATGTATGTATTGTAAATTCGCACCGTCCAGTGGTTTGGACGGTGGGAACCACTGCGATGTATGTGTTTTAAATCCACGCCGTCTGTCCGTCGCTATACACGCAGGGCCACCTGCTGTACACAGGGCCCACCTAATGTATTTGAGGCCCATTGCGATGTATTGGAGGCCCAGATGATGAGGCCCATTGTGATGTAATTAAGGCCCAAGTAGAGGCCCAAAAGGATGTATTTGAGGCCCATGGTATGTGGCCCAATATGATGTATATGAGGCCCATGAATGAGGCCTAATGTGATGTATATGCAACCCATGTAATGAGGCACATTGTGATGTATATGCAGCTCATGTAATGAGGCCCATTGCCATGTATATGCGGCCCATGAGATGGGGCCCATTGTGATGTATATGCGGCCCAAGTATGAGGCCCATTGTGATGTATTGAGGCCCATGGGATGTGGCCCAATGTGATGTACATGTAAGGCCCTTGTATGACGCCCAATGTGATGCATGTGAGGTCCAATGAGACGTATATGAGGCCCTTATAATGAGGCCCATTGTGATGTATAAGAGACCCACGTGGTGAGGCCCAATATGATGTATATATGTGGCCCTTGGTTGAGGCCCAATGTGATGTACATAAGGCCCTTGTGCGAGGCCCATTGTGGTGCATATGAGGCCTATGTGATGAGGCCCAACTGTGATGTGTGATTCCACCATGATGTAAGTGATAACATTTATGATGATCATCCATTCCTAGCAAGTATTAGGACCATGGACCCCATTATAAGATAGATTCTAATGGGCCATACCTTGGGGGCAATGGTGGTTAAATGTCTACATTGTAAACAGTGGTTAAATGTCCCCGTTGTACATCTCCCTAGGGCCTGTTGTTAAGCCCATGACCATCCTACTTTATTGGGCTATCCCAAATCATTGGGTCCTCATAAGTGTTACCCATCTTACCTTAGAGGGCTAACCCAAACCATTGGGCCCTCATTCATACTAGTACCCTCCACCACCCTTGTAGGAATCACCATAACTTGTAGACTCACCTTGTTTGTATCGGGTTCCATAGAAAGGCCAACTTACCATATAATAGAGTGGGTGAGAAAGCCCACTTAATATACTTAGGGTCATCATCTTAACTCCCACTGCGGAATGATTCATCCCATGAGGTTCATCATTGATGTAGTATGGCATTTAGGCCGCTACTCCAATATATATATATATATATATATATATATATATATATATGTGAGAGTATATCATTACCATAGATCATGTTTAGTATAACCTTACAATTCTTGCCCATGCATATCTTATGTATAGTCGGGCTACCCCAAAACATTGGGCCCCATTGATAATGATGCTCTCCACCACACCCTATAGAACTACCCGAACCTTGGAGCCTCCTTGTGTTCTCACCAGGCCTTCCATAACAAATATGGTCCACCTAGATATATGTGTTTGCTCAAGCTTAGTGACCCAAACTCGAGGCCCACTTAGATAATGAGTAGGACCGTTCGTAGGGTTATATAGTCCTAGATGTGTGGACCCTACCAAGACATACATCGTATTCATATCGGGCCCTCATAAGAAAGCCTAGTTGTTCATAATAAAGAGAGTGAGGAAGCCCACTTGTTGTAGACTTGCTTGACTCACCCCGTGAGATGTATCCAACCTTGTAATCGATTCTTAGGACTTCGTGTTATGTATGTATCAACCACATCGTCCATCTACCTTCTTAGGATGAGTGTGAGGCTCATCCTTGACATTAGTACATCATCATTATCCCCCTTGTCGTAGATGGAAGAATACATGGTATCAGGTTTGGTATATCTACTATATAGAGCCTATCTCGATGTATGGACAAGATCCGCCGTCCTTCTAGTGGACCTCATCTTGGAATATATGATATATCAGTACCTTGAAAGGCTAATGTTAGTATAACATGAGAGATGCTGCATGGACTCCTATAGTTGTAGAAGGAGCATGATGTTTAGTTTATACTCTTGGTATGCGACATGCCGGTGAAAGTCGATTGTGGATTATTATTGTCTGCCTTATCAGATAATCATGCCTGTGTACTTTATTACATCATGATCCATGCCCATACGCATCATATGTATGCTTGTTATGAGAAATGATTGATTATAGCATGTGTCGTTGGGTTGGTTTATTATGGGACTTCTTGTGAGATGGAGTAACCCCACATGAGCGCGCGGTACGTGCAGGATTAATGCATGACTGGATTGTATGACTCATGCATCTTACATTGTGTGATATGGTTACTGTGTACCCTAGCAACATTAGGATTATGACCTCTACAAGCATATCGTGGATGTCAAGATTGGATACTGAAAATACTTGGTTCTAGCATATGGGCATCTAATATGTTCATGGGTGAAAGTCCCTAAACCCCTTGGTATTAGGGACACTCCAACATGTAGACCGAGTGGATACATGAGCGCACAAGGGCCGTATACCATTAGGCCTCCTCTCCCACTGTGCTGTGGTCGGTTGGAAAGGGGTGTGACCTTACCCGCTTAAGTGAGGGGGCAATGTCTAGGTTGAGTTTGACCAGCTTGAGGAATGGGTCCGCTATCGATAAGCTGGGCCTGATGTTGGTAGGCGGATAGCGAGGTCTCTGCGCACTTGGATAGGGGCGGCAAGCTAGCATAGAGTGTACTAGACCCCGGTGATGATCCCAGAGATGTACGGTACTGATATGTGGGCTTACTGAATAGGAGTTACGTACTCAGTATTTGATTGATTCATTCATTCATTTACTATCCACTTGGGTTGGTGGTACGCAACTAATTCATTATGTGTACCTTCACAATATCTAGAATTTCTGTTGGGCACGCGACCAACCTGAGATCAGGAGTTTACCACATTGAGTCTAGCTATCCAAATTTAGGTATAGGACTGGTTTGGATAGAAGTCCTTTATGAGGGACCCCACAACTTACGATACTATGTAATACTATCATCTCGATTATACACTCCAGCTTGGTCATTTCATTCGCACCGCATATTGCATTCATCCTCAGTACATAACATTTGGTTTGCTATGTTTCTATATTGTATACCCTGAATAAGGTTGATGGTATTATGGACTCGCCAGCATCTACATATTACATTACATTCGCGGCATATAACATTTGGGTTGCTATGTTTCTGCATTTATATGGCCTAGATGAGGCTGTTGTATTCGTGGCTCGTTAGGAATTGCATATTGCATTGCATCCTCGGCATTTGATATTTGGCTTACTATGACTCCGCATTGCATAGCCGATCTATATCACATACTCTGATATTGTATGACTTATAGACTTGTCAGTATTTCGCTTACGTTGATATTATATGCTTGACAAATGCTTTACGCACATACATACACTACCCTCTAAGCTTCTTTGTAAGCTTATGCACGACCGTTGCGTGCAGGTAATGTTAGGTTGCAGCAGCATTAAGGCAGGAGCGTACATTGAGCTCGTAAAGATTTTGTTATTCTTGTATTTCCCTTTTCAGCATGTAATCAAATGTTCATATTAGTGGATATGTGATGATGATGTTGCCTTTGTGATTTGGGTACACTTGTGGACATGCTCCTTAAAAAAAACCACACTGAAAATTTTTCTTGTAGGATCCTAGGATCGGAATCTGGTGTATGGGTGATGAAAGCCAAGAATAGGGTACTACAGAGGCTGTCGGTACTGGATTCAGCGATCAGAAATTTTGTGGGCTCGGTTTCTGAGTTTTGGGGTGTGACATATGCTCTCCCGTACTTTAATTAGCCCCCTTTGGTCTCTCGATCATGATGCGTCGCCAATGCTTCAACTCTAAGATCAAACACCTTGTATAAGCTACTCCTTTTGGTGACCAAGGTGATGGGAGGTTGGGTGAATTTCTTACAACTATGGAAGGTTGTAATCCTAAGGGATTCGCCCTGATGGGTCTTCTAGAGGATTTAAATGAGGATATACCTATAGAGATTAGGTCTAAACTCTTGAAAATGGTAGAGTTCAAGCACATTTTAAAGGTGGAGGTTAAAATCCTCATTAGAGTATTAATCTCAAGGAAGATGACTTAGAACTCATTGATTTAGAGGCTTCGGATGAGGGATATGATCATGAATTCGCCTAAGCTTTTATTGCACTAAGAACTCATCTAAATGCCCAAAGACTGGATCTTTTATATAAAGAAATCGAGTTCCAACAGTCATAAAATCAATAGAAACGGCTAATCTTCGGCTGCACCGAATAAGGTTTCGGTTGCACCGAATTGGATAGGACAGCTGCTACACAGACTTGAGAACTTTCAATCCAACTAAAAGTGGTCTTCGATTGCACCAAACATGGTCATTAATGCGACTGAACATAGCATTTGGTTGCAGCTGAATTACCTGGAATTCTTCCACAACACACTGTCCCATTTTAGTCGATTTCGCTCGAACTGAAGGTTGTTGAAATTGTGTAGATTTTTCAGCAACTTAGGTCCTCTAATGCCAATTTAAGGATGATAAATTAAGGCTCTTATGGCTTAAGGGATGATCAATAAAAGGTTTATCTATTAGTGTTAAGATCATCTAGAGGTTTAGGTTGTTTTAGGTCACGGGTTAGGTTAACCAAGGCACCTCATATACCTATTTTTTTTCTCCTTGATGCTCCACCTCCACCTGCGTCTTCAGTATTCAGTGTCAAAGGGTTCAACTGACTACATGGCACAAGGACTTGCTTGATTGACAAATTAGGTGCAAAAATCATAAATCTTTGGTTTACAAACCATTAGAGTATATATTTCTCTCTCTCTCTCTCTCTCTGGTTTCCAATTCCCCTCAAACAGTCCTTGTATGGAATGAATTGGTGGCAACTCCTAAATTTTGATTTTTCCGGTCATATGGCCACATGATTAGAGTCCATATTACGGGACAGCTATACACTACTGAACTAATTATTAATAGATCTCCTCAGGGTCCTTCACAAGCAATCATGATGACAGTGGCAACGTCAGGGGTGACATGTTCGTAGAGAGAGTCCAAGATAAAGGCCTCTTCGCCCATTCACTATGGAGAGGGAGACCATGCCACCAATGAAAGCCATTGTGCTAATATGGCCTTATTATGAACTTTTGAGCCGAGTTAGCATATCTCACATCATAGGAGATATTCAACACATGAAGATGAGGCTACTTTATGAAGCATTGAGTCTGTAGATGTCAATGATGGTTGATCGGTAGGAGAAATTACATACCATATTTTGGGTATGGATTGTATAGCTATAGGATGAGCTTCTCCAGAAGCAATAACACCCATTTGCAGTCATCCAGTATTGGCTATGGCTAGGGGTATGCCTGCAGATACGAACATGGATATGGATATGGACAAATGTTTCAGCATATGGATATGGGTATGAACGTCTCTAGTCACAATCACAACTGCAATCACAATTAACTGGTGCCACCAGAAACTAAGATGACAATTACTGTAACAGCTTAATCTTCAACGATGGGCATACCAGTGCACTTTGTTGAGGACAAGTACTAACAGTATGTTAGAGAGTACACTACCTGGTAACAATGTATGAACTTCACACGATACTACAGTTATGTGAGGCAACAATGTGGACGGTGACTTTGAGCCACCTCACAATTCCATGCGGACGATGGATGCATATTTTTTTAAAATTCATTTTAGTTTTTGGTTATATTTTGTTGTTGATTGTATTGCATGACATTTGACCGATATAAACTCATTTTGTATACAATTGCATCACTTATGGGCAACAACACAAAAATGCATAGTTGTTAAAAAATAGAAAACTATCATGCATTTCTTTCTTGCTTCATCCTCATTTTTTTTTCTTCCTTTTGAGCTTTTCTTTGTAATCATGTACCTTTTAACATCTATTGAAGTTTCACTAGGGGGCTGTTTGGTGCTTGTAGAATTTTTAGTTGTAAACACTTTACACCTATAATGTATTTCACAGGTAAAACAGTTTACATTTTGTCACGTTTGGCTTTTAGATGGTTAAGTGTTTACGAGTAAACAGTTTTGTGTTTGGATATCTTGCAAGTGTTCAGTGTTCACAATGTAAAATGGAGGCACGGTATTCACACCACACAGCTTGGAGTGATAAATTCTACCAAAATATTCAAATCACATGAGAAGGGTTTGATCTTTTAGAGTCCTAAGAGAGCATCAACATATACACATGATGGATGGATTGGAAGTCCTGCACCCATCACAGTGGACCCCACACACAATCTGAAATGTTTTTAATGGTGAGCATCCCACCCCAACTGTTCCTGTCATGTGACCCACCTGATGAATCAATTGGCCTTTTTTTGCCCTAGGAGAGCATCAAGGGAAGCACATGATGGACGGATTTGATACACCATCCACATCATGGTGGCTCCCACAAATAATACGTGTATCAACCATTGCGCTCTGACATGTATCATGTCATTGCAGGTGTAGTCCCTCTACATGTAGTCTGAAAGACGGGATATTTACCTTGTATACGCTTTTACACCCACATTTTCCCATCCAAAAATTACTTGTAAACCCTTTACAACCAACGGATTTTATGGGCATCCAAATAGCCATAAAAAAAAATAATCCAACATTTCCAAAAGTTCCTCAAATGATTCCCTCAAACTAATATACATTGTGCAATACCTACCTAATGTTTCCCACAATGTTTCTATATATCCCCAAGGTTGGGAATTGGGATACATAACGTGATATTGATATATAAAACAAATCATCATGGTTTGGAGTTCTTGATGCCATGAACAAAAGCTTTGGATCAGATCTCCTTCCCCATTTCTAGAATGATTTAAGAGGAAAGCATGATCTATGTGTGAAGTGCTAAAACGATGTAGAGAAAAGAAGAGAAACAGGTGAAAACAGAAGAAAAGAAGAGACAATTTGGGCTAAAACATAGTATTCAACCCTGGTGGTTGACTAATCTCTTTCAACTAATACAATGCTAGAAGGACAAAAAATACCCATGCGCAGGGGGGAAGAAAAAAACAAAAGAAAAAGAATACAGGTAAGTCCTGGTGAAACAAAATAAAGAAGCAAACTAGAATAAATGGGAGAGAAGCTTTAATCATAACAGGATAGGACCAAAATGCTAGAAAGGCAATGAGATGAAATGGGGACAATGAGAAAGAATCCAAGGGAAGAACAAACTCAATTGATACCACCAAGTTCTGCTTTTGTACCACTTTACGAGTGTATGCACTCGAAGTACCCTAAGAATCATATTCAGTCAACGGTACTCTTAGAAACATGAGAAATGTACATTGTGTTTCTTAGGGCCAACAGGGATGCCTTTATCAAACCCGTGACACATGCCATAGGCTTTCAATGCAACATTAAGCAGAATGACCATGACAATGTGCTCGACAAAAGCTTGAAAGATGCGTGACCCGCTTGTTTGAACGGTGATGTATAGAGACTAACATGGGCTTGTGCGATGTAACTCACAATCATGCATGTTTTAAAGTAATAATAGATGCACACAGATCAACCCACAGAGGGGAAGGAAAAACCCAAACTTCCACTTATAACAACACAGCTAAATGGGTTTGGATCAAAGTTATAAGAAGAACACACATATAACAGGTGAGACAAAGGCGTAATAAGAAAATCTTTTAAAAATTCCATCCTCTATCAATAGTTAAGCATACTCTATGCATGATGATGTATCAAAATTTTCCCACTTAATTATTTAGCATAAATAACAACTAATTGGCTTCTAGATAACATCAATGGAACTGCATGCCTCCCAATCAAGAAGATACAAAATGTCCAGTGAAAATCCAAGCCTCCCAGCTACAACAATGAGCCAGACAGGCAACTTATTGGCAACGTGATTCATCAAAGAAAATGACTCAATGGGTATCCTTCAATGCCAGCTCTCTCCATTATTTGTTTCTGTAAATGGTACAGCATAATAACATACCAAATAAGGTTAACATAAAACTTGAAAGGAATAAGGCATCAATTAGTGATTCTACAGATCAGAAGTTTTTGGTTTCTTTCAAAAAAAAATGTAAGAAAACATGTTAGTAATTCTAAAAGGATAATGTATTATTGTTAAAACCAGAAGTGACTTCAAAGCACAAACAACACAACAGATACGAGTTTATTTTATAGAATCAGGTTTCTTCAGAGGAAGCAATATATTGGTATGAAACATATGACATACAGCAGCTAATTCATTACCTGTATTTCTGTGGTGATGAGCCCTGGACCCTGATTTTCATTTCATTCAAAGAGGAAAAATGAGAATAGTTTCATAAGCAGCTCAGAGCCCTCTGTTAACTAAGATAGGAGAAGTCAACACACCTCAAATTTCTTCTCCTCCCATGATACCTCGTTCCACATTTTCGATTGCAAATGTTTCCATGAATTGGGAACTAGAATTGTCTCCACATGCTGCACAAGTCTCAAGCTATCTGCAACAAATGTATGCTCATGATTAACGCTCTGATCAACGTTTGCGCTTGTGCATGTACAAGAATTCAGAACTGGTAAGCAATTCAAAACTGTCTTCATAAAGAAATATTTCATTATTCTTATACTATATCCTGAACCTAGAAACATCACCTTTTTTTTTTTTAGAAGATCACTCATCATTACATGTCATCTGCTCCATTTTGTGAGCTATTAGTCACTAATCCCTGTCTAGAGGGTAGGGCAAATTTCAAGTCCAAAAGAGAGGAAAATTGGAGATGCAGTTGGAGAGCAAAGAGAACAGTTTTTTTTCCTCTCTTTGCTATTTTTTTTTTTTTTTTTTCTGCTATAACTTTTATCATTCCAAGTATCTATGATTACCTACAAGTCAGATCAATAAAACGTACTTGTAATGAAGGCCTCTTTCCAACTTTTTCTACTTGACCATGATGGCGCGACCTCTCGAAATGGGATTCCCTTGCTTGAGCATATCCTGCAGAAACATGTCAAGTATATCAGCTTTTAAACAGATTGTAACCACTTTTGCCCATTGAAACATATGCAGGCATATGATTTGCATCAGTCACAAACAAATTTTCAGTGTTCTATGTATCACAAGCATCGGTTGTTATATCAGCCAATATTTTTGGTATCGCTGGTCAGCAATACAAACTCTGGGGGAATACAAAAATAACTAGTATCAACGATAATCAGCTGGTATATAGAGATATTGTGATATATCAGCAAGAGTGGTGTTGCAAATACAATATATTGATTGGAATTAAGTGATATTTTGCAAGAATCGATTGATGAAACTAACTGGCGATATTTGAGGGGAAATCAGAAAAAACAAATCCATAAAAATTAAGAAAAAAAAAATTGTGCATTTTTTTGGGGATTATGTTTCTTGGTATGTTTTAACAACTCCCCTCAAGTTTTTTCATATCAAAACACGGTGACAATTACTGTGATTGCTCATTATCCACCGATGGGCATATCGTGCACTTTCTTGAGGATCAGAACTATTAATATCGTAGAGAGTACATGGATGGCATGGTATCATAACCTCATCTAGGGCACAATACTGCAATTATGTGGAGCAGAAGTATTATAGCCAACCTGGTATGGATAAGGTTGACAACTTCAAGCTGACCCATAGCCCCATCTATATCTGAGACTAGGTACACTTCTTATTCGTTTAGTTTTTGGTTGTATTTTTTATGTTTTATTGCTTGTATTGTATGACAATAGAATGAGATGAGCTCATTTTGTATATAATTGCATCACTTATGGTAAAAAAAACATATAGCTTTCGTATGCATATTCTTCTTCTTCTTTTTTGTAATGCATGGAGTTCTATGTAATCATGTCTTTTTTAACAGCTGAAGTTTTACTGAAAAATTCCCCCATTTTTTTAATGTTTCCCTTAGGTTGTGATACATGCGATATTTTCCTATGTTTCGCACAATATTTCTGTATACCAATAGTGCAATATACAGTGTGGTACCAATCCTTAAGAAACTTGTTTCACAAGCCATTTTGGTTACTCGAATTCACTGCAAGGTATGTCACCGTTCCAGTTGGGTAATCATTAAAGTATGATCGTTGTGTCAATTTCTATTTTGTTGGTTGATTTCTGTCTAGCTATTTCCCAAACCAATAGAGTTTGGACAAACATAACAAATCTAGTATGGGACAATAAAAAGGAATTGACGGAAACTATGGACTATCATTCTTCCACTCTCTTGTTTCGAGGGTGAAAAAGGAATAGATATTGAATTTTCAAACTCTGTAAAGTTTATCTATTTGTTAGTTTGTTTTGGCAGCCATGAAATTTTACTGAGAAGACAGCAAGGCTATACAAGAAATAGACGAAATCATCTTCAGAAAGCACTTCTGAGAAAACCCTCCCAGCATTCTACAACATAATCTCTAATGCAGCCCACAAAAACATTATTGCCTAGAGCCATTTAACAATCCTATCCTTTCATCCTCATCATCATCATCTTTCTTTTTTTTTTGAAACTGTGGTAATTTTATTGCCAAATGCCAAAGGCCCAAAGAATTACAAAAAACAGAAAAGAATAAAAAACTATCATGCCCAACTATCAGTAAACTGATCTGCCACGATTGCCTTTGCTTCAATCACCCATTCCATAACCATTCCCTTAGCCATGAGAAAAGTCTCCATCGAAGATCTTTTTTTATTCCTAAAACAACAGTTATTCCTTTCCATCTATTGATGCAGGACATGAAATTCAAGGATGATGTGCAAGATTTTTAGGTTTTAGAACACACTAATTCAGAAACAGTTACACAAAATTCCACATCCCACACAAAAGTTCAAGCACTCAATCAAGGGGAATCTTATGCGGATCCAGGCCTACACATGCTAGGGCTAGATCAATCAAAATTATAGACCAAACAATAATCAAAGGAGGGTAAATTCATCCACACATGCATAGAAATAATTCCCCAATCCAAGGGATTCACAGATTTCAATTTAGGAAATCCTAAAGTTGAAGAAAGGGCATAAAATTGGGGATTTGAATAATTTTGGGTAGGGTAGGGATTTGGGGTGAAAGAGAAATGAAAGAGAGAAGAGAGACAAACCAGAGAAGCACCACACGCATGGACGACAGTGAAGGCCCAGACGGACGTGCGCTAGTGGTGTCCTACACGTGTGTGGGGCCCATGAATCAGAAAACAGCTAGCTTGGCCCTGATCGGCCAGGGGTGAACCACAAAACTTGACGCTCCGAAGCACCAAGGCAAGGAACGGACTCTAGGAGACCAAGAGCGACGGAATTACACGCCGTGATCCGCGAAAATTGAGAAACTGAAGCTCAAGCGGCCTGAAAGTCAGCCAGAATGCAAGATCACTGGGTTTCCATCATCTGTTTGGCTCGAAACTTTATACATGGCTCGAGGACCAAAAACTAACCGTACATGTCAAATTTCAGCCATTGGATCCTCGTGAAAGTGGCTGAACTGACAAATCAGTCCATAAAATCCTGATTTGGGGCCCACCCGCTGTCCAGATACGCTTTAACTTCGGTCCCCACGGCTCAAATGAAATGAGGAACAAGATGGTTGGTGTGGATTTCTCATAATAATCATACAGTGTACATAGTACACTTTTTGCACTAAGAGTGCATAGCAACACAGGGACACTCTGTTTTTGGTATGAAACAGAGACTGCCGATGATCTCAGTGGGCCATCATCATGGTCCAAATGCTCAATCCGAGACGTTCATCATGCAGAGGGGCTCGATTTAGCCACACCCATGTTGACTTTATGCACTCATGCACGCACACGTGTTGGTTTCAATGATCACAAATGGACTGCCCTACAACTATTGCAGCTGATTTCTTCCATGGACCACACCGATTTGGATCCAAAAACAGTGATTTCCGGCTGGTTTTTCGAGCAGAATACAGTGGACGGAGTGGATTTCCCAAAACAAAATCTATGTGGGCCCCACCAACTTCGACAGCGAGCCAGCGTGCGCAGGCCCTGTTTCCGTGTCCGGTTGAGTCCGGGATTTGCGGGGGATAGTGGGCCACGGTCATCAATAATTTAAGTGATCCATACCGTCCATCAGGCTTGAAGGAACCCACGAATCACGGCCTAGGCGGAAGAATTTCAAAGGAAGACAATAGGGTGATTTCCAACCCTTTGAAAGACAACGGACGGAAGAAAGAAAGACCCCATGGGCCAAATCAACTGACAGCCAAAAATATACTGTTCTAACTGGAATCTCGAGAGGATGTTGGCTGACGGTGTGGATTTCTCCTTTGGCATCAAGAATAGGGTCCACCGAGAATCAGCGGAAGATGATTTACGCAGGACTGTGCATCCGGAAAAGGATCCGGACGATCCGGGATGGAATGCGAGCTTGGCTAGGATCGGACGGTCGATCCTAGCTACCCAAATCAGTCTCCCAGGCTGGCTGATCATCGCCAAGGAGCCTGAACGGCTCAGATCTCACTCTTGGAGGGTCAGTTTATTAAAAACTTCACCTAGTTGCGCTGCGACATCTCTTATACGCAGCGGAAGAAGCAGCGGACGGGGTTCTCACCGATCCAGCGTCCGTTTCTTCATGGTTATAAAGAGAAGAGGAAGCTTGGTAGCAAAGGGGCAGGTGGACATGAGCAAGAGTTGGGTTTGAGAGAAGAAACAGAGAAGAAATAGAGAAGACAGGAAAGGAGGACGTGAAGTTTTTAAGCTGGTTTTTTTCCTTTCCCTCTTGTTCTTTTCTTTCTTTTCTTCTTTTTAATTGGAATTTAGCCCATTCATGTGTGGCTAAACCTCTTAGCTAGGGCTAAGAGGTGAAGCTGTAGCGAGATGGGAGACACTATTTCCTATTTTTTTATGAATTGAACTTGGTTTTCAGTTGATTATTAAAGGAATCTTTTCTCAGTCTTTAATGGTCTGTTGTGACTGAAATTACAATGGGTTTGCAATGGCTTTGAATATTTCTTTTTCTCTATTTTTATGTTTATGAAGTCAGGAAGCCCTGTTGTTCATCATTGCTTCATGGGCATGGTAGGATGACAGTACCCTTCCTGAGCCTCATACATTGTTGATTGGTTGGTAATTAGTTTAATCCTATTGTTTGCTTTGTCTCCGGGGCATGGTTAGATGATGGAATCCATTCTAATTCATATACTTTTCATCTCTTAAAAACCAGATCAAGTAGGTTCAGTTTGATTTCCATAAATCTTAATGCAGGCATAAGATCTCCCTGATCCCTATAAGTGGATCCTCTGAAACCCTAGTTTCCTTCCTCTGAATTCCTTAAAGTTTTAGATAATTATTCCACAATTATTCCTTAAACTCTATTTGGTTTAAATCACATCTTAGTCTAGTTCTATTTCTATCTAGTTTCAGGAAACGTACAAGTTTCAGTCCCTGTGGATTCGACCTCGGTCTTACCGAGTTTATTACTACATCACAACCCTGCACTTGGGGTGTGAACAAGTTTTTGGCGCCGGGGACCGAAGGTTACGATTCTTTGAAATCAATTAGTTTTAGAATTAGTTTGAGATTAGGATTTTACTAACTTTAGTTTTAGATTCTTATTTCTATTTGATTTTTAGAACTAACTTGTTTCCTGTTTTGTAGGACCCCGACATAAACTTCTAAATTGGTAATCCTTTTCTAATTCCTCTACTTTTTCTATTTTTAGAATTAGGGTTATTTCTTTCCCTTTTTAGAAATTAACTTTCTATTCTTATTTTAGTAACTTTCTAATTTTAACTCTTTTAGAATCTAATTTGTTTCCTAATTTATTTTTAGAAATTTTGTTTAGAAACTAACCTTCCTATTTTGTAGGCCTTTAAGATAGAAATTTCTAATTCGATTTTTAACTTAGGACTCCAATTTGGTAATTTCTTTCCAACTCTCTCTTTCTTTTTAGATTTTCTTTCCCTTTCTTAGGATTAGGTTTTTAATTGAGGGTTGTGAGTGTTTTCATGCCCAAGTGGGCCCGTGACGACACTCGACGTCTCTCGACCGAAGGAGGATTGGTTGAGGGGTTGACTATCCATCGCAGACTAGACACCGCTCGAAATCCCCGGAGTTAGAATACGGGTCTTACAAGACCAACCTCCTCTACTTCCACCCGGGTGGAGGATACCCAAGATGAGAACGAGGTGCAACAGCACCCCGCCTCGTACTTTACGAGATTATCTGCAACCGGCGGGAGTGAGTATGCCCTCATGAATGATTTGTCGTGAAATCACAGGACAAATGGACATCAAGCCAGGCGTTATCCAACTCCTTCCCAAATTCCCTGGCCTGGAATCAGAGAGTCCATATTTAAATTTGAAAGTGGTCGATGAGGTTATAGATACATTATGTTTTCCTAATGTATCCGAGGATACAATTAGTGAAACTCTTTCCTTTTTCCTTAAAAGAGAAAGCTAAGACGTGGTTACATTCACTGCGTCCTGATCCATTGACACATGGAATGATATGCAAGAGGGAATTCATAAAAAATTCTTCCCACATCATAAAACGATTACCCTCGAAAAGCAATCATGAACTTTGCCCAAAAGGAAGATGAAACATTCTTACCAATGTTGGGAAAGGTTCAAAGATTTGGTCATTCATGCCCACAACATGGATTTGAAACGTGGCGCATTACAAATTTTTCTATGATGGATCGACATCTTCCATGCGCCAAATGGTCGAGACAATGTGTAATGGAGAGTTCATTAATAAAGATGTTGACGAGGTATGGGATTACCTCGATAGTCTCTCTGAAAAAACACAATCTTAGGACTATTACCCAATGGCGAACACCACGTCTAAGCCGACTCAATTAAAGGAGAAAGGTGGATTATATCTCTTGAAAGAAGAGGATGATCTCAAGTGTAAAGTGACTACGCTCATAAGGAAAGTTGTGGCCATGGAAGGAAAGAAGGATAAGGTTAATGAAATTGTTTGCGGCATCTGTGATTGCAACATTCACACAACTGAAAACTGTCCTACAATACCTGCCTTTCGAGGAGTGTTGAATGAACAAGCCAATGCTGTAAATAATTATCAAAGACCTTTTACTGGACCTAACTCCAATACATACAACCCTGGCTGGAAAAATCATCCAAACTTTAGTTGGAGGAATGGACAAACGGCTTCACCTCCAGGTTTCTTCAATCAAAATCCAAATCAAGTGAAACCTCAAGAGGAACCGGTTCAAAATTCCATACAAGAGCTCGGCTCGGCCTATCCAGGGTCAGATTTTATGCCAAAGATAGATTCTCGTATGACGGTTATAGAAAAGGGAATGCTTCCCGCACAACCTCTCCCCAATCCTAAACCGCGATACGAGATATGATCCCAGCTCTTCAAATCGGATGGGGCATGCTAAATCCATCACCACTCTTAAGAGTGGGAAGATCATTGATAAAACTCTTCCGGTTAGGCCCGAAAAGCCTCAAGAACCAAGAGGACAACAATGATGGATCCAGTGATGCCCCACAAAAACTAGAACCGGAACTTCTAGAGAAGCCAGTTGCTCCATTCCCCCAACGGTTGATTGCACCAAAACCTCTCTCTAACTCTCGGGATATCCTAGAGGTGTTGAAACAGGTGAAAGTCAACATTCCTCTACTTGATGTCGTTAAACAGATACCTTCATATGCCAAATTCCTAAAAGACTTATGCACGACCAAAAGACGAAAAATTATTCAAAAGAAAATCTTCTTGACTGAGAAAGTGAGTGCCATCCTGAAGCAAGACGTGCCGCAGAAATTCAAGGATCCCGGTAGCCCAACCATATCATGTGTAATCGGGAACCATCGAATTGATCACGCACTTCTTGACTTAGGAGCGAGCGTCAATCGATTCCCTACTCGTATACAAACAGTTAGGTTTGGGTGAATTAAAACCCACCCTAACCACACTACAACTCCGATCGCTCTGTTCGTGTACCAAGAGGGATAATTGAGGATGTGTTAGTCCAGGTCGATAGATTTTACTACCCTGTAGATTTTATCATCCTGGACACCGAACCCATCAATAACATGAGCACTCAGATTCCCGTCATTCTTGGTCGCCCATTCCTTGCCACGTCAAATGCAATTATCAATTGCAGGAATGGTGTTATGACTATGTCTTTTGAAAATTTGACATTGGAGTCAAACATTTTTTTCAATAACGGCAGCAACTCAGAGGATGATGACGATTTCCACGACATTAACATGATTGACTCTTTCGTGGAAGATACGACACCTCTAACCTTATCCTCCGACCATCTAGAGACGTGTCTGGCCCACTCTCATGATTTTGATGATGACAATGTGTGCCTTGCTTGATACTGCACCGGTACTTGAAGTTAACTGATGGAGGCCACAATTCAAAGAATTGCTACAAATTGATATAGTGCCTCTACCGTCTAACCTCAAGCCGCCGAAGCTTGACCTAAAACCTTTGCCCTCTGAATTGAAATATGTCTATTTAGGTCAAGATGAGACATACCCGGTGGTGATCTCTACCCACCTGGAGAAAGAACAGGAGAGTATACTCATATCTACTCTCATTGAGCATAAAGGAGCCCTGGGATGGACGATAGCGGACCTCAAGGGAATCGATCCCTCGATTTGTACTCACCGCATATATCTTGAGGATAATGCAAAAACCGCTCGGCAACCACAACGTAGACTAAATCCAAACATGAAAGAAGTGGTTAAGGCCGAGGTTCTTAAACTATTGGACGTGGGTATTATATACCCTATATCTGATAGTCAATGGGTGAGTCCAACTCAAGTGGTCCCTAAGAAGTCCGGAATCACCATCGTAGCCAATGCTAATAATGAACTCGTGCCAACTAGAGTCACTACTGGTTGGAGAATGTGCATTGACTACAGGAAGTTGAATACCGTCACGAGGAAAGACCACTTTCCTTTACCATTCATTGATCAGATCCTGGAAAGGTTAGCTGGTCATTCCTATTATAGTTTCCTTGACGGGTATTCAGGCTACAACCAGATAGAGATAGCTCCTGAAGACCAGGAAAAGACCACATTTACATGTCCCTACGGCACCTTTGCCTACCGAAGGATGCCATTCGGATTATGTAATGCCCCCGCCACTTCCAGAGATGTATGCTTAGTATTTTTCCGACATGGTGGGGCAATATCTAGAGGTCTTTATGGACGACTTTTCTGTTTATGGTCCATCTTTCAACAGCAAATGCTTGGAAAGTCTTAAATGTGTGCTGTTGAAAAGATGTGAAGAAAAGAACTTGGTACTTAATTGGGAGAAGTGCCATTTCATGGTTCGAAGGGAATTGTCCTTGGGCATATCATCTCGTCCAAAGGAATCGAGGTAGATAAGGCAAAAATCGATCTTATCTCTAACCTACCTCCACCCAAGAACATCGAGAGACGTGCGATCCTTCTTAGGACACGCAGGATTTTACAGCGATTCATAAAGGACTTTAGTCTCCTCTCTCGCCCTTTATGTAATCTTCTTCAAAAGGATGCTCTGTACAAGTGGACTGAGCAATGCCAGGAAGCTTTCACCAAGCTTAAGGGCACGTTAACCACCGCACCTATCATGCAGCCACCCGACCGAGCCTTCCTTTTGAGCTTATGTGCGACGCTTCGATTATGCTCTTGGGGCGGTCCTAGGCCGAGAAAAGATAAGAGGCCCTACGTCATTCATTACGCAAGTAGGACTCTAAATCCGCCCAAGTGAACTACTCGACTACGAAAAGGAACTCTTAGCCGTAGTGTTCGCCTTGGATAAATTTAGGTCCTACTGATCGGATCCAAGATCATTATCTATACAGATCATGCGGCATCAAGTATTTTCTTTCTAAGAATGATTCTAAGCCCCGCGATACGATGGATCCTTCTACTACAAGAATTTGATTTGGAAATTAAAGATAAAAAGGGAGTAGAGAATGTAGTGGCCGATCACCTTTCTCGCCTTAATACCTCCGATTCCCTTGAGGCGACCCATATCAATGATATGTTCCCGGACGAATAACTGTTTCGAGTCTCCCATTCACCTTGGTTCCGATATTGCTAATTATCTTGCTACAGATACCGACACATTGGACTACATAAGATAAGAAGAAATTTTTCACTGAAGTGCGCAACTTTTTTTAAGATGATCCATATTTGTTTAAATATTGCCCAGACCAAATATTAAGGAGATGTGTGTCAGACGATGAGCATCAAAGTGTCATCTCCTTCTTCACTCATAGGCCTATGGTGGTCACTTTTCTGCTAAAAAGGCCACAGCCAAGATTCTACAATGTGGCTTTTATTGGCCCACTATGTTTAGGGACACTCATGAGTTTTGCAAAGCTTGTGAGCGTTGTCGAAATTGGGAGCATTGTCCGTCGAAATATGATGCCTTTAAATCTCATCCTTATCATTAAAGCATTTGATTCTGGGGCATCGATTTCATGGGACCATTCCCCAATCGTTTGGAAATCAGATATTTTGCTCGCCATGGATTATGTCACTAAATGGGTCGAAGCAATTCCATGTCGAATGAATGACCATCGCACGGTCATTAAATTCCTAAAAGAAAACATCCTTTCTCGATTCGGAACGCCTCGAGCCATCATTAGTGATGGGGGCTCACACTTTTGTAATAGACCATTCGAGAGCTTAATGAAGAAATACGGTATCTCTCATAAGGTGAGCACCCCATACCACCCACAGACAAGTGGACAAGCTGAGATTTCTAATAGGGAAAATTAAACACATTTTGGAGAAGACGGTCAACATTGATCGTAAGGATTGGTCAATTCGATTGACCAATGCCTTATGGGCATACCGTACTGCATTTAAAACCCCTATTGGAATGTCTCCCTTTAGACTTGTCTATGGGAAGGCTTGTCACTTGCCTGTGGAGCTGGAACATAAAGCGTACTGGGCGATCAAAAATCTTAATTTCAATCTGGACAACGCTGGCTCGCTACGCAAACTTCAATTGAATGAACTTGAGGAAATCCGGAATGATGCATACGATAATTCGAGAATTTATAAGGACAAGATGAAAGCATTTTATGACAATCACATTTTGCGAAAATCATTCACGCCCGGTCAGAAGGTCCTTTTGTACAATTCTCGATTACATCTCTTTCTGGGTAAGCTTCGATCTCGTTGGACCGGCCCTTACATTGTTGTCACTGTTTTTCGTCATGGGGCTGTTGAGATAAGAGATCCCGACAAGGGCAATGAGTTTAAAGTCAATGGACATCGATTAAAACCATTTGTCGAGAAATTTGATTCGAGGACATGTCCATGCATCCGATTGATCCTGTTTACCGAGATGATCTCCTAGTCGATGGAGGTATAGGTAAGTTTCCGCTTTCATAGGACTAGGGTAGTTGCTTTATTTGTCTGGTGAAGACGGTAAACTTAGCGCTCCCGGGAGGCAATCCCGGTTCTTCATTTCATGTCGTTTTTATCATTAGTTAGTTCAATGTTTGTGGGTAACATTACTGCAAACCCTCACGAGACTACAACTCGTCCACTAGGGGTAACCTAGGGGTTTAAAGGCTTGTTGCATACGCTAAATGCAATCGAGAGCACCTACGAAAGTGGTGTGGGTAGGATTTCATTTTTGTTTTATTTTTTATTGGTTTCTCTCTTGTGCTGACCCGCTCTTACGTAGATATCTTTGGAAAGCCTCTTGATTCTTTCGTCCAGGTACTATCTTTCCATCACTCCTATTTTTCCGTTGTCTCATGTGCATTGCATGTCTAATTCTTTTTACATTGAGGACAATGTAGATTTTTGATTGGGGGTGGAAGATTAGGTTTCCTAATCAGTGTTTTCTTGGTCTTGAGCAAAAGTTGTGAAAATTTTTAAATTTTTTTAGAATTTCTAATGAATTCGAAGTGATTTTGACGGCCATCTCGGGCACTTAGAATTTCAAGATGCGTGATGTTGGTACTTTATGACTCCTGGATTCAGTTATCTATTAAATTTCACAGTTAAGTTTGAAGTGTTAATTTATAATTAGAAGTTTTAAACATTAATTGAGTTATGATTTCACATGTCACATCTCGCTTTCACATTAAGATTTCAGTTTGATATTAAAGGGTTAACTTAGTAATCACTAAGCATGTAAGGAACCAGCTTGGAAAATTTGTCCGTCATGATCAATTAAAAAAAAAAAAAAAAAGAGATACCTTTGGAAAAGGTTAGGCGAATAATCTTCACCATAGGTTTGCTCCCTATAGGTGCGGATTCGATTCTCCTTTCCCTCGATGGAAAAAATCAAAAGTGGGAAGAATAAAAAAGAAGAATTGTAAGGCAAATTCTGGTTTAGGTTTTGAGTGTCCTAAATACTGTTTTGATTATCAATGTTATCACAGAAATTATCTATTGGATTTCTTAATGATGATAAGCCGAGATTTCATTATACACTCATGATACTCATTGTTTAGAATTGTTCTAATTAATGCATAAATACTTTAAAGTTGATTATGAAATTTATTGTGCACTTGATTCCAGGAGGAAGTAATGTCCAACATTCATGCATCTTAGAATTTTCGAATCTAAATTGTTTTTTTAAAAAAAAAAAAAAAATCACTTGAGTTCATAAAGATTGTCCTGTAATTCTCAACTTATTTTTTCGCATACTTTGCTCGAATTAGCAAATGTTGGTTGGGGTTGTGTTGAGGGTCAAATATTGCATATCGGACCCATTGTTACCTAGATCTACAAACATAATACCGTTTAATGGCCGATTTAATCGTGTTTGTAATGCAGGGTGTGTTTCAAGCATGGGATGAAAAAGGGTGGTAAATGCATGAATTTGACGCTCCGGAAGCACCAAGGCAAGGAACGGACTCAGGAGACCAAGAGCGACGGAATTACACGCCAGGGATCCGCGAAAATTGAGAAATTGAAGCTCAAGTGGCACGAAAGTCCCGAATGCAAGATCACTGGGTTTCCATCATCTGTTTGGCTCGAAACTTTATACATGGCTCGAGGACCAAAAACTAACCGTACACGTCAAATTTCAGCCATTGGATCCTCGTGAAAGTGGCTGAACTAACAGATCAGTCCATAAAATCCTGATTTGGGGCCCACCCGCTGTCCAGATACGCTTTAACTTCGGCCCCCACGGCTCAAATGAAATGAGGAACAAGATGGTTGGTGTGGATTTCTCATAATAATCATACAGTGTACATAGTACACTTTTTACACTAAGAATGCATGGCAATACAGGGACGTGAAGAGAACTCTGTTTCTGTAATGAAACAGAGACTGCCGATGATCTCAGTGGGCCATCATCATGGTCCAAATGCTCAATCCAAGCCGTCCATCATGCAGAGGGGCTCGATTTAGCCACACCCATGTTGACTTTATGCACTCATGCACGCACACGTGTTGGTTTCAATGGTCACAAATGGACTGCCCTACAACTATTGCAGCTGATTTCTTCCATGGACCACACCGATTTGGATCCAAAAACAGTGATTTCCGGCTGGTTTTTCGAGCAGAATACAGTGGACGGAGTGGATTTCCCAAAACAAAATCTATGTGGGCCCCACCAACTTCGACAGCGAGCCAGCATGCCCAGGCTCTGTTTACGCATCCGGTCGAATCCGTGATTTGCAGGAGGTAGTGGGTCACGATCATTAACATTTTGAGTGATCCAGACCGTCCATCAGGTTTGAAGGAACCCACGAATCACGGCCTAGGCGGAAGAATTTCAAAGGAAGACAATAGGGTGATTTCCAACCCTTTGAAAGACAACGGACGGAAGAAAGAAAGACCCCATGGGCCAAATCAACTGACAGCCAAAAATATACTGTTCTAACTGGAATCTCGAGAGGATGTTGGCTGACGGTGTGGATTTCTCCTTTGGCATCAAGAATAGGGTCCACCGAGAATCAGCGGAAGATGATTTATGCAGGACTGTGCATCCGGAAAAGGATCCGGACGATCCGGGATGGAATGCGAGCTTGGCTAGGATCGGACGGTCGATCCTAGCTACCCAAATCAGTCTCCCAGGCTGGCTGATCATCGCCAAGGAGCCTGAACGGCTCAGATCTCACTCTTGGAGGGTCAGTTTATTAAAAACTTCACCTAGTTGCGCTGCGACATCTCTTATACGCAGCGGAAGAAGCAGCGGACGGGGTTCTCACCGATCAGGCGTCCGTTTCTTCATGGTTATAAAGAGAAGAGGAAGCTTGGTAGCAAAGGGAGGCAGGTGGGACGTGAGCAAGAGTTGGGTTTGAGAGAAGAAACAGAGAAGAAATAGAGAAGACAGGAAAAGAGGACGTGAAGTTTTTAAGCTCTGGTTTTTTTCCCTCTTGTTCTTTTCTTTCTTTTCTCTATTATCACTTGTTTTGTTTAATTATCATGTGTGGCTAAACCTCTTAGCTAGGGCTAAGAGGTGAAGCTCGTAGCGAGATGGGAGACACTATTTCATACATTTAATTTAAATTTCTAATTGAACTTGATTTTAAGTTGATTATTAAAGGAATCTTTTCTCAGTCTTTAATGGTCTCTTGTGCTGAAATTACAATGGGTTTGCAATGGCTTTGAATATTTCTTTTCTCTATTTTTATGTTTATGAAGTCGAAGCCCTGTTGTTCATCATTGCTTCATGGGCATGGTAGGATGACAGTACCCTTCCGAGCCTCATACATTGTTGATTGGTTGGTAATTAGTTTAATCCTATTGTTTGCTTTGTCTCCGGGCATGGTTAGATGATGGAATCCATTCTAATTCATATACTTTTCATCTCTATAAACCAGATCAAGTAGGTTCGGTTTGATTTCCATAAATCTTAATGCGGGCATAGATCTCAAAGGAGGGTAAATTCATCCACACATGCATAGAAATAATTCCCCAATCCAAGGGATTCACAGATTTCAATTTAGGAAATCCTAAAGTTGAAGAAAGGGCATAAAATTGGGGATTTGAATAATTTTGGGTAGGGTAGGGATTTGGGGTGAAAGAGAAGTGAAAGAGAGAAGAGAGACAAACCAGAGAAGCACCACACGCATGGACGACAGTGAAGGCCCAGACGGACGTGCGCTAGTGGTGTCCTACACGTGTGTGGGGCCCATGAATCAGAAAACAGCTAGCTTGGCCCTGATCGGCCAGGGGTGAACCACAAAACTTCCAAGTTTCGTGATGATCCGACGATCGGTCTGTACGTAGTACTCCGCCGAAGTTTTAGCCCTCTTGTAGGGCCAGATTCCAGAAATCTGCTGTAGAAAAGAAAAGTCTACAAAATATTGATGAATTTGCAGGGGAGACGGCTGTAGGAGAGGAGAAATATGAATAGTAGAAGGGTGGGGCGAATCGGGACGAGTGTGGTTTCGCACCACGGTAGTCAGCCCTTCGAAGAATGGACGGTTTCACACCCAATTGGATTTCCACAACTCAGAAACTCAGAGAAGCAGAAAAACAAATGCAGAAATTTTATTAGTCTTCAATGAATCAAAAAGACTACAAGGGGTGCCTATTTATAATAAAACCCTATACCCCAAAATTTTACCATGTGTGCAACCTATTATTTGGAGACGAAGTAATAAAAAATAATAACTAATCAAAACAATCTAAACCGTCCATGATATTCCTAATAACAATAATAAGCAAAACTCAAAGTACTAGATTAATTAGAGTAGTGGGCCACGATCATGAGAACCCATGGTAAGCTTTACATGACTATCGGGTCTACTCCAACGAACCAAAACGCAGTCCTCTAACTGGAAGGCCCTCCCTTGAGGTCGTCATCGATCCAGATCGATGGTGGGGCCCTCCTCCTCCTTGCGTACGTGCGTAAAGGGGGCATGTGTGTGCGCGTGATGTCCCCATCAACTCTCCCCGGCTGTGAAGATTTTGTCACTGGCAAAACAAAACTCCTGAACCGCTCCAAGATATCAGGATCAAGTCTCTAAAGCTCCTCATCAGTGAGCCGCATATTGTCTGAAGCTGGGCGTGACTTCTACTTAACCAGATACTTCTGAAACCCGCTGTCCGACGTTGATACTATCTGATGGTCCAGAATATCCTTTATTTCCTCTCTGGGTGTGGGAATGGTAGGTATAGGAGGTAGAGGCTGGAAAGAAGGGTCGGGAAGAGGACATGGATCAAAGGATAGGTCTGGGGAATCAGGATGGGTGGGCAAAGGGCCGAACAAAGTATCAGTGGTCCCTTGAAAAGTTACTAGATCTTCCACATTGAATGTGAAACTAAATCCCGTGGAAGATGGAAGATCTGCCACATACGCATTGAAATCGTTTCGTTTTATAATTTTGAAGGGTCCAGTGCTACACGCGTGTAATTTACGAACTGCCCTCTGAGGATACCAATCAGGCCTAATGTGGACCATCACAAAGTCCCCTATAGGGGTGCACATCGAACCGTTGGATCCGTGTAACCGGACCGAAACCGATGGAACGGTCCGGTTTGGTCCGGTTCCAGGATGCTAACGGTCCGGTTCCGGTTCCAAAAATCCAAAAACTGTTGATTACGGTTCGGTTCCGGTTTAGGGTCCTGTGGAACCGATCCGAACCGTACATTCGCACGTATGGAAGATGAATTTACATGAGAAAAAATGTGATACTCTGGAAGAGTATGATGAATGATACACAGTCATTTAAAAATTAGAAAACTTTCATAAAAGTAAATCGTTCAAATTATACCTGTTAGTTAAGATGTTAAATAAATCCAAGAACTACTCTCATTTGACCATTTTCGTATCAGAATGATTAACATATATTGGACGGTTAAAAATGAAAAATATCTAATGGCCTTACTTCTACAAACAAGTTTGCCCAAATCAGAGGCTAGGATGTTCCAATCCATCTTACCTACACTTAATTCCAGAATTTATTCGGTTGGATTGGAGTTTATGTATGCCACACGTGCCATCTCTAAGGGCCTGCGTATCAAGCGTCACAGGCAGCTAGAGTATCAATCAATGCCCCATTTGCATATATAGACCCACGCGTTCTTCCAGTCTCTCTGTCGTCGTTCCCAATCTCTCTTTCACACAAGCAAAAGAAAATGGATTTGAAAGAGAAACCGAAATTCGACCTACGCGAACCGGATCAGAGAGAGAGAGAGAGCCATGGATATTCTCTCCCAGGTTTATCCCTTCTTTCTTTATTTCTCGTCCTTTTCAAGAAAAGCACGTAGCCTGTGTTCGGTGATGGGAGTTGTTCATCTGGTGGGCCCTGCTTTTGAATGAGAATGGCTTTCCGTGTTTGTCTGGACAGATAGGTTTCGTCCGACTTACGCAGGTGGTTCCCGGTAGATGAATGGTTTTGATCCCTGTGAGAGGCCACATTTGTATTGTAGATTGGGCTGACACAAATTGGTGATGGGAGCTTCTTCTTCTTTTAGTTTTTTATTTCTCTTTCTTTCATTCCATTTTTGGCTGGGCTTTAAAAAGGCCAGAACCGTGGAACCGAACCGGTTTTCACGGTCCGGTTCCGGTTCGGTTCTAGGGTGCTAACGGTCCGGATCCGGTTCCAAAAATCCTAGAACCGTAGCGAACGGTTCGGTTCCGGTTTCACCCCAAAACTGGACCAAACCGAACCATGTGCACCCCTAGTCCCCTACATTGAATTCCTTGAAACGTTTATGCTGGTCTGTAGAAAATTTGTGATGTTCATTACTAGTAGTGATCTTTTGCCTGATTTCTTGATGCAATGAATGAATGAGATGCGCAAAGGACTCTGTAGACTCTGATGGCCTATGAGACAGTGACATAGGGACAAGATCAATAGGCTTCCTAGGCTTATAACCAGTAACAACTTCAAAAAGACTTAGACTTGTGGACCTATTGACAGAACTATTGAATGCAAACTCGGCTATAGGTAGTACGGTGTCCCACGTCCTGGTGTGCTCCCTCACTAAACATCTGAGCAAACTCCCTAGGCTCCTATTGACCACCTTAGTCTGACCATCGGTCTTAGGGTGGTAGGTAGAAGAAAATTAGAGCCTAGTATTCATCATGTGTCATGGTGTCTTCCAAAAGTAACTCATGAATCGCATATCACGGTCACACACTATGGTTTTTGGTAACCCATGCAGTTTGACGACCTTATTAAAGAACAACTTGGCAACATGAGATACGCCGGAGGTCATAGAACAAGGAATGAAGTGAGCCATTTTAGAAAAACAGTCCACGACAATAAATATGGAATTGTGTTTCTGAATAGTTTTGGGGAGTCTAAGCACGAAGTTTATACTGATGTCCTACTAAAGGATGAATGGAACTGGCAAAGGTGTGTATAATCCTGTATTTTGCTTTTTCTACTTTGTCAGTTGACAAGTATGACATTGCCTTATAATTTTGGCCATGTCTCGCTTGAGGCTTGGCCAATGAAACCTATCCTTCACTAGGGCATTGGTCTTGTCTCGACCGAAATGACCCGCAACCCTCCTGAATGTAATTCCTAGACAAAAAAAATCGCGGAGGGAAGTACGAGGTATGCACAAGCGGTCACTCCTAAACAAATATCCGTCTAAAATCAAGTACTCTCTACTAGCTCTTGACAGACTCTCTAACAACGATGCGTACACAACTCTAAAATCTGGACACTCAGAATAATCTTCTTTGAGGCGTTCGAGGCCTGTGACTTCGAAACTCATAAAATTGAGTAACGCAACTCAACAACTCAACGCATCGGCATGCTTATTCTCTATACTGGTCTTATGCTTAAGCATAGAAGTGTACTCTTGAAGGAATTGAACCCACTTAGCGTGCCTAGGGTTTAGTTTCTTCTGAGAGTTCAGATATCTTAAGGCCTCGTGATATAAGAATAAGACGAATTCTTGTGGCAGTAGATAATGACACCAATGGCACAGTGATTGCACTACCACTAGAACTCTTTGTCATAGGTGGAATATTTTTGTTTCGCATCATTCAGTTTCTCACTAAAAAAGGCGACAGGGTGCCATTCCTGACTAAGTACTCCTCCTATGTCGACTCCTAATGCGTCACATGCGACTTTAAAAGCTTTTGAAAAATCCAGAAGTCGCGTGACTGGAGCTTCAGTCATCTTGACCTTTATCTCCATGAAGGCCTTCGAGGCTGCCTTTGTCCATTGAAACTCTCACTTTTTTATGCAATCCGTGATGGGAGCCATAATGGAACTGAAGCCTCGAATGAAACGCCTATAGAATGTGGCTAAGCCATGAAAGCTGCGCACCTCATGAATATTGCGGGGTTCAGGCCAATTGACGATGGCCTTGACCTTCTCAGGATCTTCCGATACGCCCTCAGATGACACAACAAAACCTAAGAAGATAACAATACTAGATAAAAACACATACTTCTTTAAGTTGGCATACAATTTCTTGGCTCTAAGGATCCGACAAACCTACCTCAAATGGTTGAGGTGTTGTTCCTTAGTCATGCTATAAGTCAAGATATCATCAAAGTATGCGACCAGAAACTTCCCCATGAAGGGCCTCAACACTTGGGTCATCACATGCATGAAAGCGCTTGGGGCATTACTTAGCCCAAAAGACTTAACTAACCGCTCGTATAGCCCATCCTTCGTCTTGAAGGCCGTCTTCCACTCATCACCAGAGAGTACATGGATTTGGTGATAACCACTTTTGAGGTCAATTTTTGAGAAGATAGTAGCACTGGCCATCATATCTAATATGTCATCAAGACGCGGTATGAAAAATCGATACTTGACAGTGATTTTGTTGATGGCCCTACTATCAACACATATCCTCCATGTGTCATCCTTCTTAGGTGTAAGAAAAGTGGGCACAGCACACCGGCCCATGCTCTCTCGAATAAAACCCTTTTCTAGGAGCTCGTCAATCTGTCTCTTCAACTCTACATGCTCCTTTAGGTTCATTCTGTAATGAGGGAGGTTTGGTAGAGTCGTCCTAAAGACTAGATCAATGGCATGCTGTATATCCCTCATAGGGGGAAGCTCATTCGGTAGATCATCAGGAAAGATATCACGAAACTCATACACTAGCTGAATGGCCTCAGTGGGTAACTCTACACTAGCCTCTGGTACACTTTCCCTAGTCACAAGGGTGTATACCATCGAGTCCGCCTCCGTTACTCGCTCAAAGTCTTTGGCATTTAGAATATGAAGAGGTTTTGACTTGGACTTCGACTTCTTCAATTCTTTTGAGCCGCTCACAGCACTGTGTGGTGGACTCCTTTTCAGTTGTGTTCTTGGGTGGCAGTGGATTTAACTTGACCTTCTTACCCTCAAAACAGAATGTACACACATTTGAACGACCAAATATGGTAACATCTCTGTCATAGAGCCATGGTCTACCCAGAATGATATAGCCGACATCCATGGGAACAACATCACACCAAAGTGTGTATTTATATGATCCTAACTGTATAGGAACAAGACAACGGTGCGAGACTGGAATGAAAGTTTCATCAACCCAGGACACTCTATAGGGTTGAGGATGGGCTTCAAGCTTCAAGCCCAAACGGCTCACACTGTTAGTCGATGCCACGTTGGTACAACTACTACTATCCATGATCATCTTATAGCTCTTTTCCCCACATTTTGCATAAGTGTAGAAGATCGTGTTGCGGCACCAATCGTCAATGTTCTTAGCTTGAGCAAAGGCACAACGCACAACTACGATGGTCGCAGACTCTTGCGCTCCCTCTTCCTCATCACTAGGGATTTCTACTAGCTCATATTCTTCCTCCTCACCGTCACTCTTTGGGGGCACTACTTCTATTTGCCCATCAATAATGAGGAGCACCTTGGTGCTGTCTCTCGTGCCACACTGGTGGGCAAAGTAACCAAACCCCTGACACCTAAAACACCTAGTTGCTCCACTTCTACGCGAGCTAGACCCGACAATCTCTTTATCCTTATCATCCTTGGGCCTGGACTGAGAACTGTTGGAATGTTTGTTTTGGTATCCAGTATTAGGTTTAGCCCCAGAAGGGTTGGCCTTAGCACTAGAATAGCGAAAGTCAAACTGCCTTCCCACAGATGCTTTTGAGGTATTACTCAACCTCCTACACAACTTGATACAATTGTTCAATAGTGTCTATGCTTTTGGCGAGTAATTTTCTCCTAATGTAAGAACGGATTCCCGTTTTAAATCTAGCAAGGGTGAGTACAGGGTCCTCATCAACCTCACAACGGGTCAAGTACTCTTCGAACTTCCCAATGTATTCAGCAACACTCATGGAACCCTGTCGAAGAGACTGCCATTCTTCAATCAACCGTAAGCGATAAGAGAAATGGAGGTACTTCTCTTTAAGAGTTTCTTTCATTTCTCCCCAATGGACTATTGGAAGCTCCCTCGCTCTTTTTTTCTTTCGCTCTACCGTAGCCCAAAACCTCTTTGCTTGGCCTACAAGCTTCATCTTTGCGAATCGGACTCGACAAGCATCTGACATGTCATACCACTCAAAATAGTGGTCCATATCTGTCAACTAGTCTACAAAGGCTTTAGGGTCCAAGTGGCCATCAAACGTAGAGGCATCTACTCTTAACTCCCTTGAGGAGTTGCGCATCTGAGTCATATTAATCATGATGTCCCTCGCAGGGTGGCTGCACGGGTGTGCGCCCATGACCAATTCCTTGACTACCTCCATTCCTTAGTTTAATCTCCTAATCACCTGCCAGAGATTGGGGATCTTCCCCAATGGTGGGGTTTGCCCGGGCGGATGTCTCTAGTTAGGTAACGCGCACATTAAACTGCTCAAAGCGTTGGTCCATACATTGTTCCAAGCGCTTATCCAAAGACTCAAACTGCTAGGTCAGTTTGTTCATTGACTCTTGCAATTGCTCCAAGTTTAGTGTAAGGTGCAAGCCAAAACCATAACCCGTACGTGTGGGCATACAACTACTAACTCAATCTAAGGACCTTCTACTATGACTATATGCGCCTAGATAGGACTAAATGCTCCTATGAGACTCTATATGGGGAAAATGACACAATACTAAATTTCCAGCAACCTATCTGCCCAAAGAATCTGTCAACAGAAAATTCAGCAGCTTATATTAGGAATTATAGACCTCTAAACAACTCTATATGATGATACTTGATGCATAATGGACACAAATAAACTAAACCCTAAACACGGAATGCATTCCCCTACAAGAACCCTAGGCTCTGATACCAAATTTGATGCAAGACATGAAATTCAAGTCTGATGTGCAAGATTTTCAGGTTTTAGATCACACTAATTTAGAAACGGTTACACAAAATTTCACATCCCACACAAAAGTTCAAGCACTCAATTAAGGTAAATTCATCCACACATGCACAAAAATAATTCCCCAATCCAAGGGATTCACAAATTTCAATTCAGGGAACCCTAAAGTTAAAAAAAGGGCATAAAATTAGGAATTTGAGTAATTTAGGGTTAGGGTTAGGGATTTGGGGTGAAAGAGGAGTGAAAGAGAGGAGAGAGACGAACCAGAGAAGCACTACACCCGTGGACAGCAGTGACGCACATGCGTTAGTGGTGTCCTGCACGTGTGGGGTCCACAAATTAGAAAATGGCCAGCTTGGCCCTGGTCAGTCAGGGATGGACCACAAAACCCCCAAGTTTCACGACAATCCGACGATCGGTCTATGCGTGGTGCTCCGCCGAAGTTTCAGCTCTCCCGCAAGGCCAGATTCCATAAATCTGCTGTAGAAAAGAAAAGTCTGCAAAACATTGATGGATTTGCAGGGGAGATGGTTGTAGGAGAGGAGAAATATGAATGGTAGAAGGGTGGGGCGAATCGGGACGTGTGGCGTCGCACAATGGTAGGCAGCCCTTCGAGGAAGGGAGGGTTTCACACCCAATTGAATTTTCATAACTCAGAAACTCAGAGAAGCAGAAAAACAAATGCAGAAATTTTATTAATCTTCAATGAATCAAAAAGACTACAAGGGGTGCCTATTTATAATAAAACCCTATACCCCAAAACTCACGCCATGTGCGCAACCTATTACTTGGAGACGAAGTAATAAAAAATAACAACTAATCAAAAAATCTAAACCATCTATGATATTCCTAATAACAATGATAAGCAAAACCCAAAGTACTAGATTAATTAGAATAGTGGGCTACGATCATGAGAACCCATAGTGGGCTTTACCTAACTATCGGGCCCACTCCAACGAACCAAAACGCAGTCCTCTAACTAGGAGGCCCTCCCTAGGCGTAGTCATCGATCCAGATTGATGGTGGGACCCTCCTCCTTACATACATGTGTAGGGGGCATGCGTGTGTGCGTGATGTCCCCATCATCTATATAACCCAAATTCTAGCCAGAACACAAAGACGCCATATTTCCTTGCCTTTCTTCCATTTTCTCCCTCCATGCCAAGACAAAAAGAAATATTTCATTGAAACTAGCATAATCCACCGAATACCAAACTGAACAATAAAACCCTTCCGCACCTGTTTTGTGAACTCAGTGGATGAAAAGATGGCTCACCAACTCTTCAGCCTTATAACACAACAGGCATACATTCGGAATGATCATACCTCTTTTTCGTAAAGCCTTATACCCAATGTTGTCAAAATCGGTATTGTATCCAATGTTTTAAATATCGACGATATCAACTGATATATCCCACCTGTGTGATACGAAACGCACAAGTAGTGCCGATATATCCCACATGTTTGATCTAGTGAGCATTTTCAAATTTTGATCTTTTTTTTTTTTTGTTGAAATTGTGTTAAATCAGTTTCAAATGGTTATAAATACATTGGGTCTTCACGTTTTGCATGAAAAATCATGGAGTTAAAGCTATGATTTCGATATCCATTGGTTCTTCCTGTTCTTCAATGTTTTAAATATCGAAGATAACGGCCGATATATCCCACATGTTTGATCTGGTGAGCATTTTCAATTTTTGAACCTTTTTTGTTTTTTGAAATTATATTAAATCGGTGTCAAATGGTTATAAATACATTGGTTCTTCATATTTTGCATGAAAAATCATGAAGTTGGAGCTATGATTTCAATATCTATTGGTTCTTCATGTTCTCCATTTATTAAAAAAAAAAAAAAAACCAACGGTCAATTGAGACTAATTTCGAAGCATTTGATGAAATGATCATCACATACACTCTAATTTCGAAATTTGAGTGCAAGTGGTCCGATTTGGGAAAATTGGAAAAAAAAATTGAAATTTCCCCAATTTCTCCCAAATTGCTTGCAATGTTGCACTCCAAACATGAAATCAAGCACGTATGTGGGCTGATGTACTGATTTGTTAAGTCCTTGTCAATTTTCGAAAAATAAAAATCACTTTTAATTAAAAATTAATAAAAATATTAAAATATATATTTTTTTAAATTTCCCTTCTACCAGCTATCAATTGAGACTAATATCTCAGTATTTAGGAGTTGTTTGGTGAAATGATTATCACATACACTCTAAATGTTATGCATTCAATTTGAATATAGTTGCGTTAGTTCAGTCAGACAACGCATAGCTTAAGACCCTATACAAAGGAAACCTATTATGTACACTTCTTTTTTGAGATGTTATGATTTAAAAGTGTGTATTGAGGTCTTTTTTAACAATCCCTGAAGTTTCATTGAAAAATTCAACCATTTTCCCAATGTTTCCCCATGTTTCCCAAAAAGTGTGATAAATTACCTAATACAAACGATATATCCTGTGTAATAACCAATACGTATCCGTATCCCAAGGATGCGATACCGATATTCCGAACAATGATTGTATCGCAAATTGTAATAGGGGTTGAATTGTATCGTAACTCGTAAGATTTTTTTTTATGATTTTCTTAAAAATATGAAAAATATGAATAAGTTAGAAAAAATTTAAAACTTTAACACTATCACGACATGGTATTACTTAAAAATTAACTGATTTTTATCTTTCAGTTTTTTCTTGTCTTTCAAGAAATTTTCTTAAAAAACATACAAGGATTCTTTAATAATATGTGTTCTTGTTACCTTTCTTAAATGTAGAATCACATTGGAAAAGCAGCATTTGATTCCTTAGACCAATGAAAAAAGATATTTTGATTTCTAACCATCATTCCACAATACATACAAGTCAACATGATCATAACCATGCATAAAAATATTTTAGATAAGTCATACATCAATTTGGTATTTCGACCAGTTAAGAAGTAAGAAATTATAAATAAATAAATAAAGCACTATGATTTAACATTGAAGAGAGTATATATCATTTAATCTCTTATAAAGAATAGAATTAAATAATTTACCTATATATATATATATATATATTGAAAGGTAATTGTTGATGCTTCTTATAGCCCCCACTAATTTAAAAAAATAAAATGAAAGCAAAGTGAAGCTTAAAATAGAAGAAAACAATTACAATTTGAATTGTAAATTGGGTTTTGAATCGTAAATCATAGGATTCATATAAAAAGGGATTCAAAGGTGGGATTCAAATCATTTTTCTTAAGATTCAACTCAAATCGTAAATCGTGAATTGTAAAAGGTAGGATTTTGACAACACTGCTTATACCAATTAATTCGGGGTTGGCTACATGAATCTTGTCCCACCATTCTAATCTACAAAGGCTGTAACTTCAGTTACATGGCAGGTTATGGAGTTGTTTCTTACTACCTCCACCCATGTTGCCTTCCATCTACTCTATTAGAGTTGACCTTCAACTAATGCCTTACAACTTGAGCCATAACAATCCTATCCTTTACTTTAAAAAAAAAAACCATCTCGATTGGTTCAAATTAAAAGCTCTCTCTCTCTCTCTCTCTCTCTCTCTCTCTCTATTTTTATTGCAAATTACAAGAGAGAAGCCCCATACAAAGAGGGAAAGAATACAATCTTCAAAGGATTCTAAGCACGAGGTCCAACCCATGACATCCAACTTAGCCCTTCTACACACTTCCAACACCAAGCCACTTTGATGCCAAAAGCATCAATTCACCTTCCCTTTTTTTACCTACTTTGCCCCCATATGCCACGCTAGGAGAAAACCTTCAATAGTTCCTGGCATCACCTACATCACTCTAAACTCTAAAGGAGAATATATATATATATATATATATATATAGAGAGAGAGAGAGAGAGAGAGAGAGAGAGAGAGAGAGAGAGAGAGAGTCATGCTCACTTGCGCGCCAGCGCACCTTTGCATACGTTTTATGGTGTCATGGGCGTCTATTCCGAACGGTCCATGTGATGCAGAATCCCATGAAACCCCAAGGGGCAAATTTTCATCCTGATCTAAAATTCTGGTGGGCCATAGAAAAGAGATGCAAATCAAGGGAGGAAACTGTTTTCATTTTCATGGCCCACCAAAGTTTTGGATCGAGTAAAAATTGGGCCTAAGGGGTTTCATGAGGTGATTCTTCACATGGACCGTTCAGATTTTGGAGTCACATCACCTATGATGAGTTCTCAAAAAAGTTTGCACAAGTATCGTGCGAACTGGTGCGCAGCTGAGCATTCGGTTATATATATATATATATATATATATATATATATATATATATATATATATATATATATATATATATATATATATATATATATATATATATATTCTCCCACACCTTTATAGCAAAGGAGCAAAGGATGAAGAGATAATCGACTGACTCCACATTCGGCATGCATAACAAGCAAATATTAGGAATCATCATTTTTTGCTTTCGAAGATTGTCAATAGTTAGAACTTTATTTCTCTCCACAAACTATCTTCCTTGGATGCTGACCCATATGCCAATTTGTACAATGACCAAACAGAAAAATGACCCAAACTTTCCTCTTTCCAAACCAGATGATCGCTCTCTCAAGTTGAGGGGCGAAGGCTTTGAAGCCAATCCAATAACGGAATGAAGTCTACCACGTCCTCATTCAACAAGTTTCTTCAACAAGGAGGAGCTCAACAAAGAGGAGCTCAAACCACTCAATCACCAGCTCTAGAGAAGCATTGAATGATGGAAATATTCTCCTCCATAGATATCCTAACTAATCTCAGATATTCTTCTTTAAGCATCCTCTCTCCAATCTAGATATCCCCCTAGAAACATATCCTTTTACCGTCCCCCATGGAGAACCCAATCCCTTCCTTGAACTTAGCCCCCAATCTAGCTATCGCCTTCCAAGTCCCTAATGCTTTATATTCCCCTTCCTTAACATTGTACTTTGTGGCTATCACTTCTCTCCACAAACTGTCTTCTTCCGTACCAAACCCCACAACCACTTGCTTAGCAACGCTTCTCCATACGGAGGACACCTCATTCCACTTCAATAGATGAAACTTCTTTTTCTTTTTTTCCCTTTTTTTTTCCTAATGTGCCTTGCCCCAAGAAATCACGCCTTCTCTAACCTATCCAATACCGTCTTTGAACACCTAAAAAGAGACATAAAATCAAGAGGCAAGTTCGACATAGCTGCTTTAATTAACATTGGTCTTCCTCCTAAATATAAATGCCTATTCTTCTATCTAGATAATTTCCTTTCAACTTTTTGAATTTCCATGTCCCAAATATGCTTAGCCATCACCTATGCATAAGGGAAACCCAAGATACAAAGAAGGAAAAGATCCAGCTCGACAACCAAACACCTCTAACATCTTGCTCTTTGGAATATCCACCTTCAGCCTGGACACCACTTCAAAGCACCTAACGACTTTCCTCAAGTTAATCCACCTAGCTTGCATTTGCATCACAAAATAGAATGGTAATATTGGCAAACTGAAGATGTGAAATATGAAAATCTGTTCTCTACTAACAGAAAGCTCTAGTATTGCACTCTTTCCATATCAACCATAGGCCCATAAGAAAGGAAAAGCCATAGAATTCTCCTTTCCAGAGGATCCCCCTACAAGCTTGAAATTCACCTTGAATACTCATTGGCAACACCCAACTCATCCCAAAAAGAGAGAACCCTACACCATATCTCCAATTTTGATCCGCATTGGATAAATTAAGTGGCACAACATGTTTGCCACCTGAAGACAAAGGACACACATTTGGAATAAAAACATTTTCACTTATAAGATGGTTGATGGTAAGGATCTTGTCCCTCCCCACCAGCTGCCCAAAAAGGCCCACCCATGGCAGGCCCTGAGATCTCCAAATGAATGCTGTCAGAGCCTCCAGACATCTGATATTGGCTCCAGGAATCAGTGCATAAAAGGATTTGAACAAGAGGGCACCTCCCTCACCATGGCTCGAACACCACTCATCATTATCCCCATCAACAGTAATCTTTCAATCTTTCCACCGTTAGGATATATCTCTGCCTTTCATGAAACTAGTAGTGAACTTTCTGATGCCAAAATGTGAAGTTTAAACCATTGCACTCTAAGAAAACAAGGCCTTGATTCATCATCTTAGAGAAAGGCTCAGCCATCGTATGCAGAAATTCTCCTTTCTTAAGAGGGCAATGAGAGAATTAAGAAAACAAAACATGGAATAGGATCACTGAGTCGTCGCATTGTGCATATTTTTCTCTTTCAAGGAGACAGTTGCCCCCACCGCATATCTAGTGTTTTGTGGTTGTGTATCTACAGAGTTCCTCTAAAGTACATTGATCAGAGATTTTGGTTTTTAAACTGACATTTCATAATACAGCAGTTAACCCCCAGATAGATACCTAAAAGCTTTCAAAGATTCCTGGAAGAACAAGTTCTGTGTTCTGTTTCTGCAGTAACAAAAAACAGGAAACAGGAAGTATTGGTGTAAAAGAAAAATAACAAATAAAAGGAAGAGAGGGGAGAGAGAACTTTGATTTTGGAGAAATTCAAATGCTCAAGCATAAAAAAAAATAAAAAAAATAAAAAATGTCCTGTTAAGTGCTCCTCAAATACGCCTTAGTGTGACTCCACGATGAGTACTAGAATCCTTTAAGGTGATTGTCTTCAAAGTCATAGCCCCAACAGACACCAGATAAATCCCTTCTAATGGTCATTTCTCAAGTCCAAGTTCAATCCTTAGGAGGAACTAGGTAATCTGGTCAAACCAACAGTTTAACTCAGTATGGGATTGAGCATTGGTTGACTAACTGAGCAAAAAGTTTAAGGCAACTCAAAGCAACTCGGGATGATGCTTATGTCCAAAGCGCCAAGGGCACCTCAAAACACCGTCACTCCCTGCAGTCCACACATGCAGGCACAGGCATGCAAGTCTGCACCTCCACTGCAGTTGGTGCTACACACCCTGTCAGCTATAGTGTCATTGAGTCTATAAAAGAAAAGTTTCTTCAGAAGGGCACATATATAAAACACTTTCCCATTCCCATACCTCCTTTATATGAGGCTAATAGCAAGAATGTAAAGGCTCTGTTTGTCAAACACAGGAGACACTTTCCAAACTGCAAACTGTTCCATTTAAACAAAAATGAAGTAACATTTATGCCTTGTGCTCGATAAACCTATATCTATTTATTTTGATGGTCCTCCAACAGTTCTTACAGTAACAATGCATTTGCTACAAAGTACTCCCATTTTTAGCAAATGAACATAAAAATATCATACTGATTGAGAAAGCAAGTAAAACACTTCTTGTAGATAATGCATAGGAGCACATTGTTGCATAAGAAATAAAGGCTTAAAAACACTTCTTTTAGATAACGCATAGGAGAAGACTGTTGCATAAGAAATAAAGGCTTAAAAACACTTCTTTTAGATAACGCATAGGAGAAGACTGTTGCATAAGAAATAAAGGCTCACTCAATAACTAGTTGCCGAACAACACCAGGAAGAATGCCATCACTTATAGGAGCTGTTTGTACTTCAAAAGAATGTCTGCTTTTGCAATCATATGGGTCACCAGTGGCTGAATCCATCTCCTAGATATGTCTATTTAAGATTATGATTTTGATTTCAGAAATAGAAATACAAATTATGATAGGAAACAAAAACTACATAAGCAAGACAGAAATTATCAATACACAGGTTTGGTTCAAGCACAAAATGTTCAAATTGAAAAATGGCGAGTTGGCTTCCTTTATTTAGAAATGGAAATCATAAACATAAAGAGGCACCCTTAATGTTTTAATATTTAGAAACACAACTCTTGAGATGTGGGAAGAAGTGTAGCTAGCCAAGATGCACATGAGTGAAGCACACATATAACCAACCCATATACCAATGCTTCCAAAGTGTTGGGTGGAAGTTTTCCTGTCACCCCTAATGCAAGGTGATCAAATGTGGGTCTGTCTGAAAGGCACAAAATATGGGTCCAATGGCCCATCCGATAGGACCCACGTGTTTGATGCGCGTTTTAAGTTCATAGAAGAGACAAATTTCAATCAATTAACATTTAGGGCACTTTAAATCCTCATGGAGCCTTAAGCAAGGAGACCTCTTTTCTCCAAGTCTATTGATCTTATTCCTAACAAAGGAAGTGCTTACTAGAGAATTGAGTAATTTGATGTTAAATGGAAAATTTCAACCCTTCCATCTCCCGAGAGGAAGTCAGGTTAATTTACTACTTGCTAAGTACATGATAATGTCTTCTTCTTCTTCTTTTTTAAAGAAGGGTAGGAATTTATTAATGGAAACAGAAATAGAACTACAAGTTTCCTAGTGTTTTTAGTCTTGGGATTTTCCGGACATAAATTTTATTGTATAGGGATATTTTTGTCATATTTGCTTTTAATTACTTTAATAAAAGAGAAGGGGGTGGGGACGCGAAACTCGAACCCATTCCTTTCTTCTTCTTTTTCTTTTCTTTTCTCTCCTATTTTCTATTTCTTTCTTCTCTTTTTCAATCTTTATACCAACACGAAGATTATTTCTTCCAATCAGTCTAGTATGCATTTCCTTCGAGATAAGTTGATCCCAGCTGAGGATCAGGCTAGTTCAATCACTAAGAAATACCTTAAGAGAGCCAAGGTGCTTGATCTGAAAATGATCCTTGATATTATTCTTGGTTTCTAATATACCTCCTTCATCGATTCCAGTGATAATTATATCATTTACATAAACGATTAGCATCACCATACTTTGGAGCTTTGCTTAACCACAAAGTGATCCACATGGCATTTGTGGAATCCAAAATCTATCAACACATGACTGAATCTTTCAAACTATGCTCTGAGGGATTGCTTCAGTCCATAGCCTGCCTTCTGAAGCTTGCGCACTCTCTCATTCTCCTCTTGAGCAACAAATCCAAGAGGTTGCTCCATATAAACTTCTTCAGTCTAGTCCCCATTGAGCAAGGCATTCTTGACATTCAGCTGGTACAAGAGACATGATCTGTTAGCTTCCACAGAAATCAACGCTCGCACCGAATTTAGTTTGGCAATTGGAGAGAGTTTTTTCATAATCCAACCTAGCCATTTATGTATTCTTTGCCTTCAAGTGTTCAATTGGGCAATCTAGTTGGTATTTAATTGTGTAAACTCATCGAACTATTCGATTTCCAAGAGGCAAAGAGACAAGGTCCAAGTGCCACTGCGGTGCATAGCTGCAATTTCCTCTTCCATGGCTCTTCGCTACCCATAGTGAGCTAGCGCATCTAGGTGAGATGTGGGGACCACCTCCTTGGATAGAGCTAAAGCATAAGCGTACAAGGTACGGCTGAGATGATGATATGATACAAAGTTGGAAATAGAATGCAATGTGCAAGAACGGGTACCTTTTCGAAGGGCTATGGGCAGGTCCATGTCTGGCGACGGTTATGAAGCAGGGGCCTCACTCAAAGGTAAGGGGGGAGAGAATGAGCTGGATGGTCTTAGACAATCACCATGGACCATTGGAGCTGTAATATAGGGTATGAAATTGTGGAATCCAATGGCAGAGGTGTTGCACCAGAAAAGGCAAAATCCCAACTCCCCCTCCCGACAAGTAGGAAAGTAGAGAGTTGATTCGAAAAAGGTTCCATCAGTTCCAATGTGTCAACGGTTTGTTACAGGATCGAAACAGTTGTAACTTTTTTGCATTTGAGAATATCCCAGGAAGACAGACTTGGTTGCACGAATATCTAGCTTATCTAATGAGAGCCATGTTTCTTGACAAAGGAAGGGCAACCAAAAACTCGAACCGGCAGAGGAAATGGAGATTCATTTGGAAATAGCACAAAAAATGGAATTTTGCCATCGAGGATAGTAGATGGTTGCCGGTTAATGAGATGCACGCAGTAAGAATAGTATGGCTCTAGAAACATTTGGGAGCATTCATGTAGGTCAAAAGAGACCTCGCCACCTTGAGGAGGTGACTTTTTTTCCTTTATTCAGGTGTGTAGACACATGATGTTTGACGTGTAATACTAGCTGAGGTATGATACTCGTGAAAGGAGTTAGACAAATACTTTTAAGGCATTATCAGAACAGAAACATTGAATTTTAGTTTAAATCCAATTCTAACTGCAACATGAAAAGATTTAAACATAGTAAGCACTTCAGATCTATCATACATCATAAACACCCATTTCTTGTGAGAGAAATCATCATTGAACATAAAAAAGTACCGAAATTTATTTAAACTGCACGCACGAATGGGTCCCCACACATCAGAATGTAATAATGAAAAAGGAGCATGACTGTGATAAATAGGTCTCTCTGAGAAGGTAGAACAACAATGTTTTGTTAACTGATAAGCCTCACAATTTATTGAGTTTACATTGACAAAGAAGGAACAAGTTTATCTTTCAAAAAAAAAAAAAAAAAAAAACTGGGGGGTGGGGGCAAGTTTCTGGAGGGAAGCTAGAGATGGATATCCAAACCAGGCGTGCCATTGTAACAAAGTGATATTCTTGCTTTCACGAACGTTGAGAGTTGTGATGTTGCTTCCTCGAAGTAGTGGAGACTGCACAACTCACACCCTCCACCAACCCTCTTCTTGGTCTTAAGGTCTTGAAACACGCAATTATGAGAAGGATAAAAGCTGATTGAGAAATTTAAAGTTTCGGTTAATTTGCTAATGGATAGTTAAACTGAGGGGAAAGTTTAGAACAGAGTAGAGGGAAAACCAACGTGTGATTGGGTGAAACAGTCCCTTTACATTAAGAGAGACTCGTCAGCCAATGATACAGGAGGGTAAGGGATTGTAGTGTTAATTTGAGTAACAGAGACACGTCACCTGTCATGTGGTTGATGGCCCCGGAATCAATCACCCAAGGTGATGAACTAGAGGATCTAGCCAGTGCATTACCTGGGTCTCCAAGAGATGTAGAAGAATGAACAGGAGATTCTATAACTGTGTTTCTACTAAGAAGCTTCTCAAGGTCAGTGCAAGATATCACCACAGAGTCACTTGAGTTGGAAGAAGTTCCATCATCCGTAGAAGAGTCTCTTGTGTTCATGGCTGGGCTAGCATGCAGAGATGAGTGACTGTTGGTTTTCCTAAGTAGATCCCAACATTTATTGACCATGTGATTTGTCTTCTTACAGTAGACTCAAAAGCACTACTAACCACTAGTGTTGCCACTCCCCACGTCCTCCAGTATGACCACCCTGAGTGTTGCTGGCCCCACTATGAGAAGTGAGGGTGGTATTTTCATTGGATGATGGCAACATAGATGAGGGAGGCAATAACCTCAACATATGGGCAAAAACCTTAAATAGAGCAGATTGATGCAGGCAAATATGATGGCCTAACCCTAGATGCATATATAATCAAGTTGAAGAGATTCAAATAATAAAATTAATCAACTGTTTTCAATTAAGGGATTAAGAAAATCTCAATACAAAGATGAAATCATTTCGTCAGGATCATGCCCCTTAGCATAAAATCACGCGAACAATAAAAATGGAAGACCTACGGATATGAGGATATCTTAGATCTGGCATAAGTCAGTCCACAGTCAAGTTTAGATCCAATTCTCCTGACTAGCCATCCCTCTTTTCCGTTCAAACCAAAAGGGAATATCCAGAGATGAACGAAAGATATGAAGAAGAGATGGGCTCGAGATGAAAGAGAGTATGGATTCTAGGGCATCGAAGAAAAAGAAGACGACTGATTCGTACCTTTTCTTACACCTCGAAAATCTAGGAAGAAGGAAAATCTGAAACCAAGGTGGAATCCTTAACACCCAAGAGTCAATCCTGAAACCCTAATATCTTTGGTAAAAGATAAAGAAAACATATAAATTTTCATTCATTCTATTTTAAAATAGGGTTTCTTACAATGTAGATATAAGCTACGGAAAAAAAAAAAAACAAAAAGTGCACTAAAGCCCCCTGAAAACAAAGAAAAGAACAAAAAGACGTCTAAAACTAAAAAGTGTACTAACGCCCCTGAAAACAAGGAAAAAAATAAAAAGATGCCTAAAACTTAAACACTTGCGCGATAGGATGTGAAATTCGCCCAATGGGCCTGCGGTCATAGTGCAATTATGCCGCTTCTGCACTCGTAACGCGTCAGAAAATGGGTCCGATGGACCTGGCGTCCATCCACATCAACTCATCTGCTCCAGTACTTTGTCGGCGACGCCTCCTCCTCTAGTACACTCTAAAGGGTGCACCACTGATGTCCACATTACATATACACATTCACTTCCAAGGAGCTATGCCTTTTACAGGATCAAGATATGAGCGAATGGTGGTGAGGAAAAGGGTGACTCCAATTTCTTTATGTTGATATTGTTGTTGAGCAATTCAATTGTGAATTGATGCTGGACTTTCCATTCATTGAATAGTTCTAGAAATTGGCGCAGTGATCATGAACGTTGTCACCTCGCCTCATGGTTTGAAATTTTCTAAAAATGTCATTCAAACATTGGATATTCCTCTCATTGGAGAAAAGTTGCTTAAGGGAGTCCCGTATCTCTTTCCCATAGTCACTATACATCACATTGTGATATAGACATTATCTTCCATGTTGTGGAAGAGCCAACTCAATACTTGGCAATCGTCCTCTTCCTATTGAGAGTATGTATCTAAATCTTTAGTGGGCCCCACATCTAAAGTTGTTTCTGTCTATGCTTGGAGGAATAGGCATTTTATTTATTTATTTATTTATTTAAATGTAAAGGTAGCTTTGGTTGTCCCTTTCTTTGCGTCTTCTTCATTTTTTGTTTTTGGGATGTATTGTTTCTCATGTTTTGTGAGCTTTATAATAAATTGTTGTATCTCTCAAAAAAAAATGGTGTCCATATGCTAATAAATAAATCCAACATCAACATGCTGATTTCTGGTTCCAGTCAAGGCAGATTTTTACCACATCCATGCATCAATCCAATGGACTGCATTGGTAGAGAGAGAGAGAGAGAGAGAGAGAGAGAGAGAGAGAGAGAGAGAGATGATTCTAGTCGATTCTCACTACATCATGAACAGTTGCAGAATCCAACTGGTTCAGGGAGAACAGGAGGGAAGGAGGAAGGAGCCACTTACCGAGCCCTTCAATCATAGCAACCTTACTCAGCTCCCTTGAGCCCCATATAATAAGAATCGTGCCCAATCTCCCCACAGCATTTAGATAGGGCCCACCAGCAGTTCAAGTTTCCCCACAAACTCTTTACAAAATCACCATCTAATGCCTCCCTTTTAGTTTCTAGTAACGAGATCACCTTTGCTTTTGAAGATCAGATAAAATTTCTGAATCTCTACCCTTTTTTCATCCCCACGCAAACCTCTAATATTCCACAACACAATATTCATTTATAACAGAGAAAAACCCCTTACTCCCTATTGCTGATGTCTTTATCTGCCTATCGCCATAGTTAATGGAGGATCTATTCCCTAACCCCTTTGGCTTTCTAAATTGACACCGAGAATGGATACACCTTAGCCTTCTTTCTTTTAACATCCATCTCTCTCAGAATCACCAGAAATTTTTGTTTGTGCTCAGGTATCTGCCCCTAATTGCTTTCCCAGCCTCAGCAGATCTCTCCTTACCGTAGATTCCTCTGCCTCCTTATTATTCAGCAGCTCAGGAATCGGATTCTGTATTGATATGAGCACCTTCTTAGCCTCCCTCTCCCCAACCCATCTCTTCTCGTCTAATCTCCCCAAGAAGTTGCTCCTTACCATCTAGATCTAGACACAGAGCCTACAAGGACTGAATTCAAAATTGTCATCTCCCCTTCTTCCATTTCCGAGTTACATCTCTCTAAGGAAGCCACCTCCTAGTATGTGTTCATCTTTGCATACATCTACCCAACTCCCATTGGAGTGAAAGCTATCTCACCAAAATCTACTACCATCTGTCCCATCATATGTATCCCTCCTGCCATTTCTTCATCTAAGCCACCCCTGTGTTTGCTTGCCAGCAAGGATGTCAACATCTCCACTTCCAATGCCACCGACCCTTTCCGGATTTAAAACCTTCTCAAGCCCACTACCACAAAAAATGGGCTTGGGCTAAGCCCAGACCCATGCACACTCTCAATCAGCCCATCCTTGAGGGTGGTCTGTGGGACAGAATTTTCTGCTCCATCACCCTCCCCTCTGTTGTAGCATCCATCTGTCTCCTTTCAAAGAGGCGCTTGGTGCTCGCAATCCTCCGTAGCAAACTTCTACTTGATACTCCCCTCTGGTCTTTCTTGCTATATCCTCACCAAAGTCGCTACATCTCCAACCCTACTCTCGATCTTCTCAGGTGTTCATATCGCTCTCGGCTCTTTGCATTCATACGGATCAATCTCTGTGAGCTCCCCAGAACAGAAGCCAATCAGTATAAACACATCCTGTATTCAAAGCTCAAAAGGAAGATCCAAATTCTGTATCCTAAACTCTTCGAACCGAACATCCCATCCCTCCCCCCCCACCAAAGGATGGTGGCAGCGAAGATGATTGATCCAGATCCTCTGGATGGAGAGAAATCCACATAGCAGCAGAGCTTAGGGAAAAATAACATCTTCTGATGTAATCCCACATCTTTCCTTAAGCCAGTCCCCAGCTCTTTTACAGGAGACATCCCCTTTAATGTCTGCCCATTATAAAAAGTCTTCCATGAGTTCTGGATAACATTAGGGTGAACCTTCACTAAACAGACCTCCCCGACTCCTTCCACACATCCCCAATCGTCTGGAAGAAGTGAGTCAGTCTTCTTCTCTGCCGTAGCCTTTGTGGATGTGCCTACTTTGTCACAGCATCCCATAAGATTTTGATGGATGGACTGATTTCACCATCCCCTCTTTCAATGTCTGCATTTGCCTCTTCCTTCTCATTTCCTGCTCTGACCTTCTTTGCTTGTGCTATTTCATTTGATTAATGACTGCTGGCCCATGCTTCGCTTTCTGACCTTTCAGCTTTCTACCTGAGAAGCTTTTCTCGTCGAGCTGGTTAATAGATTCTCCAATCTTTGTAACAACACGTTGATCAATGGTTGAACTCAGTGCGGGAAAATAAGCATTAAAAATATATATATTGTGGGCTTGTTCAATGCTTCATTCTTTTGGAAATGTGCTTAGAAAGGAATGGTTGTTGGTTCCAGGGAAGGAAGGTAAACTTGATTTGAATCATTAACAAAGTAAAGAAAAGTGGTTAATTGAGGTGAGAAGCTCCAGCTCTACAACTAAGGATCGTCACTTTTAGGAATTTATTGCTTTATCTTTCTTAGGCATTGTTGTCAATCAGGGGCAAAAAACCAAAGACAAAAAAGAAGGTAATTCTGAGTAAATGGTTGAAACCGAAGGTTGGTCGGGTTAATGTGAATGCAGATGGTTCCCTAGAGGAAACCTAGGTTTGGGTGGAAGCAGTGGATGCTGTAGGGACCATTGGGAGAGGTTGATTTTCACTTATCACCATCACTATGAAGCAATTTCAAAGGTGGTGGCTAAAAGGCAATCTTGGATGGCTTGTGATAGTGCCTAAGTCTGGGAATTGAAAGTGATTGCAAGATGGGGATAGATGGTTTAGTTTCCAATGCTTCTCCTCCTAGGCTTTCTTCGTATTGGTGAATTTCCTCATATCTTGTCTACAGGGAAAGTAATGGGGTGGCTGATAGATTGATGAAAAGAACAAGCCTTAAAAGAGTTTGATTTTGCTCAATCCAGGTCCGGCCTAACCCATTTGCCACCCTAGTTGAGAAGGTGTTCAGTACAAAAATTAAAATCTTTGGAGAAAGTTTCTTTCTAAAACAATTTTCAACTTTATTGACGATAATCACATTAATCAACAGTTCCCATGTCCTTGCATGCTCAGCAAAATGGGATCTCTGAGCGGACATACAGATATTTTACAGAGCCTGGATTGAAATGTATCTGTTGGAGCATGATTCCCAACATAATAGGTTTGAATCATTCTCTATGTTAGTATATCCAACCTATCCTTTGCCTACTCCAGTTCTAAAAATGGTCACTCTATGAGCTACTCTTCGAGAGTCAGCCTGATTACAGGCTTCTGGTTTTGCTTTGTACCCCAACATGACTTCCATTTATCCTAACAAATTCACCCCCAAAGTGAAAAAGTGTGTTCATTTTGTTATGTATTATCGCAGGGGCTATAAATGCATTGATACCTCCACAAGTAAACTAATAGCTTCTTAACATGTTTTTGACAAGATGTCATTTCCATTCGTAGAACTATACTCCACATGGAACCCAAGCAAAAATGTGCACAAAGCATAAACATAGTTTTCAAGTGGTACAATGTTGTGATTTTTAACTGTAAAATGTTGCATACATAAGGATATTTGACATAAATGTACAAGGTTGCCTCAAAATATTAGCAATGTTAAAGAAAAACCTCCTTTCACTTCGTTTCTAGCTTTTGTGGAAGGATGTTTTGTTCCACATTAGCTAGAAACCAAGTTGCCAACGTGGATTGTTTGTTCCAGAATGTGTTAAACGCTCCCATGATTCCATCTAAAGAAAATGCCTCAAGACATGAATGCGAGAATAACAGGTCAGAGCTGCAAGCATCATGTTCATATTTGAAGCAGTCAATGCACAGGTCCACCAGCATTCCTGTAACATTCCAAACAGTAGCTTAAGGAGAAAGTTGCAGATTTTTTTTAATTAGAAAATTAGTTACTAAGGAAAGAGTTTTAGGGGTCGTTTGGCATCTCTACTCTAATTCAATAAGAGCTACTTCAATAAGCTCTTTTTGCTCTGGCTCTTGTTTTAAATAAGCTCGTTCGGTGAAATCACGTTTTCAAGTCCAAAAAAATCTATTATTTGAAATAAGCACATTTGATAAAATCTTCAAATAAGAGCTTTTTTCAGGGGTAGTTGATGTAATTTTTAAAGATTACAACAACTCTATTATAAGACCAATCCAAATGGTGGTTATGGTGGATCTCACCATAGATGAACCACGCCCCAAATGACAAAAGAATGGATTACTAGAATCTCCATATTTTAAGACATTTGGACCATCAATTATCTCATACATTAGATGTGGATCAACCATCAGATGCAGCCCACCTTTAATGTGGATGGTCCATTATGTGAGCCAAACCTTCAAAGTGGGCCATCCATCATACAAGGCCTGTCTTAGATGTGGATCATTCATCATTAGGGGGGCCCACCTTGATGTAGGTCATCCATCATGTGGGGCCCACCATGATGGGGACATCAGAGGACCTACTCGGGTGTACCAGAGACAGAGGCGACCACCTACATCAGCCCTACTTTTTTTGTGAATGGGAGACGAGTTCCGGATGGGGCCCACCGGGCCATTTTGAAGACCCTATATGCATTGGACATGCATAAGGAAGACTCCACTTTGGGATGATGCATGTGGGCTGCTTAAGAGACCATTTTAGTCATAGGAATTTTATTTTGTGTCGATTCGATTGTTGGATCTTGTCGATCAGGCCATTGGGCCGCCAGATCTTTCAAATCTGGGCCCCTTAAACTCTGATCTTGCTTTCTTTATGTTTTTATTGTTTTTAGGATTTATTTAATGGTTGAGATTGATAATAAGTGTTTTAGTTTCCTTATTTTGGATGGTGGGCCATTTCACTTAAGTGGCATAATCGTAATTATGTTGATATTTCATTATAAAAGCAACGGGGGCGGGGGGGGGGATCCAACCCTAGTGAAGGAGATTGAGAAGAAAAGAAAAAAAGAGAAGCTCTCTTGTGTGAACGTATTTTTCCTTTTTGTTTTTAGGGTTTGTCAGAAAGCTTCCCTTCCAATTAAATTGTGTAAGGGTACAGGCTTGTTTAGTGGTGGATTCCCCAGGGTACATTTTTCCTCTTTCTCTTCTCCAACAAGGTATTCTTCTTCCTCTATTTTCTTCATCATTCCCTTTCCCTTGCAACCTTCTGAACCCATCAAAACCCAACCAAATATACCTCTCTCTCTCTCTCTCTCTCTCTCTCTCTCTCTCCCTCCCTCCCTCCCTCCCCATGCATGGACCCACACGTGCATATGTGCGTCCATATGGGCAGCCATGTGTGGACTCCCGTTTGGTGTTTTTCCTCTTTGATTTCCCTCCAAACCTAATTAATCCCTAGATTTTTTAAATCCCTAGAAACCCAATTCCTCAAATCTCCATACATGAATCCAAAACCCTAATGAAATTGAAATTTTTGTGAAACTTCTTTCAAATCAGAAATTTGCTTGCATCATTGTCTATCCACGTGGTTGTTGCACTACACACGCTAGATTGGAAGTCCCTACTTCCAAGTGGGCCACTCTTGAATTATTTTATAGTTACATGCACTGCGTATGTGATAACCTAGGACCTTCGTGTTATAAATCTGAATTTCCAAATCACTTACATGAATAAGTTTGATTTTTACATGGTGATTGCTGAAATTAATGTGTAATTGATCTCTCATCTTGCATCTTAGGATAGTTTCCATCATCCTACATCAAATTTGGTATCAAAGCATAGGTCTAGCATAGGATAAGTGTTTGACAAAATTCCTATACCCATAGTAAAACATATATATCGCATATAGCTTACTGAATTTTCTGATCTAGCTTGCTAAATTTTCTGCATAGATATTTTCAAAGTCCTATGGTGCTGGAATTTTCAGATTTAGTGACTTTAAGACACCTAGTTGCTGAATTCTTAGTTTTAACCTTATTAAAATCATTCTAGGGTTGTCCATAGGGTTTAAGGAGCGAAGGGTCATCATACATAAGATACATGTGCATCATATAGTATCACATTGAGCGTCATCAAATCTGATTTTTGTATTGCATTCATCATATAGTACACATACAGCTAGGTTGTCTCTAATTAGGGTCGTTTGGTGCATGCAAACGCGAACATATCGTGGTTTTGGTCTATTCCCTACCATGAACTTAGATTAGATTGTCGAGGCTCTCGAAAAGATTAACCACCGTTTGACGGCCAAAGAGACACAATCGAACTACTGCCGCACACTTAACTACCAGCAACCAGCGTATCATGCGGCTAGAGGCTACCTCTCACGATACCCCCGTCACTTATGAAGACCACTAATCTCGGGCAGGAAAACAATCGGATGAGGACCCAATTGAGCGGGGCCCGATCCCAGTAGAACCCATTAGGGGTCGTAATAGGAACCTTAGTCGAGGAGTAGGTCATGTAGGACCGCGTGCCCACGTGTCCCGTACAGAGTTGTGGTATCATTACGACCATGAGGAATAGGTTATGAAGAGTGTCAAAGTCGATGCTCCCAATTTTGATGGTCGCTTGACACAAAGCATTTCATTGACTGGATAGCAGGCATGGATCACTTCTTCGAGTGGCATGATATGTCAGATTACCGTCGAGTGAGATTCGCTAAGATGAAGTTGACAGGTCAAGCCAAGTTGTTCTAGATCAATATAGAGCGGAAGGTAGAGCAGCGTGGAGATGAACCCATTACATCATGGGTTGATATGAAAGAACTTCTTAAAGAAAAATACATCCCGCTCTCCTACCATGATTGCCTTTTAGATCAGTGGCAATCCTTGAGGCAAGGGTCGATGCCTGTATCGGATTATATCGAGAGATTCGAGGAGTATATGATGCGATTGATGTCGATGAATCTCCTACTGCGATCCTGTCTCGTTTTAGGATGGGCCTACACCCTGAGATTAGGCGTGAGCTCATCCCTCATGATGTTGGTACACTAGAGGAGGCCTACCTTAAGGTAGAGGAGTTTGAACGATACCTAGTAAAAGTGACTATGAGCAGTGTTCGAAATATCAGTATCGCACAATGTATTGCACCCTTGGGATACAAATACATATCGGTTATCGCACGGGATATATTGTTTGCATCGCATAATTTATCGCACTTTTTGGGAAACATGGGAAAACATTGGGAAAATGGTTGAATTTTTCAATAAAACTTCAGAGATGGTTAAAAAAGACTTTAATACACACTTTTAAATCATAACATCTTTTTTTAAAAAAAAAAAAGGTGCAAACAATAGGTTTCCTTTATATAAGGTCACAAGCCATGCGCTGTCTGATTGAACTAAGTCAACTATATTCAAATATAATGTATTAACATTTATAAATGAATCAAAACATGTACAAAAACACAACTAAGTGGACCCCACCACAAAAAACAGTGGGGACAGTGACACCCACTGTTGAAACCTTCCTAGGACCCACCGTTGAAACCTTCCTAGGGCTCACCATGAAACATTCAATCACCACTGTTTCTTTTAGTGTGGTCCACATGAGATTTTGATCAACCTCATTTTTGGGCAATGCCCTAAAATGATTTGAAAAAATGGATGGATGGCGCAGATAAAACACATACATTATTGGCTACTGGTATAGAGCACTAGTAAGCCATCACATGAAACAGTGATTATTGAACGTTCACCATTAAAAATATATCAAGGCCTACTTTAAATAGATCCTCAATGTTTATTTGTCATCCAAACGGTTGATAAGGTCAATCAAAGCTGAATGAAGGAAATATATAAAGATTAGTGTAAACCAAATCTTTTGTGGCCTATAAAATACTTTTAATGGTCATTCACCAGTTTTTCTGGTGTGGTCCACCTGTTTAGTTTTTCGTGTAACGTCCTTAAATTATATGAAAAGTGGATGGACGGCCTGGATAAAACATAAACATCAATGTGGACCCAACAGAGCCCATGACAGACGTTTGTTCGTCTCTGCGCATCCATTAAAAAAGTATCCAAATTGTGTCCTACACAACCCATCTCCAGCTTCGAATGAGTAGCAGCTTTGATTGGCCATCGTGATGTATGAGTCTTATCCACACAATCCATCCACTTTTTGGCATCATTTTAGGGTATAAGCCCAAAAATGAGGAAGATCCAAGGCCCAAGTGGACCACACCACACGAAGCAGCGGTGAAAATGATTCTCACCGTTGAAACTTTTCTAGGGCCCACCGTGATGTTTATTTTCCATCCAACCTATTCATAAAGTTATGTAGATCTGGATGAATAGAAAACACAAATATCAGCTCCATCCAAAACTTTTGTGGCCCCAAGAAGTTTTCAACGGTAAGAGTTTAATCCCCATTGTGTAGTCCACTTGATCTTGGATCTGCCTATTTTTGGGTTTATATCCTAAAATGATATGAAAAAAATGGATGGAAGATGTGGATAAGACCCATAAATCACGTGGCCGCTCAAAGCTGGGAAGCGGATTGGCTGCTGTACCACACATCGGCTATATAGTTGGTGTAGATACATGTCGTGCGAAGACGAGCGCCAACGCTCCTCAAGCTCCGAGTTGTACGAACGGTTCAAAGGAGATCAAAGTTACATGGCCCCACAATGATGTATTTATTATATCCACACCGTTCATACATTTTTAGAGATCATTTTAGAGCATTACACAAAAAATGAATCATATCCAAAGCTCAAATGGACCACACTAAAAATAGCAGCGAGGATAATGATTTTCACCGTTAAAAAATTTGTAAGGCCCACCATAACGTTTATTTTCCATCCAATCTGTTATTAAGGTCACTAATAAGGTCACAAATACATGGATGAAGAGGAAAAACAAATTTCATATCGATACGAAACTTCTGTGACCCCCAAAAGGGTTTCAATGGTAGATGTTCAATCACCCCCATCTTTTTGCAGTGTGGTCCAACTGATCTTTAGATCTGTATTATTTTTCGGCTCAAGCCTTAAGACGAGCTCACCAAATAGATGGACGGTTAGGATATAACACATACCTCATAATCAAACCTGCAGAACTTGCTGACGTCAATACCCCAGCTATATAGCTGGTGTGTGGTACACCAGCCAATCCCCTTCCTCAAAGTTGTAGCTCGTTCCCAGCTTCCGAAGATGGCATCCTCAACAGAGATAGGGTTCCGATCATCCCGGAACCCTGAAATTCTAAAACTTTTCTAAAAAAATCTCCCAAATCCCCAAAGTTTTGGCAGACCGCTAGCTCTTGACTGAGTGGCCCCATGGTTCCAATCACTCAGGTACCGAAATCCCCTCTTATGAAAGATTTTCCCTCTTTTTTTTTTTTTTTTTTTCTGATTTTTCGATAAATTTGCGGATACAACACGATAATATCGCTAATATCAGCGATTTCGCAACAAAAATTGTGCAATATTACGCGATATATCGCACGATAAAAGGAATTTTGGTTTTTTTAAAAAATAAAATTTCCGAGGGTATCGGATGGGTTTCGTCTTGATGGGTAGCGATAACGATAATATTGGCCGATATATTGACCGATAGTATCGATATTAAGAACACTAACTATGAGATGGTTTGGGTCTCATGGTTCCAGTAGCAGGGTTGCTCCTCGGGGAGCCAAACCTAACCTTGGGAGCCAGACCAAAGCCCCAACTGATGCTCCCACCTATAATAGAGATGTTAAAGGTAAGGGCCTAGTTAGCACTAGTTTGAAGGGAAGTGATCACGTGCAATGTTTCCGTTGCAATGGTTATGGTCACCTCGCAAAAGAATGCCCAAATAAAGAAAGGGGTAAAGCTCTTAGGGGTCGTTTGGCACCGTGTATTGGAGGGGATTGGAGGGGATTTGAGTTGGTTTCAAATCGCCTGGTTGTTTGGCAGCATAAAGTAACTGGGGGTTTTAAATCCAGGGGGTTTCCAATCCCCTCTTTGAGGGGGTTTGTAATCCACAGCGAGAGCTTGGATTACACTTAAAATCATTTCAATAGTTGCAGGTGTAACATGTGTGTCACTATACACTATCATTCTATTGGGCACATGGCCCACTAATGATGATCAGCACCGTCCAAACATTTTCCATGTAAATCAGCACCGTCCAAACATTGTCCATGTAAATCAACAACTAAAAATCGTTGGCTAGTCACTCAGACATGATCTTGTGCTTGTGGCCCATCTGAGACTTGGAATTTCATCATTTTCGGGCAAAGCATATATTTCAGCGGGCTTATCACAACCATTGTGTCAAAAATTACATATCTCACTAATTAGAGATATTAAAGTTGATTTAGTAATTAAATTTAAACCCCTGTAAATATACCATGGATAGGTACTTTTGGATTAAAGTTGATTCACACTCTAGGGTGCCAAACACATTGGGAGGATTGCAAATCCAGGGGATTTCTAATCCTGGGGGTTCCAAATCCACGCTCCCATACAGGCCATTATGATAGATGGGGCAGATGAGGATGACGAGGATAATTGCACTGTAGAGGAACATGAGCCTGATATTGATGCTAGTGATGAGGAGTTTGATGAGCGAGAAACCCACACTCTCGCAGTAGTCAGATGCGCCTTTGCCCAAGCTAAAGAAAATGATGATTGGCACGTGAACACAATCTTTTACACTTATACCAAGTGTAGAGAAAAGAATTGTAAAGTGATCATGGATAGTAGCAGTTGTACCAACGTGGTCTCTACCAGCACCATAATCGACTGGGCTTGAAAGCCGAGTCTCACCCTCAGCCCTACAGAGTGTCGTGGGTTGATGAGTCATCCATTCCAATCTTACAACGATGTTGTATCCCCATCCAGTTTGGGTCGTATAAAGATTTTTTGTGGTGCAATGCGGTTCCCATGGATGTCGGCCACATCACCTTGGGTAGGCCCTGGTTATTTGACTTGGATTTTACAATATTTGGTCGCTCGAATATTTGTACATTCATGTTTGAGGCCAAAAAAATTAGATTGAGTCCTATTCCACCCAAGAGCATACCGAAAAAAAAAAAAAAAAAGATCACCAAGAAGGGTGGTCCTGGAACTCTCAAGGAAGTCCAAACCTAAGTCTCTTCATATTATTAATGCAAAAGAATTTGAAGGAGAAACTTAGGAGAATTTAAAGGTGTATGCCCTCGTGACTAGGGAGGTTACCCCTAGGTTGGTGTAGAGTTGCCTAGTGAGGCGATTTCAGTGATGGATGAATTCAATGATGTCTTTCCTGATGATCTCCCAGATGAGCTTCTAACTATAAGGGACATCCAACACACCATTAATATTGTCCCTAGGTCGACTCTCCCAAACCTACCTCGTTACAGAATGAATCCTGCGGAGCATGCAGAACTCAAGAAGCAAGTTGATGAGCTTCCTAGGAAAGAGTTCATTCAGGAGATCTTGAATCCATGTGTCGTGCCCGCCCTTCTGACGCCCAAGAAGGATGACACATGGCGTATGTGTGTGGATAGAAGGGTTATCAACAAGATTACCGTTAAGTACCGGTTTCCTATACCGCGTCTTGACAATGTGTTTGACATGATAGCCAATGCCACAATTTTCTCCAAAATAGACCTCAAGAGTGGGTATCACCAGATCTATATTCACTCAGGTGATGAGTAGAAAATGGCCTTCAAGATGAAGGATGGGTTGCACGAGTGGCCAGTCATGCCTTCTGGGCTGACCAACACCCCAATTATATTTATGCGGGTGATGACCCAGGTGTGAGACCCTTCATGAGGAAGTTCTTAGTCGTGTACTTTGACGCCATCCTTATTTATAGTATGACTAAGGAACAAAACCTCCACCATCTGAGGCAAACGTGCAGATCCTTAGGGCAGAGAAGTTACATGCCAACCTCAAGAAGTGTTCGTTTTTGTCTAGTAGTGTCATCTGCTTAGGTTTTATCATGTCATCTGAGAGCATGTTTGCAAATTTTGAGAAAGTCAAGGCCATAGTCAGTTGGCCTGAGCCGCGTAATATTTATGAGGTTCGAGTTTCCACAACTTAGCCACCTTTTATAAACGGTTCATTAGAGGGTTTAATTCCATCATGGCTCCCTTTACCGATTGCATAAAAAAGGGGTGTTCCAATGGATTAAAGCCACCTCTAAGGCGTTTAAGGAGATTAAGGTCAAGATTATTGAAGCTCTTGTCATGCGACTTCCGGATTTTTCCAAGGCTTTTGAGGTTGTTTGTGATACATCTGGTATAGGTATAGGTGAAGTGCTTAGTTAGGAAGGGCACACTGTGGCTTTTTTTAGTGAAAAAATGAATGAAGCAAAGCAAAAGTACTCTACCTATGATAAGGAATCATATGCGGTGGTGCAGTACTTGAGCCATTGGCGACATTATCAATTACTGTACGAGTTTATCTTATTCTTTGACCATGAGGCTTTGCGCTATCTCAACTAGCAAAAGAAGTTGAACCCAAAGCATGCCAAGTGGATCCAAATTTCTCCAAGAGTATACTTTTGTGTTGAAGCACAAGGCCAAGGTTGAGAATAAACTTGCTGATGCATTGAATCGTAGGGTTGCGTTACTCCACTCCATGAGCGTCCAAGTAACTGGGTTTAAGCATTTGAAGGAAGATTATCCTAGTTGCCCAGATTTTGAAGAGGTGTACATATCATTGTTAGATGGTCAGTTTAAGAGTAGTAGTGAGTGTCCTAGTCAGTAAGTTTTTGTTTAGAGGTGATAGATTATATATATCCAGGGTATCCGAAATCGGTTACGTTTCGGCCGTAACGGCCGATACGTAACGGTAACGGTGGGACCCGTTACGCGATACGGGGTCGAAACGGCCGTTATGGAATTCTGTGACCGTAACGGCCGTTACAGACCCGTAACGGCTGTTACGGGCCCTGAAAAAAAAAAAAAAACAAAAAACAAAAAAAAAAACCTTACCTTTTTTTTTCCTTTCTTTTCTTCTTCTTCTTCTCTTTCTTCTTCTTCTTCTTCTTCTTCTCGAGCAGCTGCGGCTGCGGCTGCTTCCTTTCTTCTTCTTCTTCTTCCTCTCTCTCTCACTCTCTCTCTGTCTCTCACTCTCTCTCTGTCTCTCTCCCAATCTCTTCTTTCCCGTTTCCCTCTTTTTTTCTTTTCTTTCTTTCCCTCTTTTTTTCTTTTCGTTTCCCTCTCCGTTTTTTTTTTTTAATTTGCCGCGGCTGACTGCGGTACGTGTCACGCAAAGACGAGCGCTGACACTCCTCGAGCTCCGAGTTGTACGAACGGTTCAAAGGAGATCAAAGTTATATGGGCTCCACGGTGATGTATTTATTACATCTACACCGTTCACCTATTTTCAGAGATCATTTTAGAGCACCAGCCAAAAAATGAATTATATCCAGAGATCATCTGGACCACACCAAAAATAGCAGCAGGGATAATGATTTTCATGGTTAAATAATTTAGGGCGCACGTAACGTTTATTTTCCATCCAATCATATCAGACCCAAGTGGGCCTCACCATAATGTATATATTTTATCCATATCGTCCATCCATTTTGCAACGTCATTTTAAGTCAGGATTCAAAAAATTAGTAATATCCAAATCTCAGGTGGACCACACCATAGGAAATAGTGGTTATAGAATGTAAAAATTTCCTAAAGTCCACTGTAATGTTTATTTTCAATCTAACCTGTTAATTGGGTCACATTGACGTGGATGAAAGGAAAACACCCATGTCAGCTTGATCTAAAACTTTTCTAGCCCTCAATAAATTTTTAATGGTGAACGTTTAATTATTATTGTTTCTTACGGTGCAATCCACCCGAGCTTTGGATGTGCCTCATTTTTGGGCTCATGCCCTAAAATTATTTGGCAAAATGGATGAATGGTGTAGATATAACACATTCATCACGGGTGAGGCCCAAAAAACTTTGACACGTGTGTTGCACTTTACATCCGAGTCCCTCCTAATTCAAACCTTAAAAAATTGTACAAGAGACATATATTAACTTGAAATTTGACAATTAAATTATGGATTGCTATTGCTAACTCACAATGCCAAAATCAAATTATTTGAATAGTTTTAATTGTTAATTTGTAAACTTTTATTTTTTAAAATAGGGCCTTTTGATTTTATTTTATTTTTATGATTCACTATCCAATAAATGTCCACCAATTTATAAGTGGGATAATGACAATAAATGGCATGAATTTGAGGCTGATTTGGAGAATAAATTGGTCCTCCAAGTCAGCCCCAAATTGGCAACGCCATCTACCTGAATTTAATTTAATTTTTTTAAAGAACTATTGGGAGAAATGATATCAAGATGTTAAGTATATAAATTACATATTTAAAAAATTAAATATATGAATTTTGTAGTCAAATTCAAGTTACCTGGTTAAAAAATTAATCAGACAGTCCGATACAACTTCTCACCAAAGAGTGGACCGTTACACCACCATAAACATGTTCCAATTTATAAATGAATGCATATTTGGAATGCTTAGAATATTCTGGATTTAATCCATATTTTTTCATATTTTTTTGGCAAAAAAAAAAAATTGCGCCGTTACGGCCCCGTATCGCCGTTACGCCCCCGTATCCGTATCGGTTTCGGAGGGCACCGTTACGCCAACCGATACCGATACGGGACACCTTGTATATACCCCATATGTCTATCCATGACTTTCTTGTCTGGAAGCTTTATTCTGGAGGGATAGCTAGTCATTTTGGGCATGACAAGACTATTGCCCTTGTAGATGAGCATTTTTATTGGTGAAATCTCAAGCAAAACGTGGCTAACATTATAGGGCAATGTAGGAATTAACAACTGGCAAAGCAGAGGAAGCAGAACACCGGTCTATATACACATTTGCCAGTCCCCCATGCACCATGGGTTGATATTAGCATGAATTTTGTGCTTGGGCTGCCCAAGATGATTAAAAAGCACAACTCCATTTTTGTAGTTGTGGACCGTTTTTTCAAAAATGGCTCACTTTCTCCCATGTTCTAAAACGTCTAATGCCATTAACATGGCCAAGATATTCTTTGGGGATGTAGTTCGTCTGCATAGTTTGTTGAAGAACATTGTGTCAAATCGATATGTGCGGTTTATGAGTTATTTTTAGAAAACTCTATGGCACATGATGGGAACTAAGTTGCCGTTCTCTTAAGCATATCATCCTCAGACTAATGGTCAGACGGAAGTTGTCAATCGAAGCTTAGGGAATTTGCAACGATGTCTGGTGGGAGACCATATTAGAACCTATGATGTAATTTTGCCCATAGCTGAATTTGCATACAACAATTTCATCAATAGGACCACAGGAATTGAGTCCATTTGAGATGGTATTTGGGTAGAAGCCTAGAATGCCTACAGATTTCATACCCATGTCTGTTTCACATAGGCCATATGAATCCGCAGAAGCATTTGCACGACATATCATGACTTGCATAGTGAGATCAAGAAGCGCATTAATGCTAGTAATCAATATTATAAAATCTCTGCATTTTCACATCGTAGGTTTAAGGAGTTTCAGGTGGGTGACTACGTCATGGTCCGCATTAGGCCCAAACAATTTCCACAGGAAACTGTGAGGAAATTGCATGCCCATAATGCAAGTCTAAATAAAATTTTGACAAGAGTGGGCCCTAATGCATATGTAGTGGATCTTCAATCTAACGTGGGTATAAGTGCAACATTCAATGTGGCGAACCTTGTGCCTTGTGACGAACCCACACATCATCTTCTAGCCCTCTTGCAATCCTTTCTCTTATCCCAGATGATGGTGTCACTGACCCCTTCCCCAGCCCATGGCCTTAACCAGATTTTACTTCCCACTCATTGCCTTCTCTTCCATCACTACATGATCAGAAAGAAGAGATTGAGGATGTGCTGGACCACCAAGCGGTCTCTACTCGCCGTGGAGGATATCACAAACACCTCGTGAAGTGGAAGAATAGGCAGGAGTCGGACAACACCTGGATTACCGAGGCAAAGTTTCAGCACATTGATCCTGAACTCCTCGAGCGTTATCACATATTTATTTCGCCAGTGGTGAATTATACTCAGCCGAGGTGAATTCTTCTCTGCTAAGGAGAATTGATGGGGACATCAAAGGACCTACTTGGGTGTACCAGAGATGGAGGCGACCACCTACATCAGCGCAACTTTCTTTGTGGATAGGAGACGAGTTTCAGGTGGGGCCCGAAGGGCCATTTTGAAGACCCCACATGCATTGGACGTGCATCAGGAAGAACCTAATTTGGGATGATGCATGTGGGCTACTTAGGAGACCATTTTAGTCATAAGAATTTTATTTCATGTCAATTCGACCATTGGATCTTGTCGATCAGGCCATTGAGCCGCCAAATCTTCCAGATCTAGGCCCCTTAGACTCTGATCTTGCTTCCTTTATGTTTTTAGTTATTTTTAGGATTTATTTGATGGTTGAGATTGATAAGTGTTTTAATTTCCTAATTTTGGATGATGAGACATTTCACTTGAGTGGCATAATCATAATTATGTTGATATTTCATTATAAAAGCACGGGGGGTGGATGTCCAACCCTAGTGAAGGAGGTTGAGAAGAAAAGGAAAAAAAAAAGAAAGAAGAGAAGCTCTCTTGTGTAAAGGTATTTTTCCTCTTTGCTTTTAGGGTTTGTGAGAAACCATCCCTTCCAATTCAATTGTGGAAGGGTAGAGGCTTGTTTGGTGGTAGATTCCTCAAGGTACATTTTTCCTCTCTCTTCTCCAGCAAGGTATTCTTCTTCCTCTCATTTCTTCCTCCTCCTTCCCTTACAACCTTCTCAATCCATCAAAACTCAAACCAAATCAACTCTCTCTCTCTCTCTCTCTCTCTCTCTCTCTCTTCTATCCATGCGTGGACCCGCACATGCACACATGCGTCCGTACGGGCAACCACGTGTGGGGCCCCCTTTGGTGTTTTCCCTCCAAACCTACTTAATCCCTAGATCTTTTAAATCCCTAGAAACCCAATTCCTCAAATCTCCATACATGAATCCAAAACCCTAATGAAAATAGGAAATTTTCTCCAAATCAGAATTTTGCTTACATCATTATCCATCCACGTGGTTGTTGCACTACCCACACTAGATTGGAAGTCCCTACTTCCAAGCGGACCACTCTTGAATTATTTTATAGTTACGTGCACCGCATATGTGATAACCTAGGACCTTTGTGTTATAAATCTGAATTTCCAAATCAATTATGTGGATATGTTTGATTTTTACGTGTTGATTGCTGAAATTAATATGTAATTGATCTCTCATCTTGCATCCTAGGGTAGTTTCCATCATCCTACATCACACCATCAATGCTAATTGTCCTCTATGTGGGGCCCCTCAATGTCCACCACCCATCACTCATAACATCGAATCCACATTTGATGTGTCCATGGTGTGGGCCCTACCTTCAAAGTGGATTGTCCATCATGTGGGGCCCACTTTTGATATCCACCATTCATCATGTGGGGCACACTTTCTATGTGGATCATCCATCATGTCGCCCACTTTGGATATGGGTCATCCATCATGTGAGACCTTGGATGTTGATCGTCCATTAGATGGGGCTCACTTGATGTGGGCCATCCATTATGAGGGGCTACACTTTGATGTGGGCCATCCATCATGTGAAGCCCACTCCATCCATTATGTGGGCTCACCTTGATGTGGACCATTCATTGTGTGGGGTCCCACCTTCAATATGGGTCATTCATCATGTGGGCCCACCTTAAATGACCATCATCCATCATGTGGGTCCCACCTTTGATGTGGACTGCCCATCAAATGGGACTCACTTGATGTGCATGTTCCGTCATGCTAGGCCACACTTTGATGCGGGTCATCCATCATGTGGGGCCTACCTTTGATGTGAATTGTTCATTACATAGGCCCACCTTGATGTGGGGCCCCACATTCAATATAGTCATTCATCACGAGGGGCCTAACTTTGATGTCCACCATCCATCATGTGGGTCCCACCTTTGTTGTGGACTATCTATCATGTGGGGCCCACTTGATGTGGATAGTCCATCATGTGGGACCCACCTTTGATGTTCACCATCCATCACAGTCCCACCTTTGTTGTGGACCATCCATCATGTGAGGCCCAACCTTCAATATGGGTCATTCATCATGTGGGCCCACCTTTAATGTCAACCTTCCATCATGTGGTCACACATTCAATGTTCACCATCCATCATGTGGGTCCCACCTTTGATGTGGACCATCCCTCAGGAAGGGCCTGCTTGATGTGAATTGCCATCATGTGGGGCCACACTTTGATGTAGGGCATCCATCATGTGGGGCTCACCTTTGATGTGACTGTGCATTATATGGGGCCACCTTTGATGTGGACCATTCATCGTGTGAGGCCCACCTTCAATATGGGTTGTTCATCATGTGGGCCTACCTCGAAGAGATTGTAAAGAGAAGAGAAGAGGGTAAGATGAGAATTACTTGAAAAGTTTAAGGACAAACTTGTCCAAAAATTAGTCCAAAATGTCTACCCACTTAAGCCAAATAAGCTCCATTTCAAAAAAGTAACCCTTCCCTAATTTATAAAATCAGAGCTTATTTGCTACTTTCTAAACAAATAAACACTCTGATAAGACTTTTACCAAAAAGTCTAAAAACTTTTTTTTTTTTCGTTATATATATAGAAATAAGCAAATAAGCTCTCATTTGTAGAGATGTCAAATGCCCCCATAGTGATTAGGAATAAGATTAAATCGATGCCTCAAACAGAAGATATTTTAGGGTTTTATGTTGAGAGAAGGAATGGAGTCTTCCCCTGTTTTATTTGAGAAATTGTGAAGCTTTTAACTTTACTCTGGAAGCGTCTTAGCAATTATGAATGCTTTCCCATAATGTCCTGGTGTGGAAATTCATTTCCGACGTTAATGAACTGTTTGGCAATTTGCATTCTTACACATGAGTTCTAGTTTTGCATTCTTAGACATAAGTGCAGGTTAAATGAGTTTATTAAAACTTTTATCTTGTTATTTTGTAAGGTATTTGAATTTATTCCATCGCAAATCTTAATTATTTGGGTCTTTCTTGTATCTACCCTTGCAGCTTAGGTTTAGAGAGAGAGAGAGAGAGAGAGAGAGAGAGAGAGAGAGAGAGAAGGAGAGAGAGAGAGAGAGAGGATACAAGCTTTACCATAAACATCAGAGAGGTATGACAATTAGAAAGAAAATAATTTGAAGATAAAACAAAAGGGCATTGGATAATCATAACTCCTAAGGGGAAAATTTGTGAAAAAGGAAAAGACAAATTAATCTTGTGAACATAATTGAGGGTGCCAACATACATCCTATTGTAAGATTGTGGGATTTGACTCTGAAACTATCGAAATACATTACGAAAGAAGACATACATCAACCATAAAACTTATCCAATTAAAGAAAAAAGGGTTTTCAAAATGCGAGCAAAACATCCACTTTCTTTTCTTTTGTTTTCTTTACTTCTTCTGTTGCTTCTTCTTCTTTTTTAGATGTAAATCCAAAAGCACATGTCTTGCATTGACTACGAGAGATTAAATACGTACGTAAATGAACCCAATTTATGCAAGAAACATATAAATAATCACCCCAACTTGCAAATTAGACAAATGACACTAAAATAAATATTTCCTTATGAAAATGAAATCATGTAATTCAAACCATCTTCATAACTTTCCAAGAATGCCAGGTTTGAACTACTCACCCTGTGACAAACCACAAAGAAGTTTGTTATGCTGCCTTCAAGTATCCTATCCCCATCATTCGACAACAAGAGCTCCGTTGCTAGAGGCGGCCTCAACTTCTCCAAGCACTTCCTTGTCCTAACACGAAAAGAAAAGGAAAGAATTAACTGTAAGAGGGATGTTTAAACAAATGGAAACACACACACACACACACACACACATACCTGAGTCTAGTGAAAATCCCTTCCCACTTTGCTATAGCTCACCTGATTATTGGATCACATTGACTTTTGGGCCCTAGGGGTTTCATGACGTGACTCGTCTAGTGGGCACAGGGGGCTTTTGATTGGAGAGAGGGAGGGGGGTTGGCAACATATCCAATCCTTTTGAATGGCACACGAGGTGACCGATTTTTTATTCAAACCATTCATTCACTCATACAATTAGAAGCAAGCCATGGTGCAAAAATCATGCCAATCGGGTGATCCTTAGCTTCCGATCAATAGGATGGAAATGGATGGTCAAGAATGACCAGAGAAATAAAATAGGTCCAATCATCATATTGAAACATCTAAACATCTAATAGATAGATCCCACCTTTATTTCTTATGATTCTAGAGTAGCACTTTGATCTAATGATTCTAACCGTGTGATTTATGGCTTGTGGACAACAGACGGTTGTAACAAATTGGCCACATTCAAAAGATTAGGACCATCAATCGGAGTGATTCTTGCACCATGGCTTGCTCCTAGTTGCATGCATGAATGAATGGTTCATAACAACAACAGGTCACCCTGTGTACCATTTAAAAGCCCCACACACACACACACACAGATATATATCATCGTGACGACATTGTCGTCTAAGCCTTATCATCATTACGTATATATAATTCTATGACCCAACTAACGGCAGTTTTTGTTTGTGCTAGCAGTCAGTACTGCTTGAGCACTCTTCTCAATGATCCAAAGAATTTATCCAGTGGGCCCCACCATGATGGGAGATGACAGACGATCCCAGCCATCCAATTGTAATCACCCAGCAGATAGATGTTTAAAATACAGTGGACGGTCCATGTGCAATGGGAAAAAACCTTCCGCATGGTTGAATCATTCTACAGAGAAACTCTAAGTCCACTGCCAACCCATGTCCCGGAAGGGCTTGCCAGATGAAAGGCTGAGGTCACAGAAAGGTGGGGGCCCAGCTGCTTTAGGTCGAGCATGCTAAAAGAAAATTTTCCTACACAAACCTGACCCACTCTGACCACTTGGCTCTCGCAACATCCCTTCCGCAGCCAACAACAGCTAAATGTGCACTGTTCTCTGTCCCACCAAACACAGGCGGGACATAAATCCCAAAATGCACATACACATCCAGACCCATAGGAGGGCCCCCATTCCCACAGATGAGCGTTGTGACTGCCAATTCTTCACCATCAGATCTGCCGCCATCCTGCTGTTCTATCAACACAGACCGGAACCCAGCCCGTAAAGAGTCAGTAACCAAAGGCCGGAGTACAAAATCCCAACATGACGACGAGGATGATGATAACAATGTAGTTCTAGTCCTTTGGGAAATGAACAAATCAGGACAGGATTCGGCAAGAACTCGGGTGGAGTCGGCGAGCCTGAGCAGATGTCTTTCCCAAAACAACAAGGACGATGCATTGAAGTTTGTGCGAGAGGTCGTGTAAGCACCTGATGAGATGGGAGAAGGGTGATTAAGGCTCCTTGGGATGCCTGTAAATTTTGTAAGTGATAAATGATTTGCAGGTGTAAATCATTTACAGTCTGTCTTGTTGGCTTTAAGCTCTAATCTATTTACTGGTAAATAGTTGTCTATGTTTGGATAGCCTGCAAACTGTTTCGAGGGATTTCATTTGCAACTATAAGTTCAAAATTATAGCCGTTAGGCTGTAAATGATTTGCAGGTAAATGAAATCACAGTTTTTCAAAGGGATTTCATTTGCAGCTAAATGCTTTAGAGCCTGTAAGGGGTCGTTTGGATGCTTGTAAATGGGGCAAGTTGTAAATAATTTTCAAGGAAATCATTTACACTCTGTGTTTGGATAACCATTTTTGCTTGTAAATCATTTACAGGCTGTAAATGATTTACAGCATTTAACCCTATCTCATATATAGGCAAAAATGTGGGATTTCATTAACAGCCTAATGGCTATATTTTCAAATATTGGCTCTCCATTTACAAGACTTAAAAATTTACAGGCTATCCAAACACAAATAATCATTTACCTGTAAATCATTTACAGCTTACAGCCAAACAAGACAGGCTGAAAATGGTTTACACCCGTAAATCCTTTACCACTTAAACCATTTACAGGCATCCAAACCACCCCTAAATGATTTACAGACATTTTTCAGCATCCAAACACCGCCTGTAAATCATTCATCTGTATTTCATTTACAGCTAACCCAATTTACAGGTGTCCAAACGTCATGGGCTCATTTGGGAGCGTGGATTTGGATTTCTCTCAAATCCAAATCAAATCCAAATCCCTCCAATTACCTGCTAACAAACGAGCCTTTATTTTTACTGTGACATATAGATGAGGGCCGGTTCCTCTGCAACGTTTGTAGAATAAGCTTACTCTACAACTACACATCCGCTCCGTCCATCATGTGAGGCGCATCAACACGGTGGGACCTACACAATCTGGAAGGTATAAATGGTGGCTGACCCCATAACAACCGTTCCTTAAGGTTTGACTAACCTGTGTTTTGAATCGGCCTGATTTTTGGAATAAGATGGTGAAATTAAATAGGCATGAACAGAGTGTATGTAGGCCATACGTGACGATGGGAAGATGGAAGTACCAGAATGGGATTGGAGGAAGGTAGAGATGGAAGGGGTGTCTTGAGTCAGACAGGGGACGCCATTGACGACCAGGAACCTGCTACTCCCCATTTTCTATCTTTTTACTTGTACACTTTTCTCTGCCTGCCTGCTGGTGGAAGAAGGGTGCCTTCTTTCGTTCCATGGGGAGTGGGAGTACATTTTCCGACTCGTGGTCGGGGGAACGGCCACCGAAGTCGGTGAATCCTTGACTCTGCGACCCACCGTGATGTATGTACCTTACATCCACACTGTCCATCCGTTCTGTCAGCTCTTTTTAAGGCATGGACGAAAAAAATCGAAGCATATCCAGAGCCCAGTGGTAACACACCACAGGAAACAGTAGTGATTGAATACCCACTACCATTAGTGGGTGAGCCCCCGACCTTGGGGCCGAAATCGTTGTATGCGTTGTACATCCACTACATCCATAAATTGTTCCGGCTCATTTTAGGGCACCATTAGTGGGTGAGCCCCCGACCTTGGGGCCGAGATCGTTGTATGCGTTGTATATTCACTACATCCATAAGTTGTTCTGGCTCATTTTAGGGGCACAATCGAAGCAGATCTAAATCTAAAATGCATCAATTCACAAGAAACAGTGGACATTGACTATTAAAAACTTTTTTATAGGCCATAAAAATTCTGGATCAAGTTGATATTTGTGTTTTTTCTTTGTGAAGTCTGCATAATTTTATCTAGAAGTTGAATGGAAAATAAACATTACAAAAAGCATGAATGCACGGTATCTTTAGTTTGGTCACTTGAGATTCGGATCCGCTTCATTTTTGGGACTATAGCCTAAAATGATATGGAATAGCTAATCCACCGGGTTAATATACAATACATACATCAAGGTGGTCCCATAGTCGGGACTCACCGACTAAGTTGTTACCTTGGGAAGCGGTGCACCAAGATGCTCCATGGGGCCTATTGTGATGTGTGTGTGACATTGTCCCCATCGATCATTTGCCCTGGTTCATGTTTAAACTTGAAACCGAAACTAATAAAGCCTTTCGAAAACTCAATGGGCCACACCACATGGAAAGGTGAGGATGGCACACTATTTACACCTATTTTCGGTGCCCTAACATGGGTTAGTCAAAGGTTGTCACGTGTCAACACCATGTGACCGCAATTGGCATAAAACATACTCTCATCCGAGAGTATCATCGTTCATGTTTTCTTCGACAATATATATTTTGTTATAAATGCGAAGGCACGTCCCCTTATGCTCATCTTTAGGAGAATGAATCATGATACGTAGGCACGTTTATCATGTCCGTTAATGAGACAATGTGTCCACCACGCCTATAAGAGACCCGCCAAGAGAACAAATCTATCACAAATCTGGTCATAATATTCTTGATGAGGTTGTCTCTTGCTGTCCTTCTAAAATGGGAGATCTCCCCAGACACATTCAGAGTGGCTATAGCATTCAAAAAGATTCCAAATATCCTAAGATCAGACCAACATCCAAGTGAACCAAACCCACATCCGGAGAGAGACACATCAGCCAAGTCAGGTTCCCCATTCCGTACATTAATCGAAATTGAGAAAATGGGGGAACTAGATCAGATCTGCATCGATGACGCAACTATACCAAGTATCAAATCTCTCTATCACTCGAAACCATCACATATAGGATGGTTAAATGTAGGGTTGAAAGTTGGGTGGGTTCAACCCGACCGACCCGACATTGGATTAAGCTCGGTCATGATATGTCGGGTCCAATCTCAAGCTTGGGCTATACAAACACCAACCCGATAAAACTTGGGTTGGGCTCGGGTTGAGGTCTCGGGTTGCGACCCAACCCAAACCCGATCAATATATAAGTTACTTATAAATTATAATTGAGTGTGGATCGTTTGTGTCGAAGGCACACTAGTGATGTCGGGTCTCATTTGTCCACGTCATTTCCAAGGACTCAAGCTAACAAGACATGCTGGATTTCTCTCTCCTAAATAGATTGCGTGCTATGCAACATGACTTTTAAATGAGTAGTTGTCCTATATTTTAGCTTGTTTTTTTAAAGAAAAAAAATCAAATTCTTTATGATGGATAATCACATATATAATTAATAAAATCATAGATACAAAAAATAAGTCCTATATTGAAATATAATAAACTAACGTAATAGGGAAAATATTAGCACGTATACACCCGACCAACCCGATCGACCTGACCGAGCCCGCATGGGTTGGGCTTGGGTGGAGAATTCCCAACCTGAGATTGGGTTGGGTTGGGTTAGGGTTGAGGTATAGGAACCTTGGGTTGGGTTAGGGTTGAGTACCAACCCAACCCAAGCCGCCTGACTTTCAGCCCTAGTTAAATGCATGAGGGGGTTTGATCCAAGTCATTTAACACCTTGAAGTGAAGGAACTGGGCGACCATGAGCATACCCATGGTCAATCTGACATCTTGATTAGCCCATGAGGGTTCCTGGATCTTATTTAGTGGCCAAATCCATATAAACTTTGGTGGTCCTAGGCCTAATCCATACAGCTAGCCATTGTTGAGTGTGAAATATTATATATTTTTTCCTTTGTTGTGCTTTAGTTTTATGAACATGAATGTGCTTAATTGATCTAATTACACATGTTTTCTCTTGCGAGATAAATTTAAGAGCTAAGGAGAAAATGATGCTTAAAGAGTGGATTTTATGCTTAAAGGATAACTAAGTAGAGGATTGGATCTATGGAGGCTGGGATTGAAGAATTCAAGAGTCCAAGATCCAATGAAACAAAGTGAGGAAGGAGGAAAATCAAAGACTTGAAGTGAAGAAATCAGAAAGTGCAGAAATTGACCCTTCGATGACATTGATAACAACTTCGATGCCATATAAGCTAACCTCAATCCCATTGTAAAAATCACAAATTTCTGATTTTGTTGCTGGACATATTCATGCACTCTTTGATGTCATCGAAGGCATGTTCGATGCCATCAAAGCCAAGTTCGATCCCATTGAATGAAGTTCAATGACATCGAGAAAATCCAATAATTTGAAATTTCGTTACTGGATAGTTTCCTTATTTCAGTTGGACTCTTCAATGGGAGTTCGATACCATCGAAGATGCCATCGAAGCTACAACAGCTACATAAAATCAAGTCAGTTTTAAAATTGGTGCGAATCAAGCTTATATAAAGGGATTTTTTAAGATCTTCTAATGACGAATCAGGGTAGAAGGAGTAGAGCAAAGAGTTATAGAGCTTCAAGGAGTCCTCCCTCTTCTCCAAACCTTTAATTCTAGTTAGTTTTTATGCTTTTCTATTTGAGTTTTACTTCAATCATGTCTATGGTTGGCTAATCTCTTAGCTAGATCTAAGAGGTGAAGCTTATAGTTTTTCTTAATGTTTATTTTACTTTGATTCAAGTTATTTAGGTTTTTATGTTAAATAATTCATTGATATTTGGTTTGAATTAAGTACTTCTACTTGAATTTGATCCATTGTCGACTCGAGGTACTTTAGATGCTTAGGAAGACTTTTAATATTTTCCTACATGTTTTGTAATAGTTTGATCTGTAAAATCCATTTATCTATCATTGACTTCGGGCATGATATATGCTTTGAATTTCTTGCAATCAATACGTTGATGCTTTATGAGGGAACCAATTCAATGAAAGTTTAATATGTTTTAAAGTATTTGAATGATGATTTAACTGCTCTATTATCCGGCTGGATATGATAAAAGTTTGATTCTATTTGTGTGATCTAATTGAATCAAGTAAATTAACATTAATGAAGCTATTAGTAGATGCTTGGCACTTTAGTGTTCTATTCTTGATAGTTTCTTTCACAATTACTATTTTAAACTAGAATTTAGTAGTTGTTTAGATTCTAGTTCTAATTCTAACGTAGTCTAAAAGTCACACAATAGCAAGTCCCTGTGGGTATGACCACGGTCTCACTGAGTTATTACTACATCGTAACCTTACACTTGAGGTTGTCATAACAACCATCACTAGAGACATTGAGTGGTTGATATTCATCAAGGTTTAGCCATCGACCTATCCATTTGGATCAAAGAAATCTTGACATATCTAGGCCTAGTCTTTGATGGACCATAGACACTCCCGTGATGGATTGATTACTAGAGGAAGATTTAAGAAGCCAGGGAATACGGATCTGACTGGAGTCCTTTTTCCCAATCCAAGTCGCTAGTTCCAGAGCAATCAAAGAGATTCCCATATCCAAAATAATGATGTGAGAACAAAGGATCTATAAGCAATAAGGAAACCCTAGCAAGGGTTTCACCGCCTCGAGAATCTATAAAAGGAGTAATAGAAGAAGAGCTCGAGGCCCTATGCCAAACATTAGGGTTTCACCGCCTCGAGAATCTATAAAAGGAGTAATAGAAGAAGAGCTTAAGGCCCTACGCCAAACACATCAACCTATCTTTTATTTTATCTTTCCTTTATTATTCTCTGCATAACCTAGCCTATTTTTACATAGCTACTACCTAGTGGTTCCCGTTATAGTACCTTAAGAGTAGAAGTAATCATTTTACAACAATAAATTGTAGGATTGTGATCATCTAAGTTCCAATTTATTTGATCACACCTACCTCGATTGTCAGTTCTGATGGATACATTAGGTATTTATCCTTTTCCTTTTGTTTATTCATTTGGTTATCTCACAACTTATCGATTATAATAAGCATCATTTCCAAATATTAATGAAATCGGCAATAATTCGCCTTCTTTAATTGTATGTGTATGTTCATTACTTTAAGAAGTGCTTTGAACTTAAAGTGTTGGTGAAAGAACAAGCCCTTAAGTCCATAGACTCATGTCTAATGTAACCAATCAAAAAGAACTCATTCAAAAGGGCTAACCTCTACCCTTTCATAAATCGCCTAAATGGAAGTACAAATATTGGTGGGCGAGAGGACCCTGGATCTGTGATCCTAGTCTCCAATCTATTCAGCTCAACACGGGGGTATACCAGTAGTTTAGTCAAACATTGAGTCGAGTAGACTTTGGTATGCCTTTGCATTTTACCCACACATGAAAACCTAATTTAGACCCTCAATCACATGAGTGATCTGGTTTGATTGAATTTGTGATAGCACTATTTCTGTCACGCCTGGTGGGACCTAGTAAAGTTCATTATATTTCTCATTAGAATAAGATGTCTACCAAATAAAAAAAATGTTTGTTTTGTGGTTGATGTTGTGGAAGAACAACAAGATGTGGAGCCACAGGAGCTCATAACCAAGGTTGAAGCTCAACAGATTTATGGTGACTTTGTTACATTCTTTAAATAATTCACGGGATGTATGCAACATGTTACCAATTGTGCATATCACCGCTTAAGATAAGTGAGAAATTGGCCCAGAGTCTCATCGCAAGACTCAAAGCCATGGATAGGCGTTCTCCTTTACTCCATCCTGTTGGACACGAGGAGGAACAACCTATTGAGCCCCCAACCAAAGCCAGTTAGATCGAACTACAATGTCATCTGTTAGCTCCTCCATTGGTGATGAAGAACAACCAAGATGGTCATTTATATAGTCAGTCGGATTATCCTGATCAACAGAGTTATTATACTTTCAGGAGTTAATACCCGACTAATCGAAGTAACTCAGGGGGGGGGGGGGGATTAACTACACAACCATCATTATATAGTAATGCAGTCGAGCCACTTGGGATCCAATCTCTGCCACCTGACCAATTACTATGCAACCCCAGTCGGTTGATTACCAAAGGGGGCAATCCCAAGTAGCATTGGTAGCATATCAGAGGATGGACGCATCCGGGGGTAACCTTCAATCGCGCATCCATACCACAATAGCTACCAAAGGGCTGAGCCACTCGGGGGCAACCTCCAATCATGACTCCATCCTATTAAGGACAACCCAGGATGGAGGTGCTCGAGGGGCAACCATTGACCGTGCCTCTTTCCCATAATGGCTACCAATTGGTAGAAACGCTCGTGGGTAACTCCCGGTAGCAACTTACCTGGAGTTATACAAGAGTCAAACCAAGTTGAGTTTGACATAGCTCGATTCGGCTCACCTTGGTCCTTGAGCCTAACTAGCTAGCTCGTCTTAGTTCGGTCAGCAGTTTGGGCCAGTTTGAGCCAAGTTCGAGCCTGTATGACATTTTCTCAAACACATGGAGTGCACCTTCAATTTCTCATGGTATGTAAAACAGTAGCAGCAGTTTACAGATATTTCATCCAACACTCAGTAGGCAGCATCAAAATCTAGATGCAAGGGTATTTATTTCATATCCATATCTTCCTCTCCACCAGCTGACACTTCGTTGAGTCATTTCATCAAACACTTGGTGAGCAACATCAATATCAAAACAACTGAGTCACCGAACTACTTCAATCCGAGTTTGATTCGAGTTGACATTCAATTCGAGCTTGAACAAGATTGGACTCGGCTCAAAAAAAAATTTGAGCTCCAAAAATCAATTTGACTCGACTTGAACTCAATTTCGATTCAAGTCAAATTGAGCTTTTTTGAGTGAATTCGAGGGAGTTAACAGAGCTAACTTGGTTTGTGTATAGATCTAAACTTACCTAGCGGTTGTAAACTCAAATGTGGGATGACTGCACAAAGTTCCCGACTAAGAAGATCCGCCAGGCCTGCAAAGGCCGCTCTTCCGAGATGATATCATTGGACTCATCCATGAGTAAGGTGTGTAACCAAATGGCCAACGAATTGTTCGACCGACTTATAGGAAACCACACCTTGAGTGGATCGACCAAAATTATGAACTCCCCAGAAGTTTCAAGTTCATAGAGTTCACACTATTTTCAAGGTATGATGAAACCTCTACCGTAGAACATATCGGCTGTTTCACCATGCAATGCGGTGAGACGTCTCATAACAACTTTTGAAAGCTCAGGTTATTCAGGAATACTCTAATGAGATCTGCCTTTATCTTGTACATCAACCTACAGACTAACTTGGTTGAGAATAGGCCGAGATGGAAGAAAATTTTCATATGCAGTTCCATCGCACTAAGTTGGAAGTATCCATGGTCAACCTATATAGGCTAAGACAACTACCGAAGGAGTCGGCCAAATAATTCATTAACCAATTCAAGGGCACGGGAAACTGTTGCTCGGTGATCCTCCCCAAGGCCGAGTTTGCCAGGTTAGCTCTAGAAGGCATAGGTTTCAAGCTTCATAAGAAGTTTGAAGCCATGTACTTTGGTAACCTGTTCGAATTGTCGACCAGAGCCACCAGATATGAATTAATCATCTGGGAGGAACAACAGTGGATGAGCGAGTCCAAAGGAACATTTTACTATGACCTAAACTATGAGCTGGTTGTAGCAGAAATAGAATCTACATGACCGGGGTAAGGACTATGATACCTCTTTTGAGGTGGCCATGGTCGAAATCTTTAGAACACAGCCGTGCGAATGTCCGGCCTTAAAGAGGGTCAAGTGCATGACATCAGGAGTGGCAAACCCAAAAAAGGGCACACTTGAGGCTGCACGGATATATACATTCAACATTTCTAAGGCTGAGGAGATATTCGATACCTTGCTCTATAGTAAGTTCAACAAATTTCTAGTACATCAGAAACCATAAGCCAAGGATATCAAAAGTGGAAATGATTGTAAATGACAAAGGAAACGCTATAATGTTGTGTTAAGACTTTAAGAGTTCGAAGTCTCAAATATCTGAGGATGAACCTCAGACTTTCATTTGTTGCATGTGTCGAAAGAAGATGTTCTAGCAACAGAGACAGGGTTGGGACCCAGTGCAGCGCAAGCCGAAGACCTTCCTAACTCAAGGAAAGCCTAGACAGTGGCTAACACCTTTAGACTAACGGAGTCAGTTTGTAGCGAGACGTTCCAATTTTGTCAAGATGCCTAGGACCGGTGCCAATAATGAAAAGGAGGAGTGCCCACCAATCTCCCAATGAGCAACATGACAACTGCTGACAAACTAAGACCCTACCTATCCCAACAGGTGATAAGATGGTAGAAGCGCTTGGTAAAGTATGCCAGGGATGAGTTACTAACACTCAGGCCCTAACAATGACTGATCGGAGGCTACTTGACCAAGCCCAACCTTAATAATGGGCTTGGCTCATGGTCGATGTCATGCCCAAAACTTGATGAACATGCTCATGGAATTCCTGAGCTTTAAATTCTGACAGTGATAACCTCCGTAATACCCCAAATTTGGCCCTTAGCTCCCTATACCAAGTTTCGATCTTAGGATCCCATAAGGAGGATTTTTAGGATGAATTTTTTTATTGTAAATGAGCATACACACTAATGTACAAAAAAACCATTATTATATATCTACTATATAATCTATTTGAGTACAGTGTTGAAAATGGAAAAATAAGATACAACAAAAGTCCAAAAGATTAGACTCATGCTCCAGCCTCAACATAAATGATATACTTTGGCATATCCTGCAGTGTAAATAAATGCGCATAAGCTTCCTACGAAGCTTAGTAAAGTGTGTGCATGCGTGCGCAAGGCATATGACAAATATATCAATATCAAAGTAAGTGAACAATGATGGAGGTCTAAGCTATCTAAGTCCATGAATGCTATCAGCCATACTGAGGCTATGCAATGCAAGGGCCTACATGACTGAGTGTTATATGTTAGAGATGTAATGCAAGCATGCCAATACTCTACTAATCCATGCATCATAACAATTCTCATACTAGAATATCATCGGGGTCCAGCATAATTCATCATTGGTTGCCACTCATTGCATGCATGACTAAGTGAGCAGAAGAGACCTCACTATTCTCCTCATAAGTGGTATGCCAATGCTCGCCTAGCTCATTAATAGTGGACCCAATTCACAAGTTGGTCAAACTTGACCTACCTTATGCCCCCTTCACCTGGGCGGATAAGGTTACACCCCCTTCAACCGATCCAAACATAGTGGGAGATGCGGCCGACTGGTATTTAGCACTCGAGTACTCATGTTATGCACTCGGTCTTAATGTTTGAGCATCCTACTGATACCATAGGGTTTAAGGACTTTCACCCAAGGACATTCTATGTACCTAGTTACTACAATAGATTTTTGGTGTCCAAAATCTCATTCGCCAGCTACTATAAGGCTATGGGACTATCTCCTTGGTGTTGTTAGGTAGTAGATGTAACGTGACATACATAATGCACAATGCATGAATCACACTATCTAAGTCATGCATCAAACCTATGCGTACCACGCGATTATGCGGGGTGACCCTATCTCATATGGGTTCCTAAGTATCTCAAGCCAAAAACATATGCTATGATTAGTTATCATCTATCGTCAGGCATACACATGATGCGTATGAACAGATGAATGGCATGGTATCTATTACACTAAGTATATTATCAGTATCAACCTATCAAACTAAGTACATTAGCATGTTATCAAACATATCATGCAAAAATCAACATTAAATGGCCCGATATATAGAGAAATTGGACCCAAACAGTGGTCCCACTACCAATATAAAAGTCCATGTGGCATGGCCCATTTTAGACATGAATTGGCCCCTCATATGGTCCGTATACTAAAATGATTTAACATATAGATGTGTGACATGGATAAACTATATACATCAAGGCTATGAGCTAGGGCGGGCACCAACAAATACCTTAAAGTGGGGCCCACACATTGAACAACATGAGATAGGTCCCACTATGCAACATAAGGTCCACCTGGGCCAAGGATTTGCTTGCTTTTGAGTCCATGCTCTAAAATGAGCTATTAAAATTGATGAACGTCATGAATATAAAACAAATATTACAAGGTGAGACCCACCACTAGCCCACCTCCTGGATGACATGGATAAGACACATATATACATCATGGTGGGAGGCACTTGAGACACCTGAATAAACACATACTCCATAGTGGGGTACACAATGGGCCCCGTGAATAGGTTGGTTGACAAATAAACATTACAGTAAGCCCTTAGAAGTTTACAATGATAGGTTGATAATTGTAATGACAACCCCAAGAGTAGGGCTGTGATGTAGTAATAACTCAGTGAGACCGAGGTCATACCCACAAGGACTTGCCATTTGTACAATTTTTGAAATAGATTAGAACTAGAACTAGAATTTAAACTAATTACTAAATTCTGAAAAAAGAGTACTGATGAAAGAAACTATCAGAGATAAAGCATTAGAGTACCAAGGATCCAGCTTCATTAATGTTACTTTACTTGATTCAGTTGGATAACACAACTAGAATCGAAGTCCTATCCTATCTAGTCGGATAATGGAGCAGTTAAAACATCATTCATTCATCAAACAGATCAGAACTTTCATTGAATTGGTTCCCTCATAAAGCATCAATGTATTGATCACAAGGAATTCAAAGCATTTATCATGCTCGAAGTCAATGATAGATCAATGGATTTTATAAATCAAACGATTGCAAAATATGTAATAAAATATTTATAGTCTTCATAAGCATCAATGTGCTCGGAGTCAACAATTGATCAAAGTAAACTGAAAATCCTTCTTCATTCAAACTAAATATCGATGAATTGTTCAACTTGAAAACCAAATAAATTGAATCAAAGTAAAATAAGCATTACAAAGAACTACAAGCTTCACCTCTTAGCTTTAACTAAGAGATTAGCCAACTATAGACAGGATTGAACTAAAACTGTAAGACACGTATCCTAGTCTGTACTGTTCCGTAGACTCTCACGATCCTCCCCATCGAATTTCGGTGACCCGCGACGCGTAGATAGCATTTGTGTGTGACCCTGTGTCGCATCCCATATATTTGAGTCGACTCGACCTGAGACTTATACCCTAGCAACCGCGTCATCGTCGCGGTTCTAACGCAGCGTCTTGCGCGTCGATGCGATACCCAGGCCAAGAGTTGTGGGCTCGAGCATATTTTAAAGAAAACGCCGCGCATTTGTAAAACCCAAGAGAATCTCTGCCAAATATCAATTAATCAATCAATGTACAAGTCAAGTACATATCCCAATACACCCATCCCTCTCTCACCTAAAAGTTAGCACAACCCATACCACCCATCACCCATCACTCTATCCATCACCCATCCCTCTCTCCTTACATCACCACTCCTCTCTCTCTCATTTCTCACTCCATCCCAAGCACCAAGAGAGAGTGGACGTCCAAGCTTCCCAAGGAGAAGCTAAGTGTGGCTCACTTCTTGCCCCTCTCATCTCTTATCTCCACCCTTCAATCTTCATCTCCCACCATAAAAAAGGAAGCCGAGGAGCTAAGGAAGCCATGGGACCAAGAAAGAGTGAAATTGGTGGGTGATTCACCGTTGATTTTCAATTGAGGACCCACTTGTGATGGGACCCATTTTGATGTATGTGTTTAAAAAAAAAAGAGGGGCCCATAGTGGCGAGGTCCCTCCACTACGCCAATCTCTCTTTCTCTCTCTCTCTCTATTTATTTATTTATTTATTGTGGCTCACCTTGATGAATAGATTAGATCCACACCGTTCATCAATGACAGCCACCTCGTTGTCCACCTTGCTGCCCTATTGGGTGGGCCTTGTTTGAAGAGAAAACATAGATATCAACTTTTCAAGACTGGTGGGCCCCACACGTGTGGACCTACCTCAGTGGAGGCATCTTAGCAGTCCATCTGCTAGACACTGGGCTAGCAGCCCAACAGTTTAACAGCCTAGTAGTCTAGTAGCTGGACGCTGTTGTTGATGCCAGCAAATTCTGTGGGCCCCACAGTCAGCAGGTGTTGAATCCAGGCCGTTCGTCTGTTTGGGGACGTGGACCCCACCACCCCGGTGCATGTGTTTTATACACATCAAATCTCTGGTGGGCCACACACATGGGACCCACCTGTTGTTGAAGAGGATTGGCTGGTGTATGCCTACACTAGCTATATAGTTGTTGTATTAATATCAGCAAGTTTTGTGGGCCTCATCACGAGGTACGTGATGTATCTACACCATTCACGTGGGGCTACCTTGATGTTTGTGGTCTATCTAGACCGTCTGTCCATGTGGGACATGTGGACCCCACGAGATGTATGGGTTTTATCCCCACCGTCCATCCTTGGACGTGGGACGATGGGAACTCACCTTAATGTATATGTTTCTCCATGCCGTCCTCCATTGCAGCGTGTGGGGCCCACCCCACACGTGCTGCACGTGTGGGGGTGGGGCCCACCTTAATGTATGTATTCTTTATCCACACTGTCCATATCCGAACGGTGCCATGTGGGGTGACCATTGATGCATGTGCTGGATATCCCAGCCGTCCTCCATTTGTGGGACCTAGGACTCACCTTGCTATATATATTTTATATTCACACTGTCCATTTGGACAATGTACTGTGGGATGCACCATGTTGTATGTGCTTTGCAACCATGCCATCCATCTGTTTACGGCCGTGTGTGTGGGGCCGACCGTGTGGGTCTGACCGTGATGTATGGACCCACCACATGTATGTGTTGTATATCCAGTCCGCCCATCCCTGGACGATACTATTTTGGGGCCACCTTTGATGAATGTATTGTACATCCACACTATGCATCCGTGAGGCCCATATGATGTATATCCACACCATCCACATGGGACGTGGGCCCTAAGCGATGTATATATTTTATACAAGCTGTCCATCTGATGGGGCCCATTTGGAATGTGCAGGACCCACATTGATGAGTTGTATGTGCGACTCATTTGATGAGGCTCGATGTGATGTAATTGGGGCCCAGGCATGAGGCCCATTGAGATGTATTTGAAGCCCAGGTGAGAGGCCCATTGTGATGTATTTGAGGCCCATATATCAGGCCCAATGTGATGTATAGTGGCCCATATGATGAGGCCCGATGTGATGCATGAGAGGCCCATTGTTGTGGCCCATTGCGACGTATATAAGGCCCATGACTGTGGCCCAATGCAATGTATACGAGGTCCTTGTATGAGGCCCATGTGAAGCGGTCCATTCTGATGTATTTGAGGCCCATGTGATATGGCCCAATGGGATGTGTATTGGGCCCTTATGTGAGGTCATGGGCCCACTATATGTTAGGCTCTATGTGATCCACTCCTTAGGAGCAATGTTAGTTAAATGTCCACATTGATAGGCAATGATGGTTAAATGTCCACATTGTGACCTTCCTTTAGACCTTGTTAGGCCCATTCTCATCATTCTCTTAGTGGGTTAACCCAAAACATTCAGCCCCATTAATGTTGCATGGTCCATCATCGCCGTAGACGGATGGCTCCGTGCTACCGGATTTAGCATATCTATGGCCAAGGGCTGATCCTTATATTATGACTTAAATCAACTATTCATCTACAGACCCCGCCTTGCATATAGGCCAATTATCAAGGTCGATTATTGATGCCGATTATCGATGCCGATTATCGGTGCCGGTTATCGATACCAATGATGAGTATGTGACAGCATAACATCATGATACATGCCCATACGCATCATCTGCATGTTTTTTATGAGATGTGGTTGACCATTGCACATGCCATAAGGCAGATTATTATGGGACTCCCTGACTAGATGGTATGACTCATGCATCTCACATTTTGTGATATGACCATCGTACGCCCTAACGATATTAGGGTCGTGGCCTCCACAGACATCTCATGGATGGCTAGATGGGACATCGAAAATATTTGGTTCTATCATACAGGCGCCATAGATGTCCGTGGGTGAAAATTCCTAAACCTCCAAGGCTAGGGGACGCTCCAACGTCTAGACGGACTAGATATACATGAGCGCATGAGGGCCGTATATTAGTAGGTCACGTCTCCCACTGTGTCGTAGTTGGTTATAAGGGGGTGTAACCTTACCCGCCTGAGTGAGGGGGCAATATCTAAGTTGAGTTTTACCAGCTTGAGGAATGGGTCTGCTATCGACGAGCTGGGCCTTATATTAGTAAACGGATAGTGAGGTTTCTTCCACTTACCTAGTTGTATACTCGGATAGGGGCGGCAAGCTGGCGTAGAGTGTACTAGACCCCTGTGATGATCTCAGAGATGTACGGTACTGATATGTGGACTTATTGAGCAGGAGTTGTATACTCATTTATTCATTCATTCACTATCCACTCAGGTTGGTGGTGTACAACTAATTATTATATGTACCTTTACAATGGCTAGGATTTCAGTTGGGGTGCGTGACCAACCTGAGATCAGAAGTTTACCACATTGAGTCTAGCTATCCAAATTTAGGTATGTGACTGGTTTGGATAGAAGTCCCTTTTGATGGACCACATAGCCTATGATATTACGTACTATCATCCCGACTTCACACTCCTGCTTGGTCATTTCATTCGTACCACATATTACATTGCATCCTTAGCACATAGCGTTTGGTTTACCATATTTCTACATCGCATAGCTTGGATAAGGTTGATGGTATTTATGGACTTACAAGCATGTTTCCTCATTGCTTTGATATTGCATACTTGACACTTACCTTATGCACACACTTACACCACCCTCTAAGCTTTCTATAAGCTTATGCACGATAGATGCGTGCAGGTGGTGTTAGGTTGTAGTAGTGTTGAGCTTGGAGCATGTAGCTATCTTTTGGAGCTTTGATTTTCGATATATGTATTTTTCTTTCAGCATTGTAATCAACTGTTTATATTAGTGGATATGTGATGATGATGTTGCCTTTGTGATTTGGGTAAACTTGTGGTTATGCTTCTTATGAGATAAATGTATGTTGGAAAATCCTCCTTTTAAGATCTCACGATCAAAATCTAGCGATGGGCGCTGGGAGTCGAGAATGGGGTACTACGGAGGCTGTCGGTATAGGATTCGACAATCGGGAATTCTGTGAGCCCAGTTTCTGAGTTTGGGGCGTGACAAAAACTCAAATAGAAAAATATAAAAAATAACTAGAACTAAAGGATTGAAGAGGATGGAGGACTCCTTGAAAGTTCACGATCCCTTGATTTACTCTTTTACCCTAATTCGTGTTTAGAAACTCCTAAAACCTCTATTTATATAGGCTTGATTTGCACCGACTTGATTTTATGTAGTTATCGCAGCTTCGATGACACATTCGATGGTATTGAGATCCCATCAAAGAGTCCGAGTGAAATTGGAAAACTGCTGAGCAACGAACTTTTGAAGTTGCATATATTTTTGATATTATCGAACCTCCTTTAATGGGATCGAACTTGGTTTCCATGCATTAAACATGCCTTTGATGGCATTGAAGAATGCACCAATACGTCTAATAACAAAATCGGATTTTTCTGGATTTTTACGATGGGATCGAGGTGGCTTCGGTGGCATTGACACTTACTTCAATGACATCAAAGATGTCATCGATGGCATCGAGGGGTCGATTTCTATACTTCTGATTTTTTTTCAACTTTGATTCCTAAGTTTTCTTTATTCCATGCTTGGTTTCTGTTGAGTGTCAAATATTGCATAGTTTCTCATGTTTAAATATTATTTTTTATAAACATGATAACGCTTAATTAGTATATTTATGCATGTTTGCCTTGTATGGTGAATCTAAGAGCTTGGAATGAAAAGAATGTTAAAAGCATGGATTTAATGCTCAAGAATCACCAAGACAAGGGATGGATTTTAAGAGACTAAGATTGAAGATTTCAAGACCTCGATAGTCAAAGAAACCAAGTGGAGAAGGAAGGAAGTCGAAAGTGCAAAAATTTAGAGAACTGAACTTCACTGTCTATGTCATCGACCACTGGTCGATAACATCGAAGCATTACATGAAAATCGAGTTTGGTTGCTGGACAAATTGGATGCATTTCTCGATGATATCGAAGCCTTGTTTGATTGCTTGAAGACCAGTTTGATGACATCTAAGGGATTTTGATGACATCGAGAGTTTTGAAGATTTCTGGAGCAACTCGTTGGAACACTCCAGAGACATTCTCGATTGATCGAATACCCTTTGATGATATCGAAGGATTGTTCGATGATATCGAAGGAAGGTTCGATGACATGAAAAGTTATGCAGTGCGAAAAGGATGGACTTCCGAATTTGACTTACATTCAATGATGTTGAAGGTGTTATGCAGAGCCTACGTGGAGTGCGTAAATTTGAGGTGATTTGTATATTTTTCCAACTCAGTGCGAAAGTTAGAGTTTCACAACTATAAATAGGAGTCCTTAAGATGTTCTAAATCATCTTCTAGGGTTTGAAAAGGGATAGGAGGCCTAGGTGGAGCGCCGGCAATGTTCTTCTACTTTGATTTCTTCATGGGTTCTAGTTGATCTTTTTATTTTTCTTGTAGGATGTTAGTCTTCTCAGGCTAATCTCTTAAGCTAAGTATAAGTGATGAAACCTGTAGTTTATTTTGATGTTTATCTTACTTTGATTCAAGTTTATGTTGAACTTCATTGATTTCTAGTTTGATTTGAGGAATATTTCCAGTCTTCTAAGATTTATTGTGACTTCAATTATAGTAGATTCTGTGGAGGCTTTTGATATCTTCTTAATTTATTTGGAATTGTGAAGATTAGTAAATCCTGTTTTTCACCATCGTCTCCTGGGCATGGTAAGATGATGGAATCCCTTCCAATCAATGCAATGGATCTTCATGTGTGAACTAATCTAATGAAAATTCAGATTTTGTTTTAACTGCTCTATCATCCGATTGGATAGGATAGAACTTTGATTCTAATTGAGTTATCATTGAATCAAGTTTATTGAATATTGAGATTGCTATAGGTGGATTCCTGAATCTTTAGTCTTTTATCTTTATTATTTCAAAACCTTTTTCTAAATTGTTGGATTAAAAACTCAGACCAACTAAGTTAGACTTAGATTCGTTCTAGATCATGTTCCCCATTCCCTATGGATTTAACCTCGTTCTCACCGAGTTATTACTACATCGCAACCCTACACTTAGGGTTGTGAATAGTTTCTTTGGATCTTGGACCCTTGAATTCTTCAATCTTGACCTCCAAAGATCCAATATTCCACTTGGTAATTCTTTAAGCATTAAATACATACTTTAAGCATCCTTTCTCCTTAGCTCTCAAAATCACATTGCAAGAGAAAACATGAGTTATTAGATCAATTATGCATATCCATGTTCATAAATCCAATGCAGAATAAGGGAAAAATATACAATATTTCACACTCAATACACCCCTCAACTAGAATTTTGTTACTTCCGAGCACAACATGGAGAAACTAATCTTCCAAATTTCCAAATCTCAAACATTTCTCAGAAAATAATATTATGTTCAATCTTATATATATTCAAAGATATAAGAATGAAATATCAATATCTTATAATCTGACATCACTAGTAAACAATTGAACTAAGTTCTCTTTCATCAATTAATCAATAGAATGCATCCAGACATAAATTTCCTAGTGTGCTTAGTGAAATCCAACTAATAATCCATAGGAGTTAACTTTCTTTCATTTTAGCTATAATCATTACTTCAAAGTGGCATATCAACATAAGTTATTAATTCCAAACCTATCTCCTTTCACTTAATTTTTCAGCTTTTCAGTTTTATATCGACGACTTTCACACTATTTTCATTCTTTTCTTTCTTCTTCTTCTTTTTTTTAATTTTTTTTTATTGAAACACATCTAATAGGTAGCCATTTTCAATCTCACTATTTTTTAGCTAGCCATTTTCTTCTTCTTTTTATACTTATGGTAGATAAGAATCTACAAACTTGGCTCAAAACACTTTTAAGTAATCATCAAGCAAAAATTTAAGTTCAAGTAAACTTCACAGAACATGAGTTAGAATGGAATTGTGGGCTAGATTCAATTGATGTTTGAACTTTCTATTAATCAATTCATTAAGAAGAACTTATTAAAAACTTTACTAATTAATTAGACTTTAGATTTTTAAAAGTTTATTCTATATCTTATCACAAAGTCAATTGTATTCAATTACACAGACTATTAATCTTCAAAAAGAGTTTTGAAACTGGAAATATTGGAAATTTTTAATAATTTTTTTTTTGTTCAACACAGAAAATATTGATTAGATATATTTAATCTCACCCCAAACCTAAAATCTACAAGTCCTCAATGTAAAAAATATGCAATCAAATCAACATGAGATAACGAAAGTAAAAGAGGAGTGAATAAGAAGGATAATACTTGAGGAAGATAAGTGAAATGGTATGAAGTTTTCATCATCTAAAGGGATTAGTAAAAGCAAAATTAACTAATCTAGTTCTAAACCTAAGAAAACAATAAATGGATAAATGGACCTCCATCAGACTAGAAGGTTAATCCTAATAGTCAAGATCAATAAGAGTTATGGACATATCCTTTGATTCAAATTTCTCAATGAATGGTTTGAGATGATGATCGTTCACTTTAAAAATGTTACCATTTATCAAGTTTTTTTTATCTCGATAGCCCCATGAGGATAGACCATTTTAACTTTAAAGGGACAGGTCCAACGAGATCTCAATTTACCAGAAAAAAGATGAAGTCTAGAGTTATACAAAAGGACTTTTGATTTGGCATAAAAGATTTCTGAAGAAGGTTCCTGTCATGAAACACCTTCATTCTATCCTTGTATATTCTAGAGTTCTCATATGCATCATTCTAAATTTCTTCAAGTTCGTTCGATTATAGTTTACGCAGCGAGCTGACATTGCTAAGATTGAAATTAAAATTCTTTATCGCCCAATATGCTTTATGCTCCAATTCAACATGCAAGTGGTAAGCTTTCCCAAAGATAAGTCTAAAGGGAGACATCCCAATAGGGGTTTTGTATGTGGTATGGTACGCTCAGAATGTATTAATCAATCGAATTGACCAATCTTTACAATTCGGGTCAACCATTTTCTCAAGAATTTTTGATTTCCCTATTTAAAAATTTATCTTGGCCGCTTATTTGAGGATGATAGGGGGTGCTCAGTTCATGAGAAATACCGTATTTCTTCATTAATACTTCGAATGGTTTATTACAAAAGTAAGATCCTTCATCACTTATGATGACTCGAGGAGTTCTGAACCAGGATAAAATATTTTCCTTTAAGAACCTAATGATCGTGTGATAGTCATTATTCCAACACAGAATTGCCTCGATCCATTTAGAGACAATCTACCTCAAGTAAAACATATATATTTTTAAAGGATTGGGGGAATGGTCTCATGAAATTTATGCCCCAATAATCAAATGCTTCAATGATAATAATGGGGTTCAACGACATCATATTTTTACATGACAATCCTCTCAATTTTTGACAATGCTCATATGCTTTGTAAAATTCGTATGTATTCTTGAACATAGTGGGTTAGTTAAAGCTATATTGTAGAATTTTTGTTATAATCTTTTTAGTCGAGAAGTGGCCACCACATGCGTGAGAATAGCAAAAGGAGATGGCAATATGTTGTTCATTATCAGGAACACATCTCCCAGGGATTTGATCTGGGTAATATTTAAATAAATATTAATCATCCCAAATAAACTTGCAAACCTTAGTGAAGAACTTCTTTTTATCTTGCGCAGTCCATGTAAGACCCATAACCTCGCAAGACCTTTCATACACTTCTACTTAAATAACGACATGTTCCTAGTGGTCCAGATCAACGAGTTTTGATCATTACCCTACTTTTGTACCGCGATACCTCAAGACTTGTACCCTAGTGACTACGCGGGCGTTATGATTCCAATGCCGTGCAGTACGCCCCATTTTGATCCTTAGATTAGAAGTTACAATTTTAGTACAATCTGAAGTGGGCTGCGCAATGCACGCAGGCCCCGCTTGCAAAAATCTCCATGTTGTCAAATCAGTCAATCCATTAATCAAGTCATCCATCACTCACATCACTCTCTCCTCATTAGTTAAACAAACTTATGCCATTCTCATGCAACCCATACCCCTACTTATGCTAGCCATCATTCTTTTCTTCATTTTCTCCTAAGTTTACCCCTCTATCTTCCCCTTGTTCCCTCTCTATCCTAAAATCTCTACCACAAAAACTCTCTAACTCCCTCTCATTTCTACCATTTTCTAACAAGAGTAGAGAGGGATTAAGAGAGAGACAAAAATATTAAAAATATTAAGGAAAGATTAAGAGAGAAAGAGAGAAAAGAAAGAATGATTAGGGAGAGATTAAGAGAAAAGAGAGAGAGCTTATGAGAGGATTAGGAAACATCAAGAGAGTAAGAGTAAGAGAAAAGAGAAAAGAGTGATTAGAGGAGGTTAGGGGTGGAGAGGAGCTTGGTGGACCGTTCAATTGCTGATTCAAGCCGATCCAACCGTCCATCCTTCTAAGTGAGTGCATGGAGGGTCAAAATCCTCCCCTTCTTTGTGATTTCTCTATTTTGGTGGGCCCATAAAGGTGACACTTACCTTGATCATGTATTAAGTATGTGGTGGACCCAATAGTGGCGGGGGGCCACCCCGATGGCTGGATCTATTTTCCTTCCTTTCCATTTCTTTTCTTATTCTCATGGTGTTATGAGACCACAAGTGGGCCACAGTATTGAAGAGCATGTCCCGCACGCTACATAGCATGAACCACCTTGTGTGGCACACCATGATGTTTAATTTCTATTTAAACCAGTTGATTGTGTAAACACACTTGTATGGTGAAAATACACCAAAAATGGATGTGAACCAAAGCTTCTTGGCCCCACCATGAGTTAGACATTCAAATGAATGGAGTGGATTTCCTAGGTGGGCCCTACCTCACCCTTAAAACATAAGAGAGGGAGAGGGGTAGTGGCACCGTCATCGCTGAACACAATAATATCCAGAGACATGTCTCTGGCACCATTCACCTTCCAAAGCTACCATGTGGGCTTCTCTCGTGGGCCTCATCATGATGTGTGTGTGTGTGTGTGTGTGTGTGTGTGTATCATCCACACCGTTCATCCTATTTCCCCTCTCATTTTAGGCATTGAGCTAAAAAATGAAGCTAATCTGAATCCAAGGTGGGCCATACCACAAATACTAAGGGTTAGGTTACCCAACGTCATTTCTTACATTGCATGGAAGGTTTGGAGTGAGTTTTCACTCGTGGGACCCATATTGATGTATTTCTTAAATCTATACTATCCATCCATCTGCTGGCTCATTTTAGCCGTAAAACCCAAAAATCTAGCCAATCCAACCATCAGGTGGACCACACCACAACCGATGGTGGGAGTGGGAGCACCCCCTCATGCCAGTCATGTAAACATGGGGTGGGGGCATCCCAACCATGGACCCCACCTTGATGTATTTGTTTAATCCATGCCATCCACCACCTTCTCCATGTCATTTTAGGCTATAAGGCAAAGATTGAGATAAATTCGAGTTCTTAATAGACAGCACCGAGGGAAACAAAGTCCCACTATTGGAACTTTCTTAGGCCGACTGTTGTGTGTGTAGGTGGTGGACTTACCCATTATTGGACTCCTTTGGTCCATAGAGAGCTGGCTGATATAATGAATGGAATGGATTATCCACTTGTGGACCCCACATGCTAGAAAAAAATAAAGAAACAAAAAGAAACAAAAAGGATGTCGCTGAGCATTATTGTCCAGTGACGGTGAGGGCAAAAGCCTCGTTGGGCTGCCCAACATGTGGACCCCACCATGATGAATATGTTTAATCCACATCATCCACCATCTACTTTAGACAATTTCAGGTCATGGGCCAAAATTTGAGGCAGATCTGAGTCTCGAGTGGTCCGTACTAAGGAGAACAATGCCTATCTGTTGAAACCTTTTAAGGCCTGCGATGTAGTCCCTGATCATCCAAACTAGTCCTAGTCAGAGTTTATTTGACCTCATTCGAGGTAGTCAAGACGATGAAGGGATTAAATCATCCACTTGGGGCTCACCTTAATAGTATATGCAAAACATATAATGAATATAATAATAATATAAAAAAAAATATATGAATGCCATACACGTGGGTGGTAACCCATTCTTGGCCAATTTTGGGTCTCTCTCACAAGTGGGACCCTGTTCTGATGTTTATATTGAATCCACACCATCCACTGATTTCTCAAGATCATTTTAAGCCATGGGCCGAAAGATGAGACAGATTCGGGTCTCAAGTGGGCCGCAATGAGGGAAACGAACCATTGCTGTTGAAATCTTCCAAGGCCCACTGTGGAGTCCCTGTTCGTCCAAATCAACCCAAATCAAAGCCCATTTGACCTGCTCGAGATGGACTACGCGGTGAATGGAGTAGAAGATCCACATGGGGCCCACACTGATAGTGTATAAAAAAAAGAGAAACAAAGAAAAAGAAAGGTGTTACTGGGCGGTTTTATAAGTGACGTGAGGGCGAAAGTCTCCTTGGGCTACCCCACATGTAGGACCCTACATGATGTATGTATCCTATCCACTCCGTTCATCCGTCTTGTCAGATCATGTTGGGCCATGGGCCCAAAAGTAAGGCTGATCCAGATTAAAAGTAGGCCACACCATAGGGTAATGTGGGGGTAGAAACCTCTTCGACTTGAGATTTTTTAGTTTTTGGGATCCCTTAGACTTGAAAATCCCTAGTTTTGGGATCCCTTGGACCTGGGAATCCCTGTAATCGAGATCCCTTAGGTCTTTGGTTATGTTTGACATCTTGGATTCAAATCCATAAATTAGTTGGTTTGTGAATGTTGAAACTATGGTTTTATTAAATCCATTTAAGCATATACTTTACCTGAACTGATGAAATCCCAAGACTCAGATGAGCTATAAGCATAGGATCACATCTTAATGACTAACCAATGATCTGTAACTGTCGATTTACGTTAGCAATGATCAGATGGTGGAAATTAGTCTACTAAAGTAATTATAGTGATGTCATTGATAATCTGATCATTTTAGGACATCATTAGTGGGCCATGTGCCCAAATGGATTGGTAGCCTAGTGACACACGTGTTATACATGCGGGTGTCCATCCGGGTCACTCCTAGTGGACCTCGCCTTGTTATATATATTTTATTCATGCCTTGCAAGCTTCATGAGGAGCTGATGTTAGTCTAACGTGGGCCACACCACATAGACTTCTATATTTCTAGTGGGGCATGTCGTTCAGTTCCCACTATCTATATATGATGTGCCAATTGTTATCTGATATGTCTGATAACATGTTAGTGTACTTGACCTGGTAGGACACACAAAGAACATGCTTAGTATAATGACATTATGCCCAGACATATGCCCATACGCATCATTTATATACATGTTGTGGGTGGCGATTGATCATAGCATATGCCATTGGGCTAACATACTTAGGGGACCCCCATATGAGATAGGATTGCCCCACATGATCGCGCGGTACACGCATGTTCGATGCATGACTTGGATGTTATAACTCATGCATTTCACATCTTGACAGTATATCATGATCACGTTATGCCCTAGCGACATTAGGGCTATGGCCTCCACAGGTATATCGTGGATGGTTAGATTGGATACCGAAAATATCTGTTCTAGCATTAGGGCGCTATAGATGTCCTTAGGTGAAAGTCCCTAAACACTTGTGGTACCAGTAGGATGCTTCAACGTTGAAACTGAGTGGATAACATGAGCGCCTGAGTGCCGAATACCAGTACGCCGCATCTCCCACTGTGTCGTGGTCAGTTAAAAAGGAGTGTGCTCTTATTCCCTCAAGGGTAGGAGGCTTTAAGCTAGGTTGAGTTTGACCAGCTTATAAATGGGTTTGCTATCGACAAGCCGATTTGGCATTGGCATACCACTAGCAAGGCGGATAGTGATGTCTCTTCCACTCACTTGGTCATACGCGCGATGGGGCGACAACTAGTGTTGGAGTGTACTAGACCCCGGTGATGTTTCCAGTGACGAACCGTACTGATATATGGACTAGTTAAGGATTAACATACTTATGTTGCATCTCTAGCATATGGCATTCAACCATCTAGGCCTTGCACTGCATAGCCTTGGTATGGTTAACATCAATTATGGAATTGCCAGTTTAGCCTTCCATCATTTTCGCTTACTCTAACATCTGTATGCTTGGCACATGCATTGTGCACACATGCACGCACTCTCTAAGCTTCGTAGTAAGCTTATGCACGTTCTTTATGTGTAGGTTATGCTAGACCACAGCAGCATTGAGGTAGGAGCATGTGGCCGATCTTTTAGAGTTTTGTTATATCATGTATTTTCCTTTTAGCATTGTACTCAAAGATTATATTAGTGGATATGTTGTGATGATGTTTTACGACTTAGGTACACTTGTGGTTATGCTCCTTTACAAAAAAATAATAATCTTACGGTCTCTCTTTAGTGGTTTTCACTCACCTGAACATTCCTTTGAATGAGAGAAAGAGAGGTATGAAAGTGACAAGAACCAAGATCATCTACCACAACATTTGTCTCATGATTTACATATTCTTGAAGCATTAGTATAGTCAATAAGGTCATAACTTAAACATGTGAAGGAGACCCAAAAGAAGAGCGAACCACTGATTGTCAATCAATCACATTCTAGACTTCCTAATTGTAGAGAAGCATGGTAATTTTCACATGCTAATTATCTGATGCCCTACCTTATAAAGAAAACCTCAGCATCAATGGTGTTTGCAGACCTAGCGGCCTTACATAAGATACCTTCAAGGCACCCTAGGAGACTTGAATCCATGTATTGGAATAAATACACAGTCATTTTATCTCCTTGCATTCAAAGCATTTCAAAAATTTAACCAAAAACATATCAGTAAATATTCATTTCCATAGCCTATGAAAAACTACCCAAAAACGATATCAGCATGGAACTATGAAGATGCATATACAAAAGGCAGATGCAAAGCATTAAACTGCACACATAAAGATCTGAATAGCATGAATATCAGGCAATACACCTTGCAAAGACATACTATATTCTCTCTCTCTCTCTCTCTCTCTCTTTATTTTTTATTTTTTTTTATATCCTACCAAACAAACATGTATAAAACCTGAAAGTGATTGTGTAGAAAAAGAAAAAGAGAAGAGAAAAAAAACACACATTATAGAGATGCTGGTTCCCTATAGGAGAAATCAGGCCTTCAACCCTTTCACCAAGAAGCACCAATTAAAGTATAACCTAAAAAATTGCAAAATAGAGAGAGAGAGAGAGAGAGAGAGAGAGAGAGAGAGAGAGAGAGAGAGAGAGAGAGAGAGAGAGAGAGGGAGAGGGCGAGGCAAATCAAGAGAGAGATTGAGAGGGAGAGGGAGATTAAGAGGGAGAGGGAGAGGGAGAGGCAAATCAAGAGAGGGAGAGGGAGAGGCATATTGTAATGCCACGGTTTTTGAAACCCGAGTATATGACTCGTTTTTCAAAAACCCAAGTGTTAGCCTTTCAAATTCGGTCCAAATTTAAATATAATAAAGTTCATTAAATAAAAATAGAAATCTATCATCTAATGATGGAGCTCAATATGGGCTGCAGAGACCCCATCTAGCTCCTCAGGTACCCGATTTACTCTAGCAACCTAGTGAACAACATTGGCTTGCTCTACACCTGCACCAACTAATATGGTTTGATAGTATCAATGGCTATCGTAGTGAGGAGTACCCTCTAAGATTACACACTCATCATTCACAACCTAGGATAGATCGCAAGTCATGAGAATGGACATATTAAATAGCGCAATTCAAAATCATGATCATATACTTAAAAATCAAGTCAATCAACATAATCCCATCATTAGTAAAATATAATAGCAATCGCAATGTAAGTGTATGTGTTCAGATAGTCCAATAATCAATCATATAGCTTTCTATTGCACCCAAAAATTACATTGTACGTGAACTCCGCAAGATGGCTAGAAAATCGATAAGCAAACTCCCGCTCCACCCGAAAATCACGGTACAAGTGAACTCTGCAAGGTGAATAGAAAATCAACCTTTAAACCTCTACTTCACCCGAAAATCATATCGTACGTGAACTTTGTAAGATGGCTAGAAAATCGATAAGTGAATTCCTGCTCCACCAGAAAATCATGGTACGACTGAACACCACAAGATGAATAGAGAATCAACAAGGGCATTCAAACATTATCAGAAAATCATATGAACTCCGCAAGATGGTTAGAAAATTGATAAGCGAACTCCTGCTCCACCCAAAAATCATAACAAACTCTATATAATGGGAATCAACACATAAACATCTACTTCACTCAGAAATCATATCATATGTGAACTCCGCGAGATGGATAGAAAATCGATAAGCGAACTTCAGCTCCACCCGAAAATTATAGTACGACTGAACTCCGTAAGATGAAGAGACAATCAACATACAAACTCTAGACCACCAAAAATCATATTGTACGTGAACTCCATAAGATGGCTAGAAAATTGATAAGCGAACTTCAGCTTCACCCAAAAATTATGGTACGACTGAACACCACAAGATGGTTAGAAAACCAACATACAAACCTCTACTTCACTCGAAAATCATATCATATGTGAACTTCGTAAGATGACTAAAAAATCGATAAGTGAACTTCAGCTCCACCTGGAAATTGCCATACGAATGAATGTCGCAAGATGAAGAGAGAATCAACATAAGAACTTCGGCATCATTCGGAAATCGTATAAACTCCACAAGATGGCTAGCAAATCGACAAACGAACTTCAGCTCTACTCGAAAATCATATCAAAATCCACATAATGACCCGAAAATTAATGAGTTTATACAAATATAACCATCAATGCCACAAGGGGCGCCAATATCCATCAAAGCCACGAAGGACAAATAAGTGATCCAAGCCATGTAAGGCAATATGCGATCTAAGCCGCATATGTCAAATATGGACCACAAGGTGGTAAGTACATGACAGGTTCCATTCATCTCATTACTTAATCGTAAGCGGCAAACATATAATTAATTAACAAGTGTACAACTAAAGATAGCTTGTTATCTTCAAACCATTTATGCTTGTTATAATTAAACATATGAAATAGTTGCGCAACAAATTAACATATTCAATACTGAGGTAAGTAACTTAATGAGAGAAATCATATCATCATCTATGTCCAAATTGATGAACTTAAGTGGGAAGTTCAAAGGGTGAGTCCTCACCTTATAAACCTGGGTTCGCTTCTCAGGTCCTTAGAATGAACTTTTTTATACTCTAGACATAAGTCCTAACCAAAATCATCACCAATGAATAGTTAGAATCATCCTTAGAGTTTTAATTGTGAACACTTATGTAGTTAACTTCACAGCCGCGATCCTAGGGTTAAGGTTTGGAAATTTAAGTTTCATGAGGTACCTCTAGTTATGCAACCGAATATGAATTCTACAAAGACATATAACGTACTAACCTCCTAGCTTAAAGTTGCATGATTAGACCTAGATCGACTAAGAGTGGATTCAACTCGATGAAGCGCGGATTCAAATGGAAAGGTTGGGAGAACAAGATCCTTGCATCTAATTTAGAAGCACAAATACATAAACTTAGGTTCTACTTTTAAAAAGGTTTGAGAGGGGATCTTACCTTATAAGCTTAGTTCGCACTTGGCTTGGTTTTAAATTAAGTCGACTCAGCGACTCCTCTTTTCTTTTGATTTGTCGAGCAAGGTTGCTAGACCAAGATCAAGTTACAACTCGATCAGTAACTCAACCGAGACAGGTTGGTGCAGTACCAACGTACCGACTCAACTCACTTTCTTTCTTTCTCACTTTCTCCCTTCATTTTCTTTTCTCTCGTAGTGATGGGGCATCTAGCAACCTTAGGTCTGAACTAGACTTGCCCTACCTTCCCTGACTCAATAACAAGTTGGTCCGATTCAACGACTCAGCACCATGACTCAACATTGAGTCAAATGCGGCTCAATACCTTTGAAGCAGCAAACTAATCACTCCTACTTCTTCATCTTTCCTTTCCTTCCTTCTCCTTTCTCTTTTCTTCCTCGGCAGCTGGACCAGATGGTGTCTGGACTAGACCAGACCTGCACCCAACTTGGTTTGGACTTGGTCTAGACTCGACTGGCAGTGAGTCTACCCCACTTTGTCTCTTTCTCTCCCTCCTTTCCTTCTTTCTTCTCCTTTCTTTCTCTTATTCTGCTTTCTTTTCTTTTCTTCTACTGCAATGAGCAGTAGTGGTTTGGACAAACCAACTCGATACCAGCTCGCACCAGTGAGTCAGTGGGTTGCGGCTCGGGCATCAGCCTAGTGTAGCACCACTCCTCCATCTTTGTAAGTGCAATGGTTATTTGTTACCTTGATTGTCAAATTTTATAGTGCCAAAACCACAATCTGTGTCTTGTGTAGCACATTGATATATCTGTTCAAGGTAATGCATCACATGTACAAGGACAATGCTTTAAGTTAAGAACAATGATCTACTTCAAGTAATGCAAGGTCAAGTACATTGTTTTCTTCTCTAAAGCTTTAGAGTTTTAAAGCTACGAGATCTTGTTCAAGACTCAAGGTGAAATACAACTCAAGAACTACAAGTTCAAGGTTTCAAAGATCTCAAGTTTAAGCTTCATCATGTGTCGAGATCTTAAGTCTCATGAACTTCAAAGATCATCCATCATTTAAAGAAATGAAGGTTCAATGTCCATATTTTACATTTCAGGTATGAATGACCTTAGATTGACCTTAGATTGACCTTAGGGTAGGTCATTTTGTATACATAATTCAAATTGAATAATTTTATAAGTGTTTGGTCTATTCTTAGACTAGTCCTGGACTCTGTTCGACTAGTCCTAAAACTGGCTCGACCAGTCCTGGAGTCTGCTTGACCAGTCGTGTGAACAGTGCACGACTCATTCATGACCAGTCCAGCAGATATGACTCAAACTCCAGTAACTATTCTTGGCTCCTCACGACCAGTGGTGGGCAGGTCACGACCAATCTTGGAGGACTCACGACCAGTCGTGAAGTGCCTACGACCAGTCGTGGAACGGTTTTATCCGATCATGCTCAAAATTTCAAAATGCTGTTGGTCCTACGACCAGTCGTAGTGTCCACAGAACCAGTCGAAGATGTGATTTCTGTAACTATAAATAGAGCACAATTTTTAGAGTTTGATATTCAATTTAAGTAAAATCAAGGCATCACTTTAAGAGATAAGTTTGTGTTCTTTTTAAGCTACATTGTACATATTTAATATTCTCTTTCGTTAGCTTTTTATATTTGATTTTGTTTCTCCATTCCAATCGAATTTGAAAGAGGAATTGTAATATTCCAATCAAATAGAGCTAGCCCAACTTGATTTAATTTAAAATCAATTAGAACTTAGAACCGTTTCAAAGTGAGTATTAGACATTGAACTTCTCTATTCGAACTTCTACTCGGATTTGGTTCTTTCGGGCTGCTACAAAAGGAGAAATATAAGTATTTTACATTTGTGTAAATCTTCTATGTTTTTGGTTTCTTTGAGATTAAGCCAGAAAAATATATAAGTGTTGGTTATCTGAGGAGAGCTAGAAAACTCAGAGTGTGGGGTTTTTGAATTGTGTAAGCCCATTTGAAAGACACAATTCTGAGGGTTTTAGGTGAACTTGAGAAAAACTTATTTTCATAGTGAACGCTAATATCCCTTGTGTGAGGATATTAGGAGTGGAGTAGCAAGCTGTGTGGCTATTGTTTAATAGTTGGTGTACACACAGGCGAACCACTATAACTCTTTGTGTTTTGTGGATGTGTGATTTATTTTCTATATCTTTAATCATTCAAGTTGTGGGATGTATGTGTGAATGTGAATGTTGTAATATTTACATTTTAAGCATTATGGGGAATGTTGTAATAGTTTAGACTTTCTATTTCTTGCTATTTCCTTTCATTCCTCTTCAGTTTGAGATATTGATACTTAAACCGTTCTAGTAAGGTTGTCCTACCATAAACCCTTGGTTTTTATGGTGTAAGGTTGTCCTTAGAACAACATTTGTATCAACCTCTCAAGACTTGAATTTTGAGGTTGCTTTACATTTGTATCTTTCCTTTATTCATTTAAATTTCGCTATTATCATTTTAATTTGGCATAGTCCGATTCACCCCCCTCTAGGACTCATAGCTAGGCCTTTTCAAGTGGTATCAGAGCCTAATAGCTCACCTTAATTATTATATTTTTTGGATTTATTTCCTAAGCTAATCGATCTAAGCTATTTATAAGATGTCAAATTTTGATAGCCTTTCAGTCATTAGGCCTCCTCGATTTGATGACTCTAATTATGCCAATTGGAAAGCCAGGATGAGAATTTTCTTAAAATCCATGGATGAGAGTGTGTGGTAAGCCACAGTGACTGAATGGGCCCCTCCTACCACTGAAGTAACTGGTATCGATGGATCAAAATGAATGAGAGTAACACCTTATTTTTCTTGGACCACACTTCAAAAAAGTGAGAGTAGTGCAAATGCAAAAGCACTAAATGCAATCACTTGTGACTATCATCGGATGAATTTAAAAGAATTATATCCTGTGATTCTGCAAAGCAAGCCTGGGATATTTTAAAAATGACACACGAGGGAACATCAATTGTCAAGAAATCTAAAGTCCAAATCCTCACAACTAAATTTGAGGAAATACATATGGAAGAAAATGAAATGTTTATGGACCTCTATACTAGATTAAATGACATTGTAAACTCTATGTGGGGTCTTGGTTACAAAATCCCTGAAAGTAAAGTATGTGCAAAGATACTGCGCTCGCTTCCTGAACGGTTCAATCCTAAGGTAGCCGCGATCCAGGAACTTCGTGATCTGGACAATATGAGGGTAGAAGAATTAGTTGGTTCTTTACAGACTTATGAGTTATCTTTTAAAGCTGCTAAAGGTAAATCGATTGCCCTTAAATCTTCTAAAAATGTTTCTCAAGAAAACAATAGCAATTCTGATTTAGAAAACTCAGAAGATGATATGGTCCTTCTAGCGAAAAAGTTTTACAAAATTTTCAAAAGTAAAAAGAGGATTGATTTTAAAAAGCTAATAAGAAGAAAAGATCTAAGTCTAAAACTTGGAAATCATTAAAGACAGTCAATGTTACAACTGCCAAGAATATGGGCATTTGGCAAACAAGTGTCCTATTAAGGACAAACCCAAAAAGAAGAGTATGTTGGCTACTTGGGATGAATCTTACTGTTCTTAAGCTTCTTCTGAATCAGAAGATTTTGAAACCGAGTCGGGCAATGAAGTTAAAGCCCTTTTGACTCTAGCCAAGTTCACTTTTTCAGATAACGATGATTTAACTAGTGAAGAAAATTTAAATAGTGATAATGAAAATGAAGAAGATCTTCAAGATGCTTATAATGCCCTTTACAAGGAAAGTTGTAAAATTGTTGTTAAATTAAAACTTCAAAAAGAAAAGTTTTCAAAGATTAAAGAAAATTTTGATTCTCTTATTTTAGAAAAATCCCATTTTTCAGATTGTTTTGAAAAATGCAAATGCGATTTAGAATTCAAAACCTCCCAGATTGAAAATCTGAAATCTGTAAATGAAAAACTTAAACTTGAAGTTTCTTCACTTTTGAGTTTAAAGGATACATGGAAGTATGCCCAAGGTGATCCAAAATTAAAAAAAAAACTTTTATCTGGATCAAGAAAATGTAGCGACCGATCCAGTTTGGGCTACGATAGCGATACTCCTCCTAAGTTTGTAAAAGGAGAGTCCTCAAACTCAAAAGAGAAAAGTTCTAATCAAAAGTTTTTTAAAAATACCAAAACATTTCAATGTTTTAAACCTAAAAGTAACCATATCAACTATAATAATCAGAACCGAAACCCTTTAGCTGAAAAAATAGTTGATTTGCTTAAGGAGCACTTAAAATCTAACTCAGTAGGTCATGCTTATAACAACTACAAACATAAGAAGACCAACTATACTCCTAAACCCAAAACAGTTATGAAATGAGTTCCTAAGGTTACTTGCTTGGTTGCCCACATGGCTTTCAAAGCTACAAGTCACTCAAAGTGGTACTTAGACAGTGGATGCTCAAGGCATATGACTGGTGATAAAGGTCTATTCACTGATCTTAAAGACATGGCTGATGGTTCAGTCACATTTGGCGATGGTAGCAACTGCAGGATTATTGGCCAAGGTACGGTTCAACTCTTTAACCTTCCTTTATTTGAGAATATTTTATATGTAGAAGGTTTAAAACATAACTTGTTAAGCATTTCTCAAATATGCGATAAAAATCATAGCGTAAAATTTACTAACCAAGGTTGTGAAATTTTAAACAAAAAGGGTCTGTAATATTAACTGGTCGTAGAACTTCTGAAAACTGCTATATTGTTAGTGATTCTAGCTCATCTAATCAATCGTGTTACATTGTCCATACCGATGAGACTAAGTTATGGCATAAACGTCTTGGACATGTACACTACTGCAATCTATATAGATTAAGCAAAAGAGAATTGATAAGAGGTCTACCGAAATTACAGAAAGTAGACAAAATATGTGGCGAATGACAGATTGGCAAACAAACTAGGAGTACTCACAAAAAGGTGAACTCCAATGCCACATCAAAACTGCTCGAGCTTCTCCATATGGATCTTATAGGACCAACCAGAACGGAGAGTTGAGGTGGCAAAAAATATATATTGGTAATCATGGATGACTTTACTAGATTCACTTGGGTAACCTTCTTAAGGGATAAATCAGAAACCCTTGATGAAGTGAAAAGAGTTATCAAACGAATCCAAACGGAAAAAGGTTCTTAAGTCTGTAAGATCCGTAGTAATCATGGATCAAAATTTGAGAATTGCAGTTTTGAAAAATTCTGTTGTGATCAGGGAATATCACATGAATTCTCTGCACCCAAAACTCCACAACAAAATGGAATTGTTAAAAGAAAAAATAGAGTGCTTCAAGAAATGACAAATGTAATGTTGAATAGTCTGAAACTCCCTAAAAATCTTTGGGCTAAAGCTGTAAATACTGCATGCTATATAATCAATAGGGTTTATACAAGTAAAACTTATAATAAAATGGCTTATGAAATGTGGTTCGATAAGAAGCCTACTGTCAAATCTTTCGAGTTTTTGGCAGCAAGTGCTATATTTTACGTGACCATGAAAATCAGGGCAAGTTTGAGACTAAAAGTGATGAAGGGATCTTTTTAAGATATTCTTTAAACAGTCGAGCATATCGAGTACTAAATTAGAGGACCGGTGTTATTTAAGAGTCCATTAATGTGGTCATTGATGATCACTTGAATACACCTACCACAAGTTCAGATAATGATGAAGTTCTTTTAATTGACAAACCAGATACTTCATCAAGTCAAAATAACTCTGAACTGAGGACTGTCAAAGATCATCCAACTACTTAGATTCTTGGAAACCCTCTCACTGGTATGCACACTCGTAGACAATTAGAAGATATATATAATTACGTGTGCTTTATATCCCAGATAGAATCGGCTAACGTAAAAGAAGCTCTTATTGACAAAAACTGGACATTAGTGATGCAAGAAGAGCTTAACCAATTTCTGAGAAATGATGTTTGGTATCTTGTTCTTAGACCTAAAGATAAACATATTCTTGGAACTAAGTGGATTTTCAAAAATAAGTCTGATGAACTTGGTAATATAATTCGAAACATGGCTAGACTAGTTGTACAAGGGTACACTCAAATTGAAGGCATCGATTATGATGAAACCTTTGGCCCAGTAGCTCGTCTTGAATCAATCAGACTATTTATATCCATTACTTGCTTTAGAAAATTTAAAATTTATCAAATGAATGTAAAGAGTGCCTTCTTAAATGACGATCTGCATGAAGAAGTTTATGTTGAACAACCAACGGGTTTTGAAGACCCTAAGAATGCTGATCATGTCTATCGCCTAAAAAAGGCTCTCTACAGTTTGAAATAAGCTCCCATGGCATGGTACGAAAAATTGACTAAGTTTCTACTAAGTCATAATTTTCTAATGGGAAGTGTTAATAAGACTCTTTTTGTTAAGAAACATAATGATCATATCTTAATAGTGCAGATCTATGTTAATGATATTATTTATGGATCTACCTGTACTAATTGACTATTGAGTTTGCAGATTTAATGAAATCTAAGTTCGAAATGAGCATGGTTGGGGAATTGAATTATTTCCTAGGGTTGCAAGTAAAACAAAAACTTGATGGTATTTTTATTTTTCAAACCAAATATACTCTAAACTTAATTAAAAAGTTTGGATTTGAGAATGGAAAAAATTTTGATACTCCTATGAGTACAACTTTAAGACTCTCAAAAGACTCTACAGGTAAAAATGTGGATCCTAAATTATATCGTAGTATGATTGACAGTTTACTTTATTTAACTGCAAGTAGACTTGATATTGCTTTTACTATTAGTATTTGTGCTAGAATCAATCTGACCCTAAAGAGTCTCATCCAACTGATGTTAAGCGGATTATGCGATCTCTGGTATCCATATGATACTAGTGTTCAGTTAGCAGGGTACACTGATGTTGATTGGGTTGAAAATATCGATGATAGGAAATCAACCTGTGATGGTTGTTTCTATATCAGAAATTGTTTAGTTTCTTAGTTTAGCGAGAAGCAAAGTTCTGTATCACTCTCAACTGCTAAGGCTAAATATATCGCAACTAGAAATGCATGTACTCAGCTTGTATGGATGAATAGAATGCTAAGCAATTACGGGATTGCACAAGATTCAATGGTTTTATATTGTGATAATTTTAGTGCAATAAATATATCTAAAAATCCAATCCAGCATTCACGAACCAAGCACATTGACATTAGATATCACTACATTCGTGAATTAGTGGAAGAAAAGACAATCTCTTTGGAGTACATTCCGACCGAGACTCAACTTGCTGACATTTGCAATAAACCGCTCAACAAAAGCAGGTTTAATAAATTGAAATTTGATCTTGGTATGTGCAATTTAAATTGATTAATCATGCATTTCTGTATTATAGTCTATATATTTGTTAATTTATTTGATTAAATTTTAAAATTATAAGAAAAATGCATGTTTTTGTCTTTGCACGACCAGTCGAGGACGTACTCGACAAGTCGTGGCACGATTGGTCGAGGATGACCCACGACATGTCGTGTAGTGTACTGGACATTTTTTTATTTAGGGAAAAACCTTGTCTTCCTCATTTCCTCCTTCTTCTCCAACGGGCCATAGCACGACTAGTTGTACCCAACTTGTTGATTCTTCAAGGTTAGTCCATTATTTTCATTTTCCTTCTAGATTTAAATGCATATCACTTCATTTTCTTCCTTGTAGTGCTTGATTTCAAGTTTCTTTGAAGATTTTGGAGTTTTCTTCACCCAAATCTATTTTTAAGAAACCCATTCCACATCTTTTACAACTTACTTCTTTGATTTTCTTATTGCAAATGATGCTAGAGGGAAAAAGAAAACTTCCCATGGTGCTTCCTCATCTAGATCGGCTCCTTTAACAAGGCGCAATCTTTAGTCACCCGAAGATGATCCATCACATGTGCGAGATTTACGATTACGCAATGTTATTGTTGAGCGACCTGTGCATATTGAACACATTGCTCCTTTTGGTCTCCTTCTACTTCTCCAATCTGTAGGTTGGGATAACATCCTACATTGGGGTGGGCCAGCATACCAGTCTATTGAACAGGCTATGTTTGCTTGCATTTTTGATTTTTCGACTGAGAATTTAACGTTTACAATAGCGACTAGAGAAGGTCCATTTGAAATTGACCGTTATCTGATTTCGGCTCTAATGGACATACCTGTTATTGACAAGGGTATTCCTATTCACACTCTAGTTGAGAAACCTTCGGAATCGAAAAAATGCATGCTCACTAGAGCATTTGCAACATAGATGTGTAATGGACTCATAAGGGGAATGCGCTTGCTTCCAAGTACTTGTTACCCAGATACAGGGTTTTTTACAAAATCTTTATTTCAAATCTGTATCCGCGTTCAGGTAACAAAACCAAATTCACCTCTTTCATGGTTCGGATTTTGCATTCCTTCATCTCTGGTACTAAAGTTTATCTTCCTTCTTTGATCTGTCATTCTATCATTCAATTTTGTCTCCATCCTAGACATAGTGATATTCCATTTGCATATCTTATGACTGTGTTAGTTACTCATATGCTAGTTGCTATGCCTGTTGAGAGGCTCCTAGTCATCATCTTATTTTCAACAATTCAAATATAAATAAGATGAAATTGGAACTGGCTCCTGGCCAAGTGGATGTGGTTGGTGGTAGAGCTGAAGCAGGGAATGTAGAAGAAGGTGGCGATCTTCTTCCTGATGATATAAATATGGATGACATTTTTGATGAAATTCAATCAGACTCTACAAATTATCCTAACTATGAGCTATCCAATTTTGATGCTCATCTTCGTGCACTTAAGGAGAAGGTAGAGAACATGAATGTTGCCCATGATTTACAATTTAAATATATGCGCAAGTATCTTAGGCGCTTAAACAAAGGCCTTCATCAACTTGATCCTACCATACCTGCACCTTCTTCAGGATCTGATTAGGTGTTTTTATCCTATGGTCTATAATAACCCTTATACTACTTTTCTTTCTTTCAGTTTGCAAGACTTACTTTGGTTGACTTTGGTATATGATGGTTAATGATATGTGAACTTTAAATTTGCTTATATATCTTTCATATCTTGCTTAATTAACTCCTTTATTACTCTCTTGTTAAGTCTTCCTCTTCCATTTCTTCTTTACTTCCCTTGTCATATTGTGACAAAAAGGGGGAGAATATTTCTTTGGATTGATTTTTTATGGATATGGATGTGGGGTAGTAGGGAGTAAGGAGGAGTTTTGCCTACTTCATGATGATGTGTGCTAGTTGATGATAACTGGTGCATGATTCTTTAATCAGGCTATAATTGGTTTTCTTTTATAAGTGCATGGTTCTTTATTGAGCATGTGATGCTACTCTTACTCTTATTCTTAATGGAGTGTGTTTTGTCTCAAATTTGACAAAAGAGGAGATTGTAAGTGCAATGGTTATTTGTTACCTTGATTGTCAAATTTTGTAGTGCCAAAACCACAATATGTGTCTTGTGTAGCACATTGATATATCTGTTTAAGGTAATGCATCACATGTACAAGGATAATGCTTCAAGTCAAGAACAATGATCTACTTCAAGTAATGAAAGGTCAAGTACATTGTTCTCTTCTCTAAAGCTTCAGAGTTTTAAAGCTAGAGATCTTGTTCAAGACTTAAGATGAAATACAACTCAAGAACTACAAGTTTAAGGTTTCAAAGATCTCAAGTTCAAGCTTCATCATGTGTCGAGATCTCAAGTCTCATGAACTTTAAAGATCATTCATCATCTGAAGAAATGAAGGTTCAATGTCCATACTTCACATTTCAGGTATGAATGACCTTCGATTGACCTCAGGGTAGGTCATTTTGTATACATAATTCAAATTGAATCATTTTATAAGTGTTTGGTCTGTTCTTAGACTAGTCCTGGACGCTATTCGACTAGTCTTAGAACTGGCTCGACCAGTCCAAGAAATTCCAAGACCAATCCTAAGTTGTTGCAAATTTTCAGAATTTTTTAGTTGAGCTACGACCAGTCCTAGAGTCTGCTTGACCGGTCGTGTGAACAATGCACGACTCATTCATGACCAGTCCAGCAGCTACGACTCAAACTCCAGCAACTATTCCTGGCTCCTCATGACCAGTCGTGGGTAGGTCACGACCAGTCGTGGAGGACTCACGACCAGTTGTGGAATGGTTTTATCTAATCGCCCTCAAAATTTTAAAATGTTGTTGGTCCCACGACCAGTCGTAGTGTCCATAGGACCAGTTGAAGATGCGATTTCTGCAATTATAAATAGAGCACGATTTTCAAAGTTTGATTTTCAATTTAAGTAAAATCAAGGCATCACTCTAAGAGATAAGTTTGTGTTCTTTTTAAGCTACATTGTGCATATTTAATATTATCTTTTGTTAGCTTTTTATATTTGATTTTGTTTCTGCATTCCAATCGAATTTGAAAGAGGAATTGTAATATTCTACTTCTTGGAATCAAAATCAAATAGAGCTAGCCCAACTTGATTTAATTTAAAATCAATTAGAACTTAGAACCATTTCAAAGTGAGTATTGGACATTGAACTTCTCTATTCGAACTTTTACTCTGATTTGGTTCTTCTAGGCTGCTACAAAAGGAGAAATCCAGGTATTTTACATATGTGTAAATCTTTTATGTTTTTGGTTTCTTTGAGATTAAGCTAGAAAAATCTCTAAGTGTTGGTTATCTGAGGAGAGCCAAAAAACTCAGAGTGTGGGGTTTTTGAATTGTGTAAGCCCATTTGAAAGACACAATTGTGAGGGTTTTAGGTGAACCTGAGAAAAACCTATTTTCATAGTGAATGCTAATATCCCTTGTGTGAGGATTTAGGAGTGGAGTAGCAAGCTATGTGGCTGTTGTTTAACAGTTGGTGTACACATAGGTGACCCAGTATAACTCTTTGTGTTTTGTGGATGTGTGATTTATTTTCTATATCTTTAATCATTCAAGTTTATGGGATGTATGTGTGAATGTGAATGTTGTAATATTTACATTTCAAGCATTGTGGGGAATGTTGTAATAGTTTAGACTTTCTATTTCTTGCTATTTCCTTTCATTCCTCTTCAATTTGAGATATTGATACTTAAACCGTTCTAGTAAGGTTGTCCTGCCATAAACCCTTGGCTTTTATGGTATAAGGTTGTCCTTAGAACAACATTTGTATCAACCTCTCAAGACTTGAATTTTGAGGTTGCTTTACATTTCTGTATTGTGAATTTCTTAGAGTGTTATCTTTCCTTTATTCATTTAAATTCTGCTATTATCATTTTAATTTGGCATAGTCCTATTCATCCCCCCTCCAGGACTCATAGCTAGGCCTTTTCAATCTCTCTCTATCTTCACCCTCGTGTCTCTCCTTTTTTTACCTCTGTCTCCTCTTCTCTAGACTAGGCTTGAGTGGACTTGCTCGATAACCCAGCGAAACTCGGTGCGATAACAAGAAGTGATGCCTTTCTCATTTTCTTTCTTTCCTTTTATTTTTGAAAGGAAACCCTAAAAGGGTTGCATTTATAAACCATGTTAATCCCCTCCCCGAAATTTTAATCACAACTAATCACTGATTAGTTAAACTAAGCCAGTTTTAGTCCTTAACGTAATGCGAGTAAAACTCGCTGATTCGATTCAGGCTACCATGAATGGCTCACATGGTTCCTATCTGATGCCAGGAGTGATCTTCTGGGCTCATGGTCCACCTAATGGATGGTTTAGATAAACTAGTGGGACCCATGTACAGGTGGTGGGTTTTTCCAGCCGACGGAGAGGATGATGGCCAAAATCATGGTGGATTTTGATCGGGTGGGTCACCTTCTACTCTAAGGTGTCTGGAGGGTTTGGATTGGGCCTCTAAACACGGGATCCACCAGATGGACGGTCATTGGTGTTTTCACTTAATGGTTTCGTTTTCATCTTACGGTGGCGGCGGGAGAGAGACTTAAGCATAGCCGAGGGAAACCCTACTTTGAAGGGCTGAGATGGACTACAATGGATGGCTGGGATGGTCAGGAGGCAACGCACGTGGGTTGCTAGCATGGAAAGAGAAAGAAAATGAGAAATTTTCATTTTTTGGAAAAATTCAGCCTTATGCACTCAGTTTGTGCTTGAGCTTGTGTGCACGCTTATGCAATCCAATGGGTGGATCTACCCTAGTTTTGGTTGTGTTATACTGACCAACGAGATGGACGGTTCGGATCATCCAGTCGGATGATCAAGGTGGGCCACAATGTTGCCAAACAGACACTGTCCATTTTAAACGTTCGCAGGCAAGACAATTTTTCAAAAGAAGGTCGGGTCAGACCTTGTTGACTGGGTCTCTTGGTCAAGTGCGCAGCGAGTGCACATGTGGTTCGTGCACACGCATCAAAGGTTGGGCCCACAGAGATGTCCTGACAAAATCGACTCCGCTCATTTGTCTTGTCAGATCAAATTAGGGCCCAACCCAGAGAATGAGGTGGCTCCATAGCTCAGGTGGGCCATCTCAACTAAAATATGGCCTGTGAGTGTTAATCACCATCAATCCAATGGCGTTCTTTGGTCCAATCATGCGATCAAACCGTTTATCTAACTATTTAGCACCCATGGCCATTATTTATTTTAAATTGATGTTATTTTAACCAGATGGGTCACACAAGGTTTGCTTTTGGGTTCAAACTATGACTCCCATCCATTCAATGGTTAGATCGAATCTAAACCTGATGATCAGTGGTCCCTAGCATTCCCTACCACATTTAGAAGAAACATGGTAGTTTCTTATGTGTTTAAGTTATGATCAACCTGGATTAAAAGTTCTTGGTCCCATGGCCTGATGAACGATGGATTTGAGGATCTAGCGTTTGATATTGACAATGGACAGTTTGATTTGTCCATTAGGGTATTTGAAACCATAAGAGTAGATTTATTTGGTGGTATAATGGTCCATCTTGATAGTTGACAGATAGATGCATTGATTCATGGTCCTAAATCACTAACAACGGTTCGATTTAGGCTACAGTGCGTGAACGTTCACGCAAATCGAGTTTGTGTTTACTAAATTAGGTTTTTATGGTAACACCCGAGTACTAAAAAGTATGGGGTGCTACACAGATCGAGAGAGAGAGAGAGAGAGAGAGAGAGAGAGAGAGAGAGAGAGAGAGAGAGAGAGAGAGAGAGAGAGAGAGAGGAAGATGGGGCGCGGGTGTCAAAATTAGGTATCGGCTGAGAGAGTGCATAAGAAATGAGGTAATAAATGCCTTTTTTTTTCAGATTTGAAATAACTGAAAATCGTTCTAAATTTGGTACGGACTTCAGCCGTTGTTAAACTAAATCCTAGCCATTCCAAATTTATGATTTTGGTGTAGTGAGGACACAAATGAGTTTGATAAAGCATGAGAGAGATGTCAGAAATTGGGAGGAATATCCCATCAAAATATGATGCTTTTGAATCCCATCTTAATCATAGAAGCATTCAATTATTGAGGCATCGATTTCATGGGACCATTACCCCCATCTTTTGGAAATCTTTATATTCTCCTCACCATTGACCATGTTTCCAAATTGGTTGAGGCAATTCCATGTCAAAATAATGGCCATCACATGATCATTAAGTTTCTGCAAGAAAATATTTTATCTAGGTTTGGAATGCCTCAAGCCATCATTAGTGATGGAGGATCTCACTTCTGCAATAGACCATTTAAAACATTAATGAAGAAATATGTTATTTCGCATAAGAGAGCACCCCTTATCAGCCACAAACGAGTGGCCAAGATGAAATATCGAATAGGGAAATTGTTTACAACCCCAAATGTAGGGTCGCGATGTAGTAATGACTTGGTGAGACTGAGGTCGAATCCACAGGGACTAAACTTGTACATATTTTGAAAATAAATAGAACTAGAACTAGAAAAAGATTTAAATCTAAATCTGGAATAAAAGCGTCTAATTGCGAATAATATCGATTAAAACTATCAATTGAAAGGTGGGAACTAGGGTGCCAAGGGTCCACTTATATCTATCAGGATGCTACCTCACTTTGATTCAAGAGACACAATTGAAATTGAAGTCCTATCCTATCCAATTGGAAGATGAAGCAATTAAACCAAATTTGAACTTTTCATTGACCTAGCCACACATGAAGGAGTATTGTCATGATTAGAAGGGATTCCATCATCCTACCATGCCCAGGAGATGATGGTGAACAATACAATTTACCAATCTCATAATCTCAAAATAGGAAAAGAAGATATTCAAAGCCATCACAACATCTATTGTAATTTGAGTCACAATAAATCATAGAAAACTAAAAATATTCCTTAAATTCAAACTAGAAATCAATAAGGTTCAGGAAAAATAAGAATCAAATAAAGAAAATCATTTCAACATACTACAAGCTTCACCTCTTAGCCCTAGCTAAGATGTTTAGCCAATTATAGACATGATTGTAAGTGCTATGGTCTCATGCTCCTTTGTTTGTCAAATTTTATTGTGCCAAAACTCTATTTGTGTCTTGTGTTTGTATGTTGTTATATATGTTCCAGACATTGCTTCATAAGTGCTTCAAGTTAAGTATAATGATCGACTTCAAGCCAAGTCAAGCCATGTACTGTAAACATCAATGTTCAGAGCTACATCAATAAAGAGTACAAGACTCAAGTACATTTCAAGACTCAAGAGCAACTCAAGTTGAAGTTTGATGTCAAGCTATCAAAGATCTCAAGATCAAGCTACATCAAGTAGAGATCTCAAGCTTTGTAAAGTTCAAAGGTCAACAATCATTTGATAAAATGAAGTTTCAATGTCCATACTTCATGTCCCAGGTATGATTGACCTTAGATTGACCTTAGGGTAGGTCATTTCAGATATATAATTCAAACTGTATGTATATATATGAATTTGGTCTGTTCTAAGACTAGTCCTGGACCTTCTTCGACTAGTCCTAGCACTGGTTCGACTAGTTCAAGAAATTCCACAATCAGTCCTAAGTTGTTGAAGATTTTCAGAATATTTTGGTTAGCCCACGACCAGTCCTGGAGGTCCTTCGACCGGCCATAGGTGTGTTCACAACTAGAACTTCGACTAGTCGTGGGTCCTCGACTTAAACTACAGTGACCAACTCATGCTGCCTATGACCAGTCCTGGGTCATCTACGACTAGTCGTAGGTGGTCCACGACCAGTCATAGACACCCCACGACCATTCGTAGAACGATTTTCAAAGATCGCGCTTAAAAATTCAAAATGCCGTTGAAGCTACGACCAGTCGAAGTTTCCCTAAGACCAGTCATAGACGTGATTTCTGCTTCTATAAATTGAGCACGAATCTCAGAGTTTCATAACTCAATTCAAAGAAATTCAAGGCTCCACTCTGAGATAAGTTAGTGTTCATTTTAAGCTACTTTGTGCATAATTAATATTTCCTTTTGTTAGCTTATTTTTATTTGATTTTGATCTACGTTCCAATCTGATTAGAAAAGGGGAAATTCTGTAATTCCTTCTTCTTGGAATCAAAATCAAATAGAGCTAGCCCATTTGATTTAATTTAAAATCAATTAGAACTTAAAACCATTTTAAGTGAGTAATGGATATTGAACGTTGATTCAAACTTCTACTCCGATTGGTTCTTTTGGGCTGCTATGAAAGGAGAAATCCAGGTATTTTACGTTTATGTAAAATTTCCATTCTTTTGGTTTTTGTTTGAGATTTGCTAGAAAAATCTTATTGTGTAGTTATTTGAGGAGAGCTAGAAAACTCAGAAAGTGTGCGTTTTTGGATTGTGTAAGCCCAAGTTAAAAAGACACAATTGTGAAGGTTTTAGGTGAACTTGTGAAACCTATTTTGTTAGTGAACGCTAATATCCCCTGTGTGAGGATATTAGGAGTGGAGTAGCATTCTGTGTGGCTGTTGTGAAATAGTTGGTGTAAACACAGGTGAACCATTATAATTCTTTGTCTTGTGGTTTGAATGTTTGCTTAAGTTTTATATCTTTTATCATTCAAGTTTGTGGGATGTATGTGTGGATGTGAAAGTTGTAAAATTTACATTTCAAGCAAGTGTGTGGAATGTTATAATAATTTAGATTTAAATTCCTCCAATTTATTTCAATTCCTTGCTATTTATTTATTTCTCTTCAGATTGAGTTTTTGATACAAAGGACGTCTAAAAATAAGGTTGTCCTACCATAAACCCTTAGTTTTTATGGTGGAAGGCTGTCCTTAGAACTGAATTTGTATCAACCTCTCAATACTTGGTTATTAAGGTTGATTTTATTTCAGCATTGTGAATTGATTTATTTTATTTGGTTATCTCTTTATTTTATTCCACTGTTATAATTATAATTTGGCATAGTCCTATTCACCCCCCCTCTAAGACATATAGCTAGGCCATTTCAAGTGGTATCAGAGCCTAATAGCTCGCTCTTATTGCTTTTTATTTGGATTTATTTCCTGAGCTAACGATCTAAGCTATATAAAAGATGTCAAATTTTGATAGCCTATCAGTCACTAGGCCTCCACCATTTGATGGCTCTAACTATGCTTATTGGAAAGCCAGGATGAGGATCTTCCTCAAATCAATGGATGAGAGTGTGTGGCAAGCCACATTGACTGAATGGAACCCACCTACCACTGAAGTGACTGGAATCGATGGTTCAAAATGTATGAGGGTAACTCCTTATTTCTCTTGGACCATCCTTTAGAAAAATGAGAGTAGTGCCAATGCAAAAGCACTAAATGCAATCACTTGCGCACTATCACCGGATGAGTTCAAAAGAATCATATCCCGTTATACTGCAAAGTAAGCTTGGGATATTTTAGATATGACACATGAGGGTACTTCAAGTGTCAAGAAATCTAAAGTCCAACTCCTCACAACCAAATTTGAAGAAATTCATCTGGAGGAGAATGAAATGTTTATGGACTTTTATACAAGATTAAATGACATTGTAAACTCTATGTGGGGTCTTGACGATAAAATCCCAGAAAGTAAAGTGTATGCAAAGATTCTACGCTCACTTCCTGAACGGTTTAACTCTACGGTAACCGCGATCCAGAAACTTCGTGATTCGGACAATATGAGGGTAGAAGAACTAGTTAGTTCTTTACAAACCTATGAGTTAAACTTTAAAGCTCCTAAAGGCAAATCTATTGCCCTTAAATCTTCTAAATGTATTTCTCAAGATTCTGATTTAGAAAATTCTGAAGTTGATATGGCTCTTCTTGCTAAAAAGTTTTACAAGATTTTCAAAAGTAAAAAGAGGGTTGATTTTCAAAAATCTAATGATAAGAGATTGAAATCTAAGCCTCGAAAATCATTAAAAGATAGTCAATGTTACAATTGCCAAGAATATGGGCATTTAACAAACAAGTGTCCTAAAAAGGACAAACCTAAAAGGAAAGGAATGTTGGCTACTTGGGATGAATCTTCTGAATCTGAAGCTACTTCTGAATCAGAAGATTCTGAAATCGAGTCAGCCAATGATAAGGCTCTTATGACTCTAGCCAAGTTCACTTTTTTAAATAATGATGATTCAACTAGTGAAGAAAATCTGAATAGTGATCATGACAATGAAGAAGATCTTCAAGATGCTTACAATGCCCTATACAAGGAAAGTTGTGAAATTGCAGTACAATTAAAACTTCAGAAAGAAAAGTTTTTGAAGCTTAAGGAAAATTTCGATTCTCTTGTTTTAGAAAAATCCCTCTTTTCAGATAGTTTTGAAAAATCAAAATGCGATTTGGATTTCAAAACTTCCTTGATTGAAAATCTACAATCTGAAAATGAGAAACTTAAATCTGAAGTAACTTCTCTTCTGAGTTTAAAGGACACATGGAGATATGCCCAAGGTGATCCAACATTAGAAAAACTATTATCCGGATCAAGAAAATGTGGCGATCGATTCGGGTTGGGCTATGATAAGAATATACCTCCTAAACAAAAGAATACTTCTCCTAAGTTTGTGAAAGGAGAGACCTCAAACTTAAAAGGGAAAAGTACTTATCAAGGTTTTTCTAAAAATTCAAAAACTTTTCAAAAACCTAAAAGCAGCTATGTCAACTTTAAAAATCAGAACCGAAATCCACTTGCTGAAAAGATAGTTGATTTACTCAAGGAGCTCTTAAAATCTAACTCAGTAGGTCATTCTTACAACAACAGAAAGAAGAAGACCAACTATACTCCTAAACCCAAAACAGTTCTGAAATGGGTTCCTAAAGTTGCCTGCTTGGTTGCCCACACTGCTTTTAAAGCTACAAGTCATTCGAAGTGGTACCTTGATAGTGGATGTTCCAGGCATATGACAAGCAACAAGACTTTATTCACCAATCTAAAAGATATCACTAATGGATTAGTCACATTTGGTGATGGTAGCAACTGCAAGATTATTGGCCAAGGTACGGTTCAACTCTTTAACCTCCCCGTATTTAAGAATGTTTTATATGTTGAGGGGCTAAAACACAACCTGTTAAGCATATCTCAAATATGCGATAACAACCATTGTGTGAAGGTTGTGAAATAATAAACAAAAAAGGGTTCTGTTATATTAACTGGTCGCAGAACTTCTGAAAACTGCTATATTGTAAGCGATGGTAGCTCATCTAATCAATCGTGCTACATGTTCCATACCGATGAGACTGAATTATGGCATAAACACCTTGGACATGTACACTACCGTAATCCATATAAATTGAGCAAAAGAGAACTAATAAGAGGTCTACCTAAAATACAGAAAGTAGACAAAATATGTGGCGAATGCCAGATTGGCAAACAAACAAGGAGCTCTCACAAAAAGGTGAACTCCAATGCTACATTAAGACCACTCGAGCTTCTCCATATGGACCTTATAGGACGTACCAGGATGGACAGTCGAGGAGGCAAAAAATATATACTGGTAATCGTGGATGATTTTACTAGATTCACTTAGGTAGGCTTCTTAAGGGATAAATCAGAAACCCTTGATGAAGTAAAAAAGATTCTCAAACGGATCCAAACTGAAAAAGGCTCACAAGTTTGTAAGATCCGTAGTGATCATGGATCTGAATTCGAGAATAGTAGTTTTGAGAAATTCTCTATCGATCAGGGAATATCACATGAATTTTCTGCACCCAAAACACCACAACAAAATGGGATTGTGGAAAGGAAAAATAGAGTGCTTCAAGAAATGGGAAACGTAATGTTGGATAGTATGAAGCTCCCTAGAAATCTTTAGGCTGAAGCCGTAAATACTGCATGCTATATTATCAACCGAGTGTATACATGTAAGTCTGATAATAAAACTGCTTATGAACTTTGGTTTGATAAGAAACCCACTGTCAAACACTTTCGAGTTTTTGGCAGCAAGTGCTATATTTTACGTGACTATGAAAATTTGAAAAAGTTTGACACTAAGAGTGATGAAGGGATCTTTTTAGGATACTCTTTAAACAGTTGTGCATATCGTGTACTAAACAACAGGACTGGTGTGATTCAAGAGTCCATTAGTGTGGTCATTGATGATTAATTGAATACACCTGCCTTTAGTTTAGATAATGATGAAGTTCTTTTAATTGACAAACCAGAAAATTCATCAAATCAAGTTAATTCTGAATTAAGGACTGTTAAAGATCATCGAACTACTCAGATTCTTATAAACCCTCTCACTGGTGTATGCACTCGTAAACAATTAGAAGATATATGTAATTATGTATGCTTTACATCCCAAATTGAACCGGTTAACATAAAAGAAGCTCTTTCTCACGAAAACTGGATAGTTGCCATACAGGAAGAACTTAATCAATTTATTTCTAATGATGTCTGGTATCTCGTTCCTAGACCTAAAGATAAACACATTATCGAAATAAAGTGGATTTTTAAAAATAAGTCTGATGAACTTGGAAATATAATTCGAAACAAGGCAAGACTGGTTGTACAAGAGTACACTCAAATTGAAGGCATGAATTATGATGAAACCTTTGCCCCAGTTGCTCGCCTTAAATCAATCAGACTTTTTATATCCATTGCATACTATAGAAAATTTAAGATTTATCAAATGGATGTAAAGAGTGCCTTTTTGAATGGCGATTTACATGAAGAGGTATATCTTGAACAACCTACAGGGTTTGAAGACCCTAAGTTAACTAGTCATGTATATCGTCTTAAAAAGGCTCTCTATGGTCTAAAACAAGCTCCAAGGGCTTGGTATGAGAAATTGACTAAGTTTTTACTCAGTCATAATTTTCAAATAGGTAGTGTCGATAAGACGCTTTTTGTTAAGAAACACAACAATGATATTTTAATGGTTCAGATCTACGTTGATGATATTATTTATGGATTAACTTGTACTAACATGACATTGAGTTTGCAGATTTAATGAAATCTAACTTCGAAATGAGCATGGTTGGAGAATTAACTTATTTCCTAGGGTTGCAAGTAAAACAACAACCTGATGGAATTTTTATTTTTCAAACCAAGTATGCTTTGAACTTAATTAAAAGGTTCGGATTTGAGAATGTTAAGAATTTTGATACTCCCATGAGTACAACTTTAAGACTCTCAAATGACTTTACAGGTAAAGATGTAGATCCTAATTTGTATCGTAGCATGATTGGTAGTTTGCTTTATTTAACTGCTAGTAGACCTGATACTGCTTTTAGTGTTGGTATTTGCGCTAGATATCAGTCTAATCCTAAAGAATCTCATTTAACTGCTGTTAAGTGAATTATGCGATACATCGCAAGCTCTGCTAATTTGGATCTTTGGTATCCATATGATATTAGTGTTTACTTGGCTGGGTACTCAGATGCTGATTGGGCTGGTAATATCGATGACAGAAAATCAACCAGTGATGGTTGTTTTTATATTGGAAATTACTTGGTTTCTTGGTTTAGCAAGAAGCAAAGTTCTATATCACTTTCCACCGCTGAGGCTAAATACATCGTAGCAGGAAATGCATGTACTCAGCTTGTTTGGATGAAATGTATGTTAAGCAATTATGGAATTGCATAGGACTCAATGGTTTTATATTGTGATAATTTCAGTGTAATAAATATTTCTAAAAATCCAATCCAGCATTCACGTACCAAGCGCATTGACATTAGGTATCATTATATTCGTGAATTAGTGAAAGAAAAAACAATATCTATGGAATACATTCCAACCGAGACTCAACTTGCTGATATATTTACTAAACCACTTGATAAAAGCAGGTTCAATAAATTAAACTTTGACCTCGGTATGTGCAATTTTTATTGAATATTCTTGCATATGTATTTTTTATTGAATATTCTTGCATAATTGTAACATAATTTTAAATTCATTGAAAAATTTAATTTTTGGCCGGTACTCGACCAGTCGTGGTCATACATGACTAGTCGTGGTATGACCGATCGTGTATTTCTCAAGACTGGTCGTGGAGCGCGCTGACCTCTATAATTTGGGAAAATCTCTCTTCTTCCTCATTTTCACTTTTCTCTCCATTAAGTCGAGCTATGACTAGTCGAACCCTAGTGTTCGATTCAACCAGGTCAGAGCATTTTTTCTTGTCTTTCTTACAGATTCATGGTTTATTTTCTTCAATTTCTTCATTGGAGTAGTTGATTTCAAGTTTGCCTTGAGCTTTTTGGGGTTTTCTTTTCCATTTGCTAATCTAAAAAAATCCATCTATACTTCTTTGAGATTTCTTATTTTTATTCAAGAATATGGACTCTAGAGGGAAAAAGAAAAATACTAGAGGTCCCTCGTCATCCAGATCAACTCCTATTACAAGACGCCATCTTCGGTCTCTCGAAGATGATCCATCTTATGTGCATTATTTGCATTTACGTAATGCCATTGTGGAAAAAGCCGTTGATTTAGATCACATCACTCATTTCGGTCTTTCCACTTCTCTAATCTGTAGGTTGGGATAACATCCTACGTTGGGGCGAGGCGAAATACCAATCCATTGCGCAGAGCATGTTTGCATGCATATCTAAATTTTCTACTAAACAATTAACTTTCTCTATTGCTACTAGAGAAGGGCCTTTTCTTATTGATCGTCATTTAATTTCAGGCCTTATGGATATACCTGTTAATGATGATGGTATTCCACCTAGCACTCTAGCTGAGAAAGTTTCTGAATCTGAAAAACATATTTATACTAGAGCACTTTGTAACATGGATGCTCAATGGACTCAGAACGGGAAGGCCCTCGCAACCAAATATTTGTTACCCAGATACAGAGTTTTGCATCGTATCTTTACTTCTAATCTGTATCCTCATTCTGGTAACAAAACAGAACTGACTATATTCATGGTTCGTATCTTGTATTCTATCATCACTGGTGCAAATGTTTGTCTGCCCTCTTTGATATGTCATTCCATCATTCAGTTTCGTATCCATCCATGTCATAGTGATCTTCCTTTTGCTTACTTAATGACTGTGTTAGCTACTCATATGCTAGTCGTTATGCCAGTTGGAGAGGCTCCTATCCAACACCTCATTTTCAACAACTCCAACTTAAACAAAATGAAGCTGTGATTGGCTGAGGGCCAAGTGGATGTTGGAGAAGGTGGAGCAGCAGGTGTGAATGAAGATGAGGGTGATAATCTTCCTCCAGACGATGTTAATATGGATGATATATTTGATGAAATAGAATCTGATTCTGGAAATGATCTTGACTTTATGTCATCTGGCTTTGATGAGAGATTGCGTTCTCTTGAGGAACAGGTGACTGAAATACGTGTAACCTAAACTTCTCAATTTGCTTATATGCGCAAGTATATGCGGCGCGTTACTAAGGGTTTGCACAAAATTGATCCATCTATTCCTGCTCCTTCTTCAGGATCTGACTGAATGTTTTTATTTGCTGGTCTGTAATAACTCATATACTATTTTGCTTTATCTTAGTTTGTATGACTGTTTTTATTTGTCTTTGGACGTGACTGGTTTTTGATATTTGGATATATAGACTTTATTTCATCTCTTGCTTACTTTGCTCTCCTAATTATCATTCTTATCCTTTTGTTCTTCCTTTGTCATTTTGTGACAAAAAGGGAGAGAAGACTTTTTGAAGCTAATTGGTTATGGATTAAGGATTAAGTAACATTTTTTTATTTGAATATCTATGTGTGCTACTTAGGAGGAGTACTAAGTATAGAGGAGTATAGAGGAGACTTGCCTCTAAATGAATGTGTGTGCTAGTTTATGATAACTGGTGTATGATTCTTTGTTAAACATGTTGTGCTTCTCTTAATCTCTTCGAGAGTGTTTTGTCACAAATTTGACAAATGGGGAGATTGTAAGTGCTATGGTCTCATGCTTCTTTGGTTGTCAAATTTTGTTGTGCCAAAACTCTATTTGTGTCTTGTGTTTGTATGTTGTTATATATGTTCCAGACACTGTTTTACAAGTGCTTCAAGTTAAGTACAATGATCGACTTCAAGCCAAGTCAAGCCATGTACTGTAAACATCAATGTTCAGAGCTACATCAATAAAGAGTACAAGACTCAAGTACATTTCAAGACTTAAGAGCAACTCAAGTTGAAGTTTGATGTCAAGCTATCGAAGATCTCAAGATCAAGCTACATCAAGTAGAGATCTCAAACTTTGTAAAGTTCAAAGGTTAACAATCATTTGATAGAATAGAGTTTCAATGTCCATACTTCATGTCCCAGGTATGATTGATCTTAGATTGACCTTAGGTTAGGTCATTTCGGATACATAATTCAAACTGTATGTATATACATGAATTTAGTCTGTTCTAAGATTAGTCCTGGACCTTGCTCGACTAGTCCTAGCACTGGTTCAACCCGTTCAAGAAATTCCACGATTAGTCTTAAGTTCTTGAAGATTTTTGAAATTTTTTAGTTAGCCCACGACTAGTCCTAGAGGTCCTTCGACTGGTCGTAAGTGTGTTCACGACTCGAACTTCGACCAGTCGTGGGTCCTCGACTCAAACTACAGTGACCAACTCATGCTGCCTACGACCAGTCCTGGGTCATCTACGACCGGTCGTAGGTGGTCCACGACCAGTCGTAGACACCCCACGACCAGCCGTAGAACGGTTTTCAAAGATCACGCTTAAAAATTCAAAATGCCGTTGAAGCTCCGACCAGTCGAAGTTTCCCTAAGACCAGTCGTAGACGTGATTTCTGCTTCTATAAATTGAGCACGAATCTCAGAGTTTCATAACTCAATTCAAAGAAATTCAAAGCTCCACTTTGAGATAAGTTAGTGTTCATTTTAAGCTACTTCGTGCATAATTAATATTTCCTTTTGTTAGCTTATTTTTATTTGATTTTGATCTACATTCCAATCTGATTAGAAAAGGAAAAATTCTGTAATTCCTTCTTCTTGGAATCAAAATCAAATAGAGCTAGCCCATTTGATTTAATTTAAAATCAATTAGAACTTAGAACCATTTTAAGTGAGTATTGGACATTAAACATTGATTCGAACTTCTACTTCGATTGGTTCTTCCGGGCTGCTACGAAAGGAGAATCCAGGTATTTTACATTTATGTAAAATTTTCATTCTTTTGATTTTTGTTTGAGATTCGCTAGAAAAATCTCATTGTGTGGTTATCTGAGGAGAGCCAGAAAACTCAGAAAGTGTGGGTTTTTGGATTGTGTAAGCCCAAGTTAAAAAGACACAATTGTGAAGGTTTTAGGTGAACCTATGAAACCTATTTTGTTAGTGAACGCTAATATCCCCTGTGTGAGGATATTAGGAGTGGAGTAGCATTCTGTGTGGCTGTTGTGAAACAGTTGGTGTATACACAGGTGAACCACTATAATTCTTTGTCTTGTGGTTTTAATGCTTGCTTAAGTTTTATATCTTTTATCATTCAAGTTTGTGGGATGTATGTGTGGATGTGAATGTTGTAAAATTTACATTTCAAGCAAGTGTGTGGAATGTTGTAATAATTTTGGATTAAATTCCTGCAATTTATTTCAATTCCTTGCTATTTATTTATTTCTCTTCAGATTGAGTTTTTGATATAAAGGACGTTATAGAAATAAGGTTGTCCTGCTATAAACCCTTGGTTTTTATGGTGTAAGGTTATCCTTAGAACTGAATTCCAATCAACCTCTCAATATTTGGTTATTGAGGTTGATTTTATTTCAGCATTGTGAATTGATTTATTTTATTTGGCTATCTCTTTATTTTATTTTACTGTTATAATTATAATTTGGCATAGTCCTATTCACCCCCTCTTAGGACATATAGCTAGGCCGTTTCAATGATTGGCTCTACAACCCTAAAAGAAAGCATTAAAAATAAATAAGGAAGGAAGAAAAACTCTTGGGAGGCTACTCCACCCTTTGGCTCTGCTTATAAAAACCTAAATCATGTTTAAAAATCCTCAAAGAACCCATATTTATAGCTTTTATCCGAACGTCCTTGAAAACTGCCTTAAATTTATACACTCTGTGTAACGCATTCGATGTCATCGAACATGACTTGAATCCGGAAGTCGCGCCATTTCACACAGCGTAATGCCTTTCACATTGCGTAACTCTTCATGTCATCGAACAGTCTTCAATGTCATCGAAGGGTGTTTGAGTAATCGAGAATGTGTCTAGAGTGTTCCACCAAGTTGGTCCAGAAATTCATAAAAAATTTCGATGTCATCGAACTGCCTTCGATGTCAACGAGCAATTGAATAGGGCTTTGATGTCATCGAGTACTGCATCCAATTTGTCTAGCAACCAACTTGATTTTTATGTAATTCTTTGATGTCATCGACTAGTGGTCGATGTCATCGAACACTGGCTTCAATGCCGATCGATGACATAGATAGTGAAGTTCAGATTCTGTGAATTTTTGCAGTTTGCACTTTCGACTTCATTCCTTCTCCACTTGGTTTCCTTGAATCTTGGGGTCTTGAAATTTTCAATCTTGGTCTCTTAAGATCCATCCATTGCCTCAGTGATTCTCGAGCATCAATTCCATGCTTTTAACATTCTTTTCAATCCAAGTTCTCAGATTTACCTTGCAATACAAACATGTATAAAATATACCCACTAAGCATTATCATGTTCATAAAACCAAGATATAAACAAAGATAAATATGCAACATTTAACACTTAACACATCCCGAACTAGCATTTTGCTAGTCTCGAGTAAAACATGCTTGACATAATCTTCAATTCTCAATGTTCAAATCACCTTTAGAAAATAATCTTTTGTGCAAACAAGAGTGAATAAGCATAATTCAAAGAAGTAAGAGTGAAAATCTGAAAACCTAGAGCCGAATCATATGAGCAATCAATCAAATAGGTTCTTTATCAATCACTTAGAAGCATAAGTTCATATATCAAGTTTTTCTAATGTGCTCAGTGAATTCCAACTTACTTTCCATAAAAATACTATTGTTTCATAATGTTAGCCATGCTCATCACCTTAAGATTGATTGAATAATCAAGTACTGGTTCCGAACTTATGCCCTTTTTCTTCTTTTTGAAAATTTTTTAATATATCGACAGTCACTTCTATTTTTTCATTCTTTTTGTTCTTTCATCTTCATTCTTTTTAGACTTTTTATTCTTTTCATTATTTTCCAGTCTTTTCATCATACATGACCTTTTTGTCGATCTCTCTATTTTTTCAACTGGTTCTTTTCATCCTTTTAAGGTAGATAAAATTCTCTAGACTTAATTCTCAATATTTATCAATGATTCACATATTAACAATAAAAAATTCTAGCATTATTCACAAAAAAATTGAATGTGTCTTGTAATTTAAGTCAACATGATATTCAAACTTTCTCTTAATCAAATAGATGAGAGAACTTAGGTGATATTCTACTTAGTTGATGAAACTCCAACAATTCAAAAATTCAATCTCTATCTTATCATTATACTTAAGGCATTCTTAAGTGCACAAACTATCGCCTTCCAAACAAGTTACTAATTTGAAAATTGAAAAATTTTGCTCAAAGACTAAGAAAATACTTATTAGTTTACCTAATCCACACCCCCCAACCTAAAATTTACATTGTCTTCAATGTAAAAGATATGAGCATGCATTGCACATGAGGCAACGAAAAGAAAGGAGATGTGATGAAAAGGTAGTACCTGAATAAGGAGAATTGAAACTTTTCCAAAGTTCTCAACATCAAATGCACGAAAAATAAACAAACTGAAAGGAAATTATCCTAATCCTAAATCCTATGAAAGCAACAAACCTAACTACTCCTCCATCAGACTAGGAGGTCAATCCTGATACACAGGATCAATCAGAGGCATGAACATATCCTCTGAATCGAACTTCTCAACAAATGGCTTGAAACAATGTCCGTTAACCTTGAAAACATTGCCATTTGTCAGATCTTTATCTCGACGGCCCCATGAGAATAAACATTCGTAATAATGAAGGGTCCAGTCCAATGAGATCGCAGATTCTTTATCTCGATGGCCCCATGAGGATAAACATTCGTAACAGTGAAGGGTCCAGTCCAACGACATCGAAGCTTACCTGGGAAAAGATGTAACCAAGAATTGTACATAAGGACTTTTTAACCGGTTATGAATGATTTCCGAAGGATGTTCTGGTTATAGAACACTTTCATCCTATCCTTGTAAATTCTTGAGTTCTCATAAGTGTCGTTTCGGATTTCTTCGAGTTTATTTAATTGAAGTTTGTGTAGCGAGCCAGCGTTGTCCAAGTTAAAATTCAAAATTTTGATAGCCTAGTAGGTTCTATGCTCCAACTCCACAAGAAAGTGATAAGCTTTCCCATAGATGAGTCTAAAGGGAGACATTCCAATGAGGTCTTAAAAGTTGTAAGGTAAGCCCGTATAACATCAGTCAAGCCAATTAACCAATCCTTATGGTCGGGGTTAACATTTTTTTTCTAGAATTTACTTAATTTTCCTATTGAAAATCTCAGCTTGCCCGCTAGTCTGTGGGTGGTATGGATGCTCACCTTATGACAAATGCCATATTTTTTCATTAACTTCTTGAATGGCCCATCGCAAAAGTGTGAACCTCCATTACTAATGATGGCTCAAGGTGTACCGAACCAGGAAAGGATCTTTTCTTTTAAGAATCTAATGACCATTCTAAGATCATTATTCTGGACCGGAATCAATTCGACCCACTTAGTGACATAGTCTACTGCCAACAATATGTACATGTTTCCAAAGAATTGAGGGAATGACCCCATGAAATCAATGCCCCAACAATCAAATGCTTCAATGATAAGAATTGAGTTTAGTGACATCATATTTTGATGGGACAATCCTCTTAATTTCGGACAACACTCACAAGTTTTGCAAAACTCATGAGTATCTTTGAACATTGTGGGCCAATAAAAGCCGCACTGCAGAATTTTGGTCGTGATCTTTTTAGTAGAAAAGTGACCACCACAGGCCTGAGAGTGACAGAAGGAGATGACACTTTAATGTTCATTGTCTGGCACACATCTTCTTAGAATTTGGTCTGGGTAATATTTAAACGAATAAGGATCATCCTAGAAAAACTTACGTACTTCGGCGAAGAATTTCTTTTTATCTTGCGCATTCTAATATGTTGGCATGAAACCCGTGACAAGATAATTTACAATGTCAGCGAACCAAGGTAGTTGGGAGAGTTTAAACAATTATTCGTCAGGGAACATGTCATTTATCAGTGTCAGTTCAAGGGAATCAGGAAGATCAAGCCTAGAGAGATAGTCAGCCACTACGTTCTCTACTCTCTTTTTGTCTTGTATTTTTATATTGAACTCTTAGAGTAGAATGATCTATCTTATCAAGCGAGGTTTAATATCATTATTAGAAAGAAGGTACTTTAGCGCTGCATGAATAGTGTAAATGATGATCTTGGATCGGATCAAGTAGGACCTAAATTTGTCCAAAGCGAACACTACAATTAAGAGCTCATTCTCCGAAGTATAGTAGTTCACTTGGGCAAAATTTAAAGTTCTGCTTACATAGTGAATCACATTGGGCTTCTTCTCTTTTCTCTGTCCTAACACCTCCCTAATAACATAATCACATGTATCACACATAATCTCAAAAAGTATGCTCCAATCGTGTGGCTGCATGATAAGTGCAATTGTCAACAAAGCCTTGAGCTTAGTGAAAGCTTCCTAGCATTGCTCAGTCCACTCGTATGATTATAATATCCTGAATTCTTATGGCTAGAGTTCTTACTCGTGCCTAACGAAACTGAGTATTAATGATGTATAAATTAGATGCTTTTAAAAATCACACCTTATTACTATTATTATTATTTTTCATTTGGATCACATCCTATAATGTCCAAGAAAAATCTGTACAAAGACCCGAGTACCACCTCAGGCAGAAATCACTAAGGACCGAATCCTTTAGAAATTAGACAAAAATTATTAAGTGCTAAACTAAATAATCAATGGAATTAGATTGAACTACTTTCAATATGAACTGCAAGGCCCAAAACTAGTAGGATCGCTAATGCTACATTACCTAGAAACCTAGGATCGATCTTAAAACCCAGTTGCTCTCGGGGGCGCATTGAAACTCCGTATCGGACCTGGACCACACGTCGAAAGTTCGATTACCACAAAACTATGTAATTATGACCACCTTAACGAGCTTGACAACCATCTTAGAAATCAAGTCCTAATAGTATTTAGAAACGCACAACTTGAGCCCGGAGCGAAGTGTGTGAGAAACGCGAATATCTTTAGAAACTGAACTCAAACTTAAGTGAATTGGGCCATTCACTTGCAAGAAAAATCTAAGGTTTCAGACCGTCAGATTCTGACCCAACTGCACCCTCGGATCAGGAAAAATTTCCAACACATGTCAGTGTACATGTGGCCCCGATCGACTAACGATGACCATTAAACTGAAACAGGTCCTCTGCGGTCGATCCATAAATTTGATCGGACCGAAAACTTTACCTGATGTAGATCCATCGTCAGGGAACTTACTCCGGATCATATGTAGAAAAGGGGCCTCCAGATGGGCTCCATTGGACTGAAACAACCACTCTTTGGCTATAACCTAAGTATACCATGGCCCTGGGGCCATTTGCATCAGTTTTGGGCTTATATAAGGGCCTTAACCCACCCCTCTCTCATTCCATATAAATTTCAAACCCTAGGAGAGAGAAGAGATGAAAAAGAGAAGGAGAAAGTGAGGAGAAGAGAGAGAGAGAGAGAGAGAGAGAGAGAGAGAGAGAGAGAGAGAGAGAGAGAGAGAGTTAGAGATCGTTACTGGGCTTCGATCTCACCACTCCACGTGCCGAATCATCCTTCCCGTATTGCTATTCCGGTGATTTCGACTTCGTTCTTGAAATGGCCAAGCTATATGTCCTAGGGGGGGGGGAGTGAATAGGACTATGCCAAATTTAAAATAAATACAGCGAAAATAAAGAAAGAGAGATAGCTAAATAAATAAATCAATACACAATATGGAATGCAATCTCAAAATATTGATTGTTCTAAGGACAACCATGCACCATAAAAATGGTAGGGCAACCTTACTAGAACAAATAGAGAAACTGAAGCTCAAACTGATAAAGAGATAGCAAGGAATAAATTGTAGAAATATAAATCTAAACTATTACAACATTCGCCACTAAGCTTGAAATAAAATGATTACAACATTCACATCCACATATACGTCCCACAAATGAATAATTAAAGATATGAAATATAAATCACACAACCACAAAACATAAGTGATTATAGTAGTTCGCCTGTGTGTACACTAACTGTTGATAAACAGCCACACAGCTACTCCACTCCTAATATCCTCACACAGGGGATATCAGCTTTCACTATCAAAGATAAGTTTTCCAGGTTCACCCAAAACCTTCACAATTGTGTCTTTCTTTGTGGGCTTACACAATTAAAAAAAACCCTATTCTGAGTTTTTCTGGCTCTCCTCAGATAACTAATACAATGAGATTTTTCTGGCAAATCCCAAAAGAAAACCAAATGAAAGTAAATTACATAAACGTAAAATACCTGAATTTCTCCTTCGTTGTAGCAGCCCAAAAGAACCAAGTCAGAGTAGAGATTTGAATGTCAAAGTTCAATTTCCAATACTCACTTTATAATGGTTCTAGGTTCTAATAGATTTTAAATTAAACCAAATGGGGCTAGGTCTAATTGATTTTGATTCTAGAAAAAGGAAAAATGAAACTTCCTCTTTTTCAGATCAGATTGGAATACAAGAAACAAAATCAATTTGAAAAGCTAAAGAAAGAGAATATTAAACACGCACACTTAGCTTAAATGGAGCACAGACTTATCTCTCAAAAGGCTGAATTAAATTAGCTTGAATTTTCTATTTTATTCTGAGATTCGTGCTCTATCTATAGGTGAACAAATCACGTCTTCGACTGGTCTAAAGATCTCTATGACTAGTCATAGAACCAACAGATATTTGAAAATTCAGGTGCGATAAGATTTGGCGATTTTACAACTGGTCGTAGGTGGTCTACAACTGGTCGTAGGTCTCCTTCGACTGGTCATAAGTTGCTCACAACTAGTCGAAGCTAGCCAAATTTTAACACTATACTTTGAGTCGTAGGTCTACGATTGGTCGAAGACACTGTTCATACGACTATTCGAACAGTCCCTAAGACTAGTCGAAGCCTAACAGAAAATTTTTGAATTTTGCAACAACCTTACGACTGATCCAGGAAATTCTTAGACAGGTCGAAGCAGTGCTAGGACTAGTCAAACAAAGTCCAGGACTAGTCTTAGAACAGACTAAACTCACTTATATAAAACATATGAATTATGTATCCAAAATGGCCTACTTTAAAGGTCAACCTAAGGTCAGTCATACCTCAATAGTGAAGTAAGGACATTGAAACTTAGAAACTAGTGACCTTTGAAAGTAATGAAGCTTGAAGTCTTGATGTAGCTCAAACTTGAAAGCTTATTGAGATCTTGAGGTTGAACTTGAAAGCCTCTTGAGATCTTGCATTGTCCTTGTCTTGAATTAAATCGAACAATCTCACTTTCTCGAGTCTTGACTTGTGAACAGTGCTTGTCAATCAAAGCTGATCTTGAGTAAATATTTGTTCTTCACATATGTAAGCTTCATAACAGTGTCTTTGGCACCACAAATTTGACAACAAAAAGAGGCTATCAACTATAGCACTTACAATCTCCCCCTTTGTCAAATTAGTGACAAAACACACTTCCAAGATATGTTACATAATGCAGAATATCTGATTAAAGAATCATGCACCAGTTGTTATCAACCGGCATACTGACATGATCTTGCAAACTTGTAAATCAATATTCAACATAACATACAGTCCACCTCTCTGCACATACTCCCCTTGAGTAACATACATCAAAAACACAATGCTACTCCCTCCTCATAACATAATCATTAGACGCATACATTTCCATATCCATTCTCCCCCCTTTTGTCACAAGAGGACAAATGAAGCACAAAAAAGATGACTGAGGAGAAATAAGTAAAGAGATATATGAGAGGTAACAAGACAAGATATGAGTAACCAGTATAAACAAACCACATAATTCATAAACTAAGCTAAGTCAAAGATAGCTACAATCTCAAAACCAGTTAAGCTAACGCAAGAGTAATAAAGTTATAACAGACTAGTAAACTTAAAAGAACTAATCTGAACCAGATGAAGGAGCAGGGATGGAAGGATCAAGTTGATGCATGTCCTTGTTCAAGCGCCTAAGATATTTGCGATATACTTGAATTGTAAATCATGGGCAACAGACATGTTTTCCATCTTAACATTTATATTCTCAACCTTATTTTCCAATGCACGCAGGCGTGCATCAAACTCAGAAGGCTCATAATCTGTATCAGTTACAGAATCAGATTCAAGTTCGTCAAAAATATCATCCATGTTAATATCATCAGGAGGAAGATCACTAGCTTCTTCCTCATGTTCAACTTCAGCATTGCCAACACTAGCACCTTGACCAGGAATGAAATCAAGCTTCATCTTATTGATATTGGAATTGTTAAATATCATATGATGGATTGGGGCCTCTCCCACCTGCATATCGACTAACATATGCGTAGCCAACACAGTCATCAAATAACCAAAAGGAATGTCACTGTGACCTGGATGGAGTCGAAACTGAATAATGGAGTGACAATTCAAGGATGGTAGATAAACATGAGCACCGCTGGCAACAGCATGAAGAACATGAACCATGAAGGAAGTCAATTCAGATTTATTACCCGATCGAGGATACAAGTTATACACAAATATTTTATGAAGAACTCTTTATTTGGGTAACAGATACTTTGAGGGAAGTGCATTCCCTTTATGTGTCTATTGAACATCCAAATTGCATAAATCTTTAGTGAGCATACATTTTTCAGTTACTGAGGGTTTTTCAGATAAGTTATGGATATGAATGCCCTCATCATTCATAGGAATTTCCATAAGAGCTGAAAGCAAATAACGATCAACGTCAAATGGTCTTTCTCTTGTGGTTATCTTAAAAGATAAATTTTTCAATGAAAAATCACTTATGCATGCGAACATGGACTGGGCAATGGACCGGTATGCTGGTCCACCCCAATGCAATAAGTTATCCCAACCTACAGCTTAGAGCATAGGAAAGATATTAAAAGGAGCAACACGATTAATATCAACAAGATGTTCAATAATAACGTTACGCAATCTGATGTCCTGAACATAAGATGGATCGTCCTCGGGAGCCCGAAGATGATGCTTAGTGATAGGGGCTGATCTAAAGGAAGAAGATGGACCACGGGATGTTGTCTTTCTCCCTCTAGATGCCATTTGCAACAAGGATTTCAAGAAAATAAAGAGTTGCAAAGGATTAAGAAGAGGGTTTTCTCAAATCAGATTTTACAAAAGAAATACCCCAAATCTCAACGAAATTTGAAATAGATAACTTCAAGAGTAAAAGAGAAGTAATCTAGATACAAATCTACAAGAAAAAAGCAAATGGAGCACTAACCTTAAAGATTTTGAAGGAAAGGTTCGACTAGTCGTGCGTCGGCTCGTTAGATAGTGAAGAGGAAATGAATAAGATGAAGCATTTTCCCCAATTTTAAGTGATTCACGCAATTCATGACTGGTCGTGGATGTACACGATTGGTCGTAACACGACTGGTCATGTATACTCATGGCTGGTCGAGTACCGGCCAAAAAATCTGATTTCCAGCATTATATACAATAATTAAAATCTAATCAAGCAATTATATACAATATGATACAAATAGGCATAAATACTCATTTTAAAATGCACATACCAAGATCAAATTTTATTTTATTAAACTTGCTTTTGTTGAGCAGTTTAGTGAAAATGTCAGCACGTTGATTCTCGGTAGGAATATATTCTAAAGATATAACCTTTTCTTCTACTAATTCTTGAATATAATGAAATCTAATGTCAATGTGCTTAGTACGAGAATGCTGAATTAGATTTTTTTAAATATTTATAGCACTGAAATTATCACAATATAATAACATAGAATCCTGTTTAATTCCATAATCACTTAGCATATGTTTCATCCAAACAAGGTGTGTACACGCATTACTAGCTACGATATATTCAGCTTCAGCTGTTGAAAGTGATATAGAACTTTGTTTCTTGCTAAATTAAGAAACTAAACAATTTCCAATATAAAAGCAACCACCACTGGTTGATTTTCTATCATCAAGATTACTAGCCCAGTCAGCATCTGAGTACCCAACTAATTGAACACTAGTCTCATGTGGATACTAGAGACTGAGATTAACAGTACTTGCGACATATCGCATAATCCGCTTGACAGCAGTCAAGTGCGACTCTTTAGGATCAGACTGATATCTAGCGCAAATACCAACACTTAGAGCGATATCAGGTCTACTAGCAGTTAAATATAGTAAATTACCAATCATACTCTGATATAATTTCGGATCCACATTTTTACCAGTAGAATCTTTTGAGAGTTTCAAAGTTGTACTCATAGGAGTATCAAAATTCTTACCATCCTCAAATTCAAATCTCTTAATCAAATTCATAGCATATATAGATTGAGAAATAAACATTCCATCAGGTTTTTATTTTACTTGCAACCCAAGGAAATAATTCAATTCCCCAACCGTGCTCATTTCAAACTGAGATTTCATCAAATCTGTAAACTCAATAGTCATGTCAGTACAGGTAGATCCGTAAATGATATCATTAACATAAATCTGTACTATTAAAATGTGATCATTATGTTTTTTAATAAACAGAGTTTTATCAACACATCCCATTTGAAAATTATGGCTTAATAGAAACTTTGTTTGCTTCTCGTACCATGCCTTAGGAGCTTGTTTTAAATCATAAAGTGCCTTTTTAAGGCGATACACATGATCAACATTTTTGGGGTCTTCAAAACCCATCGGTTGTTCAACATAGACTTCCTCATGTAGATCGCCATTTAAAAATGCACTTTTCACATCCATTTGGTAAATCTTAAACTTTCTAAAACACGCAATGGATATAAAGTGTCTAATTGATTCAAGACGTGCTACTGGTGTGAAGGTTTCATCATAATCAATACCTTCAATTTGAGTGTAACCTTGTACCACTAGCCTAGCCTTATTTCTAATTATATTGCCAAGCTCATCAGACTTATTTTTGAAAATCCATTTGGTTTCAATGATGTGTTTATTTTTAGGTCTAGGTACGAGATACCAAACATCATTTCTCACAAATTGGTTAAGTTCTTCTTGCATCGCAATAATCCAGTTTTCATCAGCAAGTGCTTCTTTTATGTTAGATAGTTCTATCTGGGATGTAAAACATATGTAATTACATATATCCTCAAGTTGTCTACAGGTATGAACACCAGTGAGAGGGTTTCCAAGAATCTATGTGGTTGGATGATCTTTAATAGTCCTCAGTTCAGAATCAGTCTGATTAGATGAAGTATCAGATTTATCAATTACTAGAACTTCATCATTATCTGAACTTGAGACTGGTGTGTTTAAGTGATCATCAATGACTACATTGATAGACTCTTGAATCACACCAGTCTTTTTGTTCAGAACCTTATAAGCTCGATTGTTTAAAGAGTATCCTAAAAAGATCCCTTCATCACTCTTCGTATCAAACTTTTTTAAATTTTCACGATCTCGTAAAATATAGCACTTGCTGCCAAAAACTTGAAAGTATTTGACAGTAGGCTTTTTATTGAACCACATTTCGTAAGCCATTTTATTATTACCTTTACTAGTGTAAACCCAGTTAATGATATAGCAAGCTGTATTGACTTCTTTAGCCCAAAGATTCTTAGAGAGCTTCATACTATTCAACATGACATTAGTCATTTCTTGAAGCACTCTATTTTTGCTTTCAACTATACCATTTTGTTGTGGAGTTTTGAGCGCTGAGAATTCATGTAATATTCTCTGGTCGCTATAAAACTTCTCAAAATTGCTATTCTCAAATTCAGATCCATGATCACTATGAATCTTATGACATGAGAACCTTTTTTAGTTTGAATCCTTTTGAGAACCTTTTTCACTTCTTCAAGGGTTTCTGATTTGACCCTTAAGAAGACAACTCATGTATATCTGGTAAAGTCATCTACTATTACCAAGATATATCTTTTGCTACCTCAACTTTCCATCCTGATAGGTCTTACAAGATCCATATGGAGAAGCTCAAGTGGTCTTTTGTCCCTTGGAATTCACCTTTTTATGTGAGTTCCTCGTTTGTTTGCCAATCTAGCATTCACCACATATTTTATCTAAATTTTATAGTTTAGGTAGCCCTCTTATAAGTTCCCGTTTGCTCAATCTATATAGATTTCGGTAGTGTACATGTCCAAGACGTTTGTGCCACAAATCAGTCTCGTCTGTATGGACCATGTAACATGATTGATTGGATGAGTTGAATTTGCTAACAATATAGCAGTTTTCAGACTTCCACGTCTAGTTAGTATTACTGAACCCTTATTGTTTAGAATCTCACAGCTTTGATTAGAAAATCGTACACTATGGTTATTATCACAAATTTGAGATATGCTTAGAAGATTATGTTCCAGTCCTTCAACATACAAAACATTTTTAAACAAAGGAAGGTTATAGAGTTGAACCGTACCTTGGCCAATTATCTTACAATTACTTCCATCACCAAAAGTAACTGACCCATCAGTCATATCTTTAAGATCGGTGAATAAAGCCTTGTCGCCTATCATATGCCTGGAGCATCCACTATCTAGGTATCACTTTGAATGGCTTGTAGCTTTGAAAGCGGTGTGGGCAACCAAGCAGGCAACCTTAGGAACCCATTTCAGAACTGCTTTGGGTTTGAGAATATAGTTGGTCTTCTTCTGTCTGTTGTTATAAGGATGACCTATTAAGTTAGATTTTAAGAGCTCCTTGAGTAAATCAATTATCTTTTCAGCTAGTGGGTTTCTGTTCTGAATTTTGAAGTTGACATAACTGCTTTTAGGATTTTGAAAAGCTTTTGTATTTTTAAAAAAACCTTGACTAGTATTTTTTCCTTTTGAGTTAGAGGACTCTCCTTTCACAAACTTAGGAGGAGTATACTTTTGTTTAGGAGGAACTTTTTTATCGTAGCCTAACCCAGATCTGTCGCCACATTTTCTAGATCTGGATAAAAGTTTTTCTAACTTTGGATCTCCTTGGGCATACCTCCATGTATCCTTTAAACTCAGAAGAGAAGATACTTCATTTTTAAGTTTCTCATTTTCAGATTTCAGATTTTCAATCAGGGAGGTTTTGAATTCTAAATCACATTTTGATTTTTCAAAATAATCTAAAATTTGGGATTTTTCTAAAATAAGAGATTCAAAACATTCTTTGAGTTTAAAAAACTTTTCTTTTTGAAGTTTAAGTTTCACAGTAATTTTACAACTTTCCTTGATAGGGCATTGTAAGCGTCTTGAAGATCATCTTCATTTTCATAATCACTATTCAGATTTTCTTCGCTAGTTAAATCATCATGATCTAAAAAAGTGAATTTGGCTAGAGTCATAAGGGCTTTAACTTCACTGCCCGACTCTGTTTCAAAATCTTCTGATTCAGAAGAAGCTTCAGAATCAGACGATTCATCCCAAGTAGCCAACATACCCTTCCTTTTTGGTTTGTCCTTTTTAGGACATTTGTTTGCTAAATGCCCATATTCTTGGCAGTTGTAACATTGACTATCTTTCAAAGACTTCCAAGTTTTAGATTTAGGTTTTGATCTTTTCTTATCATTTGATTTTTCAAAATCAACCCTCTTTTTACTCTTGAAAATCTTGTAAAACTTTTTCACTAAAAGAGCCATATCATCTTCAGAATTAGAGTTTTCTTGAGAAATACATTTAGAAGATTTAAGAGTGATAGATTTACTTTTAGGAGCTTTAAAGTTTAACTCATAGGTTTGTAAAGAACTAACTAGTTCTTTTACTCTCATATTGTCTGTATCATGAAGTTCTTGGATCGCGGTTACCTTAGAGTTGAACCGTTCAGGAAGTGAGCGTAGTATCTTTGCACACACTTTACTTTCTGGAATTTTATCGCCAAGACCCCACATTGAGCTTACAATGTCATTTAATCTTGTGTAAAAGTCCATAAACATTTCATTTTCCTCCATATGAATTTCTTTAAATTTAGTTGTGAGGAGTTGGACTTTAGATTTTTTAACAATTGTAGTACCCTCGTGTGTCATTTCTAATATATCCCAAGCTTGCTTTGCAGTATCACAAGATATGATTCTTTTGAACTCATCCGGTGATAGTGCGCAAGTGATTGCATTTAGTACTTTTGCATTGGCACTACTCTCATTTTTTTGAAGGGTGGTCCAAGAGAAATAAGGAGTTACTTTCATTGATTTTGAACCATCGATACTAGTCACTTCAGTGGTAGGTGGGTTACATTCAGTCACTGTGGCTTGCCACACACTCTCATCCATTAATTTGAGGAAGATCCTCATCCTGGCTTTCCAATAGTCATAGTTGGAGCCATCAAAGGGTGGAGGCCTAGTGACTGAAAGGCTATCAAAATTTGACATCTTATATAAAGCTTAGATCGTTAGCTCAGGAAATAAATCCAAATAAAAAGCAATAAGAGCGAGCTATTAGGCTCTAATACCACTTGAAATGGCCAAGCTATATATCCTAGAGGGGGGGGGGGGGGGGGGTTGAATAGGACTATGCCAAATTTAAAATAAATATAGCGGAAATAAAGAAAGAGAGATAGCTAAATAAATAAATCAATACACAATGCGGAATGCAATCTCAAAATATTGATTGCTCTAAGGACAACCATGCACCATAAAAATGGCAGGGCAACCTTACTAGAACAAATAGAGAAACTGAAGCTCAAACTGATAAAGAGATAGCAATGAATAAATTGCAGAAATATAAATCTAAACTATTACAACATTTCCCACTGAGCTTGAAATAAAATGATTACAACATTCACATCCACATATACATCCCACAAATGAATAATTAAAGATATGAAATATAAATCACACAACCACAAAATACAAGGGATTATAGTGGTTCGCCTGTGTATACACTAACTGTTGATAAACAGCCACATAGCTACTCCACTCCTAATTTCCTCACACAGGCGATATCGTGTTCACTATCAAAGATAAGTTTTCCAGGTTCACCCAAAACCTTCACAATTGTGTCTTTCTCTGTGGGCTTACACAATTAAAAAAAACCCCTCTTCTGAGTTTTCCTGGCTCTCCTCAGATAACCAATACAATGAGATTTTTTTGGCAAATCCCAAAAGAAAACCAAATGAAAATAAATAACATAAACGTTAAATACCTGAATTTCTCCTTCGTTGTAGCAGCCCAAAAGAACCAAGTCAGAGTAGAGATTTGAATGTCAAAGTTCAATGTCCAATACTCACTTTATAATGGTTCTAGGTTCTAATAGATTTTAAATTAAATCAAATGGGGCTAGCTCTAATTGATTTTGATTCCAAAAAAAGGAAAAATAAAACTTTCTCTTTTTTAGATTAGATTGGAATACAAGAAACAAAATCAATTTGAAAAGCTAAAGAAAGAGAATATTAAACACGCAGACTTAGCTTAAATGGAGCACAGACTTATCTTGCAGAAGGCCGAATTAAATTAGCTTGAATTTTCTATTTTATTCTGAGATTCGTGCTCTATTTATAGGTGAACAAATCACGTCTTTGACTGGTCTAAAGATCTCTATGACTGGTCATAGAACCAACAGATATTTGAAAATTTAGGCACGATAAGATTTAGCAGTTTCACAACTGGTCGTAAGTGGTCTACGACTGGTCGTAGGTCTCCTTCGACTGGTCGTAGGTCTCCTTCGACTGGTTGTAGGTTGCTCATGACTAGTCGAAGCTAGCCAAATTTCAACACTATACTTTGAGTCGTAGGTCTATGACTGGTCGAAGACACTATTCATACGACTAGTCGAACAGTCCCTAAGACTAGTCGAAGCCTGACGGAAAATTTTTAAATTTTGCAACAACCTTACGACTGATCCAGGAAATTCTTAGACAGGTCGACGCAGTGTTAGGACTAGTCGAACAAAGTTCAGGACTAGTCTTAGAACAGACTAAACTCACTTATACAAAACATATGAATTATGTATCCAAAATGGCCTATTTTAAAGGTCAACCTAAGGTCTGTCTTACCTCAATAGTGAAGTAAGGACATTAAAACTTAAAAACGAGTGACCTTTGAAAGTAATGAAGCTTGAAGTCTTAATGTAGCTCAAACCTGAAAGCTTCTTGAGATCTTGAGGTTGAACTTGAAAGCTTCTTGAGATCTTGCATTATCTTTGTCTTGAATTAAATCGAACAATCTCACTTTCTCGAGTCTTGACTTGTGAGCAGTGCTTGTCAATCAAAGCTGATCTTAAGTAGAGCTTTGTTCTTCACATATGCAAGCTTCATAACAGTGTCTTTGGCACCACAAATTTGACAACAAAAAGGGGCTATCAACTATAACACTTACAGTTCTTGGGTAAGAAATCCTAATCCTAATTTGTTTGAGGGATCCAAAGAGAGTAAGTGATGAAATAGCTAACCTATTTCATGCTATATGTTACCGTTGTATCGTAGGTAAAGGCATAGTGTTCAAACTGAGCTCATTACGAGTTTACCGACTAAAGGTGCGGACTATAAACGTTTAAGTTATAGTTTTCAAGGCTTTCAATATTTGTTAATGATTTATGACTGACTTGATTGCTGTCACATGTACTTAGATGCAAGATTTTCATTTATTACATATATATGTGAACTATGTTGAATATAATGCATTCCATGTGTTTGTTGAAATGTTTGGATGAATATGGAATTAGGATTTGTGCTTGCTATGATTATTTGATTGAGAATACTTGATTGTTGTACTTATGACAACTCCTTGTGAAAAGATTTGCTACAATATATGATATAACTAATTTATTATATGTATGTTGATATGCATAGTCTAAGTGTTTGATAAAATGCTCAAATGAGTGTTGTACTTGAATTTTTTGTTAAATCCCTATATGATTATCACATGTCTCTATCTGTTGCATTTGAGTATGATTAGGACTACTATGTAGTCCAGGCAATCAGTAACAAATCCTGTTTAAGTAGCCGAATGAGTCTCGTCACATTTGATACGTTCGGTGAATCCGAGTCGTACGATGATTGTCGACAGTGGTACCATGTCGATTAATTCAGCATACGCTCATACCAATCGAACTTGTCAAGTAACCTGATTGGCCTACTGAGTGTTTACCATGTATGAATACTACTGCTTGAACTTAAGGTACCCCTTACCAATGTAAAGACCCATTTCAACCATGGTGCCACGATCCGCTAAGACTCATGAGCCGGCATGGTGGTATGGGACACCATGGTCGAGCTGTCGGCCTATGTTGGGGTAACGATCCTCCCCGTCATGACCAGTGAGTAACCCAAACTCAAGAGTCAAATACGGTGGTATGGGACACTGTATTCGAGCTGTTGGCCTACACTAGCGTAGCCTAGCTGTGGTCCGCAGTTAAGTTGGTGACAAGCCTTCGAAAATAGACTGCCAGTTGGTAGGGCATTGGTGAAGTGACCTTGAGTACAAAATAGGCCCTCCCCGATGCAGCCTGGCTGTGGTCCCCAGTCGGGTTGGTGACGAGCCTTTAAAAAATAGACTGCCAGTTGGTAGGGCATTGGTGGGGTGACCTCGAGTGTGAAACAAGCCTACGCTGAGGTGACGAGCCTTCTGTAGCAACTTATAGTGTAAACTCGCGAACTTGCCTATCATATGTGATAAACTAGGATTGATGACCTTAGGTGGATCATTGTTTGGGTTAATGATATAAAGGAAGGTACCTTAGCTTCCCGAACCTGCTGTATGAATAAACCTAATTAAGAACTTGACTAATCACGCACATGCATGGCATTTGCATGTGCCTTTGGCGTTGGAGTTGAGTACAAAGGAAGGGGTTCATGCCATGATCATGAGATGATGTCGTAGAGGGAGTGTAAGCAAGGGCATGCATCATTAACTCATATCATCCTTGCATTAACCAAAGTACCTAGGAATGCTTGTTGTAATGCTTTATCATTACTGCTTGACTGAATTGATAACATGTTAACCTTTGCCTTATAGCTCCACTGAGTTGATCACTCACTCCCACTGTGGGACAGTGTTTTAAAACACCAACCAGACTATGTTGTAGTTTTAGGGGATGACGAGGCTTGTGGGATGGAGCCTGTCTTCTATGATGACAAGGGGGAGTTCTCCTACATGCAACTCTCTGGTGGGTCTATGTATACCTGGAGTTGCGTATCGGGGCTACAGGGATATGGATAGATGACATTACACTTCACCATTTTATATATTTTGGAACTATACATGTAACTATTTAACCTGGTGACGTTCATACTCTGGGGACTTACAATCACTTATATGCTTTATATACATATCATAGTCTTTCGCTTGCGTAAACTAACTGTCTCTGGAGTATGATATGCTGTTTTGGTATAATCCCACTCATGTTTAATGCACTAATACGGACAACATTTAATCATCATCATCTATGTTGCATAAGTGATGCGTTGGAACTCGAGAGTTGAGGTTCTGCTCGACCTCCGATTTTCAGGGCATTACAAGTTGGTATCAGAGCATAATTTGGATTAAACTGGACCTAGGTTATGGTCACACGATGTACACTAATGTATTCTGACTTAGGAGGGTGCCTTGAAACGTAAAAACAGTCATAGGATGCCCAGTTTCGCCAATCGAAGGAAGTGACCAAAATTGAACGTTGAAATCGGGTCCGTAGGCCTCTGTGATCAAGTGAGATGGCCTCAAATCCTTTCCCAGACCGTCAATCAACAAGTTTAGATGAGGATTTAGTGCATTTCGCACTCGAAGAACCCGAAAGGTGTGAATATACTCGTGATGGGACCCGAAAACACCTCAAACGGACTCGGGGGCCCAAACGGCGCAAATCCGGGGGATCCAAGGTGGGTCCTGCGCACATCCAATGTCCTGGGGGGGATAGCATTGCCGGTTCGGGGAGGCATCGCCCCACTATCCAGCGACCGGCGATGCCATCGCTGGTTCGGGGATGCATCCCCAATTTTGGACCGCGGGCCTACCGGGCCGCACAGGGCTGGTCGGGCCGACGAGTGTAAACAACTGTGGGGCCCACGAAATCATGTAGGACCCCTTCTATTACCCCTATTTGCTTCTTTTCTTTCACTTCTATGCTTTCAAGCTTTCTAAATTTCTCTAAACCTCACATTCCTCTCTTAAATCTCCCTCCATTCTTATATCTTCTTCATTCTCTTCACTACATACACTCTTTCCCTTATCCTCCTCAAAACCCTATCTTCTACTATTTCCATTTTCCCTATTTCTTACTCATTTGGGTACAAAGTCCATAGCTTTGTATCTCATCTTTCAAAAAGCCTCCAAATCCACCTTCATTATAAGGCTATTTGCTTTCCATGGCTCTTTTGAGCTTGTGGCTGCCATTTTCTCTCTCCACAATTCTTTCCCTTATAGGAAAGAAGAGAGCTCCTGCAGATGAAGCTGGGCCTACCCGCCTAACCCGTTCGAGGAAGAGATCGGGCACAGAGCTAAGTACGAGCACCGCACAAGAGCTGAGGATGAAGCAGGACCTCGATCCCCAGGTTCCCATTAAGAGAGCTCTACAGCCTGGCATTGCACATGGTAGATTTCAGGGCCATAGGGTTCTCTTCAAAGCGCATGTGGACGAGAAGTTGTTTGAGCTTTATCTCCTGATGGACCACCTGTCGGACACTAGATGGGGGCCTGTATTCAAAGGCAAGTCATGTGCAACTGTGGACACTGTCCGAGCCTTCTACGCCCATATACGGGACCCATCGCTAGAGCCTCTATAGTTCAAGATTCCCGTGGCAAGGTGAGAAGTAGTAGTCGATGTCGGTTCGATAGCTCGGATCATGGGGATATAGTGTGGTGAGGTGCATGTTGATGAGAAGTATTTCAGGAGTGCGCGTGAAAGGGATTGCTGCACGTGATACCTTTGTGGCCGCTTGGTCCACTGAAACCGCAGCAACTGCTTCCCAATGACCAAGATGACTCCTGATTTTTGCCTACTCCACCACATATTCACATACAATGTATATCCCAGGTGGAGCAACCGCACCGAGTGCACGCGCTTGATGGTAGACTTCTTGTACCGTGTTGGGTAGGGAGACAACTTGTGCCTGCCTACCTTCGTCCTGTGGGAGATAGTCCTAACCACTCGTTCCACTAGGACGGCTACTTCACTTCCCTTTTGCTGACTCATATGCAAGCTTGCTTGTGAGTTCGGCTACAGACTTAGCCTTGATGAGTTGGTTCCGATTCACTTTATAAATGACACTACATACACTCTTTCCTTTATCCTCCTCAATACCCTATCTTCTACTATTTCCATTTTCCCTATTTCTTACTCATTTGGGCACAAAGTCCATAGCTTTGTATCTCATCTTTCAAAAAGCCTCCAAATCCACCTTCATTATAAGGCTATTTGCTTTCCATGGCTCTTTTGAGCTTGTGGCTGCAATTTTCTCTCTCTCCACAATTCATTCCCTTATAAGAAAGAAGAGAGCTCCTGCAGATGAAGCTGGGCCTACCCGCCTAACCCGTTCGAGGAAGAGATCGGGCGCAGAGCTAAGTACGAGCGCCGCACAAGAGCTAAGGATGAAGCAGGACCTCGATCCCCAGGTTCCCATTAAGAGAGCTCTATAGCCTGGCATTGCACATGGTAGATTTCAGGGCCGTAGGGTTCTCTTCAAAGCGCATGTGGACGAGAAGTTGTTTGAGCTTTATCTGCTGATGGACCGCCTGTGGACAAGAGCTTGAAGAGAACAAGGCCTTCATGAAGCAAAAATTTAGCAAGGTGTCTCGCACCTTAAAGGACAAGGGTGTACCTCCTCCATCTCCAGATTCGGACGACTAGATATATGTGTAGTTGTCTTTTAATTTGCTTTGTTGCTTATTTTCTTATATCTATGTATAGCCTTGATAGGCTTAGTAGTATGGTAGAGTGGTTAGTATGTTTTAATGTTTAGAACTTTGTTAGATTAGCTCACATGCATCTTCTGTCATGATTCATGTAAAACTACATCCCGTGTATTGTGACAATTTTGGTTAAATGAAATGCATGCAGCTCCTTTTACTATGAAATGTGTAAAATGCCTGAGAAATTGAGTGATGTTATGCTAAATCCTACACGGGTTGCGCCCTATGTTGTATATAGGGGATGCCACCTAAGACCACATGGAGTATGGCACGTCTTACACTTGGAGACTCGATTGACGGGGCACCTCCCCCAAGCGATAGCCATACGAACCCCAGTTCGGGCCCGATTCACGAGACTATACCGGATTCTCAGCCGGCCACTGGCCCCACTAATGGGCCGACACCTGTTGCACCACCGGTTCCAAAGCAGAACCATGCATCTACCTTGACGCTGCACATGCCTCAGTCACTCCTCCTCCTAATAGGTTGGAGCAGATAATGCTCTTGATGTAGCAGCAGCAACAATAGTTTATGGCCACCATTGCAGGGGCCATTGCTCAGAACATACACATGGTCTCGCTTGCACCACCAGTGCAGCCTGCTGGAAATATGAGTGCCAGTGGCTTATTTGAGCGATTTCAGTGCTTTCGACCTCCTACTTTTATGGGTACTCACATACCCGAGGAGGCCAAATATTGGCTTGACCGCATCTCTAAGATGCTAAAGCTGCTGTACTGCACTGAGGCAGAGCAAGTCGAGCTAGTCACCTATTTGTTCAAGCAGGAGGCTAGTTTATGGTGGGATAACATCCTACAAGCAGTTCCCACAAGACATGTGTGGACCTGGGACGCCTTTGAGACACACTTCCATGTTAAATACTTCCCCCTCACTTACCATAATGAAAAAGAGGGTGAGTTTCTCCACCTCCGACAAGGAGGAATGACTATGACAGAGTACGAGAACAAATTTATGGAGCTAACCAAATACGCTCCTTTGATACTAGCAGATGAACTGATGAAAATGCGGCATTTTTCAGATGGGTTGCGGCCCAATATCCGTACTAAGACGTGTTGCGCTAACATTCCCAATTACGCCGAGCTAGTCAATATGTCTCTATGAGCTGAACGAGATGGAGACAAAGTTTCTCAGACATGTATACCAATGGGCCCGAGGCCTCAGCCCGAATTACAGCACCGGCCAGTCCTAGGTAAGAGGCCACATATAGACTCGCTTCCCAGGCTTATGACTCCGCCGACCTGGCAGAGAAGAGCTGGCCGTTGGTGTACATATTGCAACAAAGGGGGACACACTGACCTCTTTTGTTTTACTAAGATAAAAGACAACGATGTCACGCCACCTCAAAAGATCGACTGTCAGCCACCACATAGTATAACGACTCCACCTCTATGATCTGCACCACTAGCGCAGCCATATTACCAATCGCCTGTACCTCAGAATAGGACACCTCAACGACCTATGGCAGCGCAACCAAATCATTCTCAACAAGCCCGTGTGTATGCAATTGCAGCTGAAGCACCTGAGTCAGCAACTGCAGCGCCTTTGGCATTTGAAGTCACTGCCCATGATCAAGGTACACCTGTATTCCTATTAGTAGACACTAGGTCCACTATTTTGATAGTGTCATGCTCTATAGTCAAGCGTTTAGGGTTGAACACTACCCCTATGGGTGTGTTGAGAGTCTTTACTGCGACAGGGACCTTCTTCGACACTACCAAACTTTGTAAGGATTGCCCGATAGGCTCAGGAAACAGAACGGTGCGCATTGACCTGATAGTTTACCCGCTCATAGGCACGATGGGAGCTTGGTGGGCTAATAGCCCACTGGCCCATGATCGAAAGAAATTGATCTGGGTTATACTTAAATTTAGGTTACTAAACAGGAGCTGGATCTTCCTTAGAAGGTCAATAATGAAGTCGTCGAAGGAAAGCAATTAGGATCCAAGTATTAAACCAATTCATATGAAGGAATGAGCCTAACAGTGGTTTACTATAAATTTATATATATAAAAAATAATATGGTAGCTAGAGGTGGCAAATATGTTATAAATAATAGAAGGGTCGACACAAAAAATTTTTACAACTTCAAGTTGCCAATAAACTAGTCATATCTTTTTATATTAAAGTTTAGTATGTGGTGTCTATTTAGGAATTATTTAAAAATCATACTAGGAATTATCCTGCGATTAAATTTGATTATATGTAAAGATATATATATATATTTAGTTGTTTTCGTACAATTAAATTAGGACCCTCGGGTAGGATTGAGTTTCATAGCTTAATACTCCGTCAGCTCATGTTAGAGGCAGACTACAGTAAAATGCTATAAGTTTCTTATTCCCTCGTAAATTCAAGGCTCATACTGCGTCGAGGAGATGTCCCTCTTCTTTCTTTTCCCACGGCCTTATGTCGCTAACATTCCAAAACTTCGAAAATATTTTAGAACTCTCGACTCTTCCTTCCCTCCCGAAGTTATTGAAACCGAAGTGCAATTTGCCTATAACCTCCTGGCCGTATGATCGAAATGGTGACATACAAATATAATTTTAAGAGATTAAAAACCCTTCTAGTATAGTCTTTTGACTATGAGCACCATGGAAGAACTTATTATCCACTGAGTTAAACATAGGTTAAACAAGATCTCTCGTTAAACAGTACCCAAAGGACAACCTTATAAACATGAGGCTTAAACCTCCTAATTAATTATAATACTCCTTAAATACTAAGGATGATCAGATTTCAGAATTTCAGAACCATATCCCTACGAGGCACTCGCGGCTTAACTCAATTCTCAATCTTGGGTGATTACCAAAGGACTCACTGCTTTGACTGAGCAGAAGACCAGGATCCATCAGGATTAGGAAGGGATACAATGAGTTGTCTGCCCTGGTCAGGCGGGCAATTAACGTATGGGATTTGAGCCCACCACAATTGTCTTTTCGTATTAGCCCAATCATAAAGAGTAGATTATACCACCCTTAGGTAAACTTTATCATCAAACAATTAACACGATATAATGATTTAGACGTTTATTTTCAAACCTCAAACGTAGAAACTTTTAAGGGGGGTAGACCAATATGAGCTAGGCTAATGTAGTTATTATGTACCCTAATATGTATATAAACCCGAAACTAACAAAACTAAGCAAATGAAATAATAAAACCTTTACTTATTACCCTTAGGCAATTTTGGGAATGAAATTGTTCTTTAAGGGGGGTAGATTATAACGTCCCAGAAAAATCCGTACAAAGACCCGAGTACCACCTCAGACAGAAATCACTAAGGACCAAATCCTTTAGAACTTAAACGAAAATTATTAAGTGCTAAACTAAATAGTCAATGGAATTAGATTGAACTGCTTCAATATGAACTGCAAGGCCCATAACTAGTAGGATCGCTAACGCTACATTACCTAGAAACCTAGGATCGATCTAAAAACCCAGTTGCTCTCGGGGGCGCATTGAAACTCCGTATCGAACCTGGATCGTGCGTCAAAAGTTTAATTACTGTGAAAATATATGGTTATGACTGCCTTACTGGGCTTGATAATCATTTCGAAAATCAAGTCCTAATAGTATTTAGAAACACACAAGTTGAGCCCGGAGCGAAGTGTGTGAGAAATGCAAATATCTTTAGAAACTAAACTCAAACTTAAGTGAATTAGGCCGCTCGCTTGCAGAAAAAATCTAAGGTTTCAGACCATCAGATTATAACCCAACTGCACCCTCGGATCAGGGAAAATTTTCAACACATGTCAGTGTACTTGTGGCCCTAATCGAGTAACGATGACCGTTGAATTGAAACAGGTCCTCTACGGTCGATCCACAAATTCGATCGGACTAAAAACTTAACCTGACGTAGATCTATCATCAGGGAACTTACCCCGGATTATGTATAGAAAAGGGGCCTCCAGATGGGCTCCATTGGACCGAAACAGCCACTTTTTGGCTATAACCTAAGTATACCATGTCCCTGGGGCCATTTACATCAGTTCTGGGCCTATATAAGGGCCTTAACCCACCCCTCTCTCATTCCATAAGAATTTCAAATCCTAGAAGAGAGAAGAGAGGAAAAAGAGAAGGAGAAAGTGAGGAGAAGAGAGAGAGAGTTAGAGATTATTGCTGGGCTTCGATCCCACCACTTCACGTGCCGAATCATCCTTCCCATGTCGCTGTTTCGACGATTTTGACTCTGTTCTTGGGTAATAAATCCTAACTCTAATTTGTTTGAGGGATCCAAATAGAGTAAGCGATGAAATAACTAACCTATTTCATGTTATAGGTTGTCGTTGTATCGTAGGTAAATGCATAGTGTTCAAACTGAGCTCATTATGAGTTTACCGACGAAAGGTACGGACTATAAACGTTTAGGTTATAGTTTTCAATGCTTTCAATGTCTGTTAATGATTTATGACTGACTTGATTACTGTCACATGTGCTTAGATGCAATGATTTTCATATATTACATATATATGTGAACTATGTTGAATATAATGCATTCCATGTGTTTGTTGAAATGTTTGGATGAATATGGAATTAGGATTTGTGCTTGCTATGATTATTTGATTGAGAATACATGATTGTTGTACTTGTGGCAACTCCTTGTGAAAGGATTTGCTACAATATATGATATAACTAATTTATTATATGTATGTTGATATGCGTAGTCCAAGTGTTTGATAAAATGCTCAAATGAGTGTTGTACTTGGATTGTTTATTAAATCCCTATATGATTATCACATGTCTCCATCTGCTGTATTTGAGTATGATTATGACTACTATGTAGTCCAGGCAATCGATAGCAAATTTGTTTAAGTGGCCGAATTAGTCTCGCCACATTTGATGCATTCGGTGAATTCGAGTCGTACGATGATTGTCGACAGTGATACCATGTCTATTAATTCAGCGTACGCTCATGCCAATCGAACTTGTTAAGTAACCCGATTGGCCTATTAAGTGTTTACCATGTACGAACACTACTGCTTGAACCTAAGGTACCCCTTACCAATGTAAAGACCCGTTTCAACCATGGTACCTTAATCTACTAAGACTCATGAGCCAGGTATGGTGGTATAAGACACAGTGGTCGAACTGCCAGCCTACGCTGGGGTGACGAGCCTCCCTGTAGTGACCAATGAGCAACCCAAAGTCGTGAGCCGAATACGGTGGTATGGGACACTGTATTCGAGCTGTCGGCCTACACTGGCGCAGCCTGGCTGTGGTCCGCATTTGGGTTGGTGACAAGCCTTTGAAAATAGACTGCCAGTTGGTAAGGCGTTGGTGAAGTGACCTCGAGTACAAAATAGGCCCACCCCGGCGCAGCCTGGCTGTAGTCCCCAGTCGGGTTGGCGATGAGACTCCAAAAATAGACTGCCAGTTGGTAGGGCATTGGTGGGGTGACCTCGAGTGTGAAATAAGCCTACACTGAGGTGGCGAGCCTCCCGTAGCAACCTACAGTGTAAACTCGCGAACTTGCCTATCGTATGTGATAAACTAGGATTGAAGATCCTAGGTGGATCATTGTTTGGGTTAATGATATAAAGGGAGGAACCTTAGCTTTCTGAACCTGCTATATGAATAAACCTAATTAAGAACTTGCCTACTCACGCACATGCATCGCATTTGCATGTGCCTTTGGCGTTGGAGTTGAGCACAGAGGAAGGGGAGCATGCCGCGATCGTGAGATGATGTTACAGAGGGAGTGTAGGTGAGGGCATGCATCATTAACTCATATCATCCTTGCATTAACCAGAGTACCTAGGAATGCTTGTTGTATTGCTTTATCATTACTGCTTGACTGAATTGATAACATGTTAACCTTTGCCTTATAACTCCACTGAGTTGATCACTCACTCCCACTGTGGGACAGTGTTTTAAAACACCAACCAGACTATGTTGTAGTTTCAGGGGATGACGAGGCTTATGGGATGAAGCCTGTCTTCTATGATGACGAGAGGGAGTTCTCCTATGTGCAACTCTCTGGCGGGTTAGATTTAGAGTTGCGTATCAGGGCTACAGGGATATGGATAGATGACATTACACTTCACCATTTTGTATATTTTAGAACTATACATGTAACTGTTTAACCTAGTGACGTTCTGTAACGCCCTGAAAATTGGGGGTCAAGCATAGACTTAACTCCCGAGTTCCAACGCATCACTTATGCAACATAGATAATGATGATTTAATGTTGTCCGTGTTAGTGCATTAAAGATGAATGGGATTAAGCCAAAACAACATATCACACTCAAGAGACGAATAAATTAATGCAAGCGGAAGACTGTGATTGATAAATATAACTTATAAGTTGTTGTAGATCTCCAGAGTGTGGAAATGTCACCAGGTTAACCATATACATGTATACTCCCAAAGTGATCAAAATGAATATACAAGTGTGTCCTAAAATATAGAACAACAGCGTAAGGGCATCTAGTCAGTGTCCCTGTAGCCCCGGCGATCAGGACACGACTCACATGAACATGCCCTAGAGCTGCATGTAGGAGAACGCCTCCTTATCATTCTCGAAGTCTTGTTCCACCTCGTAGGCATCGTCATGCAGCTAAGACAGAGTCTGGTTGGTGTTTAAAACGCCATCCCGGAACGTGGGAGTGAGTGATCAACTCAGTGGAACTATAAAGCAAAGGTTAACATGTTATCAATTCAATCAAGCATTAATGATAAAGCAGTACAACAAAATGTCCTAGATACTCTTGTTAATGTAAGAATGATATGCGATAATGATGCATGTCCTCGCCTACACTCCCTCAGCATCCTCATCTTACGGCGTGCATGGCAACCACCCGAAAGTACTCTTCCTCGCTAAAGCACATGCAATGCGGTGCATGCTCATGTTAGCCAATACTTAATTATATTTATTCATATAACAGTTTTGGGAAGCTAAGGTACCTCCCTTGTATCATTTTCCAAACAATGATCCATTTTAGGGTCATCAGTCCTACCTAGTCTCATATGATGTTACGGTTCTAGGTCACTACAAAGGGCTCATCACCTGATTAGTGTACGCCGACAGCTCGAATACAGTGTCCCATACCACCGTATTCAGCTCACGAGGTGGTGTTGCTCACTGGTCAGTACGGGGAGGCTCGTCGCCCCAGCGTAGGCCGACAGCTCGACCACAGTGTCCCATACCACCATGTTCGGCTCATGAGTCTTAGCGGATCGAGGTACCAAAGTTAACGGGATTTTCACTAGTGAGTTTGGTACCTTAGGTTCAAGCAATAGCGTCCATACATGGTGAACATACATCGGGTCAATCGGGTTACTTGACGAGCTCGACTGGTACGAGCGTACGTCGAGATGATTGACATGAAGTGTGTAAGCACTCCGTGTGGCCTAACCACTGTTGACAAACTTCGTACGATACAGATTCCTCGAACACATCTATTGCGGGGAAGTTAATTCAGCCACTCGTTCGAGAACTGTTACCGATAGCCTAGACTACATAGTAGTCCCAAACACATGTAAATATAACAGGATAACACATGTGGTAGGCATATCAAAGTTAAACAATTAATTCAAGCAACGTAACCAATTGAACATTTCACAAAATACAAGGTAAACATACTTTTCACAAATGTATTTCATGCTAAATCACACAAATTTAATCTAAGTTACATGAAGGGATATATACACATAGCTAAGGTAGTTGAGAATCTCAGCTCAACACCCATATAACATAACTTTGCTAAATATTTACTCATCCAGATATTTTTATAAACACTTAGACTACACATATTAACATACATGACGTATGTTGATCACAACATGTATTAGGGAAAATTCTTTCACTAAGGAGTTATCATAAATACAACACGTATATATCCATGACGGATAATCATGGCAAGTAGGGATTCAAATTCTATAGTCATTCAATCATTTCCACAAATACTTAGACTACCCACTTCAACCTACACGGTACAACTCAGTTATAAGCTATATTAGGGCAAATCCTTTCATAAGGAGTGTCACGTATTCAACAATCACATGTTCATGGTGAATAATCATGGCAAGCACAAAACCAAATTCCCGACATATCCCATCATTTCAACCTACACATGGAATAGCCTATATTCAACATAGTTCATATATAATCGTAAAGCGAGGAAAACAACGTATCTAACATGTGAAATGGCAACCCAGTTGATTATAAATCATTAACCGACATTGAAAGCCTTGAAAACCATAACCTATACATTTATAGTCCGCACCTTTCATGGTAAACTCGTAACGGATTCAGTTTGAACACTCCGCCTTTGTCTATGACACAATGGCAACCTATAGTATGAAATAGGTTAGCTATTTTATCACATACCCTATTTGAATCCTTAAAACAGATTAGGGTTAGGATTTCTTACCCAAAAACAGAATCAGAATCGCTGGAATAGTGATACGGTAGTGGTAGTTAAGCACGTGGAACGGCGAGATTGAGTCCCGAGAACATTCTCCCCCCCCCCACACACACACACTCTCTCTCTCTCTTTCTCTCTCTTTCCTTCTCTTTTCTCTCTCCTCTCTCTCTAGGGTTTGCAAATTCGTATGTGAAGGGAGAGAGAGGGTTTAAGGCCCTTATATAGGCTCAAACGTGAGCTTAATGGCCCCAGGGCCATGGTATACTTATGTTATAGCCAAAACCCATCTGTTTCGGCTCAACGAAGCACTTCTGGAGGCCCCTTTTCTATATGCAGTCGGACTTAAGCTCCCTGACATTGGATCTAGGTCAGGCTAAGTTTTCGGTCCGATTGGATTTACAGATCGATCACGACAGACCAGTTTCAATTCAACGGTCATCGATACTCGATCAGGGCCACAAGTGCATTGACATGGGTTGAAAATTTTTCCTGATTTGAGGGTATAATTGGTTCAGATTCTGACGGTCTGAATCCTTAAATTTGGCTCGCAAGTGAGACAACTTAATTCATTTAAGTTTCAGTTCTCTTTCTAAAGGTATTCACGTTTCTCACACACTTTGCTCCGAGCTCAAGTTGTGCATTTTTTGATACATTAGGACTTGATTTCTTAGGTGGTAGTCAAGTCCAGTAAGGCGGTTATAACCATATGGTTTCGTAGTAATCAGACTTTCGACGCGTGGTCCAGGTCCAATACGGAGTTTCGGTGTGCTCCCGAGAGCAACTAGGATTAGAGATTGATCCTAAGTTTTATGGTAATGTAGCGGTAATGATTCTGCATGTTTTAGGTCTTGCAGATCATATTTAAAGTGATTACTGCTAATTTCATAGGTACTCTAGTTTAGCACTAGCTAATTCTCGCATAATTTCTAAAGGATTTGGTCCTGAGTGATTTCTACCTGAGGTGAAACTCAGATCTTTGTATGGATTTTTCCGAGACGTTACAATCTACCCTCCTTAAAGAAAAATTTTATCCTCAAAATTAGTACATTTTCGTACTTGTCGAGAATCTGAGGGTAGTTCTTACAGACCTCAACTTTTGTCTCCCAAGTAGCCTCTTCCTCAGTGTGATGCGTCCATAACACCTTCACCAACGGGATAACCCTACTACGCAACACTTGCTCTTTCCTGTCTAGGATGCACATCGGCCGCAGAACATAAGTAGCATCCTCACTCAACTGTACCTGCTCCCATTTGATGATGTGGGAAGGATTAGGAACGTATTTCTTCAACATAAATACATGAAATACATTGTGCACGCCCGTAAGTGGTGTGGGCAGAGCAAGACGGTATGCCACGACACCCACTCGATCAAGTATCTGAAATGGGCCAATGAACCGTGACGTAAGCATTCCATTCTTTCCAACTCCCTTCATAGGGGAAACTCTAAGGAACACATGGTCTCCAACCTCAAACTTTAATAGTTGCCGCCTCGTATCGGCGTAACGCTTCTATCTGCTCTGTGCTGTAAGGAGTCGACGCCTGATAATGTCGATCTTCTCTGAGGTCGTCTGTATTAACTCGGGGCCAATCAAACTCTTCTCACCCACTTCTGCCTAGCAATGCGGTGCTCTACACGGGCGACCATACAGTGCCTCGTAGGGAGCCATGCCAATACTTGCCTGAAAGCTGTTGTTGTAAGCGAACTCGGCATAAGGAAGACAATCATCCCAGCTGTCCTTGAAATCAAGCACACAAGCTCGCAGCATATCCTCCAACACCTGATTCACCCGTTCCGTCTGCCCATCCGTATGTGGGTGGAACACGGTACTGAACTTCAACTTCACACCCATCGCTTCCTGGATACGAGTCAAGAAGATAGATATGAATCACGTGTCTCGGTCCGACACGATCTCCATAGGAACTCCATGCAGACATACAATCTCCCTGATGTACAACCTGGCCAAATCATCCGTAGAGTTTGTAACTCTGATTGGGAGGAAATGAGCCGATTTCATCAATCGGTCCATGATCACCCAAATGGAATCATGCCCCTTCCTCGTCTTCGGCAACCCAGAAATGAAATCCATAGAGATGAAGTCCCACTTCCATTCAGCTATGGGCATAGGCTGAAGTAAACCAGGAGGTCGGTGATGCTCGACCTTGACCTGCTGGCACGTGAGGCAACGGGACATGTAATCTACTATGTGGGCCTTCATGTTGTCTCACCAATAAGAACGCTTCATGTCTCGATACATCTTCATACTACCAGGATGCATCGCCATCTTTGAATTGTGAGCGGCCTCCAGAACTTCTCTCCTCAAGTCAGGGAGATTCGGGATGCACAGGCGGCCATGATATCGCAAACCCCCATCCGTACCAACTCTCCTTTTCGAGTCTTCACTGTCGCTCAACTGCTCTCTCATCTCAACCAATCATGCATCATCCTTCTTAGCCATGATGATCCTATCATCTATAAGTGGCCGCACACGAATGTGTGCGACACTCTCAAACGGTTCCTCCACGGTGAGCTTCTGCTCGAAGTCTCGCACGAACTCTACTATACCCCATTCCGCCACCATCAGCGGAACCACAAACTCTATGGTCTTCTTGTGGCTCAATGCATCAGCCACAAGGTTAGCCTTGCTTGGATGGTAGGAAACCTCGAACTTGAAGTCCTTCAAAGTTTCCATCCATCGGCACTGCCTCATATTCAGGTTCCGCTGAGTGAATATGTATCTGAGGCTCTTGTGGTCGCAAAAGAGCTCGAACTCCTCTCCGTGGAGGTAATGTCTCTAAAGCTTCAGTGTAAAGATGACAGCTGCCAACTCCAGGTCGTGTGTAGGGTAGTTCTCCTCGTGTTTCCTCAACTATCTCGAGGCGTAAGCAATTACCCTGTCCTTCTGCATAAGGACACAACTCAGACCAACGTGAGACGCGTCGGTGTATATAGTATACTTAACCCCTTGCTCTGGCAATACTAGCACAGGGGGGAACGTTAGCTTGTCCTTCAACTCCTGAAAAGCTGCTTCTGCCTCCGTAGAACCCCATTTTCGGGCCCCGGCACCCATTCACCAGGTTCCGATCCTGGGATACTACAAGGAGGATTTCAAGTCATCAGTTTGATTTATAATGAGCATAACAAAAGCATAACCCACAAACAATAACCACAAGAACACCACCACAAAATCCACTATGATCAAAAACTTTTGAGTACAATGCGATAGAAAAGGAAAATACAATGTGATAAAAGAAACAAAACTCCCGAAGCTCGTCTGCACGGTCCAACTACGGCGAGACTATGGCTGCGACTGCGTCCTGGCGTCACCTGCACGCATCAATCGTGCATAAGCTTATGGAAAGCTTAGAGGGTGGTGTAAGTGTGCGCGCATATAAACGTGCTCAAAATGCAAGGTCAGAGTGATGCAGAATCATGGTGATGAGCACATGAATGCAATCAGCCGTACCAAGGCTATGCAGTGCAAGATATGAATGCTATCGGCCATAACACGGCCATGCGATGCAAGATGCAACTCAAGCATGCCAAACCTCAACATAGTTCTCATTCTGGATAATCACCGGGGTCCAATACACTCCAAATGGCACTGTCGCTCTCCTAGCCGCACAGTCCAAGTAAGCGTAAGAAACCTCACTATCCGCCTAGCCAATAGTCTGCCAATACCTATCTGGCACGTCGATAGCGAACCCATTCGCGAGCTGGTCAAACTCAGCCTAGTATTGCCCCCTACCCTCGGGCGAGTAAGGCCACACTCCTTTCCAACCGACCACGACACAGTGGGAGACGCGGCCTCCTGGTATTCGGCCCTCATGCGTTCGTATATCCACTCGGTCTCGACGTTGGAGTCATCCTCTGGTACCATCGGGTTTAGGGATTTTCACCCAGGGACGTCTATGGCGCCCGTATGCTAGAACCAAATATTTCCGGTATCCAACCCAACCATCCACGATGTGTCTACGGAGGCTATGGCCCTGATGTCACTAGGGCATACAGTAACTACAATCACACAAATGCAAGTGCATGAGTTACACTATCAGTCATGCAACAGTCCTGCGTGTACCATGCACTTATATAGGGCGACTCTGCCTATCAGGGAGCCCATAAACAGTCTATCCAAAGGTATATGCTATGATCGGTCACTCCTCACATCAGGCATACATATGGTGCGAATGATCATGAATCATGGATCTATACTAAACATGAATAAAGAGATGGGCTCTGGATATAATGGAGATGGCCCTAGGCGGCCTTCTTACCATAATTTTGGGCCTATCAGTGGGCCTTAGGGAGAGCTATAATGCGGACATTTAACCAACATTATCAATGTGGACGTCAAACCAACACCGCTCCCAAGGAATAGCCTTCCATGAATCACATAAATCTTATTGGGCCTCGTCCCAGCGGCCTTAGGTTCATTAAGTGGGCTGCCTCATATGGGCCTTATATAAGTCAAGTGGGCCGCATCAATGGCCTCATGTACATTGCAATGGGTCATACCCCATGGGCCTTTGAAAACATCACAATGGGTCTCGTAACATGGGCCTTATACATATCAGAGTGGGCCTCGACAACGGGCCACCAATACGTCGAATGGGCCTAATCTCATGGGCCTTATATATATATATCAAGGTGGGCCTCTCCAACGGCCAGAAATACATCAATATGGCTCCATCACATGGGCCTAGGGCCCACCATAATATTTATTTGAAATCCAACCTATTCATAAGGTCACTTGGACCTTGGGTAAGGCCCACTGAAATGTTTGTTTGCCATCCAAACAGTCCACGTGGACCATAGGAGGGTAGGGCCCACATTGATGTCTGCTGCCATCCAACCTGCCACAGGGTCACGGAACCCTCTTTTTATTTTATTTTATTTTATTTTATTTTATTAAAAAAAAACGTTCATAGGGTCATGATTTGGGGCCCACTGTGATGTGGTCCACAAATCCAGCCCGTTCATTATGTGTGTCCCACTTGACTGAGGGTACAGACCAAGTTTCAGCCGCATCCGAATTTCAGGTAGGCCCCACCAAGTGCTTTTATATGTTTAGACATGTCTTCATATGATTTTAGATGGTGTGGCCCCCCTGAGTTCCGTATAAGGCTGATTTTGAGAATATCCCATAATTTAATACACAGTGTTGATGGTCGAAAGGAACCAATGTGGGGTCCACATCGGGGCCGTGAGCCCGGCAGCCGTCCGTCCGTCGGCCGGCGGCGGTAGAGGCAGCGGCCTTGCTTGTTTTTTTTTTTGAAAAAGGGTTTTTTCAGGTTTTCCTAGGTGGGGCCCGCTTCAATACGATCCACTCCATCCATTGGTCTCTCGTGGCTTGATACCAACCCACGAGTCCACTATTGAGCTTTTCGGATGTACGGAGCATCGGGAGCAAATCAAAGGTAGGGACACTGTTTCCTATGGTACGACCCGCCAGAAAATGGGATCCACTTAATTTTTCGGCTCAACGCCTAAAATGAGTCGAGGAACAACATGGACGGCTCGGATCTTACATATACATCAAGGTGGGGCCTGCATGAGTGGCCCACCACTCCTTCCTTCTCTCTTTTTTTTTTTAAAATCCATTGTTGCAACGTCCAGGGTCCAGGGACGCTGGACGGTTTGTATATAGTCACAAGAATGTGGTGGGTCCCACGTGAATGTGGCCCACCAATATATATATATACATATACATCTAATATTTACCTTATATTGTATATATATATATAAGTACATATTATATTATATATTATATATATATATATTATATAAAATATAACATACATATATATATATATATATATACATATAAAAAGATGCATTGGACCCATCCCAACAGTAGAGGGTGCGGATCATCACCTATAATAGAGTGGGCCACACCGTCTGATGTAGATGGACGGAGGAGATGTAACACCTATCGGTGGGATCCACACCATTACAAAGAAAGAATGAGAGAGAGATAAAGAGAGAGATACACGGTGAGATAGAGGAACCCCGCCACTATGGGCCCTCTTGATTAAATCACATACATCCAAATGGGTCCCACCAACAAGTGGGCCCTAAAATTTAAATTAATGGAAAAACACCCACCTTATCTTCCTTCTCCTTGCTCCCTTGGACTCCTTAGCGCCTTACCTTCACTTTTAATGGAGGTTGATGAAAGATGAATGGTTGAGATTGGAGATGAGAGGGTGGGCCACACTTGAAGTTGAGAGAGTGTGTGTTGGATGTGTGAAACTTCTCATGAGATTTGGAAAAATTGCTAGAGAATGAGAGGGAGAGATAGAAATAATGGATGGAGGGATGGGTGGAGTGATGGTTGTAAGAAAGGAGTGATGAGAGGTATGGTTTAGTTTGAAATTGGTGGAGAAGAGGGATGGTTGAGGTTGAAAATGAGAAAAGAGGAATGGTGAGGTGGAAAGATGGTGGACTTTTGGAAAAAGAGGGAATGGGTGAAGTACTTTGAGGTATGGTTGCATTTATGGTTAATTAGTGGGACTAATTGTGTAGAGATTCCCTCGAAATCCGCAACGCGTGGTGTTTCTTCAGAATAAACGCTGATCGGCATCTTCTTACCTGGGTATCGGTTCGGTGCGCAAGTCACGGCGTTGGAACCGCGGCGACGACGCGATCGTCAAGACATAAGTTTCAGATCGAGCCGACGTCGGTGCGCGGGACCTGGCTTAGGATCGTGCGCAAACACCGTCGGTGCGAAGGTTGCGGAATTTGACCGGAAGGACGGCGGAACTTAACCCCTTGCTCTGGCAATACTAGCACAGGGGGGAACGTTAGCTTGTCCTTCAACTCCTGAAAAGCTGCTTCTGCCTTCTCATTCCAGGCGAACTTCAGATCCTTCCGCGTTAACTGAGATAGCGGTCTGACAATCTTGGAGAAGTCTCTAATAAATCGACGGTAGTATCCTGCCAGACCAAGAAAGCTCCTCACCTCAGTAACTGAACTGGGCTGCTCCCAGTCTTGAACCATGGCTACCTTAGCGAGGTCAACTGCTATCCCTTCCTTGGACATCACATGTCCCAGGAACTTGACTTCCTCTTTCTAGAAGTCACACTTCTTATACTGTGCGAACAACTGGTTCTTCTTCAGAGTACCCAAGATTGCTCGCAGGTGTTCCTCATACTCTTCCCGACTCTTAGAGTATATCAATATGTCATCTATAAACACGATGATGAATTGGAACAGAAATGGCCGAAACACCCTGTTCATCAGGCCCATGAACACGGCCTGTGCGTTCGTAAGACTGAACGACATAACGAGAAACTCATAGTATCCAAAACTGGTCCAGAAGGCCGTCTTCTGCACATCCTCATCCTTGATGCGCAACTGCAGATCGATCTTCGAGAAGTATCATGCCCCCTTCAACTGATCAAACAGATCATCTATCCTGGGCAAAAGATACTTGTTCTTCATCGTCACCTGGTTTAATCTGCGATAATTAATACACAATCATAGTGACCTGTCCTTCTTCTTCACAAACAACACAGGCGCTCCTCAAGGAGACACACTCGGTCGTATGAAGCCTGCCTCTAACAAATCATCAATCTGTCTCCTTAGTTCTTTCATCTCACATGGAGGCATGCGATATGTCGGCAATGAAATAGGTGTCGCACCAGGCACAAGATCGATAGTAAAGTTGATCTCGCACCGAGGAGGTAGTCCCGGGATCTTCTCGAATACGTCTGTGAAGTCCTGAACCACAGGCGTATCTCTTAACGTCGGACCATCAATACTCTCCAATAGAGAAGTGTAACAACTCAAACGAGAAGGGTGACTAACCTGAACAGGGAAAGTAAAAGCCGTGCCCTCAGGTCCATGGGCTGTCACCACCCTAGCCTCACAATCAATCTCTGCTCGCATCTCAGTGAGCCAATCCATACCGAGAATAACTTCGTAATGATGCAGGGGGGCAACAATCAGGTCAAGTGGTACCGTCCTACTCCCTAAGTCTATCAAGCAACCCTCGCAAATCCAGGTAATGTCAGAAAAAGTCCCTGTGGCGGTAAGGACCCTCACTCCCTTTGTAAGAGCAGTGTCTAACCCTAGTCGCTTGACTGCCGTGCATGATATGATGGAGGTAGTGGACCCGGTGTCCACCAATAAAAAGACTGGAGTACCTTGAATTTGTGTCGTGACCTCAAAAGGCATTAGTGCTATGTCTGCTATCTCTGATGCCTTGGCTGTAAGCGAATGTACCTGAGCCTGTTGCGGACGGTTCAACTGCGGTAGCATAGGCCATTGAGGTGGCCTAAATCGAGGCGTCGGCAGTCGAAAGGAGGGGTGTGCTGGAGCTGATCGTAGAGGTGGGGCTATAATAGTCTGAGGAAGCTAGCGATCCTCTAAAGCAATGAGAAACTGCTGTCCCTCATCCTGTTAAAACAATATCGGTCTGTATGCCCAACCTTCCCGCAGTAAGTGCATCACAAGTCTGCTCATCTTAGCTGAGTCGGTGGTGCCGCAAGCCTGGGAGGAGAATCTGTACATGGCCTCTTACCGAGAAATAGCTTGGCCGAGAAATCAGGTCGGGGCCTAGGCACCACGGGTGCACGAGTACGGGATTGACCATCCCCGTCCTGCTCAGCTCGCAGCGACATGCTCACTAGCTCGACATAACTGGTTATGCTAGCGCAACACATCTTCGAGCGTATCTCGGGTCCCAGACCCATAGAAAATTGCCGAATACGCATTGATTCATCAGTTAATACTAATGGAGCGTATCTACCCAGCTCCATAAACCTGTTCTCATACTCCGCTACTGTCATCTCTCCCTGTCGGAGGCTCAGGAACTCACCCTCCTTCTCGTCATGGTATGTGAGGGAAAAGTATTTCTCGTGGAAGCGCGTCTCAAAGGCCTCCCACGTCCATACGTAACCAATAGACACAGTCCTCAGGAAGCTGTCCCACCAGAGGCTGGCCTCCTTCTCGAACGTGAAGGTGGCTAACTCTACCTGCTCTGCCTCAGTGCAGTGCAGCGGCCTCAGCATCTTAGAAATGTAGTCAAGCCAATACTCAGCCTCCTCGGGTCTTTGAGTACCTACAAAAGTAAGAGCCCACAAGCACTAGAATCACTTGAATGTGCCGCTGGCACTCATGTTCCCAGCAGGGTGCACCGGTGGTGCAGGAGGGGTCGCGTGCATGCTCTGAGCAAAAACCCCTGTGATGGTAGCCAAAAACTGCTGCTGCTGGTGCTGGTGCTGCAGCTGTAGTTGCTACATCAGCAGCATTATCTGCTCTAACCTATCAGAAGGAGAAGCTGACTGTGGCACGTGAGGCGTCGAAGTAGACGCGTGGTTCTGCTTGTGAACCGGTGGTGTATAAGGTGGCGGCCCATAAGTGGGGCCAGTGGCCGGCAACGAACCCGTCATATCACCACCAGGGTCCAAGTTAGGGCCCGTGTGGCTATTGCTTAGGAGAGGTGCCCCTTTAAGCAATCCATAGAGTGTTAGACGTGTAGTGTTCCAAGTAATCCTCGGAGGCTTGCCCTATACACAACATAGGGTGTAACATGTGTTAGGTTTCTGCATAACAACACTCAATTTCCCAAGCAGCTTACACATTCCATAATGAAAGAAAACTTCATGCATTATATTTAATCAAAATTGTCATAATATATGAGATGCTTTACATGGATCATGACGAAAAATGCATGTGAGCTAATTTAAACAACTTCAACATTAATCACATTAACAACCCTACCACACAACTAGACCTATAAAAGCTAAACATAGAAAGCAAGAAAGCACAGAAAACATCTAGACGACGATAACATATGACTAGTCGTTCAACTCAGGCAATGGCGGAGGGGCACCCTTATCCTTCAAGCAGCACAAGAGGGCTTTCAGGGTGTGCAACATCTTCTTGCACTTCTTCTTCATGTACGCTTGATGTTCTTCAAGCTTCTGTTTCACCTCGGCCCAAGTCTCTCGAATCTCCTGTCTGAGAGCGGCCTGCTCCTCCTTGACTTGACCTAAATGGGCTCCTAAAGTAGCCCGATCCTGATGGTGCTCATGTGATATACGAGGTCCACTTCGGGTCCCCCGAATTGTACCGATTTGGCCCCCGACTCCGTTTGAGCCGTTTCGGGTCCTATCTCATGTACATCCACATTTTTTAGGTTGTTTGAGGTTGGAATGGGTTAGATCTTCATCTAAACCCATCGATTGATGGTCTACAAGTGGTCCGAGATCGCCTCAAGTGATCACAGGTGTGTACAGGCCCGATCTCGGTGGTTGGTTTCAATAAATTTCACCGATTGGCGAAACTGGGAATCTTATGCTTGTTCCTACGTTTTGTCACTCCCTCCTAAGTCATAGTTCGTCGGCGTACATCGTGTGACCATAACCAAGGTCCAGTTTGATCCAAATCATTCTTTGATACCAACTTGTAACGCTCTGAAAATTGGGGGTCGAGCATAGACTCAACTCCCGAGTTCCAACGCATCACTTATGCAACATAGATAATGATGATTTAATGTTGTCCATGTTAGTGCATTAAAGATGAATGAGATTAAGCCAAAACAGCATATCACACTCCAGAGACGAATAAATTTACGCAAGTGGAAGACTGTGATTGATAAATATAACGTATAAGTTGTTCTAGATCTCCAGAGTGTGCAAATGTCACTAGGTTAACCATATACTTGTATACTCCCAAAGTGATCAAAATTGAATATACAAGTGTCCCAAAATACAGAATAATAGTGCAAGTGCATCTAGTCAGTGTCCCTGTAGCCCCGGTGATCAGGACATGACTCACATGAACCCACCCAATAACTACATGTAGGAGAACGCCTCCTCGTCATCCTCGAAGTCTGGCTCCACCTCGTAGGCATCGCCATCACCTGTAGCTAAGACAAAGTCTGGTTGGTGTTTAAAACACCATCCCAAAACGTGGGAGTGAGTGATCAACTCAGTGAAACTATAAAGCAAAGGTTAACATATTATTAATTCAATCAAGTAGTAATGATAAAGTAGTACAACAAACATATCCTAGATACTCTTGTTAATGCAAGAATGATATGTGATAATGATGCATGCCCTCGCCTGCACTCCCTTAGCGTCTTCATCTTACGACGCGCATGACAACCACCCGAAAGTGCTCTTTCTCGCTAAAGCACATGCAATGCGGTGCATGCTCATGTTAGCCAATACTTAATTAGATTTATTCATACAGCAGTTTTGGAAAGCTAAGGTACCTCCCTTGTATCATTTCCCAAACAATGATCCATTCTAAGGTTGTCAGTCCTACCTAGTCTCATACGATGTTGCGGTTCTAGGTCGCTACAAAGGGCTCATCACCTTATCAGTGTAGGCCTAGTTTATACTCTAGTTGCTACGGAAAGGCTCGTCGCCTCAACTCAGTTTCAGAGTATGCTTGAGGTCACTATAAAGGGCTCGTCACCTGATCAGTGTAGGTCGACAGCTTGAATACAGTGCCCATACCACCGTATTCGGGTCACGAGGCGGTGTTGCTCACTCGTCACTACGGGGAGGCTCGTCTTCCCAGCGTAAGCCGACAGCTCCACCATGGTGTCCCATACCACCATGTCCGGCTCATGAGTCTTAGCGGATCGAGGTACCAAGGTTAACGGGGTTTCCACTGGTGAGTTTAGTACCTTAAGTTCAAGCAATAGCATCCATACATGGTGAACATACATCGCGTCAATCGGGTTGCTTGACGAGCTTGACTAGTACGAGCGTATATCGAGATGGTCGACACAAAGTGCATAAGCACTCCGTATGGCCTAACAACTGTCGACAAACTCCGTACGACTCGGATTCCTCGAACACATCTGTTATGGCGAAGCTAACTTAGCCACTCGTTCAGGAACCATTACCGATTGCCTGCACTATGTAGTAGTCCCAAACGCATGTAAATATAACAGGATAACACATGTGGTAGGTATATCAAAGTTAAACAATTAATTCAAGTAACGTAACCAATTGAACATTTCACAAAATACAAGGTAAACATACTTTGTACAAATGTATTTCATGCTAAATCACACAAATTTAATCTAAGTTACATGAAGGGATATATACACATAGCTAAGGTAGTTGAGAATCTCACCTCAACACCTATATAACATACACTTTACTAAATATTTACTCATCTAGACATTTTCACAAACACTTAGACTTCACACATCAACATACATGATGTATGTTGATCACAACATGTATTAGGGCAAATCCTTTCACTAAGGAGTTGTCACGAATACAACATGCATATATCCACGACGGATAATCATGGCAAGCAGGGATTCAAATTCCATACTCATTCAATCATTTTTATAAACACTTAGACTTCACACTTCAACCTACACAGTGCAACTCAGTTATAAGCTATATTAGGGCAAACCCTTTCATAAGGAGTTGTCATGTATTCAACAGTCACATGTTCACGGTGAATAATCATGGTAAGCACAAAACCAAATTCCCGACATATCCCGTCATTTCAACCTACACATGGAATAGCCTATATTCAACATAGTTCATATATAACTGTAAAGTGAGGAAAACAGCATATCTAACATGTGAAACGGTAACCCAGTTAGTTATAAATCATTAACTGACATTGAAAGCCTTGAAAACCATAACGTATACGTTTATAGTCCGCACCTTTCGCCGGTAAACTCGTAACGGATTCAGTTTGAACACTCCGCCTTCGTCTATGGCACAACGGCAACCTATAGTATGAAATAGATTACCTATTTCATCACATACCCTATTTGAATCTCTAAAACAGATTAAGGTTAGGATTTTTTTACCCAAAAACGGAATCAGAATCACCGGAATAGCGATACGGTAGTGGTAGCTAAGCACGTGGAACGGCGAGATTGAGTCCCGAGAACAATCTCCCACTCTCTCTCTCTCTCTTTCTCTCTCTTTCCTTCTCTTTTCTCTCTCTTCTCTCTCTAGGGTTTGCAAGTTTGTATGTGAAGGGAGAGAGAGGGTTTAAGACCCTTATATAGGCTCAAACGTGAGCTCAATGGCCCCGGGGCCATGGTTTACTTATATTATAGCCAAAACGCATCTGTTTTGGCTCAACGGAGCACTTCTGGAGGCCCCTTTTTTACATGCAGTCAGACTTAAGCTCCCTGACATTGGATCTAGGTCAGGCTAAGTTTTTGGTCCAATCGAATTTATAGATCGACCGCGGCAGACCAGTTTCAATTCAACGGTACCGGTACTCGATCAGGACCACAAGTGCACTGACATGGGTTGAAAATTTTCCCTAATCTGAGGGTATAATTCGGTCAGATTCTGATGGTCTGAATCCTTAGATTTGGCCCATAAGTGAGACGACTCAATTCACTTAAGTTTCAGTTCTCTTTCTAAAGGTATTCGTGTTTCTCACACACTTTACTCCGAGCTCAAGTTGTGCATTTCTGGATACTATTGGAACTTGATTTCTGAGGTGGTAGTCAAGTCCAGGAAGGTGGTCATAACCGCATGGTTTCATAGTAATCGGACTTTCGATGTGCGGTCCAGGTTCGAAACGGAGTTCCGGTGTGCTCCCGAGAGCAACTGGGATTAGAGATTGATCTTAAGTTTTACGGTAATGTAACGGTAATGATTCTGCACGTTTTAGGTCTTGCAGATCATATTTAAAGTGATTAGTGCTAATTTCACGGGTAGCACTAGCTAATTCTCGCTTAATTTCCAAAGGATTTGGTCCTAAGTGATTTCTGCCTAAGGTGAAACTTGGGTCTTTGTACAAATTTTTTCGAGACGTTACACGTTCATACTTTGGGGACTTACAATCACTTATATGCTTTATATACATATCATAGTCTTCCGCTTGCGTAACTAACTATCTCTGGTGTATGATATGCTGTTTTGGTATAATCCCACTCATGTTTAATGCACTAATACGGACAACATTTAATCATCATCATCTATGTTGCATAAGTGATGCGTTGGAACTCGGGAGTTGAGCTTCTACTTGACCCCCGATTTTTAGCGTTACACATCCAGATACATTTATGAAGGTAACATTCACAAGAATAAAATCAATTGTATTGATTATATTTCATCAGAGTAAAAAGAATAATCAAATGCCCTCTCAATGAGATCTTATTACATTAATCGAGTTCGTAGCGAAAGTATAAAATTAAATCATAAAACTGTCTTCTTAGTCTTTCAACATAATCTTCCTTAGGGAGATTGTTCACTAGGTCTTCAATCTGTACATTACCTACATAATCTATACAGTTAGAAGAGGGTCAATGCCTTTAAGATTAACAGTAATTCAAGAGATTCATAAAAGTAATGTAAGGGTTCTGATACATCTCGTACTCCACTAATACATGAGATATCAGTATGTACAAACAACCTACATGAGATGCATGTCAGCATAGTATGTGCTGCTCATCATATGTGGTGATCATCATAATATGGAACATAATTTATAGAAAATTTGACTTGACCCGCATCCCATAACTACGAATATTCGTCAGTATGGCCAACAGTAACATGGATTTACGCGAATATCTCAAGGCAACACAACACGTGATTGGGGGATTTATGTAACACGATGTGTTTATGGAGCTACTATTTGTGACATTCAATTATGAAAAAGTGTTGTAGCACACATGACGATTTACCTACATCGATTGTGCACCACGCCAACCAACCCACGAAATTACATGTCGACTAAGAGGGCTGCTACCCATAATGCATTATGTCCATTATAAGATATTCGAATCACTAGTTATGATACTTTTTAACACATCATTTGCACTTATAGAGAACATGATTTGAATCATAGAGGTTCTAGAATATCAAAACATATGCCCAAGCCTTAAAGATAGATAACACAAGGCTAATATAATGAAGAGAAGAGTGACAATGGTCAACTCAATATAGATGAAAGTGGCAATGACCAATACAACAACCAGGAGAGTGGTAATGATCAACTTAATAAAGAGATGAGTGGCAGAGCCAACTTAAATAAAGAGATGAGTGGCAGAGCCAACTCAAATAAAGAGACGAGTGGTAGGGCCAACTCAAATATAGAGATGAGTGGCAGAGCCAACTCAATAAATTTGATAAGGTAAGGGTAAGGCTTGTATCCATGACACCTCATAAATTCAGAAAAATTACTTATAATTAACATCATGTCGTAATCCCAAAAGGGCCAATAGTTGTTGATGATAAATTAAATAAAAACATGTAGAAAAATCATGGTAATGTGAGGACAGGTAAAAGGTATGTAAAAAGCGAGATAAAATGTATCAACTCAATTAAGGTAAGAGGTACGTAAAAGGAAAGATAATAACATATCAATTTAAATTACTGTAACCTTAAAAGATAAAACCCTCACCTTCAGTTATTTGATATTTGCTAATAATGTTAAAGGCATCGAGTAATCCCAGGATCAGAACCCGTTTTCCTGTCTTGGACTAACGTTGAGTAGCAACCCAAAGGCTAACTCGGTGAGTCAACTCGGCACACAACCTTTCTCTCTCTTTCTTTCTTTCCTTCCTTTCCTTCCATTTCTTTCTCTTTTCTTTTTCTTTCCTTCCTTTCTTTCTTTCTTTCTCTCCTTTTCCTTTCCTTTCTTTTTTCCTTTCCTTCTTTCTTTTTTCTTTTCTTACTGCTACGTCCAGTAGAGAGCTGGGCGTTGCTCTATCTCTCTCTCTCCCTCTCTCTCTCTCTCTTGCTGTGCTTATCACCAGCGGTAGAAGGGAGGTCTTATAAAGACTCATGTCCCCAATATCTTCCCTGGGTAACTTGTACGCTGGACGAAACTGAGTGTGAATAGGCTGCGAAAGTTACGTACGAAGGCCTGCTGAAACTCTCGCGGTTTGGATTCATGGCTTAGATCTGTGGATCCATTTTCTTCAACATGTTGGGGAAAATCTCCAGTTTAAGCACCCCAAAGATGCATGGTTTTGATCCTTGTTTTGGGATCAAAATAGTCAAGTTTGTCTAGCAACCGTTCGAGGCAGATGGACAATGCTCCAATGGTAGATTCAAGTCCGGCCCACCTCCTCCAACAAAGGAGTTTCTGGACGATTTTGGATCGTTGTCCGACGAGCTCTGGCCCACAAATTTGTGGCCTGTGTGATCCTGTAGGGTGTTCTTACACAACAAGTTTGCCGCGTTGTTGTGGTACTTTCACAAAAGTCGACAGAACGCCACGACCTTTGTTTTCTTTTCCTTATTTCGGATGACATAAAGGTGACCGGATCTCCATCCTATTCAATTTATATGGCTTGGATTGAAGTTAAACTCTGAGTGTTGATTATCCTACGTGCGGAAGTCAGAATGTGTCGATTTTCTCCGCTGTTTGCGGAAAGATTTTGGACCAGAATATATTTAGTTTCTTGATCAGGTTAGGAGTGAAAAAGAGCAGGGTCTGGTCGGTTCTGGATGGCCAGTGAGATGGACGGTTCAGATAGTGTAGACGATCACTCATGGTGGGCCACGACACGTCCCGAACTGACGGACGTTTGGACGTTTTGCAGGCGGGAAGGTGTGAAGAAGAGAGACTCTTCATGAATTGTTGGGTCAAATGTAGTTTGACCGACTTTGGCATGCGGTGTTTTACGGGATCGTATACATTATGTGTACATGCACCACCAATGTGGGGCCTAGGGTGATGCTTGTGGGAAATCCATTACGGCCATCAGGTTTTTACGGCCCCAATTAGCTCCGTCTGGCCTTAGATGTGGCAGATCCAAAGCTTTGGTGGCCATGCAACTTGATTGAACAGTGCAGTTTAGGCTGAGGATTGTGTGACCACATGTACAAATGGATGGGTGGAATTAGTTGGGTTGGTCAGGCTCACCGTCTGAATCAGATGGATGGTCTAGATCTTCCATCTAGTTGATGGAGGTGGGCCAAATTCCTCACCCCATAAATGTGGTTTGCTCAAACGCGTAAGAGGAAACGTAAAAGGAGTTTTTCTTGTGTAAAGGTTTCTCTTGGACTTACAGAGGTTTCAACTTGGGGTTTGGTTATACGTGATAGGTGGGGTCCACTATGATGAGTTTCATAAAATCCACTCCATTCATCAGTTTCACAGAGTCGTGTTAGGCCATGGTTGCGGATGTGAGTTGATCTTAGGCTTATTTGGATAGTTCTCTTGGTGGATGTCAAAAACGGACTTGATCTTAATTAGTGGTCTACGCTTAATGATTAGAGCTAATTTTTGGAGGAACTATGTAGTCAAGATAGGCAAACAATTGGACAAAGGTTGGTGGTTGATGGATGATGGTAAAAGGCTAAATCTGAAATATCACCTTTTGCGTCAAAATGAAAGAACTGGCTTCAGCGGTCAACGGTGTAGGATCATAGATTGGGGTTCAAATTTTGTATGATGCCATAGTCATGTGTGGCCAAGGTGTGGTCCAAGTTTGAGTTTCGATGGACGGCAGGAAGTAATTAGATCTAAAGATCTAGATTTATAAGGAGTTGTAAGCCTTAAAAGGATAACTTTGCGACTAAGGAAAAATTACCAAAGTAAGGTCTTCATATCTCACACTTAGTCCATATAATACATAATCTAAGTCGTTCATATGAATGGAAATATCTAACTATGACTACCCACGAGGTTTCTTCACTTGATGGACACCAAAATCAACGGTTAAGGGGCTGATATGTTAATTGGGTCACTTTTACAATGATTTAAGGACTGAAATTCGACATGTATAGTTAATTTATAATACATAGGCATAGTATAAAATTTCACATGAAATGGATGGTGGGAACCATGTGATCTATAATTCAGGGGTCTATGTTAGTGGTATTTTCGTAATTATTGATGATCAAAGAGTTTTGTGAAATCTAATGGTTCTAAATGGTTATATGCCCATTTCTCAACAATTCTTACAAAATAACTTACCTCTAAATCATTATAGATAAAGAGTTATTCATCGATTTAATCAAAAGGAAGGTACATATAACCAATCACATGATCAGCTGTCGGATGACTTGGTTTATGGATGAGGATCATTCTTAACAGTCAGATTCAAATTGGAGAGTAGATGTAAGGTTAGGATAGATAAATTTGTATCGTACACATGTGCGTATTATGTTACTTTCCATGGTAACACTTGAGAACTTTCAATACTCGGGTATTGAAATGTTCGGGTTGTTACAATGATATATCCTTTTGAAAGAGATTACATATAAGATGAGAGAGATGACTAAAGTCCTTTATAAATCGTCTATAAAATCCAGCATGTCTTAAGAAGGATCGCATGTGGAGATACCTCGTTTCAACACTTGAGGTCTTGGTATCGATCCCTAGCGGGGGTGGCTAACATGAGTGTGTGTACTGACATGGGTGTGTACTAACAAGCTAACCCATATATATATATATATATATATATATATATAAGAAGGATCGCATGTCACATATGCTCTTAGGTGGAGGTAGGTTAGAGATAACGTAAATTTTAGCCTTGTCAACCTCAATCCCCTTGGATGAAATTATATGTCCAAGCACTATTCCCTTGGGAACTATGAAATGACATTTCTCCCAATTCAAAACTAAAATTTTCTCTTCACATCGCTTCAACACATTTTTAAGATTTTCCAGACATTCATTGAAGGATGGACCAAAGACAAAGAAATTGTCTATGAAGACCTTTAAATATTACCCCACCATGTTAGAAAATATACTCAACATGCATCGCTAAAAGGTGACAGGGGCATTACACAGTCCGAACGACATCCTTCGGTAAGTAAAGGTGCCAAAGGGACATGTGGATGCTGTCTTTTCTTGATCTTCAAGGGCTATCTCTATCTAATTATATCTCAAATACCTGTCAAGGAAACAATAGTAAGAGTGACTAGCTAGCCTTTCTAAAATTTGATCAATGAAGGGCAAAGAAAAGTTGTCCTTCCTCATGATGGTATTCAATTTTCTGTAATCAATGCACATTTTCCAACCAGTGGTAACTCTAGTTGTCACAAGTTCATTGTCAGCATTGGCTATGATGATGATTCCGAACTTCTTAGGAACCACTTGAGTTGGAGTCACCCATTGATTGTCGGATATAAGGTAAATGATACCCACATCCAATAACTTAAGTACCTCAGCCTTAACCACTTCCTTCATATTTGGATTTAATCGATGTTGTGGTTGCCGAGAGGTTTTCACATTATCCTAAAAAAGAATGCGGTGAGTACAAATCAAAGGATCAATTCCTTTGAGGTCCGCAATTGACCATCTAAGGGCTCCTTTATATTCAATAAGAGTAAAAATAAGCATACTCTCTTGTTCTTTCTCAAGGTGGAAAGAAATCACCACCGGGTATATCTCATATTGACTTAAGTAGACATATTTAAGATAAGCGAGTAAAGGTTTTAGGTCAAGCTTTAGTGCTTTGAGGCTAGACGGTAGAGGGACTACATCAGTTTGGGGTAATTTCTTAAATTGTGGCCTCCATCGGCTAACTTCAAGTACCTACGCAGAATCAAGTAAGGCATTCATCTTCCTAATCACGTCATCATCTAAATCAGGGGAGTGGGCCAAGCATGTCTCTATAGGGTCAGAGTATAGAGTCAAAAGTGCTCTATCTTCCACAAAAGAATCTATCAAGTTAATGTCGTGGATATCATCAACGTCCTCTGGGTGTTTGCTCATGTCGAAAAAGATATTGAGCTCCAATGTCATATTTTTGAAAGATAAATTCATAATTCCATTCCTATAATTAATGATTGCATTTGATGTAGCAAGGAATGAATGACTAAGAATGATGCGAATTTGAGTGCTCATATCTACGATGGGTTGAGTATCTAAGACAATAAAATCTATTGGATAATAGAATTTATCAACTTGGACTAACACAGCTTCAATCATCCCTCTCGGTACAAGAACTAAATGATCAGTAAGTTGTAATGTGGTCCGGATGGGTTTTAATTCACCTAGACCCAATTGTTCATATACCGAGAAGGGAATCAAATTAACGCTCGCTCCCAAGTCAAGAAGTGCATGCTCAATCTGGTGATTCTCAATTACACGGGTGATAGTTGGGCTACCAGGATCTTTATATTTTTATGGCATATCTTGCTTGAGGATAGCACTCACTTTTTCTGTTAAAAAGATTTTTTTTTGTATGTTTTGCCGTCTTTTAGTAGTGTATAGATCTTGTAGAAATTTAACATATGAAAGGATTTGTTTAACAACATCTAGTAAAGGAATATTGACCTTCACTTGCTAAAGCACCTTTAGAAATATCCTGAGAATTAGATAGAGGGTTTGGTGTATCAACTACTTAGGGAAGGGGGCAATCGGCTTACTCAGTTTTTCCAGTTTCACCTTATGTAGGGGATTGCTATGTCTCTCATTCTCAATTTCTTCCAGGTCCTTAGGCTTTTCAGCCCTCGCCGGAATGGATTTGTCAATAATCTTCCCACTCCTAAGATTGGTGATAGACTTAGCCTGCTCCATCTGATTTGAAGAGCTTGGGTTACTAATTTCATATCGTGGTTTTAGATTGGGGAGGGGTTGGGCTGAAAGTATCCCTTTCTCTCCACTCGCTAAGTGTGACTCAATCTTTTGAATGGATGATGCAAACATTCCCATTGTTGTTTTGAAATCCTGGAATGCTTGTACCATATTTTAGTTAAATAGCTCTTAGTTTTACATGAATTTTTGAACTGTATCCTCTTGAGGCCTTTTTTGATTTAAAAATTAGGTAAGAGCCTCTTGTGGGTTAGTCGCTTGTCCATTCCTCCAACTGAAATTTAGATAGTTCTTCCAGCTGGAATTGTATGTATTTGAGGTGGGTACTTGTAACGCTCTGACATTTCAGGACCCGAGTACACAACCCGTTTCCCAAAAACCCGAGTGTTAACCTTAAAGGATGGTCAAATTCGAGTTTATATTTTTTTTAACTATCAGAGTAAGTAGATGAGCGTAGAATGGATAATCATGCATGATGGAAAATTTCATTTACGTTTAGGATGTACAAGAAGTTGCCCATAATGACTTATATAAACCAATGTCCCAAACTTATAATTACAAAGTGAAATGATATTACATATAAACAAGGCAAATTGTAACAAATCTGGAACTGTAAAACCATGTAGCAACTCTCGACAATACAATCATGCATCTTCATAGTGGTACTTCACTCCTCATCAGTCTAAACCTGAAAATCAATTAAGCCACTTGTGCGACCTGTACGGTTATATATTTGATAGATGAGTGACCAACTCAGTGTGAATTCCCCTCAAGATTACACACCGCCGCATTAGGTAAGAAATAGTATAAAACATCCAGGCAGCCAAAACAGAATAAATGCAGTATTATTATATGTATGGATGCATGAATGCAATCCTTGTCCCGAGTAAAACATCCAGACGGACATTGGGCTTGTCACCCATACAATCATCGACCCGGGTAAAACATCCAGATGGTCTGTGCCCTCGGTAAAACATCTAGACAGGCAAATACGTACGATGACAATAGATGATAGTTTGTACCCTGGGTAAAACATCTAGTTAGGCGAATCCGTATGTCATGTACGATAGCAATATATGCTAGTTTATGCTATGCATGCATGATTAGCCAACCCGTTATTAGTCCAATTATAACCAGCCAATTTAAATAAGTTCACGGTCACTATGAGGAGATCATGGCTCAGCGTAGGCGGATGGCTCGGGCATAGTGTCCTATGACCACCATCCCTGGCTCATGAGACTGTCATCTTAGGATGTTTAATAGAAACCCATCGACTAGTGGTCAATCATATTAAAATATATGGGGCTTACCATCACATGGTTGCACTATATAAAACATCGAACCCATCTAGGGCAAGTACCAAAACAAAACCACGTAAGGCGAGTATCAAAATATACCACATAGGGCTAATATCAAAACCATACGATAAAGACCATCCTTAAAAACCATTAGACACAACAACCTTGGATGGTAGGCCCACATCAATGGTTCATCTAGACCATCATTCAATAACCACTAGATCGAAGGTCCATTGCAATCACCGTCAATCAAGTTACATCCCAAGTATGGGTGTGCATTTACAAGTGGGGGTTTTCCACTAATGTACCAGTTTAAATTCCATAAGCAATCCACAAATAATCCACGAGCATGAACAATTATACAGGATGAACATTAAGCATGTAATATAGCAATTCAATTTCCACCAGCTAACACATGTGATTATAAAGGGAGATATCAATTATAAATTGAAATACAAACTATAACTTAAGCTAATGGGAAGATGGAAAGCTTAAGGGAAAGAATCATCACCTAGTTTGTCGACTCACCTTTTAATGTCATTAAGAAGTGCGCATGCCCTTAGACTTTAATCCTACCACAGATTATGAACTTGTAAGGTTAAATCAAGGTTCTAAAAGACTATCTATGGTTTAGATTATAACCTAGGGTTTAGATTATTCATTCTTAGCGTTTTAATGTAACATTAGGATTTTCTTTCTAAGGTTTAGTCTCGAACTTAGATTCTAGGATTTGATCATGGAATTTGAACTCTATTTTGCGTGGCCATTAATGACATTGTTAATGGGACTAATAAATGAGTAAAATTTATAAATAACTTAGTTATAAATTTTGAGAATCTTACCACTGCTAATATTATATTAAATTACCTAACAACCCACGAATAATGATACTAATAGTGACTCATAATAGTAATAACAACAGTAAAAGGAACCTATAGTGATATCATAAAGGATAAACTCATTAATTTATAAGATTAGGATCATAACTTATGGTTTAGGTTACTTATATTCAGGGTCTTATCCACTAATCTAATTTTTTTAGGTTTGTTTTAGAGTCGAAATCTAATCTTATAATTAATTTATAATGATATTAGAAGTGAAATGATAATAAGCAATAATTGTCAATTAATACTAACCTTATAATCAATAATCTACTAATGACAAAATAAGAATAGCATTAATGTTAATATTTAGTGCTAACAATCAAGTAGTGGAATTAATAGTGTCTAACGATAATTCCCAACAATAGTAAATTAGTGATAATTTAATTTCAAAAATTCAAATGGACAAAAGAATTGGAATTTGGCATTCCTAAGCTGAATGCGCTGGGATCGCATTAAAGTTAACCCAGGAAGATGTATTCAGGGCCTGGCTGGTTTGTTAGGCCAATTCCATGCTTTAAGCGCAGCCCACCTGCAATTTGCAGGGCGTGGTCCACTGAGCTTTTGGCTCAGGTGAGGCCCAGCGTTGTGGCTGGACCAAGCTCAGATCTCGGCCCAACCCAATGTCTGGGCCCGGACCAGATTCCAACTTACCTGCATATAATCTCTTGGGGAAAGTGATTGGAGAAGTTGGTGGGAAGAGAAGCAGCGAACAAGGCATGGGGAGTGACATCAGTAGCAGATGTTTAAGGCTTTGCTTGGGGTTGGATTTCTCTGCTACTTTTAGCGTAAAAGATGGAAGCTACAATGAAAGCACAGATGAGAAGAGTACAGAGAGGAAATCGAGTCTTCTTTTGCCTCCATCTCTGCATTTTCTATAATCTCTCCCTCTCTTATCTCTCTTTCAGCTTCTCCTCTCTCTGCTAGAATCCCAGCACGAGAACTAGTCCAGATGGTGTCTGGATGAGACCAGACGCACCCCACTCGGTCTGGACTCAGTCCAGACCCGGTAATCACCAGGCCTGGCTTGGTTTGGCTGAGTCGGGGTCGCACACCAACACATTCTCTCTCTGTCTTCCCTTCATCTTTTCTTCTTTCTTTCTTCTTCTTTCCTCCTCCTGCTGCGCTCAGAACCTGGCTATCAGTAGGTCAGCAACCGACGATTGCCGAGGGAGACAATCGCCATTAATGGCAGATCTAGACCCGACTGATATTTCTCCAAAACGGGGCTTCTGGAGGGTCATGGCCAGTCCTGGGAAGCTTGAAGAAAGATGAGAACGAAGCTTAGTGGACGTGTGGGCGGTGGGTTCGGACGGATAGGAAAAACAGTCTTTTTCTTTTGGATTTTCTTTTTGTTTTCCCTTGCAAAGACCTAATGACAAGGTATATGCGGCTGGGATTTCTTGCAAATGAACGGACGAGATCAAAGCATTCGCACGCACGGTGATTGCTCTAGAGATTGAGCACGTGTACGAACACTAGGATGCGTACCAACGGCGTGGGTTTGTTCGGGTGGGGATGCTCTATCAAATGAGCGGTTTCGATTTGCCCTAGGTGGCCTACCTTAGTCACACTGAGTCGATTTTGGGGCAGATAGAAACACAACCTCGCATGTTTGCGAGCCTTCTTGCAACCGTTGCCATGCACGTGATCGAGCCCATTACCTTATAACCGTACGAAATCTGGGTCCCTTGAGACCCCTCTACCAGATGGATGGATCAAATCATCCCAAATGGTCCTAATGGTGGGCCCATCTTGATCATATGAATGGTCACTCGCCCGTTCAAACGCGCCGAGCGCGGGAGTGCAAAAGGAAAGAAGAAAACTTCCCTCTTTGGAAACTTTCGGTCAAAGCCAGTCTGACCAGTTTCTTAAGTCCAGTGCACGGCTAGTGCACCTGCACCGTGTACACACGTGCTCAACGTGGGGTCCACAGTGGTTCCCTGTGCAATCCACACCATCCATTCACCTTGGAGGTCCCAAGCAGGTTCCATGATGGAGATCAGGCCGACGGAATGCCCAGGAGGGACCACAACTTGATTTGGGTCCTGTTTATGGATTTTTCGCTGATCTATTGGTTAGATCAGCCTGAAATTGAAGTTCAACGATTAAAATGGTCTAAGGGACTATTTAAGCTAAGACTTGATGGTCAGATTACGGATATATGGCCTGTTCTGATTTTATAACACTAAATGTTATGTTATACTACTTTTAATAATATTATTTACTATTATCATTATCATTATTATTATTATTATTATTATTACTATTATTATTATTATTATTATTATTATTATTATATTCACTATTATTATTTCCCCCACGCATGCATGCATTTTAGTCATGTTGTGGGTCCCACTTTGTAGGCTATTAGGATTAATCCATCCCATGACTTTATATTATTAAACACCTAATTATTATTATTAAAATTATTTTCTAAGTTGTTTATTGCGTCTGCATCTTGACCAATGTCATTCATTCACTTGATCAACCGCCTATAGGGCTTTGATAAGAAGGATTTTATTATTTAAAATTTGTAAGTGAATGTCCACTCATCAGTTCTCGTCATCCTAATGATTTAAATGATTCAACGGTTGGATCTTCAATCATTAATGGTCCTAGGAACTTGTTCGAGTGATCAGGATGCCCTATGGCTCGTAATGGAAGATTAGATGGCCAAACTCGCAGTTGAATAAGTTCGTGATCTAAACCAACAACTACTCTTAAGGTTTAATGGACGACTTTAAGGTCCAATGATTGACTCATTGTAAATTGTCAATTAATGGCCTTAGATCATTTCACAGAACTAATTACTTGATGATATAGGGTTCTAAGGGCGATTATACAGGGTTTAATAGTTAATATAGAATTGAATGACCAATCCAGCACATTTGAGTGGGGATTTCGCCTGGCCAGACATCATGGACTGTTGGATGGTGGATTAGATGATCCATATTAACCTTTAAACATACTCTGAGGCTAGTGGGTGTTCATTTATGATCACGAGAATGATCAAGACATTCCATGGTCTACAATAGATGGTTTAACCCTAGATGAAGATTGCTTCCGACAGTCAAATTTAGACTACAATGAACATGAGTGTTTTCTTTAGCTAGGTTTGTATTTATACTAAGATTGGTTATACGGTAACACTCGAGTACTGAAAAGTACAGGGTGTTACAGTACTCTAAAAGGTCTTTGGTAGTTGTTTACAATATTTAATTTCTCATTCAATATCTCTTGAAAAGAAGGAATTGTTGGGCAATTTTTAATTGTATGTATGTTGCAAGCATAAATATCACAAACAACTTCTACAGCCTTATTGGGTTTGATAGGTTCTACCTTCTTAAGTTCCATAGCCTTCACTTTCCTTGTGAGATTGGCCACCCTTGCACTCATATCATCTTTCTTTTTTAAAACATAAATTACTCCCATTTCCTTTAATTGAATAGGCTTAGAAGTGGTGGTTCTTGGGGAGGTATCCCATGATTGCACGTTTTCTGCCAATTAATCAAGGTAATCTCACGCACCATCGGCCTCCTTGTTCATGAATTCACTGTTACACATCATCTCTACGAATTGGTACATTGGTAAAGTTAATATATTATAGAAAGAGCTTATTATTCGCCATATTTCATAGACATGGTGTGGACAGGAATTTGTGAGATCCTTGAACCTTTCCTAGATTAAAAGGTCTCCTCCTCTTTTTGGTCAAAGTTCATGATTGCCTTCCTTAAGGTGTTAGTTTTATGAAACGAGAAAAACTTTTTGAGAAATTCCCGAGTCATCTCGGCCCATGTGCCGATAGATCGTGGCTTCAAGGAGTGCATCCACATCTTAGCTTTCTCCTTTAATGAGAAGGGAAACAATTTAAATTGCACTATATCTTCAGACACATTTGGAAAGTGTAATGTGACGACCATCTCATTAAACTCTTTGATATATAAGTATGGACTTTCAGATTCTAGTCCATGGAATTTAGGAAGTTGTTGTATCATTCCAGGTTTAACGTCCATGGTTCATGCATTTAATGGGAATATCATGCAGGAAGGTGTACTCACCCCTGCCGGTTGTAAATAATTTCGTAGAGTACGCGGCGGGGGTGCATGATACACCTCATTCTCATCTTCAACTTCCTTAACTAGACGTTGAGGTTGATTTGCAGCCATAACTTCAATTAATTTAGAGAATCTCAAGTGATGTCTAATCCAATGATGGATATGCAACCCTTCGACTAATCCTCATTCACTCAAGAGACGAAAAGTGTTATTACGAACCCACTTGGAATGAAACACTCGTAGCCCTAAAATTCTTAAACAACTAAACCTAAGAAAACAAAAACTAAAACCTATAGCAAATAAGAAATCTAAAAACAAAAGAGAGATTTAGAGAGAAGTTATCCAATTAGAGTTGCTATGTTAAGATCCTACAAAACAGAAAACATGTTAGTTTCTAAAAACAATTTCAGAAAAATCCTAACCTAAAAGCATAGCAGAAAAATTAACACTAATCTTAACCTAATTCAAATACTAATTAATCTTAGAAAAATGCAGCCGTAGTCCCTGACAACGGTGCCAAAAACCTGTTTACCACCCCAAGTATAGAATTGCGATGTAGTAATAACTCGGTGAGACCGAGGTCGAATCCACAGGGACTAAACTTATATGTATTCTGAAAATAACTAGAACTAAAACTAGAAAAAGATCTAGATCTAAATCTAGAATAAAAGAGAGTAATTGTGAATAATGTCGATTAAAACTATTAATTGAAAGGTGGGAACTAGGGTGCCAAGGATCCACTTATAGCTATCAGGATGCTACCTCACTTTGATTCAAGAGACACAATTGGAATTGGAGTTCTATCCTATCTAATTCGAAGATGAAGCAATTAAACCAAATCTGAACTTTTCATTGACCTAGCCACACATGAAGGAGTATTGTCATGATTGGAAGGGATTCCATCATCTTACCATGCCTAAGAGACGATGATGAACAACAAGATTTACCAATATCACAATCTCAGAACAGGAAAAGAAGATATTCGAACCATCACAATAACTATTGTAATTTGAGTCACAATAAATCATAGAAAATTGAAAATATTCCCTAAATTCAAACTAGAAATCAATGAGGTTCAAGAAAAATAAGAATCAAAGCAAGAAAATCATCCAAACATGCTACAAGCTTCACCTCTTAGCCCTAGCTAAGATGTTTAGCCAACCATAGACATGATTGGATTTAAAACCCTAAAAGAAACCATTAAAAATAAATAAGGAAGAAAAACTCTTGGGAGGCTACTCCACCCTTTGGTTCTACTTATGAAAATCCAATTCATGTTTAGAACTCCTCAAAGAACCCATATTTATAGCCTTTGTCCGAACGTCTTTGAAAATCGCCTCAAATTTACGCACTTTGCGTAACGCCTTCGATGTCATTGAACAGCCTTCAATGTTATAACGTAACTTAAATCCTAAAGTCGTACCTTTTCACACAGTGTAATGCCTTTCGCACTGCGTAATTCCTTATGTTATCGAACATGCCTTTGATGTCATTGAATAGTCTTCGATGTCATTAAAGGGTGTTCGAGTAATTGAGAATGTGCCCAGAGTGTTCTAGCGATTTGCTCCAGAAATCTGTAAAAATCTTAATGTCATCGAACCGCCTTCAATGTCATCTAGCAGGTCTTTAAGTAATCAAACATGGCTTCGATCTCATTGAGAACTGCATTCAATTTGTTCAACAACCAACTTGATTTTCATGTAATTCTTCGATGTCATCGAATACTAGCTTTGATGTCATCGACCGGCAGTCGATGACATAGATAGTGAAGCTCAAATTCTGTAAATTTATACACTTTGCACTTTTGACTTCCTTCTCCACTTGGTTTCCTTGAATCTTGGGGTTTTGAAATCTTCAATCTTGGTCTCCTAAGATCCATCCCTTGAGTTGGTGATTCTTGAACATCAATTCCATGCTTGTAACATTATTTTCAATCCAAGTTCTCAGATTCACCTTGCAATACAAACATGTATGAAATATACCTATTAAGCATTATCATGTTCATAACACTAGGATATAAATAGGGGTAAACATGTAATATTTGCCACTTAATAGAGATTAAATAGATTTGGGAGAAAACAGTTAATCCGGATTGCAATGATTGGTCACTTTGACTTACCGATGCGTTGTGGGCTTACTATACGCCTTATTCCCTATTGGTATGTCACCCTATAGACTTCTTTATGGGAAGGCTTGCCACTTTCATGTGGAGTTGGAACATAAGGCGTATTGGGTTATAAAGAATTTCAATTTTAATCTTGACAAAGTTGGCTCGTTGCACAAATTACAATTAAATGAACTTAAAGAAATCCAAAATGAGGCCTGCAAGAACTCTTGGATATACAAGGACAAGGTGGACGTGCTACATGACAAGAACATCTTTCGTAAACATTTCGAACCACATTAGAAAGTCCTCATGTATAATTTGTGATTGCATCTATTTCCTAAAAAAATGAGATCTCGTTGGACCAGACCCTTTATAGTCAAAATGGTTTATCATTATAGGGCTGTTAAGATAGAAAATGCCGCACCCCAAATTCAAAAATTGGGCTCACAAAATTCCCGATTGCCGAATCCGGCGCTGACAGCCTTCGTAGTACCTCATTCTCAGCTCCTGTCACCCATACCCTAGGTTTCGATTCTGGGATCCTACAAGGAGGATTTCAATAACATAAGTCTGTTTCATAATCAGCATAACCAAGATCATAACCCACAGATAATAACCACAGCAACATCATTACAAAATCCATTAAGAAAAAAACCTTTTACAATATAAGGCACATAAGAAAAATATAATGACTATAATAAAACTCCAAAGGAAAGCTCCGCGGCACACCCCTGCTCTTGCTCAGCTATTGCTTAGCGTCACCTGCACACATCAATCGTGCATATGCTTATAGAAAGCTTATAAGGTGGTGTAAGTGTGTGCAGGACAGGTGTCAAGTATGTAATATCAGAGTATGTAGAATATGCTAAAACCATCGGCCATACCACAGCTATACAATACAGGGCATGAAATGCCATCAGCCAACACAAGGCTATGTAATACAACACATGAGTACTAACCGCCATACCAAGGCAATGTGATGAGAGGCCTACATAGCCAAATGCCACATGCAAGGTGCAATGCAGTCATGCTAATGTTCATATCCAATCCACATATCAATACAGTTCCTCGATGGAAAATCCCCGGTGTCAAATACACTCCACACTAACTGCCGCCTCCTTAGCTGTGCAACCCAGAGAGCATAAGAGACCTCACTACCTGTCTGCATTTAGCCAACACTTATAAGGCTCGTTGGTCATGGACCCATTTGCGAGCTGGTCAAACTCAGCCTACCTTATAGCCCCCTCACTCGGGCGGATAAGGCCACACCCTCTTCCAACTGACCATGATACAGTGGGAGATGCGGCCTAATGGTAACAGCATTAGCGCTCATATTTTCCACTCGGTCTTGACATTGGAGCTTCTCCTGGTACCAAAAAGGTTATAGGACTTTCACCTAAGCACATCTAATGTGCCCACAGTGCTAGAACTAACATTTTCGGTGTCCAATCTAGGCACTCACGATGTAACTATGGAGGCTACGACCCTGATGTCGCTAGGACGTAAAATATCCGTGTTATGCAAATATGGGATGCATAAATCATACCAATCAACCATGCATCAGTCCTGCGCATCCAGAGCTCATGTGAGGTAACTTCATTGCTTTGGGAGTCCCATAAAATAGTCTGCCCAACGGCATATATCATGATCAATCACTCCTCAGTCCAAGCATACATATGATGCACATAGGAATGAATCATGAAGATGTACTAAGCAAGATGTACGTTGATGATGTACTCTCCTCTAAGCAAGGTAGGGTCTACGTACTTAGACAATCCTACGACTCATGGTAGATGTACAACCACTAGTGGGGGCCTAATTATTTGGGTTAACCCTCTAGGACTAGGTAAACAACACTATGGGCGTAATAAATGAGAATGGGCCTAAGAAAGGGGCCTATATGGGTACACAATGTGGACAATTAACCACCATTGCCCCTTATAAGGTGGCCCAATAAAGAAACTAGCTAAAACAAGACCCAAGGCCTAGACACAACTGTGAAAATTAAATGGGCAGCAATACATATCATGTCATACCATAGGATGGGCCTCAAGAAACGGCCCAAGGCCTACATATATCCACATGGGCTAAAAGGGGCAAATCATGGCCCAAGTCTCAATGGCCACTGAATCCATACATTAGGATGGGCCTAATGGGTAGCCCATATGCCCAAAGTACATAGCCAATGGTCAATCCAATATTCATCAACATGGGCCTTACAAATTAGCCCTAGTCCATACTGTTCCATCGAGTCCCGCGATCCTTCCTGTCGAATTTCGACAACCCGTGACGTATAATTGACGTTGCGATCGACCCTAAGTCATATGTTGTAGATTTGAGTCGGCTTAAATCAAGACTTGTACCTTTGCGACCGCACCGTCGTCGCGGTTCTAACGCCGCGTCTCTTGTACCGATCCGATACCCTGGCAGGAAGATGTGAGCCGGCGTTTATTTCGAAGAAAACGCCGCGCGTTTGCAATCCCAAGAGAATCTCTACAATGTGTCAAATCAATCCCATCCATCAATCCCATCCATCACCTCATGTCAAGTACACATCACCTTTCTCCACAAGTAAAGCAACCCATGCTTTTTCTCACCAAAGTCAAACCACCTCTCACTTCACCCATCCCTCACCTCACATCACTCACCCATCACACCCATCACCTCTCCTTATCTCTCTCTCTCTCTCTTTCTCTTTTCTCACACCAATTCCAAGCAACCCATAAGCCTCACACGTCCACATTTTTCCAAGGAGAGAAAAAGAGAAGTGAGTAGTGTGGCCCACTTTCCATCCCAAAATCTTCCATCTTAGCCCTTGAATCTTCATCTCCCACCATCAAAGTGAAGCACAAGGAGGTCGGCTTTCCATCGGACCAAGAAGATCGGACGGTGGGTGCCTTATAGGATAGGTTTTTCATGTTTTGATGATGGACCAAGTGAGGCCTACCGATCAATGGTATGGATCTCACTTGGGACCTTAAGATGTGGTCGATGGCCCACCTTGATCTTCATGATCATTCCGTGATGGGGCCATTCTCTATGAACCCCATCATGATGTCTATTTTCTAGCTTGTAAAGGGTCATCTAGACCTTTCATTTTGGTGGAGAAGGGATCCCCACCGTTGATCCTTGATTTGGTGGGCCCACATGCAATGGGACCCACTCGATGTATGATTGCTTGTAAGGGAGGGCTCATAGTGGCGGAGCCCTCCATCATGCGTGTCCCATTTCTCTCTCTATCTCTCTCTCCTTCTCTTTTATTTATTTCTTTATTTATCTTTGTGTGTGATGGGGTGGCCATGTGACCCACTTGGATGGGCCCCACCTTAAGGTATGTTTTATCCTTACCGTTCATCCATTTGGTGGCCCACAGGAGCAAGGCCCACCTTGTGCATGCAATATGCATAGGCCGTCCCTGTCCAGGGACGTCCCTGGACTGAAATGAAAGCACAAATATCAGCTTGGTTCACACCCCATTGAGGTGGTCCACTTGTGTGGACCCCACATTGATGTATGAGAACAATCCATGCCGTCCATTCCATTCTTGAGTTCATTTTAGGCGTTGAGCCGAAAAATGAAGCAGATCCGAGTAACTGGTGGGCCATAGCATGAGAAACAGTGGTGGTTACCGTTAAAAATCCAACTGCTGTTTTTATTCACCAAAATATATTGAATATTGGGCTCATCCTTCTTGTCTTGAGCCATGGGGATCGATGGCGAGCTCGGATCTCCCTGATGCGGGCCCCACGTATGCAAAACCTTGAGAACAGAGGTTTTTTGCAGCAGTTGCTGCTGCTGTGGCGTTAGGGACGCTGACAGCGCCAGGCGGGCGGGCGTCCGTGCAGGGACCCACGGCCCCTCATGTGGGCCCCACCATGATGTATATTTTGTATCTACGCCGTCCATGAGGTGGACCACCCCATGAGGTGGGTCCCCTCCAAAAATTAGTCAGATCCAGGCCTCAGGCAGCCCACACCACAAGAAAACAGCGGTGATTGAACTCTACCATTGAAACCCTTTTATGGGCCACAGAAGTTTCGGATCAAGCTGAAATTCATTTTTTTCTCTTCTTCCAGGCCCGTGCGACCTTGTGAACGGGTTGGATGGAAGATAAACGTTATGGTGGGCCCCACATGGGACCCACAGAAATGTATGTGTTGCTGCCCACCGTCCAGACGGACGGTGGGGCCTACCTTGCTGTATGTGTTCGTCCGCCCCCCCCTGTACGCGTGTGTGCGCGCGTGTGTGTGCAAGCGTGCTGTGTGCGTGCGTGCGTGTGGTGTGTGTGTATATAAATATATATATTATTATCTATATATATATATGTATATATATCATAATATGTATATGTATATATAGATTTATATATATATATATATATTATATTATATATGTTATATTGTATATATTATATATTATATTATATAATATATATTTGTTGGTGGGCCTTAGGGATTTTAATGGTGGAAATCATCATCATCACTTGTATTTTGGTGTGGCCCACCTTGGTATACATGTAAGGCCCATGTGATGGGGCCCATTCAATGTATTTGAGGCCCATGTTACAAGGCCCATTGTGATGCATTCAAAGGCCCGTGGGATATGGCCCATTGCAATGTACACAAGGCCCCTTCGATGTGGCCCACTTGATTTATAAAAGGCCCATATGATGCGGCCCATTTGATGAATATAAGGCCCATGGGTCGAGGCCCAACAGGATGTCCTTAGGGTCCATTGCAATGAGGGATTCCCCCATAGTGGGTGTAATAATGTTTGATGACAGGTTATGCCTTGGGAGAAATGTTGGTTTGACGTCCACGTTGTAAGAATAATGTTGGTTAAATGTCCGCATTATAACTCTCCCTAGGGCCCATTAGTAGGCCCACATTTGTTGATAGTTCACCACTTTATAACATGCTTAGTATAGCCCCATGATTCATACCCATACGCATCATTTGTATGCTTGATATGAGGAATGTTTGATCATAGCATAAGCCGTTGGATGAGACATTTACGGGACTCCTTATGAGACGGAGTGCCCCACATGATTGCGTGGTACGCGTGAGATTGCTGCATGATTGTACGGTGTGACTCATGCATCTTGCATATGTGTGACTTGATCACTGCACGCCCTAGCAACATCAGGGCCGTGCCTCCACAGACACATCGTGGATGGCCGTATCGGATACCGGAAATGCTTGGTTCTAGCACTATGGGCACTTAGGATGTCCTTGGGTGAAAATTCTAGAACCTTTTTGGTACCAGGAGATGCTCCAACGTCTAGACCGAGTGGATACACGAGCGCCCGAGTGCCGAATACCAGTAGGCCACGTCTTCCACTGTGTCGTGGTCAATTGGAAGGGAGTGTGGCCTTATTCACCTGAGTGAGGGGGCTATAAGCTAGGCTGAGTTTGACCAGCTTATAAATGAGTCCACTATCGACGAGCCGGGTAGGTATTGGCAGACTACTGGTCAGGCGGATAGTGTGGTCTCTTCCACTTACTTGGCTATGCAGCTAGGGAGGAGGAAGTCAGTGTGAAGTGTATTAGACCTCAGTGATATCCTAGAGAGAAACTGTACTGATATGTGTACTTGATGAGTACTGACATGCTTGTTTTGCATCTCGCATATAACATTTGACTACATAGGCCTCGCATCACATGGCCTTGGTATGGCCGATAGCATTCATGCCTTACATCACATAGATTTGGTACAGCTGATAGCATTCATGGACTTACCACATATTTCCGCATTACTCTGATATTGTACACTTGGCGCTGGCCTTGCACACACACTTACAGTACCCTCTAAGCTTTTGTAAGCTTATGCACGACCGTTGCGTGCAGGTAGTGTTGGACAGCAGCAGCGCTGAGGCAGGAGTGCACATCAGTTTATTTTGAAGCTTTTGATCACCTTGTATTTCCCTTTCATACGCTTTGTACTTAAAAGTTTTCGATATAGTGGATATGTGGTGATGTTGTTTTGTGACTTGGTTATGCTTATGGTTATGCTCTATTACAAAAATTTTTTTTACTGAAAATCCTCCTTGTAGGATCCCAGGATCGGAATCTGGCATGAGAGTGCCGGAATCCGAGAATGGGACACTACGGAGGCTGTCGGCACTAGATTCGGCGATCGGGAATTTTGTGAGCCCGTTTTCCGAGTTTGGGACGTGACAATGACTGATGATGAGCCCAAGACTTAGCAAAGGCCTTCCCAACATGCATCAATGTGGGCCTTGCAAGTCAGCCTAAAAACAAGTTAATATGGATAGGCAACAACAATCCATTCCCTTACATCAATCTGGGCTTACGGCCAGCCCATAGGGTCCATTATACAAGATGGGCAGCCCATACATCAATCTGGGCCTAAGGATGAACGTCCAGCCCATCTGGGCCTATTGGACATCCAAAAACCCGGACTATTTGGTCCTCAATAATTAACCAAAGGTGGGCCTTACAAGGCATACAAGGAGTCTAATAATCTGAGGAAATCATGAATAAGGTGTGCATGTACAACACCTTCCATCTAGTGGGCCACCCAACTTCAAAATGCCTAATTACAAGTTGGATTTTCTAGGGCATTACTAGACTTTCAACCCACCCAGCTTCCTGGGCCTGTTAAAGTTTAGTAAATCATAAATCCAAGTAAAACAAACTTCTCAAGGTGGCCCATACATGTGAAAGTGGGTCCCACCAGATGGAATGTGGAGATACAACACAAAATACAAGGTGGACCTACTACTGGACAAAAGTATAGCAGCACCCAAAATCACTAAGGGCGTCCCATGGGCCTGGATGACTGACCCCTAAAGAGTACTCAAGGTGGGCCCCACCAGGGACGTCCCACCATGGGTGGGGCACGTCTAAGTGGGCCACACCGAGTTGGAAGGACGGTAGGATGAAGGACATCATCATGGTGGGCCTAAAAGCTGGGGACGACCAACCCCTGTTGGACGTCAGCCTAGCTAGAACGTCTAGCAGGGCTGCTGGCCTATCAATGATAACCTCCAAATGGGGTGGTCAGGATGGCCCATATGCACATGAAGTGGGTCCCAACAAGGTGGGCCACAAGAAGGGTAAGTTAGGGATCCATTAATACATGTTTTATCATTTAACAAAAATGGACAGAAAGGTTGAATTAAAAATTCTGCTGCAGAAACTATGGCTGTCCCCAACTTGGACACCTAATGGGGTGGGCCCAGGCCTTCTAATCAAGGGGGAAAAAGGGTGGAATACATGCTCCCATAAAGGAACATCAAATGGGTTCCACAAAAGTGGCTCACCATCCCCAAGGTACATGTAGAAATTTATGCTTTTCATAATATATGGGCCTGCTGGACAGTCCAGAAACTTGGATCGTCCAGCCCTCTTGGGCCTACCCACGGACTCCAATAAAGGGCTAAATGAGGTGGGATTTAACATACATCAAGGAGGGGTCCACACCTCAGAGAAACGTCCAAGAAATTAGGGAGAAAAGATCATAAACAGGGCTTACATTCCAAATATTTCAGTAACATAAAAATTTCAGCAACCTGGACAGCAACATGTTGCCGTCCTGACCAGCCTAAGAGATGAATAATAGGGGAATAAATCACTGATTCCTCAAGGTGGGGTCCACCTAGATAGGTCACACAGCCCTCAGACCCAAGCCCCTTCCAAGATCAGCCATAAAATCAGGCCCAAAGGCCGTCTAAATCATGCCAACAAAATGGGGCAACAAGGTTGGGCCTAGACATCCAGCAACTTGGGCCTGTATGTCCTAACAACTTGGAGGTCTGATTGCATGGCACATCAGCTGGGCCACACATACATCAGATCCACATCAGAGAAAGGGAAGAAAAGATAGAGAAATGACACAATCCGTCCATAGGGAGGGCTCCGCCACTATGAGCCCTCCACAATCAAGGAATCAACATGTACATGCAAGATGAACAAGGGTCTCATGCATGCATGGGTCCTTCAAATCAACATCTAAGGTGGGGATGCTATCCCCACTAAGGATCTAGGGTTTAGATGACCTAAAGACTATAGTTCAAAGAGAAGAATCATCAAGATGGGGTCCATGGAGGATGGCCTCATCAAGACATCATGTATGGAAATGGTGGGCCAATGGCCACACCTAAGGAGTTATGTAGGACCTCCACCATTGATTGGTGGGTCCTACACTCTCCACATGAAGCAAAAGAAAGATTTATGAAGGAAAAATAATGAAACCTATCCTAGATGCTCACCTACCTAATGGATCTCTACTAAACTTCAACCCCAAACTCCTTAGGCACCAAGGGAAGAAGATCTATAGGTGAGATGATGTTCCAAGGGCTAGATGATGAGAGGTTAGGATGAAATGTATCTGAAAATGGAGGAGAAAGGTTGGACATTGGGTCTCTTGTAAGGGAAAGAAGATGGAGAAAATGAGGGAGAAAGAGGAGGGAAAGAGAGATGTAGCAAGGAAATGATGAGATTTGCTAGGGAATGGGGAGATATAACAATGAAAAGTTAAAATTTTTAGAGAAAGTTGGACTTTGTTAGAGCAAGTCATGATGACTTTCTAGAGAAGGAGGCTCATGATTGCCTAGGTTAGAGAAATCCCATGATAGCTAGCTATGTAGGGTGTAGGTTAGGTGTAAGCTAGGTAATAGGTTAGGCTAGGCACATAAGGAATGATGAAACCTAGGGTGGGCCTTACTACCTAGGGGAACATGCACACCCCTAAAGTAAGTCCCACATCAAATCGAGGGCTCAAATATTACAAATGGTACATCTTTTGATCTACCCATCGGATTGCCACACGAGATGCGACATTGGAACCATGGAGACGATGCGGTCGCAATGGCGCAAGTTTCGGGTCGGATCGGATCATGTTTACAGGACGGAACTTATGAATGATCGCAAATATAATCTAAAGGTCGCGGGTCACTGAAATTCGACTGGGAGGACCGTGGGACCTGATGGAATAGAATGGATACTAGATGCAGGCCTCACAGCTCTCCCCTCATAACAAAAACTTTTGTCCTCAAATTTCACCATAACCTAGACAAAACAAGGGAAGGAAGATAAAAACATCATCATATATATATATATCAATCAAAACATGACAAGGCAATACATGACATACAATCAATAACTCAACAAACAGATGGGGATAGTGCTCCCAAATCTCAGCCTCGCGCTCCCAAGATGCCTCTGCCTCAGAATGGTGACCCCACTGAACCTTCACCAAAGGAATGACCTTAGTCTAGAGGACCTACTCATTCCGATCAAGGATACGAATCTGCTGCTCAATATAAGAAGCATCCTCACGGAGCTCAAGAGGCTGCCAATCAATAACAGGAATGATGTCTGATCCACACTTCCGCAACATGGAGATGTGGAAAACATTGTGGATGTCAGACAACTCATAAGGCAAGGCAAGCCTGTAGGCCACGGCGCCCACACGCCCGGTGATCTCGAAAGGTCCAATAAATCTTAGGGCAAGCTTGCCCTTCGCTCTAAATCGATCCACACCCTTCATAGGTGAGACTTTGAGATACACCCGATCCTCAACTGTAAACTCTAGGGGACGACGCCGATGATCTGCAAAACTCTTCTGTCAGCTCTGAGATGTGCACATCAGCTGCCTGATAATATCAATGACCTCTGATGTCTACGGCACAAGCTCGGGACTAGGAGATACCACTCTCCAACCTCAGTCTAACAATTAGGAGATCTGCACGGTCTGCCATATAGTGCCTTAAAAGGAGTCATACCAATGGTCGCCTGATAACTGTTGTTGTATATGAACTCGGTCAGACGCAAATGCTCATCCCAGCTACCCGCGAAGTCAATCACGTAAGCTCTAAGCATATCCTCAAGGATCTGGTTGACCCTCTCGGCCTGCCCATCAGTTTGTAATTGATACGCAGTACTAAGCTACAAGATGGACCTCATAGCTGACTGGAAGCTCCTCCAAAACTGAGATATGAATCTCGGGTCTCGGTCAGGAACAATCGAAATGGGAATGCCGTGCAGTCTCACAAAATGCACGAATCAGAATAAAATGCGCTGACTTCGTCAGATGATCGATGATAACTCAGATGGCATCGTGACCACGCTAAGTCCTCGACAAGCCCATTATGAAATCAGTGGATATGTGCTCCCACTTCCACACTGGAATGCTTAACGGTTGCAAGGGCTAGGGGATCTCTGGTGATTGGCCTTGACACACTGACATGTGTCACACTTGGCCATAAAGCTGGCAATTTGATGCTTTATCCCTAACCAGAAATACTACCTCCTCATGTCGTGATACATCTTTGTGGAGCCCCGGTAGATATTAAGTCACGATCGGTGTACCTAGGTCATTAGATCTCTACACAACTCTGACACGTCTGAAACACACAATCGGCCTCTGAAACGAAGTCCACCATCAGAACTAATCTGTAAATCTGACTACTCCATGGATGTGGCCTCTGCTTGGTAACCTTGTAACAACTTGTCTGTATGCTGAACCTCGATCACCCTTGCAACAAGAGATGGTTGAATCGACAAGCTCGATAGTTAAATAATAGAAGAATGCAGACCAAACTCAAAGTCGTACTCTATAACATTCTCGAGCATCTTCCACTCCTAGACCATCATCTGTGTTACCAAACCTCGTGGCTGACAGCTGAGCACATCCGCCACTATGTTAACCTTGCCTGGGTGGTATTACAGGTCAAAATTATAGTCCTTCAGGAGCTCCATCCAGCGCCTCTGTCTCATATTCAGCTCCGACTGTGAGAATAGATATTTCAGGCTCTTGTGGTCAGAGAAAAGCTCAAACTTCACCCCATAAAGATAATGCCTCCACACCTTCAGTGTGAAGACAACTGTTGCCAACTTCAAATCATGTGTGGGGTAGTTCAGCTCATAGACCTGAGCTGATAAGACGCATAAGCCACTGGTCTCCCGTGTTGCATCAGGATAGCACCCAAGCCAACTCTAGAAGCATTGGTGAAAACAATAAATCCATCACTCCCAGAGGGAAGAGTGAGGATAGGAGCGAATGTGAGGCAGTCCTTTAGCTCCATAAATGCCTTCTTGTAAGCGTCACTCCACACAAACTCGGCACTCTTCCGAGTCAACTTGGCCAGCGCTGCTGCAATGCGGGAGAATCCCTCGATGAATCGCCGATAATATCCTGTCAGACCAAGAAAACTATGGATCTCGGATGCGTTCGTGGGCTGGCCCCACTAACACACTACATCAATCTTCGAGGGGTCCACAGCAACACCCTCACTCGTCACCACGTGACCGAGGAACTTCATCTCTTCCTGCCAGAACTCGCACTTCTCCAGCTTTGTATAGAGCTGGTGGGCATGGAGGGTCTCCAACACAATTTACAAATGCTGCTTGTGGTCCTCCCGGGTCCTCAAACAGACCAAAATGTCATCGATGAAGACTACAACAAACTGATCGAGGTAGGGCCAGAAGACCTCGTTCATCAACTGCATAAAGACGGCGGGTGCATTGGTCAGCCCAAAAGACATGACCAAGAACTCAAAATGACTGTAGCGCGTTTGGAAAGCTGTCATCAGGATGTCTTCCTCCTGGACTTGAATCTGATGATAGCTGGACCGCAAGCCAATCTTAGAAAAGAACTGTGCACCCTGCAGCTGATCAAATAAGTCGTCGATCCTCGGGAGTAGGTATCTGTTCTTGATTATGACTTTGTTGAGCTCGCGGTAATCTACGCAGAGCCTTAACGAGCCATCCTTCTTCTTTATGAACAATACCAGGGCTCCCCACGGTGAATTGCTCAGACAAATAAAACTTAACTCCCGCAACTCGTCTAACTGAGCCTGCAATTCCCGTAACTCCATTGGTGTCATACGATATGGGGCCTTCGAGATAGGTTTGGTACTGGGCACAAGATCTATCTGAAATTCTATCTGACGACGCGGCGGCATCCCCGAAATCTCCTGAAACACGTCAGGGAATTCACAGACAATTGGTAACTGATCAACACTCCCAACAACTGACTCCTCTACTACACAGGCCATCAAACTAGATAGCGGCTCTCCTTTGGGCTCAGCAACAAACTAGAATAGCGGCAAGCCGGGTATACAAAATGTGATTGTTCTTGCGGAGCAGTCTAATACGGTGTGGTACTCGGTAAGCTAATCCATGCCCAGGATAACATCATACTTGGACACTGGCAACACAAACAAATTCGTGGGCAGAAACATATCCCCAACCAAAATGGGGCAAGACGAACAAAAATGACCTAAAACTGCAGTCTTCCCCAAGGGAGTCAATACCGACAAAGCCTCATGAGCTGACTCCAACGGCAGACCGGTCAATCGGCAGAATTCCTCAGCCACGAAAGAATAAGATGCTCTAGAATCGAATAACACACGCGCAATACAAGCGAAGATAGGAAGAATACCCTCGACTACCCCTCCTGAAGATTAAGGGTCTTGTTAAGTGGCGTTTAATCTGCCCTAGGTTGGCAAGCGAAGTAAACCTAACGACTGAGGGTCCTGCACCTGCTACGTGGCATAAAATCTGCCCTGGGCCGGCGGGGGAGGTGCCTGCCCCCTCTGCATCTGTGGTCTCTGCTGCTGCTTCGGCCGCTGTAATGGTCTAACCTGCTGCCTCTGCTGCTATGGGGGAGGCCTCGGGGGCTGTCGCTACTACTATGGGGGAGGCCTCGGGGGCTATCGCTACTGTTGTTGCTCCTGCAAAGGCTAATGCGGGGGCTGCGGTGGTGCCCTCTACTGCTACTGCTGTTGCTGAGGATAGAGACACTTGTGCCTATGATGTCCCATCCTCACACAACCAAAACAACTCTAGTAAATGTACTCAAAGATGATGTCAGCTGCACTGCTGGTGCTCGCAATCCTGGACGGCCCATACGCTGACGATGCTGACGCTGACGGGAGCTACCAGAGTGTGCCTTCCTCTTCCGGTCTCCTCCTTGGTCAGGGGTCCTCTGCAAGGTAGCCCAATCGTCCTCATAGACTAAGGCTTTCTGAACAACTTGGTCGAATGTAGTAAGTAAATGTCCAACCACACGGCTACAAAGGGTGAGATGCAAGCTGTTCACAAAACGTTCTGCCTTCTGCCTCACATCATCAACAAGGTAAGTAGTGAATCTGGACAAAGCAAAAAAATGTGCCTCATACTGAGACACGATCATATCCCCCTAAACAAGCATCTTGAACTCCAACACTCGCTACTGTTGAACGTGCTCGGGGAAGAACTTATCGAATTGATACACGAAGTCCTCCCGGGTCCATACAAAATTTGGTCTGACCGATCGGGAGACGGATGCCCACCAATGCTAAGCCTCTCCCTAAAGAAGAAAAATTGCCAATGAAACTTGCTGCTGCGTCGTGCACTGCATGGTGTTAAAGATCTTCTCCACCTCGGAGCACCACAACTTAGCTGCTAAAGGATCTGGCTCACCCTTGAAATACGGGGGATCATGCTGACGAAAATCTCATAGCAGTGTGCTCACTCGCATCTGGTCTGCTTACTCAGGAGTCTCTACTGGATGTCTGCCCTGTCCTTGTAGGGCGGAGGTGACTGCTTGCAGCATCTGCTGCAATTGCTCAGCTCTGATTGGAATGGTAGGAAATGCAGGGGCTGCACTAGCCTCAGGTGGAGGCGAAGGAACTGCGGGGGCCTCTGGTATAGTTACAACAAGCTTGGGCAGGGGAACTGGAGCAATTGGAGGCGAAACAAGAACCTTGGGAATAAGATCCTCTATCGCTGGAGCGGGAAACACACAGGTCGCTCGAGTCGCTTGAGCACCACGGGTGCCTCTCGTGCCTCGTCTAGGCGGCATCGTCTACAGAAACAACAAAGGCGTCCAAGGCTGATGCATGTTAGAAAACCAAATCAAAAGAGTACGCACTTGGGACAAGCAATGTCCTAAGCTCGAAGTAGATATGTGATGTCGTCCTGAATTATCCCTGGGTTATGGCCTGATACCAACAATTGTCGTGCCCCAAACTTGGAAACTGGGCTAAAAAAATTCCCGATCACCGAATCCAGCGCCGACAGCCTCCATAGTACCTCATTCTTGGCTCCTGACACCCAAACACTAGGTTCTGATCCTAGGATCCTACAAGGAGGATTTTTATAACATAAGTCTATTTCATAGTCAGCATAACAAAGATCATAACCCACAGATAATAACGACAGGAACATCATTACAAAATCCACTAAGAGTAAAAACTTTTACAATACAAGGCACATAAGAAAGATATAATGACTATAATAAAACTCCAAAGGAAAGCTCCACGGCACACCCCTGCTCCTGCTCAGCTACTGTCTAGCGTCACCTACATGCATCAATCATGTATAAGCTTATAGAAAGCTTAGAGGGTGTTGTAAGTGTGTGCAGGACAGGTGCTAAGTATGCAATATCAGAGTATGCGGAATATGCTGGCAAGACCATAAAAACCATCGGCCATACCAAGGCTATACAATGCAAGGCATGAAATGCCATCAGCCAACAGAAGGCTATGCAATACAACACATTAGTACTAATGCCATACCAAGGCAATGCGATGAGAGGCCTACATAACTAAATGCCATATCTAAGGTGCAATGTAGTCATACCAGTGCTCATATCCAATCCACATATTAATACAATTCCTCTCTAGGAAATCACCAGGGTCAAATACACTCCACATTGATTGCCGCCTCCCTAGCTGCGCATCCTAGCGAGCATTAGAGAGCTCACTACCCGCTTGCGGTCAGCCAACACCTACAAGGTTTGTCAGTACTGGACCCATTTGCAAGCTGGTCAAACTCAGCCTAGCTTACAGCCCCCTCACTCGAGCGAATTACACCACACCCCCTTCTAACTAACCACGATACAGTGGGAGACACGGCCTAATAGTAATGGCACTGACACTCAGGTCTCGATGTTAGAGCATCTTCTAGTATCAAAAAGGTTCTGGGACTTTCACCCAAGGACATCCAACGTGCCCATAGTACCAGAACCAACATTTTCAGTGTCTAATCTGGCCACCCATGATGTAACTTTGGAGGATACGACCCTAATGTTACTAGGACATAAAATATCCGTGTTATGGAAGTATGGGATGCATGAATCATACGAATTAACCATGCATCAGTCCTGCGCATCCAGCGCTCATGTGAGGCAACTCCATTACTCTGGGAGTCTCACAAAATAGTTTGCCCAACGACATATATTATGATTAATCACTCAATCCAAGCATACAGATGATGCACATAGGAATGAATCATGAAGATATACTAATCAAGATGTACTTTGATGATGTACTCTCCTCTAAACAAGGTAGGGTCTTGGTACTTAGACAATCCTATGAGTCATAGTAGATGCACAACTATTAGTGGGGGCCCAACTATTTGGGTTAGCCCACTAGGACTAGGTAAACAACACTATGGGCATAATAGATGAGAATGGGCCTAACAAAGGGGCCTATATGGGTACACAATGTAGACATTTAACCACCATTGTCCCCTATAAGGCGGCCCAATAAAGAAACTAGCTAAAATAAGGCCCAAGGCCCAGATACAACTATAAAAATTAAATGGGTAGCAATACATATCATGTCATACCATAGGATGGGCCTCAAGAAACGGCCCAAGGCCTATATATATCCACATGGGCCAAAAGGGGCAAATCATGGCCCAAGTCTCAATGGCCACTGAATCTATGCATTAGGATGGGCCTAATGGGCAGCCCATATGCCCAAAGCACATAGCCAATGGTCAATCCAATATTCATCAACATCGGCCTTACAAATCAGCCTAAGACTTAGCAAAGGCCTTCCCAACATGCATCAATGTGGGCCTTGCAAGTCAGCCTAAAAACTGGTTAATATGGATGGGCAACAAGGATCCATTCCCTTACATCAATCTGGGCTTACGACTAGCCCATAGGGTCCATTATACAAGATGGGCAGCCCATACATCAATCTGGGCCCAAGGTTGGACATCCAGCCCATCTGGGCCTATTGGACATCCAAAAACCTGGACTATTTGGTCCTTAATAATCAACCAAAGGTGGGCCTTACAAGGCATACAAGGAGTCTGATAATCTAAGGAAATCATAAACAAGGTGTGCATGTACAACACCCTCCATCTAGTGGGCCACCCAACTTCAAAATGCCCAATTACAAGCAGAATTTTCTAGGGCATTGCTGGACTTTCAGCCCACCCAGCTTCCTGGGCTTGCTGGAGTCTAGTAAATCATAAATCTGAGTAAAACAAACTTCTCAAGGTGGCCCATACATCTGAAAGTGGGTCCCACCAGATGAAATGTGGAGATACAACATAAAATACAAGGGGGGCCTGTTGCTGGACAAAAGTTCAGCAGCACCCAAAATCACTAGGGGCGTCCCATGGGCCTGGATGGCTGGCCCCTAAAGAGTGCTCAAGGTGGGCCCCACTAGGGACGTCCCACCAAGGGTGGGTCACGTCTAAGTGGGCCACACCAAGATGGAAGGACAGCAAAATGAAGCACATCATCATGGTGTGCCTAAAAGCTGGGGACGGCCAGCCCCTTCTAGACGTTAGCCCAGCTGGAACGTCCAGCAGGGCTGCTGGCCTAACAATGATAACCCCCAAATGGGGTGGTCTGGATGGCCCATATGCACATGAAGTGTGTCCCAGCAAGGTGGACCACAAGAAGGGTAAGTTAGGGATCCATTAATACATGTATTATCGATTAACAAAAATAGACAGCAAGGTTGAATTAAAAATTCTACTGTAAAAACTATAGCTATCCCCAACTCGGACACCCAATAGGGTGGGCACAGGCCTTCCAATCAAGGGGGAAAAAGGGTGGAATAGATGCTCCTATAAAGGAACATCAAATGGGGTCCACAAAAGTGGCTCACCATACCCAAGGTACATGTAGAAATTTATGTTTTCCATAATATATGGGCCTGCTAGATAGTCCAGAAACTTGGACCGTCCTGCCCTCTTGGGCTTACCCCACGGACTCCAATCAAGGGCCAGATGAGGTGGGATTTAGCATACATCAAGGAGGGGTCCACACCTCAGATAAATGTCCAAGAAATCAGGGAGAAAAGATCCATAAACAAGGCTTACATTCTAAACATTTCAGCAACATAAAAATTCCAGCAACCTGGACAGCAACATTTTGCCGTCCAGACCAGCCTAAGAGATGAATAATAGGGGAATAAATCACAGATTCCTCATGGTGGGGTCCACCTAGATGGGTCAAAAAACTCTTAGACCCAAGACCCTTCCGAAATCAACCGTAAAATTAGGCCCAAAGGCTGTCTAAATCATGACAATAAAATGGGGCGACAAGGTTGGGCCTGGACGTCCAACAACTTAGGCCTGGATGTCCCAACAACTTGGAGGTCTGGTTGCATGACAAATTAAGTGGGCCACACATACATCAGATTCACATCAGAGAAAGGGAAGAAAAGATAGAGAAAGGACACAATCCGGCCATAGGGAGGGCTCCACCACTATGAGCCCCCCACAATTAAGGAATCAACATGTATATGTAAGATGAACAAGGGTCCCATGCATGCATGGGCCCTTCAAATCAACATCTAAGGTGGGGATGCCATCCCCACTAAGGATCTAGGGTCTAGATGACCCAAAGACTATAGATCAAAGAGAAAAATCATCAAGATGGGGTCCATGGAGGATGGCCCCATCAAGACATCATGCATGTAAATGGTGGGCCAATGGCCACACCCAAGGAGTTATGTAGGACCTCCACCATTGATTGGTGGGTCCTACACTCTCCACATGAAGCATAAGAAAGATTTATGAAGGAAAAACAATGAAATCTATTCTAGATGCTCACCCAGTTAATGGATCTCCACCAAACTTCAACATCAAGCTCCTTAGGTACCAAGGGATGAAGATCTATGGGTGAGATGATGTTCCAAGGGCTAGATGATGAGAGATTAGGATGAAATTTAGCTGGAAATGGAGGAGAAAGGTTGGACATTGGGTCTCTTGCAAGGGAAAGAAGATGGAGAAAATGAGGGAGAAAGAGGAGGGAAAGAGAGATGTAGCAAGGAAATGATGAGATTTGCTAGGGAATGGGGAGATGTAGCAATGAAAAGATGAAATTTCTAGAGAAAGGTGGCCTTGGTTAGAGCAAGTCGTGATGACTTTTTAGAGAAGGAGGCTCATGATTGCCTAGGTTAGAGAAATCCCATGATAGCTTGCTATGTAGGGTGTAGGTTAGGTGTGGGCTAGTTAATAGGTTAGGCTAGGCACCTAGGGAATGATGAAACCTAGGGTGGGACTTGCTACCTAGGGAAATGTGCACACTCCTAAAGTAGGTCCCACATCAAATCGAGGGCTCAAATATTATAAATGGTACATCTTTTGATCTGTCCATCGGATTGTTACACAAGACGTGGCATTGGAACCCCGGCGATGATGCGGTTGAAATAGCACCAGTTTCAGGTCGGATCGGATCAGGTTTATAGGACAGAACTTAGGGATGATCGCAAATACAATCTATAGGTCGTAGGTCGTCAAAACTCGACCGGGAGGACCGCTGGACCTGAAGAAATAGAATGAATACTAGATGCGGGCCTCACAGAAAATTCGATGAATGACAGCATTTGCAAAGCGAATGGTCATCACCTTAAGCCATTTGCTGAAAACTTCAATTCAGATGATATATCCATCCCTTTAAATGATCCTATCAACTAGGATTAACTTTCTAGTCTGATAAAGGTTCATCTATCCATTTACTGCTTTTATAGGATTATGTTAGAGTAGTTTAGATTTTATGTTAGTTTGTTTTGTCTAGGGGAACCCCTTTAGATGATGGGGACTTCATGTTATTCCTTTGATCTTCCTCAAGTTCTCTTATTCACTTATCTTTTATTTTCACTTTCTCATGTTATAATGCATTGCATATCTTTTTACAATGGGGACAATATAAATTTTAGGTTGGGGGTGAAATTTTATTAAACCATTAGTATTTTCTCAGGTTTTGAGATTTTTTTTTTTAATTTTAATTTTCAGGTTTCAAAACTCTTTTTGAAGATTAATTTTCTATGTAATTAAGCGTTTAAGTATGGGATGATGATATATAAAGTAATCTTTGCAAGTCTAAAATCTAGTTTATTGGTAGATTTTTGAACAAGTTCTTTTAATGAATTGATTGATAGGAAAAATTTAACATCAATTAAGTCTAGTTCACAATTCACATCTGACACATATCCTTTAAGGTTAACTTAAACTCCCAAGTGTTTAACTTGATGATTACTTAAAAGTGTTAGGAACCAAGTCTGGGATCCTTATCTACCTTGGTATAAACAGAAGAAAAGGGGCTAGTTGAAAAAAAAAAAAAAGAAGAGTGCAATTGAAAATAGCTACCTGTTGCATGTGCCTAAATGATTTTTTTTTTTTTTTTAAAAAAAAAAAAAAGGAAAGAAGAAAAGGCTATAGTATAAAAGCCATTGACAAAAAAAAAAATAAAAATTGAAAAAATATGTGAAAAAGGAGATGAGTTCGGAATTAGTAACTTGTGTTGATATGACCACTTTCAAGAAATCATCATAATTAATATCGTAGAGGGAAGGCTGACTCTCATGGATTGTAAGTTGGAATTCACTAAGCATATTAGGAACTTGATGTTTAAAGGTATTCTCTTGATTGATTGGTGAAGAAGAACTTAGTTTAATGGTTTACTAGTGATATTAGGTTTTAGACTGATGATATTTCATCATTATATATCTGAATTCTACCTACATATGCATAAAATTACACATAATGTTGTTTTTTTGAGAAAGGTTTGAAATTTGGGTTTTGAAGATGGTTTTTTTCTCACATTTTTCTTGGGACTAGTAAAATGCTGGTTGGGGTGTGTATTGAGAGTGAAATATTATATATTTCCCCCTATTGTACATGGGTTTTATATACATAAGTGTACTTAACTAATCTAATTACGTGTGTTTTTTTATGTGAGATGATTTGGAGAGCTAAGATGAAAAGAATGATTAAAGTTAAGATTTAATGATTGAAGAATGAGTAAGAGAAGAATTGAAGATTTGAAGGTTATTAATAAAGAATTCAAGTGCCAAAGATCCAAGAAAACCATTGTTAAAGAGAGATAAGACTAAAAAAATCACAAAATTTATCAACAGATAAGACTAAAAAAATCACAAATTTTATTAACAGAAATAACAGATTGTTCAGTCCTACCTGAGGTTAGTTTGGTCAGACCGAATGTACACATAACAGTCAAGTAAGAAATTATAATTTTCAGACTTAATTCTGTTCGATACTTAGGTGCAACCAAAGTGATGTTTCGTGCGACCGAAGGTGATTTTCGGTGCAACCGAAGAATAATAAAAGTGTATAAATTCAAACTCGGTTTGAAGTTAGTGCGAATCAAGTCTATTTAAAAGGATGTTTTAAGCTTTTCTAAGTACAATTTAGAGTTTAGAAGAGAGAGCAAGGAGTAGCAGAGTGTCTATGAAGCCGTTCTTCCTCTCTAATCTTTCGATTTTAAGTTTCTTTTTCATGTTTTTATTTGAATTTAGTTCAATCATGTTTATAGTTAGCTAAATCTCTTAGCTAGGGCTAAGAGGGGAAGCTTATAGTGGTTTTTAATGTTCTAGTTTACTTTGATTTAATTTATTTGGTTTGAATGTTAAACAATTCATTAATATTAGTTTAAATAAAGTTTCAGTTTTAGTTTACATTGATCTATTGTCGACTCCGAGCACTTTGGATGCTTAAGAAGGATAATAGTGATTGCTTATCTATTTTTCAAGAGATTGATCTGTAAAATTGATTGATCTATTATAGACTAAGGACACGATAGATGCTTTGAATTCTTTGTGATCAATACTTTGGTGTTATATGTGGGAACTAAATTAATTGAAGTTAAGATATATTTTTATTCATGAATGATGAATTAGCTGCTCTAATATCTGGCTGGTTAGGATAGGACTTCAATTCCATTTGAGTTATCTAATTGAATCAAGTGAATTAGATATTAGGAATGGCTATAAGTAGATCCTTGGTGCTCTAGTGTTTTGATATATTGATTTTCCTTTAAAATTATCTTAGTTTCAATCATTTTCTTAAAATCCAATTCCATAATTAGTTTTAATTTTAGTTCTAGTTCTAAGGTATTTTAGAGAACACACAAGTATTAAGTCCCTATACATTCAATCTCTGTCTCACCGAGTTAAAACTACATCACAGCCATGTATTTAGGGTTGTCAACCTTTTAGATATATCAAATTCATACACACAACAACACCAATTGGGATTTGTTAAGGCCATATAGTATAGTACATGGGTTCAAGATGATCTAAGGAAAGAATACCATGGGAACTAGATTTTAGAACAAGATAGACTTTGATTTTTTGTCCCATCTTGAGAGTGAGTGACCATCGAATGTTTCTAAACTTGAATAGTACGAGAAATCTGTAAGATTAGGTTTCAAATGAGGCTTAGATTTATTACTGCCTGTTGAAGGAGCTAGAGGAGATTCATTATACCTTTGAAGAGCAATCAACTGGTTGTTGGAATCAACCCAAGTGGAAGTGAAATTATAGAGAGTCTACAAAGTGAAAGAGAGTCTCATCGAAATTACATGAAAAGAAGTGTAGATGAACCCAGAATAATAGTCAAGGCCATTATATTTGATGTCTTAAATCGAGTGAGATACAGGGTCTGTCGATGCCATTGATAGTCTGTTCGATGTCACTTCGACGACATCAAACAGTTCTTGATCCCATTAATATTTTCTGGATTTTCTCCAGTTGGTTGCTAGACTAACTAGGCACTTTTCGATGCCATCGATAGGGTTTTGATGCCATCAACATGATTAGTTCGATGTTGTCGATAGGGCTTCGATGGCATCAACATATTCTGCGCAGATTTTTTGCAAAGCTGCAAATTTACGGGATTTGTTTTAGATTTTGTTTCGGATTCTTTCCAACGCTATATAGATGGGTGTAAATGGGATTGTGAGGCATTCTAAGGTTTTTAAAATTGTCCTAGGTTTTCAAAGGGTGTAACAAGAGTGAGATTCAAGGTTGTTCGAATCGGGTAAGCGCATTCTCTTTATAATTTCTACTTTCATAGTGTTCATCTGTCACTTTCTACCATGGTTTTTTCCTGAAAGGGTTTTTCCATGTTAAATTGTTGTGTTCTCTTTGTATTTTCTTGGTGCTATTAGAGTGCTATCCTAGATTCGTCTTTATGTGCTTTTGCAGTCCCCCAAAAAGTGGTATCAAAGCTAATATTGGGACACAGACTGAAATATGAAGGATTAATATCAATGGGAAACACTAAGTATGATATTGAGAATTACTCAGGCAAAAATAATTTTGAGTTATGGAAGATTAAGATGATTAGCCTATTAACTAAAAAAGGCAAAGATGAGGCTCTTGAGGAGCGACGACCGTCTATGAGCGACAAAAACTGGAATACTCTTGATAAGAATGCCATATCCTTTATCCGATTGTGTCTCACGGATGAGGTTTTCTACAACATTCTGAGGAAGAAAACCGTAGCGAGTCTGTGGGAGAAGTTAGAGAACGTTTATATAAAAAAGTCTCTTGAGAATCACTTACACTTGAAGCTGCAGTTGTTCAACTTCAAGATGGCAGAGGGTGGAGATGTGGAGGCCCAAATCAGTAGTTTTAATAAGTTGATTTACAAATTGTTAAACATGGAGGAAGTGGTTAAAGATGAAGATCATGCATGTATTTTGCTGAATTCTCTTCCGACTTTGTATGAGTCATTTAGGGACTCATTGTGCACCCATAATAAGTCCCTAAGTGTGGATACTGTTATCTCATCCCTTCAAGGGAAGGCTATGAGAAAGATAAACGGTAGCATATGGACATCTTCTGATGCACTGCTTACAAGAGGCAAGAATATTGAGCGAGATACAGGAACTTTAAGACCTAGATCCAAATCCAAGGGCAAGGGTAAAGGAAAGTTAAAATGCTGGAACTGTGGGATGACTGGACACATGAAGAAGGATTGTAGAAATTCTAAATCAAAGAAAGAAAACTCAGTCTTTTTTAAGGGAAGCCAATATTGTCACATCTGATGAAGAGACAAACACATGTGAGGTGTTGTTTGTGTCTATGATCAGACACTTGTACGGCGATCGTAGTGATGAGTGGATCCTCGACATAGGAGCTTAATATCACATGACTCCTCATTAGAGTTGGTTCGCCAGTTATAGAGAGTACGATGGCGGATAGGTCTTTATGGGGAATGATAATGCCTGTAATGTTGTAACTATGGTATGGTGCACATTAAGTTATTTGATGGGATAGAGCGTATCTTGACTGATGTCAGGCACGTTCCTCATATGAAGAAGAATTTGAATTCTCTCGGTGCACTCGAGGCTATAGGGTGTAAGTTCACCAGTCTTAATAGTGTCTTTAAAGTTTCAAAAGGGGCAGTTGTGGTTATGAGAGCGCAGAGGAATGTAAACCTTTACAAGTTAATTGGAAGAACTTCAGTAGGTGGGGTGGCAGCGACCGTTGCGAATTCTACATCTGAACGTATGTAGCATGCTCGTTTGGGCCACATGAGCGAGCGGAGCATGAAGGTACTTTCTGATGGATGTTGAATTCCAACTTTTAAGAATTCTAATTTAGATATATGTGAATATTGTATATATGGTAAGTAATCTAGATTATCTTTTAAATCCAGAAAACATGTATGTTAGTGAGTGCTTGATTATGTGCACTCTGACGTATAAGGGCCATCGTCAGAGGTTTTCGTTGGAGGGTCATCATGGTTTATCTCATTCATTGACAACTACTCTTGAAAAGTTTGAGTTTACTTCATGAAACGTAAATATGAAGTTTTCACCACATTGAAACAATGGAAGGCAATGATGGAAAAATAGTCAAGGTGAAAAATAAAGGTTTTAAAGACTGACAATGGAAGTGAGTTTACTTCCACTGAATTCAATGAATATTGTAAAGATGAAGGGATCATCAGGCACAACACAGTGTGCCACACGCCCAAACAAAACTATGTGATTGAATGGATGAATCAGACTCTCTTGGAGAGGGCCCAATGCATGTTAAGTAATGTTGGGTTGGGCAAGGACTTATGGATTGAGGCCGTTAATACGGCTTGTTATTTGGTGAGCCGGTCCCCTTCTATAGTAATTGATCGTAATATTCCAGAGGAAGTATGAAGTGTTTAGAAGATGAACAACTCAGATTTATGCATATTTGGTTATAAGGCTTACTCTCATGTACCATCAGTTGAGAGAGGTAAGTAAGATCACAGAGCTAAAAAGTACATCTCGTTGGCTATGGTATTAGTGTGAAAGGTTATAAATTATTTGATAAGTTCACATGAAGGTCATCACTAGCCATCAAGTCAGATTTGATGAAAACTCCCTATTCCGTAAGAGTGATCAAGAGGAGCAAGATGAATCAGAAAGGTAGATCGTAGATGTCCGAATTAACACAGATGATACTCAGGTAGAGACAAATGCGTAAATAGAGGTATATGAGTAGGTGGAGTAACCACATGTAAGAAGAAATCCACTGCGTAATCGTAGGTTACCGGCAAGATACATGTACGACTCTAATATCATATATGCCTTCATTATATATGAGGGAGACCCGTCTACTATTCAGGAGACTCTTGATAAACCTGATGTAGAAAAGTGGAAGGCGACCATGAACAATGAGATGAACTCATTGTACAAAAGCAACACATAGGATATAAGGCCCGTAACCTAGACCGTACTATTCTGTAGGCTTCTGCGTCCTCCCGGTCGAATTTCGGCAACCTGTGACTTATAATCAGCGTTTGCGTGTGACCCTAAGTCGCATCCTAAAGATATAAGTCGGCTCAACTCAAAACTTGTACCTTAGCGACCATGCCGTCGCCGCAGTTCCAACGCCTTGTCTCGCATACCGATACAAGACCCAGGCTAGGAGTTGTGGGCCTGCGTATTTTTCGAAGAAACACCGCACGTTGCGAATTCTGAGAGAATCTCTACAACCCATGACATTAATCAATCAATCACAAGTCAAGTACACAACCCATCCCTCTCTTACACAAGCCATACCCAAAGTCAACTCTCTCTCTCTCTCTCTCCACCCATCCCTCTCTCACCCAAAATTCAACCAAGCCCATATCCTTTCGTACAACATCCATCACACCCATCCCATCTCTCTTACAACACCCTCTCCTCTCTCATTCTCTCCACCATTTTCCAAATTTTCATGAGAGAAAATCCTAAGGAGAGAAAATAGCCAAGAGAGGACCCATCTTCCTACCCCCTCATCTCACCATCCAACCCTTCAATTCTCATCTTCCACCATTAAAGAAGAAGCCAAGGAGCCTAAGAGTTCAAGGAGCTAAAGAAGAAGGCCAATAGGTGGGTGACCCACTTTTGATTTTTATTTTAAGGGCCCACTTGTTGTGGGACCCACTTGATGTATGCATTGTATAAGGGAGGGCCCAATAGTGGCGGGGTCCCTCCTCTTCACGTTTCTCTCTCTCTCTCTATCTATTTTTTCTATTACGGCCCACCTTGATGAATCGATTAAATCCACACCATTCGGCCACGTGGACAGTGGGAATTCCACTATGATGTACCATCCACACCATCTGGCAGATGGGCCTAGATGTAGGGAAAGCACAAATATGATCAGCTTACTAAAAAAAAAACTGTGGGTCACGCTGACGTGGACCCACCCGATGCATGAATGATCCACATGCTGGTGGGCCACATGTGTGGACCCACCAGATGGATGTCTTTCATCCGTGCGTTGTCCAGGCCGTCCAAGGCCTGGACGTTGGACATTTATTTTTTTAATATCTATCTATCTAAATATCTATCCATCTATCTATCCATCTATCTATAGATATATATATATATGTATGTATGTATGTATGTGTTGGAGGTGGGCCCCACGTCAGACCCACCAATCTGAAAATGGATTGGTTGGTGTACCTCACACCAGCAGATAGCTGGTGTAATTAACGTCAGCAAGTTCCGTGGAACCCACCTTGATGTATGACTCCATCCACACCGTCCATCCACTTGTTGGACGGTGGGACCCACCCTGCACATGTGGGGTCCCCAACATCCAGCTAGGATGTGGACCCCACTGCTGATGTATGTATCACACCCAAACAATCCATTTGATTGATACCTAAAATAGGCTAGGTCCAGCAGCTGGGCGCTGTCCAGCAAGCCCTCTAAGGTGATGTGTTATATCCATTCTATCCATCCGTTGTGTGGACCACCACGTGGGACCCATTGGATGCAAGTATCTACACCGTCCATCTGCTAGTCACACTAGCAGATATAGCTACTGTAAAGATGTCTGTGGGTCCCATCATGAGGCACGTGATTGGCTGGAGTGCCTCACACCAGCAGCTCACTGCTACATTAAGGTTAACAAGTTCTGTGGGTCTGATCATGATGCATGGGCCTTATCCTCACCATCCAGATGGCTGGACAAGGGAACCACTGTTAATATATATAACCTATATCCACACCATCTATCAGATGGACCACACCACAAAAATTAGTGGAGATTGAACGTCTATCATTGAAACCTGTTGGGGTCACAGAAGTTTTGGATCAATATAGAATTTGTTTTTCCTTTTAATCCAGGTCTTTGTGACCTTGTGAACAGATTGGATAGAAAATGAATGTTATGGTGGGCCCTGGAAAGTTTTAAACAATGAAAATCATTATGTCCACTGCTATTTGTGGTATGGTCCAAATGATCCTTCAATAAGTTTCATTTTTGGGTAATGCTCTAAAATGATCTCTAAAATAGATGAATGGTGTAGATTGACCGGCTAGGTTGGTGGGCCCATTGGTGCGGCCCACCTGATGTATATGAGGCCCATTGATGCGGTCCACCTGATGTATATGAGGCCCATTAGTGCCGCCCGTGGATGCGGCCCACTTAATGTATATGAGGCCCATTGTGATGTATTTGAGGCCCAATGTGATGTATATAAGGACCATGAGTGACGCCCAATGAGACTAATCTGAGGCCTTTGTGTGGGGCCGAATGTGATGTATATGAGGTCCATTATGATATATGATCCACCATGATGTATGTAATGATGTTTATGGCGGGCCATGCCTTGGGAGCAATGATGGTTTGACGTCCAAATTATAAGAGCAATGGTGGTTCATATTGTGACCTTCCCTTAGGCCCTTTGATAGGCCGATTATCGATGCTGATTATGAGTATCTGATAGCATAGCATCATACATGCCCATACACATCATCTGCATGCTTGTGATGAGATGAGGTTGACCATTGCATATGCCTTTTGGCAAGTTATTTTTGGGACTCCCTGATAGATGGTGCTGTCCCTCATAAGCACACGGTACGCACAGGATTGATATATGACTGGATTGTATGACTCATACATCTTATATTGTGTGATGTGGTTACTATATGCCCTAGCGACATCAGGGTCGTGGCCTCCACAAGCACATCGTGGAGAGTCAAATTGGATATCGAAAATACTATTACTAGCATCGGGGCGCCATAGATGTCCATGGGTAAAAATTTTTAAACCCGATGGTACCAGAGGACGACGCTAACGTCGAGACTGAGTGGATACATGAGCGCACGAGAGCCGAATACCAAGAGGCCGTGTCTCCCACTGTGTCGTGGTTGGTTGGAAGGGGGTGTGGCCTTACTCGCCCGAGGGTAGGGGGCATTGCTAGGCTGAGTATGACTAGCTCGTAAATGGGTCCACTATCGATGTGCCGGATAGATATTGACAGACTATTGGCCAGGCAGATAGTGAGGTTTCTTACGCTCACTTGGACTGCGCGCTTAGGAAAGGGGTAGTGTCATTTGGAATGTACTAAAGCCCGGTGATTATCCAGAGTGAGAACTGTACTTATATTTGATGCTCTAATGATGAGCTTCATTATAATGTGGATTCGGATGAGGACTGGTATGCTTGAGTTGCATCTCGCATCACATGGCCTTGGTATGGCCGATAGTATTCATGCCTTACATCTATGGCCTTGGTATGACTAATAGCATTCATGCCTTGCATCACATAGCCGTGGTACGATTGTTAGTATTCATGAACTTATCAGCATGATTATGCATTACTCTGATATTGCATTCTGAGCACGCTTATATTGTACACACAGTCTCACCACCAACTAAGCTTTCTATAAGCTTATGCATGATTGATACGTACAGGTGACACCAGGACGCAGCCATAGCTTAGTCGTAGTAGGAGTGTGCAATCGAGCTTCAGGAGTTTCCGTTATTATTATCATTGTATTTCCCTTCATGGGCATTGTACCTTAAAGTTTTTTATCATAGTGGATTTTGTGATGGTATCTTGTGGTTATGGTTATGCTTATGGTTATGCTTATTACGAATCAAATTCATGTTAAAAATCCTCCTTGTAGGATCTCAGGATCAGAACCTAGTGTATGGGAACCGGGAGCCGAGAATGGGGTACTAGGGAGGCTGTCGGCGTCGGATTCGGCAATCAGGAATTTTATGAGCCCGGTTTCCTAGTTTGGGGCATGACATGGGAGCTGGTGGAGCTTCCAGTGGGCCGAAAATTGATCGGATGCAAGTGCTTATTCAAAAGGAAACATGATAGATATAAAGCGAGGCTGGTAGCGAAGAGTTATGCTTAAAGAGAAGGAATCGACTTCATAAAGATATTCGCACCAGTTGTTAAGCAGGTGTTTATCAAATTTATATTAGAGCTGGTTGCCCAATACGATCTCGAGCGAAAACAGATGGACGTGAAGACTGCATTCCTGCACGGGGAATTGGAAGAGCATATCTACATGAAGTAACCAGAAGCTACAAAGTTAAAGGGGCAAAAAACAAAGTTTGCAGGTTAATGAGGTCATTCTACAGCCTAAAACAGTCACTTAGGCAGTAGTATACAAATTTGATTCTTTCATATTGAGTCAAAAATTCACCAGGAGTGAATACGATCATTGTGTTTATTATAAGACACTGAGTTATGACAAATTCATCATCTTAGTATTGTATGTTGATGATATGTTGATCCCAGCCATGATATATCTGAAACCGACGTACTGAAGACTCAGTAATCAGGGACATTCGAGATGAAAGATCTGGGGGCTGCAAATAGGGTTCTCGGTATAGATATTAATAGAGATAGGAAGAGGAGCAGACTTTGGTTATCACAGGCAGAATACCTTGAAAAGGTGTTGATCAAGTATGGGATGGACTAGGCAAAGCCGGTGAGTGTTCCCCACGCGGCTCACTTCAAGCTTTTCTCAGAACAATGCCCCAAAACAGATGATGAAAAGCAGGATATGTTTCTTGTGCCTTATTCGAATGCGGTTGGCAGTTTAATGTATGCCATTGTCTGTAAGAGACCGAATATTTTACAGGTAGTCGGTGTTGTGAATAGATACATATCAAACCCCGGCAAGCAACATTGGTGAAATGTCTACTTTAATACATTCGAGGTACAAAAGACTAAATCTTAACTTTTGAGAATACATAAGCAAATTTGGTTGGGTATGTGAATTCAGACAACTCAGGCAATGTGGATTCTGGAAAGTCAATTTCAAGTTACTCGTTTGTACTAGCGGGTAAAGCAATAAGTTGGATGTCAAAGCTTCAGTCTGTGGTAGCTCTTTCCACAACAGAAGCAGAGTATATGGCAATGATGGAAGTGTTTAAAGAAGGTGTTTGGTTAAGAGGCATGATAAATCAGTTGGGGTTTCAGTAGGAGGTCGTGCCAGTTAATTATGATAGCGAGAGTGCTATTAAGTTGGCTTAAAATTCTGTTTATCAATCACGTATTAAACACATTAATGTTCGTCACCATTTTAACCGACGGGTGCTTGAGGAAGGAGGTATAACTCTGGAGAGGATTCACATGGGTGTCAATCTAGCGAACATGCTCACCAAGGCGATTCCCACAGAGAAGTTCAAGTTCTATGCGACTTATCTGGGCTTGGCAATGACGTAAAAGGAAGATAAAGTGTGCATGAGAAGCGTTGATGGAATTATGATGCAAGGTAAAGATAAGAGAAGAGGACAAGAAGCTACACATTTAATGATTGAAGACATGGTGGAGATTGTTGTATTTGATGTCTTAAATTTAGTCAGATACGGGGTCTGTCGATGCCATCAATAGTCTATTCGATGTCACCTTCGATGGCATTGAATAGTTCTCGATCTCATCGATATTTTCTGGATTTTCTTCAGTTGGTTGCTGGACTACTTGGGCACTTTTTTGATGCCATCGACAGGGTTTCGATGGCATCGATAGGGCTTTGATGGCATCGACAGATTCTGCGTAGATTTTTCACCAAGCCGCGAATTAGCGGGATTTGTTTCCGATTTCGTTTAGGATTCTTTCCAAAGCTATATATATATATATATATATATATATATATATATATATATATATATATCTATATATATAAAGTTTTCTTAATTGTCTTAGGTTTTTAAAGGGTGCAGCAAGGGTGAGATTTGAAGTTGTTCGAATCGGGTAAAATCTTTATCTTGTAATTTCTGCTTTCATACTGTTCATCTGTCACTTTATGCCGTGGTTTTTTTCTAAAATAGTTTTTCCACGTTAAATCTTGTGTTCTCTTTGTGGTTACTTGGTGCTATTGGATTGTTATCCTAGATTCATCTCTATGTGCTTCCGTGGTCCCCCAACAATGGCATCGGTAGCCTCTATGGTGTCGATTGTATCTGACAACAATGCATGAATTCATCCAAGGAGCAAAATTGGAGGGATTATATAGATTGAGATAAAGAAAGTATCTACACCCGGATGTTCAACAAATAGAGTAATTGGGTGATTTTTTAAGTAGTTTTTCACATGGAGAATGCTTTAAAACAAGAAAAAAGAAAAGAAAAGAAAGAAAGAAAAGAAAAAAATAGTGGTAGTTGAAAGGACTTAACCGGGTCCTAACTGATAACTCAATGTTAACCAGGATAAGTTTCAACATTGGGATGTTGGGTTCAAGCCTAGCTTAGCTATAAAACAACGACTTCACTGTTCACTCCCCAAGTATAGGGTTGTGATGTAGTAATAAACTCGGTGAGACTGAGGTCGAATCCCAAGGGACTGATACCTGTACGTAATCTGAAACTAAGTAAAACTAGAACTAGACTAAGATGAAATCTAAATCAACTGTAATTTGAGGAATAATGGTGAAATACTGATCTAAAACTTTAAAGAATTCAAAGGTAGGAAACTAGGGATTCAGAGGATCCACTTATAGAGATCAGGGAGATCTTATGCCTGTTTCAAGAACTCAACTGGACTTAGAGTCTCATCTTCATCCAATGAAGGGTGTAACCATGAAAATCAACTGAACTTCCTTTGATATAGTTTTCAAGAGATGAAAGGTATATGAATTAGAATGGATTCCATCACCAAACCATGCCCAGGAGAAAAAGTAAACAACAGAATTAAACTAATTAAAACCAATCATCATGATATGAGGGTTAGGAAAGGTTCCGTCACCGACCATGTCCAGGAGACGATGGTGAACAACAGGGCTTCCTGACGTCATTAACATAAAAAAGGATAGGGAATATGCTCAAAGCTATCGCAGACCCATTGTAATTTTAGTCACAACAGACCATTAAAAACTGAAAACATTTCCTTAATTAAACTCGTATCAAGTTCAATTCAATCTAAATAAAAGGCATAAACAACAAGTCTCCCCATCATGCTACAAGCTTCACCTCTTAGCCCTAGCTAAGAGGTTTAGCTCATCATGATGGAGCTAGATCTCTCAAAAATAGAAAAATAAAAACATAATCAAAGAAATTTCTAACAAATACTTCTCTATTTCTCTTCCTCTCTCCCTGACGTCCCAGCTAACTGCTTGCCTCCACCACAGATCGGATAGAAATTCAATCCCTCCTCTTCTCTCTCTCTTTTCCTTTTAACGTTATTAGCCCACAGAGTCCAGGCGTTGTTCGGACACACGACCTGCGCAAAGGCTTCCGCTGTGCTGATTGTGGAGCCCATATTGATTTTAACAGGAGAATCCAAGCCGTCCATTGTGTTCCTCTCGAAAAACCGGTTGGAAAGGGGTATTTATGTACGTCTTTTGATGCGGCCCATTGAATCTTTGTTTACATCGTTCATCCTGCGTTTTAACGATTAAAAACCGATCTTTGTTGTTCTCTGGAATTACGTCACCTAGGTTAGGATGATGGGGAGCGTGGGCTTCTTATGGACGGTCCAGATCCGACCGATGAAGCATGGTGGTAGCCCACAAGATTCCTCCGCAGGCTCTATTCTTGCGTAAACAGAGAAAAAACAGATTTCTTCTGCTGTACTACTTGTGGGGCCCATGATTAAATTCAGTTGGAAAATCCACACCGTCCATTGAAATACTGGCGAAAATCCAGTGAGGAATGAGTAGTTTTAGTAGGTTCTTGTGTGGCCCACTGTACTAACTCAATTCGCAGTTCATCTTACATTTTCTAATGATTCACATGTGTACATGTGCATGGGCCAAAAAGGAAAGCTAGGTGATGGTCACGCCCCCCTTCTGGGCACGTTAAACGGTCCAGATCATCAAAATATGATATAGGTGGGACCCACTAGCCAAAAATGGATGGACATCGTCTGTCCGCTGTCCCTGCTTAAGAAGAAGACGGGTCAGCCCGTCTTTGACCGGGCTGACCGTCTGGTGCACGGCCGGTGCGTGTACACTATGTACACGCACTATACATGTAGGGTCCACTGTGATGTTCGTGAGACATCTGCTCCGTCTATTTGATGTGTCACTCCATTTAAGGCATTAAGAACAAAATTGAAGCATTTTCAGATACTAGGCGAGCCCCAAATCACTGATTTATAAGCTGATCTGTCTGCTGGGCCACTTTCAGAGGGATCCAATGGCTGAAATTTGACGTGTACGGTTAGTTTTTGGTCCTCGAGCCATGTATAAAGTTTCAAGCCGAACAGATGATGGAAACTCAGTGATCTTGCATTCTGGCTGACTTTCAGGCCGCTTGAGCTTCAGTTTCTCGATTTTCGCAGATCCCTGACGCGTAATTCTATCGATTTTGGTCCTCTGGAGTCCGTCCTTTACCTTTAGTGTCATCAGAGTATTAAATCCATACTTTAAGCTTCCTTTTCAGTCCATGCTCGTAAATACACTCTGCATCACAAACATGATTAAAGCGGGCCATTAAACGATATCATGTTCGTAAATTCAAGCAATAACTGGTGTCTAATATGCAATATTTGACCCTCAACTTTCACCCAAAAGGTTCTGGACACATGAGCTTGACCCGATGAGGTTGATGCACATTTCAACAACATGGTGGTGTTTTCGTTCAACGGTTCCATTTATTGAACATAAACGCATGAAAGACAATATAGAATGCCTCCTTTCTTTGGCAAGTGTACAAAGGGATTAGAGAATTTAAACGTCCATCACTTTGAATTTTTATTTACTTATTTTCTTATCAGTAAAAATTCTCAACCAATTTCTTAAACAAAATAAAGCCATCCAAAGCATCAGATTTATGAACTATTGAAAATAACAAAGTAAAACATTAGTAATCATCTACAAATAACAAATAATATATATACACCCAGTTGACAAGATATCTAGGATTTAATCCCCATAAATCCACATGAATCAAATGTAGAGGTGCATTTGATATAGATTCAGATGAAGAACTATTTCCGACATCTTTGCAGACAAACTGCTCATGTCATCTGAACTATACGAACGACCATCATTAGAAACCAAAGCATTGATAAGTTCAACACTTTGCAAGTATCCAACCTTGCAGCAAATCTGATGATTGCCTGATCGAATGCTTGTTGCTGCACCATTCTAATAAATCAAACTAACCAAAAATAGATTAAATACTAAAATTTCAAAGTAAATGTGTTTTATAAGCCTAAGCAAGCAAGGAAATACAATTATTAGAATAATCCAACTACCATGGATTGCCAATTTTAGCTATTGGAGCTTGAATCTGTGCCCCCCTTGTCAACATTTTGATACTTGTACAACCATGCGCACAATAGATAGTACCCATAGTTGACAACTCCTACCACAGCCAACATCCAATACACATTGTCTATCCTCCCTTCATTGATGTTGTCCGGCAACCAGTTGGTAACCTTACGAACTAAGTCGACAACCGCAGTGCTCAGATAAAACCCAATCCCTATGATAACTGCCATCATTGCAGTCGAAGTGCTACGCAATGAGGTAGGAAATTCTTGATAATATAATGCCACTCCTCCAGGAAAATGGAACGCCTCGCCGATGCCCATGAGGACTAGTGCAGGCACGAGCCACATGGCTGACATTGGCACCATTGCAGTTGGTTGGTGAACCAAGTTGTGTGATTTAACCACATGAAGGCGCCTGGACTCTAGTAGCGCTGCCAGCGCCATGCTGGTAATGTTGAAGATGTGACCCACCCCTATCCGTTGTAATGGGGTTGGATATCGGCCTGTTAGCTTACGCCACATGGGAAAGAGGAAACGGTCGATGAGAGAGAGTGAGATGGCAGTAGCGAATAGGACGAAGACAAGAAAGGAGCTGGCAGGGATGGAGAAGTGGGGACCAAAGTGACGGTCCATGGACAGGACTTGGAGGATGGTGAGACTACTTAGAATGCCTATTGGAGTGCTGACGAAGATGGCTGTGGACCAAAGTGGGAATATCCTGATTAGAGTTTTCATGTCTTCTACTTGTTGCACTGTGCATAATCTCCATGGCTTTGCTATGGTTCCATCCAAATGAGTATCTCCTTCTGTCTTCAGTGCTGCACAGTTGAAGAAACTGCACAAAACATGTAACCTCAATGTTACAAAGAATATATAGCTGATTTTCTTTGTTTTTCTTTAAAGAAAGGTGGGAGCACACCAACTGAAATTTTATGTTGAATGAACTGAAAAGAAGAAATACACCTATATATATAAAAGAAAGAAGTACCACATGTAACTTATGGCCATATGGACTTTTAGACCTTTAGATCGATTTTTGTTATTTCATTACAGCTGTATGGTGGCCCCCATATGGCATCTTGCTCATCCATAGCAAGATTACCTCAGGGAGAGTTAGCTGCCTGCCCCGGTATCTTCATGGGCTGCCGGTAGTCAGTGGGCCAACGGATGAGCAAGACTCCCTACGGGCTACACTCCCACTTGTTAGTTTCAGCGAACCCTCTTCCAGCGGCATGGGTGTGTGTGTTTGTGTATGAGGTTGATCTCTGTGGGCCCCACCGTCATGTGTAATGGAAATCCACGCCGTTCATTTGGTGGGATCCCCTCTAGGTTATAGGACGTCTCATAAATCAGCTGTATCCAGAGCTCAGGTGGGACACACGATCTGAAACCATGTGAAATCATTTCTAAAACATCTAAAAGCACTTGGTGGGGACCACCTGAGTTTTTAAATGACTTGAAATTTAGTGTGATCCCTCATCCAAATAGGACACACGCAATGGATGTGTTGGATGTCTAAACGACATAAGTGGGTACTATAAATGATCAAGAAGGTTTCAATGGGTGTGCATACACACTCTCAATTTTTGTCTATAGTGTGGCCCACCTAACTCATGAATTGGCCTAATTTTTAGTTCCATGGCCCACCATTGAAGGATGCATCTAATTAACGGTGTGGATGTCAAACATGCATTACCGGTTGGTCCCACAGAGCTCAACCTCATTATATACAATGTAAAAAAAAAGAACTACTAAATATATATAGAATTTACATGCAGTGATTTTTTGTCCAAAAAAGTTTTTAAAAGCTACCTCACTTCATTAATGGATATAATTAACATTCCACTTATCTTCAGTAATGTGATTGGGTGGTCACATTTTTTTTTCACGGCGATTGGGTGTGCGTGTGTGCGGGCAAATGGGTTGGCTACTTGGGTAGGCTTAAGCCAAGGGCCCAACTATGACACCCATCTACGATTCAGGTAGACCACATGATTGATTGGAAAGAGTGTTCAGGGTAATGAGATGGTACCATCAAATGTGTGGTTAAAATTAAAAACAGTGAGTAGTCTAATTCCAACGAAGAAAATCAGATGATTCCTATCAAATTTTTGTATGCCTATCGACAAATGGATCAGCTGTCTGAATGGTTTGGATCCCGTACAACCCTGTACTTTGAATTAGGGCTGAGAGTCAGCCGGGTTGGTGCTCAACCCTATCCCAGCCCAAGGTTTCTATACCTTAATCCTAACCCAAACCAACCCAACCCAACCCAACCTCAGGTTGGGAATTCTCAACCCAAAGTCCAACCCAAGCTGGCTTGGTCGGGTTGGTCGGTGGATACATGCTAATATTTTTGTTATTACATTAATCTATTATATTTCAATGAACATCTTATTTTTTTTTATTTATGATTTTATTAATTATATATGTAGCTATTTATAGTAAAGAACTTCATTATTTCTAAACAAATAAGCTAAAATATAGTACAACTCCTTTAAAAGTCGTGTCGTATAGCACACAATCTATCTAGGAGAGAAATCCGACATATCTTGCTAGCTTGAGTCATTGGAAATGATGTGGACCAATGAGCCATGACGGCATTGGAATTTTTTGTGCTTTCAACACAGACGATCCACACTCAATTATATTTTATAAGTAACTTATATATTAATTGGGTTCGGGTACCCAAGTTTTATCAAGATGGTGTTCGTATAGCCCAAGCCCAAGCCCTAGATCAGACACGATACATCCTACCCGATCCCAACCCAATGTCAGGTCAGTCATGGGACGGTCGGGTTGAACCCGCCCAACTTTCGGCTCTACTTTGAATGGTACGAGAGTTAATTCAATTTTAAAAGGCCATTTACAAAAACCCAGCTATCCTGTGGTCTATTTACAAAAAAACCACTAACCCTTTTGCTTACAGTGGTGTTTGTGAGAAATCCACCTCATTCACATGTTTTGCCAAATCATTTTATGACATATGCCCAAAATTGAGACAGATACAAAGCTCAAGTAGGCCACACAACAAAAAAACGGTGAAGATTATATACCCACCGTTGAAACATTTGTTGTGAAGTAGAAGCTTTGTATCATGCTAATATTTTAATTCTTTCAATTTATCACAATGGTAATGACCTTTTGAACAGTTAAGTCACTTAATAAACGGTTTGGATTGCATATAAACATCACGGCAAAACCTAAAAAGTTTTAAATGGTAGGAAGCCCTTTTCATTGTTTACCGTCGTGTGGCCCATTTGAGTTTTAGATCTTCCTTAATTTTGGTCTTATGTCTTAGCATGATTTAGCAAAATGGATGGATGGAGTGGATTTCTCTTAAACATTACGGTGGGCTATACATGAGTGATTTTGGATACGTTATTCAAATGTCTAATCGGCCTGCTACAATTACCGGCAGCTTTCGTAAGGGAGGGGAATGGTTAGGTGCGGTTGTTGTCTCATCCAGATATTGCCTTGAATATGGGAGCCCACCGTAATGTACGTATTGTATATCCATACAGTACATTCATATTTCTAACTCATTTTAGGGCTTATCCGAAAACTGAGGCAGATCTACATCTCTGGTGGACCACGCCATAGGAAATAGTGGTGATTTAACATCCACCAATAAAAAGTTCTTAGGGGCCACATGAGTTTTGGATTAAGCTGGTGCTTGTGCTTTCCCTTAATCCTGGGCTTTATGACCTAATCAATATGTTTAATGTAGATAAATCTTAAAGTGAGTCCTAGGATGTTTTCAATGGTGAGCGTTCAATTACTATTGTTTTCCCACGATGTGGTCCACCTGAGAATTGGATGTGCTTCATTTTTCAGCTCATGCACTAAAATAATTATCCTAAATGGATGGACAATATGGATAAAACACGTACATCATGGTGGGGCCCATAGAGCACCATCTAGTATCCACCTTTCTACCTGCAGTGTTGGTAGGCAATGCGCGTCCCCATGTAGAGCACAACTTGGCTTCCACCCATTCTCACAGTACATGGTGCTACCCTAACCATGGGGCGGCCTTGATGTATGCATTGTATATTCACATAGTCCATCTATATTTTTAGATCATTAATTTGTGGCAAGCCCCAAAATTAAGCAGATCCAAATCTTCCATGGACTTAAACGCAAGAAACAATAGTGTTTGACCATTAATAACTTTATGTGCACCACGAAAATTTTAGATTAAGATGATATTTTTTTATTCCCTTCATCCAGTTTTATGTAACCTTATCAAAAGGTTGGACTGTGTGGATATACAATACATGCATTAAGGTGAGCCCTCATTATTAGGGCCACATCGTGTTGGCTAATGTCAGGGTCGCACCTACTCCTCATCCTTGGATGGTAAGCTAGGAAAAGCCCACCATGGTGTTTATGAAAAATCCACACTGTTCATCCATTTTTTTTTCATATTATTTTAAGGTATGGCCCCATAAATGAGGTAGATCCAATGCTCAAGTGGGTTACACTAGGTAAATATATTTGTGAACGCTGAAAATAAATGCCAACCTTTTATCTTTATTTTTGATATATATGGGCTGATCTTGATCGATGATGTAGTAGACTTGGTGTCCTCACTAGCCAATTAACTTAAAATCCTTCAGTCGGCTAAAACTTACAGAACTTGTAAAAGCCAGAGAATCCAAAAATTCTATTGTTTTAAGTTGACTCTTGATATATCACGAGGGATTCCAAGTAAGAGATCTCAGTTACAGAGAGGGAAGGTATTAGGGGATAAAATGATATGATATAAAGTATTAAAATATGACTAGGTATGCTAATATTTTTGATGTAATAGGGTCTGGAATTCCTGTAAGCCACATACCATACATCTAGAGAATGTTTAGAGGAGAAACGAGATTAAGAAGATATGTGTTTATGATAGATTGATATGTAAGAGGACTAGACTGCTGTGAGTTTCAATGTGACATGATCTGAAGTTCCGATAAGTTACAAAGCATATATTTAATGGCAACCTAAAGGAGCATGGGGGTTGAGAAGGGAAGTGACAATACAAATGATGGAGTATGAATGCAAGTGATGATGACATGATCTTTGGCTTGTACTTGGATGTGTCTTGGATGAAGTATGTGCACTATGATTTGGAAGGGTTGACCTAAGCGGGTGTAGAAGGCTATAAGAGATGGTTGGAGGAGGCTAAAAGGGGGCTAAAGAAGATATCAGCTTAAGAACTCAAGCACTCCCTCTCACTCTCACTCACTCACTTACACACACAAACACACATACACACACACACACACACACTCTCTCTCTCTCTCTCTCTCTCTCTCTCTCTCTCTTTCATTCTCTTAGTAGGAGTATTGAGATGTGGAGCTACATCTGGGGGCCGCTCGATTAGTCGAGTGGCTCAATCAATTAGTCGAGCTTACGTAGATTTGAGTCTGAATTTGATACAGATTGCAAAAATTTGAGTCGGTTTTCGAAAATGTGCAAAAGAAAAGTTGCTTAAATTATAAATAGGTGTCCTTAGGGCTTTTTTAGGGTATGAGAAATAATTCTAAGGTCTTGGCAAATAGTTTTCTTTGTACTTCCAAGAGAGAGGTTATTATATTGCCTTGTAATCTTCGTTTTTCTTCATAGTGGAAGTTTGCATCCGTGATTTTTTACCCTTGTTGGGGTTTTTCCACGTATATCTTGTCTTGTGATTTGTTTGGAATGCTTTAATTCTTTTTTTAGTTTATATTTCTTTCTGTTTATCGTTTGTGGGTGAGACCGGAGATTAGATCTCAGTTCATTGCGTTGTTGGCGTGCTGCGCAACAACTGGTATCAGAGATATTGGTTTAGTTCTATTGGGAGCGATGACAGAAGAAGAGAAAACTAGAATTGAGAAGTTTGATGATTCAAACTTTGCCTTCTGGAAGATGTAGATGGAGGATTATCTATATCAGGACTTCTATATTCCTCTAGGAGGAAAAGAGAAGAAACTAAAAAGGATGACAGATGATGAATGATTTTTATTGGATCGAAAGACTTTAGGAACGATCCGACTCTCTTTGTCTAAGAGCGTCACCTTCAATATATCTAAAATGAAAACTACAAAAGAATTAATGAAAGCCCTATCCACCATGTATGAAAAATCCTCAGCGTCCAATAAGGTTCATCTTATGAAACGGCTATTCAACATGAATCTGAACAATAACGAGTCGAGCCAGTCCACGAGTTCAATACAGTCTTGAACCAATTGGAATCCATTGGCATTGTTTTTGAGGATGAGATTAGGGCGTTATTGATCTTGTCTAGTTTGCCAGACAGTTGGGATGGTTTGGTGATTGCTGTGAGTAATTCTTCAGGGTCGACAAAGCTGAAATTTGATGATGTGGCCGGTCTAATTCTTAGTGAAGAATGTAGAAGAAAAGCATCAGGAGTTTCAGGGAATTCAGGGAATGCTCTAAACATTGAAGGAAGAGGAAGATCGCTGAACAAAGGAGGTAATAAACACGGACATTCTAAGTCGAGGAAGAAGTCTAAGAGACCGTAAGACAAAGACGGGTGTTGGCATTGTGGCAAGAAGGGGCACATGAAACATTATTGCAGGGCGCTCAAGAAACAAGAAGGAAGCTCTCAAGGCGGAAAGGATTCAGTGAATCTATTTGAGGAGAGTAACACAGAGGTGTTAATCTTGTCTCTTGATGCGAGGAATGAGTCTTGGGTTATAGACTCGGGTGCTTCGTTTCATACCACTTCGTGTGAGAATGTTCTGCGTAATTATATATCAGGTAACTTCGGGAGAGTCTACCTGGGTGATGATGAGCCGTGCAGTATCATTGGAAAGGGACATGTTCATATAAATTAGAAAGACGGAACGACTTTGAAAATGAAGGATGTCAGACATGTACCGAGTTTGAAACGGAACTTAATCTTAGTGGGGCAGTTGACCGATACCGGTTATGTGACGACATTCACCAGTTATTCCTGAAAAATCACAAAAGGTGCCTTGGTAATATCTCGAGGCAAGAACGAAGGTACTTTGTATGTGCCTTCAGGATCGTATAGTTCACTCGCAGTCGCATCAACTGGAGTGAATGGGCAGTTATGACATCAGAGGTTGTGATGTATGAGTGAGAAGGGGATGAAAGTGTTATTGTCAAAAGGGAAGCTACCAGGGCTGAAGTTTATTGACTTGGAATTCTGCGAGGACTGCGTGTATGGAAAGTAGAAGAGGGTAAGTTTCAAGAAGACAGGACGCGTTCCAAAGATGCATCTGTTGGAGCTTGTACACACTAATGTGTGGGGACCGGAACAGGTATCATCTCTTGGTGGTTCACGTTATTTTGTTTCCTTTATTGATGATGCTAGTAGAAAACTGTAGATTTATTTCTTAAAGCACAAATCTAATGTGTTTAGTGTATTTAAGAAGTGAAAAATAATGGTAGAAAATGAGATAGGTAAAACAGTAAAATGTCTCAGATCTGATAATGGGGGAGAATACTGTGATAAGAGATTTGAGGAGTATTGTGCAGCAAATGGAATCAAACATCAGAAAACGATTCCAGCGACACCACAACAGAATGGTGTGGCTGGGCGCATTAATAGGACCATCCTTGAGTGCACCAGGAGTATGAGGTTACATGAAGGGTTGTCCAAGACCTTTTGGGCAGATGCTGTGAATATTGCTACATATCTCATCAATAGAATCCCTCAGTACCATTGGATGGTGGGCTATCAGAAGAAACGTGGACTGGGAAAGAAATGAACCTTGCACATCTCAGAGTGTTCGGTTGCACTTCATATGTTTACATTGATGCAGAGCACAGACACAATCTAGATGCAAGGTCCATGAGGTGCACGTTTATAAGCTACAGGCAGCATAATTTTGGCTACAGATTTTGGAATGCAAAAAACAGAAAAATCATCAGAAGTAAGGATGTAGTCTTCAACAAAAAAGTGATGCATAAGGACAGTGTGCAGGAAAAGAAGCCGAGGAAAAGGAATTCGTAGAGTTGGAAAAGTTACCGGACACGAGTGTTATAGTGCCACAGGATGATCATGTACAGGAGCATTATGAGGCAGAGCCACAGACACCGGTTGTGAGGAGGTCTACTCGGGAGAGGAGACCCACGGTCCGATACTCACCCTCCTTATATTATCTACTGCTGATAAATAATGGTGAGCTAGAGTGTTTTGAAGAGGCGTTACGGTCAGATATACGGGTTAAGTGGGAGCAGGCCATGGATGATGAGATGGACTCTCTTGAGTCTAATCGTACATGGGAGCTAGTCACTCTACCCAAGGGTAAGAAAGCTCTTTATAACAAGTGGGTTTACAGACTGAAGGAGGAGCATGATGGTTCGAAATGGTACAAGGCTAGACTGGTTGTGAAAGGGTTTCAACAAAAGACAGGTATCGATTTCACTAAAATATTTTCACCTGTGGTGAAAATGTTTACGATTCGCATGGTCTTGAGTATAGTGGCTACAGAGGACATACATCTAGAGCAGCTAGATGTTAAGACAGTCTTTCTTCATGGGGGCCTTGAAGAAGAGATATATATGCATCAACCGACAAGATATGTGGCACAAGAAAATGAAAACAAGGTGTGCAGACTGAAGAAGAGTCTATATGGCCTGAAGTAGGCCCCGAGGTAGTGGTACAAGAAGTTCGACAGTTTCATGTCGGGAAACGGTTACAGGAGATGTCACGCAGATCACTGTTGTTATTTGAAGAAGTTTAATACGTTGTATATCATCCTTCTTCCGTACGTTAATGATATGCTTGTGGCCGGTTCAAGCATGAAGGACATCTCATATCTCAAAAGATAACTGTTTACAGAATTTGTCATGAAAGATTTAAGAGCTACAAAACAAATCCTAGGCATGAGGATAAAACATGACAGGGAAAACAAGAAACTGGTTTTGTCATATGTAGAGTACATAGCCAAGGTACTTAATCGATTAAATATGGGAGGTGCTAAGCCGGTTAACACTTCATTAGCCAAGCACTTCAAACTATCTAAGGAGCAAGGTGCAAAGATGCAGGAGGAACGGGAGTACGTGGCTAAAGTCCCATACGTGTCAGCAATTGGGAGTCTCATGTATGCTATGGTGAGCACGAGGCCAGACATTGCTCAAGCAGTGAGAGTTGTTAGTAGGTTCATGAACAACCCCGGGAAGGAACATTGGGAAGCTGTGAAGTGGATCCTCAGATACCTGATAGGTACTATAGATATAGGGCTATGCTACGGTGGATCGAAAATCAAACTACAAGGCTACGTAGATTCAGATTTGACAGGAGATATCGACAGCAGAAGAAGCACTACAGGTTATCTCTTTACTCTGGGTAGTGCTGTAGTCAGTTGGGTTTCTCAGTTACAGAAGATAGTATCTATCAGTATGACGGAAGAAGAATATGTTGCGGATACAAAAGCGTGCAAGGAGATGGTATGGATGCAAGGTTTCATGGAAGAGTTGGGTAAGAAGCAAGTAGATTGCAAGCTGTACAGTGACAGTCAGAGTGCAATACACTTAGCTAAGAATTCAGCCTTTCATTCAAGGACCAAGCATATTGTCATCAGATATCATTTCATACGTTATGGATCGATTGCTTTGGGGAAGATTCATACAAGTAAGAATTAAGCGGATATGCTGACCAAGGCGGTCACACGGGAGAAGCTGAAGCTCTATTCAACTTTAATTGGTCTTCAGGCTTGAAGACGAGAAGGTGGTGTATTCCGGATGTAGAAGACGAAGGTTTATGGCGATGTGTCTCCAAGTGAGAGATTGTTGAGATGTGGAGCCACATTTGGGGGCCGCTCGACCAGTCGAGTGTCCTGCTCGACCGGTCAAGTGGCCCACTAGACCAGTCGAGCTTATGCAGATTTGAGTCCGGATTTGATACGGACTGCGGAAATTTGAGTCGGTTTTCGCAGAGGTGCGAAAGGGAAGTTGCCTAAACTATAAATAGGTGTCCCTAGGGCTTTTTTAGGGTATGAGAAATAATTTTAAGGTGTTGAAAAAGGATTTTCTCTGTACTTCCAAGGGAGAGGTTAGTATATTGCCTTGTAATCTTTGTTTTTCTTCATAATGGAAGTTTGCATTCGTGGTTTTTTACCCTTGTTGGGGTTTTTCCACGTATATCTTGTCTTGCAGTTTGTTTGGAATGCTTTGATTCTTTTTTGAATTTATATTTCTTTTTGTTTATCGTTTGTGGGTGAGACCGGAGATTGGATCTCGGTTCACTAAGTTGGTGGCATGCTGCGTAACAAGTAGGAGTTGTTTCGTATGAAATGAATAGAAGAGGGGGGTATTTATAGCCCATTGGGATGATTTTTTCGTAATTTTAGGGATTATGAATGGTAAATGATGATGTGACAGCCCGAGATTGGTGAAGGGAGGAGAGATGCCACATGACACTTTCTAATGGGTTAAAGGGCTTGATAAAATGGTGAAGGTGGAAGTCCAGGAGTAAACTAGGTGCCAACACAATTGAATTTTTAGGGTAGCAACAATTATAACTTAGGGTACATATTCCAAGAGGAGGTGGTAATCGGATTACCTCTGTTTACTGTTCATCTCTACAATTTAGCCAGCTAGTTCATTTGTACCTAGAGAATGGCTTAAGACATGGTTTTAAGGATTTGGCTTGGAAATGGCTTGGGTATGGTTCGACTTAAATAATGGCTTAGGTAATAGCTTGGCTTACATAATAACTTGGGTTTAGATAGGATTTGGCTTAGGCATAACAATGGTTGATGTTTTAGATAGGGCTTAGAGTTTAGGTTTAGTTACTAAGAATTATTCATGCTTTATCAAGTTGCTAGCGTAAGTGAGGTGTTCATAATATTTTATAGTTATAACCTAATCTATCATTGAAACCTTCATAGAGCCCACATGCAATTCAGATCTAACTCATTCTTTTGAGTCATAGCTTAAAATGAGTGTACAAAATGGATGGACAGTTTCAATGGACTATATACGTAACAATGGGCTTTATAAACTATCGCACGCCGTTTATAAAAAATTGATGGTAAATTCGTGAATACGAGTGTCCTTGCAAGCAAATTAATCATTTTCAGGCCTTACCGACACTTTTCTCACCAACACATTTAATCAAAGTAAACTAAGTGGTTTTCTCACTATCTTTTTAAATGGTAGACTAATTACTTTAAATAATTTAAAAATAGTCCAGTTTACAAATATTGACTAAAAGACAAACTGTTATCCCTACATACATGGGTGTGAGCTATCGTTGAAGTCTCGCCTGGCTGGAAGAATTTCATGAATGCTACCTACACGCCGTCCTTTTCCATTTGAAGACCCACCGTTTTTTGAAAAAAGAAAGATAGAAACTTTAATACTTTGGTAGTGTGATGGACGGTTGGTAGGGACGTTTTTTTTTTTTTATAAAGCTTGTTAGTACACCCACTGTCGGATCACACTTCACTGTTAGCCACCCCCACTCGGGAATCGATGCCATTGAAACGAGGTATCTTTCACTCAGTCTATCACTTGAGCTATGGATCTGGGTGATTGGCAGGGACTTATGGAGGAACTTACAAATTGCACATAAAGCCTACAACAAGTCAAATTAACAGTCCAAGTTATGGTACACAGCTTAGATTTATCATTCACTAAAAATTAACCTTATTTCATCATTTGATTATCAGATTGGAGACATTTGAAACTGAAAAATATACAATGGTCCTATTTCCATAAACCAGTGTTCATGAATTAGAAATTAGGATTGTTCAACCAATCTGATCTTGGCATTATGACTCTGCAGCGGTGGGCTGCACATTCTAATCGGTTTTATGTGTGTTAATATATATCACCATTTTTTTAATGGCTGTGTATCAATTGTCAGCATGAGTATCATATAACACTTTTATTTTTTCAAAGAATAGTAGCAGCGAGGGTTTTGAGTGCCTTGAAGGCGGAAACGGATTGGCTACTCCCCCTGCCATCATCCCGGTGGCTGGCGGTCGGTGCTCTGTGGGCCCCACCATGATGTATGTGTTTCATCCATTCCGTTCATCCGTTTTAACATATCATTTTAGGGCTTGATCCCAAAAATGAGAGGGATATAAATCTCAGGTACCACACCATAGGAAAACAATAGTGAGTGGATATCCACCATTAAAATTCTCCTAAGCTTGATCCAAAACTTCTATGGCCCCCAAACGGTTTTTAATGGTGCTCATTCAACACTGCTTCCCGTGATGTGGTCCACTTGAGATTGGGATATACCTCATTTTTGGTTTTATACAATAACATGATCTGAAAAAATAGATGGACAACGTGGATGAAACACCTACATTATGGTGGGCCCACAGAGCACCAACCATTAGCCATTGGCTGGTTGCAGTGGGAGTAGCCAATCCGCTCCCAGCCTTGGATTACACGCTTGTCAGAAATCCAGCCATCCATCAGGTAGTCATTAGGTGGGCACGCTGTCACGCGACATATAAAAAATCATGGGAGGAAACTGATGAAGTGAACGACACGTGTTGACGTTGGAAAGTTCTATCCACTTTTCTTTTTCTGAAAAAGGTGACCAATGTTATTTCTAGTGCAGGGCGAATAATGGTAGTGCGCAGCAACTGACTGTAAACAGGACTATGATGAGAACCCAACACAACACCCACTTGGGAAATTAGTATTTGTGGAAAAGCTCTGTGGGTCCCACCACGTTGTTTTTATTCAGGCTGTCCATCCATTTTTTTTCCAATCACTTTTAAGGCGTGAGCCGTGGAAGAGATCCAAAGTTCAAGTGGACCACACCATGAGAAACAGTAAAGGTTGAACGCAAAAACTTGTGGAGCTGTAGAAGTTTTGGATCAAATGTAACATTTAATTTTTTCATTTGTCCATGTCAACGCAACCATATAAATAAGTCAGATGGCAAATAAATATCATGGTCGGCCTTCAAAAGGTTTTAAGGGTTAGTGTAGTAAATATTTTGTTTTGGATTAGCTTGTTAGTACACACCCATATCAGCCCACACACTCCATGTTAGCCACCCCGCTAGGGATCGATACAAAGACCTCAAGTGTTGAAACGATGTATCTCCGCTCAGTCTACCAGTTGAGTTATGGATCTGGGTGCGGTATCTTTGCTACCTCTTATGGTTGAGCTCTGGATTTGTCTCTCTTTTGACCTCATGCCCTAAAACGATACAAAAAAAATGAGCCATGGTGTGGATAGATTTCACCAGTCAGCAGTATTATCCTTGCTGCTTCCCATGGTTGAAATGTAGATTTTTATTTTTATTTTTATTTTTATTTTTTTAAATCGGCTAATGCCCTTAAGGAAAATTGAATCGACGTTGGGTGCCCTGTTTCAGACTTGGACTCGGTGATGACCCCTCCGGCGTCAAGATCTCCATACTTGTCGGTGCTTTGGGATCCACCATAATGCATGCGTATTATCCATTTTACAAGCTCATTTTAGGAGACGAGGCTAAAAATAGGAAGATCTACGCCTAAGGTGGACCACACCATAGGAAACAATGGTTGATTGACCACACACCGTTGAAAACTTCCTAATGCCCACTTAATGTTTCTTTTCCATCCAACCGTTGATTAGGTGAAGCATTGAAGGTAAAAGACAATCATCGTATTGATCGAAAACTTTTGTGGTCCACAAGTAATTTTTAATGGTGAGCATTCAATCACCACTGTTTCCTGTGTTGTGTTCCACAGGAGACTTGGATCTGCCTCATTTGTCTGCTCATACCCTGAAATGAGCTGGGAAAATGGATGGGCGGCATCGATAAAAAAAAAAAAAACACGTATGCATAAATTATGGTAGGGTCCACAGTTTTTCCAGCAACCAGTCAGTACCGACCTTGGTAATGGAGGCGTCACTACCGAATCTGAATCCTGTGTTCTACACTACGCAATCCGAGTCCACCGTAACGTAGCGTGAAAGAGATGAAAATATGAAATTCTTGCGTTCTAGATTTGCAACGAGTGTCTGTAAAAGTGAAAAGCAAAAGAAAATTAATGCATGTATTAAAAAGAGAATCATACCTCAAGGTTGTAGTTGGAGCCGTAGGTGGCCACTTTGTGAGCTCATCATGACCATGGTAATAATCCTTGCCGTCCATTGACGTTGCTTCCATTCTCTTCCTAACAGCAGCAATTGCCACACGTGCCAACCCCATGAATGGGCTTCCCTCAGGCACATTGAGGTGGTAATAGCGCCTTCCCACGACGAAAACGGCTAACCCAATGGCATTAGACGCCGCGCACAGACCAAACCCCAAGCCCCAGCCTACATTGTCCTGAATATAGACAATGCCAGTCGTGGCTGCAATGAAAGAGACATACAAGGTGAAGTAGAACCAATTGAAGAAACTATTCCGATCTTTGGGCTTATTGAACTGGTTAGCCCCCATGGTTGCTGTGGTGAACCGTGTCCCACCCAATCCAATCGACACCAATGTGATGCCAGAATACAGGATAGCGACTTGGGTTCTCGATGGTGGCTCACACGTCTGGGACCCGCTTGTACACAATGGAGGTCTCAAGGAATGGATCGTCGCCGTCAATGTTAATAGAATCATGCCCTGCATGTACACATTTTGATCAGGTATGCAGATGAAAATACAGATCACTGTGTTTATTAACCTTAGACGCTATGGCTCAATAAGCTTCTTGTTGTCATTGTCTCAAGTGTGTATATACCATCCAACCAGTCAAAAGGTTGGTCCCACAGTGAAGAACAACTATCGAGAAAGCAAGTAAGGCTACTCATCAAGTGGGCTACACCATTGAAAACAATGGAAAACCACCCAATTGGTCCAAAGTACACGTGAGCTTCATGGTAGGCTAACCTATTGGAGGGTCTGAGGATATGCCCAGAGAAGCAGATTGGGTGATTCCCGAGTTTCACCCAACAAGACAAGGCCATGCCATATTAAGATTTTCTTCCATGAGTCTTAAGTTTTCTAACTTTTGAGGGTTGTTACTCATGCCTCATTAGTAGACCCATGGGAGTTTCGACACGAGGTCATTGGTTCCGGTACCCATTGTGGTGAAATCCTACTAATGTGTGAATGTGTGTGGAAAAAAAAAACCTTTTTCAACTTTCGAAAACAAAAAACTAATAAGGTGCCAATATCACTTTAAAGATAACTAAATAACATACCTTAAACTTATTTTTAAGTGTGTTTTTCTATGTTTCCGCTCTTCTATTCACCCATCCGATCTTTTTTTAACTCAATAGGTGGGCTGCAATATTAGAATTAGATAAATTTCCTATAAAAATTTTACTAAATCATTTCTAGCTATCCATTTATTTCACATACTGTAACTCCCCTGACGACCAAACCACTTTGATTTATTTTTATTTTTAACCAGGGCATCCATACAATGGGACTCACAAATCACTTGATGTATGGCTCAGATCTCATATTCACATGCATGATTGGGCACACGAATTGGCATGCAAATGGATGGCCTAGTACACATGTATGGGCTTATTAAGCCTCTAAGAGCAATAGCATGAAGGGTGAATCAAGTGATATGCTTGCATTTGGCATCCATTAGCTCACACTAAGTTGTCCAAATTGTCAAGCCTATGAAAAAGAGGTCATTGTCTAAAAGAACAAACTATTTGCACATACTTAATATCTAATTTAGAGAAACTTGTATGTTAAATTTAGATTATTGTCAATTTTACATTTCGCCATCCAACAGATATAAAACAATTAATCATTTAACATGTCAAATTAGTAACTTTTGGGTCATGATCAGTCGAATGTGGGCCTCACTCTTTAGACGGTTTAGATTGAGTTACACGTATGTGCCATATGAACAATTTCTTGTGCATGTGCATTAACCATCTTACTTCAGCAAAATATCAAAGCTTCTCTTGTAGCTTTTTTAATTCTTAAGAAATAATTAAGTAAAACAATTTGAATTTCATTTACACTTAACATATATAAGAAATTCTCATAGACAACTTAGTTGCATGTCCAACTAGTTAGTGTGTGGGCCCACCATGATGTTTGTATGCCATCTTGCCCATCTAGTAAGGTTATCCCACCATGAAAATGCAATGCTAAAAAATTAGGTTAATCCGACTATAAGATGTAGTGCACATGAATGTGGAGTTTTTTGGATGGTTATTCATTGTTTTTAATGATGTGCCCCACATAATAATTGGATTAACTTGACTTTTGGGGCATCTCATTTTCATATACATCTTTGTTGGATGGGTGAGATGCCATACAAAGACCATGGTAGGCCCTCTACACCAACTAGTTGGACATACAAGCAGTTGTTGTCTATGAACATGTCTTAATATTTACATGCAAGACATTTCATACCAAATTTCTCATTTATTATTTCCTTATTTGTTTGTCTTCCATCATTATCATATGGATATATTAAGTGATATTTTCTTGGTTAAATCATTCTTACTCTCTGATACCTAATGTATTAATGGGTGTGGGTGGCTTATTAAATATTATTGATTTGTTGGATGGAGTGTGAGAAGAGGCACGATAACTTCATTGATTTATTGATTTAGTATCATCAGGCAAGCGGCCCATCAAAATTGTTGATTTTGTTACCATCGATCCATTAACTTAAGATTTTTTTTGAATTCTTTTGATTTTTATGGTAGGTACTAGTTAATCATGAGAAGATGAGTTTTTATAGTAGATGCTATTTTGATCAATTAAATTTTTTTTTTCAACAATTGATCATATTTAAAATCACAGAATTAGATTATGAAGGGTGTGATAGCTATATATGGATTCATCCATATATAGCTATAAGGATGCACTACTTTGATTATCCCAAGGTGGCATTTTTATGACTTGTCTACTTTTATTTCCTACTTCTCTTTTCCTCTTCTTTCTATTGTCAACACACGCATACATAGTTTTAGCCAAGCTAAAGCTAACTGTTGCAAGTTACTTGGGCATTGATTTTTTAGAAGTATTCATTTATTATTTAACTATTTTAAGTATTCTTTATTTAATTATAAATGCTAATTTGTGTCAAAACTCAATTGAGTTTATGAGTCAAATTTTCAAGTTTTGAACTATGGTATAAATATCATTACAAGATATAAAAGAAATAAATCAAGTATATCTTAGAGGTCAACTCTTCCTCAAAATACATACATACATACATACATATATACATACATGTATATATATGTGTACACATATATATACATGTATGTATGAATGTATGTATGTATGTATATGTGTGTGTGTGTGCGTATGTATACACACTTGTGCACCATTTTTCACAAAACTTGTGCAAACTTTTTTGAGAACCTATCATACGTGATTTGCCTCCAAAATCTGAACGGGTCCACATGAAGCAGCGCTTCATGAAACGTCCAAGCCCAATTTTTACTTTGATCTAAAACTTTGGTGGGTCATGAAAAATGAAAACAGTTTCCTCTCTTGATTTGCATTTCTCTTTGTTATGGCCCACTAGAATATTAGATGAGGGTGAAAATTTGTTCCTTGGGATTATATTGGATTTCACATCACATGGATTGTTTGGATTAGACACCCATGACACGTGTGCAAAGGTGCGCACGTGCATAGGTGCGCAGGTGATTATGACTCTATGTATATGTACACACACACATACATATATATAGAGGTGATTATGACTCTATGTATATGCGCGCGCGCACACACACACATGTGTGTGGGCCAGGAAAAAGCATTCAAACTAAACCTAGGTTGAGTATCGTCCCAAAATGATGATGGGATGCCACAACAATGAGGCATATACAATCATTAGGTAAGCCAACCCATAATAAGTAATTCCCAACCACCAAAAAAAAAAAAAAAAAAAAACTTTCAAATTCAGTTGGCTTTACATAAGCCGTTCTTCAAGTTTATCCTTACGTTTTGAGTTTGGTTCGGTCTAGATTATACAAGCTTGAACCTAGTTTGGTTTAGTCCAAATATTGAAGCTGAACCGAGTTAAATTTGAACATGAAAGACATTGTGGGTGTACTGTAATGTTTATTCACAATCCAAACGGCTGATAATGTCACACATACGTAGATAAGGGTGATTGACCATGAAATACTTTGTGTAGGCCAGAAAACTTTTGGATCAAACTGATATTGAGACTGATTATTTCAATGGTGGCCATTCAATGATCAATGTTTCTGTGGTATGGCCCACCTGATATTTGGATTTACTTCATTTTTTGGCCTATACCATAAGATGACCTAGAAAAATGGATCGGTGGCGTGAACATGTATCAGATACATTGAGCTGGACCTCACCATAGGAAAATAGTATTGATCTGATGTCCCCCAACAAGTTTGGATCTGTGTTGTCGTCTAACGAAGGTTTGGATCTCCCTTATTTTTTGTCTCATATTAAATGAGCTGAGAAATTTGATGGATGGATGGATAAAATACATAAATGTATATCTCAATGTACATGGTTGGACAAGAAACACAACTTTAAAAATTGGGACGGTTAGGTGTGCAAGTGCTATCAAAGTTAAGATATTTGATGGTGGAGCTGGATTCGTTGACATGGACAAGCTAGTTGGATGTTATCAACTAACTGTGTAGTTTGGCAATGCAATATGATAATTATGAGAAATGCTTCGGTGCTCTCATGGTGCACTATGTCATAGTGTTCCTAATTGCATTGGGACACTTAGATATGCCAGTTGATCGATCTAGACCATCCATTAGGTCCAACATATATTTCGTAGCATACCATGTACACACATCACACCCATCTGACTATTTAACAATCTGATCAATAGCCTCTAATACGGATGGCCAAGATCATTTTCACAAAAATAGGTCAGGTCGAGAATTCGATCGATCTTGATGACCATCATAGATTGCTTAAGACTCTCGAAAGTCATTTTTTAAGGCAATCCTACGGCTTGATTGTAAAAGGATGGCGACAAAAATAAGAACTACTTAGGGATGGATTGGCCCATATAATTAAAGAGATTTTTGATAAGTAACTCATGCAAAGTGTTATGGACTTAATAGACCGATCAGATCAATCGACTGGACTTTGCAAATGGCCAGATGCAACTAGGAGCGCTAATACTTTGGGAGAGCAATAGAGCATTTATCATTAATTATTAACGAAAAGGTCTCGTGTCATACCGGTTGGACCACGCTTGATGCTCCACCCAGCGGCAACTTCCAATCTTTCATGTGGGTGAGGTATCCAATCCGTCCAATAGGTTGGGACCACCATGATAATTTTCTTTTTAAAAACTCAGGCAAATAAATTCATTTATTTGACAACTTGTATTTTGATAATTAGCAATGGCTAGTTATTGTTTCTTGGGTGTGTCCCAGTTGATAGGAAAGTGGGATGATTTTTGCACCATGTGATCTTCATGATGGAAAAACTTGTTGGAAGGGTTGGATCTTGTATTCAGTCAATATATTGGAGTTTATCAGGTGGGTGGGCCATTACATATGGTCAAATGGTTGGACTTTAGACCTTCTCATTATCAATTAATTAAGGGGATTAGTTTGACAAGAGCCCACCAAAATATGAACAACTGTCCATAAACGTCAAATACTCCGATATCAGTAATGAAACCATTGAGATCATCCAATCCACCAAAAGTGGACAACCCCTTGAACGGCCAAACGTAGTCCAATTACTCTGACGTTGCAGGCTCTTAATAGACTCGGTTTTATTTTATTTTATTTTATTTTATTTATTTTATTTTATTTTTTTAATTCTTTTCTTTTTGTTGGCGAGAGCTTGAACTCGAGACTTGGAAAGTGGCAGATGGTCACTTTGATCAAGTGATCTGGACTGTCCATTTGGTTGAGTCAATCTTCATAGACCTCCCAGCAAACTCCACAGTAAAATGACGTTTCTAACCATCCGATTTGTGCTCTATAAAATAGACGGACAAGATTTTTTACTGGAGAATAAGTTTAAACAAAAAATCGGCGATTCATTCCGTGGGGCCCATCATGGAAGGGTAATAGTTGTAATGACTTTTATGATTAGGTGATCAGTATATCTTTCATGGGTAACCTAATACCAATGGTCTATATCAGTAAACAGCGGTGCGAATGCATTGTCACCAAAAAGCACGACCGACAAGACCCGGATTGTCACCCAATAGTCTGGCCAACCTGATAAACACACCGATCTGATTTTCATGGTGGGGCCTACCTTTTCGATTTAACTGATGTCGTACATGAACGGCTAAAGAGAAAAATAACGTGAGACATGCCCACGTGCAAGCACAACTTACGTTGGGGGAGCTGCGTAATTACCAGTAAAGAGACGAAGGAGGAGAAAGAGATGACGGAGAAACAACCGAAGTAGGAATCGGAGATGATGGCCCCAGCAACAGGAGCGAGGTTGCTGCAGCCGTTGATTATGTTGTTGATCTGCGTTGCATCTATGCTTTTCACGTTGAACTTCTCTATCAGATACACGATCAGGTTTCCGAAGGCCCCGAACGTGCCTATCCCCAGAAACAACATATTCCCTGTGTGCGTTGCTCCACCCCATCATCATCAGATAACGTAGAGAGAGAGAGAGAGAGAGAGAGAGAGAGAGAGAGAAACCTGTGATGAAAGGGAAGGTGATCCAACCACCGCGTTTGTCATCAGCTAATAGTTCGAGTGGGAGGGAGCCGTCCGTATCGGATTGGGATTGGTGTTGCTCTGTCTTTGCCATTAGCTCTTTCTTCACTTGTCTCTCTCTTTTCTCTCTGTTAACTAAAGTGAAGATGGATGTGGCTTTTTCAAGAGAGAGAGAGAGAGAGAGAGAGAGAGAGAGAGAGAGAGTGCTGATGCATCATTGCGTCGTGTATTGCGCTCCACAAATGGGGCCCACCTAGCCAGTTGATCCGATAAGCCTACAGAGTGGATGGGTGATCATTCCTGGACCATTGTTATACTTGTACGCAAGCCGATCTGTTCGTAAGCCACTAATTAAGGGCTGGTGTTATTCACAACAGACTGCATCCTGAAAACCGTACCGTGTATTTCGTTTCACTGGGAATGAGAATAATATATAACATGAGAATAATATATAACAGAGGTGCAAGATTCGCATGAGATGTCAATAAATGTACATTTATTATTATCAATATATACCATATACAACGTACCTGAACTTTAATATCATTCCTATAAAAGAAAAGGGATTTTGACTGTACTGGCCTTGTTGTATTGTCAAATTGTCTAAAGGCATTCAACCTTTCAAATACTCCAGGGTGACCTTTTGACAAGCTCCGGAAGATTTTTTGGACCAAAATGCTCGTCTTTGGATCAATAATTGTACGGTTTAGAGTGCAGAGTAAGTTATGTGTTATTTCAAGGGAAATTGATCGTACTCGCCTCAAAGTTTGGGCAAATTACCTAGAAAGCTACGTCATTCCATATATCCTTAGAAGGGCCTTCTGACATCTTTTAGGGATTGTTTCAGATGAAAATGCCCCTAACCTTAGTTCAGGAGACGTACGGACCTAGAGTGAAGCAGAAGTCACCTGCTACTCCAACCCTTGAGAAAACGATAGATCGTTTACTCCCCTGGGCACCAGCCAATTGCTGGTGCTTGGTGCTCTGTGGGCCCCACCACCACGTATGTGTTTCATCCATGCCGTGCATATATTTCTCCAGATCATTTAATGGTAGGAGAGCAAAAAAGAGCTACATCCCAATAGAAAGTGGACTACATCATAGGAAACAATGATGAATGAGCGAGATAGACCATGAAAATGTTCTATCTCATTTCTTGGATCAAGCTCTAAAACGACCTATTAAAACAGATGAACAATCGTGCCTTTCACTGTAAAAACAGATGAACGGAATAGATGAAACACATACGTCATGCTCGGTGACTGTAACGTCTCGAAAAAATCCGTACAAAGACCCAAGTACCACCTCAGCTATAAATACCTAAGGACCGTATCTTATTGTAATTAAGGTGGAATTTAGTTAAGTATTAAACTGAATAAGCGGTAGAATAAGCTTGGGCTACTATTTTCACAAATGAGAAGACTTAAAACCATTAATACCACCGACTCATCACTACATGAAGACTTAGGAAAAATCCCAAGAGCTTGTTGCCCTCGGGAGCACATTAAAACTTCGTATCGGACCTGGACCGCACGTTGAGAGTCCAATGATCGCAAAACTATAGGGTTATGTCCGTCCTATTGGGCTTGACAACCATCCCGGGAATCAAGCCCAAATAGTGTCCAGAAAGGCACAACTTGAGCCCTAAGTAAAGTGTGTGAGAAACACGAATACCTTTAGAAAATGTATTAAAATTTAAGTGAATTGGGCCATTAGCTCACGCACGAAATTGAGGATTTCAGACCGTTATTTTTTGACCAAACTTCACTCACGGGAAAAGAAAATTTCCCTGCACATATTCATATACTTGTAGCCTCGATCGAGTAAGTACGACTGTTGATCTAACACAGGTCCTCCACGGTCGATTGGCTTGTCCGATCGCACTGAAATCACATCCTAGTATAGATCTATCGTTAAGGGACTTACCCTCCCTATGTGCCCCGTTTGTCATATACAGTCGCCCTTTGGATATAACTTAATTATACTAGGGCCCTAGGGCCATTTGCATCACTCTTGGGCCTATATATAGCCCTTATACCACTCCACCTCTCTCTCATACGAATTTCTCTAAACCTTAGGAGAGAGAAGAGAGAAAAGAAGAGAAAAGAGCAAGGAGAAAAGAGAAACCTTGGGAGATTGTTGCAGTGTTTCTCTCCCACAACTCCACACACCGAATTGCCCTCTCGTTACGATATATGATCTGTTTTGGTTATGATTTGGGTAAGAAATCCTAACCCTAATACCGTAGTTGAGATCCAAAATGGTTATTTGTCAACCTAGCTAACCGATTTCACCATTTAGGTGCCCGACGTTCTGTTTTCGAGAACGTATAATTCGAACTGAGTATTTCAACGAAAGGTGCGGACTATAAACATTTAGGTTATGATTTTCAATGCTTTCAATGTCAGCTAATGATTTATGTCTGACTTGATTGCTACCATATCGTCTTAGACACGCTGATTTCAATATATTTTACATATATGAACTATGTTAGACAAAATATGTATCCTATGTGTTTGTTGAAATGTTTGAATGAACATGTAAATGTGATTTGTGGTTGCCATGACTACTAATCTAGGATTTATGTTTGTCATATGCATGATAACCTCTTTGTTTAAGGAATTATTGAAATATACTTTGTAACTAACCTAGTCTACATATTTGGTGAAGTGTAGCCTAAGTGTTTGATAAATTGTCTGAATGAGAAAATGTTGATGATTTGTATTTATTAAGGGTATTGAGATAGGATTCTCGATTACTTATTCATATGTATAGTTTCCCTCATGTAACCTTAACTGCGTCTACATGATTTATGGATAAATTACAAGTGCTAGGAAATATGATTAATGTGTATGACGAAATGCTCAAACGAGGAATTTATTTGGATTGTTTGCTAAATGCTGAGATTATTATTACATATGCTTACTGCATTTAAGTAAGATTGGGGCTGCAATGTAGTTCAGGCAATCGGTAACAGTTCCCGTTTGAGTGGTTGAATTAGTCTCGCCACATTGGATATATTCGATGAATCTGGGTCGCACGATGATTGTCGACAGTGGTTAGGCCACAAGGGGAGTTTTCGCGTTCCATGTTGATTAAGTCAGCGTGCGCTCGTACCAATCAAATTTGTCTAATAAACTGATTGACCTATTATGTGTTTACCATGTATAGACACCACTGCTTGAATATAAGGTACCCCTTCCAATGTAAAGACCCACTTTAACTATGGTACCACGATCCGCTAAGACTCATGAGCTGGGCATGGTGGTATGAGACATTGTGGTCGAGTAGTTAGCCTATGATGGGGTGACGAGCCTCCCCGTAGTGACCAGTGAGCAACCCAGACTCGTGAGTCGGGCATGGTGATATGTGACACCGTATTCGAGCTGTCGGCCTATGCTGAGGTGACGAGCCTTCTCGTAGTGACAGCGAGTATAAACTTTAAATTTGCCTATCGACTGCTTTTCATTAGGAGTGATGCCCTACAACTTGCCTATCGTATGTGATTAATTAGGATTGATGACCTTAGATGGATCCTTCGGTTTGGGTTAATGATATAAAGGGAGGTATCTTAGCTTCCCGAACCTGCTGTATGAATAAGCTTAATTAAGTACTCAGCTAACACGGCCATGCATCACATTGCATTAGTTAGGATGTGCTTTTGGCGAAGAAGGTGTACTTTAGGGAGTATTGACATATAGAAATTGGTTGTCGGAGTCACTTTTGAGGGAGCTTTGTGCAAGGGCATACATCATTACTTGCACTTCATTCCTGCATTAACAAGAGTAGTTAGGAAGTGATTATTATGTTGCTTTATCATTAATGCTTGATTGACTTGATAACATGTTAACCTTTGCCTTATAGTACCACTGAGTTGATCACTCACTCTCACCCTGGGACGGTGTTTTAAAACACCAAACAGACTCTAGTTTAGGTGCAGGTATTGACGAAGTCTATGCAATGGAGCAGGACTTCATGGACGAGGAGAAAGAGTTCTCCTATTTTCAGCTCTCAGGCGGGCCTTTGTAGACCTCGTGCTGATTCGACGGGAACAGGGGGATACTTGGCTTAGTTAGACATCTTACATTCTCATATTTTGTATATTTTGAAACAAAACATGTATATATATTTAGCCCGGTTACATATTCATACTTTGGAGGTTGTGAAACACTTACCTGCTCAAATATATATGTTTCAGTCTTCCACTTGCTTAAATTAATTATATCCGGAGTATGATGTGTTGTTTTAGTATAATCCCGCTCATGTTTAACTCATTAATATGGACGAAATCTAAATATCATTATCCATGTTGCATAAGTGATGTACTGGATCTTGGGAGTTGAGCTTTACTTGACCCTCGAAATTTGGGGCGTTATAGTGACTGTGGGAGTAGCCAATCTGTTCTCTCGCGGAGAATACCGAAGAATATATGAGCTTGGAAGGGCCGAATGTAGCCTTTCACATGAACCTTTTACAGACCTTCTTCTTCTTTTATTTTCATAGGAAAGTGAAGATCCAGGGACCAACTTCCAGATAGGGATGTTGTTTCTCCTTGTCTGAAATCCTCGTCCACTACGAGGTCCGTAATTTTTTTTTAGGCATTTTGATAATGATCCCTCTTATTTTTTGGATCAAGCCCTAAAATGATCTGTAAAAATAAATGAACGATCATGCCTTTCACTGTTAAAACAGATGAACGGAATGAATGAAACACATACGTCATGGTTGGGACCATGGCTGGTGACTGGGATCCAAATACCAACCTGATCCAGAGCTCGTGTGGGCTACATAATAGAAAACAATGGGGACAATGGAACCCACTGTCAGAAGTAAACATGTAACAACTGCGACCCATATAACATGACAACCACGACCATATGGGCCCACATGGAACTATGTTTATATTCCATGTCGCCTATCCTTTTGTCTTGTGATTTTAGGGCTACGAACCATATAACATGACAACCAAGACCCATTTCACATTCGAACCACGATCCATTTAACATGACAACCACGATCCATATTACATGACAACGATAATGCATATTTCAAGACAACGACGATGCATATTACATTTCAACCATGACCCATATTACATGATAACCACAACCCATATTATGTGATATCCATGACCCATATTAAATGATAACCACGACCCATGACTTAAAATACAATATGAAGAATAGTTCTCCTCAAAGGGCACCCAGAGAGCTGAAAAGCTCTGTTGACAATGTCATGTTTTAGCCTGACCAAAATAGTTCTCCGAGGAGGAACGGCTCGCTGGGTGACCTTTGAAGAGACCTTTCTTCATGTTAAATGGGTCGTGGTGAACATACAACAACCACGACTCATATAACAAGACAACCACGACACATATTACATGATAACCATGATCAATGAGAACCACATCCCATAAAATGTAATAACTATGACCCATGACAACCACGACCCATATAACATGACAACCACAACCCATAATTAAAATACAATATGAAGAACTGTGCTCTTCGAAGGGCACCCAGCGAGCTGAAAAACTCACTTGGGAATTTCTTGTGGAGGACGTTAATCTTCAGGAAGATCGTTAACATCCTCGACGAAAGGGAAGGGATCACCCATAAAGGAAGAACGCGAGAAGGACTTCTGGTTCAGATTCACTTTTGAAGGTAATTGAAGCCCAAGTACCACTTTTATGGGCTGGTCAACCAATGGTTAATGTGGGGGTGGTGATTCCAAAGGGTCGCTTTGATTCCGAAGGGATTACGGGTCGATAGCGACATTAACATGATTTCCTGGAATTGAATGTGGCGCTGATTCCGGAGGGAAGGGTCGTGGATATGACGAACTTATGGGTCATGTTTTCATCCACTGTGGATTGTGATTGTTTAATGGATTGGCAATCACGACCCGTGTAACATGAAAACTACGACCTATGTCAATCGGCCTCCCTCTAAAGTGATAACCACGACCCATTTAACATGACAACCGCGACCCATCTATAATCATAACCACGACCCTTATAACATGACAACCATGACCCACACCACCATGACCCATATAACATGAGAAACACGACCCATGTAACATGAGAACCAGAGATATCCCGAGGGATCAAGCCCTAAAATGAGAGTGCAACTTTAGAAAATGATAGTAGTTGCGAGGAGAGTTTTACACCATCCTTTACATCTAAAAAAACTCTCTTCAAAAGTAATAACCAGTGATGTTGAGAGTGAGGATGATGATAATATCCCCATACATGCACATAAGATCCTTACCGTCCATCGAAGTCAAAAAAATAACGTGCCCTTTCGTACTAAAGCTAAATTGACATTTTTCGAATATGATACGACTATTGATAGATTGCAAGAATAGGAAATGCAGGCTATATGGGTCGTGGTTGCCATGAGGTGAGGATCGTGGTTGTCATGTTACATGGGTCATGGTTGTCATGTTATATGGGTCGCACCATCTGATGTGACCTATGTTACTATACAGATATTGTTTGCATGATATCTATATATGTCATGTACTAAATCTAAGGTGGAACACACTATATGATATCTCTGGTTTTCATGTTATATGGGTCATGGTTCTCATGTTATATGGGTCATGGTTATCATTTTATATGAGTCGTGGTTTTCGTTTGATATGGGTCGTGGTTTTCAGGTACCACGGGTCGTGGTTGCTAATCCATTTTCCCCCGATCCATGATCAAACGTTGAATGACAACTGCGATCCAACGTGGATAAAAATCACAATCCATTTTGAATGTCAACCATGACACATTGTTCATCATATCCACGACCCCCCTCCTTTTGGAATTAGCACGGCATTCTTTTTTAGGAAATCGTATAATCCCTTGTCGGAATTAGTGCGACCCTTTAGAATGTTTAACCAGCCTATCTATAAAGGTGTACTTGGGTTTCAAATTAATTTCACAAGCCAATCCGAACCAGATGTCCTTCTTGCGTTCTTCCTTTATGGATGATCCCTTCTCTTTCTTCAGGGATGTTGACGATCTTCCTGAAGATCAATCTCCTCCACAGTAAATTCTGTAGACACCTTTCCAACAGAGTTTGTCAGCTTGCTTGGTGCCCGTTGAAGAGAATTGTTCTTCATTATGGTTGTGTTTGTTAGAACCACGACCCATATAACATGACAACCACTACCCATTTAACATGACAACAACTACCCCTATCACATGAGAACCACGACCCATGGGATTTCCCCTTGTTCTTCACATCTGCAGTTTAATTATAACAATCATGACCCATGGGATTTCCCCTTGTTCTTCACATCTGCAGCTCAATTATAACAACCACGACCCATGGGATTTCCCCTTGTTCTTCACATTTGCAGCTCAATTATAACAACCACGACCCATGGGATTTCCCCTTGTTCTTCACATTTGCAGCTCAATTATAACAACCACGACCCATATAACGTAACAATCATGACCGATGCAAACCACGACCCATATAACACAGTAATTGGTAGAAGAGAAGCTAAAGCTGCACTCAAACTTCTGTCACCAGGCAGTCCCAGGATGCCTGTTCTAGAGAAGTGGATAAAAGGATATGTTGCGATGCCTGTTAGAAGTGATGCGGTGCTTGTTAGAGGTCAATCTGCAGAAATTTACCCATACTAGTGTAAGAAGAAAATGGATATATTCCTATATGATTGTATACTGTCTTCGCTCCATCTGATGAAGCTTTTGTTATTTCAGATCATTAAGGATATCCAGAATTTGTGGAGGATCCTATCGAAATATCTGTTGGGCAGGTGTTCAAGGACAAAGGTCGATTACAATGGGACATTTCAGATGAAGTGAATGTTACATGTGAGAAACAAGAAGATTTGCTGAAAGACCGAAAAATGTTTGAATTACATCCCTAGGAGAAGATAGGCCAACACCCAGATGCTTGAGATGCAAATGAATAGGTCACAATCGGCGTCGATGCACTTTCGTCCCTGCTAGCTGTGGTTGAGGCTGATGATCATTTATTATTTTATTATTATTATTATTATTATTTTATTTGTGATAATGTAATGTGAACTGTAATGCACTTTTTAATTCGTGAACCTTGGTGCATATTAACAATGTTCCAATTTGGATGATAACCACGATCCGTTGTACATTTGAACCACGACCCATAGAGAAAATCTTGAACTTAATAATGGGTTGTGGTTGTCATGACATATGGGTCATGGTTGCCATGTTGTATGGGTCGTGTTTCTCATAAGGGGGTGGTAGTCAACAATGATCCTATGTAGATGACAACCACGATCCATTACAACTATGAACATGGACCATTTAAACATGACAACCATGACTCATATTGTAATGACCTTGGAATTTTTGTGCTAATCTTTCCTTAAGTAGTTGTTTTTGGGGTAATTAGCGCTTTACTCGATTGCTTGTGAAATTCGCATCAATCACTTTAAATTGTATATGCATGGCTCTAAACTTGTAGATTAGTTAGCGCTACGTTACTCTGAAATCTGGGATCCATCGCTAAATCCAGTTGTTCTGGGGAATTTTTGGAAAATCTGGATCGGACCTAGACCGCGCGTCGAAAGTCCGATGGCGATGATCTTAGGCTGTTGCGGTCACCGAGTTGGGCTTGACCATCATCTCGAAAATCAAGTCCATGTGATGTTCTGGGTCGATTTGATTGAGTTCGGAGTGAAGAGTGTGAGAACGGTTGGAATTTATTTAGCTTTTATGAAATCTGAGTCGTGTCGCTTGCGCGACGATTTTAAGCTATCTGACCGTTGGATTCTGACCCAATTTCACCCTCTGATCAGGATAGTTGGCCCAGGCATATCCTAGTGCTTGTGGACCTGATCGAGATTCCGTGACCGTTGAATTGAGTGTGGTCCGCCACGGCTGATCTGAAGAGCCGGTCGGTATGAAAACTCAGCTTGACCTAGATCCATGGTCAAGGAGCTTAAGTCCGACCTTTCGTGGTTATAGGCCCACCAGAAGTGCTTCGTTGGATCGAGATAGGCATGCTTTGGTTATAACCTAAGTATACCTTGTCCCTGGGGTTATTTTCATCAAGAATAGGCCTATTTATAGTCCTTAAACCCTAGCCCTCTTTTCCATACGAATTTTCTCTAACCCTAGCTTGGAAAGAGAGTGAAAAAGAGAGAGAAAGTGAGAGAGATAAGTTGGTGAATCATCTTGGATTCTTCTTTGTTCTTCTTCATCTTTGAACCTTCACTTTGAATCGTTCTTCTGACGATTCTGAGTTCCTTTTGGGGTAAGTTAACCTAACCCTAACCTGTGTTAGAGCTTAGATTAGTCTTGGTGTTGTTGTATCTCATTTCTATCCTTGTTTTAGGGTATTCTAGCACCATTGACGAAGATAACTCGTCTAAATCAGTTCGGTGGTTCTTTCTTCGCTTAAGGTGCGGACTTTAAGTGTATAGGTTATGGTTTTCAAGGCTTTCAACGCCAGTTAGTGATTTATTCTTGTTATGGATGAGATTTCACATGCCAAATGTTGAGTTTACATTGCTTTCCTGATATGCATGTGCTATGTTGAGATTTGTGTATTCTATGTGTATTTATAAAATACCATATACGTATAAAATATGCACTTATGTTTGCCATGATTATTTGTCGTGTATGTATGCTAGATGCATGTATGACGACTCCTTGGTAAAAGGAATTGTCTAAGTGCATGTATTCCAACATACGTCATGCATGTTGTTCCATGTATGCTAAGTGTTTGTAGAAATGCATGAATGATCTAAGTGTAACTTATTACACTAATTGTGGGCATTGAGAAGTGATTCTCAATACTCCTATTGATGCGCATGATTTCCTTTATGCAGTTACATTCCAAGTTATTTAAATTCAAGCATTACCTATGCTTACATTTATGTTAAGTTGATATTCCTCAAGTGCTTATGTACCATGATTTAAGTTGTTGTTCCATTACTATTTTACATTCCATATTAATATCTGTTGTAGTGTAAGGTGTGTGGGACTATGCATTAGTCCAGGAAATCGGTAATCGACTCTATATTCGTGGTTGAGATCGCTTTCGCCACGTAGGACGTATTAGACGAACCCGAGCCGTATTAGAGTTGGCGGCAGTGGTTTGGCCACGCGGAGTGTTTGCGCACTCTATGTCATTCAATTCAACGTGTGCTCGTGCAAGTCGAGTTCATCAAGTAACCCGATTGTCTGATCTATGTTCACTATGTATTGGACGCTACTATTTGAATCTAGGGTACCGAACTCACCAGTGACATCCTATTAACTATGGTACTTGATCCGCTAAGACTCATGAGCCAGACATGGTGGTATGGGACACCGTGGTCGAGCTGTCGGCCTACGCTGTGGTGATGAGCCTCCCCGTAGTGACCAGTGAGCAACTAAACTCGTGAGCCGATTATGGTGGTATGGGACACTATATTCGTGCTGTCGGCCTATATTGATTGGTGACGAGCCCTTTGTAGTGAGCTCGAGTATACCTGGATACCGCAAGGAGGTGACGAGCCGAACTATGGTAGTAAAGGCATGAAAGGCGTGCATTGATTGGTGACGAGCTCTTTGCTACGACCTCAAACATATGATCGTATGAGATGTCTAGGATTGACGACCCTAGTATGGATCACTGTTTGGATGGTGACACGAGGAAGGTATTTTAGCTTCCCAATCCTGCTGTGTGAAATGGACTAATAACAACTTGGTAATCATATCCATGCACTACATTTGCATGTGCTTTGTAGATGTGGCGCACTTTGAGGCGATGTCATGCGTAACGTAAGATGAAGACGCTGAGGGTGTACGCGTGAGGGCACGCATCATATTGCATACATCCTTGCATTAACAAGAGTATTTAGGATTTATTTAATTGTCCTGCTTTATTATTACTGTTTGATTGAAATGATAACATGTTAACCAGTGCCTTATTGTTCCACTGAGTTGATCACTCACTCCCACGTTTCTGGGGCGATGTTAAACACCCACCAGACTCTGTCTTAGGCTCTGATGTTGCAGATGTGGATGCGACTTCTGAGGTAGAGCGGGAGCTGGATGATGACGAGGCTGCCTTCTCCTATATGCAGTTTTCAGACGGGTTCTAGCGAGCCTCGGTCTGATGTGCGGGATTATGGGATTATTTTTGGGAACTTAAATGATGTAACTTGATACTTATAATTTTGTTAAATAACACTTTCATACGATCTGGCTTGTATATGTAATTCAGGGGTTTACACTTATACACATACTTTCCTATAAGTCTTCCGCTTGCTTTATTCACTTATCCCTGAATCATATTTGTGTTTTGGCTTAATCTATTCCGTGTTTTATGCACTAATACAGTCAACATACATCCATAATTAAATATGTTGCATAAGTGATGTTTTGGAACTCGAGAGCTGAGTTATGCTCGACCCCCCGAATTTCAGGGCGTTACACATATAACATGACATCAACAACCCATATATCATTCCATTCAGAGTCCATGTATTATGAAAACCACCACCTATACAACCTTACAACCACCATCCATATACAATGACAGTCACAACCCATGTATCATGTTAATCACAACCCAATGTGGATGATAATCATGAGTTGGCAGAAGTCATGATTGGGAACCACTACTATTGTGTATGACAACTATGACTTGGAAGTCAGTCATGGTTGACATGCATATTGAATTGTGGATCACATGGTGGGTGGTCTTCACTATTGACCTCGACCCATCATAGATGACAACAACGAACCGTGTAGCATGACAACCATGATTCTTTAGAACTCGTGATAACTACGACCCTTTGTTTTGAACATCAGCGATCAACTATGTAGTACAATTACGATCATGTTAGATTTTGTAAGACGTTCTTATTATTGATTAAAAATCCACGACCATATTGGAATGCAGGTCGAAACAAGCCAATATAGCATGACAACCATAATTCATCTGATATATACATTTAATGTGATTTTGTGAAAAAGAAGAATGTCGCACGGTTTTCGGAGGGTCGCCCTGAATCCGGAGGGAATGGTCGTAGATATGACGAAGAATGGGCCATGGTTATCTTCCACAATCCATCTTGGATATAAATCTAAGGTCGTTTTTCCTATGATGTGATACAAATGACTATTATATTTAAATGAAATTTAGGATACATGGGTCGTGTTTCTCATAAGATCGTGGTTGTCAGCAACGATCCATGCAACAGGACAACCACGATTATACAAAATGATTAACACGACCACTGAAATCTGGCAACCATGAACCCATATCAAATGACAACTACGATCAATGCCTCACATCAACTACGAACCATATAACACGATACCACGATCCGTATAACAAGACAACCACAAAACATTAATCATTACATTCAAGATCCAAATTTCATGACAACAAAGACCAATACAACATTACAACCATGACCATATCAACCGATACCACGACCCATGAAACTTTGATCAATAGTGGGTTGTGATTGTCCCTTGTATTGTGTCGTGGTTATGATGAATAATGGATCACTGTTGTAAAATGAGAACCACAACCCATATGCCGTGACAACCACGACCCATTATTTATGTGAACCATGACCCATGTCATCTTCACGACCCTTCTGCCATGCAAACCATGACTAATATCGGCTAACAATCACAATCCGTATAACATCATAACATGAAAAGTGTATACTGCCATGTAAAATTACAAACAACGATCAATATAACATGAAAATCATGATCTGTATAACATTAAAACAATAATCCATGACAACTACAATCCATATAACACAGTTACTGCCAGAAGACGAGCTCAGTGATGCACTAGACTCTTCCACTTAAGCTTGCAAATGGGGATATTATCATCCTCCTCAATCTCATCATGACTAGTTAATAACTACACCATTCCCTTCGAATTCAGCGCGACCCTTCCCTTCGGATTCACCATGACCCTTCGAAATAAACGCCACATGCAGCATGCAAGCCACCACCCATTTAACATGACTGAAAGTGCATTGGTTTGTCAATTAGCGTGAGTGTTAAGTCAGCAGCCCCATAAGAAGACCATTCGAGCGTCTGCCTCAACTGGATGTGTGCTCTAAACTCGTCAAAGGTAAACTTAGCCTCACATCCCATAGTCCCAAAACACCCAGGTACATAAAATCCTTAAAAATAGATAGAACAACATAGGGTTTAAAATATGAAAACTATTTTGTAAACCAGGAAAATCTCTAAGTTTTCAGTTTTTATCGATATATCGAAATCACCTCGATGAGATCGAACACCAGTTATCGATGTCCTCGGAATATAATCGATATCATCGAATTGAGGACTACTTGTGTCCAGCAACCAACTTGATCTCTGGATAAAATTATCAATGAATCGATGGAACAATCGATATCATCGACATTCAAATTTTGAGATCATTGAGACGACTCGATATAATTGAATCATAGTCTTTTTGTGTCCAGGAAGCTTCTAAGGAAAATCATACATTTATCGATGACTTGAAGGAAGCCTCGATATCCTCGAAATTCAAACTCTGATGATATCGATGGACCTTCGATGTTATCGATTTCGGACTAAACTGTCTAGCAAGCTTTTTAGGAAAATCCTCTTTAAATGATTCAAGGAATCGAGACTCCTTTGATAATATCGATATTCAAATATCGATCATATTGAATCTAGGTCGTTATCATCGAATTCAGACAATGAAATGTCCAGCGAACTTATAGAAAAATCTTCTATAAAAGATCGATGAATCGAACTAGGTATCGATATCATCGACATTTAAAATTCAATGACATCATGGGAAGATCAATAGTATTGAAGCCTACTATCTCAATTCTTAGCTTGCTCTCTTATTTTTCATTATCGAGGAATCGAACCATGGGTCGATGAAATCAGAGTTTAAAATCCGATGACATCGAAGCATATTCGATATGATCGATTTGTGTATAAGAGATTCAACTGTGATTGTCAGAAGAGTTCATATCATCGACCAGTCCCTCGATGTTTTCGAAAGTATACGTTTTATGATATCGAAGATGGCTCGATGATATCGAACTCTATAAAAAATCTTATTATTTTATTACCATTGGATCTCTTTGCCTATTTAAGGAGAGCTTGCTATTGGTTGCTGCAGTGAGAAAAATAGAGAGAGCTTTGAGAGAGTCCTGCATACTATTTATCCTAAGCTCTTTTTCTATGGGAGTTCATCCTCCAACCCACCCTTATCATTGATATTCAATAGAGTGGATTGGAGAATGAACTTTCACATTCAAGGATCATCCAACTACCACCTTAATGGCAAATCATTGAGCTAGGATACCTTGAATGCTTAGATGCTTGGAATCACTCTGTCTCTAAAACATGAAAACATTTAATAGAGTAGGATTCCAATATAACCTTAACCTAAACCGTTGCCTTACATTGGAGCATCATAAGTGTTGTGGATCAAGGGAGCTGAAGATCTTTCAACATGCTTAATGGGGCTCATCTACTTATCTATAAGTCATTAGAGTTTAGAGACCCTGCTGATCATTCCTTTGTGTTGGAATGGGTCACAGGTGATTCTCACCCCTTTCAAGTCCTCATAGGAGGCCTCCGATGGGAGAATATGTGTAGGTGCTGTGTGTTGACCCTTGCTCTTGTTGAGCATAAACTTAGGTCCTTAGTGTAGGTCCTTGGCTTGTGTGGCCTAAAACCTAGGTGCTGTGTGTTGACCTTTTCTCTTGTGTAGGGCATAAACTCTAGGTTCATTGTGTGGATCTTGGCCTGTGTGGCCTAAAACCCTAGGTTCCTTATGTGGATCCTTTTCTCTTGTGTAGGGCATAAAACCCGGGTGCTATGTGTTGACCCTTTCTCCTGTGTGGGGCATAAACATGTGTCTCGTGGAGACATGTCTAGGTTCCTTGTGTAGGTTATGAAGGTTAGAGGTGAACCTGATTTAAAACATCCGTTAGTGAAATTCGATACACTCAAGGGTTGAGTGCATCCGCTGGGAGTGGAGTAGGCAAGTAGTTGAACCATTATAAATGACTGTGTTTGGGATTGTTATTTGAATTTTACTTTTCTGCGTTTACTTTGGATGTTCACATGATGCATGATCACATGATTATTTAGAACTGATAACTATCACATTCCACACACAGTCACTCATTCAATCCATCTTAGACTAAGGATATATATATATTGTTTAGGTTCTGCTTAGTCTGGTGATTGGATCCTCTAATTGGTTTGGAAACCATTAGAGTTAAATTGATGATATCTTAACATTTAGATATTAGATCAAGATAACGGTAATAGGAGTTTCAATTGTCGTAAAATTTTATAAAAGTCCTATTTACCCCCCTCTAGGACACCTTGACCCATTCCTACTTCAACTAAAGCGGTCATTATCGCAATTTCAATGACAACCACAGTAAATAAATCATCGGACTACTTCCTTTCCAGCATGACAACCATGACCATATTCATATTAACAATACGAAGAGCAGATCTCTTTAACAGGTACCCAACCAGTGGAAAAACTCTGTCGAGAATGTCTTTTTTTAGCCTGATCTAAAACTCTGTTGAGAAGGTCAGGCTTAAACATGACATTCTCGCCAGTATTTTTCAGCTCACTGGGTCCCGTTGAAGAGACTGTTCTTCCTACCGTGTTGTGATTATGGTCTTGATTATCATGTTATAGCAGTCGTGGTTGTCATGTTGTACGGGAAGCAGTTATTATCATGTGGCGCGCTGATTATTAAGGGTCGAAAGAGCTGCGAAGATGGACTTCAGAACTTCCTGTGGACGCAGTTGAGCTGCAGGAAAATCGTCAACATCCCTGAGGAAAGAGATGAAATCACCATTAAAGGAAGGCGGCGATAGGGAATCGATGGCTTCTTCGACTTTCTCCTCCATTATTTTGAATGCAAGAGCAGAGAAAATACATGAATGTGAAAGGTGTTGCAGTGGTTGTCATCCATGTTGGATTGTTGTTGACAACTATAACCTTAAGAGAAGCAACCACGATCGTGGTTGTCATGTTATACGGTTCGTTATTGTGATCTATGTTGGCACAACCATGACCCATATAACATGACTACCATGATTTAGAGCCACGACCCACATAAGATGTGAGCAACGATCCACTGTGCCTGTCAACCACGATCCATTTGGGCATGTCAACCATGATCACAACCACAACCCTGATTGTCATGCTATAAATATCGTTGTAGTCATATACATTAGGTCGTGGTTCACAGCCACTACCCACATAACACGTGGGTCACAATACATTGTGCCTAAAAACCACGATTCATTAGGCAAACCAACGACGATCAAAACCCCGATCGTGGTTGTCATACTATAGAGATCGTTGTTGTTATCTACATTGAGTTGTGGTTCACAACCACGACCCACATATGGCAAGTCATGGATCTTGGATTTCATGTTATATGCTTCGTGGTTTTCATGTTACACATTTCGTGGTAGTGCACTCTCGTGACTTGCCATATGGTACATAACATACGAATAATGATGGTCGTGGTTGTGAATGACCCTTCGAGTGGTTAGTGGTTATCAATCACGACACCCATATAACATGTCAACCACGACCCATATAACATGTCAACCACAATGCAACATAGAGATGACAATTTAACATGGCCCTTATAACCACTTTAATGGGTCGTGGTTGCCATGACATGGGGATCGTAGTTGCCATGACATATATATCATGGTTTTCATGACGTATGGATCGTGTTTCCCTTAAGGCCGTGATTGTCAACAATGATCCAACATGGATGACAACCACGATCTATTACATATATGAACTACAAAAATATTAACACGACAACAACGACCAAAATTAATACGACCAATGATCTAGTTGTTCCTTTTGCAAATCTCTCAAACTCTACTCTCACGATAATAATAAATTCACCAATGAACATGTTCTCCACATGACAATAACTACGGCACATATATATACATGGGATTTTCAATATCTACATATGCCATGTCCTAACTTTGATGGGTAGATTTCCTTACACTTAAACGAGAACAGATCAAAATATGTGGATGGGCAGATTTTCATACACTTCTAACTCATAAGATAATTTCTTAGCCAACCTCTTTATAAATACGACGGCGGGTAGAACACTCTCCACCCCTTCAGAGGGAGAGGGAGAGTAACCTTGCTATGTTATTCATGGTGCTTCATCCTCAGCCGTCCGTGGGATTGACGCGTTGACCATTGAATGACTGGCGCGTTGAATGACCAAAGAAATATCACGAGTTCTTTTTCGATCAGCATTCTAATATGGTCATGGATTGTTAATCAATAATAAGAATATCTTGTAAAATCTAACATGATCGTAATTATACTATATAGTTGATTGTTAATGTAACTAATAAAGGATCGTGATTATCATGAGTTCTAAAGGATCGTGGTTGTCATGCTACATGGTTCATTGTTGTCATCTATGTTGGGTCGAGGTCGACAGTCAAGACCACCCACCATGTGATCCATGATCCACTATGCCTATCAACCACGATCCATTAGTCAAACCAATGATGATCAAAACCACGATCATGGTTGTCATGCTATAGAGATCGTTGTTGTTATCTACATTGAGTTATAGTTCACATCCACGACCTAAAGTTCGTCCTATCCACGACCCTTCCCTTTAGAATCAACACCACATTCAATTGCAGGAAATCACATTAATGTTGCTACCTACCCGTAATCCCTTCGGAATCAAAGCAACCCTTCAGAATCACCACCCCCACATTAACCATTGGTTGACCAGCCTATAAAAGTGGTACTTCGGTTTTATTTTTTCAGAAGCCAATCCGAACCAGAAGTCCTTCTCGTGTTCTTCCTTTATAGGTGATCCCTTCCCTTTCTTCAGGAATGTTGACGATCTTCCTGAAGATCCATGACCTCTACCTGAAATTCTGAAGACCGTTTGGTGCTCATGGAAGATCAACGACCCCTTCTCAACAAATGTTTTTTGGCTTGCTAGGTCTCCTTTGAAGAGAACTGTTCTTCGTAATTGTGAATTATCGTTGTCATCAGTGATTTCAAGATAAACGTCTCCATCCCATATTATCTTTCGCTTAATTCTGTGTTCTTTTTACAGATCTCTCAAACTCTACTCTCATGGCAACAATAAATTCACAATCTAGCGTTCTGACTAGAGTAGTGAGAGTGCAGTTGTCATGGGTCATGGTTGTCATGTAATATGGGTCATGGTTATCATGTAATATGGGTTGTGGTTGTCATGTTATATGGGTCACGGTTGTTGCATGTTCACCATGACGCGTAAAACATGATAACTACGACCAATGACAACCATGGTCCATATTTCATGATAACCACTACCCATATAACATGACAACCACGACCATAATTAAAATACAATATGAAGAACAGTTCTCTTCGAAAGGGCACCCAGCGAGCTGAAAAGCACTTTTGAGAGTGTCTTGTTTAAGCCTCACCTTCTCAACAGAGTTTTTGATTAGGCTAAAACAAGACATACTCAAAAGAGTTTTTCATCTCGCTGGGTGCCCTTCGAAGAGTACAGTTCTTCATATTGTATTTTAATTATGGTCATGGTTGTCATGTTATATGGGTCGTGGTTATCATGAAATATGGGTCGTGGTTATCATTAGTTGTAGTTATTACGTTATATGGGTCGTGGTGAACATGGGTCGTGGTTATAATGTAATATGGGTCGTGTTTATCATGTAATATTGGCCGTGTTTGTAATGTAATATGCATCGTGGTTGTCAATGTAATATGGGTCGTGGTTGTAATGTAATATGCGTTGTGGTTGTCATGTAATATGGATTGTGGTTGTCATGTTAAATGGATCGTGTTTCGAATGTGAAATGGTTCGTAGCCCTAAAATCACACGACAAAAGGATGGGCGACATGGACAATAAACATACTTCAATGTGGGCCCATATGGGTCGTGGTTGTCATTTTATATGGGTTGTAGTTGTTACATGTCCACTTCTAACAGTGGGTTCCATTGTCCCCATTGTTTTCTATTATGGCCCCAGTCACCAGCCATGGTCCCAACCATGATGTATGTGTTTCATCCATTCCGTTCATATGTTTTTACAGTGAAAGGCACAATCATTTATCTATTTTGACAGATCATTTTAGGGCTTGATCCAAAAAATGAGAGGGATCATTTTCATGGTCGACGAGCTCATTCATCACTGTTTCCTGTGATGTGGTCCACTTTGTATTGGGATATAGCTCATTTTTGGTCTCATACCACTACGTGAAAAATGGGAAAAAATGACGGATTTAGAGACGGTTCTGGACCGTCTCTAAAATTGCTTGGTTTAAAGACGCTTTAGAGACAGCCGTAAACCGTCTCTAAACTTTTAGACGGCCCTTGACCGTCCTTATTATTGTCTTAAAAATTTGAACGTCCACAAATCATTTAAGATGGTCAAAAACCGTCATTAACTATAGATAAAAGACGGCCATTGACTGTCTGGAATAAGAGACGGTCCCTGACCGTCTTATATGCCAGAATTTGAGACGGTCAAAGACCGTCCCTATTAGAGACGGTCATTAGCCGTCTCTTACTGGTAATTTGAGACTATCAAGGACCGTCTCAATTAGAGACAGTTGTTGGCCGTCTTTTCCTATAATTTGGGACCGTCAAAGATAGTCTGTATTAGGGACGGTTCTTAGCTGGCTCTGTTTGAGACTGTCAAGGACCGTCTCTATTAGAGACGGTCATTGACCGTCTTGTATTGGTAATCTGAGACTGTCATGGACCGTCTCAATTATAGACGGTCATCGGCCGTCTTTTACTAGTTTTATAACCCAGTCAAAAATAGCCTATATTAGGGACGGTCCTTAGCAGTCCCTATTTGAGACTGTCAATTACCGTCTCTATTAGAGAGGGTCCTTAGCCATCTTATTGTGGTTATTTGAGACTGTCAAAGACCGTCTGCATTAGACTAATGCTCAAGTCATACATTAAGAACAAAAAAAATTATGAATTTCAAAAAAAGAAGAAGTTAAAAAGCTTAGAAAAATAACTAACAATGTTTAAGAAAAAAATTTAGATTTTGAAAAAAAAATGTAATTTTATAAAAATCTAGATTTTGAAATAAAAATTAAGAACTTTTAATAATGTTGATAATTTTGAAAAAAAATATTTCGATAAGAAAATGATATTTTGAAAAAGAAAATTTTAAAAATTAAACAAAATTGTGAAAAAATTGTCAAATTGTAAAAAATATATATTTTAAAAAAGAAAACTAGATTTTGTATTTTGAAAAGAAAAATTAAAAAGTTGTATAACAAAAGTGATATTTAAAAAATGATATTTTGAAAAAGAAAATTTAAAAAATTAAACAAAATTGTGAAAAAATTGACAAATTGTAAAAAAATATATATTTTAAAAAAGAAAACTAGATTTTATATTTTGAAAAGAAAAATTAAAAAGTTATATAACAAAAATGATATTTAAAAAATAATATTTTGAAAAAGAAAATTTAAAAAATTAAACAAAATTGTGAAAAAATTGACAAGTTGTAAAAAAATAATATTTTAAAAAAGAAAACTAGATTTTGTATTTTGACAAGAAAAATTAAAAAGTTATATAACAAAAGTGATATTTAAAAAATGACATTTTGAAAAAGAAAATTTAAAAAATTAAACAAAATTGTGAAAAAATTGATAAATTTAAATTAAAAAATTGACAAATTGTAAATTATATGTATATTAAAAAAGAAAACTAGATTTTGTATTTTGAAAAGAAAAATTAAAAAGTTATATAACAAGATTTCGATAAAAAAATGATATTTTGAAAAAGAAAATTTAAAAAATTAAACGAAATTGTGAAAAAATTGACAAATTGTAAAAAAAAATAATATATTTTTTAAAAAAGAAAAATAGATTTTGTATTTTGACAACAAAAATTACAAGGTTATATAACAAAAGTGAGCTAAAAAATGATATTTTGAAAAAAAAAGAAATTAAACAAAATTGTGAAAAAATTGAAAAAATGTAAAAAAATATATATTTTAAAAAAGAAAACTAGATTTTGTATTTTGACAAGAAAAAATGAAAAAAAAGAAAGGGATCTATACCAAATTGATTGGATGTGGCCTATAATACATAAGGTGGGATTAAAAACATGTAAACGTGAAAAGAAAAAAGAAAAAGAAGAAGAAGAAGAGTATTAACTCGAGGTTAAAAAAAAATATGCACGTTTAAGAAAGAGGAGTGCAAATCAAAGTTCCTCAATACCTTGGTAAAAAAGAAAATGGTCTAAATTCAACAGTAATATCAGATGGTTGAGTTTATCCAATCATTGTGATATTAAAATAAGTGTTCTACCCAACAGAATAGATGTGCCCTTCAACACAAGTGCAGACCAAAGGAGATTGAAGCATATAGATGTTTAAAAAGAATAGTACAAGTCAATGTTCCTCAGGATAGTAAAAAAGAAAATGGTCCAAATTAATCCAACGGCAATTTCAGACAGTTAAGATCATCCAATCAGTGTGACCATTGGAGAGGTACAGGTATGCCAGGTGTTGCCAACATTAAGAATTGGTACCAAATGCATACATTAGTATAGGCCATTCTCATGTTATCATTTTTCGGCTATTAACTCGTCTCCAATGCAATGAGATGTAAACTTGCACAGCTTAGATATAGTTTAAGCTGCTTGTTAATTAAAAAGGAACTGGAATATAGTTTAAGCCAAATGGAATCTCAAAAAAAAAAAAAAAAAGACTACCGACATCCATTCAATCATACCAAGTCCACCAATCAGGTGGCAAAGATTGTTCCATGAAAGGCATTCCCAGCTCTCCACCCATCCACAGTCGGCCCCCACATATTAGCTCCAAGGACTCCAAAACAGTAAAACACAACACATAAGTCTCACTAGAAACCCTAGAACTTGCAGACACAAGACATTGACACAGACAAAATTTTTCCCAAATGGAATCAAATTAATATCAGAGGTTAGTTTCCAAACACCACTAGCAGAATCGAACAATCTTTAATAAGAAAACAAAATCAAACCCTACAATCCCTAGAATTCAGCATATAGCCTCATCAAAACAGCAAAATCCAAAGGTGAAAAAATCATCATAAGAGAGATTTCATGACCCACCTGAGATTATTGAGTTCTTATGATTCGAAATCACATCCTAAATATATGATGGAAAAATATATGGACGATGTCGATATACATAAAATATATCAAGGTGGGCCATATACAGTTACAGTAACACCCATGAAGGAGTTATCTAAATAGTGAAATGGTACTATAAGGTCACCTCTTGGGAACTTCTCATGAGGTTAATCTGTGTGCGCCCTACCATGATGTATGTAGAACATCAACACCATGCATTTGATGTGTCCCATTTAAGTACAAAAATCAGTCGTATACAAAACTCAGGTGAGCCATAACATCTAAAACTATGTGAAGACATCTCTAAAACATGTAAAAGCATTTAATTGGTGGGGCCCACATGGATTGACTTTATTTTTAAGCTCGTGGCCCAAAGTCACGGTTTATGATATCCACATCGTCAATCCATTTTTCCAGATCATTTTAGGGCCCGTTTGGACAGGTAGATTGGAAGGGATTGGAAGTTAAATCCCTATAGATTGGCCAGGCATGCCAAACAAACTGGGTGATCTAATCCTGGGATATATAGCAATCCCATGGATCTTAAGACAATCTATTGACAACACCATCATTACCTTTAAATCCCATCCAATCCACCCTAATCCGGTCAAATATATATTTAAAAAAAGAAAACTAGATTTTGTATTTTGAAAAGAAAAATTAAAAAATTATATAACAAAAATGATATTTTGAAAAAGAAAATTTAAAAAATAAAACAAAATTGTGAAAAAATTGGCAAATTGTAAAAAAATATATATTTTAAAAAAGAAAACTAGATTTTGTATTTTGACAAGAAAAATTAAAAAGTTATATAACAAAAGTGAGATTTAAAAAATGATATTTTGAAAAATAAAATTTAAAAAATTAAACAAAATTGTGAAAAAATTGACAAATTGTAAAAAAAATATATATTTTTAAAAAAGAAAACTAAATTTTGTAAAAAAAAATTTAAATTTTATTTATAATAAAAATGATATTTAGTTAAAAGAGTAAAAAAATATATACATTTTGAAAAAAAAATGTTAAATTTATTTGTGAAAAATAAAATTACTAAATTATTAGGCACACCCACTAATTGAACCTTTAATCATTTTTGGACAATCTAATTAGTTCAAATTGAAGAGTAAATAACTTCAGATGTTTAAATCAAATTTCACTGAAATTGTTGGTCAATCTTGTATGCCCAATATCTTTCTCATATATATGTACCTGATTGAGGCGAGTAACTAGTCAAATTGAGAATTGATTAGTAAAATAGAGTGAATGGACTAGACATGTAAAATGGGCCAAATATTCTGGTTAAAATTGTGACCCAACTTATAACTGACCTTGTGAGAACCTAAGAATTGATGTTAGTAAGTTTTGTGGGCCTCATCATGATGTGTGTCGAACATCAACACCGTGGATTTGATGTGTCCCATTTATAGTTATGAGATATCTCAAAAATCATCAGTAAACGAAACTCGAGTGGGCCATACCATTTAAAACTATGTGAAGACATCTTAAAAAATATAAAAGCACTTGGTGGGGCCCACATGAGTTTTGGATGCGGTTGAAACTTGGTCTGACCCCTCATCCAAGTGGGACACACATAATGAGTGGGTTGGATATGTGAATCACATTTAGGCAGGCCCAATATATGATTATGAATGTTTTAAGGAAACCTTTCTCCACTACATTTAAGTGAATTACTCGTTACCTTTATCAGAGTAAACTTTGTGGGGTTCACTATTATTTATTTATTTTATCCACTCCATGCATCCATGTTAACAGATAATTTGAGGTCTAAAGAACAAACAGGAAGCATATCCAAAGCTCAAGTGGACCACACCACAGGTAATAGTGTGATTGAACCTCTACCATTTAAAATTTCTTGGAGGCCATAGAAGTTTTGGATCAAGCTGATGTTTGTGTTTTCTATTCATTTATATATTTTTGATATTATGAACAACCTTTAACTGTTTTTGGACAATCTGATCAGTCCGGACATGAAGAGTAAATAACTTCAGATGTTTAAATCAAAATTCACTCAAATTGTTGATCAATCTTGTTTGCCCAATATCTTTCTCATATGAAGTATGATCGAGGCGAGTAACCGTTTTTGGATGTTGGTCGGTGCTCTATGGGTCCCACCATGATGTATGTGTTTCATCCATGCTGTCCATCCATTTTTACAAATCATATTAGGGCCAAATACTAAAAATGAGAGGGATATAAATCTCAGGTGGACCACACCACATGAAAACAATAGTGATTGGATATCCACCATTAAAACCCTCCTAAGGCCCACTGTACCTTTTATTTGACATCCTATCTATTGATTAGGTCATACAGGTCCAGATGAAGGGAAAAAATATCAGATTGATCCATAACTTTATATGGCCCCCAAAAGGTTTTTATTGGTCGACGCTCATTCAACACTGTTTCTTATAATGTGGTCCAGTTGAGATTGGGATATACCTCATTTTTTGTCTCATACCATAAAATAAAATGAAAAATAGATGGATGACAAGGATGAAACATGCACATACATCATGGCGGGGCCCACAGAGCACCGACCATGTGACCCATGACCGCTCGTGAGAGAGACTTGAAGTCTCTCTCGCTCTCTGTCCTCTCTCACTGTTACTTTCGCGCAGTCTCTCACTCTCTCGCTCTCTCTCTCTCTCAGATGGACGACGTGGACGAAGTGGACCATACCACAGGAAACAGTAGGAATAATGATTTCCACCGTTGAAATCTTCCTATGGCCTACAATGATTTTTATTTGTCATCCAACTTGTTCAATAGATCACAAATACATGGATGAAGGGAAAACTAAAGTATCAACTTGATCCAAAACTTCGGTGGCCTTACAAGTTATTTTAATGGTAGACGTTCAGTTTATACTATTTCCTATGATGTGGTCCACTTCAGATTTTTATAGGCTTCATTTTTGAGCTTATGTAATAAAATTATATGTTAAAATGGATGGATGGAGTGAATAAAATGAATAAATTATGGTGGCCTCCTTAGGATTTACTTTGTACGCTTGGGAATGGATTGACTACTCCCCCGACACCAACCAATGACTAGTGTTCAATGCTCTATGGCTCCCACTACGATGTATGTGTTTCATCCATGCCGTCCATATATTTTTACAAATAATTTTACAATATGAGACCAAAAATGAGATATATGCAAATCTCAAGTGGACCACATACAGGAAACAGTGTTGAATGAGCGTCGACCATTAAAAATATGATCAATAGCCATAAAAGTTTTGGATCAAGCTTATTTTTGGTTTTACCCTTCATCTGGTCCTCGATGACCAAATCAACAGATTTGATGTCAAATAAACAGTACAGTGGGCCTTAGGAGGATTTTAATGGTGGATATCCAATCACTATTGTTCTCATGTGGTGTGGACCACCTGAGATTTATTTCCCTTTAATTTTCAGCATAAAGCCCTAATATGATTTGTAAAAATGGATGGACGGCATGGATGAAAAGCATACATCATGGTGGGGCCCACAAAGCACCGTCCAGTCTCTCCCAAAATTGGGCGCGCGCTCAAAAGAGCCGTGCGCGCCCAAGCACCCTCCCTCTTCTCTCTCTCTCTCTCTCTCTCTCTCTCTCTCTCTCTCTCTCTCTCTCTCTCTCTCTCTCTCTCTCTCTCTCCCTCGCCGCCCTCCCTTACCGCCCTCTCTCACTCTCGCGCATCCTCTCTCTCTCTCTCTCGGTCCTCTCTCCACCGCGCCCTCTCTCTATTTCTGTCTCTCTCGGTGCTCTCTCTCTCGTGCATCCACATGAGGTATCTCTCTCTCTCTCTCAATCTCAATACCGATTGAAACGATTTGGGGATTAAGGTGGGCCCTACTGAGTTTACTCAGTACAATAAGAGCGTATTGAGTAACTCAGTATGCAATCCGATTTCATCTGCAGCACCACCATGATCTACGGCCCCAACATGATGTATATATTTTATCCTGCCATTCATTCATTTTTACAGATCATTTTAGGGCTTTATCCCAAAAATTAGAGCTGGTGCTTTTGTTATACTTATTATTTTTCTTTTTTTACCCTTATGGTAATATGTTCTTTGATACTTTGTGTAGGTCCATGCTTGCCAAGATCTACAAAATGCCCAGTTCTCCTTCAAATGCATGTTCCTATATCACTGATCTAATCTTTTACTTTGTGTGTGTGTGTGTGTGTGTGTGTGTGTGTGTGTGTGTGTGTGTATGCATGTATTTGAAATAATTGAGTTGCATTATTGAGGATTCTTGAGTAGCATTTGTAATCATAAAATTTCAATTGTTGTTTCTTGATTGGTATGCAAGTACGTTATCATGACTTCCGCTTGATAGGGTAGGCCTTGTAAAGCTGTAATTCTCTTGATCCTTTGATGTTTGATTTTTTGGGGATCCAAGTGTTGCGGTTGTGCATAGAGGTCTGTTTTTTTCATTATATAGCTTTGTATTGAGGGTTTAGTTAGGGCCATCCCCTATCTAGGTGTATCTATTTTGTTTCATGAAATATACACAGCAGTGGTAGTGTGGTATTATTATTTATTATCATGACTCCCTTATAAAAATTGAATGTGATTTTTTTTTCGGTGCTGATGCCTCAAAAATTTTGAATCATAGGTATGAGTTCAAAAGCAACCATGGAGAATGGGTCATCACAGTGAAACTCGATTTAGGTCCTGGAATATCTGAACGAGTTCCAAATTTGTACATTAGTTCCAAATTTTTTAATGCTACCAGTGCTGCTTGTCTTTTGGTCAGATAAAATATGTTTATGTCTACATAACACTGCTTGTTTCATTCTGTGCTTTCCCCAACATTTTCACATAAAAAATCATTTGTGCTGTATCCACAGCTACATGGAGTCAGACCCTGTAAAAATTGCAGCAGAAGGTGTAGAACGGTTTAAGAAGGAAAATTGTGATCTGATAATTGTAGACACAAGTGGACACCACAAACAGGAAGCGACTCTGTTTGAAGAAATGCACCAAGTGTCTGAAGCAATGGTATTCATTTTCTTATCCTAAAGGTTTATCACTCTTATTCATTTATGTTGGTCGTCAACATGCTGTTTATATCTAATTTAAGTTCCTTGATGTTGTAGAAACCAGATCTTGTTATATTCGTTATGGATAACAGTATTGGCCAAGTAACATTTGACCAAGCTCAAGCTTTTAAACAAAGTGCCGCGGTTGGTGCTGTGATTGTTACTAAATGGATGGCCATGCAAAAGGAGATGGTGCACTTAGCGTGTTAAGTGTTGTTTTGAAATCCACTACACATATGGGCCCCACATTGATGCATGCGTTTATCCCTAAGGTACTAGATAATCTTCTACTTGCAGTACTGGCACTAAAAGACACCAAAGTACACAAACAAGGTAAGAAAGACAGGGCAATACTTGAACAGAAATAGGTAGTTTTGTTAATACAGATGAGTAAATAGAAAGTACATATAGTGAGGAAGGGGCTTGGAATAGTTAGGCAGGAATGGTCCATTAGGTAAGATTGTCACTTAGTGAGCACACCTCTCCATGTATCAACATGGGTATATGCATCATATTAGATGTGTTGATGCATTGAAATGGATGATCAATCTTAATGGGACAATCATTCTCCTTATGAGTGTCTCAAGATTTACCGGCAAGCTTTCTAGGCCATGCAGTTGCACAAATTGCCTAACTTGGTAGACATGATTAATGTGTTAGTTATGCATTGATGTGTATTGTGTTTATGTTGTAAGTTAAAGCTGTAACAAACTTATGGTATGCATTGATGTGTATTGTGTTTTTATTGTAAGTTAAAGTTATAATAAACTTATGGTATGTAAGCCATGCAGTTACAACTTTTTTCTCCTTTGAATTGTAACAAACTGTATCGGTTGCATTTTTCTCTGTTATACAGGTTGTGGCTATCAAAGATATAATATCACCTCCTTATAGGGAAACATTTAATGATGTGTACAGGTAAATTCATTTTTTCTTATTCCTTATATTGTTTTCCAGTTATATTTGTGTTGGTTTCAGAGTACAGGTAGCGAATAGAAATTATTGGTTGATTGTGGCTTGTAGACAAAGGGATGAGTAACTTAAACCTAAATCTAAAACCTAAATGTATTCTCAAATCCCTTAACCTAAACCTACACCTGATCCTAATCTCAACTCCCTAACCTAAACCTAAACCTAAACTTGAAAACCCAAACCTAAACCCAATCCCGAACCCGAACCCGATTTCCTAAACCTAAACCTTAACCTATTCTCAATTTCCTAAACCTTGACCTATAACCTAACCTAAACCTATAACCTAAACCTAAGCCTAAAACCTAAACCTAAACCTAAAACCGAAATGTATTCTCAAATCCTTAAACCTAAACCTACACCTAATCCTAATCTCAACTCCCTAACCTAAACTTAAACCTAAACTTGAAAACCCAAACCTAAACCCGATCCCGAACTCGGACCCGATTTCCTAAACCTAAACCTTAACCTTAACCTATTCTCAATTCCCTAAAGCTATAACCTATATACTATAACCTATAACTAAAACCTAAACCTTAACCTAAACCTTAACCTAAATCTAAACCAAAACCTATAACCTAAACCTTAACCTATAACCTATAACCTAAACCTAAATCTAAACCAAAACCTATAACCTAAACCTTAACCTATAACCTATAACCTAAACCTAAATCTAAAACCTAAATGTATTCTCAAATCCCTAAACTGAGACGTACACCTAATCCTAATCTCAAGTCCCTAACCTAAACCTAAAACTAAACTTAAAAACCCAAACCTAAACCCGATCCCGAACCCAAACCCGATTTCCTAAACCTAAACCTTATCCTATTCTCAATTCCCTATACCTATAGCTTATAACCTAAACCTAAACCTTAACCTAAACCTAAACCTAAACCTATAACCTATAACCTAAACCTAAACCTATAACATTTAATGATGTGTACAGGTAAATTCATTTTTTCTTATTCCTTATATTATTTTCCAGTTATATTCTAAATGTATCGGTTACATTTTTCTCTATTATACAGGTTGTGGCTATCAAAGATATAATATCACCTCCTTATAGGGAAACATTTAATGATGTGTACAGGCAAATTCATTTTTTCTTATTTCTTATATTGTTTACCAGTTATATTTGTGTTGGTTTCAGAGTACAGGTAAAAATAGAAAGTGTTGGTCGATTGTGGCTTATAGACAAAGGGATGAGTAACCAACAATATGAATATGGGAGGCCTTTCCCAGGTATCCAGATGCTTTTAGATATAATTATGTTGTTTTTAAATGTATTAGCTCGAAATTGATGGAGCAGATCCGGATGTGCGTCGGAGCTATTCGGATGTTGAGCGGGGGTCCTTAGAAGGTGGGAACCGCTGTTATGACCATGATGAAGCTGTCCATTTCCTACGGATATCATTGGAATGGCCTGACCATTTGGACAGACCATGTTTATGTATTTACTCGAAATTGATGGAGCAGACCTAGATGTGCATAGGAGCTATCCGGATGTTGAGCGGGGGTCCCTGAAAGATGGAAACTGCTGTTATGACTATGATGAAGCTGTCCATTTCCTATGGACAGCATTGGAAGGGCCTGACTAATTGGACCAGACCGTGTTTATATCTGTATTTGCAGTGACCACACCCTTAACCTATAACCTAAACCTATTCTCAAATCCCAAAAACTATAACTACAACCTAAACCTATAACCTAAACTCAATTCCCTATACTTTAAACTACAACCTAACCTAAACCTATACTTATAACCTAAACCTATCCCAAAACATATAACCTAAATAATAACCTAAACCTATAACCTATAACCTATAACTTGAACCAATAACCTAAACTCAATTCCCTAAACCTTAACCTATAACCTAACCTAAACCTATACTTATAACCTAAACCTATTCTCAAATTCCAAAACCTATAACCTATAACCTTAACCTATAACTTAAACTCAATTCCCTAAACCTTAACCTAGAACCTAAACTAAACTAATCTTATAACCTAAACCTATTCTCAAATTCCAAAACCTATAACTATAACCTAAACCTTAACCAAAAACCTATAACCTAACCTAAACCTAAACCTATAACCTATACCTATAACCTTAACCTAAACGTAAACTTAAACCTAAACTTGTTCTCAAATCCCTAAACCTAAACCTAAACCTATTCTCAAATCCCTAAACCTAAACCTAAACTTTAATGTATTCTCAAATCTCTAAACCTAAACCTACACCTAATCCTAATCTAAACTCTATAACCTAAACCTAAACCTAAACTTAAAAACCCAAACCTAAACCCGATCCCGAACCCGAACCCGATTTCCTAAACCTAAACCTAAACCTAAACCTATAACCTATAACCTAAACCTAAACTTAAAACCTAAATGTATTCTCAAATCCCTAAACCTAAACCTACACCTAATCCTAATCTCAACTCCCTAACCTAAACCTAAACCTAAACTTGAAAACCCAAACCTAAACCCGATCTCGAACCCAAACCCGATTTCCTAAACCTAAACATTAACCTATTCTCAATTCCCTAAACCTATATCTTATAACCTTAACCTAAACCTAAACCTAAACCATAACCTAAACCTATAACCTATAACCATAACCTAAACCTAAACTTAAACCTGTAACCTATAGCCTAAACCTAAACCTAAAACCTAAATGTATTCTCAAATCCCTAAACCTAAACCTACACCTAATCCTAATCTTAACTCCCTAACCTAAACCTAAACTTGAAAACTCAAACCTTAACCCGATCCCGAACCCGAACCCGATTTCCTAAACCTAAACCTAAACCTAAACCTACAACCTATAACCTAAACCTAAACTTAAAACCTAAATGTATTCTCAAATCCCTAAACCTAAACCTACACCTAATCCTAATCTCAACACCCTAACCTAAACCTAAACTTAAAACCTAAATGTATTCTCAAATCCCTAAACCTAAACCTACACCTAATCCTAATCTCAACACCCTAACCTAAACCTAAACCTAAACTTGAAAACCCAAACCTAAACCCGATCCCGAACCCAAACCCGATTTCCTAAACCTAAACATTAACCTATTCTCAATTTCATAAACCTATATCTTAGAACCTTAACCTAAACCTAAACATAAACCTTAACCTAAACCTATAACCTATAACCTTAACCAGAACCTAAACCTAAACTTGTAACCTATAACCTAAACCTAAACCTAAACCTAAACCTAAATGTATTCTCAAATCCCTAAACCTAAACCTACACCTAATCCTAATCTCAACTCCCTAACCTAAACCTAAACCTAAACTTGAAACCTCAAACCTAAACCTGATCCCGAACCCAAACCCGATTTCCTAAACCTAAACCTTAATGTATTCTCAATTCCCTAAACTTAAACCTACACCAAATCCTAATCTCAACTCCCTAACCTAAACCTAAACCTAAACTTGAAAATCCAAACCTAAACCCGATCTCGAACCCGAACCCCATTTCTTAAACCAAAACCTTAACCTATTCTCAATTCCCTAAACCTATATCTTATAACCTAAACCTAAGCCTAAACCTAAACCTAAACCTGTAACCTATAACCTAAACCTAGACCTAAACCTAAAACCTAAATGTATTCTCAAATCCCTAAACCTAAACCTATACTTAATCCTAATCTCAACTCCCTAACATAAAACTAAACCTAAACCCGACCCCGAACCCGAACCCGATTTCCTAAACCTAAACCTTAACCTATTCTTAATTCCCTAAACCTAAAGCTTATAACCTAAACCTAAGCCTAAACCTAAACCTAAACCTAAACCTAAACCTGTAACCTATAACATAAACTTAAACCTAAAACCTAAATGTATTCTCAAATTCCTAAACCTAAACCTACACCTAATCCTAATCTCAACTCCCTAACCTAAACCTAAACCTAAACTTGAAAACCCAAACCAAAACCCGATCCTGAACCTGAACTCGATTTCCTAAACCTAAACCTTAACCGATTCTCAATTCCCTAAACCTATTGCTTATAACATAAACATATAGCTTAACCTAAATCTATAACCTATAACCTAAAAATAAACCTAAAACCTAAATGTATTCTCAAATTCCTAAACCTAAACCTACACCTAATCCTAATCTCAACTCCCTAAGCTAAACCTAAACTTAAACTTGAAAATCCAAACCTAAACCCGATCCCGAACCTGAACCCGATTTCCCAAACCTAAACCTTAACCTATTCTCAATTCCCTAAACCTATTCCTTATAACCTAAACCGAAACCTAAAGCTATACCTCAACCTAAACCTAAACCTAAACCTATATAACATATAACCTAAACCTAAACCTAAAACCTAAATGTATTCTCAAATCCCTAAACCTAAACCTACACCTAATCCTAATCTCAACTCCCTAACCTAAACCTAATCCTAAACTTGAAAACCCAAACCTAAACCCGATCCCTCACCCAAACCCGATTTCCTAAACCTAAACCTTAACCTATTCTCAATTCCCTAAACCTATAGTTTATAACCTAAACCTTAACCTAAACCTAAACCTAAATCTAAACCTATAACCTATAACCTAAACCTAAACCTAAAACCTAAATGTATTCTTAAATCCCTAAACCTAAACCTACACCTAATCCTAATCTCAACTGCCTAACTTAAACCTAAACCTAAACTTGAAAACCAAAACCTAAAGCCGATCCCGAACCTGAACCCGATTTCCCAAACCTAAACCTTAACCTATTCTCAATTCCCTAAACCTATTGCTTATAACCTAAACTGAAACCTAAACCTATACCTTAACCTAAACCTAAACCTAAACCTATAACCGATAACCTAAACATAAACCTAAAACGTAAATGTATTCTCAAATCCCTAAACCTAAACCTACACCTAATCCTAAACCTAAACCTTAACATATTCTCAATTCCTTAAACCTATAGCTTATAACCTAAACATAAGCCTAAACCTAAACCTAAACCTTAACCCAAACCTAAACCTAAACCTAAACCTGTGACCTGTAACAATAATCTAAACCTAAAACCTAAATGTATTCTCAAATCCCTAAACCTAAACCTACACCTATTCCTAATCTCAACTCCCTAACTAAACCTAAACCTAAACCTAAACCCGATCCCGAACCCGAACCCGATTTCTTAAACCTAAACCTTAACCTATTCTCAATTCCCTAAACCTATTGCTTATAACCTAAAGCGAAACCTAAACCTATAACCTATAACCTAAATATAAACCTAAAACCAAAATGTATTCTCAAATCCCTAAACCTAAACCTATACCTAATCCTAATCTCAACTCCCTAACGTAAACTTAAACCTAAACTTGAAAACTCAAACCTAAACCCGATCCTGAACCCGAACTTGATTTCCTAAACTTAAACCTTAATGTATTCTCAAATCCTTAAACCTAAACCTACACCTAATCCTAATCTTAACTCCCTAACCTAAACCTAAACCTAAACTTGAAAACCCAAACCTAAACCCGATCTCGAACCCGAACCCAATTTCCTAAACCCAAACCTTAACCTATTCTCAATTCCCTAAACCTATAGCTTATAACCTAAACCTAAACCTAAACCTAAACCTAAACCTATATAACATATAACCAAAAACCTAAACCTAAAACCTAATGTATTCTCAAATCCCTAAACCTAAGCCTACACCTAATCCTAATCTCAACTCCCTAACCTAAACCTAAACCTAAACTTAAAAAACCAAACCCAAACCCGATCCCGAACCCGAACCTGATTTTCTAAACCTAAACCTTAACCTATTCTCAATTCCCTAAACCTTTATCTTATAAACTATACCTAAACCTAAACCAATAACCTATAACCTAAACCTAAACCTGAAGCCTAAATACATTCTCGAATCCCTAAACCTAAACCTACACCTAATCCTAATCTCAACTCCCTAACCTAAACCTAGACCTAAACGTGAAAACCCAAACCTAAACCCGATCCTGAACCCAAACCCGATTTCCTAAACCTAAACATTAACCTATTCTTAATTCCATAAAGCTATATCTTATAACCTTAACCTAAACCCAAACCTAAACCTAAACCTAAACCTTAACCTAAACCTATAACCTATAACCAAAACCTAAACCTAAACCTAAACCTGTAACCTATAACCTAAACCTAAACCTAAAACCTAAATGTATTCTCAAATCCCTAAACCTAAACCTACACCTAATCCTAATCTCAACTCCCTAACCTAAACATAAACCTACACTTGAAAACTCAAACCTAAACCCGATCCCGAACCCGAACTTGATTTCCTAAACCTAAACCTAAACCTAAACCTATAACCTATAACCTAAACTAAACTTAAAACCTAAATGTATTCTCAAATCTCTAAACCTAAACCCACACCTAATCCTAATCTCAACACCCTAACCTAAACCTAAACCTAAACTTGAAAACCCAAACCTAAACTCGATCCCGAACCCAAACCCGATTTCCTAAACCTAAACATTAACCTATTCTCAATTCCATAAACCTATATCTTATAACCTTAACCTAAACCTAAACCTAAACCTTAACCTAAACCTATAACCTATAACCTTAACCTAAACCTAAACCTAAACTTGTAACCTATAACCTAAACCTAAACCTAAAACCTATATGTATTCTCAAATCCCTAAACCTAAAACTACACCTAATCCTAATCTCAACTCCCTAACCTAAACCTAAACCTAAACTTGAAAACTCAAACCTAAACTCGATCCCAAACCCAAACCCGATTTTCTAAACCTAAACCTTAATGTATTCTCAATTCCCTAAACCTAAACCTACACCTAATCCTAATATCAACTCCCTAACCTAAACCTAAACCTAAACTTGAAAATCCAAACCTAAACCCGATCTCGAACCCGAACCCCATTTCCTAAACCTAAACCTTAACCTATTCTCAATTCCCTAAACCTATATCTTATAACGTAAACCTAAGCCTAAACCTAAACCTAAACCTGTAACCTATAACCTAAACCTAAACCTAAAACCTAAATGTATTCTCAAATCCCTAAACCTAAACCTATACCTAATCCTAATCTCAACTCCCTAACCTAAAACTAAACCTAAACCCGACTCCGAACCTGAACCCGATTTCCTAAACCTAAACCTTAACCTATTCTTAATTTCCTAAACCAAAAGCTTATAACCTAAACCTAAGCCTAAACCTAAACCTTAACCTAAACCTAAACCTAAACCTAAACCTGTAACCTGTAACATAAACTTAAACCTAAAACCTAAATGTATTCTCAAATCCCTAAACCTAAACCTGTAACCTGTAACATAAACTTAAACCTAAAACCTAAATGTATTCTCAAATCCCTAAACCTAAACCTACACCTAATCCTAATCTCAACTCCCTAACCTAAACCTAAACCTAAACTTGAAAACCCAAACCAAAACCGGATCCTGAACCTAAACTTGATTTCCTAAACCTAAACCTTAACCGATTCTCAATTCCCTAAACCTATTGCTTATAACATAAATATATAGCTTAACCTAAACCTATAACCTATAACCTAAACATAAACCTAAAACCTAAATGTATTCTCAAATCCCTAAACCTAAACCTACACCTAATCCTAATCTCAACTCCCTAACTTAAACCTAAACTTAAACTTGAAAATCCAAACCTAAACCCGATCCCGAACCCGAACCCGATTTCCTAAACCTAAACCTTAACCTATTCTCAATTCCTTAAACCTATTCCTTATAACCTAAACCGAAAACTAAACCTATACCTTAACCTAAACCTAAACCTAAACCGATATAACATATAACCTAAACCTAAACCTAAAACCTAAATGTATTCTCAAATCCCTAAACCTAAACCTACACCTAATCCTAATCTTAACTCCCTAGCCTAAACCTAATCCTAAACTTGAAAACCCAAACCTAAACTCGATCCTGAACCCAAACCCGATTTCCTAAACCTAAAACTTAACCTATTCTCAATTCCCTAAACCTATAGTTTATAACCTAAACCTTAACCTAAACCTAAACCTAAACCTAAACCTGTAACCTATAACCTAAACCTAAACCTGTAACTTATAACTTAAACCTAAACCTAAAACCTAAATGTATTCTTAAATCCCTAAACTTAAACCTACACCTAATCCGAATCTCAACTACCTAACTTAAACCTAAACCTAAACTTGAAAACCAAAACCTAAAGCCGATCCCGAACCTGAACCCGATTTCCCAAACCTAAACCTTAACCTATTCTCAATTCCCTAAACCTATTGCTTATAACCTAAACCGAAACCTAAACCTATACCTTAACCTAAACCTAAACTTAAACCTATAACCTATAACCTAAAAATAAACCTAAAACCTAAATGTATTCTCAAATCCCTAAACCTAAATGTAACGCCCTGAAATCCGAGGGTCGAGCATAACTCAGCTCCCGAGTTTCAAAACATCACTTATGCAACATATTTAATGATGGATGTATGTTGTCTGTAAAAGTACATAAAACATGGAATAGATTACGCCAAACTGCAGACATAATTCAGGGATAAGTGAAGAATGCAAACGGAAGACTTAAAGGAACATAGGTGTACATGTGCAAGTACCTGAAATACGTATACATACCAAGTCATATTTACAAGTGTTGTTATCAAAATACAAGCATTTAAAAGACATTATCTATTCCAAAAGAAACCCAGAATTCCCGCGCATCAGGACATGGCTCACAAGAACCCGCCTGAAAACTGTATGAAAGAAAATGCAGCCTCATCATCCTCAAACTCCTGCTCTACCTCAGGGGTCGCATCAACATCTGCATCTTAGACAGAGTCTGGTGGGTGTTTAAACATTGCCCCAGAACGTGGGAGTGAGTGATCAACTTAGTGGAACAATAAAGCAAAGGTTAACATGTTATAAATTTAATCAAGCAGTAATGATAAAGCAGAAAAATCAAACATGCCCTAAGTACTCTTGTTAGTGCAAGGATGTATGTAGAATGATGCATGCCCTCGCCGGTACACCTTCAGCGTCTTCATCTTATGTTACGCATGACATCACCTGAAGTGCTCCACCTCTTCCAGGCACATGCAATGCGGTGCATGGATATGATTACAAGTTGTTATTAGTCCTTTTCATACAGTAGGATTGGGAAGCTAAGGTACCTTCCTCATATCAATTTCCAAACAGTGATCCATTCTAGGGTCGTCAGTCCTAGGTCATCTCATACAATCATATAGTTTTAGGTCGCTGTAAAGGGCTCGTCACCAATCAATGTATGCCTATCATACATTCGTTACTACAATAAGGCTCGTCACCTCAATGCGGTATCCAGGTATGCTCGAGGTCACTACAAAGGGCTCATCACCAATCAATGTAGGCCGACAGCACAAATATAGTGTCCCATACCACCATAATCGGCTCACGAGTCTAATTGCTCACTGGTCACTACGGGGAGGCTCGTCACCCCAGCGTAGGCCGACAGCTCGATCACGGTGTCCCATACCACCATGTCCGGCTCATGAGTCTTAGCGGATCAAGGTACAACGGTTAACAGGATTTCATCGGTAAGTTTGGTACCTTAGATTAATACAATAGCGTCCATACACGGTGAACATACATCGGACAATCGGGTTACTTGACGAACTTGACTAGCACGAGCGCACGTTGGGTTGAACGACATAGTGTGCGCAAACACTCTGCGTGGCCAAACCACTGCCGACAACTCTAATACGACTTGGGTTTGTCAAATCACGTCCTTTGTGGCGAAAGCAACCTCAATCACGAACTCAAAGCCGATTACCGATTTCCTGCATCATTCCATAGTCCCAAACACATTCCATTACAACAGATATTCATATAAACAATTTAGAATAGTAATAGAACAACAATTCACATCATGTAGTATGTGAGCATTTGAAGAATATCAACTCAACATGGATTTACACATAGGTAATGCTTGAAGTTAAACAACAAAGAATGTGACTTGCATGTGGGATATCATACACACCAATAGGAGAGTTGAGGATCGCTTCTCAACGCCCACAAATAGGATAGTATGATACCCTTTAGACCAAACAGATATTTCTACAAACACTTAGAATACATAGTTCAACATACATGACGCATGTTGAAATACACGCATTTGGACAATTCCTTTTACCAAGGAGTTGTCACACATACAATTAGCACAAGTACACGACAGATAATCATGGCAAGTACATGTTCATATTTTATACGTATACCGTACTTCCTACACATACATAAAATACACAAATCTCAATATAACACATACATATTAGGAATGCAAAATAAACATAGCATTTGACATGTGAAATTACATCCATAACAAGAATAAACCATTAGCTGACATTGAAAGCCTGGAAAACCATAACCCATATGATTAAAGTTTGCACCTTAAACTAGAAATAACACACCGAATTGATTCAGACGATATGTCTTCGTCAACGGCGACTAGACAACCTAAGGTAAGAATAGAAATGAGATACAACACACATAAACTATTCTAAGCTCTAAAACAGATTAGGGTTAGGTTAACTTACCCAAGGATGAACTTAGAATCACCGGAATAGCGATTCAAAAGTGATGGTTTAAGGATGTAAAGTAACAGGAAAGAATCTCAAATGATTCACCAACTTCTCTCTCACTTACTCTCTCTTTTCCTCTCTCTTTCTTAGCTAGGGTTAGAAAATTCGTATGGAAAAGAGAGTGAGGGTTTTAAGGTTTATATATAGGCCTAACATTGATGAAAATAACCCTAGGGCCAAGGTATACTTAGGTTATAACCAAAATAGGCCTCTCTCGATCCAACGAAACACTTCTGGTGGGCTTTTTTCCACGTGCGGTCGGACTTAAGCTCACTGACCATGGATCTAGGTTAGGCTAAGTTTTCGTACCGATCGGATCTACAGATCAGCCGTGGCGGACCACACTCAATTCAACGGTCACCGAAACTCGATCAGGTCCACAAGCATCATGACATGCCTGGGCCACCTTCCCTGATCAGAGGGTGAAATTGGGTCAGAATCCAACGGTTAGATTGCTTAAAATCGTCGCGCAAGCGACACGACTCAGATTTCATAAAATCATATTTAATTTCTCACCGTTCTCACACTCTTCACTCCGGACTCAATCAAATCGACCCAGAACATCATCTGGACTTAATTTTTGAGGTGATGGCCAAGTCCAACATAGTGACCATAAATGCCTAAGATCATCGCTATTGGACTTTCGACGCGCGCTCCAGGTCCGATCCAGAACTTCTAAAAATTCCCAAGAGCAACTGGATTTAGCATTGAATCCCAGATTTCAGAGTAACATAGCGCTAACTATTCTACAGGGTTTGAGTCCTGCAGATCAAATTTAAAGTGATTGATGCAAATTTCACAAGCAATCGAGTTAAGCGCTAATTACCCCGCAAATAACTTCTAAGGAAAAATAGAGGTAGTACTTGGGTCTTGGCACAAAATTTTCTGGGTCATTACAATCTAACCCCCTTATAGAAAAATTTCATCCTCGAAATTTATACCTTCTCATATTCTTCAAGGATCTGAGGGTAGCTCTTTCTGACCTCAGCTTCAGTTTCCCAAGTAGCCTCTTCTTCACTATGATGCGCCCATAGTACTTTCACAAGAGGGATGACCTTGCTATGCAATACCTGCTCCTTCCTGTCTAGAATACGCGTCGGTCGCAGTACATATGTGGCATCCTCGCTCAACTGCACCTGCTCCCAACTGATAATATGCTAAGGATCAGGAACGACTTCTTCAGCATAGGAACATGAAATACGTTATGCATGCCCGCAAGAGGTGTGGGCAAAGCAAGGCGGTATGCTACCGCTCCACCTCAATTCAGAACTTGAAATGGACCAATAAATCTCGGCGTAAGCTTTCCCTTCTTACCGAACCGCAGAACTCCCTTCATAGGGGAAACCTTAAGAAACACATGGTCTCCACCTCAAACTCAAACGGTCGCCACCTCGTATCAGCGTAACTCTTCTGCCTGCTCTGGGCTGTCAGAAGTCGACGTCGAATAATGTCAACTTTCTCTGAAGTCGCCTGCACCAACTCCGGGCCAATCAAACTATGCTCGCCAACTTCTGCCCAACAATGCGGTGCTCTGCACGGGCGACCATATAACGCCTTGTAGGGAGCCATGCCGATACTCGCCTGGAAACTGTTATTGTAAGCGAACTCTGAATAAGGGAGACAATCATCCTAACTGTCCTTGAAATCCAAAACACAAGCTCGCAACATGTCTTCCAGAACCTGATTCACATGTTCCTCTGCCCATCTGTCTGCGGATGAAACTCGGTGCTAAACTTCAATTTCACAATCATCGCTTCCTAGATACGAGTCCAAAAGATAGATGTGAAACGCGTGCCTTTGTCAGACACAATCTCCAAAAGAACTCCATGCAGACATACAATCTCCTTGATATACAACCTAGCCAACTTGTCTGCAGAGTTTGTGACTATGATCGGTAAGAAATGAGCTGACTTCGTCAATCGGTCGACGATCACCCAAATAGAGTCATGTCCCTTCCTCGTTCCTGGCAACCCTAAAATAAAATCCATAGAGATGAAGTCCCACTTCCATTTTGCTATGGGCATGGGCAGAAGCGGCCCAGGAGGTCGGCGATGCTCTGCCTTGGCCTGCTGGCACGTGAGACAACGAGATACATACTCAGCAATGTGAACCTTCATGTTGTCCCTCCAATAAGATCTTCTCATATCTTGATACATCTTCGTGCTACCTGGATGCATTGCAAGCTTAGAACTATGGGCTAACTCGAGAACCTCCCGTCTCAAGTCAGGAATGTCTGGGACACAACCGGCTACGAAATCGTAGGCCCCCATCTGAACCAACACTCCACTCAAAGTTCTCATCTGTACCAACCCGCTTTCTCATCTTCGCCAAAAGCTCATCATCTGCCTGAGCTGCAACGATCCTCTCGTCAATGAGGGGCTGTACACGAATGTGTGCGGTAACCTTATACGGCTCTTCCACCGTAAGTTTCTGCTCAAAGTCTCGCACAAACTCCAACATGTCCCATTCTACTATCATTAGCAGAGCCACAAACTCTATAGCCTTCTTGCGACTCAACGCGTCTGCCACAAGGTTCGCCTTGCCCGGATGGTAAGAAACATCGAACTTAAAGTCTTTCAATGTTTCCATCCATCGGCGCTGCCTCATATTCAAATCACGCTGCATGAAAATATACTTAAGGCTCTTGTGGTCCCAAAAGAGCTCGAACTCCTCTCCATAGAGGTAATGTCTCCAGAACTTTAATGTGAAAATGACAGCTGCCAACTCCAGGTCGTGTGTAGGGTAATTCTCTTCGTGTTTCCTCAATTATCTCAAAGCATAAGCAATCACCCTGTCCTTCTGCATAAGGACACAACCCAGGCCAACGCGAGAGGCGTCAGTATATATCGTATACTTAACCCCTTGCTCTGGCAATACTAGCACAGGGGTGGACGTCAACTTGTCCTTCAGCTCTTGAAAAGCTACCTCCGCCCTGTCATTCCAAGCAAACTTCAAATCTTTCCGTGTCAACTAAGACAATGATCTGGCTATCTTCGAGAAGTCTCATATGAAGCGTTGATAATAGCCTGCTAGACCCAGAAAACTTCTTACCTCAGTAACTGAACCAGGCTGCTTCCAGTCCTGAACTGCAACTACCTTAGCAAGATCGATAGCTATCCCTTCCTTGGGCACCACATGTCCCAGGAACTTGACTTCCTCTTTCCAGAAATCACATTTCTTGAACTGCGCAAAAAGCTGATTCTTCCTAAGAGTATCCAAGACCGCTCTTAAGTGCTCCTCGTGCTCTTCCTGACTCGTAGAATATATCAAGATGTCATCGATAAAGACAATGACGAATCGGAACAAGAATGGCCGAAACACCCTGTTCATCAGATCCATGAACATGGCCGGTGCGTTCGTAAGACCAAACGACATCACAAGGAACTCATAGTGACCGAAGCTAGTCCTGAAAGCGGTCTTCTGCACGTCCTCATTCTTGACGCGCAACTGGTGATACCCTGACTGCAGATTAACCTTCAAAAAGTACCGTGCCCCCTTTAACTGATTAAACAGATCATCAATCCTAGGCAAATGGTACTTATTCTTCACAGTTACTAGATTCAACTTGCGATAATCAATACATAATCGCAAGGAACCATCTTTCTTCTTAAAAAACAGGACAGGTGCTCCCCAAGGAGACACACTAGGCCGAATAAAGCCCAAATTCAACAAACCATCTATCTGCTTCCTCAATTCCTCCATTTCACTCGGAGGCATATGATAGGTGGGCAAAGAAATGGGCACCGCACCAGGCATGAGATCGATAGTAAAATTAATCTCGCACTGAGGAGGTAATCCAGGAATCGACTCAAACACATCTTCAAACTCCCGAACTACAGGCGTGCTTTCAAAAGCCGATCCAGCTATACTCTCCAACAGAGAAGTATAATAATCAAGACGAAAAGGGTGACTGACCTGAACTGGGAAAGTAACTATCTCGCCCTCAGGTCCATGGATTGTCACCGACCTTGCTTCACAATCTATCTCTGCTCGCAACCTCGTGAGCCAATCCATACCCATAATAACATCGTAATGGAAAAGAGGTGCGACAAAAAGATCAACAAGAATCGATCCACTCCCAAGATCAATCAAACAATCCAAACAACGCTTATTCATAGCAGAGGAGATCCCTGTAGCAGTAGTGAGCGTCACTCCTTTTATAGAAATAGTGCCCAAGCTCAGACGCCTAACTGCTGCATACGATATAAGAGAAGTAGTGGACCCTGTATCTACCAATATAGAAATGAGAATACCTTCAATGTAACCTCGAAGGATCTCAGCACCAAGTCAGACATAGGCGCTTCAGCTGAGAGCGCATGAACTCGAGCCTGCAGCTGACGATTCGGCGGAGGAACCATGAACCGCTAAGGTGGCCTAAAGCTAAGTACAGAAGGTCTGAAGGATGGATGAGCTGACGCTGAACGAAGAGGTGGAGGTGATATAACCTAAGGCATCGGACGACTGATCCTCTGCGGTGGAGTAAATCCACTATCCCGCATACGCGAAAAGTAAGTACGATCCAAATGCCCCATCTTCCCACAGTACGAACAGCGAAGATCAACAAGCACCTGCTGAGCGGGCGGCGCTGAACGCCTCGGAGGAGAATCTGCCCGTGGCCTCTTGTCAAGAGATGGTGTACTCTGAAAGTCAGGTCGTGGTCTGGGAACCATAGGTGCTCGCATACGGGACGACCTATCCCCATCCTGCTCAGCTCGCAAGGACATGCTCACCAACTCCATATAGGAAGATATGCTAGCATAACACATCTTCGATCGGATCTCAGACCTCAATCCCTCAGAAAAGCATCGCATCCGCATCGGCTAATCGCTCAGAATCAAGGGAGCATAGCGACCTAGCTCAGTGAACCGGTTCTCATATTCCGTCACCGACATCCCTCCCTGACGGAGGTGAAGGAACTCACTCTCCTTCTCATGTCGGTACGTAACTGGGAAATACTTCTCGTGGAAGCGTGCCTCAAACGCTTGCCACAACCACTCATACCCTTCCTCAATAGTGCGAAGAACACTGTCCCACCATAAACTGGCCTCCTTTTCAAACATGAAGGAGGTAAGCTCGACCTGCTCAACCTCAGAATAGTGCAGTGGTCTCAGCATCTTAGAGATGCTATCAATCCAGTACTCGGCCTCCTCGGGTCTATGAGAACCTGCAAATGTGGGAGGTCGTAAGCGTTGGAATCGCTCAAAAGTGTCGCTCACACTAACGCTCCCAGATGGGTGCATAGGTGAAGCAGGTGGAGTCGCCCCCGCCAATTGAGCAAAGATGCCAGCCATGGAAGACAGAAACTGCTACTGCTGGTGCTGCTGCATCAACATCATCATTTGCTCAAACCTATCAGAAGGTGGAGCAGACGAAGATACACGGTTCGGCTTAGGAACCGAAAGCGTGACTGGAGGAGCCATAGGTGGAATCACAGGTGTCGGCCCAACACCAGAATGAGATGGGCCCGACTGTAGATCCGTCTGGCTATTGCTTAGGGGAGAAACCCTGGCAAGCGACTCAACCAAGGAGAGACGAGCCGAAGTCTTCGAACCCTTAGGAGGCATGCCCTACACTTAATAGAGGATGCAACCTGTAAGATTCAACATCCACATAATCCACCCACACAGCAATCACAGCACAACTTCAATGATAAACAACATGCATTCCATTTAACAAAATTGTCGCAATACAAGAAGTGCAGCATTACATGAATCATGACAGGGAAAGCATGTGAACCAAAACATCTAAAACTTCAACCAACAAACAACTTCCAACTACAAAGCCAACAACGGCTACACACAAAAGAAACAACAAAACAAAGCAAAGAATGACTACAACGACAACTACTCGTCAAAATCAGGAGATGGAGGCGGGGCACCCTTATCCTGCAAGCAACACAGGATAGACTTCAGAGTTCGAGTCACCTTCTTGAACTTATGCTTCACAAGGCCTCGAAGATCCATGATATCCTGGGGTAGAACAACATTCCCTTCCTTAAGCCGAGCGATACGGGCATCCCTAGTAGCCTGATCTGCGCTCTGCTCTGGTGCCACAGGAGGAGAACTCTCACTCGTATCCTGTGCCTCTCCTCTTCCTCGTCCTACTCTGTTTCTTCTTCAATCTCAGCTCCACCCTCGGCATAACTCTCTTCCTCATCGCTCTTTGACTCATCCTCACTTCCTGAGGCTTGCCGACGAGGACTAATTTCCATCTGCTTAAGGGTCGTCAGATTAATGTGGCGAACAGGTACTGGCTTTTCTGCCCTAAGCCTATAGCTAAAATCATGTGCAAGCTTACAAATGAGTCGGCCAAATGGGAGCGATTCGGTCCTCTTAGTCGAACGAGCGATAAGGATAATCTGACGCAAGATGTACGTCGGCACACATAACTTCGCTCCTTGCCCCACCTGATACAGAAAATCTACCATCAGGCCCGTACACTCCCTGTGGTTGCTCTACCTTAGATATACATTGAACGTACACATGTGGTGAAGCAAGCGGAAGTCATCCGTCATGTTGGTAGCTAGAAGGCTTCTACTAGGCTGCCACTCAACCAGATGACCACACAAGAGCTGGGTGCGATGATCCCTCTCGCGCATACTGTTCAAATTCTTCTCACTGGTATGCACCTCATCAAGTGGCACATTTAGGAGTCGGGATATCAAAGCGACGTTGACCGTGGCCTCCCGACCATTACCACAAGGAATCTTGAACTGTAGAGGCTCCAGTGAAGGATCACGAATGTTGACATAAAAAGCTTGAACAGTGCTTGCATTGGCGTGATATTCACCCTTAAACAAGGGACACCAAACAGTCCCTTCCAGGCGCTCCAACAACAGAAACTCGCCGAATAGCCGCGGATCAACATGAGCCTCAAAAAGGACCCTACGGCCTTCATAGACTCCATGAGATAACTTTGCCAACAAGGTTCTTCTAATGGGAGCTTGAGGATCAAGGTCCCGCTTGGTCTGAAACTCACGAGTGGCAATCGTGCTCGCGGCTGTACCTCTCGGCCTCCTTGCATGGGTTGGGCGGCTAGGCCCAGCTTCATCCATGGGTGCTCTCTTCTTCCCCATTAAAGAAAGAAGGGTAGAGATGGAAAAGATGGCCGTGATAAACTTAAAGAGGGCCATGAGAAATGGGAAGAATGGTGAAGCTTCCACACACTTGAGATCCCAAAGAAGGATTTGGGAGCTCAAATGAGAGGAAAAGAGAGTGAAATCAGCAATGGGGGTGAGGTTTTGAGATGGGTTGAATGGGTGTGCACGAAAATGGAAGAAGAAGGAGATTTGGGAGGGATTTTAGTGGAGTTTTGAGAGAAACTTGAAGAAAAGGAGAGCTTGGGAGGGTGTTTTGTGAAGGAGAGAGGGTTTAGAAAGACCTAATACTGAGCAACCATGGAGGGGTGGGCCACACTAGGCCCCAAAGTTGTCAGCCCGAGCCGGCCCGCCCGGCCTGGTCCGCTGGGCGACAAGGGCTCGCCGAACTGGCGAGATCATCGCCGGTCTCTGGACCGTCCGGCGATGACTCACCATTTGGGCGAGGTCCTCCTAGCCTCTTAGCTCTAAAATGATGTGGGTCCCCCCTAGGTCCCCCTGAAAATGCCCCGATAGGCCCCTTTGCTCTGTTTCAACGCCTATCGGGCCATTCGAGTTAAATTCTGATACAAACACAGATTTACTGACAATCGAAGGGTTGAGATGGGGATATAAACCATCTAGACTCATTAATAGATGGTCTAGAAGAGATTTTGGGTCGCTGTGTGTGATCAGAAGTGCGCACAGACTCGATCTCGGCGATCATTTTTAGTAAACTTTCGCTGTTAGAAGCAACGGGACATGAACATAAATTCTACGATCAACTTGCACCCAAATACACTAAGGTGGCGACAGCGTGCAGTGTGTGACCATAACCCAGGTCCGGTTTAATCCAATTCATGCTTTGATACCAACTTGTAACGCCCTAAAATTCGGGGGTCGAGCATAACTCAGCTCTCGAGTTTCAAAACATCACTTATGCAACATATTTAATGATGGATGTATGTTATTTATAAAAGTACATAAAACATGGAATAAATTATGCCAAACTACAGACATAATTCAGGGATAAGTGAAGAACGCAAGCGGAAGACTTAAAGGAACATAGGTGTACATGTGCAAGTCCCTGAAATACGTATACATACCAGGTCATATTTACAAGTGTTGCTATCAAAATACAAGCATTTAAAAGACATTATCTATTCCAAAAGAAACTCAGAATTCCCGCGCATCAGGACATGGCTCACAAGAACCCGCCTGAAAACTGCATGAAAGAAAATGCAGCCTCATCATCCTCGAACTCCTGCTCTGCCTCAGGAGTCGCATCAACATCTGTATTTAAGACAGAGTCTGGTGGGTGTTTAAACACCGCCCCAGAACGTGGGAGTGAGTGATCAACTCAGTGGAACAATAAAGCAAAGGTTAACATGTTATCAATTCAATCAAGCAGTAATGATAAAGTAAAAAAATCAAACATGCCCTAAGTACTCTTGTTAGTGCATGGATGTATATATAATGATGCATGCCCTCGCCGGTACACCTTCAGCATCTTCATCTTACGTTACGCATGACATCACCTCAAGTGCTCCACTTCTTCCAGGCACATGCAATGCGGTGCATGGATATGATTACAAGTTGTTATTAGTCCTTTTCATACAACAGGATTAGGAAGCTAAGGTACCTTCCTCATATCAATTTCTAAACAGTGATCCATTCTAGGGTCGTCAGTCCTAGGTCATCTCATACGATCATATGGTTTTAGGTCACTGCAAAGGGCTCGTCACCAATCAATGCACGCCTATCATACCTTCGTTACTACAATAAGGCTCATCACCTTAATGCGGTATCCAGGTATGCTCGAGGTCACTACAAAGGGCTCATCAAAAATCAATGTAGGCCGATAGCACGAATATAGTGTCCCATACCACCATAATTGGCTCACGAGTCTGGTTGCTCACTGGTCACTACGGGGAGGCTCGTTACCCCAGCGTAAGCCGACAGCTCTACCACAGTGTCCCATACCACCATGTCCGGCTCATGAGTCTTAGCGGATTAACGTACAACGGTTAACAGGATTTCATCGATAAGTTTAGTACCCTAGATTCATACAATAGCGTCCATACATGGTGAACATACATCGGACAATCGGGTTACTTGACGAACTTGACTAGTACGAGTGCACATTGGGTTGAACGACATAGAGTGCGCAAACACTCCGCGTGGCCAAACCACTGCCGACAACTCTAATACGACTCGGGTTCGTCAAATCACGTCCTTTGTAGCGAAAGCAACCTCAGCCACGAACTCAAAGCCGATTATCGATTTCCTGGACCATTCCATAGTCCCAAACACATTCCATTACAACAGATATTCATATCAACAATTTAGAATAGTAATAGAACAACAATTCACATCATGTAGTATGTGAGCATTTGGAGAATATCAACTCAACATGGATTTACACATAGGTAATGCTTGAAGTTAAACAACAAAGAATGTGACTTGCATGTGGGATATCATACACACCAATAGGAGAGTTGAGGATCGCTTCTCAACGCCCACAAATAGGATAGTATGCTACCCTTTAGACCATACAGACATTTCTACAAACACTAAGAATACATAGTTCAACATACATGACGCATGTTGAAATACACGCATTTGGACAATTCCTTTTACCAAGGAGTTGTCACACATACAATTAGCACAAGTACATGACAGATAATCATGGCAAGTACATGTTCATATTTTATATGTATACCGTACTTCCTACACATACATAGAATACACAAATCTCAATATAACACATACATATTAGGAATGCAAAATAAACATAGCATTTGACATGTGAAATTACATCCATAACAAGAATAAACAATTAACTGGCATTGAAAGCCTTGAAAACCATAACCCATACGATTAAAGTCCGCACCTTAAACCAGAAATAGCACACCGAACTGATTCAGACGATATGTCTTCGTCAACGGCGACTAGACAACCTAAGGCAAGAATAGAAATGAGATACAACACACATAAACTATTCTAAGCTCTAAAACAGATTAGGGTTAGGTTAACTTACCTAAGGATGAACTTAGAATCGCTGGAATAACGATTCAAAAGTGATGGTTTAAGGATGTAAAGTAATAGGAAAGAATCTCAAATGATTCACCAACTTCTCTCTCACTTACTCTCTCTTTTCCTCTCTCTTTCTTAGCTAGGGTTAGGAAATTCGTATGGAAAAGAGAGTGAGGGTTTTAAGGTCTATATATAGGCCTAACATTGATGAAAATAACCCCAGGGCCAAGGTATGCTTCGGTTATAACCAAAACAGGTCTCTCTCGATCCAACGGAACACTTCCGGTGGGCCTTTTTCCACGTGCGGTCGGACTTAAGCTCACTGACCATGGATCTAGCTTAGGCTGAGTTTTTGTACCGATCGGATCTACAGATCAGCCGTGGCGGACCACACTCAATTCAACGGTCACTGAAACTCGATCAGGTCCACAAGCATCATGACATGCCTGGACCACCTTCCCTGATCAGAAGGTGAAATTGGGTCAAAATCCAATGGTCAGATTGCTTAAAATCATCGCGCAAGCGACACAACTTAGATTTCATAAAATCATATTTAATTTCTTAAAGTTCTCACACTCTTCACTCTGGACTCAATCAAATCGAGTCAGAACATCATCTGGACTTAATTTTTGAGGTGATGGCCATGTCCAACATAATGACCATAAATGCCTAAGATCATCGCTATTGGACTTTCGACGCGCGGTCCAGGTCCGATCCAGAACTTCTAAAAATTCCCAAGAGCAATTGGATTTAGCGTTGAATCTCAGATTTCAGAGTAACATAGCGCTAACTATTCTACAGGGTTTGAGTCCTGCATATCAAATTTAAAGTGATTGATGCAAATTTCACAAGCAATCGAGTTAAGCGCTAATTACTCCACAAATAACTTCTAAGGAAAAATAGAGGTAGTACTCAGGTCTTGGCACAAAATTTTTTGGGTCATTTCACTAAACCTACACCTAATCCTAATCTCAACTCCCTAACCTAAACCTAAACCTAAACTTGAAAACTCAAACCTAAACCCGATCATGAACCCGAACCCGATTTCCTAAACCTAAACCTTAATGTATTCTCAAATCCCTAAACCTAAACCTACACCTAATCCTAAACCTAAACCTTAACCTATTCTTAATTCCCTAAACCTATAGCTTATAACCTAAACATAAGCCTAAACCTAAACCTAAACCTTAACCTAAACCTAAACCTAAACCTAAACCTGTGACCTGTAACATAAACCTAAACCTAAAACTTAAATGTCCCTAAACCTAAACCTACACCTAATCCTAATCTCAACTCCCTAACCTAAACCTAAACCTAAACTTAAAAACCAAAACCTAACCCCGATCCCGAACCCGAACTCGATTTCCTAAACCTAAACCTTAACCTATTCTTAATTCCCTAAACTTATTCCTTATAACCTAAAGCGAAACCTAAACCTATAACCTATAACCTAAATATAAACCTAAAACCTAAATGTATTCTCAAATCCCTAAACCTAAACCTACACCTAATCCTAATCTCAACTCCCTAACGTAAACCTAAACCTAAACTTGAAAACTCAAACCTAAACCCGATCCCGAACCCGAACCTGATTTCCTAAACTTAAACCTTAATGTATTCTCAAATCCTTAAACCTAAACGTACACCTAATCCTAAACCTAAACCTTAACCTATTCTTAATTCCCTAAACCTATAGCTTATAACCTAAACATAAGCCTAAACCTAAACCTAAACCTTAACCTAAACCTAAACCTAAACCTAAACCTGTGACCTGTAACATAAACCTAAACCTAAAACTTAAATGTCCCTAAACCTAAACCTACACCTAATCCTAATCTCAACTCCCTAACCTAAACCTAAACCTAAACTTGAAAACCCAAACCTAAACCCGAACCCGATTTCCTAAACCGAACCATTAACCTATTCTCAATTCCCTAAACCTATAACTTATAACCTAAACCTAAACCTATAACCTCTAAACTAAACCTAAACCTAAAACCTAAATGTATTCTCAAATCCCTAAACCTAAACCTACACCTAATCCTAATCTCAACTCCCTAACGTAAACCTAAACCTAAACTTGAAAACTCAAACCTAAACCCGATCATGAACCCGAACCCGATTTCCTAAACCTAAACCTTAATGTATTCTCAAATCCCTAAACCTAAACCTACACTCTAAACTCTCTAACCAACCTAAACCTAAACCATAATCTATAACCTAAACTAATGTTTTATGGAAACCCTTCTAAACCTAAACCTAACCTATCTCAATCCCTAAACCTATAACCTATAACTAACCTAAACCTAAACCTAAACCTACTATAACCTAAACCTAAACCTAACACCTAAACCTATAAACCTAAAACCAAACCTAATGTTAACCTAAACCTAACCGATCCAACCCTACCAATTCCTAAACCTACACCTAATCCTAATCTCAATCCCTTCCCTACTATAACCTAAACCTAAACCTATAACTTAACAAACCAAAACCTAAACCCGATCCAGAAACCTACTCTGAATTTCCTAAACCTAAACCTCTAACCTATTCTTAATCCTCCCTAAACTAACTAACTTAAACCAACCTAAATCATCCAGACCTATTCAACCTAAACCTAACTACCTATCCTAAACCTAAACTAACCTAAACCTAAACTAAACCTAAAACCTAAATGTATCTCAAAACAAATCACCTAAACCTAAACCTAACTAACCTAATCCTAAATCTCAACTCCTAACCTAAACCTAAACCTAAACTTGAAAACCAAACCTAAACCCGATCTACGATTACAACTAACTTAAAATTCAAGTTAATCTATGACTTTTTTAGGCCACACCACATACTAATGTATTCTCAAATCCCTAAACCTAAACCTACACCTAATCCTAATCTCAACTCCCTAACCTAAACCTAAACCTAAACTTGAAAACCCAAACCTAAACCCGATCCTGAACCCGAACCCGATTTCCTAAACCTAAACCTAAACCTAAACTTGAAAACCTAAACCTAAACCCGATGTCGAACCCGAACCCGATTTCCTAAACCTAAACCTTAACCTATTCTCAATTCCCTAAACCTTAACCTATAACCTAACCTAAACCTAAACCTATTACCCGCACTTATAACCTAAACCTATAACCTAAACCTAAGCCTAAAACTTAAACCTGAACCTAAAATCGAAATGTATTCTCAAAGCCTTAAACCTAAACCTACACCTAATCCTAATCTCAACTCCCTAACCTAAACTTAAACCTAAACTTGAAAACCCAAACCTAAACCCGATCCCGAACCTGGACCCGATTTCCTAAACCTAAACCTTAACCTTAACCTGTTCTCAATTCCCTAAAGCTATAACCTATATACTATAACCTATAACTAAAACCTAAACCTAAACTTTAACCTAAACCAAAACCTAAAACCTAAACCTTAACCTATAACCTATAACTTATAACCTATAACCTAAAACCTAATCCTAAACCTAAACCTATAACCTAAAACCTAAAACCTAAACCTAAACCTATAACCTAAATGTATTATCAAATCCTTAAACCTAGACCTACACCTAATCCTAATCTTAACTCCCTAATCTAAACCCAAACCTAAACTTGAAAACCCAAACCTAAACTCGATCCCGAACCCAAACCCAATTGCTGTAATAAGTAGCCCAATCACATGGCAAGAAACAAGAATGTATCCCTTTTAACACATGCCCCTTTTTACAAAGCTTTAATTTTTGTTGTTGTTTCTATTAACTTGAATTGAAACACTTTTTTGCATTAGTTTTATTTTAATGATCAGTTTTATTTTAAAAAAGTGCCCACTTTTTTAGAAGAAGTTTATGCAATTCTTCATGATTCTGAATTATAATGTTTTATTGGTTTAATATATATATATATATATATATATATAATTTTTCCAGATGAAAGACACACAAAGAAAATTGTTGCTGATTTTTTTCCTTTTTTAATTTATGATGTTAAACTTATATGTATTTTATGCGTGGATGAATGTAATTTGGATAAGATTGTTTGTATTTGGATGGATGTGGTTTATGTTTGGATGAATGTAGTTTATGCTGGATTTACGTAGTTTGGGTTTAGATGAATATGAATGTGAATTTGATGAAATATATCATATAACAGGTGTATATCAGGAAGAATACGATGAAATATATTGCAACAGGTGTATATTGATCCTCTCAAATTTGAAAATGTGCTTTGAAGGCTCATAAGGGACGGTCCATGACAGTCCTTTTTAAGGACGGTTTGTGGCCGTCCTTTGAAGGCACATAAGAGACGGTCCATGACAGTCCTTTTTAAGGACAGTCCATGACCATCCTTTTAAAGGACAGTCCATAGCCGTCCTTTGAATGGCGATAAGAGACAGTCCATTATAGTCCTTTTTAAGGATGGTCCATGACCGTCCTTTTAAAGGACGGTCTATAGCCGTCCTTTGAAGGCTCATTAGAGACGGTTTATAACAGTCCTTTTTAAGGACGGTCCATGACTGTCCTTAAAAAGGATTGTCGATGGCTGTCCTTTAAAAGCTCATAAGAGACGGTCCATGACTGTCCCTTTTAAGGACGGTCCACGACCGTCCTTTTTTCGTCAATAAGAATGACGGTTTTCGACCGTCATTTAAGTAATATGACACGTCAAAATTTGATGGCCCTTGCGATGGTCCATGACCATCCTTTTTGGTCATTTGAGACGGTTTTGGACCATCCTTTTTTTGTAGTTTTGACGTAGTGTACCATAAAATGATTTGGAAAATTATATGGATGGCATGGGTGAAACACATACATGGAGACCTTCTGATAACTTTTTGAGATTGTTTCGGATGAAAATGCCTTAAACCTTGGTTTAGGAGACGTACGGACCTAGAGTGAAGCAGAAGTTACCTTCGGTTTCAACCCTTGAGAAAGTGACGTATCGGCTACTCCCCGGGGCACCGGCTAATAGTTGGTGCTCGGTGGTCTGTGGGCCCCGCCACCATGTATGTGTTTCATTCATGCCGCCCATATATTTCTCCAGATCATTTAATGGTAGGAATCTAAAAACGAGCGATACTCCAATCACTGGCGAACAACATTACAGGGAACAATGATGAATGACCATTGTAGACCACTAAAATGATCCCTCTCATTTTTGGGATCATGCCCTAAAATGATATGTAAAAATAGAGGAACGATCGTGCCTTTCACTATAAAAACAGATGTACGGAATGGATGTAACACATATGTCATGGTTGGGCCCATGGATGGTTACAGGGGGAGTAGCCAATCCATTATCACGTGGATTATACGGAAGAATATATGAGCTTTGGAAGGGCCGAATGTAGCCTTTCACATGCACCTTTTATAGACCTTCTTCTTCTTTTTTCATTTTTATAGAAAAGAGAAGATCCAGGGACCAACTACTAGAGAGGGACGTTGTTTGTCCTTGTTCGAAATCCTCTTCCACTATGAGGTCCGTATTTTATTTTATACTGTAGGCATTTTGCTAAGGTAAAGGATGATTAGAGTCAAGAAAGTTCCCATGCGAAGGATCGTGGTACTGGGTTCCCATGCACATTGGATCTTGGCTGTAATGTTATAAGGATCGTGCTTTTTGCCCGCACATGAGTTGCGGTCATCATGTTACATGGGTCGTGGTTGGCAGATGTTATAGGTCGTGGTTGTCATGCTAGATGAGTGGTGGTCGTCATGTTATAAGGATCGTGCTTTTCACTGCCCTGTGAACCACGACCCTTTGAGTGATTCCTAAGTGTAAATCATGACACCTATATAACTGTGAACCACGACCCATATAACATGTCAACCAAAATGTAACACAGTGGGGCCAATGAGTTAGGAATATAACACAACCCTTACAACCGCGACCCTTACCACATGACAATCACGACCCTCACCACGACCTACGTGACATTCTATTGCACCCAAAAAATACATTAACTGTGAACTTCATAAGATGACTATAAAATTGAGAAGTGAACTTTCATTTAATTACAAGAATAATAGGACATTGGATCGTGGTCTTGATGAACAATGGCTCACAACTGTACATGGGTCGTACAACGTCGTTGCCAACCACGATCCATATACCGTGAAAACCACAACCTATGTAACATGAGAACCATGACCCATATTAGCTGACAACCATGACCCGTAACATAACAATCATGACCCCGTTGTGTGATCATGGTTCACATGCACAATTGATCGTGGTTCTCATCAAGTTTGGATCGTGATTACGATGAACAATGGATCATTGTTATATATCGGTCATTGAACGTGGTTACCATAAAGGAAGAATGCGAGAAGGACTCAATGTCTTCATCGAATATCTTCTCCATTATCTTGATTGAAAGAGCAACGAAATCCATGAATGATTAAGGTGTTGCAATGGGCCGTTGATCGTGGTTGACAACCACGATCCATATATCGTGACAACCACGACCCATGTAACATGAGAATCATGACCCTCATCAGCTGACAACCACAACCCCTCTAGCTTAAAAACCATGAGCCATATAACATGATAACCACGACCCAATGAGTTGGGCCTTGCACAGTCCAGTGAAAGGCATGATCCTTATAACATAACAACCACGACTCATTCTGGGTCAAAACCATGACCCTTCGAGTGGTTCGTGGTTGTCATTCACAGTGGGTCGTTGTCGTCAACCACGACCCATTGTGGATTACAACCATGAACCAATGTGGATGATAACCATGACCCATTTAAGATGACAATCAGTCACCTGCATTACTGACAACTTGTACCCATTCATTTTTTTTTGCAGAATAACTAATATTGGAAGGAGTATGGGTTGTAGGGCTATATGATGTTATTATGATGGAGAGAGTGTGTATGACAATGGAATGTTTACCTATAATGGTGGAGACTTAAAGGGATTTATTGTGAGTGATGATATCACTTATCGACAGTTACTAGATAAAATGCATCAGATTACGAAGACTGCATCGGATGAATTCAATTTGATAATTAAAGTTATGTACGGTGATGCAATTCGTGGATTCCTATGCCCACATACAATCAAAGACGATGAAGATCTCGAAGCATACATGTTATTTTGTGGATAGACTCTTTCAACACAAATACCATTATATGTAGAGAAAGTGAGGTGTTGTCCTTTCGTTGAGGATTACAACATAGATTATACCTTACATTCAAACCCATCATCTCTTCATTTGTAGCCTTCAAGCAATGATCGGATAGTTGATGATTTTGATATACCTGACCCTTCAAGTAATGATAGATATCACGACCGAGGAGTCAACGACTGAGATATAAGCTGCCCTTCATGTAACGATACACATCATGATTTGGGGAATGATGACTGCGATATACATAGCCCATCAAGTAGTGATAGATATCATGATCAGGAACTCGACGATTGCGATATAGGCGGCCCTTCAGGTAACGATACACATCATGATTTAGAGAATGATGACTGCGACATACCTGGCCCATCAAGTAGTGATAGATATCATGATTGAGGACTTGACGATTGTGATATAGGTGGCCCATCAAGTAACGATCAATTTTAAGGAACAAATGACTAGTGCGATCTCCAAACCCCATCTGTCAATGATCCGTTTGTTGATCCATTCGTGCATGTCAATCTGCAGCCTATAAACTTAAATTTACGCATTACCGGTGCATGAAGAAAATGGAGATATTCCTAGATCATTGAATACAGTCTTCGCCCCATCTGATGATGCTTTTGTAAATTCAGATCATCAGGGATATCTGAAATTTGTGGAAGATCCAAACAAAATATCTTCCGGGCAAGTGTTTAAGGATAAAGGTCGATTACAATATTGTCTATGTAAATATGCGATGCGCCACAAGTTGTAGTATAAGGTCTTGAAGTCTAACAAGCTGATATATATGATTGGGTGCATTATAGAAAATTCTAGTTGGAGGATGCATGCTTCAAAGCTGGACAACACAGGGATGTTCAAGATAAAGACTTACAACTTGAAGCATACATGTAGCATGTCGTTTGAGGCGATACGCCACTCTGAGACAATGATCGCGGATGATGGTCTTGATATAGTAACCTCGAGGAGGAAGGGAAGAGATCATCGCCAAGTCACCAGTTTAATAAGTAGTGAATTTGGCATTGATCGTATGAGTTCAGGACTGACTTGCACGCCAAAAGAAATTCGATATCGTATGAGTGAGATGTACAGGGTTGCATCTGCTCGGTAATCCTGTAATGACTCGTCTGTCTGCTGAGCCTCGATCACCCTTGCAACATGTAACGCCCTGAAATTCGGGGGTCGAGCATAACTCAGCTCTCGAGTTCCAAAACATCACTTATGCAACATATTTAATGATGGATGTATGTTGGCTGTATTAGTGCATAAAACATGGAATAGATTAAGCCAAAATACAGATATGATTCAGGGATAAGTGAATAAAGCAAGCGGAAGACTTATAGAAAATTATGTGTACAAGTGTAAATCCTTGAAGTACATATACAAACCAGGTCGTATGAAAGTGTTACTTAACAAAATTATGAGTATCAAGTTACATCATTTAAATTCCAAAAATAATTCCAGAGTCCCACGCATTAGACCGAGGCTCGCTAGAACCCGTTTGAAAACTGCATATAAGAGAAAGCAGCCTCATCCTCATCCATCTCCCACTCTGCCTCAGAAGTCGCATCCACATCTGCAACATCAGAACCTAAGACAGAGTTTGGTGGGTGTTTAACACCGCCCCAGAATGTGGGAGTGAGTGATCAACTCAGTGGAACAATAAGGCACTGGTTAACATGTTATCAGTTCAATCAAACAGTAATGATAAAGCAGAAAATTAAATAAATCCTAAGTACTCTTGTTAATCCAGGAATGTATGCAAATGATGCGTGCCCTCACGCGTACACCCTCAGCGTCTTCATCTTATGTTACGCATGACACCACCTCAAAGTGCGCCACATCTACAAAGCACATGCAAATGTGGTACATGGATATGATTACCAAGTTGTTATTAGTCCTTTTTATGCAACAGGATTGGGAAGCTAAGATACCTTCCTCATGTCACCATCCAAACAGTGATCCATTCTAGGGTCGTCAGTCCTAGACTTCTCACACGATCATATTGTTGTAGGTCGTTGCAAAGGGCTCGTCACCAATCAATGCACGCCTTTCATACCTTCGTTACTACACCAAGGCTCGTCACCTCAATGCGGTATTCAGGCATGCTCGAGGTCACTACAAAGGGCTCGTCACCAATCAATGTAGGCCGACAGCACAAATATAGTGTCCCATACCACCATAATCAGCTCACGAGTTCAGTTGCTCACTGGTCACTACGGGGAGGCTCGTCACTCCAGCGTAGGCCGACAGCTCGACCACGGTGTCCCATACCACCATGTCCGGCTCATGAGTCTTAGCGGATCAAGGTACCATGGTTATTAGGATTTCATTGGTAAGTTCGGTACCCTAGATTCAAGCAGTAGCGTCCAATACATGGTGAACATACATCGGACAATCGGGTTACTTGACGAACTCGACTAGCACGAGCGTACATTGGGTTGAACGACATAGAGTGCGCAAACACTCCGCGTGGCCAAACCATTGCCGACAACTCTAATACGACTCGGGTTCATCTAATACGTCCTACGTGGCGAAAGCAACCTCAGCCACGATCATGAAGCAGATTACCGATTTCCTGGACTAATGCATAGTCCCACACACATTACACTACAACAGATATTCACATGGAATGTAGAACAGTAATGGAACAACAACTTAAACCATGATACATAAGCACTTGAGGAATATCAACTTAACATAAATGTAAGCACAAGTAGTGCTTGAATTCAAATAACATGGAATGTAACTTGTATAAAGGAAATCATGCACATCAATAGGAGTGTTGAGAATTACTTTTCAATGCCCGCAATTAGTGTAATAAGTTACACTTTAGATCATTCATGCATTTCTACAAACACTTAGAATACATGGAACAACATATATGACGTATGTTGAAATACAAGCATTTGGACAATTCCTTTTACCAAGGAGTTGTCATACGCACATCTAGCATGCATAGATGACAAATAATCATGGCAAACACAAGTGCATATTTTATACGTATACGGTACTTTATACATACACATAGAATACACAAATCTTAATATAACACATGCATATTAGGAACGCAACATAAACATAACATTTGGCATGTGAAATCTCATCCATGACAAGAATAAATCATTAACTGGGATTAAAAGCCTTGAAAACCATAACTTATACACTTAAAGTCTGCACCTTAAGCAAGGAAAGATACAACGAACTGATTTAGACGAGTTGTCTTCGTCAACGGCGAAAGAATACCCTAAAGCAAGAATAGAAATGAGATACAACAACACTAAGACTAATCTAAGCTCTAACACAGATTAGGGTTAGGTTAACTTACCCCAAGATGAACTCAGAATCGTCAGAATAACGATTCAAAGTGAAGGTTCAAAGATGTAGAAGAACAAGGAAAATCCAAGATGATTCACCAACTTCTCTCTCACTATCTCTCTTTTCCACTCTCTTTCCAAGCTAGGGTTAGAGAAATTCGTATGGAAAAGAGAGCTAGGGTTTAAGGACTATAAATAGGCCTCAAATTGATGAAAATAACCCCAGGGTCAAGGTATACTTTGGGTATAACCAAAACCCGACTCTCGCGATCCAACGAAGCACTTCTGGTGGGCCTATAACCACGAAAGGTCGGACTTAAGCTCATTGACCATGGATCTAGGTCAGGCTGAGTTTTGGTACTGACTGGCTCTTCAGATCAGCCGTGGTGGACCACACTCAATTCAACGGTCACGGGATCTCGATCAGGTCCACAAGCACAAGGATATGCCTGGGCCACCTTCCCTGATCCGAGGGTGAAATTGGGTCAGAATCCAATGGTCAGATTGCTTAAAATCGTCGCACAAGCCACACGACTCAGATTTCATAAAAACTTATTAAATATCCAACCGTTCTTACACTCTTCATTCCGAACTCAAACAAATCGACCCAGAACATCACATGGACTTAATTTTCGAGGTAATGGTCAAGCCCAACATAGTGACCGCAACACCCTAAGATCATCGCTATCGGACTTTCAACGCGTGGTCTAGGTCCGATCCAAAACTTCCAAAAATTCTCCAGAACAACTGAATTTAGCGATGGATCCCAGATTTCAGAGTAACGTAGTGCTAACTAATCTACAAGTTTTGAGCCATGCAGATACAATTTAAAGTGATTGATGCAAATTTCACAAGCAATCGAGTATAGCGCTAATTACCCCAAAAACAACTACTTAAGGAAAGATTAGCACAAAAAATTTCCAAGGTCGTTACAGCTTCCATCCTATCTTCACGAGTTGAGAAAGGCCAATTTAGGGACTATGACGGGGTTACAAGTGAACGATGAAACAAATAGTTTTGAACGATGCTTTATTGCGATTGGACAATGCATTAGAAGCCTAAATTTGCATGATCAGAGTGTGTTGTGTGTTGATGCGACGCATTTGAAAGGAAGGTATAAAGGTGTTCTTTTCATGGTTACTACATTGGATGGAAGTAATCACATCCTCCTTGTGACATATGGGATCGGAGAATCTAAGAACAATAGTAGTTGAGGTGGTTCCTTGGGATTTTATCTAAGTTAATCGGGAATCTTCCAGGACTAGTGATAGTGTCAGATCGTCATAAAGGGTTAGTCAGTGAAGCCCCTAACATGTTCCCACATGCGATCCATGGATATTGTGCTCATCATATACTTGGAAACATGAAGAAGGCATGTTCCGATGATTCTATGAGGGAATACTTTTGGGGTGCTGTTAAGACATACCGGGCATCCATGTTTTGAGAGATGATGCAATGCATTCAAATGTTGAATCCCATAGCATATCAGTTCCTTAATGGTATAGAAAAAGAAAGATGGGCATCTGTTTTCTTTCCTAGCATGCGGTATAACATCGTAACCACTAACGTCGTCGAAAGCATGAATGCATTGTTCGTAGATGCACGAGAGTACCCTGTTACTAAACTTCTCGAATCAATAAGGAATAAAATCCAAAACTTCTTCCTCCACCGATGGGATGAGGCCTTGGCTTGTAACGGAATTTTGACTCCATGGGCATCAAAAAGACTGTCCGAACTTTATCACTCGGAAGTGTGAAAGACATAATGTATTGCGATTTTAGCAGATGAGTTCCAAGTGACCACACGGGGAATGACTAATGTAGTGAAGCGAAGAGAAATGAAGTGTACGTGTGGTGAGTTTGGAAAAATGTTACTGCCTTTTGTTCATGTGATAGCAGCTTATGATAAGTATCATCTTGATATGTACAAATATTGCTCTCCATTCTACTTCAATAAAATATATCGTAAAACATACCAAGAGTCAGTTTACCAAGTGCTTTAGAAGATACAGTGGAACACTTCAGAGGAAGTGAAGGTTTTATGTGAGAATATGAACCCTCCAGAAATGAGAAGATCTGCTGGAAGACCGAAAAAAGTTTGAATTACATCCCAGGGAGAAGATAGGCCAACACTCAAATGCTCTATATGTAAACGAATAGGTTACAATCGACATCGATGCACTTTCATCCCTGCCAGCTAAGGCCGAGGCTGATAATGACTTAATATGTTGGTTTATTTTTTTATTGTTTGTGATAATGTATTTGGAATTGTAATATATATACTTATTGATTCATGAACCTTGGTGCATGTTAACCACGATCTAATGTGGATGATAACCACAAATTCTTGTGCATTGGAACCATGCCCCATAGAGGAAATGGTGAGCTTAACAACGGGTTGTGGCACTCATGACAGGTGGATTGTGGTTGTCATGTTGTATGGGTTGTGTTTCTCATAAGATCGTGGTTGTTTGTGACGATCCAACATGGACGACAACCACGAACCATTACAATTATGAACCATGACCAATTTAACATGACAACCATGACCCAGATCAACTACGACCAATGCTTCACGTATATTACGTATGTATCAATCCATTTAGGGTCCATGTATCATGACAACCAAGACCTATCCAATAACAGTCACGACCCATATTTCATGTCAACCATGACCTAACGTGGATGATAATCACAAGCTTTTATGCATCTGAGCCACGAACACAAAGATGGAAATAATGTACATAAGAATAGGTCATGGTTTTCATGATATAATGATCATGGTTGTCATGTATATGGTAGTGCAAAAAATCAGTGCCGTGGTTGTCAATAATGACCCATGCAACAGGGCAACCACGACCATGCAAAATGATTAACATGAACCCATATCAAATGACAACTACGATCAATGCTTCACATTAACTACGAACCATATTACACAACAACCACAATCCGTATAATAAGACAACCACTATCCTTTAATAATTACATTCAGGATCCAAATTTCATCACAACCAAGACCTATACAACATTACAACTACGACCCTTATCAAATGATACTATGACCCATGAAACTTTGATCAATAGTGGGTCGTGATTGTCCCTTGCATTGTGTTGTGGTTATGATGAATAGTGGATTGTTGTTGTTAAATGAGAACCACGACCCATATGCCGTGACAACCACGACCCATTATTCATGTGAACCACGACCCATGTCATCTTTACGACCAATTTATCGCGCAAACCACGACCAAACCTCGCTGGGTGCCTATTGAAGAGAATTGTTATTCATGTAACATGACAAATACATCCCATATTACATTACAAACCAAGACCCATATAACCCGAAAATCACGATCTATTGTAAAATTAAACAAATGATCCATGACAACTACAATCCATACAACATGACAACCACGACCCATATAATACAGTGACTTTCAGAAGAGAAGCTCAGCATGCAAGCCTGAAAAGGCCAAGCTATATGTCCTAGAGGGGGGTTGAATAGGACAATGCCAAATAAAAACTTATAACAGCGGAATAATAAAGAAAATGATAGCCAAATTAAATAACAATGCAGGAAAGAAAAACAACCTCAAAATTCAGATCTTGAGAGGTTGATACAAACGTTATTCTAAGGACAACCTTACACCAAAAACAGAGTTTATGGTAGGACAACCTTATTTCTAGAAAGGTCTTTGTATCAAGTCTCAAATCGAAGAAGAATACAAAAATAAATATAAACTGAATTGAAATAACTTGTAATTAAAGATGTATTGTTCTAGGGACAGCCATACACCATAAAAATGGCAGGGCAACCTTGCTGGAACAACTTTCAAATGAAATTGAAAATCAAGCTTATAAAGGAATAGCAGAAAGTAAATTCTAAGCTATTACAACATTCTCACAAAGCTTGAAATAAATACAACATTTACCACCATACATACATCCTACAAAAAGAATAAAAAATTAGAAGAATAAAACAATCAACCACAACTCAAGGGATTATAGTGGTTCGCCTGTGTGTTCACCAACTGTTAAACAACAGCCACACAAAATGCTACTCCACTCCTAATATCCTCACACAGGGGATATTAGCGTTCACTAAAAATAGGTTTCCCAGGTTCACCCAAAACCCTTACAATTATGTCTTTGTATGTGGGCTTACACAATTAAAAAAAAAACCCCACTTCTGAGTTTTCCTGGCTTTCCTCAGATAACCAATATAACAAGATTTTTCTGGCAAATCTTGAAAGAAACCAAAATAATAGAAAGGAATTTACAATATGTAAAATACCTGAAAATCTCCTTCGTTGTAGCAGCCCGGTAGAACCAAATCAAAGTAGATGATTGAATGTCCAAGTTCAATGTCCAGTACTCGATTACAATGGTTCTAATTCTAATAGATTTTAAATTAAACCAAATAGGGCTTGCCTTAATTGATTTTGATTCCAAAGAAAGGGAATAATAATTCCTCTTTATCAAATCAGATTGGAATATAAGAAACAAAATCAATTAAAATAAAGCTAAGGAAAGAGAATATTAAATAAGCACACTTAGCTTAGATGGAGCACAGAATTATCTCTCAGAAGTTCGACGAAGATTGGCTTGAATACTTTAATTAAATCGATAATTTCTTCTGAGATTCGTGCACTATTTATAGGTGAGAAGATCGGGTCTTCGACTGGTCTAGAGTGCTCTTCGACTAGTCGAAGCAGTAACAGATATTTGAAAAATCCGGCGGGATATACTTTGACCGTTCTACGACTGGTCGTAGCCCTCCTACGACTAGTCGTAGGTCACCTACGACTGGTCGTAGGTTTCCTTCGACTGGTCGTAGGTCCTGTAAACCTTCGCTGGACTTCGAGTCGAAGGTTTTACGACTGGTCAAAGATCAGTCGACACTGTTCCTACGATTGGTCGAACAGATTCCTGGACTAGTCGAAGGCTAACAGATTTTATCCGGAATATGTAACAAACTTACGACTGGTCGAGTAATATCTTAGACTGGTCGAAGCAAGTCTAGGACTAGTCGAAGAAGACCTAAGACTGGTCGAAGAACAGACCAATCACATGAAAAATAAACATTCGGTTTATGTATCCGAAATGACCTACTTCTAAGGTCAACCTATGGTCAATCAAACCTCAAACATGAAGTATGGACATTGAAACATTCAGAACTTGAGACCTTGAAGTATGAGCCTTGTATTCTTGATGTAGATCAAACCTTGATGTAGCTCAATCATGAAAGTGTACAAACTGCTTTGAACTCTTCTTGAAGTCTTGCAGCTTGAGTCTTGTCTTGTGAGCTTTGCTTGTTGTGAGCTTAGCTTGGTCATGGAGTCATAAATGTTGATCCTTGAGAGAGCTTCATTTAAGCAGGTTATATATAACATAACAGTGATTTTAGCACCACAAATTTGAAAACAAACAGGGATATAAACTATAGCACTTACAATCTCCCCCTTTGTCAAATTAGTGACAAAACAGGGATATAAACTATAGCACTTACAATCTCCCCCTTTGTCAAATTAGTGACAAAACACATAACCAAACAAAAGTAAAACAACTGGTTAATACATTTAATACATGCAAATCAATATTTAACATTTAACATTCAACCAAGTTCAACATTCAACCAGCTTCATTCAATAAGATCAAACATATACTCCCCCTAACTCCCCTGGGTAACATAACCACTGCTACTCCCCTCACAATCACATTAAGAACAAACCATTCTCCCCCTTTTTGTCACAATATGACAAAGGAGAACTAAAGAAAGGAAGTCATGAGAGGAAACATGAGGAAGTAAGAGAGTAAGAGGAACTCAAGATAGCATCACATATATCCAGCATTACATCAAAAACAAATATTCAGCATAAAACATAAATAGAATCCAACTCATACCCAAGCAAACAAGTGCTAAGTAATAAAGTTATTACAGACCAAAAAGTCTCATAAAAACTAGTCAGAACTAGAACTTGATGAAGGAGCAGGAATAGAAGGGTTAAGTTGGTGCATGCCTTTGTTCAAGCGCCTAAGATATTTGCGCATGTATTTGAATTGCAAATCATGAGCAACAGACATGTTCTCCAACTTAACATTAATATTCTCAACTTTACCCTCTAATGCACTTAGACGTGCATCAACATCAGATGGTACAAAATCTGGATCATTTGAATTCATATTTCTTACAAATTATACAAAAATTGGAATTCAATCTAGCAAATATATACAATATTATACAAGAAGGCATGAATTATCAATTTAAAATGCACATGCCAAGATCAAATTTCATCTTTTTGAACCTGCTTTTATCAAGAGGTTTTGTAAAAATATCAGCACGTTGATCTTCAGTAGGAATATATTCTAGAGATATAACTTTTTCTTCTACTAATTCCCTTATATAATGAAATCTAATGTCAATGTGCTTAGTACGAGAATGCTGAATAGGATTTTTTGAAATATTTATTGCGCTGAAATTACACAATGTAATAACATAGAATCCTGTTTAATTCCATAATCACTTAGCATTCGTTGCATCCAAACAAGCTGTGTGCATGCATTACCAGCTGCGATATACTCAGCTTCAGCTGTTGAAAGTGATATAGAGTTTTGTTTCTTACTAAACCAGGAAACTAGACAATTTCCAATGTAAAAATAACCACCACTGGTTGATTTTCTATCATCTAGATTACCATCCCAGTCAGCATCCGAGTACCCAGCTAATTGGACATTGGTTTCATGAGGATACCAGAGACCGAGATTTACAGTACTTGCGACATATCTAATAATTCGCTTGACAGCAATCAAGTAAGATTCTTTTGGATCAGATTGATATCTTGCGCAAATACCAACACTCAGAGAAATATCAGGTCTACTAGCAGTTAAATATAACAAACTACCAATCATACTCTGATAAAGTTTTGAGTCAACATTTTTACCATTAGAGTCTTTTGATAGTTTCAGGGTAGTACTCATAGGAGTATCGAAATTTTTGCCATTTTCAAATCCAAATCTCTTGATTAGATTCAAGGCATACTTAGATTGAGAAATGAATATTCCTTCAGGTTGTTGCTTTACTTGCAATCCAAGGAAATAAGTCAATTCCCCAACCATGCTCATTTCAAACTGTGATTTCATCAAATCTGCAAACTCAGTAGTCAAGTCAGTATAAGTTGATCCATAAATGATATCATCAACATAAATCTGCACCATTAAGATATGATCATTATATTTTTTAACAAACAGAGTTTTATCAACAGATTCCATTTGAAAATTATGAGTTAAAAGAAATTTCGTTAGTTTCTCATACCATGCCCTAGGTGCTTGTTTTAATCCATAAAGTGCTTTTTTAAGCCGATATACATGATCAGTATTTTTAGAATCTTCAAATCCCATTGGTTGTTCAACATAGACTTCTTCATGTAAATCGCCATTTAGAAAAGCACTTTTCACATCCATCTGATAGATCTTTATCTTTCTAAAACATGCAATGGATATAAATAGTCTGATAGATTCAAGACGTGCTACTGGTGCAAAGGTTTCATCGAAGTCAATTCCTTCAATTTGAGTATAACCTTGTACCACTAGTCTAGCCTTGTTTCTAATTATATTTCCACATTCGTCAGACTTATTTTTGAATATCCATTTTGTTCCAATGATGTGTTTATCTTTAGGCCTTGGTACGGGATACCAAACATCATTTCTTATGAATTGGTTGAGTTCATCTTGCATCGCAACAATCCAGTTTTCATCAGCAAGAGCTTCTTTTACGTTTGATGGTTCAATTTGGGATGTAAAACATACATAATTACATATATCCTCAAGTTGTCTACGGGTGCGAACACCGGTGAGAGGGTTTCCAAGAATTTGTGTGGTTGGATGATCTTTAACAATCCTCAACTCAGAATCAGTTTGATTCGATGAAGTATCAAGTTTATCAATGATTAGTACTTCATCATTATCTGAATTAGAAGTTGGTGTGTTTAAATGATCATCAATGACAACATTAATGGATTCTTGAATCACACCAGTCCTTTTGTTCAGGACCCTATAAGCTCGACTGTTTAAAGAATATCTTAGAAAAATACCTTCATCACTCTTCGTATCGAACTTTCCCAAATTTTCACAATCACGTAAAATATAGCACTTGCTGCCAAAAACTCGAAAGTATTTAACAGTAGGCTTTTTATTGAACCACAATTCGTAAGCCGTTTTATTATTATCTTTTCTAGTGTAGACTCGGTTAATAATATAGCAAGCTGTGTTGACTGCTTCAGCCCAAAGATTTTTAGAGAGCTTCATGCTATTCAACATAACATTAGCCATTTCTTGAAGCACCCTATTCTTTCTTTCAACAATTCCATTTTGTTGTGGAGTTTTGGGAGCAGAGAATTCATGTAATATTCCTTGGTCGGTAGAGAACTTCTCAAAATTGCTATTCTCAAATTCAGATCCATGATCACTACGAATTTTACTGATTTGAGAAGATTTTTCAGTTTGAATTCTTTTGAGAACTTTTCTTACTTCGTCAAGGGTTTTAGATTTATCCTTTAAGAAGACTACCCAAGTAAATCTGGTAAAGTCATCAACTATTACCAGGATATACTTTTTACCACCACGACTTTCCGTTCTGGTAGGTCCTATCAGATCCATTTGGAGAAGTTCGAGTGGTCTTGATGTGGTATTTGAATTCACCTTTTTGTATGAGTTCTTTGTTTGTTTGCCTATCTGGCACTCACCACATATTTTATCTAATTTCTGAAGTTTGGGTAAACCTCTTACAAGTTCTCGTTTGCTCAATCGATATAAATTTTGATAATGTAATACATGTCCAAGACGTTTGTGCCATAAATCAGTCTCGTCTGTATGGACCATATAACATGTTTGATTAGATGAGCTGGATTCACTAATAATATAGCAATTTTCAGACGTTCTACATCCAGTTAATATTACAAAACCCTTATTATTTAGTATTTCACAACTTTGATTAGAAAACCGAACATTATGGTTATTATCACATATTTGTGATATACTAAGCAAGTTGTGCTTTAGGCCCTCAACGTATAAAACCTTTTTAAACACAGGAAGATTAAAAAGTTGAACCGTACCTTGGCCTATAATCTTGCAGTTGCTACCATCACCAAATGTGACTGACCCATCAGTCATATCTTTCAGATCGGTGAATAAAGCTTTGTCACCTGTCATATGCCTGGAGCATCCACTGTCTAGGTACCACTTTGAATGACTTGTTGCTTTGAAAGCAGTGTGAGCAACCAAGCAGGTAACTTTAGGAACCCATTTCATAACTGTTTTGGGTTTAGGAACATAGTTGGTCTTCTTTTGTGTATATTTGTAGGAATGACCTGTAGAGTTAGATTTTAAGAGCTCCTTGAGTAAATCAACTATCTTTTCAGCTAGTGGATTTCGTTTCTGATTAAAGTTGACATGCCTGTTTCTAGGTTTTTGAAAAGTTTTTGAATTTTTAGACAAATCTTGATAAGTACTTTCCCTTTTGAGTATGAGGACTCTCCTTTAACAAACATAGGAGGAGTATACTTTTGTTTAGGAGGTAAATTTTTATCATAGCCCAACCCGAATCGATCGCCACATTTTCTTGATCCGGATAAAAGTTTCTCTAACTTTGGATCACCTTGGGCATATTTCCATGTGTCCTTTAAACTCAGAAGAGAAGATACTTCTGTTTTAAGATTCTCAATTTCAGATTTTAAATCAACAATTAGTGAGTTTTTGAATTCCAAATCGCATTTTGATTTTTCAAAACAATCTAAAATTTGTAATTTTTCTAAGACAAGTGATTCAAAACAATTTTTGAGTTTAGAAAACTTTTCTTTTGGAAGTTTAAGTTTGACAGCAATTTTACAACTTTCCTTATATAGGGCATTGTAAGCATCTTGAAGATCATTTTCATTTTCACATTCACTATTCAGATTTTCTTCACTTGTTGAGTCATTATCTGAAAATGTGAATTTGGGTAGAGTCATAAGAGCTTTAACCTCATTGCCCGACTCAGTTTCAGAATCTTCTGATTCAGAAGAACCTTCAGAATCAGATGATTCATCCCATGTAGCCAACATACCCTTCTTCTTGGGTTTGTCCCTTTTAGGACATCTATTTGCTAAGTGCCCATATTCTAGACAGTTGTAACATTGACTATCTTTCAAGGATTTTCGAGATTTGGGTCTAAACTTCTTTTTGTCATTTAATTTTTAAAAATCAACCCTTTTCTTGCTTTTGAAAATCTTATAAAATTTTTTAGCTAAAAGAGTCATATCATCTTCTGAATCAGAATTTTCTTCTGAATTATATTTAGAAGATTTTAGTGCGATAGATTTACCTTTAGGAGCTTTAAAGTTTAACTCGTAGGTTTGTAGTGAACCAACTAGTTCTTCTACCCTCATATTGTCCGTATCACGAAGTTCCTGGATCGCGGTTACTTTAGAATTGAACCGTTCAGGAAGTGAGCGTAATATTTTTGCACATACTTTACTTTCTGGGATTTTATCGCCAAGACCCCACATTGAGTTTACAATGTCATTCAATCTGGTGTAAAAGTCCATAAACATTTCATTTTCCTCTATATGAATTTCTTCAAATCTGGTTGTAAGGAGTTGGACTTTAGATTTTTTGACAATTGTAGTACCCTCGTGTGTCATTTCTAATGTATCCCAAGCTTGCTTTGCAGTATCACAGGAAATGATTCTTTTGAACTCATCCGGTGATAGTGCGCAAGTAATTGCATTTAGTGCTTTAGCATTTGCACTACTCTCACTTTTCTGAAGGGTGGTCCATTGGTAATATGGTGTGGTTTTCATAGACTTTGAACCATCAACCCAAGAATCTTCCATGATAGGAGGATTCCATTCAGTCACTGTGGCTTGCCACACATTTTCATCCATTGATTTGAGGAAGATCCTCATTCTGGCTTTCCAATAAGCATAGTTGGAGCCATCAAAGGGTGGAGGCCTTGTGACTGAAAGGCTATCAAAATTTGACATCTTAAATAGCTTAAATCGTTAGCTTAGGAATTAAATCCAAGAATTTAAAAGGAGCTATTAGGCTCTGATACCACTTGAAAAGGCCAAGCTATATGTCCTAGAGGGGGTGAATAGGACAATGCCAAATAAAAACTTATAACAATGGAATAATAAAGAAAATGATAGCCAAATTAAATAACAATGCAGAAAGAAAAACAACCTCAAAATTCAGATCTTGAGAGGTTGATACAAATTTTATTCTAAGGACATCCTTACACCAAAAACAGAGTTTATGGTAGGACAACCTTATTTCTAGAAAGGTCTTTGTATCAAGTCTCAAATCGAAGAGGAATACAAAAATAAATATAAACTGAATTGAAATAACTTGTAATTAAAGATGTATTGTTCTAGGGACAGCCATACACCATAAAAATGGCAGGGCAACCTTGCTGGAACAACTTTCAAATGAAATTGAAAATCAAGCTTATAAAGGAATAGCAGAAAGTAAATTCTAAGCTATTACAACATTCTCACAAAGCTTGAAATAAATACAACATTCACCACCATACATACATCCCACAAAAAGAATAAAAAATTAGAAGAATAAAACAATCAACCACAACTCAAGGGATTATAGTGGTTCGCCTGTGTGTTCACCAACTGTTAAACAACAGCCACACAAAATGCTACTCCACTCCTAATATCCTCACACAGGGGATATTAGCGTTCACTAAAAATAGGTTTTCCCAGGTTCACCCAAAACCCTTACAATTGTGTCTTTGTATGTGGGCTTACACAATTAAAAAAAAACCCCACTTCTGAGTTTTCCTAGCTTTCCTCAGATAACCAAAATAACAAGATTTTTCTGGCAAATCTTGAAAGAAACCAAAATAATAGAAAGGAATTTACAATATGTAAAATACCTGAAAATCTCCTTCGTTGTAGCAGCCCGGTAGAACTAAATCAAAGTAGATGATTGAATGTCCAAGTTCAATGTCTAGTACTCGATTACAATGGTTTTAATTCTAATAGATTTTAAATTAAACCAAATAGGGCTTGCCTTAATTGATTTTGATTCTAAAGAAAGGGAATAATAATTCCTCTTTATCAAATCAGATTGGAATATAAGAAACAAAATCAATTAAAATAAAGCTAAGGAAAGAGAATATTAAATAAGCACACTTAGCTTAGATGGAGCACAGAATTATCTCTCAGAAGTTCGACGAAGATTGGCTTGAATACTTTAATTAAATTGATAATTTCTTCTGAGATTCGTGCACTATTTATAGGTGAGAAGATCGGGTCTTCGATTGGTCTAGAGTGCTCTTCGACTAGTCGAAGCAGTAACAAATATTTGAAAAATCCGGCGGGATATACTTTGACCATTCTACGACTGATTGTAGCCCTCCTACGACTGGTCGTAGGTTTCCTTCGACTAGTCGTAGGTCCTGTAAACCTTCGCTGGACTTCGAGTCGAAGGTTTTACGACTGGTCGAAGATCAGTCGACACTGTTCCTACGACTGGTCGAACAGATTCCTGGACTAGTCGAAGGCTAATAGATTTTATCCGGAATATGTAACAAACTTACGACTGGTCGAGGAATATCTTAGACTGGTCGAAGCAAGTCTAGGACTAGTCGAAGAAGACCTAAGACTGGTCGAAGAACAGACCAATCACATGAAAAATAAACATTCGGTTTATGTATCCGAAATGACCTACTTCTAAGGTCAACCTATGGTCAATCAAACCTCAAACATGAAGTATGGACATTGAAACATTCAGAACTTGAGACCTTGAAGTATGAGCCTTGTAATCTTGATGTAGATCAAACCTTGATGTAGCTCAATCATGAAAGTGTACAAACTGCTTTGAACTCTTCTTGAAGTCTTGCAGCTTGAGTCTTGTCTTGTGAGCTTTGCTTGTTGTGAGCTTAGCTTGGTCATGGAGTCATAAATGTTGATCCTTGAGAGAGCTTCACTTAAGCAGGTTATATATAACATAACAGTGATTTTGGCACCACAAATTTGACAACAAACAGGGATATAAACTATAGCACTTACAAAGCCAAGACTCTATAAGTTTCTTCCACTTAAGTTTGCAAATGGAGATATTATCATCCTCCTCACTCTCATCTTTGGTGGTTAATAACTACGACCCTTTCCTTCGGATTCAGAGCGACCACTTGGAATAAGCACCATATGCAGCATGCAAGCCACAACCCATTTAACATGCAAGCCATGACCCAATTAACATGGCAAACACCATAAATGCATCTTGGCCTCCTTTTCAGCAAGACAGCCACAACCAATTTAACATGACAACTATGACCATAATCACATTTACAGTAGGAAGAAGATCTCTCTTCAGCCGACAACCAACAATGCAGAAAAACTCTGTAGAGGATGACTTATTTTAGCCCAAATAAAAACTCTATTGAGAAGGTCAGGCTTAAACAAAACATTCTCGCAAGTGATTTTCAATAGAACTCGTTGGGTCCCGTTGAAGCGACTGTTCTTCGTATTGTGTTGTGATTATGGTCTTGGATGTCATTTTACAGCGGTCATGGTTTCACGTTGTATGGGAAGTATTTATTATCTGCGCGATGATTCCGAAGAATTGCAAGAGATGCGAAGGACAAGGCAGAAGGAAATGAAAGTAGTTAACGTTTTTGTGCTAGCTGGGTGCCCATTGAAATTGTCGAGTTGGCGGAGTTTGGAAATTGTCTTCAAAACTTCCTGTGGAGGCCCTTGAGCTTCAGAAAGATCGTGAACGTTCATGAGGAAAGAGAAGGGATCACAAATAAATGAAGAACGTGATAGGGGCTCTATGGTTTCTTCAAATATCTCCTCCATTATTTTGAATGAAAGAGCAAAGAAATGCATGAATACGGATTGACTTGTGAAAGTATCACTAAAGTACCACTCTTATTAGCTGGCCATTTAATGGTCAAGGCGCCAATTCTGAAGGGTCGCGCTGATTCGGAACAGTCATGTGGAGAACGAAGTGTCGCGCTCGGTGCCCAATGGATTACGGAGAAGTAGCGACTTTAATGTGATTTCGTGAAGAAGAAGAATGTAGCGATGTTTCTGGAGGGTTGCGCTGAATTCGAAGGGAATGGTCGTGAATATAACAAATAAAGGGTCATGGTTGTCTTCCACAATGGATCGTGGTTGGGAATCATAACCCAATGTGTATGACAACAACGATCGTTCCATGTGATCATGGTTCGCTTACACATTAGGTCATGATTGTGTTACATGGATCGTGATTGTAAAAGAACACCTGGAATTAAGTGGAAGATAATGAGGGATGGAATGGAGACGTTTAACTTGAATATCAATGAGCCGTGGATTGCTTGGGTTATGGGTTTTATGTTGTAAGCCTCATGATTTTTTATGTTATATGGGCCGTGAATTGCTTGGGTCGTAGTCCTATATTGCATGGAACGTGTTTGTCATGTTATGTGGGTCGTGATTGTAATGTTATATAGGTTGTATTTGCCATGTTATATGAATTGTGTTTGTCATGTTGCCTAGATTGTTGTTATTATTTCAACGTACACGGTAGGGCATGGATTATGTACACCATGGATGAAACACATAAGCACCGAGCCGTCCATGAGCCATGCCGTGTACATAATCTGTGGTTGTTCGGTTACATGGACCGTGGTTATGATGGTATATGGATCATAGCTTGAAGGTTGTTAGGATCATGGTTCTCATGTTATATAGGTCGTGGTTTCATGATTAGGGGTCGTGGTACTGTACTTACTTCCATGACTTGTCATAATGTACATATATCATGCAGGCTTTTCAGGGGACCGGATTAGGGTCGTGGTTGTGAACCCCGAACCAACATGGATGATAACCACGAACCAACGTGGACAATAACCATGATCTAATATGCATGTGAACCACGAGATTAGATCACATGACAGTTTCATGGTTGTCATACAAATTGTTTGTTGTTATAGACCATGGTTTTCATTTTGAACGAGTTGTGGTTATGATGTTAGACAGATCGTGGTTGTAAGATGATATGTGTCATGGTTCTAATGTCATAGGGGTCGTGGTTATCATGATATATGGATCGTGTTTGGCGTCCATGTTCAACCACCCATATACAACAACTATCCATTGTGCATGTCAACCAACGTGGTTGATAGCCACGAGCCTAAGTGCAATATAACTTCGAATTGTTCATGGACAATTATGACCCATCTCATTGACCAACCCATTATAGATGATAATAAGAAGAAGAAACATCAAATACACAAATCCATTCATCATTCAACATCAAATCAGTGTTTGGATTTCTTTGCTGGTTTACCTAACGCCTCTTCTTGTTGTTTTTTTTTTGCGAACATAATATCTCTGCTCTTGTTTGCTGCAGACAGTCATATGCAATTATCTTTCTAAAATTTGGAATTTCCTCCTATAGAAACAGAATGAACTAATATTAAAACAATGTACAAAGCAATCAAGATTGAAAGTAGATGAATAAATATATACTTACAAGCGTAAAGTCAATTGCACTCATGTTGTATAAGAAGTCTATATATTTTAGCATGAATACGCCACAATTGTCCGAGTTGTGTTGCATAGGCCATTAAGAACATGGAATAACCACCTCGGTCCGTCCGTTACCTGCGCGACGACCAGCTCATTTTTCTCTTCTAATTCGGTACTCAAGTTGTCGTACAAAGTGACTTCTTTCTTCCTCGGATAAACAACAGCCATCAGCCAGTGCTGCCGCCTCGCGTTAAGAGGGATGTACACCTATAAAGCATAAGAAATACAACAACGGTTAAAGCATTGCCTTTCCAAAAATGGATATAATCATTTAAGTCCATGTACATGTGCAAGAAACTAAGATCTTACCACTTCATACTTGCATAGAGGTTTCGATTTACAGTCGACTATTTGTATAAGCACTTCACTCAACCTTTCAGACTTCATGGTCCCATGATCCTTATGGTTCCCAGTGCCATAAGTTCGCAATAGGTCAAGTTGATGTTTCATGTATTTTTATTGATATATTGGATATTGTTAGAAACATAAATGATTAATGATGTTTTAAAGATAACTATGATCCTCAAATTCACATTACCGTAAATAGCGATGAGACAAATGCACGGTCATATCTATCTCATGGTTGATCTTCCTGACGCGCTGATAGGTATCTTATGTATAGGTCTATGGCCTACGTAATGAGGAAAATGTGTGATATAACTATAATATTCATACATTGATATGAAACAAAGAAGGAGAAAGGATAGAAACTTACCTCAGAGTCGACCCATGAATTTAGATCATAAACACTTTTCAACCAGACGAGTGAACCTAACTCTCTGACAACTCTCAACTTATCCTCTTTGGCATCGGTTAGAGCTCGGTGGGGTTCACTGAGCCCCTGACGAGGCTCTTTTACTGTTAGAGCTCGGTTGGGATCCGCTGTTACGTGACGTGGTCTCCCTTCCTCACTCAATTGCGAGGTAACGATGTTGAGTTGTAATAAAATGACATATTATCTATGGAGTGTAAGTGTTATGGTTTCTAGCTCCTATAATTGTCAAATTTTGTAGTTCCAAAACCTCTCTTGGAATCTTTGTCTTATGTAGCTCATCTACATAATGAAGTCTGTGCATCTCTCAAGGACAAGGGTCTTTAGTTCAAAATCTTCAAAGGCAAGATTACTTGTTCATGTTCATGTACATCATCAATGTGAATTCAAGCTTTCAAGCTTAAAGAGTTCAAGATTTTCAAAGCTTTGTACAAGTCAAGATAATGGTCTTAGATTTTGATACTCAAGTTCAAGCTTCAACGTTAGTCAATTTTAAGCTTCAAGAGACTCAAGTTTAAGCTTCATCTTATGATAAGATCTTAAGCTTCACGAACTTCAAAGAACGACTATCAACTGAAGAAAAAGAAGTTTCAATGTTCATACATCATGTATAAGGTATGAATGACCCTAGATTGACCATAGGGTAGGTCATTTTGAATACATAATTCAATTGGCTCAAGTGAATAGACTGTTTCTTGACCAGTCTTGGACTCTGTTCGACTACTCCTAGCACTGGCTCGACCAGTCTAAGAAATTCCTCGACCAGTCCTAAGTTTGTTGCAAAATTTTAGATTTTTTTGTTAAGCCTCGACCAGTCCTGGAGACTGCTCGACCTTGACTCGTTCTTGACTAGTCCTACAGCCTCGACTCAAAGTCCAACAACTAAATATGATTCCACACGACCAGTCATGGACAGGTCACGACCAGTCGTGGAGGTCCCTCAACTAGTTGTACAGGGTCTGCGACCAGTCGTGGAACGACTTTCATTCTTTGCTTTTATTTCTTTATTCCTCTTTATCAGTTTGAGTTTTTGATACGCAAATCATTCTAGTAAGGTTGTCTTGCTACAAACCCTTGGTTTTTATGGTGTAAAATTGTCCTTAGAACAACATCTGTGTCAACCTCTCAATACTCGTTCATTTGAGGTTGTCTTTAAATTCAGCATTGTGAGATTATTTATTACTATCTGTATTTAATTTATTTAAATTCCACTGTTATTTTTTTTTTAATTTGGCATAGTCTTATTCACCCCCCCTTTTAGGACATAGCTCGGCCTTTACAAGCGGTATCAGAGTCTAATGGCTTGCTTTTAATTATTCTTATTGGATTTATTTCCTGAGCTAATCGATCTGAGCTATTTGAGATGTCAAATTTTAATAGTCTCTCAGTCACTAGGCCTCCACTATTTGATGGCTCCAATTATGCCTATTGGAAAGCCAGAATGAGGATTTTTCTAAAATCCATGGATGAGAGTGTGTGGCAAGCCACAATGACAAAATGGACCCCTCCTACCACTAAAGTAACTAGTATCGATGGATCCAAATCAATGAAAGTCACACTTTATTTTACTTGGACCACTCTTCAGAAAAATGAGAGTAGTGCCAATGCAAAGGCTTTAAATGCCAAAACTAGCGCACCATCACCAGATGAATTCAAAAGAATTGTATCCTGTGATACTGCAAAGCAAGCCTGAGATATTTTAGAAATGACACATGAGGGAATAATAATTGTCAAGAAATCTAAAGTCCAAATTCTCACAACCAAATTTGAGGAAATACGTATGGAAGAAAGTAAAACATTCATGGACTTTTATACTAGATTGAATGGCATTGTTAACTTTATGTGGGGTCTTGGTGATAAAATCATAGAAAGCAAAATCTGTGCAAAGATACTACGCTCACTACCTGAACGATTCAATTCAAAGGTGACTGCGATCCAAGAACTTCGTTATAGTGACAATATGAGGGTAGAAGAATTAGTTGGGTCATTACAGACCTATGAGTTAAACTTTAAAGCTCCTAAAGGTAAATCCATCACCCTTAAATCTTCTAAATGTATTTCTTAAGATAATAGTAATTCTGATTTAGAAAATTCTGAAGATGATATGGCCCTTTTAGCTAAAATTTTTTATAAGATTTTCAAAAGTAAAAAGAGGGTTGATTTTCAAAAATCTAATGATAAGAAAAGATCTAAATCTAGAACTTGGAAATCTTTAAAAGATAGTCAATGTTACAACTGTCATGAATATGGGCATTTAGCGAAGAAGTATCTTAAAAAGGACAAATCTAAAAAGAAAGGTATGTTGGCTACTTGGGATGAATCTTCTTGCTCAGAAGCCTCCTCTGAATTAGAAGATTCTGAAATTGAGTTGGGTAATGAAGTTAAAGCCATTATGACTCTAGCCAAGTTCACTTTTCAGATCATGATGATACAACTAGTGAAGAAAATCTGAATAGTGATAATGAAAATGAAGAAGATCTTCAAGATACATATAATGCCCATTACAAGGAGAGTTGTAAAAGTGTGGTAAAACTAAAACTTCAGAAAGAAAAGTTTTCAAAACTTCAAGAAAATTTTGATACTCTTGTTTTAGAAAAATCCCACATTTCAGATTCTTTTAAAGAAACTAAATATGATTTAGATTTCAAAACATCCCTTATTGAAAATCTAAAATCTGAAAATGGAAAACTAAAACTTGAAGTCTCTTCTCTTTTGAGTTTAAAGGATACATGAAGGTATGCCCAAGGTGATCCTAAGTTGGAAAAACTATTATCCAGATCCAAAAAATGTGGCAATCGATTCAGTTTGGGCTACGACAAAAATATTCCTACCAAACATAAGAATTCTTCTCATAAGTTTGTGAAAGGAGAGTCTTCAAACTCAAAAGGAAAAAGTTCAAATCTAAATTTTTCTAAAAATACTAAAACTTTTCAATCCTTAAATCCTAAAAGCAACCATATCAATTATAAAAATTAGAATCGTAATCCTTTAGCTGAGAAAATTGTTGATTTACTTAAGGAGCTCTTAAAATCTAACTCAAGGAGTCGGTCTTATATCAATTACAAACACAAGAAGACCAACTATACTCCTAAACCGAAAACTATAATGAAATGGGTTCCTAAGGTTACTTGCATGGTTGCTCACATGGCTTTCAAAGCTTTAAGCCATTCAAAGTGGTACTTAGACAGTGGATACTCCAGGCACATGACTGGTGATAAAGGTCTGTTCACCAATCTTAAAGACATGACTGACGGTTCAGTCACATTGGGTGATGGTAGCAACTGCAGGATTATTGGCCAAGGTACGGTTCAACTTTTTAACCTCCCTTTATTTGAGAATATTTTATATGTAGAAGGTTTAAAATACAACTTATTAAGCATTTCTCAAATATGCGATAAAAATCATAGCATAAAATTTTCTAACCTAGGTGTGAAATTTTAAATAAAAACGGTTCTGTAATATTAACTGGTCCCAGAACTTTTGAAAACTACTATATTGTAAGTGACTGTAGATCATCTAATTTATCAAGTTACATGGTCCATACCGATGAGACCGAGTTATGGCATAAATGCCTTGGACATGTACACTACCATAACTTGTATAGATTGAGCAAAAGAGAGTTAGTAAGAGGCCTACCCAAAATATAAAAAATAGATAAAATATGTGGCAAATGCTAGATTGGCAAGCAATCTAGGAGTTCTCATAGAAAAGTAGACTCTAATGCCACATCTAAACCGCTCGAACTTCTCCATATGGATCTTATTGGACTAACTAGAACGGAGAGTCGAGGTGGTAAAAAGTATATTCTGGTAATTGTTAATGACTTTACCAGATATACTTGGGTAGTCTTCTTAAGTGACAAATCAAAAACTCTCGATGAAGTTAAAAGGGTACATAGATGTATTCAAACTGAGAAAGAGACTCACGTCTGTAAGATCCATAGCGATCATGGATCAGAATTTGAGAATAGCGATTTTGAGAAGTTTTGCAGTGATCAGGGAATATCATAATAATAGTTATGGATGGGGGTGTCCTAATTTATATTATGGATGGATGATGTCCTAATTTGGTGGATGGAAATTTGGAGGGTTGTGAATACAAGTTATATTATGGATGGATGATGTCCTAATTTGGATGTCCCATCCTCCAAATTATGATGTCCAGTATTCACTTATAGGACATCATCCATCCTGAGAGCAATGAGGGAAGGGAAGTGCCTCCTTACTGATGTACTAGTTTAAGTTCCATAAGCAATCCATAAATAATCCACCAACATGAATAAATGTGCAAGATAATATTTCGCATGTAATGTAGCAATTTAATTTCAACAATTAACACATATGACTATGAAATGGAGATATCAATTATAAATTAAAATAAAAACTATAACTTAAGCTAATGGGAAAATGGAAAGCTTAAGGGGAAGAATCATCACCTTATACTTTGAATCGCCTTCTAGTGTCGCTAAGTGCTTGCACCCTTAGAATCGTATCCCACCACAAATCATGAACTTGTACAATTAGGTCTCAGTTCTAATCACTACCTAGGGTTTAAGATCATAGCCTAGGGTCATCTTTTAGGGTTGTGGAATTAGGGTTTTATCCTAGAGTCTAGCTTCATACTTGGATTTTAGGATTTGAATCTTAACTTATTATTATTAATGTTATTATCATTATTATTATTGTTGTACAATGGGTCAAATAATATTCATAATAGGAGTATCAATCCATCAGTATTAGTAACGATGGTTCATAAGTTTATATTTAAATGTACCGATATTATCTAATATACTCATAATGACTATAAATCTCTCAAATAATACAAGTCATAATAATAGGATATTTTCTAATGATAATACAATAAGGACTAACGGTAATAATTATATTAACAAGTATTTGACTAATCCTATAAGGAAAATGATAATATTTTCTATTGATTTTAAATCATAACTATCAATCCCAATCATGATAATGGATACTATGACTTACCACGAATTTGAAATCCTATAGTTAGATCCAATCTTAACACACTATTTAGGGTTAAGGTCTTAACCTAGAATTTAGATTACCTAGGTTTTAGGGTTTCGTCCTTGGGTTTAGTTCTAGGCTTAGATTTAGGATTTTGAACTCTAGTTGGGGTACCATTAACTATGATGTAATTTAATAATTACAAAATAATTATTAGCATTCATGTTGACTAACATAATAATAATTGCTATGATGTTATCTAATATGATGATCTACTATTAATGATAACGTTTAAGAGTGGCAACCAAAGCACTAGGATTTAATAATGGTATTATTATTATTATTATCTATCTACAATAACTATTATTAGTATGGAAGATTTACTAATGGCTATTCATATCTACCACTAATAATCCTAACAATGATATCAACAATGCTAATGGTAATCAAAAGAATCTCAAAATGGAGGAAGACGTGGACTCACCTTAGTCAACTCAGTTCAAGTTGAGTTGACTCGACCCAACACAACCATCACCCCTACATTCTCTCTCCTTCTTCTTCTCCTTTCCTTTTTCATTTCTGCTTCTGGGAAGTCCAGAGGTGGCTGGACTCGACTCAAGGATGGCCCAACTCAACTCAGGTGAGTCGAGTTGACTCGCCAACTACACAACTCACTCACCCTACTCCTTCTCTCCCTTTTTCTCTGTCTTTCCTTATCTAGTCTCCACATAGCCTGGATGTGACCAAGCCCATGCCCATCTTAGACCGATCTCAGCCCAGCGGGTTAACCCCACTTAACTCGACAACCATCTCACTCCCTGTTCCTTCTCTTTCTCTCTTTTCTTCCCCTTTTTCCTGATTTTTCTCTCTCCCTTGTTTCTGTTTCTTCCTGTTTATTCAGGCCAGTAACATCTTTCAATGATCAGGCTCGACCTGAACTCGAACTCAGACCTATCAGTGAGTCGCACTCGTCCATGGGTCGAGTTGCAAACCGTCAGTCCTGGCCTGACTCGGTGCATCTTGACAACTTGCTGGGTCGAGTTCACCAACAACATCTCCCATTTTTTATCTATATGTTGGAGGTCTAACAACACCCCCAGACGACTGGCCTCGAGCTCGTCAGCAAGTCAAGCGCCCTGGTGTGGCATGAATCCGGCGGTGAGACAGCAGCCACTCTCTCCCTTACTTTCTCCTCTCAGCTTCCACCACTGGGAATGCCCAACAAGATGCCTAGACCGAACTATAAGAACTCTGTTTAATGGGCCTTACTGATCAACGATCTGGATTTTCATTCAGTTGGACTGGATGATTGAGTAGAACAGTGGGCCCCACTTCAGGTGATGCGCTGCGCAGTCTATTTGTGCAGCTTTGCGTACTAGGGCTGGATTCCTATAACTGTCTTACGCATACAGTAATTTGAGTCGTACTAGGATGCTACAATGTGGAGCATGGGAGAGAGAGTTGTGATGGGTTTCAAACTCCCTCTCCACAAACTCTATAAAAGAGAGCTGGGTCCCTGATCCTACACCACGGCAGAAATTCGAGTCCCATCTTGTGAATTGCAGAAAGGGTGTGAAGGAGAGGAAGATCCAAAGCTCTACAAGAATTATGGTATTCTGGTATTCTTATCCGACTTCCATGGCAGTGTCCCATCTAGGTAAGCCATCTGAACCCCTAATCGCCATGTTCCTTGCACAGACAGATCCATGGGCCTATTCCGCATATAGATTAAGTCCCACAGTTGGTATCAGAGCCACTGTGCAAAGGCATGGATGATCAAATTCATCTATTACAAATTCATATCAGCAATTGAGTTTTTTCGAATTCGAAACCCATATCAATATTAGGGTTTTCCAATTCGAAAACCAAATCCAGATTTAATTAGGGATTTTTTTTTCGGATCCCTGAATTCAGAAATCCAGTTAAAATTGGGGATTTTTGGATTCGAACCCCAAATCCAGACATTCAGTTAGGGTTTTTTTCGAATTCCTCAAATCTAGATTATGGATTTCAAAACCCCAATCCTATACATTGAGGATTTCAGGTCCATCATCCCCAAATTCAGTCAGATTGGGTATTTGCAGTTAAAATCCCAAATCCAATTTGGATCTCGTAAACCCTAAATCCAATTCAGATTTCATTCCATCATTATAGCATAGGGTTCGCACCCTTACCTGTATCCTCAGTGGAGGCAGACGTGGATTTCCAGTCCACCTCCGACATCTTTCGCATACAGGAACACCGTCAGCCGCGATAACCTTCATCAGAGATGGTAGTGCCATCTTGATCGGCACTGTGGAAGATGTCAGCGGTCCGGCTTTCGTCTGACTGTGAATACATCTGCTGCGGCTAGGGATTTCATCCCAATCTCTTTAGTCGCTGCATGCAGTAAGTCGAAAACGGCTGGGGATTAGAGAGGAGCTCCGTCTCCATCTTCGTTCATTGGACGGACAGCGAGCGCAACTCGCTCTCTCTCTCTCTCTCTGTCTGTCTCTCTTGCAGAGAGCTCGAAATAGGGCATTCTACCCTTTTGAGTCGAAAATGGGAGTTCTCTTGCCCAAAATTCCATCGGGTTAGTGGACCGACTTTAACTGATTCGGATCCGCTTGTGGACCCGTAAACGGGAATCACCTATGTCCAAATCTTGGCCTTGACACTGTTACGGGCCCATTAAGTATATCCTCGCCACACAACCGTGCTTCCCATACCGCTAGTGGGCCTTATGCGTATGGACCCATCGTTTTGAACCATCCAGTTCACATTCATTTGATATATCATGGCCTGATTAAGGCATATAGATTGTCCATATGCAACCCATATTTAGTGCATGTTGGATACTCAAACTAATGTTTGGGCCTTCCCTTTAGGGCCAAGTTTGATATCCGCTTCCTGTATCTAAGTCATCTGTTTAGTTTATAATGAGCGAATAATCTGGACCACTCACTAAATGGACGATAAAGAATATGAAACTTTCACATGTGGATCTTAAGTATTGGATATGACATGTCCATCTTATGTACACTAATGTAAGGATCTAACCATCCATCTGAATCGTTCCATACCAACCGTCTATCGTGTGAGTGTCAAAGCTAGACTTGTAATGCTCATTGATGATGACCAGATCATACAGAGTCCTGATTCGGCCCTATTATTGGCCATCACCCATCCTTAAGAGTTGATATGAACCATTGGAATATATGGTGTGAAACCTTTTCGTTTGTTTCACTTTAAGGTTCCTTTATTTCCAAAAAGGGTCAGTACCAACTAACTTATAGGCCGCATCGGACTAATTAAGATATAATCCATAGAGAGGCAGGATTATAATAGCAATCCTAAAGTCTATATTTGTAGTTTTTAGATTCAGTTGTGTTAGCCACCATAGTGACCTCAATTGATGAAAACTTTACAAGTACATACTTATAACATTGGGATAATGAGGATTGCATACAGTTGCGTTTACTTTTTCATGCGTACAGTAACGAAAACAAAGAGGATTACCGTTTGGTAATCAAGTGAACGAGTGAAGTAAATGATGCTGGTAATATAAAGCTGAAAGACTTATCTCACCCACAGGTGTTGAGTGTCTCAGATTTACATGACTTACATCACTTAGCTTCATGTTCAGGAGAATCACTAACATATTGTTATTTCCTCCCACAGGAGGAATGATAATGATGTAACAGATTTTTACCAGGATGAGATGGTTGGGCCCATCGTCATCCTGGATGATTCAGTTGATGCCTCCCTTAGCAACTGAATTGATTAACTTTGCCTGATAATTGTTTACATTCACTAAATTGCTTTGTGAAATTATGAACTAATGTGAGTATAAATGCATCTCTTTTATTTTAGTCTCAATTCCAACTAACCAAAATCAAGTCCCTGCCCTTAATGGATCTAATTACGCTCAATGGAATAACGCCATTGAAGTTGTACTGGGCTGCCTTAATTAGAATATCCCTGATAACACCAGAACTGCCAAAGCCATCTGATAATGCCACTGAAGCTGAATATAATCGATGGGTTGCATGGTTTAGATCAAATGATACATGCTTGAAAGTCATTAAGTATTCAATTTCTGAATTGATGAAGGGTGTCATGCCTGAAACAGATAAGGCTAAAGTTTTCCTGACTGAAATGGGAAAATGGTTCAAGAAATCTGATAAATCTGAAGTGGGCATTCTTCTGAATAAATTGACTCGCTCGTCCTACGATGGAAAGGGCAACATCCGTGACTACATTGTAGAGCAGATCGAAGTTGTTTCTAAGATCCATGCTCTAGGGCTTGTACTCACTGATGATCAATTGGTTCATTTGATCATAAACAACCTACCTCCCCAATTCGGCACATTCCTGGTAAACTATAACACTCTGAAGGACATGTAGACATTGGATGAACTCATCACTCAGTGCTTTCAAGAAGAAGACAGGATCAAACAGATGATAAAAGTTCAAAATGTTAATATGGTGACTTCAGAACAAGGGCATGGCAAGGGAATAAAGGTAAAAGGAAGAGGAAACAAGGTTCTAATAATGGATTCTCTGGTCCTCCATCTGGAAACTATGAGAATCAATCTGGAAATGGATCTAGACGCAAACGGGTTAAAGGCAAACCGTGCTTCTTTTGCAAAAAGACGGGTCATCTAAAAAAAGACTGCGAAGGTTTTAAGGATTGGCTCATAAAGAAAGATAATCATTCTATTCTTGTCTATTTTGAATCTAATCTGACCGATGTGTCAGTGGATTCCTGGTGGATAGATTCAGGAACTACTATTCACATATGCACTTCTATGCAGGAATTACTACAGGCCAGGCCACCAACTGATGCGGAGCGCTCAGTATACATAGGCAATGGTGTCAAAGTTGACGTGGAGGCAATAGGAGTCTATAGGCTTAAGTTGATGTCTGGTCATTTTTTGAATTTAGTAAATACATTTTGTGTGCCGTCTATAAGGCACAATTTAGTTTCAATTTCCTGTTTAGATAAGTTGAGATATTCATTCCACTTTGAAAATAAAAGTTTTAGTATTTATTTTAATTCGATTAAAGTTGGAATCGGCTCTTTAGTAAACAACTTATACCAGTTATACTTGATTGCCTCTCACGTCTATAATATTAATACCTTGCATGGAAATGTAGTGGGACCCAAGCGAAAACTAGACTATGAGAATTCTTCCATGTTGTAGCACAGGCGGCTATGCCATATATCTCGTGAGAGATTAGACAGGCTTTTGCGAGAAGGAATTTTGCATTCTCTAAACTTCTCTGACTATAAAGTATGCATTGATTGCATAAAAGGGAAACAGACTAGAACGAGAAAGAAATGTGCAACCAGGAGTGTAGATCTATTAGAGGTTATACATACAGATATCTGTGGACCATTCCCTACAGCCTCATGGAGTGGCCACAAATATTTCATTACCTTTATAGATGACTACTCTCGCTTTGGGTACCTATACCTTTTCAGTGAGAAATCAGATGCCCTGGATGCTTTTAAAATCTATAAGGCCGAGGTTGAAAATCAACTCGATAAGAGAATTAAAGTTGTCAGATCTGACCGTGGTGGTGAATACTATGGCAGATATGACGAATCAGGACGCAATCCAGGGCCATTCGCTAAATACCTGCAGGATTGTGGCATTGTTGCTCAGTACACTATACCTGGTACTCCAGAGCAGAATGGAGTTACTGAGAGACGTAATCACACCCTTATGGATATGGTGCAAAGTATGGTCAGCAATTCAACATTGCCAGAATCTTTGTGGGGTGATGTGATCAAAACTGCAGTTCATATATTAAATAGGGTTCCCAGCAAAGCAGTAAGCAAAACTCCTTTTGAGTTGTGGAATGAGAGAAAACCAAGTCTCCGATATCTACATGTTTGGGGTTGTTCTACTGAGGCCAAAATTTATAACCGGCATGAAAAGAAGCTTGATCCTAGAACTATAAGTTGTTTCTTCATTGGATACCCAGAAAGATCAAAAGGCTATCGATTCTACTGTCCTTCCCACTCCATCAGGATTGTTGAGACTGGGAATACCAGATTCATTGAGGACACTTAAAACAGTGGGAGCACGAACATAAGAAATTTTGTATTTGAGGAACAAAGGACTGTGACTCCTGTCATAGTCAATCCAGATCATGTGGACATTAATGATGCAGTCAATTCTGTAGTCACCGCAGAGCACCACGTAGAACCTCATATACAAACCACTGATGAGGAAAATCAAGATCAGACCCAACAACCTTAATCATTAAGAAGATCTGAAAGAGAGAGAAGGCCTGTAAATCGAGACGATTACATCGTATACTTACAGGAACACGACTTTGACATAAGGGTAGAAAAGGATCCTGAATCCTTTACACAAGTCAAACAAAGTGCTGATCCTTCTCATTGGTTTAATGCCATGGAAGATGAGTTGAAATCCATGCAGGACAATAAAGTATGGGATCTTATAGAGTTACCTACTGGAATAAGGCCGATTGGTTATAAATGGATATTTAAAACCAAACGGGACTCCAAAGGTAATGTCGAACGATATAAAGTCAGACTTGTTGCCAAGGGTTTTAACTAACGTGAGGGCATTGACTTTAAAGAGACTTTCTCACCAATATCCAAGAAAGACTCATTCAGGATCATAATGGCTCTTGTAGCTCATATGGATTTATAGTTATATCATATGGATGTAAAGACTGCATTTCTTAATGGGGATCTGAATGAGAATGTGTACATGTTGCAGCCCGAAGGTTTTGTAGCTACTGGCTCAGAACATTTGGTTTGCAAACTTAAGAAGTCTATCTATAGGTTGAAACAAGCATCGCGACAGTGGTACCTTAAGTTTTATGAAGTAATTTCTTCATATGACTTTGTAGAAAACACTGCAAATGAATGTATCTACATTAAAACCAGTGGGAGTAAGTTCGTTATGATGATTTTGTATGTTGATGACATTCTGTTAGCTAGTAGTGATACCAGGATGTTGAGCAACACCAAGAAATTCTTATATCAAAGGTTTGAAATGAAAGACCTTGGTGAAGCTTCTTACGTCATCGGCATTGAGATTTGCCGTGACAGATCACTTAGACTGCTCAGCTTGTCACAGAGGGCCTATATTACTAGGGTACTCGAAAGGTGTGGCATTCAAAATTATGCTTTAGGAAAGTCGCCCATTGTGAAGGGCGACAATTTTGGTTTATTTCAGTGTCTAAAGAATAATTTAGAAAAGAATCAAATAAAAGAATTTCCGTACACATCAGTAGTAGAGAGCATCATGTATGCTCAAGTCTATACGCGACCGGACATTGCCTTTGTCACTGGAATGTTGGGAAGATATCTATCTAATTTAGGAATGCAACATTGGATAGCTGCAAAGAAAGTATTACGGTATCTTCAGAGAACGAAAGACTTCGGACTCACATACAGAAGGTCTGATCAGTTGGAGTTGATCGGATATTCAGATGCAGACTTTGCAGACTGCGTTGATACTAAGAAGTCTACTTCATGATACATCTTCATGATGGTGGGAGGAGCTATGTCGTGGAAAAGCGTGAAACAATCTACCACAGCCTCATCTACTATGGAAGCTGAATTTATTGCTGTCATGAGGCATCTAATTAGGCACTATGGTTACAGAGTTTCTTCTCAGGTTTGCGGTGAGCATATCCCGAAACCATTAAGAATATTTTGCGATAATTCGGCTGTTATTTCTTTCTCTAGTAACAACAAGCATTCGTCAAGGTCGAGACATATCGACATCAAGTATCTTGTTGTGAAGGAAAGGGTTCAGAATCATCAAGTGTCCGTGGAATTCATCAGCACTAAGGAGATGATTGTAGATCCGCTCACTAAAGGGCTCCCTATCACGCCATTTCAAGAGTATGTAACATCCATAGGAGTCATTGATCCCACAGATGTTTTCAGTTAGTGGGAGTTGAGCGTATTTTGATTTTCACAAACACTTAGAGATCTCGTTTTATACAATTTGTTTGGATGATTTTGATATAAAGATTTATTTCTGCTTATTTATATATATGCGTAAATTTTAAGTAAGTAGAACTACAGTTGTATCTCGTTGGAGACATGAAAAAACTTCAGGACCTCTTAAGGATAGGCACATATTATCACATTAAAGTGTGTAATCTTTATTGTGAGACCTGTATCCTAATCCGTACCGTTTCGTATGCCTCTGCGGTCCTCCCGGTCGAATTCTGGCATCCCGCGATCTACTATCGACATTTGCGCTTGATCCTGTGTCGTGACCTATATATCAGATTCGGCTCAACTCAAGACTTGTACCTTAGCGACCGCGCCGTCACCGCGGTTCCGGCGGAGCGTATTATGCACCGAGGCGATACCCGAGTCAGAAGATGTGGGCCCGCGTTCAGTTCGAGGAAAACGCTGTGCATTTGTAATCCCAAGACAATCTTTCAAATAAATCACATCACATCCCATCAATCAAGTACTACATCACCTCACATGTCAAGTACACACCCCATCCCCAAGCAACCCCAAAGTCAACTCTCTCTCTCTCTCCACCCATCACTCACCCATCACTCCTCATCACTCACCCATCTCTCTCTCTCTCTCTTACAACCCTCTCTCTTTCATCTCTCTCCCCCATTCTCTAAGCAATTCACGTCCATGGCTTCCATGGGAGAGAAGCTAGTATGGCCCACCTCCCTATCACTCAATCCTACCATCCAAAGACCATCTCCATTGTTGAATCATATCCCATTGGAGCTAAGATGAGGAGGAGCCCAAGAAGATCGACGGTGGGTGATCTAGGACCTATATTTTTGTTATTTTCATTTATTTATTTATTTGTGATTTGAGGGCCCACATATGGTGGGACCCATCTTGATGTATGATTTGCACGAGGGGCCTGTAGTGGCGAGGTCCCTCCGCTACTCCGATCTCTCTTTGGATATGTGTGGCCCACCCTGATGCACCCCACCATGATGTATGTATTATATCCATGCCATCCATACGTGGGGCCACCTCGATGTGCATGGCTAGTGGATCACGTGCACATGGACCCCACATTCACACCGTCCAGCAACTAAGGCTGTTGGACTGTATGAAGGAAAATACAAATATCAATTTGGTCCTAAGTTGGTGGGCCACCTGTGTGGGTCCCGCCTTGATGCACCTGCCATACACGTGGACCCCATGTGATGTATATGTTTAATATCCACACAGTTCAGTTTTCTGGACGGTGGAAAGCCCACCGTGAGATTTGTGTTTAATTCACGCCATCTGTCCATCCATGGACGCTGAACGTTGGAGTAGGCCTGATATTATAAAAAAATAATAATATTAATAATAATAAATATAAAAAATAATATAAGGTATATATAATGGGTGGGCCACATCCACATGGACCCACATGATTTGTGTATTGCACCCACCAAATGGACGGTGGGGCCACTGATGTATATGTTTCGATCCACGCCATCCACCGTCCAGGGGTCCGGACGGTGGAGTCTGCTCATGAGGTATGTATTCCTCCATGCCGTCCATCCAATCTGGTGGGTCCCACACGTGTGGACCCACCTGGTAAGCTGATTGGCCGGTACCTCACCTAGCAGCTGGCTGCTGCAGATGACGTCAGCAAGTTCTGTGGGTCCCATGCTTGGGGCATGTGTTGATGATCCACACCGTCCATCACATGGACCCAGAACATGTACACGTGTGGCATCCATGGCCACTTAATGTATGTGTTGATGATCCACACCGTCCATCACATGGACTCAGTACATGTACACGTGTGGCATCCATGGCCACTTGATGTATGTATTGTATCCAGCGTCCATCTTATCTGGACACTGGACGCTACTGACCTGCAGGACAAAGCATAAAATATATATATATATATAATTATATGATGTGTATATATATACCACGTATATCTGGTGGACCCCACATGGGACCCACCTGTTGAGTGAGAGGATTGGCTGGCCTACCACACACACCAGCTATATATTGCTGACATGAGACGTTAGCAAGTTCGGTGGGACCCACCTTATATGTATATGTTTTATCTGCACCGTCCATATGGACAGTGCCATGTACGTCCCACCATGATGCTGATTTACCTGGACAATGTTTGGACAGTGCTGATCATCATCGGTGGGCCATGTGTCCCATGGAATGGTCGTATACAGTGATACACATGTTACACCTACAACTATTGAAATAATTTGTGGCGTGGTCCGAGCCCACTTAAGGCCCATTGGTGTGGCCCATCCATGAGGCCCATCATGATGTGTACTTAAGGCCCATACGATGGGGCCCACCTGCTTGAATCTGAGGCCCATGGGCCAGGCCCACTGTGATGTATTCGTGGCCTATGGGCAAGGCCCATTGTGATAATGTATTAAGCCTGTTGGCGTGGCCCATGTGAGCGGTCCATAGTGTCATGTAGTAGGCTCATGTGAGCGGCCCATAGTGTTATGTAGAAGGCCCATGTGAGCGGCCCATAGTGTTGTGTATTAGGCCCGTTGGTGCGGCCCATTGATACGGCCCATGTGATATATTTAAGGCCCATGTGCGGGGCCCACCTGTTGTGTATTTGAAGCCCATATGATGAGGCCCATTGTAACATATTTCTGGCCCATGTGCAAGGCCCACCTGTGATGTATATTTAAGGCCCATTGTATTGAGGCCCATGTGCAGGGCCCACTTGTCATGTATTTCTGGCCCATATGTTATGGCCATTGTGATATATTTCTGGCCCATATGTTGTGGCCCATTGCGATGTATTTCGGCCCAAATGATGCAGCCTATTACGATGTATTTGTGGCCCATTTAGCAAGGCCCACCTGTGATGTATATTTGTGGCCATGGTGTTGTATATTAGGCCCATGTGTAGGGCCATGGGCCCACTATATGTTTAGCCGTATGTAGGTCACCCCTTGGGAGCAATGTTGGTTTGACGTCCACATTGATGGGCAATGATGGTTAGATGTCCTTATTATGACCTTCCCTTAGGCCTTGTTAGGCCTATTCTCTTCATGGATTAACCCAAATAAGTGGGCCCCATTCGCCGTAGACGGATAACTCCGTGCTATCGGATTTGATATAACCATGGTCAGGTGTCAATCCTTATACTATGGTTGATCGGCTGATCATCTATGGACCCCGCTTTGTTTATCTGCTGATTATCGGTGTCGATTGTCGTGACCGATTTGCCGACCCTGATTATCGATCGATCCCGATTGTCGTGACCGATTTACCGATTCTGATTATCGATCGATTCCGATTGTCGTGACCGATTTGCCGACTCTGATTATCGATCAATCCCGATTGTCGTGACCGATTTGTCGATTCTGATTATCAATCGATCCGATTGTCGTGACCGATTTGCCGACTCTGATTATCGATTGATCCCGATTGTCGTGACCGATTTACCGATTCATATTGATGTGACCGATTTGCCGATTCTGATTATCGATTGATCCCTATTGTCGTGACCGATTACCGATTCCGATTATTGTGACCGATTTGCCGACTCTGATTATCGATCAATTTCGATTGTCGTGACCGATTTGCCGATTCTGATTATCGATCGATCCGATTGTCGTGACTGATTTGCCGATTCTGATTATCGATCGATCCGATTGTCGTGACCGATTTACTGACCTGACTATCGATCGATCCCGATTGTCGTGACTGATTTACCGATCCTGATTATCGACTGATCCGATTGTCGTGACCGATTTGCCGATTCTAATTATCGATTAATTCCTATTGTCATAACTGATTTGCCGATTCTGATTCCAATTTGTCGAGGCTGAGTATCGAGGCCGATTTTGATTGGTCGAGACCGATTATATATGCCGATTTTGATTGTCGAGATCGAGTGTCGAGGCCGATTTCGAGTGTCGATTTCGTTTGTCGAGGCCGATTTTGATTGCCGAGGCCGATCGTCGAGGCTAATGTGATGAGGCCCATTGTGATGCATTTAAGGGTCAGGCAATGAAGCCCATTGTGATGTATGTTAGGCCCATGTGAAAGGCCAATTATGATGTGTATTAAGCTCTTGAGTGAGGCCCATGGCGTTGTATATCAGGCCCTTTATGAGGCATGGGTCCACTATATGTGAGGCTCTATGTGGGTCATTCCTTGGGGAAAATGTTAGTTAAATGTCCACATTGTCAATGCCGATTGTCGGTGCATGTTATTGATACCGATTATGAGTATGTAACAGCATAGCATCACGATACATACCCATACGCATCTGCATGTTTGTTATGAGATGTGGTTGACCATTGCATATGACATTGGGCAGGTTGTTATGAGACTCTCGGATAGGCGGAGATTGTCTCACATGAGTACACGGTATGTGCAGGATTGATGCATGACTAGATTATATGACTTATGCATCTTACATTGTGTGTTATGATTATTATACGCCCTAGCGACATCAGGGTCGTAGCCTCTACAGGTATTTCGTGGATGGCCAGATGGGACACCGAAAATCTGTTCTACATGGGGTGCTATAGATATCCCTGTGTAAAAGTCCCTAAACCCTCTTGGTTCCAGAAGTTGCTCCAACGTCTAGACCGAGTGGATGCATGAGTGCATGAGGGCCGTATACCGTTAGGCCCCGTCTCCCACTGTGTCGTGGTCGGTTGGAAGGGGGTACGGCCCTACCTGCCCAAGAGGAGGGGGCAATGCTAGGCTGAGTCTGACCAGCTCAAGGAATGGGTCCACTATTGACGAGCCGAGCCCGATATTGGCAGGCGGATAGTGAGGTCTCTTCCACTCACCTTGTTGCGCGCGATGGGGCGGTAACTGGTTTGGAGTGTAATAGACCCCGGTGATTTTTCAGAGAGGAACCGTACTGATATGTGGACTTACTAGGTAGGAGTTGCATGCTCATTCATTTATTTCATTCACTATCTACTCGGGTTGGTGGTGTGCAACTAATTGTTGTGTATCTTCGCAAGGCCAGAATTTCGGTTGGGCACGCGACTAACTTGAGATCAGGAGTTGACCACATTAAGTCTGACTATCCAAATTTAGGTATGTGACTGGTTTGGATAGAAGTCCCTTGTGGTGGACCCCGTAGCCTGTGATACTACGTACTATTATCCCGACTTCACATTCCAACTTGGTCATTTCATTCGCATCGCATATTGCATACATCCGCACGCATATGACATTTTGAGATTTGTTATGTTTCTGCACTTATATGGCCTAGACGGACTCAAGTAGGATTTACATATTGCATTGTACCCTCGACATCTGATATTTGGCTCTCTATGACTCCTCATTTACATAGCTGATCTACATTCCTTCATCAATATATGATATTTGTTTATTATATTTTTGCATCACATAGCCTAGATAAGGCTGATGGTGTTTATGGGCCTATTAGCATGTCTTCACATTACTCTATATTGCATGATTTATGAACTTGCTAGTATTTCGGATATTGTATGATTTATGAGCTTGTTAGTATTTCCGCTTACTATGATTACTCTGATATTGGTTACTGGGCACTTACCTTGTGCACACACTTTCACCACCCACTAAGCTTTCTATAAGCTTACGCACGATAGATGCGTGCAGGTGATGTTAGGTTGCAGCAACATTAAGCCTAGAGCGTGCAGCGGTCTTCTGGAGCTCTGATTTATTTTATATATGTATTTCCCTTTCAGTATTATACTTAAACGATTATATTAGTGGATATGTGATGATGATGTTGCTTTTGTGATTTAGGAAATCTTGTGGTTATGCTCATTACGAGATAAATGTACGTTGAAAAATCCTCCTTGTAGGATCCTAAGATTGGAATCTGGCGTATATACGTTGGGAGCCGAGAATGGGGTACTACGGAGGCTGTCAGCACTGAATTCAGCGATCAGAAATTTTGTGAGCCCAGTTTCTGAATTTGGGGCGTGACACTTATACCACATTTCCTAGTTCGTGATCTATGTCGTTAAGATTGAAAGTATTTATGATCGCGCTTAGACTCACTTCGCCTAAATTAAATATTGTGATGACTACCGCGTTTCGATACTGACTGTCTTAATGGACCAAATTGAATAGCATTACTCATACTGTCCAACTGTTTCATTGGTTAACCATTTAGATATTTTCTTAAATGATCAAAACTTGTTTTCAAAATTATTCTATATGATTATCATTGACGTTGCTCAATGAGGCCCAAGTGGGAGAATGTAAAAACTCTGTTTAATGGGCCTTACTGATCAACGGTCTGGATTGTCATTCAGTTGGACTGGATGATTGAGTAGAACAGTGGGCCCCACTTCAGGCGATGCGCTACGTAGTCTATCTGTACAGCTTTGCGTACTAGGGCTGGAATGCTATAACTATCTTACGCAGACAGTAATTTGAGTTGTACTAGGATGCTACAATGTGGAGCATGGGAGAGAGAGTTGTGATGGGTTTCAAACTCCCTCTCCACAGACTCTATAAAAGAGAGCTGGGTCCCCGATCCTACACCACGGCAGAAATTCGAGTCCCATCTTGTGAATTGCAGAAAGGGTGTGAAGGAGAGGAAGATCCTAAGCTCTACAGGAATTCTGGTATTCTGGTATTCTTATCTGGCTTCCATGGCGGCGTCCCATCTAGGTAAGCCATCTGAACCCCTGATCGCCATGTCCCTTGCACAGACAGATCCGTAGGCCTATTTCGCATATAGATTAAGTCCTACACGAACTACAAATGAGTCAGGGCCCACCCCACTCAAACCGAACTCGACCTCGAATCGGCGTGGCCCAACCTGGTGCGGCATTACAGTCCGCCTGATCTCTCTCTCTCTCATTTCTTTTCTTTCTTCTTTTTCTTCTTTCCCTATCTTCTCCAGAGACATCCAGCAGTGGGATCGGTTGCAACTAAGTTCAACAATAGTCTCTTCTTTGACGAAGATGGGGATGGCCATTAATGGCGAAATTTAAACGAAAGCTTTTCCTTCCAATCGGCTTCATCCAGATGGTCCGTATGGACCCTGGGAAGCTTGGATAATAGAAGGAGTGAAGCTCCAGTGTCATTTGACCGGTGGGTTCGAACTTGGAGGAAAACGGCCGGTTTCCAAGCCGCCGCAAGGATAGAGGGAGTTCTGCTATTGCTACTCGATCCCTAGCCCTTTTGTCACCTAAACTAATGTCCTAGGACCGTTGGATGGAGGATAAACGACCTGGATTAAATCTAGGACTTCCACTCTCTCTCTCACTTCTAGGAAAATATCTGTCGTACGGATGTATAGCTGGCAACAGCGTTTGTTGTTTTCAAAAGCCAGGATTCACTCTCCATGGACGACTAGGATGTAAGGGAAGGAGGGTGCGCGGATTGCTAACTAGGCACACGGAGAAATTTTCGTTTTTGGAAACGTTTTGTGCTTGTAGGCACTACTTGAGATTGGTGTTGTGTATACACGTGCATCCACCAACGTTTAAGATCACTGGGGTTTGACCAAATTCATGGGCTTTATGGTAAACGATTCTGATCATCCTAACTGTCCCTAATGGTGGGTCCCACCACAACTAGATGGATGGTCGTTCGTCAGTTCAAACGCGTTGAGCGCGGGAGCAGAAAAAGGAAGGAGAAACTTCCTTCTTTCAATCTTTCGGTCAAACTGTGTTTGACCGGCTCCTCTAGAACAGTGCACAGCTTGTGCACCTCCCCTGATGCACACACGCACCGATGTGGGGTCCGTCGTGATGATTGTGGGAAATCCACTCCATCCACGATGTCCTATGGGACTAGATGGGTCCCATGACCAAAGATGGGGCAGGACCAAGGCCCAGGTGGGCCATATCACTTGATCTACATTCTTTTGGTGTCAATTCCATTGATTTAATGGTCGGATCAACTTCAATCCGAGCATCAACGGTCAAAAGTCCTAGTGGATCATTTGTAACTAATACTAACCATATACTAATGTTAATATTAATTTTTATTACTATTGCTACCATTTACTATTATTATTGTTATTTTTATCATTCTTACTAGTATTATATTATTATTATTATTATTACTTCCCATATGCATATTTTCTTTTATCATGTTGTGAGTCCTGCTCTGTAGGTTATTAGGACTATTTGTCTCATGATTCTATGTTATTAAATATTTAATTATCATTATTATTATTATCTTCATTATTTTTGCTAAGTAGTTTATAGTGGTTTGCATTTTGACCAACGCCTTTTATTTACTATAAGATTTGATAAGGAAGATTAGATCATTTTTAAATTTGTAAGTGAGTCATACGTAGGTTATTTCATGATTTATGAAGATCTGACGGTCAGATCATTACAAAATATGATTAGTGATGATCTCTAGGGTTCACGGCGTAGTTTAGGTGAAAAATTATTAAAAAGTTTAATGATCAAGTGGTCTAATCATCATGATCAAGTGATTGGTGTCCTAAAATAAATTTCTCTAATGACGTGATGGTCCATCTCGAGTAATAACAAATGGATCGCTTGTCCTACAGGTGGGGATTTCTTTCAACAGTCAAATTTAACTTAGGATGCATGTGAACGTCTGCTTAGCTAGGTTTATATTTAAACCAAGTTAGTCTACACGGTAATACTCGAGTACTGAAAAGTACGGGGTGTTACATACACATTCCAGTACCCCTCTCCTTAGATTGAGTCGGCTTAGACATGGTGCTTAATTTTGGTTATGTGTCCCATGATTGTGCACTTTCAACAAGTCTATCCAAGTAGTCCCACACATCATCGACATTTTTATTCATGAATTCCCCATTGCACATCGTCTCAACCAATTGGCGCATGAAAGATGTCAGTCCATTATAAAAAAAAAAGTGTGTAATGCGCCACGTTTCAAAACCGTGTTGTGGGCATGAAGTGACAAAATCCTTGAACTTTTCCCAACATTGGAAGAATGTTTCATCCTCCTTTTGGGCGAAGTTCATGATTGATTTTCTAAGGGTATTCATTTTATGATGTGGAAAAAATTTCTTTATGAATTCTCTTTGCATATCATTCTATGTGTCAATAGATCTAGGACATAATGAATGCAACCACGTCTTAGCTTTCTCTTTCAAAGAAAAGGGAAAGAGTTTCAGCTTGACTATGTCCTCAAACACATTTGGAAAATATAATGTGGCTATGATCTCATCAAACTCTTTCAGGTGTAGATATCAATTCTCTAACTCAAGCCCATGAAATTTAGGAAAGAGTTAGATCACCCCTGGCTTGATATCCATGTGTCCCGTATTCTTAAGAAAAACCATGCATGATAGCGTACTCACCCCCGCCAGTTGTAAATAATCTTGTAAAGTACGAGACGAGGGTGCTTGATGCACCTCATTCTCATCCTGGATATCCTCCACCCTAGGTTGGGGTAGAAGAGGTTGGTTTTCAGCCATCACTTCAATTAACTCAGGGGATATCGAGCGGTGTCTAGTCCTACAATAGATAGTCAACCCCTCAACCAATCCACCTTTAGTCAAGAGACGTCGAGTGTTATCACGAACCCACTTAGGCTTGAAACACTCACAGCCCTCAATTCAAATTCTAAACCTAACCTAAAGAGAGAGAGAAAGGAAATTAAAATCTATAAAGAAAGAAAGGGTTGAAAAGAAGTTATCAAATTGGAGCCCCTAAGTTAAAAACCTGCAAAACAAACCAAAACAAGTTAGTTTCTAAAAGTAAAAGAAATCCAAGAATTAGAAAGTTTCTAAAAATAAAACCCTAGTTCTAAAAATAAAAAAAGCAAAGAAATTAAAAAGAGATTACCAAATTAGAAGTTTCTATCTCAGAATCCTACAAAACAGGAAAGTTAGATTACTTTCTAAAAATTAGAAAGACCTAAACCTAAAGTTAGAAAAATCTAATCTTAACCTAATTCTAAAACTAGTTAATTTTAGAAAAACATAACCGTCGATCCCTGGCAATGGCGCTAAAAACTTGTTCACATCCCAAGTATGGGGTTGCAATGCAGTAATAATCTCGGTAAGACCGAGGTCGAATCCACAGGGATTGAACCTTGTACGTAATATAAAAGTAACTAGAACTTCGAATTAAAAGAAGATGAAATCTAATTCAGAAGAATATGAAGAATAATGGTGAAATACTAATCTAAAACTTGTATAATTCAAAGTAGGAAACTAGGGATTTAGAGGATTCACTTGTAGAGATCAGGGAGATCTACGCTTGATTTATGAACTCAACTAGACATCGAGTCCCATCTTCATCCAGTTGGAAGATATATCACTAGAACTCAATCTGAACTTCCTTTAATCTAGTTTTTGAAAGATGGTAGGTATGAGAATTAGAGTTGATTCCATCACAAAACCATGCTCATCAGACAAAGTAAACAATAGAATTAAACCAATCCACAACCAATCTGAAAGATGTATGAATGTTAAAAAGGATTCCATCATCCAACCATATCCAAGGGGCAATGGTGAACAACAGGGCTTCCTAACTTCACAATCAAAATAATGAAAAGGAAATACTCAAAGCCATCGCAGATCTATTGTAATTTCAGTCACAACAAACCATTAAAAACTGAAAGCATTCCTATTTATCAAATTAGCTCATAACATGAATCAAACTCGTAGAGTCATTCCCATTACGCCACAAGCTTCACCTCTTAGCCCTAGCTAAGAGGTTTAGCAAATCATGACCATGATTAACTAATCTCTAAAAAACATAAAGCAAAAACAAAGGAGAAAAAAAAACTTAGAAAAAACTACTCCACGTCCAACTCTCTCTCTCTCTCTCTCTCTCTCTCTCTCTCTCTCTCTCTCTCTCTGCTCCACATCAGGGCTTGGATCCCCTTTACTCTCTCTCTCTCTCTCTCCCTCTTTTTATAGCAATTGTAGTCGGTCTACTGGAGTTCATAGAACTGACTTTTATTTATGCAGTTCAATGCGTAGAAGAACTGGATGCATGCCTTATTCTCGCGTATCAAGAAAACGCTGAAAAAGCTTGCGTTTGGCCTGAGTCTGGGAGGCTAACCGTCCATATTTCTCAAAACTGACTTCTTGGACAGAGTTTGGACGGTCTGGATCATCGATTTGATCCCGATCTTGATCATGAAATGGCCCACAGTGTCTGAATTTCACGGATGCAGGGCGTGCGAAAATCGGCTTACACTGATGCTTGGTGGGTCCCACTGCATCTGACATTTGAGAAATCCACGACATCCACCGGATTCATCTCGAAAAACCAATCGGAAATGGATTGTTTTGGCTTGGATTCGGTGTGGCCCACAGGCTTTCATACCATTGTCCATCCTCTGTTTGGATGGTTGAAATCCGATACACGCCTTATTCTCGAATTCCGTCATCTAGGCATAGGTAAGAGGGACCTTGGGGTTCAAATTGACGGTCCAGATTAATCATCTTGGCCAAGATGGTAGCCCATAGAGACTCACAACGTCCGCACCTTGCAAACGCTGTTCTCGCGCGGACTCTGGCTCGGGCGGGCACGGTCAGTGATCTGTTGACCGATTGCCTGGGTTCGGTGCACATCGCGCTCTCATGCGCTATGTACGCATGCAGCCCAAGGTGGGGCCCATTGTGATGTTCTTACGAAATCTGCTCCGTCCATCCGTTGTGTCATTTAATTTAAGGGGTTTCGACCAAAATTGAAGCATATCCAGAGATCAGGTGGGCCCCAAATCAGGGATTTGGTGGTTGATCTGTCCATTGGGCCACTTTCACAAGGATCTAAGGGCTGAAATTCGACGTGTATGGTTAATTTATGGCTCTTTAGGCCATATCTAAAGTTTCGAGCCGGAAGGATGGTGGGAACCCTGTGATCTTGCATTCTGGATGATTTTCAGGCCTGTTTAATGTGAGTGGCGTGATTTCCTCAGATTTCTGGCATGTAAATTCCTCGATCTCGGTCCCATGGGGTCCATCCCTTGCCTTGGTGATTTCAGAGCTTCAAATCCACTCTTTTAGTACACTTTTTCAGTCCAGGCTCCTATATACACCTTGCAGCACAAACACGATTAAAATAGGGTGTTAAACGGTACCATGTTCGTAAATTTAGGTAATAACTGGGGTCTAATATTGCCATATTTGACCCTCAACATTTAACTCCCTCCAAATGGTAAACCCCTCTAGGTTGAACTCCATATGTTTGGAAATAAACGCAAGCTTATTGATCCTTAACACACGACGCATATTTCATACCCTTGAATCATAGTATCAATGGACTCTTGTTAGTTACGATCACTTTGGTGGATCGTGCAATCAATGATATTCACTAATTCTTAAAAAGTATGGCCCACGAAATTTATTATCCCCCTGGTTGATATTCTTAATGCCCATTTGACAAAGAAGTGGGTGAACCGGACATGCATATCAGTTTTTGTAGTCTTGTCTAGCCAATATATTAGGCTTACACCCTTTAATGTCTAGATGGGCATGATACCCATAATTCTATCCAAAGCTCTTAGCTATAATAAAAATTAAGTGTAAGTGACCCATGGTTTCAATTCAAAATTGTCCCCGTTTACATAAAGGAGACTAAACATGAGATACAGCTGTAAAGAGAGAAACGGAAAAATAAGTAGTGCGAGAATGCATAAAGGCACATATACAATCGCATTCATTAGAAGCTAACATGTATATATCTTAAACAAGTGACAATGTGGAATGCAAATCATGATAATGAAACTACTTAATGAGTCCAAGCATTCCATTGATAGTGCCTACATAGACAACTAAGTTTCTTAATCCTTATTGGCACCAACACATGGGTCTAGATATCTTTATAATTCAACTAGTTTCATTTTAGTACACTTTCATACCCAAATGTAACCATACATGGTTAAATTAACCTGTATCTAGGACAAATCCTTATTATCCATCATTAGCTCTCGCCATAAACTAAAAGCTAGGCCGGTTCAATTGGTTAACTTGGTCATATTACTATATTTTTCATGGAATATCTTATGCAAGAACAATTCAATTTGATTATTAATGTCCATAAATCTAGCCCATAAACTACATATATTTAAAACATATATTTATAAGAAGAGTATTTACAATCCTCATTAATTATATTCGTCATGTTTGATGATTTATTTATAACAAATGATATGGAGCAACTAGGATTGCAATTAGATCAACTATTAAAAATGGTTGGATTGGTGAACATGAATGTTAAGACTATGAAGCACAATCTTTGGGTTTGGCTTAAGAGAGCCACATGATGTGTGGGTATTGCAGGTGGGCTAGAACTCTGAACTTGGCCCCATAGATAACCCAACGGCCACTGAACATTGATAACCAATGATCATCACTGCTCATATGATAACTCTGATGGAGATGGTGGGCAAGACATTAAAACTAGTCGGGTTACATCCCAAGTATGGGTGTACATTTATAGATGGGGGTTTCCCACTGATGTACTAGTTTAAGTTCCATAAGCAATCCATAAATAATCCACCAACATGAATAAATGTGCAAGATCCATAACTATTATTAGGAATTCTCTGCGCCCAAAACACCACAAAAAAATGGTATAGTAGAAAGAAAAAATAGAGTGCTTCAAGAAATGGCAAATGTAATGTTAAAAAGTATGAAGCTCCCTAAAAATCTTTGGACCGAAGCCGAAAATACTGCATGTTATCTAATTAACCATGTTTATATTAGGAAATCAAATGGTAAAATAACTTATGAAATGTGGTTTGACAAGAAGCCTACTGTCAAATACTTTCGAGTTTTTGGCAGCAAGTGTTACATTTTACATGACCGAGAAAATCTGGGTAAGTTTGACACCAAAAGTGATGAAGGGATATTTTTAGGGTATGCTTTGAAAAGTCAAGCATATCGGGTTCTTAATAAGAGAACCGGTGTAATTCAAGAATCTATTAATGTGGTTATTGATGATCACTTGAATACACCTGTCTCAAGTTCAAATAATGATGAAGTACTTCTAATTGATAAATCAGATTCTTCATCAAGTCAAAACAACTCTGAACTGAGAACTGTTAAAGACCATCCAACTAATCAAATTCTTGGAAACCCTCTCACTAGTGTATGCACTTGTAGACAACTAGAAGATGTGTGTAACTACGTGTGCTTTACATCCTAGATAGAACTGGGTAACGTAAAAGAAGCTCTTACTGATGAAAACTGGATAGTTGCGATGTCAGAAGAGCTTAATCAATTTGTTAGAAATGATGTTTGATACTTAGTTCCTAGACCAAAAGATAAACATATTATCGAAACTAAGTGACATATTATCGAAACTAAGTGATTTTTTAAAAATAAGTATGATGAACTTGGTAATATAATTAGAAACAAGGCTAGACTGGTTGTATAAGGGTACACTCAAATTGAAGGCATTGATTATGATAAAACCTTTGCCCCAGTAGCTCGTCTTGAATCAATCAGACTATTTATATCCATTGCTTGCTTTAGAAAGTTTAAAATATACCAAATGGATGTAAAGAGTACTTTTTTAAATGGTGATTTGCATGAAGAAGTGTATGTTAAACAATCAATGAGTTTTGAAGACCCTAAGAATGGTAATCATGTATACCGCCTAAAAAAGGCCCTTTACGGTTTGAAACAAGCTCCCAGGGCATGGTACGAAAAGTTGACTAAGTTTTTACTAAGTCATAACTTTATAATGGGAAGTATTGATAAGACTTTATTTGTAAAGAAACATAATGATCACATTTTAATAGTACAAATTTATGTTGATGATATTATTTATGGATCTACCTGTGCTAACATGATTGTTGAGTTTGCAGATCTTATGAAATCTAAGTTCGAAATGAGCATGGTTGGGGAATTGAATTATTTCCTAGGGTTGCAAGTCAAACAGCAACCTGATGGTTTCTTTATTTCTCAAACCAAATATGATCTGAACTTAGTTAAAAAGTTCGGATTTGAGAATAAAAAAAATTTTGATACTCCTATGAGTACGACTCTAAAACTCTCAAAGGGCTCTACAGGTAAGAAAGTGGATCCTAAATTCTATCGCAGTATGATAGGTAGTTTGCTGTATTTAACTGCGAGTCGACCTAATATTGCATTTAGCGTAGGGATTTGTGTTAAATATCAATCTGGTCCTAAAGAGTCACATTTAACAACTGTTAAGCAGATTATGTGATATGTCGTAAGTTCAGCTAATCTGGGTCTTTGGTATCTACATGATACTAGTGTTCAATTAGCTGGTTATACTGATGCTAATTGGGCTGGTAATGTGATGATAGGAAATCAACCAGTGGTGGTTGTTTCTATGTTGAGAACTGTTTAGTTTCTTAGCTGAGTAAGAAACGAAGTTTCGTATCACTTTCTATCGCTGAGGCTGAATATATTGTAGTAAGTAATGCATGCACTCAGCTTGTATAGATGAAAAGAATTTTAAGCGATTACGGAATTGCACAGGACTCTATGGTTTTATGTTGTGATAATTCTAGCACATTTAATATATCTAAAAATCCAATCCAGCATTCACGAACCAAGCACATTGACATTAGATATCACTATTTTTGTGAGTTAGTGGAAGAAAAGACAATTACTTTAAAATACATTCCGATCGAGACTCAACTTGCTGACATTTTCACGAAACCGCTCGACAAAAGCAGGTTTTCTAAATTGAAATTTGATCCTGGTATGTGCAATTTGAATTGAATATTCATGCATTTCTGTATTATTATGTATATATTTGTTAATTTAAATGTTTAAATTTCAAAATTTAATGAAAAATGTTCATTTTTAGATGTGCACGACCAGTTGAGTACATACTCGACCAGTCGTGGCACGACCGGTCGAGCATGTACACGACCAGTCATGTAGCATGGGTTTGACCTTTACTTAGGGGGAAAGTCCTTTTTTTTTCTTCATTTAGGTTTCTTCTCCAACGAGTCCTAGCACGACCGGTTGAACCGATCTCCATAGTTCTTCAAGGTTAATGCTTTATTTCCATTTTCCTTGTAGATTCATGTTCGTATCACTTCTTTCTCATCTTTGGAGTGATTTATTTCTTGTTTCATTGAGGTTTTTGGGGTTTTATTCTCCAAAATCTGATTTTGAGAAAACCTACTCTACTTCTTTTGCAACCTTTTGATTCCTTGATTTACTAGTTGCAAATGGAAGGTAGAGGTAAAAAGAAAAGTTCTCGTGGTCATTCAACATCTAGATCGACACCTATCACAAGGCACTACCTTCAGTCACCCAAAGTTGATCCTCCCTATGTGTGGGATTTAAGGTTGCACAATGTGATAGTTGAACGACCTGTTCATGTTGAACATCTTGTTCTATTTGAAATCTTTCCTCTTTTCCAATCTGTAGGATGGGTTAACATTCTACATTAGGGTGAGCTAGCATACCGGTCTATTGCGCAAGCTATGTTTGCATGTATTTCTAATTTTTCAACTGAAAATTTAACTTTTATTATAGCAACTAGAGAAGGTCCATTTGAAGTAGACCGACATCTGATTTCTGGCCTAATAGACATACCTGTCAATGATGAAGGTATTCTAATTAGCACTCTAGTAGCTAAACCATTTGAATCAGTAAAACATATGCTTATCAGAGTATTGTGGAATATAGATGCGCAATGGAGTCAAAATGGGAATGCGCTTTCTTCAAAGTATTTGTTACCCAGATATAGGGTTCTTCATAGGATATTTATTTCCAATCTTTATCCATGTTCTGGTAACAAAATCGAACTCACCTCTTTCATGGTTCAGATTCTCCATTCCATTACTTCTGGTACCAATGTATGTCTTCCTTATTTAATCTGTCATTCCATCATACAATTCCATCTCCATCCTGGACACAGTGATATCCCTTTTGCATTTCTTATGACTGTGTTGGCCACCCATATGTTAGTGGTTATACCTGTTGGAGAGGCTCCCATTCAACACCTAATCTTCAACAACTCAAATATAAATGAGATGAATCTGAGGTTGGCCGTAGGCCAAGTCAATGTGGGTGTTGGTGGAGCTGAAGCAGTAAATGAAGAAGAAGACAATTTACCTCCAGAAGACATCAACATGGACAATATCTTTGATGAGATCGAACTAGATTCTAAGGCTGACCCTGATTATCAGCCTTCTGATTTCGATGAGAGGTTGCATTCTCTTGAGGAACAGGTGGCTCTAATTCGTGTAACCCAGGATTTGCAATTTGCTTATATGCATAAATATATGAGGCACATTAATAAGGGTTTACATCAGATTGATCCATCTATTCCTGCTCCCTCTTCAGGATCTGATTAGTATTTTCTAATCTTAGTTTGTAATAACTCTTATGATACTTAACTTTCTTTCAGTTTGTGGGATTGAATTTGGTTGAATTATATTGATGTTGGGTGATTATGCTTGAACATTACTTACTTATGAGTTTAATATCTTACTCCATATTCTTCATTGCTCATCTTATTCTTCCTTATTTATCTATATCCTGTTTCTTGTATTGGGTTCTTCCTTTGTCATATTGTGACAAAAGGGGGGAGAATTTTGACATGCTTGATATATGGCTTGTGATATATGGCATGTGGATTGTGGATGGAGGAGTAAGTAAGGGGGAGTAGCAAAATGCTTTCTTTGACCTGTTTATAACTGGTGAATGATTAATGCTTTCTTTGACCTGTTTATAACTGGTGCATGATTCTTTAACCAGGTTGACTGGTTTATATTGATGTACAATGTTTATGTTATTGTGGAGTGTGTTTTGTCACAAATTTGTCAAAGGGGGAGATTGTAAGTGTTATGGTTTCTAGCTCCTATAATTGTCAAATTTTATAGTGCCAAAACCTCTCTTGGAATCTGTGTCTTGTGTAGCTCATTTACATAATGAAGTCTGTGCATCTCTCAAGGACAAGGGTCTTTAGTTCAAAATCTTCAAAGGTAAGATTACTTGTTCATGTTCATGTACATCATCAATTGTGAATTCAAGCTTTCAAGCTTCAAGAGTTCAAGATTTTCAAAGCTTCGTACAAGTCAAGACAACGGTCCTAGATTTTGATACTCAAGTTCAAGCTTCAACGCTAGTCAATTTCAAGCTTCAAGAGACTCAAGTTCAAGCTTCATCTTATGATAAGATCTCAAGCTTCGCGAACTTCCAAGAACGACTATCAACTGAAGAAGAAGTTTCAATGTTCATACATCATGTATAAGGTATGAATGACCCTAGATTGACCATAGGGTAGGTCATTTTGAATACATAATTGAATAGACTGTTTCTCAACTAGTCTTGGACTCTGTTCGACTAGTCTTAGCATTGGCTCGACCAGTCCAAGAAATTTTTCGAGTAGGCCTAAGTTTGTTGCAAAATTTTGAAATTTTTTGTTAAGCCTCGACCAGTCATGAAGATTGCTCAACCGGTCGTGTGAAGAGTGCTTGACTCATTCTCGACCAGTCCTCCAGCCTCGACTTAAAGTCCAGCAACTACATCTGGTTCCACGAACAGTCGTGTATAGGTCATGGCCAGTCGTGGAGGTCCCTCGACCGGTCGTGCAAGGCCTACGACCAGTCGTGGAGGTCCCTCGACCGGTCGTGCAAGGCCTACGACCAGTCGTGGAACGGCTTTCTCTTATCGCGCTCAAAATTTTAAAAATTTGTTGGTCCTACGACCAGTCGTGGTGTCCTCAGGACTAGTCGTGAATGTGATTTCTTCACCTATAAATAGAGCGCGAATTTCAGAATTTGGTAAGTGATTTCAAGCTAAATCCATACGCCACTCTGAGAGATAAGTTAGTCATCTTTTTAAGGTATATTGTGCTCATTTAATATTCTCTTAATTTAGCTTTATTATATTTAATTTTGTATTCTTTATTCCAATCACATTTGAAGAAGGGATTGAGTCTTGCCCTTTTCATGGAATTAAAATCAAATAGAGCTAGCCCAATTTAATTTAATTTAAAATCAATTTAGAACCTAAAACCATTTCATAAGTGAGTTTGGACATTGAACTTCTACGTTGAATTTCTACTCCAATTTAGTTCTTCCGGGCTTCGTCAAAAAGAGAATATCCAGGTATTTTACATTATTATAAATTTCTGTATTTTGGTTTCATTGAGATTGAGCCAGAAAAGTCTCTCTATTTTGGTTTGTCTGAGGTGATCTAGAAAACTCAGAGTGTGGGATTTATGAATTATGTAAGCCCACTTAAAAGACACAATTGTGAGGGTTTTAGGTGAACCTGGAAAAACCTATTTTCATAGTGATCGCTAATATCCACTGTGTGAGGATATTTGGAGTAGAGTAGTTGTGTGGCTGTTTTTCTAAACAGTTGGTGTACACACAAGCGAACCACTATAATTTCTGGTCTTGTGGAATGATTGTTTATTTCTTTTTGTGGATGATTGTAATTTTCCTTTTTACATTATGGAGAATGAAAGTGCCCTGGTTTGTCAATTAGCGTGAGTGTTGAGTCCGCTAGACAGAGAAGCTCCATAAGAAGATCAATCACTCGTCTGCCTCAATCGGATGTGGGCCCGAGCACGCCATAGGTAACTCTAAGCCTCACATCCCATGTCCTAAAACACCAGGTAATTAAAACCCTAAAAACTGATTCGAATAACATAGGGTTTTTGAGTTAGAAAACTTTTTTCAAAATTTAGAAAATCTCTAAGTTTTCTACCTTTGTCGATTTATCAAAAGACTGATCGATATAATCGATAAATGTTGTCAATGTCCTCAGAACTCACTCAATAATATCGAATGAGGACATATGTTGTCCAGCAACCGCATATACTTTTGGATGAAATTATCGATATATCGATAGTAGTATCGATATCATCGAAAATTGAATATCGAGTCTATTGAAGTTGACTCGATAAAATCGACAGCAGAGCTTTTGTGTCCTTGTTTTTCTAAAGAAAATCATGAAGCCCTTTGATGTATCGAAGTACTCCTCGATATCCTCAAAATTTAAAAACCAATGATATCGAAAGACCTTCGATGATATCGATCTAGGACACAGTTTACCAGCAATATTTTCAGGTGGTTTTTATCTTGGATTGAGGGTCACTCGATAGAATCGATATTCAACTATTGATGATATCGAGGCCGAGTCGATTGCATCGAGAATGGACATAAACTGTCCAGCAAGCTTAACTGGAAAATCTTTTTGATTTATCGATGCATCGACACAATTACCAATATCATTAACATTCAAATTCCGATAATATCAAGTGTACCTCGATCATATCTTTGACCTGAAATATTTCTAAGGCATGTCTCTCTCATTTTCAAATGTCGAGGAATCGATCCTCGTATCGATGAAATCGGAGTTCGTAATCCAATGACATCAACGCATGTTTCAATTCCCTTGACTAGTTGGCAAAATGTTTCAAAAGCGTATGACATCTGAGTTTGTGTCATCGAGCGGCCAGTCGATACAATCGGAGTATACGCTCGATGATATCGACCCTGCTCGATGATATCGAACTTTGTCATAAATGTGACCGTTTTATATCCATTGAAACTTTTTGCCTATATATAGAGAACTTGTTTTTAGTTGCTGGTAGAGAAAGAAAAGAGTGCTTTTGAGTGTTTACCCTTAGATCATATACCCAAAGCCCTTTCTCTCATGGATGTTCATCCTCCAATCCACCCTCATCATTGACATTCAATAGAGTGGATTGGGGAATGAACTTCTGTATTCAAGGATCCTCCAGATACCATCTTAATAGAAAATCATTGAGCTGGGATGCCTTGAATGCATGAATGATTGGAATTGCTCTATCTCCCTTATAGGAAAATCTTCAATAGAGTAGGATTCCATTATAGCCTTGACCCCACCCTTTGCCATGCATTGGTGCATCTTCTGAGTTGTGGTTCAAGGAAGCAGAAGACTCTTCATCAACAAAGGAGGAGATCTTCGACAACGAGCAGAAATGGACTCATCCGCTTATCTGTAAGTTATTAGAGTCCAGAAGACCCTTGTGATCATTCCTTTGTAGGATTGGGTCTAAAGTGTTTCTCACCCTATGCAAGTTTTCTAGGAGGCCTCTGGTGGGAGTGTATATGGTGGGTGCGTTGTGTTGACCCTTAATCTGTGGAGAGCATAAACAGTTAGGGTCTTGTGGAAGATCCTTGGCTAGTGTGCCTTAAAGTGAGTGTGATGTGTTGACCCTTGCTCGTGAGAGCATAAACAGTGAGGTTCCTTATGTGGATCCTTAGCCAGTGTGCCTAAAATCGGGTGCATTATGTTAACCCTTTCTCTATAGAGAGCATAAACAGTTAGGGTCTTGTGGAAGATCCTTGGCCAGTGTGCCTAAAAGTTGGTGCCATGTGTTGACCCTTGCTCGTGAGAGCATAAACGTGAGAGGTTCCTTGTATGGATCCTTAGCCAGTGTGCCTAAAATTGGGTGCGTTGTGTTGACCCTTGCTCTGTGGAGAGCATAAACAGTTAGGGTCCTATAGAAGATCCTTGGCCAGTGTGCCTAAAAGTGAGTGCGTTGTGTTGACCCTTGCTCGTGAGAGCATAAACAGTCAGCCTAGGTGTAGGTTGTAAAGGTTAAAGGTGAACCTGATTTAAAACCTTAGGTTTGGGGTGAACCGTGTGAAACCTCCTTAGTGAAATCCAGTACACTCAAGGGTTGAGTGCGGTTACCGGGAGTGGAGTAGACAAGTAGTTGAACCACTCTAAAAATGACTATATTTGAGATTGTTATTGTCTTTCATTTATTTATGTGATTTCCTTAAATACTTTCATATCTTATTATTTTAGATCAAACCTCACACACACGCATAGTCATGTCCGTCATAAAGTAGTTTGCATATTATCCATCTCTCAAATAGTTTGTGATTGGATCCTCTACTGGTCTTGGAAGCCAGTAGAGTTGCTCTTGAGTAATGCTAATATATGCTTGTTATAAGGATTAGAGTGATAGGATTTTAAATTGTTATAAAATTATTAAAAAGTCCTATTCACCCCCCTTTAGGACATATTGGCATATTCTTACTTCAACTAAAGCGGTCGTTACCGCAATTTCTATTGGTATCAGAGAGGGTCTCTCTTAAAGGGCTTCATCGCCTAGAGAGTGATCTTGACTAAAGTTGGGAATATGGCCAAAGGAGAGGGCTCATCGGTCATTAAACCTCCAGCATTTGATCAAATTATCTGGAAGGCTAGGATGCACTACTTTCTGAGATCTTTGGATCATGATGTTTGGGATATTGTTGAAAGAGGATATGTGCCACCTATTGAACAAGTAGTACTTGAAAATGGCACAACTATCACCAAACCAAAATTCAAAGAAATGTGGACAGCATTCGACAAAGAAAAGTAAACATCTAAAGCTAAAGCTATGAATGCTATCTGCTGTACTGTGTCCCAAGATATTTTCAATCAAATCAGTATATGTGGGACAACCAAAGAAGCATAGGATTTGTTAGAAACAACCCATGAAGGAACAAGCACTGTAAAGAGATCTAAACTGCAACTCCTAACATTACAGTTCGAAAGTCTCAGAATGAAAGAGCATGAGACCTTTATGGAGTTTTCACAAAACTGAATATTATTTGCAACTCCATGGGTGGATTAGGTGAGAAAGTTTAGGTCCCAAAAATTTGTAGAAAAATACTAAGATCATTACCAGAATGGTTCAATCCTAAAGTAACAACCATTGAAGAATGTAGAAACATAGATGAAATAAAAGTAGAAGAACTTGTAGGTTCCCTACAAACATTTGAACTACACTTCAAACAAACCCCAAAATCCAAAAATACTGTCCTCAAAACTTCAAAGAAAACAACAAATGAGGACATTGAAAGCGAAAGAGAAGATGAAGATGAGGAAGTGGCTTTGTTGGCTTAACGATTCAGAAAGTTCTTTCAGAAAAATCACGGTCGTCCATTTTGAAGGAAGAAAGGTGGAAAACAGACCTTCTGTAGGTAAATTTGGTAAAAAGACCAAAGAACTACAATGTTATGCCTATCAGAAGTTTGGACACCTGTCTACTGAATGCCCAAATAGAAAAATGAAGGGCAAGGCAATGGCTGCCATATAGGATGATACAGAAGAGTCAAACTTAGAATCTAGTGACTCAGAGAGCGATGGAGACCAAAAATCTTTGAAAATTCTTATGGTCTCCACTACTACGATCATCCTTAGTGAAATTGAGAACGAGAAAGAACACCAAGCCATGAATCATTTCCATTAGATAATGAGGAAACTGAAAAGGAAGAAGAAGAAGTACAAAACAAATTACAAGATGCTTTCAATCAACTTTACATCCATAGCATCAACATTGTTAGAAGACTTGGAATATCTGAAAACAAAAAGGAATTGCTGCAAAAAGATTTGGATAAAACTCTGGAAATTAATACTCATCTAATCAATGATTTACAGTAATATCATTTAGAGAATGATAGACTTGAGAGAATTAACACCTTCCTTTAATCTGAGACTGAAAAACTAAACAAACAAGTTGAGCAAGTAAAAGACAAAAACATGTTTCTTCAAAATGAAAATCATACATTCCTGTTTAATTTAGAAGAATCCAGAAAAATAGCTAAGTTAAACAATAAGTTTTTCCAGAGTGGTGAGAAGTTAGAAAAACTCTTAGGTATGGGAAGACCTGGAAAGGACAAGAGCGGCTTAAGATATGATAAATTTAAATCAAAATCTGGAAATGCAACACCAATGGCTGAAAAATCTGCTGCCTCAGGAAGTAATACAAAATCTACTCATGTTTGTCATTTATTTGGTGATTTGGGTCATTATAAGTTTAAATGCTTAACACCTAGAAGGACTCCACACAACTCCGGTCAAAATCATATTGGTAAATTCAAACCAACCAGAGAAATTCAAAGTCCACTTAGGAGATTGGTTAAAAGAAATGCACATCCATCACCACCTAGAATGAATGACAGAATGAAGGAGTCATTAGATCAAGTGGGTGAGATAAGCATGAAAACTAAATCTACCACAGTAAAGAATTCTGTCTCAAAATGGATAGTGAAAGAAAAGCTGAATTGTCTGATAACTCACTCTATTCATATTCCCTGAAATATTAAGCATGAAAGGACAAGTCCAGGTCATGCATCAAGATCTGGATATTTGCTAAAATGATGTAATTTTGCTTGCTCTTAATGATATATCTGAGGTTCCTCACCTCAATCTTTTTATAAATAAACATTCTAATGTTTATAATTTTGATTTGTACAATGCTTGTATAAAATTTTACTGTGTATACTGTTGATTCATAGATATACTAAAAGTATACATGAAGGGTTGTCTGAATGCTGAAAATTGAAAATACTCACCTTTGATATTTCTATCGATAAGTCATGAGCATCTTCGATCAAATCGATCAACAGTCGATATTATCGACATCTCTTTAGAATTTGGAAAGTCACATGATTGGGACTGTTATCGAAGCCATTATCGATAACATCGAATGAGGATCATCGATATAATCGAAAATAAGTTCGATGATATCGAAAGATGTAGCCTGATAAAAGGCGGTCGAGGGAAAAAAAATTCATTTTCTTCTGAAAAGGCATTTCACTTTTTCCTACTCATCCCCTCAGCCAGAAGTACATCGGTTGGTCCCAGAAGCTCCTTAAAACCAATATTACCCTTCCATTTCTTCTTTTCTAGATTCTATCTTGCTTTTGGGTTGGGTATTTCCACTTTTTTTAAGGAGAAATTTTGTCCGTTTCTTCTCTCAAATCTCTGTCTAAATGGGTAAGGACAAAGAAAAGGCGTCCGGTCCTGGAGAGTCCTCTAGGGCCTCTCAACAAAAAACCCTTGCTTCAAAAGAAAGAGCAAGAGCCCCTGATCGGGGGACCCTCCACTCATCAGAGGTCACGACAAACTTCACGTGGTGGGTCCCAATCCAACATATCAACCCCTCCTCCAGCTAGAATAAATCTGGTTCTGGCTAAATATATCGATACGAAGCTTATCCATGAAAGAAAGGTTGACAAAGATTGTTTAAAATCGTACAATCTAGAATCCCTTTTTGCTGCAATCGATTGGTTGCCTATTCCTGACTTCGGTGGACCATGTTATCTTGAATGAACACGCAACTTTCTCACCTCTTGTCATTCACTAGTGTCCAATCCTCCTTCCATCATGGTATCTGTTGATGGTGATGATGTGATAATCACTCTTACTATGATTACAAACATCCTAGGGCTGATAATGTCACCCGATGGTCTCCTTGAAATGGACCTTGAAAATGTTGAAATTCGGTCCATGGTTACTAAATACCTCTGTCATGGTAGAGACATTCCTTGGTACCAAGGAAATGCATTGAAATCCAAGTTCATGGAACCACAATTTCGGGTCTTGCACGGTATCTTCACCACAAACATCTATCCTAGAATTACCAACCATTCCGATCTCACAAGGTTCATGACCATGATAGTGTACTCAATAGCCATAGGGATAAAAAATTTGTCTCCGACTTTGATTGTACATCAGTTGGTCTATGCCGTTCATACATCTCGGGATCTTCACCTGCCCTATCCCTGGATTTTACACATGGTGTGCAACGCCATCGGCTTTCCAACTACCAATGATCCAGAACTTCCCGTCCAAGCTTTCAATAAAAACAACATTTGAATAATGGACTTAAAGTTCCATAAGTATCCCGAGGATCCAGAGGAAGGCATTCACGAAGAAGCAGCAGGAGGTGAAGGTGATGAGATGGCTGGGAATGAACCTTCTGCGCCCCATCAAGCTCCGTCCACATCAGAACACGGGCATGTGAAAAGGTTTAAGCTGCATCAAGATAGAATTGGAGCAATACAACGAGATGTTGCCCAACTGAAAGAGTTTATGGATACACGACTTACTGTCTTGGAACGCCTGGTCAATGGAGAGCAACAAACGATGCAGCAATTGGTTGATCTACTCACTTGCCGACGCAACGACACGACACCATCTTCCTCGGCTCCATAGTGCTAGTCCCTGGATGCTGTCACATACACCTTACTCTTAATTTTGCGTATGAGCATTAGTATCTTTTTGGATGCTCTACATTTTCATGAGTGTATGTGATAACTCACTAACCTGCACAATCTAACAGTTTTTTTTATGTTGTATATGCCCATGGATGGGCTAAATACTGATGGTTGGTTTTGGGTGCCCATGAATGGGCTTGTTTTTATTTTTTTTATTTTAATAACTGTTATACTGCTGCCAATCTTAGGCAGTATATATGTTTTTGGATATTTTAATATGGCTAGGTATAATTCACTCCTATTTTACTGCCATGTTTATATCCCCCATTCTCTCTGATATGGAATGCATGTGATGTTTTGATCATTATTCTATCTGCTTATATCACTGCTCTATTTGGTCTACTATGCATACATAGTTTCTGAAAATGATGTCTGATTATTCACCTGTTTTGATCATTATACATCTATCTTTTATATATGTATGCTCTCTGGATGTTCGTTCTCTCAAATACTTCAAACTTTAGTCAATATCAACTGCTGCACCTTTGTTAATGACTGACAAAAAGGGGGAGAACAAATCAAACACCCCGAAAGGAAAATTGTATATCTACTTGAATGGTGATGCAGGTGTTAGGGGGAGCAGCTGTACCAAGATAGGGGGAGAATGTTGTTAGGGGGATCAGCTACTGATTGTGTGTATGGTTTCACTAGACATTGTAAAATTGTGTAAAATACATGTACACACAATTTAGGATGTGTTTGTCTAGATGTTGTTCTAAGGTGTTTTGGTATTTTGTCACGTAATTGACAAAGGGGGAGATTGAAAGTGCCCTGGTTTGTCAATTAGCGTCAGTGTTGAGTCCGCTAGACAGAGAAGCTCCATAGGAAGATCAATCAGTCGTCTGCCACAACCGGATGTGAGCCTAAACTTGCCACAGGTAAATCTAAGCCTCACATCCAATGTCCCAAAACACCAGGTAATTAAAACCCTAAAAACTGATTAGAATAACATAGGGTTTTTGAGTTAGAAAACTTTTTTCAAAAATTAAAAAATCTCTAAGTTTTCTACCTCTGTCGATTTATCGATAGACTAATCAATATAATCGATAAATGTTGTCGATGTCCTCGGAACTCACTCGATATTATCGAATGAGGACATATGTTGTCCAGCAACCGCATATACTTCCGGACGAAATTATCGATATATCGATAATAGTATCGATATCATCGAAACTTGAATATTAAGTCTATCGAAGTTGACTCGATAAAATTGATAGCAGAGCTTTTGTGTCCCTGTTTTTCTAAAGAAAATCATGAAGTCCTTCGATGTATCGAAGTGCTCCTCAATATCCTCGGAATTCAAACACCGATGATATCGGAAGACCTTCAATGATATCAATTTGGGACATAGTTTACCAGTAATATTTTCATATGGTTTTTACCTTGGATCGAGGGTCACTCAATAGAATCGATATTCAAATATCGATGATATCGAGGCCGGGTCGATTGCATCGAGAATGGACATAAACTGTCCAGCAAGCTTAACTGGAAAATCCTTTTGATTTATCGATGCATCGACACGATCATTGATATCATCAACATTCAAATTCCGATGATATCGAGTGTACCTCGATCATATCTTTGGCCTGAAATATTTCTAAGGCATGTCTCTCTCATTTTCAAATGTCGAGGAATCGATCCTCATATCGATGACATCGATGCATGTTTCGATTCCCTCGATCAGTTGGCAAAATGTTTCAAAAGCGTATGACATCTGAGTTTGTGTCATCGAGCAGCCAGTCGATACAATCGAGAGTATATGCTCGATGATATCGACCCTGCTCGATGATATCGAACTCTGTCATAAATGTGACCGTTTTATATCCATTGAAACTTTTTGCCTATATATAGAGAACTTGTCTGTAGTTGCTGGTAGAGAAAGAAAAGAGTACTTTTGAGTATCTACCCTTAGATCATATACCCAAAGCCCTTTCTCTCATGGAAGTTCATCCTCCAATCCACCCTCATCATTGACATTCAATAGGGTGGATTGAGGAATGAACTTTCGCATTCAAGGATCCTCTAGCTACCATCTTAATAGAAAATCATTGAGCTGGGATGCCTTGAATGCATGAATGATTGGAGTCGCTCTATCTCCCTTATAGGAAAATCTTCAATAGAGTAAGATTCCATTATAGCCTTGACCCAACCCTTTGCCATGCATTGGTGCATCTTCTGAGTTATGGTTTAAGGAAGCAGAAGACTCTTTATCAACAAAGGAGGAGATCTTCGACAATGAGCAAAAAGGGACTCATCCGCTTATCTGTAAGTTATTAGAGTCCAGAGGACCCCTGTGATCATTCCTTTGTAGGATTGGGTCTAAAGTGTTTCTCACCCTTTGCAAGTCCTCTAGGAGGCCTCCGGTGGGAGTGTACGTGGTGGGTGCATTGTGTTGATCCTTGCTTTGTGGAGAGCATAAACAGTTAGGATCTTGTGGAAGATCCTTGGCTAGTGTACCTAAAAGGAGGTGCTTTATATTGACCCATGCTCGTGAGAGCATAAACAGTGAGGTTCCTTATGTGGATCATTGGCTAATGTGCCTAAAATCGGATGCGTTGTCTTGACCCTTGCTCTGTGGAGAGCATAAACAATTAAGGTCTTGTGGAAGATCCTTAGCCAGTGTACCGAAAAGTGGGTGCCATGTGTTGACCCTTGCTGATGAGAGCATAAACGTGAGAGGTTCCATGTGCGGATCCTTGGCCAGTGTGCCTAAAATCGGGTGCGTTGTGTTGACCCTTGCTCTGTAGAGAGTATAAACAGTTAGGGTCTTATGGAAGCTCCTTGGCCAGTGTGCCTAAAAGTGGGTGCGTTGCATTGATCCATGCTTGTGAGAGCATAAACAGTCAGCCTAGGTGTAGGTTGTAAAGGTTAAAGGTGAACCTGATTTAAAACCTTGGGTTTAGTGTGAACCGTGTGAAACTTCTTTAGTGAAATCTGGTACACTCAAGGGTTGAGTGCAGTTACCGGGAGTGGAGTAGACAAGTAGTCAAACCACTATAAAAATGACTGTGTTTGAGATTGTTATTGTCTTTCATTTGTTTATGTGATTTCCTTAAATACTTTCATATCTTATTATCTGAGATCACACCTCACACATATGCACAGTCATGTCCGTCATAAACTAGTTTGTATATTGTTCATCTCTCAAATAGTTTGTGATTGAATCCTCTACTAGGCTTGGAAGCCAGTAGAGTTGCTCTTGAGTAATCTTAATATATGCTTGTTATAAGGATTAGAGTGATATGATTTTAAATTGTTATAAAATTATTAAAAAGTCCTCCCCCCCCCCTCTTGGACATATTGACATATTCCTACTTCAACTAAAGCGGCCTTTTCCGCAATTTCAGAGAATATTGTAATTTCTTTTATGCAAGTGTGGGAATGTTATAATAGTGTAGATTTCATTCTTTGATATTTATTTCTTTATTCCTCTGTTTCAGTTTGAGTTTTTGATACACAAACCGTTCTAGTAAGGTTGTCTTGCGATAAACCCTTGGTTTTTATAGTGTAAGGTTGTCCTTAGAACAACATCTGTATCAACCTCTCAATACTCGTTCATTTGAGGTTGTCTTTAAATTCAACATTGTGGGATTGTCTATTGCTATCTGTATTTAATTTATTTAAATTCCGCTGTTAATTTTTTTAATTTGGCATAGTCCTATTCACTGCCCCTTTAGGATATATAGCTCGGCCTTTTCATCGAGTTCATAATATAATGTCTAATTTAAACCATGATCCAAATGTAATTTCACGTACAATTGTCTTATTAACTTTATCCTTTAGCAGGTTCATCTCCTACTTCACTTGCACCCGTAGCACAACATTCTCATCTTTAAGATGGGTCATCCCACCTTCAAAACTAGAGAGCTGGCTGATCTAGCCTCAACATTGGAGCTGTTGACCTGTTATAAAATTATATATTAGAAGTCATTACATATATAATGACTTTTTAACCATTAAACCAAAGACAAATCACGTACATATTTTGTATGTATATCCTATCTTGTCTACTTTGGGTCGTGCGTCAACCATGACCCATGGTGGATGATAACTACGACCAATCACACATGATAACAATGATCTAACATTGACAATAACCACGATCCAAGGTGGAACACAACAACGACCAAATTTTAATTTCATATACCTTTATTGCTTCTACCTCCTCTCTAAGCTGCATCATCTCCTCATTCAAGTATGCATTCTCTTCCCTGAGAAGGCTCGTTGAATGGGCAAGGGCCTATAACAGCGACCCTCACTGGATCATAAGCATGACCCAAAAAGGAATACAACAATGACAAAATAAGATTCAAGAAAATTTTAATTTCTTATACCTTTATTCCTTGTATTTCATCCCCAAGATGCCTCATCTGCTCTAGCAGTGAAGCATTCTCTACGATCAAAGGGCTGGTCAAAGGAACATTGTCCTGTAATAAAATCATATATCAGAAATGGTTATTATGGCCAATGGAGCCTAGTTGTCGTCCATAGTGGGTCGTGGTTCACATCCATAGAGGTTCGTGGATGTTAACCACGATCCACTATTTATGATAATCACAATCCACATTGGATTAGAAATGATCACGATGGATGATAATCACAATCCACACTGGACGGTAATCACAATCCACATTTCGTAGAAATACGACCCTTGTCTAGATAGACGACTATCATGTTATATGGATCGCGACTCATCCACGATCCAGTGTGCATGTCAACCACGACCCCTGGTGTATGATAACAACGATTCAGGATAGATTCAACTTCATATACCTTCATTGCCTGGATCTCCTCTCTGAGTTGCTTCACCTGCTCCTGCAGTGAAGCATTGATCTCCTCTCTGAGTTGCTTCACCTGCTCTTGCATTGAAGCATTGATCTCCTCTCTATGTTGCTTCACCTGCTCCTGCAGTGAAGCATTGATCTCCTCTCTATGTTGCTTCACCTGCTCATGTAGTGAAGCATTTTCTCTTCTGAGAGGGTTGATCAAAGAGACAATGTCCTGTAATAAAATTATATATTATTATGTATTTCAATATGTCTTTTTATAAGGAACCCAACCACGACCTTCATGTATGTGAACCACGACACACTGTGGATGACAACTACGATGAACTAAGGGTTGTGGTTATTACGAACAATGGATCATGTTTATTGATCGTATTGGGTCGTGGTTGAACCAGCTGTGGGTGATAGCTACGATCAAGAATAGGGTCGTGGTTATTATGACTAATGGGGCATGGTTGTTATCCATGTTAGGTCGTGGTTCAACCACACACGAACCATGGTAGATGAAAACCACGATCCACTATGTATGATGACCATGATCCATATTTCATTGAAACCACAAACCGCATTACACGGAAACCACGACCCTAGGCCATCAATGTTGGGTCGTGGACCCTAGGTGCATGAAAAATCACGACCCTTCCTAGATGATAACAACGATCCTGTGTGGATGACAACCACGATCCATTTTTCATTTACCTTCACAGTGAGCTATTAACAAATAGGTTAGATAAAGCAAGGCAATTTCACGTACGTGTTTTGTATTAATATCATCTCTCATCGACTTCACTTCTTCACGTAAAGAAGCATAATCCTCCTTGAGGTGCTTTATTTATACTCTAAATTCATTAGTTCGCTTCAATTCACCCTTTATTCCTTGCACTTCAGTGCCGAGGAACTCAATCTGCTTATTAAATTTCCTTATTGCGGATCTTTTTTTTTAATAAAAAAATTATCTTTCAATACATTCCCAAAAAATTTATCGAGGGAGGTTTTAAGATCAAGCTCAATTGTATTTTTCATATCCAAGAGGGAGGCTGTAAGATCAGTCTCAACTTTATTTCTTATGTCATCTTCTGTTGTCTCTGCCATGGGTGCTGACCATAGAGCCTTGTCCTTCGTATGAATATCATTATCAGTTATACTCCTAACAACCTTGGTCTCTGCTTCTTCGACTGTTGGTTGAAGCTCTGAAGCTAGCACCTCCCATAGGAGAAAAATTGATTTATTAATTATAAACATACTGCATGATTCAAATTACACTACTAATTAAATAAATCTTATCGGCACAACTATGAAGATGACTGATATGGTTTCATATCTGCCTGTTTTCTTGGGACCCCAATTTAGCATTCGAGGAATCCTTGTAGGCAGTCTTCTAACAGACCACCTACGGTCACCAGTGACTTGTGGGAACCATTCATAGGCCCAAATCTGTTTAAGAACAGTTATCATGCATTACATATTGGTTGACATGTATGGAGAAAAATTCAAATTCAAAGTATGAATCAGGACAAGAATAACGTACACGTAGGGTAAATGCACGTCCACATATTTTGTATGATTTATGGTACTGGCTAGTCGTCCTTCCCCCTTGAATAATGCTAGACGCACCGTTAACTCCATTCTTCAAATAATCATACCCCACACTGCCCCAGGGGTAGTTATTAAAATAATCCAATTAATAAACCATGTCAATAAACGTATCAACACAGTTATTCTTTTGCGGAGATCTAACTAATAGACTCTCAACAAAAATTATAAGAGCCAGCTTCACCGCGTCCATATGTTCTTCTTTATCAGTGAGTGACCGATAGGCTTCTTTCAATACTTGTCTACTCGTGCCACTTGCACTCAGGTAGGTCTCCCTAATGCCTTTTCCTGCCTTTGCTCTTCCGGCCTCGGCACGACTTCCACCATCTATCCTAAGTGGTCCAAACTTAAGACCCATTATTAACGTAAAATCGAGTTCAGTAAATTTTATCTTAGTGCCCTGAACATCGAATTTTAGATCACCAAAATGCCTTTGCATCAGGCAATGCATGATTTGAGATTGTGCCCTGCACTCGACCAGTGAAAAGTCATGCAGAAATCCAAAACAACTATCTCTAAATAGTTTCTTTCTATCAGGTTTCTTCTCCATATATTCAACCAAGTCTTTCAGAAAACTAATGGAGCACTTGGGAGAGACCTGTGCCCTTTCAAAGTTTAAGCATGTGGTCATGATTGGCTTGTTTCGACTTGCATTCCAATATGGTCGTGGATTATTAATCAATAATAAGATGGTCTTGCAAAATCTAATATGGGTCGTAATTGTACTACACAGTGGATCGCGGTTGTAATCCACAAAGGTTCGTGTTTATCACAAGTTCTAAAGGATCATGGTTATCATGTTACATGGTTTGTTGTTATCATCTATACTGGATCGTGGTTGTCATCTGTGCTAGGTCGTGGTTGATAGTCGTGCTACATGGTTCGTTGATGTCATCTATGTGCATGTTAACCATGATCCATTAGACAAACTAACCATGATCACAACAATGATCGTGGTTGTCATGCCATACAGATCATTGTGGTCATCTACATTGAATCGTGGTTCACAGCCACAACCCACATAACATGTGAGCCACGATCCACTTTGATTATCAACCACAATCCAGTATGCAAACAAACCACGATCACAACTATGATCGTGGTTGTCATGCCATACATATCATTGATGTCATTTACATTGAGTCGTGCTTCATAGCCACGACCCACATAACATGTGGGCTATGATACACTGACCCTGTCAACCACGATCCATTCGGCATATCAACACCGATCACAACCACGATCGTGATTGTCATGGGATACATATCATTATAGTCATATACATTGGCTCGTGGTTCACAGCCACGACCCACATAACATAATAACCACGATACACCGTCCCTGTCAACCATTACCTTGCTTTGCCATTTAGATTGACTGAGCTGCATTGAACTTGTAGATGTACTCGCTAAGTGGCGATGGAGGGGCCCAATGAAGAAGATTCAAAACAGGAAAAAAAGGGGTTAGGGATAAAAATTGAAGGGGTCCCAGAGAAGAAGCTCCAAGATAAAGTTGGTATTTTGTACGGGGATAAGCGGTTGCTTTACATTGTATATCTTCCAACCTCGGACGTTTCTAAGTCACATTGAACTTCCTTTTCACTGATCCACACCGTTCATTTTATTTGTAATATCAAGAAACAAAATTACCCAAAGAATGGTCAAAATATTCAAATCCAATGGACCACAACAGTTCAACCAATAGTTTCCGTAAAAGCCCATAATTTGTCATCTTTACGCAGTGTGGGCCACTGATGGCTTGATTCATGTCACGAATAAAATTTTCGAAGGAATCATGAACAATTTCAACGGATTAGATTTGATTTATGATGGGCCCATAGACTTAAACCAGATGATCGATGATTGATGTTCTGCATTTGGAATCATAAGTGAACTTCTCGCCTTTAGCACGCCATCTTTAATGTATGTACATGCGACATATTAATTTAGTACAAACTAAGATATATAGGGTCCATATTGATATATAAATGTCATCTAAACTGACCATCATATGTAATGTACGTATATAAAGGCATAGCATAAAAATGAGTTCTATTAACGGCCCATGTAGTTCTCAACACCTTATAACTGTTTATTTTGGTGTGATCAACTACGCCTGTAAGTAAGGTTCATACTTTTGGATGAAGATTAGTACATACCCTAACAACTAACAATTGGTGTAGATTGAAAATTTACATAAGATCTGTCCCACAACCAAGAGATAACCAAAATCTTATGAGACATATCAACACAACACAAATACAACGCCGACATTACCTTTCATCATTACCTCTTTTTACGTGTCGATGGCATACTGATTTGTAAAATTCGAATATAACAATCCATAACTGTAGCGATCTATGTACACAAAAACCAGGATATATATCATCATGTCAACTATGACCCATCGAACATTAACACCACGACCCATATAACATAATAACCATGATACAGAGTTGTGGGCCAAAGACTTGGGCTTCAAACTGGATATGGTGAGGGCTTTCGTTGTCACAACTTGATCAAAGTCATCTCTACCTTCCACAATGACAAACACGACCCTTCGTAGATGACAACCACGATCCTTCACGTTGTCAATGCACGACCCAAGCAAAGGATCGTTGTTGACTCTTTTTTATTTTAATCATGGTTTTCATGTAAAATGGATTGTGGTTGTTATGATATATGGATCGTGGTTGTCAAAGTAACATGGGTTGTGGTATCGGTTGATATGGGTCGTGGTTTTCATGTTTTATGGATCGTGGTTGTCATGTTATATGGATCGTTGTTGTCATGTTACAAAATATCGAGTTCATTTACCTGGAAGCCAGAATAGGCCATTTCACATCAGCTTGGAACTCGGAAGAAGCCATTACACACCTGGTCTGCCAACTCCGAGTACATGCTCAACTGATTATATGGTCAGCTCAGACAGAGATAAGCTTTGTGATCGCGCTCGAGACACGATACATGGGTCGTGACTGTCATTATATATGGGTCATGGTTGTAATGTTGTATAGGTCATGATTATTATGAAATATGGATCCTGAATGTCATGATCTATGGGTCATGGTTGTCGTGTTATATGGTTCGTGGTTAATGTGAAGAATTGATCGTAGTTGTCATTTGATATGGGTTTGTGGTTGTCATGTTATGCGGGTCATAGTTGTCGTGTTGCATGGAACATGGTTAACCATTTACATGCATCGTGGTTGTCATGTTTGTAATGGATCGTGGTTATCATTTGTACCGGATCGTTGTTGACAACCACGACATTGAGTAAAGTACGACCGATTAACATGACAACCACAATCCATATATCATGAAAACCATGACCTATGTTATGTACACTATTTCAATCTTTGGGTTCGTGGTTCATATGCATAAAGGCTCTTGATTATCATCCACATTGGGTCATGGTTGACATGATACATGGGTCTCCACTGTCATTGTATATGGGTCATGGTTGTGAGGTTGTATAGGTCATGGTTGTCTTGATACATGGACCTTGACTGGAATGATATGTGGGTCATTGTTGTCGTGTTATATGGATCGTGGTATATGTGAATCATTGGTCGTAGTTGATATGGGTCGTGTTGTAATATTAAATAGGTCGTGGTTCACAGTTGTAATGGATCGTGGTTGTCGTCCTTATTGATTCGTTGTTGACAACTACAACCTTATGAGAAACACGACCTATATAACATGACAATCACAATCCATTTATCATGACAACCACGACCTGTTGTTAAGTTCACGTTTTCCTATATGGGTCGTGGTTTAAACGCACAATGGATCGTGGTTAGTATCCACATTGGATGGTGGTTAACATACACTAAAGTTCATGAATCATTAAGTATATTACAGTTCACATTACATTATCACAAACAATAAAAAAATAAGTCATCATCAGCCTCGGCCTCATCCTCAGCCAGCAGGGACGAAAGTGCATCGATGTCAATTGTGACCTATTCATTTGCATCTCAAGCATCTGGGTGTTGGCCTATCTTATTGCTCGGATGTAATTCGAACCTTTTTGGGTCTCCCATTAGATCTTCTAGTTTTTGGAGGCTTCATATTCTCACATAAAACCTTCACTTTGTCTGAAATGTCTTATTGTGTCTTGTTAAATCAAATTCATCTGACATAGTCTTCATAATCTTATGCATTTTATCTAGCAACTGTCGATAAGTGATATCATCACTCACAACAAATCCCTTTGAGTCTCCACCATCGTATGTAAACATGTAACTTATTCTGCACTCTGAATACTTGAGAGGTAGAACCATGAATCAAGGCTTTCAGACGAGAGAAACGACAAGGAGAAACAATGTCGCTCTTTGGCTGTTGGTCCTTGGATCTTCGTTTTTATAGAAAAACAAAAGAAGAAGAAGAAGAAGGTCTTTAAAAGGTAAATAAATGTGACATTTGCCCCTTCCGAAGCTCGTGGTGCTGGTGATCGGTGCTCTGTGGTGCCCACCATGATGTATGTGTTCGTCCATGCCATTCATCCACTTTTAAATATCATTTTATGGCTTAAACCCAAAAATGAGAGTGATATAAATCTTAGGTGGACCACACTGTAAGAAAATTATAGTGATTGGATATCCACCATTAAAACCCTCCTAAGGCCCACTATGATTGGAGTATTGCTCGTTTTTGGACTCCTACCATTAAATGATTTGGAGAAATATATGGACGGCATGGATGAAACACATACGTGGTGGTGGGGCCCACAGAGCGCCGAGCACCAGCGATTGGTTGGTGCACGGGGGAGTAGTCGATCTGTCACTTTCTCGGGGGTTGGAGCAGTAGGTGACTTCTGCTTCACTCCAAGTCCATACGTCTCCTGAACCAAGGTCAGGAGCACTTTCATCTGAAACAATCTCCAAAAGATGTCCAAAGGCCCTTTTAAGGATATATAGAATGACGTAATTTTCTAGGTAATTTGCCCAAACTTCGAGGCGAGTACGATCAATTTCCCTTATTTCAATCCTAAGAAAGTGAGAAGCCTTTTTTTAGCATGGGCAAGGCCCAACTCGTGGGGCCCACATTGATGTATATATATAATCCATGCCGCCCATCCTTTTTACCATGTCATTTTAGGGCTAGGGCCCAAATATCAGCCTGATCCAGAGCTCATGTAAGCCACATGATAGAAAATAATTGTGATAATGGTACCCACTATTGAAACTTTCCAGGTTCAATCTGATATTTGTTATAAGTGGATACTGCCCAAGTCAGGACTTTTTGGGCCCACGGCGAGCTGGCCGACAATGTGGATGGAACAAATCACCCCATTGTGGGCCTTAGGCTATGGTACCAATGACTATATATCCTTTCATTTGGTAGTAAAGGAAGTAAACATGTAACAACCATGACCCATATAACATGACAACTATGACCCATGACAACCGCAACCCATATAACATGACAACCACGACCCATATAACATGACAACTATGACCTCGACCCTTACTACATTACAACCACGACCTTAATTTGTAGCCTTTGGTTCATTTTTGGTAGTGCAGGCAATGAACAAGTAACAATCCGTCCATTGGATTTATAATTTAATTTAACTTCATGGGGTAAAAAAAGAGTTATATCCAAAAAATTTATGGCCCCCAAAAGGTTTTCAATTTATATGGGTCGGGGTTATCTTGATTGTCATGTGTTAAGGGTAGGGGTTGTGATGTTTTAAGGGTCAGGGTTGTAACATGTTAAGGGTCGAGATTATTACTTGTTCACTGCCTTCACTACCAAAAATGGATTAAAGGTTAGGGATTAAGGTTGTGGTTGTAAGTTGGGCCTAGGTGGCCTACCTACATTCATAAGGATCCGGAAAGGGTTCCTTCTCCATACTATCATATGGCCTTGCGAGATGCCCTAGGGGGCCCAAATAAGTCCTAAATGGACCTCATGATAAAAGAAATAATCCTCCTAACAACCAATGGGGGCCCAACATCTTGGGATAGCCCAATGAGAATAGATGGATCATGCAAATGGGGCCCAATGATTAGGGTCAACCCACTTAGAGAATGATGAGAATGGGCCTAACAAGGCCTAAGGGAAGGTCACAATGAGGACATTTAACCATCATTGCCCATCAATGTGGACATTTAACCAACATTGCTCCTAAGGAGTGGCCCACATAGAGCCAAACATATAGTGGGCCCATGGCCTCACACAAGGGCCTCACATACAACATAATGGGCCTCACACAAGAACCAAATATACATCACAATGGGCCTCACACAAGGGCCTAATATACTTCTTAATGGGCTTCATCATATGGGTCTCATATACATCGCATCGGGCCTCATCATATGGGCCAATATACATCACATCGGGCCTCATCATATGGGCCATAATTACATCACGTTGGGCCTCACCAAATGGGCCACATATACATCATGTTGGGGTGGGCCCTGCTCATTCCAAATGGGCCCACCAGATGAACAACATGTATTTACAACACATACATTAGGTAGGCCACACGTCCAGCGGACTCAGGCCCCACCAGATGAACAACATGTATGTACAACACATACATTAGGTGGGCAGCACGTCCAACGGACTAGACGACCCTGATAAAATACTTACATCACCTGGGTCCCACATGGATAACAGGGATGAAACACATGCATTAAAGGTGGGCCCCACCCGTCCAGTAAACGGACGGCGTGGATAACAAAAACATCACAGTGCGCCCACATAGCACTGTCTAGCTATGAATGGTGTGATGTACAACACATCATCAAGGCAGGGGCTCACATAACGTTTATTTTCCATCCAATCTGTTCACAGGGTCACAAAGACCTGAATTAAGAGGAAAATAAATTCCATATTAACCCAGAACTTTTATGACCCCAAACAGGTTTCAATGGTAGACATTCAATCCTCCACTGGTTTTGCAGTGTGGTCCACTCGATAGACGGATCTGTCTTATTTTTCGTCACAGGCCTTGAGACAAGCTCGCAGGGTTGATGGCCGGTTTAGATATAACACATACCCATGGTCGAACCCACGGAGTTGCTGGCATTAAATAGTAGCTAAGTTGCTAGTGGGGTCCACATAGATGGACGGTTTAGATATAACACGTACATCATACGGGACCCACAGAACCTGCTGACGTCAGTACAATAGTTATATAGCCAGTGGGGCCCTCAGATGGATGGTTTAAACTCATGTGAGCCCCACGGCTTGCTGATGTCGATACAACAACGATATAGCTGATGTGGCCTATTAGCCCACCGTCCAGATGGATGGTTTGGATATACACAAACCTCATGATTAAGGCCCACCGTCCAGAGAGCTGGACTATGTGGATATAGAATACACATATCAAGGTGGACCCCACCCATCCAACAAATGGACGGGGTGGATAAGACCCATGCATCACGGTGCGTCCCATGCAGCACCGTCTAGATGGATGGTGTAGATACAGAATACATACATCCAGGGGGTCCCACGTCCAGCTGGATGGTGGAGGTCCCACACGTGCAGGGCGGGTCCCACGATCCAGTAATGGATGAACAGTTGGGATATAACGCATACCACAAGATCAGACCCACAGACTTGCTGACGTCATATACAGCAGCAGCTGTATAGCTGGTGGAGGTACTACAACCAATCCTCTTCCATCGTCCAATGATTGGATAGTGTGGATAAACAGACATCATGGTGGGTCCACATGGTGGGACCCACCAGTATTGAATGAAGTGATATTGGTGTTTTCACTTCATCCATGGCTGTTGGACGTCCAGCAGTTGGATGGCCCTGGATATTCAACGCATGCATCATGGTGCGTCCCACATGTTGGCCCACCAAAACTTTAGATCAGCTGATATTTGTGATTTCCTTCAATCAGATCTGTCCAAATAGACTGCCAGGTGAGCCCACTCGGTGGACGGCATGGATAGAATACATTCATCGTCAAGGTGGGCCATCAATAGGAAAAGAGAGAGAGAGAGAGACGTGTGTGTGAGGGAGGAGCTCTGTCATTATGAGCTCCTCTCCAAGTGTTGCAACACATACATTAAATGGGTCCCACCACAAGTGGGCCCTCAAATAGAAATCAAGGGTGAAAATCCCAAGATCACCCACCGATTTCACTCCTTCTTGGTCCCTTGGCTTCCTTAGCTCCTAAGCTTCTTCTTTAATGGAAGATGATGAAGAATGAAGGGTGGAGATGAGGATTTAGGGGTAAGGAGTGGGCCACACTTGGCAAATTTTAGAGCTTCCATAGGTTAGATGGTTGCTCTCCTTGGGTGCTTGGGAAAAATGGGTAGAGAATGAGAGAGAGAGGGTGTTGTAAGAGAGAGGTGATGGGTGATGGGTGTAAAGAAGGGATGGGTGAGTGTAAAAAAGGGATGGGTGGAGAGAGAGAGTTGACTTTAGAGAATAACTTGTGTAAGTGGGGGATGGGTGGAGAGAGAGAGAGAGAGAGTTAACTTTAGGGAATAACTTGTGTAAGTGGGGGATGGGTTGTGTACTTGACTTGCATTTGATTGATTGATGTAATGGATGGTAGAGATTCTCTTGAGATTTGCAATGCGCGGCGTTTTCCTTGAAATAAACGCTAGCCCATAACTCCTGGCCTGGGTATCGCATTGGCGTACAAGACACGGTGTTGGAACTGCGGCGACGACACGGTTGTAAGGTTACAAGTCTCAGGTCGAGTCCACTCGAGTTGACAGGGTGCGACTCAGGGTCATGCGCAAATGCCGATTACAGGTTGCGGGTTGCTAAAATTCGATGGGAAGGATCACAGGGGTTTAAGGAATGGTTCAGACTAAGATATGGGCCCTACAATAAGGTTCGATGTATATACCATCCCTTAAGTAAAGCGGTGAATAATTCTCTATCCATAATGATTTAGACGTAGATCCTTTGGTAAGAATTGTTTATGAGTGTGCTTGTAACCATGTAGGACCACTAGGTTCAATAGAACCCTTAGATTAGAAATAATTTTGAAAATGCCATTAACCTATACCCTTAAATCCTAAATCACATGGTTCTCCTGATCCGTTTCATGCGAGATTGTATACTAGGCCTAATTATCATAAATTAACCATTCATGTCAAATTTCGATCATTGGATTAGCGAGATCAATGACTAAAACAAATATTCACTTGAGATGGCCCACTTAAGCCTGGGATTTGCTCCATCTCTGGTCAGACATCCCAATAAGATAAGCACAGTCTGATAGATGGTGTGGATTTGATCACATGCCACTGTGGGCCCCGTGTACATGGTGCATGTTGTCACACCCTGAACTCGAAAATCGGGCTCACAAAATTCCCGATCGCCGAATCCGGCGCCGACAGCCTCCATAGAACCCCATTCTCGGCTCCCGGCACCCATTTACCAGGTTCCGATCCTAGGATCCTACACGGAGGATTTCTAATCATTAGTCTGATTCGTAGTGAGCATAACCACAAGCATAACCCATGAATAATAACAACAAAAACACCATCACAAAATTCACTATGATAAAAAACTTTTAAGTACAATGCGTTTGAAGGGAAATATAAGATAATGCAAATAACAAAAACTCCAAAGCTCGACTACATGCTCCTACTGCTACTATGCTACGGCTGCGTCTTGGCGTCACTTGCATGCATCAATCGTGCATAAGCTTATAGAAAGCTTAGAGGGTGGTGTAAGTGTATGCACAATATAAGCGTGCTCAGAATGCAAGGTCAGAGTAATGCGGAATCATGATGATGAGTACATAAATACAATCAGCCGTAGCAAGGCTATGCGGTGCAAGATATGAATGCTATCGGCCATAACACGGCCATGCGATGCAAGATGCAACCCAAGCATGCCAATCCTCATCATATATCAGTATAGTTCTCATTCTGGATAACCACCGGAGTTCAGTACACTCCAAATGGCACTGCCGCTCTCCTAGCCGCACAGTCCAAGTGAGTGTAAGAAACCTCACTATCCGCCTGGCCAATAGTCTGTCAATACCTATTTGGCACGTCGATAGCGAACCCATTCATGAGCTGGTCAAACTCAGCCTAGTATTGCCCCCTACCCTCGGGCGAGTAAGGCCACACCCCTTTCCAACCGACCACGACACAGTGAGAGACGCGGCCTCTTGGTATTCGGCCCTCGTGCGCTCATATATCTACTCGGTCTCGATGTTGGAGTCATCCTCTGGTACCATTGGGTTTAGGGACTTTCACCCAGGGACATCTATGGTGCCCGTATGCTAGAACCAAACATTTTTGGTATCCAATCCAGCCACCCACGATGTGTCCGTAGAGGCTATGGCCCTGATGTCACTAGGGCATACAATGACCACAATCACACGCATGCAAGTGCATGAATCATATCATCAGACATGTAACAATCTTACACGTACCGTGCGCTCATGTAGAGCAACTCCGCCTATCAGGGAGTCCATAAACCATCTACCCGAAGGCATGTGTAATGATCAGTCAATCCTCACATCAGGCATACATATGATGCGTATGATCATGAATCATGAATCTATACTAAGCATGTTATGTAGTGATGGGTTCTGATCAAAACGAATATGGGCCTAGACGGCCTGCACATTACAGGTATGGGCCTATTAATGGGCCCTAGGGAGAGAGTGACAATGCGGACATTTAATCAATATCATCCTTACAATGTGGACATCAAACCATCATTGCTCCCAAGGTGTAGCCCGCTATAAAATCAACACATATACCATGGTGGAATCATACTAAAATAGGCCTTATGTACGTCCTATTGGGCCTTGACCCATGGGCCTCCAGTACATCAAATGGGCCTCATACATGGGTCTCATATATATATATATATATATATATATATATATATATATATATATATATATATATATATCAAGGTGGGCCTCAACGACGGGCCACAAATGCATCAAGATGGGCCTAGTCACATGGGCCTTGCATACATCACAATGGGCCTCATAATATGGGCCTTATCACATGGCCTTAAAATATCCTCTAACATAGTTGGACAGTTAGGATGAAACATATGCATCATGGTTGGTCCTATAGGGATGGAATGTAAGACCCGTATCCTAGCTAGTACCGTTCCATATGCCTCTGCGGTCCTCCCGGTCGAATTCTGGTGACCCACGACCTGTAGATTTCTTTTACGCTTGACCGCGAGTCACACCCTATTCACTCGAGTCGGTTCGACCCAAGACCTATGCTATTGTGACCATGTCATCGCTACGATTCTGATGCCACGTCTCATGCATCAATCCGACGTCTAGATCCCAAGATATGACCTGTGTACGATCATAGCGGTGGACCGCACGTTGCGGGCCATGGTGTACACGTTTCCCCATAATCATAATGAGGATGATGTCATCCTAGGGATGACATCACCCTATTCTACAACCTAACCTACCCCCCTTACCTAGCCTACCCCATAAATGCTCTCTTTTTTTTCAAAACTCATTATTACACCTCTTACAACCCATCCTTTCACTCTCTCTATCCTCTCACTTTCTCTCTCTTCTTCTTCACTTCTATTGCTAGCCATGGACGTCCTAAGCAAGCTCCATTTTCAACCCTCTTACCTTTAGATCCCTCCTAATCTAACCCTTAGAAGCCCATCTCCACCATTGGAAGGAGTCCTGGAAGGCTTATGAACCCATGGGAAGAAGAAGAAGGAGAAGATCATGTGGGTGCTTCTCTCTCTCTCTCTCTCCCTCTCTTGTTCATTAGTTTTGTGTATGAAGATGTGATTGTGTGGCCCACTTAATGAGTTGTGAGATGTCCAAACCGCTCATCAAATGGACCTCACTTTGATGTGTGTATTACCCACATCATCCAACTATTTGGGTGACCCACCTGGACAACATGTCCGTAGGTGGGGCCCACCTTAAAATGCATGTCTTAGGCAACTGTCCCTGGACGCTGGACGTTGCCATCGTGAAGTATGAGCTGCCAGTGGGTGTATTATCGTCCAGAAAAAAAAAGAGGGGCTTTTGGGATGGACTGTTGATGCAGGCCCCACCTTGGTGTATGTATAAAATCCACGCCGTCCATTTCATTTCTCGGACCATTTTAGACGCTAAAACAAAAGATGAGGCTGATTTGACAATCAAGCGGGCCATACCATAGGAAATAGTAGTGGTTACCGTTAAAGAAACCATTTTGATGTTTTTATTTGCCAAATATGCTGCATATTGGTCTTGTTTGGCTTGTCTTGAGCCGTAGAAGCTAATGGGCAGGACGAATTTCCCTGATGAGGGCCCTACCTATAAAATTTTCCAAAAACATAAAAATTAAAAAAAAAGGAGGTGAGAGGCAGCAGCGTCAGGCGCTGCCTGCGCGTTGGCGTGCTGACGGGCGGACAGACGGTTGGGCCTCACGGCCCCGGCTGTGGGCCTCACGTGATGCGTTTCAATCATCGGCACCATGCATTTGGTGGGCCTTCATCTTGGCTACGGCCCACCTAAAAATCAGCCGTATACGGAACTCAAGTGGGCCATATCATTCAAAATCATGTGAAAACATGCCTAAAACATATAAAAATATTTGGTGGGGCCCACCTAAACTTTGGATGAGGCTGAAACTTGGCCTGGACCCTCAGCCAGGTGGGACACACATAATGGGTGGACTGGATTTGTGGACCACATCACAGTGGGCACCCTGTCCATGTGACCCAATCAATTGGTTGGGTGGAAAATAAATATCACGGTGGGCCCCAGGCCCACATGACCTTATAAACAGGTTGTATGGCAAGTAAACATTGCAGTGGGCCCCTGGCCCATGCGACTTTATCAACAGATTGGAGGCAAGTAAACATTGCAGTGGGTCCCATGATCGTGTGACCCTATCAACAGGTTAAAAAAATAAAATAATAAATAAATAAATAAATAAATAAATATTGTAGTGGGCCCCAAGTCCATATGATCTTATCAATAGGTTGGATGCAAATAAATATTACGGTGGGCCTAAGGTCCATGTAACCTTATGAATAGATTGGATTGTAAATAAATATTATAGTGGGCCCTAGGCCCATGTGACCCTATGACCAGTTTGGATGGAAAATAAACATCATGTTGGCCCCAGTTTGGATGGACAGTATGTTGGGCCCTAGTTTGGGTGGAAAATAAACATTTTAGTGGGTCTTACTTAAGACCCATTTATGTATGTGTTGTGTCCACAATTGTGGACCTCCATCACGGAATATGTGACTTATCTATACCTTCCAACCCTATGGGACCCACCATGATGCATGTGTTTCATCCAACCGTCCAACCATTTTTGGAAAATGATTTTAAGGTTTGGGATGAAAATAAGACAGATTTATTTATCAAGTGGACCATAGTGCACGGTGAGGATTGAACGGCTACCTTTGAAATCCTTGAGATCTTATGATTAGATTGGATGGGAAATAAATGTTATGATTAGATTGGATGGGAAATTTTAGTAGTGGAAATCATTATCGCCACTTATATTTGACTGTGGCTCATTTGATATATATGTGGCCCATGTGGTGTGGCCCACTTACCATATTTATGGCCCATTGTTAAGGCCCACCTTGTTATGTATTTGAGGCCCGTGTGATGCGGCCCATTAGATGTATTTAGGGCCCATGGGTCGAGGCCCAATATGATGTATATAAGGCTATTTCAATGTGTGATTCTGCCATGATAAATGTATTGTATATCCGCACCATTTAGCCTGCTGGATGGTGGGACTCCCCCCCCCCCCCCTCGATGTATGTATTTCATATCCGCACTATCTACCCGTCTTGATGGTGCAGGGCCTGCTTGCTACATGTGCTGGGCCCGCCTACACTATACAAGCCCACCATGCTGTGTGTACTTCACCCATACCGTCCACTTGTGCGGCCTGCCTAGATGTACGTATTTTGTATCCACACCATCCATAATGTTGGGATAGTGCTAGACAATGTTTGGTTGGCGCCGATTTACATGGATATGTCTGGACAGTGCTAATCATCATACGTGGGCCATGGGTGTAATAATACACATGTTATACCTACAACTATTGAAATGAATTTTTGGTGCGGCCCATATAATGAGGCCCACCTTGCTGTATTAGTGCAGCCCATTGTGACGTATGTGGCCCATTATGATGTGTTTGGCCCATGTGCGGGCCATCTGTTTATCTTGTTAGGTCCATGAGACGTGGCCCATTGTGATATATCCGAGGCCAATGGGCGAGGCCCATTAGTGCAGCACATATGATGCAACCCACTTGATGTGTATGAGGCCCATTGATGTGATCCACTTATTGTATTTGAGGCCCAGGGTTGTGGCCCATTATGATGTAATGGGGCCCATGGGTCATGGCCCATTGAGATGTATGCTCGGTCCATACGTTGTGTCCCTTTCAGATGTGTTTCTGACCCATTTAATGAGACCATTGTGATATATTCCTGCTCATATGATGAGGACCATTGAGATGTATTTTCGGCCCATGTGAGGCGGCCCATAGCAATGTGCATTAGGCCCATGTGATGCGATCCACTTGATTTATGAGACCATTGTGTGAGGCCATGGGCCCACTATATGTTTTACCTTATGTGGGTCACTTGTTGGGAGCAATGTTGGTTAGATGTCCACATTGTTGGGCAATGACAGTTAAATGTCCACATTGTGACCTTCCCTTAGGCCTTGATCGGCCGATTGCCAATTATCGATCGAGGCCGATTATCGATTCTTATTTGTTGTGGCCGATTGTCGATAATCGATCGATCCCAATTGTCATGACCAATTGCCGATTCTAATTATCGATCGATGCCGATTGTCGTGACTGATTGGCCGATTCTGACTATCCATCGATTCCGATTGTTGAGGCCTAATGTGACGTATATGCGACCAGTATTTGACGCCCGTTATGATGTGTATTCAGCCCATGTTTAAGGCCCAATATGTCGTATATGAGGCCTATGTGATGAGGCCCATTGGGATGCATTTGATGGTTAGGCGATGGAGTTCATTGTGACGTATGTTAGGCCCATGTGAAAGGCCCATCATGGTGTGTACTACGTTATTGAGAGGGACCTATGGTGATGTATATTTGGCCCTTGTGTGAGGCCATGGGTCCACCATTCCTTAGGGGACAATGTTGGTTAAATGTCCACATTGTTGTGATTGATTGTCGATGCCGGATATTGATACTTATTATGATTTTGTAATAGCATAACATCATGATACATGCCCATATGCATCATCTGCATGTTTGTTATGAGATATGATTGATCATTGCATACGTCATTGAACATGTTGTTATGAGACTCCCTGATAGGCGGAGATTGTCTCCCATGAGTACACGTTATGCGCAGGATTGATGCATGACTGGATTGTATGACTCATGCATCTTGCATTGTGTGTTGTAATTACTGTATGCCCTAGCGAAATCAGGGCCATAGCCTCCACAGGTATTTCGTGGATGGCTAGATGGGACATTGAAAATCTGTTCTACATGGGGTGCTATAGATATCCCTGGGTGAAAGTCCCTAAACCCTCTTGGTTCCAGAGGTTGCTCCAACGTCTAGACTGAGTGGATGCATAAGCGTATGAGGGCCATATACCGTTAGGCCGTGTCTCCCACTGTATCGTGGTCGGTTGGAAGGGGGTGTGACCTTACCTGCCTGAGAGAGGGGCGATATGTAGGTTAAGTTTGACCAGCTTGAGGAATGAGTCCGCTATCGATGAGATGGGCCCAATATTGGCAAGCGGATAGTGAGGTCTCTTCCACTCACCTTGTTGCGCGTGATGGGGCAGCAATCTGGTTTGGAGTGTAATAGACCCCGGTGATTTCCCAGAGAGGAACCATACTGAAATGTGGACTTATTGAGCAGGAATTACATACTCATTCATTCATTCATTCACTATCCAATTGGGCTGGTGGTGCGCAACTATTTATTACGTGTACCTTCGCATGGCCAAGATTTCGGTTGGGCGCGCGACTAACCTGAGATCAGGAGTTTACCACATTAGGTCTGACTATCCAAATTTAGGTATGGGACTGGTTTGGATAGAAGTCCCTTGTGATGGACCCCATAGCTTGCGATACTACGTACTATCATCCCGGCTTCACACTCTAGCATGGTCATTCCATTCTCATCGCATATTGCATTACATCCGCGGTATATGGCATTTTGGGTTACTGTGTTTTTGGCATTTATATGGTCTAGATACAGCTGATGCTATTCATGAACTCATTAGGAATTGCATATTGCATCGCATCCTCGGCATCTGATATTTAGCTCTTTACGACTCCTCATTTGCATGGTTGTTTTATATTACGTATTCTGATATTGATTGGTTTATGATCTTATCAGTATTTCTGCTTACTCTGATAATTTATGATCTTGTCAGTATTTCTGCTTACTCTGATAATTCATGATCTTGTCAGTATTTCTGCTTATTCTGATTATGTACGATTTATGGATTACTAGTATTTCCGGTATTGTATGATGATGGCATTGTATTGAATACTTGGCACTTACCTTGTGCACACACTTTCACCACCCTCTAAGCTTTCTATAAGCTTATGCACGATAGATGCGTGTAGGTGTTATTAGGTTGCAGTAGCGTTGAGCTTGGAGCGTGCAGTTGTATTCTGGAGCTTTGATTTCGATATATGTATTTTCCCTTTCAGCATTATACTCAAATGATTATATTAGTGGATATGTGATGATGATGTTGCCTTTGTGAATTGGGTAATCTTGTGGTTATGCTTATTATGAGTTAAATGTACAAAAAAAATCCTCCTTGTAGGATCCCAGGATCAGAAACTGGCGTATGGACGCTAGGACCCGAGAATGGGGTACTACGGAGGCTGTCGGCACCGGATTCGGTGATCGGGATTCCTGCGAATCCGATTTTCGAGTTTAGGGAGTGACATGGAAGGCATAGATAAATCACATACTTCATGGTGGAGGTCCACACTAATGAAAGGTGTGGACACAATTCATACACAAGTGGGTCCCAAGTAGGACCCACCATAAAGTTTATTTCCCACCTAACCTGGGGTCCACTGAAATGTTTATTTTCCACCCAACCTAGGGCCCAACATAATGTTTATTTTCCAACTAACCTAGGGCCCAACATAATGTTTATTTTCCAACAAACTGTTCATAAGGTCACGTGGACCAGGGTAGGGCCCACTGTAATATTTATTTATCATCTAATCTATTCATAAGGTCACGTGGACTAGAGTAGGGCCCACTGGAATGTTTATTTGCCATACAACCTGTTGATAGGGTCACACGGTCAGGGAGGGGGCCCACCGTAATATTTTTTTTATTAATCAACCTGTTTATAAGACCACATGGACCTGGGGTCCACGGTAATGTTGTTCACAAATCCGGTCCACCCATTATGTGTGTCCCACTTGACTGAGGGTTCAGACCAAGTTTCAGCCGCATCCAAATTTCAGGTAGGCCCCATCGAGTGATTTTATATGTTTTAGGCATGTCCTCACATGATTTTAGATGGTATGGCCCACCTGAGTTCCGTATACGACTGATTTTTGGTAGGGGGGCCACTACCCTAATGGCCCACCCAATGCACGGCGTTGATGTTCGAAAAGCATCATGGTGGGGCCCACAGCTGGGGCTGTGAGGACCAGCTCGTCTGTCCTCCCGCCCACATAGCCGCAGGCAGCTCCTGCGTCTTCTGACAGTAACGCTGCTGCTGTTTTATTTTATTAATTTTTTTAAAAAACTTAAATCTGGTGGTTTTTAGTAGGTGGGGCCCACCTCAGACGAATCCAACCCAGCCATTAGTCCCTGTAGGTCGATACAATCCCAATGAGTCCAATATTGGACAGGTTTTTGGCATACCCAAACATCTGGCGGTATTTCAATGGTAGAAACACAATTTGCTATACTATGGTCCGCCCGATGATCAGATTAGCCTCAAATTTTGGCTCAACGCCTAAAATGATCTGAGGAAGAGGATGGACGGCTTGGATCATCCCCATATATCAAGGTAGCCTATTCCAAAAGCAAAATTTCTTTTTGCTAGCTTTATTAGTACACACCCATGTCTGTACATACACTCCCTGTTAGCCAACCACGCTACCTCACATCCAGCGTCCAGGGACGCTGGACTGCTTGGATATACACAGCATCATGGTGGGCCCCACATGCACGTGGCCCACATTTTAGTCAAGGTGGGTCCCACATAAACGTGGCCCACCTCCACACATGTATATATATATAATATTAATATAAAATAATTATAATATATTATGTATAGCATGTGGGACTTCCCACCGGATGGTGGATTTGCCTAAAATGTGGTGGGCCTCACCATTGATGAATGGAGTGGATTTAACATGATTTGGTGGGGCCCACTTCATTCTAGGGAGAGGAAAGAGAGAGAGAGAGAGAGAGAGAGAGAGAGAGATACGGTGATAGAGAGGAGGGACCCCGCCACTATGGGCCCTCCATTGATACAACACATACATCAAGTGGGTCCCACAACAAGTGGCCCTTAACATTGAAAACAAAGGTAGATCACCCCACCTTACTAGCCTCTTTCTTAGTCCCTTAGCCTCCTTAGCTCCTATGCTCAATGTTTAACGGTGGATGGAATTTTGAAGGTGTGGATAAGAGGTGAGAGGGTGGGCCACACTTGTGGTTTTTGGGAAAACTTGGTAATGCTTGGACGTGTGAAATTTTGTTGCTTAGGAGAGAGTATTTTTAAGAAATAAGAAAAATGAAGAATTAATGGATGAAGGGATGGGTGGAGTGGTGGTTGTAAGGAGAGGTATGGGTTGGGTTGAAATTTTGGTTAAAGAGGAATGGTGAGAGGAGAGAGAGAGTTGACTTTTGAAAAGGAAGGGATGGGGCTTGTACTTGAGGTATGGTTGTACTTGACATTGATTGATTGATTGATTGATGGGACATGACGTAGAGATTCCCTCGATATTCGCAACGAGCGGTGTTTCTTCGAAACAAACGCTGGCCTATATCTCCTGGCCTGGGTATCGGTTCGGTGCGTGAGTTGCGGCGTTGGAACAGCGGCGACGGCGTGGTCACTAAAATACAAGTTTCGGGTCGAGCCATCTTCGGTATGCAGGACTTGGATTAGGATTGCGAGCAATCGTTGGATACGGTGCGAAGGTTGCCGGAATTCGACCGGAAGGACTGCAGAAGTTAACAGAACGGTATGGACTAGGACACAGGTCTTACATGTGTGCACAGGACGTGCGCACCCCAAGAACATCGGACGGCATAACTCAATCAAACGTACCTTGACTAAGAATATCTTTAAAAGAGAGAGACTCCTCTCTTCATTCGGATTCTCACCAGCAGTAGTTCGAACAGACTACGTCGGTTTACAACATTGGATGGCTCACCACGGTTGGACGATTGGAAGATCCAAACTGTCCATCTCGTCAGCCATCTAAATTCGACCAAAACCCTAACTCCTTCCACACCAAATCCAAGCAAGAGGCAAGACCGATCCTCTCCTGTAGTAAACATAACTAGAGAGGAAACCAGATGCATCCTAGATTTTTTGCACGCAGGACGCCCAGACCCTGGATCATGGCTCTGATTTGGACCATCGAAACTTAGGTGGAGTGAACTACAACTCCCACCAGGAAATTCGGACAGACTAGAAGAATGCTAACGTGCTGTAAACACTGAGTTTATTGGCTCACTTGTAACGAATTGTAAAAAATCATCCCAACATAATCTTACGCAAACCAGCACCCAAAGGATCTGGGATCTTTAATTTGTGGGACCCACAAGTTCCCAGTGGGCCATCCAAACACCCTAGCAGTGAGGATTGGGTGAAATAGCCCATCAAAACCAATTGGCCATTAGAGATTGGACCATCTTCCTCGTTCAAAATAACATCCTAAGATGTGAAAGCCTGCCCCATTATAGGATCCAAGGTGTCAAGACGATAGCCCATCCAAAATCGACCCTTTGCCACCAGAAAAGGAGAAGAGAAGAAGTGTGTCCAAACAGCCCCCCGTGCCAGCTTACGCAGCTGGTCACACAAGACACGTCCTACGTATTGTTATACACAAGAACATTCTTGAATCCCAAAATCATACAAATACTCCACCCCCAACGCTGAAAAATGCACCAGTAGGAAAGAAAGGGAGAAGAAAGAAGCGAGAAGGAGAAAAGAAGAAAGAAAGAGAAAAGAAAAAGGAAAGAAAAGAGAACAGAAAGAAAAAGAAAGAGAAAGGAAAGAAAAAAAAGAGGAAGAAAGAGAAAGAGAGTGTTCGGTTCCAAGTCGACTCGCTAGTCCTGGACTAAGTCAGGAACGAGTTAGGCGATCTAGGTCAGCCACCCCGGCAGGTAAGGCACATGTGCAATCCTTCCCGATTCTCATTATGTTACGTCTAAATTTCATTAAGAGTATAATCCGAAAGTTAGTATAGAGATTATCCAACAAGACAAATTGAGTTGACTCAGAGAATGAATTCATTAGGCTACGAATTTACGAGTTTAAAGGGTTGGTGGATCCTTACTCTGATAGAGTAAAACTATCTCAAATTATAACTCTAAACCTATCTCCATGGTCTAAAGATTTAACCTAAACATGCACCCATGTAATCTAACTAAATGAATCATATTATTTGTGCTAGAGTTGGGGTATGGCAACGCAAACCTAACAACGTTAAAGTGTTATTGAATTCAAAGGTAAAGGTTTTTCCTTTAAGCTTGCATTAATTTAAGTTGATGTGAATTATCTTGCCTTTTACATGCTTTCATGATATTATGATTCTCTCCTTGCAGTTGTTAATTTACTACCAATGATTATTTATCCTTGGGAATTATGGTATGATGTTAATTATGAGTGATCTTCATTATTTTTATGGGGCGATGAATACAACCCTTGCCCTTACCTTTACCAATTTTGTTGAGTTAGCCCTTGCTGCTCTTCTCTTTGTTGAGTTGGCCATTGCCACTCTCCTCTTTCTTGAGTTAGCCCTTGCCACTCTCCTCTTTATTGAGTTGGCCATTACCACTCTCCTCATTTTATTAGCCATGTGCTATTAACTTTATGGCTTGGGCATGTGCCTTGGAAATTTCAAAACTTCCATAATTTGAATTATCTCTCTATCAATGCAAGTGATGTGTTAGAGGTATCACAACTAGTGATTAAAATATTTATCATGGACGTAATGCGTTACGGGTAGCGGCCCTCTTGGTCGGCACATAATTTCGTGGGTTGGTTAGCGTAGTGCACAATTGATGTAAGTAAATTGTCATACATGTTACATCACTTCTCGGGATTGGATGTCGCAATTAGTCGCTCCATGAACACATCATGTTACATAAATCCCACAACCATTTTTGTGTCGCCTTGAGATGTTCACATAAATCCATGTTAACATTCGACATGTTGGCGAATCTCCGTAGTTATGAGATGCGGGGCAAGTCAGGTTTTTTGTGAATTATATTCCACATTGTGATAATCACTATGTATGATGAACTACACACTTTGCTAGGCATGTATTCATGTAGATTGGTTGTGCATGCTGATACCTCTCGTAGTGGTGAAGTCTAGATGTATCAGAACCCTTACATTACTTTTATGAATCTCTTGAATTATTGTTAATCTTAAATGATAACCATCACTATGAGTAGGGCATTAATCCTCTCTAACCATATAGATGATGTAGATGACATATAGATTGAAGACCTAGAGGACCATCTCCCTATGAAAGATTATACTGAAAGAATAAAAAGATAGTTTTATGAATTAGTTTTGTACTTCCGCTGCAAACTTGATAAATATAATAAGCTCTCATTAAGAGGGCATTTGATTATTTATTAAATTCTTTTACTCTGATGAAATAATCAATACAGTCGATTTTATTCTCGTGAATGTTACCTTTATGAATGTATCTGGATGTGATCTACATAAAATAATAATAATAATAAGGTGAGATTTTTAAAGCATCCAATTTATACATTATTAACACCTAGTTTTCTCAGGCACGAGTATAAGCTCTGGCCATGAAAATTTTGAGCTGTTACACATGGTCTTTTGGACAAAAAGGATTTTATCTACACTCCCCCTTATGAATTTATGGTCAGTTAAAAATTACGTTAATCATTCATACCGTGCAAGGGGAGCTTGTTTGAGATCGTATAGTACTTTCCTTAATTTGTACACTTGGTAAGGATGTTTTGGATCAACAAATCTCTTAGGTTGTTATACATATACTTCTTCCCCAAGTACACCATTCAGGAAGGCACTCTTTACGTCCATTTGGAATAGTTTAAATTTCAAAGCACAACTTGTGGACATAAGGATTCTAATAGACTCTGGTCATGCTACCGAGGCAAATGTTTCATCAAAATCAATACCTTTAATTTGAGAGTAGCCATGAGCAACCATTCTAGCCTTATTCCTTACAACATTTCCAGATTCATCGGATTTATTTTTATATATCCATTTGGTTCTAATGATACTAGTATTTTGTGGTCTTGGGACAAGTTGTCACGCCTTATTTCTTTCAAATTGTTGCAACTCTTCTTGCATAGCAGATATCTAGTACTCATCTTATAGAGCTTCTACAACATTCTTTAGTTCTATTTTGGAGGTGAAGCAAAGATGACTGTTTATGGTCTCAAGTTGCCGTTGGATTTTCACACCAGTACTCAAATCTCCAATTATTTGATTGAGAGGATGATCCTTGATAACCAGAAGGTCACCCAAGGTTTGAGACACTCATGGAGGAGTGGGTTTGTCATCATATTTACCTATTATCTTTGGACCCAATTCTTCATCCACATCTATTTCAGGACCAAATTTGTCATGAGGTTGGTCATCAACAACCACATTGACCGATTCTTGAATGGCAAGGGTCCTAAGATTATATACCATATAAGCACGATTGCTTAATGATTATCCTAAAAAGATTCCATTATCGCTTTTGGGGTCAAATTTCCCTAAGTTTTTCTGGTCTTTAAGGATATAACATTTATTACCAAAGACCCTGAAATACTTAACACTAGGTGGCTTCCCATACCACAACTCATAAGTTGTTTTATTCAATCATGCTCTAAGGTAAACTTGATTAATGATGTAGTAGGTTGTATTCACAGCTTCGGCCTAAAAAGTTGAAAAAGACGAGCTTAATAGTCTTAGAGGGGGGTGAATAGGACTATGCTAAATAAAAACTTAAAGTATTGAAATAATAAATAAATCAGAATAAATCATAAATCTCAATAGCACTAGTATTGAAAAATTGATTCAAAGTTAGTTCATAGGATAATCTTCAACAAAATATTTTTAGGCAGGACAACCTTATTTCACAAACGTTTGTAAGGATCAAGATTTCAAACCAAGTAAGAGATAATAAAGCTATCTATTACAAACATTCACCACTAGTACAAAAATAAAATTACAATTATTGACCACAGATACAAAAATTAAACATTCATCACAACACCAGGAGTTATAGTGGTTCGTTATGTACACCAACTGTTCTTAAACAACCACACCTACTCCACTCCCAATAATCACAACCCACGTGATATTGGTATTAAATAAAAATAAGGTTTTCACAGGGTTACCTTAAAACCTGATACAATTGTGATTTTAAAGGGCATATCACAAACAAAAACCCCACACTGAGATTTTCTGGCTATCTCAGTCAAAACCAACACATGAGATTTTCTATCTATCTCAAAGAAATCAAAATATAAATAATAAAAATATACTTATCTTCTCATTGAAGACGTATCTCTTGATGTAGCCTGTAGAACTGCTTGTTTTGAAGTAGAATGTTCAATGTCCAGTCACATAAACAAAGGGTTCTAGGTTCTAGATTGATTTTAAATTAATTCAAACCAAAGGCTACTTGTTTAAATTCCTCAAGATCTTAAAGAAGAGTAATTACTCTCTTTAAAGAATAGGAGATCAAGGAATTAAAATACCATGCAATAGCTTAAAGATAGTGGGGACTTCTCTCTCTCTCTCTCTCTCTCTCTCTCTCTCTCTCTCTCTCTCTTTCTCTCTTTCTTGGTGAAGGCTTTTACCACTTGGATGAGTAATTTTAGATAGAGAGAATGCCTCTATTTATAGTTAGAAAAGTTGTTGCTTGGACTCGTCTAAGGTCTCCTTCGACTCGTCTAAGATTAAACAAAATTTTAACTCTGAACGCGATCAGATAAAACGGTTCTTCGATTGGTCGAAGGCTCTGCTCAACTGGTCAAGGGCCCTGTTCGACTAGTCGAGTATGAGCTTCAACTGGTCGAGGGTGCCAAAATATGGTTGCTGGACTTCAAGTCAAGAAACCCTGGACTGGTCGAAGGTCCCCCTTCGACTGGTCGAGCAGTTTGCTCGATTGGTCGAGGAAACAACAAAAAAAATCCATTTTTTAGAATTTGAACTTAGACTGATCGAAGATTTTCTTAAACTAGTCGAGCCACAGCTTAGACTAGTCGAACCTAAGCCTAAACTAGTTGAAGATTAGTCTATATTAAGCATAAAAACCCATATATGATTATGTTTTGAAAGGACCTAAGCCTAAGGTCTTTCTAGCAATTATACTTGAGAAGACTGACATGAAGTAGTTTGAACTTTTTGGAGCTTGATCCTCTAGTTGAATCTTCAATAGGACTCGATGATGGAGCTTGATCTTTTACTTGAATTGAAGTAGAACTTATCTTGAAGGTGAACTTTCTGTCTTGATCTACTACTTGACTTGAACTTCAAGAAGGTCTTGAACTTAGTAAAAGCATGTTCTGAAGTTATGTCATGAACTTTCCATCTTGATCACTTGAATTTACTTCTTCAACCTTCCATCTTGATTCACATTATGTGAACCATATTATAAGATGTTTTGTCTCATCGAAATTTGACAAACAAGAGTGTGTGTTATACATTATAGCACTTACAAAAGTTTTTGCTAAATCTTTGTTATTCAACATAATTGAGCACATTTCTTGAAGCAGCCTGTTTTTCCTTTCAGCAACTCCATTTTCTTGTGTAGTTTTAAGTGCTGAGAATTCATGTTAAATGTCGGAGTCATCATAAAATTTTTAGAATCAGTCATTATTGAATTCTCCTCCATGATCACTCCTGATCTTGTTTATCATGTAGCCTTTCTCATTCTGGAGTCACTTCACGAGTTTCTAAACTCCTCAATTGTATTTGACTTTTTCCTTAGGAAAGTGACCCAGGTGAACTTAGACTAATCACTACGACCAGAAAATATCTCTTTTCGCCTTGGCTTTGGACTCTGGTGGGACCAACAGGGTCCACATGTACGAGTTCGAGGTGGCCAAGGTGGTTTTTTTTTTTTTGTGAGCAACTTTGATTTATTTTTCTTTTTGGCGATTGCCACAAATAATCCTATCCTTTTACCCAATTTTGGGAAGCCCTCTCACCAGATTCTTTGAGCTTAGACGTGAGAAATTTCTATAATGGATATGGTCGAGTCTTTGGTGCTAAAGTTCAGACTCATTATCCTTGGTCATGTGTCATTTCGTGGGTGAGACAATTTCTCCACAACTTTCAATGACATAGTAGTTATTGCTGGTGTAAAGATATCTCATAATCAATTTACCTATATGATATGGGGCATCTAAAACCTTGAAAGGAGTTGGGACTTCATGATGTCAACAGTAAATAGGGGCTCGGCTTCCTCTAGCAGTGCATCAACAGAGGTAGGGGCCTTCGCTCAGTATGCCTACTGGATGTCTTCGAGTTGGTCTTGAATCTCCCTTAGCTCTGCTTTCCATGGGACTTCGGTTTCTGTTGTGGCCTCGGGAGCCTTTCCTCGTCTCTTCTTCTCCAGGGTGTGGTGCATATTGGACTCGGCGAGCTCAGTTGCTTTCATGGTTTGCACAAAGATGAACTTGCTTCGTGTCAGTCGATCATTTACCACATATGAGTCGCGAGGTGGTTGTAAAGGTCGAGGTTGGGGGCAAGCTACTCTCGATGTCGCGCCCTAGTCGGGGAGGAGGTGTTGTTGTTCTAATATGCGCATGATTCGATCGACATTTTCGGCCAGCGCCTCGACTTGGTTTTTTAGAGAGACGAGCCACCCTCCTCGATTTTGGGACCTCTGCGTAACTACTGGTGAAGGGAGGTCAAGCTGAAGATATGACTGCAGCATTTAGCAGGTCTCATGCTGGTCTTCTAGTACGAGTATTAGCTCAGTAATGGTAGTCAGAGCTTTTTCTTTCCTTTAACCATCACTGAGCAGATGAAAGGCTGATGATTCTCTTAATGTAAAGGGAACTTTTAAGGTAGTGTTGTTATCATTCCCAAAGACGGTGACAAACTGTTAATGCTTAAATCTGGTCAATCCTGCCTCACCTCTTACGAGCCGCTGAGTACCTGCTATTTAATGAAGAACAAGAGAAGACATTGGGGTGGCAGGTCAAGGCCAGGGACCCTCCAATGCCTAAGTTGGGCGTATGACACATAATAAGCATAGTAGAATCGGGATAGTTGTTTGTACCCTTTACCCATGGCATAGGGTGTATTTGTAGGCTTTTTAGGCAGTCTACATATCTAAGTTCATTTGTTAGATATACTGGAAGGGCTCTTATTAGAGTTGAACTCTAATTTCAAGAATATATCCTAATTTACCTCGATCGACTTGATTTTTTACAAAGATCTCGGGACGTAATCCCACCCGTATACGAAGAGGATTCTCCTTTCTATTTTGAAATCGAGGTCGATACCTAAGGTCGGGTTGGGGGCCAAAGTGACAACTGAGATCGAGGTATAAAGTAGCTAACACCAAAGGTCAGGGTGATTTTCCAGCCCTTAAGCAATATATAAAGCCACCAAGTGTTGTTGCTTGGCTCATTTGTCTCATGCATTTGTTTAGCTCCATTTTACCCATAAAAATAGGAAAAGTTGGTAGGTTGCATGGATTCAAATTATGTGGGGAATGTGGATAATAGAAAGTCAACTTTCGGATACTCTTTTATATTAGTGGGTGGAATGATCAGTTGGATGTCGAAGCTTCAGTCTATGGTTACTCTTTCCACAACAGAAGCTAAGTATATGGTGGTGACAGAGGCTTTCAAGGAAGGTGTTTGGTTGAGAGGAATGATAAATCAGATTGGGCTTCAGTAGGAGGTCATGCCCATTAATTGTGATAGAGAAAGTACGATTAATTTAGCAAAGAACTCGGTTTACCATTCTTGTACTAAACATATTGACGTTTATCATCATTTTATCTGACAGGTGCTTAAGGAAGACAATGTTACTCTAGAGAAGATCCATGTGAGCATGAACCTGGCTGACATGCTTATGAAGGTGGTTCTCATAGAGAAGTTCTGATTTTTTTTAACTTCTCTTTATCTGACGAAAGGTTGATGAATACGAACTATGCACGAAAAGTGACAGCGATGGTGAAGCTATAATGGAGGTGATTAGAGATGGTGATAGCAGCGTGTAGTTGTAATTCATGATGATTGAAGCTATGGTAGAGATTGTTGTGAGATGTCTTCACTCTGTACATGAAACAGGGGTTTGATCAATCGACCACCCTGGTTGATCAATCAAGTAAACTCTAATTTATGCAAATTGGTATCTGGATAGTTTTGGACATGCTTGATCGATCGAACTGTCGGGTCAATCGATCAATTAGATTTCAAATATCTCAATTAACTATTTGGAGAATTTTGCACATGTTCGATTGATCAAATATGCCCATTTGATTGATCAAATATGCTAGCTCGATTGATCGAGGACTTCTTGATCGATGTTAATAGATTGGCGGTGCAATTAACGACACATGCAATTTTGGGTAATTACGCGTTTTGTTTCCTATTTCGATTGTAACACTATACATATCAGCTGTAATTAGAATTAGGGCATAAGAGGGACATCATTAAGGGTTCCAGAGAGGAAAAAGCAAAGGTTTTGAGAAGATTCGAAAGGGTTCCCGTCGATGTAAGTACTTTCATCTCTTATAAATTGTATTTCATAGTGGATTTCCTATCGCTTTGTACCATGATTTTTTTCCAAAAGAATTTTTTGAGAGGATTTTTCACATAAATTCGTCTGTACTTGTGCATGCTTTTGGTGCATTTGTCTTTCGCATGTTTGATTGAATTCATGTTTGCTCATGCACTATCCCCAACACATATTCACATGATATAAGTCATCAAAAGTACATAACATGTATTCAGTTGTCTTATTCTACACTACCTGTCACTTGCCTCACATCACTCACAACTAATTAGATTGCGTTATTATGAAAAATTATCTTTTGTTTTTAAATAAATTTTCTCCATGTCTTCCTAACTTAAGTTACATTTTATTTTGGGATATTGACTGTACTAGCCTCGTTGTATGGTCAAATTCCCTAAAGGGATTAAACCTTTCAAATATTCTGAGGGTGACCTTCTGACAAGCTTTGGAAAAATTTTGGACCAAAATGCTTATCCTTGGATCAGTAGTTGTACAATTTAGAGTGTGGAAGAAGTTACTTGTTATTTTAATCCCAAGAAAGTGACGTGGACGAAGTGTCACGCCCCAAACCTGAACATCGGGCTCACAAAATTCTCGATTGTCGAACCCTGCGCCGACAGCCTCCGTAGTACCCCATTCTCAGCTCCCGGCACCCATATACCAGGTTCTGATCCTGGGATCCTACATAGAAGATTTTCACTGTGAATTTGATTTGTACTAAGTATAACCATAAGCATAACCTACAAACAACAACTAACAACTCCATCACATTTCCACTATGATAAAAAAAACTTTAAGTATAATGCATAAAGGAAATACAATAACAATATCGAAAGCTCTAGAAGTCCACTGTACGCTCCAATCTCAATGCTATTGTGACATCCTAGCGTCACCTGCATGCAACAATCGTGCATAAGCTTATATAAAGCTTAGAGGGTGGTGAAAGTGTGTGCACAAGGTAGCAATGTAAGAATGTAATATCAGACTAATGCAAAAACATACTAGTAAGTCCATGAATGCTATCAGCCATACCAAGGCCATACAATGCAAGATGCATGAATGCTAATGGCCATATTAAGGCTATACGATATAAGGCTTACGTGGCCAAATGTCACTTGCAAGATGCAACGCAAGCACACCAGTCATCAGGTGGAATCCACATATCAATACAGTTCATCTTTCTGGAATATTATCATGGTCTACTACACTCCAAATGGCATTGCCCCTTCCCTGGACATGCAGTCCAAGTGAGTGTAAGAAACCTCACTATCAGCTTGGCCAATAGCTTGCCAATACCTATCCAGCACGTCGATAGCGGACCCATTTACAAGCTGGTCAGACATAGCCTAGCAATTGCCCCTCAAGCAGGTATGGCCACACCCCCTTCCAACTAACCATGACACAGTGGGAGACGCAACCTCCTGGTATTCGGCCCTCATGCGCTCATACATCCACTCCGTCTAGGCATTGGAGCATCCTCCATAGTACCATAAGGGTTTGGGGACTTTCACCTTAGGACATCCTTCGCGCCCCTATGCTTAACAAGTATTTTTGATATCCAATCATGCCATCCACGCTATATCTACGGAGGGTACAACCCTGATGTCACTAGGGCATACAGTAATCACAATCACATAATATAAGATGCGTGAGTCATGCAGTCCAATCATGCATCAATCCTACGCATACCGTGCACTCATGTGGGACAACTCCAATTATCAAGGAGTCCTATAAACAACCTACCCAATTACATATGCAATGGTCAACCACATCTCATAACAAGCTTGCAGATGATGCGTATGATCATGTATCATGAGGTTATGCTATCACGTACTCATAATCGGCATCGATAATCAGCCTATATACAAGGCGGGGTCCATAGATGGACAGCAGACCCATAACATGAAGGTCGGTCCTCAACTATGGGTATAACAAATCTGATAGCACGGATTCCTCCATCTATGACGATGATGAACTCTCCTCACATCAAGGTTGGTCTTAGGTGGCCTACCTAATTTCCTAGGGATCCGGAAAGGGTTCCTTCTCCATACTATCATATAGCCCTGCTAGATGCCCTACGGGGCCCAATTAAGTCTTAGATGGACTCCAAGATAAAATAAATAATACTACTAATAACTAATGGAGGCCCAACATCTTGGGTTAGCCCAATGAGAATAGATGGATCATGTAAATGGGGCCTAATGATTAGAGTCAACCCACTTAGAGAATGATAAGAATGGGCCTAACAAGGTCTAAGGGAAGGTCACAATGAGGACATTTAACCAACATCGCTCCTAAGGAGTGGCTCGCATAGAGTCAAACACATAGTGGGCCCATGGCCTTACACAATGGCCTCATATACTTGACAAATGGCCTCACTGAAGGGCCACATATACATCACATCGGGCCTCGCCATATCAGCCACAAATACATCATAATGGGCCTCATCATATGGGCCTCATATACATCACATTGGGCCTCATCATACATTACAATGGGCCGCACATATGGGCCACACAAATGGGCCTCATGTACATTAAGTGAGACCCACAGTCCTAGCTGGACTGTGTGGATAAAACATTATATTTTTTATTTTTTATTTCTACACCATTCATCTATTTTTAGAGATCATTTTAGAGCATTACCTAAAAAAATGAATCATATTGAAAGGTCATCTGGACCATATCACAAATAGCAGTGGAGATAATGATTTTCACTGTTAACAATTCACGGGGGCCACCTAAACATTTATTTTCCATCCAATCTATTCATAAGGTCACAAAGACCGAAATTAAAAGGAAAAACAAATATCGCATTGATCCAGAACTTATGTGACCCCCGAACGGTTTGAGTGGTAGACGTTCAATCCTCCACTGATTTTTGTAGTGTGGTCCACCTGATAGACAGATCTGTCTCATTTATTGTCTCAAGCCTTAAGATGAGCTTGCGAAGTGGATGAATAGTTTGGATCTAACACAAACCTCATGATCAGGGCCCACAGAATTGCTGACATCAATACAGCAGCCCTGCTGCTGGTGGGCCATGTCCTTAAATGGATGGTCTGGATATAACACGTACATCATGCGCGAACCACAGAACTTGCTAACGTCAATGCAGCGGGCCTGCTGCTAGTGGGACCCAAAGATGAACAGTTTGGATACAACACAAGCCCCATGATTAGACCTTGGAATTGTTTTCTTCTTTAGCTCCTTGGAATCCTTGGCTCCTAAACTTTCACTTTGATGGAGGATGATGAAGATTGAAGGGTTAGATGGTGAGATGAGGGGGTATGAAGTGGGCCACACTTGGCTATTCTCTCCTTAGAGCTTTTCTCTCATGGAAGCTTGGGAAATGGTAGAGAGAATGAGAGAGGAGAGGGTGTTGTAAGAGGGATGGGTGTGTGTAAGAAAAGGGATGGGTGGAGAGAGAGAGAGAGAGTTGACTTTGGGGATGGCTTGTGTAAGAGAGAGATGGGTTTTGTACTTATCATTGATTGATTAATGTGATGGGTTGTAAAGATTCTCTTGAGATTTGCAACGCGTGGTATTTTCCTCGAAATAAATGCAGTCCCACAACTCTTGGCTTGGGTATCATATCAGTACGCAAGACACGACGTTGGAACCATGGCAACGACGCGGTCGCTAGGGTATAAGTCTCAGGTAGAGTCGTCTTAGATATATGGGATGTGATTTAGGGTCATGCGTAAATGCCAATTACAGGTCGCGGGTCACCGAAATTCGACGGGGAGGATCATGGAAGTCTAAGGAACGGTACAGACTAGGATACGGGCCTTACACGAAGCTTTTTTTAGCGTGGACAAGGCCTAAATTGTGGGTCCCACATTGATGTATGTGTATAATCCATGCCGCCCATCCTTTTTGCCAGGTCATTTTAGGGCTGGGGCTCAAATATCAGCCTAATCCATAGTTCATGTGGGCCACATAATAGAAAATAATGGTGACAATGTCACCTACTTTTGAAACTTTCCAGGCTCACTGTGATGTTTCTTATAAGTGGACACTACCCAAATTAGGACTTTTTGGGCCCACGATGAGCTGGTCGACAAGGTGGATGGAACGAATCACCCCATTGTAGACCTTAGGCTATGGTACCAATGGCTATCCTTTCATTTGGTAGTAAAGGAAGTGAACATGTAATAACCACGACCCATATAATATAACAACCATGACCCATGTGAGGAGAGTTCATCATCGCCGTAGACTAAGGGATCCGTGCTATCGGATTTATTATACCCATAGTTGATGACCGACCTTCATGTTATGGGTTGCTGTCCATCTATGGACTCCGCCTTATATATAGGCCGATTATCGATGCCGACTATGAGTACGTGCTAGTATAACATCATGATACAAACCATTGAGATGGTATAAGGCCCATTGTGATTGTATTAGACTCATTCTCATTTTTCCTTAGTGGGCTAACCAAAATTGATGGGCCCCTGTTATTATTAGTATGATCCATCTCATCTTATTAGGATATCCCAATTCTTTGGGTCCCTATTGATGCTAGTAGAAGTACCCAAACTTAGAAGCTCACTCTTAGGCCCCTGAGTAGGCCACCTAGACCCATCCTTGTTATGAGGAGGATGCATCATCACCTCTGGCTATAGGTAGAAAAATTTGTGGTATTAGATTTGGTGTATCCACTGTTGAGGACCAATCCTCATGTTATGGATTAGATCTGCTGTCCTTCTATGGACCCGACCATATATAGGTCGATTATTGATTACGACTATGTTAGTATACGCACTGAGTATGTGTGAGTATAACATTATGATTGTATAAGGTTATTACAAGGTTAATTGTTATTAATTGTTATATGAGGCCCAATTGTGATGTAAGAGGCCCATCATATGTGTGAGGACCATTTTATGAGTAAGGCCCATTGTATGTGTGAGACCCACCATGTGTATGTGATTATTGCACACCACCCATTCACCTATACTGGCCATGGGCCCTCTTATACCGGCTCACTATGATGTATTTGATTATAATCATGCTTGGTATACTTCATGATACATGCCCATACGCGTCATCCGCATGCTTGTTATGAGGAGTGATTGAGCATAGCATGTGTCATTAAGCTGATTGTTTATGAAAAATTCTTGAGAGACGGAGTTGCCTCACATAAGCGCGCGGTACATGCAGGTTTGATGCATGACTAGATGTTATGACTCATGCATCTCTTATTTTGTGATATGACCACTATACACCCTAGTGACATCAGGGCCATGGCTTCACAGGCATGTCCTAGATGGTCAGATGGGATACCGAAAATGTTTGGTTCTAGTATATGAGTGTGATAGATATCCCTGGGTAAAAATCTCTAAACCACCGAGGTCAGGGGACACCCCAACATCTAGAGTGAGTGGATATATATGAGCGCATGAGGGCCGTATACTAGTAAGCCGCGTCTCCCAATGTGTCATGGTTGGTTGGGAGGGGGTGTGACCTTACCCACCTGAGAGAATAAGTAATATTAGGCTGAGTCTGAGTAGCTCATAAATGGGTCCGCTATCGATGAGTCGGGCCAATATTGGTAGGCGGATAGTGAGGTCTCTTCCACTTACCCAATTGTGCGCTTGATGGGGTGGCAAGCTCGCATAAAGTGTACTTGACCCCGGTGATGATCCTAGAGATGTACGGTACTGATATGTGGACTTATTGAGTAGGAGTTGACTCAACATTTTACTCATTCATTCATTCATTCATTCACTATCCACTCAGGCTGGTAGTGCGCAACTAATTTGTTATGTGTAACTTCATAATGGTTAGGATTTTGGTTGGTCGCGCGACTAACCTGAGATCAAGAGTTTACCATATTGAGTCTGGCTATCCAAATTTATGTATGTGACTGGTTTAGATAGAAGTCCCTTGTGATGGACCCCACAGCCTGCGATACTACGTACTATCATCTTGACTTCACACTCTAGCTTGGTCATTTCATTCGCACCGCATATTGCATTGCATCCTTAGCACATAGCCATTGGTTTACTATGCTTCTGTTTTACATACCCTGAATAAGGTTGATGGTATTATGGACTTGCCAGGATTTGCATATTGCATTGCATCTGCGGCATATGGCATTTGGGTTGCTATGTTTCTACATTTATATAACCTAGATGAGGCTGATGGTATTTGTGGCTCTTCAAAATTACATATCGTATTGCATCCTCGGTATCTGATATTTGGCTCATTATGACTCTACATTGCATAGCCGATCTACATTACATACTCTGATATTGAATGACTTATAGCCTTGCGAGTATTCCGCTTATGCTGATATTTGTGCGCTTGGCACTTATCTTGCGCACACATGTACACCACCCTCTAAGATTTCTATAAGCTTATGTAGGATAAATGCGTGCAGGCGACGATAGGATGCAGTCAAGTTGAGTCAGGAGCATGTGGCAGAGCTTCTAAAGCTTTTAGCATTTATCTTATATTTCCCCTTCATGTATTGTACTCAAGTTTTTGATATTAGTGGATTTGTGATGATGATGTTGCCTTTGCGATTTGGGTACACTTGTGGTTATGCTCCTTTATTTATAAAAAAAAATTACATTAAAAATCCTCCTTGTAGGATCCCATGATCGGAACCTGGCGTATGGGTGCTGGGAGCCGAGAATGGGGTACTACGGAGGCTGTCAGCACCGGATTCGGTGATCGAGAATTCTATGAGCCCGTTTTCCGAGTTTGGGGCATGAAACTTATGATGGATGGTCTTGTCTTAAGATCAATGGTTGGATGATCTGATTTATGAATAGAGATTATTCTCAACAATCTTATTCGCGTTGAAGAATAGATGTAAGGTTAGGATAGATAGATTGGTATCATACACATGTACCTATTAAGCAAAATTTCATGGTAATACTCGAGAACTTTCAATACTCGGGTATTGAAATGTTCAGGGTGTTACACCAGGGACTCCTTATTGCCCAGATTTGTGGATGACATTGTATTTGGCTCCACACGTGAGGAAATGGCTCATGAGTTTTCCTACTTAATGCAATTAGAATTTGAGATGAGCATGGTGGGAGAACTAAATTTCTTTCTAGGATTGTAAGTTAAGCAACTTAAAAATGGGATTTTTATTAGCCATGGCAAGTATGTGAAAGAATTAGTAAAATGATTTAGTCTTGAGTTTGGTCAAACACATCACACACCCATGAGCACCACACTAAAGTTATTCAAGGACATATATGGAAAAAGTGTTGATCAACACTTGTATCATAGTATGATTGGGAGCCTACTCTATCTCATTGCGAGCTGGCCAGTTATATCGTTTAGGATGGGAGCACGCTCTAGGTTTCAAGTTGACCTAAAAGATCACATATAACTGTTGTGAAGAGAATTATTAGATATGTGGTTGGGACCACAGATTTTAGCATCTGGTACCCATTTGACATATCAACTACCATTACTGGGTACTCAGATGCTGACTGGGTTGGAAATATGCATGATAAAAAGTCAAACAGTGGCAAATATTTCTATATTTGGTGTCTTGGCAGATTAAAAAGAAGAATTCCAATTCATTATCTACCATCAAAGCCAAATATATTATAGTAGGCAGTTGTATGCCCATCTTCTATGGATGAAGCAAATGTTGATGGATTATGAAATTGAGCAAAATACAATGACATTATTTTATGATAACACTAGTGCCATACACATCTCCAAGAATCCGATGCAACACTCGAGAACAAAGAACATAGATACCTAACATCATTTCATTTGAGAACTTGTTGAAGAACATATTTTATCGCTGGACTATGTGCCCACTGAAAAGAAAAACTAGTTGAAAATTTGGTAAAACATGCCGCAATGCGTTATGTGCGGAAGTATTGCAGAGCTAGAGATAGAGGGGGGCTGATGAGGACCTATTTAAGAATATACTATTTAAAAACCTAATTGCCTAATTCAAGCTAATTAACAATTAAACTAAGTAAGACAATATAGCTTTAACCCTTCCAAGCTAATAGAGGGTCTATAAGTGCTTATATGTTTAGTACACATATGATTGTCAAATTTCGTGAGATAAAAGTTATACCAGTTAAATCACAAGTACAGTTAGATCGCAACTACTCTACATGTCTGAAGATCAGCTTATCATCTTAAGAAAATGTTGCTCAGTTTCAAGACTAGTTAAACTATGTATTTGCTAAACAACAGGTGACACAACCCTAGAAAGACCTTACGTTAGGTACTTTAAAAAATTCATTCATTTTGGGTTATCTATAATATATTTTCTCTGGAGTTCGGCCAGCATAACTTCTAGTTTGGCCAGCCTAACTTCCTCAGCTAATTTAACTTCAGGTTCGGGCTAGAAGTCAAAATTTATTGAAAATTCAGCCAGCCTAACTTTTGGTTCGGCCATCCTAAACTTGAAATTCTACTTGTTGAGGGTCAAATATTGCATGTTGGACTCCATCTATTACTTGGTTTTATAAACATGATAATGTTTAATGTTCTATTTTAATCATGTTTGTGTTGCAAGGTGAATTTAAGAGCTTGGATTGAAAAGGATGTTAAAAGCATGGATTTAATAGTCAAGAATCACCAAAGCCAAGAATGGATCTGATAAAACCAAGAATGAATAATGCACATACTAAAGATCTAAGAAAACTAAGTCCAAAATGAAGAAAATTGGAGTTTTGAAGTGAAATTTGGTGATTCTCGACTAGTCCTGGCTTTGGCTCGATCTGTCCTAGACTCTGCTTGATTGGTCAAAGGTGTCTCGACTCGAGCTCCAGTGAGTAAAACCTCAAAATCTCCACCCTGCTCAACCAGTCAAAGGAGATCCTCGACCGATCAAGGACGTCCCATGACCGGTCAAGGACGACCCACGACCAGTCGAGGGTTACGCAATTTTTGCACGGACTGCGTAAGTTTGAGACAGTTTTCAAAAATTTCCACTCGATATTAAAGTCTAAAACTATAAATAGGGGTCCTTACGGCATCCCTAAGCATCATCTAGGGTTTGAGGAGTGGAGCAAAAGCGTGGAGAAGCCATCGCTAAGAGTTTTTCTTCCCTTTAGTTGTTTTTATGCTTTTATTAAGAGATTCTAGTTAAATCATGTCTATGGTTTGCTAAACCTCTTAGCTAGGGCTAAGAGGTGAAGCTTGTAGCGTGATGAGATGTTTTCTATTTCTTTAATTCATTTTTAAGTTGAACTATCTTTGATTCTAGTTTGATATTTAAGAAATACTTTCAGTTTTTAATGGTTTATTGTGACTTAAATTATAATAGATATGTGATAGCTTTGAGTATGTTCTTTTCATGTATTGAGATTGTGAAATTAGGAAATCCCGTTGTTCACCATCATCCCATGGGCATGGTTGGGTGATGGAATCCTTCTAATCTTCATAATTCTCTTTTAATTAGTTATGGGATTGGTAAATCCTATTGTTTGCCTTGTCTCCTAGGCATGGTTTGGTGATGGAATCAGTACCAGTTCTCATACCTCTCATCCATTGAGAATTAGGTCAAAGGAAGTTTAAGTTTGGTCGTACTGAGATATCTTTCCATTGGATAAGATGAGACTCTGATTCCCGTTGTGTCCATGAATCAAGCATAGATCTCCCTGATCTCTACAAGTGGATCCTTAGAAACCCTAGTTTCTCACCTTTGAATTTACAAGTTTTAGTTAAATAATTCACAATTACTCTCTCAATCAATTCGGATTTAGATAAACATCTTCTTTTAGTTCTAGTTCTAGTTGCTTTCAAAAGACACACGAGATTAGTCCCTGTGGATTCGACCTCGGTCTCACCAAGATTATTACTACATCGTGACCCTACACTTGGGGTTGTGAAGAAGTTTTTAGCGCCATTGTCGACGGTTGCATTTTTCTGAGATTAATTAGTTTTAGAATTAGTTTAAGATTAGGGTTTTTCTAGTTTCAATTTTTAGGATTAGGGTTTTTTGAATTATTTTAGAAACTAACTTATCTTTCTATTTTTGTTTTTTAGAAACTTTCTAATTTTAGAATTTCTATTTTTAGAAACTGACTTGCTTTGCTTTGTTTTGTTTTATAGGATCTTAATTTAGGAACTTCTAATTTGGTAACTTCTTTCTAATTCCCTCTCTCTTTCTATTTTTAGCTTTCTATTTCTCTTCTTTCTTTTAGGTTTAGTTTAGAATATGAAATTGAGGGCTGAGAGTGTTTCATGTCCAAGTGGGTCTGTGACAACACTCTACGTCTTTTGAGTGAAGGAGGATTGGTTGAGGGGTTATCTATCCATCATAGGATTAAACACCACTTAAGATCCTCAAAGTTAATTAAGGTTATGGTTGCGAATCAACCGGTTAATGAACCGGGAAGACAACCTCAATCTCAGGTTGAGGAAGTCCAGGATGAGAATGAGGTGCATCAAACACCCCCACCTCGTACTTTGCGAGACTATTTACAACTAGTGGGGGTGAGCACGCCCTCATGCATGATTTTTACAGAAAATATGAGACATATGGATATTAAGCTAGGGGTGATCCAACTCCTTCCAAAATTCCATGGACTTGAATATGAAAGTCTATATCTACACTTGAAAGAGTTTGATGAGATTATAGCCACTTTATACTTTCCTAACGTGTCTGAGGACAAGGTCAGGCTAAAACTCTTTCCCTTTTCTTTGAACTAGAAGGCTAAGACGTGGTTACATTCACTACGTCCTCGATCTATTGGCACATGGAATGACATGATAAGGGAATTTATAAAGAAAATTTTTCCACATCATAAAATGAACACCCTTAAAAAGTCAATCATGAACTTCACCCCAAAAGGAGGATGAAACATTCTTCCAATGTTGGGATCGGTTCAAGGATCTTGTCAGTTCATGCCCACAACATGGTTTTGAAACGTGGTGCATTACACACTTTTTCTATGATGGTCTGACATCTTCTATGCACCAATTGGTTGAGATAATGTGCAATGGGGAACTCATTAATAAAAATGTCGATGATGTGAGGGATTATTTGGATAGACTTATTGAAAACGCACAATCATGGGACACATACCCAAAATCAAGTACCACTTCTAAGCCCACTCAATCAAAGGAAAGGGGTGGATTATACCTTCTAGAAGAGGATGATGATATCAATGCTAAAGTGACTAATCTCATAAGGAAATTCGAGGCCATGAAACTAAAGAAGGATAAGGTTAAGGAAACTGTTTACGGTATTTGTGCTTGCAACATTTACACAACTGAAAATTGTCCAACAATACCTGCCTTTCGAGAGGTGCTTAATGAGGAATCTAATGCCGTGAACAATTACCAAAGACCTTTTAATGGACCTACCTCCAACACATACAATCCTGGTTGGAGAAATCATCCAAACTTCAGTTGGAGGAATGGACAAAATGCTACCCCTCATGGTTTCTTCAATCAAATTCTAAATCATGGAAAATCTCAAGGGGATCCAGTTTTAAAACATATTCAAGACCAAGAGCAAATTAATCAGAATTCGACATAAGCAATCCAGGATATCAAATCAGCGATTGGAATGCTTGCATCGTCTATTCAAAGGATAGAGTCACACTTAGCAATTGGGGGAAAGGGGATACTTCCTACTCAACCTCTCTCCAATCCCACACCGCAATATGAGATAAGTGATCCCAGCTCTTCAAATCAGATGAAGCAAGCTAAATCTATCACCACTCTTAGGAGTGAGAAGACCATTGACAAAACTATTCTGGTTAGGTCTAAAAAGCCTAAGGACACGAAAAAAGACAACAATGATAAACCTATCACTACTCCATAAGAATTAGAATCGGAACTTCAGAGCAAGCCGATTACACCATTCCCCCAACGGTTGATTGAAAGAAAATCTCTCTTTAACTCTCAGGACATTCTAGAGGTGTTGAAACAAGTGAAGGTCAACATCCTCTACTAGACGCGGTTACACAAATACCTTCATATGCCAAAATTCTGAAAGACTTGTGTACGACCAAAAGACGGCAAAATATTCAAAAGAAAATCTTTTTAACTGAAAAAGTGAGTGTCATCCTAAAGCAAGATGTTCCACAGAAATACAAAGATCCTGGTAGCCCAACCATCACTTGTGTAATTGGGAACTGCCGAATTGAGCACGTACTTCTTGACTTGGGAGTGAGTGTAAATCTGATCTCTTACTCGGTCTACAAACAGTTAGGTTTAGGTGAATTGAAACCCACCCTAACCACATTACAACTTGTTGATCGCTCAGTTTATGTACCGAGGGGGGTAATTGAGGATTTGTCGGTCCAGGTTGATAGATTCTACTACCCGGTAGATTTTATCGTCCTGGATACGCAACCCATCATTAACATGAGCACTCAAATTCCCATGATTCTTGGTTGCCCATTCCTTGCCACTTCAAACACAATCATTAATTACAGAAATGAAGTCATGAGTATGTCTTTCAGGAATATGACATTGGAGTTGAATATCTTTTTCAACATAGGCAAACAGTTAGAAATTAAATGATGACGATTTCCACGATATTAACGTGATTGACTCTTTCGTGAAAGATAGAACACTTTTGACTTTATACCTGGCCCCACTCTCATGATTTTGATGATGACATGATTAAGGAGACGAGGGCTATGCTTAATACCATGCAAGTACTTGAAGTTGACCGGTGGAGGCCACAATTTGAAGAATTGCCCCAAACTAATGTAGTGCCTCTACCATCTAACCTCAGGGCACCGAAGCTTGACCTAAAACCTTTACCCTTTGATTTGAAATATGTTTACTTTGGTTAAGATGAGACATACCCAGTGGTGATTTCTTCTCACCTTGTGCAACAACAGGAGAGTATGCTCATCTCTACTCTCATTGAGCATATAGGAGCCCTTGGATGGTCGATTGCGGACCTCAAGGGAATTGACCCTTTGATTTGTACTCACGCATTCATATTGAGGATAATGCGAAGACCTCATGACAACCACAACGTAGACTAAATCCAAACATGAAGGAAGTGGTTAAGGCTGATGTTATTAAGCTATTGGATGTGGGTATAATATCCCCTATATCTGATAGCTAATTGGTGAGTCCAACTTAGGTGGTTCCTAAGAAGTCCGGAATCACCATCATATCCAATGCCAACAATGAACTCGTGTCAACTAGGATCACTACTAGTTGGAGAATGTGCATTGACTAGATGAAGTTGAATACTATCATGAGGAAGGACCACTTTCCTTTACCCTTTATCGATCAAATTTTGGAAAGGCTAGCTGGTGACTCTTACTATTGCTTCTTCGACAGTTATTCGGGCTACAATCAGATCGAGATAGCCCTTGAAGATCAAGAAAAGACTACATTTACGTGTCCTTATGGCACATTTTCTTGCCGAAGGATGCCATTCAGATTATGTTATGCCCCCGCCACTTTTCAGTGATACATGTTGAGTATTTTTTCTAACATGATGGGGCAATATTTAGAGGTCTTCATGGATTACTTCTCAGTCTTTGGTCCATTTTTTAGCGAATGCTTGGATAATTTGAAAAATGTACTGAAGCGATGTGAGGAAAAGAACTTGGTACTGAATTGAGAGAAGTGCCACTTCATGGTTCGTAAGGGAATTGTCCTTGGACACATCATCTCGTCCAAGGGAATTGAGGTAGATAAGGCTAAAATTGATCTTATCTCTAACCTACCTCCACCCAAGAACAAACGAGATGTGAGATCCTTTCTAGGACATGCCAGGTTTTATAGAAGATTTATAAAGGACTTTAGTCACATCTCTCGTCCTCTATGTAATCTACTTCAAAAGGATGCACCATACGAGTGGACTGAGCAATGCTAGGAAGCTTTTACTAAGCTCAAGGGCATGTTAACCATTGCACCTATCATGCAGCCACTCGACTAGAGCCTTCCTTTTGAACTTATGTGCGATGCGTTTGACTATGCTCTTGGGGCAGTTTTAGGTTAGAGAAAAGAAAAGAAGCCCTACATTATTCATTACGCAAATAAAACTCTAAATCCTGCCCAAGTGAATTACTCGACTACAGAAAAGGAACTCTTAGCCATATTGTTCGCTTTGGACAAAATTAGGCCCTACGTGATTGAATCCAAGATCGTCATTTATACAGATCATGCGTCACTCTAGTATCTTCTTTCTAAGAATGATGTAAGCTTTGCCTGATAAGATGGATCCTCAAACTCCAAGAATTTAATTTGAAAATAAAAGATAAAAAGAGAGTAGAGAATGTAGTGGTTGACCATCTTTTCCACCTTGATCTCTTTGACTCCCTTGAAACAACACATATAAATGACAGTTCCCTAATGAACAATTGTTCAAAGTCTCCCATTCAACTTGGTTTGCTGATATTGCTAATTATCTTGCCACAGGATTCACGCCGACACATTGGACTACGCAAGATAAGAAAAAATTCATCATCGAGGTTCGTAAGTTTTTCTGGGATGATCTATATTTGTTTAAATATTGCCCAGACCAAATCTTAAGGAGATGTGTGCCAGACAATGAACATCAAAGTATTATCTCCTTCTGTCATTCTTAGGCCTGTGGTGGTCACTTTTCTACTAAAAAGACCACGACCAAGATTTTACAATGTGGTTTTTATTGGCCCACTATGTTCATGGACACTCATGAGTTTTGTAAAGCTTGTGAGCGTTGTCAAAAATTGGGAGCATTGTCCTGTCGAAATATGATGCCTTTGAACCCCATTCTGATCATTGAAGCATTTGATTGTTGTAGCATCGATTTCATGGGACCATTCCCCCAATCATTTGGGAATTTATACATTCTGCTAGCAGTAGACTATGTCACTAAATGGGTCGAAGTGATTCCATGCCAGAACAATGACCATCAAATGGTCATTAAGTTTTTAAAAGAGAATATCTTTTCCCCGTTTGGAACACCTTGAGCCATCATTAGTGATGGAGGTTCATATTTTTGTAATAGGCAATTCATGAACTTAATGAAGAAATATGGCATCTCTCACAAGGTGAGCATTTCATACCACCCACAAACAAGTGGGCAAGCTGAGATTTCTAATAGAGAAATTAAACATATCTTGAAAAAGACGGTTAACCTTAACCGTAAGGTTTGGTCAATCCAACTGAACGATGCCTTATGGGCTTAACGTACTGCATTTAAGACCCCTATTAGAATGTCTCCCTTTAGATTTGTGTATGGGTAGGCTTGTCACTTGCCTGTGGAGTTGGAACATAGAGCCTACTGGGTGATCAAAAATTTAAATTTCAATCTGGACAACGCTAGCTCGCTGCGTAAACTTCAGTTGAATAAACTTGAAGAAATCCAGAATGATGCGTACGAGAACACGAGAATTTATAAGGACAGGATGAAGGTGTTTCATAACTAACACGTTCTTTGGAAATCATTCATACCAGGTCAGAAAGTCCTCTTGTATAATTCTCGGTTACATCTCTTTCCGAGCAAACTTCGATCTCATTGGATTGGTCCTTTCACTGTTACTAATGTCTATCCTCATGGGGCCGTCGAGATAAAAGATCCGAACAATGGAAAATAATTCAAAGTAAATGGACATCGATTAAAGCCATTTGTTGAGAATTTGATTCAGAGTACATGATAATACCTCTGATTGATCCTGTTTATCAGGATTGACCCCCTAGTCTGACGGAGGTATAGTTAGTTTTATTGCTTTCATGTTATGTTTAGGATAGTCGGCTTTATGTTGTTTAGGATATTTTACTTTCTGTTTGTTTTAGGATAGTTTGTTTTTTGTTGGTTTAACTCTTGTGCTAACCCACCTTCACGCTGAGATCCTTTGGAAAAAGCTTCAAAATTCCTTCATTAGGTACTGTCTTTCCATCACTTCTCCTTCAATTATATTGTCTCTTTTGCAAATCATGCTTATTTCTTTTATAGTGTGGACAATGTTGATTTTAGGTTGGGGGTGGGAGATTCGGTAAATTAATCAGTGTTTTCTCAGTTTTGAACAAAATTTGCAAAATTTTTGAAGAAATTTTTTTAATGTTTATCTAGCAACAAGTTGTGTATTTAAGACTGTTTTGAGTATGATGATAAGATAGAAATCAAATTTTGAATTGTTGGAGTTGGAGCAACTAAGGAACCTATCACTTATGGTTCATACATTCAATTGTTTAGGAGTAAGTTCGAATATTATGTTATCCACATTGTTTTCTATGAATAGTACTGGATTTTTTTATTGTTAGTATGATGATCATTGAAAGATATTGAGAACCGAATTTAGAGAATTTTAGCCACCTTAAAAGAAGAAAAAGAACCAGTTAAAAAATAAGAGATCGACAAAGAGGTCACAAAAAATGAAGAATGACAACATCTTTGAGGGGAATGAAAAATGTCTTTGAAAAGGATGTAATGTCTAAAAAAAAAGAAAAGATTAAAAGACTGAATGAATACAAATGACCATTGATATAAAAAAAAATAGAAAAAGAAGGAAAAGGGGATAAGTTTGAAATCAATACTTGGGTTTTCAACCAATCTTAAAGTGATGATCATGGCTAACATTATGAAAAGATAGTATTTTCATTGAGTACGTTGAAAAGCTTGATATGCGAACTATACTCTTACTTAATGGATAAAGAACTTACTTGATCAATTGCTTATATGGTTCAGCTCTAGGTTTTCAAAATCTCACATCCTCATCTTGAGTCTACTCATTCATTCTTGATTATACAGAAGATCATTTTCTGAAAAGGCTTGAACATTACGCATTAAGGTTCATTTTTCGCATACTTTGCTCGGGAATAGCAAATTGCTAGTTGGGGATTGTTTTGAGGGTTAAATATTGCATATTAGACCTCATCTATTACTTGGTTTTATGAACATGATAATGCTTACTGTTCTATTTTAATCATGTTTGTGTTTTAAGGTGAATTTAAGAGCTTGGATTAAAAAGGATGTGAAAAGCATGGATTTAATACTCAAGAATCACCAAAGCCAAGAATGGATCTGATAAAACTAAGAATGATGAATGCACATACTGAAGATCCAAGAAAACCAAGTCTAGAATGAAGAAAATTGGAGTTTTAAAGTGAAATTCGGTAATTCTTGACTAGTCCTGGCTTTGGCTCGACCAGTCCTGGCTACGCACGACCCGTCCTGGACTCTGTTCGACTGGTCGAAGCTCGATCGGTCGAAGGTGTCTCAACTCGAGCTCCAACAAGTAAAACCTCAAAATCTCCATCCTGCTCGACCAGTCAAAGGAGATCCTCGACTAGTCGAGGACGGCCCACTACCAGTCGAGGGTTACGCAATTTTTACACGGACTGTAAGTTTGAGGCGATTTCCAAATATTTCCACTTGGTGCGAAAGTCTAAGGCCTAAAACTATAAATGGGGGTCCCTAGGGCATCCCTAAGCATAATATAGGGTTTGAGGAGTGGAGCAAAAGCGTGGAGAAGCCGTCGTTAAGAGTTTTACTTCCATTTCCTCAGTTATTTTTATGCTTTTATTAAGATATTCTAGTTCAATCATGTCTATGGTTGGCTAAACCTCTTAGTTAGGGCTAAGAGGTGAAGCTTGTAGCATGATGGGATGTTTTCTATTTCTTTGATTCATGTTTAAGTTGAACTATCTTTGATTCTTGTTTGATATTTAAGAAATACTTTCAGTTTTTAATGGTTTATTGTGACTTAAATTACAATAGATCTGCAATAGCTTTGAGTATGTTCTTTTCATGTATTGAGATTGTGCAATTAGGAAATCCCGTTGTTCACCATCATCCCATGGGCATGGTTGGGTGATGAAATCCTTCTAATCTTCATGATTCTCTTATGATTTGTTATGGAATTGGTAAATCCTGTTGTTTGCCTTGTCTCCTGGGTATGGTTTTGTGATGAAATCACTTCCAGTTCTCATACCTCTTATCCATTGAAAATTAGGTCAAAGGAAGTTCAAATTTGGTTGTACTGAGATATCTTCCATTTGGATAAGATGGGACTCTGATTCCAGTTGTGTCCATGAATCAAGCATAGATTTTCCTGCTCTCTACAAATGGATCCTTGGAAACCCTAGTTTCCCACCTTTGAATTTGCAAGTTTTAGTTAAATAATTCACAATTACTCTCTCAATCAATTAGGATTTAGATAAACATCTTCTTCTAGTTTAGTTCTAGTTGCTCTCAGAAGACACATCGAGATTAGTCCCTGTGGATTCGACCTCGGTCTCACCGAGATTATGACTACATCGCGACCCTACACTTGGGGTTGTGAACACTGCTATCTCGAGTGAAGTTCGGGTCAAATTCCATTAATGCAAACTTTTGTAATTCGTGAGAGTTAGGCCAGCCAATTGGCAAATTTGGCCAACCGAATTTCACCTCAGGCCAGCTAAATTATGGATAAATCTTATCCCGCTCAATCTAATAGTCGATGGAACAAATTCAATGGAATCCCGTGAGTCGAATATATTCTTAGGCTAGCCAAATTTCCATATCCCTTGGATATATAAGGACCTTCTCTCATTCTAAACTACAACGAAAAATCACTCTTAACCCTCTACAAGTGAGAGAGAAGCTCAGGTCCTTGGCAAGATAATTGTGCGGTATTTATAAATTCTTTTTAAGCTTATTTAATTCCCTTTCTAAAGGTTAAAAGAATTAAATCAGCAACATTTGAGTTTTTTATTTCTAAAATACTTTAGTACCTTATACTCTTTCTGGTTGAGCGAATACTGTCTTATCTACATTCAAGAAAGAAGATCTTTGTTATAAGCTTCTACTACATCTTCGAATTTACATTTGAAGATAAGTACTCTATTATTTTGTTTCATTTAGATTTTTTCTGAGATAGCCTGTGAAAATCTCTATAGGTTGATTTGTGATAGCCTGTGAAAATCACAAAGTGGGTTTTTATTTGTGATAGCCTATGAAAATCATAAAAGGGGTTTTATTGTGGCGAGCCCATGAAAATCACAAGGAACTATATAAGGTTATTAAGGTGAACCTGTGAAAACCTTGTTATAGTGAAACCCAAAATTATGAGGGTAGTAATTTTGGGAGTGGAGTATGTGTGGTTTTTAAAGCACCGAACCACTATAACCCCTTGTGCCTTAAGGTGAATGCTTATTTCCTTTTTGTGGTAAATGTTATTTATTTCATTCTTGTGGTAAATGTTATATTTATTTTTATCTTCTCTTACTACTTTGAAAGATTGATTTTAAAGACATTCGTGAAATAATATTTTAGGTGAAGGTTGTCCTATGAATTATTTAGAATCAAGATTTCAATACTCGGGCGATTGAGATTTTATATTCTTTATTTATTCCACTTTTATTTTGATTATTTAGCATTATCCTATTCACCCCCACTCTAGGACATCGATAGCTCACCTTTTTAGGGTCTAATCACATAAACTATAAAAGATATGTAAATAAGCATCTTGTCTATAAAATGATAGTGAACATGTGTGTGTGGGATGTGCTACCTATCAACTTTAGCATTCATCTTATCATGCATACATAATTAAACATTCAACACATTAACATAATTAAATAATATACGTAAATGACAATCCCAAACACAAGCATATATAGTGATTCGGCTACTTGCCTACTCTACTCCCGGAGGACGCATTCAACCCATGAGTGTACCGGATTTCACTATCGGAGGTTTTAACTCAAGTTAACCTCTAACTTTTACAACCCTACACAAGGACTCTGACATTTATGCCCTACATAAGAGCAAGGGTCCTACTCCCGAACCCAACAATTTAGGCCCTATATAAGAGCCAAAGTCCTACAGAAGAACCTAGTAGTTTAGGCCCTACACAAAAGCCAAGGTCCTACACAAGAACCCGGTGGTTTAAGCCCTACACAAGAGCCAAGGTCCTACACAAGAATATGGTGGTTTAGGCCCTATATAAGAGCCAAGGTCCTAATTCCAAACCTAGTGGTTTATGCCCTATATAAGAGTAAGGGCCCTAATCTCGAACCTAAGATTTATGCTTTACACAAGAGTAAGAGTCCTAATCCCGAACCCGACACGTTTACTCCCGCTTGAGGCCTACCAAAGGACTTGGGTTGATTTCTCCTTAGGCTAACTAACAACCTTGGTCCTACACTAGAACCACAGGATTTAGGCCCTACGAAAGAGTCAGGGTCCTACGAAAGAACTTAGGTGAGTTTGAATACAAACTCCTTGTCGGATTGAGTCCCTTTTGATACTCCTCTTAGGTTGTTTGATTTTCGCTCTCCCATGCTTCAATCAACTCATCAATGCTCCCTCCATCATGTTGTCGTAGTTTTGCTAAAGCTTTAGCTCCAAGATCAATCTCCTTGCATTTGATGCTTCTTCAAGATGACCAATGTAAGGCCCGTATCCTATCCCATACCATTTCGTAGGCTTCCGAGATCCTCCCGGTCGAATTCTGGTAACCCGCGATTTGTTATCGGCATTTGCGCGCAACCCTGAGTCATATCCCATTTTCCAAAATCGGTTCAACTCGAGACTTGTACCCTAGCGACCGTGCAGTCACTGCGGTTCCGATACCGCGTGTCGCGTGCCGTGGTAATACCCAAGCTAGGAGATGTGGTCTCGCATTCAGTTCGAGAAAACGCCATGCATTTATAATCCCAAGAGAATCTGTACAACATGTCCCATCAATCAAGTGCACATCAATCACCTAATGTCAAGTACAACCATCCCATCCCCAAGTACAACCACCCCTCCCCTAAAGTCAACTCTCTCTCTCTTACAACCTGTACATGTCAAGTACACCCATCACCCATCACTCACTCACCCATCCTCTCTCTCTCTCTCTCATTTCTTCATTTTCAAGAAAACCCTATGAAAATCCAATGTCCAAGGGAGAGGAGAAAGCTAGGTGTAGACCACCTCCCTACCACCCAATCCCACCATTGAAAGATCATCTTCACCGTTGAAATGCATCCCCCGGAGCTCTATGATGCATTGATGTAAGAAGAAGTCCATGATCAAAGGTGGGTGATATTTATTTATTTATTTAATTTAAGGGCCCGCATTTGGTGGGACCCATCTTGATGTATGCAATGTATAGGAAGGGCTCATAGTGGCAGGGTCCCTCCCCTCATGTTCTCTCTCTCTCTCTCTCTCTCTCTCTCTCTCTCTCTCTCTTCTTTTCTTGTATGATGGCCCACCATGATGTATGCTTTGATCCACACATCGCACCGTCCAAATGGTTGGACGGTGGGACTTCACTATAATGTATGTGTTGTACATCCACACCATCCAAGCTCTAGACATGGGACCCACATGACGCATGTGTTGTCTACACACAGTCCATACCATCTGTGGGACCCACCTGTTATCAGGTTGGCTAGGGTCTGATGATCCAGACCATCCGTCCGTTTGAGGACGTGAGACCCTAGTAGCATAGCTATCGTTTAACGTCAGCAAGCTCTCAGGGTCCCACTTGAGATATGTGCTCTATCTAAGCCGTCCATCTGTTTTGATATGTGGACATCCCACACTTGTGGCATGTGTGGGGTGAGACCCACCTTGATGTCTTTATTTTATATCCACACCATTAATCCAGCACGTCCGGAAGATCTGGACGCTGGACGCTGCACCCTGCACCCCCTACATATATATAATATATAGATAATAATAATAATATAATATCATATATATTATATATATAAATACATATAATATATTATGGTGGGTCCACGTGGGACCCACCAAGTGTATATGATCATATATATATATATGTATATATATATGCATATATATATTTCATGGTGGGGCCACACCACGTGGGAGCCCACCGTACTGTCTTTCAGCCCTAGTCGTCCATCTGGACAAGCTGTGGGGACCCAGATGTGATGGAGGGCTGTCATCCACTCTGTCCAGCACGCTGGCCGGGTGGACCCCACCCTGATGGATGTGTTCCATCCAAACCGTCCATCTATTTGACGAGCTCATCCTAATCGTGGGCCACATATGTGGACCCCACCTTGATGTATGTGATTCATCCAAACCGTCCATCCACTTGGTAGGTACAGCACCACCATGATGCAGTGTTGTATCTGCACCGTCCGTGCAGTGGCCCACCATGATGTAGTGCTTCATCTGCACCGTTTATCTATGGACCCCACTAGATGTATAGGTTGTATCTATGCACCATCCATCCCATTTGGGTGAGCTCGTCTCAAGGCTTGAGACTAAAAATAAGACAATTCTAGTTATCAAGTGGACCACACTGCAGAAAACAGTGGATAGATGAACGACTACCATTGAAATTCTTTTGGTACCACAGAGGTTCTGGATCAATAGGATACTTGTTTTTCCTCTTGATTCAGGTCTTTATGATTGTATGAACAGATTGAATGGAAAATAAACGCTATGGTGGGCCCTCTAAATTTTAACATTGGAAATCATTATCACCACTGTTGTTTGTGGTATGGTTCAGATGATCTTTTGATATGATTCATTTATTTGGATAATGCTCTAAAATGATCTTTATAGATGGATGAATGGTGTAGATGGTGCAGTCTAATTGGTGCAGCCCATTGTAATGTATTTGAGGCCCATGGGTTGAGGCCCATTGTGATATATTTGGGGCCCATGGGTTGAGGCCTATTGTGATGTATTTAGGGCCCATGGGTTGAGGCCCATTGTTATGTATTTGGAGCCCATTTGGTAAGGCTCATTGTGATGTATTTTCGGCCCATTTGATTTGGCCCATTTGATTTAGCCCATGTGATGTATTTAAGGCCCATGTGTAGGGCCCACCTATTATGTATTTGAAGCCCATGAATTGTGGCCCGATGTGATGTATCTATGGTGATGGGAGTGGGTTGAATCTCCTACAACTAATGAGTAGTTGTTTTTCCTAAGGGATTCAACTAGATGGGCTCCTAGAAGACTTGGACAATGATATACCAAGATTGCTTAAGTCTAATCTCTCGGAAATGGAGGAGTTCAAGCACATCTCCAATGGTGAAGTTGGAATCCTCATTAGAGTTGAAATCTCAAGGGAGATTGCTTGAAGCTCAATGGAATAGAGACATGAGATGAGGGATATGCATATGGAATTACCCCACCTCTGGTTGCTCCAAAAACCCATTAAAATGACGAAGAGCTGATTCCCATTTATAAAAAGTTCTATCTCCAATGGTAAAAAAAAAAATGGGTAGAAAATTGCTCTGTTGATGCCATCGAATGAGTCTTTGATGCCATCGAGGATTCCTTCGACGCCATTGAAGGGCTCCAAGATGCCTTCGAAATTTCCAAACAAAAACGATGTTTGCTTGTTGGATAATTCTAGACCCATTTTGATTGCATTGACCCAACCTTCGATTACATCGAACATCATGTTTAGATGTCATTGAAGTGACTTCGATGTCATCGAGAGAATCAAGGAAAAAAAATCCTAAAACCTTGTTGGACAATCTGGATCTCAAATCGAATCCATCGAGGGGACTTCAATGCCATCAAGAATTCCATCCAAAATCTAGCTTGGTTATTAGACATCCCCCACTCTCAATCAATGCCATCGGCCAGGTCTTCGATGCCATCAAGAATTCCATCCAAAATCTAGCATGGTTGCTAGACATCCCCCACTCTCAATCGATGTCATTGGCCAGGTCTTCGATGCCATCGAAGACCATTCGATGACAGCTTGATGCCATCGAACATGGCCTAGAATTTGCTGTTTTAGGTTATCTTTTACATAGCAGATTCACACCTCTTCTAGCCTTCTTTATCATATTTCTTTTTGGTCTCCTAAGGCTAAGGGATGATCAAATTTCTATTCATATTAGGTCAATATCATCTAGAGGTTATAGGGTTGTTTTGGGGTTAAGGGTTAGGGTCAACAAGGCATCCTTTTACTTGTTGTAGCTCCATAATACTCCAGCTTCGCATGTCTTCGGTCTTCACTTTCTAAAGACTTTACTGACTATGGACACAACGACTCACGTGATTGACAAATCAAGATGCAAAAATAAGTGCACTAACAATCTCCCTCTTTGTCAATTACATGACAAAAACCTAACCTAAGACTATGTCATGGTCCATACCAATGACATACCAAAACAACTAACAAAATTATATGTCAAATAAAAAAATTTACAACTAGAAAACACTAAGACATGTAATGCAGCAATGCTCCTATTAAATTGCTTCCTAGATTAAACCTGCAACACAACAAACAAACCCTCCACAAGAGAATGCATTGTTTTGATGGGATTTGTTCTTTCTCCCCCTTTTTGTTAGTATTTGACAAAGGGTTAGTTCAAAGAAAAATATACCAATAAAAATCACATATGAACCAACTCTATAAGTCAAAGATATACTAATTCAGAGATTTATACTAACAAGGGTTAGGGATGCATATTAACATAAAAAACATGGAGCATGCAAATTAAGGTCATTCAAAGGATATATCAATGAAAACAGGAATGACCAAAGATACTTTAAACTCTAAACATGTGATATTACAATATAACAAATTTAAAGTTTAAATTATCAAAATAAATGATGTTAAATCCATAGATTTTACAATAAAGCACCAAATGAGGCTAGAATCCTCTTATTTAACTATTAGTTAAAGTATGAGGATGAAATCCTCAAATATAACAATAGAGCTCATATTAGGAGGCTTGATCCTCTAATTTACCATTTCAACTCAAATAAACCATTAAGGTCACCTCCTTTTGGAGTTATTATCTCTCAAATTCTTGAGAGGGATGGTGTGATGTGAGCTCACAAAACGTACATGTGGCTCTTATCATCCTCACTAGAAGAGTCACTTTGAATAGATTCAGACTCATCATTATCATCCAATGTTGCTACAATTGCCTTGCCTTTGGATTTTGATTTACAAGGAAATTAGGGACAATATGTCAATAACCTCCACAGTTGTAACATTGGACCTTTTTAGATGGTTTAGTGGATTTTCCTTTATGCTTGTCTGCCTTCTTGTCCTTGTTGTCACAACTCTTTCCTCTAGTAAATTTGAGGAATTTTTTAAGTGTATTAGCTAATTTCTCTTCATCCACATCATCGCTATCACTTTCTGATTTAATTTCTTTATATTTTTATGAATACCTATACGATGATTTGAGGACAACAAATTTCTTACCTTTAGAGGAGGGTTTAAAGTGTAGCTCAAATGTTTGTAGGGAACCTATAAGTTCTTCTACTTTCATCTCATCTATATTCATATACTCTTTTATTGAGGTTATCTTGGGAGTAAACCTATCCGGCAAGGATCCAAGAATTTTCCTACAAATATGTCCTTCTGGAATCCTCTCTCCTAAACCCCACATAAAATTGCAAATGTCATTCAATTTAGAGTAGAATTTCATGAACTTTTCAGTCTCCTTCTGTAACACCCCATACTTTTCAGTACTCGGGTGTTACCACTTAAATCAAATTTAACACAAGCACGTGTTGAACACATAATCCATAATCCATACATTAGATCAACCTGCCCTTGAACGACCCTTGACTTCTCGGTGTGAGATTATACCATTAATGATCATTCAACTCGCAATCGAGGTGCGTGATTTCACACCTAAAATATCTCAAATCGAGTTTGGCCCTAAATCAACACAAACAATCTTCATCATAACCATACAATAAGGCCAACCATGCAATCAACATCAAGGTCAGCTCGTCTACTTAATTATTCACCAATCTAACCCTTTAGTATAATCTTCATCCATTAATTTTTAAAATGAACCACTACATCATTAGAGAAACATTGGATCAATCACCGCACATCAGATCCACGACTTTGACAGGACGAATAGTCACTTAATTGAATAAGTAAGCCATTAGGTTATCGTCAATTCTAAAGCTTAGGTCACAAGATCCACCATTTATCAGGGCTTACAACACTTGGGACACACTACTAGATTATCGAGACATTAGATCTATCCTAGGACTTTACTTAAAACACGCCCTAGAACCATTTATTGGCAATGATTAAACTTGGAAACATCCAACCGTTGAATGAAATCCCCACCTATATATTAAGTAATCCATTTGTTATTATTCGAGATGGACCACCACATTGTTAGAAAAAACTATTTTAGGCCAGGCCATCCACCTTGAATCCTAAGACTCAGATCAATAGATCCATCGATCCTCTAGCTTTTAAAACTCCCATAGTGATACATCACTTAATCATTATGATTAGGCCACTTGATCACTAAACTTATTGATGATTTTCACCTAAGTTAGGCTGAGAATCCTAGGAATCATCAATGATCATTTTGGAATTGATCTGATCCGTCCATTAGGCTCATAACATATCATTAGATGATATCCGCTAAGTGACCACCTAATTTAGAAATTTCTGGAACCATTGATGGTCAAAATTGATAGAATCTAGCCATTAGATTGACATAACTCAACATTTAAGGTCTCACCATCTGATCATCACACCTAGGCTATCAGACCACCACTTCAACCATTGAATCTTATCTAAGTAGACCCTAAGACCCTTATAACCGTGGATGATCAGATTAAATGCAATCTGGCCATCCAATCGATGAAAACTTACAGTTTAAGGATGAAAATCCAAGTTTATGGCCCATCTGGCCGCTGGATCGGCTGGAAGTTTGTATGATGACCTGTTAGGAGTAGTAGAGTCTTATGAACAGAGTGGATTTCTTAGGGCATTATTGTGGGCCCTGCAGTTGCAGTGTGTGTGCACAGAGCGTGTGCACTCTCGTAATGTACCAGGGTGCTCGACTCACTGACGAGTTCGAGGCTGGTTGTTCAGGGTTGTTGATGGACCTAGAGCAGATGGAAAGAGAGAAGAAGCGGACAGTTGTTGATCGCTGCCACATCGCACCAAGCTGCTGCCCGCTGCCATTGTACCACACCCAGACTCGGTCCGAGTTTAGGACGAGTTCAGGCCAAGTCTGTCGGGTTGGGTTTGTTTTGTTGGGTTTTGGGTTGTGTCTAGGTCGAGTCTAGATGCATCTGGACTTTTAATAAGCAAAGAAGAAGAAGAAGAAAGAAGGGAGTCAAAGAGAGAGAGTTGTTGGTCACCCTCTTGCAGCTCCACACCTGTCGAGTCGAGGTGAGGTTCTAACTCGCTGCCAGGTTATGAACGTGAAGTGGGTCGAGTCCAGGTCGGGTCTACCGAGTTGGGCCTGCTCCAGGTCTGCTGGACGTGTTCGTGAAAGGAAGAAGTAGAAGAGGAGTTCGTGGCCATTGGGCTAACTCGGCTGAAATCGAGTTTAACTCGGTCAAGTTGGGTTTGGGCCTGGTTAAGACATTGCTGGATTTCCACCATATGAAAAATAATAGAAGGAGAAGAGAGAGAGAGAGAGAGAGAGAGAGAGAGAGAGAGAGACAGAAGGAGAATAAGAGAAAGGAGAGAGACAGAGAGTAAGGTGGGTGGTTGGGTTGAGCCGAGTCAACTCGGATGTCGGACTGAGCTGATTCAACTCAAATCGACTAGGTGTGTCGTTCTCTCAACCTTGCATTTAAATTTTAGTTGGTAGTTTGGTTGGTTAGTAGATTTCCTAATTTCAGTTAAGATCTAGCCTAATATCATATTTTTATTTTACTTTGTTCAAATTGGGAGTGAGTCGAGTCAAGTTTACCTCGGGAAGATTCTAAGGGCAAACACACCTCCTAGCGACATTGTAGGTGATTCAACACTTAAGGTGATGACTTCTTCCCCCTAAGCTTTACATTTCCAATTTAGTTTAAGGAATAGTTTTCATTAGAATCTCAAATGTTATATTATAACATATGGTCACTTACATTAGTTATCAACTCTTAAGGCATGGCTTACATTTGGATTACAATTGGTAGTTTGTGAACTATAATCACATGCGATAATTACTTACAAGATAGTTTCCTTTAAAGTTCCAATTGATAGATTATATATTTGAATCGTACCAATTGCGATAGTTATGAATTTAATGTTGAGCATATATCTGACATGTCATAACCATACATTTTCATATGTCAATGAATTGTTGTAAGTCACTTGGAACTCATTTCACTACACCTACTAGTGGAAAATTTTCACTTATGTATGTGAGCCGATGCTTAAGATGCAACGAGACAGAATGTGTTAGAGACGGACCCTCAGCTTGGAGGTTATTCAGAATGTGAAATACCAATGTGGGACTACCATCCATAGGTTGTCTTGCCTACATGGCCTTAGGAATGATTTCTTTGCCGTTTGATTTAACATTGCCCTACATAACCTCTTTATCATTTCGATTTGGTATTTACTTCATGTTTTGAATAAGAAATAAATGCATTTCATTTGGGAAATTTCATTCACTTAATAATTAATAAAAGAAGACAAAGAAGATAATCACATTATTTATTCATTCCAAGTTCTTTTACATCCTTTTCTCCTTTAATTCCAAAACAGACTTGTAATAGAAAACAAACAAAGGACATCATGTGCTAAGATAATAAGTGCTGGAAGCGTTGTATATTGTAGACTGTTGTGCACTGAACACCGCTATGCACTTGCCAGTGTCATGCTTTTTGAGCTACTATGCGTTGGCTAACAGTATTGTGCGCTCGCTTTATTGTGCCCTCACACTTGTTGTGCGCTGGCTAGTATTGTGCGCTTGGCACTATTGTGCGCTCGCTGTGTTGTGCGCCCGCTAATGTTGTGCGCTCACACTTGTTGCATGCCAATAGCATTTTGTGGCAAGTGCAGACTTTACCTCTCTCTCTCTCAGATCTTCTTCTCCTGGATTGGTTGCTAATGACCTCCTACTGAGGGGTCAAGGGGTATTTATACCCCTTTCACATGTGTGAACATGCCACGTCGACATTGCACAGTATCCCTTGTGTGCCAATTCCTCTCTATGTGGACTCCTTTGTGCGGCCTCCTTTGTGTGGACTCCTTTGTGCGAACTCCTTTGTACTCTCTCCCATGTGGAATCCTTTGTGCGGACATTCGGCCCACAATGCTCCACTGCGCAAAATGATCATTTGTGCACAATGCCTCTCTACGCATAATGATCATTAGTGCACGATGCCTCTATGCGCACAATGATCATCCGTGCACAATGTCTCTATGCGCACAATGACTTCTTAGTGTCTTTCTCTCTTTTTTATGCCTCAACAGATGCCCCCTTGATCCTGCATTTTTTGTTTTTATATCTACAAAATAAATAATGTAGGATCAATATATAAATATATATATATATATATTTCATTCTAACTTTTTTTTTTGCTTTCCTTTCCTCTGTTGTGCGCATCATCAAACCCTTTGGTGCACAGTCATTTTCTCTGTTGTACGCTCACTGAACAACGCACAACATGTCCCGCACAGCGTTTCTCGCACAACGGTCCAGACCTCGCCTATAAATACAACACTTCTACTCTTTTCCCTCACTTCATTTCCTGCCTGCTGCACACTGTTTCCGCGTCAAGTTATTCTTCACACCGACACCATTCTGCACCAACAACGTTGTGTGCTGCACAACACCTATCCCGCACAACAGGACTTTGTGCACAATACCTTTCTACACTCAACTAGTTTTCAGTGCAAGGACAGGTAGCACACAATGACATTCCACACAATGAACTAATGCACAATGACATTACGCATAATGAACTAACGCACAATCATTTACGCACACTGTCTTACGCACAACATCTGTGCACACTGTCTTACGCACGCTGACTTATAATCAAACACAGACTTGGACTCCAAATTTATTCACCCCCTCCTTTTTAGTAATCTTTTATACTTCCTTTTGACTTAATGAACTTCTCTTCCTGATTTTAATTTGTTCACTGACTTATGTATAGGTATCCGATGGCTAGCTTAAAAAGACCTCTTGCCTTCCCAAGTACTGGCGGGCCTTCTGACTTGCAATCAATCGAGACCCACAGTAAAAAAAGACCCGATCTGCTGAAAATTATAATTCCTTCTTCAAAGAGCCAACTCCTGTCATTATTAACTTTGTTGATTGTATCCAATGCCTATCTGAGCACATCCGCATGGCTGTACTGATAAAGGAGATAGAGGGACCCCCTACTTCAGGACAAGAGTCTGATTAGAACGATTGGTTGAAATGCACAGCCAATTTTTACATAGATGACACTCATCCTTCTACTACTGAGGCTTCTCCCACTACAACAATTTCAAAGCAAACAAGAGAAAAGAGTAAAGATAAAGCTTTTCAAGAAAAGATTCGAGAACACAAAAGGAGGCGTTTTCAGAATGCCTGGGATTCAATCAGGTTAAATACTGAGGCGATTAAATTTTGCAACCCTTATAAAGATGAGACCATTGCTCTCCCTTTGCAACTCCAGTGCCACTGGTCAGTACTTTAAAGTGAACTGACCGATTACATGACATAGAACAGGCTCTTGTATGTGTCGAATTGGGTGATCAAAGAGCCACAAATTCATGAAGGTTATCTCACAAAGAAAGGTTTAACTCAAAAGATTGAGCAAATAAGATATATGCGTTTCCTCACACCATGTTACAATCCTCATTCCTTATACTTCACTCATTTTTTTGGGACACATGGTCTTTGGACTAATTATCCATATTACATCGCATGGGCCAAAGCAATCTTGAAGAAGTACGAAGACGTCCTTATTGTAGCAAAGATTTATCATGCTATAGAAGACACTTTAGAGTTCTTCCAAAAGGACACAATGATTTATAAAGGCTTTCTAAAGTACTGGTCTTCCACTACAAATTTTTTCCATCTTTCGTTCGGAGAAGTAAGCATCACCTTGTGGGATCTATACAGGATGGCTAGCCTGCCTATTTCAGGATCTTTCCTCGATGAATACATTCCTTCAAACAAGGAATTTTCCTATGTTGCTCCCAACAGAACACCTAAGAATACAGTATCAACAATCGCACTTTTCCATGAAACGTTCTACTTAGCTGACGTTGATAAGATATCCCCTCTTCAGTGGCTTGCACATTTTTCCCGATACTTAGTGTAAGTGCTTTAACATATTTTTTTTAAACTTTCAGACAATACTTACATATAGATATAAATTACTCATTCCCTCCCTTTTCAGGTTTCCTAGCAGCCATTGTGCCGAACTAGAAGCCAACTGCAAAAAGATAAGGGGCATAGCCGAATTTTCCACTCAGACTGAATTAGCCTCTTTCTTGGTTTATTGGTTGAGTTTAGTCATGTTTCCTAGCTCTAAAAGCTCAGAATCTATTTGTCCAACTTTATTTGTGGTGGCAGGCTCGATGCCAGAAGGTAGAAAATGATATTCCCTAGCCCCTCCTATCTTATGCTCGTTATAGAAAGCTTTCGGTCATGCTGCCGCGCACTGCTCAAGCCCGGCACTAGGAGTTACATCTTCTTTTACTCCATGGCATTATTTCTCTAGATGGCTTGGTATTTATTTACCCTAGACAATGACCTGGAGAAAGCTTATGTTTATCCCAATCATCTGCCCCTGTGGCATTTCTTGAAGTGCAAGATGATAAAGAAGGGATATGAATGGATAGTGGATAAAATTGACAACATGGAATCCATTGGCTTCTTCCCTTTTTATCTAGATTACCAAACTAAAGACAGTGATGTTGAGGATAACAATGACTTAAAACCTGTTGAGAGGACCTTCTTTCTTTGTATTCGTTCTTCCAGTCTTCCCATGCTAGAAGGAGTAGAGTTCTGGCGAGAACCATACTATTCGAGTCGATTTGCCAAACAATTTGGATATGATCAAGCCATGCCCCAGGCAAGTGAGGAGGTCACATGGACAATGAGGTGCTATGGAGTCAGCCCCTACAACTGGGCCTTAATATGGAAGCAGCTCCTAACAAGAAATTTTGGCTCTCGATTTCTTCTTCTGGGGTACAATCATCGAGTGATGGCTTCATATTCTGAATGTGGTGGTGGGCACATCATTACTACTTAGTGTGTAATTATTTTCAAGTTGATCAACCTATCTGGGTTCCTCCTCCACGCTTGAGGAATTATAGGCCGGAGCAAGGGATTGGATATTTTTATGAGAAGGATCCGGCTGCCATTCCGGGATAGCTTCGTCGTAAAATTTCTGTAAAAGAGCCAATTAGAGAAATAAAGCCTCCTAATACTCTGGAAGGATAGATTGCTTTTGGTTGTCTTTTAGATTTGATAAAACAGGAGAAAGACCGGCCACTCCTCACAATGAATTTGAAACTGCAAGTAGTATCCTGCCTTCTCCTACTCCTGAAGGAGGAGATCAGCCTACTCACACTACTCCAGTCATTCCTCCTACTACAGAGCCCACCACTTCTATAATTCCTCCTACTGTTGAACATACAAACATTGTAGTCATCCTTGTCATGGACCTTACAACAACCATAACAAATTATGCTGCAACCATAACTTCTCTTGCCGCGCATCGGATTGTTATTACTACAACTCCCATGACTCGTTTGCATTCTAAATCATTGTTTCCTAAAGTTTTGGCACAACAGGTCCCTTCTCCTACTCAAAGTGCACGTCTTCTCCCCTTGAAGACTACTTATAAGGGAAAACAAACCATATCAGAGGAAGACAACTCATCAGAATATTCAGCAAATACTACAAGCAATGATACATCTTCTCCCACGAGCTTAACAGACGAAGGAGATGTCTTGAATGCAGATACTGATGCTGAAGTGGATATTGGAGAAGAAGATGATGTTAGAGTCAAGCCTTCACTTCCAGATGCTCCAATCACTTATCCAGATGCCTCTCATCTAATTCCAGTGACCTCCCTTAATGAAGAGCAACTTGATTATCGTGAATACTCTCTTGGATCAAATATCTTTCATTCTTTTGATGCCTCATATTCTCCATGTATCATGGAAACTGCTAACATAGTTGCTCACGAAACATCAACATTAAAGGATACAGAGGCTCAATCATCCGAAGTCCAAGCAATGAGGGAAAATGTACTTCTTCTTCACAGCACTAAAGAAACCTTGCCAATAGTCCCCTCAACATCTGATGCCCCCATTTAGACTGATAAATCCCCTCCTGTGTGTCCTTCTCCTATCCAGCCAGTAGCTTAGAGTTTAGAATTCTTTTCTAATCTGATTGACATCTCAACTTTGACTACTCTTAACTCGAGTATTATAGGGGCTCAGGAGCTTTCTTTTAATGCTGTTGTGATTACAGAAGCCCCTAGTTCCGTAGCACCCACAACCCATTCTGTTCAAGCTACTTTTATTATTTCCACTGGACCGGGTACATATTTTCTTTTCTTATTTCATGTTGTTATATACATACATATCTTCTTTTGAACTTATAATTTCTTTTTCTTTTTCTTTTAGCTTTGGTCATCGCAGTTCCCAGTGGATCTGAAGGGTCAAACTCGGTAACCGCATTTTTTGATAAACTCTCATTGGAAAAGGTGTCTCCTCTTATTCTAGGACTTTTTAAGAACGCAATTTCTGTTATCATCAGCGCTTTTGAAGATCCAGCCCAGTGGCCTTTTTTGGATAGTGCCCTAGCAATCCTCACTCACTCAGCTCGTCTGGCGCATATTGATGTTCAGTCTCTTCGTGACTCTTTTTCAGAAAGAATTAGCATTTCTTAAGGAGAAACTATCTCGTTTAGATGACATTCTTACTAATTGTAATGTTGTTCACCAATCTCTTCACGAGAAGTTGAAAGTTTCTGATAGGAATGAGGCAATCATTGATGATCAAATTGCTCTTCTTGAGAAAGGGATTCTATTTATCAAGGGCAAAAAAGAAGCGGAAGATTTGACTATTCGTCAAATTAAAGAAGAGCTTGAAACAAATTCTCAAGTTATCGATATCAAGCAAGCTGAGCAGACGAAGAGTAGGGAAGCTACTTCCTTTTTGGAATCTGAACTAGTTGATGTTCCTAATCAAGCCAGGCTCATTCTTGAGGCTGAACACACTACTGCTACATCACAATCTCAGTTAAAAGAAGAATTATAGCGTTACGTAGGAATTTTAGACATAGATAAAGATCTGTAAGGATTGTATTTTCATATAAGTCCCTTTTGCATTGTAATATACAAACAAATTGTGGTGTTTTATTCATGATAAGATGCATTCTTAATAATACAATTATTGATTTTGAGAGACATGTTGATGCAACACTTTCATACTTATGCTTTGTTATTTTCAACTATTTATATTTGTGCATTGTATGACGACCCTTATGTGATGTTTTATTTTGATGGGCGAACTATTTCATTTCAAAGTTAGTTAAATTAGCTTTGCACGCAATTTAAGCTCTTGAGTAGTGGAGCAATCACAGTTTTTTAGACTCATAAGTAGTTGGAGTCGGGTCTCACGTAATAGTCTCAGTAACTCTCATGAGTTCACTGAACGTCTCACAACCTGGTGAGTTCACAAACTGTGATCCATCAAAGGGGCCTAGTGAAGCTATTGGGGCTGTGAACTCGGTTGGATTTATGCATGGGGTTGGCCATAGTAACTCTCTAGAGTTCACGGGGCGCACAAGGCGACCTTTGGGGTACCAAATTCAAGGCTGCTAGTCCATTAATGAGTAGGTTTAAGCCATTCCTCATGAGTTACTACTGAAATCAAGCCAAGAATCTGGGGGTTCTTATGTATGGTTGGCTTATCTATGGACAATGGCTAAAGAGTGCACACTGCAGCCCACGTTTTCTTCGTCTGCAAGGTCGGACCCATTCACGGGAGGGCACTTTCATCCATTCCCTGTGACGCTGTCGAAAAGCTATATAAACGGCATGGGTGTTATGCGTGATTGGCCTTTAAGGACTTTTTAGCCCTTTAGGGCTTTTAGTCACTAGCTCCATCCGCTGCCCGCATGGGTATGCGTACGATGACCTTCACAGGCTTTTTAGGGCCACTGGCTTCTCACCGCTGCCTGAATGGCGATGGAGATAGGCTTTATGCATAGTTGGCCATATAAGCTTGGCTAGGCTACCTTAAATGATAAGCTGCCATCGTTGTCGTAATAATAATAGGTGTCTTGATCAATATATCACCACTGCTGATAATGTTATCAATATATCACCATTGCTGATGATGTTGACGATATTCGCACTATGCTCAGTATATATATCGGCCTAGTGATGATACCAATTTTGACGAGTTTTAGCAAAGCTTTATTTGATGACGACAATGATGGTTACTTTCTATTTAATAAACTGCTAATATGCAATCTTTGACGATATATTTCAAATTCCTCCTTTATTCAATCATTTGATAAAGAATATATATGGACAGGACTTCACTTGTCTTTGCCCCCTTTTGATATAGAAGCATTATGATGATAATCTTCTAGATAAAATCAAAATCATCTTTAAGGATAATATTTCTTGATAAAGCGCACATTGACTGGTATATTGATACCCTGTCCATCTTGATCAACCACTCTGTATGCTCCGTTTGAATATACTTCTTTTATAATGTACGGCCCATCCCATTAGGCTCAAACTTGCCCCCTGATCCGCGGGTCACCACTATTGGTCTTTTTAACATCAGTACCATATCCCCTTTCCTGAAAGAGTGATATTTCACTCATTTATCAAAGGCAATCGATATTCTTACTTGATACAATTGTGATCGCTGCTGGGCTGCGAGACACTCCTCATCGAGTAGGTCCAGTTCTTTCAGCCTTATCCTTACATTTTCATCATCTGTAATTGACTGATGCACTTCTACTCTAAGCGACATGACTTTTGTTTCAATTGGAACGACCGCCTCTACACCATAAACTAGTGAATACGGTGTCACGCTTGTTGTCGTTCAGTGAGTGGTCCTATACGCCCATAGTGCTTCCTGTAACTTTTCGTCCCAGTCGTGCTTATTTTCCGTCACTGTCTTCTTCAGTATTTTCACAATCATTTTATTAAATGCCTCTGCTAATCCATTTGTCGGTGGATGTAAGGTGTTGAAAACGAATGGTGGATACCGAACTCTTGACACATCTTTTCCATGCCTCTGTTCTTAAAAGGGGTACCATTATCAGTAACAATCTTCTTCGAAATGCCATGAAGATATATTATCACATATTTAATGAAATTGACCACATATTTCTCTCTAACATTGCGCAATGCAATCGCTTTTGTCCACTTGGAGAAATAGTCCATTGCTGCCAGAATATACTGTTTTCCTTTGGATGAAGGTGGATTTATGGGCCCAATAACATTGAGTCCCCAGGCGGTGAAAGGCCAAGAAGTGACCATTTGATGGAGATCTTCAGGGAGACTATGCACGACATCTCCGTGGATCTGACATTCGTGGCACCTTTTCGCATAATCTATTGCGTCTTTGAACATTGCAGGCCAGTAATACCCCATTCGATGTATTCGATGAAATAAATTTCATCCAACCCGGTGTGCCCTACATTCTCCAGAATGAGCTTCTTGTAGCATTTAACCTGCTTCTTGTTCGTTGAGACAACATAGCAGCATCCCGTTGTAAGATTTTCTGTAGAGCATTTCACTACAAATGATGAATCTACTTGATTTCTATCTAAATTGCTGCCTTTGTACTAGATCTTCTGATAAGATATCATATTTGAGGTAATCTATGAATGGCTGCCTCCAATCATCCACTATCACCTCTAAACATGATCTAGGAAGTGCTTCGACGACCTCTTCGAAAACTTCGGGAGAGGGCAAGAATCTTCTTTCTTCTATAGTCACTTGAAGTGGACTTCGGTTCGAATAGGACAGGGCTGCTGCCAGACTAGCCAGAGCGTTTGCCCTTACATTTTCAGATCGAGGTACGTGCTTGATTTCAACATGGCGAAATTGCTCTAGTAACTTCTAGGCTTTTCAATAGTACGGCAGGAGTTCTTGCTTTCTTATTTCAAACTCAGTCGTTAGCTAATTTATAATCAGCTTGGAATCCCCAAAAATCTGTAACGTCTTTATTTTCATCTCATGGACGATTTCCATTCCAACGATGAGAGCTTGATATTCAACTTCATTGTTCATACAAGCAGTGCCCAATGTGAAAGAATATGGTAATAAATCACCCTGAGGTGTGATGAAAATGACTCTTGCCCTCGCTCATGACGCTCTTGAAGCACCATCGAAATACATCTGCCATTGGTTTTGTGGTTCAATCATCATTACTTGTTCATTGAGAAAATCATTGCAAATTATCTCACTTTCTGTTACAGGATGAGCTACCAAGAAATCTGTCACTGCTTGCCCTTTCACTACTTTTGCCGACTCATAGGTAATGGTGTATTACGAAAGTAACAACATCCATTTGGCCAATCTTCCTGATTACATCGGCCTTGTCATTAAAAACTTTATCGGATCCGCCCTTGAGATCAAAGTTATGTCATGAGAGAGACAACAATGTCTCAGTTTCTGTACTGCAAATATCAGTGCCAGACATTCTTTCTTGATCGGAGAGTAGTTACATTCCGTGCCTATCAGAGTTCGGCTCAAATAATAAAGAGCAGTTTCTTTCCCATCTTCATTTACCTGTGTTAACAGGTCTCCCAACGAGTTTTCAGCCACAGATATATATAGGATAAATAGTTTATCTTTTATAGGAGTTATTAATATCGGAGGCTGTCTCAACAATTCTTTGATTGAATCAAACGCGTTCTAACAGGCATTATCCCACATGAATTCTGTTCCTTTCTTCATCAAATGGGAAAATGGCTTACACCTACCCACCAGATTTGAAATAAAATGGCGAATATACGCCAGTTTCCCTTGCAAGTTCTTTAGTTCCTTCAAAGTTTTCGGAGGTGGCATATCTTGGATGGCCTTAACTTTCCTTGGGTCAATTTCGATACCCCTATGCCTGATGACGAAGCTGAGAAACTTTCCTGAGAGCACTCCAAAAGCACATTTAGCTGGGTTCATCTTCACCTACTTCTTTTTGAGTCGACGGAAGACCGATGCTAAATGCTCGCGATGTTCCTGATGATTACCTGACCTAACCACCAGGTCATCGACATAACATTCAACATGTTTGTGCATCATATCTTGAAAGATACTCAGCATCGCCCTTTGGTATGTAGCTCCAACATTCTTCAGACCGAACGACATAACCTTGTAACAGTAAATTCCTAATGAGGTCCTGAACGTTGTTGCTTCTTCATCTTCAGGAGCCATTCTAATTTGGTTGTAACCAGCGTAGCCATCCATAAAAGACATGATAGCGTATTGCGTCGTACTATCAATCAATAGTTCCGTTATTGGGAGGGGAAAGTTATCCTTTCGGCAAGCCTCATTCAGGTCCCTAAAATCTACGCACACCCTGATTTGTCCACTTTTCTTTTTTACAGTGACAATATTCGATATCCAATTGGGATATTTAACCTCTCTGATAAATATGACTTGATCAGCTTGTTCACTTCTTCCTCTATCAGAGGGACCAAATATGGATGAAATCGCCTTTGTGCTTGTTTAATCGGCCTTTTGTCCTTAAATATTTAATCGATGTACTGCTACTGAAGGTTCCAAACCCGGCATTTCCGCATATGTCCAGCTGAAGACATTTTTATTTTCTTTCAACAATTAAATATACTCTTCGTCTTCCTCTTCAAGAAGACCAGCACTTATGAATGTAATTCTTGGCTCTTCTTTTGTGCACAAATTTACCTCTCGTAAACTGTTGATTGTCGGCTGGCCCTCGTCTTCTATCTGCTTTGGAGCTGTCTCAGGATGCTTGACTATTTCAGGATTTGCCTCTGATAGCTAGTCGACTGTGACTATATTTACTAAAGACTCTACCCCCAGTCCTTGAAATCTTTCTCTCTTCTTCTGACGACTCCAATAGGGACCTGAATTCCTTTCCCATGATTTAAACCAATTGGTTCTTCATTATCAAAACCTATCTTTTTCATCATTATTCTTCTTGCCTAACTGAATTTCTTGAGATCACGAGACATTAGCTCTCTGTGATACACATTATTCTCAGCTCTCATTTCTGTCTTTTCTTCTAAAGAGGCGTAAAATTCAATCGGCTCCAGATATCTTGTATTGGCCTCCACATGAAACTTTCTTGGAATAGCTGGGAATGACTTATTTCTTTCAGTGTATGGCAATGGTACTGTATAGTTTGACTCCAGGATTTTCAACTATTCAAGAGATAATAATGTTAACGGCGGTTGTCCTAACTGTCTCATATGTCTCGGCACAAAATAAAACTTCTTCTTTGCTTCTGAGGTTTCAGATGATCTTGCCTTTTCGGATTCTCCTTTTATTACTTTCACACGAGCATTTTTCAGGATTTTGCCTTCATCATTCTTTTTCTCTTCCCCTCCGGCAAATCCGTCGTAGTAACTAGCATCTGCGAAGAAGGCTTTGGCTTCTGTGTATGGTCTCGTATCGGCCATTACCTTATACTGTATTTCATTCCTATAGTATTTGAAGCATTGATTAAGGGTAGATGGTATAATACCATACTGATTTATCCATGGTCTTCCCAAGAGAAGATTATATGTTGTGACCGCACTGATCACATGACAAACAACATCAGTAGTTAAGTCTCCTATTTCCAATGTCATCATAATTTTGCTGAGCGCACGCTACCCATCTTAATTAAAGCCCTGTATCATCATTCCACTAGGGCATAGATTAGAACAATGGTAACCTAATTTTTACAACATTGTTAACAGTAACAGGTTTACTGCAGATCCATTGTCGAGCATAATACTTTTTACTTCTTTGCCGCGAATATGGCCTACTATCATCAATGGCCTATTATGCCCTGTATCACAAGCTAAATCATCATCAGAGAAGAAAACTACTGGCATACAGTATTCCCACTCTTTACGTTCTTCATTTTTCATTTCCACCAACAATGTTTCTCTCACAATGTGGTCGGATAGCGCTTGAATTAGACTTTTTCCGAAATCTTCTGATAACTTTAACGCATTGTAAACACTTAACCGAGCTGGTATACCCTTCAAATGATTCACGACATCATAAGTGACTTTTGCTACTTCATTCCTCTCTTCTTTCTTGTCACTATTGCACTGGTCCTTGATGACCTCAGTCCTTGTCATTCCGACTTTCTGCCGTGGGGGACTTGTCATTCTTTTTCCTAACCGCAACGTAATTACTATAGCTTTCCTTGTCATCTTACAACATTCTTTCTCTGCTCTTTCACATGCACTGTCCTGAGCTGTCAATACGTTCACCGTTGCCTTTGCATCCCTTTCGTTTTCTTTTCCTATTACTATTTCACCCCTATTTATCATTCTTTTATTATGTATTTTAATGTGTAGTAATTTTTTGTCGAATGCTCTATCAGACGATGGTAGCGGTAAAAATCTCTTTCTCTTGATCTTCCTGCATCTTCAGGGCGTTTGGACACAGGCAATTCTATCATACCGGCTTTCAACAACTGATTCATCATAGGAAAGACGTCTTCTCTATCAAATGCAAACCCTTTGTGAGAATTAAGCAATCTAGGTCTTTTTCCGATGAACCTATTTCTGGGACGGTTTGATTCTTCCTTCTGCTCTGTCCTTCTTTCTCCTAGATACCTTGTTCCTTGACTCCGTTTTTTTTTTGGTCCACAATATTTGCATTTAACCTACTAGGTCATCTTCTAGCTATTTCATAGTGAAACACCTGCATTTTGCGAGTCATCAGTTTTAAGGCATGGGCTTTGGTGGCTAAGTCACGAAAAGTTTTAATATCGGCACTAGTAAGCCCAAACGCAATTCCTATCTCCATGGAGTTTAGGCACATCTTGACTTGTTATTTTTCTTCTGAAAGCTGTCTGCATGAGGCTCCCAACGTCTTCCATCTGTCTATAAACTTTTCTACTGGTTCCCCTTCTCTCTGCCGTACTGAAGCCAACTCTGTAATACTGACATCGCGTTATGAAGAGAAGAAGTTTAACATAAAGGCATCCTTCATATGCTCCCACGTACGTATCAACCCACCCTGGGGCTAGACTAGAATACCATCGGAACGCTTTACTTGTTAGGGATGATACGAACAATCGTAAGCAGTACCGTGGTATTGTGGAGAAATTCCCCATGCTGGTAATAAAATGCATCAGAAGTTCCTCTGGCGACCCATCCCCATTGAACTTTTAAAAATCTGGATGCTTGAAGTTATTCGGGAACGGGATATCCTCCCTCGGATATGGTGTCTGATATCTGAATCTTCTTGTACTCTCATGTTCCTTTTCTGATCTGACCGCTTCTTCGACAACTTGTCGTACCTCTTCTTGTGTTATTGTTTTCATTGAGAGGTAGACCCGTGTGACCCATCCTGCGGTGGATGTGACCCTTCAGGATGCTGTTCTCGTTCGTTTATATTATCGGTCATTGGGGGTGCTGCCATTCATGCTACGTTATGCGCCAGAGTTCCCAAAGCTTCCCGGAGGCTCCTACATTCCTCCATTAATGCTTTTTGTGCTTCTGCCATCTCAATGATGCGATCTTCTGTAGTTGGGGAAGATCCTCGGCTCATTCCGGCCATGTGAACGGCAGCCTCTTCATTCCCCGACGAGGCAGTAGTTGACATTATAGGAGTTGTAGAAAGGGGAGACTCATATGAACTCAGTGTATTTTTGGAGTAGTTGGCCAATTGGGGAGACATAGAGATCAGTGATGTGGATTCTGGTGGGCTTGTTAGTAAAGCCTTCCCTTTCTGCTCTCTTGTCCACTGGGGTGTAAGCCTCGTGTCTAAGTCCGTACCCTTCCTTAGGCTTCCGCGATCTTCCTGGTTGAATTTTGACAACCTTCGACCTTTATCCAATGTTTGCGCATGACCCTAAGTTACACACCGTCAACTCGAGTCGACTCAATCCAAGACTTGTACCGTAGCGACCGCGCCATCGCCGCCCTTTCGATGTCGCATCTCACGCGTCGAAGCGATACCCATGCCAGGAGATATGGGCCCGCATTCAGTTCGAGGAAAACACCGCGCGTTGTAAAACCCAAGAGAATCTCTACTAAATGTCACATCCATCAATCAATCAATCTCATCAAGGGTCAAGTACATGTCAAGTACACATCACCTCACACCCATCCCCAAGCAACCCCTAAAGTCAAAAGTTCTTACACAAGCCCATACCCCTTCTTACACAATCTACCCCAAAGTCAACAAAGTTCTTACACCCATCACTCACCACATCCATCACTCCATCACCCATCTCTCTTTACAACCCTCTCTCTCTCTCTCATTTCTCAAACTCACTCTCCCAAGCAAGAAAAGAGATCACACGTCCAAGCTCTTCACCCTCCAAGAGAACTTTGTGTGTGGCCCACTTCCTACCCTCTCATCTCTCATCTCAACCATCAAAACTCCATCATCTTCCATTGGAATCGAAGCTAAGGAGCAAAGGAAGCCTAGGGAGCAAGAAGGAGACGGTGGGTGATCTTAGATCTCCATTTCTTTATCTTTTTATGATGTAAGGGCCCACTTATGATGGGACCCACCTTGATATAGGCTTTGTATCAAAGAGGGGACCATAGTGGCAGGGCCCCTCCATCCTCACCGATCTCTCTCTCTCTCTCTCTCTCTCTCTCTCTCTCTCTTTCTCATGTATTGTGGACCCCACTATGATATATGATCCACGCCATCCCATCCATAGGGCCCACCTTGCTGACTGTCTTTAGGTGGGCTTGGATGTAGGAGAAACACAAATATTAGAGTGATCCAATCAGGAAGGCCACATCCATGTGGAACCCACCACAATGCTTGTGTTATATGCCCACTGTCCAACGTCCAGGGATGCTAGACGTGCACTATCAGTGAAGTGTGAACTGGACGGTGTGGGTGGCTAGCAGTGAGGTGTGTTTTGACAATCGGTGTACTGACAATGAAGTGTTAACTGGTAGTGGAGGTGCACTGATGGTGGGTGTGTACTGGCAGTGGAGGTGTGCTAACGGTAAGTGTGTGCTGACGGTGGGGTCCATGGGACCCATCCACATCGTCCATCCTTTTAGATGGGCCACACCATGGTGTATGTGCTTTATCCAGACCATCCACCACCCCTAGACGATGGGACCCACGTCCGTGGGGGGCTCTCCCTGACACACCCAGACCCATAGCTCCAGTGGTAGGCTGAGTGGAAGATACCTCTTTTCAACGCTGAGGTCCTGGCATTGATTCCCTAGTGTGGTGGCTAGCAGTGAAGTGTGTACGGCCAGTGGGGTCCATGGGACCCACCTACACCGTCCATCCATTGGGGAGGGCCACACCATCACATGTGTGTTGTGTCCACCGTCCATGGACGGTGGGACCCACCCCACGTGTGGGGCTTCACCCTGATGTATGTGACCGTCCAGGCCCTAGACGGCCTGGACGTTAGATATGTTATATATTATATTATATTATATATTATATTATATTATATAATATATATATATATATATTATATTTTATATACCTGTTGTGGTGGCCCTACGTGGGACCCACCTCTCTTTTAAATGCAGAAAAGCTGCATGTACAGCAGCTGATTTTTTATATAATAAATAAATATATAAATATATATATTTATACATATATATTACATATGAGAGGGTGGGCCCTACGTGTACTACCCACCTTTGCCCTCTCTTTAATGCACAAAGCTGTTGTGCAGCATTATATATGTGTGTGTGTGTGTTGGTGGGGTCCGTGGGACCCACCTCTCCCTTTGTAAGGCAGCAATGCTGCACGTGTAACAGCTATATAGCTGCTCTCCGAATGTCAGCAGCCTACAGGCCCACCTTTGATGTATATTTTGTATCCCACGCCGTCCATTTGACGGTGGGACCCACTCCATATGTATGTGCTCCATCCCTATGGTGTGGGCCCTGATGATGTATGTGCTTTTTCTACACTGTCCACTGTTTGGATGGTGGGGCCCACCATGATGCATGTGTTGTATCCATGTTATCCAACCATTTGTAAGATTATTTTACAGCATAGGAAAATGGGTAAGTCTGATCTAAAGTTCAAGTGGACCCCACCATTTAAATAGTGGACCGTGACATCCACTGTTCAACTTCTAAAGGCCATGGTAGTTCCAATTAAGCTGATATTGTTTTCACTTCATTTACCTCTATGTTAACTTATGATTAGGTCGGGTCTCAAAAATACATAAGGGTGGGCCCGATTTGATACACATTCGGCTCATTGGTGCGGCCCATTTGAATCGGCCCATTGATTCGGCCCATTTGATCAGCCCATTCGATTGGCCTATTTGATGTATATGAAGCCTAATGTGATGTATGCGAGGCCCATGAGCAAGGCCCAATGAGATGTATGTGTGGCCGTTACATTGTGTATGAATTCCTTATGTAGGCCACTCCTTTGAAGCAATGTTGGTTAGATGTCCACATTGAGGGGCAATGATGGTTAGATGTCCTCATTGTGGCTTTCCCTTAGGCCTTGTTAGGCCCATTCTCTTCGTGGGTTAACCCAAATAAGTGGGCCCCACTCGCCATATGCGATTGATCGATTCCGATTTTTGATTTCGATTACCGATTTCGATTATGAGTATGTGGCAACATAGCATCATGATACATGTCCATACGCATCATCTGCATGCTTGTGATGAGATGAGTGATTGATCATAGCACATGCCTTCGAGGAGATTGTTATGCGCTCCCTGATAGGTGAAGTTGCCCTACATGAGCGCGCGATATACACATGTTTGTTGTATGACTGGATTACGTGATTCATGCATCTTGCATTGCATGACATGATTACTGTATGCCCTAGCGACATCAGGGTCGTAGCCTCTATAGGCGTATCGTAGTTAGCAGGATTGGATACCAAAAATCTTATTCTACATAGGATGCGATAAATATCCCTGGGGTGAAAGTCCCTAAACCCTTATGGTACTAGGAGGTTGCTCCAACGTCTAGACTGAGTGGGTGCATAGTGCCACGTGCCGATTGCCAGAAGGCCACACTTTCCATTGTGTCATGGTCGGTTGGAAGAGGGTGTGGCCTTACCCACCCGAGAGGAGGCAGCAAAGCTAGGCTAAATTTAACCAGCTCGAGGAATCGGTCCACTATTGATGAGTCGAGTCCGATATTAGCAGGCAGATAGTGAGGTCTCTTCCACTTGCCTTATTACACGCGATGGGGCGGCAATCTGGTTTAGAGTGTAGTAGACCCCGGTGATATTCCAGAGTTGAGCTGTATTAGTATGTGGACTTAGATGAGGATTCGTATGCTTGAGTTGCATCTCACATTGCATGGCCTTAGTACAGCCAACATCATTCATGCCTTGCATCGCATAGCCTTAGTATGGCTAATGGTATTCATGGATTCATCAGCATGTTCCGCATTACTCTAATACTGCATAATTGTATTAATAGCTTGCGCACACACTCTCACCACCCTTTAAGCTTTCTATAAGCTTATGTCGACCGTTGCGTGTAGGTGACGTTGGACCGCAGCAACGCTGAGGAAGGAGCACATAGTAGATCATCTTGGAGCTTTTTATCCATTATCATTGTATTTCCCTTTATGCTCATTGTACTTGTAAAGTTTTTGATCATAGTGGAAATGTGATGGAGTTTTTGGTTGTTGTTTGTGGGTTATGCCTTTGGTTATACTTATTACTAATCAAACTGATGTTGAAAATCCTCCTCGTAGCATCCCAAGATCGGAACCTAGTGAATGGGTGTTGGGAGTCGAGAATGGGGAACTACGGAGGCTGTCGGTGCCGGATTTGGCAATCGAGAATTTTGTGAGCTCGGTTTCTGAGTTGGAGGCGTGACAGAAGTTTCCTCCATTAATGCTTTTTGCGCTTCTGCCATCTCAATGATGCGATCTTCTGTAGTTGGGGAAGATCCTCGGCTCGTTCTGGCCATGTGAACGACAACCTCTTCATTCCCCGACGAGGTAGTAGTTGACATTATAGGAGTTGTAGAAAGGGGAGACTCATATGAACTCAGTGTATTTTTGGAGTAGCTGGCCGATCGAGGAGACATAGAGATCAGTGATGTGGATTCTGGTGGGCTTGCTAGTAATGCCTTCCCTTTCTGCTCTCTTGTCCACTGGAGGCTCCTAGCAGGTAAAGCAGGGAAATCTTATGCTACTAGAGGAACCATTGCTTGTGTGAGGTAAATTACTGGCAGAGCAAGTTCAGGATGCTTCCTGGCTGTATTTCGTGTTACCGACCCCCTAGTTCTTCTCAGTGGTGTACTCGCTCCTGCCATAGGGACGTTCCGGGTCCTTGTCCTTCAGCGAGTGACAACGATCCAATCATCTCTCTCTTCCTGTGCTATTAGCGAAGCAGTTATAACTGTGAAAACTGGCCGTGATTTTATGTGCTTGCTTAACACTGCTTTCTCTTTGTAACATTCAGTTTGTTCATCAGAATATTCCACGACGAACCCTTTTGTAGTGAAGTAGAAAACTATTTTCTTCTGAATGATTGCCATTGATTGGTTAGTTGGTTGTGATATCTTTTCTCCTAAATTATGCCAGACGACAAAAAAAATACTAATTAAATCAAGTTATATTCTATTTTGGAGATGAAAGGTAGGATGTTCCCACTGAGAGTCGCCATTTTGGCGCCTTATAAGTGCTATGGTTTCTAGCTCCTATAATTGTCAAAATTTGTAGTGCCAAAACCTCTCTTGGAATCTGTGTCTTGTGTAGCTCAACTACATAATGAAGTCTATGCATCTCTCAAGGACAAAGATCTTTAGTTCAAAAACTTCAAAGGCAAGATTACTTGTTCATGTTCATGTACAACATCAATTGTGAATTTAAGCTTTCAAGGTTCAAGAGTTCAAGATTTTCAAAGCTTCATACAAGTCAAGACAACATTCCTAGATTTTAATACTTAAGTTCAAGCTTCAATGTTAGTCAATTTAGAGCTTCAAAAGACTCAAGTTCAAGCTTTATCCTATGACAAAATCTCAAGCTTCGCAAACTTCAAAGAACGACTATCAACTGAAGAAAAAGAAGTTTCAATGTTCATACATCATGTTTAAGGTATGAATGACCCTAGATTGACCATAGGGTATGTCATTTGGAATACATAATTCAATTAGATCATTTTATAAGTGAATAGACTGTTTCAAAACTAGTCTTGGACTCTGTTCAACTAGTCCTAGCACTGGCACAACCAGTCTAAGAAATTCCTTCACCAATCCTAAGTTTGTTACAAAATTTTAGATTTTTTTGTTAAGCCTCGACTAGTCCTCGAGATTGCTTAACTGGTTGTGTGAACAGTGCTCGACTCGTTCTCGACTAGTCCTGCATCCTCGAGTCAAAGTCCAGCAACTAAATCTGGTTCCACACGATCAGTCATGGAGATCCCTCGACCGATCGTGCAGGTTATATGACCAGTCGTGGAACGACTTTCTCTTATCGCGCTCAAAATTTTAAAAATCTATTTATCTTACGACCAGTTGTGGTGTCCTCAGGACTAGTCATGAATGCGATTTCTTTACTTATAAATAGAGCACGATTTTCAAAGTTTGATGAGTATGATATTCAATTCAAGATAAATCAATACGCTACTCTAAGAGATAAGTTAGTGATCATTTTAAGCTATATTGTGCTCATTTAATATTTACTTTTATTAGCTTTCTTTGCATTTGATTTTGAATTTCTGCATTCTAATTTTATTTGAAAGAGGGATTGAAGTATTCTCATTTCTTGGAATCAAAATCAAATCAAGCTAGCCCAAGGTGCTTTAAATGTAAAATCAATTTAGAACCTAGAACCGTTTCATGAGTAAGTTTGGACATTGAACTTCTACGTTGAACTTCTACTCCGATTTGGTTCTTTCGGGCTTAATTAAAAAGAGAATATCCAGGTATTTTACATTATTGTAAATTTTTGTATTTAGTTTCATTGAGATTGTGCCAGAAAAATCTCTCTATTTTGGTTTGTCTAAGGTGATCCAGTAAACTCAGAGAGTGGGATTTTTGAATTGTGAAAGCCCACTTAAAAGACACAATTGTGAGGGTTTTAGGTGAACATGGAAAAATCTATTTTCATAGTGAACGCTAATATCCACTGTGTAAGGATATTAGGAATGGAGTAGTTGTGTGGTTGTTTTTCTAAACAGTTGGTGTACACACAAGCGAACCACTATAATTTCTGGTCTTATGGATAGATTGTTTATTTCTTTTTGTGGATGATTGTAATTTTCCTTTTTGCATTGTGGAGAATGTTGTAATTTCTTTTATGCAAGTGTGGAGAATGTTGTAATAGCATAGATTTTTTTCCTTGCTATTTATTTCTTTCTTCCTCTATATCAATTTGAGTTTTTGATACACAAACCGTTCTAGTAAGGTTGTCCTGCCATAAACCCTTGGTTTTTATGGTGTAAGGTTGTCCTTAGAACAACATCTGTATCAACCACTCAATACTCGTTCATTTAAGGTTGTCCTTAAATTCAGCATTGTGGAATTGTCTATTGCTATCTGTATTTAATTTATTTAAATTTCACTGTTATTTTTTTAATTTACGATAATCTTATTCAACCCCCCTCGAGACATATAGCTTGGCCTTTTTAAGTGGTATCAAAGCCTAATAGCTCATTTTAATTGTTATTTTTTTGGATTAATTTCCTGAGCTAATCGATCTGAGCTTTGTAAGATGTCAAATTTTGATAGCCTATCAGTCACTAGGCCTCCACCATTTGATGGCTCAAATTATGCCTATTGGAAAGCCAGGATGAGAATTTTCTTAAAATTCATGGATGAGAGTGTGTGGCTAGCCACAGTGACTGATTGGACCTCTCATACTATTGAAGTAACTAGCATCGATGGATCCAAAACTATGAGAGTTACACCTTACTTCTCTTGGACCACAGTTCAGAAAAGTGAGAGTAGTGCCAATGCAAAAGCACTAAATGCAATCACTTGCGCACTATCACCAGATGAATTCAAAAGAATTATATCTTATGATATTGCAAAGCAAGCCTGGGATATTTTAAAAATGACACACGAGGGAACATCAATTGTTAAGAAATCTAAAGTCCAAATCCTCACAACCAAATTTGAGGAAATACGTATGGAGGAAAGTGAAACTTTCATGGACTTTTATACTAGATTAAATGACATTGTTAACTCTGTGTGGGGTCTCGGTGATAAAATCTGAGAAAGTAAAGTCTGTGCAAAGATACTATGCTCACTACCTGAACGGTTCAATTCAAAGGTGACTACCACCCAGGAACTTCGTGATACGAACAATATGAGGGTAAAAGAATTAGTTGGGTCATTACAGACCTATGAGTTAAACTTTAAAGCTCCTAAAGGTAAATATATCGCCCTTAAATCTTCTAAATGTATTTCTCAAGAAAATAGTAATTCTGATTTAGAAAATTCTAAAGATGATATAGCCCTTTTAGCTAAAAAGTTTTATAAGATTTTCAAAAGTAAAAAGAGGGTTGATTTTTAAAAATCTAATGATAAGAAAGGATCTAAATCTAGAACTTGGAAATCTTTAAAAGATAGTCAACATTACAACTGCCATGAATATGGGAATTTAACGAATAAGTGTCCTAAAAAGGATAAACCTAAAAAGAAAGGTATGGGAATTTAACGAATAAGTGTCCTAAAAAGGATAAACCTAAAAAGAAAGGTATGTTGGCTACTTGGGATGAATCTTCTAGCACTGAAGCCTCTTCCAAATCAGAAGATTCTGAAACCAAGTCGGGTAATGAAGTTAAAGCCCTTATGACTCTAGCCAAGTTCATGCTTTCAGATAATGATGATTCAACTAGTGACGAAAATCTGAATAGTGATCATGAAAATGAAGAAGGTCTTCAAGATGCTTACAATGCCCTACACAAGGAAAGTTGTAAAATTGCGGTAAAACTAAAACTTCAGAAAGAAAAGTTTTCGAAACTTAAAGAAAATTTTGATACTCTTATTTTTGAAAAATCCCATATTTCAAATTGTTTTGAAAAAACTAAATGTGATTTAGATTTCAAAAACTCCCTTATTAAAAATCTAAAATCTGAAAATGAAAAACTAAAACTTGAAGTCTCTTCACTTTTGAGTTTAAAGGATACTTGGAGGTATGCCCAAGGTGATCCTAAGTTAGAAAAACTACTATCTGGATCCAGAAAATGTGGCGACCAATCCGGTTTGGGCTACGGCAAAAATATTCCTCCCAAACATAAGAATACTCCTCCTAAGTTTATGAAAGAAGAATCTTCAAACTCAAAAGGGAAAAGTTCAAATCAAAATTATTCTAAAAATACTAAAATTTTTCAATCCTTAAAACCTAAAAGCAACCATATCAACTATAAAAATCAGAATTGTAATCCTTTAGCTGAGAAAATTGTTGATTTCCTTAAGGAGCACTTAAAATCTAACTCAAAGGGTCAGTCTTATATCAGCTACAAACAAAAGAAGACCAACTATACTCCTAAACCCAAAACTGTAATGAAATGGGTTCATAAGGTTACTTGCTTGGTTGTCCACACGGCTTTCAAAGCTTCAAGCCATTTAAAGTGGTACCTAGACAGTGGATGCTCCAGGCACATGACTGGTGACAAAGGTCTGTTCACCAATCTTAAAGACATGACTGATGGTTCAGTCACATTTGGTGATGGTAGCAACTGCAGAATTATTGGCCAAGGTACGGTTCAACTTTCTAACCTCCCTTTATTTGAGAATGTTTTATATGTAGAATGTTTAAAACACAACTTATTAAGCATTTCTCAAATATACGATAAAAATCATAGTGTAAAATTTTCTAACCTAGGGTGTGAAATTTTAAATAAAAACGGTTCTGTAATATTAACTGGTCATAGAACTTCTGAAAACTGCTATATTGTAAGTGACTCTAGCTCATCTAATTTATCGTGTTACATGGTCCATATCAGTGAGACCGAGTTATGGCATAAACGCCTTGGACATGTACACTACCGTAACTTGTATAGATTGAGCAAAAGAGAGTTAGTAAGAGGCCTACCCAAAATATAAAAAATAGATAAAATATGTGGCGAATGCCAGATTGGCAAGTAAACTAGGAGTTCTCACAAAAAAGTGGACTCCAATGCTACATCTAAACCGCTCGAATTCCTGCATATGGATCTTATTGGACCAACTAGAACGGAGAGTTGAGGTGGCAAAAAGTATATTCTGGTAATCATTGATGACTTCTTAGGCAGTCTTCTTAAGAGACAAATTAAAAACTCTCGATGAAGTTAAAAGGGTACTTAGACGTATCCATACTGAAAAAGAGACTCAAGTATGTAAGATTCATAGCGATCATCGATCAGAATTTGAGAATAGTAGTTTTGAGAAGTTTTGCAGTGATCAGGGAATATCACATGAATTCTCTGTGCCCAAAACACCACAATAAAATGATATAGTAGAAAGAAAAAATAGAGTGCTTCAAGAAATGGCAAATGTAATGTTAAACAGTATGAAGCTTCTTAAAAATCTTTGGGCCGAAGCCCTAAATACTGCATGTTATATAATTAACCGTGTTTATACTAAAAAATTAAATGGTAAAATGGCTTATGAAATGTGGTTTGATAAGAAGCCTACTGTCAAATACTTTTAGGTTTTTAATAGTAAGTGCTATATTTTGCATGACTGAGAAAATCTAGGTAAGTTTGACACCAAAAATGATGAAGGGATATTTTTAGGGTATGCTCTGAATAGTCGAGCATATTGGGTTCTAAATAAGAGGACTGGTGTAATTTAAGAGTCTATCAATGTGGTTATTGAAGATCACTTGAATACACCTGTCTCAAGTTCAGATAATGATGAAGTACGTCTAATTGATAAACCAATTCTCCATCAAGTCAAAATAACTCTGAATTGAGAACTGTTAAAGACCATCTAACTAATCAAATTCTTAGAAACCTTCTCACTGGTGTACGCACTCGTAGACAACTAGAAGATGTGTGTAACTACGTGTGCTTTACATCCCAGATAGAACCGGCTAACGTAAAAGAAGCTCTTATTGACGAAAACTGGATAGTTGCGATGCAAGAAGAGCTTAATCAATTTGTTAGAAATGATATTTGGTACTTAGTTCCTAGGCCAAATGATAAACATATTATTGAAACTAAGTGAATTTTCAAAAATAAGTCTGATGAACTTGGTAATATAATTCGAAACAAGGTTAGACTGGTTGTACAAGGGTACACTCAAATTGAAGCATCGATTATAATGAAACCTTTGCCCCAATAGCTCTTCTTGAATCAATTAGACTATTTATATCCATTGCTTACTTTAGAAAGTTCAAAATAATCAAATGGATGTAAAGAGTGCTTTTTTAATTGGCGATTTGCATGAAGAAGTGTATGTTGAACAACCAACGGGTTTTGAAGACCTTAAGAATACTGATCATGTCTATCACCTAAAAAAGGCTCTCTACGGTTTAAAACAAGCTCCTAGGGCATGGTATGAAAAATTGACTAAGTTTTTACCAAGTCATAACTTTATAATGGGAAGTGTTGATAAGACTTTGTATGTAAAGAAACATAATGATCACATTTTAATAGTACAAATTTATGTTGATGATATTATTTATGGATTTACCTGTGCTAACATGACTATTGAGTTTACAGATCTTATAAAATCTAAGTTCGAAATGAGCATGGTTGGGGAATTGAATTATTTCCTAGGGTTGCAAGTTAGACAACAACCTGATGGTTTCTTTATTTCTAAAACCAAATATGTTCTAAACATAGTTAAAAAGTTTGGATTTGAGAATGGAAAAAATTTTGATACTCCTATGAGTATAACTCTAAAACTCTCAAAGGACTCTACGGGTAAGAAAGAGGATCTTAAATTGTATCGCAGTATGATAGGTAGTTTGTTGTATTTAATTGCGAGTCGACCTGATATTGCATTTAGCGTAGGGATTTGCGTTAGATATCAATCTGACCCTAAAGAGTCACATTTAACTGATGTTAACTGGATTATGTGATATGTCGCAAGTTCAGCTAATCTGGATCTTTAGTATCCACATGATACTAGTGTTTAATTAGCTAGTTACACTGATGTTGATTAGGCTGGTAACGTTGATGATAGGAAATCAACTAGTGGTGGTTGTTTTTATGTTGGAAACTGTTTAGTTTCTTGGTAGAGTAAGAAACAAAGTTTTGTATCGCTCTCTACCGCTAAGGCTGAATACATTGCAACAGGTAATGCATGCACTCAACTTGTATGGATGAAAAGAATGTTAAGCGATTACGGAATTGCACATGACTCTATGGTTTTATATTGTGATAATTCTAGTGCAATTAATATATCTAAAAATCCAATTTATAATTCATGAACCAATCACATTGACATTAGATATCACTACATTTGTGAGTTAGTGGAAGAAAAGACGATTACTTTGGAATACATTCTGACCGAGACTCAACTTGCTGACATTTTCACAAAACCGCTCGACAAAAGCAGGTTTTCTAAATTGAAATTCGATCTTGGTATATGCAATTTGAATTGATTATTCATGCATTTTTGTATTATAATGTATATACTTGTTAGTTTAAATGTTTAAATTTCAAAATTTAATGAAAAATGCACATTTTTGGCTATGCATAACCAATCGAGTACATACTCGACCAGTCGTGGCACGACCGGTCGAGCATATACTCGACTAGTCGTGTAGCACATGTTTGATGTTTATTTGGGGGGAAAACCCTTTTTGGTTCATTTGGGTTTCTTTTCGAACGGGTCTTAGCTCGATCGGTCGAACCCATCTTCATTGTTCTTCAAGGTTAGTGCTTTATTTCCATTTTCCTTATAGATTCAAGTTCATATCACTTCTTTTTCATCTTTGAAGTGATTTATTTCTTGTTTCATTGAAGTTTTTGGGGTTTGCTTCTCCAAAATCTGATTTTGAGAAAACCCACTCTACTTCTTTTGCAACCTTTTGATTCATTGATTTCCTAGTTGCAAATTAAAGATAGAGGTAAAAAAGAAAAGTTCTCGTGGTCCTTCAACATCTAGATCGACACCTATCACAGGGCGCCACTTTCGGTCACTTGATGATGATCCCTCCTATGTGCGGGATTTAAGGTTGCACAATGTTATAGTTGAACGACCTGTTCATGTTGAACATCTTACTCCATTTGAAATCCTTCCTCTTCTCCAATCTGTAGGATGGGCTAGCATTCTACATTGGGGTGGGCTAGCATACCGGTCTATTGCATAAGTTATGTATGCATGTATTTCTGAATTTTCAACTGAAAATTTAACTTTTATTATAACAACTAGAGAAGGTCCATTTGAAGTAGGCCGACATCTGATTTCTGACCTAATGGATATACCTGTCAATGATGAAGGTATTCTAATTAGTACTCTAGTAGCTAAACCATCTGAATCAGAAAAACGTATGCTTACTAGAGCATTATGCAATATAGATGTGCAATGGAGTCAAAATGGGAATACGTTTGTTTCAAAGTATTTGTTACCCAGATAAAGGGTCCTTCACAGGATATTTATTTCAAATCTTTATCCACATTCTGGTAATAAAACCGAACTCACCTCTTTCATGGTTTGGATTCTTCATTCCATCATCTCTGGTACATCTGTATGTCTTCCTTCTTTAATCTGTCATTCCATCATACAATTCCGTCTCCATCCTAGATATAGTGATATCCCTTTTGCATATCTTATGACTGTGTTGCCTACCCATATGTTAGTGGCTATGCCTGTTGGAGAGGCTCCTATTTAACACCTACTCTTCAATAACTCAAATATAAACAAGATGAATTTAAGGTTGACCGCAGGCCAAGTCAATGTAGGTGCTAGTGGAAATGATGCCGCAAATGACGAAGAAGGTGGTGATTTACCTCCAGATGACATTAACATGAATGATATCTTTGATGAGATCAAATCAGATTCTAATGCTGACCCTGATTATCAGCCTTCTGATTTCACTGAGAGGTTGAATTCTCTTGAGGAACAGGTGGCTCAGATTCGTGTAACCTAGGATTCACAATTTGCTTATATGCGTGATATATGAGGCACATTAATAAGGGTTTACATCAGATTGATCCATCTATTCCTGATCCCTCTTTAGGATTTGATTAGTATTTTCTAATCTTGGTTTGTAATAACTTTAATGATACTTGGATTTCTTTTGTCTTGTGAGGTTATACTTGACTTAACTTGGTAGTACTTGGTTGAACTTGGTTTGAATATGACTTGCTGATGGATTTAATATGTTGATTATCTTGATCATTTATTCCTCAATACTCTTCTTATTTTTCCTTCTTTATCTAATTCCACTTTTATTTCTTGATTCCTTCCTTTGTCATATTGTGACAAAAAGGGGGAGAATTTGGCATGCTTAATATATGGTGATTGCGGTATATTGGTATATGGCATGTGGATTGAATATGGATGTGGATTATGGATGAATTAATTGTGAATGATTCTATTTTGGTGAAGGGGAGTTAAGTAAGGGGAAGTATTGCTGGTGGAATTGATGAAAATTGATAACTGGTGCATGAATCTTTGTGCGTATAATGCTTATGTTTGTATGGAGTGTGTTTTGTCACAAATTTGACAAAGGGGGAGATTGTAAGTGCTATGGTTTCAAGCTCCTATAATTGTTAAAATTTGTAGTGCCAAAACCTCTCTTGGAATCTGTGTCTTGTGTAGCTCAACTACATAATGAAGTCTGTGCATCTCTCAAGGACAAGGGTCTTTAGTTCAAAAACTTCAAAGGCAAGATTACTTATTCGTGTTCATGTACAACATCAATTGTGAATTCAAGCTTTCAAGCTTCAAGAGTTCAAGATTTTCAAAGCTTCGTACAAGTCAAGACAACGTTCCTAAATTTTGATACTCAAGTCCAAGCTTCAATGTTAGTTTTCAAGCTTCAAAAGACTCAAGTTCAAGCTTCATCCTATGACAAGATCTCAAGCTTCATGAACTTCAAAGAACGACTATCAACTAAAGAAAAAGAAGTTTCAATGTTTATTCATCATGTTTAAGGTATGAATGACCCTAGATTGACCATAGGGTAGGTCATTTAGAATACATAATTCAAGTAGATCATTTTATAAGTGAATAGACTGTTTCTCGACTAGTCTTGGACTCTGTTCGATTTGTCCTAGTACTGACATGACCAGTCCAAGAAATTCCTCGACCAGTCCTAAATTTGTTATAAATTTTCAGACTTTTTTGTTAAGCCTTGACCAATCCTGGAGACTGCTCGACTGGTCGTGTGAACAGTGCTCGACTCGTTCTCGACCAGTCCTGCAGCCTCGACTCAAAGTCCAGCAACTAAATTTGGTTCCACACGACCAGTCGTGGAGGTCCCTCGACCAGTCGTGCAGGGCATACGACCAGTTGTGGAACAACTTTCTCTTATCATGCTCAAACTTTCAAAAATCTGTTGGTCCTACGACCAGTCGTGGTGTCCTCAGGACCAATCGTGAACGCGATTTCTTCACTTATAAATAGAGCATGATTTTCAGAGTTTGATATTCAATTCAAGAAAAAACAATACGCCACTCAGAGAGATAAGTTAGTGATCTTTTTAAGCTATATTGTGCTCATTTAATATTCACTTTTATTAGCTTTCTTTGCATTTGATTTTGAATTTCTTCATTCCAATTTTATTTGAAAGAGGGATTGAAGTATTCCCATTTCTTGGAATCAAAATAAAATCAAGCTAGCCCAAGGTGCTTTAAATCTGAAATCAATTTAGAACCTAGAACCATTTCATAAGTGATTTTGGACATTGAACTTCTACTCCGATTTGGTTCTTCCGGCCTTCATCAAAAAGAGAATATCCAGATATTTTGCATTATAGTAAAGTTCTATATTTTAGTTTCATTGAGATTGTAACAGAAAAATCTCTCTATTTTAGTTTGTCTAAGGTGATCCAGAAAACTCAAAGTGTGGGATTTTTGAATTGTGTAAGCCTACTTGAAAGACACAATTGTGAGGGTTTTAGGTGAACCTGGAAAAACCTATTTTCATAGTGAACGCTAATATCCACTGTGTGAGGATATTAGGAGTGGAGTAGTTTTGTGGCTATTTTTCTAAACAGTTGGTGTACACACAAGCGAACTACTATAATTTCTGGTCTTGTGGATTGATTGTTTATTTCTTTTTGTGGATGGTTGTAATTTCCCCTTTTGCATTGTGGAGAATGTTATAATTTCTTTTATTCAAGTTTGGAGAATGTTGTAATAGCATAAATTTCTTTCCTTGCTATTTATTTCTTTATTCCTCTGTATCAATTTGAATTTTTGATACACAAACCGTTCTAGTAAAGTTATCCTGCCATAAACCCTTGGTTTTTATGGTGTAAGGTTGTCCTTAGAACAACATGTATATCAACCTCTCAATACTCATTCATTTGAGGTTGTCTTTAAATTCAGCATTGTGGGATTGTCTATTACTATCTATATTTAATTTATTTAAATTCCACTGTTATTTTTTTAATTTGGCATAGTCCTAATCACCCCCTCCCCCCTCTAGGACATATAGCTCGACCTTTTCACGCCTTCAAGGTGCTAAACAGTCGTGATTATCTTTCGTACAGTTCTTAAGTTAATATTCAAGTAAACATGAGAAAAGTCCCTAGCAGAGTTGCCATTTTGTTTCGAATAAGATACAAATACATTTCATTTGGTAAATTTCATTCACTTAATAATTAACAAAAGAAGACAAAGAAGATAATCACATTATTTATTCATTCCAAGTTCTTTTACATTCTTTTCTCCTTTAATTCCAAAACAGACTTGTAATAGAAAACAAACAAACGGCATCATGTGCGAAGACAATAAGTGCTGGAAGCATCGTATATTGTAGACTATTGTGCACTGAACACCGCTGTGCACTCGGCAGTATTATGCTTTTTGGGATACTATGCACTGGCTAGCAGTATTGTGTGCCCACTTTATTTTGCCTTCACACTTGTCGTGCACTGGCTAACGGTATTGTGCGCCCGCTTTATTGTGCCTTCACACTTGTTGTGCGCTGGCTAACGTTGTGCGCTCGCAGTGTTGTGTGCCCACTAATGTTGTGCGCTCACACTTGTTGCACGCCAATAGCATTGTGCGCCAACATTGTTGTGCGCCGCACAACACCTGTCTCGCACAATGGGTGCGGACTTACCTCTCTCTCGCGGATCTTCTTCTCCTTAATTGGTTGCTAATGACCTCCTACTAAGGGTTCAAGGGTATTTATACCCCTTTCACACGTGTGAACATGCCACGTCGACATTGCGCGGCTTCCCTTGTGTGCCAATTCCTCTTTGTGCAGACTCCTTTATGCAACCTCCTTTGTGCGAACTCCTTTGTGCACTCTCCTTCATGTGAAATCCTTTATGCACTCTCCTTTATGTGGAATCCTTTGTGCGGACATTTGGCGCACAATGCTCCACTGCGCACAATGATCATCAGTACACAATGCCTCTCTGCGCACAATGATCATCCATGCACAATGCTCCATGTGCACAATGATCATCCGCGCACAATGACTTCTTACTGTCTTTCTCTCTTTTTTATGCCTCAACACTTCGTGCAACCTTTTACCACTTCGATTTAAGTAATTGTCCCATGGTTTAATATTTGCCCTGCGTGGCTTCGATGGTCATTCCCATATAACCATGTGATGGTAATTCTCACGTACCGAATTTGATTGGCCACTAGTCAATGGGCATCTATTAAACATCCTAAGGCAGAAAATCTCATAAGTCGGGGATGGTGGGAATGGGACACTATGCCCGAGTTGTCGGCCTACGCTGGGTGATGAGCCCCCCGTAATGACCTTTGAGTTTACTTAAATTGGCTGGTTATAATTGGAATAATAATGGTTTGGCTAATCATGCATACATAGTATATGGGCGATGACGAGTGACTAATTATAGATGCTGTAGCACGTGCCCTTAGATTTAGTGTGGTGTCATTTCGCTAGCTCCCAGACCATCGACTATCGACCCACGTACGTGATGTACGATGGCTTGGTAATTATGTTGTACGTGATGTACGCACGTGATATGCTATGTTGGTGACCAGTCATATGCATGGGTGATGAGCCCAAGTTCAACTGGATGAGCATCCCCGAGTCAATGTGCATTCACGCAACCATGCATTTAAACAAGACTGCATCATGTATTGTTTTGGATGCCTTGTTGTTTTTAACTATGCTTAGCTAAGGCGGTGTGGTGTGTAATCTTGAGGGGAATTCACACTGAGTTGGTCACTCATTCATCGAATATATAATCGTACAAGTAATATAGGTGGCTTAAAATGATATTCATGTCCATATTGATAAAGAGTAAGGTACAATTATCAAGGATGCATGGCTGTATCTGCCAAGAGAAGTTGCGTGATCATGCGGCTCAAGTTTATATGCATTTTATTATTTCTCATGTGTAAATTATGTAATTCTTGTATTTGTTAATATAGACACATTGTTTATATAAGTCATTTGGGCAGCCGTTTATATATTTTGAATGTAAGTGCAAAATTTTCCTTTATATTTGATTTGTCCTTCTTCTACTAAACTGCTAACTCTGAAAGAAAAGGAAAAGACCAAAAATACCTGAATTTGACTATCTTTAAAAGTTAACACTTGGGTTTTTGGAGAACGAGTCATATACTTGAGTTCCAAAAATACAGGGCATTACACCTCCATCCTATTATTTTCAATTTTTGTTGCTAAGAGCTAAAGCTTCGATATTTTTACCGTTCTTATTCCTTCGTGGGTGTTTCCCAAGATGTCCCACGCTTCCTTCTCCATTGTACAAGTGCATATGCGTTTAAATTCGTCAGAGGAAACTGCACAGTAAATAACATTGAGAGCTTTGACATTATAGGTATGCTCAATTCTCTCATTGGCACTCCTTTTGGATGGTTCTACCATCCAACACGACTTTTTCCATGGGAATTGTCCATCATTCTTCGACAACTTCCCAAACTGAATGGTCTAAGGACATTAAAAATGTCCTTATCTTAGACTTCCAATAGGCGTAGTTAGACCCGTTGAAGTACTGTGGTCGTATGACGACATTACCCTCTTGGTTAGATATCATTTTAAAGCTCCTTTGAATCTCGCTCTGGGTGGTTAAGCCTTTCAGGAGGAACCTTCTTTGGTATCACTAGATGATATATTGACAAAACCCCTGACAAAAGTAGAATTGGAAATCTCCAAAAGTCCATTGGGGTATGTGTGACATAGGTAATTATCGGCTTGAAGGGAATCAATGACATATCCAAGGAATTATAGCCTCAGTTGGAAGTTTTGTTTGTTTGCTTTTTTGTTTATATTTTATGTATTATTTTTGGTGTCCTAGTTTAAGTGTACATTTATGCTCATTAAAGTTCTATTTTTATGTACATCTCAAGTCTAGAGTCAGAATCATGAAAATATGAACACACACAATTGTATGTCTGGCTTCAATGAGACCTTCAATAACACTTCGATGTCATCGAAGTTTAAACTTCAATGTCTTCGAAGGTGTTCGATGTCATCTAACTGTCTATGACATTAACAAAACAGCGCACTATGGTTCATTTCAAATTGTGTTTTTGGGTTTTGTCTCCTCTGAAGCATACTCCTGCACTATTACTCTGAGTCTTCAAGCTATCCAACTCTTCCAATCTTTGATTCTCTGGAAGAAATCCCTTCGGTTTACTCATATTTCATCCATTTTTGAAGTGGTAGGCCATCTTTTCACTGATCTAATTTCAAATCTCCCCATTTTCATTGAGATCAATGTTTTTTTTTTCTTGTTTTCCTTTCCTAGTCTTCCTACATTGTCCCTAGCATCTTCCAGTTTGATCTTTGCAAGGTGCCCACAACAAGTGAAACTTCTTGACCCATGAGGGTTAAGAAGCTTTACCCCGCACCAGGCTGATAGGGCCAAGCGTCATATGCCGTCTCCCTCACCCTCACCATCGGTTCGGAGTGAAGATCCTCCTATCTCTCCAAACCAACTGACCAATAAGCTCCTTAAAAAATATTAAGGTCAGAAGGTGATTTTGGAAAGAAATGTGAATGTTTCTTGTGTCCAGCCATATGGAATTGATTCCATGTTGGCTACAATAGGTTGGGAAAACTTTTTGAAAATTGGGGGAATGACTCGTACAAATCTTGTTTATCAATTCCTATCCCGGTGTCAGAAGACTACTCTCCATCCTCCTTCCATCGAGGTCGATGTGGGAACTAGTGTTATCAAGATCACTCCAGGGTGCATTACGTCAATGATCAATGTTCTATTATCCCGAGTAGTACAACCTGACTATGATCTCAATTCTCTTGAAGTTCGGTCTATAATGACCAAGTTCTTATGTAATGGGAAGGATGAGCCATGGGTCCATGACAATGCCCTGCGGTCATCCCATATGCTGAGTTAGTACTGTGTCCTTCATTCTATTTACAAATGCATGCCATAAGGGACCAAATAGGGTCGACTTCACTCCATTCATGGTAGACATCCTTTATAATGTTGGGGAGGGCATTCAGCTATGCCTTCCTACAATCATTTTGCACCAAATCACGATGCTAGTCAGGGGGAGTAGACCCACTCACCTCCCTTTCGGCTATCTTATCTGTTTGCTGGTATGAGACTATGGCTTCACTACTACATCCGATGCGCCCGTGCTTGCGCCACGCATCACCACCAACAATATCAACGAGATGTAGCTGTTGGCGCTTACAACAACACATGCCGGGACCGATACACCGACTTCAGCGGCTGCCGCACCGACGTCAACCAGACTAGTACCGAGGTGACACAGCCACAGGAGCCCTCCATACAGGCCACTCCCAATTCTGCCGCTACATGACGATACATGAGGTAGCACGATCACTTGGATATACTATTGATGGAGCAGACGTGACAGGGGGAGTGTCTTACCAGACTCGAACAAATGGTCTAGACACTCCAGTGTGTGATTATCCATGTGTGAATGAATCTATAAATAAATATATATATATATATATATATATATATATATATATATATATATTGCCAATCACTGACAAAAAGGGGGATAAACATACTCCCATCAAATGTTTCGGTCCATCCTTTTGGAAACATTGGTGTTGTAGGAAGTTAGGGGGAGCATTGAAGAATTCATAGTGCAAGTGTCTTGAGTTTTTGTAAATCATGTACATTTTTCTCCAAGACATGTAAGTCCAATTTTTATCGAGTTGTATAGGTCTTTGTTAGGTTTTGTCACGTAATTGACAAAGGAGGAGATTGCAAGTACCTAGTTTGTCAATTAGCATGACTTATGAGTCTTAGAGTAAGGACAAAGAAGAATTAAGATTGAAGACTCGAGGGTTGAACGCATCCGATTTAAGACAAAGTAAGAAAATTGTAAGACCTCATCAAAGCCTAAACCAAAACTCTCTGAACATAACCCTCTATCTAGCCTACACATTCTAGGAAAAACAATCTTTAAGAATACTAGAAAGTTGAGTGGTTCAAAAGTTTGTGTAAAATGAATCATCTCAAAACAGACATTTTTGATGACATCGAAGTCAACTCAATGGCATCGAGCTTACAGCACAAATTATCCAGCAACAAATTGATTAAATTTTGGCATCGAAGCCACTTCGATGGCATCGAAGGACTCTTCTATGGCATCGAACATGTATTCAATGACATCGAAAAAGTGCTCAAATTGTCCAGCGACTTAAAGTTAAATATTTGGATTTTTACGATGGCAACGAAGGGACCTTCGATGTCATCAAAGGTCAGCTCGATGCCATCGAACTTAGACCCCAAGTTGTCCAGCAACCTCAAGTTAAAATTTTGGATTTTCTTGATAGCATCGATCAAGCCTTCGATGGCATCGAAGGACCTCATCGATGACATCAAATATCACTCAATGACATAGAGAGAAATGCAGAAACTATCCAACAACATTTCAAATATAATTTGGAATTTATTGATGCCATCGAAGGTCATTTGATGACATCAAAGGGACACTTTGATGCTATCAAAGACCCTTCGATGACATCGAAAATGATGAATTTTTGCCCTTTTTTTACCATTGCAATCCTTTCTATATATTCAAAAAGAGGTTTCTTACCAATTTGGTGAATTATTGAGAGAGCCTTGAGTGAGTGAATACTCATAGTTAATACCTCCCTTCCCAAAGATGCCTTTCCTCATGGAGTTCATCATTCAATCATTGTCTTAAAGACATTCATTGAAGCATTCAAAGCTTAGATTGAACAATGAACTCCAACATTAATTAATGCTCTAACAACCATAATTATCGAAAAATCTCTATGCTAGCTAGTATTGAATGCTTAGCCATGTGAATCCTTAATTAGTTCACAAAGACCCCTCAATACCTAGTTAGGATTTACCAAACCCTTAACCCAACAACCTCAGTATCTTCAATGGCATATCATTATCCAGTTGCGTTATAAGGGAACTGAAGATTCTCAAAGATTAAAGAATATCTTCATCAAGACGCTTAATGGGGGTCATCCACTTTTCAGTAAGAAAGTATTTTGAGTCTGTATTGTCTGGAAACCATTCCTTATATAGGATTGGGTTTCAGAGTTTGAATTTCTAAACTCAACAAGTCCTTGTGTAGTCCTCCGATGGGTGAGTACATTTTTGTGTCATTGTGTAGGACCTCTTAAGTTCTTGTGTAGGACTTAGTAATACCTTGTGTAGGCCATCGACAGATGAAAAATGTAAACCTTGTATAGGTTGTGAAGGTTTATGATGAACCTGATTTAAAACCATTTGAATAGTGAAATCCGACACTCCAAGAGAGAGTGGATCAGCTGGGAGTGGAGTAGGCACGAGTTGAACCACTATACATCATGTGCATTGTGATGAATGATTTAAATCTTTATTTGTTATGTTTGGTTGAAGAATGTACACTGTTTATTTTTTCATGCCCCAAACTCGAAAATCGGGCTCACAAAATTTTTTATTGCCGAATCCAGTGTCGACAGCCTCCGTAGTACCCCATTCTCGGCTCCCAGCACTCATATGCCAGATTCTGATCCTGGGATCCTACAAGGAGGATTTTTCAACATGAATTTGTCTCATAAGAAGCATAACCTAGATAGAAACAACATCACCACATATCCACTATAATCAAAATCTTTAAGTACAATACATAAAAGGGGAAATACAAGATAGATATTAAAGTTCTAGAAGCTCAGCTGCATGCTCCTACCTCAGCTCGGCTACGTCCTATTGTCACTTACAGGCATCTATCGTGCATAAGCTTATAAAAAGCTTAGAGGGTGGTGTACGCGTGTGCACAACGCAAGTGCCAAGTATACAATACAAGTCCATAAATCATACAATGTTAGAAATACTGGCAAGTTCATGAGTCATATGATATTAGAGTAAGCAGAAATACTGACAAGTGCATGAGTCATACAATTTCAAAGTAAGTAGAAATACTGACAAGTCCATGAGTCATACAATATCAGAGTAAGCAGAAATACTGACAAGTCCATGAGTCATACAATATTAGAGTCCGTAATACAGATCGGCTATGCAATGTAGGGTTCTGGTAAACCAAATGCCATGTGATTGGGATGCAATGCAATATACGGTGCGAAAGAAATGACCAAGCTAGAGTGTGAAGTTGGGATGATAGTATGTGGTATCACAGGCTATGGGGTCCATCACAAGGGACTTCTATCCAAACCAGTCACATACCTAAATTTGGATAGCCGGACCCCATGTGGTAAACTTTTAATCTCAGGTTGGTCGCACACCCCAACCGAAATCCTGGCCATCGCAAAGGTACACATAACGATTTGGTAGCGCACCGCCAGCCCGAGTGGATAGTGAATGAATGAATGAATGAGTCAAATGCTGAGTTCGCAACTCCTGCTAGTAAGTCCTCATATTAGTATTGTACATCTTTGGGATCATCACCGGGGTCTAGTACACTCAACGCCGCTTGCCACCCCATCAAGCACATAATACAACTGGGTAAGTGGAAGAGACCTCACTATTCGCCTACCAATATCGGCTCAGCTCATCGATAGTGAACCCATTTGTGAGCTGGTCAGACTCAGCATAATATTGCTTACTCCCTCAGGCGGGTAAGGCCACACCCCCCTCCCAACTGACCACGACACACTAGGAGACACGGCCTACTAGTATACGGCCATCGAGCGCTCATATATATTCACTCAGTTTAGACGTTAGAGCATCCCCTGGCCTCAGGGGTTTAGGGATTTTCACTCAAAGACATCTATCACGCCCTAATGCTAGAACCAAACATTTTCGGTGTCCCATCTGGCCATCCACGATATGCTTGTGGAGGCCACAACTCTGATGTCGCTAGGGCGTATGATAGTCATATCACAAAATGTGAGGTACATGAGTCATACCATCCAGTCATGCATCAAACCTACACATACCGCGCGCTCATGTGGGGTAACTCCATCTCAAAGGGAGTCCCATAAACAATCATCCTAATGGCACATATTATGCTCAATCACTCCTCATAACAAGCATGTAGATGATGCGTATGAACATGTATCATGAAGTATACCAAGCATGATTATAATCACATACATCATGGTGGGCCGGTTTAAGATGGCCCATGGCCCATATAAGTAAATGGGTGGTGTGCACATAATCACCTACACATGGTGAGCCTCACACCTTCACAATTGAGCTTCACACATATAATAGGCCTCACGCATATAATGGTCCTCACACATATAATGGGCCTCATACATCAGAATTGGGTCTCATATAATCACAATGAGCCTCATACAATCACAACGGGCCTCATACCATCACAATGGGTCTCATACAATCATAATGAGTCTCATACAATCACAATGTGCCTCATACAATCACAATGGGCCTCATACCATAATAATAGGTCTCATACAATCATAATGGGCCTCATGCAATCACACAATGGGCCCATATAATCACGATGGGCCTCATATAATCACAATGGGCCTCATACCATCACAATGGGTCTTATACAATCATAATGAGTCTCATACAATCCTAATGTGCCTCATACAATCACAATGGGCCTCATACCATAATAATGGGCCTCATACAATCACAATGGGCCTCATGCAATCATACAATGGGCCTCATATAATCACAATGAGCCTCATGTAATCACACAATGGGCCTCATACAATCACGATGGGCCTTATATAATCACAATGGGCCTCTCATGGTCACAATGGGCCTCATATAATCACAATGGGCCTCATGCAATCACACAATGGGCCTCTTACAATCATGATGGCCTCTTATAATCACAATAAACCTCACAATGACCTTATATAACCATAATGTTTTGCTAACACATACTCAGTACGTATACTAACATAGTCGTAATTAATAATCAGCCTATATATGGCGAGGTTCATAGAAGGACAACAAATCTAATTCATAACATGAGGATCGGTCCTCAATAGTGGATATACTAAATCTGATACCACCGGCCCTTCCATCTACAGTGATGATGTAATCTCCTCATATCAAGGGTGGGCCTAGATGACCTACTCATATCAAGAATGGGCTTAAGATCAAGGAGTGGGCTTCTTTGTTCGTCCCATTATATAGCAATCTGGGCTTCCTAAGTGCCCAATAGGCACAAAATGGGCTCTACAAATCATGGTGGAAGCACAATCCATAATGGGGGCCCAACAGTTTGGGGTTAGGCCAATAAGGTGAGATGGGTCATACTAATAATAGTAGGGGCCCAATGATTTGGGTTAGCCCACTAAGAGGGGATGAGAGTGGGCCTATCAACGGGCCTTAGGGAGGATTACAATGTGGACATTTAACTACCATTGCTCTTACAATGTGGACATTTAACCACCATTGCTCCCAAGGTATGGCCTATTTAGAACATATCCTATAATGGGGGTCCAAGGTCCTTATACTAACTAGGAGATAGATGGGCACCATGAACATTGTCATACTCATCATGGTGGACTCACGTATCACAATTAGGCCTCATTTATACAATGCAATGGGCCATACATCACAATGGGCCTCACACAAGGGCCTCATATACATCACATTGGGCCGCACTCATGTGCCTCATATACATCACATTGGGCCTCACTCATGGGGGCCTCAAATACATCACAATGGGCCTCATATCTGGGCCTTAAGGACATCACAATGGGCCTCATATTTGGGCCTTAAGGACATCACAATGGGCCTCATATCTGGGCCTCAAACACATCACAATAGGCCTTATATATGGGCCTCAAATACATCACAATGGGCCTCATATCTGGGCCTTAAATACATCATATTGAGCCTCACTACATGGGCCACATATACATCACAATGGACCTCGCTCAAGGGCCTCATACACATACCATTGGGTCTCACACAAAGGCATCATATCCATCATAATAGGCCTCACCAAATGGGCCACATATTCATCATATTGGGCCTCACACAAGGCCCATGGGTTAGGCACATGCGATGGGTAGTGTGTGTATCACATACAACATAGTGGGCCTGACGGGGTAGCCCATATAGTCCAGGAAAATAAGTGGGCAACATGAATATAGAGCACACACATCATTGTGGACCTGTATGATGGGCCCTGTACGTCCAGCAAGTAGGCCTTGCATGATCAGCAGGCGAGCCCTACATGATCAGTAGGTGGCCCTACATGTCCAGTAAACGGAGGGATGACGTGGGTAGAAACATACATCATGGGAGGTTCCACCGTCCAACAGGTTGGACGATGTGGACGTACAACACATATATCATGGTGGGGCCCACATCCTAGCAGGTGGACGGGCGGCCTGGATATACAATACATACACTAAAGGTAGGCCCCACCCCACACGTGCCACATGTGTAGGGTGGGCCCCACAATCCAGCAAAGGGACAGACGATCTGGGTATAACATATACCTCACAATTAGGCTCACAGAACTTGCTAACATCAATACAGTAGCTATATAGCTGCTGTAAGGTACACCGGCCAATCCATTTTCCACAGTAGGTGGGTCCCTCATGGGGCCCACCATAATATAATATTATTATTTATATTATATTCATTTTTATATATTTTTTATTTTATTTTATTTTTATTTCTATAGCTGCTGCTGCTCCAGTGTCTAGCGTCTAGTGGACTGGATGGTGTGGACTGCCACACATGCAGCAGGCCCCACCGTCCATGATCCCATGGAGTGTGGATGCAATACACACATATATCAAGGTGGGGTCCACGTCAATGGTCCACCAATCTCCAGGATCAAGCTGATACTTGTGTTTCCTTCGATGGATGGTCCTACACGACCGGCCGGTCATGCAGGTCCATCCTTAGTCAATCAGGGTGGCCCACTTGCTAGACAACAAGGTTAGAACATACACATCACGGTAGTGTCCATGAGGTGGGCCACACGGCCCTAAAACAAGCTGATATAGGTGGTTTCCCTCTGAATAGGCCAGCTCGAAAATGTTTAGCAAGGTGGATAGTAATGGTGTCTCACTGCTGGACGGTTTGGATCCCTTCATAGATTCCTCAGGTAGACCATAAAATATGGGAAAGAGATAGAGAGAGAGAGAGAGAGAGAGAGAGAAGCACCCACCTCTCTAACTTCTCCTTCTTCTTCCACCTATAGTATCTAGAGCTCCAAGAGGGTTAATTTAATGGTTGAGATGGGATCTTGATGGTTGGATTAGGAGGTTTTTGGCTGCAATGGGGTTGGTCTATGGGAGTTCTCTCATGGACATTGGGAGCTCTCTCTCTTGCTAGGGATGAGAAAGTGAGGAAGAAAGAGGGAGGAAGAGAGAGATAAGAGAGAGAGAAGGAAAATGATGGCTTTATAAGGCCATCATTAGCTTTAACTCATGGGGAAGAGAAAAGGAATGATTGTTGCTAAGTAATCATTACCTAGCATGGGGTGATGACATCACCCCATGATGGCCTAGGAAATTGTGCCATATGGGATAGGTGGGTCCCGCAACATGCGGTCCACAACCATTATAATGCGTGGGCCACATCTCATGATCTAAGCGTTGCATTGACGCACAAGACACAATGTTGGAACCGCGGTGACGACGCGGTCGCAATGGTATAGGTCTCGGGTTGAGTCAACTTGGGTCGACGGGATGTGACTCAAGGTCGCGTGCAAATGTTATCCACCCGTCGTGGGTCGCCAGAATTCGACTGATAGGACCGCGGGATCCTACAGAACACAATGGTCACTAGGACACAGGCTTGACATATTTTCTGGAGAAAACTTATTTGACAAAAGACATGAATAATGTGTTTCACTAAGTAGACTTCATTTCTACGTTTCTTCTCACTTGGATTCATTTACTCTTGTATTTAAAAGTAAGTGCATGTTAATTTTTTAGTTAAAATTTGAAAAGTCCTATTCACCCCCTCTTGGATATTAGGCATATCTTTAAGCTTCGCTTGCGGCAGTGAAACCATAATTTCAAAACCCTCTCAAATGTCCAAGGAATGGATCTCATATATAAAGAAATATAGTTTCCAATGGTCAAAAGAAAGGAAAAAATGGATAGTCTTCGGTCACAATAAATTAGATAAGAAAACAGGTGGACAAACTTAGGCACTTTCAGTCACATTAAAGGTCTTTGGTTGCACCAAAGCCAATTACAGGATTCTTCGGTTGGAGCCGAATAATGTTGAATTATGTCCCAACACATTGTCTTGTTTTATCTATTTTTGGTCGGACTGAAGGTGGGTTCGGTCGGACTGAAGGTTGCTGAAATTATGTAGTTTTTCCAACAACGCAGGACCTCTAAGGCCAATCTAAGGATGATCAATTTATGCTTCTATGACTCAAGGGATAATCAGTAAAAGATTTACCTATTAGGTTTAAAATCATTTAGAGGTTTAGGTTGTTTGGATTCAAGGGTTAGAGTCACCAATGCATCATATTTACATATTCTTTGCTCTTTGATGCTCCACCTTCAATTATATCTTCGGTTTTCAGATTTCAAGGATTCAACCGACTATATGACACAAGGATTCATGTGATTAACAAATAAGGTATATAAATCAGTGCATTAACAATAATCTTAAGTTTTTTTTTTTAAAAAAAAAAAAAGAAAAAAAAAACAAAGGTCCGTGAGCAAACAACATATTATTCTTTTAGTGTAAGTAGGTGCACCAAATATCATGAACTAATGATTAATCAGTCTTACCTCTTAACAAGATTTCACAATATTTTATGAAATTTAGTGCAACCGAAGACACCTTTACATATTTTATCCAAATATAAAATATTTATTATAAGCACAACTTGGCCGAGTCTTCAAAAGTCAACTCAGCCGTGCAGTTGAGCCAAAAACGAAGGTTTTGGATTCTAGGGATGCTCGGCATGGTTGTCGAGAGGATAGGTGGAAGCCTTGTCTAGAACCCCTCTACCATGAGGCAGCTCCAGCCGGTCAGACTGTCGGCCTGTGCATCCCACGTCCAAAGGCATGTGGTGGAGCTTATTTATAGTAGAGATAATAAACAAATTTCTCTGTCGGGAAGTTCCTGGAGAGATTTTTAAATTTGAGAGATTTCTTTTCCTTACAATTTCATTGTGAAAATGGCTGAAAATAAAATATTTAAAAATATTTCTAAATTACTAAATAAATTTAAAACATAAATATTTTTATTTATAAAACAAATACCACAACATTTTTACTATTTTTGAGTTAATGTGTATAGAAAAATATAATACTTTAAAAGCTGCCAAGCTTTCGAATATCTCGTTTGGTGTATTTCTCACTACAGTGGCTGATATTCCTGACCCCGGTGACTTTTGTCAAACTTGGGGTTGGTGGATGTCTACTCGGAGAGAGAGAGAGATAGTTATCATTTCACCAAACAGTGTAACGCAAGAGAGAGACAGAGTTATCATTTCACCAAACAGTGTAACGCAATAAAGAAGGAGAGTGAGTGAGTGTGAATTATCATTTCACCAAACAGTGTAACGCAATAAAGAATGTCATCATTTTGCCACATGTGAGTCTGGGAAGCGGATTGCGTCCTGCCCCCGCTGGATGGAATACGAGTAAACTCTGTGGGGTCCACCGTGATTTATCTATTTTATCCATTCTGTCCATTCATTTTACTACATAATTTTAAGTATGGAGCTAAAAAAATGAAGCATATCCAAACCTCAAGTGGACCACACTGCAGGAAACAGTGTGAATTGAACATCTACCGTTGAAATTTCTCTGGGCCTATGGAAGTTCTGAATCAAGCTGGAATTTGTGTTTTTCCTTTCATCCAAGTTTGTGTGACCTTATAAAGAGGTTGAATGGAAAATAAACATCCTAATGGTCCTAAGATTTCAACAGTGGGAATCATTTTCACCGCTTCATCCTGTGGTGTGGTCCACCTGAGCCTTTTAACCTCGTTTTTTAAATCATATTATAAAATTACCTGCAATATTAGACCAACAGAGATAGATATATCCCATATATCACGGTGGGCTTCACAGAGCTCCCCTCCCAGGACCGATTCCATCCAGGCAGGAGTAGGACGCAATCCGCTATGACAAGCAACCTTTTCACATTGAATTATCTATGCTGCTAATTGACTGCTTAAATATCCAAATGAAACCACAAAACATTATGGTAATGACACAGTTGGTGCCCTGAATATGACACCAGGGCTGTCATGCTGAAATCATGGTCTGATACAAGGCAAAAGTAAAAAATTGCAAATGCCTGTATGTGATGCTTCCTATTTTGGTGGACCAAATTGTTTTGATTGAATTAGATTCAGAGTTCGTCCATTGGATTTATAAGTGATGAGCATGATAGTGGGCTCCACTTGATGTGATAGTATAATAAGACTAGAGGAATCATTTTCAAGTATAGGAAGTTATTAAGTCATCGTCCTGTGCTGCTTTAAGTTCTTTTGTGATTAATTATGTTTTTTATTTTGTAATTAGGTAGTTATAAGTATTATATGGTTGAGATGTTTTAGTCAAGGTTGGCAAGCTTGACTAATTTGGATAGTGTGTTTTGAGTTTATAATGTTCCACACATAAGTTGTAAGTCCTAAAATGCAAACATCATGTCCTGCCCAGAGTATGAAAACAATCCCCATTTTGGGGAGTGGGGTGCTGTCATAGTTCATCACCATTTTACTCTTCGGCCCTACACATGAGCGTGGATTGAGTACTACACCCATCAAGACCGACCTAGAGAGAGAAATCGCCCACAATATGTATATGTTTTATCCAAGTTGTCCATCTATTTTAACAGATTCTTTTAAGGCATGAGCCTAAAAATTAGGAGGCAGATTGAAGCTTCAAGTGGACTACCATGGACCACAACACAAGAAGCAACGGGATTGAACTCCTACATTTGTAAACTTCCTACTGCCCACCGTGATGCTTATTTGCCTTTCAACCTGCTCACAAGGTCAAATAGACCTGGATGAAGGGAAAACATAAATATCAGTTAGATCCAAGAATTCTGTAACCTCCAAGAAGTTTTCAACCGTAGCCTTTCAAGCCCCACTGCTTGGTGTGGCATGGTCCACTTGAGCCTTCAATACGCCTCATTTTTGGACTTATGACATAAAATGATCTGTCAAAACAGATTAAAAATATAACATCACGATCAGCCCTACAAAGCCCTGATTGAACTGTCCATATGTAGCTAGGTCCTGGCAAGGGTATTACCTAATCTGCGTCCCCCACACACGGCATAGTTGTAGGACAAACCAAACCGTCCAAATCACTTTAGCCACTAGTAGGTCGAGCATTATGCAAAAATTACGTGGAGCATATGATAGTAACCATCGATATTCCCTTGTAATTTGGACCACTCGCTGTTTTACATTTAACCATTCAGTTGAAAAACATGTGGTTAAAATTACTTGATCATTGTGATTCTAGATATAATACTTCATTTACAATGCACCTGCTATTTGGATGGTCTGGACGGGCGTACATGACTGCCACATTTGTGGATGACTCACTACCACACTTGGATATGATGGAACTTTAACCTTTGAATCTAGATTATCCTTCACTGATCCAAGTTGCTTACATGACAAGTCTCACTTTTTTACAATAGAAAAGGTTAAAGAAAAATAGAGCTGACCTGACGAATGAGACAGGTGGTGAAAAGATTATCAGAACGGACCCTCTGAACTACCAAAAGGCTAGAAAAGATGAGCTGAGAGACTCAATGGCTGATCTAAAATAGTTAAACTGGTTTGGAAATAAGACTCATTAATAGACTTATAGATCTCGACTACAAGCACCAATCTTAACCTCGGATGCCGACCTTGACCTTGGATGTCGACTCCGACCTTGGGTACCGACTTCAATCTCGGGTACTAACCTCGAACTTAGATACCGACCTCAGCCTCGGGTACTGACCTCGAACTCGGATACCGACCTCGATCTTAGAATAGAAATATCCAGAGTGAATCATGCACCTTGTATGGGTGAGATTCTTAAATAAAGTATCGGTCGAAGATCACATCAATCGAGGCATAATCAGATAAATATCGAAGAGCAGATTCCAACTCCAAAATGAACCCCTCCAGTGTATCCAACAAATTTACTTAGATATGCAGGTCATTTAAAAAGCCTATAAATATACCCTCTGCCATGGGTAAAAGGTATGCACAACCACTTCAATTCTACTACGCCTACTGTGCCTGACTTAGGCATTAGAGGGGCCCTAGCCACAACCGCCACTCCTAGTATCTTCTTGTTCTCAACACCTTTACAGGCATTTGGAGGCTCGTAGGACATGAAGCAGGATTGACCAGATTTAAGCATCAACAGTTTGGTGTTGTCTGTGGGAAAGACAGTAAAGTCGTTCAAAAGTTACCATCATATTCACTCTACAATGGCTAAAGGAAGGAAAAGGGCTTAGCCACAATCACTGAACTAATCCCTATGCCGGAGGAACAGTTCGAGGATCCTCAAGCCCTACGTTCAGACCAATACACCGACCCCCTCCAGTAGTGGCCATGCAAAGGTCTCATAACAAAGGAGGTCAGCTCATCTCCTTGGAAAACCAAGTTAAGGTCTTGGCTAGGAATGTGGATTGGATAATGCATATATTAGAGAGGCAGCAGCTGCTCCCCGACCAAGGCACGAAAGTGGGCGCAGCTGCCGAGTAATCCTGACCTCACCAGGTTCTTCATGATCCACCCGTAATGAAGGACTGCCCAATATAATACGGGCAAGCCCTCACGCATTTCATGGGTATGAGCCTGCTTGCTGAGTCCGACTTACACCATACCTTGGAAAAAAGAAGGTGAGGGAAGGCTCCCGAGTTTGTGGCAGAAAGTGAGGTTCTATAGGCAGCAGAACTGAAGGAAATCTAAGACCAGTTCAACGACATCCAGTAGGCGTGCCGGGCAAAGGACCCTGCCACCGTCAATGCTCTGCTTAAGGAGGCTGAGCCCCCATTCACGGATGACATCATGCGATCTCAACTACCACATAGGTTCTGGATGCTCCAAATAACTCCCTACACAAGGTTATGGGATCCATTTGAGCATCTAGAATCCTTTCGAGCATAGATGGAAATTTACGATGCTTCTGGACCTGTGATGTGTAGAGCATTTTCCTTGACTTTAATAGGTGCTACATGTAAATGTTACAGACACCTGAAGCCTAAGTCCATCAACTCGTTCGCTCAGCTTAGAAAGGCCTTCATTACTCAGTTCATCGGTGGAAAAGACCAGAGAAAACCTATAACTCACCTCTTCACCATAACATAGAGAGAGGACGAGCTTTTATGTGACTACATTATCCGCTTCAATGCTGAAGTAGTTCAAGTCGACAGCTACTCTAACCAAATAGCTCTTACAGCCATTATGGCCGGCCTCAAACATAGGAAATTTCTCTTCTCGATCGGAAAGAATCCCCGACTACTCTCATTAACCTACTCAACCAAGCTTAAAAATATTCAAACGTGGAGGAGCTCTTCAGTGCACGAAGGGCTACTCATGTTGGAAACAGCTTGGCAAGAAACATAAAGTGAAAAAGAGAGGGGGAGCCTTCCGTTATTAATGCCAAGAGGAAAAGGGAAAGCGATCAAAGTAGTAGCCTATGACCCAACCGACATTCGGAAAGTCACTTCCATGAATACACTTCCTTAAACACCATGCCAAAGTAGGTACTTAGGAAATTTTGGGCTGAAAAAGGAAACTCGATGACCGAGCCAAACCAGTCAATCAAGCTTAGCAATGAGGCTCATCAACTAACCCTGACCTTGACCTAGGGTACCAAGCTCGACCTCAGGTACTGAGGGACCTATTGACTAGAAGACATGAAGGGTTGGTTAGCTCTTACCTCACTCATGGAATGTCAAGCACCGAAAAATCAATTATCCTTAAGAAATAAAGTTTCCTTTTCTACAGCATTACGACTAGTCTCGATTGTCCACATCAGTGCAAAGCTACTCTTATCGACGCGCGACTATAAGAAAACTCCCTTATTGAAAGGGAAAAAAGTTCTTTTTCTACTATTTTGTCTACTAGTTATGTGGCCTAAAAATCTACACGCTCGACTATTAGCTATAAATCTACATGCTCGACTATCGACTAAAAATCTACATGCTCGACTATCAGCTATAAATTTACATGCTCGACTATCGGATATAAATCTATATGCTCGACTATCGACTATAAATCTACATGCTCGACTATTTACTATAAATCTAAATGCTCGACTTCGCGACTATAAACCTATATGCTTGACTATCGTATCTACTTAACTCATCATACATGACCACCCACACATAAAGGTAAAACAATGCTCGCCACTCTGTGCATGACTCCTTGATCATAACGACATGCGTTGTCCCTTTTTGATTCCTACCTTGATCATTAGGTGATAAAATTGAGAAACACGGATGGAATGAGATGAACTCCCATAGTTAGAAGTTCAGAATCTCCCACTCATACATCAGTTCAAATTTGCTTAATTTTTGAGCTCGTGAACTTGGAATTCAAAAGTTGGGGGCAACTGTTGTCGGGCTTGTGTCCTAGTGACCATTTCATTTCTTAGGATCTCGCGATCTGTCCCGTTAAACTCTGACAACCCGTGACCCGTAGATAATATTTACGCGCAACTCTAAGTCACATCCTATAAACCCAAGTCCACTCAACTTGAGACCTATGTCATTACAACCGCATCGTCGCCATGGTTCCAAGGCCACGTCTTGTGTGTTAATCCGATATTTAGATAGTGAGATCCGGCCCTCGCATTATCCTGACCATTGATCATACATTGTGGGACCCATGGTGTCCATGCCCATTTCCCTAGGAAATCATGTGGGTGATGTCACCCTAGCTAAGCCTAGGATGACATCATCCTACCCCCATAGACCCCATGCCTCTTACACCCCTATGAGTGCTAGCCCATGATTCTCTTACACCCTATCCCACTTAGCTAGGAGAGAGAGGCTAGCTACCCTACTCCCCTACCCCCACTAACTCTCTCTCTCTCTCTCTCTCTCTCTCTCTATCTCTCTCTCTCGCTCTCTCTCTCTCCCCTTCATCTCTCTCTTTCCCTCTTTCATTCTCCATTGTTGCAAGTGCTTGGATATCCCAAGCTATCCCAAAACCAGCACCTTGCATTCTCCTATGCCCCCTCATCCAACTATCCAAAGACAATCTCAACCATTGAAACATCTTCCTTGGCCCACTAGGATCCCATTGGTGGAAGAAGGAGCTTGAGATTTGAAGGTGGGTGTTCTCTAGAGTTAGATCTTACTCTCTTCCTTAGATATCTTTATTTTCTTTGCATGGGGACTTGAAGGACCCACCAATCTATGGTGGAGATCCTCCATGATCCTCTAGATGTGGCCTTTCGCTAATCTCGTTGCATGCATGAGCCATGGTGGGACCATTTGTAACGTCACGGAAAAATCTGTACAAAGATCCAAGGACCACCTCGGGTAGAGATCACTAAGGACCAAATCCTTCAGAAATTAGACGAGAATTAGCTAAGTGTTAAACTAGATTATCTGTGAAATCAGCTCTAACTACTTTAAATATGAACCGCAAGACTAAAAACTAGTAGAACCGTTAATGCTTCATTACCTAAAAACCTAGGATCAATCTCTAAACCTCGTTCCTCTCGGGAGCATCTCGAAACTCCATATCAGACCTACACTGCGCGTAGAAAGTACGATTACTGTGAAATCATACGGTTATGACTGCCTTAATGGGCTTGACTACCACCTCGAAAATTAAGTCTAGATAGTATCCCGAAACGCACAACTTGAGCCCGGAGCGAAGTGTGTGAGAAACATGAATACCTTTAGAAAATGAACTGAAACTTAAGTGAATTGAGTCGTTCGCTTACAGGTCAAATCTAAGGTTTCAAACCGTCATATTCTGACCCAACTACACCCTCGAATCAGGAAAAATTTCCAAAACAGGTTAATGTACTTGTGGCCTGGATCGAGTAACGGTGACCGTGAATAGAAATTGATCTTCCGTGGTCGATCTGTAAATTTGATCGGACCAAAAACTTAACCTAGCATAGATCCATCATCAGGAAACTTCCCCCAGACCGTACGCAAAAAAAGGGCCTCCAGATGTGCTCCGTTGGACCGAAACAATTAACTTTTGGCTATAACCTAAGTATACCATGGCCCTGGGGCCATTTAAATCAGTCCTGGGCCTATATAAGGGCCTTAAACCCTCTCTCTCCCTTGCCATACGAATTTTAAAACCCTAAGAGAGAAAAGAGAAAAAGAAAGTGAGGAGAAGAGAGAGAGAGAGTTAGGGTTTGTTCCTGGGATTCGATCCCACCACTCCATGTGCTTAGCTACCGCTTCCGTGTCGCTATACTGGCGATTCTGATTCCATTTTCAGGTAAGAAATCCTAACCCTAATCTGTTTTAGGGATTCAAATAGAGTAAATGATGACGTAGCTAACTTATTTCATGCTATAGGTTGCTGTTGTGCCATAGGCGAGGACTTAGTATTTAAACTGAGTTCGTTACGAGTCTACCGGCGAAAGGTGCAGACTATAAACATTTAGGTTATGGTTTTCAAGGCTTTCATTGTCAGTTAATAATTTATGACTGACTTGATTGCTATCACATGCATTTAGATACGATGTCTTCCGTATATTACACACACACACACACACACACACACACACACACACATATATATATATATATAAACTATGTTGATTATTAATGCATTCTACATATTTGTTGAAATGTTTGAATGAATATGGAGTTATGGTTTGTGCTTGTTATGATTGATGTTTAAGAATAGATGATTATTGTACGTATGGCAACTCCCTTGTGAAAGGAATTGTTATAATATACGTTATAATTGATTTATTACATGTGTGATGATATGTGTAGTCTAAGTGTTTGGTAAAATGCCTGAATGAGAAAATACTCATTGAAATGTATTTAATGAGGGTGTTGAGATAGGATTCTCAATCACCTTATCTATAGCTACAGTTTCCTTCATGTAACCTATCTTACTACTACGTTATTTATGGATGTAATGCCTATGTATGATAACAGGTGCTATGTGTTTGTTAAAATGCTCAAATGGGATTTATATTTAGATTGTTGTCACATACTGTTTGACTATCACATATGAATACCTATTGTGTTTGGATATGATTGGGATTATTGCGTAGTCCAGGCAATCGGTAACGATTCCCGAATTAGTGGTCGATGTCGATTCGCCACACAATACATGTTCGATGAATCCGAGTCGTACGCTGCTTGTCGATAGTGGTTAGGCCACACGGAATGCTTATGCACTCTATGTCGATTAATTCAACGTACGCTCGGACCAGTCGAGCTTGTTAAGTAACCCGATTGGCCTAATGTATGTTCACCATGTATGAATGCTACTGCTTGAATCTAAGGTACCAAACTCACCAGTGAAAAGCCCGTTTAACCTCGGTACCTCGATCCGCTAAGATTCATGAGCCGGGCATGGTGGTATGGGACATCGTGGTCGAGCTGTCAGCCTACGCTAGGGCGACGAGCCTCCCCGTAGTGTCTAGTAAGCAAACCAAACTCGTGAGCTGAATACGGTGGTATGGGACACTGTATTCAACCTATCGGCCTATGCTAAGGCAACGAGCCTTTCCCATAGTGACCTCGAGTATAAACTAAGGCATACGCTGTGGTGATGAGCCCTTTGTAGTGACCTGAACTTGCTTATCCACTGCTTTCTAAATCAGGGGTGACGTTGCCCTATAAGTTGCCTTTCGTATGTTATTAACTAGGATTGATGACCCTAAAGGGATCATCGTTTGGGTCAATGATATAAAGGGAGGTACCTTAGCTTCTCGAATATGCTGTTTGAATAAGCCTAAATAAGAACTTGGTTAACACGATCATGCATTCGCATTGCACGGTGCTTTGGCAAGGAAGTGCATGTGTCTGGAGTGGTGCATGCCATGATCGTGAGATGATGTCGCTGAGGGAGTCTAGGCGAGGGCATACATCATTCTCACATACCATTTTTGTATTAACAAGAGTACTTAGGCTATGATTGTTGTACTGCTTTATCATTACTGCTTGATTGAGTTGATAACATGTTAACCTTTGCCTTATAGTACCACTAAGTTGATCACTCACTCCCACTCTAGGACAGTGTTTTAAAACACCAACCAAACTCTAGTTTAGTTGCAGATGATGGCGATGCTTATGAGGCGGAGCTTGATTTTTATGACGACAAGGAGTTCTCCTACATGCAGTTATCAGGCGTGTCTATGTAGACCATGTTCTAATCGGCGAGGATTACTAGGATGTTGACTAGATGACATTACACATTTTGTATATTTTAGAATTTTACATGTAATTAATTGACCTGGTAACATGATCATACTTAGGAGACTTACAATCACTTATATGTTCTATATACTTATCACAGTCTTCCGCTTGCATAATCTAACTGTCTCTGGAGTATGATATGCTGATTTGGTATAATCCTACTAATATTTAATGTACTAATATAGACAATATTTAATCATCATTATCTATATTGCATAAGTGATGTGTTGGAACTTGGGAGTTGGGCTCCTGCTCGACCTCCTATTTTCAGGGCGTTACAAGTTCGTATCAAAGCATGATTTGGATTAAACTGGACCTAGGTTATGGTCACATGATGCACGCTAACGTATTTTGACTTAGGTGGGGGTGATAAAATGTAGAAATAGTCTTAAGATTCCAAGCTTCACCAGTCGACGAAATGGACCGAAACTGACCTGAATTTCACCCTGTATGCATATAAGATCATGTAAAAATGATCCAAACCCCTTTCTAAACTGTCAATCAACAAGTTTAGGTAAGAATTAGATGTATTCCACACTTAAACAAATTGAAAAGCATGAATATACTCGAGATGGAACCCGAAACCACTCAAATGGATTTTAGGGCCTAAACGATGCAAATCGGGGGGACCCAAAGTGGACCCCGCACCTTTCTAGCACCCCCGGGGGGGGGGGGGGATGCCATCACCGGAGGGGTGAGCCATCGCCAGATTGACCAGAGACAGGTGATGCCATCGCCGGATCGGCGAGCCCTCGTCACTCGGACAGATCGGGCTGGTCAGGCCAACGTGGGCCGGTCGGGCCGGCTCGTGTACAAAGCTATGAGCCCCACGAAATTGTGTGGGGATGCCTCTTTTATCCCCATTTGCTTCATTTCTCTCCTTCTTACCCCTTCAAGCTTTCCAAACTTCTCAAAAGCCCCTTTTTCCATCTCAAATCCCCCTCCATTCTACCATCTTCTTCATTTGTTTCTTCACTCCTACCCATTTCCACCATTCTCTCCAAAACTCATCCCATACACTTCCCATTTTCCTTACTTTCTTACTCATTTTAGCACAAAGTCCATAACTTTGTGTCTCATATTTCTAAGACTTCCAAATCCCTCATATTCCTAAGTTTTTCTTGCTTACATGGCTCTTCTTGAGCTTATAACGGCTATTTTCTCCATTTCCATGTTTCTTTCTCTCGTGGGGAAGAAGAGGGCTCCTACGGATGAAGTCGGGCCTAGCCGCCCTACCCATTCAAGGAGGCAGAAAGGCGCCAAGGCTAGTATAAGCATTGATCGGGAGATAAGGACAAAGTAGGACCTCGATCCCCAGTCTCCTCTCGAAAGAGCTCTACTAACGGACCCATCGCTGGAGCCTCTACAATTCAAGATCCCCGTAGCAAGGTGGGAAGCAGTTGTAGATGTCCGTCTTATATCTCGGCTCTTGGGAATACCGTGTGGTGAGGTACATGCTAGTGAGGATTATTTCAGGAGTGAGCATGAAAGAGACCGCCGTACGTAATTCCTTTGTGGCCAACTGGCCCATTGGAATCCAAACCATACCCTCTTAGCGTCCAAGATGACCGACGACTTCTGCCTTCTCCACCACATCTTCACGCACGACATGTATTCCAGGTGGAGCAATCGCAGCGAGTGTACACGCTTGATGGTGGACTTCTTGTACCATGCTGGGTAGGGAGACAAGCTATGCTTGCCTACCTTCATCCTATGAGAGATAGTCCTCACCGCCCGTTCTACTAAAACAGCCAATTCACTTCCATTTGTTTGACTCATATGAAAGCTTGCTCATGAGTTCGACTACAGACTTTGCCCTGATGTGGTGGTGCTGATTCACTTTATAAATGACACCACACTTAGCAACATGAAGATTGGGCCGCTACAACGACGTGTTGGGTCCGAGGATGAGGAAAGTAGCGACGGGGCTGAGGAGAGTGAAGAAGAAGAGGAAGAGGAAGAAAATGAGATAGAGGAAGAGGAGGCCCAGGACACTGATGAGGGCTCTCCTCCTGCTACATGGGTGCATGACAATGATCGGGCTGCTATGGAAGCCCACTTGACTCAACTTGATGAGGGCCAGGCTACCCTATGACAGGTGGTCGGTGAGACCTGGGCCTTCGTGAAGCAAAAGTTCAAGAAGGTGTCTCGCACCTCAAAGGTTATCTTGTGTTGCCTACAGGATAAGGGTGCACCTCCACGCCAGATTCAAACGACTAGTCGTACATGTAGTCATCTTTTGGTTTGCTTTGTTGCTTGTTTTCCTGTTTATATGTATAGCCTTGATAGGCTTAGTAATGTGGTAAAGTGGTTTGTAGGTTTCAGTGTGCGAAACGTTGCTTAGATTAGCTCACATGCATCTTCTATCATGATCCATGTAATACTACATCTCATGTATTGTGACAATTTTGGTAAATGAAATGCATGAAGCTTCTTTGAATTTAAAATGTGAATGATGTGTGTATGCGTGTATGATCTTAGGCTGAATCTGACATAGGTTTCGCCCTATGTTGTATATAGGGAATGCCACCTAAGAGCACGCGGAGTATGGCACGTTTCACACTTGGTGACTCAATTGACGGGGCTTCTCCCCTAAGCGACAGCGACAAGGACCCCAGTTCAGGCTCGACCCACGAGACTATGCAGGATTCTCAGCTAGCCACTGGCCCCACTAATGGGCCGACACCTGTTGCACCACCAGTTCTTGAATAGAACTGTGCATCTACCTCGACGTCGCATGTGCCTCAGTCGGCTCTTCCTATTGATAGGTTGTAGCAGATGATGCTCTTGATGCAGTAGCAGCAATAATTTTTTACCACCATCACAGGGGCCTTTTACCCAGAGCATAGGTGTGGTTCCACCTGCATCATTTGTGCACCCTGCTGGCAATGTAGGTGCTAGTGGCTTGTTTGAGCGATTCTAGTGCTTTTGACCTCCTACATTTATGGGTACTCACAGACCCGAGGAGGCCGAGTATTGGCTTAACCGCATCTCTAAGATGCTGAAATCATTGCACTGCACTGAGGCAGAGCAGGAGGAGTTGGTCACCTACATGTTCGAGAAGGAGGCCAGCATTTGGTGGGATAGTGTCCTTCAGACTATTGCTGTTGGATACGTATGAACGTGGGCAGCCTTTGAGACCCGCTTTCATGAGAAGTACTTTCTCCTCACGTATCGACATGAGAAGGAGAGTAAGTTTCTTCGCCTTCATCAGGGAGGGATGAAAGTGGCAGAGTACGGGAATAGATTCACAGAGCTGGATAGGTATGCTCCATTGATATTAGTTGATCAGCCGATGCAGATGCGGCAGTTTTCTGAGGGCCTATGGCCCGAGATACGCTCTAAGATGTGTTGCGCTAGCATATCCACCTATGTTAAGCTAATGGGCATGTCTCTAAGAGCAGACTAGGATGGGGATAGGCTATCCCGCACGCGTGCACCCATGGGTCAGAGGCCTCGACCAGATCTACCCAGCCGACCGTTCCTCGGTAAGAGGCTGCGTGCAGATTCGCCTCCTAGGCTTACGGCTCCACCGACACAGCCAAGGTGACCTGATATATGGTGCACCTACTGTAAGAGGTTGGGCTACGCTGACACCTACCGCTTCACCAGGATGAGGGACAACGGCTTCTCACCGCCTCAGAGGATCAACCGCCAGCTTTCTCAAGCTATCTCAACTCCACCTCTATAGTTTGCACCAGCAAATCCATCTTTTCGGCCGCTTGCATCTCAATTCAAGCAGCCTCAACGGCCCATGGTACCACAACTGAACCGTTCTCAGCAGGCTCATGTGCATTCACTTATAGCTGAGGCATCCGTGACAGAAGTTACAGCCCCGATAGCTTTTGAAGTCATGGCTCACGTTCAAGGTACACCAGTCTTCTTATTAGTGGGCACTAGTTCCATTATCTCTATAGTATCATGCACTGAAGTTAAGGGACTAGGGTTAGAAACTAGTCCTATGGTTGGGTTGAGACTCCTTACTGCCACGAGGACTTTCTCAGACTCTACCAAGATGTGTAGGGGTTGTTCAATAGACCTAAGGAGCAGAATAGTACTTGTTGACCTGATAGTCGCTCCATTGTGTCACTATGATGACATTCTTGGTATGGATTGTCTCACGGAGATGAAGACAGAGATCAATTGTGACACTAGGGTGGTGACAGCCCATGGACGTAAGGGCACGACCTTTACATTCCCAGTGTAGGTCAGTTAGTACTAAAATCAGTTGTTACGCTACCTTATTAGAGAATGTTGATGGTTCGACTTTGGGGAACACGCCAGTAGTTCAGTATTTCTCGGACGTGTTCAAGACAATACCTGGCTTACCTCCCCAACGCGAGATCGATTTTACTATCGACCTTATGCCTGGTTCGACACCCATTTCATTACCCACGTATCACATGCCTCCATGTGAAATGAAGGAATTAAGAACAGATCGATGATCTGTTGGATGCAGGCTTTATACGGCTTAGTGTGTCTCCTTGGGGAGCACCTATGTTGTTCGTGAAAAAGAAGGATGGATCTCTACGATTGTGTATTGATTATCGCAGGTTGAACCAAGTGACAGTGAGGAACAAGTATCATTTGCCCAAGACAGTTGATTTGTTCGATCAGTTGAAGGGGGCACAATATTTTTTGAAGATCGATTTACAGTCAGGGTATCACCAGTTGCGCGTCAGGGAGGAGGACTTGTAGAAGATAGCTTTTAGGACCAATTTTGGGCACTACGAGTTCCTTGTGATGTCGTTTAGACTCACAAACGTACCGGCCGTGTTCATGGACCTGATGAACCGGGTGTTTCGGGCGTATCTGTATTGATTTGTCATCGTATTCATAGATGACATCCTGATATACTCCAGGAGTCGGGAAGATCACGAGGAACACCTGTGAGTAGTCTTTGATACTCTCAAGAAGAACCAATTGTTTGCACAGTATAAGAAGTGTGACTTCTGGAAAGAAGTCAAGTTCCTGGGACATGTGGTGTCCAAGGAAGGAATAGCTGTGGACCTTGCTAAGGTAACCACAGTTCAGGAATGGGAGCAGCCCGGTTCAGTTACTGAGGTAAGGAGTTTTCTTGGCCTGATAGGTTACTATCGACGGTTCATTCGGGACTTTTCTAAGATAGCTAGACCATTGTCACAGCTGACTCGGAAAGATCTCAAGTTCGCCTGGAACGAGAAGGCCAAAGCAGCTTTTCAGGAGCTGAAGGACATGTTGACGTCCTCCCCTGTGCTAGTATTGCCAGAGCAAGGGGTCAAGTATATAATATACACCGACGCCTCTTGTGTGGGTTTAGGTTGTGTTCTGATACAGAAGGACAGGGTTATTGCCTATGCATCGTAAAAGTTGAGGAAACACGAGGAGAACTACCCTATGCATGACTTGGAGTTAGTAGCCGTTATCTTTGCATTGAAGCTCTGGAGACATTACCTTTACGGAGAGGAGTTCGAGCTCTTTTGCGATCACATGAGCCTTAAGTACATATTCACACAGAGGGACTTAAATATGAGGTAACGGCGATGGATAGAAACCTTGAAGGACTTCAAGTTTGAGGTCTCTAACCATCCTGGCAAGGCTAACCTTGTGGCAGATGCATTGAGCCGCAAGAAGACAATAGCATTTACAGCTTTGCTGATGATAGCAGAGTGGGATATGGTAGAGTTTGTGCCGGACTTTGAGCAGAAACTTACGGTAGAAGAGCCATTCGAGAGCATCACACATATTCGGGTTCAGCCACTCATTGATGATAGGATTATTGCAGCTCAGGGGGACGATGAGCTATTGGTAAAGATGAGAGAGCAGGTTAGTGATGATGTAGACTCGGAATGAAGAGTTGGTAGGATGGGGCTTTACATTATCGTGGCCGCCTATGCGTCTCATATCTTCATGACTTGAGGAAGTTCTCGAGGCTACTCACAATATGAGGATGGCAATGCATCCTAGCAGTACGAAGATGTACCACGACATGAAGCGCTCATACTGGTGGGATAACATGAAGGCCCACATAGCAGATTATGTGTCTCGTTGTCTCACATGCCAACAGGTCAAGGCAAAGCATCGGCGACCTCCTAGTTTACTTCATCCAATACCCATAGCTAAGTGGAAATGGGATTTCATTTCCATGGATTTTATCTCAGGGCTACCGAAGATGAGGAAAGGACATGATTCCATATGGGTGATTGCAGACCGATTGATGAAATCGGCTCATTTTCTCCCTATCAGAGTTTCGAACTCCGCAAACGAGTTGGCTGGGTTGTATATCAAGGAGATTGTGTATCTACATGGAGTTCCTATGGAGATCGCGTCGAACCGAGACACACGATTCACATCTATCTTCTGAACTCGTATCCAGGAAGCAATGGGTATGAAACTGAAGTTCAGTACCATGTTCCACCCACAGGCTGACAGGCAGAAGGAATGGGTAAATCAGGTGTTGAAAGATATGTTGCGAGCTTGTGTGCTAGATTTTAAGGACAGTTGGGACGACTATCTTCCTTATGCAGAGTTCGCTTATAACAACAGTTTTCAGGCGAGTATTGGCATGACTCCCTATGAGGCCTTGTATGGGCATCCCTGTCAGGCACCGCATTGCTAGACAGAGGTTGGCGAGAAGAGTTTGATTGGCCTGGAGTTAGTACAGGAGACTTCAGAGAAGATTGACATTATCAGGTGTCGACTTCTGACAGCACAGAGCAGATAGAAGAGCTATGCCGATACGAGGCAGTGACAGTTAGAGTTTAAGGTTGAGGACCACATATTCCTGAAAGTTTTCCCGATGAAGGGAGTCCTTCAGTTTGGTAAGAAGGGGAAGCTCACACCGAGATTTATTGGCCTATTCCAGATACTGGATCGAGTGGGTGTGGTAGCGTACCGCCTAGCTTTGCCCACACCACTCGTAGGCGTGCACAACGTATTTCATGTGTCAATGTTGAAGAAATACATTCCTGACCCTTCCCACATTATCAGATGGGAGCAGGTACAGTTGAATGAAGATGCTACTTATATACTGCGACCGACGTGTATTCTAGAGTAGGTGTTGCACAGTAAAGTGATTCCAATTGTGAAGGTTCTGTGGACACACCACACTGAGGAAGAGGCTACTTGGGAAACAGAAGCTGAGGTTCGCAAGAACTACCCTCAGATTCTCGAGGAGTACGAAAAGTTACTAATTTCGAGGATAAAATTTTTCTTTAAGGGGGGTAGATTGTAACGTCTCGAAAAAATTCGTACAAAGACCCAAGGACCACCTAAGGCAGAGATCACTAAAGACCAAATCCTTTAGAAATTAGACAAGAATTAACTAAGTGTTAAACTCGATTATCTGTGAAATTAGCTCTAACCACTTTAAATACGAACTGCAAGATCCAAAACTAGCAGAACCGTTAATGCTTCATTACCTAAAAACCTAGGATCAATCTCTAAACCCCGTTGCTCTCGGAAGCATTGCGAAACTCCATATCGGACCTGGACCGCACGTCGAAAGTCCGATTACTGCGAAATCATATAGTTATGACCGCCTTAATGAGCTTGACTACCACCTTAAAAATCAAGTCCAGATAGTATTCTAAAATGCATAAGTTGAGCCCAAAACGAAGTGTGTGAGAAACACGAATACCTTTAGAAAATGAACTGAAACTTAAGTGAATTGAGTCGTTCACTTGCAGGTCAAATCTAAGGTTTCAGACCGTCAGATTCTAACCCAGCTACACCCTTGGATCAGGAAAAATTTTCAACACAGGTCAGTGTACTTGTGGCCCTGATCGAGTAACGGTGACTGTTGAACTGAAACTGATCCTCCGCGGTTGATCTGTAAATCCGATCGGAACTTAGCGTAGATCCATCATCAGGGAACTTTTCCCAGAACGTACGTAGAAAAGGGGCCTCCAGATGTGCTTCGTTAGACTGAAACAACCAACTTTTGGCTATAACCTAAGTATACCATGGCCCTGGGGCCATTTACAACAGTCCTGGGCCTATATAAGGGCCTTAAACCCTCTCTCTCCCTTGCCATATGAATTTTAAAACCCTAGGAGAGAGAAGAGAGAAAAGAGAAGAAGAAAGTGAGGAGAAGAGAGCTAGAGAGAGAGTTAGGGTTTGTTCCTGGGATTCGATCCCACCACTCCACGTGCTTAGCTACCGCTTCCATGTCGCTATACTGGCGATTCCAATTCCATTTTCAGGTAAGAAATCCTAACCCTATTCTGTTTTAGGGATTCAAATAGAGTAAATGGTGAAGTATCTAACCTATTTCGTGCTATAGGTTACCGTTGTGCCGTAGACGAGGACTTAGTGTTTAAACTGAGTTCGTTACAAGTCTACTGGCAAAAGGTGCGGACTAAAAACGTTTAGGTTATGGTTTTCAAAGCTTTCAATGCCAGTTAATGATTTATGACTGACTTGATTGCTATCACATGTGTTTAGATATGATGTCTTCCGTATATTACATATATATATATATATATATAAACTATGTTGATTATTAATGCATTTTACGTGTTTGTTGAAATGTTTGAATGAATATGGAGTTATGGTTTGTGCTTGTTATGATTGATGTTTAAGAATACATGATTGTTGTACGTATGGCAACTCCCTTGTAAAAGGAATTATTATAATATACGTTATAACTAATTTATTACATGTGTGTTGATATGTGTAGTCTAAGTGTTTAGTAAAATGCCTGAATGAGAAAATGCTCGTTGAAATGTATTTAATGAGGGTTTTGAGATAGGATTCTCAATCACCATATCTATAGCTACAGTTTCCTTCATTTAACCTATCTTACTACTACGTTATTTATGGATGTAATGCCTATGTATGATAATAGGTGTTATGTGTTTGTTAAAATACTCAAATGAGATTTATATTTAGATTGTTGTCACATGCTATTTGACTATCACATATGAATGCCTATTGTGTTTCGGTATGATTGGGACTATTGCGTGCATACATCATTATCGCATACCATTTGGGTCAATGATATAAAGGGAGGTACCTTAGCTAGGATTGACGACCCTAGAGGGATCATCGTTTGGGTCGGTGATATAAAGGGAGGTACCTTAGCTTCCCGAATATGCTGTTTAAATATGCCTAAATAAGAACTTGGCTAACACGATCATACATATGCATTGCATGGTGCTTTGGCGAGGAAGTGCACGTGTTCGGAGTGGTGCATGCCGCGATCGTGAAATGATGTCGCTGAGGGAGTGTAGGCGAGGGCATACATCATTATCGCATACCATTTTTTGCATTAACAAGAGTACTTAGGCTATGATTGTTGTACTACTTTATCATTACTGCTTGATTGAGTTGATAACATGTTAACCTTTGCCTTATAGTACCACTAAATTGATCACTCACTCCCACTCTGGGACGGTGTTTTAAAATACCAACCAGACTCTAGTTTAATTGCAGACGATGGCGATGCTTATGAGGCGGAGCCTGAGTTTTATGACGATGACGAGGAGTTCTCTTACATGCAGTTATCAGGCGAGTCTATGTAGACCATGTTCTGATCAACGGGGATTATTGGGATGTTGATTAGATGACATTACACATTTTATATATTTTGGAATTTTACATGTAATTAATTGACCTGATAACATGATCATACTCAGGAGACTTACGATCACTTATATGTTCTATATACTTATCACAGTCTTCCGCTTGCGTAATCTTACTATCTCTGGAGTATTATATGCTGATTTAGTATAATCCTACTCATGTTTAATGCACTAATACAGAAAAAATTTAATCATCATTATCTATGTTGCATAAGTGATGTGTTGGAACTCGGGAGTTGGGCTCCTACTCGACCCCCGATTTTCACGGCGTTACACCATTCTCCATGGACCCCACCATGATGGTTTTTACTTTAATCCATACCTTTTAAGGGTCATCTAGACCCCTGATTTACATGGTGGGGGTGGTATCCCTACCTCAGATTTTTTTAATGTTATGTCGGGCCCATGTGTGCATGGGACCCATATGTGATTGTATGGTGTAGATCATAGTGGCGGAGTCCCTCTTCTATTGGCCAATTCCTCTCTCTCTCTCTCTCTCTCTCTCTCTCTCTCTCTCTCTCTCTCAACATCTCCTATTTTTCCTAATGATCATGGCCCATCTGATATGCTCAGCACATCTAGATCGTCCAATAGGGTGGGATGCCCTTGCTGTCCAATTTTCTAGAAGCAGGTCGGCCCACCTTACTGTCATGTCTTACATGTAAAGGTCTGATGCATGTGGGCCTTGGTCTGAGTGTGTGGGGCCCATCTAGGTGGTCCAATCTTAATGTAAATGGTGTTATTTATTTTTTTTCCAGCAAGCCTTTGGCCTGAAATTGGATAGCAACAGATTTTTCTCCAGGTCCATTTGATGTTTGTAGAGGGGTTTTGCTTTGATTTTATATGGAATTTATGTGTTGGGATGATGCATGTGGACCCCACCTTAATGATCATTAGCACCAGGCCCCCCTAATCTAGGTATTTTATACCCTGGTCGTCTATCTGTGGGTCCAACCATGCTGACTGTCCATCAGGGTTGTCCCACTTAGATGGTCGGTTTTGGGCAGGGAAATCACAAATATCAGCTTGAGATCAAGTTGGTGAGCCACATGTGGACCCACCTTGATGTATGTGGGATGTCCACACCGTCTAGCCGTGGGACGTGCTGGATGCCCATAGTGTATGTTTCCATCCACGCCATCCGTCCCCTTGGATATGAGACCCACCTTAATGTGTTGTCAACGCCGTCAGCCCCCTGGATGTGGGACCCATTTGATGCATGTTTTATCCTCAGCCGTCTAACCCTTGAATGTCTAGATTGACTGGACTGCTGCTGGACTTTTAGTCCAGTAGTAGGCCCACTTCCTTGTATGATAAACACCTTAAACAAAATTTGGGCCCCTTTGATGCCTTGTTAGGCCTACCTTTCATCTGATTGTATAAGGGCCAGATTGCCCAGATTTTCTGAATGTTTAAGGGGCCAGATGGGCTGAATATCCAGCCTTAGAATTCCTATAGTGAGGTGTTATCCATCTATTATGGTGGACTATATGGGCCGATTTGTAAACCACTATGTTGAGTATATTGTACACTTGGCCCAACTATATTTTTGGATCTTATGGGCTGCCCAAAGAGGCCCAACATGTTGGATGTGCTAAACATAACCTACCTTAGCATTTTTTTATGACTTTGGGTTGCCCCATGTGGCCCACCTTAATATATGTGGGCTGTGGGTTGACTCAAGAGGCCCAATATTGATGTATGAGATAATATGAGTGAAGCCCATTTATTTTCCAGCCATTATGAGGGCAATTGGCTGTTTCATTAGGCCATTGTGTGAGGCCCATTATGATGTATATTAGGCCCCTGTGTGAGGCCCATTGTGAAGTATATTAGGCCCTTGTGTGAGGCCCATTGTGAAGTATATTCGGCCCTTGTGTGAGGCCCATTGTGATGTATATGAGGCCCTTATGTGAGGCCATTGGCCCCACTATATGTTTGGCTCTATGTGGGCCACTCCTTGGGAGCAATGTTGGTAAATTGTCCACATTGTATGGGCAATGATGGTTAAATGTCCACATTGTGACCTTCCCTTAGGCCCATTGTTAGGCCCATTCTCATCCATCTCTAAGTGGGTTGACCCAAATCATTGGGTCCCATTGATATTTACATGATCCATCTATTCATATTGAGCTAACCCAAAATGTTGGGCCTCCATTAGTTGCTAGTAGGATCATTTTAATCTTGAAGTCCATCTAGGACTTATTTGAGCCCCCTAAAGAATCTAGCGGGTTATATGATAGTATGGAGAAGGAAGCCCGTTCCAGATCCTTAAGAATATAAGTAGGCCACTTAGGCCCAACCTTGATATGAGGAGAGTACATCATAATCGTACGAGTGTGCTTATTATAACTTCATGATACATGCCCATGCACATCATTTGTGTGTTTGTTATGAGATGTGGTCGACCATTGCACATGCCATTGGGAAGATTATTTATGGGACTCCCTGATAGACGGAGTTGCCCTACATGAGCGTGCGGTATACGCAGGATTGATGCATGACTGGATAGTATGACTCATGTATCTTGCATTGTGTGATATAAAAATTGTTTGCCCTAGTGACATCAGGGTTATGGTCTCCACAGGCATATCATGAATGGCAGGATTGGACACCGAAAATACTTGTTAAAGCACGGGGGCGCCATAGATGTCCCAGGGTGAAAGTCTCCAAACCCTTATGGTACCATGGAGGATGCTCTAATGTCTAAACTGAGTGGATGTATGAGAGCATGAGGGCCGAATATCAGGAGGCCGCTCACTGTGTCATGGTCAGTTGGAATGGGTGTGGCCTTACGCACCCAAGGATAGGGAAAATGCTAGGTTGAGTTCGACCAGCTCGTAAATGGGTCCACTATCGACGTGCCGGGTAGATATCGGCTGACTACTAATTAAGTGGGTAGTGTGGTCTCTTTCACTTGCATAGTTATACATCCAATATAGGGCGACAATCTGGTGTATAGTGTACTAGACCTCAGTGATATTCCAGAGATGAATTTATTGATGTGAGGATTCAGATGAGATTTTGTATGCTTGAGTTACACCTCGCATATGACATTGGTCCTTTAAGCCTTGCATCGCATAGCCTTGATATGGCCGATAGCATTCACGCCTTGCATCGCAGAGCCTTAGTATGGCAGATAGTATTCATGCCTTGAATCGCATAGCCTTGGTATGACTGTTAGCATTCATGGACTTATCAGATAATTTCGCATTACTCTAATATTGAATACTTAGCACTTACCTTGTGCACACACTTACACCACCTTTAAGCTTTCTATAAGCTTATGCACGATTAATGCATGCAAGTGACGTCAGGACGTCGTAGCAGCACTGAGCTAGGAGCGTGCCACAGAGCTTCTGGAGTTTTTGTTATTATTATCATTGTATTTCCTTTTTCACATTGTACTCAAGTTTTCATTCATAGTGGATATGTGGTGATATTTTGGTTATTGTTTGTGGGTTATGCATATGGTCATACTTGTTATGAAATGAACTTATATTGAAATCCTCATTGTGATATCTCAGGATCGGAACCTGGTATATGGGTACCAGAATTCGAGAACGGAGTACGGAGGCTGTCGGCATTGGCTTGGGTGATCGAGAATTTTGTGAGCCCGCTTTTCGAGTTTAAGGTGTGACAACTATTATGGATAAAATTGAGCTGACCTAACGTATGAGACAAGTGGCAAAAATACCATTAGAACAAACTCTTTGAACTAGCAAAGGGCTAGAGAAGATGAGCTGAGAAAGGAGACTCAATGACCAAGTCGAAATGATTAAACATGTTTAGAAATAAGACTCATCAACAGACCTACAGATCTCGACTATAAGCACCAACCTCGACCTCAGGTACAGACCTCGACCTCGAGTACCAACCTTAACCTCAATTATCGACCTTGATCTCCGAATAAAAATATCCAGAGTTAATCCTGCACCATGTATGGGTGAGATTCCTGACAAAGTCTCAACCGAAGAGCACGCCAATCGAGGCATAATTGGATAAATATCCAAGAGGGTATTCCAACTCCAATACGGCCCCTCTAGCATATCTAGTAAATCTATTCAGATACGTAGACTGCCTAAAAAGCCTATAAATACACCCTCTATGATGGGTAAAAGGTACGCACAACTACTCATATTCTATTACGCCTATTGTGAGTTCATATGCCCGACTTAGGCATCGGAGAGGCCCCTCTCATAACTGACACTCCCATTGTCTTCTTGTTCTCAAAACCTTTGTAGGCATTCGGAGGCTCGCAAGATGTGAAGCAGGATCGACCAAATTTAAGCATTAACAGAAATATAAGCTCTTAGTTAAATTACTTCCACCCTTAAATGATGTGGCTCGTTTGCTTTGAACATAAACGGCCACATAATCTTTGTATACCTGATCAATTCCGTACATCTCACATCCAAGGAGAGGACTATCAAATAAATGGTTTGTGTTGTTGAAAAAGATCGAAATTCATGGTTAGTCAGAGGAGAGTATGGTGGTTCACATTCTTGTACTCTAGCTACATTAAAAGCACATAACTCAAAATTAAATGGTCCAAAATTTTAGACCCACTATTGATACCTCATCATCTTGAAACTGTATTTGTTGATTGAATGATCAATACCATTTAATTAAAAGTCATCTATGTAATGATTCTAACCATTGAATTTTTACAATGGTTCCTTAAATAACCACCTATCAAAAATTTGTTAGCTTAAATCCATGTAAATGTTTTGTATATAGACCTCTAAATTGGAGCCCATAATGTGGATAGTTTAATTTGAGTTTTGTAAGCACCACATGTACAATTTCATAGTGCTAGTGTGTTGATTATCACACTTTGTCGGAGAATCAAAATTTCTAGACATGCGGTTGAATGAGAACTATTACAGCCATAAGCAACAACCTAAAATAGCCATGGCAACACTGAAAGAAGAAGATTATAGATGAAGAAAGGAGAAGAAGAAGGAAGAAAGAGAAAAAGAGACAAGAAGAAATGAACTACGACGAAAGAAGAAGAGTATATGGCTCGTCAGGTTAAGAGACTCATCTAAGTGACTAAGTCATAATAAAAATTTACAATCACTTAATTCAATGCCGACAACCTCCTTAGTACCCTGTTCTCGGCTCCTGACACCCATATACTAGGTTCCGATCCTGGGATCCAACAAGGAGGATTTTCTATATAAATTTATTTCAGCATAACTCATGAACAATAACCAGAACGCCATCACAAAATTCAGTATGATAAAAAACTTGAAGTACAATGCGCATAAAGGGAAATACAATGATAATAATATCAAAAATCTAAAAGCTCCGCGGCACGCTCCTGCTCCAGCTCAGCTACGGCCTAGCGTCACCTACACGCATCAATCGTGCATAATCTTATAGAAAGGTTAGAGGGTGGTGTACGTGTGTGCACAATATAAGCGTGCTCAGGATGTAGTATGAGAGTAATGTGGAAACATACTGGCAAGTCCATGAATGCTAATAGCTATACCAAGGCTATGCGATGCAAAGCATAAATGCTATTGGCCATACCAAGGCTATGCGATGACAGGCCTACAGGGCTAATGTCATATGCGAGGTGCAACTCAAGCATACAAAATCTCATCTGAATCCTCATATTAATATAGTTCATTTCTGATATATATATATATATATATATATATATATATATATATATATATATATATATATATATCACCGAGGTCTAGTACACTATACACCAGATCGCCTCCCACTAGACATGCAACCATGCAAGTGGAAGAGACCTCACTATGCACCTACCAATATCCGCTCGGCACGGCGATAGCAAACTCATTTATGAGCTAGTCAAACTCAGCTTAGTTATGCCCCAAACCCTCAGGCGGATAAGGCCACACCCCCTTCTAACCGACCATGACACAGTAGGATACGCGGCCTACTAGTATATGGTCCTCGTGCGCTCATGTATCCACTCAGTCTCGATATTGGAGTTATTTTCTGGTACCATCGGGTTTAGAAATTTTTACATAGGGACATCTATGGCGCCCCGATGCTAGTAACAGTATTTTTAGGGTCCAATCCCGCCTCCATGATATGCTTGTGGAGGCTATGACCCTGATGTTGCTAGGGCATACAGAAATCATATCACACAAATGCGAGGTGCATGAATCATACTATCCAGTCATGCAGCAATCCTGTGCGTACCACGCACTCATGTGGGGCAACTCCGCCTATCAGGGAGTCCCATAAATAATCCACCCAATGGCATATGCTATGATCAATCATTCCTTATATCAAGCATATATATGATGCGTATGAGCATGAATCATGAAGCTATACTAAGCATACTCGTATGATGATGATTTACTTTCCTCATATCAAGGTTGGGCTTAGGTGGCCTACCTAAATTTTTAAGGATCCAGAACAGGCTTCCTTCTCCATATTATCATATAGCCCGCTAGTTTCCCTAGGGGGCCCAAATAAGTCCTAGATGGACTCTAAGATTAAAATAATCCTACTAGCAACCAATGGGGGCCCAACATTTTGGGTTAGCCCAATAAGGATAAATGGATCATACAATATCAATGGGGCCCAATGATTAGGGTCAACCTACTTAGAGAATGATGAGAATGGGCTTAACAAAGGCCTAAAGGAAGGTCACAATGTGGACATTTAACCATCGTTGTCCATCAATGTGGACATTTAACCAACATTGCTCCCAAGGAGTGGCCCACATAGAGCCAAACATATAGTGAGGCTCATGACCTCACACAAGGGCCTCATATACAACTTAATGAGCCTCACACACAGGCCCAATATATAACATAATGGGCCTCACCATATGGGCCACAAATACATCACATTAGGCTTCATTCAAAGGCCTCATATACATCACATCGAGCCTCACTAGATGGGCCACAAATACATCACATTGGGCCTCATTCAAAGGATTCATATACATCACTTGAGGCCTCATCATATGGGTATCATAAACATCATTACATACATCATGGTGGAATCACACATCACAATGGGCCTCATGTACATCACATCGGACCTCACATGCATCACATTGGGCCTCATTCATGAGTCTCATATACATCACATTGGGCCTCACTCATGGGCATCATATACATCACATTGGGCCTCACTCATGGGCCTCATATACATCACAATGAGCCTCACCATCTAGGCCTCAAATACATTATATTGGGCCTTACACAAGGGCCCATGGGCTAGGCACAAGGGTTGGATAGTGAGTGCATCACATACATCATAGTGGGTCTGGTGGGGCATCCTATATAGTCCAAAAAAATAAATGGATAGGGAGCTTACAATACATACATCAAGGTGGGCCTGTTGCAAAACAAAATGGGCCCCACCAGGTGGATATACAATGCATACATCATTATGGAGTCCACAATCAGGACGATGACGATAAAACACGTACATCATGGTGGGTCGTACCGTCCTGCCCATCAAGATGGTGCAGATATACCACACATACCTCAAGGTGGGCCCCACCCTCCACACGTGTAGCATATGTAGGGTGGGCCCATGTCCAGAAAATGGGCGGACGGAGTGAATATACAGCACATACATTACTATGGGTCCCACCATCCTTAGCGCTGGACGATGTGGATAAGACCCATACATCACAATTGGCCCCACATGGAACGTCCAAGAATGAACGGTGTGGAGAAACACATACATCAAAGGTGGGGCGTCCACATCCCAGCTGGACGGTGGAGGTCCCACACGTGCAGAGGGGGGTCCCACCATCCAGCAAATGGATGGACGGTGTAGATATAACAAATACATCACTGAGGTCGCCACCGTCCAAATGGATGGTGGGAATAAAATACATATATCACGGTGGGTCACACCGTCCCACGTGGATGGACAACCTAGATAAAACACATCCAGCATGGTGGGCCCACACAGATGAACAGATGGGATATAACACATATCTCATGATCGGACCCTCAGAACTTGCTGACATCAATCCAGCAGTTATATGCTACTGGGGTAAGGTACACCAGCCAATCTGTTTTCCCACAGTAGGTGGGTCCCATGTGGGGCCCACCATAATATAATATTATTTTTTTATTTATTTTTTATTGCCATAGTCCAACAACCACCGTCCAGTGGATTGGACGGTGTGGACTGCCACACGTGCAGCAGGCCCCACCGTCCAAGATTCCACGAACGGTGTGAATGTAAGACACATGCATCATATGTGGGTCCCACGTGGTTGGGCCACACGCATTGGGTCAACCTGATATTTGTGATTTCCCTCATCCAGGGCCTGCCAAAAAAAGGGCAGCAGCAAAGTGGGCCTCACAATCGGACAATGGTTAAAATACTTGCATCATGGGTGGGCCATACCATCAGGGGAGAGAGAGAGAGAGAGAGAGAGAGAGAGAGAGAGAGAGACGTGCGATGGAGGGGAGAGGCTCCACCACTATGAGCCCTCACTAGGTGGGCCATGTACATACAATACATACATCAAAATGGGCCTCACAACAAGTGGGCCTCAAATAGAAATCAAGGGTGAAAATCCTAATATCACCCATTGTTGGTCTTCTTCTTTAGCTCCTTGGACTCCTTAGCTTCTAGGCTTTCTCTTTGATGGTGGTTGATGAAGTTTGGATGGTTGGATGGTGAGATTGGGTGGTAGGGAGATGGGTCCTCTATTGGCTTCTTTTCTCTCCTTAAGACTTTTCTCTCATGGTAGCTTGGGAGATGGTAGAGAGAATGAGAGAGGAGAGGGTGTTGTAAGAGGGATGGGATAAGAGGAATGGGTGTATGTAAGGAACGGATGGGTGGTGTAAGGAAGAGTTGACTTTGGGGATGACTTGTGTAAGAGAGGGATGGGTGTGATGGGCGGAATGATGGGTTGTACTTGACTTGTGATTGATTGATTGATGTGATGGATTGGGTAGAGATTCTCTCAGGATTCGTAATAGGTAGCATTTCTTTGAAATATACGTGGGCCCACAACTCCTAACCTAGGTATCACATTGGTGTGCAAAACATGACATTGGAACTGCGGTGATGGCGCAATCGATAGTGTATAAGTCTCAGGTCGAGTTGACTCAGATCTATGGGATGTGACTTAGGGTCGACGCAAATGCCAATTACAGGTCGTAGGTTGCTGGAATTCGATGGGGAGGATGGCAGAAGTCTAAGGAATGGTACGGACTAGGATACGGGCCTTACAACAAAAGAAAATATGAAAAATAAATTAGAACAAAAGGATTGAAGAAGAATGTCTCCATGGAAGCTCACCCCCCCTTGCTCTCTCTTAAGCCTTAATTTATACCTAGAATTGCTTAAAACACCCCTTTAAATAGGAAAATTATGTACTGACTTTGCACCAACTTTAATTTTCTACACTTTTATTGGTCTTTGGTTGCACTAAAGTCGCACCAAATGGAACCAAAGGTTCCTTCCGGTTACAACCAAATTTCTTCAAAACGTGTATAAACTCTCTATCTCCTTTCAATGGCACCGAACCTACCATCAGTGACACTGAACATCACTTCAATTACACTTAATAGTTGAGACGAATTTACTCTGAAAATCACTCTTTGTTACCGGACTGTTATTGGCACTTTCGGTCGAACCGAACATACCATCGGTGGGACCAAGTAGTTAGTTATTTCTATTACTTGATTGTGTGATTTTCTAGACTTTTCTCTATCTTTGGTACTTGGTTATCTTGGATCTTTGAAACTTGAAATCTTTATCTTTTGGTCTCCAAATCTCCAGTTCTTCACTGCCTTTGAGCTTGATATCTTTTTTAATCCTTAAATCAACCATTTAAGCATGTATTCAACTTTAGTTCCAAAATCACCTCACATGTAGAAAACATATCTTAATTTTCAGATCAATTTAGTACTTGAATGTAGCCGAAACAGTATAATCGAGGGGAAAATATGCAATATTTAAGCTTGTATCACATCCCCCAACCAGCATTTTGCTAGTCCCTAGTAAATTATGTAAAAGATATTTTGAAACCAAATAAATCGATTCATATAAACTCAATCAATTCTAAAAGCAATCAGGATTATAGAAATCCAAAGTACATTAATGTAAAGCATAACTTCCACCTAAACTCTAACACTTGGTAAATGTCCTAATATTTTTCAAACCATTAATCCTATAATTAAAAAAAAAAATTAAACATTAAGTTCTATGGGTGCATAGTGAAATCTATACTTAACACAACTAAATGTTTATACCTTTACTTTCATAATAACATTGATAATCAAAAGAGTATTTAGGATAACCAAAGCCTAAACTAAAACTTGCCTTATAGTTCAACAGTCTACTCTTTCAGCTTTTTATGATAATTATTTTTTAGCTAGGTAATACTCTTCTTTTTTTTTTTTTCTTTTTCTTTTCACTTGAACATAATCGACAAATTTTTCAGGCTTTGTTCCCATCATTCTCAATAATCATCAAGTTGACAATTCAATATCCAACTTTAAAACTTTAATGTGTAAGATAAATGTGACACGTGAATTACACGACTTAATTAATATTTAAACTTTTCAATCAAGAATTAATAACTTCAAACTCAATTTTGAAATCTATCAAATAACTAGAATCCAGGCTTTAAAATCCTTAACATTGGTATTTTTTCATTAGAATCTCTAAATTATTTTCAAAATCAATTAAATTCATGAAAAAAAAAAAATTTAAGCCAAATATTACTAAAATTCAGTACAAATTGAAGAATTGAAAATTTTCTAAAGGAAATCCTACCTCCCAACCTAAATTCTACATTTTCTCAATGTAAAAATGTATGTAATAAGAGCAAAATGAGAATAACAAAAATAAAGAGGAGTATGTGAAAGGTACCTGAAAGGCAATAAACATATAAGTGCTAGTGCGAATTCTTCTTAATTGGCGTTTCAACAAGTAAACTAAACTAACAAAGATGTCTAACCCTAGGAAAGTAATAGACTTCTAATTATAAACTGATAAACCCTAAATAAATAGGATCATCCTAAGGCATAGGTTCCTCCTTTGAAAAGTATCTTAACAAATTTCTTAATAAATGTTTCAACAAGATCATCCATAAGCCTACTTTATAGTAAGTTTGGATGTCTTAGAACATTAAGGTCCAAAGAAATATACAAACATCATTAAAAATTTTCATTTTATTATTATGAGGTGTTCAAAGAGTATAAAATTCACCTGTGGTAGAAAATTTTTCTTTGTCAGGGCACCTCGAAGAATAAGAGACTACAAATAATTGAAATTCAGTAAAATTAACTTTAGCCAACATAGTCTTTATGAAATCTGAAGTTTCAGTCTTTGGGTCAAATTCAAGCTTCTCCACATTTAGAATTGGCGGAAGAGGGATTTTCATATAGTTAGTGTCAGACACCAGGGTACAATCCCATAAGGCACTCACTATATCTCTAATCATAAGATTATATGAATCTGCAAAGTATGCCAATCATACTTCTAGAGGTACGAAAAATTTAGTTGGGAGAGGCTCATCATCCACAAATGTATCAATCAAGTTAACCTCGTGCATCACATTCTCATCCTCTTGCGGCTTGTGCAAATTAAACACATTTAGCTTTAAGTTCATATTCTTAAAGGATATCTTCATAATTCCATTCTAGTAATTTATTATAGCATTAGTGGTAGTTAGGAATGGTCGGCCCATAAATATAGGGATTTAAGTGCTTACATTCATAACCAGGTGGATATTCAAGATTATAAAGTCTATAGGGTAGTAGAACTTGTCAACTTAGACCAACACATCTTTAACCACTCATCTCGATATTCTAATTGAGTGCTCATCCAATTGTAGCGTTGTCTTTGTGGGTTTCAACTTTCTAAGGCCCAATTTCTCATTGAATGAGTATGGTATTAGATTAATACTTGCTCCAAGATCTAGAAGTTATGTTTTAACCCAGAAGTTTCCCATTATAGAAGAGATCGTACGACTTTCGGGATCCTTGTATTTTGGGGGAGTGTCTTGATTAATAATTTCACTCACCTGTTCTGTCAAGAAGTCTTTCTTATGTATGTTTAGCTTACACTTTACCGCATATAGATCCTTTAAGAATTTGACATAAGATGGAATCTATTTAATTACATCCAAAAAGGGGATGTTGATATTTAATTATTGAAAAACCTCTAAAATGTCTTATTTTTCACTTGGTCATTTTGATGAGGTATGAAGTTGGGGAAACAAGGCCATAGGCTTAGTCTCATGGTTCGGCTCTTTGTCATGTGAAGTATCACTAGATTTACCATCATCCTTCCAATTTATGGATTCCTTAGGTATATCAATCTTTTTAGGATTTTCTTTATTGACCTCTTTGCCACTTTTCAGGGTGGTAATGGATTTAGCATGTTCTAGATATTGAGATGAGGAATTGGGATCAATTATCTCAAATTGTCCCTTGGGGTTAGGTTGAGGTTGGGTTGGAAAGTTCTCTTTCTCCCTAACACTTAGGTGTGCGTCAATTCTTGCAACTAAAGTATTAAGTTCCCTTATGGCCTGCATAGTCCAACGATTGCATTGCATTTTTCCTTGCATAAATGCATTTGATGTATCCTCAAGGGTTCTCTTCGGTGGGGGTTGTGAAGCCCCATCATTGTGGTCATATGTGGGCAGGCACATGTGGGCGGGCGCACATGTGGGTGAGCCCCGAGGTAGCTAGAAGGCTCTTGTACACATAGTGAAGGTGGAACTTTGTCCCATATCGGAAGCATCATCCAAAGTTGTGGTGGCTATAAGTTGGATTCCTTCCTTAATAGGCATGATGCGTTTTAAATCGGTGAGCTTCGATAAAGTGAACAATATAATGTGCTGCGGGGATGGGCCTTACAAATGGTATCAGAGCTGAGGACGGCTCTGCCCTTAGTGGGGGGTTATTGTGACCCCCCCATCATTGTGGTTACATGTGGGCAAGCACACGTGGGTAGGCGCATATGTGGGTGGCCCCCGAGGTGGCTGGCAGGCAGCCTATTGTGCGTTTGGCAGGCTACTGTGCATATAGTGAAGGTGGGACTTTGTCCCACATCAGAAGTATTGTCCGAAGTTGTGGTGACTATAAGTTGGGTTCCTTCCTTAATAGGCATGATGCATTTTAAATCCGTGAGCTTCAGTAAAGCAGACAATATCATGTGTTGTAGGGACGGGCCTTATAGAGGTATTTGTGGTATACTAGTAGACGGCCCTTGAGAATAATTGTTTGCATTCGCAATTGGTCCATTCCTCCAACTAAGATTCAGATGATTCCACCAATCAAGAGTATGTGTTAGAATTTGGTGCATTAAGGGGGCATTGATAACCATTAAGGGTGCATTAAGGGGGCATTTGAGCATGCAACACCTCTTAAAAAGCAGGGACTACAGGACAATCCTCAATTCGGTGAGAAACACTCTCGCAAATACCACATACGGTTTCAATGGCCTCCTTGAGTTGGAGCGCTCCCTTCCTAAGTTTCATGCCTTCCACCTTCTTTCTGAGACTCACCAACCTTGCACTAACATCCTCCTTGAGCACGTGCATTCATGTAATGCCCTGAATTTTGTAACCCAATTTTAGTACCATATTTCCAAAATCTCGAGTATTAACTTTCAAGGATAACCCACATTTCACAATAATATTTTTTTCTATAAGTGAGCAATCTCAATGGAAGCAAAATAAATCACAATAGAGGAAATGTCTAAATATGCATTTAATTATTTGAGTGGTTACCCATAGGGCTTATACAAACCAGTGGCTCAAGAAAAACAAATTCAAAAGCATATACTATCGCAAATATGAAGGATGACAAAAAATTTATAAATGTAAGCTGTAAGATCAACCAACTCCTCGTGTTCCACGTGAGTGCCAACCTACACATCCCAACTAAATATGGTTTGATAGCATCAATGGTTATCCCAGTTGGTGCAACTGAAGTGTAATAAAAGTGCGTAAATTTGAAATCAGTGCATATTTTTCTATTTAAAGGGGTGAATATAATCTTTCTAAATATGAATTAGGGTAAAAGAGATAAAGCAAGGATTTGTGGAGCTTCTTTAGAGTTATTCTCCAATCCTTCGGTTCTTCTTTAATCTTTATGTGTTTCTTTTGAATTTTTAGTTCAATCATGTATTTGATTGGCTAAATCTCTTAACTAGGGATAATAGGTGAAGCGTGTAGTTAATTTTAATGTCTTAGTTTAGTTCAATTCAAGTTAATTAGTTTGAATGTTGAACAACTATTGATATTTGGTTTGAATGAAGATTTATTTCTAGTTCACTTTAATCCATTATCAATCCCATGCATATTGGATGCTTAGGAAAGCTAAGAGTAATTTCTTATATAATTTGTAAGGGTTTGATCTATAAAATTTATTGATCTATCATATATTGTAACATCCCGAATTTTCACGGTCAGAGTTTATACTCGTGCCTGAGAAAATCGGATGTTAATAATGTAAAAACTGGATGCTATGAAATCGCACCCTATTTTTTCCTGTTTGATTTACATCTAGATACATTCATGAAGGTAACATTCACAAGAATAAAATCAACTGTATTGATTATATTTCATCAAAGTAAAAAGAATAATCAAAGGCCTTCCTAATGGAAGCTTATTACATTCATCAAGTTCGCAGTGAAAGTATACAACTAAAAAATAACGTATCTTCATATTCTTTCGGTGTAGTCTTCTATAGAAAGCTGATCTTCTAAGTCTTCAATCTGTTCGTCACCTACAACATCTGTACGGTCGGGAGAGGGTTAATGCCCTACTCAAAGTGATGGTTATCCTTTAAAATTAACAGTAATTCAAGAGATTCATGAAAGCAAGATAAATGTTCTGATACATTAAGTAATCCACACTACAAGAGATATCAATGCACAAACATTCTATATGAGATGCATGCCTAGCACAGTATATGCGGTGTATCACTCTTAGTGATCACCACAAGGTGGAATACGACTAAAGTTATTTGACTCGACCCGCATCCCATACTATGGATATTCGTCGGCATGTCCCATGCTTAATATGGTTTTACGCAGTTATCCCAAGACAAAAACAACACATGCCTGGAAGAATTACATGACATGATTTGTTCATGGAGCGACTATTTAGGATATCCAATCTTGGAAACGATGCAACACGCATTGCGGATTATATGCACCATTTTATGCACCACTAGCCATGAAACATGGATTTACATGTCGTCCCAAGGGCTGCTACCTAAAGCGCATTACGTCCACGATGTTTCATTGATCGCTAGAGGAGGGATTCCCAACATAGTACTTGCATCAAGAGAGTTCCTCTACCCATGGTTGGTTAAGAATATCAAGACACTTGCCGAGCCATTAAGGAAAAAGGGCGAGTGACAATAACCAACTCGAATAAGAGGTGAGTGACAAGGGTCAACTTGAGGATGAGGAGAGAAGTTAAAGCCAACTCAATAAATAGAAGAGAGGCAAGGATCGATTCTTTAATAAGGGTGGCAATGACCAACTCCATAATTAGAAGAGTGACCACCGTCGATTCATGCTAATAGAGAGTGGCAGAGCCAAATCAATGGTAAGGCAAAGGCAAGGCTTGTAACCATAGCCTCTCATGAATCCAGGAAAACCTTTTACAATAGATATCATGTAAAAATTTTGTAAAGGGAAAGTAATTGATGGTGAAATATATAATAGCATGGAAGATTCAAAGCGATATGTAAAAGGCCAGTTAAAATACAGGTAAAGGCAAGAATAAATTCATGAAGACGTAAAAAGGTGAATTAAATTCATGCAAGCATGAAAAGGCTAAATCGAGTGATGACATAAAAAAGGCAAAATCATATACATGAAGGTATGAAAGAGCGGGGAAAAACATTCAATCGAATTAGCGTAAGCCTAAAGGATAAAACCCTTACCTTGGTTATCTGTTCCTCCTTTGGGTGTGAGACGGTGTTGTGGATTGAAGTTTTAGTCGAAGTGATTATGTGGCTAGGAGCGTAAGGATTTTAATCTCGACTCGACTCAGTCCTGGTCGTCTTTAGTCCAACCATTGAGAAGAAAAGGAAGGGAGGACTGCACGCAGCTTACCTCGAGTCGCTGCTACGAATTCTTTCTCTTTTCTTCTTTCTCTCTCTTTCTTCCTTTTCTTTTATTTTCTTTCCTTTCTCTTTTCTTTCTCTTTCTTTTCTTTCCTCTCCTCCTGGCAGCAACGGCAAGGCTTCCTTGTTGCAGGTGTCTCCAGCAGCCGATTTCCCTCTCTGTCTCTCTCTCTTGTTTCTCTCTTTTCCTTTCTTTTGCATTTTCTTCTTTGGGCTGAATTACTATCCCTTCCATGGAAGTCCTCACACAACTACACTGCGTAAGAAAAGACGAGCTTTCTTTGCACCGCATGTTGCGCAACCAGGAATGAGAACAATGGCTACAATTTGCTCGCATGTGCACATCCGTGCATCAATTGACATGGCTTGGGTCAGTTTTGGAGGGCTGAACTCATGAACGGCTTGGATATCCATGCAGGTTAGTCGAGGTGGCCCACTACATTTTCGAACAGACACCATCTGTTTAACTGCGAACGGATCTTGATTCTGAATCTTTGCTTGAGTTGATAGGGCCCACTTATGATGATTTTATGAGAAATCAGGGCCGCTAATTTGATTTATAGGATCAATTTAGGCCATTCTTGGAGATCTGAAGTGGATTTGAGTTTTGGGTGGGCCCACACCACTAATCAACGTCGCGATGCTATCCTTCTTGAATGCATCCATGGAAGAATGGGATCGACTAGGGTTTTGTCGAAACCCTCTTCCGGTTATTTTGGACGGTTCAGATCATCCATTTGGATGACCGTGGTGGGCCACCACTCATCCCAACGGACTGTCGTTCACATGGGCGTGAGTGAGGAGAGAGAGTCCCTCTCGGTCTCATTTTCATCTGGTCAAATGGCCTTGACCGGGTGTCCCGATCCAATACACGTCCAGTGTATGCGCAGGATGTTCGCATGCACAACAGGTGGGGTCCACCGGGAGGTCTTTTACAAAATCCACACCGTCCATTCATTTTCCCATCTGATTTAAGGGGTTGAGCCCAAATTTGAAGTATATCCATAGATCAGGTGGGCCCAAATTCAAGGGTTATCGCTTGATCTTGCCCATCGGTCACTTAAACCCTGATCCAAGGGATGAAATTCGGCATGAACGATTAATTTGTGATTCCTAGGCATGTTATAAAATTTCACACTGATCGGATGATGGGAATTTCATGACCTGGGATTCAGTGGCTTAGGTTAATGGCAATTACGTAATTATTGCTAATCTGAGTGCTTTGTGAAATCTAATGGGTCTACATGGTAGTAGGCACGTTCCTAAGTAATTCTTATAAAATAACTTTCATCTAATTTACTATAGATAAGGAGTTATTTACTAATTTAGTCAAAGGATGGTACCTGTATCCAATCACACGATCAACGGTCCGATATTTTGGTCTATGAATGGGGATCCTTCTTAACGGTCAGATGAGTGGACTAGGTGTAGGGCCAGGATTGCTAGGTCGGTATCATTCATGTATTAAATTCTTGGTAACCCTCAAGGACTTTCGATGCTAGAGTATTGAAAAGTTCGGGACGTTACATATATTATGGGCACAATAAATGCTTTGAAATCCCTTTGATTAAAACTTTAATGCTTAATGTGGGCACCAATTCAATTGAAGTTCAAATCTATTTTGATATATTAATAATGATTTAACCACTCTATTATCTAGCTGGATAGGACAGGACTTCGATTCTAGTTGAATTATATGATTGAATAAAGTAAATTAAACATTAACGATGACTATAAGTGGATCCTTGACATTCTAGTATTTTAGCTCTATTAAATTCTTTTTCAATTATATTATAATCTTTTAAAATTAAATTCTTTAAGTAGATTTAGTTTTAGTTCTAGTTCTAAAGTGTTCTAGAAATTTCACAATCATAAGTCCATATGGGTACGACCTCGGTCTCATCAAGTTATTACTACATTGAAACCCTGCACTTGGGGTTTATTTGATCAAGTTTTTGCTGCCATTGTCGAGGACTTCATCTATGCCTTTCTGAAATACCTTAGTATTAGAATTAGTTTAGGATTAAGGTTAGTTTTCATTGCATTTCTAGAATAAGATTTTCTAAATTTTTAGATACTAACATTGTTTCTTCTATTTTGTAGAATCTAACCTAGAATCCCCAACCGGGTACTATCCTTCCAACCCTCTTACTTTAGTTATTTCGAATTTATTATTTTTCTATAGTTTTTATTTTAGTAGAAGTTTAGTTTAGAAGTAAGTTGAGAGTGGTTCATGCCCAAGTGGGTCGGTGATAACACTCTACATCTATTAAGTGAAGGACTAGTTGAATATTTTCCTTACCATTGTTGGATTTGACAACAACTAAGATCCTTTGAATTGGCTGAGAATATGGTTGAGAATTAACCTTATCATCGTGCTGAGGAATAACAATATGAGAACGATGTGCACAATGGTCCTCCACCTAGAACCTTATGTGATTATTTACAACCAGCTACGACGAGCACACCTTTCTCCATTATTTTTCCACATAATGTGGGAAATAAGGTTTTTAAACCAAGAGTGATCCACCTACTTTTGAAATTCTATGGACTAGTTTCTGAGAGTGCATACCTACATCTTAAAAATTTTGATAAGATTGTAGTAACCTTACCCTTCAACAATGTGTCGGAAGACACCTTGAGGCTCAAATTGTTCCCTTTCTTAGTGAAGGAGAAGGCCAAGTTATGGCTTCACTCCTTAAGACCACTGTCGATTGGGACATGGGCTGAGATGACCCAGGAGTTTCTTAAATGGTTCTTTCCAGTTCATAAGACCAATACCCTTAGAAGGGCCATCATGAATTTCTCGTAGAAAGAGTAAGAAACCTTTTTTCCAATACTGGGAGAGATTTAATGATCTTCCAAGTGCTTACCCACATAATGGCTATGAAATTTAGTGGGCCATAAGCTTTTTTTTTTAATTTTATGATAGACTGACTTCGCTCATGTGTCAATTAGTAAAGATGATGTATAGTGGGGAATTAATGACCGAAGATCCCGATGATGCATGGGAATATTTTGTTATGCTAGCAGAAAATGCGCAATCATGGAATACTTCATCCAAATCCACTAACCCCAAGTTGACTCAGTCCAAAGAGTAGGGATAAATATACGTTTTATGGGAAGAAGACGATGTCAATGCTAGGGTGGCTAACCTTATGAGAAAGGTTAAGACCATAGAATTGAAGAGAGTAGAAATGGTCAAACCCAACGAAAATGTTGAAACTGTTTGTGGTATTTGCGCTAGTAAAATACACTTGAAGTAGGATGTACTACAAATCCTATGTTCCAAGAGTTATTGCCTGAGCAATCTAATGCTGTAACCAATTATCAAAGGCCGTTCAACACTCCCATCTAAAACACATACAACTATAGCACACAAAACCATCTAAACTTTAGTTGGAGGAATGGGTCAACGGCTAATACCAGACAAAAATCCTTAAGTGGCTTTTCCTTCGATCTTCATTCCACTCGTAACTCAAAAAAGAACCCAAGAAGATCCAGTTAAAAAATTCATGCATGAGTAAGAGAAATTCAATAAAAATACCTTACAAGTATTTCAACACATTAAAACATTCATTCAAAAATTTGAGTCACATCTAGTTGTTAGGGAGAAGGGGACTCTTCCAGCCCAACTTCTACTTAACTCAAAACCGTAATGTGAAATAAGTGACCCTAGCTCTTCGAATCAGCATGTGGAGTAAGTAAAGTCCATCACCACTCTTAGAAGTAGAAAAACAATCGACAAAAACATATCTAGGAGGGCTGAGAAACCTATGGAATCGAAAGAATCTAAGAAAGATGATGGGCCTAGCAGTACTAGACATGAGAAAGAACCGAAAAAATAATAAAAGATGGTTGCTCTGTTCCCATAAAGGTTGATCCCACCAAAATCACTACCCAATACATAGGATATCTTAGAGGTTCTAAAACAGGTGAAAATTAACATCCTCTATTGGATGCCATAAAAAATTTCATCATATGCCAAATTCCTGAAAGATCTTTGTACAATGTTGAGGGTCAAATATTGCATATTATCCCCCATTTATATCTTGGTTTTATGAACATGATAATGCTTAATATTCTATTTTACTCATGTTTGTGTTGCAAGGTGAAATTAAGAGCTTAGATTGAAAAGGATGTTAAAAGCATCGATTTGATACTCAAGAATCACCAAACTAAGGAATGGATCTTAGGAGACTAAGATTGAAGAATTCACATGTCAAAGATCCAAGAAAACCAAGTGAGGAATGAAGAGAATTAAAGACTTGAACTGAAGAAAAGGAATCTTGAAATCATCTTGAAAAAGTATATTCTAAAACTCTGGGTCATTCTGTTAAATTGGGCAGAGTGAAGTCTATTTTGGAAAACTGGGCAGATTGAAGTCTATTTTAGCAAACTGCATAAATTTGAGGCGATTTCTAGAGTTTTCCAACTAAGTACAAAAGTTAGAGTTCCACAACTATAAATAGGACTCCCTAAGATGTTCTTTTGCATCTTCTACGATTTAAGGAGTGAAGCAAAAGGTTGGAGAAGCCGTCGCCAAGAGTTTTTCTTCTTCTTAGTTGTTTTCATATTTTTCTTAAGAGACTTTAGTCTAATCATGTCTATAGTTAACTAAACTTCTTAGTTAGGGCAAAGAAGTGAAGCTTATAGTATAATGTGATGTTTCTCTTGCTTTGATTCATGTTTATGTTGAACCTTCTTTGATTCTAATTTGATATTTAAGGAATATTTTCAGTTTTTAATGGTTTATTGTGACTCAAATTATAATAGATCTGCAATAACTTTGTGTATTTTCTTTTCCTAATTTTGAGATTGTGAGATTGGTATATCCTATTGTTAGCTATCGTCCCCTGGGCATGGTTTGGTGATGGAATCCCTTTCAATTATCACAATTCTCCTCCATTGAGAATTAGGTCAAGGAAAGTTCAGATTTGATCTTAATTGTTATATTTTCCAATTGGATAGGATAAGACTCCAATTCCAATTGTGGTACTTGAATGAAGTAAGAGGGTTCCCTAATCACTGCATGTGGATCCTTGGTGCTCTAGTTCACTTTTGATATTTGATAAACCATTCACAATTACTCTCTTTTATTCAATATTTAGATTTAGATATTTTTCTAGTTCTAGTTCTTTTTAGAATATGTACAAGTTTAGTCCTTGTGGATTCGACCTCGTTCTCATGAGTTATTACTACATTGTGACCCTACACTTGGGTTTGTGAACAAGTTTTTGGCGTCATTGCCAGGGACTAACAGTTGCGTTTTTCTGAGATTAACTAGTTTTAGAATTAGTTTAAGATTAAGATTTTTCTATTTTTTATTTTTAAGTTAGGGTTTTTTTTTTTTTGAATTATTTTAGAAATTAACTTAGCTTTCTATTTCTAGCTTTAGAAATTCTCCTTTTTCTATTTTTAGAAACTAGGTTGCTTTCTTAGTTTTTTTTTTTTCATTTAGAAACTCACTTTCCTTTTTCTAGGTTTAGAAACTTTCCTAATTTCTTTTTAGAAAATTTCCTTTTTCATTTTTAAAAACTAGGTTTTTTTTTTAGAAACTTTCCTAATTTGTTTTTAGAAACTAACTCATCTTTCTATTTTTGGAAACTTTCTATTTCTCTTTTTAGAAACTAATTCACTTTCCTTTGTCTTTTGCAGGATCCTAAAATAGAAACTTTTAATTTAGTAACTTCTTTCTAATTCTCTCTCTTTCTATTTCTAGATTTCTATTTTCCTTTTCCTTTTTCGGTTTAGGTTATATTTTGAAATTGAGGGTTGAGAGTGTTTCATGACCAAGTGGGTCCATGATAACACTCGACGTCTCTTGAGTGAAGGAGGATTGGTTGAGGGGTTATCTATCCATCACAGGATTAGACACCACTCGAGATCCACAGAGTTAACTGAAGTTATGACTGCAAATCAACTGGCCAATCAACCTCCAAATCCACCCCAACCTAGGGTGGAGGAAATCTAGGATGAGAATGAGGTGCATCGAGCACCCCCGCCTCGTACTTCATTAGACTATTTACAACCGATGGGGGTGAGCACCCCTTCCTTTATGGTTTTTCCAAAAAATATAGGAAACATAGACATCAAGTCAGGAGTATCCAACTCCTTCCTAAGTTCTTTGGGCTGGAATATGAAAATCCATATTTACACTTGAAAGAGTTTGATGAGATCATAACCACTTTATACTTTCCTAATGTGTTTGAGGACACAATCCGGCTGAAACTCTTCCCTTTCTCCCCAAAAGAAAAGGCTAAGACGTGGTTACATTCACTACGTCCACGATCTATTGGCAAATGGAATGATGTAACAAGGGAGTTCATAAAAAAATTCTTCTCATATCATAAAACGAACACCATCAGAAAGTCGATCATGAACTTCACCCAAATGGAATATAAAACATTCTTCCAATGTTGGCAGCGGTTCAAGGATCTTATTGGTTCATGCCTACAACACGGTTTTGAAACGTGGTGCGTAACAAATTTCTTCCACGAAGGACTGATATCTTCCTTGCGCCAATTTGTCAAGACAATGTGCAATAGGGAATTCTTAAATAAAGATGTTGATGAAGTGTGGGATTACTTTGATAAACTTGTTGAAACCGCACAATCATGAGACATCTCTCCAAGAACGAGCATCGCGTCTAAGCCTACTCAATCAAGGAAGAGAGGTGGAATATATCTTTTAAAAGAGGAAGATGATATCAACGCCAAAGTGGCTAGTCTCACAAGGAAACTCGAGGCCATGGTACTTAGGAAAGATAAGTAAGTTGTCTATGGTATTTGTGCTTGTAACATTCATATAACTGAAAATTTCCCAACAATACCTACATTTTAAAAAATATTGAATTAGCAATCAAATGCCGTAAACAACTACCAAAGGCCTTTCAAGAGACTCACTTCGAACACATACAACTCTAGCTGGAGAAATCATCCGAGTTTCGGTTGGAGGAGTGGACAATCCATTACACCTCAAGCAATCCCTAATCAATTCTTAAATTAAGGAAAACCTCAAGAGGAATTGGTTCAAAATCCTCAAGAGTTCATCCAGCAAAGAGCTCTTCAAGCCTTACAAGAACTCATAAAGGCTACACAAAAGATAGACTCACACGTTACGGTCATGGAGAAAGGGAAGCTTCCAGCCCAACTTATCCCCAATCCTAAACCGCAATATAGAGTTAGTGAACCAAGCTCTTCAAATCTAATGTAACAAGCTAAGTTTATCACCACTCTTAGGAGTGGGAAGATAATTGATAAATCTATTCTGGTAAGGGCTGAGAGGCCTAGGGACCTGGATGTAGATGAGACTGATAGACCTAGCAATGCTCCACATGAGGTAGAACTGGAACTTCAAAGCAAACCGATTGCTCTATTTTCCCAATGGTTAATAGCACCAAAACCTCTCTCTAACTCTTAGGATATTCTAGAGGTGCTTAAGCAAGTGAAGGTCAATATTCCTCTACTGAATTCTGTAAAAAAAGATACCTTCATATGCCAAGTTTTTGAACGATTTATTTACAACCAAAAGATGACAAAACATTCAAAAGAAAATCTTCTTAACAAAAAAAGTGAGTGCCATCTTAAAGCAAGATGTGCCACAGAAGTACAAAGATCCTGATAGCCCAACCATCGCCTGTGTTATTGGGAATTACCAGATTGAGTATCCACTTCTTGACTTAGGAGTGAGTGTAAATCTAATCCCATACTTAGTCTATGAACAACTGGGTCTAGGTGAATTGAAACCTACCCGGACCACATTACAACCGGCCGATCTCTTAATTTGTGTGCCGAGAGGGATAATTGAGGATGCGCTGGTCTAGGTTGAGAAATTCTACTATCCAGTAGATTTTATCATCCTGGATACTCAACCCATTGTGGATATGAGCACTCAAATTCCTGTCATCCTTGGTCGCCTATTCCTTGTTACATCAAATGCAATCATCAATTGTAGGAATAGAATCATGAATTTTTCTTTTAGGAATATGAAGTTGGAGCTCAATATCTTTTTCAATATGAACAAATAGGCAGAGGATGATGACGATGCCCATGATGTTAACTTGATTGATTTTTTCGTGGAAGATGGAACTTTAATGACCTTATCCTCTAACCTTCTAGAGACGTGCTTGGCCCACTCTCATGATTTAGATGATGATATGATTAGGGAGATGAGTGTCATACTTGCTACTGTGCCAGTACTTGAAGTTAATTGGTGAAGGCTACAATTTGAAGAATTACCCCAAACGAATATAATGCCTCTACCGTCTAACGTTAAGGCACCAAAGCTTAACTTAAAACCTTTGCCCTCTGATTTGAAATATGTCTATTTAGGTCAAGATGAGACATATCCGGTGGTGATTTCTTCCCACCTTGAATGAGAACAGGAGAGTATGCTTATTTTTATTCTCATTAAGCACAAAAGAGCCCTTGGATGGTCGATTGTGGACCTTAAGAGAATTGACCCTTTGATTTATACTCACCACATTTATCTAAAGGATAATGCGAAGACTTCTCGGCAACCACAACATAGATTAGATCCAAACATGAAGGAAGTGGTTAAAGCTGAGGTTTTTAAGTTATTGGATGTGGGTGTTATATACCCTATATATGCGATAGCCAATGGGTAAGTCCAACTCAGGTGGTTCCTAAGAATCCGGAATCACCATCGCATCCAATGCCGACAATGAACTCATGCTAACTAGAGTTACTACTGGTTGGAGCATGTACATTGACTATAGAAAATTGAATACCGTCACAAGGAAGGACCGCTTTCCTTTGGCCTTTATTGATCAAATCTTAGAAAAGCTAGTTAGTAATTCCTATTACTATTTCCTTGATGGATATTCGGGCTACAACCAGATAGAGATAGCCCCTAAAAATTAAGAAAAGACCACATTCACATGTCCCTTTGGCACCTTTACTTACTGAAGGATGTCATCTGTATTATGGAATGCCCCCGCCACTTTTTAGTGATGCATAATGAGTATTTTTTTTGACATGATGGGGCAATATTTAGAGGACTTCATAGATGACTTCTCTATCTTTGGTCCATCCTTCAACGATTGTTTGGAGAATCTTAAATGTGTGCTGAAGTGATGTGAGGAAAAGAAATTGGTACTAAATTGGGATAAGTGACCTTTCATGGTTCGTAGGGGATTGTCCTTGGACATATCATCTCGTCTAAAGGATTTGAGGTATAAAAGGCTAAGATTGATCTTATCTCTAACTTACCTCCACCCAAGAACATACAAGACATACGATCCTTTTTAGGACAAGTCGGATTTTACAGGAGATTCATAAAAGACTTTAGTCACCTCTCTCGTCCTTTATGCAATCTACTTCAGAAGGATGTACCATACGAGTGAACTGAGCAATGTCAGGAAGCTTTTTCTAAGCTTAAGGGCATGTTAACCACCGCACCTATTATGCAGCCACCTGACTAGATCATTCCTTTTGAAATTATGTGTGATGCGTTGATTATGCTCTTGGGGTAGTGTTAGGCCAGAGAAAAGAGAAGAAGCCCTATGTTATACACTACATAAGTAGAACTCTAAATCCTGCCTAAGTGAATTACTCAACTAAGGAGAAGGAACTCTTAGCTGTAGTATTTGCTTTGGATGAATTTAGGTCCTACTTGATCGGATCTAAGATCATCATCTACACAGATCATGCAGCGCTCAAGTATCTTCTTTTTAAGAATAATAGTAAACCTCACTTGATAAGATGGATCCTCTTACTCCAAGAATTTGATTTGGAAATAAAAGATAAGAATGGAGTAGAGAACGTAGTGGCTGACCATCTTTCCTGCCTTAACCTCTTTGATTCCCTTAAGACGACGAATATAAATGACATGTTCCCTGATGAACAACAGTTTAAAGTCTCTCATTCACTTGGTTTGCGGATATTGCTAATTATCTTGCCACAGGTTTCACGTTGACCCATTGGACTGCGCAAGATAAGAAGAAAATTTTCGCCAAGGTATGCAAATTCTTCTGGGATGATCTGTATTTGTTTAAATATTAACCAGACCAAATCTTAAGGAGATGTGTGCCGGATAATGAACACCAAAGTGTTATCTCCTTCTGTCATTCTCAGGCCTGTGGTGGTCACTTTTCTGCTAAAAAGACTATACAAAAATTCTACAGCATGGCTTTTACTAGCACACTATGTTCAAGGATACTCGTGAATTTTGCAAAGTTTGTGAGTATTGTCAGAAATTGGGAGCATTGTCTCATCAAAATATGATGCCTTTGAACCACATTTTGATCATTGAAACATTTAATTGCCGGGGCATCGATTTCATGGGATTATTTCCTCAATCTTTTGAAAATTTACATATTTTGCTAGCGGTAGACTATATCACTAAATGGGTTGAAGCGATCCCATGCTGGAATAATGATTATCAAACAGTCATTAAGTTTTTAAAAGAGAACATCATTTCCTAGTTCGGAACACCTCGAGCTATCATTAGTGATGGAGGTTCACATTTTTGTAATAGGCCATTTGCGAACTTAATGAAGAAATATGGCATCTCCCACAAAGTGAGCACTCCATACCACTCACAAATAAGTGGGCAAGCCGAAATTTCCAATAGAAAAATTAAACATATTTTGGAAAAAACTGTTAACCCTGACCGTAAGGACTGGTCAATCGATTGATCGATGCTTTATGGGCTTACCGTACTACATTTAAGACCCCTATTGGAATGTCTCCCTTTAGACTTGTCTATGGGAAGGCTTGCCACTTGCCTGTGGAGTTGGAACATAGGGTCTACTGGGCGATTACAAATCTAAACTTCAATTTGGACAACACTAGCTCGCTACCTAAACTTTAGTTGAATGAACTGAAAGAAATCCATAATGATGTATATGAGAACTCAAGAATTTACAAGAAGAAGATGAAGGTGTTTCATAACCAACACATTATTTGAAAATCATTCTCACTAGGTTAAAAGGTCCTTTTGTATAATTCTCGGTTATACCTTTTTCTGGCTAAATTCCAATCTCGTTGAACCGGCCCTTTCATTATTACTAATGTTTATCCTCATGGGGCTGTCGAAATTCGGAATCTAAACAATGACAATGAATTCAAAGTAAATGGACATCATTTAAAGTCATTTGTTGAAAATTTTGATTCAGAGGACATGTCAATACCTCTGATTGACCCTGTTTACCAGGATTGATCTCCTAGTCTGACAGAAATATAGGTAGATTTATTTACCTTCATATGATTTATGATTAGGATAGTTTACTTTTCGCTGTTTAGTATAGTTTGCTTTCCACTATTTAGGATAGTTTTCTTTCTATTGGTTTAATTCTTGTATTAACCCATCTTCACACTGATACCATTCGAAAAACCTCAAAATTCCTTTTTCGAGTATTCCTTTCCATCACTTCCCTTCTCTTTTCATTACCTCTTTTGCATTACATGTTTATTTCTTTTACATTGAGGACAATGTAGATCTTTCGGTTGGGGATGGGAGATTAGGTGAACAAATCAGTGTTTCCTTAGTTTTGAGCAAAAATTTTTAAAATTTTCAATGTTTTAAGTTGAAATCTGTTTGGGAAGCAATGAATTGTGTACTTAAGAATGTGTTACGTATGATAAAAATAGATATTGAATTTTGGATTGTTGGAGTTTGATCAACTAAGTAATCTATCACCTAAGTTCTTGCGCTTAATTGATTAAGAGATAGTTTGAATATCATGTTAATTTAAATCACAAGACATATTCGATTTGTCTTCTGTAAGACATGCTAGAAGTTCTGATTGTTAGTATGTGAATCATTGATAGATGGTGAGAATCGAGTCTGGAGAATTTTATCCACCTTAAAAGAATAAAAGAACTAGTTAAAAAATATGAGATCGACAAAGAGGTTATGAAAAAGAATAAAAAGAATGAAAAATATAAAAAATAATACAAAAATAAACATAATGAATAAAAAATTAACCATCGATATAAAATTAAAGACTTAAAAAAGAAGGAAAAATGGATAAGTTCAGAATCAGTACTTGAGTTTCAAGCTGATCTTGAAGTAATGAGTATGGCTAACACGATGAACTAACAGTATTTGCACAAGAAGTAAGTTGATTTTCATTAAGTACATTAAAAAACTTGATATGCAAATTATGCTCGATTTAATGGATAAAGAATTTACTTGATTGGTTGCTTATGTGGTTCAGCTTTAAATTTTAAAAACCCCACTTTCGTATCTTAATTCTACCCATTCATATTTGGGTGTACAAAAGATTGTTTTCCTAAAGAGGTTTTCGACATTAAGCATTGAGAATTATTTCATGCACACTTTGCTCGGGACTAGCAAAATGCTGGTTGGGGATTGTGTTGAGGGTTAAATATTGCATATTATCCCCCATTTATATCTTGGTTTTATGAATATGATAATGCTTAATGTTCTATTTTACTCATGTTTGTGTTTCAAAGTGAATTTAAGAGCTTGGATTGAAAAGGATGTTAAGAGCATGGATTTGATGCTCAAGAATCACTAAGGCAAGGGATGGATCTTAGGAGACTAAAATTGAAGATTTCACATGCCAAAGATCTAAGAAAATCAAGTGAGGAATAAAGAGAATCAAAGATTTGAAGTAAAGAAAATGAATCCTGAAATCATCCTAAAAAAGAATATTTTGAAACTCTGTGTAATTCTGTATAATTGTGCAGAGTGAAGTCTATTTTGGAAAACTGCTTAGAGTGAAGTATATTTTAGTAAACTATATAAATTTGAGGTGGTTTCTAGAGTTTTCCAACTAGGTACGAAAGTTAGAGTTCCACAAGTATAAATAGGACTCCCTAGAATGTTCTTAGGCATTTTCTAGAGTTTAAGGAGTGGAGCAAAAGGGTGGAGAAGCCGTCGCCAAGAGTTTTTCTTCTTCTTTCTTAGTTGTTTTCATGTTTTTCTTAAGAGACTTTGGTCCAATCATGTCTATGGTTGGCTAAACCTCTTAGCTAGGGATAAGAGGTGAAGCTTATAGCATAATGGGATGTTTCTCTTGCTTTAATTCATGTTTATGTTGAACCTTCTTTAATTCTAATTTGATATTTAAGGAATACTTTCAGTTTTTAATGGTTTATTGTGACTCAAATTATAGTAGATCTGTAATAGCTTTGAGTATCTTCTTTTCCTGATTGTGAGATTGTAGGATTGGTAAATCCTGTTGTTGGACATCGTCCCATAAGCATGGTTTGGTGATGGAATCCCTTTCAATTATTACAATTCTCCTCCATTGAGAATTAGGTCGAAGAAAGTTCAGATTTGATCTTAATTGTTATATCTTCCAATTGGATAGGATCGGACTCCAATTCCAATTGTGGTACTTGAATCAAGTAAGAAGGTTCCCTGATCACTGCAAGTGGATCCTTAGCGCTCTAGTTTGTTGAGGGTCAAATATTGCATATTATCCCCCATTTATTACTTGGTGGCTTTATGAACATGATAATGCTTAATGTTTTTGTTGCAAGGTGAATTTAAGAGCTTGGATTAAAAAGGATGCTAAATGCATGGATTTGACACTCAAGAATCACCAAATGTAACGCCCCAAATTTTCAGGACCCGAGTATGTAACCCGTTTCCCAAAAACCCGAGTGTTAGCTTATAAAATCCAACGTAAATTTGAACCATTTATTATTAATCAGAGTTAACGGCAACGAAGCTAGATTAAACCATGCATTGTATAAAAACATTCTGATCATTACAAAATTCCAAATATGGCGTCCATACAGGACTTATACAATAACAAATAACCAAGTTCGTTAAACACAAGAAGGAATCTATCAACTAGTGGTGGAGCTCAATAAGGGCCGCAGGGACCTCGTCTAACTCCTCAACTACCTGATCTGCTCTAGCAACCCAATGATCAACATCGGCTCGCTCTATACCTGCATCAACTGTTATGGTTTGATAGCGTTAATGGTTATCACGGTGAGGAGCACCCTCTAAGATTATGCACTCATCATTCATAACCCAACATAAATCACAATATATGAGAAAGGGCATTTTAATCAACGTAATTCAAGAATCATGCCCATGCATTCAGAATTAAGCTAGTTAACACAATTTCAACATTAAAGGAGTGTAATGAAAACCGCAATGCAAAGGGACGTATCCAGATAGACAAAAAAATCAATCTTACGACCTCTATAAAATGACTAGAAAACAAGCTTCAACCGTCTGCTTCACCCGAAAATCATATCGTACGTGAACACCGCAAGATGGCTAGGAAATCGTTAAGCGAACACCCGCTCCACCTAGAAATCAAAGTACGATCGAACACTGCAAGATGAAGAGGCAAACAATATACAAACTCTAAACCATCTGAAAATCATATCATATGTGAACACCGCAAGATGGCTAGGAAATCGCTAAGCGAACACCCGCTCCACCCGGAAATCCCAATACGACCGAACACCGTAAGATGGCTAGCGACCTAACATGTAAAACTCTACTTCAATCGGAAATCATATCATATGTAAACACCGCAAGATGGCTAGGAAATCGCTAAGCGAACACCCGCTCCACCCAGAAATCACTATACGATTGAGCACCGCAAGATGAAGAAACAAACAACTAGCCACAAAGGGCGCCAATGTTCCATCAAGGCCACCAAGGGCAAATTAACGATCCAAGCCGCATGGAGTAATTATGCGGTCCAATCCATGTGAGGCAAAGTGTGGTCCAAGCTATATAAGGCAGGTGTCTGATCAAGCCCGTATAAGTTAAATAGGGCCGGTAAGATGGTTAGTCTTTAACATATTATATCCAATCCATAGGATAATCACAAACAACAACATTTGGTTAATTAGCAAACTCTACAACATGTGACAACCAAATCATTCATGTTACTAGCATTAAAGAGACACATCATTCATATGTTACATGAGCCAATCATGCACTAATATTAGCATATTCAAGTAATGGAACAAGTAAACTAAATAATTTAGAGTTACTAAATATATAGAATTAAAGCATCGTTCATGTCTAGGTTGGTGAATTTAAGTGGGAAGCTCAAAGGATAAGTCCTCACCTTGATCAAGTAATCTAGTTGCATGGTCCGCTAGATAGTACGTCTGAAGTCCGATTAAGTCAAATCTAGTTGATAAACATGCGACCACAACCAATCAAAATATCAATGAAAATGGTAAATGCATGATTTCTATTGTTAATGAACTTAGTGAAAACTCGTTGAGTCAACTTAGTAACAAACAAAGAGAATGAGTTTTGATTTACCTTGCCTAGGTAGTTTAACTTGACGATTCGATACAAACTCGGCCGAACTTAGCCGAACTAAGCTAGAACCAATCGAGTCAACTTGATAGAGACTCAGTATGCGAGGAACATCTCTCCTTCTTTCTCCTTCCTTACTCTTCCACTCCTTCACTTTCTTATTATTATTATTATTATTTGGTTCACCTATTTTCTGTTAGACTAAAGCCCAAACCTCAAATCAGCTTGACTTGGTTTCAACCGAGTCAACTCGGCAGCCACCCAAAAAAACCCCAACTCTCTATCTCCCTCTCCTTTCTTTCTTTCTCTTTTCTTCTCTCTCACTCCCTTTCCCTTACCTATTGCTGGAATGTCCAGCAATTGGTTTGGATGGAACAAACTTGAAATAGGTCCAAGTTCAACTCGGTTTTGGCCGAGCTGACTCGGCGGTCACCAAACCACTCTCTCCCTCTCTCTCCTTTTCTTTTCTCTCACTCCCTTTCCTCCTCTTCTTCCTGCAACTCTATTGCTGAAGCGTCCAGCAACTCCTCAAGCAGCAGTAGTGGACCAGCTGAGCAGCAACCCAATCGTCTAGAGTGGCCCACCAACTCGGCTCGAACTCAGTCAGCAACGCTCTCTCTCTCTCTCTTTCTTCCTCGTTTTTCCTTCTTTCTTTTTCTTCTCTCTCTGTGTTTTTTTTTTTTTTCTTTTCCCGCTGTACTCCTAGGCCAGCTCCAAACTCGTCAGGGCCTGGGCCATCGAGTCACTAGGACAGGCCCCAAACTGAATTTGAACTCGCTTGTAGTGGTAGTGTTGCAGCCGCAACCCCCCCCCCCCCCCCCCCTCTCTCTCTCTCTCTCTCTCTCTCTCTCTCTCTCTCTCTCTCTCTCTCTATTTGTCAGATCGTTTGGATGGAAATGATGTGGCCACACGTTCGTAACTCTGGATCAAAATCGACACCATTACAAGCTGCGCTGATGGTGCAGCTCGCCATGGAAGACGACCGAGCTCCAATGGTGCTTTTCGGTCTGATGGATCTTTCCTGATCCCACTACTTCCGGATGGTTCACATACACCCCCAAGAGCTAGTGAAAGCTTGAAAATGAAGCTCCAGGGGTGCTTTGTGGGTGGTTTCGAAGGTGGAAGGGGACTGCCGTTAATGGCAGATTGGAAGCGGGGCTTCGTTCCTTTGATCTGGAGGTGTTTGATGATTTGATTCAGTTCAAGGGAGCTTGTGGGCAGGGATTTTCGGAGGTCGAGTGGAGCCAGGGTGGTGGTTTAGAAAGGAGAAGGAAACGGCTAAAGGAGAGCCGTTTTTTGGTTGTTGGCTCTCAACCCAAAACCTTAGCCTCTAAAAAGGGGATGAACGGCTGAGATGGCTTCTTTTTGGACGGCCTAAATCACCCCAAACACACCACACGTGGATTGCCAACCTGTCGCACGAAGACAGGTTTCCATTTTTGGAAAGCATGTGCTTTCACCCTGATTTGCGGCTGATATTGTGTGCACATCTGTGCAATACAACGGCTGAAATTGGTCATAGATCGTAGGTTTTTTTGTCCTCTTTAATTTGGGTGGTTTGGATCATGTTTATGGGATACGATGATGGGCCACGATCCGCTGAGAACGGACCCTGTCCGTCCGTCTGTTTCGGCAGGAGAGGAATTCGAATTTCATTCCTCTTTTGTGGTTTGCGGTCAGACCCGATTTGACTGGGTCTCCTGGACCAGTGCACAGCGAGTGCATGCGCCCCATGTGCACGTGCACTCCAAGGTGGGGCCCACTAAGGTTTTTATGACGGATCTGGCCCGTTCATCAAGTTATGTGGGTCCCATTAGGACGTCTGATCAAAGGTGGGGTAAATCCAAGGCTCAGAGGGGCCATAACATCTGAATCATGGCCATTAAGCGCTAGTTATCATTGATTCGGGGTGGAATATGGTCCACACCCATGATCAGAACCATCCACCTAGCTAGTGAGCCACCCAGGGCGACTACCCATGTGTATTAGTATCATCCCACATATAAATATGTTTATATACATATATGTATTGCACTATTTTATATTTGAATATAATTATTGACATATTATATTTTATACTAATAATCATTTATCAATTAATAAGGTATTTAATCGGTAATATATATATATATATATATATATATATATATATATATATATTAATTATTCAAAGTGATGTATATTTTATATATATAGTATAATAACATATAGTTAAAATTATAAAATGTAGGTGTTAATTAATATACATCAATTATATAATAATGTGTTGGTATACAATTTATTTTATGTATAATTTAAATAATATACATAATTTAAATAATTTGAGTAACATATGTATCATTACAAATAATTATAAAATTACATTGTATATATATATATATATATATATATATATATATATATATATATATATATATATCCAATTATATCCCATTAAAATGAATTATTTGATCTTCCTGGTAACACCCGAGTACTGAAAAGTACGAGGTGTTGCAATCTACCCCCCTTAAAGAGAATTTCGCCCTTGAAATTCAATATTTCTACCTTAAACGGGAGTAACAATGTCTCTATGCATTTACTAATTTTCTATTACTCCTATTTACATGCGCAAGTGTTCACGATCAACCATTAGGACTAGGGTTGTTACAATCTACCCCCCTTAAAGAAGAATCTTGCCCACGAGATTCGATTATGCTCATCCTATTTTCTTTTGGTACTAGTTAAGATCGAGGGTTTGCTCACATGTCGTAAAGAGGAGTTTTATTATGATTATCCTATTTATATTTATAAGATTGAAATTCACAATGAGAATTCTATGTCATCTTAAAGGAAGAGTAATTTATGTTTTTAGTGTTTGGGTTAACACAAGCAGAAGGTTATGGTCGGCCTGAATCTGATACGCTAAACTTCTACCTGGTCGGGCAGTGAGTTTACTAGTATCCTTCTTAATCCCAGTGAATATCGATCTTCTGCTTGATCAAGGCATTGAGATCATTGTAATCATCAGGATTTAGAATTCACGTCAAACCACATATACTTCGCTTAAGCATGGTTCCGTCGATTCGTGTTCCCGATCATTTTGGTCCTTTGAGATAAGTTATTTAATTTCCTACTTCCCTAAATAATAAGCCTAAATGATTCATTACGCTTCAACATTGCCATTTAGCTATATGGGGTGCTATCCTGAAATCTATAATTTAATCATTTCTAATCATTTTAGTCACATTACTATGCATTCTCCAAAAAAAAAAAAAAAATTATAATTCTAACAAACTACTTTATAACCACTAAGGAAGATCTATAAGGATTGTACCTTGGTCTGCTCGCTCAGGGTTGGGTGTATCTAAGGCGTACATGCGATGAGCTCCTTGATCTCGTACTTAAGGCTACGAGGCTTGAGCAGGATTCCAAGAAGTCCTCTCATCTCGCTTTTCTTGAAACATCGCCTTAAGATATGACCAGGTTTGCCACAATAGCGGCAGAGTCTGCCCTGACTCGAAGAAAGAATTGGGTGAGATGTGAATTTCACCCTTTTCTCAGGCATAGGAGATATAAATAGTGTCGTCTTGGCTTTGCTTACTGAACCTCGAATAAGAGCACGTGTTTTGGCCCTATGTTCGAAGTCCTCTACCCGCATGGCTTTGTCCACGATAACAACGAAGCCAGTAAAGTTGAAGGTGCACAATTTCGACTGGATTTCAGGTCAAAGACCTTCCTTAAACTTTCCAATTTATATTCGTTGTCCTCAACAGCCTTTGGTACATATCGTGACAATTCGTCAAAGAGCGCTTCATATTGCGACATTGTCGTATTCCCTTGTTCCAATCTGAGAAACTCAGATATTTTCTCATGACGATAGCATGGAGGAAAGTATTTTTCATTGAACCTTTTCTTAAACTCATTCCAGGTCCACTCATAATCAGATGTGACTCTTCTTAGCACGCCTTCCCACCATATATCGGCCTCGCCTTCCAAGGCATAAGTGGCAAGAATAACCTTTTGGGTGTCCGAACAACCCAGCGATCTCATCATCTTGGCCATTCTATTCAACCAGTGTTCTACTAGAACTGGATCTGGTGCTCCTAAGAAGGTTGGTGGCCTCAGCCTCTGAATCCTTTCGAACATATCTGCCCCACTAACTTCTTCAGCCTTCGAGGCCGATGCATCCATATTATGTTGGAGAGCTTCTAACAATGAGGCAATCGAAGCCTGTTGTTGTATTATGATGGTAGTCAATTGACTAATATCATCTCCAGGTGGGGTTTCAGGTTGCACATTTGGTGGAGGTGTAAGAGAGCGCTCAGGGCTCCCTTCTCTAACCACCTCGTCTGTCGGCAAAGTTAGTAAATGGAAAGTTCGCAATCTTGAACAACGGGAATTTGAGGCCATAATCCTATTAAAAGAAAGGATTCATTATGGTTATGCCCTCATAAGTTTTAAACAAGTCTTAACCTACAATCGTAAGACAAATCATATGAATCGCATGACTGGACTACTGTTTAGATCAGTGTGTGTTCGACAACTCCCTAACTTTTATAGTTAGGTGCAACAAGACTTTAAAAATTCTAACATGACCACCTAAGCATCCTTATACATACGTCTTCTAGTAGTCATCCTAAATGTAAGGTCCTACGATAATCTTGTACTTATATTTGTGCCCTGAGACAGATTACAGGGGGTCTAAACTCATGAGTTCTTGAATTTAACTTAACTTTCCACAACACCTAAGCTTTGTTTCTAAGTTCAATGACTATCTTAGAAATTCTCATGGAAGCCTAAAATTTCTACATGAGGATTTGGGTTTAAAATATGTTAAACTTTCCTAAATTTCCAAAGCTATTCTCAACCAGCCTAGCCTAGGGTTGAAATTTGCCTAAGATTCTAATTTCTCCTTATTAATTATTTCTATTTGTTGCAACATACAAGGGGTGTTGTTTCTGATCAACGAGATGTATTAGGGGGATTTAAATTTCAAAATCCTAGTCTAATTCCTTGAGTTTATAGAGCACTTATGTCGAATTTAATGCACAGCATGGTGGGTAATTGTTTCCTTATGGTTCATGAGTTTAGTTCCCAATATCAAGCAATTATAATTTACAAGGGATCTTAAGTTCTTGTTTCTAAGTCCAAATAGTTAAGCCAAAAAATCACAAGGAATCCTAAAATTTGTGTTTCTAGATTCACAAAACACCCTAATGCTAAGGGAATAAAACCTAGCTTCAAGTCTCAAATTTTATCAATGAAACCTAAGGTTATTTGAAATCACATAAGTCCTGTTTTTCCCAAGGCCTGGTTTATCTAGACTCACTCTGATACCAATTGTAATGCCCCGTATTTTCAGGACCCGAGTATATAACCCGTTTCCCAAAAACCCGAGTGTTAGCTTATAAAATCCAGTGTAAATTTGAACCGTTTATCATTAATCAGAGTTAATAGCAACGAAACTAGATTAAACCATGCATTATATAAAAACATTTTAATCATTACAAAATTTCAAATGTGGCGCCCATGCAGGACTTATACAATCACAAATAACCAAGTTCATTAAACACAAGCAAGAATCTATCAACTAGTGGTGGAGCTCAATAAGGGCCATAGGGACCCCGTCTAACTCCTCAGCTACCCGATCTGCTCTAGCAACCCAATGATCAGCATCGGTGTAAGTGTTATGGTATCTAGTGTAAGTGCAATGGTCTCATGCTCCTTTGGTTGTCAAATTCTGTTGTGCTAAAACCTTTATATGTGACTTGTGTAGTTTGTTGTTATATGAATGTTCAAGACACTGCATCAATGCTTCAAGTCAAGTATGGTGATCTACTTCAAGAAATGCAAGGTTATGTACTTGGTCCTCTTCTGTAAACTTCAATATTCAGAACTACATCGATAAGAAGAGTGCTTGTTCAAGTCTAAAGAAGATGTTTAACTCAAAATGAAGTACAACCTAAGAAGACAAATCCAAGCTTTAGAAGATCTCAAGATCAAGCTACATCAAGTAAAGATCTCAAGCTTCATAAGGTTCAAAGGTCAATCTTCTTCTGATTGAATGAAGTTTCAATGTTCATACTTCATGTCCTGGGTATGATAGACCTTAGTTTGACCTTAGGGTAGGCCATTTTGTATACATAATTCAAGTTGAATCTTTTTATATAATTTTAGTCTGTTTTAAGACTAGTCCTGGACCTTGTTTGACTAGTCCTAACACTGGTTCGACTAGTCCAAGAAATTCCACGACTAGTCCTAAGTTGTTGTAAATTTTTAGAATTTTTTGGTTATGCTACGACCTGTCCTGAGACCTGGTCGACCGGTCGTGTGAACAGTGCACGACTCGTCCCACGACCAGTCCTGGTTCTATGACTTGAACTACAGCAACCAATCTTGATTTCCTACGACCAGTCCTGGGTCTGCTACGACCGGTCATGGATGGTCTAAGACCAGTCATGAACATCCTAAGACTAGTCATAGAACTGTTTTTTCAGATAACGCTCAAAATTTCAAAATTCCATTGGTTCTACGACCAGTCGAAGTGTTTTCAAGACCAGTCGTAGACGAGGTTTTTGCATCTATAAATAGAGCACGAATTTCAGAGAATGATAACTCAATTAAAGAAAATTCATGGCTTCACTCTGATATAAGTTTGTGTTCATTTTAAGTTACTTTGTGCATATTTAATATTCTCTTTTTGTTAGCTTATGCATTTGATTTTGTTTCTACATTCCAATCTGATTTGAAAGAGGAATTTCTATATTCCAACTTCTTGGAATCAAAATCAAATAAAGCTAAGCCCAACTGGTTTAATTTAAAATCAATTAGAGCCTAGAACCATTTTAAAGTGAGTATTGGACATTGAACTTCTATATTCGAACTTCAGCTCTGATTGGTTCTTCCGGGCTGCTTCAAAGAAAAGGAGAAATCCAGGTATTTTACATTATCATAATTTACATTCTTTTTGGTTTCTTTTGGGATTCGCCAGAAAAATCTCATTATACTAGTTATCTGAGGAAAGCCAGAAAACTTAGAAAGAGGGGTTTTTGAATTGTGTAAGCCCATTTAAAAGACACAATTGTGAAGGTTTTAGGTGAACCTGTGAAACCTATTTTAATAGTGAACGCTGATATCCCCTGTGTGAGGATATTAGGAGTGGAGTAGTTGTGTGGTTGTTGTTTAACAGTTGGTGTACACACAGGTGAACCACTATAATTTCTTGTGTTGTGTGATTTGAATGTTTGTTTAATTTTTGTATCTTTTATCATTCAGATTTGGGGGATGTATGTGTGGATGTGAATGTTGTAATATTTACATTTCAAGCATTGTGGGAATGTTATAATAGTTTAGAATTTTTTTCTTGCTATTTCTTTTATTTCCTTTTCAGTTTGAGTTTTTGATACAAAGAACGTTCTAGAAATAAGGTTGTCCTGCCATCCTGCCATAAACCCTTGGTTTTTATGGTGTAAGGTTATCTTTAGAACAACATTTGTATTAATATCTCAATACTTGATTATTAAGGCTGCTTTTTATTTCAGCATTATGAATTGATTTCCTTTATTTGGCTATCATACTCTTTTACTCCGTTGTTATTATTTTAACTTGGCATAGTCCTATTCCCCCCCCCCCCCCCCCCTTTCTAGGACATATAACTAGGCTGTTTCAAGTGGTATTAAAGCCTAAAAGCTCGTTTTTAATTCTTTTTTCTTGGATTCATTTCCTAAGCTAATGATCTAAGCTATATATAAGATGTCAAATTTTGATAGCCTTTCAGTCACTAGGCCTCCACCATTTGATGGCTCCAATTATGCTTATTGGAAAGCCAGGATGAGGATTTTCCTCAAATCAATGGATGAGAGTGTGTGGCAAGCCACAATGACTGAATGAATCCCACCTACCACTGAAGTGACTGGTATCGATGGTTTAAAATCAATGAGAGTAACACCGTATTTCTCATGGACCACTCTTCAGAAAAATGAGAGTAGTGTTAATGCAAAAGCACTAAATGCAATCACTTACGCACTATCACCAGATGAGTTTAAAAGAATTATATCCTGTGATATTGCAAAGCAAGCTTGGGATATTTTAGAAATGACACACGAGGGTACATCAATTGTCAAAAAATCTAAAGTCCAACTCCTCATAACCAAATTTGAGGAAATTCATATGGAAGAAAATGAAATGTTTATGGACTTTTATACAAGATTGAATGACATTGTAAACTCTACGTGAGGTCTTGGCGATAAAATCCCAGAAAGTAAAGGGTGTGCAAAGATACTACGCTCACTTCCTAAACGGTGCAACTCTAAGGTAACCGCGATCCAGGAACTTCGTGATACGAACAATATGAGGGTAGAAGAACTAATTGGTTCTTTACAAACCTATGAGGTAAACTTTAAAGCTCTTAAAGGTAAGTCTATCGCTCTTAAATCTTCTAAATATATTTCTCAAGAAATTCTGATTTAGAAAATTCTAAAGACGATATGGCTCTTTTAGTGAAAAAGTTTTACTAGATTTTCAAAAGTAAGAAGAGGGTTGATTTTAGAAAATCAAATGATAAGAAAAGATCTAAACCTAAATCTAAAACTTGAAAATCTTTGAAAGATAGTCAATGTTACAACTGCCAAGAATATGGGCATTTAGCAAATAAAGTCCTAAAAAGGATAAATCTAAAAAGAAAGGAATGTTGGCTACTTGGGATGAATCTTCTGGCACTGAAGCCTCTTTTGAATTAGAAGATTTTGAAACTGAGTCGGGCAATGAAGTTAAAGCCCTTATGACTCTAACCAAGTTCAATTTTTCAGATCATGATGATTTAACTAGTGAAGAAAATCTGAATAGTGATCATGAAAATGAAGAAGATCCACAAGATGCTTATAATGCCCTATACAAGGAAAGTTGTAAAATTGTCGTAAAACTAAAACTTCAAAAAGAAAAGTTTTTAAAACTTAAAGAAAATTTTGAGTCTCTTGTTTTAGAAAAATCTCATATTTCAGATTGTTTTAAAAAGACTAAAAGTGATTTAGAGTTTAAAACCTCCCTGATTGAAAAACTTAAATCTGAAAATGGTAAACTTAAGCTTGAAAACTCTTCACTTTTGAGTTTAAAGGATACATGGAGGTATGCCCAAAGAGATCCAAAGTTTGAAAAACTTCTATCTGGATCTAGAAATGTGGCAATAGATCCGGGTTGGGCTATGATAAGAATATACCTTCTAAATAGAAGAATAATTCTCCTAAGTTTGTGAAAGGAGAAACCTCTAACTCAAAAGGAAAAAATATTAATCAAAGTTTCTCTAAAAATGCTAAAACTTTTCAAAAACCTAAAAGTAATTATGTCAACTATAAAACTCAAAACCAAAACCCTTTAGCTGAAAAAATAGGTGATTTGCTTAAGGAGCTCTTAAAATCTAACTCAGTAGGTCATTCTTACAACAACAGACAGAAAAAGACCAACTATACTCCTTAACACAAAACAGTTATGAAATGGGTTCCTAAGGTTACTTGCTTGGTTACCCACACTAATTTCAAAGCTACAATCATTCAAAATGGTACCTTGATAGTGGGTGCTCTAGGCATATGACAGGCGACAAGGCTTTATTCACCGATCTTAAAGATATGACTGATGGGTCAGTCACATTTGGTGATGGTAGCAATTGCAAGATTATTGGCCAAGCTACGGTTCAACTCTATAACCTCCCCTTATTTAGGAAAGTTTTATACATTGAGGGGCTAAAACACAACCTGTTAAGCATATCTCAAATATGTGATAACAATCATAGTGTGAAATTTTCTAATAGAGGTTGTGAAATCTTAAACAAAAAGGGTTCTGTAATATTAACTGGTCACAGGACTTCTGAAAGCTGCTATATTGTAAGCGATGATAGTCATCTAATCAATCGTGCTACATAGTCCATACTGATGAAACATAATATTATGGCATAAACACCTTGGACATGTACACTACCGTAATTTATACAGATTGAGCAAGAGAGAACTAATAAGAGGTCTACTTAAATTACAACAAGTAGACAAAATATGTGGTGAATGCCAGTATGACAAGCAAACAAGGAGCTCTCATAAAAAGGTGAACTCCAATGCTACATCCAGACCACTCGAGCTTCTCCATATGGACCTTATATGACCTACCAGGACGGAGAGTCGAGGTGGCAAAAAATACATACTGGTAATCGTGGATGATTTTACCAGATTCACTTGGGTAGCCTTTTTAAGGGATAAATCAGAAACCCTTGAAAAAGTAAAAGGATTCTCAAATGGATCCAAACTGAAAAAGGTTCTTAAGTTTGTAAGATCTGTAGTGATCATGGATCTGAGTTCGAGAATAGCAGTTTTGAGAAATTATGTAGCGATCAGGGAATATCGCATGAATTCTCTGCACCCAAAACACCACAACAAAATGGAATTATGGAAAGGAAAAATAGAGTGCTTCAAGAAATGGAAAATGTAATGTTGAAAAGTATGAAGCTCCCTAGAAATCTTTGGGCTGAAGCCGTAAATACTGCGTGCTATATTATCAACCGAGTTTATACATGTAAATCTAATAATAAAACTGCTTATGAACTTTGGTTTGATAAGAAGCCTACTGTCAAATACTTTCAAGTTTTTGGCAACAAGTGCTATATTTTGCGTGACCGTGAAAATCTGAGAAAGTTTAACACAAAAAGTAATGATGGGATCTTTTTAGGATATTCTTTAAACAGTCGTGCATATCGTGTTCTGAACAACAGGACCGGTGTGATTCAAGAGTCCATTAAAGTGGTCATTGATAATCACTTGAATATACCTGCCCCTAGTTTAGATAATGATGAAGTTCTTTTGATTGACAAACCAGATACTTCATCAAGTCAAAATAATTCTGAATTAAGGACTGTCAAAGATCATCGAACCACTCAAATTCTTAGAAACCCTCTCACTGGTGTGCACACTCGTAGACAATTAGAAGACATATGTAACTACGTGTGTTTTACATCCCAGATTGAACTAGTAAACGTAAAAGAAGTTCTTTCTGACGAAAACTGGATAGTAGCTATGCAGGAAGAACTTAATCAGTTTATTTGAAATGATGTTTGGTACCTTGTTCCTATACTTATAGATAAACATATTATTAGAACAAAGTGGATTTTCAAAAATAAGTCGATGAACTTGGGAATATTATTCGAAATAAGGCAAGACTGGTTGTACAAGGGTACACTCAAATAGGGATTGATTTCGATGAAACCTTTGCCCCAGTTGCTCGCCTTAAATCAATCAGACTTTTTATATCCATTGCATGCTTTAGAAAGTTTAAAATTTATCAAATGGATGTAAAGAGTGCCTTTTTGAATGACAAATTACATGAAGAAGTATATGTTGAACAACCTACAGGGTTTGAAGACCCTAAGTTTACTAATCATGTATACCATCTTTAAAAAGCTCTATATGGTCTAAAACAAGCTCCCAGGGCATGGTACGAAAAAATGATTAAGTTTTTACTAAGTCATAATTTTTAAATGGGTAGTGTCGATAAGATGCTCTTTGTTAAGAAGCATAACGATGATATCTTAATGGTTCAGATCTATGTTGATGATATTATTTATGGATCAACATGTATTAACATGACTGTTGAGTTTGTAAATTTTATGAAATCTAAGTTCGAAATGAGCATGGTTGGGAAATTAAATTATTTCCTAGGGTTGTAAGTAAAACAACAACTTGATGGTATTTTTATTTCTCAAACCAGGTATGCCTTGAACTTGATTAAAAAGTTCAGATTTGAGAATGGTAAGAATTTTGATACTCCTATGAGTACAACTCTAAGACTCTTAAAGGACTCTACAGGTAAAGATGTGGATCCTAAATTGCATAGAAGTATGATTGGTAGTTTACTTTATTTAACTGCTAGTAGACCTGATATTGCTTTAAGTGTTGGTATTTGCGCTAGATATCAGTCTAACCCTAAAGAGTCACATCTAACTGGGGTTAAGCGGATTATTCGATATGTCGCAAGTTCTGTAAATTTGGGTCTTTGGTATCCATATGATACTAGTGTTCAGTTGGCAAGGTACACTGATGTTAATTGGGCTGGGAATATCGATGATAGGAAATCAACCAGTGGTGGTTGTTTTTGTATTAGAAATTGTTTAGTCTCTTGGTTTAGCAAGAAGCAAAGTTCCGTATCACTCTCAACTACAGAGGCTGAATACATTGCAGCTGAAAACGCATGTACTTAGCTTGTTTGGATAAAACGTATGTTAAGTGATTATGGAATAGCACAAGATTCTATGGTCTTATATTGTGATAATTCCAGTGTAATAAATATTTCTAAAAATCCAATCCAACATTCATGTACCAAGCACATTGACATTAGGTATTATTACATTCATGAATTAGTGGAAGATAAAATAATATCTTTGGAATACATTGCGACCGAGACTTAATTTGCTGACATTTTCACTAAACCGCTCGACAAAAGCAGGTTTAGTAAATTGAAATTTGATCTTGCTATGTGCAATTTAAATTGAATATTCTTGTATACTTGTATCATAGTGTGTGTGTGTGTGTGTGTGTGTGTATATATATATTTGATAATTTAATGGCTTAATTTTTAAATTTTAATAAAAAATGCTTATTTTTGTCGGTACACGACCAGTCGTGTGTGTACTCGACCAGTCATGTCACTACCGATCGAGCACATCGATAAACCATCGTAAAACTCGGTGAATCTTTTAATATTGGGGAAAACCTTTTCTTCTTCATTTCCACTTTTCTCTCTAACAAGTCGACGCCAGACTCGGACCCACCTTCATTGTTCTTCAAGGTTAGTGGGTTTTATGCATTTTTCTTGTAGATACTAGTTAATATTACTTCATTTTCACTCTTGGAGTAATCTATTTGATCTTTCATTATAATTTTGGAGTTTTCTTTTAAAAAATCTGATCTATTAAAACCCCACTTCAAATCTTTTGTATCTATTTGTTTCTTTGAGTCTTATATTGCAAATGGATGCTAAGCGGAAAAAGAAAACTTCCCATGGTCCATCATCTTTTAGATCAACTTCTATCACTCAATGCCATCTTCGGTCACCCGAAAATGATCCCTCCGATGTATGGGATTTGCGTATGCGCAAAGTCATTGTTGAACATCCTATTGATCTTAACCATATTGCTCATTTTGGTATCCTACCTCTACTCCAATCTAGAGGATGGGATAACATCTTACATTGGGGTGGGCTGCATACCAATCTATTGCTTAATCCATGTTTGCATGCATTTCTTATTTTTCTAGTGCGAATTTATCATTTAAAATTGATACTAGAGAAGGTCTATTTGATGTAGATCATCATCTAATTGCTGGCCTTCTGGACATTCCTGTTAATGATGAGGGTATTCCCATTTATACTTTAGCTGAAAAACCCTTAGAATCAGAAAAGCGCATGCTCACTAGAGAACTATGTAATATGGATGTGCAATGGACTCATAAAGGGAATGCGCTCCCCTCAAAGTATTTGTTACCTTGATACAGGGTTCTTCACAGTATCTTTATTTCAAATCTGTACCCGTGTTCTGGTTACAAAACAGAACTAACTGCTTTTATGGTTTGTGTTTTGCATTCTGTCATCTCTGGTGTAAACATCTATCTGCCTTCTTTAATCTGTCATTCCATCATTCAGTTTCGTCTCCATTCAGGTCATAGTGATATTCCATTTGCCTATCTCATGACTGTTTTAGCCACTCACATGCTCATGGCTATGCCTGTTGGAGAGGCACTTATCCATCATCTTATATTCAACAATACAAATATTAACAAGATGAAATTAGAATTGGCTCCTGGCCAAGTGGATGTTGGTGGTAGTGGTGCTGAAGCAGGAAAAGAAGCTGAAGCTGGGAATCTTCCTCCTGACGATGTTGATATGGATGATATTTTTGATGAACTGGGATCAGACTCTAGAAATGATCCAAATTTTCAGCCTTCTGATGTTGATGAGAGGTTGAATTCTCTTAAGGAAGAGATAGCTTAATCACGTGTAACACAATCATCTCAATTTGCTTATCTGTGCAAGTATATGAGGCACGTTACTAAGGGTTTACAAAAAATTGATCCATCTATTCTTGTTCCCTCTTTTGGATCTGACTAAATGTTGTTCTCTGATGGTCTGTAATAACTTCAATCCTACTTTGCTCTCTCTCAGTGTGTAAGACTGTTTTTATCTATCTTTAGATTGAACTCGATTATGATATGTGGATTTTACTTGTGCTTATCTTTTTCTCATATCTTGCCTAGTTATTTCATCTATTACTCTCCTATTTATTATTCTTGTCCATTTATTCTTCCTTTGTCATTTTGTGACAAAAAGGGGGAGAAACTTTTAGTTTGATTTCTTATGGTTATGAAATGGAGATAGATATAGATTAGTAGCAGTATGGATTAGTAGCAGCATTAGCAGATTTATAATTTTTTATGTTTACTACTCAGGGGGAGTAAGTATAGAGGAGTGCCTCAAGATGAATGTTGTGTGTTAGTTTATGACAACAGGTGCATGATTCTATAACCAAGCTGTAACTGGTTTTCTGCTATAACTGGTGCATGATTCTTTGTTAAGTGTGTGTTGTGCTTCTCTTATTTTTATTCGAGTGTGTTTTGTCACAAATTTGACAAAGGGGGAAATTGTAAGTGCTATGGTCTCATACTCCTTTGGTTGTCAAATTTTGTTGTGCCAAAACCTCTATATGTGTCTTGTGTAATTTGTTGTTATATGAATGTTCAAGATACTGCATCAATGCTTCAAGTCAAGTACGGTGATCTACTTTAAGAAATGCAAGGTCATGTACTTGGTCCTCTTCTGTAAACTTCAATATTCAGAACTACATTGATAAGAAGAGTGCTTGTTCAAGTCTAAAGAAGATGTTCAACTCAAAATGAAGTACAAACTAAGAAGACAAATCCAAGCTTTAGAAGATCTCAAGATCAAGCTACATCAAGTAAAGATATCAAGCTTCATAAGGTTCAAAGGTCAACCATCTTCTGATTGAATGAAGTTTCAATGTTCATATTTCATGTCCCAGGTATGATAGACCTTAGTTTGACCTTAGGGTAGGCCATTTTGCATACATAATTCAAGTTGAATCTTTTTATATAATTTTGGTCTGTTCTAAGACTAGTCCTAGACCTTGTTCGACTAGTCCTAGCACTGGTTCGACTAAGCCAAGAAATTCCACGACCAGTTCTAAGTTGTTGTAAATTTTCAGAATTTTTTAGTTATGCTACGACCTATCCTGAGACCTGGCCGACCGGTCGTGTGAACAATGCACGACTCATCCCACAACCAGTCCTGGTTCTATGACTCGAACTACAGCAACAAATCCTGGTTTCCTACGACCAGTCCTGGGTCTGCTACGACCAGTCGTGGATGGTCTAAGACTAGTCGCGGACATCCTAAGACTAGTCGTAGAACGGTTTTTTCAGATAGTGCTCAAAATTTCAAAATGTCGTTGGTTCTATGACCAGTCGAAGTGTTTTCAAGACCAGTTGTAGACGAGGTTTTTGCATCTATAAATAGAGCACGAATTTCAAAGAATGATAACTCAATTAAAGAAAATTCATGGCTTCACTCTGATATAAGTTTGGGTTCATTTTAAGCTACTTTGTGCATATTTAATATTCTCTTTTTTTTAGCTTATACATTTTTTTTTCTACATTCCAATCTGATTTGAAAGAAGAATTTCTGTATTCTGTCTTCTTGGAATCAAAATCAAATAAAGCTAAGCACAACTAGTTTAATTTAAAATCAATTAGAACTTAGAACCATTTTAAAGTGAGTATTGGACATTGAACTTTTATATTTGAACTTCTACTCCGATTGGTTCTTCCGAGTTGCTTCAAAGAAAAGGAGAAATCCAGGTATTTTACATTATCATAATTTACATTCTTTTTGTTTTCTTTTGGGATTCGCCAGAAAAATCTCATTGTACTAGTTATTCGAGGAAAGCCAAAAAACTCAGAAAGAGGGGTTTTTGAATTGTGTAAGCCCATTTAAAAGACACAATTGTGAAAGTTTTAGGTGAACCTGTGAAATCTATTTTGATAGTGAACACTGATATCCCCTGTGTGAGGATATTAGGAGTGGAGTAGCTATGTGGCTGTTGTTTAACAGTTGGTGTACACACAGGGGAATCACTATAATTTCTTGTGTCGTGTGATTTGAATGTTTATTTAATTTCTATATCTTTTATCATTCAAATTTGGGGGATATATGTGTGGATATGAATGTTGTAATATTTACATTTCAAGCATTGTGGGAATGTTGTAGTAGTTTAGAATTTATTTCTTGCTATTTCTTTTATTTTCTTTTCAGTATGAGTTTTTGATGCAAAGAACGTTCTACAAATAAGGTTGTCCTGCCATAAACCTTTGGTTTTTATAGTGTAAGGTTGTCCTTAGAACAACATTTGTATCAACGTCTCAATACTTGATTATTAAGGCTGCTTTTTATTTCAGCATTGTGAATTGATTTCCTTTATTTGGCTATCATACTCTTTTACTCCACTATTATTATTTTAACTTGGCATAGTCCTATTCACCCCCCCCCCCCCCCCCTCTAGGACATATAGCTAGGTCGTTTCATCTAACTCCTATGATTGTCAAATTATGTAGTGCCAAAACCTCTTAGAATCTGTGTCTTGTGTAGCGCATCTACATATACAAGACAGTGCATCTCTCTACAAGGACAAAGGTCTTTACTTCAAGAACTTCAAATGCAAGATTACATGTTCATGTTCAAGTACAACATCAAGTGTGAATTCAATCTTTCAAGCTTCAAAAGTTCAAGTTAAAGCTTCGTCCAAGTTAAGACAAAGTTCCTATACTTTGAATCTCAAGCTCAAGCTTTAATGTGAGTCAAATTTAAGCTTCAGAAGTCTTAAGTTCAAGCTTCATCATATGACAAGATATCAAGCTTCATGAACTTTAAAGATCAAGTATAAACTGAAGCGAAAGAAGATTCAATGTTCATACATCATGTATAAGGTATGAATGACCCTAGATTGACCATAGGTTAGGTCATTTTGAATACATAATTTAAATTGTGTCACTTTATAAGTGCATAGACTGTTTCTCGACTAGCCTTGTACTAAGTCCGACTAGTCCTAGCACTGGTTCGACCAGTCCAAGAAATCCTCGACCAGTCCTAAGGTTGTTACTTATTTTTGAAATTTTTTGTTATTACCTCGACCAGTCCTGGAGACTGCTCGACCGGTCGTATGAATAGTACTCGAACAGTGCTCTCCCAGTCCTGTAGGCTCAACTCAAAGTCCAGCAACTAAATTGGGTTACACACGACTAGTCATGGACATGACTCTACCGGTCGTGGAGGTCACTCGACCGGTCGAGCAGGTCCTTTGACCAATCGTGGAACGGCTTTATCTTACGTGTCCAAATTTTCAAAAGTTTGTTGATCCTACGACTAGTCGTGCCGACCTCAGGACCAGTCGAGAGTGCAATTTCTGCACTTATAAATAGAGCACGAATTTAAGAGTTTGGTATCCAATTCAAGCAAAATCAATGCACCACTCTGAGAGATAAGTTAGTGATATTCTTAAGCCATTTAGTGCTCATTTTATATTCTCTTTAATTAGATATCTTCGCATTTGATTTTGTATTCTGCATTCCAAATTTATTTGAAAGAGAGATTGAAGTATTTCCATTTCTTGGAATCAAAATCAAATCAAGCTAGCCCAAGGTGATTTAATTTAAAATCAATTTAGAACTTAGAAACATTTCACAAGTGAGTGTGAACATTGAACTTCTACGTTGAACTTCTACTCTGAATTGGTTCTTTCGAGCTGCATCAAAAGGAGAATATTCAAATAAGTATTTTATAGTTTTGTAAATTCATTCTTTTGGTTTCATTGAGATTGTGCTAGAAAAATCTTGTTGTTTTGGTTTGTCTGAGGTGATCTAGAAAACTCAAAGTGTGGGGATTTTGAATTGTGTAAGCCCACTTAAAAGACACAATTGTGAGGGTTTTAGGTGAACCTTGAAAAACCTATTTTCATAGTGAACGCTAATATCCACTGTGTGAGGATATTAGGAGTGGAGTAGTTGTGTAGCTATTTTTCTAAACAGTTGGTGTACACATAAGCGAACCACTATAATTTCTGGTCTTGTGGTGATTGACTAATTATTTTATTTTGTGGATGTTGTATTTTTCCTTGATGCATTTGTGGAGAATGTTGTAATTTCTTTCATGCAATTGTGGGAATGTTGTAATAGCTTAGTTTCCTTTTTTGCTATTTATTTCTTTATTCCTCTGTATCAGTTTGAGTTTTTGATACACAGCCCGTTCTAGGAATCAGGTTGTCCTACCATAAGCCATTAGTTTTTTTGGTGTAAAGTTGTCCTTAGAACAACATCTGTATTAACCTCTCAATACTTGTATTCTTGAGGTTGTTTTACATTTCTACATTGTCGGATTGTTTATTGCTATCATTATTTATATTTTTAAAATTCTGCTTTTATTTTTTAAATGTGGCATAGTCCTATTCACCCCCCTCTAGGACTCATAGCTTAGCCTTTTCAAGTGGTATCAAAGCCTAATAGATCGTTTTAATTGTTATTTTTTATTAATTTCCTGAGCTAATCGATCTGAGCTTTGTAAGATGTCAAATTTTGATAGGCTTTCAGTCACTAGGGTCCACCATTTGATGGCTCCAATTATGCCTATTGGAAAGCCAAAATTATAATTTTCTTAAAATCCATGGATGAGAGCATGTGGCAAGCCACAGTGACTAATTGGACCCCTCCCACCACTGAAGTGACTGGTATCGACGGATCAAAAACTATGAAAGTCACACCTTATTTTTCTTGGACCACTCTTTAGAAAAGTGAGAGTAGTGCCAATACAAAGGCTCTAAATGCTATCACTTGTGCACTATCATCGGATGAATTCAAGAGAATTATATCCCGTGATGCTGCAAAGCAAGCCTGAGATGTTTTGGAAATGACACACAAGGGAACAACAATTGTCAAGAAATCTAAAGTCCAAATCCTCACAACCAAATTTGAGAAAATTCGTATGGAAGAAAGTGAAACTTTCATGGACTTTTATACAAGATTAAATGACATTGTTAACTCTATGTGAGGTCTTAGTGATAGAATCCCAGAAAGCAAAGTCTGTCCAAAGATACTATGCTCACTACCTGAACGGTTCAATTCAAAGGTGAAGGCGATCCAGGAACTTCGTGATACGAATAATACGAGGGTAGAAGAATTTATTGGTTCCTTACAGACTTATGAGTTAAACTTTAAAGCTCCTAAAGGTAAATCCATCGCCCTTAATTCTTCTAAAAATATTTCTCAAGAAAGTAGTAGTAATTCTGATTTAGAAAATTCTGAAGATGATATGGCAGTTCTAACTAAAAAGTTTTATAAGATCTTCAAAAGTAAAAAGAGGGTTGATTTTCAAAAACCTAATGAAAAGAAAAAATCTAAATCTAAAACCTAGAAATCTTTAAAAGACAGTCAATATTACAACTGCCATGAATGTGGGCATCTAACAAACAAATGTCCTAAAAAGGACAAACCTAAAAGAAAAGGAATGTTGGCTACTTGGGATGAATCTTCCTGCTTTGAAGCCTGTTTTGAGTCAGAAGATTTTGAAATCTAGTCGGGTAATGAAGTTAAAGCCCTTATGACTCTAGCCAAGTTCACTTTTTCAGATAATGATGATGTAACTAGTGAAGAAAATCTGAATAGTGATCATGAAAATGAAGAAGATCTTGAAGATGCTTATAATGCCCTATACAAGAAAAGTTGTAAATTTACGGTAAAACTAAAGCTCAGAAAGAAAAGTTTTTAAAACTTAAAGAAAATTTTGATAATATCGTTTTAGAAAAATCTCAAATTTCAGATTGTTTTGAAAAAACTAAGTGTGACTTAGATTTCAAAAACTCCCAAGTTGAAAACTTAAAATCTGAAAATGAAAAGCTAAAACTTGAAGTCTCTTCACTTTTGAGTTTAAAAGACACTTGGACGTATGCCCAAGGTGATCCTAAGTTAGAAAAACTCTTATTCGGATCTAGAAAATGTGGCGATCGATCTGGATTAGGCTACGATAAAAGTATTCCTCCCAAACATAAGAATACTCCACCTAAATATGTGAAAGGGGAGTCTTCTAACTCAAAAGGGAAGAGTCTAAATCAAAACTATTCTAAAAATGCTAAGACTTTTCAAACCTTAAAACCTAAAAGCAACCATATTAACTATAAAAATCAGAATCGTAATCCTTTAGCTAAGAAAATTGTTGACTTACTTAAGGAGCTTTTAAAATCTAACTCAATAGGTTAGTCTTATAACAACTACAAACATAAGAAGACCAACTATACTCCTAAACCCAAGACTATTATGAAATGGGTTCCAAGGTTACTTGCTTGGTTGCCTACACTACTTTCAAAGCTATAAGCCATTCAAAGTGGTACCTAAATAGTAGATGCTCTAGACACATGACTGGTGATAAAGGTCTATTCACCAATCTTAAAGATATGACTAATGGTTCAGTCACATTCGGTGATGGTAGCAACTGCAGAATTGTTAGCCAAGGTACAGTTTAACTCTTTAACCTCACTTTATTTGAGAATGTTTTATATGTAGAAGGGTTAAATCACAACTTATTAAGATCTCTCAAATATGCAATAATAATCATAGTGTAAAATTTACTAACCAAGGGTGCAAAATTCTAAATAAAAATGGTTCTGTAATATTAACTGGTCGCAGAATGTCTGAAAACTGCTACATTGTGAGTGATTCAAGCTCATCTAATCTATCATGCTACATGGTCCATACCGATGAGACCGAGTTATGGCATAAATGCCTTGGACATGTACACTACCGCAACTTGTATAGATTGAGCAAAAGAGAGTTGGTAATAGGCTTACCCAAAATATAGAAAATAGACAAAATATGTGGTGAATGCCATATCGGCAAATAAACCAGGAGTACTCACAAAAAGGTGAACTCCAATGCTACATCTATACCGCTCGAACTTCTCCACATAAATCTTATTGGACTAACCAAAATGGAGAGTTGAGGAGGCAAGAAGAACATACTAGTAATTATTGATGACTTTACCAGATATACTTGGGTAGTCTTCGTAAGGAACAAATAAAAAACTCTCGATGAAGTAAAAAGAGTACTTAAACGTATCCAAACGGAAAAAAGATCTCAAGTCTATAAGATTTGTAGTGATCATGGATCAGAATTTGAAAATAGCAGTTTTGAGAAGTTTTGCAGTGATCAGGGAATATCACATGAATTTTCCGCGCCCAAAACACCACAACAAAATGGTATAGTAGAAAGAAAAAATAGAGTACTTTAAGAAATGACTAATGTAATGTTAAATAGTATGAAGCTCCCTAAAAACCTTTGGGCCGAAGCTGTAAATACTACTTGTTATATAATTAACCGCGTTTATATTAGAAAATCAATTGGTAAAATGACTTATGAAATGTGGTTTGATAAGAAGCTTACTGTCAAATACTTTCGAGTTTTTGGGAGCAAGTACCACATTTTACATGATCAGGAAAATCTAGGTAAGTTTAACACCAAAAATGATGAAAGGGTATTTTTAGGGTATGCTCTGAATAGTCGAGTATATCGGGTTCTTAATAAGAGGACCAGTGTTATTCAAGAGTCCATTAATGTGGTTATTGACAATCACTTGAATACACCTGTCTTAAGTTCAGAAAATGATGAAGTACTTCTAATTGATAAACCAGACTCTTCATCAAGTCAACATAATACTGAACTGAGGACTGTTAAAGACCATCTATCTAATCAGATTCTTGGAAACCCTCTCACTAGTGTGCGCACTCGTAAACAATTAGAAGATATGTGTAATTACGTATGCTTTTCATCTCAGATAGAACCGACTAACGTAAAAGAAGCTCTTACTGACGAAAACTGGATAGTTGCGATGCAAAAAGAGCTCAATCAATTTGTTAGAAATGATGTTTGGTACTTAGTTCCTAGACCAAAAGATAAACATATTACTGGAACAAAATGGATGTTCAAAAATAAGTTTGATGAACTTGGTAATATTATTAGAAACAAGGCTAGGCTAGTTGCCCCAGTAGCTCGTCTTGAATCAATCAGACTATTTATATCCGTTGCATACTTTAAAAGATTCAAAATATACCAAATGGATGTAAAGAGTGCTTTCTTAAATGATGATTTGCATGAAGAAGTGTATGTCGAACAACCAACGGGTTTTGAAGACCCTAAGAATGCTAATCATGTCTACGACCTGAAAAAGACACTCTACACTTTGAAACAAGCTCCCAGGGCATGGTACGAAAAGTTGACTAAGTTTTTACTAAGTCATAACTTTATAATGAGAAGTGTTGATAAGACATTGTTTGTAAAGAAACATAATGATCACATTTTAATAGTGCAAATTTATGTTGATGATATTATTTATGGATATACCTGTGCTAACATGACTGTTGAGTTTGCAGATCTTATGAAGTCTAAATTTGAAATGAGCATGGTTGGAGAATTGAATTATTTTCTAGAGTTGCAAGTTAAACAGCAACCTGATGGTTTCTTTATCTCTCAAACCAAATATGCTCTAAACTTAGTTAAAAAGTTCAGATTTGAGAATGAAAAAAATTTTGATACTTCTATGAGTACTACTTTAAAACTCTCAAATGACTCTATAGGTGCGAGAGTGGATCCTAAATTGTATCACAGTATGATAGGTAGTTTGTTGCATTTAACTGCGAGCTGACCTGATATTGCATTTAGCGTTGAAATTTGTGCTAGATATCAATCTGACCTTAAAGAGTCACATTTAACTATTGTTAAGCAGATTATGCAATATGTCACAAGTTCGGCAAATCTTGGTCTTTGGTATCTACATGATACTAGTGTTCAATTAGCTGGTTACACTGATGCTGATTGGGCTGGTAACATTAATGATAAGAAATCAACCAGTGGTGGTTGTTTGTATGTTGGGAACTGTTTAGTTTCTTAGCAAAGTAAGAAACAAAGTTCCGTATCGCTTTCAACTGCTGAGGCTGAATACATTACGGCAGGTAATGCATGTACTCAGCTTGTATGGATGAACAGAATGTTAAGCGATTACGGAATTGCACAAAATTCTATGGTTCTATATTGTGATAATTTTAGTGCTATTAATATATCTAAAAATTCAATTCAGCATTCATGAACCAAGCACATTGACATTAGATATCACTACATTCGTGAATTAGTGGAAGAAAAGATAATTTCTTTGGAATATATTACGACCGATTCTCAACTTGCTGACATATTCACAAAATCACTCGACAAAAGCAGGTTTGCTAAATTGAAATTTGATCTTGGTATGTGCAATTTGAATTGATAAATTTAGGTATTTCTATATCATAATGTATATATTTGTTAGTTTAAATGTTTAAATTTTAAAATTTTATGAATATTGTATATTTTGGGTTGTGTATGACCAGTCGAGTGCATACTCAACCAGTCGTGGCACGACCGGTCAAGCATGTACTCGACCAGCCATGTAGCGTGGGTTGGTGCTTTATTTGGGGGAAAAAAAATCCATTTTTCTTCATTTTAGGTTTCTTCTCCAATGGGTCTTAAGTCGAACGGTCGAACCCATCTCCTAGTTCTTCAAGGTTAGTGCTTTATTTACATTTTCCTTATAGATTTAAGTTCTTATCACTCTTTTTTCATCATTGGTGTGATTTATTTCTTGATTCATAGTGGTTTTTAGGGTTTTCTTCTCAAAAATCTGATCTAATGAAAACCTACTCTACTTCTTTTGCAATCTCTTTGTTCTTTGATTTCTTTATTGCAAATGGAAGGTAGAGCCAAAAAGAAAAGTACTTGTGGTCCTTCAACTTTTAAGTCGACTCATATCACAGTGTGCCACCTTTAGTCACCCGAAGATGATCCATCTTATGTGCGGGATATTAGGTTGCGCAATGTTGTAGTTGAATGACCTGTTCATGTTGAACATCTAGCTCCGTTTGATATCCTTCCTCTCCTCCAATATGTAGGATGGGATAACATTCTACAATGGGGTGGGCCGGCATACCAGTCCATTATGCAAGCTATGTATGCTTGTATTACTAATTTCTCTGCTGATAATCTGATGTTTATTATTGAGACTAGAGAAGGTCTAGTTGAAGTAGACTGACATCCGATCTCTAGTCTAATGGACATACCTGTCAATGATGAAGGTATTCCCATTAGAGCTCTAGTGGCTAAACCATCTGAATCAGAGAAGCGTATGCCTACTAGAACTTTGTGTAATATAGATGCGGAATGGAATACTTCTGGAAATGCGCTTGCCTCAAAGTATTTGTTACCCAGATACTGAGTCCTTCATAGGATATTCATTTCGAATGTCTATGCTCGTTCTGGTAACAAAATCAAACTCACTACTTTCATGGTTCGAATTCTTCATTCCATCATCTCTGATACCTCTATATGTCTTCCTTCCTTAATTTGTTATTACATCATTCAGTTCCGTCTCCATCTAGGACACAGTGACATTCCCTTCGCCTATCTTATGGCTGTGTTGGCTACCCATATTTTAATGGTTATGCCTGTTGGAGAAGCTCCCATTCAACACCTAATCTTCAATAACTCTAATATAAACAAAATGAATCTGAGGTTGATTGCAGGCCAAGTCAATGTGGGTGTTGGAGATGATGCAGTAAATGAAGAGGAAGGTGATTTACCTCCAAATGACATTAACATGCATGATATTTTTGATGAGATCGAATCCGATTTAGTAAATGATCCTAATTATCAGCCATTTGACTTTGATGCGCAATTGAGCTCACTTGAGGAGAAGGTAGAAAACATGAATGTGTCCCATGATTTGCAGTTCAAATATATGCATAAATATCATAGGCACCTTAAGAAGAGACTTCATCAACTTGATCCTACCATACCTACTCCTTCTTCAGGTTCTGATTAGTATTTTCTCATGTGGTTTGTAATAACTTTAATGATTCTTGGATTACTTTTGTTTTCTGGGTTGACCTTGGTTGATCATGCTTAACAATACTTGCTTATGGATTTCATATCTTGCCTATCTTGATCATTTATTCCTTATTACTCTTCTTATTCTTCCTTGTTTATCTACGTGTTGTTCCATTTATTGGTTTCTTCCTTTGTCATATTATGACAAAAAGGGGGGAGAATTTTTGTCATGCTTGTGATATATAGCATGTGGATTGTGGATAGGTAAGTAACCTTCTTTTTGTGAGGGTGAGTAAGTAAGGGGGAGTTTTGACATATTTATAATTGGTGCATGATTCTGTAATGACCTGTTTATAACTGGTGCATGATTCTTTAATGATTCTTTAACCAGGTTGTAACTGGTTTATATTGATAACTGGTGCATGATTCTTTGTGCGTATAATGCTTATGTTGTTATGAAGTGTGTTTTGTCACAAATTTGACAAATGGGGAGATTGTAAGTGCTATGGTATCTATCTCCTATGATTGTCGAATTATTTAGTGCCAAAACCTCTTGGAATCTGTGTCTTGTGTAGCACATCTACATATACAAGACAGTGCATCTCATGTACAAGGACAAAGGTCTTTACTTCAAGAACTTCAAATGTAAGATTACATGTTCATGTTCAAGTACAACATCAAGTGTGAATTCAATCTTTCAAGTGTCAAAATTTCAAGTTAAAGCTTCGTCCAAGTCAAGACAAAGTTCTTATACTTTGAATCTCAAGCTCAAGCTTCAATGTTAAACAAATTCAAGCTTCAGAAGTCTCAAGTTCAAGCTTCAACATATGACAAGATATCAAGTTTCATGAACTTCAAAGATCAACTATCAACTGAAGCAAAAGAAGATTCAATGTTCATACATCAAGTATAAGGTATGAATGATCCTAAATTGACCATAGGGTAGGTCATTTTGAATACATAATTTAAATTTGGTTACTTTATAAGTGCATAGACTGTTTCTCAACTAGTCTTGGACTAAGTTCGACTAGTCTTAGCACTGGTTTGACCAATCCAAGAAATCCTCGACCAGTTCTAAGGTTGATACTTATTTTCAGAATTTTTTGTTATTGCCTCGACCAGTCCTGGAGACTGCTTAACCGGTTGTATGAATAGTGTTCGACTTGTGCTCGACTAGTCTTGCCGGCTCGACTCAAAGTCCAGCAACAAAATTGGGTTTCACACGACCAGTCGTGGACAGGACTCGATCGGTCGAGCAGGTCCTTCAACCAGTCGTGGAACGGCCTTATCTTATCATGCCCAAATTTTTAAAAGTTTGTTGATCCTACGACCAGTCATGCAGACCTCAGGACCAGTCGAGAGTGCGATTTCTGCAGTTATAAATAGAGCACGAATTTCAGAGTTTGGTATCTAATTCAAGCAAAATCAATACACCACTCTGGGAGATAAGTTAGTGATATTCTTAAGTTATTTAGTGCTTATTTTATATTCTCTTTAATTAGCTTTCTTTGCATTTAATTTTATATTCTGCATTCCAATTTTATTTGAAAGAGGGATTGAAGTATTCCCATTTATTGGAATCAAAATCAAATCAAGCTAGCCCAAGGTGATTTAATTTAAAATCAATTTAGAACTTAGAACCATTTCACAAGTGAGTGTGAACATTGGACTTCTACGTTGAACTTCTACTCTGAATTGGTTCTTCCGGGCTGCATCAAAAGGAGAATATCCAGATAAGTATTTTACAGTTTTGTAAATTCATTCTTTTTGTTTTATTGAGATTGTTCTAGAAAAATCTCGTTGTTTTGATTTGTCTGAGGTGATCCAGAAAACTTAGAATGTGAGGTTTTTGAATTGTGCAAGCCCAATTGAAAGACACAATTGTGAGGGCTTTAGGTGAACCTTGAAAATCCTATTTTCATAGTGAACGCTAATATTCACTGTGTGAGGATATTAGGAGTGGAGTAGTTGTGTAGCTGTTTTTCTAAATAGTTGGTGTACACACAACCGAACCACTATAATTTCTGGTCTTGTGGTGATTGATTGATTATTTTATTTTGTGGATGTTGTATTTTCCCTTGATGCATTTGTGGAGAATGTTGTAATTTCTTTTATGCAAGTGTGGGAATGTTGTAATACTTTAGTTTACTTCTTTGCTATCTATTTATTTATTTCTCTGTATTAGTTTAAGTTTTTGATACACAGTCCGTTCTAGGAATTAAGTTGTCCTACCATAAGCCATTGGTTTTTAGTGTAAGGTTGTCCGTATAACAACATCTGTATCAACCTCTCAATACTTGTACTCTTGAGGCTGTTTTACATTTCTACATTGTCGGATTGTTTATTGCTATTAGTATTTATATTTGTTTAAATTCCGCTTTTATTTTTTAACCCCCCGCGCCCCTCTAGGACTCATAGCTCGGTCTTTTCAAGTGGTATCAAAGGCTAATAGCTCGTTTTAATTGTTATTTTTTTGGAATAATTTCTTTAGCTAATCGATCAGAGCTTTGTAAGATGTCAAATTTTGATAGCCTTTCAGTCATTAGGCTCCACCATTTGATGGCTCCAATTATGCCTATTGGAAAGCCAGAATGAGGATTTTCTTAAAATCCATGGATGAGAGCATGTGTCAAGCTATAGTGATTAATTGGATCCCTCCCACCACTGAAGTGACTGGTACCGACAGATCCAAAACTATGAAAGTCACACCTTATTTTTCTTAGACCACTCTTTAGAAAAGTGAGAGTAGTACCAATGCAAAGGCTGTAAATGCTATCACTTGCGCACTATAACCAGATGAATTCAAGAGAATTATATCATATGATGTTGCAAAGCAAGCCTAGGATGTTTTAGAAATGACACACGAGGGAACAACAATTGTCAAGAAATCTAAAGTCAAAATCCTCACAACCAAATTTGAGGAAATGCATATGGAAGAAAGTGAAACCTTCAATGACTTCTATACAAGGTTAAATGACATTGTCAACTCTATGTGGGGTCTTGGTGATAGAATCTCAGAAAGCAAAGTCTGTGTAAAGATACTACGCTCACTACCTGAACGGTTCAATTCAAAGGTGACGACGATTCAGGAACTTCGTGATACAGATAATATGAAGGTAGAAGAATTAGTTGGTTCTTTACAAACCTATGAGTTAAACTTTAAAGCTCCTAAAGGTAAATTTATCGCCCTTAAATTTTCTAAAAATATTTCTTAAGAAAATAGTGGTAATTCTAATTTAGAAAATTCTGAAGATGATATGGCCCTTCTAGCTAAAATGTTTTATAAGATCTTCAAAAGTAAAAAGAGGGTTGGTTTTCAAAAACCTAATGAAAAGAAAAGATCTAAATCTAAAACATGAAAATCTTTAAAAGACAGTCAATGTTACAACTGCCATGAATATGGGCATCTAGTAAACAAATGTCATAAAAAGGATAAACCTAAAAGAAAAGGAATGTTGACTACTTGGGATGAAGTAATGGTCCAAGCCGCATGGAGTAATTATGCGCTCCAATCCATGTAAGGCAAAGTGTGGTCCAAGCTATATAAGGCAGGTGTGTGATCAAGCCCGTATAAGTCAAATAGGGCCCGCATGATGGTAAGTCTTTAACATGGTATATCCAATCCATAGGATAATCACAAACAACAACATTTGGTTAATTAGCAAACTCTACAACATGCGGCAACCGAATCATTCATGTTACTAGCATTAAAGAGACACAGCATTCATATGTTACATGAGCCAATCATGCACTAATATTAGCATATTCATGTAATGGAACAAGTAAACTAAATAATTTAGAGTTACTAACTACACAGAATTAAAGCACCATTCATGTCCAGGTTGGTGAATTTAAGTGGGAATCTCAAAGAGTGAGTCTTCACCTTGATCAAGTAATCTAATTGCATAGCCCACTAGATAGTACGTCTGAAGTCCGATTGAGTCTAATCTAGTTGATAAACATGCGACCACAACCAATCAAAATATCAATGAAAATGGTAAATGCTTGGTTTTTACGGTTAATGAACTTAGTGAAAACTCGTTGAGTCAACTTAGAAATAAACAAAGAGAATGGGTTTTGATTTACCTTGCCTTGGTAGTTTAACTTGACGATTCGACACAAACTCGGCCGAACATAGCCGAACTCAACTAGAACCAACCGAGTCAACTTGATAGAGACTTGGTATGCAAGGAACATCTCTCCTTTTTTCTCCTTCCTTACACTTCCGCTCATTCTCTTTCTTCTTCTTATTATTTTTTATTTCACCTATTTTCCGTTGGACCAAAGCCCAAACCTCAAATTGACTCGGCTTGACTTGGTTTCAACCGAGTCAACTCAGCAGACACCAAAATAAAACCCCAACTCTCTATCTCCCTCTCCTTTCTTTCTTTCTCTTCTCTTCTTTCTCTCACTCCCTTTCCCTTACCTCTTGCTGGAACGTCCAGCAATTGGTTTGGACAGAACAAACTTGAAATAGGTCCAAGTTCAACTCGGTTTTGGCCGAGCTGACTCAGCAGGTCACCAAACCACTGTCTCCCTCTCTCTCCTTTTCTTTTCTCTCACTCCCTTTCCTCCTCTTCTTCCTGCAACCCTATTGCTGAAGCTTCTAGCAACTCCTCAAGCAGCGACAGTGGACCAGCTGAGCAGTAACCCAATCGTCCAGAGTGGCCCACCAACTCGGCTCGAACTCAGTCAGCAACGCTCTCTCTCTCTGTCTCTTTCTTCCTCATTTTTGCTTCTTTCTTTTTCTTCTCTCTTTTTTTCTTTTCCCACTGGACTCCTAAGCCAGCTCCAAAGTCGTCAGGGCCTGGGCCATCGAGTAACTAGGACAAGCCCCAAACCGAGTTTGAACTCGCCTGTAATGGTAGTGTTGCAGCCGTAACCCCCTTACTTACTCTCTCTCTCTCTCTCTCTCTCTCTCTCTCTCTCTCTCTCTCTCTCTCTCAGATCATTTGGATGGCAATTATGTGGCCACACGTTCGTAACTCTGGATCAAAATCGACGCCATTACAAGCTGCGCTGATGGTGAAGCTCGCCATGGAAGATGACGAAGCTCCAATAGTGCTTTTCGGTCTGATGGATCTTTCCTGATCCCACTGGTTCCATATGGTTCGCATGCACCCCCCAAGAGCTGGTGAAAGCTTGAAAATGAAGCTCCAGGGGTGCTTTGTGGGTGGTTTCGAAGGTGGAGGGGGACTGCCGTTAATGGCAGATTGGAAGCGGGGCTTCGAACCTTCAATCTGGAGGTGTTGGATGATTTGATTCAGTTCAAGGGAGCTTGTGGGCAGGGATTTTTGAAGGTCGAGTTGAGCTAGGGTGGTGGTTTAGAAAGGAGAAGGAAACGGTTAAAGGAGAGCCATTTTTTGGTTGCTAGCTCTCAACCCAAAACCTTAGCCTCGAAAAAAGGAATGAACGGCTGAGATGGCTTCTTTTGGGATTGCCTAGATCACCCCAAACACACCACACGCGGATTGTCAACCGGTCGCACGGAGACAAGTTTCCGTTTTCGGAAAGTATGTGCTTTCACCCTGATTTACGGCTGAGATTGTGTGCACACCTGCACAATCCAACGGGTGAAATCGGTCATGGATCGTAGGGTTTTTGGTCCTCTTTAGTGTGGGTGGTTTGGATCATGCGTATGGGATACGATGATGGGCCACGATCCGCTGAGAACGGACCCTGTCCGTCCGTCTGTTTCGGCGGGAGAGGAATTTGAATTTCATTCCTCTTTTGTGGTTTGCGGTCAGTCCCAATTTGACTGGGTCTCCTGGATCAGTGCATAATGAGTGCATGCACCCCATGTGCACCCGCACTCTAAGGTGGGGCCCACCGAGGTGTTTCTGACGGATCTGGCCCGTTCACCAAGTTATGTGGGTCCTGTTAGGACGTCTAATCAAAGGTAGGGTAAATCCAAGGCTCAGGTGGGCCATATCATCTAAATCATGGCCATTAAGCGCTAGTTATCATTGATTCGGGGCGGAATATGGTCCACACCAATGATCAGAACCATTCACCTAGCTAGTGAGCCACCCAGGGCCACTACCCATGTATATTAGTATCATTCCACACACACACACACACACACACACACACACACACACACATATATGTATTGCATTATTTTATATTTTAATATAATTACTAACATATTATATTTTATACTAATAATCATTTATCAATTAATAAGGTATTTAATTGGTAATATTATATATATATATATATATATATATATAAATATTAATTATTCAAAGTGATGTATATTTTATATATATATAGTATAATAATATATAGTTAAAATTATAAAATGTAAGTGTTAATTAAGGTACATCAATTAGATAATAATGTGTTGGTATACAATTTATTTTATGTATAGTTTAAATAATATACATAATTTAAATAATTTAAGTAACATATGTATCATTACAAATAATTATAAAAATACATTATATTCTAATATAATACATATCCAATTATATCCCATTAAAATGAATTATTTGGTCTTCCTGGTAACACCCGAGTATTGAAAAGTACGGAGTGTTACATCAAAGTTAAGGATGGATCTTATAAGACTAAGAATGAAGAAGTCACTTGCCAAAGATCTGAGAAAATCAAGTGAGGAATAGAGAGCATTGAAGACTTGAAGTGAAGAAAAAGAACTCTAAAAATCTGCCTCCTTTGACTAGTCCCTCGACTAGTCGAAGATTCCTCGACTTGAACTCCAGTGACAAAATTTTCGAAAATGCCATCATCCACGACCAGTCGAAGAAAACCCTCGACCAATTGAAGGATTTCCTCAACTCATCTAAGGTTAAGCGGACAGCACATGGACTACATAAATTTGAGGCGGTTTTTAGATTTTTCCAACTTGGTGCGAAAGTTTGAGTTGCAAAACTATAAATAGGGGTCCCTACGATATTCCTAGGCATCTTCTAGGGTTTGAGGAGTGGAGTAAAAGCATGGAGAAACCATCACCAAGAGTTTTTCTTCCTTTTCCTTAGTTGTTTTTATGCTTTTCTTAAGAGATTTTAGTTCAATAATGTCTATGGTTGGCTAAACCTCTTAGCTAGGGATAAGAGGTGAAGCTTATAGCGTGATGGGATGTCTTTTATTGCTTTGATTCATGTTTAAGTTAAACTATATTTGATTCTAGTTTGATATTTAAGAAATACTTTCATTTTTTAATGGTTTGTTGTGACTTAAATTACAATAGATCTGCGATAGCTTTGAGTATGTTCTTTTCATGTATTGAGATTGTGAAATTAGAAAATCCTGTTATTCACCATCATCCCTTGGGCATAGCTAGATGATGGAATCCTTCCTAGCTTTCACAATTCTCTCATATTGGTTGTAGGATTGGTAAATCCTGTTGTTTGCCTTGTCTCCTAGGTATGGTTTTGTGATGGAATCACTTCCAATTCAAACACCTCTCATCCACTGAGAATTAGTTCAAAGGAAGTTCAGATTTGGTTTCACTAAGATATCTTCCAATTGAATAAGATGGGACTCCGATTCCAGTTGTATCCTTGAATCAAGCATAGATCTCCTTGATCTCTACAAGTGGATCCTTGAAAACCCTAGTTCTCACCTTTGAATTCTTAAGTTTTAATTACTTTAATCACAATTACTCTCTCAATTACTTCAGAATTAGATTCACATCTTCTATTTCTAGTTATAGTTAAATTCAGAATACACACAAGATTAGTCCCTGAGGATTCGACCTCAGTCTCACTGAGATTATTACTACATCGCGACCGCTACACTTGAGGTTGTGAACAAGTTTTTGGCGCCGTTGTTGAGGATTAACGGTTGGTTTTTTTTAGATTAACTAGTTTTGGAATTAGTTTAAGATTAGGGTCTTTTTTTTTTTTTTACTTTCTATTTTTAGGTTAGGTTTTTTCCTAATTATTTTAGAAACTAACTTAGTTTCCTATTTCTAGGTTTATAAACATTTCAAATTTGTTTTTAGAAACTAACTTTTTTAGAAACTTTCCTTTTCTGTTTTCTTAGATCTACTTTCTAATTTTAGTTTAGAAACTTTCTAATTCTAGGATTGTTTTTTTAGAAACTAACTCATCTTTTTATTTTTGTTTTTAGAAACTTTCTAATTTTAGAATTTCTGTTTTTAGAAACTAATTTCTTTTGTTTTGTTTTGCAGGATCTTAAATTAGGAACTTCCAATTTGGTAACTTCTTTCTAATTCTCTTCCTTTCTTTTTCTAGAATTCTTATTCCCTCTTTCCTTTTTTTAGTTTTAGGTTAGAATCTGAAATTGAGGGTTGAGAGTGTTTCATGCCCAAGTGGGTCCGTGACAACACTTGACGTCTTTTGAGTGAATGAGGATTGGTTGAGGGGTTATCTATCTATCACAGGGTTAGACACCACTCAAGATCCTCAAAGTCAATTGAAGTGATGGCTGTCAATCAACCGATCAATCAACTGGAAAGACAACCTCAACCTTAGGTTGAGGAAGTCTAGGATGAGAATGAGGTGCATCAAGCACCCTCGCCTCGTATTTTGCAAGACTATTTACAACCAACGGGGGTGAGCACGCCCTCATGCAGGGTTTTTCTAGAAAATATGGGACATAAATATTAAGTCAGGGGTGATCCAACTCCTTCCAAAATTCCATGGACTTGAATTTGAAAGTCCGTATCTGCACTTGAAAGAGTTTGATGAGATTATAGTCATTTTATATTTTCCTAACGTGTCTGAGGACACGATTAGACTAAAACTATAAGACCCTACCCCAAGTGTGCATGTCATTCCTTTAGGTCTCGCTATCCTAACGGTTGAATCCTGGCGACCTGTGACTTACGGATAGTGTTTGCGGTCATCCTTAAGTCCGATCACATAGAACCGACTCGGATCAACTCGAAACCTATCCTATTACAACCACATTAGTACCGCAGTTCCAATGTCGTGTCCCATGCGTAAATTTGACGTGTGCAACATAAGTTATGGGTTGCGTTCTATTTGGATCATTGATGTGTTATTTGGTGGGACCCACCCTAGCATTGCACGTTTCTCCATGCATGATGATGTCATCCCAATTCATAGCTTTCTAGAAAGCCTACCCTATAGCCTAGCCCCTAGCAAGCATGGGTAGCTTCTCCCATGCCCATCATTACATTTCTCTTATCTAGGCCATTATGACTAACCTCTTTTAGAGAGACGAATCATTGCCTTCTAGCTACATCTCCCAAGCCTCTCTTTCCCTTCTCATTTCTTCTCTATTCCCTCTTGCAAGAACCCCTTCAACATCCCCACCTTCTCCATTTCTCCAGCCCCCTTTCTCTCTAATTCCCTCCAATCTAACCATTCCCAACCCATCTCCACCATAGAAATCCCCTTAAAGCTAGAAGATCATAGTGGTGAAGGATTGAAGATAGAACTTGAGGTGGGTGTTCTTTAGAGAGAGATAGATTTCTGATTTCTTTGTTTCATAGTTGTTCCTCCTCTTTTCTTTCATCATAGAGCATGTGGGGCCCATCAAATGATGGTGATGGTCCCCATGTCTTCATGGATGTGGCTCATAGACAATCCTTTGTGCATGCATGATCCATGCAAGGGACCATCCTCTATGGGCCCCGACATGGTTTTCTTTCTTATGTTCAAGGTTCATTAGGCCATTTAGACCCTAAATCCTTGGTAGAGATTGCATCTCCACTGTAGATCTTGAGTAGGAACCATTATGCTCTTGCAGATCCTTGTAATCATGTAATACTGGATGTGTGTGATTGTGTGATGAAGGGAAGGGACTCAATGTGGCGAAGCCCCTTCCCTTGTGGTCAGATCTTTTATTTTTCCCTTGTATATACCTCTGATCATGATATGTGTGATCCACCTTGTGGCTCAGAAATATCCAGACCGTCCCAAGGGAGTGGTTGACAGTCCACTTTATGGACGTTGTGGCCCCAAATGCACCAAAAAGGGGCACATACGGTGGTTCATACCACAATTTTTATGAGATGATTTCCTCTTTTAGTGGTGGTTATAATTATTTTATTTCAGCACTATGTTGCTGTCCAGAAACTTTCGAGGCAGATTTTTGGACTGACTTGAGCTCAGATTTTGGGGTGTTTGGTTCCATTTGATATGTTATTCTTGAAGATGTGGACCCCACCTATAGGCATGCCAATTTTCACCTTCAGCTGACCTATTTGGGCATCCAAAAGAGTGGGCCAAGATGGTTGGACAGCCAAATTTCTGTCTGACAGTCCAGCAATACAGTCTGATGGAATCTGAAATTCATAAATGTTTCAAGTAAAGGTGGGCCACTTTTGTGAACTCCATCTTGATGTATACATGTTAGGGAATCTTGGCCCCCTATTTTTCAAATTTTTAGAGGCCCTGGACCCACTCTAATGGAGTGCTCAAGTTGAGGACAACAACATGTAGTAGCAGATTTTTTCTTCAAACCTTACTGTTCTCTTTATTATTGTAGAAGTTTTTGGGTCCAAACCCATTGCACCTTATGAATGATTTTTTTTAGGACCCACCTCTGATGTTTCTAGGGCCCACAGGGCCATGATTTTTGAGGGCCACAGGGTATGGACAACAGCCCGGCTGGATGTCCAGTTAGGTTGACATCCAGCATGGGCTGGCTATCCCCAGCGTGCAGGCCCACCATGATGGCGTGTTTCATCCATGCCGTTTCCCCCATTTAGGTGGCCCACATGAGAGGGTCCACCCTTGGTGGACGTCCCTTGTGGGGCCTACCTTAGGACATGTGGAGCCCACCAGGATGTATGTATCGGTCCAAGCTGTCCAGGCCTTAGACCGCCCAACCCATGGGACGCCCAACTGTTCTTGGGTTGCTGCTGGACTTGTAGTCCAGTAGCAAACCCACTTGATTTCTATGTTGTTGACCCACTCTCCATTTAGTGGGGGGGCCCCTTCATTATTGCTAGCCTTCATCGGATAAATTTCCACATCTTTTGACAAGTTTCTAGACCTCAGCAGGCCTAGGAAGTTGGGTGGGCTGAAAGTCCAGCAAGGGCCCCAAATGAACATTGGTCCAGCAAGGGCCCCAAATGAACATTGTTATGGCTAAAATTTTATTGGATGTTGGGCACACCATATTATGAATTTTGGGTATTTGTTGCTCTCTTATATTTTAAAATTCTCGGGCTAAATTAATGCATTATGAGCCACCTTTAGTGTAAGGCCCGTATCCTAGCTCGTATCGTTCTGTAGGCTTCTGCTGTCCTCCCAATCAAATTCCGACAACCCGCGATCTGTAATCGGTACTTGTGCATGACCCTAAGTCATATCCCGTAGATCTGAATCAGCTTAATTCGAGACTTGTATCATTGTGACCGCACCGTCGCCGTTGTTCCAACGCCGCATCTTGCGCACCAAGGCGATACCCAGGCCAGGAGATATGGGTCCACGATTTAGTTCAAGAAAAATTTCACACATTTGCAATCCCAAGAGAATCTCTACAACATGTCCCATCAATCAATCAATCAATCAATCACATCATGTCAAGTACAAGAGCAACCCCAAAGTCAACTCTCTCCCTCTCTCTCTCTTACACACCCATACATGTTAAGTACAACTATCACCTCACATCCATCACTCACATCCATCACCTCTCTTACAACCACCTTCTCTCAACCACCTTCTCTCTCTCTCTCTCTCTCTCTCTCTCTCTCTCCTTCTCTTCACATTTCCAAGCAACCAAAAGTGGTGCACGTCCAAGCTCTTCCATGAGAGAAAAGTGAGTTGTGTGTGGCCCACTTCCTATCACAAGATCTATCATCCTAGCCCTTCATCTCTCATCATCTTCCATCAAAGTAAGACACAAGGAGATCGACGTTCCATTGGACCAAGAAGATCGAATGGTGGGTGTTTTTATAGGCCTATATTTCATTATTTTGATGATGAGCCAAGTGAGGCCTATCGATTGATGGTATAGATCTCACTTTGGACCCTAGATGTGGCCGATGGCCCACCTTGATTCTCACGATCATTCCATGATGGGGCCATTCTCTATGGACCCCATCATGATGTTTATCTTCCTTGCATAAATAGGGTCATCTAGACCTTCCATTTTGGTGAAGGATCTCCACCGTTGATTTTAATCGGTGGGCCCACATGTAATGGGACCCACTTGATGTATGATTGAATGCATGGAAGGGAGGGCCCATAGTGTCGGGGTCCCTCCATCATCATGTCTCTCTCTCTCTCTCTATCTCTCTCTCCTTCATTTATTTGGTGGCCCATTTGATGAGTGTATGTTATATCTAGACCGTCCATCCAACGGACCACATGGCCGTCCAAAACATGGGGACCAACCCCACCTTGCTACCCTTTTTGTTTGAAGGGTCTGGACGATGGGAAAACACATATATCAGGTTGATCCATTCAAATGGGCCACATCCACGTCGGACCCACCCTGAATATGTGTTATATTCAAACCGTTCAACATCCAGGGACGCTGGACATGGCCTCACGTGAACTGTGAGCTGACTGTGGGGTGTACTCACAGCAAAAGAAAGTGAAAAAGAAAAAAATAAAATAAAATATTAGCTTGGTTTAAGCTTTTGGGGTGGGTTGTTGTATGGATCTAATCCAAGCTATCAATTCCATTCATCAGCTCATTTTAGGCGTTGAGCTGAAAAATGAGGCCAATCCGATTATCTGGCAGGCCATTTCATATAAAATAGTTGCTTTTACCGTTAAAATCCCCTTTGATGTGTTTTTATACGCCAAAACACATCGAATATTGGCCTTGATGGGTCTGTCTTGAGCTGTAGGATCCAATGGGTGGAGTGGATCCACCTGATGCGGGCCCTACCACAAAAACCACGGAAAAAAATAAAATAAATAAGAGCCAGCAGGCATTGCCACTGCTGGACGCGCAGCAGCATCCTGTTGCGCCCTTGCGCAGTGGACGGACGGGCCTGGGTCTATGGGTCCTACCCATGATATATGCGTTTTATCTATGCCGACCAGCCGTTTGAGTTGGGCTGCCCATCCGCTGGACGGCCAGTGGACCCCACCCGCTGATGCATGTGTTACGTCTAAACTGTCCAACCATTTTGAAAGCTCATTTTAAGGCTTGAGATCTACCTATCAAGTGGACCACATGGTAAAAAGCAGTGGGGATTGAGGGTCCGCCATTGAAGCCCTTTTGTTGTCACAGAAGTTTTGGATCAATATGAAATTTGTTTTTCTCTTGATTCAGGTCTTTAAGACCTTATAACCAGATTGGATGGAAAATCAACGTTATGGTGGACTGATTTAAATGATTTTAAACTCGCAAGTATACTAATCAGATATAAATATGGTACGTATTACGAGATTGTTCCCACGAGGACTGGTTGTCACAATTTAAATCTACAATTCTTCTTAACTAATTCAACAAATAATTGAGCAAATTACTAACACAAATATACGGAAAGTAATCGAGAATAATGAGGAAATTTCAATCAAGGAGAAGACTAGGACTTTCGAATCCACCCCTAATTATCCTAACCCTTGTTTTACCTGTTGATTCACCCTATTCAAATTGATATAAATTAAATAAATCACAAACTATGTCCTTGGTCGGGCACACAGAATGTATAATCCCTTAAAGCATATGGATCACATATTTCCATCCATGGTCAGGCATGAAGAGATGTAGATTCTTGTTTCTTCCCCTATAGGAAACCTGTTCATGGTCAGACACAAGCACCTAAAATAATATTCCAAACAACATCCATAACTAGACTTTGGTTAAGCTCATAGCTTAAAGAAGTACAGAAATTCCAGCCAAGTACATTAAAGAAAGAAACAAATCAATCAAGTTAAGATTGAATCAACAAACAAGGATCATTCAAGTTAGAGGCTTCATCTCAGCCCTAGCTGAGGAATTTAACTATCCATGTGATCAATTAGAAAGTAAGAAAAATAACATTGATGAAATAAAAACATCATTCTCTCCTCTTTCTTCTCTTTTCTTCTCTTTCTCTGCTCTGGATCTGTTCCCTGGCTCCCCTTTCTTCTCTTTTACTTTGCTATACGTCCAACCAAGCTCTCCCTGAATCTCCTCCTCTCCCTTATCCACATTTTGCATCTCTTTTTATAGCTGATGGAGTGGCTGCAGTGGTGAAAATCGAATTTGGAAAGCTGTCGCACGCGCAGCGAAAGCCTTTTCGCAGCAAACTTTGGGGCTTCATAAGTCCCTTGTTCTTTGTACTTTATCCGTAAAATTAAAGTCTCCTAGGACATTTTTAGCTGGCCTATACGATGGACGGATCAGATCTTCCCGGAAGTCCCTTTTTCACGGACGTGCGTAAGCCTAAGCACGTACAATGCTGTGATGATCGGTGAGCCCCACAGAAGTGTTTTCGAAAAAATCCACCCCATAAATCGGATTCAGGATGAAATTTCGTTTAAAGATAGATGGTTTTGAACGTCCATTGACGCGGCCCAGAGAAGTAATCACGCTGCAACCGTTTTGAATGTTGCAGGACACCTGTTTGTGGCCTCTATAGTGAGCACGTATGTATGGATGGGCACAAACGGTCAGCATGAGTTCAATGGGTTTTTCCCCCTCTACAAGATGGACGGCTTGGATCTACCGTACGGGTCATGAGTGGGGCCCACAAGCTTCCGTAAGATGGACAACGTCCGTCCATTTGCTGCGCCAGAAACGGCAACTGCCGTCTTGAGAGGAAGAAGCGGGTCAGCACCTGCTGACCCGCCTTAGTCGGTCCGATGCTCGTCGGGCGTGTGTACACTATGTACACACGATATACATATGGGGTCCACTATGATGCTGTCGAGAAATTCAATCCATCCATCCTGTTTCTCATCTTATTTAAACTGTCTAGGTCAATTTTGAAGTATATCCAGATTGTAGGTGGGCCCCAATTAATGAATTAAAGGGCTGATCTGGCCGTTGGGCCACTTTCTGAGATATTCAATGGATGAAATTTTACATGTACGGTTAATTTATATCCCCTAGACCATGTATGAGGTTTCATGTCAATCGGATGGCGGGTACTATGTGATCTTGCAATCTGGACTATTTTCAGGCCTTTTTAATGTGAGCGGCTTGATTTTCTTGGATCCCTGGCGTGTAAATCCATTGATCTTGGTCCCCTGGGGTCCGTCGCTTGCTTTGGTGGCTTCGGAGCATCAAATCCATGCTTTTAGTACTTTTTTCAGTTAACGCTCCTGATTACACCCTACAACAAAAACACGATTAAAATATTCCATTAAGCATTATCATGTACGTAAAATCAGGCAATAATTAGGGTCTGATATGCAATATTCGACCCTTATCACAACCCCCAACCAGCATTTTGCTAGTCCCGAGCAAAACATGCGAAAAATAATTTCAGAAATACTCGACAATTCTTGTAAACCCAAGTGACTTGTGATCAAATAGTTGAGATGCGAGAATTCTAAGATTCATGAATGGTGAGCAGAATTTTTCTTTCTGGAATGAAGCTCACGGTAAACTTCATAATCAAATTCAAAAAAATTAATCCATTAATTAGAATATTCTAAACATTGAGTTCCATGAGTGTATAGTGTAATCTCGGCTTACTATCATTAAGAGATCCAATTGTCAATTTCATGATATCATTAGTAATTAACAACAGAATGCATGACAACTGAAACCAACACTTGCCTGATCGGTTAACTTTTCATTCTATCAGCCCTTGATTTATTTTTTTTCTGAACAGTAACGCCAAGGAGGGTAATCAAGTCCTCACCTATAGGGAGCAAACCTATGGCGAAAACTTGTCGCCTAACTTTTTCAAATGACAACCATAGGGAATCGAATCTACACTTATAGGGAGCAAACCTATGGTGAAGATTATATGACTTACCCTTTCTTTCAATTCTTATTTATAGACCGAAGCTAAAAAAAATAATTTCAGGCTAGTTCCTTTCATGCTTAGTGATTACCAAGTTAATCATTCAATGTTGAAATGGAACCTTAATGTGCAACCGAGATGTGATATGTGAGATCATAACTCAATCAATGTTTAAAGTTCTAATCATGGGTTAACAATTCAAACTTAACTGTGAAATCTAACGGATGGCTGAATCCAAGAGTTATAAATTACCGACATTCTGTACCTTGCAATGTTAAAATCACACTTATCCTTCAAAATCATTTCAAATGCACAAGAAATTCCAGAAAAATTTAAAATTTTTCACAATTTGTGCTCAAGACCAAGAAAATACTGATGAGGCAACCTAATCGCCCACCCCCAACCTAAAATCTACATTGTCCTCAATGTAAAAGAAATAAACATGCAATGCTCATGAGACAACAAAAGTAAAAGAGTAATGGACAAATAGTACCTATATGAAAGAATCTAGAGGCTCTCCAAAAAAAATATCCATGTAAGAGCGAGTCAGCATAAGAGAGAAATCAACAAAAGCAAAATGATAAAAACGCAAAAAGAAAATCCTACCTATACCACTTTCGCAGGTGCTCTCGATTGCATTTAGCGTATGCAACAAGCCTTTAAACCCCTAGGTTACCCCTAGTGGACGAGTTGTAGTCTCGTGAGGGTTTGCAGTAATGCTACTCACAAACATTGAACTCATGAATGAGAAAAGTGAAATGGAATGAAAAACTGGGTTGCCTCCCAAGAGCGCTAAGTTTAACGTGTTCAGCCAGACAAGAATGGACCATGAATTAATCAATCTTGATAACCTGGGTCCGCCAAATAAATTTCCTTAACATCTTTGTTCACCAAATCATCTAAATATGGTTTCAGCCGTTGACCATTTACTTTGAAGATATTCCCGTTTGTTAGATTTTGAATCTCAACTGCTCCATGAGGAAATACTTGTATTGCTCGATAAGGACCATACCATCGCGAACGTAGTTTTTCAGGAAAGAGGTGTAGCCTGAAATTGTACAATAATACTTTCTGGTTCGGTTTAAATGTCTTGCGAAGAATTGATTTGTCATGGAAGATTTTTGTCTGCTCTTTATAAATTTTTGCATTTTCATATGCCTCATTTCGAATTTCCTCTAACTCATTGAGTTGAAGTTTATGGTGTGATCCAGCCTTGTTTAAATCAAAATTAAAAGTTTTGATGGCCCAATAAGCATGATGTTCTAATTCCACAGGTAAGTGACAGGCTTTCCCAAAGACAAGCCTGTATGGAGACATTCTAATCGGGGTTTTGAAAGCCATACGATATGCCCAAAGAGCATCATTCAAACGTTGCGACCAATCCTTACAATTGGGGCGAACCGTTTTCTCTAAAATTTGTTTAATCTCCCGATTTGACACCTCAACTTGACCACTTGTTTGTGGATGATATGGCGTTGCAAATTTATGAGTGATGGAATATTTCTTCATTAAAGATTCAAACGGTTTATTGCAAAAATGAGTGCCCCCATCACTTATAATTGCTCGAGGAGTGCCAAAACGAGAAAAGATATTTTCTTTTAAGAAACGGACTACAACTTTGTGATCATTCGTTTTACATGGCACTGCTTCAATCCACTTAGAGACATAGTCGACGGCCACAAGGATATACACATAACCGAATGATGGTGGAAATGGGCCCATGAAGTCAATACCCCAAACATCAAATATTTCAACAATGAGAATATTGGTAAGTGGCATCATGTTCCTGTGGGAAATATTACCCGTACGTTGGCATCTATCACATGTTGAGCAAAAGGCATGGGTGTCTCGAAACAGTGTAGGCCAATAAAATCCACTTTGTAAGACTTTTGCAGCTGTTTTCTTCGAACCAAAATGACCACCACATGCATGATCATGACAAAAGGAGATTATACTATGAAACTCACTCTCAGGCACACATCTCCTAATAATCTGATCAGGACAAATTTTGAATAAGTATGGGTCGTCCCAAAAGAAATGTTTAACTTCAGCAAGAAATTTAGATTTATCTTGTTTAGTTTAGTGAGAAGGAAGTTGACCTGTAATAAGATAGTTTACAATATCCGCATACCAAGGTAATTGAGAAATAGTTAGAAGTTGTTCATCAGGGAAAGACTCGTTCATTGGCAAAGGATCCACTGTGGACTCTAAGACAAGTCTAGACAAATAGTCGGCTACCACATTTTCGGAACCCTTTTTATCCCGAATTTCAATATCGAATTCTTGTAGCAAGAGAATCCACTGAATCAATCGAGGTTTAGCATTTTTTTTAGAAAGAAGATATTTCAATGCTGCATGATCTGAGAACACTATAACCTTTAACCCTATGAGATACGACCTGAATTTGTCTAGAGCAAATACTACTGCCAACAATTCTTTTTCAGTGGTAGAGTAGTTGAGCTGTGCATCATTTAGAGTCCTACTAGCATAATAAATGACATGAGACATTTTGTTCGATCTTTGTCCTAGGACGGCTCCAACAGCATAATCCGAAGCATCACACATAAGCTCAAAGGGTAAATTCCAATCAGGTGGTTGGATGATTGGAGCAGAAGTCAGTAAATGCTTCAACTTATCAAAAGCTTGCCGACACTCATCATTAAGGACAAAAGCAACATCTTTAGCTAGTAAATTGCATAAGGGTCGAGAAATTTTGCTAAAATCCTTAATGAATCTTCTGTAGAATCCTGCATGCCCTAAGAATGATCTAATCTCCTTAACCGTTCTAGGTGGAGGAAGACTAGAAATTAAATCAATCTTGGCTTTATCAACTTCAATGCGTTTACTTGAAATAACATGCCCGAGTACAATCCCTTTTTAAACCATAAAATGGCACTTTTCCCAATTCAATACCGGGTTCATTTTTTCACATCTTTCCAAGACAAGAGATAGATGGTATAAACATTCATCAAATGAAGAGCCAAAAATTGAAAAATCATCCATGAAAATCTCAAGGAAACGCCCAACCATGTCTAAAAAAATACTCATCATGCATCGTTAGAAGGTCACAGGCGCATTACACAACCCAAATGGCATACGCCGATAGGCATATGTACCAAAAGGACATGTAAATGTGGTTTTCTCTTGATCCTCGGGAGCAATGGGAATCTGATTATACCCAGAATAACCATCCAGGAAACAATAATAGCTGTGCCCTGCCAATCTCTCAAGCATCTGATCTATGAAAGGAAGAGGAAAGTGATCCTTCCTTGTGACCAGGTTCAGTTTATGGTAATCAATACAAGCTCGCCAACCCGTAGTCATGCAAGTTGGTACTAACTCATTATCCTCATTCTTTTTCACCATAATCCCAGACTTTTTAGGAACAACTTGAACTGGACTGACCCATGTGCTATCCGAAATGGAGTAAATGATACCAACATCTAACAATTTTAGCACCTCAGCCCGAACGACCTCTTTCATGTTAGGGTTAAGCCTCCTTTGCATTTCACGTGATGTTTTTGCATTTTCTTCAAGATGAATACGATGCATACACACCGTGGGGCTTATTCCCTTTATGTCCACTATTGTCCACCCAATAGCTGGCTTATGTTCTCTAAGAACATTAAGCAACTTACCCTCCTGTTCTTTATCAAGGTTAACAGCTATGATGACAGGCAGGGTTTCAGAAGGTCCTAAAAAAGCATACTTGAGAGTTTCAGGTAATTGTTTAAGGTCGACTTTGGGTGGTTTCTCAATAGACGGGACCAGTTTAGACTCAGAAGGTGGAAGAGGTTCCACTCTAGCTTTCCATTTTGTTGTATCCATTTTTGGATTAGAGTCAAGCAATGCATTGACTTCTTGGATGGAACTTTCTATGTCAAAATCTATGCCAAAATGTGTTAAACAAGTCTCAAGAGCATTTTCGGAAGATTCAAGGAAAGAGTCATGCACTAGACTCTCAATCATGTTCACTTCAAATATATCATCCGAGTCTGACATTTGTTGTCTAACATTGAAAACATTGACTTTAATCTTCATGTTACCAAAGGATAGCTTCATAACTCCGTTCCTGCAATTTATGATTGCATTGGATGTGGCCAAGAATGGACGTCCTAAGATAACCGGGATTTAACTTATAGGATTCTGGACAGGCTGAGTATCTAGAACGATGAAATCTACTGAAAAATAAAACTTATCAACCTGGATTAGCACATCCTCAAGAACACCATGGGGCACCTTGATAGATCTATCAGCTAGTTGGAGTGTTATTTTGGTTGATTTCAGCTCACCAAGTCCTAGCTGCTCATATACAGAATATGGTAACAAATTGACGCTCGCCCCTAAATCAAGTAATGCCTTCTCAATCTTATGATCTCCTATGACGCAAGAAATGGTAGGAGCTCCTGGATCCCTAAATTTAGGAGGGGTGTTGTGTTGAATCATGGAGCTGAGTTGCTCCACAAGGAAGACCTTCTTATGAACATTCATTTTACGCTTTTGAGTGCATAAATCTTTAAGAAACTTAGCGTAAGCAGGAACTTGCTTGATAGCATCAAGCAACGGAATGTTGATTTGCACTTGCTTAAACATATCTAATATCTCATTAAAGTTGTTTCCTTTCTTAACCGGTGCCAGACATTGAGGAAAAGGTGCTTTAGGCACATAAGATGGCACATGAGTGGTTCCTGGAGAGTCAGAGTGCTTTTGGGCTTTCGATGTATTAGTATGTCTCTCCGCTTCATTTTGATCTTCTGATTTGGAATTTGATTCTTCCCTAGGCATCTCTACTTTGTTCTCGATCTGTTTACCGGACCTAAGGGTAATGATTGATTTGGCTTGCTCATGATATTGTTCTTGGTTTGAATTAGAGCCAATCTCATACTGTCCTCTTGGATTTACCTCAGGTTGACTAGGGAACTTGCCCTTCTCTCTCTCACTCAATGTGGCAGCAAGTTGACCCAACTGTACTTCCAGCTTGGCAATGGATTGCGCATTTGCATGTACGCTTTGCTGGTTAGCTAGTAAAGTTTGTTGGGTATCTTTTTGAAATTGAAGTGAACTTTGCATAAAAAGATTGAGTGTATCCTCAAGAGATGGTTTTCTAGATTGCGGAGGTACTTGTTGATACTGTGGGAACTGCTGAGGTTGTTGACTGCTAACTTGGGAGTAAGGTTGCATAGGAGGATTTCCAGATGGTCCTCCTTGTTGTGGTCCTTTTGCCCAAGCAAAATTTGGATGCTTAGCCCACCCTGGATTGTAGGTGTCTAAGTAAGGATCATTCCCAGGTCTCCGAAAGGTGTTCATAGCATGTACTTGTTCAGAGAGAAATTTTGGAAATGTTGAACTAGATGGACAAGACTGCGTATGATGGGCGAGACTAGAACATATGGCACATGACTCGACTTGAGTTGTTTGTGGAGGTCCATTGTTTAACATTAAAGCATCCACCTTCTTTGTCAGGCTATCAATTTTGGCATAAAGATCTGGCGTGACTCCTACCTCATATATACCCCCTTTCTTCAGTGGTTGAGGACTTCTTTCACCTCTATTTGAATAGTCCCATTACTGAGAGTTTTCACACAAGGTTTCAAAGAAATTCCAAGCATCGACATCACTTTTGGTCATAAATGACCCTCCACTGGTGGCGTCAACCATGCGACGGTTTTGGGGTGTCAAACCGTCATAGAAGTATTGAACCTGTTGCCACTTTTCAAAACCATGGTGTGGACATTTAAGAAGTAAATCCTTCCATCTTTCCCAACATTCATGAAAGTGCTCACCCTCTTTTTGTATGAAATTCGTAATTTCTCTATGGAGAGCATTAGTTTTGTGAACCGAGAAGAACTTGTTTAAGAACTTCTTAGACAGTTGGTCCCATGTAGTGATAGACCCAACTCCTAGAGAATTCAACCATGCTTTCGCCTTATCCTTCAAAGAAAAAGGAAAAAGGCACAAACGGATCAAATCCTCTGAAAAGTTTTGGAACTTAAAGGTGGAGCAAATGTCTAAGAATTCTTTCACATGATGATATGGATCCTCCTTATCTGAACCATAAAAGGAGGGCAACAATTGTATGACCCCAGGTTTAAGTTCAAAGTGTGTTGTCGTGGTGGCAGGCAACACTATACATGAAGGCGCATTGAATTGGACAGGAGCTGAATAATCTCTAAGAGCTTTAGTTCCATTCTCTTTCGCCATTTCAAATAGGATGTTTCTAAATCTTCTACGAAAGGTTCTTTCTATTTCAGGATCGAAAGGTGCTAGTTCTATGTTCAGAGATCTACGTCCTAGCATAAACTATGTTATCAATATAAGAAAGAAAACTAAACTAAGATGCAACCTAAGATGAATAAAACTAAAAATAAAAGTTATGAATTCCTAAAAATAAGAGAAAGCTATGTAAACGAGAATTGGAAGGAAGAACTCGGAAAAGGAGATGATGAATGTCTGAAGATTTGAGAGCTCCTCCTTTTGAAGACAATCTTATTTAACAGCTTCCTTCCTCAATTCCTGTAGACATAACAAAAATAAATTGAATTTCCTAAAATAATGCTAGAAAAATCCTAAGCAACGGTTAATTTCTAAAAAAGAAAGTTTCTAATCTTAGAAATAAAAAGCTAAGTTAGTTTCTAAAAAGGGAAAAAAAATTCTAAAACTAGAAAATAGAAAGTTACTTGAAAGAAGAATCAAAATCTAAAATTAGAAAATAGAAAATTTCTAAAAAAGAAAAACCTAGAAATAGAAAAGTTCTAAAAAAAATAAAACCCTAATTCTAAAAATAGAAATTAGAAAAAGTAGAGAATTTAGAAAGAGATTACCAAATTAGTAGTTTATATCAGGACCCTACAAGGAAATAGGTTAGTTTCTAAAAAAATTTAACCTAAAGTTAGTAAAAACCTAAGACTATGAATTATGATAAGAGAGAATCCTAAATCCAATTGGACCGAAACAGTCCCCGGCAATGGCGCCAAAAACTTGATGTTTTATTTTTAAACCAATCTGATTTAAATGATTTTAAACTCGCAAGTATACAAATCAGATGTAAATATGGTACGTATTACGAGATCGTTCCCACGAGGACTGGTTTTCACAATTTAAATCTACAATTCTTCTTAACTAATCCAACAAATAATTGAGCAAACTACTAACACAAATATACAGAAAGTAATCGAGAATAATGAGAAAAATTCAATCAAGGAGAAGACTAGGACTTTCGAATCCACCCCTAATTATCCTAACCCTTGTTTTACCTGTTGATTCACCCTATTCAAATTGATATAAATTAAATAAATCACAAACTATGTCCTTGGTCGGGCACACAAAATGTATAATCCCTTGAAGCATATGGATCACATCATTCCATCCATGGTCAGGCATGAAGAGATGTAGATTCCTGTTTCTTCCCCTATAGGAAACCTGTTCATGGTCAGACACAAGCACCTAGAATAATATTCTAAACAACATCCATAACTAGACTTTGGTTAAGCTCATAACATAAAGAAGTACGAAAATTCCAGCCAAGTACACTAGAGAAAGAAACAAATCAATCAAGTTAAGATTAAATCAACAAACAAGGATCATTCAAGTTAGAGGCTTCATCTCAGCCCTAGCTAAGGAATTTAGCTATCCATGTGATCAATTAGAAAGTAAAAAAAATAACATTGATGAAATAAAAACATCCTTCTCTCCTCTTTCTTCTCTTTTCTTCTCTTTCTCTTCTCTGGATCTGTTCCCTGGCTCCCCTTTCTTCTCTTTTGCTTTGCTATACGTCCAACCAAGCTCTCCCTGGATCTCCTCCTCTCCCTTGTCCACGTTTTGCATCTCTTTTTATAGCTGCTGGAGTGGCTGGAGTGGTGAAAATTAGATTTGGAAAGCTGTCGCACGCGCAGCGAAAGCCTTTTCGCAGCAAACTTTGGGGCTTCATAAGTCCCTTGTTCTTTGTACTTTATCCGTAAAATCAATGTCTCCTAGGACGTTTTTGGCTGGCCTATACGATGGACGGATCAGATCTTCCATCTGATCAAATATGGTTGGCCACAACCGCCCGGAAGTCTATTTTTCACGGACGTGACAGAAGTGTTTTTAGAAAAATCCACCCCTTACATCAGATTCAGGATGAAATTTCGTTCAAAGATAGATGGTTTTGAGCGTCCATTGACACGGCCCAGAGAAACAATCATGCTGCAACCGTTTTGAACATTGCATGATACCTGTTTGTGGCCTCTTTAGCGAGCACGTATGTGTGTATGGGCACAAACGGTCAGCATGAGTTTAATGGGTTTTTCCCCCTCTACAAGATGGACGGCTTGGATCTACCGTACGGGTCATGAGTGGGGCCCATAAGCTTCCGTAAGACGGACAACGTCCATCCGTTCGTTGTGCTAGAAATGGCAACTGCCGTCTTGAGAGGAAGAAGCGGGTCAGCGCCTGCTGACCCGCCTTAGTCGATCCGATGCTCGTCGGGCGTGTGTACACTATGTACACACGATGTACATATGGGGTCCACTGTGATGCTGTCGAGAAATCCAATCCATCCATCCTGCTTCTCATCTTATTTAAACCGTCTAGGTCAATTTTGAAGTATATCCAGATTGTAGGTGGGCCCCAATTAATGAATTAAAGGGCTGATCTGGCCGTTGGGCCACTTTCTGAGATATTCAATGGATGAAATTTTATATGTATGGTTAATTTATATCCCCCAGACCATGTATGAGGTTTCGTGTCAATCGGATGGCGGGTACTATGTGATCTTGCAATCTAGACTATTTTCGGGCCTTTTTAATGTGAGCGGCTTGATTTTCTTGGATCCCTGGCGTGTAAATCCGTTGATCTTGGTCCCCTGGGGTCCGTCCCTTGCTTTGGTGGCTTCGGAGCATCAAATCCACGCTTTTAGTACTTTTTTCAGTCAACGCTCCTGATTACACCCTACAACAAAAACACGATTAAAATATTCCATTAAGCATTATCATGTACGTAAAATCAGGCAATAATTAGGGTCTGATATGCAATATTCGACCCTTATCATGGACCCTGACCATGAGGCATGTGTTATATCCTAACCGTCCATGCACTGGATGTGGACCCCACCACTGAAAAGTAGTGGACAGTGACATCCACCGTTCAAACTTCTAAAGGCTACAATAATTTCCAATTAAGCTTATATTTTTATTTTTACTTCATCTATCGCTATATTAACTTATGAATTGGTTAGATCTCAAATTCATTACGGTGGCCCACACCGTGATATGATCACCCATTGATCAGGTGGACCACACCATAGAAATAGTGGAGGATTGAACATCTATCATTGAAACCCATTTGGATCACGGAAGTTCTGGATCAATGGGGAATCGTTCTCTCTCTTAATCTAGGTCTTTATGACCTTATGATTGGGTTGGTTGGAAAATAAACTTTATAGTAGGCCCTGTGAATTATTTTAACAGTGAAAATTATTATCTCCACTGTCACTTGGGGTATGGTCCAAATGATCCTTCAATATGACTCATTTTTGGAAATTTATAAAGGCTCGTTGTTGAGGCCCACCTTGATGTGTATAAAGGCCCATTATTGAGGTCCATATTGATGTATTTGTGGCCCGTCCATTGAGGCCCACCTTGATATATATGAGGCTCATGTTATAAGGCCCATTAGATGTATTTAAGACCCATGGGTCGAGGCCCAATGGGATGTACAGAAGTCCATTGCAATGTGTGATTCTATCATGGTTTATGTAATGATGATTATGGCGGGCTATGCCTTGGGAGTAATGATGGTTTGATGTCCACATTGTAAGAATAATGTTGGTTAAATGTCTGCATTATAACTCTCATTAGGGCCCATTGATGGGCCCATACTTGTTGTGTGTAGGCCATCTAGGCCCATCTTCGTTGTGAGGATAGTTCATCACCTTATAACATGTTTAGTGTAACTCCATAATTCATGCCAATACACATCATATGTATGGTTGATATGAGTAGTGACTGATCATATCATATGCCATTAGGCAGACTATTTATGGGACTCACTGATAGGAGTTACCCACAAGAGCGCACGATACGTGCAGGATTGCTGCATGACTAGACGGTGTGACTCATGCATCTCGCATATGTGTGACATGATCATTGTATGCCCTAGCGATATCAGGGCCATGGCCTCCACAGGCACATCATGGATGGCCAGATGGAACACTGAAAATACTTGGTTCTAGCACTATGGGCACTTAGGATGTCCTTGAGTGAAAGTCCCAGAACCTCCGAAGCTAGGAGACGCCCCAACGTATAAACTAAGTAGATACATGAGCGCCTAAGTGTCGAATACCAGTAGGCCGCATCTCCCACTGTGTCATGGTCGGTTGGGAGGGGGCATGGCCTTATCCACTCGAGTGAGGGGGCTGTAACCTAGGCTGAGTTTGACCAGCTCGCAAATGAGTCCGCTATCGACGAGCCGGGTAGGTATTGGTAGACTACTGGTCAGGTGGATAGTGTGGTCTCTTCCACTCGCTGGACTGTGCGGCTAGGGAGATGACAGTCAATGTGGAGTGTAATAGACCCCGGTGATTTTCCAGAGAGGAACAATACTAATATGTGGACTTGATATGAGGATTGACATGATATTATGACACCCCGTCACTGTTGCACATGTGTGCGGGTGCTCGTGGGTGGACGTTAATGTGGGCGGGTGTGATGTGGGCAGGGCTAAGGCCTGGGCGAGCTACCACACTGGGCGAGCTACTAGTGGTTGGCATACTACTGTGCTGGCAGGCTATTGAGTAGGAGTTGCATACTCATTAATTCATCCATTCACTATCCACTCGGGCTGGTGGTGCGTAACTATTTATTATGTGTACCTTTGTAATGGCCAGGATTTCAGTTGGGGCGTGAGACTAACTTGAGATCAGGAGTTTACCACATTGTGTTTGACTATCTAATTTAAGTATGAGACTGGTTTGGATAGAATTCACTTGTGATGGACCCCATAGCCTGCGATACTACGTAATATCATCCCGACTTCACTCCATCTTGGTCATTTCATTCGCATCGCATATTGCATGTCATCCACGACATATGGTATTTTGGATTGCTACGTTTCTGCACTTATATGGCTTAGACGGACTTGTCAGGATTTGCACATTGCATTGTATCCGCGGTATATGATATTTGGCTCATTATGATCTACATTGCATACCCTAATTTATATGACTCATGGACTTACTAGTATATTTTTACTTACTCTGATATTGTATGATTCATGATCTTATCAGTATTTCTGTTTATTCTGATGATGTATGATTTATGGGCTTTATTGTATACTTGGCACTTACCTTACACACACTTTCACCACCCTCTAAGCTTTCTATAAGCTTATGCACGATAGATGCGTGCATGTGGCGTTAGGTCGCAGCAGCGTTGAACTTGGAGCGTGCAGCGGACTTCTAGAGCTTTGATTTTGATACATATGTATTTCCCTTTCAGCATTGTATTCAAATATTTATATTAGTGGATATGTGATGATGATGTTGCCTTTGTGATTTGGGTAAACTTGTGGTTATGCTTATTACGAGATAAAAATACAATGGAAAATCCTCCTTGCAGGATCCCAGGATCGAAATCTGGCATATGGACGTTGGGAGCCGAGAATGGGGTACTACGGAGGCTGTCAGTATCGGATTCGGCGATCGGGATTCCTGTGAGTCCAATCTCCAAGTTTGGGGCATGACATTTAGTGATCATTTGTGGACCCAAACATATATCAGATTTTTTGGACTTCCAGAGGGGCCAGATTTGGCTGGGACGTCCCAGCTTGGCCTAACCATGTGTATGGGCTGTTTTCCACCATTTTGTTGGACTTGTGGGCTATAGTAAGGGTGAAATTGGGCCCTTGATTACCCACTTAAATTACTAGTTATTAGGCTGATATTGTGAGACCCATTTTACCCAGCTTGGACTTGATTTTAGGCCATGTACTTGTGCTCATGGGTTGTCCCACCAACTCCAACTTAATGCATGGATTCCATTAAGACTTGGGCCTTGAATTTCCTTCTTTTGGCCCATATTGTTATAGGTGGATTGGGCTATTTTTTTTTCTTATGCATTTATATGGGATTCATGTATGTGGCTTGGATGTGGGCCTTGGGCTTTGTATTTATATGACTTGTTGTTGGTTATGCCTTTTGGGGAAATGGTGGTTGAATGTCCCCATTATGGACCCCTCTAGGCCCATTCCCTTCTAAGTGTGGTTGAATGCCCACCTTAGACTCTTGTTAGGCCCATTTATGTCATTTAGGCTTATAACTTTGTATGCTTAAGTCTTATGGGTTGCCCCAGGTTATTGGGCCCCCACTTGAGTTGTATTCCTTATGGGGATTGTCTAAGTACCCAGACCCTACTTGGGTAGGTAGAGAGTACATCTCACTACATTGGCACCCTTATTCATCTCCATGACCCACTCCTATACGCATCATATGCATGCTTGGTTGAGATGTGATTGGTCATAGTTATGCCATTGGACAGGACATTTGGTGTTTCCCTTGAGGGATGAAGCTTTTCCCTCTTGAGTACATTGGATGCTTGGGATTGATGCATGATTGATTGTATGTTTCATGCATCTAGCATTGATATTCACCCTTGCTTCATCAAGACTTAAGCCTCCACAGGTATATCGTGTGGACATTGGAAATGTTGCGTGAGCATTTGGGGCACATAGGATGTCCCTGGGTGAAAGCCCTTAAACCTTTATGATACCAAGAAGACGCCTCAACGCCAAGATCGAGTGGAAATCATGAGTGCCCGAGTGCCTTATACCGTTAGGCCGTGTCTCCCACTATAGTGTGGTCAGTTGAGATGGGGTGTGGCCTTACCCGCTTGAGTGAGGGGGTAATAGCTAGGCTGAGTTTGACCAGCATGTGAATGGGTCCATTACCCTCGAGCCTTGCTGGTATTTGGCTGTCCACAAGCAGGTAGTGTGGTCTCTTAAGCTTGTTTGACTATGCAGGTCTTGGAGAGCAACAGTCAACCAGTAATGTACTTGACCCTGGTAGTTTTTCCTAGAGAGGAACTATACTGATATGTGGACTTGATGTAAGGATTGGCATGATTGCATTGCATCTTACATACAACATTGACCACGTAGGGCTCTTGTGCATCACCTTGGCATGGCTCCCGGTACTCATACGTTGCATAGCCTTGGTATGACTTACTACATTCATGCTTGGTATAGCATAGCCTTGGTACGGCTTACTGCATTCATGCTTGATATAGCATAGCCTTGGTATGGCTGTTAGCATTGATGGTATTCATGGTTCATGCTGCATTTCCACATTCTCTGATATTGCTTTCCTGGCACTGGTATTACACACACTTACACCGCCCTCTAAGCTTTCTATAAGCTTATGCATGATTGATGTGTGCAGGAGATCCTAGGTTGTTGCAGTAGCTGAGGAGTCTGTTGGAGCATGCTAAGGACTTATTACAGTTTTTCCTTCTTTACAACTTATGTATTTCCCTTTGGACCTATGTACCTGTATAAAGTTTTAATTTCCTAGTGGATTGTGTAATGTATTCCTATGGTTACTTTTTATGGTTACTATGTTATGATCTTGGGTATGCTCTATTAGATTAGATTTATTATATGAGAATCCTCCTTGTAGAATCCTAGGATCGAAAATTGGTGTCAAGAGTTGAGAATGGGGTTCTATGAAGGCTGTTGCGTCCGGAACCAGTTATCTGGTTCCTTGTGAGTCCGATCACCGAGTCTGGGGCGTGACAATTGTTGGTATCAGAGCATAACAAGTAACTTACGGAATAACTTAGGGTGACATCACATATCTACTATGAGCTTAGGACAAGTCGTGTCTCGAGTGCGTTTCCCTTATTTCTGTTTTAGCCTTCGAGGTTCTGATCTTAATGTGTCCATCATCCTTGTTGTTTTGTAAACGATGCTGCCTAGACGTGGTGCCCATGGCTGTGGTGCCCGTGGCCTTGGTCCTTATTCCACTCCAGCAAACCGAGCACATCCTGCTCCACTCATTGCAGACCCTGGTCCTGATCCTATACTTGAGGTCGTGATTCCACCCCAGTGGCACCTGTACCCCCACCTGAGCCTGCCATACCTGTTCCCGAGGCTCCCATAGCACCTGTGCCTTCGTATGAGGCCAATGCCGCCCCTGCATTTTTGACGGTTCCGGTTGGTGCCGAGCATTTCTAGCAGATGATGCAGGCTGTCACTGCTGCTCTTCAGACCCATCAGCCAGTTTCTGAGACCCCTGAGCAGTCTCAACAATTGCGAGTGAGAGCATTGCTTTGAGACTTTAGGCAGCATGATCCCCCACGGTTCCGGGGTGAGTCGGACCCTTCTGCAGCAGAGTTATTGCACACCAAGGTGGAGAAGATATTTGACACCATGCAGTGCACCAGTCAGCAAAGAGTTCCATTGGCCGTTTTCCTTCTTCAGGGCAAGGTCCGTCATTGCTGGATGTCAGTTTTAAGGATGGTCGGACTTGATTTTGTGTGGACGTGGGTGGAGTTCGTTATTCGTTTTGACCAGAAGTTCTTCCCAGAGCATATCCGTGAGTAGAGGGCCCTAGAGTTTGAGACCCTGGTGCAGGGTGAGATGACGGTGTCTCAGTATGAGGCCTGATTTGTTGTATTGTCTCGTTTTGCCTCCTACCTTATCGACGATGAGAAGTGGAAGGCTAAATGTTTTATAAGCGGCTTGCGTCCCACCCTTTGCAGTCACGTCATGGGACATTTGTTGACGACATTTAATGAGGTCGTGCACAGGGCCTTAGTTTATGAGGAGGATTGGACCTTGTCCTAGAGGACCCGAGATCAGAGTTCTAGCGGAGATCAGAAGTGGAAGGCACCTTTCGGTAGTTCCCGTCAGCACCAGCACTGACGGCATCGAGGTCGTTCTAGGTTTAGGCAGCCTGCAGCGTAGCCAGCTTCATCCTCGTCGCAGCCAATAACTCCTTCTTTTAGGCCTTTTACTGGCATATGTTATGGTTATGGGAAGTCTGGGCATCGTAGGCGTGAGTGTCCTCATCTCCTGCAGTAGCAGAGGGCACCGTAGCTGCCCCTGCCCCATCCTCCACAACAGCAGCAACAGCGACCCCAGCATCAGACTCCTATTCATAGGCCTCCTCCCCAGCAGCAAAGGCAGCAGGGTAGGTCACCACAGCGGCTGCAGCAGCAACAGAGACAACAACTGAGGGGACATGCACCTCCCCTAGAGTCCCTAGGTCAAGTATATATCGTCGCATAGCAAGTGCAGTGTCAGGATCCACAGTCTTCAAGCTTGCTTCCCTTGCCTACATAGGGCCGTTTCTACGCAGCCCAACAAGACCCGCAGTCATCTTTTGGAGGACAAGTTAAGGATATTCTTCCTATCTCTGCTTGTATTGCTCGTGTTTTATTTGATTATGGAGCATCTCATTCATTTGTAGCCAAGGAGTTCTGCCAATCGACCGGTTCTCCATTAGAGTTCACGCCCGAGGCTTTAGCCGTTTTGACTCCCTTGGGGAAGTCCACAATTTTAAGTCGTTGTTACTCTTCTTGCCCAGTTTTGGTTGGTGAGATGTTCCCACCCACTGACTTGTTTGTTCTGCCGATCGCCGAGTATGATGTTATCCTGGGTATGGATTGTCTTGCCGAGTACCATGCTATCTTGGACTATACAATGAGGACAGTCACATTTCATATTCCTGGCTTGCCGAAATTCTAGTTCGTTACCGAGCCCAGACGAGAGCCATTATCCAGTTTGTTGGCTTGTATTGTTGAGGAGTCTGTGGTATTGATCAGCTGCCAGTAGTTTGCGAGTTCCCTAATGTGTTCCAGGAGATCCCGGGTTTGTTGTCGGGTCGGCAGATAGAGTTTCAGATTGATTTGGTGCCCGGTACTGCGCATATTTCGAAAGCCACCTACCAGATGGCACCGATGGATTGTGGGAACTGCAGGAGTAGTTGGATGAGCTTCGGAGTTAAGTTTTATTCGTCCCAATAGTTCGTCGTGGGGAGCCCCTGTATTATTAGTGAAGAAGGATGGCTTATTGAGGCTCTGCGTGGATTACCACGAGCTCAGTAAGGTCACTATTAAGAATAGATACTTGCTTCCCAAGATAGATGATTCGTTTAACTAGCTGCAGGATGCTCAGTTCTTTTCTAAGATTTACTTGTGCTCCAGTTACCATCAGATTCAGGTCCGAGAGGAGGACATTCCGAAGACAGCTTTCCGGACGCGCTACAGTCACTTTGAGTTTCTGGTCATATCTTTTGGGTTGACCAATGCGCCTGCCATGTTCATGCAGCTGATGAACAAGGTCTTCCAGCCCTTCCTCGATCAATTTTGGTGGTGTTTATTGATGATATTCTGGTGTATTTAAGGACCTAGGAGGACCATGAGGAGCACTTGCAGATTGTGCTCAGGACCCTCTGTGCCCACCAGCTATATGCGAAGCTGGAGAAGTGTGAGTTCTGGCAGGAGAAAGTGAAGTTCCTCAATCATGTGGTGATGAGGAAGGGCGTTGATGTGGACCCCTCGAAGGTTGGTGCAGTGCGTCAGTGGGGCCAGCCCATGAACGCGACTGAGATCCGTAGCTTCCTTGGTCTAGCAGGGTACTATCGACGATTTATTGAGGGTTTCTCCCATATTACAGCACCGCTGACCCAGTTGATGTGGAAGGGCTCTAAGTTTTTCTGGAGTAATTCCTGTGAGGAGGCATTTATGGAGTTGAAGAACCGCCTCACATCCACTCCTATCCTTGCTCTTCCTGATGAGAGCGATGGTTTTGTTATTTTCACTGATGCCTCCAGAGTTGGTTTAGGTGCTGTTCTGATGCAGCAAGGGAAGCCAGTGGCGTATGCTCACACCAGCTCACGGTCCACGAGCTGAACTACCCCACGCATGATCTAAAGCTAGCAGTTGTTGTCTTTGCACTAAAAGTGTGGAGGCATTATCTCTATGGGGTTAGGTTCGAGCTCTTTTTGGACTATAAGAGCTTGAAGTATTTGTTTTTGCAGTCAAAGTTGAACATGAGATAGAGGCGATGGATGGAGTTGTTGAAGGATTATGACTTTGACCTTCAGTACCACCTGGGTAAGGCGAACATGGTGGCGGACGCGCTCAGCCGTCAGCCACGAGGCCTAGTGGCATAGATGATGGTTCGAGAGTGGCAGATGCTCGAGGATGTATCGGAGTTCAACTTTGAGTTCAGTCTGCATTCTTCTATTGTTCAGCTTTTGAGCTTGTCGATTCAACTCTCTCTGGTTGCTAGAGTGATCGAGGCCCAGCAGACAGACGAGTCGCTTCAGGAATACCAAGCAGAGGCAGTATCCGTGGAGCAATCAGACTGGTAGATTGGTTTCGATGGTGGACTTCGCTACAAAGGCCGATTGTGTGTCCTAGACGTGCCAGAGTTGTGTAGAGATCTGATGATTGAGGCACACCTATCAAGACTTACGATCTACCCGGGCTGCACAAAGATGTACAGAGATATAAGAGGCAGTATTTCTGGCCAGGGATGAAGCGCCAGATTGCTAGTTTTGTGGCCGAGTGTGACACTTGCTAGCGTGTCAAGGCCGATCACCAGAGACCCCCTAGTCCCTTGCAGCCGTTCAGCGTTCTAGTTTGGAAGTGGGAGCATGTGTCGACGGATTTCATCATGGGTTTGCCGAGGACTCAGCGCAATCATGATGTCATCTGAGTTGTCATCAATCATCTGATAAAGTAGGTGCATTTCATTCCGATGCGTGCTTCTTGGACTTTGAATCGGTTGGCGAGGATCTTCGTTGAGGAAATTGTGACTCCACAGCATTCTGGTTTCGATCGTATCTGACCGAGACCCCATATTTACTTCTCAGTTTTGGAGGAACTTTTAGCAGGCGATGGGGACTACTTTGCAGCTCAGTACCGCTTATCATCCACAGACGGATGGGTAGACCGAAAGGGTCAACTAAATCCTTGCGGATATGCTCAGAGCCTGTGTGATTGACTTTGGGGGTAGTTGGGACAAGCATTTACGCCTTGCCTAGTTCGCGTACAATAACAATTATCAGGCGACTATCAGCAGGCTCCTTTTGAGGCACTATATGGTAGATCATGCAGATCTCCTAGTTGTTGGACCAAGGTTAGAGAGCATCGTCTCCTAGGTCCTGAGCTTGTGCATAAGACATCAGAGATTGTTGATATTATCAGGCAGAGGATGCGCATAGCTCAGAGCCGGCAGAAGAGTTTTGTTGATCGTCGGCGTCGACCCCTCAAGTTTACAATTAGGGACATGATATATCTCAAGGTCTCACCTATGAAGGGCGTGGTTCGATTTAGAGTGAAGGGCAAGCTTGCCCCGAGGTCTATTGGACCTTTTGATATTACCGAGCGCTAGGGCGCTGTGGCCTATAGGCTTGCATTATCTCTAGAGTTGTCCAAGATTCATGATGTGTTCCATGTGTCTATGCTGTGGAAGTGTTGATCGGACATTATTCCAATGATTGATTGGCAGCCCTTGAGGTCCGAGAGGATGCTTCTTATATTGAGCAGTTGATTTGTATCCTTGATCGGAAGGAGCAGGTTCTCAAGACCAAGGTTATTCCCCTGGTGAAGGTGCAGTGGGGTAATCATTAGGAGGTTGAGGCATCTTAGGAGCGCAAAGCCGAGATTCGAGAGCATTATCCCCATTTGTTTGATGCTTGATTGTTGTATTGCTTTATGTATCACCTTCTCTTGTGCTTAATGATATATATCATGATGTTTATGCATGTTTGTCTTTTTGGTTTTGGCAATTTTGAGGACAAAATTACTTTGTTGGTGGGGAGAGTTGTAAGATCCTATCCCCAGTGTGCATGTCGTTCTTTTAGGTCTCACGATCCTACCGGTCGAATCTCAGTGACCCGCGACTTACAAATAGTGTTTGCGATCATCCTTAAGTCCGATCACGTAGACCTGACTCGGATCAACTCGAAACCTATCCCATTATGACTGCATCGGCGCCGCAGTTCCAACGCCACATCTTGTGCGTGAATCCGATGTGTACATCATAAGTTATGTGCCGCGTTCTATTTGGACCGTTGATGTGTGATTTGGTGGGACCCACCTTAACATTGCACATTTCTCCATGCATGATGATGTCATCCCTATTCATAACTTTCTAGAAAGCCTACCTTATAGCTTAGCCCCTAGCAAGCATGGGTTGCTTCTCCTATGCCTATTATTGCATTTCTCGTATTTAGGCCATTATGACTAGCCTCTTTTAGAGAGACAAATCATTGCCTTCTAGGTACATCTCCCAAGCCTCTCTTTCCCATCTTATTTCTCCTCTATTCGCTCTTGCTAGAACTCCTCCAACGTCCCCACCATCTCCATTTCTCCAGCCTCCTTTCTCTCTAATTCCCTCTAATCTAACCATTCCTAACCCATCTCCACCATATAAACCCCTTCCTTGGAGCTGGAAGATCATAGTGGTGAATGATTGAAGATAGATCTTAAGGTAGGTGTTCTTTAGATAGAGATAGATTTTTGATTTCTTTTGTTTCATAGTTGTTCTTCCTCTTTTCTTTCATCTTAGAGCATGTGGGGTCCATCAAATGATGGTGATGGCCCCCATGTCTTCATGGATGTGGCTCATAGCCCATTCTTTGTGCGTGGATGATCCATGCAAGGGGCCATCCTCGATGGACCCCTACATGGCTTTCTTTCTTATGTTCAAGGTTCCTTGGGTCATCTAGACCCTAATCCTTGGTGGAGATTGCATCTCCCTTGTAGATCTTGAGTAGGAAGCATTATGCTCTTGTAGATCCTTGTAAACATGTAATAGTGGATGTGTGTGATTGTGTGATGAAGGGAAGGGCTTCAATGTGGCGGAGCCCCTTCCCATGTGGCCGAATCTTTTACTTTTCCCTTATATATACCTCTGGTCATGATGTGTGTGGTCCACCTTGTGGCTCAGAAATATCCAGACCGTCCCAAGGGAGTGGACGTCCTTGACAGTTCAATCCATGAACGTTGTGGCCCTAAATGAACAAAAAGGGGCACATGCAAAGGGGTTTTGATGGTGGAAATGGTTTGGATGTTTATGGGGCCCACTGAGGTGGTTCATACCACAATTTTTATGGGATGATTTCCTCTTTTAGTGGTGGTTATAATTATTTTATTTCAGCAATATGTCACGGTCCTGAATCTTTTTGGACTGACTGGAGCTCAGATTTTGGGGTGTTTGGTGGGGTGTTTGTCCCCATTTGATATGTTATTCTTAAAGGTGTAGACCCCACATATATGCATGCCAATTTCCACCTTCATCTGACCTCATTTGGGCAGCCAAAAGAGTGGGCCAAGATGGTTGGACAACTAGATTTCTGTCTACAGTCCAGTAATACAGTCTGATGGAATCTGAAATTTATAAATTTTTCTTGTAAAGGTGGGCCACTTTTCTGAACTCCATCTTGATGTATACATGTTAGGGGATCTTGGCCCCCTATTTTTCTAATTTTTTAGAGGCCCTAGACCCACTCTAATGGAGTGCTCAAGTTGAGGACAACAACCTGTAGTAGCAGATTTTTTCTTCAAACCTTACTGTCCTCTTTGCTATTGTAGAAGTTTTTGGGTCCAAACCCATTGCACCTTATGGATGATTTTTTTTTGGGACCCACCTCTGATGTTTCGAGAGCCCACAGGGCCATGATTGTTGAGGACCACAGGGCTGGGACAACAGCCCTACTGGATGTCCAGCTGGGTTGACATCTAGCGTGGGTTGGTCGTCCCCAGTGTGCAGGCCCACCATGATGGTGTGTTTCCTCCATTTGGGTGGCCCACGTGGGAGGGTCCACCCTTGGTGGACGTCCCCTGTGGGGCCTGCTTTAGGACATGTGGAGCCCACCTTGATGTATGTATTGGCCTAGGCTGTCCATGCCTTGGACCGCCCAACCCATGGGACGCCCAACTATTCTTGGGTTGTTGCTGGACTTACAGTCTAGCAGCAGACCCACTTGATTTCTATGGTGTTGACCCACTCTCCATTTGATGGGGGCCCCCCTTGATTATTGTTGGCCTTTATGAGATAAATTTCCACATATTTTGACAAGTTTATGGACCTCATCAGGCCCAGGAAGTTGGGTGGGCTAAAAGTCCAGCAATGGCCCCAGAAGAACATTGTTATGGCTAAAATTTTATTGGATGTGGGCCACACCATATTGAGAAATTTGGATATTTGTTGCTCCCTTATATTTTAAAATACTCGGGCTAAATTAATGCATTATGGGCCACCTTTAGTGATCATTTGTGGACCCAAACATAGATCAGATTTTTAGGACTTCCAGTGGGCCCAGATTGGGCTAGGACGTCCCAGCTTGGCCCAACCATGTGCATGGGCTATTTTTCACCATTTTGCTGGACTTGTGGGCTGTAGTAAAGGTGAAATCGGGCCCTTAATTACCCACTTAAATTACCAGTTATTAGACTGATATTGTGAGGCACATTTTACCCAGCTTAGACTTGATTTTGGGCCATGTACTTGTGCTCATGGGTTGCCCACCAAGTCCAACTTAATGCATAGATTCCATTGAGACTCAGGCCTTGAATTCCCTTCTTTTGACCCATATTGTTATAGGTGGATTGGGCTATTTTTTTTCTTATGCCTTTATGTGGGATTCATGTATGTGGCTTGGATGTGGGCCTTGGGCTTTGCATCTATATGGCTTGTTGTTGGTTATGCCTTTTGGGGAAATGGTGGTTGAATGTCCCCATTATGGACCCCTCTAGGCCCATTCCCTTCTAAGCGTGGTTGAATGCCCACCTTAGACTCTTGTTGCCCTAGGTTATTGGGCCCCCACTTGAGTTGTATTCCTTATGGGGATTGTCTAAGTACCTAGACCCTACTTGGGTAGGTAGACAGAACATCTCATCTTCATGACCCACTCCCATACGCATCATATGCATGATTGGTTGAGATGTGATTGGTCATGGTTGTGCCATTGGACAGGACATTTGGTATTTCCTCTGAGGGATGGAGTTTTCCCCTCTTGAGCACGTTGGATGCTTAGGATTGATGCATGGTTGATTGTGTGATTCATGCATCTTGCATTACATAGCATGTGGATATTCGCCCTTACTTCATCAAGGTTGTAGCCTCCACATGTATATCATGGATGACCATGTGTGGACACCGAAAATGTTGCTTAAGCATTTGAGGCACATAGGATGTCCCTGGGTGAAAGCCACTAAACCTTCAAGGTACCAAGAAGACCCCTCAACGCTGAGACTGAGTGGAAATCATGAGCGCCTGAGTGCCTTAAACCATTAGGCCGCGTCTCCCACTGTAGCATGGTTAGTTGAGATGGGGTGTGGCCTTACCCACCTGAGTGAGGGGGCAATATATAGGCTGAGTTTGACTAGCTCGTGAATGGGTTCGCTACTGTCGAGCCTTGCTGGTAATTAGCTGTTCATAGGCGGTTAGTGTGGTCTCTTACACTCGTTTGACTGTGCGTGTCTTGGAGAGCGGTAGTCAACCAATAGTGTACTTGACCCCGGTGGTTTCCCCTAGAGAGGAACTATACTGATATGTGGACTTGATGTGAGGACTGGCATGATTGCATTGCATCTTGCATATAACATTGGCTACGTAGGCCTCTTGTGCATCGCCTTGGCATGGAGCCCAGTACTCATACGTTGTGTAGCCTTGGTGTGGCTTACTACATTTATGCTTGGTATAGCATAGCCTTAGTATGGCTGTTAGCATTGATGGTATTTATGGTTCATGCCACATTTCTGCATTCTCTGATATTGCTTTCCCGACACCAGTATTACACACACTTACACCACCCTCTAAGCTTTCTACAAGCTTATGCACGATTGATGCGTGCAGGAGATCCTATGTCATCGCAGTAGCTGAGGAGCTTGTTGGAGCGTGCTGAGGACTTGTTGTAGTTTTTCCTTCTTTATAACTTATGTATTTCCCTTTCAGCCTATGTACCTATATAAAGTTTTAAATTCCTAGTGGATTATGTAATGCGCTCCTATAGTTACTTTCTATGGTTACTATATTATGATCTTGGGTATGCTCTATTGGATTAGATTTATGATATGGAAATCCTTGTAGAATCTCAGGATCGAAAAATGGTGTCAGAGCCGAGAATGGGGTTCCACGGAGGCTATTGCGTCCAGAACCGGTTATCGGGTTCCTTGTAAGTTTAGTCACCAAGTCTGGGGCATGATAGAAACTCTTTCCCTTTTCTTCGAAAGAGAAAGCTAAGATGTGGTTGCATTCACTACGTCCTTGATATATTGGCACATGGAATGACATGATAAGGGAGTTCATAAAGAAAAATTTTCCACATCATAAAATAAACACCCTCATAAAGTCAAAGTCAATCATGAACTTTGCCCAAAAGGAGGATGAAACATTCTTCCAATGTTGAGAGCGGTTCAAGGATCTTGTCATTTCATGCCCACAACACGGTTTTGAAACGTGGAGCATTATACACTTTTTCTATGATGGTCTGACATCTTCCATGCGCCAATTGGTCGAGACAATGTGCAATGGGGAATTCATGAATAAAAATGTTGATGATGTGTGTGACTATTTGGAGAGACTTGCTGAAAATGCACAATTATGGTACACCTCCCCAAAATCAAGCACCACTTCTAAGCCCACTCAATCAAAGGAGAGGGCTGGATTATACTTTCTGAAAGAGGATGATGATCTCAATGCTAAAGTGTTTAATCTCATAAGGAAATTCAAGGCTATGAAACTAAAGAAGGATAAGGTTAAGGAAACTGGTCACACTATTTGTGCTTGTAATGTTCACACAACTGAAAATTGTCCAATAATAATTACCTTTCAAGAGGTGCTGAATGAGCAATCTATTGCCGTGATCATTTACCAAAGACCTTTCAATGGACCTACCTCCAATACATACAATCCTAGTTAGAGAAATCATCCAAACTTCAGTTGGAGGAATGGACAAACTGCTACTACTCAGGGATTCCTTAATCAAATTCGAAATCAAGGGAAACCTCAAGAGGATCCAGTTCTAAAACATATTCAAGACCAAGAGATATATAAGACCCAACCCCAGTTCCTGCATGTGCATGTGTGTGTGTGTGAGTATGCATTTCATTTCTTGTAGTCTCGTGGTCCTACCAGTCGAATTCCGGCGACCCACGACCCTCGGATTGTGTTTGCGATCATCCTTGGGTCCAGTCACGTAGACCCAACCCGGATCGACCCGAGACATATGCCACCTTGTTCACATCATCATTGCGGTTCCAACGACGTGTCTTGTGCGTCCATCCGACTTATGGATCAAAAGTTATGAGCATTACATAGTATGGCCCTTGATCTTGTGGCCCATTTTTATGCAAATGCATATGGACCACCTCCATGGCACAAGTCCTCATAGACACTACACACACACCACAAAAATTCTATGAAAACACCACCCATCTCAACAAACACCACCCAAGACTAGCCTAAAAGCCTAAGTATTGTAATCTCCTCCCTATGCTATAATGACTTCTCTTACAAAATAATGATGACATTTTTCTCTCTCTTTATTCTTTCCCTCCCTCTCATTTCCTCCATTGTTAGCAACACCCCACTCCAACGTCTCCTTCTCCCTCCCTTCTCTACCCCCCAAATTCTCAAAATACTCCCAATCCCTCCATTAAAAGTAGATCTCCACCATTGAAACTTCTTCCTAGGCTCAAGACCTTCATGGTGTAGGAGTTTGGAGGCTTGATTTGCAAGTGGGTGATTATAATTTTTGATTTTCTTTTCTACCCTTTGATCTTCTTTTTCTTCCTATTTGGATCATATGGGACCCACCAATCCATGGTGGGGACCCCATTTGACCCCATGGATGTGGCCTTTTGGCCCATCCTACATGCATATCATGAAGGATGATGGGGCCATTCTCCATGGACCCCATCATGATGTATTGTATCATCCACTTTATTTCAAGGGCATCTAGACCCTAGAAGTCATGTTGGGATGACATCCCAACCACCCATTCTAGTCATAGATCATGCATGCATTAGTTTAATGTTGTATGTTCAAGTAACATTGTTGTATGGTTGAGATTGACTTTTGGGAGGGCCCATTAGTGGCAGGGCCTTACCCCCATGGCCAGATTGCTTTTTTTCTTCTTCTTCTCATTTCTCTTATGTGTGGATGATGATGTATGTGGCCCACTTGGTGGGCCTAGGATGTCCAAAAAAAATTGAGCAAGGTGGGACACCCTTACCACCCAACTCCATGATCATTGGATACCTTAATCAATGCATGCAAGTGTCTTAGTCTTAGTCTGTGATCTGGACATATGTGGGGCCCACTAAGGAAGACCACACACCCTTTTTATGGCTGAGATTATTGAGATATAGGCTGATGTGTCCAGCCATGAATTGCTGTCTAAAAAACTGGACTGTTGCATGGACTGTCATGTTCAATGTTTGGCATGGATTTTTGGATCATGATTTTCAATATTTTGTTTATAATTATGGGGTGTAATGAGAAGGTGTGGATCCCACCTTGAAGTGTGGTGGGTCACACCTCAGATGGCCCATGAAATGGTACCCAAAAAGGGAGGCCCATAGGGGTGGGCGGTTCACCTTGTTAGGCTGTCCAGCCCACATGTATGGAGGGAAAACACACACTTCAGCTTGGTTTCTCCAAGGGGTGGGCCGCTTTTATGGACCCCACATTACTTTATTTTATGAAAAAAAATACTAAACCTCTATTGTCCCCCTCTTAGATGAATTTTGGGCCCACCTTATTGGGTAAACAATGCATGGACAACAACATTTCTTCCTGGACAGATTGTAATTCTGAATTTAATTAAAATACTTCTGAGTATCTAAAAATTATGAAAATTTATAGAGATATGACCCACCCATGGTGGGACCCACTTACAAATATTTGGGGCCAATGGACCCCTGTACACACCATGGCAAGGGCTGGATTAGCACACCATGTTGGGACATTTAGGTCAGTTCGATTTTCTAGACAAACTGTTTTATTTAAATTAATTAAAATATTTTTGTGTCCAAAAATACTAAAATTTTATGGAGGTATGTTCCACCCATGGAAGTGTCACTTTAAAAAATTTCATACCTAACAGACATTTGAGCTGGCCGTGGTGCATCCGGGAGTGGCCCACCAGGCAGGGATGCTTAGGCTGGGGCGTCCAGCCTGCTTCGTGGGCCCACCTTGATGTTTTGTATATCCCACCATCCATCCGTGTGGGGTCTTTAGGGTATTGATCATCCTCTCTCTTTTTTTTTGGTATTTAATTGGGGGCCATTGGGTGATTTTTGGGCCAGATAGCTCAGGCCCATAGAGTTGCCTACACATGGGACATCCCTGCCTTAGGTTACCACTGGGCCTACAATCCAACGGCCTGGCCCACTTGATATATGTGTTGCATATCCTCTCTCATATGGTGGGGCCTATAGTGATGTGTGTGAGCCATCAGGGATTAAATACACTAAGAAATACTTCTATTGTAGGACTCCAACCAACCCAGAAATTTGGGTGGGCTGGAATTTGGCAGTGAGCCCAATAATTATTGCATATAAATGTTCTTTTAGGGCAGTATGGCCCACTAGATTTGAGGAGGATTTAAGTCAGTTATTTTACCATCTTAATTTTATTTTTTTGGGTTTAATTAGTGCATGATTAAAGGCCCATTCCAATTAAATTCTCCTTGAGCTAGTCTTCTAGTTAATTATGGGCCTTATAGCCTTGGTTGGGATGGAATTTTTGGTAGGCCCATTGGACCCTTGGGTCCTATATTTACTATGCCATTGTGATGGGTCTTATGGGCCAAATACTCAAGTAGTTGGGCCCTTGCTTGCCCACTATAATAAATCCATACTTGGGCCGAGATGTGAGGCCCAACTTACTTGTGTTAAATATAAGGATTTCCCATATGTTGGGATAATGGGCTGCCCATTAGGCTCACCACAATGAGTGAACCCATGACCCTTATGGTTAGGGCCCTAACCTTGCTTAAGGGCCCACCATGTTACCTATGTATTGGGCTTAGTGCATGGCCCACTAGGCCATGGATTGATTATGCCTTGAACCTTTCTTTACATACGTAGCAGGTTACCTTTTTGGGACCCAGTTGAGGGTAGATGTCATCCTTGGTGGCCCTAAGGTAGGCCTCTAAGGCCCTTATAGGTGGTTGAAGGCCCACCTTGGACCCTGTTAGGCCCGTTTCCTCCCTTAGGTTGTAGGACCCCCTAGCTTGTGGGTCATCCCAAATTGTTAGGGCCCCACTAAGAGAACTTCATTTCTCCTTAGAGTACTTGTCCATAGATCTCGTCCTTGTCCCTCCTTGGGAAGGAGGAATACATTCTACAGGTAGCACACTTACATCATTGTGACCCACATGCATTATCTGTATGAATTGATTGCATTGTATAGCAGTCATTAAGGGATGGAGTTTCTCCCCTTGTGCACATTGAGTGCCTGAAGCTTGTGCATGATTTGTATATGCGACTCATGCATTGGCATCGCATTTCATGATGATACTGATCTTGCTTCATCAGGGCCTTACCTCCACAGGGACATTCATGGATGACCATATGTGAAGACACCGAAAATATTACTTGAGCATACCGAGTGCATAGGATGCCCATAGGTGAAATTCCTAAAACTTCCATGGTACCACGAATTTTCTCCAACGCCGTGACCGAGTGGAAACTATGAGCGCACGAGGGACTTATACCATTAGGCTGCGACTCCCACTATCGTGTAGTCGGTTGGATAGGGGTGTGGCCTTACTCGCTTGGTGTGAGGAGGCGTTGCTAGGCTGAGTCTGACCAGATCGTAAATGGGTCCACTACCGACAGGCCTTGTTAGTGATTCGCTATCCACAAGCAGGTAGTGAGGTCTCTTATACTCGTTTGATTGTGCGGAGTCTGTAGATCGACAGTCATCCGGTAGTGTAATGGACCCCGGTGATTTCCTTATGATGGGAAGCGTACTTAACATGTGGATTGGAATGAGCACTAGCATTACTTGCATCGTATTAGCATTGGCTGTATAAGCCCCTTCATGCATTGCTTTGGTATGGCGTTTAGTACTCATTACATCATATTCATGATAAGCCTTGGTAAAGCTAGTGATATTCTCATTAAGCATGTTTTCTTCTCTGTACCTCTTACTATTCTTCTGTGCACCATTATCACACGCTTACACCACCCTCTAAGCTTCTATAAGCTTATGCACGATTGATGCGTGCAGGAGATCCTAGGCAGGCATCATAACGGTAGAGTGTGGAGTAGAATTGAGTTGAGAACTCTAGTGCTGCTGACTTTTCTCTCTTTTCTCATTATCTTATGTATGTTCTTTTGGACCTGATGTAAGCTTGTAAAAGTTTAAATTCTTAGTGGATTTTATAATGTGTGCCCCTTGTTATTCTCAGATATACTTGTTATAATCTTGGGTATGCTCATATTGGAATGATTATACTGCTATGAAAATCCTCCTTATAGGATCCCAGGATTGGAACCTGCCTCAAGAGCCGAGAATGGGGTACTATGGAGGCTGTTGCGGTCAAAACCAGTCATTGGGTTCCTTGTGAGTCCGGTTACCGAGTCTAGGGTTTGACAAGATACTTAATCAGAATTTGGCACAAACATTCCAGGATATCAGATTAGCATTAAGAATGCTTGCATCATTTATTTAAAGGATAGAGTCACACTTAACAATTGGGGAGAAAGGGATTCTTCCTGCTCAACATCTCCCTGATCCTAAACCGCAATACGGAATAGGTGATCTAAGCTCTTCAAATCAGATGGAGCAAGCTAAATCTATCACCACTCTTAGAAGTGGGAAGACCATTGACAAAACTATTCCGGTTAGGGCTGAAAAGCCTGAGGACCTAAAAGAGGACAACAATGATATACCTAGCACTGCTCCACAAGAATTAAAACTGAAACTTCAAGGCAAGTCAATTGCTCCATTTCCCCAACAGTCAGTTGCGCCAAAACCTCTCTCTAACTCTCAAGACATTCTAGAAGTAGTGAAATAAGGGAAGGTTAACACCCTCTACTGAATGCGGTTAAACAAATACCTTCATATGCCAAAATTTTAAAAGATTTGTGTACGACCGAAAGATAGTAAAATATTCAAAAGAAAATCTTTTTAACTGAAAAAGTGAGTGTCATCCTAAAGTAAGATGTGCCACAGAAATACAAAGATCCCGGTAGCCCAACCGTCGCTTGTGTAATTGGGAATTACTGCATTGAGCACGCACTTCTTGATTTAGGAGCAAGCGTAAATTTGATCCCATACTCGGTCTATAACAACTACGTCTAGGTGAATTAAAACCCACTTGGACCACATTACAACTTGCCGATCACTTAGTATGAGTACCGAGAGGGATAATTGAGAATGTGTTGGTCCATGTTGACAAATTCTATTACCCGGTATATTTTATCGTCCTGGATACTCAACCCACCGTGGACATGAGCACTCAAATTGCCATCATTTTTGGTCGCCCATTCCTTGCCACTTCAAATGCAATCATTAATTGCAGGAATAGAGTCATGAGTATGTATTTCAGGAATATGACATTGGAGTTGAATATCTTTTTCAACACAGGCAAACAGTTAGAGGATAAAGACAATTCCCACTATATTAACCTGATTGATTCTTTCGTGGAAGATAGAGCACTTCTGACCTTATCCTCTGACCCTCTAGAGACGTTCCTGGCCCACTCCCATGATTTTGATGATGACATGATTAAGGAGATGGGGACCATACTGGATACTGTGCCGGTACTTCAAGCTAATCAGTGGAGGCCACAATTTAAGGAATTGCCCCAAATTGACATAGTGCCTCTACCGTCTAACCTCAAGGCACCGAAGCTTGACTTAAAACATTTGCCTTATGATTTGACATATGTCTATTTAGGTCAAGATGGGACATACGCGGTGGTGATTTCTTCCTGCCTTGAGCATGAACAGGAGAGTATGCTCATCTCTATCTCATTGAGCACAAAGGAACCCTTGGATGGTCGATTGTAGACCTCAAGGAAATTAACCCATTAATTTGTACTCACCGCATTCATCTAGAGGATAATGTGAAGTCCTCACAACAACTAAAATGTAGACTAAATCCAAACATGAAGGAAGTGGTTAAGGCCGATGTTTTTAAGCTATTGGATGTAGGTATCATATATCCAATATCTGATAGTCAATGGGTGAGTCCAACTCAGGTGGTTCCCAAGAAGTTTGGAATCACCATTGTAGCCAATGACAACAATGAACTCGTGCCAACTAGGATCACTACTAGTTGAAGAATGTGCATTGCTATAGGAAGTTGAATACCATTATGAGGAAGGACCACTTTCATTTGCCCTTTATCAATTAAATTTTAGACAGGCTAGCTGGTCACTCTTACATTGCTTCCTCAACGGTTATTCGGGTTACAATCAGATCGAGATAGCCCTTGAAGATCAGGAAAAGACCACATTTACATGTCCTTATGACACCTTTGCTTACCGAAGGATGCCATTCGGGCTATGTAATGCTCACGCCACTTTTCAACGATGCATGTTGAGTATTTTTTCTAACATGGTGGGGTAATATTTAGAGGTTTTCATAAACAACTTTTTGGTCTTTGGTCCGTCCTTCAGCGAATGTTTAGAAAATTTAAAAAATGTGCTAAAGTGATACGAGGAAAAGAACTTGGTACTGAATTGGGAAAAGTGTCACTTCATGGTTTGTAAGGAATTATCCTTAGACACATCATCTCGTCTAAGGGAATTAATGTAGATAAGGCTAATATTGATCTTATCTCTAACCTACTTCCACTCAAGAACATAAGAGACATGCGATCCTTCCCAGGACACGCCGAATTTTACAAAAGTTCGTAAGACCCATATCCTATCCCGTACCGTTCCATAGGCTTCCCCGGTCCTCCCGGTCGAATTTCGGCAACCCTCGTCTTATATCCGATGTTTGCACGTGATCCTAAGCTGAGTCCTGTATATCGAAGTTGGCTCGACCCGAGACTTGTACCATTACGACCGCGATGTCACCATGGTTCTGACACTGTGCATTACATGCCGAGGCGATACCCGAGCCAGGAGATGTGGGTTGGCATTCAGTTCGAGAAAATGCCATGCATTTGTGAAATCCCAAGAGAATCTCTACAACATGTCAAATCATTTAAGTACATGTCACATCACCCAAAAGCAACCTAAAGTCAACTCTCTCTCTCCACCCATCCCTTTTCAAGTACATCCATCGCTCACCCTATCACTCACCCCATCCCTCTCCCTTACAACCCTCTCTCTTTCATCTCTCTCCCTCATTCTCCAAGCAACCGTCCAAGGCATGAGAGATCCATGAGAGAGCTTTGTGTGGCCCACTTCCTACCTCCCATCTCCACCATCCAACCGTTTAATGTCCATCATCCTCTGTTAAAGTCAAAGCCGAGGAGCTAAGGACTTCATCGGACCAAGTAGGAACGACAATGGTGGGTGTTTTCTAGTGTTGATTTGTGTGGCTTTAATGATTTGAGGGCCCACATATGGTGGGACCCTTCTTGATGTTCGATTTGTATCAAAGAGGGACCCATAGTGGCGGGGTCCCTCCACTACTCCGATCTCTCTTTCTCTCTCTCTCTCTCTATATATCTCTTTTGTGATGAGGTTTGTAGACCACCTGGCATGTGCATGTGTGTATGGCCCATGCATGATGTATGTATTTCATCCGCACCGTCCAGACCTTGGACGGTGGGGATCGGACAGCTGATGTACCGCATTCCAGTTATCTAGCTGCTGTATTGACGTGCAATTCCATGGATCTGATCATGTGGTACATGTTATATCCACACTGTGCGTCCTTGGGCCACACCAATATATATGTATTTTATCAATGTTGCACAACAGTCATGGGACCCACACGCACGTGGAGACCACATGTACATGTTATATATTAACGCTGTCCATCCATTTTACACCAACACCGTTCACCTATTCTGCATCTCCACCATCCAGATGGCTGGACGGTGGGTCACAACATGTTGTATGTGTGTATCCACACCGTCCGTACATCAGACGTGAACCCACTTGATGGATGTGTGTATCCACATCGTCCATCCATTGAAACAGATTCAAATCTCAGGTGGAAACTACCTTATATACACCGTCCATCTGTTGGGATGTAAGCAACAGGGCTTGATCATGAGGTATTGTTATATCCAACCATCCATCACACGTGTGGTCCATCCATGTGAGACCCACCTCTTTGTATCTGTCCATGGATTCCATCCACGTGGCCATCGTTGATGTATGTATTTGGTATCCAGGTCGTCTAGGGCTTGGATGCTGGACACTACAGCAACAACCCTTTTCCAAAATAAATAATAAAAATAATAATTGAAATACTATATATATAATATATATAATATAATATAATATATTATATATTATATCTGGTGGGCCTCACGTGGGACCCACCTTTGATGCATGTATCTTACATAAGCATCGTCCATCTGGACAGTGCCATGTAGGCACGCTGTTGCGTGTGTGGGCCACGTGTGTGGGACCCACATGAGGTATATATTATATCCCTGTCATCCATCTATTGGACGTGGACCCCACCATGGAAGCATGTGGGGCCCACCTTGTAATGATGTCTTCCATCCACACCGTCCAATCCATGGGATAGTGGGATGTGGATTGGTCGGGTACTGCACACCTACTATTCAGCAAGTTGTGGGGCCTGCCATGATGGCACGTGTGGGCCCCACCATGATGTTTGTGTTGTACCTTCACGGTGGACACCACCATGATGTATTTCATCCACACCATCCAGATTGTGTTGGACAGTGCTGGATAATGTTTAAATAGTGCTGATTTACATGGGAAATGTTTGGATGGTGCTGATTTACCTAGACATTGTTTGGACAATGCTAATCATCATTAGTGAGCCATGTGCCCCATGGAATGGTAGTGTACAGTGATACACATGTTACACCTACAACTATTGAAATGATTTTTGGTGTGGTCCAAGCCCACTTGAGGCCCATTGGTGCAGCCCATCCATGAGGCCCATCATGATGTATATTTGAGGCCCATGTGCAGGGCCCACCTATGATGTATATAGGCCCATGTGTAAGGCCCACCTATTGTGTATTTGAAGCCCATAAATTGTGGCCCATTGTGATGTATTCGAGGCCCATGGGCAAGGCCTGATGTGACGTGTTTATGGCTCATATGATGAGGCCCACCTGCTTGAATCTAAGGCCTATGGGCAAGGCCCATCGTGATGTATTCATGGCCTGTGGCAAAAGCCCATTATGACATGTATTAGGACCATGATGCGTGGCCCTTTTTATGTATTCGAGGCCCAAATACGTAGCCCATTTGATACATATGAGACCCATGTGTAGGACCCACATGTTATGTATTTGAGGCCCATGAGTAGGGCCCACCTATTGTGTACATGTGGCCCATTGGTGCGGCCCATTGATGCGACCCACTTGTTGTATCTAAGGCCCATGGGTCGTAACCCATTGAGATGTATTCTCGGCCCATATGTTGTGGCCATTGTGATGTATTTCTGGCCCATTTGGTAAGGCCCCAATGAGGCGTATTTTTTGGCCCATGTATTGTGGTCCATTGTGATGAACATGAAGTCCATGAGCGGGGCCCAATGCGATACTTATGTGGCCCATGAGTGAGGCCCATAGTGATGTGTATTAAGCCCTTGCGTGAGGCTATGAGCCGACTATATCTTTAGCTCTATATAGGCCACTACTTGGGAGCAATGTCGGTTAAATGGCCACATTGATTGGCAATGATGGTTTAATGTCCACATTGTGACCTTCCCTTAAGCCTTGTTCGGCCGATCATTGAGGCTTATTCTGATTGTCAAGGCTGATTATCGAGGTCGATTGTCAAGGCCGATTCTGATTATTGAGGTCGATTCCGATTGTTGAGGTCGATCCTGATTATTGAGGTCAATTTTGATTATTAAGCCCGATTCTGATTATTGAGGCCGATTGTTGAGGCCAATTCTGATTATTGAGGCCAATTCTGATTGTTGAGGTCGATCTTGATTATCAAGGTCGATTCTGATTATCGAGGCCGATTCTAATTTTTGAGGCCGATTCCGATTGATAAGGACGATTATTGAGGCTGATTCTGATTATTAAGGCTAATTTCAATTGTTGAGGTCGATTTCGATTATTGAGGTCAATTTTGATTATCGAGGCCAATTATCGAGGTCAATTTCAATTATTGAGGTTGATTCCGATTGCTGAGGCCGATTGTTGAGGCCGATTCTGATTGTTGAAGCCAATTTCGATTGTTAAGGTCGATCCTGATTATTGAGGTCGACTCCAATTATCGAGGCCAATTCTGATTATCGAGGTCGATTCCGATTGTCGAGGCTGATTCCGATTGTCGAGACCGATTCCAACTGTCGGGGCCGACCACCGAGGCCGATTCTGGTTGCCGAGGCCGATTGACGAGACCCAATGTGATTTATATGTGGCCCATATTTGAGGCCATTGTGATGTATATTCAGCTCATGTTTAAGGCCCAATGTGATGTATATGAGGCCTATGTGATGAGGCCCATTGTGGTGCATTTGAGGGCCAAGCGATGGAGCCCATTGTGATGTATATTTGGCCCATGTGAGAGGCCCATCGTGATGTGTATTAAGCTCTTAAGTAAGGCCCATGGTGTTGTATATTAGGCCCCTATGTGAGGCCATGGGTCCACTATAGTTAGGCTCTATGTGGGTCATTCCTTGGGGGCAATGTTGGTTAAATGTCCACATTATCGAGGTCGATTGTTGATGCCGGTTATTGATACCGATTATAAGTATAAGACAACATAGCATCACGATACATATATGTATCATCTGCATGTTTATTATGAGATGTGATTGACCATTGCATATGCCATAGTACAAATGGTTTATGGGACTCCCTGATAGGTGGAGTTATCCCACAAGAGCACACAGTATGCGCAAGATTGATGCATGATTGCACCACATGACTCATGCATCTTGCATTGTATGATTGTGATTACTGTACTCCCTAGTGACATCAGGGCTGTGACCTCCACAGGCATGTTGTGGATGGCCAGATGGGACACCGAAAATGTTTGGTTCGAGCATTTGGGCACTTTGAATGTCCGTGGGTGAAAGTCTCTAAACCTCCGAGGTCAGGAGACACCCCAACGTCTAGACCAAGTGGATACATGAGTTCCCGAGTGCCGAATACTAGTAGACCGCGTCTCCCACTGTGTCGTGGTCAGTTGGAAGGGGTGTGGTATTATCCGCCCAAGTGAGGAGGCTGTAAGCTAGGTTGAGTTTGACCAGCTCCCAAATGGGTCGCTATTGACGAGCTGGGTAGGCATTGGTATACTACTAACAGGCGAATAGTGAGGTCTTTTCCACTCGCTGGGCTACACGGCCGGCTGGGGTGGTAGTCAGACCCTAGTGATGATCCTAGAGATGAACAGTACTGATATGTGGACTTATTGGGCAAGAGTTGCATACTCATTCATTCATTCATTATCTACTCGGGCTGGTGGCGCGAACTATTTATTACGTGTGCCTTCGTAATGACCAAATTTTGGTTGGGACACATGACTAATCTAAGATCAGGAGTTTACCACATTGAGTTTGACTATCCAAATTTAGGTATGAGACTGGTTTGGATAGAAGTCCCTTATGATGGACCTCATAGCCTGCGAGACTTCGTACTATCATCCTAACTTCACACTCTAGCATGGTCATTCCATTTGCACCGCATATTGCATTACATCTGCGGCATATGTCATTTTCGGTTACTGTGTTTCTACATTTATATGGTCTAGATACGGCTGACAGTATTTGTGAACTCATAAAAAATTATATATTACATTGCATCCTCGGGATATGATATTTGGCTCTTTATGACTCTTCATTTGCATAGTTGATCTGTATTGTGTACTCTGATATTATTTGACTCATGAATTTGTCAATATTTCCACTTACTCTGATATCGTATGATTCATGATCTTACTAGTATTTTCGATATTGTATGATTATGGCATTGTGTTAATACTTGGCACTTACCTTGTGCACACACCTGCACCACCCTCTAAGCTTTCTATAAGCTTATGCATGATAGATGCATGCAGGTGGCGTTATGTTGCAGAACCATTGAGCTTAGAGTGTGCAACGGTCTTCTGAAGCTTTGATTTTTCTACATAAGTATTTCCCTTCCAACATTATATTTATATTTTTTATTAGTGGATATGTGATGATGATGTTGCCTTTGTGATTTGGGTAAACTTGTGGTTAGCTTCTTATGAGACAAATGTATGTTGGAAAAAAAAATCCTCCTTGTAGGATCTCAGGATCAGAATCTAGCATATAGGCGATGGAAGCCGAGAATGGGGTACTACGGAGGCTGTCGGCAACAAATTCGACTGTCGAAAATTTCGTGAGCCCGATTTTCGTGTTTGGGGTGTGATAAGATTTATAAAGGACTTTAGTTACCTCGCTCATATAATCTAATTCTAAAGAATGCACCATACGAGTGAACTAAACAATGTCAGGAAGCTTTTACTAAGCTCAAGGGCATGTTAACCACTGCACCTATCATGCAGCCACTCGACTGGAGCCTTCTTTTTGAACTTATGTGTGATGCGTCTGACTATGCTCTTAGGGCAGTTTTAAACTAGAGAAAAGAAAAGAAGCACTACGTTATTCATTACGCAAGTAGAACTCTAAATCCTACCCAAGTGAACTACTCTACTATGGAAAAGGAACTCTTAACCGTAATGTTCGCTTTGGACAAATTCAGGTCCTACTTGATCAGATCCAAGATCGTCGTTTACATAGATCATACGGCGCTTAAGTATCTTCTTTCTAAGAATAATGTTAAGCCCCGCCTGATAAGATGGATCCTCCTACTCTAAGAATTTGATTTGGAAATGAAACATAAAAAGGAGGTACAGAACATAGTGGTTAACCATCTTTCCCACCTTGATCTCTCTGATTCCCTTGAGATGACACATATAAATGACATATTTCCTGACGAACAATTGTTTAAAGTCTCCTATTCACCTTGGTTTGCTAATATTGCTAATTATCTTGCCATAGGTTTCATGTCGACACATTGGACTGCGTAAGATAAGAAACAAATTCTTTGCCGAGGTTTATAAGTTCTTCTGGGATTATTTGTATTTGTTTAAATATTACTTAGACCAGATGTAAGACCCGTATTGTAGACCGTTCCGTTCCGTAGGCTTTCGCGATCTTCCCGATCGAATTCCGGCAACCTTCGACCCTTAACCGGCAGTTGTGCGTGACCCTGAGTCACACGCCGTCAACCCGAGTCAACTCAACCTAAGACTTATACCCTAGCGACCACGCCGCACGCCAAGGCTATACCCATGCCAGGAGACATGGGCCCGCGTTCAATTCGAGGAAAACACCGCACGTTGTAAAAACCCGAGAGAATCTCTACAACTTGTCACCTCAATTAATCAATCAAATTCATCATGTCAAGTACATGTCAAGCACACCATCACCTCTCACCCATCCCCAAGTAACCCCAAAAGTTAAAAAGTACACCTTATACTTTTTCTTACACTATCTACCCCTAAAGTCAAAAGTTTTTTACACACCCATCACTTACCGCATCCATCACCCGTCTCTCTCTCTCTCTCTTTACAACCCGCTCTCTCTCTCTCATTTCTCAAGCTCATTTTTCAAGCAACCAAAACATCACAGGTCCAAGCTTCTCAAACCTCCATGAGAGAGTTTTGTATGTGACCCACTTCCAACTCTCTCATCTCCCATCTCAACCATCAAAACTCCATCATCTTCCGTTAGAATCAAAGCTAAAGAGCAAAGGAAGCCTAGGGAGCAAGAAGGAGACGGTGGGTGATCTTGGATCTCCATTTCTTTATTCTTTTGTGATGTAAGGGCCCACTTATGGTGGGACCCACCTTGATATAGGCTTTATATCAAAGAGGGGCCTATAGTGGTGGGGCCCCTTCATCCTCGCCGATCTCTCTCTCTCTCTCCCTCTATCTCTCTCTCTCTCTCTCTCTCTCTCTCTTTCTCATGTATTGTGGACCCCACTATGATGTATGATCCACGCCGTCCCATCCGTAAGGCCCACCTTTCTGACCATCTTTACGTGGGCCTGGATGTAGGAGAAACATAAATAACAGATTGATCCAAATCTGGTGGGCCACGTCCAAGTGGGACCCACCATGATGCTTATGTTGTATGCACACTGTCCAGCGTCTAGGTACGCTGGACGTGCACTAACAAGTGAAGTGTGGACTGATGTGGGGTGCACTAACAGTGAAGTGTGGACTGACAGTGGGTGTACTAACAGTGGAGTGTGGGCTGAAAGTGGGGTCCATGGGACCCATCCACGCCCTCCAGCCCTTTTTATGGGCCACACCATGGTGTATGGGTTTTATCCAGACCGTCCACTGCCCCTAGACGGTAGGACCCACATCCGTGTGGGGCCCTCCTTGATAAGCCTGTCCACATCCAGATCCATAGCTCCAGTGGTAGGCTGAGTGAAAGACACCTCGTTTTAACGCTGGGGCCCAGACCCTAGCTCCAATGGTAGGCGGAGTGAAAGATACCTCCTTTCAACGTTGAGGTCTTGGCATTAATTGCCTAGTGGGGGTGGCTAAAAGTGAAGTGTGACCTGACCGCGCCATCCATTCATTGGCGTGGGCCACACCATCATGTATGTGTGGTGTCCACCGTCCATGGATGGTGGGACCCACCCGATGTGTGGGGCCCTCCTTGATATATGTGATAAATATTATATATTTTATATTATATATATTATATTATATATATATATATATATCTAAGGTGGTGGGCCCTACATGGGACCCACCCACGTGTGATGCATGTATGTCCAGGCCGTCCAGGGCCTGGACAGGTTAGTGTATTATATATAATATTAATATATTATATTATATTACACTAATATATAATATAATATATTATATATCTTGAATGTTGTGGTGGGCCCTACGTGGGACCCACCTCTCTCTTTTAAGGCATAAAGCTGCACTGGCAGCAGCTATATAGAATATATTAAATATAATATATTATATAATTTATATATGTATAAGGGTGGGCCCTACGTGGGACCCACCTCTGCCTCTTTTAAGTAGCAGCAGCTGCATGTACATGACAGCTATATTACTTCTATGTACAACAACAAGTGGACCCCACCGCCAGCTTCTATACACAGCAACAAGCTCTGTGGGTCCCACCTATTCCATCCACGCCGTTTATCTATGGGATCCACCATGATGCATGTGTTGTATCCAAATCATCCAACCATTTGAGATATTATTTCATGGCATGGGGTAAATGAGTGAGATCCAAAGTTCAAGTGGACCTCACCATTTGCAATAATAATGTGGTACAGTGACATCCACCGTTTAAAACTTCTTAGGAGCCACAGTGGTTCCCACCCAAGCTGATACTTGGTTTTCACTTCATCTATCTCTATGTTAATTATGAATAAGTTGGATCTCAAAATACATAAGGGTGGGCCCGATTTGATATTCGTGAGGCCCATTTAAATCAGCCCATTTGATTCGGCCCATTTGATCGGCCCACATGAATCGGCCCATTTGATTCGACCCTTTTGAATCGGCCCATTTGATTTGCCCATTTGATCGGCCAACTTAAATCGGCCTATTTGATTCGGCCCATTTGAATCGGTCCATTCGAATCGGCCCATTTGATCGGTCCACTCAATCGACCCGATGCAATGTATGTGAGGCCCATGAGCAAGGCCCAATGTGATGTATGTGTGGTCGTTGCATTGTATATGAATTCCTTATGTAGGCCACTCCTTAGGATCAATGTTGGTTAGATGTCCACATTGATGGGCAATGATGGTTAGATGTCCTCATTGTGACCTTCCTTTGGGCCTTGTTACGCCCATTCTCTGCGTGGGTTAACCCAAATAAGTTGGCCCCATTCGCCGTATGTAACTATCGTTTCTGATTTTTTATTCCGATTATGAGTATATAACAACATAGCATCATGATTCGTGATCATACGCATCATATGTATGCTTGATATAAGAAATGACTGATCATAACATATGTCTTTGGGTAAATTGTTTATGGGCTCCCAGATAGGCAGTGTTGCCCTACATGAGCGCACGATACGGGTAGGATTGCTGCATGAATGAATAGTGTGATTCATGCATTTCGCATTGTGTGACATGGTTACGGTACACCCTAGCGACATCATGGTCATAACCTCCACAAGTGTATCGTGGTTGGTAGGATTGAATACCGAAAATCTTATTCTACATGGGGTTCTATAGATATCCTTGGGTGAAAGTCCCTAACCCCTTATGGTACCAGAAGGTTGCTCCAACGTCTAGACCAAGTGGATGTATGAGTGCAGAGTGTCAATTATCAGAAGGCCGCGCTTTCCACTATGTCTTGGTCAGTTGGAAGGGGGTGCGGCCTTACCCGCCCGAGAGGAGGGGGCAAAGCTAGGCTGAGTCTGACTAGCTCAAGGAATGGGTCCGTTATCAACGAGTCAAGCCCGATAGTGGCAAGCAGATAGTGAGGTCTCTTCCACTTACCTTATTGTGCGCAATGGGGCGGCAATCTAGTTTGGAGTATACTAGACCCCAGTTATATTCCAAAGTTGAACTGTATTGATATGTGGACTCAGATGAGGATTTGTATGCTTAAGTTGCATCTTGCATCGCATGGCCTTGGTATGGCCGACATCATTCATGCCTTGCATTGCATAGCCTTGGTACGGCTAATGGTATCCATGAATTCATCAGCATATTCTGCATTACTCTGATACTGCATAATTATATTAATACCTTGTGCACACACTTTCACCATCCTCTAAGCTTTCCATAAGCTTATGCACGATTGTTGCGTGCAAGTGACATTGGATCGTAGCAGCACTGAGGTTAGAGCACGTGGTAAATCATTTTTGAGCTTCTGTCTATCATCATTGTATTTCCCTTTATGCACTTTGTACTTGTAAATTTTGATCATAGTGGAAATGTGATGGAGTTTTTGGTTGTTGTTTGTAGGTTATGCCTTTGGTTATGCTTATTACGAATCAAACTGATGTTGAAAAATCCTCCTCGTAGTATTCTAGGATCGGGGTACTATCGAGGCTGTCGGCGCTAGGAGCCGAGAATGGGGTACTATAGAGGCTGTCAGTGCCAGATTCAGGATCGAAAATTTTGTGAGCCCAGTCTCCGAGTTTGGGACGTGACAGAACTTAGTACCAGAGCATAACTTGAGAATAACCGAGAACAACATTACATATCTGCTATGAATGAGTAAGTCCCGAAGTTCAGATAACTTAGCGATCTTTTGTTATTGGCCTTTAACGTGCGTGCCTTCGAGAGTTTTTAAAGTTGATAGGTGCCTTCGCTCTTTCCTGTAGGACATGCCGCGTAGGAGAGTGACCCGATCAACTTCCGCTTCACCACCTGAGACTCCCGCTCCACCACCTGCGACTCTCGCAGTACCACCTACGATCCTCATTCTACCACCAGAGAATCCTACTGCCTAGCTTGAGGATGCCGCTCCTCTACCAGAGACCGGTGTGGATCTTACCGTACCTGTGAGTGCCTCCCAATTACAGCAGATGTTGCAGCTTGTGATGGCCGCACTTCAGGGGTAGGGCAGGCACCCTGTTGTTTCACCGGCCCAGGTAGAGCAGGAGCGCCCTTCTTCGAGAGTTCCGATGGCTCGATCCCCCGCATTTCCAGGGTGAGCCAGACCCGACAGTAGGTGAGAGATGGTGCTCCGATGTGGAGAAGATATTTGATACAATGAGATGTACGACCTAGCGGCGAGTCCAATTAGCAGTATTTCTTCTCCATGGTGAGGCTGAGCACTGGTGGACATCAGTCTCTTGAGCAGTAGGTGCAGATTTTGAGTGGACCTAGGAGGATTTTGTGGATCGGTTTGACCGACGGTACTTTCCTGATCACATCTGACGACAGCGAGCATTGGAGTTTAAGGCCCTAGTGCAGGGTGATATGATGGTAGCTCAGTATGTAGCTTATTTTGTAGTGCTGTCTAGATTTGTGCCATATTTGGTAGATGATGAGGAGCGTAGAGCCCGCCGATTCGAGGATGGCTTGCGTTATGGTCTTTGAGGCCGTGTTATTGGTCATGAGCTCCCGACTTTTAAGGGGGTGGTACGGAAGGCCCAAATTTTTGAGGCTGAGTGGGCCGGTTCTCATTCTGATCGCAATCAGTGGAGAGACTGAAAGAGGAAGGCTCCTTCTAGTGACTCTCAGCAGCGTCGACCACACCAGCAGAGGCCACAGGTCGTCCAGCCTTCCGAGCGCCAGCAGCACCTCCAGCACCACCTCCGAGGCAGTTCACCGACACCTGTTTTGGGTGCGGACCAACGGGGCACCATATGTGGGAGTGTCCTCGCCCCCAGCAGCAGCAGCAGCCTAGAGGTCCACAGCAGCCTCCACCACAGCCGTAGTAGAGACCCCCACAACAGCAGCGACAGCAGCCCCCACCATCGAGGCCACCTTGCACCAGCCTCCGAGACTGCAGAGCAGAGGCAGCAGTTTCGACCGCCTCAGTGACAACAGTAGCAGTAACACGCTCAGAGGGGACAGACACCTCCCCATCCGGGTCAAGCTAGGTTCTATGGGGCTCGGCAGGACCCGCAGTCATCCGGAGGAGTCGTTAAGGGTATGCTTTTAGTCTCTGCATGTATTGCACGTGTGTTGTTTGATTCTGGTGAATCACATTCTTTTGTGGCTGAGAGTTTTTACTGATTGACTGGTTTGCCATTGGAGTCTGCCCGTGAGGGCCTGTCAGTATCGACTCCCTTAGGAAAGACTGCAGTGTTGGGCCGATTTTGCTCATCTTACCCCGTTCTAGTTGGGGATATCTTTTTACCTACTGATCTGTTAGCATTACCGATGTCCGAGTTCGATATCATCTTGGGCATGGATTGGTTTGCTGAGTACCACACCATATTGGATTGCTCTGCGAGGATAGTCACGATTTGTATACCCGGCTTGCCGCAGTTCTAGTTCATTGCTGAGCCTAGAGAGAGCTGTTGTCCTATATGATGTCATGTGCCATGGAGGAGCCCATTGTGGTGAGCATCGACGAGTTGTCTGTGATTTATGATTTTTCTGATGTGTTCCAGGAGATTCCGAGATTACCACCTCGTGGACACACTGAGTTACAGATTGATCTCGTGCCCGGTACCACACCTATTTTAAAGGCCCCGTACGTATGGCACCGTTAGAGTTGCGGGAACTGTAGAAGCACTTGGACGAGTTACGTGAGTTAGGCTTTATCTGTCCGATCAGTTCACCATGGGGAGCGCCGGTACTCTTTGTGAAAAAGAAGGATGGCTCGTTGAGGCTTTGCGTGGCTTACCGCGAGCTCAACAAAGTCACGATCGAGAACAAGTATCCGCTCTCAAGGATCGAAGATTTATTTGATCAGTTGCAGGGTGCACAGTTCTTTTCAAAGATTGACCTGCGTTCCGGTTATCATCAGATTCAGGTCCGAGAGGAGGACATTCTGAAGACGGCTTTCAGGACGTGCTACAGTCATTTTGAGTTCCAGGTCATGTCCTTCGGACTGACCAATACACCAATGGTCTTCATGCAGTTGATGAATGAGGTCTTCCATCTGTATCTCGATTAGTTTGTTGTAGTCTTTATCGATGACATTCTAATCTATTCGAGGACCCATGAGGAGCACGATTAGCATTTGGAGATTGCATTGCAGACCCTCTATGCACACCATCTGTATGAAAAGCTGGAGAAGTGAGAGTTTTGGGAGGAGGAGGTAAAGTTCCTCGGTCACATGGTGACGATGGGGGGTATCGCAGTGGACCCCACGAAGGTCGAGGCAGTGCATCAGTGGGACAAGCCCACGACTATGTTCGAGATCCGCAATTTTCTTAGTTTAGCGGGCTACTATCGACGTTTCACTGAGGGCTTCTCTCGTATTGCAGCCCCGCTTATCAGGTTGACTCAAAAGGGCGTAGAGTTTATTTAGAGCGATGCCTGCGAGCGAGCATTTATGGAGTTAAAGGATCACCTCACGTCCGCTCCCGTCCTCACTCTTCCCTCTGGGAGTGATGGATTTTTTATATTTACCAATGCCTTGCATATTGGTTTGAGTGTTGTCCTAATGCAGTACGGGAGACTAGTGGCCTTCACGTCTCGTCAGCTCAAGGTCCATGAGCTGAACTACCTCACGCATGATTTAGAACTGGCCACAGTTGTCTTCGTACTGAAGGTGTGAAGGCACTATCTCTATGGGGTTAGGTTCGAGCTCTTCTCCAACCACAAGAGCTTAAAGTACCTCTTCTCACAGTCTGAGTTGAACATGAGGCAGAGGCGCTGGATGGAGCTCCTGAAGGACTACGACTTTGATCTTCAGTATCACCCGGGCAAGGTGAACGTGGTGGCAGATGCCCTCAGTCGTTAGTCACGTGGCCTGGTGGCGCATATGATGGTCCAGGAGTGGAGGATGCTTGAGGATATCATAGAGTATGATTTTAAGTTTGGCCTGTATTCTTCTATCGTGCAGTTATCGAGCCTGTCGATTCAACCCTCTCTTGTCGCAAGGGTGATCAAGGTTCAGCAGGCTGATGAGTCATTGCAGAGTTATATGGCTGAGGCGGCATCTGAGAGTCAGGTAGATTAGCAGATTGGTTCAGACGATGGACTTCGCTTCAGAGGCCGATTATGTATCCTGGATATTCCTGAGTTGCATAGAGATCTTATGACCGAGGCACATCGATCACGGTTTTCTATCCACCCTGGTTCGACAAAGATGTACCACGATATGAGGCGACAATATTTTTAGGAGGGGATGAAGCTCCAGATCGCCAGTTTTATGGACGAGTGTAACACGTTCTAACTTGTCAAGGCCGATCATCAGAGACCTCCTGGTCTATTACAGCCGTTGAGTGTCCTGATGTGGAAGTGGGAGCACGTGTCGACAGATTTCATTATGGGTTTACCGAGGACTCAGCCTGGTCATGACCCCATCTGGGTTGTTGTGGATCGTCTAACGAACTCGGCACATTTTCTTGCAATGCATGAGATTTGGTCTATGGACCGGCTTGCGAGATTATTCGTTAAGGAGATTGTGAGACTACATGGTGTTCCAGTCTCGATCGTTTCTAACCGACACCCGAGGTTTACGTCTCAGTTTTGGGGGAGCTTCCAAAGAGCGATGGGGACTGATTTACAGCTCAACACCGCATACCATCCACAGACCGATGGCCAGATCGAGAGGGTCAACCAGATCCTTGAGGATATGCTTTGGGCCTGCGCGATTGATTTCGGGGGTAGCTAGGATGAGCATCTATGATTGGCTGAGTTTGCGTACAATAATAACTATCAAGCGACCATCAGCATGGCTCCTTTTAAGGCACTATATGGCAGACCATGCAAATCACTGAGTTGTTAGATCAAGGTTGGAGAGCGCCGTCTCCTAGGTCCTGAGCTTGTTGAGGAGACATCAAAGGCTATCGATATCATCAGGCAGAGGATATGCATAGCTCGGAGCTGGCAGAAGAGTTTTGCTGATCACTGGTGTCGTCCCTTAGAGTTTGCTTTAGGGGACCATGTGTATCTCAAGGTCTCACCCATGAAGAGCGTAGTTCGATTTGGAGCGAAGGGTAAGCTTGCCCCGAGGTTCATAGGACCTTCTGAGATCACTGGGCGCATTGGCGCCGTGGCCTATCAGCTTGCCTTGCCATCTCATTTGTCTAGCGTCCACAACGTTTTTCATGTCTCTATGTTAAGGAAGTGTGGGTCAAACATCGTTCTTGTTATTGATTGACAGCCATTAAAGGTTCATGAGGACGCTTCCTATATTGAGCAGCCAGTTCGTATCCTTGATCAAAAGGAGAAGGTCCTCCAGACTAAGGTTATTCCATGGTGAAGGTTCAGTGGGGTCACCATTCTGTTGACGATGCTTCTTGGGAGCGCGAGGCCGAGATTCTAAAGCACTATCCTCATCTCTTTGATGATTGATTATGTGTTGTATTTTGTATGTTATCTCTGATTTTATATGATGATGATTATGTTTCTTATTCCTCATGAGTTATATCTAGTTGCGAAGATTGTATGAATTTCGAGGACAAAATTTTTATTTGGAAGGGAGAGCTGTAAGACCCGTATTGTAGACCGTACTGTTCCGTAGGCTTCTGCGGTCTTCCCGATCGAATTCCGGCAACCTTAGACTCTTAACCGGCAGTTACGCGTGACCCTGAGTCACATGCCGTCAACTCGAGTTAACTCAACTCGAGACTTGTACTATAGCAACCGCACCGTCGCCGCGGTTCAGATGCCGCGTCTCGCGCGTTAAGGCGATACCCATGCCAGGAGATATGGGCCCGCGTTCAGTTCAAGAAAAACGCCGTGCGTTGTAAAATTCTGAGAGAATCTCTACGACTTGTCACCTCAATCAGTCAATCAATCCCATCATGTCAAGTACACCATCACCTCTCACCCATCCCCAAGCAACCCCAAAAGTCAAAAAGTTCTTACACACCCCATACCTTTCTTACACCTACCCCTAAAGTCAAAAGTTTCTTACACACCCATCACTCACCACATCCATCACCCATCTCTCTCTCTCTCTCTCTCTCTCTCTCTCTCTATTTACAACCCTCTCTCTTTTTTTCTCAAGCTCATTTTCCAAGCAACCAAAACATCACACGTCCAAGCTTCCCAAACCTCCATGAGAGAGTTTTGTATTTGACCTTCTTACCCTCTCATCTCCCATCTCAACCATCAAAACTCCATCACTTCCGTTTGAATCGAAGCTAAGGAGCAAAGGAAGCCTAGGGAGAAAGAAGGAGATGGTGGGTGATCTTGGATCTCCATTCCTTTATTCTTTTGTGATGTAAGGGCCCACTTATGGTGGGACCCACCTTGATGTAGGCTTTGTATCAAAGAGGGGACTATAGTGGTAGGGCCCCACCATCCTCGCCGATCTCTCTCTCTCTCTCTCTCTCTCTCTCGCTCTCTCTTTCTCATGTATTGTGGACCCCACTATGATGTATGATCCATGCCGTCCCATCCGTAGGGCTCACCTTGCTGACCATCTTTGGGTGGGCCTAGATGTAGGAGAAACACAAATATCAGATTGATCCAAATCTGGTGGGCCACGTCCAAGTGGGACCCACCATGATGTTTATGTTGTATGCACAGACGTGCACTGAGAAGTGAAGTGTGGACTGATGTGGGGTGCACTAACAATGAAGTGTGGACTGACAGTGGGTGTACTAATAGTGGAGTGTGGGCTGAAAGTGGGGTCCATGGGACCCATCCACGCCCTTTAGCCCTTTCTGTGGGCCACACCATGGTGTATGGGTTTTATCCAGACCGTCCACTACCCCTGGACGGTGGGACCCACGTCCGTGTGGGGCCCTCCTTGATACGCCTGTCCACACTCAGATCCGTAGCTCCAGTGGTAGCTAGGCTGTGTGAAAGACACCTCGTTTCAACGCTGGGGCCCAGACCCTAGCTCTAGTGGTAGGCGGAGTGAAAGATACCTCCTTTCAACACTGAGGTCTTGACATTGATTGCCTAGTGGGGGTGGCTAACAATGACGTGTGACCTGACCGTGGGTCCGTGGGACCCATCCACATCGTCCATCCATTGGCGTGGGCCACACCATCATGTATGTGTGGTGTTCACCGTCCTTGGACGGTGGGACCCACCAGACATGTGGGGCCCTCCTTGATGTATGTGACTGTCCAGGCCGTCCAAGGCCTGGACGTCAATATACTCATATATATATATTATATATATATATATATGTATATTATATATTTTATATTATATATATATATATAAGGTGGTGGGCTCTACGTGGGACCTACCCACGTGTGATGCATGTATGTCCAGGCTGTCCAGGGCTTAGACGGGTTGGTGTATTATATATAATATTAATATATTATATTATATTACACTAATATATAATATAATATATTATATATCTTGAATGTTGTGGTGGGCCCTACGTGGGACCCACCTCTCTTTTAATGCATAATTCTGCACTGGCAACAGCTATATAGAATATATTAAATATAATATATTATATACTTTATATATGTATAAGGGTGGGCCCTACATGGGACCCACCTCTGCCTCTTTTAAGCAGCAGCAACTGCATGTACATGGTAGCTATATTGCTGCTATGCACAGTAGCAAGTGGACCCCACCGCTAGCTGCTATACACGGCAGCAAGCTCTGTGGGTCCCACCTATTCCATCCACGCCATTTATCTATGGGACCCACTATGATGCATGTGTTGTATCCAAATTGTCCAACCATTTGAGATATTATTTCATGGCATGGGGTAAATGAGTGAGATCCAAAGTTCAAGTGGACTTCACCATTTGCAATAATAATGGGGTACAGTGACATCCACCATTTAAACTTCTTAGGAGCCACAGTGGTTCCCACCCAAGCTGATACTTGGTTTTCACTTCATCTATCTCTATGCTAATTATGAATAGGTTGGATCTCAAAATACATAAGGGTGGGCCCGATTTGATATTCGTGAGGCCCATTTTAATTCACCCATCAATTCGGCCCATTTGAATCGACCCATTTGATTCGGCACATTTGAATCGGCCCATCGATTCGGCCCATTTGATCAGCCCACTTGAATCGGCCCATTTGATTTGGCCTATTTGATTCGGCCCATTTGAATCATCCCATTCAAATCGGCCCATTTGATCGGCCCACTCAATCGACCCGATGCGATGTATGTGAGGCCCATGAGCAAGGCCCAATGTGATGTATGTGTGGCTGTTGCATTGTGTATGAATTCCTTATGTAGGCCACTCCTACGGAGCAATGTTGGTTAGATGTCCACATTGATGGGCAATGATGGTTAGATGTCCTCATTGTGACCTTCCCTTAGGCCTTGTTAAGCTTATTCTCTGCATGGGTTAACACAAATAATGGGCCCCATTCGCCGTATGTAAGTATCGTATCCGATTTTTGATTCTGATTATGGGTATATAACAACATAACATCATGATTCATGATCATACGCATCATATGTATGCTTGATATGAGAAATGACTGATCATAACGTATATCTTCGGGCAGATTGTTTATGGGCTCTCGGATAAGCGGTGTTGCCCTATATGAGCGCACGATACGCGTAGGATTGCTGCATGAATGAATAGTGTGATTCATGTATTCCGCATTGTGTGACATGGTTACTGTATGCCTAGCGACATCAGGGTCATAGCCTCCACAGGCATATCGTAGTTGGTACGATTGGATACCGAAAATCTTGTTCTACATGGGGTGCTATAGATATCCCTAGGTGAAAGTCCCTAAACCCTTATGGTACCAAGAGGTAGCTCCAATGTCTAAACCGAGTGGATGTATGAGCGCCGAGTGCCAATTACCAGAAGGTTGTGCTTTCCACTGTATCGTGGTCGGTTGGAAGGGGGTGTGGCCTTACCCTTCCGAAAGGAGGGGGCAAAACTAGGCTTAGTCTGACCAGCTCAAGGAATGGGTTCGCATCGACGAGACAAGCCCGAGATTGGTAAGCGGATAGTGAGGTCTCTTCCACTTACCTTATTGTGCGCGATGGGGCAGCAATCTGGTTTGGAGTGTACTAGATCCCGGTTATATTTCAGAGTTGAACTGTATTGATATGTGGACTCAGATGAGGATTTGTATGCTTGAGTTGCATCTTACATCGCATGGCCTTGGTATGGCCGACATCATTCATGCCTTACATTGCATAGCCTTGGTACGGCTAATGAATTCATGAATTCATCAGCATATTCCGCATTACTCTAATACTGTATAATTGTATTAATACCTTGTGCACACACTTTCACCACCCTCTAAGCTTTCCATAAGCTTATGCACGACCGTTACGTGCAGGTGACGTTGGATCACAACAGCGCTGAGGCTAGAGCACGTGGCAGATCATTTTGGAGCTTTTGTCTATCATCATTGTATTTCCCGTTATGCGCTTTGTACTTGTAAATTTTGATCATAGTGGAAATGTGATGGAGTTTTTGGTTGTTGTTTGTGGGTTATGCCTTTGGTTATGCTTATTACGAATCAAACTGATGTTGAAAATCCTCCTCGTAGCATCCTAGGATCAGAACCTGACGAATGGGCGCCTGGAGCAGAGAATAGGGTACTACGGAGGCTGTCGGCGCCGGATTTGGCAATCGAAAATTTTGTGAGCCCAGTCTCCAAGTTTGGGGCGTGACACCAAATCTTAAGGAGATGTGTGCTAAACATAATCACCAAAGTGTAATCTCCTTCTGTCACTCTCAGGCCTGTGGTGGTCACTTTTCTACTAAAAAGACCACGGCCAAGATTCTATAGTGTGGCTTCCACTGACCCACTATGTTGAGGGATACTCATGAGGTTTGCAAAGCTTGTGAGCAATGTCAAGAGTTGGGAGCATTGTCCCATCGAAATATGATGCCTGTGAACCCCATTTTGATCATTGAAGTATTTGATTGTTGGGGCATCGATTTTATGGGACCATTCCCCCAATCCTTTGGAAATTTATACATTCTACAAGCAGTAGACTATGTCATTAAATGGGTCAAAGCGATTCCTTGCCGGAACAATGACCATCAAACGGTCATTAAGTTTTTAAAATAGAACATCATTTCCTAGTTTGGAACGCCACGAGCTATCATTAGTGCTGGGGGCTCACATTTTTATAGTAGGCTATTTGCGAACTTAATGAAGAACTATGGCATCCCTCATAAGGTGAGCACTCCATACCACCCACAAACAAGTGGGCAAGCTGAGATTTCCAATAGGGAAATTAAACACATCTTGGAAAAAAAGATTAACCCTGACCATAAGGATTGCTCAATACAATTGACCGATCATTATAGCTTACCGTACTGCATTTATGTAACGCCCCATGTTTTCGGGACCCAAGCATATAACCCATTTCCCAAAAACCCAAGTGTTAGCCGATCAAATCCAGTGTAAATTTGAACTATTTGTCATTAATCAAAGTCAACAGCAACGAAGCTAGAATAAACCATGCATTAAATAAAAACATTTTGATCATTTTAAAATTCCAAATGTAGCGCCCATACAGGACTTATATTATCCCAAATAACAAAGTTCATATAAGTAGAAACAAAATCTATCAGCTAGTGGTGGGGCTCGATATGGGCTGCAAGGACCCCGCCTAGCTCCCTAGCTACTCGATTTGCTCCAACAACCTAGTGAATAATATCGGCTCGCCCTATACCTGCATCAACTGTTACGGTTTGATAGCGTCAATGGCTATCGCAATGAGGAGCACCCTCTAAGATTGCGCACTCATCATTCATAATCCATTACAGATCGCAAGTTATGAATATATTAAACAGGGCATTTCATAATCATGATCATGTACTCAAAAATCAAGCCAATCAACAGAATCTCAACATATGCAAAATATAATAGCAATCACAATGCAAGAAAATATGTTCAGATATTCAAATAATCAACCATTCAACTTTCTATTGCACCTGAAAATCATATTGTACGTGAACTCCATAAGATGGCTAAAAAATTGATAAGCGAACTTCATCTCCAACCGAAAATCATGTTATAAGTGAAATCCATAAGGTGAATAGAAAATCAACCTTTAAACCTCTACTTCACCTGGGAATTATATTGTTCGTGAACTCTATAAGATGGCTAGAAAATCGATAAGCGAACTTCAGCTCCACTCGAAAATCATGTTACGACTGAACTCCGCAAATGAAGAGAAAATCAACATATAAACTCTAGGCCACCTGAAAATCATATCGTACGTGAACACCGCAAGATGGCTAGAAAATCGATAAGCGAACTTTTGCTCTACCCAAAAATCATGGTACAACTGAACACCACAAGATGGCCAGGAAAATAACATACAAACATCTACTTCACCCGAAAATCATATCGTACGTGAACACCGCAAGATAGATAGGAAATCGCTAAGCGAACACCCGCTCCACCTGAAAATCATGGTACGACTGAACACCGCAAGTTGAAGAGACAAACAACACACAAACTCTAGATCACCTGTGTAAGTGTTATAGTTTATAGCCCTGTGTGTTGTCAAATTTGTGGTGCCAAAGACACTACTATGAAGCTCGCATCTGTAAAGAACAATGCTCTACTCAAGATCAACTTAGTTTAACAAGCACTGTTCACAAGTCAAGAATCTCAAGAAGCTTTCAAGTTCAATCTCAAAATCTCAAAAAGCTTTCAAGTTCAACCTCAAGATCTCAAGAAGCTTTCAAGTTTGAGCTCCATTAAGACTTCCAGCTTTCCTACTTTCAAAGGTCACTTGTCTCCTATGTTTAATGTCCTTACTTCACTATTGAGATATGACTGACCTTAGGTTGACCTTTAGAGTAGGTCATTCTGGATACATAACTCATATGTTTTATATAAGTGAGTTTGGACAGTTCTAAGACTAGTCCTGGACTTTGTCCGACTAGTCCTAGCACTGCTTCGACCTGTCTAAGAAATTCCTGGATCGGTCGTAAGTTTGTTATAAAAATCAAAAATTTTCTGTTAGGCTTCGACTAGTCCTGGGGACTGTTCGACTAGTCGTAGGAACAGTGTCGACTACATCTTCGACCAGTCGTAGACTTACGACTCAAAGAATAGTGTTGAAATTCGGCTACCTATGACTAGTCGAAGGAGACCTACGACCAGTCGTGAAACTGTCAAATCTTATCGCACCCGAATTTTCAAATATCTGTTAGTTCTACGACCAGTCGTAGAGGTCCTTAGACCAGTCGAAGACGTGATTTGGTCACCTATAAATAGAAAACGAATATCAGATTAAAATACGTAATTTAAGTTAATTTAATTCGGTCTTCTGAGAAATAAGTTGGTGTTCCATATAAGCTAAGTGTGCATATTTAATATTCTCTTTCTTTAGCTTTGTTAATTGATTTTGTTTCTTGCATTCTAATCTAATCTGAAAAGAGGAATTGTTGTTTTCCTTTTTCTGGAATCAAAATCAATTAGAGCTAGCCCTTTTGTTTTAATTTAAAATCTATTAGAACCTGGAACCATTATAAAGTGAGTATTGGACATTGAACTTTGACATTCAAATCTCTACTCTGACTTGGTTCTTCTGGGCTGCTACAACGAAGGAGAAAATCAGGTATTTTACAATTTGTATAATTTACATTGTTTGGTTTTATTTGAGGTTAAGCCAAAAAAATCTCAAATTTGTTGGTTATTTGAGGAGAGCCAGAAAACTCAGAAGTGATGGTTTTTGAATTGTGTAAGCCCTTTGAAAAAGACAATTGTGAAGGTTTTAGGTGAACCTATGAAAACCTATTTGATAGTGAATGCTAATATCCCCTGTGTGAGGATATTAGGAGTGGAGTAGCATTCTGTGTGGCTGTTGTTTAACAGTTGGTGAACACACAGGCAAACCACTACAATTCTTTGTGTTATGGATGTGTGATTTATATTTCCTATCTTTTACCATTCAGAATTGTGGAATGTATGTGTGGATGTGAATGTTGTAAATTTTACATTTCAAGCACAGTGGGGAATGTTATAATAATTTAGATTTACATTTCAGCATTATATTTTTACTATCTTTATTACATTAAGCTTCAGTTTCTCTATTTGTTCTAGAAATAAGGTTGTCCTACCATAAACTTTGGTTTTTGGTGTAAGGTTGTTCTTAGAACAATTTTTATTTCTATTTCTCTATTTTAGGTTGCTTTCCATTCCTATACTATATAGTGCTATCTATTCTTTATTTCATATTCCCTAGTATTTAAATTTAATTTAGCATAGTCCTATTCACCCCCCCTCTAGGACATATAGCTTGGCCATTTCAAGTGGTATCAGAGCCTAATTGCTCGCTCTTATTGCTTTTTATTTTAATTTAATTCCTGAGCTAACGATCTCAGCTATATAAAAGATGTTAAATTTTGATAGCCTATCAGTTACTAGGCCTCCACCCTTTGATGGCTCCAACTATGCTTATTAGAAAGCCAGGATGAGAATCTTCCTCAAATCCATGTATGAAAGTGTGTGGCTATCCACAGTGAATGAATGGACCCCTCTTACCACTGAAGTAACCAGGATTGATGGTTCAAAATCTATGAAAATTACACCGTATTTCTCTTGTACCACACTTCAGAAAACTGAGAGTAGTGCAAATGCTAAAGCACTAAATGCAATTACTTGTGTACTATCACTGGATGAATTCAAAAAAAATTATATCCTGTGATTCTGCAAAACATGTTTGGGATATATTGGAAATGACACACGAGAGTACTTCAATTGTTAAGAAATCTAAGATACAAATCCTCACAACTAAATTTGAGGAAATACGTATGGAAGAAAATGAAATGTTCATGGACTTCTATACCAGATTAAATGACATTGTAAACTCTATGTGGGGTCTAGGCGATAAAATTCCTGAAAGCAAGATATGTGCTAAAATACTATGCTCACTTCCTGAACGGTTCAATTCTAAAGTAACTGTAATCCAGGAACTTCGTGATACGGACAATATGATGGTTGAAGAATTAGTTGGCTCATTACAGACTTATGAGTTAACCTTTAAAGCTCCAAAAGGTAAATCTATTGCTTTAAAAACTTCTAAAAATGGTTTTCTTGAAAATGATTTAAACTCTGATTTAGAAAACTCTGAGGATGATATGGCTCTTTTGGCAAAGAGATTTTATAAAATTTTTAAAAGTAAAAAGAGGGTTGATTTTTAAAAAGCATTTGATAAAAAGAAACCTAAACTTAAAACTAGAAAATCTTTAAAAGACATTCAATGTTACAACTGCCATGAGTATGGGCATTTGGCTAACAAATGTCCTAATAAGGGCAAGTCAAAAAAGAAAAGTATGATGGCTACTTGGGATGAGTCCTTTGATTCTGAAGTCTCTTCTAAATCAGAAGATTCTGAAACTAAGTCAGGGTGTGATGTTAAGGCCCTTATGACTCTAGCCAAATTCACTTTTTTAGATAATGATGACTCGACTAATGAAGAAAATCTGAATAGTGAATATGAAAATGAAGATGATATTCAAGATGCTTACAATGCCCTATACAAGGAAAGTTGTAAAATTGCTGTGAAATTGAAACTTCAAAAAGAGAAATTTTCTAAACTCAAAGAAATTTATGAATCTCTTATTTTAGAAAATTCCCATATTTCAAACTATTTTGAAAAGACAAAATGCGATTTAGATTTTAAAACCTCCCAGTTTGAAAATCTTAAATCTGAAAATGAACAACTAAAACATGAAGTCTCTTCTCTCTTGAGATTAAAAGAAACTTGGAAATATGCCCAAGGTGATCCTAAATTAGAAAAACTCTTATCTGGATCGAGAAAATGTGGCGATCGATCCGGTCTGGGCTACGACAAAAGTGTTCCTCTTAAACCGAAGAATACTTCTCCCACATTTGTAAAGGGAGAGATCTTAAACTCAAAAGGGAAAGATCAAATGTTTTCTAAAAACTTTAAATCTTTTCAAAAACCTAAAAGACATATCAACTATAAAAAGCAAAACCAAAGTCCTTTGGCAGAAAAGATAGTTTTTCTACTTAAGGAGCTTCTAAAGTCTAACTCACTAGGTCATACTTATAACTCTTACAATCGAAAGAAGACCTGCTATCCTCCTAAACCCAAAATGGTTATGAAATGGGTTCCAAAGGTCACTTGCTTGGTTGCCCACACCGCTTTCGAAGCAACAAGCCATTCTAAGTGGTACCTAGATAGTGGATGCTCCAGGCATATGACAGGCAACAAGGCTTTATTCACCGATCTTAAAGACATGACTAACGGTTCAGTCACATTTAGAGATGGCAGCAACTGCAAGATTATGGGCCAAGGTACAGTTCAACTCTATAACCTTCCTTTGATTAAAAATGTGTTGTATGTTGAAGGACTGAAACATAATCTTCTAAGCATATCTCAGATTTGTGATAATAACCATAGTGTACGGTTTTCTAATCAAAGCTGTGAGATTCTAAACAACAAGGGTTCAATAATACTAACTGGACGTAAAACGTCTGAAAACTACTATATTGTTAGCGAATCCAGCTCATCTAATCAATCATGTTATATGGTCCAAACAGACAAGACTGATTTGTGGCATAAACATCTTGGACATTTACACTACCGAAATTTATATAGATTGAGCAAATGGAAACTTATAAGAGGTCTACCCAAACTACAAAAATTAGATAAAATATGTGGTGAATGCCAGTTTGGCAAACAAACAAGGAACTCACACAAAAAGGTGAATTCCAATACCACATCAAGACCACTCAAGCTTCTCCATATGGACCTAGTAGGACCTACCAGGACGGAAAGTCGAGGTGGCAAAAGATATATTTTGGTAATAGTAGATGACTTTACCAGATATACATGGGTTGTCTTCTTAAGGGACAAATCAGAAACCCTTGAAGAAGTAAAAAAGGTTCTCAAAAGGATTCAAACTGAAAAAGGTTCTCAAGTCAGTAAGATTATTAGTAATCATGGATTTGAATTCAAGAATAGCGGTTTTGAGAAGTTCTGTAGCGACCAGGGAATATTACATGAATTTTCAGCACCTAAAACTCCACAACAAAATGGAATAGTTGAAAGGAAAAATAGGGTGCTTCAAGAAATGGCTAATGTCATGTTGAATAGTATGAAGCTCTCTAAGAATCTTTGGGCTGAAGCAGTCAATACAGCTTGCTATATTATTAACCAGGTTTACACTAGTAAAGGTAATATAAAATGGCTTACGAAATGTGGTTCGATAAAAAGCCTACTGTCAAATACTTTCGAGTTTTTAGCAGCAAGTGCTATATTTTACGAGATCGTGAACTTCTGAGAAAGTTTGATACGAACAGTGATGAAAGGATCCTTTTAGGATACTCTTTAAACAGTCGAGCTTATAGGTTTCTGAACAAAAGGACTGGTGTGATTCAAGAATCCATCAATGTGGTCATTGATGATCACTTAAACACACCAGTCTCAAATTCAGATAATGATGAAGTACTAGTAATTGATAAATCTGATATTTCATCTAATAAGACTAATTCTGAACTGAAGACTGTTAAAGATCATCCAACCACACAGATTCTTAGAAACCCTCTCACCGGTGTTCGTACCCATAGACAACTTGAGGATATATGCAATTACATATGTTTTACATCCTAGATAGAACCATCTAATGTAAAAGAAGCTCTTACTAATGAAAACTGGATTGCTGCAATGTAAGATGAACTTAACCAATTTGTGAGAAATGATATTTGGCATCTCGTACCTAGACTTAAAGATAAACACATCATTGGAACCAAATGGATTTTCAAAAATAAGTCTGATGAACTTGGCAATATAATTAGAAACAAGGTTAGACTAATGGTACATGGTTACACTCAAATTAAAGGTATTGACTATGATGAAACCTTTGCACCAGTAGCACGTCTTGAATCAATCAGACTCTTTATATCCATTGCGTGTTTTAGAAAGTTTAAGATTTACCAAATGGATATGAAAAGTATATTTTTAAATGGCGATCTGCATGAGGAAGTTTATGTTGAACAACCAATGGGTTTTGAAGACCCCAAAAATATTGATCATGTGTATCGTCTTAAAAAGGCACTTTACGGTTTAAAACAAACTTTAGGGCATGGTACGAGAAACTAACAAAGTTTCTATTAAGCCATATTTTTCAAATGGGATGTGTTGATAAAACTCTGTTTATTAAAAAATATAAGGATCACATCTTATTAGTACAAATCTATGTTGATGATATCATTTATGGATCTACCTGTACTGACATGACTATTGAGTTTGCAGATTTGATGAAATCTCAGTTTGAAATGAGCTTGGTTGGGGAATTGAATTATTTACTTGGGTTGCATGTAAAATAAAAACCTGATGGAATGTTCATTTCTCAATCTAAATATGCTATGAACTTGATTAAGAGATTTGAATTTGAGAATGGTAAGAACTTTGATACTCCTATGAGTACAACCTTGAAACTCTCAAAAGATTCTGCAGGTAAAAATGTGGATCTGAAATTATATCGAAGTATGATTGGTAGTCTATTGTATTTAACTGCTAGTAGACCTGATATCGCTTTAAGTGTTGGTATTTGCGCTAGATATCAGTTTGAACCTAAAGAGTTGCACTTAACTGCTGTCAAGCGGATTATATGATATGTCGCAAGTACTGTTAATCTCGGTCTCTGGTATCCTCATGAGACTAGTGTTCAATTAGCTGGGTACTCGGATGCTGACTGGGCTGGTAATCTTGATGATCGAAAATCAACCAGTGGTAGTTGTTTTTATATCAGAAACTGTTTAGTTTCTTGGTTTGGCAAGAAACAAAGTTCTATATCACTTTCAACAGCTGAAGCTGAATATATTGCAGCTAGTAATGCATGTACACAGCTTGTTTGGATGAAACGTATGCTAAGTGATTATGGAATTAAATAGGATTCTATGTTATTATATTGTGATAATTCCAGTGCCATAAATATTTTAAAAAATCCAATTCAGCATTCTCGTACTAAGCACATTAATATTAGATTTCATTATATTCGAGAATTAGTTGAAGAAAAGGTTATATCTTTGGAATATATCCCTACCGAGAATCAACGTGCTGATATTTTCACTAAATTGCTTGACAAAAGCGGGTTTAACAAAATGAAATTTGATCTCTGCATGTGCATTTTAAAATGATTAATTATGCCTATTTGTATCATAATGTATATATTTGCTAGTTTAGTTTTCAAATCTTGAAAAATATGCAAAAATCAGATTTTTTGGCCCGTACTCGACCAGTCGTGAGTATCCATGACTAGTTGTGCTATGACCGGTCGTGTATATCCACGACCAGTCATGAATCGCGTGGATTCACTTAAAATTTAGGGGAAATCATCTTCTTCTTTATTTCAACTTCACTCTCCAATGAGCCGACACACGACTAGTCGAACCCATCTTCCAAAATCTTCAAGGTTAGTCCTCCATTTGCATTTTGCTTGTAGATTTATGTCTAGATTGCTTCTATTTCTCTCTTGGAGTTGTCTATTTCGAATTTAGTTGAGATTTGAGATTTTTCTTTTGAAAAATCTGTTTTGAGAAAACCCTTTTCTCAATCCTTTGCAACTCTTTATATTCTTGAAATCCTTGTTGCATATGGCTTCTAAAGGAAGAAAATCAACGTCCCGTGGTCCGTCTTCTTCTTCCAAATCAGCCCCTATCACTAAGCGTCATCTTAGGGCTCCTGAGGACGATCCATCTTATGTTCGGGACATAAGATTGCATAATGTTATTGTTGAGCATCCAGTAGATATTAATCATGTTACTCCTTTTGATATTTTTCCTATGATCCAATTTGTAGGTTGGAATAACTTATTGCTTTGGGGTGAGTCAGCATACCAGTCCATTGCCCAATCCATGTTTGCATATATATGTGCTTTCTCACTGGAAAATTTAACTTTTTCTATCTCCATAAGAGAAGGGTCATTTGAAGTTGATCGTCATTTGATTTCAGCCCTTATGGATATTCCAGTGAATGATGAGGGTATTCCCATCCATACTTTATCTGATAAACCCTCTGTCGCTGAAAAACGCATGCTAAGGACTAATACAATTTGGATCTACAATGGACGCATAAAGGGAATGCGCTTCCTTCAAAATATTTGTTACCCAAATACAGAATTCTTCATAAAATATTTGTCTAATTTGTATCCTCGGTGGGGTAATAAATCTAAATTGACATCCTTCATGGTTCTTATTCTTTATTTTGTTGTCAGTGGTGTTAACATTTGTTTACCATCCTTGATTTGTCACTTCATCATTCAGTTTCGACTCCATCCTAGTCACAGTGACATTCCTTTTGGATATTTGATGACTGTGTTGGCTACACATATGTCAGTCGACATGCCGGTTGGAGACGCCTCTATCCATCATCTGATATTTAACAATTCCAATATCAATAAGATGAAGCTAGATTTCCTTCCTGGCCAAGGTGATGGTGTTGTCAGTGCTGAAGTTGAACATGAGGAAGAAGCTGGTGATCTTCCTCCTGATGATATTAACAAGGATGATATTTTTGAAGAACTTGAGTCTGATTCTACAAATGATTCAGATTATGAGCCTTCTTCATTTGATGCACGTCTGAGTGCATTGTAAGATAAGGTTGAGAATCTAAATATTAAGATGGAAAACATGTCTATTGCCCATGATTTACAGTTCAAATATATGCGCAAATATCTTAGGCGCTTGAACAAAGGCATGCATCAACTTGATCCTTCCATTTCTTCTCCTTCATTTGGGTCAGATTAGAATTTTTAAGATTACTGGTCTGTAATAACTTTAGTACTCCTAACTAGTTTTTGAGTTTGTCACTCTCATTTACTTAGCTCAGTCTATGAATTATGTGTGTTGCTTATGCTATATTCTCATATCTTGACTAGTTACCTCTCATATTTCTCATTGCTTATTTCTCCTCAGCCATCTATTTTGTGCTTCCTTTGTCATCTTGTGACAAAAAGGGGGAGTATGGATATGTTATGGATATATATATGAATATGGATGTTGTCATGAGGAGTGAGTAGAGTAGCATTGTATTGTATGGTATTTTATGAGTATGTTACTCAGGGGGAGTATGTGCAGAGGTGTGCAGAGGTGGACTGTATGTTGAATAATATTGATTAACAAGTCTGCAGGATGCCAGTTGATAACAACTGGTGCATGATTCTTTAATCAGATATAACAACTGGTGCATGATTCTTTAATCAGATAGAATAACTGGTGCATGATTCTTTAATCAAATATTCTATGTTATGTAACATATCTTGAAAGTGTGTTTTGTCACTAATTTGACAAAGGGGGAGATTGTAAGTGCTATAGTTTATAGCCCTGTGTGTTGTCAAATTTGTGGTGCCAAAGACACTACTATGAAGCTTGCATCTGTAAAGAACAATGCTCTACTCAAGATCAACTTAGTGTAACAAGCACTGTTCACAAGTCAAGAATCTCAAGAAGCTTTCAAGTTCAATCTCAAAATCTCAAGAAGCTTTCAAGTTCAACCTCAAGATCTCAAGAATCTCAAGATCTCAAGAAGCTTTCAAGTTCAACCTCAAGATCTCAAGAAGATTTCAAGTTTGAGCTCCATCAAGACTTCAAGCTTTGCTACTTTCAAAGGTCACTTGTCTCCTATGTTCAATGTCCTTACTTCACTATTAAGGTATGACTGACCTTAGGTTGACCTTTAGAGTAGGTCATTCTGGATACATAACTCATATGTTTTATATAAGTGAGTTTGGACAGTTCTAAGACTAGTCCTGGACTTTGTTCGACTAGTCCTAGCACTGCTTCGACCTGTCTAAGAAATTTCTGGATCAGTCGTAAGTTTGTTACAAAAATTAAAAATTTCCTGTTAGGCTTCGACTAGTCCTGGGGACTGTTCGACCAGTTGTAGGAACAGTGTCGACTGCATCTTCGACCAGTCATAGACCTACGACTCAAAGAACAACGTTGAAATTCGGCCACCTACGACCAGTCGAAGGGATCCTACGACCAGTCGAAGGAGACCTACGACCAATCGTGAAACTGCTAAATCTTATGACACCCAAATTTTTAAATATCCGTTGGTTCTACGACCAGTCGTAGAGGTCCTTAGACCAGTCGAAGACGTAATTTAGTCACCTATAAATAGAGCATGAATCTCAGATTAAAATACGTAGTTCAAGTTAATTTAATTCGGTCTTCTGAGAAATAAGTCGGTGCTCTATATAAGCTAAGTGTGCAAATTTAATATTCTCTTTCTTTAGCTTTGTTAATTGATTTTGTTTCTTGCATTCCAATCTAATCTGAAAAGCGAAATTGTTGTTTTCCTTTTTCTGGAATCAAAATCAATTAGAGCTAGCCTTTTGTTTTAATTAAAAATCTATTAGAACCTAGAACTATTATAAAGTGAGTATTGGACATTGAACTTTGACATTCAAATCTCTACTCCGACTTGGTTCTTCTGGGCTGCTACAACGAAGGAGAAAATCAGGTATTTTACAATTTGTGTAATTTACATTGTTTAGTTTTATATGAGGTTAAGCCAGAAAAATCTCAAATTTGTTGGTTATTTGAGGAGAGCCAGAAAACTCAGAAGTGATGGCTTTTGAATTGTGTAAGCCCTTTGAAAAAGACACAATTGTGAAGGTTTTGGGTGAACCTGTGAAAACCTATTTAATAATGAACGCTAATATCCCCTATGTGAGGATATTAGGAGTGGAGTAGCGTTCTGTGTGTCTGTTGTTTAACAGTTGGTGAACACACAGGTGAACCACTATAATTCTTTGTGTTGTGGATGTGTAATTTATATTTCCTATCTTTTATCATTCAGAAATGTGGAATGTATGTGTGGATGTGAATATTGTAAATTTTACATTTCAAGCACAGTGGGGAATGTTGTAATAATTTAGATTTACATTTCAGCATTATATTTTTGCTATCTCTTTATTACATTGAGCTTCAGTTTCTCTATTTGTTCTAAAAATAAGGTTGTCCTACCATAAACTTTGGTTTTTGGTGTAAGGTTATCCTTAGAACAATTTTTGTTTCTATTTCTCTATTTTAGGTTGCTTTCCATTCATATACTGTGATTGGTGTATAGTGCTATCTATTCTTTGTTTCATATTCCACAGTATTTAAATTTAATTTGGCATAGTCCTATTCAGGCCCCCTCTAGGACATATAGCTTGGCCATTTCAACCTGGAAATCATATCGTATATGAACACTGCAAGATGGCTAGAAAATCGCTAAGCGAACACCCACTCCACCCGAAAATCATGGTATGACTGAACACCGCAAGATGGCTAGGAAAACAACATACAAACATTTACTTCACCTGGAAATCATATCATACGTGAACACCACAAGATGGCTAGGAAATCGCTAAGTAAACACCCGCTCCACCCGAAAATCATGGTATGACTAAACACCGCAATATGAAGAGACAAACAATACACAAACTCTAGACTACCCGAAAATCATATCGTACGTGAACACCGCCAGATGGCTAGGAAATCGCTAAGTGAACACCCGTTTCACCCGGAAATCATGGTACGATTGAACACCGCAAGATGGCTAGGAAACCAATAAGATGTGTGAATATAACCATCAAGCCACAAAAGGGCACCAACAACCCATCAAAGCTACGCAGGGCAAATATGCGGTCTAAGACATGTAAGGCATACGCGCGATCCAAGTCGCGTAAGTCAAATATAGACCGCAAAATAGTAAGTCCAAGATAGATTCCATTCATTCCATCATTAAAGTGTAAGTGATAGCATATAGTTAATTAATACATGTAAAACAAAAGATATCATGTTATCATCAATCATTTATGTACGTCACAATTAAAGAGATATGTTCATCATTTACCACAAGAATCAGGTACACAACATATTATCATATTCACATATTCACATAATAAGTCAAGTAAGCCAATCAAGAACTTTAGGAGATATTTGATTGGAAAGATTAAGGCATCTTCTACGATTAATGAACTTAAGTGGGAAGCTCAAGGGTGAGTCCTCACCTTATGTTTGAACCGCCTGCACCATCGTTAAAATGCGTGCTTCCTTGGAATCAACTCCTACCATCAATTGCAAAGTTGTATAATTAGACCCAAGCATACACACTTTTTAGGGTAAGGGTCTTAACCTAGAGTTCAGGTTACTTAGGTTTAGGATTTTATCCGAGACTTTAGGTCTAGGCTAGGTTTTAGGGTTTGAATTCTAGTTAAGGCATAATTAATTGAAATGTTAACTTACTAACTATAACATAATTATTAACATTAATGATATAATTAATATTAGTTCATCATTGCAATAATAATCATTATGATGGTCGTACATGGCATGTCCTGCTATTAATGGAAATATTTCTGAGAAATGAATGGGATATAAATATCTAATAATTGTAACTTTATTTACAATAACTAATATTAGTATAAATAGTCTGTTAATGGCTAATCATATCTATATTAAAATTTATCATGATAATTGTAGCAAGGATGATAATTGTAAATCGATTTACTTTAGTTTGGGAAAAACGTGTCGACTCACCATGGTCGATCTGCTAGCTCAAAGGTTTACAATTTATTTATAATTAGGACAAACATTAGGTTCTTGGTCATATCATCTAGTGGGCTTTGACCCATACTCTAACTAAGGTCAAGGTTTGAGAGATACAAGCTTAATAGCTACAACATCTAATTAAATGATCAAATATGATTTACAACATAAGAGGATGGAGGGTTTTTATACCTCAACGGAGGTTGGATGTGGCCCAACTTGACTTGAGAGGTTGGGTTGACATGGTCACCGCACTTCTTCTCTCCTTTCCTCCTCTTTTCTTTCTTCCTTTCTTATTCTCCTTTCCTACTGCTAGAAACACAACATGACCCGAACCAGGCCCAACTCGAGCCGAACTCGGAAGATTTTAGCTGAGTTGACTCAGCAGCAACCTACAACTCAAACTCTCTCCCTTCTCACCTTCCCTCTCTTCTTCTCCCTTCCTCTCCTTCCATTCTTCTTACTTTCATAACCCAACACGTGACCGAGTTCGTACGAGTCAGTGACTCGGTCCAGTTTGAGCTAGTGTGGCAAATGCGCTTTCTTCCCCATTGTTTCTTCCTCTTTCTTCTCTCCCTTTCCCTCTTCTCCCTTTTCTCAGACCCATCTAGCATATCCAGCGAGATTGCTGGACCAAAATCACCAGCAACTTGCCTTGACTCAAGGGTAGCGAGTTAACTCTAACTCCTTGCTTCTTCTCTTCTCTTCCTCCCCGATTCTCTTCCTTCTTCTTTCCTCCTTTTATTGTTCTTCCCTTTCCTTACATCCAGACCGGACCTAAGCTCGGCCAACCGCGTACCCAACTCGATGTTAAACCGAGTTGAGTTAGCACCTTGGCTGGGTGCGGTCCAATAGCCCCTATCTTGCACTCGGACGGGAATGTGGCTGCACCACACCCCATATCTCTGTCTTCATCTCCTTTCTTTCCTTCGGCTTCTTGTCTTCCCTTCTTGTTGCTTCTCTGACGGCCGGATAAGCTGTGCATTCAGCCCGAACTCAGTCTGATCGACATTGGTGCAGCAGCAAGTTGGCAGAACCGACGTCTCTCTCTGTTTTCTTCTTTTCTTTTTTTTTTTTCTTTTCTTTTGGATAGCTGCCCTAAAAGGGTGCTTATATAAGCCACATTAATTCCATCTTAGAGAGTCCAAAGCACTAATTAACGAGGTAGTAGAGTTATTAATTAAATTCATTTTAAATTTGATTGTGAAAGATTGGTCAATCAGGGGTTGTTATGAATACATGGATATCATATGTTGATATAGAGGGTCATCTGGTGTTAGGGCCCACCAGATGGACGCTTCTGATTTGAGAATGGGGCCCACAAGGGATGGTGGGTTGTTTTAGCCGATGGAGAAGATGACTCCATCGGTAATGGTATCTCATTGATGGATGGCTAATCTTCTAATCCATCACTCGTGGATGGCATGGATAAGATCAGAGAACACAGTGGGACCCACTAAACGGACGGTGATGAGTAGTTTCACTTAAAGAGTTTGAGTGCAACGTGCGGAAGCGGCGGAAGGAAGTCTTCAAGCCATCGTTGGGAAAGCCCTGGTTTGGAGGGCTCCGATTTCGCCAAGTGGAGAACTGAGATGTTGTAGGAGCCATTGCACGCAGATCGCCAGCATGAAAAGGAAAGAAACACAGATTTTTCCATTTTCAAAAACGACTGTGCTTGTTACCTGATTTTTAGCTGATACTGTGTGCACACATGTATGATCCAACAGGTGGATCAACCACCTTTGTGGTCATCCATATCTCCAAGTGAAATGGACGGTTTGGATGAAGCACATGCCCAATCGTGGTGGGCCACAACGTTCACAAACGACGTCCGTTGTTGGTTTGAATTCCTGTTTGGGCGGCAAAGATATAGGAAGAATAATTCTTCCTTTTTTTTAGTTACTGGCAGGTCAGAACCAGCTTGATAGAAATTGATGTTCGGTGCACAGCGGTTCAAATGTGGGGTCCACAAGAGGTTCGGGGTAAATCTACCCCGTTCATCGTTTTATTATCCCACTTCAGTACAAGAAATCTCGGTATCAGTGGCGGACTACCACTAGTGGCCACAACGAACCGCCAGTGTATATGTAAAATGAGCGGCATTTTTATGTGGCCACTAGTGTACGGATAAGCAACCGTCGCTGGAAAAAATAAAATAGGGCTTTTTCCCTTCCCGAATGGCATCCCCAAATCGCGCCCGCCAAATCTCTCTCCTAAAACCCTTTTTCCCTCTTCTTTCCTAAATCGCGCCTGCCAAATCTCTCTCCTAAAACCCCTTTTCCCTCTTCTCCCAAATCGCCCCATCCCCAAATCGCGCGCGTGCTAATATTTCTCTCCCAAAACCCTTCTTCCCTCTTCTCTCCCAAATCGCCCCATCCTCAAATCGCGCACCCCATCCCCAAATCCCAAAAGTCTCTCTCTCTCCAACGTCCCTCCACTCCGGCCTCTCTACATATGGCTTCCATTTCTATTGCTTGTTGAAGATGCTGATCTCTCAGTCGTTGCCCTCCTTGCTAGAACACGCCAAAGTCCAAGAAGGCCCACAAGAGGAAGAAGCACCAGCAACAGCCGTAGCAGTATGCTACTCTCTCTCTCTCTCTCTCTCCGGGTTTCATTATGTCTGAAATATCTTGCAGAGTGTGATGGATGATATGCAGGCACTTAGAAATTGCATACACGTCATACATGGTGGAAAAATCTGATCTGCATCTTGCGGGTGGTGGTGGTTTTTGGTATTGTTCTGTTTTTTTTTTTTTGGTGAAAACCACTGGGATTATTATTATTATTATTATTATTATTATTATTATTATTATATAAAGTATAAAGAAAAGGTAATGAAGATGATATTAAAGTTGAACCTTAACAAGTATTTTGCATTATTTGGGGAATTGTAACCCCATTCCTCATGTCCATGTCCAAAACAGAGAGTCACTTTTAGAAAAGGTGAAACACCTTTAGCATTTAGGTGAGGCTGGATGTAGAGGACATTGAAGCTTCTGTCAAAGCTCTCTATCTATGCATTTAGTAATCAGATGTCCGCATTTTATGTAAATTCCATGCCCACAATATGCTCGACTATTTGACTGATACTTTTTTTTTCCTTTCTTTATAAAGTTTATGCTAGAGCAGAGTAGGCACTAGCTCAAATAAATAATGAGTTCAATTCGGCTATTGCACATTGAGCACACATGCCATTTTGAGTTGGTTTGATGGAGAAATCAGAGTGAGCACGCATCCTGAGCTGTATTGTGCCTTTTGCAATAATGTGAACAATTTTAGCACAATTGGCTGGTTTTCAAATGGCTATAGATTGTTGTTTTACCCTACTATCTAATCTAGGCTCTGAGTACTCTTTTGAATTTTTGAGCTATTGATCAAAATGTTAAAGTACTTTTGACTAGGTTCTTCAGGTTTAGAGAAACCCAATTTAGCTTGCTGCAAGTATTAACTGACTCAATTTGAATTGACTTGATTAAGTGATTTTGTTTATTACAAGTGAATCAAACTTACACCCTTTTTATCTGCAGGAATATTACCCTGTAGAAATTTGATACCCGGTCTGTTTTTCATCACCGAATCCCCCGGTGGCTGGTGAGTCTTATTAGTAAACACCTTCTTAACAAGTGCTGGGATTCGGTGTCTAGGCCAAAATGGGTATGACAGATGAGTTCGAACCTTCTTTGCAAGTATACTATGGGGATTTGATATTGACATTTCTTTTGAAGTGAATGAAATTAAGGTGTGGATTTGAACTGCCTTCAGTTCTTTTATTTTTTTATTTTTCTTTTTTGCCTTCTTTTTTAAGGTCCATCAAGTCATTCTTCTATTTTTGCACTGTACTTTTAGAGCTGCTCATTTATTGACGACAAATATGTGTATCAAATGAAAAGCTTGTGGATGACGTGTAATTCATATGTTGGCAACCTTAAAGCTATGATCAATTTTGAATTTGCTTCATGTAGAGATCTGTAGCTTCCACAAACAATAGAACAACCATCTGATTTTCTGATGTCAAGCAAAGAAGATATTGATTTCCTCTAATGGTATTGTAGCTTGCCCAGTTTTTTATTTATTTATAATTTTTTTTTTATACACACTATTATTTTTACATAAGTGAGTAAATGTCAGAACATAATTTTCAAAGTATCCTGCAAGTAGGAATTGGGTTACTAGTATTGCAGCAGCTAAGTGGAGTCAATGACATTTATTTTATGCGAGCAATATTTTCAAAGCTGCTGGTAGGTTTAGTTATCAATATTTTCACCAGTATTGTGCTTTTTTTTTTTCCAGTTGAATGTGGACAGTTGCTATTTTTACCTTCTTAGCCATCTTTTTGTAGGCTACTAAATTCCATCTGGTCCATCCCAAGCCTGGGTAGAGGGTTGATGTCAGGTTTGTTGATGGGCATTGAACCTTTGCCAAGCAATCATAAAAAAGATCCCAAATAGCTGGGACAAGGCTATAATGATAATGATGACAATATACCATCTAATTGAGTCCAGATTTGAAATAATAGGATTCTCCTATCAAGGAGATTTTCTTGACATGGCCCATTATGATGATAATGGTGACAATATGCCATCTAGAGTACCATAGCATTTTACTCACCACAAATTGAAACCACTTGTTTTGAAATATCTTATCCATTACTCAGTTTTCAACATGCACAACATGGGTAGTCTGTAATTGTTTCCAATCTGATATGTTCAGTTAGTCTACAATTCAATATTGTCAGAATTTGCTGGCCATTGATTGGTGAGGAGACAGTTCCAACTAAACTGATAGTTCTGCATTTTGACACTTCACAGGGGGAGGGAGAGAGTTAAGGATTTCTTCAAACATGTTCAAGTTGCCACTGTTTGTCTTACTACTTTTTACCATGCCATTTGATTCATCAGCTGGTTAAGGATCTCTTCAAACAAGTTCAAGTTACCACCATTTATCTTACTACTTTTCACCATGCCATTTGAGTCATTAGCTTGTTTTGAAAGGTTTTTGGAGGTCCATCTGGTATGGATCTGTTCATAAGCTTTGTTTTGTCTTACTTAATGGCTTGTTACTACTTTTCACCATGCCATTTGGTTCATAACAGTTTTTAGTGTTTTCAAAATGCCCTGGGAAAGGAATTATGGTATTTGGCATGATCATCCATGTGTGTAATCAAATGCTTATAAAAAAAAAACAACAGCACTAACACAGAGGAGTCTTTTTTGCTGCTCTTCTATGGTGATTTGATGGATTCATGGATTTAAATTTGCTTGCATTTGATTCGATGTTTTAAGGATGGAGGGGCCTATAGTGGTCCTTTTGGTAGTCTTGAATTTTGAAGTTTATCACCTTTCGAAAAAAAAGAAAAAAAAAGAACAAGAAGAAAAGAAAAGAAAAGAAAAAAACAAAAAAACAGAAAAAGAGAGAAGTTTATAATGTTATTTTGTGGGGTTTATGTGAGGTTTTGTGGGCCTGATCTATGGCATCCCTAATGAGATGTTAAATAGAAGTGATTGACGGGGGAGAGAGAAGTTAACAAAAACAAATGAAGCAACTGAACATTGGGTGATAAACAAATGAAAAAGAAGAAGAAGATTTGAATGCAAACATTACTGCAATAGCTACACCATTTCAGATTATGTTTTGTATTTTAAAGTTACCACTAACAAAAAACAGGCATTATGATAAACCAAAGATCTAGGAAACATCATATAGAGGATTAAGACAAATGAAGACTTGCCAAACATCAGCAAAAACAAGATGTCAAAGACAAAATACATAGCTGAATGAAGCCAAAACAAACTTATCATTGCACAAATACATAGCTGAATGATTTTTTTATTTTTTTATTTTTATTTTTTGTTTCTTTCATCATAGCTCTCTTTCTTTTTAGAAGTTCATATAAAATCAAAACCATCATGGAATTCAGTTTCTTTTATAAGCTCTTCTTGCTATACTTAAACTTTCTTTTTATCTTTTTTTAGAAGTTCAGATTGAATCAAAACCATATGAGTCTCAATCTACCTCATTTACTTTTTGTGGGCAACCTATGATTATGACAGAGAATGTGGTATCAGAAACAACAATTTCTACTATGCTGAAAAATCGGTCAAAGTCTTCACCATCTTGTGGAGTTTCTGATAAACCAGATGGTCGTCCTTTAAATTACTCCATAAAAGAAAACATTGTTCTTGATTAACTAGTTTTTTTATCCAAGGATATGGCTAGTTCTATTGTATGAGATTGGGAGCCTACAACTGAATGAATAGCACCATTCCAGTCTATGCACCTGCTTCACCAGAATGGTGGCATCTTAGTAAAGGCACTGGTAATTGTTAAATATAAACTTGGTTATGGGAAAATATGGGAAATTGTGATCAAAGGGCTCTACCTTGCAAAAAAAAGTTTCATTTGCAGTGTATTCTTTTTTCTTTTTTTTTTTTTTTTGCAAGGCAAAAGTAAATTAAAGAGTAATTAAGTATAGCACTATGGGCTGGTTGGCAACTTTGCAAGATTTGTTTGATTGCAATATTTACTTAGATTGGAAATGTTCAATTTTAAATATTTAGCTGTCTTTTGGGAACACAATTGGTGCTGAATGGGTCTGTTACTAATCATGTGTGTTTTGGTTTCAGGTTTCTAAGTATAAGCTTGTTCTAGATACAGTTTACCTCACGATATATTTCATCGACCAGATTCTCTCTCAAAACTACATTGAAAGACAAAAGCTCCAGCTGCTTGGTGTTACCTGCATGCAAATTGCCTCGTAAGTTCTCTTTTCATCCCAGATTTTGACGAGATCTTTAAGTTTGAATAAGCATCAAAGTTGTAGAATTGAACAGTTTCATGGGACGCTTGTTAACAACTGAGACCCTTTTCGAGTTACTTGTTCTATTTTTTGCGTGAATGGTTATGATGAGAAGATATTTTCTTCTGAAATGTGGAGTGACTTTAATGCATTGTAAATCCAATGTGAACTTGCTGCTTATTTCATGTTGTTTCTTTCTTTTCGTAGTTTTATTAAGGGAAAAGGATGCAGAGCATAAGGTACATGGAGAAATGAATAAAGAAACAAGAAGCTCCCAAATCTTTACTTTTCTAGTAAAGTTAACTCACTTAAATATTGAAATCATATAATCCCATGCAAACTAGAAAGGTGCCACCATTAAGTTTGACCTAAATGAATTTGCTTAAATATCCATCTGGCTATATTCTGCTCACTCTATCAAATTCATCTGAAGTCGTCGAAACCTTCCTGTAATGGAACTAGTCTAAAACCTCTCTATTTTTGTCATTTTAGACTGTTTTTGCAAAATGTTCTGGTTCCATTTCCTTTATACTTTTCTGATTAATATTAGCTTGTATTTTTTGTTCATTTTAATTAAAAGAGCTTCCCAATAAAATGGGTGACTTGAAAAATAAAAACTTGTTATATCCTCTTCATGGTAAGGACAGTTTATTTATTTATGTTGATTTTCTCTTTTATGCGTCTTTTCCTCAATGGAACACCAAAGCAGTCAGTTGAGCTACCATGAAATAGACAAACATGAAATAAGTTTCTTCCGTTTGTAGATCAGGGACGGGTGTGGTTCTCTACATAGAGAAGGCATCTTCTCAATCCGGTGTAGTTGGTGTTGTGGAAGTTGTTGTGATCGTACAAGTAGTTAAAAAAACCCCTAATTTACAGATTTATTGACTGAGTTTCGATCTGCCTGATTTTTGGACTCTTGTCCTAATGTGAGCATGAGAAACAAATGGACAGAGTGGTTTGAACATGATATGACAAGAAGGAAAGAGATAAGTGTCTCAAATTACAGTTAATAATTGTATCTAAGTTCATCAGAGATGCATTTACATGAACAGATCAACTGAGTTGTTGAACATCTAAGGCATCCAAAATTGCCTGCAGGTTGGCTGGAACACAGGATCATTAGCATCCAAAACTGCCTACAGGTTGGCTGGAACACAGCTTTAAGAAGATCCAACTAGCAGGGGATTCCAATTGGATTTGTGCTTTAAAATTTTTATTATTATTTATCATTAGCATTTTTCTTCAATATTCTATTGTCTAGTTTAGTGTCAATGTTTTGTCAGCCTTCTTCTTTTCCTAAATTTATAACTAGATATTGTGATACGTTGGCATTAAGGCTTTAGATAACAACAGCAATGAAGGACTGGATTTTGTGACAACTTGAGAATCTACTTTTAGAGATTGTTGAATGATGATGCTGTCACAAGATAGAATTAAGAGGGGCCTTAGATCTTGGAAGGTTGGAAAGGCATATGTATTATCATACATCATTAGGAAGGGTAAGTAGGAAATGCCCAAATGATTTTCAAACTGATATGTATGGCTTCTAATAGAGCTTTGAATCAGGTTTTGATCAGAATTTTTTTTTTTTTTTTTTTGGTCTTTTTTCCCTTGTTTTTTACCCTTCGTTTCAAGTTGAGAAGTTTCTAGCGATTTTAGAGGATAATGCTGGTTGATGCTTCAGTTGTTTTAGTATTTCCAAAACAGCTAGAAGAGATAGGTAAAGTAATCATCAGTCTTAATTTCCAACTTGTATTGCTGTGTCTGCATAAGATTCGAGTATTTTCGTGTTTGCACGCAACATGAAGCTTGTAGTTGGCTGTAAAATATCGATCATGAATAGAGTAATAGATGCTTGCCCACATCTATACATGAATCTACTCTGTTTCCTGTCATATTTTGTGCAACCATATTTCAGATTTTTCTCTAGGTGGAAATTAATTTAGATGGTTCTCTTGAAAGCACCTTTATTTCTTTCTTTGTTTTAGAGTGCATCCTAGAGACATTTGTATCAGACTGAATTGATGGAAGGATTGAATGTCATTAAAACATCTCAATAGGCCCTGCACGTCAATTTGTATGTTCAGCTTATCCTAGAGACATTTGTATCAGACTATGAATTTGATTGGCTCTAATGATCCTAGCTTTCTTTCACTGTTTGGATTTTTAGAATTTACTGCTAGATGGCATGTATTTTAGATTTGATGGGTTCCATATTAATGAAGATTATAGATGCAAAAACTGGAAAGGATAAACATGTTACAATTTCTGTTGATGATGATGGAATTCGACCAAACACATCATTGTCTGATTTAGCAAAGCTTAAACATGCATTTAAGGAGGGTGGATTTCAACAGATTGTTGAGGTCCATGATTTCAACAGTCTGATTCAAGTAACCATTTAAGGAGGGTGTAAAAATTGCCATCACTGAACCCAGACCTGGAGCAACAGAGACTGCGATTATAATATTTGGAACACCTGAGCAGACACATGCTGCACAGAGTCTTCTTCAAGCATTTGTACTGAGTGAACAGGGCACTCCTTGACTTGTTGCATTGGACTGGTAAACTTCGAAATTCTGCTGCATCTGACCTGTCTTTGAGTATATATTCAGCTAGAAAGAAACAGTATGATTTGCTCCTTGTTAGCCGCTGATGGAATCACTAGCATCACAACTTCATCATCATCATTGCCTTGTCCCAACTATTTGGGGTCAGCTTTATGTAAGTCCCTACCCTAGGTTAGTGAACAATCTTTAAAATTTTGTTATGGAAATCTGTACTCATGCATTGTTGGAGAATCTGACAAACCTCTACATTCTCAGATTGCATTGAAAAGCACACAAGGGAAAGGAAATGGCTGGTTATACACAAAGGGTTTTTTCTGTTGGAGTACTTACGTTCTAAAGGAGAGGAGAGTAGAGGGAGTATCAATGCTCTGATTTGTGGATTGATGGATGCTCTGATTTGAAGTCACTTCTAAAAGGACTACAAGAAATTGGAGGTATGGAGTATCAATGCTCTGAACAGTATACGTACGTAGCCAACACCAATTAATTGGAATATGGCTTAGATGACATGAAGGCAATCAATTTGAAATAGATTTTTTTTTAAAAAAAAAAATTTTAACCCATGCGTCAATGCATCAGATGGAGTAAAATGCAATCATGACCATCCATCTTCTGGTCTATACTATATATGGGCCATGGACCAAAAGTTGTCTCAATTGGACAACTATAAGTATCTGGGGATTGCACTTTTATCCAGTTGCCTATCATTTTTCATCAGTTTTTGCCTGTGACCATTTGTTTGTAGATCAAGACGGTGGTGCAATTTCTTGGGCTGAGACCCATCGATGCTATGCGCCACCAGATAGATAGATGTTTTGTATCTTCTATACACCACATGCATAGCGGTGGAATCTAAAATATCTTTTTCATATTTTCTTTTTTTAATACGAAAATAATGCTTACGGCTTTTTTATTAAATCTAAAGTTTGAAATTTGAATTTAAAGTATGAAAGCCTATTTGGTAACTACCCAAAAGAGAGGCTAAAGTCTAAACATTAAGTATTGAATTTGAAACAATCTGTTTATTAACAAATGTCTGAAATATATTAATTTGATACATTTGCTAATTCTCTAAATGTGGACCCACTATAATTTATTTTCTTTACATTTGCAAATCCATTTTGACAACTCATTTTATGGCATGACCCTAAAAATGAAGTAGACCCAAATCTTAGGTGGACTAAACCACATGAAATAGTGGTGATTAACCATTAAAAAATTCTCACGGGTCATGAAAGTTTTGGATCAAGCTGATATTTGTGTCGTCCCTTCCTCTAGGTCTTTGTGACATTACTAGCAAGTTGGATGGAAAATAAACATTACTTCCCAAGATGTTCTTAATGGTGGGTATTCAATCACCATTTTCTCCCTAACGTGGTCCACATAAGATTATTATTATTTTTTTTAGTCCACAAGATTTGTATTTACTTCATTTGTTGGATCTTGATATAAAATTCATGTGGTGTGGTCCACGAAATATTAGCTCCTTGCAACTTCACAGGTGGGTCAATTGTTTCATACCAATTCCAGCTCTTGGTGACCCCATAACTTGGTGACTCCAAGATATCACCGAGGTGGTATCTGGCACACCTCAAAATCCACTTCTACTAAAATTAGATGCCAACTCCTACCAAAGGCTTCAACTGGAATTTCATGATGTCACGGTCCAAAAATTAGGCAAGTCCACTCTATGTAAGGATCACCAAAAGCAAGGGCCCCACACCCTTGGCTTATTATTATTATTATTATTTTTCTTACTAATCTTCATTGCTTCAATATAACGAAGGGTTTCCATAATGTTTGACTTGTATTATGTATTTATCTTTGGTTGTAAGATACTTATTCAAAGTGGAAGTAACTATATAGAGTGTAGGCTCAGGGGTCCACAATGCTTACATGGATGCATGATCAAAGCTGCTCATCAGGTACAAGCCACTATATGGCTTTCCTTGTAGTGAATTCAGGTCCATCCATATTGAGTTGCATGCTAGTTAATGCTTCTGTAAAAAGGCTCATATTGAGTTGCATGCTATGATGCTTATGATGCAGTTTTATCCTTAAAGAAAAAGGGAAGAAAAATCTGTCCACATATTTATATATAAAAAATTCCATAGCTATCCTCCTCCATCTGCTAGTTACAAGTATTTATTGGTTTCTTTTATTTTATATCAAATTTGTTTTTTGGTTATTTTATTTTGTTTTGTAAACTTTTGTCTTTGCATTGGTAACTAAAGGTGGAGCATTGGTAACAGAGGGGGGCTTTGCTACTTCATATGGGGATGGATATGGACTTCATTCGATATGGTTGTTTTTGCAGGAAATATTTATGACTGAACATTTAATTTTAGATAGTGTAACTCAGATTATGAGTGTATATACTGTTTTATTACTTGACCTCTATGCATGGTAGGTTGGTGCTGACAAAGGTCCTCTATGTGGCATGAGTTCTAGTTCTTGGGGTGCATTTGAGAAGTCTCGCCTCAGGCGTTGCTGAAGTCCATTGATTTTTTTTTCCTTTTGCCTTTCCTTGTGTCTCAATCTGTAAATTTTCTGTCCATTATGTAACCTTTCATTCTCAGGCCCCCTGTAAATGAGGCTAGTTGTAAATGAATTACAAGTTGTGTTTGAATGCTAATTTAATCTTGTAAAGGTCTTTTGATTTAGAAGATTCAGCCTAGCAGAATTTTTAATTGCTTCCATTATTTATTCTTTTACACTGTAAAGGATTTAGCGGCGTTTTAAACACATTTAACGGCGTTTTTTAATCTCTCATTAGCATTGTTACAGTTTTTTAGCAGCGTTTGTTGCAAAATTTACCTGCGTTCCTCATATTTTTTCCGGCATTTTAAAAGCTTTTACCAGCGTTTCGAACAATTTTTGCGGCACTTCATACCATTTTTACCGGCGCTTTTATAGTGTTTACCGGTGCTTTTATAGTTTTTACCGGCAATCGCAGAGTCACCGGTAAATGATAACAAGTGCCGGTAAAGGCCCACTTTTAGCGGCGGCCGGTAAAAACGCCAATAAAAATGGACGAATGCCGGTAAACGATACAGCGATGCCCCCTTGTTGTAGCAGCCACCCGACCGCCGGCAATTCTTATACCAGCGGTTTTTTGGACTTTTAGGGGCGGTTCTGGCCGCCGGTAATGCTTATTTTTCTTGTAGTGATTAGGACCCATTCCAAAGAATGAGGCAGATTCATGACTTAGGTAGGCTGTATCACTTTAGTATGGCCATTAAGTGCCAACCGCCATCGATTCATTGGCGATCCGTGGTCCAATCATGGCCACTACTTATTTTTAAATTGATGTCCTATTACATGGATAAGCCACATGATCAGTCCGGGTGTGGGTGGTGCTCACCGCTTAAAACCCTCGCTCCTACTTGCTCTCCTACTTACATTAGATTATTCGAATTGAGTGGGTCCCCTTATGACGGTTTCTCTAAGAATCCACTCCGTCTATCCGGTTTGTTACATCATTTTAGGACACGGGGTCAAAATTGAAATAATTTCATTAATCAGGTGGCCCACAAAGTCCGAGTCTCGAAGACATTCACCGTTGAAAACTTAATGGGAATTCTCATCTGCACAGTGCCATGCACATGGTATCCTCTTATTTACAACTTTACCCTTTATTTTTTAAAACTTCTATCGTCCGTAACTCACTACTCCACCGTCCAAATGAGATGAGATTTGGCGGGCGGCCTTTATTTTCTGCGCTCTTTTCATTGCCCAAGTTTGAGCCTTCATTTCTCGAGGATGACTAAGATGCTCTTTTAACAGTTAATATATTTCAAAATTCTAAAATAATATTTGTACTCCTCTGATTGAAAAGTTACTAGGCAGTTTGGACCTAAACCCTAAGATCTTCATGATGATCGGTTTGCCATGATGTTTATATGGCCCGTAAATGGATGGTCATATGACTTGTTAATAATAAGGGGAGACTTGATGGTCAGCACTCTGGCCATGTATGTCAATGGATGTACGGTCAGTTTCGTAAATGGATGGTCATAAGGTATGTTTCTGGAGTGATTAGGGGTATGGCATGTATACTGTTAGATTCCAGTGACTTGTTCACATGTGTAAGTTCCTTAGATTGTAATTCTAATGGTGGATGAAGCATATTTATGTGAGGTGAACAAGATGAATGGGTCAGAATCTCGATTTGATAAGTGTACGGACTGATGTAGAGGCCAAGTAGATGATTTACTATGATTTAAGGGCTGAATTCGACGTGTATGGTTAATTTATGATAATTAGGCTTGATATAAAAGTTCACATGAAACGGATCATCGGAACTATGTGATCTAGAATTCGGGGGTCTATGTTAATAGCATTTTCATAATTATTGTTGATCTAAGAGTTTTATGAAATCTAATGGTTCTACATGGTCCTATGCCCATTTCTAAACAATTCTTATAAAAGGACTTACTTTTAACTCATTATAGATAAAGAGTTAATCACTAATTTAGTCAAGGGAAAGTACGCATATCAAACCACATGATCAGCGGTCGGATGACTTGATTTATAGATAGAGATCATTCTAAATTGGTCTGATTCATATTGGAGGATGGATGTAGGGTTTGGTTGGCTACATAGGTGCCGTATATGTGTACATAATAGGTTAAATTCGTGATAACACTCAAGTATTGAAAGTGCGGGGTGTTACAATTTACCCCCCTTAAAAAGAATTTCGTCCCCGAAATTCAATACTTTTACAAATGGGACGAAGACAATCTATTTTCTGTGTCTCTAAGTATTCACGATCAACTGTTAGGACTGGGGTTGTTACAATCTATCTCCCTTAAAGAAGAATCTCGCCCACAAGATTCGATTATGGTATTCCCAATTTCCTTATAATCAATTAAGATCAAGGGTTTGCTCACCCGACTTGAAGAAGAGTTTTACTACTATCCTATATTTTTATATTTGTATGTGTATGCGTGAAGTTCACAATGACAGTTCCACATCATCTAAAAGAAGATTAGTAGTTTTATGTTTTCAGTATTCATGTTAACACAAACAGACGACTATGGTTGGTCTGAGCCTGATACAACGATCTTCTGCCTGATCAGGGCAATGAGTTCCTTGGCATCCATTCCTAATCCTGGTAACCCTTAACCTTCTACTTGATCAGGGCATTAAGGTCATTAGGATTTACTAGGATTTAGAAGTAGGATCAAACCCATTTCGCTTAAATATGATTCCGTCAATCCGTGAATCCAATTATTCAGGATTTATGTGAAACATGTTTATATAGTTTTCTATTTTCATACGGGTATTACGCTTTCATTGTGCACTTTGATTGTCTAAGCATTATGCAAATTTAAATTACAGTTCCTAGTATGCATTCTTAAGTTCAGAGAGTGCATTTGTTCGATTTAACGTACAATACGGTGGATAGTTATTTCCCGACGATACCTAAGTTTTGTTCCTAAGATCAAACAACTATAATTTACAAAAGAACCTAAGTTCTTGTTTCTAAGTTTAAATGGTTAAGCTTAAAAATTTTAAGGAATCCTAAAGTTTGTGTTTCTAGATTTACAAAACACCCTAATACTAGGGGAATTAAACTTAGCTTCAAGTCTCAAGCTTCATCAATGCATCTTTGGAGTATTTGGAGTCATATAAGTCTTGTTTTTTCCAAGGCCTGGTTTATCTAAACTTGCTCTGATACCAACTGTAATGCCCCGTGTTTTCGGGACCCGAGTATATAACCCGTTTCACAAAAACCCGAGTGTTAGCCTATAAAATCCAGTGTAAATTTGAACCGTTTGTTATTAATCAGAGTCAACAGCAACGAAGCTAGAATAAACCATGCATTAAATAAAAACATTTTGATCATTTCAAAATTCCAAATGTAGCGTCCATACAGGACTTATACAATCTCAAATAACAAAGTTCATATAAGCAGAAACAAGATCTATCAGCTAGTGGTGGGGCTCGATATGGGCCGCAAGGACCCCGCCTAGCTCCCTAGCTACTCGATCTGCTCTAACAACCTAGTGAATAATATTGGCTCACCCTATACGTGCATCAACTGTTACGGTTTGATAGCATCAATGGCTATCGCAGTGAAGAGCACCCTCTAAGATTGTGCGCTCATCATTCATAATCCATTACAGATCGCAAGTTATGAATATATTAAACAGGGTATTTCATAATCATGATCATATACTCAAAAATCAAGCCAATCAACAGAATCTCATCATATGTAAAATATAATAGCAATCACAATGCAAGGAAATATGTTCAGATATTCAAATAATCAACCATACAACTTTCTATTACACTCGAAAATCACATTGTACGTGAACTCCATAAGATGGCTAGAAAATCGATAAGCGAACTTTTGCTCCCACCGAAAATCATGGTACAAGTGAAATCCATAAGGTGAATAGAAAATCAACCTTTAAATCTCTACTTCACTTGGGAATCATATCGTACGTGAACTCCGCAAGATGACTAGAAAATTGATAAGCGAACTTCAGCTCCACCCGAAAATCATGGTACGACTGAACTTTGCAGATGAAGAGATAATTAACATACAAACTCTAAACCACCCAGAAATCATATCGTACTTGAACAGCGCAAGATGGCTAGAAAATCGATAAGCAAACTTCTGCTCCACCCGAAAATCATGTTACGACTGAACATTGTAAGATGGCTAGGAAAACAACATACAAACATCTACTTCACCCATAAATCATATAGTACGTGAACATTGCAAGATGGCTAGGAAATCGCTAAGCGAACACCCGCTCCACCTGAAAATCATGGTACAACTGAACACCGCAAGATGAAGAGACAAACAACACACAAATTCTAGACTACCCGGAAATCATATCGTACGTGAACACCGCAAGATGGCTAGGAAATCGCTAAGCGAACACTTGCTCCACCTGAAAATCATGGTATGGTTAAATACCGTAAGATGAAGAGACAAATAACACACAAACTCTAGACCACTCAGAAATCATATCGTACGTGAACATTGCAAGATGGCCAGAAAATCGTTAAGTGAACACCCGCTTCACCCGAAAATCATGGTACGATTGAACACTGCAAGATGGCTAGGAAACCAACAAGATATGTGAATATAACCATCAAGCCATAAAAGGGCACCAATGACCCATCAAAGCTGCGTAGGGAAAATATGCGGTCCAGGCATATGCACTATCCAAGTCGCGTAAGTCAAATATAGACCGCAAGATGGTAAGTCCAAGATAGATTCCATTCATTCCATCATTTAAGTGCAAGTGATAACATATAGTTAATTAATACATGTACAATAAAAGATAGCATATTATCATCAATCATTTACGCACGTCACAATTAAAGAGATATGTTCATCATTTACCATAGGAATCAGGTACGCAACATATTATCATATTCACATATTCACATAATAAGTCAAGTAAGCCAACCAAGAACTTTAGGAGATTTAATTGGAAAGATTAAGGCATCTTCTACGATTAATGAACTTAAGTGGGAAGCTCAAAGGTGAGTCCTCACCTTATGTTTGAACCGCCTGCACCATTGTTAAAATGCATGCTTCATTGGAATCAATTCCTACCATCAATTGCAAAGTTGTACAATTAGACCCAAGCTCACACACTTTTTAGGGTTAGGGTCTTAACCTAGAGTTTAGGTTACTTAGGTCTAGGATTTTATTCTTGTGTTTAGGTCTAGGTTAGGTTTTAGGGTTTGAATTCTAGCTAAGGTATAATTAATTGAAATGTTAACTTACTAACTATAACATAATTATTAACATTAATGATATAATTAATATTAGTTCATCATTGCAATAATAATCATTATGATGGTCGTACATGGCATGTCCTGCGATTAATGGAAATATTTCTGAGAAATGAATGGGATATAAATATTTAATAATTGTAACTTTGTTTATAATAACTAATATTAGCATAAATAGTCCATTAATGGCTAATCATATCTATATTAAAATTTATCATGATAATAGTAGTAAGGTTGATAATTGTAAATCGAATTACTTTAGTTTGGGAAAAATGTGTCGACTCACCATGGTCGACCTGCTAGCTCAAAGGTTTACAATTTATTTATAATTAGGACCAATGTTAGGATCTTGGTCATATCATCTAGTGGGCTTTGACCCATACTCTAACTAAGGTCAAGGTTTGAGAGATACAAGCTTAATAGCTACAACATCTAATTAGATGGTCAAATATGATTTACAATATAAGAGGATGGAGGGTTTTTATACCTTAATGGAGGTTAGATGTGGCCCAACTTGACTTGAGAGGTTGGGTTGACACGGCCACCGCACTTCTTCTCTCCTTTCCTCATTTCTTTCTTCCTTTCTTATTCTCCTTTCCTGCTGCTAGAAACACAACATGACTCGAACCAGGCCCAACTCGAGCCGAACTCAGTAGATTTTAGCCGAGTTGACTCGCCAGCAACCTACAACTCAAACTCTCTCCCTTCTCACCTTCCCTCGATTCTTCTCTCTTCCTCTCCTTCCATTCTTCTTGCTTTCATAACCCAACAAACCAACCAGCTCAGGACTCAACCTGACCGAGTTCGAACGAGTCAGCGACTCGGTCCGGTTTGAGCTAGTGCGGTAAATGCGCTTTCTTTCCCATTGTTTCTTCCTCTTTCTTCTCTCCCTTTCCCTCTTCTCCCTTTTCTCATACCCATCCGGCATATCCAGCGAGATTGCTGGACTAAAATCGCCAGCAGCTCGCCCTTACTCAAGGGTAGTGAGTTAACTCTAACTCCTTGCTTCTCCTCTTCTCTTCCTCCCTGATTCTCTCCCTTGTTCTTTCCTCCTTTTATTTTTCTTCCCTTTCCTTACATCCAGACCAGACCCAAGCTTGGCCAACCACGTACCCAAGTCGATGTTAAACCGAGCTGAGTTAGCACAATGATTGGGTACGGTACAACAGCCCCTGTCTTGCACTCAGACGGGAATGCGGTTACACCACACCCCATCTCTCTGTCTTCTTCTCCTTTCTTTTTTTCTACTTTTCTTCTTCCCTTCCCGTTGCTTCTCTGACGGCCGGATAGGCTGTGCATTCAGCCCGAACTTAGTCCGAACGACATTGGTGTGGCAGTGATTTGGCAGAACCGACGTCTCTCTCTATTTTCTTCTTTTCTTTGCCTTTTCTTTTCTTTCAGATAGCTGCCCTAAAAGGGTGCTTATATAAGCCACATTAATTCCATCTTAGAGAGTCCAAAGCACTAATCAACGAGGTAGTAAAGTTATTATTTAAATTCATTTTGAATTCGGTTGTGAAAGATCGATCAATCAGAGGTTGTTCTTGAATACATGGATAGCAGTGGTTAATATATTTCAAAATTCTATAATAATATTTGCACTCCTCTGATTAACAAGTTACCGGGCAGTTTGGACCTAGACCCTAAGATCTTCATGATGATCGGTTTTTCATGATGTTTATATAGCCTGTTTGGTGGATCTAAACATGATGGATGGTCAGATGACTTGTTAATAATAATGGGACTTGATGGTTAGCACTCTGGCCATATATGTCAGTGGATGTATGATCAGTTTCGTAAATGGATGGTCATAAGGTATATTTCTGGAGTGATTAAGGGTATGGCACATATACTGTTTGATTTGAGTGACTTGTTCACATGTGTAAGTTCCTCAGATTGTAATTCTAATGGTGGGTTAAGCATATTCATGTGGGGTGAACAAGATGAACAGGTCGGAATCTCTATTTGATAAGTGTACAGATGGATGTAGAGGCCAAGTAGCTGATTTACTACAATCTAAGGGTTGAAATTTGATGTGTATGGTTAATTTATGATAATTAGGCTTGATATAAAATTTCACATGAAACGAATCATGGGAACTATGTGATCTAGAATTCGGGGGGTCTATGTTAATGGCATTTCCGTTATTATTGCTGATCTAAGAGTTTTGTGAAATATAATGGTTCTACATGGTCCTATGCCCATTTCTAAACAATTCTTACAAAAGGACTTACATCTAAATCATTATAGATAAAAAGTTATTTACCAATTTAGTTAATGGAAAGTACGTATATCTGACCACATGATCAACAGTCGGATGACTTGATTTATAGATGGATATCATTCTTAATTGGTCTGATTCATATTGGAGGATGGATGTAGGGTTAGGTTAGCTACATAGGTGTTGTATATGTGTACATAATAGGTTAAATTCATGGTAACACTCGAGTACTGAAAGTGCGGGGTGTTACAATTTAAGACCTTTATTTGAATGTCTCCCTTTAGACTTGTCAATGGAAAGGCTTGCCACTTGCCTATGGATTTGGAACATAGGGTTTACTGGGTGATTAAAAATTTGAACTTCATTTTAGACAACGCTAGCTCACTGTGCAAACTACAATTGAATGAACTCGAGGAGTCCGAATGACGCTTACGAGAACTAGAGAATTTACAAGGACAGGATGAAGGTGTTCCATGACAGGAACATCCTTTGGAATCATTCTTAGTTGGTCAAAAGTTCCTTTTGTATAATTCTCGGTTACATCTTTTTTCGGGTAAACTCCGATCTCGTTGGACCGGTCCTTTTACTGTTACAAATGTTTATCCTCATGGGGTCGTCGAAATAAAGAATTCGAACAATGGCAATGCTTTTTAAGTAAATGGACATCAGTTGAAGCCATTTATTGAGAATTTTGATTCAAAGGACATGTCCATACCTATGATTGATCCTGTTTACCAGGATTGACCTCCTAGTCTGACGAAGGTATAGTTAGGTTTATTGCTTTTATAGAATTTAGGACTAGGATAGTTTTCTTTCGATGTTTTAGGATAGATTGCTTTCTATTTGTTTAGGATAGTTTGTTTTTCGGTTGTTTAATTATTGTGCTAACCCACCTTCACCTTAAGATCCTTTGAAAAAGCCTCAAAATTCCTTCATCAGGTACTATCTTTCCATCACTAACGTTATTTCTTTTGTAAATCATGCTTATTTCTTTTACATTGAGGACAATGTAGATTTTAGGTTAGGGTTGGGAGATTAGGTAAACTAATCAGTGTTTTCTCAGTTTTAAACAAATTTTGTAAAATTTTTGAAAAAATTTTCAATGTTTCAAGTTGAAATCTGTTTGGGAAGCGATGAATTGTATACTTAAGAATGCTTTGAGTTTGATAAGATAGAGATTGAATTTTAAATTACTGAAGTCTAGTCATCTAAGTAATTTATTACCTAAGTACTTATGCTCAATTGATTAAGAGGAAGGTTGAATATCATGTTAAATCACAAGACACATTCAAATTATTTTCTGTAAATAATATTAGAACCTTTGATTGTTAGCATGTAAATCATTGATAGATATTGAGGATTGAGTCTGGAGAATTTTATCCACCTTAAAAGATGGAAAGAACCAGTTAAAAAACAGTGAGATCGACAAAAAGGTCATGAAAAAAAATAGAGAAAATGAAAATTTTGAAAAAGAATGAAAAGACTAAATGAATACAAATGACCATTGATATAAAATCGAAAAGTGGAAAAAAAGGAGAAGGGGATAAGTTCGGAATCAGTACTTGAATTTCAACAATCTGACTATGATAAACATGGCTAACATGATGAATTGATAGTATTTTATAAAAGTAAATTGATTTTCACTAAGCGCATTGAAAAACTCGATATGTGAACTATGCTCTGACTTAATTGATAAAGAACTTATTTGATTGGTTGCTTATGTGATTCGGCTCTAGGTTTTCAAAATCTCACTTTCTCATCTTGAGTCTACTCATTCATACTTGATTACATAAAAGATTGTTTTCAGAAAAAGGTTTGAACATTACACATTGAAGTTCATTTTTTACATACTTTACTCAGGACTAGTAAAATGCTAGTTGGGGATTTTGTTGAGGGTTAAATATTGCATATTATCCCTCATTTATTACTTGGTTTTATGAACATGATAATGTTTAATGTTTTATTTTAATCATGTTTGTGTTGCAGGGTGAATTTAAGAGCTTGGATTAAAAAGGATGCTGATAGCATGGATTTGACACTCAAGAATCACCAAAGCCAAGGATGGTTCTTATGAGACAAAGAATGAAGAATTCATATGCCAAAGATCAAAGGAAATCAAGTGAGGAATGAAGAGCATTGAAGACTTGAAGTGAAGAAAAAGTACCCTAAAAATCTGCCTCCTTCGACAAATCCTTTGACTAGTCAAAGATTCCTCGACTCGAACTGCAGCAATAAAATTCTCAAAAATCCTATCATCCTTGACCAGTTGAAGAAAACCCTCACCCAGTCGAAGGATTTCCTCGACTCGTCTAAGGTTACGTGGACAGCACACGGACTGCGTAAATTTGAGGCAGTTTTAGGATTTTTACAACTCAGTGCGAAAGTTTGAGTTGCAAAACTATAAATAGGGGTCCCTAGGATGTTCTTAGGCATCTTCTAGGGTTGGAGGAGTAGAGAAAAAGTTTAGACAAGCCGTCGTCAAGAGTTTTTCTTCCTTTTCCTTAGTTGTTTTTATGTTTTTCTTAAAAGATTTTAGTTCAATAATGTCTATGGTTGGCTAAACCTCTTAGCTAGGGCTAAGAGGTGAATCTTTTAGCATGATAGGATGTCTTCTATTACTTTAATTCATGTTTAAGTTAAACTATCTTTGATTCTAGTTTGATATTTACGAAATACTTTCAGTTTTTAATGGTTTGTTGTGACTCAAATTACAATAGATCTGCGATAGCTTTAAGTATGTTCTTTTCATGTATTAAGATTGTGAAATTAGAAAATTCTATTGTTCACCATCATCCCTTAGGTATGGTTAGATGATGGAATCCTTCCTAACTTTCACAATTCTCTCATGTTGGTTGTGAGATTGGTAAATCCTATTGTTTGCTTTGTCTCCTGGGCATGGTTTTGTGATGGAATCACTTCCAGTTCTCACACCTCTCATCCATTGAGAATTAAGTCAATGAAAGTTCAAATTTGGTTTCATTAAGATATCTTCCAATTGGATAAAATGGGACTCCGATTCTAGTTGTGTGCTTGAATCAAGCATAGATCTCCCTGATCTCTACAAGTGGATCCTTAGAAACCCTAGTTTTCACCTTTGAATTCTTAAGTTTTAATTACTTTAATCACAATTACTCTCTCAATTACTTCAGAATTAGATTCACATCTTCTTCCAGTTCTAGTTCTGGTTAAATTCAGAATACACACGAGATTAGTCCATGAGGATTCGACCTCGGTCGCATCGAGATTATTACTACATCGCGACCCTATACTTGGGGTTGTGAACATAGTTCACTTTTGATATTTGATAAATCCTTCACAATTACTGTCTTTTATTCCATATTTAGATTTATATATTTTTCTAGTTCTAGTTCTAGTTCTTTTTAGATTACGTACAAGTTTAGTCCCTGTGAATTCGACCTCGTTCTCACGAGTTATTACTATATCGCGACCCTACACTTGGGGTTGTGAACATACAACTAAGAGATGACACGATATCCAGAAAAAATATTTTTAACAAATAAAGTGTGCCATCATCAAACAAGATGTGCCCAAAAAATACAAAAATTCTAGTAGCCCAACCATCTCATGTGTGATTGGGGACCACCAGATTGAGTACACAATGCTTGATTTGGGGATGAGTGTGAATTTGATCCCATACTCGATCTATGAATAGCTGGGCCTAGGTGAATTAAAACCCACCAAGACTGCAGTTTAACTCGATGATCGTTCGATCTGTATACCAAGAGGGATGATAAAGGATGTGCTTGTCCAAGTTGATAAATTCTACTATACAATAGATTTTATTATTTTGGATACACAGACCATCATTGATGTAAGCACTTAGATTCCTATCATCCCTGGCTAACCATTCTTAGACACATCAAGTGCCATAATCAATTATAAGAATGGGATTACGAAACTATCCTTTAGGAATCGAATGTATTCAACATGTGCAAACAAGAGGAGGATACTGATGATATCTACTAGATTAACTTGATAGATTCATTCGTGGAAGATAAGTAACTTTCGACTTTATAATTTAATACCTTAGAGATATGCTTGGCCCACTCCACTAAATTAGATGACGACATGATTAAGGAGATGGATGCCTTGCTTAATGTTATGTCAGTACTTGAAACTAACTAGTGGAGGCATAAATTTGATAAATTACATCAAACTGACTCAAAGCCTCTGCCGTCTAGTATCAAGGCACCTAAGCTTAACTTGAAACCTTTCTTACCAATCTTAAATATGCTTATTTGGGTCAAGATGAAACATATCGAGTGGTGATTTCTTCCCACTTGGATGAGGAACAAAAGAGTATGCTAATTTTTATTCTCAAAGAACATAAAGGTGCCCTTAAATGGTCAATCATGGACCTCAAGGGAATCAAGTACTCACCTCATTCACCTTAATTGTGATACAAAAATGTCTAGACAACCACAACACCATCTAAATCCAAATATGAAGGAAGTGGTTAAATATGAGGTGTTAAAGCTATTAAATGTGGGTATCATATACCCTATATCTGATAGTCAATGGGTAAGTTAAGAAATCTGGGATTACCATCTTATCTAATGTGGATAATGAACTCCTGCCAACCAGAGTCGTTATTGGTTGGAGAATGTACATTGACTACTGAAAATTGAATACCATCACGAGGAAGGACCACTTTCCTGTGCTTTTTCTCGATCAGATCTTATAAAGGTTAGCAGGTCATTCCTATTACTATTTCATTGATGCATATTTTGGTTACAACCAGATAGAAATAGCCCTTGAGGACAAAGAAAAGAGCACATTCACATGTCCTTTTGGCACTTTCGCTTTCTAAAGGATGTTATTCGGATTGTGTAATACCCCTACCACATTTCATAATTGCATGTTGAGCATTTTTTCTAACATGGTGAGGCAATTTTTAGAGGTCTTCATGGATGACTTTTCTATCTTCGATTCATCCTTAATCAAGTGCCTTGAGAACTTGAAATTGGTGTTGAAGAGATGTGAATAAAAGAATTTTGTACTGAATTGGGAGAAATGTCATTTTATGATTTAAAAGGGGATAGTCCTTGGACACATTATATCATCCAATGGAATTGAGGTGGATAAAGAAAAAATCGATTTAATCTCTAACTTACCACCACCCAGAAGCATATGCAACATGCGATTTTTCTTATGATATGTTGGATTTTACTGAAGGTTCATAAAGAACTTTAGTCTCATCTCTCATTCTTTATACAACCTTTTTCAAAAGGAAGCTCCCTTTGAGTGGAGCGAGCAATAACAAAAATCTTTCACCAAGTTTAAAGGCATGTTGATTAGTGCTCCCATTATGCAACCACCTGATTGGAGTTTACCTTTTGAAATCATGTGTGATGTGACTATGCAATTGGGGCGGTGCTAGGCCAAAGAAAAGAGAAGAAGCCACATGTCATATATTATGAGAGTATAACTCTAAATTCTGTCCAAGTGAACTACTCCACTACGGAAAAGGAACTTCTAGCAGTAGAGTTCACTTTGGACAAGTTTAGGTCCAGCTTGATAGGATCTAATATAATCATATTCACTGACTATGCGGTGCTGAACTACCTTCTTTCTAAGAAGGACGCTATGCCTCGTCTGTTTTGATGGATCCTTCTACTCCAAGAGTTTGACCTTAAAATTCGAGATAAAAAAGGAGTATAAAATGTAATGGCTAACCATCTCTTAAGTCTTGTCTTATCTGATTTCATGGAGATGACACCTATCAATGACATGTTCCCTAATGAAATTTTTTTTAAAGGATCTCAATTACCTTAGAACGCTGACATTGCCAGTTATCTTGACACAAGTACAATTCATATTCATTGGAATGTGTAAGATAAGAAGAAATTCTTTATTGAGGTACGCAAGTTCTTTTGGGATGATCCATATGTTTTCAAATATTGCCCATATCAAATCATTAGGAGATGTGTGCCTGACCATGAACAACACAGTGTCATCTCCTTTTACTATTAATATGCATGTGGTGATCATTTTTGGCTAAGAAGACCACCATAAAATTTTTACAGTGCAACTTTTATTGGCCCATTATGTTTAAAGATACAAATGGACTCTGCAAAGCATGCGAGTGATGTTAAAAGTTAGGAGGATTATCTTATCAAAATATGATATCACTGAACCCCATTCTTATCATTGAAGCATTTGATTGCTGGGACATCGATTTCATGGGACAATTCTCCCCATCTTTTGGGAATCTCTATTTCCTACTTGCTGCAGATTATGTTTCCAAGTGGTTCAAGCAATTTTGTGCCAGAATAATGACCATCGCATGTTCATTAAGTTCTTAAAAGAAAATATTTTATCCATGTTTAGAACACCTCGAGCTATCATAAGTGATGGAGGATATCACTTCTGCAATAGACCATTCAAAACATTAATGAGAAAATACAGTATTTCACACAAAGTGAGCACCCCTTACCATCCTCATATATGCGGCCAAGCTAAAATATTAAATAGGGTAGTTAAACAAATTCTTGAAAAAATGGTAACCTGAATTGTAAGGATTGGTCACTTTAACTGACTGATGCACCATGGGCTTATCGTACAGCTTACAGAATCCCTATTTGTATGTCACCATATTAACTTGTATATGGGAGGGCTTGCCACTTGCTTTTAGAGTTGAAACATAAATCATATTGGGCTATAAAGAATTTCAACTTCAATCTCGATGAAACCTGCTCATTGCATAAGTTACAACTTAATGAACATGAAGAAATCCAAAATGAGGCTTACGAGGACTCTTAGATATATAGGGACATGATGAAGCCATTCCATGACAGGAACATTCTTTGGAAAACTTTTGAATGAAAACAAAAAGTCCTCTTGTATAATTCGAGAGTCCATTTGTTTCCTGGTAAACTAAGATCTTTATTAGGCTGGCCCCTTTAAAGTCAAAACGGTTTATCCTCATAAGGCTGTTGAGATAGAAAATCTGATGAATGGTAACATTTTCAAAGTGAACAGTTATCTCCTTAAACTGTTTGTTGAGAAATTTGATTCAAAGGATATGTCTATCCCTCTGAAAGATCCTTTCAAAGACTAACCTTGTAGTCTGATGGAGGTCCATCTATCCATTTGCCGCTTTCTTAGAATTAGGATAGAATAAATTAGGTTTTATTTTGTTTACTGCTAACCCCTTTAGATGGTGAGGACTTCATGCCATTACATTGATCTTCTTTAGCTACTTTCTCTATTTCTCATTCCTCTTTTATTTTCATTATCTCATATTATATTTCTTTTCATATCTTTTTACATTGAGGACAATGTAGATTTTAGGTTGGGGTGAGATTAGATGGAAGTAATCAGTATTTTCTTAGTTTTTGAGCAAAATTTTAATTTTTAGATTTCAAAACTCTTTTTGAAGATTGATATTATGTATTTGAATATATTTGAGTGTATGATGATAAGATACACAATAATTTTTAAAAGTCTAGAGTCTAGTTGATTAGTAAATTTTTCAATAAAGTTCTTTTTATGACTTGATTGACAGGAAAATTTAAACATTAAGCGAGCTTAGTTCATAATTCACATCTGATTCATATTCCTTTAAAAGTTAACTTGAACTCTTCATATTTGACTTGATGAGTACTTAAAAGTGCTAGGAACCAAGTCTGGAGATCGCTATCTACCTTGTTATAAAAAGAAGAAAAGACCAGCTAAAAAAAAAAAGATAGTAGAAGTGAAAATGGCTGCCCATTACATGTTCCTAAATAAGAAAATAAAGAAAATAATGAAGAGAAAGAAGAAGAGACAATAGTGTAAAAGTCATCGATGAAAAATTAAAAACACTGAAAAAATAAGTAAAAAGGAGATGGGTTCAAAATCGGTATCTTGTGTTTGTTTGGCCAATTCTAGGTAATTATCATAGTTAACATTTTGGAAAGAAGGCTAAATCCAATGGATTATAAGTTGGAATTCATTGAGCACACTATGATCTTAATATTTAATTGCATTCTCTTAATTGATTGATGAATGAGAACTTAGTTTAATAGTTTACTAGTGATATTAGGTTCTAGGCTGACATATTTCATCATTGTATCTTTAAATTATATTTACATATGTATATGATTGCATATAATATTGTTTTTTTCTAGAGAAAGGTATGAAATTTGGGTTTTGGAGATTAGTTTTTTGCATTTGTTTTTATCGAGACTAACAACATGCTGGTTGGGGGTGTGTTGAGTGTGAAATATTATATATTTGCTGCCTTATTATGCATTGCTTTTATAATTATAGATGCACTTAATTAATCTAATTATGTATGTTTTCTTATGCGATGTGATTTAATGAATTAAGATTAAAAAAATGATTAAAGAGAAGATTTAATGTTCAAAGAATGACCAATTGAAGATTTAGAGATTTAGAGGTGATTAATGAAGAATTCAAGTGCCAAATATCCTAGGAAACCAAGTGTGAAAGAGAAAAGAATGGAAAAATAAAAAATTACGTAACAAAAATAACACTATTTGGTCCCACCTGAGGTTGGTTCAGTCTGATTGAATGTGCACAAAACATTCTAGTAAGAAACTATGATTTACAGAGATAATTTAGCTCAACATTAGGTGCGGCCTAAGCCATGTTCAGTGCCACTGAAGAAGAATTTGGTGAGACCTGAGGGGGACAAAGACTTAAGCTTTATGAAAGATAACATGTTTGTGAATATGTTCTTCATTTGGAGCCATATCTTGAGAATACATGTGCTTTACAGAGAATTCCTCATAGTTATGGGATTATACCTGGCTTGCCCCCTTTTGATTGGGACAGATTCTCTTGATAATCTTTCATGATAAAAAATTTGCCCATCCCTCAAGGATGATATTTCTTAATGAATCGAGCATTAATAGGTATTTCAATGCCTTGTCCATTCTGATTTCCTACTCAATAAGATCCATTGGAGTAAACTTCTGTAATAATATACAGCTCATCCCATTTAGGATCAAACTTGCCTCCGGTTCTGTAAGTAATCACGATGGGTCTTTTTAGCATTAACATTATTACCTTGCTTAAACGATCGACATTTAACTCTCTTGTTAAAAGAGGTGGATATTTGTGCTTGATATAATTCTAACTGCTGCTGCACTGCCGGTTGTTTTTCATCCCGGGCATCTAATTCCATTAGTCTTATTTTGGAATTTTCATCGTCTATTATTGATTCATGAACTGGCACTCTAAGTGATGCAACTTGTATCTCAATTGGGACAATGACTTCAACTCCGTAAACAACGAATAGGGCATAGGTTTTTTTCATTGTTCAATGAGTCATTCGGTAGGCCACAAGGCTTCTTGCAATCTTTCGTCCCAATCTCGTTTGTTTCCCGTGACAATTTTCTATAAGATTTTGACTATTGTCTTATTGAAAGCTTTTGCCAATCTGTTGGTTGGATGATAATAAGGTGTTGAGAATGAATCTTGAATGACGAACTTTTGGCACAGTTTCTCCATGTTTTTATTTTTGAAAGGAGGGCCATTATGATTTTCTTAGGAATCCCGTGGCGATATATAATCACATGATGAATGAAATCCGTAACATCTTTTTCCCTTAATCGCATGACGAATGAAATTGGTAGCATCTTTTTTCTTTATGTTGCATAAGGAAATTTCTTCCATCCATTTGGAGAAATAATTTGTTGCTACTAGAATATAATGACGTCCCCTTGATGATAACGGATTAATAGGGCCCATAATGTCCTGTCCCCAGGCCTTTTTCAGGAGGCACATGTATAATATCAACATGCACCTGGCATTCATGACATCATTTTGCATAGGCTATTGCATCTTTGAACATGGAGGGCTAATAATATCCCATACGGTGCACACGATGAAATAAATTTCAACCTACTTGATGATATCCACACTCCCCTAAGTATGCTTCTCGTAAGACATGATTTTCTTCTTTTGTATCTAGATAACGTAGTAACATTTCATTATAAGATTTCCTATACAAGACCTCATTATGCATAACAAACCTTTTTTATCTTTATTTAATTTGTGATCTCAGAACCTAACTTTCTGGTAGAATCCCATACTTAAGATGATGGATGAAAGGTTGACACCAATCTTCGACTGTAACTTCTAGACAAGATAACGACAGTGTTTTAGTGACTTCATTTAAGAGTTCTGCTAATGGCAGAAATCTCCGTTCTTCAATTTTTATCTAGAGAGGACTCCTATCATGATAAGAAAGAGCTGTAACTAAATTGGCTAACGCATCTGCTCTCATGTTTTCATATCGCGTTATATGCTTGATTTCAACATCATGAAAATCCTCTAATAATTGATGTGCTTGTCGGCAATAGGGTACTAATTCTGGCTTTCTTATTTCAAATTTTTTTGTTAATTGATTTATTACCAACTTGGAATTCTCATAGATTCACAAAATTTATATTTTCATCTCATGAGTTATCTCCAGTCCTATGATGAGGGCATTGTATTCATCTTCGTTATTAGTATACATTGTATCCAACGTAAAAGAATATGGCAACAAATCACCCTGAGGACTGATGAATATTATTCCAGCTCCTGCTCCCGACATTCAAGAAGCACCATCAATATATATTTTTTATGAACTGGTGGCTCGACTAACAATACTTGTTCATCTGGTAACTCATTAGAAATTTCTTCATTATCTGGAATTAGATGCACTGTCAGGAAGTCCGTAACTACTTGCCCTTTCACTACTTTGGACGTTTCGTAAGTGATCGTATATTCAGAGAGGAGTAGCATCCATTTAGCTAATCTTCCAAACAATATTGGTCTTGTCATCAGCTATTTTATTTGATCCGCTCTAGAGATTAAAGTTATTTCATGGGAAAGACAATAATGTTGTAGTTTTTATACGGCGAATGCTAGAAACAAGCATATTTTCTCAATAGGCGAATAATTACACTCTGCTCCTATCAGTCCTGCTTAGATAATAGAGGGCACTTTCTTTTCCATGTTTAATGCGTTGAGCTAGCAGAGCTCCAAAAGAGTTTTCGCATGTAGCAATATATAAGATCAGAGGTTTTCCCTTCACAGGTGTTGTTAGCACTGGAGGTTGTTTCAGTAGCTTTTTTATGGAATCAAATACATTCTAACATGCTTGATCCCATAAGAATTTTACCCCCTTTTTCATCAGATGAGAAAATGGTTGGCACCTTCTAGGGAAATTTGAGATGAAATGTCGAACATATGCCAGCTTTCGTTGTAGGCTTTTGAGTTCTTTTAACATTTTCAGGGGTGGCATCTCCTGAATAACTTTGATTTTTTCCAGATTAACTTCAATTCCTCGATGCCTGAAGATGAATCCGAGAAACTTACTTGACGATACACCGAATGCACATTTCATTGGATTCATTTTTTAACTATTTTTTTCTAAGCCGACGAAAAATAGATGATAAATGTTCTTGATGTTCTTCATGATCATTCGAACAAACTACTAAATCGTCCACATAACATTTGATATGTATATGCATTATATCTTAGAAAATATTCTATAACACTCTCTAGTATGTGGCTCCAGCATTTTTAGTACTAATGGCATAACTTTGTAGTAACAAATTCCTAGGGATGTCCTGAATACTGTAGACTCTTCATCTTCAGGAGCCATGCGTATTTAATTGTGACGAGCATATCCATCCATAAAGGACATAACCACATATTTCGTTGTACTGTTGATCAACAACTCTGTTATGGGCAAAGGAAAGTTGTCTTTCGGACATACTTCATTCAAGTCTCTAAAATCGATGCATACTTTGATCTGTGCACTCTTCTTTTCCATAGGGACGATGTTAGAAATCCATTTGGGATATTCGACTTCCCTTATAAAAATGACCTTAATCAATTTATTCACCTCCTCTTCTATTAGGGATATTAAATCGAGGTGGAATCGTTTTGTGCCTGTTTAACTGGCTTCTTATCCTTAGAGATGTTAAGCAGATGCATTGCTACTATTGGTTCCAAACTGGGCATCTCTACATGTCTTTGTGCCTATAAACTTGTTTCTTGACTAGTTAGTATAGTATCAATCATATTCACTTGTGCATATTCACAAGGTGCATTTTCTTTCTCTTTCTGAGTCCAGCGTGAAAGCAGGTAATGACATTGGACTCCTGGATGGAGGAGATCAGGCTTTTGTTCTCTTAGAGGATACTACGGTCCATTCTTCCTCGCCATTATGTACAACTGATGATGCGGGGATCGCACTAGCCGTCTCTTTTATCTTGTTATTCATAGTCATCGCTAGTTGAACTTCCTTAAGCAATGCTTCTTGTAGTGCTTGCACATAGTCAACAGCAAACCCGTTAGGTGTGAAATAGAAGATTGTGTTGTTCGGGGAAGAAGCCATTACAGTTGGGATAAGCCAAAAGTCCGGAGAAGAAAATAACCATACATTAACAGTATAAACTGAACGAAATATACTTTGTTTTGGAGATGAAGGGGAGGATGTTCCCATTAAGAGTTGCTATTTTGGCATCGCTACGACACCAAATGATGATAAAAGTTCTCCAAATAATTTCTAAGTTAATATTAAATAAAAGATGAATCCCAGTGGAGTGGCCATTTTTTTTCGACAAGAAACGAATGTATTTTAATAGGGGATATCTTATTCGATAATAACAAAGAAAGAATGAGAGAACAATCATCATCGAATATTTTATTGATTCCCCTCATATTTCTCTTAATTCTGAAATTGCAGTATAATCGCTATAGTAGAAGTATGGAATTGGTCAAAGTGTCCTAGAGGGGGGTGAATAGGACTATTCTTAAATTCTGATCTTACTATTATGTAATTTTTACCAATTTAAACTTAGTTCTGTAAGATTATCAGAGAATCATTTACATTCATGCTTTAAGACATTGAAGAGATCTAAGTTCAACAAAACATGAATACATCTCATCTACACATATTAATAAATCAAATTAAGAATATAAGAAATATCACAAATACAACGATATATAGTGGTTCAGCTACATGCCTACTCCACTCCCGACTGACTCACTTCACCCAGAGTGTTCCAGATTAACTATGTGATGGTTTTAAGTCAGGTTAACCATAAAACTTCACAACCTACACAAGGTACTATCTACACAAGACACATATATCCTACACAAGGAATTGCGTACCCAAGACAACCATAGATGTCTACACAGGACAATCAATCATACCTACACAACGTATTGTCTACACAAGATAATCAATCATACTTGCACAAGGTATTGCCTACCCAAGGCAACTATAGATGTCTACACAAGACAATCAACCACACCTACACAAGGTATTGCCTACCCAAGGCAACCATAGATGTATATATAAGATAATCAACCATACTTACACAAGGTACTATAGATCCTACACAAGGACTCTATACATATTCTCCCATCAGAGGGCTATAAAAGGTCTTAGTGTGTTTGTGAAATACAACCTAAAAACCAGTCCTACACAAGGAAGGATCTTCAGACTCTTTTGACTCTAATGACTTACTTGTAAGTAGGTGAGCCCCGTTTCTAGCACATGATGAACATGATCTCTCTTGATAATGAAGAATCTTCATCTCCCTTGAACCGCAACATTGTAGATGCTCCCAATGCAGGTCGTCGAATTTGGGTCAAGGTTTTAGGGGAATCTACTCTTTAAAGTATATTGATCCTTAAGAGATAGAGAGTGATTCTAGGGTATTAGGCATTCAAGAGATTCCAACACAATGATTTTCCATTAAGAAAGTGGCTGAAGGATCCTTGAATGGTGAAGTTCATTCTCCAATCCAATCTATTGAATATTCAATGATTGCATTTAAGAAAGGATTGAAGGATGAATTCTCATGATAAAAAGGTTTATGATGTTAGGTAAGAAATTACTCTCTCAGAGCTCACTCTTTTTCTCAATGCAAACTCTGAAAACAACCTTCCAAATATAAAGGTAAAAATCCCAATGGTAATAAAATGGGCAGACTTTCTGCATTCTATGTCATCGAATCAGGTTTGATGTCATCGAAGGCAACCTTCGATATCATCGAGTGATAGTTCGATGACATGGGATTTAGGTTAAAAAATGTTTAAAGCTTGCTGGACACTTTCTTGTCCTTATTCGATGTCATTGAAAATTTGAATTTCAATGTCATCGAATCGAGTTCGATTCCTCAAATTTTTAAGTGATTTTCCTTCAGTGCTTGCTGGACATTTTCTTGTCCTTTTTTGATGTCATCAAACATGATTCGATGTCATCAAAATTTGAATTTCGATGTCATTGAATCGAGTTCAATTCCTCGATTTTTCAAGTGATTTTCCTTTGGAGCTTGCTGGACATTTTCTTGTCCTTTTTCAATGTCATCTAACGTGATTCAATATCATTGAAATTTGAATTTCGATGTCATCGAATCGAGTTCGATTTATTGAATTTTTAGTCCAAAATGTTATGTGGTTGCTGGACATCCCAAGTCACTTTTTCGATATCATCGAGTAGTGTTCAATGACTCGAAGAAGGTAGAAAACTTAACAGTATTTCTATATAATTTTCCAACTCAGTTTTCTATTCCCTAACTTATAAAACATATTTTCCTTGTTGGTTTTTGAATAAATTAGAGTGTTTTTTAATGGGGATTATCTACCTGAAGTGTTTTGGTCATGGGATGTGAGGTTTAATTTATCTTTGAAGATGTTGATCCATCCACTTCGTTGAGTCTACATCTTGTAGTTCTTTCATATGGGGCTCACTGAATTGACTGACTCAACCTTCACATTAATTGACAAACAATGGCACTTTCAATTAACCCCTTTGTTAATTACGTGAGAAAACACCTATAATACTTGGAATAGCAAACTAAATTGTGTGTACACATCATTACACAATTTTACAAATTGTTTTCTAAAAATTGAACAATTACACAATTGTATTGCTTAAGTCGCTGCTTCCCCCTATCATCCTGCATCACCATTCATTTTAACCATACACCCATAAGAACATAATGGTGGGATTGTTCTCCCCCTTTTTGTCAGTCATTGGCAAAGGGTTAGTAGACAATAAGAGATTATTATATGACTAAAGTTGAAGCATTTAAAGTGCTTACGAGAATCAATATAGAGGAAGCTTAATTTTAACACCATAATATATATATATATATATATATATATATATATATATATATATATATATATATATATGTGCATATATCATTAAAGCAAAGCCCAAGCTTGGTATAAACAAAATATTTAACAAATATCATCCTAAGGTATTTAGCCTATCCATGGGCAGTATCAAAAAGTATAGTATGCAAAGAAAATTAGTGATCATCACATACACACACAAGCTTAAGGCATCTAAAAAGATATATATGCTCTAAGCTCAACATATTAACACATGTATGTGATGAAAAGAAAATCAAGAAGCCGGGCTTGCATCATGAGGAACGGTATCATCATGACATCAAGTCAGAATATTGGATCTGCTGCATTGTATGCTGCAAGGCTGTGACCATTTGCTTAATTCTAGAGAGTCGGGTTTCACATTGGCCAATTCGATCTTCCATATCTGATCGGTTGTTGAGAAGTTGTCTGGTGAGATCATTTTGGCAGAAAAACTTACGTGTACTGATAGAGTCTAGACTGTGTAGAGGCTTAAGGCCCCATGTTTTCAGGACCTGAGTATATGACTCATTTCCTAAAAACCCAACTAGAGAGCCAAATTCCATATATATATATATATATATATATATATATATATATTGTAACATCTCGAAAAAATTTGTACAAAGACCCGAGTACCACCTCAGGCAGAAATCCTTAAAGACCGTATACTATGGAAATTAGACGAAAATTAATTAAGTACTAAACTAAACTAATTGATGGATTAGCTTGAACCACTATCTATATGAACTGCAAGACCCAAAACCATTAAAATCACTAACTCAACATTACTTAAAAACCTAGGAGAAATCCCAAAACCCAGTTGCTCTCAGGAGCACATTGAAACTCCATATGGACCTGGACAGTGCATCGAAAGTCCAATTACCATGAAACTATAAGGTTATGACCGCCTTATTAGGCTTGACAACCATTACGGAATCGAGCACAAATACTATCCAGAAACACACAACTTGAGCCCTGAGCGAAGGGTGTGAAAAATACGAATATCTTTAGAAAATGAACTCAAACTTAAGTGAATTGGACCGTTCGCTTGCCGGTGAAATTGAAGACTTCAGACCATCAAATTCTAACCCAATTACACCCATGGATTAGGAAAATTATCCCACACCAATCGGTATACTTAGGGCCCGGATCAAGGATCGACGACCGTTAATCTGATATAGGTCCTTCACGGCCGATCCGGTTGTCAGATCGCACCATAAACACAGTCCTGGCGTAGATCCATTGTCAACAAACTTGCTTCATGACTTAGGTGAGAAATGGATCTTCCTAAGGGCCTTGTTAGTCAAAAACAGGCACCTTGACATCAGTTTTGAGCCTATATAAGGACCTTAGACTATCCCTCTCTCATTCCATATGAATTTCTCTAACCCTCGGAGAGAGAAGAGAGAAAAGAAGAGAAAGGAGTGAGGAGAAGAGAGTGAGATAGGAAAATTGTTGCTGGGATCATTTCCTACAACTCCACATGCCATTTCGCCTCCCCACCATCGATTTTAGCTACGATTTGGGCAAGGAATCTTAACCCTAATCTTGTTTTAGGAATCCAAATAGAGGAATTAGCGAAATAGCTAACCTATTTCGATGTTTAGGTACCGTTGTTCTATATTCGGGTGCGCAGGATTCGAACTAAGTTCGAAACGAGTTAACCGATGAAAGGTACAGACTATAAGCGTTTAGGTTATGGTTTTCAAGGCTTTCAATGTTAGCAATGATTTATGTTTGACTTGATTGCTGCCATATAATCTTAGTTACAATGTATTCGATAAACTATACTTCTGTGTGAACTATGTGAATATAAAAATGCATTCCATGTGTTTGTTGAAATATTTAAATGAAAGTGTAATTATGATTTATGCTTTCGACGACTATTAATTAAGAATACATGTTTGTTGTATGTATAACAACTCCTTTATGAAAGGATCTGCCATAATATATGCTATAGCTAATTTAGTTTATGTATATAGTATTAAGTAGTCTAAGTGTTTGATAAAATGTCTGAATGAGAAATTGGTTGATAAATCACCTCCGACAAGGGTGTCAAGATGGGAGTCTCAACTACCTTATCCATAATTGTAGTTTCCTTCATATAATGTAAATTGTTGCTATGTGATTTATGGATGAAATGCATATGTATAATAACTTGTCCAATGTGTTCGATAAAATGCTCAAATGGGAATTATGCTTGAATTGTTTGTTAAATGCTGTTACGATTAATATATGTGATTACCTCTTACATTTGAGTATGATTGGGACTACTACGCAGTTCAGGCAATCGGTAACGGTTCCCAATTGAGTGGCTGCACTAGTTTCGCCATATCAGATACGTTCGATGAATTCAAGTTGTACAGTGATTGTCGATAGTGGTTAGGCCATACGGAATGCTTACGCGTTCTATGTCGATCAATTCAATGTGCGCTCGTAACAATCACACTTGTCAAATAACCCGATGGGCCTATTGTGTGTTTACCATGTATGGATACTACTGCTTGAATCTAAGGTACCACTTACCAATGTAAAGCCCATTTAACCATGGTACCAAGATCTGCTAAGACTCATGAGCCAGCGTGGTAGCGTATAGGACACCGTGGTCGAACTGTCGGCCTATGCTGGGGTGACGAGCCTCCCCGTAGTGACCAGTGAGCAACCCAAACTCGTGAGCCGAATATGGTGGTATATGGGACACCGTATTCGAGCTGTCGGCCTACGTTCAGGTGACAAGCCTCCTGTAGTGACCTCGAGTATAAATTAGGCCTATGCTGAGGTGACGAGCCTCCCTGTAACGACCTCGAGTGTAAACTCTTAAACTTGCCTATTCACTGTTTTCATCAGGGGTGATGCCCTATAACTTGCCAATCGTATGTGATTAACTAGGATTAATGACCCTAGATGGATCCTTGCTTGGGTAAATGATAAAAAGGGAGGTATCTTAGCTTCCTAAATCTACTGTATAAATAAGCCTAATAAATTACTTGACTAACACGACCATGCACCGCATTGCATGTGCTTTAGCGAGGAAGCGCACTTTTAGGGAGTTTGTCATGCGCAATCATTAGATGAAGTCACTGAGGGAGTGCAGGTGAGGCCATGTATCATTACTACATGTCATTCCTACATTAACAAGAGTAATTAGGAAATGATTGCTGTATTGCTTTATCATTACTGCTTAATTGAATTGATAACATGTTAACCTTTGCCTTATAGTACTATTGAGTTGATCACTCACTCCCACTCTAAGACGGTGTTTTAAAACACCAACCAGACTCTGATTTAGATGTAGGTTACGATGAGGCTTTTGTGACGGAGCCATATTTGATTGACGAAGTGACGGAGTTCTCTTACGTGCAGCTCTCAGGCGGGTCTATGTAGACCTCGCGCTGCTTTGATGGGATTACAGGGAATATAGGATTAGTTGAACATTTACATTTTGATACTTTGTATATTTTGAAACAAATTATGTATTTACTCAACCCGATAGCACGCTCATACTCTGGAAGTTATGAAATACGTATATACTTTATATATTTATCTCAGTCTTTCGCTTGCTTAAATACATTAACTCTTGAGTACGACATGCTGTTTTAGTGTAATCCCACTCATGTTTAATGCACTAATATGGACAACATTTAAACATCATTATCTATGTTGCATAAGTGATGTGTTGGAACTTGGGAGTTGAGCTTCGCTCAACCCACGATTTTCAAGGCATTACACACACACACACATACATACATATATATATATATATATATAATATCAGAGTTAGCAGTTTAGCATAGAATGGATAAATCAACCTAAAAGAAAATTTGCATTTACATTTACAATATATAAGAGGCTGCCCATAATGACTTATACAAACCAATGTCTCGATATTTACAAATACAAGATTTATAAAATTTAATACATGAGAAATATCAAAATGCATTTAAACGTAAGCTGCATGATCGCACAACATCTCTTGACAGGTACAACCATGCACCCTTAACAATTACACCCGGCTCCTCATCAGTCTGAGCCTCAATATCACTTAAGCCACCTGTGCTAGCTGTATGGTTATATATTTGATGGATGAGTGGCTAGCTCAGTGTGAATTCCTCTCAAGATTACACATCACCGCCTCAGATAAGTATATCATGAAAGCAACCAAGTAAACAAAACATAGCAAAATGCATTCTTATTATATGTATGTATGCGTCAGTGCATCATCGACCTGGGGATGCCAATGCAGTCGGCAATTGGGCTCGTCACCCATGCAAAGGCTGGCCATTACGAAGCACATCATGTGCATACATCACATACTGCATAACGACTGCCTATCGTACATCACATACGTAAATTGATAGTCGATGGTCTAACAGCTAGAGAAACGATACCCCCAATAACCCAGAGAGCGCGTGCTATAGCACCTAGAAATATCCACCCGTCATCGTCATATGCCATGTAATCATGATTAGCCAAACCATTATTAGTCCAATTACAATAAGTCGGTTTAAATAAGCTCAAGATCACTACGAGGGGCTCGTCACCCAGCATAGGCTAACGGCTTAGGCATAGGGTCCCATTCCACCATCCCCGGCCCATGAGTCTACTGCCTTAGGATGTTAATAGAACACATCAACATGTGGCCAATCAACTCTCAATGTATGGGAAGCTACCATCATATGTTGAGTGAGAATGAATATCAAAGATATTGAATACAACGATTAAAAGGAGTCGGTATGCATGCCTTAAATACGAATAAGCAAGCAACGACAATAAAAACGTCAAATGGTTCATCCCATAGTCAAATAGGTGGAATCAACCCATAGATGCTAAGTCCCATGAATGATTTTTTCACTAACATAACCTCCATGTTGAGGGTCTATTCTTAGCACAATCAATCTCATTACACCCTAAGTACGGACTCTCTTTTATAGATAGAGGTTCACCTCATAGACTAGAAAGATTTCGATTCATATATGTCTTGCAAACAGTACAATAGCATATCCAAATAGCAAAGAGATCAAGTATTGAACTAGGATATCATTTTAATAAAGTACAACTTAAGTACAAGTGTAAATACAATTCAAGAACTATTAAATGAATCAAGGTTTAGCATATGCATTTAATATTTATGATCAATTCTCAAACATATATCCAAGTAAGCTAATCATATAATTAATTAAGCTCTAAGGTATCATTCATAATCAATTTAAAAGCTATCATTGATCTAATTTAGGGATGAAAAGCTTAAGGGGAAGAAATCATCATCTGATTAACCGAATCACTTTCTAATGTTGCCAAGTGCTTGCACCCTTAGAACCAGATCCTACCATGAATTATAAATTTTTGTATGGTTAGATCCAAGTTTTACACACTGCTTTTAGTTAAAGTTCTAAACTACGGTTTGGATCACTTATGTTTAGGGTTTTGGTGTAGAATTAGGTTTTCATCCTACAGTTTAGTTCAATGCTTAGATTCTAGGATTTGAATCCTAAATTATTATTATTATTATTATTATTATTATTATTATTATTATTCTTGTATAATGGATCAAATAATATTCATAATAGGAGTATTAATCCATCAATATTAATAATGATGGTTCACAAGTAGATACTTAAATATACTAACAATGCCTAATGTTCTTATAATAACTAATAATCTATTAAATAATAGAGGTAATAGAGATATAATATTTACTAAGAATAATGTGATGATGACTAATAATTATATTCATATTAACAATAATCATACGAATCCCATAATGAAAGTGATAATATGTTCTATTGGTAATAATAATAACTATCAATACTGAGTCTATTCATGATCATACTTAATGATAGTAAATAAAATGTAAGTGTCTAATAATCATAGTTTTATTTATAATATTCAATACTGTTTATAATATTCAATATTACTATGAAGAATCAGCTAATGGCTAATCACATTTTATAAGTGCAATAACTATAGTAACACTAATGATGATAATAAATCAGACAACTTGCTTTAGGACAGAAAACTAACTCACCTTAGTCGACTAGACCATGAGTTGGGCTTTCAGGCTCGATCCATCTCCTACAGCCCCACGTGGCCACGACTCCTTTTGTGCTCCATCTTCTTTCTCCTCTCTACTTCTTTTCTCCTTTCTTCCCTCCTAGGATAACCCAATTCAGACTAGGTCTAACCCGACCTGACTAGTCTCGACTCCAACTGAGTTGACTTGGTTCTAGCCAAGTTGACTCGGCAGCAACCACGGCTCAACCTCCCTCTCTCTCTCATTTCTCTTTTTCCCTCTTCTTTCTTCTTCTCACTCTCCTACTGAAACAGATAGAGCCAAGGCTCGATCCAAACCAAACCTAAATGGCTGGCTTGACCCAGCAACTCGAGCAGTTGCACTAGTGACTCTGTTGGGCTGAGTTTGGTGTAACACGCGCACACACACACACACACACACTCTCTCTCTCTCTCTCTCACTTCTTCTTCTCCCTATTTTTCTTTTCTTCCTTTTCTTTCTTTTTATCTTCTCTTTCATTCTTCTGTTGGACTTCCAGCAATCCCTTGGCTAGGACAAGTTGGACTAGAAGTGCTCAGACGCACCACTCCCAGCCGCGACTCGGTTGGGTTGTAGCAAACTTGGTGCCACCATCCAATCCCTTCTCTCCTTCCTTTTTCTGATTTTTTTTCTTGCTTCTCTAGAGGCCCAACAGAGCCCTTGGCTTAAGCCAGACCCGATGAAACTCGTCGAGTCAACACGGTTGTGAACAGCCAGTAGCACAGCCCGATGAACAGACCAACACTCCAACTCCAGCCAACCTCCCATCTATCTCAGTTTTTCCTCTCCTTTGAGGAGGATTTGTTTATGTTTGGGCAACAACTCAGCCTAACTCAAGTAAGACCAAGTCACGCCAACGAGTCTCGACCTGAAAGCATAGTGCGGCTTTGAAACAACAAGGTGCAGATGTTGTTTTGGCTCGTAGCATTGTTTCCCTTCAACGAAGTCATGGTGCTTAGGATGAACTCAGCTGGCTTGTATGGTGAACGAAACAGAGCTGGAATCCACAGATCACCTGACCATTTTTGATGAGGAAGAAGACCGGCCATTAATGACAGATCTCAATGCATGGCATTTTTCTTGGAATTGAATGCATTAGACGGCCTGATTTGATGGGATAGAGCTAGGAGATGCTATGTTTCAAAGCTCCAATGAGGTTTTCCTGGTGGTTCTGAGCTTGGAAGTTAGCTGTCGTTTCTCGAGCATGGCTGCCAAAAGTGGAGAATGAGCCCTATTTCTCAATTCTAATGCACTTATGATGAACACTAGATCTCCTTAGATCTGTAGGATTGAACTTAAATGGTCAGGATTCAATCTGTTCGAAACCACCTCTGAGTACTGCTGGTAAAACCGAAACTAGCCGTGGTTTTCTCTTCACCACAAGGGAGCCCTAAACTGCCTGCATTGGACGGTTGAGATGGGTCTGTTTGGAAGATCCAAATGATGCCAAACACCCCTCATGCAGATTGTCAACCTATCGCATGGAGACAGTTTTCATTTTTGGAAACACTATGCTTATAGGCCCTGTTTGTATCAAGGATCGTGTGTATGCACACATGCTCCTAAGCATGGGACTAGGTGGGGTTTGGTCAGAAGGAGTGTTCGCACCAGATGGACGGACCAGATCATGCTTCTGGCCATGATGGTGGGCCACAAACTGAATGCCGGTGGTAATTCGTTTGAACGCCCTAAGGGCGGGAAAAGAAAACTAAAGGAGAGAATTCTCCTTTCTCGGCTACCCATTAAGTCAAACCCGTTTTGACTGGTAGTGCAATACGGTGCACTAGTGTGAGACCCGACCTGAGTTCGCATGTGTGCATGTGTGTGTGTGAGTATGCATTCCGTCCATCTTGATCCCGCGGTCCTACCGGTCGAATCCCGGCGACCCGTGACCCTTGGATAGTATTTGCGGTCATCCGTGAGCCCAGTCATGAAGACCCGACTCGGATCGAGTTGAGACCTATACCATTGTGACCGCATCGTCGTTGCGATTTCAACGACGCGTCTTGTGCATTCATCCGACTTATAGATCAAAAGTTGTGAGCATTTCATCATGTGGCCCACTTTTTGTAAAAAAGCATATGGACCACTCTCAGGCACAAGTTCCCATGCACACCACCCACACACACTATAATTCCCATGAAATAAACACTACCCATCCTAAACACTACCCACACCTAACCTACCCTAGCAAGCATTGTTTGTATCACCATAGGTCATGATTTCTTTCTCTAACCAAGGAGGGAGAGTAATGATGACTCCCCTACAACCTTCCCTTCCTCTCTCTCCTCCTTCATTCTCTCATTTTCCTCTTCCATGGAAGAATTTCCAGCCCTCCCTCTCCCAATTTTCAGCAACTTTCCCTTCCTTTCTTCCTCCATCTAGCCACCACAAATTCATCTTGACCATTGAACCTTTAAGCTTGGAGCTTGGAGTACCTAGTGTTGGTGGTAGCTTGAAGATTTAAGGTGGGTGATTATAATTGTTGATCTTATTTTCTACCCTTTGATCTTTTTTTCTTTCTAGATGGATCATATGAGACCCACCAATCCATGGTGGGGATCCCATTTGATCCCATGGATGTGGCCCTTTGGCTCATCCTACATGCATATCATGATCCATGATGGGGCCATTCTCCATGGACCCCATCATGATGTATTTAATAATCCACTCCATCTTAAGGTCATCTAGACCCTAAGGATCATGTTGGGATGGCATCCCAACCATCCATAGCAATTATATATCATGCATGTAGTGATTTTATGTTGCATGTAAAATCAATGTAGTTGTATGGGTATGATTCACTCTTGGGAGGGCCCACTAGTGGCGGGGCCCTACCCCCATGGCCTGATTACTCTCTTTCCTTCTCTTCTTTCTCTGATGTATGGATGATAGTGTGTGTGTAGCCCATTTATAGTGGGCCTTGGATGTCCCAAAATAAATAAAAATAAAAATCCAGCAAGGTGGGATGCTCTTATCACCTAACTCCATGATCATCGGACACCTTAATCAATGCATGCAAGTGTCCTAGTCCTAGTATGTGATCTGGACTTATGTGGGGCCCACTGAGGAAGGCCACACACCCTTTTTATGGCTGGGATTATTGAGATATAGGCTGATGTGTCCAGCCATGTATTGCTGTCCAAAAACTTGGACTGTTGCATGGATTGTCATGTTCAATCTTTGGCATGGATTTTTGGATCATGAGTGTCATTATTTTCTTTATAAGTATGGGGTGTAATGAGAAGATGTGGACCCCACCATGAGGTGTGATGGGTCATACCTCAGATGGTCCATGATATGGTACCCAAAAAGGAGGCCCATAGGGGTGGGCGGTCCACCTTGTTGGGCTGTCCAACCCACATGTATGGAGGGAAAACATACACTTCAGCTTGATTTCTCTGAAGGATGGGCCACTTTTATGGACCCCACCTTACTTTATTTTATGAAGAAAATACTAAACCTCCATTTTCCCCCTCTTGGATGAAGGTTGGGCCCACCTTATTGGGTAAACAATGCATGGACAGCAACATCTCTTCCTGGACAGATTGAAATTCCTAATTTAATTAAAATATTTATGAGTGTCCAAAAATCATAAAATTTTTTAGAGAGGTGTTTCACTTATGGTAGGACCCACCTACAAAATTTTGGGGCCAATGGACACCTGTACACACCATGGTGGTGGCTGGACTGGCCCATTACAATACAGTGTCCAGATCAGTCCGATTTTTAGGACAGATTGATTTCTTTAAATAAATTAAAATATTTATATATGTCTAAAAATTCTGAAATTTTATGGAGATATGTTCCACCCATTCTAGGACCCACTTACCAAATTTCAGGGCCAATGGACCTCTGTGTACACCGTGACAAGGGCCGCACTGGCCCACCACGTTGGGACGTCTAGGTCAGTCCGATTTTCTAGACAGTCTATTTTATTTAAATAAAATAAAATATTTCTAAGTGTCCAAAAATCTTGAAATTTTGTGGGGGTGTAGGTCACCTATGGAAGTATCACTCTGTAAAATTTCAGATTCAAAATACATTTGAGTTACCCGTGGTATGGCTGGAAGTGGTCTGCTAGGCAGGGACGCCCAGGCTGGGGCATCTAGCCTGCTTCGTGGGCCCACCTCGATGTGTTGAATGTCCCACCACCCATCCATGTAGGGTCCTTAGGGGATCGATCACACTTGCCCCCTTTTTATTCAATTAGAACATATTAGGTGGATTTTTGGGCCAGATACCCCAGGCCCATAGGACTGCCTACACATGGGACATCCCTGCCTTAGGCTACTGCTGGGCTTGCATTCTAATGGTCTGGCCCATTTTATATATGTATTGTATATCCTCTCTCATCTGGTGGGGCCCACAGTGATGTGTGAGCCATCCAGAATTAATTATACTAAGAAATACTTCTAATGTTGAACTCCAACCAACCCAGAAATTTGGGTGGGCTGGAATTTGGCATTGAGCCCAATAACTGTTGCCTATAGATGTTCTTTGGGGCAATATGGCCCACTAGATTTGAGGAGGATTTATGTCAGTATCTTATCATCTTAATTTTTATTTTTCTGGGCTTAATTAGTGTATGATTAAAGGCCCATCCCAAATAGGATTCTTCTTGGGCTAGTCTCTTAGTTAAGTATGGGCCTTATAGCCTTGGTTGGGCTGAAACTTTTGATAGGCCAATTGAACCCTTGGGTCCTATATTTACCATGTCATTGTGATGGGCCTTATGAGCCAAATACTCAAGTAGTTGGGCCCTTATTTGCCCACTATAATAAATCCATACTTGGGCCGAGATGTGAGGCCCAACTTACATGTGTTAAAAATTTAAGAATTTCCCATATGTTGGGATAATGGGCTGCCCATTAGGCCCACCACAATGAATGAACCTATGACCCTTATGGTTGGGCCCTAACGTTGCTTAAGGGCCCACCAGGTTGCCTTTGTTTTTGGGCTTAGTGTATGGCCCACTAGGCCATGGGTTGATTGTGCCTTGGACCTTTCTTTGCATATGTAGTAGGCTACCTTTTGGGACCCAGTTGAGGTTGGACGTCCTCCTTGGTGGCCCTAAGGTAGGCCCATAGAGGCCCTTATAGGTGGTTAAAGGCCCACCTTGGGCCTGGCTAGGACTGTTCCTCCTTAGAATTTTGACTCTCTTAGTTTGTGGGTCATCCCAAAGTACTGGGCTCCCACTAGAGGACTTCTCTTCTTCTTAGAATACCTGTCGATGTGCCTAGATCTTGACCCTCCTTGGGACAGACGATTTCACATTCCTCAGGTAGCACACTTACATCGTTGCAACCCATATGCATCATCTGTATGAATTGATTGCATTGTATAGTGGTCATTCAGGGATGGAGTTTCTTCCCTTTTGCACATTGAGTGCCTGAAACTTGTGCATGATTTGTGTGTGCGACTCATGAATTGGCATCGCATTTCATGAGGATACCGCCCTTGCTTCATCAGGGCCTTGCCTCCACAGGGACATTTGTGGATGGCCACATGTGTGGACAATGGAAATATTACGTGAGCATACTGGGTGCGTAGGATGCCCATGGGTGAGATTCCCAAAACTTCCATGGTACCAAGGATCTGCTCCAACGCCGTGACCGGGTGGAATACATGAGCGCACGAGGGCCTTATATCGTTAGGCCGCGACTCCCACTGTCGTGTAGTCGGTTGGATAGGGGTGTGGCCTTACCTGCCTGGTGTGAGGAGGCATTGCTAGGCTGAGTCTGACCAGCTCGTAAATGGGTCCGCTACCTTCAGGCCTTGTTGGTGATTGGTTGTCCACAGGCGGGTAGTGAGGTCTCTTACGCTCGTTTGACTGTGCGGGGTCTACAGAGCGGCAGTCATTCAGTAGTGTAATAGACCCCGGTGATTTCTTTATGATTGAAAATGTACTTGACTTATGGTTTGGATATGAGCACTGACATTACTTACATCGCATTAGCATTCGCTGTACAAGCCCCCCTTTCATACATTGCCTTGGTATGACACTCATTACTTATTGCATCTCATTCATGGTAAGCCTTGGTAAGACTAGTGATATGTTCATTGATTATGCTTCTCTCCTTATACCTCCTACTATTCTTCTGTGCACCATTGTCACACACTTACACCACCCTCTAAGCTTCTATAAGCTTATGCACGATTGATACGTGCAGGAGACTCTAGGTAGGCGCCGTAGCAGCAGAGCGTGGAGTAGAGTTGAGCAGTGAGGACTCCAGTGTTGCTGATTTCTTTCTCTTTTCCTTTTATTCTCATGTATGTCCTTTTGGACCTTTTGGATGATTGTAAAAGTTTAAATTTTTAGTGGATTTTGTGATGTGTGCCTTTGTCATTCTCAGATGTACTTGCTGTGATCTTGGGTATGCTCGCATTGGAAGTGATTATATTGTTATGAAAATTCTCTTTGTAGGATCCCAGGATCGGAACCTACCTCAGGAGCCGAGAATGGGGTACTACGGAGGCTGTTGCGGCCAGAACCGGCCATCGGGTTCCTTGTGAGTCCGGTTACCAAGTCTGGGGCGTGACAACTAGGGTGTTTTCCCACTAAGTGCACACGTAGCTTAAGGTGGGGTCCGCATTAATAGGATGTGAAATCTGTTCCGTCCATACACTTTGCAGGGCCCTATTACAACCCCAGATCACAAGCGAGTCCAATCCATGACTCGAGGGGACCATATCGAGGGAATTACAGTCTTTAAGTGTTGGTTTACATTAATCTACCAACCAGATTCTTTTAATAGGTGGTCACTTGGAGTGATATCGTCCAATGCTATGTTAACGACAGATAGATATTCTTGTTTAATGAATGAGGATGGATCCTACTGCTCGTATTGGTATGGGATTGAATTCATATGTTGATCCAACAAGCGGATGGATGATTTGGATTCATTATGAGCCAATGTCGGCGTATTTAATTTTAATCCACCAATCAAGAACGATGGAACAGTCTAATCCCGCTTCCTCATTCGTTATTTGTAATGGGTTCAATTGGGCACTCAAACCGCCATACAAATATAATTGGAGTCTTCTTGGACCTTTTAGTTGTTATGTGATAGATGATCAGTTTAATTTTCATATTAATGATTGATTCTACTGAAAGTGATCTACTCATGTCTATCTACCATTAATTCATTTAAATTTGTCTTGGTTTAAGGGTAGCGGTTTGATGTCACTAAAATTTCAATTTAAATGAAGCGTAGGTTCTCATAATCTTCTTGGGTGAAGATAAATGGTAATTTTCTCCATTCCACAATTGGATGACTTAATTTATGAATGAAGTTTTTTCTAAACGGTTTGTAAGACCCGTATCCTAGACTGTACCGTTCTTTAAGCTTCCTCGGTCTTCCCGGTCGAATTTCGGCAACCTTCGACCCTTAACCGGCATTTGCGCTGACCCTACGTCACACGCCGTCAACCTGAATCGACTCAACTCAAGACTTATACCCTAGCGACTGCGCCGTCACCGCGGTTCCGATGCCACGACTCGCGCGTTGATCCGATACTCTGGCCAGGAGATGTGAGCCAGCGTTCGGTGCAAGGAAAACGCCGGGCGTGCGAATTCTGAGAGAATCTCCACAATATGTCAATCAATCAATTAATCCCATCATGTCAAGTACATGTCAAGTACACATCACCTCACACCCATCCCCAAGCAACCCCTAAAGTCAAAAGTTTCTTACAAGCCCATACCCCTTCTTACATAATCTACCACAAAAGTAAAAAAGGCTCTTACACATCAATCACTCCATCACCCATCTCTCTTTACAACCCTCTCTCTCTCTCTTATTCTCAAAACACTTTCCTAAGCAAGAGAGAGCCACACGTCTAAGCCATTTCTACCTTCTAAGGGAATTGTGTGTGGTCTACTTCATACCCCCCTCATCTCCCATCTTAACCACCAAACTCCATCTCCTCCATTCGGATAGAAGTTAAGTAGCAAAGGAAGCCAAGGGAGCAAGAAGAAGACAGTGGGTGTTTATCCGTCAACTTTTATGTTTGATGGCCCACTTGTGGTGGGACCCACTTGATGTATGCATTGTATCTTGCATGGAGGAGCTCATAGTGGCAGAGGTCCTCCCATCTCCACCTCACGTTTTTATCTCTCTCTCTCTCTCTCTCTCCTTCTTTTGATGTGTGTGGCCCACCCTGATGCACCCCACCATGATTTATTTATTATATGTCCAGTAGATCTGGACGGTGGAGATCCACCCCACTTTGACGTGTGTGGTGTGTCCACACCGTCCAGCAACTTGGATGGTGAGACCCATCATGCCGCATGTGTATCATCCACACCGTCCATTCATGGTGGAGCCTACTGTGATGTGGATTTCATCCATGCCGTGCATCCGTTTTGTTGCAGCAGCAGCAGCAGCTGCTGATTTCAATAGCCCTAAGGGCCTGATCGTGAGGTATATGTTAAAAAAAAAATCTAGGCCGTCCACTCATGTGGACTCCACCTTGATGTATGTATTATATCCACGACCGTCCATCCATTTGTTGGTGGGTCCCACATGTGTGGACCTCAGCTAAAACGTGAGGATTTTAAATCCACACCGTTGCTGCTTGATTGGTTTTTTTAATATATATTTATATATATAATATGATATTATATATTATATTATATATAATATATATATATACATCATATATCTGGTGTGCCCCACGTGGGACCCACCTTTTATGTAAATGTATTATACCCACGCCGTTCATCTTCTCCATCCAGCCGTTCATTGGGACGTTTTGCTGGATGGGGCTCCCTTTGACTAACGTGTTGTATATGCACACCGTCCATCTGGATGGTACTGCATGGGATCACCATGATGTATTCATTTCATCCACGTTGTCCAGACAGTGTTGGATGGCACTGGACAATGTTTGGTTGGTGTTGTGGCCAACCATGATGTATTTGTCTCATCCACACCGTCCAGATAGTACTGGACGGTGCTGGACAATGTTGGATGGTGTTGATTCACATGGACAATGTGTGGATGATGCTGATTTGCTTGGACAATGTCTGGACGTTGTTGTCCTCTTAAAAGGGTAAATATATTATTATAATAATATATATAGGTGATATATGTAGTGGGCCCCATGTAGAATCCACGTTGATGTATGTACGTATGTGGTGTCCACCATCCATTGTAGGAAGGTGGGACCCACTTGATATATGTACCTTGTATCCACGCCGTCCATTCCCCAGCCGTGGTACCTCACCTTGATGCATGGGTTGTAATCCACACTGCAGTGGATCCCACGTGATGTATGTGTCGTCCAACTGATGGACATTGGGTCCCACCCGGAGATTTGTGTTTTATCCGTCGTCCAGAACGCTGGACGGTGGGACCCATCGAGAGGTATATGTTGTATCTACACCATTCAAGGCCAACAGGCCCAACCGTGATGTATTTATTACTCGAGCCGTTCAGGACCAGTAGGCCCATTTGTTGCTATAATGAGGCCCATTTACTGCTATAATGAGGCCCACTTGTTTATATATGGGCCCGTTTGATGTATGTGTAGGCCCAACATGAGGCCATTGTGATGTATTCGTGGCCTATGGGCAAGGCCCATTATGATATTTATTATGCCCATTACGCATGGCCCTTTCGATGTATTCGAGGCCCAGACGCGTGGCCCATTTGGTGCATATGAGACCCAAGTGTAGGGCCTACATATTATGTATATGAGGCCCATGTGTAGGGCCCACCTATTATGTATATTAGGCCCATGTGCAGGGCCCACCTGTTGTGTATATGAGACCCTGTGTGATGTATGTAAGGCCCAGATAGTAAGGCTCGATGTTATGTATGAGAGGTCCATGGTAAGGCCCATTGTGATGTAATTCCGGCCCATTTGGTAGGGCCCATTGTGATATATTTTTGGCCCATATGTGCGGCCCATAGAGTTATATATGTGGCTCAGGAGTGAGGCCCTGTGTGATGTATGTGAGGCCCAAATGGTGAGGCTTGATGTGATGTGTGAGAGACCCATGCGATGCGGCCCACTTAATGTGTATATGGCCCTTATGTGAGGCCATGGGCCCACTATATATTATATTTGGCTCTATGTGGGCCACTCCTTGGGAGCAATGTTGGTTAAATGTCCACATTGATGGGCAATGGTGGTTGAATGCCCACATTGTGACCAATTTCGATTAACATGACCGATTTGCCGATTCTAATTATCGATCGATTTCGATTGCCGTGACCGATTGCCGATTGATGTGACCGATTTGTCGATTCTGACTATCGATCGATCCCGATTATCGTGACCGATTGCTGACTCTGATTGACATGACCGATTTACCGTTTCTGATTATCGATCAATTTCGATTGTTATGACCGATTGCCAATTGACGTGACCGATTTGCTGATTCTGATTATCGATTGATCCGAATTGTCGTGACCGATTGCCGACTCTGATTGACATGGCCGATTTGCTAATTCTGATTATCGATCAATTTCGATTGTCGTGACCGATTGTCGATTGATGTGACCGATTTGCCGATTCCAATTATCGATCAATTCTGATTGTCGAGGCTGATTTCGATTTATCGAGGCTGATTGTATAGGCCGATTCCGATTGTCGAGACCGATTGTATAGGTCGATTCTGCTTTGTCGAGGCCGATTATATAGGTCGATTGACTGATTATCGATCGAGGCCGATTATTATGGCCGATTACCGATTATGATCGTCATGGCCGATTGACCGATTATTGATTGAGGCCGATTATCGTGGCCGATTACCGATTATGATTATCATGGCCGATTGACCGATTATCGATCGAGGCTAATTATCGTGGCCGACTGCCGATTATGACTGTCGTAACCGATTGGCCGATTATTGATCGAGGCCAATCATTGTGACCGATTGTGGATTCCGATTGTGATGTATATTCTACCCGTGTTTGAGGCCCTCATATTTGAGGCCTATTATGATGTGTATTTTGCTCGTGTTTAAGGCCCAATGTGATGTATATAAGGCTTATGTGATGAGGCCCATTGTGATGCATTTGAGGGCCAGGCGTTGGAGCCCATTGTGATGTATGTTAGGCCCGTGTGAGAGGTCCATTGTGACTTATATTAGACTCTTGAGTGAGGCCCATGATGTTGTATATTTGGACCTTGTGTGAGGTCATGGGTCCACATATGTTAGGATCCATGAGGGCCATTCCTTGGGGGCAATGTTGCTTAAATGTCGACATTGTCGAGGTCGATTGTCGATGTCGGTTGTTGATACCGATTATGAGTATGTGATAGTATAGCATCATAATACATGCCCATACACATCATCTGCATGTTTGTTATGAGATGTGATTGACCATTGCATATGCCATAGGGTAGGTTGTTCATGAGACTCTCCGATAGGCGGAGATTATCTCACATGAGTATACGGTATGCGCAGTATTGATGCATGACTGGATTGTATGACTCATGCATCTTGCATTGTGTGTTGTGATTGTTGTACGCCCTAGCGATATCAGGGTCATAGCCTCCACAGGTATTTCGTGGATGGCTAGATGGGACACCGAAAATCTGTTCTATATGGGGTGCTATAGATATCCTTAGGTGAAAGTCCCAGAACCCTCTTGGTTTCAGAGGTTACTCTAACGTCTAGACCAAGTGGATACATGAGCGCATGAGGGCCGTATCCCGTTAGGCCGCATCTCCCAATGTGTCGTGGTCAGTTGGAAGGGGGTACGGCCTTACCTACTCAAGAAGAGGGGACAATGCTAGACTGAGTCTGACCAGCTCGAGGAATGGGTCCGCTATCGACGAGTCGGGCCCGATATTGGCAGGCAGATAGTGAGGTCTCTTTCACTCACCTTGTTGCGCACGATGGGGCGGCAATTTAGTTTGGAGTGTAATAGACCCCGGTGATTCCCTAGAGAGAAACCGTACTGATATGTGGACTTATTAAGCAGAAATTGCATATTCATTTATTCACTATCCACTTGGGTTGGTGGTGCATAACTATTTGTTACGTGTACCTTCGCATAGCTAGGATTTCAGTTGGGCACATGACTAACCTGAGATCAGGAGTTTACTACATTGAGTTTGACTATCCAAATTTAGGTATGGGATTGGTTTGGATAGAAGTCCCTTGTGGTGTACCCCGTAGCCTGTGATACTACGTACTCTCATCTCGACTTCACACTCCAGCATGGTCATTTCATTCACACCGCATATTACATTGCATCGCAGTACTTAGCATTTTGGGTTACTATGTTTCTGCATTTATATGGCCTAGACGGACTTAACAGGATTTACATATTGCATTTTACCCTTGGCATCTGATATTTGGCTTACTGTCCTCGCATTGGATAGCCAATGTCTATTGCTTCATTAGTATATGATATTGTTTTTAGTATATTTTTGCATCGTATGGCCTAGATAAGGCTGATGGTATTTATGGGCCTATTAGCATGTGTTCACATTATTCTGATATTGTATGACTTATGAACTTATTTGTATTTCTGCTTACTCTGATTATTCTGATATTGCTTACTTAGCACTTACCTTGTGCACACACTTACACCACCCTCTAAGCTTTCTATAAGCTTATGCACTATAAATGCATGCAGGTGATGTTAAGTTGCAGTAGCGTGGAGCTTCGAGCATGTAACTGTCTTCTGGAACTTTGATTTTATTTTGACATATGTATTTCCCTTTCAGCATTGTATTTAAAGTTTATATTAGTGGATATGTGATGATGATGTTGCTTTTGTGATTTGGATATACTTATAGTTATGCTTCTTAAGAGACAAATGTACGTTAAAAAAATCCTCCTTGTAGAATCTCAGGATCGGAACTTGGCGTATGGACGCTGGGAGCGAGAATGGGGTACTACGGAGGCTGTCGGCACTGGGTTCAGCGATCGGGATTCCTGTGAATCGAATTTTCAAATTTGGGGGGTGACAGAAGTTGGTATCAAAGTATAACTTGAGAATACCTGAAGATAACATCACATATCTACTGATAGCTACCCTGTACTCTATAATTGTTGAGAACCTAGAATGGTTAGATCCTCGTGTTCGAATAACTTAAAGATTTTCTGATATAGTTCCCTACCGTTGAAATTGTGAGGCTGCATAGTATTCTATTTTCGATCATTTCTGATCCCGGATCTGAAGAATAGTAGGGTCACCATAGTGTTGATGAGGCGTCTTGGGAACACGAAGCTGAGATTCGTGGGTGTTATCCCCATCCCTTAGGTATTTGATTATGTTGGTATGGAGTGTTTTGATTATATCTATACTGATAGGTTTTCCCTCCCTTGGTAAGCTTTGTATTATTGTATTGTGATTTAAATTTCAAGGACAAAACTTTTATTGGGAGGGGAGAGCTGTAAAACCCGTTACCTAGACCGTACCGTTCTTTAAACTTCTGCGGTCATCTCGGTCGAATTCCGGCAACCTTTGACCCTTAACCGGTATTTGCACCCGACCCTGCGTCACATGTCGTGAACCTGAATCGACTCAAGTCAAGACTTGTACCCTAGCGATCACGCTGTCGCCGTGGTTCCGATGCCGCGACTCACTAGCCAGGAGAAGTGAGCCAGCGTTTGATGCGAGGAAAATGCCGCGTGTGCGGATCCCGAGAGAATCTCTACAATATATTAATCAATCAATTAATCAATCAATCAATCCCATCATGTTAAGTACATGTCAAGTACACATCACCTCACACCCATTCCCAAGCAACCCCTAAAGTCAAAAGTTTCTTACAAGCCCATACCCCTTCTTACACAATCTACCACAAAAGTAGAAAAAGGCACTTACACATCTATCACTCCATCACCCATCTCTCTTTACAACCCTCTCTCTCTCTCTCATTCTCAAAACACTTTCCCAAGCAAGAGAGAGACACACGTCCAAGCCATTTCTACCTTCTAAGGGAATTGTGTGTGGTCTACTTCATACCCCCCTCATCTCCCATTTCAACCATCCAAACTCCATCTCCTTCGTTCGGATCGAAGCTAAGGAGCAAAGGAAGCCCAGGGAACAAGAAGAAGATGGTGGGTGTTTATCCGTCAATTTTTATGTTTGATGGCCCACTTGTGGTGGGACCCACTTGATGTATGCATTGTATCTTGCATGGAGGAGCTCATAGTGGCAGAGGTCGTCCCATCTCCACCTCACGTTTTTATCTCTCTCTCTCTCTCTCTCTCTCTCTCTCTCTCCTTCTTTTGATGTGTGTGGCCCACCCTGATGCACCCCACCATGATTTATTTATTATATGTCCAGTAGATCTGGACAGTGGAGATCCACCCCACTTTGACGTGTGTGATGTGTCAACACCGTCCAGCAACTTGGATGGTGAGACCCATCGTGGCGCACGTGTATCATCCACACCGTCCATTCACGGTGGAGCCTACTGTGATGTGGATTTCATCCACACTGTACATTCGTTTTGTTGCAGCAGCAGCAGCTGCTGCTGACGTCAATAGCCCTGAGGGCCTGATCGTGAGGTATATGTAAAAAAAAAAATCCAGACCGTCCACTCATGTGGACTCCACCTTGATGTACGTATTATATCCACGACTGGCCATCCATTTGTTGGTGGGTCCCACACGTGTGGACCCACCTGCCACGTGTGGACCCCAGCTGAAATGTGAGGATTTTAAATCCACACCGTCCAGCGTCCAAGGTCTGGACGCTGGCTTGATTGGTTTTTTTTTTTCAATATATATATATATATATATATAATATGATATTATATATTATATTATATATAATATATATATACATCAAATATCTGGTGGACCCCACGTGGGACGCACCTTCTATGTATATGTATTATACCCACGCCGTTCATCTGCTCCATCCAGCCGTCCATTGGGACGTTTTGCTGGATGGGGCTCCCTTTGACTTACGTGCTGTATATGCACACCGTCCATCTGGACGGTGCTGCATGGGACCACCATGATGTATTCGTTTCATCCACGCCGTCCAGACAGCGCTGGATGGCGCTGGACAATGTCTGGCTAGTGTTGTGGCCAACCATGATGTATTTGTCTCATCCACAATGTCCAGATAGTACTGGACGGTGCTGGACAACGTTGGATGGTGCTGATTCACATGGACAATGTATGGATGACGCTGATTTGCTTGGACAATGTCTGTACGTTGCTGTCCTCTTAAAAAGGTAAAATATATTATTATTATAATATATATATAGGTGATATATGTGGTGGGCCCCATGTGGAATCCATGTCGATGTATGTACGTATGTGGTGTCCACCATCCATTGTAGGAAGGTGGGACCCACCTGATATATGTACCTTGTATCCACGCCGTCCATTCCCCAGTTGTGGTACCTCACCTTGATGCATGGGTTGTAATCCACACTGCATTGGATCCCACGTGATGTATGTGTCGTCCAACTGATGGACGTGGGGTCCCACCCGGAGATTTGTGTTTTATCTGTCGTCCAGAACGCTGGACAGTGGGACCCATCGAGAGGTATATGTTGTATCTACGCCGTTCAGGGCCAACGGGCCCAACCGTGATGTATTTGTTACCCGAGCCATTCAGGACCAGTAGTCCCATTTGTTGCTGTAATGAGGCCCATTTACTGCTATAATGAGGCCCGTTTGATGTATGTGCAGGCCCATCATGAGGCCATTGTGATGTATTCATGGCCTATGGGCAAGGCCCATTGTGATATGTATTAGGCCCATAACGCGTTGCCCTTTCAATGTATTCGAGGCCCAGGCGCGTGGCCCATTTGATGTATATGAGAACCAAGTGTAGGGCCTACATGTTATGTATATGAGGCCCATGTGTAGGGCCCACCTGTTATGTATATTAGGCCCATGTGTAGGGCCCACCTGTTGTGTATATGAGGCCCTGTGTGATGTATGTAAGGCCCAGATAGCAAGGCCCAATGTTATGTATGAGAGGTCCATGGTAAGGCCCATTGTGATGTAATTCCGGCCCATTTGGTAGGGCTCATTGTGATATATTTTTGGCCTATATGTGCGGCTCATTGAGTTGTATATGTGACTCAGGAGTGAGGCCCTGTGTGATGTATGTGAGGCCCAGATGGCAAGGCTCGATGTGATGTGTGAGAGACCCATGCGATGCGGCTCACTGAATGTGTATATGGCCCTTATGTGAGGCCATGGGCCCACTATATATTATATTTGGCTCTATGTGGGCCACTCCTTGGGAGCAATGTTGGTTAAATGTCCACATTGATGGGCAATGGTGGTTGAATGCCCACATTGTGACCGATTCCAATTGACGTGACCGATTTTTCGATTATAATTATCGATCAATTTCGATTGCAGTGACCGATTGTTGATTGACGTGACCGATTTGCCGATTCTGACTAGCAATCGATCCCGATTGTCGTGACCGATTGCCGACTCTAATTGACATGACCAATTTACCGATTCTGATTATTGATTAATTTCGATTGTCATGACCAATTGCTGATTGGCGAGACCGATTTGCTGATTCTGACTATCGATCGATCCAGATTATTATGACCGGTTACCGACTCTGATTGACATGACCGATTTACCGATTCTGATTATCGATCAATTTCGATTGTTGTGACCGATTGCCGATTAACGTGACCGATTTGCCGATTCCGATTATCGATTGATTCCGATTGTCGAGGCCAAGTATCGAGACCGATTCAGATTTGTCGAGGCCGATTCCGATTGTCGAGACCGATTGTATAGGTCAATTTCAATTTGTCGAGGCCGATTGTATAGGCCGATTTACCGATTATCGATCGAGGCCGATTATCGTGGCCGATTACCGATTATGATTGTCGTGGCCGATTGACCGATTACCGATCGAGACTGATTATCGTGGCCGATTACTGATTATGATTGTCATGGCCGATTGACCGATTATCGTGGCCGATTGCCGATTATGATTGTTGTGGTCGATTGTCCGATTATCGATCGAGGCCAATCATCGTGACCGATTGTGGATTCCGATTGTGATGTATATTATACCCGTGTTTAATGCCCAATGTGATGTATATGCGGCTCGTATTTGAGGCCTATTATGATGTGTATTTTGCCCGTGTTTACGGCGCAATGTGATGTATATGAGGCCTATGTTATGAGGCCCATTGGGATGCATTTGAGGGCCAGATGATGGAGCCCATTGTGATGTATGTTAGGCCCGTGTGAGAGGCCCATTGTGACGTATATTAAACTCTTGAGTGAGGCCTATGATGTTGCATATTTAGCCCTTGTGTGAGGTCATGGGTCCACTATATGTTAGGATCTATGAGGGCCATTCCTTGGGGGCAATGTTGCTTAAATGTCCACATTGTTGAGGTCGATTATCGATGCCGGTTGTTGTATCGATTATGAGTATGTGACAGCATAACATCATAATACATGCCCATACGCATCATCTGCATGTTTGTTATGAGATGTGATTGACCATTGCATATGCCATAGGGCAGGTTGTTCGTGAGACTCCCTGATAGGCACAGATTATCTCACATGAGTACACGGTATGAGTAGGATTGATGCATGACTGGATTGTATGACTCATGCATCTTGCATTGTGTGTTGTGATTATTGTACGCTCTAGTGACATCAGGGTCGTAGCCTCCACATGTATTTCATGGATGGCCAGATGAGACACCGAAAATCTGTTCTACATGGGGTGTTATAGATATCCTTGGGTGAAAGTCCTATAACCCTCTTGGTTCCAGAGGTTGTTTCAACGTTTAGACCAAGTGGATGCATGAGCGCATGAGGGCTGTATACCGTTAGGCCGTATCTCCCACTGTGTCGTAGTCGGTTGGAAGGGGGTACGACCTTACCTGCTCGAGAGGAGGGGGCAATGCTAGGCTAAGTCTGACCAGCTCGAGGAATGGGTCTGCTATCGACGAGCCGGGCCTGATATTGGTAGGCAGATAGTGAGGTCTCTTTCACTCACCTTGTTGCGCGCGATGGGGCGGCAATTTGGTTTGGAGTGTAATAGACTCCGATGATTCCCTAGGAGAAATCGTATTGATATGTAGACTTATTGAGTAGGAATTGCATATTCATTCATTCACTATCCATTTAGGTTGGTGGTGCATAACTATTTGTTACGTGTACCTTCGCATAGCCAGGATTTCGGTTGGGCGTGCGACTAACCTGTGATCAGGAGTTTACCACATTAAGTCTGACTATCCAAATTTAGGTATGAGACTGGTTTGGATAGAAGTCCCTTGTGGTGGACCCCGTAGCCTGCGATACTATGTACTATCATCCCGACTTCACACTCCAGCATGGTCATTTCATTCGCACCGCATATTACATTGCATCCGCAGTACTTAGCATTTTGGGTTACTATGTTTCTGCACTTATATGGCCTAGACGGACTTAACAGGATTTACATATTACATTTTACCCTCGGCATCTGATATTTGGCTTACTGTCCTCGCATTGGATAGTTGATCTACATTGCGTCATCAGTATATGATATTGTTTTTATTATAATTTTGCATCGCATAGCCTAGAAAAGGCTGATGGTATTTATGGGCCTATTAACATGTGTTCACATTATTCTGATATTGTATGACTTATGAGCTTGTCAGTATTTCTGCTTACTCTGATTATTCTGATATTGCTTACTTAACACTTACCTTGTGCACACACTTACACTACCCTCTGAGCTTTCTATAAGCTTATGCATGATAGATGCGTGTAAGTGATATTAGGTTACAGCAGCGTGGAGCTTGGAGCATGTAGCTGTCTTCTGGAGCTTTGATTTTATTTTGACATATGTATTTCCCTTTCAGCATTGTATTCAAAGTTTATATTAATGGATATGTGATGATGATGTTGCTTTTGTGATTTGGGTATACTTGTAGTTATGCTTCTTATGAGACAAATGTACGTTAAAAAAAATCCTCCTTGTAGAATCCCAGAATCGGAACCTGGCATATGAACGCTGGGAGCCGAGAATGGGGTATTACGGAGGTTGTCAGCACCGAGTTCGGCGATCGGAATTCCTGTGAATCCAATTTTCGATTTTGGGGCGTGACACGGTTAGATTTAAGCTAGAAAGCATTTGAATGTTTGCTTAAGCTTGTTCGTATTTATGCTAAGTTAGTTTACATGGTAACACTTGAGTACTAAAAAGTACAGGGTGTTACAGAGGCACAGGGATACAACAGGAGTCCGTAAGAGTCGGTACGGGAGTGTGCTGAGCATCTTCTTTGCCTAAGGTTTGACCAGTTGGACTGGCTGGATATATGTTTCCAATCACATTCAGATTACGTATGGTTTCGTGATTTGTACCAAGCACAAGGGTACTTGGAATCGGACGAAGGCAGCAATCCCACAAATTTTGTGATCTTTTAAATAAGACATAGGAATGGAAGTGTTACAACATGCTCTCCTTTGACAACATGGATTAACTGTTGTAGGAGAAGAGTAAGTAGGCATACTTGAATCCGTTAGTGGACATTATATAAAATGTTGAGTACATAGGGAGAGAGCTCATTGCCAGTAACTTCACAAGGATAGACATTTGTACTAAAGATGTTGTGGAGTACTTTGAATGTTGGGTCTAGATACCTATAATGGAGAAAGTTTCTCTCATTTATGGAAACCATTAATCCATTAAACAGAGCTTGAGTCACTTCACCCCAAACTCCTAGTGAGTTCAGATTGCGTTCAGTCACTGAGATACGAGTAACTTCCAGACCCAAGCGACGACCTATCAGCACAGGGGTGACGCGTTTGGTCTGGTTCATAAACATGATACTGATGGATGGGGGGTCATCTCTAACTGTGTGGAAGAGCTTAGAAAGTGATGTATTAGGTCATATTGAAACTCATCACCTAGTTGATTATATTGTACCATCTATTCATTTCTAGAAGTAGATAAACCCCATAGGGTTCAATGCATGTACTAATGACAACCTGCTTAATCACTATTTCTTTTTCCGAAGATGAGTCTTTGGAAAGAGAAGAGATGGGGATAGGCTCGTGTCTCTTGGTTTTCTTACATTTGGAGGACTCTCCTTGTGTAAGAGCCTTACCTTTATCTTTAGCCATTGTTCAAGAAGAAGATAGAAATTTCTAGGAAAATGGCAGAAATCATAAGAGGAAAGACACACCCAAATCCAATCTATTGAAGAAAATGGAGTGGAAAGAGGGAAGATTTACCAAGATAGGAGTTGATTTGAACCTAAGAGGAGTACCACAACATCACCAAACCAGAATGAGAGAAGCAAGTAAATGGCCACCGAAAAGAAACCTGAAATGGGGATTTTCACACTCACCCGCATAAGTCAAAACCCTTTGATGTCATCAAAGTTGGTTCGATGACATTGAACATTCGGAATTTGATGTCATCGAGGAGGTGTTCGATGATAGCCAACAATGTCCGACGCTTCAGTTCTTGGTATGTCTTCGATGTCAACGAAGGATCATTTGGATCATCGAATGACACATCGAAGCAAAAGATTTAGAATTTTTAATGATTCGAATAGATCAAGGAGATGTACAATATAATATACCTACTTATCAACTTGTACACTCAACAAAATTTATACAAAAATTATAATAACTAAAATTATAAACATATCCTATGTTTATGTTCAAAAAGAATTTGGAGGCCTAAGGTCCTCAGATATATCATTAAGAACACATAGACCACCAAATATATCATATTGCACATATTCCAAGTGATCTGTGAACTAGCTCCCACACCTCATTTCTTTCAAAATTTTGGAGCTATCTTGTATAACCGCAATCCAAAATTCATCTTGGAGAGCTTCTATAATATTCTCGGGCTCAATTTTTGAGGTGAAGCATAGATGACTGTAAATACTTTCAAGTTGACATCAAGTTTTCATACTGAAATTAGGATCTCCAATGATTTGATTGAGAGGATAATCCTTAATGAATGGTATATTACTCAATGGCTAAGGTTCAAGAGAAGATGAGGATTTGTTATCATATTTACCTATAATGCATGAATCCACATCATCCTATATATCAATTGAAGGACCAGATTCGTTAAGAGGTTGGTCATCAACAACCACATTAATAGTTTCTTGAATAGTAAGTGTCCTCAAATTGTATCCTCTATAAGCATGACTAATAGGGGAATATCCTAGAAAAATGCCATCGTCACTCTTAGAGTCAAAGCTACCTAGTTGTTCTCTTTCTTTAAGAATGTAACACTTGCTACCAAAGACACAAAAACACTTTACACTAGGTTGTTTTTCATACCATAGTTCATGCGGGGTTTTGTTTAATCCTGCTCTGAGATATATTCTATTAATTATGTAGTAGATAGTGTTCACAGCTTCAGTCCAAAAGGTTTTGGCCATAGTTTTGTTGTTTAGCATAACTGAGCCCATTTCCTGTAACACCCAGTTTTTCCTCTCAACCACCCCATTTTGTTGTAGTGTTTTTAGGGCTGAGAATTCATATCGGATTCCATTTTCATCGTAGTATATTTAGAGTTGATCGTTCTTAAATTTCCCATCATGATCACTCCGTATACGTTTTGTACAATATCCTTTTTCATTTTGGAGTCGTTTGGCCATTTTCTGAAATTCTTCAAATGCATCGGATTTTTTTCGAAGAAAAGAGATCCAAGTGAATCTTGAGTAATCATCCACTACTACCAGAAAGTATCTCTTTCTACTATGGCTCTCAACCTTGGTAGGACCCACTAGATCCATGTGAAATGAGTCAAGTGGTTTGGAAGTTGTCATGGTGATTGTCTTTTTATGACGCACTTTAATTTGTTTTCCTTTAAGACAATCACCACATACAATTTTTTTTTCCTTCCTTATCTTAGGGAGTCCTCTCACTAATTTTGAGAGCTTAGCTAAGTTCTGGTAGTGTACATGTCCAAGCCTTTTGTGTCATAACTTGGACTCATTATTCACAGCCATGTGGCATCTTGTAAATAATACATTCTCCCTACTACTTCCAATTACGTAGTAGTTATCACTTATGCAAAACCTTTTCATAATGAGTTTTTCTGTATGGCCTGAGATCTTACATACATCTTTGGAGAATGTGACCAAGTGGTCTTTGTCGCAGATTTTGGGAAATGCTAAGGAGATTATGTTTTAATCCTTTTACACAAAGAACATCTTTAATCTTGGGCAATCTAGGGCCAACTATTGTTCCTTGCCCAATTATCTTGGTGGAGCTCCGATCTCCAAATATAACCGACCCACCATCAAATTCTTAATAATCACAAACATGGGTTTGGTCACCTGTCATGTGTTTAGAGCAACTACTATCAAGATACCACTTAGAACTATTGCCTATCTTAAGAGTAACATGAATTACTAGGCAATTGTTCTTATTTTTTTCTACCCATTTGGTGACAATCTTTCTTGGAGAAGGTGTTTTGTTTTCACCATGGGCCTGTTTGGATTTTTTAGGCAACTAAACCAGATTCTCTTGTTTCATTAATTCTTTAGTTTTCTAATTCAGTTGCGCTAGTTGATTTAATAACTCCTCCATCCTTTTTGTCATTTTGGGTGGAGTAGGATGTTTCCTTCCTTCATTTGGTATGTATTTTGAAGGACTCTTGATATTCTACATTGTTCTTCCAGTTAGTTTGAATTAACCAAAAAAGTTCAACCCAGAAGTGGAGTGAGACCTATCAAATGTAAGACATTCAAACTTGTAATGTCCTAAGTCTCCACATGAATGACAGATAGGACTGTCCCTTATGTTGCTTCTAGATGCAACATTTTTCTTAGTCATAGGTACTGCAGGAAGGGGGATAGATTTGCAACTTTCATATCCTAAGACTCTCTTATCCTTCTGTGTTCTTCCCATCCTTAGAAGTCTTTCTAGTTTTTCATTACTTTGAGAGAACCTATGACCAAGTTCGTCAGATTGTTTTGATTTTTCATCATCTAATCTCAGTTTATGATTTTTATCTTTCAAACGCATATTCTCAGATTCTAAGTGTTCAATCTGTTTGTTTAATTTTTGTGTTTTAGATTTAAGGGATGTTGTTATTCTTTCAAGCTTGTCATTTTTCGTATGGTATTGCTGAAGATCATTTATCAAGTGGGTATTGATTTCTAGAGTTTTATCTAGATCTTTTTATAATTGTTTGTTTTTATTTTCTGCAATACCTAGTTTCTTAAGGACACTAATGCAATGGATATAAAGTTGATCATAAGCATCATGGATGTTATCATTTCTTCTTCTTCTTCTTCATCATCATCATCTGAGGGGAGTGTCTCTTTAGCTTGTGGTTCATCCATTTCCTCATTGTCCTTTGAATTGGCAATGACAGTGGAGGTGAAGGCCATAAGTATTTTCAAAGACTCTTGGTCTCCATCACTTTCAGAATCGCTGGATTCAGAATTTGATTCATTAGTGTCATCCCATGTGGCTTCCATAGCCTTTCCTTTTGTCTTATTAGTAGGACATTCAGTGGATAAATGCCCATATTTTTAGCAATTGTAACATTAAGGCTCTTTGGACTTTCTAAAAGATTTGCCTATATGGCGTTTGTTGTCTAATTGTTTCCCTTTGTTGTTGTATGGTCTACCACGGTTCTTGTTAAAGAATTTTTTGAACCGTTGAGCCAAGAGAGTCACTTACACATCATCATCTTCTTTGTCACTTTCCTCTTCCTCTATCATAGTTATGTTCTTAGAGGCCTTGAGAGCATTACTTTTGGATTTTGAGGGTGGTTTGAAGTGTAGTTCAAAGGTTTGTAGGGAACCTACTAGTTCTTCTACTTTCATTTCATCGATGTTCCTACATTCTTCAACGATGGTAACTTTGGATTTAAAACGTTCCAGTAAGGATCTTAGATTCCTACAGATTTTAGATATTGGAATTTTCTCTCCTAGTCCACCCATGGAATTGCATATGATAATTAGTTTTGTGAAAAACTCCATAAATGTCTCATGTTCTTCCATTCTGATGTGTTCAAATTGTGATGTCAAGAGTTGTAGCTTAAATCTTTTTACTGTACTAGTTCCTTCATGAGTTGTTTCTAAAAGATCCCATGCTTCTTTTGAGGTTCCACACATGCTAATCTGATTGAAAACTTCTTGTGAGACCATATAGTAACTAACATTCATAGCTTTGGCTTTATATGTTTTTTTTTCTTTGTCATAAGTAGTCCACATCTCTTTAGATTTGGGTTTGGTGATAGTTGTGCCATTATCGGGTACCACTTGATCAGTTGGTGACACATATCCATTTCTAACTATTTCTCAAACATTACGATCTAGAGATTGCAGAAAATAATGCATTCTACCTTTCCAATATGCATAATTTGAACCATCAAAGATAGGAGATCTAGAAACCGATGATCACTCTCCTTTGGCCATAGTTTCCAACTTCAGTCAAGATCTCTCTCTAGGTTTTAAGCCCTTAAGAAGAACCCACTCTGATACCAATTGAAATTGCGGCATAACCGCTATACTAGAAGTATGGAATTAGTCAAAGTGTCCTGGGGGGGGGGGGCGGTTTGAATAGGACTTTTCTTAAATTCTGATCCTTAAGAGACAGATAGTGATTCTAGGGTATTAGGCATTCAAGAGATTCCGGTACAATGATTTTCTATTAAGTAAGTTGCTGGAAGATCCTTGAATGGTGAAGTTCATTCTCCAATCCAATCTATTGAATATTCAATGATTGCATTTAAGAAACGATTAAAGGATAAACTAACATGAGAAAAAGGTTTATGTTATTAGGTAAGCAATTACTCTCTCAGAGCTCACTCTTTTTCTCAATGCAAACTCTAAAAACAACCTTCCAAATATAAAGGTCAAAATCCTAACAGTAATAAAACGGGCAGAGTCTTTCTGCATTCGATGTCATCGAAGGCAACCTTCGATATCCTCGAGTGACAGTTCGATGACACGGGATTTTTGTAAAAAAATGTTTAAAGCTTACTAGACACTTTCTTGTCCTTATTCGATGTCATCGAACATGATTCGATGTCATGGAAATTTGAATTTTGATGTCATCGAATCAAGTTTGATTCCTCGAATTTTTAAGTGATTTTCCTTCAGAGCTTGCTAGACATTTTCTTGTCCTTTTTCGATGTCATCGAACGTGATTCGATGTCATCGAATCGAGTTCAATTCCTCAAATTTTCAAGTGATTTTCCTTCAGAGCTTGCTTGACATTTTCTTGTCTTTTTTCGATGTCATCTAATGAGATTCAATGTCATCAAAATTTGAATTTCGATATCATCGAATCGAGTTCGATTCATCGAATTTTTACTCCAAAATGTTATGTGGTTGCTGAACATCCCTAATCACTTTTTTGATGTCATCGAGTCACATTCGATGTCATCAAACAAGTATGTTCGATGTCATCGAGTAGTGTTTGATGACTCGAAGAAGGTAGAAAACTTAACAATATTTTCATATAAATTTCCAACTTAGTTTTCTATTCCCTAATCTATAAAACATATTTTCTTGTTGGTTTTTTAATAGATTAGAGTGTTTTTTAATGGGGATTATCTACCTGAGGTGTTTTGGTCATGGGATATAAGGTTTAATTTACCTATGAAGATCTTGATCCATCCACTTTGTTGAGTCTACATCTTGTAGTTCTTTCATATGGGGCTCACTAACTGACTGACTCAACCTTCACATTAATTGATAAATAAGAGCACTTTCATATTCCGATACAAAGTGTATCAGGAAAAAAAACAATGTTAAACGTAAAAAATAATTCAAATAATGGTTTTAGCAACATTCCGACTTGCGATGTGCCCCTTTTTAATGGAGTCATTGCACAGATTCAGGAATCCTTTATTTCTCCTCTTGTTCACCTGAAATAATGATCTTGAGGGATATATATTGAATTTTCGTAGCGGATCCCTATGAATAATGTAGGAATAACAAAACATGTATAGTCCTTAGGGGTAACTATGGGCAGAACAAACTCATTGTGCGGTGCATAAGAAGTCCCTATTGTACGCTCCTGGCGCAACAAATAATGCCTATGCACTTCTTCTTCTTCTTTCCCTGTAGTATACTTGAAGTACTTCAGGTGAAATCCCAGAGGTCTTTGAAAGTCTTCTGGAGCTCAGTACTTTCGAATGTCCCAAATGAGGAGGGGAGGGGGTATTTATAGACATTCACAAGTGTGAATCCTTGAACAGTGTGCTGCCTACTCCATTGTGTAGGCACGCTATAAGCTTATTATGCATTGCGCAATTGGTCTTCACCATGTTTGCGAACATTCCCATTGCATGTGCGTAACATCTCCTTTATGCTAAAGTTCACTTCTTCTCTCTTTCTTTTTCTTTTTTGTTTGTATCTTTATACCTTCATGATTTCTTCTTTACTGATTTTTATGCCCCAATAAACCCCCTATTTTGCATAATCTTTCTCCTAATTGTGTTGTATCTTTTTAAATCCTCTAATGAGAGTTTATAATAAGTCATTATTTCATTCATCCTTTATTCTAATTTTTCCTTTGACGAGAGTGTAAAATTCGATTAGCTCTGAATTGTTTGAGTTACGATGTACATAGAACCTTTTTGGCATAGTAGGGAATGGTTTACTTCTTTCAGCTCTTGGTATAAGTACTGTAAAATTAGAATGCAATATTTCCAGTTGTTTCGATGTCAACAATGTTAAAGGGGGCTGACCATGTTGCCTTAGATGTTTAGGCATGAAATGCAATAGAATTTCTTCTTTTTGTCTAATTTTTCATTCATTTTCATTTTCAAAACTTCCTTTTTTATTGCCTGTGGCCTGTCGCCTTTCAACATTATATTACTTTTGCTTTCTTCTTTACTTTCTTCTATTGCGAATTCACTATAATAACCTTTGTCTGTGAAGAAAGATTCTGCTTCTGTATATGGTTGTGTTGGCTTCTTTCTTATATTGAAGCCTATTCTTATAGTATTTGAAACATCAATGCAGAGTAGATGGCACGATACCGTACTGATGTATCCACAGTTTTCCCAGGAGGAGATTATACATTGTCACCTCATCAATTAGTAACACACGACATTCGTAATTAGATCTTTTTTCTCCATTATTAATGTAATTTTTCCCAAGGCGTGTCGACCATCTTGATTGAAGCCTTGAATCATCATCCCATTGGGGTGCAAATGAGAACGACGACATCCTAGCTTATTGAGCATATTAACAGTAACAAATTCATTATAGAGCCATTGTCTAACATTATCCGCTTGACTTGCTTTTCGCAGATATGACCAATGACCATTAATGGCTTATTATGTTCCTTATCATTCATCAAATCATTTTTAGAGAAGGTGATGACAGATGCGCAGTTATATACCTCTTTTAACGAGTCTATAAATTTGCAGAGGACAAATGTGTTTCTCTGCTTCTGTATTTTCCATTTCAACAAGTAATGTTTTTCTAATGCCATCATATGATAGGGCTTGAATCAATGTTCGTTGAAAATCTTCTGACAATCACAGTTCATCATATATACTCAACTGCGTAAGGATACCTTTCAAATGAGTCATGACGTATTAGGTTACCCCTTTGTTAATGATGTTTCCCTATTCAGTGACTCATTCATCTCTCCCTTTTCATGAATTCATGACGTCTCCGATACCTTATTTTGTATCACTATGAATTCGTATTTTCGAAGCAGGCTTGCTATCTTCTTTCTAGAACATAATGTAACCATTGTTGCTTTACATGCAGTTATCGGCGGTGGCTGGTTCATTTCGTCAACAGACTTGATAACGATCACATTGCAGTTTTCACTTTTCTGTTCTTCGCATTGCTGGCGTTCCTGCTTAATTCCTTCATATTCCTTTTCTTTATATGAGACTTTATGAATGGATATCATATTTATGATTGTTTTTCTATTTCTTTGTTTTCCTTTCTCCATTACGATTTCACCATTATTTATCATTCTTTGAAATATACTTTTCAATGTAAAAAAAAATTTCTGTGAGGTGACCTAAAAGGCGATGGTAGTAGCAATAATTCTTTTCCTTTGTCATTTTGAATTCTTCTGGAAGTTTAGATTGGGGTAACTCAATCGTCCTCATAGTCAATAATTGTTTCATCATTGACAAAATGTCTTCCTTTTCGAAGGCATATCCTTCGTGAAAATCATATGGTCTGGGTTGTTTTTCATTTGTCCAACCCCTTTAGTGATATGTATTTTCTCTTCTCTCCGTCCCAAGTTAGTTATGCTAGTCTTCTTTTCTCTTCTCTCGGTTAGCAATTGGACATAATATTGATGAATTATGAAAAAGAATTGGGAAAAAATGTGAATACTTGAGTGTAGATGAGACTGTTTATGTATTTTCTATGTGTGCCAACCTGTTGATAACTGTTTCCGACCCATCTCAATAAACGTGGATACACTCAAACAAGAAGACAGCTTGAAAATATATGTAATCATGTATGTTTTACTTCTCGAATTAAACCTAGTAATGTAAATGAGGCACTTATGAAAGTTGGATAATGGTCATACAAGATGAATTAAATCATTTTGTTAGAAATGACGTAAAGTATTTGGTTTCCAAACCTTCTGACAAACATGTGATTGAAACCAAGTGGATTTTCAAAAATAAAACTGATGAAATGGAGAATATTATAAGAAATAAGGCTCGACCGGTTGTACAAGGTTATACTCAGATTAAAGGTATTGATTACGACGAAGCCTTTGCACCAATTACGCATCTTGAATCAATCAGATTATTTATTTCCATTGCATGTCATAAAAAAAAAATTAACATATATCAAATGGATGTAAAAAGGGCTTTTCTAAACGGGGATCTAAATGAAGAAGTTTACGTTGAACAACCAAAAGGTTTTGAAGATCCCAAACTTCCCGATCATGTTTACTGTTTTAAAAAAGGCTCTTTATGGTTTAAAACAAACTCCTAGAGCATGGTATGAAAAGTTCACTAAATTCTTACTTAGTTATAATTTTGCTATAGGTAGTGTTAACAAAACTCTATTTATCAAGAAATATAATGATGATATCCTAATTATTCAAATAAATGTTGACAATATTATCTATGGATCTATGTGCGATAAGTTATCTACTGAGTTTACAGATCTTATCAAATCCAAGTTTAAAATGAGTAGGTTAGAGAAATAAAATATTCCTTGGATTATAAGTCAAACAGCTTAAAGATGACATATTCATCTCTCAGACCAAATATGCATTGAACCTTGTAAAGAGGTTTGGTTTTGAAAATTGTAAGAATTTTAACACTCTTATGAGTATGACTCTTAAACTCTCAAAAGATGAATCAGGTAAAAGTGTAGACTCTCGACTATAACGCAGTATGATTGGCAGCCTCCTTTATTTAACTACTATTAGACTTGATATTTCATTCAGTGTTGACATTTGTGATAGATATCAATCGATTCCCAAAGAATCTCACTTATCCGTTGTCAAATGGATAATTAGATATGTTGCAAGTTCTACGAATTTAGGCTTATGGTATCCACATGATACATCTATACAAATTGCAAGTTATAGTAATGTAGACTAGGCATGAAATGTAGATGATAGAAAATCTACCAATGGTAGATGTTTCTATGTTGGAAAATGCTAGTGTCATGGCTTAGCAAAAAACAAATTTTCGTTTCTCTTTCTACTGTAGAGGCTGAATATATTGCCATAGGGAATGCTTGCACTCAGCTAATGTGGCTGAGAATAATGCTAGCTGATTATAGAATTATGCAAAATACGATGACATTATATTGCGATAATTCAAGTGTAATAAATATCTCTAAAAATTCAATTCAGCATTCTCATGTAAAACATATTGATATAAGATATCACTACATTCAAGAATTAATTGAAGATAAGACTATAATGCTGTAATACAATCAAATTGAGAAGTAGCTTGCAGATATACTGACTAAGCCGCTTGATAATGTTAAAATTTCAAATCTAAAGCATGATATTGGATTGTGTATTGTTAAATAATTTTTCCTTTATATTTTTTTTGTTTATTTGTAATTAAGAGATGCATGAAAAGAAAATTTAAAAATAAAAATAAACTTTGAAAAAAAATTAAAAATTAAATTTTTTGGGGATTTTTCGGCCAGCCCATTGATGACCGACAAATTCAGCCAGCCAAGCACATGCTCGGGCTAGCCGAAGTGCACGCCGATTAAACAAAAAGGGAAAAACTCCAAAAAAAAATTCATTCTATTCTTCTTCTTCTTCGGCTCGCTGGTGCTCCATTCAGCCAAGCCATCATCTCAACTCTTTAGTAAGTGGCTTTATTTTAGTTTTCTTCAATATTTAGGTTGTCCATTTCTAGATTTGCAAGTTTGTATAGTTTTTCTTCATCTTGAAACCCTTTTTTTACTTGGGTTTTCCTAAAAATCTGATCTACATTCTTCCCTGTATTTTTCTTTTAATTTTTCTTATGTTATCAAATGGAACAAATAGCTAAAAAAATCTATATGTAAGGCTCGAGCTAGTCCATCTTCCTGATCAACCGCTCTTGGTGTGCGGACCCTATGCTCACCAAGGATGACCTAGAAAATGTTTGGGATTTCTGCACGAGAAATATTATTATAAAAAGATCAGTGAATCTACCATATTGCTCGTTCTAGTCTTATACAAATTCTTTCCGAGGTTGGATGGGAAATTTTTTGCATTGGGGCGGGACGACTTATCGGTTCGTTGTGCAAGGCATGGTTGCCTCTATTTGTCATGTCTCTCTTGAAGAATTAAGTTTCTCAATTAAATTTCTAGAGGCGATAATCATTATTATGCCTTCCATTATCTTTGCTTTAATAGACATTGACATAGCAGATGATGAAATTGCAATCGCAACACTTTTAGAGAAAATGACGAACTCTGAAAAACAGTCGATTACAAGGGCATTGTGTGGTTTCAATGCGGAATGGCGGTCCGATAACGCCTTACCCTCTAACAAGTTATTTTTCAAATACTGCGTCCTACATCGCATCTTTACATCAAATGTATATCCTATATGTGGGAATAAGAATGATCTTGCTCCCTTTATGCTTCGTGTCTTCCATGCCGTTGTCATAGGTATTCATATTTGCTTACCTTCTTTGATTTATTACGTCAACATTCAATTTAGTTTACATCCTAAGCATAGGTCGATTCCATTTGGACATCTTATGTCTTATCTTGCATTTCACTGTTTGAGGCATCAGAATCTAAACTCCCCTTCAATAACTCGAATTTGAATATGATGAACCTCACTCCATTACCTGAACAAAGAGAAGATCGAGAAGAACGTGAATAGGCAGACACTACCATAGATGATATCTTCAATGAACTAGAAGATTCAGATGATCCAGCTACCTCTGACTATCATCCGTCTTAATTTAATGAGAGGTTATCTGCATTAAAGGAGAAGGTTGATGCACTGTAAGTATCTAGACATCATTAGTCCAAACTTAAAAATCTACTATGAAGTATATGGAAAGTACTTCCATCGAATCAATCGGAGTTTGTGGATTAATGATTCTTCGATGCCTGCACCATCTTCCTTAAGGTCAGATTGAGCTAATTTTACTTATTTTCTTTACTTATTGTAGATCTGTACTAAACTATATTTCATTAGTTTGCGTGGATATTTTCATGATTTATTTGGCTATTTTATACACTATCTCATTCAATGTTCTTTATCTCAATGTTTTATTCTAGATGTTTGGATTTTGATGTTATCCTTACTTATTGATATTCATGATTGTTGATATTCTTGTTATTTTACCTTGCTTTGATATGCTTCTTGATATATCATATAATTTGTTCTTCCTTTATCAACTTGTGCCAAAAAGGGGGAGAAAATAGTGTGTATTGGGTGGAATGAATGTGCTATATATTATTTTGTGCATATTATATGTTGTATTTCTCAGGGGGAGCATCAGTTGTGCACATCAATTAAGAACAATTGGTTACAAGGATGATTATTAAATCTACATAGGGCAGTTTCAATATTGCGAATCTTGTAAACAAGTGGGATCATAAATATTAGTGGATGTATTATGTATGTTATGTGTTTTGTCACGAAATTGACAAAGAGGGAGATTAAAAATGCTTTTATGTTTAGCACACATGGATTGTCAAATTTCATAAGACAAAAGTGCTTCACGTCAGATTGTAAGTTTGGAATCACAACAGAATCACAACTACTCTACATGCCTGAAGATCAGCTCAAGATCAACTTATGATCAGCTCAAGATTAGCATATCATCTTAAGATCAACTTATGATCAGCTCAAGATTAGCATATCATATCAAGTAGTCATCGCTCAATTTCAAGACAAAATCAATTCAATCTTCAAGACAAGTTGTCCCATATATTTGTTAAAAACATGGGTGGTATGACCCTATAAAGACCCTAGGTTAGGATTTTTCAAAAAGTCATTAAACTTGGCTTTTAACAGTATTTTTGCTCTAGAATTTGGACAGCTTAACATCCTCGATTTACCTAACTTCAAGTCTGGGTAAAATAACAAATTCTATTGAAAATTTGACCAACATAAGTTTTAATTTAGCTAGCCTAAGCTTGAAATTCGGCTAGCCTGAGTGAGTTCAAATCAAATTCTAGCAATGCAAAATTTTGATTTTTGTGGGAATTCAGCCAACCGAAATTAACCTCAGGCCAGTCGAATTTTGGATAAATCTTATCCTACGTGATCCGATAGCCGTTGGAATGAATTCAGTGGAAACTGGCTAGCCGAAGCTAGTCTTAGGCTAGCCAAATTTTCAATATCTTTAGCTATAAATAGAGGTTTTCTCTCATTCTAAATTACAATGAAAAATCCCTTTTAACGTTCTACAAGTGAGAGAGAAGCTCAGGTCCTTGACAAGCTAATAGCGTAGTATTTATAATTTAATTTTTAGCTTCTTCAATTCCCTTTTTCTCAAGATCATTTCAATCTTATTCTAAAGAGTATTCTATACTCTTTTTGAGATCTAAAGAGAATTGAACCAAGTAGCATTTGGGTTTTTCATTTCTAAAAATTTATAGAACCCAATACTCTTTCTTTTGAGTGAATATTGTGAAAAGGCCTAGCTATATGTCCTAGAGTGGGGGTGAATAGGACAATGCCAAATAAAACTTATAACAGCGAAATTAAAAAGAATATGATAGCCAAAATAAATCACAATGCAAGAAAGTAAAATAACCTCAAAATTCAGATCTTGAGAGGTTGATACAAATGTTGTTCTAAGGACAACCTTACACCAAAAACCAGAGTTTATGGTAGGACAACCTTATTTCTAGAAAGATCTTTGTATCAAATCTCAAACCAAAGAGGAATATAGAAATAAATACAAACTGAATTAAAATAAATTGTAATCATAAATGTATTGTTCTAGGGACAGCCATACACCATAAAAATGGCAGGGCAACCTTACTGGAACAACTTTTAAAGGAAATTGAATATCAAGCTGATAAAAGAATAGCAGAAAATAAATTCTAAACTATTACAAAATTCTCACAATGCTTGAAGTAAATGATTACAACATTCACCACCATACATACATCCCACAAAAGAATAATTAAAGATCAGAAGTATAAATCATTCAACCACAACACAAGGGATTATAGTGGTTCGCCTGTGTGTTCACCAACTATTAAACAACAGCCACACAGAATGCTACTCTACTCCTAATATCCTCACACAGGGGATATTAGCGTTCACTAACAAAATAGGTTTTCCCAGGTTCACCCAAAACCTTTACAATTGTGTCTTTGTCTGTGGGCTTACACAATTAAAAAACCCCACTTTTGAGTTTTCCTGGCTCTCCTCAGATAACCAATACAACAAGATTTTTCTAGCAAATCTTGAAAGAAACCAAAACAGAAAGGAATTTACAACTAAATGTAAAATACCTGATTATCTCCTTCGTTGTAGCAGCCTGGTAGAACCAAATCAGAGTAGATGATTTAATGTCCAAGTTCAATGTCCAGTACTCAATTACAATGGTTCTAATTCTAATAGATTTTAAATTAAACCAAATAGGGCTTGCCTTAATTGATTTTGATTCCAAAGAAAGGGAATAACAATTCCTCTTATCAAATTAGATTGGAATAGCAGAAATAAAATCAATTAAATAAAGCTAAGGAAAGAGAATATTAAATAAGCACACTTAGCTTAGATGGAGCACAGAATTATCTCTCAGAAGTTCGACGAAGATTGGCTTGAATGGATTAATTAATTCGATGATTTCTTCTGAGATTCGTGCACTATTTATAGGTGAGCAAATCACGTCTTCGACTGGTCTAGGGAGCTCTTCGACTAGTCGAAGCAATAACAGATATTTGAAAAATCAGGCGCGATAAGCTCTGACCGTTCTACGACTGGTCGAAGGTCTCCTTCGACTGGTCGTAGGTCACCTTCGACTGGTCGAAGAACCTGAAAAACATCGCTGGATTTTGAGTTGAAGATTTTCGACTGGTTGAAGATGCAGTCAGCACTGTTCCTTCGACTGGTCGAACAGATTCCTGGACTAGTCGAAGCCTAACAGATTTTATCCGAAATTTGTAACAAACTCACGACTGATCGAGGAATTTCTTAGACTGGTCGAAGCAACTCTAGGACTAGTTGAAGAACAGACCAAACTCATGTAGAATAAACATTCGACTTATGTATCCAAAATGACCTACTTCTAAGGTCAACCTAAGGTCAGTCAAACCTCAACCATGAAGTAAGGACATTGAAACATTAGGAACTAGTGACCTTGAAGTATAAGCCTTGAAGTCTTGATGTAGTTCAATCTTGAAACCTTGATGTAGCTCAATCTTGAAAGTGTCTTAAGTTCTTTACAAACTGCCTTGTACTCTTCTTAAAGTCTTGCAGCTTGAGTTTTGTCTTGTGAGCAGTTCTTGCATTCAAGATTGATCCTTATACTTGTGAGCTTTGCTTGTTGTGAGCTTAGCTTGTTTATGAATGTTGATCCTTGAGAGAGCTTCACTTATGCAAGTTATATATAACAGTGATTTTGGCACCACAAATTTGACAACAGACAGGGATATAAACTATAGCACCTACATATTGCCTCCTCTACTTTTAAGAAAGAAGTTCTTCTGCTACAAGGTTCTAATGCATCTTTGATTCTATGTTTAAAGATAAGTTTTTTACTACTTTATTTCATTTTAAGTTTGTTTGAGATAGCTTGTGAAAATCTCAGGGGTTTTTATCTGTAATAACCCGTCTAAATTACAAAAGGAGTTTTTATTGTGATAGCCCATCAAAATCAAAAGGAACTGTAAAAACCTCGTTATAGTGAAAGACAAAATTACGAGGGTAGTAATTTTGGGAGTGGAGTAAGTGTGGTTGTTTTGAGCACCAAATCAACAATAAATCTTTATGCCTTGTGGTGAATACTTTATTCTTTTGATGGTGGATGTTATGTATTTTCATTCTTGGGGTGAATGTTGTAATCATTTCATATTCTCTTACTAGTTTGAAAGATTCATTTTAAAGACATTCGTGAAATAAGGTTATCCTACGAATCATTTAGAATCAAGGTTTTAATAATCAGGTTGTTGACATTTTTATATTCTTTATATATTCAACATTTATTTTGATTATTTGGTATTGTCCTATTCACCCACCCTCTAGGACATTAATAGCTCTCTTTTTCAATTTGAATAAGATATACTTTATAATGAAGATGAAGAGGAGGATGTTCCAGTTTAGAGTCGCTATTTTGGCGCGATAGCGACACCATTTGATGGTGATAGTTCTTTTGATGATTTTTAAGTCATTAATGAATAAGATAAACTTCCCTAGCAAAGTCACCATTTTATTTCGACAAGAAACAAATATATTTTGATCGGGGATATCTTACTCAATAATAACAAAGAAATATAAGAGAACAATTATCATCAGATATTTTTATTGATTTCAAAGTTCATTTACATCCTCGTATTTCCCTTGATTCCAATACAAAATATATTTAATAAATATAACAATAACATTAGAAATCATTCAAATAATGATTTTGACAATATTTCGGCTCACAGTGTTTTTGTCTATATGAAAGAGGGATTGCGTGGATCTGAGAATCCTTCAAAATCCTTAATTCTTCTCTTTGATTTGCCTGATATGATAATCTAGAAGGAAATAATCCAATTCCATTGGAAATCATCATCTTTTGTGAAGATCCGAAAGAACACACTTATGAAGATGGTTCACTGCGCGTGCAATAGTCTTATTGCGCGCCGTGCAATGGAGACCTGCTGCGCTTGCTAGCGCAACAGTGATTGTTCCCTACTTTCTTCTTTTTCTTCTCCTTCTTCCTCTCTCTCCATACAACCCCTAGAGGAGATAGAAGAGGCCTTAGAGAATTCCTGAACTCTCTGGAAATCTTCTAAAGACCTAAACTTATGATAAATGAAATGAGGAGGGGAAGGGGTATTTATAGGCATTCACACGTGTGAAGCCAATTTCCGCACAGCCACTCGTCATTGCACGAGACTCATAAAGCATGTATTACACGTCGCATAATGGACCAACGAATGGTTCACAGAACAGGGTTGTTGTGCGCGTGCAATGGCTCTGCACCGTTTTTATCATGTAAATGTTCTTTTCTCCTCTTTGTCTTGTTCTTTGAATTCCAATCTTCCACAACTTTCTTCTCTGATTTTTTATGCTCTAACATAGCCATGTTCATCACATTGAAAAATCTTCATTCTCTTATTAATTAAATTATCAATGAAGTTCTTAAAAGAAATAAGCGGTCAAGAAAATCAGTTTCATGAACTACTAGAAATAACAAAGCGAAACATTAATAATCATTTATAAATGACCAATTGTATCTATACCTCATTCGAGAACCACAAAAGAGACCACCCTCATCTAAGGAACCTTATTTAGCTCCCCAACCTCACAGTCCAATAACCCAGAGTATCAAGGAACTGACTTAGCTGATGGATTCCCCCAGACATGCAGCAATAGCCAAGCTAGGCAATCAGGAAACAGACAAGACAAGGGGCCTCCAAGGGCGATCTAGATCAGTAGGTAGCTCTTCGTTGAGGTATCCTGAGAGCAATGAGGGAAGGGAAGTGCCTCCTTACTGGAGTAACCCCCTTTCATATGTTCCTACCATATTATGGAAATTTGGAGGGTTGTGAATACAAGTTATATTATGGATGGATGATGTCCTAATTTGGAATGCACGTGGCCTGGGCAATGCACCCACCATAAGGACAACTTCAAAATTCATTAGAAAGAAAATTCCATGGATCATGGCAATCATTGAGCCAATGCTAAGGAAGAGAAGAGAATGGGCATATGCCTTAAGCTAGGCTTCCACTCGTCCTTATCCAATGTCAATTCAGGGGGAAAATTTTGGGTGTTTTTCAAAAATAATTTGAATATTCTGACTTTCTCTGTTACTAACAAGATGTTATCTATGGAAATTTGCTTATAGAATTCCCAAACTCCTATCTGATTCTCCATAGTTTACACACATTGTGACAAAATCCAAAGGAGGTTCCTGTGGGAAGACATGGCCTCCATATCTAGATCATCGCAAGGGTCGTGGGCTATGTGCTGTGACTTCAATGCGCTGACAGGAGGTTCAGAAAGGAGAGGTAGAAAAAATCTAGACATTGCCATTTCTAAGGAATTCGCGTAAGCTATCAATACCACTGGACTGCTGGATGCAGGCTATACAGGGAATAAGTTCATGTCAAGGGTCAAATATTGCATATTATCTCCCAATTATATCTTGGTTTTATGAACATGATACTACTTAATGTCCTATTTTACTCATGTTTGTGTTGCAAGGTGAATTTAAGAGCTTGGTTTGGAAAAGGTGCTAAAAGCATGAACTTGATGCTCAAAGATCACCAAGGAAAGGAATAGATCTTAGGAGACCAAGATTGAAGAATTCACATGCCAAAATCCAAGGAAACCAAGTGATGAAGGAAGAGAATCAAAGACTTGAAGTGACAAAAAGGAATCCTGAAAAGTCTAATTCTGGAAAACTGACAAAATCACCTTCAATCATATCAAAGGTACTTAGATGCATCAAAGATCATATCGAAGGTACTTAGATGTATCGAAGGTGGAATTGAAAATTGTAGGATTTTTAAGCCAAACTCGCTGGATAGTTCTCGACCAGTTTCAATGATATCAAAAGACCTTTGATGCATCGAAGCTTATATCAAAGATCATATCGAAAGACCTTCAATACATTGAAGTTGTTACGCGTATTTTATGTGGACTGCGCAACTTTAAGGCTGTTTCTAGATTCTTCCAAGTCGGTGCAAAAGGATGTGTTGCTCAACTATAAATAGGAGTCCCCAGGGCATCCCTAGGTATCATTTAGGGTTTGGAGGAGCAAAGAACAAGGATGAAGAGTCGTCACCAAGAATTTTTCTTCCTTTCTTCCTTAGTTTTCATGTTTTCTTCTAGGGTTTTAGATCTAATCATGTCTTTGGTTTGCTAAACCTCTTAGCTAGGGCTAAGAGGTGAAGCTTGTAGTGTGATGGGATGTTTTTATTACTTTGATTCATGTTTATGTTAAAATTACTTTGATTCTAGTTTGATATTTAAAGAATACTTTTAATTTTTAATGATTTATTGTGACTTAAATTACAGTAGATATGCAATAGCTTTGAGTATCTTCTTTTCCTGTTTTGAGATTATGGGATTGTTAAATCCTGTTATTTGCCATCATCTCATGGGCATGGTTTGGTGATGAAATTCCTGCCAATTATCATAATTCTCCTCTTTGAGAATTATGTTAAAGGAAGTTTAGATTTGATCTTAATTGATATATCTTCCAATTAGATATGATAGGACTCTAATTCTGATTGTGTTACTTGAATCAAGTAAGGAATCACCCTGATTACTACAAGTGGATACTTGGAAATGCTAGTTCCCACCTTTGAATTCTTAAGTTTCTAACTAAATACTTCACAATTATTTCCTTTTTATTCTCAATTTAGATTTGGATCTTCCTCTATTTTTTATTCTAGTTACTTTCAGAATACACACGAGATTAGTACCTATGGATTCGACCTCAGTCTTATAGAGATTATTACTACATTGCGACCCTACACTTGAGGTTGTGAATAGTTCACCTGGAGCAATAACCAGCAGGACAATTCTTGGGTCTAGGCAAGACTAGATAGAGCTCTTGTCAACATCGACTAAGCTAACTTCTTCCCTCGATTTAAGGTGGAACATCTTCTGAGGGCCAACTCCGATCATGCTCCGATTCTACTATCTTTGCCCCATGCTTCTCCCACTTCGGCTAGGCCTTTTAGGTTCCAGAGGATGTAGACACTTCATGAACCCTTTCTCCAGGTGGTCTAGCTCACCTAGGAGGGAAAGGAGGACACTCAGCCCATGATTAATGTCCAACTGAAACTTAAGCAAGCCCTCAAGGTATGGAACAAGGAAATTTCGACAACGTCCACCAACAAGTTAAGTTGGCAGAAGAATCCCTAGTGAACATTGAACATCGAATGCATAATTCAACTGAGGAGGACCTCTAACATCAATTCATTGAGGCCAAATAGCATCTGGCCCACATGGAACTCAGGGAAGAAATATTCTAGAAGTAAAAGTTAAGAATTTCATGGCTTCAAGAGGGGGACAAGAACCCTAAATTCTTTTATGCTTCCGTTTCAGATAGGATGAGGAGAGCGAAAATCAGGTTGATCGAAGTTCAGCAGAGGAAATAGTTTAAGATCCAAACTCCATTAAAACGAAAACAGTGAAATTCTTCGACTCCTTACTCAGGTCAGAGGTCTCAACCCCACCGTTTAACTTTTATCATTCTATTCCAAGACTTCTACCTACAGAGGATAATGACATCTTACTAGCCCTTCCCTCCCTCCAAGTGGTCCTCCAAGTGGTCAACGCTCTTCCTAAAGGCGGGGCTCTAAGCCTGGACGTATTTATCAGGGCTTTCTTTGCTACTTGCTAGCACTTAGTCAGAAAAGACCTCCATAAAGCGGTGATTCACCTGTTCCAAGGGGGAGACATGCCCTGAGCATTCTCATCTTCACTCATATGTATGATTCCAAAATCTACAACCCCATCTTCCTTATCAGACTTCCGCCTGATTAGCCTCTGCAACTGCATTTACAAGATCTCTAAGTTTGTAGCCTCCAGATTGAACCAAGTGCTATCAACGCTGATCTCCCTCGAGCAAGGTGCCTTCATCCAGGGAAGATCGATAACAAAAAACATCGCCCTTGCGCAGGAGATGTTCAGAGGTATTAACAGAAAGGTTCGATGAGGTAACATTGTATTGAAATTAGACTTGAAAAAAGCATATGATAGGGTTAAGTAGAACTTCCTTAAACAAGTCCTTAGATGCTTCGACTTCAGCGAAAAATGGGTGTCCCTGGAAGAAAAATGATGGGAAAACAACTAGTTCTTGGTGCTCATAAATGGTGAAGAAGTGAGATATTTCAAGTCCTCTAGAGGCCTCCACCAGGGAGACTCGCTATCGCCAAGTCTGTTCATTTTGGTAGCAGAGGTCCTTCGTAAGGGTTTCAAGTCGTTAGTGAATAGGGGTTTGTGTCATCCATTCAAGCTCAAGCAGGGTTGCTCGCTCATCTCCCACCTCTACGCAGACGACACCCTCTTGTTCTTGAATGGGGGAAGTTTGTCCCACTGAGCAATGAAAGAATTCCTCGAGTCATTCCAAATTACATCCGGACAGCTAGTCAACTGTGGTAAAAGTTCCTTCTTCTGCTCTGACAAGTTGCCAAGGCCAGGATAAGGGCGATAGAGCATTTCTCAAGGATCCGAAGGTCCTCCTCCGGGGCCACCTATCTGGGAGTCCCTATTGTCAGGTGAAGGGCTAAAAGAGTGGACTTTCTGATATTGTAAAATAGTATTGAGGCCCATATCAGTGGTTGGAAGGCAAGATATCTCTCTCAGGCTAGTAGGACTACTCTAATCTGCCATGTGCTCAGTAGTATCCCGGTCCACATAATGACTGCCTCCCCTATTCTGCTCCAAGTCATGGCCAAGATGGAGAAAAGCTTGGCAAACTTCTTCCGGGGCTAGTCAGATGGGAACAAAAAGCTTGACAAACTTCTTTTGGGGCTAGTCAGATGGGAATAAAAAGCTTCGTTAGATCGGTTGGCAAAGAATCTCCAAGCCCAAGGTGAAGGAGGTCTGGGAATTAGGAACCTCAAAGAAGTAATGAAGGCTCTTCACCTCAAGCTAGCCTGGGCAGCCAAGTTCGGACATAGAATCAGTCAATGGGTAACACCGATGAAAGCAAAGTACCCACGCGACCTCCAGCTCACAAACGATGGTCCTTTTGCCTCGGTTTCCCCCTCCCCAATGTGGAATAGCATCAGATCCTTATTTCAATTCTTGGAAGGTGTTGTTCAATGGCAAGTGGGTCAGGGAGAGTGCAACCTATGGTGAGACAACTGGTTTGGCCTAGGTTCGCTAGAACAACGGGCAGTCAGGCCTAATCTAAAGAAACTCCAATCCATGAAACTTCAAGATTTCTTAGGTCCCGTCAACCCCTCTCCCCCATCCTTGATATTCTCCTACCTTCCCCAGGAGGTGGTGGACTTTGTTTTCTAAGGTGGTTTCTGTACTTCAGCTGACCCCGACTCCTATTTTTGGCCCCTAGAGTCGTCAGGAAGTTTCTTTATTAAATCAACTTGGCAGGCCTGCAAAATAGGCGGGTGGAGGAGAAGCTCAGTGAACTAGGTTTGACATTCTAAAATGCCCCCAAGATTTTCATCTTTGTATGGAGACTGCTGCAAGGTGTTATTCTGACATAAGGAAGAGTTCAATCTAAAGGTATCCTCCTAGCGTCAAAGTGTGCGTGTTGTGGGGAGTCTCAAGATCAACAGCCATCTGAGGAATCATTATCTAATCTTTTCCAATTTAGCAACCTGGCAAAGGCAGTTTGACACCACTTTGGGGCCATTTCGGCATTGCAGTAATGGAGAATCAAACCGTGGAAGATAGACTACGTGTTTGGTGGCTCGCCCCATCTCCTAGGGGCAGTATTGCAACCTTGCATGGGCTGCCCCCAACATCATTCTTTGGGAAATTTGGAAAAGCATAAATGAAGCCAAATTTGATGATATCACAATTTTGCCCTCAAGAACAATATATCGAGTATCCTGGTGGATTAATGCACTTAGTCATGGCCTACCAAAGCTAAGATATAGTTCTATGATTAATGATCTCACTTTCAAGGCCCTGGGGATTACCACTTTGTCCCCACAAAGGATGATAACACACCTAGTGAAGTGGAGATCACCACAAGCTGGTTGGAGCAAGCTAAATGTCGATGGGTTGGCTAAAGGTGGCTCACGCTTGGCTGGAGGAGGAGGTATTTTTAGAGGAGAGAAAGGAAATTTTTTATTGGTTGGCTACGGGTCGGGCTCAAATAACATTGCGGAGCTCAGGGCGGTATGGAGCGGTAGGATCTTCAGTCTGAATATGAGACTGCCAAAGGTGGAAGTTGAATCCAACTCCAAGCTTTGTGGTGGATTTATTGAATGGAAAGTCCCAAGCAAGTTGGTGCTAGAGGTACTAGGTTTCCCGGATTGAGAAAATTAAGGCTAAAGGTCAGTTTACATTCTATCATGTACTGAGAGAAGAGAATGCCCCGCCCAATGGTCTAGCATGCGTGGGGAGTGATCAATAAGCCCCTTTCCTTTTCCGACAAACTACAGATTTCCCGCCTCAGATTCGTGGTCTAATTTTGCTTGATAGAGTTGGGTTGGGTTACATTAGGCAGTCCCCTCTGGGATGTAGAATCCTAACGCTGGACAATCCGTTGTTTTTCTTTTCTGGTTCCTTATGATAGGCATCCTCGTGATCCTCTTTTCCAAGAAGTTGCCCGAATGTGTACAAGGCGATGTAAAGTCTTCCTTATATATATATATGTATATATATATATATATATATATATATATATATATATATATATATATATATATATATATATATATATATAAGGAAAAGGTACTATACGCTCGACCTTTCGTTGTTGGAAGATCATGTGCTAGAATTTTATGTGGGGCCCACTATGATGTTTGTGATAAATTCAACCCGTCTATCCGTTTTTTAAAATCATCTAATGACATGTGACCAAAAATGAGTAGGATTCAAAAATTAAATGGGACACATGAAAGGAAACAACAGGGATTTAGTTACCACCGTTGAAACATTCATATGGCTACAAAAGTTTTGTATTGGTTTATGTTCATGGTTTTTTCATTTCATATCAGTGAAAATGACCTTATAAACGGTTTGGATGGAATATAAACACTAAGGTGAAGCCTAGGAAGGTTTCAACGGTAAACATTCTTTTCTATCGTGTTTCATCTTGTATGGCCTACTTGAATTTTGGATCCTCCTCATTTTCAGTATAATGTCCTAAAATGATATCTAAAAACGAATGGACGGGTTGGATTTCACACAAAGATCACAGTGGGCTCCACACAATCCTTTTGCGAATATTAGCCGGAAAGGCTTTAGTAGGAAATCCGCTTCCGTTGGCGTACTGGCTACTCCCCCGCCACTGCAAATGGCGAGTGGTTGGTGCTATATGGGCCCCACCATGTTGTATGTGTTTCATCTATGTCTTCTATATATTTTTCTAGATCATTTTGTGGTAATGAGACAAAAAATGGGGTATATCCCAATCTCAAGTGGACCAAATTACAGGAAATAGAGTTGAATAGGTGTCGACCAGTAAATTTTTTAGGGGGGCCATAAAAGTTTTGGATCAAGTTGATCTTTGTTTTTTCCTTCACATGGGTCCGCATGACCTAATCAATAGTTTGGATGTCAAATAAACAGTGCAGTGGGCCTTAGGATGATTTTAAGCATGAGCATCACTCGCCACACTTTTCTATGGTTGGGTCCACTAAAGCTTTTGATCTGCCTCATTCTTTCGATAATGCCATAATATGATCTCTTAAAGTGGATGAACGGTGTGGATATAATACATACATCATGCTGGGACCCACAGAACTTTGTGACATGACTTCAGCTACTCATAGAATCTAGGAGTAAAGTGCGTGCGTATTACAGTAGGTTTCCTGACAAACGCGAATTAGCTGGTGAAGGGTTGAGTAGCCAAACTCGCTGCAGAAGACACGTCATCAAATTTTGTGGGCCCACCACAATATATGTGTTGTATCCACACTGTCCATCCATTTGGAGAGATCATTTTAGGGCATGATACAAAGAATGGGGAAGATCCAAAGCTCGAGTGGACCCACCATGGAAAGCAGCGAGGATAGTGACGACCACCATTGAAACCTTCCTAAGGTCCATCATGATGTTTATTTGAGATCTAACCTGTTCATGTGTTAACGTAGACATGAAATACAGAAAGTTCAAATATTAGCTTGAATTAAAACTTTTGTAATGCTTAGAAGTTTTTAACGGTGGGCGTCACCCTCTCTGCTATTATCTGCGGTGGTCCATGTAAGCTTTTGATCTGACTCATTCTCTGGATCATGCCGTAATATGATCTCTCCAAATGGATGGACGGAGTGGATACATAATATACATCATGATGAGGCCCACAAAACTTGGTTACGTAACTTCAGTAGCAAGTCCCGCTACCCGACCTGTCAGTAGCTAATCTGCGTCCGTTTCCTACCAAATTTCTCATGGTTTTGTTTATTTAGTTTCCTTATAAAATTTCCTCACCATCCGACGAATAACGTGACGCCACCACTCGACCTTATGAAAGGTCCAATACGGTCGAGCGTATAGTACCTTTTCCCATATATATATATATATATATATATGAAAGGGCTTTAATAGCTGAATAAAAGAATTCAGTTTTTCTCATTTTTTAAAATAAAAAATAAAAAAATATGACAAGATTGAATCTAATCCACATGAATTAAATGTAGAGGTGCATCAGAAATAGACTGAAATAAAAATGATTTTTGCCATCTTTGCAAACTACCTGCTCATGTCGTCGAAAATATACAAACAACCATAATTAGAAACCAAAGCATTAGTACGTTCAACACTTTAAGGTATTTAACCTTGCAGTAAACCTAAAAATCCCCTGATCAGATACTAGTTGCTATACCATTATAAAAAATTGAACTAATCAAAGGTATATTAAGTACTAAAAATGCAAAGTAAATGTGTTTTGTAATCCTTAGAAAGCAAACAAGCATATATCATATGATAGCATAAGTTATTACAATAATCCAACACCATGGTGTTGAGGCATAAAAATGAAGGATCAAGAATAAATCAGAAAGGGAAACTAGAAGAAGAAGTATGAGAAGAAAGTGAAGAAAAGAACAAAGTTCATAGTGTCTGCACAGACCCACACAAACCCTAGTGATTGCGTGGGACCGTACAAATGGTCTAGATGGTTGCACACACCTACACAGAGGAAAATCAGTCAGAATGGTTCGAATGATTGAGATTTGATGGAAGGTGAGCCCCATAATACAAAGATTGAGGGTTTGCACATGTGGAGGCCTATAAACACCCCTCTCCCCCTCTCATTTGCACACATTAAAGATTTTGAAGAAGATCAAAGCTCCAGAGAAGAAGAGAAGTCGAAGGTATCAAGAGGAGAAGGGAGGAAGAAGAGAGAGGAGGCTTTGTGCAAGGCTGCACAACAACATGGTGTTGTGCGGGCATGAGAGTGAATACTCAAGAGTCAGAATGCTGCCGAAATGGCTGGATGAAATGTGATCTTCGATCTTCCTTTTGTACAGGAACATGAGCTCAAGAAAGAGAGATCAAATGATCAGATCCGTACAAAATTCCTCTCAATGAGATGATTAAAGCACAAGCCGAAATGCTACCAGATTTGATATCCATATTTAACATTTAAACTCTCTCAATTCTTGTATTTTGAATATGCTATCTTAGAATCAAGGAAAATCAAAGGATGTAAATGAACTCTGTATGAATAAATATGATAATTGTTCTCTACACACTCTCTCTATTATGATTAAATAAGACAATCTCCTAAATTGAATACATTTGTTTCTTGTCGAAACAAAATGGCGACTCTGTTGGGGAATTGTCTTATTTAAGATTAACATTGAGAAGGTTACGGGAACTTTTGTCATAATTTGGCATCTTTTTTTACGCCAAAATGACAACTCTAACGGGAACATCCTCCCCTTCATCTTTAAGATAGAATGTTTTATCATTCAGATACTAATTGCGATTTTATATTTTACTTGCACGTTATCAGACAAAATTTCAAATTATGATCAATGGCAAGCGCAACAAAGAAGACAAATTTCTACTTCACGGTGACTAGGTTTGTGATAGAGTATATGATAAATCAGTCTCCAAATCACAAAGTCCAGCCTACCCCAAACAAGAATGATAAACCCCAAGTTATGGCGGGAGTTATATCTACTTCACCACTAGCACAAGAAAGTGATAATGACTGGAATGTTGTAGCATCTCGAAGAACAATGGCATGAAATGTAGTGATCGCCAGGGTGAATTCATCTTCACAAAGAATTAGGGGACCAATAACATGAAACGCAGCCAGAAAGAACCCCGAGCTCACTCCTCCAACAATATACCCTGGAAAAACATTCCTCCGCTGACATCGCATGATTTCCTAGCCCTACCTGCTGTAAGGATTCAATAGACAAGGGAACAGAATGGTAAGTCACTGCTGACAAGCTCAACAACTCCCGCATCACCTCAGTCGACCAACTACTGCGGAAGCATAGGAAAATCAAATGAAACTACTCTTTTTGTAAGCCCCATTGCATCGATATATTCCCTCTCTACCCCAATGACAGTTTCATCAGGGAGCAGAGAGGTTATCGTATGCATGGCCGAAACAAGTCAAGGACCACTGCCGACTATAGAGCATCGTATGACTGAGATGGCACAAGCACAAAGAACGCTGATGGAAGAATGCAAAAATCTTTGAGAGGCCTTAGTAACTCTTGTGCACAATGTCGTTCAGATGACGGATCCCCCAATGATGGGTACAATGAATGGACGAGAGCAGTAACCTGAAGGATCCCAACCAACAAGGGCAGGATCACTCAGGCCCGCTCCCATAGCAAGAGCAATAACTCAAGAAGAAGAACGACAGGTAGTTGAAGAGGCCGTCAGAACAGAAAGAGAACGCGAGAATGTTGGCCGATTCAGATACCGAATGCCGTATCCGAGAGAGGTAGAAGATGTTCCTTTTCCAGCCAATTTTAAACATCCCGATTTTCAGAAGTTTAACGGAGACAGATCACCAGAAGAACATCTAATGCACTTCATCACCAGCATGGGAAATTTCTTTAAAGTGCCACAATACTGCCTTTGGATGTTTGGTTCTTCTTTAACAAGAAAGGTGTTCCAATGGTACTCCAACTTAATTAGTGTCAGGATTGATGCAAACTTGGGAGCAGATGCAAGACGCCTTCATGTCAAACTTCTTTTCGTCAGAGCATAATGTCAGTATCACAGAATTATCCTTAATATGACAGAGAGAAGGGGAGCCCGTAGAGAAATTTATAGATAGGTGGAAGACATTATGAGATTCTTACAAACAATTATCAGAGGAGAAAAATTAGGTGAAGGTGTGCTTGAACTCTATGGAGATAGGAATCGCATTCGGTCTCACCAGTGCTGATATAAAAACTTTCCGTGATCTAGCAACAAAAGCTCATGCTTTGAAACTAATGACCAAGAAAATGTCAGCATTTCACAATGAAACAACCAGAAGGGGACCTAATGGTTGATTACAAATGTAGTCGATAATGAAAAGAAAAGTCATGACACAAGGGAAGCAAAGGGAAAGATGACTGAAAGGACAGAAGAGTCAAATCGACCCAAAGGTAGATTCAACGATAAAAGGCCCAGGTCGCTTAACTCTCATGAGGGGTTTGCATTTGAAGAGGAAGATGTAGTCCCTATGATGAATTAATTGCTGAAGGCTGGTACAATAGAACTACCTCCATCCAAATGCCCTAAAGAAGTGACAAAAACAAGAGACTTCTGTCGCTATCATCGTTTGATAGGATACCCAACAGAAAATTATTTCACACTAAAACGCATAATGCAGAGAATGATAAACAGAGATGAGATAATAATTGGAAAATAAAAAGAGAGACGTAAAAGTGACAGTAAATGTATTAACTTCCCGAGAAGGTACTCATGAAAGAGCAGAGAAATAACATCGTAAAATGATAGGCAAAGCCGCAGTAATCACATTACGATCAAGAAAAAGGGTGATGAGTGATGAGTCCCCCGAGACAGAAAGCTGAAGTAGCAAAAGTAGAGGTTACCAAGAATTATTTTAGCAATGATAAAAAAGAAGAGAAGAACGAAATAGAAAAAGTGACCTATGACGTGAGAAGTCATCTGAAAGGCATACTGGCTCGATGTAAGACCCGTATCCTAGTCCGTTCTGTTCCGTCGAATCCCGCGATCCTTCCTGTCGAATTTCGGCAACTTGTGACGTATAATCGACGTTGCGATCGACCCTAAGTCGTATGCTGTACATTTGAGTCGGCTTAAATCAAGACTTGTACCATTGCGACCGCACCGTCGCCGCAGTTCCGACGCCGCGTCTCTCGCACCGATCCGATACCCTGGCAGGAAGATGTGAGCCGGCGTTTATTTCGAAGAAAACACCGCGCGTTTGCAATCCCAAGAGAATCTCTACAATATGTCAAATCAATCCCATCAATCAATCACATCCATCACCTCATATCAAGTACAAGCAACCCATGCTTTCTCTCTCCAAAGTCAACCCTTTCTCACCCTCTCTCTTACACCCCATGCTAGTCAAGTACACATCACCTCACCCATCACTCACATCCATCACTCTCTCTCTTTACATCCCATCTCTCCCTCTCTCTTTCTCATTTCTCAACTCAATTCCAAGCAACCAAAGAGAGAGCTCATGTCCAAGCTTCTCCATGTGAGAGAGTGCATGTGTGTGGCCCACTTTCCCATCCCAAATCCTCCATCCTAGCCTTTCACTTCTCATCTTCAACCATCAAAGTGAAGCTTAAGGAGATCGGCATTTCAACGGACCGAGAAGTTTGACCGGTGGGTGCTTCTATAGACTAGGTTTTCATGTTCTTATGATGGGCCAAGTGAGGCCTACCGATCAATGGTATGGATCTCACTTTGGACCCTTGATGTGGCCAATGGCCCACCTTGATGCTCATGATCATTCCATGATGGGGCCATTCTCCATGGACCCCATCATGATGTTTATCTTCCTTGCATGCATAGGGTCATCTAGACCGTCTATTTTGGTGGAGAAAGGATCTCCAGCGTTGATTTTCAATTTAATGGGCCCACATGCAATGGGACCCACTTGATGTACAATTGGATGCTTGAACGGAGGGCCCATAGTGCCGGGGTCCCTCTATCACACGTGTCTCTCACTCTTTCTCTCTCTCCCTCTCTCTTTCATTTTCTTTGTGCCTATTTTATGTGATGATGTGGCCTTTGGCCCACCCGGATGGACCCCACCATGAGGTGTGACTTTTACCCAAGCCATTTATAAATGGGGCCCACCTTACATGTGTTGCACCCACACCATCCTCCATGTGGTGGCCCACCTAAGCCGGCCCCACCTCGAATGTATGTGTTTCGTCCAACCATCCAGCGTCCAGGGACGCTGGACGTGGTATGGGAAAAGCACAAATATCAGCTTGGTTCACACCCTATTGAGGTGGTCCACTTGTGTGGACCCCACATTGATGTATGAGATCAATCCATGCCGTCCATTCCATTCTTGAGTTCATTTTAGGCATTGAGCCGAAAAATGAAGCAAATCCGAGTAACTGGTGGGCCATAGGAGAAACAATGGTGGTAACCGTTAAAAATCCAACTGCTGTTTTTATTCACCAAAAAATATTGAATATTGGGCTCATCCTTCTTGTATTGATCTATGGGGATCGATGTCGAGCTCGGATCTCCCTGATGAGGGGCCCAACTATGCAAAACCTTAAGAATAGAGGTTTTTCAAAAAAAAAAAAATAAGGGCAGCAGCTTTCACTGCTGCCGCTGTCAGCTCCAGAGACGCAGTCACTGCGTGTAGGCGGGCGTCCGTGCAGGGACCCACGGCCCCTCATCTGGGCCCCACCATGATGTATATTTCAGCCTCTTCCAAGACTCAGGTGGCCCACATCATGGGAAACAATGGGACTGAATGTCTGCCTTTGAAAACTTCTTCTGGGCCACAGAAGTTTTGGATCAATCTGAAATTTGTTTTTACTCTTCGTCCAGGTCTATGTGACCACATGGACGGATTGGATGGTGAACAAACATTATGGTGGGCCCCACGTGGGACCCACAGTTATGTATGTATTTTATTCACACCGTCCCCAGCACGGGACGGTGGACTCCACCGTGTATGTGTTCCCTCCAGGCCGTCCACGGCAGTGGACGGTGAGCTCCACCATGATTTATGTGGTTATCCACACTGTCCACTCTCTGGACAGTGGACCCCACCATGATGCTTGTGTTGCATCCCCAACCGTCAATCCTTTTTGCAAGCTCATTTTAAGGCATGATTCAAGTGGTTTAAGTGGGTCAGATATGTGGTTCAAGTGGGTCCTACCACTATTATTTGAAGTAAGGATCGGTTGATCCTTTGGCATGAATTTTATATATATATATATATATATGTATGTATGTATATATGTATTTGTGGCCATTTTTAAGGCCCACCTTGACATTTATAAGGCCCGTTGGTAAGGCCCATTAATGTGGCTCATTTGATGAATGTAAAGCCCATGTGATTAGGCCCATTCTGATATATTCTAAGGCACATGGGTTATAGCCCATTGCAATGTACATAAGGCCCGTTGGTAAGGCCCATTAATGTGGCTCATTTGATGAATGTAAAGCCCATGTGATTAGGCCCATTCTGATATATTATAAGGCACATGGGTTATAGCCCATTGCAATGTACATAAGGCCCGTTGGTAAGGCCCATTGATGTGGCTCATTTGATGAATGTAAGGCCCATGTGATATGGCCCATTTGATGTACCTAAGGCCCATGGATCGAGGCCCAACGGGTTGTCCTTAGGGTCCATTGCAATGCATGATTTCTCCATGGTTTGTGGCAAGCTATGCCTTGGGAGCAATGTTGGTTTAACGTCCACATTGCAAGTATAATGTTGGTTAAATGTTCGCATTACGACTCTCCCTAGGGCCCATTGATAGGCCGTACTTGTGGTGTGTAGGCCTTCTAGGCTCATCTGCATTGTAGGGATAATTCATCACTTTATAACATGCTTAGTATAGCTCCATGATACATGCCCATACGCATCATATGTATGCTTGATATGAGGAATGTTTGATCATAGCATAAGCCGTTGGGCTGTGACATTTACGGGACTCCTTATGAGACGGAGTGCCCCCACATGAGTGCATGGTACGCACAGGATTACTGCATGATTTGACAATGTGACTCATGCATTCCGCATATGTGTGACTTGATCACTGCATGCCCTAGCGACATCAGGGCCGTGGCCTCCACAGGCACATCGTGGATGGTCGTATCGGTTACAGGAAATATTTGCTCTAGCATTGTGGGCACTTAGGATGTCCTTGGGTGAAAGTCCCAGAACCTTTTTGGTACCAGGAGATGCTCCAACGTCTAGACCGAGTGGATACACGAGCGCCCGAGTGCCGAATACCAGTAGGCCGCGTCTCCCACTGTTTCGTGGTCGGTTGGAAGGGGGTGTGGCCTTATCCGCCCGAGTGAGGGGGCTATAAGCTAGGCTGAGTTTGACCAGCTCACAAATGAGTCCGCTATCGACGAGCCGGGTAGATATTGGCAGACTACTAGTCAGGCGGATAGTGTGGTCTCTTCCACTTGCTTGACTGTGCAGCTAGGGAGGAGGCAGTCAGTGTGAGGTGTATTAGACCCCGGTGATATCCAGAGAGGAACTGTACTGATATGTGTACTTGATGAGGACTGACATGCTTGCTTCGCATCTCGCATATGACATTTGGCTACATAGGCCTCGCATCGCATGGCCTTGGTATGGCCGATAGCATTCATGTCTTGCATCATATAGCGTTGGTACAGCTGATAGCATTCATGGACTTATCGCATATTTCCGCATTACTCTGATATTGTACACTTGGCGCTGGCCTTGCACACACACTTACACCACCCTCTAAGCTTTTGTAAGCTTATGCACGACCGTTGCGTGCAGTGGCATTAGATCGAAGCAGCGCTGAGGCAGGAGTGCACATCAGTTTATTTTGAAGCTTTTGATCACCCTGTATTTTCCCTTTCTGCATTGTACTTAAAGTTTTCGATATAGTGGATATGTGGTGATGTTGTTTTGTGACTTGGTTATGCTTATGGTTATGCTCTATTACAAAATATTTTTTTTTTTACTGAAAATCCTCCTTGTAGGATCCCAGGATCGGAATCTGGCATGAGAGTGTCGGAATCCGAGAATGGGGGCACTACGGAGGCTGTCGACACTGGATTCGGCGATCGGGAATTTTGTGAGCCCGTTTTCCGAGTTTGGGACGTGACACTCGATTAAGTATTTACAATGCGTTAAGACTGTCAGAAGATTCCCAGCAAAGCTTGATTCAAGCCTTGTTTGACAATAATGTTAGAGAAACATTACTTGGAAATGGAAAATGTAGAACGCAAGGAGCATGAGGATTACATGCCGGTAGTTTCCTTCTCGCATGATATTTTAACCTATAATACAGAGCATAATAGACTGTTGATCGTAGGCCATATTCACGGTAATCAAGTCAAGCAAATTTGGATAATGGGTCTGCGGTGAATTTGATGCCGTTAGCAATGCTGAATGCATTAGGATATCGTCTCTCTAATTCACGCCCTAGTGGAATGATGATACAGGGCTTTAATCAAGATGGGCAATGTGTGCTTGGTAAAATTATGGTAACACTGGAAATAGGAGAGTTAACTATAGGTGTTGTCTGTCATGTTATCAATGCAATGATAACATATAACCTCCTCTTGGGAAGACCATGGATGCATCAGTATGGCATTATACTATCCACCCTTCACCAATGTTTCAAATATTGCAAGGACAGGGTACGACACACAAGTAATAGCTGATGCGAGGCCATATACAGAAGTCAAAGCTTTCTTTGCCGATGCTAGTTATTATGATGGATTTGCCAGAAAAGAAGAAAAGGAGAATGATAAAAAAAGAAATGCTCATATGGGGGTGATAGGAAAAGAAACTACAAAGACAAAATTGCCCGAGACAGCAAATGCGAGAAAGAGATTTTACTTCGTACTAAAATGTTTCAGACAACCGGGACAGCCGCCATTAACATTATTATCACCCTAACATCTGAAAATCTTACAGTCAAACTATACGGTGCCACTACCATACACTAAAAGGAGCAAGCCATTCCTGGTCATTCCAAAGAGATTTCATGTCAAACATAGCATAAAGTATCTAAAACCATTTGAATTGTACGCCCCTTTGAAAGAAAAAATTAAAAGAAAGGGTCGATAATGACATGAGTCATGGAAAACTGACATTCGAAGATCTCAAGAAGTATAGTCTAGCGAGCAGGAAAATCATGAAAAAAAATGGGTTTCGATTATGAAGAACCAACCAGCTTGAATTATGGGAAAGGAATTCAAATTCCAATCAGGGTCAATTAGAGAAAATGAGAGAAATTTTGAGGATTGGGGGGCAAAGTCTTCGGTGAATATGGTTATAGTTGACCCGACAAAAGAAATAGATTCTGAAATAATCAAACATCCTGAAACAGCTTCGAAGTAGATAGAAGATGAGGGGCAACCAACAATTAACAGTTTGCAAGAAATAAATCTGGGAACGGAAGAAGAGCCATATAACACATTCATAAGTGTCAGCATCCCTGAAAAGGAATCCGATCAGTGTATCAAACTTTTGAAAGAGAACAAGGATGTATTCGCATGGACATATGCAGAAATGTCGGGCCTAGAGCCATCGGTAGCAATGCATCGGGTAAATATTTCTAAAGACAAGAGGCCGATTAAGCAAGCGTAAAGGCGATTCCATCTAGACGTAACTCCTCTAATAGAAGAAGAAATAAATAAATTGATAAAAGTCGAGTTCATCAGAGAGGTCAAATACCCTAAATGGATATCAAATGTCGTCCCCGTAAAGAAGAAAAGCGGACAAATTAGGCTATGTGTTGATTTCAGGGATCTAAATGAGGCTTGCCCGAAAGATGATTTCCCATTACCGATAACCGAGTTGTTAATCGACAGTACGACGAAATATGTTGTTATGTCCTTCATGGATGGTTACGCCGGCTATAACCAGATAAGAATGGCTCTTGAAGATGAAGAAGTAACAACGTTCAGAACTTCGTTGGGAATTTATTACTATAAAGTTATGTCATTCGATCTCAAGAATGCCAAAGCAATGTAGAGTATCTTCCAAGACATGATGCATAAACATGTTGAATGTTACATAGACAATTTGGTAGTCAGATCAAACGACCATGAAGAACATCGCAAACATTTGACTTCAGTCTTCTGTTGACTCAGAAAGAAACAGTTGAAGATGAATCCGGTTAAGTGTGTCTTTGGGGTATCGTCAGGAAAATTCCTCGGCTTCGTTATGAAGCACAGGGGGATTGAGATAAATCCAGGGAAGGTCAAGGCTATACAAGATATGCCACCTCTGAAAACATTGAAAGAATTGAAAAGCCTGTGAAGAAAATTGGCATACATTTGCCATTTTATATTAAACTTGGCAAGAAGATGTCAGCCATTTTCTCATCTGATGAAGAAAGGAATAGAATTTGTGTGGGACAAGTCCTGTCAGAATCTGTTCGATTCAATAAAAGAACTGCTGAAGCAGCCTCCAGTATTAGCAGCTCCTATGAAGGGTCAACCACTTATTTTATATATACCTGCAGCTAAAAATTCGTTGGGGGCCTTATTAGTACAGGTGAATGAACATGGGAAAGAAATAGCATTTTATTATTTGAACCGAACTCTAATAGGCGTAGAATGCAATTACTCTCTAATGGAGAAAGTATGCTTGGCACTAATATTTGTAGTACAAAAACTGAGACATTATTGCCTCTCCCACGATATATTTTAATCTCGTGAGTATATCCCATAAAATTCTTAATGACAACGCTAATGTTATCAGAAAGATTGGCCAAATGAATGTTATTACTTTTAGAATATACGATCACTTATGAGCTGGCGAAAGCAGTTAAGGGGCAAGTAGTGGCAGATTTCTTGGCAGCTCATCCCGTAGCAGACAGTGAGACTGTTAGCGATGACTTTACCAATGAACAAGTTATGATGATTGAATCGTCAACCCCATGGCAAATGTACTTTGATGGCGCTTCTCGAACATCAGGAGCAGGTGCCGGAGTAATATTTATAACTGCTCAGGGTGACTTATTGCCTTATTCTTTCACATTGGGTACTGCGCACAAATAATGAAGTTGAATACAAGGCTCTCATCATTGGGATGGAGATATCTCAGGAAATGAAAATAAAAACGTTGTAAATTTTTGGGGATTTCAAGTTGATTATAAATCAATTGACGACTGAGTTCGAAATAAGAAAGCAAGAGCTCTTACTGTACTGTCGGAAAGCACAACAATTGTTAGAGCAATTCTAACATGTTGAAATCAAGCACGTGCTGTGATGTGAGAATACAAGGGCAGACACTTTAGCCAGTCTGGCAGTAACTTTATCATGTCCAGATCAAAGCCCTCTTTAGGTAACAATAGAAGAAAGAAGGTTCTTGCCATCATCAGAAATTATCAATGGAGTCACTGAAGCACTTCCCATATCATGTCTGGAGGTGATAAGAGACGATTGGTGCCAGCCTTTCATAGATTACCTCAGATATAATATTTTACTAGAAGATTTAGTACAAAGACAGCAAATCAAGCAGAGATTGAAAAGATTCATCATCTATAGCGAAATATTATACAGAAGGTCTTATAATGAAATGTTGTTACGATGTCTAGATAGACAAGAAGCAAGTCAAATATTGAGAGAGGCTCATTTTGGAGAATGTGGAGCACATCAAGCTGGTCGAAATCTATTCCATCGGGTGCATTAAATGAGATATTTACTGGCCCACAATGTTCAAGGATGCTATAGAATATGCGAAGCGGTGTCATGAACATCAGATCCATGAAGATGTCATACATATACCCCCTGAAGATCTTCATCAGACAGTAGCTTCTTGGCCTTTTGCTGCCCGAGGACTCGATGTCATTGGTACCATAAATCAACCTTCGTCTAAAGGAAAGCAATATATATTGTCAACAATGGATTATTTCTCCAAGTGAACGGAAGCGATTGCATTGCAAAATGTCAAAGAAAATGATATCGTCAATTTCATCCGATATGTGATAATATATCGTGATGGTATCCTGAAAAGAATCGTCACCGATAGTGGTACGCCTTTCAACAATAGGGGTATGGAAAAATTATGTAAGAAATACAGTATTCACCATTCATTCTCGACACCTTACTATCCACTAGCCAACAGATTAATAGAGGCATTTAATAAGACGATAGTGAAAATACTGAAGAAAACAGTAAATGGAAATAAGCGCGATTGGGACAAAAAGTTGCAAGAGGCACGTACAGTGGGCTTACAGGACTACTCATCGAATAACAATGAAAGCTACGCCATATTCGTTGGTTTATGGCGTGGAGGCCGCCATCCCGATTGAAACACAAGTCGCATCACTCAGAGTAGCAGTGCATCAATCAATTACAGATGATGAAAATGCAAGAATAAGGTTAGCAGAGTTGGACATGCTAAATGAAAAATGACTAGCAGCTTAAGAGCGATTGAAAGTATATCATGCAAGAATCTCTGCCGCCTTCGACAAGAAAGTAAAGCATCGCTCTTTCAAGAAAGGTGACATGGTGTTGATGTTGAAGAGACTGATAGAGGTCACCCACAGGACAGGAGGCAAGTTTGACCCCAAATGGGATGGGTCGTCACTACCAGGAAAGGGGCAAAGTCTACGGATAAAAATCATAGCCAAATACCTATGATTAGAAGCTATGGCTACAGATTAAATCAATAGCCATAGATACAATAGCTACAGATATAATCTGTAGCACATTTTCTGTAGCAAAATCTATAGACAGCTACGGATAATATTTGTAGCTAAAAGTATAACTATATCCATAGTTATAGGTCAAAGTGAGAAATGGCTAAGGTGTTTACATATAGGGATATGGCTATTAGCCGTAGTTTTTTCTATTTTTTTTAAAAGAAAAATAATATTGGCAGCTCTCACCATTGCTAGTACACGCCCTGACGATTGCTAGTACACGCCCTGATAGATCAATTTCTAAATTCAAAAATAAAAGAAACCATCACACATCAATGCAACCCCCCAATCATGTCCCACGATGGCTTAATCAAAGCTATGCAAACCCCATCTCCTTCACTTGCTCATTTAAGTGATGCTCGTAATATCTTGCCGCATTAGAGGCATCACACCCAACCTTCCCTTTGCAATGGTGTCAACTACTTTCAGCCTAAGCATTTATAATAACTCTAGCTCAAAAGGGTGGTGGAAACAGACCAAAATATGATGGAGAGGATTTACATTAACAATCAGAAGCAACTCCACCACTAGCTCTATCTCCAAAAGTTGCATGATAAATAGAACTTTAAGCCAGTTCAGCAGCTTCTTCAATCAACATGTCATAGTAGAAGGGACAAAAGTGAAACCATGGGTCATTAGTGAAGACATGGAGAAATAGATGAACAAAAGTGACATTCTTTTCCTGAGAAAAGCCTATTATTCCTCACACTTCTCCAAATAATAGAAGACCTGCTGCATCTTTAAGTGCATACGCCAAAGGTAAAGAGACAAATCAAAACCTAGACTCATGAAAAAACAAAGAAACGAACAGATGAAATTAGCCTAAGAATATAATTAAAGAAAAATAACCTGAATCTACTTAATTCCATTTTAAGTAGATTTTAACATTTGAATGCTAAATCTTAAAGTTTAAAGTGAAAAGGAACCACTGACCTTAGATTGTAAAATATGGTGAAGGGGCTATAGTTTGCAACAACATGGGTTGATGCTACTAGAACCCCAATGTGCATACTATCACTTGATAAAATAAATAATGATATATTTGTAGGCTGTCTATTTGCCCGCCTAATACCCAAAAGAAGCTATGATTTTTCATCTCTGCTCAAAGCCACAAGAAAGACAAAGTGAATAACAAAAGCTAGTCTACTTTATATGAGAAATATGCCACAATGAAAATGACAATCATAATGGGTCCAATGAATAGGTGTGCTGTAAGATTATAATAGAAGGAAAAAAGAAAAACTAAGAGAGAGAGAGAGAGAGAGAGAGAGAGAGAGAGAGAGATCAACTTCATCAAGCCCTTTCTCAGTTATATGTTCACATCATATCACCACCACCATCATCATCATATCCTTTCTACATTGTGAATGGGCCATGCACCAAAAATATCTTAAATAGACAAAACCTCAAACCTTTCAACAGGTGACGACCAAGGAAATTGTTAAGAAAGAAAATACATGAACAATTATCATTCAATCAAGAACAAAAATATATTTCAATCAAGAATAAAAACCAATTTCATTCAAGAACAAAGCATAAATTACTTCAATAATAGTTCAACATCTTAAACAAGTTCTCATCTTCTGATTACACAATTTTCAAGTACCTAGAAGGGGAACCATTTACATGAATATAAAAAAATACCCATGGAACTAGGATCTTGCAATTGAAAATTAGGCATTCCATATCAGCCATCTAATCTGATTGAAGGGTGCAATTCAAAAGCCTAGATAGGCCCTTGAACGAGCTCCCTAATCTGATTGAAAATAAAGGCAAATACCAAAGACTCACTTGTACAAGTCTGTTACTAAAATTAGAAGGAATAGGAAAGGCTTATTGTTTTAACCTTTGTGTGGAGATGGAAGGGATTAGGAGTTGTGATTATGTGGATTTGTTTATGCTCATGATGATGAGGTTCTTAGTGCAACGAAAGTTGGATAATAAAGGAACATCACACATAAGTAAATCATCAATAGTCTTTGATTTAGCTAAATTGCAATGAAAGCCATCCTTCTTCCATTCACGTACCATATCAAAAAGATCAGCCACTACTATTGGTGGTGGCGGTTGTAAGTGTCATAGTTTATAGCCCTTTGTGTTGTCAAATTTGTGGTGCCAAAGACACTGTTATGAAGCTTGCATCTGTGAAGAACAATGCTCTACTCAAGATCAACTTTGATCAACAAGCACTGTTCATAAGTCAAGACTCGAGAAAGTGAGATTGTTCAACTAGATTCAAGAAGCTTTCAAGTTCAATCTCAAGATCTCAAAAAGCTCTCAAGTTTAATCGACATCAAGACTTCAAGCTCCATTACTTTCAAAGGTCACTCGTCTCTAAAGTTTCAATGTCCTTACTTCACTATTGAGGTATGACTGACCTTAGGTTGACCTTTAGAGTAGGCCATTTTAGATACATAATTCATATGTTTTATATAAGTGAGTTTGGTCTGTTCTAAGACTAGTCCTGGACTTTATTCGACTAGTCCTACTACTGCTTCAACCTGTCTAAACATTTCCTGGATCAATCGTATGTTTGTTACAAAAATCAAAAATTTTCTATTAGGCTTCGACTAGTCCTGGGGACTGTTCGACCAGTCATAGGAATATTGTCGACAGCATCTACAACCAGTCATAGACCCACGACTCAAAGAACAACGTTAAAATTCGACCACCTACGACCAGTCGAAGGGATACTACGACCAGTCGTGAAATTGTCAAATCTTATCGCGCCCGAATTTTTAAATATTTTTTGGTTCTACGACCAATCGTAGAGGTCCTTAGACCAATCGAAGGCATGATTTGCTCACCTATAAATAGAGCACGAATCTCAGAACAAATTAAGCAATTCAAGTTAATTTAATTCGGCCTTCTAAGAGAAAAGTCGGTGCTCCATTTAAGCTAAGTGTGCATATTTAATATTCTCTTTCTTTAGCTTTGTTAATTAATTTTGTTTCTTGCATTCCAATCTAATCTGAAAAGAGGAATTGTTATTTTCCTTTTTCTGGAATCAAAATCAATTAGAGCTAGCCCTTTTATTTTAATTTTAAATCTATTAGAACCTAGAACCATTATAAAGTGAGTATTGGACATTGAACTTTGACATTCAAATCTCTACTTCGACTTGATTCTTCTGGGCTGCTATAACGAAGGAGAAAATTAGGTATTTTACAATTTGTGTAATTTACATTGTTTGGTTTTATTTGAGGTTAAGCCAGAAAAATCTCAAAGTTGTTGGTTATCTGAGGGGAACCAGAAAACTCAGAAGTGAGGGTTTTTAAATTGTGTAAGCCCTTTGAAAAAGACACAATTGTAAAGGTTTTGGGTGAACCTGTGAAAACCTATTTGTTAGTGAATGCTAATATCCCCTGTGTGAGGATATTAGGAGTGGAGTAGCATTCTGTGTAGCTGTTGTTTAACAGTTGGTGAACACATAGGCAAACCACTATAATTCTTTGTGTTATGGATGTGTGATTTATATTTCCTATCTTCTATCATTCTGAATTGTGGAATGTATGTGTGAATGTGAATTTTGTAATCATTTCATTTCAAGCACAGTGGGGAATGTGGTAATAATTTAGATTTACATTTCAGCATTATATTTTTGCTATCTCTTTATTACGTTGAGCTTCAGTTTCTCTATTTGTTCTAGAAATAAGGTTATCCTACCATAAACTTTGGTTTTTGGTGTAAGGTTGTCCTTAGAACAATTTTGGTTTCTATTTCTCTATTTTAGGTTGCTTTCCATTCATATACTGTGATTGGTGTATAGTGCTATCTATTCCTTGTTTCATATTCCGTTGTATTTATTTTTAATTTGGCATAGTCCTATTCACCCCCCCTTTAGGACATATAGCTTGGCCATTTCAGCGGTATCCTTTCATCAGTTGCAAAATGAAATTCCTGAATTATGGTCAGTTGATGTTTCGTATTGCAAAATACTCCAAGGTCTCCTCTATTCTCAAATATCTACATGAAGTTTTACTTAAACAATAAGTTGACAAACATTCAGTCGAGTAAATGGCAAATTTTCAATTCCCAACAACCAGATTTCAATAAATTGTCCAGAACATGGCAACAACCAGATTGTTAAGATTTTTTTATTTTTTTATTTTTGCAAGGTTCAAATTGGTAGAATTTGATCAGCAACAATATTAAAAGAATTGTTAAAATAACCATATGTATCACATTTTAAGCCCTCCAACAGGATTCAATGTTCAACCAATAACATGGAGTAAAATAAGTACTTAAGTGCAATAACCAAGTTTCTTATCTATTCCCCATCCATGTTGTTGTTGCCCACCAAAAAGAAAAAGAAAAAATGTATTGATTCATGGGAAGATGAAGCTGCAATAACCTAAAACAAACAAATAATTGTTAAAATAAAATAGCCATCCATCAACAACCTGACATCATGACATCAAAAAAGGTGCCCTTTGATCATTGTGAACCTAAAACAAAGTACCCCATTTTGACATCAACAACCTTGCATATAGTGTTTCTTAAGAAACAATGAATTACAAACTGTGAACAAAGCAAGGGAATCAGAAGAACATGCACGTCTTACCACTAGTTTGGAAGTCCTTAAAAATTACAACTATTATGCAGTTTCAGTAGAACTAAAACACCTGCATTTGGGCTGGGTGGGAAACTGGAACCACACCTAGTCCAATTAACAGACTTATACAAGTTATAACAAAGGCAAACAGAAAATGATCAATGGAGACAATGAGCATATAAACCAAATTCAACATTTTGAAACTCATAATTGTAAAGAAAATTGAGCTTCAAAGGTTTAAACGGATATTGCCTCCCAATTGTCTCAAGTTCCTTCTGGCATTTCCCATTCAAACTGTCAAATATTGTAATCTATAAATGGTCGACATGTCCTAGATCTGCTGGTCCATGAATTTTTTCTCACCAATGCAAATATAAGTTATATAGCTACAAGATATTCACTATAAGAAGACTAGCCTATGCTCCACCCTAACATTACTTGAGCCAAGGTTTAGCTACGATCCAATTCAATTGGCATGCGGTTCTCGAAAACTAAGTCATGCATAAAAAATAAAATAAAATAAAATTATTGACAACTTGATAAGGCAAAGAACTCAAATTGCATGAAACAAAGATACCTCTAATTCAATCATGTGTCGAAAGGCATGAAACAAAGATACCTCTAATTCAATCATGTGCCCAAAAGCATGAAATAAAGATACCTCTAATTTCTTGTAATGGTTGGACGCATGCTTGCGAGAGTAAGCAACATCAGTAGAGATCCAAGAGTGCCTTTAAAAAGGAATACAATTAAGAACTTCACCTGTAGTGGCAACAGAACCAGAAAAACTGATTTTTGCTACACCTTTAGTGGAGACAACTGTAGATGTTGAAGTAGAAAAACCTGCAAAAGAATCACATAAAAAAAACTACACATGATTGAATTTTGGGTGAAGGTTGATATACTATTGATCAATTTAAGCAAAGTTCTCATACTTGCTTGATTTGTGAGATACAACTCAAAATGTGGTGGCCCACTAAATAATGATCCTGATCACAGATGGAATGTGGGGTCTACTTGAGTACTTCTGACCAATAGATAAGTTCCTATAAGAAGAATACCAACTGCACTAGCAATGAGACATGTATAAGTTAAACTGTAGAAGCCTTAACAGTGATTCTGCATAATTTTTGCAAAAATAAAAAAGACAATTTCAAGAAAGAAAAAGGAAAAAAAAAGGAAAATTCCACATGCAAGTACACTTCCTTAAATGCTCTGCCTGCATCTTGGGCCTATCAAATTGCTTTTCATTATAATGCCACAAGCAAGTACACTTCCTTAAATTGCTAAATTGGACTGCCGCCAGTTTTTGTTCGTGTCGTTGATAATCAACCAACAATTAGAAAAGTGGAGCACAAGTACCTCCTTAACAATGAACTCTAGCATGTTCGAGAATTTTCCGGTAGCAGGAACACTTTCTGGCTTTCCAAAAGACATGAAAATCTGTCGAGGCAAATCATAAGGCTACTGTAAAAGAATTTTGAACATAACCTGGCCCATAACCACCCCTAAATGATTATCCAGTCAATTGAAGAAATTTGTATGGAGCAAAATGAAATGTTTATGGACTTTTACACTAGTTTAAATGACATTGTGAACTCAATGTGGGATCTTGGCGATAAAATCCCAGAAAGTAAAGTGTGCAAAGATACTACGCTCACTTCCTGAACGGTTCAACTCTAAGGTAACCGCAATCCAGGAACTTCGTGATACGGATAATATGAGGGTAGAGGAATTAGTTGGCTTATTACAGACTTATGAGTTAACCTTTAAAGCTCCTAAAAGTAAATCCATTGCTCTCAAATCTTCTAATGGTATTTCTCAAGAAAACTCAGATTTAGAAAATTCTGAAGATGATATGGCTCTTTTAGCGAAGAAATTTTAAAAGATTTTCAAAAGCAAGAAAAGGGTAGATTTTCAAAAATCAAATGATAAGAAAAGATCTAAACCTAGATCTAAAAGTTGGAAGTCTTTGAAAGTTAGTCAATGTTACAACTGCCAAGAGTATGGGCACTTAGCAAACAAATGTCCTAAAAAGGATAAAACAAAAAGAAAGGGAATGTTGGCTACTTGGGATGAATCATCTGATTCTTAAGCTTCTTCTGAATGAGAAGATTCTGAAACCGAGTTTGGCAGTGAAATTAAAGCCCTTATGACTCTAGCCAAACTCACTTTTTCAGATCATGATGATTTAACTAGCGAAGAAAATCTGAATAGTGATTATGAAAATGAAGATGATCTTTAAGATGCTTATAATGCCCTATACAAGGAAAGTTGTAAAATTGCTATCAAACTTAAACTTCAAAAAGAAAAGTTTTTTAAACTTCAATGCCCTCACTTATTTTAGAAAAATCTCAAATTTCAGATTGTTTTGAAAAATCAAAATGCGATTTAGAATTCAAAACCTCGTTGATTGAAAATCTGAAATCTGAAAATGAGATACTTAAAAATGAAGTATCTTCTCTTCTGAGTTTAAAGGATACCTGGAGGTATGCCCAAGGAGATCCAAAGTTAAAAAACTATTATCCGGATCAAGAAAAAGTGGCGATCGATCTGGATTGGGCTATGATAAGAATATACCTCTTAATCAAAAGTATACTCCTCCCAAGTTTGTGAAAGGAGAGTCCTCAAACTCAAAAGGGAAAAGTACTTATCAAGGTTTTTCTAAAAATACAAAAACTTTTCAAAAACCTAAGAGCAGCCTTGTTAACTTTAAAAATTAGAACTGAAACCCTCTTGCTGAAAAGATAGTAGATTTACTCAAGGAGCTCTTAAAATCTAACTCAAGGTCATTCTTACAACATCAGTCAAAAGAAGACCAACTATACTCCTAAACCCAAAACAGTTCTGAAATGGGTTCCTAAAGTTGCCTACTTGGTTGTTCACACTGCTTTCAAAGCTAAAACTCATTCAAAGTGGTACCTAGATAGTGGATGCTCAAGGCATATGACTGGTGATAAAGGTTTATTCACCGATCTCAAAGACATGACTGATGGTTCAGTCACATTTGGTGATGGCAGCAACTGCAAGATTATGGGCCAAGGTACTGTTCAACTCTATAACCTTCCTTTGTTTAAAAATGTTTTATATGTTGAAGGTCTAAAACATAACTTGCTTAGCATATCTCAAATATGTGACAATAACCATAGTGTATGGTTTTCTACTCAAAGCTGTGAGATTCTAAACAACAAGGGTTCAGTAATACTAACTGGACGTAGAACGTCTGAAAATTGCTATATTGTTAGCGAATCTAGCTCATCTAATCGATCATGTTATATGGTCCATACAGACGAGACTGACTTATGGCACAAACGTCTTGGACATGTACACTACCGAAATCTATATAGATTGAGCAAACGGGAACTTATAAGAGGTTTACCTAAACTACAAAAATTAGATAAAATATGTGGTGAATGCCAGATTGGCAAATAAATAAGGAACTCACACAAAAGGTGAATTCCGATACCACATCAAGACCACTCGAACTTCTCCATATGGACGTAGTAGGACCTACCAGGATGGAATGTCGAGGTGGCAAAAGATATATCTTGATAATTGTAGATGACTTTACCAGATATACATGGGTAGTCTTCTTAAGGGACAAATCAGAAACCTTTGAAGAAGTGAAAAAGGTTCTTAAAAGGATTCAAACTGAAAAAGGTTCTCAAGTCAGTAAGATTCGTAGTGATCATGGATCTGAATTTGAGAATAGCGGTTTTGAGAAGTTCTGTAGCGACCAGGGAATATTACATGAATTCTCAACGCCCAAAACTCCACAACAAAATGGAATAGTTGAAAGGAAAAATAGAGTGCTTCAAGAAATGGCTAATGTCATATTGAACAGTATGAAGCTCTCTAAGAATCTTTGGGCTGAAGTAGTCAATACAGCTTGTTATATTATTAACCGGGTTTATACTAGTAAAGGTAATAATAAAATGGCTTACGAAATGTGGTTCGATAAAAAACCTACTGTCAAATACTTTCGAGTTTTTGGCAGCAAGTGCTATATTTTACGAGATCGTGAAAATCTGGGAAAGTTTGATACAAAGGGTGATGAAGGGATCTTTCTAGGATATTCTTTAAACAGTCGAGCTTATAGGGTTCTGAACAAAAGGACCGGTGTGATTCAAGAGTCCATCAATGTGGTCATTGATGATCACTTAAGCACACCTATTTAAAGTTCAGATAATGATGAAGTTCTTGTAATTGATAAACCTGATACTTCATCTAATCAGACTAATTCTGAACTAAGGATTGTTAAAGATCATCCAACCACATAGATTCTTGGAAACCCTCTCACTAGTGTTCATACCCATAGAAAACTTGAGGATATATGTAATTATGTATGTTTTACATCCCAGGTAGAACCATCAAACGTAAAAGAAGCTTTTGCTGATGAAAATTGGATTGTTGCGATGCAAGAAGAACTTAACTAATTTGTGAGAAATGATGTTTGGTATCTCGTACCTAGACCTAAAGATAAACACATCATTGAAACCAAATGGATTTTCAAAAATAAGTCTGACGAACTTGGCAATATAATTAGAAACAAGGCTAGGCTAGTGGTACAAGGTTACATTCAAATTGAAGGTATTGACTATGATGAAACCATTGCACCAGTAGCATGTCTTGAATCAATCAGACTCTTTATATCGATTGCGTCTTTTAGAAAGTTTAAGATTTACCAAATGGATGTGAAAAGTGCATTTTTAAATGGCGATCTGCATGAGGAAGTTTATGTTGAACAACCAATGGGTTTTGAAGACCCCAAAAATGCTGATCATGTGTATCGTCTTAAAAAGGCACTTTACGGTTTAAAACAAGCTCCTAGGGCATGGTACGAGAAACTAACAAAATTTCTATTAAGCCATAATTTTCAAATGGGATGTGTTGATAAAACTCTGTTTATTAAAAATCATAAGGATCATATTTCATTAGTACAAATCTATGTTGATGATATCATTTATGGATCTACCTGTACTGACATAACTATTGAGTTTGCAGATTTGATGAAATCTCAGTTTGAAATGAGCTTGGTTGGGAAATTGAAGTATTTTCTTGGGTTGTAAGTAAAACAAAAACCTGATGGAGTGTTCATTTCTCAATCTAAATATGCTATGAACTTGATTAAGAGATTTGGATTTGAGAATGGTAAGAACTTTGATACTCCTATGAGTACAACCTTAAAACTCTCAAAAGATTCTGCAGGTAAAAATGTGGATCCGAAATTATATCGGAGTATGATTGGTAGTTTATTGTATTTAACTGCTAGTAGACCAAATATCACTCTAAGTGTTGGTATTTGCGCTAAATATCAGTCTAAACCTAAAGAATTGCACTTGACTGCTGTCAAGCGGATTATACGATATGTCACAAGTACTGTTAATCTCGGTCTCTGGTATCCACATGAGACTAGTGTTCAATTAGCTGGGTACTTAGATGTTGACTGGGCTGGTAATCTTGATGATCGAAAATCAACCAGTGGTGGTTGTTTTTATATCAGAAACTGTTTAGTTTCTTGGTTTAGCAAGAAACAAAGCTCTATATCACTTTCAACAGCTGAAGCTGAATATATCGCAGCTGGTAATGTGTGTACACAGCTTATTTAGATGAAACGTATGCTAAGTGATTATGGAATTAAACAAAATTCTATGTTATTATATTATGATAATTCTAGTGCCATAAATATTTCAAAAAATCCAATTTAACATTCTCGTACTAAGCACATTGATATTAGATTTCATTATATTCGGGAATTAGTTGAAGAAAAGGTTATATATTTGGAATATATCCCTACCGAGAATCAACGTGCTGATATTTTCACTAAACCGCTCGACAAAAGCAGGTTTAACAAAATGAAATTTGATCTCAGCATGTGCATTTTAAAATGACTAATTATGCCTATTTGTATCATATTGTATATATTTGCTAGTTTAGTTTTCAAATCTTGAAAAATATGCAAAAATCAGTTTTTTTTTCTTGTACTCGACTAATCGTAAGTATCCACAACCAGTCGTGTATACCCACGACCAGTCGTGAATTGCGTGGATTCACTTAAAATTTGAGAGAAATCACTTTCTTCTTCATTTCAACTTCACTGTCCAATGAGCCGACACATGACTAGTCGAACCCATCTTCCAAAATCTTCAAGGTTAGTGTTCCATTTGCATTTTGCTTGTAGATTTGTGTCTATATTGCTTCTATTTCTCTCTTGGAGTTATCTATTTCGAATTTAGTTGAGATTTGGAGTTTTTCTTTTGAAAAATCTGATTTGAGAAAACCTTTTTCTTAATCCTTTGCAACTCTCTATATTCTTGAAATCTTTGTTGCATATGGCTTCTAAAGAAAGAAAATCAACATCCTGTGGTCCGTCTTCCTCTTCCAGATCAGCCCCTATCACTAAGCGTCATCTTAGGGCTCCTGAGGACGATCCATCTTATGTTCGGGACATAAGATTGCATAATGTTATTGTTGAACATCCAGTAGATATTAATCATGTTGCTCCATTTGATATTTTTCCTATGCTCCAATCTGTAGGTTGGAATAACTTATTGCTTTGGGGTGGGCCAGCATAACGGTGCATTGCCCAATCCATGTTTGCATGCATATGTGCTTTCTCACTAGAAAATTTAACTTTTTCTATATCCACAAGAGAATGGCCATTTGAAGTAGATCGTCATTTAATTTCAGCCCTTATGGATATTCCAGTGAATGATAAGGGTATTCCCATCCATACTTTATCTGATAAACCCTCTGTCGCTGAAAAACGTATGTTGACTAAGGACTTATACAATTTGGATGTACAATGGACGCATAAACGAAATGCGCTTCCTTCAAAATATTTGTTACCCAAATATAGAGTTCTTCATAAAATCTTTGTGTCTAATTTGTATCCTCGGTCGGGTAATAAATCTGAATTGATGTCCTTCATGGTTCGTATTCTTTATTCTGTTGTTAGTGGTGTTAACATTTGTTTACCATCCTTGATTTGTCACTTCATCATTCAGTTTCGACTCCATCCTGGTCACAGTGACATTCTGTTTGGATATTTGATGACTGTGTTGGCTACACATATGTCAGTCGACATGCCGGTTGGAGAGGCCCCTATCCATCATCTGATATTTAACAATTCTAATATCAATAAGATGAAGCTAGATTTCCTTCCTGGCCAAGGTGATGGTGTTGGCAGTGGTGAAGCTAAACATGAGGAAGAAGCTGGTGATCTTCCTCCTGATGATATTAACATGGATGATATTTTTGAAGAACTTGAGTCTGATTCTACAAATGATCCAGATTATGAGCCTTCTTCATTTGATGCATGTCTGAGTGCATTGGAAGATAAAGTTGAGAATCTAAATGTTAAGATGGAAAACACGTCTGTTGCCCATGATATACAGTTCGAATATATGCGCAAATATCTTAGGCGCTTGAACAATGGCATGCATCAACTTGATCCTTCCATTCCTGCTCCTTCATCTAGGTCAGATTAGTATTTTTAAGATTACTGGTCTGTAATAACTTTATTACTCCTAACTATTTTTGAGTTTGTCACTCTTTTTAACTTAGCTCAGTTTATGAATTATGTGTGTTGCTTATGCTATGTTCTCATATCTTGACTAGTTACCTCTCATATTTCTCATTGATTATTTCTCCTCAGCCATCTATTTTATACTTCCTTTGTCATATTGTGACAAAAAGGGGGAGTATGATTATGTTATAGATATGTATATGGATATGGATGTTGTCATGAGGAGGGAGTAACATTGCATAGATATGTATATGGATATGGATGTTGTCATGAGGAGGGAGTAACATTACATTGAATGGTGTTTTATGAGTATATTACTCAGGGGGAGTATGTGCAGAGGTGGACTGTCTATATGTTGAATAATATGTGCAAAGGGGGACTATCTGTATGTTGAATAATATTGATTTACAAGTCTACAGGATGCCGGTTGATAACAACTGGTGCATGATTCTCTAATCAGATATTCTGTGTTATGTAACATATCTTGAAAGTGTGTTTTATCACTAATTTGACAAAGGGGGAGATTGTAAGTGCCATAGTTTATAGCCCTTTGTGTTGTCAAATTTGTGGTGCCAAAGACACTGTTATGAAGCTTGCATCTATGAAGAACAATGCTCTACTCAAGATCAACTTTGATTAACAAGCACTGTTCATAAGTCAAGACTCGAGAAAGTGAGATTATTTGACTAGATTCAAGAAGCTTTCAAGTTCAATCTCAAAATCTCAAAAAGCTCTCAAGTTTAATCGATATTAAGACTTCAAGCTCCATTACTTTCAAAGGTCACTCATCTCTAAAGTTTCAATGTCCTTACTTCACTATTGAGGTATGACTGACCTTAGGTTGACCTTTAGAGTAGGCCATTTTGGATATATAATTCATATGTTTTATACAAGTGAGTTTGGTCTATTCTAAAACTAGTCCTGGACTTTGTTCGACTAGTCCTACCATAGCTTCGACCTGTCTAAACATTTCCTGGATCAGTCGTATGTTTGTTACAAAACTCAAAAATTTTCTGTTAGGCTTCGACTAATCCTGGGGACTGTTCGACCAGTCATAGGAACAGTGACGACTGCATCTACGACCAGTCATGAACCTGCGACTCAAAGAATAGTGTTGAAATTCGGTCACCTATGACCAGTGGAAGGGATCCTACGACCAGTCGAAGGAGACCTACAACCAGTCGAAGGAGACCTACGACCAGTCGTGAAACTGTCAAATCTTATTGTGCCCGAATTTTCAAATATCTGTTGGTTCTACGACCAGTCATAGAGGTCCTTAGACCAGTCGAAGGCATGATTTGCTCACCTATAAATAGAGCACGAATCTTAGAACAAATTAAGCAATTCAAGTTAATTTAATTCGGTCTTCTGAGAGATAAGTCGGTGCTCCATTTAAGCTAAGTGTGCATATTTAATATTCTCTTTCTTTAGCTTTGTTAATTGATTTTGTTTCTTGCATTCCAATCTAATCTGAAAAGCGGAATTGTTATTTTCCTTTTTTTGGAATCAAAATCAATTAGAGCTAGCCCTTTTGTTTTAATTTTAAATCTAATAGAACCTAGAACCATTATAAAGTGAGTATTGGACATTGAACTTTGACATTCAAATCTCTACACCAACTTGGTTCTTCTGGGCTGCTACAACGAAGAAGAAAATCAGGTATTTTACAATTTGTGTAATTTACATTGTTTGGTTTTATTTGAGGTTAAGCCAGAAAAATCTCAAAGTTGTTGGTTATCTGAGGAGAGCCAGAAAACTCAGAAGTGAGGGTTTTTAAATTGTGTAAGCCCTTTGAAAAAGACACAATTGTAAAGGTTTTGGGTGAACCTGTGAAAACCTATTTGATAGTGAATGCTAATATCCCCTGTGTGAGGATATTAGGAGTGGAGTAGCATTCTGTGTGGCTGTTGTTTAACAGTTGGTGAACACACAGGAGAACCACTATAATTCTTTGTGTTATGGATGTGTGATTTATATTTCCTATCTTCTATCATTCTGAATTGTGGAATGTATGTGTGAATGTGAATTTTGTAATCATTTCATTTCAAGCACAGTGGGGAATGTGGTAATAATTTAGATTTACATTTCAGCATTATATTTTTGCTATCTCTTTATTACGTTGAGCTTCAGTTTCTCTATTTGTTCTAGAAATAAGGTTGTCCTACCATAAACTTTGGTTTTTGGTGTAAGGTTGTCCTTAGAACAATTTTTGTTTCTATTTCTCTGTTTTAGGTTGCTTTCCATTCATCTACTGTGATTGGTGTATAGTGCTATCTATTCCTTGCTTCATATTCCGCTGTATTTATTTTTAATTTGGCATAGTCCTCTTCACCACCCCCCCCCCCCCTCTAGGACATATAGCTTGGCCATTTCAGCGGTATCCTTTCATCAGTTGCAAAATGAAATTCCTGAAGTATGGTCAGTTGATGTTTCGTATTGCAAAATACTCCAAGGTCTCCTCTATTCTCAAATATCTACATGAAGTTTTACTTAAACAATAAGTTGACAAGCATTCAGTAGAGTAAATGGCAAATTTTCATTTCCCAACAACCAGATTTCAATAAAATGTCCAGAACATGGCAACAACCAGATTGTTAAGATTTTTTTTATTTTTTTATTTTTGCAAGGTTCAAATTGGCAGAATTTGATCTGCAACAATATTAAAAGAATTGTTAAAATAACCATATGTATCACATTTTAAGCCCTCCAACAGGATTCAATGTTCAACCAATAACATGGAGTAAAATAAGTACCTCAGTGCAATAACCAAGTTTCTTATCTATTCCCCAGCCATGTTGTTGTTACCCACCAAAAAGAAAAAGAAAAAATGTATTGATTCATGGGAAGATGAAGCTGCAATAACCTAAAACAAACAAATAATTGTTAAAATAAAATAGCCATCCATCAACAACATGGCATCATGACATCAAAAGAGGTGCCCTTTGATCATTGTGAACCTAAAACAAAGTACCCCATTTTGATATTAACAGCCTTGCATATAGTGTTTCTTAAGAAACAATGAATTACAAACTGTGAACAAAGCAAGGGAATCAGAAGAACATGCACGTCTTACCACTAGTCTGGAAGTCCTTAAAAATTACAACTATTATACAGTTTCAGTAGAACTAAACCGCCTGCATTTGGGCTGGGTGGGAAACTGGAACCACACCTAGTCCAATTAACAGACATTTACAAGTTATAACAAAGGCAAACAGAAAATGATCAATGGAGACAATGAATATATAGACCAAATTCAACATTTTGAAACTCATAATGGTAAAGAAAATTGGGCTTCAAAGGTTTAAACGGATATTGCCTCCCAACTGTCTCAAGTTCCTTCTGGCATTTCCCATTCAAACTGTCAAATATTGTAATCAATAAATGGATGACATGTCCTAAATCTGCAGGTCCATGAATTGTTTCTCACCAATGCAAATATAAGTTATATAGCTACAAGATATTCACTATAAGAAGACTAGCCTATGCTCCACCCTAACATTACTTGAGCCAAGGTTTAGCTACGATCCAATTCAATTGGCATGCGGTTCTCAAAAACTAAGTCATGCATAAAAAAATAATAAAATAAAATTATTGACAACTTGATAAGGCAAAGAACTCAAATTGCAAAGGCATGAAACAAAGATACCTCTAATTCAATCATGTGTCAAAAGGCATGAAACAAAGATACCTTTAATTCAATCATGTGCCCAAAGGCATGAAGTAAAGATACCTCTAATTTCTTGTAATGGTTGGAAGCATGCTTGCGAGAGTAAGCAACATCAGTAGAGATCCAAGAGTGCCTTTAAAAAGAAATAAAAATAAGAACTTCACCTGTAGTGGCAACAGAACCAGAAAAACTGATTTTTGCTACACCTTCAGTGGAGACAACTGCAGATGTTGAAGTAGAAGAACCTGCAAAATAATCACATAAAAAAAAAACTACACATGATTGAATTTTGGGTGAAGGTTGATATACTATTGATCAATTTAAGCAAATTTCTCATACTTGCTTGATTTGTGAGATACAACTCAAAATGTGGTGGCCCACTAAACAATGATCCTGATCACAGATGGAATGTGGGGTCCACTTGTGTACTTCTGACCAATAGATAAGTTCCTATAAGAAGAATACCAACTACACCAGCAATGAGACATGTATAAGTTAAACTGTAGAAGCCTTAATAGTGATTCTGCATAATTTTTGCAAATACAAAAAAGACAATTTCAAGAAAGAAAAAGGAAAAAAAAGGAAAATTCCACATGCAATTACACTTCCTTAAATGCTCTGCCTGCATCTTGGGCCGATCAAATTGCTTTTCATTATAATGCCACAAGCAAGTACACTTCCTTAAATTGCTAAATTGGACTGCTGCCAGTTTTTGTTCATGTCGTTGATAATCAACCAACAATTAGAAAAGTGGAGCACAAGTACCTCCTTAAAAATGAACTTTAGCATGTTCGAGAATTTTCCAGTAGCAAGAACACTTTCTGGCTTTCCAAAAGACATGAAAATCTGTCGAGGTGAATCATAAGGCTACTGTAAAAGAATTTTGAACATAACCTGGCCCATAACCACCCCTAAATGATTATCTAGTCAATTTACTTCCGTTCAACATAAATGGAGCAATAAGGCTAGTGGAAAAGAATTTTGAACACAATTCAAAAGCATTGAAAAAGCATCGATGGTGTGAGTATGTGAGTGTGTGTGAGGTGTGAGTGAGTGTGTTAAAAAGAAAGAAAAAAGAAAACTATGCTTTCTTTTCCTCAAGTGTCTTGGAAGTGAAGTTTTTCAAGAAATACTATTTTCTTTCCCATGCTTTTCACAAATTAAAACACGCCCTTAAGTGAAACCTAAAAATCTCATGAGAAAATTTTAAATTTAAGAAATTTTGGAGAATGAGATTTGTCAGTAGCTTATATGCTTACAACTACATACCTTTCCGGCGTAAATACGAGGTTCCGATAAATAAACAACTGCAAACATAAAGAAAATGCATTAATTACCAAGAACCATTGAAGCAGGTGGGACCCATTTCAAATGTAATCATGGCCATGTAAATTATAAAGGTTGTAGTAGAGGTGGCCATGGCAAATATGGTGGTGGTTGTATATAAATCTGAATAGAGAAAAATCTGGTAGCAGATGCTCCCCACACATAAGAATGGATCTGTGCAAATGGAGGAATTGATTTATTTTCAACAACAAGATAAATAGAACAAGTGTGTTTAGATAATAGGCAATACAAGCTTCACGATCAAAGGAAACAATGGTGCTAAAATTATTAGAAAAAAAAAAAGAAGTAAGAGAACATACAAACCGAAATGTATCCTAATTAGGCATGCTAATGATGCATATAATTTAGATTGTTCAACCCATACTCAGCCACATGAGTAGAAAATAACCAGTTTACATCCAACAGATAGTCCTCTGGCCTCATGTCCATCCCCAATTCTCTTCTTGATCTTCAAATCTTGAACCACAAAGAATGTAAAAAGAGGTGATAGAACAATTTAATTGTTTTATTAAATTACTGAGAAAAATAAATAAATTTGATAGGAAGGCTGGGACATGAAGAACATAGGGCAACAAAAAGTTAGAACAAAGTTGTTAAGATCCTTTACCACTTTGGAATAAGATCCATTAGCTACTCTAATTCAGTGAGGAAAGGAAGAGCAGATGTAGAAGCATTAAGATCTCAGGTACTCCATGACGAAGCTCATTAATGGCACCAGGCTTTACTGTGGTAAGCTCCCCCTCAACTATCTGTGTTAGCCGTAATGGATCATCTCAGTTCCGATAGGACTTACTATTAGATCAAGCATCACCCACATCCCGCAGCTGATCCCAGCATTAGACTCATCGTAAAGCAGGTTAGCAAATTTACTAGATGTGACAGATGGTATCTTGGAGATATGTATATAGATAATACAACTATACAAAGATATTCTCTACTGTGGACTAGTTCCATGTCAATGAATAATACACACAACATTTACAACAGTGGATCAGATCAAAACGGGTGCCTTTAGCCACCTAACATAGTTCAATATCATATCCTCAATTAGTCAACAATTTTTTTTTGAAATAACACCTTTAGAAAAGATTTATATCATTCATAATCCTTTTACAATAATAACACTTCAACGTACAACATTATTCAAATAAAATTCATGCCTAAAAATAGCTTATACGATCTCATCTCCAGCAAATACAAATTCATGCCCACATCTAGCTACATTCTAACATCTTAAATGGTGGCTCACATATGTTGACTCATCACTACTACTAACTACTATGATGATTCACATGCTTACTCATGACTACATGCAATGGATGGCTGACAAGGATTGTATCTAGGATCAAATGAAAATTGAGAGCATGATATGAAGCATCAAGCAATCTTTTTCTTATTGCTACATCAATTTATAAGATCTTGCCAAAATCTAAGAATCCCAAAATAAAGCTTAGATGGGGCATTTATCAACAATGGAGATGGCCTTCATTCTGCATGCTTACAATCCCCAAATTGTGTTGACTTACATCATCAAACATTAAGAACATTTCAACTACTACCTTGTGAAGGGAGACTATGCCTTCAGATCTATATAGCAAGCTTAAGCAAGTTATTAAGCACCACCTGTCTAGCAACTGAGAGCTCTATGCAGCAAGCTGAAGGAAGGCATCAAGCACGACATTTCTAGTCGGTAATGCAGGAATAGCTCCCCTCTCCATCACAGTCAATGCCCCAGATGCATTTGCAAACTTGAGAGCTTGAAGCAACGAAAAATCAGTATTAAAGAAGAAATTCAATACGAAATAAAAAAAATAAAAATTGAGAGCCCCTCTCAATCGATCTTCATCCTTGCATAGAAATTCAATACAAAAATAGATCTATCATCATGTACTTGAGCAAAGAAGAAATTGCAATCAGATGATTGTTGAATGCCTGGAACTTTTAATCAAATGGGACTCCTTGGAGGATCAAGCAGACATGAACAGGGGCAGTGACTACAGAATAAGGTTGTGGTCATGGGGGCTGCGACTGGTGGATGAACCGGGGCAGTAACGAGGGTTGGGTGAAAGGGGTTTTGAAAACCCTAGCAAAGAATGTGCTCACAGATCAATGGTGAGTTTACGGTGAAAGGGGGTTTTGAAAACCCTAGTGAGAGAGATAGAGAGGTGGGGAAATAGAGAGATGGAAATGGGACTGAGAGACAGAGAGAGGATGAGGGAGTGCGAGAGATCGAGAGAGGGCGGGGGAAAGGGAGAGGTTGAGTGAGAGAGAGAGAGAGGGAGGGTGAGCACGCGCACGAGAGAGAGAGAGAGAGAGAGAGAGAGAGAGAGAGAGAGAGAGATTTGGTTTTAGGAAATTGGGTGCGTGCGGGAGAGGAGCGAGACAGGATTGAGTTTTAAGGGTGATGGACATCACCATCTTGATTTATTATAGGACTTGTGGGGCCCACTCTTGTGTATGTTATTTATCCACTCTGTCCATTCATTTTAACAACTCATTTTTAGGGTTAATCCAAAAAATGAGTCAAATCAAAGCTGTAGCTGGACCACATCATATATTAACGATGTAAATTTATTTTTCATTGTTTCTTATGTGTGGTCCACTTAGACTTTTGATCTTTCTACTTTTTAGGCTCATGCATTGAAATAATATTTCAAAATTGATGGACAGCTTAGATATAATACATATATTGCAATGGGCCCCATGGAGCTCCTTAAGCATCGTCAGTCTCTAATAAGGTCCTATGGGGATGTACGTTGTAGCTACAGATTAAGTAGTTTTAGTTATGGATTATATCCGTAGTAATATAGCTACAGTTTATATTCATAGCGAAAAACCTACATAGTTCGTAGCCTTTGCTCATTTTTTTAGTAGTGCGTACATACTAACCGAAGTATACTCCAATGGGGCGTATAGAGTTGTAAATCAAGATGGACAGGGTATTAGCATACCGATCAATGCTCGCTTCATCAAAAAGTATCGTCCTTGAAAGACAGATGTAGTTTTAATCCAGAAGATTATTAGCATAATCCTTCTAAATCAAAAGGGTGCAAGAATAAGTAAAACAATGAAACAGCCTCAAAAGGCAATGCCATGTATTCTTCCATATATGAATGAAAGGCAAATTCTCAAGCATTCTCAAGCATATCAATCTTACCGCCAATCCTTGTCAAGGATCAGTTATGATTATCGTCAAAATGATATTATCGCCAAAATTAATGCTCAAGACACTATCGTAAATGCTGTCATCAATGGCGATCTATCATTTATGACAGCAATGGAATAAGCCTAAAGGGCCAACCATGCATCTACTACTCTTGATAAAGTATTTAAAACTATACGGGCAGCAGTGAGAAGCCAGTGGCCCTAGAAAACCCGTATGGGCCATCACATGCTTAGACCCATACAGGCAGCGGATGAAGCCAATCACTACCAAAAGTCATAAATGGCCAAGGGTAGAAGGGGGCTAATCACGCGTGAGACCAATGCCATCTGTACAGCTTCCGACTGCATCATAGGGGAAGGTGAGAGAAAATGCCCTCCCGTGAATGGGTCCGACCTTGCATACGAAGAAAAAGTGGGCTTTAGTGTGCGCTCTTTAGCCATTGTCCATAGATAGGCCAATCATGTATAAGACCCCCCAGATTCTTGGCTTGATTTCAGTTGTAACTCATGAGGACAGGGTCTCTAAAATAAAATAGCCCATCATTGATGGATTGGCGGCCTTGGATTTGGTACCCTAAGGTAGCCTTGCTCGCCCCATGAACTCTAGAAAGTTACTGCAGCCAATCCTATGCGTAAATCCCACTGAGTTCACGGCCCTGGTAGCTTCACTAGGCCCCTCTGATGGATCGCGATTTGTGAACTCCCCGGCAGTGATAAGTCTAGTGGACTCTAAAGAGTTACAGACACCATTCATGTGAGACCCGACTCTAACAACTCATGAATCTAAAAAACTATGGTTGCTCCACTACTCAAGAGCTTAAACTGTGTGCAAGGGTAGCTAACTAAACTAAAATCTAGTTCCGCCTATTAAAACGAATGGTGTCACGCCCCAAACTCAAAAATCGAGCTCACAAAATTTCCGATCGCCGAATCCGAGCCGACAGCCTCCATAGTACCCCATTCTTGGCTTCCAACGTCCATATGCTAGATTCCGATCCTGAGATCCTACATGGAGGATTTTTAATGTACATTTGTTTCATAACAAGCATAACCACAAGTTTACCCAAATCGCAAAGACAACATCATCATCACATATCTACTAATATAAACATTTGAATACAATGCTGAAGGGAAATACATATGTCGAAAATCAAAGCTTCACAAAACCACTGCACACTCCAAGCTCAATGCTGCTGCAACCTAATGCCACCTGCACACATCTATCATGCATAAGCTTATATAAAGCTTAGAGGGTGGTGAAAGTGTGTGCACAAGGTAAGTGCCAAGTATGCAATACAATGCCATAAATCATATAATATCAGGGTAAGTGAAAATACTGACAATCCATAAATCGTATAATAACAGAGTAATGTGAAAACATACTGGTAAGTCCATGAATGCTATTAGCCATATTAAGGATATGCGATGCAAAAGCATAATAAGCCAATATCATATACTGAGGAAGAAATGTAGATCAGCTATGCAAATGAGGAGTCATATATCAAATGTCAAGGATTCAATGCAATATACAATTCCTAATGAGTTCAAGAATATTGTCAGCCGTATCTAGGCCATGCAGAAACATAATAACCTAAAATGCCATATGTCACGAATGTAATGCAATATTCGGTGCAAATGAAATGACTATGCTAGAGTGTGAAGTCAGGATGATAGTACGTAGTATCGCAGGCTACGAGATCTACCACAAGGGACTTCTATCCAAACTAGTCCCATACCTAAATTTGGATAGTTAGACTCAATGTGGTAAACTCCTGATCTCAGGTTAGTCACATGCCCCAACCGAAATCTTGACCATTGCGATGGTACACATAATAAATAGTTGCGCAACACTAGCCCGAGTAGATAGTGAATGGATGAATGAATGAGTATGCAACTCCTGCTCAATAAGTCCACATATCAATACTGTACATCTCTGGGATCATTACCGGAGTCTAGTACACTCTACGTCAGCTTGCCGCCCCATCAAGCACACAATACAACTGGGTAAGTGGAAGAGACCTCACTACCCGCCTACCAATATCGACTCGGCTCGTCGATAGCAGACCCATTTAGTAGCTGGTCAGACTCAACCTAGCTATGCCTACTACCTCAGGCAGGTAAGGCCACACTCCCTTCTAACCGACCACGACACAGTGGAAAACGCGGCCTCCAGGTATACGGCCCTCATGCGCTCATATAGATCCACTTGGTCTCAACGTTGGGGCGTCCTCTAGTACTAAGAGGGTTTAAGGATTTTCACTCAGGGCCATATATGGCAGCCCGATGTAAGTAACAGATTTTCGGTGTCCCATCTACCCATCCACGACATGACTGTGGAGGATACGACCCTGATGTCGCTAGGGCGTACAGACCATCACACAATGCGAGTTGTATGAATCACGCAATCCAATCATACATCAATCCTACAAATACCATGCACGCATATGAGATAACTCCGCCTATTAGGGAGTCCCATAAACCATTTGTACTATGACATATGCAATGGTCAATCACATCTCATAATAAACATGCAGATGATGCGTATGGGCATGTATCATGATGCTATGTTGTCACATACTCATAATCGGTATTAATAACTGACATTAACAATTGGCCTCGACAATGTCGACATTTAACCAACATTGTCCCTAAGTAATGGCCTAGATAGAGCCTAACATATAGTGGACCCCTGGCCTCACACAAGGGCCTAATATACAACACCATGGTCCTCACTCGAGAGCTTAATACACATCACGATGGGCCTCTCACATGGGCCTAATATACATCACAATGAGCTCCATCGCTTGGACCTCAAATGCACCACAATGGGCCTCATCATATAAGCCTCATATACATCACATTGGGCCTCGATGATTGTCCTCGGTAATCGTCCTCGATATTTGGCCTCAACAATCGGAATCGGCCTCAATAATCGGAATTGGCCTCGATAATCAGAATCGGCCTCGATGATTGGCCTCAACAATCAGAATCAGCCTCGACAATCGGCCTCGATAATCGGAATCGGCCTCAATAAACGGAATTGACCTCGATGATCGGCCTCAACAATCAGAATTGGCCTCAATAATCAGAATCGGCCTCGATAATTGGAATCGGCCTCGATGATTAGCCTCAACAATCAGAATCGGCCTCGACAATCGGCCTCGATAATCGGAATCGGCCTCAATAAACAGAATTGGCCTCTATGATCGGCCTCAACAATCAGAATCGGCCTCAATAATTGAAATCGGCCTCGATGGTCGGCCTCAACAATCGAAATCGGTTTCAATAATCGGAATCAGCCTCGATGATCGGCCTCAACAATCGAAATCGGCCTCAATAATTGGAATCGGACTCGATGACCAGCCACAACAATTGGAGTTGGCCTCGACAATCGAAATTGACCTCAATAACTAGAATCGACCTCGATAATCAGAATCGGCCTCAATAATCGAAATCGGCCTTAATGATCGGCCTCAACAATCGGAATCAGCCTTAATAATCAGAATCGACCTCGATAATCAGAATCGTCCTCAATAATCGAAATCGGCCTCGATGATCGGCCTCAACAATCGGAATCGTCCTTAATAATCAGAATCGACCTCGATGATCAGCCTCAACAATCGGAATCAGCCTCAATAATCAGAATCGGCCTCGATGATCAGCCTCAATAATCAGAGTCAGCCTCGACAATCAAAATCAACCTCGATAACTAGAATCATCCTCGATAATCAGAATCGGCCTCGATGATCGGAATCGGCCTCAATGATCAGCCTCAACAATCAGATTCAACCTTAACAATCGGCTGAACAAGGCCTAAGGGAAGGTCACAATGTGGACCTTAAACCATCATTGCCCATCAATGTGGCCATTTAACCAACATTGCTCCCAAGGAGTGGCCCACATAGAGCCAAACGTATAGTGGGCCCATGGCCTCACACAATGGCCTAATGTATATCACGATGGGCCTCACTTAAGGGCCTAATAGACATCACGACGGGTCGAATACACGGGCCTAATATGCATCACCATGGGCCATGACCCATGGTCCTCAAATACATCATAATGAGCTAGACCTATGGGCCTCAATATACATTAAGTAGGCCGCATCAATGGTTGCACCAATGGTCCTCATATACAACGAGTGGGCCGCATTAATTGGTCGCACCAATGGGACTCATATACACACAGGTGGGCCACATCATATTAGTTACATATACTTCACAATGGGCTGCTCACAAGAGCCTAATATACATCACAATGGGCCTCTAACATGGGCCTAATATACATCAGAAAGGGGCCACATCCCATGGGCCTCAAATATATCACAATAGGCCTCAACCCGTGGGCCCCAAATACCTCTCAATGGGCCTCAACCCATGAGCCCCGAATACATCACAATGGGCCTCAACCCTTGGGCCCCAAATACCCCTCAATGGGCCTTAACCCATGGGCCTCGAATACATCATAATAGGCCTCAACCCATGAGCCGCAAATACCTCTCAATGGGCCTCAACCCATGTGCCCCTAATACATCATATTGGGCCTTAACAAAGGGGCCACAAATACATCATATTGGGCCTCTCAAATACAACAAGTGGGCCGCACCATCCACACCATTCATCAATTTTTTTTTAGAAATCATTTTTAAGTATTATAAAAAAATGAATCATATCAAAAGATCATATGGACCATACCACAAATAACAGTGGAGATAATGACTTTTCCACTGTTAAAACCTCAATGGGCCCACCATAGCATTTATTTTTTTCATCCAGTCTGTTTATAAGGTCATAAGGACCTGGATTTAGAGGAAAAACAAATATCATATTGGTTCGAACTCTGTAACCCAAGGGTTTTAATGGTGGACATTCAAACCCACTGTTTTCTGTAATATGGTCCACCTGATAACTAGATCTATCTTATTTTTAGTCTCAAGCCATAAGACGAGCTCGCCATATGAATGGATGGTTTGGATATAACTCATACATCATCTAGTGAGTCCATCCAGATGGATGGCCAGGATGAAACATGTACATCGTAGGTGGGCTCCACACGGCATTTGCTAATGCTAACGCAGCATCCAATGGCTGGGACTCACTGTCTGAGTGGACGGTGAGGATGCAACCCATATACGGTGGGGTCCACAGGATTGGTGACGTCACTGCATAACTGGTGGGTTCCCTCGTCCAGATGGACGGTGGGATGAAACCCATCTACGGTGAGGGTCCACAGAACTGGTGACATCAATGCACCAACTATATGACATATAGCTGGTGTATGTACGCCGTCCATCCTAACTACCATCAGGCGAGTCCCATGTGGAGCCCACACACACACACACACACACACACACACATATATATATTGTATATATATATTTTATATAATAATATTATATATATAAAGGGGTTGCTACCCTGATCCACTGTCCAGATTCATCTGGACGGTACTGATATACATGATAAAGGTGGGTCCCACGTGGGAGTGGCCCATCCAGGTATATGTTATAATATATATATTATATATTATATTATATTATATTATATTTATTATATATATATAATATACAACCAAGATTGGTCTAGCGTCCAGAGAGTCTGGACACTGGATGGACGGTTTAGATTTCTCACATACACTAGGGTGGGTACACGTGGTGTGGCCCACCAGGGATCTTGATCAGTGACATTTGTGTTTTGCCTAAGCAACACATATATATGGTGGGGTCCACACTAAAGGGCCACTCTACTTATCAAGTTGATATATGAGTTTTTCCTTTAATCAAACCCGTCCAGATGGACTGCCAAGTGGGCCCACTAGGTGGACGACATGGATGAAATACTTACTTTATGGTGGACCACACACACACACACATCATTCATACAAGAGAGAGAGAGAGAGTAGGAGAGGGAGCGAGAGAGAGAGAGAGACAGTGAGATGGAGAGACCTCGCCACTATGGGCCCCTCTCATACAATGCATACATCAAGTGGGTACCACAACAAGTGGGCCCTAAAAAATTGAAATTAACGGTGGATCACCTAGGTTTAGCCTCCTTATTTGGCTCCTTGGACTCCTATGCTCCTTACCTTCAATTTTGATGGAGGTTGATGGAGATTGGAAGGTTGAGATGGGAGATGAGAGAGTGGGAAAGTGGGCTACACATGGCTTTGGGAGAGCTTGGAGAGCTTGGACGTTGAGTGCTTCTCTTGGGAGTTTGGAGAGTTGTTGTTTAGAGAATGAGAGAGAGAGGAGTGATGGATGAAAAGAGATGGATGGAATGGGTGTTGTAAGGAATGGGTATTGGAAGGTATGGGTTTGGTTGAAATTTGAGTAAAGGAGGAATGCGTGGGGAGAGAGAGAGTTGACTTGGGGGAAAAGAGGGAATGGGTGCTTGTACTTGTGATAGGGTGAGGTGATATGGGGTATGGATGATGTACTTGACTTGATTGATGTGACGGATCGTAAAGATTCCCTCAAAATTTACAACACATGGAGTTTCTTCGGAATGAACGTGGGCCCACATCTCCTGGCCTGGGTATCGCATCGGCACGCAAGATGGGGTGTTGGAACCATGGCGACAATGCAGCTGCTAGGGTATAAGTTTTGGGTCGAGCTGACTCCGATTTGTAGGACTCGTCTTAGGATCGCGCACAAACGTTGAATATAGGTTGAGGGTTGCCGGAATTCGACCAGGAGGACCGTGGAAGCCTAAGGAATGATACGGTCTAAGATACGATCCTTATAGCTCTCCCCTCCTAATAAAAATTTCATCCTCTTAATTTACTAACGTCACAAATAGACATAACTCATAAAAGAGGAGAAATTATTTCACTATGAAAAATCAAAAACATAACATACGAGTGCAGTCAAACAATAAGGAGATGGGGATAACACTCGCGAATCTCAGCTTGTTGCTTCCAGGACGTCTCTTCCATGAGCAATCTAGCAAGATGATGCAGGGGCTAAGTTGCACGAATCATTGACAACTCGTCCTGATGCTTGAGGATCCTGCTGCTTTTGCTGTCGTTGTTGGGGTCTCGATGGCAGATAATGTCATCGCTGCTGCTTCTGCTGAGGATGGGGGCACTCGCTCCTACGATGCCCTATCCCACCACATCTAAAGTAAGTACCTGTGAATTGACATAGAGGAGGTGTTGGAGGTACTACTGGTGCCTCGGCTACTACTGTTGTGGTCAGGGGCACTCCCACCTACGGTGTCCTATCCCATCGCCTCCACAACAGGCACCGGAAAGTTACCTAAGAGGTGGTGCCGAAGGTCTTGCTGGTGCTCTGGCGGCTTAGTAAGTTGAGCGTCTCTGCTGTCGGGAGCTACCAGAAGGCACCCACTTCTTCCAACCTTCTCTCTGAAAAATGTCATTTATCGCTTGCAATATCAGTTGCAGCTAATCCGTACTCACGGACACGGTCGGTGCTATGCTAGACTTGAACGGGGGTGCAAAAGTCTTGGATGGGGGATCAGGAATCTCATGCGAGGAATCGGAAGTCGCTCGGGTTATTTGCTTGGGTGTCATGTCCTGCATGAAGGAACAAGGGCCTATTACCCTCGAGCACTCTCGAATGCATACACGATGGGGAGCTATATCAGGAAGTTTCTAAGTTATTCGAACTCGGGATCTAATCATTCTAAGTTCTCAACAATCATAGAGTACATGGTAGCTATCAGCAGACATGTGATGTTATCATCAAGTATTCCCAAGTTATGCTATGATATCATCTTCTGTCATGACCCAAACATGGAAACCGGGCTCACAAAATTTTCGATCGTTGAATCCGGGCCGACAGCTTCCGTAATACCCCATTCTCGGCTTCCAATGTCCATACGCCAGATTTCGATCCTGGGATCCTACAAGGAGGATTTTTAATGTACATTTGTTTCATAATAAGCATAACCACAAGTTTACTCAAATCACGAAGACAACATCCTCATCACATATCCACTAATATAAACATTTGAATACAATGCTGAAGGGAAATACATCAAAGCTTCAGAAGACTGCTGCATGCTCCAAGCTCAATGCTGCTGTAACCTAACGCCACTTACACGCATCTATCATGCCTAAGCTTATATAAACTCTAGAAGGTGGTGAAAGTGTGTGCACAAGGTAAGTGCCAAGTATGCAATATAATGCCATAAATCATACGATATCAGGGTAAGCGGAAATACTGACAATCCATAAATCATACAATAACAGAGCAATGTGAAAATATACTGGTAAGTCCATGAATGTTATCGGCTATATCAAGGATATGCGATGCAAAAACATAATAAGCCAATATCATATACTGAGAAAGCAATGTAGATCAGCTATGCAAATGAGGAGTCATAAAGAGCCATATATCAGATGATAAGGATTCAATGCAATATGCAATTCCTAATGAGTTCATGAATATTGTCAGCCATATCTAGGCCATGCAAAAACATAGCAACCCAAAATGTCATATGTCACGGATGTAATGCAATATGCGGTGCGAATGGAATGACCATGTTGGAGTGTAAAGTTGGGATGATAGTACATAGTATCGCAGGCTACGGGATCTACCACAAGGGACTTCTGTCTAAACCAGTCTCATACCTAAATTTGGATAGTCAGATTCAAAGTGGTAAACTCCTGAACTCAGGTTAGTCGCATGCCCCAACTGAAATCCTGACCATTGCGACTGTACATGTGACAAATACTTGCGCAACACCAGCCCGAGTGGATAGTGAATGGATGAATGAATGAGTATGCAACTCCTACTCAATAAGTTGATGTATCAGTACTGTACATCTCTAGGATCATCATCAGGGTCTAGTACACTCTACGTCAGCTTGCCACCCCATCAAGCGCACAATACAACTGGGTAAGTGGAGGAGACCTCACTACCCGCCTACCAATATCGGCCCGGCTCGTCGATAGCAGACCCATTTAGGATTTAGTCAGACTCAGCCTAGCTATGCCTACTCCCTCAGGCGGGTAAGGCCACACCCCCTCTAAACCAACCACGACACAGTGGGAAACGCGGCATATAGGTGTACGTCCTCATTTGCTCATATATATCCACTTGGTCTCGACGTTGGGGCTTCCTCTAGTACTAAGACGGTTTAGGGATTTTCACCCAGGGCCATCTATGGTGGCCCAATGCTAGTAATAGATTTTTGGGGTCCCATCTGGCCATCCCCGATATGACTGTGGAGGATACGGCCCTGATGTCGCTAGGGCATACAGTAATTACCATCACACAATGCGAGTTGCATGAATCATGCAATCCAATCATACATCAATCCTGCACATACCATGTACACATATGAGATAACTCCGCCTATTAGGGAGTCTCATAAACCATCTATACTATGACATATGCAATGGTCAATCACATCTCATAATAAACATGCAGATGATGCGTATGGGCATGTATCATGATGCTATGTGTCACATACTCATAATCGGTATCAATAACTGGCATCAACAATTGGCCTCGACAATGTGGACATTTAGCCAACATTGTCCCCAAGTAATGGCCTAGATAGAGCCTAACATATAGTGGACCCATGGCCTCACACAAGGGCCTAATATACAACACCATGGTCCTCACTCAAGAGCTTAATACACATCACGATGGGCCTCTCACATGGGCCTAATATACATTACAATGAGCTCCATCGCTTGGACCTCAAATGCACCACAATGGGCCTCATTATATAAGCCTCATATACATCACATTGGGCCTCGACGATCGTCCTTAGTAATCGGCCTCGATATCTGACCTCAACAATCGGAATCGGCCTCAATAATCAGAATCAGCCTCGATAATCAGAATCGGCCTCGATGATTGGCCTCAACAATCAGAATCGGCCTTGACAATCAGAATTGACCTCGATAATCATAATTGGCCTCAATAATCGGGATCGGCCTCAACAATCAGAATCGGCCTCAATAATCAAAATTAGCCTCGACAATCGGAATTAGCCTCTACAATCAGCCTCGATAAATAATCGGCCTCCACAATCGGCCTCAATAATCGGAATCAGCCTTGATGATCGGCCTCAACAATCAGAATTAGCCTCAATAATCAGAATCGGCCTCAATAATCAGGATCGACCTCGATCATCGGCCTCAACAATCGGAATCATCCTCAATAATCGAAATCGGCCTCTACAATCGCAGTCGGCCTCGACAATTAGAATCAGCCTCGATAACCAAAATCAACCATGATAATCAGAATCGACCTCAATAATCGAAAACGGCCTCAATGATCGGCCTTAACAATCAGAATCGGCCTTAATAATTAGAATCGGCCTCGATGATCAGCCTCAACAATCAAGGTCGGCCTTGACAATCGGAATCGGCCTCAATAACCCGAATCGGCCTTGATAATGAGAATCGGCCTCAATAATCAGAATCGGCCTCAATGATCAGTCTCAACAATCAGAATCGGCCTCTGTAATCGCCCTCACCAATCAGAATCATCCTCGACTGGAATCGGCCTCGATAATCGGCTGAACAAGGCCTAAGGAAGGTCACGATGTGGACATTAAATAATCATTGTCCATCAATGTGGCCATTTAACGAACATTGCTCCCAAGGAGTGGCCCACATAGAACCAAATGTTAGTGGGCCCATGGCCTCACACAATGGCTTAATGAACATCACGATGGGCCTCACTCAAGGGCCCAATACACATCACGACAGGCCGAATACACAGGCCTAATATACATCACCATGGGCTATGACCCATGGTCCTCAAATACATCATAATGGGGCATGACCCATGGGCCTCAAATATATCACAATGGGCCTCAACCCATGAGCCCCAAATACCTCTCAATGGGCCTCAACCCATGGGCCCCGAATACATCAAATGGGCCTCAACCCATGGGCCCCAAATACCTCTCAATGGGCCTCAACCCATGGGCCCCGAATACATCACAATGGGCCTCAACCCATGGGCCCTAAATACCTCTCAATGGGCCTCAACCCATGGGCCTCTAATACATCATATTGGGCCTTAACAAAGGGGCCACAAATACATCATATTGGGCCTCTCAAATTAATAAGTGGGCCACACTACTTGGGCCATACCATCCACACCATTCATCTATTTTTTATAGAAATCATTTTTAAAGTATTATAAAAAAAAATGAATCATATCAAAAGATCATATGGACCATACCACAAATAACAGTGGAGATAATGACTTTTCCACTGTTAAAACCTCAATGGGCCCACCATAGCGTTTATTTTTTTCATCCAATCTGTTTATAAGGTCATAAGGACCTGGATTTAGAGGAAAAACAAATATCGTATTGGTCTAAACTCTGTAACCCAAGGGTTTTAATGGTGGACATTCAAACCCACTATTTTCTGTAATATGGTCCACCTGATAACTGGGTCTGTCTTGTTTTTAGTCTCAAGCCCTAAGACGAGCTTGCCATATGAATGGACCGTTTAGATATAATGCATACATCATCTAATGGGTCCATCCAGATGGATGGCTAGGATGAAACATGTACACTGTAGGTGGGCTCCACACAGCACTTGCTGATGGTAACATAACATCCAATGGTTAGGACCCACCGTCTGAGTGGACAGTGAGGATGCAACCCATATACGGTGGGGTCCACAGGATTGGTGATGTCACTGCATAACTAGTGGGTTCCCACGTCCAAATGGACGATGGGATGAAACCCATCTACGGTGAGGGTCCACAGAGCTGGTGACGTCAATGCACCAGCTATATGATATATAGCTGGTGTATGTACACCATCCATCCTAACTGCCAACAGGCGGGTCCCACGTGGAGCCCACACACACACACACACACATATATATATATTGTGTATATATATATATATATTATAATAATATATATTATATAATATATATATATACAATATATAAAGGGGTCGGTGCCCTAATCCACCATCCAGATTCATCTAAACGGTACTGATATACATGATAAAGGTGGGTCCCACGTGGGAGTGGCCCACCCAGATATATGTTATAATATTATATATATATATATAAAAATATAATATACAACCAAGATCAGTCCAGCATCCAGAGAGTCTGGACATTGGATGGACAGTTTAGATTTCTCACATGCACTAGGGTGGGTACACGTGGTGTGGCCCACCAGGGATCTTGATCAGTGACATTTGTGTTTTGCTTAAGCAACACATATATATATATATGGTGGGGTCCACACCAGAGGGCCACTCTACTTATCAAGCTGATATGTGAATTTTTCCTTCAGTCAAACCTGTCTAGATGGACTACCAGGTGGGCCCACTCGGTGGATGGCATGGATGAAATACTTACTTCATGGTGGGCCACACGCACACACACACCATCCATACAAGAGAGAGAGAGAGACGGTGAGATGGAGGGACCTCGCCACTATGGACCCCTCTCTTATATAATGCATACATTAAGTGGGTCCCACAACAAGTGGGCCCTAAAAAAATTAAAATTAACGGTGGATCACCCATGTTTGGCCTCCTTCTTTAGCTCCTTGGACTCCTATGCTCCTTGCCTTCAATTTTGATGGAGGTTGATGGAGATTGGAAGGTTAAGATGGGAGATGAGAGAGTGGAAAAATGGGCCACACTTGGCTTTGGGAGAGCTTGGAGAGCTTGGACGTTGGGTGCTTCTCTTGGGAGTTTGGAGAGTTGTTGTTTAGAGAATGAAGAGAGAGGAGTGATGGATGGAATGGGTGTTGTAAGGAATGGGGATGGGAAGGTATGGGTTTGATTGAAATTTGAGTAAAGGAGGAATGGGTGGGGAGAGAGAGAGAGTTAACTTAGGGGAAAAGAGGGAATAGGTGCTTGTACTTGTGATAGGGTGAGGTGGCATGGGGTATGGATGATGTACTTGACTTGATTGATGTGATGGATCGTAGAGATTCCCTCAGAATTTGCAATGCGCGGCATTTTTTAGGAATGAACCCAGGCCTACATCTCCTGGCCTGGGTATCGCATCGGCGCGCGAGGCGCGGCGACAATGCGTTGCTAGGGTACAAGTTTCGGGTCAAGCTGACTCTGGTTTGCAGGACTCGGCTTAGAATCGCACGCAAACGTCGGATATAGGTCGAGGGTTGCCGGAATTCGACCAGGAGGACGCGGAAGCCTAAGGAACAGTACAATCTAAGATACGGGCCTTACAAATGTCATATAGGAAGTCTCATACTAACAATCATGATAAAATGTTATTTTATTTCGGGACCTTGTTGAAATATAACATCTTGTTAAATAATTGCATAAGTATATGTGCTTGAAGTAAACTGTGATTAAGGGACTTTCAAAGAAACAATTATTTCAAAACATTACAATGCATTTATATATTTTTTTAAAGTTAAGAGAAATTACATATGATCATAAAAAGAAAAAGAAGAAAACAAAACAAAGTCTCTTATAATTCGTCTATCATGCCTAATGCTGCTAGGTATTTTTGCAAATCTTCTTTTAACTGAACTTGAGCTACAATGTGTTTCAATTTAGCTTTAAGAATGATTTTTGTATGATCTGGAATATTAGCTAACTTCGTCTCTAAAGAGGCAATTATTTCCTCATTCTTGATCAGCTCAGACTTTTCAAAATCAGTAGAATGAATGTTGGCTTGCATCTTCTCCTTAATCTTCTTTGTGTTCAATTCTTCTTCTCGATCTTTCATGCCTAATTACAAAATTTGCTTCTTCAGGAGAGCGATTTGATTCTGAATAGACATCCTATTATTGGTGGAACCTTTCAACTGTTCTTAAAGGGATAGCCGCTCTTGATCATATTCAAAAATGACAGAAGCAATGTGGGAAACCTTCTCCTTGGAAAACGCCAGCTGTCTCCTATATTATAAAATCTCTAGAGCGATGATTACATTCTCCGCAGATTTTAGGGCAGTCACAGAATCATGGATTCTTAAGAGAGAGTCGTGCAAAGGAGAAACATTGATTTTGGCCATCTTCACGGCACTGTTCAAGACTTTTATAACAATGTCCAGATCCTACCATTGATCAGGATCTTTAAACATGTGAACAACCACTGACATGGAGTTTCTCATCAAGGTCAGCTTGTATGCGGGGACCTTCTCAAAAGATAACAAATCAGATACGGTGGCAACTGAACCAGAGCTGGTTGTACCACTTAGAGGAGGATTTCCTGTAAGATAATAAAAGAAGGAAATTAGGATAAAAGTTATGAAACTAAAGGATACAGAAGTACAGGTAAAGAAGATGATGAATATACCTTCTACAAGAGTATGAGCGATAGGGGGTTGTGTTTCTCTGACAAAAGAATGACCAGGTCTCATCATATCAGCGAATGAGGGGGCTCTAGCCTCAGTGCTAGAGTCGATGGTTGTGAGAGTTGCTAGGTCCACTGGTCCTGTCGGAAAAATAATTTCACGAGCTACGACCCTTGGTGTGACAAAGGGAGACAAAGGAATTCTTGTTGAGGCTGATTGTGCAGCAGGAGGAAGGTCTTTAGTGGAATATCACCTATTCTATCGCCGATAGCATGAGTACCTAAAACAAAGAAAATAATGATAATGATAAAAAATAATAACTCTACGTAAAGATTAAATAGTGATGAAAATTGCAGGAAACTTCTTACTTGGCGAGTATCCATATTCCCCGTAATCTAAGTGTTCCTCTTCCTCTTCTATTGTTGTTGGAACTATTGCAGGAATGTATGCTTCAAGTTGAGTGCTGGCTTCAAGATTTTGGGGAACTGTGGGAGGAAGTTCTCCACCAATAGAAGTGCCTTCAATAACAACATCATCTTCATCATCTATGTGAACTTCACCCTCCTCAAAAGCATCATTTTCATCTATTTCTTCATTTTCTTCCTCAATGTCGTACTCAGTAGAAGAATCACTATCAGATGATGAAGACAAAGTATTTTCTTCCAGTTCTTCTTCTTCTTCTTCAAGCACTGCTTGTTTTCCTTTTGAATGAGAAACAATGTTGCTTTCCGAGTGACAATCTGTACTAGTTGGCACTGAAGAGTTTGAAGGAGCAATTCCCTCCTGAGGGGTAGATGGCGAAGTCTGAGAACGCGTGCGGGATCTAGTCATGGGAGAAGATGGACTAGGATGAACAGGCTAAGGAGTGGGAGAAGGAACCGGATCGTCTTGAGCCGCAGTGGTATCCTCTAAAATGGGGCATTCTCACAGCATCATTGGCAGCCCTGCTAGAATGATCTCGAGGAACTTTTTCAAATTCCATAACAATCCCATGAGCTATCCAACCTTCCAGGGTGTTAGCAGGTTTCCTTTAACGGATTGGTTCTTCTAAAGATATTCTTCTGCAAAGCTGACCAGTGAAAGGTGCACGACTTCTCTCTGGTATGAAGCTAATTCCTTCTTCAAACTTTCGGCCTTCGAGCTTAGGAGCAGAAATCCAGATTGGATGGGTTACTAGTGAGCACTCATTGACCAAGTATGACTGGTGAACCCAACACCTCATCTAACCGTACGAAGCATGGATTGTACGGTTGCTGCTTGGAATCATGAAGGTAGATCTGATGCGGCCACCCAACAACTGTTTCCAGACCATTGCCCAATTATATGGGTCAGTACCGTAGCTGCGCATTCTTCTTGTTACTAGTCCACAATCCTCTGGGATAGCTTGATTAAAACCAAATTGACGGACGAATCAGCTGGGATAGTAAGGTTCTCTCCAAAATTGTCCCTTCTCTCAGCAGAAGGCTACAAGACCGAATAAAAAGATAGAATGCACTTTCTCCTGGGGAAAGTGACTCGGTATCCACCATGTCGGTGTCTTCTTTGTATCGGTGGAGACAGAATTGGAAGAAGTCGATTGTATCAGGCATTAAAATCTTGTTGACCACCCAGTCGTATGACCTTTTAGTCATGGCTCTCTTCTAAAAGAACCATAAGGGAAGATGCGAGGGATGAATGTATGCTTTCTCTGGGGCTTCGAAAATCCAAGGGAAGTAGATGCCCATCCAACCAGTAATGTAGTGCCATGGGGTGTATGTGGAAGAAGCTCCGATAGTGGGACTTTTAACATGAGTCACTACCTCTCCAAGATCCTTGTAAATGGAACATAAGACCGAGGAGTAAGGGAGTGTCTGTGGCCTTCCACCATAGCACTAGCAACAATAAAAACAGTAGGGCAAATGGCATCTGCCCATTTTGAGTTGGGAAGTACTACTTTGCTCAGCCAGTAGACCAGGAAAGCTATGAGCTCTTTGAAAATACTATATTCTTGCAAAGATCTATAAGCTCTTGGGAATGACAACCGTGGAATCTGTAGAAGAAATGAAAAATGGTTAGAAAAATAAGAAGCGTGAGTCTAAAAAGTAGTTGATCTGTAGGTCTGGAATTACCAAAAGGCTCTAGTGAAATGTGCGAGCCATTGCAAGGGAGAGATCTTATGGATGTTTGGGAATTTGGACATTTCCTTGAAGAGATCTGTAGTCGTTTTTGATATTGAAGCCCCTCGGTCGGGCGAAGAAATGAATGCTACTTCTTCATTGGTAGGGACAAATTAGTCGTAGAATTTCCCCGTTAGCGGAAGACCGGTAACTCGGTGAAGGTCCCAAAGGGTGATAATCATCTCTTCTGCTAGAAGATGAAAGGAATTAGTTGTAGGACACCAATAGTTGAGGAAGCCTTTCAAAATGGGAGTCTCCTTATAGAAGTATTGAGAAGTGACTTTTATCGCGTTGTACAGGTCAATCTTGATTAATGTCTTAGAGTGCTTTGCCAATATCACCTCTGTTAAGTCCGAGTAATAAGCACAAGAAGTTAGAAGACCCCTGATTCTGAACTCTTCTTAGCCCCAAATCGATTTGCCGTTTCTGAAGCATTGTTGAACCGTCTCATAGAAATGGGTGGTAAATAAGGCATGGGGGTCATGAGAAGGAGCGAAGAAGCTCATTGGGTGAACTTCGCCAATTTGTTGCCTCAATTTCTTTGCCAGCAGAGTTCCTTCCATAATGTGAGGCTCTTTTGACACCCAGGACGCCGTATACATTAGTTTTTCTTCGCTCAACTGATCAGAGGGTTCGTAGTTGAGAATGGATTGATGATGATGGAGGTTTAGTAGAATGATGACCATGCCTTGCCTGTGAGAGTTATCAAACTTCATGATACCCTCAATAATTTAGACCATCTCCCATGAATTTTGAAGTCTCTTCCTCTTGTGTTCCTTCACTTTCTCTTGGAATTCTTTAGCCTTATTCCAGTGAGGTTTCTTCGATCTGGATGGAGGAGTTTCTTTTTTAGCAGGCGGTTTTTGGCTAATGGTCGGCAAGTGGGTCGTTGATTTCAACCATTCTTCCCAATCAAACTCATGGCCATGTCTAGGAGGTCGTTCAACTTTGCCCATTGATATTGCCCTGTGAATGGGAGAGGGCAATGCGGTAATTTGATCAGTGAAATCGAAAGTAGGAAGGACGAGTTCTTTGATATATGCAGGGCGCCTACTGGTGGTCTTCATGCACTTTCTCTGCTATTAATCTGAGGATGGAGAAGGTTCAAGAGCGTGCGAAGAAGATGGGTTTGGTAAATCTTGGTGTGAAGGTTGTGCAGTGGGTGATTCAACAAGGCGAAATGTCCTTTTGGTGAGAACCATGATGAAAATGGAAAGATGGGTATAAGGGTGAAAGGGCTTCTTGAAGAATGCAATCCTTGTGAAAAATTCTAAGTATGGAATCCTGAACTTAGGGATTTATTGGCAAAGAGTTGTTTGCGCGGACCCGCGCAAACAGATGACGTTGCACTGCAACATGCTAGGGGTGAAAGGCTTGCACGAACAGATAACCATTGTGCGGGATGAGCGCACAAGAGCATGCGATTGCGCGGTGAATCTTGAAAGGATTAAGGCTCAGCAGTAGAATGTGGAAATGAGAATAGAGAAGTGGCCTTGATATTTATAGGGAAGCTGAACTCGATTGGTTTAGCCCTTTGTGCGGACCCGCGCAATGATGTTTACAAATTGTTGATCTTGTTTTTATATCAAAGGAGGGATAAACAAAAAGGATCAAGGGGGCATCTATTGAGGCATAAAAATGAAGGATCAAGAATAAATCAAAAAGGGAAACTAGAAGAAGAAGTATGAGAACAAAGTGAAGAAAAGAACAAAGTTTATAGTGTTTACGTAGACCCGCGCAAACCCTAGTGATGGTTCGGACGGTTGAGATTTGATAGAAGGTGAGCCCCATGGCACAAAGATCGAGGCTTCGAATGTGTGGAGGCTTATAAATACCCCACTCCCCCTTTCATTTGCACACATTGAAGATTCTAAAGAAGATCAGAGCTTCAGAGAAGAAGAGAAGTCTGAAGGTATCAAGAGGAGAAGGGAGGGAAGAAGAGAGGGAAGGCTTTGTGCAGGTCCGTGCAACACCCTGTTGTTGCGCGGGAGTGAATACTCAAGAGCCGAAATGTTGCCGAAATGGCTGGATGAAATGCGATCTTCGACCTTCCTTTTATACAGGAACATAAGCTTAAGAAAGAGAGATCAGATTATCAGATCCGTACAACATTCCTCTCAATGAGATAATCAAATCATAAGCCAAAATGGTGCCAAATTTTATATCCAGATTTGACATTTAAACTCTCTCAATTCTTGTATTCTGAATATGCTATCTTAGAATCAATGGAAATCAAATGCTGTAATTGAACTCAGTATGAATAAATATGATAATTGTTCTCTACACACTATCCCTGTTATGATTAAATAAGACAATCTCCCAAATCGAATACATTTGTTTCTTGTCGAAACACATGGATTGCGAACCTTAATAAATCGAGCTTAAATCTGTGACCCCATTGTCTCACATTGTCAACATTCAAGTATTCGTAAAACCATGTGCATAGTTAATAATACCTATAGTTGACAAACCCTAACACAGCCAATATCCAATACACATTATCTATCCTAGACTCGTTGATGTTGTCTGGCAACCACTCAGTAACCTTCTGAACCAAGTCAACAACAGCCACGCTCAAATATAACCCGATCCCGATGGTAACTGCTGCCATTGCAGTTGCAGTGTTACGCAACGAGGTAAGGAGTTGTTGGTAATATAATGCCACTCATCCAGGAAATTGGAAGGCGTCGCCAATACCTACAAGGGCTAGAGCAGGCACGAGCCACAAGTTCGACATTGGTATCATTGAACGTGGGTGGTCAACCAGGTTGTATGATTTTACCACATGAGCAGTTGCAGTGTTACGCAACGTGGTAGGGAATTCTTGGTAATATAATGCCGCTCATCCAGGAAATTGGAAGGCGTCACTAATACCTACAAGGGCTAGAGCTGGCACGAGCCACAAGGCCGACATTGGTACCATTGAACGTGGGTGGTCAACCAGGTTGTATGATTTGACCACATGAAGGCGCCTGGACTCCACTAGAGCCCCCACCGACATGCTGATAACGTTGAGGATGTAACCCAACCCTATGCGTAGTCGCAGGGTTGGATATCCGCCCATAGGCTTACGCCATTGGGGAAAGAGGAACCAATCAATGAGAGGGAGTGAGATGATTGTCGCGAGTACGATGAACACAAGAAAGGAGCCAACGGGGATGGAGAAGTGGGGCCCGAGGTGGCGGTCCATGGACAGGGCTTGTAGGATAGTGAGGCTTCTTTGAATGCATGCTGGGGTGCTGATGAAGATGGCTGTGGACCAAAGTGGGAATACCCTGATTGCAGTCTCCAAGTCTTCTACTTGTTGCACTGTGCATAGCCTCCATGGCTTTGCTATGGTTCCATCCAAATGGGTATCTCCTTCCGTCTTCAGTGCTGAACGGTTGAAAAAAATTGCACGCAACATGTAACCTCAATGTTATATATAAAAAATCATTGATTTTCTTTATTATTATTATTTTCTAAAGAAAGGTGGGAACACACCCCATTTTAATTAATCGAAAATAGGTAATACGTACACCTAATTGAGGAACAAAAACCTTACCCATACAATGCTACACAAGATCAAGGAAAAAAGGAATAAAAGAAAAAAGAATCAATATGAATCAAATCTCCCAAGTCAACTCAACTCCTCAACCAGATTTTATCAGGACTTGTGAAAAAACTCCATCTGGTTATCATTCTATCAAAACAGGAGAAAAACTTAACTCTGGCTGAGAAAACTTTCAGTTGGACCGCAGGCTATGGTCCACCCAGTGGAAGACTTCTAACTTGGCCGTTTGGTATGCAGGATTAAGTAGTATCGAATTGCATTAGATAGCATTGAAACCATCACTGCACAATGATTGCATGTCCACGAATATTATAGTATTTTGACAGTCCAATCTCAAGTTTGGGATCAAATTCTTCATGTGTGAAAAATACCATATTGGATCTTCTTTACCACTGTTTCTAGAGTATGGTCCACTTGATAATCGGATCTTCTTACCATGGTTTCCTAGAGCATCCACTTAAAAATTAAAAATTAAAAATTAAAAAAATAAAAAATAAAAAAAGAGATTTCATTCGTATAGAAGAAAATACAAGAAGCCCATTCGGGCGGAGGACAGAGAAAAATTTCTGCTCCACTTATCATAAACCATACAAACAAAACTGACAGAACCCGCCCGGCAAATGGAACTCGAAGCCCGGGGGAAGACTCTAAACCTGAGAAGGGGCGCGCGAGATTGGATGGCCCCTAACCCAGTTTTGTCCTAGAGCATCCACTTGATAATTGGATCACCTTTACCACTGTTTCCTAGAGTATGGTCCACTCAATAATTGGATCTTCTTTATTTTTTGGATAATGACCTAAAATGATTTGAAAAAAGAAAAGAAAAAGCAAAGATTTTTTTGGATCTTTACCCATTCAGTTAGGATCGAGTCGGGTATGAACGGGTCCGACGAGTCTGAGTCGTCCCCTGCCCATTTCTGAGGACATGTGCTCATGAGTGTACAGCGAACAATTGTCAGGATATCTAAAACATGTGCCACCCATCCGTGGCCACTATAACATAGTGAGATAAACATCAGCATATGAAAATTCCCTAGAAATTCCCAGGATAACGCGATTTGTCGTGGTGACCGCAGGTGGGGAGGCCACATGGTAGCCCGGGTCAGTGGACCCGCAATCTAGACTTGCTACCACCGTGTCCCGGAATTAAAAGGGAAATTTAAAAAATAAAAAATAAAAAATGCATGTATAAAAAAGAGAATCACACCTAAATCTTGTAGTTGGAACCATAGCTGCCACTTTGTGAACCCATCATGGCCATGGTAATAATCCTTGCTGTCCGTTGACAATGCTTCCATCCTCTTCCTAACAGCAGCAATCGGCACACGTGTCAACCTGGTGAATGGACTTCCCTCGGGTACATTGAGGCAGTAATAGTCCCTACCCAAGAGGAAAATAGCTAAGCTAATGGCATTAGCTGCGGCGCACAGACCAAACCCCAAGCCCCAGCCCACATTTTCCTGAATATAGACAATGCCAGTCGAGGCAGCAATGGTAGTGATGAAGAAGATGTAGTACCGATTGAAGAAACTATCCCGATCTTTGGCCTTGTTGAACTGATTGGCTCCAATGGTCACCGTGGTGGATTGTGTCCCACCAAATCCTATGGCCACCAATGCGATGCCAGAATATAGTACTGCGAAGTGGGTCTTTGATGGTGCCTCACAGGTCTGGGATCTGCATGCACACGATCGTGGCCTCAAGGAATGGATCGTCGCCGTCAATGTTAGTAGAATCATGCCCTACATGTGCACGTTTTGATCAGGTATCCAGATGAAAGTACAGATCGCTGTGTTTATTGATCTTAGACACCACCATTGAGAACAATTGAAAATGACCCAATTGGTCCAAAGTACACATGGCCCACCTGATGGCTAGTGTTGGTGGAGAAGAGAGATTTATGGTGGATTGTTTTTCTATTTATGGATTGATTTGATTCTCTGCAGTTATATTTTTGCTAAAATAGGTTGCTCAATTATTAGCATCCTATATCCATTGTCATTATATATTGTGGCTGTAATCTCCATTATCACCATGAATAAGAATATCTCCCATCCTCTTCTCCCGTGCACGTAGGATCGCTACACTGACGGCCGAAGCACGTAAATCCGTGTGTATTTTCTTCTTTGCTATATGGTATCAAAGCGAAAGCTCTTGTGCAATTGTGATCTAATTCATCATTAAGAAAGAAGGAAACGTGTTACCTCCTTTTTTCATTTTCTGCTGAATTTTTTTTTTTTTTTTTTTTTGCATACTTTATCTCTTTATTTTTTGTTCTGATCCTTTCTTCTTTATCAATGGGTGAATCGGATGCAAATCCTGGTTGAAAGCTTTCATCAGTCCTCTTGAATGGTATTAACAGTGTATCTTGGTCAAAGGCTGTAACCTTATCTCTTAGTGGCAAGAAAAAGTTGAGTTTCATCAATGGAACGAAAATATGTCCTGCATCTACTGATACAGGATATGAAGATTGGATCTCCACTGATCAACTTGCCAGATCTTGGATTCTTAATTCGAGGGAACCCCATATTGATGGAATTTTTACCTTCTCTAAATCTACAAAAGAGTTGTGGGATTCAATAGCAAATTTATATAGCAATCAAAATAATGTCACTCGCATTTTTGAACTTAAACTTAAGATTGCTAGAGCACAACAAGGCGAAAAAAATCTTCAGAAAACATCTTGGGAATCTGAAAAGGATGTGGGACGAATGGAACATGTATCGCCCACATACTACTAATGTGAAAAATCTTCTGAAAAGAGATGAAGAAGATAAAATTTTCTCAATGCTCAGTAGCCTGAAGCCTAAATATGAAAATATTAGGAGTAATATTATTATGGATGATAAGCTTCCTTCTTTTTCCAGTGTTTGTGCTATTATTCAACGTGAAGAAACTCGGAAGAAGACTATGAATTCTGAGAAAAAATCTTCATCTGAGAATGTTGAATCGAATGCTCTTTTGGCTGAGAAAGAAGATAGAAGAAAACCTTCTGATAGTGAAAAAGAAAAAAATACTTATTGAAATAAGGGTAGAAGAGAGCCTTACCATTGTGATTATTGTGGTAAAAATGGACTTTACTGCTTATACTGATGCTGATTGGGCTGGGTGTCCAGTTGATCGAAGATCTACAACAGGGTATTGTACATTTGTCGGAGGTAACCTGGTAATATGGAAGAGTAAGAAAAAGAATGTTGTTGCGCGATCAAGTGCAGAAGCAGAATATTGAGCAATGGCTTCAACCACTAGTGAAGTTATTTGGCTCTGGGCCTTATTGCAGGATTTAGGTTTTGGTTCATCCCAACCAACAAAAATGTTCTGTGACAATCAGGCTGCAATGTACATTACTTCAAATCCAGTTTATCACGAGCGGACTAAACATATTGAGGTGGATTGTCACTTTGTTTGAGAAAATGTACAAGCTAATGTTATTTGTCCTTTTTTTATTCGTGGCAACCAACAGTTAGTGGATATTTTCACTAAGGGACTACCTGTTGCCAAGTTTCAAGAGATATTGTCCAAGCTGGGCTCTATCGATATTTTCGCACCAACTTGAGGGAGAGTGTTGGTGGAGAAGAGAAATTTATGGTGGATTTTTTTACTATTTATAGATTGATTTGATTCTTTGCAGTTATATTTTTGCTAAAATAGGTTGCTCCATTATTAACATCTTATATCCATTGTCATTATATATTGTGGCTGTAATCTCTATTGTCACCATGAATAAGAATATCTCCTATCCTCTTCTCCCGTGCACGTAGGATCACTACATTGGCGGCTGAAACACGTAAATCCGTGTGTATTTTCTTCTTGCTATATTATTTCTTCTTGCTATAGCTAGGTTGGCCTGAGTTTTACATGATGTGAGCTTCTTGGTAGGGTAATCTGTTGGATGGGTTTGGTGCCATGCCCACATGACATTTAGGCAATTACTAGCCAGTTAGATGACACTTTGGTCGGACCAGAAAAAATAGGGTTATTAATTTATGTTTTCACTAGTTTTCATTTCTCATATTTTTGTCTTAGGGCTTATTTGGATTCCTATGAAACTCATTCTATGTTGTTTGTTGAGCCCTTCTTTATGAGAATTTGTGAGAAATATAAATTTTCACTTTCAATTTTTGTTGGAAAACAACAAATTTACTTTCTCACCTCTAACCCTAAGAGAGGCAATTTTCTATTGTGAGAGGAAAATAGTTTCTCAAAGGTTAGAAGGCTATAATAGAAATCCGCATTCAACAATGATGAATGCGGTATCGACAATGATGAAAGGCTACGATAGAAATCCTGTATCCACAATGATGAAAAGCTTTAGAGGCATAAAATCAGTTAGAATTTCATCAAATTGATGTAAATTTGACCCTATGTGACACCATTCTTGAAGAAGTTTATATTTAACAACCCACTAGTTGTATATAGAAGGATAAAATTACTTGGTGTACCAATTCAAAAAGACACTTCCAACTTTAAGTAAGCTCCAAAAGCATGTTACACTTGTATCTTCACGGTATTGGGTTTCACAAGTTTCTCAATGAGCATTCTATTTATGCCAAGTGCAATGACTATAATGATGTATTGTCAATATCCTTAATTGTTGGTAATCTAATCTTTGCAAACAGTGACAATGTTATGATTAATGAGCTAAGAAGAGTTATGGTTGATGAATTTAAGATGACTGACATAGGCCTTATGACATATTCTCTTGAGATCAAGGTACTGAAAATCCATAGCTCAAGTGGTAGACGGAGTGAAAGATACCTTGTTTCAACACTTGAGGTCTTGGTATCGATTGCTAGTGGGGGTGGCTAACAGTGAAGTGTCAACTGACTGTGGGGTGTATTAACAAGCTAACCAAAAAAAAAAAAAGAAGGTACCTTGTATGGTGTGGGATTATTTATTCGCTACATGGGGCCTCAAAGTCAGACTCATCTACAATTAGTAAAATAGAATTTTGTTTTACCTAAAAGCTACACCCAATTACGATATTTTCGATTCACATACTAAAAAGTGTAGACTTTTTGTAGTTCATAGATAATGATTACGCCCATGATAATAGAAAGGGCACTTTGGGCTCCGTGTTTTATATTAGAAGCTGTGCATTCACATGGTCTTTCAGAAATAAGATGTGGTTCTCAATATCTGAATCTGATTTTAGTGGAATCATATACCAGACATGCTGCTTAGGTATGTGGAATACTCGAGGAGATGCATCATCCTCAATAATAGCTCATGACAAATTATTATGACAATAGTTCTACAAACTCTGGTACAAAGAATCCAATGTTCCATTAATAGAGTAAGTACATCAACCTTCATTGTAGGGCCTGGATGGGTGGGCCCCTATGACATGACCATATTTGTATGATCCTAGGGAACTTCAACAGAGCCGAAAATGGACAAATGAAGTGTAACAATACTTAGAAATTTTAAGAGGTATAAATTTTTTATTAATCATAACCGATTATCATTATCAGGTGAGCCATCTGGACCATTTAAATCCAAGATTTATGACAATATGCCTAAATATTGATCACCAATCCACACCATGGATCATCTAGATGTAAGATCAGCCCACGGATAACCAAATTTACCATTAAAATGTTCATTTAATGGGTAGATTTTCAAGATCTAACGTTTTGACTATTGGATCACATGGTCTACCCAGTGATCATCATTTACTTTGTTCCCTGATACATTAACATTGAGATGATATAAGTTTCATGGTCTGCTCATGAAAAATGATCCAAATTGAGGGCCTAGAATGTTGATGGCCATGATTATTTAATGATATAACATGATTTAGTGGACCATTATGCAGTTACATGGTTCTAGTATACTTGATGTACATGGATCTTGTGATTCAAGTGGTTAGATATTGTCTGTACATGTGAAATTACGATTTAACATGCATGCATCTACGGGCCATCATCATAAAGTAATGTATCTCACTCATCATTCATTATTAAATACTAAGAGTATTTTTCCCCATCGTACCCCTTATATCATGAGCATCATAATGGTATATTTTGATTGTATTAGATCATACACATGTGGTGTATACATGTGTGGCACACACACACTTGAGGATATACCCTCACATATGGGAAAATAGGAACACATTTGCTAGATGCACCTCTGACACTCTGAACAATCAAGGCCCACATATTTTTTCCTATACATCAATTTGGACATGAGTCAAATTTTAGCATAGAGAACTAAACTTGGGCAATAGTTAGATCTTGTGATCAGTCCTTGTGGGACCCTAACTGATGTATCATGTTCACTTAGCCTTACTCCTTCATGCATATTTTTCCCTAAGATCTCTCTTCCATGATCTTCCCCTAAAATCATTTCTCTCCACGCGTTACATGGAGAGAATCTTTTGAAAAGAGAGGGTGTGCGCTACACCCCTACCATCATTGCATATATACATAAGAGAGAGGTGGTCCTGAATAGGTGGGTCCCACTTTGGCATCACACAATCCAAGCCATTAAATCTTGTCCAGGTGCATTCTAAAGGAACTTTCCTAACCTTGATCTAGATGTAACGGTTTAGATTCACTAAATCCAGACTTATCAAAAGATACACCGAGGCAGACCCCCCTTGAAATCAATCGGCACAGGAGAAAGTGGACCACACCAGCCAGTGGAGTGAACTACACTGGCCATGTGGCCAAGCGTGTGGGTCCCACATGCTGTCCACGTGTACATTGTTTTGGGTCCCACAATGACACGTGGGCAAGAGCATGGAGCCACACGCTGCCACATGGGCATGGTTGGCCCCACTTGGTTGAGGTTCCAGTGCATTCAGGTACCCTATATATAAAGTCGGCCCCACTTGATATATCTTCTACATAATTAATGTTGAGATTATTTACTTCATGATTAACCTTGTATACATGTAGATCCATCATCAAGACATGTGGTGGGTCCTCCAAATGGATCCATGATCATGAAAGTTGATACCGCCACGCTGCCTTTAGATGATTTGTAACTTAAATTAGAATATGTATTGTGATAATGTGTTACGTACATGTTGGTAACTCTATGATTTGTTAGATCCACCGTGATCAAGCGGTGGATTTCACTTAACCAAACATTGTATCATCAAGTTCACCATTTGATCATGATGGATCACTTGGTATGGATTTGAATCAACCATATAGATCATAGATTGATCAAGTGTAGCGGCCCCACATGGAAGTAATAAACAATAAGTACACTTTGAGGATTAGATCCATCCTAAGTACATGTGATTATGCCGACAGGCGAGTCACGTATCATTGCTTGTACCGCAAGATGGTGGCCTACCACATTATCAAGATGTGTGAATGATTTAGCAATGTAAAGATCTTATAATTAGATTAATGATGTATTTGAAAGAGATGCATGTTGATCATCTCATATGGTGGAACTTATAGTGAGTGATCATGATCACTCTAGGTGGGCCTTAACATATGATCTTGATCCAAATGGTTAGATTGAGATTTAGATATAAAATCTATGTCAAGGAAGAGTTAAGTGTAAGTTAGCCGAATCATACTTTTAGGTAGGGGGCTTCACATGTTGGAAATCTGATCTTACGTAAGTCCCACCTTAAGAACTTGTCATAGAAAGTATGGTAGAAGATCTAAGCAATAGAATTAGTTTTAACATTATTTTAAAAGTAAGATTTTCTATACCAGAATACATGACTTAAAGGAGAAACCAAAAAATCTGTGTTCTTTTTTATGTTTGGCACTTTATCGGAAAGCCTTTTCTTCTATCATTTCTATTTCGATTTCAGTTTATCTTTTGTATCTAGATATCTAAAGTTTAGTATTTTCACTAGAAGTTCCTTAAATCCCCTCTTAAACTGCACAACCTAAGTAGAGACTATGTTTCACACAAGTAGTAAAATGGTGCCTATCCTCTTCCTTTTTTGTAACCAAGGCTCTTATCCAAAACCATGGCATAAATCAAATCAAGAGTCAGTCGAGTCAGGAATTCTCTGGTGTTCCCGATCTCAAGGCAATTTCACATATTGTAGCCCAATGTGGATACTGGAGCCTTTCTTTGGCTAGTGGGGACTCCAAAATAGTACTCAATCAAGCAATTCTATCAATCTGGTGAAAGGTAGTATACAACCCATAACCATACCCAGTTATTGCAAACCAAGTGCACTCCCTCTTCCCTTGAGGGTTTAACGTTCGAGGATATGAGCATGTTGCATGCGGGGTTACGAATGATATAAGTATAATTATTAGCTTCTTTTCTCAACCCTTCCGTGAGGTTCGGGTATGGAGGTATTAGCTATGGGTTCTACTGAATCTGGATAGACTTTAGATATGGGCCTTCATACCTACTGCCCATATCAACCAAGCACCTAAATATCATTAACCTTTCTTCTCAACCCCTCTGCGAGGTTCGGGTACAGAGGTCTTAGATATGGGTTTCACAAGATCTGGATAGACATCAGATCTTGGCTTTCATATGTTATCGCTCGTATATGAAGGCTTATATCCAAAGTCTATCCAAATCCAGTGAAACCCATAGTCCATCCCGATCTAAAGCTAGATTGGCTAAGAAATCTATACAGATCCAAAGTCTAGCTTCCAGCATGAATATGATAAAGAACTTGATGAGCCATTTTTTTCTTCAAACAACAACTCAACAGTCCATCCATAGTGCGCAACAACCTCCTACTCATGTGGATCTTTCAGGTCCCACCAACTAATTCCAACCCATCCATTATGAGGGAATTCAAGTCCATTTCTAATGTCCTATAACAGCTCAAAATCCCACCCATCCGCACCTGAGTGTGGGCCAACCAGTACTCCACCAAGTATTCTCTGGCCAAATCTCAATCTAACTAGTTCCAACCACATCCCCCTAGTGAGAGTGTTGCCCAATTCTAATTTGGACAAACACATGCACAATCCGATCCAACTCAAGCTTCGCCCTTTGTACCTACTTATCCTGAGAGATAGGCTCATCATGTGGTAGGAAATCATTCCAAACTCCTCCCCTGTCTATACCCCACCAGCAAAATTCTCCCATCAAAGACAACCGAAACACAAGAGAGGTAGTTCATTATAAAGAGGAAGTTAGTCAAGCTTCTCAAGGGGCATGGTCCCCACTCAACAATCACAACTATATATTTGACATCAATGAACTCATGAGGCATTTCGAGGATCAGCTCAGAGTTATGAGAAATGACATTCAAAAGCAACATGGAGTGGAAATGTCATCCACACGATTCAAGGATCTTTGTCCCTTTCCTGATGCTAGGTTACCTCCTAACTTTGAAATCCCCAAGTTCCAAAGGTACGAAGGAATGGGATGCCCCACTGCCCATCTAAAATCTTTTTACAATAAACTCAATGTTATGGCAGGAGATGATGGAATCCTCATCTGTTTATTCCAAAAATCTCTAAGGGGTGATGCACTTAATTAGTACACATCTCTTGATCATCAAAAAATCAGGACTTGGGAAGATCTTTCCTAAGCTTTCATTGATCGCTTTGCATACAATTTAAACATTGCACTATGAAGGGTAGATATGGTTGCCATAAAACAAAAAAGTCATGAGACTTTGCTGGCTTACATTAGATGGTGGTGAGTCATACTTACAAAATTGAAAACACCCATTGACGAGGAAGAATAGATTTCCATGATTTCCCATTCGACTAATCCAAACATATCTAGATATTTAATCTTGTATACATCAACTTCTCTCAGCTTATCCAAGTAAGGGAATAAGTGGAAGCCAGAATCCGAGCCGACACAATTTTACCATGTCCCTACTAGTTCGCCCCTATGCAGAAAGCTAACCAAGAAGGGATGAGTAGATATAACCCTAGAAATAGGGATACATTTGCTCCTCATCCAACAAAAACCAACCATTTCATTGTTTTAGCGCAAGGGAGGCCAATGCCTCTTCTGCCGAAACAAAGACACTAATAACAACAACAACAACTACAACAGCTTAGGTGGAATCCTCAATATTCCAATCAAAATATATAAACATGTATGGTATAACCTCAGAGGCAGTTCACTCCTTTGGCCCAATCCTACACCTATACCTTATTTACATTGGTTTAGAGACAACTTTTGACCCTATACAGCCTAGGCCTCCCCTAAACCCATTGCCCATGGCCTACAACGAGAATGAATATTATACATTTCACCGAGGCAGGGGGCACACTACGGAGCTTTCTTTCTCTTTCAAATATGCAATCCAAAACTTGATCGATCAAAAAGAAAATTACAATCACACCCCTTGACTAGGCAGTTGTTGTTAACGACAACATATTCCAAAATCCTATGCCACAACATTTGACAGGTACAGGTACATTAGGAACCCTGACAATCAATGTCGTTCAGGGGGGATTATTTCCCCAAGCCAAGCAGTTCCAGAAGTACAACTAGGAATTCGCCACTCTTGTCTTACAAGGAGCATTCTCAGCGTAGGAGAGGTTCCTACTCCCAACTACTAGTCCACAACTATTTAGCAACAATGGGGCCAACCCTCGGCCTTGCAAGGGCATTCCCCTCTAACCAATTTAGGCTACAATCCAAGTCCGTCTTGGGACTAGCAACTAGTGGTGCTCATAGGAAGAAAACCAAAGCTACCTAATTCATCAATCAGTTCAGGCTACAATCAATGTCCATCTTAGGACCAACAAACAATTGTGCTCATGGGAAGAGTACCAGATCCACCTAACTTTTCCATCGATTCAAGCTACAATCAGTGTCCATCTTGGGACTAGCAATCAATGGTGTTCATTGGAAGAGCACTATATCCACCCAACTTTTCCATTGATTCAGACTATAGTCGGGTCCATCTTGGGACCAACAACTAGTGGTGCTCATGAGAAGAACACAAATCCACCATGTTACATCAACCTTCCAACATTCACATTACAAGGAAGATATTTCTACTCATTCAATTGGCCACACAATCAGATCTGATAAGTTCAGTCCAATCCGATCACCCGCAATAACCTCTTGTCTCACTATGGGCAAGCCCAACGCCACAACTAGATCATCAGGAATTGTCGCAGCCTCCTATGCTTCTTCAGGGAAGGGTTGTTCCGATCTATAGTAACAAGGTAGTCCCGTGGCACTACCCAGAGTTCATAGAAGTGGGAAACATAAATTTAAATGGACGGTGCATCCGGAGAGATATAACTAGAGGACCTTTCATAGGTATAGCTTCTAAAGCTAAGACCACTTTTAATGTGGTAACTCAACTCAAAATCATTCCTACTCAAATATCTATGTGGGAACTTCTCTATACATCCTAGATGCATCGAGAGATTTTTATCCAAACACTCAACAAAGAACATCTCTCAAGATGCCCTGCCTAAAAAGAGCGCACATATAATAGGGCAACTCCTCGCCACATAAGTCATCATCTTTTTTGAAGATGAGTTGCCACCTGAAGGCTGTAACCATGGGTGTTCCACGAACATAACCGTTGCTCATAAGGACTATGGCATCCCGCCATCCTAATTAACAATGGTTCAAGTCTTAACATTTGCCCACTTCAGAATACATTTATGTAGGATTGGAGCCATCCACTTTAAAGTCAAGTGATATGAATGTCAAAGCTTTTGATAACTTCTGAAGGCATGACTGTCACGCCCCAAACTCGGAAAATGGGCTTACAAAATTTCCGATCACAGAATCCGGCGCCGATAGCCTCCGTAGTACCCCATTCTCAGATTCTGGCACTAACATGCTAGATTCCGATCCTGCGATCCTACAAGGAGGATTTTCAGTATGATTTTTTTATTTTTTTTTATTTTGTAATGGAGCATAACCACGAGCATAATTAAGTCACAAAACAACGTCACCACATATCCAATATATCAAAAACTTTAAGTACAATGCGGAAAGGGAAATACAAGGTAATCAAAAAGCTCCAAAACGATCTGATACGTGCTCCTGCCTCAGCGTTGCTACAATCCAACGACACCTGCACGCATTGGTCATGCATAAGCTTACAAATACTTAGAGGGTGGTGTAAGTGTGTGCGCAAGGCAAGCGCCAAGTGTATAATATCAGAGTAATGTGGAAATATGCGGTACGTCCATGAATGCTAACAGCTGTACCAAAGCTATATGATGCAAGGCTCGGCCATACCAAGGCCATGCAATGCGAGGCCTGTGTAGCCAAATGTCATATGCAAAATGTAAAGCAAGCATGCCAGTACTCATCAAGTACATATATCAGAACAGTTCCTCTCTGGGATATCAACGAGGTCTAGTACACTCCACACTGACTGCGGCCTCCCTAGCCGCACAGCCCAGCGAGCGGAATAGACCTCACTATTCACCTGACCAGTAGTCTGCCAATACCTACCCGGCTCATCGATAGTGGACTCATTTGCGAGCTGGTCAAACTCAGCTTAGCTTATAGCCCCCTCACTCAGGCAGATAAGGCCACACCCCATTCCAACTAACCACGACATAGTGGGAGACGCGGCCTACTGGTATTCGGCACTCGGGCGCTCGTGTATCCACTTGGTCTAGACGTTAGAGCAACTCTTAGTACCAAAAAGGTTCTGAGACTTTCACCCAAGGACATTCTAAGTGCCCACAGTGTGAAAACCAAGTATTTTCGGTATTCGATACGGCCATCCATGATGTGCCTGTGGAGCCACAGCCCTAATGTCACTAAGGCGTATAATAATCAAGACATACAAATGCAATATGCATGAAGCACACTGTCCAGTCATGCAACAATCTTGCGCATACCACGCGCTCATGTAAGTAACTCCTATCAACGAGTCTCATAAATGATCTGTCCAATGGCATATGCAATGATCAGTCACTACTCATATCAAGCATTCATATGATGCGTATGGGCATGGAGTTACACTAAGTATGTTATAAGGTGATGAACTATCCACACAATGAAGATAAACCTAATTGGCCTATGCGCAACAAGTATGGGCCTATCAATGGGCCCTATGGAGATTTATAATACAGATATTAAACCAACATTATTCTTACAATGTAGATGTCAAACCAACATTGCTCCCAAGGCATGGCCCACCATAAAACATCATTACACAAACCATGGAGGCATCACACATTGCAATGGACCCTAAGGACATCCCATTGGGCCTCAACACATGGGCCTTAGATACATCAAATGGGCGGCACCATATCGGCCTTTTATAAATCAAGTGGGCCATATCAATGGGCCTTATGTACATTACAGTGGGCCATAACCTCTGGGCCTTTGAATACATCACAATGGGCCTCGTAACATGGGCCTCATATATAACAAAGTGGGCCTCAACAATGGGCCACAAATACATCAAATGGGCCTCATGACATGGGCCTTATGTATATCAGATGGGCCACACCAATTAGGCCCCATATGTACATCAAATGGGCCACAACCAAATAAAAGTGGCGATAATGATTTCCACCATTAAAATCCTACAGGGGCCCACTATTATGTATCCTTGGGATCCGACCTATTTATAAGTTAACATGGAAGTAGATGAAGTGAAAGCAACACATCATCTTGATCGGAACTGCCGTGGCCCTTAAGAAGTTTTGAATGGTGAATGTCACTATCCCCACTATTTAAATAGTGGGGTCTACTTGAACTTATGGATCTAGCTCATTCTTTAGCTCATGCCATAAATGAGCTTTCAAAGTGGTTGAACGGTTGGATGCAACGCATGCATCATGGTGGGTCCCATATATGGATGGCGTGGAAGATACAGGGGGACCCACAGAGCTTAGTGATGTCACTCTAGTAGCTGTAAGTGGAGTGAGGTACACCAGCCGTCCCACCCAGGGACGGTGTGGGGTATAATACATGCATCAGTGGGTCCCACGTGGGGCCCACCATAACGTTTGTTTTCCATCCAACCTGTTGATAAGGTCACACGAACCCAGATGAATAGGAAAAACAAATTTCATATTGACCCAAAGCTTCTGTGAAGACCCAAATGGGTTCAATGGCAACCATTCAATCACCATTGTTTCCTATGATGTGGGCCACCTGAGCTTTAGATGGGGCTGATATTTGGAAGGTGGCCCACTGTCCTAAGGGCCTACAAAATGGATGGTGTGGATTCTCAAAACACATCACGGTGGGGCCCACGTTTGGAGACCCACGGTCGGCCAGGGACCATCCCAGGGCAGCAGCGCCTGCTGCTCTTTCAACTGCAGTAGGTGCTGCCTACCTATATATATATATATTGAAAATTTAGTTTTTCCATGGTTTTTCACATGTGGGGCCCGCATCAGGTGAATCCGACCCAGCCGTTGGTCGCTAGGGTTCAAGACAAGCCAAACGAGCCCAATATTGAGCATATTTTGGAGTACAAAAAACATTGGAGTGGATTTCAGCGGTACAACCACTATCTTCTATGTTATGGCCCACCAAATGATCAGATTAGCTTCATTTTTCGTTTCAACATCTAAAATGACCTGGAGAATGGAATGGACGGCGTGGATTAAACTCATACATCAAGGTGGGGCCTACATGAACAATCCACCCCAAAACCAAGAAAAACTCTTTTTTTAACAATTCACGTCCAGCGTTCATGGACGTTGGACGTCTTAGCCATAACACATATATATGTAAGGTGGGCCCCACGTGGACGTGGCCCACCTATATAAATCTGATGTTTGTGTTTTTCCATTATCAAAGGATAGGGCCCACGTTTGGCTTGGACGGCCATGGGGTCCACTTGATGGATGGTTAGATATCACCTGCACTCATCATGTGGGCCACAAAATGATCAAAGGAAGGAGAGAGAGAGAGAGAGAGAGAGAGAGAGAGAGAGAAGGAGAGAGATCAAGTGATGGAGGGACCCTGCCACTATGGACCCTCCCTTGCATGATTTAAAACATACATTAAGTGGGTCCCATTACACGTGGGCCCATCAAATCGAGAATCAACGGTGGATATTCTTTCTCCACCAAAATGGAAGGTCTAGATGACCCTATGTATGCAAGGAAAATAAACATCATGATGGGGTCCATGGAGAATGGCCCCATCATGGAAAGATCATGGGAATCAAGGTGGGCCATCGGCCACATCTTAGGGTCCAAAGTGAGATCCATACCATCAATCGGTAGGCCTCACTTGGCCCATCATAAAAACATGAAAACTAGCCTATAGAAGCACCCACCTTTCGATCTTCTTGGTCTGATGGAAAGCCGATCTCCTTGTGTCTCACTTTGATATAAGGTGATGAGAGTTGAAAGGCTAGGATGAAGGATTTTGGGAGAGGAAAGTGGGACACACAACTCACTCTTTTCTCACATGGAAGAGGTTGGACGTCGGATTTTTCCTTGCTTGGGAATGTTGGTTTGAGAAATGAGAGAGAGAGAGTAGCTTAGGTAGGCCATGATTACTTGTAAGAGAGGTATGGGTGGCTAGCAATAAATGCTTGTAAGAAGGGTTAGGGGTAGGGTGACTAGCCATAAGTGCTTGTAAGAAGGGCTAGGGGTAGGTAGGGTGGCTATAGCTAATGTAGGGTGGTTATAGCTAGGGTAGGGTAGCTATAGATAGGGTGATGTCATCACTCTCATGATTTCCTAAGGATTGGTGCCACATGGAGTAGGTCGGTCCCGCAATATGTGGTCCACGACCATTATAATGCACGGTTCACATCTTTTGATCTAAGCGTCAGATTGGCGCACGAGACACGGCGTTGGAACTGCGGCGACGGTGCGATCGCAATGGTATGAGTCTCGGATTAAGCTGACTCAAATCTAAAGGATATACTTAAGATCGCATGCAAACGTCGATTATAGGTCGCTGGTTGCTGAAATTCGACGGGAATGATCACGGGAGTCAATGGAATAGTATGGACTAAGATACGGGTTTTACAGCTCTCCCCACCTAATAGAAAATTTCATCCTAAAAATTTATACTACCATCGCAGCTAATCATAACTCATAAGGGAATAGGAAACATAACATCGTATATAATCAAAACACAATACAACACACAATCAAACATCGAAAAGATGGGGATAGTGCTCTCGAATCTCCACCTTGCGCTCCCAAGATGCTTTATCCACATTATGATGGCCTCACTACACCTTCACTAAGGGAATTACCTTAGTCCGAAGGACCTGATCCTTCTGATCGAGGATACGAACTGGCTGCTCAATGTAAGAAGCGTCCTCATGAACCTTTAACGGCTGTCAATCAATAATGGGAACGATGTCTAACCCACACTTCCTCAACATGAAAATGTGAAAAGCATTGTGGACGGCAGACAACTGAGATGGCAAGGCAAGCCGATAGGCCACGACGCCAACGCGCACAGTGATCTCGAAAGGTCCTATAAATCTCTGGGCAAGCTTGCCCTTCGCTCCAAAACGAACCATATCCTTCATGGGCGAGACCTTGAGATACACATGGTCCCCAACGACAAACTCAAAGGGATGACGCCGACTATCAGCAAAACTCTTCTATCGGTCCTGAGCTATGCGCATCCTCTACCTGATGATATCAATAGCCTCTAACGTCTACAGCACAAGTTCGGGACCTAAGAGACGCCGCCTTCCAACCTCGGTCCAATAACTCGGGGATCTGCATGGTCTGTCATATAATGCCTTAAAAGGAGTCATGCCAATAGTCAACTGATAGCTGTTGTTGTATGCAAACTCAGCTAATCATAGGTGCTCGTCCCAACTACCCGAGAAATCAATCGCGTAAGCTCGAAGCATATCCTCAAGGATCTAGTTGACCCTTTCAGTCTACCCATCGGTCTGCGGATGATACGGGGTGCTGAGCTATAAATCAGTGCCCATCGTTCTCTGGAAGCTCCTCCAAAACTAAGACGTGAACCTCGGGTCTTGATCTAAAATGATCGAGACAGGAACACCGTGCAGTCTCACGATCTCATTAACAAACATCTTGGCAAGTTGGTCCGTATGCCAAGTCTCATGAATTATAAAAAAAAATGTGCCGACTTCGTTAGACGATCGACAACAACCCAGATGGCATCATGACCACACTGTGTCCTCGGCAAACCCATGATAAAATCGTTAGATATGTGCTCCCACTTCCACATTGGGATGCTCAACGGCTACAATAGACCAGGGGGTCTCTAATGATCGGCCTTGACACGCTGGCATGTATCACACTCGACCACAAAACTGGCTATCTGACGCTTCATCCCTGCCCAAAAATACTGACGCCTCGTATCGCGATACATCTTCGTCAAGCTAAGGTGGATAGAGAACCGTGATCGATATGCCTCGGTCATAAGATCTCGGCGTAACTCAGGAAAATTCGGAACACATAATCGGCCTCCGAAGCGAAGTCCACCATCAGAACTAATCTACCAATCTGTTTGACTCTCAGATGCTGCCTCTGCTCGATAACCCTGTAACGACTCATCTGCTTACTGAGCCTCGATCACCCTTGCGACAAGGGAGGGGTGAATCGACAAGCTTGATAACTGGATGATAGAAGACTGTAGACCAAACTCGAAGTCATACTTTGCTATATCCTCGAGCATCCTTCACTCTTGAATCATCATGTGTGCCACCAGGCCTCGTGGCTGTCGGCTGAGGGCATCCGCCCCCACGTTTGCCTTGCCCAGGTGGTATTGGAGATCAAAATCATAGTCTTTCAGGAGCTCCATCCAACGCCTCTACCTCATATTCAGCTTGGACTGAGAGAACAGATACTTCAAGCTCTTGTAGTCAGAGAAGAGCTCGAACCTCACCCCATAAAGATAGTGCCTCCACACCTTCAGTGCGAAGACAACTGCTGCCAACGGGGTAGTTGAGTTCATAGACCTTGAGCTGGCGAGACGCATAAGCCACCGGCTTCCCGTGCTGTATCAGGACAGCACCTAAGCCAACTCGTGAGGCATCAGTAAATACAACAAATCCATCACTCCCAAAGGGAAGAGTGAGGACAGGAGCGGACGTGAGGCAGTCCTTCAGCTCTGACAAGTGTTACTCCAAATGAATTCGGCACCATTCTGAGTCAACTTGGTCAATGGGGCTGCAATATGAGAGAATCCCTCAATGAAACGTCGGTAGTAGCCCGCCAAACCAAAGAAACTGCGGATCTCGGATGCGTTCGTGGGCTGGCCCCATTGATGTACGACATCAATCTTCGAGGGGTCCACTGTAACACCTTGCCTCGTCACCACATGACGGAGAAACTTCACCTCCTCCTGCCAGAACTCGTATTTCTCCAGCTTTGCGTAAAGTTGGTGTGCACAGAGAGTCTGCAAGGTAATCTCCAGATGCCGCTTATGCTCCTCACAGGTCCTTAAATATATCAAAATGTTGTTAATGAACACCACAACAAACTAATCGAGATATGGATGGAAGACCTCATTCATCAACTGGATAAACACTGCGAGCGCATTAGTCAGTCCGAAGGACATGACCTAGAACTCAAAATGACCATAGTGCGTCCTGAAGGCTGTCTTCGGGATATCCTCATCTCGAACCCAAACCTAATAATAACTAGACCGTAAGTCTATCTTTGAAAAGAATTGCACCTCCTGTAACTGATTAAACAAATCATTGATCCTCAGAAGTGGGTACTTATTTTTTATCTTGACCTTATTGAGCTCGCGGTAATCTACGCAAAGCCTCAACGAGTCATCCTTCTTCTTCACGAAGAGTACTGGTGCTCCCCACGGTGAACTGCTCGGATGAATAAAGCCTTACTCGCATAACTCATCCAATTACTTCTGCAGTTCTCGTAACTCCAACGGTGTCATACGATACAGGGCCTTCGAAATAGGCACGGTACTAGGCACGAGATTAATCTGGAACTTGGTGTGCTGACGAGGTGGTAACCCTGGAATCTCTTGGAACACATCACGAAAACCACAAACGACCGGCAGCTGGTCGATACTCAAAGCAGTTGGCTCCTCAACGGCACACGATAATAAGCAAGAAAGTTGCTCTCCTCTGGGCTCAGCAACAAACTGGAACTCTGGCACACCGGGTATACAGAACGTGACTGTCCTCGTGAAGCAGTCTAATATGGCATGATACTCGGCGAGCCAATTCATGCCCAAGATGACATCAAGCTCGGACATCGGCAATATGAATAGGTCGGCAGGCAAAAAGATATTCCCAATCAGAACGGGGCAAGAAGAGCAAAATCGGTCTAATACTGCAGTCTTTCCCAAGGGCGTCGATACTGACAAACCCTTACGGGTAGACTCCATCGACAAACCAGTCGATCGGTAGAAATCAGCGGCCACAAAGAAATGTGATGCACCAAAATCAAACAATACACATGCAATGCATGCAGAAATAGGGAGAGTACCCTCGACGACTCCTCCTGATGACTGAGGGTCCTATTGTGTGGCATAAAATCTGCCCTGGGCCTGTTGGGAAGGTGTAGGTCCCCTTTGAGGTCTTTGTTGTCACTATGGTGGCTTGATCTGCTACCTCTGCTACTATGGGGGAGGCCCGGAGGCTAGTGCTGTGGTCGCTGCTGCTGTTGTGGTGGCTGTCGCGGAGGTAGATGCGATGCCCTCGGCTACTGCTGATGTGGATGGGGACACTTGTGCCTACGATGTCCGGTCCTACCGCACCTAAAGTACCTAAAAACGGTCCCGGAGGTAGTGCTGGGGGTGCCACTGGTGCTCGAAATGCTGGGTGGGTCATGTGTCACTGCTACGGACGATGTTGCAGCTGTCGCGAACCACCAGAGGGCGCCTTCCTCTTCTGATCTCCTCTCTGGTCACGAGCTCTCTGGAAACTGGCCCAATCTGACTCATAGATTTGGGCCCTCTCCACAATCTGCTCAAATGTTGGAAGCATGTGTCCGACCACACAGCTCTTGAGGGCAGGACACAAACCGTTCTTAAAACGATGGGCCTTCCGCCCCTCATCATCAACAAGATATGTCATGAATCTCGATAGTGTGATGAAACGTGCCTTATACTGGGACACAGCCATGTCCCCTTGAACCAGAGTCTCAAACTCTAATGCACGCTATTGGTGCACATGCTCGGGAAAGAACTTCCGGTCGAACCGGTCTACAAAGTCCTCCAGGTCTACACGAAATCGGCCACTACTGATCAGGTGACAGATGCCCACCAATGCTGAGCCTCACCCTGGAGAAGGAATACAACTAATGGAACTCGCTACTGGGTCGTATATCTCATGGTGTCGAATATCTTCTCTACCTCAGAGCACCATATCTCTGCTGCGGTAGGGTCTGGCTCACCCCAAAAATGCGGTGGATCGTGCTGTTAGAAGTCCTTGAGAAGGGCGCTCGCATGCTCTTGCTCGGCCACAGCTGGCGTAACAGTGGGACGCCTGGTCTGCCCTTGAAAGATAGCGGTCATCATCTGCTGAAGCTGCTCTGCATTCACGGGTGCTATCGGGGCTGTGCTAGGCTCAGATGGGGGAGCGGGAGTCGCTCGGGTCGCTCTCCTAGGCGGCATGTCCTACAGGAAGGAACAAGGGCCTATCAGCCTTGAGAATTCTCGAAGGCATAAACGTTAAGGGTCTATGTTGGAAAATTGCTAAGTTATTCAGACTCGGGACCTATTTATTTTAAGTTCATAGTTGGTATGTGAAGTGATCCTTAGGTATTCCAAGTTATATTCTGATACTAACTTCTGTCATGCCCCAAACTCGAAAAATGGGCCACAAAATTCCCGATCGCCAAATCCGGCGCCGACAGCCTCCGTAGTGCCCCATTCTCGGATTACGACACTAACATGCCAGATTCCGATCCTGGGATCCTACAAGGAGGATTTTCAATATAATTTTTTTTTGTAATGGAGCATAACCACAAGCATAACCAAGTCACAAAACAGCATCACCACATATCCACTATATCAAAAACTTTAAGTGCAATGCAGAAAGGGAAATACGAGGTAATAAAAAAGTTTCAAAATGATCTGATACGCGCTCTTGCCTCAGTGCTACTGCGATCCAACGACACCTACACGTAACGGTCATGTATAAGCTTACAAAAGCTTATAGGGTGGTGTAAGTGTGTGCGCAAGGCAAACGCCAAGTGTATAATATCATAGTAATAAGAAAATATGCGGTAAGTCTATGAATACTAACAGATGTACCAAAGCTATGTGATGCAATGCATGAATGCTATCGGCCATACCAAGGCCATGCGATGCGAGGCCTGCGTAGCCAAATGTCATATGTGAGATGCAAAGCAAGCATGCCAGTACTTATCGAGTACACATATCAGTACAGTTCATCTCTAAGATATCACCGGGGTCTAGTACAATCCACACTAACTGTCACCTCCCTAGCCGCACAGCCCAACAAGCAGAATAGACCTCACTATCCGCCTGACCAGTAGTCTACCAATACCTACCCGGCTCGTTGATAACGTACTTATTTGTGAGCTAGTCAAACTCAGCCTAGCTTATAGCCCCCTCACTCAGGCGGATAAGGCCACACCCCATTCCAACCGACCACGACACAGTGGGAGACGCGGCATACTGGTATTCGGCACTCGGGTGCTTCTATATCCACTCGGTTTAGACGTTGGAGCAACTCCTGGTACCAAAAAGGTTCTGGGACTTTCACCCAAGGTCATCCTAAGTGCCCACAGTGTTAGAACCAAGCATTTCTGGTGTCCTATGCGGCCATCCACGATGTGCCTGTGGAGCCACGGCCCTGATGTCGCTAGGGTGTACAATGATCAAGACATATAAATGCAAGATGCATGAAGCACACTGTCCAGTCATGCAACAATCTTGCACATACCACGCGCTTAAGTAGGTAACTCCTATCAACAAGTCTCATAAATGATCTGCCCAATGGCATATGCAATGATCAGCCACTACTCATATCAAGCATTCATATGATGCGTATGAGCATAGAGTTATACTAAGTATGTTATAAGGTGATGAACTATCCTCACAATGAAGATAGGCCTAAATGGCCTACGCGCAACAAGTATGGGCCTATCAATGGGCCCTAGGGAGATTTATAATACAGACATTAAACCAACATTATTCTTACAATGTGGATGTTAAACCAACATTGCTCCCAAGGCATGACCCACCATAAAACATCATTACACAAACCATGGAGGCATCAAACACTCAATGGACCCTAAGGACATCCCGTTGGGCCTTGACCCATAGGCCTTAAATGCATCAAATGGGCCGCATCATATGGGCCTTTTATAAATCAAGTGGGCCATATCAATGGACCTTATGTACATTGCAATGGGCCATAACATCTGGGCCTTTGAATACATCACAATGGGCCTTGTAACATGGGCCTCATATATAACAAAGCGGGCCTCAACAATGGGCCACAAATATATCGAATGGGCTTCATAACATGGGCCTTATGTATATCAGATGGGCCACACCAATTGGGCCCCATATGTACATCAAATGGGCCACAACCAAATAAAAGTGGTGATAATGATTTCCACCATTAAAATCCTATAGGGGCCCATCGTTATGTATCCTTTGGATCCGACCTATTTATAAGTTAACATGGAGGTAGATGAAGTGAAGGCAACACATCATCTTGATCGGAACTGCCGTGGCCCTTAAGAAGTTTTGAACGGTGAATGTCACTATCACCACTATTTAAATAGTGGGGTCCACTTGAACTTATGGATCTGGCTCATTCTTTAACTCATGCCATAAATGTGCTTTCAAAGTGGTTGAACGATTGGATGCAACGCATGCATCATGGTGGGTCGAATATATGGATGGCATGGATGATACAGGGCGAGCCATAGAGCTTAGTGATGCCACTCCAGTAGCTATATCTGGAGTGAGGTACACTAGCCATCCCCAGGGATGGTGTGGGGTATAATACATGCATCAGTGGGTCCCATGTGGGGCCCATCATAACGTTTGTTTTCCATCCAACCTGTTGATAAGGTTGCACGGACCCAGATGAATAGGAAATACAAATTTCATATTGACCCAAAGCTTCTGTGAAGACCCAAATGGGTTCAATGGCAGCCATTCAATCACCATTATTTCCTATGATGTGGGCCACCTAAGCTTTAGATGGGGCTGATATTTGGAGGGCGGCCCACTGCCCTAAGGGCCTACAAAATGGATGGTGTGGATTCTCAAAACATATCATGGTGGGGCCCACATTTGGGGGCCCACGATTGGCCAGGGACCATCCTAGCGCAGTAGCGCCTGCTGCTTTGTCAGTGGCAGCAGGTGCTGCCTACCTATATATATATATATATATATATATATATATATATTGAAAATTTGGTTTTTCACATGTGAGGCCTGCATCAGGTGAATCTGTCCCAGCCGTTGGTCGCTAGGGCTCACGACAAGCTAAACAAGACCAATATTGAGCATATTTCGGAGTATAAAAAACATTGGCGTGGATTTCAATGGTACAACCACTATCTTCAATGCTATGGCCCACCAAATGATTAGATTAGCTTCATTTTTCATCTCCACATTTAAAATGACCTGGAGAATGGAATGGACGGCGTGGATTAAACACATACATCAAGGTGGGGCATGCATGAGCAATCCACCCCAAAACCAGGAAAAACTCTTTTTTTTTCTTTTTTTTAAACAATTCACGTCCAGCATCCCTAGACGCTGGATGTCTTTGCCATAACACATATATATGTAAGGTGGGCCCCACGTGGATGTGGCCCACCTATATAAATCTGATGTTTGTGTTTTTCCATTATTAAAGGATAGGGCCCATGTTTGGCTTGGACGGCCATGGGGTCCACTTGATGGATGGTTAGATATCAGCTACACTCATCATGTGGGCCACAAAATGATCAAAGGAAGGGGGGAGAGAGAGAGAGAGAGAGAGAGAGAGAGAGAGAGAGAGAAGGAGAGAGATGAAGTGATGGAGGGACCCCGCCATTATGGGCCCTCCCTTGCATGATTTAAAACATACATTAAGTTGGTGCCATTACCCGTGGGCCCATCAAATCGAGAATCAATGGTGGAGATCCTTTCTCCACCAAAATGGAAGGTCTAGATGACCCTATGTATGCAAGGAAAATAAACATCATGATGGGGTCCATGGAGAATGGCCCCAATATAGAATGATCATGGGAATCAAGGTGGGTTATCAGTCACATCTTAGGGTCAAAAGTGAGATCCATACCATCGATCGGTAGGCCACACTTGGCCCATCATAAAAACATGAAAACTAGCCTATAGAAGCACCCACCGTTTGATCTTCTTGGTCTGATGGAAAGTCGATCTCCTTGTGTCTCACTTTAATGGAAGGTGATGAGACTCGAAAGGCTAGGATGAAGGATTTTGGGAGAGGAAAGTGGGCCACACAACTCACTCTTTTCTCACATAGACGAGCTTAGACGTGGGATTTTTCCTTGCTTGGGAATGTGGGTTTGAGAAATGAGAGAGAGAGAGAGAGAGTTGTAAAGAGAGAGAGAGTAGCTTAGGTAGGCCATGATTACTTGTAAGAGAGGTATGGGTGGCTAGCAATAAATGCTTGTAAGAAGGGATAGGGGTAGGGTGGCTAGCCATAAGTGCTTGTAAGAAGGGTTAGGGGTAGGTAGGGTGGCTATAGCTAAGGTAGGGTGGCTATAGCTAGGGTAAGGTGGCTTTAGATAGGGTGATGTCATCACTCTCATGATTTCTTAGGGATTGGTGCCACATGGAGTAGGTGGGTCCCCCAATATGTGGTACACGACCATTATAATGCACAGTCCACATCTTATGATCTAAGCGTCGGATTGGCGCACGAGACATGGCGTTGGAACCGCGGCGATGGTGCGATCGCAATGGTATGGGTCTCGGATTAAGCTAACTCAAATCTACAGGATATGACTTAAGATCGCGTGCAAACGTCAATTATAAGTTACAGGTTACCGGAATTCGACCGGAATGATCGCAGGAGTCGACGGAATAGTACGGACTAAGATACAGGTCTTACATGACCCATGGAAAATAGGTCATTGTCCAAAATATCAAATGATTGAATTAATTTGGATACAATTGTACACTGAATTTAAACCATTATCAATTTTACATTTCACCATCTACTACATGTAAAACAATAAATCATTTAAGCAATTAAGTTAATATTACTTTTGGTGTTTGATGGATCTAAACTATGGCTTACCCATTAAATAGCTTAGATTGGGTTACATGTATGTGCCATGTGTACAATTTCTTGTGCATATGTATTAACTATATTACTTATGTAAAATATCAAAGTTTCTATTATAGCTTTTTTAATGCTTCTAAAACAACATTATTAGAAGTAAGAAATATTTAAGTAAAATTAAGTAAAACTTCGAATTTCATTCACTCTTTTATATATATATATATATATATATATATATATATATATATATATATATATATATGCTAAATGTTCAGCTTCACACCAGTTCACATGGAACTCATGCGAACTTTTTGAGAACTCATCATACGTGATGTGAGTTCCATATATGAATGGTCCACGTTATGTAGCACCCCATGAAACCCCTAGGGCCCAACTTCTACTTTGATCCAAAACTTGGTAGGCCTTGAAAAAAAGAAAAAAGCTTCCTCCCTTGATTTGCATCTCTCTTTGTTATGGCCCACCAAAGTTTTAGATCAGGGTGAAAATTGGTGCCTTCGGGTTTCATGGGATGCGACATCACCAGGACCATTCGGATTAGACGCACATGACACATGTGCACAGGGAGAATGCCTATATATATATATATATATATATATATATATATATATATATATATATATATATATATAAGAAATGCTCACAGACAATTAGTTGCTTGTCCAACTACTTGGTGTGTGGACCCACCAGAGTGTTTGTATGACATCTTGCCTATCCAATAAGGATATCCTATCATGAAAATGAGATATCATAAATTTAGGTCAATGCAACTTTTAGATGTACCTCATGTGAATGTGGAGTTTTTTGGATGGCCGTTAATTGTTTTTTATGGTGTGCCCTACTCAAAAATTAGATCAACATGACTTTTATGGTGTTCCATTTTCATGGTGGGACAACCTTGTTGTAAATGTGACATGGCATATAAGTATCATGAAAAGCTCTACACATCAACTAGTTGGACGTATAAGTAGTTGTTTGTGAGCATTTGTCTATTTATATGCAAGACACTTTGAAGGTTAATTAATCATCACCAAATTTCTCATTTATTGTTTGTTTCTTGGTATGTTTTCTATCGTTATCATATGAATATATTAAGTGATATTTTCTTGATTAATGTTCTTACCATTTTATCCCTAATGTATTCATGGGTGGGGCGGCCCATTAAATAATGTTAATTTGTTGATTAGAGAGGGTGAGAAGTGGTACAATATCTCAACTAATTTGTTCATTTACTATTGTCTGGGAAAGCAACCCATTAAAATTATTGATTTATTTTAATGTTTGATCCATTAATTTTATATTTTTTATTCTTTTGATTTTTATGGTAGGTGCCAATTAATCCTTATTTAAAAGATGAGTTTTATAGTAAATGCTAGTTTAATCAAATAATTTTTTCAACTATTAACTATCTTTAAAATTAGAGAATTAGATTATGAAGGAATGCACTAATTTCATTGTCATGATTGGTGGTCTTTCGTGATTTTTTACTTATAGTAACTTTCTACTAAATTTTCTATTTATTCTATTTTATATATATATATATATATATATATATATTTTAATACTTTTTAACTATTTTAAATATTATTTATCTAATTGTTAAAAAATGATGTGTATTAGAGCTTGATTGAGTCTTTGAGTCAACCACATTAAATTAAATGTTAAGTTGAGTCAAATTTTTAAGTGTTTTAAACTATGGTATAAATTACTGGACCAAAGCCATTGCCCTACTATGCATATTTATATCTCCTAAATCAATCTCACTCGCATCAATATACCTTCAATCACTCTCCAATCACATTCATAAATTTTCATTCTTATTGATTGTACATCATCACATTTCCTTCTGGTTGTACATTTTCCATATATTAAAATAATATCCTCCTCTCTTCTAACGTTGAGAAAGAGAACAAACTCACCATTCTAAGAATTTCTTGGTATCAGAGCCAATGACTCACGTCCTAGACTTCCTATGGTTGTCTCCTCCTCCTACATCCCAATTACAAATACCTTCGTTCTTTTCAATATTTTACACTTAATCTCAATCAAACTTGATCGCAATAATTATCATCTTTTAATATCCTTGTTTTTATGCATGCTGCGAGATCATAACTAATTGGGTTTTGTTGATGTAATATGGATATATCCTTAAATTTCTACAAGATGCCAATGGCAAGCTCTCCACCACCATCAATCCATAGTATATGGAGTGGACTATATTCACTACCCCAAGTATAGGGTTGCGATATAGTAATAATCTCGATAAGACCGAGGTCGAATCCATAGGGACTGAACCTTGTACGTAATCTAAAAGTAACCAGAACTAGAACTAGACAAAGATGTAATCTAAACCAGAAAAATTTAAGAGAATAATGATGAATTATTAAACTAAAACTTGTAAAATTCAAAGGTGTGAAACTAGGGTGCTAAGGATCCACTTGTAGAGATCAAGTAGATCTATGCTTTATTCATGAACACAACTAGATTTAGAGTCCCATCTTCATTCAGTTGGATATATCATTAAAAATCAAATCTGAATTTCCTTTGATCCAGTTTTCAAGAAATGAGAGGTATGAGACTTAGAAATGATTCCATCACAAAACTATACCCATGAGATAAAGCAAACAATAGAATTTAGCCAATCCACAACCAATCTAAAAGATTTATGAACGTTAGGAAGGGTTCCATCATCCAACCATGTCCATGAGACGATGATGAACAACAGGGTTCCCAAGTCACAACCATAATAGTGAAAAGGACATTCTCAAAGCTATCACAGATCCATTGTAATTTAAGTCACAATGAACCATTAAAAACTAAAAACATTCCTTATAATCAAAGAGACTTAATTAAACATGAATCAAAGGCATAGAAAACTTCCCATCACACTACAAGCTTCACCTCTTAGCCCTAGCTAAGAGGTTTAGCTCATCATAGTCATGATGATCTAAAAACTCAGAAAAAATAACATAAAAGAAGGAAGACTAAAAAAGAAGGAAGAAGGAAGATGTCCTTGCTGTCCACGGCCTCACAGCTCTCTCTCTCTCTCTCTCTCTCTCTCTCTCTCTCTCTCTCTCTCTCTCTCTCTCTCTTCACATCCATAGAATGATGCCTCCATAGCTGACCACGTCCAATGCATGCCCCTCCACTCTCTCTCTCTCTCTCTCTCTCTCTCTCTCTCTCTCTCTCTCTCTCTCTCTCTCTTTCCTTTTATAAGAGTGAAGAAGGTCGTTGGTTGGAATCGGTTCCTACGAAATCTTTACGCAACTTTCTCCTTTCGTAGTGAAAACGTGAGACGAGTTGCGTTTGACGTAAGTTTGGGGGCAGGGATCATCTAATCCACTCATTCTGACTCTTTAAGAAGAGGTGTGACCCCCTTTTCGAGACTTTGGAAGGTCCGGATCATCGATCTGACCATGATTGGGATCACAAAATGGCCCACAACGGTCGGTTTTCACGGACGTGCGTAACCTTACACACAGGAGCTGCGTTGAGCTCTCGGTGGGCTTCACAGTGATATTTTTGTGTGAAATCCACCCCGTCCATTGAATTTCATTACAAGAAATTGGCCCTTTACCGATGAACTTATTGCCGACGAAATCAATTTCGTCGGTAAACATGACTTTCCCCAAGAAAAATATGGTTTCTTCAGCAAAAGATTCCCGCCAGGACCGAATAAGTTCCCGCCACCATTTACAACAATGGCTTAGAAACTTTTCCCGATGAAATTATTTATCGTCAGTGAAAACTCTTTTCCTAACAATCATTTCGTCGGTAAAAGTAATTTTTTCCGACGAACCAAATAGTTTGTCAGCAAAAGATCTGAGAGGCTATTTTTCTGACGTTATACATTATTGTCAGTAAAGGAACTTTTTACCGATGAAAAAAATCATTGGTAAAGGAGTTTTTACCAATGAAATACATACATCGTCGGTAAAAATCGGCATTTTGAATTTTTTGATAAAAATAAAATAAAATTTGATAAAATTTTTAAAATTTTTAACAATAAAATTTTAGAATTTGTATATTATTATTATTTTTTTGAAATATTTGATAATAAATATGATATTTTGTTAAAACTTTGGAAAGAAAAATTAAGAGTAAAAAAATGTACATTTTGAAAAAAAAAAAAAAAGTGATTTTTACCCTTAGCATACTGAGTAAATTCTATGGAGTCCACAGTTATTTATTTATTTTATCTACTCTGTTCATCCATGTTAACAAATAATTGGAGGTCTAAAGAATAAAAAGGAAGCATATCCAAAGCTCAAGTGCACCACACCATAGGAAATAGTGTGATTGAACCTCTACCATTGAAAATTTCTTTGAGGCCATAGAAGTTTTGGATCAAGCTGATGTTTGTGTTTTCTCTTCATTCATATCTTTTTAATATTATGAACAACCTTTAACCATTTTTGGACAATCTGATAAGTCCAAATTGAAGAGTAAATAACTTCAGATGTTTAAATCAAAATTCACTCAAATTGTTGATCAATCTTGTATGCCCGAATTCTTTCTCATATGTAGGATGATTGGGGCGAGTAACTAGTCAAATTGAGGGTAATGATCATTAAAATAGAGTGAATGGACCAGACATGTAAAATGGGCCAAATATTCTGGTTAAAATTGTGACCCAACTTATTGACCCCCTTAGAATGTAAGAATTAATGTTAGTAACTTTTGTGGGGCCCATCATGATGTGTGTTGAACATCAACACTGTGCATTTGATGTGTCCCCTTTAGGTAATGAGATATCTCAAAAATCATCCATATACGAAACTCAGGTGGGTCATACCATCTAAAACTATATGAAGACATACTAAAATATATAAAAGCACTTGGTGGGGCCCACATAAGTTTTGGATGCGGCTGAAACTTGGTCTGACCCCTCATCTAAGTAGGACACATAAAATGAATGGGTTAGATATGTGAATTACATCTAGGTGGGCCTAATATATGATTATGAATGAGACAGGTCCAAGGCTTAAGTACTGGAGCACAAAGTGGGGATTAAACGTCCATCATAAAAAAACTTCTTGGAGAAGTTTCAGATCAAGCTGATATTTGTGTTTTCACTTCATCCACATCTACATAACATTATGAATAGGTTGGATGGTAAAAAAAAACATCACGGTGTCCCTTGGAAAGGTTTCAATGGTGGGTGTCATTATCACTACAGCTTCCTTTGGTGTGGTCCACAAGAGTTGGGAACCTGCTTCATTTTTGGAAGCATACTTTAAAATGATCTGAGAAAAGTGATGAACGGAGTGGATAAAACAGTTACATCATGGTGGGGTCCATAGAGTCCTACTCGAACTTATTTCTGATGAAATTGATTTCATCAGGAAATATTACTTTTACCGACGAAAAAATATTTCGTCGGCAAAAGATTCCCGCCCATACCAAATATATTCCCACCGAGAGGCTATTTTTACCGACGTTATACAATATCGTTGGTAAAGGAGATTTTTACCGACGAAAAACATCGTCGGTAAAGGCGGACAAAATGAACGATGGACATATTATTTCACTTTGTGTGGTTGATCATAGATGTTGATTTGTAATTTTTGTTTTTGGTATAGCTAATAAGTATATTTAAAAACATATATACAGAGTGGATGGGGCTGATAGAGGACGGGTGGGCCCAAATATACTTACAACCTTTTACCAACGAATGGTGACAAGTATTACCGACGAAAATTTTCGTTGGCAATAAGGTTATGTTTTAAGCCAAAACGACTCCAGCGCCCATCATTCTCCCGTAGTCTCTCTCTCTCTCTCTCTCTCTCTCTCTCTCTCTCGCTCTCTCTCTCACTGTCGTTGTTGCTCTCTCTCTCTCTCACTCTCTCTCTCTCTCCACCCATGCTCGTTGCCGAAGTCCTACCCACGCTTGCCTTCTCTCTCTCTCTCTCTCTCTCTTTGAAGCTCCGTTGAGGTATTTCTCTCTCTCTCTCTCTCTCGCTCTCTCTCTCACTGTCGTTGTTGCTCTCTCTCTCTCTCTCACTCTCTCTCTCTCTCCACCCACGCTCGTTGCCGAAGTCCTACCCACGCATGCCTTCTCTCTCTCTCTCTTTGAAGCTCCGTTGAGGTATTTCTCTCTCTCTCTCTCTCAATCTCTATCAATCTCAATGACGATTTAGGGATTTGGGGATTTTAGGGTGGATTGTCCAAAATCGGAATTTGGGGATTTTTTGGGTGATTACTTATTTGATTCCCAAAATCATTACTAAAAGCTTTAGAAGTGTTTGTTTAGCTTAATAAATTAATTGCTTATTAAGAATTAATTATGAAACCAGCACTTTTGTGGAAATGACTTGGAGATGTATCCAAGAAAGCTTTTGAGCTAGGCAGACCTCATTTGAGATGGGTGAAACACATGTCAGATCTATGTGTGTGTGGCACATGTCAAAGATCAAGGCCATTATCAGGTAGGGGGCACTTTGGACATGCCATGTACCAAAAATCACGGTAACACATTCATCAAGTGAGGCACACATGTCCTTTGAATTTGGATTACTGGACTGTTTTACAGCCTATTATTCTTACAGAAGTTTGATCAGCTTGATCAGCAGGCCAAATTTTTTTTTGTCTATGGTATTTCATGGTGTACCGTGCTTGATGAATGGCGTAGATATCTGACACATGCGCCGTCCACCCAATTTTAGGCACATGTTCCACCCGACAGAAAAATGCCATCATGTGTATTGTTAATGGTAAAGCGCTCCTCCAATTCAACCAGCCAAAAGGTCGGGAGTTATTTGATTCCCCACAGCCTATGATGCTTGATATGCAGGCATCTTGTAATAGCACATGCAGGATAAAATTTACTCCAAAGTAAAGCGACTAAATTACGGAACACACATTGACTAAGTAACAGTCCCAAAATCAGAATGGTTAATCAATCCCAACCCCTGATTTGTGGACATTTGGTTGCCCACAAATCCTGCCCATCCACTTGTTTTACACATTGTGGCCCATGTGATCAGTAGATTACCATATTTTCTAGCTTCGAAATCTAAGTGTAGCCCACCTGATGGACTGATCAAAATTTTCACATGTGTAATGCCTTGTTGATGGTATGCCTTGTACATGCCGAAGGCTTAGCAAACCTATAGACAATAGGGCTATTTTGTAGGATCTAATATGGCCATTTTGTAGGATCATTAGGTTATGTATTTTGAATCTAATATGGCTATTTTGTAGGATCATTACACAATTTCTGTTAGGATCCGTCTTGTTATAGGCTGTGTTGGGAGGACTGTATATTCGTTGGATCCTGGACCATGTTTCAATGATCCAACCCATTTGTATGATGGCCCATACAGTTGGATCTTGGATCCCATTCAACGATCCAACATGTTTATACAACAGGCGCCACTGTAGATGCCATAAACGTTTTTATCCTTTAAATATTTTCTGTTAAATGTGGTTGATAGATCCTGTAAGTGTATTTTGGAACAGTCTAAATTACTGTGTAGCTATGCCAGCATGGATGGCTTAGATCCATTTGTATGATGGGCATGCACTCCCAACTCTAACATTGAGCTGGATTGGGTCAGCATATATAAAGCGTTTTTTGTTAAAATAATCATAAGTGTTGAAATAATCCGATCAACAGCTTCTATTTGTTATCTTTCCACCATAAAAGTGGGACTTGTTATATGAATGGTTTGGATTATTGGAAAATAAATCTTTGTTTATCTCTCACCCATCTCCCTTAACTTTCTTTTCTTTTCTTTTCTTTTTCTTTTTTTTTTTTTCAATTTTTTTTTTTTTTTGCTTTTTCCCATTTTTTTGAAGACAATGTGGGATTAAATTCCCACCATTAAAAACTTTCTCAGGGGCCATGAAAAATTTGAACCAAAGCTTCTATTTGTGTTTTCCCTTCATCTAGGTTTGTGCAACCTTATCAACAAGTTAGATGGCACTAAATATTATAGTGGGCGTTAAGAAGTTTTTAGTAGTAGTTGATCCACCTGAGATTAAATCTGCCTTATTTTTAGACTATGTCTTAAAATGAAATAGAAAAATGGATGGACGGCATCAATATACAACATACATATATCAGGTCTGGCCTGAGGCGGGCCAGGACTGCTAAACAGCTTATGAGGGCTAATCCAACATAATGGTGCCATGTAGTGTGTGCATAACATTCGACCTGTCCACAGGATCACGCTAAATTAATCCAACATTCTGGTGTCATGTACCATATGTGTGACATCCAACCTGAGTACCATGGAATACAACACACCTAAAAGCCTCCAAATTTGAGTGTGGCCCAGCCGATGATTGGAACTGCTTGACTTTTTAGAGAATGATCACCATGGTGGGTCCACCTATTGGATGGGTTGGATGTGATTTACCACACCATGTCAACCCAATATTGCTAGACTCAAAAAAAAAAAAAAAAAAAAAAAAAACTAAAATTAGATGAAGGCATTTTACCCCCATTGTTTAATTGCAGATTTAAAAAAACTGAATTGTTGACGCCTTTTCTCATTAAACCATTTTTTGAAAGAAAATCTTTTTCTCATTAAACTATTTCTCATCAAACCGTTTTTTTGAAGTCCTTGAGGACTTTCCCATGTTTTTGCATTTCATGTCGACCTTGGAAAATGTATTATACAACCAAGAAAAGACCTTGGAAAAAAAAGACCTTAAAACTTTAGCAGGCTTCTTTCACACACACACACACACATAAAAACTTTAGTAGGCTTCTAATCATATCAATTATCTTTTCTTGCGAAATTACTGCATATGAGCCACACTCTTGATTAGTAATCATAGTTGGGTATCCGGATTGCTAGTCTAGTCTTTGTTATTAATTAGTTTGATTGAGCTAGTATTGTGTTAGAGTATATGATAAATATGTAGAGGTGTTTATTCATATCATTCTTAATGAAATACACACTAGATCCCTGTAGCGGTACAGCTTAGTGATGCTTTCACTTTATTTTGAGATTTCAAGAAACTATTATACTTTGCAGATTGTGGGAGTTGTATTTGATCTTTTCTCATTATTTCAAGAAACTATTATACTTTCACTTAGTGATGCTTAATATGTATTACATTTTTTTCTTAAATTATTATGGTGACTTGTTAGTTTATAGTTGTGACTTGTGATTATGATTTATAAGTTAGATAATTAGTTACCCATTTGAGGATTTCTATGTGGCCATACATAGATATATTGTATTTTTAATAGCATAGAAATCGTTCAAATTGTCCCATTTTGGACAGTTCAAGGTTAGATGGATAGTATGCTTTCATATAATCTATTTAAATGTTCATGCCTGATTCGCGGTTCATCTCCTCGTTTCTCTCCGGATATGTTTCTTCCGTTTCGTATCCAATGCCATACATCTTTACATTCCTTTAGATATTTTGGATCAAAATGTAACATAAGATTAACTTATCTAGAGAGGTATGGGGAGATGCTGCTGAATTTTTAGCGTGGACGTTTAAATGAGAATATGAAAGTATTACAATCTATCCAATCTTGCATGGGTAACTAATTTAGGATTTAATTGTATTAGCTTGAAATTTATAGAGTAGACCCGAATGTGCATCGGAGCTATCCGGATGTTGAACAGGGGTCCCTGGAAGGTGGGAACCGCTGTCATGACCATGATGAAGCTGCCCATTTTCTATGGATAGAAATGTGGGTGGCCTGACCATTTGGACAGGCCCTTGTATATGTATTAACTCAAAATTGATGAAGTAGACCCGAGTGTGCGTCAGAGCTATCTGGATATTGAGTGGGGGTCTCTGGAAGGTGGGAACCGCTGTTATGACCATGATGAAGCTATCCATTTTCTATGAAAAATAATATAGATGACCTGGCCATTTGGACAGGTCCGTGTTTATATATTAGCTCAGAATTGATGGAGCAAAGTTGGATGTGCATTAGAGCTATCCGGATATTAAATGAGGGCCCCTGGAAGGTGGGAACCACTGTTATGACTATGATAAAGTTATTTGTTTTCTATGGACAATAATATGGGTGGCCTGGCCATTTGGATAGGCCCGTGTTTATGTATTAGCTCGCAATTGATGAAGCAGACCCTAGTATAACCCTAAACCTAAACCTACACCTAAACTTAAAACCTAAAACTTAACATCATGGTGAGGACAGTGCCCTCGACCATTGATTCCTTCCTGACACCCACCATGATAGTTATTTGAGATCCAACCTATTGGTAAGTTCACACAGACCTAGACCGGAAGAAGGGATAACACAAATATAAGCTTGATCGAAAAATTTTATGGCCCTAATTAGTTTTGAGGTCCACTTGAGCTTTGGATCTACCTCATTCTTTAGCTCATGCCCTAAAATGATCTCTCCAAATGGATGGATGGTTGGATATAACATATACATCATGGTGGGATCCAAATCTTAGGTAGACCATAATACAGTAAACAATGGTCCATCGTGATTTATGTATTTCATCCACTCCGTTCATCCATTTTAACAGATAGTTTTATGTCTTGAGATAATAAATAAAGTATATAAATAAAAATCTTAAATGGACCCTTAAATGGTGTGGCCTACTCTCAACAGGGCTAATCTAATACAAATGTTTCCATAATAGGCTTATCTTTCCAGGATAGGCTCATCTTGCTATGATTTTTTTTAATGAAATATAGTCTATTCATATGTGGGTCCACTCTTCACGTTGATGCCGAAAAATCAGGCAAGGTGAGTCATACGACGTAAAATCATGACTAAAACTTCTAAAATCTTATGTTTTAGCCCACTTGAGCTTTGGAATGGCATGATGATCCGGGGATATGTTTATCCAGGTTGGATGCATCTTATGAATGGATTAGGTGGCATATAAAAAGCTTCGATGTATTTCATTATATCCTGTAAGACCTGACCCGAGTTCGCATGCATGTATGTGTGTGTGTGAGTGTGCATCTCGTTCATTTTGATCTTGCAGTCCTATAGGTCAAATTTCGGCGACCCACGAGCTTCGGGTAGTGTTTGCGGTCATCCTTGAGTTCGGTCATGTAGGTCCATCTTGGATCGACCCGAGACCTATGTCATCTTGTTTGCATCGTCGTTGCAGTTCCAACAATGCGTCTTGAGCGTCCATCCGATATATAGATCAAAAGTTGTGTACATTTTATTATATGACCCTTAATCATGTAGCCCACTTTGGTGGAATGCATGTGGACCAACACCACCCTTGACACAAGTTCCTAGGTACACTACCCACACACTACACAAAGATCCATAACTAACACCACCAACCACAAACACCACCAAGAGACCTAGTCTAACCTACAACTTTGTAAACTCCTCCCTATGGTCATGAGTATTTTTCTTATAAACCCATCATTACCTCCCTACAACTCTCTCTCTCTCTCTCTCTCTCTCTCTCTCTCTCTCTCTCTCTCTCTCTCTTCTCATTTCCTCTCCCATTTGCTAAACTCCAGCTCCTTCTCCCCTCTTCTCCAGCCCATTTTCTTCCCCATTTCTACTCCATCTCACCATCATAAACCCATCTTGGCCATAGGATCTTAACCTTTAGAGCTTGAGGTTCTTAGTGGTGGTAAAAGCTTAGAGATCCTAAAGGTGAGTGTTCCTCTAATGTAGAAATCTGATTTTTTATATGGTTTAGATGTTTCTTTCTTTCATGAGGGAAGTGTGGGACCCACCAATCCATGGAGGAGATCACACACAATCCCATGGTTGTGGCCTAATGGCCCACCTTATACATGCATGTCCCATACATGGGGCTTTCCTTTATGGACCCCATCATGGTGGATCCCTTAATTTTATTACATGATGAGGTCATATAGACCTTAGGATCATGGTGGGAATGGTATTCCCACCATCCATTTTAATTTTTAGCCATGCATGTGTGAGATTCATATTGTAGATATATATCAGTGTATGACGTGTGGTTGGATTGTTCTTGGGAGGGCTCAATAGTGGCGGAGCCCTTCCCCTATGGCCGGATTATCCTTCTTCCCTTCCTTTCTCTTATTTGTATTTTCTGATCATGGTGTGTGGCCCACCTTGTGGGCCAACAAAAATCCAGCCACCCAAAAGAGGGAGGACACCCATGGCATCCTACCCTATGACTTGTGGCCCCAAAATCCAACCAATAGGGGCACATGCAAAGGTGTTTTGGAGAGTGGGATGGTCTGGATAATTGTGGGGCCCACTAAGGTGGTCCATCCTCTAATTTTTTGGGGTTAAATCCTATTTTAATTATTGTTTATAATTATTTCTTTCCAATCTATTGTTGCTATCCAGATCCGTCTGGACAGATTTTTAGGCCACTTTGGGGCCCGATTTCTGGTTATTTGGTGGGAAGATTGATACTGTTTAATATATGATTCTTGAATATGTATGTCCCACCTATGATCATACCAAATTTCAGCCCCATCTGACCCTGATTGAGGTCCCAAAGGTGTGGCCCAAGTGAGGTGGTTAGTCTGTAATTTCTGCACTGTTCCAGCAGCATATCAGTGTGGAATTCCTTAAATATAAAATAAAATTTTCACTGGTGGGCTACATCCGTGGACTCCACTTTGTATTACATATATGAGGGGACATAAAATTATTTTTTCTCAAATTTTAGTGGCCTTTAATCCACCCCATTGGAAGCTCAAATCAGGGCCTATCAAAAATCTGCACTAAACAGATTTTCTAGATAGTCTGTATTATTTAAATTAATTAAAATACTTATGAGTATCCAAAAATCATGAAAATTTACAAGGAAGTGTTCCACCCATGGTAGGACCCACTTACCAAATTTTAGAGTCAACGGACCAATGTACACATTGTGGAAAGGTCTGGATCGGCCCACCACATTGGGACTTCCAAATTAACCAGATTTTTTGGATAGTCTGTTTTATTTAAATTAATTAAAATACTTTTTATCGTCCAAAAATCACAAATTTTTTTGAAGGTGTGAGATACCTATGAAGGACCATCCTACAAATTTTCAAGGCCATCAGGCCCCTCTACTGACCGTGGTGCGGCCTGCAAATTTTGGTCAATTTTGGGCTAAATACCCAGGCCCGTAGGACTACCCACCATGGGACGCCCCTACCTTGGGCTGTTGCTGAGCCTGTATTCTAGCAACATGGCTCACTTATAATATGTGTTGTACATCCCCCTCTCATCTGGTGGGACCCACAGTGATGTGTGTGGCTCATTAGAAAATCAATACTATAAATTAATTTATTTGCTGAACTCCAACAAACCCAGGAAGCGGGTGGGCTGGAAATTCAGCAATGGGCCCAATGTTGCAACCCGTAAATGTTTTTTTGGGGCAGTATGGCCCACTAGATTTGAGGTTGATTTAATCAGTTATCTTGCTTTTTCTTTCAGTATTTTTGAGCTTACTTAGTGCTTATTTGAGGCCCACCCAAGTTGGGTTTTATTGGATCATTATATGTGGTTAGTTACTAGTTCTTTAGGCCTTTTGGACTGAAACTTTCTAAATAGGCCCATTTTCTTTTGGGTCTATACTCTTCTACCTATTGTGATAGGTTTATGGGCTATAATATGTAAGTAGTTGGGCCCTTGACTGCCCACCAAAATTAACCCTGTACTTGAGTTAAGAAGTGAGGCCCAACTCACTAGTGTTAAATGTGAAATTGCCCACATGGTTGAACTACTGGGCTGCCCATGAGGCCCACCACAATATGTGGGTTTATGACCTTTATGGTTGGGCCCAAACCTTGCTTGAGGGCCCACCATATTGCCTATGAGTTGTGCTTTGTGTATAGCCCATTAGGCCATTCATTGCTTGGGCCTTAAACCTTACTTTTATGCGTAGCGTGCTACCTTTTGGGACCTAGTTGAGGTTAGATGTCCTCCTTGGTGGCCCTAAAGTAGGCCCATAGGGCCCTTATGGGTGGTTGAAGGCTCACCTTAGGCCCTTGATTAGGACCGTTTTTTCCTTGGGATTATGACTCTCTTAGCTTGTGGGTCATCCCAAAGTACTGGGCCCCCACTAGAAGACTTCCCTTCTCCTTAAAGTATTTGTCTATGTACCCAAACCTTATCCCTCCTTGGGAAGGAGGAATATTTTATATTCTACAGGTAGTGCACTTACATCATTGTGACCCAAATGCATCATCTGTGTGTATTGATTGTATTGTATGGTGGTCACAGAGGGATGAAGTTTCTTCTGTTGTGCACATTAAGTGCCTGAAGTTGGTGCATGATCTGTATGTGTGACTCATGTATTGACATCGCATTTCATGATGATACCACCCTTGCTTTATCAGGGCCTCGCCTCCACAGGGCTACTTGTGGATAGTTGGATGTGTGAACACTGAAAATGATACTTGAGCATACCGGGTGCATATGATGCCCATGGGTGAAAATTTCAAAACTTCTATAGTATCAAGGATCTGCTCTAACGTCGTGACTGGGTGGAATATATGAGTGCACGAGGGCCTTATACCATTAGGCCGCGACTCCCACTGTCGTGTAGTCAGTTGGATAGGGTTGTGGCCTTACTCGCCTGATGTAAGAGGGCATTGCTAGGATGAGTCTGACCAACTCATGAATGGGTCCGCTACCATCAGGCCTTGCTGGTGATTGGTTGTCCACAGGCGGGTAGTGAGGTCTCTTGCGCTCATTTGACTGTGTGGGGTCTGTAGGGCGGCAATCATCTAGTAGTGTAATGGACTCCAGTGATTTCCTTATGATTGAAAATGTACTTGATATGTGGATTGGATATGAGCACTGACATTACTCTACATCGGTTGCATAACCCTTTCATGCATTACCTTGGTATGACACCCAGTACTCATTACATCATATTTATGATAAGCCTTGGTAAGACTAGTGATATTGTCATTGAGCATGTTCCCTTCCTATACCTCCTACTATTCTTCTGTGCACCAATGTCACACACTTTCACCACCCTCTAAGCTTATGCATGATTAATTAGTGCAGGTGATCCTAGGTGGGTGTCGTAGCAGCAGATCTTAGAGTAGAGTTGAGCTTGAGGACTCCAATGTTGCTGACTTTTCTCTCCTTTTCTATTATCTTAAGTATATCCTTTTGGACCTTTTGAAAGCTTGTAAAAGTTTAAATTCTTAGTAGATTTTGTGATGTGTGCCTTGTTATTCTTAGATATACTTACTGTGATCTTGGGTATGCTCATATTGGAAATGATTATATTATTATGAAAATCCTCCTTGTAGGATCCTAGGATCGGAACCTGCCTCAGGAGCTAAGAATGAGGTAGTACGGAGGCAGTTGCGGCCAGAACTAGCCATCGGGTTCCTTGTGAGTCCAATTACTGAGTCTTGGGCGTGACATATCCATGCCGTCCATCTATTTCGTCATATCATTTTAGGGCGTACTACTAAAAATGATGCAAATCCAACATTCAAGTGTACCACATGAAAGGAAACATTGGTGATTGAATAACCACCATTAAAAACTTCTTAGGAGCCATCAGAATGTTTATTTTTCATCAAATCTGTTGATAAGGTCACAAAGACTTGGATGAATGGACCACAAAAATATCCTATAACCTAAACCTAAACCGATAACCTATAACCTAAGCCTATAACCAAAACCTAAACCTAAACCTATTCTCAATAACCTAAACTAATAACTTATAACCTATAACCTATCACCTAAAGCTAAACCTATAACCTAAAACCTATAACCTAAACCTATAACATATAACCTAAACCTAAACCTAAACCTATAACCTAAACCTAAACCTAATCCCAAACTTAAACCTAAACCTATTCTCAAATCCCTAAACCTATAACCTATAACTTAAACCTATAACCTATAACCTAAACCTATAACCTATAACCTATAACCCTAACCCGAACCCGAACCCAAACCTAAATTCCTAAACCTAAACCTAAACCTATTCTCAAATCCCTAAACCTATAACCTAAACCTATAACCTATAACCTATAACCTATAACCTAAACCTAAACCTATAACCTAAACCTATATCCTATAACCTAAACCAATAACCTATAACCTAAACCTATAACCTATAACCTAAACCTATAACCTGTATCCTATAACCTAAACCTATAACCTATAACCTATAACCTTAACCTAAACCTAAACTTAAACTTAAACATAATTCACTTAACTTAAACCTACACCTAAACCCAAACCTATAACCCTAACCCTAACCCGAACCCGAATTCCCAAACCTAAACCTAAACCTATTCTCAAATCCCTAAACCTATAACCTAAACCTAAACCTAAACCTATAACCTATAACCTACACCTAAACCTAAACCTATAACCTATAACATATAAACTAAACCTATAACCCGAACCCGAATTCCTAAACCTTAACCTAAACCAAAACCTATAACCTAAACCTATAACCTATAACCTTAACCTAAACCTATAACCTATAACCTACACCTAAACCTAAACCTATAACCTATAACCTATAACTTATAACATAAACCTACAACCTAAACCTAAACCTATAACATAAACCTATAACCTGAATCCGAATTCCTAAACTGTAACCTAAACCAAAACCTATAACCTATAACCTATAACCTATAACCTAAACCTAAACCTATAACCTAAACCTAAACATATAACCTAAAACCTATAACCTAAACCTAAACCTATAACCTATAACCTTAACCTAAACCTAAACCTAAACCTAAACCTAAACCTAAACCTAGACCTATAACCTATAACCTATAACCTAAGCCTATAGCCTATTACCTACACCTATAACCTAAACCTAAACTTAAACCTATAACCTAAACCTATAACCTATAACCTATAACCTAAACCAATAGCCTATTACCTACACCTAAACCTAAACCTATAACCTATAACCTATGACCTATAACCTAAACCTATAACCTAAACCTAAGCCTATAACCCGAATCCGAATTCCTAAACCTTAAGCTAAACCAAAACCTAGAACCTAAACCTATAACCTAAACCTAAACCTAAACCTATAACCTATAACCTTAATCTAAACCTATAACCTAAACCTAAACCTAAACCTATAACCTAAACCTAAACCTAATCCCAAACTTAAACCTAAACCTATTCTCAAATCCCTAAACCTATAACCTATAACTTAAACCTATAACCTATAACCTAAACCTATAACCTATAACCTATAACCCTAACCCGAACCCGAACCCAAACCTAAATTCCTAAACCTAAACCTAAACCTATTCTCAAATCCCTAAACCTATAACCTAAACCTATAACCTATAACCTATAACCTATAACCTAAACCTAAACCTATAACCTAAACCTATATCCTATAACCTAAACCAATAACCTATAACCTAAACCTATAACCTATAACCTAAACCTATAACCTGTAACCTATAACCTAAACCTATAACCTATAACCTATAACCTTAACCTAAACCTAAACTTAAACTTAAACATAATTCACTTAACTTAAACCTACACCTAAACCCAAACCTATAACCCTAACCCTAACCCGAACCCGAATTCCCAAACCTAAACCTAAACCTATTCTCAAATCCCTAAACCTATAACCTAAACCTAAACCTAAACCTATAACCTATAACCTACACCTAAACCTAAACCTATAACCTATAACATATAAACTAAACCTATAACCCGAACCCGAATTCCTAAACCTTAACCTAAACCAAAACCTATAACCTAAACCTATAACCTATAACCTTAACCTAAACCTATAACCTATAACCTACACTTAAACCTAAACCTATAACCTATAACCTATAACCTATAACTTATAACATAAACCTACAACCTAAACCTAAACCTATAACATAAACCTATAACCTGAATCCGAATTCCTAAACTGTAACCTAAACCAAAACCTATAACCTATAACCTATAACCTATAACCTAAACCTAAACCTATAACCTAAACCTAAACATATAACCTAAAACCTATAACCTAAACCTAAACCTATAACCTATAACCTTAACCTAAACCTAAACCTAAACCTAAACCTAAACCTAAACCTAGACCTATAACCTATAACCTATAACCTAAGCCTATAGCCTATTACCTACACCTATAACCTAAACCTAAACTTAAACCTATAACCTAAACCTATAACCTATAACCTATAACCTAAACCAATAGCCTATTACCTACACCTAAACCTAAACCTATAACCTATAACCTATGACCTATAACCTAAACCTATAACCTAAACCTAAGCCTATAACCCGAATCCGAATTCCTAAACCTTAAGCTAAACCAAAACCTAGAACCTAAACCTATAACCTAAACCTAAACCTAAACCTATAACCTATAACCTTAATCTAAACCTATAACCTAAACCTAAACCTAAACCTATAACCTAAACCTATAACCCGAACCCGAATTTCTAAACCTATAACCTAAACCTAAACCTATAACCTAAACCTATAACCTGAACCCGAATTCCTAAACCTTAACCTAAACCTAAACCTATAACCTAAACCTAAACCTAAACCTATAACCTATAATCTTAACCTAAACCTATAACCCAAACCCGAATTCCTAAACCTATAACCTAAACCTAAACCTATAACCTTAACCTAAACTAAACCTATAACATAAAGCTAAACCTATAACCTTAACCTAAACCTAAACCTATAACCTATAATTTAAACTTATAACATATAACCTAAACCTATAACCTATAACGTATAACCTACACCTAAACCTAAATCTATAACCTATAACCTAAACCTATAACCTATAACCTAAATGTATTCTCAAATCCTTAAACCTAAACCTACACCTAATCCTAAACCTATAACCCTAACCAAATCTTAAACCTATTTCCATAAATTGACTCTAATCTTTTCATTGTATAGATGGATAAGAGTTGGATGCAAGGTAAGAATAGGTTTGACCCATAGTATAAACAAGGGGTTCAATAGTTCATGAAATTTGTGCGAAATCGGGCAGATTCAGGTAATAGGATTAGGTGTCCATGTCAAAAATAAAAGAACAAGGTTCATAAGACTTTAGACGAAGTAGAAGATGATTTGTTCATAGTTAGGATTGACCAGGATTACACTTGGTGGATCCATCATGGTGAAGAGTTCCACCAAAGAGTTGAGGCCACTGAAGTCCTTGCTGACCCAATTGTGCTGGATGATGAGGATGAAGACGTTGATGAAATGCAAGATATCATAGGGGATGTGTTCAGGGGAATAATTGTGAAACTGATTTTATAGCGACAAGTAGTAGCCAAGATATTCCTCATATGGGTGATGTCAAATTAGAAAAGTTTAGTAGGTTGTTAAGGGATGCGCAACGTCCATTTTATCCAGGGTGTGAGAACTTCTCCAAGTTACTCCACATAAAGATAATAAATCATTGGAGTAATAAATCATCTAACATGTTGTTTGACTTGATGAAAGAAGCATTACCAGATGGTGAGACATTGCCTAAGTCTCATTACGAGGCAAAATCCATGATGCGAAACTTAGGCCTTGGTTACATCCCCATACATGCATATACAAATGATTGTGTATTATATTGGAAAGAGTATGAAAATGTTGAAGAGTGTCTAGAATGTGGAGAGTCTAGGTGGAAGTATGACGAAGCTAAGAGTAAGAAAATTTCACAAAAGGTATTAAGGTACTTCCCATTGAAATCTAGATTGCAAAGATTGTTTACGTCTCACAAGACCGCTGAAGATATGAGGTGGCCTAAGGAGAAATGCATTTATGATGATAGTACACTGAGGTACCTTGCGGACTCTGGAGCTTAGTAAAATTTTGACAAGCAATATGACTGGTTTGCAGAGGATTCTCGCAATGTTCGACTCGGTCTTGCAAGTGATGGTTTTAATCCATTTGGTAATATGAGTAGCTTGTACAGTATATGGCTAATGGTACTTATGCCTTACAATTTACCTCCTTAGTTGTGTATGAAGGAGTCATTTTTCTTGATGTCATTACTTATTCCTGGACCCAAGTCACCCGGGAATGACATTGATGTGTATTTGCGATCGTTAGTAGATGAGTTAAACAAGTTGTGGAGTCAAGGTATATAGACGCATGACACATTTGCAGGACAAACATTTTGATTGCATGCAGCAGTCTTGTGGACAATAAATGACTTCCCCGTGTATGAAAATTTGTCTAGGTGAAGCACGAAGGGAAAATTGGCTTGTCCTATATGTAGTATTGAGACTTGTTCATTGTCATTGAAGCATGGTAGTAAAAAAAATGTTATATGGGCCATCATCGCTTCCTTCCGAGTGATCATAGTTGGCGCAGGAAGACAATGATCATTGATGGTAAACAAGATCATAGGCTACCACCGAAAGAACTATCTAGAGAAGATGTGATACAACAACTAAGTAATATTGGAGAAGTTAGATTTGGTAAGGCACCGCACTTGAAGAAGAGGAAACGTACATTATTGGAGTATAACTAGAGGAATAAGAGCATTTGTTTGAGTTGCCCTATTGGAGTGATATGAAATTGAGACACAACTTGGATATCATGCATATTGAGAAGAATATATGTGACAATGTCTTCGGAACATTGATGAACATAGAAAAGAAAATAAAAGAGTTTCAAGGCTCGATTGGATTTACAAGCAATGGGTTTAAGAAAAGAGTTGCACTTGCAACCACATGAAAATTCATATACTATACTAGCATCCTGCTACACATTAATAAAACTAGAACTACCAGAAAACAGGACAACGTCGACGGTTAAAAACCATCGGCAATGACCTTTCCCGACGGATTTTAGCCGTCGCAAGGTCCGTCGGCAAAGGGTGCGTCGGCATTACTTGTTGATGGATTAAAACCGTCGGCATTTTCGACGGCTAAAACCGTTGACATTGCCGACAGTGAGGGTGACGACCAAATCCGTCGGCATTTTCGATGGCTAGAACTGTCGGCGTTTCCGACGGTAAGAGCAAACCTAAAACTGTCAGCGTTTTCGATGGTTTTTAGTCGTCGGTGATTCTTATAAATTTTAAAAGATATATATATATATATATATATATATATATATATATATATATATATATATATATATATATATATATATATAATACATCATCCATTGAATTTGGATGATATATTTCTTGCTTTTCTATTATGTAGACTTACCTTCTCAAATAGGTTGGTTCATTCAGGGCTTTGGAGAAATGGGTATATCTAGAAATGGATGTACGCGTGCATACATCCATTTCTAGATATATCCATTTCTCCAAAGTCCTGAACAAACTAACCTATTTGAGAAGGTAAGTCTACACAATAGAAAAGCACATGCATGACATACCAAAAACTTTTAAAGGCAACAAGAAGCAAAAACCAGCATGGCATACCAAAAACAACTTACATCTCTTTCAGCTTGTGAGAAGAACATGAAAGCAGACATAGCTCTCTTTGGTGCATTAGGATTCTTTTTCTTCTTTGGTTCTCTCTTCTTTGAACCATCTTCATCTCCATCCTTAGATTTCCTCTTAGAAGAAGATGTCTTAGGAGTAGCTGCTTTCATTTACAAGACCCTGAAAGTACTTGGGCCATATCCATAATTCATTTCTCCTCCAATGGAGCAAGCACCATAACGGGCAAGAAAGAGCTGACGCTTTTGTAACAGTGAACACATTCAATTAGAAATTTCAAAAAAAAAAAAAAAAAGAGAAAAAGATAAAAAAACAACTGCAAAAGTTAAAATAATCATGGGAAGATCATACAAATTATAAAAAATCTAATAAGAAATTAGTGTTGTAGCATTGGAAATACATTAATTGCAAATCAATAAATCAGGATGATACTTGAAGGTTCCAAATCACATAAAATATTTCAAAAATGGCAATATTAAAAATAAAAAAAAATAAAAAAAAAAAAAAAAAAACATGACTTCCCAGCCAATACGAACAACAAATATCTTATAGCCAAGAATATCAACTTCTGCATTTTCTTAGAAAAAATGAGCATAGAAAAAATTGAAGAGCAAGTACAAAATAAAATAAAATAAGAAATACATAAGAAAAAATGGTTGCCCATAACATTCTCAAAGAACAAAGAGAAACTACTTACCACAACAGAACAAACCCATGTTCAATATCAGTAAATCTAAGGATCTTTCAAAATAGGTTTGTATTGTCCTGGAATATGGGTTTTTGATCAATTTAGCTGGGACTTAGCATGTACAATTTGTATCCAGTCTACGGTGAAAAAGAATGCTCCAAATGACAAATGAATCATGTTTATAGCCTAGTGTAGCTAATGTATAGCAAAGTACCCTCAATCCCTTGATCCAAAAGCCATGGTTTGAAGGTATTGGCTAAATCTTTGACCCTGCACATACGTTATATCTAAAAATGATCCACCACACTCAAAGCCACAATTTTAATGAACCTGCATAGCTCATGATCATACTACATCCAAATCACCTGTTGTAGATTGACTTTGGTCAGCTAATGTTGATCTTGTCTAACAAATCACCTCAATCCATTGAGCCAAAATCCCTTGATCTATAATCTTAGTACAAAGTATAGAAGCTAACTATACTTTATTAGGATTAATCTAGGAGCAGTTCTAAACTTGCACAGTTCCTATAAAAGACTCTAAAAATACTAACATGGCAAATCTTCTCCAATTGAAACATGCGCATAATATGTGGAAAAACTTTCGGGCTATCCCTACTTGTCAAATCTCAGTCAAAAGCATGTGTAACTAAGCTGGGATGAATTGTCGAGGCTCTTAGAAGACCCAAAATAAGCGGAATAAAAAGGTAAAACTGAAAAGAGTGATCATAAGGAAAGCATGATGCACATTGATTTTCCGTTATGAATTTGAGTTTATTAGTAGAAAGAAAAGGAAGGAGGAAAAAGAAAAGAAAAGGCATCCAATGAAATGAGCAGTTCCTGCAACTTGATCCTTGTAAGCAACAAGCAGGTCAAGTGTTGCTCTAAACACACGTTCCAGTGCTTCTCTGGGTAACTGGTCCGCAGGAAGTGCAAGAAGTGAAGTCAATCTCAAGAAGCAAACTTTCTTATCATGTTCCCTGCAATCACCATAGGACTATTAAAACCACAGGAAAAGTTTTACAACATAAGGAGGAAAACAATCTGAGAAGTAGAAGTCACCTTCTAAAATTAGCATGCAAACCACTTTTTTTAACCTATTGTAGCATCTGAAACCAAAGATTAAAAACTTCTGCTGCCACCCCAAGCTTTTGCAATATGCCAAGTGTCATTGTTGCATTGTAGTAAAGAGCATCAACAATCTACAATAAATTTTAAAGACTTCTAACTTAATGTGCCTTGTTCATCTACAATTTTAGCCAACACTAAATTGAATTGTCTTTAGTAAACAAAGATAACCCAAAATATCCCAAGACATGATAGAATATGTTGAAATTGAAACACATTGATATAAGGTACTTGTAACGCCCTGAAATTCAGGGGTCGAGCATAACTCAGCTCCCGAGTTCCAAAACATCACTTATGCAACATATTGAATGATGGATGTATGCTGTCTGTATTAGCGCATAAAACATGGAATAGATTAAGCCAAAGTGCAGATATAATTCAGGGATAAGTGAAGAAGCAAGCGGAAGACTTAAAGAAATATAAGTGTGTACATGTGCGAATCCCTGAAGTACATACACATACCAGGTTGAAATGTAAGTGTTGCTATCAAAATTACAAGTATCAAATTACATCATTTAATTCCCAAAAGAAATCCCAGCATCCCGCGCATCAGAACGAGGCTCACTAGAACCCGTCTGAAAACTGCATAAAAGAGAAAGCAGCCTCATCATCATCCATCTCCCGCTCTGCCTCAAAAGTTGCCTCAACATCTGCAACATTAGCAACTAAGACAGATTCTGGTGGCTGTTTAACACCGCCCCAGAACGTGGGAGTGAGTGATCAACTTAGTGGAACAATAAAGCATAGGTTAATATGTTATCAATTCAATCAAGCAGTAATGATAAAGCAGAACAATCAAACATGTCCTAAGTACTCTTGTTAATGCAAGGATGTATGCAGAATGATGCGTGCCCTCACGCGTACACCCTCAGTGTCTTCATCTTACGTTATGCATGACACCACCTCAAAGTGTGCCACATCTACAAAGCACATGCAAATGCGGTGCATGAACATGATTACCAAGTTGTTATTAGTCATTTTCATACAGCAGGATTGGGAAGCTAAAGTACCTTCCTCATATCACCATCCAAACAGTGATCCATACTAGGGTCGTCAATCCTAGACATCTCATATGATCATATGGTTTTAAGTCGTTGCAAAGGGCTCGTCACCAATCAATGCACGCCTATCATACCTTCGCTACTACACTAAGGCTCATCACCTCAATGCGGTATCCAGGCATGCTCAAGGTCACTACAAAGGGCTCGTCACCAATCAATGTAGGCCTACAGCACGAATATAGTGTCCCATACCACCATAATCGGCTCATGAGTTTGGTTGCTCACTGGTCACTATGGGGAGGCTCGTCACCCCAGCGTAGGCTGACAGCTCGACCACGGTGTCCCATACCACCATGTCCGGCTCATGAGTCTTAGCGGATCAAGGTACCAAGGTTAATAGGATTTCATCGGTAAGTTCAGTACCCTAGATTCAAACAGTAGCGTCCATACATGGTGAACATACATCGGATAATCGGGTTACTTGACGAACTCGACTAGCGCGAGCGCACGTTGAGTTGAACGACATAAAGTGCGCAAACACTCTGCTTGGCCGAACCACTGCCGACAACTCTAATATGTCCCGGGATCGTCTAATCACATCCTACGTGGCGAAAGTAACCTCAACCACGAACTTAAGGCTAATTACCGATTTCCTGAACTAATGCATAGTCCCACACACATTACACTACAATAGATATTAGTATTGAATGTAGAACAGTAAAGGAACAACAACTCAAATCATGTGGTACACAAGCATTTGAAGAATATCAACTTCACATGGATTTAAGCATAAATAAGACTTGAAAGTAAATAACAAGGAATGTAACTTACATGAAGGAAATCATACACATCAATAGGAGTGTTGAGAATCACTTCTTAATGCCCGCAAATAGTGCAATAAGTTACACTTTAGATCATTCAGACATTTCTACAAACACTTAGAATACATAGTTCAACATACATGACGTATGTTGAAATACACGCATTTGGACAATTCCTTTTGCTAAGGAGTTGTCATACATACCATTAGCATAAGTACACGACAATTAATCATGGCAAACACATGTGCATATTTTATACGCATATGGTACTTTATACATACACATAGAATACACAAATCTCAAAATAACACATGCATATCAGGAACGCAAAGCAAACATAACATTTGGCATGTGAAATCTCATCCATAACAAGAATAAACCATTAACTGGCATTGAAAGCCTTGAAAATCATAACCTATATACTTAAAGTCCGCACCTTAAGCCAGAAAAGAACACCGAACTGATTTCAGACGATATGTCTTCGTCAACGGCGACAGAATAACCTAAGACAAGAATAGAAATGAGATACAACAATACAAAGACTATTCTAAGCTCCAGCACAGATTAGGGCTACGTTAACTTACCCAAAGATGAACTCAGAATCGTCGGAATAACGATTCAAAGTGAAGGTTAAAGGATGAAGAAGAATAGGAAAGAATCTAAGATGATTCACCAACTTCTCTCTCACTTCTCTCTCTTTTCCTTTCTCTTTCTTAGGTAGGGTTAAGAAATTCGTATGGAAAAGAGAGCTAGGGTTTTAAGGACTATAAATAGGCCTAATATTGATGGAAATAACCCCAGGGCCAAGGTATACTTAGGGTATAACCAAAACCGGCCTCTCACGATCCAACGAAGCACTTCCAGTGGGCCTATAACCACGAAAGGTCGGACTTAAGCTCACTGACCATGGATCTAGGTCAGGCTGAGTTTTCGTACCGACCGGCTTTTCAGATCAGCCGTGGCAGACCACACTCAATTCAACAGTCACTGAATCTTGATCAGGTCCACAAGTACAGGGACATGCCTGGGCCACCTTCCCTGATCAGAGGGTGAAATTGGGTCAGAATCCAACGGTCAGATTGCTTAAAATCATCACGCAAGCGACACGACTCAGATTTCATAAAATCTTATTAAATTTCCAACCGTTCTCACACTCTTCACTCCAGACTCAACTAAATCGACCCAGAACATCACATGGACTTAATTTTTGAGGTAATGGTCAAGCCCAACATGGTGGCCGCAACAACCTAAGATCATCGTTATCGGACTTTCGACGCGCGGTCCAGGTCCGATCCAGAACTTCCAAAAATTCTCCAAAACAACTGGATTTAGTGATGAATCCCAGATTTCAGAGTAACGTAGAGCTAACTAATCTACAAGTTTTGAGTCATGCAGATCGAATTTAAAGTGATTGATGCAAATTTCACAAGCAATCGAGTATAGCGCTAATTACCCCAAAAAGCTACTAAGGAAAGATTAGCACAAAATTTTCAGGGTCATTACAGTACTTAAATTCAATCAAGACAATGTCACAACTGTAAAATCTCTAGTTCCCTAGAGTGAGATGCGTCTCACTAGAGAAACAACCATGATTTCTATAATAATAATAAATATAAAATGGTCATTGACCATAAGAAACTCGTCCGGAAAACATGTTGACATGGAAGGGGACTACATGGATTTTCCTTTTTAATAAAGTGATTTAACAAAAATAATAATCTTGTTCAACAAAACTACAAATTAATAGAATAGATCAAATGGTTGTAGTAAAAATCATAAAACTAACAATTAAAAGGCCAGATACAGTACAAAGCTTTTTTGTCCCACAAACACGCATGTGCATGCGCACGCGCGCACACACACACACATAAATTGCCTTCCTTCTCCCGGTTACTTGGGCATAACATCAATTGAGAAGATCCAAATCCAATATCAAGGTTCCAGGTAGAAATCTACGTGTGGGGGGCCCACCATTTTTAATGGCATTCAATCTGCCTATCATCTGCATCCAGATTTGCTTCTTAGTGCTCACTATTACTGTTACAATACGAGTCGTAACGGCCATTCTAGAGATTTTTTCCCTTTTTTTTTTTGAAAAAATCTACTTCGGCCGGTTATGGACTGTTACAAGGCCATTATGGGCCATTTTTTTCTATAACAGCCATTACAGCCATTTCATCTCTGTAATGCATAATAGTTACTACTGCACCATTAAGTTATGGTTGTTACGTAATCGTTTTAACATACCATATATGTGGCGAATAGTCACACTATTTCAAATTGCAAAAGCGTGTAGCATAGCATTCACCCCTCTTCCATCACACGATTGTGTGTTGTGTTCATAAGATAAGGAAATGAAAAATTAAAACAGGGGCTGACTTCTCCTAATTCTTATTCATAGTAATTACAAAAAGAAAGGAAATGAAAAATTGGCATTTACCTTATCTTCTTTGAAGTGCAAATCAAGCCAATTCCCTTTTGAAGCTTTTGACAGTGTAACAATGACTCGGTTAGGCTTAACAACCACCTTACATTCCTCAAGCATAATCTCCTTGTTCAACTTTGGTATGGCACAACGGTAATTCTCCCCTTGAACATCATGGAATTTAATATCAATAGACATTGGCTTGAAAATAGGAAGACTCTCTACTTTGTTCTCTTCGGGTGGAATTTCAGCGCCAACTTTTTCATATAATGACATTTAGAAACAAATCCATAACTTTCTGGAGGCTGATAACTAAGCATTTTACTAGCTAGATGACTCTTTGACTAAGATAAAGTTTTGGCTTACACTTATATTGATTTTTTTCTCAAGTCCATAGATAAAGTTTTGGCATACACTTTGTTCTCCATCTTGTGTATTTATAAATTACTTTCTATTGTGATACCTGTAGCTCTCTCTCTCCCTCTCTCTTTATATAAAGATATATAAAGATTAGAGAGAGAGAGAACTACAGTTATCACAATAGAAAGCAATTTATAAATACACAAGATGGAGATGAATAAACATATCAAGCACTTGTATTTATCAAACCTTTTGAAAGTCATCAAGAGTCAACTGCCAACCAACAGACCTGCTAAGGGTGAAACAAATAAAAATTGCCACAAAACATATGTTTTTGTGTAAAAATACACAGAACAATTGTAATGTATCCTCACCTAGCAATTGAAACCAAATGCAGCACAACATTGGTAGACCCAACAAGGGTCATAACAATCACCGTCGTGGTCTAGTTTTAGTAACTACAAAAGGTATTTCCAAGCCAAACAATGGCTGGTGTTGAGGAGCTTTTCAATATATGGAAAAATATTAGAGACAAAAAAAAAAGATATCACATGACATTGACAGCTCGAATCTCAAATAAACTTTGAAAATTGCAGAGAGCAATGTTGCATGTCAGTGTATATTAATGTTGTTTGCATGTGCCAATGCTTCAATATTCAGCTAAGACATAATTTCTACATGTAGGGAAGTGGCATGCCCATTGCCTCACTAGCAGAAGCCATGGTAATGGTGGTATACATGCCAACGTAAGCCCATGCTTCAGGACATGAATTGCAAACAATGGTCTTTCTCTGATCATTTGCATTTTTTCTTGACATTAGATCAATTGATTTTCAATGTATTCAAAGTAAACAGATCAAATTCACCACACAACTATATACTTAGTTCTAGCAATTGTCTACCATATAAACAATAGAATTGTATTGAGTTGATCCAAGATGTCAATGCTCTCACTACTTCAGTTTAGCATTAAGCAGCATAGTAGAGTAAAAAAAAGCATGAAGAGCAACCACCAAAAAAAAAAAAAAACTCCTAAACTCAAAATGGTTATTTAATGATCTGATAGCTATCTAAAAGGTGGATAAACATTTACAGATGCTTTTAGAAGAGCAACTAAGATAACGTAAGGGTTAAAAAGAAAAAGTAGAAAAAGCTCAATCTCCTATTCAACAATGGGATAAGCAACAACTTTACAGCTTTAACAATATAACACAGAAAATATGTGTATGTGTAAATGTATATGTACACGTATCTGTATGCGTATGTGTATGTGTCAATCACAGCATAATAACTACTAGAAATATGACAGTGCATATAGATGCACAACCAAATTGAATTGTGAACATTCAGTTGAATCAAGTCAAAATAATGAAACTCTAATGATGTGCACAAAACGAGAGTAAGCATCAAAGTAAAACCCCTGTTAGATACATTTCAAGTCTAATTTTGACAGTAATGTAATTGCAATTTGGAGTTGAGTCCTTCAATGCCAAGACTAAGGTAATTACAATTTTTTAAACTAACCATCGCAATTCAATTCAACATGCATCCAAATGCAGCCTTCAACACATATTACAAACTAAGAGCTAAAAAGAAGTACTAGAAACAAACCATCTATTGGTCAACTGATTCACAATTCAATTTCAACACATACCGATCCAATCGACAAGTATCAGCTGATTCCACAAGTTCATCCAGCTATAGTAAATACATAGAGCCCATTGGTCAACTCCAAGCAGTATTGATTTGAAAAGGCCAAGCTATATGTCCTAGAGGGGGGGTGAATAGGACAGTGCCAAATTAAAACTTATAACAGCAGAATTAAAATGAATATGATAGCCAAAGTAAATCACAATGCAGTAAATTAAAATAACCTCAAAATTCAGATCTTGAGAGGTTGATACAAACGTTGTTCTAAGGACAACCTTACACCAAAAACAGAGTTTATCGTAGGACAACCTTATTTCTAGAAAGATCTTTGTATCAAGTCTCAAACCGAAGAGGAATATAATAATAAATATAAACTGAATTGAAATAACTTGTAATTAAAAATGTATTGTCCTAGGGACAGCCATACACTATAAAAATGGCAGGGCAACCTTGCTGGAACAACTTTCAAATGAAATTGAAAATCAAGCAATAAAGGAATAACAGAAAATAAATTCTAAGCTATTACAACATTCTCACAAAGCTTGAATTAAATAATTACAACATTCACCACCATACATACATCCCACAAAAGAATAATTAAAAATTAGAAGAATAAATCAATCAAACACAAGGGTTTATAGTGGTTCGCCTGTGTGTTCACCAACTGTTAAACAACAGCCACACAAAAAGCTACTCCACTCCTAATATCCTCACACAGGGGATATTAGCGTTCACTAAAAATAGGTTTTCCCAGGTTCACCCAAAACCCTTACAATTGTGTCTTTGTATGCGGGCTTACACAATTAAAAAACCCCACTTCTGAGTTTTCCTGGCTTTCCTCAGATAACCAATATAACAAGATTTTTCTGGCAAATCTTGAAAGAAACTAAAATAATAGAAAGAAATTTACAATATGTAAAATACCTGAATATCTCCTTCGTTGTAGCAGCCCGGTAGAACCAAATCAAAGTAGATGATTGAATGTCCAAGTTCAATGTCCAGTACTCGATTACAATGGTTCTAATTCTAATAGATTTTAAATTAAACCAAATAGGGCTTGCCATAATTGATTTTGATTCCAAAGAAAGGGAATAACAATTCCTCTTATCAAATCAGATTGGAATAGCAGAAACAAAATCAATTAAATAAAGCTAAGGAAAGAGAATATTAAATAAGCACACTTAGCTCAGATGAAGCACAGAATTAACTCTCAGAAGTTCGACGAAGATTGGCTTGAAAGGATTAAGTAATTCGATGATTTCTTCTGAGATTCGTGCACTATTTATAGGTGAGAAGATCGGGTCTTCGACTGGTCTAGAGTGCTCTTCGACTAGTCGAAGCCATAACAGATATTTGAAAAATTCGGCGGGATATGCTTTGACCGTTCTACGACTGGTCGTAGGTCGCCTACAACTGGTCGTAGGTTTCCTTCGACTGGTCGTAGGTCCAAAAAATCTTCGCTGGACTTCGAGTCGAAGATTGTATGACTGGTCGAAGATCAGTCGACACTGTTCCTACGATTGGTCGAACAGATTCCTGGACTAGTCGAAGGCTAACAGATTTTATCCAGAATTTGTAACAAACTCACGACTGGTCGAGGATTTTCTTAGACTGGTCGAAGCAAGTCTAGGACTAGTCGAAGAAGGCCTAGGACTAGTCGAAGAACAGACCAATCACATATAAAATAACATTCGACTTATTTATCCAGAATGACCTACTTCTAAGGTCAACCTATGGTCAATCAAACTTCAACTAAGAAGTATGGACATTGAAACATTTGGAACTTGAGACCTTGAAGTATGAGCCTTATAATCTTGATGTAGATCAAACCTTGATGTAAGTCAAACTTGAAAGTGTACAAACTGCCTTGAACTCTTCTTGAAGTCTTGCAGCTTGAGTCATGTCTTGTGAGCTTTGCTTGTTGTGAGCTTAGCTTGTTCATGAATATTGATCCTTGAAAGAGTTTCACTTAAGCAAGTTATATATAACATAACATTGATTTTGGCACCACAAATTTGACAACAGACAGGGATAAAAACTATAGCACTTACAATCTCCCCCTTTGTCAAATTAGTGACAAAACACATAACCAAACAAAAGTAAAACAACTGGTTAATACCTGAAATCAATATTCAATATTCAACATTCAACCAGTTTCATTCAACAAGATCAAACATATATTCCCCCTAACTCCCCCTGAGAAACATAACCAATGCTACTCCTCTCACAATCACATTAAGAACAAACCATTCTCCCCCTTTTTGTCACAATATGACAAGGGAGAACTAAATAAAGGAAGTCATGAGAGGAAACATGAGGAAGTAAGAGAGTATAGCAAAAGATTTATAGAGATACTCAAGATAGCATCACATATATCCAACATAAATATTACATCAAGAACAAATATCCAGCATAAAATCCAACTCAAACTCAAGCAAATAAGTGCTAAGTAATAAAGTTATTACAGACCAAAAGTCTCATAAAAACTAGTCAGAACTAGAGCTTGGTGAAGGAGCAGGAATAGAGGGATCAAGTTGGTGCATGCCTTTGTTCAAGCGCCTTAGATATTTGCGCATGTATTTGAATTGCAAATCATGAGCAACGGACATGTTTTCCAACTTAACATTTATATCCTCAACTTTACCCTCTAATGCACTCAGACGTGCATCAACATCAGATGGTACAAAATCTGGATCATTTGCTGAGTCAGAATCCAGTTCCTCAAAAATGTCATCCATATTAATGTCAACACCAGCTTCTTCATGACCACCATCACCACCACCACCTTGTTCAGGAAGCAGATCCAACTTCATCTTATTAATATTTGTATTGTTGAAGATCAGATGATGGATAGGTGCTTCATCAACAGGCATATCGACTAACATATGAGTAGCCAATACAGTCATAAAATAGGCAAAAGGAATGTCACTATGACCAGGATGGAGTCGAAACTGAATAATGAAATGACAGATTAAGGATGGCAAACAAATCTGAGTACCATTTGAGATAGCATGGATAACACGAACCATAAACGAAGTCAAGTCAGATTTATTACCCAAACGAGGATACAGATTAGACACAAAGATTCTGTGGAGAATTCTGTATTTGGGTAACAAATACCTTGTGGGGAGCGCATTCCCTTTTTGAGTCCATTGAACATCCATGTTGCACAAGTCTCTAGTGAGCATGCATTTTTCAGCCATTGAGGGTTTATTAGTTAAATTATGGATAGGAATACCCTCATCATTCACAGGAATTTCCATAAGGGCTGAAATTAAATGACGATCAACGTCAAATGGCCCTTCTCTAGTAGAAATTTGAAATGTTAAATTATCCTGTGAAAATGCACTAATACATGTAAACATGGATTGGGCAATGGACCGGTATGCAGGCCCACCCCAATGCAATAAGTTAACCCAACCTACAACTTCAAGCATAGGAAGGATGTCAAAAGGTGCAATATGATTGACATCAACAGGATGTTCAACGATAACATTACGAGATCTAATGTCCCTAACATATGATGGATCATCATTAGGAACAAGAAGATGATGCTTAGAGATAGCGGTCGATCTGGAGGAAGAAGAAGGACCACGTGAAGTAGTTTTTCTACCTCTAAAAGCCATTTGCAACAAGAATTTCAAGAAATTAAGAAGTTGCAAAGGATTGAGAAGTGGGTTTATACAAAACAGATTTTTCAAAATCTAAACCCCAAATCTCAATGATTTTCAAAATAGAAAGCTTCAAGAGAGAAAAGGAAACAATCTTGACACAAATCTGCAAGAAAAACGGGATTTGGAACACTAACCTTGAAGGACTTGAAGGATGGGTTCGACGAGTCGAAGTTCGGCTCCAAGGAGAAGAAAGAAGAAATGAGGAAGAAAGTGAAAAATCCCCAATTTGAAGTGAAACCCGTGTTCCACGACTGGTCGTGGGTATATACGACCGGTCGTAGTACGACTGGTCATGTATACTCACGACTGGTCGAATAAACCCCAAAAAAATTCAATTTTCTAGCAATTTAAACAAAAATTGAAATTCAATCTAGCAAATATATACAATATTATACAAGAAGGCATGAATTATCAATTTAAAATGCACATGCCAAGATCAAATTTCATCTTTTTAAACCTGCTTTTATCAAGAGGTTTTGTGAAAATATGAGCACGTTGATCTTCAGTAGGAATATATTCTAGAGATATAACTTTTTCTTCTACTAATTCCCTTATATAATGAAATCTAATGTCAATATGCTTAGTACGAGAATGCTGAATAGGATTTTTTGAAATATTTATCACACTGGAATTATCACAATGTAATAACATAGAATCCTGTTTAATTCCATAATCACTTAGCATTCGTTGCATCCAAACAAGCTGTGTACATGCATTACCAGCTGTGATATACTCAGCTTCAGCTGTTGAAAGTGATATAGAATTTTGTTTCTTACTAAACCAGGAAACTAGACAATTTCCAATGAAAAAACAACCACCACTGGTTGATTTTCTATCATCTAGATTACCAGCCCAGTCAGTATCCGAGTACCCAGCTAATTGGACATTGGTTTCATGAGGATACCAGAGACCAAGATTTACAGTACTTGCGACATATCTAATAATTCGCTTGACAGCAATCAAGTGAGATTCTTTTGGATTAGATTGATATCTTGAGCAAATACCAACACTTAAAGAAATATCAGGTCTACTAGTAGTTAAATATAACAAACTACCAATCATACTCTGATAAAGTTTTGAGTCAACATTTTTACCATTAGAGTCTTTTGATAGTTTCAGGGTAGTTCTCAAATCCAAATCTCTTGATTAGATTCAAGGCATACTTAGATTGAGAAATGAATATTCCTTCAGGTTGTTGCTTTACTTGCAATCCAAGAAAATAAGTCAATTCCCCAACCATGCTCATTTCAAACTGTGATTTCATCAAATCTGCAAACTCAGTAGTTAAGTCAGTACAAGTTGATCCATAAATGATATCATCAACATAAATCTGTACCATTAAGATATGATCATTATATTTCTTAACAAACAGAGTTTTATCAACAGATCCCATTTGAAAATTATGACTTAAAAGAAATTTTGTTAGTTTCTCATACCATGCCCTAGGTGCTTGTTTTAATCCATAAAGTGCCTTTTTAAGCCGATATACATGATCAGTATTTTTGGAATCTTCAAAACCCATTGGCTGTTCAACATAGACTTCTTCATGTAAATTGCCATTTAGAAAAGCACTTTTCACATCCATCTGATAGATCTTTATCTTTCTAAAACATGCAATGGATATAAATAGTCTGATAGATTCAAGACGTGCTACTGGTGCAAAGGTTTCATCGAAATCAATCCCTTCAATTTGAGTATAACCTTGTACCACCAGTCTAGCCTTGTTTCTAATTATATTTCCACATTCGTCAGACTTATTTTTGAAAATCCATTTTGTTCCAATGATGTGTTTATCTTTAGGTCTTGGTACGAGATACCAAACATCATTTCTTACGAATTGGTTGAGTTCATCTTGCATCGCAACAATCCAGTTCTCATCAGCCAGAGCTTCTTTTACGTTAGATGGTTCAATTTGGGATGTAAAACATACATAATTACATATATCCTCAAGTTGTCTACGGGTGTGAACACCGGTAAGAGGGTTTTCAAGAATTTGTGTGGTTGGATGATCTTTAACAGTCCTCAACTCAGAATCAATCTGATTCGATGAAGTATCGGGTTTATCAATGATTAGTACTTCATCATTATCTGAATTAGAAATTGGTGTGTTTAAGTGATCATCAATGACTACATTAATGGATTCTTGAATCACACCAGTCCTTTTGTTCAGGACCCTATAAGCTCGACTGTTTAAAGAATATCCTAGAAAAATCCCTTCATCACTCTTCGTATCGAACTTTCCCAAATTTTCACGATCACATAAAATATAGCACTTGCTGCCAAAAACTCGAAAGTATTTAACAGTAGGCTTTCTATTGAACCACAATTCGTAAGCCGTTTTATTATTATCTTTGCTAGTGTATACTCGGTTAATAATATAGCAAGCTGTGTTGACTGCTTCAGCCCAAAGATTTTTAGAGAGCTTTATGCTATTCAACATGACGTTAGCCATTTCTTGAAGCACCCTATTCTTTCTTTCTACAATTCCATTTTGTTGTGGAGTTTTGGGAGCAGAGAATTCATGTAACATTCCTTGGTCGGTACAGAACTTCTCAAAATTGCTATTCTCAAATTCAGATCCATGATCACTACGAATTTTACTGATTTGAGAAGATTTTTCAGTTTGAATCCTTTTGAGAACTTTTCTTACTTCTTCAAGGGTTTCAGATTTATCCCTTAAGAAGACTACCCAAGTGAATCTGGTAAAGTCATCAACTATTACCAGGATATACTTTTTACCACCACGACTTTCCGTTCTGGTAGGTCCTATCAGATCCATGTGGAGAAGTTCGAGTGGTCTTGATGTGGTATTTGAATTCACCTTTTTGTGTGAGTTCTTTGTTTGTTTGCCTATCTGGCACTCACCACATATTTTATCTAATTTCTGAAGTTTGGGTAAACCTCTTACAAGTTCTCGTTTGCTCAATCGATATAAATTTCGATAATGTACATGTCCAAGACGTTTGTGCCATAAGTCAATCTCGTCTGTATGGACCATGTAACATGTTTGATTAGATGAGCTGGATTCACTAATAATATAGCAATTTTCAGACGTTCTACGTCCAGTTAAAATTACAGAACCCTTATTGTTTAGTATTTCATAGCTTTGATTAGAAAACCGAACATTATGGTTATTATCACATATTTGTGATATACTAAGCAAGTTGTGCTTTAGGCCTTCAACGTATAAAACATTTTTAAACACCGGAAGATTAAAAAGTTGAACCGTACCTTGGCCTATAATCTTGCAGTTGCTACCATCACCAAATGTGACTGAGCCATCAGTCATATCTTTCAGATCGGTGAATAAAGCTTTGTCACCTGTCATATGCCTGGAGCATCCACTGTCTAGGTACCACTTTGAATGACTTGTTGCTTTGAAAGCAGTGTGAGCAACCAAGCAGGTGACTTTAGGAACCCATTTCATAATTGTTTTGGGTTTAAGAACATAGTTGGTCTTCTTTTGTGTACATTTGTAGGAATGACCTATAGAGTTAGATTTTAAGAGCTCCTTGAGTAAATCAACTATCTTTTCAGCTAGTGGATTTCGTTTCTGATTAAAGTTGACATGGCTGTTTCTAGGTTTTTGAAAAGTTTTTGAATTTTTAGAAAAATCTTGATAAGTACTTTTCCCTTTTGAGTTTGAGGACTCTCCTTTAACAAACATAGGAGGAGTAAACATTTGTTTAGGAAATAAATTTTTATCATAGCCCAACCCGAATCGATCGCCACATTTTCTAGATCCAGATAAAAGTTTCTCTAACTTTGGATCACCTTGGGCATATTTCCATGTGTCCTTTAGACTCAGAAGAGAAGATACTTCAGTTTTAAGATTCTCAATTTCAGATTTTAAATCAACAATTAGTGAGTTTTTGAATTCCAAATTGCATTTTGATTTTTCAAAACAATCTGAAATTTGTGATTTTTCTAAGACAAGTGATTTAAAACAATTTTTGAGTTTAGAAAACTTTTCTTTTTGAATTTTAAGTTTGACAGCAATTTTACAACTTTCCTTATATAGGGCATTGTAAGCGTCTTGAAGATCATCTTCATTTTCACATTCACTATTCAGATTTTCTTCACTTGTAGAGTCATTATCTGAAAATGTGAATTTGGCTAGAGTCATAAGAGCTTTAACCTCATTGCCCGACTCAGTATCAGAATCTTCTGATTCAGAAAAACCTTCAAAATCAGATGATTCATCCCATGTAGCCAACATACCCTTCTTCTTGGGTTTGTCCCTTTTAGGACATCTATTTGCTAAGTGCCCATATTCTAGACAGTTGTAACATTGACTATCTTTCAAAGATTTTCTAGATTTGGGTCTAAACTTCTTTTTGTCATTTGATTTTTGAAAATCAACCCTTTTCTTGCTTTTGAAAATCTTATAAAATTTTTTAGCTAAAAGAGCCATATCATCTTCTGAATCAGAATTTTCTTCTGAATTACATTTAGAAGATTTTAGTGCGATAGATTTTCCTTTAGGAGCTTTAAAGTTTAACTCGTAGGTTTGTAGTGAACCAACTAGTTCTTCTACCCTCATATTATCCGTATCATGAAGTTCCTGGATCGCAGTTACTTTAGAATTGAACCGTTCAGGAAGTGAGCGTAATATTTTTGCACACACTTTACTTTCTGGGATTTTGTCGCCAAGACCCCACATTGAGTTTACAATGTCATTCAATCTAGTGTAAAAGTCCATAAACATTTCATTTTCCTCCATATGAATTTCTTCAAATCTGGTTGTGAGGAGTTGGACTTTAGATTTTTTGACAATTGTAGTACCCTCGTGTGTCATTTCTAATATATCCCAAGCTTGCTTTGCAGTATCATAGGAAATGATTCTTTTGAACTCATCCGGTGATAGTGCGCAAGTAATTGCATTTAGTGCTTTAGCATTTGCACTACTCTCACTTTTCTGAAGAGTGGTCCATTGGTAATATGGTGTGACTTTCATTGATTTTGAACCATCAACCCCAGTAACTTCCATGATAGGAGGATTCCATTCAGTCACTGTGGCTTGCCACATATTTTCATCCATTGATTTGAGGAAGATCCTCATTCTGGCTTTCCAATAGGCATAGTTGGAGCCATCAAAGGGTGGAGGCCTAGTGACTGAAAGGCTATCAAAATTTGACATCTTAAATAGCTTAAATCGTTAGCTCAGGAATTAAATCCATGAATAAAAAAGAGCTATTAGGCTCTGATACCACTTGAAAAGGCCAAGCTATATGTCCTAGAGGGGGGGTGAATAGGACAGTGCCAAATTAAAACTTATAACAGCAGAATTAAAATGAATATGATAGCCAAAGTAAATCACAATGCAGTAAATTAAAATAACCTCAAAATTCAGATCTTGAGAGGTTGATACAAACGTTGTTCTAAGGACAACCTTACACCAAAAATAGAGTTTATGATAGGACAACCTTATTTCTAAAAAGATCTTTGTATCAAGTCTCAAACCGAAGAGGAATACAATAATAAATATAAACTGAATTGAAATAACTTGTAATTAAAAATGTATTGTTCTAGGGACAGCCATACACCATAAAAATGGCAGGGCAACCTTGCTGGAACAACTTTCAAATGAAATTGAAAATCAAGCGATAAAGGAATAGCAGAAAATAAATTCTAAGCTATTACAACATTCTCACAAAGCTTGAATTAAATAATTACAACATTCACCACCATACATACATCCCACAAAAGAATAATTAAAAATTAGAAGAATAAATCAATCAAACACAAGGGTTTATAGTGGTTCGCCTGTGTGTTCACCAACTGTTAAACAACAGCCACACAAAAAGCTACTCCACTCCTAATATCCTCACACAGGGGATATTAGCATTCACTAAAAATAGGTTTTCCCAGGTTCACCCAAAACCCTTACAATTGTGTCTTTGTATGTGGGCTTACACAATTAAAAAAAACCCCACTTCTGAGTTTTCCTGGCTTTCCTCAGATAACCAATATAACAAGATTTTTCTGGCAAATCTTGCAAGAAACGAAAATAATAGAAAGGAATTTACAATATGTAAAATACCTGAATATCTCCTTCGTTGTAGCAGCCCGGTAGAACCAAATCAAAGTAGATGATTGAATGTCCAAGTTCAATGTCCAGTACTCGATTACAATGGTTCTAATTCTAATAGATTTTAAATTAAACCAAATAGGGCCTGCCTTAATTGATTTTGATTCCAAAGAAAGGGAATAACAATTCCTCTTATCAAATCAGATTGGAATAGCAGAAACAAAATCAATTAAATAAAGCTAAGGAAAGAGAATATTAAATAAGCACACTTAGCTTAGATGGAGCACAGAATTAACTCTCAGAAGTTCGACGAAGATTGGCTTGAAAGGATTAAGTAATTCGATGATTTCTTCTGAGATTCGTGCACTATTTATAGGTGAGAAAATCGGGTCTTCGACTAGTCTAAAGTGCTCTTCAACTAGTCGAAGCCATAACAGATATTTGAAAAATCCGGCGGGATATGCTTTGACCGTGCTACGACTGGTCGTAGGTCTCCTACGACTGGTCGTAGGTTTCCTTCGACTGGTCGTAGGTCTAGAAAATCTTCGCTAGACTTCGAGTCGAAGATTGTACGACTGGTCGACACTGTTCCTACGACTGGTCGAACAGATTCGTGGACTAGTCGAAGGCTAACAGATTTTATCCGGAATTTGTAACAAACTCACGACTAGTCGAGGATTTTCTTAGACTGGTTGAAGCAAGTCTAGGACTAGTCGAAGAAGGCCTAGGACTAGTCAAAGAACAGACCAATCACATATAAAATAACATTCGACTTATGTATCCAAAATGACCTACTTCTAAGGTCAATCAAACTTCAACCAAGAAGTATGGACATTGAAACATTCGAAACTTGAGACCTTGAAGTATGAGCCTTGTAATCTTGATGTAGATCAAACCTTGATGTAGCTCAATCTTGAAAGTGTACAAACTGCCTTGAACTCTTCTTGAAGTCTTGCAACTTTAGTCTTGTCTTGTGAGCTTTGCTTGTTGTGAGCTTAGCTTGTTGTGAGCTTAGCTTGTACATGAATGTTGATCCTTGAAAGAGCTTCACTTAAGCAAGTTATATATAACATAACATTGATTTTGGCACCATAAATTTGACAACAGACAGGGATAAAAACTATAGCACTTACATGATTCCAATTAAGTTTGAAGATTCTCAGCATTATCATAAGGGTGTATCCAACAAGAAGAATGCTCAATACAAATCATGGAGACAAATCGTCCTGTATTTATCATAAGGGTGTATATGGTTGCACCTAAATCATGAATTTCATGATTAATAAATCTAATCTGGTGGAAAATATAATGAAATTTGATGCATCCAAATGCAGCGTAAACAAAGCTAGAAACCAATTTTTTCACAAATATAATTGATGAAAACATAAGCTATTTGAGAGTACAAAATCAAATCACCTCTTCAGGATGAGTGCTTTCGATTGGTCTAGTATGCTTTTTGCTGAGCTATAGCCTTCCTTTTCTTCATTTTAGTATTCATGGACCAGCACAACACAAAATTAGAAACAATACAAAAATTAAAACATAAATTCCCCTTTTGTCTTCTTTTCTAAAAGTGGGATTGTGTATTTGATTTACATGGTGCGACATTTTTTGCCAAATTATTTTAATGCTTTGGATTAGACAACTTAAGCAATTCTTTCTACTACTACTACTACTTCTTCTTCTTCTTCTTCTTCTTTTCCGAGCAACATAATTAACTGCATTTTCTCATGTTTCTATCTGAATTTTACAGGGGAGGGAATAGTGGTTATTTCAGTGACCAAAAGAAAGTGTTGGTCAAACAGTGACAAGACTTTGACAGTGAATAAAAATTATTGTATCAATACCTTACATTTCCATCACAAAAGTTACACCTCCCAACATTGAAGTGTTGGCCCGAGTCTAGCTCCCAAAGTGCTGGTTTACCATCTTGAGGTTGGAAATACCCCAGAAACCTGCTTGTTCAAAAAGCCAAATGTGCACAACATGACTAAACATTTGATAGGATGGAAACGTAACGATATGAAATCTTGTCCATTTCACATAGTAAAACAAGTGTCATGAGGCCTGTCTAAAACACTGAGGAACATAAATGCACACATTTATTTCGTCTTGTTTTTTAGCATCCATGTAGGCATTGCTGTAGTACCACTGAAGTGTTCTGAAGAACTCCTGGGAGTGGGTGGCAGCTTTCCATTGACCACTTCTTTCAGAGAATATTTGGGAAACAGCATGGCATGATGATTAATAGATATTAGAGTGCTATTAATTAATTGTGATTGGTTGTTACAAGTGTTTAAGGAGATCAGGAAATAGAAAAGATGAGAAAGACAAAGCATAATGATACGAATCTTTCTAGGTATTCAAAACCTGAAGGGGAAAAAAAATCCAAACACTTAAGCTTCAAGGCATGGTAAAGGTATATGTAATGAAGAATTAATTTAAACATTATATATAGTCATTCATCAAAGCTAAATGCTAAGTCAGCACATGTTCAGACATATTGGATACTAAAGGACCTAAGAAAAGAAAGCAAGAGATTGAAGCTAATGCACTTAAGAACAAATACTTACTCTGTGATATTTCATTTAAGAGCTGCCTCGATTCTTAAAGTTGGCACAACTTGACAATAAAAGAAGCCTGTTAATTTCAGTGCATACGTGGCTACTTTTCCTAAAAATGCCAACACATTCATAGTTTTTCTAAAAATGAAATTATTTTATTTTCAAGTTAGAAACAAATTTTCAGGTAAAAATATTAACATCCTAAAATATTACAAGCCCATAAGCCAGGTACCTTCTAGAGTGTCTGTGTAGATCCCAATGAAGGAATTTTAGTTGGTTCTCCTCATCTAGATCTTTATTAACGCAGTCAGTTGCATTAGCAAACTCTGCACGGAGTATGGATTCTTGAGGCTTCTTCTCACATGTTTGTTCACAACCAACCACGATAACGAAACAAGATGGAGAAGCCATCAAATATTTATACTATCCAAATTGACAGAGACACATCTATAAATAAGTTGCAGTTCTTTGTGATGCTGTAAAAACTACCTTTATCAAATTTAAAATGATTATTGGATGCCCATATCTCTTAACAAGATTTTCAAAATGAAGTCGGGTAACATCGTAATTTGAGTCCTTCTGCACTGAAAGAAGAAAGACAAACCATGTAAGTAAATAGACAACATACACAACAAGTCCGTACTATGTTCATAGTTGCATAACATGCAACTTACATATGATATCAGGCTTAATATTTAGGCGTGAAGTTTCCTGGGACCAATAAAGGGGTATTGAGCCCTATTCTGCACAGTGGAACTTATTTAGGTTGGACATCCTTCAGGAACGTCTTCAAACATGATCAGTTCTGTCTCAACATCATTAACTACCTTACCCTTCTCATTTACAACTCGTTTCAGATACTTATCACAGAGAAGCAACCACCTAGGATAAGCAGTAGTTCAACTTCAAAATACAAGAAGAGCTATGAACTCGACCCACTATATGCTATGGCGTTTTGTTAAATGTATGAACTTATGACTCTAATGAAAGTCATTTAAAACCCAAAATATCCATTATAAGGCATAATTTATCTCAACCTGGTGCCAGCATAGTGACGAGAGCGCCTTGCAATAAGTGTCAAGTTAAAATCCTTTCCCGATATTGAAAGTTTGGCCTGAATTCACAAAGACATGCAACTATCAGTAATCTTTTAATAGTCAAAACCTAAAAATAGAAAACACAAGAATCCATACAAGACAAAAAGACCAGTCACAAACACATTGTAACTAAGAGTGAATGGAATAGAGAAAGTACTACACAGCTCATTGGACAAAGATTTTACCATGTCAATCCAGTATTGTATTTTTGTATTTACAGGGACTTGAAGAGTATTTTCCACAGTCTCACATGTGTTGAATTGCCATTCAGCTTATAAATGCATCATGCCACTAGCGCAGTACCTTATGAGATAAAACAGAGAGAGAGAGAGAGAGAGAGAGAGATGCTCAGACACTACTGGTACATCCAACTAGTTTTCATGAGGAGCTCACCATAGTGTTTATATGGCATCTCACCTAACCCATGTGTGTGTGTGTGTTGTCATGTAGCTTTTATTGACTGAAGTTCTACTACAATGCCGTGGCACTTCCTGCAATAACAATGAACTTCCATCCTAACATACAATAGGAATTAAGCATAAAAATTACTATCTAATCAAATCCCCAGGAAGAATAAGTAAAATCCTAAAAATTAGCTAGAAGACAGGTGAACGATAGAGTGGAGTGGCATATTTGTAGGTCTTGTAGGGAGTTGAAGGCCACTTTCGTAGGAAAGGATGGGATCTTGTGTTGGTAGAAACATGCGTGAGACCCACAAGCTTGTTGTGGCTGCATTACTATCACCCATTTATCATGGTATTCAAAATTTATCCTATTCTACATTAAATGAGTCCTTGCAATCATTTAAATCAAGGTGTTACTAATTTTAGGATTGATCACTTGCGACGCTGGAGATTATAAATGGAAGAGATGAATAGTGAAACATAGCTATAAAGGGAGAATATAACAATAATTTTTGTTTGCATTATCTATACTATGGTCATTATCTTTTAGTTATCTATTTTAAGGCATGTGAGAAGGTTTCAAATACAAGTCTAGAAGAGTTTTGGAGCATCCCCCAACCATGTTGTAGCACATCAGATCAATGTCTAGATTTTCAAACAAAGGGCCCCACTTGTATGGAGGAGGCATATTATCACGCAGTTTATGTCCTAATGCATTAGGATTATGCACATACTGCATGTTTTACTCAATTTCATAAATGTTCACACCACTTCCCCATTTGTCAATGGCCCTTTGAATGTTTAACTGGCAAAGATTGGAAGGACTGATTGAGAAAGTCTAGCAGAATATGCCTGTGGCTCTCTAGGTATAGGCTATTTCCATTTCACAATTTCCATATATGATTGATTTAACACCTGAAGCAAACAATGGCTAAAATTGGTGAAATATGGATCCTAACAAGTTGAAAAACCTTTAATGATCTAAAAATGAATAAATAACTACTATGCTGTAAGCCTACTAGTATAAGTGTTAGCTTGACAGAAGAAGTCCTCTGAACTTTGATAGGTGCTCATTGGTGAACCCAGGCCAAGTAGGTGCAGGTGGAGTCATGATGGATGACAGTACTAGGAATTCCATTCCTAAATTCGTAGTCATTGTCAGTATATCTGATTCTATCTATGCACAAGCTTTCGCTTCACGTTGCCACAGGGAGTCCAATATGTAGTCAATCATCACTTCAACCACAAGCCAAGTCATTATTGAAGGTGATTCTGCCAATGTTATTGGGAGGGTCAAATTTGGACAATGCGCGTGGTCAAATCTAATTTGAGGAGGGGACTTTAACCTTAAAAACGTTAAGGAAATCCTCTTCCCAGCCTCTATACAGACAGATATGATCGCAATCTCTTGGTCATATGATGTTTACTAGATGAATTATCTTAATGATTCTTTCTATAAATGATAATTATGTCTTCCAACATTAGTTCCTCTGATATCCATCCAGAACTATATTAATACCTTGCAGCATTTAAGAAAATAGTCTTAGAAAACTCACTAATATGATGAAGTTACTCTTTCCAAACCACTTTACAGTACCTGAGAATAGTCCAGATTCTAGGTCCCAAAAGAAAATCCTCAAAATGATGAATAAATAGTTTCTCATACTCAAAGGCTACAACAAAAGAAGATAGTTATGCAGTTGGACTAACAACATACCAATGTTTATATAAAACATTGAAAGAGATGTGAAAATAATACATATATGTATACATGTAGTTTCATAATGTCTTTTTATTAATACCCCAGAAACATTTTTTTTCCCAGAACATTACCTGTTTAAAGAAGCCAAATACCAATGCAACTGTCCAGAGAGTATTCTTGAGGTTATTTCGAATTCCACGCATCAAAAATATAATTACACATATTTGTTTTAGGAATTTCATCAAACACCTGACATGTTTATTGCTCACTAGAATTTTATCAAACAAAGCAACACAAAGAAAAGGATAACTAAGCTAAGGCCAAATGTTACCAAGGTAGGAAGGTTCGAAGGCTTCCCTGATTGCTCGTCTTGGAGATATTCTGCTAGAGGATGGATTCCTGCGAGATGCCGCATTCTCTCTAGGAAATCGTGCCACATCAGCAGGGCCGTCAACAAACCAAACACTCAAAAGATTAGGAATGGGCCTTTCTGCCAAACATTTGTGTGCTCGCAACATCACAGGAAGAAAATAGAAAAAGCAATGACAGATGGAAGGGATTCTGGAATAAAAACAGCAAGAAGAGGAACAAATGGCGAGGAAAATAAGGGATTTCGAGAGAAGCTGACTATTTGAGATGAATCTGCACGGCATTTGGAAATCCCTCAGCAAGAAGAGGAAATTCTTTAATATAACACCCCGTACTTTCCAGTACTCAAGTGTTACCGTATAACCAAACTTAGCATAAACACAAGCCAGGTTTAAGTAAGCATTCATGTTCATTTTAGTCTAAACCCAACTCCACTAATGGACAAATCTAACCAAATTACGTACATACAATCCTGAATCATGAAATCCACCGTTCACCCTGTTTACAACGTCTCATAGGGCGATCCATCTTTTAAAAGCACAGATTAAGTTGTCTAGTTTCACATCTAACTCCCTGATCATGCCTAGACATTCCTTAGGATCTCAAAGGTTGTTGGTAATTAAATACTAGTCAATCCAATCATTGGAGTGTTGGAACGCTCAACAAATCATGATTTAGTAATTATAGGTTCATGACTTATAACCCACCTTAAGGTAAGTAACCCTAATGTTAGGGCATGTAGCTAAATGACGCACGACAAATAATCTCACGTCTTACATATAAGCACAATAATAATAACAATGAATAAGTAAGTAAATAAATAAGTAATAGTATGTATGAGTAATAATAATGATAATAATAATATTAATATAAAATCACGAGATAAGTAGTCCAAATGACCTACAGAGCGGGACCCGCAACATAATGCACACACAGGTGAAAATAATAATAATAATAAAGAAATGAATAATGATAGTGATAAGTAGTACTAATAATAAAATTAATGTTAATACTAGTATTTGGGTTAGTGGCATGTTATGAAGGTCTCGAACATACATGTGACGCATTAATACCCTTTTAACCGTTGACGTTAAATTTCGTAGTGATCCGACAATCGAAACGATGTAATCGGCACCTAAAAAAGGCTAATTGATTAGTATGGCCCACCTGGACCTTGGATCTACCCCACCTTTGGTCAAGGTCTAAGGCGGGGCCCACCGAATAAAATGGATTGTGTGGATTTATCGCAAACATCATGGCAGACCCCACTTAGTGACGCGCCTGTGCATAGCTGGTGTACACTCGAGGTGCACCAGACTGCCTGCACGGTTAGACAAGCTCTGACCTGTGCCTAGCCCAATATGGAGATTTCTCTCTCCAGCTGCTCCCGCCTACGGGCGTTTTTGAAAAACGAAAGGCGTCCATTTGATGCAAGTGTGGCCCACCATCGGTCACCGTCCCAATGATCCAAATCGTCTATTTGGTTTAGGGGGCAGGCTCAACCAAAACCCAACTCATCTCACATGTTGGAACGTATGCACCTGACTATGATCTCTAGTGGAAACAGGCTCTGCGAAACTAAACTTTCCAAAAATAGAACCTGTCTTCCTTCCAGCTGGCACGATCCGCGTAGGAGGCGTATGAAACGATCTGGGGCGTCCATGCGGGCGCGATCTCGGCCGTCCATCTTCTTGGGGCGTTTCAAACGAAACCATGGACGGTTTCAGTTTTTGCCCACCGTATTGGAAGACGATTTCAAGAAAACTAAATCCCCACCATTCAGCTTGCATCCAATAGTTTTGGGAGATCTAGGGTTTCAAAAGAAGAAAGCCTATATAGAAAAGGCTTGGCTCTCTGTTCCTTGCACCCGCCCGAGAGAGAGACAGCCGCTAGCCTCCACCTTCGAACCCACTACCCTAATCGCCTCCAAGCTTTGAAAAATCTTATCTGGGATCTTTCTAAGACCCATATGTATCACTAAAAGAAGCAGATTGGAGGAAGAAGCCCTCGTTTGCAATCCGCCATTACCCCACTTCATCTTCCTCATAAAAAAACTCCATGCATGGTTGTCGTTTCAACTCACCGAATTTCTGTGATTCCAAGCTGGTTCAACCCGGATTAGAGATGGATGAAAAGAAGAGAAAGAAGGAGCAGATGGTGAGGGTAGAGCCGAGGCAACCATGGTGCAGGTCGACTGTTGCACCCGCGCTCGAGTTGGGACTCGCTCGCATCACTCCACTTAGCTTGTGTTGGGCTGAGTCGCTGCCCAAACGCGTCCAGATCCTCCTTAGAAGCGAGGGAAAGCTGAGATGGAAGGAGTGAGTGAGTGAGGGAGTGCGGCTACAGCACCACCTGCTGTCCAGGTTTCATGTCGCACCGAGTTGACTCAGCTGGCGCTAGGTAAGGCACAGGTATCACCCGGACACCCCACCTCTGTAAGGAATGACCCGAACCATCCGTTTAGTTGCATCCGTCAAGCGGCTTTGATTTAGACCAGTAACAACGAATAGGATCATTTTGCCAGTCAGATTTTCATAAATCTTGACACCGCGAATGCTTTAACCTACAAAGAGAATAATCTGGTCTGTAATTGTTCAGACCAGGCCAACTCAAACTGGTCATCTCAGCAGGTCTCGACTGAGATAAATCTCAGTGGGCCACGCCACCTTCATGATGGGCCGCACCTGAGATGAATCTCATTGGGCCGCATCACATATCTCAGTGGGCCATAACACAAATCTCAACAAGCCCAACCCTTTGAAAGTAGTGTAATGGGCCCAGCTCCTTGGAAACATGCAGTAAGGCCAGCTCTTTTGAAACATGGCTGTGGGCTGAAACCAGCCCATGTTCAAGGCTGAAATCATCCATGTCTTGGGCTGAGAAAAGCCCTCCATGAGACAATCAGGCCTAAAAATGGCCTGAGATCGGGCTATGATCTAAGTCATGAGCTGGCCAAAAATCAGACCTTACATCGGGCCCAAAAGTGGGCTGAAATCATCCCAAATATAACCCACATTCTGGGGTGGAGAAATCACCATCCGGTGGACCTCACCATAAGGTGTAGTGGGCCGGTCCCACTTGAGTTTAGATTGGACCTAATAACTGGGTTGCCCTATTATGGCAAAATTCAGGTGGGCCTAGCCTCTCTAGTGTTGGCCCAAATAATAATCTTGTACATGGGGCCCATCAAACTTACACTAGACTCATTTTAAGCATTACCATAATTATCATTATTAGGAATTCTACTTTTAGAAATGTATGGCCTTTAGTAAATTATCTATACTGATGTTAGATATTACATATAAAGATTATTACTGTTAAATATTAATGTTTTATTCTATCATTATTAAGTATTATCCTTAAGCGTAGAGCATATTATGTATTTTCATCAAAATGATTAATAGTGTCACGTTGACTAATATTGGGTATATTATTAATATTAATGGTTGTTTGTATATTATTAATATTAATGGTTGTTTTGAAATCATTAATATCAGTCCTTGTCATATTATCATTAATAAATGTTTTGTTGTCATTACCTAGGGATTATTAGTCCTTAGATAAGGATAGTACATTCAAATATGAACTTATGAACCCTCATTATTAATATTGATGGATTAATACTCGTATTATGAATATTATTCAACTCATTGTATAATAATAATAATAATAATAATAATAATAATAATAATAATAATAATAACAATATTAATAATAATTTATGATTTAAATCCTAAAATCTAAGTATGGGACTAGACTCTAGAATGAAACCTTAATTCTACATCAAGACCCTAAGTAACCTAAACCCTAGGACAATACTTTGGACACAAATGGTGAAGTTAATCTAATGGTACAATTTCATAACTTATGATAGGATCCAAGTCTAAGGGCACAGGCACTTAGTGACACTAGGAGGCGATTCGAAGTATAAGGTGATGATTCTTCCCCTTGAGCTTTCCATTTGCCCATTAACTTAAGTTATAGTTTTTATTTTAATTTATAATTGATATTTCCATTCTATAAGCACACGTGTTAATTGTTGAAATTAAATTTCTATATTATATGCTTAATGTTCATCCTGTATATTTGTTCATTATTTGTGTATTGCTTATGGACTTTAACTAGTACATTAGTGGGAAACCCCCACTTATAAATGTACACCCATACTTGGGATGTAGCCCGACTGGTTGTGATTAAAATGGACCTTCGGCTTAGTGGTTATTGAGTGATGGTCTAAAAGAATCATGGATGTGGGCCTACCACCCAGGGTTGTTGTGTCTAATGATTTTCAAGAATGGTCTTTTATCGCATGGTTTTGATACTCGCCCTATGAGGCCTATTTTGAAAATTGCCCCATGTGGCTTATTTGATATCACCCTGTGTGGCTTTATTCTGATATTTTTCCTACATGGGTTCGATATTTTATACTGTGCAACCATGCGATGGTAAGCCCCATATACTGTAATAAGATTGACCACTAGTTGACGGGTTTTCATTAAACATCCTAAGATGGTAGCCTCATGGGCCGGGGATGGTGGTAATGGGACACTATGCCCAAGCTGTCGGCCTATGCTGGGCCATGTGCTCCCTATAGTGGCCTTTGAGCTTATCTAAATTGGCTGGTTGTAAATGGACTAATAATGACTTGGCAAATCTTGCATGCATGGCATATTACGATGGCTTGGATCACTTTGCCCTGCGATTACGCTGAATGTTGCGCTTATGACCAGTCATTCGATTTATGATGATGACTTAGATCTTCATGCCCATGCAATTACGTCGAGTGTTGCGCTGATGATCAGTCACATCCTTGGGTGACGACCCCATTACCTATCTGGATGTTTTTCCTGAGGCACAGCCTGTCTGGATGTTTTTCCCAAGTCCATGATTGCATTCATGCATCCATGCATCTAATAAGACTGCATTTACTCTGTTTTGGTTGTCTAGATGTTTTATACTCCATTCTCGGGTCCTAGCGTCCATACGCCAGATTCCGATCCTGGGATCCTACAAGGAGGATTTTTTTTTGTACATTTAACTTATATTAAGCATAACCACAAGATTACCCAATTGACAAAGGCAACAACATCATCACATATCCACTAATATAATCATTTGAGTACAATGCTGAAAGGGAAAATACATATATCGAAATCAAAGCTCCAGAATACAACTGCACGCTCCAAGCTCAACGCCGCTGCAACCTAATAACACCTGCACGCATCTATCGTGCATAAGCTTATAGAAAGCTTAGGGGGTTGTGTAAGTGTGTGCACAAGGTAAGTGCCAAGTATTCAATACAATGCCATTATCATACAAACTGGAAGTATTGGTAATCCATAAATCGTACAATATCGGAATAAGCAAAGATACTAACAAGATCATAGATTATCTGAGTAAGCAGAAATACTGACAAGAGCAGAAATTATCAGAGTAAACAGAAATACTCACAAGATCATAGATCATACGATAACAGAGTAAGCGGAAATACGAGCAAGTCCATGAGCCAAATCAATATATACACAATATATAACAGCTACGCAAACGAGGAGTCATAAAGAGTCAAATGTCAAATGTAGAGGATGCAATACAATATACATTTCTGATGAGTAACACAAATAGCATCAGTCGTACCTAGACCATATAACCATATAAATGCAATTGGGTATATAATTCCTTATGTGTTCACAAATACGTCAGCCGTATCTAGACCATATAAATGCAGAAACACAGTAACCCAAAATGCCATATGCCGCGGATGTAATGCAATATGCGGTGCGAATGGAATGACCATGCTGGAGTGTGAAGTCGGGATGATAGTACGTAGTATCGCAGGCTATGGGGTCCATCACAATGGACTTCTATCCAAACCAGTCCCATACCTAAATTTGGATAGTCAGACTCAATGTGGTAAACTCCTGATCTCAGGTTAGTCGCGCGCCCCAACCGAAATCCTGGCCATTGCGAAGGCACACGTAACAACTAGTTGCATACCACCAACCCGAGTAGATAGTGAATGAATGAATGCATGAATGAGTATGCAACTCCTGCTCACTAAATCCACATGTCAGTACGGTTCATCTCTGGGATCATCACCGGGGTTTAGTACACTCCAAATGGCACTGCCGCTCTCCCAGCCGCACAGTCCAAGTGAGCATAAGAAACCTCACTATCCGCCTTGCCAATAGTCTGCCAATACCTATCCGGCACGTCGATAGCGGACCCATTCACGAGCTGGTCAAACTCAGCCTAGTATTGCCCCTACCCTCGGGCGGGTAAGGCCACACCCCCTCCCAACCGACCACGACACAGTGGGAGACGCGGCCTCCTGGTATTCGGCACTCGGGCGCTCATGTATCCACTCGGTCTCGACGTTGGGGCGTCTCCTGGCCACGGAGGTTTAGGGATTTTCACCCAGGGACATCTATGGCGCCCGTATGCTAGAACCAAACATTTCCGGTGTCCTATTTGGCCATCCACGATATGCCTGTGGAGGCTACGGCCCTGATGTCGCTAGGGCATACAGTAATCATAATGCGAGATGCATGAGTCATACAATCCAGTCATGTATCAGTCCTGCACATACCGCGTGCTCATGTGAGATAACCTCCACCTATCAGGGAGTCTCATGACAACATGCTCAATGACATATGCAATGATCAACCACCTCTCATAACAAACATGCAGATGATGCGTATGGGCATGTATCATGATGCTATGCTGTCACCTACTCATAACCGGTATCCACAACCAGCATCGATAATCGACCTCGACCATGTGGACATTTAACCAACATTGCCCCCAAGGAATGGCCTACATAGAGTCAAACATATAATGGGCTCACGGCCTCACACAAGGGCCTAATATACAACACAATGGGTCTTACTCAAGGCCACATATACACGACAGGTGGACCCTGCTCATGGGCCTAATACATATCACAATGGGCTTCAACTACGGGTCACATATACATCATATAGGTCTCGACAATCGGCCATGGCAATCGAATTCGATACTCAGAATCGGCCTCGACAAATCGACACCGATAATCGATAATTGGCACCGACAATCAGCATCGATAATCAATACCGACGACCGGTCACATAGACACGACTGGGTTCACAGATGAACATCTGATCAACCATAATATAAAGATCAGCCCTCGGCCGTGATTATATCAAATCTGGTAGCATTGAGCCATCCGTCCATGGTAAATGGGGCCCACTTATTTGGGTTAACCCACTAAGAGAATGATGAGAATGGGCCTAATAAGGCCTAAGGAAGGGTCACAATGTGGACATCTAACCATCACTGCCCAGCAATGTGGACATTTAACCAACATTGCTCCCAAGGAGTGGTCCATATAGATTCAACCATAAGGTGGGCCCAAATACCCAACAAGTGGGCCTCAAACAGTCGTCACAGGTGGGCCTTACACATACAGCATGTGGGCCTACACATCACGGTGGGTCGCATCATTGGGCCGCACCAATGGGCCTCATGCAATTCAAGTCGGGCCTCAATAAATGGGTCGAAAACATATCACAATAGGCCACGACATACGGGCCAGAAATACATCGCAATGGGCCGCACTAATACATCAAGGTGGGCCTCTTTATATGGGCCGCACCAAAAATCATTTCTATAGTTGTAGGTATAACATGTGTATCACTACACCCATGGCCCACGTATGATGATCAGCACTGGTACAAACATATCCATGTAAATTGGCACCAACCAAACATTGTCCAGCACTATCCCAACATTATGGACGGGGTGGATACCAAATACGAACATCTAGGCGGGCCGCACAAGTGGACGGTGTGGGTGAAGTACACATAGCATGGTGGACCTGTACAGTGAAGGCAAGCCTAGCACATGCAGCAAGCCGCCCTGCGCCATTAAGACGGGTAGATGGTGCAGATATACAATGCATTTATCATGGCGGAATCACACATTGAAAAGGGCCTTATATACATCATATTGGGCCTCGACCCATGAGCCCCAAATACATCTAATGGGCCGCATCACGGGGACCTCATATATAACAAGGTGGGCCTTAAATATGGTAAGTGGGCCACACCACATGGCCACGTGTATATCAAATGAGCCACACTCAAATATAGATGGTGATAATGATTTCCACTACTAAAATTTTCAAGGCCCGCCATAACATTTATTTCTCATCCAATCTAATCATAAGATCTCAAAGATTTCAAAGATAGCCGTTCAATCCTCACCGTGCACTATGGTCTACTTGATAAATACATCTGTCTTATTTTCGTCCCAAACCAAAAAATCATTTTCCAAAAATGGTTGGACGATTGGATGAAACACGTGCATTATGGTGGGTCCCATAGGGATGGAAGGTATAGATAGGTCACATATTCTGTGATGGAGGTCCACAATTGTGGACACAACACATACATAAATGGGTCTTAGGTAAGACCCACCAAAATGTTTACTTTCCACCAACCTAGGGCCCAACATACTGTCCATCCAAACTAGGGCCAACATGATGTTTATTTTTATTTTATCCAAACTGGTCATAGGGTCACATGGGCCTAGGGCCCACTGCAATATTTATTTGCATCCAACCTGTTGATAAGGTCATATATACATGGGGCCCACCATAATGTTTATTTCCATTCAAACCTGTTGATAAGGTCATACAGACATGGGGCCCACTACAACATGTATTTTTCTCCCAACCTGATGATAGGGTCACACGATCATGGGACCCACTGAAATGTTTACTTGCATCCAATCTATTGATAAAGTCGTATGGGCCAGGGGCCCACTGCAATGTTTACTTACCATATAACCAGTTTATAAGGTCACGTGGGCCTTTGGCCCACTGTAATATTTATTTGTCCACCAAACTTTTGGTATGGTCATGTGGTCCTGGGGTCCACCGTGATGTAGTTTACAAATCCAACCCATTCATTGTGTGTGTCCCACCAATTTAAGGGTCCAAACCGAGTTTCGGGTGGATCCAAACTGCATGTGGACCCCAGCATTTGATTCCATGTGGTTTGGCATACCACCTGCATGTAAGGTGATGGTGTGGGCCATCCTAAAACTTTTTATTACTGATTTTTGGAATCAACGCATCGAAAAAGGGGACCTATTAAATGAACGGCATAGATGTAGATTATACATCATAGTATTGTCCACAATTGAGGCCAAGGGGGGCCCTCCCAATTTCACGTTGGACGTCCAGACTCCTCTGGACGTCAATGCATATACATGCATACTTATTGTCATTAAATTTTTTTTTTCTTTTATCCTAAGTGGGACCCTCATTAATAAGATCTACTCCGTCCATTATATGTGTCCCATAAAATTAGGGGTCCAAACCAAGTTTTAATCACATCCAACTCTCAGGTAGACCCCACCAAATGATTTTATATGTTTAGGCATGTTTCCATACGATTTTAGATGGTGTGGCCCGCATGAGTCCCATATGTGGCTGATTTTTGGGGTGGACAGCTATTCCATGGGGACCCATCAAATGCATGGGGTAGATTTTTGAAACACATCACGGTGGGGCCCACAGTTGGGGCCGTGAGTCCCAGCCCGCCCGTCCGTCCGTCGTTGGGTGCAGACAGCGCCTGTGGCGCTCTGACAGGGATTTGTTTTGTTGTTTTTTTTTTTTTTGAAAACCAAATTCCCGTGGTTTTTCACAGGTGGGGCCCACATTAGGTGGATCCACTCCACCCATTAGATTTCATAGCTCAACACAAGTCAAAAGAGTCCAATATCCAATATATTTATGCATGTAGAAAAATTTAAAGTGAATTTAAACGGTAAAAATTACTGTTTCCACTGGTATGGCCCGTCTGATAAGCAGATTATCTTCATTTTTCGGCTCAACGCCTAAAATGAGATAGGGAAAGGAATGGATGGCTTGGATTAAAATCATACACCAAGGTGGGGCCTGTAAGAGTGGCACATCCCAAACCTTAATATATATATATATATATATTTAAAAAAATAAAAAATAAAAAATACCACTAGCACGCCACTGTCTTCACGGTGAAACAACGTCCAGCGTCCCTGGACGCTGGACGGACGGCCTGGGTATATGTATCATCAAGGTGGGTCCCACGAGTGGGGACCATGGCTGGTGGGTCCCATGCGGACGTGGTCCACTTGATTTGAATCAATCTGATAAATACGTTTTCCCATCATCCAGGGGGTAGGGCCCACATGGCTTGGATGGTTTGAATAAAACATTCATCAAGATGGGGTTCATTCGAGTGGGCCACACAGCCACATCATCACACCAAAATATTGAAAGAGAAAGGGGGAGAGAGAAGGAAGCACCCACTATGATCCAAAGGTCAAGATCTACACAAAAGAAAATCACCCACCTCGAGATTTCTTCTTCCTTCTTCCATCAACGCGTTCTATAGCTCCAAAGAACGTTATCCATCGGTTGAGATGAGGCTTTGATGGTAGAGATGAGAGGTATGAAGGTGGGCCACACATGGCATTCTCTCATGGAGGTGGACGTGAGTTGCTTGGGAGGAAAATGAGAGAGAGAGAGAATGGAAGAGAGAGAGAGAGAGTGATGGGATGAGTGATGGGGGTGTGTAAGAGATGAGATGGAAAAGTTGACTTTGGGGATGGTGTTGTGTACTTGGGGATGGGATAGGGTACTTGATTTGATGAGTTGTGTACTTTGATTGATTGATGGGATTGATTTGACATTTGGTAGAGATTCTCTCGAAGTTCGCAACGCGCGGTGTTTTCTCGAATTGAACACAGGCCGACATCTTTTAGCCTGGGTATCGGGTCAGTGCATGAGTCGCGGCGTCGGAACCGTGGCGACGGCGCGGTCGCACTGGTACAAGTCTCGGGTCGAGCCGACCTTGAAATACAAAATACGAATCGGGGTCGGCGCAACTGCCGATAAAGATCGCCGGTCGCCGTTATTCTACCGGAAAGACCGCGGAAGCCTACGAAACGTGAGCTAGGACACGGGTCTTACAATTCATGCATCCATGCATCTAATAAGACTGCATTTACTCTGTTTTGGTTGTCTAGATGTTTTATATTATTTCTTACCTAATGCGGCAGTGTGTAATCTTGTGGGGAATTCACACTGAGTTCGCCACTCATCCAACAAATATACAACCGTACAGGTAATATAGGTGGCTTTAGTGATATGTATGTTCAGACTTAATGAGGAGTAGGGTACGATCGCCAGGGATGCATGGTTGTATTTACCTGGAGGAGCTACGTGATCTTGCGTCTTATATTTATATGTTTTTTTCTACTCTTCATGTATTAAATTCTTGTAAATCTTCTTGTTAAATTTAGAGACATTGGTTTGTATAAGTCATTATGGGCAACCACTTATATATTCTAAATGAAATTTAAAATTTTCCTTTATGCTTACTTGTCCACTCTATGCTCATTTGCTTACTCTAATAAAAAAAATATATACTCGAATCTGACCATCCTTTAAGGTTAACACTCGGGTTTTTGGAAAATGAGTCGTATACTCGAGTCCTGAAAAGTCGGGGTGTTACAGTTGGTATCAGAGCATAGTTTGGACAAACTTGGCCTTGGGAAATGATCTTTTACAAGCCTTAATTTTCTCAAGTTAGGATGTTGGAATTAGAAATTTGAACTTAAGTGAATTTCCCTTAGAATTAGAAGAACAGTTGCGAATGTAGAAACCCAAACTTAGGTCCCCTTAGTAATTACTAGAACATCCTTTGAATTTGTGTGAAATTCCCTTACAATAAAGGGAAATTTGAGAAGATAGAGACTTCAACCTTATGCTCCCTTGAAATTTTAGGTTAGGCCTTTAGATGTTAACTTCTGTAGAAATCCCTTAGAATTAGGAAGAAACGAGAATGTAGAAGCTTAAATGTAGGCTCCCTAGAACATTGTTTGGAGAATTTTAGAACTTAGAAATGATCTTAGGTTCCCTTGAAAATTTTAGGCTTAGACCTTTAAACTTAGATGTAAAGACTTTGGTTCTCATGTAAATCATCAAAACTGCCATTTGAACATAGAAACAAAAATTCTAGGACAATGAGAAAACAAATGCTCACTATAAGGTGCATTAGACTAAACAGAGACATCCTTGTACTTGACTCCCAAAGGAACAATTTCTAGAAATTTAATATCTAACTCTCCTAAAATTCCATTAGTTAGGAGTACCACCATTTCCATCTTCAGCATAAGAGACAAACTTAGACTTCATAAGCAATTCCTTACCCACCACGTTGTACATCAGGTTGGACATAAGCACTCCCTAAACTTAAGAAATCACAATAGAAATTGTAATTTGAATTCCTTAATACATCTCGTTACTTAGAATCAATATTTCCTACGAATTCTAGCACATGAAATTAATTAGAGGTGAAGTTATGGGATTTTAGGTAAGTTTTCAACCCTAAGCTGCGCATGTTGGGATTATATTTGAAATCCTAAGTAAGCTTAGAAATTTCTGACTCAAACTTCATGTAGAAATCTTGATTTTGGAATTTTTGGTTAGTGCATTAAGGAATTAGAGTGAGCATTGGAAGCATAATGGGCCACGAGGTCTTATCCGTTATGGAGGTAGAAAATCACATGATATTCCCCCTGAGTCTAGAGTAATAAGGATTATGAGTGGATGGAACCATATTTAAACAGTGTTTACATGGTTTGACTTAAAGTTCTAAGTCCTAGCAAATCTCAACGATCTCGTTGCTCTGATTAAGCAAAGGATCGAGATTTAATAGGATTGTGAATTGATACAAAAATCCTCTGTCCTGCAGGAAGGAGACCAACGTATCGGGCTCAAACATACTACAACCATCTATTTGTGTTGGCAATATTATTAGTAACCACCAAAATGAACGTGTAATCTTTGTAGATACTATACGGAATTTTAATGTTGACACGTGATAGGATAACCCTACTACTTGTATCATTAAAAATTGGAAAGAGTATCATCAAAATCTCGGGGATGAGATTCTTCTTTAAGGGGAGTATATTGTAATGACCTCAATTTTGGGCACCTAGTAGCATACGTTTCTACATGTAGGAAAATAATGGATATTATCATCATCCCTAATAATAATAGATGTACTAAATTTCGGGGACGAAATTCTCTTTAAGGGGAGTAGATTGTAACACCCGTACTTTCCAGTACTCGGGTGTTACTGTATAACCAAACTTAGCATAAACATAAGCCAGGTTTAAGTAAGCATTCATGTTCATTTTAGTCTACACCCAACTCCACTGATGGACAAATCTAACTGAATTACGTACATACAATCCTGAATCATGAAATCCACCATTCACCTTGTTTACAACGTCTCATAGGGTGATCCATCTTTTAAAAGCACAGATTATGTTGTCTAGTTTCACATCTAAGTCCCTGATCATGCCTAAACATTCCTTAGGATCTCAAAGGTTGTTGGTAATTAAATACTAGTCAATCCAATCATTGGAGTGTTGGAACGCTCAACAAATCATGATTTAGTAATTAGAGGTTCATGACTTATAACTCACCTTAAGGTAAGTAACCCTAACGTTAGGGCATGTAGCTAAATGATGCATGACAAATAGTCTCACGTCTTACATATAAGCACAATAATAATAACAATGAATAAGTAAGTAAATAAATAAATAAGTAATAGTATGCATGAGTAATAATAATGATAATAATATTATTAAAATAAATCACGAGATAAGTAGTCCTAATGACCTACAGAGCGGGACCCACAATATAAGGCACACACAGGTGAAAATAATAATAATAATAGTAAAGAAATGAATAATGATAGTGATAAGTAGTACTAATAATAAAATTAATGTTAATACTAGTATTTGGGTTAGTGGCATGTTATGAAAGTCTTGAACATACACGTGACGCATTAACACCCTTTTAACCGCTGACGTTAAGTTTCGTAGCGATCCGACCATCGAAACGATGTAATCGACACCTAAAAGGGCTAATTGATTAGTTTGGCCAACCTAGACCTTGGATCTACCCCACCTTTGGTTAGGGGATAATGCGGGGCCCGCCGAATAAAATGGACGGTGTGGATTTATAGCAAACATCATGGCAGATCCCACTTATTGACGCGCCCATGCATAGCTGGTGTACACTCAAGGTGCACCAGACTGCCTGCACAGTCAGACAAGCTCTGAACCGTGCCTAGCCTAAAAGAGAGATTTCTCTCTCCAGCAGCTCCCGCTTACGGGCATTTTTGAAAAACAGGAGGTGTCCGTTTGATGCAAGTGTGGCCCACCATCTATCACCGTCCCAATGATCCAAACCGTCTATCTGGTTTAGGGGGCAGGCTCGACCAAAACCCAACTCATCTCACTTGTTGGAACGTACACACATGACTACGATCTCTAGTGGAAATAGGCCCTGCAAAACTAAACTTTCCAAAAATAGAACCTGTCTTCCTTCCAACTAGCACGATCTGTGTGGGAGGCGTCTGAAACGATCTGGAGCGTCCATGCGGGCGTGATCTCGGCCGTCCATCTGCTTGGGGCGTTTCAAACGAAACCGTGGACGGTTTCAGTTTTTGCCCATCGTATTAGAAGACGGTTTTGAGCAAGATAAATCCCCACCGTTCGGCTTGCATCCAACGGTTTTGGGAGATCTAGGGTTTCAAAAGAAGAAAGCCTATATAGCAAAAGGCTTGGCTCTCCGTTCCTTGCAGCCGCCCGAGAGAGAGACAGCCGCTAGCCTCCACCTTCGAACCCACTACCCTAATGCCCATCCAAGCTTTGAAAAAGCTTATCTGGGAGCTTTCTAAGACCCATATGTATGATCTAAAAGAAGCAGATTGGAGGAAGAAGCCCTCGTTTGCAATCCGCCATTACCACCCACTTCATCTTCCTCACAAAAAAAACTCCATGCATGGTCGTCGTTTCAGCTCACCGAGTTGCTGTGATTCCAAGCTGGTTCAACCCCAGAATGGAGAAGGATGAAAGGAAGAGAAAGAAGGAGCAGATGGTATGGGTAGACCAAAGGCAACCATGGTGCAGGTCGACTGTTGCACCCGCGCTCGAGTCGGGACTCGCTGGCATCACTCCACTTGGCTTGTGTTGGGCTGAGTCGCTGCCCAAACGCATCCAGATCCTCCTCAGAAGGGAGGGAAAGCTAAGATGAAAGGAGTGAGTGAGTGCGGCTATAGCGCCGCCTGCTGTCCAGGTTTCATGCCGCACTGAGTCGACTCAGTTGGTGCTAGGTTCAGCACAGGTATCACCCGAACACCCCACCTCTGTAAGGAATGACCCGGACCATCCGTTTAGTTGCATCCGTCAAGCCGCCTTGATTTGGACCAGTAGCAACAGATATGATCGTTTTGCCAGTCAGACTTCCGTAAATCTTGACACCGCGAATTCCTTAACTAGCAAAGAGAATAATCCAGTCTGTAATGGTTCAGACCAGGCCAACTCAAACTATTCATCTCGGCAGGTCTCAACTGAGATAAATCTCAGTGGGCCACGCCACCTTCATGATGGGCCGCACCTGAGATGAATCTCAGTGGGCCGCATCGCATATCTTAGTGGGCCACAACACAAATCTGAGCAAGCCCTACCCTTTGAAAGTAGTGAAATGGGCCCAGCTCCTTGGAAACATGCATTGAGCCCAGCTCTTTTGAAACACGGCTGTGGGCTGAAACCAGCCCACGTTCAGGGCTGAAATCATCCATGTCTTAGGCTAAGAAAAGCCCTCCATGGGACCCTTAATCAGGCCCAAAAATGGCCTGAGATCGGGCCATGATCTGAGTCATGAGCTGGCCAAAAATCAGACCTTACATCGGGCCCAAAAGTGGGCTGAAATCATCCCAATGATAACCCACATTCTGGGGTGGAGAAATCACCATCCGGTGGGCCTCACCATAAGGTGCAGTGGGTCAGTCCCACTTGAGTTTAGATTGGACCCAATAACTGGGCTGCCCTATTATGGCAAAAGTTAGGTGGGCCCGGTCTCTCTAGTGTTGGCCCAAATAATAATCTTGTACATGGGGCCCTTCAAACCTACACTAGACTCATTTTAAGCATTATCATAATTATCAATATTAGGAATTCTGCTTTTAGAAATGTATGGCCTTTAGTAAATTATCTATATTGATGTTAGATATTGCATAAAAAGATTATTATTATTAAATATTAATGTTTTATTCTATCATTATTAAGTATTATCCTTAAGGGTAGAGCATATTATGTATTTTCATCAAAATGATTAATAGTGTCACGTTGACTAATATTGGGTATATTATTAATATTAATGGTTGTTTGAAATCATTAGTATCAGTCCTTGTTATATTATCATTAATAAATGTTCTATTATCATTACCTAGGGGTTATTAGTCCTTAGATAAGGATAGTACATTCAAATATGAACTTATGAACCCTCATTATTAATATTGATGGATTAATACTCATATTATGAATATTATTCAACTCATTGTATAATAATAATAATAATAATAATAATAATAATGATAACAATATTAATAATAATTTATGATTTAAATCCTAAAATCTAAGTATGGGACTAGACTCTAGAATGAAACCTTAATTCTACATCAAGACCCTAAGTAACCTAAACCCTAGGACAATACTTTGGACACAAATGGTGAAGTTAATCTAACGGTACAATTTCATAACTTATGATAGGATCCAAGTCTAAGGGCGCAGGCACTTAGCGACACTAGGAGGCGATTCGAAGTATAAGGTGATGATTCTTCCCCTTGAGCTTTCCATTTTTCCATTAGCTTAAGTTATAGTTTTTATTTCAATTTATAATTGATATTTCCATTCTATAAGCACATGTGTTAATTGTTGAAATTGAATTTCAATATTACATGCTTAATATTCATCCTGTATATTTGTTCATTATTTGTGTATTGCTTATGGACTTTAAACTAGTACATTAGTGGGAAACCCCCACCTATAAATGTACACCCATACTTGGGATGTAGCCCGACTGGTTGTGATTAAAATGGACCTTTGGCTTAGTGGTTATTGAGTGATGGTCTAAAAGGATCATGGATGTGGGCCTACCACCCAGGGTTGTTGTGTCTAATGGTTTTCAAGGATGGTCTTTTATCACATGGTTTGATACTCGCCCTATGAGTAAAAATTACCCTATGTGGCTTGTTTGATATTGCCCTATGTGGCTTTGTTTTAATATTTTCCTTACATGGGTTCGATGTTTTATACCGTGCAACCATGCGATGGTAAGCCCCATATACTGTAATAAGATTGACCACTAGTCGATGGGTTTTCATTAAACATCCTAAGATGGTAGCCTCATGGGCCGGGGATGGTGGTAATGAGACACTATGCCCAAGCTGTCGGCCTACGCTGGGCCATGTACTCCCTGTAGTGACCTTTGAGCTTATTTAAATTGGTTGGTTGTAAATGGACTAATAATGACTTGGCTAATCATGCATGCATGGCATATTACGATGGCTTGATTCACTCTGGCCTGTGATTACGCTGAATGTTGCTCTTATGACCAGCCATTCGATTTATGATGATGACTTGGATCTTCATGCCCATGTGATTATGCCGAGTGTTGCACTGATGACCAGTCACATCCTTGGGTGATGACCCCATTGCTTGTCTGGATGTTTTTCCCAAGGCACAGCCCGTCTGGATGTTTTTCCCGGGTCAATGATTGCATTCATGCATCCATGCATCTAATAAGATTGCATTTACTCTGTTTTGGTTGTCTGGATATTTTATACTATTTCTTACCTAATGCGGCGGTGTGTAATCTTTAGGGGAATTCATACTAAGTTCGTCACTCATCCATCAAATATACAACTGTACAGGTAGTACAGGTGGCTTTAGTGATATGTATGTTTAGACTTGATGAGGAGCAGGGTACGATCGCTAGGGATGCATGACTGTATTTACCTAGAGGAGCTACGTGATCTTGCGGCTTATATTTATATGCTTTCTGCTATTCTTCATGTATTAAATTCTTATAAATCTTGTACTTGTTAAATTCAGAGACATTGGTTTGTATAAGTCATTATGGGCAACCACTTGTATATTCTAAATGAAATTTAAAATTTTCCTTTATGCTTACTTGTCCACTCTACACTCATTTGCTTACTCTGATAAAAGAAAAAATATACTCGAATCTGACCATCCTTTAAGGTTAACACTCGGGTTTTTGGGAGACGAGTCGTATACACGGGTCCTAAAAAGTTGGGGTGTTACATTTAAGGAATCAGAGCTTAGGTGAGGAAGCTTGCGCTGTTTGGAAATCTCATCTAAAATTCGAAAGAGTGAAGTGCCGTGTGTTTGGAAATCCCTCATCTAAAATGAGAGGATACTTTCAAATCCGATAATTGTGTTTGCCATCATTTATAACACACACCATATTAACAACCTTACATATAATGCCATGCCCTAGACTTGGTAACCGGACTCACAAGGAACCCGATGGCCAGTTCTGGCCACAACAGCCTCTGTAGTACCCCATTCTCAGCTCCTGGGCAGGTCCAATCCTGGGATCCTACAAGGAGGATTTCCATAACAATATAATCATTTCTAATACGAGTATACCCAAGATTGCAATAAATATATCTGAGAATAACAAAGACACACATCACAAAATCCACTATGAATTTGAATTTTTACAAATATCCATAAGGTCCAAAGGGACATACATAAAATAATAGGAGGAGAGGAAAGGATAGTCTGCTACACTAGGTCCTCAAGCTCAGTGCTACTCTAAGCTCTGCCACTATGATGCCTGCCTAGGATCTCCTGCACGCATCAATCATGCATAAACTTATAGAAACTTAGAGGGTGGTGGAAGTGTGTGATAATGGTATGCAGAAGAATAGGAGTTATAGGAAGAGGAACATGCTTAATGACAATATCATTAGCATTGCCAAGGCTTATCATGAATACAATGCATGAGTATTGGGCGCCATACCAAGGCAATGCATGAAGGAGCTTAAGCAACCAATGCTAATGCGATGTAAAGTAATGTCAGTGCTCATATCCAATCCACATATCAAGTACATTTCCAATCATAAGAAAATCACTGGGGTCCATTACACTACTAAATGATTGCTGCGCTACAAACCCCACACAGTCAAACGAGCATAAAAGACCCACTACCCACATATGGACAACCAATCACCAATGGGGCTCGATGGAAGTGGACCCATTTCATGAGCTACTCAGACTCATCCTAATAATGCCCTCCCTCACAGGCAGATAAGGCCATATCCCTACCCAACCGACTACATGACGGTGGGAGTCGCGACCTAATGGTATAAGGCCCTCGTGCGCTCATAGTTTCCACTCGGTCATGGCATTGGGGTAGTCCCTTGGTACTATGGAAGTTTTGAGAATTTTACCCATGGGCATCTTTTGCTCCCAGTATGCTCAAGTAATATTTTCGGTGTCCACACATACGGCCATCCACGAACATCCCTGTGGAGGCAGGGCCCTAATGAAACAATGGCGGTATCATCATGAAATGCGATGTCAATCCATGAGTCACACATACGGATCATGTATAAGCTTCAGCACTCAACGTGCATAAGGGGAGAAACTCCGTCCCTCCATGACCACCATATAATGCAATCAATTCACATAAATGATGCGTATGGGTCACAACGACATAAGTGTGCTACCTGTAGAATGTATGTATTCATCCTTCCCAAGGAGGGACAATGACAAGATATATATAGACAGGTACTCTAAAGAGAAATGAAGTTCTCTTAGTAGGGGCCCAATAGTTTAGAATGACCCACAAGCTAAGGGAGTCTGAAGGCCTCAAAAAGGAAACGAGCCTAATAAGGTCCAAGGTGGGTCTTCAACCAACTATAAGGGCCTTATGGGCCTACCTCAGGGCCACCAAGAAGGACATCTAAGCTCAACTAGGTCCCAAAAGGTAGCTCGCTATTCATAAAAAGTAAGGTCCAAGGCCCAAACAATACGTGGCCCGGTGGGCCATACACTAAGCCCAATACATAAGCAATATGGTGGGCCCTTAAATAAGGTTTGGGCCCAACCATAAGGGTCATGAATCCACTCATTGTGGTGCGCCTAATGGGCAACCCATTATTTCAAACATATGGGTAATCATTACATTTAAAACAAGCAATTTGGGCCTCACATCTCGGCCCAAGTATAGATTCATTTTAAGTGGGCAACTAAGGGCCCAACTACTTGAATATTTGGCCCATAAAACCTATCACAATGGCATGATAATATAGGCCCCAAAGGTCCAATGGGCCTATCAAAAAGTTTCAAGACAATGGGCCTTAAATATGCACTAATTAAGCCCAAAATATAACTAAAATAGGGCAAGATATGTGTAATAATATCCCCAAATTTGGTGGACCATGCTGCCCCATCGCATCCATTTATAGGCAGCAACCATGGGCCTATTGCTGAAATTCCAGCCCTCCCACAATCTGGCATTGCTGGAAATTTAAAAAATAATTAAATTATATATTTTTTAAGTTCCTAGTGGCCCATACATGTCACAGGGGGGGTCCACCAGATGAAGGGAGTGGATTTAATAGATAACTCAGATGAGCCATGCTACTAGACTGGACGTCCAGCAGCAGCCCAATAGGCCAGGTGTCCCATGTGTAGGTAGCTCTATGGGCCTGGATATTTGGCCCAGAAACTCATCCAATGGACTCCAATAGGAAGCTACTGAAGGGGAGGATGATCAAGTCCCCTATGGACCCACATGGATGAATGGTGGGATATAAAGTACATCAAGGTGGGCCCACAAAGTGGCTTAAACAGCTAGCCAAGGCTGGACGCCCCAGCTTGGGCATCCCAGCCTGGGGGGCCACTCCAAGCCTCACCACAGACGGTAAAGGGGCCCATTGGCCCTAAAATTTTATAAGTTGGTACTTCCATAGGTGGGACACACTATAAAATTTCATAATTTTTAGACGGTCAGAAGTATTTTAATTAATTTAAATAAAACAGACTATCCAGAAAATCTGATTAATCTAGACATCCCAACATGGTGGGCCGGTCCAGCCCTTGCCATGGTATGCACAAGGGTTTGTTAACCCAAAATTTGGTAAGTAGGTCCCACCATGGGTGGAACACCTCCCTGTAAATTTTCATGATTTTTGGATACTCATAAGTATTTTAATTAAATTCGAAATTACAATCTATCCAGGGTGAAATATTGTTGGAAATATAACTGTCCTAAATTTGGGCCATCCAAATGGGTAGGTTTTGGGCCTCCAAAATTCTTGAAATTTGGACCCAAGGTCCCTCATCAAGCCTACAATAAGGTGGGACCCACAAATATGGTCCACCTTCTAAGAAAATATTTTTAAAATTTTGTTTTTATAGGACTATACTGCTGGACTGCACAACAGATATTTCTAGCAGTCCACTATGTTGGCCCACCCTTTTAGATGCCCAAATGGGGTCTATTGGCCCTAAAATTTTGCAGGTAGATCTTAAAATGGGTGGGACACCTCTTTGCAAAATTTTAGAATTTTTGATATAGTAAAAGTATTTTATTTAACTCATGTAATTTATGGACAGCAGGGTATATTGCTGCGTAGGACAGCCCATAAAGAGAAGTCCAGCAAGAAAATTCCTCATATACATTAAGGTGAGGCCACCTATATGGGCCACACACATCCGGAACATGCTTCCAACCAATCTGGACCTTGCATGTACAAGTGGACAGCAAGATGGGTCTCCATTTGTCCAACAAATGGGACATAGGGGTGTCCTATCAAGTGTGGACGGTTGGATGTGCCTTGCACATCAGGTGGGCCACCATGATCAACAACATTAGAGAGAAAAAGAGAGAGAATGAGAATAAAAAAGAGAGATCATCCATTCAAGATGGATTTCGCCACTATAAATCCCCTATGCACAAATAGAGAATCAACCATACAATACTCATCTTATAGATCATGCTTGCATGGACCTTCATAATAAAAATCTGAGGTGGGGATGCCATCTTCACCATAAAACAAAGGTCTAGATGACCATAGAAGGGATGAGATTATGAAATGCATCATGATAGGGTCCATGGAGAATGGCCCTGTCATGGAGTGACACATGCATGAAGGATGGCCAATGGCCTCATCCAAAGGGTTAGATGAGGCCCCCACCATGGATTGGTAGGTCCCACATGTCCTAAGCATGAAAAAACAAAAAGAAATAAGAGAGAGAAAGGATATCAACAATTGTAGGAGCACCCACCTTAAGATCACTACTTCCTTCTTCAAGGGCTAACTTAAAAGCTTCAAGGGAAGGCCTCTAATGGTGGTGATGAGGATTAGAAGGTGGGATTGGGAGAGAGAAGAGGGAGAATTTTCTAGAAAATGGGAAGATGGTGGATGTCCCACCTTGTAAGAGAGCGAAATGAGAGAAATGAAAGAGCAAAGAGAGGGAGGGAGAGTTGTAGAGGGGTAATCATGAGCTCTCTTGCCTTGGGTAAGAAAACTCATCATGGCAAGTAGGGTGATATAAACAAAGTTGTAGACATATAGGATTGGGTGTTTTTATTCCATGAAATTTGTAGTGTGTGTGGGTGGTGTGCATGAGAACTTGTGCCATGGAAGTGGTAAATATGCTTTTGTACAAAAAGTGAGCCACATGATGAAATGCTCATAACTTTTGATTTATAAGTCAAATGAATGCACAAGACATGTCATTGGAACCGCAACGACGATACGAACAAGATGACATAGGTCTAGGGTCGATCCAAGTTGGGTATACGTGACCGGAATCAAGGATGACCATAAACAGAATCTGAGGGTCGCGGGTCGCCAGAATTTGACTGGTAGGACCACGAGACCAAAATGAACAAGATACATACTCACACACACATACACACATGGGAACTAGGGTCGGGTCTCACATATAAGGTCCCTTTTACTGAATGGTTACGATATTTTTATATAAGAAAATATATACATATTACCCATCTACAACTAGACTCATTATTTGGTTGTTCTGGATAACCCTATATCATTAACACTATTTATAAAAATGAGTCACCACAATTTTACAGAAAATACAAAAATCACACACATTTATAGTAAAAAAATGCTACCATGAGCGTTGGATCTGGTAGGGATCAATGGGCCCCACCATGATATTTGTGTTTTATCCAAGTCGTAAATCAATTTCTAAACATTCTTTTAAGAATGATACCAAAAAATGAGATCGAAATAAATCTCGGGTGAACCACACTATAGGAAAACAATAGCGATTGGACATCCACCATTAAAAAAAAAAGACCTTTAGCTACGGAGAAATTGGTTTCAGCTATGGATTTTAGCTGTTGGTAATACCAACGGCTTTTAGCTATAGCTAAAAGCACCCAATATTTGTCAGCTTTGGCTTATTTTTTGGTGGTGTATAGAAAAAGCGTTTATGTGAATGGTTGAGATCAGTGAAGTTTCCTGATGGGCATGCATCAAATATCTCTCGGCACATAAATATTACGGACTGTATGGTAACAGGAATGAAAAGTCATAATTGACTTGTCCTTCTGGAACGTTTACTACCGGTTGCGATTCGTGGATTCCTTAGCAAGGATATTAGTGCGGCACTAATTGAGTTGGGGATATTCTTTAAGGATTTGTGTTAAAAATCATTAAATGTAGAGGTTATTAAATGACTAGAGAAAGACATTGTCATTATCCTTTGCAAACTTGAAAGAATATTTTCACCTGCGTTTTTCAATGTCATGGTACACCTATCGATTCACTTACTACACGAGGCGAAGCTTGCAGGCCCAGTACAATATCGTTGGATGTATCTGATCGAAAGGTGGTAGAACCTATTAAATTTTTTATTCGTTCCATAAACTACATATATCCATGTTTTCATATATATAACATAGTGGTTTTGTGTACAAATACCTTCACACACTAAAACGATTTTTGAGGAATAAGACACGTTCAGAGGGATCCATTGCCGAGGCGTACATTGCTAATGAGTGTTTGATATTTTGCTCCATGTTCTTCATGGCATAGAGACTAGATTCAACCAAGAAGATTGGAATGCCGACAAAGGACAAGAGATTGAATAAGGACTCATATTTGTATTCGCACATAACGTCTATCCTTTAGGATCCCAGATGTTTTAAGATATGGACCTTGGGGATCAAGTAAAGGCATGGTGGCATGTGTTGCATAATTGTGAAGAAATAGATTCATACTTAGAGTAGGTCTTCCCTCGATAATTGTATCTTTACATACGATGATCTTAATGTTTCTTGTTGATGACGTGCTAATTATGTGTAGCAAACACACCAAGGAGATGAAGTCCCAATACTTGACAAATTATGATCGAATGCATCAGGATCAGTTTTCAAAATGGTTCGTAAAATGTGTAAGATTTCACCTTATATCTCACTACACTTAGAATTTTGTTGTATTACACAATATTTAAACATAAGAAAATCCTTAAACAATTACATTCTGTATGTGATAATAGATGAAGACGTTGCATGCTAGCAACTCTGTGGATGCGCTTGATGCACTGTACTCACTGATGTGTGGCCCTGATAGACGTGTATCTAGATATACAGGTTGTATTGTAAACGATATTCAGTTCCACATTGAAGAGCATGAGAAGTATAGGACCACATAAAATAGTGGTGGTTGTGAAGGGAACGCATGAGGAGGTAGAAATTGACTTTTATGGTATTTTGACAAATATTATCAAGCTGAGTTATTGTATGAGAAAGCGAGTGTACTTATTTAAATGTAATTGGTAGGACATTAGAAATAAGAAGTTGAGAATACAAACTAACGACTACTTTACGAGCATAAATTTATCTCGAAAGTGGTTTAAGGACGACCCATTTGTCCTCGCCAGCCAAACCAAATAAGTATTTTACCTCGCTGACACCAAGTTAGGTGGCTCTTGGCACGTGGTGCAGAGAATAAAGCCCATGAACGTATTTGACGTTTCCAAACTAGACGTTGAAGATAACGAGGACTGGGGAAATGAAATGTCCAGGGTTGAACAAGCATATCAAGAAGACATGTCATCTGGGGATGGAGAGACTGATCCAAATATTGATATTAATGTGGTGTAATTGGACAGAGATGATGTGCCACCTGATTATGTTGATGCCTCAATAATACATGATATTGTTATAGATGATAGCAGTTTCATTAATGACGACGTTGCAAATGATGAGGAGGAAATACTGATCAACGATAGTGATGGTGAAGAAGAAATAGTCCTAAGCGATAGTGATATAAACAACGATTATTAAATGTACACATGATTTACATGTCATTTTTCAATTCGAATAATTTGATTATTACATGTATACATGTTTTACAAGGCATGATTTATTCTTTTAATTGACTTGTTTATAATTCACATTTGTAATTGAGTCAATTTCTAATCATGTTTTCCTCAAACTGGAGCGTAGCGGAAGCACGCAGCATACTTCATCAGCTGTTCCGGATGGAATTTCTAGCCCTATCTTCTTCTGGTAGGGCCAAAGAGATACCCGATCTGGTCGATGAGTGTAGGGGGGAATATATCGACGATGACTCAAATGAAAGATTATACAATCTCAAAGAAATTTCGCACCTAATGGAGGAATATAACCGCGAAAAACTTCGTATGGAAGATGCGGTTTTGTCACTTGTACAACTGAATGGAGTCCCGAGAGACCACATTTCTCCTATTGTGACTGGCATACTGGCTGTAACAATGTCGAGTGCTTTAAACAGCTTAACGTATACTTCTACAGCGTACGATAACTTACGGATGGAGTACTTCGGATAGTTGATCCGAAGTTGTTTCGTATTACCATGAAATATATGTATTTAATATAGAATGACAATGTGTAATGGAATTTTCAAAATTTACTAGAATGTTTACGATTTTATTATATTCTGCTTGCATTATAGTATAATGATCTAATCATATTTTAATCATCTCTCTAAGCATAAGCACAAATTCATTCTACCATCAACACTACTTGTATAATGTTTTAGTATATTCCACTTGTACTGTAAAGTTTAATGTATTTATTATATTGATGTTCATACACTTGTACTGACATTATTTAAATTTATAAGTTCATACTTTGCACATATTCAGTCATGGCACCAGGTGGGAGATCACGTCATTCGTGCACTAGATCTACCCCTTCCACCTATGATGCGGTGAAGACAGCATCGACGTCGCATGCAGCATCACAAGCATCCATGCCCTCAGTTGAGCATACACCAGGCACTGTATATAAGTGTAGACGTATATTTCTTTTAGTGACTTCTGTTTATGTTTAGACTTACATATTTCTTTTGCGACAGCATCGTCGACCAGCCGACGAGGAAGTGGACTCACGCTTAGGTTAGTTTTAGAGCGACTTACGCATGAGGGTAGGATGACGGTAGAGTTCTCATAGGACTACCTTAAAGTACCTGTTGGGGACAATGTCAGATTGTTTATGTCGGTGTCCTATACCGATCTCTGATCTCCCCCACCACCCCTCGTTGGGCAAACGTGACAGAGGATATGTGGCAGCTCATCCGTCAGCCCCTTCAGGTAAATTTTAGTAAATTAAAATTTCTTTTGTAAAAGTTCATTTACGGTTGAGTTATTTTCTTAATAAGTTTATTCCCTTAATCTATTATTTACAAAACTGCAGGATAAATTTGTCTTAGATCTGAGTGTTCCCTACATTTCTCATGCCATCGACGACATGGTCAGGGAGCGGTTCAAGGATTATCGTAGGGAATTACACCAGTGGTACAAGTGGTGTAGGACCCACGAGGAGGCCGTACTGTCCCCACCGCCGCAGGTGACTACAGACGACTGGTTGATACTTTGTGAGAGATTTTCATCTAAAACTTTTTAAGTAATATTTACATATTTACGATATCTTAAGGTAACAATTAAATTCACAATTAATAACAATGTATTATGAATAATGTGTTCAGAAGAGGAGCAGAATAAATTCTGTGAGCAGGGGAAAGTTAGAAGTGAAGCACATAACTGGTTCAAAGTCATTTGTATGACATCATCAACATAGTAAGAAATTTCTAGTGATTATTAGTTGATATATTCAAAATTATTTATATTAACTCTATTGTCTTTTCAATTGTGCAGCGAGATTCCGTCACCAGCCAAGAGCCTGGACCAGTAGACCTCTACAAAGGGACTCACTATCGGCAGATAATGGGATCTTGGGTTCATCCTAGAGCCAGTGAGAATTGGGTAAAAATTCTTACATTGTAAAATTTAATTGCATTGAATTATAATAAGGTCATTCATTATGAAAATTCATATGTTTTCATTATAGGCAGTGATGGACACCATACGTAGTCAGCCCACTTCAGATGGTAGTCAGCAGAGTGAGCCAGATATCATGAGTGAGGTGCTTGGCACCCATTCTGAATATGTGCGTTGGCTTAGCCATGGTGCCAAGATCATGACACTATGCTAGACCTACCTCTATTCGATCCATCGCTGGCGAGAGCGCCCTACGCCGAGCTGATATCACAGAGAGAGAGCTTCAACAGCTACGGGTCATTGTCGATGAGATCAGAGAGCAGCTGGAGAGGCGGAGGGAGGAGGACGAGAGGCGATGGGAAGAGTAGGAGAAGAGGATCGAGGAGATGTGGGTGGAGCATGATCGACGAATGCAGGAGATGTTTCATGCTCTCACTGCACGCTTAGCCACTGATGCCCCACCACCTCCGCCTTCATCTGATGCCCCGCCACCTCCGCCTTCATCTTCGTGATTTTTTTATTTTTTTATGATTTATTTTATATATGAATGTGGGTTGTATATATGTGTATATGGATAGGATTGTTTGTGTATGGATGGATGTAGTTTGTGTTTGGATGGATGTGGATGTGAATATGATGAAAATGTATTGTAACAGGTGTATATCAGGAATTTTTTCCTAATTTAAAAAAAAAAAAAAAAAAAAAACTATTACAGACAAACTATTTCTTAGGTAAAAGTTTAATCCATAGTTTATACTGACTAAATATTTCGTAGGTAAAAGTTTAATCCAAGTTTATACCGATGAAATATTTCATAGGTAATGGTTTAATCCATAGTTTATACTGACGAAATATTTCGTAGGTAAAAGTTTCATCCACAATTTTTACCAACTAAATATTTCGTAGGTAAAAGTTTAATCCAAGTTTATACCGACAAAATATTTCATAGGTAATGGTTTAATCCATAGTTTATACCGACGAAATATTTCGTAGGTAAAAGTTTAATCCACAGTTTTTACCGACTAAATATTTCGTAGCTAAAAGTTTAATCCACAGTTTATACCGACGAAATATTTCGTAGGTAAAAGTTTAATCCACAGTTTATACCGACTAAATATTTCGTAGATAAAAGTTTAATTCACAGTTTATACCGACAAAATATTTCGTAGGTAAAAGTTTAATCCACAGTTTATACCAACTAAATATTTCGTAAGTAAAAGTTTAATCCATAGTTTATACCAACAAAATATTTCGTAGGTAAAAGTTTAATCCACAGTTTATACCAACGAAATATTTCATAAGTAAAAGTTTAATCCACAGTTTTACAAACGAATTATTTCATCGGTATAAGCTGTGTTTACAAATGAAATTATTTTTTCCTACCAAAAGTAACATGTCTTGCCGACGACCTTTTTTGTCAGTATTTGATTTACCATTGCCGATGAAGTAATATTTCGTCAAAAAAAGCCTTTAGCCACGGTCTTACCGTGACGATCTTTCCGATGACATATTTCATCAGTAATAATCATTACTAATGAAAAAATATGAAATATCGATGAGTTATGTCATCGGTAAAAGAGCAATTTCCTATAGTGTTCCTGGCGAAAAACTGGTCGAGAAGAGGTGGTTTTGGTCGAGTTTGGTGCGGCCAACTATATCAAATCGTCCCACCATTCATCCTGCATTTGACAATGATCTAGGTGTGTCCACATGCATGGATAAAGAAGGTCAACATGGCTAGGGTCGTGTCCACCCCCTGGAGCGAATGGACGGTTGATGGCCCACAACAAGATCCTAGACGGACAGCGTGTGGCGGAAATTTAAAACCACCCTGGATTCGGAGAAAGGTTGGCTCAGCGACCTTTGACCGATTTTGTCGGTCCAGTGCACCTCCTGTGCACGTGTGCTATGCACACTCACATCATGTAAAGTGGGTCCCACCTTGATGTTTCGAGAAATTTGCTCCGTTCTTCCAGTTTTTCGTCTAATTTAAACAGTTGAGCCCAACTTTAAAGCATATCCAAATCTCAGGTGGACCCCAAATCAGTGATTTAGTGGTTGATTTGTCTGTTGGGCCACTTCCACAAAGATCCAAGGGTTAAATTTCAATTTCTTATGGTTACTTTATGATCCTTAGGCCAGATATAAAGTTTCAACCCAAACAGATGGTGGGAACTCTGTGATCTTGCATTCAGGACGATTTTCAGGCCTCTTCATCTTTAATCACTTGATTTTCTCAGATATTTGGCATGTGAATTCTTCAATCTCGGTCCCCTAAGATCCGTCTCTTGCCTTGGTGATTCTTGAGTATCAAATCCATGCATTTAGTACCCTTTTTCAGTCTAAGCTCCTAAATTCACCTTGCAACATGAACACGATTAAAATAGATCGTTAAGCATTATCATGTTTGTAAAACCAAGTAATAATTGGGGTCTAGTATGCAATATTTGACCCTCAACACACTATTCAAGATTAGAATCTCCTCACATGGATCAACTTGACTCTCTCAAATGTTGTCCTTCCATTTATTTTCAGATTGCAAACTTATAAAGTTGTTTGGGATTCTCTATATCTTACAACTTAAGAAACAACTTTATAATATGAAGAAAGCTATATGCTCTATGTAAGATTATCACCAATTGATTAAAATCTTGGCCAATAAACTTTTTATCTACGCTACACCTCTGAAAGAAGATGATACTATTCTTCACACAATAAATGGAATTCATGTCAAGTATCAAGATTTCAAGATGTATTCAAACTTACTCGCGGTATGATCCTACATCCTTAAAAGAACTTCATACTTTGTTGATTTGTGAGGAGTTAAGCATCGAAGAATCTCAAAACGTTTCACTCATTTTGACCCGAATACAACTTTTTTTCATGTTCATTCCCTCCCAATATTCTATAGGTTGTAAATCTCATAAAGGGTTGCATAGTTATAGTGGTCGTGGATCAAGTCATGGAAATGGAAAATCCCATACAATTTCAATCTGGACTATTATACCGTCCAACTTGTCAGATATGCAGTCGAGTCAATCATCTTTTTGTTAATTGCTATCATAGGATGGACTACACATACTATGGATGGATTTCACCACAAAAGCTCACTGCAATGGTCGCATCTCACAATTTTTTATATATAAATGATCAAACTTGATACTTCGACATGGGTCATCACATCACTTCCAATGTAAGACACATGTCCCTGTAAGACTTTCCACATATTTAGTTCTTGGTGGTGACACACATGGGATGGATCGGATCGGCAAGCACTGATCGTGTACCCTATTTTAGTGCCGCAATGACCTAAGACCTATACTTTAGCAACTACATCGGCAATGCAATTCCAATGTTGCGTGGCACGCCCCATTGTAATACCCAGTTAGTAAGTACATACATTTATATAAATTGAGGTGGGTGCATATTACGATGCACGTACACATGACGAGTGAGCCCACTTATAAGGAATCTAGAAGGAATCATATAAAGTCACTTTTCTTAAATTCCTAAATTACCCTCTACAAGTGCTAATGTTTTAAGCACACAATAGTTTTCAAATTTCGTAGACAAAATGTATTCGGTATGGAACTTCAGCACACTTCATCTCTCTTCGAAACTTGAAGAAAAAAAGGCGACTCAACATCTCAAGTGTAGAAGGCTCAGAACAAGTTCAAGAAAAAGATCAATTGTATGCCAACTTACATGTAAAAATGACCTTAGAAAATACCCTAGGATAAAGTGCATTATTATGGTTTTAAACTTTAACTTGTGGATAATTCTACTTGAAAAATTGAGGATGTTCGGCTAGCCCGAGCTCACATTCGACTAGTCGAATCATCTCGGCCCAACCTGAGATAAGCCTAGGTCAAGTTTCCAGCAATATGAATTTTTGTTGTTGTTGGAAATTCGGTCAACCCGACCCTGCATTTGGCCAGCTGAACCTAGCTCAGGTCAGCCCGAGGGTGACCAGATCAAGTTTACAGTAATGTATGTTCTCTGATTTCTGGGAACTTAGGCCAACCGAATCTTGCTCTGACCAGTCGAATCTTTGCTTGGGCCAGCCTAAGTTTTGATAAAATCAAATCCCGCAAAATTTGATAGTCGATGGAACGGTATCATGAAAATTCAGTCAGCTGAAAGAATTCTTATAGATAAAAGGCTTACCCTCTATAAGTGTTAATCTTCCACAAACTGAGAGAGAAATTCTAGTCCTTTCCAAGCTATTTGCTTAGTAATTCTTATTTCTTTTATAGCTTATTCAATTCCCTTCTCAAGTAGATTTAAATTTAATTAGAGAGTACACTATACTCAACTTGAGATTAGAGAACTGAATCTGCAGCTTTTAGGATTTTCTTTTTTGCGAAATTATATATCTCTAGATCCTTTTTTGGTTGAGCATACATTGATTTATTATCATCTAAGAAAAGGATTGTTGCATTGATTGAAGCATCTACATCTAAAAGGATTCATCAGTATCTTATTATCGACATTCGTCTTCAAGAAGATAAGTATTTGTTTGCAATCTATTACTTTAATTTTGGGTTTGTTGTGATTAATCGGAAATCTCACCGGGATGTATAAGTGGTTAGCTCGTGAAAATCACTTGAGGTATTATTACGATAGACCTGTAAAAATCATAAGAATTGTAAGAGGTTGTTAAGTTGATCCTGTGAAAATCTTAAAAATAGTGGAAAGCCAAAATTATGTGGAGTAGTAATTTTAGGAGTGGAGTAGGTGTGTTAAACATCAAACCACTATAATTCTTTGTATATTGTGGTGTTTGATAATCTTATTCTCTGCTTTTACTATTTTGAAATATTGGATTTGAGGACGTTGTGAAATAAAATTGTTCTGCGTTCTGCCTAAGCTTTTAGGTGAAAGTTATCCTACAACTTAATTGAAATCAAGATTTCAATATCTATTGCTATTGAGAATTTATTTTCTACTATTGATTATCAAAAATTGGTTGTCCTATTCACCCACCTCTAAGACATTGGTAGCTTAACTTACACCCTCACCCATGCCACCACACCAACGCCATGCTAAAATACCTACACTACCTCCACCAACTACCTATTCTACCCAAAATGCCCCTACCCACACACCTCTCATGCCCCCAAAGTCAAAGTAACCCATACCCCTTTCCCCCTAAAAGGAATGAGTGCTTATGTCACCCCACTTCCTCTCCTACGCTGGCTTTCTCCCTTCTCTCTTTCCCTCCTCTTTCTATCCAATCTCAAGCTACAACACCCCCAAGACCCCAAAGCCCTGTACGTCCAACCATTTTGAACTAGGAAAGAGAGAAAATAAAAGAAAGATGAGAGAGAGATTGAAAGAGAGTGAGAGAGTTAGAGAGATTTAGAGTGGAGTTAGGAGAGGTTTGGACTGTCCAGTCACACCATCTAACCATTGTGTTGTGTGAGAGCACGGATTGATCAACTTAAAGAATGTTGTTTATCCATGTCATCTTCCATTTTGAAGGAGGTGGAACCCACCTGTTCACATTGTCCAACATGGATGGTGTGGGGTGAACCTTGATGTATGTATTGTATTTCGACGTGAACCCCATAGTAGTGGGGTCCACACCGTATGGCATTCTGCGCCCTCTCTCTCTCAATTTTCCCTCTTCCTTTTCCTCTATTTGTGACCTAGAGGGGTTCACCTAGGGTGGATCACGCTGTCAAGACAGTGTGCACAAGCATACTGTCCAAACAGCGTGGTCACACCGTGTGGCTCCACCGTGATGTTTATTTTCTATACAACTTGTTGATAAAGTCATTTAGACTTAGACGGAGGAAAAATACAAAGATCAGCTTGGTCCAAAACTTCCTGGGGCCATCGTGACCTACCCAATGGACAGAGAGGATTTCCTGAGGTGGATCCCATATACTAGATTTTATATATATATATATATATATATATATATATATATATATATATAAAAGCCTAGTTTGAAAAAATACGCAGTAATTAATATCGCTGGCTGCGAACAACGTCCGTATACGTTATTGCTACTAACGCCAATAGTTGATACTTCTTGGTTAGGGTCTACAAGGTGGGGCCCACTGTTGGCCCCACCATGGTGTATGTGTTCCACCCACACCGCCAATCCACTTTGTCATATCATTTTAGGCTATGGGCGCACAAAAATGAAACTGATTCAAATGTCAGTTGGACTAAACTATAAGAAACATATGGGAGTGCGCCCACTATTGAAACCTTCTTGGCCCACTATGATGTTTGTTTGACACTCAACTAGCGACTACGGGACCCTTTGTGGAGTCCCACCATGATGTATGTGCCATGCCCAGGTGGCTTACCCGAGCTGATCTAGGGAGTGAGCCACGGGCACTGGTGGGCTGATGGTGAATGCAAAAAAAACAAATCTTTAGTGGACTGCACCTGTTGGAGAGCACGCTGATGTATTTATTTTATCCAAACCGTCCACCTATCTGACGGACCATTTTAGATTTGTGGCCGGATTTTGGGTGGACCACACCAAATGGAATAGTGGTGATTGGACGCCTATCATTTAAACTTCCTAAGGTGCATTGAAACGTTTATTCGACATCCAAAAGTATGTGGGGCTCGCTGTGGACTCCACCATGCAATATATGTGCAATCCATGAACCATCTGATGTATGGGTTTTATTCACGTCGTCCAACGGGTGTGGCTTGTTATGGGGGCCACCTTGATGCATATGTTATATATTCATGTTTTTCATATTTCTAACATCTTATTTTAGAGAATGGATATAAAAGTGAGGTAGATTCATCACCCAGGTGGGCCCCAAGCTGAACAGTGGGGTACTCCCACATTGTCCAATGCATGGGCCCCCTTTGGGGCATCATTTAGGGCCTGATGTTGCCACACTATGTTGTATATGTTTTATCCTTGACAATCATCCGTCTTTCTAGATAATTTTAGTACAACAGGCCTGATTTAGGAGCCGATTCAAGTCTCAAGTGGGCCACGCCACATAGACCGTTTACACTACTAATGAGGCATTTCCTTGGGGCCACGCCACATAGACCGTTTAAGCCCACATCTGAGCCATGAATTGTGTAGATAAAGGTTGTGGCATTTGTCCTAGCCTTTTGAACATTTGTAGGGCCCACAATGAAATTGCTTATAGGGCTAATTGTGATCAACTGTGGACCTTACCTAGACCCATGCCTTCTTATGATATTACGATAAACACGGGTTTATAACATGCTAGTATACTTAGAGTATTAGTGATGATGGTCCACACTTCACTACAAGAAAGTAGGCCTTTAGCCTCAATTTAAAAAAATGAGGCTAAATGTGCTTTTTAGCCTCAGTTGTAAAGGAACTGAGGTTAAAAGTTCATTTTGTGCCTCAGTTGGTGAGAAACTAAGGCCAAAAGTCTGCCTTTTGCCTCGGTTGGTGAGCAACTAAGGCCAAAAGTCTACCCTTTTGCCTCGGTTGGTGAGTAATCGAGGCTAAAACTCTGCCCTTTTGTAAGTGCTATAGTTGAAAGCCCCTTTATGTTGTCAAATTTGTGGTGTCAAAAACACTGCTTGTACTTTGTGAAATTACATAAATGCAAATGTTCGAGACACAGTATGGATGAAGCATGTATGGATGAAGCGAGTCTCAGTGTATGGATGTTGACTACATTAGTGAAGCACAATGCTCAACTCAAGATATGTCAAGCCATGACATTGTCTCGCAAGATCGACTTCAAAAGACAAGACATGTTTATAAGTCAAGACTCGAGAATGTTCAACTAAATTTACAAGTTACAAGTCAAGATTCAAGATTGCATAATTGAAGCTTTTAAGGAAAAGCTACATTAAGATTTCAAGCTTCACTTTCTTTAAAGGTTACATATCTTAAGGGTTCAATGTCCTTACTTCACTATTAAGGTATGTTCGACCTTATGTTGACCTTTAAAGTAGGTCATTTTGGATACATAATACAAATGTTTTATATTTGGGAATCTGGTCTGCTCTAAGACTGGTCCTAGATCTTTCTCGACTAGTCCTAACACTGCTTCGACCTGTCTAAGATTTTCCTGGACCAGTCGTAAGTTTGTTGCAAAAATTTAAAATTTTTTATTAAGCTTCGACCAGTCCTAGGGTCTGTTCGACCAGTCGTATGAACAATGTCGACTGTTCCTTCGACTAGTCGTGAACCTACGACTCAAACTACAGTGATGTATTTTGCTTGGCTTTGACCAGTCATGATCAACCTAAGACCAATCGAAGGTATCCTTCGACCAGTCGTAGACTACCTACGACTAGTAGTGAAATTGCCTTAACTTATCGCGCTCAAATTTTCAAATATCCGTTGGTTCTAAGACCAGTCATAGTAATCTCTAGACCAGTCGAAGATGAGATTTGCTCACCTATAAATAGAGTACGAATCTCTGAATATTGAGGACATCAGAAGTAATTGTAATCCGGCCTTCTGAGAGATAAGTTTGTACTCCATTTTAAGCTAAGTGTACATATTTAATATTCTCTTTCTTTAGCTTTTTAAATTGATTTTGTTTCTTGTATTCCAATCTGATCTGAAAAGAGGAAGTGTTATTTTCTTTTTTCTGGAATCAAAATTAATTAAAACTAGCCCATTTTGGTTTAATTTAAAATCTATTAGAACCTAGGACCATTATAAAGTGAGTATTGGACATTAAACTTTGACATTCGAACCTCCAGTCTGACTTGGTTCTTCCGGGCTGCTATAAAGGAGAAATCCAGGTATTTTACATTATTGTAATTTACATTCTGTTTTTGGTTTCTTTTGAGATTAAGCTAGAAAAATCTCATCGTGTTTAGTTATCTGAGGAGAGCCAGAAAACTCAGAAAGTGTGGGTTTTTGGATTGTGTAAGCCCAAGTTAAAAAGACACAACTGTGAAGATTTTAGGTGAACCTGTGAAACCTATTTTGATAGTGAACGCTAATATCCCCTGTGTGAGGATATTAGGATGGAGTAGCATTCTGTGTGGCTGTTATTTAACAGCTGGTGAACACATAGGCAAACCACTATAACTCCTTGTGTATTATAATTTGAATGTTTGCTTAATTTTCTATCTTTTATCATTCAAGTTGTGGAATGTATGTGTGGATGTGAATGTTGTAATATTTACATTTCAAGCACAGTGGGGAATGTTGTAATAATTTTGATTTAAATTCTTGTAAATTTTTAATTCTTTGCTATTTATTTATTCCTTTTTAGTTTGAGTTTTTGATACAATGAACGTTCTAGAAATAAGGTTGTCCTGCCATAAACCCTTGGTTTTTATGGTGTAAGGTTGTCCTTAGAACTGCATTTGTTTCAATCTTAGCTTAGCCTTTTCACCTTTTACCTCAGTTGGTGAGTAACTAAGGCTAAAAGTTTACCTTTTTGCCTCGGTTGGTGAGAAATTGAGGCAAAAAGTTTGCCCTTTTACCTCGGTTGGTGATCAACTGAGGCCAAAAGTCTGCCATTTTTCCTCGGTTGGTAAGCAACCGAGGCTAAAAGTCTGCCATTTTTCCTCGGTTGGTGAGCAACTGAGGCTAAAAGTTTGCCCTTTTGCCTCGGTTGGTGAGAAACTGAGGCCAAAAGTCTGCCCTTTTTTAGCCTCAGTTGAAAAAATGAAGGCTAAATGTGTTTTTTAGCTTCGGTTGCTAAGGAACTGAGGCTAAAAGTTCATTTTTCTAAAAGTTCCACTTTTTAGCCTCAGTTGCATAGGAACCTAGGCGAAAAGTCTACTTTTTAGCCTCAGTTGCATAGGAACCGAGGTGAAAAGTCTACTTTTTAGCCTCAGTTGCATAAGAACCGAGGCAAAAAGTCTACATTTTAGCCTCAGTTGCATAGGAACCGAGGCAAAAAGTCTACTTTTTAGCCTCATTTGCATAGAAATCGGGGCGAAAAGTCTACTTTTTAGTCTCAGTTACATAGGAATCAGCGCGAAAAGTCTTCTTTTTAGCCTTAGTTGTATAGGAACCGAAGCAAAAAGTCTACTTTTTATCCTCAGTTGCATAGGAACCGAGGGGAAAAGTCTACTTTTTAGCCTCAGTTGCATAGGAACCGAGGCGAAAAGTCTACATTTTAGCCTCGGTTGCATAAGAACCGAGGCCAAAAGTCTACTTTTTAGCCTCCGTTGCATAGAAACCGAGGTTAAAAGTCTACATTTAAGAATATTGAAAAAAATTGAGGATATTGAAAGAATTAATAATTTTTAAAATTTTTGACAATTGTGAAAAACTTGAGAATTTTGGAAAAAAAATTGAGAATTTAGCAAAAAAAAAAAAAATTTTGAGAGTTTTGAAATAGATTTGAATTTTGAATTTTCTAAGAACTAAGAATTTTTAAAAATTTTGAGAACTTTAAAAAAAATTAAGAATTAATTTTTTTTTTGAAAAATTAAAAATAAAAAAATGATAATTATGAAAAGGTATGATTTTTTTTTTTAAATAAAAAATAGAGATTTTTTTTTAAATAAAAAAAGAATTTTGAATTTGAGAATCTTGAAAAAAAATTGGAAAATTTTAAAAAATTGAAAATTTTCAAATAATTGAAAATTCTGCAAAATAATAATAATAATAATAATAATAATAATAATAATAATAATAAGAATTTCTAAGACTATTAAAAATTGATTTATTTTTTTGATAATTTTGAAAAAACTGAGAATTTAAAATTTTTTTGATAAATTTCAACAAATTTATAATCTTGAAAACATTTAGAATAAAAAAAAATTAAGAATTTGGATTTTTTTTTTCTTTTTGAGAATTTTCACACATGTGTCGAATTGTCGTTTGAGTAAGAGATCCGGTCGTTCATCAACTAGGCCACCGTCGATCGGTCCACTCAGCATGGAAATTTGTTGTTTTATCAACCGTCCATTTTTCCCAAATAGTTGTGGCTTGCCTGGTGAACAGACCAGTCTGATTTCTGGGCCAGACCCTGCCAACAAAACCACCTCCCAGATGAATGGTCCGGATCTTGTATGCGTGCTCTATGTGATGCTGCACGTGCTAAGTTAGAATTTGTGCAGTGAATGCCCCATCTAGTTTATGTGAGTACCTCTGTCATTCCTAAATTGTTGTCCATCTGTGCCGTACATGTGTCCATTTGGTTTAATCTGCACCATCCATGGGCCCCACTATAGAAACACAGAGAAAACAATAGTGGGCAGTGACGCCTACCGTTGAAACCTTCCTAAGGTATTGCCATGACCCCTATAAATAGAAAAAGAAAACCCTAACCCCACTCTCTCCCTCTCTCCCCACCCCATCTCTCTCTCTCTCTGCAACTCCGTAAAACCCATTTTCTATTGCAACTCCAACAGCTACCCTCTCTCTCTCTCTCTCTCTCTCTCTCTCTCTCTCTCCTCTTCTACAAAGCAAACACTCTCTCTCAGTTGAGTGCCAAAGCAACCACCGCAGCACAAGCACTCTTGATCTCCCTCTCTCAGATCTCTCCCTCTTTCTTTGTCCATATCGTGCTCAATCTCTCTCTTGAGATTGGCCATCGTCAATGTTGAATGTCGAAACCCTAATTGGGGTTTTACAATGAAAATTCAAAAAGTTTGATTTTTTTAGCAAAACTGTCATTTAGACCTAATCACTAGATCTGTATGTTGGTTTGTGCTTGTTGTTGTGTGTGTTGGTTGTTTTCTTAATTCCCCAAACGTTTAATAGGAATCTTAAAATAGGCCATGGAAGATGGAGAGATCGATTTTCGATTCAGGTCTGCACTTCTGAATTGCTCATTTCCCTCTCAGAGATTGGTAAATCTCTCTCTCTCTCTCTCTCTCTCTCTCTCTCTCTCTCTCTCTGTAATTTCATCTCAGAATTGATTTTCTATTTTATCTTTTATTAGATTTTCAACTGTTCCTAAATTTTCTGCAGTATGTTTGGGTTTTTAAACCTAGCTTTTCTAACTTCTAGATCTGAAACAGTTGTCGAGGCCGATTCCTATTGTCGAGGCCGATACCGTTTCTGATTATCGAGGCTAACTCCAATTGTCGAGGTCGATTGTTGAGGCCAATTCCGATTGTCGAGGCAGATTTTTGAGGTCGACACCGATTCCGATTGTCGAGGCCAATTGTTGAGGCTTATTCTGATTCCAATTATCGAGGCCGATTCCGATTCCGATTTCGATTGTCAAGGCCGATTTTGATTGCCGATTCTGATTCTGATTGTCGAGGCCGATTCCGATTTTGATTGTCGAGAGCAATTATTATAAGTGTTATGGTTTCTAGCTCCTATATTGTTAAATTTTGTAGTGTCAAAACCTCTCTTGGAATCTATCTTGTATAGCACTACTACATAATGAAGACTGTGCATCACTCTAGAACAAAGAAATTTACTTTAAGGAATGTAAGTTTACATGGTCATGGTCAAGTACAACAACAAGTTCAAGATTCATAGATCAAGCTCCAAGTGAAGACAAAGTCTTTTTCTTCGGACCTCCAACTCAAGACTAAAGAGGTTTCAAATTCAAGATTCAAATTGAAGCTTCATCATATAATGATCACAAGCTTCGTGAACTTCAAAGATTATCTATCAACTGAAGGAAAGGAAGTTTCAATGTTCATACTTCATAAATAAAGGTATGAATGACCTTATATTGACCTTAGGGTAGGTCATTTTGAATACATAATTCAATTATATCATTTTATAGGTGAATGGTCTGTTTCTCGACTAGTCCTAACACTGGCTCGACTAGTCTAAGAAATTCCACGACTAGTCCTAAATTTGTTAAAAGAATTTAGAATTTTTTGTTAAGCCACGACCAGTCCTGGAGACTGCTCGACCAGTCATGTGAATAATGCACGACTCGTTCACGACCAGTCCTACAGCTATGACTCAAAGTCCAGCGACTATTTCAGGTTCCACACGACCAGTCGTGGGCAGGTCACGACCAGTCGTGGAGGTCTCACGACCGATCGTGGAGGGCCTACGACTAGTCATAGAATAGCTTTATCCGATCGCACTCAAAATTTTAAAAATCAGTTAGTCCTATGACCAATCGTAGTGTCCATAGGACCAGTCGTGAACGCAATTTCTTCACCTATAAATAGAGCACGAATTTCAGAGTTTTTCATTGAATTCAAATTAAATTGATACGATACTCTGAGAGATAAGTTAGTCATTATTTTAAGCTATATTATGCTCATTTAATATTCTCTTTTATTAGCTTTCTTTGTATTTGATTTTGAATTTCCGCATTCCAATTTTATTTGAAAGAGGGATTGAGTTATTCCCATTTCTTGTAATCAAAATCAAATCAAGTTAGCCCAAGGTACTTTAAATCAAAAATCAATTTAGAACCTAGAACCATTTTATATGTGAGTATTGGACATTGAACTTCTACGTTGAACTTCTACTCTGACCTGGTTCTTCCAGGTTGCATCAAAGAGAATATCCAGGTATTTTAATAGTTTTGTAATTTCCTTTGTTTTGGTTTTCATTGAGATTGAGCCAGAAAAATCTCAATTTTAGTTATTTGAGGTGATCCATAAAACTCAGAGTGTGGGGTTTTTTGAATTGTGTAAGCCCACTTGAAAGACACAATTGTGAGGGTTTTAGGTGAACCTCGAAAAACCTATTTTCATAGTGAACACTAATATCCACTTTGTGAGGATATTAGGAGTGGAGTAGCTATGTGGCTGTTGTTTAACAATTGTGTACACACAAGCGAACCACTATAATTCTTTATGTTTTGTGGTTTTGTGGTTTCCTTTCTTTATTCTTTTTGGTTCAAGATTGTGGGATATATTTGTGGATGTGAATGTTGTAATCTTTACATTTCAGCATTGTGGGGAATGTTGTAATAACTTATATATCCTTTCTTGCTATTTCCTTTTTATTCCTCTTCAGTTTGAGTTTTTGATACACAAATCGTTCTAATAAGGTTGTCCTACCATAAACCCTTGGTTTTTATGGTGTAAGGTTGCCCTTAGAACAACATTTGTATCAACCTCTCAATATTAGAATTTTAAAGTTGTTGCTTCCTTCAATTATTTGCAATTCATTTGGCTATCTATTGTTTAATTTCGCTATTTTTTTTTGGCATTGTCCTATTAAACCCCCCCCCCCCCCCCCCCTCTAGGACATATAGCTCGGCCTTTTCAAGTAGTATCATAACCTAATAACTTGTTTTTAATTATTTTATTTAGATTTATTTCCTAAGCTAATCGATCTGAGTCATTTAAGATGTCAAATTTTGATAGTCTTTCAGTCACTAGGCCTTTACCATTCGATGGCTCCAATTATGCCTATTGGAAAGCCAAAATGAGGATTTTCTTAAAATCTATGGATGAGACCGTGTGGCAAGCCATAGTGACTAAATGGACCCCTCCTACCACTGAAGTAACTGGTATCGATGGATCTAAATCAATGAAAGTCACACCTTATTTTACTTGAACCACACTTCAGAAAAATGAGAGTAGTGCCAATGCAAATGCTTTAAATGCCATAACTTGCGCACTATCACCAGATGAATTCAAAAGAATTATATCCTACGATACTGCAAAGCAAGCGTGGGATATTTTAGAAATGACACACGAGAGAACAACAATTGTCAAGAAATCTAAAGTCCAAATCCTCACAACCAAATTTGAGGAAATACGTATGGAGGAAAGTGAAACTCTTATAGACTTTTGTACTAGATTGAATGACATTGTCAACTCTATGTGGGGTCTCAGTGATAAAATCCCAGAAAGTAAAGTCTGTGTAAAGATACTATGCTCACTACCTGAACGGTTCAATTCAAAGCTGACTGCGATCCAGGTATTTCGTAATACAGATAATATGAGGGTAGAAGAATTAGTTGGTTCTTTACAAACCTATGAGTTAAACTTTAAAGCTCCTAAAGGTAAATCCATCGCCCTTAAATCTTCTAAATGTATTTCTCAAGAAAATAGTAATTCTGATTTAGAAAATTCGGAAGATGATATTGCCCTTTTAGCTAAAAAATTTTATAAGATTTTTAAAAGTAAAAAGAGGGTTGATTTTAAAAAATCAAATGATAAGAAAAGATCTAAATCTAAAACTTGAAAATCTTTAAAAGATAGTCAATGTTACAACTGCCATGAATATGGGCATTTAACGAACAAGTGTCCTAAAAAGGACAAACCTAAAAGGAAAGGTATGTTGGCTACTTGGGATAAATCTCTTAGCTCTGAAGCCTCTTCTGAATCAGAAGATTCTATAACTGAGTCAGGTAATGAAGTCAAAACCCTTATGACTCTAGCCAAGTTCACTTTTTCAGATCATGATGATTCAACTAGTGAAGAAAATCTGAATAGTGATCATGAAAATGAAGAAGATCTTTAAGATGCTTACAATGTCCTATATAAGGAAAGTTGTAAGATTGCGGTGAAACTTAAACTTCAGAAAGAAAAGTTTTTGAAACTTTAAAAAAAAATTTGATACACTTGTTTTAGAAAAATCCCACATTTTAGATTCTTTTGGAAAAAAACTAAATGCAATTTAGATTTCAAAACCTCCCTTATTGAAACTCTTAAATCTGAAAATGAAAGACTAAAACTTGAAGTCTCTTCACTTTTGAGTTTAAAGGATACATGGAGGTATGCCTAAGGTGATCCTAAGTTAAACTATTATCCAGATTTAGAAAATGTGGCAATCGATCCAGTTTGGGCTATAACAAAAGTACTCCTAAACATAAGAATACTCCTAAGTTTGTGAAAGGAGAGTCTTCAAACTCAGAAGGGAAAAGTTCAAATCAAAATTATTCTAAAAATGCTAAAACTTTTCAATCCTTAAAACCTAAAAGCAACCATATCAACTATAAAAATCATAATCATAATCCTTTAGCTGAGAAAATTGTTGATTGACTTAAGGAGCTCTTAAAATCTAACTCAATGGGTCGATCTTATAACAACTACAATCATAAAAAGACCAACTATACTCCTAAACCTAAAATAGTTATGAAATGGGTTCCTAAGGTTACTTGCTTGGTTGGCCACACGGCTTTCAAAGCATTAAGCCATTCGAAGTGGTACCTAGACAGTGGATGCTCCAGGCACATGACTAGTGACAAAGGTTTGTTCACCACTCTTAAAGACATGACTGATGGATCAATCACATTTGGTGATGGTAGCAACTGCAGGATTATTGGCCAAGGTATGGTTTAACTTTCTAACCTCCCTTTATTTGAGAATGTTTTATGTGTAGAAGGTTTAACACATAACTTATTAAGCATTTCCCAAACATGCGATAAAAACCACAGCGTAAAATTTTCTAACCTAGGATGTGAAATTTTAAATAAAAATGGTTTTGTAATATTAACTGGTCGCAGAACTTCTGAAAATTGCTATATTGTAAGTGATTCTAGCTCATCTAATTTATCGTGTTATGGCATAAACGCCTTGGACATGTACACTACTGCAACATATATAGATTGACCAAAAGAGAGTTAGTAAGAGGCCTATCCAAAATTCAAAAAATAGATAAAATATGTGGTGAATGCCAGATTGGCAAGCAAACTAGGAGTACTCACAAAAAAGTGGACTCCAATACCACATCCAAACTGTTCGAACTTCTCCACATGGATCTTATAGGACCAACCAGGACGGAGAGTCGAGGTGGCAAAAAATACATACTGGTAATCGTGGATGATTTTACCAGATTCACTTGGGTAGCCTTCTTAAGGGATAAATCAGAACCCTTAATGAAGTAAAAATGATTCTCAAATGGATCCAAATAGAAAAAGGTTCTCAAGTCAGTAAGATCCGTAGTGATCATGGATTAGAATTTGAGAATGGCAGTTTTGAGAAATGCGATCAGGGAATATCACAGGAATTCTCTGCGCCCAAAACACCACAACAAAATGGAATTGTTGAAAGAAAAAATAGAGTGCTTCAAAAAATGGCAAATGTAATGTTAAATAATATGAAGCTCCCTAAAAATCTTTGGGTCGAAGCCGTAAATACTGCATGCTATATAATTAACCATGTTTACACTCGAAAATCAAACAGTAAAACGGCTTATGAAATGTGGTTTGATAAGAAGCCTACTGTCAAATACTTTCGAGTTTTTGGCAGCAAGTGCTACAGTTTATGTGACCGAGAAAATCTAGGTAAGTTCGACACCAAAAGTGATGAAGGGATATTCTTAGGATATGCTTTGAACAGTCGAGTGTATCGAGTACTGAATACAAGAACCGGTGTTATTCAAGAATCCATTAATGTGATCATTGACGATCACTTGAATACACCTGCCTTAAGTTCAGATAATGATGAAGTTCTTCTAATTGACAAACCTGATATTTCAACAAGTGAAAATAAATTTGAACTGAGGACTGTTAAAGATCATCCAATGACTCAGATTCTTGGAAACCTTCTCACGGGTGTGCGTACTCGTAGACAACTAGAAGACATGCAATTACGTATGCTTTACATCCCAGATAGAACCGGCTAACGTAAAAGAAGCTCTTACTGATGAAAACTGGATAGTTGCGATGCAAGAAGAGCTTAATCAATTTGTTAGAGCTTAATCAATCTGTCACATCCCGAACTCAGAAATCGGATTCATAGGAATCCCGATCGTTGAATCCGACGTCAACAGCCTCCGTAGTACCTCATTCTCGGCTCACAGTGCGCATATGTCAGGTTTCGATCCTAGGATCCTACGAAGAGGATTTTCCAACGTACATTTATTTCGTAAGAAATATAACCAAAAGTTTACCCAAATCACAAAGGCAACATCATCATCACATATCCACTAATATAAACTTTTGAATATAGTACTGAAATGGAAATACATATATCAATAATCAAAGCTCCAAAAGATAGCTGCACTCTCCAAGCTCAACGCTGCTGTGACTTAATGCCACCTACACACATCTATCGTACATAAGCTTATAAAAAGCTTAGAGGGTGGTGAAAGTGTGTGCATAAGGTAAGTGCGAGGCATATAGATATCAGAGTAAGTGGAAATACTAATAAGATCATGAATCATACGATATCAGGGTAAGCGAAAATACTGACAAGTCCATGAGTCAAACAATATCAGAGTACGTAATACAGATCAGTTACGCAAATGAGGAGTTATGAAGAGCCAAATATCGGATGTCGAGGATGCAATGCAATATATAATTCCTGATGAGTTCACGAATACCGTCAGTCGTATCTAAACCATGTAAATGCAGAAACACAGTAACCCAAAATGCCATATGCTGGGAATGTAATGAAGTATGTGGCGCGAATGGAATGACCATGCTGGAGTGTGAAGTTAGGATGATAATATGTAGTATCGCAGGTTACGAGGTCCACCAGAAGGACTTCTATCCAAACCAATCCCATACCTAAATTTGGATAGTCAAACTTAATGTCGTAAACTCCTGATCTCAGGTTAGTCGCATGCCCCAACCGAAATCCTGACCATTACGAAGGTACACGTAATAAATAAATGCACACCACCAGCCGGAGTGGATAGTGAATGAATAAATGAATGCGTATGCAACTCCTGCTCAATAAGTCCACATATCAGTATGGTTCATCTCTAGGATCATCACTAGGTCTAGTACACTCTACACCAACTTGCCGCCCCATCAAGCGCACAACTGGGTAAGTGGAAGAGACCTCACTATATGCCTGACCAGTAATCAGCCAATATCTACCCAGCATGTCGATAGCAGACCCATTCACGAACTGGTCAAACTTAGCCTAGCTATGCCTACTCCCTCAGGTGGGTAAGGCCACACTCCCTCCCAACCAACCATGACATAGTGGGAGATGCGCCTACTGGTATACGATCCTCATGCGCTTATTTATATCCACTCGGTCTCAACGTTGGGGCGTCCTCTGGTACCAAGAGGGTTTAGAAATTTTCACCTAGGGCCATTTATGGCAACTCGATGCTTAAACCAAACATTTTCGGTGTCCCATCTGGCCATCCACGATATGCCTGTGGAGGCTACGGCCTTGATGTCGCTAGGGCGTACAATAATCACAACACATGATGTAAGATGCATGAGTCATACAATCCAGTCATGCATCAACCCTACGCATATCATGCGCTTATGTGAGATAACCTCCACCTATCAGGAAGTCTCATAACAACTTGCCCAATGACATATGCAATGATCAACCACATCTCATAACAAACATGCAGATGATGCGTATGGACATGTATCATGATGCTATGCTATCACATACTCATAATTGGTATCAATAATCGACATCAACAATTGGCCTCGACAATGTGAACATTTAACCAACATTGCCCCAAGGAATTGCCCACATAGATTCTAACATATAGTGGACCCATGGCTTCGCACAAGGGCTTAATATACAACACCATGGACCTTACTTAAGAGCTCAATACACATCACAATGGGCCTCTCACATGGGTCTAAGATACATCACAATGGACTCCATCGCCTAACCCTCAAATGCATCATAATAGGCCCATCACATAGGCCAGATATACATCACATTAGGCCTCAAACACGGTCTGAATATACATCACAATGGGCCTTAAATACGGACTGCATATACATCACATTAGGCTTTGAAAATCAGAATCGGCCTCAATAATCGGCTTATACAATTGGCCTCGATAATCGGAATCAACAATGGACCTCAACAATCGGCCTCGACAATCGGAATCGGCCTCGTCGATCAGACTTGGCCTCGATACTGGAAATCAACAATCGACCTTGACAATCGGAATCAGCCTCAACAATCGGAATCGGCCGCGATAATTGGAATCGACAATCGAAATCGGCCTCGACATACGGAATCGCCTTGTCGATCGGACTCGGCCTCGACCATCGGAATCGACAATCGGAATTGACAAGCGGCCTCGTCAATCAGACTCGGCCTCAACAATCGGAATTGACAATCGGCCTCGACTAACAGAATCGGCCTCGTCAATCGGACTCGACCTCGACAATTGAAATCGACAATCCGACTCAGCCTCGACAATCAGTCTCGACAAACGGAATCAGCCTCGTCATTCGGACTCAGCCTCGATAATTGGAATCAACCTCGACAATCGGAATCAGCCACGGCAATCAGAATCGACAATCGGAATCGGCCTCGACATACGGGATCGTCCTCGTCGATCGGACTTCGCCTCGACAATCAGAATCGACAATTGGCCTTGACAATTGGAATCGGCCTCGACAATCAGAATCGGCCTCGACATACGGAATTGACCTCGTCGATCGGAATCGGCCTCGATAATCAAAATCGGTCTCGATGATCGGAATCGGTAATCGACCTCGACGTAAGGCGGGGTCCATAGATTGATGGCCGATGATGGATCAAGCAATATCAATGGGTCCCAAGCGTTTGGGTTAACCCACTAGAGAACAAGGAGAATGGGCCTATCCAGGCATAAGGGAAGGTCACAATGTGGACATTTAACAATTACTGCCCATCAATGTGGACATTCAACCAACATTGTCCCCAAGGAATGACCCACATAGAGTTAAACATCTAGTGGGCCCCTGGCCTCACACAAAGGCCTAATATACATCACAATGGGCCTCACTAAAGGGCCACATATACATCACATTGGGCCTCGCCATATGGGTTGGAATTACATCACAATGGGCCGCAACAATGGGCCTTGAATACAACTCAATGGGCCATGCCAAAAAGGGCCATAAATACACAATAGGTTGGCCCTGTACATGGGCCTCATCACATCAAGTTGGGCCACATCAATGGGCCACACCAATGAGCCTCATAACATCAAGTGGACCGTATCAATGGGCCGCACCAATGGGCCTCATATACAACAAGTGGGCCTTAAATATACATTATAGGTGGGCCTCAAATATACATTAAAGGTGGGCCTCAAATATACATTACAGGTGGGCCCTATCACATGGCTGGGCAATGTGGATGAATCACATCCATCAAGGTGGGACCGGTAGAAGGACGGCGTGGACAAAAAATACATACGTCATGGTGGAGTCCTCAACACCGTCCAAACACGTCCAGCACCGTCCGGATCATCTGGTCAGTTTGGATGAACAAATACATCGCGGTGGGGCAGCACAACATCATCCAAACTGCCTAGCACAGATGGACGGAGTAAATACAACACATACAGTACATGGGGCCATGTCCCATGTGGACGGTACAAATACTACTCATCATCAAGGTGGGCCCCACCCGTCCAGAAACAGATGGACGATGCGGCTATAACACATACATCAATGGTGGGGTCCATGTCCAACAGATGGACTATAGGGATATAACATATATCTCATGTGGGTCCCACACACGCGACCCACACATGCAACAGCATGCCTACATGGCACCGTCCAGATGAACGGTGCTATGTAAAATATATGCATTAAAGGTGGGTCCCACGTGGGTCCACCACATATGATATATATATATATATATATAATATAAACAACATGTTGTAGCCTGCCATGTCTAGTGACCACCGTCCATTGAACTGGACGGTGTGGACGCCAGACACAAGCATCACGGTGGGGTCCACAAAATTTGATGACGTCAAAATAGCAGCCATCTGGCTGGGCTGATGGACCATCAACAGATGAACAATCTAGATTGTACACATACCCATGGTCAAACCCCAAGAGCTGCTGACGTATACAGCAGCTATGGGCTGATGTGCTGGCCCTCACCATTCAACAGATGAACGGTCAGATAAAACACATGGCACGCGGGCCATTTAAAAGGCAGGGATGTAGGATACGTTCGTCAAGGAGGGTCCCACCCACATGTATGGGGTGGGCCACATCCTGGACGGACGGTCAGATGAAACACATTCATCATGTTGGCTGCACGCACCACCGTCGAAATGCATGGATGATGGGATGAAACTCATACATCACATAGTCCCACATGTGGGGCCACGCTGCTAGGCACCATATATATATATATATATATATATATATATATATATATATATATATATATATATAATACTTATTATTATTATTATATATTAGGTGCAGTCCAGTGTCCAGACGCTGGACGCCTAGATGGACCGCAGGGATATATGCATCGTGGTGGAGTCCACACACGTGGCCCATCACACCGTCAGGATGGACGGATGGAGTGGATTGCACAAACATTGAAGTGGGTTCCCACTGTCCACGAATGGACGGTGGATAAAACACTTAAATCATGGTGGCCCCACGTCCAGTGGGCCACACGTATGCATCAAGCTGATATTTATATTTCCCCTTCATCCAGATCACTGGATGGTCAGTCCAAGCTGTTGGACGAACGGTGTGGATACTATACATACATCAAGTGTGGTCCACGGATGGGTGGGCACCCCACTCTAAATCAGGCCAATATTAGTGTTTTCCTTCCATCCAGGCCCACCCGAAAACGGGCAGCAAGGTGGGCCCTCAGCGGATGGTGGTGCGTCCCACAAGGTGGTCTCGTTGGACGGCATGGAATAAAAAATACATCATAGAGTGGGCCACACATCAAGAAAAGAGAGAAAGATAGAGAGAGAGAGAGAGAGAGAGAGAGAGAGAGAGAGAGAGAGAGAGAGAAATCAGATGATGGTGGGACCCCGCCACTATAGGCCTTTCCTTGATACAACACATACATCACTTGGGTACCACTACAAGTGGGCCCTAAAATCAAGGATCAAGATGATAAACACCCACCTTTAATCTCCTCTTCCTTCTTCCACCAACATGACCTAGAGCTCCAAGGGGTGGATTTTAACGGTTGAGATGGACTTTGGATGGTGGGGATGGGAGGTAGGAAGTGGGTCATACTAGCTTCTCCCCCATGGAAGCATGGACATTGGACTCTCATGGGTGTTGTTTGAAAAAATGGAGAGAGAGAATGAGAGAGAGAGGGGGGGTGATGGGAGAGGAGTGATGGGAGAGAGGGATGGATGGGTGTGCTTATGTAAGGGAGAGAGTTGACTTTTAAGGGTTACTTTTGCACTTGGGGATCGAATAGAGTAATGGGTGTACTTTGACAAGTGAAGGAATTGATGTGATGGATTCTCTAGGGATTACAATGCGCGGTATCGCCTCGGTGCGTAATACACGGCATCAAAACCGCAGCGATGGTGCGGTCGTAAGGGTACAAGTCTTGGGTCAAATCAACTCTAACATACGGGACACCACCCAGGATCGCACGCAAATGTCGATAACAGATCGTGGGTTGCCAAAATTTTACTAGGAGGACCACGGAAGCCTAAGGAATGGTACGGTTTAGGATACGGGCCTTACATCTCTCCCCACCTAATAAAAATTTCGTCCTCAAAATTTACAGAATGGACTAGGGAATAGGAAACATCATCAAGTATATAAGTCAAGACACAATTAATCTACCAAATGATGAAGATAACGCTCTCTAATCTCAACATCACCCTCCCAAGATGCATCATCAACACTATGATAACCCTACTAATCTTCAGAACTCAGATCAGAGACGATCGAAACTAGAATACTATGTAGCCTCACAATCTCAATGGTAGGGGGCTATATCAGAAAATCTCAAAGTGCAGGGTAGCTATCAGCAGATATATGATGTTATCTTTAGGTATTCCCAAGTTATGCTCCGATACCAACTTTTGTCACACCTCGAACCTGGAAATCAAATTCGCCGGAATCCCGATCACCGAATCCGGTGCCGACAGCCTCCGTAGTACCCCATTCTTGGATCCCAGTGCTCATATGCCAGGTTCTGATCCTAAGATCCTACGAGGAGGATTTTCCAATGTACATTTATTTCGTAAGAAGCATAACCACAAGTTTACCCAAATTACAAAGGCAATATCATCATCGCATATCCACAAATATAAACTTTTGAATACAGTACTGAAATGGAAATACATATATCAATAATCAAAGCTCCAAAAGATGGTTACACGCTCCAAGTTCAACGCTGTTGCGACCTAACGCTACCTGCACACATCTATCGTGCATAAGCTTATAAAAAGCTTAAAGGGTGGTGAAAGTATGTGCACAAGGTAAGTGCCAAGCATATAGATATCAGAGTAAGCGAAAATACTGATAAGATTATGAATCATACGATATCAAAGTAAGCAGAAATACTGACAAGTCCATGAGTCAAACAATATCAGAGTACATAATATAGATTAGCTATGCAAATGAGGAGTTATAAAGAGTCAAATATCGGATGCCGATGATACAATGCAATATACAATTCCTGATGAGTTCATGCATACCGTCAGCCATGTCTAAACTATATAAATGCAGAAACATAGTAACCCAAAATGTCATATGCCGGGAATGTAATGAAGTATGCGGCGCGAATGGAATGATCATGCTGGAGTGTGACGTCGGGATAATACTACATAGTATCGCAGGCTACAGGGTCCACTACAAAGACTTCTATCCAAACCAGTCCCATATTTAAATTTGGATAGTCAGACTCAATGTGGTAAACTCCTGATCTTAGGTTAGTCGTGCGCCCTAACAGAAATCCTGGCCATTGCGAACGTACACATAATAAATAGATACGCGCCACCAGCCCGAGTAGATAGTGAATGAATAAATGAATGCGTATGCAACTCCTGCTTAATAAGTCCACATATCAATACGGTTCATCTTTGGGATCATCACTGGGGTCTAATACACTCTACACCAGCTTGCCGCCCCATCAAGTGCACAACTGGGTAAGTGGAAGAGACCTCACTATCGGCCTGACCAGTAATCAGCTAATATCTACCCGGCACGTCGAAGTGGACCCATTCACGAGCTGGTCAAACTCAACCTAGCTATGCCTACTCCCTCAGGCGGGTAAGCCACACCCCCTCCCAACCGACCATGACATAGTGGGAGACCCGGCCTACTAGTATACAGCCCTCATGCACTCATATATATCCACTCGGTCTCGACGTTGGGGCGTCTTCTGGTACTAAGAGGGTTTAGGGATTTTCACTCAGGGCCATCTATGGCAGCCCAATGCTCAAACCAAACATTTCTGGTGTCCCATCTAGCCATCCGCGATATGCCTGTGGAGGCTACGGCCCTGATGTCGCTAGGGCGTACAATAATCACAACACACAATGTAAGATGCATGAGTCATACAATCCAGTCATGTATCAATCCTACGCATACCGTGCGTTCATGTGAGATAACCTCCACCTATCAGGAAGTCTCATAACAACCTGCCCAATGACATATGCAATGATCAACCACATCTCATAACAAACATGCTGATGATGCTTATGGATATGTATCATGATGCTATGCTATCACATACTCATAATCGGTATCAATAATTGACATCAACAATCGACCTCGACAATGTGGACATTTAACCAACATTACCCTAAGGAATGGCCCACATAAAGCCTAACATATAGTAGACCCATGGCTTCGTACAAGGGCCTAATATACAACACCATGGGCCTTACTCAAGAGCTCAATACACATCACGATGGGCCTCTCACATGAGTCTAAGATACATCACAATGGGCTCCATCGCCTGGCCCTCAAATGTACCACAATAGGCCTCATCACATAGGCCTAATATACATCACATTGCGCCTCAAACACGAGCTGAATACACATCACAATGGGGCTCAAATACGGACCGCATATACATCACAATAGGCTTGGATAATCGAAATCATTTCGATAATCGACCTATATAATCAGCCTTGATAATCGGAATCAACAATCGACCTCGACAATCGGCCTCGACAATCAGAATCAGCCTCATTGATCGGACTTAGCCTCAACAATTAGAATCGACAATCGACCTTGACAATCGGCCCCGACAATCGACATCGGCCTCGACAATCGGAATCGGCCGTGACAATCGGAATCAGTAATCTGAATTGGCCTCAACATACAGAATCGGCCTCGTCAATCGGACTCAGAATCGACGATCGAAATTGACAATCGGCCTCCACTAACGGAATTGGCCTCACCAATCGGACTCGGCCTTGACAATCAGCCTCGACTAATGGAATCGGCCTCGTCAATCGGACTCGACCTCTACATTTGGAATCAACAATCTGAATTAGCCTCGATAATCGGTCTCGACAAACGGAATCAGCCTCATCATTTGGACTCAGCCTCAACAATTGGAATTAGCCTCGATAATCAAAATCGGCCTCGACATTCGGAATTGGCTGCGACAATCGAAATCGGCCTCGACATACAAAATTAGCCTCGTCGATAGGATCAACCTCGACAATCGGAATCGATAATCGACCTTGACAATCGGCCTTGACAATTGGAATCGGCCTCGACAATCGGAATCGGCCGCGACAATCGGAATCGGCCTTGACATACGGAATAGGCCTCGTCGATCGGAATCGTCCTTGATAATCTGAATCGGTAATAGACCTCGACGCAAGGTGGGGTCCATAGATGGATGACCGATGATGGATCAAGCAATATCAATGGGGCCCAAGCGTTTGGGTTAACCCACTAGAGAATGATGAGAATGGGCCTATCCAGGCCTAAGGGAAGGTCACAATGTGGACATTTAACCATCATTGCCCATCAATGTGGACATTCAACCAACATCGCCCCCATGGAATGACCCACATAGAGTCAAACATCTAGTGGGTCCATGGCCTCACACTAAGGCCTAATATACATCGCAATGGGCCTCACTAAAGGGCCACATGTACACCACATCGGGCCTTGCCATATGGTCCAAAATTACATCATGATGGGCCACAATAATGGGCCTCGAATGCAACTCAATGGGCCATGCCAAAAAGGGCCATAAATACACAATAGGTGGGCCTTGCACATGGGCCTCATCACATCAGGTTGGGCCGCATCATTGGGCCACACCAATGAGCCTCATAACATCAAGTGGGCTACATCAATGGGCCGCACCAATGGGCCTCATATACAACAAGTGGGCCTCAAATATACATGATAAGTGGGCCTCAAATATACATTAAAGGTGGGCCTCAAATATACATTACAAGTGGGCCCTATCACATGGCCGGGCAGTGTGGATGAATCACATCCATCAGGTGGGACCGACAGAAGGACGGCATGGACATAAAATACATATATCATGGTGGAGTCCTCATCACCATCTATACACATCCAGGACCGTCCGGATCATCTGGTCTGTGTGGATGAACAAATACATCGCGGTGGGGTAGCACAACACCGTCCAAACTACCTAGCACAGATGGACGGAATAAATACAACACGTACATTACATGGGGCCACGTCCCATGTGGACGGTACGAATACTACTCATCATCAAGGTGGGCCCCACCCATCTAGAAACAGATGGACGGTGTGGCTGTAACACATACATCAATGGTGGGGTCCACGTCCAATAGGTGGACGGTAGGGTTATAACATATACCTCATGTGGGTCCCACACACACGACCCACTCACGCAACAGCGTGCCTACTTGGCACCATCCAAATGAACGCAACTATGTAAAATACAGGCATTAAAGGTGGGTCCCACGTGGGCCCACCACATATGATATATATATATATATATATATATATATATATATATATATATATATATATATATATATATATATATATATATATATGATATATATATATATAAACAACATGTTGTAGCCTGCCACGTCCAGTGACCACTGTCCATTGGACTGGATGGTGTGGACGCCAGACACAAGCATCATGGTGGGGTCCAAAGAATCTATTGACATCAAAATAGTAGCCATCTAACTGGGCTGATGGCCCATCAATAGATGAATGGTCTAGATTGAACACATACCCATGGTCATACACTAAGAGCTACTGACGTATACAGCAGCTATGGACTGATGTGGTGGCCTTCACCATTCAACAGATGAACGGTCAGATAAAACACAAGGCACGTGGGCCATTTAAAAGGCAGGGATATAGGATACGTTCATCAAGGAGGGTCCCACCCACATGTATGGGGTGGGCCACGTCCTAGACGGACGGTTGGATGAAACACATTCATCATGGTGGCTGCACCCACCACCATCCAAATGCATGGACAATGGGATGAAACTCATACATCACATGGTCCCACATGTGGGGCCCACGCTGCTGGGCACCATAGATAAATATATATATATATATATATATATATATATAATACTTATTATTACTATTATATATAAGGTGCAGTCCAGCATCAGGGATATATGCATCGTGGTGGAGTCCACACACGTGGCCCATCACACCGTCAGGATGGACAGATGAAGTGGATTGCACATACATTGTGGTGGGTTCCTGGATGGTGGATAAAACACTTAAATCATGGTGGCCCCACGTCCAGTAGGCCACACGTATGCATCAAGCTGATATTTATATTTCCCCTTCATCCAGATCACTGGACGGTCAGTCCAGCCTATTGGACGAATGGTGTGGATACTACACATACATCAAGTGTGATCAATGGATGGGTGGGTTGCCCCACTCTAAATCAGGCCAATATTAGTGTTTTCCTTCCGTCTAGGCCCACCCGAAAATGGGCAGCAAGGTGGTCCCTCAGCGGATGGTGGTGTGTCCCACAAGGTGGTCCCGTTGGACGACATGGATAAAAAAAATATATCATAGAGTGAGCCACGCATCAAAAAAAGAGAGAGAAAGATATAGAGAGAGAGAAATCAGATGATAGTGGGACCCCGCCACTATAGGCCTCTCCTTGATACAACACATATATCACTTGGGTACCACTACAAGTGGGCCCTAAAATCAAGGATCAAGATGATAAACACCCACCTTTAATCTCCTCTTCCTTCTTCCACCAACATGACCTAGAGCTCCAAGGGGTGGATTTTAACGGTTGAGATGGACTTTGGATGGTGGGGATGGGAGGTAGGAAGTGGGCCATACTAGCTTCTCCCCCATGGAAGCCATGGACGTTGGACTCTCATTGGTGTTGTTTGAAAAAATGGAGAGAGAGAATAAGAGAGAGGAGGGGTGATGGGAGAGAAGTGATGGGAGAGAGGGATGGATGGGTGTGCTTGTGTAAGGAAGAGAGTTGACTTTTAAGGGTTGCTTTTGTACTTGAGGATGAGATAGAGTAATGAGTGTACTTTGATAAGTGAAGGGATTGATGTGATGGATTCTCTAGAGATTGCAACACGCAGCATTTTTGCTCGAACTGAATGCGGGCCCACATCTCCTAGCTCGGGTATCGCCTCGGCGCGTAATACGCGGCGACGGCGCTGTCGGAAGGGTACAAGTCTTGGGTTGAGTCAACTCTGATATATGGGACACCACCCAAGATCACGTGCAGACACCAATAACAGATCGTGGGTTGCCGAAATTCGACTAGGAGGACCACGGAAGCCTACGGAACAATACGATCTAGGATACGGGCCTTTCAATTAATGTGATTATTGACGATCACTTAAAAATACCTGCATGAAGTTCAGATAATGATGAAGTTCTTCTAATTGACAAACCTGATATTTCATCAAGTCAAAATAACTCTAAATTGAGGGCTGTTAAAGATCATCCAACCACTTAGATCCTTGAAAACCCTCTCACTGGTGTGCGCACTCGTAGACAACTAGAAGACATGTAATTACATGTGCTTTACATCCCAGATAAAATTGGCTAACGTAAAAGAAGCTCTTACTGACGAAAACTGGATAGTTGTGATTCAAGAAGAGCTTAATCAATTTGTTAGAAATGATGTTTGGTACTTAGTTCTTAGACCTAAAGATAAACATATTATCTAAACTAAGTGAATTTTCAAAAATAAGTCTGATGAACTTGGTAATATAATTTGAAACAAGGCTAGACTGGTTGTACAAGGGTACACTCAACTTGAAGGCATTGATTATGATGAAACCTTTGCCCTAGTAGCTCGTCTTAAATCAATCAGACTATTTATATCCATTGCTTGTTTTAAAAAATTTAAAATTTATCAAATGGATGTAAAGAGTACCTTTTTAAATGGCAATTTGCATGAAGAAGTATATGTTGAACAACCAGCAGGTTTTGAAGACCCTAAGAATGCTGATCATGTATACCGTTTAAAAAAGGCTCTGTATGGTTTAAAACAATCTCCCAGGGCATGGTATGAAAAGTTGACTAAGTTTTTACTAAGTCATAATTTTCTAATGGGAAGTGTTGATAAGACTCTATTTGTAAAGAAACATAATGATCACATTTTAATAGTACAAATTTATGTTGATGTTATTATTTATGTATCTACCTGTACTAACATGACTATTGAGTTTGTAGATTTGATAAAATCTAAGTTCGAAATGAGTATGGTTGGGTAATTGAATTATTTCCTAGGGTTACAAGTTAAACAGCAACTTGAGGGTTTCTTTATCTCCCAAACCAAATATGCTCTGAACTTAGTTAAAAAGTTTAGATTTAAGAATGGTAAGAAATTTAATACTCCTATGAGTATGACTTTAAAACTCTCAAAGGACTCTACAGGTAACAAAGTCGATCTTAAATTGTATCGCAGTATCATAGGTAGTTTGTTGTATTTACCTACAAGCCGACCTGATATTGCGTTTAGCATAGGAATTTGTGTTAGATATCAATCTGACCCTAAAGAGTCAGATTTAACGGTTGTTAAGTGGATTATGCAATATGTCGTAAGTACAGCTTATTTGGGTCTTTGGTATCCACATGATACTAATGTTCAATTAGCTGGGTACACTGATGCTGATTGGGCTGGTAATGTTAATGATAGGAAATCAACCAATAGTGGTTGTTTCTATGTCAGGAATTGTTTAGTTTCTTGGCAGAGTAAGAAACAAAGTTTCGTATCGCTCTCTACCGCTGAGGCTGAATACATTGTTGTAGGTAATGCATGCACTCAGCTTGTATGAATGAAAAGAATGTTAAGCGATTACGGAATTGCACAGGACTCTATGGTTTTATTTGTGATAATTCCAGTGTAATTAATATATCTAAAAATCCAATCTAGCATTCACGAACCAAGCACATTGACATTAGATATCATTACATTCGTGAATTAGTGGAAGAAAAGACAAATTCTTTGGAATACATTCCGACCGAGACTCAACTTGCTAACATATTCACAAAACTGCTTGACAAAAGCAGGTTTTCTAAATTAAAATTTGATCTTGGTATGTGCAATTTGAATTGATTATTCATGCATTTCTGTATCATATTGTATATATTTATTATTTTAAATGGTTAGAATTTTAAATTTCAAGTAAAATGCATATATTTTGCTGTGCACGACCAGTCGAGTATATGCTCAACCAGTTGTGGCACGACTGGCCAAGCACGTACTCGACCAGTCGTGAAATCATGAATTTCACTTTAATTTGGGGGAAAACCCTTTTCTTCCTCATTTGTGCTTCTTATCCAACGAGTTTAAGCCCGACGAGTCATACCCACTTTCCTAGATCTTCAAGTTTAGTGCGTTAATTCCACTTTTCTTATAGATTCAAGTCAATATCAATTCATTTTCATTCTTGGAGTGATTTATTTCTTGTTTCCTTGAAGTTTTTGGGGTTTTCTTCTCCAAAATCTGATTTTGAAGAAACCCACTCTTCATCTTTTGTAACCTCTTGATTTCTTGTATTCCTAGTTGCAAATGAATACTAGAGGTAGAAAGAAACATACTCATGGTCCTTTAACATCTAGATCGACACCAATAACATGGCACCACCTTCGGTCACCCGAAGATGATCCCTTCTATGTACGGGATTTATGGTTGCGCAATGTTATTGTTGAGCGACCTATGCATGTTGAACATCTTGCTCCTTTTGATCTCCTTCCTCTTCTCTAATCTGTAAGATGGGATAACATTATACATGAGGGTGGGCCGGCATACCGATCTATTACGTAGGCTATGTTTGCATGTATTTCTGATTTCTCAATTGAAATTTTAACTTTTCTTATAGCAATTAGAGAAGGCCCTTTTGAAGTAGATCGTTATTTGATTTCTGGCCTAATGGATATACCCGTTAATGATGAAGGTATTCCAATTAGCACTCTAGTAGCTAAACCTTCTGAATCAAAAAAACGTATGCTTACTAAAGCATTATGTAATATAGATGTGCAATGGAGTCAAAATGGGAATGCACTTGCTTCAAAGTACTTGTTACCTAGATACAGGGTCCTTCATAGGATATTTATTTCAAATATTTATCCTTGGTCTGGTAATAAAATCGAACTCACCTCTTTCATGGTTCGGATTTTGCATTCCATCATTTCTAGTACAAAAGTTTGTCTTCCTTCTTTAATCTGTCATTCCATCATACAATTCCGTCTTCATCCTGGACACAGTGATATCCCTTTTGCATATCTTATGACTGTGTTAGGCACTCATATGTTAGTGGCTATGCCTGTTCAAGAGGCACCCATTCATCACCTCATCTTTAACAACTCAAATATAAACAAGATGAATTTGAGGTTAGCCGACGGCTAGGTCAATGTGGGTGGTCATAGAGCTGAAGTAGTAAATGAAGAAGAAGGTGATCTTCCTCCTAATGATATTAACATGGACGATATCTTTAATGAGCTCGAATCAGATTCTGAGGCTAACCTTGATTATCAGCCTTCTGATTTTGCTGAGAGGTTGCATTCTCTTGAGGAACAGGTGGCTCAGATTCGTGTAACCCAGGATTCTTAATTTGCTTATATGTGTAAATATATGAGGTACATTAATAAGGGTTTACATCAGATTGATCCATCTATTCTTACTCCCTCTTAAGGATCTGATTAGTATTTTTTAAGTTTGGATTGTAATAACTCTTTTGATACTTTGCTTCCTTTCGGTTTGTGGGATTGATTTTGATTGAACTTGGATGATGTTTGATGATGCTTGACCTTTACATGTTTATGAATTTTCATATCTTACTTCTTTATTCTTCTTTGCTCGTCTTATTCTTCCTTGTTTATCTATATCCTGTTTCTTGTCTTAGGTTCTTCCTTTGTCATATTATGACAAAAAGGAGGAGAATTTTGACATGCTTACGACATGTGGATTATGAATGGAGGATAGAGTAAGGGGGAGTAGTAGCAAAGTAGCAAAATTCTTGAATACTTGCTTTCTTTTTCATATAATTGGCGCATGATTCTTTAACCAGGTTGACTGGTTCATATTGATCACTAGTGCATGATTCTTTGTGCATATAATGCTTATGTTTATTTGGAGTGTGTTTTTTCACAAATTTAACAAAGGGGGAGTGTAACGACCTTGGATTTTCTTGTGCTAATCTTTCCTTAAGTAGTTGTTTTGGGGTAATTAGCTCTTTACTCGATTGCTTGTGAAATTCGCATCAATCACTTTAAATTGTATCTGCATGGCTCTAAACTTGTAGATTAGTGAGCGCTACGTTACTCTGAAATCTGGGATCCATCGCTAAATCCAATTGTTCTGGGGAATTTTTGGAAGATCTGGATCGGACCTGGACCGCGCGTCGAAAGTCCGATGGCGATGATCTTAGGCTGTTGCAGTCACCGAGTTGGGCTTGACTTTCATCTCGAAAATCAAGTCCATGTGATGTTCTGGGTCGATTTGGTTGAGCTCGGAGTGAAGAGTGTGAGAACGGTTGGAATTTATTAAGCTTTTATTGAAATCTGAGTCGTGTCGCTTGCGCGACGATTTTAAGCATTCTGACCGTTGGATTCTGACCCAATTTCACCCTCTGATCAGGATGGTTGGCCCAGGCATATCCTAGTGCTTGTGGACCTGATCGAGTTTCCGTGACCGTTGAATTGGTGTGGTCTGCCACGGCTGATCTGAAGAGCCGGTCGGTACGAAAACTCAGCCTGACCTAGATCCATGGTCAGTGAGCTTAAGTCCGACCTTTCATGGTTATAGGCCCACCAGAAGTGCTTCGTTGGATCGAGAAAGGCTTACTTTGGTTATAACCTAAGTATACCTTGACCCTGGGGTTATTTCCATCATTGTAAGGCCTATATATAGTCCTTAAACCCTAGCTCTCATTTCCATACGAATTTTCTCTAACCCTAGCTTGGAAAGAGAGTGGAAAAGAGAGAGTTAGTGAGAGAGATTAGTTGGTGAATCATCTTGATTCTTCCTTGTTCTTCTTCACCTTTGAACCTTTACTTTGAATCGTTCCTCTGACGATTCTGAGTTCTTTTGGGGTAAGTGAACCTAACCCTAACCTGTGTTAGAGCTTAGACTAAACTTGGTGTTGTTGTATCTCATTTCTATATTTGTTTTAGGGTATTCTTTCACCGTTGACAAAGACAACTCGTCTAAATCAGTCGGTGTTTCTTTTCTGGCTTAAGGTGCGGACTTTAAGTGTATAGGTTATGGTTTTCAAGGCTTTCAATCCCAGTTAGTGGTTTATTCTTGTTATGGATGAGATTTCACATGTCAAATGTCGTGTTTACATTGCTTTTCTGATATGCATGTGCTATATTGAGATTTGTGTATTCTATATGTATTTATAAAGTACCGTATACGTATAAAATATGCACTTATGTTTGCCATGATTAATTGTCATGTATGTATGCTAGATGCATGTATGACAACTCCTTAATAAAAGGAATTGTCTAAGTGCATGTATTCCAACATACGTCATGTATGTTGTTTCCATGTATGCTAAGTGTTTGTAGAAATGCATGAATGATCTAAGTGTAACTTATTACACTTATTGCGAGCGTTGAGAAGTGATTCTCAATACTCCTATGGATGCGCATGTTTTCCTTTATGCAGTTACCTTTCAAGTTCTTTAAATTCAAGCATCTCCTATGCTTACATTTATGTTAAGTTGATATTCTTCAGATGAGTATGTACCATGATTTGAGTGGTTGTTCCACTACTGTTTTACATTCCATATGAATATCTGTAGTAGTGTAGGATGTTTGGGACTATGCCTTAGTCCAGGAGATCGGTAATTGACCCTATATTCATGGTTGAGATTGCTTTCGCCACGTAGGACGTATTAGACGAACCCGAGTCGTATTAGAGTTGTCGGCAGTGGTTTGGTCACGCGGAGTGTTTGCGCACTCTATGTCGTTCAATTCAACGTGCGCTCGTGCTAGTCAAGTTCGTCAAGTAACCCGATTGTCCGTTGTATGTTAACCATGTATGGACGCTACTGCTTGAATCTAGGGTACCGAACTTACCAGTGAAATCCTATTAACTATGGTACTTGATCCGCTAAGACTCATGAGCCGGACATGGTGGTATGGGACACCGTGGTCAAGCTGTCGGCCTACGCTGGGGTGACGAGCCTCCCCGTAGTGACCAGTGAGCAACTTAACTCGTGAGCCGATTATGGTGGTATGGGACACTATATTCGTGCTGTCGGCCTACATTGATTGGTGACGAGCCCTTTGTAGTGACCTCGAGCATACCTGGATACCACAAGGAGGTGACGAGCCGATCTGTGGTAGTAAGGGCATGAAAGGCGTGCATTGATTGGTGACGAGCCCTTTGCTACGACCTCAACTATATGATTGTATGAGATATCTAGGATTGACGACCCTAGTATGGATCACTGTTTGGATGGTGATATGAGGAAGGTATCTTAGCTTCCCAATCCTGTTGTGTGAAATGGACTAATAACAACTTGGTAATCATATCCATGCACCGCATTTGCATGTGCTTTGTAGATGTGGCGCACTTTGAGGCGATGTCATGCGTAACGTAAGATGAAGACGCTGAGGGTGTACGCGTGAGGGCACGCATCATATTGCATTCATGCTTGCATTAACAAGAGTACTTAGGATTTAATTACTTATCCTGCTTTATCATTACTGTTTGATTGAACTGATAACATGTTAACCAGTGCCTTATTGTTCCACTGAGTTGATCACTCACTCCCATATTTTTGGGGCGGTGTTACACACCCACCAGACTCTGTCTTAGGCCCTGATGTTGCAGATGTGGACGCGACGTCTGAGGCAGAGCGGGAGCTGGATGACGACGAGGCTGCCTTCTCCTATATGCAGTTTTCAGACGGGTTCTAGTGAGCTTCGGTCTGATGCGCGGGATTTTTGGGATTATTCTTTTTGGGAACTGAAATGATGTAAATTTGATACTTATAATTTTGTTAAATAACACTTTCACACGATCTGGCTTGTATATGTAATTCAGGGGTTTACACTTGTACACATATTTTACTATAAGTCTTCCACTTGCTTTATTCACTTATCCCTGAATTATATCTGTGTTTTGGCTTAATCTATTCCATGTTTTATGCACTAATACAGTCAACATACATCCTTCATTAAATATGTTGCATAAGTGATGTTTTGGAACTTGGGAGCTGAGTTATGCTCGACCCCCAAATTTCAGGGCGTTACAGGGAGATTGTAAGTGCTATGGTTTCTAGCTCCTATATTGTCAAATTTTGTAGTGTTAAAACCTCTCTTCGAATCCGTGTCTTGTATAGCACTCCTACATAATGAAGACTGTGCATCACTCTAGAACAAAGATATTTACTTCAAGAAATGCAAGTTTACATGGTCATGGTCAAGTACAACAACAAGTTCAAGATTCATAGATCAAGCTCCAAGTCAAGATAAAGTCTTTTTCTTTGAACCTCAAGCTTAAGACTAAAGAGGTTTCAAATTCAAGATTCAAATTAAAGCTTAAAAAGGTTTCAAATTGTAGCTTCATCATGTAATGATCACAAGCTTCGTGAACTTCAAAGATCATTTATCAACTGAAGGAAAAGAAGTTTCAATGTTCATACTTCATGAATAAAGGTATGAATGACCTTAGATTGACATTAGGGTAGGTCATTTTGAATGCATAATTCAATTATATCATTTTATAGGTAAATAGTCTGTTTTTAGACTAGTCCTGGACTCTGTTCAACTAGTCCTAACACTAGCTCAACCAGTCCAAGAAATTTCACGACCAGTCCTAAATTTGATGTAAATTTTTAGAATTTTTTATTAAGCCACAACCAGTCTTGGAGACTGCTCTACCGGTCGAGTGAATAGTGCACGACTCATTCATGACCAGTCCTGCAGCTATGATTCAAAGTCCAGCAACTATTCCAGGTTCCACACGACCAGTCGTGGGCAGGTCACAACTAGTCGTGAAGGTCTGACAACCAGTCGTGGAGGGCCTACAACCAGTCGTGGAATGGCTTTATCCGATCGCGCTCAAAATTTTAAAAATCAGTTGGTCCTATGACCAGTTGTAGTCTCCATAGGACCAGTCATGAATGCAATTTCTTCACCTATAAATAGAGCACGAATTTTAGAGTTTCTCATTGAATTCAAGCTAAATCAAAATGATACTCTGAGAGATAAGTTAGTCATCATTTTAAGCTATATTATGCTCATTTAATATTCTATTTTATTAGCTTTCTTTGTATTTAATTTTCAATTTTCGCATTCCAGTTTTATTTGAAAGAGGGATTGAGGTATTCTCATTTCTTGGAATCAAAATCAAATCAAGTTAGCCCAAGGTACTTTAAATCTAAAATCAATTTAGAAACTAGAACCATTTCATATGTGAGTATTGGACATTGAACTTCTACGTTGAACTTCTACTCCGACTTAGTTCTTCCGAGCTGCATCAAAGAGAATATCGAGGTATTTTATAGTTTTGTAATTTCCTTTATTTTGGTTTTCATTGAGATTGAGCTAGAAAAATCTCAGTTTAGGTTATTTGAGGTAATCCAGAAAACTCAGAGTGTGGGGTTTTTTGAATTGTGTAAGCCCACTTGAAAGACACAATTGTGAGGGTTTTAAGTGAACCTGGAAAAACCTATTTTCATAGTGAACACTAATATCCACGGTGTGAGGATATTAGGAGTGGAGTAGCTATGTGGTTTTTATTTAATAGTTGGTGTACACACATGCGAACCACTACAATTCTTTGTGTTTTGTGGTTTTATAGTTTCCTTTCTTTATTCTTTTTGGTTCAAGATTGTGGGATGTATTTTTGGATGTGAATGTTGTAATCTTTACATTTCAGCATTGTAGGGAATGTTGTAATAGCTTAGATATCCTTTCTTATTATTTCCTTTTTATTCCTCTTTAGTTTGAGTTTTTGATACATAAATTGTTCTAGTAAGGTTGACCGGCCATAAACCCTTGGTTTTTATGGTGTAAGGTTGTCCTTAGAACAACATTTGTATCAACCTCTCAATACTAAAATTTTGAGGTTGTTTCTTCCTTTGATTATTTGCAATTTATTTGGCTATCTTATTGTTTAATTCTGCTGTTATTTTTTTATTTGGCATTGTACTATTCACCCCCCCTCCTAGGACATTTAGCTCAGCCTTTTCAATTATCAAGGCCGATTCTGATTATCGATTTCGATTCCAATTGTCAAGGCCGATTGTCGAGGCCAATTTTGATTCCGATTGCCGATTCTAATTGTCAATTCCGATTCCGATTGTCGATTCCGATTTCGATTGTTGAGGCCGATTTCGACTCTGATTGTCGAGGCCGATTCCGATTGTCGATTTCGATTCCGATTGTCGAGGCCGATTCCGATTGTCGATTTCGATTCCGATTGTCGAGGCCAATTCCGATTGTCGATTTCGATTCCGATTGTCGAGGCTGATTCCGATTATCGATATTGATTCTGATTGTCGAGGCTGATTCCGATTGTTGAGGCCCAATGAGATGCATATGCGGCCCGTATTTAAAGCCCATTGTGATGTGCATTTGGCCCATGCTTGAGGCCCAATGTGATGTATATACGGCCGTATTTGAGGCCCGTTGTGATGTGCATTCAGCCCGTGTTTAAGGCCCAATGTGATGTATATGAGGCACATGTGATGAGGCTCATTATGATGCATTTGAGGGCCAACCGATGGAGCCCATTGTGATGTATGTTAGGCCCATGTGAAAGGCCCATCGTGATGTGTAGTAAGCTCTTGAGTGAGGCCCATGGTGTTGTATATTTGGCCCTTGTGTGAGGCCATGCGTTCATTGATGTTAGGCTCTATGCGGGCCATTCCTTGGGGGCAATGTTGGTTAAATGTCCACCTTATTGAGGTTGATTGTCGATGCCAGTTATTGATACCAATTATGAGTATGTAACAGCATAGCATCATAATACATGCCCATATGCATCATCTATATGTTTGTTATGAGATATGATTGACCATTGCATATGCTATAGTGTCGTTTGTTATGAGACTCCCTGATAGGTGGAGATTGTCTCACATGAGCGCACGGTATGCGTAGGATTGATGTGTGACTAGATTGTATGACTCATGCATCTTGCATTATGTGCAGTGATTACTGTACGCCCTAGTAACATCAGGGCTGTAGCCTCCACAGGCATATCGTGGATGGCCAGATGGGACACCAAAAATCTGTTCTACATGGGGTGCTATAGATATCCCTGGGTGAAAGTCTCAGAACCCTCTTGGTTCCAGAAGTTGCTCCAATGTCTAAACCGAGTGGGTGTATGAGCGCATGAGGGTCTTATACCATTAGGCCACGTCTCCCACTGTGTCGTGGTCAGTTGGAAGGGGGTATGGCCTTACCTACCTGAGTGGAGGGGGTAATGTTAGGCTGAGTCTGACTAGCTCGACGAATGGGTCTACTATCGATGAGCCGGGCCCGATATTGGCAGGCGGATAGTGAGGTCTCTTCCACCCACCTTGTTGCGCGTGATGGGGAGACAATCTGGTTTAGAGTGTAATAGACCCCGATGATTCCCTAGAGAGGAACCGTACTGATATGTGGACTTATTAAGTCGGAATTGCATACTCAATCATTCATTCATTCACTATCCACTCAGGCTAGTGGTGCGCAACTATTTGTTACATGTACTTTCGCATGACCAGGATTTTGGTTAGGCACGTGACTAACTTGAGATCAGGAGTTTACCACATTGAGTCTGACTATCCAAATTTAAGTTTGGGACTGGTTTGGATAAAGTCCCTTGTGATGGACCCCGTAGCTTGCAATACTATGTACTATCATCCCGACCTCACACTCCAGCTTGCTCATTTCATTCGCATCGCATATTACATCCGTAGGTATATGACATTTTAGGTTGTTATGTTTTCTGTACTTATATGGTGTAGACGGACTTAGCAGGATTTACATATTGCATTGTACCCTCGACATCTAATATTTGGCTCTATATGACTCCTCATTTGCATAGCTGATCTGTATTGCGTACTCTGATATTATATGACTCATGGACTTGTCAGTATTTTCGCTTACTCTAATATCGTATGATTCACGAACTTATAAGTATATTTCTGCTTACTCTGATAATTCATGATCCTGTTAGTATTTCTGCTTATTCTGTTATTGTATGGTTTATGGCATTGTATTGCATACTTGACACTTACCTGGCACAACACTTTCACCACCCTCTAAGCTTTCTATAAGCTTATGCACGATAGATGCGTGCAGGTGGCGTTAGGTCACAACAGCACTAAGTTTGGAGCATGCAGTGGACTTCTGAGTTTTGATTTTCAATATATGTATTTCCCTTTCATCATTGTATTCAACTGTTTATATTAGTGGATATGTGAGGATGATGTTGCTTTTGTGATTTGGGTAAACTTGTGGTTATGCTTCTTACAAGATAAATGTACACTGAAAAATCCTCCTTGTAAGATCCTAGGATCGAAATCTGGCGTATGCGCACTGGGAGCCAAGAATGGGGTACTACAGAGGCTGTCGGCACCGGATTCGGCGATCGAAAATTTTGTGAGCCCGATTTCCGAGTTTGGGGCGTGACAGGTGTTTTTGCCAACGAAGAACATTTTCCTTCAACTTCTGAAGTTGTTCCTGATATCACTGTCTCTGTAAGGACTTCACCAATGGTGGAGGAAGGAGAAGATGAACCCCTAGACTATGGGGAACATGGATATTCGACAGGTAAGAAACTCTTATTATTCTTTATTTGCTTTTCTTTCTTTCATCATCATTTTTTCTTATATGTTATTATGTATTTTATTTTAAGTGCTCGTACTGGCAGTACTAGGACGGAGGGTACTTCCCTTGTGGATTTTCCTCCTACTGTACCAGCAGCTTCCCCGAGGGTCTCTTTGGCTTCTTTGGTGCTTCCAAGGACAGTGTGTAACACCCTGTCCATTCTGTACCAGTTTTTATGCATATGTGCAAAATGATCGACACCCTTAGCTAGACCTGGATTGGCCGTTCATAGTACACACCCAATTGACCGGAACCTCAAGACCCCGAAACCTATTTCATATCGACCGCCCTGTCGCCGTAATCGTGGAGGTACAACCTATACATTTGTATGATACTCCGTTAGTAAGATACACCATGAAGAATCATTAGTATAACATGTGCGCAAGGTGCCATGTACTCCATTCCACACATGTGCACAACACATGTCATACACACATGCACATGCCACACATGGGTGAGAGAATCTCTACCCATGTGTGTGATGTCACACACCCATACCTCGCATCTCTCATGTGCTCCCCAAAGTTAACACCTCTCCATTCCATACCCTATGTATGACATCATCACACCATGTCATCCCATGCTCCTTTAATCCACCATTAATTACAAATCATGAATTAATTGTCATAATCTTAGTCTAAGCTAACTGAGATCACATTAATTCAATTTAACCACATTTTAACAATTTCTCTACATATATCCCTTCATTCCTTAACATTTCATCATTTTTTCTACACAAAGAGAGAGAGAGAGAGTGATCTTGGTGGGCCATCAATCCCATCATTTCCATCCATCTCAACCATCAATTTCATCCCTTTCATCCATCTAATTCATTAAGGTGAGTACACCCACTCCACTCTTAGTTTGTTTTCTTTTTGATTATTTGTATGATTATTAGTGGTGACAATTTGATGATAATGATGTGATCATTGGTGTGGATACATAGGAGAGTATGGTGTGTTTAATGGTGATAATGATGATCAATAATGGTGATGATATAATGTGTTTAATGGTGTGGATTCATGGGAGAATTCATATGAAAAGAATAATAATAAAAATAAATTTTTGTTATAGACTTTATGTGGGACCCATTGATTGTGGGTCCCACTAGCATTTTGTAGGCCATCCAAACCATCCAAAGTGTGGCCCATTGGGCTGGCCAAACACACACACTCACACCCATGCACACATGTGCACACCACACCATAAAAATTAATTAATTAATTAAAATAAAATAAAATAAGAAAGGGAGGAGTGGACGCTGTTGCTGCCAGCGTCTAGAGGACGCTGCAGTAAGCAGCGTCCCTACGGCTACTTGAAAGAGAAGAGGGAAGGGGCTGTGGGTCCCCAACGAGCCTCACCCATAATGTATGTATTTAATCTATGCCGTCCATCCTATTCCCCAGCTCAATTTAGGCGTTGAGCCGAAAAATGAAGCTAATCCAAATCTCTGGTAGGCCACACCATTAAAAAGACTATTTTAATAGTGACAAACTGTTAGGGCCCGTTGTGATGTTTCTGTATGTCAAAAAATAGTGAATATTAGCCTTGTTAGATCCATACCGGGCCATAGAATCTAACAGACGGGGTGGATCATCTTGATGTGCGCCCCACCTATGAAAAACCACAATAAAACAATATATATATATATATACACACACACATATATATATAGGCAAGGGGCTAACGCCCATTGCTGATGTTGCTGCTGACGTCCAACATCATTTGGACGTTATAGCATCTGTTGCCTATGGTAGGCAGGGACCATGGGTCCCAGCCATAGGCCTTACCTGATGTATGTGGAACATCGGCACCGTGCATTTGACGGGTCCCCTTTAAATGATGGGATCCCCCGAAAATCAATTGTACACGGGACTCAGGTGGCCCACACCATTAAATATAATAATAATAATAAATAAATTTTGAAGTTATGATTTCTGGGTCTGTTCGGTTCATGAGGTATGTCTTATATCCCAATCGTCCATCCATTTGGCGAGCTTGTCTTAAGGCTTAGAGAAGAAAAATAAGATAGATCTAACTATCAAGTGGACCACACTACAAAAGTAGCAGGGATTAAACGTCTACCATTGGAACCCTTTTTGGGTCATAGAAGTTTTGGACCAATATGAAATTAGTTTTTCCCCTTAATTCAAGTCTTTGTGACCATATGAATAGATTGGATGGAAAATAAACATTAAGGTGGGCCCTGTAAATTGTTTAACGTTGAACTCATTATCTCCACTACTGTTTGTTGTGAGGTTCGGATAATCTTTGGATATGATTCATTTTTAGATAATGCTATAAAATGATCTTTAAAAAAATAAAAAAATAAAAATAAAAATAGATGAATTGTGTATATGTAATAAATACATCACTTTGGGACCCATGTTACTTTGATCTCCTTGAACCGTTCATACAACTCGAAGTCAAGTATGTAAAAGCACTTGTGGGGTCCACCTAAAATTTGGATGCATCTGAAACTTTGTTTGACCCCTTAAACCAAGTGGGACACACATAATGGATGGGCTGGATTCATGGACCACATCTCTGTGGGCCTAACAAATGATTATGAATATTTAATGGAGGGTAACCCTCTCAACTTGTGTGTGGTATGGCCCGCTTTGATGTAAGTGTTATGCCACTTAATCCACCATGGCTATGACATGATATATATTTAAGATCCTCACTGTTTATCTAGTTTATCAACCCTTTTAATGATATATTACCATGAATCAGGCCCATCCAATGATTAGATAGCCGTACATTATGAAATAATGTAAATTGAACTCTCATCACTAAAAATTTGGTATGGGTCATCCTGATGATGTATTAGATATTCAACCCATCTAGCCCATGTACTGGTCCCCTTTATGGCATTTTCCCAAAGATCAGTCAATCGAACCTGAAATGGACATACAATACAAGGCTGTGAGAATAAGTACCTAACCATTGAATCTAACCTAAGACCACCATAGTGTATCTCTTTAATCCATGCGGACCATCCATTTCCTCATATCATTTTAGGATTTGTACTAAAATCAAAGTCGACCTAAGTCTTAAGTGGGTTACACACAACTTAAACTCATGGGAAAGCCCTATGAGCTCCACCGCATAGAACCCATTGTAAATTCCATTGGTGTGTGGGCCCAAGAATGTTAAGGCACATGTTGTGTGAATGCCATGTGGGCCCATCAGTGGTAGCCTTGTTTGGGCCAACCATTGGGCCTCTTCGACAAGAGTTTGTAATCTCCATGTGTTGAATGTATGACGAACTGGTATTGTAATTGTTGAATGATGATTAATCCCTTAAATGGGCTGACTGTGGACAGCCCTTGATCACTTGGCACTTTGGTTAGAGTGCGGCCCCAAGTAATAGGATCATGTGACTTGTGTTTAAACCCTTAAACATGTTTAATTATAATAAATATGTAGACTTTAGTGGTGTGAGGATGTGGTATACGTGTTTGGTCTCTTAATCATGTGGGCATGTGACGTATGTATGGCCACCTAATCAAATGCAATTGTGGAGTATATGTGGTCGATTAACCATATGATTGCGAAATTCACACAAGGCTAACCAACTACATGAAATCAGGTGGCATTGGTGACCACCCAATGATATGACCACGTGCTTATGGGCATAGCCATAGTCACCCAAACCATGAAAATCGGGTTGTACGTGCAAATTTTCGTAGTCATGAAAATTATGATGTGGGTTGGATTATACAACTTGATAATGGAGTGCCCCTCAATTCGGTATCATGCAACATAAATACTACCCTTACATTATGCTCATAGGTGAGGTAGATGCGGGGACCACTAAACTATATCTGATGTGATGGAAGCTAGTTCCTGGCCTCTTGATCATGTGACACCGAATTTGAGTCATTCTTTGTATAAAGTATAGGGCGATCATAGTTTAAGAGTTAGTGTAACATAGTGTAACTAGGTATGGTGGGTATGCTTGTGATTGTGCCTTGGATGCTTTGAGATGCGGTCACTAGGCTATGATACTAATTGTATGTCCACTCAACCAAGTGAAATTATGGCATCGACAACCTGACCATGCAGAAGCTTAATAAAGTAGTTGCACATATATGTATGAGTTATGGTGTAGTAAAAAAAATAAGTAACCATGTGACCTTAAGTCCCTTATTATGACTAGTAGAGTGACAATTGTGTGGCCACTCAACCATATGGACTTCTGATAATGGAGTGGCCATAAGACCATGTGGGCATATGAGAATTGTGTGAATGCTCAGACTCATGGACTATGCTGATGGTGTAACCTCTTAGGTATATGAACTTAAGACGTGCGTCAGATCGATTATGGACCCTACCTTGAAGTAAATATTGCATATTTTACCATTTTCCATTAGGCTAACTAATTATAGAACATGATTCCAAAATGACCTAGATCCAATTCCTAAATAAGTCAGACGATATGAAATAGTGTTAATTGAACGTATAACTTTTGAACACTGGTGAATCCACTCAATGTACATATTTTATCCACACTATTCAATTATTTTGCTAACCAAATAGTTTGATCAGGGAGCCCGCTGACATGTGCCTTGTGCATCTGAACTGTTCTTTCTTGTACTACCTTAATGAGTAGGAGTTACCTATACTATCTACTTGTTGTGACCCACTGTAATGTTTGTGTGTGGACCCATCTGCTTGCAGTACCACTTGGAAGTAAGACCCACTACGTTGTATGAGACAAACCCACTATCATCCAACCATAATTACAAACCCACTGTCATCTAACCGTGATTAACTCTTATGTGTATATTATATACCCAAGTCGTTCAACTTAGGACTCACTATATCTTATGAAGTTTACCTGTGCCTTCCAAACTATTGTAGAACTACTACAATAATTATTTGTAAATCCAATCTACTAACAATCCACGTGAAGGTGAATTCCACTACATTATACGAGTTTTGCCAGCACCATCCATCTTATGACTTATTTACTATATGTTATATTTATGCCTTTCATTTCATAACCACTTGGTGCATGTACTTTGTGTCACCACCACTCATTAACCATAAGGCCCAATTAGAGTATAACCATGTGGTTTCAATATAAGAAAATCACGTTAGGCCAAAACCACTAATGGAATACCTATCTTGCGAAGGATATAGTGTAACTCTGAATACAATTAATGCCCGTGATTATGATAGCTATGGATGATATCAGTGATGTTAGTTATTATGGTTAATAGAAGTATGTGATTTAATATCTTGATTAATATTGTTCCACTCCCTAGCATACTAAATTCATCTAGTACTTAACTATGTTGATATTTGGATCCTTACTCTTGCTCAGGTGGTAGACTCTCAGGGGTTTCAACACCTGGTCAAGGGTTCAAGTATCCATCGGTGGTGAAATTCCACTAGCGTGAGTGTGTGGGGGTATGTGTGTGGTAAAAAAAAAAACTATGTCGATATTGATCATACTCATGTACTATGGAATGATGGTATGTGTAAGTGTACTTCAATGCATTTGTTCATAAGTAAGACATGTCCTCTTCAGTTTATTCACATGATCATGGATTGATATAGTTGATAGTGGCATATGATGATCATATATCATTTTTACTTTAAAGGTTAAACAGACCCTAAACTCATGGCATTATATGCATACCACATGCACTTGAACGTATGCCTTATCATAATTGCTTGAATTCATGCATAATCATGACATACATGATGATCGAAATACCATAGTCGTGTCGTATAACATGAGTTGGATCTTGACTATGAAATGTGCATCTATGATGATGACTTGGGTTATCCCTGAAAATGAACGGGATACCGAAAGTGTGGAAATAGTAGGGAATGATGTGCCGCTTGGGTTAAAAGTCCCTAAACCCCTATGCTAGCTAGGGTTGCCTCACCGTCGGTCCGAGTAGATACATGGGTCATGGATTTGACTCCTACTGACCAGGTCGGGTTGAGAAGAGGTGGGTCCAACTTTCTTAAGGGCTGTCTGACTCGCCGGCGAGGAGAAGTGCGAATGAAGTCTGCTACTGGCATGCCAGGTGGAAGTTCACAACAGGGCGGGTATGTGAGATCGATTACTGGTGTCTGGTGCATAGGTGTCGACCACGGTGTTTTCCATGATATACAGTTAGTGGAAGTCCACCACAGTGCGGGTATGCAAGGTCGATTACTAGTGTCTAGTGCATGGGTGTCGACCATAGTGCTTCCCGAGATATACAATTATGATATGGGATGACAATATGATGATGATGATGTGATTACGGATGTGTGTCATACGGTTATTGCTGTGGTAAAGAAGAAATGAAAACATGACTTGGTGATGCTAGTAGCATTGACTCGGAGTATTACTATGATGCATATACATTGCATTAGCATTGACATCATACCTTACGTGCTACACGCCTTTCACATATATGATTTCCTTATAGCATATTTATCTTGCTTGCATGTAGGACACACTGCACAACGTGTGTACTCACTAGGCTTTTTGCTTAAGCTTCCTATTTCCCATTTTTTCAGGGCTGGAGTAGCTTGGAAGACTTAGCTTTCTCGATACATTGCATCTATTTTTTGATTTGGTAATGTTAACATTATGTACATTTTATAAAGCATTGTACTTGTAGAGTGTTGCTTGGTATTTTGATCATGAATCTTCATGCTCAGGCATTATTATAATAATAATAAGAAAAATTAGTCGAAAATCTTCCTTGTGGTGTACTGAACTCGGGACTTGGTGTATGGAAGTCGAGTGCCGGATTCGGGGCATCACGGAAGCTGTCCGTCCCCGGATTTGGGGCGTGACACAGTGGCTCGCGGAATTATTTTTCCAGTGGAGCCAACTAATCTTCCTTCTCCCACTACCATAAATTCAAGCACCGAGGCTAGGCTCCTTCTTTTGCTGAGATGGTAGGATCTGGTCTGCCTCTTACCGGAGAAATGCAATCTCCTATTGTTCCAGTGTCAGTAGAAAGTATATTTCTTTCCTTATTTACGTTTCTCTCATCATTTATATTTATGGTTCTGCTATAACTTTACCTTTTCATTTTTTAATAGGGAACTTACCTCAGAGCGGCACAACTAGTTCTGGTTTTGTTGCCACCTTGTCAGATATGTTATCTTTTGAGAAGATTCCCACATACAAATTAACATTGATTAGGAACTCCATGTCAGCAGTCGTTGAAATGTTTAAAGAACCCGATCAATGGTCAGATCTAGCAGTTGCCATAGATGTTCTAAATTGTGCTGCAATGATGGCCAAAGTCAATGTTTCTTCTGTGCGCGTTGCTCTCTTGAGATTTCAAAATTCAATAGTTACTCTGAAGTTAGCTGAAACAACTGTTGTTCCGCCAGAAATCTTGGAGTATGGGAGACAGTTAACATCTTCCAAAGAGAAAGTTTCCCAGATTACTCCCATCATCTCTCATCATGATTAAGAACAGTTACCCTTGCAAGAGCAATTGAAGACTTTCGCTGATAATAAGACGACTATCCAGAACCGCATTGATCTTTTGAAGCAAGAGATCGTCCAGTTGGAGAAGCAGGATTTGGAGGAAGATTTGAATATCAAGAGAGTATAAAAAAAGATACAATTTAGCCTTCATTCTATAGACGCCGAGCGGTCTGAACTGGCCAAGAACAAAGAGCTAATTGCTTCATTGGAGAAAAAGTTAGCTAACATTTCAAATCCTACCAAAATCATTTCAAATGCCAAATTAGAACATGTAGCTGCTCAAGTTCATCTCCAGAAAAATTTTCAACAACACTTAGCAACATTAGGCATGGTAGGAGAGTTATGAGAGATGAAACTTTGTTGTATTTTCTTTTGTTATTACAAGTACTCTTTGAATTGTAAGCTATACAAGTATTTTGTGATGTTCTTGAAATTGATTGTCTCTTTTACATTTTCTTTTTATCCTTATGCATATGTGTTTATGTGATATTCTGATTGATGAATTATACTTTTATTTAAGCATCTCCTATGACTATTAGTAAGGGATTTCCTACATGATACTCGTCCTAGTTGGTGGCACTAAGTTTCAATTTAGTCAGATAATCATACACAGTTTATGCTCTTGAGTAGTGGAGCCACGCAATTTTTTAGACTCTTGAGTAGTGGAGTCGGGTCTCACATGATGGTCTCTGTAACTCTTATGAGTTCACTGGACTTCTCACAGCCTGGTGAGTTCACTAACTGTGATCCATCAGAGGGGCCTAGTGAAGCTACCGGGGCCATGAACTCGGTTAGATTTACACACAGGGTTGGTCGCAGTAACTCTTTAGAGTTCACGGGGTGCACAAGGTGACCTTTGGGGTACCAAATCTAGGGTCGCCAGTCCATCGATGAGTAGGTTTAGGCCCTTCCTCATGAGTTACTACTGAAATCAAGCTAGAGATCTGGGGGGCTTCTTACGCATGGTTAGCCTATCTGTGGACATGGCCAAAGAGCTCACACTGCAGCCTGCGTTTTCTTTGCCTGCAAGGTCGAACCCATTCATGAGAGGGCAGTTTCATTTGTTCCCCATGACGCTGTTGGAAAGCTATATAGATGGCATGGGTGTTGCGCGTGACTAGCCATTGAGGACTTTTGGCCCTTTTAGGACTTTCAATTGCTGACATCGTCTGCAGCCCACATGGGTATGCATATAATGTCCTTCACGTGCTTTTTAGGGCCACTGGCTTCTCACTATTGCCCGAATGGCAAAAATGATAGGTCTTATGTGTAGCTGGCCATTTTTAGGGCTTGGCTAGGTTGCCTTAAAAGATAATAGTACGTAGCCATCGTTGGCACAAGAATAATAGATATCTCTAATTGAAATTGATACATCACCACTTCTGTTAATATCTTCAACGATATTCAAATATGTTGTTCATAATATATCAGCTTGGTGAGGATACCAATTTTAACAAAATTCTGTAAAGCTTGCTTAATGATGATAGTGATGGTCACTTCCCTTTTGTAACAATCGTTGATATGTAATCTTGGTGTGCTCGTAAATTTCTTCTTTATTCATTCATCTGAAGGTACATGGCCATGGCCTTGCTTATTATTGCCCCCTTTTGATTCAGGCATATTATTCTGATAATATGTTGTATCAAAATCAGATGCTCCTTTAAGGATGATATCTTTTGATGAAGCGAGCATTGACCATACCTCGTCCTTCTTAATCTACAACTCTGTACGCCCCATTGGAATATACTTATTTTATTATGTATGGCCCATCCCATTTGGGTTTGAATTTGCCCCTTGTCCTATGAGTGACCACTATCGGTCTTTTCAACATTTAGCATCATATACCCTTTTTTAAAAGAGCGATACATGACTCGTTTATCAAAGGCAGTTGATATCCTTGCCTGATATGATTGCAATCTCTGTTGGGTTGCCAAGCGTTTTTCACCAAGCAGGTCCAGTTCTTCCAGCCTTATTTTTGCATTTTCATCATCTGTAATTGACCGATGTACTGCCACTCTAAGTGACGCAACTTGTGTTTCTATCGGGATCACCACCTCCATGCCATAAACTAATAAATATGGTGTTGCTCCGGTTGCCGTCCGATGGGTAGTTCTGTAAGCCCATAATACCTCTTGTAACTTTTCATCCCAGTCACGCTTGTTTCCTGTCACCGTCTTCATCAGTATCTCACTATCATTTTATTGAATGCCTCTACTAATCTATTGGCCGGTGGATAATAAGGTGTTGAAAACGAATGGTGAATGCTGAATTTCTAACACAAATTTTCCATTCCTCTGTTTTTGAAAGGAGTGTCATTATCAGTGACGATTTTCTTTGGGATACCATGGCGGTATATTATTGCGTGTCAAATGAAATTGACCACATCTTTCTCATTAACGTTGTGCAATGTAATTGCTTCTGTCTACTTGGAGAAGTAATCTGTCGCTGCTAGAATATACTATTTTCCTTTGGACGAAGGTGTATTTATGAGAGCAATAAGATCAAGTTCCCAAGCAGAAAAGGGCCAAGAGGTGATTGATTAGTGCAAGTTTTTTGGAGGAACGTGTATAACGTCTCCGTGAATCTGACATTCGTGACACCATTTTGCATAATCTATCACATATTAGAACATTATAGGCCATTAGTACCCCATTCGATGTATCCAATGAAATAAGTTTCATCCAGCTTGATGTGCCCCACATTCTCTAAAGTACACTTCTCGCAACATCTAACCTGCTTCTTGTTCATCTAAACAACGTAGCAACATCCCATTGTAGGATTTTCTGTACAGGACTTCACTACATATGATGAATCTGCCCGATCTTTGCCTGATTTACTGTCTTTATACTGGGTCTTCTGGCAAGATATCATATTTGAGGTAATCTATGAAAGGCTGACGCCAATTATCTGTCGCCACCTCCAAACACGATATAGGAAGTGCCTCAACAATTCCATCAATTACTTCTGAAGAGGGAAAAAATCTTCTTTCTTCTATAGTTACTTGGAGAGGACTTTGATTTGGACAGGACAGAGTTGCTGCCAGGCTGGCCAAAGTATCTGCTTTTGCATTTTCAGCCCGCGGCACATGCTTGATTTTGACATGGCAGAACTGCTCCAATAACTGTTGTGCTTTCCGGTAATATGGCAAGAGCTCTTGCTTTCTTATCTTGAATTCAGTCGTCAATTGATTTATGATCAGTTTATAATCCCCGAAGATTTGTAGCATTTTTATCTTCATTTCTTGAGCAATTTCCATTTCGATGATGAGGGCTTTATACTCAGCTTCGTTGTTTGTGCGCGCGGCACCCAACGTGAAGGAGTAAGGTAACAAGTCACCTTGAGGAGTAATGAATATCATCCCAGCACCTGCCCCTGATGCTCAAGAAGCACCGTCAAAATACATCTTCCATGGGCTTTGCAACTCGGCCAACATAACCTGTTCATCAGGAAAATCATCATTAATGGTCTCGCTCTTTGTTACGGGATGTGCTGGCAGGAAATTCGCCATTGCTTGCCCGTTTACCGCTTTTGCTGGCTTATACGTGATCGTATATTCTGAAATTAACAGTATCCATTTGTCCAGTCTTCCTGATAGCATCAGTCTTATCATTAAAAACTTTATCAGATCTACTCTCGAGATTAAAGTTATGTCATCTCTTTTCCAGATTCATTCACCTATGCCAACAAGGCTCCTAACGAATTCTTAGCCACAGCGGCTTCCCTTTTATAGGGCCTGTCAATACCGGCGGCTGCTTCAGTAATTCCTTTATCGAATCGAACGCATTCTGACAGGCATTGTCCCATACAAACTCTATTCCTTTCTTCATTAAATGAGAAAATGGCTGACATCTCCCTGCCAGATTTGAAATGAAACAGCGAATGTACGCCAGCTTTCCTTGTAAACTTTTCAATTCCTTTAATGTCTTTGGAGGTGGCATATCTTGAATGGCTTTAACAAAATCAAGGAATTTTCCTGATGACACCCTAAAAACACATTTAGCTGTATTCATTTTTAGCTGCTTCTTTCTGAGCCGACGGAAGACTAACGCCAGATGTTCGCGATATTCCTGATGATTACCTGACTTGACCACCAAATTGTCCACATAACACTCAACATGCTTGTGCATTATATCTTGGAAGATATTCTGCATTTTCCTCTGATACGTCGCTCCGACATTCTTGAGACCAAATGGCATGACTTTATAATAGTAAATTCCCAGCGAAGTTCTAAACATTGTTGCTTCTTTGTCTTCAGGTGCCATTCTAATCAGATTATAACCTGCATAAAAATCTATGAAGGACATGACAGCATACTGAGTAGTACTATCAATCAGTAATTCGGTTATCCGGAGAGGAAAATCATCTTTCAGGCAAGCTTCATTCAGATCTTTGAAATCAACGCACACCTTGACTTGTCTATTTTTCTTTTTTACTGGGACATTATTCGATATCCACTTGGGATATTTGACCTCCCTAATAAACTTAACTTTTATCAGCTTGCTTACTTCTTCTTCTATCAGAGGAATCAAATCCAGGTGAAATCGCCTTTGCACTTGTTTAACTGACCTTTTCTCCTTAGAAATATTCAACCACTGCATTGCTACTGACTGTTCCAGAACTGGCATCTCTGCATATGTCCAAGTGAAGACGTCTCTATTTTCTTTAAGAAATTCAACATATTTCTCAGCTTCTTACTCAGGAAGACCGACGCTGATGAATGTGCTCCTTGGCTCTTCTTATGTACCCAAATTTATTTCCTGCAAACTGTCTATCCTTGGCTGCCCCCCATCTTCCATTTTCTTTGGGGCCATTTCAGGATGTTCAACTACTTTAGGATCTATCTCTGATAATTTTTCAACTATAACCATGTTCACCGATGATTCTGCCCCCAATCCTTGAAATTTTCCTCACCTTTTCTGACCAACCCCAATAGGAATCTGGATCCCTTTCCTGTGATTTATGTCGGTGGGTTCTTCATAATCAAAACCCATGCTTTTCATGATCTTCTTGCTTGTCGGGGCTATATTTCTTAAGATCTTATGGTGTCAGCTTCCTGTCATATACATTATTTTCGGCCTCTTCCTCTTTCTTTACTTTTGTGTGAGCGTAAAACTCGATTGGTTCCGGATATTTTGCGCTGGCCTTGACTCGAAATCTTTCCGGAACAGCCGAGAATGGCTTATTCCTTTTAGCATATGGTAATGGCACTGTATAATTGGACTGTAAGATTTTCAACTGTTCGGGGGACAATAATGTTAGCGGCGGCTGCCCCGACTGTCTCAGATGTTTCGGCACAACTCTTCTTTGTTTTCGCAATTTTAGATGATCTTGCCTTTTCTGCTTCCTCTTTCATCACCTTCGCTTAAATATTCCTCCGGGCTTTGCTTTCATCATTCTTTCTCTCTTCTTCTTTAGCGAATCCTTTGTAATAACTTGCATCTACAAAGAAGGCTTCGGCTTCTGTATAAGGTTTTGCATCATCCACTACTTTTACTGTATCCCGTCTTTATAGTACTCGAAACACTGATGCAGCGTAGAGGGCACAATACCGTAATGATGTATCCATGGCCTTCCCAAGAGAAGATTGTATGTTGTCACGGCATTTATGATGTGACAAACAACATCAGTAGTTAACTCTCCTATTTCTAATGTTACTGTAATTTTACCGAGTGCATGTTGCCCATACTAATTGAAGCCCTGTTTCATCATTCCACTGGGGCACAGATCAGAACGACGATAACCTAGTTTACTCAAGATCATCAGAGGTAGCAGATTCATTGCGGATCCATTGTCAAGCATAATCCGTTTAACTTTCTTACCATAGATGTGGCCTTCTATCATCAGTGGTATGTTGTGTCCTGTATCACAAACTAAATTTTCATCAGAGAAGGAGATGACTGGCATGCAGTCTTCTTGTTCTTTGAATTCTTCGCTTTCCATCTCTATAAGCAACGTTTCTCTAACATCGTGATCGGATAGCGCTTGAACTAAACTTTGCCAAAATTCCTCCGACAACTTAAGCGCATCATAAATGCTCAACCGAGCTGGTATGCCTTTCAAGTGACTTACCACATCGTAAGTTACCTTCGTTATCTCACTCTTCTCTTCTCTCTTATCACCATCGTACTGACCTTCAACGGTTTCTTTTCTTGTAACCCCTATTTTCTACTTCGCGGGGCTTACTGTCCTTTTTCTGGACCGTACTGTAATCACTGCTACCTTTCTTGCTGTCTTACAATCTTCTTTCCCTGTTCTTTCTTGAGCCTTTTCCCGGATTGTCAACATAAGCACTGCTACCTTCACATCTCTTTCCCTTTCTTTTCCTATCACTATGTTGCCTCTGTCTATCATCCTTTGTATAATGCATTTCAACGGATAACAATTTTCCATTGGATGTCCCACCAGGCGATGATAGCAGGAGAAATCTCTTTCTCTTGCTCTCGTCGCATCTTCAGGGCGCTTAGGTGCAGGTAATTCTATCGTACCAGCTTTCAGTAGTTGGTTCTTCATAGGGACAACATCTTCTCTATCGAACGCAAACCCTTTGGAGAATTGAGTGATCTAGGCCTTTTTCCACTGAATTTGCTTCTATGCCGGTTTAACTCTTCCTTCTGTTCCGACCTCTTTCCTCCTGAATCTCTCGTCTCTTGACTTCTCTTCTCATGATCTACAGTATTTGCGATCATCCTGCTAGGTCCCCTCCTAGATGTCTCATATTGAAACGCTGGCATCTTCCGAGTCATTAACTCTAAGGCATGGGCTTTAGTGGCCAGGTCACGAAAAGTCTTAATATTGGCACTAGTGAGCCCAAACGTGATTCCTGTTTTCATGGAATTCAGGCACATCTTGACCTGTTCTTTCTCTTCCAGTAGCTGCCTACACGAGGCTCCCAATGTCTTCCATCTGTCTATAAACTTCTCCACTGGTTCCCCTTCTCTCTGCCGTACAGAAGCCAATTCTGTGATGCTGACATCGCGCTCTAAAGAGAAGAAGTTTGACATGAAAGTGTCTTGCATTTGTTCCCAAGTGTGTATCGATCCCGGAGCCAACTAGAATACCACCAAAATGCTTTACTTGACAGAGATGATCCAAACAATCGTAGGTAATATTACAGTATTGTAGAGAAATTCCCCATGCTAGTAATAAAATGCATTAAGTGTTCCTCTGGTAATCCCTCTCCATTAAACTTTTGAAAATCTGGGTGCTTGAAATTAATTGGGAACGGGACATCTTCTAGCTCTCGCGGGTATGGTATTTGATATTTGAACCGGCTAACATTCTCATGCTCCCTCTCTATTCTAACAGCCTCCTCGATGACTTGCCACACTTCTTCTTGTGTTATAGTTCTTACTGCTTGGACAGATCCAAGTGATCCTGCCCCCGGTGGTTGGAAGCCTTCGGTTTGGTGTTCTTGTCCGTTCATGGTGCCCATCATCGGGGGAGCCGCCATCTGAGCCACATTGTGTGTGAGAGTCGATAAAGCTTCTTTGAGATTTGTGCATTCTTCCATCAGTGTTCTCTGTGCTTGTGCTATTTCATTCATATGGTCTTCTGTAGTTGGCACAGTTTCCTGATTTGTTCCGGTCATATGTGTTGTGACTTCTCCACTTCCTGATGAAGCTGTAGTCGGAGTGGGACAGGAATATGCTGATGTGATAGGACTTACGAAGAGAGGAGTCTCATTTGATTTTCCTGTACTTCCACTACCACTGGTCGATCAGGGTGATACAGAAATCGATGAACCTACAAGTAGTGCTTCACCTTTTTGCTCTTTTGTTCACCTAACTCTTGGGGCAACCAAGGCTGGGAAGTCACGCATCGTTAACTATGGAGTTGTTTGCTCGGGATATATCACAAGAGGGGCAAGTTCAGGGTTCTTCTTAGCAATGTTATGCGTTATCGGTCCCCTAACCCTTGTCGAAGGTAAGCTCGTTCTGGGGCTTCTCGCATTTGAGCTCTCGTCCTTTAAGACATTACAACAGTCTAGTCCTTGTGACCTTCCGGTGTTTGAGGCGAAGCAGCACAATCCAACCATTGTTTGAGTTAAGTCATTTTTGTTTGCGGGAGACTGGGTCTTACACCTTAGAGACTGGTCTGGTGCGTATTCCACTATGAATCCGGTTGTAGTGAAATAAAAGTTCACCTTTCTCGTAGATATTGCCATTAGTTATAGTTTGCAATTTGATCTTTTCACCTTCAATACGAAACATAGGATTAAATTATAATTAGTATTCGAAAGATAACGTAATCTATCTAAGAGATGAAGAGGATGATGTTCCCACTGAGAGTCGCCATTTTGGCATCGAAAGACACCAAACTGCAACGAAAGTTTTATAACACTCTTAATGTTAATATCAAATAAGATATCCCCCAACAGAGTCACCATTTTGTTTCGAACAAGAAACAAATGCATTCGATTTGGGGGAAGTATCTTATTTGAACATAAAAGAAAAAGTGTATGAAGAACAATCATTGTTTCATTAATACTGAGTTCATTTATATCCTCTAATATCCCTTGATTCTAAGATAGATCATTTTAAAATACAGGAATTAACAAAGTTCAAATTTCAAATCTTAATATCAAATTCGGCAGCATTTTGACTTGTGCTTTAATCATCTCTCTAGGAGGAATGTTGTACAGGTTTGATCATCTGATCTTCCCTTTTTGAGCTTGTCCCTTATGCAAAAGGAGAACTTGAAGTGATGAAGATCAAACTTGACGATTTTGATAGCATTTCAACCTTTTTCATCATTGGTTGTATAACAGCCTGGTTGCGCGACCCGCGCAACCAACTATTGGTTGCGCGGTCCGCGCAACTAACTTCTCTCCCTTCTCTTACCTTCAACTTCCTCTAGAGCTCTGAACTTCTTCCAAAATTCTTCCGACCCCCAAATGAGAGGGGAGTGGGGTATTTATAGGCCTCCACACGTAGGAACCCTCGATCTTTATGCCATGTAGCCCACCTTGTATCAAATCTAACCATCCATGACAGACTGCTTCTGATCACTTTTGATCTTGGTTGCGTGACCCGGACAACACATGAAGTTGTTTGCGTGACCCGTGCAACCAACTATTTATTGCTCACCTCATCAAGTTATTTCCGCGATCCATGTAACCAACTATTAATTACGCGGTCCGTGCAACCACTTACTATGATACTCAATTTTCTTCTTTCTTTCTCATTTCTTCATTTCTCCTCAAATGTTCTATCCCTTCAATCTTCTTTCATCTTTTTTTGTTCTCCAACATCTGCCTCATATCATAGCTTCATCAATGTTTCTCATGCACACTCCGTCTTCCTTTTACACCATCACCAAACCCAGAGAAGTTGCACAAAATGTGAACTTCTCTGTAGGAACAACCTTGGTGAGCATGTCCTCTAGATTCACATTGGTGTGAATCTTCTCCAGAGTCACGCCTCCTTTTTTAAGCACTTGTCGGATAAAGTGGTAATGAACATCAATGTGTTTAGTATGAGCGTGATAAACAAAATTTTTAGCCAAATTTATAGCTCTTTCGATGTCACAATTAACTAGCACGGCTTCCTACTGAAGCCCCAATTGATTTATCATGCCTCTCAACCAAACACCTTCCTTAAACACTTCTGCCACTTCCATATACTTTGCTTCGGTCATGGAAAGAGCCACTACGGACTAAGCTTCAACATCCAACTGATTACTCCACCCGCTAGAACAAACGAGTATCCCGAAGTTGACTTTATGGAATCCACACTACCTGCGTAGTCTGAATCCACATAGCCTACCAACTTTGCCCATCTTCTCAAAAGTTAAGATGTAGTCTTTTATACCTTGAATGTATCGAAGTAGTCATTTCACCGCTTCCCAATGTTACTTGTCGAGATTTGACATATATCTGCTCACAACACTGATTGCCTATGAAATATCTAGTCTCGTACAGACTATGACATACACTAAACTGCCAACCGCATTCACATGAGACATAACCTTCTTTTCCTCATTTAATTTAGGACATTGTTCTGATGAAAGCTTGAAGTGAGCCACATGGGGAACACTAACAGGCTTTTCCTGGTCCATTCCATACTTGATCAATATATTTTCAAGGTATTCTACTTGTGATAATTAAAGCCTTCTCCTCTTCCTATCTCTATGAATATCTATGCTGAGAACCCTCTTTGCAGCCCTCAGATCTTTCATCTCAAATTTCCCTGATAACCAAGTCTTCAGTATGTTGATTTCAGACATATCGTGACTGGCGATCAACATATCATCAACATATAATACTAAGATGATGAATTTTTTATCACTCAGTGTCTTGTAATAGATACAGTGATCATAGTCACTCCGAATAAATTTTTGACTTAACATGAAATAATCAAATTTTTTATACTACTACCTAGGCGATTATTTCATCCCATACAACGACCTCATTAACCTGTAAACCTTTTCCTCTACCCCTTTAACTTCATAGCTTTCTGGTTGCTTCATGTAAATCTGTTCTTTCAACTCCCCGTGCAGTAATGCAGTTTTTACATCCATCTGTTTCAGCTTAAGATCATATTGGGCAATCAGCACCAATACAAATCTGATAGATACTTGCTTAACCACCAGCGCAAATATATCTGTGAAGTCAATTCCTTCTCTCTAAGTATACCACCTTGCTACCAGCCTCACTTTGTATCTATCATGTTTCCTTTTGAATAATCACTTGCATCTGATCGCTTTTTGGTCCACTGAAAGCTCCATCAGCTCCCAAGTGTGGTTTTTATACAAAAAGTCCATCTCATCGTCCATAGCCGCCTTCCACTTTTCTTTATCAAGCTCATCAAGTATCTCCTGATTAGTAGATGGATCTCCCTCATCTATAATGAGTGCATATGCAATATTAGAGTCGTCTCTATATCTTGCCACTAACTTGCGATCATGCGGTGGGTTTTTTCTCATAGGTGGCTCCTTCACCTACTCCTATACCTCTGTCTTCGCATCTATCTCTGCCTGAGTATCATTTATGTCAATCTGTACATCTATGACCGACCTTTATGGTTCCTCTTTCTCCTCTTGATCATTCTTATGGAATAGGGAGCTTTCATCAAATCTGATATTACAGCTAATAATGACCTTGCATATGACCTTATCGAATAACCTATAACCTTTCACACCAACATCAAAGCTAACAAAGATGTACTTTTTAGCTCTATGGTCTAGCTTATCTCTCTGAACTAACGGTACATGAGAGTAAGCCTTACAACCAAATATGTACAAATCTGAATAATCCATCTTATGCCCACTCCATACTTCCTTTAGAATTTTACATTCAATTGTCGTAGAAGGAGACCAGTTCACCAAGTAGAAAGTCGTGTTAACGGCCTCTGTCCATAGGTCCTTGCCCAACGCAACATTACTTAATATGCATCAGGCCCTCTCCAAGAGAGTTCGATTCATTCGCTCAGCCACAACATTTTATTCGGGCGTATGGCATACCGTGTTGTGCCTAATGATCCCTTCATCCTTGTAATATTCATTAAACTCAGTGGAAGTAAATTTCCCACCATTCGCTTAGCCATACCGTTTTGTTCGGGCGTGTGGCACACTGTGTGGTGCCTAATGATCCCTTCATCCTTGCAATATTCATTAAACTCAGTGGAAGTAAATTTTCCACCATTGTCAGTCCTTAAAACCTTTATTTTCTGACCTGAATATTTTGAAATTGCGGTTAGACCACTACTATTGAAGTATGAATATATGACCAAGGTCCTAGAGGGGGGTGAATAAGACTTTTAAAAAATCTTTAATCCTATTATGTTATAATATCAACCAATTTAATATTAGTTGAGTAGGATTATCAAACAATCAGTCACATTCACATTCTAAAACATTGAGAGATCTAAGTGTAGCATTTTATCAAACATAAATGATGCATAAGTAAGCATTTCAACAATCAATTCAAGTAAGCAAGAATCATCACAAACATCGCGATATGTAGTGGTTCGGCTGCATGCCTACTCCACTCCCGACTGACACACTTCACCCTAGAGTGTGCTTACACTATCCGATGGTTTTAAATTAGGTTAACTATAAACCTTCACAACTTACACAAGGTACTACATAAACAAGACAGATATATCCTACATAAAGAATTGCCTATCCAAGGCAACCATACATGCCTACACAAGGCAATCAATCATGCCTACACAAGACACTATAGATCCTACATAAGGACTCTATATGTATTTTCCCGTCGAAGGCCTTTAAAAAGGTCTTAGCAAGTTTGTGAGATACGACCTGAAACTCAATCCTACACAAGGAAAAGTCTTTAGATTCTATGGACTCTAATGACTTACTTGTAAGTAGGTGAGCCCTGTTTATAGCACATGGGTAAGATAATCTCCCTTGTTGACGAAGGATCTTCATATCCCTTGATCCGCAACAACTGTAGATGCTCCCAATGCAAGTTGTTAGTGTTGAGTCAAGGTATTTAGATGCTCCCAATGCAAGTCATTGGTAGTGTACATGCCCAAGTCTTTGGTGCCATAGCTTAGACTCATTATTCAGAGCCAAGTGGCATCTTGTAGGTAGAACATTCTCACCACTACTTTCAATTACATAGCAGTTTTCACTTGTGCGAAGACCTTTCATAATGAATTTTCATGTAAGGTCTGAGATCTTGCACACATGTTTGGAGAATGTGACCAAGTGTTCTTTGTCACAGATTTGGGAAATACTAAGGAGATTGTGTTTTAATCCTTCTACACAAAGAACATCTTCAATCTTGTGTAATTCAGGGCCAGCTATTGTTCCTTGCCCAATTATCTTGGCGAAGCTCCCATCTCCAAATGTAACCGACCCACCATCAAATTCTGAATAATTACAAAAATGGGTCTAGAGCAACCGCTATCAAGGTACCACTTGGAACTATTACCTGCTTTAAGAGCGGTATGAATTACAAGGCAGTTGTTCTATTTTTTTTACTATCCATTTGATGACAATCTTCTTTGGAGATGATTCTTTGTTTTCACCTTGCGATTATTTAGATCAATTCTCGAGCAACCGAACCAGATTCCCTTGTCTCATCAATTCTTTTGTTTTCCAATTTAGTTGAGCCACCTAATTTATTAACTCCTCCATCCTTTTAGCCATCTTGGGTGGAGTAGGATATTTCCTTCCTTCATTTGGTGTGTGCTTTGAAGGACTCTTTATTCTCTGCATTGTTCTTTCGGTTGGTTTGAATTTACCAGAAAAGTTTAACCCAGAAGTGAAGTGAGACCTACCAAATGTAAGGCATTCAAACTTGTAGTGTCCCAAATCTCCACATGAATGACAAATAGGAGTGTTTCGTGTGTTACTTCTGGATGCAACAGTTTCCTTAGTCAAAAGTGGTGCAGGGAAGTAGCTTGATTTGCAAATTTCATACCCTAAGCCTCTCCTATCCTTCTGATTTCTTCCCATTCTTAGAAGTCTCTCTAGTTTTTCATTACTTTGGGAGAACCTATGACTAAGTTCAACAGATTGTTTTAATATTTCTGTATCTAATCTTAGTTTATGATTTTCACTCTTTAGACGTATATTTTCAGATTCTAAATGTTCAATCTATTGTTTAATTTTTATATCTCAGAATTGAGGAATGTTGTTGTCCTTTCAAGCTTGTCATTGTCAGTATGATATTGCTGAAGATCATATATCAAATGAGTATTTATTTCTAATGTTCCATCTAGATCTTTTTGCAATTGTTTGTTTTTATTTCTAGCAATGCCAAGTTTTTTAAGGACACTAATGCTATGGATTTAAAGTTGATCATAAGCATCATGTATGTTTTCTTTTTCTTATTCTTTTTCTTTCTCATCATCCGAGGAGGGTGCCTCTTTGGCTTGTTGCTCATCTATTACCTCATTGTCCTTTAGATTAGAAATAACTGTGGTGGTTGAGGTCACAAGTATTTTTAAAGACTTTTAGTCTCCATCACTTTCAAAATCGATGGTTTCTGAATTGGAATCATTAGTGTCATCACATGTAGCTGACATAGCCTTTCTTTTTTATTTCTTTGCAAGACATTCAGTGGATAAATGACCATATTTTCGGTAGTTATAACATTGAGGTTCTTTGGAATTTCTAAAAGGTTTGCCTATTTGGCGTTTGTTGTCTGATTGTTTCCCCTTGTTGTTGTATGGTTTTCCACGGTTCTTTTTGAAGAATTTTTTGAACCGTTAAGCCAAGAGAGCCACCTCCTTATCAACATCTTCATTTTCATTTCTTCTTCCTCTATTGTAGTTATGTTTTTAGAGGCTTTGAGAACATTATTTTTGGATTTTGTGGGTGCTTTGAAATGTAGTTTAAAAGTTTGTAAAGAACCAACTAGTTCATCTACTTTCATTTCCTCTATGTTCCTACATTCTTCGATGGTGGTGACTTTGGAGTTAAAACATTCCGGCAAAGATCTCAAAAATTTCATACATATTTTAGGTACTGAAATTTTATCCCCAAGTTCCCCCATGGAGTTACATATGCCATTCAGCCTTATGAAAAACTCCATGAATATCTCACGTTCTTCAATCTTTATGTGCTCAAATTATGATGTCAAGAGCTGTAGTCTTGACATTTTTACTATGTTGGTTCCTTCATGGATTGTTTCTTATAAATCCCATGCTGCTTTTGAGGTTCCACACATACTAATCTAATTGAACACATCTAGTGAAACTCCACAGTAAATAGCATTCATAGCTTTAGCTTCATGCGTTTTATTTTCTTTATCAAATGGAGTTCACTTCTCTTTTAGTTTCAGTTTAGAGATAGTTGTACCGTTTTCGAGTACCACTTGTTCAGTTGGTGGCACATATCCATTCTCAACAATCTCCCAAATGTCATGATCCAAAGACTGTAGAAAATAATACATTCTTGCTTTCCAATAAGCATAATTTGAACCATCAAAGCTAGGAGGGCGAGAGACGGATGGTCCCTCTCCTTTGACCATAATTCCAACTTCAGTTAGGATCTCCTTCTAGGTTGTTAAACCATTCAAAAGGAACCCCCTTTGATACCAATTGAAATTGTGGTTAGATCACTACTATTGAAGTATGAATATACGACTATGGTCCTAGAGGGGGGTGAATGGGACTTTTTAAAAAAATCTTTAATCTTATTATGCTATAATATCTACCAATTTAAGACTAGTTGAGTAGGATTATCAAATAATCATTCACATTCATATTCTAAAACATTAAGAGATCTAAGTGTAGCATTTTATCAAATATAAAGGATGCATAAGTGAGCATTTCAACAATCAATTCAAGTAGGCAAGAATCATCACAAATACAATGATATATAGTGGTTCGGCTATGTGCCTACTCCACTCCCGGCTAACACACTCCACCTTAGAGTGTGCCAGATTACACTATCCGATGGTTTTAAATTAGGTTAACCATAAACCTTCACAACCTACATAAGATACTACCTACACAAGACAAATATATCCTACACAAGGAATTGCCTATCCAAGGCAACCATACATGGCTACATAAGGAAATCAATCGTGCCTACACATGATGCTATAGATCCTACACAAAGACTCTATACATATTCTCCCATCGGAGGCCGGTAAAAAGGTCTTAGTAAGTTTGTGAGATACAACCAAAAACCCAATCCTACATAAGGAAAGGTCTTCAGATTCTATGGACTTTAATGACTTACTTGTAAGTAGGTGAGCCCCGTTTCTAGCACATGGTGAAGATAATCTCCCTTGTTGACGAAGGATATTCAGCTCCCTTGATCCGCAACAACTGTAGATGCCCCTAATGCAAGTCGTCGGAGTTGGGTCAAGGTATTTAGAGGAATCTACTCTAATGAATGTTGCTCTATAAATGACAAGGAGATTCCAGGGTATTATGCATTCAAGAGATTCCAGCACAATGATTTTCCATTAAGTGAGTTGCTGGAGGATCCTTGAATGGTGAAGTTTATTCTCCAATCCAATCCATTGATTCTTCAATGATTGCATTTAAGAAGGGGTTGAAGAACGAACTTATATGAGAAGAAGGATTTATATGGTAGGTAATAATTACACTCTCAGATCTCACTCTTTTTTAAATCCGAACCCAGAAACCAAGCCTCTGAATATAAAGGTAAAATCCCAATGGTAAAAAGACGGGCAGATTCTATTCGCGTTTGATGTCATCAAAGTGTGTTCGATGTCATCGAGTATCAATTCGATGACACTGGGATTTTCACAAAAAATGTTTGAAGCTTGTTGGACAATCTCATTTCATTATTTGATGTCATCGAAGGTGGATCGATGAAATCGAGGAGTCTAGATGATTTTCTTTAAAACACTCTGAACAAGTATAGTCCATATTCGATGTAATCAATCACACCTTCAATGTCATCAAAATTTGAATTTTGATGTCATCGAGTGGAGTTCGATTCCATCGAAGAGTTCATGATTTTTCTAATAGAACTCTCTGGTCAAGTCAGGTTTATATTCGATGTAATCGACCATAGATTCGATGTCATCGAATTTTGACTTTTGATGTCATCGAAAGTGGTTCGAGTCATTAAAGCTTTTAAGTGATTATTCGACCTAAGCTTACTGGACATGAGAGTCTCATTTTTATGTCATCGAGACAGCTTCGATGACATCAAACATGAAAGTTCACTGTCATCGAGGCATGTTCGATGATATGAGAGATGTTTCATTTTCGTTGCTAGATGTTTAAGAGTTCTTCTTCGATGTCTATGTTCAATGTCATCGAAACCTATTCGATGACTTAAGATTTCGGTCCAAAATCTATTTAGCTGCTGGACATCTGAGGACTCTTATTTGATGTCTTTGAGGTACATTTGATGTCATCAAACATGTATGTTCGATGTCATCGAGACCTGTTCGATGACTCGAAGTATGCAGAAAAATTATAAGAATTTTCATATGATTTTCCAACTTAGTTTTCTATTATCTAATCTATGAAACATGATTTCCTTATCATTTTTGGAATAGATTAGAATATTTTAATGGGGATTATTAGCTGAGATGTTTTGGTCATGGGATGTGATGTTTAATTTACCTTTGAAGATCTTAATTCATCTACTTTGTTGAGTCTACATCTTGTAGTCATTTCATGTGGGGCTTACAGGACTGAATGACTTAACCGTCACATTAATTGACAAATAAGGGTAGTTTCATGTTTTTCTACCATTGCCTTCCATTGTTTGAATATAGTGAAAACTTCGGATTTACATTTCATGAAGTAAACCCAAACTTTCTACGAGTAGTTGTCAATGAATGAAACAAATCATGACGACCCCCCAACGGAAACCTCTGTTAATGGCCCCCATACATGAGAGTACACATAATCAAGCACTCCCTTACATGTTTTCTAGATTTAAAAGATAATCTAGATTGTTTACTATATATACAATGCTCATATATATCTAAATCAGAATTCTTAAAAGCTGGAATCAAACAGCGATCGGATAGTACCTTTATGCCCACTCGCTCATGTGGCCCAGACGAGCATGCCACATATGTACAAACATGGAATCTACAATAGCCGCTACTGCTCCACCTGCTGAAGTTCTCTCGATTAACCTGTAAAGGTTTTTATGCCTTTGCGCTCTTATAACCACGAGTGCCCTTTTTGAAACTTTAAGAACACCATTAAGACCAGTGAACTTGCACCCTATAGCCTCAAGCACACTGAGAGAAATCAAACTCTTCTTCATATCAGGAATGTGCCTGACATCAGTCAAGGCACGCTCCATCCCATCAAATATCATGATACTCACCATACCAATAGCCACAACATTATAGGCATTGTCGTTGCCCATAAAGACCTTTCCATCATCGCATTCTCTGTAGCTGGCAAACCAACTTTGATGAGGCATCATGTGATATGATGCTCCTATGTTAAGGATCCACTCATCTATATGATTGTCATGCAAGTGTTCAATCATGGACACAAACAGAACATCACCTCCACTTGTCTCTTCATCAGATGTGACAGGCCTCCCTAGAAGAAGCCTCTAAGTTTTCTTTCTCCACTTTAGGATTTGTACAATCCTTCTTCATGTCTCCAGTCATCTCATAGTGCCAGCACTTTAATTTTCTTTTACCCCTGCCCTTGGATTTAGATCTAGGTCTTGAAGATCTTGTACCTCGATCAGTATTCCTACCTCTTGTAAACAGTGCATCAGAAGATATCCCTATGCCACCGTTTATTTTTCTCATGGCCTTCCCTTGAAGGGTTGAGATAACGGTGTCTACATTCAAGGTTTTATTTTCGGTGCACAATGAGTCCCTGAATGACTCAACAATATACATGCCTAATCTTCATCTTTAACCAGTTCCTCCATATCCAACAACTTACAAATCAATTTATTAAAATTACGGATGTGGGACTCCACATCTCCACCCTCTGCCATCCCAAAGGTGAACAATTGTAGTTTCAAGTGTAGGTGATTCTCAGTAAATTTTTTCACATAAATATCCTTTAACTTTGTCCATAAACCAGCTACAGTTTTCTCCCTCAAAACATTATAGTGAACCTCTCCCTCAAAACTGATCATCTTGATCTTCCATAACTCAAAGTTATTTTCACCTGAGTACTTCTCCATGTCATACCTCGTGTTTCCCATTAATGTTAATCCTTCAGATTCAGGTTGCGCCCCAATGATTGCTTTGATAACACTTGTTGGGAAACGGTGAAATCACATAGAGATGAATCTAGGATAGCAATCAGATAGAACCAACAAACACAAAGGAGAACACAGAGATTTAATATGAAAAACCCTTTCAGAAAAAAACCACTGCACAAACCGATAGGAATTCACTATGAAAGAAGAAATTACAAAGAGAGAAGACTTTCCCTATTCAAACAACCTCAAATCTTACCCTTGCTCCACCCCCTTTTAAAGCCCTAGAACTATTTAGAAACCCATGGAATACATCCCAATCCCATTTACACCCACATTTATAACCTATGGGAGAATCCTAAACAAAATCGAAAACAAATTTCATAGATCCGATGGATCCGCAAAATTCTGCGCAAAACGTTTGATGTCATCGAACATCCTTCGATGTCATCAAAACTTATTCTTCAATGACATCGAAGCTGGTTTGATGGCATCGAACTAACACCCAAACTGTCCAAAGACAAAACCTGATTTTCCATAAAATCTCGATTACATCAATCCAATTTTGATGTTATCGAAGGTTCAATTGAACATCCATCAATGGCATCGAAAAAAGTGCCCAGATAGGTCAACGACCAACTGGAAAAAATTTGAAAAATCTCGATGGGATCGAGCACTGTTCGATGCCATCAAAGGGGACATCGAACAGACTGTCGATGGCATTGATAGACCCTATATTTGACTAGATTTAAGACATCAAATATAACAGTATCAAATAAATGGTTTGTGTTGTTGAAAAAGGCTCAAATTCAACTACTGGAATCCCAACCTATCTTATTGCGATACGTTCGTGAAGTAATTTGATAGTTGAAAAAAGTATAGCGGTTCACATACTCATGCTCCGAACTGCATCCAAGGGACATAACACAAAATTAAAAAGTCCAAAATCTATGACCACTATATATAGTTCACTATCTTGAAACCATATTTATTGATTGAATGATCACATCCTTTGATTAAAGGGCATGTATTTAATGATTCAGATCATTGAATTTTAGGTTGGTTCCTTAAATATCCACTTATCAAAAAGCTATTTACTTAAATCCATGTAATTTTTTATATCTAGTCCTTCTAAATTGGAGCTCATAATGTGGACAATTTAATTTGAATTTCGTATACACCACATGTACAATTTCATAGTGCTTGTGTATGACTGTCACACTCTCCCGGAGGATCAATGTTTCTCGTAATAGGGTTGAATGGGAACCGTTACAGCTACAAGCAACAACCTACAATAGCAGTAGCAATTCTAAAAGAAGAAGAAAGAAGAAAAAAGGGAGGGAGAAGGAAGAAGAAGAGGATATGGCTTATACAAGTTTAAGGAATTCATCCAAGTCACTAAGTTATAATAAAAACTTGGGAAAGCTATCTCCAGTCATGTTTTTTTTATATATAACATCTGCCAGGTATGTCCCAAGTCAACTCAGGTGAGTCTATATCAACTCGTTGACTCACCAACCTTAGTTTAAATTGTAGTAGTATTAGGATGAGTTAGTTGCTTTAAAGATATAAAGTGCACCACAAGTCCCTTACAAGGGGGTATGTATTAACTCTTAACTTAGTGCATTGATTCAAGTATTCTCTAGTTAATATTTCTCTTTTGTTATTTTCTCTGCATTCTTTCTTTCTTTCATTTTTCTTCTACCATAAATGTTAAGGCCCTCCTCTAAGCCTTACTAGTTTGATTTTGTGCATGGAATCAAGGCCTTGTCAGCTGTGAGTACATCAATTATTTTCTTTTAAGTTTTTCCGCTTTCACTTTGTAATAGTTCTCCCCTTCTACAAATTCTTTATTTTGATATTGGTGAGCTTGGTCATGCTAACATCAAGTGTTAAAATATTTCAAATAAAAAAGAAAAGAAAATTTTTTTAAATCTAATAATGCTTGTCGACTCATCTCCATTTGTAAAAAGTATAGTCCAACATTGGAAAGATGAGAGCAAAATTAGCTTATATAAAATCTCTCCACAACATTTATGTGAATGTACTATTCCTAAGCATGATCAAGAGGTGCAGTAGGTTGTAAAAAGTACTGCGTCAAGGAGCCTACTGCACCAACTCAATTGACCAAGAGGTGCAAACTATCTTTAAAAGAGAGAGAGAGAGAGAGAGAGAGAGACTAGTTCCACATATCGTCTCAGCCAAAATATTTGGATTGTACTTCCTATTTGCAACCATTCTGAATGGGTGTGAAATTCAAAAAAAAAAAATCTTTTTATTGTTTTCGAGTTTGTTTTTTGAATTATTTTAATAAGTTTGAGATACTTCTTCACTTGTATTCCTTTTTATTTTATGCTAAGGTCCAAAAGGTGTACACACGGGTTTACAATCATAATAATTATATTTTCTTAACATTTTCTCTAAATAATAGGATTAGGTTAGAGTTATATCACTCTCACTCCAAATTATTTTAATTATAAAATTGTGTCAATCTCTCTAAGGTCTTTCATTTGAAAGTAAGAAGATAATAAGGTATTTGTATCATTGATGATTTTTATATTAGAACTAAATATCAATAGATTGTCTATATATAAGCATACCATAACTGTGGAATCTTTAAATGCAATTGAATAAAGGCATCATTCTCTTCCCATTAAACATTAACCCAGTAGTCATCATGACTTGATTGAATTTTTCATGCCACTGTCAAGAGACTTGTTATTTAAGTCCATATAAGGATTTTAAAAGCCTACACACTTTATTTTCTTGATCTGATTAAACATACCATTTAGGTTGTTTCATATATATATTTCTTCTAGTTTATAATTTAAAAAGACAATCTTTACATCCATTTGGTTTATTAGAAGGCTATTGATTAAAATAATGACAATTAAGATTTGAATTAATGTCATCTTTTACATAGATGAGTATGTATCAAAGCGATTACACCTCTAAAAAAATAGTTGGCTACTAGCATAACCTTATATTTATCAATTAAGCCATCAGCTCTGTGTTTCTTTTTTAATATTTACTTCCAACTTAATTTTTTTCTCCAAAAAGTAGGTCTACTAATTTTCACGTGTTATTAGTCCTAATCGACTCTATCTATTTATAACCGCTTCTTTTTAGAAAATGGCACCATGTCAGGACATAGCCTTTTTGAATGTTATAAGGTCACCTAAAACAGATGAAAGTCATGACCACAGTCCTTTAGCAATCTTAGGCCGTTTACTTCTCCTAACTTTAAGTTCAAACTTAGGTTCTTGTAAGTCTATTTGATATGAGCTAGATGGTTCATCTATTCTAAAATAGGAACCCCTACTAAGATGACTCCACTGTTCTTTAATTTAGATAAAATGTTTTCATAAAACTCCATATATCTAGATTCTGTAACAATGTTGTCATTTATATTTATGAATATATATGCGTTCCTATGAGTTGGATGCCCTATAAGTATATACTAAAGGTTCTGGCTTCTAATTTATGCATTTTGGGATTTATAAGCCTAACATGAGCTAGACAAACCCCATACTCTAACAATACTAATATTTGGTTTTCTTTCTCTCTACAATTCATAGGGTAAATCTAATTGTATGTACTTTATTTAGAATATAACAAGCAAAGAGAAGAGCTTCTCCGCATAAGCTACGAGGAAGACCATAACTAAGTAATATTGTATTTATCATGTTAATCAACATTGTATTTTTACGTTCTACAAATCTATTTTGTTAAGATGAATAGAGAGCACTAACTTCATGGATAATTTCATTATATTCATAGAAGCTATCAAAATCCTTCGAAGTGTATTCGTCACCTTTATTACTTTTTAGGATCATAATTTTTCTGTTCAACTAGTTTTTCATTTCACTTTTAAAAACAATGAATTTAGATAATCCTTCATCATTTGATCTTAACAGATATAGATATGCATATCTGGAATTATCGTTAATGAATGTAATAAAGTATTTCTTACCTCCACTAGTAAGAGATTCTTTAAAATCACATATGTTGGAGTGAATTAGTCTTAGTAACTCATAATTTCTTTTTTTACTAGGAAAGAGTTTTCTGATCACTTTAGACTGTGAACAGTATTCACACTTCTCAAATTCATAGTTTCCTAAAGTGGGAATTATTTCACAAAGAGACATGTTTTTAATGGATAGAACATTTACATACATAATCTACTATTCCCCAAAAAGACATTACACACCATATAAATAAGAGAAGCTTTGTTCACTTCAACATTCACCTTAAAGATGCCGCGTTCATGATACACGTAGCCTTTTCCAACAAATGATCAATTCTTAGTAATAATAATTTGGTTTGGCTCATAAACTTATTTCAAACCAATGTTGCTCAAAAAGTAACTTGAGATCAAATTCTTGCACATGTTTAGTATGTGAAAAACATTGGCTAATGTAATGGCCTTACATGAGGTGAAGAATATCTCAAACTAAATATGACACTATCATTAGTAGTCTAGCTTATGTTATGACTTGCACTAGACTAGAAGGTGCCTTCGCAATAAGCAAGCTAAGTACATATCCTAGTAGTCCGAGTTGCATGCATTCAGATGCAGTTTACAGGGTTTTAAGGTATCTTAAAAGAACGTAGGATCTTGGCATTCATTACCAAAGATTCTTAGGTGTAGTTAAAGGCTACCGTGATGTAGATTGATATTTAGAGACTAGTGATTCCAAATCTACTAGTGACTTTATCTCCACCAAGGCAAGTGGAGCTATTTCATGAAAAATGAAAAAATAGACTTGTATATCTCATTCCATTATGGAATTTGATCTAGTTGTTTTAACAACAACTGGTGAAGAAATTAAATGGATTAAAATTTTATTGATCGATATACATTTCTAAGTAAAACAAATTCCACACATTTCCCTTCACTATGATAGCTTAGCAGTTATAGGAAGAGCCAATAACAAGTGCAATAATGAAATATCTAGACAAATACATCTAAAGCATGATTATGTGAGACAACTATTAAGACTTTTTTTTAGATCCAATGAGAATATAGCGAATCCTTTAATAAAATGTCTATCTAGAAAAAAAAAATCTGAAAAACATCAAAGGAGATGGAACTTAAGCCTATATAAAAATAAGTCACTGAAAACAATAACCTAACCTAAGGACTGGAGATCCCAAGGATTGGGCTCAATGGAAAAAATAAGTTTTCGTGCCTACATGAAATACATTACAAAATTGAGGAAAAATCACTTCTCCGAGTCCCTCTTTATGATGTACGTAATGTTGTTCTCTATAATGGGTTAAGGTTGGGTTCAACCATTAATGAATTTGTAGACTATAAGGTGGGGCGAAACACTCTTGATAAACTCACCTATGTGAATATAGAAATGAGGCTACTTCCTATGAGAATTGAGTTGATTCTTTAGAGCATTCAGAAAAAGGATACATATGGCCGTAAAATGCAGCTCTAAACACCCTTAAAACTTTTAACTATTGTGTGTCTTGTATATGGTTTATACTAAAGAAATTTAGTTCAAGACCTACTTCATTATTTTCTTGTAGTCCAAACACATTTCACTAAATGGGGTTTAAGACAATTCATCACCTTCGTTTATGCACAACAGTGCTTTGTTACGCCAAGGTTTTTTATTAAAAACAAATGAAAGATTAATAAAATATTTTAAATAAAAAAAAAGAAAAGAAAAATAAAATAAAATTAACACATTTTTTAGTTGTCTTGTGCTTGTGTTTTATCTCCTTTTGCAAAAAGTATAGTTCCACATTGGTAAGATGAGAAAATTTAGCCTATATAAAATATCTCCCCATGGCCTTTATGTGAATATGTTAAGCTATGACCAAGCCTATATATGCGCGCAACCCTACCTCAGTGGGGAAATTAGCCCTAAAACCTTTAACTAGGCATGTGCACTCGTGCACACCTCTGTGTACTCATGTGCAATGGGGGATCCAGCTTTTAAGTGGTCTAATCTAGACGCTTTATAGCAGTCTTGATAGGCCTTGGTTTTGTCATTTTTAATTAAATTTCATCAATTATTTTTTAAAACATTTAAATTTAAATTTTGAATTTCTCTTCAATGGTCAAGACATTTCTAACCATTTTTCATATGCACTTTGATGTGGCCCATTAAATCAAACAATTTCCATTGTGAGCAATGGGTCCATTAGCTCATCAAATGCCTCTAGTAATGTTTAGAACCGCTTGACGATCTCGTGGTTAAGAACCTTATGAAAATGGTCACACTTTGGGTCTATAAAAGGGCATTCTCTGGTTTGCTTTAGTGACACTATGCTCATAGCAACATCATCTTACACAACAATCAGTAAGAACGAAGAAATTGTTTTCAAGGTTTTCCCCATTTTCTTTCTTTCTTGGGTGTCACGTCCCAAACTCAGAAATCAGGGTCACAAAATTTCTCATTGCCAAATTCGGTGTCGACAGCCTCCGTAGTACCCCATTCTCAGCTCCCAGCGTCCATACACCAGGTTCTGATCCTGGGATCCTATAAGGAGGATTTTCTAACGTATGTTTGTCTCATAAGAAGCATAACCATAAAAATACCCAAATCACAAAGGCAACATCATCGTCACATATCTACTAATATAAACATTTGAATACAATGCTGAAGGGGAAATACATATGTCAAAAATCAAAGCTCCAGAAGACGTTGCGTACTCTAAGCTCCACTTTACTACAAATTAACGCCACCTGCATGCATCTATCATGCATAAGCTTATAGAAAGATTAGAGGGTGGTGAAAGTGTGTGCACAAGATAAGTGTCAAATAAGCAATATCAGAGTAATCAGAGTAAGCGAAAATACTGACAAGCCCATAAATCATACAATATCAGAATAATGCGAAAACATACTGATAAGCCCATAAATACCATCAACCTTATCCAGGCTATGCGTTGCAGAAATATAATAAAAATAATATCATATACTGATGAAGTAATGTAGATCAACTATGCAATACAAAGATAGCAAGCCAAATATCAGATGTTAATGATGCAATGCAATATGCAAATCCTGATGAATCCACGAATACTGTCAGTCGTATGTAGGCCGTATAAATGCATAAACATAGTAACCCAAAATGTCATATGCTGCGAATGTAATGTGATATGCGGTGCAAATGGAATGACCATGCTGGAGTGTGAAGTTGGGATGATGGTACGTAGTATTGCAGGCCATGGGGTCCATCATAAGGGACTTCTATCCAAACTAGTCTCATACCTAAATTTGGATAGTCAGACTCAATGTGGTAAACTCCTGATCTTAAGTTAGTCGTGCGCCCCAATTGAAATCCTGACCATTGCAAAGGTACACATAACAAATAGTTGCGCACCACTAACCCGAGTGGATAGTGAATGAATGAATGAATGAGTATGCAACTCCTGCTCAATAAGTCCACATATCAGTACGGTTCCTCTCTAGGATCATCATGGGGTCTAGTACACTCTACATGCAAATCGCCGCCCACTGACGCGCGACCATGCAAGTGGAAGAGACCTCACTATCTGCCTGGCCACTAGTCAGCCAATATCTACCTAGCATGTCTATAGCGGACCCATTCATGAGCTGGTCAAACTCAGCCTAGCTATGCCCCCTACCCTCAGGCGGGTAAGGTCTCCCAACCGACCACAACACAGTGGGAGACACAGCCTCCTGGTATTCGGCACTCGGGCGCTCATGTATCCACTCGGTCTCGACGTAGGGGTATCTCCTGGCCTCGAAGGTTTAGGAATTTTCACCCAGGGACATCTATGGCGCCCGTATGCTAAAACTAAACATTTTTGGTGTCCCATCTGGCCATCCATGACATGCCTGTGGAGGCTATGGCCCTGATGTCGATAGGGTGTACAGTAATCACAACACACAATGTAAGATGCATGAGTCATACAATCCAGTCATGTATCAATCCTACACATACCGTGCGCTCATGTGAGATAACCTTCGCCTATCAAGGAGTCTCATAACAACCTGCCCAATGACATATGCAATGGTCAACCACATCTCATAACAAACATGCAGATGATGCGTATGGGCATGTATCATGATGCTATGCAGTCACATACTCATAATCGGTATCAATAACCGGCATCGACAATCGACCTTGACAATGTGGACATTTAAGCAACATTGTCCCCTAAGGAATGGCCCACATAGAGCCTAACATATAGTGGACCCATGGCCTCACACAAGGGCCAAATATACAACACCATGGGCCTCACTCAAGAGCTTAATACACATCACGATGGGCCTCTCATATGGGCCTAATATACATCACAAAAGGCTCCACTGCATGGCCCTCAAAAGCACCACAATGGGTCTCATGACATAGGCCTTATATACGTCACATTGGGGCTTAAACACGGACTGAATACTCATCACAATGGGCCTCAAATATGGGCCACATATACATCACAATCGGCCTCGACAATCGAAATCAGCTTCGACAATTGGAATCGGAATCGGCCTCGACAAACGGCCTCGACAATCGGACTCAACCTAGACAATCGAAATCGGCCTCAACAATCGAAATTGGCCACGACAATCTGACTTGGCCTCAATGATCGAAATCGGCCTCATCAGTCGGACTCGGCCTCAACAATCGGAATTGGCCTTTACAATCTGACTTGGCCTCGACATTTGGAATCGAAATCGGCCTCAACAATCGGAACCAATGATCAGTATTGACAATCGGCACTGAAAATTAGCATCGATAATTGACACCGATAATCAACATAAAAATAAGGCGGGGTTCATAGATGAACAGTCGATCAACCATAATACAAAGATCGACCCTCGACTATGGTTATATCAAATCTAATAGTGCGAAACCATCCGTCTATGTTGAATAGGGCCCACTGATTAGGGTTAACCCACAAGAGAATGATAAAAAGAGACTATCAAGGCCTAAGGGAAGGTCACAATGTGGACATTCAACCATCATTGCCCATCAATGTGGTCATTTAACCAACATTGCTCCCACGGAGTATCCCACATAGAGCCATACGTATAGTGGGCCCATGGCCTCACACAAGTGCCTAATATACATCGTCATGAGCCTCACTCAAGGGCCTCACATGTATCACAATGGACCATGCCCATGGGCCTCAAATACATCACAATGGGCCTCGCCCATAGGCCTCAAATACATCACATTGGGTCTCGCCCACGGACCTCGAATATATCACATTGGTCCTTGCCCACGAGCCTCAAATACATCACATTGGGCCTCGCCCACGGGTTGGAAATACGTCTTATTGGGCCACGTCAATGGGCCGCACCAATGGGCCTCATATACATCGAGTCAGCCATGTGAATGGGCCACAAATACATCCGAGTGGGCCTCATGGACGGGCCACGAATACATTAAGGTGGGCCTTATGGATGGGCCACAAATACATCCGGGTGGGCCTCATGGATGGGCCATAAATACATTAAGGTAGGGCCCACCATAACATTTATTTTCTATCTAATCTGTTCATAAGGTCACAAATGCCTGAATTAAGGGGGGGGGAAACAAATCTCATACTGATCCAAAACTTCTGCACTCTCAAAAGGGGTTCCAATGGTAAACGTTCAACTCACCACCGTTTACTGCAGTGTGGTCCACTTGATAAACAGCATGGATAAAGTATATATATCATGGAGTGGCCCATGCAGCACCGTCCAGATGGACGGTGTGCATATACAGCACATATATCAAGGAGGGCCCCACCCAACAAAACATCCAGATGGACGCTGGGTGGAACACATACATCAGATGGCCCACAAAACTTACTGACATTAATACAGGTGGGACCCACAGAATTGGATGGCGTGGATGAAATACATTCATTAAAGGTGGGTCACACGTATGGAACCCACCGTTCTCCCCTTCAAACGGTCCAGCAGCAACGTTGCTACTGGACGTCCCAAGAATAGACGGTCTGGATGGCCAGTCCTCAAGGTGGGCCTTGTATCTGGCCAAATAGGATGGACGGTTTGGATGTATCACATACATCAATGGTGGGTCCACGTCCTTGGACAGTGGACGGTACTGGATCACATTCATCATGGTGGAGCCTACTCGAACAGCAGGTGGGTCCCACTATCCAGATATGGATGGTGGATGAAACATGTACGTTAAAGGGGCGCCACCGTCCAGATGAATGGACGGTGGATAATACACATACATTAAAGGGGCCCCACTGTCCAGAGGAATGGATGGTGAATAATACACCCACGCCAGTGGGTCCCACCATCTGAAAAGGTTGGACAGTGTGGATAATTCCATACATCAAGGTGGGCCCCATATAATATATATATATATATATATATATTTCTTTTGTTTTGCAGATCAAAAGCATCCAGCGTCCAGTGATGGACGGCTGGATGAAATACATGCATGAAGTGGCCCACCATCCATGGATTGAACGATGTAGATGCAACGCATCATGATAAGGTGGGCCCCACACGTGACCACAGCAGCTAAATAGCTGGTTTGCACCAGCCAATCACATCCAGATGAATGGACAGTTTGAATACAACACATGTATCACGTGGTACCAGCGTCCATGGATTAGACGGTGTAGAATTAAACATGCATCATGATGGCCCACCGTCCAGGCCTGTTGGACGGTGTAGACTAAAACGTACATCATGGTGGCCCGTATAACAGTGGACGGCGTGGATCTCACACACTATGAGAGGTGGATCCCACAAACTACTGCCATCAGCAGCAGCTAAATAGATGCACGACATGGATGAAACCCTCATCACGGTGGGTCACATCCTGAACGGACGGTCCAGAAACACCACATACCTCATTATGACCCACAGACCTTATTGACGGTGTACAGCAGTAATAGGAGGTAGGGTTTACAAGGGTGGACGGTCTGGATGATGAGACCCCACTTGCTGATGTTACCAGCAGCATCTGTGCTGCATGGGACCCACCGTCTAGGGTTTGGACGATGTGGATCCATCACGCATCCAGGTGGGTTCACACATGAGTGGCCCACAGAGTTTTGGATTGGCTGATATTTGTGTTTCCACTCATCCAGGCCTATCCTCAATGGACAGCTAGGTGGGCCCTGATAGACATGGCAGTGGTGCGGGCCCCGTTTAGTGGACAGCTTTGATAACATACATGCATCATCGGGTGGGCCACACATCAAAAGGAGAGAGAGAAAAAAAAATGGGAGGGACCCCGCCACTATAGGCCCCTCCTTGATACAAAATATACATCAAGATAGGCCCCACCACATGTGGGCCCTCAAATCACAAAATCAACGGTAGAAAATCATAAAAAAAATCACCCACCATTCGATCTTCTTAGTTCGATGGAATCCCTAGCTCCTTGGCTTTGACTTTGACGGAGGATGATGAACAATGAAGGGTGGAGATGAGAGATGGGGAGGTGGGAAGTAGGCCACACAAAGCTCTCTCATGGAGCTCTCATGCCTTGGACGGTTGGGTTGCTTGGAGAATGAGAGAGAGAGAGATATGAGAGAGAGAGGTTGTAAGAGAGAGAGAGAGATGGGTGAGTGATGGGAGAGTTGACTTTAGGGATGGGTGTTGTACTTGGGGATGGCTGTGAGTGATGGGAGTGATGTGTACTAGATTGATGTGATTGATAGGATTGATGCGATGTTTTCTAGGGATTGCAACGTACGGCGTTTATCCTCGAACTGAATGCGGGCCCACATCTCCTGGCTTGAGTATCGCCTCGGCACGTAATACGCGGCGACGGTACGGTCGCTAGGGTACAAATCTCGAGTCGAACCGATGCTGATATACGGAACACAATTCAGGATCATGCACAAACGCCGATAACAGATTGCGAGTCACCGGGATTCGACCAGAAGGACCGCGGAGGCATATAGAACGGTACGGGCTAGGATATGGGTCTCACATTGGGCATATAGCAGTATTTAGTGTTGGGTGTTGGATTCATCCTCGGCTTGTGCATGTCATAGATAACCCAGGCATTGTATCCTAGAGGTAGCTTGTCAAAAAGCCTACTACACCAGTACAATTGACTGAGGGGCACAAACTATCTTAAAGAAAGTGACTAGGTCTAAGCTTCATCTTGGCTAAAATATTTGGATTATACTTCCTCTATGCAACCATTCTGAACTGGTTTGAAGTTCTAAACTTTTCCATTTTTATTCTTTTCGAGTTTATTTCCTGGATTATTCTAATATCAATTGATATCATTTATAAAGTCTTTATAATAAAGGATTATGAAAATTAGGGAGTGCGAATTCAAAGCTAGTTGATAGACAGGGCCTTTGGAATATCATTGATGGTCACGGTTCCAAACTAGTAGATGGTTAAATAAGGCTTATAAATTTGAAGATGAATAATGCAAAGGCTCTAATACAATCCAAATTCATGTAGAACATATATATGCTTTTAATGTATTAGAGAAATTAACTCTATAAAGAAGTATAAAATCATTGGCCATCGTGCATGAAAAAGCAAGCAGGCTAAGAAGTCATTCTTGGAATTAAAATTGAGGTCAATCAAGCAGCATAATGACTCATGGAAATTTTTTCTTTAAAAGTAAATTATATAGGTGAACAGATGGAAGGTATTAACATCATGATGGAAAACAACACTCAAACAGTATTCATCTCGAAAAACCTATGAATCAAATTTAATGCTATGATAAATTTTCTTTAATAGAATAAACTACTTATGTAGGAAGCAATGAGTATGTTACTATAAAAAGAAGCACTTATAAGAAGGAGAAGGTTGAAGGACTAAAGTAATTTTAAAAGGTGAAAACAAGCAATTTCTATAATACTATTCTTCATTTATTTCTTAGCATTTTTAATTTTCTTACTACTTTTTAGTGTGAAATATGTCAGTTGTTCATGCACATCTATAGTTCTTATTCTTCATGTGTAAGTAAATCTTTTATACCTTTTTCTTTAATTCAATCAAATGAATGGGGACTTGCACCTATAGCATTTATATTTGCATATTGGTAGTTTATATCTTTTATTGATGATTAATATAAGTTTACTCAGTTGTATTTGACAAAAAATAGGTTGATGATTCCCTCCATTATCCAAATCTATATTAAAGATATTCATAATTAGTTTGGATGCGTCATTAAAACATCTAAAGTTCATAATGCCAAAGAAAATGCCTATAATGAGCTACAATATATTTTTCCAACATGAGTGCCGAGTTTCAGGCAACATGTATTTACACCACTCAATATAATAGGGTAGTCGAGCAAAAAATTGGACACTTAATAGAGGTAACTTGATCTATAACAAGTCGGATAATGCTTCCCTATATCTATTATGATGAAGCAGTCATTACTGCTACCTATGTGATCAATTGGATTTACTTGTTTTAACTTTTGGAATAAGTTGTCATCTTAAACTCTTAAAAGTTGATTCAAAATTGTTCGTGCTACCACCTAATGTGTTTAGATGTGTTTGTTTGTTCACATAGTCAATCTTACCTACAATAAGCTTTTGCCTATATATGTGAAATACATCTTTTTTAAGTACTCACCTATTAAAAAAGGATACAAGTGTTATTGTTTGGTTACTAAACACCAACATGTTTCTCAAAATGTTTTCCTTTTTCAGGACCTTCCATATTTTTTAGAGATGTCCTCAAACTGTTCTAAGTAAAATTATGCCTCTTCATGATGCTACTCCCAGTGAGAAGGATGACTCCATGGTCTCTAATTGACACCAATTTGACTATTCTACTGTAGCTCTTAATGTTTCTAGCTCGTCTCCTGACCTTTTATTGTTCATAGAACTCTAGTAAACTTTGTCACTTCAGCATAGAATCGTTCTACCTCTCCATATCATATTTGTCACTTTGAATGGTATAATAGTTTGCCTCCATCTTTCTGCACATGTATTTAATGTCTCTTCTATTTCTATCTTTTTTCCAATGACAATTGAAATTGCATGTATTATCTATCATGGCATTGTTTGTACCATATTCGACCGGATCCCGTTTCGATCAAATTCGTGTGGATTAAGGTTAACGGTTGAAAGATTACAATAAGAATATGCGACCGAATTTCAAGAGATTGATATCACATGCCTTGCACATGATAAATAATCATTAACGTGCGAACGAGTTCAAGTAACCAAACAATTACTTAGTCAATGGTCAAGTTATTATGAATGCTAAACAAGGGTCAAATATTCAGAAAATGCTAGATCGTGGGAAGAATCTGGAAGCAGAACAATGGTAGAAATGGTTGTGGTAACCATCAGATTGTGAGAAGGATCCAGAATGGCTGGATCAGAGCTATATATAGAAGAAGATTTTAACAAGAAAAATCATCTTACACCAACCCAAACAAATCAATTAGCTTTTATTATCTTTCAACTATCTTGTCAAATTTACATTCTATAGTGTGATCGCGACTTTTATCAAGTAATTCCTTCCCTTAGAATAATCGTTTACTTATAGCATATATTTGTTTTCTTTAGCATAACTCGTAGCATAAATATAGTAGTTATGGCTGTAATTTGAGTATTAGCGGTCGAGTTCCAATTATTGTTTCACGTTCTACTCTTTATGCATTAAGAAAGTCCTTTCGTATGGAAGGCAAGGAGAAACCCATCATTAGAGGACGAACCCCACCCTTTGACTATCGCCTGATCCATTTACACTTTGAGCGAGCAGTAGAATAGGTGACTGATCTCCTCATACATTGGTCATACCTAGTGTCTACCTACTTTGGCGGTCGGGGTCATTGTTGTTCGGTTTGAATTGGAACCACAATCCCAACTCTAGCACGGCCACGCACCTGTCACCCATGTTAGAAAGAGGAATGTTGAAACAATGACAAACAATTTTTTGGCATGCCCAATGGGACCCTATTATAGGTCACCGATTCAATCATTGCCAGAATGCAATGGAGAAGTGGTAGAATTGCCAGGAACGAACCTGCAACGCCAACTGCACCACCCCTAGTGGATGACGCGTAGGTTCAGGCATCTCCAAGTGAAATTAATTTGAACATTAATCCAATCAGAGACCAAGTATGGCAGTCAATGGCTTACCCCATTCTTCCAGATGAGGTATCAATGGTATTAAAAGATGCGCATATAAGCACCCAGTTGGTGTAGGAAAATGCAAGGATTCAAGAGAAACAGTTCCGTCAACAGACTGAGACTACTAGCCGTTATATGGCCAATCAGACCAAGGTCATGCAGTGATTGTTAGCCGTTGTGACAGAGCGAGCACAGCCTACACAGCAAAATATCGTAATGTTGTCCCTTTCCAGCCGACACCATCATTGCAGCGTAATACGTCACCTACTCCTCAGGAAGTGAGAATTCCCCCGCCTCCTACAGAGGTCAGGCGACTAAAGCAGGCATCTAGAAATTGTGATAATAGAAATCAAGGACTGCTAATGAGATTCTACCGTCGACAAGGTCATAAGTTCAAGAGAATGTTAATAGATTTTGTCCGGATCATCTGCCAGCCATGGAACCTCATCAAGTGGATCGCGACTAGATATTACAACTAGTGCAGGAAGTTATAGGCCAGATATTAGGTTGTAATGCCATTCCTACTTATCATAAACCATACCTAGAATGGGTAGATCATCTACTTCCCTTGTTAAGGAATTATCGACCAGATTTCGCCCTATTTTCAGGAGAGCACAGTCAATCAACTATTGAACAAGTTGGCCGATTCACCATGCAATGTGGTGAACTAGCCAATAATGATTATTATAAATTATAATTATTCAATCATTCGTTAACTTTGTGACCTTCACATGGTATTCTAATTTGTTGCCGGATTCAGTACATAGCTAGCAATAATTGGAAGAAAGGTTTCATGATCAATTCTTTTCTAAGAATAAAGCCATCATTATGGCTGATCTCGTACGATTTCGGCAATTGCCAGGTGAATCATGTGAAAGCTATATCATGCAATTTAAGCGAGCAAAGAGTCGTTGTAAGGTGGTTATGACCGAAATTGAATTTGTGCAACTTGCATAAGACGGTTTGGAATACAAGCTCTGTAACAAAATTTGTAAGCACGAAGTTTGCTGATTTATACGACCTCACTAAGAAGGTCTCTCGATATGAAGAATTGCTTCAAGAAGGGGCTAAGCAAGCAAACTCATCAATTGAAACATATTAAAATGATCCTAATTATGAAATTGCAATCGCCGAAGTAGTGGCTAAAAAACCACTAGTTTGCTTGGCCTTCGTCAAGGCAGAGTTGGCCACCCCATCAACCCAACAGACCCAAAAGGTATACTACCTTTGATATTACTCGAACTGAGGAAATCTTTATCTTCATGTTAGAAATGAAGTTCATCAAGGTTCCTATTAATCACAAAGTACCTTCGGCTAAGGAACTCATAAAGGTTGACTATTGTAAATGGCATGGGTCTCATTCCCATTCCACTAACAAGTGCATCATTTTCAGGAATTTGATTCAGGAATATATCAACCACGAATTGCTAAAATTTGTGAAAAATAAAAAGAAGTCATGTTGATTGATACCAATCCATTCCCAGCCAGCATGGAAATAAATACGATCACATCCGAGGGATCGACCTCGACCAAAAGTAATTACAATAATGGACACCTCATTATCGAGACGCATATGGGCATAAGAACCATCGGTTATGCGACCATTGTGCGTAAAAGATTCCTTGGCATCTTAAGGACCATCCCAGAGGTCACGACCATAGTAGCATCGAGGTTGTCAGTGGCTAGAGCAATTGATATCTGAGCACCGACCGGATTAGAGATTATCTTCAATACGAGTGGTCAAGCCTCCTGCTATGCAGGAAGAGGTATGGAAGTGGCTTACACATCCAAAATTTCTCATGGTTCAAGAAAATATGACCAGGACACAGAAGCAATGGTTGCAGAGAAATGGGGCCGCACTGAGAAGAAAAAAAAAAGAAGAAGAAAACAAAGTTCATCTTCAACCAGAACCCAAGCTACCTTGCCCATTTTGGCGAGTTCCTTGCTTGGAGGAGTAGATAGCTGTAAATGGGGTCGAACCAATTGCTCTGCCTACCGATCAAGATAATGGAGCTATCCTCAAAAATGCCGAAGCGACAGGCAAATTTAAAGAAGAAGATGATACTGGTAACTTTTCTAATTACTTTAGTGAGGATTAGTTCCCAACAGAAGAATGGTTACTCGGTGAATTCACAACTCCTATAGATGAGCAAGAGGCTATGGCAAACGACTCACCAATTGAACTCACAAAAAACACAACCCCTGTTCAAAATGATGAAATCAAGTCTGATACACTAGGGGGCAAGGTTTTGGTAATAGTATTGTCTTTGGTTCACTGCCACTAATAGTATTTCATTGTTATATGGTGCTTACTTTGCAGTCCAATTTTCAGGCAAGAACGACTCAACCAAACACAATACCTGCTGATGTGGAAGAACATGCTGCTCTAGTTATCATTCAGTATGCTTCCTTCCCCTATGATGAAGGGAAACAAGACAAGGTATTGCACATCAATACAGTCACTATGGCGACTGATGGAGGTACCGACAGAGTAATTATCAATAGACCCACTATTGATATGACACAGCACCTTAAGCTGTTATATATTTCAGCTCATTTAGATGAATGTCCCATAACCAAAATTTTAGTAGATAACAGATGTTAGACCCATAACCTAGTATCCATTTCATTTTATTAGGTCATGCGGTCCTTCCGGTTCAATTCTGATGACCCACGACCTATAGATAACATTTCGATCATCCTTAAGTTCTGCCCCGTAAACCCGAAACCTATGCCTTTGTGACCGCATCGTCATCGCGGTCGTGTGCCAATCTAAGTAGTAGATCAAAAGATGTATCCCATGCAATATTAGACCATTGGTCATGATGTGGGACCCACCTTGTGCTTGTGCATGTTTTCCTAGATGGACCCACCCTAGTTTCATCATTACTATAAGAGGTACCTAGCTACCTAGCCTATAGCCCTAGCCTAGCTAGCTAGCTATGGATTTTCTTCCCCAAAAGTCATCATGAGTTTTCTTCCAAAAAAAACAAAAGGCAATGATGGGTTCTCTTACCAAAACCTATCATTACCCTCTTACAACCCAACACTTCCCTTCCTTCTCTCTCATTTCCCTCATTTCTCTCCTCTAGCAAACCAAGAGAGTGACCTTGGATGTCCATGAGAACCAATCCCTCCAGCCCTTTCCAAGCTAGATCTCTCTCAATCCAACCCTCTAAAGCCCATCCCCACCATTGAAACTACCCCATTGGAGCTAGAGAACCCTAATATAGAAGAAGAAGGATAAGCTTTGAGGTGGGTGCTCTTCTAGATTTAGTTCTTTCATTTTTCTTGCATGGATCCTTCTTTTCATTGCTTAGGAGTGCATAGTACCCACCAATCAATGGTGAAAATTCTACATGACTCCATGAGTGTGGCCAATGGCCCACTTTGTGCATGCATGTTGCCATGATGGGGCCATTCTCCATGGACCCCATCGTGAGATTTTTCCTTTGATTTATAGTTTATTGGGTCATCTAGACCCTAGATCCATGGTGGGGATGGTATCCCCACCTCAGATTTTTTATTGTAGGGCCCATGCATGCATGGGATCCATGTGTATTTATTCATATGGTTGTGATTACTTGAGGACTCATAATGGCAGAGATCTTCTTTCTCTCTCCTTCTCTCTCCCCTTTCTTTGGTTTTTGATGAATGTGGCCCACCTGATGTGTCCATGCTTCCAGACCGTCCAACTATAGGGATGTCCAGGCCCATCATGGTTTGCATGGTTTGGATGGCCATTAGGCCTGATTACATAGTTGTATTAAAAGGAGGCTTTGGTCTGGAGTATGTGTGACCCATCTAGGTGGACCCCACCTTGATGAATCTGAGATAAATCCCCCAATCTATTGTACATTGGGTTGGAATGGACAGTAACATGTTGCTGTCTAGATTTCTAGCCCATTGTTGTATGGTTTTGTATAAAGCTTAAGCCCTGTTTATAGCTCTTCTTTCTCCTTGATTTTTAGGTGTACCTCTGAGGTGTGGACCCCACCTTGATGTATGATGAAACCCATTCCATCCACCCTTCATTGGAGCCCCATGGAGCAAGACCAAGAGGGTTGGACGGTCCAAGTTTCTGGACTGTCCAGCAGTCCTACATGAAGGAAAAACATACATATCAGCTTGATTTTTGGGGATGGTGGGCCACTCATGTGGACCCCACTTGTTTTTCATTCATGGGTGCATGTAATCCACCCATTTTCCCCTTGATTGGGAAGGCCTGGGCCCACTCCATTGGGTGTACAAGATGGGGACAGCAACATTCAAGCAGCAGATTTTTATTTAAAAACCTTGCTGTCCAGATTTTAAGTTTCTGATTGTATGTATTTATGGCTTCTCCCCTTACCTTCCTTGTGACCCACCTTGCTGGGACCCACCTCAATTGTGTGTGGACCATCCGGACCGACCATTTTTGGGGCTACAAGAGCTGGGCCAGCAGTCCACTTGCTAGACATTCTAACTAGGCTGACGTCTAGCAGGGGCTGGCCATCCTTAGCTCTGTAGGCCCACCTTGATGATGTATGTTATCCACGCTATCCTCCCCTTGTGCGGCCAACTTGGACGTGGTCCACCCCCTGGTGCAATGTCCACAAGTGGGGCCCACCTTGGGTTTTAGCACGGCTAACTATCCAGGCCTCCTTGGGACGCCCAGATTGTTTGGGATGCTGCTGGACTTGCAGTTCAGCAGCAAGCCCACTTTGATTTATGTGTTGTACTCTCACCTTCCATCTAGTGGGGCCCACTATGATAATTACAGGTCATCATAAAGTTTATGTTCACTGAGATTTACCATCTGTTGGACCCCATCAGGCCTAGGAAGCTGGGTGGGCAGAATGTCCAGCAAGGCCTTAAAGAAATTTTTGTATGTAGCTAGAAGTTGTGATGCTATGAGGCCCACCAGATTGAGGGTGCTATGTACTCACTTTATATAGGTATTTTCCCATGATTATTAGACCCCATTTGTGCCTTGTGAGGCCCACCATTTATCTGATTATTAAGGACCAGGACAGTCCAGATTTTTGGACGTCCAACAGGCCCAGATGAGTTGGACATCCAGCCTTGAGCCCAGTTTTGTGTATGGGCTACTTACCTATTGTGCTGGACCTTGTGGGCTGATATGTTGCATGTAATTGGATCCTTATTACCCATCTATCTTGACCAGTCTTGGGCTGAATTGTAAGGTCCATCTTGGTAAATCTTGGATATGCCTTACCTATGTATTTGGGCATATGGGCTGCCCATGAGGACCATCATAATACATGTATTCGTTGGCCATGATACTTAGGCCATGGTTTACCCATTGAGCCCACATTGATGTTTGTAGGATTTGGGCCGTTTCTTGAGGCCCATCATGTGGTATGAGATGTTATGGATTGCTGACCATTTTCTTTTCATCGTTATATCCGGGCCTTGGGCCTTGTTTTAGCTAGGTTCCTTGTTAAGCTGCCTTTTGCAGAACAATGGTGGTTAAATGTCTACATTATGAACCCTTCTAGGCCCTTTAACAGGCCCATTCTCATTTATTGGGTCCGTAGTATTGCTTACCTAGACTTTGTGGACTACTCCAAGCCGTTGGGCCCCCATTATTGACTATGCTTCTTCCATACCATGTAGAATCGTCTAAATACCTAGACCTAACTTTGCTAAGAGGAGAGTACAACATCAACACATGTTATGCTTAGTTATCATCATGGTTCATCCCCATGTGCATCATATGTATGCTTGGTTGAGGAGTGATTGATTATGGTATGTGCCATTGGGCAGGCTATTTATGGGACTCCCTGAGTGATGGAGTTGCCCCACATGAGCACGCCATATGCATAGGACCGATGCATGGTTGATTAGTATGATTCATACATCTCGTATTTGCATGGCACGGTTATTATTCGCCCTAACATCGTCAAGGCCGTAGCCTCCACAGGCACATCGTGGATGGCCAGATTTGGACACCGAAAATGCTTGGTTCTAGCACTGTGGGCACGTAGCATGTCCTTGGGTGAAAGTCCCAGAACCTTTTTGGTACCAAGAGATGATGCAACGTCTAGACCGAGTGGAAATATGAGCATCGGTGCCGAATACCATTAGGCCGCGTCTCCCACTGTGTCATGGTTGGTTGGAAGGGGGTGTGGCCTTACCTGCCCAAGTGAGGGAGATATAAGCTAGGTTGAGTTTGACCAGCTCGTAAATGGGTCCGCTATCGTCAAGCCGAGTAGGTATTGGTAGATTACTGGCAAAGAGTGAGGTCTCTTCCGCTCGATGGGTTGTGCAACTAGGGAGGTGGTAGTCAGTGTGCAGTGTATCTGACCCCGGTGATTTCCCAGAGAGGAACTGTACTAATATGTGGACTTGATATGAGACTAGCATGATCGCATTGCATAGCCTTGGTATGGCTGATGGCATTCCTGCCTTGTATTACATAGCATCGTTACAGCTGGTGGTATTCATGGTCTTACCAGCATATTCCGCATACTCCCGTATACTCTGATATTGCATACTTAGCACCTGTCCTGCACACACTTACACCACCCTCTAAGTTTTCTATAAACTTATGCACGATTGATGCGTGCAGGTGACATTAGGCAGTCGCTGAGCAGGAGCAAGAGCATGCCGCGGAGTTTCTTTTGGAGTTTTATTATAGTCATTGTATCTTTTCCTTTATGCGCTTATATTGTAAAAGTTTTTATTCTTAGTGGATTTTGTGATGATGTTCCTGTGGTTATTATTTGTGGGTTATGATCTTGGTTATGCTGATTATGAAACAGACTTGTGTTACAGAAATCCTCCTTGTAGGATCCCAGGATCGGAACTTGGTAAATGGCTGCCAGGAGCCGAGAATGGGGTACTACCGAGCCTGTCGGCGCTGGATTCGATAATCAGGAATTTTGTGAGCTCAGTTTCTGAGTTTAGGGTGTGACAGGAGTTGGTATCAGAGCATAACCCGAGAATAACTCAGGACAACATCACATATATGCTTCGAGCTTAGGACACTACTTGCCCCGAGTGCATACTCTTTTAATTTGGTTCTCTAATGTCCATCAACCTTGGATATCTTTGTTCTTTCTATAGACCATGCCACCTAGACGAGGCACGAGAGGCACCCGTGGTACCCGAGTGACCCGAGCGCGTCCCGCTCCATCTCTTGAGGATCCTATTCCTGAGGTTCTCATTCCACCTCCAGTTGCTCCCATTCCCCCACCTGAGCCTGTTGTACCTATGCCAGAGGCCCCCGCAGTTCCTATGCCTCCACCTGAGGCCAGTGCAACCCCTACATTCCCTACCATACCCATTGGAGCAGAGCAGTTGCAGTTAATGTTGCGGGCTGTCACAGCCGCCCTCCAGGGGTAGGGTAGACATCCAGTGAAGACTCCAGTGTAAATAGAGCATGTGTGCACAAGCGCTCTTCTATGAGATTTCCGTCAGCATGATCCTCCGTGTTTCCGAGGTGAGTCAGACCCTGCAGCAGCTGAGTTATGACGCTCCGAGTTGGAGAAGATTTTCGAGACCATGTGATACATGACTCATCAGTGAGTCCCATTGGAGGTATTCCTTCTTCAGGGAGAGGCTCAGCATTGGTGAGCATCCGTTTCCCGAGTGGCTAGGCCAGGTTTTGTGTGGACCTGGGAGGACTTCGTGGATCATGTCGTTCAGAAGTTCTTCCCCGAGCATGTTCAGCAGCAGCGTGTATTGGACTTCGAGACGCTTATTCAGGGGGACATGACTGTGTCATAGTATCAGGCATGTTTTGTCACCTTGTCCAGATTTATGACCTATCTTGTGGATGATGAGAGGTAGAAGGGCCACCGTTTCGTGAACGGCTTGCGTCCCACTCTCAGGAGTTGTGTGGTTAGACACCTACTTACAAAGTTCGATCAGGTTATTCAGAGGGCCCTAGTCTACGAGGATAATTGGGCCCTCTTCCAGATGACCCATGACTAAGGAGGAGACCAGAAGAGAAGGTGCACTCCGGTAGCTCCCGTCAGCAGTAGCACTATTGATGTACGGCTTGCCCAGGATTTGAGCACCAGCAGCGCATCCAACATCATCTTTGGGGCATTCACATGTGTTTGCTTTGGTTATTAGTAGGACGAGACATCGTTGGCATGAGTGTCCCCATCCTCAGCAGCAGCAACAGCCGAGGGCACCGTAGCAGTCCCTATATCAGCCTCCACAGCAGCAGCAGTAGCGACCATAGAACCAGGCTCCGAGGCCTTCCCCGCAGTAGCAAAGACAGCAGATTAGGCCGTCGTAGAGGCATCAGCAGTAGTAGAGACCGCAGAGGGGATAGGTACCTACCCCGCCGACCCACAGCAAATTTTATGCCATTCAGTAAGACAGACAGGCACCTCCCCCGCCACCCAGGGCAGATTTTATACCGCTCAACAAGACCCTCAGTCATCAAGAGGGGTAGTCGAGGGTATTCTTCCAGTTTCTGCTTGCATTACACATGTGTTGTTTGATTCTGGAGCATCTAATCCTTTTGTGGTGGAGTTCTGTCGATCGACTGGTCTACCATTGGAGTCCGCTCACGAGGCTTTGACGGTATCGACTCGTTTGAGGAAGACTACAGTATTGGGCTGATTTTGCTCATCTTGCCCTGTTCTAATTGGGGATATCTTTCTGTCAACAGATTTGTTTGTGTTGTCGATGTCCGAGTTTGATGTTATCCTAGGCATGGATTGGCTAGCCGAGTACCGCGTCGTATTATACGGCTCCACAAGGACAGTCACATTTTGTATACCTGGCTTGCCGCTGTTCTAGTTCGTTGTCGAGCCCAGTGGAGAGCCATTGTCTAGTTTAATCCCGTGTTCAGTAGAGGAGTCAGTAGCTGTGTGCATCGATCAGTTGTCAATTGTTTGTGATTTCCTCAACGTGTTTTAGGAGATTCCAAGGTTACTGTCGCGCCGGCAGATTGAGTTCCAGATTAATCTTGTGCCTGGTACCGCACCTATCTCGAAGGCCCCGTATCGTATGGCACCAATGGAGTTACGGGAACTGCATGAGTAGTTGGACGAGTTGTGGGAGTTAAGCTTTATCCGTCCGAGCAGTTCACCATGAGGAGCCTCGGTACTATTCGTAAAGAAGAAGGATGGCTAGTTGAGGCTCTACATAGATTACCGCGAGCTCAACAGGGTCATAATCAAGAACAAGTAGCCACTCCCGAGGATCAACTATTTATTTGATCAGCTATAGGGTGCACAGTTCTTTTCGAATATTGACCTATGGTTCGGCGATCATCAGATTCGGGTCTGAGAGGAGGACATCCAGAAGACAAACTTCCGGATGCACTATGGTCATTTTAAGTTTCAGGTCATGTCCTTCAAACTGACTAATGCATCCCTGTCTTTATGCAGTTGATGAACGAGGTCTTTTAGCCTTACCTCGATCAGTTTGTTGTGATCTTCATCGATGACATTCTGATCTATTCAAGGACTTGTGAGGACCACGAGCGGCATTTACAGATTATTTTGTAAACCCTCCATGCCCACCAGCTCTATGCGAAGTTGGAGAAGTGAGAGTTCTAGTAGGAGGGGGTGAAGTTCCTCGGTCACGTAGTGACGAGGAAGGGTGTCGATGTGGACCCCTCGAAGGTTGATGCAGTGCGTCAGTGGGGCCAGCTCACGAATGCATCCGAGATCCGCAGTTTTCTTAGTCTGGCAGGATATTATCGGTGATTTATTGAGGGATTCTCCTGCATTACAGCACCGTTGACCAGGTTGACTTGAAAGGGCGCCGACTTCGTCTAAAGTGACGCCTATGAGTAGACATTTATGGAGCTGAAGGACTACCTCACGTCCGCTCTTATCCTCACTCTTCCTTCTAGGAGTGATGGATTTATTATTTTTATTAATGCCTCGAGATTAGAATGGGCGTTATCCTGATGCAGCAAGGGAAACCAGTAGCTTATGCGTCGTGCCAGCTCAAGGTCCATGAGCTGAACTACCCCACGCATGATCTGGAGTTGCCAGTAGTTGTCTTCGCACTGAAGGTGTGAAGGCACTATCTTTATGAGGTTAGGTTCAAGCTCTTATCTGACCACAAGAGCTCGAAGTATCTATTTTCTCAGTCGGAGCTAAATATGAGACAGAGGTGCTAGATAGAGCTCCTGAAGGACTACGATTTAAACCTTCAGTACCACCCGGGCAAGGCGAACGTGGTGGCGGATGGGTTCAGCCATCAACCACAAGGATTGGTAGCACAGATGATGGCACGGGAGTGGAAGATGCTCGAGGATGTAGAAGAGTATGACTTCGAGTTTGGTCTGGAGTCTTCCATTGTTCAGCTATCAAGCCTATCGATTCAACCTTCTCTTGTCACAAGGGTAATCGAGGCTTAGTAAACAGATGAGTCATTATAGGGTTATCGAGCAGAGGCTGTATCCGTGGAGCAGTCAGATTGGCAGATTGGTTCTGATGGTGGATTTCATTTTAGAGGCCGATTATGTGTTCCGGACGTGCCAGAATTGCATAGAGATCTAATGACCGAGGCACACTGATCGCGACTTACTATCCACCCGGGCTTCACGAAGATGTATTGCGATATAAGGAGGTAATATTTCTGGTCGAGGATGAAGTGCTAGATTGCCAGCTTTGTGGCCGAGTGTGACACGTGCCAGCATTTCAAGGCCGATTACCAGAGACCCCCTGGTCCCTTGCATCCATTGAGTGTTCCGTTGTGGAAGTGGGAGCACGTATCCACTAATTTTATCATGAGCTTGCCAAGGACTCAGCGTGGTCACGACGCCATCTAGGTTGTCATTGATCGTCTGATGAAGTCGGCGCATTTTATTCTAATTCGTATGACCTAGACATTGGATCGGCTTGCGAAGATATTCATCAAGGAGATTATGAGACTGCACAGCATTCCCGTTTCGATCGTTTCTAATCGAGACCCAAGATTCATGTCTCAGTTTTGGAGGAGCTTCCAGTCAGCTATGGGGTCCATTTTGTAGCTCAGTACCATGTATCATCCGCATACCAATGGGCAGACCAGGAGGGTCAACCAGATTCTTGAGGATATGGTCAGAGCTTACGTGATCAAATTTGTAGGTAGCTGGGATGAGCATCTGTGCCTGGCCGAGTTCGCATACAACAACAGTTATCAAGCGACCATTGGCATGGCTCCTTTTGAGGTATTATATGGCAGACCATGTAGATCTCCTAGTTGTTGGACCGAGGATGGAGAGCGACATCTCCTAAGTCCTGAGCTTGTGCAGCGGTTATCAAAGGTAATCAACATCATCAGGCAGAGGATGCATACAGCTCAGAGCCGGCAGAAGAGTTTTGCTGATTGTCGACGTCATCCCCTGGATTTTGCAGTTGGGGATAGGGTGTATCTCAAGGTCTCACGCATGAAGAGTGTGGTTCGATTTGGAGTAAAGGGCAAGCTTGCATCGAGATTCATAGGACCTTTCAAGATCATTGGGCGCATAAGTACCGTGGCCTACAGGCTTGCCTTACCTGCTGAGTTGTTTGGTACCACAATATTTTTCATGTTTCAATGTTGTGAAAGTGTGGATTAGACATTATTCCTTTGATTGATTGGCAGCCTCTTGAGGTCCACGAGGATGCTTCTTATATTGAGCAATTGATTCGCATCCTTAATCGAAGGAGTAGGTTCTCGGGACCATGGTCATTCCTCTAGTGAAGGTTCAGTGGGGCCGTCATTCTGAGGCAGAGGCGTCTTGGGAGCGCGAAGCTAAGATTAGAGAGCATTATCCCCATTTGTTTGTTGAGTGATTGATTATATTGTGTCATGTATTGCCTTATATTGATTGTTATATATGTGATGATATTTTGTCTTCTTCCTTTGTTTTGTCCTGGTTATAGTAAATTTCGAGGATGAAATTTTTTCTTAGCAAGGGAGACCTGTTAGACCCATAATCTAGTATCCATTCCATTCTATTAGGTCCCGCAGTCCTTGCGATCGAATTCTGGTGACCTGTGACCAATAGGTAGCATTTGCAATTATCCCTAAGTTCCACCCTATAAACCCGAACCAATTCAACCTGAAACCTATACCTTTACGACCGCATCGTCACCGCAGTTCCAACACCACTTCTCATGCGCCAATCCGAGTAGTAGATCAAAAGATGTACCCCGCGCAATATTGACGGTTAGGCATGATGCGGAACCCACCTTGTGCTTGTGCATGTTTTCCTAGATGGACCCACCCTAGTTTCATCATTACCTATGAGAGCTACCTAGCTACTGAGCCTATAGCCCTAGCCTAGCTAGCTAGCTATGGATCTTCTTCCCAAAAAGTCATCATGAGTTTTCTTCCCCAAAAAAAAAAAGAAGCAATGATGGGTTCTCTTACCAAAACCCATCATTACCCTCTTACAACCCATCACTTCCCTTCTTTCTCTCTCATTTCCCTCATTTCTCTCCTCTAGCAAACCAAGAGAGAGACCTTGGACATCCATGAGAACCCATCTCTCCAAACCCTTCTAAGCTAGATCTCTCCCAATCTAACCCTCTAAAGCCCATCCCCACCATTGAAACTATCCCATTGGAGCTAGAGAACCCAAGTATAGAAGAAGAAGGATAAACTTTGAGGTGGGTGCTCTTCTAAGTTTAGTTCTTTCATTTTTCTTGATTAGATCCTTCTTTCCTTTGATTGGGAGTGTGTAGGACCCACCAATCAATGGTGGAGATCCTATATGACTCCATGAGTGTGGTCAATGGCCCAATTTGTGCATGCATGTTGCCATGATGGGGCCATTCTCCATGGACCCCATCATGAGGTTTTTCCTTTGGTCTATAGTTTGTTAGGTCATCTAGACCCAAGATCCATGGTGGGGATTGTATCCCCACCCCAGATTTTTTATTGTAGGGCCCATGCATGCATGAGATCCATGTGGATTTGTTCATATGGTTGTGATTGCTTGAGGAGGATTCATAGTGGCAAAGTCCTCCCTATGGCCGAGATCTTCTTTCTCTCTCCTTCTCTCTCCCCTTTCTTTGGTTTCTGATGTATGTGGCCCACCTGATGTGTCCATGCTTCCAGACAGTCCAGCTGTAGGGACGTCCAAGCCCAAGCTGCTGGGTGTCCAGGCCCATCATGGTTTACATGGTTTGGATGGCCATTAGGCCTGATTATATAGTTGTATTGAAAGGGGGCTTTAGTTTGGAGTATGTGTGACCCATCTAAGTGGACCCCACCTTGATGAATGTAAGATAAATCCCCCAATCTATTGCACATTGGGCTGTAATAGACAACAACATGTTATTGTCTAGATTTCTGGCCCATTGTTGTATAGTTTTGTATAAAGCTTAAGCCCTGTTTATAGCTCTTCTTTCTCCTTGATTTTTGGGTGTACCTTTGAGTTGTGGACCCCACCTTGATGTATGATGAAACCTATTCCATCCACCCTTGATTGGAGCCCCATGGAGCAGGCCTAAGAGGGCTGGACGATCCAAGTTTCTGGACCATCCAGCATCATGCATGAAGGAAAAACATACATATCAACTTGATTTTTTGGGATGGTGGGCCACTCATGTGGACCCCACTTGTTGTTCATTCATGGGTGCATGTAATCCACCCATTTTCCCCTTGATTGGACAGGCCTGGGCCCCACTCCATTAGGTGTATAAGATGGGGATAGCAACATTCTAGCAGCAAATTTTTATTTAAAAACCTAGTTGTCCAAATTTTAAATTTCTGATTGTATGTATTTATGGCTTCTCCCCTTACCTTCCTTGTGACCCACATTGTTGGGACCCACCTCAGGTGTGTGTGGAACATCCGGACCACCCATTTTTTGGGGTGCCAGAGCTGGGCTAGCAACCCACCTGCTGGACATTCCAACTAGGCTGACGTCTAGCAGGGGCTGGCCGTCCCTAGCTCTGTAGGCCCACCTTGATGATGTATGTTATCCACGCTGTCCTCCCCTTGTGTGGCCCACTTGGATGTGGTCCACCCCCTGGTGGGACGTCCACAAGTGGGGCCCAGCTTGGGTGTTAGTAGGGCCAGCCATCCAGGCCCCCTTCGAACGCCCAGACTATTTGGGATGCTGCTGGACTTGCAGTCTAGCAGTAGGCCCACTTTGATTTATGCATTGTACTCTCACCTTCCATCTAGTGGGGCCCACTATGATAATTACGGGCCATCATGAAGTTTATGTTCACTCAGATTTACCATCTGTAGGACCCCAGTAGGCCCACGAAGCTAGGTGGGCTAAATGTCCAGCAAGGCCTTAAAGAAATTTCTGTATGTAGCTGGAAGTTGTGATGTTATGAGGCTGACCAGATTGAGGGTGTTGTGTACTCACTCTATGTAGGTATTTTTCCATGATTATTAGACCTAATTTCTGCCTTGTGAGGCCCACCATTTATCTAATTTCTTAAGGACCAGGACATTCTAGATCTTTGGATGTCCAGCAAACCTAGATGGGTCAGACGTCCAGCCTTGAGCCCAGTTTTGTGTATGGGCTGCTTACCTATTGTGCTAGACCTTGTGGGTTGATATATTGCATGTAATTGGATCCTTATTGCCCATCTATCTTAACCAGTCTTGGGCTAAATTGTAAGGCCCATCTTGGTGAATCTTGGATATGCCTTACCTATGAATTTAGGCATATGGGCTGCTCATGAGGCCCATCATAATGGTGTATTTATTGGCCATGATACTTGGTCCATGGTTTGCCCATTGAGCCCACATTGATGTATGTAGGCTTTGGGCTGTTTCATGAGGCCCATCATGTGGTATGAGATGTTATGGATTGCTGCCCATTTTCTTTTTATGGTTGTATCGGGGCCTTGGGCCTTGTTTTAGCTAGGTTCCTTGTTGGGCTGCCTTCTGGGAAACAATGGTGGTTAAATGTCCACATTATAAACCCCTCTAGGCCCTTTGACAAGCTCAATCTCATTTATTAGGCCCATAGTATTTCTTACCTAGACTTTGTGGGCTACCCCAAACCATTGGGCCCCCACTATTGGTTATGCTTCTTCCATACCATGTAAAATCGTCTGAATACCTAGACCCGACCTTGCTGAGAAGAGAGTACAACATCAATGCATGTTATGCTTAGTTATCATCATGGTCCATCCCCATGTGCATCATATGTATGCTTGGTTGAGGAGTGATTGATTATGTTATGTGCCATTGGGCATGCTGTCTGTGGGACTCCCTGAGTGATGGAGTTACCCCACATGAGTGCGCCGTATGCGCAGGACTGATGCATGGTTAATTGGTATGATTCATGCTTCTCGCATTTGCATGGCACGGCTATTATTCACCCTAGCATCATCGGGGTCGTAGCCGCCACAGGCACATCGTGGATGGCCAGATTTGGACACCGAAAATGCTTGGTTCTAGCACTGTGGGCATATAACATGTCCTTGGGTGAAAGTCCGAGAACTTTTTTGGTACCAAGAGATGATGCAACGTCTAGACTGAGTGGAAACATGAGCGTCAGTGCCGAATACTATTAGGCCATGTCTCTCATTATGTCACGATCGGTTGGAAGGAGGTGTGGCCTTACCTGCCCAAGTGAGGGGGCTATAAGTTAGGTTGAGGTTGACCAGCTCGCAAATAGGTCCACTATTGTTGAGCCGAGTAGGTATTGAAAGACTACAGGTAGATAGTGAGGTCTCTTCCGCTCGCTGGGCTGTGCGGCTAGGGAAGCGGCAGTCAGTGTGGAGTGTATCTGACCCTAGTGATTTCCCAGAGAGGAACTGTACTGATATGTGAAATTGCAGTAAAGACCGCTTTAGTTGATGTCAGAATATGCCAATGTCCTTAAGGGGGGGTGAGTAGGACTTTTTATTAATTTTATAATAGTTAAAACTTATCAATCTAATCCTAACAACAAGCATACATTAGGATTACTCAAGAGTAACTCTACTGGCTTCCAAGCTTATAGAGGATCCAATCACAAACTATTTGAGAGAAGAATAATATGCAAATTAGTTTATGACGGATATGACTGTGCGTGTGTGTGAGATGTGATCTCAGATAATTGAATATGAAAGTATTTAAAGAAATCACATAAGTAAATGTAAGACAATAGCAATCTTAAACACAATCATTTTTATAGTGGTTCGACTACTTGTCTACTCCACTCTCGGCAGACACACTCAACCCTTGAGTGTGCCGGATTTCACTAAGGAGGTTTCCCATGGTTCACCCCAAACCCAGGGTTTTAAATCAGGTTCACCTTTAACCTTTACAACCTACACCTAGGCTGACTGTTTATGCTCTTACGACCAAGGGTCAACACATAGCACCTACTTTTAGGCTCACTGGCCAAGGATCTTTCACAAGACCCTAACTATTTATGCTCTTCACAGAGCAAGGGTCAACACAATGCACCCACCATGTACATTTCCGCCGAAGGCCTCTTAGAAGACTTGCAAAGGGTGAGAAACACCTTAGACCCAATCCTACAAAGGAATGATCACAAGGGTCCTCTGGACTCTAATAACTTACAGATAAGTAGATGAGTCCCTTTTAGCTCATTGTCGAAGATCTCCTCTTTTGTTGATGAAGAGTCTTCTGCTTCCTTGAACCGCAACTCAGAAGATGTACCAATGTATGGCGACGGGTTAGGTCAAGGCTATGATGGAATCCTACTCCTCTAAACATTTTCCTATAAGGAAGATAGAGTGATTCCAATCATCTATGCATTCAAGGCATCCATTTAGGTGGTAGCTGGAGGATCCTTGAATGTGGAAGTTCATTCTCCAATCCACTCTATTGAATATCAATGATGATGATGGATTATATGATGAACTCCCTTGAGAGAAAGGGCTTTGGGTAAATGATCTAAGGTAAAACACTCAAAAGCACTCTCTTCTCTCTACTAACAACTAAAGACAAGTTCTCTATATATAGGCAAAAAGTTTCAACGGATATAAAACAGTCACATTTATGACAGAGTTCGATATCATCGAGCGTATGCTCTCGATTGCATCGACTGGCCGCTCGTTGACATGAACTCAATGTCATACGCTTTTGAAACCTTTTGCCAGCTAGTCGATTTCGAACTCCGATAGTATCGATACAAGGTTCGATTCCTCAACATTTGAAAATGAGAGAGATTTTCTTTGAAATATTTCAGGTCAATAGATATGATCGAGGTACACTCGATATCATTAGAATTTGAATGTCAATGATATCGATAGTCAGGTTGATGCATCGATAAATCCAAAGGATTTTCCAGTCAAGCTTGCTAGACAGTTTATATCCATTCTCGATGCAATTGACTCGGCCTCGATATCATCAATATTTGAATATCGATTATATCGAGTGACCCTCGATCAAAGATAAATTAGCCTGAAATATTTACTGGATATTTGTGAGTCTAAGACCGATATCATAGAAGGCCTTCCGATATCATCGAGATTTGAATTCCGATGATATCGAGTACTTCGATATATCAATGATCTTACAATTTTTCTTAGAAAAAACAAGGACTCATATGCTCTACTGTCGATTTTATCGAGTCAACTTCGATAGACTCGAGATTCGAATATCGATGATATCGATAGGTATATCGATACCTCGATAATTTCGTCCAGATGAGTATGTGGTTGCTAGACATATTTTGTCTTCATTTCAATGATATCGTTTAGTCATCGAGGACATCGACAGTGCATGTTGATAATATCTATCAGTATATCAATAAAATCGACAGAGCTAGAAAACTTAGAGATTTTCTAAATTTTGAAAAAAATTTCTAACTCAAAACCCTATGATGTTCCAATTTGTTTTAAAGGTTTTATTTACCTAGTGTTTTAAGACATAGGGTGTGAGGCTCAGATTTACCTGTGGCGAGTTCGGGCTCACATCCGGTTGAGGCAGACGGTTGATTGATCTTCCTATGGAGCTTATCTGTCTAGTCGACTCAACACTCACGCTAATTGACAAACCAGGGCACTTTCAATATGTGGACTTGATATGAGGACTGGCATGATCACATTGCATATTGCATATGGCATTTGGCTATATAGGCCCTGCATTGCATAGCCTTGGTATGGCTGATGACATTCCTGCCTTGTATTGTATAGCCTCGTTACGGCTGGTGGTATTCATGGTCTTACCAGCATATTCCGCATACTCTGATATTACATACTTGGCACCTGTCCTACACATACTTACACCACCCTCTAAGCTTTCTATAAGCTTATACACAATTGATGCGTGCAGGTGACGCTAGGCAGTAGTTGAGCAGGAGTAGGAGCGTGCTGTAGAGTTTCTTTTGGAGTTTTATTATATCCATTGTATCTTTCCCTTTATACGCTTGTATTGTAAAAGTTTTTATTCTTAGTGGATTTTGTGATGATGTTCCTGTGGTTATTATTTGTGGGTTATGATCTTGGTTATGTTGATTATGAAACAGACTTACGTTACAGAAATCCTCCTTATAGGATCCCAGGATCGGAACCTGGTAAATGGGTGTTAGGAACCGAGAATGGGGTAATACGGAGGTTGTCGGCGTCGAATTCGGCGATCGGGAATTTTGTGAGCCCAGTTTTCAAGTTTGGGGCATGACAACAGAGTTGCAGTGAATTTATTGCTAAAGAGAATGATGGCCAAACTGGGGAAAACCACAGCTGATCTGATCCCTTCCGAGGTAATAGTCAGCAATTTCGCTGGCCATATTACTAACACACATGGTGTTCTACCGGTCAATCTTACAACAGGTACCAAATCTATTTTAGCACCATTCTTTGTGGTGGACACTTTGTCAACCTATAACGCCTTGTTAGGAAGAGATCAGATTCATTCTTTTGCATGTATTCCCTCTTCTCTTCACTAGCTTGTCATATTTTGGAATCAGAATAGGGTTGAGCTCGTATTGGTCGATAATAAGCCCTTTTTGGCCTCATCAAATGCTAATGAAGCTTATTACTATGGCGAAGAGATAGGGCCCATCAGGTTCACTAGGAGAAATAAATATGGATGACCGATAGGTATTTTCGTAAAGAAGAACCTGAGTAGTATCATTTAGGCTATGACGGTCCAGGAAGACGAAACCCAGCCAAAGGGTTTAATCCTCAATCGATCGACCACGAGTTACATCATCGAAGAGTTACCATGATTGTGACAATTAAAGATGTGGTGTGCCTAGCTGAGTTCGCAACTAGGATAAAGAGGCTCAAAGAGAGCTTGGAACAAATTGATGAAGGAAATTTTATAAACTTGGTTGAATTGGACAAATCGGTCGAGGAAGATAGTTTCGATGTGAAATTTTTACTAGAAGAGGTGGAGGAACCTTGACCGTAGGTCTAGGACCCGCTGGATGAAGTAAACTTAGGGACGGATCAGGATTGCATTTATAAGCAATTTGTTACGACCGCCCAAACGTAACAAAATAATAAGGTTGTTGCAAGAATTCACAGACCGTTTTGCATGTGACTATCACGACATGCCATGGTTGGACAGATCTTTGGTTGAGCACAAGTTATTGACCATAGAAGGATATCAACTGCATAAGCAACCACTTAGGAGGATGACGACCAAGGTCACTCTCAAAGTCAAAGAAGAAATCGAATGGCTTTTAAAAGACGGATTTATCCGACCAATCAAATATGCAGAATGGATGTTAAATGTGGTCCCGATAATGAAGAAGAGTACTAGTAAGATCGGGGTGTGTGTAGATTTCAAAAATCTACATCTACGAATATCCCATGCCTATGGCTGACGAGTAATATCGAGCTACTGGGCACGGGATTGTGTCATTTTTGGATGGGCATTCAGGGTATAATCATATATATATATATATATATATATATATATATATAGAGAGAGAGAGAGAGAGAGCCTTGGATGACATACCAAAAATAACAATCCCTTGGGTACTTACTGCTTGGTGGTTATGCCTTTCGATCTAAAAAATGCTGGAGCAACATATCAAAGGGCAATGAGTGCCATTTTTCATGATATGATTTGCCAATTTATGGAAGTCTACATTGACGACGTGGTAGTCAAGTCAGTCGATGTAGAAGATCATTTGGTCCATTTGCGTAAATCTTTCGAGCGAATGTGGGCCCCTAAGTTAGAAATGAACCCAATGAAGTACTCCTTTGGGGTGTTGGCAGGTAATTTTTTGGGATTCCTCGTACATCAGAGAGGAATCAAAATTGATCAGAATAAAGCTCAGGCTGTGATCAATACAAAGTCACCAAGGAATAAGGCTGAGTTACAAAAGTTTTAAGGCCATCTCAATTTCTTACGGTGATTCATATCTAGTTGTGCTGGTAAGACTAATGTCTTTTCTCCATTGTTGAAACTAAAGTAGGGGGATGAATTTTTATGGGAATAAGAACAGCAGCTAGCTTTCGATTAGATTAAGGAATACTTGACGAAGCTGCCCGTGTTAATGTCTCCTATCAAAGGTCAGCCACTTAGGCTATACATAACTGCATCTATAGGATCAATCGGAGCCTTATTAGTGCAATAGAACGATTCGTGAAAGGAGAGAACAATCTATTATCTAAATTGAGTGTTACTCGATGCAGAGACCCGATATTCGTCTATGGAAAAACTATGTCTATATTTATACTTCGCAGCTACTAAGTTAAGACACTACTTGTTGGCCAAAAGGGTGAATGTAATCTCAATTACCGATCTAATCAAATACATGTTGAATCGGCCTATTTTAAGGAGCCAAATTGGTAAATGGGTACTAGCACTGTCCGAATTTAATTTGCACTATGTATCACAAAAAAATGGTGAAGGATAAGGCCATAGTAGAATTCTTGCCTGTCATCTGTCAGACCTTGAGGAACATATTCCTCTCGGTGTTATGGATGCTTATCTCGCACAAGTTGAGCCCTAGAAATTGATCTTTGATGGGTCGAGGACTCATGAGGCATCTGAGGCTGGTATAGTTCTAATTGCTCCCAGTGGGAATCGTAAGAATACGCATTTCAGTTAGAATTTGAGTGTACTAATAATTAGGCCGAATACGAGGCTGTGACAATCATCTTGGAAATATTGTTAGAAATGCGAGTAAAAGCTGTGGTGATCATCAGGGATTCTTAGCTGGTGATAAACCAAATGGCCGGTTCTTTCAAGTGCACTAGTCCATCATTATTACTGTATTATGCAGTGGCCATCCAACTATTAGAGCAATTCGATGACATCCAATTAAAGCACGTTTCCCAAAATTAAAATATAGATGCCAATGAAATTGTACAATTAGCAACAGGATTAGAAGTTTGGAAGGGATCGGCCGGTCAGTCAATCACAGTCCAGAAAAAATCATTACCCTCGATTTTTCAGAGGGAAAGCATAGCAGAGGTCTGTCTAATCGATGCAGAAGAAAATGATTGGAGAGCTCCTCTTATGAGATACTTGCAGAGTCCTCGAACTAGGACTGACAGAAACACAAGAAGATCGGCCATAAATTATGTCATGATTGATGATGAATTATATCTCAAAGGGGTCGATGGGTCCTACTTCGATATTTCTCAAAGAATGAAGAATGACTGTCATGGAAAGGGTCCATAAAGGTGTCTGTGGAGCCCACTAAGCAGGAAGGAAAATGAAACTTGTGCTCAGATGTTATGGATACTTTGGTCAACTGTGTTCGATACACTAAAGGTTGCGAGGCTTGTCAAAGGAATAGGCCGATTCAACACATACCTGCAGCCAAATTGCATCCTATTATAAAGCCTTGGCCATTTCTATGGTGGGCGATTGACATGATTGGGAAGATTCACCCATCTTCAGCTAAGATGGATTCGTTTATTATTGTGGCAACCGACTATTTTACCAAATGGGTTGAAGCGAGATCTATGTGTAAGGTTGGTCAGAAAGATATTATCAATTTCATAAAGACTAAGATAATCCATCATTTTCTATTCCTGAAGCCATTACCAAGGACATAGGAGCAACGTTTATAGCTAAGGAAACAAAATCTATGGCTGAGTAGTATGGAACAAAAATTCTCCATTCAACTCCATATTACGCTTAGGCTAATGGTCAAGCCGAAGCCAGTAACAAGGTGATAAAAAAAATATTTTAAGAAAAATGATACGAGGAAATCCAAGGGCATGGTATCTTAAACTATCTGAGGCTTTGTGGGCCTACAAGGTGTCATCCTGAACTAGCACAGGGGTCAGTCCATTTATGTTGACTTACGGACATGACGCAGTTTTGCCGCTGGAAGTTATGATTCCATCCATGAGAGTTGCCCATCAATCATAGCTAAGTCCGACCAAATTCACAGAGGCGATGTTGGCCGAGCTTGAAGGGATGGACAAGGCTCACGTTAAAGGTTTGAATTCTATCATGGCCAACAAGGCAGCCATACCTCGCGCATACAACAAAAGAGTTAAAGGAAAAGCTTTCAAGGAAGGAGACAATCTAAAAGATTATTCTTCCTATCGATCAGAAAGACCGAGCAATGGGAAAATGGTCCCGCACTTGGGATGAACCATATACCATGAAGCTAGTTTTAAGAGTCGGGGCATATCTCCATAAAGATTTAGACGGTAATATTGCCCCAACACCTATAAATGGCTGATTTCTGAAGCAATACTTTCCACCACTATGGGAAGTCTAGGGATCAGGTTAGGTTAGTTCGATATAGAAAATTACAAGCAAATTGAATAAAAACCCTTAAACTGGGGGTCTAGCTAAACTATTCGAAATAAAGGTTCCCTCACGATGGAGTAGGGAGAATACATACATACATACATACATATATATATATATATAGTTGTTGATTTAAAGAGGGGAGGATCGGACAATCAAGTCACCCCATGGTCCATTTGGTGTGGGCAAAGGCTCAGGCAGTAGCAATTTTTGCATCCCTCACCTAGTCCTTTCTCTCACTCCAGGGTGTTTGCAGACTCACTAGCTCGACCAAAGAACGTTCGATGTGTTGTGCAGCATGCCAACAACGCAGTAAACTGAGATCAAATCTCCGGTCTCACCCATAAATGATAAACTAGAAGAAATATAAACTAGAAGAAGAATCAAAGCATTCCAAAAAAACCACAAGACAAGATATACGTGGAAAAACCCCAAACAAGGGTAAAAAACCACAGGTGCAAACTTTCACTATGAAGAAAACAAGGTTACAAGTAATATACTAACCTTTTCCTTTTGATGTATAGAGAAAACCCTTTGCCCATACTTTAGAATAACTCCCGTTCTACCTAAAAAAGCCCTGGGGACCCCTATTTGTAGTTTAGGTAACTTCCCTTTCGCACCCTTGCGAAAACCGACTCAAAAATTCATAGTCCATGCAAGATCCGGAAACGAATCTGCGTAACCTTGACTGGTTGAGCGAACCCTCGACTAGTCGAGCAAGGGCCTCAACCGATCGAGCACCTTGGACCCCAAAAAACATAGCTTACTAGACTTTGAGTCGAGCCAGTCCTCGACTGGTTGAATGGGCCACTTGACTAGTCGAGCAGGGCATGACTGGTCGAGTGGCTATCTAGATGTGGCTTAACATTTCAACAATCTCTCACTTAGAGACACATCGCCATAAACCTTCTTATTCTTCATTCAGAGTACACCACCTCCCCGTCTTCAAGCCTGAAGACCAATCAAAGCTGAACAGAGCTTCATCTTCTCCTGTGTGACCGCCTTGGTCAGTATATCTGCAGGATTCTCACTTGTATGAATCATCTCCGGAGCAATCGATCCATCTTGCAGTAACGAACGTATGAAGTGATATCTGATGTCAATATGCTTGGTCCTTAATGAATGGCTAAATTCTTAGCTAAGTGTATTGCACTCTGATTGTCACTGTACAGCTTGCAATCTGCTTGCTTCTTACCCAACTCTTCCATTAAACCTTACATCCACACCATCTCCTTGCACGCTTCTATAGTTGCAACATATTCTGCTTCCGTCGTATTGATAGATATTATCTTTTATAACTGAGAGACCCAACTGACTGCAGTACTACCCAAAGTAAAGACATAATATGTAATGCTTTTTCTGTTGTCGATATCTCCTGCCAAATCTGAATCTGCGTAGCCTTATAGCTTAATTTTCGAGCCACCATAGCACAGCCCTATATGCACAGTACCTACCAGGTATTTGAGGATCCACTTCACAGCTTCTCAATGTTCCTTCCCGAGGTTGCTCATGAACCTGCTAACAACTCCCACTGCTTGAGCAATGTCTGGCCTCGTGCTCACCATAGCATATATGATACTCCCAATAGTGACGCGTATGGGACTTTAGCCATGTAGTCTCGTTCCTCCTACATCTTTGCACCTTGCTCCTTAGAAAGCTTGAAGTGGTTGGCTAATGGAGTGCTAACCGGCTTAGCACCTCCCATATTAAATCGATCAAGTACCTTGGCTATATACTCTGCCTGTGACAAAACCAGTTTCTTGTTTTCCCTGTCACGCTTTATCCTCATGCCTAGGATTTGTTTTGCATCTTAAATCCTTCATGATAAATTCTCTAGATAGTTATCTTTTAAGCTCTGAGATGTCCTTCATACTTGAACCGGCCACAAGCATATCATCAATGTACAGAAGAAGGATGATGTACAATGTATCAAACTTCTTCAAATAGCAATAGTGGTCTGCATGACATCTCCTAAAACCGTTTCCCGACATGAAACTGTCGAACTTCTTATACCACTGCCTCAGGGCCTTCTTCAGGCCATATAGTGTAACGTCTTAGAAAAATCCGTACAAAGACCCGAGTACCACCTCAGGTAGAAATTACTAAGGACCAAATCCTTTAGAAAATTAGATAAAAATTTACTAAGTGTTAAACTAGATTAGCTATTAAATTAGTTTGAACTACTTAAAATACGAACTGCAAGACCCAAAACTAGCAGAATTGCTAGCGCTATACTATCTGAAAACATAGGATCAACCTCAAAACCCAGTTGCTCTTGGGAGCATTGCGAAACTCCATATTGGACCTGGACCGCGCGTCGAAAGTCTGATTTTCATGAAACTGTACAACTATGACCACTTTGCTGGGCTTGACAACCACCTCAGAAATCAAGTCCGAATAGTATTCAGAAACGCGCAACTTGAGCCCAGAGCGAAGTGTATGAGAAACGCGAATATCTTTAGAAAATGAACTAAAACTTAAGTGAATTGAGTTGTTCGCTTGCAGGCAAAATCTAAGGTTTCAGATCGTCAGATTCTGACCCAACTACACCCTCAGATCAGGGAAAATTTTCAACACATGTCAGTGTACTTATAGCCCTGATCGAGTACCAGTGACCGTTGAACTGAAATTGGTCCTCCGCGGTCGATCTATAATTCGATCAGACCAAAAACTTAATTTGACCTAGATCCCATGTCAGGGAACTTATTCCTAACTGTATGTAGAAAAGGGGCCTCCAAATGTGCTCCGTTGAACCAAAACAGCTAACTTTTGGCTATAACCTAAGTATACCATGGCCCTGGGGCCATTGAGTTCAGTTTTGGGCCTATATAAGGGCCTTAAACCCTCTCTCTCCCTTCACATTCGAATTTGCAAACCCCAGAGAGAGAAGAGAGAAGAAAGCGAAGGAACGAGAGAGAAAGTGAGAGAGAGTGGGAGATTGTTCTTGGGATTCTTCCCTGCCACTCCACGTGCGTAACCACCATTACCGTATCGCTATTCCAGCGATTCTGACTCCGTACTTGGGTAAGAAATCCTAACCCTAATCTGTTTTAGATATCCAAATAGCTTAGATGGTGAAATAGCTAACTTATTTCATGCTATAGGTTGCCATTGTGCCGTAGACGAAGACTTAGTGTATAAACTGAGTTCATTACGAGTCTACCGGCGTAAGGTGCGGTCTATAAATGTTTAGGTTATGGTTTTCAAGGATTTCAATGTCAGTTAATGATTTATAACTGACTTGAATGCTATCACATGTGCTTAGATACGATGTTTTCCGTATATTACACATATATGTAAATTATGTTGATTTTAATGCATTCTATGTGTTTGTTGAAATGTCTGAATGAATATGGAATTATGACTTGTGCTTGCCATGATTGTTGTATAGGAATGCATTATTGTTGTACGTGTGGCAACTCCTATGTAGAAGGATTTGCTATAATATGTGTTTTAACCAATTTATTACATGCATGTGATATATGTAGTCTAAGTGTTTGATAAAATGCCTGAATAAGACAAATGCTTGTTTAGATGTGTGTAATGAGGGTGTTGAGATGGGATTCTCAATCCCCTTATCTATGGTTATAGTTTCCTTCATGTAACCTATCTTACTACTATACGATATATGGATGAAATGCTTATGTTTGGTTTCATGTGTAGCATGTGTTTGTTGAAATGCTCAAATAAGATTTGTGTTTAGATTTGGTTGTCACATGCTGTCTTGGCTACTAGATGTGAATGTTATTTGTTTGGAGTGTGATTGGGGCTACGATGTAGTTCAGGCAATCGATAATGGTTTACAATCGGTGGCCAAACTGTTTAACCACGACAGATACGCCCGATGAATCTGAGTCGTACGGTGATTATCGACAGTGGATAAGCCACAAGGAGTACATATGCGCTCCATGTTGACTAATTCAATGTACGCTCGTACTAGTCGAGCTTGTCAAGTAACCCGATTGGCCCGATGTATGTTCACCATGTATGGACGTTACTGCTTGAATCTAAGGTACCAAACTTACTAGTGAAGAGCCCGTTTAACCTTAGTACTTCGATCCTTTAAGACTCATGAGCCGGGCATGGTGGTATGGAACACCGTGGTCGAGTTTTCAGCCTACGCTGGGGCGACGAGCCTCCCCATAGTGTCCAATGAGTGACCCAACTCGTGAGCCAAATACGGTGGTATGGGACACTGTATTCGAGATGTTGGCCTACACTAAGGTGACGAGCCTTTCCTATAGTGACCTCAAATATAAAATAAGGCCTATGTTAATGGTGATGACCTCTTCGTAGTAACCTGAACTTTCCTATCCACTGCTCTTTAAAATTAAGGGTGACGTTGCCCTATAACTTACCTATCATATATGATAAGCTAGGCTTGCCGACCCTAGATGGATCATCATTTGGGTAAACGACATAAAGGGAGGTACCTTAGCTTCCCGAACCTGCTATATGAATAAGTCTAATTAAGAACTTGGCTAATCATGTACATGCACCGTATTTGTATGTGCCTTTAGCGTTAGTGTTGAGCACAGAGGAAGGGGTGCATGCCACAATCATAAGATGTTGTCGCAAGAGGGAGTGCAGGTGAGGGCATGCATCATTAATACATACCATCCTTGCATTAATCAGAGTACTTAGGGATGCTTGCTGTATTACTTTATCATTACTGCTTGACTAAATTGATGACATGTTAACCTTTGCCTAATAGCTCCACTGAGTTGATCACTCACTCCCACTCTGGGACGATGTTTTAAAACACCAACCAGACTCTGGTTTAGTTGTAGATGATGGTGATGCTCGCGAGGCGAAGCCTGATTATTATGATGACAAGGAGTTCTCCTACATACAGTTATCAGGCGGGTCTATGTAGGCCAAGCCCTGATCGACGAAAAATTATCAGGATGCTGACTAGATGACCTTTCACATTTTGTATATTTTGGAACTTTATATGTAATCAATTGACCTGGTAACATGAATCATACTCAGGAGACTTACAATCACTTATATGTTTTGTATACTTATCACAGTCTTCCGCTTACGTAAATTAACTATCCCTGAAGTACGATATGCTGTTTTGGTATAATCCCACTCATGTTTAATGCATTAATATGAACAACATTTAATCATCAGTATCTATGTTGCATAAGTGATGTGTTAGAACTCGGGAGTTGAGCTTATGCTCGACCCTCAATTTTCAGGGCGTTACATATAGACTCATCTTCAGTTTACACACCTTGTTCTCCTTTCCTGGTGCCACGTATCCTATCGGTTGATGCATATATCTCTCTTCTTCAAGGTGCCCATGAAGAAAGGCTATCTTAACATCTAGTTGCCCTAGATGTAAGTCCTTTATAGGCACTATACTCAAGACCATGTGAATCGTAGACATTTTACCACAAGTGAAAATATTTCAGTGAAATCGATACCTGCTTTTTATTGAAACTCTTTCACAACCAATCTAACCTTATACCGTTTCGAACCATTATATTCCTCCTTCAGTCTGTAAACCCACTTGTTATGAAGAGATTTCTTTCCCTTAGGTAGAGTGACTAGCTCCCATGTACGATTAGACTCAAGAGAGTCCATCTCATCATCCATAGCCTGCTCCCACTCAACCGGTATATCTGACTATAATGCCTCTTCAAAACACTCTAGTTCCCCATTATCTGTCAGTAGTAGATAATGTAAGGAGGGTGAGTATCGGACCATGGGTCTCCTCTCCCGAGTAGACCTCCTCACAACCGGTGTCTGTGGCTCTGCCTCATAATGATCTTGTGCATGATCATCCTATGGCGCTGTAACACTCGTGTTCGGTAACTCTTCCAACTCTACAAATTCTTTCTCTTCGGCCTTATTTTCCTGCACATTGTCACTATACATCACTTTTTCATTGAAGACTACATCTTTGCTTCTGATGATTTTCCTATTTTCTGTATCCCAAAACCTATAACCAAAATCATGCTGACCGTAGCCTATAAACGTGCACCTCCTGGACTACAATCCAGCTTGTTTCTGTGCTCTGCATCAATGTGAACATATGAAGTGCAAAGAACACTCTGAGATGTGCAAGGTTCACTTCTTTCCTAGTCCACATTTCTTCTGGTAGCCCACCATCCAATGGTGCTGAGGGACTTCTATTGATGAGATATGTGGCAGTATTCATAGCATCTGCCCAAAAGGTCTTAGGCAATCCTACATGTAACCTCATGATCCTGCCACGCTCAAGGATGGTCCTGTTAATGCGGTCAACCACACCATTCTGCTGCGGTGTCCTTGAAATCATTTTTTAATCTTTGATTCCATTTACTACACCTCAAATCTCTTATCACGGTATTCTCCCCCATTATCAGATCTGAGACATTACTGTTTTACCTGTCTCATTTTCTACTATTACTTTCCACTTCTTAAATACAGCAAATACATCACATTTATGCTTTAAGAAATAAATCCACATTTTTCTACTAGCATCATCAATAAAGGAAACAAAATAACGTGAACCACCAAGAGATGATACCTGTGCCGCTCCCCACACATCAGTGTATACAAGCTCCAACAGATGCGTCTTTGAAGCGAGTCCTGTCTTCTTAAAACTTACCATCTTCTGCTTGCCATACATGCAGTCCTCGCAGAATTTCAAGTCAATAGACTTCAGCCCTGGTAACTTTCCTTTTGACAATAGCACTTTCATCCCCTTCTCACTCATATGTCCCAACCTCTGATGCCATAACTGCCTATTCACTCCAATTGATGCGACTGCGAGTGAACTATACGATCCTGAAGTTACGTACAAAGTATCTTCCTTCTTGCCTCGAGATATCACCAAGACACCCTTTATGATCACTGGTGAATGTCATCACATAACCGGTATCGGCCAACTGCCCCACTAAGATAAAGTTTCGTCTCAAACTCGGTACATATCTGACATCCTTCAATTTCAAAGTCATTTCATCTTTCTGATTTATATGAATGTCTCCCTTTCCAATGATACTGCATGGCTCATCATCACCCAGGTAGACTCTCCTAAAGTTACTTGACACATAATTACGCAAAACTTCCTTACATGAAGTGACATGAAACGAAGCACCCGAGTCTATGACCCAAGACTCATTCCTCACATCAAGAGACAAGATCAACGCCTCTGTGTCACTCTCATCAGATAGATTCACTAAATCCTTCCCGCCTTGAGAGCTTCCTTCTTGTTTCTTAAGCACCTTGCAATCACGTTTCATGTACCCCTTCTTCCCGCAATGCCAACACCCATCTTTGTCTTTCGGTCCCTTAGACTTCTTCCTCGACTTAGAACGTCTGTGTTTGTTGCCTCCTTTGTTCAGCGATCTTTCTCTTCCTTCAACGTTTAGAGCATTCCCTGAATCCCCTGAAACTCCTGATGCCTTTCTTCTAGATTATTCGCTAAGAATTAGATCGGCCACATCATTAAATTTCAACTTTGTCGACCTTGAAGAATTGCTCACAGTAATCACCAAACCATCCAAACTATCTGTCAAACTAGACAGGATCAATAACGCCCTGACCTCATCCTAAAAAATAATGCCAACGGATTCCAACTGGCTCGTGACTGTATTGAACTCGTTTAGATGTTCAGTCATGCTCCCACCATCTGACATCTTCATGTTGAATAGATGTTTCATAAGATGAACCTTGTTGGACACTAAGGGTTTTTCATACATAGTGACTAGGGCTTCCATTAATTCTTTTGTGGTTTTCGCCTTGGATATGTTGAAGGCGACGCTCTTAGACAAAGAGAGTTGGATCGTTCCTAAAGCCTTCCGATCCAATAAAAACCATTCATCATCTGTCATCTTTACTAGTTTCTTCTCTTTTTCTCCTAGAGGAATATAGAGGTCTTTCTGATACAGATAATCCTCCATCTGCATCTTCCAGAAGGCAAGGTTTGAACCATCAAAATTCTCAATTCTAGTCTTCCCTTCTTCCGTCATCACTCCCAATAGAACTAAACCAATAACTTTGATACCAATTGTTGCACAACATGCTAATAACGCAGTGAATTGAGATCCAATCTCCGATCTCACCCACAAACGATAAACAAGAAGAAATATAAACTACAAGAAGAATCAAAGCATTCCAAACAAACCATAAGACAAGATATATGTGGAAAAACCCCAAACAAGGGTAAAAAACCACGAATGCAAACTTCCATTATGAAGAAAATAAGGTTATAAGCAATATACGAACTTTTTCCCTTGGATATATAGAGAAAACCCTTTACTCACACTTTAGAATAACTCTCATTCTACCTAGAAAAGCCCTAGGGACCCCTATTTATAGTTTAGGCAACTTCCCTTTCGCACCCTTGTGAAAACCGACTCAAAAATCCACAGTCCGTGCAAGATCCGGAAACGAATCTGCATAACCTCGACTGGTCAAGCAGACCCTCAACTGGTCGAGGAGGGTCCTCGACCAGTCGAGCACCTCGAACCCCAAAAAACATAGCTTGCTGGACTTTGAGTCGAGCCAGTCCTCGACTGGTCGAGCGGCCATCCAAATGTGGCTCCACATCTCAACACAATGTAGGACAGACGGCTATCCAAAGCCATTTTTTCCATCTCGATTGCTCTTTCCTTAGCTTCACTGGTGGTAGCAAGATCCCAGTAGAGGTCCAGCTGGGCATCCACGAATGCAATGAGCTCGGAGCTCCCTAGCCGATCGTGATCAGGAAATAGCCGATTGGTCTTGGCTAGATCATGAAGTAAGCGATCGCGAGCATGGGTCAGTGACCGCAACATCTCTTGATTGAAACCATTTTCTCAAGTCCAATGTAACTGGTTCTTCCAATCAACTTCAGAATGGGCCAATAGGGCGCAACACTCCCTACCGAGAGCTGAAAGGCGCATCAAGGCAGTCTTACATTGGTTAAGTTTAGCATTTGCTTCAGCAAATGTGTGCCCAAGGGGCTGGAGTTCAAGGAAGATGTTCAGAAGTTCCTGAGGGGGTTGTTCTTGTTCCATGATCTTGTTGAGCTCTTGGAGGAAAGCAAACCGATCATCTGTCACGAAAGACTGGGAAGAAATCTCTATACCTTCATCAACTATTTCATCCAAGAGCTTGAAGTAATCCATTGAAGTTATATTTTTCTTAAAGAAGCGTTGGTTGAGGTTAGCCCCTTTGATTCTTAAGTCTTTCTTTTATTGTCAGAGATTAAAAGCAATAGTTAATGCGCACGAGTAACTGAGTGACGGTTGAGTTCTTGATAATGGATGAGATATTCCTACAATTATGGAAGATAGCCAAACAGTCGGAGCCTTATTCGTGGATAATGGCCCATGTTCTTAGGAGTTTAAGTATCGCATCCATGGTCCGGAATGTCAAATGCACATGTATTGGAGTTAATGGTTGTACGTGATAAAGATAAATGGATTAAGGACCATGATTTCTTTAAAGAATAGTGACCAGTCTGGGCGAGCAAAACTACATGCCTTTGATCAAGTTCACATACATCTATCATATTAGTGGTCAATTATTTTGATGATCGGGCCAAGATTTGAGATTATTAGACATGAATATTCTATTTTCACAATCGCAAGGCAAACATTTATAAAATTAAAGGCTTTTGACCAAACAAGTTTACACCATTTCATTACTTTGTTGGTTTCAAACCGCATGATTACATAAGATTAGAAGAACTTTTCCTTAATAGTAACGATGGATTCAAGGCTTAGGACTACTTATTATAAGATACCTCAGCACAAAAGAAGAGGATGAAGGGGACAAGTTGTGGCAAAGAAAACGGTTGAGGCCGTGACTGCGCATTTCTGATCAGTCTTGTATCTTCCCTCTTTCTGTGTTAGGAGAAATTTCCCCTGAAGTAGTTCTGCCAGGGATCTACACATTATGTTTTGTCAAGCCATTTCCCGACAGAAGTAGTAGGCCCCTGGGTGGCCTGATCCTTGGAGTTCTTCAGGCCGTTACATGATCAATCTCACTAGAGATTGAAATTCTTGGCCAAAAGGTCACCGGGAATCTGGTCAATGAAGCTATCCCTTTTAAGGATCAAAGAAGCTCAGTTCGGGTGCAACCTATGGACCTGAACCAAGCCATCACCTTTCCTTGTATACAGAAAGCCTCACATAACCATGGCCCCTCATTAAAAGAGTCACGTCCATAAGAGCTCTCTATTACGTTTTGCCAAACCATTCCTTGATGAGCCAAAGGGATCCCTCAACTCAAAGAATGAAAAAGGTTGATCAAATGGTCGATGCTTGATGGCCGCAGCATTATCTCCCGGTCTTTGGGTTAACTGGGAAATTCCCATAGTCGTCCATACCAACCGACCTCTTATACAGTCGGTAGATTTTAGGGGAAGGAAGAAGAAAAAAGATGTAGGTCTGTGTAAGGTCTAGTGTTGAGGAAGGCTTTCTAATTTTATAATTAGAGATGGGAGATTCATCTCAACCAGGAATGAGTAAGAAAGATCGTTAGGTTGTGAGGATTTGAAGCGTGGAGTCCTCAATTTATAGGCAAGATGAAGTAAAGGGGGATTAATGCGCTTAAAGGAAGGGCATTGGTTGGGCTTTTCGAGATTGGAATGCAATTATTGCAGTACATTGAAAAACAACAAGATTTGATGTTGTTTGACGTGATGTTTCGCTGCAAGAGGAAATGCGGTGGATATGTGAAAGAGTGGCTAAGCATTGTTAGCCATACCGCCACGCAGAAGCTAAGAGGATGTACGGGGGAATCATCTAACCTATGCCTACGTGTGTTCAGAATACAAAACACAAGAAGGCTAAGTATTGGTTGGAAATTTAAAAAGGTTTATTTCATTGCATGGTCGGTTGTTGACCGCATTATTACACGAGAAAGATAGAAACTCAGAAGCAACAGAGGCCCATTAAACTACATCTTCAGACTTTCGAATTCTTCCAAAAATGCTTGTATCTCTACTTCATATTTTTTCCTTGGTGGGTTCCCAGCGATCTCCTTCTTTAATGATGTTTGGTAGGAACTGAATTAGTTGATCAACGCAAGTAGTGATCGTATAAACTTCATATTCAGCCGCTCTCTGTGTAGTATAATTTGTCACCGATCGAGCTCAATATATCTAAAGTTGTTCATCTATAAATTCCAAATCTGACGAATCGATCGTGTCTTTGGCGTAAAAGGTGATGGCTTGGTCTCGTAGCTCATATGTTATGCCAGACCGATACGATTGTAAGAATCGGAGCATTGACTGATTGAATTGATGAGCCTAAACACAACATATTTTGTGGTACCAAGCTCGTTCATAATTGCCACTCATCTCGGATGAATCTTTTACAGCTACTTCTCGCTGCTCAAGCAGGCATTTATTTACACTATGATAATAGAAAGCTTTCTCGTAGCGTTCCGCCATGATGGTTAGCCATTTCAATTTCCGAAGTTCTTCTAGCTAATAGTTCAATTCGGTCGAAGGATTACGGCCGAGCGAACACAAGGCGTCAGTAACAAACTTCCTCACGGCAAATGGCAGGAAATAAAAGGTAAAATCCTTCAACCCTTTCTTCAAGATTTCCTAAAGAAAGGAATCAGCACCTGCAATAAGGGGAGATTTCTCATTAGCCATTATGTAAAGCCAAATCAAGTCAGATAATGGCTAATTTGGGAGCTTGACATCGCTTAAATAGCAGTTCAAGAAGGGTCATTATCTGTAAGTGGTGCGATAGAAGGGGTTCACACTTCTCAGTTCGTGCAGAACGTGGGCAGCTAAAGCTTAAAGTTCAGAAATGGAAAGAGAGAGTGAGAAAACATATCTAAAGTAGTTACTCAAAGCAGTCAAGCCATAAAAAGCTCAATATTCATTCATTTACAGAAGAACATTACAAGTCATGGGATTAAAAATCTTGCAAGAATGTTTCGGCTATCTCTAGTTTTCTGTTGGCAGCCCACAGTGATGCCTATTCTTTCAATGCCAATCAAGATATTCAACCAACATCTTCTGCTCGAAGGCAGACTGCGGGAACCAATCTAGAAACCTCCTTGAGCATCTTGTCATGTTCTGCTCTCTTATCGGACACATGCTTCCGCAACGCGATCAATTTGGCTTCTAATGTCATGATCCTAGCTTTTGAGCTTTTAATCTCCATCTCAGTGGCTTTCGTAGCAGCATTCTTGGTTACAAGTTCCTAAGCGATTTCTTGTATTCTAGCCTTCTCAATATCGGCCGCTCGTCTTGTCTCCAAATCAGCAATAGTCGCCTTCGCTCGACAATACATGTCTAATTTTTCTTGATGCTCTAGGAGAGGCAACAGTTTGGTCATTTGAGATGAATCCGAGTGAGACACAACATATGCCAAATCAACTAGTTAGTCAATAGTGATTATTAGTTTAGCATCGAAAGTTTCAGCTAATCCTTTCCGAAGAAGGTCAAACAGTTCAATTTGAATACTTAGAAGATTGTCATGGTGAAGGGGAGATGTTGTTGTAGATGTTTCTCTGGCAATGGTCTTCTTTGAGAAAAGAGATGACATCATCAACAGAAGAGGGGATGATGGGAGCTAAAGTATCAATCTCATGAATGGCCAAGGAAGAAGGTGAGGGAGGCATTATGTCAGTCACTTCCCCTTCGGCCGGTCTATTAAGTGAATCAGCCATAACAAGCTCAAGCTACTGGTCAGCATCGACCAACGGTTGTTCTGAAACTTCTGCAAAAACTTGGTCAACTACCTCTGCAGGAGAATCGGTCGTTACTTCCTCTTCGGTGGCAACCCTCTCAGTTCCATTCGATTGATCAGAGATTTCCGCTATCTCGATCACAATAGGCTCAACTGAAGTTGGGATCTCTCCTATCATTATAGGAGGTGAAGGAAGTGATGGAACTACAGTCAGCTTAAAGAGTCGAATAAGAGATAGAAACTTTCGGCTGCTGTCTGATTTAAAAAAGGAACCTGCAGTGAATCAATAAGAGTGGCATCCATTCTAGGTGAAGTACCATCTGTACTATCTCTAAATCCAGTGGCGTTGCTGCCACAATTGCCAGAATAGGATCTTTGAGTATCACTGGAGTAATCACAACTGTTGGGGCCATCATTTCTAAGATAAATGGTATAATTGCAGTCAATGGGATTGCTAATATTGGCTGCATGCTCTGTTCTTAGATTGTCACAGCCATTTCCTTAGGTACTTCTTGAGTTACTGAAAAGAATCAAATAAAGGAGGTAAGCTTGTGAGTAAGAGTATTAGTTCAAGAAAAGGTGTAAGCCGACGATTTCCACCTAAATCAGATCAGACTACTTATCTAACTGGTAAACCTTTGATAGCCTCAGGATATCTTATTATATCTGCTAATGGTCGAATAGCAGTAGGGAATGTTGGAGGTCGAGGATGATAAGGCTTGAGGTATTTTTTAAATGGAAGGTTAGGATCATTTAATCTATCCTTATCTCGGGCCCAATTATTCCAACATTTATTGAAATGAGCGTCCTCATGTCGTTTTATGCCCTTGGCCATCTCGTAAGATTAATCAGCCATGCTGAAGTCAGGCCGATACTTTACTTTAAAATATTTCTTAAAGGACGCTACTACTTCGGCCGAAGAAGCGTCCAAAGACTTTTACGATCTGAGCAACGATCGAGGTTTTATCGCTGGAGGAGGTCGAGAAGGAACTATTTGCTGAAAAGGAAAGGTAAGAAATTTTTGAGGACTGATACCTCCCAAATCAGAAATTTTCCTCAGAGCCATCCATTGTGGCTAATTGAGTAGCTGCTAAGATGTCTAGATGTTCTTGGGTAATTTGCAGAGCATCTGGATGAGGGGGTTCAGCCGAGGTAGAAACTGTACTGATCCGTCTTGTCTTTACTCTTGTTGTCCTCTTTGCGGCAATAGCGGAGACCGTAGGAAGAGCCCTCTTCTTACTCTTTGTCAAGCCTAGACGAAGGCAGAATTGATGTGACAGCTCCCCGACGCTTCAACCGCTTAAAAGTTTGGCGTACTGGCATTTCTACCACAGTATAAAGTTATTTAAGACTACCAAATGTTCTGGGTACACTAGCATCTGAAGAGGGACGCTTCTTTGTGATAGGTTAATTTAAGAGATATGTAGAATTATTGATCGGTGACTATCACACGGTCGAAAGGAGGCTGGTTACTAGTTATGTGAGTGAGAGAACAGGGGATATGCTGAACAAAGCCCAATTGCTGAGCAAACAAAGAGGGGTCATATTGTTCGACCCATGCTCTCACATTCTTTCCTTTCTCTATTACACCTCCAAAAGCCAAATCTCGGCTGATAACAAAACAATTCCAGGCATGATGAAGTTGGTCGACCGCATCTTCATCAACAGGGTTGAATTATCCGAAAAGCTATTCTGGTCTGTAAGTCTCTTTTTCTAAAAAGGGCATGAAGATAGACTATTATCAGGAAGATCAAGAGCTAGACTATTAGTAGGAAGATCAAGAGCAAAGAATTCCTACAGATACTCAGCAACAATAGTAACTTTTACAAGGATGTGCAAGATTCGGTCGCCGTATGAGGTAAACGATCGACTGATATGCTCTTGGCCAAATATTTATGGTCGGAAATATGTAACGAACAACATTTGCACAAGCCATATAGGACCTCCAGCTGAATATAACCCTCTTCAATTAACTTCATAGAGTCCTCTCTACAAATGGTTGAGAACAAACAGTGCTAAAGTTATTCATTGACCTTGGACTAGATATTCGGCCAAAGTGATGTACTCGGTCATAACCTGTTGAGCATTAATGCACAAAAGATGACGACAAATCCAGAAAATAAGAAAAGAAAGATGCTCAAGTTCTTTGAACGGTCCCCTGAGTTTGCGGTAAGAATTCATGAAATTGGTATATCCTTTAACGTTCTTATTGGGAAAATTCTTATGTTGCCCATCTTTGGTCTTCGCATGGTAGGTCATACCGAAAGGGGTAAGTTCGGTAAGATGGCAGATGTCCCTGATAGAAACACTCATCGGCCCGCAATCGAATATAAAAGTATTGGTAGAAGTACTCCAAAACGAGGTTAATGCTAGAAAAAGAGGGATATTAGGGAAATACTCTGAAAGAGAAAGCTTGATACATTCAAAAATACCAAGTTCTTTCCATAAATCTTCATATTGGGCCAATACTTTGTTGAACCAATCTTCCCATCCAGGAAGAGGTTTCGACCATAACCTCATGTCTTGAACACATTTGATGTATCAGGTATAGTTTCAGATTAAATCAGGATATTGCTTCCTGGGAAAATTGGAAGAAATGGATCTAGAGGTTGTAACAATTCGGTTGCAATTTCTAGAGAAAATGAAGGACCTAGACCATAAGCGTCCTCATGAATTGAAGATTTGAAAATTATATTTGTCGAACAATGGTCCGAAAAGAGATCCATTGTGGCCATGATGGCTTTTTGGTCGAAAGTGGGTGCAGATGAACAAGAAGTCATGATCGAAGGAGAGCAAGAAATAAAGGAAGATAAGATGAAGAATCGTGTGAAATGCAAAAAAAACAGAGTTTCGTATATATATGAGGGATTTAGAGGCAGTATTAATTAAGAAGCACGCCTTTTCGTAGTAGAATGGCTATTTTTGAGGACACATGTCTATTCAAGACGTACTCGCCGTTAGATATCGACATTTTTTATAATGATAACACATGTGGATATTTAATTTCAATACTCATACGTTGCAACCCTTTTCTTCGAAACGACAGCGAGGAGGAGGGAAATGTTTGTACCCTATTCGACCAGATCCCGTTTCAGTTAGATTCGTGTAGATTACACGTGTATGAGGTTAATGGTCGAAAGAATACAATAAGAATGTGCGACCGAATTTCAGAAGATAGCTATCACTAGCCATGCACATGATAAATAATCATTAATGTGCGACGGAGTTCAAGTAACCAAATGATTAGTTAGTCAATGGTCGAGTTATTACGAATGTTGAATGGGAGCCAAAGATTTAGAAAATGCTAGATCGTGGGAAGAATCTAGAAGTAGAACGAGGGTAAAAATAGTTATGGTAACCGTCAGATTGTGAGAAGGATCCAGAATGACTGGATCAGAGCTATATATAAAAGAAGATTTCAACGGAAGAAAAAAAAAAAAAAATCGTCTCATACTAACCCAAACAAATCAACAAATCAATTATTTGTCTATTATCCTGTCAAATTTACATTCCTTAGTGTAATCACGGATTTTATCAAGTAATTCATTCCCTTACAATAATCGTTTACTTATCACATTTATTTGCTTTCTTTAGCATAACTCGTAGCATAAATACAATAGTTATAATTGTAATCTACGTACTCTTTAGCAGTTGAGTTCCAATTATTAATTCATGTTCCACTCTTTATACATTAAGAAAGTCCTTTCATACGGAAGGCAAGGAGAAACTCATCATCAGAGGACGAACCCCACCTTTTGACTATCATCTGATCCATCGACACTTTGAGCAAGTGACTGAATAGGCAACCGATCTCCTCAGACCTCGGTCATACCCAATGTCTGCCTACTTTGGAACTCGGGGTCATTGTTGTTCGGTTTGAATTGGAACCACAATCTCAATTCTGGCACGCCCATGCACCTGTCACCTGTGCTAGAAAGAGGAAAGTCGAAACAACGGCGAACAAGCACATGCAGAAGCTTAGCAAAACTTGGAATTACGGTAAGACTTGGAGGAGGGGGTGAAAATGAGCACTTTAAAATTCTTGCCTATTTAACTAATTTACCAATTCAATTCAATAAGGCAAACAATACTTTAGGTTTCCAAGCCAAAGTGGGTCCAATCAATGGAAAAGGCTTGAGATGTCTTCCCTGTTGAATGATTCTAGCCTTCCGATAAATTCCCCATCTTTGTTATAATTGTCCATTTTCTACATACCTATAAAATTATGTGATGAGCAAAAACATTCAGGCAAGGTTCATGTTGTAATGGGCCCCATCAGATGAACAGATTTTGAGTCAAGTGATCTTCATGGTGCTGCAAGGCCCACCTTATGCAGAGCTCAGTCCTCTACATGACAACAAACCCATTGCATGCCAACAAAACACACTTAGCAGGCTCCTTCTGGGGAGATTCAAGCTGTTTATAGTACGGATCCTGCAGGTGGAACCACTCACAAGTATTAGACAGAGACCGAAGAACATTGCCCAGATGAAGAGGTAAATGTCATAAGACTGGTGGTTGCAATGGGACAATGCTTTTTCCGAAGAAGGGTATTATTCTTGAAGCTAAAGATACTTGGGCTTTTGGCAGTCTATTCATTTCGCTGTACTGTTAATTTCCTTTCACTTCCTATCAAAAGTCTGTAGAGTAAATCACGCATCCGAGTGTTTTCTAGTCTTGAGCACTAAGAAAAGGTAGTCTTGGTCGAGTTAACCTATTACGTTCTGCTGAGTTTTGCCGGATCAAATCGAGTTGACTGACCACAGAGTTTTCTGATCATGTTGGCTCTTAGAGTTTTCAAGCACATATGGCTTCATGTCTTACTGAAGGCTGTATTTGTAGGTACCTTCCCACCAGACATGTTTTCTAAAGGACAGAGAATAGATCCACAATTCGGCATGTGTAAATGATTCTGCTAACACGGCTTGAGTTGGACATCAAATTCAATCCTGAAAATGCTATTTAAAGACACAAACACATGAAGAGCATACAACACAATGACTCAAATCAAATCAAGGATTTCAACCAAAAACTCAACTGTAACAATGTATAATTATGGTCAACACTGACGGTGTTTTGGACCCTTAGATACGGAGACCAAAATTAACTTGATTCTGCATTTTCAAACATTGGATCTGGGGATCACATCATAAAATACCAACCAAATGCATCACACCTCAACAATCCCAACAAAGTCATGAATTACATTTCAATCCTACAAATAGCATTAATCAGGCCATGAATTCTAAACTAAGGGCCCATTTTATGTACTGCAAAAACACTGATGGATCTGGTATGCTGAGCATTTATGGTTCCCTCCTTTTCTCCACGTATGGGAAGGTTTAGGAAACTACCAATTTGGGTGGACCGCAAACCAATTCTGCATAACTTACTCCAAAGAAATAGTCAGAATAGCCGGTCCAGAGCAGCTAACTTATCGGGCTGTTGGGATTGCAACAGGGTCTTCATAAGAAATATAGGGCTCAAACACACCCAAGTCCTGGCTGCCTGCATGGGATGCAGAATGCGCGGACTCAATTGTACCAGAGTCACCTTCTTCACCCAACTCCGATCTCCTCTCAATTAGTAGTGCCTCTTGGATCTCCTTGAGCACTTCCGATATTGGTGGCCTTAGCCTTCCATTGGGTTGGACACACAGTAATGCCTTCTCAGTAATCTTCCACATGGATTGAAGTTTGAACCCACCTCCCAATGAGGGATCGATGATACCCCGGACATTTCCATTCTCAACTTGTGACTTTGCCTGTGATATAATTGTAGCAGTTGCATGGGTTAACCTAAACCTTCTGAAAGAAGAATATTTATTGATTTTGAAATGTAATGAGCAAAACGTGCGGTCCAAGGAGAACCTGATGCATAGAAGCATCCAACAGTGATCTTAAACGCTGAAATAAATTATCCATATATAAGACTAGGTTCTAGACTGTTGTTTTTGTGTGGCAAACATGGATGAGACCAAAATCAATCGCTGGATAGGCCAAACACCAAAAATCACACCTATCTGACAATCATAGCCATTCTGTGGAGTTTCTGGAAAAGAATGTAGATAGATAGACAATCTCAATTGAACTTCCTTTGACCATCAATTATTTTCCTAGAAAAAGATATTCTCAAATCTGAAGTTCGTCTAATTAGTGTGAATTTTGGGATTATGTCCCATGCAAGGTGGCCGACCCAATGATTGGTTCACATCACGTATGGATTTTCCACAAAGAAAAGCACACCAACAATAGGCAAAGTGCAAGAAAGAGAGAAGCATTCTCTCTTCTAAAATATTAGCAAATAGAAGTGTAATATGAAACATAATACAACTAGATAAGAAGAACGAATCAGAGATTCTTAGATTTTCCATGGCAAGAGAAAGCAATTAGACTCACCCATTGGACTATGTTGCGGCAGTTAGGGCCAAAACTCTCATTAGATAATGCTTCTCGACCTGTAACCAGCTCAAGGAGAATGACACCAAAGCTGTAAACATCACTCCTGTCTGTTAAATGCTGAGAAACATAATACCTGTGTGGCAAGAGAGAAATATATCAAACACTCTGGAAGGAGATGAAAGATGGCAAAGCAAAGGCACAAATAACCATGTTGTATTGAGAAATGCCGAGGCAGATTGCAGCAGGAGAGATTGAAGTTCCTCGTACAAAGGCACAAATAACCATGATCACAGTACACATGCCAGTGTGGAAAATATGTACCAGAAGTTCAGGGCCAGTCATCAAATGGTTCCCACATGAAAAATAATGACCAGAGGTCTGTATTCAATGTAGACATGTGACCGACTGATCAGTCGACAGGACTGATTTTTTGGCTAGGGCATGTTCACAGTGGGATCCACCTGATGAATGGTCCAGATCTCACACATATGCCATATTAGCACATGTACAGCAAATTACCCATTCAACTCTCATTGTAGGAATTCGCTTAGCATTTCTAACTTGCATATGTACAACGCGTTTCACCCCAAAACCACCCTGTGGGATTTATCATTTCTAGCTATGATGGCCTCAGTGAAAGAAAACATTTGAATTGAGTCTAGTGTCCACTCCATGCAAGCAAAGAAATACATGTTTTCTGGAAGTTTCTCTTCCTGCCTGTCCAGCATCCATATGAAGAAACAAAGACTTCATTAGGAAATGAAACCTGTAGCACATTGACCACTGTCTTCATGCATGATGGCTTATTTAAGCTCTATGAAAGGCATTTTATTAGTGCAGGCCCTTACTCAGGATCTAGATACCCAACAGTTCCTCGGACTATGCTGGTGACATGCGTTGATCCTTCCACTGAAAGTTTGGACAGACCAAAATCTGCAACCTTTGCTCTCATGTTCTTGTCAAGAAGGATGTTGCTGGTTTTCAGGTCCCTATGAATGATCGGTGGAACACAGCCCGTATGAAGGTACTCGATCCCTGAAACAAGTTTGAAAATCATTTAATCAAAGTCTTTATTAGTAATGGAAGGAATGAGCCATCTTAAAAACATTGTAATGGAAACCACGATCAAGTTAACCTTTCGCAGCATCTTCAGCAATCTCAAGGCGCTTGATCCAATCCATAGCTCTGTCCTGAATTAAAGGGCCTGTGAAATTCATTTAGACAAGTTAGCATCTAAAGTGAAATGCCCTACAGTTCAAAAATAGCCTAGACGTACCGTATAGATGCTCTTTTAAAGTTCCATTATGCATAAACTCATAAACAAGGATGTTTCTCCCTTCTTCTTGGCAGTAGCCAAGAAATTGAACCAGGTTTCTGTGATGTATTCTTGAAAGCAGTGACACCTGAATCAAATGGGAATCATTATTCCGCTTAATGATGTAATTAGTTTCAAAGGGTGAATAAAGAAAAAAGATCTCTTCTACGACAAAAAATAATCAAATCACAACCCATGTTGTGCATAAACTCCAAGTTGAACATTTAAGCCAATCGAAATATTCGTAAAGGCACAATAATCTATGGTACAGACTAAAATGATGTCTACTTTCCTCAGTTTTAAACAAGGTGATTATGGTTATCTCTTTCATAAGGATATGAACCTAGTATCTCGATCAGTGTTACCAACTTTTGGGGATTTTGTCATGCCAATGTTTGGGGACACTTGGACACACTGAAACACAATACGATGCCTCAAAATCTATACAGACAATTGAATCTTAGTGATGTCATGATAAGTGTCGTGTGTTTCACCCTTCAACTGAGGTGGTCAAACATATTATATTCAAAGGTTTCATTTCATCTTTCTTAATTTTTATTTGTCAAGATCTCTCATTCTAGGCCTCAAGCTTCCCTTCATTCTCTTGCTAATTAAGAAACTATTTGGAAGGACTTCCCATCAGACATTAAATTCTAGTTCATTATTGTCATCTAAGCCTTATCCCAACCAATTGGATTCGGCTACATGAATAATTTTCTGCCATTCCACTCTATCAAGGGCCATAACTTCAGTTAGACCATAAGTCTGGTTGAGCAACGATGAGAGAAGATTCATGTAGATCAGCCCTTAAAACTATTTAAAAATCCACCGTAAAGAAACAGAAGAAAAAGAAAAGGAGAAGAAACGTGAAGATAAAGAGGAGGAAACGAAGCCCAAATCAGTCAAGTTTAATGCTCTGATACCAGGTAAACTTGATAGACAAGAAGAGAGAAGAAAGAGATGAGACGAAGAAAGAGATGAGACGAAGTTGACAGAAGGAGGGATTAGGGTTTGGGTACCTCCACATGCATCCTTTAATAACAAAAGCAAACATACCAACTGTGTCCTTTAATAACAAAAGCAACAAAACCCACCATGTCCTAAACGCTAATAATGACATATAAGAGCTAGAAGATAGAGATAGGTGGGTCATACAATGGTACAGCCCACATCCGTTAAAGCCCTAATGATAATAAGAAGAGAGGCTAGGGGCATCACTCCCTTCTAAGCCTTCTCTCTTTTCTCTTGCTTCTTCTCATCTTCTCAATCTAACTCCACAAACATCCTCCTTTAACCTTGACATGGTATCAAAGCTGGGTTATCCCAACCCTAGTTCTTTCTCTCCTTCCCCTCTTTTCTTCTATTTCCTCTCTTTTATTTCCTCTTCTCCTTCAGCAACATTGATTAGCGTCACCACCACACTTGGTAGCAACGCCAGCTTGCATTTCTGCACTAAGTAAAAGCGCCAGCTAGTGCCTCCACCCAGAGCAGCAATGTCCATCAATATCATCGCTCCATGCAGTGGCTTCCAACAGGTCCAGCTAGGGTAGCAAATCCCTTAAGGGGATCTCGTTAGTTTACCCTTCAATCCGTAATGATCGACAAAGCTTGTCGATTCTAGCTTGACGTTTAGTTGATGGTGACTACCAATGTGACACCGCCAATTGATCTTGGCTTCGTCAAATGCTGATCGTGTAATTTTATTCGTTGATTGGTATTTTTTCAATTCCTTTGCATAAAGTATATGGGATGTTTTGGTGAAATGAGTGATCGAAAGGTTGGAATAATTAGTAGGCTTGGACATTTAAATTATAATCCGGGCTTGGTGATTACTACAATCCAGTTAGAGGGAAAATTTATCATGTATTTGTAGTCGGCAAGAATGTTCCTTGGTAGTTGGAAAAAAAAACTGGGATACATAAACCGGTACCAAGAACGAGCCAACAGCAGATGATCCATCCCATAAGGATTGGGAAAGTGAAAATCTGACAGTCATGGGATGGTTGTTTCATTTTACGTAGACAAGCACTTGTGGGGGATTCATTTTTCAAAAGACTCCCAAGAAGACATGGGATATAGTTGCTCGTGTGTATTCTTAACATGATGGCCTAGACCGTACCTACAAACTGCATCAGGAAATTAAAAATATGCAGCAGAATGAATCCTCTGTTGAATAATATTATGCAGTCCTTCATCATGATGGGAAAAATTGGCTCATATTATGCTTGCTGTCACAGTTACCAAAGGAACTCCGAAAATGGCTAGAGCAAAGAAGAATTTTCAAGTTCCTATGATGGATTAATATGAATTTTGAGCTTTCGCAACTGGAAGGATTTCTTACCCTCACTGGAGGCAGTCTATACTTATGTTAGAAGTGAAGCACATTGGTGGGCATCATCTGTTGTGCAAGTTCCACTTGTTCTAGATAGGTCTAGTTTTGTAGCTAAGCCTAAATCATCTTGAGGATGAAACCAAGGGCCAAAAGATAGTTATTATGAACGTATTGTGGTAAGCGCAGACACAACAGTGAATTTTTTATGACCTTAATCCCCATCTTCACCTAAAGCCCAAAAGAGTGTTAATAGTCTTGAGGTTCGGGGGGGAGCCAGCTTCTAGTGATCCAAAGTCTAATGCCATTAGCGAGCTTCAACAAAAAGTTGCTAGTCCTCTAACTTCTCTCTGCTACCAGTATATCAGGGGATCAACCAGGCATATCTACAAATCATGTAGCTACATCCAGTGTTTTAAATATCAACGATATCAGCCCATATATCTTGTATCCCACCCGTGCGATACGAAACACACAAGTAGGGGTGTACACGAACCGAGCTAGCTCGGTTAGCTCGCTCAACTCGGCCCGAAAAAGCTCGAATTGACTCGACTCGAAATTGAGTTCAATCCGAGTCGAGCCGATTTTAACAGCTCGAAAATGAGTTTGAGTAGGCCCCAGCTCGACTCGACTCGGATCGATACTCGGCTCGACTCGGTACACCACTATATATACCCCTTAAATAAATAAATAAATAAATAAATAAAACCCTACTTCATATAACAAATACCTAAACCCGGCCGCTCGCACGCCTAAACCCTAACCCATCCATCTTCCTCCCTCTCTCTCTCTACTCTCTCCCTCCTCTCTCATAACCCATCTTCCTCCCTCTCTCTCTCTACTCTCTCCCTCCTCTCTCATAACCCATCCAGCTTCCTCCCTCTCTCTCCACCCTCCGTCTTCAAGAAAGGAGGAACCGATCGTCTCTTGTCTATCATGCACCGAGTGGCTGAACCTTCACCCAAAAAGCTCTGTCTTGTACATCTTGTTCGGGTCCCAGAATTCGATCCATGCCACCCCATGATGGAACTGGCGAAGGGATTGGAAGCTTCTGGGAGGGCTTTCATTTGGGTTATCAGGCCCCCTATTGGATTCGATGTGAAAGAGGATTTTAGAGCCAAGTGGCTGCCGGAAGGATTCGAAGATCAGATGACAGAAATACGACAGGGGCTTTTGGTGAAGAAATGAGCCCCGCAGCTGGAAACTTGGCTCGAAAGCTCGAAACTGGCTCGAACTCAGCTCGAACTGGTCCGATTCCTAACTGAGCCAAGCTGGACATGCTAGCTCGGTCACAGAGCCGAGCCGAGTTCGAGCTAGGTGTGCCTAGTGACCGAGCCAAGCCGAGCTAAGCCCAGCTCGACTCGGTTCAGCTCGATGTACACCCCTACACATAGGTAGTGCCGATATATCCCACCTATTCAATCTAGTGAGCATTTTCGATTTTCGATCCATGTTTTTGTTGTAAATCACATTAAAACAGTGTTAAATGGTTACAAATCTATGATTCTTTATGTTTTCCATGAAAAATCATGGATTTGGAATTTCAATTTCGAGATTTGGTGGAGATGGGTCAAGTTGCGGAAAATTAAGAAAAATTGAAATTTCTCAATTTCTCAAAAATCAATTATAATCTTTGTATTCAAACGCAAAATTAAACATGTATGTAACTTGATCTAGTGATTCTTCTTTTGCTTTTGAATGTCTTGCTTGTGTTCCCATACATGTCTTCTAACGTTTATAAATTATATGAATAGACTCTGAATATACTTACGTTAGTTCAATTGGCAAGCGCATATATTAGGACCCCATACAAAGGAAACCCCTATTATGTGCACCCTTTTTTTTTTGTAATGTTTTGATTTCCAAGTGTGTATTGATGTCTTTCTCAACAATCCCTGAAGTTTCATTGAAAAAATCAACCAATTTTCCAATGTTCCCATGTTTCCCAACAACAGCGATACATTACGCAATATAACCGATATATCCCATGCGATAACTGATATGTATCCGTATCCCAAGGGTGCGATACATTACACGATAACAATATTTAAAACATTGGCTACATCATGGATCACTGATTCTAGTGTCACAGATCAAATGACAAGTTAAGAAGGTAACTTCCTTTCATACTAATATTAAATTAGCTAATGAATACTATTTTAGGGTTTCTGAAAAAGGAGCTTATCAATTAAGTTCCTCATTACAATTATCCTCAGTGATCCATGTGCCTTCATTTTCAAATAAATTGCTTTCTATTAGTGCTCTCACAATGCAACTGAATTATTGTTTACATTTTTCCCTCTCACTATGTTGTTCAGAACCTACAGACCAGGAGGAGGATTTGGGGTGACTGTGAAGCTCAAGGGCTATATCTGCTTCATGCAGAGTGATACCCTACTGCATGAGTTTCAGAGATAAGTGTGAGTAATAACGAACTGTACAGCTCTGGCATACACATATAGGTAATGTCCAGTTTCAGTGTGAAACTTGCCAACTCTCTAAACATTGTCGTAATACTTACACTATTAGTGAGAATAAATGTGTTGCCCCTTTCTCTTTGATTCATTCAGATGTATTGGGATCAGCCTTAATCACAAGTGAAGTGTTCCCAATTGCGAAAACATTTACTAAGATAGTCAAGTATTTGACAAACAGATAAAGGTTCTTTGGTCTGACGAAGCAAAGGAGTAGATATGTCATTATCTACAGAGTTATCTAACTGATCATGACATTGAATTACAAGCTGTGTCCTTATACACCTTAAAAGAATGAAGTTGCCAAAAGAAAGAATCATCGTCCTCTTGAGTAACAAGTTCCATGCTGATAAGGATGATGGTACCTAAGATCTACTTGGCTAAAGTTGTTCTTACTAATACCTACATGATCAATAGGATGCCCTTACCCTCACTTGGTAACAGTTATTCTCTTCATCTTTTAAAACCTAATTTACCCTTGTTCAGCATTCCCCCATGAATGAAAATAAAATAAAAGAAAATCTCCAATCTCTAACACTTCCCCCTCAAGCTAGTGCATAGATATCGCACATGCCAGCTTGCCTATAATATCACGAAAATGAGACTGATGAACTGCCTTCATGAGAATGTTAGTGAGCTAGTCCTTGAATTGAACATGTGTAGACAACAACCCAGATGAGATACTTTCAAGGACGAAGTGATCATCTACCTCGAGACGTTGTTTGTTCGTGAAAAAACGGGATTAAGGGAATATTTATTGCAGCTTGATTGTCATAATATAATAGAATTGGTGTAGACACGTCAACTTCATACTAAAGCCAGATTATTTCACAAGTTGCATGACCCATGGATGGACAACCTGCTTAATCTTATGAGCTAGTCACAATTGTACGTTTCTTAAATTTCCACAAACAAAGGTTACCTTGCATAAAGGTAGGATTTTGAAGTACAATCCTTTTCATTAAACACTCATCCCAATCAACATCACGATATGCATTAACATGGAGATGACCATGATAAGAATACAACACACGTTTTAGGGGCAGACTTTTTTATGCAGGATGAATGGTCTAGACTAATATGCAATAGAAAGATCATAAAACAATTCAACTCAAGCGACTAGAATATGAAAACCATGCTTTTCCATCACAAATTAAAAAATTCAGATTTATACTACAGCATGAATTCAGACCACGAACATCCCATAATGCACTTAATTATAAAAGAAGGTTAAGAAAGGCCCTATAGGAGGTAAAACTCCCATCTAGCATAGGATTCACCCACATTCATATAAAAGACACACATCAGGTTAAGGGATTTAAAGATATGGTGCTGTCCGGTTATTGTGGGGTGGGTTTGAATGGATTGGGATAGGATTGGAGGGAATTAGGGTTGGGATGGCTAGGTTTAGGGAGGATAGAATCGAGAAATTAAGCTTTTAGGGTTAGGGTTTGAAATTGGTAATGGGAAATTGAGGGGTTTTCATGTAGGATGATGGAATTAAGATTTTGGATAGCTAAGGGTTATGAATTTGAGTGATGGGAATTTTGGGATTTGGGAAATTTTGGGAATTTGACGAATTGGGGCAAAATTGGAATCCTAAGGATAGCGTTTTGAGAGAGGGATTTTAAGGGATTAATGTAGGGGTTTTAGAGAGGAGAATGAGGAAAGGAATCAAGGAATGGGGGCCTGCACGTGGCTGTTCATACAGACGCATGTGCATGCGTGGAAAAAGAGAGGGGAATGGATAGGTTGAGTTGGTTGTTGTAGGAAGAAAGAAGAAGGAAGAGGATGAATAGAGAAAAAGAGATAAGAGAAAAAAAGAGATTGTTAACTTGAATTGAAGAGAACGAAAGATAGATAGTTGTGGATTCGCTCCACGTGGGTGTCACACCCTCTCCAATCTCTAGAGATGCAAGAAAGCTCTCTCACAAAGCCATGGAAGATCTTCCCTTTCTTTTTCTTTTCTCACACCCTCTCCAATCTCTAGCTTTTTTATTCTCACATTCGAAAATTACAAAACTACCACTCCGGTTCAAATAAAATGGTCCACCTAATATTAAGCAATCTAAAACACTAATAACTAATCTAAAACTTTCAATATGTCCAAAATAAATAGTAAACTAGAAAATTTAAAATTTTAAAAATAAAAATAAAAAAATGGACTCATAGAGTCCAGAATCTGGTGGTCCAAAAGAACCAACGATCTGATCATCATGATTTGACTGTCCGATGGGCCAGCGGCCGAAATCCAACATTCAAAAACTCCAATAAAAGCAACACATATGCATCTTCCCAGTATAAGGTCTTTTAGATGCACAAATCACGCATGCGGAGTCTTCAACGCAGCCCGATGGGCCCCACGTAGCCATCGTCCAGCCATAGTGAAACTGAGGCCCCAGTCAGGGTCTTCCTCTTCCGTTGGTAAACACAATAGGATGATGTTCTGATGTCCTCATCAATTCTCCCCAGCTAAAAAGAATTTGCCACTGGCAAAATACGGTTGTGGAAGCGCTGCAGGAGATTCAGGTCCAAACGACGAAACTCTGACTCCGTGATCCACGTGCTATCCAATGCTGGCTTGTTCGAAGCACTTCTAATCAGTGTTCGAATTATCTCCAATATTATCGAAATATCTCCGATATTATCTTTATCTCTACCTTAGTGATACCGATAACACTAATAGCGATACCGATAACGCTGGTAGTATAAGAAATTCTAGGTATTAGCAATAAATCGCTAAGAATCGCCAACGTATCAATATCGCTAATGTAATCGTTAATATTTTCAACTATGTAAATTCCAGGTGTCGCTTGTAATGCCAATACATTAATATCGCTAATGTATCACCACTAGTTTCGACTATGTAAATTCTAGGTAATGCTTGTATCATAAGTGTAGTGATGATATTTCAATAATATTGCCAACGTATTGATATCATCAAAATTTTGTTTATTAGAAAAAAAAAATTTTATTTCAAATTTTTTTTTTCATGGGCACATGGTTGAATGTAGTGTTCAATTTGTCATTGATAATATCTCGATATTATCGATATCACAACATGCGAGATATTGAGACCACAATCTTTCGTTTCCTTTCCAATTGTTGATGATTTCTTGGTGAAATATCATGTGTTGTTGATATATTGTAATATCGATGGATGTTTGGATTGAAGGTTGGATGGTTAAATAAGACGAAGGGGATGGTTGGACTGATTTCTTACACCAACACATTTTTTTAAGGCCCCATTAAATAGAAACTTGTTATGTATGCATTCTTTTTGCAATTTTGTTTTATTTCTAAATATGCAAATGTGTACATTTTAACATCTCCTGAAGTTTCGTTGAAAATTCCACCGTTTTTCCTATGTTTCCCCGCATTTCTGGTTATTGGAGATATCGATATTGTTTCCATATGCCAAGCAAAAGAAACTTGTAGCGATACCGATACTTCGAACCCTGCTTCTAGTATCCTCCATGTTGGGTGGAAACCACGTCGTGATCCAGAATATCCTTTATCTCTTCTCTTCATTCAGGTATAAATGGTGGAGACGGTAAAGGGTGGGAAGAAGAATCAGACATGGGCTAGGGGCTTCAGGAAGGGTCAGGTTCATCACCATCTAGAACAAATTGAGGGTTTATAAGAGGGATAGTGGGTGAAGTTGTGGGTCCATCACAAGACATAGGGTGTTCCACATTCAATGTGGAGCTAGTGCCCATGTTAGATGGAAGATCCACCACATACGCATTAGATCCCATTCTTTTCAATATTTTATAAGGACCTGCACCGCGGGCATGTAATTTTTTTACGGTTCCTTACGGAAACCACTCAGGCCTTATGCGAACCATGACATAGTCACCCACCTAAAATTCTTTACATTTGTGGTGGGATTCATCAGTGATCTTATATTTATCATTACTTGTATTAACCCCTTTTCTGATCTCACGATGCAAATCACGAATGTGTCATGCAAATGCATGCGCAGACTCTAACGGCCTATGTGACACTGACATGGGTATGAATCTATAGGGGTCTTATGCTCATCTACTTGTTTTTCCAGATCCACTTTCTCCCCACAACTCATTTGATCGTGAGGAAGGTTTGGTAAAGTCAACACGTGAATGTTCCTCATAGGTGTAAGCTCATCTGATATGTCCTCTAGGACAACATCACTAGACTCCCCAATACCGGACTCACCTCAGATGGTAACTCTACATTACCCTCGGGTGTAACATCAGGCGGCATCTCTAGACTAACCTTAGGTGTGACCTCAATTGCCACATGAGCATACACCATCAAATCAGCTTTAGTCTCCCTGTCAGACTCTTTGGCATTTTTTTTATACGGAGAGACTCAAACTGGAATTTTTCCACATCTTTAGGATCACGTTTCTTGATGTCCTCCTTTTCTGGGGTGCTTTTGAGTGGGAGAACCTTCAAGATAATCATTTTTATTTCATACATAAACGAACACGTATTCGAACGGCCGAATAGTGTTGCATCCCTGTCATACAACCAAGGCCTACCCAAGATGATGTGGCCTATATCCATAGGCAAAACATCACACCACGGTGTGGCCGTATAGGAACAAAGCTGGACGGGAATGGGACAACACTGAGAAACCCGAATCGAAGATGCATCAATCCATGAGACTTGATAGGGCTAAGGGTAAGGAATGACTGGTAAACCTAAGTGATCCACAGTATTAGTAGAGACCACATTGGTGCAACCACCGCTATCAATGATCACCTTGCAATTTTTGCCACCACACTTAGCATAGGTGTGGAAAATTGAATTCATGCACCAATCATCACTTTCTACAATCTAGACCAAGGCGCGTCTAACAAACTACAAGTGATATGGTTTCAGGCTCTTCAACTTCCGTCAACTAAGTAGCCAATTGGTGGCCGCAGGGATATACTGGTTATCTTTCTTAAAAGGAACGTTTTCCCAGGGCAGACCCGAGAGGGAGAAGAGAAAGAAATCCTAACATAGAAAGATAGATACCAGAACCCGGTTATCGCATCCCTCCTCATCGCTAGGACTTGCCTCAGGTTTGTAAACTTCTTCACATTCACCCTGCTCATTCTCATCCATCTCACCAATTATAAGTGCCTTGCCTCACTCTCTGGTGGGGCACTATTGAGTGAAGTGGCCAAACCCGTGGCACCTGTAGCATCGTGTGGACTCCTCGGGCCGCGCACTAGTACTAGCCAACCCTTTACCCTTAACATCCCTAGGGTTGGATTAAGAACCAGTAGGGGGCTTGGATTGACTCCCTATGTTAGACTTAGTCCCTTGAAGGATAGTCTTAACACTTGAATCTCGAGAGTCAAATCTCCTCCCACTTGGTGCTTCGAGATAGTACTCGATGTCTTGCACCACTTGGTACATGCACTCTAAAGTGCCAATACTCGATTTGAAGGCCCGTCCTGAATCTAGAATGTAATCATTGGGTCCTTCTCAAAATGCTTCATCTTGGCAAATCTCACTCGGCGAGCATTAGACATATCATACCACTCAAAGTAATGGTACATACCTACCACCCAATCAAGGAATGCCTTGGGATCCAAGCAACTATCAAAGCTAGGAGCATCGACCTTCACTCCTTTCATCGCTCCCTCATCAGGATCATAGTGGTCTTGGAACTCTCTGTGGGGTGGCTGGGCACGCACCCCTCTACGACCTACTCCATGACCTTGGTACCTCACACGTTCTCTAATGGGCTCTTCCCTAACTTACCCACCTTCAACTGGTTCCTCAGATTAAGACTGGCAATCTTCCCCAATGTTAGGGTCAGCCTGAAGGGAACCTTCCAATTGGTTAAACATTGGTTAGTTGCAGTCAATTGGGTGACGGTGGTCCGATTGTGAGTCTCAATATTTATGAGACGACGGTTGATGTTTTCAATAGCCTCAGCAAGTTATTCCATATTCATTGTGGGGAATAGACCAAACCAGGACCTGTACAAGTGTTCATACACTAAAACTCTAATGGGGTAATAAACCTAGGATCTAACTATGCAATGGTGCGATTTAAGTGTGATGACAAATGTAGACTGGTAACCTAGACTCACAATATGATGAACCTAGATTCTATAGGCGATAAAACCCTAAACTAATGTATGTGAGGCTAAATCTACAATAGACCTAAGCTCTGATACCAAAATTGATGTAAGATGAAAGGTCTAGACTAATATGCAATAGCTAGATCATAAAACAATTCAACTCCAGTGATTAGAATATGTAAATCATGCTTTTCCATCACAAATTCAAATATTCATATTTATACTGCGGCATGAATTCAGACCACAAACATCCCACAATGCACTTCATTATAAAATAAGGTTAAGAAAGGCCCTATGGGAGGTAAAACTCCCATCGAGCATAGGATTCACCCACATTCATATAAAAGACACGCGTTAAGTTAAGGGATTTAAGGATATGGGGTTGTCCAGTTATTGTGAGGTGGGTTTGAATGGATTGGGATAGGATTCGAGGGAATTAGGGATGGGATGGCTAAGTTTAGGGAGGATAGAATTGAGAAATTAAGCTTTTAGGGTTAGGGCTTGAAATTGGAAATGGAAAATTGAGGGGTTTTCATGTAGGATGGGGGAATTAAGATTTTTGATAGCTAAGGGTTATGAATTTGAGTGATGGGAATTTAGGGATTTGGGAAATTTTTGGGATTGACGAATTGGGGTAAAATCAGAATCCTATGGTTAGGGTTTTGAAAGAGGGGTTTTAAGGGATTAATGTAGGGGGTTTTAAAGATGGGAATGAGGAAAGGAATCAAGGAATGGGGACCCGCACATGGTTGTTCGTACAGACTCACGTGCATGTGTACAAACGTGCATGCGTGGAAAAAGAGAGGGGAATGGATGCGTTGGGTTGGTTGCTGTAGCAAGAAGAAAGAAGAAGAAGAAAGGAAGATGATGAGAAGAGAAGAAGAGACAAGGGAAAAAAAAGAGATTGTTAACTTGAATCGAAGAGAATGAAAAATAGATAATTGTGGAATCGCTCCTCGTGTGTCTCACACCCTCTCCAATCTCTGGAGTTGCAAGAAGGGTTTCTCACAAAGCCATGGAAGATTTTCTCTTCTTCTTCTTTTTCTCACACCCTCTCCAAACTCTAGCTTTTTTATTCTCAGATTCAAAAATTATAAAACTACCACTCCAGTTCGAATAAAATGGTCCACTAATATTAAGAAATCTAAAATACTAATAACTAATCTAAAACTTTCAATGTCCAAAATAAATAGTAAACTAGAAAAAAAAAATGACTCATTGAGTCTAGAATCTGGTGGTTCAAAAGAATTAACGGTCCAATGGGCCAGCAACCAAAATCCAATGGTAAAAAACTCCAATAAAAGCAACCCACATGCATCTTCCCAATATGGAGTCTTCCAAATGCACGAATCATGTATGTGGGGTCTTCAATGTAGCCCGTTGGGTTCCACATAGCCTTCGTCCAGCCATAGTGAAACTGGGGCCCTAGTTAGGGTCATCTTCCTGCGCTAGTAGACACGATAGGATGATGCTTTGATGTCCTCATCACTTTTGATAGCAAAGAATTCAATAGACGACATCAAGATGATGAGCACAAGGAGTGTGCATAAACTCACTCATAACACTAACAGCATATGCCATATCAAGATGAGTTACGATTAGATAAATGAGTTTTCCCAACCAAACAATGATACATGTCTGGATCTTGAAGACCATCCAATGCTTTAAATGTAGGTGGTGATTAACCTCTATAAGCGTATCTACAAGATGGGAACTCAGCATACTAGTCTCTTAAAGAAGGTCAATGGCATATTTCTACTGCAAGATAAACAAGTTTTTGCTTGGACTAGGCAACTTCAATGCCAAGAAAGTACTTTAACAAACCCGGATCCTTAATCTCAAGAGCTCTTACAAGGAAATCTTTCAGATGCACTATTTCATCTTCACTGTAACCAAAAAGAATAATACAACTGACATAAACTACAAATATTGTTAGAGAAGAGCCAACCCTCTTTATAAAAACAATGCGATCACAATCACAACGATGTTAGACAATTTGAAAGATAGCCTTGCTAAACCCTTGAACCAATTCGGCGAGACTATTTAAGCCCATGTAATGCTTTATTCAATTACCTTGCCCTTGGATCCTGAACGGAGAGACATGAATATTTCTTTTTAAAGATAACCATGAAGAAATGATTTTCTTCACATCCAAGTGATGAAGAGGCCAATGACAATGAGCCACAATAGAGAGAAGAATGCGCACTAAATTCAACTTGGCAATGGCAACTTATGCAGAAGTCTCGAAATAGTCTACTCCAAACTACTAAGTAAACCCCTCTAACACTAGATGAGCCTTGTGCCAAGCAATAAACCCATCAATGTTATACTTTAATGTGAACCCCCATTTACATCCACCAACATGCCTTCCTTCCGATAAGTCCACTAACTCCCAAGTCCCTTATTTATCAAGAGTTGTTATCTCCTCGATCATAGTTGCCTTCCAAAAAAGTATCTGTCAGAGCATCTATGACTCTAGAACAAATGGATGTAGAAAAAAATAGAGGAAATGAGTGCTTTGAAGGGAGGAGAAATACGCATATCATAAATAAAATTACCGATAGGATGAGAGGTACTCGACTGATATATATCTAGAAAAATAGGTGTTCGTTTGGCCTTAGAAAGAGCAATGAGAAGCTCGGATGAAGTTGAGGAAGGAACTGCCACAAGGGTAAAAGACTGATGGTTGTCTAGCCTTGGCATCGAGTCAATGAGGAGATGATAAATTTTATTTCAAGGGCGGAACTTTGTGATTTCTTCAAGTATAGACTTTTAGAGAATATTTTCAACAGGAATCTAAACATGACTAGAATTGTCCTCCATAACAGAGATAGAAAATACATCATCATGAGTGGTGGTGTCAGTTTTCCGAGGGCAAAAGGAACATTCTCGAAAATGTGACATCCTTCAAGACATGCCTTCTCTTAGTAGCTAGATAATAACACTTGTGCCTCCTTTTTTTTTTAGGCTTAACAGATTGAGGCCCTAATTTTTCTTAGGAAATTCCCAACACATGAATAAATCATACACTCCCAAATACTTGATGAAGGGGAAGTCGACGAGCTATGTTGATCATTATGGAACTAAGGGATAGAAGGGAGAGAACCAACAAGGACTCCTATAATGGTCTAACTACCCCAGTTGTACCTACTGGAGGACCAACTGGCTCCTTGCTACAAGTTATTATACCAATTTTTCAACTGCCACGAAACATCATGACCAACTAGTTGACCATCATAAAAATTAAAATTAAAAAATTAAAATTAAAAAAAGAATAATAATAAATTCCTATCTAACTTAACTGTAGTAATCAACAAGCTCAATTCTGATTTGAATGTCTAAGCTCTGTAAACATCCCAATCTTCTCATCATCCATCCTAACAGAATCTCCCATATGCATAACTTGAGAGAGGGAAATTTACCAATCAACAAACAAAATTACCACATATTAGGATTCAACAAAGCCACGATCGATCAGTTACGTACACACTGTTTCACTAATAGTTGCAACCAACAAAACAAGGAAGGGGAAGTCAATAAGTTATGTTGATCATCACAGAACGAAGGGAGAGAAAGGACAGACCAATGAGGCATCCAACAAGGGTCTAGCTACCCCAGTTGTACCCACTGGAGGACTGACGATGCTGAAGAGGTGCCGATGGTTTTTTCTTCATGATGCTTCAAGATTCATCAAACACAAAAAGACATGATTTTTTCAACGCCTTTTGGTCCTATGGTGCTCCCCTTAAGGTGACATCTTTTGTTTGGTTGGTCAAGCAAAAGCACATCCTAACCATAGACAATCTTCAGAAAAGGTCTATGATTCTCCCCAATATTTATCTTTTATGCATGAGCGACGCAGAAATGATAGATCATCAATTCATACATTGCTCCTTTGTGTGACGGATATGGATCCTTTTCCCAAAGACCTTTGATGTCAACTGGGTGATGCCAAAATCAGTAGTCGAATTGCTATGGATGTGGCACGATGTTGTACTTGTTAAGGATAAGTTAATGACTTGGTGACTGATCATGCTTGTTGGGTTTTAGAATATTTGGGAGGAACACAATAGGCGTTGTTTCCTAAACGAAAACAGGGTCTAAGGGAAGTAGCATGGAAATCTAAGAGGGATGTCATAAAATGGGTATCCGGTGTTAAGCATGTCAATGTCTTCAATGTTTCATCCATGTTTAGGCTGTAATTTTGGGTTGCCATTTGGGATGTAATCTCTTTTGTATTATTGGCTACATTGATATTTGCCAGGTAGCCTTTCAATAAAATAGACTTATTATCCTTCAAAAAAACAAAGAATAGGCGCATATGGACAACTACCTGGTACAGTGGCACTGTCCAGTGCTGCCAATGTGAGTGGTGATGCCAACAGGCACGACTACTCTAGTTGGCAACAACAGTAGGTGCTACTGCCCTTTGTGGTGGGTGCCACAAAAGTGTGGGGGCACCAATAGGCACTAGGATGGAAAAAGAACAAAGAGAAGAAGGCGAAGAGGAGAGAGAGAGAGAGAGATGTGAAGGAAAAGATTTGAAGAATGAACTAGGGTTAAGAAACCCTAGCTCTGATAGGACCGATACCCATTTTGAAGAAAGGAGGAGATTTGGTGAAAAATGAGATTAGAAAGACACTATCTCACCCTCATCTCTTTTTATTAAAGAAACCCTGTTACAAAAGCTATGGTGTCCTAAGGGAGCACCGAACACAAACATCACCCTCATCTTTTTTTATTAAAGAAACCCTATTACAAAAGCTATGGTGTCCTAAGGGAGCACCGAACACAAACATACATAAACGAAAAAATAAATAAATAAAGAAACTTTGTACTCTCTAACAAGTTTTAGCGAAAAGCAAAGTCCTAGTGATCGTGGGGTGCCGGCTGGCAATGGCACTTACATCTTTGCAAACTACTTCAGTTGTAAACTAGGTGTAATGAGTAGACCATCATATGTCAAGGATTTCATTTATTTATTTATTCTTTGGAAGGGTTACAAAGAATTTAGTCAGGGTTGAGATGGCGTAAAAGCTATAAAACAAGAAGCCTACAAGTGAAGCAAATAGGAAAAATTGCAATCCTTAACCAGAGGAATACAAAAGACCCACTCTATAACAAGGCGAACCACCTTTGAGATCTCTCCTCCCCAAGAAGATTCATTCTAGAACCATTTCCCACTACGATCGCCCCAAATTGCCCATAAAGAGGCAAGAAGAGCCAATTTCCAAAGAACCTTCTTGTGTGTATCTAACTCCAACCCATGCCAAGCTGAGAAGGGATTCCATCAAGGCCAACATAACCCACATAACATTAAAAAACTTGAGAACGCTATCCAATATCCGAGTTGCGAATGAACAATGAATGAAGAGGTGGGCAATAGATTCCGCATGCATGAAGCACATCATTCAGACATTAGGGACAATCATAGCCCTTTTTTGGAGATCATCCATAGTCAAAAGTCAAAACCCAATTTCTTCCAACTAGCCATCTAAACGTCACAATTTATTTTTATTTTTTCGGTGGGGGGGGGGGGGGGGGGATCAACTAAAGGAGAAGCATCGTGGTCCTAGGAGGGTTTTATTGTTCATCAGATATTTTCCTAAAGAGTGGTCTAAAATGGAACTATTCAAAAAATTTAGTAGACTTGGCAAAGTGAAGGAAGTGGTCATTCCCCATCTAAAGCACTTGGCAATCATCCATAGCTCCATTTCCATGAGGTTCGACTCAAAAGGGGAAGCAAATGAGATGATCTCGAGGATGATGGTAGATAGGTTCAACAGTAAAAGAATGGAGATCTAGTATGTGAAGTATGGACCAAAGGCCTTGAAGAGGCAAGCAATCGAGACCTCGACCTATAGTTGCACTTACTGTGAAGCGAAACAACAATGTATTTGGGCAAGGGAGTGGGGAATCATCTATTTAAAAATATTAGCAAGTACACACAGATAGGAAGCAGGAGAAGGATGAAGAATCCGAAGAGCAATTTGAAGTGGAGGCGGCCTATGGTTGGAAAGATTGTGCATCCAAGCTTTGGCCCAACAATCAGATGCAGTTCATCATAGTACAAGACTCAATCAGGTGGAGAGTTTTCCTGGGAAGGCGATCGCTTAGGAGGAGAAAGAAATCAGCATGAAGTTGATCCAGAAAAGTCTTTTTAGGAAGGTGGTGAGTACTCCTGCCGTCACCAATGTGAGTTCAGCAGCGTCTCACTCTAGCAACCTTGTGGTCATGAATATAGAAATGGTGGGTACAAAAGAACGGTAAAAAAGATCCATCGCTTGTGAAGGGGGGAAAAAAAGAAGAAAGAAAGAAAGAAAAGGTGTTAGATTGATCTTTCATGCTAATAACCAGATCAAGTGGTGTCTCAACTCTCAAATAAGGAAGTTGTCGATTGGGCAGCCCTAAGATGGGGTTTATTGAACAATGAGTTCTCATCAAAGCATTACGCAATTGGGCAGAAGGTTTGTCTTCTGGTCCCACACCAAGCCCAAGAAACTGCTGGAGTCTATAATCATTATCTCGGACAGATTGGTATTAAGATTCAGCAATGAGTAGAGGGATCAATGTTGGGTGAATCTTAGCATTGGTTTAGATTCTTCAGGATCCCACTGGAACTATGGACGAGAAGTTCTCTTTGTGATCTGCTTGTGCATCAGTTCAGTGGTGGAGATCAAAGAGAAACCAATGAACATGAAGGAAGTTCAATTCGTTAGAATTAAGAACTAGAATAAGCAAGCAGCGGTTTTCCTGAATGATTCAAGATCAAGGTGGCTGATGTAGAGTTCTCGTTGGCAGTTTTTGCAAACAAGGGGAGGTCAGATTTGGAGTTGGTTGCATTTCAGGGGAAGCTTTTGCAGGATGCTAGAATCACAGCCGATGGCAAGAGGAATACAAAGGCACAGGTTTCTGTGTCCCTTGGACCACAGGATCATTTGCTAGAAATCAAGAGCAAAAAGGAAGCGCCACGCGCTAATGAGGGGCAGTTACTGAATTTAAATTTCAAATCTCACCTTTTTGTGGTAAAAGCTGTAGCTAGTTGTTTGGCGAGTCATTATTGCAATATGACTCAAAGTGGTTAGAAGGGCTCTCTCATAAATATGGGAGGAAGTACGGCTATTTTTGTTGAAGGATCAAAAAGCAATGTCATAAATCCCCCATTCCCTGAGGGCGGAATGTGACCAGCTCCTCACGTTAGTGCGAACCCAGTTATCACATCAGTGAGTTACATGGGACAGCTTACTCAGTGGTGGTGATTCTGGCAATTAGGATCTTATCCCCAGGTGCTCAGATGGGGCATACATGTGTCCCATTTGAAACCCTTTAGTACCCTACACATGCGATAAGTGCATCGTGTGGTCCATCGAGGGGTCAAAACAAAACACCTCTTGGAATGAGATCGAGGCAGACGACAAAAATCTAAGTTCTCAGTCTTTTAAGTATTGGCTCGAGGACCAGTTGACGCCCTGTTCAAAGTTAAGCATGTCTTCTAAGGGATCTGCATCACCTGACCATACCAATTGCAGCAACAACCTCCCCAAAGTGAATATAGAGGACCCGATGGAAAGATCTAGGAATCATCAATTTGTGCAACAGTTTGTATCAACACATCCAGGAATTTACTGAAATTTGCTCCAATATTTTCCAACTCAAAGCAGTCTTTCTTCAATTGACTGAAAGTATATACTCTTCTATATTGGCTTGGAATGGTGAAAGGAAAACAGTCCTTGGGAAGATTTAACATACACCAATGTTGGGAGAATCTGATTCTATGCTTTCAGTCATCCTTCATATGATTACTAAAGCCTGCAAGCTTGTTAACCAATGTAATATTCTCCTCTCATCTAATGCTTCTGATACGGCTAAGAGATGTCAAAACCAGAAATTGTGCGGTGCAGACATTGTATTCTAGCTTGGCAATGTTGCAAAATCAGCAATTTCTTTACGCATTAGTTATCTAAGTGGGACGCTACTCTCAGCTTGATCAACCTCCTTGTTCAGATCCCTCAGGCATCCCTCAGCTCCCATATCTAGTCATGATCTTTCTCAGTTTGGCTATTTGAGTAGGTTCTTCCCGGCTGTGGGCCTCACTTGGTTTTTCCTCTTGAGCTGGGCTAACCCTTTTGTTTTTCCCTTTCTTGGGGTTGTCTTGTAGATTGGATTGCATGTGGGACTCTCATTAGCATGTGGGCCTTGTTAACTATCAGTTGCTTGTAATTAGGCTATTTTGCATGATGGTTGGTAACGAATACTTCTTGCTTACTGTCCAGGAAGAAAAAAAAAAAGAGGAAAAAAGAAATCCATTCAGGTTTTCTGTGGCTCAGATCTAATATTGTAAAACAAAACTCTTTCGCCCCTTTCTATAAGAGGAAAATAAAAGCCAAAACATCAAACAGACATGAATACACAGAGGATTGTAACAATGAAAAGATGTAGGATATCCAGATAACAGATAATAATGACCCCTAAATTCAACAAAGGTCTAATTAGAACAGGACAAATCACAAAGATCTGAACTCAAACGCATTTACAACAGAATTTTCAATAACGACATTGATGTTATGGCACACAATCTACGGGATGTCAACAAAGGGCCAATGGATGATTGAAAGGTTTGCACAGAAAAATTGCAACGAGTGGCTATAGTCCATAATGAAGTATAGAGGATTTCGAAGCCCACAGACCCCAACTATATGACCTTGTCCTAAATCAAGCCAGTCCACTCGTGCAGACCATGGCTACCCTGGATGTCAACAGTTTATCAATCTCTAAATCCATCCACTGTTTTTGTACATTTCATACATGTATAGAAAACCTGATCAGTTGATAGGCCTGATTTTTGGGGCTAGGACGTCTACACAGGGTGGCCTACCAGATGCATAGCTTGGATGCCCCACACACTTGCCAAGTAGGAGTGCGGCTACATAGAGATTTTCTTTTCTTTTTTGTTTCATCTGTTTGTGTGCGCGAGGGGATGAGGCTTGGAAAATTTCATAAAGAATAATAGCACCCGTAATTAGTAAAAGGAAATTCTTACTCAAAACTACATGTATGTCACCTCATTTGAAAATTCACGCTTCCCCTGGTAGGTATCACTGGTTAGAACTTTAACTGCAATTTCCTTTCCATCTTTCATCTTTCCGTAATATACTACTCCATAGCCACCAGAACCAATACGCTTTCCAAATTTTGCTGTCACGTCTTCAATTTCAGATAATGTAAAGCTGTGTGCTGTTTCTGTAGCAGCATCAGTTAAAAATGAAACTAGCTTCTGGGAAGGCAGGGCAGTAAGTTCTTCTGTAACCAATCAGGACAAAAAACATGACAGGTTTTGATCATTTGATATTTTTCCTTGTAAACCGATGAAAAGCATCAGGATTGTTCTAGACTCAGACCTTCAGAAGCTCTCTTCTTTCTCCGACACATAAACAGCAAAGATGCCATAACAGCCAAAAGCAGAATGGCTGCCCCAACTGTTGAACCAATAATGATTTTAATGTGGTTACCTTCACTCTTCCCATAATGAAGATTCTTGTTTCCAGAGAAGCTGCAAAACATACAAAGACAGAATTGAACAACCACACCATTGATTCAATAGTTGGAAAGGTGGAAGTTGGTGATAAATGAAAACAGAAAAGGAAAAGAAAACTATAACAGGCGGATATACTTCTTTGGAATCCACATACACAGAGCCTCATCAATGAACGAAATACAGCAATATCCAGATGTTAAGTATGAACCCCCTTGTTTAGCCCTAACATGTGGCTTCTTTTTGTTAGAAGATTCTGAACATGTCAATTCCTTTCAACAAAATGATGCACAAAATTCATATGGTAAATGAGTTCAGATGAGCAAAACTAGGGATATCTTTTTTTATGTAAAGAGAAGACTTAATCCCTTTTTTAAATACATCGATTAAAAACATTCAGTTTTAAAAAAGTTAAATTAATAACAATTATCGCATGCAAAAATAAATACTAGTAATAGGCGGTTAGTATGTACTATTTCTTTTTGTGGAGGGGTCTATTTGTCCTTTCTTTATTTTCATATTCAATTTCTTCATTTAGCTCCATTTGAGCAAAAGATTTGCACCAAATAATCAAGAACATTCCACGAAATACACTTCATCTTGTTGACATAATTGAGCCATATCCCTCTAGGCCATGGGCCATTCCTTTTACTTGGGCCTGACTTGGGCCGTGGGCTATCCCCTTTACTCAGGCCTGACTTCCATGGGCCTCTTATTTACCTTTTATTAGTTCTCTTTTATTTTTGTTTCTTTTTTCCTTTTCTCTAATGGTAGTTTATGTAATTTTGCCACTCACTATATAAAGACAGAGGGCTGGACATCCAAGTTTCTTTGAGTTTCTTTTCTTCCCAAGTTTGTTCTTTCCTCTGACATAGTATCAAAACAAGAAGGTTCCTAGGGTTTCTTATCTCTTGATCTCTTGATCTGTTCCCCTTCTCTTCTTCACATAATCTCTCTTGGTTTGAGAGTCCTAACCTTTTAATCATTAATTGTATGTGATTTGTGAGGAGTAGCCCTGCGGCTATGGTGACTTGGAGATTTTGTTGAAATTTTTTGTTGGAATTTCTGATTGATCAAGTTTTTGACGATTAAGGCATTTGTGTTTTATCAGAAACAGCAGTAGGGTTTTAATGGAAATTCTTGACTGATTTATTCACTTTGGTCAAATTAAAAAATAGCAATACAGGTTTGCGGTCATTACCATTTGGACAGTTTTTGGGCATCTTTCTTTCAGATTTACAAGAATCTCCTCATGGTAACCTTTGATTTTTCCAGATTTATTTTCTTTTAGTAATTGAGCCGTAAGAAGACCCCTCCCTCTTTTTGTTTCATGGTGATTGAATATTTCTTCTTTGAAATTTATTGCCCTTTAAGTATTCCTTTTGGTTCTTGAGTATTCGTTTTTGGTTTCTTGGTGATTTATTTATTGGAATACTCCTTTGAAATTTATTGCCTTTTGAATATTCATTTTTGGTTCTTGAGTATTCCTTTTTGAGATTATTGAATGATATATTTCCCTATAGTGTCCGTTGGATCCTGGTTGGTGAAAATTTTAAGACTTATTGGTTTAAATATGGCTTCTTCATCTAAATTCGAGGCAACAGATACAATCAATTCTAAGATTGAACTATTAATTGTTCATTCTGAGAGCCCAGGGTTGCATATAAAAATCCATTAGCTTAAGTCCAATAATTATCTTTAGTGGTCGAAAGCAGTTGAGATGCTTATTAGCAAGGTGTTCCGTATCCATTACGATACACCCGTAAAGGCCGATACGTATAGGTAACAGCCATGACCGTTATGCAATGCAGGGGTGAAAAGGGGCAGTTAGTTTTTTGAGACCGTATCAGCCGTTATGGTGGCCGTAAAGGCCGTTACAGGGCATAATGACCGTTACGGGAAAACAATCACTTTTTTTTTTCTATTTAAATTCAATTTTCTCCTCTTTTTCACTTTTCTCATTCCAAAAACTTTCCTCTATTATTTTACAACAAATTTCGACCACTCTTACTATATCTTTTAAGATTAAAACTGTGGATTGAAGTTATTTGAGCGAATAGAATCTCTAAGGGCCTTTTTTCAAAAAATTGAAAAAGCAGTATTTATGCCTTTTTTCTGATTTCTAGTTTTAATGCTTGATTGCAATGTGTAAACATTAGAGACAATCATATTAAACAATTCACTAGACAGCCCGATACAACACTCACCAAAGAGTGGAGCATTACACTACCGTTAATATGTTCAAAACAAAAAATGAATACATATTTGAAATATTCTTGATTTTCTAGATATTTTTTCAGAATTTTTCGGGTAAAAGAAAATTTTCAACCGTTACGGGGGTCGTAACGGTCGTTACGCCCCCGTATTAGCCGTTATGGCCGATACCCGTATCGGTAATGGTGGTGGCTGTTACGGTCACGGTTACCGATACGGAATACCTTGCTTATTAGAGGAAAACAAAAACTGGAATATGTAGATGGCAGCTTATCAGAGCCTATAATGTCAAATCATTCTTATGGAGATTGGAAATCAAATAACTTGCTTGTCATTTTCTGGATTTTGAATTCTATGGAACAAGAAGTTACTGAAGGACATTTTCTATTATCAACTGCATGTGAGATTTGGCTGACTGCCCATGAATTGTATGTTGATCAGAATAATATGGCTCAAATTTATGATATCTACCAGAAGATTAGGAATTTGAGATAGAGGGAGTGTTCATTTTTCTACTATTATACTAAGATGCATAGTTTGTAGCAAGAATTATCTTTCCTGGATAATCTCTAGTTTGTTTGAACCACAAATGCAAAGGCATATAAAGAAAGTATTGAGAAGAAAAGGATATTTGAATTATTAGCAAGTCTTAGTGCTGAATTTGAACCGGTGTGGGCCCAGATTCTTGGATCCCCTACTCTACTGTCCTTAAATAGTGTGTATACTTGCTTTTACAAGATTAGAGGCATCATGCAGTTATAGGATCAGCTTTTCTTGAGAAATATGCCCTTGTGACTGGATATAGAAATTATGATAATAGTAGCAGTGGAAGAGGTAGAGCTGACAAGGAAGCCACGATGTTGGCCGTGGCCATGGCCGTGGTTGCGACATTGGTTGTGGTTGTGATGCAGACAGTTTGTGTACTCATTGTGATTGATATGACCATACAGTTGATTATTGTTGGGTGCATCATGGTAAACCATCTCGAGGTCGCTTTGTTAATTCAACTATGACAGACGATAAAGACTTTCGGCGTACTGTCGGTGAGGTGGCTCCTATAGCAACCATGGTTTTGAATATCAGTATCGAGGGGCGCATCATCCGGCCGAAAAACAATATGATACAGGCGTCGCATATCAATGTTGGTCCATATCAGCCCATATCGGTCGAAAAAATTTAAGCCAAGGAATTAAGAAAAATATCAGGGAAAAATAATAATAATAATAATAAGATATTCAAGAATCTTTCTTTTTTTCTTCTTCTTCTTTTTTTCGGATATGCATATGATGGTATATCGAACCATCCTTTGATGAGAATTTTGTCTATCGGTTTGACTTGTTGAAGGTCAACTAAATGAGCCTAATTGAACACAAATCAAGCATGATTTGGTGAACTAGGGCCCATTTCATTGAAATACAACAAAGAAGATGAAAACATCAAAAAGAAAGTGAAGATTTACCCTTCCATCCAATTTTTCCCGTAATGGTCTACTTTGCTCTGATTTATCAATTCTCTTTCAAATCATTTGTTTTGATCCCAAAATAAGTCTAAATCTAGCCTAAAATGAGTTTTTAAGCTTCTTCCATGGTTTAAATGAAATATATATATATATATATATATATAAATGAGACAAGTGAAATTTTGAACCAAAAAAATCAAAAATGAACTTTTATAGGCATATTGGCCTGCGTTGGCTCATATTGGAGCCAATATGCCTTGTATTGGTCGATAAGGGCCGATACAAGTCAGTTTTTTCATATCAGACAGATACGGCCCTGTATTGTGTATCGTCTCACGCTGATACAAATACGATACGGCAGTATCAGCAAATACGATACTGATATTCATATCGATGAAGGCGACATCATGTGTAGTTCAACTAGCTAGAGAAGTAGTCCGTCTCTCAAAAAGTGAGTATGATGTTTTATTAAGGAACACCATACAAAATAGGGCCACTCCATCTACATCTCGAAAAGGTAATACCCTCCCTGCCCTTCACACTGCTTCTGCGTCCAGCCCTTGGATAATTGATTCGGGCGCTACGAATCATATGATGGGTGCATCTATCTCTTTTTTTCGTTTACCTCAAATCCTTATTTAAGCTATTTGAAGTTAACAGATGGTACCTTGACACATATTAGGGAAAAGGCTATTATTTCTACTTCCCCACTATTCTATTTATCCTTTGTCTTATTGGTTCCTAATATTGCTTCTAATTTATTATTTGTGAGTCATATTATAAAGAATCTAAATTATAGTGCAACCTTTTTTCAAGATCATTGTATCTTTCAAGATCTGAAGATGAAGAAGTTGCTTGGTGGTGGATTTAAGAAAGATGGAGTATATATTCTTCATTTGAATCCTTCAAGTCAGTTTAGTGTATGTCTTAATGTAAAAAAGGATGGCCTTTTCTTTAGCATTGTCATTTTGGTTGTCCTTTTAATTAAGTTTTACAGTCTTTGTTATATCAGTCAATTGAGTCTGGAGATATCAAGAATTTTCAATGTGAGGCCTTTATTTTAACTAAACATCATAAGTCAATTTATTACCCCATGGAAAGAAGGACAAAATAAAAATAAAAAAATCATTAGTTCATTCTGATGTATGGGGACCGATTTCGATTAATTCTATTGGATTTAAATATTGTCCCCTTTATTAATGATGCTTCTCATATACATGGATTTATCACATTTCAAAAAAAAAAAAAAAAGATGGTTCAACTTTCAAAGTGTTTTATGCTTGGGTTAAAAATCAGTTTAATACAAATATATGAACCCTACATACCGACGATGCAAAGGAATTTCTTTTTGATTCTATGTTGTCTTATCTTCCGAAGCACAATATAAACTCTCAAACAACTTGAATATATACCCCGGAACAAAATAGTATTGTTAAAAGAAAGAATAGACATCTCTTAAAAATTACGCATGCCCTTCTCATTGGTATGTTTGTTCCCAAGTCTTTTTAGTCGAATGTTGTTCTTACTGCCTGCTATTTGATTAATCATTTGCCTACTGCAGTTCTTAAGTGTCGGTCTCCTCTTCAATATTTTTCAGCATTCTACTCTATTTCTGAAATACCATTGCAAGTCTTTGGATGTGATTGTTATATTTACAATGATGACCCTCATTGAAATAAATTGTCGGACCGGGCTGTCAAATGTGTTTTCTTGGGATATTCGGCTTCTCAAAAAGAGTATAAGTGTTTTGATCCGATCAATAAAAATGTTATGTTTCTATACTGGTTAAATTTCTTGAAATCATTCCATATTTTTCAAAAGATCATGGAGAACAGCAGTCTATGGTTCTTCATGTACCTGTTATTGATAACGATCCAATTCTTTCTATTTTACCTATTGTAGGGGCATGCGCCATAAAATGTGAAGCCAAAAGGTTTTCTGTATTTGAGACAACCCAATGGGGTTGAATATATAGAGATTACAACCATCTATACAAGGAAAACAATAAACTCAGAATCTTCTACCTATCGAAATAAACTATACAAGGTATACTAGTTATACAAGGTATGTGAGCTGTCTAACATCCCCCCTCAAACTAATGCTGGTCATCGACAAGTAATCGTTTGCCAACTAGAAACGAGTGACGTGCAGAAGTGAGGGACTTGGTGAGAATGTCGGCAATCTGATCATGGGATGCAACATGTGGAAGAGAAATGAGCCCAGACTGAAATTTCTCACAGATAAAGTGACAGTCAACTTCAATATGCTTCAGACTGAAATTTCTCGCAGATAAAGTGACAGTCAACTTCAATATGCTTCGTCCGTTCACGAAAAACCGGGTTAGAGGCAATCTGAATGGCACTGAGATTATCAACATGGAGTGGAGTAGGATTCTGTAGAGGAATGCCCAAGTCTGAAAGAAGTCCACGTAACCAGACGAGCTCACTACATGCAGCGGACATCGCCCGATACTCGGCTTCTGTGCTCGATTTGGAAACAGTGGCCTGCTTCTTACACTTCCAAGAGATGAGAGAAGTGCCGAGAAAGACACAATAGTCAGTGGTAGATCTTTGTGTGAGAGCGCAATCGGCCCAATCAGCATCCGGATAAGCACGAAGGTCCAGAGTCGCCGTAGAGAAGAAGAACAGGGATCGATCTAGAGTTCTACGAAGGTACCGAAGGATGTGCAACACCGCAGTCATATGAAGAGTCCGAGGAGCAGAAACAAACTGACTGACGACTTGGACAGCGTAGGCAATATCAGGGCAAGTCATAGTTAAGTAAACCAGACTCCTAACCAAACGGCAGTATAAGTCGGGCTGTGCAAGTAGATCACCATCGTCACGGCCATAGTGAACGTTAAGTTTTAAGGGAGTCTGAACTGTCTTCTGATCCGTCAATGATGCCAATGCGAGAAGATCCTTGGTATATTTACGCTGGCTGACTAGGATCCTACGGTTGGAACGTGAAAATTCAAGTCCAAGAAAGTATATTAGATGGCCCAGGTCTTTCATCTTGAAGGATGATTGCAGAACTTCCTTTAAAGTCGAAATACCAGTAGCATCGCTACCAGTCAAGAGGAGGTCATCAACATAGACCAGAACAATGACAATTCCGTGAGCAGTGGTGCGCAAAAATAAGGATGGGTCATGACCACTTTGAGTAAAGCCAGCACCCGTAACAACATCGTGAAAGCGTTGGAACCATGCCCGAGGTGCCTGTTTGAAGCTGTACAAGGCTTTCTTTAGGCAACATACCTTATTGTCAAGGATTAAAGAGCCAGGAGGAGGTTTCAAATATACGATTTCTTGGAGGTCTCCATGAAGAAAGGCATTTTTCACATCTATCTGAGCGAGTGGCCATGAGCGAACAGAAGATATAGCCAGAAGAGTACGAACAGTTTTCATCTTGGCCACGGGAGTGAAAGTCTCATCATAATCAATTCCGTATTCCTGTTTGTATCCCTGAGCGACAAGTCGAGCCTTGTATTGATCCAATGATCCATCAGACTTGAGTTTGACAGAATAAATCCATTTGCTACCAATGAGTTGTTGGTCAGCAGGTCGAGTGACAATGTCCCACGTATGATTATCATCCAATGCCGCAAGTTCTTCTGCCATAGCCTTCTTCCAACAATCATGAGTGGCTGCCTGAGAGTATGAAGTAGGAATAGAAACAGTATCCAGAGTAGCATTCATGGTAGACATACAGCATATCAAGCGATCAGGCGCTCAATGTTCACGAGCGGAACGACGTATCGAGGTAAGTTCGGGATCTGCAATAGGTACAGTAGGTTCAAGTTGAGTAATAGGTGGTGGATCTATACGTGGTCGACGTGAGTAAACCTGCAACGAACGAGGGAGAGTACTTGAGGCAAACAGAATTTTTGGAAAGGCGGTTAGACCAAGAGAGTTTGGAGTGTGCGGAGGAAGAAGAGATGAATAAAAGGCAATGTGTTCAAGAAAAACAACATGTCGTGAAACCCGAACACAACGAGAAACCAGATCATAACATCGAAAACCCTTCTGAGTTTCCCCAAATCCCAAGTACATATATTTGACCGATTTTGGAGATAGTTTGTTACATTCACGTGAAGCCAGGTGAACATAACAGATACAACCAAAAACACGAAATGTGGAATACGCAGGAGGTAAGCCGATGAGAACAAAGTAAGGAGATTTACTGTTCAGAACTTTGGTTGGCATCCGGTTAATCAAGTAGACGGAATGTAATATTGCTTCCACCTAAAAAGAACGAGGAACACTCATAGCTGTCATCAGGGTGTTGGCAGTTTCAACAATATGACGATTTTTTCGTTCAGCCATCCCGTTTTGTTGTGGAGTATCAGAACAAGCGGTCTGATGAATAATCTCATGCCCTTGAAGAAATGTACGAATATCGGTTGAGAGATATTCCTCCCCTCAGTCAGAGCGAAGAGTTTGAACTAGAACCCGAAATTGAGTCTCCACCATAAAGTGAAATAACTTGAATTTTTCAAAAACCTGTGACTTCGATTGCATAAAGTAAATCCAAGTGTAAGGTGTGAAATCATCAATGAATATAACATAGTATCGTAACCCAGAGAGAGACATAATTGGTGAAGAACTCCAGACATCCGTATGCACAAGTTCAAACATAAAAGATGATTTTGTAGTACTTAGAGAAAAGGGAATACACTTACTTTTTGAAAGACAACAGGAAGAACAAGAATAATCCAAATCATTTTTATTAAGAGAAATATTCCCTAACATGCCAGACGAAATTAACTGAAGTAACCGATCGGAATGTGGATGACCCAGGCGAAAGTGCCACAGTTTCCACAATTTATTTGCCGAACAAATATCTGATGAAGATGGAGAAAAGAAACAATGAGCCATAGTGACAGATGGATCAAAATCCAGCACGTACAGACAACCATGCCGCCTACCCCTCCCAAGTACCTTCCCCGTTGCCAGATCCTGCACAAAACAACAGTTGGGAAGAAATATGACTAAGCAGTTATTGGATGTGAGTTGACCAACTGAAATTAAATTGGAGGAGAGGTTAGGGACATGAAACACATCACGAAGGGTGAACTGGCGATGAGCAGAAGGAGAGAAAGTCAATGATCCAACGGACTGAATAGGTAGTCTAGTGTCATCCGTAGTAGAAATAGCTTGATTGTCGGTGTAGGGACGAATGTCACGAAGATAGGATACAGCACCGGTCATATGATTGGAAGCACCCGAATCGAAGAACCATGTAGAAGATGGGAATATACCTGACATACCGGCCGCAGAAAGGGCCTGAACGATTTGCTGAAGCATCGCAGGAGTCAACGGAGATGAAAGACCTTCAGCAGAAACAGTAGATGTAGAATCACTAACAGATGGCTCTGAAGAAATAGTGGCAACAGTAGCAGAAAAAGCACGACCACAGCCACGACCACAACCACCACGTCCACGGCCGAAAGAAGATGCATAGGCACGTATACGGCAGTCCTGAATACCATGACCAGTCCGTCGACAATATGTACATCATTCTTTGCATTAAGCGATAACATGACCCACCTTGTTGCAGCCGCGACAAGTCAAAGGAGTGGAACCACGTGTTGGTATAGTGGTGGACACAGCAAGCACCATATCAGATGATCCCGGAGTTGAGGAAGGAAGAGAGAACTTTCAGTCGTTGTTCCTCAGCCAATAATTCATTAATAACCGAATTCAATGAAGGAGTAGGGCTACGGTTCAAGAGAGCAGGCCGACAATGCTCAAATTCCGGACGCAGCTTCATAAGAAACTATGAACTTACGCACTCTCGCACATAGTTTGGAATATCTTAAAGTCATGAGGAAATGTTGGATCCATCATAGTCATCTCAGTCCAAATTGTGACAATTTTGGAGTAAAATGATTGAATACTGTCGTCACCCTGAGTAAGGTTAATGAGATCCTGTTCCAGGCGGTATAACTGGGCCACATTACTCTGTTGATAAATTGTCTGGAGATACTCCCACATTGCCTTAGCAGTGCGATGAGGTGTGAGGCCAACAGCAATGGACCGATCAACAGAATCAAGAATCCAGGTAATAATCCGTCCATTGTTCATTTCCCAATCAGCTAATTTGTCGGCATCTGTGGAAGTGGGGATAGTAACAGATCCATCAATTAGTCCCCACAAACCATGAACCTTGAGGAAGTTCTGAAAATGGATGGCCCATAGAGAATAGTTGGTACCGTCAAAACTACAACGTGGGGCCTCTGTACGTGACGAGTTCTTGTCCATTGATTTGAAGTAATGTAAAGCACGTAAGGAGTTGAAGCAGAAGAAGGTCGTAGAAGTACCGTACAGCAGGAGATACCCAAGGCGGAATAGCAACAGCAATATGAGCTCTGGATTTGGAAAAGAGAGATCGAAAGCAATCAGCAACAGAGGCAACAGGGGCGTTGGATCTTGATCTGGATCTAGAAAATCGAGCAGGGGCGCTCGATCTGGATCTGGATCTGGAAAATTGAGCAGGGGCGTTGGATCTGGATCTGGAAAATTGGAAAATCGAGTAGGGGCGCTGGATCTTGATCTGGAGCAGGAAAATCGAGCAGGGGCGCTGGATCTGGAGCAGGAAAATCGAGAAGGGGCGTTAGATCTAAATCTGGAGTAGGAAAATCGATTAGGGGCGCTAGATCTGGAACTGGAATATTGGAAAATCGAGCAGGGGGTGGCCGGACGACGCAGAATCGAGCAGGGGTGGCCGGACGCAGCAGGGATGGGGCCGGACGCAGCAGAGATGATGACCGGAGGCAGGGATGGTCGGATCTGACAGGTGGTGGTGCCGGTGACGATGGGGTGGCCGGATTTGGATCAGTAGGGCTCTGATAATATGTAAATTGTGAAGCCAAAAGGTTTTTTGTATTTAAGACAACCCAATGTGGTTGAATATATAGAGATTACAACCATCTATACAAGGAAAATAAACTCAGAATCTTCTACCTATCGAAATAAACTATACAAGGTATACTAGTTATACAAGGTATGTGAACTGTCTAACATGCGCTCCATCTGATAATGGTACAGATAATGTGGTTTCTGATTCTCAGTCAACTAAATCAGATTTGAAAGTGTAGGAAAGAAGGAATGTTTAGACATTTGTCTTCACACAGTCCACCACAAAGCAAACTCCTTTGAACTCAGGTATTGATTGTATTCAAACTTGTTTGCCCCTTTATTTTGATCTATATTTAGATCCGTCTCCGGATCTGCCTGTTGTTATCAAGAAAAGCTAAAAGACAATGTACTGCTCATCCTATTCAAAAAAAAAAAACCTACTATCATTCATTGTCTCCTAAACACAAGTCTTTTGTTTCTACCTTGGTGTGTTCTTCTTCTACTTACCAAAAAATTATAAGGAGGCTCTTAATTCTCCTCTATGGTGTGAAATCATACATGGGAGATGGCCACTCTTTAGAAGAATCATACACGGGAGATGGCTACTCTTTAGAAGATGAACCCAGTTCCTGTTAATATTTCTCTTGCTGCTAATCTAACTTGGCCATTGCACACCAATTTGATGTCAAGAATGCCTTCTTAAATGGTGATTTGAAAGAGAAAATTTATATGCTTCCTCTTTCTAGTTTTGCTCGAAAGGGGGAAGAAAAGAAGTTTGATGTCTTAAAAAGGCAATATATGGTTTAAGGCAAGCGTGAGCACCTGTTTTGAGAAATTTATCGAGGCCTTGATTGGTATTGAATTTACTCATACTCAATCAAACCACTCAAAGTTTGTTAAGTGGCATGTTGATGTAAGACGGCCTAATCCAACTTTAAATGAGCATGTTATTTGAAAAGGGGTAGATTCATGTAATCTTAAAAAACAAATAAACATCAGCCTGATTTATACATCAAAAACACAAGAAATAAATAAGGTTAATATAGCATTAATTAGGGCCATCCATCACAAACATGAAGTATTGAATCTTAAAATCTGAATTTAGTTGGATCCGGCGAAAGATAGAACTTTTGTCTTGCAATAGGTCCGTCTAACGATCCAAGTGGATTTTCTAATCCAGAAAAATAGGAATTTTCCTGGATTGGAAAATCTGGAAAATTCAGAAAAGAATTGGAGGTTCATCAAATTTAGATTTGGGTGATGGGTTTTATGTGGGAATGAAAATCTTTTAAGATCTAATGATTTAGATAAAAAGAAACAAGATTTGGCTTCTAGATCTAAAGATTCTAGGAGAAAAGGAAGAGAATGGGGTTAAAGAAAAGAGTACCTTGAGAAAAGAGAGAAGGAGAAAGAAGTAAGGGATGAGAAATAGTTTACCTGGGCCTCACGCCCTCTTCCAATCACTAGAAGTCGAAGACGAAATCGTCAGAAGCAAAAAAGCTCTCTTTTTCTTTCATAAACATCACATAACATGCTATGGGTTTAGGGCAACCCTTATAAATTCGTAATTACATGAAATTACCAAAATACCCCTACTAAAAAAAAGTTTCAAAAAAAAGAAATTCGCACAAAATTGTGCATAAACTGTCTCAAAACTTACTTAATTCAAATGTTCATAAACTAAATGTAAATTTAAAATGCCCGATGGGCCCCGATGATAGTGTCATGAAGGTGGTGTAATGAAGGTGGGCTGTGACGATCCAACGGTCCGATCACACCATCCTCGCTATCTAATGGTCCAAATGTCTCTTCTAAGCAACTTACATATGTGTAAGGTCTTCAACCTCTAGAGATCCGACCCGTATCCGTCATCTAACCACATTGACATGGGTTACGCATGCCTCCTACGTTGATATACTTTGAATGGCCTGGTGTCCCCATCAACTCCCCTCGGCTGAGAAGATCTCGACTCCGGCGAGATAAAACTCTTGTGCTTTTCTAACAAATCTGGATCTGGTCGCTGCAACTCTGCTTCCGTCAACCATGTACAGTCGGATGATGGTCTGTTCTTCCACTTCACTAAGTACCTCTGAAATCCACCGTCTCGAGTAGAAACAATTTTCTCATCCACAATTCCTTCAATTTCTTCTCGTATCTCAGGTATAATAGGCATAGGTGGTGTAGGTTGTGAAGAAAATTCAGAAATTAGCCAATGGTTTGGAACAAACTTAGGGTCTATGGGATGGCTTGAACAAGGCATTAGATCCTCCACATTGAATGTTGAACTAATCCCCATGCGAGGTGGAAGATTTATCATATACGCATTGGACCCAATATTTTTCAGAATCTTAAATGGTCCAGCACTGCGTGCTTGTAACTTCTTAACGGTACCTTGTGGGAAACGTTCTGGCCTCATCCTAACCATTACATAATCACCCCCATTAAATTCTTGAATTCTACGATGTAAGTCAGTTGAAATTTTGTATTGTTCATTACTAGCATTTATCCGCCTCCTAATCTCTGCATGCAACTCATGAATGTGATGGGAAAATGCATCGGCTGACTCTGAGGTCCTCTGAGTGACTGACATAGGTAACAAATCTATGGGTAGTCTAGGTTTATAACCACTAACAATCTCGAATGAACTCATACCCGTAGACCTATTAACTAAACTGTTATATGCAAACTCGGCGACTGGCAGGACTAAGTCCCAAGTTTTAATATGTTCACCCACCAAAAATCGTAGTAGATTTCCGAGACTTCGATTCACAACTTCAGTTTGGCCATCAGTTTGAGGATGGTAGGCAGACGAGAACTAAGTCTCGTACCCATCATATGTCATAATGTCTTCCAAAAATAACTAGTAAACCGGACATCCCTGTCAGACACTATGGTCTTAGGCAAACCATGTAATCGAACCATCCCCTCAAAGAAGATCTTAGCTATATTGGACGCATCTGAGGTTTTAGAACAAGGGAGAAAGTGGGTCATTTTTGAGAAACGGTCCATAACCACAAAAATGGAATCGTGCTTTTTAATTGTCCTGAGAAGTCCAAGCACGAATTCCATACTAATGTCTTGGCACGGTGCGTGTGGCACTGGCAATGACATGTACAATCCAGTATTCTGCTTCTTCTGTTTTGCCAGTTGACATGTTCAACATTGCCCTAAAATTTTAGCTACGTCTCGCTTGAGACTTAGCTAATAAAATCGATCCTCCACTAGGGCAATGGTCTTATCTCGACCAAAATGGCCAGCAATACCTCCAGCATGAAGCTCCCAAACAAGGAAATCCCGGAGGGAAGTGCAGGGAATATAAAGTCGGTCTCCTTTGAAAAGGAAACCATCTTTCAGCATGAACTCACCCGAATTATACTGGGCACCTAAGAGTGACACGTATGTTCTCCCAAAATCTGGACATGGGATACTCATCTTTCAATTGCTCAAACCCGATAACTTCTACACTCAAGGAGTTGAGCAATGTCACTCTCCTACTAAGGGCATCAGCTAGTTTGTTCTCGATCCCGGCTTTATATTTCAGGACAAATGAATATTCCTGAAGAAACGCTACCCACTTGGCATGCCTTGGGTTAAGCTTCTTTTGGGAATTCAAATACCTCAAAGCCTCGTGATCAGAAAATAAGACAAATTCTTGTGGTAGAAGATAATGACGCCAATGGCGTAGAGACTGCACAACCGCATAAAATTCTTTGTCATAGGTGGAATACTTTTGTTTTGCCTCATTCAGCTTCTCACTGAAATAGGCAACTAGATGACCCTCTTGGCTTAGTACTCCTCCTATACCTACGCCTGAAGCATCACACGCTGCTTCAAAGACTTGAGAAAAATCTGAAAGACGCATGACGGGAGCCTCTATCATTTTACCCTTAATATCTTTGAATGCCTTAGCTGCGGCCTTAGACCATATGAACTCTCCCTTTTTAATGCAATCAGTAATGAGAGCCATAATAGTGCTAAACCCTCGAATGAACCGATGATAAAATGTTGCTAAGCCATGAAAGCTTCTCACTTCATGTATGTTCCACGGTTCAGGCCAGTCAACTATGTCCTTGACTTTTTCTAGATCTGCTCGCATCCCTACAGGCGACACTATGAACCCTAAGAAGACAACCCTATCAGACAAGAACGAACATTTCTTAAGGTTCGCACATAACCTCTCCGCCCTCAGGACACTACAGACCTGCCTCAAGTGGTCGAGATGCAGCTCTTTAGTGGTACTATAAATGAGTATGTCATCAAAATAAACCACTAAGAACTTCCCCATAAAGGGTCTCAAAACCTGGGTCATCACACGCATAAAAATACTGGGTGCATTAGTCAAGCCAAAGGGCATGACCAACCACTCGTACAACCCATCCTTCGTCTTGAAGGTTGTCTTCCACTCATCTCCAGGGCATATGCGTATCTGGTGATACACGCTCTTGAGGTCTATCTTGGAAAAAATGGTGGATCTAGCCATCATGTCTAACATATCATCAAGCCTCGGTATCGGAAACCGATACTTGATCGTGATCTTATAAACGGCCCTACTGTCCACACACATCCACCACGTACCATCTTTATTTGGTGTTAATAGCGCTGGTACGGCACACGAACTCATGCTCTCATGGATGAAACCTTTTTGCAGGAGCTCATTTACCTGTCTATGCAACTCTACATGCTCTGCAGGATTCATCCTGTAATGAGGAAGGTTCAGTAAAGTAGATCCCGGGACAAAATCAATGGCATGCTGGATGTCCCGCATAGGTGGAAGCTCATCCAGTAAATCCTCAGGGAATACATCACTGTACTCCTCAAGAACCGAAGTCACCTCAGGGGGTAACTCTACATAAACCTCGGGTGTAACTTCCCTAGCCATTAGGGCATACACCGTCGAATCATCCTCTGTCTCTTTCTCAAACTCTTTTGCATCTCTGATATGTAGAGACTTCGGAATAGATTTCCTCACATCTTTCCTTGACTCACTCGTTTTCACATCCCTAGCCTTGTCCGTGTGGCTCTTGGGTGGCAACGGATTAATCTTGATTTTCTTGCCCTCATGCGTGAATGTACACACGTTCGAGAGACCAAAAATCATGACATTTCTATCGTATAACCACGACCTCTCTAAAATGATGTGACCTACATCCATAAGTAAAACATCACACCATAACATGTCTTTATATGAACCGATTTAGATGGGGACTAAACACTGCTAGGACACAGGCATAAAAGACTTATCAACCCAAGAAACCTTATAGGGTTGAGGGTGAGGGATGGGCTTCAAACCCAAATGAGTGACTGTGCTAGATGAGACCACGTTGGTGCAACTACCACTATTCACACTGACTTTGCAATTTTTGTCACCGCTCTTGATAAACGTGTAGAAAATTGTGCTTCTGAGCCAATCATCACTCTCTTTGGCCTGCGCTAAAGCACATGTAACTACAGCTAGTGGTGCAGTCTCTGGTTCTTCTTCTTTGTAATCGCTAGCACCTATCTCTAGGTGATATTCCTCAACTTCGTAATCACCCATGTCATCCACATTTTCATTTAACTCGTCTATGACTAAGGCTTTCCCGCGAGTCTTTGCCGTGCACTGGTATGCGAAATGACCTGTACCTCCGCACTCATAACATCTCAAGTGACTACCACTGCTAGGATTGGCACCAAGGACACCTTTGCCCTTATCATCCTTAAGCTTAGGCGGTGCACTAGCCTGCGCCCTAGGCTGACTTCCAATGTTAGGTTTGGTTCCCTGAAAACCCGATCTAACAGTAGAGTCTCGGAACTCAAAACGCCTCGTGACAGGAGACTTTAGGTAAAGCTCTAACTCCTGTACAACTTAGTAAGCCTGATCCAAGTCACTCACTGCATGGGTCATAAGCTCACACTGCAGATCCATGCGAAGACCTACCTTGAAACGCGCCAGCGTTACTAAGGGATCCTCCTCAATATCACACCGCATCATATACTCCTCAAATTTTGCGATGTAATCTATAACCGACATAGATCCTTGGCGTAATGCTTGCCATTGATCTAGGAGCTTTTGATGGTAAGAAAGAGGAAGATATTTTTCTTTTAAGAGTTCCTTCATCTCTACCCAATGTGCTACTGGGACACCTCCTAATCTCTCGATCCTACGCTCCGTATTTGTCCAAAACAATTTAGCTTGACCCACAAGCTTCATTTTCACAAACAGCACTTGTCGGTTCTCAGACATCTCATACCATTCGAAATAATGGTCCATATCCGCTAACAAATCAAGGAATACTTTTGGGTCAAGACGCCCATCAAAACTAGGAGCATCTACTTTAACACTCTTTAAGACCCTCTCATCGACATCATAACGATCTTGATACTCGACAGCGGACTGCGGATTTCACGCCCCTCCACGTCCTACCCCTCAGCCACGTGCTTCACAACCTCTACCACGATTTCCTACCCGTTCCTCAACTACTCCCCCTACGTGAGACTGTTCATCCCCTCCAATGTCGGAGATTTCTCTTAGGGACGCTTCTATCTGATCCATACGGGTATTCGTGTTCCTAAATTGTGCCTCAATGGCGGCCAAACGTTGGTTGATCGTGTTCATCATCTCAGTCAACTGTTCCATATTGAAAATCGGGTGTAGACCAAATCCTCTACCAGTCTGAGTGGGCATACACAATAAGACTCAACTTAGGTTTCCTAAAACACTACTCTAGGAGATTGTTTTGACACAAGACTATAGCCACAGATGATCCTACCCTTTAGAATGATGCAAATGTGTTTCTTCTTCTTCTTCTTCTTCTTCTTCTTCTTCTTTTTTTTTGGGGGGGGGAAACACGAAACCCTAGGAAAAAAAAATAATAAATAAAAATCTAGCCTCTTGATAACTCGATCTAAGATGACCCAATGCAAGGACCTAGGCTCTGATACCAAAATTGATGTAGGACGGCCTAATCCAACTTTAAATGAGCATGTTATTTGAAAAGGGGCAGATTCATGAAATTTTTTAATACCAGCCTGATTAATACATCATAAACACAAGAAAGAAATAAGGTTAATATAGCATTGATAGGGTCATCCATCACAAACACGAAACCCTAGGAAAAAAAATAATAAATAAAAATCTAGCCTCTTGATAACTCGATCTAAGATGACCCAATGCAAGGACCTAGGCTCTGATACCAAAATTGATGTAGGACGGCCTAATCCAACTTTAAATGAGCATGTTATTTGAAAAGGGGCAGATTCATGAAATTTTTTAATACCAGCCTGATTAATACATCATAAACACAAGAAAGAAATAAGGTTAATATAGCATTGATAGGGTCATCCATCACAAACACGAAGTATTGAATCTTAAAATCTGAATTTAGTTGGATCCGGTGAAAGATAGAACTTTGCAATAGGTCCGTCTAACGATCCAAGTGGATTTTCTAATCCAGAAAAATAGGAATTTTCCTGGATTGGAAAATCTAGAAAATTCAGAAAAGAATTGGGGGTACTTCAAATTTAGATTTGGGTGATGGGTTTTACGTGGGAATGAAAATCTTTTGAGATCTAATGATTTAGATAAAAAAAAATAAGATTTGGCTTCTAGATCTAAAGATTCTAGGAGAAAAGGAAGAGAATGGGGTTAAAGAAAAGAGTACCTTGAGAAAAGAGAGAAGGAGAAAGAAGTAGGGGATAAGAAATCGTTTACCTAGGCCTCACGCCCTCTTCCAATCACTGGAAGTCGAAGACGAAATCGTCAGAAGCAAAAAAATCTCTCTTTTTCTTTCATAAACATCACATTACATGCTATGGGTTTAGGGCAACCCTTATAAATTCGTAATTACATGAAATTACCAAAATATCCCTACTAAAAAAAATTCAAAAAAAAGAAATTCGCACAAAATTGTGCATAAACTGTCTCAAAACTTAATTAATTCAAATGTTCATAAAAATTTAAAATGCCCAATGGGCCCCGATGATAGTGTCATGAAGGTGGTGTAATGAAGGTGGGCCGTGATAATCCAACAGTCCGATCACACCATCCTCGCGATCCAATGGTCCAAATGTCTCATTTAAGCAACTTACACATGTGTAAGGTCTTTAACCTCTAGAGATCCGACCCATATCCGTCATCTAACCACATTAACATGGGTAACGCACGCCTCCTGCGTTGATATACTTTGAATGGCCTGGTGTCCGCATCACATGTCCAAGGTATTATCATTGTGACTGTGTATGTGGATGATATTATTATCATAGGTGATGGTGCTAATGGGAATCTGAGCAAGGTTTTTTACATCAAAGATTTGGGTCTATTAAAATATTTTCTAGCCTTTAAAGTCTCTTGTTTGAAGAAGGGTATTGTTTTGTCTTAGGGAAAATATGCTCTTAATCTTTTGACTTCTGTTATTAATCTTAGAGCCAAACCTCTTGATTCACTCTTAGAGCATAATAAGAAGCTTCAGGCTGATGATAAGGAACTTCTTGACGATCCTCACATGTACCAGGGCTTGGTTGGTTGATAAATTTAACTATTACTCATCCTAACCTATCTCATGCAATCAATCTGGTGAGTCAATTTATATATGCTCCTTGCTCCAGCCATCTTGAAGCTTTTCTTCGCATTCTTCACTTCATCGTCTTCACCTAGTCATGGATCCTATTTCGTTGTCATAATAATCTGAATATTGAAGGTTATTCAAATGCAAATTGGGGCACGTGCTCGTTATGATCATCATTTTAGGACAGGATATTGTACAATTTTTCGAATGAAATCTTGTTACGTAGAAGACAAAGAAGAAAACTGTTGTTGCGCAATCCAATGCAGAGGCTGAGTACCGCAATATGGAAAATACTACATGTGAAATCTTGTGGCTGAAAAGTTTTGTCACTAAGTTAGGATTTCTAGTGAATACTTGATGCAGGACACATGATTTAATGCTAGCATGCAACATGGAGATTATGAAAGAGTCCATAAAGTAATTCAATTAACAAAATATCTAATCCACCAAGTAATTAAAAGTAAACAATAGAAAATAAAATCTGATTTAGCCTAAATCACATAAATCAATTAAAACTAGGCTCGATGGAAGGATAGAACTTCCAATTTAGCATAGGCATGTTCCACACTCAAGGGATAGATTTGTAGGTTTTATTATTAGGGTTAGGAAGGAGAAAATCTGAAATGTGAAGAATTAGGGTTCATGGGAATTGAGAAATTTGGAATTATGGTTTTTTAAGAAATTAGGGAAAATCTAGGAAAGTTAGGGATTTTAGGTTTAGGGTTAAGGTTTTGAGAATGGAAGAAATGGGTTTTGATATAAAGATGATGGAAAGCCAACAGGTGGTAGGTGGGATTCACACGTGTGGCGTGTGGTAGATGGGTATAGGTCGGTTAGGGTTTGGATTGTGGATGGGTATGGGAAAGTTGGGTTTGGGAGAAGACGAAGATCTAGTAAGAGAGAATGAAGAACCTAAAGAAAATACCTGGATGTAGGATAAAGAAAATTGTGTGGGGATAGATGGAGACCTCGCACTTCCGTTGATGAAGATTAGCCTCGCATCAATCTTCCTTTCAAATCACATGAAAGTATCTTCAAATCGCATGAAGATGGAAGAAGAAAGCAAGAGCTTTTTTCTCTTCTTTTTTTTTTAAATCACAAAATCCAATAAGGTTGGATCTCCACCCCCCTGTGCTTTCATTATTAAAAATTCGAAATTAAAAATTCGACATAATTATAACTATGTCACTCACTTAAGTGAAGTGGCCCATCGTCCAAAATAAGAAAACTAAAACATTTATTATCAATCTTGATCATCAAATAAATCCTAAAAATAACAAAAAAAAAAAAAAAAACATAAAGAAAGCAAGATCAAAGTCCAGGGGGCCCATATCTAAAAGATCTGGTGGCCCGATGGCTTAATCGACAAGATCCAATGGTCAGATCGACGCGAAATAGAAATCTTATGACAAAAATGATCTCCTAAGCAGCCCACATGCATCAACCTAAGGTGGGGTCTTCCTAATGCACGTCCAATGCCTGTGGGGTCTTCAAAATGGCCCGACGGGCCCCATCTGGAACTCATCTCCCATCCACAAAGAAAGTTACACTAATGTGGGTGGTCGTCTCCGTCTCTGGTACACCTAAGTAGGTCCTCTGATGTCCTCATCAATACTCCTATGCCCATGTATTATGACAATCAAGTTGTCATTTACATTACTTTCAATCCCCTTTTTCATGAACACATAAACATATTGAAGCTGATTGTGATTTTATTCATGAGAAGATTGCTAATGGTGTAATTTCTACTTCATTTGTTCTTTCTCTCAAACAACTTGTTGATATCTTCACTAAGGCTCTTTCAATTAAAGTGGGAAAACATATTCAAGGCAAGCTGGGCATGATGATATATGTGCCTCAGCTTGAGGGGGAGTGTTGACATAATTGTGCTATGTGCCATTCCTTTTACTTGGGCCTGACTTGGGCCGTGGGACATTCCCTTCACTTGGGCCTAACTTGGATCATGGGCCTCTTATTTCCCTTTTATTAGTTCTCTTTTATTTTTATCCCTTTTTACCATTTTCTATAAGGGTAGTTCATGTAATTTTGCCACTCAATATATCAAGAGAAAGAGTTGGACAGTTTTTTTTTCTTCCCAAGTTCTTTCTTTCCTCTGACACATTTCAAGCAATTCAAAATCCAGAATCAGTACCCATATACATACCGATATATGCTAGTCCGAAAATGATACAAAATGGTGGGTATCATTCACATCAATTGCATATCGCCCATATAAGTGCCCATATAGGCATATAAGTGCCCCAATCCACCGTAACAGTGTTAAGATATTTTTAAGTAAAAATCTAGAATATTATCGGGTAAACTTTTGTATTTTTTTATCTCATTAGAAATTCATGCAAGTATTAGGGAAGGCTAGCAGAGATTACAAGTGTACTTCAGGATATTGTTGGAGGGAAGAAGTACAGGTAAGTCAAGGCAGAAGATCCTTGAATGCGCAATGAATCATGAAGAATTAATTTAGAAAGGGAGATGAATTGTTGCTAACTTTCAAGAGTGGACCATCCCACAAATTGACTTTTTCCTTATTGATGAGCAAAGCAGTTACTATACAAGTACTGCAAAGTCATACTAGGTGACCTCCTGAAAATGCAAAATAGGCTAGTGGAATTGGCTGTGCGTATTAAAGCTGGAAGAAAGGAAACAAGGATAGAAGTTGCCCAAGGATAATGAGGTGAAACCTAAAACCAAAAAAGTTCAATATTATTTGGGATATGGAGATTCATGGTGTTTTGGTAATAATGGTGCTGGTCCACGTTTTTCCCTTTCTGTTTCTCCTTTTTTTTTTTTCTTTTCTTTTCTTTTCTTTTTTCAAGTGTTCAGGCAATCCTGTGTGGCAGTTTTCCAAGTCTGTTCAGAGTCTGTGTTGTGTGGCCACTGGCCTTTGTATTTCTCTTTTGCCTTTTATTTTAATAAAATTCTTAGCCATTCATATTAAATAAAAAAAAAAAGGTGCCAGTTACTCGGATATGACGACTGTCACAACTCATGGACAAAAGTCATCTGGAAACCAAAGAAGAATGAGATGAAGAAGAGTGAAGAGGAGACAGAGATGTTGTGAATGATGAAAACAATCCATTACAAGTGAAAGAATGAAATGAAAAGGCCCAAACATTAATGGCAAACTTCAAAAGGTCATTTTGACAAGACAGAAAGAAAGGCTATGTTGGATTTCATTCCACGTATCTAAAGATCCAAAGGAGGATGGGTTCCAACCCATGGCTCAATGGTAGACACGGTGCATTTCAACACTAAGGGGCTGGGTTCAAGTGCCCAGGTGGTGTGTGTTAAAGAAAAAGAAAAAAGAAAAAAGAAAAAAGAAACAGAAAAAAGAAGAAGAAGAAATTGAGAAGAAGATCCAAAGGAGGACATGCCCAACGCAAGCATCACAATCAAAGACAATAAATGTGAAAAGTCCAATGGATTGATATGGATCCCTGGATGGATTAGTTCAGAAAATCAATAACAGATCAATGAAAGAACCATGGTGTTGTAGAGCTATTATGGAAGGAGTGGAAAAAGAGCAAGAAGGCAACAATGGTTGGAAGGTGGTTGGAGGAAAGAAAGACTCACAGCGAAGGAATGGTACCACATCCAAGGAGCTTCTTGAGCTTGTAATGCTCTGTGGTGGGTTTCCTAGAAGGATGGTTGCTGGTAAACTTCGCCAGGGTTTTCGGGAGGGCTGGATCCCTCATGGAAGTCTACATTCCACAGGATCAAGAAACATCGCAATACCACAGATTCGCGTTCGTTCGAATGAGCTAGGATGAGGAGGTGGTTCAAGTTATTGACCTGCTCCATGAGGAGAGCTTTGCAGACAGGTAACTCAAAGTTCAGAGGACCCGGTTTGGACCAGAGGTCAAAAACAAAGGAGGAGAAATCGGAAAGAAGAGGAAGCAAGCAATCAGCAATGCAGGAACTCCATTTCCTAAACATGATATTACTACCAGTAATCACATATCCTTGATTTATCGAAGGAAGGTATTTCAAGATTGTTTAGAGATGTTGTTGTGGGAGCCCACCAGCTTCAGATGTAGGAGGGTTCTGTCACAAGGGAGAATCCTCCTCTTCAGCAGCCCTGGTCGAATCCCCACATGGACAACTCCAAATGGTTATGGTCAGAAACCTCTTCCGCAATACCAATGGTTCATGTGAGACGGGAGATCACAGACAAAGCCCTCTTCTCTTTGCAGTAGTTGTTGTTCGTAGAAACCCATCCATATCCATCCCTAACTCAGGTGCGTCAATGGGTTAGGAACTGCTGCAGCATCTCTGAGCCAGATTTCACAGTCAAACCAATTGACGCCAATGAAGTCTGAGTTCAATTCAAATCTGAACTGGATTATAGCAAGATGTTGTTAGGAGGTATGCCGATCTGTCTTAAGCATTAGGAAATGGTTGGAAACTACACATTTTGGCAAGGAGGTCTAGCTCTTGGTATGGGGAGTTCCCTTGGGGCTTTGGTTCTAAGAAGTTTTCCTCGAGATTGAATCTTGTCTTGGCGAGCAAGTGGAAATAGACCCAACGACGGAAGATGGGGGGTGGCTCAACTGTGCATGAGGAAGAAGAGAAGCTCTGTTGACCCTAACCACATATCGGTTGTGGTAAATGAAGAGGAGTTGTCTCTGAAGGTCCAACAGGAAATTTGTTGGGGCATCCTCGACGATGGGGAGAGGTGTGGCATTGTCGGAAGTTGAAGAGCTTCGGCAATGTGGTGAAGAAGCGCCCTTGTGTCGAAGATGGAGTATCTCCCCAATGCGAATGAATAGATGTTTTTAATCTCACAGAGACACTGCTTTGCGGGTGCACATCCATCTCCTTCCTCAGGCCCGGACCTGCTCAAAATGGGAGGCTCGGACCCTAGCCTCATAGCTCATAACTTCGTTGGCTGCTTCGAACATGCTCAGGAGGAGCATCGGGTGACGCGGCGTGAGGAGAATGAGGGGCAAGCTTGGTCTAAGGGTAGAGATGGTTCCCCTGCCTTTTTAAACTCTGCTTCGAAGGTCGTAACCTCAAAATCTAATCTTGGTTGTTATAATGAATCAGATGATAATCCAGCTTTCACACATGGCGAAGGGCCTAGGCTTACACTCACACTCGTGTTTTCTTCGGCACGTGTTGAGAACCCTCCACACGAGCTACTTTCCACATGTGAAATACCCCCTTTTATTCCAGGATCTTTCGACCATAGGTAATCTGCAGAAGCGAGAGAAGCTCTTTGGGTAGGGTCCGCTTTGGCATGTGTTGTCTACTTTGTCGATTGTCCCCCTCGCTCAGATTTTTGCTTCCCAGATGATTGTTGCAAAATAAGGGATTGAACTTTGGGAGGATCGATTGGCTTCAAATGACAATTCGCTTGACAAGATGTTAGAAGAGCTCGATGAAGAAGCTTTACATGCGGAAGCTACGAATTCAAGGGACGAGGTCCTTCATCTAGAAGCTATGGATACAAAGGAAGAATTGCTTCAGGGGGTGTTCATTGTTACTCTGTTGTGTGCTTCGAAAGGGTTGTCGGAGACCAATCCGATAAACCAAGCCACAAAAATTATGGCCCAAGAGAGTGTCTTGGCTGGTAACCCAAATCTTTCTCAAGCACAAATCTGATAGTCCCAGGACATCCTCGACAAGGTTAAAGGTATGGTTGGCATGTCTATCGGGGATAGAGAGGAAGATGTTTACGACTTCATTCAATTTTGTAAGTGCTTTTATGTTTAGCACACATGAACTGTCAAATTTCGTAAGAAAAAAGTGCTTCAAGTCAGATTGCAAGTTTTGAGTCACAACGGCATCACAACTACTCTAAATGCCTGAAGATCAGCTCAAGATCGGCTTATGATCAGCTCAAGATTAGCATATCTTCTCAAGTAATCGTCGCCCGATTTCAAGACAAGATTAAGTCAAACTTCAAGACAAGTTGTCCCATATATTTGCTAAAAACACAGGTGGTATAACCCTAGAAAGACCCTAGATTAGGATTTTTCAAAAAGTCATTAAATTTGGGTTTTAACAGTGTTTTTGCTCTCGAATTTGGTTAGCTTAACTTCTGGTTCGACCAGCCTAACTTCAAGCCTGGGCAAAATAACAAATTCTGTTGAAAATTCGGTCAACCTAAGTTTTGGTTCGGCTAGCCTAAGCTTGAAATTCGGCTAACCCGAGTTAGTTCGGGTCGAATTCCAACAATGCAAACTTTTGATTTTTAAGGGAATTCGGCTTGCCGAATTTAACCTCGGGCCAGCCGAATTTTAGATAAATCTTATCCCGCACGATCCGATAGCCGTTGGAATGAATCCGGTGGAATCCGATCAGCCGAAGCCAGTTTTAGGCTAGTCGAATTTTCAATATCTTTGGCTATAAATAGAGGCAATTTCTCATTCTAAAGAACAACGAAAAATCACTTTGAACCTTCTGCAAGAAAGAGAGAAGCTCAAGTCATCGACTAGCTAATAGCGTAGTATTTATAATTTAATTTTTAGCTTATTCGATTTCCTTTTCTCAAGATCATTTCAATCTTATTCTAAAGAGTATTCTATACTCCATTTAAGATCTAAAGAGAATTGAATCAGGTAGCATTTGGGTTTTTCATTTCTGAAAATCTATAGAACCCTATACTCTTTCTTTTGAGCGAATACTGCCTTCATTTACGTTCAAGAAAGAAGTTCTTCTGCTACAAGTTTCTACTACGTCTTCGACTCTACATTTGAAGATTAGTATTTTACTACTTTATTTCATTTTAGGTTTGTCTGAGATAGCCTGTGAAAATCTATGGGTTTTTTATTTGTGAATGCCCGTCAAAATCACAAAAGGGACATTTATTTGTGATAGCCCGTCAAAATCATAAAAGGGGTTTTTATTGTGATTGCCTGTGAAAATCACAAGGAACTACATTAGGTTGTTAAGGTGAACCTGTGAAAACCTTGTTATAGCAGTAATTTTGGGAGTGGAGTAGGTGTGGTTGTCTTAAGCATCGAACGACTATAATTCCTTGTGCCTTGTAGTGAATGCTTTATTCTTTTGATGGTGAATGTTACGTATTTTCATTCTTGGGATGAATGCTGTAATTGTAAGTCCTATTATGTTTAAAGCACATTTTACACCTTGTTTGTCGAATTTTGTCTTGTCAAAACATCTTAGCAAGTGATCTTCAAGTTGGCTCAAGATCTAAGTTCAAGTCAAACTAATGTTAAAGTTCAAGTCAAACAAAACTCAAGTTAAAGTTCAAGTCAAACTCAAGTTGAAGTTCAAGTCAAGCTCAAGTTGAAAATCAAGTCAAGCTCTAGTTGAAGACCAAGCTCGATCTACTAAAGTTCTAGGAGAAGATCAAGCTCCTTTGAGAAGTTCAAGTCTCTAACATACTTCAAGGCAATGAAGTTCAGTTCATATAGGTATTATAAACCCTAGAAAGACCTTAGGTTTAGGTGCTTTCAAAACATATTCAAAATTGGGTTTTTATACTTATAATTGGTTGAGTTTCGACTAGCCTAAGTTTTGGCTAGACCAGTCTAAGAATTTCTCGACCAGTCCTAGCACCAACTGAAGTGAAACAGAATTTCTGTTGCACCTTCGACCAGTCGAGTGGACTCCTCGACCAGTCGAAGGACCTTCTTCGACCAGTCGAAGGACCTTCTTCGACCAGTAGAGCATTCCTCGACTCAAAGTCCAGCAACTAAAATCGTTCCAACTTTGGAATCTTCAACCAGTTGAGCAAGACACTCGACCAATCGAGCAGGGCCTTCGACGAGTCGAAGATCTGTTAGATCTTATCCCGCTCAAAATTGAAAATTTGTTGGAACTGAATCCGGTACTTAGACGAGTCAAAGCAACAACTTCTTTGCCTATAAATTGAGGTTCTTTCTCAATCCAAAAATACAATTCAAGTCTACCAAAATACTTCTGCAAGAAAGAGAGAGGCCTCAGTTATTGTCAAGCTATCAAGCAGTATTTATAAATCATTTTATAGCTTTTTCGTTTAATTCCTTAATCTCTAATTCTATCATTCTGATTCTAAAAAGAGAGAGAATACTCTTCTTTTTGAGATTTAAAGGAATTAATACAAGTAGCCATTGTTTTAAATTTAATTAATATCAATAGAACCCTGGACCTTTTCTATCAGACTGAACATTAAACATTCGTCATTCAAGAAAAGCGGTTATACGGCTACAACTTCTTCTACGGTGAAGATAAGTATACTTTTACACTTTGTATTTGGTTTTCCTGAAATAGCTAGAAAATCTCAGTATTGGTTTTTCTGAAATAGCCAAAAAATCTCAGTGAGGGTTTGTGTTTGTGATAGCTCGATAAAATCACAATTGTATCAGATTTTAAGGTGACCCTATGAAAACCTTATTCATAGTGAAAGCCGAGATTACGTGGTTAGTAATCTTGGGAGTGGAGTAAGTGTTGGTGTTTGAGAATAGTTGTTGATACATCGAACCACTATAATTCTTGGTGTTGTGGAGAATGCTTTTATTACTTTTGTGATGAATGATAATAATTTCTTTTATGCTAAAGTGGTTGTAAGACCCGTATCCTAGTCCGTACCATTCCATAGATTCCCACGATCCTCCCGATCAAATTCCGGCAACCTTCGACCTTTATCCGACGTTTGCGCGCGATCCTAAGCCAAGTCCTGCAAACCTGAGTCGACTCAACCCGGGACTTGTATCTTAGCGACCGCGCCGTCGCCGCAGTTCCAGCGCTACGTCTCGTGCATCAATACAATGCTTAGATCATAAGATGTGGCCCGCGCATTATATTGATTGTTGATCGCTTGATTACGAGACCCACCTATCTCAACGGCTCAATTTCCTAGGTCATCATGGGGTGATGTCATCTCCCCATGCTAGATAATGATCACTTACAAGTAATTATGGGTTCCATAAGTCAAAACTAATGATGACCTTAGCTATAATTGCTCCTCTTCCCCATGACTTACATAAGTCATAATCACCTTACCAACCATCATTTTAAGCACTCATTACAACACCACTCCCTCTTATCTTTCTTTCCTTCCCTCTTTCTTCTCCATCCTCCATTTGCTAGCAAGCTTGGGACGTCCAAGCCTCCCCAAGCTCTTCCAAACCAACAAGTGTGGCCCACCCTCTCATCTCTCATCCCCACCATCAAAACCCCATCAACCACCATCAAAAGAGAAGGGAAGGAGCATAAGAGTCCAAGGGATCAAGGAGGAGTGCAATAGGTGGGTGATCCACCGTTGATTCTTATTTTAGGGCCCACTTGTCGTGGGACCCACATGATGTATGCATTGTATAAGGGAGGGCCCATTAGTGGTGGGGTCCCTCCCCTCTCTTTCTCTCTCCCTCCATCACCGTCTCTCTCCCTCTCTTTCTATCCGTTTTGATGAAGTGGGCCCCACTAATTTGTGTTTCGTCCGCACCGTCCATCATGAATGGTGGGACTCCACCGTGAAGTGCATTTACATCCTGGCTGTCCAGGGTCTGGACACACCCAGATCCATAGCTCAACTGGCAGACCGAGTGGAGATACCTCGTTTCAACACTTGAGGTCTTAATGGGGGTGGCTAACATGAAGTGTGTGTACTAACATGGGTGTATACTAACAAGCTAACCTGGTGGGTCCCACACGTGTGGACCCACCTCATGTGTACGTTGAATCCAAACCGTCCATCAGTTTGACGTCCAGCAGCATGTAGCTGTTGGACTGTCAGCTAGATCTGTGGGCCCCATCACATGATGTATGTGTTACATCACAACTGTCCAAATATGTGGGACCCACCATCAGCTGTCCGTCCAAACGCTGACAACGCTTGGTGGGCCACACACACACGGACATATATATATGATATATAATATAATATAATATATTATATTGACAATACATCTTATATATATAATATTATATAATATAATATACTATACTTACAATACATGTTATGGTGGGCCACTCCCATGTGGGACCCACCTTTAATGTGAGGATCATCACCGTCCAAAGGGGTCTAAACGGTGGGTCAGGGCATCTCTGCCATTGATATATATACATATATTGTACTTGAGGTGGGCCACTACGTGGACCGCACCATGATGTATGTTGCATATGCACCGTCCAATTGTTGGACGATGCAGCAACCATGACGTCCAAGCCGTCCATCCATCTTACGGGTGGAGCCCACACGTGATGTATGGGTCTTATCCACACCGTCCATATGGTGGGACGGTGGACCCCCTTTTGATGTATGTATTCTATATCCAAGCCGTCCATCAGATTGGAGGTGGGCCCACCATGCCGCGTGTGCTTTATCCAAACCATCTATACATTTGGTGAGCTCGTCCTTGGGCTTGAGACTAAAAATAAGACAGATCTAATATCAAGTGGACCACCCTACAGAAAATAGTGGTGTTGAACGCCCACCCTTGAAACAACCCCTTTGAGTTACAGAAGTTTTGATTCAATATAATATTTGTTTTCCTTCCCTGTTCAGGTCCTTGTGACCTTATGAACAGTATGGAGGGAAAATAAATACTATGGTGGGCCCACTAGAAATTTAACGGTGGAAATCATTGTCACCATTATCATTTGTGGTATGGTCCATATGATCCTTTGGATATGATTCATTTTTTTTATGCACCATAATGATCCCTTGCAATGAATGCATGATGTATTTGATCGGCCCAATTGATTCAGCCCATTTGTGCTGGCCCATTTGATCGGCACAATCGATTCGGCCCATTTGTATCGGCCCATTTGATCGGCCCATTTGACTGGCCCAATTGATTCGGCCCATTCGATCGGCCCATTTGATTCGACCCATTTGATGTAATTGAGGCCCATGATGATGTATATTAGGCCCTTATGATAGGTCGTGGGTCCCTATCCGATTGACCCTATGAGCGCCATGCCTTGGGAGCAATGCTGGTTAAAGGTCCACATTGATAGGCAATGATGGTTGGATGTCCACATTGTGACCTTCCCTTAGGCCTTGTTAGGCCCATTCTCATCATTCTCTATTGGGTTAACCCAAACGCTTGGGCCCCATTGATTTTTAATTGATCTATCATAGGCCGTCCATCTATGGACCCCGCCTTGCGTCGAGGTTGATTATCGATGCCGATTATCAGTGCCAAGTGCCGATACCGACTACTGTTGCCGATTATGAGTTTGTGACAACATAGCATCATGATACATGCCCATACGTATCATCTGTATGTTTGTTATGAGATGTGATTGGACATTGCATACGCCATAGTGTAGGTGGTTCAGGGGACTCCCTGATAGGCAGAGTTATCCCACATGAGCGCAGGATTGATGCATGATTGGACTGCATGACTCATGCACTTTGCATGTGTGTGATTGCGATTACTGTATACCCTAGCGACATCAGGGCCATTGCCTCCACAAACACATCGTGGGTGGCCAAATTGGATATCAGAAATATTGTTTCTAGCATCAGGGCGCCATAGATGTCCCTGGGTGAAAATCCCTGAACCCGATGGTACGAGAGGATGACTCCAACGTCAAGACCGAGTGGATATATAAGCGCACGAGGGCCGAATACCAGGAGGCCGAGTCTCCTACTGTGTCGTGGTCGGTTGGAAAGGAGTGTGGCCTTACTCGCCCCAGGGTAGGGGGCATTACTAGGCTGAGTTTGACCAGCTCGTGAATGGGTCTGCTACCGACATGCCGAATAGATATTGACAGACTATTGGTTAGGCGAATGGTGAGGTTTCTTACACTCACTTGGACTGCGCGCCTGGGAAAGGGGCAGTGCCATTTGGAGGGTACTAAACCCCGGTGATTATCCAGAATGAGAACTGTACTGATATTTGATGAGTTGTGTTGATATGTGGATTTGGATGAGGATTGGCATGCTTGATTTGCATCTCATATAGCATGGTCTTGACATGGCCAATAGCATTCATATCCTGCACCGCATAGCCTTGGTACGGCTGATTGCATTCATGTATCCATCAGCATGATTCCGCATTACTCTGACCTTGCGTTCTGAGCACGTTCATACTACGCACACACTTACACCGCCCTCTAAGCTTTCTATAAGCTTATGCACGATTGATGCGTGCAAGTGACGCCGGGATGCAGCCGTAGTCTCGCCACAGTTGGAGCATACAATCGAGCTTCTGGAGTTTCTGTTATTTTCATTATCTTGTATTTCCCCTTCATACGTATTGTACTCAAGTTTTTTATCATAGTGGATTTTGTTATGGTGTTCTTGTGGTTATTGTTCATGGGTTATGCTTATACTAAATCAAAATCATATTTGAAATCCTCCTTGTAGGATCCCAGGATCGGAACCTAGTGTATGGGTGTCGGGATCCGAGAATGGGGTACTATGGAGGCTGTCAACGCCGGATTCGGCAATCAGGAATTTTATGAGCCCGGTTTCCGATGTTGGGACGTGACAGTGGTGAATGTTTGTAATAGATAGTTTTATTTACTCTTGCTTTGTTTAGAATTTTGATTCTTATCACATTCATGAAATAACGTTGTCCTACCTAAACTTCTTTGGGTGAAGGTTGTCCTACGAATCAGTTTGAATCAACGTTTCAATACTAGTGCAATTGAGATTTCTAATTTATTTACTTATTCAACACTTTATTCAATTATTTGGCATAGTCCTATTCACCCCCCTCTAAGACTTCTTAAGCTCGCCTTTTCAGTAATCATTTCATATTATCTTGCTAGTTTAGAAGATTGATTTTAAAGACATTCGTGAAATAAGGTTGTCCTGCCAAATATTTTAGGTAAAGGTTGACCTACAAATCATTTAGAATTAAGGTTTCAATACTCAGGCGATTGAGATTTTTGTGTTCTTTATATATTCAGCATTTATTTCAATTATTTGGCATTGTCCTATTCACCCCCCTCTAGGACATCGATAGCTCTCCTTTTCAAATTTATCAGAAGAAAATGGGCCCAGAGGCTACATGAAGAACATTTGTCAAAGGCAAGGAAGTCTCTGAGGGGGTGGAGAGAATAGTTGAGCCTAGAGTGCTCGATCAATTACGAATCCTCGAGTAAGGTTGGTGGCAGCAAGAGGGTGAGATCGGGCAAAGCTAGTGACCAATGTTAGTTCTCTCTTAGAACGTTCAGGGGTTGGGCTGCAAGCTGAAGAGGCCCCAAGTAAGGAAGATCTGCTAGGAATCCAAGGAAAATATTATTTTGCTTCAGGAAACGAAACTTCAGAACATCAACAAAGGTACGTTGAAATCCATTTGGGGAAGACCAAATTTTGATTGGATTTCTCTAGACGTGAATGGTTCTGCAAGGGGAATAAAAGTTGCTTAAAACACAAATTTATGAAAGCTGGTTAATTCCTATTCTAGATTCCATTCTATCTTTGTGGTTCTCTGGGATGTGGGTTCTAAGTTTCAATGGATTTTCTCTGTGGTCTACAGTCCTTGCTCCCCGTCCCTCTGCGATCAGTTGTGGGTTGAGCTCTCCGCAGTCAGACAAAGATGGAATCTGTAGTGGTGTGTGGGTGATGACTTTAATGTCGTGCGCTTTTCTTTTGAGATGTCGACGGGGGGTTGTGTTACCACCAACGTGCAAAATTTCTCTGAATGGATAGCTTCTAGTGAAATGGTCAATCTTCCCCTAGGAGGGGCCAACTTCACTTGGTCCAACAATCAATCTAACCTTATTTGTCACATCTTGACAGATTTCTGGTCTCGTACGACTGGCTGCAAAAACTTCTGCCTGTGAACCAACGTGGTCTCATGAGAGTAATCTCGAATCATATGCCTATAGTCTTAGAAGTGGATGATGTTAATTGGGGCCCCAAACCTTTTTTATTCGAACAAGCTTGGCTAGAAATTGAGGGCTTCAAGGACTTGAGTAGGGAATGGTGGTCCTCATTCCAAGTAGAAGGTTACACCAGATTGATCCTTAGTCGCAAGCTCAAATTACTAAAAGAAAGAATTAAGATTTGGAAGAAAGAAGTCTTGGGTGCAAGAGAGGGAGAATTTGATGCTATTTTGGCCAAGATCAATGAATACGATGGTAAGGAAAAAGTGTATGGCCTATCGGAAGAAGATAAGGCCGATTGTATCACCTTGAAAGCGAAGTATGCCTCCTTCTCTAAAGAAGATTAAATTAAATGGCGGCAACATTCTAGAGCCTTATGGTTAAAGGAAGGGGACAAGAATACGTGTTTCTTTCACAACATGGCTAGCTCTAGAGCTCGAGTTAACAGAATAAGTTGCTTACCGGTGGATGGGGTTAGAACCTCAGATAAATCGAAAACTTACGATGCAATGGTACAGTTCTACAAGAATCTTCTCTCCCATGATCATTGGAATAGACCTCGCCTTGACAATTTAGAATTCCCTCACCTCTCGGTTGAGGACATGAAATTCCTTAAGAAGCCTATATCGAAAGACGAAGTTAAGGCAGTTGTTGATAACGTGTGCGGCGAGAAGGTTCCTGGTCCAGACGGCTTCTCGATCATCTTCTTCCAGCTTTTTTGGCCTACGCTTCGTGGTGATGTGATGAAATTTGTTTTGGAATTCTTTGCCAGAAATCGCCTCTAATAATCTTGGTGCGACTTGCATATCTCTTATTCTTAAGATCAAGGGTGTAGAATCCTTGTAGGACTTCTAACCCATCAACCTCATAGGAAGTCAGTACAAAATTTTGGCAAAGGTTCTCGCTCTAGGATTCAAAATGTCCTATCCAGAGTTATTTTGGAAAACTAAGGACTTTCGTTTCGGGAAGAAAAATTCTAGATAGTGCTCTCATTGCACATCAATGCATTGACTCTAGGCACAAGGAGGAAAAGAAATGTCTAGTCTGCAAGCTCAATATTGAAAAGGCATATGATCATGTTGACTAGCAGGTTTTAGACTGCAAGCTTGAGAGGCTTGGTTGCGGTTCAAAATGAAGAGGTCAGATATGCTCTTGCATCTCTTCTCTGTCATACTATCTTGGTTAACGGATCTCCTTTCAGCTATTTCAAGGGATCCCATGGTATGAGCCAAGGAGACCCGATTTCTCGTTATCTCCATGTAGTGGTGGGAGAGGAGCTCAATGTGATGCTTCAAAAAGCGGAGGTGAATGGCCTAATCAACGGCTTCAAGGTGTCAAGCACGGGGGTTCAAGTTAGCCATCTCCAATATGCAGATGATATGATCCTCTTCTGCGATGTTGACAGTGGCGGTCGATAACCTTTGGAAGATCATTGTATGTTTCGAAGCAGCTTCAGGGCTAAGCATTAATGTTCCTAAATGTGAGGTGCTGGGAATCCATGTGGATCAGGCCCAGCTAGCTCATCTCCCAAACGTCTTCAGGTGCAAAGGTGGCTCTTTCCCCTCCTCTTACCTTGGTTTGCCGCTTTGTATTAGGAAGCCTCCCAAGCATTTGTGAGACAAGGTTGTTGAAATAATTGAAAGGATGTTGTTTTTGTGGAGGCGCTGGTATCTTTTGCTTAAAGGACGCTTGACTCTTATCGAAACGGCCTTCTCTAATATGCCAATATACTTTGTCTCTCTTCAAATGCCCAAAGTCAATGTTAGACAAACTTGACAAATTATGTAGAGATTTCTTATGGAAATAGAAACTTTAACTTACTCAGATGGGCGGAAGTGTGTAAGCCAATTGATGAGGGTGGTGCTCGTCTGAAAGATTTGGGTCTTATGAACAATGCTCTTCTTGGTATGTGGCATTGGAGGTTCGGATCGGAGGTTGGGAAGTTATGGACCTCCTTATCTCTAAATACAGCACTCTTGCAAAAGAGTGGAGCATAAAACCCTCCTCTCTATCGAGCCTCTCATATTTGGAAGGCGATCATCTCCACAGAGCATAAGTTTCGGGAAGTTCTCCTTTTCATTTTGAAGGGGGAATCGGAATTGCTTTTAGGTCAGCCATTGGTGTGGGGACATGCTTTTGTAAGAGAGATTTCCGAGCATTGCTAATATTGCTACGAACCGCTTTATCCTTATCAAATGTTGCTACTCTTTAGTGGGCGGATCAGTTGTATGGTCTCCCCTGTGTCAAAGAAATATGTCGGACGCGGAATTCAACGAGTTCCTTAGTCTCCTCGACTTCTTGAAGCCCTTTATACCATCAGCTCTAGAAGAAGACTCAATGATTTGGAAAGTTCACAGCTCTGGTGTATTCTCGGTTAGATCTTTCTATGATTTGATCTCTAAACCAATCACCATAATTTCCTTTCCATTCCACCATTGGTTTTACAATGCTCCATCGGGGATCGCAGCCTTTGTTTGGCTTGTTGAGATGAAGAAAGTTCTAACAATAGATAACCTTCAGAGGAGATGCCTTATTCTCCCCAGCATGTCTGGTGTGTAAACCGAGAGGAGCTGAAAGCTTTTGTGTATTTGAGACAACCCAAAGGGGTTGAATATATAGAGATTACAGCATCTATACAAGGAAAGAAATAAAATCAGAATCATCTACCTATGGAAAACCAACTATATAAGGTATGCTAGCTATACAAGATATATTTCAGTCTGTCTAACATCCCCCCTCAAACTAATGCGGGTCATCGACAAGTAATAGTTTGCCAACGAGAAATGAGTGACGTGTAGAAGTTAGGGACTTGGTGAAAATGTCTGCAATCTGATCATGGGATGCAACATGTGGTAGAGAAATAAGCCCAGACTGAAATTTCTCACGGATAAAGTGACAGTCAACTTCAATATGCTTCGTCCGTTCATGAAAAACCGGGTTAGAGGCAATCTGAATGGCACTGAGATTATCAACATGGAGTGGAGTAGGATTCTGCACAGGAATGCCCAAGTCGGAAAGAAGTCCACGTAACCAAACAAGCTCACTACACGCAGCAGACATCGCTCGATACTGCTCCGTGCTTGATTTGGAAACAGTGGCGCTTCTTACACTTCCAAGAGATGAGAGAAGTGCCGAGAAAAACACATTAGTGGTAGATTTTAGTGTGAGAGCACAACCAGCCCAGTCCGCATCCGAATAAGCACGAAGGTCCGGAGTCGCCGTGGAGGAGAAGAACATGATCGATCTAGAGTTCCACGTAGTACCGTATGATGCGTAACACCGCATCATATGAAGAGTCCGAGGAGCGGAAACAAACTGACTGATGACTTTAGACAGCATAAGTAATATCATGGCGAGTCATAGTTAAGTAAACCGGACTCCCAACCAAACGACGGTATAAGTCGGCCTGCAAGTAGATCACCATCGTCGCGCCATAATGAATGTTAAGTTCTAAGGAAGTCTGAACTCTGATCCGTCAATGATGCCAAAGCGAGAAGATCCTTGGCATATTTACGCTGGTTGACCAAATCCCACGTTTTGAACGTGAAATTTCAAGCCCAAGAAAGTATATGAGATGGCCGAGGTCTTTCATCTTGAAGGAGGATTGCGGAACTTCCTTTAAAGCCGAGATGCCAGTAGCATCGCTACCAGTCAGAAGTAGGTTATCAACATAGATGAGAACAATGACAATTCCGTGAGCAGTGATGCGCAAAAATAAGGATGGGTCATGACCACTTTGAGTAAAGCCAGCACCCGTAACAACATCGTGAAAGCGTTGGAACCATGCCCGAGGTGCCTGTTTGAGGCCGTACAGGGCTTTCTTTAGGCGACATACCTTATTGTCAGGGATTAAGGAGCCAGGAGGAGGTTTCAAATACACGGTTTCCTGAAGATCTCCATGAAGAAAGGCATTTTTCACATCCATCTGAGCGAGTGGCCATGAGCGAACAGAAGATATAGCCAGAAAAGTAAGGACAGTTTTCATCTTGGCCACGGGAGCGAAAGTCTCATCATAATCAATTCCGTATTCCTGTTTGTATCCCTGAGCGACAAGTCGAGCCTTGTATCGATCCAGTGATCCATCAGACTTGAGTTTAACCAAATAAATCCATTTGCTACCAATTAGCTGTTGGTCAGCAGGTCGAGTGACAATGTCCCACGCATGATTATCTTCCAATGCTGCAAGTTCTTCTGCCATAGCCTTCTTCCAACAATCATGAGTGGCTACTTGAGAGTATGAAGTAGGAATAAAAACGGTATCCAGAGTAGCATTCATGGCAGACATAGAGCATATCAACCGATCAGGCACTCGATGTTCACGAGCGGAACGACGGATCGAGGTAAGTTCGGGACGGGTACAGTAGGTTCGGGTTGAGTAATAGGTGGTGGATCTGTACGTGGTCGACGTGAGTAAACCTGCAACGGACGAGGGAGAGTACTTGAGGCAAACGGAATTTCTGGAAAGGCAGTTAGACCAGGAGAGTTTGGAGTGTGCGGAAGAAGAAGAGATGAATGAAAAGCAATGTGCTCAAGAAAAACAACATGTCGTGAAACCCAAACACGACGAGAAACCGGATCATAACATCGAAAACCCTTCTGAGTTTCTCCAAATCCCAAGTACATACATTTGACTGATTTTGGAGATAGTTTGTTACGTTCACGTGAAGCCAGGTGAACATAACAGATACAACCAAAAACACGAAATGTGGAATATGCAAGAGGTAAGCCGGTGAGAACAGAGTAAGGAGATTTACTGTTCAGAACTTTGGTTGGCATCCGGTTAATCAAGTAGACAGAATGTAACATTGCTTCAGCCCAGAAAGAATGAATTGTCATCAGGGTGTTGGCAGTTTCAACAATATGACGATTTTTTCTTTCAGCCACCCCGGTCTGTTGTGGAGTATCAGAACAGGTGGTTTGATGAATAATTCCATGCCCTTGAAGAAATGTACGAAAATCAGTTGAGAGATATTCCCCCCCTGAGTCAGAGCGGAGAGTTTTAACTGAAACCCGAAATTGAGTCTCCACCATAGAGTGAAATAACTTGAATTTTTCAAAAACCTGTGACTTTGATTGCAGAAAGTAAATCCAAGTGTAACGTATGAAATCATCAATGAATATAACATAGTATCGTAACCCACAGAGAGACATAATTGGTGAAGGACCCCAGACATCCGTATACACAAGTTCAAACATAGAAGATGATTTTGTAGTACTTAGGGAAAATGGAACACACTTACTTTTTGAAAGACAACAGGAAGAACAAGAATAATCCAAATCATTTTTATTAAGAGAAATATTCCCTAACATGCCAGATGAAATTAACTGAAGTAACCGATCGGAATGTGGATGACCCAGGCGAAAGTGCCACAGTTTCCATAATTTATTTGCCAAACAAATATCTGATGAAGATGGAGAAAAGAAACAACGAGTCGGAGTGACAGATGGATCAAAGTCTAGCACGTACAAACGACCATGCCGCCTACCCATCCCAAGTACCTTCCCCATTGCCAGATCCTGCACAAAACAACAGTTGGGAAGAAATATGACTAAACAGTTATTTGATGTGAGTTGACCAACTGAAATTAAATTGGAGGAGAGGCTAGGGACATGAAACACATCACGAAGGGTGAACTGGTGATGAGCAGAATGAGAGAAAGTCAATGATCCAACAGACTGAATAGGTAATTTAGTGTCATCCGCAGTAGAAATAACTTGATTGCCGGTGTAGGGACGAATGTCACGAAGATGGGATACAACACCGGTCATATAAGTGTAAGAACCCGAATCGAAGAACCATGTAGAAGATGGGGATATACCTGACAAACCGGCCGCAGAAAGGGCCTGAATGATTTGCTGGAGCATCGCAGGAGTCAACGAAGATGAAAGACCTTCAGCAGAAACAGTAGATACAGAATTACTAACAGATGGCTCGGAAGAAATAGTGGCAGCAATAGCAAAAAGAGCACGAGCACGACCACGACCACCAGATCCACGGCCGAAAAAAGATGCATAGGTACGTGTACGGCAGTCTTGAATACCATGACCAGTTCGTCGACAATAAGCGCACCATTCTTTACATTGAGCAACAACATGACCCACCTTGTTACAGCCGCGGCAGGTTAAAAGAGAGAAGCCACGTGTTGGTGTAGTGGTGGACACAGCAAGCACCATATCAGATGATCCCGGAGTCCAGGAAGGAAGTGATAGAACTTTCAGTCGTTGTTCCTCAGCCAATAGATCATTAATAACCGAATTCAATGAAGGAGTAGGGCTACGGTTCAAGAGAGCAGCTCGACAATGCTCGAATTCCGGACGCAGTTTCATAAGAAATTGGCAAACTTGCGCACTCTCGCGCATAGTTTGGAAAATCCTATAGTCATTAGGAAATATTGGATCCATTAAGGCCATCTCAGTCCAAATTGTGACAATTTTAGAATAAAATGATTGAATACTATCGTCACCCTAAGTAAGGTTAACGAGATCTTGTTTCAGACGATATGACCGGGCCGCATTACTTTGTTGATAAATTGTCTGAAAATGCTCCCACATTGCCTTAGTCGTGCGATGAGGTGTGAGGCCAACAGCAATGGACCGATCGACCGAATCGAGAATCCAGGTAATAATCCGTCCATTGTTCATTTCCCAATCAGCTAATTTATCGGCATCCGTGGAAGTGGGAATAGTAACAGATCCATCAATTAGTCCCCACAAACCACGACCCTTCAGGAAGTTCTGAAAATGGATAGCCCATAGTGAATAGTTGGTACCATCAAAACTACACCTTGGGGCCTCTGTACGTGATGAGTTCTTGCCATTGATCGGACTTAATATAAAGCACGCAAAGAGTTGCAGCAGAAGAATGTTTTAGGTGTACCGTACAGCAGGAGATACCCAACGGGTAGTAGTATCTGGATCTTGGCGGAATAGGAACAGCAACAGGACCTCTGGATCTGGAAAATGTAGATCCGGCGACGCAGCAGCAACAGCAACAGATCTGGATGGGAGCAACAGCAACAGATTGTCAACAGATCTGGATGGGAGCAACAGATCTGGATGAGGTTGCTGGAACTCGAAGAGAACGAGCAATAGAGGTGACCGGGCGACGCTGGACGAGCAGAGGGGCGACGCTGGACGAGCAGAGGGGCGAATGGACGAGAAGTGGTGGTCGGACGGGCAGGGGGTGGTCGGATCTTCAACAGGGGACGGTCGGATGCGCAGGGGGTGGTCGGATCTTCAACAGAGGACAGTCGGACGGGCAGGGGGTGGTCGGATCTGCAACAGGGGGCGGTCGGACAAGCAAGGAGTGGTCGGATCTGCAACAGGGGCGGTCGGAAGAGCAGGGGGTAGTCGGATCTGCAACAGGGGCGCGGGACGAGCAGCAGATGGCGCTGGACGAGCAGAGGGATGATCGGACGACGCAACAGGGGTGGCCGGACGACGCAGGGGTGGTCGGATCTGACAGGTGGTGCCGGATTTGGATCAGTGAAGCTCTGATACCATGTAAACCGAGAGGAGCTGAAAGCTTTTGTGTATTTGAGACAACCCAAAGGAGTTGAATATATAGAGATTACAGCATCTATACAAGGAAAGAAATAAAATCAGAATCATCTACCTATGGAAAACCAACTATATAAGGTATGCTAGCTATACAAGGTATATTTCAGTCTGTCTAACATGATGTACATGGAAGACGTGGAGTCAGTCGATCACCTCTTCATTCATTGTTCCTTTGTGTGTAAAGTGTGGAACCACTTCTTGTTTTATATTTCAAATATCTTAAGCGATGCCAAAATCGGTAGATCTCCTCTTGTGGGCGTTGCATGGAGTTACTATTGGGAATTCCCGAAAAGCTATCTAGAGGCTTCTCTCTTTGGGAATATTCTAGTTCATTTGGAAAGGCCACAATAGCCTATGCTTCGAAAACAAGAGCCCGTTCGTTGAAGAGATTATCTGTTTAGTAAAATTTGCATCTCAGAATGGGCCCCTTTTGTAAAGGCAGCAAAGGCTACTAATCTTGACTCTTTGTTTTTGTCTTAGCTGCTGGGTTGTATTCTTTTTTGCCCTCAGGCAGTTTTTTTAATAAAATTTCACTTACCTCTCAAAAGGAAAAAAAAAAAAATCAATGAAAGAACCTACCAATGAATAGAATGACAACATGAGAGACCAATCAAAGGACACAATGATGGCTGGAGTGAAGGATTCTGAAGAACAGAAAGTTACAAATGATGGCATGCACATGCCAAGAAAGGAGTGGAAGAGTGGCATAGACGCAAGGCATGGACTGTACAATGCAACAGCCGACGATAGCGAAGATGAATCCCCATAGAACAACAAGTGCAAGAGTAAGCGTGAGGAATAGAGAGCACGATCTATCAGAAATCATGCAGAGCCAACAAGACAAACTTCATCATCAATTTCCACCAAGGAAGAGGAAGAACTGCCTTTAGGTGCATCTTGACCAAAGGCCGACACACCTTCCAACTAGACCCGCTGCTGCCTGGATGCAAATCAGACCAATGATTTATGGTCCAACTGGATAATGAGGCACACAGATCGAATTATATGGCCCATGTAATGGGCCATTGACCTATGTTATCCACAGACTCAATCAGATAGCCAGATACACCATATAGTTGGATGGCAGGGCCCACAAGTCCAACCAGAAACTATTTTGGGACTTACTTACCAACCTGATTCTAATTTTGGAATTAGGTACCAACAATATTGTATTGGATAGGTTGAATATTAAATAACCGATCAGTTTTTGTATTTGGTTTCTTCCATAAACCACATGGATCCCATATTCATGGCTGTGTGTATGACCCTACACAGTTTGGCCAGTCCACCTGGGTTTGGTGCGTCCTTAAGGTTCATTACGGAGGGGTTCTGCATAGTTATCTATATTTTGGACTATTTCTTGCTTAAATTTAGAGATGGAGTAAGGATTGATGTGCTTTAAGTTCAACTTCATCCAAGTGCTAGAAACTGCTAAGCATGAAGTTTACCCATATATCTAAAATATAACTTCTTCTTCTTCTTCTTTTTTAAATGTCTAAAATATAATATATTTAAACAGCTTTTCAAAATGTACTGCATAGGGTAAGATGCCAATCAGTTCACAGTGCTCATGTGCCCATTCCTTCATATTTTCAATTGATGCACACATGTTTGGAATCCTTAGAATATGAAGACGACAATAGAGAAGACAATACTCACTTTGAAAGCAGATTCTTACTAAGAAGACCCCGAGGCACAGTACCAGATAATGAATTATTCTGCAAGTATCTGCAATCATCAAAGTCCAATAAATAAAGTCTTTTACATGACCCAATACAAGATAATGCACATTACAATTTACTGAAAATAAGGGAGAAATTTAGTTAGGCTAGTTCATGAATAAAACAAACACAAATCAATTTCTTGAGAAACATCCATCACCAACAAGACGGCCTTATGTCACAAACTCAACTTACCAACACATAAGATTAACATCAGGACTAGTGCCACAGACTATCAGTTACCAACTAATATGAATTTAGGTTCATTGATATTCAAGGTTTTGAGAATTACAGTTCGCTTAAACTTTCTAGGTTCACCAAAGAGGAAGGAATTGGACCGGTCAGCTGATTGTTCTCCAGATGACTACAGACAACAAGGACAACTGTTCTTTTGAGTATTTCAAGAACTTGAAAAACAAAACAACCAAATAAATGAATGGATTTTTACATTTTCTTCAAATTTGGGCATCCAGTAAAATCAGGTATAGGGCCAGCGAGCAAGTTCCCGTTAAGCCATCTGCAATCATAAAACCAGCCACTACTGATGACAAAAAGAAAAATCATTCTAAATGTTGCAGTATCAATAAAAAATAATCACTACTTGAATCTTACAACTCAATTAAGCCTGTCAACTTGGTGAATTCCAATGGAATATCCCCTGTCAAATTCTTCCCAGACAAAAAACTGCAGAAGTACAAATATAACATCAATAGTTGCTTGGTTCAACGGGAATAGTTCCCTGATGCACAAAATACAAGTGGTGCCAATGACCGAGTGACTGGACTGTTGAATTGATGGCTCCCACAGTGGAAAGGGGATATCCAAAATCATCCACATCAGAAGAATGCAGTCATTCAATCTTTGGCCTTGTCTCTCCACATCACGGCTCTTTCTTCTGAACCATCTATTTGTAGGCCACTGACCAAGGGTTGGGATCTTCCAAGTTGCCTCTGAGACTTTTGGTGCATCCCATATCCATCAGGAGCCAATCTGATCAACAGGTCCAACCACTGAATGATGGGCCCCTATCATATGTATAGGGCACATCAGAGACGATATACACATCCTGATGAATCAGAACCCTATAATTCCCCTTCACCACTATGATGCAAAAGGAAAAAAGGTCAAAGGAGTGCAAGAGTTAGAAAGCACTTCAGGAAGGAAAAAAAATTTCAAGCTGAAAGAGAGTGCTGGAGAAATTTTCCATATTCTATTTGAAGTACATTGATACTATCCTCGGCTGTGGATCCAAATTACACTGCACCCATGACAGAGGAACTGGTAGGCAGGGATCGCCACCTTCTTGTGCCCAAGCCTCTAGTGAGAAGCGTGAAGTTAAGCTAGCAATAAGCGTTGCTGAAACAAGTGAAAAGTTTGTATCAGAAGCTTCCAAATGAATGCTTCTAACAGAAGAATATGATTGAGCGGCCAGGATCTACGCCTACCATCTTGAGAACCATAATTTATCTCTAGGTATTTATTTATCTCCATAGCATTCAACAGGGGTCCCATGGATGAATCTGATGCTTTCATGAATGAAAACGATAAGACAAAAGGGAGTGATAAGTTGGTAAATCCCGGTTCATACAACCGATATCTCCCTTGAGCATTTTCTTCGATATCAACAGAAGCTTTGCTGACTTCAGGCATGCCTGGTAGGTGAAGCCTAAATTTCCTGCTGTCTTTTGCACTCAGTTCTTCAATTTCGGCAAAGTAACAGAATGCCCAACCAGAGCCTGGAAAACCATCCAAGTTTAACCGGTAAGTCAAAGTTCCATTTCTACCGACTACAGCTGTCTGCATTACTTTTTCTGGTGGTCTTTCATCTCTGTTGACGTCAATCGGCAAAACGGTCGATATTTTCTCTGTCCCAGGTGCAACATCAACTAGGTAATTTGCTTTCTTCAAAGAATCAGATTCCCATATTCTGTCAAAAGGATCATCTGGGTACCTGAAATATTACGTGACATAAGCACGACAAAGCTAGAGCATAAGCAGAATACATGCAAGGGCCCGTTTAGCAGAGCAGCCGACCCAATAGCTAAACAAGTATCCATGTGAGGACCCTAATACCAAGGAAACCATCTGGGAGTCAGGAAGGAGAATTGAGATGATTAAGGCAACTTGGGTTTGGATTGACCCAAACCCAATTGGCCCAACCCGAGTTCAGGTGGGCTTGAGTTGGGTTGTCAAGGTCCTCAAGTTGGGATCGGGTTGGAAAATGCCGACCTAATTTGAATTCGGGTTGGGTTCGGATTGAGCAAATTCAGGTCAGGTTAGGTCAGGTTGGGAATAATCACATGTGTTTGGGTCAGTTGAGGTCAGGTCGGATCGGGTCATTTTGGGTCGAATATAGAGGACTTCAGGTTGGGTTCGCGTTGAGCACCTCAGGAAGCAATTCAGGTCAGGTTGGGTCTGGCTGGGCTTGGATTGACCCTCGACCCGACCTGACCCACCCAAGATGCACACCTAGCAACATACGTGTTAATGTGACACAAATGTGAGATAAGAGCTGCTCATGAAGCAGGCCTTACTGCATATGTACCCTAGTCCAAAAATCAGGGTGATACACTCACTAGGTGGACCATGTGTATAGAAAGACTGAAAAAAATTGACCAATAGTCAACAGCCAATTTTATATTTCAGCAAGCTGAGCAGCAGACCGGCCCATTGTAAATCAGAGCACATACTTGGTGGTGCCTAACCAACAATGAGCAGCCTGGATCTCACAAAGCTGTTTTGTTGGCATGTGCAGGTGAATTTTTTGACCAATGCAAATGCATGAATCATCTTTGCATTTCTTGTCCCAAGAAACTACAACATGATACTCCCATATCATAAAGCAGCTCCAACAAACAAATAATTTGGAATGTGCTGCATACCTGACAGGATCATCACTCACGGAACCAAAGTTTATTCTTGCAGACACACTGAGAAAGAACTTAGTTTCAAAGTCTGTATAATAAATTGAACCATTGAACTGTCGGAGCTCAAGGGTAGAAATGAATGGCTGCCCGGTTGTGGCATTAGACAGGCACACACTGATTGTAGGAGAAGAAGCCAACAAGATGAGCTCTCGAACTTCCATGGTGGTAGCATCAGATATGACAATTGTCGACCAATGAGTCGCTCCAAGAGAGATATCAAACTTCGGATAAACATTACTACTGTCAAAATTTCCATATAAGAATGTTGCTCTTACAAGGTACCGAGATCTTGATGTGACATTAAATGTATAACAATACTTCCAATCATCAGCAGGGAAGTATCTCAGGGTTGTATATTGCTTCCGATTCTCACTTGGGATAGATAATTTAGCTCTCTGGCCATAGAACTGAATATCAGGAACCCACTCTATCCCAAGATCATCTGTAAACTGGTCCACACCTCCACAATCAATGCTTACAAAACCTACTCCACAGGGTCAGATACAACCAAGGAACACTAGAGTTTGTCAGTGAAATTAATGATAAATGAGACAAAGCAAAAAGATGCTCATACAGATGAATTAATAGATGATGAAAAGAACCAACAGAATGTTCCAGTAAATAAGCATGGAGAGATAAAATTCAGTACTCCAGCGAAACAGCATAACTCAAGGAAACTAATAGGTAGCAAGTGTTTCATGGTTTTTTCTTTTCTTTTAAGGATAATAATTAATAAGACAAATTTTATTGAAAGACGGCTTGCCCAAGACAAGACAGCAAAAAGTACAAAGAAAAATTGATGCAGACACCAGACCATTCAAAGTATATCAACGCAGGAGGCATACATTACCCATGTCAATGTGGTTAGATGATGGGTACGGGTTGGGAATCTTGGGGTTGAAGACCTTACGCATATGTTCGTAGTGTGTGTAAATTGTTTTAAAGGAAATATTTGGACTGTTGGACTGCAAGGATAGTGTGATCGGACCATTGGATCATCGCGGCCCACCTTAATTGCGCTGTCATTGGAGCCCATCGAGCATCTTGGATTTGAGTTTATTTTAAGAATATTTTATTTATTTGAGTTTTGAGATAGTGAGCACACAATTTTTTTGTGCCAATTTCTTTTTTCCTTTTTTTTTTTTGAAACTTTTTCAGTAGGGGTATTTTGGTCATTTAATGTAATTCCGAATTTATAAGAGTGATTTGCCCTAAACCTCAAGAGAATGCTATGTTATGTTTATCAAAAGAAAGAGAGCTTTTGCTTCTTCAAGGCCGGACTTCCAGTGATTGAAAGAGGGCATGAGGCCCAGGAAAGTGATTTCTCATCTTCTCCTTCTCTCTCCTTCTTTCTTTTCTCAATGTATTCTCTTCTTTAAACATCTTTTCTTCCTTCTCTTCTAAGTTCTCTAGATCTAGAAGCCAATCCCTTTTCTTTTCAATCCAAATCATTAGATCTTGGAAGATTTTGATCCCCACATATACATATTTTGCTTCAAATCCCATCACCCAAGGCCTTAGATTTGAACTATAAGCAAAGAACCATCAATTTTTCAGAGTTTTCCAGATTTTCCAATCTAGAAAATTCATATTTCCTGGATTAAAAAATCTACTTAGATCGTTAGACGGATCTATTGCAAGACGAAAGTCCTATCTTTCGCTGGATCCAACTAAATTCAAATTTTAAGGTTCAATACAATCTGTTTGTGATTGATGGCCATGATCATTGCTGAATTTTCCTTAGTTCCTTCTTGTTTTATGATGTATAAAGCTGAATTTGTATTGCTAATGCTTGCATAAATCTGCCCCTTTTAAATACCTCATTCATTTTTGCATAAATCTACTCTTTTAAATACCACATTCATTTATGGTTGGATTAGGCCGTCCTACAATAAAAATACAACTCAAAAGAAACACAAAATTACAACCCAAACATATATGATACATTGACATATTTCACCCAAATGCCCAAGCTGTGACGTCCCTCTTAGATTTCCACAATACCTCTTCCTACGAGCCCTTTTCATAAGGTTTTCATGAAATTGTGATAATGGAAGTGAAAAGTTTCAAAAGTAGTAAATTAAAATGAGTAAAACTCCCTTTCTTTCTCCTCCATAACAACAAAATACCTAAAGATGAAGGGGATTACTCAGTAGAAGGGGATTATTCCCAACCATATGGGACACGTGAGCTTTTATTTTCAGTAGAATTAGATGACTTGCCAGCAAAGCTTCGAATGCGAGCTTGGCCTCTTATCTAGGACTTAGTTGAATTGTCTATATTCCATTTACTCTCATGATACTTAGTTTTCATAGTTGAATTTTCTATATTCTACTTCCTCTCATGATACTTAGTTTTTCCTTTTTAATGACTCAGCCAAATCAACAAACGAAGGGGCAAGCCCCTTGCTCTGAGCTTCTAATCCATATGGATCTAACTCCAAAAGATGCTACTAAATAAGATGAAGTTTAAGTTAATATGGTCATCTATCTAGAACTTGGAATGTAGGTAAGTGCCGATAAGCCAATGTATTATCCATGACACAAGAGAACCACTGCCAATGAACAATTACTGATATGCACATTCGTCATATAATCACAAATATGTTAGAATTACTGAATGTGAATTCTACGGTTCAGAATAGCAACATCATGGTTAAAAACAGCATCTGCCAGTGATCAGAACTGAGAAAGTATAAAGCAAGTTCTTTAACAAGTCTTCAATTATTTTTTTCTAAAGTATGGGCAAGTTCTCCTGCACGCATTATTAATTGTGACATGTTAAACTGTTGTCTTAATTAAATCAACAGAAGGAAGATAAATACTCGACTAAATGAGAATACCATCAAAGAGCGATGGAACTTTTCGATCAAATCGGAACCATTGTTGGTTGTTGTTCAGTAGCTAAAGTACAAAATAAAAATAAAATAAAATAAAATAAAATAAAATAAATAAATAAAAAAGAAAGAAAACCATTTGGTTTCTGTTTTTCTTCTGCTTGCTAGTCGGGGGCATCAATCCATGTGGAGAATCTCAAAGATTGGCCCTTTCAGAGGAGCTACAACAACCAACTAGGATGACTGTGCTGTAAGACCCAGACTGCCCTCATTGATCCCTGCCTCTCCCAAAGAAGCTTTCCCCTGCAGTAGCTCCATATAAATGGTGATATCAACTCGAAACCCAAACACAAACAAGCCAAGTAGCTAAAACCAAAGCTGACAGAACTGACAACTTTTTTAAATCAACTTTTGAGCCGCCTCCCCTTTTTCTGTTTCCTTATGTTTATTTTCAGGCCTGATATTGAATTTTTATGTCTCACAACCTGAATTCCTATGGGGAAGGGGTCAACTTTTGATCCAGTAAACACTGAATAGGATTAAGAGATGAGAGCATTCAGCATAGCTACCAAAAATACTAATTCAATGCCTAGACAAACGATGCTTCTTAAGATGGATCATCAACTTTGGTTGGTGAAGAATCGTAAAAAACAGTTTGTTACAGTATGAAGCCTCAAGAAGATCCTGCTGGAAAACTTGGGTTTTCATCATCAGCTGCCGGCAAAGCCTAAAGTGCAGTGAGTCCAGGACAGATTTTCACAATCAGAGTTCTGAAGGCATGAACTCAAGTGTGAGTTCTTCCTAACCATGAGTGATGTTGCAGGAAAAGGTTGTCAACACTCACGTGTGTAAAGGTCAAAAGGTCCAATAGGGGCTGAGGATTGACAAACAAATTGGAAAGGGGATCAATGGCGGGATCTGTGAATTGATAGGGTGACAAACTGATGCATGAATTTGTTAATGGTTAGGACACAAATTGACAGGTGAATCACTGGATCAGCAAGTGTGAATGCATCGATCATGACCCAACAATCTGAACTACAATTCAAGATCTAAGGTGAGATGGAGAACACAAAAACAACTTTATACCGGAATCAGACAAAAGAGAAAGTACGCCATGTTGTGGATTCTAGTAATGATCAGGCATATCAAATAGCTAGGCCTTCACCATTAGCTTCCACCAAAGCCAAAGGTGACACGTTCAAAAGGAGAGCAATGGGGATGGACGTGTAGTTGCGAAGTTAGGGGAAATTTTACAGGATAGTCACAAGACCAACCATGCTTTATGGGACAGAATGTTGGGCAATTAAGGAACAACATGTTTATAGGATGAGTGTAGCTGAAATGAGGATTTTCAGATGGATGAGTGACAAGATGAGGAAGGATAGAATTCTAAATGAATGCATTCAAGGGAACTTAAGAGTTGCACTAATAGGTAGTAAGATGAGAGAAAGTAGACTTAGAACCACGCATTGAGACCAAAAATTGTGCCGGCTAGGAGTGAGTTGGTACAAGTTGAATAATCCATTTTGTGAAAGGAAAGGGTCAATAATCCCTTTTAATACCTAATTAATAGTGTCTGTTTTCATGACATTTAATTTTTTTATAGGAAGTGCTTTTAGGACTTTCTTTTTCTTTTTCTTTTTGTGTGTGTTGCAAGGTTTTTCTACTCGGGTTTTAGGGGTTTATAGTGTTGCTGTTATTTAATGAGAGCACTATAAGCCACAACTGAAATTAGACTTCAAAATATATTGAGATTTTATATAGAAAGGGATCTTATGGCTAGTTTTGAGCCATTTAAGGGCTTGTAAGTTGTGTTTGAGATTTTTCAAGAGATAATGATCCACTTGTAATTGAGTTATATTTGGAAGAGTCCAAGATGGTTATATTTCTTCGGTTGTCTTCACCAGTAGTTCCTAGTTACAAGGTCTTCTATGTCAAGTTGTGATTGGGAGGGCAAATAAATGTTTGTAGGTTATTTTAGAATCTTTCTTACAACTTAGGTATATCTAAATGCTGAAACTTTAGGGAAGGTTTTGTTTCTGGTTTGAGTAATGCAAATATACATGCAGATGTTGTATGGGGCCGGCTATTGAATAAATTTTCTTCAAGGAATTATCTTGCAAAGGTTAAAAACCCTAGAAATCAATCTCTCGGAATAATGTAGTGATTGAAGAATCATATCCCTCTTCTTTAATCATTTACTTCCTAAAAATGTCCATCCTACAGTACATCAGATTGTATCAAAAGTTTTAGGAGATTTTAACATCCCTCTTGAACTAGCCCTCAATGGGAGATTCTGATGTAGAATGATGCAAATCCAGCCATGTGACTGAGATTTAATTTAAAATCAAAGGAATATATAAAAATCACCACGCTAAAGTATGATACACATGCAAACAACGTGAAGCCCAAGAGATGATGGGTATGATTCGAGGCCAAATCACAGTCATCAACCCTTTGACCAAACAAAATGCTCGGAAAATAGGGCCCAAGGAAGATAAAGATCTTCCAACTAGCATAGGAATAATCTGGGTTCAATAGGTGAAAGTTTGAGATCTGTGCATGAGTTGGGTCCAATAATAATGGATGATGGTTGAGGTGGCCCTTAGGATCAAGTAAAATAAGATCCAAGTGAGGACAATGAAAAATAAAATCTTACCTTTGGATTTGAAGATTCAATGGGATTTACCAACTATGATCTATCAAGAATGAAGTGGAAGAGGAAGGATCTTAGGGATGAAGGATAGAGTGGCTTCACACCCCTCTAGGCTTCTATCCAAAGATTTAGCCTTCACAACAATAAAGGAAGAAGAAATGAACTCTCACAAGGCCTCCTCAGAATTTTCTCCAAATTCACAATAGTGTTGAACGCCCCCACCCCTCTTGCTTTATTTTATAGTAAAAAATTGTTGAAATGACAATTCTGCCCCTTTAGTAACAAAAGCAAAATACCCATTATGTCCTAAAAGGTCAAAAGTCTAATCTACCCTCCCAAAAAAATATCTTATGTAGCAAATAAATGTCCACTATCCAATCACAAACTAAAATGTTTAAATCATCAAGTAACATACAAGAACTAACTGACAAAAGGGTCCAACATAATCCAACCATTGGATGGCGCCATGATGGGACACAAAACGATCCAATGGATGGACAATCATGTACACCATGATCAACGGTGAGATGATCTCCAAATATGATCCATGCCATCCATGCTTTTCTAATGCTCGCCCATGACCACTGTTGATCACCATTAGTCACCTAGCGAAAGTGAAAGTGCCGAGGTAGCCTGTCGACGCCTATGTCTATGATATGTACGGAGCGGTGGTGTGATATCCACATCAGTTCTCCCTAGGTGCGAAGAATTCGCCACTGGCGAAATAAAGCTCTGGTACTGCTCGAGAATATCTGGATCTATTTACAGCAGCTCAGTCTCTATAATCCAAGTATTGTCAGATGTAGGTCGATTCTTCCATTTGACTAGAAACTTCTGATATCCACCATGGCGAGTGGAAACCACCTGCTCATCCAAAATCGTCTCTACCTTCTCCAAGTGGAAACCACCTGCTCATTCAAAATCGTCTCTACCTTCTCCTTCTGTTCAGGTGCTGATGGAATAGGTGGTAGAGGGTGGGAACGTGGGTCAAAATGGGGCTAAGAATCATAGGGGGGATATGGAAGAAGGTGAGGGTCAATAGGGGAACTGAAGTGAGGATTTGGGCAAGGCACCAAATCTTCCACATTAAACGTCAAACCGATACCCATGTCCAATGGAAGATCTATCATGTAAGCATTGGGACCCATTCTCTTAAGGATTTTATAAGGTCCTACGATGCGTGCCAGTAATTTCTTAACGGTACCCGAAGGAAACCATTTGGGCCTAAGCCAGATCATCACATAGTCACCGACATCGAACTCACGTTGTCTGCGATATGAATCAGCATGTAGTTTGTAATTTTCATTACTCGGAATGATCCTACGTCTAATCTCAGCATGCAACTCATGGATGAAATGCGCAAATGATGATGCTGACTCGGAAGGACGACAAGATACTGACATGGGAATAAGATCTACAGGCTTCCTAGGGGTGTAGCCATAGACGGCCTCGAATGGACTCATACCTATAGACCTATTGACTGATGAATTATATGTAAACTCTGCCATAGATAAGACTGCATCCCATGTCCTAGTATGCTCACCTACCAGACACCGCAACAAATTCTCCAAACTAAGATTCACAACCTCTGTTTGCTCATCAGTCTATGGATGATAGGCTAACGAAAACAAGAGTCATGTGCCCATAATGTGTCATAGTGTCTTCCAAAAGTAACTCATAAACTTTACATCCCGTTAGACGCTATGGTCGTAGGCAACCAACGTTAACAAACGACCTCGTCAAAAAAAATCCTGGTGACATGAGAGGCGTCAAACGTCTTTGAACATGGAATGAAGTGGGCCATCTTTGAAAATCGGTCCACAACCACAAAGATGGAGTCGTGCTTCCTGATAGTCCACGGTATCTGAGCACGAAATCCATACTAAGGTCCTGCCTAGGAGCATGTGGTACTAGCAAAGGTGTATATAATCTTGTGTCCTGTTTCTTCTGCTTTGCCAGGTGACAAGTACGACACCGCCCAATGATCTTAGCCACGTCTCGCTTGAGACTTGGCCAATAGAAACGATCCTCCATAAGGGCGATAGTTTTGTCACAACTAAAATGACCTGCGATCCCTCCCGCATGTAACTCCCAAACTAAAAAATATCGAAGGGAAGTGCGAGGTATACAAAGCCTATCGCCTCTAAACAAATACCCATCACTCAAGGCAAACCTTTGATTGCTCCCAATCTGTCCCTCCACAAGGGACACGTATAGGGCTCCAAAGTCTGGACACGACGGGTACTCCTCTCTCATACGCTCAAACCCTATAACCTCTACGTGCATGGACTGGAGCGTCGCCACCTTCCGACTAAGGGCATCCGCAGGTTTGTTCTCAATTCCGGCCTTGTGCTTGAGCACAAACGTATACTCTTGAAGAAGTACAACCCATTTAGCATGCCTAGGGTTCAACTTCTTCTCAAGATAGCGCAAGGACTCGTGGTCAGAAAACAAGACGAATTCTTGCGATAATAGATAGTGTTGCCAATGCCGAAAGGATTGCACTACCACATAGAACTCTTTGTCATAGGTGGAATACTGTTGTCTTACATCATTTAACTTTTCACTGAAGAATGCAATGGGATGTCCCTCCTGACTGAGCACACCACCTATAAACACTCCAAAGGCATCACACGCAACTTCATAGACTTTAGAAAAGTCGGGAAGTCGCATGACAGGAGCCTCTGTCATCTTGCCCTTGATCTTCTTGAATGCCCTAGAGGCAGCTTTAGTTCATTTAAACTCGCCTTTTTTTATGCAATCAGTAATGGGAGCCATAATAGAGCTGAATCCCCTAATGAATTGTCTATAAAAAGTCGCTAAGCCGTGAAAGCTACGGACTTCGTGAATATTCTGCGGTTCAGGCCATTCCACTATCGCCCTGATTTTCTCAGGATCAGCAGACATATCATCTTTAGACACAACAAACCCTAAGAAGATAACCCTATCAGACATGAACGTGCACTTCTTAAGGTTTGCATACAACTTCTCAGCCCTTAAAATCCCACAGACTTGCCTCAAGTGGTTGAGATGCATTTCCTTAGTAGAACTATAGATGAGAATATCGTCGAAAATACTATTAGGAACTTTCCAATGAAAGGTCTCGACACTTGAGTCATCACCCGCATAAATGTACTTGGGGCATTAGTCAAGCCAAAAGGCATGACTAGCCACTCATACAGCCCGTCCTTCGTCTTGAAGGATGTCTTCCACTCATCACCCGGGCAAAGATTTGGTGATCCCCGCTCTTGAGGTCAATCTTGGACAATATTTTAGTGTCAGCCACCATATCAAGCATATCGTCAAGCCGCAGTATAGGGAACTGATACTTAACGGTAATCTTGTTAATGGCGCGACTATCCATACACATGCGCCAAGTGTCATCTTTCTTTGGTGTGAGAAGCGCGAGCACTACGCACAAACTCATACTCTCCTAGATGAAACCCTTTCGTAGAAGTTCATCTACCTACTTCTTTAATTTTGCATGTTCTGTTGGGTTCATCCGATAGTGGAGAAGGTTCGGTAGAGTGGCCCCCGGTACAAGATTAATGGCATGCTGAATGTCTCGCATTGGTGGGAGTGCGTCCAGTAAATCCTCAAGGAAAACATCCCCGAACTCATCTAACAATGGGTTGACCTCCTGTGGCCTCTCTACGTCGACCTCTGGGGTGGCCTCTCTGGCCACTAGGGCATACACCTCAGAATCAATCGTCGTCTCCCACTCAAATTCTCTGGCGATGATAACGTGAAGAGACTTAGACTGTGAACTCATGCCCTCCTTTGACCCATTCGATCGTTCTTCATGCTTCTTCTCACTGGGGCCCTTAGGGCGTAACAGGACCAATACAACCTTCTTGCCTTCGTGGACAAAGGTACATACATTTGAGCGACCCCGGATCATAACATCACAGTCAAAAAGCTAAGGTTGGCCCAAAATTATGTGTCCAATATCCATAGGCATGACGTCACACCACAACGAGTCAGTGTACAGGTCAAACTGAATAGGCACAAGACACCGCTGGGTGACTACCACTGAGGTTGCATCGACCCAAGACACCTTAAAAGGCTGAGGGTGGGATTCGGGCTTCAACCCCAATCACTATACGGCTCTAGTGGAGACAACATTCGAACAACTACCACTATCTACTGTCACCTCACAAGCCTTATTCCCACATTTTGCATAGGTGAAAAAAATCGTAGTTCGACGTCAATCGTCATTAACTTTAGGACATGTTATGGCGCAACGAACGATAGCCAACGGCATGTCCTCCCCCTCATCGTAATCCTCATCACTAGGGACCATCTCAGGCCGGTACACCACTTCTTCCTGATCAACCTGATCCCCGGCCTCTTCACACTCGTCAAGGAGAAGGGTCTTACCCTTTCCTTTGGGCACTGACTTGCAAAATGCCCGAATCCTTGGCAATTATAACACCGTATGGAGTTGTTACCCCTAGAGCTAGTACCAGCTATGCCCTTTCCTTTCACATCTCTAGGGTTAGGCTAGACCCCTGGGTTTTGGTGTAGTTCCTAAAATTGGACTTGTTGGTTTGGGTCTTAGTCCTGGCAGAAGAAGTACGGGAATCAAACCTCCCTCCATACTGTGATCGAGAATACAACTCAATCTCCTGGGCCACCTAATACGCTTCCTCTAGGGTAGTAATCTGGTGGAGATGGAAACCTTGTCTTATTTCCGATCAGAGGACCATTCGAAAACGAGACAGTACGCTCAACGGGTTCTCCTCTCTTTCACATCGCATCATAAACTCCTCAAATTTAGCGATGTAATCAGCCATAGACATGGTCCCTTGATGTAAGGAAACCCATTGGTCCATTAGCCTCTAACTGTATGTATAGGGTACATACTTCTCCTTCAAGATCGCCTTCATCTCTCCCCAGTGAGTCATGGGAGCTTGTCCTGCCCTCTCCATCCCCCTCTTCATGATTGTCCAGAACATTTTGGCTTGCCCCTCTAGCTTCATCTATGCAAATCTCACCCGCCAGTCGTCAGACATATCATACCACTCAAAATAGTGGTACATGCCCGCCATCCAGTCGATGAAGGCTTTTGGGTCATGGCCACCATCGAAGCTAGGGGCCTTAATTTTCACGCTCTTCATGATCCACTCATCTAGTTCATGATGGTCACGTCGATCCACAGGTGGGAGTGGAACTTGACGAACCACATTCCTCCCACGTACGCCACCGTTACCTTGCCGAACCACATTATGATCAATGCATGCATCGACTTGATCACTCGCCTGTGAATGGGTGTCGTCTCCAGTGTTGGGGTTTGCCTGACGGGGCACTTCTACTACGGCGACTCGACCCACCAACGCAATAATCTGCTCTGTTGTGTCCGTGTTGTGGGCTTCGATCTTGTCAAGGCACCCAATAACCAGTTTAAGGGTTTCATTCAATTGCTCTAGACTCATGGTCACATTTAGTCCAATGCTATGACTGTATCTAGTGGGCATATAAGATTAGGGAATTAGGATGCACCTGCGACTTCTAGACAACAATTGCGGACATGAATCTGAAAATCACAATCGCACGATCGGTATAAACGGCGCAAGATCAGCAACTAGGCAGAGGAAAATTCTGCAAGCTGTAGAAATTCAGCTGCACGCAGAAACTTCAACAAAATGCGGAATCTTCTGCAATACACAGAAAATTCAGCAAATTGCATAATTTTCTGTTGTACACAAAAATACTCAGCAGCATGCAAAAATTTCCAGTTCGCACCCAAATTTCTGATTGTGCGGGAAAATCCAGATATGTACAGACAATCAGATTTGCACGAAATTTTCAAATTGCAATAAGATTCAGATTTGCACAAAATTTTCAGATTGCAATAAAATTCAGATTTGCACAGTAAATTCCAATAAAGTGCTGCAACTTCAGATTTTATAATGCAAGACTCGATTGGATATGATGCATATGCTAAATTTTATGTTTATGCATGAAACTTGAAACAACCTATCCTAGATGCATATAATCGAACATGTGATATGCATGAAAAAGACTCTGATGCTAAAGATGACTTTGATACCAAACTTTGATGTAGAATGATACAAATCCAGCAATGTGACTAAGATTTAATTTAAAATCAAAGGAATATATAAAAATAACCAAGCTAAAGTGCGATGCACATGCAAACAACGTGAAGCCCAAGAGATGACGGGTATGATTCGAGGTCAAATCACAATCATCAGCCCTTTGATCAAACAAAACACTCGGAAAATGGGGCCCAAGGAAGATAAAGATCTTCCAACTAGCATCGGAATAATCCGGGTTTAATAGGTGAAAGTTTGAGATCCACACATAAGTTGGGTCCGATAATAATGGAAAATGGTTGAGGTAGCCCTTAAGATCAAGTAAAATAATATCCAAGTGAGGACAATGAAAAATAAAATATTACCTTTTGATTTGAAGATTCAAAGGGATCTACCACCTACGATCCATCAAGCATAAAGTGGAAGAGGAAGGATCTTAGGGATGAAAGATAGAGTGGCTTCACACCCTCTCGGCTTCTATCAAAAGATCTAGCCTTCACAACGATGAAGGAAGAATAAATGAACTCTCACAAGGCCTCCTCCGAATTTTTTCCAAATTCGCAATAGTGTTAGACGTCGCCGCCCCTCTTGCTTTATTTTATAGCAAAAATTTATTGAAATGACAATTCTACCCCTTTAGTTAAAAAAGAAAAATATTCATTATGTCCTAAAAGGTAAAAAGTCTAATATACCCTCCCAAAAAAATATCTTATGTAGAAAATAAATGTCCACTGTCCAATCACAAATTAAAATGTCCAAATCATCAAGTAACATAAAAAAACTAACTAACAAAAGGGTCCAACATAATCCAACCATCAGATGGCCCCATGATGGGACACAAGACGATCCAATGAATGCACAATCATGTAGACCATGATCAACGCTGAGATGATCTCCAAATATGATCTATGCCATCCATGCTTCTCTAATGCTCGCCAATGAGCAGTGTTTGAAATATCGATACTATCGGCCGATATTATAGTTATCGCACCACTGTGAGACGATACACCCCCGATAACCCCCGGAAGATACCAAAAAAATCCCAAATTCAGATGTCGGCCAATATATCATCGGTATCACACGATATATCGATAATATAGCGCGATTTCGTCTCCATTATTGTCGGAGACAAATGCACGGACAGCCACGGGTGGACTGCAGGGGACTCACGAGTCTCACTATAGCTAACCACCCACAAACACCATAAAAATCGGATCTAAGTTGTGGAGAATAAAAAAAAATTGAATTCGAAAAAAAAAAAAAAAAAAAAAAGAAATCGGAGAGTACCTCGCTATAGCGGTGATTGGAGGTGGGCCATTCGACAGGTAAGTAGGATTTTCTTGCCATTTTCTTCAACTTCCCTCTTTCTCGGAGATTCTAGCGAGGAATCAAGCCGGATCGACGAACCGTTCCTTCCAGAACAAGATTTGAGGGGAAGAGCCTTGCGTGCGTGAAAGACTCGGATCGGACTGCGTGGATGGGGGTGAAAATGGAGAGGGAAAGTGAAAGAGGGGCGCGGATGGGGAAATCGGATTTCGTACTGAGTTACTCAGTACGCTCTTATCGTACTGAGTACACTCTGTAGGGCCCATGTGCAGTTTGTTAGTTCATCCACGTCGTCCATCCGTTTTTCCAAATCATTTTAGGGGTTGAGCCCAAAAATAAAGTATATCAAAATCTCAAGTAGACCGTACCAAAGGAAACAGTGGAAGTATTGATTTCCACCGTTGAAATATTTATAAGGCCCCCAATGATGTTTATTTGTCATCCAAACTGTTCATAATATCACAAAGACATGGATGAATGGAAAAAACAAATATCATCTTGATTTAAAACTTCTGTGGGCCCCAAGAACTTTTCAACGATAAACTTCAATTCAAATTGTTTCAGGTGGTGTGGTCCACTTGAGCTTTGGATATGATTAATTTTTCTTTTAAAGCCCTGAAATTATATGATAAAATGGATGGACGGATTTGATAAAATGCGTGAATGATAGTGGGCCCCACAGTTTACTCAGTACACAGTGCGCAATCCGCTTCCTCGGATGGCTTGTCATGGTGCGTGGTGCGTTACTCAATACGCTCTTATCGTACTCAGTAAACTCACTTGAGCCCACCTTTAATGTATGCGGTCCATCCACGCTATCCATCCGTTTTCCCATCTAATTTAAGGGTTGATCCCAAATTTTATAAAAATCTAAGATCATACCCCATGAAACAGTGGTGATACTAATTTCCACCATTGAAACCTTTCTCCACTGTTTTCTATTGTGGGGTCCACTTGAGCACTGGATCTGACCCATTTTTTGGCTCATGCTATAAAATTATCTCTTCAAATGTATGGACCGTGTAGATAAAAAAAAATACATCATGGTGGGACCCACGTAACTTGGTGACGTCTCGTGCCTCGTCAGTGACGGGCGTTCATACAAGATTGCATACTCAGTGCGCTCTTATCTTACTGAGTAAACTCGGTTGGGCCCACCGTGATTACACGTGGTTTATCCACGCCGTCCATCCATTTTTACTGATCATTTTAGATGTTGAACCCAAAATTGAACCATATACACAACTCAAGTGGACCACATTATAGGAAACAGTGTTGAATGAATGTTGACCATTAAAAACGTTGTGGGAGCCATAAAAGCTTTGGATCAACTTGATATTTATTTTTTCCCTTCATCTGGGTCTTTAGGACCCAATCAACAGATTGGATGTCAAATAAACAGTACAGTGGGCCTTAGGAGGATTTTAATGGTGGATATCCAATCATTATTGTTTTCCTTTGGTCTGGTCCACCTGCGATTTATATCCCTATGATATTTTGTATCAATCCCTAAAATGATCCGTAGAAATGGATGAATGGAATGAATTAAACAAATAAATTATGGTGGGGCCCACAGAGCAATGATCACCAGCCATGAGGCCGGTGTCAGGGGGACGCGGATTGCGTCCTACCCGCCCGGACGGAGATGTAAGTGCTTTATCCATGCTGTTCATCGCTTTTCTCATATTATTTTAAGGTAAGAGATAAAAACTCAAGCCAATCCACAGCTCCAGTGGACCACATCAAAGGAAGCTGCAGTGATAATGACTCTCACCGTTGAAACCTTTCTAAGGGCCACCATGATGTTTTTTACCATCCAACCTATTAATAATATCATGCAGACGTGGATGAAGTGAAAACACAAATATCAGCGGGATCCGAAACTTCTCCAGCTCCCAAGAAGTTTTTAATGGTGGAAGTTAAATCCCCACTTTGTAGTCCACTTAAGCCATGGACCTGCCTCATTTTTTGTATCATAAATTAAAATGATCTGAGAAAAATTATGAACGGCGTGGATAAAACACTTACATCACTTTGGGCCCCACAGAGGCCTGCCCGGATGGATTACCATCCGGACATGGGTAGGACGCAATCCGCGTCCGTGTCAGGGGGAGTAGCCAATTTGTCTCCCCACGCGGAAGATACTGACAAGTTACGTAGCTAGAATGGCTACTAAAGTGACGCACTAAGTGTTGTGGAGCCCACCATGATGAATGTGTTGTATCTACACCGTCCATACATTTGGGTATATCATTTTAAGGCATGAGACAGAATGAGTTAGATCCAAATCTGGAGTGGACCCCACCAATGTAAAATGTACTGTTCATCCGATGATCCGTACATACAAAATATAAGCCTGATTAAAAAACTATTGTGGGCCACACCAATGGGAACGATGTAAAACTTCTTCGAAATTGATAAATTCACGTTGTGAGGCCCACCTGAGTTTCTTTTATCGGGATGAATTTTGTACCTTCTCTTGATTTTGATGAGTTACACTTGATTAACAGCTTTGATTGAAGGTCCACATCATGGTGGTCCCTAATTACTAACCTATTATTGGCATCAAATCTCATTGTTCCATGTGGTGTGGCACATCTGAGTGGTGAGGATGAGTACCAACATTATGTCAAGGAGTATCTTAACTGGTACCACTCTACTATGACCTGGGCACAATATTGTCAATTTGTGGAGCAGCAGTACTATGCCCAGCCCCGTCGAGATGGAGATGATGATTACGAGCCACCGCGCAACTCTTATGTGGGTCTAAACCACAACTAGTCCCCATCATTGATATGTATATTTCTCAAATTTTACTTATTCAATTCTTCTTTTCCTTTTCAATGAATTGGTTGTGTTTTCATGCATGACTATGATATATTTATAAATATCATGCATTCAATTTAAATATAGTTACTTTAGTTCAGTTAAACATTGCATAGCTTAGGACCCTATATAAAGGAAATTTATTATGTGCGTCTTTTTTTTGAGATGTTATGATTTAAAAGTGTGTATTAAGGGCCTTTTTTACAATCTCCAAAGTTTCATTAAAAATTCAACCATTTTCCCAATGTTTCCCCATGTTTCCCATAAAGTGCGATAAACTATGCGATACAAACGATATATCCCGTGCGATAACCGATACGTATCTGTATCCCAAGGGCGTGATACATTGTGCGATACCGATATTTCGAACACTGCCGATGACCACTGGTGATCACCATTAGTCGCCTAGCCAAAGTGAAAGTGCCGATGTAGCATGTCGATGCCAATGTCTCTGATATGTACGGAGTGGTGGTGTGATGTCTACATCAGATTCTTTTCTTATTCATGAAAGAATCCAAGCTCAGACACATCAATGATTTCAATGTTTACATATCCAAGCAATGGATTTAAACAGCAGTTTCAAATGATATTTTAAACAGTGATTAAATCACCCACAAAGCAAAACTCAAAGGGAAGATGTCCTAGCCAAAAACTAGGTTGATCTGTTTATCTAGTTGGCCACTCATGAACACTGGACATGGAACACTAGTGAACTTTTTAATAGTCCATTGCATGACACAAATGAGCAAATCGCCTGATTTTTCAAGTTGGCATCTAGATAATGGTGCCTACTTGATGAGAGTGGCTTGGATCTTGCATGTGTTGCATATCCACACATGTCAGCCGCAAGTCACAAGGCAATCCACTCACACAAGTATAGATTTAAATGGTCTAGGTTGGGCCTTGACGAGGCTTTACCCCGGCCTAGCCCAAGAGCTAAATGCCCAAGCCCAAGCCCAAGCCCAGCCTAGCCCACTAGCTACCAAGTACCCTCCCAATGCTGTTAAATTATCGACGCTCGATCTGGCTTTCTTGTTAGTCCCTTATACATAAGCAAGCACAGGTCAGGCCCAATTAGTTCTCAGGCCTCAAAATCCATGACCATAACCGACCGGTGGACCTTTCACCCCATTCCAGATCTAGCCCAAAGCATGGTGGGCCAGGGCCAAGCCCACTTTGAAGACCCCACACTAGAGCATATCCATGAATGACACTTTCTAAGGGGTCGTTTTAATGGTGGTAAATGAGGCAAGTTGTAAATGATTTACAAGTAAATCATTTACAACTTATGTTTGGATGCCCTAAAATTCTTGTAAATCATTTACTAGTTGTGAATGATTTACTACATTTCCCCCCTTTTTCATTTGCTAGCAAAAAGTTGGGATTTCTTTTCCTAACAAATGATTTACCAGTAAGAAGCCTCCAACGGCTCTTTTTTTGAAGGCTAGGTTTGGGAGATACGCACCTCCCTCTCTTTATTGTATCTGAGAACTCCAACGGCTCTCTCTCTCTCTCTCTCTCTCTCTCTCTCTCTCTCTCTCTCTCTCTCTCCGCCAATGGCAGCAGATCTTGCTACTGGCCTTATAAAAGAGCATCTGAATTCGTAGGCCCACTTCTATGTAATGTAGGACCGATGCATAAACCAAATAACATGTGAGATCAAGTAGCATAATTAAGAGAATTAAAAAAAAAAAAAAAAAAAAAAAAAACCAAGAACAACACAAACATTGCCATAATCATCACAAATACCATGAAAACCAAAAAAAAACATCATGCATAATCCTAGCATAAATTTCTAACACCATCACATAAGATCATTAACTAAAAGGAAACTAGGATTTAATGGATGTAGGGACATCCAATTAGCATAGGGTATAGTCTATTTCAAAGTAGAAGGCCTAATACAACCTAGGATAAAATTAGGATTTTGGGAAATTGGAAAAATCGGTAGAGAGGAAATGGGGCTTTTATTTAAGAGTGAAAGGAAGCCAAAAAGGACAAGGTGTAGCCGTACGGCCAACCCAGAAGGTTCACACGTGTGGCCGTATGGCACACGTGTGGCGTGGGATGGATGGGTTAAGTTTCTAAGGGCTTGGGATTGTAGATAGGTAAAAGAAAGATGAGTTTAAGAGAAGATGAAAGCCTAAGATGAGAGAATTGAAGAACTTGAAGAAAATACCTTGATGGAAGGGAAAAGAGATGATGATGTGGGGATAGATGGAGACTTCGTACCTCCGTTGATGAATATTAGCTTCACACCAATCTCCCTTTCAAATCACATGGAAGTATCTTCAAATCTCATGAATATGGTAGAAGAAGAAGAAAGCAAGAGATTTTTCTCTTCTTTTCTTAATCACAAAATCAAACGAGGGAGAGGGTCACACGCCCACCATCTTTTATTACTCCAAGAAAGTATAAAAATTACATAAACACCCTGTTTTGTGAATTTTGACAAAAATAGCCCTAGTCTAACTAAAATCAACTAAAAACACTCATAATGGTGTCCAAACATAACATAAACAAAACTAAATCCTATAAGCTGATAAAATCTAAGAAAAAATAATGTGCACAATCCACGATCAATGGCCCGATCATGTGATCCAACGGCCCGATCGTTACATCCCTCCAATCCAACGGTTTGGATTACTCCATAAAGAAGCTCATGTGCATCTTCCGAGTGTGGGGTCTTCCAGATGCTTGCACATGCATATGGGGTCTTCAGCATGATCACAGGTACTCACCTAGCCACAAGAAAATCGATGCAGCCTGCCTCCTCCTCTGATACGTACACAAAGGTGTACGTGAAGTGATGTCCTCATCACTATAGCTCACCTACTGCTTGGATTTATGCAAGGATCAACCCTAAGCTTTAGTGAGATGGACTTAACCCAATGATCCACTTTAAAATCTACTCTTATATGCCATTTGAATGTTTTTTAATGAATTACTTCTCTAAACTATCTCAAGTGTGAATACACAATTATAGGATATAAACCATTTACAGGCTACATTTATTACAGAGGCTCTCTCTCTCTCTCTCTCTCTCTCTCTCTCTCTCTCTCTCTCTCTCTCTCTCTCTCTCTCGTTACCGTTGCTAGGGTTTCCAACCCTCTCATGCATCGAATGCAAGAAACCTTCAAACGATCCCACAATGAAGAGAGCAGATTAGGTGCGGCCGGCCTCACCCAAGACAATGTAGCCCTTTCCATGGGACCTACCTTCATGTATGCATTCTACATCCATGACGTCCATCCGTTTTACTAGATCATTTTAGGGCACAAGCCCAAAAATGAAGCATATCCAAATTTTAGGTGGACCATACCATAGGAAACAGTGGTTATTGAACGCCTACCACTAAAAACTTCCTAGGGCCCACCGTAATATTTCCATAATGTTTATCAGGACAGTGCGGCCCTTTCCGTGGGACCTGCCTTCATGTATGTATTCCACATCCACGACGTCCATCCATTTTACCAAATCATTTTAGGGCATGAGACCAAAAATGAAGCAATCCCAAATTCAGGTGGACCATACCATATGAAACAGTGATGATTAAATGCCTACCACTAAAAACTTCCTAGGGCCCACCGTAATACTTTCATAATGTTTATTTGCCATCCAACCTGTTGATAAGGTCACGTAAACTTGAATGAAGAGAAAAAAACAAATATCAGTGTTGAGGTACAAAAATATTCCATTGCATTGGTCAAAGAATTCCATGGTGCAGATCTTTCCCAGGGTCATTCACCCTGTATTTTGGTAAAAATCAGCATCTGGGGGTATTTTGGGTATTTTGGTAAAAATCAGCATCCGGGGGTATTTTGGGTATTTTGTAAAAATCAGCATCTGGGGGTATTTTAGGTATTTTGGTAAAATGAGTAAGCTGGGGTATTTTGGTAAAAATGAGTGAGTTGGGGTATTTTGGTAAAAGGGAGTGAGTGAGGGTATTTTGGTAAAAAAAGGAGTGGAGGGGTATTGCCTTGTATGAAGGAAGAAGTGGTTGTACACCACCATTTAAAGGAGAGCTTGGTGGACACCATTGTTTAAGAGAGGAGGTTGGACATTATGTGAAGGGAGAAGTGGTGGTGATCACCACTATGTAAGAGAGTGAGGCCTATAAATACCCCTCCTCATGCCTCATTTGGAGGTTGTTGGTTGGAAAACAAGAAAGAAGGGGGACAACAAGGAAGGAAGACAAGAGAGAGAAGAAAGAGAGGAGGTTTGCGCGCACCCGCGCAATGGAGAAAGAAGGGGAGAGGGGTTTGCATGATCCTGCGCAATGGAAAAGAGAAGAGAGAGGATTTGCGCGACACCGTGCAAACCTCTTTAAGCAAGGTGGCTTGCGCCACTTTATGTGGGGTAGTGTCCAAGAGAGGGGCTTTTGCGTGTCTCTGCGCAATGGAAATGGGAAACCCATACGCCACCTTTTGTGGACTTTATGTCCTAATAGCCTCGCGCAAATGAAGTTGGAAAAAGAAAATAGTTTGCGCCACCTTTATAGACCCTTGTCCTAAGAGGTTTTGCGCGGTTGCGTGCAAGCAAAGGAGAGTAAAGCTCTTCACGCCACATCTTATGGACTTTTGTCCAGATAGGAGAGCCTTTGCGTGAGCTCGTGCAACCTCTCCTGGAGAGAAATCTTCTTGCGCCATTTGTTGTGGAATCATGTCATGAAGACATTCCTCTTGCGCCACATCCTAAGGAAACATGTCCTGAAGGTTGGCTTTTACGCCACTTTGTATGGGAAGTTTGTCCTATTACTTGCCTTCTGCGCCACGTCAAGAGGAAGTTTGTCCTAATACTTGGCTTTTGCGCCACTTTGAGAGGGAGCTTGTCCTGAGGAACCCTTGGTGCGCCACTTCTCATGGATCATGTCCTAATACTTGGCTTCCAACACCACCTTGCATGGAACCATGTCTTAATGCATGACATTTGTGTCATTTCTCCTGGAAGAAGCTTCTTGCGTCATTTCATGCAGAAAAGAGAGTTGCATGTCCCACCTCTGCATGAGTTGAGTGTCCACTAGTTGAGTGTCCACTCATGGCATTGGAGAATCACAAAGTAGACAGAAGAATAGAGTATGATGGAAGGTCCACACAATCTAAGTTCAAGGTCTCCACATTTCAAGGGATGATCGTCGCTCCCCATTTCAGGGGTTTCACAGGAAGAATGAACGGAAGGATGATCAGAACTGATCTCAACGGTCAAATCAAGGAAGAATGAACGGAAGGATGATCAGAACTAATCTTAATGGTCAGATCAAGGAAGAATGAATGGAAGGATGATCGGAACTGATCTCAACAGTTAGATCAAGGGTTTCAAGCCCGCACAACCTTTCCACCTTAGCGATGAACATCAAAAGTGTCGAAATGTTGCCAACATTGCCATCGGACTGTCTTCTCTTTCATTCATTACTTTGATTGTACTTTGTTTTCAGAATCAAAGGAATCTGAGGATGTAAATGAACTCAGAATAAATGTGATCATTGTTATCTCATCGAATTCTTTGTTATCATTGAATAATTCCCCCAAATCAAACGCATTTGTTTTCTTGTCGAAACAATCAGCTTGATCCAAAACTTTTGTGGCCCAATAATGGATAATCACCATTGTTTCCTATGGTAAGGTCTACCTAAGAACCAGATCCTCTTTATTTTTGTGGTCGTGTCCAAAAATAATCTCAAAAAAGGGATGGATGGCGTGGATATAGAATACATACATCAAGATGGGCCACAGTAAGGGCCACACCATCTTGGGTCAGGCCGAGCCTCACCGTTTGGATTCGATGATTCCAACCATCAATTGGGTAGCCCATGGCCAATAAATAGATGAACATTGTACATTGATGTATTTGTGGACCATGTCTATCCAACATGTATGGTTTTAATTTTATTTATAATTTTAAAAAAAAAAATCTTTTTAATTATGCCTTTTGATGGCCATGGCTTGAAAGGTTTGGATCCGATGATTCTAACCGTTATAGATTTTTCCTTTACGAAATTATTTAGAGTTAATTTCTATTTAGAATATGTTTAAACCCATTAGTTGCAATTAATTTAATGTTGGTTTATAATTAATTGTTTATATTTAATAGTTTTTCATCATAAAAGTAAATTTGAATTAGTACCAAATGATTGGTTTAGCGTAAGATAAGCCAAGGGCTTTATTGAGTTGGAATTATTCCAATAATATATCTTAAATGAAGACTTTGTATGTCATTTGATGATTTTTAAAGGATTGACCCCTCCAAGCTCTGTTTTGCACGAATACCCAATTGCAAGTTGTAAATGATTACAAGTTATCCAAACACAGGCAACTATTTACCTGTAATCAGATTACAGCTTAAAGCCAAACAGGACGGGCTGTAAATACTCTACCCATGTGATTGGATTACCTATAATCGGATTACAGGCATCCAAACGACCCCTAAAGAAAAATTTCACACTCGAAGTCCCTCCTCTTTAAACAAAACTACCAAAAAGAATCATCAAGCAATAGCAACGAGAACAACAACAATAAATGACTGTCGCAAAGAAACCAGCAGTAATCGAACTTAAAAGATTAAAAGAAAATTCAAACAAGGCCTGTGAAGGTCCAATTTACTGAAATCTAGTGAAATTCTAAAGAAGACAATGATAAGTTTCAGTTCCGATCGGGAAGCAATTTCCAGATATAAAGCAAAGCCACATCCAACATATAGAAATACATATTTCATACAGAATACAGTTAAAATAGAGAGGAAAAAGAAAAAGAAGAAAGGAAGTAAAGACGGAAATGAAGCAGAGATTAGAAACAAAAATGAAAAAAGGAAAGAGACTTACCAGGCATCTGAGCGTTGGTGTGGAAGAAAAAAACGTAGGCAAGGAAAAGGAAGAAGAGAAACATCGCCATTTCCTTGAGTAGGAGAGAATGAGAAGGAGATAGAGAGAGGGGGAGAATGCAAGGAAGGAAAGAGAAAGATAGAAAAGAGGAGAAAAGCTTCTCTTTTTGAAAGAAGAAAGTGGGATGTCACTGGGAGTAGTGATATGTATGGATTCTTGTATGGGAAAGAAAGAACGACTTCAAAAGTGCAGTCTTCCTTTTTCTGTGGGAATCCAACTGTTTTACGCAGCGCGAAAAAGCACCCAAAGCTCCGTGGGTCCCACCATATTTTATATCTTAAATCTAGTCCGTCCATCAGTTTCTATCCTCAGATCTATGCCCTACCGACAACAAAAACCGAGTCATAACTCATATAACCAGACACTAGGAGCAATAAAACAGGGATGGATGACAACCATAGGTTTGCGTGTGGTTATCACCATGGTGGGTCTCTTTTTATCGAAGCCCTTAATCAGGTGTAAGTCATCAGGGATACAAATATTGGCCCGATCCAAAACTCAGGTGACCCACACCGTGTGAACATAAAGGTTACAGAAGCAATTTTACATTGTTCTCATTGGTGTAGCCCATGAGTGTTTTTTATAGGGCTGATATTTGTTAGGGATATATATATATATATCACTTGATGGACGGAGTGGATCTAAATATGCAACATGATCGACCCAACAGAGCTGTGTGTTTCTGGCACTGCTTAAAACAGTGTGTTGTAGACGTTTGCGGTCAGTTGGGGGAGGACGTAGGGCCCGCAAGCCAGACCACATGTGGACTGGTTTGGGTAAGTACGAGATTCCCTCGACTGGGTCTTCCCAACTTCAACCGTTCGAAAAGAGATGGCACCGTGATTCATGGACACTATCCGCACCGTCCATCCATTTTGCCATATCATTACAGGGGAGAAGCTCAAAAATTGACAGGTCCAAGGTTCCAGTAGACCACGCCACACGAAGCAACGGTGATAATGACACTCATTGTTTAAATATTCCTAGGATTTATTGTAATGTTTATTTACTATCCAACCTATTCAGAAGGTAATAAAGACGCACACTAAGGGAAAACATAAATATCAGCTTGATCCAAAACTTCCGTGGCCTTCATAAAATTTCAACGGTAGAAGTTTAGCCTCCACGTTGTCGTCCACTTAGATTTAAATCTGCTTCATTTTTATGTTTTTTTTGCTTACAACAAAAATGGATAGGTATGCGTTTATGGGGCAACCCTCTCCGGAGCTTGGAACAGCCGCGGGGCAGTACCCAAACCGCATCCGAGTGAGAGTAGCCATGCCTGTAATCTATGCCGTCGTGGACCACCTGTGATTCCCATGGGGAATGGGGCGCGTGTACATGCAACTCTGCTTTTTTAAAAATAGCCGATTGTGATGTATGTGTTTTATTCATGCAATATATTGATTTTGCAAGATTATCTTAATGCACTAGTGTTGATATTTGGTTTGTCTTCTTTTACATGTAGTATATGCTAGCATTATGATATTGATATTGTGGCCAGATTCAAACGGTGCTGGCATTATGATAGTGATATTGTGGCTAGATTCAAACCGTACTGGCATTATGAAATTGATATTGTGACTAGATTCAAACAGATCAACTTTGATCCCGAGTAGTGAAATAAGCATATATATTTAATATGAACCTACATGATCAAAATTTAAGAATATTGATTTATTATTCAGCTATTTGTAAATTTTTATAATAATTAAGTGATAATCAAAGGGTGGAATTCTACCTCTGAAGATGGATTGTGTTTTGCCACGAGAAAGGATTTTCAGAATACCAGTACAGTTAAACAAAAAGAAAAACTCACAACCGTTCACTAGGAGCGATAACAATAATGCATTTCTTAAAAGAACTGCTTGATATTGGATAAAATACAAATCAAACGTATGAGCGTAAATTTAGATTACAACTAAGAGCTATAGTTAAAAATTACCGCTATTGAATTATCGCTACTCCTAGGATAACTTTAGATAAAGTAAAATGATAGTATCTACATACATATTTTTTTAGTATTGAATAGGATAATGCCAAATAATTAACATAAATATGAAATATGTAAAGATTACAAAAATAAATGCGGAATATGTAAAGATTACAAAAATCTCAATTGTTTAAGTATATTCAATCAGGCAGGACAACCTTATTTCAACCTGGATTCCAAATAATTCGTAAGACAACCTTCACATAAAATACAGGCAGGACAACCTTATTTCACAAATATCTTTAAAATCAATCTATCAAACTAGCAAGAGAAAATAAAAATATTACAACATTCACCACAAGAATAAAATAATAAATAACATCGGATCATCAAAAAGAATAAAACATTCACCACACAACACAATGAGTTATAGTGGTTCAGTGCTTAAAACGACCACATATACTCCACTCACAAAATTACTACCCTCGTAATTTTGACTTTCACTATAATAAGGTTTTCACAGGTTCACATTGACAACTTGATATAGTTCCTTATGATTTTCACAGGCTATCATAATAAAAACCTCTTTTGTGATTTTCACGAGCTATCACAAATAAAAACCCCACTGAGATTTTCACAGGCTATCTTAGAAAAAACATAAAATGAAATATATTAAATATACTTATCTTCAAATGGAGATTCGAAGATGTGGCAGAAGCTTGTTGTAGAAGAACTTCTTTCTTAAACGTAGATGGCGTAATATTCAATCAGACAGAAAGAGTCTAAGGTTATATAGATTTTATAAATGAAAAATTCAAATGCTACTTAATTCAATTCTCTTAAATCTCGAAGAAGAGTATAGATTACTCTCTCAGAATAAGGCTTAAGCGATCTTGAGGAAAATGAAATTGAATAAGCTATAAATTAAATTATAAATACCTATAAATAGTTTGTCGAGGACTTGAGCTTCTCTCTCTCTTGCAGAAGGATTATAATAATTTTTTTATTTTTTAGAATGAAAGAAATACTCAATTTATAGGTGAAGAGGTTGGAACTTCGGCTAGCCTAAGACTGGCTTCGGCTGGTCGGAGTCTACCGGATTTGTTCCAACAGCTCTCAGATCGCGCGGGGTAAGATTTATCCAAAATTTGGCTGGCCCGAGGTCAAATTCAGCTAACCGAATTTGTCAATCGGCTAGCCGAATTCCCACAAATTTCAAAAGATTACATTGCTATAATTTCACCCGAACTTTCTGGGGCTAGATGAATTTCAAGCTTAAGCTAACCGAATTTTCAACAGAATTTGTTATTTTGCTTGGACTTGAAGTTAGGCTGCCCGAACCAAAAGTAAGGTTGGCCGAGTTCTAGAGTAAAAATACTTATTAAAACCCAAGTTAATGAATGTTTGAAAGATCCTGACCTAAGGTCTTTATAAGATTATACCACATGTTTTAACAAACATGAGACACCTTGTCTTGAACTTTGACTTGATCTTGTTTTGAATTTGGGTGTCAGTTTCTTGAGAAGATGTGCCGATTTTGAGTTGATCATAAGCTGATCTTGAGTTAATCATAAGTCGATCTTGACTTGATCTTCATGCATGCAGAGTAATTGTGATTTCATACTTGTGATATGACCTTGAAGCACTTTTATCTTACGAAATTTAACAATCTATGTGTGCTTAACATAATAGCACTTACAGATGCCTCTCAGCCTCTTGGTTTACTTTTAAATACCTCTCGTCCACTCCCTGTATTATCATCCTGCCAGTTGTGATCCTGTAAAAAGTACTTCAAATATCCTTAGAGATCTTTAGCATATTATATCTTTATCTTATTAAAATATGTGTCCACCCCTGAATGACTACTTCAGGAACTATAAGAAATAGGGTACAACATTGCCCCCTACGTCACTTTGCCCTTGGTTGAAACGGTAAGAGCGACATTAATATGTCGTTCGGCGTAATAAATGTGACTGCTTAGCCGGGCAAAAACATCAATTTCGGCCATTTGGTTAAACTCGGCCATCTTAATCGAAAAGCATCAAAGTTGGTTGTCTTGGTCGTAATTAGCCATCTTGGTCGAAAAATAGTAAATTCAGCCATCTTAGTTGATTTTGGTTGTCTTTATCCAAAAACATCAAAGTTAACTATCTTGGTCAAATTTGGCCATCTTAGTTGAAAAGCATCAAATTAATCATCTTGATATAAAAAAAAAAAAAAAAAACCATTAAATTTGACAATTTTGGTCGAATTTGGCCATCTTGATCGAAAAACATCAAAGTTAGCCAGCTTAGTCAAATTTAGCCATCTTGATCAAAAAACATTAAATTCGGTCGTCTTAGTCAAATTTGGTCATCTTGATCAAAAAACATCAAATTTGGTTGTCTTAGTTGAATTCGGTCATCTTGATTTAAAAAACGTCAAATTCGATCATGACAATGGAGACAATCAGTCAATCCATTCCAGATAAGGCTTATGGCTCATGATTTCATAAGATTAATGCACCAATAAGTACATCTATAATCATTGTTTCACCAGGCATGCTAAAAATTATTATTTTTGCACAACCGATACAAAATGAATATTTATAACGACCAAGTAGTTGTTTAAGTCCTACCAGATGTGCCAAAAATTGTTGGCACTCGGTTCATTTTTTATCACGTGTAGTGTGTGCAAGCGTGCCAGAATCAATACAATAGCTCGATTCAAACCGATCAACTTTGACCCCAAAGCATTGAAATAAGCAGATACATCCAATATGAATGTATATGATCAAAATTTGAGAAGATCGGCTGCCAACTTAACCACTTGCAGGACTTTATAATGATTAGGCGATAATCAGAGGGTGAAGTTCTTCCTCTGAATATGAGTTGTATTTTGCCTCACATAAGGAATAATTTTTCAAAATACCAGTGCAATCAAACAAAAGGAAAAACTCACAATCGATCACTAAGAACGACTGCATGAATGTGCGTCTCTTGAAAGAATTGCGTGATATTCTATAAAAGATAAATCTAGCGTATAAGTGTAGATTTGGATTACAGCTAAAAATTACAGCTAAGAATTACGGTTACTGGATTATCGTTACTCATGCATAACTTGAGATAAAGTAAATTGATAGATTTGGTCTGATTGGTGTGAGACATCTTGTTCTGTTGATTTCCTCTGCTAGTTGTATATTTGTCCTACTGCTCTCCTTCATATGTTTCTCTCCTTCAATCCAATGGTTATGGCAGTTGAGGAGTCGCCACGTTAACCTTTCAGATTCTTCCTTCCTTTCTTGATACATATCCCTTTGACCGTTCCCCTTCCACTTGACCACTCTCTGCTTCTAGGCGCCTCTTAGCCACTCATTGTACTTCTAGACGCCTCTCAACCGCTTGGTCCACTTCTGAACATTTTTTTACTACATCTTTCCTCTTGACCGCACCTTGCTAGATGCCTCTCGGCCACTTGGTTTGCTTTTAAATACCTCTCAGCCGCTCCCTATCTTATCATCCTGTCAGCTGTGATTCCGTAAAAAATACTCCAAGTATCCTCGAAGATCTTTAGCATGTTATGTCTTGAAAGCGGATTTCCTGTGAAAGCTTTTCGCAAGAAGTTCCTGAGTAGAGAAATCCACCCCATCCATCCGTTTTTGAGAGATCATTTTAGGACATGTGCAACTAAAAATTAGGTGTATCCAACACTCAAATGGGCCACATGAGATGAAACAACGAGAATTCAGTGAGCACCATTGAAGCAATCTTGTGACCATAAAAGTTTTGTATCAGGCAATCTTTTTGGTGTTTTCACTTCATCCCATTGAGAATGACCTTATAAATGGTTGGATAGCATATAAACATCAAGCTAGAGCTCAAGAAGGTTTCAATAGTAGGAATTTCTTTTCCTAATTTTTCTTCTCGTGTGACCCACTTGAGTTTTTTATCCACCTCATTTTATGTCGCACGTCCTAAATTCAACTCACAAAATGGATGGACGGAATGGATTTCTCACATACATTGCAATGGCCCCCACCCAACATCTTTGCATAGGAACTTGCAAAAGGTTTCGCAGGAAATCCACATCCCTATATCTTTCCATTTCTATAATACATGTCCATCCCTAAATGACTACTTCAGAAATGGCTAGGAATAAGATATAACAATGAGCTTAAAAGTGAGTAGATAAAGGCTTAAGTGGACTACAACACATGAAGCATTGATAGTGATGCCTCATGATGTGACCCACGGAACTTGCTGACGTCAATACACCAGCTATATAGCTGGTGGAGTCTGGATCCTCTATTATTCGGTAAACAGGGACTCCCTAATTGCCTAATCCTCATTGGTCCACATCACCACTCACTTAATAAAAAAAAAAAAACTAGAAGAAAAAATCGGACTCCAAACTATTATGGAAAAAAAAAAAAAACAGAAAAGGAAAACGAGAAGAAAAAACCCAAGGATCTAGACTCCACTTGTTGCTTCTGCCTAATCCTCTTAGCTGCATTTCTTTCTCAGGTTTTCTTAGAGAAACTCAATTCCATTTACCTTTTTATGTGTTTTTAATGTTAGATGATGAGTTTATAGGTTTGAATCTTTTAAATCCTCTTGGGTTTTAATTCAAAACACCAGTTTCTTCACTAGAATTGATATTAAATCTCAATGAAATTAAGTTTTGGATGTAAAACCAATAACAATTCGAAATCTCTCTTATTGGTGATGGATTAAATTGAAGTTTTCTTTGTGTCCAAGTTCCTAGAGCTTGTGGAGGCAAGCCGTGTGGCCAAGGAAGTCAAGCACCCATTCAGGAACCTCCTCAAGCGATGCAACCACCTGCAGCTGATTATTGTTGTGGTCATGTTGGTCAGCCTCCTTCACAAGTCTCTGCCTTAAGCATAAAACACCCACAACAAATGACAAAACGGGTAATTTTCATAGCCATTGTGGGCATTTCGTAATAACCTGCATGACCACAAATAACCATACAATGATTAACAAGGTGGGCTGCAGGCTGCTCTTGTGGGAAGCCTAATTTACAATTTCGACAGATGGGTCTCACATTTCAACAATCTATTTTTTGGGCTGTTGAGTCTCACCATGTATTTCATTTATAGGTAGCCTATTTTACATGCATCCAAACGACCCCTTACATTAATATTGTAATAATTGGGGCATCAATCTCTCTCTCGTGTAGTAGTACTAACAAAAGTACAAGTATTTACTATTTACAAATTACAACATAAGCATTCTAAGACCTTGGCCAGCCAAGTTCAATACTTCTTATACAGTAGAAGGTTTGCTCATGCCATGCTTGTTATATAACAATATTTTTTTGGTCCTTATATTTCTGTAGGTCAATTTACTTATGTCTCTGTTGAGAGCAAACATGTCAAAGGCAGGTCAATAAACCACTATAATGGTTGTAACAACCACTATCAAAATTGTTTAAACAAACTCAGTGCATGCATTAACAAGGTCAGGTAACTTGTCTGTTGATGTACAACCATGCTTTGATAAATTTTTACAGTAGAGTTGGCTATCGAAAGTTCAGATGAGAATGTAAACAAGAAGCAATCAGAGAGGGTTTTCCAGATGATTAAAATTGATGATATGCAGGCCCCTCATGACCTTTCGCTTGGACAACTTTTATCAAGGTCTGATTCATCATCCTGAGTTATTTGTAATTTTGTTGACAACTTAAATATCTAAACATGTTTGTTGACAACTTAAATATCTAAATAGTTTTGTTGACAACTTTTATGTAGGATTGCAACTATCATGTTGATCATATAGTTGTCTACATAGTACATTGCATCTACCCATGGGCATTATGTTGGATTTATCTGTTGTACTGCATCTCATGGCATGGATGCCTCTTTATGCATGCACACATTTTACTAATTAATGTTTAAAATGGGGATCATCATCATTTAAGACTCATCCAACTATGAACATGTTGTGGTTTGATAATTAAGCCAGTTGTCTCATTTACTTGGTCATACATGCCTCATTGAATGTCCTTCACAAAACAACTCAAAAACTAAAAATAAAAATAAAAATAATTGTAAGACCCAACCTGAGTTCTTGTGTGTGCATGTGTGTGTGTAGTTATGTATTTCATTTCTCTTGGTCTTATGGTCTGACTGGTCGAATCCTGGCGACCCGTGATTCTCGAATAGTATTTGCGGTCATCCTTGAGTTCGATCACGTTGACCTGACTCGGATCAGCCCGAGACCTATGCCATCTTGTTCGCATCATCGTTGCAGTTCTAACGACGTGTCTTGTGCGTTCATCCGATATATAGATAAAAAGTTATGAACATTTCATTGTATGACCCTTGATCATGTGGTCCACTTAGATGTGACGCATGTAACCCCACTCTTGGCACAAGTTCTAAAACACACTACACACACCACATAAAATTCCATAGCTAACACTACCCACCGCCACACACACTACGCAAAACCTACCCTAACTTTTCTCCTCCCATAGGCAATCATTGCCTTTTCTTACAAAACAATCATGACCTCTCTCTCTCTCTCTCTCTTTATCTCTCTCCCTCCTCATTTTCTCTCCATGCTGGCAAACCCCTCTCCCAATGTCCCTTTCTCCCCCATTTCTCCAGCCCTCAAAGCTTCAAAATCCCTTCAATCCCACCATTAAAAACTCATCTCAACTATCAAACCCTCTTCATTGGTCCAAGATCTACATAATGTGGAAGTTTGAGAGCTTGGTTTGCATGTGGCCCTACCCCATAGCCGGATTGTCCTTTTCTCTCTCTTTTCTCTTATGATGGATGATGATATGTGTGGCCCACTTGGAGGGCCTGGGACGTCCAGAAATTTCAGCAATGGTGGGATGTCCCTACCATACATTTCATGGTGTTGGGTATCCCATTTACCACCTTATTTGATGCATGGAAGTGTCTTGGTTTGAGGCCTTGATCTGGACATGTGCGGGGCCCACTAAGGAATGCCACACCCCTCTTTAATGGCAGTATTTATTTAGTTATGGGCTGGTATGTCTAGCCATATATAGCTGTCCAGAAATCTGGACTGTTTGCATGGACTGTTGCAGCTGGTGTTTGGCATGGATTTGGTCTATAATTTTCACTATTTTTCTTCATGTTGTGGGGGTGTAATTTGAATGAGTGGACCCCACCTCGAAGTGTGATGAATCACACCTCAGATTACCCATGCAACGACACCCAAAAGGAGGCCCATAAGGGGGTGGGCGGTCCACCTTGCTGGACCGTCCAGCCCTATGGAATGAAGGGAAAACACAAATTTCAGCTTGATTTCCTGAGGGGTGGGCCACTTTTGTGGACCTCACCTTGTTGTTTTTTATGGAAAAAATATTAAACATTCATCCCTCCCCTCCTAGGTGAAGTTTGGGCCCACTTTTTGGGGTGTATACTATATGGGCAGCAACATTTGTACAACATAATTTTAAATTCTTACCTTACTGTCTATGAAATTTCTCCAGGATTTGCTTGGGCTTATGGCTCTCCAAATAGCCCATCTTGTAGCCCATCATGTTGGGACCCACCTTGGGGGTGTGGGCCACCACTTTCACCTAATGATGTATGGCTACTGGAATGGCAGCCCATAGCTGAACGTTCCAGCAGGGCTAGCGTCTAGCCATGGGCTGACCATCCACCCTCCTAAGGCCCACTATGATGTATGTTTTATCCAGGCCACCCTCCATATTGTGGACCCCATGTGTGTGGCTCATCTCCCATGTGGGACCCACTTTGATGTGTTTAAAGGGGGGGACGTCGCAGCCCCTTGGACCGCCCACCATGGGACGCCCAGGCCCATTGGGATGCTGCTGGACGTCCAGTCCAGCAGCATGGCCCACTGATTTATGTGTTTTATCTACTCCTTTCATCTGATGGGACCCTCTGTGACATGTGTGGGTCACCAGGGATTAAATATATATACACACACACACACACACACACACACACACACATACATGCATATATATATATATATATATATATATATATATATATATATATATATATATATATATATATATATATATTAATTATTATTGAAATTCCAGTAAGCCCAGATAGTAGGTGGGTTGGAATTTCAGCATTAGGCCCAAAGTTGCTGCCCATAAATACATGTTTTAGGGCAGCATGGCCCACCAGATTTGGGGATATTATTACATATATTTTACCCTATTTTTAATTAGGTTTTGGGCTTAATTAGTGCATACTTAAGGCCCACTTTAAATGGGTTTTTATTGGACCAATATTCATAGTTATTGTTGGGTTTCCTAGGCCCATTGTCCTGAAACTTTTTTAATAGGCCCCTGATCTTTGGGCCTATATTTCATACACTATTGTGATGGGTTTTATGGGCCAAAATACTCATGTAGCTGGGCCCTTGGTTGCCTATTAAATTAACCTCATGCTTGGGCCAAGATATAAGGCCCAACCCACTTGTTTCAAACATAATAATTGCCCATATAGTTGGAATAATGGGATGCCATTAGACCCACCACAATGAGTGGACTCATGATCTTTATGGTTGGATCCAAACCTTGCTTGAGGGCCCCCATGTTGCCTATGTGTTGGGCTTGGTGTATAGCACACTAGGCCATAGATTGCTTAGGCCTTGGACCTTGTTTTATATGCGTGTAGGTAGCGGGCTACCTTTTGGGACCCAGTTGAGGTTGGATGTCCTCCTTGGTGGCACTAATGTCACGCTCTAAACTCGAAAACTAGACTCACAAAATTTCCGATCGCCGAATCCGGTGCTGACAACCTCCGTAGTACTCTATTCTCAGCTCCCAGCGTACATACGACAGATTTCGATCCTAGGATCTTACAAGGAGGATTTTCCAACGTACATTTATCTCGTAATAAGCATAACCACAAGATTACCTAAATCACAAAGGCAACATCATTATCACATATCCACCAATAATCATTTGAGTACAATGCTGAAAAGGGAAATACATAAATCGAAACTCAAGCTCTAGAAGACCGCTGCACGCTCCAAGCTCAACGCTGCTGCGACCTAACGCCTCCTGCACGCATCTATCGTGCATAAGCTTATAGAAAACTTAGTGGGTGGTGAAAGTGTGTGCACAAGGTAAGTGCCAAATAAGTAATATCAAAGTAATCAGAGTAAGCGGAAATACTAACAAGACCATAAATCATACAATATCAGAAATACTAGCAAGTTCATAAATCATACGATATCAGAGTAATGCGAAGACATGCTGATAGGCCCATAAATACCTTCAGCCTTAACCAGGCTATGTGATGGAAAAATATAATAAACTAATACCATATACTGATGAAGCAATGTAGATCAGCTATGCAATGCGGAGACAGTAAGTCAAATACTATATGTTGAGGATGCAATGCAATATGCGATGCGAATGAAATGACCAAGCTGAAGTGTGAAGTCGGGATGATGGTACGTAGTATCGCAAGCTATGGGGTCTATCACAAAGGACTTCTATCTAAACCAGTCTCATACCTAAATTTAGATAGTCAGACCCAATGTGGTAGACTCTTGATCTCAGGTTAGTTGTGTGCCCAACCGAAATTCTGGCCATGCGAAGGTACACAACAATTAGTTGCACACCACCAACCCGAGTGGATAGTGAATGAAATGAATGTATGAGTATGTAACTCCTACTCAATAAGTCCACATATCAGTATAGTTCCTCTCTGGGAAATCACCGGGGTCTATTACACTCCAAACCAAATTGCCGCCCCATCGCGTGCAACAATGTGAGTGGAAGAGAGCTCACTATCTGCCTACCAATATTGGGCCTGACTCATCGATAACGAACCCATTCCTTGAGCTGGTTAGACTCAGCCTAGCATTGCCCCCTCCTCTCGGGTAGGTAAGGTCATACCCTCTTCCAATCGGCCATGACACAGTGGGAGACGCTGCCTAACGGTATACGGCCCTCATGCGCTCATGTATCTACTTGGTCTAGACGTTGGAGCAACCTCTGGAACCAAGAAGGTTTAAGGACTTTCACCCAGGGATATCTATAGCACTCCATGTAGAATAGATTTCTGGTGTCCCATCTGGCCATCCATGAAATACCTGTGGAAGCTACGACTCTGATGTCGCTAGGGCGTACAGTAATTACAACACACAATGCAAGATGCATGAGTCATACAATCCAGTCTTGCATCAATCCTGCGCATACCGTGTACTCATTTGAGATAATCTCTGCCTATCAGGGAGTCTCATAACAACATGCCCAATGTCATATGCAATGGTCAACCACATCTCATAACAAATATGCAGATGATGCGTATGGGCATGTATTGTGATGTTATGCTGTCACATACTCATAATCGGTATCAATAACTGGCACCGACAATCGGCCTCGACAATGTAGACATTTAACCAACATTACCTCCAAGGAGTGGCCCACATAGAGCCTAACATATAGTGGACCCATGGCCTCACAAAGGGCCTGATATACAACACCATGGGCCTCACTCAAGAGCTTAATATACATCACAATGGGCCTTTTACATGGGCCTAACATACATTACAATGGGCTCCATCGCCTGACCCTCAAATGTATCACAATGGGCCTTATCACATAGGCCTCGACAATCGGCTTCGACAATCAAAATCGGCCTCGACACTCAGTCTCGACAATCTGAATCGGCCTATACAATCGACCTTAACAAATCAGAATCAGCCTCGATACTCAGCCTCGACAAACGAAATCGGCCTATACAATCAGCCTCGACCAATAAGAATCAGCCTCGATACTAAGCCTCTACAATCAGAATCGGCCTCGACAATCAGAATTGGACTCGATTATCGGAATTGATTAATAATCGGAATCGATAAATTGGTCACGTAAACCGGAATCGGTAATCAGTAATGATAATTGGCCTCGATTGCTAATCGGTAATCGGCAACGACAATCGGAATCGATCGATAATCGGAATCGGCAAATCAATCACGTCAATCAGAATCGTCAGTCGGTCATGACAATCGGAATCAATCGACAATCAGAATCGACAAATCGGTCACATTGATTGGAATCGGTAATCGGTCACGACAATCGGAATCAATCGATAATCAGAATCGGCAAATCGGTCACATCGATCGGAATCGTCAATCGGTCATAACAATCGGAATCGATTGATAATCAGAATCGGCAAATCGGTTATGTCAATCGGTCACGACAATCAGAATCGATAGATAATCAAAATCGACAAATCGGTCATGTCAATCGGAATCGGTAATCGGTCACAACAATTAGAATCAATCGATAATCAGAGTCGGCAAATCGGTAACGTCGATCGGAATTGGCAATAGATCATGACAATCGGAATCAATCGATAATCAGAATCGGCCTCAATAATCGGAATCGGCTTATATAATCGATCTTGACAAATCGAAATCGGCTTATACAATTGGCCTCGACAATCAGAATCGGTAAGAATGGGCTTAACAAGGCCTAAGGGAAGGTCACAATGAGGACATATAACCATCATTGCCCATCAATGTGGACATGTAACTAACATTGCTCCCAAGGAGTGGCCCACGTAGAGCCAAACGTATAGTGGGCCCATGGTCTCATACACAGGCCTAATATACACTGCAATGAGCCTCACTTAAGGGTCATATATCCGTAACATCGGGCCTCGCCATACGGGCCACAAATACATCACAAAAGGTCACGTACCTGGGCCTAATACATATCACAATGAGCCTCACCTCATGGGCCAAATACATATCACAATGGGCTGCACCAATGGGCCTCATAAACGTCAAGTGGACCGCATCAACATGTCACACCAATGGGCCTCATAAATTTCAAGTGGGCCGCATCACATAAGATGGACGGCAATATAGATAAAACACATACATTAATGTGGGCCCCATGTGCTGGATATAGTACGTGTACACTGGGTGGGCGGCATAGATAAAACACTTACATTATGGTGGGGCCATACACTTACATTATGGTGGGGCCATGAGCTGCCAGCATGAACATCAGGTGGATCCCCACTGTCTGAAAATATTGGACGATTTGGATGGAATCCATATGTCAAGTGGGTCCCACAGATATACGGTGCGGATAAGACCCATACATCACTGGTGGATCCACGTCAGCACTGGACAACGTGGATCAAAATACATCACTACAGCCCCACGTCCAGATGCTGGACTGGACGGGTGCCGTAGACATAGGATATATACATCCAAGGTGGGTTCCACCTGCCCACACGTGTTACACGTGTGGGACAGGTCCTATGTCAAAAATAAATGGACGGTGTGCTGTAACACATCACGGTGATCCCTCTCTGCACCATCCAAAAATGGACGGTGTGGATATAGAATATTTACATCAAGGTAGGCCCCATACGCGTGGATGCAAGGCATCCACCAAGGTGGGCCCCATGGTCCAGATGGACGGCGTGGATTACAAAACATGCATCACGGTGGGTTTCCACAGAACATGCTAACGTCATAAGCAGTAGGTGGGTCCTACAGTTGCTGACGTGGGTGCAGCAGCTGATTGCTGCTGGGCTGCTGCCCAACAGCCCAACAGATGGACGGTTAGGATTTAACACATACATCAGATGGCCCCCACACAACTTGCTGCATCAGTCAGTAGGTGGGACCCACCGTCCCTATCAATGGACGGTATGGATCATGCAACACATACATCATAGGGGGCATCCATGTCCCACGTGAAAAGCCACACGTGTGGCTGTCCTCACGCCAGCCCTGGACGGATGGCCAGACACATACATCAGTTGGGTCTCACCGTCCAGACCACTGGATGGTGTGGTTGGACGGTGTGGATTCTGTACATGCGAGGTGGGTCCACACGTATGGCCCACTATATATATATATATATATATATATATAATATAATAATAATAATAAACTAGTTCTCAGGCCTACGGCCTTCTCAATCTGGACGGACAGTCATGGTGTGCTCCCACAGCACTCGCTGGTGGGGTCCACATATATGGACGACTTTAATAAAATACATACCACATGTGGGCCCTCGCCCAGGTGGATGTACCCCACATCTAGTGGCTCCCACGGATGGTGTGTATAATGCACATATGTCACAGCAGCCCACAGGCATGCTGATGCAAGCTAGCAGCTATACAGCTGGTTGAGGTATACCAGCCAACCCGCTTCTAGGAAAGTGGGTCCCACGTGTGGGGCCCACCAGCTTGATATGGAGCTGATATTTGTGTTCTCTGCGCCCAGGGACGCTGGACGTCCAGGGATAGATGACCCTGGGTGGGGCGTGCCTTCAAGGTGGGTCCAGCGTGATGGCCCACAAAGGGTTGGATCAAACTGATATTTGTGCTATCCCCTTCACCCAGGCTAGCTGGATCAGTTAGGTCACATACCCCACCATCCTTATCACCATACAAACAGGGAGAGAGAGAGAGAGAGAGAGAGAGAGAGAGAGAGAGACACGGCGTAAATGGAGGGACCCCGCCACTATGGGCCCCTCACTATAATGCATGCATCAAGATGGGTCCCACTACAAGTGGGCCCTCAAGTCATAAAATCACCCACAAATAATGAAGATTCACCAACCTTTTTCGCTTTTTCTTGGATCAATGGCAAGCTAAGCTCCTTGTCTTCGACTTTGACAGAGAATGATGAAGATTGGATGGTTGGATTGGGTGGTAGGGAGGTGGGCCACACATGACTTCTTCCTCACCTTAGAAAACCATGGACAGTTGCTCTTAGGAGCTTACTTGAAAATGGAGAAATGAGAGAGAGAGAGAGAGAGAGAGAGAGAGGATGGGATGTGAAGAGAGAGAGAGAGAGGGATGGGTGTGAGTGATGGGTGAGGTGTACTTGACATGTAAGAGATGAGTTGCTTTGACTTTGGGGTTGCTTTGGTAAGGGAGTAATGGGATATGTACTTGACATATGAAGTGATTGATGTGTACTTGATTGATTAGACATGTTATAGAGATTCTCTTAGGATTACAAATACGCGACGTTTTCTCGAACTGAACGCGAGCCCATATCTCCTGGCCCGGGTATCGCCTTGGCTGGTAATACGCAGCGTTGGAACCGCGGCGACGGCGCGGTCGCTAGGGTATAAGTCTCAAGTTAAGCCGACTCTGGGACACAGGACATGACTCAAGGTTGTGCGCAACTGCCGATAGCAGATCACGGGTCATCAGAATTCGACCGGAAGGACTGCGAAAGTCTATGGAATGATACGGGTTAGGATACGGGTCTTACACCTAAGGTAGGCTCATAGGGTTCTTATAGGTGGTTGAAGGCCTACCTTGGACCCTTGATTAAGATCGCTTCTTCCTTGGGCCCTTATGACCCTCTTAGATTGTAAGCTACCCCAAGTATTGGGCCCCCATCTGAGGACTTCTCTTTAGAGTACATGTCTGTGTATCTAGACGTTATCCCTCCTTGGGAAGGAAGAGTATGATTCTCGTCATCATCACCGAGTAGCGCACTTATACCATTATGACCCATATGCATCATCTACGTGAATGGATTACATTGTGTGTAGTCATTGGGTTGATATGATAGAGGGATAAAGTTTCTTCCCCTTTTACACATCGAGTGCTTGAAGCTAGTGCATGATCTGTATGCGTGACTCATGCATTGGCATTGCATTCCATGATGATCCGCCCTTACTTCATCAGGGCCTTGCCTCCACAGGAACATTCGTGGATGGCTTTATGTGTGGACACCGAAAATGTTGCTTGAGTATATAGGGTGCATACGATGCCCATGGGTGAAAATTTTAAAACTTTCATGATACCAAGGATCTGCCCCAACGCCGTGACCGAGTGGAAACTATGAGCGCATGAGAGTCTTGTACCATTAGGCCGCAACTTCCACTGTCGTGTAGTCGGTTGGGTAGGGTGTGGCCTTACTTGCCTGGTGTAAGAAGGCATTGCTAGGCTGAGTCCGACTAGCTCCTAATTGGCTCCGCTGTTGTCGAGCCTTGTTGGTGATTGGCTGTCCACAAGTGATTAGTGAGGTCTCTTACGCTTGTTTGACTATGCGGGTTTGCAGAGCAGAAGTTATCCAGCAGTATACTGGATTTCGATGATTTCCTTATAATTGAAAATGTGCTTGATATATGGATTGGATATGAGCACTGACATCACTTCGCATTGCATTCGCATTGGCTATATAAACCCTTTTATGCATTGCCTTGGTATGGCGCTCAGTACTCATTGCATTGTATTCATGATAAGCCTCGGTAAGGTTAGTAATATGTCATTAATCATGTTTCCTTTCCTGTATCTCCTGTTATTCTTTTGTGCACTATTGTCACATACTTTCACCACCCTCTAAGCTTTTATAAGCTTATGCACGATTGATGCGTACAGGAGATCCTAGGACAACATTGTAGCGGCAGAGCTTGGATTAGAGTTGAGCCGATGACCCTCCCCTGTGTTGCAGATCTTCTTCATTCTTCTTTTGCTATCAGATGTATTTTCTTTCTACTATGTACTTGTAAAAGTTTAAATTTGTAGTGGATTTTGTGATGTGTCCCTTTGTTATTTTTGAGATTTACTTGCTGTGAACTTGGGTATGCTCATATTAGAAATAGTTATACGATTATGAAAATCCTCCTTGTAGGATCCCAGGATCAAAACCTGCCTCAGGAGCCGAGAATAGGGTACTATGGAGCCTGTTGAGGCCAGAAATGGCTCCGGGTTCCTTGTGAGGCCGATTACCGAGTATGGGGCGTGACAAAAATCATGTGACACAACCAAATTAGTGGCTAGAAAATGAAAAAATTATTGGGTTTTAATGTGTCAAATATAAATGAAAGAAATGACAGACACCATGTAAGAGAGTAGAATCTATATTAGAAATGTACATGCATCTGTGGAAGTGATACAGTTGATGGACTATGTGATGAGAATATACTTGAGGCATTGATATAATATTGTCCCAGTATGATGAGGTTACACTTGAGAATGTGATACAGTTGTTGGACTAGTGATGAGGCTATTCTTGAGGATATGATGTGGTTGTGTGATAGTATGAAGTGGTTCCACTTGAGAATATGATATGGTTGATAGACTATATGATGAGGTTGCGCTTGAGGATATGATATGGTTATGTGACAATGTGATTTGGTTATCGTACTATGTGATGAGGTTGCACTGGAGGATATGATATGGTTGTGTAATAGTATGATGTGCTTACATTCGAGAATATGATATAGTTGATAAACCATGTGATTAGGTTGCACATTCGGATATGATATGATTGTGTGATAGTGTAAAGTGGTTCCAAATTGAAGAATGCGATACGGTTGATGGACTATTTGCACTTGAGAATATGATATGATTGTGTGAGAGTGTGATAAATGATCTCCACTTGGGAATATGATACGGTTGATGGACTATGTCATGATGTTAGATAATCCAAGGTTGTGTGATAGTGTGATCATGTTACACTTGAAAATATGATACAGTTGATGGACTATGTGATGAGGTTACACTTGAGGATATGATATTGTAGTGCGACAGTGTGATGAGGTTACACTTGAGAATGAAAGAAATTGAAGGACTATGTGATGAGGTTACACTTGAGGATATGATATGTGGTTGTGTGAGTGTAATGTGTCCACTTGAGAATGTGATACGGTTGATGGACAACGTGATGGAGTTGCACTTGAGGATATGGTATGGTAGTGTGATAGTGTGATGAGGCATATATCTACTTGAGAATTTGATACGATTGTTGGACAGCGTGATGAGTTTGCACCTGATGATATGATATGGTTATATGATAATGTGATGTGGTTACACTTGAAGAAATGATATGGTTGATGGACTATGTGATTAGGTTGCACTTGAGCGAATCTAATCATACTGTCAATGGTATTATTTTTTCTATTTTTTCTTAAAAAGAAAATTTTTTGAAAAATTGATAAGAAATAAAAATAATAACTCATATGATCACTATCTGGATGTCTTTATCCTCTCCATAATTACTTTAGATTATTTCAATGATGTTTTTTTTTTTTAAATTTCTATTTACATATTTTCTTTCTTTCCTTATGTAGTTGTATAGCATAGAGTTAACATGAATCTTCTACTTTTGTTATTGTTTAAGTTGCTACTCCCTCTCCCCTTCTGGTAAATAAGGTTCATGGTCATAAACCAGAGGGCTGGATACTTCTGTTGAGTTCAAAATCCTCACAAGAAGATCATTTGGGCACCAAAAACTCTTCATTGAAGACGTTAATATTCAGTAACTTCATTTTATTAAAATGCATTGTGTAGCTTCTGTAACTCTAATTAAGATAAGTTATTCAATCCTTACTTGATAATGGATTTTGATGGCTTCCAAAGTTCAGTTGGAATTTATATATATATATATATATATAATTTATGTTTAATGGTATCATTGATAGAGTTGAATTCAGAACTAGATTTTTTTAGCTAGGACAATGCTTAGATTACAACAACAACTACTACTACATGGGAAAGTCTGATGTGTTACTTACTAGGGAAAAGCCAATTTTCACAGGAAAGAACTCTCTCAACTTTGGAGGATGCTGGCCTTTTTAGAACGAGCAGTTTTGAAAGTGCTATGTTGATAAACCCTAAGTATTGTCAAATTTTCATGTGACAAACCAATTCAAATTTGTATCTTGATTTGTATCAAACTTGTGCATCTGTTCACATTGAATCTTTGACATTCATTTTGTTCGTACTGAATTTATCTTGCTGATATCTATGACGAACTTACCGAGATCTTCAAACTGGAAGAAAGTGAAGACTTTCATATATTGAGTGGAGACAGAGTTTTCAAGAACATTGCGATTCAAGATCTGTAACCAGAAAAGTCTAAGAACTCAAGACCTAGTTGAAGATTATGTTTGGTATGTCGAGTTCAAGCTTTGAAGATCGCAAGAATTAAAGCTACTGAAGTGATTGATAGATTAAGTGTTCATATGTTCTATCTCACAAGTAAGGTATGATTGACCTAGATTGACCTTAGATCATGTTTAGATCATTTCATACTTTCGGTTGGTCATTTTAGTCATTTTATAAGTGTAAATTTCTGTTCTTTCGACTAGCCCTAGCATTGGATCGACCAGTCCTAGTATTTCTTCGACCAGTCCAGGATTTGTTATGAATTTTCAGAATTTTTCTGTTGGTCTACGACTAGTCCTGGAAACTGCTCGACCAGTCGTGTGAATAGTGCTCGACCAGTTGTGCAGTGCTCGACCTATTTTTCAGTGAGTAATCTGGACTCACACGACCAGTCATGTGGTGTCACGCCCCAAACTCGGAAACCGGGCTCACAAAATTCCCAATCGCCGAATCCGGTGCTGACAGCCTCCGCAGTACCCCATTCTCAGCTCCTTGCGTTCATACGCCAGATTCCGATCCTGGGATGCTGCAAGGAGGATTTTTTTATACATTTAACTTGTAATAAGCATAACCATAAGCATACCCAAATCACAAAGGCAACATCATCATCACATATCCACTGATATAAACATTTGAATACAATACTGAAAGGGAAATACATAAATCGAAAAATCAAGCTCCAGAAGACCGCTGCACGCTCTAAGCTCAACATTGTTGCAACCTAACATCACCTGCACGCATCTATCGTGCATAAGCTTATAGAAAGCTTAGAGGGTGGTGTAAGTGTGTGCACAAGGTAAGTGCCAAGTATTCAACACAATGTCATAGTCATACAATACCGAAAATACTGGTAGTCCATAAATCGTACCATATCGGAATAAGAAGAAATATTGACAAGATCATGAATTATCAGGGTAAACAGAAATACTGACAAGCTCAAGACAAGATCATAAATCATACGATAACAAAGTAAGCGGAAATACGGACAATTCCATGAGTCAATCAATATCAGAATACGCAATATAGAACAGCTATGCAAATGAGGAGTCGTAAAGAGCCAGGTATTAGATGCCGAAGATGCGATGCAATATGCAATTCCTGATGAGTCCATGAATAGCATCAGTCGTATCTAGACCATATAATGTAGAAACACAGTAACCCAAAATGTCATATGCCATGAATGTAATGCAATATGTGGTGCAAATGGAACGACTATGCTAGAGTATGAAGTCGGGATGATAGTACGTAGTATCGCAGGCTATGGGGTCCATCACAAGGGATTTCTATCCAAACCAGTCCCATACCTAAATTTGGATAGTCAGACCCAATGTGGTAAACTCCTGATCTCAGGTTAGTCGCGTGCCCAACCGAAATCTTGGCCATGTGAAGGTACACAACAATTAGTTGTGCACCACCAACCCGAGTGGATAGTGAATGAATGAATGAATGAATATGCAATTCCTGCTCAATAAGTCCACATATCAGTACGATTACTCTCTGAAAAATCACTGGGGTCTATTACACTCCAAACCAGGTTGCCGCCCCATCGCGCACAACAAGGTGAGTGGAAGAGACCTCACTATCTACCTGCTAATATCGGGCCTGGCTTGTCGATAGCGGACCCATTCCTCGAGCTGGTCAGACTCAGCCTAGCAATACCCCCTCCTCTCGGGCAGGTAAGGCCATACCCCCTTCCAACCGACCACGACACAGTGGGAGATGCGGCCTAACGGTATATGGCCCTCATGCGCTCATGCATCCACTCGGTCTAGACATTGGAGCAACCTCTGGAACCAAAAGGGTTTAGGGACTTTTACCCAGGGATATCTATAGCACCCCATGTAGAACAGATTTCTGGTGTCCCATCTGGCCATCCATGAAATACCCGTGGAGGCTACGACCTTGATGTCGCTAGGGCGTACAGTGATCACAATGCAAGATGCATGAGTCATACAATCCAATCATGCATCACTCCTACGCATACCATGCGCTCAGGTGAGACAATCTCTGCCTATCAAGGAGTCTCATAACAACCTGCCCAATGACATATGCAATGGTTAACCACATGTCATAACAAACATGCAGATGATGCGTATGGGCATGTATCATGATGTTATGTTGTCACATATTCATAATCGGTATCAATAACCAGCATCGACAATCGACCTCGACAATGTGGACATTTAACCAACATTGCCCCCGAGGAATGACCCTCATAGATCCTAACATGTAGTGGACCCATGACCTCACACAAGGGCCAAATATACAACACCATAGGCCTCACTCAAGAGCTTAATACACATCACGATGTACCTTTCACATGGGCCTAAAATACATCATAATGGCCTGACCCTCAAATGCATCACAATGAGCCTCAATTACGAGTCGCATATACACCATATAGGTCTCGACAATCGGCCTCGACAATCGGGATCGATTGATAATCAGAATCGACAAATCGGTCATGAAATCAGAATCGGCAACCGGCCACAACAATCGGGGTCGATTAATAATTAGAGTCGGTAAATCAGTCACGATAATCGGATCGATTAATAACCAGAATCGGCAAATTGGTCACGACAATCGGAGTCGGTAATCGGTCACGACAATCGGAATCGATCGATAATCAGAATCGGTAAATCGGTCATGTAAATCCGAATCGGCAATCGATCAAGACAATCGGGGTCAATCAATAATCAGATTCGGTAAATCGGTCATGTAAATCGGCCACGACAATCGGATCGATCGATAACCAGAATCGGCAAATCGGTCATGACAATCGGAGTCGGTAATTAGTTACGACAATGAGAATCGATCGATAATCAGAATCGGTAAATCGGTCATGTAAATCGGAATCGGCAATCGACCACGACAATCGGGGTCGATCAATAATCAGAGTCCGTAAATCGGTCAAGTAAATCAGAATCGACAATCGGCCACGACAGTCGGATCGATCGATAACCAGAATCGGCAAATCGGTCACGGCAATCGGAGTCGGTAATCGGTCACGATAATCAGAATCAATCGATCATCAGCCTCGAAATCGAAAACGACAATCGACATCGATGAGAATGGCCTAGCAAGGCCTAAGGGAAGGTCATAATAAGGACATCTAACCGTCATTGCCCATCAATGTGGACATCTAACCAACATTGCTCCCAATGAGTGGCCCACATAGGGCTAAACATATAGTGGGCCCATTGCCTCACACAAAGGCCTAATATACATCGCAATGGACCTTATACAAGGGCTACATAGCCATCACTATAGGCCTCGAATACATCCTAATGGGCCATGAGATATGGGTTGAAGATACATTTCAATGGGCCACGACCCATGGGCCTCAGATAACTCAAGTGGGCTGCATTACATGGGCCTCATATGCAACACGTTGGGCCTCACGGATGGGCCACAAATATATTGAGGAGGGCCTCATGGATGGGCTACAAATATACCAAGGTGGGCCTCATGGATGGGCTACAAATATACCAAGGTGGGCCTTGTAAACATCAAGTGGGCCGCATCAATGGGCCGCACTAGTGGGCCTCACCAAACGGGCCATAAATATATATACCGATGGGCCTCGCCAAATGGGCCATAAATACACAATAGGCGGACCCTGCACATGGGCCTTAAATACATTACACGGGCCTCACTAAATGGGCCACAAGTGGGCTTGGACCACAACAAAATCATTTCAACAATTGTAGGTGTAATATGTGCATTACTGCACACTATTATAGGGGTACATGGTTCACTAATGTGATCAGCACTGTCCAAACATTTCCCAAGTAAATCAGCACCACCCAAACATTGCCAATGTTAATCTGCACCATCCAAACATATCCAGCACTGTCCAGAACTGTTTGGACGGTGTGGATGAAACAAATACATCATGGTGTGATCCAAGCGGTAGACAGATGGACAGCATGGACATATGGTGCATGCATTAAGGCGGCTCACGTCCATGTAATGGATAGTGTGAATAAAACCCATACATCAGTGGGTATAAAACACATATATTGAGTGGGTCCCACATAAGGACAATGTGAATAAAATACATACATCCTGGTAGTGTGCACGGTGGTGGGACCCACCATGTCTGCTGATGCTCACCACAATAATAAGGTGGTTGGGATGTGGTAGCCAGCCAATCATCATCAAGTAAGGTGGGTCCCACGGCATTTGAATGGACGGCATGGGTTGAACAACACATCAGGGTGGGGCATACGAGATACTGTAGAGGGATGGACGGTTAGATATAACACATACCTGGTGGAACCCACGAGCTGCAGATGTCAGCTGATATATATAAATTATATAATATACTATAATATATTATAATATCATATCAAGATGATATAATATAATATATAATATTATATTATCACATAACATGGGGTACATAAGAAGAGCCACCGTCCAGAGACCCCTGGATGCTCTGGACGGTGCTGATCTAACTCACAAAATCAAGGTGGGCTCCACACGTGTGGATATGAAATGCATATCATGGTGGCCCCCGCCTGCCCGATGAATGGACTGTTCTCAGATCAGAACCAAGGTCGTTGCTGACATCCCAGCAGTTACATGGCTGTGTGCGGTACACAAGCCAATATGTTTACAGTAAGTGGGTCCCATGTGGGGCCCACCATAACATTTACTTTCCATCCCATCCGTTGGTAAGGTCACAAAGACCTAAATCAAGAGGATAAACAAATTTTGCATTAACCCAAATCTTCTGTGATACCCAAAAAGAGTTTCAATGGTAGCCATTTAATCTTACTGTTCCCTGTAATGTGGGCCACCTGAGTTCTAGGTACAACTGATCTTTGGGGTGGCCCACGGTCAGCAGAGGGGTCACCTAATGCACGGTGTGGATAATCGGCACAGATCACGGTGGGGCCCGTGGCTGGGACCATGGTCCCTGCCCCTTTTTACTGTCCACGGCGCAGCCGCTGCTGTGCATACTGCTGACAGCAGCAGCACCTGCTGCTGCAAAATTTTTTTTTTTTTTGAAAACAAGAATTTCTGAGGATTTTCTATGGTAGGGCTCGCGTCCGAAAAATCCAATCCAGCCATTGGATTCTATGGCCCATGACAGGCTAAATGAGCCTAATGTTCGGGATATTTTAAGTGTATAGAAACATCAGGGGAGATTTCAAGGGTAGAAAATACTGTTTTCTATGCTATGGCCCGCCGAATAATCGGATTTACTTCATTTTTCGGCTCAATGCTTAAAATAAGCTAGGCAGTAGAATAGACGGCATGGATTAAATTAATACATCAAGGTGGGGCCTGTATAAGTGACCCACCCAAAAGTCTAAAATCCCACTGACGATTATGAATATATTATATATATATATATATTTTAGCTTGTCAGTACACACCCATGTCAGTCCACGCAATCCATGTTAGCCAGCTTCACGTCCAGCGTCCCTGGACGCTGGACGGCTTGGATAAACACGTTATTATGGTGGGTCCCACATGTATGTGGCCCATGCTTTATCAAGGTGGGTTCCACATGAACTTGGCCCACCTAGTGGGTCTGCTAATGTTTTCTCATCATCTATAAGGTAAGGTCTACATGACTTGAATGGTTGGGATAAGACGTATATCAAGGTGGGGTCCATCCAAGTGGGCCACACATCACACAAAAATGAAAAAGAGAGAGAGAGAGAGAAACACCCACTTTAGATCTTGGACTTCTTCTTCCACCAATGTGATCTAGAGCTCCAAGGGAACAAGATTCAATGGTTGGGATTGATTTTGGAGGGTTGGATTTAGGGGTGGAGAGCTTGCAAAAGGGTTGTAAATGGAGAGCTCTCAAGGACGTGGGGAGCTTCCTCTTGTTAAGAAATAAGAAAGAAAGAGGGAGGGAGAGAGATAAGAGAGAGAGAGAGAGAGAGAGAGAGAGAGAGAGAGAGAGATGTGATGGCAATTAATGAGTTTGACTTATGGGGAAAAGGGGAGGGGTGGTTGCTTGTAAGGGGTTAAGGCTAGGGGTAGGGTAGGGTGATGTCACCCCTAGGGTGACATCATAGTAATTATGTTTCTAGGGAAGTATAACAACAGGGATAGGTGGGTCTTACGATCAAGCGATTAACGGCCAAGATAATGCATGGGCCGGATCTCATAATCTGAACGTCGCATTGACGCACAAGACGCGTCGTCGGAACCGCGGCGACGGCGCGGTCGTAATGACATAGGTCTCGTTTTGAGTCGGCTCAGGTTTACAGGATGTGACTCAAGAGTGTGTGCCAATGCTATCTACGCGTCGCGGGTCGTCGAAATTCGACTGGGAGGACCACGGAAGTTTATGGAATGATACGGGCTAGGATACGGGTCTTACATGTGGTGTCCACGACTAGTCGAGCAGGCTACTCGACCAGTCGTGGGACCCACAAGGCTAGTCGTGCAGCAGGAAAATCTTATCGCGATAGAATTTTTAAAAATCTGTTTAGATAAGGCCGGTCGTAGCTAACCAAAGGCCAGTCGTGCGAATCGATTTTTCACCTATAAATAGTGCGAACCGATAGAATTTCAGAGTTTTACATTCAATTCTAATCATTTTTAAGCAATCACTCTGAGATAATTTTAAGTACATTCTAAGCTATTTTGTGCATATTTTAGATTATTTAAAGTAGCTCTTGTAATTTGATTTTGAATCTCTATTCCATTCTTATATTGAAAATGGATATTTGATTTACCCTTCCTTGAGATCAAAATCAATACAAAGCACTTGTTGATTTAATTAAAAATCATCTAGACTTAGAACCCTATACACTTGTGAGACTGAACGTTAAACATATACGTTGTCATCAAGTTGGTTTTACGGGGCTGCTTCAGAATCGTCATACAGATAAGTTTTTACTTTTTTTTTGTAATTCAATTTATTTCTGGTTTGTGAGATTGTTTCAGAAAATATCTATTTTAGTTTTGTCTGAGGTGATCTAGAAAATCTCAGAACGAGGGGTTTTTAAATTGTGTAAGCCCATCTAAAGACACAATTGTGAAGGTTTTAGGTGAACCTTGAAAAACCTATTTTGATTAGTGAACGCTAATATCCCGAGGGAGTGGATATTATGAGTGGAGTAGTTGTGTGGCTATTTATTAACAGTTGGTGTACACACAAGTGAACCACTATAATTCTCTGTGTTTGGTGGATGTGTGATTTATTTCTTTATCTTTTATAGTTTAAGATTGTGGGATGTATTTGTGGATGTGAATGTTATAATCATTATATTTCACCATTGTGTGGTGAATGTTGTAATAGATTAGTTTTTATTTCTTTTATATCCTCTTGAGTTTGAGTTTTTGATACTCACCCACATTCTAGTAAGGTTGTCCTGCCATAAACCGTTAGTTTTTGGTGTCAGGTTGTCCTTAGAACCAAGTTTGTATCAACCTCTCAATACTTAATTTTTGAGGTTGCTATTTCTCTCTATTATTTACATTTCATTTGGCTATCTGTTGTTTATATTCCACTTATTAATTTTTATTTGGCATAGTCCTATTCAACCCCCCCCCCCCCCCAAGACATTTAGCTCGGCTTTTTCAAGTGGTATCAAAGCCTAATAGCATGTTTATTTTGATTTAATTCCTGAGCAACCGATCCCCTAAGACATTTAGCTCAGCCTTTTCAAGTGGTATTAAAGCCTAATAGCATGTTTATTTGGATTTAATTCCTGAGCAACCGATCTGAGCTTTTAAGATGTCAAATTTTGATAGCCTTTCTATCACTAGGCCTTCTCCTTTTGATGACTCTAATTATGCTTATTGGAAAGCCAAAATGAGAATATTCTTGAGGTCTCTTGATGAGAATGTATGGCAAGCCTTAGTAACTAAATGGACTCCACCTACTATTGGAGTTCTAGGCCTTGATGGAACTAAATCTCCAAAAGTTGCTCCTTATAGCACTTGGACCACTCTTCAGAGAATTGATAGTAGTGCCAATGCCAAGGCTTTAAATGCAATTACTTGTGCACTATCACTAGATGAATTCAAAAGAATTATATCTTGTGATACTGCGAAACAAGCCTGGGATATCTTAGAAATGACACACAAGGGTACGACTACTATTAAGAAATCTAAACTACAAATCCTCACCACTAGGTTTGAGGAAATACGTATGGAAGAAAGTGAAACATTCATGGACTTCTATACTAAGTTGAATGACATAGTCAACTCTATGTGGGGTCTTGGAGATAACATCCTAGAAAGTAAAGTCTATGCAAAGTTACTACGCTCACTGCCTCAAAGGTTCAATTCGAAAGTCACAGCCATTCAGGAACTTCGTGATACAGATCATATGCAGGTTGAAGAACTCGTTGGTTCTTTATAAACCTACGAGTTAAACTTTAAAGATCCGAAAGGTAAATCTATCGCCCTTAAGTCTTCTAAAAGTATTTCTCATGAAAATAACAATTCTGATTTAGAAATTTTGAAGATGATATGACCCTTTTAGCTAAAATGTTTTATAAGATTTTGAAAAGTAAAAAGAGGGTTGATGTTCAAAAACCTACTGAAATGAAAAGATCAAGATCTAAAAATTGAAAATTTTTAAAAGACAGCCAATGCTACAACTGCCATGAATATGGGCATCTAGTGAACAAATGTCCTAAAAAGGACAAACCTAAAAAGAAAGGTATGTTGGCTACATGAGATGAATCTTCCTGCTCTGAAGCCTCTTCTGAGTCAAAAGATTATGAAACCGAGTCGGGTAATGATGTTAAAGCCCTAATGACTCTAGCCAAGTTCACTTTCTCAGATGATGATACAACCAGTGAAGAAAATCTGGGAAGTGATCATGAGAATGAAGAAGATCTTCAGGATGCTTATGATGCCCTATACAGGGAAAGTTGTAAAATAGCGGTTAAATTAAAACTACAGAAAGAAAAGTTTTTAAAATTGAAAGAGAATTTTGATAATTTGGTTTGGGAAAAATCACACCTTTTAGATTGCTTTGAAAAAACTAAGTGTGACTTAGATTTCAAAATGTCCCAAGTTGAAAACTTAAAATCTGAAAATGAAAACCTAAAACTAGAAGTCTCTTCACTTTTTAGTTTGAAGGACACATGGAGGTATGTCCAAGGTGACCCTAAATTAGAAAAACTCCTATCTGAATCCAGAAAATGTGGTAATCAATCTAGATTGGACTACAATAAAAATATTCCTCCCAAATATAAGAATACTCTACCTAAATTTGTTAAAGGGGAGTCTTCTAACTCAAAAGGGAAAAGTTTGAATCAAAATATTTCTAAAATGACTAAAACTTTTTAGTCTTTAAATCCTAAAAAAAAACCATATCAACTATAAAAATCAGAACCGTAATCCTTCAGCTAAGAAAATTATAGACTTGTTTAAGGAGCTCTTAAAATCTAACTCAGTGGGTAAGACGTATAACAATTATAATCATAAGAAGACCAACTATGCTCCTAAACCCAAAACTGTAATGAAATGGGTCCCTAAGGTTGCTTGTTTGGTTGCTCACACAGCATTCAAAGCCTCAAGCCATTCAAAGTGGTACCTAGATGGTGGTTGCTCCAGACATATGACAGGTGACAAAAGTCTGTTCACCAGTCTTAAAGACACGACTGATGGTTAAGTCACATTTAGTGATGGTAGTAACTGTAAAATTGTTGGCCAAGGTACGGTTCAACTCCCTAACCTCCCTCTATTTGAGAATATTTTATATGTAGAAGGTTTAAAACATAATTTATTAAGCATTTCTCAAATTTGCGATAATAATCATAGTGCAAAATTTTCAAACCATAAGTGTGAAATCTTAAATAAGAATGGTTCTGTAATATTAACTGGTCACAGAACTTCTGAGAACTGCTATATAGTTAGTGACTCAAGCTCATCTAAGCTATCATGTTACATGGTCCATACTGATGAAACTGAAATATGGCATACGCGTAGGACATGTACACTACCACAACTTGTATAGATTGAGCAAAAGTGAATGGGTAAGAGGTCTATCCAAAATAAAAAAAGTAGATAAAATATGTGACGAGTGCCAGATTAGTAAATAAACCAGGAGTGTTCACAAAAAGATAAACTCCAATGCCACATCTAAACCACTCGAACTTCTCCACATGGATCTCATTAGACCAACTAGAACGGAGAGTCGAGGTGGCAAGAAGTATATTATGGTCATTGTAGATGACTTTACCAAGTATACTTGGGTAGTCTTCTTAAGAGAGAGATCTGAATCTCTTGACGATGTAAAAAGGGTACTTAAATGTATCTAAAATGAAAAAGATTTACAAGTCACTAAGATCCATAGTGATTATGGTTTTGAGTTTGAAAATAGCAATTTTGAGAAATTTTATAGTGACCAGGGAATATCACATGAATATTCTACTCCTAAAACACCACAGGAAAATGGGGTAGTGGAAAGGAAAAATAGGGTACTTCAAGAAATGACAAATATAATGTTAAATAGTATGAAGCTTCCTAAAAATCTCTGGGTTGAGCATAAATACTGCTTGTTATATAATTAACCGTGTTTATTTTAGAAAATTAAATAATAAAATGGCTTATGAGATGTGGTTTGATAAGAAGCCTTCTGTCAAATACTTTTGAGTTTTCGGCAGTGAATGCTATATCTTGCGTGACCGAGAACATTTGGATAAATTTCACACCAAAAGTGATGAAGGGATATTTTTAGGGTATGCTCTGAATAGTCGAGCATATCAGGTACTTAACAAGAGGACCGGTGTAATACAAGAATCTATTAATGTGGTCATTAATGATCATTTGAATATACCTGTCTCAAGTTCAGAAGATGATGAGGTTCTTCTAATTGATAAACCAACCTCTTTATCTAATCAAAAGAACACTGAACTATGAACAAATAAAGATCATCATACTGATCAAATCCTTAAAAATTCCCTCACTGGTATACGCACTTGTAAATAATTAGAAGATATGTGTAACTATGTGTGCTTTATATCTCAGATGGAACTGGCTAATGTAAAAGAAGCCCTTATTGATGAAAACTGGATTGTAGCTATGCAAGAAGAGCTCAATCAGTTTGTGAGAAATGATGTTTGGTATTTAGTTCTAAGACCAACTGATAAACATATTATCGGAACAAAATGGATTTTCAAGAATAAGTTTGATGAACCTGGTAACATAATTAAAAACAAGGCTAGGCTGGTTGTACAAGGGTACACTTAAATTGAAGGTATTAATTATGATGAAACTTTTGCCCCAGTAGCTCGTCTTGAATCAATCAGACTGTTTATATCCATTGCGTGCTTTAAAAAATTTAAAATATATCAAATGGATGTTAAGATTGTTTTTTTAAACGGTGATTTGCATGAAGAAGTATACGCTGAACAACCAAAGGGTTTTGAAGACCCTAAGCATGCTAATCATGTTTATTGCCTAAAAAAGGCACTCCATGGTTTGAAACAGGCTCCGAGGGCATGGTACGAGAAATTAACTAAATTCTTGTTAAGTTATGAATTTGTTATGGGGAGTGTAGATAAAACATTATTTGTTAAGAAACATAATGATCATATTTTAATAGTGCAAATCTATGTTGATGACATTATCTATGGATCTACCTGTGCTAACATGACTGTTGAGTTTGTAGATCTTATGAAGTCCAAATTCGAAATGAGCATGGTTGGAGAACTAAATTATTTCCTAGGGTTACAAGTCAAACAACTTCCTGATGGATTCTTCATCTGTCAAACTAAATATGCTCTGAACTTAGTTAAAAGGTTCAAATTTAAGAGTGAAAAAAATTTTGATACTCCAATGAGTACCATTTGAAACTCTTTAAGGATTCAATAAGTAAGAGTGTGGATCCTAAGTTATATCACAGTATGATAGGAAGTTTACTTTATTTAATTGCGAGTCAACCTGATATTGCTTTTAGCGTTGAAATTTGTGTCAGATATCAATTAGACCCTAAAGAGTCTCACTTTATTGTTGTTAAGCGTATTTTGTGATATGTCGCTAGTTCAGCTAATCTTGGTCTCTGGTATCCACATGATACTAGTGTGCAATTAGCTGGTTACACAGATGCTGATTGGACTGGTAACATTGATGATCATAAATTGACCAGTGGGGTTATTTCTATGTCGGGAACTGTTTAGTTTCCTGGCTAAGTAAGAAACAAAGTTTCATATCGCTCTCCACTGCTGAGGCTGAATATATTGCTGCAGGTAATGCATGCACTTAGCTAGTATGGATGAAGAGAATGCTAAGCGATTAAGGAATTGCGTAAGAATCTATGATGTTATATTATGATAACACAAGTGCAATTAATATTTCCAAAAATCCTATTCAGCATTCACGAACCAATCACATTGATATTAGGTATCATTATATTTGTGAATTGGTGGAAGAAAAGTTAATTTCGTTAGAATATATTCAAACCCAGAATCAACTAGCTGACATATTCACAAAATCACTTGAGAAAAATTGATTTGCAAAATTGAAAATTGATCTTGGTATGTGTAATATGAACTGATGATTTGTGCTTATTGTATCATAATGTATGTATATATTATTTTACATTTTTTTATATTTAAATATATGCAAAATTGCACATTTTCAGTGTTATACGACTAGTCGAGTACACACTTGACCAGTCGTGGCACGACCGGTCGAGTATGTACACGACCAGTCGTGAAACTCGTGAATTGGATTTTTATTTGGAGAAAATGTTACTTTTTTCATTTCTTTCTTCTTCTCCATCAACCCAACCACGACCGGTCGAACCCATCTTCCGATTACTCTCTGGTTAATGCTTCATTTTTTATTTTCTTGTGGATTTAAGTTCTTTGATCATCCTTAATCTTGATTTTGCTTATTGTTTCAAGATTTATGGTGTTTTGAAAGGGTTTTTTCCTTAAAATCTGATATACTTGGAATCCTTTCATTTCCTTTTGCAATCCTTTGTTTTTTTATTTTCTTGTTGCAATGAAAGGAAGAAATAGGAAGAGAACCACTCGTGGTCCCTCTTCATCCCATTCCACACCCATTACCATGCGTCACCTTCGGCCTCCTGAAGAGGATCCCGAGTATGTGTGGGATTTCCGTCTTAGAAATGTTATTGTTGAACGTGTTGTCATTTTTGATAATCTTGAGCACTTCAACATTGTCCCTCTCCTTTAAGCTGTAGGTTGGAAAAACATACTATCTTGGGATGGTCCTACATACCGATCCATTGCGCAGGCCATGTACGCTTGCATTATTGAATGCTCTCCAGAAGATTTGACATTTACTGTGTTAATAAGAGAAGGTCCAACTGAGGTAGACCGTCATTTAATTTTAGCAATCATGAATATACCTGTTGTTGATGACGGCGTACCTATATCCACTTTGCAATATACATCTTCTGAAAATGCTAAACAATTGATTACGAGAGTTCTTTGTAACATGAATGTGAGATGGAACGGTAGTACTGCGCTCAGTTCCAAATATATGTTGCCCAAATACAGGGTCTTGCATTGGACTTTTATTTCGAATGTCTATCCTCGCTCAGGTAACAAGACTGAGCTAACCTTTTTTATGGCCTGCATTATGCATTCATTTGTATTTGACATCCATATCTATCTTCTTTCTCTTATTTGTCATTATATTATTCAGTTTCGTCTCCATCCTGGTCATAATGATACTCCTTTCGCTTATCTTATGATAGCCTTAGCTAATCATGCTTTGATAACTATGCATGTTTGAGAAGGTTCTATTAATCTCCGTCTATTTAACAAATTTAATATCAACAAGATGAACCTAAACTTGGCACTTGGTCAAGTTGATGAGAATGCTGGAGGAGATGAAGAAGCTGAAGAAGTTGACGCTTTACCTCAAGAAGACGTTAATATGGATGATTTATTTGATGAACTTGAATTAGATTATGAGGCTGACCCTGATTATCAACCTTCCGATATCGATGAGAGGTTGTGTAATCTTGAGGAATAGATGGCTCAGATTCGTGTAACCTAGGATTCTCAATCTGATATTATGTACAAATATATGAGGCGCATTAATAAGGGTTTACATCAAATTGACCTATCTATTCCTGCTCCCTCTTCAAGATCTGATTAGTTTTGTTTTGATTTGACAGTATCTGTAATAACTTTATTCTAACTCTTTTCCCTATGACTGCTTGGATAATTTTGTTTAAACTCTTATCTTAGTTCAGACACTCTGTTTATTTGATTTGGATGAGTATTTATTAATTCTACATGCTCTCTTATTCTCTTCATTTATCCTTATTCACTTCCTTTGTCATGTTGTGACAAAAATGGGGAGATATTGTAATATTGAATGAGGATATGATATGATGAAATGTGGCTAATATATTTTTTTTATTTTTTATTTTTGCAGAGAGTAGTTTATTATTGTGCATGATATCTATTATGAATCATATCATACATGTGTGTGCATGTTAGTGCAACATGTTTGTGCAATGTGTTGTTTGAATATCTATTGCATATTGTAATTTTAGTTTTGTCACAAATTTGGCAAAGGGGGAGATTGAAAGTGCTATGTTGATAAACCCTAAGTATTGTCAAATTTTGGTGTGATAAACCAATTCAAGTTTGTATTAAGCTTGTGCATCTGTTCACATTGAATCTACAACGTTCGTTTTGTTTGTACTGAATCTATTTTGCCCATATCTACAACGAACTTACCGAGATCTTCAAACTGGAAGAAAGTGAAGACTTTCATATATTGAGTGAAGACAGAGTTTTTAAGAACATTACGGTTCAAGATCTGGAACTAGAAAAGTCTAAGAACTCAAGACCTAGTTGAAGATTATGTTTGGTATGTCGAGTTCAAGCTTTGAAGATCGCAAGAATTAAAGCTATTGAAGTGATCGATAGATTAAGTGTTCATATGTTCTATCTCACAAGTAAGGTATGATTGACCTAGATTGACCTTAGATCATATTTAGATCATTTCATACTTTCGGTCAGTCATTTTAGTCATTTTATAAGTGTAAATTTTTGTTCTTTCGACTAGCCCTAACATTGATTTGACCAATCCAGGATTTGTTATGAATTTTAAAATTTTCCTATTGATCTATGACCAGTCCTAGAAACTGCTCGACCAGTCCTAGAAACTGCTCGACCAGTCGTGTGAATAGTGCTCGACCAGTCGTGCAGTGCTCGACTCATTTTTTAGTAAGTAATCTGGACTAACACGACCAGTCGTGTGGTGTCTGCGACCAGTCGAGTAGGCCACTCGACCAGTCGTGGGACCCACAAGGCCAGTCGTGCAGCTGAAAAATTTTATCGTACCAGAATTTTTAAAAATCTGTTTGGATAAGGCCAGTAGTAGCTAACCAAAGGACAGTCGTGCGAACCGATTTTTCACCTATAAATGGTACTCGAATTTCAGAGTTTTCCATTCAATTCTAATCATTTTTAAGCAATCACTCTAAGATAATTTTGAGTACATTCTAAGCTATTTTGTGCATATTTTAGATTCTTTAAAATAGCTATTGTAATTTGATTTTGAATCTCTATTCCATTCTTATATTGAAAAGGGATATTTGATTTACCCTTCCTTGAGATCAAAATCCATACAAAACCCTTGTTGATTTAATTAAAAATCATTTAGACTTAGAACCTTATACACTTGTGAGACTGAACGTTGAACATTTACGTTGTCATCAAGTTGGTTCTACCGGGCTGCTTCAGAATCGTCATACAGATAAGTTTTTACTTTTTCTGTAATTCAATTTATTTCTGGTTTGTGAGATTGTTCTAGAAAATATCTATTTTAGTTTTGTCTGAGGTGATCCAGAAAATCTCAGAGCGAGGGGTTTTTGAATTGTGTAAGCCCATCTAAAGACATAATTGTGAAGGTTTTAGGTGAACCTTGAAAAAACTATTTTGATTAGTGAACGCTAATATCCCAAGGGAGTGGATATTAGGAGTGGAGTAGTTGTGTGGCTATTTATTAACAGTTTTGTACACACAAGCAAACCACTATAATTCTTTGTGTTTGGTGGATGTGTGATTTATTTCTTTATCTTTTATAGTTTAAGATTGTGGGATGTATTTGTGGATGTCAATGTTGTAATCATTATATTTCAGCATTGTGTGGTGAATGTTGTAATAGACTAGTTTTTATTTCTTTCATATCCTCTTGAGTTTAAGTTTTTAATACTCACCCACGTTCTAGTAAGGTTGTCCTACCATAAACTGTTGGCTTTTGGTGTTAGGTTGTCCTTAGAACCAAGTTTGTATCAACCTCTCAATACTTAATTTTTGAAGTTGTTATTTCTCTCTATTATTTACATTTCATTTGGCTATCTGTTGTTTATATTCCGCTTATTAATTTTTATTTGGCATAGTCCTATTCACCCTCCCAATAAACTGTTGGTTTTTGGTGTTAGGTTGTCCTTAGAAGCAAGTTTGTATCAACCTCTCAATACTTAATTTTTGAAGTAGTTATTTCTTTTGATTATTTACATTTCATTTAGCTATCTGTTGTTTATATTTCGCTTATTAATTTTTATTTGGCATAGTCCTATTCACCCCCCCCCCCCCCTCTAGGACATTTAACTTGGCCTTTTCAAGTTTGATCAAGGACAAAGTATGCTTTTTGATTGCATCTATCTCTGGTTTCTTTAAGTGCTTCAAGCATTTGGATTCTGACCTTGCATTTTCTTTCTGAACAATATATTCACCACTAACGAGTTTAACAATGTGGATTTGTAGTCAACGTTTTGTGCTATAGTTGTATTTTTCTGGCATTGCATGAGTGGAAATATGTGATTATTCTCTACCAATATAGATGCTCAGTGTTTTTGTTGTGGCATAGCAATGCACCATATGAACCATACCTAGATTTTGTTTTATTTACTAACGCAACTAGGCTACCCTATAGTCTAATCAAGGGCTAGATATGGTTGATTGCTTCATCAGGCCCATCTTTTTGTCCTTAAAATGAAAATGGAGTTGTTTGGAATACATGGGAGACATACGATCGCAAGGAATTAAGCGTGATCCCTTTCTAGTTCTCATGAACTGAAGAAATGCTTAGCAATTTAATAGAATCTAGTTCCGTTTGTGAAAATGCAGTTTGATCTCTTTGTTAATATATAAATCATGATATCTTCCCTTCTATTATGGATTTATGGATCTAATGATGACCCTGTGTAGAGATAGGTTTTGAATGCCAACCTAAACAAATCAACAATGCAAGTCATATCGGGATGAAACATTATCACTATTAAGTTGTATTGTCAATACAAAGAATCTAACTTGTATAGCTTTCCTTCCTAAAAACCAGTCCAAACTTGCTCTAAGTATTGACTGACTTAGTTTGAATTGACTTGATCAAGTGAATTTGTTCATTACAAGTCAATCAAACTTACACCCTTTTTATTTGCAGGAATATTGCCCTATACAATTTTGATACCTGGTATGTTTTTCATCCTCGAATCCCCCTGGTGGTTAGTGAGTCTTAGTAGTAAACACCTTCTTAACAAGTTCTGGGATTCTTATTCTTGATCCAGGGGTCTCTTTTCTTGGTGTCCAGGCCAAAATGGGTATGACAGACGAGTTTGAAGCTTCTTTACAAGTATTATGGGGATTTGATACTGACATTTCTTTTGAAGTGAATGAAATCAAGGTGTGGATTTGAACTGCCTTCAATTCTTCTTCTTCTTTTTTTTTTTCTTTTTTGCCTTCATTTTTTCAGGTCCATCAAGTCATTCTTCTATTTTTGAACTATACTTTTGGAGCTACTCATTTATTCATGACAAATATGTGTGCCAAATGAAAAGATTGTGGATGATGTGTAATTCATATGTTGGCAACGTTAAAGCTATAATCATTTTTTTTTTAAAATTTGTTTTATGCAGAGATTTGTAACTTTCATAAGTGGGAGAATAACCATCTGATTTTCTGATCTCAAGCAAAAAAGATATTAGTTTCCTTTAATGGTATTGTAGTTTGCCCAGTTTTTTCAATCACCCGAATCTGAAGGACCTATTTTCTATTTTTTGTATCCAACTTTTAGATTGAAATCTTGTATTGATTTTATCATACATTACCAGCATTCTCTAATCTCTCTCTCTCTCTCTCTCTCTCTCTCTCTCTCTCTCCTAATGCAGTTGTTGCTTTAATGGCTATAAAGAATGAACTGAATGACCCCCACAATGTATTGGAGAACTGGGATATCAATTCAGTTGATCCTTATGGCTGGAGGATGGTTACCTGTTCTTTTGATGGCTATGTCTCAGTTATGTAAGATACTACTGCTTAAATTGGACAAAAACCCATGATCATCTATCCTTTTATCTCACTCGAACATGCTCATTTTATGATTTTCTCTTTTGGGTTTTAATGCTATCAGCGGGCTAACTAGTCAAAGCTTGTTTGGGAATTTATCGCCAGGGATCAGAAACCTTACCAATCTACAATCTATGTAAGTGGAAACTCTTTATTTTGAGCCATGATGGTTTTAATATGTTGAGTTTTAGCTTCTATAAAATGTAGAATATATGAGGAGAATAATCAAATCATGCATGCATGTCAATGGGAAGAGCCCTCAATATTCCATCTTGCTCGGGCATTTGATTGGCCCAGTCAACATGTCTAGCCTAACCCAAGTTTCTCTTATGGTGGGCCCATGGTGATGTTAGGTTCCCTAGAAATTGAAGTGTGGACCATTGGTTTTTGTTTTTCATTTTCATCAAATGGGTAGCAACATATGGTAAGCGAGGTACTTGGCATTCCCATCCTATAATGGAGCTTGGTAGATGAACTATTAGGATCATCTCATTAGATTTGTGAATTTTACAATGCTTTGGTTCCCATAACCTTAGAATGCTTCAATGGCGTTGGATTCGCCCTTGGTGAAAAGTGGTGGAAATAGCTCGAATCTTATCAAGCACAACAGCTAGCCAGCAGGGCTTTTCTCGCACCTATCTGTAGAAAATGGTATGGATTCTCTCTCTCTGGATTTGGCTTTTTTTTTTCTTTTTCGAATTATGTTAATAGAAGTAGAAAACAGAGCGTTAAAGCTTTTGGTCTTGAAGAGTGTAGAAGAAATCTCTTCTTTCCATGCAATCCGAATGACTTACCGAAATTCGAAGCAGTAGAGCATCTTGATAAATGGAAAATATGCTGAATCTGAACTGAAGAATAGAGTAGAGAAACAAAGTCAAGGTTTGATGTATCATTCAAGACCGATGCACATCACCTAATATGTATTCAGTTTTTCAGTACCCAATCACACTGACAAGTCACACCAATAACCTTCCGATTCTCTTGTTAAAATCCCGTCTTTTGAGAGAGGTGGTAAGTATTCAGAAATGTTCATTAACATATTTTAAAGAACGAATTTTGTGGGTCTTTGAGACTGTTTTGGACTGAAACATCGGTGCATTCATCCGATACATATCAGGTAGAATCGATTGACCACACGATACCAGATGCGTGGATTTTAATCCTTGACATCAGCAGATAGCGGTAGAAATTCCACCTTGAAAAATGGTTACACTCACACTATCAATTTAGATTTTGTTATAGTGTCATAGTTCATTTTTAAGACTGTTGGACATTCATTTTCTGTCATATCCTTTATTTATGGAAGAGATCTTAATGTCAACAGGGATCTTACAAGTCACGGCTTGAAAGGTTATATAAGCGATCAGATAAGTCTTCTAATGAACTTGGTAAGCCTATAAGTATCTACTTACTTTATGTCATACACCTTTTTGTGGTTGCCATTTACTTTCTCTACTTTAGTATCAGAATTATGTAGATATAGACACATTATTCAGTAGTTATTGCAATGAAATCAAACATTCAAACATAATGTAGGTTTCTTTTGATTAAAACTATATTTTAATTTTCTTGAAAAGAATGTTGAAAATGCTGAAAACGTATGATTTTTCTTTATTTTCTTTTGCAGAATTTGAGGATTTACTTCACAACAAGTCTGTGCTTGACTGTGGATGTGTTGTTGGGTACATTTGTGGAGGCATTCAATGAATGTGCAGAGATCAGTCGACAATTTGAGATAGATAAGGAGCTTATTTTCAACCTTGTTCCCATCCTAGGTAATTTATCTAAGGGATTCGGTGTTTTCTTCTCTTTCAGTTTGTACAAGTGAGCTAAGTTCCTGTTCATAAGTTAGTTTGGTTGGAATAATTCTAACCTGATTGGGACACTTGTTTGTCAAGTAAGACCATTGGGCATATTTTTGTTTTAATTGCCTAATAAATGTCCCCCAATCTGATATTCATCTAATCTAAATATTGTTTTGTGACACATATAAATTATTATCTTATTACATTATCTTCCACATCAGATTCAATATCTCATTTAGCTCAAGACCATCTCCTAAAGAAAGAAATTCTAGCTTGTAAAAAAAATCTTCATATAAGCAGAGATAATATATAGTCACAACTTGCCAAAAATCTGGCAAGATCATCTCTTCTTGATTGTGTAAACTGATATTGTCTTAACTTTATAAATTGTAATGTAACTCTCTTAATGAAATGCAATTCAAACATCATTTATCTGATTAGCTGTTTGGATATCTACAAGTCAGTCAGTTTGATATTTGGAATAATTCCTTGTTGTCCATCATTTATCTTCAATGATTCAGTTGCAAATTTTGGCAAATTGCTCTCATTGTATGATGCAGTTAGTGAACTGGATTAATTCTGCTGTTAACTCTCAGTGCTAGTTTCAATCCACTCGGTCGAAAGTTCCCTTTGATTTCCTGATTTTGCATTGTTGTTTATTGTCATCATGAGTACTTTTCAAGGACTTGGACAATGGTTCTATTTATGATCTTTCTATGCCGAGGTGACTCTCCTGTCATCAGCAGACATTATGTCATCAATGCATGATGACTTTAATCTCCATGAGCATACCTGAGATTGTAGAATTTTGCTAAACCTGCACTATCCTCCTTTGGTCGACATGCACCTCTACTTGGGGCTCTACATGCCAACTTGGAAAATGTTATCCGTGTATCAGGTGTGAACAACATTGTAGATCATCTAGCTAGAAACTAAAAGACAACACTTTTGTCAATTGCATATCTTCTTTGCTTTAGAAAAATAAAAGTTAGCATTTTTTTTCTTACATTCTATTTTATATTTCCTCCTTTTCTTCTAAAGTTTGTAGCTGAAAGATCCATTCTCAGTTGCATTTTGTCAATTGTTTTGCAGTGCAGGTTTGATCAGTGCATCATATCATATTGTCATGAGTTTCTAAACACTTGGATCTGTTCTTCTCTTTTGATGGTCTTCCATGAATACATGACATATGAGCATTCTTATCTATATCATATAGTTACCAGCATCAACCTGTACCCTCAGACCTTTTTTGTGATATCTTATCTGAAATGATTTGAGGAAACAGGATGGGTGCCTCGGCATCTTATTGCCTAGGATGAATATATACGAAAATATTGTAGTTGTTGTTCCACTTTATCTTAAAAGGTTTAGATAGACAGACAAATATCCAGATTTATCTTAAAAGGATTATCTAATCTGGCCTAATATGATTGCTAGCAAATAGTGAGATGGGTTGAGAATTTTTCTGCTAGGCCATTGGCCTTTTTAGAGTCATGTTTTCTTTATACATGCTTGTCGAACTAAATATGTGTGTGGTTCATGACCTGATATGTGATTGGTAAATCTGATTCTTTTGTTCTTGATTTGGGTTTTATTTCTATTCTTGAACTGATGTGACCTTTCCTTCCTTTTTCGCATGACCAAATGATGATATTTCACATCTTTTTTATGTTTTCCACCTCTATTTACCATTCTATGCAGATGGATCAATCTAATTTTCTTATTTTTTCTTGTTTTTTTATTTGGGTTTCTCTTCCTTTCTTGAAATTGATGAGATTTATGTTCATTAAAAGAATAGAACGTTTCTCTTCCAATAGAACAAAAACAAATTCTCATCATGTACAACTCAATTGCTAAAAAATTTGCCAATATGTTTGTTGATCTATGGCTGGGAATTATAATTTTTGAAGTTTCTTGCATGGTTGATTAGGCAGAAAGAGTGCTTTTGACTTTTAATTTTCTTTTTGGTTTTGTTTTGTTTTGCTTTTTGGTTGTTTGAATTCTCTTTCACAGGCACAGATTCATCAACTCAATATTTGCTGATGCATTCATTTTTTTCTTTCGATTGTGGTATGACTAATTAATTAACATGCTCATTTTCTTTCTCAATTTGATGGAATGATGAAAGTGTATTAGTATTTATCATGGGAAGCCTTGCATCCAAGAAATGGGAGCAAACTTCACGCTAAATTCATGTTGGAAACTTAGAATGGAAATCCCTTTGGCTGAAGGATGTAAAATATTTGTCTTTTAGATTTACTTGCAAACTTTTGGTTGCTCTCATGTATTCTTCCATGCCTAAAAAAGTTGGCATATGGATCACACTTTTATCACTACTTTGGAGGTTAAACTTCATTTTCACAAATTTGTTGAAAATTGTAAGCATGTTCCAAGAGAATCTAAAATTTGAATAGTCCTGGTCTCATAGGCCCAGCTCAACCAGTTCAAAATGAGATCATGATTGATTCTAATAATGTGATATTAGGAGCTGTAAGTAGTTTGATGGTTGAAATTGACCACTGCCTGTTTGTGTATCTAAATTTCCAAATTCTTCCATGTTGAATTGTCTGGTGAAATATTTTTAAATTGACCACTGTCTGTAAGACCCGTATCTTAGATCATACCATTTCGTAGACTCCCGCGGTCTTCCCGGTCAAATTCCAGCAACCCGTGACCTGTAATTAGCTTTTGCGCGCGACCCTAAGTCACATCCTGTATATCTATGTCGACTTGACTCAAAACTTATATCCTACTGACCGCGTCGTCGCCGTGGATCCAACGCTGCGTCTTGCATGCCGATGCGATACCCAGGCTAGGAGTTGTGGGCCCGTGTTTAGTTCGAAGAAAATACCGCGCATTGCAAAACCCAAGAGAATCTCTATCAAATATCAAATTAATTAATCAATGTAGAAGTCAAGTACATATTCCATCAACACCCATCCCTCTCTTACCAACAAGGCATGGCAACCCATACCTCTCTCATACAAAGTTAACTCTCTCTCTCTCCACCCATCCCTTAACCCATCAACCATCACTCCATCCCTTTTCATCCCATCACTTTTCTCTCTCTCTCTCTCTCTCTCTCATTTTCTCTCTTCACTCTCAAAGCTCCTAAGGAGAGCAACCGTCCAAGCAATTCCCATAGAGAAAGAGCCAAGTGTGGCCCACTTTCCTACTCCAAAAACTCTCATCTCCACCATCGAAACTTCATCATCCACCATCCAAGGTTGTGCATAGGAGCTAAGGAGGCTAAGGGACCAAGAAGGAGTGCAACAGGTGGGTGATCTATTTTCACTTGTGGGCCCACTTGTGGTGGGACCCACTTGATGTATGCATTGTATTAAGTATAGGGAGGGTCCATAGTGACGGGGTCCCTCCCCTTCACACCGTCTCTCTCTCTCTCTCTGTATTTCTTTCTCTTTTTTTTTATGGTGATATATATGTGTGGCCCACCTGATGTGATAAAAAATCCAGACCATCCAGATTATGGAGCCCACCTTGCTGCCCATTTTTGGGCCAGCCCAGATGAAGGAAAACACAAATATTAGCCTAATTCTGAGGTTGTGTGTCCCACCATGGCGGACCCCACCATGAAGTATGTAACATATCCATGCTGCCCATATGATTGGGCCCACCTTGTTGGACCATCAAGCGGCAAACCTGCTGACCTGTCCATCTGGACAGGCCCAGATGTTAAGATAATGCAATATCATCTTGATTGATAACTAGTGAGTCCCACACGTGTAGACCCCCCTCAATGCATGTGCCTTATATCACACCGTCCATCCAGATGGTGGGCCCTAACTTTATAGCTGTTGTTTATGTCAGCAACTCTGTGGGCTGATCACGAGGCACGTGTTATTTCCATGTTGTCCGTCCCTTTTTTTTACGTGTGGGATGGGACCCATCTTGATATATATGTGTTTCTTCACGCCGTCCATCTGCTGTTGTGGGCCAACCGTGATGTATGTGATTTATCCATGCTGGCCATCAACGGTGGGGCCTGCTGGATGTATGGGCCGTCCACATTGTCCAGCCACATGGACGGTGGGACCCACCTCTACTGTAATCCCAGCCATCCATCCATCATCTGGACGGTGGGCCAGCATCCCACGCCCCAGCTATATAGCTGTTGCACCTCGTCAGCAAGTTTTGTGAGACTCCACTGTGATATATGGGTCTAATCCACACCATCCAAATGGCTGGATGGTGGGACCCACCGCAGATGTATGTGTTACATCCAAACTGTCCATCCAAATGGTGAGCTCGTCTTAAGGCTTGAGACTAAAAATGAGACAGATTTGTATATTAGGTGGACCACACTACAAAAAACATTGGAGGATTGAACGACTACCATTAAAATCCTTTTGGTATCCCAGAAGTTTTGGATCAGTATGAAATTTGTTTTTCCACTTAATTCAGGTCGTTGTGACCGTATGAACAGATTAGATGGAAATAAACGTGATGGCGGGCCTCGGCCCGGTGAATTGTTTAACGGCGAAAATCATTATCTACACTACTATTTGTGCTATGGTCCAGATGATCTTCCGATATGATTCCTTTTTTTGTGGGTAATGCTTTAAAATGATCTCTAATAATAGATAAATGGTGTAGATAGTCCTGGGAGGACGATGGGCCTACTTTGATGTATATGAGGCCCGTTGTTGTCGCCTACTTTGATGTATATGAGGCCCGTAGTTGCAGCCTACTTTGATGTATATGAGGCCTGTTGTTGTGGCCTACCTTGATGTATATGAGGCCCGATGTTGTGGCCTACCTTGATGTATATAAGGCCCATTGTCGTGACCCAATGTGGTGTATATTAGGCCCATGAGTGAGGCCCAATGTGATGTATGTAGGGACCATGAGTGAGACCCATTATGATTAATATGTGGCCCATAAGTGAGGCCCAATGTGGTGCATTATGTCCCATGAGTAAGGCCCATCGTGGTGTACATTAGACCCTTTATGTGAGGCCCATTATGTTGTGTATGAGGCCCTTGCATGAGGTCATGGGCCCATTATACATTTGGCTCTATGTGGGCCACTCCTTGGGAGCAATGTTGGTTAAATGTCTACTTTGATGGGCAATGATGGTTAAATGTCCACATTGTGACATTTCCTTAGGCCTTGTTAGGCCCATTCTCATCATTCTCTAAGTGGGTTAACCCAAATCATTGGGCCCCATTGATGTTGCATGGTCCATCATCGCCGTAGACGGATGGCTTCGTGCTACTAGATTTGGTATATCCAAGGACCGATCTTTATATTATGGTTTAGATCGGCTATTCATCTATAGACCCTGCCATACTTATAAGCTGATTATAGAGGCCAATTATCGATGTTGATTATTAATGCCGGTTATCGATACCGATTATAAGTATGTGACAACATAACATCATGATACATGCCCATACGCATCATTTGCATATTTCTTATGAGATGTGGTTGACCATTGCATTTGCCATAGGGCAGGTTGTTCATGGGACTCCTTGGTAGAAGGAGATTGTCTCACATGAGCGCATAGTATGCGTAGGATTGATGTAGGACTGGATTATATGACTCATGCATCTTGTATTGTGTTTTATGATTACTGTATGCCCTAGCGACATCAAGGCCGTAGCCTCCACAAGCATATTGTGGATAGAAGGATTGGACACCGACAATACTGTTATTAACATCGGAGCGCCATAGATGTCCCTGGGTGAAAATCCCTAAACCCGATGGTATCAGAGGATGACTCCAATGTCGAGACTCTGTAGATACATGAGCACACGAGGGCCGAATACCAGGAGGGCGCATCTCCCACTGTGTTGTGGTCGGTTGGAAGAGGGTATGGCCTTACCCGCCCGAGGGTAGGGGCAATTGTTAGGCTGAGTATGACCAACTTGTAAATAGGTCCGCTATCGACGTGCCGGATAGGTATTAACAGGCTATTGGCCAGGCAGATAGTGATGTTTCTTACGCTCACTTGGACAGTGCACCTGAGGAAGGGGCAGTGCCCTTTGGAGTGTACTAAACCCCGGTGATTATCTATAATGAGAACTTTACTGATACTTGATGCTTTAGTGATGAGCTGCGTTGATATGTGGATTCGGATAAGGATTGGTATGCTTGAGTTGCATCTTGCATTGCATGGCCTTGGTATGGCCGACATCATTCATGCCTTACATTGCATGGCCTGATATGGCCGATAGCATTTATGCCTTGCATCGCATAGTCTTGGTACGATTGATAGTATTCATGGATTCATCAGCATATTCCGCATTACTCTGATATTGCATTCTGAGCGTGCTTATATTGTACACACACTCTCACCACCCTCTAAGCTTTCTATAAGTTTATGCACAATTGATGCACGCAGGTGACGCCAAGTCGCAGCCGTAACTTAGTAGGAGCAGGAGCGTGCGGTAGAGCTTCAAAAGTTTTCATTATTATTATCATTGTATTTTCCTCCATGCGCATTGTACCTTAAAGTTTTTTATCATAGTGGATTTTGTGATGGTGTCTTGGTTATTGTTCGTGGGTTATGCTTATGGTTATGCTTGTTACGGAATAAATTCATGCTGAAAAATCCTCCTTGTAGGGTCCCAAGATCAGAATATGGTATATGGGTGTCGGGAGCCAATAATGGGGTACTACGGAGGTTGTCGGCGCCGGATTCGGCGATCAGAAATTTTGTGAGCCCAATTTCCGAGTTTGGAGAGTAACAGAAGTTAGTATCAGAGCATAACTTGGGAATAACCAAGAACAATATCACATGTTTGCTATGAGCTTAGGACAATTAGGTCCCGAGTGCGTAACCTTCTGGTTTAGTTTCCTAATGTACGTGCCTTCGAGAGTTCTCAAGGTTGGTAGGCGCCTTTGTTCTTCCTTATATGACATACTGCTCAGGTGAGCGACCCGAGTGACTCCCACTCCACCACCAGAGATCCCTGCTCCCTAGCCTGAAGATGCTGCTTCTCCACCTGAGATTGGTGCAGATCTGACCATACCCGTGAGTGCCTCCCAGTTACTGTAGATGTTGCAGGCTGTGATGGCCGCACTCCAGGGACAGGGCAGGTGTCACGCCCTAAACCCAGAAATTGGGCTCACAAATTTCTCGATTGCCGATAGCCTCCATAGTACCCCATTCTCGGCTCCCAGCGTCCATACGCCAGGTTCCGATCCTGAAATCCTACAAGGAGGATTTTCCAACTTACATTTGTCTCATAAGAAGCATAACCACAAGTATACCCAAATCATAAAGGCAACATCATCATCACATATCCACAAATATAAACATTTGAATACAATGCTGAAAGGGAAATATATATGTCAAAAATCAAAGCTCCAGCAGTCAGCTGCACGCTTAAAGCTCAACGCTGCTGCAACTTAATGCCACCTGCACGCATCTATCGTGTATAAGATTATAGAAAGCTTAAAGGGTGGTGTAAGTGTGTGCGATGTACGTGCTAAGTACCAATACAATGCCATAATTATATAATATCAGAAATACGAGCAAGATCATGAATCACACAATATCAGAGTAAGCAGAAATATACTGGTAAGTCCATGAGTGTTATCAGCTATACCAAGGCTATGCGATGTAAGGCATGAATGCTAACGGCCATATTAAGGCTATGCAATGTAAAACATAATAAGACAATAACAGATGCCGAGGATGCAATGCAATATGTAAATCCTGCTGAGTCCGTCTAGGCCATATATACGTAGAAATATATCAACCCAAAATGCCATATACTTGCTGATGTAATGTAATATGCGATGCGAGTGAAATGACCAATGTGAAGTTGGGATGATAGTACGTAGTATCGCAAGCTATGGGTTCCATCATAAGGCTCTTCTATCCAAACCAGTCCCATACCTAAATTTGGATAGTTAAACTCAATGTGGTAAACTCCTGATCTCAGGTTAGTCATGCGCCCCAACCGAAATCCTATCCATTGCGAAGGTACATGTAATAAATAGTTGCGCACCCCCAACCCAAGTGGATAGTGAATGAATGAGTATGCAACTCCTGCTCAATAAGTCTACGTATCAGTACAGTTCCTCTATGGGATCATTACTGGGGTCAATTACACTCTACGCCAGCTTGCCGCCCCTATCTGAGCGCACAACTGGGTAAGTGAAAGAGACCTCACTATCTGCCTACCAATATCGGGCCTGGCTCATTGATATCGGAACCATTCCTTAAGCTGGTCAAACTCAACCTAGACATTGCCCCCTCACTCAGGCAGGTAAGGTCACACTCCTTCCCAACTGACCATGACACAGTGGGAAACGCGGTCTACTGGTATATGGCCCTTATGTGCTCATATATATCCACTCGGTCTCAACGTTGGGGCGTCTCCTGGCCACGGAGGTTTAGGAATTTTCACCCAGGAACATCTATGACACTCGTATGCTAGAACTAAACATTTTTGGTGTCTCATTTGGCCATCCATGATATGCCTGTAGAGGCCACAGCCTTGATGTTGCTAGGGCGTATAGTACTCAAAACATACAATGCAAGATGCATGAGTCATACAATTCAGTCATGCATCAATCCTACGCATATCGTGCGCTCATGTGAGACAATCTCCGCCTATCAGGGAGTCTCATAAAAACCTGCCTAATGACATATGCAATGGTCAATAACATCTCATAACAAACATACAAAAGATGCGTATGGGCATGTATCATGATGCTATGCTGTCACATACTCATAATAAGTATCGATAATCGATATTGATAATCGGCACTGATAATTGGCCTCGACAATCAGCCTCGACAATCAGAATTGGCCAAACAAGGCCTAAGGGAAGGTCATAATGTGAACATTGAACCATCATTGCCCAACAATGTGGCCATTGAACCAACATTGCTCCCAAGGAGTGGCCCATACAAGGGATTCATACACAACTTAACGGGCCATACATATATCACATTGGGCCTCAACCATGGGCCTTGAATACATTATAATGGGCCTTGCCAAATGGGTAAAAAATACATCACAATGGGTCTCATCATATGGGCCGGGAATACATCACAATGGGCCTTACTAAATGGGCAGAAAATATATCACAATGGGCCACGTCCCATGGGCCTCTACCCATGAGCTCCAAATACATCACAATGGGCCTCAACCCATGGCCCCCAAATACATTACATCAAGCCTCATCAAATGTAACATCTCGGAAAAATCCGTACAAAGACCTGAGTACCACCTCAGGCAGAAATTACCCAGGACCAAAACCTTTAGAAATTAGGTTAATGTTAGCAAGTGCTAAACTAGAGTACTTGTGAAATTAGCACTAATCACTTTAAATATGATCTGCAAGATCCAAAACGTGCAGAATCATTGATGCTACATTACCTTGAAATTTAGAATCCATTCCTAAACCCGGTTGCTCTTGGGAGCACACCGAAACTCCATATTGGACCTGGACCGCACGTCGAAAGTCCGATTACCCCAAAACTATACGGATATGACCGCATTACTGGACTTGACAACCCCCTCGGAAATCAAGTCCTAATTGTGACTAGAAATGCACAACTTGAGCCCGGAGTGAAGTGTGTGAGAAACATGAAAATATTTAGAAATAAAAATCTGAATTTAAGTAATCTGAGTCGTGTCACTTGCGGGCCAAATATAAGGATTTAGACCGTCAGAATCTGACCCAAATACACCCTCGGATTAGGAGAAATGTCCCACACATGTCGATGTACTTATGGCCCTGATCGAGTGACCATGACCGTTGAACTGAAACCGGTTCGCCACGGATGATTTGTAAATCCGATCAGAACGAAAACTCAGCCTGACCTAGATCCATGTTCAGGGAGCTTAAGTCCGACCGCACGTGGAAAAGGGGCCACCAGAAGTGCTCCATTGGACCGGAACAGTCCGTATTTGGATATAACCTAAGTATACCTTGGCCCTGGGGCCATTTCCATCAAACCTGGGCCTATATAAGGACCTTAAACACTCTCTCTCATATGCCATACGAATTTTGCAAACCCAAAGGGAAAGAAGAGAGAAAAGAGAAAAAGAAAGTGAGGAAGAGAGAGAGAGAGAGTGAGAGATAGATGTTAGGATCTTTCCCTGACGCTCCATGTGCTTAGCCACCACTCCTGTGTCGCTATATGGACGATACCAATCCTGTTCTTAGGTAAGAAAACCTAACCCTAACTTGTCTTAGGGTTTCTAACTATTGTAATATATGAAATAGCTGACCTATTCCTTGATATAGGTTTCCAATCTGCTGTAGACAAAGACTTAGCTTTAAAACTGAGTTCGTTACGAGTCTACCTACGAAAGGTGCGGACTATAAACATATAGGTTATGGTTTTCAAGGCTTTCAATGTCGGTTAATGGTTTATTACTAATGTGAGTGCTATTTCACATGCCAAATGCGATGTTTGTTACGCGTTTCAGATATATATGAACTATATGGAGTTTAGGGTATTCCATGTATTTGTAGAAAGGGTCGTATACGTATGGAATTTGAACATGTGTTTGCCATGATTAATTTTCATGTGTGTATGTTAGTTGTACGTGTAACAACTCCTTGGCGAAAGGATTTGCCCTAATACTTGCTATAACCAACATACATCGTGTAGGTTGGGATATGTAGCCTAAGTGTCTGTAGAAATGTCTGAATGATCAGGCATGTAGTAAATTGTACTTTATATGGGCGTTGAGAAGAGATTCTCAACTATCTTAACAATGTGTATGATTTCCTCCATGTAACTTACATTCTTTGTCTGTTTTACTTAGGAACTATGTATGTATGAATTCATGTTTAAGTTGAAATCCATCAAATGCTCATATGCTAGTATGATTGAAATTGTTGATCCATTATTGTTCTAATTATCTTGTATGATTATCTGTTATAATTAAATGTATTTGGGACTATGAAATAGTACAGGCAATCAGTAACAGGTTCTGATTTGGTGGCTGAGGTTGTCTCACCACATAGGATGTAATCGATGAATCCGAGTTGTACTTGGGATGTTGGCAGTGGTTAGGCTACACGGAATGCTTATGCACTTCATGTCGATTAACTCAACATGCACTCATACTAGTCGAGCTCGTCAAGTAACCCGATTGACCTGATGTATGTTCACCGTGTATGGACGCTGCTGCTTGAATCTAAGGTACCAAACTCACCAGTGAAAACCCTTTTAACCTTGGTACCTTAATCCGCTAAGACTCATGAGCCGGGCATGGTGGTATAGGACACCGTGGTCGAGCTGTCGGCCTACGCTGGGGTGACGAGCCTCCCCGTAGTGACCAGTGAGCAACCCAGACTCATGAGCCGAATACGGTAGTATGGGACACTGTTTTCGAGCTGTTGGCCTACACTGATAAGGTGACGAGCCCTTTGTAGTGACCTCGAGTGTATGCTAAAACTGCGTAGAGGCGACGAGCCCTTACGTAGCAACAGGAGTACACTAGGCCTGCACTGATAAGGTGATGAGCCCTTTGCAGCGACCTAGAACTGTATCATCATATGAGATTTACTAGGATTGACGATCCTAGAATGGATCATCGTTTGGGAATTGATATAAGGGAGGTACCTTAGCTTCTCAATCCTACTATATAAAAAGGATTAATAAAAACTCGGTAATCATGTTCATGCACTGTACTGCATGTGCCGTTTGGCGTTGGGCAGAGCACTAAGAAAGTGACTGACATTTGCGACCGTTAGATGAAGATCGCAGAGGGAGTGCAGGCGAGGGCATGCATCATTTATACATACCATTCTTACATTAATCACAGTACTAAGAAATGTTTGATTGTATTGCTTTATCATTACTGCTTGACTGAATTGATAACATGTTGACCTTTGCTTTATTGTTCCACTGAGTTGATCACTCACTCCCACGTTACGGGATGGTGTTGTACACACCAAACAGACTCTGTCTTAGATGCAGATGGAGACCCAACTGATGAGGCAGAGGCGGACTTCGTAGATGATGAAGATGCCTTCTCCTATATGCAGTATTCTGGCGGGTTTACCTGGACTGTTCTGATCGACGGGGATTCAGGATTATACTTATAGTGGACTATTACATTTTGACATTTTGTAATTTGAATCAATACATGTAATTATTGACCTGGAAATGCATACATACTTTGGGGACCTAAACTGGTTTATAAAGTTATACATACTCGTTTTGGTCTTCCCCTTGCGTATTACAACTGTCCTTGGATTATTTATTGCTGATTTGGCTTAATCTTATTCATGTTTTATGCACTAATACAGACAACATTTAATCATCATTAAATATGTTGCATAAGTGATGCGTTGAAACTCGGGAGTTGGACTTCTACTCGACCCTCGATTTTTAGGGCATTACAAGTTGGTATCAGAGCATGATTTGGATTAAACCGGACCTGGTTTATGGTCACACGACGTACGCCGATGCATTTAGACCTAGGTGGGTGCGAGAAAAATGTTGTGCCACTGGTTCCAGAGTAAAACCGTGTGTCCTCTTCAACGCCATCTGTACCTTCGTCGCTCCCCCTACTGATAGGTTAGAGTAGATGATGTTGTTGATACAGCAGCAATAGGTATAGCAGCAGCAGCAGCAGGCACAGTAGCAGCAGCAGCAGCAGTAGGCACAGTAGCAGCAACAGTTTTTGGCCACCATGGCGGGGATTTTTGCCCAGAGCATGGGTGTGGCTTTGCCTGCTCCATTTACACCCCCTGCTGGGAATGCTGGTGCCAGCGGCCACTTTGAGCGATTCCAGCGCTTACGGCCCCCTACCTCTGCGGGTACTCATAGACCCGAGGAGGCCGAGTATTGGCTTGACCGCATCTCTAAGATGCTAAAGCCGCTGCACTGCACAGAGCCCGAGCAGGTGGAGTTGGTCACCTTCATGTTCGAGAAGGAGGCCAGCTTATGGTGGGATAGTGTCCTTCGTACTGTTGCGGTTGGACAAATATGGACGTGAGCAGATTTTGAGACCCACTTCCACGAGAAATACTATCCCATCACCTATCACCACGAGAAGGAGAGTGAGTTCCTTCGCCTTAGACAGGGAGGGATGTCAGTGGCAGAGTACGAGAACAGGTTTACAGAGTTGGGCAGGTATGCCCCGTTGATTTTGGCAGATGAGCCGATGCGTATGCAGCATTTTTCTGAGGGTTTGCGACTAGATATTCGGTCGAAGATGTGCTGCGCTAGCATACCTAGATATTCTGAGCTAGTGAGCATGTCCATGAGAGCTGAGCAGGACGGGGATAGGTAGTCCCGTATGCGAGCACCGATGGCTCCTAGGCTGCGACCAGAGATTTAGAGCAGACCATTCCTCGGGAAGAGGCCACAGTCAGACTCACCGCTGAGGCTGACGGTTTCGCCTGCCCGTATGAGGTGACCTGATGAGTGGTGTGCTACTGCAAGAGGCCAGGCCACACAGAAGTGAACTGCTTCACCAGGATGAGGGATAATGGCTTCTCACCGCCCTAGAGGGTAAACCGTCCGCTTCCCCAGGTTATATCGCCACCACCTCTACGCATGACACCAGCTCATCCATCATTCCGGCCACCTGTACCTTGATCTAGGCCCCCTCAACGGCCTATGGCACCTCAACCCAATCGTTTTCAGCAGGCTCGAGTGTACTCACTTACAGCTGAAGCATCAGAGGCAACACCTACGCCACCTATGGCTTTTGATGTTACAGTACATATCCAAGGTACTCCAGTCTTTTTATTAGTGGACACCGGGTCCACTGTCTCTATCATATCGTGCGCAACAGTCAAGCGGCTAGGGTTGGAAACTAGTCTTATGGTTGGGGTGAGAATCCTTACTACCACAGGGACTTTCTCGGACGCTACTAAGATCTGTAAGGGGTGTTCGATAGATGTAGGGAGCGGGACAGCACTCCTCGACTTAATTGTCACCCCATTACATCATTATGATGTCATTCTCGGTATAGATTGGCTCACAGAGATGAAGGCAGAGATCGACTGCGATTGTAGAGTGGTGATAACTTATAGACCAGAGGGCACGACCTTTACTTTCCTAGTGCAGGTCAGTTGGCATTATCGCATTGATTGTTATGCTTCTATGCTGGAGGATGCTTATGGTCCAGCACTTGAGGACACTCCTGTGGTCCAAGAGTTCTTAGACGTGTTCAGGAAGATACCTGGACTACCCCCTCAGGATGAAATTGATTTTACCATCGACCTAGTGCCTAGTACGACATCTATATCTGCAGAAGACGGCCTTCAGGACCAATTTTGGACACTATGAGTTTCTCATAATGTCGTTCGGCCTTACGAACGCACCAGCCGTGTTCATGGACTTGATGAACAGGGTATTTCGGCCATTTCTTTTCTGATTTGTCATCGTGTTTATTGATGACATCCTAATATAGTCTAAGAGTCAGGAAGAGCACGAAGAACACCTGCGAGCAGTCTTGGATACTATGAGGAAGAACCAGTTGTTTGCACAGTATAAGAAGTGCAACTTCTGGAAAGAAGAAGTCAAGTTCCTGGGGCATGTGGTGTCCAGAGAAGGGATAACTATGGACCTTGCTAAGGTAGCCGCAGTTCAGGACTAGAAGCAGCCCGGTTCGATTACCGAGGTGAGGACTTTCCTTGGTCTGGCAGGTTACTATTGACGATTCATTCAGGATTTCTCAAAGATAGCTAGACCTTTGTCTCAGTTGACATGGAAAGATCTGAAGTTCGCCTGGAATGAAAAGGTAGAAGAAGCCTTTCAGGAGTTGAAAGATAAGCTGACGTCCGCCCCTGTGCTAGCATTGTCCGAGCAAGGGGTCAAGTATACGATATACACGGATGTGTCTCGCGTCGGTTTGGGTGGTGTTTTGATGCAGAAGGATAGGTTTATTGCTTACCTGTCGCGACAGTTGAGGAAACACGAGGAAAACTACCCTACGCATGACCTGGAGTTAGCTGCCGTCATCTTTGCCTTGAAGATATGGAGGCATTACCTCTATAGAGAGGAGTTAGCTGCCGTCATCTTTGCCTTGTAGTTCAAGATCCCTGTTGGTAGAGATCGGGAGGCCATAATTGATGCTGGGTTGATTGCTCGGCTTATGAAGGTGCCGCTTGGCGAAGTGCATGCAAGCGAGAAAAATTTGAGGAGCGCACGTGAAAGGGACCGCCACACGCAATTCCTTTGTGGACAACCGGCTCGCTGGAATCCGAACAACAGTCTTCTAGTAACTAACATGACTGATGACTTTCGCCTGCTCCACCACATCTTCACGTACAACGTGTACCCTAGGTGGAGTAACCGCAGCGAGTGCACCCGTCTGATGGTAGATTTCCTGTACCGAGTAGGGCAGGAAGAGAAGTTTTGCGTGCGTATGCACGTTCTGCGGCAGATCGTTCTTACCATACGCTCCACTAGAGCGTCTGATTCGCTCCCATTCGGCCGACTCATATGTAAGATTGCACGTGAGTTTGGCTATAGACTTGGGGCGGAAGTGCCGGTGCCGACCCATTACATCAACGAGACTACTCTCAATCAGATGGAAATTGGGCCACGACAGCGACAAGCCCACCTCGATGAAAGTGATGATGAGACGGCTAGTGACGAGTATGAAAGTGAGGAGGAAAGCAGAGATGAGATAGAAGAAGAACATGAGGAAGAAGTGGAGGCTCAGGACACGGATGAGAGCTCCCCACCTACGGCAATGGAGCATGACCCTGATCGGGCTGCTAGGGAAGCCTGTTTGGCTCGACTTGAGGAGGGCCAGGCTGCCTTGTGACAGGAAATTATTGACGTCCGGGCCCTCGTGAAGCACAAATTTAAGAAGGTGACTCAAACCTTGAAAGCTATCCTGTGTTGCCTGCAGGATAAGGGCGCCCCTCCTTCATCGCCAGACTTAGATGTCTAGTCATCCATGTCGTTGCCCAGTAGTTTGCTTTGTTGCTGTCTTGAAATGTCTGTGTTTCAATGTTTAAGAGCTTAGTAGTATCGTAGATAAATGGTGTGTTTGTGTTTGTTAGTTGTCTTAATATTTGCAGCTTTACTTGTAATAGCTCATATGCGTTTCCTGTCATGATTCATGTAATGTCATATTTCATGTATTGTGACAATTTTGGTAAATGAAAAGCATGAAGTTTCTTTAAACTGTGTGTAAATGCTGTGTGGTTGAGGTTGTGGGCATGCTGAATCTGACCTGGGTTGCACCCTATGTGGTATATAGGGAATGCCACCTAAGACCACATGGAGTACGGCACGTCTCACTCTTGGCGATTCGTTTGACGGGGCACCTCCCCTGAGCGATAGCTATACAGACCCTAGTTCGGGCCTATCTCCCTCTAACACCATGCCGAACTCTCAGCCGGCCACTGGCCCCACCAATGGGCCCACACCTATTGTGCCACCGGTTCCAGAGCAAAACTGTGCGTCCTCTTCGGCGCCATCTATACCTCCATCGACTCCCCCTACTGATAGGTTGGAGCAGATGATGTTGTTGATGCAGCAGCAGCAAGTATAGCAGCAGCAGTAGCAGGCACAACAACAGTAACAGTTTTTAGCCACCATGGCGGGGATTTTTGCCCAGAGCATGGGTGTGGCTTCGCCTGCTCCAATTACAACCCCTACTGGGAATGCTTGTGCCAGCGGCCACTTTGAGCGATTCCAGCGCTTACGGCCCCCTACCTCTGCGGGTACTCATAGACCCGAGGAGGCCGAGTATTGGCTTGACCGCATCTCTAAGATGCTAAAGCCGCTGCACTGCACAGAGCCCGAGCAGGTGGAGTTGGTTACCTTCATGTTCGAGAAGGAGGCCAGCTTATGGTGGGATAGTGTCCTTCGTACTGTTGCGGTTGGACATATATGGACGTGAGCAGATTTTGAGATCCACTTCCATGAGAAATACTATCCCATCACCTATCGCCACGAGAAGGAGAGTAAGTTCCTTCACCTTAGACAGGGAGGGATGTCAGTGGCAGAGTACGAGAACAGGTTTACAGAGTTGGGCAGGTACACCCCATTGATTTTGGCAGATGAGCCGATGCGTATGCGGCATTTTTCTGAGGGTTTGCGACCAGATATTCGGTCGAAGATGTGCTGCGCTAGCATACCTAGATATTCTGAGCTAGTGAGCATGTTCATGAGAGCTGAACAAGACGGGGACAGGCAGTCCCATATGCGAGCACCGATGGCTCCTAAGCCGCGACCAGAGATTCAGAGCAGACCATTCCTCGGGAAGAGGCCACGGTCAGATTCACCGCCGAGGCTGACGGTTTCGCCTGCCCCTATGAGGTGACCTAATGTGTGGTGTGCCTACTGCAAGAGGCCAGGCCACACAAAGGTGAATTGCTTCACCAGGATGAGGGGTAGCGGCTTCTCACCGCCCCAGAGGGTCAACCGTCCGCTTCCCCAGGTTATATCGCCACCACCTCTACGCACGGCACCAGCTCATCCATCATTCCGGCCACCTGTACCTCAATTTAGGCCGCCTCAACGGCCTATGACACCTCAACCTAATCATTTTCAGCAGGCTCGAGTGCACTCACTTACAGCTGAAGCATCAGAGGCAGCACCTATGCCACCTATGGCTTTTGATGTTACGACACATATCCAAGGTACTCCAGTCTTTTTATTAGTGGACACCGGGTCCACTGTCTATATCATATCATGCGCAGCAGTCAAGTGGCTAGGGTTAGAAACTAGTCCTATGGTTGGGGTGAGAATCCTTACTGCCACAGGGACTTTCTCGGACGCTACTAAGATCTGTAAGGGGTGTTCGATAGATGTAGGGAGCGGGACAGCGCTCCTCGACTTGATTGTCACCCCATTACATCATTATGATGTCATTCTCGGTATGGATTGGCTCACAGAGATGAAGGCAGAGATCGACTGCGATTGTAGAGTGGTGATAGCTTATGGACCAGAGGGCACGACCTTTACTTTCCCAGTGCAGGTCAGTTGGCCCTATCGCATTGATTGTTATGCTTCCATGCTGGAGGACGCTCATGGTCCAGCGCTTGAGGACACTCCTGTGGTCCAAGAGTTCTCAGACGTGTTCAGGAAGATACCTGGACTACCCCCTCAGCGCGAAATTGATTTTACCATCGACCTAGTGCTTGGTACGACATCTGTATCTCTTCCGAACTATCGCATGGCTCCGTGCGGGATGGAGGAGCTGAGGAAACAGATCGATGATTTGTAGGATGCGGGCTTTATACGACCCAGCGTGTCTCCATGGGGAGCGCCCGTGTTGTTTGTAAAGAAGAAGGATGGATCTCTGCGATTATGTATTGATTATCGCAGATTGAACCAAGTGACGGTAAAGAACAAGTACCCTTTGCCCAGGATAGATGACCTGTTTGATCAGTTGAAGGGGGCAAGGTATTTCTCAAAGATTGACTTGTAGTCGGGGTATCACCAGTTGCACGTCAGGGATGAGGACGTGCAGAAGACAGCCTGCAGGACCAATTTGGACATATGAGTTTCTCATAATGTCGTTCGGCCTTACGAACACACCAGTCGTGTTCATGGACTTGATGAACAGGGTATTTTGGCCATTCCTTTTTCGATTCATCATCGTATTTATTGATGACATCTTAATATACTCCAAGAGTCAGGAAGAGCACGACGAACACCTGCGAGCAGTCTTGGATACTCTGAGGAAGAACCAGCTATTTGCACAGTACAAGAAGTGCGACTTCTGGAAAGAAGAAGTCGAGTTCCTGTGGCATGTGGTGTCCAAAGAAGGGATAGCTATGGACCTTGCTAAGGTAGCCGCAGTTCAGGACTGGAAGCAGTCCAGTTCGGTTACCGAGGTGAGGAGTTTCCTTGGTTTGGCAGGTTACTATCGACGATTCATTCGGGATTTCTCAAAGATAGCTAGACCTTTGTCTCAGTTGACACGGAAAGATCTGAAGTTCGCCTGGAATGAAAAGGTAGAAGCAGCCTTTTAGGAGTTGAAAGACAAATTGACGTCCGCCCCTGTGCTAGTATTATTAGAGCAAGGGGTCAAGTATATGATATACATGGATGCGTCTCGTGTCGATTTGGGTGGTGTTTTGATTCAGAAGGATAGGGTTATTACTTACCTGTCGCGACAGTTGAGGAAACACGAGGAAAACTACCCTACGCACAACCTAGAGTTAGCTACCATCATCTTTGCCTTGAAGATCTGGAGGCATTACCTCTACAAAGAGGAGTTCGAGTACTTTTGCGACCACAAGAGCCTCAGATACATATTCACTCAGCAGGACCTGAATATGAGGCAACAACGATGGATGGAAACCTTGAAGGACTTCAAGTTCGAGGTCTCTTACCATCCTGGCAAGGCCAACCTTATGGCAGACGCACTGAGCTACAAGAAGGCATTGGTATTTGCGGTTCCATTGATGATAGCAGAGTGGGACATGGTAGCGTTTGTGCGAGATTTTGAGCAGAAACTCATGGTGGAGGAGCCGTATGAGGGCATCGCACATATTCGAGTACAACCACTCATTGATGACAGGATTATCGCAGCTCAGGCAGACGATGAATTGTTGGCGAAGATGAGAGAGCAGTCTAGCAGCGATGAGGACACCGAATGGAGAGTTGGTATGAATGGGGGCCTACGTTACCATGGCCGCCTACGCGTCCCGAACCTCCCTGACTTGAGAAAGGAAGTTCTTGAGGCCGTTCACGATTCTCGGATGGCTATGCATCCAGGCAGTATGAAGATGTATCGTGACGTAAAAAGGTCATACTGGTGGGACAATATGAAGGCCCAGATAGCAGATTATGTGTCCCGTTGTCTCATGTGCCAGTAGGTCAAGGCAGAGCATCACCGACCTCCTGAACTACTTTAGCCCATGCCCATAGCAGAATGGAAGTGGGACTTCATCTCTATGGATTTCATATCAAGTCTACCAAAGACAAGGAAGGGTTATGATTCCATTTGGGTGATCGTGGACCGGTTGATGAAATCGGCTCATTTCCTTCCTATCAGAGTTTCGAACTCTGCAGACGAGTTGGCCAGGTTGTACATCAAGGAGATTGTTCGTCTGCATGGAGTTCCCTTGGAGATCGTGTCGGATCGAGGCACGCGATTTATATCCATTTTCTGGACTCGCATCCAGGAAACGATGGGTGTGAAGTTGAAGTTCAATACCGCATTCCACCCACAGACTGATGGGCAGACGGAATGGGTGAATCAGATTTTGGAGGATATGTTGCGGGCCTGTGTGCTGGATTTCAAGGACAGTTGGGATGACTGTCTTTCTTATGCAGAGTTCGCCTATAAGAACTGCTTTCAGGTAAGTATTGGCATGACTCCTTATGAGGCACTGTATGGGCGTCCGTGCAGGGCACCGCATTGCTGGGCAGAGGTTGGCGAGAATAGCTTGATTAGCTTGGAGTTAGTTCAGGCAACTTCAAAGAAAGTCGACATTATCAGGCACCGACTTCTGACAGCGCAGAGCAGACAGAAGAGCTATGCCGACCCGAGGCGGCGACCGCTAGAGTTCGAGGTCGGAGACCATGTGTTCCTCAGAGTTTCCCCTATGAAGGGAGTCCTTCGGTTTGGCAAGAAGAGGAAGCTTACGCCTTGATTCATTGGCCCATTCCAGATACTTGATCGAGTGGGTGCGGTAGCTTACCGCCTTGCTTTGCCCATACCACTTGCGGGCGTGCATAACGTATTTCATGTTTCTATGCTGAAGAAATACGTTCCCGATCCTTCCCACGTTATCAGATGGGAGCAGGAACAGTTGATCGAGGATGCTACTTACGTACTGCGACCGACACGTATCCTAGACAGGAAGGAGCAGGTGTTGCGCAACAAAGTTATTCCACTTGTGAAAGTGCTGTGGATGCATCACAAGGAAGAAGAGGCTACTTGGGAGACGGAAGTCGAGGTTCGAAAGAACTACTCTCAGATTCTCGAGGAGTACAAAAGGTACTAATTTCAAGGACGAAATTTTTCTTTAAGGGGGGTAGATTGTAACGTCTTAGAAAAATCCGTATAAAGACCCGAGTACCACCTCACACAGAAATTACCCACGACTAAAACCTTTAGAAATTAGGTTAATGTTAGCAAGTGCTAAACTAGAGTGCTTGTGAAATTAGCACTAATCACTTTAAATATGATTTGCAAGATCCAAAACGTGTAGAATCATTGACGTTACATTACCCTGAAATCTAGAATCCATTCCTAAACCCGGTTGCTCTTGGGAGCACACCGAAACTCCGTATCGCTGGACCGAATGTCGAAAGTCTGATTATCCCGAAACTATACGAATATGACCACATTACTGGACTTGACAACTCCCTCGGAAATCAAGTCCTAATTGTGTCTAGAAATGCATAACTTGAGCCCGGAGCGAAGTGTGTGAGAAACGTGAAAATATTTAGAAAAAAAAATTTGAATTTAAGTAATCTGAGTCGTGTCGCTTGCGGGCCAAATAAAAGAATTCAGACCGTTAGAATCTGACCCAAATACACCCTTGGATCAGGAGAAATGTCACACACATGTCGATGTACTTGTGGCCTTGATCGAGTGACCGTGACCGTTGAACTGAAACCTGTCCACCATGGCTAATCTGTAAATCCGATCAGAACGAAAACTCAGCCTGACCTAGATCCATGTTCAGGGAGTTTAAGTCCGACCGCACGTGGAAAAGGGGCCAACAGAAGTGCTCCATTGGACCGGAACAGTCCGTATTTGGATATAACCTAAGTATACCTTGGCCCTGGGGCCATTTCCATCAAACCTGGGCCTATATAAGGACCTTAAACACTCTCTCTCATATGCCATACGAATTTTACAAACCTAAAGGGAAAGAAGAGAGAAAAGAGAAGAAGAAAGTGAGGAAGAGAGAGTGAGAGATAGATATTGGGATCTTTCCCTGACGCTCTATGTGCTTAGCCACCACTCCTGTGTCGCTATACGGGCGATACCAATCCTGTTCTTAGGTAAGAAAACCTAACCCTAACTTGTCTTAGGGTTTCTAACTATTGTAATATATGAAATAGTTAACCTATTCCCTGATATAGGTTGCCAATCTGCCGTAGACAAAGACTTAGCTTTAAAACTGAGTTCGTTATGAGTCTACCGGCGAAAGGTGCGGACTATAAATGTATAGGTTATGGTTTTCAAGGCTTTCAATGTGGGTTAATGGTTTATTATTGATGTGGGTGCTATTTCACATGCCAAATGCGATGTTTGTTTCACGTTTTAGATATATATGAACTATATGAAATTTAGGGTATTCCATGTATTTGTAGAAAGGGTCGTATACGTATGGAATTTAAACGTGTTTACCATCATTAATTGTCATGTGTGTATGCTAGTTGTACGTGTAACAACTCCTTGGCGAAAGGATTTGCCCTAATACGTGCTATAACCAACATACATCATGTAGGTTGGGATATGTAGCCTAAGTGTTTGTAGAAATGTCTGAATGATCGGGCATGTAGTAAATTGTACTTTATATGAGCGTTGAGAAGAGATTCTCAACTATCTTAACGATGTGTATGATTTCCTCCATGTAACTTACATTCTTTGTCTGTTTTACTTAGGAACTACGTATGTGTGAATTCATGTTTAAGTTGAAATCTATCAAATGTTCATGTGCTAGTATGATTGGAATTGTTGATCCATTACTGTTCCGATTAGCTTGTATAATTATCTGTTATAATTGAATGTATTTGGGACTATGAAATAGTCCAGGCAATTGGTAACAGGTTCTGATTTGGTGGCTGAGGTTATCTCGCCACATAGGACGTAATCAATGAATCCGAGCCGTACTTGGGATGTTGGCAGTGGTTAGGCTACACGGAGTGCTTACGCACTTCATGTCGATTAACTCAATGTGCACTCGTATTAGTCGAGCTCGTCAAGTAACTCGATTGACCTGATGTATGTTCACCATGAATGGACGCTACTGTTTAAATTTAAGGTACCAAACTCACCAGTGAAAACCCTTTTAAGCTTGGTACCTCGATCCGCTAAGACTCATGAGCCAGGCATGGTGGTATGGGACACCGTAGTCGAGCTGTCGGCTTACGCTGGGGTGACGAGCCTTCCCGTAGTGACCAGTGAGCAACCCAGACTCGTGAGCCGAATACGGTGGTATGGGACACTGTATTCGAGCTGTCGGCCTACATTGATAAGGTGACGAGCCCTTTGTAGTGACCTCGAGCGTATGTTAAAACTGCGTAGAGGCGACGAGCCCTTATGTAGCAACAGGAGTACACTAGGCCTGCACTGATAAGGTGATGAGCCCTTTGCAGCAACCTAGAACCATATCATTGTATGAGATTTACAAGGATTGACGACCCTAGAATAGATCATCATTTGAGAATTGATATAAGGGAGGTACCTTAGCTTCCCAATCCTGCTGTATGAAAATGACTAATAAGAACTCGATAATCATGTTCATGCACCTCCCTGCATGTGCCGTTTGGCGTTGGGCAAAGCACTGAGGAAGTGACTGACATGCGCGACCGTTAGATGAAGATCGCAGAGGGAGTGCAGGCGAGCACATACATCATTTCTACATACCATTCTTTCATTAATCACAGTACTTAGGAATATTTGATTGTATTGCTTTATCATTACTGCTTGACTGAATTGATAACATGTTAACCTTTGCTTTATTGTTCCACTGAGTTGATCACTCACTCCCACGTTACGGGATAGTGTTGTACACACCAACTAGACTCTGTCTTAGATGCAGATGGAGACCCGACTGATGAGGTGGAGGCGAACTTCGTAGACGATGAGGATGCCTTCTCCTATATGCAGTATTTTGGCGGGTTTACCTAGACCGTTCTGATCGGCGAGGCTTCAGGGTTATACTTATAGTGGACTATTACATTTTGACATTTTATAATTTGAATCAATATATGTAATTATTGACCTGGCAATGCGTACATAATTTGGGGATCTAAACTGGTTTATAAAGTTATACATACTCGTTTCAGTCTTCTGCTTGCGTATTACAACTATCCCTGGATTATGTATTGCTGATTTGGCTTAATCTTATTCATGTTTTATGCACTAATACAAACAACATTTAATCATCATTAAATATATTGCATAAGTGATGCGTTGGAACTTGGGAGTTGGACTTCTACTCGACCCCCGATTTTCAGGGCGTTACATCAAATGGGCCCCAAATACATCAAATGGGTCGTATCAACGGGCTGAATCAAATGGGCTGATTCAAATGGGCCAAATCAAATGGGCTTCACATATATCAATCGGGCCCACCCTAATGTATTTTTAAGATCCGACCTATTCATAAGTTAACATAGAGGTTGATGAAGTGAAAGTAAAAATATTAGCTTGATCGGAACTACCGTGGCCCTTAAGAAGTTTTGAACGGTGAATGTCACTGTCCCCACTATTTTAAATGGTGGGGTCTACTTGAACTATAAATTTGTCTTATTTTTCTTCTATCACAAGCCTTAAAATTATCTTTCAAAATGGTTGGACGGTTTGGATGCAACACATGCATCATGGTGGGTCCCATAGGGATGGATGACATAGATAAAGACATACCCCATGGTGGGGTCCACACTGATGGAAGGTGTGGATACTATATATACATCATAGTAAGGCCCACCGTCTAGCTATCTGGATGGTGGAGTGAACACATACATCATGGTACGCCCACCATCCAGTCATTTGGACGATGTGGACCAAACATATATATCAAGGTGCAGTCCTACGTGGGGCCCACCATAACGTTAACTTCCATCCAATCTATTGGTAAGGTCACACGGACCAGAAAAGGAGGAAAAAAGAAATTTTATAATGATCCAAAACTTCTGTAACCACACAAAGGTTTCAATGGCAGGCGTTCAATCCACTGTTCCCTGTGACGTGGGCCACTTGAGTTCCCTACACGGCTGATTTTGGGGGTGGCCCACTACCCTAAGGGGCCCACTCAAATGCACGGTGTTGATGACGACACACATCACGGTGGGGCCCACGGCTGGGACCGGGGTCCCTGCCTGCGCACGCCACAATAGCGTAGTAGCACTTGCTGCACGTCCTCTGGACATCAGCGGCAGCAGGGCTGTTGCATATATATATTATAATTTTTTTTATAAAAAAGGTTTTTCTGCGGTTTTTCATAGGTGGGGTCTGCATCAGGTGAATCCAACCCAACCACTGGATTTCAGGACTCAAGACGGACCAAACAAGCCCAATGTGCAATGTGTTTTGGCGGGTAGAAACATCAAGGTGGATTTCAATGGTAAAAGAACACTGTTTTCTATGCTATGGCCCACCAAATAGTCGGATTTGCTTTATTTTTCGGCTCAACGCCTAAAATAATATGGGAAATGGGATAGACAGCGTGGATTGGATCAATGCATCAAGGTGGGGCTTGTATGAGTGGCCCACCCAATTAGCATTAAAATTACATACATACATACATATATATATATATATATATATTGTACACCCACTATCCTTCACAACGTCCAGCGTCCAGGGACGCTGGACGTAGACGTAATTATTAAGGTGGGTCCCACGGGATCATGGCCCACTTGATCAATCTGATATTTTTATTTTTCCCATCCCCATTAAGGAAGGGCCCACATGGCTTGGACGGATGGATCCAACACGTCCATCAAGTGGATCCCACGAAGGTGGACGACTTGGATAAAATGCACACATCATGAGGCCATAAATAAGGGAAAAAGAGAGAGGGAAAGAGAGATATCGAGTGATGGAGGGACCCCGGCACTATGGGCCCTCCCTTCCATGATTTACAACATACATCAAGTGGGTCTTAATATATGTGGCCCACCAAAATAAAAATCGGTGGTGGAGATTCCTTCTCCATCAAAATGGAAGGTCTAGATGACCTCATTCAAACTAGGAAGTAAACATCATGATGGGGTCCATGGAGAATGGCCTCATCATGGAATGATCATGAGAATCAAGGTGGGCCATCGGCCACATCTAGGGTCCAAAGTGAGATCCATACCATAAATCGGTAGGCCTCACTTGGCCTATCATAAAAATATGAAATCTAGGCCTATAGAAACACCCACCATTTGATCTTCTTGGTCCGATGGAATGCCGAGCTCCTTGTGTCCCTCTTTGATGGAAGGTGATGAGAGATGAAGGGCTAGGATGATAGATCTTGGAAGAGGAAGTGGGCTACACACAACATCTCACTTTTCTCTCATGTAATAGCTTGGACGTCCACTTTTCTTCTCCTTTGTTGCTTGAAAAATGTGAAGAGAGAGAGAGAAAGAGGGGGGGGGGGTTGTAAGAGAGGTGATAGGTGATGGAGTGATGGATGGGAGGTGATCATGTACTTGACATGTATGGGTGTGTAAGAAAGAGGGTGAGAAAGAGTTGACTTTGGAGTTGCTCTTGTACTTGACATGAGGTGATTGATTGATTGATTGATGGGACATGTTGTAGAGATTCTCTTGGGATTACAAACGCGCGGTGTTTTCCTAGAACTGAACGCAGGTCCACATCTCCCTGCCAGGGTATTGGATTGGTATGTAAGACACGGTGTTGGAACCATGGTGACGGTGCGGTCGCAATAGTACAAGTCTTGGATCGAGCTGACTCTGATATGCAGGACTCAGCTTAGGATCACACGTAAACGTCAGATACAGGTCAAGGGTTGCTAGAATCTGACCGAAAGGACCATGGAAGCCTATGGAACAGTACAGGCTAGGATATGGGTCTTACAGCAAGCACCCCGCTATTTCGCTAGCCCGGGCAGAACAGGAGCGCATGAATGCCCTTCTACGAGAGTTTCGACAGATCAATCCCCCGCATTTTTAGGGTGAGCCAGACCCGACAGTAGCCGAGAGATGACGTTCTGTGGTGGAGAAAATTTTTGATACGATGTCATGTACGACCCATCAACGGGTCCGGTTAGCTATATTTCTTCTCCAGGGTGAGGCCGAGCACTGGTGGACCTCCGTTACCCATGTTGCAGGGCCTAATTTTGTCTGGACATGGGAGGATTTTATAGACCGATTCGACCAACAGTACTTCCACGACCACATTTGTCAGTAGCGAGCGTTAGAGTTCAAGACCTTAGTGTAGAGAGACATGTCTGTGGCACAGTATGCGGCTCGTTTCATGGTGTTATCAAGGTTCGCGCCGTATTTGGTTGATGATGAGTGAAAGGCCCGCCGTTTCGAGAACGGCTTGCATTACGGTCTTCGAGGACGTGTTGTTGGAAATGAGCTCCCGACTTTTCAAGTGGTAGTACTGAGTGCTCAGATTTATGAGACTGAGTGGGCCAGCATGCAGAGTGACCATGATCAAAGGAGAGACCAAAAGAGGCAGGCCCCCTCCGGTAGCTCTTAACAACAGCAGCGTCGTCCGTAGCAGAGGCGCATAGGCAGCCCAGCAGCCAGAGCACCAACAGCACCAGCGACACCTCCAACGCCACCCTAGAGGTTATCTACAGGGACTTATTTTAGATGTGGTGGGACAGGGCACTGCATGCATGAGTGCTCCCACCCTCAGCAGCAGCCGCAACCGAGAGGGCTACAGTAGCCTCCACCGCAGCTACCTCAACTGCCGAGGCCCCACCAGCAGTAGAGACAACAGTGTAAGCTTCCCCAGCGATAGCAGCAACACCCTCAGAGGGGACGACACCTCCCCAGCCAGCTCAAGTTAGGTTCTACGCAGCTTAGTAGGACCCACAGTCATTCGGAGGGGTCGTTGAGGGTATTCTCCCTGTCTCTGCATACATCGCGTGAGTTTTGTTTAATTCTGGTGCTTCACATTCTTTTATGTCCGATGAATTCTGCCGTTCGACTGGATTGTCGACAGAGTCTGCTCGCTAGGGGTTGACCGTATCAACGCCCTTGGGGAAGACTACAGTGTTGGGCCGATTTTGTTTGTCTTACCCCATTCTGGTTAGTGATATCTTTTTATCTGCTGATTTGTTCGTGCTGCCGATGTCCGAGTTTGATGTTATCCTAGGTGGATTGGCTTGCCGAGTATCACGCCTTCTTGGACTAATCTGCGAGGACAGTCACGTTCTATATACCCAGCTTGCCTCATTTCTAGTTCATTGCCGAGCCCAGAGGAGAGCTGCTGTCTTGTTTAATGTCATGTGTAGTAGAGGGGCCCGTAGCAGTGAGCGTTGATCAGTTGCCAGTTGTTTATAATTTTTTCGACATATTCCAGGAGATTCCGGGGTTGCGGCCATGCCAGCATATTAAGTTTCAGATTGATCTTGTGCCTAGTACCGCGTCTATCTCAAAGGCCCCTTATTGTATGACACCGATAGAGTTGCGGGAGCTACAGCGCCAGTTGGACGAGTTGTAAGAGTTAGGCTTCATCCGTCCGAGTAGTTTAATGTGGGGAGCACCGGGACTCTTCGTTAGGAAGAAGGATGACTTGTTGAGGCTCTGCGTGAATTACGTGAGCTCAACCGGGTCATGATTAAGAACAAGTATCCGTTCCCAAGGATAGACAACTTATTTGATCAGCTGTAGGGTGCGCAGTTCTTTTCAAAGATTGACCTGCATTCCGGTTATCATCAGATTCATGTCCGAGAGGAGGATATCTTGAAGACAGCTTTTAGGACGCGTTATGATCATTTTGAGTTCCAGGTCATGTCCTTCGGACTGACCAATGCGCTCGCGGTCTTCATGTAGTTAATGAGCAAGGTCTTCCGTCCTTATCTTGATCAGTTTGTTGTGGTATTCATAGATGCAATTCTGATATATTCGAGGACCTATGAGGAGCATGTGCAACATTTGGGGATTGCATTACAGACCCTCCGTGCCCACTGGCTGTATGCGAAGCTGAAGAAGTGCGAGTTTTGGTGGGAGGAGGTGAAGTTCCTAGGTCATGTGGTGGCAAGGAAGGGTGTTACAGTGGACCACTCGAAGGTTGAGGTAGTGCGTCAGTGGGGCTAGCCCACGAACGCGTCCGAGATCTATAGTTTCCTTGGTTTGACAGGTTATTACAGGAATTTCATTGAGGGCTTCTCCCATATTGTAGCCCCGTTGACTAGGTTGACTCGGAAGGGTGCAAAGTTTGTTTGGAGCGATGCCTGTGAGCGAGCATTTATGAAGTTGAAGGATAACCTCACGACCGCTCCTATCATCACTCTTCCCTCTAGGAGTGATAGATTTATTGTATTTACCAATGCCTCGTGTATTGGTTTGGGTGCTGTCCTAATGTATCATGAGAGGCCAGTGGCTTATGCGTCTTGCCAGCTCAAGGTTCATGAGCTGAACTACCCCACGCACGATTTGGAGCTAGCAGCAGTCATCTTCGCACTGAAGGTGTGGAGACACTATCTTTATGCGGTTAGGTTCAAGCTCTTCTTCAACCATAAGAGCTTGAAGTACCTATTCTCTCAGTCCGAGCTGAACATGAGGTAGAGGCGTTGGATGGAGCTCTTGAAGGATTATGATTTTAATCTCTAGTGCCACCCAGGCAAGGCAAACATGGTGGCGGATGTCCTTAGCCGTCAGCCACGAGGTTTGGTGACACACATGATGTCACATCCTAAACTCAGAAATTAGGCTCATAAAATTTTCGATCACCGAATTCGGTGCTGACAGCCTCCGTAGTACCCCATTCTCAGCTCCCAACACCCATATACCAGGTTTCAAACCTGGGATCCTCTTACAAGGAGGATTTTTTAGCATGAATTTATTTTGTAATAAGCATAACCATAAGCATAACCTACAAACAATAACTAAGACACCATCACAAAATCCACTATGATAAAAAACTTTAAGGTATAATGTGCATAAAGGAAATACAATGATAATAATAACGGAAGCTCCTTAAGCTCAACTATACACTCCTGCTCCTACTAAGCTAGGGCTGCGTCCTGCCGTCACCTGCACGCATCAATCGTGCATAAGCTTATAGAAAGCTTAGAGGGTGGTGAGAGTGTGTGCACAATATAAGCATACTCAGAATGCAATATTAGAGTGATGCGGAATATGTTGGCGAATCTATGAATACTATCAGTCGTACCAAGGCTATGCGATGTAAGGCATGAATGCTATTGGCCATATTAAGCCATGAGATGTAAGGCGTGAATGATGTCGGCCATACCAAGGCCATGCGATGCGAGATGCAACTCAAGCATACAGTCCTCATTCGAATCCACATATCAATGCAGCTCATTACTAGAGTATCAACTATCAATACAGTTTTCATGCTGGACAATCACCGGAGTTTATTACACTACAATGACACTGCCCATTTCTTAGGCGCGCAATCTAATGAGCATAAGAAACCTCGTTATCCGCCTGGCCAATAGTTTACCAATACCTATTTGGCACGGACCCATTTACGAGCTGGTCATACTTAGCCTGGCAATTGCCGCTACCCTCAGGCGGGTAAGGCCACACCCCCTTTCAATCGACCACGATACAGTGAGAGACGCGGCCTCTTGGTATTTGGCCCTCGTGTGCTCATGTATCCACTCGGTCTCAATGTTGGAGTCATCTTCTGGTAGCATCGGGTTTAGAAATTTTCACCTAGGGACATTTATGGTGCCCCGATGCTAGTAATAGTATTTTCGGTGTCTGAACATGCCATCCACAATATGCCTGTGGAGCCCACAACCCTGATGTCACTAGGGCATACAGTAATCATGTCACACAGATGCGAGATGCATGAATCACACTATCCAGTCGTGCAGCAATCCTGCATGTACCGCGCGCTCATGTGGGCAACTTCTATCAGTGAGTCCCATAAGCAATCTGCCCAAAGACATGCTATGATTAGTCACTCCTCATATCAAGCATACATATGATGCATATGGGCATGAATCATGGAGTTATACTAAGTATGTTACATGGTAATGAACTATCTTCATAACGAAGATGGGCCTAGACAGTCTACACACAACAAGTATGGGCCTAACAATGGGCCCTAGGGAGAGTTACAATGAGGACATTTAACCATCATTGCTCTTACAATGTGGACATCAAACCATCATTGTTCCCAAGGCATGACCCACTATAAACATCATTACATACATCATGATGGAATTACACATCGCAATGGACCTCATATACATCACATTCGGTCCCACACAAAGGCCTCACATACATTTCATTGGGCCTCACTCATGGTCCTTATATACATCACATTGGGCCTCAAATATATCACAATGGGCCTCACATACATCAAGTAGGCCACATCACATGTGCCACACCAATGAGCCTCATATACATTAACTGGGCTTCATCATATGGGCCAATATATATCACATCGGGCCTCATCAAATGGGCCGCAATTGCATCAAGATGGGCCTTAACGAATGGGCCACAAATTCATCAAGGTGGGCCTTATGGATGGCCACAAATACATCAAGGTGGGCCTCATCACATGGGCCGCACCAATGGGCCTCGTATACATCAAGTGGGCCACATCCACGGGTCGCACCAATGGGCCTCACCATCTACACCATTCATCTATTTTAGAGATCTTTTTAGAGCATTACCCAAAAATGAATCACATCAGAAGATCATCTGGACCATACCACAAATAACAGTGGAGATAATGATTTCCACCCTTAAAATTTCCAAGGCCCACCATAACGTTTATTTTCCATCCAATCTGTTTATACGGTCATAAGGACCTGAATCAAGAGGAAAAACAAATATCATATTGATCTAGAACTTCTGTGATCCCTAAGGATTTCAATGGTAGGCGTTCAATTCTCCACTGTTTTCTGTAGTGTGGTCCACCTGATAGATCTGCCTCATTTTTATTTTTTTTGGTTTCAGGCCTTAAGACGAGCTCACCATTTGGATGGACGGTTTGGATGTAACATATACATCAAGGTGACCTCACACCACCTGTCCAGATGGACGGTGTGGATATAGAGTATATACCTCAAGGTGGGTCCCACCGTCCAGCAAACTGGACGGTGTGGATGTAACCTACAGAACCTGGGACGTCAATACAGTAGCTATATAGCCGGTGTGAGACTCACTAGCCAATCCGTTTCCAAAAAGGTGGGTCCCACATGGGGCCCACCATATACATTTTTAAAAAAAAAAATCTCCAGCATCCTGATAGATGGACGGATGGATAAAATACATACATTAAAGTGGCCCACCATCCAAGCAATGGACGGTGTGGATCCACACGTACATCATAGTGGGCTACACATGCATCGTCCAGAGGGATGGTGCAGATATAAAATAAATACATTAACGTGGATCCCATCTACCCACACGTGTCACACGTGTGGGGTGGGCCCACGACTCAAAAAAGATGGACAGTGTGTGTAAAACACCCACATCAGGGTAGGGTCCACGGAACTTGCTGACACAATATGACACATACATAGTTGCATGGGATCCACCATCCTGGCTTCAACGGACAGCGTGGATCAGCACATCATCATGGTAGGTCCACACGTGTGGCCCACCTCAGCTTTGGATTAAGCTGATACTTGTGTTTTCTCTTTGTCCAGGGATGCTGGACGTCCAGCGGACGGATGGCCCCGAATGGGGCACGCCATTAAGGTGGGTCCCGCGTGATGGCCCACCATGGGTTAGATCAAACTGATATTTGTGTTTTTACTTCATCCATGGCAGCGGGAAGGAGCCCAATAGATGGACGGTCTAGATCAACTGGGCCACAATCAATCACAAAAGAGATAGAAAGAGGGATAGAGAGAGATCAACATATTGAAGGGACCCAGCCACTATGGGCCCCTATTTGTTACAACACAAACATCAAGATGGGTCCCATCATAAGTGGGCCTTACAAAAAAAATCAAGATCCTATACTACGATCACCCACCGATTGGCCTTCTTCTTAGTCCCTTGGCTTCCTTAGCTCCTATGCTCAACCTTTGATGGTGGATGATGAAGTTTAGATGGTGGAGATGAGAGTTTTTGGGGTAGGGAAGTGGGCCACACCTAGCTCTCTTGGAATAGCTTGGACGTTGGCTCTCTTGGGTTGCTTGGGAGTGAAGAGAGAAAATGAGAGAGAGAAGTGATGAGATGAAAAGGTGATGGAGTGACGGGTGATGGTTGTAAGGAAAGGATGGGTCAAGAGAGAGAGAGAGAGAGAGAGAGAGAGAGAGTTTACTTTGGGAATGGAGAGAGATGAGTAAGGTATGGGTTGGTTGTACTTGTGATAGGATGTGTACTTGATTAATTGATTGATGTGATGGGTTGTAGAGATTCTCTTGGAATTTACAACGCGTGATATTTTCTTCGAAATAAATGTGGGCCCACAACTCCTAGCTTGGGTATCGCATCGGTGCGCGAGACGTGGTGTTGGAACCGCGGTGACACCGCGGTCGTTAGGGTACAAGTTTCGAGTCGAGTCAACATAGATATACAGGATGCGACTTAGGGTCACCTGCAAATACCGATTACAGGTCGCGGGTTGCCGAAATTCGACCGGGAGAACCGCGGAAGCCTATGGAACGGTATGGAGTAGGATACGGGCCTTATAGCTCTCCCCTCCTAATAAAAATTTTATCCTCAAAATTTACACAATCATCGGAACTAGACATAACTCATAAGAAAGAGAAAACATAGTATCATCATATAAAATCAGAGACAGCATATAAGATACAACATATAATCAATCATCAAAGAGATGTGGATAGTGCTCTCGAATCTCGGTCTCATGCTCCCAAGACGCCTCATCAATGGAATGGTGACCCCACTACACGTTCACCAAGGGAATGACCTTAGTCCGAAGGACTTACTCCTTCCGTTCAAGGATACGAACTGGCTACTAAATGTAAGAAGCATCCTCACGAACCTCCAACGGCTGCCAATCAATAACAGGAATGATGTCTGACCCACACTTCCTCAACATAGAGACATGAAAAATGTTGTGGGCGCCAGACAACTGAGATGGTAAGCCAAGCCGGTAGGCCACGGCGCCAACGCGCGGAGTGATTTCGAAAGGTCTTATAAATCTCGAGGCAAGCTTGACCTTCGCTCCAAATCGAACCATGTCGTTCATGGGCTGGACCTTAAGATACACTCTGTCCCCAATAACGAACTCCAAGGGACGACCCCGGCGATCAGCAAAACTCTTTTGTCGGATATGAGCTGTGCGCATCCTCTGCTTGATGATATCGATAGCCTCTAACGTTTGCTGCACAAGCTTGGGACCTAGGAGATGCCGCTCTCTAACCTCGGTCCAACAACTCGGAGATCTGTACGATTTTTCATATAGTGCCTCAAAAGGAGTCATGCCAATGGTCGCTTGATAACTGTTGTTACATGCGATCTCAGCCAATCCCAGATGCTCATCCCAGCTACCCCCAAAGTCAATCACATAGGCCCGAAGAATATCCTACAGGATTTGGTTGACCCTCTCAGTCCGCCCATCGATTTGCGGATGATATGCGGTGCTGAGCTGTAAAACAGACCCCATCGCTCTTTGAAAGCTCCCCCAAAACTGAGACGTGAACCTCGGGTATGAGAGAGAGAGAGAGAAGTGATAGGATGAAAAGGTGATGGAGTATTGGGTGATGGTTGTAAGGAAAGGATGGGTGGAGAGAGAGAGAGTTAACTTTGGGAATAGGAGAGAGATAGGTAGGGTATGGGTTACTTGTACTTGTGATAGGATGTGTACTTGATTGATTGATGTGATGAGTTGTAGAGATTCTCTTGGGATTTACAATGTGCAGTATTTTCTTTAAAATAAACATGGGCTTACAAGTCCTGGCTTGGGTATCACATTGGCGCACAAGACGTGGCGTTGGAACCGTGGTGACGGCGTGGTTGCTAGGATATAAGTTTCAAGTTGAGTCGATATAGATATACAGGATGCAACTTAGGGTCATATGCAAACTCCAATTACAAGTCGCGTGTTGTTGGAATTCGACCGGGAGGATCGAGAAAGCTTAAGGAACGGTACGGACTAGGATATGGGCCTTACACATGATGATTCAGGAGTGAAAGATGCTTGAGGATGTGACAGCATATGACTTCGAGATCGGTATGCAGTCTTTTATCATTCAGCTATTGAGCCTGTCGATTTGACCCTCTCTTGTCGCAAGGGTGATCGAGGTTCAGTAGGCAGATGAGTCGTTGTAGAGTTATCGGGCTGAAGCAGCATCTGAGAGTTAGTCAGATTGGTAGATTAGTTCTGATAGTGGACTTCGCTTCGGAGGCCGATTATATGTCCCGGATATTCCAGAGTTGCACAGAGATCTTATGACCGAGGCACATTGATCACGATTTTTTATCGACCCTGGCTCGATGAAGATGTACCATGATATGAGGCGATAATATTTTTGGGTAGTGATGAAGTGCCAGATCGCCATTTTTGTGGCCGAGTGTGACACATGCCAATGTGTCAAGGCCGATCATCAGAGACCTCCTAGTCCATTGCAGCCGTTTAGCTTCCCGACGTGGAAGTGAGAGCATGCTTCGATAGATTTTATTATGGGTTTGCCGAGGACTCCGTGTGGTCATAACGCCATCTGGGTTGTCGTGGATCACCTAACGAAGTTGGCACATTTTCTTACAATTCATGCGACCTGGTCTTTGGACCTGCTGCGAGATTATTCATCAAGGAGATTGTGAGACTGCACGACATTCAAGTTTCGATCGTTTCTAATCTAGACCTGAGGTTCACGTCTCAATTTTAGGGGAGCTTTCAGAGATTGATAGGGTCTATTTTGCAGCTCAGCACAACGTATCATCCGCAAACCGATGGGCAAACCGAGAGGGTCAACTAGATCCTTGAGGATTTAGTTCGGGCCTGCGTGATTGACTTCAGGGGTAGCTGGGATGAGCATCTGCGATTAGCTGAGTTCGCATATAATAATAGCTATCAGGTGACCATTAGCATGACTCCTTTCGAGGCATTATATGGTAGACCGTGTAGATCACCGAGTTGTTGGACTGAGTTGTAGAGCCGCGTCTCCTATGTCCCGAGCTTATGCGATAGACGTAAGAGGTTATTGATATTATCAAGTGGAGGATGCGCACAGCTCGAATCCGGCAGAAGAGTTTTGATGATCGCCGACGTTGTCCCTTGGAATTTGCCATTGGGGATAGATTGCATCTCAAGGTCTTGCTCATGAAGGGCATAGTTCGATTTGGAGCGAAGGGCAAGCTTGTCTTGAGATTCATTGGACCTTTCAAGATTACTGAGCTCGTTGGCGTCATGGCCTATCTACTTGCCTTACCATCTCAGTTGTCTGGCGTTTACAACGTTTTTCATGTCTCTATGTTGAGGAGGTGTGGGTCAGACACCATTCCGGTGATTGATTGGCAGCCGCTGGAGATTCGTGAGGATGCTTCTTACATTGAGTAGGTAGTTCGTATCCTTGATCGGAAGGAGCAGGTCCTCCGGACCAAGGTCATTTCCTTGGTGAAGGTGCAGTGGGGTCACTATTTTATTGATAAGGTGTCTTGCGAGCATGAGGCTGAGATTCAAGAGCGCTATCCCCATCTCTTTGATTGATTATATGTTGTCTCTGATTATATATGATGTTATGTTTTCTCTTCCTTTTGAGTTATGTCTAGTTGCGATGATTGTGTAAATATCAAGGATAAAATTTTTATTAGGAGAGGAGAGTTGTAAGACCCATATCTTAGATCGTACCATTTCATAGACTCTCAAGATCCTCTTGGTTGAATTTCGGTAATCCGCGACCTGTAATCGGCATTTTCTGCGCGACCTTAAGTCACATCCTGTATATCTATATTGACTCGACTCAAAACTTGTATCTTAGTGATTGCATCGTCGCCGCGGATCCAACGCCGCATCTCGCGTGTCGATGCAATACCCAGGCTAGGAGTTGTGGGCCCACGTTTAGTTCGAAGAAAATGCCGCATATTGCAAAACCCAGGAGAATCTCTACCAAATATCAAATCAACTAATCAATGTACAAGTCAAGTACATATTCCATCAAAACCCATCCCTCTCTTACCAACAAAGCATGGCAACCCATACCTCTCTCATCCAAAGTCAACTCTCTCTCTCTCTCCACCCATCCCTTCCTTACACCCATCACCCATCACTCCATCCCTTTTCATCCCATCACTTCTCTCTCTCTCTCTCATTTTCTCTCTTCACTCTCAAAGCTCCCAAGGAGAGCAACCATCCAAGCAATTCCCATAGAGAAAGAGCCAAGTGTGGCCCACTTTCATACTCCAAAAACTCTCATGTCCACCATCGAAACTTCATCATCCACCATCCAAGGTTGAGCATAGGAGCTAAGGAGGCCAAGGGACCGAGAAGGAGTGCAAAGTTGGGTGATCTTAGGATTTCCATCATTGATTTCCATTTGTGGGCACACTTGTGGTGGGACCCACTTGATGTATGCATTGTATTAAGTATAGGGAGGGCCCATAGTGGCCTAGTCCCTCCCCTTCACTCCGTCTCTCTCTCTCTCTCTCTCTCTCTCTCTCTCTCTTTTTATACGGTGATATATGTGTGTGGCCCACCTGATGCGATAAAAAATCCAGACCATCCAGATTATGGAGCCCACCTTGCCACCCATTTTTGGGCAGCCAGATGAAGGAAAACACAAATATCGGCCCGATTCCGAGGCTGTGTGGCCCACCTTGGCAGACCCCACCATGAGTATGTAACATATCCATGCTGCCCATATGATCGGGCCCACCTTGCTAGACTGTCCACAGGCAGACCTGCTGGCTTGTCCGTCTGGATGGGCCCAAATGTTGAGATGACGCAATATCAGCTTGATTGATAACTGGTGGGTCCCATACGTGTGGACCCACCTCAATGCATGCCCCTTATATCACACCATCCATCCAAATGGTGGGCCCCAGCTTTATAGATGTTGTTGACGTCAGCAACTCTGTGGGCTGATTACGAGGCATGTGTTATTTTCATGCTGTCCTTCCCTTTTTTTTGGATGTGTGGGGCCCACCCCACACATGCTGCATGTGTGGGATGGGACCCACCTTGATATATTTGTGTTTCTTCACGCCGTCCATCTGCTGTTGTGGGCCAGCCATGATGTGTGTGATTTATCCATGCTGGCCATGAACGATGGGGCCTGCTGGATGTATAGGCCGTCCACACTGTCCATCCACTGGATAGACGGTGTGATATAAGGCGCATGTGTTATTTTCATGCTGTTCGTCCATTTTTTTTGGACGTGTGGGGCCCTCCCCACACATGCTGCATGTGTGGGATGGGACCCACCTTGATATATATGTGTTTCTTCACACCATCCATCTGCTGTTGTGGGCCAGCCATGATGTATGTGATTTATCCATGTTGGCCATGAACGGTGTGGCCTGCTGGATGTATGGGCCGTCCACACTGTCCATCCACGTGGATGTGGGACCCACCTCTGCTGTAATCCCAACCGTCCATCATCTGGACGGTGAGCCAGCATCCCACGCACCAACTATATAGCTGTTGCAGCTCGTCAGCAAGTTCTGTGGGCCTCCACCATGATATATGGGTCTAATCCACATAGTCTAGATGGCGGGACGGTGGGACCCACCGTAGATGTATGTGTTACATCCAAACCATCCATCCAAATGGTGAGCTTGTCTTAAGGCTTGAGACTAAAAATGAGGCAGATCCATATATCAGGTGGACCACACTGCAAAAAATAGTGGAGGATTGAACGGCTACCATTAAAATCCTTTTGGTATCCCAGAAGTTTTGGATCAGTATGAAATTTATTTTTTCACTTAATTCAGGTCCTTGTGACCATATGAACAAATTAGATGGAAATAAACGTGATGGCGGGCCCCAGCCCTGTGAATTGTTTAATGGCGAAAATCATTATTTCCACTGCTATTTGTGCTATGGTCCAGATGATCTTCCGATATGATTCTTTTTTTTTTGTGGGTAATGCTCTAAAATGATCTCTAATAATAGATAAATGGTGTAAATAGTCCCGCTAGGACGATGGGCCTACTTTGATGTATATGAGGCCCGTTGTTGTTGCCTACTTTGATGTATATGAGGCCCGTTGTTGCGACCTAACTTGATGTATATGAGGCCCGATGTTGCGGCCTACCTTGATGTATATGTGGCCCGATGTTGTGGCCTACCTTGATGTATATGAGGCCCATTGTTGCGACCTAACTTGATGTATATGAGGCCCGATGTTGCGGCCTACCTTGATGTATATGAGGCCCGATGTTGTGGCCTACCTTGATGTATATGAGGCCCAATGCTGTGACCCAATGTGGTGTATATAAGGCCCATGAGTGAGGCCTAATGTGATGTATGTAGGGACCATGAGTGAGACCCATTATGATTAATATGTGGCCCCATGAGTGAGGCCCAATGTGGTGCATATATGGCCCATGAGTAAGGCCCATCATGGTGTACATTAGACCCTTTATGTGAGGCCCATTATGTTGTGTATGAGGCCCTTGCGTGAGGCCATGGGCGCACTACACATTGGCTCTATGTGGGCCACTCCTTAGGAGTAATGTTGGTTAATGTCCATATTGATGGGCAATGATTATTAAATGTCCACATTGTGACCTTTCCTTAGGCCTTGTTAGGCCCATTCTCATCATTCTCTATGTGGGTTAGCCCAAATCATTGGGCCCCATTGATGTTGCATGGTCCATCATCACCGTAGACGGATGGCTCTGTGCTACCAGATTTAGTACATCCACGGTTGAGGACCGATCTTTATATTATGATTTAGATCAGCTATTCATCTATGGACCCCGCCATACTTATAGGTCGATTATTGATGCCGATTACCGATGCCGGTTATCGATACCGATTATAAGTATGTGGTAGCATAGCATCATGATACATGCCCATACATATCATCTGCATGTTTGTTATGAGATGTAGTTGACCATTGCATATGCAATAGGGCAGGTTGTTCATGGGACTCCCTAATAAGAGGAGATTGTCTCACATAAGTGCATGGTATGCGCAGGATTGATGTATGACTGGATTGTATGACTCATGCATCTTGCATTGTGTGTTGTGATTACTATACGCCCTAACGACATCAGGGCTGTAGCCTCCACAGGCATATCGTGGATGGAAGGATTGGACACCGCAAATACTTTATTAGCATTGGGACACTATAAATGTCCCTGGGTGAAAATCTCTAGACCTGATGGTACCAGAGGATGACTCCATTGTCGAGACTGAGTGGATACATGAGCGCATGAGGGCCGAATACCAGGAGGCTGTGTCTCTCACTGTGTCGTGGTTAGTTGGAAGGGGGTGTGGCCTTACCAGCTCCAGGATAGGGAGCAATTGCTAGGCTGAGTATGACCAGCTCGTAAATGGGTCCGCTATCGACGTGCGGGATAGGTATTGGCAGGCTATTGGCTAGGCAGATAGTGAGGTTTCTTACATTCACTCAGACTGCTTGCTTAGGGAAGGGGCAGTGACATTTGGAGTGTACTAAATCCCAATGATTATCCAGAATGAGAATTGTACTGATACTTGATGCTCTAGTGATGAGCTGCATTGATATGTGGATTCAGATGAGGATTAGAATGCTTGGACTGAATCTCGCATCGCATGGCCTTGGTATGGCCGACATCATTTACGCCTTGCATTGCATGGCCTGATATGGCCGATAGCATTCATGCCTTGCATCGCATCGTCTTGGTACGGCTGATAGTATTCATGGATTAGCCAACATATTCCGCATTACTCTGATATTGCATTCTGAACACGCTTATATTGCGCACACACTCTCACCACCCTCTAAGCTTTCTATAAGCTTATGCATATTGATGCGCACAGGTGATGCCAAGTCGCAGCCGTAGCTTAGTAGGAGCAGGAACGTGCAGTCGAGCTTCAAGAGTTTTCATTATTATTATCACTGTATTTCCCTTCATGCGCATTGTACCTTAAAGTTTTTTTCATAGTGTATTTTGTGATGGTGTCTTGGTTATTGTTCATGAGTTATGCTTATGGTTATACTTGTTACAGAATAAATTTATGCTGAAAAATCCTCCTTGTAGGCTCCTAGGATCGGAATCTGGTATGTAGGTGCCGGGAACCGAGAATGGGGTAATATGGAGGCTGTCGGCGTCGGATTCGACGATCAGTAATTTTGTGAGCCCGGTTTTCGAGTTTGGGGTTTAGCCTCGGTTCTTGAGAACTGAGGTTAAAAATAGATTTAACTTCTGTTGTAGGCAACCTAAGCTAAAATTTGGATTTAATCTTGGTTGGAAACAACCAAAGCTAAAATATTATTTTAGCTTTACTTGAAGAACCGAGGCTATAGAAGTCTTTTTAGCCTCGCTTGCTAAAATTGAGGCCAATGCCTTTATCCGCGACGTTTCCAACCTCGGTTTGGATAACTGAGGCAAAACTGAAGCTGGAGGCTTTAGCCTCAGTTTTTAACCCTTTTAGCCACAGTTTTGAACTGAGGCAAAAGCCTTTTTTTCTTGTAGTGGCCGCTCCTTTCTTTGACTTGTATGAGAAGGAATGCATTCTTACCGGGCCATTGAAAGTCATAAGATATGCTATTAATGGTAATCCCATCACATATCCTATTCAGATATATTCTCCAACCACATAACATTCTTAAGTGTAACCAACTCACACACACCTTCATTTTCATTATACTCCTAAATGTAAATGCATCACATTTACATAAATGCATATCATATGATCAAGTGCAACCTAATCACACTATCATTAAAACCCTATCATCTTTGTCTTTAAACCTCTTTGCATTCTCATGTACAATGTAAATATATACATCTCCTATTGTATAATGCAAATATACAAAATGTGGATTAAATGTGTAATTATATGTTGTTTTCATTCATTTTTTTTAGGTATTGCTTTGAATTAGGAATAGTGTGTTGTTATGAATGGGATCTTCATGAGGGTGAACTTTATTTTGAATTATATGCTGTGGGAGGGCAATTCAGTTATGGATGGGCTTGTGAAGATAAGAAGTTCAAGCAACAATAATTCCTTCGTTATATGCCGCGGGAGGGTAATTTAGTTGTGTCGAGGGTCATTGTTCAAGTCAAAGGATGCTCAGATTTTGGCATGTTTGAAGAACTCAGAATGGCTATATATATATATTGTTTATAACAAATGTACATTTTATATTATATATGTTCCTTATATGTTAGGTGGGGTCTTTTTTTTTTTGTGGGACCTGTCGTAGTCCATGTACATTTTATGCTTTTTAGGCGCATTATACGATACATGAGAAAGGTGAACCCCATTACTTTTTTTGTGGGGCCTGCTTGAATTGATGTACATTTTGTGGTGTTTAAGTGCATTAGCAGATAGGTGAGGCATGTTTCTTTTTTGTGGGTCTTCAAGAATTCATGTACAGTAATTTTGAAAATTGATGAAATTACATATTGAAATTCCACTTATGGATGTAATGGAATGCTGTCTACATATTGAAATTTCATTTTTGGGATGTGATAACGATAAAGGAAGTTGAAGTAATGCAAGTAACAAGTTTAGAGATTGTTGGAGGCTCTCGAGGCTCTTCAATTGAATCGGTGCTTACTTTTTGATAAACAAATACAACACACTTGTATAATGAATATCACATCTCCAAGCTTTGGTGTTGAATTGCAATTGATGAAGGTTAAGGCTAATGTTTGTTAAGATACTAATATGGAATGGTTTTCAGCAAAATAAACTATAATCTTCGCCAAAATAATATGGAATGGTTCTCAGCAAAATGGTAAGGTAAATAGTCTGGTCCATCCTAGTAGTTAAAGATGCTAAGCTAAATGTCTGGTCCATTCTGGTAGTTGAAGATGCAAGTAACCACAGTAATGCACAAGTTCTTGAGAAATTATGGAATGAACTTTATTGTTTAGTAACCACTTTAGCCTCGATTGTGAATAGAATGAAACCCACTTTCGTTATTTATTTTATTGCATTGTACTGTCATAATTCAAATCAACATCCAAACATGACCTTTTATTCACCAACTGACATGACCTCTTATTTAACTAAAATTTGTGACTTGAATCTACTTAGGTAACTATTACTTTTGCTTTATCACCTAAGATTATTTAAAAAAAAAAAACTTTTTACTAATTTCTTTTGTTCTTTCTTTTGAGGGTTTTAAATGAATGAAGATTGAAAACTGAAAATAGAAAAATAAACTATAATATTTGCCAAAATAAACAACCATATCACATTTCTATGTGAAATCACTTCACACTCACACAACTATATCATATCCTCAAGTGCAACCTTATCATATTGTCTATTAACCGTATCACATGCTTAAGTTGATTCACCACATCATACTGTCACACAACCATATCATATCCTCAAGTGTAACCTCATCACACAGTCCATAAAGCATTTCACATTCTCAAGCGGAACCACATCACACTATCACACAACAATATCATATACATCCTCAAGTGCAACCTCATCATATAGTCCATTAACTGTATCACATTCTCAAGTGGAATCACATCACATTATCGTCTTAACCATGTTATGCACTTAAGTGCAACCTAATCACATAGTCCATCAACTATATCATATCCTCAAGTGTAACCACATCACATTATCATACAACCATATTATATCCTCAGGTACAAACTCATCACGTTGTCCATCAATCGTATCACATTCTCAAGTGGATATATACCTCATCACACTATCACACTACTATACCACATCCTCAAGTGCAACTCCATCACGATGTCCATCAACCGTATCACATTCCTAAGTGGACTCAAATCACACTCACACAACCATATATCATATCCTCAAGTGTAACCTCATCACATAGTCCTTCAATTTCTTTCATTCTCAAGTGTAACCTCATCACATAGTCCTTCAATTTCTTTCATTCTCAAGTGTAACCTCATCACACTGTCACACTACAATATCATATCCATAAGTGTAACATCATTACATAGTCCATCAACTGTATCATATTTTCAAGTGTAACATGATCACATTGTCACACAACCTTGGATTATCCAACGTCATGACATAGTTCATCAACCGTATCACATTCCCAAGTGGAGATCATTTATCACACTTTCATACAATCATATCATATTCTCAAGCACAAATAGTCTATCAACGGTATCACATTCTTCAATTTGGAAGTACTTCACATTGTCACATAATCATATCATATCCGAATGTGCAACCTAATTACATGGTTTATCAACTATATCATATTCTCGAATGTAACCACATCATACTATCACACAACCATATCATATCCTCTAGTGCAACCTCATCATATAGTACGACAACCATATCACATTTTCAAGTGGAACCATATCACACTATCACACAACCATATCATATCCTTAAAAATAATCTCATCATATAGTCTATCAACCACATCATATTCTCAAATGAAACCACTTCACACTATCACACAACCACATCATATCCTCAAGGGTAACCTCATCACTTAGTCCTTCAATTGTATCACATTCTTAAGTGTAATCCCATCATACTGTGACAATATTATATCAATGCCTTAAGTATAATCTTATCACATAGTCCATCAACTGTATCACTTCCATAAATGCATGTACCTATTCTGATATAGATTCTACTCTCTTACATGGTGTTTGTCATTTCTTTCATTTATATTTAAAAATTTTCCAACCCTATAAAATAACAGTAAAAACTATTTATCTTACCTGCATTGGGATGCCTTCTAATAATCCAATTCATTAATCTCAACTAGTTATTAGTTCCAGTACACATTTCATGGGTTGCCATGCAAACATCATACAGCTTGCTCCTACAAACATAAGAACAGGCCTTACGGAAGTGAATTTCCTTTTCTTGCTACGGAGCATTCCCTTGGAATTGTAATAGTAGTGCATGGGTAAGGGAGAGTGAGTTAAAAGTAGATAAATTTGAATAGCCATGAATCTTGATAAATATGATAATAATTACTCACTTCAAAATACCCTCTACAAGTTAATTTGGAAAAATAAAAGTTTCAATGCACATTTGAAGCCCATTTAGTAGATTCAAATTTTCAATTCCAGCCCAATTCAGAAATCATTTACCAATTACTAAAGCATTTGGTAAAAGGAGTTTACTAGCCACATAAAAATATCGGTTAGTTGAATCTAGTTAATGCACAACCATTGAATTGACATGCAATTTTTAATTAAATATAGATCGAGGAATAAAAAAAACATTTTCATAAGGGCTATATCAGGATTCAGGAACATCCTTACATGGAATTGATTACGACCTTTAGTCATGTAGTAAAAAATGAGGAATGCTTGTCTTATACTTCCATTAGGCAATTAAACTGGCCTTTGTTTCAAATCAATGAGAAGAATGCCTTTTTTCATGGTACTCTCAACAAGGAAGTCTATCGAGAGCAACCATCCAGTTTTGTTGCATGGGACCCACATCATTATGTTTGCATACTTCATCGTTCTAAATATCACCTCAAACAGGCATCTCATGCTAGGTTCGAACCTTTTTACATTGTATTACATGTCAATGATTATATAAGAAATGTCTTTGATGAACTGCTCTTCTATTACCACACCACTTTTGAACTTTGGTTGATGATTACTCATCATCTCAATCTTTTTGGTTTGGCTTTTGGGGTCTTTTAAATAAAATTATCATTGCCACTCAAAAAATATAAATAATCATTGGGAATGACTCCATGGAGATGGATAGCCGTTTTTATATTTGGAATACATATTGACTAGGCAGCTTAGCATATACACTGGTCTTGAGATCTCTCATATAAGTTCAAGAATGCATCTTGGGCAAAGGAAGTATGCACTCGAATTCTTGGAAAAATTCAGCATGCATACTTCGAAACCTGCTAGTACACTGGTAGTTCTCAACAAATGATTTGATGTACATATGGACATTTCAGTATCAAATCCCTTTTTCTTTTTGAAGGATGGTTGGGCCAGGGACACTTTAATATATGACTTCCACCTGGCCTACATCACCTTCCTCCTCAAGCAAGTGTATTAGTTCGATGAACATTTTAGATAATCTGTCTATCATGTTCAAACCACACATGTAGGACTGGTTCATCATTTTGTACAAAAAGATTGAACTCACAAAATTCACCCAGTTAATTTTCTTTTGTTAATCCAAATACATTAGAAAAAAATTGCTCCAAGTGGTCTACTACTAGCTTGGCTAATACAGCTAACTATCTCCAGCCTCTTTGTCCACACATCATTTCAACCAAGCAGCGTTGGAACCCATCTTGAACGGTTACTACCAAAGTCTCCATTTGTGAGTATAAGAAAACAAACATGTAAAGAAGTGAGTCAAACAAGACATAATGTTCATATAAAGAGAATGATCATCACTTAAGAATTCAACCAATGCAAAGAAGAGCAATCAGCTTTGAGATTCAGTCATGTAGCCAAATGCACCAATCAAACAATTCAAGATAAGATGTTTCTTTAGAACTGCTGCCACCGGCACTGTTGGCCACTGCTAGATTAGCACAAAATTTTTGATAATCAGGCCTGTCTTCAATCTCTCCCTGTACTCCTCCATCTCACACATAAATCTTTCCTTATCCTTGACACCTTTCTCTTGATAAACATGAAATTCAGAAGTTGTGTGCCGAGAATATAAAATATAAGTACCAACACACAGAGAAGCCAGCCCCAAAAACTAAAATTAATATTAGTATTGTACAAAATGATAGGGTAGCCTGCTGGTCGTGCTGAGCCAAGCTTGACTCGGTTCAACTCGTGTATAGCTCTAGTTCCCATGATGCCTTTGGATCTCCATGATTTTTATTTGGGTGCACCAACCTTGCCTACCATACAAATACAAAGTACTGAATAATGTTTGGACAGACAACCAGATTATTGAATAACATACATAGTTAGTCCACCTGAATAACCCTTAGTTGCATCCTAACATGTAAGAGATCCTCCACAATTGAGTTAATTAATTCAACTGAGATCTGAGAATTGAGAGTAACAAAATCAATGCATTTATGCAATTACTAAAAAAAATCCAACTTGTCCTATTTTTAAATTTTTTTTTATTTTGAATTTTATTGAATGTACCTAGTAGAATTCCCTATTGATTTTGATTTTTCAAACATAGGTTAACCATTCCAGAAATCAACTTGAAATAAAAAAAAGCTCTAAGCAATAAGTGAATGAAATGACAGCATTGATGTCAATATAAAAAAAAAAAAAACAAATAGCTGAATGAAATGGTAGTATTGATGTGAGAACAAAGCACATACCTTTTTTCTTGAAGCTCTTGCAAGTTGCAATGGCCTTTCTCGATCTAGCAAGGAAGATGGAAACCAGCAAGACTGATGCAAATTTTAGAAAACTGAATAACAAAATTTGGAAAAGAAACAGGAGACAAAAGGAAAAATCTCCAGACCCATAAACAACACTTGTCATTAGTCATTCCAAAAATGCACAATAGATTCTCTGAGTAACCCAGCCCTTTTGGCCCAACATCCAAGGTTGGCATGCTGCTGCGTGACCCACATTGACACTTGTGTGCGGCATCCGTAGCATAAAAATTGTGGGGCACACCACTGAGAACAATGAGGGAGACGCCCATCATAAGTTTGTGTTTGAGGCTTTAGATGAGTTGATTTTTAAGATGCACAGTGATACTAGATAGATTGAGTGGTTGCCACATCTATAAGTCAGTGGGCTCAGTAGAACTAAGGTGTTTTAGCCTCTGCTTGTAATAACCAAACTGGTTGTGTTTCATATCAATCATAACCATCGAAATTACGACTATCAAACAAGTGATTAATGGTAAAAGATTGATTTGCCTTGATATAAAGGTTAAATTGGTCCATGAATCAGGTGGGGCACACTTGAGCGTTGGATATAAACCAAAGATCATTCTTGTTAAACTATCCATTTGAATACAAACTACAATTCCCTTTAAGTTTATAGCCCATCAAAGATGTAAATTCCACCTAAATTTCAATTAGAAGTTGGTATGAAACAAAAGCATATAATGATGTATGTATAAGCACCAATTTCCTGTTAATATAGTCATAAACAATATCAATAATTTATAAGCATCCAAAAACCTGTTGAGGAAAAAGTAACCTTGTTAAATAGAGTCAGAATTAATGCATCATCAACTAAGCAAAACAAGGCAAAAAAAAATAAAAAAAAAAATAAAGAAAATTAAAATATTTCTCCAACTTAAACCCTAAATTCAAATCCCCAAATTAAAAATCCTAAACCATAACCCCGAATCAAATCCCGTATCTTTTTTTTTTTTGAATCCCCCAATTCAACCAAGCTAGGTAAGGCTAAATGACACAAATAAAGAACAAATGAGATTAAAAAATGCCATTGATTTATTTGTCATTATTTTAAATTACTTTTCAAAAATAGCAGTAGAAGGGTAAAAAACAAAATAAATATTGTAATACTCCAAAATAAATCACATATTTAATATGCCATCCATTTAATCAATATAACAAGTTGGTTGCATACATTCATATCTGTCGTTACCAACATAGCACATTATCATAGGCATTATAACAAACATCGATTTTAGTGTATAGAAACCTAAAATGATTAACACCATCATCATATTTCCTCCTCTCTTAGAAATATAGGGTGGGTTTTAAATATAAGGTGATTCATAAATACACTGGCAGTATACGTTGGCCGCCGCTTTACATAAAAGGGCCTTTTCAGTTTCCCCAACAATGCATGGGTATAGATTTCCATAAAAAGATTCTAAAGATTGTAAAACGGAGCAAATTCATATGTATTATTCTGACCTCCAAAATTGAGCACTTATGTATTGTACTGGCAAGAAGCTATTTCACATCCATGTGACAAACCATTGAAATACTTCAAAGAACCAAGTTTAGGCTTGAATCCTACTTTAAGTTCTTGAATGTCATTGACAACAGATTAAGACCACATACAGTGAAGAGTAGAAACAAGAATCTATATGCAGAAAACTGTTTTGTGCTTTGCACAATTTACCAGTAAGAGAAATATGCTCAACTGCAAATAGTAATCAATCACTTCCTTCAATCAAGTCAAAGATAACCCCTCAATTTATTTCATAAAAGTAATGAGTGAGAGTGGAAGGGAGAGAGAGAGAGAGAGAGAGAGAGAGAGAGAGAGAGAGAGAGAGAGAGAGAGAGAGAGAGAGATGTGAAGAAGTGTGAAGAGGATTGAGGAAGAATCAATGAGTGAGAGTGGGAGGGAAAGAGAGAGAGATGTGAAGAAGTTTGGAGAGGAGGGATGCAGAAGCAACGAGTGAGAGTGGGAGGGACGCAGGAAGTTGAAATCCTTGGGTTTTTTCTTCTCGTTTTCTTTTTCTGTTTTTTTTTCCTTTGGTTTTTTTCATAATAATTTGGAGTCTGATTTCTTCTTTTAGTTTTTTTTTTTTTTAAATTTTAAGTGAGTGGTGACGTGAACCAATGAGGATTATGCAATCAGGGAGTCCCTGTTTACCAAATAACAGAGGATCCCGACTCGTAGCTGGTGTCTGTTACACCAGCCAATCCACTTCTGCAGATAAAGCACTTATATGATACACCATGCAGCTGCTGGAAGCGGATTGGCTGGTGTACCACACACCAGCTATATAGCTGTTGTAGGTACATGTTGTGCGAGGACGAGCACTGACGCTCCTTGAGGTCCGAGTTGTACAAACGGTTCAAAGGAGATCAAAGTTACATGGCCCCACAGTGATGTATTTATTATATCTACACCATTCATCTAATTTTAGACATCATTTGAGAGCATTATCCAAAAAAATGAATCATATCCAAAGATCATCTAGATCACACCATAAATAGGAGATAATGATTTTCACTGTTAAAAAATTCGTTGGGCCCACCATAACGTTTATTTTCCATATCCAATCTGTTCATAAGGTCATAAAGACCTAAATGAAGAGGAGAAAAAAAATTCATATTGATCCAAAACTTCTGTGACCCCAAAAAGGGTTTCAATGGTAGACGTTCAATCCCCCACTGTTTTTTATAGTGTGGTCCACTTGATAGTTAGATCTGTCTTATTTTTTGTCTCAAGCCTTAAGACTAGCTTGCCAAATGGATGGCCGGTTTGGATATAAGACATACATCATGGTCAGACCCACAGAACTTGCTGACGTTAATACAACAACTATATAGCTGGTGTGAGGTACACCAGCCAATTTGCTTCCGCAGCTGCTGACAGTTTCCCATTCCCAATAATCCTGCACATCGAACAGAGAGAGTACACGACGTAAAAAGCTTTCGTAGGTAACTACCGGAAGCGGATTACCCGCTGCCTGCCTGATCCGGTTTCTATGTAGACCAAGTAATGTATGCATTTTACCGCCACTATCCATTCAAATTTTTATTTTTTTTAAATAATTTGAAAGTATAAACCTAAAAAGAGGCAGATCCAATACTCAGGTGGAGCACATCATAAGAAGCAATGGTGATAATAACACGTACAGTTGAAACCTTACTCGTGACCATCATGATGTTTACTTTCTATTCATCCTACTTACAAGATAACAAAGACAGATATAGAGGGAAAACATAAATAACGGCTCCTAAGGAGTTTCTAACGGTGTGTTCAATCCCCCACCGTGTGGTCCACTTGAACCTTATATATGCCTCATGCATGGATAAAACACATAGATAACGGTGGCCTCCACCTAACCGTAAATTATGGTATATGGTCATGATGGGATCGGCTTCCATAATTAGGGTTTTCATAATTATGGGTTCTCAGCAATGGCATCCCACTTAGGTAAGCCATCCGAACCCTCGATCACCATGTCCTATGCACAAATAGATCCATGGGCCTATTCCGCATATATGTTAAGTCCCACGAACCACAGATTATGGTATACGATCAGGATGGGATTGGCTTCCGTGACTACCAGATAGTTTCCTTTTGGACAATTAGAGAAATTTAGGACTGTGGACCCCACCTTTTATCCAGCTGTTTTTATGAAACAATACAAACTTTATTTTGCAACTTAGACCTACAAGTGCGAAGACCGAATTTCAGGATGAAAATACCCCTCCTTTTTCCATACTCTTTTCACTGCATTACTTTCAGCATTGCTTTCACTCCCCTTAATGAAAAAAATAGGTGCTTTCAGCCCTACACTCTCTTGGAACGAAGAACTGAAGTATGAAGGGTTTTCTTCTCAATTTCCTGATAGAAATCTCTGTGAAGCATCTAGATATCCATCTAGATATCGTCATTCTACATTTGCCATTTTTCATCTTGGCTAGGGTTATGTGAAATCCCACGAACTGGTTGCATCTCCTTGAAAAGGTTCAAAATATTCCCTCACTCGAAAGCACCTCTCTTCAACCTGTATTCGACCGGTACTGCGATAGTCGGAGGTACAGATCTTGAAAAAAAATGCTAAACTCGTACAATGGCATTGCATGTGAAGTTTGGTCAATTCCATGCGTTAGGCTTAGTCAATTTCATACGTTAGGCTTAGTTAATTTTATGTGTTGATTGATTGAATCCATGTCAAACTCGCTCAATTCAATTTGAAGCTTACTCAATTCCATGTTAGGGCTCCCTTGATCTCATGCTAGGCTCACTGAATTCCATGTTTACCCTGCTCAATTTCATTCTAGGATTGCTCAATTTAATGTTTGCCCAGCTTATGTTTATGGTAGATAAGGTCAATTTAATGTTTGCCTCGATAAATATCATGCTAAGATCGCTTAATTTAATGTTTACCCAACTTGATTTCATGGTAGATAAGGTCAATTTAATGTTTGCCGTGATAAATTTCATGCTAGGATCGCTCAATTTAATGTTTGCCCAGCTTAATTTCATGGTAGATAAGGTCAATTTAATGTTTGCCTCGATAAATATAATGCTAGGATCGCTCAATTTAATGTTTGCCCAGCTTAAGTTTATGGTAGATAAGGTCAATTTAATGTTTGCCTCGATAAATATCATGCTAGGATCGCTTAATTTAATGTTTACCTAGCTTAATTTAATGGTAGATAAGGTCAATTTAATGTTTGTCGTGATAAATTTCATACTAGGATTGCTCAATTTAATGTTTGCCCAGCTTAATTTCATGGTAGATAAGGTCAATTTAATGTTTGCCTCGATAAATATAATGCTAGGATCGCTCAATTTAATGTTTGCCTAGCTTGATATTATCCTATGCTCGCTCAATTTACAGTTTGCCCATTCAATATCCATGCAGTGCTCGCTCAATTTAATGTTTGCCCCACTCAATATCATGCTATGCTTGCTCGAAGAAATGTTTGCCCAACTCAATATCACACTATGCTCGCTCGAAATATCATTTGCCCCCATCAATATCATGATATGCTCGCTCGATTTATCGTTTGCCCAGCTCAATATCATGTTATGCGCTCTCGATTTAATGTTTGCTTACATAACTGAATTTATAGTTTGTCCCACTCAATTTTCAGTTTCCACCATTTAATTTCAAGCTTGCCGCACTATTGTTTTGAATTTTTCCGCTGAATTTTCCAGTTTGTCCCGCTCAATTTTCATGTTTGCCCCACTCAATTTTCATGTTTGCCTTGTTGAATTTCATGTTTTCCCCACTGAATTTCATGTTTTCCCACTCAATTTCAAGTTTTCCCCGCTCAATTTCTAGTTTGCCCCACTGAATACATTTTTTCTCCGCTTAATTTCATGTTTGCGCTGCTAAATGTCTAGTTTGTCCCGTTGAATTTCATGTTTGCCCCGCTGATTTTCTAGTTTGCCACGCTGAGTTTGATGTTTCCCTGCTGAATTTGATGTTTGCCTCGCTCAATTTCCAGTTTGACCCGCTAATTTTCTTGTTTACCCTGCTGAATTTCATGTTTGCCCCGCTCAATCTTCAGTTTGTCCCGCAAATTTCATGTCTGCCCCGCTGAATTTCATGTTACCCCTGCTAAATTTCATGTTTGCCCCGCTCAATTTTCAGTTTGCCCCGCTCAATTTGTTATTTGCCCTACTCAAATTGATGATTTACCCCGCTGATTTTCATGTTTGCCCCACCGAAGTTCTAATTTGCCCTGCTGAATTTCTTGTTTGCCCTGCTGAATTTCTATTTTAGCCCGCTCAATTTTCAGGTTGCCTTGCTGAATTTCATGTGTGCCCCACTCAAACTGATTATGCCTCCCTCGCTCAATGGCATGATAGATAGCGTCACAAAATTAAACAAGCACCACTTGAAACCATTCGTTAATGACGAAGGCCTAATCCGTATAAGATCTGGTTGTTTTTTTGAATTATAAACGCGTAGCTTACTGTTCATTTCCTTAAGCTCTTTATCATCCTCATCTATAATAGAAACTGAGCTGTCGGTCCTTCATTATTTAATCGAGTTTTGTTATATGGCATGGTTCCATTGATTTACGATTCACTGATAATGTGTTATTATATTGGTTTTCAGATAATGGCTGCAAGAATCATGTGCTCTTTTGGCGGGGAGTTAGAATTTGATAACAAGCGATACTTGTACACGGGTGGAACATCAAAACAAATGATGATACGTCTCGAGACTACGTACGAGGAGCTTCGATCTAGAATTTACAAGATTATTAAGAGCAGACCAGAAGATTGTGATATTAGGATGAAAGTATTGAATCCTTGCACTGACGAATCAATGCCTCCAATCGAAATCGAAGACGATGATGACGTCAAAGATTTCTTGTCTTACCAGGTTGAGCATTCGGATAAATTCATCCCGTTAGTCATCGAAACAATGCAACACATCAATACCACAACATATGTGGACAGTGTGGCTGAGGAGTATGGCTTGAAATTCAAATACAATCCTTCTCCATTACAAGTGGTAGTAAGCAATGATCAATTATCCGAGCCACTGCAAACATCAAACGTCGTGACTAGCCAAGTAGTGGTGCACTTGACATTAATAGTAATTATCAATACAAGACATCGCCATTAGCATCAACAACAGATCTGCCATCATCATCCACCATCCCATCTGTGCGTGTAAGCAACATTCCGCTTCGAAACCTTCCCGAAACATCAAACCTCATGACTCGTCAAGTTCTCGCGCCGTTTGATGATGATGCACTCACCAATGCAAAAATGCTGGAATATACTGATTTGTTATGTGAACCGACCGATATAGCTGTTGGGCAAACGTTTAAGGACAAGAGTCGGTGACAGTATCTTTTGAGCCAATTTGCAATTCGGAATAATTTCCAGAATAGAGTAATATACTCAAATTTGATCAAATTTACCGCCGTGTGGTTCGAAGATGCATGCGATGGAGGGTTCATGCATCTCAGGTGAATGATACGGGTATATTCAAAATACGGACTTATACATCAAAACACACGTGCGACATGGCATGGATGAAGAGTGATCACTGGCAAGCCAGCAGTAAGCTAGCATTTGATTTGGTTATTAGCCGCATTGAACAACGCCTAGGGTTGAGGCCACGTGATATTATCTTCACCATACAAGAGAAATATAATATTCGTATCAGTTATTAGAAGGCATGAAAAGCTAGGGAGCTTGCAATTAATCACGTAATGGGGTCTTACGAAGACTCCTACAATTAACTCCCTTTGTATTTGCATGAGTTGAGGAGGGCCAACCTAGGGACAGTTACTACGGTGCTTGTTAACCAATAGACTTCCAGGTTCGAGAGATGTTTTGTAGCTCTCGGACAATGCATTCGAAGTTTTCAAAAATCATTGTGGAGGGTATTGGCCATTGACGAGACACACTTAAAAGGCAAATACAAGGGTGTTCTATTTATTGCCACAGCCTTAGATGGGGACAATCATATATTTTTAGTTGCGTTTAACATCGGAGAATCAGAGAACAGTAGTAGTTGGAATTGGTTCCTTACCTACCTTAACGATGTGTTAAGGTCTGTGGATGGTCTTGTCATTATATCCAACTGACATAAAGGTCTAATGAAAGAGGTTCCCCAAGTCTTCCCGCATGCAATCCATGAGTATTACGCATACCTCATCTACAGAAACTTGGTGAACACTTTTAAGGACAAGTCATTGGAGACGTATTACTGGAGGGCTGTGAAGACTTGTAGGAGGGCTGAATTTGAAAAAATAATGCATGATATCAAAATGGCCAATCCCCCAGTATATGTATAGCTAATAGAAATTGGGTATGAGAGATGGGCATCTTCGCATTTTCCAGGAAGAAGATTCAACTTGGTCACGACAAACATATCTGAGTACGTTAATGCCCTTTTCAAAGAAGCACGTAAATACCCCATTACAAAATTGATAGAGGCTGTAATATTGAAGATACATGAATTGTTTTACTAGTGATGAGAATTGTCAAGATCATTTGTGGGTCCATTGATACCATGGGCGGAGAAACAGTTAAAGGATATCATGCAGAAGGCGCAAGATGTTTGCTGCCATGCTATTTCTTGAGATGAGTACTATGTTGTTGGAGATTATAACGATACAGTGAAGCTCAGTGAGTTTTCATATACATGTCATGAGTTTGGCGTGAAGGGGTACCCTTGTATGCATGTCCTGTCATCCTGCATAAACTACAATCTTCCTCACTACTCATATTGCTCCCCATTCTACACGGCGCATAATTACCTGGCCACATATAGCAAATCGGTGTATCCAGTACGCGACAATAGCGAGTGGGAAATTTCAGCGAGGATGAAGGAGTACTGTGTATAGATTAAACCCCCAAGACAGAGGAGGTCAGCTGGAAGACCCAAAAAGCTTAGAATTCCATCACGTGGAGAGGAATCGAAAATAGTAAAGTATGAGCGATGCAAACAAACCGGGCACAATCGCCGGTCGTGCAAGTTTCCGATAGCCGGTGTATAACATATCGTGTAATTTATGTACTTTGGATGATACATAGTTTGTAATTATGTCACATATTCAATTTATGAGTAATTTCTAACAACCTGCGTACTAAAGTACTTGTAGTTATGGCAGCCTACTCGATAAAGCAATAAAAGCTGTCCAACGAGTAGCAAATAAAGTAGGTATCCACCAAAAGAGAGGAATGAGGTGAAAAAGCATATAAAAGAATGAACTATTATAAATACCTCTCTTTTGACAAATTCAACAAAAGCACTATCTTTGATGTATTATAAAAAGAACATGAGCTTAGCACAATAGCCCATAATGATGTGTTCTTGTCGTGGGTTCCATCATGTTCTGATTTTTTGTTTCTTATCCAAAATTCTAAGATTTTCAAGGTCCCATCATGTTTGGATTTTTAAAATAACCCCCAGTTTAAAGATTTTTCAATGACAAAACTGCAAAACTATCTAATTAATGTCCCATGCATCAGTCAAAGTAAAATTCACGCCATTATCTAAAGAAACAGTTTGAAAATAACGGTCATTTCAAGGCATTTCACGGTCATTTCCATGCATTTCATGGTCAATTCCCTTCACTTCACAGTCATTTCCATTCATTTCATGGTCATTCCTGGCGATTCCGTGTTAATTCACGGTCATTTGCATGCATTTCACGGTCAATTTCCTTCACTTCATGGTCATTTCCACGCATTTCATGGTCAATTTGCTTCACTTCACGGTCATTTCCATGCATTTCACGGTCATTCCCAACGATTCCGTGTTGATTCACGGTCATTTCCACGCATTTCACGGTCAATTCCCTTCACTTCACGATCATTTCCATGCATTTCACAGTCAATTCGCTTCACTTCACGGTCATTCCCGGCGATTCCGTGTTGATTCACGGTCATTTCCCTTCACTTCACGGTCATTTCGCTTCACTTTACAGTCATTTCCATGCATTTCACGGTCAATTCACTTCACTTCACGGTCATTTCAATGCATTTCACGGTCATTCTCGGCGATTTCGTGTTGATACACGGTCATTTCCATGCATTTCACGGTCATTTTGATGCATTTCACAGTCATTTCCACGCATTTCACGGTCAATTCGCTTCACCTCACGGTCATTTCCATGCATTTCACGGTCATTCCCAGCGATTCCATGTTGATTCACAGTCATTTCCATGCATATCATGGTCAATTCCCTTCACCTCAAGGTCATTTCCACGCATTTCATAGTCAATTTGCTTCACTTCACGGTCATTTTCATGCATTTCACAGTCAATCTCGGTGATTCCGTTTCATTTCACGGTTTTTTCAATGCATTTTACGGTCATTTCCCTTCACTTCACGGTCAATCTCAGCAATTCCGTTTCATTTCACGGTCATTTTAATGCATTTCACGGTCATTTCCCTTCACTTCACGATCATTTCTATGCATTTCATGATAAATCTCAGCGATTCCGTTTCATTTCACTCTGGAATGAGAAGTCAGTGTATATATTGTCCCCAGATGTGATGTTGACATGTAGGAGTCTACATGTGAGATGAGTCATCGAAAATGATGTGGACAAATAAAAGCAGTCGGCATTGAAATTTCCTTTGCCTTCAGTACAAATGATCTACACTCAATTATAAATTGCTTTATAAGAAGCTTATATATTAGTCGAGTTCGTGTTGGGTCAGGCAACCCGAGACCTCAACCCAAGCCCAACCCAATGTCGGGTCGATCACAGGTTGTTTGGGTTGAACCCGCCCAACTTTCAGCCCTAAAATCATATATGATACGTCAAGTAACTAATTTTAGTTTAAAAGATATTCTTGTTATATGATTAAAGAAAGAAATGTAGAAAAAAGAGATAATTTTTTTATTTATATGCTTATATATACATATTTATATAAATATGTGTAGGTAGAATAAAATTCTCCAAGTAAAAAAAAAGGGATATGGCTATAGCTATGGTTATAATCCGTAGTCATAAATAAAAAGTAAATCAGCGAACAATCACAGATCCCGCGATTCCACCGCAGGTCTCTGTCCTCATCGGCAATCAATCGTGGATCTCGTGATTCCACTGCAAGTTGCTGTCCTAATCGACGATCAATCGCGGATTCCGCGATTCCACCCCAACTCGCTGTCACGTTTGCCGATCTATGGCTACGGATTATAACCGTAGCTATAACCATATCCCTATGCACTTTTTTGTTTTTTTATTTTTATTTTTTATTTTTACATGGAGAATTTTATTCTACCTACGTTTTTCTCTAACACATATCTATAAAAAGTGAATCCAATCGGCCCTCAAACTAATCCATCCATCATGAAGGAAAGAAAATTTGATTACATAAACCCAACAATAAAGTTGTCAATTGGATATGTGGGACCAAGTCCAATCAATGGAATTTGATTGGATATGTGGGCCTCAAATTGGACCTTAAATCATGTCCTGATCTTTCACTAGCCAGCCATGGTACCAAGTCCTTCATTAGATAGACAACATTCTAATGGCTTAACTAGCATTTTCTTTCTTTCCCTAAAGGTAGCGCAACACAATGACTTTTATTTGACGTTGCTGTTTTTACCTTCAAGGTGAAACATATTCAGATACAATGTTCTATGTGAATTTTATAGACGATACTTTTTTTCTGTCAACATGTCACTTGTGAAGAACATCCGAGGTGTGTGAATGGTAGGCCACACCAGAGATCACCCAAGTTGAAAATTGGACCAATGCACTCATGGGGTAAACTAGAACCATGCAATGAGTCAAGAGTCAGACCATCAACTGTCCAGTTGTTTTGACGATGTAGCAAGCCTGATGAGTGGACCATCCTTGTTTCCCCCCTTGGTTGATCATTATGTGAGCGACACATTTCCAGGAAAGAAAGCATTGTATGTGAAAGTTCACATACAATGTTGTATGTGGATGTTCCTCCAAGGCAGAGGAGAAAAGGGAAGAAGAGAACAATGTCAAAGGGTCTTGTTATTGCATTGATTTCCCTCTTAATCTCCAAATGCACCCTTCGTATTGTATAAATGAACTACACAGACAGAGAGGGAGGGAGGGAGGGAGTATGATCATATTATTCCAAACCGGAGTGCAAAATCATAAAATCAGAACAATTAGGATTTGACATGCATTTACTAGCAGACTGACATAGAACCGGCATTTGACTGATATGGTGTAAAAGAGTTACAGAATGTGATAATCTTATATGTGTTTATGTGTTTCTAATCCACTATTCGCATTGACTGTGTAAGAAGAAAAATCTTACATCTTTAAATCTGTGTAATAATCGCCAAAGGTTGCGACTAGGTACTCAGTAACCATACCTTCAAACCAGTCTGAAATGTGAGAAAAGCCAGGAATCAGAAGCAAGTTGGTGAGAAAATCATAAGCTTCAAATAATTCTAACTGAAGTTACAAAATCATTAATAAAGTACATATGAAACAGCATGTTAACACTATACAAATGGATAGAATTGTTAATGTTCTATAGCAATTCTATAACTTCTTTGAATGTTTCAATGTGACTTTCACACTCAACATTTTAATTAGAAAAATAGAAACCACATTGGTGTGCTAGAGAAACATATATTGTGAAATCTAGGGCTGTCAGCAGCCCAGGTTGGGCTATGTCAAGCAAATCAACACTAGTTTTAAAGTCCATTGATATGCATCGATACACCATCCTCTAACGGCTCGAGCTTTTAGAGAAAGTGGTTATTTAACATGCCTCCCCAATATATTCCCCAGTATGATCTCATGCATAGTTCCACACCACACGTGTGGGGGAGTGTTACAGTCCCTTGATATACATTGATACACCATCCTCCAACGGCTTGAGCTTTTAGAGAAATTGGTTAAATCAACTAACAAAATCTTTTATTAAGCTCAAAAGACAACTCCTCATGCACAAAATGAGTCATGGAGAACATTAGGATAGTGTGCAGTTGGCATTGCAGTAGAGTAGGTAAAAAGATGAACTTTTTCCAACCTTTGCAACCTCAAGGAAACCTTTACGAGTATCCTCAAAGTTTATCTGCAAACCAAAAAAAATTCACTAAAAGTGAAAACAAAAGCATAATCAAGCACTCTGCATGCCAAAAAACTCCATGAAGTTTGTGCAAAAAGGAAAATAGAAGATGGAAGGCAACCGAAAAAAAACAAACAAAGAGAGGGATGGGGAGAGGGGGAGGGGGAGGGGGTAAAGCATGACCTGCTCGGCATACTTCTGCAGAGGAGCCTCCACAGTACTGTTGCTCAGTTCCATTGCAAGGTCAGAGCAATTCGATACAACATGACATCAGTCTGAGTTCTCACGAACAATTTGCACCTGCTCCCCCAAAATCCTAAATAAATCAACAGCAGTTGGTGTGTATAGCTTCCCATTAGTTGTTTTCTTTGGTGGTTGTACCTTATCAGCCTCTACAATATTCATGTACCACTTCTACAGAAAGCATAAGAATAGAATAGAAAACATTAAATGGAGAAGTTCAATCAAAGTGCTTTTCTTCTTCTTGTTAATTAATATCATATTCAATTCACAAGATGGTGAATAATTTACCCTTATGGTTGCTTGCATCCGTTCAACGTATGCATTCATAAGAGGATCCATTACACCACTCTCTGAACAAACTTGGGCTAAAGACTCATCGACACGAAGTCCGATCAGATTATCTTGGTATTCAACTACCCATTGCTGGTACTTGCATACAAGGAATTAGATTCTTAATGAGAAATCACATCGATGCCAGAAATACAACCTGTTTGGGTGAGGGCAGTTGATCAGATTGGATAGGATAGTCCCTGTGGAATATGATGAAACCTCGATCGTTTCGTTCATACATGAGTCAGATAGAGTTAGGAAGACTTTATTTGATGTCTCATTACCTTATTTTTCAATGGATTATTGACCAAATCCTATGCAATCTCATCATATTTGCATGAATCATAACTTATAAGTGCATTCCATGCAATCTCCTATTACAGAGTTTGGCACAAGCGTCCTTCATCACACAATGCGCAGCTTGACTGATTCTATAGTGTGCTTGTGTATATATGATTGGATTGGCAAGATGAATAGCCCAAATCTCTCTTACACATAAGATGAACATTTCTCCTCTTCAATGAAAGAATTTACGAACAGAATAGGATAATGGAAGTGACCCAGGTGCTTTGAATCTCAGGTTTACAGATGGTACCCAGGACGGACTTGGTAGAGCTACTCAAGACAACAACTCCACCTTGACATCTTCAATGCTCCAGAGACTAATCAAATACTATCTTAGTCAGATTGCTGACCTGTAAATAGATGATGATGGACACGGCTGTGAGTGGTGAAAGTCCTACCATCATGAAATGGTAGCATTTATCCAATTTACATTATTATTATTATCCATTGCACTATTTTCAAGCAATGGCCCACTAGATGAGTAGTTTGCATATGGCTGAAATAATGTAGTGCTCAATGGAAAGAAAAATTTAACTAGAAGTACTATCAGGCCACACCATTAATAACATGAAGAAAAGGAGATTTCATTTTCATTGCATAACAGGAAACTAAACTTAAGAAATACATATCGTGAACTCTCCATAGGGAGAAGATGACACCATGCTAGGGATGGGGCCACAAAAAGGGGAGGCATGAGGGCCTACTGGTCCTCAGAGTCAGGTGAAAGAGGGGGCGCTCCCTCTTTTTATACATAACACAGGACCACTTTTACTGTGCGGTAGAGCTTCTTGCCCAGCTTCTCTTTTCTCTCCATCCTTGCATCAAGTGATTGGTAGAGCTCTCGTATTTCCTGTAAGGCAAGGGGTGTCTCGTTTGCCCTTTCCTTTTCGGATTCCTCTTCCCCATGACTTTCTTCTTCTTCTTCATCGCTCTCTTCTTCTTCTTCCTCTTCAATCTCATCCCCATATTTTTCGAGCCTCGACATCTTGAGTTTCGGGCCAATATTCATATGGTTGATCATAGTTTCGTCGATGAATTTCACGGGCTCGGGGTCCCCATTGGATCCCTTAATCCCGTACTTGCCGACGAGCCTACAGATTAAGCGACCAAATGGAAGTGCTGCATTTCCCCGAGTCGATGTCACTGCCTTTACAATCTGGGTAAGCACAATGGTGGGGAGACATACTTGTGCTCCCTGGCTCACTTGGTAGAGGAGCTCGATCATGAAACGGTTGCACTCAGTCCAGTTGCTAGTCCTTGGATACAGGTTATACGTACAAATGTGGTGGAGTAGTCGATACAGGAAGAGCAGGTCGGAAGCAGCCACGCTGCTGCCACGCTTCCACTCGACCAGCTTTCCACACAGGTGCATAATTCGCTCATCCCTATCCTGTTTCTTCTTCAAAATTTTCACATTAATATGCACTTTCCCTAGAGGGGCGTCGAGGATCTTGGAGATTACTTGTATGTTAACGCGGACCGTCTGCCTGCCAAAAGGGATGTCGAACCCTAATGGGTTCATACTTGCCTTACGAATTACAGAGCAGAAGGACCTTACCAGGCCAGCATTAGAGCGGTAAGTACCATCAAACATGTGTGCCCAATCGTTGTGCAAGAGGTGGTCGAGTAACTCGAACTCGCCAAAGAACTTGTCTTCGATGGAGACCTCAAACACGACTTTTCGATTTTGAAATTTCCCTAGGTTCACCTCGGGGTGCGCGGGAGGAGCTATCTTTTCATTTTCATTGTGATTCCTCTTCGAGCGCCTCTCATGGCTTGGCCTCGCGGTGTTAGGAGCCATTGCTAGCTGCAGCTCACTCTCCCTTGGCGCGCGCCTAGCCAGGCTCGGCCCTGCCTCCTCGGGAGCCGCCCTCCTCTTTCCTATGAGGGAAATGATCAACGAAAAGGAGAAGAACGAGGTGATAGCTCCAAGAAGGGCCATTTTCTTACAAACTCAGGGTGAATGGTGTAATGGTTGAAGCTTGGATAGAGGTATTTTTGTGGACAATTTGAGGATTTGGGGACTTGAGGATTTCGAAGTTGGTAGGATTTGGGGATTTGAAGATTTCAAAATTTGTAGGATTTGGGGATTTGAGGATTTCAAAATTTATAGAAGTTGAGGATTTGAGGATTTCAAAATTTGTAGGGTTTAGGGATTCAAGGATTTCGAAATGAAAAGAGGTTGAAAGAAGAAGAGAGGATGGAAGTTGGAGTGGGAATGATGTAAGGGAGAATGAGATGAAAGGTGAAATGGAGGAAGGCTTGGGGATTCCAATTTAAGAGGGTTGAGGGAGGCAAAGAGGGTGAGAGTAGTGAGGGAAAGGAGAGATTTGATTAAGGGAGTGAGGTTTTGCAACACCCCACTCACATACTGGCTTAAAAGGGGGAGGGCCGATCGGCGATTAATCGCGGATCCCGCGATTCCGCTGCAAGTGACTATCCCGATCAGCGATTAATCGCGGATCTGGCGATTCCGTCGCAACACTGTCCCAATCGAGGATCAATCGCAGATCCCGCAATTTCGCCCCAACTCGCTATCCTGATCGGTGATCAATCGCAGTGGGTGCCACTTTGGTGACCACGGGGATCGCTCATGATGATGATGATGATGATGACGATGATGATAATGATGATGATGGTAACGGTAGTGATGATGATGATGGTCCGTTTTAAATTTTAAGTTGTTGAGATGTTTGTTTGAGGAACATTTTCATAAAAATTGAGTAAACTGGTAGATGTACCCTGGGTTGTTGGAAACTTATATTAGGCGCATCACCTATATTTGAAACCAAATCTTGGATATACCCTGACCTGACTACATGGACTACAATGCATGGACTACAATGAATCAGGCATTTCATCGAACTTGTCTTTTTTCTTGAATGCAGTGTGCAAAGCAGTTGTCTTCATTTTCATATTTCTTATCATAATATCCATTTTTTGGATAGCCTTGTCATTGAAGGATGTTCTTGAAGCGATTGACTTCCTCAACATGGAAGAGGTAGTGTGGTTTATAGAGTGGATTAAAATCACTAGGAGGAAAATTTGATATTTTTGAAAAAGGGGAAATGCTCCAAGTGACTAGCTTCCTGAATATGGATGCAAATTCTCTATTATATGAAGGAAAGGCATAGGTTTGTAGGGAAATTCTGAAGTTTTTCAAACATTTGCCGATTGGAAAAATGAGATCGAATTTTTTAAAGATCAAGCTAGTTAAAGGAAGGTGACATAAATGCCAAGTATTTTCACCATATTGCGACGCAAAGATTCCATAATTGTATCAAGGTGTCATGAATGGTGACCTTGTGCTAGAGAATAAAGAACACATTGAAGTGGTCATTGTGGAAGAGATTATTGCAAAGGCAACATGGCATACCTTAGCTTAGATGGGATAGAGATTAGTTGCCTTTCCCATGAAAATAAGTTGTGGTTTGGAAGGTAAGGTGAAATGTAGTGTTTGACTTTAAAAAGGATTAAGAGCCAAGTTTGGATGTTGTCACAGTTGCCTTTAAACAAGAGAAATGGGAGTTCAATAAAGGTGATTTGATGAAGGTTTTCAAATCCAAAAGATGCCTCATTCATATTGCTGGTAGGTGATTAGGTTAAGAGCATAGGTAGCATGTAGAGAAACAAGTATCTGCAAATTTGTTTTCTAGTACACTATGACAATAGTTGTGCAATTTCAAATACCAGCTTCCAGATTGAGCAACTTGGACTACATAAATGATTGAGGGAACACATAGCATGGGAAATAGGAATTGTAGGCACTTGTGAGCAGAAATGAGCAGAAATGAATCAGGCATTTCATCGAACACATGGACTACAATGCATTTCATAAAACATATCTTTTGCAAATCATTTCATATAAACAGCACAACAAGTTCTTAAGCATAGATCGCAACCCGTGATCATTATCTGGGCCCTCAGGGTCGATAAAACGGTAACCTAGGGTTAATAGTCGGCAGTTTCGAAGTAGGAGTTTGACACAGGGCGTAAGGATCTGTACAATAGACGTAGTCTATTAACAATTGTGAAAAAAAAGGGCTTCAATAGTCTAGGTTTTTGGGTCGAGAGTCGGATCTCACCTGTTTGTGGTCCTACGGAACCCAAAAGGAGTCTCGGTCGTGGCACGAAGTCTTCCCAAGGAAAAGGAGATCAATGTTCCTTAGTTGGATCCCACTTCTCCGATCTTCCTCTTCTCTTCTCCTTATTTCCCCTTTTGAAATGCCCTAGAAAAAAATAGAAAATTCGTGCAAGGTAGAGAGGTGTGAGGAAATGGGGTTATATATAACTCCAGTTTTGATGTAAATGGCCTTAGTGGCACTTGTACTCCCATACTAACCTTATATGGGTCATTTTTGGTTAGTAAGGTTACGAGGAGAGGCTCACAAGGCTCACAAGGTAATCCGTGCCTAGGGCTAAGGATTCTAATAATAGATAAGCCAAGGTACATTGCGGGCCAGTGATCAGGCTCAAAAAATCACCGGGATGACCATGAAATGCATGGAAATGATCGTGAAGTGAAGGGAATTGACCGTGAAATGCATGGAAATGACTGTGAATCAACATGGAATCGCCGGGAATGACTGTTAAATGCATGGAAATGATTGTGAAGTGAAGTGAATTGACCATGAAATGCGTGGAAGTGGAAATGACCATGAAGTGAAGGGAAATGACCGTGAATTGCATGGAAATGACCGTGAATCAACACGGAATCACCGGAAATGACCGTGAAAGGCATGGAAATGACCGTGAAGTGAAACGAATTGACCGTCAAATGCGTGGAAATGACCGTGAAGTGAAGGGAATTGACCTTGAAATGCACGGAAATGACCGTGAATCCAAACGGAATTGCCGGGATTGACCGTGAAATGAATGGAAATGACCGTAACACTGGCATTTTGTAATTCATTTTTGGTGGGCCCCACACTCATGAAATTCATTTTTGGTGGGCCCCACACTCAATGTATAAGATTTTGGTGGGTCCCACACTAACCCCTAACACTGGCATTATGTAATGATCTTATGGAAATTACGCCAAATCCTACAACACTGGTTTCAAAAGGATATTCATCCTACAACACGAGTACCCAAACCCACTAGAGACAAGACTCCAACAATGATTCAATATCCAATGGGCTACCAGATGCAACATGGTATTCAAGCTACTTTTGGGTGCACCAGGGAATAGCCTCAAGACAAATTGGAAATTGAGCAGGCCAAACTGGAAATTGAGTGAGCCAAACTGGAAATTGAGCGGGACAAACTGGAAATTGAGCAAGCCAAACTCGAAATTGAGTAGGCCAAACTCGAAATTGAGCAGGCCAAACTCGAAATTGAGCGGGCCAAACTCGAAATTGAGCGGGACAAACTCGAAATTGAGCGAGCCAAACTGGAAATTGAGCGGGACAAACTGGATTTGAAATCCTCTTATTGTGTTTGGCACCTTGGATTCAGAATCCCCCGTAATCCAAAAGTACCTATGCATAGTATATTTACAGGGCTTTGAATTTAATTACTTAATCAACTTTAATATCTCTAATTAGTGTATGAAGTAATGTTTGACACAATGGTTGTAATAAGCTCGTTGAAATATATACTTTGCCCGAAAATGAAGAAATTCCAAGTCTCGGATGGGCCACACACACAAGACCACATCCGAGTCACTAACCGACGATTTTTAACCGTTGATTTATATGGACGATGTTTGGACGATGCAAATCATCGGATCAAATACTAATTATAGTGATGCAATTGATAATATGATTGTTTTGGGATATCATAAATGGGTCATGTGCCTAATAGATTAATAGCCTTGTGGCACATGCAACTCTTAGTAGGATTTTAGATGTAATCCAAGCTTTCAAACCCCCTCTTTGAGAGGATTTGAAACCCCCAGCTACTTTATGGTGCCTAACATACTAGGGGATTTGAAATCCCCCATCCCCAATACACACACACACACACAAAATTCCATGGTGCAAATGACCCCTTAGTGATGTAGGTATGGGAGGGATGTCATGTAAAGAGTCATTCATGTCTAGGTAGTTTTGTAGGTATGGGTCACATGTCATGTAACTAAGTTGTTGTGTGGTTGAGTTATTTATTTATGATTGAGCAGTGAAGAAAAACAATCGAATCCCTTTTATCCCTTTTATGAAATTATTGGAGGCCGATTCTCCTTCAATTGAACCAACCTCTGTTTTTTTCTTTATTTTTTCACATTTCCACCTAAAAGGAAGAAAGGTCATACTAAAGTGGTATTAGAGCCACCTTCGACAATGGCTGACCCTTGAGTTGATGAGTAGAAGGCTGAGATTGGACTTCTATAGGAATCATCAACCAAACAGGAGTTATTGCTAGTTGACATTCTACGGAAGTTGACGGCCATAGAAATCAAGTATTACCATCTTGCAACTTCTCTCCAGAAAGTTAGGAGTAAGAGTTCTGAAGGACATTCCTATCAATGTTGTCAAAAGTGATCGCATAATCACATATTAGCAAACTGGAAATTGAGCGGGACAAATTGGAAATTGAGCGAGACAAACTGAAGATATAGTGGGACAAAGTATAAAGTTCATTTCATCATCCACCAAAATTACAAAGTATGCTATACATCCACTCATGCACTACCAGTAAATATGCAGAAAATTTCCAAGTATGTGCATTTCAGTCCGAGTTCTTTCTCTAATCACGATAGCCTTGAGAGGGTTGATCCATGGGATGGGTTGATTGCAAAAGGGCTGATTAAAACTATATTGGGTTATCTTGCTGGCCAGCATAATGATTTCAGTACCAGCAAGATAACCCAATATAGTTTTAATTAACCCTTTTGCAGTCAACCCATCCCTCGTATCAATCCTCCCAAGGCCATCATGATTAGAGAAGGAACTCGAATTGAAATGCACAGACATGAAAATTTTCTGCACTCCAAGATTACTGTAAACCTCATACAATGTATATTCAACAATGAAATTAATACTCCGTATAATACAACATCTTTCCAAAATTCCTCCCATGCCCTGGACAAATATCATCTGTGGACTAGATACAAGCAATCATATGCTATTGACTCCCTCCAATCGGCGGTGAATTTTTGCATGTCTGTTCCCGCCAAGGTGAGACTGCTACACAAAATGTCGATGAATTTCATTACGAATATGCCGCAGTCATAACCATTGTATTGCTTCACCGCAGATTCATCCACTCTGGTGGTCCACTTCTTCCCTTCAAGCGCAGTGCTGTCTCCAGTGGCATGGAAGAGAATGGGGAGTGCATCAGTCATGTTCTTCATCTATTGCTTGTACTTCAACATTACATTTGTGCATAAGCTATCCACAACAACGATTTCTCTTACTCTAGGATAGATGAGCAGTAAAAACTAATGTGAATTTTCATGATTTATGGGTGCATAGACCTGTCCATGATTCACAAAATAATATATTAGTCAAAACATGATAGAACACATAACAGTAAGAGATAATGTTCTGTGACGAGTGCATTACCCGTTCATAACACCAAATCGCATTGGCGTATGGTTTATCTCGCTGTTTGGCAATTGCATAGGCCGTGGTTAGCTAACTTATTAGTGAGGCCCGTTCTGATGCCGATTTGGAGGCCCCGTATGCTATCAAAATCAATAAACACCCCTCAAGGCTTTGCTGTTACAAACATGATCAAAGTTCAATACATGAAAGAAAATAAAATCTTTAAACAGATTAAGGATTGGCGAAATAAACAGTTACCATAAAATACATAGGACAAAACTTGCAATCTTGATGATATGTTATTGAAAGGTCGTTATGCCTTTTCTCAAGGAACTCGATGTATGTGTCGATAGCCTAATTAATAGGATAGTACAATTTAGTCATAAATTAATATAGTAAATAATTATATGTCAATCAATGCATATAGAGAATAAATTAGTAATGCTTACCTCGCTATCAACCCACGCATCCTTCATCCATATCGTACTGAACCATTTCCATACTGGCATGTCCTTGTTTGCTTCACACTAGTCGTCTACCTCTTTCACCTCCTGCGCGGATAGTACTCTAAAAGGATCCATATGTAGAGGAAATAGTATCAGAGAAGTAGCAAAAGTGGTTACTTGCTTGGGTTTGGGAACCACCCCATGGGTTGTATCGAATGCAGACAGGGACAAGTACGGAGACATCTTGTAATATGGCGGCTTCGGTATCCTTTTAGTTCTTCTTTCATAAACGGGATGAGAAGTGGATGCATTCAATACATTATATTTGGCATTACTATACGATTGCACATCTAGATCCCCATGTCTAAGTTCTTTATCGTCAATATCATTTACTTCCCCTCTCTTCCTCAACTCCTCACCCTCCTCCTCCATCACAAAACATCCCTTCTATGTACAACTACCTTCCTTCTCCTTATTAAACTCCTCCCTCTCATTCGCTAACTTTTTCTTCTCCGTGAAAAACAAATCCTTCTCCCTCTTCAATTGTTCTTTCTGTTTCAGTATCGTCCCCCTCTCATCAAACATTGCTTCTTTCTTCCTTATCTCTTCCCTCTCTTTTCTCAATTCGTCCCTCTCCTTCTTCAATTCCTCTCTCTCAATCTGAAATTCCTCTATAAAAATAACATTCTTCATAATACCCACCCTCGGTCCCCTCTCCCTTCACACCTTTCTCGTCGTTATCATCTGACTCGTCATCCTCTTCATCATCAATCTCATTACCCTCCTCATCATCTTCTTGGGTCTCAGTGAACTGCAAAATGTATAGATGGATATGTCAGAGTAAGGATAACTTTATAATGGAAGATAAAATATAGTTCATTTTTCATAACATCTCACTTGGAAACTGTCACGCACCGAGCGAACGACATCCGTTTCCCATTCTCGTAGCGTTGGTTCTAATTTCATTACTACTAATGTCTGCAAAAGAACAAAGAGTAATGTTAAATATAAAAGCGTATACGTCAAGTTAAACAAAGTAAATGTGACATATATATAAACTTACAGCTCTACTCTTGAAAATAGCATGTATTCTCTTGTACCTCCAACCCTTCCAGCCTCGATATTGAATGAAGCGTGGAATTTGATAGGGAACATATGAAACAACACACTCTTGTAGGGCCGGTAATATCTCTACTGCCCATACCTGTTAGAATAAAATTGCACCAGGTTAAAAATCCAAAATTAAGTATAGAGGAAAAACATATAGAAAATAAAATGTGTTCTTACTTATAGAGGAAGGACGCAACCATATACAGTATACCGAGGGGAACTTGATGCGGCAATGGCAGATTCAGTTCCTTGCGACATTGTATTGTATCCCAAACTACCCTAGAAATACCTATAGAAATCATCTAGCGAGTCCACCAGGTGAATATAATCCATGTTGCACCTAGTTTTCGGTTCGGTTCCCCTAAGAAAGTACTCTACAACTAGAAGTATGACAGCCTTCACGACATCCTCATGCTTATTGGTGTCAACTAATCTCTCAAACACGTCCATTAGGTGCTTCTTTAATATTAGATATTCTTTGAAGTATTTGTCTCTTAATATACTCGTAGTGCCAGAAATCTTTGGTACAGTAAGATCTCTAGTCTTAAGACCAATAATGAGGGCGAAGTCCATCTCGGTAAACTACAATCGCCTCCCCCTGATGTCAAATACTAGATCACCTTTGTATATTACAGAAAGAAGGTGAAATAGAGCCCCTATAAATCTAAAGGATGTAATATGCAATAAAAATGAGAAAGGGGATTACCTAAACAAATTTAGCCCACTATCGTGCTTCTCCACTCCACCCTTCACCTTGTCAAACCACCATATCAGTGTACACCTAGATGTTGGGTTGAAGATTACGATAGAATATTCGTCACCTGTAGAGATGAATTGAAAAACATATCAAACATAAAATTCACAAGATAAACATAGTGGACAAAATCAGACATAATTGAAAACAATGTATGTATGATCTTATGAATAGGTTTGATAACAAACAAACAAGTTATCCCAATGACCATGTTATCCATGTTAAACAATGACCACGGTGATGTATTATTGACATCCTTATACATTGGTGATCTAATCTTCACAGACAATAATAGTGTTATGGTTGATGAGTTTATAAAGGCTACTTTGTAAAATTGAAATGACAAATATGAGTCTTGTGACATATTATCTTGAATCAAGATAAATTAAATAGATGGAGTAATTTTTACATTTGAGAACACGTATATTCATGAAACTCTAAAAATCTTTAAGATGAAAAATTCTAAATTAGTGTGCATACTCATGGAAATTACATTGAAATTGAGTAACGACAAGAAAAACAATCTAATAGATCCTAAAGGGCTTCAAGTTGTCGATTACAAGTTTTAAAACTTGACTCATACTAGCCTAAACATCTTGTATATTGTGAAATTACTTAACTACCACATAAAATTTCTAAGTTAGATTCATCTACAAGTAGGGAAAAAGATTTTGCATCATTTGAAAGGTATACTTGATCATGATATTTATATGTATGATAAAGAATATAGACTCTTTTTTTGTTCACAAATAGTGATTAGGTAGGCCAATTTATATAAGCTACTTATTCTATGTTCGAAGTGGTTCATTTACATAATTCTTAAAAAAAAGTAAGATGTGATAACAAACAAACATGACTGTTGGGCCCACTATGGTTTCAACGGTGGAAATCATTATGCCCACTGTTTCTCGTGGTATGATCCACTTGATCTTTTGATATGCTTTAATTTGGGGCTAAACCGCTTAAATTAGATGGAAAAATGGATGGACGGCGTGGATATACTACGGGCCAAACTGAAAATTAAGCAGGCTAAACTGGAAATTGAGCAGGACAAGCTAAAAATTGAGAGGGCCAAACTGGAAATTGAGTGGAACAAACTGGAAATTGAGCGGGACAAACTGAAAATTGAGCGGGCCAAACTGGAAATTGAGGGGGACAAACTGGAAATTGAGAGGGCCAAACTGGAAATTGAGCGCGACAAACTGGAAATTGAGCAGGACAAACTAGAAATTGAGCAGGCCAAACTGGAAATTAAGCGGGACAAACTGAAAATTGAGCGGGACAAACTGCGAATTGAGGGGGACAAACTGAAAATTGAGCGAGATAAACTGAAAATTGAGCAGGCCAAACTGGAAATTGAGCGAGACAAACTGAAAATATAGTGGGACAAAGTATAAAGTTCATTTCATCATCCACCAAAATTACAAAGTATGCTATACATCCACCCATGCACCTCCGGCAAATATGAAATTGAGTGGGGCAAACTAGAAAAAATTAGCGGGGCAAACATGAAATTGAGTGGGGCAAACATGAAATCAGTGGGGCAAACTAGAAAATCATTATGCCCACTGTTTCCCGTGGTATGATCCACTTGATATTTTGATATGCTTCAATTTGGGCTCAACCCCTTAAATTAGATGGAAACATGGATGAACGACGTGGATATACTACATGAAACAGATTGGCTACTCCCCCTGCCACCAGCCAATGGCTGGTGTTCGGTGCTCTGTGGGCCCCATCATGATGTATGTGTTTCAACCATGCCGTCCATCTATTTTTATATATCATTTTATGATATTAAACAAAAAATGAGGTATATCCTGATCTCAATTGGACCACATTACAGGAAACAGTGTTTAATGAACATCGACCATTAAAAACTTTTTGGTGGCCATAAAAAGTATTGGATCAAGATGATCTTTGTTTTTAGCCTTCATCTGGGTCTTTATGACGTAATAAACAGATTAGATTTCAGATAAACAGTACAGTGGGCCTCAGGAGGATTTAAATGATGGATATCTAATCACTATTGTTTTCTTGTATTGTGGTACTTCTAAGATTTATATCCCTCTTATTTTTAGGATAAAGCCCTAAAATGAACTTTAAAAATGGATGAATAAAATAGATGAAACACATACATCATGGTGTTAGGGGGAGTAGCTAGTCCATTTCCTATACTTGATACATTCAATGTGGGCCCAACTGAGTTTAAAATAATACCTGTGGTGCTGCTTTCTTCACTGGACCAACCAGTTTTAGAAGAAGACAGAAATATTGATAAGGGGAGCCCACAAAAAAGGTTTTTTTGGTCTTTCTGATGGGGTGAGGAAAGGGGGCGAAAGCAATGGCATTGAAGTAGTAGTGGAAAGGGAGAGGAAAAGCAAACAGTTGAAAGGGAGAGGAAAAGCCACGGCACTGAAAAGGAGGGGTATTTTCGTCCTGGAATTTGGTATGCGCATGTGCAGGTCTAAGTTGCAAAACAAAGTTTGTATTGTTTCATAAAAACAGCTGGATAAAAGGTGGGGTCCAGTCCTAAATTTCTCGGACAATTAACGTGCGTGAAATCCAACAGATAGGTGATCTCTTTTTGGACTTTATTTTAAAAAAATATAATAATAAAATAAGCTTATTTAACACTCTCATGGCCCGACTAATAAAAAATTATATTTAAAAATTCTAAATTTACATGGCATGGCCAACCTGAAATTTGGAATAATGTAATTTTTGGTTAATCCTTTCATCCTAAAGGGTTGCATCAGATGAATGGATTAGATGGCATTTAAACATCATGATGGCCACACACAAAACTAATGACGGGCATGACATCCCAACTTTTTCTATGATGCGCCGACCTTAGTTTTTTATGATCATGATTTCTTTTTCTTTTTCTTTTTTTCTTTTTTTTTTTTTTGGTTCCAGCGCGAAGATGAGGCATAGTATCTCATGGACGGTGTGGATATCATAAAAGTTACATCCACGTGATGATCGGTCGGGGAAAGTTTCCTAGTGGAGGTGCATACGAGATACGCTAACTCTGATAATTTGAAATGGCACCACTACCTGTACCAGACTCCTGGTATAGTTTACCACCGTTTAAAATTTAAGCGGATTGCCGTCACAGGGATATCCTCCGGCATGAAGTGGCCCAAGCTCTGTGGGGCCACCATGATGTAAGTATTTTATCCACCCCATCCATCCGTTTTTCCTGCTCATTCTAGAGCATGTGCCCAAAAATGATGTAGATCAAACGCTCAAATGGACCACACCATGGAGAACAGTGGAAATTGAATGCCTACTGTTGAAAACATCCTAAGCTCACCGTGGTGTTTGATATGCCGTCCAACCTGTTTATACGATCAAACAGACCTAGATGAAGGAAAAACACAAATATAAGCTTGATCCAAATCTTTCGTAGCCCCCATGAAGTTTTTAGAGCTTTGGAGCTGCATAATTTTTGATTTCTTGCCCTAAAAAGAGGAGGAAAAACGGTTGGACGGCCTGGATAAAACACATATGTCACTCTAAGTCTGGCATAGATTGGGCCACGTCATGTCACAAGGATATCCCTAGAGCCGGTGACAATCACTTCCCATTAAAATATTGGCAACTTTCAACGTACACATGGCATGATTGTATATGAACCCCCTCTAATCCAAAAGTAGCTATGCCTGGTATATTTAAAGGGATTTGAATTTAATTATTAAATCAACTTTAATATCTCTAATTAGTGTATGTATGCAATGCTTGACACAGTGGTTGTAATAAGCTCCTTAAATTATATACTTTACCCGAAAATGATGAAATTCCCAGTATCGGATAGGCCACAAGCACAAGATCACGTCCCGAGTGACTAACCAATTATTTTTAATCATTGATTTACATGGACAATATTCCAATGGTGCATATTATCATATTAAAGTAATTATGATGCAATTGATAATCTAATTGTTTTGGGATATCATCAGTGGGCCATGTGCCCAATAGATTAATAGTTTACTGACACACATGTTACACATGCAACTCTTGGAAGGATTTTAGATGTAATCCAAGCTTTCATGGCGGATTTGAAACCCCTAGGGTTTAAAACCCCAAGTTACTTTATGGCCTGAAACATTCTAAGGGATTTGAAATCCCCCCGAATCCATAGTGCCAAACGACCATTAAGGATCTGTTTGGGAGCATGGATTTGTAAATCCCTGGATTTGAAACCCTCCAATTGTGTTTGGTGCCCTGGATTCAAAATCAACTTTAATCCAAAAGTAGCTATGCATGGTATACTTACAGGGGTTTGAACTTAATTACTAAATCAATTTTAATATCTTTAATTAGTGAACATATGTAATGTTTGACACAATGGTTGTTATAAGCTTACTGAAATATACACTTTGCCAGAAAATGATGAAATTCCAAGTCTTGGATGGGCCATAAGCACAAGATCATGTTTGAGTGACTAACCAATGATTTTTAACTGTTGATTTACATAGACAATGTTTGGACATCGTTGATCATCATATTAGAGTAATTATAGTGATGCAATTGATAATTGTTTTGGGATTTCATTAGTGGGCAATGTGCCTAATAGATTAATAGTCTAGTGGCACACATGTTACACATCCAACTTTTGGATGGATTTTAGATGTAATCGAAGCTTTCACGGTGGATTTGAAACCCCCGGTTACTTTATGGTGCCAAACAACTAGGGGATTTGAAATCCCCCCAAATCTATGGTGCCAAATGACCCCTAAGGCTTACAATGATGTTTATTTGTCATCAAACCTATACATGAGGTCACACAAACATGAATGAAGGGAAAACACAAATATTAGTTTCTTACATAACTTTGCTGAAAACTTGGGGCTTCAGATTAATCTTTAAAAGAGTGAGTTAATTATCTTTGGCTCATGTACCTGCAATGATGAAATTAAAACTATCCTTGGGATGAACGAAGGTCAACTCCCTATAAGATATTTGGGAGTTCCTTTGGTCTCTATCAGACTTCGTATCTCGGACGATCAACAATAGCTTGATAGCCCTAATAAAAAGCTTGGTGGCTGGAGGGTGTCCATCCTTTCCTTTGCAGGTAGGTTGGAGCTAATCAACTCCACTCTTTCTTCCCTTCGTATATTTTGGTCCCACACCTTTTTACTACCTAAAACTTACTATAACATTATTAATAGGCACATTAGGGATTTTCTTTGTGGCTATTCTTCATTTTATATTATCAGTTGGGGGCAGATCTGCAATCCCAAAAGTGAGGGTGGCCTGGGCATAATCCCCTTAGATGTCTCTGTCAAAGCCTACCTTATTGAATAAATTTGGAAAATTATCTGCAAAGAGAAAAACCTTTGGGTCAAATGGGTCCATGAGAAATACATTGGTAATAAAACTATATGGAGCATACATGTATCGTCCAATGCTTCCTAGACCTGGTGCAACATTCTTAGCGTTCATGATATTGTTAAGCCCCACATTAGATTTTTTTTTTGTGGGGAATGGGCAATCCACGGACTTCTGGTTTGACCCTTGGCTAGGAGACCCTAGCCTTTTTTACTGCTTAGGCATGGAGGCCATTCAAGATTTGGGGCTAGGAACTAACTTCATGGTTAGTCGCCTAATCCAAGATATTAAGTGGCAATTTCCCTATCCTAATTCTCCTGCCTTGGCAAACCCTTTTAAGGACATAAAATCATACCATATTCTCCCAATGCAAGATGAAGTCGTTTGGACCTTGTCCCCAAATGGTGCCCTTAATTTTGTTTCATTTTTGAAAGCCTACAGATCTACTAGCCTCAACCCGCCTTGGAGTGATCTTACATGGTTCAGTGATTATATTCCTGAACACTCTATTACAGCTTGGATGCCTTCTTTGAGAAGCTCAAAATAAAATATTTCTTCTTTTCTCTTAGTATTATTAAATCCATCTTGTGCTCTTTGTTAGCATGATATTAAATCCACTAATCATTTATTTTTCTCGAGTAGATTTACAGTTGGATATGGACAAGCTGTATTCTAAACTCTTTATCACCTTTATCCACTAGCCTTCGCTTCTCCCATCTATTTCTTATTTAGTGCAGAATGCTAATAGCTATGTTTTTTTCCTTTCATGATAGGCAATCCAAGTCGTTTATATGAAGGGAAATTTTCTACTATGATTACCTACGAACTTTCCTCACTCGATGAACACCAAAATCAACATTTAAGTGGTTAATTTGTCAATTGGGTCACTTTTGCAATGATGTAAGGGCTAAAATTCGACGTGTATGGTTAATTTATGATACATAGTCACAGTATAAAATTTCTCATCAAAGGAATCATGAGAGCTATGTGATCTAAAATTCAAGGATCTAGGTTTATGGCATTTTCGTAATTATTGTTAATCTGAGAGTTTTTGAAAATCTAATGATTCTACATGGTTATAAGCACGGTTCTAAGCAATTATTACAAAATTACTCATATCTAAATCATTATAAATAAATATGTATTCACTAAGTAAGTTAAGCTTATCATTAATTAAGAAAAAATACATATATCAAACAATAGGATTAACCTGGGCTAAACACAAATAACATCTGAGATGTTACAACTAGTCATATTCAGGTTAGAGAATATATGTAAGCTTAGGGTAGGCTAAATTGGTGACATACACATGCTTATACTAAATTAAATTTCACAGTAACACTCGAGAACTTTCAATACTCGAGTATTGAAAAGTTCAGGGTGTTACAATCCACCCCTTTTAAACAAAATTTCGTCCTCGAAATTTAATTACTTCTACTATATATACTAATTCATTATGTTTAAGTTTCCACCGCATTCCTTGTGAGGTAGATATATATGTCTAGCCGTATATAAGTGTGTATAATTGGCTACACAAAATTCGTGCACTACAATCTACCCCCTTAAATGAAAATCTCGACCCCCAGATTTATGTGTATCTCTATTGCCAACATCACAGTTAAATGTATCTCAATGGTGTATTATTTTTTCAATGAATTTATCCAATACCTAAATTTCTGATCTCCATTTGAATTCAAACTTGGGCTTCAATGTAACTAAGGGTTGTTTCAGTAATCCAACAGGATTGGAAGCCTACCAAAAATCATTAATAATTCTCATATTTTACTATAATTCTGATCTTATATTAGTGACTACTTCCTAGTTTGAAAATCTATTTCGATCTATCGGTCATCGGATTTCTCTTAAATTTTGTGGAGTTGTCCAGGGGTATGTATGTAACCTCTAGAAAATTTTTTAAATTGTTTGAACTTTTTTTTTGTCGGTTTAAATCATGAACTCTAATCCATCCTAGATTTTCAGACCTACTAGTGAAACCTCATGGATAAATTGGATAGTTCTATTTTCAGCCATTCCACATGTTGGTGTTTGGTGAAAACGTCTTTCTAGGCCTAGAAAGGATCTCAGAATCTCAAAATTTTAATTTGTCATAATTTTTCCTTGGGTAAGTTATAAGAGATTCTTCGGTTTAGTCTACAATTCAAAATAATGAGAATTTGTTCAGGTGATGATTAATATGTAAGGGAGAATTCTAATGCTAGTGATATAACCCTTATGTGTATATTTATTTTATTTTATTTTATAGAATTTCACACATTAGTTCTCCCACTATTTAGAGTATTTTTTTTCTATTTTTTGTGTTTAGAGCAACACGGAAAAACGGTTATAGTATGGTTAATCCTGATACACTGAACTCTTGCCTGGCTAGGGCGGTGAGTTCCTTGGTATCATCATCCATTTCGGATGAGTCTTAAACTTCTACTTGATCAGGGCATTGAGTTCATCGGTAAGTGCTCGAGATTTGGTATTTGTATCAAACTGTTTATACCTTACTTGAATATGGTTCCGTAAGTCCGTGGTCCCGATCGTTTTATATCCTTGGGGAATATTATGTAACTTTTCATTCCACCATAAAAGTACATTAGGTTTTATAAAGGATATGCCCAAATGGTCCATCCCTTGTTGAACCCAAGCTTTAGTGTTATCATTTATGTGAAAAGCTATAAGTTCTCAAAAATATTTTATTTTAATAGCCCTTTCACGCCCAGAATTTTAATTTCTAAAACATATATATGAACTATCCAAAATTTAAAAATTCGGTTCCTGACTTATTTCTTAGACACCAGAAAAATTTTTGAAGTAAAATTCTATAGTTTGGTCGAGTGTTTCATCCCTGTAAGTTGTAAAAAAGGCTTGTTGTCTAGCAGCATATTTTGTAAAAAATTGTTACTATTTTATTTTTATAGAATTATTTACAAATTAAATTGAGCTGAAATTTTAGAAGGAGGTTTCTAAAGACCTAATGAGCTATCATAAAATTTTTAAAATTTTTCGATAAGTACACCTATTGAAACCAATGGAGGTTTCCTAATGTCTCAGTTTTTTGCCAAAACGACCAAAAATTTTGGAAAATTTGGAAAATCTCCAATTTCAGTTTAGGGAACTTGTTTTTCTTGCTTGGAACTTCATTTAAGGACAAAATTCAATGTACAATAAATTTATTTATGATTTTGGAAATTTATTCTAAATGTACCTATATTCATTCTCTAAATTCCATGTCTAACTTAACAATTTCAATTAGGAACTTAAATATGGGTTTCTTAATTCCTCAACTTCATAGTTCCTTTACAAATTCACCTAAATATAGGTATCTAATTCATGATCCTATCGTAGTCGCTTAAAGCTTATGATGGTTCACGCCCTCATGCCCTCAAGCCTAGTTAGTCTCATTCTCATACTCTGATACCAAATGTAATGCATTGAGTTTTCGCAGCCCGAGTACATACTCGTGCCTGAGAATTCCGGGTGTTAGTGAAATAAATGAATGAATACTTCATAGTTGCACTTTATTTTTTTCTTTTTCAGACCATATTAATGAATGTACCAATTCATGAGAATAAAACCAAGCATATTATAAATCTTATTCCATTTAAATACAAAAGTTCAATTAATCATTTAATGATCACTAAGGTGGGAGCTTATTACAAATATCCAAATTCGCAGTATGAAATATAAATAAAGCTAAATTAAAATGAATGCATCGATAACATAATCCCACATCACTCGTAGTCTTTTATAGGGAGATCATGCATCGCCCATATCTTCAACCTGTGCATCACATGCATCATATATATGGTTGGAGAGTGTTCTCTTGTACCCCAAGTGTAGGGTTGCGATGTAGTAATAATCTTAGTGAGACCGAGGTCAAACTCACAAGGACTATATATGGAAATGATTTTTTGAACTATTTAGAATTAGAACTAGTGGTATAACTAAAATATGGAAATTGTACGAATGTGTTTATGAAGTGAAATATTGATTTAAAGTTTTAGAGCGCCCAGGGTCCACTTGCAGTCAATCTTAATGTAATTTAACTTGATTTAATGGAAGTTAACACAGTTGGAATCGAAGTCATAATCTATCCAGCTGGATAATGGAGCGGTTAAAGCGTAATTAGTATTCAAACAAAATTTGAACATTCATAAATTTGGTTTCTACAAATCCGTCTTGCTGCAATGAATTATAAGGGATTCAAAGCGTCCACTATGCCTGTAGTTAATGGAAAATCAAAGAATCTTACCAATTACACAATCACATAAAGGAGAAGAGAGCATTCAAAGAATTCCTAAGCATCCCCGTGTCAAGAGTCGATGATTGATCAAATTGAAATTAAAAATACTTTTTCATTCAACCCAAAATTCATGAATTGTTCAACATATAAATCTCAAATCTTGAATTAAAGCAAAATAAACATTAAAACAACTACAAGCTTAACCTCTTAGCTCTAACTAAGAGATTCGGCCAACCAAATACATGATTAAACTCAAACTCTCAAATAAAAATATGAAAATTACTCAAACCGACGGATTGAAGAGGAGGAAAAGCTCCTTGCGTCTCCACACCTTGCTGCTGTCTCTCCTCTTATCACGGCCCAAACTCGGAAACCGGGCTCACGAAATTTTCGATCACCGAATCCGGTGTCGACAGCCTCCATAGTAACCCATTCTCAGCTCCCAGCGCCCATACACTAGATTCCGATCCTGGGATCCCACAAGGAGGATTTTTTTTTGTACGTTTATCTCATAAGAAGCATAACCATAAGTATAACTCAGATGCAAACGACAACATCACCACATATCCACTATAATTAAAGACTTTAAGTACAATGCATAAAGGGAAATACAATATCGATACCAAGTCTCCAGAAATATCACCACAAGCTCAGCCGCACACTCCTGCCTTAGCTCGGCTGCATCCTATCGTCACCGTCCTATCGTCACCTTTACTCATCTATCGTGCATAAGCTTATAAAAAGCTTAGAGGGTGGTGTACGTGTGTGAGCAACGCAGGTGCCAAGTATACAATACAATTCCATAAATCATACAATGTCAGAAATACTAGCAAGTCCATAAATTATACGGTATCAGAGTAAGCAGAAATACTGACAAGTCCATGAGTCATATAATATCAGAGTATGCAGAATTACTGACAAGTCCATAAGTCATACAATATCAGAGTATGCAAAATTACTGACAAGTCCATGAGTCCTATAATATCAGAGTATACAGAATTACTGATAAGTCCATGAGCCATATAATATTAGAGTATACAGAATTATTGACAAGTTCATGAGTCATATAATATCAGAGTATGTTGTGTAGATCAGCTATGCCATGCGAGATCGTAGTAAACCAAATACCATATACTGGGGATGCGATGCAATAAGCTGTGCGAAGGAAATGATCAAGATAGAGTGTGAAGTCGGAATGATAGTACGTAGTATCGTAGGCTGTGGGGTCCATCATAAGGGACTTTTATCCAAACTAGTCTCATACCTAAATTTGGATAGCTAGACTCAATGTGGTAAACTCCTGATCTCAGGTTGGTCACGCACCCCAACCAAAATCCTGGCCATTATGAAGGTACACATAAAAAATTAGTTGTGTACCACCAACCCGAGTGGGTAGTGAAAGAAAGAATGAATGAGTATGTAATTTCTACTCAGTAAGTCCACATATCAGTACAGTTCCTCTCTGGATATCACCAGAGTCTAGTACACTCTAGCCAGCTTACGGCCCCTATCTGAGCGCACAACTGGGTAAGTGGAAGAGACTTCACTATCCACCTGCTAATATCGGGCCTGGCTCGTTGATAGCGGACCCATTCCTCAAGCTGGTTAAACTTAACCTAGACATTGCCCCCTCACTGAGGTAGGTAAGGTCACACCTCCTTCCAACCGAGCACAACACAGTGGGAGACGCGATATATTGGTATACGGCCCTCGTGCGCTCATACACAACTCGATCTTAACGTTGGAGCATCCCCTGGCCACGGGAGTTTAGGGACTTTCACCCACGGACATCCAACTTGTCCATATGCTAGAACCAAATATTTTTGGTGTCCCATCTGGCTGTCTACGATATGTCTGTGGAGGCCACGACCCTGATGTCGCTAAGGCGTACAGTGGTCATATCACAAAATGTGAGATGCACGAGTCATACCATCCAGTCATGCATTAAACCTGCACATACCATGTGCTCATATGCGACAACTCCACCTCTCAGGGAGTCCCATAAACAATCAGCTCAATGGCACATGCTATGCTCAATCACTCCTCATAACAAGCATGCGAATGATGTGTATTGGCATATATCATGAAGTATACTAAGCATGATCATAATCACATACAAGATAATGGGTCAGTATAAGACGGCCCATGGCCCGTATAAATGAATGGGTGGTGTGCACATAATCACCTACACATGGTGGGCCTCACACCATCACAATTAGGCCTCACGATATAATGGGTCTCACGCATATAATGGTCCTCACACATATGATGGGCCTCATACAATCACGACAAGTCTCATATAATCACAATGAGCCTTATATAATCGCAATGGACCTCATGTAATCACAATGGGTCTCATACAAGCACACAATGAGCCTCATATAATCAAAATGAGCCTCATATAATCGCAATGGGCCTCATATAATCGCAATGGGCCTCATACAATCACGATGGGCCTCATAAAATCACAATGGGCTTCATATAATCTCAATGAGCCTCATACAATCACACAATGAGCCTCATACAATCGCGATGGGACTCATATAATCACGATGAGTCTCATATAATCGCAATGGGCATCATATAATCACAATGAACCTCATACAATCATGTAATGGGCCTCATATAATCACGATGGGCCTCAAATAATCACAATGAGCCTCATATAATCGCAATGTTATGCTAACACATACTCAGTGCGTATACTAACATATTCATAATCGATAATCAGCCTATATATATATACATATATATATATATATATGGCAGGGTTTATAGAAGGACAACATATCTAATCCATAACATGAGAATTGATCCTCAACAGTGGATATACCAACTCTGATAACATGGATCCTTCCGTCTACGGTGATGATGAACTATCCTCATATTAAGGTTGGGCCTAGGTGGCCTACCTATAATCCTAAGTATCCAGAATGGGCTTCCTTCACCATACTATCATATGGCCCGCTAGATGCCCTAGGGGGCCCAAATAAGTCATATATGAACTCCAAGATTAAAAACAACCCTACTAACAACCAATGGGGGCCCAACATTTTGGGTTAGCCCAATAAGAATAGATGGATCATGCAATTACCAATGGAGCCCAATGATTAGGGTTAACCCACTTAAAGAAAGATGAGAATGGGCCTAACAAAGGCCTAAGAAAAGGTCACAGTGTGGACATTTAACCATCATTGCCCATTAATGTGGACATTTAACCAACATTGCTCCCAAGGAGTGACCCATATAGAGCCAAATATATAGTGGGCCCATGGCCTCACACAAGGGCCTAATGAAACAGCCCATAACACTCAAATGGCTGGGAATAAAATGGACTTCTCTCATGTTATCTCATACATCATTGTGGCCTCACCACATGGGCCTCTCATTTATCACAGTGGGCCTCATCATATGGGCCTCTCAAACATTACAATGGGCTGCACATATGGGCCACACAAACATCATATTGGGCTGCACATATGGGCCACACAAACATCACATTGGGCCGCACATATGGGCCACACAAACATCGTATTTGGCCGCACATATGGGCCACACAAACATCATATTGGGCAACACATATGGCCACACAAACATCATATTGGGCCGCACATATATACATCACAATGGGTCACATACACCTCAATAGACCACATGAGACAGCCCATGGCCCTCACAATAGCTAGAAAACAAATGGCCAGCACTCATATTATCTCATACATCATGTTGGGCTTCAAGGGATGGCCCATGTTCTATATATATCAAGGTGGGCTACATAGGGGCAGCCCATAAACCTCATTCATCATGGTAGGTGTAAGTGCTATGTTTTCTAGCTCCTATTATTATCAAATTTTGTAGTGTCAAAACCTCTTGGAATCTGTGTCTTGTGTAGCTCATCTACAAATTCAAGACATTGCATCTCATGTACAAGATCAAAGGTCTTTACTTCAACAACTTCAAATGCAAGATTACATGTTCATGTTCAAGTACAACACCAAGTGTGAATTCAATCTTTCAAGCTTCAATAGTTCAAGTTTTCAAAGCTTCGTCCAAGTCAAGACAAAGTTCTTTACTTTGAACCTCAAGCTCAAGCTTCAATGTTAGTCATATTCAAGCTTCAAAAGTCTCAAGTTCAATCTTCATCATCTCAAGCTTCGTGAACTTCAAAGAACAACTATCAACTGAAGCAAAAGAAGATTCAATGTTCACACATCATGTATAAGGTATGAATGACCCTAGATTGACTATAGAATAGGTTATTTTGAATACATAATTTAATTGGGTCACTTTAGAAGTGCATAAACTATTTTTTGACTAGTCTTAGACTAAGTTCGACTAGTCCTAACACAGGCTCGACCAATCCAAGAAATCCTCAACCAATCCTGAAGACTGCTCGACCGGTCGTGTGAACAATGCTCGACCAATCCTACAGGCTCGACTCAAAGTCCAGCAACTAATTTGAGTTCCACACGACCAGTCGTGGACAGGACTCGACCTGTCGTGGAGGCTACTCCGCCGGTCAAGCAGGTCCTTCGACCAGTCGTGGAACGGTCTGATCTTATCACGTCCAAATTTTTAAAAGTTTGTTGGTCCTTCAACCACTCGAACTGACCTCAGGACTAGTCGTAGATGCGATTTCTACACTTATAAATAGAACACGAAATTCAAAGTTTAATATCCAATTTAAGAAAAAGCAATACACCACTCTGAGAGATAAGTTAGTGATATTCTTAAGCTATTTAGTGCTTATTTCATATTCTATTTAATTATCTTTTTGCATTTGATTTTGTATTTTGTCTTCCAATTTTATTTGAAAGAGGGATTGAAGTATTCCCATTTCTTGGAATCAAAATCAAATCAAGCTAGCCCGAGGTGATTTAATTTAAAATCAATTTAGAACTTAGAACTATTTCACAAGTAAGTGTGAACATTAAACTTCTATGTTGAACTTCTACTCCAAATTGGTTCTTCCGGGCTGCATTAAAAGGAGAATATCCAGATAAGTATTTTACTGTTTTGTAAATTCATTCTTTTGGTTTCATTAAGATTGTGCCAGAAAAATCTCTTTGTTTTGGTTTGTCTAAGGTGATCCAGAAAACGCAAAGTGTGGGGTTTTTGAATTGTATAAGCCCACTTGAAAGAAACAATTGTGAGGGTCTTAGGTGAACCTTGAAAAACGTATTTTCATAGTGAACGCTAATATCCACTGTGTGAGGATATTAGGAGTGGAGTAGTTGTGTGGCTGTTTTTCTAAATAGTTGGTGTACACACAAGCGAACCACTATAATTTCTGGTCTTATGGTGATTAATTGAATATTTCATTTTGTGGATATTGTAATTTCCCTTTATGTATTTGTGGAGAATGCTGTAATTTCTTTTATGCAAGTGTGAGAATGTTGTAATAGCTTAGTTGTTTCCTTTGCTATTTATTTCTTTATTCCTCTATATCGGTTTGAGATTTTGATACACAGACCATTCTAGGAATCAGGTTGTCTTATAATAAACCATTAGTTTTTGGTGTAAGGTTGTCCTTAGAACAACATCTGTATCAACCTCTCAATACTTGTACACTTGAGGTTGTTTTACGTTTCTGCATTGTGAGATTGTTTAATTGCTATATTTATTTATAATTATGTAAATTTCGCATTTAATTTTTAATTTGGCATAGTCCTATTCACCTCCCCTCTAGGACACTTAGCTTGGCCTTTTCAAGTGGTATCAGAGCCTAATAGCTCATTTTAATTATTATTTCTTTTAGATTAATTTCCTGAGCTAATCGATCTGAGCTTTGTAAGATATCAAATTTTGATAGCCTTTTAGTCACTAGGCCTCCATCATTTGATGGCTCCAATTATGCTTATTGGAAAGCCAGGATGAGAATTTTCTTAAAATCCATGGATGAGAGTGTATGGCAAGCCACGGTGACTAATTAGACCCCTCCTACCACTGAAGTAACTGGTACCGATGGATCTATAACTGTAAAAGTAACACCTTATTTTACTTGGACCAATCTTTAGAAAAGTGAAATTAGCGCCAATGCAAAGGCTCTAAATGCAATCACTTGCACACTATCACCAGATGAATTCAAGAGAATTATATCCTGTGATACTGCAAAGCAAGCCTGGGATATTTTAGAAATGACATACGAGGGAACAATAATTGTCAAGAAATCTAAAGTCCAAATCCTCACAACCAAATTTGAGGAAATACGTATGTAAGATAGTGAAACTTTCATGGACTTCTATACAAGATTAAATGACATTGTCAACTCTATGTGGAGTCTCGGTGATAGAATCCCAGAAAGTAAAGTTTGTCCAAAGATACTACGCTCACTACCTGAACGGTTCAATTCCAAGGTGACTGTGATCTAAGAACTTCGTGATACAGATAATATGAGGGTAGAAGAATTAGTTGGCTCATTACAAACCTATGAGTTAAACTTTAAAGCTCCTAAAGGTAAATCCATCGCTCTTAAATCTTCTAAAAGTATTTCTCAAGAAAATTGTAGTAATTTTGATTTAAAAAATTCTGAAGATGATATGGCCCTTTTACTTAAAAAGTTTTATAAGATTTTCAAAAGTAAAAAGAGGGTTGATTTTCAAAAACCTAATGAAAAGAAAAGATCTAAATCTAAAACATGGAAATCTTTAAAAGACAGTCAATGTTTCAACTACCATGAATATGAGCATCTAGCAAACAAGTGTCTTAAAAAGGGTAAACCTAAAAAGAAAGGTATGTTGGCTACTTGGGATGAATCTTTCAGCTCTGAAGCGTCTTCTGAGTCAGAAGATTCTGAAAACAAGTCGGGTAATAAAGTCAAAGCCCTTATGACTCTACCCAAGTTCACTTTTTCAGATAATGATATTCAACTAGTGAAAAAAATAAATCTGAATAGTGATTATGAAAATGAAGAAGATCTTCAAGATGCTTATAATGCCTTATACAAAGAAAGTTGTAAAATTGTTGTAAAACTAAAACTTCAGAAAGAAAAGTTTTCAAAACTTAAAGAAAATTTTGATAATCTTGTTTTAGAAAAATCTCACATTTCAGATTGTTTTGAAAAAATGAAGTGTGATCTAGATTTCAAAAACTCCAAAGTTGAAAACTTAAAATCTGAAAATGAAAAGTTAAAACTTGAAGTCTCTTCACTTTTGAGTTTAAAAGACACATGGAGATATGCCCAAGGTGATCCTAAGTTAGAAAAACTTTTATCCGGATCTAGAAAATGTAGCGATCGATCTGGATTGGGCTACGATAAAAGAATTCCTCCTAAACATAAGAATACTCCACCCAAATTTGTGAAAGGGGAGTCTTCAAACTCAAAAGGGAAAAGTCTAAATCAAAACTATTCTAAAATTGCTAAGACTTTTCAAATCTTAAAACCTAAAAGCAATCATATCAACTATAAAAATCATAATCATAATCCTTTAGCTGAGAAAATTATTGATTTACTTAAGGAGCTCTTAAAATCTAACTCAATGGGTCGGTCTTATATCAACTACAAACATAAGAAGACCAACTATACTCCTAAACCCAAGACTGTAATGAAATGGGTTCCTAAAGTTACTTGCTTGGTTGCCCACACTGCTTTCAAAGCTACAAGTCATTCAAAGTGGTACCTAGACAATGGATGCTCCAGACACATGACTGGCGACAAAGATCTGTTCACCAATTTTAAAGATATGACTGATGGTTCAGTCACATTCGGTGATGGTAGCAATTGAATAATTGTTGGCCAAGGTATAGTTCAACTCTTTAACCTTCCTTTATTTGAGAATGTTTTATATATAGAAGGGTTAAAACACAACTTATTAAGCATCTCTCAAATATACGATAATAATCATAGTTTAAAATTTACTAACCAAGGATATGAAATTCTAAATAAAAATGGTTCTGTAATATTAACTCGTCGTAGAACTTCTGAAAAATGCTACATTGTAAGTGATTCAAGCTCATCTAAACACAACTTGTATAAATTGAGCAAAAGAGAGTTGGTAAGATGCTTACCCAAAATGCAGAAAATAGATAAGATATGTGGCGAATATCAGATTAGTAAATAAACCAGGAGTACTCACAAAAAAATGAACTCCAATGTCACATCCAAACCGCTCGAACTTCTCCACATGGATCTTATTGGACTTACCAGAACAGAGAGTCGAGGTGGCAAGAAGTACATTCTGGTAATTGTTGATGATTTTACCAGGTTCACTTGGATAGTCTTCTTAAGAGACAAATCAGAAACTCTCGATGAAATAAAAAGGGTACTTAGACATATCCAAACTAAAAAAGAATCTCAAGTCTGTAAGATTCGTAGTGATCATGGAACATAATTTGAGAATAGTGGTTTTGAAAAGTTTTGCAGTGATCAGGAAATATCACATGAATTCTCTGCGTCCAAAATACCACAATAAAATGGTATAATAGAAAGAAAAAATAGAGTGCTTCAAGAAATGACAAATGTAATGTTAAATAGTATGAAGCTCCTTAAAAATCTTTGGGTCGAAACCATAAATACTGCTTGTTATATAATTAATCGCGTTTATACTAAAAAATCAAATGGTAAAACGACTTATGAAATGTGGTTTCATAAGAAGCCTACTGTCAAATACTTTCGTGTTTTTGGCAATAAGTGCTACATTTTATGTGACCGAGAAAATCTGGGTAAGTTTGACACCAAAAGTGATGAAGGGATATTTTTAGGGTATGCTCTGAATAGTCAAGCGTATAGTATTCTTAACAAGAGGACTGGTGTAATTCAAGAGTCTATTAATGTGGTTATTGATGATCACTTAAATACACCTGTCTCAAGTTCAAAAAATGATGAAGTTCTTCTAATTGATAAACCAACTCTTCATCAAGTCAACATAACACTGAACTAAGGACTGTTAAAGACCATCCAACTAATCAGATTCTTGGAAACCCTCTCACTGGTGTGCGCACTCGTAAACTGTTAGAAGATATGTGTAATTATGTGTGTTTTACATCTCAGATAGAACTGGCTAACATAAAAGAAGCTCAATCAATTTGTCAGAAATGATGTTTGGTACTTAGTTTCTAAACCTAAAAATAAACACATTATCGGAACAAAATGGATTTTTAAAAATAAGTCTGATGAACTTGGTAATATTATTAAAAACAAGGCTAGGCTGGTTGTACAAGGGTACACTCAAATTGAAGGCATCGATTATGATAAAACCTTTGCCCCAGTAGCTTGTCTTGAATCAATCAGACTATTTATATCCATTAGATGCTTTAAAAAGTTCAAAATATATCAAATGGATGTAAAGAGTGCTTTCTTAAATGGCGATTTGCATGAAGAAGTGTATGTTGAACAACCAACGGGTTTTGAAGACCCTAAGAATGCTGATCATGTATACCGCCTAAAAAATGCCCTTTACGGTTTAAAACAAGCTCCCAAGGCATGGTACGAAAAGTTGACTAAGTTTTTACTAAGTCATAACTTTATAATGGGAAGTGTTGATAAGACATTGTTTGTCATAATGATCACATTTTAATAGTACAAATTTATGTTGACGATATTATTTATGGATCTACCTGTATTAACATGACTGTTGAGTTTGCAGATCTTATGAAATCTAAGTTCAAAATGAGCATGGTTGGAGAATTGAATTATTTTTTAGGGTTGTAAGTTAAACAACAACCTGATGGTTTCTTTATCTCTCAAACCAAATATGCTCTGAACTTAGTTAAAAAGTTCGGATTTGAGAATAAGAAAAAATTTTGATACTCCTATGAGTACTACCTTAAAACTCTCAAAAGACTCTACAGGTAAGAGTGTAGATCCTAAGTTATATCGCAGTATGATAAGAAGTTTACTTTATTTAACTGCAAGCCAACCTGATATTGCATTTAGCGTAGGAATTTGCGCTAGATATCAATCTAACCCTAAAGAGTCATATTTAATTACTGTTAAGTGCATTTTGCAATATGTTGCTAGTTCAGCTAATCTTGGTATCTAGTATCCACATGATACTAGTGTGCAATTAGCTGGTTACATGGATGCTGATTGGGCTGTTAACATTGATGGCCGAAAATCAACCAGTGGTGGTTGTTTCTATGTAGGGAACTGTTTAGTCTCTTGGCAAAGTAAGAAACAAAGTTCTGTATCACTCTCAACTGCTGAGGCTGAATACATTGCAGCAGGTAATGCATGTACTCAGCTTGTGTGGATGAAAAGAATGATAAACGATTACGGAATTGCACAAGATTCTATGGTTTTATATTGTGATAATTCAAGCACAATTAATATCTCCAAAAATCTAATCCAGCATTCACGAACCAAGCATATTGACATTATATATCACTACATTCGTGAATTAGTGGAAGAAAAGACAATTTCTTTAGAATATATTCCGACCGATACTCAACTTGATGACATATTCACAAAATCACTTGACAAAAGTAGGTTTACTAAATTGAAATTTGATCTTGGTATGTACAATTTGAATTGATTATTCATGTATTTCTGTATCATAATTTACATATTTGTTATTTTAAATGTTTAAAATTTTAAATTTTATGAAAATTGCATATTTTGGGCTGTGCATGACCAGTTGAGTACATACTCAACCAGTCGTGGCACAACCGGTCAAGCATGTACTTGACTAGCCATGAAGCACAAGTTTAGTGCTTTATTTGGGGGAAAAATCACTTTTTCCTCATTTTAGGTGTCTTCTCCAATGGTTCCTAGGTCGACCGGTCGAACCCATCTCCTATTTCTTCAAGGTAAGTGCATTGTTTTAGTTTTCCTTGTAGAATCAAGTTCTTTACACTCACTTTTCATCATTGGTGTGGTTTATTTATTGGTTATAGTAGTTTTTGGGGTTTTCTTCCCAAAAATCTGATCTAGTGAAAACCCTCTCTACCTCTTTTGTAATCTCTTTGTTCTTTGTTATCTTTGGTACAAATGGATGGTAGAACCAAGAAGAAAGGATCTCGTGGTCATTCTACTTCTCGATCAACTCTTATAACAGTACGCCATCTTCGGTCACTCGAAGATGATCCCTCTTATGTACGGGATATTAGGTTGCACAATTTTATAGTCGAACGACCTGTTAATGTTGATCATTTAGCTCCGTTTGATATCCTTCCTGTCCTTCAGTCTGTAGGATGGGATAATATACTGCATTGGGGTGGGCCAGCATGCTGCTCCATTGCGTAGGCTATGTATTCTTGTATTACTGATTTTTCTACTGAAAATCTGACATTCACTATCTCAACTAGAGAAGGTTCAATTGATGTGGATCGACATCTTATCTCTGGCTTAATGGATTTACCTATCAATGATGAAGGTATTCCCATTAACACTTTAGTAGCAAAACCATCTGAAACTAAGAAACGTATGATTACTAGAGATTTATACAATATAGATGCAGAATGGAATACTAATGGAAATGTGCTTGCCTCAAAGTATTTGTTTCCCAGATATAGAGTCCTTCACAGGATATTCATTTCAAATGTTTATCCTCGCTCTGGTAACAAAACCGAACTCACTACGATCATGGTTCGTATTCTTCATTCCATCATCTCTGGTACTTTTGTATGTCTTCCTTCATTGATTTGTCATTACATCATTCAATTACGTCTCCATTCAGGACACAGTGACATTCCCTTCGCGTATCTTATAACTGTGTTGGCCACACATAGTTTAGTGGCTATGCCTGTAGGAGAAGCTCTCATTCATCACCTACTATCCAACAATTCCAATATTAATAAGATGAATTTGAAGTTGGCCCCAGGCCAAGTCAATGTGGGTGTTGGTGGAGCTGATGCTGCAAATGAAGAAGAAGTTGATTTGCCTCCAGATGACATCAATATGGATGATATTTTTGATGAGATCGAGTCCGATTCCGCAAATGACCCTGATTATCAGCCATTTGACTTTGATGCACGTTTACGCTCGCTTGAGGAGAAGGTAGAAAACATGAATGTATCCCATAATTTGCAATTCAAATATATGCGCAAGTATCTTAGGCGCCTTAACAAGGGACTTCATCAACTTGATCCTACCATACCTGCTCCTTCAGGTTCTAATTAGTCTTTGAATATCTAGTTTGTAATAACTTTTAAGATATTTGGATTTCTTTTATTTTCTGGGTTAAACATGGTTGATCATGCTTGAACAATGCTTGTTTTTAGATTTACTATCTTGCATATCTTGTTCATTTATTCATCGTTACTCTTCTTATTCTTCCTTATTTATCTACTTCCACTATCATTTATTGGTTCCTTTCTTTGTTATATTGTGACAAAAAGGGGGAGAATTTTATCATGCTTGTGAGAATTTTATCATGCTTATGATATGTGGCATGTGGTGGATTGTGGATTGTGGATGGATTGTGGATAGGTAGCCATCCATTATTTTTGTAAGGGAGAGTAAGTAAGGGGGAGTAGATGCAATTTGTTTTGACCTGTTTATAACTGGTGCATGATTCTTTAACCAGGTTGTAACCGGTTTATATTGATAATTGATGCCTGATTCTTTATTGTGCTTATTATGCTTATTTAAAATGAAGTATGTTTTGTCACAAATTTGACAAAGGGGGAGATTGTAAGTGCTATGTTTTCTAGCTCCTATTATTGTCAAATTTCGCAGTGCCAAAACCTCTTGAAATTTGTGTCTTGTGTAGCTCATCTACAAATTTAAGACATTACATCTCATGTACAAGATCAAAGGTCTTTACTTCAAGAACTTCAAAAGCAAGATTACATGTTCATGTTCAAGTACAACACCAAGTGTGAATTCAATCTTTCAAGCTTCAATAGTTCAAGTTTTCTAAGCTTCATTCAAGTCAAGACAAGTTCTTTACTTTGAACCTCAAGCTCAAGCTGTAATGTTAGTCATATTCAAGCTTCAAAAGTTTCAAGTTCAAGCTTCTTCATCTCAAGGTTCGTGAACTTCAAAGAACAACTATCAACTGAAGCAAAAGAAGATTCAATGTTCATACATCATGTATAAGGTATGAATGACCTTAGATTGATCATACGATAGGTCATTTTGAATACATAATTTAATGGTGTCACCTTATAAGTGCGTAGACTGTTTTTTGACTAGTCTTAGACTAAGTTCGACTAGTCCTAACACTGGCTCAACCAGTCCAAGAAATCCTCGATCGGTCCTAAGGTTGTTACTTATTTTTGGAATTTTTTGTTAAAGCCTCAACTAGTCCTGGAGATTACTCGACCGGTCGTGTGAACAGTGCTCGACCAGTCTTGCAGGCTCAACTCAAAGTCCAGCAACTAATTTGAGTTCCACACGACCAGTCGTGGATAGGACTCGACTGGTCATGGAGGCCACTCCACTAGTCGAGCAAGTTCTTTGACTAGTCATAGATCGGTCTGATCTTATCCGCCTAAATTTTTAAAAGTTTGTTGGTCCTTTGACCAGTCGAACTAACCTTAGGACCAGTCGAAGATGTGATTTCTGTACTTATAAATAGAACACGAAATTCAGAGTTTGATATCCAATTCAAGAAAAATCAATATACCACTCTGAGAGATAAGTTAATGATATTCTTAAGCTATTTAGTGCTCATTTCATATTCTCTTTAATTAGCTTTTTACATTTGATTTTGTATTCTGTATTCCAATTTTATTTGAAAGAGGGATTGAAGTATTCCCATTTCTTGAAATCAAAATCAATTCAAGCTAGCCCAAGGTGATTTAATTTAAAATCAATTTAGAACTTAGAACCATTTCACAAGTTCTCCGAATTAGTTCTTCCGGACTGCATCAAAAGGAGAATATCCAGATAAGTATTTTACTGTTTTGTAAATTCATTCTTTTGGTTTCATTGAGATTATGCCAGAAAAATCTCTTTGTTTTAGTTTGTCTAAGGTGATCCAGAAAACTCAGAGTGTGGGGTTTTTGAATTATGTAAGCCCACTTGAAAGACACAATTGTGAGGGTTTTAGGTGAACTTTGAAAAACCCATTTTCTTAGTGAATGCTAATATCCACTGTGTGACGATATTAGGAGTGCAGTAGTTGTGTGGCTGTTTTTCTAAACAGTTGGTGTACACACAAGCGAACCACTATAATTTCTGGTTTTGTGGTGATTGATTGAATATTTAATTTTGTGGATATTGTAATTTTCCTTTATGCATTTGTGGAGAATGTTGTAATTTCTTTTATGCAAGTGTGGGAATGTTGTAATAGCTTAGTTATTTCCTTTGCTATTTATTTCTTTATTCCTCTATATTGGTTTGAGATTTTGATACACAGACCGTTCTAGAAATCAGGTTGTCCTACCATAAACCATTGGTTTTTGGTGTAAGGTTGTCCTTAGAACAACATCTGTATCAACCTCTCAATACTTATACACTTGAGGTTGTTTTATGTTTCTGCATTGTGAAATTGTTTAATTGCTATCTTTATTTATATTTGTTTAAATTCCGCATTTAATTTTTAATTTGGCATAGTCCTATTCACCCCCCCTCTAGGACACTTAGCTCGGCTTTTTCAGTGGGCCTCTTGGTGCAGCCTATATAATCCAACAAAATAGATGGGCAGCATGTACAACACATGCATCATAACAAGCCCTCATGGGGCAACCCATGGTCCAGAAAATGGATGGACAGCCCATTTGTACATCATAGTGGGTCTCACAAGTTAGCCCATGCTTCGGTAAGATGGATGGGCGGCGTGTATAATGTATACATCAATGTGGGCCACACAAGTAGCCCATGACCCAACAAAACAGATGGGCAGTGAATACATACAACAAGGTGGGCCCTGCACAGGTGGCAGGTGGGCCCAGTTGGACAGCCCACTAACGGGTAGTCTGGATAAAATACATAGCTAGATTAGCTCATGGTGGGCCTGCACCTACACAATGGGCCTCACACAGATCACATGGGTTTGGGCCTCACAAAACCAAGTGGGCCTGCCAGCAGTCTGGACTGTCGGGCGTCCAGCCAACGGACGACCTAGTCGAAATAATACATCACGGTGGACCTGATGGATGTGGGCCACCCACAAACAGCACGTGGGCCCAGCAAGTGTTCAATGGCGACGTCAACACACTGTGGTCCAGCAGTGTGCAGGCCTGCTGCTGGATGGGCAGCGAGGATGAAACACTTACACCATGGTGGGCCCTGCATTTATACAGCAGGTGAGCCCACCGTCCATGTCCAGACGGTGTGGACATACAACACGTGCATCATGGCATGCCTCACATGCCAGCAGTGGACGGACGGCCTAGATATAAATCACATACAACACATGGGTCCCACCATCCAGTAATGGATGGTGGACAACATGGATAAAACATATACATCAGAGGTGGGTCTACACCTATGGCCCACCTCAGCTTTGAATAAAGCTGATATTTATTTTCCCTTCATACAATCCGATAGCCTCTGCTGCTGGACATCCCATGGCTGAACGATCTGGATGAAACACACCATGGTGCGTCCCATGCTGTTGGATGGTGGATACAACACATATAACAAGGTGGGGTCCATGTGAGTGGGCCACCCCGTTGGAATTAAGGTGATATTTGTGGTTTCCCTCCAAATAGAGCCTGCCCTGAACGGATAGTAAGATGGCCCAACATGGATAAAATACATATACATGGTGGGCCCCACCTGTAGACGGTCCACCAGGAGGGTGGGACCTGTTTAAATGGGCCACAAAAAGGATGGATGGAATGGATTAAACATAAACATTACCATGGGCCTACGACTGGCAGATTTTTGCTGCTAGACCTGTCCCAAATAGGGACTCACGTCGTAAAATGATCTCCTTAGATGGACAGTGTGGATTTAGTACACATACACCAAGGTGGGGTCCACGTGAGTGGGCCACCCTACTACAAACCAAGCTGAGATTTGAATCTCCCTTATTAAACAGTCCTGCGTGACCGACCGGTCATGCAGGCCAATCGCAACCGCAAGACAGTCCACTTGTTGGACTGTCCAGATGAAGTACGTACATCAGGGTGGAGAGTTCTCACATGTGGCCCACCAGGTTTTGGATCAAAGCTGATATTTGTATTTCCTTTCATCCAATGTCAACAGATGGAGGTTGCAGATGGACAGTTACAGATGGACGGTTGTAGATGGATGGTGCTGCTGCTGCTATGGTGCAGCCCACGAGGCACTAGATCTTGGACGTTGAAGATGGATGGTGAGGGTACCACACATGCAGCGTGGTGGGGTCCATGTGGTGGGCCACACCAAAAAAATCAGGCTGGTACTTATGGTTTCCCTTCAAACAGGGCCTGCCCAAAACGGGCAGCAAGATGAGCCCTGATGGGTGGATGGCTTGGATAAGATACATGTATCACGGTAGGGTCCATAGGGGTGGGCCACACAGTCCTGGACCAAGCCGGTATTTGTGTTTTCCCCACCATCCAAACCTGTCCAACAACGGGCAACAAGATGGCCATGGACGGTGGCAGCAAGACTGTCTCACTATCTGGACGGTCTGGATCATCAAATCAATCATCAATGGTGGGCCATCAAACCAGAAAGAGATAGAGAGAGAGAAGCACCCACATTTCCTTCATCTTCTTCCCATATGCCCCAATGCTTCTATGAAGCTCTTTCAATGGTGGAGATGACGATCTGAAGGTTGGATTGGTGGGGATCTAAAGGTAAGAGGGCTGGAAATGGAGCTTGCTTGGACGTCCCAAGCTCTATCCCTTGTTGTGAGAGGGAATGGGAGGGAGAGAGATAAGAGGGAGAGAGAGAGTGAAATGATTGTGGTAGGGTAATCATTGCTTAGGGAAGAGAGATGTCATTTTTACATGTAAGAAGGGTTGACTCATGAAGAGAGGCTATCATTACTTGTGTAAGGGCATGACATCACCCACCTAAGGAATGGTGCCGGTGGGTCTCGCAACATGCAGTCCACGGCCATTATTATGCGCAAGCCACATCTTATGATCTAAACTTCATATTGAGGCACGAGATGCGGTGTTAGAACCGTGACGACGATGTGGTCGCAATGGTATAGGTCTCGGGTCAAGACGACTTAGATATACAGGATACGACTCAGGGTCGTGCGCAATTACTATCTACGCGTCGTAGGTCACCGGAATTCGACTCGGAGGACCGTGGGATCCTATGGAACGGAATGGTCACTAGGATACAGGCCTGACACCTCTCCTCCCAAAACATCCCCAAAAACCCTAAAAGCATCCCTATTTATAATTTTACAATGGACCGACTTTGAAATAGCCTCAATTTACATACTTCAGTAACACTTCAGCGATAATCGACTAACTTCAGTTGCATCGAAGTTAGCTTCAATCATAGCCGAATCAACTCAGTTTGTGTCTGGACACTTTGTCTACCTTCAGTGGCACTGAACCTGGCTTCGGTCGCACCGAACGTCTCTTAGGTTATAGCTGAATTAACTTACCTTCAGTGGCATTGAACCTGGCTTTGGTCGCACCGAACGTCTCTTATGTTGTAGCCGAATTAACTTCTAAAAATCTTAATTCTCACCGGAGTGCTTTGTGCACTTTCGGTCGGACCAAAGGTTGAGTTAAAGGTTCTGTTTTCTGTTATTGGACTTGATATTTTTTCAGTCTTTTCTTTCTCCTTTACACTTGGTTTTTTTTTGGATCTTTGGGTCTTGAAATCTTCAATCTTGGCCTCCATAGATCCATTCTTCATTTTGGTAATCTTTAGAGCGTCAGTATCACCACTTTAAGCATTCATTTCTCCATTGCTCTTGAATTTACCTCACAAGAGAAATCAAGTGTAATGGGATCATTTAAGCACAGTAAAATTCATAAAACCAAGTTATAATAAGGGGAAATATGTAATATTTCGCACTCAACACGCTCCCCAACCAACATTTGCTTGTCCCGAGCAAAATACGCGAAGAATTAATTCTCAAAATCTTAAATTCCGAACCTTCTTTAGATGGCAATTTTCTATGCAAGCCTATACATGCGAGTGATATTCAAAAGCATGAGAATTAAACATGGGCAATCTAAATCCTAATATCCTAAGCAACAAATGAACTAAGTTCTCATTCATCACTTAACCAATAGACAAGTCTAAACATCAAGTTTCTAGCATGCTTAATAATCTCTAACTTACAATTCCATGAAATTAATTTACTTTTCATAATGTTAGCTATGTTCATTACCTTAAAGTGGACAGCTCAACACAAGTGCTAATTCTGAACTTATCTCCTCTTTAACTTATTTTCCAACTTTTAATTTTATTTCGAGGGCTTTTACCTATTTTCATTCTTTCTATTCTTTCTTGTTATGAATTTTTCATTGAAACACAAATAGTAGGTAGCCAATTTTGATCTCATTGTTTTTTAACTGGTTCACTTTCTTCTTTTAACCATTTTTTAGGTAGATAATGATCTCTAGACTTGGTTTCTAAACACTTTTAAGAAATTATCATGTTAACACTAGAAAGTAAACAACTCCACAAAACATAGGTTAGATGTGGACTTTAAGCTAGACTCAATTGATGTTTCAAATTTTCTATCGGTTAACTAATTAGGAGAACTTAATCAAAAGTCTACTAACTAACTAGATTCTAGATTTCCAAAGATTATTCCATATCTTTTCATAATACTCAACATGCATTCAGATTACACAGAAATTTTACATTCTAAAAGAGTTTTGAAACAGAAAATTTCAAAACTTTTGAAAATTTTGGCTCAACAAATTAGAAAGACATTGATTTGAAAATTTTGCCTCAACGAACTATAAAGACATTGATTTGATTAGATCCATCTAATCTCACCCCCAACCTAAATTTTACATTGTCCTCAATATAAGAGATATGCACTCAACTCATCATGAGACAATGCAAATAAAAGAGGAATGAGTTAGAAGGATAGTACATGAGAATGAAGAATATAGTGGTATACGAAGTCTTCATTATGTAAGAATTATTGGCAAAAAAAGTATTAGTAAAACAAAGGCAAATAAAACTAAAACAAACTAATCTAATCCTAAGTCCTAGGAAAGTATAAAATGGACCTCCATCAGACTAGAAGTTCAGTCCTGATAAACATGATCAATCTGAGGGATGAACATGTCCTCTGAATTAAAATTCTCAATAAATGGTTTGAGTCGATGGCCGTTAACTTTAAAAATGTTACCATTCATTAGATTTTCTATCTCGATGGTCCCATGAGGACAGACCATTTTAATTATGAAGGGGCTGGTTCAATGAGATCTCAGTTTCCTCAGAAATAAATGAAGTCTAGAATTATACAAGATGATTTTTTAATTTGGTTCAAGTTTTTTTCCAAAGAATGTTCCGGTCATAGAACTTCTTCATCCTATCCTTGTAAATTCTAGAGTTTTCAAATTCTAGAGTTTTCATATGCATCTTTCTAGATTTCCACAAGTTCGTTAATTTGTAATTTTCCTATTTGAAATCTCAGTTTGACCGTTTGTTTGCAAGTGATAGGGAGTACTTACTTTATGCGAGATGCCGTATTTTTTCATTAATGTTTGAAATGGCTTGTTGCAAAAGTAAGTTCCACCATCACTTATAATGATTCGAGGCATTCCGAACTAAGATAGGGTGTTTTATTTTAAGAATTTAATGACCATGCGATGGTCATTATATTGGCACAGGATCGCTTGGACCCATTTAGAAACATAGTCAACTACAAGCAAAATGTAAAGGTTTCCAAATGATTGGAGGAATGGTCCCATGAAATCGATGCCCCAGCAATCGAATGCTTCAATAGTATGAATAGGGTTCAATGGCATCATATTCTGATGGGACAATTCTCACAAAATTTGACAACGCTTGTAGGCTTTGCAAAAGTCGTTAGTGTCCTTGAACATTGTGGACCAATAAAAGTCACACTGTAAAATTTTTGCTATGGTTTTCTTGACTGAAATATGGCCACCACAAGCGTGTGAGTGACAGAAGGAGATTACACTTTGATGTTCGTTGTCAGGAATACATCTCCTTATGATCTGATTTGGGCAATACTTGAACAGGTATGGTTCATCCCAAATATATTTGTGCACCTCAGAAAAAATTTCTTTTTATCTTGCTCAGTCCAGTATGTCAACGTGATACCTTTAACAAGATAGTTTGCAATGTCAGCAAACCAAGGCAGTTGAGAGACTTTAAAAAGTTGTTCATCAGGGAACATGTTATTGATATGAGTCGTCTCAATGGAATCAGAGATGATAGCCTAGAGAGATAGTCAGCTACTACGTTCTCTACTCCTTTCTCATTGCGGATTTCAATGTCAAATTCTTAGAGTAGCAGGATCCATCTTAATAAACGAGATTTGGCATCCTTCTTAGAAAGAAGGTACTTTAGTGCCGAATGGTCCGTGAATACTATATTCTTGGATCCTATTAAGTAGGATCTATACTTGCCCAAGGCAAATACTACAGCTAGGAGTTCCTTTTCCATAACAGAGTAATTCATTTGGGCAGAGTTTAGCGTTTTACCTGCGTAGTAGATGACATATGGTTTCTTTTCTTTTCTCTGGCTAACACCGCCCTAATAGCATAGTCACTTGCATCACATATGATCTCAAAAGGAAGATTCCACTAGTGTGGTTACATGATTGGAGTGCTAGTCAACATGCCTTTAAGTTTAAAGAAAGCTCTTTGACATTCTTCAGTCCACTTGAATGGGATATCCTTTTGAAGAAGATTACACAGAGGACGAGAGATGTGTCTAAAGTCCTTAATGAATCTTTTATAGAAGCTGGAATGTCCTAGAAAGGAACGCATGTCGCGTATGCTTTTGGGTGGAGGGAGGTTAGAGATAAGATCGATTTTGGCTTTATGTACCTCAATTCCATTAGACGATATGATATGTCTAAGACCTATTCCCTTTCGAACCATAAAATGATATTTCTCATAATTCAACAAAAGGTTCTTTTCCTCACATTTCTTCAACACTAGTTTAAGATGTTCAATGCATTCACTAAATGATAAACCAAAGATAGACAAATCGTCCATAAAGACCTCTAGAAAGTGTCCCAACATGTTTAAGAAAATACTCAATATCCAACGCTGAAATGTGGCAGGCGCGTTATATAATCCGAATGACATCCTTTGATATGTGGCTAAAAGGACATGTGAATGCCATTTTCTCTTGATCTTCAGGGGCTATAATATCTGGTTGTAGCCCGAATATCCATCCAAAAAATAGTAGTAGGAATGACTAGCTAAATTTTCTAAAATTTGGTCAACAAAAGGTACATGAAAGTTGTCTTTCCTGGTGACGGTATTCAATTTTCAGTAGTCAATGCACATTCTCCAACTAGTAGTGATTCTGGTTGGCATGAGTTCATTGTCTACATTAGCTAGAATGGTGATCTTAGGCTTCTTGAGAACCACTTGTATAGGACTCACCCATTGGCTATTAGAAATTGGGTATATGATACCCACATCCAATAGTTTAAGCACCTCTGCTTTAATGTAACACCTTGAACTTTTCAATATCCGAGTATTGAAAGTCCTCGAGTGTTACCATAAATTTAACCTAGTATATATACGTGTATGATATCAGTCTAGTTAACCTAACCCTACATCCATCCTCCAACATGAATCCGACCGATTATGAATGATATTCATCCATAAATCAAGTCGTCCGACCATTGCTCATTTAGTTCGATACATGTACCTTCCTTTAACTAAATCAGTGAATAAGTCTTTATTTATAATGATTTAAATATAAGTCCTTTTGTAAGAATTGTTTAGAAAATGACATATAATCATCTAGAACCATTAGATTTCACAAAACTCTTAGATCAGCAATAATTACGAAAATGTCATCAACCTAGACCCTGAATTCCAACTCACAAGGTTCTCATGATCCGTTTCATGTGAAACTTTATACCAGGCCTAATTATCATCAATTAACTGTACACATCAAATTTCAGCCCTTAGATTACATTAATTTAGCTACTTGATCCCTACATCCGTCCGTACACTTATCAGACCAAGATTCTGATCCGTTCATCTTGTTCACACCAAATGAATATGTTTAACTCACTATTAAAATTATAATCTGAGAAACCTACACGGGTGAATAAGACATTCTAATCCGACGATACACATGCTTTACCCCTAATTCTCCTAAAACCCGATTTACATATTATCTGTTTACGAAACTGACCGTATACCCACCTACATACATAGTAAGAGTGCTAACCATTAAGTTCTCTTATTTTTAGCTAGTCATCTGACCCCCAGTCATATTCGGATCTGCCAAACGGGCCACAAGAACATCACGGTAAACTGATCATCATGAAGATCTTAGATTCTAAGTCCAAACTGCCCGGTAACTTATTGATTAGAGGTGTACAAATATTATTTTAGAATTTTGAAGTATATTAGCCATTAAAAGAACATCTTATTCATCCTCGGGAGATCGGGACCCAAACTGGATTACAGGAAAGAGCACGAAAAATGATGCATGTTTATCAAATTTCAAGACATTCAGATGCCACATTTCGACATAACGGGCATCGAATGTCGGTTGACAAATGGATGGCGAGTTCGTAAATAGTGAATGTCATTACATGCCACTATTGATGCTTGAATCGGATAGTATGGCCCACCCGATCAACAGATCTACCCCATTTTTGGACCTTAATCCTAATAAGGCATGTTAAACGCAATGAACAAAGCGGATTATACAAATACAAGTAGTAAAGTGGACTTCACACAAAATAACTCGATTCATTTAAATTTTCATAACACACCATACGACTTACTCGACTAACCAAATCATCTCATATTTCACCCCGTGTCCTAACATAACGATACAAAAGTGGTGAATGGCATGGATTCTCTAAAAGATCATCACAGGTGGACCCTACCTATTTTGATCAACAACGTGAAGAAACATTCAGAAACTAAAAGTGACTATGGTTTCCACCACCTTGTCTCTACAACATGTGGACCCAATCTTTTGGTAAATTCCAAGGACTATTTTAGCCATTGATATTCAATTTCAGAACAATCTAACCATTAGATCAACGAGAATCCACCGTTAGAGCTAAAAATCGACTCGTATGGCCCACCTAGACCTTAGATCAGTCTGATCAATAGCCAAGATCCATTGGTGGAGCTTCTAGAACTTGATGGATGAAGTAGATTTGGTAGGGAGTTGGTGAACCCCACCTCTAGATTTAGAGTGTGTACACGGTAACTGTGCACCAGCAGCACACCGAATGGCATGCGTGGTCAGACCAGACGCTGACCCGCCATTTCCCAAAAATGGGAATTAGTCTCCACCTCAGCAAAGAAAACCATGGGCGGTTTCGCCCATACCCACTGTTTTAGGGACAGTTTCAGGCAGACAAATCCTGACCGTCCACCCTCCATCCAACGGTCTGAAAACGGCTAGGTTTTTGAAATAAGAAGAGCATGATGGATCGATCAACAGTAACCTCTCCCCATCTCCTTGTGGCCGCCCATGAGAAAACAGTCATTTCTTCCTCCTTCCGGACCCACCATCCAAACGATCCTAGAGCTTTGAAAAAGCCCATCCTTAAGCATCCTAGAGTCCATATGAACCATCCCATGCGGACGGATTAGAGGAGGGAGCCTCCATTTGAAATTCGCCATTAATGGCGTCATCTTCTTCTTCGTCCTAGCTCCAAGCCTAGCCAAGTCAGGTGATCTCTCTCTCTCTCTCTAATCGTGTGTGGCCCACCTGATGTGCAATCGATTGGCTGGAGTCTGTACAACAACTATATTGCCGCTGTATTGATGTTACCAAGTTCCGTGGGTCTGTGGGTCTGACTGGGGTATGTGTTATTCAACACTGCCCATCAAATTTGCTTAAAGTGGGACCCCACCTAGATGTATGTTATATCTCCACCGTCCATCCCATTTCTTACCTCATTTTAGGCGTTGACCCGAAAAATGAAGCCAACCCAACTCTCCGATAGGCCACACCAGCTGAAGGACTAATTTAATAGTGAAAAATCATTAGGGCCCACTGCGATATTTTGGTGCCTCAAGACATATCCGATATTGGACTCATTGTACCTGTCCTGAGCCTGGAACCCTACTGACGGAGTAGATCCTCCTGAGGTGGGCCTCACCTATCAAAAAATAATAAATAAATAATATTAATAAATATATCAGGAACATGCACGTAAACGTCCAGAGGATGCTGCCTCCTTGTGCTTTAAATTTTGGCTAGGACCGTGGGCCCCACCACAGGCCCTACCATATGGTGTGTTGAACATCAACACCGTCCATTTGATGGGTCCCTTTTATATAGGGGGTGCCCCTAAAAAATTAGCCATACATAGAGCCCAAGTGGCCCACACCATCTACAATCTTTTAAAGACTTGTTAAACCATATAGAATTACTTTCCGGGGTCCATCCGAGATTTGGATGCATCTGAAACTTGGTTTGACCCCTTAACCTAGCTGGACACACATGATGGATGGGTTGGATTGTGAACCACAACTTGGTGGGCCCAATAAATGATTACGAATACTCTAATGGTGGGTGAACCTCCTAATTGTTATGCATTGTACGGCTCACATAAGCCACACATTGACTTGATTTTTGTCCCAAGTCCACCGTGATATATGTGTGTTGCACACACTGTCCATTTATTTTTGGGTCGTGAGCCTCATTGCCTAAAGGGGCCCACTGGTTGTACATATGAGACCCATTATGTTGTGTCAGGCCCATTGTGGTGTGTATAGGCCCATGTGTGTGGCCCAATTCAAGCCTTAGCTATGGACAAACTCCAGGCCCGATTTACAACTACCACCCTTATTACTATTAAGACACGATTAGCCATTGATAGACTAGTTACACTGATATTAAATATTATAAACATAATTATAATTATTATATAGTAATATTTTAATTACCATCCTTAAATATTACCATTAATAATGGACTGTACTAGTTGTCACTATCATAACAATTATGATTACCAGATTAGCTAATACTAATTATATCATTAATAAGTACCTGGTAGCTATTATATTAACATCTATCACAATAATTATGATTATCATATTGGCTAATACTAATCATTAATGTTAATAAGCACCATTAAATTAACCCTTTAATTAATTGTACAACTAACTAGGGTCCAAACCCCAAGGTCTGAGACTAGACCTGGACTCTTGGGTAAAACCCTAAAACTAAGGTAATTCAAACCCTAAGTTAAGACCTTGACCTAGAATAGCGTGTAAAGCTTGAATCTAATGGTATAACTTTACAATTCATGATAGGGTTTGACTTTAAGGAAACATGCATTCTCTAGCAACACGGGTAGGCAGTTCAAAATATAAGGTGATGATTCTTCCCCTTGAGCTTTCCATTTTCCCATTAGCTTAAGTTATAGTTTTTATTTTAACTTGTAATTATTACCTCCATCTCATAGTCACATGTGTTAATTGTTGGAATTAAATTGTTATATTACATGCTTAACGTTTATCCTACATATTTATTCATTATGTGGAATATTTATGGATTGCTTGTGGAACTTAAACTGGTATACCAGTGGGAAACCCCACCTATATGTGTACACCCATACTTGGGATGTAACCCGACTGGTTGTGATAGTAATGGACCTTTGGCTTAGTGGTTATTGAATGGTGGTTTAAATTAACCAGTAATGTGGGCCTACCATTCAGGGTTGTTGTGTCCAATGGTTTTCAAAGATGGTCTTTTATCGCATGATTTTGATACTCGCCCTATGTGGCTTATTTTGATATTTGCCTTATGTGTCTTGCTTTGATATTGCCGCATGTGTCCTTATCCTGGTATTTTCCCTATATGGGCTCGATGTTTTTATACTGTGCAACCATGCGATGGCAAACCCCATATGTTGTAATATGATTGACCACTAATCAACGGTTTTCCATTAAACATCCTAAGGTGGTAGCCTCATAAGCCGAGGATGGTGATAATGGGACACTATGCCCGAGCTGTCGGCCTACGATGGGCTCTGAGCTCCCCGTAGTGACCTTGAGCTTACCTAAATTGGCTGATTGTAACTGGACTAATAACGGTTTGGCTAATCATGCATCTATAGCATGTTGGAGATGACGGGTGGCTAATTTTGATGCTGTAGCACGTGCCCTTAGGATCTTCGGGGTATCGTTTCGCTAGCTCCCAGACCACCGACTATCGACCCCTGTCCGACTAGATGATTTTTCCAGATCGATGATTTGCATGGGTGACGAGCCCAAGTCCGGCTGGATGTGCATCCCCAGGCTGATGTGCATTCATGCATCCATGCATTTAAAAAGATTGCATCATGTATTGTTTTGATTGCTTTATTATTTTATAATTATGTTTACCTAATGCGGCGGTGTGTAATCTTGAGGGGAATTCACACTGAGCTGGCCACTCATCCATCAAATATATAACCGTACACGTAAGTGGCCCAAATGATGTATATGTTTAGGCTTGATGAGGAGCTGTGCAGGTGTCATGAATGTACGACTATATTTCTAAGAGGAGCTGTGTGGTCATGCGGCTTACATTTATATGCTTTCTGTTATTTCTTATGTATGCAAATCTTGTAATTGTTAATGTTGAAACATTAGTTTGTATAAGTCATTATGGGCTACTTGTATATTCAAATGATAATGAAATTTTTCCTATGTTGGTTTGTTCACTTTACGCTCATCTGCTTACTCTAATAAAGGAAAAATATATATATATATATATATATATATATATATATATATATACTCAAATTTGACCATCCTTTAAGGTTAACACTCGGGTTTTCGGGAAACGAATCAAATACTCGAGTCCTGAAAATACGGGGCGTTACATTTAACCACTTCTTTCTTTTTTGGGTTCAATCGACATTGTGGTTGCCTTGAGATCTTTGCATTTTCCTCAAGGTGAATGTGGTGAGTACAGATTAAAGAATTAATTCCCTTAAGGCCCGCAATGGTCCATCCAAGGGCTCCTTTATGTTCCTTGAGAGTCGTGATGAGCATACTCTCTTGTTCCTTATTTAGGTGGGAAGAAATTACTACCAGATATATCTCGTATTGACCTAAATAAGCATATTTGAAATATGTAGGTAATGGTTTTAGATCAAGTTTCGGTGCCTTGACACTGGACGGTGGAGGCGTTGTTTCATTCTGAGGTAATTGTTATAATGGCCTCCATCGGTCAATTTCAAGTACCAGTGCTGCATTGAGCAAGGCATGCATCTCCTAGATCATATCATCATCAATGTCAGAGGAGTGGGTGAAGCATGTTTCTAGAGTGTCAAAACATAGAGTCAAGGGAGCTCTATCTTCCACAAACGAGTTGATCAAGTTAACGTTGTGGGTATCATTAATATCCTCGGGTTGTTTGCACATGTTGAAGATGTTCAACTCTAGCGTTATGTTCCCAAAAGTCAGTTTTATGATTCCATTCGTACAATTGATGATTGCATTTGAGGTAACTAGGAATGGACGACCCAAGATGACAGGAATTTGAGTGCTTGTGTCCATGACGGGCTATGTATCCAAGACAATAAAATCTACTGGGTACTAGAATTTGTCAACTTAGACTAGCATGTCCTCAATCATTCCTCTTGGTATACAAACTAAATGATTAGCTAGTTGAAATGTTGTCCTGGTGGAATTAAGTTTACACTTACTCTTAAGTCAAGAAGTGCATGTTTGATCCAGTGGTTCCCAATTACGCAAGAGATGGTTGGACTACCAGGATCTTTATATTTTTGCGGCATGTCTTGCTTCAGGATGACACTCACTTTCTCAATTAGGAAAATTTTCTTTTAAATATTATACCGTCTCTTAGCCATGCACATGTCTTTTAGGAACTTAACATATGAGGGAATTTGTTTAATGGCATCTAAGAGAGGGATATTGATTTTCACCTATTTTAGAACCTCCAGAATATCCTGAGTGTTAGACAGAGGTTTTGTTGAAATCAACCATTGGGGGACTAGCATAGGTGGCCTGTATTTTTTTTCTGGTCCTTTTTCCTGTGGAGCATGGCTAGGTCTATCATCCTTCTCATTTTCTTCCGAGTCCTTAGGCTTTTGGCCCTCGTTGGAATAGTTCTATCAATTGTCTTTCCACTTATAAGAGTGGTGATAGACTTAACTTGCTCCATATGGTTTGAAGAGCTAGGGTCACTTAGTTCATGTAAGACTCGTAATCCCGTGAGGTCAATTGTACGCTTCGTTTTCAGTGCTCTTGAGGCGAGAAAGTCTAGTATGACTGATGATGAATGGAATGCTCTTGATAGAAAGGCCTTATCCTCAATCTGTTTGTCTCGCGGATGAGGTTCTCTATAATGCTTTGAGGGAGAAAACTGCGACTAGTTTACGAGTGAAGTTAAAGGATATCTATGCAAAAAAAAATCCTCTGAAGCAGTAGTGGTATAACTTCAAGATGTCAGAGGTTGGAGATCTGGAGGCCCACATAAGCAATCTTAATAAATTGGTTTGCAAATTACTGGGTATGGAGGAAGTGATGAAAGATGAGGAACAAGCATGTATGTTGCTGAACTCTCTTCCGGTATTGTATGAGTCATTCAAGGACATAATGTGCTCCACGAATAAAACCCTGAGTATCGACACCGTTATCTCAACCCTTCAAGGGAAGGTTATGAGAAAGCTTAATGGCGACACAGGGACATCTTCTGATGCACTGATTACGAGAGGCAGAAAATCTTAGCGAGATATAGGATCTTCAAGACCTAGATCCAAATCCAAGGGAAAGGGCAAAGGAAAACTAAAGTGCTGGAACTGTGAGATGTTTGGACACATGAAGAAGGATTGTACCAATCATAAAGCAAAGAAAGAAAATTCAGCAGCTTCTTTTAAGGAGGCTAATATTGTCACATCTGATGAAGAATCAAGTGGTGGTGATGTTTTATTTGTTTCCATGATTGGTCACTTACACGACAATCATAAAGACGAGTGGATACTTAATACAGGAGCATCTTATCACATGACTCCTTATCGAAGTTGGTTTGCTAGTTACAAGGAATGCGATGGTGGACAGGTTTTTATGGACAATGACAATGCCTGTAATGTTGTGGCTATCGGTACGGTGAGCATTAAGATGTTTAATGGGATGGAGCATACCTTGACTGACATCAGGCACGTTCCTGATATGAAGAAAAGTCTAATTTCTCTTGGTGCAGTCAAGGCTATAGGGTGTAAGTTCACTAGTATTAATGGTATCCTTAAAGTTTCAAAAGGGGCACTCGTTGTTATGAGAGCATAAAGGTACGAAAACCTTTACAGGTTGATTGGGAGCACTTCAACAAGTGGAGCGGCAGTAGCTATTACAGACTCCACGTCTCTACATATGTGGCATGCTCGTCTGGGCCACATGAGCGAACGGGGCATGAAGGTACTTTCTGATCAATGTTTGATTCCAGCTTTTAAAAGTTCTAATTTATATATATGCGAGCATTGTACATATGGTAAACAATCTAGGTTATCTTTTAAAACTGAAAAGCATGTATGTAAGGGAGTGCTTGATTATGTGCACTTTGACGTATGAGGGCCATTACCAGAAGTTTCTGTTGGAGGGTCGTCATGGCTTGTTTCATTCATTGACAACTACTCTAGGAAAGTTTGGGTTTACTTCATGAAACGTAAATCCGAAGCTCACCATATTCAAACAATGAAAGGCAATGGTGGAAAAACAGTCAAGGTGAAAAATAAAGGCTTTAAGGACTGACAATGGTGGAGAACTTACTTCCACTGAGTTTAATGATTATTGTAAGGATAAAGGGATCATCTGGCACAACACAGTGCGTCACACGCCCGAGCAAAACGGTGTGGCTGAGCGAATGAATCAGACTCTCCTAGAGAGGGCCAGATGCATGTTAAGTAATGTTGCGTTGGATAAGGATTTTTGGACAGAAGCCGTTAACACGGCTTGTTATTTAGTGAACCGATCTCCTTCAACGACAATTGAATGTAAAATTTCAAAGGAAGTATGGAGTTATCAGAAAATCGACTACTCAGATCTACGCATATTTGGTTGTGAGGCTTACTCTCATGTACCGTCAGTTGAGAGAGATAAGCTAGACCATAAAGCTAAAAAGTACATCTTTGTTGGCTATGACATTGGTGTGAAAGGTTACAGATTATTCGACAAGGTCACTTGCAAGGTCATCACTAGCCGTGACGTCAGATTTGATAAAAGTTCCCTATTTCGCAAGAATGATTAAGAGGAGCAAGAGGAATCAGCAAGGGTGATCGTAGACGTCTAGATTGACACAGATGATACTCAGGCAGAGACAAATGTGAAAACAGAGGTACAGGATCAGGTGGAGCAGCCACCTGTGAGAAGAAACCCACCGTGTGATCGCAGGTTACTGGCAAGATACAAGGACGACTCTAATATTGCATATGCCCCCATTACAGATGAGGGGGACCCGTCTACTATTCAAGAGGCTCTTGATGAGCCTGATGCAGAAAAGTGAAAGGCGGCTATGAACGATGAGATGGACTCGTTGCACAAAAATCACATATAAGAGCTAGTGAAGCTTCCTGTGGGCCGAAAAACGATTGGATGAAAGTGTTTATTCAAAAGGAAACAGGATAGATACAAAGCTAGATCGGTAGTGAAGGGTTACGCTCAGAGAGAAGGAATCAACTTCACAGAAATATTCGCGCTAGTGGTTAAGCAGGTGTCTATCAGATTCGTGTTGGCACTGGTTGCCCAATACGATCTCGAGCTGAAACATATAGATGTCAAGACTACATTCTTGCATGAGGAGTTAGAATAACAGATCTACATGAAGCAACTAGAGGGCTACGAAGTTAAAGGGGCAGAAAAAAAAGTTTGCAGGTTAATGAGATCGTTGTACAGCCTGAAACAGTCGCCTAGGCAGTAATATAAAAAATTTGATTCTTTCATGGTAAGTCAGAAATTTACTCGGAGTGAATATGATCACTGTGTCTATTACAAGACACTGAGTTATGGAAAATTCATCATCCTAGTATTGTATGTTAATGATATGTTGATCGCCTGTTATGATATGTCTGAAATCAACATACTGAAGACTCAGTTATCAAAAACATTCGAGATGAAAGATCTGGGGGCTGCAAAGAGGGTTCTCGGCATAGATATTTATAGAGACTGGAAGAAGAGCAGGCTTTGGTTATCACAGGCAGAATACCTTGAAAATATGTTGATCAAGTATGGGATGGACCAAGCAAAGCCGATGAGCGTTCCCCACGTGGCTCACTTCAAGCTTTCCTCAGAACAATGTCCTAAATCAAATGAGGAAAAGCAGGTTATGTCTTATGTGCCCTATTCGATTGTGGTTGGCAGTTTAATGTATGTCATAGTCTGTACAAGGCCGGATATTTCACAGGTAATCGGTGTTGTGAGCAGATACATGTCAAACTCCGGTAAACAACATTGGGAAGCTGTGAAATGGCTACTTCGATATATTTGAGGTATAAAAGACTACATCTTAACTTTTGATAAGACATGAACAAAGTTGGTAGGATATGTGGATTCCGACTATGCAGGCAATATAGATTCCAAGAAGTCTACTTCAAGATACTCGTTTGTACTAGCGGGTGGAGCAATCAGTTGGATATCGAAGCTTCAGTCTGTGGTGGCTCTTTCCACGACCGAAGCAAAATATATGGCAGTGACGGAAGCATTTAAAGAAGGTGTTTGGCTTAGAGGGATGATAAATCAATTGGGACTTCAGCAGGAGGCCGTGCCGATTAACTGTGATAGCGAGAGCGCTATCAATTTGGCTAAAAATTCTGTTTATCACTTATGTACTAAACACATTAATGTTCGTCACCACTTTATCCGAAAGGTACTTGAGGAAGGAGGCGTAAAACTGGAGAAGATTCACACCTGCATGAATCCATCAGACATGCTCACCAAGGTCATTTCTACAGAGAAGTTTAAGTTTTATGCAACTTCTCTGGGCTTGGCAATGACGTAAAAGAAGGACGGAGTGTGCACGAGAAGCGTTGATTGAATCTATGATGTAGTGCAGAGATAAGAGAAGAGGTCAAGAAGGTACACGATTGAAGATTGAAGACTTGGTGGAGATTGTTGTCAGACTTAAAATCTTCAATATTCTGGGCCGCTCGACTAGTTGAGGCCTGCTCGACTCAAAGTCCAGCGACCTATGTTTTTTGGTGTCCAGGCCGCTCGACCAGTCGAGGGGATGGCTCGACCGGTCGAGGAGGTCCTTCCACCAGTCGAGGCCTCGGCCCGACTAGTCGAGGGTTACGCAATCTTGCGCGGAATGCGTAAATTTGAGGTGGTTTCCGAACTTTTCCAAGGTCGGTGCGTAAGTAGAGTTTCCTAAATTATAAATAGGGGTCTCTAGGGCTATTCTAAAGCATTCTAAGGCTTCCTAAAGATATTATAAAGGATTCTAGGGTTATCAAAGGGTGTAGCAAGGGTGAGATTCAAGATCGTTCGAATCAGGTAAGTCCTCTCTCTTTGTAATTTATGCTTTCATAGTGGATTTCTGTCGCTTTGTGCCGTGATTTTTTCCCACAAGGGTTTTCCACATTAAATCTTTGTGTTATCTTATGTGTGCTTGGTGCCATTGGATCCTAGATCTAGATTTGTGTGATTCCGCAGACCAAATCCCAATAAGGGTCTGGGGAGTCACGAGGGGCCCCACCGTGGTATATCTTTTTAAATCCACGCCATCCATCTGCTTTGGCAGATCATCTTAGGCCATTGGCCTAGAAATGAGCTAGATCCGACTCCCAGATGGGCTGCACTAGAGGAAACAGTGAGTATTGAGTGCCTACCATTGAAATTTCATCGGGCCTACTGTAATGTTTATTTTCACACGCAACCAGGGGTCGTGGGGCCCACTAAAGAGTCACACCAAGATGTACGCACCTCAGTCCAAAGTAGCCCACCATTTTAGCCACCGGAAAAGCCAACGGGCGTTGGTGGGCTAAACATGTTTGGACAACCCAACATCTTTGACAGGAAATACCATTGGCGTTGCATTATTGGGCTAGGCATGCGTGTCAGCTCCAGAGCTTTCCCGAAGTTGTGGGGCCCACCATAGACTCCTTCCATGAGATACATGGTTTACGCAAGTCCCGATCCAATTAGAAAAACGGGCCACGGGTCCTTTGGCGCGCCCAAGATTTAGCCAAATCCAATCTCTGGTGGAGCAATACAGCTGGACAGCTTACTGTTGTGGGGCCCGTTTTGGTGTCCCAACAACTTGATGTCCTTGTTGTGTCCACACAGCCCATCCATTTGGCCAATCATTTTAGTGCACAAGTTCCGGGTTTTAGGTGGACCACACCACGGTAACCCGTGGTGATTGAAATTGAAAGTCTATCATTAAAACTTCCTATGCTCACTGTGAGGTTTAATTGTCATCCAACCAGTTCGTGGAGCCCACCGTGGAACCCACTTTGATGAATATATATATATATATATATATATATATATATATATATATTATCTAGCTTGTTTATCTTTCTCCCTATCATTTTAAAGTGAAGCAAATCCGAATATTAGCTGGGCTACTCTCCAGCAGGTGGTGGAAATCGAATTTACACTGTTCAAAACTTCTCGAGGGCCACGTCTTTTGTACATTTGCTGTCCAACCTGCTCTTAGGGTCTCATGGACCTGGGTGAAGAGAAAGCGTCCCAAGCTCTTAGCCCACTGGACATAGGGTTCCACGGTGTTGTATGTGTTCCATTCACGTGGCCCGCTGTCCAGTGGGGTCCATCGCGTTGTATGTGATTATTCAGGTGTCCCTCTAGACAGTGGGACCCACCATGATGCATGAGTTTAGCCTCTCCGTCCTTCGCACATGCCACTAGCCAGGGGCGGGTGGGGCTTGCTATGGTGGACCACCTTGTTTCTATATCGTCGCCGCACATATGTTTCAGACCATGGTCTCGAATATGGGGCTGATCCGAGGTTCAGGTGGAGTGCACCATTAGAACAGTGGGCTATCTGGATGCCCACCAACGGACGGCCCAGGGCGGTGGGCTACGTTGTGGAAACAGCGTCCGCAAGCACCCTGTCCACATAGCGTGTCCCACACTGGGGTCAGCCATGATGCCTTTGTTATGAGTTAGGATTCTCTGTTATTAGTCCAATAGAGAGTCCCTGATTGCTTGCTTTTTATTGGTCCACGTCACTTCTTTACTTACAAATAAAAATAAAAGAAAAAACAACCAGGCTCCAAAATATTTAAAAAAAAAAAAAAAAGCTAGTAAAGAAAATCAACCAGGCTCCAAAATATTATAAAAAGAAAAAAATAAAAAAAACGAGAAAAGAAAAAACAACCAGGCTCCAAAATATTATAAAAAAAGAAGGAAAAAAAAGAGAGAGAGAGAGAAAAAAAAAACAAATGAGAAAAGAAAAAACCCAACAAGAAGAGTCCGGATTTCCAGAGCCCTCTTCATTCTATGCTCTTCCTCTTCTCTCTCACCTTCTCTCCCAGCTTTTCCTATTCTCTTAAGATTTTTGTTAGGTTCAAACTTATGCAATGATGTGGTTCTCTATGCTGTCATAGATGTATGCTAATATGAAACATGTATGTGGGATTTTGCCCATTCATTTAGTGATGTAATAATCTATGATCAATGTTAAATGCTTATTACAAGCCACAAAAGTTCCGATTATCCCACCTTTTCCTGTGGTGTGGTTTACCTTTAGCTTAGCCATTATTCAATTTCTGCTCTTGCCATGAAATAAACTTGCTATGTATTGTTTTCCCTTCATCCATGTCTTTGTAACCTTATCAATAGGTTAGATGGTAGAAAAAAAATGTTACGGTGGACTTTAAAAAGTTTTAATGGTGGGTGTTTAACAGCCAACGTTTTGTGTGGTGCGGTTTATGGGATACATGGGCTTATTTGGTTTCCCAATCTAGAATGGTAAATGATTGTAAATGAGTTATGAGTATTTACTCATGTCACTTACATTTGAGTTTGATGATGATTTTGCTACATTGTTTTACGCTGTAATCGCTATAAAAATAGTGATTTTAAAAAGTGAAAATATAATGAAAATATTTTATTTTACCTCCTTTTATTAGTATATTTGAAAAGAGTTTGAATCCCCTACTTGTAACAAAACAGGGAGTGTCTATTTGTTTCATGTTTATCGGTCCATGCCATCCTTGCTAACATCAGCCATAGACTCTACCAAAAGGAAAAAAAAAAAAAAAAGGAAATATAACTATTATTAAAAGGGGAAAAAAAAAAGTGAAAAAAACATAGAACAAAAAATCCATATGAGATGTAGTGTTATTCCGCCTTTTGGAACCAACCCCTCTTCTCCCATTTTGAAAAAAAAAAAACAAAAAAACCTAAGCACTACCAGAAAAAAGAGCAATGACTATGAACTAAAAAAATAGCTATTAAGCAACCATTGGTCCCATAGCCATTGCTATTTTAGCAATGACTACAGACTAGAGCCATAGCCAAAAGTAGTAACATCTATGAATTATTAGGAAAAAAAAAAAAAACCACAATCTAGCTCTTGAGCTCTCCATGTTTAGACAATTTATACACCTATTACAACTGGGAAAAAAAAAAAAGAGTGGACAGTTGAGAAAAAAGTGATCCATGTCTTGGTTCTCATGGAAAACCTGGATTCAGAAAGTAGCAACACGTTGTCTAACTTGGATGGACAGAATGAAGCTTATAACCAAACAATCATTTTGGAGAAATGAAAGAGTTCCTATTTGACACTAACTATGATATGAAAAGCCACATTATTCTTGAAATGACACTGTTCTATTAAATAGTGGAATCTGATAGAAATGAAAAATGATATGTCATAAGTATAACTATCTATAGATTATGTTTACGTATGATGAATGATAAATTATCCATTTAGCCTAGTGATTTGGAGCCACAAAAACATGCAAAAACAAAATCGTGTTTAATCAAGTTCATGTTTTCAGCATGCCCCCAAATGCAAACATAGATGGTTTATGCTCAAGTCACAGAATCATACCATTCCTACTTACGTGGTGCTTCCTACGTGGGAAAAAAAAATTCAAAATATTACCTGCATTGGTGTTTGATGGTCACTTGAGAGTATTTTCACCTCATCTAATTCTTCTTGTGCACTTTCTTAAAGAGAACGCTCATCTTCTAGAATAGATGGAGGACTACTTGCCAAGGATGATAGGAAATTTCCATCAAAAGTGCATAAGAAAGTCTAAGAAGTCTGATAAGCAATCAACATATCCCATAAAACAAATAGAATCAAAACAAAATGATCTGAATAAAATAAAAACTTGGGTGTTTAGCACTCTCAAGCAAATTAACTTGTTTGTAAATTCTAACTACTACGTTATCAGTGTCCAGATATATACAAATATTTACCATTTACCTGAAATCTAAATCTTTCACAGAGGCATGGGCATCAGGCTAGTCAAGGACTTACATACTAGGCTACTTCTTCATTACAAATATTCAGAAATATCATTAATTTCTTTCATTTCCTCCCAATTGAACTTAATATTATTCATTATACATTTCATTTATTAATTCTCAACATAGCCTACAGTTCCTAATGTATTTCAAACAACAAAACCAACACAAAATACTCTCATACCGTGTAATCAACGGAGATCCAAACCTACTTCAATTTTCTCATGGTCTCTATCATGTGACCTTATAGCTCTAGAAATGCCTGCATTTTTTAGATTAATGTAGTAAGTAGTATGAAATTGTAAAAAGAACAATCTTATGAAGAAAATAGAGTGCAACAAAACAGGCTAGTCAAGGACTTACATACTAGGCTACTTCTTCATTACAAATATTCAGAAATATCATTAATTTCTTTCATTTCCTCCTAATTGAACTTAATATTATTCATTATACATTTCATTTATTAATTATCAACATAGCCTACAGTTCTCAATGTATTTCAAACAACAAAACCAACACAAAATACTCTCGTACCGTGTAATCAACGGAGATCCAAACCTACTTCAATTTTCTCATGGTTTCTATCATGTGACCTTATAGCTCTAGAAATGCCTGCATTTTTTAGATTAATGTAGTAAGTAGTATGAAATTGTAAAAAGAGCAATCTTATGAAGAAAATAGAGTGCAACAAAACAACAAGATCCATCATATTAGTTGACGGTATAAAGATGCAAGTTGAATTAACAATTTTAGTAGGACTATCACAAAAGTATAGTAGTAGAGAGCAACTAAATATAAAAACAAGTGTGAATTCACCTTTTGACAAAAGCTAGTTTGTCTTTCAAACAACTTCCTTCTCAACACCAATGTTCACATTCAACCGTATCTTTTCCCTTCTCAATTTCTTTCTAGGTGTAGTAATGTATTCAGGAAAATCAAAAGGTACAAAGAGGGAGAACTGATCATCAATAGCCCTTTAATTACTAAAGTTAATTCAGTTTCATTAAAGGACAAATCGTCCGTCAACATTTAATTGAAAATTTGTAAAGAAAAAAGATATTTTAAGAGTGGAAATATGAACTTAAGATAGTTACCAACTTGAAAGTCAAAAGATGAAAATGAAATTAACTACTTGTCTTAGGTATTATTAAAGAAAAGATTCGTGGTTTAAAAAATCTCTCATGTTCATTCTTTATCAATTTTCCATACCCAGTGTTTCTTTCATTTGGATAAGTTGAGTAGAGGAGGTAAACCATGACTAACAGAAACCATAATAAACCTCCATTCGAAACCATTTCAAACATTGATGATGATCATTCTACAATTAAAAAAGGCCTTCATGTTTAAAAGCAGGCTGAGTATTATATGCGTCTCATGTGAATTACTTCAACACATATTTTTTCTTACCTGAAGCATTTCATCAAACAAATAATATGCAAATTTCTTTATATAAAAAAGCAATTAAACACCCCATGAAGAAACAAGTGAGGAAAAGAATCCAAAATAGAAAAAACTGGCATACAGGTGGCAAGGAATGTAGCCATTCATTTCACAACATCCATGTCATGGCCTAGCTCCCCACTTTTAGCTAGCTGATTCCCATATTCCATAATGCTCCATGACATCATGGTTATGGTGAATGCCATGGGTAGCCCAATTTTCATACAGTCCCTTGCATCATAGTATCCTCCTACAAAATCAAAATCAATTTGCAATAAAACAATAAATCAAAAAATAGAAATTGAAATAAAAATTTATCTATATTTAGAAATTTGTGGTAAAATGGAAATAAAATCAAGCTATAAAAAGTTTCATAGAAAAAAAAATGAAAAATGGGTTTGAGAATCTAGAATATAGTAATTGGCGAAGCTATCATGCATCCAAATCCATGTCTCGAAACATAAAAATTTGACCTAAAAAGGAAATCAAACTCCTAATTTCAGTTTTAGAAACCTGAAAATGATAGATGTAAATCCAGATCTAAGGCCACAAAAATTTTACAAGAAGCCCTACAAAGTAACAAATAGAAAAAGAAAGGAATTTTATGCAGTGTATGTCGTTGGATTTCAAACATGAAAGCCCTACCAGAAAAAACATAAAATCATAATAGATCCGACTAGCTGGGGCGGAATTTAACCTTATATGGTCTCAGATTTAGTAGAAAAAAACTCCACCAATTCACTTGAAAAATAATAAAAAATTTGACCAGCTAGTAGAGAGATAGAGAGAGGGAAGGGAATCAGGGCCTCTTGCATTTTAAAGGAGCAGTTGAGAGAGAGAGAGAGAGAGAGAGAGAGAGAGAGAGAGAGAGAAAACCCACCATGGTCTGTAGCCTATGCTCCACCTTTTTGTTGTGAGGGAGAGAATGTTGTTTCTCGTTGTAGAATAAACTTATCTTCTCCCATTTTTCTACAAACAGAGGATGCATTAGCATTGTTGTTGTTAGTATTTATCAGAGTGGATGTGCCTAGATGTAAAAATGAGGATCTAGGTAGCTAGGCGGATTAATGTTTAATATTTTCTCTAACCTTTTTCAGCTTTTTGCTTAAAAAATTACCCTTAAGTGTAATCAAATACTCCATCCTTATCATACCCTTAAGTGAAATCACATCATTTAATGTTAAAATACATAATACATTGCCAAGTGTAAACCAATTACAACCTCCACTATCCATATTACATTTTCAGTTTAACTCCAATACACACCTCATCATCCCCCATCATACGATCAAGTGTAACCCCATCAGTTAATCTTAAAACCCATTCACATCCTAAAATGGAATCAAGTTATACTCTTGATCAACCACATCACAGTCTTAAGGATAATCACATCATATATTTTACCTTCCCATTATACCTTCAAGTAAACCTCATCACTCAATTTTGTAAGTCCCTCACTGTTTTACTTTGAATATGGATAGTTTAGGTTAAGGTTATTTAAAATTTATATATGTCTCGAAGCAATTTTTTTCTTATGTTATCATCTACTTTTTTCTCATCATTTATTTGTCTTATAAACAAGATTATATTCTTATACTATGACATCTTATTAAAATAGTTTTTAGTATGTCATGGTTAGTTATTTTACCCTCTCTTTCAGATAATATTAATCAAATTTAGAATGATTTAATACGCAATATTAAAAAGGTATGTGATGAACTCATTATAATTGTTTCTCATTGAATGTAGGAGAAGACCATTCACTCACAAAACGTCAATTATACTACTAGATGTGTACCGTCAAAGATTAATAATTTTATTAAGAAAGTGAATTTGAAGGATGAGCATATTAAAGTGATAGAAGATACTCTATTTAAAGGATTTATGCATTTTCTTAAGATACCAGTTCAACGTACATTTCTAAATACTCTTCTTACTAGATGGGATGATGAACATAATTGTTTCCTCGTCAAAAGAAAGAAAATCTTTCTTAAACCCGAAGGCATTGCCATTATATTGAAGTTGATTATGAATGGGGAACATATGGATTTGAGAAGGGAATTGGATGCTTGTGAAAAAGAACTAAAGAAAAAATATTTTACAAACATTCTTCTTAAGAGAGATTTAATAGAGGAGAATATTAAGAAGTTGTTGGAAGAAAGTTCAAAAGAATTTATATATGATTTTGCGAAATTGTTCATCCTGTATCCATTCAATATAATTCTTTTTCCAATTGCCAGCAAGAATACTCCTATATTTCTTTTGCACTATGTGAATGACTTAAAAATTTTTCATAGTTATGCATGAGCCACTGCCATCTGGATATTTCTGGTTAGAAGTATTTCTGAAAGTGTGAAGAAGAAGAAAAAGTACATGAATGGATGTGTCATGGTTTTGGAAGTAAGTATTACTTCTTATATTAATGAGGTTGCTTTCAATCATTTTTTTTCGCTTTGCATGTCTTTCTCATTAATGATATTATTTTCAACAGCAATGGTTACACAAGTATATTATTCTTCTGTTATGGTTATCAACGAAGATGGTGTCTCCACATATTTTGAGATGGGTCGATAGCAGTTATCGACAAACAGACACACATAAAAAATTCTTAGACACTCTTATCTGTACACTTGTATCTACATTTTTTTTTAAAATTATTTGTTTAAACATTCATCACTATTGTGTCCAAGTATACATTTATATTGATATATTTATCTCTATCAGATTGTTGAAGATATAACCTCTATAAATGAGAAGTGTTACCTTTTACCTTTCACTGTTAGTGCTTTATATTTATATTTTTGCCCATTACATAATTACCACATGGTTGTACACTTAATTATATATGTCATTGTTGTGATTGACATATATGAGACATGAAATTCAATCAAAGAAATACGCTAGTGGTTAGAACCATGTCTCGTGAAGAATGAAGAGAAAATAGTAAATATTTTTCATATAGTGATTATTTTGTTTATATCATATATTCTTAGTAATATAAATGATCTCACACTTAATCATATAAGTAATGGTTGTGATATTCATATAGGACGCCTTAAACTCAAATAGAAAAATATGTCAATGGTTGGAACCCACACTTTTAAAGATTGATGAGAAAATTGTTAGTAAAATTTTACATATTTTGTATACAATTTCAATATCATTGTATGTGACTAGATTATATAACTAATTTCACATTACTTTATATAAGGTGACCTTAAATACAAACAAAATAAATTCGTCAGTGGTTGGAACCCATACTTGTGAGGATTGAAGAGAAAATCACAAGTATTTTTCACATAATGGTTATTTCATTTATATGCATACACATATTTATAATTAGAAAATTATTTCAAAATACTTTGTTTTCATCGTACTTTATTTCAACTTGTATTAGATTTTTTGCTATTGAAATAGGACCAGTCTATGACGTAGAATATGAATCACGAAGAGAGCTTACATTACAAAGAAATGTAGAAAGAGCGTAAACAATTATTGGACGTGTTAAAATGAATGCAAGATAAGCTAGATGCCCAGGTAGCACTTATCACTGAGTTATTTGATAAATTGACAAAGTCAGAGAAAAAAATACAATTATGTTAGTCCATTGTGTGAGATTTCCTGCTTTTGTCATTGGAGTCACATCCACTACTTAATGAGGGGAATGAAATCGAAGCAGCTTTTCAATCCACTTTTTCAAGATGTACTTAGCCGGGATATTTGTGAAGGTATAATTTGTATCTTTTAATGTATGGGAATACAAAATACCCATGAATTCAAAATTTCTACAGCTACAAGTGATAGACTCATCCATTGAGTTAACGGTAACAATGTGAAGACTATGATTTCTTCTATTCAAAATTTGAAATTTTCCGACTATATCCTAATCCGTGCTGTTCCGTTAGCTTCCGCGATCCTTTCGGTCAAATTCCGGCAACCTTCGCACCGTATTCGGTATTTGCGCACGATCCTAAGCCAGTCCCGCGCGCGCACCGACGTCGGCTTGATCCAAAAGTTGTATCATAGCGACCGCGTCGTCGCCGCGGTTCCAACGCCGTGACTTGCGCACCGAACCGATACCCATGTAAGAAGATGCCGATCAGCGTTTATTCCGAAGAAACACCGCGCGTTGCGGATTTCGAGGGAATCTCTACAATTAGTCCCATCAATCAACCATTAAAGCATCCCATACCTCAAGTACAACAACCCATCACCACCTTTTACTAAAGTCCACCATTCTTTCCACCTCACCACTCCTCTTTTCCAAATTTCAACAACAACCCTACCTCTTTTGCCATTTTCAACCCAAACCATCCCCCATCACTCCATCACCCTATCTCACTCTCTCTCTCTCTCCCTTACAAGTCTCTCTCTCATTCAAACTCTCCCATAGCAAGTCCCATACGTATGGTCTTCCCATGGTGAGAAAATTTTATTTGTGAGGTCCACCTTTCCCACCCCTTCATCTCTCATCTCAACCATCCATTTCTCATCTTCCACCATCAAAGGGTAGCCCAAGGAGCTAAGGAAGCCTAGGGAGCAAGAAGATCTAGCGGTGGGTGTTTGGATAGGATAGTTTTTGATGTTTTTAAGATGGGCCAAGTGAGGCCAACCGATCAATGGTTTGGATCTCGCTTTGGACCCTATGATGTGGCCAATGGCCCACTTGGATCATCATGATCATTCCATGATGGGGCCATTCTCCATGGACCCCATCATGATGTTTACTTTCTTGCATATTTAAGGTCATCTAGACCATTTGTTTTAGTGGAGAAAGGATCTCCACCGTTGGATTTCAATTCCATGGACCCCACATGTAATGGGATCCACTTGATGTATGATTTAGTGCAAGGGAGGGCCCATAGTGCCGGGGTCCCTCCATCACACGGTCTCACTCTCTATCCCTCTCCCTTTTTATTTTATTTTTATTTTATTTTATTTTTATTTTTATTTTGTTGTATGATGGTAAGGTTGTATGGCTACTTGAATGGACCCCACCATGTAGTAAGCATTTTATTTGAGTGGGGCCCACCTTATAAGTATAATACCCACGCCGTTCATCAGTGGTGGCCCACTTGAACAGGCCCACCTCAAATTGCAAAGACAGTCCAGCGTCCCTGGACGCTGGACGTTTAAATGGAAAACATAAATATCTTTTTTTAAAAGGCCTTGGAGTGGTCCACTCACGTAGGCCCCACCTTGATGTATATATTAAATCCATGCCGTTCATTCCTTTCCCAAGATGATTTTAGGCGTTGAGCCAGAAGGTGGGATCCATCAGACCTTCAGGCGGGCCATACCATAGCAAATGGTGGTTTTCACCATTGAAAACTTCCTTGATTGGTTGTACCTTGAAATATGTCCAATATTGGACTTGAACTGCTCGTGGTGAGCCATGGGAGAGCGCTGAATGGTGTGGATCCCCTGGATATGGACCCCACCTGCTAATTCCTTGAAAATAAAAAAAAAATAAAAAAACAAACAAACTGCACACAGCAGGAAGTGCAGCAGGCGCTGCCTGCGCACGCCAGCGTCCGGGCGGACGGTGACCGAGCAGCCACCCACGGCTGCAGCCGTGGGCCCCACCTTGATGTTTATATGTCATCTAACCCGTTCATCGGGTGGGCCACTACCTGACGTGGGCCCACCCCAAAAATCAGGTTGATCCAAGATTCAGGTGGCCCACACTGTAGGAAACAGTTGGATGGGACTTCTACCCTTGAAATTCTTTTGGGGTCCACAGAAGTTTCGGATCAGGGTGAAATTTGTTTTCACCCTTCATCTTGGCCCACGTGGCCTTATCAATGGGTTGGATGGAAAGCAAACATTATGGTGGGCCCCACATGAAGCCCACAGTGATGTAAGTGTTTTATCTTCACCGTCTGCTTGGACGGTGGAGCCCAACGTGACAGTGGACGTGGAGCCCACTGTGATAATTGTGTGGGCCCACTGTGATAATTGTGTGGGCCCACTGTGCTGCGTGCGTGTGTGTATGTGTATATATATATATAGATATATGTATATATATATATATATAGATATATATAATATTATGGTTCATGTAATATTATATGTATATTATATACTATATTATATATATATATATATATATGTATATAAATATTGTACTTATTTATGTTGAGGCCCATGATTGAGGCCCACTTTGACATATAGGTAAGGCCCACCTCAGTTGCTTGTGGCCCATGAATGAGGCCCACTTTGATGTATAGGTAAGGTCCATGGGTCGAGGCCCATTTAACGTATTAGGAGCCCATGGGTTGAGGCCCATTTTATGCACGTATGGGGCCCAACTGGCGAGGCCCATTTGATACATATAAGGCCCATAAGATTAGGCCCATTTGATGCACTCTAAGGCCCACGGGTTATAGCCATTGCAATGTACATAAGGCCCATTGGTACGGCCCATTGATATGGCCCACTTAATGAATATAAGGCCCTTGTGATTTGGCCCATTTGACGTATTTAAGGCCCAATGGGATGTACCTAAGGTCCATTGCAATGTGTGATCCCAACATGATTTATGTAATGATGTTTACGACGGGTAGTACCTTAGGAGCAATGGCGGTTTGACGTCCCCATTGCAAGTATAGTGTTGGTTAAACGTCCGCATTATGACCTTCCCTTGGGCTCATACGTGTAATGTGTAGGCCGTTTAGGCCCATCTTCATTATAAATATCATCTATCCTATATAACTTGTTTAATTCCATGATTCATGATCATATGCATCATACGTATGCTTGATATGAGAAATGACTGGTCATAGCCTATGCCTTTGGGCAGATTGTTTAGGGGCTCCCATACAGGGGGTGTTGCCCTACATGAGCGCACGATACGCGCAGGATTCATGATGACTGGGTAGTGTGATTCATGCATTTGCATTGTGTGATATTGTCACCGAACGCCCTAGCGACATCAGGGCCATAGCCTCCACAGACGCATCGTGGTTGGCAGGATTGGATACCGGAAATACTGTTCTACATGGGGTGCGATAGATATCCCTGGGTGAAAGTCCCTAAACCCTTATGGTACCAGGAGGTTGCTCCAACGTCTAGACCGAGTGGATGCATGAGCGCTGATTGCCGATTACCAGACGGTTGCGTTTTCCACTGTGTCGTGGTCGGTTGGAAGGGGGTGCGGCCTTACCCGCCCGAGAGTAGGGGGCAATGCTAGGCCGAGTCTGACCACTCGAGGAATGGGTCCGCTATTGACGAGCCGAGCCCGATATTGGCAGGCGGATAGTGAGGTCTTTTCCACTCACCTTATTGCGCGCGATGGGGCGGCAATCTGGCTTGGAGTGTATTAGACCCCGGTGATATTCCAGATTTGAGCCGTATTGACATGTGGACTTAGATGAGGATTTGTATGCTTGACTTACATTTCGCATTGCATGGCCTTGGTATGGCCGACATCATTCTTTGCACCGCATGGCCTTGGTACGGCTAATGGGATTCTTGGCATTCATTAGCATTTTCCGCATTACTCTATTCTGCATGACTACATTATCACCTTGAGCATACACTTTCACCACCCTCTAAGCTTTCTATAAGCTTATGCACGACCGTTGCGTGCAGGTGACGTTGGATCGCAGCAGCGCTGAGGCTTGGACGCGTGGCTGATCTTCTTTTGGAGTTTTGGTCTATCTTCATTGTATTTCCCTTATGCTCATTGTACTTGGAAGGTTTTTGATTATAGTGGAAATGTGATGGAGTTTTTGGTTGTTGTTTGTGGGTTATGCCTTTGGTTATGCTTATTACGAATCAAACGGATGTTAAAAATCCTCCTTGTAGCATCCCAGGATCGGAACCTGGCGAATGGGCGCTGGGAGCCGAGAATGGGGTTCTACGGAGGTCTGTCGGCGCGAGATTCGGCGATCGGGAATTTTGTGAGCCCGGTTTCCGAGTTTGGGGCGTGATGATATTTTCCGACTATACCGGACTCATCTACTTTTTCCACTATATGATCAAGGATAACGACATATTTTGCTTGAAATAATTTGAAAATGGTTGGTGTATCTACACTAGTTGCGTGCTTTAAGATACTAACAGGAAAAGTCACAATTGGTGAAGTTTGGGTCATTTTGAAATTGGCTTTTAATTCTGCATTTCATTTATCATCCACTAATCGTTCAAAATATTCAAAAATTTTGATTATATTTTGGCAAGGATAAAAGTATCTCTTCAAATCCTTATTTAAACTTTCATAACACTTGGTGCTCTTCATATTTGCACAAAAAGTGTTCTTTTCATATACTAACGCCTACTTTTTTTCATTGAATAACTGTTGTAACCATATATTATTTATAAGATTATATTTCATGATTATTCTTTCCCACGCCTGAAGAAATTCATGTTCCTCATCAAAATCATATACACATTTACTAAAATCATTGTCAAACGACTTGTAAGAACAAAATAGATGACTTAGATTTTTGCACGCATTCTGAAACATATGCCATACATAAATACGGTGAACCGTTCCTAGTAACTCTGTCTTGATCACATTTGACATAGCCTTATCCTAATATGTGAGAATAGTTTGGGATTTTTTTCTATACATTATATCACAAAAAGCTTTAAACAACCATCTGAAAGAATTGATTGTTTCATCGTAGAGGAGTGTTACGCCAAAGATAACTAACTATCTATTTATGATTATTAACTAATTTAATGAATAGTACAAATGGCCATCCATACTCGTTTGTTTATACGTCATGTCAAAGCAAATCACATCTCCAAAACGTTCATAATCTAAAATCATTTTCCATCTGCCCAAAAAATGTTGATGATACAGTCTTCAGTATCAAATTGAATACAATAAAATAACATCAGTTAGCTTACTTTTTTTTTGAAAAATATCAAAAGACTTTCGTCATCAAATTTTTTCATTGCTATCGCCCTTTTCGTCTATAAATAATTCTTGTAATCTACCAAATTATATCCAATATTTTGTCGACCACCGGCTTATTTAGTTATGAAATCTGTTTAGTCAGGAAATCATATGTTGCTTTTGGCTTTATACCTAAATTATCACAGTTATTGGCAACTACTTCTTAAGTAAATTTTCGTTGTGATCTTAACAAATGAGTTTCTTCAGTAGATGCAAGATTATGATTATGATCAATCTTAAGATTAGTAACATGATATTTACTATTAACTCCCAATCTAATTTTCATATGTGTCAAGCAACTTGTTCTTGTTTCATCCCGATGATGCTTCACATTAACATCACGTTCATCAAATGAACGTTTACCTTCTTTGGAACAAACAAAATCTCTCATTTTCAATACACCTATTTTTTTGTCTTTATTTATACTATGCTTCCGAATACTGAAACCAACTTTTTTTTTTCAAAACTATTGTAGAAATTATATGCATCTTTCTCTATTTTAAACTCCATACCAATTTCTGGATTCGGTACCTTCTCCTCCATGTTTAGATCATCTATACCAGTTTTCACTTCTGAGTTGATGTCTATATCATGTCGTGATTGAGGCATAGAATCCATCAGGCATGGCGTGCAAGAAGCCATAAGACCTCTATTTTCCATTGACCTATAATGTGAAGAAAAATTTAACATGAGAACTATGATAAAAAAAATTTTAAAAAAAGTTATATAAAACATATATAACCCATCATCTAATATAAAACACTTCAAATAAATCTAAAAACATTTTAAATAAATCTAAAGGGTCACCATTAAGAGCAATTGATGAAAATCATCCCCAAATCCTATATAATCTGTAGGTCACTAGAGTTTTGAATGGCCTAATGAATGCCCTAGAATGATCAATCATAGTGGGCCCAACAAAGCTGGTATGGTTGTCCATCTCTAGGTAAGTCTTGGTGAGGGTAGTACTCAATCCGCACCTCCTACAAGATCCACCAATGGTTTTGGTGGCAAATAACCATTTAGACCGTAGGAAGCTTTCAATAATGATTGTTTAATACCACTATTGTTATCCACTTGAGATCCATACCTATATTTTTCGGCCCATGTTTTAAAATGAATCAGCAAATTAGATAGACAACATAGATATACAACACATACATCAAGGTGGGCCCCACAGTCAGAGATTGCACCCACTGATTGGATCGGGGTCGCAATTGACCAGTGATGTCCTAATTTTGTGAGAATCCATTTATCCAGGTGTAGTACAATAAGTGAGTGGATTGGATGGAATATGCATTGTACAGAGGACCTCATGTTCTTTAGACAATTTACTAATTGCACTGAGTAAACTTTATGGGTCCACTATGATGTATGTGTCTTATCCACATCATACATCCATTTTTCCAGGTTCTTTCATGGCATGAGCAGAAATTAAAGAATGGCCAAGCTAAAGGTAGACCACACTATAGGAAATAGTGGGATAATCGAAACTTTTGTGGCTTGTAACAAGCATTTAACATTGATCATAGAAGATTACATCACTAAATGAATGAGCAAAATCCCACATACATGTTCCATATTAGCATACATCCATGACTGTATAGATAACCTCATCATTGGATGAGTCTGGACCTAACAGAAATCTTAAGAGAGAATAGGAAAAACTAAGGTGAGAGAGAAGAGGGAGAGCAAGGAGTGAAGATGGCTCTAGAAATCCAGACTCTTCTTGTTGGATTTTTTCTTTTCTCGTTTTCTCTCTTTTGTTTTTAAATTTTTTTCCTTGTTTTTGACAATATTTTGGAGTCTGGTTGTTTTTATTTTTTTATTTTATTTTTAAGTAAACAGGTGACGTGGACCAATGAAAAGCAAGCAATCAGGGATCCTCTGTTTGACTAATAACAGAGGATCCGGATTCCTCTGTTATATACCACGCTACTTGTTTATTCCTTTTTATTTATTTATTTATTTATTTTTATTTTTTTAATAGTCGTTTCGGGCCATGAGCCATATAGGGGGCAAATTCAAACTCAAGTGGGCCACTTTGAATGTAATAGCGAGCATGTTGTTGGCCACTGTTGGAACATTTCTAGGGCCTACCGTAATGTTTTGTGCACCATTGGCCCACCTTGATGTACGGGTTGTATGTGCACCATGGCCCTACCTTGATGTATAAACTGTATTCATGCCGTGAAACCCACCATGATTTAAGTCTTTAATCCACACCATCCATCGACTTTTCCAAATCATTTTAATCCACACCATCCATCTGAAAGTTTTGGCTGATCAAGATTTTAGGTGGGCCACACCACAGGGAACTGTGGGGGTGGAAATCCTCTTGGACTTGGGATTTCTTGAACTTGGAATCCCTTAGACTTGGAAAACCCTGGTTTTGGGATCCCTTGGACTTGGGAATCCCTAAATGTGGGATCCCTTAGATTTGGGGCTCTCTTATACTCAGGATTCTTGGATTTCTGGAATCCCTTGACCATGTTTGGCACTCTGGATTTAGAATCCCTATAATCCTAAGTTAAGAACGATGTGTATTCGCAGGATTTGAAATTTATTTATTAAATCAATTTAAAATCCCTAATTAGTGTGTGTCTGTAATGTTGACACTAATTTTATTAAATCCGTTGAGGTATGTATTTTTCCTGAAATGATGAAATTCCAAGACTTAGATGGGCCACAAGCATAGGATTACATCCTAGTGACTAACCAACGATTTATAACTGTCAATTACATTAGCAATGTTCAAATGGTGTAGATCATCCTATTAATGATGATGATAATCTGATCATTTTGGGATATCATCAGTGAGCCACGTTCCCAATAGATTGATAGCCTAGTGGCACACACGTGGGTGTCCATCCGGGTCATTCCTAGTGGACCCCGCTGTAGCATATGTATCTTATCCATGCCTTACATCCAGTTACTAGATTTCTATATGCAAGCTATATAAGGAGCTGATGTTAGTCTAACATGGGCCACACCACATAGACCTTTATATTTCTAGTGGGGCATGTCATTTGGTTCCCGCTTTCTGTATATGATGTGCTAATTAAGGCCAATTATCTCATGATATGTCTGATAACATGCTAAGTGTGCTTGGCCTGATAGGACACACTGATAACAAGCTTAGTGTAATGGATATTATACCCAGTTATATGCCCATACACATCATTTGTATGCCTATTGTGGATGATGATTGATCATAGTATACACCTTTTCGTTTGAGATACTTAGGGGACTCTATATGGGATAGGGTCACCCTACATGATCGCACGATATGCTCAGGTTTGATGCATGACTTGGATGATATGACTCATATATTTCAGATCTTGTATATCATAATCACTTTTACACCCTATTGACATCAAGGTTGTGGCCTCCACGGGCATATCGTGGATGACTAGATTGGATACCAAAAATATTTTTCTAGCATTAGGGCGCTTTTGATGTCCTTAAGTGAAAGTCCCTAAACCCTTGTGGTACCAGTAGGATGGTTTAACGTTGAAACTGAGTGTATAATATGAGTGCTTGAGTGTCACATACCAGTAGGCCGCGTCTCCTACTGTGTCATGGTTGGTTGAAAATGGGTATTACTTTATTCACCTGAGGGTAGGAGATTGTAAGCTGGGTTGAGCCTGACCAGCTCTTAAATGGGTACGTTATCGACAAGCCAGGTGGGAATTAGTATACCACTAATGAGGCAGATAGTAAGGTCTTTTTCCACTTACTTGGTCCTATGCGTCATGAGCAGCAGCCAGTGTTGAAGTGTATTAGACCCCAGTGATGTTTCCAGATACGAACTATACTAATATGTGGACTAGTTGAGGATTGACATGTTTTACATTGCATCCCTAGCATATGACATTTAGCCACGTAAGCCTTGCATTGTATAACCTTGGTATGACTAATATCATTTATGGACTTGCCAGTTTAACCCTCCATTATTTTTGCTTACTCTAACATTTGTATGCTTGGCACATGCATTGCATACACATGCACACTCTCTAGGCTTTGTAGTAAGCTTATGCATGTTCTTTACGTGCACGTTATGATAGACTGTAACAACATTGAGGCATGAGCATGTGCTTGATCTTTTGGAGTTTTGTTATATCATGTATTTCCCTTTCAACACTATATTCAAAGATTATATTAGTGGATATGTGGTGATGATGTTTTGTGACTTGAATACACTTGTGGTTATGCTCCTTTACAAAAAAAATCACTCTGAAAACCCTCATTGTAGGATCCCAAGATTAGAACCTCGCATATGGGAGCTGGGATCCGAGAATGGGGTACTATGAAGGATGTCGGCATCGGACTCAGCAGCCGAAAATTTTGTGAGCCCGATTCCCGAGTTTGGGGCATGACAGTTCATATTGTTGTTTCGGGTTAGGGAGAGGTTGGGCTGGCAAAGTCCCTTTCTCCCTAATTGCAAGTTATGACTCTATTTTTTGAATGGACGAAGCGAACATTCCTAGGGATGTTTTAATATCCTGGAATGCTTACAATGCATTTTGATTGATTTTCTCTTGATTTTGCATAAATTTCTGAACTATGTCCTCCTAGGGTCTTGTTTGATTGAGAAATTGAGGAAGGACCCCTTGAGAAGTTGCCGTTTATCCATTACTCCAGTTGAAGTTGGGATGGTTTCTCCAACTGGGGTTATATGTGTTTAAGATGGGAGTGCTAAATGGTCGTTGATAATTGTTTACGACATTTGGTTGCTTATGAAATAGTTCTTAAAATGCAACAATCGTAGGACAATCTTGTGTCAAGTGCACGTTGCTAACACATATACTGCAAGCACCTTCAATGCTCTCATCGGGTTTGATTGGTTCTACTTTCTTAAGTTCTATGGCCTCGATTTTTCTAGTGAGATTAGCAACCCTAGCACTTATATCTTCATTGTCCCTTGAGACATACATTCCTCCCTTTTCTCATGAATGAGTTGACTTATAAGTCGTGGCTTTTGAGGAGGTGTCCCATGGCTGTGCGTTTTTAGCAACTAGGTTGAAATAATCCTATGCGTCATCAGCTTCCTTGTTCATAAACTCCCCAAACTCCCCATTACACATCATTACTATAAAATGGTGCATGGGTGAAGTCAGTCCATCCTAGAAAAAACTTATTACCGGTTAGATTTCATAGCCATGATGTGGACAGGAGTTTAAGAGATCTTTGAATCTCTCCTAGCATTGGAAGAAGGTCTCTTCCTGTCTCTGGGAGAAGTTCATGATTGCTCTCCTTAAGGTATTTGTCTTATGGACTGGGAAGAAATTTTTAAAGAACTCCCGAGTTAATTCAAGCCATGTTCCAATTGATTGCAACTTTAAGGACTGTAGACATGACTTGGCCATCTCTTTCAACGAAAAGGGGAGCAATTTTAGCCTCAAGGTGTCTTCAGACTCATTATTAAATTGTAGGGTGTTATAATCTCATCAAATTCTTTTAAGTGCAGATATGGACTTTCATAGTCAAGTCTGTGAAATTTCAAAAGCAGTTAAATCACTCCTGGCTAAAAGTCCACATTTCCTGCATTGAGTGGAAACACTATGTAGGAAGATGTGCTTGCACTCGCCAGTTGTAAATAATCTCGTAAGGTTCTAAGTATAGGGACTTGATGCACTTCATTCTCTTCCTATAATTCTTCCACCAGATGGTGCGGTTTAGTTACAACCATTTCTTCTGTTAACTCAGAGGATATAGGGTGGTGTCTAGTCAGGTGAAGGATAGGCAACCCTTTGACTAATCCTCCTTCACTCAGTAGACGTAGAGTGTTATCACGTACCCACTTGGGCATGAAACACTTTAGACCTTCTAAGTTCTACACAAATAACTACTCTAGTAAAAAATTCAAGAAGTAAGAAATCTAAAAGGGGGTAGGAAGGATATTACTGAGTAGGCGACGCTATCTATGTTAGAAGCTTCAAAACAGGGAAACATGTTAGTGTATAAAGAAGAATAATTCTAATTTTAAGAATTCAGCAAAACTTAAACATAGTCCTAAATTAATCCTAAAACTAGAATAATTCAAAAAACTTGCAGCGTAGTCCCTGGCAACGGTGCCAAAAATTTTTGGCTTGTACCCCAAGTGCAGGGTTATGATGTAGTAATAATCTTGGTGAGATCGAGGTCGAACCCACAGGGATTGTATGTGGATGTGATTTTCTGAACTATTTAGAATTAGAACTAGTGGTTTAACTAAAATATGAAATTTGTACGAATGTGTTTATGAAGTGAAATATCGATTTGAAGTGTTAGAGCACCAAGGGTCCACTTGCAATTAATTTTAATGCAATTTAACTTGATTCAATGGAATATAGCACAGTTAGAATTGAACTCCTAATCTATCCAGCCGGATAATGGAGTGGTTAAAGCGTAATTACTATTCAAACAAAATTTGAACATTCATAATTTTAATTTCCACAAATCCATCTTGATGCAATGATTATAAGGGATTCAAAGCGTCCACCATACCCGTAGTCAATGGAAAATCAAAGAATCTTACCAATCACACAATCAAATAAAGGAGAAGAGAGCATTCAGAGAATTCCTAAGCAGCCATCATGCCTGGAGTCGATAATTGATCAAAATAAAACTGAAAATACTTCTTCATTCAACCCAAACTTTATGAATTGTTCAACATACAAATTGCAAATCTTGAATCAAAGAAAAATAAACATTAAAAACAATTACAAGCTTCACCTCTTAGCTCTAACTAAGAGATTTAGGCAACTTAATATATGATTAAACTCAAACTCAAACAATTACAAGCTTGACCTCTTTATTGTGCTTGTTCTTTTATGGGTAGTTTCCAATAAATCCCATACTTCTTTTGAAGTTCCACACATACAGATTTCCTTAAATTCTTTATGTGAAACTGTATAGTAAATAATAGTCATTGCTTTGGCTTCACATGTTTTCCTTTTCTTTTCATAGTCAGTCCACATTTCTTTTGATTTAAATTTAGAGATGGTAGTCCGATTATCAAGTACAACTTGTTTAATTAGTGGTTCATATCCAATCTCAATAATTTCCCAAACATCATGGTCTAAGAACTGTATAAATATGTTCATCCTAGCTTTCCAATATGCATAGTTTGAATCATCAAAGCTAGGTGGTCGGGAGACTGATGGTCCCTTTACCTTGCCCATAATTCCAACTTCAATTAGAATCTCCCTCTAGGTTATTAAACCCTTCAAGAGGAACCCGCTCTGATACTAATTGAAATTGCAGTAAGACCACTACTATTGAAGTACGGAAGTATGTCCAAGTGTCCTAGAGGGGGGTGAATAGGACTTTTAAAACTTTAATCCTACTAAACGCTAAATTCTACTAATTTAAACCAAGTTAAGAAGGATTATCAAAAAACCATTCATATTCAAAATCTAAGATAGTGAGAAATATAAGTGATGCATTTTATCAAACATGTATTGTGTAAAAAGTAAATAGTTCATTAGTCAATAATATGAGCAAGAACAATCATCACAAACACAGTGATATATACTGGTTCAGCTGTATGCCTACTCTACTCCCGGCTGACGTACACCACCCTAAAGTGTGTCAAATTTCACAATCCAATGGTTTTAAATCAGGTTAACTATAAATCTTCACAACCTACACACGATATGAACTAAGTGCCTACACAAGGCAAATACACGTGCTTACACAAGGTAACAGATTCTACACAAGGACATTATACGTATTCTCCCGTTAAAGGCCTACAAAAGGTCTTAGCAAGTTTGAAACCCAAACTATGAATCCCAATCTTACATGAGGAAAGGGCTTCAGACTCAATGGACTCTAAGAACTTACTTGTAAGTGAGTGAGCCCCTTTTTAATACATGTTGATGAAGATCTTCCTATTGATGAAGAGTCTTCAACTCCCTTGAACTACAATCGCCTCCTGATGCTCCAATCAAGGTTTCGAGGTTGTTGGTTTAGGGTTTCGTCTGATCTTCTCTAATAAACGATTTGTCTTTAGAAGTTAGAGAAGATTTCTATGAGCTAAGTATTCAAAAATTCCAGCACAATGATTTACCATTAAAGAGTATTGCTGAAAGCTTAATGAATACTCGAGTTCATAATTCAATCCAAGCAATGAATATGCCATTAAATGCTTGAGCAATGGATTGAATGTTAAACTCTTATAGGAAAGAGAGCTTAAGTATGTGGGTATTAACTATAACAATAACTCTCTCAAGCTCTCTTCAAAACTTATCCATTTTTCAAGAAGCAACCCAAGAGTTTATATAAAGTTAAATCCCAACGATAAAAAAGGGTAAAAATCTGATCATGTCAATGCTATCGAAGGGTCTTCGATGCCATCGACCAAGGTTTTTTCAAATAGGTGCTGGGCAGATTTTGTCTGATACCATTGAGCATACATTAATGCCATTGAAGATGCCTTCGATATCATTGAAAGATACCTCGATACCATTGATATTTTTCTTGTAAAATTCTTTTAGTTGCTAGAAAGATTGAGTCATTTTCCGATACAATCGAACTAGCTTTCGATTCTATTGAAGATGTCATCGATAGCATGTCGATCCCATCGAGAATAAAATATTTTTCCATTAAAAACTCTCTGGACAAATTTGTCCTATTTCTATGCAATCGATCAAACCTTTAATGCTATCAAAATTTGAATTTCGATGCAATCGAAAATATTAAATTTTCCTTGAAAACTTGTTGGATAAATTGGTCTAAATTTCGATGCGATCGAGCTGTCTTTAACGCCATCAATAACTTACTTCGATGTCATCAAAAGGATTTTGATTACATCGAATAACACTTAGAGTAAAATCAAAGTTGATAGAGGAAGTGGCCAAGGTCGATGCAATCGAAGTGGGTTCGATGTCATCGAACCTCCTTATATGCAATCAACAATTCTAGCTTTGTTTTCTCAGATGTTATTGGACTATTTTGCCTGGATTTTGATGTCATCGAACATTGATCGATGCCATTGAAACTTTCCTCAATTGCAACTCGATGCAATCGACATGACATGAAATTTACCTATTTATTTCAGTTCTCTACCAACTCTAAGATAGCTCTAATCTAAGCTTACCATAGGTTTTGCAAATATGATTTTGGGTAAGATTAGTTCATTTTAATTGGGGCATATACCTGATAGGGTTTGGTTAGGGAGGTGAGGCTTAGATTTCCTATTAAGCACACTCATACTTCTTCATTTTCATGAATCTTGGTCTTGCGATCTTCAACTTGGGGTTCGCTTGACTGACGAGCTCAACATTCACGTATATTGACAAACAAGGGCACTTTCAGGCCTATATGGGTGACGAGGCCCCCATAGTGACCTTTGAGCTTTCTTAAATTAGCTAGTTATAGTCGGAATAATAATAATTGGGTTAATCATGCATTCATAGCATACGGGCGATGACGGATGGCTAATTTTGTATTCTATAGCACGTGCCCTTAGCGTGGTATCATTTTGCTAGCTCCAAAACCATTGACTATCGATCCACTTTTGGTGAGTTTGACACTACACACGTACAGGATATACTTTTACTGGTGACCGCTCACATGTATGGATTTTGCCTAAAAGCCAATGGGATGAGTATCCTCAGTTGATGTTCATTCACGCATCCATGCATTTAATAAGATTGCATTGTGTATTATTTTGTATACTTTATTGTTCAAACTATGCTTAACTAATGCGGTAGTGTGTAATCTTGAGGGGAATTCACATTGAGTTGGCCACTCATTCATCGAATATATATATATAACTATACAAGTAATGCAGATGGTTTAAATGATATTCATGTCTAGATTGATATATATAACTATACAAGTAATGCAGATGGTTTAAATGATATTCATGTCTAGATTGATGAGAAGTAGGGTACAATTATCAGGGATGCATGGCTGCATATTGCCAAGAGAAGCTGTGTGACCTTGCAATTCAAGACTAGTTGTGATTTATCTTGTTTCATGAATTAAATTATTTCCTTTTTATAATAGTGATTAATGAGACATTGGTTTGTATAAACTTTATGGGTAGCTGCTCGTATATTTTGAATTTTGAATGTATATGTAATTTCCTTTATGCTTGATTTGTAAATCTTCCGCTAAACCGCTCACTCTGAAAAGAAAGAAAAAGAATATATATATATATATATATATATATATATACACACACACACACGTGAAATTTAGCTATCTTTAAAGGCTAATACTCGGGTTTTTGAAAAATGAGTTGTATACTCGAGTTTTGTAAACCAGGGCGTTACATTATTACTGGGGGTATACTCTTCCACATCACCCTCCATCTTGTTCGGCTGAGTGGATCTAGTCAGAAAACTAGAAGGCATTGTGAAAACCATATTGCAATGAAATACAACTGGTGGCAATGTCTTAAACACAATTCCATTATTTGGACATTTCCACCTTACTGTTTCAAGATCTGTTTTCTTTATGACATCTTCTGTCTAACTCAGGCACTCGTCGGTCGCGAGTTCGACCATAATATCAGCTGGTGAGACAATTTTCAATGCTTCAGCAGTCGACGGTAACTCATTAGCCAACCATTCGTCTACCGGGAAACACTCGTAGCTGAGGTAGTCTGATAAGTTACCGTAGCTGTCATTCTCCTTAGGACTCATCGACCGATTAGTATGGTTGAGAACATTTGAGTCATGATTTTGTAACACATGAGAAAGTACTGCTCCTTTCGTGTTTACGGCTAACTAGCCTTTAGGTACTAGGATTCTCTAGAAAGGCCTAGGCGAGGCTACTTTTAACCGAGGAGGCCTTGCTTTCTCCTCTGACTTCCTTCTTATCGCGGCCCGATGCATTAGCCATTGACGTTTTTGGGTTCGTGTTAACACTTCTGGTACTGCTGGAAATTTTAAGTGCGTGACCCGCCTCCATATTCTTTCTCGTGTTGTAGGGGGTTCAACCATTTTTATGCTCGGTGGTTCCATTCACTGGCGGTAAGTGGGAGCCATATGTTACGGTTGGTGACAGCCGTTACTTCTAACTGGTTGAGGAACCATGTAATGACCTCTCCATTTTGGCCCGGGAGGGTCTCTCCATCCAAAAACAGATCTTTGAGGACACCGACCGCATAGTTGAGATCCCTGACTGGTCCTCCTAGCAGTGTTCGACCAATTATCATTCGAATGAGAGGGCCAGCGACACCTTGTACTGGTCGATGTGATACTTCTCTTTGATTGCTCAGGCTGAGATTGGCCTTCAACTGCGACTAATCCCTCAAATTGGCCGCGACCATGTTGACTTCAAGGTTAGATGGGAACGGGTCTGTATCGATCAGCATGGATTCCTCCCCTTTCTCAAGAAACTTCAGCAATCTGTGGTCGATGTGATCCTGAATAACATTCCTTAACACAACACATTTGTTAGTCGAATGAGACTGAGTTCCGTACCATTTGCAATATTCAATCTTTTGTAACTCGTCGGCCAAGGGTATTTTAGGATTCATAGGTATTTTGAAAATTTTCCCATCCAATAGAATGCCAAATATTTCCTCAGCTCTAGTGATGTCAAAGGTGTAGACCTTTTGAGCATTTTGTGCGGTCGATTCTGCTTTGAGCAGTGTAGAACATACTAGTGGCTTTTTAGCTACTACTTTAGCAATTGCAATCTCGTAATTTGGGTCGTTGTAATATGTTCCTAATGATGAGTTCTTTTGCCTAGTTCCTTCTTGCAAGAGTTCTTCATACCAAGAGACCTTTTTGGTCAGGTAGTACAAATCTATGAACTTTGTGCCTATGCACTTCTTAGGCAGTTTGTATTCAAGCTTGTCTTGTGCAAGTTGCACAAATTCAGCTTCAGTCAGCTATTTATAATCTTAATCTACCTATTTAGATCCTTCCCACATTCTGACGGTTACCATAACCGTTCGCTACCACTTAGCTTCCTCTATTTCTCCTTTTGTCATATGTCCTGTAACTGCCTTTATACAATTGTTTCTTCATCGGTTGCTCAAACGATGACACAACACCATTTGATATGCTCTAGCTATTATTATTAAGAAATCTTATCCGTACATATCTGCAGATCTTCAAATACACCATGCAGATCCATACAGATCACACATAACTGCCCCTAATTGGTTCTCACAAGGAACGGTGATAATGGCGATGAACAACAGGAAGATTAGCGGAGCAAGACACATAATCAAATCTAACAAACAAATCAAATTTATCAATTTATCTTAGCTCAGTCTATCTTAAGAGTGGCGATAATCCAATGGTGATAATCTCTTAGTTGTAATCCAAATATATGCTTATATACTGGACTTGATCTTTATCCAATACAAGCATTTTTTCAAGAAGAAGCAGAAGTATTCTTGCGGTCGCTCTTTTATTTTGTTTGCACCAATATATTGAAAAGTCCTTTCTTGTAAAAGGTAAGGCACGTCCATCTTCAAAAGAGGAACCCGACCTCTAAACCATCCTCGTGAAAAGCAAGGCACAACCCATCTTCAAGGAAGAACCCCACCTTCAAACCATGGCTTAATCATTACACTCTTCTACAAGTAGCTAAATAGGTGACTGATCTCCTCATATTTTGATTATATATTATCACGTATAATCACGTTAGACATATGTACCTAATTCGGATATGCCTAATTGAGGGCTTGGGTTAATGTTGATTGGTTTGAATGCAGCCGCTATATCAATTCTTGGACCCTTTCATACCGTACGTTACATGAGGTAAAACAAACCAAGTGCCAACAGTTGCGTAAGCAATCAATCTGCTTTCGATTAGAGCATATGGAGCTTAGGTTCACCACACCATAGAAAAAGGTGCAGCAAATAACACCCACCGTTGAAACAAATAACACCCACCGTTGAAACATTTTCAGGGCCATGTTTACTTCTCATCCAACCGGTTCGTAAGTCACACACACCTAGATGAATTTTAAAAAACAAATATAAGCTTGATTCAAAACTTCTATGGGCCCAAGTATGTTTGCAACGGTAGGTATTTAATTGATACTGTTTCTTTTCCGGTGTGGTCCACTTGAGATTTGTATATGATTCAGTTTTGGGCCTATGGGATAATGATGTGTACATCATGGTGGGCCTCAGATGGTCTAGTCTCATGCTTAAAGCGTGGTGACTTACTCGCAATCCCGACGTGACAATCAGGACGTGTCACGGGATTCAGTGGCAAGTTCGTTAGGGCCCACCATTGTTATCGTGATGATCCGTGTCGTCCATTTAATTGTACCTATTATATTAGGACATGCTGCAGAGATTGAGGTAGATCAAAATGATCATGTAGACCACACAGGGCATATTCCATTTAATGGTCTAGATATTAGAAACTGTTCAGGCTTCCTAGGGCGCACCTACTACTCGGATCTGCCTCATTTTTGGGTCCATGAAAAAAAGGGACATGAGAAAATGGTTGGATGGTGTCGATTGCCAAAATAATAATAAAGTAGGCCCCGTTTCCTCTTCTAAAGGCCCACCCAATTCAAGATGGTAAAATCGTAATTACCAAAGGACGGTGTGAAGGGGTTTTTAAACCTCTTTTGGGTTAATAGAAACGTGTTGATTTGGTTGCAGTTTGCATCTCAAGAGGAGTTTTTGGAGGAATGTTGTTTTATTCAGAAGCAGGTGCTGGAATGCCTTTATTTTTAAAGTCTCAAAAGTAAATTTTAAATGTCTGATTCATGTTCTCTAGTTCAAACCTCCATTGGCAAGTTCAAGCTTTTGATGTGGCCGCCGCAAGAGGGTATCCTGGTGAAGTGGATGGGGAAGGCATTATATAGGATTGCAATGGTGGTTTTGTTGCTGCCTTCTGTGGTGAAATGAGGGCTCCCTGTCAGCCGTATTCAATTCTGTGGTGAAATGAATCTGTCCCAGTTCACCCAGGAAAGTGATTCTAAAGCGTCTATCGATATTATCAATAGTATTTCTATGAATGTGGAATGCGCATTGGTAGCTTGAAATAAAAACAAATTGCAATGAATCTGATATCTTGTTCATTCATGTATTCAGAGGACGAGGTGGCAGATGCATTGGCAAACTGGGGATGTGAAATAATGTTTAATTCATTTTTCGATAACAACAACAAAAAATGTGCTTTACCTTTAAATGCAAAATCAGAGTTGTTTTTGGATGCGCATGGTCTATTTGATTTTAGATGTTGACTGCCATTTTGTCTTTGAATTTGAAAGGTTTTATTGGATCATGGTATTTGATATCTGGATTTAGGTGAAGGGTTTGGGTTTGGTCTCCCCTCTTTCTATAATACCACATTAATCCATATGGTACTCATCATACTGAGAGAGAGAGAGAGAATGAAGGATCTTGATAAAATCCTGAATGAAGGTATACTAAATATATTTTCCACTAGAATTATTTTAGCAGTTGCAGCTCACGTATTACCATAATAATATTATCTTGATTGTTGATTTTCGCATTATTCAAATCTTTGATAATGTAATTAATCTTGACATCATAATCAAGGCCATGATGCAAGACATGCTATTTTCATTATGTGTGCTAGCAAAACTCTACTTTCCCAATAAACAACCATCTAAGAATTGCATGTCTTAGTGTGAATCTTGTGATGAGATTTTGCGTGTATCCTGTAGTCTTGTGACCATCTAGTTGAAGACACAACTTATATTCTTTATTTCTTTAATACATTTAAGTATCCTCTAATGGCTTGCATATAATGGGATTATTCTAATGGCTATTTACATGCCATACATGACAATGATCAAAAAGACTGCGGACAATGTTATAAAAGTGCTTTCCTTGCAAACACATTCCATGTAAACAATGCTACTACCAATTATAATATATCCTGGTTCAGTTGCACTTTAAACTAGTTGCAATAGCATTATGTACGGACAATGTACCGTTACTTGCCAACATGGAGGGTTTATTGCTATTTTGAACCTTGTTCTACATTGTACTCATTGATATCGCTCAAAAAATCTTGCAAGGATATGTCTAAAGCTAACTTGCTAAAAATGTGAGCAGCTAATATAAAGATAACACACATGTTAGTGTTGCATTTCAAATTTTTAAATTAAGGAATTCAATAAGGATGACATATCCACACACAAATGCAAAGTTTAAAGTACAAAAGGGATAGTTTTGTTCTAAGTATAAATACAGAAAGATAAAATGAATGGTGTAGCATTCATCTCTTGAACTCTGGATTAAATGATAGGGCCTCCATGTATATTAATTCTTTCATCTGGTCTTCACTTAGGGGATGTTGCTCAAAATCAAATGAGAAGGGTTCCATGCAAATGGGTTCGTCAGCTAAGTCATGCAGTCTTGCGAGGTAAGGATGAGCAAGTGCTTCTTCAACTGCAACCACATTAAGGAATCAATAAGAATTACGGGAAAAAAAAGAAAAAAAAAGAAAAAAAAAAAGAAGACATGGTCAACATCAATTTAGTATCTTCTTTTTGAGGAAAAATACAATCAAATTTGTTTAACAGAAAAGGAAAAGAAGAAGAGAAGAATTAATGTGATTGGAGCTGTCCAGAAGGCCCCCCTAACTTCTTTATTCTTCAATCAAATAAAAGATTTTTGCTACAGAGAAATAAATGTTGTATATTTTATTTTTGGTTCTCACTTGAGAGGAGGAAGAAGAGGAAAAAGAACATGAGAAGAGAATATGGAGATAATCGGTTATTAGGGAGCTAATGACCTCCCTTACCTATTTTATTAAGAAAACAGTATGGTGTCCCAAGGGAGTACATAGAATAAAATACACTATTTATTTCTCTCTAACAATTTCTACACCATCCACTCACCCGTCTATGGAGTATGGGCTCTAGAAATAAACTTTTGATTCTATGTTTCTTCAAGCATGCTTACAATTCGGTTGGGTACCCTCCATAATTAGTTCTTGCAAGTTGCAACTATGCTATGTTGTGGAGTATGTAAATAAGATAATGAATCCAAGTATCTTCCACTATTAGTTTTCTAGCATGAAAATTTTGTGATTTAGAGAATCATATCAACAAACTTCTAAGAACTTTCTAATATATTAGTTCATTAGTAAAGGTGGGCATGTATTGCATTCTTGAACATAGATGAATCACACTTTTCTTACCATGGTGTAACAACTCAAGAAGCATCAATTCTTGAACACCTTTTGACTTTTAAAGGGGTTCTTCGTGTGCATTGTCAAATCCACAATCAACGAACACTTTTCTATATTTTTGTAGATATGGTAAGCCCTGCATGAGATCTTCGACAAGGTATTCAATACTGCCATTACTATTATGGCCTTTTTCTTTGAAATAAAAAAAAATAAAAAAAAAAACCTATATCGACCCTGTAACGGTCGTTACAATCCCATAACACATAACGGTTCCCACTGTACCGTTATGTAATGGCCATTACATAAATCATTTTTTAAATACCCTGATCTTTGATCATGCTCTTCAACCAATCATAACTGAAATGAGTAGATCTTGAATTTCATGGATCTATTGCCTAACTACACAAAAGTTCTCTTGATTTACTGATTTTAAACAAATTTCTTCACTTTTGGTCTTCCATGATCATTTCTCTGGCAGAGAGCTTGACCTCATAGAGAACAAATGGGCAATTGTGTCTAACTGCTATAATGTATTACTTATAGTAAGTTCTTACACAAGGTGTTTGATGTGTATGACACTAAATACGTGGTATCTAGTGTCAGCAAGGACCTGTGTAGACTTTATGTACTAAATCAAAAGTCTCTGTATTACCAAATCAAGAGTCAAAATAAAATAGAGAGTTATTTGATATTTTGGCTGTGTATGGCACTAGATACGTGGGCACACAGAAATTGTGCATGTGGCAAACAATATTTCAAATTAAACCGAGTAAATTGTGGAAATCATTGTTGTTAAGTAACTGATCTAATATCAGATTGTTTGGACAATCCTAAACTCTGATTCATAAACACCTGTTCATTGAAATAGGTCCATTGGATATTTTTCCAGTTTTCACCATCCAAAAAATGCTCAGCAAGCTGATGAACAGAAAATCAAACAAGCTTAATTTTTTGGTTCATTCTACATCTAATGGGGCCCACAATTTGGATGCTTTATATTTTAATTACTTGTACATCAAGTGTGCAATTTCACTATGATAGTCTTTAGCTATTAATCATATAATGGATTAGAAAAAAAACATGAAGAAGGGTTGTTTCTAGTTTTTATAGATCCACAATAGCATGCTATCACACTATATTTTATGTTTAAAAAACCATAATTTTATTATTTTTGCTATAAAATTAATCTTTTGAGTGAATAACATGTGTGTTGTTGTTGTTGTTGTTTTTTTTTTTTCTTTTTCTTTTTTTTCTTTTAAAAAAAAATAATAATAATAATTCTCAAATCATAAATAGGTGCCGGATACCCTAATGGGTACACCAACACCCTAGAAGGTACGAGTATGTGTGTTCAATTCAGGCCCGACATGGTACTAGTATGGGTATGGTTGCGATACCCATTGGTAGGTATGGATATGGGTATATGTGGCCAAAAACCGACCTATTGACACCCCTACCATCAGATAACCATCATCGCAATGTTTTGGTCAACAACCTTTGCTTTAAATACAAATCCACATAATAAAAGTTGGGAAAATATACAAACAACTACACTGATGCAAGTTTCCCAAAAACCAAAAGACAAATCTCCAAATTATCATAAGCTTGCTAATTCTTTATGGTTTTGTATGTTAAGAACTTTGCAGCCACTTCCTCCTCAAGGAGTCAATTGTGAACTCTTTCTATGAGTGGTTTCCATAATGGTTTGAGCCTCAAACCAACAATAGGATCACAGTGGTGGTGAATTATACAACTTACACATGGACACATGTTTCAGTGTTGGACATGGGAATGAGGGATGAAACATGGAGACTCTATAAACCTGTCACCTCAATGGCAAAGATATGTAATAATATTTGAAAATTTATTGTCATACACATTTTACTTCATCCACGCATAAGATATAAAAAAATTGCAGCTAGACAACTAAAATTACTCTAAGAAGAAACTATATAAGTTCTACTAAAATACTAGGAAAAAAAAAAGATCAATTAAGGTTTTTCCAAATAGAAGTGTTCATGTGTATCTGATAAGTGTGTTAGACATGACTGCTGAATGTATCAATTATGAGAAAATGGCATATCCTTGTTACATGGGTGCCAACATTGAGGTCCAGCCATTCAATCCCAGCACAACCCATTACAAAGGAAATATAACTGAGCTCATAGGATACATTAACGCCCTTGATGAAATCACCGTTGGTTATAAAATGATTTTAAAAATAATAATAATAATAATAAATACCTTAACTGATGACAGTGCCCGCCGTCGAAAACATTCTTTAATTGATTCGACCAATATCAAGTCATTCTAGGAGTGAGTTATTCTTAAAGTTTAATGAGGCCTTGACTTGGGAAATTTCTTAAATGATTAAGAATGATTTCCCACTATCTTAAGGAACAAAAGGATTATCCCTTTCGCTTTGTGATAATGGAAGATTGTATTAGGATTTCTTTCTTCTCACAGTTGTTTGTAGATGGTCTAGAAGACAGTAGTACTGAATGAGTGCACATGAAAGAACAAATGATTCTCTTTACTTTCATGGAACCGATAGAGATTTGGTCTAATCATAATAGGATGCTTGTTATATGAAACTCCATAATCTAGATAGTGTTTCATGGGTCTGCTTTTACCCATGAGCCTCAAGTGGCCAAAGATGAAAGCACAAAAGGGGTAGAGGGAGTAGATCTCTTGTCATTTTAGAAGAATGGAGAATGCATCTTCCCTTTTAAAACAACAAGACGTCCACCTAAGTTGTGTGTTGTTGATCTTCATGAAAAAATTTAATTATTTTTTCATTTTAAAAACATGAAGACACACTAGCAAAAGCAATAGTAAAGCATTCTAAGATCCAAAAGCAAACCTTTAAACATATGAAGAGACACTAGCAAAAGACATGAAGATACAAAACATGTTCCCTGAAGTTGTTTGTTGTTGATATTCATGAATAAATTTAGTTATGTTTTATTATTATTATTATTTATTTATTTACACTAGCATAAGCAATAGTAAAGAATTCTAAGATCCAAAAGCAAACCTTTAAACATATAAGGGGCTTTACTAGGAATCATGAACTCAAATACGACATTACATTTTCCCATCTTGCAAAATGAAGCATTGATTTTGTATTTAAAAGACTAAAGAGTTTTCTCACTAGGAAAGAAGGAAGTACCTGTAATTCTTCTAGTGGGATCAAATGTCAACATTCTTTCCACAAGATCAATGGCAAGTGGATGCAGGTGAGGAAAAACCCTTGCAAATGGCTGAGGAGGATGATGTGGAATTGACCGGATATACCTTCTTGCTTCTTCATTTCGAATAAATCCAAGCTCAGTCTCACTAGGTGTGCCAATAAGCTACAAAAGGTTGGAAACCAAGTATGAACATCCATAGTAGACATCCATTCACAGCATGACTAAAAAAGCCTTAATGGTAAGAAAATAATTCTCACTGATTTTCTTAATAACTGTTACTATTATTTTCATTACTATATTAATATTGTTGTTTGCACTAAAATAAAGCAGGGAGAACAAACAAAGATGAACCACTATCATGCCTAGAAATTGTCTGACATTGTATGCTAGAGACTTATTTATTTGCAAATTTCCTTTTCTACATAATGCATAGTTAGGCTAAAGAGCAGTGTTGGGCATGCTTCTGATGGAATGTGAGAGCTGTTGTGTAGAAATGTATCAATTAACTCCCCATTCTTACCTATAGCCCACTACTTGAGCATGTCCTTTACACTTTTTGTTTGGCAGTCTTACATTTGTCTGCTTTCATGCTTAGTAATTTTCTTGGCAAATGTCCCTCATGATCATCTTTGCTCATCTGCCCTTTGAGGCATGTATGGAATAGTATGGCTGATGCAGGACAATTAACCACTTGCTCTAAAAGCTCAAACTGTTAGAGCATGGCGAAATAATCCTTTTATCTCATAGCCCAGGCCCCACATCTCATGTGTTAGGAACTCGGCCGAACCCCCCTCGTGGGCCCCAAATCACATGGGTACCGGCTCACACGGGCCGCCCACCCTGAGCGTGTCCCTGCATCCTACAGGCTACCCCACTCAAGCCCGGTGTGAAATGCGCATTAATCATCCTTGGTAAGAAGTCTTGAACACGAGACCTCCCCCGTGGGCCCCGCCCACCCCAAGTGTGCCCCCGCATCCCACAGGGGACCCCACTCGAGTCCGGTGTGAAAATGCCCTCACATTAATTACCCCCGGTGAGGAGTCTCGAACATGAGACCTCCCGCTCTGATACCAATTTGATGCAGGACAATTAACCACTTGCTCTAAAAGCTCGAACTGTTAGAGCATGACGAATTAATCCTTTTATCTCATAGCCCAGGCCCTACATCTCATGAGTTAGGACATCGGCCGAACCCCCCTCGTGGGCCCCAAATCATATGGGTACCGCTTCACACGGGCCACCCACCTCGAGTGTGTCCCCGCATCCCACAGGCGACCCCACTTGAGGCCGGTGTGAAAATGCCCCTGCATTAATGGCTAGGGTTCTCTATTAGGTGGAACCATGCTGGCATGTGAGTGGTGTCAATGTGAGCATTTGCCATGGTTGGTTGTAAGAGACCAGTAAAAGGGGAAGGTTGGTATTTGGTGGGCAGCTGATTGAGATCTTTTAAAGGTTGCCACTTAAAATTCTACTCCAAGATGCCGGGAGATAAGCTAATATAATCATGATCAAGATGATTACTATTGCTGTTGTTTATCAAATAAGCAGCATCTTGATAAATGGAAAGTCAAGGAGCTAAATTCAAGTGGAATACCCTTGCCTAAAAGTCTAACGAAATGTTTTTGAATTGGCACTATAATGCCAAAAGTAGTTAAAATTATGGCCATGGTTCTAAAACTTGCCGAGTCCATGAGATTTAGAGCGGAGTCATTAGGAAACTTGGTTCTGAGAATGACCCATCCCTGACTCAAGAAGACTTGTCGAGTCGACTCGTTAACCCAGTCAATTCAACACGACACTTGTGGTGACTAGGGCGGAGTCGCTTGCCTTTTCAAAGGCTTTTTAGTTATTAAAAATAATAATAATAATAAAAATTAGTAGGTGGAGTTGAACCCGAAACCTCTGCAGGAGGTGCCAACGCTCTTAAATGGCAAGCTACACAATATTGTACAGTTACTTTTCTTATTTTATAATACTTATATGATACATAACTATTTTATTTTATTTTTTACTATACCTAATAATTTTAATTATAGCCATTGACTATTGAGTCGAGTCAAGTTGAGTCATCAAGTCAACTTGAGCCAGTAGAACACCAAGTTGAGTCAAGTTTTCGAGATTTTTAAGTATGATTATAATAACTAGTACATGACCTACAGGGAATAATGAAATAATAGGAAAGTAGGAAGGTTGGATATAATCCCTATTACAAACGCAAATGATGGTAAAGAGCAAGGGAAAAAAAATCTAGATGAAAAATATTTATCATACAAATATGCATGATATAGGTCATACAAAAATGTTCCAAGAAAGCTCGTGAGAGCAAAATTGTATACAGTGCTTGCTGATGTCATGTGTGAGCTGGAAGCCTGGAACCTTTGGGCTTTAATAGTAGAAAACAAATGAAACAGTTTTACATGATGGAGATACAAGACTTGGGAGTGGTCATGTCACTTTGTCAAAACACCACCATATTTCTTATAAGGGCACGTCTGAATGCAGGGCTGCACCAATCAAATCGGATAGACTAGCCCTATCCATTTCCTTTCAAGCAAGAGACAAAAGAAAAATCATGTTTTTTTTTTTTTTTTTTAATGAATTTCTGCTTCTGCCCAGAAAGTTGGGTATAAATCAAAAGCTGGATTTTTTTTTGATACATATATTTTCGAATTAAGAAAAAAAAACCAAAGCATCTGAATTCAACTCCACCAAGACAGGCCCAAAAGATAAGCAATTCCATGCATACCTCTATGTCATGAAATCTACACAAGCCAGGTAATGTGTACAATAAGTGTGCCATGCTTCTGCTCTTACATAAAGAACAAAAATCATTGTCGAAAGCACCAATTTATAGGAGCTTTCTTATACGTTTGTGTGTGAGCAGAGCTAGTGTGTGTGTGTGTGTGTGTTTCAGTTCTTAGTTCTCAATATTTTCCAAATCTATACAAAGAGATGAGAATCTACAGTACCACATTCCCTGTTTATTGAATAATCTGCAATTATTTCCTAAGGCAGCCATTTGTGTAAATGTATGTGACTGTCATCTGTGTGTGTGGTGATACAAATGATGTCAGTGTTGTTACCTCTGTCAGTAAACGCATCTGATGCACATGATCTCTTCCGGCAAACAATGGTTGCTTGTTCACAAGCTCCATGAAAATGCAACCCACAGACCACACATCAATGGCAGCAGTATAATCACTAGAGCTCAGCAACAATTCCGGGGCCCTGTACCATCTTGTCACAACATATTCTGTCATAAATTCACTTTCTGATGTTGGGCGAGCGAGACCAAAATCACAGATCTTCAGATCACAGTTTGCATTCACCAAAAGGTTGCTGGGCTTCAGGTCTCGATGAATGACATTTGCAGAGTGAATATACTTCAACCCTCGAAGGAGCTGATACAGAAAATACTGCACAGTAGTCCAACCACAAACTAATCATCAGTTAAGAAACTTAAAAAAGAAAGTAAATGAAAGGGCTGATTCATTATCTGTTGAAAAACATATAACCTGGCAGTGCTCCTCAGATAAATCTTGATTGGAACGGATTATGTGATGAAGATCTGTATCCATAAGCTCAGTTGCAACATATACATCACTGAATGCTTGTGGGTTTGGGGGTGGGATTACATCTCTTATCGCGATCACCTGTTTCATATAGAGCAGCATTTGACATGATTAGCCTAGAGGATGAGTAGTATTCATGTGGTTTGATGAATCAATGTTTCATTATCTATGAGTGTTCAATGTGCAGTGCTTTAATGGTGCAAGATCAATTGGTAGGGGCCATGCTGCTCTGTCGTTACAAAGAAAATGCCACTTCCCATTCATGTAGCAGCGGATCATTCTGGTATTATGAATTATATTCCATATGTTTGGCCCTGTTTGGGTGCCACTTAAAAACGAATTCATCTAATTTTAGTTAATCATAATCATGTATTAGAGGTCATGATTGTTGGTTATCAAGATTGTTTTTAATCCTTACAAAAAAACAAAAAAGAAAAAGAAAAAGAAATGTGACCTCTACTACTTAACTACGATTAACTAAAATGAGATGAACTCATTTTTAAGTGGAACACAAACAGGGCATTGGTCGTGTAATTTTGAGATTGTAAAGCATATTTCTCCCCCCCCCCCCCCCCCCTTATATCTAATAGAACTCTCCAGAGAGCATGTAGTTCTTTTGGTAGGGAAGAAACACATCTCATAAGTCATTGAATCAGAGCTCTTCAACCTACACTTCCTTTCTGATCTGTGTATCGGCAGTCATTGCCACACCAAGAGAGAATCTCTCATTGTCCCTACAGTTGGACTGCTTTACAGCTAACTTTGATGCATTCTCTCTAAACACTGGTAGAGCCTTTATATATTCATTAATTTTCATATATTATTTTGGTGCATTTTCTTCCCTGAATATCTACATCAATCATGTAACAGGTCCCACAACCCATCATTCAACCCACCAGTCCACTACTGACAACATTGTAACCTACTCTCTAAGTCATCTCCTTTTGCCTTAGTGCATCTTTAATGATGAAAAGTTTTTTCTTTTGTAATCTATTTTTGGTTTGCTATCTTCCTCTTTTGTAACAGAAAGTTCTATTTTGTTCCTTATTCTTTAGAGAAATTTCACTTTATTACTTGGTGTTATTCACTTTGATGTCTTTTGTGAGTTTTTTTTTGTTTTTTTTTTTTGTTGGGGGGGGGGGGGACACTGATAATATCATAAAAAAGGCTGCAGCCAAAAATTACGACAACTTTGATGTCTTTTTACATAGCATTGCCCACCATTTATGCCCTCAGTCCTGTCAGATCCTCCCAATAACCAACCCCCACCCCTAAGGGCCTGTTTGTTTTTTCAAAGAAATGGGAAATACAGGGAAATGGTGATTATTACGATTTCACTGCGTTTGAAAATTCATAGGGCTTTGTGCCTGTGAAATTGGTTCAAAAGATGTAATTTTATTTTTTGAACTGCAAGGTAATGCATATGATATATCCATTCCGTCAGTCTATTTTATTACAATATTTTGGAGCATGAGACAAAAAATGAAGCGGATCCAACACTCAAGTGGCCCACACCAAAAGAAACAGTGGCCCTACAAAGTTTTTAACGGTAAGTATTCGATTGCCTTTTTTGTATGACGTGGTCCAATTGAGTATTGGATATGCCTCAATTTTTTACTCATGCTATGAATTCAACTAGAATAATGGATGAACGGTGTGGATAAGCGAAATGCATCACAGTGGGACCCACAGATATTTTGTAATATTTTCAATTTTCGTGTAAAAAGTAAGTGGTCAAATCAGGTAAGTTGTAAATGTATGGGGAAGTAATTATTACTTTTCTACACGGCATTTACCATTTCACCGTAAAATCAAACACGCCCTAAATAAATACCACATGAGAAATTACAAAAGTTTGATCTTTAGTATTTAGAAAATTCTTTCATAACAAGCTTTAGGGTATGTAGAAATTGCAGTTAGATGCCCGAATGTCATTGAAAGAAAGAAATGTTATCAATTTCCATACCCACTCCTGCATACTCCACCCTCATCTTATCATTATTGGTGGCAGTTTGTCAACAGCTACTGACTCGGGAACATATCTTCCGACACAAATGACCAAGCATATGATGGTTTGAGCCACTGGTTCAAACTCCACAACCATATTTGACAATGACTTCCTTAGATCATTCCAAATTCTTCCCGACATATAGTTACTACCATCGACAGGGAAGTATACGAAGAATTACTAATTCAAGTGTGTGATGGATGCTCCTCAGACATGGTTTGAGAAATTTCATTATTCTCTTCTCCACTTTGGCTTTCTGTCACATACAGAGGACTCATCATGATTCCTCACCTTTTCTTGTCATCTTACTATAAGCCCTGCATATGTTGATATATACTGATACCGGACAATGACACACTCGCTAGTTCTCACTACAAACAAAACTTGCACTGTTAGTTTCAGTTTATCTTTTCATAGTTTGGAATGTGGTCAATGTTTCATATATGAAGGTCATGACAGAAAAGGGGTTGAGAGTCCACCTGAAAGTGATGTACAGAATTTCTACGTATGTGCTACGGAGACAACCTTGTCTGACAAAGAAAGGGAACTGATTGGAAAACCTGTATACTTGACCATAACTAGACATTGCCCATTCAGCTCATGTGGTCAGCTAGATCATGGCTACAGTTTCAGTCACTATATCATATCATATATTCACTTATCACTAGATTGATGAATTCTTTCTCTGTCACTAACCTTGCTAATGTAGTCTCTTACCTTCCTTTGCCTCTTCACAACCCGTGGTGATGCCAACTGGTATCTTTTTTCTTTTTTTTGAATTCTTGTCAGTCCAAAACTACCCTTTTTATGTGTTCCTAGGTACTTTTTCAGGAAGGGAAAAGTGTGGAAATTTAAGAAACTTCTCTACTTTGATTTTGGACCACCTCACCCCCAACATGCTACACCAACAGCTTACTGACCTTCTTATGGAACTTGGGATGTCCGTGAACCATTCCTTGTTGCAACCTATCCTGTCAGGATCAAAGGGTTTGGAGTACTGTGGAGTAGTTAAATATTTTCTGCACATTCTCCGAGAGGAATATCCTCTTTATTTATAAGTGGTCTTATGTATTCGAGTTAAACTATTTATCTCATTGCCATCTTTTTCAGTCCTACATATCAGAAGAATCTCTCATTTCTAGTTGATGCTAGGACACCATTGCCAAATTTCTGAATTACCCTTTGTTCTCCAGGTTGAGAAAATCAAATTTGCGCCATAGTTCAACCCAGATCAGTTCTACATTTCCTTTGAATTGAATAAACAGAATCGGTGATTCCATACTTCTGATCTCCAAATCTTTAAATTCACCAAAGCTTGCTAGCTAATTCAGAGATCAGAAGACTTTCAGTTCACAAAATGGACTGGAAATTGAGCTAGCGAAGAGTTGAGCACAAACATAACATATTCAATGCAGCTTTGTAAACTAAGCATGTTAGATTCACAAACGGAACATATCTAGTCTAATGGATTTAATGCATCAATGCCAGTAATTAAACAAGATGATGGCTAACCAAACTCATCAAAAACAAGAAGCCAAACATGAACGAAGCCCTCAAAACCTAGCAACTATGTGCTAGAATAATCATGCACCTCTTGCACTCAAGTTACCAAGAAGCATCCAGAGCTACAAAAGAAATATATTTTTTGCTACAATGTCAGAGAATAATGAGATGTTAGATGGGACTTTCAATGTTGCAATATAAAACTTTCCTTGTAGAACAAGTCGACAGAGATGCAAAATGATAGAAGAAGAAAAATTATCGCTGTTGAATTTTATTGTAAGCTAGGGCTGCATTTTACTCATGGCCATTTCAGGGGTGGAAAAAGATAATATGTGACTTAATAGGATTCTATGATTGAGACTTCTATATCAAATAAACTAGGTAAAGATAGAACTATGATTGAGACTTCTATATCAAATAAACTAGGCAAAGATAGAACTATGTATCAAAATTGTAAACAAAAGCAATAAGCTATAAGACATTTGAGCAGTAATTCAGTTTGTCCACAAAACCAAGTCCCAAAAAAATATATAAACCAAAAAATGTTGCAAGAAAAACAAGATATAATCATTGGGTAATCAAGAGTTAAGGAATCCAGGGGTCACATACATTCTCATGATCCAAATGCCGAAGGAGTTTTATTTCTCTAAGCGTCCGTTTAGCATCCATGTGATTATCAAATGCATTGGCTATCTTTTTTATTGCAACCATCTCATTTGTCTCTGAATTCAACACCGAACTGAAGCAAAATAATAATAATAATAATAATAATTAATAATTAAAAAAAAAAGAAAAGAAAAAGAAATGAGAGGTGAATGATTCCATTGACCTGATACAAAACAATTTCAGGCTGTCATTTAGCACCTGACGTTCCTTAAATCCTTGGGCCGAACCAGTGGCGCTTTTGTTCATACAAGCAGTGACCACAAGCGAGGCACAGCTTTCAGAATCCAAACCATTCATGAGATGGACCTCGCTGTGGATGGGTGACAAACATAATCTCATCCATCGAAAAATTCCCAACCATACGACTGGTGGACTGCTTTCTTTTCATATGCATCATTGGTTCTATATTATTGTAACCAAATTGATGCTCCGATCTTTTCAATGTGGGAGCTTTTTGCGGCGTCACCCATCCGCAAGAAACCCTACCAGATCTATGGTTCAGATAAAAAAGGAAAGGTGGCAACTACCTGTACTGCTTTTTGGCCTGAACAGAGGCACAGGTATTTCAGTTTTGATATTGTATAAAATGTTCAAATAGAAAGAAACCACCAAATCTACAGGCTCAAGGAAAATAAAATTTACGAAATTTGCCGAAAACTCTGAAAACCTAATCTAGTAGAGGAATTATATGATCCTGGAGTCGTGGATTTGCATTGCGTTGTCATCACTTGAGTATGAACAAGTGAGACCCATCATTTCAACAATTCAGACCATCGATATGATGGACCCACCATTGTTGATAGATCAAGCACTGCACATATCTCAAATGAGACAATCCCAACCCATAAATTGGCAGGCTGCAAACATACGATTAAGGAAGAAGGAGAAGAACGAAGAATGGAAGGGTAAGATATTCGAATCGAGAAATTTTTTTCGACCAATAGCCTATCCATGGAAGGGCCCACCAGACCAACGGCCTGGATCACCAAACGGCAGGTCCTGATTGAACAAACTAGAGATGGATGAAAAGGCGAAAAATGAAAATGGAGAGGAGGTATTAACCAGACGATGCCGTAGGCGCCGCGTCCGATGGGCATGATCGGAGGACGGTACTTGGCGGTGATCTCGAAGATATTCCCAAAGATGCTGTACTGAACAAAGCGACCTCCGTGCGTAGGAATAGAAGGAAATTCCGGCGTGTTGCTGTTGTGTGGAGCGTTCTCCATCGCTGACGAATCGGTAGTAGCAGCAGCAGCTCCAGCTCCCGCCATTTATTTCCTCTTCAGATACCAACCAAACGGTGAAATGAAAAGGGTATAACTGTAACTTTCTTACGCGATGGAGATTTATTTTATTTAAAATTTCGTGGAAAGCAGAAAGAAAGAGAAGGGAAAACGCGCAAGAACGCGTTGGGACAAGGAGGCAGCCGCCTCGTCGTGGACGGTGAGTATTAATTACTTGGTTTCAACCACTAATAAGTCAACGAAATTCAGAACGCTGGTTTACTACTGTGCTCCATCTGAATGTTTGTTACGGTAACTTCTAGCATTTTAGTTTGTTTTATTAGTATCGTTGGTGGTTGAATCATTTTAATAATTGATTTGATGGATCTCAGCCTATAAAGTTCCTTAATCCTTTTGTAAGTGGTCCCGGAAGAAAAAGAAATAAAACATAATAACAATGCCCACTCAATAAAGAAAATAATAAACTTTTCATGATATAGATTTTTCAATCCGGGAGATCCACAATTTTGGTACGATTTCTATCACTGAATGATAATCCCTATCTATACAAACTAAAAGATGTATTGTGCTGTAATCTTTGGGCCGAGCAATGCATAATCCATCCAATACAATGCTCTGCCTGGTGTTTGTACATGCTTTGGGCCTTCTTTGCACAAGTGGTACTATTGTTCAGTGATCTAAATTGTTGATATCATGGAGTCAAATGTGGATGAACTTCAGTTACCAAATTTTAATTTTTTTTTAGATGAACATGGACTGCTTTTCTTTTTTAACCATACATTTTTCTTGTTCATGAATTGACTGTTTGGGATTTTAAACAAATAGAGATTTTAGTAAATGGGCCACCCATAATAGGTTCTATTATATCAATGGGTTGGATCACCGAACCATGAGCCCTAAGTGTATAAGATACTCCCCACGATCATGCGTAGGTTGATATGAGGTTTGTTAGTCCCACAGGGACAGAGATTGTGTACAGAGAGTGTATCGAGTAAACTCCTTGGGGCTCCTCCGTGATGTATGCGACTTATCCATGTCATCCATCCATTTTAGATGCTCATTTTAGGGCATGAGTCAAAAATTAAATCATATCCTAAGCTTCAGTGGACCATGACACTCAAAATGGTAGGGCTAATGATGTCCATCATTGAAAGCTTCCTTTGGTCCACACTGATGTTGATTTGCCATCCAGCATATTCATGAGGTCCCAGATATGGATACGGTAAAACGCAAATATCAGTTGTAAATGCTGGCAGGAGGTCACCCCAGGGGCCCACTATGGTCCAATGCAGACCATTTGATGGTTGCATGAGTTGAACGATGGATATATGTGTGTGTGCATGCGCACGCATGGTGACAATTATACAAATATTGTATGCTCAATTAAATCGGGCAATAGCATATGAAGGCCCAGATCCAAAGTCTATTCGGATCCAGTGAAATCCATAACTAAAATCTCCATGCATGAACCTTACAGAGGGGTTGAGAAAAGAAGGTTAATGATTTTAGGTGCTCGGTTGATACAGACAGTAGCTTTTGAAGGCACAGACTCAAAGTCTATTCAAATCAAGCGAAACCCATAACTAAGACCTCTATACTTGAACCTCATAGAGGGGTTGAGAAGAGAAGCTAGTAATTATATGTATACCATTCATGAACTCCAAGCAATATATTCATGTCCATATATTGATCAGAGTCGTCACTAGCCAAAATGAAGGCTTTAGAATTTACGGTTGGCTAGAATCTATGGAATTTCCTTGAGATCGAGAAAATCAAAGAATTCCCTACTCAGATGACTCCTGGATAGGTATGTATCATGGATTCTGGGTAAGGGTCGTGATTACAGAAAATGAAAAGGTTAGGTACCTTTTTATCACCGGTGTGAAATACGGTCTCGACTTTATTAGGTTTTTAATTTCCAAAGGGGATTCAAGGAACTTTGAGTAAAATATTAAGATTTAGATATCTTAAACTATAAAAGATAAACTAAAAAAAAAAAACAAAAATGATAGAAAAAGGTTTTTCTGATAAAAGTACGGAAAAGAAAAGGAACACATACTTTCCAGTTACTCATTTAAGTCATGTATTCTGATACAAAAAATCCTTAAGAGAGGCGACTGTAAAGCATACTTTATATGATGTCAGAGTGGAGCTTACTATCTTAGGTATCCAAAGCAAGGGGGTTGGAATGTACAGATTGGAAAAAAGATAGCTTGAGAGTGCAATAGTTTTGAAAATAGATAAGAATAGATTAGATCCAAAAGGCTAAGAGAGGTTAAGATAACAGAAGGGTGAGAGTATCAATCCATATTTAGATTGGAACTAGAGCTCTCATCCTTGTGATGTCGGAGGCTAGGAGGTGAAGTCTCTCATTTCCTAATTTCTTCTAACCTCTCAGATCTTTGGCCTTTTTTGCTTACCCCTCTATTCTAAAAGCGAGCCTCCCTTTTTATAGGCATTTAGAAGGGCAAGCTTGGACTTCCTGAACTACAGGGTTGGTTTTAAAGACAGGTTCGTACGAACCATACCATCACATGGGTTATGGATGGGGTATGGCTCATCAACCATGTGAGGCCCGTGTGGACCGCGCTAATGCATAAGCAATAGGGTGCGGTATAACGTTGATGAGCGAGTCAGGCACCACTGAAGCACAAAGGGCCCAAAAACCATGTTTTGGTGTAGAGATGGTGGTGCTGCCACCATGGTGGCTCGAAGACGGTACAGCCACTACCGTCTTTACTCCAAGACGATGAAGCCACCACCATCTTGACACCAAAACCTGAGAGTGTCTACAAATGCCCCTTTTTGGCAGATGTTGAGGTACAATCAATTGCCAAAGCAAGTGGACACCCCATCTGGATTAGATGGAGAAAGATATTGGATCTTTCAGTTGTCAGAGTGTCATGATCAAGAAGCTTGCCTAGTTGGAAGCTTAACTCAAGACAATTCATAAGGGTGGGAAAAACATTGCAACATCTGATTGTAGCCCTGTCGCGTTGTCGATATGCGTACGCATCGAAGAAATCTACTAAGTTAGATGTTTAAGTGGTTAGAGCCTATGTGCGCGTGTGGCCTTACGAGGATAACACATGTTGGATTTTGAAGAGTAAATTTTTTTGATGTTGCAATATCCCCTATGATCGATTACAAGCGTATTATTTGTAATGGACAGTTGCTTGCACATTTTGTGACTTTACGAATCTCCCGCATTATAATGTAATAGTTTTGTAAGTGTTCTGGACTAAAGTTGTTTGGATTATCTTTTAACCATTCGAGTTCTGGATTTTGTCATTGTGGTTCATAAAAGCTCTTTTCACAAGTTGAAGTGCGATTATGCTAATCCAGGTTCCAAAACAAAATATTGTGAATCTATCCTTTTCCCAGAATGATCGGACTGACATTGTGAGTTCAGGCCAATCATCTTGTGTCTACTTTTTTTAAAAAATCTTTGGGGTGAAATCCACTTGAGATTAAATTCAAATCAAAATTATTATTGCATTAACATCCACCGAGTATGGGAAGTTGTCGAACGCGTTTGATATTTCTGAAAGTTTTTTATTTTTGATTTTTGATTATTATTATTATTATTATTTTGTAGATTTTATGTTTAACAGACATACCTTCCTTTAGGCGTTCACGTAGGTATTGCATGTACAGAATGCGGTATGGGTGATAGATTTGATCCATCATACGACATCTAATAGGTTTTTTTGGGAACTTTGGATGGTCAATATTTAAGGTGATCAATATGTGTGAATATAATCAATCATACAAGTCTAAATGCCTTGATCAGATCATTTGATGGTCAATATCAGAGAATGTTGAATGCAATGGGGTGGACCTGATTTGCCATCCGACATCCCAAAGGTATGTTTAGGAAATTTGGACAGTCGGAATCAGGGTTCCCTTATTGAAATGATGGTTTGATGAAATGATAGTCATGATGTGACACATTGGAATGGATTCAATCCGTTATTCAATCTCTAAAGGGCTCTAAGTGGATGTAGGACGGTCAAGACTAAGGATCTACAAGTGAAATAAAATAAAATAAATGCATGGAATGAAATGGAATGGATTTGATCTATTGTTCAACGTCCAGAGGACTCTAAGTGGATGCAGGATGATCAAGACCAAGGATCTACTGGGGAATGGAAAAAATACATGAAATGCAATGCCTTATGTGTGAATGCATGATATGTGATTGATATGCAAATATGTTCCTTCATACAACATCAGAATGCCTCAATCAGAGCATTTAATGGTCAAGATTGGATATGTGGGGTCGATGTGAGGATCTGATCTATCATACAATGTCCAGATGCCTCGATAAGAGTATTGGATGGTCAAGGTAGGATAAATTGTGAATGGAATGGGTGGATGGATGGATGCTTACCTAGGCAGAAATGATGGTTTTGATGTTGAACTTAACGCTTGATATAACGGGCCCGTGGTAGCTTGTGGGTGTCATTGATCTGGGACCCGCTTGGCTGTTTGTGGGATCGTGTGTACTGAATGAGGGCCCACCATGGCTACGAAGGGTGTGTGGTATAGTCGGGAAGGGATGCTTTGTAAGAGAGTGCGATCACCTCCAGATCGAGGTGGATATTTTTCACACAAAGAGAGATTCTTCATTTGCATAGAGAGTAGATTGCAGCCTTGGCTCGAGATTTCTCTCAACAAGTTGGCATGTCCTTGTCACGCTTTGAAAATCGACACTTGAGTAAAAAGACCCCTGTCCCAAGTTTCTAGGTGTGAACCAAATGAAAATGCATGTGGGCGAGTTCCTATGTGCCCATGTAGTCTGATTAACATTTACATATGATCAAAATCAAAGTAGCTTTAAAATTAACGGTATCAATGGTTAAGCAGAAGTAACTAAACCTGAAAATATATGACTAATATTCAAAATATACAAATTTGAAAGTGATGTCCACCCAAATAGGGATTATACGAGCCACAATATATATACCCAAAATGATTAAAGTGTAAAGTTTTCAGTTTTTGTCCAATCCTCCAAAACATAACAATGGTAGTGCAAGCCGATCTAAGCCTACCTGCCAGAGGCCTCGATAGTATCTACTACAACAATGATTCCCAGTTGGTGTTTCAAAACACCGTCCCAGAGTGGGAGTGAGTGATCAACCTAGTAGTTCCATTAAATCTAAGTTATGCATGTTATCAATCCAATCAGTATAGGTAATGAAATTCAAGAAATCGAGCAATTCTTAAGTACTCTTATTAAATGCGCATATGAAGGTATGATATGGTGCATGTTCTTTCTAAACAATACTCCCTCCCAAGTGACTTCAACGGTCTACCAAGGAGAATGTTGAATGATGATGGGATGTCTAGTACCTGGAAAGAGATGAAAGACGTGTTGGAACGATCTGTAGTTCTATGTTGATTTCTCCCTGAGCCTACCTCTGAAAGTTATCAAAGGCTATGACATTCATGTTGCTTGGTTTGAAAGTGGATGAGTGCAGTCTTAAGTACGTGGTTGTCTGAATTGGGTAAATGTTGAGACTTGAACCATTGTCAACTAGGACGAGTGGGATGCTATGGTCCTTATGGGCAACGGTTATGTTCAGGGAACGGCCATGGTTGTGACCTTCTAGTGGCAACTCATCGTCAAAAAAGGTGATGGCTTATAGGCAAGGAGTTGCCCTATTATGTGTACGACCATTCCAGGCAAGGCATCCTGAGAGATATATGCTTTGTTGAGCGTTTGGAAAAAAAATAATCTCTCGATGCATTTAGAATGTACAAAGAAGTTCCCGCACAAATATTTGAGTTGGAATGGTTCTGAGCTAATTACCACATTGAAAGTGGTCTCAACTTTGGAACTTGCACTTGTGAAGGGTCATTTGGGTATATCTCTTTAGATGCACTACCTGTTTAAATTCACATTTTTCACTTCTGTGAACTCTAGCTAGGTAGTGTCATGGGACTGCCTTATTACTATAGACCAGGACTACCCTTCCTTGAAGAACTAAGGGAGGTTGTGGTGGCGAGGATATATGTTGGGTGGAAATTGGCGCCTGATGATCAGGTTGTGGTGGCGAGGATATGTGCTAGGTGGAAATCGGCGCCTGATGATCTGGTTGTGGTGTTGGGCTTACCCTTAGCAAGACAATAGGTTGTTGTGAGTGATCGAATTGAACTGGATTTATGGGAGTTGACTCGTGTGGTTTGTTTGATGGGGAGAAGTATCCTCCTTACAATGTAACTATTGGAGAATTGGTGTACAGTGGTGGATCTGGTACTCTTCCCATGAGTACCACTAGTTGTCGATCCCATGACATACCCTAGTTGTAACCTAGATTGAAAAATGGGTTGGGTGTATCTGGTTCTCTTCTCATGAGCACCACTGGTTGTTGATCCCAAATGGCCCTTAATTATAGCCTAGAGTGAAAGAGATGGGTGGATCAGGTGCTCTCCCATGAGCACCAATAGCTGTTGGTCCCAAGATGGACCTTGATTGTGACATAGATTGATTGGAGGGGAACGCCCTTGTAAGACCAAGGGTTGGTCCCATTGTTGATGAATGGGTGTGGATTGGTGGACAGGTGTAGGGATCCTCTCCTAAGCCAGGAATGCCCCTTGTAAGACAAGAAAGGTAAATTTCTCTGTGTAATTCTAGAACTCCTTGGCTTAGGGGGAATAATCCCCTTGAACGACATTGATTGTTGGAGTTCTTGATGTACTTGTACATGTTGAATGTTGTGGCATAGGATTTTGGAATATGTTGTCATTGTCGGCAGTTGCCTGGTTAGGGGGAAGATTGTGATTTTCTTTTAATCAATCAAGTTTTGGATCGCATGTTTCAAAGAGACACAACGCTCCGTAGTGTACCCCCTACTTTGATGAAATGCACAATATTCGTTCTCGTTGTAGCCCATAGGCAGTGGGTTTGTTAGAGGCCTAGGCTACATAAGGGTTAGAAGCTGTCTTTGAACCAATGTAGCCAAGGTTTCGATGTAAGATTGGGCCAAAGGAGTGAATTGCCTCTAAGGCTGCACCATACTTGTTTGCCTATTTTGATTTGAATATTGAGGATTCCACTTAGGTTGTTGCGGCTATTGTTGTTGGTGTTGTTTTTGTTTTGGTTGAGGAGTCGTTAGCCTCACTTGTGCTAAAGCAATGAAGTGGTTGGTTTTTGTTGGATGAGGAGCAGAGGTATTCCTATTTCTAGGGTTATATCCACTCGTCCTCTCTTCTTTCCACATAAGGGTGGATTGGTGGGGCCATGATGAAACTGTGCCAGCCCAAATTCTAGTTTCCACTTGTTCCCTTGTGTAGATAAGCTAAGAGAAGGTGACATATGGATACAAGATTAGATATCCAGATATGTTTGGATTAGCCGAATGGACGACCATGGATATATGTTCATCCTTGTCAATAGATGTTTTCATTTGTGTGACTACGACTCTCATCGTCCAACATAAGCTAACAGAGTCTCATCGCTTTTCTGTTTTAGGGTGGCCAAATCTGTCCTTCGTGATGCTGTGTTCAAGTTGTACGTAAAGCGATCAATGAAAGCTTGGGAAATGTCTTCTTAAGTCATGATTTTGTAATGATCAAGCAATATGTACCAACTAAGTGTGTCACCTCAAGGATTTTTGGAATAATCGGATGAGGATTCCATCATCCCCTGCCACACATTGAGTTCACCACAAAAAGCTTTCAGATGGGTGGTGAGACATCCCGTTCCTTCATATCTCTGGAACTTGGGAACTTCAAAGTTAGGAGATAACCTGGCATCAGGAAAGGGACAATGGTCCCTGAATCGAGTGGATGACAGTTCAACTCCATGTTGCTTCTGAATGTCATTTCTTATACCTTTAAGTTGTTCCTTGAAATGCCTCTAGAGTTTGTCAACCTTAGATGGTTGTGATTGACAGGGGTCCATGCACCTTGAGAGGCTCGAGTGGCTTCTTCTTCATAATGATCTACCTCTCCTGTATTTTGGTTATCTCTTACGGGAGGATTTTTCTTGTGGGGTATAGATAGGGGAGGAGTTTGGAATGGATTTCCTACTGCAAGGTGAGCCTGTCTTTCAAGATAAGCAGGTGTAGAGGGCAAAGCTTGACTTGAGATCGAAGTTGTGCTAAACTGGATTGTGCATGTAGTTGTCCAAATTGGAATTGGGTAGTGCTCCCGTTGGGGGGAGGTGAGTGGAACCGGTTGTATTGAGATTCGCCAAAGTATGCTTGACGGAGCACTGGTTAGCCAACATTTGGTTGTGGATGGCTGGGATTTTGAGTTGCTACAGGATATTGGAAGTGGACTCAGTTTCCCTAAGAATGGATGGATCGAAACTGGTTAATGGTAGGATTTAAAAGATCCACATGAGTAAAAGGTTGTTGTGCAATGTGGATGGACTGTTGGGTTGCCGTTTGGAAAAATCGGGTCATAAGATTTTCTATCCTATTCATGCTGGAAGCTAGACTGACTATTATAATGTCTCTCATGGGTTATAAGGTTTGTTATATGGGTGAATCAAGGATAAAATTTGAAAAATCTCCTTGGACTGACATGTTGGCTCGTGTGCGTATTTAGATGATGCTTTGATAGGTTGGCTTTACAGGGCGTCAGACCCTTATCTTCCTTCTAGGCGTATTGATTATAAGATAGCTTAACTCTCTCACATGAACTGGCTCAAAACATTTCTCTCTCTTATATTTTTAGTGAAAGAGATTGAGAACAAAATATAGTCAGAGAGTACGTACCTCTAGCGTGGAACAATTTTATAAAAAAAGGAGAAGAGATGAAAGGCCACGGGATTCTTCAGAGCTTCTAATTACAGGTGATTAAGTCAGGTCAGGAGCATCTTCCTCTGCTTCTGGCTCTCCCTTCCTGACCTTCTTTATGTCTTTCCTTTCTTCATTCTCTTCTTCTATTGCATTTCCCTTTGTTTTTGGAAAATATTTTTTAAGATAGATAAAAACATAGTAATTGAAAGATAAGAATGTATAGACACAAATGTAAAGGGACCAATACAAGACTGGAATACTGAATGTACAATAGGAGTGTAAAGACAAGAATGTAAACTATATTAGTAGATGTAAACTAGCATGATACTGGAAGTTTAAATGAATCCCCTCAAAATGTACAACCCGATGTTTTGAATCGTGCCTTTAGTTATGAGCATTTCCCCATCAGAGTCGCCATTTTTATGAATGTTGGCAGGAAGTTTCCCATTGGGCAGCCCACTATGTGTCTGGGTTGGGCTCTTTGATGGTTGCATGAGTTGAACAATACACACACACACACACACACACACACACACATAGGGTGATAGATATAGAAATATTTTATGCTCAGTTGATATGAGTGATAGCATGTGAAGGCCAGATTCGAAGTCTACACAGATCTAGGGAAACCCATAGCTAAGACCTTTATGCCAGAACCTCACAAAGGAGAGAAAAGAAGGTTAATGATTTTAGGTGCTCGGTTGGTATTGGCAATAACATTTGAAGGCCTAGACTCAAAGTCTATCCAAATCCAGTGAAACCCATAGCTAAGACCTCCATTTTTGAACATCGTAGAGGGCTTGAGAAGAAAGTTAGTAATTATATGAATACTATTCGTAAACCTCATGCGACGTAGTCATGTTCATGTATTGATCAAAGTCGCAACTAGCCAAAATGAAGGTTCCAGAATCCACGGTTAGCTAAAATCTTGGGAATCGCCCTAAGATCAGGAAAATTGAAGAATTCTCAACTCAGATGACCCTTGGATAGGTCTGTGCCGTGGTTTCTAGGTAATGTCTATGGTTACATAAAAGGAAGATGTTAGGCACGCTTTTAATGCCTGTGTAAAACACAATCTTTACTTTTCCAGGTTATATGTTTTCAAAGGGGATTTAAAGAACTTTTAGTAAAATATTAAGATTTAGATGTCTTAAACTATAAAAGATAAAATGAACACAAAATGGAAATGGTAGAAAAAAAATTCTGATAAAAGTACAGAAAAGAAAAAAAAACAGAGAAATTTTAGTTACTCATATATTTTGATATAAAAGATCCTTAAGAGAGGCGATTGTAGAGCATACTTTATGTGATGTCAGAACAAAGCCTACTACATCAGGTGTTCAAAGTAAGGGAGTTGGAATGTACAGATTGGAAAAATGATAACTTGAGAGTACACTGGTTTTAAAAATAGACAATAATAGATGAGATCTAAAAGGCTGAGAGATGTTGAGATGACAAAAGGGCAGGAGTATTTGTCTCTTCTGAACTAGGAGCAGAACTCTCACCCCTATGATGTCGAAGGCTAGGAGGTAAAGTCTCCCATTTCCTAACTTTTTCTAACCTCTCAGCTCTTTGGCCTTTTTTGCTTGCCCCTTTATTATGAAGGCGAGCATCCCTTTTTATAGGCATCTAGAAGGATAGGCTCAAACTTCCCAAACCACAAGGTAGTTTAAAAGATAAGTTCGTGCGAACAATACCATCACATGGGTCATGGATGGGGTATGGCTCATCATCCATGTGAGGCTCGTGCGTACCGTGCCAATGCATAAGCAATAGGGTCGGTACAACATTGACGAGTGATCCAGCACCACTAAAACAAAAAGGGCTCAAAACCTTGTTTTGGTGTAGAGACGGTGGTGTGGCCACCATGTCAGCTTGTAACGCCCTGAAAATCGGGGGTCGAGCATAACTCAGCTCCCGAGTTTCAAAACATCACTTATGCAACATATTTAATGATGGATGCATGTTGTCTGTATGTGTGCATAAGACATGGAATAGATTAAGCCAAACTGCAAACATAATTCAGGGATAAGTGAAAGACGCAAGCGAAAGACTTAAAGAAATATATGTGTACATGTGCAAGTCCCTGAAATACGTATATATGCCAGGTCATAATAACAAGTGTTGCTTTCAAAAAATACAAGTATCAAATGACATCATCTAGTACAATTACAATGAAAACCCAAAATCCCCGCATATCAGGACATGGCTCACATGAACCCGCCTGAGAACTGTATGAAAGAAAACGCGTCCTCATCATCTTCGTAATCCTGCTCTGCCTCAAGGATCGCGTCAACATCTGCATCTAAGACAGAGTTTGGTTGGTGTTGAAACACCGTCTCAGAACGTGGGAGTGAGTGATCAACTCAGTAGAACTATACAGTAAAAGTTAACATAATATCAAATCAATCAAGCAGTAATGATAAGGCAATACAATCAACACGTCTAAATACTCTTGTTAATGCAAGGATGTATGAAGAAATGATGCATGCCCTCGCCTGTACTCCCTCAGCGTCTTCATCTTACGTTACGCATGACAACCTCCCGCAGTGCCAACGACTCCTACGCACATGCAATGCGGTGCATGAACATAATTACCAAGTTATTATTAGTCCTTTTCATACAGCAGGATTGAGAAGCTAAGGTACCTTCCTCATATCACTTTCCAAACAGTGATCCATTATAGGGTCGTCAGTCCTAGACAATCTCATACAATCATATGGTTTTAGGTCGCTGCAAAGGGCTCGTCACCAATCAATGTATGCCTATCATACCTTAGTTACCACCCTAAGGCGCGTCACCTTAATGCAGTATCAAGATATGCTCGAGGTCACTACAAAGGGCTCGTCACCAATCAATGTAGGCCGACAGCGCGAATATAGTGTCCCATACCACCATAATCGGCTCACGAGTCTGGTGTGCTCACTGGTCACTACGGAGAGGCTCGTCACCCCAGCGTAGGCCGACAGCTCGACCACGGTGTCCCATTCCACCATGCCCGACTCATGAGTCTTAGCGGATTAAGGTACAACGGTTAACGGGATTACTTCGGTAAGTTTGGTACCCTAGATTCAAACAATAGCGTCCATACATGGTGAACATACATCGGACAATCGGGTTACTTGACGAACTCGACTAGCACGAGCACACGTTGAGTTGAACGACATAGAGTGCGTAAACATTCCGTATGGCCAAACCACTGCCTACAACTCTAATACAACTCGGGTTCGTCAAACACGTCCTTCGTGGCGAAAGCAACCTCAGCCACGAACTCAAGGCCGATTACCGATTTCCTGGACTATTCCATAGTCCCAAACACATTCCACTACAATAAATATTCATATCAACACTTAGAACAGTAATGGAACAACAATTTAAATCATACAGTATGTGAGCATTTGAAGAATATCAACTTAACATGGATTTCAACATAAGTAGTGCTTGAACTTAAAGAACAAAGAATGTAAATTGAATAAGAAATCATACACACCAATAGGAGAGTTGAGAATCTCTTCTCAATGCCCATAAATAGAATAATATACTACACTTAATCATTTAAACATTTCTACAAGCACTTAGACTACATATTCCAACATATATGACGTATGTTAGTGAGAACACACATTTGGACAATTCCTTTTGCCAAGGAGTTGACACACATACAATTAGTACAAGTACACGACAATTAATCATAGCAAGCACATGTTCATATTTTATACGTATACGGTACTTTCTACATACACAAGGAATACACAAATCTCAACACAAGGCATATATATCAGGAACGCAATATAAACATAGCATTTGGCATGTGAATTTACACCCACAACAATAATAAATCATTATCTGACATTGAAAGCCTTGAAAACCATAACCTATACGAATATAGTCCACACCTTAAACCAGAAAAGCACAATAGATCTGATTCAGATGATAAGTCTTCGTCAACGGCGACTAGATAACCTAAGGCAAGAATAGAAATGAGCTACATCAATACATAGACTATTCTAAGCTCTAAACAGATTAGGGTTAGATTAACTTACCCAAGGATGAACTTAGAATCGCCGGAATAACGATTCAAAAGTGATGGTTTAAGGATGTAGAGTAGCAGGAAAGAATCTTAAGATGATTCACCAACTTCTCTATTACTTTCTCTCTCTTTTCCTCTCTCTCTTAGCTAGGGTTAGGAAATTCGTGTGGAAAAGAGAGTGAGGGTTTTAAGGTCTTTATATAGGCCTAAAATAGATGAAAATAGCCCCAGGGCCAAGGTATACTTAGGTTATAACCAAATTAGGCCTCTCTCGATCCAACGGAGCACTTCTGGTAGTCCTTTCTCCATGTGCAGTCGGACTTAAGCTCACTGACTATGGATCTAGGTCAGGCTGAGTTTTCATACCGATCGGATTTACAGATCAGCCATGGCGGATCACTCTTAATTCAACGGTCATCGAAACTCGATCAGCTCCACAAGCATTATGACATGCTTGGGCCACCTTCCCTGATCCAAGGGTGAAATTGGGTCAGAATCCAACGGTCAGATTGCTTAAAATTGTCGTGCAAGCGACACGACTCAGATTTCATAAAATCATATTTAATTTCTCACCGTTCTCACCCTCTTCACTCCGGACTTAAGCAAATTGACTCAGGACATCATCTGGACTTGATTTCTGAGGTGATGGTCAAGCCCAACAAGGTGACCATAACTGTGTAAGATCATCGCTATCGGACTTTCGACGCGCGGTCCAGGTCCGATCCAAAGTTTCCAAAAATTTTCGAGAGCAACTGGATTTAGCGTTGAATCCCAGATTTCAGAGTAACATAGCGCTAACGATTCTATAGGTTTTGAGTCCTGCAGATCAAATTTAAAGTGATTGATGCTAATTTCACAAGCAATTGAGTTTAACGCTAATTAACCCACACATAACTTCTAAGAAAAATAAAGGTAGTACTCGGGTCTTAGCACGAAATTTTCCAGGTCATTACACGGCTCCAAGACGGTGGAGCCACCACCATCTCAGCACCAAAACCTAAGGGTGTCTACATCAGCTTCATTTAAAACTTCTATGCTTCTTGATAAATTTTTAAGGACAGGCATTCAATCTCCCATTTTTCTTTTAGTTGGTCTACTTGAGCTATGGATAACTTCAATTTTGAGCTCATGTCCTAAAATGAGCCAGAGAAAAGGATGGACCGCGTGATTAGACACATGCATCATGGTGGCCTCACAGAGTTTACCAATAATGTGAGCACACCGTGATAAATGTGTCTTATTCCCATTTTTTCGGCTCATTTTAGGTCATGGGCCCAAAAGTAAATTATATATAAACCTTAAGTGGACCACACCACATGACAAAGGTGGGAATAATGATGTCTATTGTTGAAAGCTTTCGAAAACGCACTTAAGCATCCATCCTACATGCCCCTGTCATGCCCGAATAGAAACTCTGTCGGGTGGCAAGAAGTTAAGACTAAAGAACACCATGTTTGTGAGAAATCCATCCCATTCATTCATTTTTCAGCTCATGTTAGGACATGAGGCTAATAATGAGGCTAATCTAAAACTCAAGGGAGTATAAATTAATGATCTACTGTTGAAATATTCTTGGGGCTATAGAAGTTTTGTATTAGGTAACATTTCAGTGTTTTAAGTTCATCAACGTGAGAGTGACCTTATGAACAACTTAGATGATACATAAACAAGGAAGGCTTCAACTGTAGGCATTTCCCTCCCAACCTTTTCATATTATGTGGCCCACTTGGAGTTTTGGATCCACCTCATTTTGGGTCAGTTACTAACATGAGATCAAAAAACGGATGGACGGGATGGATTTCTCACAAACATCAAAGTGGGACCCACCTAGCTTTCAACCACAGGAACTTGGTGCGGTCAAGTGTCACAGGAAATTTGCGTCTGTCGTGGCACACAATGTTGTGTCTGATCCATATATAACATGGTTGCCACCATTCACGTGATGTGGCGCAAAAAGTTTGGTCCATTGCCAATGATCTACAATGGACCGACATGTTGCTCGCCTAATGAGTGGACCGTCTTATTTTGGTTTGCGTCATCTATATCTCATGACCTTATGCAAGACTCATATATGCCGGAAGTTTTCTATGGAGATGTTATTTGCTAATTAAAACCTTCCCTGGCCCTGGATGCGGATTGTGTCCTACCCTTTTCAGGACAGAATCCGAACATGATTTATATGAGGAGACTACTGTCATGTTTATGTTTTATCCACGCGTCTATCCATTTTTAACACATCATTTTAAGTCATGAGACATAAGGTAAGTGTTATACAATACTTTTTTATCCTTTTTGAAAAACATAATTAAAAATATATGACATGTTAAAAATTTCAAACATGCTTGAAATGCTTTTTCTGGAATTATGTTTGACAGATGACAAGACATGGAATTGTTGAGAGGAATTCAAAAGCAAACCAACTTATCGATGGTTATTTAGGAGGTTGATTAAGCAGTCAAGTGTCATTAGGAACTAATCAAGCGGCCGATAGTCATTCATGAGCTCGATCGAGTTGCCGAGTAAAATGTAACCGATTCAACAATGAGGCCTGGAGCGGTTACTAGGATAGGTGACAAGCATACAAGGAAGTCTCCAAAAAGTCATGTAGTGCTAAAGCGGTTATAAAAACTATTAGAATGTGGTAAGCATCCAGAAGACAATGTAGCACTGAAATGGTAATAACAATTGTCAGAATGTGGGAAGCATCTAAATGGCCGGGTTAAGGCTATAAATAATAAAGGATTTCAACAAAGCAAATTGTCTCATACCAACCCAATCAAGCTATATCTTTCAATTATCCATCATTTACATTCCTTAGTGTAATCACTCTACCTTTATATAATTTAATTACATTTCTTAGTATAATCCTTTACTTTTTACCTTATGTTTTTATTTCATAGTGTAATCCATAGTGTTAATCAATAAGCTGATAATCTTAGTCATAATATGGGTCTACTCTCATATGCTGGATTCAGACTTCCTTTTAGAAAGGTGTTTTATGCTTTCTCTTCATGACTGACGTAAGGTTTCCTTTTCTAATTTTCTTTTATCTTATGGAAAAGTCCATTCATATGGAAGGCAAACGAACCTTACCCTCTGAATATCGCCTGATCCTATTTACATACTTAGCAAGTGGCTGAATAAGCGATCGATCTCATTTGATTTCAATCATATACTACGTATCTGCTAATCTTGGCGGTTGGGGTCATAGGTGTTTGGTTTGAATCGAACTACAAATTCAATTCTGGCATGCTCGCACTTATCACATGACTAAAACCAAAAATCGAACACTAAGAATGCTTTTGGCATGCTCGGTGGATCGAATAACATAAGCCAGTATGATAGTAACAAGAAGGCAAGATGACCGATAAATCTTTCTAAGATAATGATAGTTGTGCTATGTGATATGCAAATGGTGAATCGGCATATAGAAGAGAAGTTATGAGCTCAGGCTGATCAATTATGAATTTAGGCCGAGACCTTCAATAGATGGATGGCCAGCCAGGCCGAAAGCCTGAATGTGATATTTTCTGAAAGAATACCGATCGTGCCGTAGCAAAATGTGCCTAAATCAATAGTTGATATTAGTTCTATAAAAAATCTAGCATAAGTACCACCAGTACCGCAATTACTTCTTCCACTACAGAATATTCATTTGGCTCCAATGCAGGAGATACAGAACGCTCTGCTGTACGCTAAGTTTAGAAAATAGGAGTGGGAAGTCAGGAATTTTATCCCTAAACAAGGAGGCCGGGATATACCTGGGGGACAACCCTTTCTTAGGAATCCATTGTTTCATGGAAGGAAAAACTAGACAAGCCCTGAACTACCTCTAATGGCTGAATCACGTCATTTGAATCATGATCAGATTATTCAAATGGTTTAGAAAGTAACATGTCAAGTTCTTGGCCGTATTATTACATTGGTCAATCATAAACCTTATTCAGAATAGATTGACCGACAATTTCATTGTCAGGACCGATTTTGTCATTCTTTGATCAGGACGGTCGAGTTCAATCAAAATGGCCGAATTTGCTTTTTTCCTATCAAGATGGCCGAATTTGACCAAGACGATTGAATTTATTGTCTCTCAATTAGGTTTGCCGAGTTCGGTCAAGACAATCAATTTTACTATTTTTCAATTAAGATGACCGAGTTCTGCCAAGACAGTCGATTTTGTCATTTTTCAATAAAGATGGCTGAGTTTGGCTAAGATGATTGAAATTGATGTTTTTACAAGACCGAATAATCATATTTATTTGGACAACGAAATAACATCGCATTTACCTTTTACCAAAGGCGAAGTGACGTGGAGGACAATGTTGTACTGTATTCTTGACTGTTCTCGGGAAACCCAATTGGAAAGGACACATGTTATATTAAGGGAAAGATATGATATGCTAAAGATCTTCAATGATGCTTGTAGTGCTTTTTACATAATCACACCTAGCATGATAACAATACATGGAGTAGTTGAGAAGAATTCAAAAGCAACCCAAGCAGCTAATAGTTATCTAGGATGTCAACCAAGCGGCAGATAGTAATCCAGGAGGTCAACCAAGCGGCTGATAGTCATTTAGGAGGTTAACCAAGTGGCTGAAAGTCATCCAAGAGGTAGATCAAGTGGCCGATAGTCATCTAGGAGCTCAATCAAGCAGCTGAGTGAAATGTGTCCAAGTTAGCAGGAAATTTGGAGCGATTACTAGGACAAGTAACAATTTTAAAAAGAAGTCTTGAAGGCCATATAGTGTTGAAGCAATTACAACAATTGTTAGAATGTGGGAAACATCCATAAGGCCTTGTATTGCTAAAATGGTTACAACAATAGTCAAAATGTGGGAAGCATCCAAATGGTCAGGTTAAGATTATAAATAGCAAATGATTTCAAAAAGAAAATTGTCTCGCACAACCAACCCAATCACACTCAATATATCTTTCAATTATTTATCATTTATATTACTTAGTGTAATCACTATAACCTTCTACAACTCAATTACATTTTTTAGTATAATTTTTTACTTTTTGCCTATTATTTACATTCCATGGTGTAATCCGTAGCGTTAATCAAATAGTTGATAATCTTAACATAATTTAGGCCTACACTCGCATGCTTGGATTCAGTCCTCCATCGAAGGAGTTTTGCAGCCGCTCTCCACAAGTGGATATAAGGTTTTCTTTCATATTTTTCCTTTATCTGTATTGAAAAGTATTTTATACGAAAGACAAAGGTATAACCCATGATCAAATGACAAAACTTCCTACGAGCAACATAAGTTTTTGGTCCAGATGATACCTGTGTTTTCCCTTCATCCAGGTCAGGGACACTATGAACAGGTTGGATGGTTATCACCCCTACTTCATATTGGGTGGTCCACTTAAGCTTTGATATGCTTATTTCTGGGTCATGCATTAAAGTGATCTACGGATATGGATGGACGGCGTAGATAAAACACAAACATCATGGTGGCCGAACAGAGGGCCTGCCAGGACCGAGTCAGTCGTGGCAGGGGTAGGAGGCAATCCGCGTCCTGATTGATTGCTAGCGCAATGGCTCACAGAGCTTTCGGTGACGGGGCCACATCACGAAAATTGCTTCCTGTACGGACGCGGATTTCCCGCGAAAGAAGTTCCTGCGCAAGGATGTACGGTGGGACCCACCGAGATGTTCGTGAGAAATTCACCCCGTTCATCCGCTTTTAGAGCTCATTTAAGGACTTGCAACCAAAAATTATGTGTATCCAAAACTTAAAGGGGTCACACGAGAGGAAACAGTGGGTATTCAGTGTGACTCGTTGAAACATTCTTTGGGACATAAAAATAATTTTTAAGGAAATTTTTTCGGTATTTTCACTTCATCTCAGTATTAATGACATTATAAACGGTTTGGATGGCATATAAACATCAAGGTGGAGCCCACGAAGGTTTCAATGGTAGGAATTTCTTTTCCCAAATTTCCATCTCGTGTGACCCACCTGAGTTTTGGATCCACCTCATTTTTTTTTACACTTCCTGAAATGAGCTCTCAAAACGGATGGACAGTGTGGATTTCGCAAAAACATCTAGGTGGGTCTCACCCTGCATCCTTGCGCAGGAACTTCCTGCGAAAGGCTTTCGCAGGAAATCCGCGTCCCCGTTGAATCCGATCAAGTTGCAGTCGTAGCATATGCCTCGTGGAAAAATGCACGTGGAGATGGTACGTGTGGGGCAAGTAAACCTCTTTTCAAGTAGAGCAGTTAGAATACGGTGATAGGCCACCTCTACTTGTCCAAGGTACACGCTTCATACATTCAGGCGATCTAGTCCGTCCAAGCATGGACAATCTTAACCTTCTGATCCGTCCAGCTTCAGCCCCACGCGCTTTGGTCAATCGTTCATGCCGACAGTGGATGAGTCACCACTGTCTAAGAAATGGCAGCGAAGCATCGCGGTAATGTTGTGCAAGACATTTAAGACTTCGGTCATCTGAGTGGATGTTTGCTTTCATACGTCTCACGACCCGTTGCTAACTAGGAACTATAGCCGTTGGATTTGGGTCACACGTTCAGTAATCCAAACCATTAACACGATGGGCCTCTGAATATGCTAACTAGGAATATGTCCTGCTCGTTTTACCGTTGTTTTGTGGCCACTGAACAAAAGATCAAGATCATTCAATCTTGAAGATAACAACGCAACCATCATCATCTGTTTATCTCGTTTCACGGGTGTGGATCACAGAAAATAACCTCAGATCCAATGGTTATAGTCCTGATGTACCCTGCGAGCGGTTCGTAGACACGCATCCTAGCAAAACCTTATGACATGTGTAGGTAAGCTGGATTATTTTAGGGGAGAAGGACCAAAAGCCCAGACGCGGGTTGGGTTGGGTAGTGATCAGCCCCTTCCCAGGAGCTTCCATATTCCTTGCCATTTTATTATTGTTATATTTTAAATATTTTTATTTCAAGTCAAACAAAAGGGCTTGCCCCCTATGACCTTGCCTATTTCCCCTTATACCCTCCTGGAGCAACAAGGGATAAAAACGAAATACGAAAAGAATCTTTTTAAAGTTACTAATTTGGTACACGTGTGACATCTGAACCATGCACAGATGTGGTGGTGCACATGTGCTGCATTTGGACCATATACTTGTAAACATGTGCTGACTATCTATTGTGGAATTTTTATTGGACGGTTAAAAATAATAAAAGAAAAACAACAATCCTATTTCAACAGATAATTCCACGTTAATAGGTTAAGATTCTTTTACTCTTCCATTAAAGCTATGTAGGCATTAGGGGTGCACATTTAACCGTTGGAACCGTGTAACCGGACCGGAATCGTTGGATCGATCCGGTTTGGTCCGGTTCGAGAGTGCTAATGGTCTGGTTCCGGTTCCCAAAATTTGAAAACCATTGATTATGGATTGGTTCCGGTTTAGGGTCCTGTAGAACCGAACCGAACCGTTAATCGAACTGTCGAACCGATCCGTGACAGGAACCGTGGATCCGATGTATTTAAAACCAAATATTATAAGAACCGTGAAGCCCACCTCTTAGTGTTTGAGATGCTTCATCTGGTTGGCCCTGAGATGAACTAATATCAAATCCATGCAACAATCCAAGCTGCACATGTGGGCTATATTCTGACTTCTAACCGTCCATTTGCAGGGGAAGAATTCGGATGTCTGCAATTGTCTGATTGCTTTTTGTACAACATGGAAACCATTGTGGGGCCAACTTGATGAATTGTCTGCGTAATAAAAGGTGGAACCCACCTGCTTGGAGTGTTGTTGGAATTATATTTGAAAATATCTGTTTGCAAAAAATAAGAGAGTGGGACAATGGAGCATTTGATCACCAGTTGCTAGCATACAGGAGATGTATTTAGTTGTTAAACTAGGAAAACTAAATACATCCCATGATCTGATTACCTATAAGATTAAGTGATTTCTCAGACAGCTATACTCTTGATCTTGGAGATAGATTACCATTAACCAACTCAAAATAGTTACATCCGTTGTAAGATTTCTTGAGATCTTGATATGAATCAAAGTAGCAAACAATCTATCCTTACCATCAATTTCATGTTTACAGATGATCTAAAGGGCAAGATCAGGTGCATGACTGCTTCACAACCTTGACTATGCCAACCAGGAACATGACTATGCAACTACGCCTAACTGTTCCTAGGGTTTATTGAAAAGGCCAAGCTATATGTCCTGGGGGGTGGGGGGGTGTTAATAGGACAATGCCAAATAAAACTTATAACAGCGGAATTAAATAAAATATGATAGCCAAAGTAAATTACAATGCAGGATTCTAGGGTGTTAATGGTTCGGTTCTGGTTCCAACATTTGCAGAACTGTTAGGAACGGTTCGGTTCCGGTTTCACCCCAAACTGGACCGAATTGAACCGACCCATGTGCACCCCTAGCAGGCATCCTCCAGGATATAGGATATAAAGGACGTTAATGACTATTGTTGCTCTGTTTGAAAAAGGGATTCTGGACATGTTGGTGAAGCACAAAGATACTATACCAATATTTTTTATTTTTTTTGCCTCTTGATCTTAGCTTAATTGATGTTATGGCCTCCAGGATATAGGATATAAAGGACGTTAATGACTACTGTTGCTCTGTTTGAAAAAGAGATTCTGACATGATGGTGAAGCATAAAGATACTTTACTAATAATTTTTATTTTTTTTGCCTCCTGATATTAGCTTAATTGATGTTATGGGAAAATATGATCCGATCATAATTAAGGCCAGCTCAACTAGACAAGCGGCCATTTTGGAAATACTTTATCGAAAGGAATCAATGAGAAAGATAGGTTCGAGCCATGACATGGAAAGATATGAGCTCGGATGAGTCAAACCAAACCGTTCTCAAGTAAGTTATCAAGTCATGCCCGGATGACCCCAGTCTTGGCCCACCCATAGCCGACCCGGTGTAGCCTGAGCTCGGTTGAAGCAAGCTTTGCTCGGCTCATCTGCTCAGCCCGACTTCAGTCGATCAATTGAGCCGAGCCCAGTCTAGTAATGCACGATAACATCAACCGCTCAACCACGATCATGGGATAACTAACATCATCATCATGCGCGTTGTTCTCGCCAAATGGCTGAGATTGTGTCGAGATTAACAGACGCCCACTCCAACCAAATAGTATAAACGGGGTTTTCATTGAACGTAACATGTATGCAAAATCTCTCACCCAAACCCCCATACATACAACTTAGACCCAGATTCTAGGCCTAAGTTTGGCATAAGAGGGTCCCGTGCTCTAGCCAGGGTCTCCTTTGTTCTTCTCCTGTGCAGGTGTTCGGAGCTCGGTGAGAGTGAACTGGATTTTTGCATCAACATTTTGGCGCCGTCTATGGGGCCCGACTCTTTAAGTCGTCCCCGTTTTACCAAAAGAACAATGGCAAAGGGTAAAAATAAGAATCTCCCTCAAGTTTTAGTCGCCTGTCTCGAACAGGCACAACTGACACAAGCTAACTTGTCATCCCAAATCCAACCTGAATCCACCCCCACGGGACCGACTCAGCGATCTTGGAACCGAGGACGATATCTCATGTTGCAAAATCAGGTTGAGACACTAGCAAGCGAGCTCGGCTTAATGAGGTGACTATTAGAAAGGCAGCTTCCCCCTAACCAGGAGAATGCAGCCCCGACAGTTGCTGAGAACTTCACACACGTCGGCTCTGGGAGGGCAGCATTCCGAGCCTTGTCCGCCTGAGCCCCATCTCACGTCTCAGGGATGTTAGCACTACCTCCCTCTGACTCACGTCATGAGTTGGAGAAGCAAAGGTGCGGGAAAACACCTGAAGCAGACCCGACCCATGAAACTGTCGCCAAAAACAAAGATCCTTGGGAAGCCCAACTTAACACATTTCGAGGCAAAATCGGTACAATGCGCCGAGCTTATCAGGCATAGGCCTCTACCATTGTAGAAGCAATGATGGAGGAGACAGAGCTCCCATTCACTAGCGAAGTAATGAGTGCAATCATGCCTCCGAGGTTTAGGATGCCTCCCATTGCGCAATATTCGGGTTCTGGGGACCTGATTGAGTACATGGAATTTTATCGATCTTAGATGGAGCTCCAATCGGCCTTAGGACCGATCATGTGCCATGCCTTCTCTCTAACCCTCATGGGAGTCACACGGAGCTGGTATAAACAACTGAAACCAAAGTAAATTGGCTCATTCGCCGAGCTTAGCCAAGCATTCCTGACACAGTTCATCATCGGGAAACAATGCTGAAAGCCGTCTGCCTACCTACTGACCATCAAACAAAAGGAAGGAGAAACATTAAAGGATTACATTCTCTGATTTAATGTGGAGGCGATACAAGTTAATGACTACTCCAACAAGATGGCCCTAGTCGCGATGATCTCAGGACTCAAGGAAGGAAGGTTTCTCTTCTCGATAGGAAAGAACCCTCTGACCACGCTACGAGAGCTTATGAATCAAGCGTAGAAATACTCAAATAGACTTCTTCAGTTCTCATAAAGATACTCGAAGTATGAGAAATTCTTTGAGGGATAAGAAGCGTAAGGAGGAGGCCCCGCCCCAGTCAACCTCAAGCAAGAGGAGGTCGGACGAGGACTCTTTGCGTGGCCAAGGGCTTAGCTGATGTTCTGAAAGATGATTCAGCTTGTACACTCCCCTTAACACTTCTTCGGAGCAAGTTCTCCTAGAAATCAGAGACAAGAAACTTCTGAGATGGTCGAGCTATATGAAAAGTAACGCAAATCAATGGGATAAACGTAAGTACTACCGCTTTCACCGTGACCACAGCCACAACACCAGCGACTGTGTCGATCTCAAGGAAGAAATCAAAACCCTCATCCGCAAGGGACAATTGCGGGAGTATGTCAAGGAGGAGAAACAAGCTCTGAAGGATGAACAATCGAGTAGAGCAGAAGATGACAACATTGAAGTCCAAACTATTTGTGGGTGACCATTTGGAGGCGGAGACTCGAACCGGGCATGAAAGGCTCACGCCCGGAGCACCGATCCTAAATGTTATGTCCACCCAGTGGATAGACCAAGTAAGGAGCCATAGATGAGTCTGTGTAGTCTAACATTCACCGAAGATGACGCACGTGGTATTCAACACCCCCACGATGATGCTCTGGTAGTGGCTATGAATATAGTTAATTGGAAGGTGTACCACATTTTGGTCAACACGAGTAGCTCGGATGACATACTCTATTCTGAGGCCTTCGACAAGATGGGTATCGATAAATCGCGTCTTCGACCCATCCAAACCCCACTGCACGACTTTGCGAGGGATAAGGTAATCTTAGAAGGCACTATCCTCCTCCCTGTCACGGCAGGGGAGGGGTAGAATTAAGTCACCTTAATGGTGGATTTTCTGGTGGTGAATTACCTATTAGTTTATAACATCATCCTCGGATGACCCTCGCTCAACTCCATGAGGGTAGTGGTATCAACATACCACTTAATGATGAAGTTCTCTGCTGTAGGAGGGGTCAACATTCTTCGAGGAGATCAATGTGAAGCTCGGCATTGTTATTTAATCGCAGTGAGGAAGGGCGTGCCCAAGTAAGCCCTGATGATCAACTCACTCGAACTCAGAGAAGAACCGTCAGAGAAAGGCTCCCCGATGAAAGAGCTTATTATTGTCCCACTCAATGAGGACGACCTCGACAAAACAGTACAAGTCGGGTCATCTTTGACTCTTGACCATCGTGCTCGGATGATGAGCTTTCTCTGGAAAAATAGAGACGTGTTCGTCTAGTCTCATCAGGATATGCCGGGCATCGATCCTAAGGTGATGGTTCACAAATTGAATGTGGACCTAAGCTTTAAGCCGGTCAAACGAAAGAGAAGGATGTTTGAGCTAGAACGATATACAACAATAGTCGAGGAGGTCGGCAAACTACTTGATGTAGGCTTCATTGAGGAAGTCTATTATCTCGGGTGGATCACCAATGTGGTTTTGGTTAAGAAATCTAATGGGAAATGGCGTGCCTGCGTCGACTATTCTGAGCAAAACAAGGCATGCCCCAAGGACAACTTTCCTCTTCCCAGAATCCACCAATTGGTCGACAGCATGGCCAAGCATAAGCTCCTAATGTTTATGGATGAGTATTCAGGTCACAATCAAATAACGATGCATTCCTCGGACAAACAGAAGACCACCTTCGTCACTGATAAAGGTCTCTACAGTTATAAGGTCATTATGTTTTAAATTAGGGAATCTGACGCCATCTAGGGGTTTTGTCAGAATATCTGCAAGCTGCTTCTCAATATGAATGTATTGAAGCATAATAGTCTTGTCTTCAACTAACTCTCAAATATAATGATATCATAAGTCGATGTATTTTGTGTAAGAATGTTGAATATGATTTTTATAAATGTTTATTGCATTGGTATTTGTTGAGTGTCAAATATTGCATATTCTCCCCTATTTATATCTTGGTTTTATGAACATGATAATGCTTAATGGTCTATTTTACACATGTTTTTGTTGCAAGGTGAATCTGAGAGTTTAAATTGAAAAGAATGCTAAAAACATGGATTTAATGCTCAAGAATCACCAAGCCAAAGATTAGATTTTAGAAGACCAAGAATGAAAAATTCACATGCCAAAGATCTAAGAAAACCAAGTGAGGAATGAAAAGAATCGAAGTTTTGAAGTGAATTTCTATGATCCTTTACTAGTCTAAGCTTTGACCAGTCCGGGCTCCTACTCGACTAGCATAGGGATCCTCGACTCGAACTCCAGCAACATTATCCTCTAAATTCCCATCATCCTCGACCAGTCAAAGGTGACCCTTGACCAGTTGAAGGTGACCCTCGACCGGTTGAAGGTTGTCCTCGACTAGTTGAGGGTTACATAGATTTTGCGTGGACTGCGTAAATTTAAGGCGGTTTCTGGATTTTTCCGACTCGGTGTGAAAGTTGGAGTTTCACAGCTATAAATAAGAGTCTCTTGAATGTTCCTAGGCATCTTCTAGGGTTTAAGGAGTGAAACAAAAGTGTGGAGAGCCACCGCCAAGAGTCTTTCTTCTTCTTCCTTAGTTGTTTTTATGCTTTTCTTAAGAGATTTTAGTTTAATCATGTCTATGATTGGCTAAACCTCTTAACTAGGGTTAAGAGGTGAAGCTTGTAGTGTGATTAAGATGTTTTCTTTGCTTTGATTCATGTTTTTATTAAACCTTATGGATTGTAGTTCTTTATTGAGGAATATTTTTAGTTTTTAATAGTTTGTTGTGACAAATTACAATAGATCTGTAATTGCTCTGAATATCTTCTTTTCTTGATTTGAGATTGTGAAATTAGTAAGTCTCGTTGTTCACCATCGTCCCTTGGGTATAGTTGGGTAATTGAATCCTTCCGAATCTTTACAATTCTCCTATGATTGGTTGTGGGATTGGTATATCCTGTTGTTTGCCATTGTCTCCTGGGCATGGTTGGGTGATGGAATCAGTTCCAATCCTCGTAACTCTCATATGTTAAGAATAAGTACATGAGAAGTTCAGAGATCTGACCATCTCTTCTTTCTGTAACTGGATAAGATAGGACTCTGATTCCAGTTGGATCTCTTGAATCATGTAAGGTAGCATCCCAATAGCTACAAGTGGATCCTTGGCACCCTAGTTATCACCTTTAAATTTATAAGTTTCAATTATAAATTCACATTTACTCTTTCAAATAATTTCAGATTTAGCTTTAAATCTTCTTGTAGTTCTAGTTCTAGTTACTTTCAGACACGTATGAGTTTAATACTTGTGGATTCTACCTCGGTCTTATCGAGATTATTACTACATTGTGACCCTGCCCTTGGGGTTGTGAATAAGTTTTTGGTGCCTTTGTCGGGGACTAATGGTTGCATTTTTTTAAATGTAATTAGTTTCAGAATTAGGTTAAGATTATGGTTAACTTTCTATTTTGTTTTTAGGTTAGGAATTTTTCTGCTTTGTCCTTAGAAACATTGTTTTCTGTTTTGTAGGATTCTAATATAGCAACTTTTATTCAGTAATTCTTTGTTTCAATTCATCTAGTTTTTCTTCTAGGTTTAATTTTTGTTATAGGTTAGATTTTTCTTATTTTCTGAACTTTTCTAATCTAGGGTTTTTAGAACTTTCTAATTTTAGAATTTTGTTTCTAGGAACTAACTTTGTTTTCTAATCTTGTAGGTTCTCCAATTATAGTCTTCTCTTTTAGTAACTTCTTCCCTTTACTTATTGTCCATATTGCTATAGAAAGTTTTTAGAATTAGATTTAAAATTAGGGTTTCACATGTATATGCAAGAATGAGAACGTCAGTATATTGAGCTAGTTCTAGAAAATGCGAGACATTGTGAAGGGCTGTTAGATGATTATGTTACAAAACAACCTATGTCTTAAAATTTTTCTCAAAGCATGATTAAGACTCAACCAGAATATAACGGTCCATCGATTAGGAAGTCCTTACGCGATCATATGTGGGAGAATAATTATAACCCACCGATTAAGAGAACAGTACGTGATTATTGGGGTGAGAACTATTATCAGCCATCAGACAAAAAGAAAACAATGCGAGATTATATTATGGGTGATAATGTGTATCAACAACCATCAAACTCTCCCACCTATGACCTGTATGATTATTCTAAGTGGAAACGACAATATTGAGAAGGTGAACCAACAATACATCATAGTGACAATTTTCTTGGATCCCCTGTAACACTCCACACCTTTGGTACATGGGTGTTACCATTAAAACCTTTGTTGGTGAAATTGTTAATTAATAAACGATTTTAACCTAAACGAAGATGGTGAGAATGAACTCCAACCGTTCATTAGGATAGCTCATTGACACATGGACACGTCATGGAGACCTTCTAGGAAACAAAACAAAACGTCCACTAGCCCCATGGATTAACCTAACAATCAATCTCCCCATCACAACCATTGAGTTATGAGATACAACCGCCAACTGCTCAAAGAGTAGGCGTACCTGGAGTTGGATAAATGACCCACATTGATGGCTTTGATTAGAGGTGGACCCTATAAATAAGTGAGCAAATGGCTAGGTGTCTACGCATACACATATAGTAATGGCTCATGGAAAACATAGTTCTAGGTATGCTCAACAGGAAAAATGGTTGGGCCTGGATATACCCATAACTTTAGGACCCTTTGGGCCGTTAATACCTGAGCATAGGGGGATCTGAGCCTCAGATTAGTAGAAATCCATAAGTGGGCACTTCGATCATGACTTATTGGCCACCGGAGTTTTGGATTGTTCTGATCATTGGCTCGACCCCTCAAATGGGACCACCTAGGAGAATGAACGGTGCAGATTGCATGATTCCATCGCGATGGGGCCCACACTAGAGTGCAAGTGCACCATAGGCGGAGTGAACGCAACACACCGGACCACTTAGGTGGTCAAACATATGTTGACCCGACGATTTTCACAAAAGAAGGGAATTTCTCCCATTTTCCCTCCCGCAGTGCATTTGAATGGACTGTGTCCATTTTAGACAAGTGATGGCCCACCTCCAGCCACCATCTGTGTGATCTAAGCCGTCCATCGGGTGAGGAGACCCCGGACGACCAAATCCATGTCGAACAATTCAGCCCATGCAAACGTGCATGTACATGAGCTAGGGCCAGCCGGGAGCATGCGGTGACATTTTCCCGAAGCAAAAGGTTTCGGGACTGCCACGAGGGCAATCCGCGTCAATCCCCTCCTCTCCATCCCAACCATCCCTCCAAATAGAAATCCGCGCCTTCCCTTCACTGCCGAGAATGGGCAGGCACCTGACTATGGCAAAAGCGTGGGAGACATTTTCACTTCGGAAAAGTCCCACTGGCACGATCTGAGTCACTCCTTGAGCCTCGTAGGCAAATCTCTGCTGCCCCCTCTAGGGCAGCAACGACTTTGAAGCCAGAAGCTTCTCATCTCGCCAGAAAATGTCGGAGATGGGAAAAACTCGCGAGATGGATGAAACTGTGATGATTGTTGGAAAAGGTGGGCCTCGCAGTGATCAACGGTTCCATCTAACCCGTCCAAACGGACCAGATCACCTGTTTAGCCCGTAGATAAAAATCGGCCATTAATGGCCACACCATCTTCCCCGTTAAAACGAGAAACCCACCATCACGACATGGGCCCCATTTTAAGATCAAAGTTGCTTTTCTGAAGGGCCCCGGTGATGGAAATCCATCCCTCACAACAGATCGGATCCATGCTCACAGGAGGAAGAAAAGAAAACGTGAGTAGGGCCACACGAATCTCATCCGTCCACTGAAATGACTAGGGCTACCCTACGTCTATAAATAGAACCCGTTTGCCTCAGGATTCTCACCAAAGCTAAAGAGAAGAGAGAGAGAGAGAGAGAGAGAGAGAGAGAGAGAGAGAGAGAGAGAGAGAGAGAGAGAGAGAGAGAACATGAGAGGAAAACGGGCAAGTGAGTGAACTCGGTGCCGTACTGCACTAAGTCGAACCGGATAGTTCGGATCGAGTTGGGTCAGTGCAGACCAGAGACATCACAACAAAGGGGAAGAGAAATAGAGGGAGAGTGAGTGTCATGCCACACTACACCAGTTGACTCAGTCGACCGTGACGAGTCAATGCAATCTGCCTACACCTGGCTGTCCTGTAGCTCGAATTGGGTCGAGTCAGGACTCGCTACCTGTCATGCCCTAAACTCGGAAACTGGGCTCACAAAATTTTTGATTGCCAAATCCGGTGCTGACAGCCTCCGTAGTACCCCATTCTCGGTTCTCAGTGTGTATACAATAGGTTTCGATCCTAGGATCCTACAAGGAGAATTTTTAACATCAATTTGTCTTATAAAAAGCATAACCACAAGTATACCCAAATCACAAAGGTAACATCATCATCACATATCCACTAATATAAACATTTGAATACAGTGCTAAAAGAAAAATACATATATCAAAAATCAAAGCTCCAGAAGACAGCTCCACGCTCTAAGCTCAACTCTGGTGTGACCTAACATCACCTGCACGCATCTATCGTGCATAAACTTATAAAAAGCTTAGAGGGTAGTGTAAGAGTGTGCAAAAGGTAAGTGCCAAGTATTCAATATAATGCCGTAATCATACAATATCGAAAATTACTGGCAAGACCATGAATCATACGATATCAGAGTAAGTGAAAATACTGCAAGTCTATAAATCATACAATATCAGAGTACATAATATAAATCAGCTATGCAAATGAGGAGTCTTAGGGAGACAAATATCAGATGCCGAGGATACAATGCAATATGCCAATCCTTACGAGTCCAAGAATACCATCAGTGGTATCTAGGCCATATAAATGCATAAACATGGCAACCCAAAATGCTAAATGCTATGAATGTAATGCAATATGTGGTGCAAATGAAATAACCAAGCTGGAGTGAAGTCGGGATGATAGTATATAGTATCGCAGGCTATGGGGTCCATCACAAGAGACTTCTTTCCAAACTAGTCCCATACCTAAATTTAGATAGCCAGACTTAATGTGGTAGACTCCTAATCTCAGGTTAGTCAAGCGCCTAACCGAAATCCTTGCCATACGAAGGTACGTAACAATTAGCTGCGCACCACCAACCCGAGTGGATAGTGAATGAATGAATGAATGAGTATGCAACTCTTGCTCGATAAGTCCACGTATCAGTACTGTACAGCTTTAGGATCATCACCGAGGTCAAGTACACTCCAAGCTGGTTGTGGCCCCTGCCGGTTGTACAGCCCAGCAAGTAGAAAAGACGTCACTACCTGCCTGCCAGTAGTATACCAATGCCTACTCGGCTCGTCGATAGCGGATCCATTTGGAGCTGGTCAAAATCAGCCTAGCTTACAACCCCCTTACTCGGGCGGATAAGGCAACACTCCCTCCCAACTGACCACGACACAGTGGGAGACATGGCCTCCTGGTATTCGGCACTCAGGTACTCATGTATCCACTCGGTCTCGACGTTGGGGTGTCTCCTAGCTTCGGAGGTTTAGGGACTTTCACCCACAGATATCCAAAGTGCCCAGATGCTCGAACCAAACATTTCGGTGTCTCATCTAGCCATCCATGACATGCCCATGGAGGTCACAGCCCTGATGTCGCTAGGGCGTATAGTAATCACAATCACACAATATAAGATGTATGAGTCATGTAGTCCAATCTGCATCAATCCTGTGCATACCGTGCGCTCATGTGGGATAACTCCGCCTATCAGGGAGTCTCATAAACCACCTGCAGTAGGACACATGCAATGGTCAATCACATCACATAAAAAACATGCAGATAATGCATATGGGCATGTATCATGATGCTATGTTATCACATACTCATAATCGGTATCGACAATCAGCACCGATAATCGGCATCGACAATCGACCTCGATAATCGGCATATACAATCGGCCTCAACAATTGAAATCGGCCTCGATAATCGGAATCGACCTCAGCAATCGGCGTCGATAATCAGAATCGACCTCAGTAATCGGCCTCGATAATTAGAATCGGCCTTGACAATTGGAATCGGACTTGACAATCAGAATCAACCTCGATAATCGGAATTGGCCTCGATAATTAGAATCGGCCTCAGCCTCTATAATCGGAATCACCCTCGACAATCGGAATCAGCCAAAATGGGCCTAATGGAAGGTCACAATGTGGACATTCAACCATCATTGCTCACCAATGTGGACATTTAACTAACATTGCTCCCAAGGAGTGGCCCTCATTAGGCCAAACATATAGTGGGTCCATGACCTCACATAAGGGCCTAATATACATCACCATGAGCCTCACTCCTAGGCCTAGTACACATCACAATGGGCCACATCAGATGGTCCTAATACAAGTCACGATGGGCCGCATCACATGGGCTTAATACGCATCATGATGGGCCGCATCACATGGACCTCGAATACATCATAATGGGCCACATCCATGAATCTCAAATACATTACAATGAGCCTTATACCTGGGCCTCAAATACGTTACAATGGGCTACGCCCCATGGGCCTTTAACACATCATAATGGGCCACATTACGTCATAATGGGTCTCAAACATGGGCCTCAAATTCATGGCCACAATGTGCCTTACATACACCAAGTGGGCCCTGTACATATAGCAGGTGGGCCCGGCGGATGGATGACGTGGTTATAAAATACATATATCTGCGTGGGGTCTACTACATGGACAGTGGGGGATCAAACCCATGAGTCATGGGGGTCCACGTCCAGAATCTGGACAGCGTGGATAGAACAATCACGTCACACTAGATCCCACCATCCATACAGCTGGATGGTGAGGAATAAACACATCTAAATCATGTGGGTCCCATCAGATGGACGGCGTAGCTAAAACACATATATCATGGTGTGAATCCCACCGTCCATTGCTAGACGGTGGTGATAAAACACTTACATCAGGGCCCCACGTCCACGTGTGGATGGAATGGATACAACACCTGTATCAAGGTGGGCCCCATTCCCACACGTGTAACACATGTGGGGTGGGTTCCACACCAGAAATGGATGGACGACGTGGGTTAAAACCCACACATCATATATACACTCCACCATCCAGACCCCTGGACGGTGGATGACATGGATTGAAACAATACATCTCGATGGGTCCACACGTGTGGGACCCACTAGCTTCTCATAAAGCTGATATTTCTATTTTCTCTTTCATCCAGGCATGCTGGACGCTGCTGACGGATGGCCTGGACAAAACATATCATCAAGGTGGCCCCGTATGGACGGTCTGGATGATCACATCATCCAGGTGGCTCCGTGATATGGCAAAATGGATGGACGGTGTGCATGCATCATGGTGGATCGCAGCTGGACGGACGGCGTGGGTTAAAACCCATACATCATGGTGAAATCCCATCAGATGGACGACACCAGATAAAACACTTACATTAGTGGTGAGGCCCTGCACAACACCATCCAAACTATCCAGCGCCATCCAAACTGTCTGGATGGTGTGGATGAAACAAATACATCATGATGTGGCCTTCACAGCACCGTCCAAACTTTCCAGCGCCGTCCAAACTATTTGAATGGTGTGGAATATCACATATACATGGTGGAGAACCACCATCCCAACCAAGGACGGTGTGGATCTAGTGGGCCAAGCCCATCACAAGAGAGAGGGAGAAAGAGAGAGGGAGAGAGATCGGTGAGAAGGGGAGGGACCCCGCCACTATGGGCCCTCCCTATACAATACATACATCATGATAGGTCCCACAACAAGTGGTCCCTAAAAAAATGAAATCCAATGGTCGATCACCCACCTTTGATCTTCCTAGACTCCTCCTTCCACCAATGTGATTTAGAGCTCCAAGGGGTCGATTTTAACGGTTGAGATCAGCTTTGAAGGGTTGGATTAAGTGGTAGGGAGTGAACCACATAAAGCTCTCTCATAGAGCTTGCTTGGACGTGGGTTGCTCTCATGGAGCTTGGGAGAAAATGAGAGAGAGAGATGAGAGAGAGAGGTGATGTGAGTGATGGAGAGAGGGATGGGTGAAGTGATGGAAGGTTGACTTTTGGGAATGGGTAGTTATACTTAGGGATGGGTGTGAGTGATGGGAGTGATATGATGTATACTTGACATTTGATGTGATGGATTCTCTCAGGATTGCAACGCTTTGTGTTTTCCTCAAAATGAACCCGAGCCCACATCTCCTGGTCTAGGTATCACCTTGGCGCGAGACACGACATCGGAAGCTAGGGTACAAGTCTCGAGTTGAGCCAACTCTGGAATGTGGGATACGACTCAGGGTCGAGCGCAAATATTGATTACAGGTCGCGGGTTACCGCAATTCAACTAGAAGGACCGCGAAGGCATACATAACGGTACAGGCTAGGATACGGGTCTTACAGCTCTCCCCTCCTAATAAAAATTTCATCCTCGAAATTTACTATCACACAGGATAAGGCAAGGGAGGAGGAAGTATCGATATAAATATACACAAGGCATAATCAATTTATAAAGAAATGGAGATAGCGTTCTCTTATCTTAGCCTTGTGCTCCCAAGACGTCTCCTCAACAGAATGGTGACCCTTACTAATCTTCAGATCCCAGATCAGAAATGATTGTAAATGGAATACTATGCAGCCTCACAATTTCAATGATAGGGAGCTATATCAGAAAATCTCTAAGTTATTCGAACTTGGGGATCTATCCATTCTAGGTTCTCAACAATCATAGAGTGTAGGGTAGCTATCAGAAGATATGTGATGTTATCTTTAGGTATTCCTAAGTTATGCTCTGATACCAACTTCTGTCATGCCCCAAACTCAGAAACCAAGCTCACAAAATTCCTGATCACCGAATCCGGTGCCGACAGCCTCCGTAGTACACCATTCTTGGCTCCTAGTGCCATACACAAGGTTCCAATCCTAGGATCCTACAAGGAAGATTTTTAACATCAATTTGTCTTATAAAAAGCATAACCACAAGTATACCTAATCACAAAGGCAACATCATCATCACATATCCACTAATATAAACATTTGAATACAGTGCTGAAAGGGAAATACATATATCAAAAATCAAAGCTCTAAAAGATAGTTCCACGCTCCATGCTCAACTCTGCTGCGACCTAATGTCACCTGCACGCATCTATCGTGCATAAGCTTATAGAAAGCTTAGAGGGTGGTGTAAGTGTGTGCACAAGGTAAGTATCAAGTATTCAAAATAATGCCATAATTATACAATTTCAGAAATTACTAGCAAGATCATAAATCATACGATATCGGAGTAAGCGGAAATACTGCAAGTCTATAAATCATACAATATCAGAGTACGCAATACAAATCAGCTATGTAAATGAGGAGTCATAATGAGTCAAATATTATATGCTGCGAATGCAATGCAATATGCAGATCCTGCTAAGTCTGTCTAAGTCATATAAGTGCAGAAACATAGCAATCCAAAATGCCATATGCCGTGGATGATATGCAATATGCGATGCGAATGAAATGACCAAGTTGGAGTGAAGTCGGGATGATAGTATGTAGTATCGCAGGCTATGGGGTCCATCACAAGAGACTTCTTTTCAAACCAGTCCCATACCTAAATTTGGATAGCCAGACTCAATGTGCTAGACTCCTAATCTTAGGTTAGTCGCGCGCCTAACCAAAATCCTTGCCATACGAAGGTACACAACAATTAGTTGCACACCACCAGCCCAAGAGGATAGTGAATGAATGAATGAATGAGTATGTAACTCCTGCTCGATAAGTCCACGTATCAGTACTGTACATCTCTAGGATCATCATCGGGGTCTAGTACACTCCAAGCTGGTTGCCGCCCCTACCAGCCGCACAGCCCAGCGAGTAGAAAAGACCTCATTACCCGCCTGCCAGTAGTATACCAATGCCTACCCGGCTCGTCGATAACGGACCCATTTGGGAGCTGGTCAAACTTAGCCTAGCTTACAGCCCGTCCCAACCGACCACAACATAGTGGGAGACGTGACCTCCTGGTATTCGGCACTCGGGTGCTCATGTATCCACTCGGTCTTGACGTTGGGGCGTCTCTTGGCCTCGGAGGTTTAAGAATTTTCACCACGGACATCCAAAGTGCTTCGATGCTTGAACCAAACATTTTCAGTGTCTCATCTGACCATCCACAATATGCTTGTGGAGGTCACAGCCCTGATGTCGCTAGGGCTTACAGTAATCACAATCATACAATGCAAGATGTATGAGTCATGTAGTCCAATCATGCATCAATCCTGCGCATACCGTGCGCTCATGTGGGATAACTCCACATATCAGGGAGTCCCATAAACCACCTGCATTATAGCACATGCAATGGTCAATCACATCTCATAACGAACATGCAGATGATGCATATGGGCATGTATCATGATGTTATGTTATCATATACTCATAATCAGTATCGATAATTGGCACCGATAATCGGCATCGACAATTGGCCGCGATAATCGGCCTATACAATCGACCTCAACAATCAAAATCGGCCTCAATAATCATAATTGGCCTTGACAATCAGAATTGACCTCGATAATCGGAATCATCCTCGACAATCAGAATTGGCCTCGATAATCGGAATCGGCCTCAGCAATCAGCCTCGATAATTGAAATCGGCCTCAAAAATTAGAATCAGCCTTGACAATCGGAATTGGCCTTGATAATTAGAATCGACCTCGATAGTCGGCCTCAACAATCAGAATCGGCCTCGACAATCGGAATCAGCCTCAATAATCGGAATCGGCCTCGATAATCGGAATCGGCCTTGATAGTCAGAATCGGCCTCGACCTTGATAGTCAGAATCGGCCTCGATAATCAGAATTGGCCAGAATTAGCCTAAGGGAAGGTCATAATGTGGACATTCAACCATCATTGCCCATCAATGTGGACATTTAACCAACATTGCTCCCAAGGAGTGGCCCTCATAGGGCCAAACATATAGTGAGCCCATAACCTCACACAAGGGCCTAATCTACATCACCATGGGCCTCACTCTAGGGCCTAGTAAACATCACAATGGGCCGCATCAGATGGTCCTAATACACGTCACAGTGGGTGATTGCTTGCCTCTAAGTGCAGAGGTTCGTAAGTAATATCCTGTGAATACAGGGTCGAGCCCATAAGGAGATGAATGCGAGAAGGAAAAAATCAAATGAAAAATAAACTAAGTAATAAAAACTAAACTGATTATTTAATTTTGGGATTTTTGAATGGACGTAATTTAACTGAATTAAAATAACACCCAAGCTTCAAAGTTCCACACATAGGTTAATGTTCCAAAATCATGATGACTTGGATAACACAACTAGGATTTGAGCACTATGGTCAGCCTAATCGGAAAATAAAACAGTTTAAATATGTTAATAAATGATATAAAAGATTAGAAAATAATGGATTTGCACCATTGACATATATTCTCAAGCGCCAGTGATTTTAACTATTCAATATCTATAGGATAATGAATATCAAAGAAATATAATAGGTTGAGAACCTCTCCTATCTAGGAAATCTAATTGATTTAGGGTAAGCCTATCCATCAATGTGGATCTCATATGATGGAAACATATGGATCTCACAAGAGGATAAAAAATGAAACCTAAATAATAGATAACATGCATACACTATTCTTCTCAACATTAAAACAATCAATCATCAAAACTTAAAGAAATATTAAACCCATGTGCTTCTCTTCTAGCTTGAGCTAGAGGGAACTTAGAAAAATATAACTAGAATATAAAAAGAAAGGAACAAGAAAGAAATAAATGTAATTAGAAAAGATCTAAAAGGAAAAAAATAATTATAAATTTGAAAACCCTTTAAAAACCCTAAATATTACTCTTGAATGCTTTTAATAATGTTTAGGAATACCCTAGGAAACCCTATTTATAAGTAGGGAACTCTAATTTTCGTACAAAGTTGAAAAATCCTAGAAATCACCTCAAATATACATATTTTTCCAAAATAGACTTCTCGCTGCATAGTTTGTTTAAAATAGATTTCCTGCTGCGCAGTTTTTCAAAATAGACTTCAAAGCTTCAGAATACACTTTTCAGGACGATTTCAGGATTCTTCACTTCAAATCTTCGATTCTTTTCATTCCTCACTTGGTTTTCTTGGATCTTTGGCATGTGAATTCTTCAATCATGGTCTCCTAAGATCTATCCCTTGCCTTGGTGATTCTTAAGCATCAAATCCATGCTTTTAACACCCTTTTTTAATCCAAGCACTTAAATTCACCTTTGCAACACATACATGAGTAAAATAGAATATTAAGTAGATTCATGTTCATAAAACCAAGATATAAATGGAAAAATTATGTAATATTTGAGTCTCAACACACCCCTCAGCCAGCATTTTGCTAGTCTCGAGCAAAATAAGTGAAGAAAAATAAAAATAAGAATAAAAATTAACTTTATAAATAAAATTAAAATGAAAAAAATTCTAACTACACCACTATCGCAGGTAATATCGATTGCATTTAGCATATGCAACAAGCCTTTAAACCCCCAAGTTTCCCCTAGTGGACGAGTTATAGTCTCATGAGGGTTTCCAGAAATGTTACCCCAAACATTGAAAACATGAAAAATAGTTCAACACTCAGAAATTTATACAATTATGCCTCCATTCATCATATGAATTCCAAAACAAAACAATACTTACCCTAAGTCTGAAGTTAAGTTGAATCTCAATTTTTTAATCCATTACATCCTTGAGTTGAGAGACCTGATTAAAATTTATAATAGTTATGATCCAATATCCTTAGGTGCTCCGTGATACTAGTCTAACTTTGAGAAATATACATGTTCCCTATCCTAACTCCTTTCAATCATCCCAAGAATATGAAATCTCTAGTCATCTCATTTTTTCATGACATTTCTTCTTTTATCATCATATCCTCATTATTATAAACTACCCTTAGATGAAGAGTTCCATCGGGTTTGCTTCATAACATAAGGTATCGTACTTGTAATGGTAATAGTAATGGATACTTAGGTATATCCTTACTTCGGATTACTGACACGATTGTTATGGCCATTGCATTCATGCTCTATGATAAAATTTTATTTTTCCATCACTTTTTTTTTTCAATATTCTTTCTTTTAAGCATATATCAATGGTACTAGTTCATTCAACCTTGTTTGAATCAAAATTTGTTATTCTAGTTCACATATCATATTCCTCACTTAGTTAGCTAAGGTGTATTATGAATTCAGTACGTCAAATTACAACTCACTTTAAACTAGTGATTAGATAATTGAACCAAAGTCTATAATTTTTAGTTATCAGATTTCTAACTACTATCAACCTAAACTAAGTATTAACTTTGCCTTTGGAATTCGCAAAATATCATGTTCACATTCTTGTATATAAAAATATTATTTTAAAAATGTTGAAATTTTTTTTCCATAAACCTAAAAAAATAAACTTAAACCTAACTGAAACCTAAAAATAATAAAAATAATAATAAAATAAATTGAAACCCAAAAAAAAAAGACCTTCACTTGGATGACTATCCACACCCCCAACCTAAAATCTACATTGTCCCCAATGTAATGATAATGTTATGTAGAGAATAATAAAAATAAAAGAAAGGGTGGATAGTACCAACCATAAAAAACTCACCTGCTATGTGACACTAAAAAAATTGAATATGATACAAATCCTACACAAATGCTCCGTCAGACTAGGAGCATCATTCTGAATATTCTGGCTCATGAAGAGGGAAGGACTCCTCTCCCAAATGAAAGTTTTCCACATAAGGGTTCAATCTCTGACACATAAGGGACACTCTTCTCAACCTTTGACATCTATCATAAGCAACACAGAAAGCATGGGTGTCTTTAAACATGGTGGGCCAGTAAAAACCACATTGCAGGATTTTTGCAGTGGTTTTCTTAGCAGAAAAATGGCCACCACATGCTTCCATGTGACAGAAGGAAATAACACTCTGAACTTCATTCTCTAGGACATAACGTCTAAAAATCTGATCCGTCCCATATTTATATAAATACGGGTCATCCCATAAGAAGTTCTTAACCTCGGTTTCAAAACGCTTCCTATCTTGTGACTTCCAATGATATGACATTTTTTCCATTACAAGATAGTTTACTATATCTGCATACCAAGGCAATTTGGAGATCATAAATAATTGTTCATTAGGGAAAGTGTCCTGGATATGTATCTCCTCAGTGGAATCATCTAACACCAATCTAGAAAGGTGATCGGCCACTACATTTTCTACTCCTTTCTTATCTTTTATCTCTAAGTTAAATTCTTAGAGGAGGAGGATCTATCTTAAAAGTCTCAGCTTTGCATCCTTCTTAAATAGCAAATATTTCAAAGCTGAGTGGTCCATGAAAATGACCACTTTGGATCTTAGCAAGTAGGACCTAAACTTATCCAAAACAAAAACTACTGCAAGTAACTCTTTTTCACTTGTTGAGTAGTTCACTTGGGCCGAGTTTAGAGTTCTACTGGTATAGTGAATAACGTAGGGCGGTTTATCTTTCCTTTGGCCCAAAACAGCCCCTATGGCATAATCACTTGCATCGCACATTAGTTCAAAATGAAGTATCCAATCTGGTGGACACATGATAGGTGCAGTGGTAAGGGATGATTTAATTTTATTAAAAGCACTTACACACTTATCTGTCCACTTAAATGGAACATCCTTTTGAAGAAGATTAGTCAAGGGTCTAGTAATGACACTAAAGTCCTTGATGAATCTTCTATAAAAACCAACATGCCTTATAAGTGATCTAATATCTCTAACAGTTCGAAGGATAGGTAGATTAATTATAATGTCGAGTTTTGAGCGATCTACCTCGATTCCATTTTTGGAGATAACATGGCCCAAAACAATTCCCTTTTGAACCATGAAATGACATTTCTCCCAATTTAAAACAAGGTATTTCTCTTCACACCTAGACAAGACAAGCGATAAATTATTGAGGCATTCCTCAAAACTACTCCCAAATACAGAGAAGTTGTCCATGAAAACCTCAAGAAACTTCCTAACCATATTTGAAAAAATACTTAACATACACTGTTGGAAAGTTGCTAGGGCATTACACAATCCAAATGGCATCCGTTTGGAAGCAAATGTGCCAAATGGACAAGTGAACATGATTTTCTCTTGGTCTTCTAGGGCTATCTCTATTTGGTTATATCCAGAATATCAATCAAGAAAACTATAGAAGAAGTGACCTACTATGCTCTCTAAAACTTGATCAATGAATGGTAGAGGGAAATGGTCCTTCTTTGTGACCTGGTTCAATTTTCTATTGTTAATGCAAACACGTCAACTAGTGGTGACACGTGTTGGTATGAGTTCATTATTAGAATTCTTTACAATAGTTATTCCAGATTTCTTTGCGACTACTTGAGTTGGACTCACCCAAACATTATCGGATATTAGGTAGATGATTGACACATCCAATAATTTGATCACCTCATTTTTTACAACTTCTATCATATTTGGATTGAGATGCCTTTGAGGTTGTCTAATTGGTTTGGTGTCCTCAAAGAGGTGGATCCATTGGGTGCATATGGAAGGGCTTATACCTTTGATGTCAGAAATGGTCTAGCCCAAGGCTCCTTTGTGATCCCTTAGAACATTCAACAATTCAATCTCTTGATCCTTGTCTAAAAATGAAGAGATCACCATAGGACAAGTTTTATTTTCACCTAAGTATACATACTTAAGCTCATTTGGTAGTGGTTTTAAATCAAGCTTTGGAACATTGGTTGGTGATATCAGAGGTCGCGAGTCCTCGATAGATAGGATTTGAGTGCACGGTCTCCATTGGTACATACCAATGTCCTGGGTGGTAGTGCTTCATTATCATCACAAATTTCAGCAAGCACTTTTTCTAAATTAGAATTTTTCAAGTCCCCAATGACTTGAATCAATTCCTCAGTCAGACTAGGTTTCAATTCCTCTTCTTCTATCAAGCAGTCCATGAAATTCAGCTTGTGGATCTTATTATTATCAATGGGCTGCTTACATAGATTGAAAATATTTAGCTCTAGAGTCATGTTACCAAAAGACAAGTTCATCATTCCATTCCTGCAATTTATTATTGCATTTGAAGTTGCTAGGAATGGGTGGCCTAAAATGATGGGAACTTGAGCACTAGCATTTACACATGGTTTAGTGGCTAGTCTAATAAAATCCACGGGGAAGTAGAATTTCTCCACTTGGACTAACACATCCTCTAAAATTCCTCTTGGTACCTTAATAGAGCGGTCAGCGAGTTGGAGTGTAATCATGGTTGGTTTAAGCTCGTCAAACCCCATTTGTTTGTAAACTAAATAAGGTACTAAGTTGACACTTGCACCTAAATCTAGCAAAGTATGCTCAATTTAGAAATTCCCAATAATACAAGGAATAGTGGGACTTCCCAGGTCTTTGTATTTGGGTACAACCCTTTGTTGAATGATAGCGCTCACTTTCTTAGTAAGGAAGGCCTTTTTGTACACATTTAATTTCCTCTTTACAGTGCACAAGTCCTTGAGATATTTAACATATGATGGAATTTGTCTAATGACATCAAGCAGAGGAATATTGACAGTAACTTTTTGGAGCACATCTAACACCTCTTGATATTTCATGGGGACAGTTGGATTCCGAAGTCTAGATGGGAACGGAACTGGAGGCTCATATGACTTAGTCTCTTTATCCTTTTACTGTTGCGGCTCTTGAACCATAGCCGGTTCATCATTTTCTTGAGACAGTGGTTCATCCTCCGGTATTTCTACTGGTTGCATTATCATGTTATTAACCTCTTTTCCACTTCTCAAGGTAATCATGGCCTTAGTTTGTTCATAATGTAGCTCACTTGGATTTGAGTCTCCAATGAAATGTGTGTTTCTAGGGTTTGGCATAGGTTGAGAAGGAAGGGTGCCTTTTTTTCCTAGCATTTAGTTGAGTTCAATCCTAGTCACAACTGTCTTTAATTCCTGATTTGATTGGATTAGAGACTGATTCATTTAAGCTTGAGAGTTCATGAATGCGGTCAATGCATCATCCACAGATGATCAATTTGGTGGGGGCATATAGGGTACATTGTTAGGTGCCCCTAAGAAGTTGTTTTGTAGAAGCATTTGAGGTGCATTGGGCGCATTAATTTGTGGTCCATTCCTCCAACTAAGATTAGGATGGTTATACCAATTTGGATTATACGTGTTTCTCATTGGTTGCATAACTGACCTTTGGTAGTTATTTATAGCATTTGCTTGATCATGCTCATGCATTATATTTTCTATAATTGAGATTATTGGACAATCCTTTATGTCATAGTCTGTACCACCACAAATGCTACAAAAATTACCTAAGGATGTGTTTTCTTTAACCATATCAACCTTTCTAATTTTCAAGGCTTCGACCTTTCTAGCTAATATAGCGAATTTTGCATTAAAGTCGTCTTCCTTTCTTAGGACATACATCCCCGTTTTCTCTCTAGGAATGGGTCTAGTTTGGTCTGGTTTAGTAGAGATATTCCATGTTTGCAGATTCTCTGTTAACATGTCTAGAAAATCCCAAGCCTCATTATGATATTTGTCAAGAAAGGTTCTACCACACATCATCTCTATGAACTGATGGGTATCCATGGTGAGCCCCTTTCAGAAAGCATCAATCACATGCCATGGTTCATAACCATGATGTGGACAAGTAATTAGAATGTCTTTGAAGTGCTCCCAAGCTTGAAAAAATAGTTCAATCCCCTTTTGGGAGAATGACATGATTTCTTGTTTTAGTGCATTTGTTTTGTGCTCGGGAAAGAACTTTTTCAAAAACTCTCTACTTAAGGCTTGCCATGAAGTTATGGTATTAGGTCTTAGAGAGTTAAGCCATACTTTGGCCCGATCCTCTAGAGAAAATGAGAATAACCTAAGCTTAAGTACATCCCTATTGCCATTATTTACTGTAACGTGCAATTACTTCCTCGAAGTCCTTGAGGTGCAAATAGGGGCTTTCAGAATCCAAGCCATGAAATTTAGGAATTAATTGAATCATACCTGGTTTAAAATCAATGTTCCCTGTGTAAGCAGGGAACACTGTGCAAGATGGTAAAGTTGATCTCTTAGGGTGTAAATGTTCACGTAAAGTTCGTGGCTGGTTTAACACATTCCTATGAACTTCATTTCATCCTCAAGAGGAGGATTAGGTTGATTTTCTCTGTTTTGATTTATAGTTGGATCTGGCAGATTTGGATTTGGATTATTAACTGGGTCTGCCATGGAATCCAAGTGATGTTGAGTGCCTCTTCTAAATGAATGATCAAGCCCTGAAACTAGTCTGCCTTTGGAGGAGAGTCGATTGTTTTGATCCCTACTCGAACGGGACATAAACCATCCACACCACACAACAAATACCACTAATTCAAATAGCAAGTATGATACTTAAAATAAAAATAAAAATTTAACTAACAACCCAAGCGGCAGGGCCGACCATAAGGGTTCAATGTACAAAGAAAAAATAAATCAACAACCCAGGCGACAGGGTCGACCATGAGGGTTCAGTCCACAAAGCAAAAATAAATCAATAACTCAAGCGACAGGGTCGACCATGAGGGTTTAGTCCACAAAGCAAAATAAATCAACAACCTAGGCGGCAGGGCAGACCATGAGGGTTCAGTCTACAAAGTAAAATAAATCAACAACCCAGGCGGTAGGGCCGACCATGAGGGTTCAATCCATAAAGCAAAAATAAATTAATAACCCAGGTGGCAGGGCTGACCATGAGGGTTCAATCTACAAAAAAATAAAAATAAAAATAAATAAATCAACAAAAGTAAAACTAATGCAGAAATTAAACTATGCTAATCTGAAAAATATATTCAAGGGATGATCTTTGTGATCAAACAGCAACTGTAGGACAATCATAGCACTTGGGTGATAAAATCCCAAGCAGGGCAACCTTATATCATAGTTAGTGCTTGAAAGACCCAACTGAATTTACTTTCAAAGAAAAAGAAAAAAAGAAAAAAATCTACAAAAAATTTGAAGGGTTTAGAAGAGAACTTAACTTAGAAGAAAACTTACCTTAGCTATCTTGCACAGCTTTGATCTATCTCCGCCTCTCCCCGGCAACGGCGCCAAAAACTTAATTGCTTGCCTCCAAGTGTAGAGGTTCGTAAGTAAATATCCTGTGAATACAGGGTCGATCCCACAGGGAGATGAATTGCGAGAAGGAAAAAATCAAATGTAAAACAAACTAAGTAATAAAAACTAAACTGATTATTTAATTTTAGGATTTTTGAATGGATGTAATTCAACTGAATTAAAATAACACCCAAGCTTCAAAGTTCCACACATAGGTTAATGTTCCAAAATCATGATGACTTGGATAACACAACTAGGATCTAAGTACTATGGTCAGCCTAATCGGAAAATAAAACAGTTTAAATATATTAATAAATGATATAAAAAGTTAGAAAATAATGGATTTGCACTATTGACATATATTCTCAAGCGCCAATGATTTTATGCATTCAATATCTATAGGATAATGAATGTTAAAGAAATATAACAGGTTGAGAACCTCTCCTATCTAGGAAATCTGATTGATCTAGGGTAAGCCTATCCATCAATGTGGATCTCATATGATGGAAACATATGGATCTCACAAGAGGATAAAAAATAAAACCTAAATAATTGATAACATGCATACACCATTCTTCTCAACATTAAAACAATCAATCATCAAAACTTAAAGAAATATTAAACCCATGTGCTTCCCTTCTAGCTTAAGCTAGAGGGAACTTAGAAAAATATAATTAGAATAGAAAAAGAAAGGAATAAGAAAGAAATAAATGCAATTAGAAAAGATCTAAAAGGAAAAAAACAATTATAAATTTGAAAACCCTTTAAAAACCCTAAATATTGCTCTTGAATGCTTTTAATAGTGTTTAGGAATGCCCTAGGAAGCCCTAATTATAAGTAGGGAACTCTAATTTTCCTACAAAGTTGAAAAACCCTAGAAACCGCCTTAAATAAACGTATTTTTCCAAAACAGACTTCGCGCTGCACAGTTTGTTTAAATTAGATTTCCTGCTGCGCAGTTTTTCAAAATAGACTTCAGAGCTTCAAAATACACTTTTCAGGACGATTTCAGGATTCTTCACTTTAAATCTTCGATTCTTTTCATTCCTCACTTGGTTTTCTTAGATCTTTGGCATGTGAATTCTTTAATCTTGGTCTCCTAAGATCCATCCATTGTCTTGGTGATTCTTAAGCATCAAATCCATAATTTTAGCACCCTTTTTCAATCCAAGCACTTAAATTCACCTTGCAACACATACATGAGTAAAATAGAATATTAAGCGGATTCATGTTCATAAAACCAATATATAAATGGGAAAAATTATGCAATATTTGAGTCGCAACAGTGGGCCGCATCACATGGGCCTAATACGCATCATGATGGGCCGCATCACATGGACCTTGAATACATCTTAATGGGCCACATCCATGGATCTCAAATACATTACAATGGGCCTTATACCTAGGCCTCAAATACATTTCAATGGGCTACGCCCCATGGGCCTCTAACACATCACAATGGGCTACATTACATCATAATGGGTCTCAAATTCATGGCCACAATTACCTTACAAACACCAAGTGGGCCCTACACATATAGCAGGTGGGCTCGGCGGATGGATGGCATGGTTATAAAATACATATATAAGCATGGGGTCCACTGCATGGACTGTGGGGATCAAACCCATGCGTGATGGGGGTCCACATCTAGAATCTGGACAGCATGGACAGAACACTCACGTCACGGTAGATCACATCATCCATATAGCTAGATGGTGAGGAATGAACACATCTAAATCATGTGGGTCCCATCTGACGGACGATGCAACTAAAACACATATATCATGGTGTGGATCCCACTGTCCATTGCTGGACTGTAACACCCCGTACCTTCCAGTACTCGACTGTTACCGTGTAACCTAACTTGGTATAAATACAAACCTAGGTTAAATAAGTGTTCACGTTCATTCTAGTCTAAATCCGACCATTGGGAGAAGCCCTCATTCTTAAATCAAGCAATTATACCGCCGAATTAAATGAACCAACCGGATGTTAAAAAAAAAAAAAGAAATTTGACGTTCACTTGGAGCGGCCCGCTATAACGTGAAGTAACCCCAATATCGGGGTTTGTAACTAAATGATTCATAGTGGGTAGTCCCACATCTTAAATATAAATACAACAGGGAGATAAATAAATAACAATGGGTATGTAATAATAATAATTAAATATTTAATAATATAAAGTCATGGATAGTCCTAACTTACAGAGTTGGACCCATGACATGAAAAAGAAAATGCATGCATGCATGATAGAGGAAAATAGCTATAATAATAACCATAGTAAAAAAATAAAAATAAAAATAAAAACAAACTAATGATAACAATTTATAGTTTATAATAAAGTAATTATGATCGAGATTAGCATTAATATTAACATTAGTTAGTAAACCATTTGGAAAGACATACCAACAGCCATTAGAAACCCGCTTAAATAGCCCTTAGGACCTTTCTGACCGTTGGTGTTCAAAGACAGTACGATCTAGCCATCAGATCAATGAGACTCCACGGCTAAGAGCCAAAAACACAGGAGATCGGCACATTTGAGTTGTATATGGGACCCAACCTCGACCTATGGCCGTAATAAGACCCTAAAAGTAGAATGGATGGTGTGGATTTATCACAAACAATATGAAGGACCCCACTTAGTGGCACGCATGTGCATAGTGGTTGTGCACTCGAGGTGCACCCGGTCTGTCAACACGGTCGGCACGGGCTGACACGTGCTCTTTCCAAAAATAGAGAGCTTTACTCTCTATCTATTTTCTAGTGGCCATCCATTTAAGACGTTCTATGGGCCACCATGATCATCGCCATGGATGATTTGAATCATCCATCGCGTGCGTCCTTTAGCCCTAACCAAAACCCTGGCCATTCCACATGAACACGTGCACATGTGAGAAAACAAGGATCGACACAAATAGACCTTATAAATACTCATTTCCAAAAACGAAAACTATTTTCTGTGCGCCAGCTTGGCAATCCGTGTGGGGATGTTTGGGGTGATCTAGGCCGTCCCAAAAGAAGCCATCCTAGTCATCCATTCCCCTTTTTAGAGGCTAAGGCCTTGGGAAGAAAACTAACAGCCGAAAATTAGCTCTCCCCTAGCTGTTTTCTTCTTCCTTCAAAACCACCACCAGGCTTTCATGTTACTTCGATTTGAGGCATCCATAAGCTCCACAACAGTAATTCAGACCCCCCAGCACATTCGCTTCAAAGGAACATGCCCTGTAGTGAGATCTGCTATTAAAGCTTAAATACTTCTTCGTCGAAAAATAGCCACCACTGAGTTGTGTGGCCACAAGATGTCCATTAGGTGAATCCCATTTGATCACAACTAATCATCCCAGAGCTGATCTGGGTTGTTGTGGTGAAACTCCAATTAAGGTAGCGGCGGTCATTGCACTGCATCGTCTGAGCCAAGCTAGGTAACGCTCTCATCCGTCCATCTTCATAGCTGCTAAGACCATCGTTGAACCTGGCCATCATGAGGGCAAGGCATGGGCCAAAAATGACCTCTAGTGGGGCCACGTTCGGGGTCACAACGTGCCTCAGTTAGGCCAAAAACGGTCCCTCTACTGGACCGTATAGCTGAGCAGGGGACTGGGACTCCACAACGAGCCGAATCTAGCTCCAAAAAGGTGGGCCGCACCCTACACATATGCAGGTGGGCCGCACCCTGCACATGTATAGGTGGGTCTCACGTAAAGAGCAGTGGGCCACCCTCATTTAGCGAGTGGGCATCCCCTGAATCAGTTTGGGCCTTGCAAGCTGGGTTAGTTAGGCTTAGTTCAAATTATTCATATATGGGAGCCAGGCCTAGTTCCTTTTTGGGCCACCTTTGGGGCTGCCAAGCTAGGCCAAATCAGGCCCAAGTTAAGCTCAGTTGGGCCACTTCGATAGAAAAAATAGTTAGTGGGCCTGGTCACCTTGAGGCAGGCCCAACCCCCATCACAATAAGCCCTACAAAGCCCAACACACTTCCAATGGTTTAGGCACCTTGAAACGCTTATCTAATACGGGTTGTTGAACCGAAAATGACAACTAGGGAACCACTTGCGTGACATTAGGTCGCAAGACACTCACGGGAACCTGGACTGGGGACCGCACTATGACTTTTCTGGTGATGAATCTTCCCTTTGAGCTTTCCATCTTCTTATTAGCCTAAGTTGTAGTTTTTATTTTATTTTAAGATTAATATCTCCATTTCCTAGTCACATGTGCTAATTGTTGGAATTGAATTGCTACACTACAGGATTAAGGTTTATCCTGCATATTTATTCATGCTTATAGATTATTTGTGGATTGCTTATGTAACTTAAACTGGTACATCAGTGAAAAATCCCCACTTATAAATGTACACCCATACTTGGGATGTAACTCGACTAGTTGTGATTGAAATGGACCTTCCGCTTAGTGGTTATTGAATGGTAGTTCAAGTTGACCATTGATGTGGGCCTATCATCTAGGGTTGTTTTGTCCAATGGTTTTCAAGGTTGGTCTTTTATCGCATGGTTTTAATACTCGCCTCATGTGGCCTATTTTGATAATTGCCCTATGTGGCTTGTTTTGATATCGCCCTATGTGGATTTGTTTTCATATTTTTCCTATATGAGCTCGATGTTTTATATTATGCAACCATGCGATGGTAAGCCCCATATACTGTAATATGATTGGCCACTAGTTGACGGGTTTCTATTAAACATCCTAAGATGGTAGTCTCATGGGCTGGGGATGGTGGTCATGGGACACTATGCCCGAGTCGTTGGCTTATGCTGGGTCATGTGCTCCCCATAGTGATCGTGAGCTTATTTAAATTGGATGGTTGCAATTGGATTAATAATCAGTTGGCTAATCATGCATGCATAGCACAGACCAATATCTATTGCTGTCGTACGTGACATACGGATTCGCCTGTCTGGTTGTTTTGTCCAAGGCACAAACCATCATTTATTGTTATCGTATGTAATTGCCTGCCTGGATGTTTTACCTGGGGCACAGACCGTCTGGATGTTTTACTCGAGTCGATGATTGTATGGGTGACGAGCCCAATGTCCGTCTGGATATTTTACCCGAGACAATGATTGCATTCATGCATCCATGCATATAATAAGACTGCATTTACTCTGTTTTGACTGCCTGAATGTTTTATACTATTTCTTACCTAATGCGGTAGTGTGTAATCTTAAGGAGAATTCACACTGAGTTGGCCACTCATCCATCAAATATACAACCGTACAGGTAGTACAGGTGGCTTAAGTGGTATGTAGGTTCAGACTGATGAGGATCCGTTATGATGGTTGAGGATGCATGGTTGTACTCATCAAGGAAGCTGCACGATCTTACGGCTTACATTTATATTCTTCTGTTATTTTTCATGTATTAAATTATGTGAATTCTTATATTTGTTATATCGAGGCATTGGTTTATATAACACTACAGGAAAGTAAGCCTTTAGCCTCAATTTTTTAGCCTCGGTTTAAAAAAAGGAGGCTAAATATAGTTTTTAGCCTCGGTTGTAAAAGAATTGAGGTTAAAAATTCACTTTTTGCCTCGGTTGATGAGAAACCGAGGCTAAAAGTCTGTCATTTTACCTCGGTTGGTGAGAAACTGAGGCCAAAAGGATGCCCTTTTGCTTTGGTTAGTGAGAAACTGAGGCTAAAAGTCTTCCCTTTTACCTCGGTTGTTGAAAAATGAGGCCAAAAGTTTGCCCTTTTGCCTCGATTGATGAGAAACTGAGGCCAAAAGTCTGCCCTTTTGCCTCGGTTGTTGAAAATTGAGGCTAAAAGTTTACCCTTTTATCTCGGTTGGTGAGAAATTGAGGCCAAAAGTCTACCCTTTTGCTTCGGTTGGTGAGCAACTAAGACCAAAATTCTACCCTTTTGCCTCGGTTATTGAAAACTGAGGCCAAAGGTATGCCCTTTTGCCTCGGTTGGTGAGAAACTGAGGCCAAAAGCCTGCCCTTTTGCCTCGGTTGGTGAGCAACCGAGGCTAAAAGTCTGCCCTTTTGCCTCAGTTGTTGAAAACTGAGGCTAAAAGTCTGTCCTTTTGCTTAGGTTGGTGAGAAACTGAAGCCAAAAGTCTGCCCTTTTGCCTTAGTTGGTGAGCAACTGAGGCCAAAAGTCTGTCCTTTTACCTCGGTTGTTGAAAACTGAAGCAAAAAGTCTGCCCTTTTGCCTCAGTTGGTGAGCAACTGAAGCCAAAAGTTTACCTTTTTGCCTCGGTTGGTGAAAAACTGAGGCCAAAGGTCTACTCTTTTACCTCAATTGTTGAGAACTGAGGCCAAAAGTCTACCCTTCTGCCTCGGTTGTTGAGAACTGAGGATAAAAGTCTACCATTTTGCCTTGGTTAGTAAGAAACTGAGGTCAAAAGTCTGCCCTTTTGCCTCGGTTAGTGGGCAACTGAGGCTAAAAGTCTGCCCTTTTACCTCGGTTAGTGAGCAATTGAGGCTAAAAGTATGCCATTTTGCCTCGATTGGTGAGCAACTGAGGCCAAAAGTTTACCCTTTTGTCTCGGTTGGTGACAAACTGAGGCCAAAAGTCTACCCTCTTGCCTCGACTAGTGAGAAGCTGAGACAAAAAATCCACCCTTTTACAGGCCATATACCACGGTTGTCACCCAAAGTTGTTGCCCATTCCTAACTGGAGACGGGCTGGGGTAGGACACGATCCATGTCCAAAGGGTCATAAATGATATGCAAACACTTATAATACATGGAATACAAGTAATTAAAATTAAACGGTTCAAACTATTTATGAAATTTCAGGTGTATCATCAACCAAAAATTAAGCTTATTCTATTATCCAACTATTATATTGGTGGACATTTATTGGACGGTTAAGAATTTAAAATATCCAAGGGCCCTGTTTCAACAAATAAGTGTCCAAGAATCTGTGGCCAGGATTGTTCAAACTCGACTGTAACCTAGTGTTACTGATTTCTACGATGTAGATAGTTTGATTTGAGTTAATGTATGCTCAGTATACAGTTTCTGAGTGCATGCGTATCAAGCGTCGTATGCAACCGGAGCATAAAATAAAACTCCCCTGTATAAATTCCTGTATTCATTTTCTCACTCTCTCAAACTTGCGTGCCCAGAAGATGAAGTCTTCTACTGTCCAAACACCTCAAAAAGCTGCCATCCGTCGATCGAAGGAGAAATCCCACAAGGTGCGTTTGAAATCTCTCTCTCTCTCTCTCTCTCTCTCTCTCTCTCATTTCCCTTTCCCTTTCACAGATCATCGCAAAATCCCTAAATCCAGCTTTCTTAATTGCATCCGAAGCCGATCCGCTCCATTCTTCGTTCATCTCAGCAATCACAGAAGGAAATCAAGAAACCGATCTCTCTAAAGTATGTTTCAGATCCCAATTCTCCGAAATCTATGTTGAAATCCATGCAATCTCTCACGTTTGTATGTCCCGTCTGCAAAGCGGTCCAAAACCCTCGTTTTCATCTCCGTCGGACGCGTTTGACCCCACCGATGCATTAGAATCCTTCTCTACACCGTCGATTGCTGATGGGAATCAAGGATATGGCGGATCAGAGGTTTTCAAGACGGAGAATGTGTACATTCAGGTGGCCATCGATTTACTGCTCGCCGCTCGTTTCCAGGTCCTGAATTCTCCCAATGTTGATCTCCAATGGAAGAAGCTTCTGGATTGCTTGATCAAGAGCGTAATCGAGCCATTGGATTGGCTACCAGAAGAGCAGGACAGGTTTTACGGGCTTCTCCAAGAGAAGGTATGGATCGGATTACTCCGTGTTTTCGTGTGGATCATTTCGGTGTCAGTCATCATGGATCGAGATGCCCGAACTGGGACGGGATTTCCTGGCATGCGCCTCCTACATGACGGTTTCTAGGGATGGCACGTGCGTTGCATGTGAGACGGAGGCCGAAATGAGATGACAAAGCGGTTAAAAAAAAAAAAAACAGACAATTGATACACATTACCTCTCCTTTTTTTTAAAGCTCGAAATTCAAGGTACTGAAATTGGACGGATCTAGTGGATGAACTTACTTGTTCAGGCAAGTATCTATTTTCTCTTATACCTTATGAAAACCTTAGAGAATTAAATGATTGTAATTATATGGAGATTGATTGAAACTGAAACTCCTGTTCTTAATTATGTTGTAGGCAAACTGTGAGATTACTAGTGCAAGAAACTAGGTGATCGTTGTCAAACAAATATGAGTTTTCCACTTGCTATCCTAAACATGACCCCTAATAATGGAATCCATGCCTCAACATCGAAAAAATCATTACCTTTCTTTTCTTTTCCCTTGGAATACATGTATCCAGACAAGTATCCAAGTTATGAAGCACTCCATCTACATATCTATGCACCGAAATACAAGGTCTCAACCATTAATTTGTCATGCCCTACTGATTGGAACAACTTTGCCACCAATTGGAAGGCTTCTTTCAATTGAATGTTGACCATTGGTTGGAGTTTTCCTAGCCATCCATTTGCATCCTCAAAAGTTCTCCGAACAATGGATAGGATCACCCGAATTGTGTGATTTCTGGAGAAACACTTTTTCAACTTCAAATTTGGAACATTTTCCTAATCCACAGTGGGCCCATTAGGTCAATGGTATGGTTCACCCAAAAATGTTCCATGGATCACCAAACAATGTTTGAGACTTGTATGAACGGGCACATCCAGACCCGATAAATCCTCATTGTTTAGAAGAATTTGAACAGGGCAGATCATGCTTCACAGATTCTGCATGTTTTCACTTGCTAACAAAAACAAGCAGTATGTTTGATAATTCAAGAAATAACAAGACTTGTCAGTTAAAGATATACTTCCATTCTAATTAGTGATTGTTGATGTAGGTTATACTCTGCATCTTTTCTGTTGCAAATTCCCTTTTGACCTTAGCAAGGGCATTCTCATTTGCGTTTGGTGGTTAACGTGCTGCAGTTCAGGTGCATACTAAGCTTCTGAACAAGCTTATCAATGCACCTGTAATATCTCAAAGCTTCATTCTCTTTTGTATGGTTTTGGTGAGCCCTCATGAACCTCTCTACATGCAGCTTACATGCCAACCTGGCACATGTAGCAGACATCCGAACCATGCAAACAGTGGGGCTCATTGTGTAGATGAACTGGCCCAAAAATCGGCCTTGTCAGCTCATCAGGTAACACATCTATTGGTGAATCTTATCCACTGACAATTTTTTAACCCATCCATTATGTTTGTAAACGTGTGGCCACCTTATGAGTTAACAATCCAAATATCTGATTGGACTGTTTTAGTTCTGTATGATCGTATTTCTTAATACTACCTAGATAAAGTATGTTGTTCAGACATTTAATTGATATGTGCAGATTCCGTTCTTGCTTCTATTATGACCGTTTTGGTATATCTACAAAAACTTGCAGGTATGTGTCTAATACAATTTCTTTCTGCTAATATTTATTCCTTAATGATGAGCATACTTGGGATGATGATAGTAAAAAACCAAATTATTTATTTTCAAGTTAATCTGTATGGTTTTATGATTATGTCCATTTTCTTGGTTTATTTCTAAGAAAGTAGGCGAAACTAGTATTTTTAAGAAAGCAGAATAGCAGTAGGCAAAAGAGAGCGTGCATATAGGTAATTTTCAAGAACCAAGCTGAAAATCATATAATTCTATAGAGTTTTTATTTGCATATTCATTTGTCTATGGGTATGACGAAGAAAGGGCAAGTCATACTAGTTTTGGTCCCCAGACGAGTCATGTTCTGAAACGCTACTTAAATCCATGCCCAGTGGGGTACACGGAGCCCACAAATAAATGATAATAAACATCTAGTCATTGTTTTTGCTGAAAATACTAATCATTTTCACAAATTATTGTGGTAATGAAATAAGCACACTGCTGATTTTTGAATTTGGAGCATCACCACCAAGAAGCTAAACTGTTGTTTGGAATAATTCTGAGATACATTCAAGGTTTTTCTTTGTTTGAGCCTGTTTAAACTTGTGTGCCATGTGAGGAGTAACTGCCAAGTTCAGAATGGTAACAACTCTTCCAACAGAACATGGAAAAGTTATATGATAATCTAGATTGTAGAAATAACTTAACCGATTGTGCTTTGAGCATAAAACAGAATTTCACCAGCCACATGAAATTAATCATTTGATTTTGCCTTGGAATTTAAACCATTCACTGTTAACCATCCATTTGATAACCATCAATCAAATGATGATTATCTTTGATTTATTAATGTGAATTTTGAAATGATAAATAGCCATGCATGAGTGTCACATTTGAGGAAGATGACTCACTAAACTACCATTTTCAAGATGTTTGTGAGCTCTGACATGTATGATGACTCCTTTGATAGTTAACTACAATTTTAAGAAAAATGGTGGTAACTCTTCCAACATACACATGTCACGGTTATATGACAATCCAGGCTGTCCAATTGCTTGCCCAATTGTGTTCGGAGCATAAAGTTACACAGGTAACCACATATCCAGGCCATCCTAATTGCTGGCCCAACTGATATTTCAATTTGGCCCTTTGGAATTTGAGCCAATTGCTGTTTGACTTTTAACCATCAAATGGATGGTTAGGATTGGTTGATTAGTGGGAATTTCGTCACATGGTCCATTCACTAGGCCCTGAACAGGCCTTCAATGCAGGAGGAACTATTCCTAAATCATTGAAATCTACAAAAGAAACCGTGGTATCCATGCTTCAGCTTAAATCAGAAACAGCTGGGGCTGAAAATCAAAACAGGGATTTTCTCCATCATTGGTGTGGTGCTAAATGCAGTTGCCCAAGACCTTGCCATGCTCATTATAGGAAGGATCTTCCTGGGGTGTGGAGTCGGCTTCGCTAATCAGGTCTTTTTCTAGTTCCACTTCCAATTTATTCTTTATTTTATTTTAATTCAGTTCTGTTTAATCAACGAATCTGGCCCACCACCAATTTCCCATATCGAATTACGGTGGTGGTGCGGACCGATTTTTAAGTTGTCCTACTGTCTTATTTTTAAGTTGTCCATTTGAAAGACTTGCGCAGGTGTTGTCATGCTAACGGACATCATTTTCTGGGGTCTTATAGTTCCATTTCTCTCAATTGAACATTTCAGCTTGAATATGGTGAGCTTTCTGTTCTATTCATTCCTTTGGTTTTTCTAAAAGGTTAAATACTTCATCATAAGTTGGTTTGATGTGTACTACATTGAGTTGACATGGTTGATTGTGTCCTCATTTCTGCAAGCACTGTGCTGTTATACTTCAACTTACCATTGCACAAATACATAGCTAAATGATTAATTAATTAATTAATTTATTTTTGTTTCTTTCATCAGAGCTCTCTTTCTTTTTAGAAGTTCATATAAAATCAAAACCATCATGGAATTCAGTTTCTTTTATAAGCTCTTCTTGCTATACTTAAACTTTCTTTTTATCTTTTTTTAGAGGTTCAGATTGAATCAAAACCAAATGAGTCTCAATCTTTTCTTTGCAATTTATAGTTGTACCTAATATGACAAGTTGGATTTACAATTTGTATGATTCACTATGAATTCTAAATAACCCAACAGATATAGATTGATTTTTTTTTTCTTTTATTCTAAATTGGTTACAACTTTATACGTATCAAGTATGAGATCCTTCTTGCATTTAATAGGTTCTGCACCCGTTTAATTATCTGTTCCTTCTCTTTTCTCTTCTCTTTTGTTTTTTTTTTGACTTGGTGTTGTTCTCCAGATTTTTAGGGGCCTAGCTTATATTCACAGTGTACCCAGGGTTTGTCATAGGGATGTGAAGCCTCAAAATCTTTTGGTATGTGTTTTCTTTATTAGGGATGTTTACTGAATTTGTTCTGTTTGGGAACTACAACTGTTTATCTTACAAGCACCATCTCTTAGAATTGTTCTTTGTTGCATGTTTGTGGTCGCAGGAAGAATGTGAGGATCTACGTTACAGAATGAAAGAAGGCCATCTTAAAAGGCCCACTGTGGTTGCTGCCCGAATGAGGTATATATTTTGGTGAGGCCCAGTCATTTCGTGGTGCCCTCAATTTCTCTGTATAGCATCCTTCCTATCTATGGATCCCAGGTGGTGTGCCCCCACCTTAAAAAAAAAAAAAAAAAGGCCCACTGTGGTGAGCTCACTTCCATTAGAAATTCATTGATTTATTTTGGGGTGGATGAGGCAGTGTGGGATGAGACTGTTAGAGTTCAGCCATTGCTTGTTATCTGACCCGATGGCTGGACCTTTCATTCAATGCGCCATCTATTTTGTTCTAGAGGTAACATGAGTTTAGAAAATTATTTTTCTTACAGTAACTCTTATATGACTCATTCAAGTAATTCAAAAAAAAAGAAAAAAAAGAAAAAAAAAAAGAAAAAAAAAGAAGAAGAAGAAAGAGTTGATGATGCCATTCCCATGGAAGTTATTCCATGTAAGATTCTTCATGGATCATTTGTGTCTCTGTATCAGTTGTAATTTGAGCTTTTGGTTCATTTATTCATTTTGATAGAGAGACTGATAAGGATGTGTCTAAACTTGTGTCTGATTTTGAGGCATACTTGTCCTAGTCTGGTTTATTAAAGCTTATTGCTGTAGAGCATAACAATGATACTTAAATATCATCTTCTATGCATTCATGGTAATGCGTGGATCTTCTTTGTGAGAGTGAGATTGCCCAGAGTTGTGCTGCATGTTCAGCGAGCAATGTGAGCTATTGGAAGCACAATGGTTTGTTACTGTCAACAATGGAAAAATGTTCAAGTCACTAGGGAATTTTCTCACAATTTGTGAGGTAACTAACAAAATGTGTGTTTGGGAAATGTTCTCATTTCGTAATTTGAGTTTATTTTGAGTCGAACATCTTTGGAATCTTTTCTGCATTCTTTCTTGCTAGAATTGTTTCGGCCATAACCAATTAATTGTGTTGTAGTTCTTCAAGTTGTACCATCCATTGGCCTTGAGAGATTTCTTGATTAGCCTGCACTACCAGTAGATTAAGGTCTATTTGGTTGATGTTCATCTGGCCAAGCTGACAAACAACATTCTTATCAATGATGGACGCTCCTTGTAGGAACTATTGGTTACCACGCAGCATGACTAATTGTGGAATTTGATTGAAGTTCATATTTCATTAGCCTTGATGCCAAAAACTGAAAAGGAAAAAAATCTGTTGTCTGTCAGGATGGACAATGAGGCGATCTCATATTATGAGAAGGCACTTGCCCTTTCGACCAAAGTTTGAGCACCTATACAGGTCTGGCGTACACTCATCATTTGCAGGTAATGATACTCTTTAAGCCATGGAATCTTTTTGGTCTTTCCAATTATTTCCTAAAGTAATTGGGAATTCATTGGTGAAGGGACATACATAAGGTTGAGCAATGAGTTGGAATTTGACCGATTTTTAAGTTGTCCTACTGTCTTATTAGTTATTACTTTATTAAATTTCCTTGTTGAATGCCTTCGATTAGTTTGTGATGAACCATGGTGTGTGCATTGAATAAACTTGATGAAGTGCTCCTATGACAGCAGTTAAGGATGGTATTCCAATTTAAATGTGGATGAGACATTTTATTAGGTTGATGTAGCTTTGGGTTTCAGTGATACTTGTTTCCATCTTCTATCTGATCTTGGAATACTTGCGTTCTTCTTTCATCCTATTCGAATTGCATGATCTTTGATGGTTTTTACTGATAATCTTCAATCTATTTGAGTCTACACCAACAAACTGTGCTCCGAACTATGAATTTTTTTTATTTTTTATTTTTATTTTTGACAATTGATTTTATTAAGAAACAAAAAGGAAACAAAGGCAGCAACAAAACAGTGATCATCCAATCTCATGCTCTATTTTCTTTAGATTCTTTCATTTGATTTTCCTTTTTATTTGCTCTTTTAAATTCATCGCGGACTGTTTGTTTGATTTCTTTTTGTGCAATTTATAGGGTATATCATGCTTTTGTATGATCTCTCTTGATTTATGTCTATCCTCTTACAATTTTGTGTTTCTATTTTCAGGCAAACATAGGTACATATCTCGTATCAATGGCCAAACAACACATTATGTTGCTTCCTCAAGAAGGAGACCTCCAACAGTCCCCACCTCAGTGCCCTGTGGTGTAATTCCCAAAAAAACACAACCAAGGAAAAATTCTCTCAATGAAGCCAGCAGCAGCAATGACAGAAATCGTGGATGTACAACAACAGCAGCAATGGCAGTTTGTTTGTTTTGAAAACTTTAAATATACCATTAATTGTTTTATTGGTATTGTGTTGATTGTTGTCTTGATGGATGTTAAATGCGGGAAACATGCACAGGTTCCATTGTTGGTTGATTATATTATTGTTAACTTTTGTTGATAGAAACTAGATTTAGCCTCGGTTATTAATAAATGATGTTAAAAATTGAATTTAGCCTCAGTTGACGACAACAAAGGCTAAATTCATCTTTAGTCTCGGTTTTGCCTTAGTTACCTAAACTGAGACTATAACTCCCATGGCTAAAGGTTGTAGCCTCGGTCGTTAAGAACCGAGGTTAAAAATAGTTTTAGCTTCGGTTAGAGGCAATTGAGGCTAAATTTGGATTTAGTCTCAATTGGAAACAATGGAGGCTAAAATTTTAATTTAGCCTCATTTCGAGAAAACTGAAGCTAAAATATTCTTTTAGCTTCACTTGAAGAACCGAGGGTATAAATGTTATTTTAGCCTCGGTTGCTAAAACTGAGGCTAAAGCATTTAGCCACGGGGGTTTCAACCTCGGTTTGGATAACTGAGGCAAAACTGAGGCTAAAGGCTTTAGCTTCAGTTTTTAACCTTTTTAGCCACGGTTTTGAACCGAGGCTAAAGCCCCCTTTTCTTGTAGTGTAAGTCATTATGGGCAACCTCTTGTATATTCTAAATGAAACTTGAAAATTTCCTTTATGCGTACTTGTCCATTCTACGCTTATCTGCTTACTCAGATGAAAGAAAAATATACTCGAATTTGACCATCCTTTAAGGTTAACACTTGGGTTTTTAGGAAATGAGTCATATACTCGAGTCCTGAAAAGTTGGCGTGCTACAGTTGGTATCAAAGCATAGTTTGGACAAACTTGACATGGGGAAATGATCTTATACAAACTTTAAATGTCTCAAATTTGGATGTTTGAAATTAGAAATTAAACTTAGGTGAATCTCTCCTAGACTTAGAGAAATTTTGAAGAATGTAGAAACCCAAATTTAGCTTCCCCTCATAAATAATTAAGATAGTCAGTTGAAATGATGTGGAATCCCTTATATGTAGAAGGAATTAAGAATCCAAGAACCCAAAACTTTAAGACCCCTAAAAACTTGTTTGGAGGACTAAAGAACTTAGGAATGAACTTAGGTCCCCCTTAGAAAATATTAGAATAACCATTTGAACTCATTTGAACTTCCCCTGTAGTTAGGAGAAATTGGGAATATAGAAATTACAGATCTTAGGCCCCTAGCACATTGTTGGATAATCTTAGGACTTAGAAATGGAACTTAGATTCCCTTGGGAATCTCAGGTTTAGTCATTTGAACTAGAAGTTAAACTTAGGTCCCCTCGAAGATTTTAAGTTTAGACATCGGAACTTAGAACAAAAACTTTAGTTCCCTTGAAAGCTATTAGAATTATCATTTAGGAATTAAACTCGTGTATTATGGGAGGACAAGTACCCACTATGGTGTGTCTGAGGTAGAATTAGAACATTCTTTAAGCTTGACTCTCAATAAATAATTCTTAGGTATCTAGAAATTGAACTTTTCGGGAATCTCTTAGTTAGAAACAACGTTGTCACAATAACCAGTGAATCAAACGAACTCAGACTTCATAGGAAATTCTTTATCCCCTAGATTGTACATAGGATTGAGTATAAGTACTCCCCGAACTTAAGAAATCTTACTATGAATGTAGTTTAAATTCCCTAATACGTCTTTTTTACTTAGGTATAACATTTCCCATCAGCATGTAAGGGTTAGTCAGGGGTGAACTTATAGGGTCTTCAGTAAATTTTCAACCATAGGCTAAGCATATCGGGACTAGGTTTGGAATTTTAGGTGAACCTGAAAAATTCAAACTTAGATTTCATGTAGAAACCTTGGTCCTAAGATTTTGTGTTTAGACAATCAGAGTGCGCATTGGAAGCATAATGGGCCACATAGTCTTACTCGTTATGAAAATAAATGGTCAAATGATATTTCCCATGAGCTTAGAGTAATCGGGGTCACGGATTGATGGAATCATGTTTATGCGATGAGTACGCGGTTTGACCTAAATTCTAAGTCCTAGCAAGTCTCAATAATCTCAATGCCCTGATTAAGCAAAGGATCAAGATTTAGTAGGATTATGAATTGATACTAGTAATCCTCTGTTCTACGTAGGCAAAGGATCGATGTATCGGACTCAAACCCACCACAACCATTTGTCAGTGACAGCTCGAACACAGGAAACCAGAAATCGTATTGTACTTTCGATATTGGGAACTATCATTAAAGGAAAAAGAAAGTACATGGAAAAATATGAAAAGTTATGTGAAATTCTAATGTTGATAAGCATTTAAAATGATTCCCTAAGTCTGGCTAACACGGGAATTGTCACGCCCCAAACTCGGAAACCGGGCTCACAAAATTCCCGATCGCCGAATCCGGCGCCGACAGCCTCCGTAGAACCCCATTCTCGGCTCCCAGCGCCCATTCGCCAAGTTCCGATCCTGGGATGCTACAAGGAGGATTTTCAACATCAGTTAAATTCGTAATCAGCATAACCAAAGGCATAACCCACAAACAACAACCAAAAACTCCATCACATTTCCACTATAATAAAAAACTTTACAAGTACAATGAGCATAAGGGAAATACAATGATGATAGACCAAAAGCTCCAAAAAGATCAGCTACGCGCCCAAGCCTCAGCGCTGCTGCGATCCAACGTCACCTGCACGCAACGGTCGTGCATAAGCTTATAGAAAGCTTAGAGGGTGGTGAAAGTGTATGCTCAAGGTGATAATGTAGTTATGCAGTATCAGAGTAATGCGGAACATGCTGATGAATGCCAAGAATACCATTAGCCGTACCAAGGCCATGCGGTGCAAGGAATGATGTCGGCCATACCAAGGCCATGTAATACGAAATGCAACTCAAGCATACAAATCCTCATCTAAGTCCACATATCAATACAGCTCAAAATCTGGAATATCACTGGGGTCTAGTACACTCCAAGCCAGATTGCCGCCCCATCGCGCGCAATAAGGTGAGTGGAAAAGACCTCACTATCCGCCTGCCAATATCGGGCTCGGCTCGTCAATAGCGGACCCATTCCTCGAGCTGGTCAGACTCAGCCTAGCATTGCCCCCTACTCTCGGGCGGGTAAGGCCGCACCCCCTTCCAACCGACCACGACACAGTGGAAAGCGCAACCGTCTGGTAATCGGCACTCAGCGCTCATGCACCCACTCGGTCTAGACGTTGGAGCAACCTCCTGGTACCATAAGGGTTTAGGGACTTTCACCCAGGGATATCTATCGCACCCCATGTAGAACAGTATTTCCGGTATCCAATTCTGCCAACCACGATACGTCTGTGGAGGCTACGGCCCTGATGTCGCTAGGGCGTATAGTAACCATATCACACAATGCGAATGCATGAATCACACTATCCAGTCATACAGCAATCCTGCGCGTATCATGCGCTCATGTAGGGCAACACCCCCTGTACGGGAGCCCCTAAACAATCTGCCCAAAGGCATATGCTATGATCAGTCATTTCTCATATCAAGCATACGTATGATGCATATGATCATGAATTATGGAATTAAACATGCTATATAGGATGGATGACGTGCATAACGAAGGTGGGCCTAGACGACCAACACATAACACGCATGGGCCCAACAATGGGCCCTAGGGAAAGGCATAATGCGGACATTTAACCAACATTATACTTGCAATGTGGACGTCAAACCAACATTGCTCCCAAGGCACGACTGTCATAAATCATGTTGGGATTGCACATTGCAATGGACCTTTGGTATATCCCATTGGGCCTTCAATACATCAAATGGGCCGTATCATATGGGCCTATATTCATTAAGTGGGCCACATCAATGGGCCGCACCAATGGGCCTTATGTACATTGCAATGGGCTATAACCCGTGGGCCTAAGAGTGCATCAAATGGGCCTAATCTTATGGGCCTTATGTGTATCAAATGGGCCACACCAATGGGGCCCCAAATGCACATCAAATGGGCCTCAACCCATAGGCCCCAATACGTCTTAATGGGCCTTAAACCATGGACCCTTAATACCTCAAATGGGCCTCGACCCATTGGCCTTACATGCATATCAAAGTGGGCCTCAATCATGGGCCACAAGTAACTGAGGTGGGCCTCCCACCAATAAATATTATGTTAAATATGATATAATATAATATATATATATATATATAATACATATGATATTATATATATATATATATATATATATATACACACACGCACACACCACACACGCACGCACGCACACACACACGCACGCATAAGGGCCCCCAACTGTGAACATCACAGTGGCCCCACACAATCATCACAGTGGGCTCCACCGTCCAGGCGGACAGTGGACATTAAACACATACATTTTGTGGGCTCCATGTGGGGCCCACCGTAATGTTTACTTTCCATCCAACCCGTTGACAAGGCCGAGTGGGCCTAGGTGGAGGGTGGGAGCAATTTTCACCCTGATCCAAAACTTCTGTGGACCCCAAATGGGTTTCAAAGGTAGAGGTTCAATCCCACTGTTCCATACGGTGTGGGCCACCTGAGTCTTGGATCACGCTGATTTTTGGGGTGGGCCCATGTCAGGGGGTGGCCCACCCTATGAACGGTTTAGATGGTATATAAACATCAAGGTGGGGCCCACGGCTACAGCCGTGGGTGGCTGTACATAGGCCCGTCCGCCCGGACGCTGGCGCAGGCAGCGCCTGCTGCCGCCTGACACAGCAGCAGCGGCTGCTGTGTTGCCTTTTTTTTTTTTTGAATTTCTATTTTTCTATGGTTTTCACTGGTGGGGTCCACATCCAAACAATCTACTCCATCCAACGGCCTTCCATAGCTCCTGACAAGCAAAACAAGCCCAACATTGGGCCTGTTTCGGCGTATAGAAACAACAGGAAAAATTCAATGGTAAACCCGTTGTTTGCCGTGCCATGGCCCGCCTGAAAGTCTGATTGGTCCCATCTTCTGGCTCAACGCCTAAAACAAGCTTAGGAAAGGAATGGACGGCATGGATTTAATACATACATCAAGGTGAGGCCTACATGAGTGGGCCACCCAAAGTTGAACCAAGCTACTATTTGTGTTTTCCCATTGAAACGTCCAGCGTCCAGAGACGCTGGACGGTCTGCCATACAAGGTGGCCTGCTCAGGTGGGCCACCACTGATGAATGGTGTGGGTACTACACATACATACTACATGGTGGGGTCCATTCAAGCGGGCCACATAACCTCATTAACATAAAAAAATAAAATAAAATAAATAAAATAAAAGGGAGAGAGATAGAGAGTGAGACCGTGTGATGGAGGGACCCTCCTTGCACTAAATCATACATCAAGTGGGTCCCCTTACATGTGGGTCCATTAAAATTAAATCCAACGGTGGAGATCCCTTATCCACTAAATTAGACGGTCTAGATGACCCAAAACATGTAAGGAAATAAACATCATGATGGGGTCCATGGAGAATGGCCCCATCATGGAACGATCATGATAATCCAAGTGGGCCATTGGTCACATCTTAGGGTCCAAAGTGAGATCCAACCATTGATCGGTTGGTCTCACTTGGCCCATCTTAAAAATATGAAAATCTACCCTATCAAGGCACCCACCACTTGATCTTCTTGCTCCCTTGGCTTCCTTAGCTCCTTGTGCTCCTCTTTGATGGAGGAAGATGAAAAATGGATGGTTGAGATGAGAGATGAAGGGGTAGGAAATGGGCCACACTTGAAACTTGGGAGAAATGGGAGAGGGGCTCATACGTATGGAATTGCTTAAGGGAGAGTTGAAATGAGAGAGAGACTTGTAAGGGGGAGAGAGAGAGAGAAAATGATGGGTGATGGAGTGATGAATGGGAGAGAGGGATGGGAGTGTAAGAACTTTTTTGACTTTTTTGGCTAAATGTGTAAGAAAAGCATGGGTTGTGTAAGAGCTTTTTGACTTTGGGGGTTGCTTGGGAAAGGGTGAAAGTTGATGTGTACTTGACATGATGGGATTGATGGGATTGATTGATTGATGTGACACCTTGTAGAGATTCCCTCGGAATTCGCACGCGCAGCGTTTCCTCGCACCGAACGCTGGCCCACAACTCCTGACCAGAGTATCGCATCGGCGCGCGAATCGCGGCATCGGAACCGCGGCGACGACGCGGTCACTAAGGTACGAGTCCTGGGTTAAGTCGACTCGAGTTGACGGCACGAGAATCTAGGTCGCACGCAAATACCGATTAAGGGTCGAAGGTTGCCGAAATTCGACTAGAAAGACCGCGGAAGCCTATGGAACGGTACGATCTAGGATACGGGGCTTACAGGAATGGGTTCTAAACCTTTAGTGGAAATCAATATGCTACACAAGACACTCAGGGGTTTGGTAAATTTAGATATATCTTCCTAGGAATGGAAGCTGTGATTTCACACTCAGACACATGCGAGATAGGATACACAGCTAGGATAGCCCTTCTACTTGTACCATTAACGATTAGGGTGAGTGTTATCGAATCTCGATGGTAAAACCTTCTTTAAGGGGGGTAGATGAAACGATTCGTGTTCTAGCAATAAGTCATGGGCACTTGTGCACACAAGTAAACTTAGTGCGGAAAACTAGCAGATGCATTCGGACACCATAAGATGGATGGTTGTCCACATTCATAGTTGGAGTGCTGAATTTCGGGGGCGAAATTCTCTTTAAGGGGGGTAGATTGTAACACCCCGTACCTTCCAGTACTCGAGTGTTACCATGTAACCTAACTTGGTATAAATACAAACCTAGGTTAAACAAGTGTTCATGTTCATTCCAGTCTAAATTCGACCATTGGGAGAAGTCCTAATTCTTAAATCAAGCGAATGTACCGCTGAATTAAATGAACCAACTGGATGTAAAAAAAAAAAAAAAGAAATTTGACATTCACTTGGAGCGGCCCGCTATAACGTGAAGTAACCCCAATATCAGGGTTTGTAACTAAATGATTCATAGTGGATAGTCCCACATCTTAAATATAAATACAATAGGGAGATAAATAAATAACAATGGGTATGCAATAATAATAATTAAATATTTAATAATATAAAGTCATGGATAGTCCTAACTTACAGAGTTGGACCCATGACATGAAAAAGAAAATGCATGCATGCATGATAGAGGAAAATAGCTATAATAATAACAATAGTGAAAAAAAATAAAATAAAAATAAAAACAACTAATGATAATAATATATAGTTTATAATAAAGTAATTATGATCGAGATTAACATTAATATTAACATTAGTTAGTAAACCATTTGGAAAGACATACCAACAGCCGTTAGAAACTCGCTTAAATAGCCCTTAGGACCTTTCTGACCATTGGTGTTCAAAGATAGTAGGATCTGGCCATCAGATCAATGAGACTCCATGGCTGAGAGCTAAAAACATAGGAGATCGGCACATCTGAGTTGTATATGGGACCCAACCTCAACCTACGACCGTAATAAGACCCTAGAAGTAGAATGGATGGTGTGGATTTATCACAAACACCATGAAGGACCTCACTTAGTGGCATGCATGTGCACAGTGGTCGTGCACTCGAGGTGCACCCGGTCTATCAAAACGGTCAACACGGGCTGACCCGTGCTCTTTCCAAAAACAGAGAGCTTTGCTCTCTGTCTATTTTCCAGCGGCCGTCCGTTTAGGATGTTCTATGGGCCACCATGATCATTGCCATAGATGATCTGAACCATCCATTGCATGCGTCCCTCAGCCCTGACCAAAACCTTGGCCATTCCACACGAACACGTGCACGTGTGACCACACGAGGACCGGCACAAACAGACCCTACAAACACTCGTTTTCAAAAATGAAAACTGTTTTCCATGTGCCAGCTTGGCGATCCGCGTGGGGGTGTTTGGGGTGATGTAGGCCATCGCAAAAGAAGCCATCCTAGCCGTCCATTCCCCTTTTTAGAGGCTAACGCCTTGGGAAGAAAACTAACAGCCGAAAAATGTCTCTCCCCTAGCTGTTTTCTTCTTCCTTCAAAACCACCCCCCAGGCATTCATGGAGCTTTGATTTAAGGCGTCCATAAGCTCCACAGCAGTGATTCAGACCCCCCAGCACGTTTGTTTCAAAGGAACATGCCCTGTAGTGAGATCTGCCATTAAAGCTCACCTCCTTCTTCGTCGGAAAACAGCCACCACTGAGTTGTGTGGCCACAAGATGTCCATTAAGTGGGCCTTCTAAATCCCATCCGATCATAACTAATCATCCCAGAGCTGATCTGGGCTGTTGTGGTGAAATTCCAATCAAGGTAGCAGCAGTTGTTGCACTGCACCGTCCGAGCCAAGCTAGGTAATGCTCTTATCCCTCCATCTTCATAGCTACTAAGACCATCGTCATACTTGGCCATGATGAGGGCAAGGTATGGGCCAAAAATGGCCTCTAGTGGGGCCACTTTCGGGGTCACAATGCACCACAGTCAGGTTGAAAATGGTCCCTCTGCTGGACCGTATAGCTGAGCAAGGGACTGGTACTCCACAACGAGCCGAGTCTAGCTCCAAAAAAGGTGGGCCACACCCTGCACATGTACAGGTGGGCCTCACATAAAGAGTAGTGGGCCACACCTTGGGCCATAGTGGGCCACCCTCATTTTTCCAATGGGCCTCCCCTGAATCAGTTTGGGCCTTGCAAGCTGGGACAATTAGGCCCAGTTCAAATTATTCATATATGGGAGCCAGGCCTAGTTCCTTTTGGGCTGCCAAGCTGGGCCAAATTAGGCCCAAGTTAAGCTTAGTTGGGCCACTTCAATAGAACAAATAGTTGGTGGGCCTGGTCACCTTAAGGCAGGCCCAACCCCCATCACAATAAGCCCTACAAAGCCCCACACACTTCCAATGGTTTAGGCACCTTGAAACGCTTATCTAATGCATGTTATTAAACTGGAAATGACAACCAGGGAACCACTTATGTGACATTGGGTCGCAAGACGCTCACGGGAACCTGGACTGGGGAGCGCACTACGACTTTTCTGGTGATGATTCTTCCCCTTGAGCTTTCCATCTTCTCATTAGCCTAAGTTGTAGTTTTTATTTTAATTTAAGATTGATATCTCCATTTCCTAGTCACATGTGCTAATTATTGGAATTAAATTACTACATTACATGCTTAATGTTTATCCTGCATATTTATTCATGCTTATAGATTATTTGTGGATTGCTTATGGAACTTAAACTAGTACATTAGTGGGAAATCCCCACCTATAAATGTACACCCATACTTGGGATGTAACTCGACTAGTCGTGATTGAAATGGACCTTCGGCTTTGTCATTATTGAATGGTGGTTCAAGTTGACCATTGATGTGGGTCTACCATTCAGGGTTGTTGTGTCCAATAGTTTTCAAGGTTGGTCTTTTATCGCATGGTTTTAATACTTGCCTTATGTGGCCTATTTTGACAATTGCCCTATGTGGCTTATTTCGATATCGTCCTATGTGGCTTTGTTCTGATATTTTCCTTATATGAGCATGATATTTTATATCATGCAACCATGCGATGGTAAGCCCCATATACTGTAATATGATTGGCCACTAGTCGACGGGTTTCTATTAAACATCCTAAGATGGTAGTCTCATAGGCTGGGGATGGTGGTCATGGGACATTATGCCCGAGCCGTCGGCCTACGCTGGGCCATGTGCTCCTCGTAGTGACCGTGAGCTTATTTAAATTGGCTAGTTGCAATTGGACTAATAACGGGTTGACTAATCATGCATGCATAGCACAGACCAACATCTATTGCTGTCGTACGTGACATATGGATTCGCCTGTCTGGATGTTTTGCTCGGGGCACAAACCATCATCTATTGTTATCGTATGTAATTACTTGCCTGGATGTTTTACCCAAGGCACAGACCGTCTGGATGTTTTACCCGGGTCGATGATTGTATGGGTGATGAGCCCAATGCTTGTTTGGATGTTTTACCTTGGACAATGATTGCATTCATACATCTATGCATATAATAAGACTACATTTACTCTGTTTTGGTTGCCTGGATGTTTTATATTATTTCTCACCTAATATGGTGGTGCGTAATCTTGAGGAGAATTCATACTGAGTTGACCACTCATCCATCAAATATACACTGTACAAGTAGTACAGGTGGCTTAAGTGATATGCAAGTTCAGACTTATGAGGAGCCGTTATGATGGTCAAGGATGCATGATTGTACTTGTCAAGGAAGCTGCGTGATCTTGCGGCTTACATTTAGATTCTTTTATTATTTTCATGTATTAATTTATGTGAATTCTTGTATTTGTTATATCGAGGCATTGGTTTGTATAAGTCATTATGGGCAACCTCTTGTATATTCTAAATGAAATTTGAAGTTTTCCTTTATGCTAGTTGTCCATTCTACGCTTATCTACTTACTCTGACGAAAGAAAAAAATATACTTGAATTTGACCATCCTTTAAGGTTAACACTCGGGTTTTTGGGAAACGAGTCATATACTTGGGTCCTGAAAAGTCGGGGTGTTATATGGACGGTGGTGATAAAACACTTACATCAGGGCCCCACGTTTGCGTGTGGATGGAGTGGATACAACACTTGCATCAAGGTGGGCCCCATCCCCACACGTGCAACACATGTGGGGTGGGTCCCACACCAGAAATGGATGGATGGCGTGGGTTAAAACCCATACATCATATATACGCTCCACCGTCTAGACCCCTAGATGGTGGATGGCATGGATTAAAACAATACACCATCAGTGGGTCCACACGTGTGGGACCCACCGGCTTCTCATAAAGCTGATATTTCTATTTTCTCTTTCGTTCAGGCATGCTGAACGCTGCCGATAGATGGCTTGGACGAAACATATCATCAAGGTGGCCTCGTATGGACGGTCTGGATGATTACATCATCCAGGTGGTCCCGTGATATGGCAAAATGGATGGATGATGTATGGGTTAAAACTCATACATGTGAAATCCCATCAGATGGATGACACTAGATAAAACACTTACATCAGTGGTGGGGGCCTACATAGCACCATCCAAATTGTCCAGTGCCGTCCAAACTGTCTAGACGGTGTGAATGAAATAAATACATAATGGTGTGGCCTTCACAGCATCATCCAAACTGTCCAGCGCTGTCCAAACTGTCTGGACGGTGTGGAATATTACATATATCATGGTGAAGATGCACCATCCCAACCAGGGATGGTGTGGATCTAATGGGCCAAGCCCATTAGAAGAGAGAGGGAGAAAGAGAGAGGGAGAGAGATCAGTGAGAAGGGGTGGGACCCCGTCATTATGGGCCCTCCCTATTCAATGCATACATCATGATGGGTCCCACAATAAGTGGTCCCTAAAAAAATGAAATCCAATAGTTGATCAACCACCTTTGATCTTCTCGGACTCCTCCTTCCACCGATGCGATCTAGAGCTCCAAGGGGTGGATTTTAACGGTTGAGATCGGCTTTTAAGGGTTAGATTGAGTGGTAGGGAGTGAGCCACACAAAGCTCTCTCATGGAGATTGCTTAGACATGGGTTGCTCTCATGGAGCTTGGGAGAACAATGAGAGAGAGATGAGAGAGAGAGGTGATGTGAGTGATGGAGTGATGGGGAGAGGGATGGGTGAAGTGATGGAAGGTTGACTTTTGGGGATAGGTAGTTGTACTTGGGGATGAGTGTTAGTGATGGGAGTGATGTGATGTGTACTTGACATTTGATGTGATGGATTCTCTCGAGATTGCAATGCGCGGTGTTTTCCTTGAATTGAACGCAGGCCCACATCTCCTGGCTTGGGTATTGCCTCGGCGCGCGAGACGTGGCATCGGAACCACGGTGACGACGCGGTCGCTAGGGTACAAGTCTCGGGTTGAGCCAACTCTAGAATGCGGGATACGACTCATGGTCGTGCGAAAATGCTGATTACAAGTCACAGGTTGCCGAAATTCGACCGGGAGGACTACGAAGGCATATAGAACGGTACGGGCTATGATACGGGTCTTACACTACCCACGTAGGTGAGGCCAGTTGGGTTGGTTCCACCATCCTACCTCGAAGGTTAGACTGATTGGTGTCATCTGAGTTAAGTTCCAAAACATACGCCGTCTCTCGCTGCCATTCAACTGAGTTAGAGTCCTTGATCGAACCCAGCTAGCCAACTCGCCTCATCACAACAGCAGCTACAATCAGCAACACTGTTTCAGTCTCATCATGATGCACCATCATTAGGGGGTATGGAGAGACGGACGGCTGGACTCTGATGATCCATCGTCCTCCGCTATTAGACTGAAATGAGTCTGTCGGGTCCCATATTGACCAGATAGCCATTGCGGGGCCTTTGTCCTTTTAGGAAGAGGGGTGAAAGGAAGGGAAAGAAGGAGACGGTGGAGGAGAAAGGAAGTTGGCTGGCTACCGGGCCAAATTAAGTTTGACTTAGGCCTTGCTTGCTAAAACCAAGGTGCAAATCATGGACCCTCTCATAGCCACGTTTCTCTCCAAGCTCAAGTGTTGAACAACGGTCTGAACCCATTACCGTCAGGTAACCACCTAAATGTGATGGGTTGACTTGGTTCTGAGAATGCTATCTTATCTAGCTCCTAGATTTATCAAATTTTGTAGTGCCAAAACCTCTTAAAATATGTATCTTGTGTAGCTCAACTTTACATCATCCTTACCTACATTCAAGTACAAGATTAAAAGTCTTTACATCAAGAACTTCAAGTACAAGAATAAGAGATTCAAGTACAACATCAAGTGATAGATTAAGTTTTCAAGCTTCAACTATATCAAGACAATGTGCTTTATTTTGGAATTCAAAGCTCAAGTAATCTTCTTAAGTTGGAAATCAAAGTTACAAGGTGTAACGTCTTGGAAAAATCCGTACAAAGATCCGAGTACCACCTCAGGCAGAAATCCTTAATGACCGAATCCTTTAGAAATTAGACAAAAATTAGTTAAGTACTAAGCTAAATTAATCGGTAAATTATCTTGAACTACTATCTATATGAACTGCAAGACCCAAAACCATTAGAATTGCTAACTCAACATTACCTAAAGACCTAGGAGCAATCTCAAAACCCAGTTGCTCTCGGGAGCACATTGAAACTCTATATCGAACCTGGACCGCGCGTCGAAAGTCCGATTATCGCAAAACTATAAGGTTATGACCGCCATACTGGGCTTGACAAGCATCGTAGGAATTGAACCCAAATACTCTCTAGAAACACACAACTTGATCCTTGAGCAAAGTGTGTGAGAAACGCGAATATCTTTAGAAAATGAACTCAAAGTTAAGTAAATTGGACCATCACTTGCGGAAAAAATTGAAAGTTTAAGACCGTCAGTTTCTAACCAAAATTTACTGATGGATCAGGGAAATTTCCCTGCACATGTCAGTATACTTGTGGCCCTGATCGAGTGACGATGACCGTTGAACTGAAATAGGTCCTCCACGGTCGATCTACAAATCCGATCGGACCAAAACCTTAATTGGCTTAGATCAATGGTCAGGGAACTGGACTAAAACCTTAACCTGGCTTAGATCAATGGTCAGGAAACTTACTCCATGACGTAGGTGAGTAATGGGCCTCCAGATGAGTCCTGTTTGTCCGAAACAGACGCCCTTTGGCTATAACCTAAGTATACCATGGCCTTGGGGCCATTGACATCAGTTCTGGGCCTATATAATGCCCTTAAACCACCCCTCTCTCATTCCATATGAATTTTCTCCAAACCTTAGGAGAGAGAAGAGAGAAAATAAGAGAAAAGAGTGAGGAGAAGAGAGAGAGTTTGGGAGATCGAGGCGGAGTTTCTCTCTTATGACTACATGTGCTAAATCGCCTCTACATCTAGCTACATGAGTCATATCAACTCTGATTTGGGTGAGAAATCCTAACCCTAATCTTGTTTAGAAATTCAAGTAAAGGAATCAATGAAATAGCTAACCTATTTCGTGATTTAGGTAGCCGTTGTGCTGTAGACGGGAGCGTAGTGTACGAACCGAGTTCGTAACGAGCAAACTGATGAAAGGTGTGGGCTATAAACATTTAGGTTATAGTTTTTAAGGCCTTTAATGTCAGTAATGATTTATGTCTGACTTGATTGCTGCCATATAATCTTATTTACAATGTATTCAATAAATTACACGTGTGTGAACTATGTGGATATATAATGCATTCTACATGTTTGTTGAAATGTTTGAATGAATTTACAATTATGATTTGTACTGGTCATGACTATTAATCTATGATACATGTTTGTTGTACATATGACAACTCCTTTGTGAAAGGATTTGCCATAATATATGTTCTAACTAATTCATGTCATGTACGTAAGTAATGTGTAGTTTAAGTGTTTGACAAAATGTCTGAATGAGAAATTATTTGCTGAATTGCTTTTAATGAGGGTGTTGAGATAGGATTCTCAACTACCATATCCATATCTATAATTTCCTTCATGTAATATGAATTGCTACTATGAGATTTACGGATGGAATGCATGTGTATAATAACGTGTTCAATGTGTTTGATAAAATGTTCAAATGAGAATTATGTTTGGTTTGATTGTTAATTGCTGCTATGTTCAACATATGTGACTACCCATTGCAATTGAGTATGTTTGGAACTACCACATAGTCCAGGCAATCGGTAATGGTTCCTGATTGAGTGGCTAAACTAGTTTCACCACATTAGATACGTTCGACGAATCTGAGCCATATGGTGATTGTCGACAGTGGTTAGGCCACGTGGAGTGCTTACACGCTCCATGCCGATCAATTCAACATGCACTCATACCAATCACACTTATCAAATAACCTGATTAGCCTATTGTGTGTTTACCATGTATGAACACTATTGCTTGAATCTAAGGTACCACTTACCAATGTAAAGCCTGTTTAACCATGGTATCAAGATCCGCTAAGACTCATGAGCCAGGCATGGTGGTGTATGGGACACCGTGGTCGAGTTGTCCGCCTACGTTAGGGTGACGAGCCTCCCCGTAGTGACCAGTGAGCAACCCAAACTCGTGAGCCGAATATGGTGGTATATAGGACACTGTATTCGAGTTGTCGGCCTATGTTTAAGTGATGAGCCTCCCATAGTAACCTCAAGTATTAACTAGGTCTACGCTGAGATGACGAGCCTCTTCATAGTAACCTTGAGTGTGAACTTGTGAACTTACCTATCCACTGCTTTTCATCAGGGGTGATGCCCTAGAACTTGCCTATTGTATGTGATTAACTAGGATTGACGACCTTAGGTAGATCATTGTTTGGGTAAGTGATATAAAGGGAGGTACCTTAGCTTTCCAAATCTTCTATATGAATAAGCCTAATAAATTACTTGGCTAACACGACCATGCATCGCATTGCATGTGCTTTGGCGAGGAAGCACACGTTTAGGGAGTTTGCCATGCGCGATCATGAGATGATGTCGCTGAGGGAGTGCAGGCGAGGGCATGCATCATTACGCATATCATTCCTGCATTAATAAGAGTACTTAGGATATGACTGTTGTATTGCTTTATCATTACTGCTTGATTGAATTGATAACATGTTAACCTTTGCCTTATAGTACCACTAAGTTGATCACTCACTCCCACTCTAGGACGGTGTTTTAAAACACCAACCAGATTCTATTTTAGATGCAGATTATGGCGAGGCTTATGTGACGGAGTCAGACTTCATGGATGAGGAGGAGGCATTCTCCTATATTCAGCTATCAGACGGGTCTCTGTAGACCTTGTCCTGATTCGACGGGATTACAGGGTTACATGGATTAGTTGGATAGTTACATTTTGATAATTTGTAAATTTTGGAACAAACACTTGTATTTATTTAGCATGGTAACATACTTATACTCTGGGGATTGATAAACATTTACATACTTTATATGTTCATCTCAGTCTTCTGCTTGCTCAATTTAAGTGACTCTGGAGTATGATATGCTGTTTTGGTGTAATCCCACTTATGTTTAATGCACTAATATGGACAACATTTAATCATCATTATCTATATTGCATAAGTGATGCATTGGAACTCGGAGTTGAGCTTTGCTGGACCCCTAATTTTTGGGGTGTTACAAGTTGGTATCAGAGCATGATTTGGATTAAACTGGACCTGGGTTATGGTAACACGATGCTCATTAACGCATTTTGACTTAGGTGGGGGTGATAAAACGTAAAAATGATCATATGAGACGAGATTCAACCATACTGAATTGACAAACGATTTCTACCTGCTCCACCAAATATGCACATATAATGTATATCCTAGGTGGGTCAACCATATCGAATGCACTTATTTGATGGTGGACTTCCTGTATAGAGCTAGGAAAGGAGACAAGCTGTTCTACCTACGTTCGTCCTACTACAGATAATCCAGATCGTATGCTTTATTAGGAGAGATGTTTCACTTCCATTTGGCCGACTTATATGCAAGATTGCTCGAGAGTTCGGCTACAGACTTAACATGGATGAGCTTGTGCCGATCCACTTCATTAATGACACTACGCTCAACAACATGGGAATTGGCCCTCGACAACTGAGTATGGGGGTGAGACAGAAAGTGAAGAGGAAGAAAGTAATGAAATAGAGGAAGAGAGTAATGAAGAAGAGGAAGGAGATGAAATAGAAGAAGGAAGTGAGGAAGAAGAGGAGGAGGCCCAAGATTCTGATGAGGGACCTCCTACTACTACACATGGGCATCGACGTGATCAGGCAACCCTAGAAGCCCACCTGACTTAGATTGAAGAGAACCATGCCGCCCTAAGACAAGAGGTCAAGGAGACCCAGGCTGAATTGAAGTATAAGCTTGAAGAGAGTCAGGCTTACATGAAGTAGAGATTTAAGATGTCCCGCACTCTGAAGGCCCTCCTGTGTTATATGCAGGATAAGGGTGCTCCTCCACCCTCACCAGATTCGAATGACTAGTCATACGATGCAGTCGTATTTTAGTTTGCTTTGTTTCTTGTTTTGTTTTGAAATAGCCCTTGTGGGCTTAGTTGGATATTAGTAGTTAGTTTTAAAGCTTTGTTAGGTTGGCTCACATGCATCTTCTGTCATGATCTATGTAAGATTGCATCTCATATATTGTGGCAATTTTGGTTAAATGAAATGCATAAAGCTTTTTTGATTTGGAATGTGTAGAATGCTTGGAAAATTTGAATGTTGTCATTTAAAAATCTTACACGGGTTGCACTCTATGTTTTATATAGGGAATGTCACCTAAGAGCACTCGGAGCACTGCATGTCTCATACTTGGCGGATCATTTTACGGGGCACCTCTCCTAAGAGATAGCCACATGGACCCTACTTTGGGCCCTAATAGTCACACCATGCCAGATTCTCAGCCAGCCACTGGCCCCATGAATGGGCCAACACCTAGTGCACCACCGGTTCCATAACAGAAGCGTGCGTCTACCTCGACTCCACACATGCCTCAGGCGGCTCCTCCTCCTGATAGGTTGGAGCAGATGATGCTCCTAATATAGTAGCAACAACAAATTTAGACCACAATTGCGAGGGCCCTTGCCCAAAAAATGAATGTGGTCCCGCCTGCACCACCTATGCAGCTTGCTTGAAATATGAATGCCAACAGTTTATTTGAGCGCTTTCAGCGCTTCCGACCTCTCACCTTCGCAGCCACTCATAGGCCCGAGGAGGCCGAATACTGGCTCGACCGCATCTCTAAGATGCTGAAGCTGTTGCACTGCACAGAGGCAGAGCAGGTAGAGTTGGTTATGTACATGTTCGAGAAGGAGGCCAGTCTCTAGTGGGATAGCATCCTACGAACAGTTGCCCCTGGATACGTATGGACGTGGGATGCATTTGATATGCATGGAAAATTCTTGTCGGTCCTTCGACCAGTCGAGTTGACCTCTAGGTCAGTGGAGTGAACAGTTTTTTCACCTATAAATAGAGCACGATTTTCAGAGTTTGATAAGTCATTTAAGCAAAATCAAGACACCACTTTGAGAGATAAGTTTGTGATATTCTTAAGCTATTTAGTGCTCATTTAATATTTTCTTTTAATTAGCTTTTTGTATTTGATTTTGAGTTATATATTCCAATCTTACTTGAAGAAGGGATTTAAGTTTTTCCCCTTTCTTGGAATCAAAATCAAATCAATCTAGCCCAAAGCGATTTAATCTAAAAATTATTTAGAACCATTTCATAAGTGAGTGTGGACATTAAACATCTACATTGAACATCTACTTCGAATTGGTTCTACTGGGCTTCATCAAAGGAGAATACCCAGATAAGTATATTTACATTTTTATAAATCTCTTTTTGGTTTTAGAGGTTGTGTCAGGAAAATCTCTGTTTTGGTTTGTCTGAGGTAAACCAGAAAATCTCAGAGTGTGGCATTTTTTAATTGTGTAAGCCCACTTGAAAGACACAATTGTGAAGGTTTTAGGTGAACCTTGAAAAACCTATTTCATAGTGAAAGCCAATATCCTGAGGGAGAGGATATTGGGAGTGGAGTAGTTGTGTGGTTGTTTTTCTAAACAGTTAGTGTACACATAAGTGAAGCACTATAATTTCTGGTGTTTTGGTGGATGGTTGATTGTGGCTTTGTGTGAATGTTGTAATTTCTCTTTAAGCCTTTGTGGAGAATGTTGTAATCTCTGTTATGCAAATGTGAGAATGCTGTAATAGCTTAGTTTATTTTCTTAACTATTTTTATTCTCTTCTGTATTGGTTTGGGATTTTGATACACAGACTGTTCTAGAAATTAGGTTGTCCTACCATAAGCCATTGGTTTTTGGTGTAAGGTTGTCCTTAGAACAACATTTGTATCAACCTTTCAATACTTATACATTTGAGGTTGCTATTCATTTCTGCTTTGTGGGATTGTTAAGTGCTATCTTTATTTATTTCTTTCTAATTCTGCATTTAATTTTTTAATTTGGCATAGTCCTATTCACCCCCCCTCCAGGACTCTTAGCTCGGCCTTTTCAGGTTCTTAGATCGACTCACCTTGTGCCAAGTGATTCTAGCTGTCAGAATCAGTACATGCAGATTGATGCTTAAACAGGGTCGTTGGGCTGTATACAACTGCTGCTAGGGGAAGCTCGAACAAGCTCACCTCTTCCGCGGTCGTAACTAGCAAGGTAAGCCCATAGCCAAGCTTAAATCAGTGATACTAGCCAAACTTTAATAATGTGTGGCTGCCACTTCAATTCAGACTTGGGATCAACCAGGCACATCCATATGGGCCAAGTTGTCTAACTAATTTAGCTAGCTGCACGTTCCGAACTCAAGATAAGGTTAGTAGGATTCCCTTATTTAAAAGTGAATCAGAAAATAATTCAAATGTATGATCATTGGTCTTGACTTGCTCAAAGCTCACAGGCCTAGCATTAAAATTTAAAGGCAACAACTAGACAATAAGAGGTTGGGTTTCCTATACCACTACGCCACCTACCTCTATAACCGAGAAGCTCCGCCAACAAGGTGATGACATTTTCCCTTAAGCTTTCCATCTTCAAGTTAGTTCAAGGATGATTTTCCGTTCAGATTACAATTAATAGCTTAGAACTTGGATCGCTTACACTAAAATATCAAATCATGTTAGTTGACTTACATTGACCCATGATTGAGAATTTTCACACCATGATTATGTGAATTAAATACTAAACTCTGCACGTTAGATTTTATTTTAATTAGCAACTCAAACTGTGTTCATATGCGATGATCATTAAACCTACATTTTGAGCTTCGCCTTAATTGTTAGTTTATGCCTTGATTTCATAGTCCTTTATGATAGTTCAAAATCTATTAATAACACATAACTACAATGTTGTACTCACACACCTCCACATATCATTGATTTGCTTGCAAGATGCTCATGGAATCAAAATCTCTACATTAAATAGGGGAATCTCCACCTATGTATGGGAGTCCACACTTAAGGTGTAACAAGATAGGTTATGAATTGACCCTCAACTTGGAGGTTATTTTAGTGGTGGATTATTTACAGGATTTACCATCCATGGGATGTTCTCGCCTACATGGCCTTGGGATGAATTATTTACCATCCTGATTCAATGTTGCCCTACTGTCTCAATTTGGTATTTATAACATACATCCTTTTATTGTACCGATTTACCTTTAAACCCAAGATTTGGTATTTGCCCTTGTGGCTTCGATAGTTCATTCCCATTCAACCATGCGGTGGTAAATCTTCCCCCTATATCGAAATTGATTGGCTACTTGTTGACGGGTTCTATTAAACATCCTAAGTTGGTAAACTCATGAGCCGGAGATGGTGGGAATAGGACACTATCCCGAGCTGTTGGCCTACACTGGGCGATGAACCCCTCGTAGTGACCTTTGAGTTTATTTAAACAGGCTGGTTGCAAATGGAATAATAACAGTTGGGCTAATCATACATTCATAACATACGGGTAATGACGGGTGGCTAATCCTGGATGCTATAGCATGTGCCGTTAGTCATGGTATCATTTTACTAGCTCCTAAACCATCGACTATTATAACGTCTCGAAAAAATCCGTATAAGGACCCGAGTACCACCTCAGGCAGAAATCACCTAGGATCAAAACCTTTAGAAAATTAGGGTTATGTTATTAAGTGTTAAACTAGAGTGCATGTGAAATTAGCACTAATCGCTTTAAATATGATCTGTAAGACCAAAAACATGCAGAATCATTGACGCTACATTACCCTGAAATCTAAAATCCATCTCAAAACCCGGTTGCTCTCGGGAGCACACCGAAACTCTTTATCGGACCTAGACCGCACGTCGAAAGTCCGATTACCCTGAAACTATACAGTTAAGACCGCATTACTGGACTTGACAATCCCCTCAAAAATCAAGTCTTAATTGTGTCTAGAACTACACAACTTGAGCCCGGAGCGAAGAGTGCGAGAAACGTGAAAATATTTAGAAATAAAAATTCAAATTTAAGTAATCTGAGTCGTGTCACTTGCGAGCCAAATATAAGGATTCAGACCGTCAGAATCTGACCCAAATATACCCTTGGATCAGGAGAAATGTCCCTCACATGTCGATGTACTTATGGCCTTGATCGAGTGACCGTGACCGTTGAACTGAAACTGGTCCGCCACGGCTGATCTGTAAATCTGATCAGGACAAAAACTCAGCCTAACCTAGATCCATGGTCAGGAAGCTTAAGTCCGACCGCACGTGGAAAAGGGCCCACCAGAAGTGCTCCGTTGGACCGGAACAACCCCTATTTGGATATAACCTAAGTATACCTTGGCCCTGGGGCCATTCCCATCAAACCTGGGCCTATATAAGGACCTTAAACACCCTCTCTCATATGCCATACGAATTTGCAAACCCTAAGGGAAAGAAGAGAGAAAAGAGAAGAAGAAAGCGAGGAAGAGAGAGAGAGAGAGAGAGTGAGAGTGAGAGATAGAGGTTGGGATCTTTCCTTGACGCTCCACGTGCTTAGCCACCACTCTTGTGTCGCTATCAGGGGATATCAATCCCGTTCTTAGGTAAGAAAATCTAACCCTAATCTATTTTAGGGTTTCAGATAGTGCAAGTTATGAAATAGCTAACCTAATTTATGCTATAGGTTGCCAATCTGCCGTAGACAAAGACTTAGCTTTAAAACTGAGTTCGTTACAAGTCTACTGACGAAAGGTGCGAACTATAAACATATAGGTTATGGTTTTCAAGGCTTTCAATGTCGGTTAATGGTTTATTACTGATGTGGGTGCAATTTCACATGCCAAATGCGATGTTTGTATCGTGTTTCTGATATATATGAACTATATTGAGTTTAGTGTATTCCATGTGTATGTAGAAAGTATTGTATATGTATGAAATTTGAACATGTGTTTGCCATGATTAATTGTCATTTGTTTGTGCTAGTTGTATGTGTAACAACTCCTTGGCGAAAGGATTTGTCCTAATATGTGCTATCACCAACATATATCATGTATGTTGGAATATGTAGTCTAAGTGTTTGTAGAAATGTCTGAATGAACAAGTGTGTAATATATTGTACTTTATATAGGCATTGAGAAGAGATTCTCAACTATCTTAACGATGTGTATGATTTCCTCCATGCAACTTACATTCTTTGACTGTTTTACTTAGACATTACTTATGTGTGAGTTCATGTTTAAGTTGAAATCCATCAAATGCTCACATGCTTGTATGAATGGAATTGTTGATTCATTACTATCCTGTTTTGCCTGTATGGTTATCTGTTATAATTGAATGTGTTTGGGACTATGAAATAGTCCAGACAATTGGTAACAGGTACTGAATAGGTGGCTGAGGTTATCTCGCCACATAGGACGTGATCGATGAATCCGAGCCGTACTTGGGATATCGGCAGTGGTTAAGCCACACGGAGTGCTTACGCACTTCACGTCGATTAACTCAACATGCGTTCATACTAATCGAGCTCGTCGAATAACCCGATTGACCCAATGTATGTTCACCATGTATGGACGCTACTGCTTGAATCTAATGTACCAAACTCACTAATGAAAACCCTTTTAAACCTTGGTACCTCGATCCGCTAAGACTCATGAGCCGGGCATGGTGGTATAGGATACCGTGGTCGAGCTGTCGGCTTACGCTGGGGTGACGAGCCTCCCCGTAGTGACCAGTGAGTAACCCAGACTCATGAGCCGAATACGGTGGTATGAGACACTGTATTTGAGCTGTCGGCCTACACTGATAAGGTGACGAGCCTTTTGTAGTGACCTCGAGCGTCCGCTAAGACTGCGTAGAGGTGACGAGCCCTTACGTAGCAACAAGAGTACACTAAGCCTGCACTGATAAGGTGACGAGCCCTTTACAGTGACCTAGAACCGTATCATCGTATGAGATTTACTAGGACTGACGACCCTAGAATGGATCATTGTTTGGGAATTGATATAAGGGAGGTACCTTAACTTCCCAATCCTGCTGTATGAAAAGGACTAATAATAACTCGGTAATCACGCTCATTACATCGCACTGCATGTGCCCCGGGTTGAAGAGCACGGTGGAAAGAAAGCATGCCGCGACCGTAAGATGGTGTCGCACGAGGGAGTGTAGGCGAGGGCATGCATCATGCTTACATTTCATCCTTGCATTAATAAGAGTATCTAGGAATGTTTGATATGTCTGCTTTATCATTACTGCTTGATTGAATTGATAACATGTTAACCTTTGCTCTATGATCCCACTGAGTTGATCACTCACTCCCACGTTCTGGGACGGTGTTCTGAACACCCACCAGACTCTGTCTTAGTTGCAGATGATGATGCGACTTAGGCAGAGCTTGATTACTATGATGATCAGGATGAGTTCTCATATATGCAATTCTCCTGGGGTTTCGCTTAGGCCATTCGGATCGACGGGGCTACAGGGTTTATTTTTGTAGTTGAACTATTTTGAACTATTACATGTATATGATGACTCAGTGATGTATTCATACTCTGAAGACTGATCGTGATCTTTTTGGTTCATACACGTTTATATACATTTTACAGTCTTCTGCTTGCGTTATATGAATTGATCTAGAGTATGAATTACTATTTTGGTATAATTCCACTTATGATTAATGCACTAACAGAGACAACATTTAATCATCATTATTTATGTTGCATAAGTGATGCGTTGGAACTCGTGGATTGAGTTTATGCTCGACCCCCGATTTTCAGGGAATTACAAGTTAGTATCAGAGCATAATTTGGATTAAACCGAACCTGGGTTATGGTCACACGATGTACGCTAATGCTTTGCAACATAGTTGGGTGTGAGAGAAATCTAGAAACAAGCCTAGGATTCCCCGATTTCACCAATTGGCAAAGTTCACCGAAATCGATCGCCGAGATCGGGTATGTACACATCCGTGATCGCTTGAGTCGACCCCGGATCATCCCCAGACCATCAATCGATGAGTTTAGACCGTGATTTACCCAATCCCAGCCTTCAACAATCGAGAAAAGACGAGGTTACATCAGAAAGTGTTCGAAATGACCTGAAACGAGTCAAACGGGGTCGGGGGCCAAACGACACACTTTCAGGGGGACCTAGGGTGGGACGCACATCTTTTTGGGACCCAAGGGGTAGGAGGACCTCGCCCAAAGGGTGAGCCCTCGCCGGAAAGTCTAGTGGCCGGTGAGGACCTCACCGGTTTGGAGAGGCCTCGTCGCCAAATGGGCCTGGCTGGGCGGGCCGGCAGGGACCGATCGGTCCTGGGTGTAGTGGGGCCCACACACGCATGTGGGGTCAGTTATAACCCCTTCTATACCACCTCTCCTTCATAAACCACCACCCCAAGCTTTCCTTTCCTCCAAAAATTTTAGAGTTTTCACTCAAATCCCTCCTTCAAGCACTCCCTTTCTCATTTTCGTGCAACCCTTGCACCACCCCTTCAAAAACCCTCTACCACCACTACCAACCCCTTTCCATTCTCTCATTTGTGCTCTTAAACCCTCCATTTGAGTCTCAAATTCGTGTAATCTCACTAACCTACTTAGTTTCATCATTTTCCCTCTTTATTTCCCTTTCATTTGAGCCTACGCATCCCCCTTTTGTAGTTCAAGATTTCAAAACCCAACAATCCCTCTTCTAATCTTCCCAATTCCTTCAACTTTCTTCATTCCTTCTCTTTTTGGAGCACACAACTACCATTGTGTGCTTCAACAATCTTGTGAGCCCATAATCCATCTTATACCCACTTTTCCTTTTAGTTCAATGGCTCTTTTTGAGCTTGTGGTGACTATTTTCTCACTTTCCGCCCTTCTCTCTCTCATGGGAAAGAAAAGAGCTCCTGTGGAAGAAGCTGGGCCTAGTCGCCGTACTCTCTTGAGGAGGCCGAGAGGTGCCGCCGCAAGTATGAGCGTCACTCGGGAGTTTCAGATTAAACGGGATCTTGATCCCCAGGCTCCCGTTGGAAGGACTCTGTTGGCGGAGTTGTCGCATGAAGTTTATGAGGGCCGTAGAGTCCTTTTTGAAGCTCATGTGGATGCAAGGCTATTTGGGGAATATGAAAAGGCCAAGCTATATCTCCTAGAGGGGGGAGGTGAATAGGACAATGCCAAATAAAACTTATAACAGCAGAATTAAAAAGAAAATGATAGCCAAAGTAAATCACAATGCAGGAAAGAAAAATAACCTCAAAATTCAGATCTTGAGAGGTTGATACAAATGTTATTCTAAGGACAACCTTACACCAAAAACCAGAGTTTATGGTAGGACAACCTTATTTCTAGAAAGGTCTTTGTATCAAATCTCAAATCGAAGAGGAATACAGAATTAAATACAAACTGAATTGAAATAAAATGTAATAAAAAATGTATTGTTCTAGGGACAGCCATACACCATAAAAATGGCAGGGCAACCTTGCTGGAACAACTTTCAAAAGAAATTAAATATCAAGCTGATAAAGGAATAACAGAAAATAAATTCTAAACTATTACAACATTCTCACAATGCTTGAATTAAATGATTACAACATTCACCACCATACATACATCCCACAAAAAATAATAATTAAAGATTAGAAGAATAAATCAATCAACCACAACACAAGGGTTTATAGTGGTTCGCTTGTGTGTTCATCAACTATTAAACAACAGCCACACAAAATGCTACTCCACTCCTAATATCCTCACACAGGGGATATTAGTGTTCATTAAAAATAGGTTTTCCCAGGTTCACCCAAAACCTTTACAATTGTGTCTTTGTATGTGGGCTTACACAATTAAAAAAACCCCCACTTCTGAGTTTTCCTGGCTCTCCTCAGATAACCAATACAACAAGATTTTTCTGGCAAATCTTGAAAGAAACCAAAACAAAAAGGAATTTACAATTAAATGTAAAATACCTGATTATCTCCTTCATTGTAGCAGCCCGGTAGAACCAAATCAGAGTAGATGATTGAATGTCCAAGTTCAATGTCCAGTACTCAATTACAATGGTTCTAATTCTAATAGATTTTAAATTAAATCGAAATAGGGCTTGCCTTAATTGATTTTGATTCCAAAGAAAGGGAATAATAATTCCTCTTATCAAATCAGATTGGAATAGCAGAAACAAAATCAATTAAAATAAAGCTAAGGAAAGAGAATATTAAATAAGCACACTTAGCTTAGATAGAGCACAGAATTATCTCTCAGAAGTTTGACGAATGCTTGAATAGATTAATTAATTCGATGATTTCTTCTGAGATTCGTGCACTATTTATAGGTGAGAAGATCGTGTCTTCGACTGGTCTAGGGAGCTCTTCAACTAGTCGAAGCAATAACAGATATTTGAAAGATCCAGTGGGATAAGCTCTAACCGTTCTACGACTGGTCGAATATCACCTTCGACTGGTCGTAGGTCACCTACGACTGGTCGTAGGTTCCCTTCGACTGGTCGAAGAAACTATTAACCATCACTGGAATTCGAGTCGAAGATGTTCGACTGGTCGAAGATGCAGTCGACACTGTTCCTACGACTGGTCGAACAAATTCCTGGACTAGTCGAAGCCTAACAGATTTTATCCGGAATTTGTAACAAACTCACGACTGATCGAGGAATTTCTTAGACTGGTCGAAGCAAGTTTAGGACTAGTCGAAGAAGACCTAGGACTAGTCGAAGAACAGACCAATCACATGTAAAATAAACATTCGGTTTATGTATCCGAAATGACCTACTTCTAAGGTCAACCTATGGTCAGTCAAACCTCAACTATGAAGTATGGACATTGAAACATTAGGAACAAGTGACCTTGACGAATGAGCCTTGAAGTCTTGATTGAGATTAATCTTGAAATCTTGATGAAGCTCAATCTTGAAAGGGTCTAGAGTTCTTTACCAACTACCTTGTACTTTTTAGCTTGAGTCTTGTCTTGTGAGCAGTTCTTGCATTCAAGATTGATCCTTGTACTTGTGAGCTTTGCTTGATGTGAGCTTAGCTTGTTCATGAATGTTGATCCTTGAGAGAGCTTCACTTATGCAAGTTATATATAACATAACAGTGATTTTGACACCACAAATTTGACAACAGGCAGGGATATAAACTATAACACTTACAGAATACCTCTTGCTCGAGTGCCTGGAAGAGACTGGGTGGGGTCTGCTATTTGAGGGCGAGTATCGCGCAAATGTGGGTACCGTCCGAACTTTCTATGCCCACATTCGAGAGCCTATGCTAGAGCTCTTGCAGTTCAAGATCCCTTGTTGAAGAGATCGGGAAGCCACCATCGATGTTGGTTTAGTATCTCGGCTTATGAATGTGCCTCTTGGCGAGGTACATGCAACTGAGAAGAATCTGAGGAGTGTACGTTAAAGAGATCGCCACACACGGGCCCTTTGTGGCCAACTGGTTCAGTGGCAATCCAATAATAGCCTTCTAGTGACCCATATATCTGGCAACTTCTGTCTGCTTCACCATATCTTCATGTTCAACGTCTACCCCAGGTGGAGAAATCGCAGCGAGTGCATGCGCCTGATGGTAGATTTTCTATATCAAGTGGGGTAGAGAGAGAAGCTGTGTGTGCCCACTTATGTTCTGTGACAAATAGTTCTCACCACACGCTCTAACAGAAGCTCGGATTCGCTCCCATTCGGCCGACTCATATGCAAAATTGCACATGAGTTTGGCTACAGGCTTGGGGTGGAAAAGCTGGTGCCAATCCATTACATCAATGAAGCGACTCTCAATCAGATGGGAATCGGGCCATAACAACGATAAGCCTGACTTGATGAGAGTGAGGATGAGACAGAGAGCGAAGAGGAAGTGAGTGAGGAAGAAGAGGGAGCTAAAATAGAAGAAGAACAGAGCGAAGAAGAAGAGGAGGCCCAGGATACGGATGAGAACTCCCCTCCTGCGGAACCGGAGCATGGCACTACTCAAGCTCACTTAGCTCAACTTGAAGAAGGTCAGGCTGTCCTATGACAGGATATAATGGATCTTTGGGGCCTTGTGAAACATAAGTTTAAGAAGGTGACTCACACTTTGAAGTCCATCCTGTGCTGCCTGCAGGATAAGGGTGCACCTCCTCCGTCACCAGACTCGGATGCCTAGTCATCCAAGTCATTGCCCTGTAGCTTATTTTGTTGCTGTCTTAGAATGTTTGTGTTTCAATGATTAAGAGCTTAGTAGCATCATGGGTAGATAGTATGTTCGTGGCTGGCAGTTGTTCTACGTTGGTAGTCTTGCTTTGAAATAGCTTTCATGCATTTCCTGTCATGATTCATGTACTGTGTATTTCATGTATTGTGACAATTTTGGAAAAATAAAATGCATGCGGTTTCTTTTGCTAAGAAGTTGTGTGGAATACTTAAAAGATTGTGTATTACTATGCTACATCTTATGTAAGTGAACCCTATTTCATATAGGGAATGCCACCTAAGGTCACGCGGAGCGTGGCACGCCTCACACTTATTGATTCGATGGACCAGGCACCCCCTAGAGTGATGGTCGTACGGACCCTGGTTTGGGCCCGGTTCGTGAGACTATACCTAAGCCTCAGCCTTCTACTGGTCCTACGGTTAGGCCGCCACCTTACACACCACCGATCTATGAGCAAAATCGCGCGTCTTCTTCAACGCAGCATGAGCCTTAGTCGGCCCCACCTACTGATAGGTTGGAGCAGTTGATGATGATGATGCACTAGCAGCACCGGCAGCTCTTGACCACGATTGCCAGGGCCCTAGCTCAAGGTGGAAGTGTGACTCCACCTTCACCATCTGTACGCCTTACTGAGACTGTAGGGCCTTCCACTCAGGATGAGGGTGTGCCTTCACCTACACCTGCTGTATACCTTATGGGGAACTTGGGTATGAGTGGCCTCCTCGAGCATTCCAACGCTTGCGGCCTCCTACATTTGTGGGTTCTTACAGACCCGAGGAGGCCGAATATTGGCTAGACAGCATCTCAAAGATGCTGAGGATGCTAAATTGTACAGAGCCGGAGCAGGTTGAGTTGGCCACCTTTATGTTTGAAAAGGAGGCCAACTTGTGGTGGGATAGTGTCTTGCGGACCGTTGCAGTTGACTATGTATGGACGTGGGTAGCTTTTGAGTTCCACTTCCATGAGAAGTACTATCCCCGGACGTACCGACACGAGTAGGAGAATGAGTTCTTGCACCTCAGAAAGGGAGGCATGTCAGTGACAGAGTATGAGCACCAGTTTACGGAGTTGGGCAGGTACGTCCCTACAGTACTTGCTGACGCGCAGATGCGGATGCGGCATTTTTCAGAGGGCCTGCGACTTGATATTCGCTCGAAGATGTGCTGTGCTAACATATCCTCTTATGCTGAGTTAATACACATGTCTATGCGGGCGGAGCAGGATGGGGATCGATTGTCACGTTCTCGTGGGCCTATGATCCCTAGGCCACTACCAGATATGCCGAGCAGGCCATTCCTTGGTAAGAGATCCCGTACCGACTCCCCTCCCAGGATCACTGCGCCACCAGTTCCGATGAGGCGACCTGGTGTGACATACACGTACTGTGGGAAACCAGGTCATGCGGCGGAGAGCTGTTTTGCATGCATGAGAGATAGTGGGTTTTCACCGCCACAGAGAATCGACCGCCCTCGCCCTCAGGCTCTATCGGCTCCACCTCTACGGACAGCACCTGCACATCCTTCTTTCAAGCCCCCTGTACCTCGATTTAGGCCACCTCAGCGACCTATGGTGCTTCAGCCCAACCGAGCTTAGCAGGCACGCGTTCATGCACTTACAGTAGAAGCGCCTGACTCTACAGCTACCATACCTTTGGCCTTCGAGCTCACTGCCCATATTGAAGGTACCCCTATATTTCTATTAGTGGATACGGGATCCACTATATCTGTGATATCATGTTCTGCAGTCTAGCGCTTGGGGCTGAAGACGACTCCGATGGTTGGGGTGCGAGTTATCGCAGCACCAGGGACCTTTACAGATGCCACCAAATTGTGTGCGGGTTGTTTGATAGATTTAGGGAGCAGGACAATATGCATTGACTTGATTATCACCACACTATACCATTTCGACGTCATCCTCGGTATGGATTGGTTGATTGAAGTGAGAGCCGAGATTGACAGCGAGACCCGTCTAGTGATAGCGTACGGACCTGATGTCATGCCCCGAACTCGGAAATCGGGCTCACAAAATTCCCGATCGCCGAATCCGGCGCCGACAGCCTCCGTAGAACCCCGTTCTCGGATCCCGATACCCATTCACCAGGTTCCGATCCTGGGATACTACAAGGAGGGTTTCAAATCATCAGTCTGATTCATAATGAGCATAACAAAAGCATAACCCACAAACAATAACCACAAGAACACCACCACAAAATCCACTATGATCAAAAACTTTTGAGTACAATGCGGTAGAAAGGGGAAATACAATGCAACAAAAGAAACAAAACTCCAGAAGCTCGGCTGCACGCTCCAACTATGGCCAGACTATGGCTGCTCCAAGATCTCTCGCACGCATCAATCGTGCATAAGCTTATAGAAAGCTTAGAGGGTGGTGTAAGTATGTGCGCAATATAAACGTGCTCAAAATGCAAGGTCGAGTGATGCGGAATCATGATGATGAGCACGTGAATGCAATCAGCTATCAAGGCTATGTGGTGCAAGAAATGAATGCTATCGGCCATACACCCATGCGATACGAGATGCAACTCAAGCATGCCAATCCTCATCATGTATCGGTACAATTCTCATAATCATCAGGGTTCAATACACTCCAAATGGCACTGCGTTCTCCTAGCCGCACGATCCAAGTGAGCGTAAGAAACCTCACTATCCACGACCAATAGTCGCCAATACCTATCCAGCACGTCGATAGCGGACCCATTCGCGAGCTGGTCAAACTCGGCCTAGTATTGCCCCCTACCCTCGGGCGAGTAAGGCCACACCCCTTTCCAACCGACCACGACACGGTGGGAGACGCGGCCTCCGGTATTCGGCCCTCATGCGCTCGTATATCCACTCGGTCTCGACGTTGGAGTCATCCTCGGTACCATCGGGTTTAGGAATTTTCACCGGGGACATCTATGGCGCCCGTATGCTGAACCAAACATTTTCGGTATCAATCCACCACCCACGATGTGTCTGTGGAGGCTATGGCCCGGATGTCGCTAGGGCATACAATAATTACAATCACACAATGCAAGTGCATGAGTCACACTACCGTCATGCAATAGTCTGCGTAACCCATGCGCTCATACAGGGCAACTCCGCCTATCGATCTATCCGAAGGCATATGCTATGATCAATCACTCCTCATACATCATACATATGATGCGTATGATAATAAATCATGGATCTATACTAAACATGCATATAGGGATGGGCTCTGCGTATCACGGAAATGGGCCAGACGGCCTGCAGAGTATAAGTATGGACCTATCAGTGGCCTTAAGGAGTGTGACAATGCGGACATTTAACCAACATTATCCTTACAATGTGGACGTCAAACCAACATTGTTCCCAAGGCATAGCCCGCCATAAAGTACCATTACACAAACCATAGGAAATCACACATTGCAATGGACCAATATACATCTCATTGGGCCTCGACCCAAAGTTCTCAGATACATCAAATGGGCCATCTCATATGGGCCTTATATAAATCAAGTGGGCCGCATTAGTGGGCCTTATGTACATTGCAATGGGCCATAACCCATGGGCCTTTAAATACGTTAAATGGGTCGAATCACATGGGCCTTATGTATATACCAAGGTGGGCCTCAATAATGGCCACAAATACACATCCAGGTGGGCCTCAACAACGGCCACAAGTACACATTAAGTGGGCCTCAACAACGGCCATATGGTTGAACAACTTGGATGCAACACATGCATCATGGTGGGGCCCATAGAGGCCCACCATCATATATATATATATTATATATAATATTAATATATGTAAATATATACAATATTATATATAATAATAACATAATATTATATATATATACATATATATATATATATAAATATGTATGTATGTATATCCACACACACTCACACACGTGCACACACACCCACATGCATACACACGTGCACACACACCCACATGCATACACACGTGCACACACGTGCACACTCACGTGCAGCAGGGAGGGGGTCCCACCGTCCAGGAGGACGGTGCGGACGAACACATACATCAAGTAGGCCCCACCGTCCGTCTGGACGGTGGGCATGTAACACATGCATCACTGTGGGTCCCATGTGAGGCCCACCATAGCGTTTATCTTCCATCCGATCCGTTCATAAGGTCACACGGGCCAGGGTGAAGGGGAACAACAAATTTCAACTTGATCTGGAACTTCTGTGGACCCAGAAAGGGTTTCAATGGTAGAGTTCAATTCACACTGTTTCTTGTGATGTGGGCCGCCCGAGCGTTGGATTGGCCTGATTTTTAGAGGGGGGTCCACGTCAGATAGTGGCCCACCAAATGGGCGGTGTGGATACAAAATATACATCATGGTGGGGTCCACAGCTGGGGCCGTGAGCCCCAGCTCGTCCGTCCACGCGGCAGCGGCGGACGCTGCTGCTGCTGCCCCTTTTTTTTTTTTTTTTTGAACATTTACTTTTCTGTAGAATTTCCTAGGTGGGACCCTCATCAGTGAATTCCAGCCCACCCATTATGTGAGTCCCACTTGTCTGACCGTCCAGACCAAGTTTCACCCACATCCAAAACCCGGGTAGGCCCCACCAAGTGATTTTCTATGTTTTGGCATGTCATCACATAACTTTAAATGGTGTGGCCTACCTGAGATCCATATAAGGCTGATATTTGGGGTGGACGTCTATTTTGTGGGAACCCATCCAATGCATGGAGTGGATGTTCGAAACATACCACAGTGGGGCCCACGGCTGGAGCCGTGCGACAGCCTCGTCCGTCCGTGCATCAGCCGCAGGCGCTGCCTGCGGTCGCCCTGCAGTAGCGTCAGCGCTGCTCCTTCCTTTTTTTTTGTTTTTATGATTTTCCACGGTTTTTAGTAGATGGGGCCCGCGTCAACAAGATCCACTCCAGCCATTGGTCCATGTGGTTCGATACAAACCCATAGAGTCCAATATTGAGTTATTTCAGATATGCAGAAGCATCAGGGAGTAATTCGAAGGTAGGATTGCTGTTTCTTATGGTATGGCCCGTTTAATTTTCAGATTGGTCCCAAATTTTGTCTCAACGGTTAAAATGATCTGGGCAACGGGATAGACAGCTTAGATTATATGCATACATTAAGGTGGGGCCTGCATGAGTGGCCCCCATTTCTTTCTCTCTCTCTCTTTTTTTTTTTTAAAAGCAGTGCCAGTTAGCACTTTACGTTGCCAACGTCCAGCGTCCCTGGACGCTGGACGAATTACATAATCACTTCATTGTGGTGGGCCCCACGTGGACGTGCCCACCAATATAAATAAATATAGATATATATAATATATACCTTATATTATATATGTATATAAATACATATTATATTATATATTATATACATATATTATATAAAATATAACATATATGTATATATATATATATAAAGATGTATCGGGCCCATCCAAACAGTGGATGGTGCGGATCATCACCTATAATAGAGTGGGCCACACCGTCTGATGTAGATGGACGGGGGAGATGTAACACATATTGGTGGGATCCACACCATTACAAAGAAAGAAAGAGAGAGAGATAGAGAGAGAGATACACGGTGAGATAGAGGAACCCCGCCACTATGGGCCCTCTTGATTAAATCACATACATCTAAATGGGTCCCACCAGCAAGTGGGCCCTAAAATTTAAATTAATGGAAAATCACCCACCTTATCTTCCTTCTCCTTGCTCCCTTGGACTCCTTAGCTCCTTACCTTCACTTTTAATGGAGGTTGATGAAAGATGAAGGGTTGAGATTGGAGATGAGAGGGTGGGCCACACTTGAAGTTGAGAGAGTGTGTTGGATGTGTGAAATTTCTCATGGGATTTGGAAAAATTGCTAGAGAATGAGAGGGAGAGATAGAAATAATGGGTGGAGGGATGGGTGGAGTGATGGTTGTAAGAAAGGAGTGATGAGAGGTATGGTTTAGTTTGAAATTGGTGGAGAAGAGAGATGGTTGTGGTTGAAAATGAGAAAAAGAGGAATGGTGAGGTGGAAAGATGGTGGACTTTTGGAAAAAGAGGGAATGGGTGAAGTACTTTGAGGTATGGTTGCATTTATGGTTAATTAGTGGGACTAATTGTGTAGAGATTCCCTCGAAATCCGCAACGCGCGGTGTTTCTTCGGAATAAACGCTGATCAGCATCTTCTTGCCTGGGTATCGGTTCGGTGCGCAAGTCACGGCGTTGGAACCGCGGCGACGACGCGGTCGCTATGATACAACTTTCGGATCAAGCTGATGTCGGTGTGCGGGACCTGGCTTAGGATCGTGCGCAAATACCGAATACGGTGCGAAGGTTGCCGAAATTTGACCGGAAGGACCGCGGAAGCTAACGGAATAGTACGGATTAGGACACGGGTCTTACACCTGAGGGTTTCGCTTAGGCCATCTGGATCGACGGGGCTACAGGGTTTATTTTTGTAGTTGAACTATTTTGAACTATTACATGTATATGATGACTCAGTGATGTATTCATACTCTGGAGACCGATCGTAATCTTTTTGGTTCATACATGATTATATACATTTTTCAGTCTTCCGCTTGCGTTATATGAATTGATCTAGAGTATGAATTACTGTTTTGGTATAATCCTACTCATGATTAATGCACTAACACAGAAAACATTTAATCATCATTATTTATGTTGCATAAGTGATGCATTGGAACTCATGGATTGAGTTTATGCTCGACCCCCAATTTTCAGGGCGTTACAACTATCGACCCACTTTCAGTGAATTTGACACTAGCATGTACTATGTACTTTCACTGGTGACCCACCACACGCATGGGTTTCACCCAAAAGCTAATTGGATGAGCATCCCCAGTTGATGTGCACTCATACATCCATGCATTAAATAAGACTGCATTTTGTATTATTTTGTATGCCTTATTATGTTTTAAACTATACTTGTCTAAGGCGGTAGTGTGTAATCTTGAGGGGAATTCACATTGAGCTAGCCACTCCTTCATCCAATGTTCAACTGTACAGAGAATATAGGTTTAGACGGGGATGAGTACGGTGCAGGCCCCGATGTTTTGGCAGTAGGATTGGAGGAGGGCTACTACGAGGAAGAGTCGCATCAGGAGGGAGCGGAATATTATGGACTAATTCAATAGATGCAGTATTTCCTTTTTTTTGTCTTGGCACACTTGAACTTATAAATTTTGTAGTTAAGGTCCCCATCTGAGTGGACCAGAATCTTAATATTTAATTATATGATGTTATCTATACTTGTTTATGCTATTGCACTCTGATTTTGACATACTGCCATTTACCTGATTTATTAAACACTCGGGTTTTTGGGAAATGAGTTCTATACTCGGGTTCTGGAAATCGAGGCGTGACATCCTCTACCTTTGAAATCCAAATAGAAACGATCCAAGAGGATTCACTTCAGAGTTATACAGACTATCTTGCAGGCATTAGAAAACTATTGGAAGCGCTTGAATCATGCCTTGATAAGATAGTGGAGGATAGTTTATCCCAACCTCAACCCAATCCAGAAACACAATGCGAGGAAAGTGATCCTAACTTACTTGTGGAGAATATTGAAATTGAAAATGAGGAGTTGGATTGTGTTGATGAGTATATGGTTTAATTTGCCGAAGAGGCGATCTCGATGACTGTCCAAAGGAATGATCAAGAGACATGGGTATCTTTCAAATATAATGATACTGACACACTTCACCCACATGACACACTTGGCTTCAATGATCTATTAACCTAAATTAATCTTGACCTTCTAATTTTAACCATTGATCGACGTACTTAATTAGTCTGATATGACCGTCAATCTACAAGATCAACTGGTCCAATCTCAACCGTTGGTTTAGACATATCAAATCCAACTGTTCATTAACTAATAAATCCAAACCATACATTTAACATCCATCCAATGATACAACCATCAAATCATTCATATGCTGAAATCATCGGAATACTTGTCCATCCATCTAAACTGACCGTCCATCTCGCTTGTCATGTGGCCACTTACAATTCTACCCGTCCATCTCACCACCATTCCACAAGTACATACCAAAGTCCATCCCCTGATCACACATGAACTCATCTAACCATCCATTTATCAATCCATATATCCATACATCCATCCGTCCATCTATGTATACATTGATCCGTCCATCCATCTACATCATCTATTTACGCACCATTGAATACATCACAATCATATGTTAATTCATGCATCAAATATATACACCCATTTTATGCATTCACACACTTATCACATGTGTGGCATGCACACACATTTGGCACACTCATGCGGCACACATAAGATGCATGGTACACGTGCGGAATGCACACACATATAGCACACGTGCATTTAATGCAAGAAAAATAAGAAGCATGAAACACATGTTTTAAATGAAAATTAAAAAAAGAAAATAAAAATGGTAAGAGATTAAAGGCTCTTTCACACATGCTCCAATTGTGAAAGGAGCTTATAAAAGGGGATGCATGAGAGAGAGATGCATGGTGAAAACATGAAGTGGAGTGTGAGAAGAGTGAGGAGAGAGAGAGAAGAGAGAAAAAAAGGTATTGCTGGTCATTGATGTGAAGTGATGAAGTGAAGAGAGAGAAAAAAAGTATAGCTAGTCATTCACGTTGGAAAGAGAGGGAGAGAGAGCAAAGAGAGAAACCGGAAGAAAGAAAAGGAGGAAAGAGAAAAATGAAGAGAGAGACAAAAATTATTTTTTTCTTTTTATAAAACGGTGAGTTTCTCTCTCACTTGATGTTGATGAAAACTTTATACAATTTAATTTAATTAATTTTATTTTTTAATTCATTTGTACTTATAATACAAAATTGCCATCTTAGATGTTCTTTTTAATTTGATGTAATTACTTACCCTGCTTCTAAAATGTTGCTTAAATTTTTATTTTTTTTAGTTGTCATTGTTTTAATATGCTTTAATTGAAGTTTTATAGTCTTATTGTTAATCTTATCTTTAAAAAAAAATTCATTTATTTGCATTTAGATTTTGTTTTGTTAAAATTTATTACAAAATCTTGAGTTTATATATATATATTTATAGATTCTTAAATCATATAAATCATGTTGCATGTTTATTTTTATACATTGTATTTTAACCAAGATCTAATAGATTACATTGAATGTTTATTTTATTTTTTTACGTAAAATTTTAATTATCTACGTACAATTTACATTGATTAAAAATTTTATTTTTAGTTTGATAAATCATGTACATCAAGTATTATGGATTGATCGAAGAATAGTAGTCATTGAAGATTTTTAGAAATATTTGATTTATGCTATATTAAAATCATGCATCATTAAAATAGTTATGAAACACTAGAAAATAGGTGAGGCGATCAAGTCCTCTGGGTTGAAAATCCCTAAAGCGTAAATAGGTGGGGCGATCAAGACCCCTAGGTTAAAAGTCCCAGAAACCCAACTTGTACCTCTTGGAACCTCTATTGTACCTTTTGAGTGGGTGAGCATGTTAGGATTGCAAAAGGTTCCCACTGTCAGGTTCAGTAGGGTAGTAGTCTGACCAGCTAACGTACAAATGGGTCCCTCACCAAGTGCCCTTTAGATGGGTGAGCATGTTACGCAAGAGGTTCCCATTTCCAGGCTAGGTGTTGTATTGGCGTGGGTGTTAGCAAACTGGTATAAACTGGCCCTGGTGTTAAAAATAATAAATCGCACTTGTTATTATGAAGTATAACAGTTGTTGATTTCATTCATTCATTTTTCTTTGAATTGACATTGAAAATTTTTATTTATTAATATCATCATTTGTTGCTTTACCTAGATAGGTATTATATCTTTTAGTACATTTTATTCAGATTATATGAAGTTATTTTTGAAACCTGTGTTGAGATTACTCACTAGGCTTTGCAGCTTAGCCTGTTGGGATTTTAAAATTTCAGGATCAAGATCTCGTGGGGGCGCTTAAAGAGATTTTCTTTTATTTATTTTATTTCTTTAGCATTTTCTAAATAAGTGTAATAAACATTAAGTATAGTATAATGATACATAGATGACATGAGTTTGGTGATAATCTTGAATAGTGAGAACATGAACATTTTATTCTTCTTTAAATAAATGTTTGATTATTCAATTTTTAGATTGTTATATTTTATGAATGAGATCATTTTGCCAATATATGCATGGATTATGAAATGAAAATATATAAAACATAAATCATGCCTTTGGATACAGAATCGGGGTCAGATATACACAGGTACCTGATTTCGGGGTGTGACAAATGAGGAGGAAGAGGCTAGTTTATTCGAGCCTCAACCCAACCTAGAAAGAGAAGGTGAGGAAAGTGATTCCATCCCACTTGTGAACTGCACTGAATTGGAAGATGATGAGGAATGGGATAATATTCATAGGTTTACAGCCTAAATTTCCCTGGAATATATCTCAAGTTTGGTCCAGGTCAATGATTAAGAAGTATAGGAAGTTCTCGACCATAACGATTTACTCCACCCATCTGACATGTCTTATTTAAATGTGGAGGATGAGCCCCTTTCAATCGACCCTTCCAACTTGTGTGAGGCATGTTTAGACCACTCCCTTGATTTAAATGATAATATGGTTAGGGAGATGGGCGAGTTGCTCGATAGGAATTTGGAATTTGAAACCACCTAGTGGAGGCCATCATCTGAGTTGTCAACCCTTGATGATACAATGCCTTTACTGAGTAGTACCAATGAACAGAGTCTTTACATCAATTCTTCGCTTGCTGATCCTTAATCTACCTATGTAGGGCAAGGCAAGATACTTCCGGTGATGATTTATTATCACCAACATAGAGTAAGAGAACATGCTTCTATCCACTTTCAAAGACCATGGAATCCTTGGACAGATCATCACAGACTTCAATATGGAGAACGAGCCCTTCTCAACTGACTCTCTCAACTCTTTGAAAGAATGTTTGGCACACTTTGCATATTCAAATGATCTTATGATACAAGATCTAGTGAATGTCTTGTGAGATAATACCTCGATAGTTGATACTGACTAAGAGAATCAATTTTTTGAAATCTCTCCTTCCGCAGATCTTGAATGTTTACCATCAAAGGAGGAGGAGCTGATGATTAAACTAAAGTTTGAAACTTCAGAATGTGTTAAGACTACACCACCTACTGAAATTTTTTCTGAATTTCATCTACTGGTAGTCTCTGATTCACCATGTTATGCTAACATTAAAACTTTTTCTATCACAGGTGAATCATATATACTTTGGACACCTCAGGAGATAAAAAAACTTTATGTTGAGGTCCATAAATTTCTCTGGACATTCATGCTCTAGGGCATCCAAGCCTATTGCAAAAAGGGCTTTTGGATGATCTTATTGAGAAACCTACTGAGAAATTTATCAAGATATTGGCCGAAGGAGGAACCTTGCTGAATGATTGAGTAGATTTCCCTTGCTTTCCTAGTTTATGATTAAAATTTATTGCTTTAATAGGATTAGGGTAGTTTGCTTTCGGTTTGTCTAGTCTTTGTGCTTACCCATCTTCACACTGAGATCCTTGGAATAACGTAGATTCTACTTCTTCAAGTACTACCTCTGCCTCACTTCTCCTTTCCTTTCATTGTCTCATATGCATTACATGTTCATATCTTTTACATTGAGGACAACGTAGATTTTAGGTTGGGGGTGTGGATTAGGTAAACTAATTAGCATTCTCTTAGTTTTGAGCAAAAAATTGTGGAAAATTTTCAATTTTTTAAGATAAAACCTATTTGAAAATTGATAATTTGTGTATTTATGGATGCTTTGATTTTTTTTTTTTATATGATAGGATAGGAAGCGAATTTTGAATTGTTGGAGTTGATCAACTAAGTAGCCTATCACTTACGGTTCTTACACTCAATTAATTAAGAGGAAGTTTGAATATCATGATTGATTCAAATCATGAAGACACGTTCAATTTTCTTTCTGTGAGTTATGCTAGAATTTTTAATTGTTAGCATGTAAATCATTGAAAGATGCTGGGAATTGAATCTGGAGAATTTTATCCACCTTAAAAGATGAAAAAACCGGTTAAAAAATAGGAGATCGACAAAAAGGTCATGAATGATGAAAAAGAATGAAAAGATGAAGAATGACAATGTCTCTGAAAAGAATGTAAAGTTTGAAAAAGAATGAATAAGAGTGATCGTTGATATAAAATCAAAAACTGGGAAAAGAAGAAAAGGGGATATGTTCGAAATCAGTTCTTGAGTTTTCAACTAACCTTGATATGATGAACATGGCTAACATTTTGAAATGATAATATGCTTATGGGAAGTAAGTTGATATTCACTAAGCACATTGAAAAAACTTGATATATGAACTTATGATCTTAAATAATTGAGAAAGAACTTATTTGATTGATTGCTTATGTGATTCGTCTTTAGGTTTTCAAAACCTCACTTTCTCATCTTGACTCCCCTCATTCATACTTGATTGTACAAAAGATTGTTTTCTAAAAAAGATTTAGAACTTTGAAGATGGAAGATTATTTCACACATGTTTTGCTTGGGGCTAGTAAAATGCTAGTTGGGGAGTGTGTTGAGTGTCAAATATTGCATATTCTCCCCTATTTGTATCTTGGTTTTATGAACATGATAATGCTTAAGGTCTATTTTATACATGTTTTTGTTGCAAGGTGAATCTGAGAGTTTGAATTGAAAAGAATGCTAAAAGCATGGAATTAATACTCAAGAATCACCAAGCCAAAGATAATATCTTAGAAGACCAAGAATAAAGAATTCACATGCTAAAGATCCAAGAACACCAAGTGAGGAATGAAGAGAATCGAAGTTTTGAAGTGAATTTCTGTGATCCTCGACTAGTCTAAGCTTCGACCAGTCCTGGCTCCTGCTCGACTAGCCTAGGGATCCTCGACTCGAACTCTAGCAATATTATCCTCTAAATTCCTGTCATCCTCGACTAGTCGAAGGTGACCCTCGACTAGTCGAAGGTTATCCTCGACTAGTCGAGGGTTACACAGATTTTGCGCAGACTGCGTAAATTTGAGGCGGTTTTCAAATTTTTCTAACTCGGTGCAAAAGTTGGAGTTTCACAACTATAAATAGGAGTCTCTAAGATGTTCCTTGGCATCTTATAAGGTTTAAGGAGTGGATCAAAAGCATGGAGAGCTGCCACCAAGAGTCTTTCTTCTTCTTCATCAGTTGTTTTTATGCTTTTCTTAAGAGATTGTAATTCAATCATGTCTATGGTTGGCTAAACCTCTTAGCTAGGGCTAATAGGTGAAGCTTGTAGCGTGATTGGGATGTTTGCTTTGCTTTGATTCATGTTTTTATTGGACCTTATGGATTGTAGTTCTTTATTAAAGAATATTTTTAGTTTTTAATGGTTTGTTGTGACAAATTACAATAGATCTGTAATTGCTTTGAATATCTTCTTTTTCTAATTTGAGATTGTGAAATTAGTAAGTCTCGTTGTTCACCATCGTCCCTTGGACATAGTTGGGTGATGAAATCCTTCCTAATCTTCACAATTCTCCTATGATTGGTTGTGGGATCAGTATATCCTATTGTTTGCCATTGTCTCCTGGGCATGGTTGGGTGATGAAATCACTTCCAATCCTCACAACTCTCATCTGTTAAGACTAAGTACATGAGAAGTTCAGAGATCTCACCATCTCTTCTTTCTTTATTTGGATAACTTTGATTCCAATTGGATCTCGTAAATCATGCAAGGTAGCATCCTAATAGCTACAAGTGGATCTTTGGCACCCTAGTTCCCACCTTTAAATTTATAAGTATCAATTATAAATTCATAATTACTCTTTTCCAAATAAGATTAGAGGTCTATTAGACATGGGGTCTCCCCGAACATTGAAAGAGATCCAATGCCTTACTATAAGAGTGACAACTCTCAGGCGATTCATTTCTAGAGCAAGAGATAAGTGCTTCCCATTTTTCTAGTAGCTAAAAGACAACAAGAAAGCAAAGTGGACCTCGAACTATGAACGAGCCTTCCAATAGTTAAAGCTATATTTAGGGTCACCCCCGTTACTATCAAAGTTGGTAGAAGGATAGCCATTGCTACTCTACTTGGTCGTATCCATCTCATCTTTAAGCTCGACCCATGTCCGAGAATCCGAAGGAAAACAGTACCTCGTGTACTATGTCAGCAAAATGCAGGTCCTTGCCGAAATGCACTATCTGAGCATAGAGAAGCTCGCTCTGGCCTTGGTGATTTCATCCAGACGACTCCGTCCTTATTTTTAAGCCCATACCATAGTGGTCCTCACTGACCAGCCTCTTCGTCAAGTTCTCTAGAAACCCGAGGTGGCGGGGTGACTGACCAAATAGGCAATCAAGCTCAGTGAGTTTGACATCTAATATCAACCTATAATTGCCATGAAAGGTTAGGCGATGGCCGATTTTATCACAGACCTTTCCAATTGGGATGATGAAGCCACTGCAAGCGATTTGGGAGGGTCATCTGATCTAGTAAAGGCGTCCAAGCAAGAGGACAGAACTCTCCAGTCCCTCCATCCGACCTAGGACCTTGGGGTGAAAAAGTTGATCGAAATAGTTCGACACTCTTATTTATGGGTCATCTAACACAAGATGCAGAGGGGTAGGGGTTGTTCTACTAGCCCTTGACCAGACGACCATACAATATTCCATAAGGCTCGGCTTCTGCTCCTCGAACAATGTAGCCGAGTATGTAGCACTACTAGCTGGCTTAAGCTAGCAGCCTCCCTGGGGATCCAGATACTCGAGGTTCGATGTGATTTACAGCTCATCATTAACCAGATATCAATAGAATACTAGGCGAAGAAGGCTCATATGATTACTTATCTAGGCGAAGCTTGAAAGATGATTGAGAAGTTTCAGAACTACAAAATTAGTCAAATCTCGAGGGCAAACAATTCATGGGCAGATGCCCTCGCGAAGCTAGCCTCCACAATAGATGGGGACATTGTGAAAGTCATCCCAATAGAATTCCTTACCGAGACAAGTGTGGAGACTCAAATATTGCATATTTTCCCCCATTTATATTTTGGTTTTATGAACATGATAAAGCTTAATGGTATATTTTATACATGTTTGTGTTGCAAGGTGAGTTTAAGAGCTTAAATTGAAAAGAATGTTAAAAGCATGGATATGATGCTCAAGAATCACCAAGGCAAAGAATGGACCTTTGGAGACCAAGATTGAAGATTTTAAGACTCCAAGAGTCAAGAAAACCAAGTGAAAAAGGAAGTGTAGAAATTTGCAGGATCTGAGCTTAGATGACATCAAACTAGTTTTGATGACATCGAAGCTAGTCTTCGATGACATCGAAGACTATTAGATGACATCAAAGAATTACAGAAAAATCAAGTTTGGTTGCTGGATAAATTGGATGCAGTTTTCGATGACATCGAAGAGTTACGCAGAATTTACGCGGAGTGCATAAATTTGAGGCAGTTTTGCGATTTCGCGGAAACTAGCCTGTAAATATGGGTTTCCTAAGACTTTTGGGGATATCTAGTGTTTTTTTAGAGAACTCTCAAGTTTCATAGTTTTAGAACTTATTATTTTTACAAATTTTTAGATCTTTATTAATTTTTTCCTGCTTTCTTGTTGCTTACTATTTGCCATTTTGTTATGTTTTTCTAGTTCCCTCTAACTCAAGCTAGAAGGGAAGCACTTAGGTTTAATGATTCTTTAAGTTATGATGATTGATTCTTTTTTTTTCTTAATGATGAGATGAATGGTGTACGTATGTTATCAATTATCTAGGTTTAGGTTTTTGATCCATCATGTGAGATCTATATGGTGGATGCTTAGGCTTAACCTAGATCAATTAGATTTCTTAGATAAAGATATTCTTAACTTGCTACATTATTTGATTCATTATCTCATGGATATTGGATGCTTAAAATCACCAACGCTTGAGAATATATGTTAATGGTGCTAATCCATGATTCTCTAATTTCTTATATCATTTACTAAAAATATTTGAACTGTTTTATTTTTCGATTAGGTGGACCATAGTATTCGGATCCTAATTGTGTTATTAAAGTCATCATGATTTATGGATTATTAACCTGTGTGGAACTTTGAAGCTTGGGTGTTGTTTTTAATTTAATTGAATTCTATTTAAAACACATACCTTTAAAATTTTCAAAATTATTATATCCGTTTAGTTTCCATTACTTAGTTTTGCATTTGATTTTTTCATTCTCCTAAACCATCTCTTTGTGGGATCGAACCTATATTCAAAGGATACTACTTATGAACCTCTGCACTTGGAGGCAAACAAACACCAAGCATTGACCACATAAACCACAAGGTTGTCCAACTCGTGCAAGTAGCCCCGAGTTGGATGGATTTGATCATCGATTACATCTGGGAAGGGAAGCTCCTTGAAGACAGACTAGAAGCATGACGACTAAGGCTCAGATCAGCTCGATACGTGATCCTCAATGACATTCTATATAAAAAGGGGTTCTTTATGCCTTACTTAAGATGTCTCCGGCTTGATGAAGCTAACCATGTCCTGAGAGAGACTCATGAAGGCATCTATGACAACCATTTCGGTAGCCGAGCCTTGGCTCACAAGATCATCCGATAAGGGTACTTTTGGTTAACGTTGCAGGAGGATTCTGAGAGCTTCACCCAAAAATGTGATAAGTGTCAGAGGTTTACAGCCGTCCTCAGGCAACCTACTGAGGAACTGACTCCCATGAGTGGGCCATGGTCATTCGCTCAGTGGGGGATCGATATCATTGGACTGTTACCCTCAGGAAAAGGTCAGACAAAGTATGCAATTGTGGCGGTCGACTATTTTAATAAATGGGAAGAGGCTGCGCCTGTAGCCAGGATCACCGAGCAGAAGGTGATGGACTTCATATGGAAGAATATAATCTGCAGATTCGGAATCCTGCATACCATAGTATCCAATAATGGGAAACAGTTTGACAACGAAAGGTTCTAAGGAATGTGCCAAAGGCTCAACATTCGGCATGCTTATTCGTCACCTCAACATCCTCAGTTAAATGGATAGGTCAAGGTAGTCAATAAGATAATAAAGAATCACCTCAAGACTAGGCTCGAGAGAGCAAAAGGTGCCTGGGCAGATGAACTCTCCATTGTATTATGGACCTACATGACCACAGCTCAGTCCTTGACTAATGAGACTCCATTCTCTTTATCCTTTGGGGCCAAGGTAGTGGTCTCGGTCGAAATAGGGCTCCCTACAGCACGAGTGCAATAATTCGACAAGGATCAAAGTACTGGGCACATGGAAGCACACCTCGACCTCCTCAAAGAAGTATGAGATCTGGCTGCGCTCAGAACAGTAGCTCAGCAGCAACAAGTGGCCCGGTTCTATAATTCTCGGGTCAAGGTGAGGCGCTTCCAATGCAGGGACCTCATCTTGCGCAAGACATTCCAGAATATTGCTGAGCACGACATGGGGGCTCTAGGACCAACATGGGAAGTTCCATATCGGGTGACTAGCTCAACTAAGCCAAGCTCCTACTGACTCGAAGATCTCGAGGGTTGACCACTACCGCATCCATGGAATGCTGAACACCTAAAGATCTACTAATCGTAGTAAAATTTGTAAAGGTCGGCACCTGTTTGTAGTGAACCTGCTCTTTAATAAGAAGAATTCCTCGACATGGCAATGTCCAACCCTACACACCTATACCCATCTACTTTATGGGAGAAAAAGCCTGTTCAATGAAACAACCCGTAAATAAGGGCCCTGCTCATTGCAAACAAGCGCGGTCTATAGAGGACCCTCTCTCAAGTGCAGAGAAGCAACCCTCCGACAACCCGACCCTTAAAGAAGAGGTTGGCTCGTCAACCATGATCAACGATAATTCAAGCAACCATTACACTACCATAATCAATCATAAAATGAAAACATTAAGATAATTAAAAGTATTTACCAAAAAAGTGGCATCAAATTGCCACAATATCCAATTAAGCAAACCCAAAAAAGAAAAACGTATTCAGGGGCATATCAATCTGCTCGAGGAGGAGGCAGGTCGGCAGTAGGGAGTTGGTTGGAAGGAAGGGCTTGCTCGGAAGGTCCTTCCCAGCTTCCCCAGCAGTGAGAGTGTTAAGGTTGAGGTCGGGGTAAAGGTCCTTGATGTCCCCAAGACAGGCGTCATAATCGCGATGATAGATGCTCTTGACCTTAATAGTTCTTTCCGTCGAGGACTTAAATTTCTCAATAGTGGAAGCCTCGATCGACGCAGCCGAGGTTTCAAACTCAGCCCTCTGTGCAGCTAACGCCCTCTCAACCTTGGTAGCAACATCAACCTTGGCCTACTTCAAGTCCGCCATTAGCCTGGTGGCGTCATCAACAACGGAGGAGAGGTGGTCCTTCACCCTTGCCAGCTCTCCTTTAGCTACATCTAGATAGGACTTGGTCCTGTAGAGGTTACCTAATATTGAGCCCTCCTTCTCCTGGGCCTTCACTACCTGGATCGTCAGAGCTTCCTGCTCCTCACCAGTTGTCTTCAAGAGAGCTTCGACCTCAGCTTTTCCTGCTCGGAGAGCCTCGTTGTTGACCCCCTTCTCCTGGAGAGATGCCTCAACTGCTTCCTCCTTCCTGCCCAGCTCCTCTAACCTCTCCCAGGTGGAAAGGAACATGGGGACCGCTTGAATGAAGGACATGATAAACGAGCTTGGGATCGAAAGAGATAGCTCAAAACCAAAGGAAGTAGATCAGATAAAGAAGAAAATTTACCTAATAGTAGACTGAAGCTATATCAGTTAAGAAGGCCTTGTGATGGTGGGCAAGGAGGTTAGTGATCTTCGCTTTCGGGATGTTCTTCGCCACTCAACTGACCAAGCAGGACATATAGTGGTCGGGGGGAGCTCCTCAGCACCCGGAAGGACAAAGCCAACAGCCTCCCCAATGCTATTAGCGACCAAGGCCTGTGGCTCAGCCACCGGTGCATCGACGCCCCTGACCGGCGAACCGGTCTTGTTGAGTAAGTAGTCAACTTCTTTGGACGTGAGATGAGGGATGTGCTCTGTGTCCACCTCAGTTTCCCTCCTAAGCTCGGACAGGGAAGGAGCAGCGTTTTTGGCAACTGCCTCCCTTTCCACCCCGAGCGGACAGGAGGGGGCGGCTGGGGTCACCTCAGGGGCTCGAGTAGGAGTGAAACTGGGCCTGACTTCGGTGAGAGGGGTCCCCTTCTTCCAAGCAATGGCCTTCACCCAGATCATTTTATTGAGGGGAGGAGGTTATTTCCTCTTCTTAGTCCCTGAAGGCTTGGCCATACCTGTGTAGAACAACTCAGCTCAGAAGAACATCAATGACAGGAATCTAAGCTACATCTAAACTATAGACGAGCACTTACCGAGAGCGGAGGAAGAAGGGGTAAATCTATAAAGTCTGGACTGGTGGAGATTATCCAGTGTGATGAGCTAGTGCTAGATGCAGAACTCTTCCTTTAGCACCCTTGCCCTGTCGATCTGGGCTCGGAGGAAAGAGGAGAGCTTGGGTGGGCCCTTAGGGTAAACTACGAAAGAATAACACAAGTTAGGTCGGTACATAAAAAATATATATAATGCAACAACAGAAGAGACATCTCCGGAGATTTGACCTGAAGTGGAGAATCTGAAGGGCACTCTGACCCGAAGACCATTGAGCTCGGTAGCAACTGCTTCCTACTCTCCCGAGGTCCAAAACCATTTTTTCTTCCAATCTGTCACATCCCAAACTCAGAAACTGGGCTCACAAAATTCCCGATCACCGAATCCGGTGTTGACAGCCTCCGTAATACCCCATTCTCGGCTCCTAGCGTCCATATGCCAGATTCTGATCCTAGGATCCTACAAGGAGGATTTTCCAATGTACATTTAACTTGTAATAAGCATAACCATAAGTTGGGTCCTTACCCTTACTCGGGTGGTAGACTCCCAGGAGTTTCAACACCAGGTCAAGGGTTCGAGTACCCACGGTGGTGAAATCCCACAGCGTGCATATGTAAAAAAAAAAAAAGAAGCATAACCATAAGTTTACCCAAATCACAAAGGTAACATCATCATCACATATCCACTAATATAAACAGTTGAATACAACGTTGAAAGGGAAATACATATATAAAAAATCAAAGCTCCAGAAGACCGCTGCATGCTCCAAGCTCAATGGTGCTACAACCTAACATCACCTGCACGCATCTATCGTGCATAAGCTTATAGAAAGCTTAGAGGGTGGTGTAAGTGTGTGCACAAGGTAAGTGCCAAGTATTCAATACAATGCCATAATTATACAATATCGGAAATAGTGGCAAGATCATGAGTCATAGGATATCAGAGTAAGTAGAAATATACTAGTAAGTCCACGAGTCATACAATATCAGAGTACGCAATGCAGATCATAATGAGCCAAATATCATATACTGAAGTTACAATGCAATATGCAAATCCTGCTATGTTCATCTAGGGCATATAAGTGCAGAAATGTAGCAACCCAAAATGCCATATGCCACAGATGTAATGCAATGTGCGGTGCGAATGAAATGACCAAGCTGGAGTGTGAATGTCGGGATGATAGTACGGAGTATCGCAGGCTACGGGATCCACCACAGGGGACTTCTATCCAAACCAGTCCCATACCTAAATTTGGATAGTCAGACTCAATGTAGTAAACTCCTGATCTCAGGTTAGTCACGCGCCCTAATCGAAATCCTAGCCATTGCGAAGGCACACGTAACAAATAGTTGCGCACCATAAGCTCAAGTGGATAGTGAATGAATGAATGAATGAGTAAGATGCTGAGTATACAACTCCTGCTCAATAAGTCCACATATCAACACCGTACATCTCTGGGATCATCACCGGGATCTAGTACACTCTACATGCAATCCCCACCCACTAGACGCGCAACCATGCAAGTGGAAGAGACCTCATTATCCGCAAGACCAATAGTCAGTCAATATATACCTGGCACGTCGATAGCGGACCCAATCACTAGTTGGTCAAACTTAGCCTAACTATGCCCACTACCCTTGGGCAGGTAAGGCCACCACACCTTCCTAACCAACCACGGCACAGTGGGAGACGTGACTTGCTAGTATTCGGCACTCGAGCGCTCATGTATCCACTCGGTCTTGACGTTGGGGCATCTTCTGGCCTCGGAGGTTTAAGTATTTTCACCCAGGGCCATCTATGGTGGCCCGATGCTAGTAACAAATTTCCAGTGTCCCATCTGGCCTTCCACAACATGCCTATGGAGGCTACAGCCCCTGATGTCGCTAGGGCGTATGTATTCATATCACACAAATGCGAGATGCATGAGTCACACAGTCCAATCATGCATTAATCCTGCATATACCATGCACTCATGTGAGATAATGTTTGCCTATCAGGGAGTCTCATAACAATCTGCCCAATGACATATGCAATGGTCAACCACATCTCATAACAAATATGCAGATAATGCGTATGGGCATGTATTATGATGCTATACTTATAATTGGTATCGACAACTAGCACTGATAATCGACATCGATAATCAGCCTATACAATCGGCCTCGAAAATTGGAATCGGCCTTGATAATCGGAATCGGCCTTGATAATCGGAATCGGCCTCAATAATCAGAATCGGCCTTGACAATCGGAATCGACATTCAGAATCAACCTCAACAATAGGAATCGACATTCGAAATCGGCCTCGATAATCGGAATTGACCTTGACAATTGTAATCGGCCTTGACAATTGGAATTGGCCTCGACAATCAGAATCGACATTCAGAATCAACCTCGATAATCGGAATCAGTGATCAGCATTGGCCTCGACAAATGGCTGAAGGGAAAGTCACAATGTGGACATCTAACCATCATCACCCATCAATGTGGACATTTAACCATCATTGCTCCCAAGGGGTGGTCCACATAGAGCTAAACGTATAGTGGGCTCGTGGCCTCACACAGAGGCCTAATATATATGGCGATGGGCCTTATCACATCACAATGGACGTAAATACATATCACTATGGGCCTCGCCACATGGGCCATAAATACATCACATCGGGCCTCACTCATGGGCCGCATATACATCACAATAGGTCTCACTCAAGGGCTTAATACAATCACGATGGGCCTCATCACATGGGCTTCAAATACACATCAGGTAGGTACCGCATATGGGCCTCAAATACATCACATCAGGCCTTGCCATATGGGCTATAAATACATAACAATGGGCCTCGCCAAATGGGCCGCAAATACACAATAGGTGGGCACTGCACATGGACCTCAAATACATCACATGGGCCACATCCCATGAGCCTAATGCACATCATAATGGGCCTCACTAAATGTGTTACAAAAACATCACAACGGGCTATATCACATGGGCCTTACACATCGCAATGGGCCAGTCTCATGGGCCTAATACATATCATAATGGGCTGCACCACCAGGGCCTTACACATCAAGTGGGTTGCATCCACGGGCCGCACCAATGGGACTCATAAATGGGCCTCATATACATCAAGTGGGCCACACCAATGGGCCTCATAAACATCAAGTAGGCCACATCAATAGGCCACACCAATGGACCTCTTAAACATCAAGTGGGCCGCATTAATAGGCCACACTAGTGGGCCTTATATACATAAAAAAATAATGGGCAAAGCCCAAAGAGTATGTTGGGCTTAAGGCTTCATAAAATGGGGCGCATCAACGGGCCGCACCATCTACACCATTCATCTATTATTAGAGATCATTCTAGAGCATTACCCAATCACATCAAAAGATCATCTGGACCGCACTCCAAATAGCGGTGGAGATGATGATTGGAAGGTCATCTGGACCATACCACAAATAACAGTGGAGATAATGATTTTCATAGTTTAAATTTGTAGGGCCTACCACTTTATTTTCCTTCCAATCTAATCATAAGGTCACAAAGACCTAGATTAAGAGGAAAATTAAATTTCATATTGATCCAAACTTCCGTGACCCCAAAAAGGGTTTCAATGGTGGACGTTCACTCAACACTATTTTCTGCAGTGTGGTCCACCTAACCATCAAATCTGCTTCATTTTTAGTCTCAAGCCTTAAAAATAAGCTTGCCAAATGGATGAATGGTTTGGATGGAACACATACATCATGGGAGGGCCCATCGTCCCATCTGTATGGTGTGAATAAAACATATACATTATAGTGGTACCCACATGGCACTATCCAGACGGACGGTGCAGATGTAGAGTACATATAACGAGATGGGCCCACTCCACATGTGTAGCACGTGTGGGTGGGTCCCACATCCAGAAATAGTTGGACAGTTGGAGGGAACACATACAATATGGTGGGTCCCCACCTTGGATGGACGGTGTGGATGAAATCCACACATCTGGTGGATCCTGTCCAGCCACACATCAGGTGGGTCCCACGTGGGGCCCACCATCATATATCAAATATAATATATTATAATATTATAATATTTATATTACTTATTATTTTATATTATCATATATTTTCTTTTTTTTGTTAGTAGATCCATAGCGTCCAGCGTCCAGTGATGGACGGCTGGATGAAATATATACAACAAGTGGCCCACCATCCAAGCAATGAACGGTGTGGATGCCACACAAATTTTGGGTCCACGTGATGGACGGCAAGGATGGAACACAAACATCATACTAACCCACGGAGCTTGTTGACGTGGGTCCAGCAACGCAATTAGGTCCCACCGGACAGAGTGGATAAAAGACTTACATCATTGGTGGTCCCTACTGCCCCACGTGTTGGATGGTGGTCGATCCACCTAGGATTTAGATCTGCCGCATTCCTAGATGGATGGCGTGGATAATGCATCAAGATGGGTCCACATGTACGTGGCCCACTTGATCAGATCAAGCTGCTATTTTGTATTTTTCCATCATCCAGGCTGTCTAACTGGACCGCCAGTCCAGCAAGGTGGACAGCAGGGTCACCCCACCTGCTGGATGGTCTGGATCGCCCTTAGGTGGGCCACCAAATCAGGAGAAAAGAGAGAGAGAAAGAGAGATAGAGAGACGTGAGAAGGGGAGGGACCTCACCACTATGGGCTCTCCCTATACAATGCATACATCAAGATGGGTCCCACCCCAAGTGGGCCCTCAAACCATCAAAACCAAATGCTATGAACACCCACCTTGATCTCCTCTTCCTTCTTCCACCAACACATTCTAGAGCTCCAAGGGATGCGATTCAACGGTCGAGATGATCATTGGAGGGTGGGATTGAGTGGTAGGAAGGTGGGCCACATAAGGTCTATCTATGGAGCTTGGATCTTGGACGTGGGTTGCTTGCTTGAAAAATGAAGAAAATGAGAGAGAGAGAGAGAGAGAGAGAGAGAGAGAGAGAGAGAGGATGGATGGGTGTGAGTCATGGAGTGATAGGTGAAGTGATGGAAAGTTGACTTTTTGGAGTTGCTTTTGTACTTGGGGATGGGATGGAGTAATGGGTTGAGTGATGGGTGTACTTTGACAAGTGAGGTGATTAATGTGATGGATTCTCTTGGGATTAGAAAATGTGGTGTTTTTCTTGAACTAAACGTGGGCCCACATCTCCTGGCCCAGGTATCGCATCGGCGTGTGGATGAGGCGTCGGAACCGCGGCGATGACGCTGTTACAAGGGTACAAGTCTCAGGTCAAGCCGATTCTAGAATACGGGATACAACTTAGGATTGTGCGCAACCATTATCTATGCGTCGCGGGTCGTCGAAATTTGATCTAGAGGACTGCGAAAGCCTATGGAACGGTATGGGCTAGGATACGAGTCTCACGCAATCCTTGTTAGAGGATGAAAGTCTGACAATGAGGCCTGGGCCATGATGCGTCCTCATCGAGAAGAAGTACCACCACGGCTCTAAGGGGTCATGCTGGGCTTGGTAGATGAGCATAAATTTGTCTGGGGTCAGCACTTTGTTCTTGAGTTGATGTTAGATGATGTAGGTGGCCATCAGCGATCTTTAGGCATTTGGGACGAGTTGACCCGGGGCTAGCTTCAGATGCGTGGTCATCGCCCGCACGAATGGGTGGATTGGGAATTGAAGCTCGCATTGAAAGGCATATACGAAGATGACTATGTCTGTCACGCCCCAAACTCAAAAACCGGGCTCACAAAATTCCCAATCACCGAATCTGACGCCAACAGCCTCCGTAGTGCCCCATTCTCGATTTTCGGCACTCATATGCTAGATTTCGATCCTAGGATCCTACAAGGAGGATTTTCCAACGTACTTTTTTTTGTAAGGAGCATAACCACAAGTTTACCCAAATCACAAAGGCAACATCATCATCACATATCCACTAATATAAACATTTGGATACAATGCTTAAAGGGAAATACATATATCGAAATCAAAGCTCCAGAGGACCGCTGCACACTCCAAGCTCAACGCTGCTGCAACCTAACACCACCTGCACGCATCTATCATGCATAAGCTTACAAAAGCTTAGAGGGTGGTGAAAGTGTGTGCCCAAGATAAGTGCCAAGTATACCATAAAGCTCATAAATCATACATCATCGAAATAAATGGAAATACTGACAAGATCATGAATCATACAATATCAGAGTAAGTGAAAATATACTGGTAAGTCCATGAGTGTTTTCAGCCGTACCAAGGCTATGCGATGCAAAACATAATAAGACAATAACAGATGCTGAGGATGTAATATAATATGCAAATCCTGACGAGCCACGAATACCATCAACCTCATCTAAGCCATATAAGTGCAAAAACATAGTAACCCAAAATGCTAAGTATTGCGGATGCAATGTAATATGCGGTGCGAATGAAATGACCATGCTGGAATGTGAAGTCAGGATGATAGTACGAAGTATCACAGGCTATGGGGTCCATCACAACGGACTTCTATCCAAACCAGTCCCATACCTAAATTTAGATAGTCAGACATAATGTGGTAAACTCCTGATCTCAGGTTAGTCGTGCGCCCAACCGAAATCCTGGCTATGCGATGGTACACGTAACAAATAGTTACGCACCACCAGCCCGAGTGAATAGTCGATGAATGAATGGATATGCAATTCCTGCTCAATAAGTCCTCATATCAGTATGGTTACTCTCTGGGTAAATCACCGGGGTTTATTACACTCGACACCGACTGCCTCCTCCCTAGCTGCACAACCCAGCAAGTGGAATAGACCTCACTATCCGCCTGACCAGTAGTCTGCCAATACTTATCCGGCTCGTTGATAGAGGACCCATTTACGAGCTGGTCATACTCAGCCTAGCTTATAGCCCCCTCACTTGGGCGAATAAGGCCACACCCCCTCCCAACCGACCACGACACAGTGGGAGACACGGCCTACTGATATTCGACACTTGAACGCTCATGTTCCACTTGGTCTAGATGTTGGGGCTACTCCTTGCCTCGGAGGTTCTAGGATTTTCATCCAAGGACATCCTAAGTGCCCATAGTGCTAGAACCAAATATTTTTGATGTCCCATCTGGCCATCCACGATGTGCCTGTGGAGGCCATGACCCTAATGTCGCTAGGGCATATAATGATCAAGTTACATATATGCGAGATGCATGAGTCACACCGTACAATCATGCAGCAATCCTGTGCGTACCACACAATCATGTGGGGCACTCTGCCTTATAAGGAGTCCCGTAAATGTTTCAGCCCAACGGCTTATGCTATGATCAAACATTCCTCATATCAAGCATACATATAATGCGTATGAGGATGAATCATGGAACTATACTAAGCATGTTATAAAGTGGTGAATTATCAACAAGTATGGGCCTATCAATGGGCCCTAAGGAGAGTTACAATGCAGACATTTAACCAACATTGCAATTACAATGTGGACGTCAAACCATCATTGTTCCCTAGGCATGGCCCGCCATAAATATTATTACCTGCATTATATTGAAATCACACATTTCATCGGGTGCACATTCCTCGCATTGAGCCACATGTACACCACATCGGGCCTAGCCATGCAGGCCACAAATACATCAAGATGGGCCTCATCACATGGGCTGAAAATATATCACAATAGGCCACAACATATGAGCCAGAATCACATCACAATGGGCCTTGCCAAATGGGTTGGAAATACATCACAATAGGCCTTAACCCACGGGCCCTAATACATCACAATGGGCCTCAACCCATAGGCCCCAAATACATCACGATGGGCCTCAACCCATGAGCCCTAGAATACATCAAAATGGGCCTAATCACATGGTCCTCATATATGTCAAGGTGGCCTCAACAATGGGCCTCATACACATGACGGTGGGCCTCGCTAAAGGGCCCTCATACACATCAAGGTGGGCCTCAATAACGAGCCCTCGTACACATCAAGGTGGGCCTCAACAATGGGCCATAAACATATTAAAGGTGGGCCTCAATAACGGGCCCTCATACACATCAAGGTGGGCCTCAACAACGGGCCATAAACATATCAAAGGTGGGCCTCAATAACGGGCCCTCATACACATCAAGGTGGGCCTCAATAACGGGCTCTCATACACATCATGGTGGGCCTCAATAACGAGCCCTCGTACACATCAAGGTGGGCCTCAACAACGGGCCATAAACATATCAAAAGTGGGCCTCATAGATGGGCCGCACGTACAACTCATCAAGGTGGGGTCCATTTGAACTATAGATCTATCTTATTTTTAGTCTCAAGCCTATTAAGACAAGCTTGCCAAATGGTTGGACCATTTGGATGTAACACATGCATCAAGGGTGGGGTCCACCGAACTGTGGATCTAGCTCATTCTTTAGCTCATGCCATAAAATGAGCCTTTCAAAATGGTTAGATAGATGGTTTGGATGCAACATATGAATCATGGTGGGTCCCATTAGGATGGATGGCAAAGATATAGCACATACCTTGTGCATGGGGCCCACATGGCCTGTGAGGCCAGGGGATGTCAACACAGCAGCTATTACGCTGCTGTGTGCGTGCGCTAGCCAATCCACTTGTAAGTGGGTCCCACGTGGGGCCCATTATAATGTTTATATGCCATCTAGTCCGTTAATAAGGTCACATGGACCTAGATGAAAAGGGAAAATAAATTTCATCTTGATCTAAAACTTTTGTGGACCCAAAAATGGGTTTCAATGGCAGACAGTTCAACCCCACTGTTTCCCCTGAGTTCTGGATCAAGATGAAATTTGTTTTTCCTACTCAGCCAGGTCCGTGCGACCATATGAACGGGTTGAATGACAAATATACATCATGGTGGGGCCCACAGCTAGAGCCGTGGGTCCTGCCTACCGTCCGCCCACCGCTGGCGCAGGGGCAAGCCCCTCTAACAGCAGCAACAGCAATGCTGTTGTTGGTTTTTTTTTGAAAACTTGATTTATCACGGTTTTCCATATGTGGGGCTCGCTTAAGCTGAATCCACCCTAGCCACTGGATTCCATGGCCCGATACCGTCCAAAGGAGTCCAATATCCAGTATGTTTTAGCTCAAGGTGGGTCCTAGTCGATTTTTAACGGTATAAATCAATATTTTCTATGCTATGGCCCACCAGAAAAATTGGATTAACATCATTTTTCAGCTTAACGCCTAAAATGAGCCGTGGTACATCAAGGTGGGGCCTACACAGGTGGCCCACCCAAATAGCCTTGAACCAAGGCTAATATTTATGTTTTCCTTTCAACGTCCAGCGTCCCTAGACGCTGGACAGTTTCAGCATAGTACATACATTTGAGGTGGGCCCCACCTATGGATGTGGGCCACTAAAAGAAAGGGTTGGATGGCATGGGAAATACATACATCAAAGTGGGGTCCATCCAAGTGGGCCACTCAACTAAACCATCACATAAAAGGGAAAAGAGAGGGAGAGAGAAAGAGAGAGAGGGAGAGAAAGAAATAGAGTGGGAAACGTGTGATGGAGGGCTCCGCCACTATGAGCCCTCCCTTGTAAGAAATCATACATCAAGCGGGTCCCAATACATGTGGGCCTACTAAATTAAGGATCAATGGTGGAGATCCCTTCTCCACCCAAAATGGACAGTCCAGATGACCTCTTTTCATGCAAGGAAAATAAACATCATGATGGGGTCCATGGAGAATGGCCCCATTATGGAATGATCATAAGCATCAAGGTGGGTCATCGCCCACACCTAGGGTCCAAAATGAGATCCATACCATCAATCGGTAGGCCTCACTTGGCCCTTCATCAAAAAAGGAAAATCTAGGCCTAATAGAGCACCCACCATTCGATCTTCTCGGTCCGTTGGAAAGCCGGTCTCCTTGTGCTCCACTTTGATGGAAGGTGATGAAAGGTGAATGGCTAGGATGAATGAGTTTGGGGTGGAAAGTGGGCCACACACATGCACTTGCTCTCTTGGAAAACCATGGACGTCCACTCATCTCTCCTTGCTTGGTTACTTGGAAAAATGTGAAGAGAAAGAGGGAGAGAGAGAGAGAGAGGGTTATAAGGAGTGATGGACGTGAGGTGAGTGATGTGTGATGTGTACTTGACATGTATGGTTATTTAAGAGAGAGGGTGAGAGAGAGTTGACTTGGTGGTTGCTTGAGGATGGGGTGAAAGGTGATGTGTACTTGACATGAAGTGATTGATTGATAGATTGATTGATGGGACATGATGTAGAGATTCTCTTGGGATTACAACGCGTGGTATTTTTTTTCAAAATAAACGCCGATCCACATCTTCCAGCCAGGGTATCGCATCGGTGCATGAGTCGCAGCGTTGGTACCGCGACGACGGTGCGGTCGTAATGATACAAGTCTTGAATTAAGCTGACTTAATTCTATAGGATACGACTTAGGGTCGCGCGCAAATGTTGATTATATGTCGAAGGTTGCCGAAATTTTTTGGAAAGGATCATGGGAGTCGATAGAACAGTACGGACTAGGATACGGGTCTTACAATGTCTCCCTCTACTGGGTCCCTGGGGACATCGTGTGGGGCAGGGGCACGAATGGTCATAGAGTTTGGGATCTGAAACTCTACCTAGATTCCCATCATCTGAGATTCGACCAGGACCGATCCCTCAGGGATGGGCTTGACAGGTCGTCTGCCTACAGGCCCAGCAGCCGTCCTCCCAGCTGGAGCTTAAGCTGCCCTCTTCGTACCCTTAGAACGAGCCATGTTCTTCAGACCCTTAGCCTTTTTCGCCCAAGGTCACAGAGGTTCTGCAGTCAGTGGTTCTCCTGAGGCCTCAGGCCTAGAGCTTATGCTCCTCGGCTCGGTGTCGCCTTCGAAAGCATATACCTTGTGTACATCAACCAAGCCGTTCGACATTGAAGATTGGATGAAAAGGAAAATTTGAGAAACTAAAGGAAAAGGGTGAAAAGACTCAAAAGAATTCTCTCACTCCAGGAGTCACAGAAGCAGCATAATGGTAAGTGAATGATAAGACTAGCGAGGGGAGCAAGGACTTTTATACTATTCCCAGCCGACGAGCGATCATGGCCGACATTTATTACCGCAGGCGAATAGTCGTCCAACCGAGCACTTGTGAAAAGGCCTAGCTATATGTCCTAGAGGGACGCACTACCCTGAATGATCAGCAATAAAAGATAGGGAACTAAGAGCAGTCCGCTCGCCCACCACTTCACACGTGGCGGGGCCTCAGCTACCCTACCATTTTACCTCCTCGGTTTATGTCACGCGTCCTCTTACTACTTGCTAGCAGACGAAGAGTCCACCGTAAAAATCTGATGCCTTGATAATAACAGCCTGTCATTGTGAATCATCCTCGACACCATTACTGGGGGGAAAGAATTAGTCCGCCCGCTCGTCTTCACTGCATGAATTTACTCCCCGAGCTTGCATTGCAAACTCATAGAGTAGGAGGCTTCTTTTATGGGAAAATATGATCCGACCATAGTTAAGGTTAGCTCAACTAGACAAGCGGCCATTTTGGAAATACTTTATAGAAAGGAATCAATGAGAAAGATAGGTTCGAGCCATGACATGGAAAGATATGAGCTCGGATGAGTCAAACCAAACCGTTCTCAAGTAAGTTATCAAGTCATGCCCGGATAACTTTGGGCTGTCCACAGCTGACCCAGCGTAGTCTGAGCCCGATTGAAGAGAGTTTTGCTTGGCTCGTCTGCTCGGACCAGCTTCAATCGACCAGCTTAGTTAAGACGACTGAGCCGAGCTCAATACAGTAACACACGATAACCTTAACCGCTTAACCACGATCACGGGATAACTGACAACATCACGTACGCAGTTCTTGCCTAATGGCAGAGATTGTGCCGAGAATAGCGGACATCCACTTCGACCAAACAGTATAAATAAGAGTTTAACCAAATGGAACAGGTATGCAAAATCTCTCACCCTAAACCCAATCCACACAACTTAGACCCAGATTCTAGGCCTAACTTTGGCATCGGAGGGTCCGCTGCTCTAGCCAGGGTCTCCATTGTCGTTCATTTGTGCAGGTGCTCGGATTTAGGAGCTCATTGAGGGTGAACCAGGTTTTTGCAGCAACAATGACCGTTACGGTTCCTGTAATAGGGGTCTTTAGTTGCGCTCCTCCTTTCTTCCCTCCTCCAGTGCAACACCTTCCCCTCTCCTTTTCCCTCTCCTCTCTGCCCTCTGCCCTTTTCCTCTCTCTCTCTCTCTCTCTCTCTCTCTCTCTCTCTCTCCCTCTCTTTTCAGCGCTACCCACCCACCCCCCCGCTGCTCTTCAACAAATGGGCGACATTGTTGTTTCACAACCAAGCATTAAAAGTTAAAAAAAAAATAAAAATACTCCGGCAATGTATGCTGATGAGTGAATTTGTGCTATTTATTGTTAGTGCACTTATTTGTACACTTATTTTGTCAATCACGTAAGTCCGTGTGTCATGTAGTCGATTGAGCCCTTGGAAGCTAAAGACCAATGACACAAAAGGACAAGATGCATCAAGGAGTAAAGAACAGGTAAATGAAGTGCCTTGGTGACCGTAATCTTAGACCCAAAACAACCTTAACCTCTAGATGATTATAACATTTTATAGGTAAACCTTATTTGATTATCACAGTCTTAGGAGCCTTAGTGGAAGGAATGACAACATTATAATAAAGAGATGTGAAGTTGTTGTGAAATTGTATGCCCAAAACAACGATTTTCGAGTGATATTCAATCCCATTGACAGGCTATTGATGGGTCTCGATGGAATCAAAGACTATCTCGATGTGATCAAAGAAATAGTCCAATAACCAAAATAAAATTTCTAAATTTTCTCAATGGAATCTATTCGATCCTATCGAAGGACCTTCGATCTAATTGAATGACCTTTTGATCCTATCGACAGAGCCGTTAACTAGGCGTTTTATAATTGTTTTAAATCGATTTATTATAAAAGGACATTCGGTTCTTGGGCATTTAGATAGATTTTTAGTGCAATTAAAGGCTATGTGTTTTCCTACTCATACCACACATCTTAGACTCTATTCTAAAGAGTTTTATGCCAATCTTCTTGTGATTATTCACTATAATGAGCATTCTATGCTCTTATTCGAAGTATTGGATGAACTCTCATATTTCTAAAGATTAGACGCTATGCTTATTGATCGAACGCAAGGGTTGACAACCCCAAGTGTAGGGCTGCGATGTAGTAATAACTCGGTAAGAAAGAGGTTAATCCATAGAGAATTTGATGAGAATATACTAAGAAATTAAATTAAGAAAAAATGGTTGGTTTGAGTTTTTAATCCATGGAAATAGAAGAGTTGTAAAAATAATAATAATAAGAACTAAGGATCCAGGAATCTTCAATCAATAGACTTTAAATTCAATTCATCTTCTCAAGTTGATACTCAACTAAAACTAGATTCCAATCCATTTTAATCAAAATATAATACAATAATATCAATTGAAAACATCTAACATAAATTAGAATCATGATAGTTTTAATCTCGCATGAAGATATAGGTAATCACATCACGGGGAATTGAAAGCATCTAATATACCCAGAGGTGACAACTAAGTGTCGCGTCAGTTTACACACCATCGTGGGAACTGATTTATGAAAAATCTAGAGACTAATATGGCCATGATCAACATAGATTATGGGGCTGAAATGGTGTCCTTGGTACTTTCTGAAAGCAATGCCCAAGAGAGCATGCTATTCTTGATGTTAATAAAGTCTAAAATAGTAGTTTTTACTCCACGTATAGTACTTGAGGATTTTGGTTGGACCCATCATAGGAACATCTGGACTAGTCATCATGGTCCTAAGGAGGACTATAATTGGGCCCCACGTTACCCATTTTAGACATCGTTTGGGCATCTCTCACGGTCCACTTTGGGGGAGTGGTTTTGGACTAGTTGTAGGAACTATAATCGAACCCAAGGGTTAACAACCACAAGTGCAGGGCTGCGATGGTGAGACCAAGATCGATCTATAAAGAATTAGGTTGAGAACACAATAGGAACTAAAAGGTTGGTCTGGGTTTTAATCCGACGAGTATTAAGAAGAGTTTAAATAAGGAATAAAAGCACTAAGGATCCAGGAATCCCCTTATAACAATTCTAAAATTCAATTTGTCTTCCTCAAGCTGATAACTCGGCCAGAATCGGATTTCAATCCATACTAATCAAAAGATTACTTAATAAAATCAATTAATAATCATCCAACAAGATAAGAATCAAGATAAGTTGATGTCTCATGAAGATTTAGGTAATCAATTGCAAGGAATCAAAAGCATCTATTGTATTAAAAGTTAACAATAGATTAATCGACTTTACAGATTGATTCGTTCTCTAATATAGGAATATAATCACACATAATCACAATTCAACTTAAAAAACCAATAACTAGAATTAAAAATAAATTTAAATATCAAAATTCATTAAGAGGTTCAACCCTTAGCCTAGCTAAGAGATTAGCCTAGCACGGTTAACATCTTAAACAAAACATAAAATCTAACTAGAAACGAGGGTTGAGATGGAAGAATGATGCCGAAGAAGCTTTATCTTCACGGTCTCTCTCCACGAAACCCTAGCATGATGATTAGAGATGTCCAAAACACTCAAATTTATAGATTTATGAACCCAAATTTTGCACTGAATTAAAAATGTATGCAACTTACGCAATCACCACCTCCATTAGTAGGAGCTTTGTTACGATCTACATGTATCGAGGACCTATCGATGGCATCGAAGATGCACTGATGGATCGAATAGAAAACATAAATTTGACCCACAACAAACTTTCAAAATCCCAGAGTTTCTCAATGGGATCGAAGGGACTGTCCAACCACCAATTTGAAAATTTTAAAATTCTCAATATGTGGCTCGATCTCATCAAGTCCTATCGATGGCCTGCCGATGAGATCGAAGGACCTATTGATGAAATCGATAATCTCTATTCTTCCTCCGTTTTTAGCTTTATTTTAAATCTTCATTTTGCATCTTCTTGCACTAAGTTTCCTTGATCCTTTGGTAAAATCTTCAGTTTAAAGATTACATCTTCAATTCTTCTTCTTTAATTCTTTTGAGTCTTAATTGAAATTGTAGTAAGACCGCTATTACTGAAGTATGGATATCTGACTAAGTGTCCTAGAGGGGGGGTGAATAGGACTTTTAAAAATTATTTATTTATAATAACATACAATGCCTAAATTTTAATCAAGTTAAGTAGGGCAAAGTAAGTCTAAGGCTTCCAAGCCAATAAAGGGCCCAATCACATAGGCTACGCTAAATATGCAAGTAAAGCATCTGGCCTATAAAGATAACGTATATGAGTGTGTGGGATGTGATACTTATCAATCTTAGATATTCATCTAATCAAGTATCATAGTCAAGCATTCAGAGCACATGAGCATAATTAAATAAATGCGCAAAGACAATCCCAAACACAATCATATATAGTGGTTCGACTATGTGCCTACTCCACTCTCGGCTGACGCACTCCTCCTTAGAGTGTGCCAAATTTCACCATCAAATGGTTTTAAATTAGGTTAACCATTAACCTTCACAACCTACACATGGTTAGCTAAGGAGTCTACACAAGACAACCTTATAATCCTACATAAGGCAAACAAGTCCTACACAAGGCAATCACAAGTGCCTACACAAGGAAATCACAAGTGCGTACACAAGGCAATCACAAGTGCCCACACAAGGCACACTATGCCTATACAAGGCAACAATGTCCTACACAAGGCACACTATGCTTATACAAGGCAACAACGTCCTACACAAAGACTCAACATATTCTCCCGCCGGAGGCCTATGGAGGTCTTAGTATGTTAACCACTGAGTACTGGTCCTACATAAGGAAAGATCTTTAGGGTCACTGGACTCTAATGACTTACTTGTAAGTAGGTGTGCCCCGTTGTTAGCACATGCTGAAGATGATCTTCCTTGTTGATGGAGGGTCTTCAGCTTTCTTAATCCACAACAGTTGTAAATGTTTCCTATGCAAGTCGCCGGTGTTGGGGAAGGTATTCTAAGAAATCTTCTCTATTAAATGTTGGCCTTTAAGTGATGGAAAGATTCTAGAATATTAACCATTCAAAGGATTTTAGCTTAATAATTTGCCATTAAAAGTGATGCTGAAAGATCCTTGAATGGTAGAGTTCATTCTTCAATCGAATCTATTGATTTAACAATGATTGCATTTAAGAGAGGATTGAAGGATGAACTCATATGAGAAAATGGATTTAAGATGGAGGGTAGATCAACTATAGAAATCACTCTCTTAAATCTCTCTCTCTCTCTCTCTCTCTCTCTCTCTCTCTCTCTCTCTCTTTCTATATGGAACCTAAGAAGCAACCCTCTTTAAATAGGCAATAAAGTTTAAATGGTAAAAAAAATGGGCAGAAATCTGTCTACGTTTGATGTAATCGAAGTTTCCTTCAATGAATCGAACTGACTTTGATGTCATCGAGATTTTCTACCGAAAGTACTTGAGGTTTGCTTGGAGAGTTATGGAGTTCGATGACATCGAGTAATTCCTGATTTTCTTTATAAACTCTATGGGCAGATTAGTCCTAATTTTGATGTCATTAAGCCTTCCTCGATGTCATCAAAGTTTGAAATTCAATGTCATCGAATGCATTTTGATTACATTGAATAAATCGTGATTTTCCTTTTGAGCTCGCTGGACATTTTGTGTCTATAATTTGATGTCATCAAGCCTTCCTCGATGTCATCGAAGTTTGAATTTTGATGACATCGAATGGAGCTTGATTACATCTAATAATTCCAAAGATATGTCGAATGGTTGCTAGACATATTTGGGCACATTTTCGATGTCATCGAATAGAGCTCGATGTCATCAAAATTTGAGTTTCGATGTCATCGATAGTTGCAAAAAAATCTTGTACATTTTCATTTGTTCTTGCAACTTTGTTTTCCATTTTCTAATCTACCAAAGATGTTTTCTTAGATGGTTTTAGGATAGATTAGAGCATTTTAAAGGGATTATTACCTGAGATGTTTTGGTCATGGGATGTGAGGTTTTCATTTACCTTTGGAGACCTTTAAACACATCCATTTTGTTGAGTCTTCAGCTTGTAGTCTTCACGTGGGGCACTAGACTCTATAACTCATTACGTCATTTGACAAACCAAGGCACGTTCATTAATTCATCATTTTAAGCTCAATTTCAACTTTCACCTTTAATTCTTCTGTATGTTGAAATCATATCTAATTAGCCATCTAAACACTTGAATGCAGGGGAAATTAATGCATAAACAGAGATTAAGTACACAGTATTTAAGCCTGATCACACCCTAACTAACATTTTTCTAGTCTCAAGCAAAACATGCGAAAGATTTTTCAAAAATCCAAATTAGAAATTCTTTCCAAGAGAGCATTTTTTAAATTCTAGTATTTTTCAAGCCATCTTGAATAATTGAATTCCAAAGCACACATGTTTTTAAAATCATTATCCACCTAGAGCCTAGTACTTAACAATCAATCTAATTAAGTTCAAATCATTAATCCTTCAACTAAAACATTCCAACATTAAGATCAATGGTGTATAGTGTCACACCCCAAACCCTGAAATCGGATTCACAGGAATCCCGATTACCGAATCCAGTGCTGACAGCCTTCGTAGTACCCCATTCTCAGCTCCTAGTGTCCATACGCCAGATTCCGATCCTAGGGTCCTACAAGGAGGTTTTTTATATATATATACATTTAACTCGTAATAAGCATAACCACAAGATTACCCAATTCACAAAGGCAACATCATCATCACATATCCACTAATATAATCATTTGGGTACAATGCTGAAGGGAAATACATAATTAAAAACCAAGCTCCAGAAGACCGCCGCACGCTCCAAGCTCAACACTGCTGCAACCTAACATCACCTGCATGCATCTATCGTGCATAAGCTTATAGAAAGCTTAGAGGGTGGTGTAAGTGTGTACAAGGTAAGTGCCAAGTATTCAACATAATGACATCATCATATAAGACCAGAAATACCGGTAATCCATAATTCATACAATATTGGAATAAGCAGAAATATTGATAAGATCATGAATTACCAGAGTAAGCGAAAATACGGATAAGTCCATGAGTCAATCAATGTTAGAATATGCAATATAGAACCACTATGCAAATGAGGAATCATAGATAGCTAAATATCAGATGCAGAGGATACAATACAATATACATTCCTGATGAGTAACACGAATAGCGTCAGTCGTACCTAAACCATATAAATGCAGAGACACAATAGCCCAAAAGGCCATATGCCGCGAATGTTCTGTAATATGCGGTGCGAATGGAACGACCATACTGGAGTTTGAAGTCGGGATGATGGTACGTAGTATCGCAGGCTATAGTTAGACTCAATGTGGTAAACTCCTGATCTCAGGTTAGTCGCGTGCCCCAACCGAAATCCTGGCCATTGCGAAAGCACTCGTAACAAATAGTTGCGCACCACCAACCCGAGTGGATAGTGAATGAATGAATGCATGAATGAGTATGCAACTCCTACTCACTAAATCCACATATCAGTACAGTTCATCTCTAGGATCATCATCGGGGTTTAGTACACTCCAAATGGCACTGCCGCTCTCCAAGCCACACAGTCCAAGTGAGCATAAGAAACCTCACTATCCGCCTTGCCAATAGTCTGCCAATACCTATCCGGCACGTCGATAGCGGACCCATTCACGAGCTGGTCAAACTCAGCCTAGTATTGCCCCCTACCCTCGGGCGAGTAAGGCCACACCCCCTCCCAACCGACCACGACACAGTGGGAGATGCGGCCTCCTGGTATTCGGCACTCGGGCGCTCATGTATCCACTCGATCTCGACGTTGGGGCGTCTCCTGGCCACGGAGGTTTAGGGATTTTCACCTAGGGACATCTATGGCGCCCGTATGCTAGAACAAAATATTTTCGGTGTCCTATTTGGCCATCCACGATATGCCTGTGGAGGCTACGACCCTGATGTCGCTAGGGCATACAGTAATCATAATGTGAGATGCATGAGTCATACAATCCAGTCATGCATTAGTCCTGCACATACCGTGTGCTCATGTGAGATAACCTCCACCTATCAGGGAGTCTCATAACAACATGCTCAATGACATATGCAATGATCAACCACCTCTCATAACAAACATGCAGATGATGCATATGGGTATGTATCATGATGCTATGCTGTCACATACTCATAACCGATATCCACAACCAGCATCGATAATCGACCTCGACTATGTGGACACTTAACCAACATTTCCCCCAAGGAATGGCCTACATAGAGTCAAACATATAATGGGCCCACGGCCTCACACAAGGGCCTAATATACAATACAATGGGTCTTACTCAAGGGCCACATATACACAACAGGTGGACCCTGCTCATGGGTCTAATACATATCACAATGGGCCTTGCCCATGGGCCATGAATACATCACAATGGGCCTTGCCCATGGGCCTTAAATACAGGACATGTGGGCCCTACACATGGGTGAATACATCAAATGGACCATGCATCATAGGCTTAATACATATCACAATGGCCCTCAACTACGGGTCACATATACATCATATAGGTCTCGACAATCGGCCTTGGCAATCGAATTCGATACTCAGAATCGGCCTCGACAATCGGAACCGGCCAATACAATCGACACCGATAATCTACATCGATAATTAGCACCGACAATTAGCATCGATAATCAACACTGACGACTGGTCACATAAACAAGACTGGGTCCATAGATGAACATCTGATCAATCATAATATAAAGATCAGCCCTCGGCCGTGGTTATATCAAACCTGGTAGTATGGAGCCATCCGTCCATGGTAAATGGGGCCCACTTATTTGGATTAACCCACGAAGAGAATGAGCCTAACAAGGCCTAAGGGAAGGTCACAATGTGGACATCTAACCGTCATTGCCCAACAATGTAGACATCTAACCAACATTGCTCCGAACGAGTGACCCACACAAGGCCAAACATATAATGGGCCCACGACCTCACACAATGAACTCATGAATCAAGCGGGTCGCATCACAGGGGCCTAATGCACATCGCCATGGGCCACCTCACATGGGCTGTAAATACATCTCACTGGTTCTCATCATATGAGCAGGAATATATCACAATGGCCTCACTAAATGGGTCGAAAACACATCACAATGGGCCACAATGTATGGGCCGAGTATACATCTCAATGGGCCATGACTCATGGGCCCCATTACATCATAATGGGCCGCAACCCGTTGGCCTTAAATACAGTAAGTGGACCACATCAATGGGCCTCATACACATCAAGTGGGTTGCATCATATGTGCTACACTAATGGGCCTCGCCCATTGGCCTCGGATATATCACAGTGGGCCACGTCTCATGGACATAACAAGACAAACAGATGACCCGCACATGAGCCAAACACATCATAGTGGGCTACATACGTCACAATGGGTTGCACTAATACATCAAGGTGGGCCTCATTTTATGGGCCGCACCAAAAATCACTTCAATAGTTGTAGGTATAACATGTGTATTATTACACCCATGGCCCACGTATGATGATCAGCACTGTCCAACATATCCATGTAAATCGGTGCCAACCAAACATTGTCCAACACTATCCCAACATTATGGACGGTGTGGATACAAAATACGTACATCTAGGCGGGCCACACAAGTGGACGGTATGGTGAAGTACACACAGCATGGTGGGCCTGTACAGTGTAGGCAGGCCCAGTACATGTAGCAAGCGGGCCCTGCGCCATGAAGACGGGTAGACAGTGCGGACTTAAAATACATACATCGGGGGGAGAGTCCCACCATCCAGCGGGCTAAATGGTGTGGATATACAATACATTTATCATGGCGGAATCACACATTGAAATGGGCCTTATATACATCATATTGGGCCTCGACCCATGGGCCCCAAATACATCTAATGGACCACATCACAGGGACCTCATATATAACAGGGTGGGCCTTAATAATGGGCCATAAACATGGTAAGTGGGCCACACCACATGGGCCACATGTATATCAAATGAGCCACACTCAAATATAAGTGGTGATAATGATCTCCACTACTAAAATTCCCAAGGCCCGCCATAACATTTATTTCCCATCCAATCTAATCATAAGATCTCAAGAATTTCAAAGGTATCCGTTCAATCCTCACCGTGCACTATGGTCCACTTGATAAATAAATCTGTCTTATTTCGTCCCAAACCTTAAAATCATTTTCCAAAAATGGTTGGACGGTTGGATGAAACACATGCATCATGGTGGGATCACACTACAATGGGCCTTATGTACGTCCCATCGGGCCTTAACCCATGGGCCTCCAGTACATCAAATAGGCCTCATACATGGGTCTCGTATATATATATATATCAAGGTGGGCCTCAACGACGGGCCACAAATGCATCAAGATGGGCCTAGTCACATGGGCTTTGCATACATCACAATGGACCCCATAATATGGGCCTTATACAAATCAAAGTGGGCCTCAACAAGGACCACCAATACATCAAGGTGGGCCTCAACAGACCGCCCACAAACACACCAAGATGGGCCTTATCACACGACCTTAAAATATTTTCTAAAACGATTGGACGGTTGGATAAAACATATGTATCATGGTAGGACCCACACTAATGAAGGGTGTAGATCACAATATATACTTAAGTGGGTCCCAAGTGGGGCCTACCATAATGTTTATTTTCCACCTGGCCTGAGCCCAATGTAATGTTTACTTGCCATCCAACCATTCATAAGGTCACGTGGACCATAGGAGGATAGGGCCCACAGTGATGTTTGTTGCCACCCAAACGGACAGGGGTCATGTGGACCATGGGCCCACGGTGATGTTTATTTGCCATTCATCTGTTCTTAAGGTCACGTGGACCACGGTCCACCATAACGTTTATTTACATCCACGCTGGGATGTTTACTTGCCATCTAGACCGTTCATGGGTCACAGTTTGGGGGCCCACTGTGATGTGATCCATTGATCCAGCCCGCCTATTATGCGAGTCCCACTTGGTTGACCATTCAGACCAAGTTTCAACTGCATCCAAATTTCAGGTAGGCCCCACCAACTGATTTTATATGTTCCAGCATGTCTTCACATGATTTTAAATGGTATGGCCCACCTGAGTTCCGTATACAGCTGATTTTTGGGATGGACGGCTGGTCCGTGGGGACCCATCAAATGCACGGTTTCGATGTTCGAAACGCATCACGTGGGGCCCACGGCTGGAGCCGTGAGGTCCAGCCAGGCCGTCCGCCCGCCCATGCAGCTGCAGGCGCTGCCTGCGTCTTCTGACAGCAGCAACGCTGCTGCCTCTTGATTTGATTTTTTTAAAAAATCCATTTTTCTAGGGAATTTCTTGGGTGGGGCCCTCATCAGGAAAATCTGTCCTGACCATTGCATCTCACGGCTTAATATTGACCAAACAAGCCCAATATTGGGTATTTTTCAGCGTGTAGAATCATCGGTTGAGTTTTCAACGGTAAAAATTACCATTTCCTATGGTATGGCCCGCATAATTGTCAGATCAGCCTCATCTTTTGGCTTAACGCCTAAAATGAGCTGAGAAGTGAAATGGGCGGCATGGATTTTATACATACATCAAGGTGGGGCCTGCATGAGCGGCCCACCTCCAAACACTCTTCTTCTTCCTCTCCTTTGCTTATTAGTACACTACCATGTCAGTGCACGCACACCACGTTAGCCACTCCCTGTCCAGCGTCCCCTGGATGTTGGACAGCATGGATATAACACAATCATCATGGTGAGTCCTACGTGTAGGTGGCCCACGTGTCACCAAGGTGGGTCCCACATGAACGTGGCCCACCATATTTAAATCGACTTGATATTTGTGTGTTTCCACCACTATAAGGTAGGGTCCACATGACTTGTATGGTTGGATAAAACATACCTCAAGATGGGATTCATCCAAGTGGGCCACACATCACAAAAAAAAATGAGGAGGAAAAAGAAAGGAGCACCCACCTTTGATCTGCTTGGACCTCTTCTTCCATCAATGCATCCTAGAGCTCCAAAAGGTGCATTTGAACGGTGGAGATTGATTTTAGAGAGTGAGATTAGGTGGTAGAGAGTGGGCCACACCAAGCTCCTCCATGGAAGCCATGGACGTTGGAGCTCTTGGGGTTGTTTGGAGAATGAGAGAGAGATGAGAGAGAGAGGAGTGAGAAAGAGATGGGTGATGGGAGAGAGGGATGGTGCATGTTGACTTTTGGGTGAAAAAGGAATGGGTGTCATGCCTTGTTGGTGAAAAGGGAATGACTAAGTAAGGTTGTGTACTTAGACTTGATTAATAGATTGATGTGACATTTAGGCTAGAGATTCTCTTAAAAATTGCGACGCGCAGTGTTTTCTCGAACTGAATGCGGGCCCACATTTCCTGGCCTGAGTATCGCCTCGGCGAGCGAGACACGGCGTCGGAATCGCAGCGACTGCGCGGTCGCAAGGGTATAGGTCTCGGGTCGAGCTGACTCTGGAATACGGGATACCACTCGGGGTCGCGCGCAACTGCCAATAAAAGATCGCGGGTCGCCGAAATTCCACCGAGAGGACCACGGAAGCCTATGGGACGGTACGGGTTAGAATACGGGGCTTACATATAGTGATATCCAGATGTAACACATCTAAGGATTTAGTTATCTTCATTCATGTTATACTTATAATTGCCCAAGAGTAGACAAAGAAACCAAGACCTAAACCAAAACTTGCCTTACAATTCAATAAGGATTTTCAGTTTTCAATTTTTTCATTGAAAACTTTCACTCTATTTTCCTTATTTTGAATTCGTATTCTCTTCTTTATTTTTATTTTTTTTATTTTTTATTTTTTTTACAATTTTTAATTTTCAATAGGTAGCCCTTTTTGATGTACCCATTTTTTAATTGGATCTTTTAAAACTTCTTATTGTTTTTTTTCTTTTTTCTTTTTTCTTTGTTAAACATGATGGACAAGTTCCCTAGGCTTTGTTCCTAGTAATCTTGATAATCATCAATTCATGTACAGTATCAAACTTCTTCCTAAGAGTGTAAACTAGATATGAATTCTGAAAATTCATGACTATTAATGTTTTAAACTTTCAACTAAGAATTAATAGAAAGAACTTTAACTTCAAAATTTACTAAATACTAGAATATAAGTTTCAAAAGTTTTAAAAACCAAGTGCCTTTTCATTCTATCTTCAAAATTAATTCAAAAACCACTTGAATTTATAGAAATTTATCTTCTAAAAAAATTTCAAAATTTTAACCCATAAAGAATTACACAATTTTCAATGCAAATTGAAGACTTTCTCAAAATTCTGAAGGAACCTCACCCCCGAACCTAAATGTATCATTGTTAAAAATATATGCAATAAAAATAAATAACATGAGAGTAATAACAAATGTAACAAGTAGAGGGTAGAGAGTACCTAAGAGATGACAAAGCGCAATTATGCAAACTAGAAATAAAGACTAAGCATCCAACTCTACTAAAGAAACCAATTCCTAAGAAAGCAAGGAAAAAGATGGATTTCCTTCAAACTAGGAGATTAATCCTAGTATACAATATCTTCCAGATGTATGGACACTTCCTCTGGAGAAAATTTCTTAACAAACAGTTTCAACCTTTAACCATTTCCTTTAAACATGTATTCATTTGTTGGATTCTCAACTTCCACAGCTCCATAAGGATAAACTATTTTCACAATGAAAGGGCCGATCCATCTGGATCACAATTTCCTAGGAAAGATATGGAGACGAGAGTTATACAAAAGAACTTTTTAATTCGGCGCAAATTTCTTCCTAAAAACATTCTTGTCATGAAACACTTTTATGCATTCTTTGTATATCTGCACATTATCATATGATTCTTTCTTGATTTTTTTAACTCCATAAGTTGGAGTTTATGAAGCGAGCTAGCTTTGACCATGTCAAAATTGAACTTCCATATTGCCTAGTATGCTTTATATTTCAATTTAAATTGCAAATGGCAAGCTTTCTCATAGACAAGTATGTAGGGAGACATTCTAATAGGTGTTATAAGATCAATCCTTAAATTTTAAATTTACAATTTTTCCCTAAAATCTATTTAATATACCTATTAGAAGCTTCAGCTTAACCACTTGTTTGTGGATGATAGGGTGTAGCCACTTTGTGTGTGATGCCATATTTCTTCATTAAGTTCTCAAATGGCCAATTACAAAAGTGAAAATCACCGTCACTGATGATGGATCATGGCATTCTAAACCTTGATAAGATGTTTTCTTTTAAGAACCATAGAACTATTTTCTTATCATTAGTTCTACAAGGAATCACCTCCACCTATTTGGAAACATAATCCATAGCTAAGAGGATATAAAGATGTCTAAAAGAGGAGGGAAATGGTCCAATAAAGTCAATACCCCAACAATTAAAAAAATATTCGAATATTAGAATCAAATTTTTGGGCATCATGTTTCTTTGGGACGTTCTTCTTGTTTTCTAACAATAGTCACATGCCTTGCAAAAATCATAGGTGTCTTTGAACATGGTTGGCCAATAAAACCACACTGCAAAATTTTTGCAGTAGTTTGCTTCACCGAAAAGTGACCACTACATACTTATGAGTGACAAAAGGAGATAAAACTAGATTGTTCATTATTGGGATTACATCTCTTAATTATTTGGTCAGGGCAATATTTAAATAAATATGGATCATCCAAGAAAAAGATATGTACCTCGGTAAAAAATTTCTTCCTATCTGGCAATGTCCAATGGATGAGAAGTCTACCTGTCACAAGATAGTTGGCAATATGAACATATCAAGGTGTTTGGGAAACAGAAAATAACTGTTCATCTAGGAATGTGTCTTTGATCAGTTCTCAATAAAATATGATAAAACAAGTTGGGACAAGTGGGCAGGCATAACATTCTCTATAAATTTCTTATCGTGCATTTCTAAGTTGAATTCCTAGAGTAGGAGGATTCATCTAAGAAAACCAGGCTTGACATCCTTCTTTGAGAGAAGGTACTTGAGCACCACATGATTGGTAAAAATGATGATTTTTTATCTGATCAAATATCATCTGAATTTATCCAGAGAAAATACCATGGAAAGAAGTTCCTTTTTCATACTAGAGTAATTGGTTAAGGCACCATTCAACATTCTACTTGCATAGTACATAACATATAGCTTCTTGTCCTTTCTTTGGCCTAACAAAGCCCCAACCACAGTCACTAACATTACACATGATTTCGAAAGGGATGCTCTAATTGGGTGGATGTATGATCGGTGCGGTTGTCAACATGCCCTTAAGCTTTGTAAAAGCCTTACGACATGTATCCATCCACTCGAATGGGGCATCCTTTTGAAGGAAGTTACTCAATGGTCTAGAGATTTGACTAAAATCTTTGATAAACCTCTTATAAAATCTAGCTTGACATGGAAAAGAACGGATGTCACGTATGCTTTTGGGATCGAGCAAATTTACAATCAAATGAAATTTAGCCTTGTCCACCTCAATTTTATTGGATGATATCACATGTCCAAAGACAATTCCCTTTTAAACAATGAAGTGACACTTTTTCTAATTGTTGACAAGGTTCTTTTCTTCACACATCGTCAAAACCAAACTCAAGTGCTAAAGGCACTCATCAAATGAACAACCAAAAATAGAAAAGTTGTCGATGAAAATCTCCAGAAAATGCCAACCATATCTAAGAAAATACTAAGCATGCATCTCTAAAATGTTGCAGGAGCATTACATAGTTTGAATGACATCCTTCAGTAAGTAAATGTGCCAAAGGGGCATGTAAAAGTGGTCTTCTCCTGATCTTTCGGGGCTATCTCAATCTGATTGTAACCTGAGTACCCACCAAGGAAGCAATAGAAGGAATGGACCAGCCAACCTTTCTAAAATTTGGTCAACAAAGGCAAGGAAAAGTGGTCTTTCCTAGTGATGGTATTCAACTTCATGTAGTAAAAGCACATTCTCCAACTAGTAGTAAATCTAGTTAGCATGAGTTCATTATTGGCATTGGCTATGATGGTGATTTCAGACTTCTTGGGTACTACCTGAGTTGGACTTACCCATTGACTATCGGATATTGGGTAGATGATACCCATATCCAATAGTTTCAACACCTCAGTCTTAACCACATCCCTTATATTTGGATTTTGTCGATGTTCTGGATGTCTATATATTTTGGCATTCTCCCCGAGGTGTATGCGATGAGTACAAATCAGGGGGTCAATTCTTTTAAGATCCACAATGTCTGTCTAAGGGCACTCTTATGCTTCCTTAGAGTAGCAATCAATTTGCTCTCTTTCTCCTCCTTCAGGTGGGAAGAAATCACCACCGGATATGTATCTCCTTGACTCAAATAGGCATATTTAAGTTCTTATGGTAATGGTTTTAGGTCAAGCTTTAGAACTTTGATACTTGACGGTAGAGGCCAGGAATCGGTAAGGGCAATTTCTAAAAAGATGGTCTCCATCAGTTAGTTTCTAATACTGGTATAGAATCTAACAATGTTCTCACTCCATATAAAATCATGTGATCATCAGAGTTTATGGAATGGGTGAGACAAGTTTCTAAGGGATTAGAGATGGTAGTCAACATAAGCTCATTTTCCACAAGTGTGTCTATCATGTTGACCTCAAGGATCTCATCTCCATCTCTTAGTTGCGTGCAAAGATTAAACACATTTAGTTCCAACATCACGTTCCTAAAGGAAATCTTCATGACTCCATTCTAGCAATTTATTATTGCGTTTGAAGTAGCCAGGAATGGACGCCCAAGGATGATTAGAATTTATGTTCTAAAATTTATAATCGGTTGTGTATCCAAGACAATGAAGTCCACTAGAAAATATAACTAATAAACTTAGACAAACACGTCATCAACTACCCCTCTCGGTACACGCACGGATTGGTCATCGAGTTGTGGAGTTATCTTGGTGGGATTTAATTCACCAAGCTTCATTTGATCATATGTTTAATAGGGTATGAAGTTAACGCTTTCCCCCAAGTCTACTAATGCTTGTTTTATCTAAAAATTTCCTATGATGAATGATATTGTAAGGTTACTCGAATCCTTATATTTTGGGGGAGCATTTTGTTTAATGATAGTACCCATTTATTCAGTTAAAAAAGCTTTCTTTCACACATTTAATTTTCATTTTGTTGTGCACAAGTCCTTAAAAAATTTGGTGTAGGAAGGAATTTGTTTAATTGTATCCAACAAGAGAATGTTAATCTTAACTTTTGGATTTTTTTTTTTCAAAATATCATGATTTTTATATGGGCGCTTTGATGAGAGAAGACGTCGGGGAAACAAACTAACCACTTTATGATTTGGCTTTGTTGAGGGCCAAATATTGCATATTAAACCCCAGTTATTACCTGATTTTACAAACATGATAATGCTTAACATTATATTTTAATTATGTTTTTGTTGCAAGGTGAATTTAGGAGCTTGGACTGAAAAGAGTGTTAAAAGCCTAAGATTTGATGCTCTAGTATTACCAAGGCAAGGGACGGATCTTAGGAAACCAAGATTGAAGAATTCACACACCAAAGATCTGAGAAAATCAAGTGATTGAAGATAAAGAGGACTAAAAATCATCCTGAATGCAAGATCACAGGGTTCCCACAATCCGTTTGGCTCAAAACTTTATATTCAACCTGAGGATCATAAAGTTGATGTACACATAAAATTTCTGCCCTCAGATCTTTGTGGAAGTGATCCAACGAAAAGATCAGCCATAAATCACTGATTTGGGACCCACTTGATCTCTGGATATGCCTTAATTTTAGACCCAATTCCTTAAATTAGGTGGCAAAAGGAATGAATGGTGTAGATCGTACACTACATCATGATGGGCCCCATGTATAGAGGGTGTGGGTACACAGGGAATGCACATCTGCGTTGCACCAGGATAGGGAGTCGGTTAAAACACCTTTGACCCGACTCTCATAAAAAATGAAAATTTTTATTTTTACGCCCGCTGCGAAATCAAACACATAATGACCTTTGAGAGCAGCTATGGACCACCATCGTGGCCCACATGAACAATCCAAGATGCCCATCATGCAGAGGGGTGAAAAATGGTCAAACCCATGTTGACCATGGGTAACCATGCACGCGCACGTGCCCGCTACAGAGGTCACAAGAAGGCTATCCAGCAATGTCCAAAATAGTTGCAGTGCGATTTGATTCCTTGGGTCGCACTAAACTTGAGTAAAACCTCCCATCTCTGACTGAAATTCCGCCATGAGTCTAATAGACGGAGTGGATTTATCTGTTGAAGTTGATCATGGCCTCACTAACGCACGGACGTGCATCAAGAAGCACTCGACCTTTCTGGGAAGTTGTGGTCCATCACCTTTGATCGAAGGCCAGATTCAGACCATCCAGATGGAGCCTAGGCCCAAACTGAATGCAACCATGATGTCAGATTTGGGAGGAAAACTTGGCAAGCTGTCCAAGAAGTTACTGATTCTTGTTGCGCAAGGAATTTCTAAATATGTTGCTTCGTAAACCTGGTTGCGCAACTCCTTGCACAATAAGCCCAGTCGACCGACACACTTTTTATCTATAAAAGAGAGGGTGAGAAGGATGTGGAGATTATCATATAGACATGGAGCAAAGGACATGATGAGGAGAGAGAGCTTGGAAATGGCTGATTTTAAAGAGTTTTTTTTCTTCTCTTTCTTTAGTTGTTCATTTATGTCTTTTTAAGAGATTTTTTGTTAATCATGTTTGTGATTGGCTAAACTCTTAGCTAGGGCTAAGAGGTGAAGCTTGTAGTGTGATGGGGTGTTTTCGGTTGTTTTGATTCATGTTAATTAACTCCCTTTGATTTTAGTTTAATTATAAGAAATACTTTTAATTAGTTTTTAATGGTTTGTTGTGAATTAAATTACAATGGATTTACGATAGCTTTAAGTATATTCTTTCCATTATTGAGATTGTGAAGTTAGGAAATCCTGTTGTTCACCATCACCCCTTGGACATGGTTGGATGATGGAATCCTTCTAATCTTCATAATTATCTCAGAGTGTTTGTGGATTGGTAAATTTTGTTGTTTGCTTTGTCTCATGGACATGGTTTTGTGGTGGAAGCAATGCTAGTTATCATACCTCTCATCTATTGAGGACTAGATCAAAGGAAGTTCAGAATTGATTTTTAATGAAATATCTTCCAACTGGATGAAGATAGGACTCTAATTCCAATTGTATTCGTGAATTAAGCATAGATCGCCTTGATCTCTGGAAGTGGATCCTTGGAAACCCTAGTTTCCCACCTTTGAATTTTATAAGTTTTAGTTACATAATTCACAATTATTCTCTTAATTTCTCTTGATTTAGATTACATCTTCTTCTAGTTCTAGTTCTAGTTACTTTCAGAATACATACAAGGTTCAATCCTTGTGGATTCAACCTCAGTCTTACCGGGATTATTACTACATCGCAACCCTATACTTGGGGTGGTGAACAAGTTTTTAGCACTGTTGTCGAGGATTGATGGTTGCGTTTTTCTGAGATTAACTAGTTTTAGAATTAGGTTAAGATTAGGGTTCTAATTTTAGGATAGGGTTTTTCTATTTGATTTTTAGAAACTTACTTTCTGTTTTTAGGTTTAGAACTTTCTTCATCCATTTTTAGAAACTTTCTATTTTCGATATTTGGAAATTTTCCCTTTTTAGAAATTAGTTTACTTTCTATTTTGTTAGGAACATTCTAATTTTAGACTTTCTATTTTTAGAAACTGACTTGTTTTGTTTTGTTTTGCAAGTTTTTAACTTAGGAACTTCTAATTTGGTAACTTTTTTTCAACTCTTTTCTCTTTATTTCTAGATTTCTATTTCTTTTCTTCCTTTTTTAGGTTTAGGATAGAATCTAAGATTGAGGGCTGTAAGTATTTCATGCCCAAGTAGGTCTGTGACAACACTCGAAGTCTCCTAATTGAAGGAGGATTGGTTGAGGGGTTAACTATCCATCGTAGGACTAGACACCGCTTGAGATCCTTAGAGTTATTGAAGTTATGGCTGCAAATCAATTGGCCAATCAACCTAAAAGATGACCTCAACCTAGGATTGGGGAAGTCTAGGATGAGAATGAGGTGTATCAAGCACCCCCGCCTCGTACTTTGCAAGATTATTTACAACCGCCAGGGGTGAGCATGCCCTCATGCATGGTTTTTCCAGAAAATACGGGACACATGAATATCAAGCTAGGGGTGATCAACTCCTTCCAAAATTTCATGGGCTTGAGTTAGAAAATCCATATTTATACTTGAAAGAGTTTAATGAGATTATAGCCACTTTATATTTTCCTAACGTATCTGAGGACATAGTCAGACTAAAAATCTTTCCCTTTTCTTTAAAAGAGAAAGCTAAGACGTGGTTGCATACGTCTCTGATCTATTGGCACATGGAATGACATGATAAGGGAGTTCATAAAGAAAATTTTTCCACATCATAAAACAAACACCCTTAGAAAATCAATCATGAACTTCACCCAAAAGGAGGATGAAACATTCTTCTATGTGGGCAGTTCAAGGATCTTGTCAGTTCATGCCACTACAAGAAATTGGCCTTTTACCGATGAACTTATTTTCGACGAAATCAATTTCGTCGGTAAATATGACTTTCCCTGATGAAATAATATTTCGTCGGTAAAAGATACAAATCCTTCCCGCCATGGCAAAATATGTTACCGCCACCATTTACAATGACGACCTGGAAACTTTTTTCGATAGTATTATGTATCGTCGGTGAAAAATATTTTCCCGATGATTATTTTGTTGGTAAATTTAATTGTTCCTAACGAACCAAATAGTTTGTCGGCAAAACGTCCCTTGGCGTCCTTTGCGATGACGGAGAGGCTATTTTACTGACATTATACAATATTGTCGGTAAAAAGTCTTTTGCTAACTAAAAAAATCGTCGGTAAAGGAACTTTTTACCGATGAAATAGATACATCGTCAGATAAAATGAATGGTTTATATATTATTTCACTTTGTGTGGTTGATCATGGATGTTGATTTGTAGTTTTTATTTTTGGTGTAGCTAATAAGTATATTTAAAAACATATGTACGGAGTGGATGGGGCTGATAGAGCACGAGTGGGCCCAAATATTTTAAAATCATTTTACTGATGACTTGTTTAAACTATCACCGAGGAAAATTTTCGTTGGTAATAATGTTATGTTTTAAGTCGAAACGACTCCAGCGCCATCCATCTCTCTCACTGTCGCTCTCTCTCTCTCTCTCTCTCTCTCTCTCTCTCTCTCTCCTGTCGTTACCGTCGTCCGGCAGTCATTGCCTTACGCCATCTAACCGCCACCCAAGTCAAGTTCGGCCGTCACCCAAGTGAAGTCCGGCCGTCATTGCCTTACACCGCACGCCATACACTGCACGTCCGGCTGTCGTCACCTCCAGTAACCCCCCCTCTTTCTCTTCCTTCTCCCTCGATTCTCTCTCTCTCTCTCGTTGTCCATTGCTTGTGGGGCCCACCGCTGAAATCCATTACCTTCGTGTCCCACCGTCACTGTCCATTGCTTGTGGGGCCCACTGCTGATATATAGTGCTAGTGGGTCCTGCCATAGCTGTCCACTATTTGGTAGGGGCCCACTGATTTAGTAAATCGCTAATTAGGGATTTCGAAATTAAAATCCTTAATTAAGGAATTTAATTTTGAAATCCATAATTTGGGATTTTCAATTTAAAGGGCTAAAATACCTAATTGTGGGGCCCACTATTGATGTCTATTGCTTGTGGGGGCCATCATTGCTGTCCACTATTTGGTGGAGCTCATTGTTTTGTAAATCCCTAATTAGGGGTTTCAAATTTTTAGAAATTAAAATCCATAATTTGGGATTTTCAATTAAAATCCCTAAAATCCCTAATTGTGGGGCCCACGGTCGATGTACACTGCTTGTGGGGCCCCTCATCACTGTCTAATGTTTGGCAGGGCCCACTATTTTGTAAATCCCTAATTAAGGGTTTCCAATTTTTTGAAATTAAATTCCCTAATTTCAGATTTCCAATTAAAATCACTAATTGTGAGGCCCACCGTCGCTGTCCACTACGTGTGGGGCCCACCGATGTTCACTGCTTGTGGGGTCCACCGTCGATGTCCACTATTTGGTCGGGCCCACTGTTTTAGTTAATTTATGGGTCGTATAATGATGTATGTATGTGCTGTATACCTTCGATCCACTTTACCATCTCATTACAGGGCATGAGCCATGATGGGGTGCACAAAACAACCCGAATTCACCCATCCATTTTGACAGATCATTTTAGGTCATGGTACCAAAACTTAAGCAGATCCACATCTTAGGTAGTGTACCATACCACAAAAAATAGAGGTTATTGACCATTAAAAACTTCTTGTGGGCCACCAAAGTTTTGGATCAAGCTAATATTTGTTTGGTCCCTTCATCTAGGTATCAACAGGTTGGATGGTAAATAAACATTCCTGTGGACCTCAAGGAGTTTTTAATGGAGAATTTTCAATCACCACTGGTTCCTGTGGTGTGGGCCACCTAAGATTTAGATATGCTTCATTTTTTTTTGGGACCATGACCTACAATGAGCTGATGAAACGGGCGTGGATGTAAGGAAAATACATCATTGTGGGCCCCACACTTAATTATTCACAATATAGTCTCTCAGGTTTATAAACATCTAATTAGGTAAGTGATTAGACTTGATTCAAGATCTTGATGATTCTTCCATTTTCATGTGCTTGTGTATTTGAAAGAGCATAACCCACCTGATGGAGCATACCTGGATGTGCGTCGGAGCTATCCGGATGTTAAGCATGGGTCCCTGGAAGGTAGGAACCGCTGTTATGACCATGATGAAGTTGTCCATTTCCTATGGATAGCAATATGGGTGGCCTGGCCATTTGGACAGGCCCGTGTTTATGTATTAGCTCGAAATTGATGGAGCAGACCAGGATGTGCGTCAGAACTATCCAGATGTTGAGCGGGAGTCTCTGGAAGATGGGAATCGTTGATATTTATTTTTTCACTTCATCAATGTCTATGTGATCTTGTGAACAGGTTGGATGATAAATAAACATCACTACAGGCCCTAGAAAGGTTTCAATGATGGAAATCATTATACCCACTGTTTCTTATGGTATGATCCACCTGAGTTTTATATATGATTCAATTTTGCTTTCAACCCCTTAAATGATGTAGAAAAGTAGATGGACGGTGTAGATAAACTACATATATTTACAGTAGGCCCAACTGAGCTTACTGAGTAACTCAGGACACAATCCAATTTTAGGCGTAACTAGCTTAGTGGGTTAGGCCTTGACCGTGGGACCCAACTCAATCTATGTGTTGTACATCTACGTTGTCCATCTGCATTTGTAGCAGCTCATTTAAGAGGAAGTCCCAAATTGAGGCATATCTAAAGATCAAGTGTGGATCACACCACAGGAAAACAATGGTGATTGAATGCCCAGCGTTAAAAGCTTCGTCGGGCCCACTATAATGTTTATTCAGCATCAAACATGTTGATAAGATTAAATAAATCCCTAACCTAAACCTAAACCTAAACTCGAAAACCTAAACCTAAACTCGATCTCGAACCCGAACCAAAATTCATAAACCTAAACCTACACCTAATCCTAATCTCAACTCCCTAACCTAAACCTAAACCTAAACTTGAAAACCTAAACCTAAACCCGATCCCGAACCCGAACCCGTATCTGAATCCCTAAACCCTAAGCCTAAACTTAAACCTAAACCTATTCTCAAATCCCTAAACCTAAACCTACACCTAAACCTAAACCTAAACTCAAAAACCTAAACCTAAACCCGATCTCCAACCCGAACCCGAACTCGAATTCCTAAACCTAAACCTAAACCTAATCTCAAATCCCTAAACCTAAACCTAAACCTAATCTCAAATCCCTAAACCTAAACCTAAACCTACACCTAAACCTAAACCTAAACCTAAACCTATAACCTTAACCTAAACCTAAACCTAAACTTAATTCACTTAACTTAAACCTACACCTAAACCCTAACCTAAACCTAAACCTAAACTTGATAACCTAAACCTAAACTTGATCCCGAACCTGAAACCGAACCCGAATTTCTAAACCTAAATTTACACCTAAATCTAAACTCAAATCTCTAAACCTAAACCTACACCTAATCCTAAACCTATAACCCTAACCTAAACCTAAACCTAAACTTGAAAACCTAATCCTAAACCCGATCCCGAACCTGAAACCGAACCTGGATCCCTAAACCTAAACTTAAACCTAAACCTAAACCTACACCTAATCCTAAACCTATAACCCTAACCTAATCTTAAATATATTTCTGTAAACTGACTCTAATCATTTCATTGTAGAGATAGATAAGAGTTGGATGTGAGCTAAGAACAGGTTTGGCCTAGAGTATAAATAAGGGGTTCAAGAGTTCATGAAATTTGCGCGATATTGGGCAGATTCAGGCAATAGGATTAGGTTTCCATGTCGAAAATGCAAGAACATAGTTCATAAGACTTAAGAGAAAGTAGAAGATGATTTGTTCATAGTTGGGATTGACCAGGGTTACACTTGGTGGATCCATCATGGTGAAGAGTTCCACTAAAGAGTTGAGGCCACTAAAGTCCTTACTGACCTAATTGTGCCAGATGACGAGGATGAAGATGTTGACGAAATGCAAGATATCATAGGGAATGTGTTCATGAAAATAATCGCAGATACTGATTTTGCAGTGATAAGTAGTAGCAAGATATTCCTCCTATGGGTGATGTCGAATCAGAAAAGTTTAGTAAGCTGTTGAGGGATGCGCAACATCCACTTTATCCGGGGTGTGAGAACTTCTCCAAGTTGAATTTTCTTACAAGGTTACTTCATTTGAAGACAATAAATCATCGGAGTAATAAATCGTTCGACATGTTGCTTGACTTGTTGAAAGAAGCCTTACTGGATGGTGAGATATTGCTTAAGTCTCATTACGAGGTAAAATCCTTGATGCGAGACTTGGGCCTTGGTTACATCCCCATACATGCATGTATAAATGATTGTGTATTGTATTGAAAAAAGCATGAAAATGTTGAAGAGTATCCAGAATGTGGAGAGTCTAGGTGGAAGTATGACGAAGCCAAGCATAAGAAAATCCCACAAAAGGTGTTAAGGTACTTCCCATTGAAACCCAAATTGCAAAGATTATTTACATCTCGCAAGACGGCTGAATATATGAGGTGGCATAAGGAGAAACACGTTCATGATAATAGTACACCGAGGCACCCTGCGGACTCTTAAGCCTAGCAAAATTTTTACAAGTAATATGACTGGTTTGCAGAGGATTCTCGCAATGTTCAACTAGGTCTTGCAAGTGATGGTTTTAATCCATTTGGTAATATGAGTAGATCGTACATCATGTGGCCAGTGATACTTTTCCCTACAATTTACCTCCTTGGTTGTGCATGAAGGAGTCATTTTTCATGATGTCATTGCTTATTCTTGGACCCAGGTCACCCAGGAATGACATTGATGTGTATTTGCGACCAATAGTAGATGAGTTAAACGAGTTGTAGAGTCAAGGTGTACAGACGTATGACACATAGGACAAATATTTTGATTGCATGCAGCAGTCTTATGGACAATAAAAGACTTCCTCGTGTATGGGAATTTGTCTTAGTGGAGCATGAAGGGAAAGTTGACTTGTCCTACGTGTAATATTGAGACTTGTTCATTATCATTAAACCATGGTAAAAAAATGTGTTATATGGGCCATCGTCGCTTCCTTTCGAGATATCATAGTTGGCACAGGAACATGATAATCTTTGATAACAAACAAGATCATAGGCTACCACCGAAAGAGTTATCTGGAGAAGATGTGATACAACAACTGAGTAACATTAGAGAAGTTAGATTTGGTAAGGCACCGCCCTTGAAGAAGAGGAAACGTACAGTATTGGAGTATAACTGGAGGAAAAAAAGCATTTATTTTAGTTACCCTATTGGAGTGATTTAAAATTGCGATACAACTTGGATGTCATGCATATTGAGAAGAATATATCTGATAATGTCTTCGGAACATTGATGAACATAGAGAAGAAAATAAAAGACAGTTTTAAGGCTCGATTGGATCTACAAGCAATGAGTTTAAGGAAAGAGTTGCACTTGCAATCACATAAAAATTCATATACTATACCAGCAACCTACTACACATTAACAAAACTAGAGAAAAAGTGTTTATGTGAATGATTGAGATCGGTGAAGTTTTTCAATGGGTATGCGTCAAATATCTCTCGGCACATAAATATTACGGACTATAAGGTAACAGGAATGAAAAGTCATGATTGTCACGTCCTTCTACAACATCTACTACCGGTTGTGATTCGTGGATTCCTGATCATTGATATCAGTGAGGCCTGATTGAGTTGGTTATATTCTTTAAGGATTTGTGTTCAAAATCATTGAATGTAGAGATTATTAAACGACTAGAGAGGGACATTGTCGTAATCCTTTACAAACTTGAAAGAATATTTCCACCTACGTTTTTCGATGTCATGGTACACCTAGCGATTCACTTACCGCACGTGGCGAAGCTTGCAGGTCCAGTACAATATCGTTGGATGTATTTGATCGAAAGGTGGTAGAACCTATTAAAATTTTTATTCATTCCATAAATTACATATATTCATGTTTTCATACGTATAACATAGTGGTTTTGTGTACAGATACCTTCACATACTAAAACAATTTGTGAGGAATAAGGCACGTCCAAAGTGATTTATTGTTGAGGCGTACATTGATAATGAGTGCCTAACATTTTGCTTCATGTATCTTCGTGGCATAAAGATTAGATTTAACCGAGAAGATCAAAATGCCGATGAAGGGCAGGAGCATAAACAAGGACTCATATTTGTATTTGCACATAATGTCTGTCTTTTAGGATCCTTAACATTTCAGGATATGGACCTTTGGGATCAAGCAAAGGCGTGGTGGTATGTGTTGCATAATTGTGAAGAAATAAAGTCGTACTTAGAGTAAGTCTTCCCTCGATAATTGTATCTCTACATACGATGATCTTAATGTTTGTTACTGATGACGTACCTATTATGTGTAGCGAACACATTGAGGAGATGAAGTCTCAATACCCTACAAATTATGATCGAATGCATCAGGATCAGTTTTCAGGATGGTATGCAAAACGTGTAAGATTTCACCTTGTATCTCACCACACTTATAATTTTGTTGTATTACATAATATTTAAACCTAAGAAAATCCTTAAACAATCACATTCTATACATGATAATAGATGAAGACATTGTGCACTAGCAACACTGCGGATATGTCTAATGCACTCTACTCACTAGCGTGTGGCCCTGATAGACGTGTGTCTAGATATACAGGTTGTATTGTAAACAGGATTCGGTTCCACACCGAAGAGCGTGAGAAGTATATGACCACATAAAATAGTGGGGTGGTTGTGAAGGGATCGCATGAGGAAATTAGAAATTGACTTTTATGGTGTTTTGACGGATATTATTGAGCTGAGTTACTGTGTAAGAAAGTGGGTGTACTTATTTAAATGTGATTGGTGGGATATTGGAAATAAGAAGTTGAGAATACAGACTGACGACTAATTTATGAGCATAAATTTATCTCGGAAGTGGTTTAAGGATGACCAATTTGTCATCGTCAGCTAAGCCAAACAAGTATTTTACCTCGCTGACACCAAGTTAGGTAGCTCTTGGCACGTGGTGTAAAAAATAAAGCCCAGGAACGTATTTGACATTCCCGAACCAAACGTTGAAGATAGCGAGGACGAGGGAAATGAAACATCTAAGGTTGAACAAGCATATCAAGAAGACATGCCATCTGAGGATAGAAGGACTAATCTAAATGTTGATATTGATGTGGTGTAATTGGATAGAGATGATATGCCACTTGATCATGTTGATGCCTCAATAATATATGACATTGTTAGAATGATAGCGGTTTCATTGATAATGACGTTGCAAATGATGAAGAGGAAATACTGATCAGCAATAGTGATGGTGAAGAAGAAATAGTCCTAAGAGATAGTGATACTGACGATGATTATTAAATGTACACATGATTTACATGTTATTTTTCAATTTGAATAATTTGATTATTACATGTATACATGTTTTGCTAGTCATGATTTATTCTTCTAATTGACTTGTTTATAATCCACATTTGCAGTTGAGTCAATTTCTGATCATGTCCTCCTCAAACTGGAGCTAGCGGAAGCACGCATGATATTTCATCAGCTATTCCGAATAGAATTTCTGGCCCTATCTTCTTCTGGTAAGGCCAAAGAAATACCCGGTCTGGTCGATGAGTGTACGGAGGAATATATCGACAATGACTCAGATGAAAGATTATACAATATTCTCAAAGAAATTCTTGACTTGAGGGAGGAATATAACCGCGGAAAACTTCATATGGAAGATGCGATTTTGTCACTTGCACATCTGAATGGAGTCCTGAAAGACCAGATTTCTCCTATTGTGACTGGCATGTTGGCTATAACAATGTCGAATGCTTCACACAGCTTGACATATACTTTTACAGTGTACGATAACTTATGCAGGGAGTACTTCAGATAGTTGATCCGAAGTTGTTTCGTATTACAATGAAATACATGTATTTAATATAGAATTACAATGTGTAATGGAATTTCTAAATTTTACTAAAATGTTTACGGTTTTATTATATTCTGCTTGCATTATAGTGTAATGGTTTAATGATATTTTAATCATCTCTCTAAGCATAAGCACAAATTCATTCCACCATCAACACTACTTGTATAATGTTTTAGTATATTTCACTTGCACTGTAAAGTTTAATGTGTTAATTATATTGATGTTCATACACTTGTACTGACATTGTTTAAATTTATAAGTTCGTAGTTCGTACATATTTAGTCATGACACCAGGTGGGAGATCAGGTCATTCGCGCACTAGATCTACCCTTCCACCCGTGATGCGACGAAGATAGCATCGACGTCGCATGTTGCATCACAGGCATTTGAGTCCTCGGTTGAGCATACACCGGGCACTGTGTCATGCCCCAAACTCGAAAACCGGGCTTACAAAATTTTCGATCGCCGAATCCAGTGCCGACAGCCTTCGTAGTGTCCCATTCTCGGCTCCTAGCGTCCATACGCCAGATTCCGATCCTAAGATCATACAAGGAGGATTTTCCAATGTACATTTAACTCATAATAAGCATAACCACAAGTTTACCCAAGTCACAAAGGCAACATCATCATCACATGTCCACTAATATAAACAGTTGAATACAGTGTTGAAAGAGAAATACATATGTACAAAAAAATCAAAGCTCCATAAGTCCGCAAGTGCTCCCCAGCTCAATGCTGTTACAACCTGACGCCACCTGCATGCATCTATCGTGCATAAGCTTATAGAAAGCTTAGTGAGTGGTGAAAGTGTGTGCGCAAGGTAAGTGTCAAGTAAGCAATATCAGAGTAAGCGAAAGTACTGACAAGTCCATGAGTCAACAATATCAAGGTACACAATGCAAATCAGTTATGCGAATGAGGAGTCAAAGTGAGCCAAATATTAGATGCCAAGGATACAATGCCATAAATCATACAATATCGAAATAAGCAAAAATATACTGATAAGTCTATGAGTGCCATCAGCCGTACCAAGGCTATGCGATGCAAGGCATGGGTACTAATGGCCATATCAATGCAGAAACATGATAACCCAAAATGCTAAATACTGTAGATGCAATGTAATATGCTGTGCGAATGAAATGACCAAGCTGGAGTAAAGTCGGGATGATAGTGCGTAGTATCGCAGGCTATGGGGTCCATCACAAGGGACTTCTATCCAAACCAGTCCCATACCTAAATTTGGATAATCAGACTCAATGTGGTGAACTCCTGATCTTAGGTTAGTCGCGCGCCCAACCGAAATCCTGGCCATGCAAAGGTACACAGCAATTAGTTGCACACCACCAGCCCGAGTGTATGAGTATGCAACTCCTACTCAATAAGTCCACATATTAGTATGGTACATCTCTGGGATCATCACCGGGGTCTAGTACACTCTACGCCACCTACCGCCTTATCAAGCGCACAATTGGGTAAGTGGAAGAGACCTCACTATCCACCTGGCCAGTAGTCTACCAATACCTATACGGCTCGTCGATAGTGGACCCATTCCTCAAGCTGGTCAGACTCAGCCTAACATTGCGTACTCCCTCAGGCGGGTAAGGCCACACCCCCTCCCAACCGACCACGACATAGTGAGAGATACGGCCTACTGGTATACAACTCTTATGCGCTCATATATATCCACTCGGTTTAGACATTGGGGCGTCCTCTAGTACCAAGAGGGTTTTTGAATTTTCACCCAGGGCCATTTATGGCGACCCAATGCTAGAACCAAACATTTTCGGTGTCCCATCTGGCCATCCACGATATGCCTGTGGAGGCTACGACCCTTATGTCATTAGGCGTACAGTAATCACAACACATAATGCAAGATGCATGAGTCATACAATCAGTCATGCATCAATCATGCGCATACCGTGCGCTCATGTGAGACAATCTCCGCCTATCAGGGAGTCTCATAACAACTTGTCTAATGACATATGCAATAGTCAACTATATCTCATAACAAACATGCAGATGATGCGTATAGGCATGTATCATGATGTTATGCTGTCACATACTCATAATCAGTATCAATAACCGACATTGACAATCAACCTCGACAATGTGGACATTTAACCAACATTGCCCCCAAGGAATGACCCATATAGAGCCTAACATACAGTGGACTCATGGCCTCACACCAGGGCCAAATATACAGCACCATGGGCCTCACTCAAGAGCTTAATATACATCATGATGGGCCTCACTCATGAGCCATCAAGAGCTTACTAAAATGTTTACGGTTTTATTATATTCTGCTTGCATTATAGTGTAATGGTTTAATGATATTTTAATCATCTCTCTAAGCATAAGCACAAATTCATTCCACCATCAACACTACTTGTATAATGTTTTAGTATATTTCACTTGCACTGTAAAGTTTAATGTGTTAATTATATTGATGTTCATACACTTGTACTGACATTGTTTAAATTTATAAGTTCGTAGTTCGTACATATTTAGTCATGACACCAGGTGGGAGATCAGGTCATTCGCGCACTAGATCTACCCTTCCACCCGTGATGCGACGAAGATAGCATCGACGTCGCATGTTGCATCACAGGCATTTGAGTCCTCGGTTGAGCATACACCGGGCACTGTGTCATGCCCCAAACTCGAAAACCGGGCTTACAAAATTTTCGATCGCCGAATCCAGTGCCGACAGCCTTCGTAGTGTCCCATTCTCGGCTCCTAGCGTCCATACGCCAGATTCCGATCCTAAGATCATACAAGGAGGATTTTCCAATGTACATTTAACTCATAATAAGCATAACCACAAGTTTACCCAAGTCACAAAGGCAACATCATCATCACATGTCCACTAATATAAACAGTTGAATACAGTGTTGAAAGAGAAATACATATGTACAAAAAAATCAACGCTCCATAAGTCCCAAGCTCAACGCTACTGCAACCTAACGCCACCTGCATGCATCTATCGTGCATAAGCTTATAGAAAGCTTAGTGAGTGGTGAAAGTGTGTGCGCAAGGTAAGTGTCAAGTAAGCAATATCAGAGTAAGCGAAAGTACTGACAAGTCCATGAGTCAACAATATCAAGGTACACAATGCAAATCAGTTATGCGAATGAGGAGTCAAAGTGAGCCAAATATTAGATGCCAAGGATACAATGCCATAAATCATACAATATCGAAATAAGCAAAAATATACTGATAAGTCTATGAGTGCCATCAGCCGTACCAAGGCTATGCGATGCAAGGCATGGGTACTAATGGCCATATCAATGCAGAAACATGATAACCCAAAATGCTAAATACTGTAGATGCAATGTAATATGCTGTGCGAATGAAATGACCAAGCTGGAGTAAAGTCGGGATGATAGTGCGTAGTATCGCAGGCTATGGGGTCCATCACAAGGGACTTCTATCCAAACCAGTCCCATACCTAAATTTGGATAATCAGACTCAATGTGGTGAACTCCTGATCTTAGGTTAGTCGCGCGCCCAACCGAAATCCTGGCCATGCAAAGGTACACAGCAATTAGTTGCACACCACCAGCCCGAGTGTATGAGTATGCAACTCCTACTCAATAAGTCCACATATCAGTACAGTTCCTTCCTGGGATCATCACCGGGGTCTAGTACACTCCACGCCACCTGCAACCTCATCAAGCGTACAATTGGGTAAGTGGAAGAGACCTCACTATCCACCTGGCCAGTAGTCTACCAATACCTATACGGCTCGTCGATAGTGGACCCATTCCTCGAGCTGGTCAAATTCAGCTTAGCTATGCCTACTCCCTCGGGCGGGTAAGGCCACACCCCCTCCCAACCGACCACGACACAGTGAGAGATGCGGCCTTTTGGTATTCGGCACTCGGGCGCTCATATATATCCACTCGGTCTCGACGTTGGGGCGTCCTCTGGTACCAAGAGGGTTTTAGGGATTTTCACTTAGGGCCATCTATGGCAGCCCGATGCTCGAACCAAATATTTTCGGTGTCCCATCTAATCATCCACGATATGCCTGTGGAGGCTACGACCTTGATGTCTCTAGGGCATATGTAATCACAACACACAATGCAAGATGCATGAGTCATACAATCCAGTCATGCATTAATCTTGCGCAAATCATGCGCTCATGTGAGATAACCTCCGCCTATCAGGGAGTCTCATAACAACTTTTCTAATGACATATGCAATGGTCAACCACATCTATAACAAACATGTAGATGATGCGTATGGGCATATATCATGATACTACACTGTCACATACTCATAATCGGTATCAATAACTGGCATCGACAATCAACCTCGACAAGGTAGACATTTAACCAACATTGCCCCCAAGGAATGACCCATACAGAGCCTAACATACAGTGGACTCATGGCCTCACACCAGGGCCAAATATACAGCACCATGGGCCTCACTCAAGAGCTTAATATACATCATGATGGGCCTCACTCATGAGCCATCAAGAGCTTACTAAAATGTTTACGGTTTTATTATTTTCTGCTTGCATTATAGTGTAATGGTTTAATGATATTTTAATCATCTCTCTAAGCATAAGCACAAATTCATTCCACCATCAACACTACTTGTATAATGTTTTAGTATATTTCACTTGCACTGTAAAGTTTAATGTGTTAATTATATTGATGTTCATACACTTGTACTGACATTGTTTAAATTTATAAGTTCGTAGTTCGTACATATTTAGTCATGACACCAGGTGGGAGATCAGGTCATTCGCGCACTAGATCTACCCTTCCACCCGTGATGCGACGAAGATAGCATCGACGTCGCATGTTGCATCACAGGCATTTGAGTCCTCGGTTGAGCATACACCGGGCACTGTGTCATGCCCCAAACTCGAAAACCGGGCTTACAAAATTTTCGATCGCCGAATCCAGTGCCGACAGCCTTCGTAGTGTCCCATTCTCGGCTCCTAGCGTCCATACGCCAGATTCCGATCCTAAGATCATACAAGGAGGATTTTCCAATGTACATTTAACTCATAATAAGCATAACCACAAGTTTACCCAAGTCACAAAGGCAACATCATCATCACATGTCCACTAATATAAACAGTTGAATACAGTGTTGAAAGAGAAATACATATGTACAAAAAAATCAAAGCTCCATAAGTCCGCAAGTGCTCCCCAGCTCAATGCTGTTACAACCTGACGCCACCTGCATGCATCTATCGTGCATAAGCTTATAGAAAGCTTAGTGAGTGGTGAAAGTGTGTGCGCAAGGTAAGTGTCAAGTAAGCAATATCAGAGTAAGCGAAAGTACTGACAAGTCCATGAGTCAACAATATCAAGGTACACAATGCAAATCAGTTATGCGAATGAGGAGTCAAAGTGAGCCAAATATTAGATGCCAAGGATACAATGCCATAAATCATACAATATCGAAATAAGCAAAAATATACTGATAAGTCTATGAGTGCCATCAGCCGTACCAAGGCTATGCGATGCAAGGCATGGGTACTAATGGCCATATCAATGCAGAAACATGATAACCCAAAATGCTAAATACTGTAGATGCAATGTAATATGCGGTGCGAATGGAATGACCATGCTGGAGTGTGAAGTCGGGTTGATAGTACGCAATATCGCAGCTATGAGGTCCATCACAAGGGACTTCTATCTAAACCAGTCCCATACCTAAATTTGGATAGTCAGACTCAATGTAGTAAACTCCTGATCTTAGGTTAGTCGCGCGCCCAACCGAAATCCTGGCCATGCAAAGGTACACAGCAATTAGTTGCACACCACCAGCCCGAGTGTATGAGTATGCAACTCCTACTCAATAAGTCCATATATCAGTACAGTTTCTCTCTGGGATCATCACCGGGGTCTAGTACACTCAACGCCACATGCCGCCCCATCAAGCGCACAACTGGGTAAGTGGAAGAGACCTCACTATCCGCCTGGCCAGTAGTCTACCAATACCTACCCGGCCGTCAATAGCAGACCCATTCCTTGAGCTGGTCAAACTCAGCCTAGCTATGCCTACTCCCTTTGGTGGGTAAGGCCACACCCCCTCCCAACCGACCACGACACAGTGGGAGACGTGGCCTCCTGGTATTCGGCACTCGGGCACTCATGTACATCCACTCGGTCTCGACATTGGGGCATCCTCTGGTACCAAGAGGCTTTTAGGGATTTTCACCCAAGGCTTTCTATGGCAACCCAATGCTCGAACCAAACATTTTCGGTGTCCCATCTGGCCATCCACGATATGCCTGTAGAGGCTACGACCCTGATATCGCTAAGGCGTACAGTAATCATAACACACAATGCAAGATGCATGAGTCATACAATCCAGTCATGCACCAATCCTGGCATACCGTGCGCTCATGTGAGATAACCTCCGCTATCAGGGAGTCTCATAACAACTTACCCAATGACATATGCAATGGTCAACCACATCTCATAACAAACATGCAGATGATGCGTATGGGCGTGTATCATGATGATATGCAGTCACATACTCATAATCGGTATCAATAACTAGCATCGACAATCAACCTCGACAATGTAGACATTTAACCAACATTGCCCCCAAGGAATGACCCATATAGAGCCTAACATACAGTGGACTCATGGCCTCACACCAGAGCCAAATATACAACACCATGGGCCTCACTCAAGAGTTTAATGCACATCACGATGGGCCTCACTCATAGGCCATCAAGAGCTTACTAAAATGTTTACGGTTTTATTATATTCTGCTTGCATTATAGTGTAATGGTTTAATGATATTTTAATCATCTCTCTAAGCATAAGCACAAATTCATTCCACCATCAACACTACTTGTATAATGTTTTAGTATATTTCACTTGCACTGTAAAGTTTAATGTGTTAATTATATTGATGTTCATACACTTGTACTGACATTGTTTAAATTTATAAGTTCGTAGTTCGTACATATTTAGTCATGACACCAGGTGGGAGATCAGGTCATTCGCGCACTAGATCTACCCTTCCACCCGTGATGCGACGAAGATAGCATCGACGTCGCATGTTGCATCACAGGCATTTGAGTCCTCGGTTGAGCATACACCGGGCACTGTGTCATGCCCCAAACTCGAAAACCGGGCTTACAAAATTTTCGATCGCCGAATCCAGTGCCGACAGCCTTCGTAGTGTCCCATTCTCGGCTCCTAGCGTCCATACGCCAGATTCCGATCCTAAGATCATACAAGGAGGATTTTCCAATGTACATTTAACTCATAATAAGCATAACCACAAGTTTACCCAAGTCACAAAGGCAACATCATCATCACATGTCCACTAATATAAACAGTTGAATACAGTGTTGAAAGAGAAATACATATGTACAAAAAAATCAAAGCTCCATAAGTCTCAATGCTGCTGCAACCTGACGCCACCTGCATGCATCTATCGTGCATAAGCTTATAGAAAGCTTAGTGAGTGGTGAAAGTGTGTGCGCAAGGTAAGTGTCAAGTAAGCAATATCAGAGTAAGCGAAAGTACTGACAAGTCCATGAGTCAACAATATCAAGGTACACAATGCAAATCAGTTATGCGAATGAGGAGTCAAAGTGAGCCAAATATTAGATGCCAAGGATACAATGCCATAAATCATACAATATCGAAATAAGCAAAAATATACTGATAAGTCTATGAGTGCCATCAGCCGTACCAAGGCTATGCGATGCAAGGCATGGGTACTAATGGCCATATCAATGCAGAAACATGATAACCCAAAATGCTAAATACTGTAGATGCAATGTAATATGCGGTGCGAATGAAATGACCAAGCTGGAGTAAAGTCGGGATGATAGTGCGTAGTATCGCAGGCTATGGGGTCCATCACAAGGGACTTCTATCCAAACCAGTCCCATACCTAAATTTGGATAATCAGACTCAATGTGGTGAACTCCTGATCTTAGGTTAGTCGCGCGCCCAACCGAAATCCTGGCCATGCAAAGGTACACAGCAATTAGTTGCACACCACCAGCCCGAGTGTATGAGTATGCAACTCCTACTCAATAAGTCCACATATCAGTACAGTTCCTTCCTGGGATCATCACCGGGGTCTAGTACACTCCACGCCACCTGCAACCTCATCAAGCGTACAATTGGGTAAGTGGAAGAGACCTCACTATCCACCTGGCCAGTAGTCTACCAATACCTATACGGCTCGTCGATAGTGGACCCATTCCTCGAGCTGGTCAAATTCAGCTTAGCTATGCCTACTCCCTCGGGCGGGTAAGGCCACACCCCCTCCCAACCGACCACGACACAGTGAGAGATGCGGCCTTTTGGTATTCGGCACTCGGGCGCTCATGTACATCCACTCGGTCTTGACGCTGGGGCGTCCTCTGGTACCAAGAGGGTTTTAGGGATTTTCACCTAGGGCCATCTATGACAGCCCAATGCTCGAACCAAATATTTTCGGTGTCCCATCTGGCCATCCACGATATGCCTGTGGAGGCTACGACCCTGATGTCCTAGGGCGTACAGTAATCACAACACACAATGCAAGATGCATGAGTCATACAATCTAGTCATGCACCAATCCTGCGCATACTGTGTGCTCATGTGAGATAACCTCCGCCTATCAGGGAGTCTCATAACAACCTGTCTAATGACATATGCAATGGTCAACCACATCTCATAACAAACATGCAGATAATGCGTATGGGCGTGTACCATGATGATATGCAGTCACATACTCATAATCAGTATCAATAACCGACATTGACAATCAACCTCGACAATGTGGACATTTAACCAACATTGCCCCCAAGGAATGACCCATATAGAGCCTAACATACAGTGGACTCATGGCCTCACACCAGGGCCAAATATACAGCACCATGGGCCTCACTCAAGAGCTTAATATACATCATGATGGGCCTCACTCATGAGCCATCAAGAGCTTACTAAAATGTTTACGGTTTTATTATATTCTGCTTGCATTATAGTGTAATGGTTTAATGATATTTTAATCATCTCTCTAAGCATAAGCACAAATTCATTCCACCATCAACACTACTTGTATAATGTTTTAGTATATTTCACTTGCACTGTAAAGTTTAATGTGTTAATTATATTGATGTTCATACACTTGTATTGACATTGTTTAAATTTATAAGTTCGTAGTTCGTACATATTTAGTCATGACACCAGGTGGGAGATCAGGTCATTCGCGCACTAGATCTACCCTTCCACCCGTGATGCGACGAAGATAGCATCGACGTCGCATGTTGCATCACAGGCATTTGAGTCCTCGGTTGAGCATACACCGGGCACTGTGTCATGCCCCAAACTCGAAAACCGGGCTTACAAAATTTTCGATCGCCGAATCCAGTGCCGACAGCCTTCGTAGTGTCCCATTCTCGGCTCCTAGCGTCCATACGCCAGATTCCGATCCTAAGATCATACAAGGCGGATTTTCCAATGTACATTTAACTCATAATAAGCATAACCACAAGTTTACCCAAGTCACAAAGGCAACATCATCATCACATGTCCACTAATATAAACAGTTGAATACAGTGTTGAAAGAGAAATACATATGTACAAAAAAATCAAAGCTCCATAAGTCCGCAAGTGCTCCCCAGCTCAATGCTGTTACAACCTGACGCCACCTGCATGCATCTATCGTGCATAAGCTTATAGAAAGCTTAGTGAGTGGTGAAAGTGTGTGCGCAAGGTAAGTGTCAAGTAAGCAATATCAGAGTAAGCGAAAGTACTGACAAGTCCATGAGTCAACAATATCAAGGTACACAATGCAAATCAGTTATGCGAATGAGGAGTCAAAGTGAGCCAAATATTAGATGCCAAGGATACAATGCCATAAATCATACAATATCGAAATAAGCAAAAACATATTGGTAAGTCCATAAGTGCCATCAGCCGTACCAAGGCTATGCGATGCAAGGCATGAATGCTAACAGTTATATCAATGCAGAAACATGGCAACCCAAAATGCTAAATGCTACGGATGCAATGAAATATGCGGTGCGAATGAAATGACCAAGATGAAGTAAAGTCGGGATGATAGTACGTAGTATCACAGGCTATGGGGTTCATCACAAGAGACTTCTATCCAAACTAGTCTCATACATAAATTTGAATAGCCAGACTCAATGTAGTAGACTCCTGATCTCAGGTTAGTCGCGCGCCTTAACCGAAATCCTTGTCATTACGAAGGTACACGCAATTAGTTGCACACCACCGGCCAGTGTATGAGTATGCAACTCCTTCAATAAGTCCACATATCAGTACAGTTCCTTCCTGGGATCATCACCGGGGTCTAGTACACTCCACGCCACCTGCAACCTCATCAAGCGTACAATTGGGTAAGTGGAAGAGACCTCACTATCCACCTGGCCAGTAGTCTACCAATACCTATACGGCTCGTCGATAGTGGACCCATTCCTCGAGCTGGTCAAATTCAGCTTAGCTATGCCTACTCCCTCGGGCGGGTAAGGCCACACCCCCTCCCAACCGACCACGACACAGTGAGAGATGCGGCCTTTTGGTATTCGGCACTCGGGCGCTCATGTACATCCACTCGGTCTTGACGCTGGGGCGTCCTCTGGTACCAAGAGGGTTTTAGGGATTTTCACCTAGGGCCATCTATGACAGCCCAATGCTCGAACCAAATATTTTCGGTGTCCCATCCGGCCATCCACGATATGCTTGTGGCTACGACCCTGATGTCGCCAGGGCGTACGAAAATCACAACACACAATGCAAGATGCATGAGTCATACAATCTAGTCATGCACCAATCCTGCGCATACTGTGTGCTCATGTGAGATAACCTCCGCCTATCAGGGAGTCTCATAACAACCTGTCTAATGACATATGCAATGGTCAACCACATCTCATAACAAACATGCAGATAATGCGTATGGGCGTGTACCATGATGATATGCAGTCACATACTCATAATCAGTATCAATAACCGACATTGACAATCAACCTCGACAATGTGGACATTTAACCAACATTGCCCCCAAGGAATGACCCATATAGAGCCTAACATACAGTGGACTCATGGCCTCACACCAGGGCCAAATATACAGCACCATGGGCCTCACTCAAGAGCTTAATATACATCATGATGGGCCTCACTCATGAGCCATCAAGAGCTTACTAAAATGTTTACGGTTTTATTATATTCTGCTTGCATTATAGTGTAATGGTTTAATGATATTTTAATCATCTCTCTAAGCATAAGCACAAATTCATTCCACCATCAACACTACTTGTATAATGTTTTAGTATATTTCACTTGCACTGTAAAGTTTAATGTGTTAATTATATTGATGTTCATACACTTGTACTGACATTGTTTAAATTTATAAGTTCGTAGTTCGTACATATTTAGTCATGACACCAGGTGGGAGATCAGGTCATTCGCGCACTAGATCTACCCTTCCACCCGTGATGCGACGAAGATAGCATCGACGTCGCATGTTGCATCACAGGCATTTGAGTCCTCGGTTGAGCATACACCGGGCACTGTGTCATGCCCCAAACTCGAAAACCGGGCTTACAAAATTTTCGATCGCCGAATCCAGTGCCGACAGCCTTCGTAGTGTCCCATTCTCGGCTCCTAGCCAGATTCTGATCCTGGGATCCTACAAGGAGGATTTTCTAATGTACATTTAACTCATAATGAGCATAACCACAAGTTTACCCAAGTCACAAAGGCAACATCATCATCACATATCTACTAATATAAACAATTGAATACAGTGTTGAAAGGGAAATACATATGTCAAAAATCAAAGCTTCATAAGTCCGCTGCATGCTCCAAGCTCAATGCTGTTGTAACCTGACACCACCCGTACGCATCAATCATGCATAAGCTTATAGAAAGCTTAGTGAGTGGTGAAAGTGTGTGCACAAGGTAAGTGCCAAGTAAGCAATATCAGAGTAAGCGGAAGTACTGACAAGTCCATGAGTCATACAATATCAGGGTATACAATGCAACTCAGTTATGCAAATGATGAGTCAGAGGGAGCCAAATATTAGATGCCGAAGATACAATGCCATAAATCATACAATATCGAAATAAGCAAAAATATATTGATAAGTCTATGAGTGCCATCAGTCGTACCATGGCTATGCGATGTAAGGCATGAGTACTAATGGCCATATCAATGCAGAAACATGGCAACCCAAAATGCTAAGTACTGTAAATGCAATGTAATATACGGTGCGAATGAAATGACCAAGCTGGAGTGAAGTCGGGACGATAGTACGTAGTATCGCAAGCTACGGGGTCTATCACAAAAGACTTCTATCCAAACTAGTCTCATACCTAAATTTGGATAGTCAGACACAATGTAGTAGACTCCTGATCTCAAGTTAGTCGCGCGCCCAACCGAAATCCTGGCAATGAGAAGGTACACAATAACTAGCTGCGCACCCGAGTGTATGAGTATGCAACTCCTACTCAATAAGTCCACATATTAGTACAGTTCCTTCCTGGGATCATCACCGGGGTCTAGTACACTCCACGCCACTTGTCGCCCCATCAAGCACACAATTGGGTAAGTGGAAGAGACCTCACTATCCACCTGGCCAGTAGTCTACCAATACCTACACGGCTCGTCGATAGTGGACCCATTCCTCGAGCTGGTCAAATTCAGCTTAGCTATGCCTACTCCCTCGGGCGGGTAAGGCCACACCCCCTCCCAACCGACCACGACACAGTGAGAGATGCGGCCTCTTGGTATTCGGCACTCGGGCGCTCATGTACATCCACTCGGTCTTGACGCTGGGGCGTCCTCTGGTACCAAGAGGGTTTTAGGGATTTTCACCTAGGGCCATCTATGACAGCCCAATGCTCGAACCAAACATTTTCGGTGTCCCATCTGGCCATCCACGATATGCCTGTGGAGGCTACGACCCTGATGTCCTAGGGCGTACAGTAATCACAACACACAATGCAAGATGCATGAGTCATACAATCTAGTCATGCACCAATCCTGTGCATACTGTGTGCTCATGTGAGATAACCTCCGCCTATCAGGGAGTCTCATAACAACCTGTCTAATGACATATGCAATGGTCAACCACATCTCATAACAAACATGCAGATAATGCGTATGGGCGTGTACCATGATGATATGCAGTCACATACTCATAATCAGTATCAATAACCGACATTGACAATCAACCTCGACAATGTGGACATTTAACCAACATTGCCCCCAAGGAATGACCCATATAGAGCCTAACATACAGTGGACTCATGGCCTCACACCAGGGCCAAATAAACAGCACCATGGGCCTCACTCAAGAGCTTAATATACATCATGATGGGCCTCACTCATGAGCCACATATACATCAAGTGGGTCGCATCTCACGGGTCTAATATACATCGCAATAGGTCGCTCCCACAGGCCTAATATACATCAAGTCGGCCTCACCATATGGGCTGAAAATATATCACAGGGGCCACGTCCCATGGGCCTGGAATACATCATAATGGGCCTCGACAATCGGAATCGGCCTTAACAATTGGAATCGACACTCGGAATCAGCCTTGATACTCGGCCTCGACAATCGGAATCGGCAAATCGGTCACGATAATCAGAATTGATCGATAATCAGAATCGGCAAATTGGTCACGTCAATTGAAAATCGGTAATCGGTTACTATAATTGGCCTCGATCGCTAATCGGCAATCGGTCATAATAAACGGCCTCGATTGCTAATCGGCAATCGGTCAAGATAAATGGCCTTGATCGCTAATCGACAATCAATCAAGTCAATAAGAATCGACAATCGGTTACAACAATCGAAATCGACAAATTAGTTACGACAATCAGAATCGATTGATAATCAGAATCAAAAAATCGGTCACCTCAATCGAAATCGGCAATCGGTCATGATAAAAGGCCTCGATCGCTAATCGGTAATCGGTCAAGTCAATCAGAATCGACAATTGGCCCCGACAATCGAAATCTACAAATCGGTCATGACAATTGGCACCGATAATCAGCATCGATAATCAGCGTCGGCCTTGATAATCGGCACCGATAATCAGTAGATAAACAAAACGGGGTCCATAGATGAACAACTGATCAACCATAGTATAAAGATTGGCACTCAGCCGTGGTTATATCAAATTAGATAACACGGAGCCATCCATATACGGTGAATGGGGCCCACTTATTTGGGTTAACCCACTGAGGGAATGATGAGAATGGGCCTAACAAGGCCTAAGGGAAGGTCACAATGTGTACATCTAACCATCATTACCCATCAATGTGGACATCTAACCAACATTGCTCCCAAGGAGTGGCCTACATAAGGAATTCATACACAATGTAACAGCCACACATACATCACATTGGGCCTCACTCATGGGCCTCACATATATTGCATCGGGTCGATTAAGTGGGCCGCTCAAATGGGCCGAATCAAATAGGCCGCTTTAAATGACCGAGTTAAATGGGCCGAGTCGACTGAGCCAATTCAAATGGGCCGACCAAGTGGGCCGAATCAAATGGGCCAAATGTATGTCAAATCGGGCCCACCCTTATGTATTTTGAGATCCGACCTATTTAGAAGTTAGCATAGGGATAGATGAAGTGAAAACCAAATATCAGCTTGGGTGGGAACCACTGTGGTTCGTAAGAAGTTTTAAACAGGGGATGTTACTGTATCCCATTATTATTGCAAATGGTGGGGTCCACTTGAACTTTGGATCTCACTCATTTACCCCATGCCAAAAAAATGATCTTACCAATGGTTGGACGATTTGGATACAACACATGTATCATGGTGGGTCCCATAAATAGACGGAGTGGATGAGACAGGTGGGACCCATGAAGCTTGCTGCCGTGTACAACAGCTGATGGTGAGGTCCACTCTCCAGTATATATATAAAATATAAAATATATATGATATATATATATATATATACTACAGCTGCTGTAACTGCTGCTTTATGCATTTAAAGGGAGAGGTGGGTCCCACATAGGGCCCACCACAAGATACAATTATAATATAATATATAATATCTTATATTATATATACTAATATTATATAATATTATATTTAATACCCCAACCATGTCTAGGCCCTGGACGGCCTGGACATACATACATCACACGTGGGTGGGTCCCACGTAGGCCCACCATCTTATATATATATAATATATAATATATAATATATATACTATATAAAATATATAACATATATGTGCATGCTGACGTCCAGGCCCTGGACGGCCTGGACAGTCACATACATCAAGGAGGGCCTCACACGTGGGGTGTGTCCCACCGTCCTAAGATGGTGGACGGTTTGGATAAAACACATGCACGGTGGTGTGGCCCACTAAAGTGGATGGATGATGTGGGTGGGTCCCATGGACCCCACCGTCAGTCCACACCTCTCTGTTAGCCATCGTACAAGACACTCAATGCCAAGACCTCAACGTTGAAATGAGGTACCTTTCAACTAGCCTACCACTGGAGCTATGGATCTAGGCGTGGATAAACAGGGCCCCACACGGACGTGGGTCCCACCGTCTAGGGGTGGTAGATGGTTAGATAAAACACATACCCTATGGTGTGGCCTATCTAAAAGGGTGGACGGCATGGATAGGTCTCATGGACCCCACCGTCACACACTCCACTGTCAGCACACACCCACCATCAGTTAACACTTCACTGTTAGCCCCTACTGCCAGAACACACCTCACTGCTAGCCACCCACACCGTCCAGTTCACACTTCACTGGTAGTGCACATCCAGCATCCCTGGACGCTGGACAGTGTGTATACAACACAGGCATCATGGTGGGTCCCACATGGGCATGGCCCACCAGATTTGGATCAAACTAATATTCATGTTTCTCCTACATCCAGGCCCACCCAAAGACGGTTAGCAAGGTGGGCCCTAAGGATAGGACGGCGTGGATCATACATCATAGTGGGGTCCACAACACATGAGAGAGAGAGAGAGATCGGAGATGACGGAAGGGCCCCGCCACTATGGGCCACTCTTTGATACAAAGGCTACATCGAGGTGGGTCCCACCATAAGTGGGCTCTTACATCACACAAAAAAATAAAGAAATGGAGATCCAAGATCACCCACTGTCTTTTTCTTGCTCCCTTGGCTTCCTTTGCTCCTTAACTTCGATCCTAACGGAGGAGATGGAATTTTGATGGTCGAGATGGGAGATGAGAGAGTGGGAAAGTGGGCCACACACAAAGTTCTCTTAGAGGTTAGAAAATGCTTAGACGTGTGATCTTTTGAGGTTGCTTGGAAAAATGGTTTGAGAATGAGAGAGAGAGAGGGTTGTAAAGAGAGAGAGAGAGAGAGAGAGAGAGAGAGAGAGAGATGGGTGATAGATGTGGTGAGTGATGGGTGTGTAAGAGCTTTTTGACTTTTGAGGTAATTCGTATAAGAAATGTATGGGGTGTGTAAGGCTTTATTGACTTATAGGGTTGCTTGGGGAAGGGTGTGAGGTGATGTGTAGTTGACATTTACTTGACCCTTGATGGGATTGATTGATGGATTGAGGTGACAAGTTGTAGAGATTCTCTTGGGTTTTACAATGTATGGTGTTTTCCTCGAACTGAACACGGGCTCACATATCCTGGCCAAGGTATCAGATTGGTGTGCAAGACGCGGTGTTGGAACCGCAGTGACGGTGCGGTCGCAATAATATAAGTCTAGGATTGAGTCAACTCAGGTTTGTAGGACTCAGCTTAGGATCATGTGCAAACGTCGGATAAAGGTCGAAGGTTACCGAAATTCGATCGAGAGGACCGCAGAAGTTGACAGAATAGTACGAAGTAGGATACGAGTCTTACACATTGCATGTAAGTGTAGACATATATTTATTTAGTGACTTCTACTTATATTTGGACTTACATATTTCTTTCACAATAGCATCGTCGACCAGCCGACGAAGATGTGGACCCACTCGTGGTTTAGTTTTAGAGCAACTTACACGTGAGGGTATGGTAATAGTAGAGTTCCCACAGGACTGCCTTAGACCTATTGGGGACAATGTCAGGTTGTTTACGTCGGAGGTCAGTGTCCTATGCTGATCTCTGATCCCCGCCATCACCCCCCGTTGGGCAGACGTGACAGATAATATGCGACAGCTCATCCATCAGCATCTTCAGGTAAATTTTAGTAAATTAAAATTTCTTTTGTGAAAGTTCATTTATAGTTAAGTTATTTTCTTAATAAGTTTATTGTCTCAATATATTATTTACGAAATTGTAGGATAAATTTGTCTTAGATTTGAGTGTTCCAAACATTTCACATGCCGTCGATGATATGGTCAGGGAGCGGTTCAAGGAGTACCACAGAGAGTTACACCAGCAGTACAAGCGGTGCAGGACCCACGATAAGGCCGTACTGTCCGCACCGTCGCACGTGACTATAGACGACTGGCGGATACTCTGTGAGAGACTTTCGTCTGACGCTTTTCAGGTAATATTTACATATTCACGATATCTTAAGGTAACAATTAAATTCACAATTAATAACAATGTATTATGAATAATGTGTTCAAAAGAGGAGCAAAATAAATTTTACGAACAGAGAAAAGTTACAAGTGAACCACGTAGCTAGTTCAAAGTCATTTGTACGACATCGTTACGATATGATAAGAAATTACTAGTTGTCATGCCCTAAACTCGAAAATCGGGCTCACAAAATTCCCGATCGCCGAATCCGATGTCGACAGCCTCCGTAGTACCCCATTCTCAGCTCCCAGCGTCCATACACCAAATTTTGATCTTAGGATCATACAAGGAGGATTTTCCAATGACATTTAACTCATAATAAGCATAACCACAAGTTTACCCAAATCACAAAGGCAACATCATCATCATATATCCACTAATATAAAGATTTGAATACAGTGTTAAAAGGGAATACATATATCGAAAATCAAAACTCTAGAAGACTGCTACGCACTCCAAGCTCAACGCTGCTGCAACCTAACGTCACTTGCATGCATTAATCGTGTATAAGCTTATAGAAAACTTAGAGGGTGGTGTAAGTGTGTATGATGCACGTGCCAAGCATATAGATATCAGGATAATGCATAAGATTGTGTTTTACGCATATAATTTTATTAATTAATAAATAAATAATAAAAAATGAACATAAAAAAAGGAACATGTTTATTATATCAAAACTAGGAGGCACCGATAATTATAGTTGGTCATGGGTAAGGACACTATTGCTGATATATTCACTTCTATAAGAAATGCCGACATGGATAAAAAAGGAATGGTTCGAATAACGTCTACTAATATGACCGGAAGCGTTGTTAAAAGACTTCGTGGGTTATGAATTTTTTTCGACAAATAAAATTTTATAAATTTTTTGGTTGAGTAGCACTCGTACTATAATACATGCGCGGGCATGTATGCGAGCGCACGAGCATGTATGCGCGCATACTATATACGAGCGTGTGTGTACGTACGCGTGCGCGTGCGCGTCATTAGGAAGCGCCTTCGCTGCGGTCGGTGAACTGAGCTACGGAGAGGAGATAGTTTAAAGAAAGAAATAAATTAGTTTGCCAAGAGTTATAACCGCATAATAATAACAACAATGCCATTCGTCGTGATGATGAAGTTAATTAGGTTACACCCGCGAAGTTGAGCTTCTCAGTAACAATCCTAACAACAACCAACCCCAACAGTTTTGCTCCTCCTCTTGCTATAAACCAAATGTCGTCGTCGTAGACCGTGACGAATTCATCCAATCCAAATAAGGCCTATTCCTTAGGAAGGTCCCTTGAGTGTCGTGGTTGGGTGCCCACCAATGTTGAATTAAGAAAGAAACCTCGCTTTTCTTAATGAATTGAGAAAGAAATTCAGGTTTGGGATGTTTATCAATCAATTCTGGGGTCGCCTCCCAGGGCATACATACTGGCAAGTTTATAAATACCATCAGCCTTGTCCAAGCTATGCGATGCAAAAAGATAATAAGCCAATATCATATACTGAGGAAGCAATGTAGATCGATTCTGAAATGCGGAGACATTGGGAGCCAAGTATCAGATGTCGAGGATGCAATGCAATATGCAGTGCGATTAACCATGCAGGAGTGTGAAGTCGGGATGATAGTATGTAGTATCACAGGCTATGGGGTCCATCACATGGGACTTCTATCTAAATCAGTCCCATACCTAATTTAGATAGTTAGACTCGATGTGATAAACTCCTGATCTCATATTGGTCGCACGCCCCCGCTGAAATCCTGACCATTGCGAAGGTACATGTAACAAATAGTTATGCACCACCAGCTCGAGTGGATAGTGAATGAATGAATGAATGAGTATGCAACTCTTGCTCAATAAGTCCACATATTAGTACTATACATCTCTGGGATCATCACCGGAGTTTAGTACACTCTACATACAATCGCCTCCCACTAGACGTGCAACCATGCAAGTGGAAGAGACCTCACTATCCGCCTGGCTAGTAGTCAACCAATATCTACCCGACACATCGATACCGGACCCAATTACGAGCTGGTTAAACTCCGCCTAGCTATGCCCACTACCTTCGGGCGGGTAAGGGCACAACCCCTTCCTAACCGACCATGACACAATGGGAGACGCGGCTTACTGATATTCAGCACTCGGGCGCTCATGTATCCACTTGGTCTAGATGTTGGGGCGTCTCCTGAACATGGAGGTTTAGGAATTTTCACCCAGGGACATCTATGGTACCTCGATGCTAGTAACAGATTTCTGGTGTCCCATCTGGCCATCCACGACATGCCTGTGGAGGCTACGACCCTAATGTCGCTAGGGCGTACAGTAATCACGACACACAATGTAAGATGCATGAGTCATATAATGCAGTCATGCATCAATCCTTTGCATACTGTGCCCTCATGTGAGACAATCTCTGCCTATTAGGGAGTCTCATAATAATCTGCCCAATGACATATGCAATGGTCAACCACATCTCAGAACAAACATGCTGATTATGCATATGGGCATGTATCATGATGCTATACTGTCACATACTCTTAATCGATATCAACAATCGACACCGATAATCGGCATCGATCATCAGCCTATACAATCGGCCTCAACAATCGGAATCGGCCTCGATAATCGAAATCGGCCTCGACAATCGGAATCAGCCTTGACAATCGAAATCAGCCTTGACAATCGAAATCAGCCTCGACAATCGAAATTGGCCTTGGCAATCGAAATCGGCCCCGATAATCAGAATTGGCCTCGACAATCAGAATCGGCCTCGACAATCAGCCTCGACAATCGAAATCTGTCTTGACAATCAGAATCGGTAATCGGCCTAACAAAAGGCCTAAGAGAAGGTCACAATGTGGACATTTAACCATCATCGCCCATCAATGTGGACATTCAACCAATATTGCTCCCAAGGAGTGGCCCACATAAACATCATTACATAGATTATAGTGACATCACACATTATATCGGTCCGCACACTCATCGCATTAGACCTCACTCGAGGGCCACACATACACCACATCAAGCCTTGCCATATGGGCCACAAATACATCACAATGGGCCTTATCAAATGAGTCACAAATACATTACAACGGGCCACATACCTGGGCCTCAAATACATCACAACGGGCCACATTCTTGGGCCTAATACACATCACAATGGACTGCATGACATGGGCCTAATACACATCACAATGGGCCGCACGACATGGGCCACACATAAATCACAATGGGCCTTAACACATGGGCCATAAATACATCATATCGAGCCTCATATACATCAAGTGGGCTACATCACATGGGCCACACCAATGAGCCTCAAGTGAGAGCTTAGATTACACCAAAAATCATTTCAATAGTTGTAGGTGTAACATGTGCACTATACACTATCATTCTATGGGGCACATGCTCACTAATGATGATCAACACTATCAAACATTGTCTACATAAATCAGCATTGTCCAAAAATTGGACAGCACCATCCAAACACTATCCATGTAAATTAACACCATCCAAACATTGGCTAGCACCGTCCAAACATTGTCCAGCACAATCTGGATGGTGTGGATGAAATAAATACATCATGGTGGTGTTCATGCTGGCAAAACAGGTGGACGGCTTATGATGTAACACATACATCAGGTGTGGCCCGTTGGCCTACTGTCCAGATGGATGGTCTAGATTTAACACATGCATCACATGGTTTCCACGTGTGTGTGGGTCTCATGACTACCGTGCAGCATCGTTAAAACATATATATCATGTGTGGGCCCCACATAATGCTAACTTCAATACCTCAGCTGTTGGTGGGGTTCACACAAATGGATGGTTTAGATGAAACTGGATGGACAACATGAATAAAATACATACATCATGCGACCCACAGAACTTGGTGACATCAATACACCAGCTATATAGCTGATGTGAGGCACGTCAGCCAATCAGCTTCCACAACTGGTGGGTCCCACGTAGGGCCCACCAAATATATAATATATTATATTAATATAATACTATTATTATATTAGCTTCAGTCCAGCGTCCAGACGCTGGACATTTGGATGGATGACGTAGATATAACATATGCATCATGGTGGGGTCCACACACATGGCCCACCAACTAAATGGACAGTGTGGATTCACATCGTCAGGATGGATAGATTGAGTGGATTGCACATACATCACGGTGACCCCCTACTACTACTGCACGTGTAACAGCTACTGGCACGTGTAACAGATGGATGGTGCGGATTTAAAATGGATGGACGGTTAGGATATAACAAATACTATCAAGGTGGGACCCACAGGACCTGTTGACGTCAACACAGCAACTGATCTACTGCTGGGGCCACAGATGGACGGCTGTACAAATACATGTGTCAGGTGAAGCCATGTCTAGACAGCTAGACAGCATAGATACAACACATACATGGGCCCCACGTCCATGCAATGGATGACATGGATATACATCACTGTGGGTCCAACACCGTCCACAGGTTGCTGGACAGTGTGGATCTACATGCATCACAGTGGGTCCAGCACCGTCCCAGGGTGTTGGACGGTGTGGATCTAACACACACATCTGGTGGGTCCCTCAATCGGCACCGTCCAACAAGGTGGACCATTGCACAAGGAAAAAAAGAGAGGGAGAGAGAGAAAAAAAAAAAGATAGATTGGTAGAAATGGGAGGGACCCCGTCACTATGCTTACAATCACATACATCAAGATGGGTCCCAACATATGTGGGCCCTCTAATCATCAAATCCAAACAAAAAAAAATCACCCACCGTTAGATCTTCTCAGACTTCTCCTTATCTTTAGCTCCAAAGGAATAAGATTTAAGGGTTGAGATGAAGGTTGGATGGTGGAGATGGGAGATAGGATGTGGGCCACACAAAGCTCCCTCATGGAGCTTGGACAATTGCTTGAGAGGAAATGAGAGAGATAAGAGAGAGAGGTAATGTAAAGAGAGGGATGGTGAGTGATGGATGGAGTTATGGGTGTACTTGACTAGGTATGGGTTGTAAGAGAGAGAGTTGACTTTGGAGTTGCTCTTGTACTTAACATGATGCAATGTGGTGTGATTAATTGATGGGACATGTTCTCTTGGGTTTGCAAATGCATGGCATTTTCCTCGAACTGAATGTGGGCCCACATCTCCTGGCTCGGGTATCGCATCGGTGTGTGAGACGTTGTGTCAGAATCGTTGCCACGGCGCAGTCATAAAGATACAAGTCTCAGGTCGAGCCAACTCTGGAATACGGGATATGACTCAGGATTGCGTGCAAATATTATCTACACATTGCGGGTCGTCAAAATTCTACTGGGAGGACCGTGGGAGTCTATGGAACTACACGGGCTAGGACACGGGTCTCGCACTGGTGATTATTAAGTTGATATATTCTTTTCATGCATTTATATTAACTCTATTGTCCCTTCAATTGCGTAGCGAGATTCCGTCACCGGCTAGGAGCCTGGACCAGTAGACCTCTACAGAGAGACTTACTGTTGGGAGGCGATGGGATCTTGGGTTCATCATAGAGCCAACAAGAATTGGGTAAAAATCCTTAAATTGTAAAATTTAATTGTATTGAATTATAATAAGGTCATTCGTTATGAAAATTCTTATGTTTTTCTTACAGGCGGCGATGGACACCATACGTAGTCAACTCACTCCCGATGGTAGTCAGCAGAGTGAGTCAGATATCCTGAGTGAGGTGCTTGACACCCATTCTAGATATGTGGGTGGGCTTAGCCATGGTGCCAAGCTCATGGCACCTGCTAGAGCTGCCTCCAGCAGATCCGTTGCTGGGGGAGAGCGCCCTACACCAAGCTGATATCGTAGAGAGAGAGAGGTTCAGCAGTTACGGGTCGTCGTCGATGAGATCAAAGAGCAGCTAGAGAGGCAAAGGGAGGAGGAGCAGAGGCGTAGGGAGGAGTAGAAGCGTAAGGAACAGGAGGAGCAGAGGCGTAGGGAGGAGGAGGAGTAGAGGCAGAGAGAGGAGGAGAGGCGACGGGAGGAGCAGGAGAGGTGGATCGAGGAGATGCAATTGGAGCATGAGTGATGGATGCAGGATATGTTTCAAGCTCTCGCTAAATGCTTTGCCAGCGATGCCCCACCACCTCCGCCTTCATCTTCGTGATTTTTAAAAAATTTATTTATAATTTTCTTTTATATATGAATGTTAAACTTATATGTATTTGTGCGTAGATGAATGTGGGTTGTGCCACGCACAAATAGCAGGCTTATGCCAACGAACATACTCGTCGGTATTATTATTTTACCGACGAACGCACTCATCGATAATATCATTTATCCGGTCTAATGCCGACGAACATACATGTCGGTATTATTGTTTTCCTGACGAACGTACTTGTCGGTAATGTTGTCTATCCATAGTTTTATCGACGAAGATATTCATCAGTATAAGCTGGGTTTACCAACGAAATATATTATTTTTTATTACCAAAAGTAACATGTTTAGTTGACGATTTTAGTCGTTGGTATTTGTTTTATCATTACCGACGAAGTCATATTTCGTCAGGAAAAGCCTTTAGCCACGATCTTATTGCGACAATCTTAGCGATGACATATATCATTGGTAATAATCATTACTGATGAAAAAATAGAAAATAACGTTGAATTATGTCGTCGGTAAAAGAGCAATTTCCTGTAGTGTGCCCATAACACGGTTTTGAAATGTGGCGCATTATACATTTTTTTATGATGGTCTAACATCTTCCATGCGCCAATTGGTTAAGAGTGCAATGGGGAATTCATGAATAAAAATGTCAATGATGTGTGGGACTACTTGGATAGACTTGCTGAAAATGCACAATCATGAGACACTTACCTAAAATTAAGCACCACTTTTAGGCCCACTCAATCAAAGGAGAGGGGTCGATTATACCTTCTAAAAGAAGATGATGATATCAATGCTAAAGTGTTTTGTAAGACCCGTGTCCTAATCCGTACTGTTCCGTTGGCTTCCGCGGTCCTTTCGGTCAAATTCCGGCAACCTTCGCACCGTATTCGGTGTTTGCGCACGATCCTAAGCCAGGTCCCGCGCACCGACGTCGGCTCGATCTGAAACTTATGTCTTGGCGATCGCGTCGTCGCCGCGGTTCCAACGCCGTGACTTGCGCACCGAACCGATACCCAGGTAAGAAGATGCCGATCAGCGTTTATTCCGAAGAAACACCGCGCGTTGCAGATTTCGAGGGAATCTCTACACAATTAGTCCCACTAATTAACCATAAATGCAACCATACCTCAAAGTACTACACCCATTCCCTCTTTTTCCAAAAGTCCACCATTCTTTCCACCTCACCATTCCTCTTTTTCTCATTTTCAACCACAACCATCTCTCTTCTCCACCAATTTCAAACTAAACCATACCCCTCATTACTCCTTTCTTACAACCATCACTCCACCCATCCCTCCATCCATTATTTCTATCTCTCCCTCTCATTCTCTAGCAATTTTTCCAAATCCCATGAGAAGTTTCACACCTCCAACACACACTCCCTCAACTTCAAGTGTGGCCCACCCTCTCATCTCCAATCTCAACCATTCATCTTTCATCAACCTCCATTAAAAGTGAAGGTAAGGAGCTAAGGAGTCCAAGGGAGCAAGGAGAAGGAAGATAAGGTGGGTGATCCACCGTCATTTCTCCTTTTTTTTTTTGGGCCACATGTGGTGGGACCCGTTTGATGTATGCATGTATGAAATGGAGGGCCCATAGTGGCGGGGTCCCTCCTCTATCTCACCGTGTATCTCTCTCTGTTTCTCTCTCTTTCCCTCTCTTTCTCTCTTCCTTAGAATGAAGTGGGCCCCACCAATATATTAAATCTACTCCATCCATCAAATAGGGTGGCCCACCTCATTTTAGGAAAGATCCACCCCCCCTATTTAGAGTAAATGATATATTATAATATTTTATTAATATTTATATATATGGTAGGCCATGATCATGTGGGACCTATCTTGACGAACATGGGCCACTCACGCGTGGGACCCACCATGAGGCAGTGTTTAGAGGCAGTGTTTATCCAAACCGTCCAGCGTCCAGAGACGCTGGACGTAGGCGTACGGCGTGGCTAACAAAAAAAAAAGGCAAAGGAAGAAAAAGTTACTTTTTGGTGGACTGCTCATGCAGGCCCCACCTTGATGTATGTATGTGATCCACACCGTCCAATCTATTCTCCAGTCTTCTTTAGGCGTTGAGCCAAAATTTTAAGGCGATCTGATCATCAGGTGGGCCATACCATCTAAAACTATGTAAAGACATGCCAGATCATAAAAAGTACTCGGTGGGACTCACCTGAAGTTTGGATGCAGGTGAAACTAGTTTTGGACGGGTAGAACAGTGGGATACACATAATGGGTGGGCTGGATTGTGAATCACATCTCGGTGGGCCCCAAAACAAAAAAATAAAAAAATATAATAATAAAATTTTTTTAAAGCAGCAGCGCTGCGTTTTACACGGGGGGGCGGCCAAGAGGCAGGGACCCACGGCTCCATCCGTGGGCCCCACCATGATGTATATTTTGTATCCACACCGCCCATTTGGTGGGCCACTATCCGACGTGGACCCCTCTCTAAAAATCAGGCCAATCCAACGCTCGGGCGGCCCACATCACAAGAAATAGTGTGAATTGAACTCTACCATTGAAACCCTTTCTGGGTCCACAGAAGTTCTAGATCAAGCTGAAATTTGTTGTTTCCCTTCACCCTGGCCCGTGTGACCTTATGAACGGATCGGATGGAAGATAAACGCTATGGTGGGCCTCACATGGGACCCACAGTGATGCATGTGTTACATGCCCACCGTCCAGACGGACGGTGGGGCCTACTTGATGTATGTGTTCGTCCGCACCGTCCTGGACGGTGGGACCCCTCCCTGCTGCACGTGAATGTGCACGTGTGTGCACGTGTGTATGCATGTGGGTGTGTGTGCACTTGTGTGAGTGTGTGTGTATATATATATAATATTATATTATTATTATATATAATATTGTATATATTTACATATATTAACATTATATATATATATATGATGGTAGGCCTATATGGGCCCCACCATGATGCATGTGTTGCATCCAAGTTGTTCAACCATATGGCCGTTGTTGAGGGCCACTTGATGTGTACTTGTGGCTGGTGTTGAGGCCCACCTGGATGTGTATTTGTGGCCATTATTGAGGCCCACCTTGGTATATACATAAGGCCCATGTGATTCGACCCATTTAACGTATTTAAAGGCCCATGGGTTATGGCCCATTGCAATGTACATAAGGCCCACTAATGCGGCCCACTTGATTTATATAAGGCCCATATGAGATGGCCCATTTAATGTATCTGAGAACTATGGGTCGAGGCCCAATGAGATGTATATGGTCCATTGCAATGTGTGATTTCCTATGGTTTGTGTAATGGTACTTTATGGCGGGCTATGCCTTGGGAACAATGTTGGTTTGACGTCCACATTGTAAGGATAATGTTGGTTAAATGTCCGCATTGTCACACTCCTTAAGGCCACTGATAGGTCCATACTTATACTCTGCAGGCCGTCTAGGCCCATCTCTGTGATACGCAGAGCCCATCCCTATATGCATGTTTAGTATAGATCCATGATTTATTATCATACGCATCATATGTATGACTGGTATGAGGAGTGATTGATCATAGCATATGCCTTCGGGCAGACTGTTACGAGCTCCCTGATAGGCGGAGTTGCCCTGTATGAGCGCATGGGTTACGCAGGACTATTGCATGACTGGTAGTGTGACTCATGCACTTGCATTGTGTGATTGTAGTTACTGTATGCCCTAGCGACACCAGGGCCATAGCCTCCACAGACACATCGTGGGTGGCTGGATTGGATACCGAAAATGTTTGGTTCTAGCATACGGGCGCCATAGATGTCCCTGGGTGAAAATCCCTAAACCCGATGGTACCAGAGGATGACTCCAACGTCGAGACCGAGTGGATATACGAGCGCATGAGGGCCGAATACCAGGAGGCCGCGTCTCCCACTGTGTCGTGGTCGGTTGGAAAGGGGTGTGGCCTTACTCGCCCGAGGGTAGGGGGCAATACTAGGCTGAGTTTGACCAGCTCGCGAATGGGTCCGCTATCGACGTGCCGGATAGGTATTGGCAGACTATTGGTCAGGCGGATAGTGAGGTTTCTTACGCTCACTTGGACTGTGCGGCTAGGAGAGCGACAGTGCCATTTGGAGTGTATTGAACCCCGGTGATTATCCAGAATGAGAACTGTACTGATACATGATGAGGATTAGCATGCTTGAGTTGCATCTCGCATCGCATGGCTGTGTTATGGCCGATAGCATTCATATCTTGCACCGCATAGCCTTGGTACGGCTGCTTTCATTCATGTGCTCATCACCATGATTCCGCATTCCTCTGACCTTGCATTCTGAGCATACTTACATTGCACACACACTTACACCACCCTCTAAGCTTTCTATAAGCTTATGCACGATTGATGCGTGCAGGTGACGCCAGGACGCAGTCGCAGCCATAGTCTCGCTATAGTTGGAGCGTGCAGCCGAGCTTCTGGAGTTTTGTTTCTTTTGTTACATTGTATTTTATTTTCTTTCAGTCGCATTGTACTCAAAAAGTTTTTGATCATAGTGGATTTTGTGGTGGTGTTCTTGTGGTTATTGTTTGTGGGTTATGCTTTTGTTATGCTCATTATGAATCAGACTGATGACTTGAAATCCTCCTTGTAGTATCCCAGGATCGGAACCTGGTGAATGGGTGACAGGACCCGAAAATGGGGTTCTACGGAGGCTGTCGGCGCCGGATTCGGCGATCGGGAATTTTGTGAGCCCAGTTTCCGAGTTCGGGGCGTGACATGTTTAATCCCATAAGAAAATTCAAGGTCATAGAATTAAAGAAGGATAAGGTTAAGGAAACTGTTTATGATATTTGTGCTTGTAACGTTCACACAACTGAAAATTGTCCAACAATATCTTCCTTTCAAGAGGTGTTGAATGAGCAATCCAATGCCGTGAACAATTACCAAAGACCTTTCAATGGACTTACCTCCAATACATACAATCCTAATTGGAGAAATCATCCAAACTTTAGTTGGAGGAATGGACAAACTGCTACCCCACAAGGTTTCTTTAATCAAATTCCAATTCAAGTGAAACCTCAGGAAGAACCGGTTCCAAATTCCACACAAACTCAAGAGCTTACTCAAGCAATATGAGAACTTACAAAATATTTGCAAAAGATGGATTCATGTGTTATGGTTATAGAAAGGGGGACGTTTCCTGCTCAACCTCTCCCCAATCCTAAACTGCAATACGAGATAAGTGATCCAAGATCTTCAAATCAGATGGAGCAAGCTAAATCTATCACCACTCTTAGGAGTGGGAAGACCATTAACAAAATTATTCTGGTTAGGGCTGAAAAGCATAAGGGACCGAAAGTGGACAACAATGATAGACCTATCACTACTCTACAAGAATTGGAACCGGAACTTCAAGGAAAGCTGATTGCCCCATTCCCCCAACAGTTGATTGCACCAGAACTTCTCTCTAACTCTCAGGACATTCTAGAGGTGTTGAAATAAGTGAAGGTCAATATTCCTCTACTTGATGCCATAAAACAAATACCTTTATATGCCAAAATTCTGAAAGACTTATGTACGACCAAAAGACGGCAAAATATTCAAAAGAAAATCTTCTTAACTGAGAAAGTGAGTGTCATCCTAAAGCAAGATGTGCCACAGAAATTCAAAGATCCTGGTAGCCCAACTATACCTTATGTAATCGGGAACTACTGAATTGAGCACGCACTTCTTGACTTAGTAGCAAGCATAAATCTGATTCCCTACTTGGTCTACAAATAGTTAGGTTTGGGTGAATTAAAGCCCACCCTAACCACATTACAACTTGCTGATCGCTCAGTTCATGTACCAAGAGGGATAATTGAGGATATGTTGGTCCAAGTTGATAGATTTTATTACCCTGTAGATTTTATCATCCTCGATATGGAACCCATAAGTAACATGAGCACTCAGATTCCTGTCATTCTTAGTCGCCCATTCCTAGCCACTTCAAACGCAATCATTAATTGCAAGAATGGAGTCATGAGTATGTCTTTCAGGAATATGACATTGGAGTTATATATCTTTTTTAATACAGGCAGACGATTAGAGGATGATGACGATTTCGATGACATTAACATGATTGACTCTTTCGTGGAAGATAAAACACCTTTGACCTTATGCTCTGACCCTTTAGAGACATGCCTGGCCCACTCCCATGATTTTGATGATGATATGATTAGGGAGACAGGTGTCATGCTTGATACTACGCCGATACTTGAAGTTAACCGGTGGAGGCCACAATTTGAAGAATTGCCTCAAACTGATGTAGTGTCTCTATCGTCTAACCTCAAGGCACCGAAGCTTGACATAAAACCTTTATCCTCTGATTTGAAATATGTCTATTTAGGTCAAGATGAGACATACTCGGTGGTGATTTCTTCCCACCTTGATCAAGAGACGTGGGTGTCTTTCAAATATAATGATAATGACACACTTCACTCACATGACACACTTGGTTTCAATGATGAGAGAGATATTAGTTTATTCGAACCTCAACCCAATTTAGGAATAGAATGTGAGGAAAGCAATCTCATCCCAAGTGTGTACTGCACTGAATTGGAAGATGATGAGTATTGGGATGACGATCATGAATGTATAGCCCAAATTCCCCTGGAATCAATCTCAAGTTCAGTCCAGGTCAGTGATCAAGAAGTATACGAAGTGATCGGTCATAAGAATCTACTCCACCCATCTGACATGTCTGATTTAAATGTGGAGGATGAGCCCCTTACAATCGACCCTTCTAACTCTTGTGAGACTTGTTTAGACTTCTCCCCTGAATTGAATGATAATATGATTCGGGAGATGGACGAGTTACTTGATATGACTCTGGAATTTGAAACCACCCAGCTGAGGCCACCATCTGAGCTATATACTTTTGACAATTCAATGCCTCTACTGAGTAGCTTCAATGAACAGAGTGTTCATATCAATGATTCCCCTATTGATTTTCAATCTGTCTGTGCAGGAAAAGAGTAAGAGAGCATGCGTCCATCCACTTCTAGAAATGATGGAATCCTTGGGCAAATCATCACAAACTTCAATGTAAAAAATGAGTCACTCTCAACTGAATTTCTCAATTCTTTGAATGATTGCTTGGCACACTATGCAAATTCAAAAGATCCTATGATAAAAGAAATAGTGAATGCCTTGCATGACAACACCTCAGTAGTTATTACTGAACAAGAGAACCCTTATTCTCAAACCCTCCTTCCATAGATCCTGAATGTTTACTATCATAGGAGGGAAAGCTGAAAATTGAACCGGAGTCTGAAACTTTGAAATGTGTTAAGACTACATCATCTGCTGAGAATTTTTCTAAATTCTATTTACTTGTAGTCTCTGATTCACCATGGAGTACTAACATTGAAACTTTTTTTTGTCATAGGTGAATCATATATACTCTGGATACCTCAGGCGATTCAATGATAATTTTTTGATGAGGTCTATAAATTTCTCTGAAAATTCATGCTACAGGGCATCCAAGCCTATTGCAAAAAGGGCTTTTAGATGATCTTGTTGAGAACCTACTAAGAAATTTATCAAGATATTGGCCGGATGAGGAACCTTACGGCTTGACTGAGTAGCTTTTCCCCTACTTTCATAGGACTAGGGTAGTTTGCTTTTTGTCATTCTAGGATAGTTAGCTTTATGCAGTTAGGATAGTTTACTTTCCATTTGTTCTAAGTAGTTTACTTTTTGTTGGTTTAACTCTTATGCTGACCCACCTTCACGCTAAGATCTCTTTGGAAAAAGTCGTACAGTCTCCTCGTTAGGTACTACCTTTCCATCACTTCTCCTTCAATTTCATTGTCTCACGTGCATTGCATGCTTATATCTTTTACATTGAGGACAATGTAGACTTTAGGTTGGGGATGAGAGATTAGGTTACCGAATCAATATTTTCTTGGTCTTGAGAAAAAATTGTGAAAATTTTTAAATTTTTTAAGGAAATTCTTCTGCGTTCGAAGTGATTTTGAAGGCCATCTTTGATTTAGAAGTATAAGATGTGTAATGTTGGTAATTTACGACTCTTGGATTAAGTTACCTGTTAGATTCAACAGTTAAGTTCAAATTATTAATCCATGATTAGAAGTTTTAAACATTGATTAAGTCATGATTTCAGATGTCACATCTGGCTTACACATTAAGGTGTTAGTTCGATATTGAATTATTAACTTGGTAATCACTAAGCATGGAAGAAACCAACCTGGGGAATTTGTCCATCATGTTCATGAAAATAAAAAAATAATAATAATAATACCCAGCTAAAAAAAACAATTGTCGTCGAAAACGGCTACCTATTAAAGATCTTTAAAAAAAGGTTGACACAGTATAAAGCCATCGATGAAAAAATCAAAAGCTGGAAGAATAAAAGGCTGAACTCTAAGGCAAGTTCTAGTTTAGGTTTGGTTATTCAGAATGCTCATTTTGGTTATCAATATTATCATGGAAATTAACGATTAGATCTTTAATTATGATAAGTCAAGGTTGCACTATACACCTATGGAACTTAATGTTTAGAATTGTTCTAATTAACGGATTAATACTTTGAACTTAACCATTGTAAGACCCGTATCCTACACCATACCATTCCGTAGGCTTTCGCGGTACTCCCGATCGAATTCCGGCAACCCTTGACCTGTTACCGGTATTTACGCACAGTCCTGAGTCGTGTCCCGTATATCTGAGTCGACTTAACCCGAGACTTGTATCCTCGCGACCGTACCGTCGCCGCGGTTCCGATGCCACATCTCATGCGCTGAGGCGATACCCGAGTCAGGAGATGTGGGCCCGTGTTCAGTTTGAGGAAAACGTCGCACGTTGCAAACACCGAGAGAATCTCTACGACACATCACATCACTCCATCAATCAATGTCAAATACAACCACCCCTCTTAAAGTCAACTCTCTCTTACAACTAAGTACATTCACCCATCACTCACCATCCCCCTCCCCATCACTCCATCACTCACATCACCTCCCTCTCTCTCTCTTACACCTCTCTCTCATCTCTCTCATTCTCCAAAAACAAGCAACCCACATCTCAACCCCCATGAGAGCTTGGTGTGGCCCACCTTCCTACTTCCTAATCTAACCCTTGGATCATCATCTTAACCGTCGAAATTGTCCCCTTGGAGCTCTAGAGGTGGGTGCTTCTCTCTCTCTCTCCTTCCTTTATTTTGTGGGTCATTCAATAAGTGTATGTGGTGTCCAAACTGTCCATCAAATGGACCCCATGGCTGTCCAAACATGGGGACCAACCCACCTTACTACCCCTCTTGGAGGGTTCGGATGATGGGAAAACACACATACCAAGTTGATCCAAATCATGTGGGCCACGTTTATGTGGGACCCACCTTGATTAAAGTGTTCACGCTGTCCGTCCAACGTCCCTGGACGCTGGACATGGCTACATGGGGGAATGTGAATGAACAGTGGGGTGCACTAACACCAACAGAGACAAATAAATAAATAAATATTTATTAGCTTGGTTTAAGCTTTTGGGGTGGGCTGCTCATGCAGGCCCCACCTTGAAGTATGGGTCTAATCCATGCCGTCCATTCCATTCCCCAGCTTATTTTAGACGTTGAGCCGAAAAATGAACCCAATCCGATTTTCTAGCGGGCCATAGTATAAAAAATATTGATTTTTTACCATTAAAATCGACTAGGACCCACCTTGAGCCAAAATATATTAAATGTTAGGCTTATTTGGTTGGTCTTAAGCCATGAAATGTGATGGCTAAAATGGATTCACCTGATGCAGGCCCCACCTAGAAAAAACTTCAAAAAAATACATTTAAAAATAAAAAAATAATTTTAGGCAGCAGCGCCTGCTGCTGCCGCTGACACCAGAGCATCCTACTGCTGCGTGGACGCCGAACGAGCAGGGACCACGAGTCCCAGCCTTGGGTCCCACCATGATGTGTGAGAACATCAACACCGTGCTTTTTGATGGGCCCCCCTCTTGGCTGTGGGCCATCCCTAAAATCAGCCATATTTGTAACTCAGGTGGCCCACGTCATAAGAAACACTTGGATTGAACGTCTGTCATTGGAAACCTTTTTGGGTGTCCCAGAAGTTTGGATCATTATAAAATTTATTTTCCTCTTCATTCAGGGTCTGTGAGACCTCATCAACGGTTTGGATGGCAGATAAACATTATGGTGGGCCCTATGTGGGACCCACCTGCTCCATTTGTAGCAGCTGTAGCTACAACGTACAACAGCTATATAGTTGTTGTGTACGTCCAGCATGGGACGTGGACCCCACCTGTTGCATCCACACCGTCCAATTTGAAGGAGGGCTGGGCCAACAGCCGACGTCAGTTGCTACTACACGTGCGGCAGTCACCCTGGTGACGTGCTGGGTGCAGCACGGCTCCACCATGATGCATGTGTTATATCTAAACCATTCAACCATCTGTTGGGACGGGCAGGAGCCTTGAGCAACCACTGATGCATGTGTTACATCCAAACCGTTCGTTCATCTGGTGAGTTTGTCTCAAGGCTTGAGACTAAAAATATGACAGATCTAGTCATCAGGTGGACCACACTACAAAAAGCAGTGGATTGAACACCGACCAATGAAACCCCTTTTGGGGATTACAGAAGTTTTGGAACCAATGTGATATTTGTTTCCCCTCTAAATCTAGGTCTTTATGACCTTATGGACAGATTGGATGGAAAATAAGTACTACGGTGAGGCCCACTTGGATTCAACAGTAGAAATCAATATCACCACTGCCATTTGTGGCATGGTCCAGATGATCTTTGGATATGATATTTTTATATATAATGCTTTAAATAATCTCTAATAATGGTTGACGCATGTAGTTGGAATGACCCATTTAATAGGGGCTCATTTGATGAGTCCGATTTTATATATTTAGGGCCCACTTGATAAGGCCCGATATGATGTATTTTGAGCCTATGTGATGCAGTCCATTTGACGTATATGAGCCCATTAGAGTGGCCCACTCGACTCGGCCCATTCAACTTGGCCCATTTGATTCGGCCCATTTGTATCGGCCCATTTGATTCGGCCCATTTGTATCGACCCAGTTAATTTGACCCATCTGTATCGGTCCAGTTGATTTGACCCATCTGTATCGGCCCATTTGTATCGACCCAGTTGATTCGACCATTTGATCGGCCCACTTGATTTGGCCCATTGGATTTATTCGATCCATTTGATGTAACTGAGGTCCATTGATGATATATGAGGCCCACTGATGAAGCCCACCTTATATTTCACCCTTAGTAGGCCAACTTGTTGGGTTAACCGCCCCCATGGCCCATCTTTTTGGTTGAAATTCATGGGCCCCCCGGGGGGCCCATTGGTTTATGTGATATGGCCACTTTGTAGTTGCCCAAAGTATAGGCCAAATTTGGTGGGCACCCATAAGATGTGGTTGGGTGGGAGCCCACCATGGGGCTCCTTAGGCCCATGATGTTTTTATCCCCTATTACCCATTTGGATAGTGGGCCACCTTGGGGCCCACCATATGAACGGTGTTGCTGCCCATCTATTTGTTGGATTTCATGGGCCACCCCATAAGGGCCCAAATGATATATTGATAATTTTGTTTATCTTATGCTATTGATTTATAAAGCCCACATTGGTGGATGTTGGTTACACTGGCTATTTAATTAGGGCATGTGGGGCCCATGAGGCCCAACTAATGATAGAAGGATGTTTTTAGCCATGTGTTTTTGGCCATGCCCCGCCCCATGTAGCCCATTTTGATTTTTAGGTTTGGGGCGTTATTGGGGAACATAGTGTGTAGAATATTGTGGATAATGCCCATTTATTGTGTGGGCCATGGGACATTTTGCCTTGTTGAACCCTGGGATGTGACCCAAAATGATGCAATGATGTTTATGGCCCTTGATAGGCCCTTTAATGTAATTGAGGTCCAACGGCTATATATAATTGAGGGCCATGTTGGGCCCACCTATTGTGTATTTGGCCCATGGATTGTCCCATTGAATTTTATAGGGCCCTTAGTGGGTATTATGAGCCCACGGTATCGAGGTATTATGATATTTTGACTCATGGGTTGGCCTTTGTGATTAGAGGCCCATGATTGGGGCCCATTTTAAGGCCCATTGTTATGGCCCATGGGCACCCCTTTGTTTGATTAGGGCCTTAGATGGCCCAAGTGAATTTAACTCTTTGAGAGGCAGTGGGATGGATTTTGGGCCCATGGGGTGTATAGTAGGCCATCCCTATATGTTTCGAATGTGGGCTACCCCGGGAGCAATTTGGTTAAATGCCACTTGAGAAATGGGTTAAAGCCACATTGTGACCTTTCCTTACCCCTTTGTTGTCGATTATCGATGTGACACGGTATTATCAAACGATTAAATATGGAAAAGTAAATTGATAATGCCCATACGCATCATTTATTTTTTATGGTGTGGTTGACCATTGTATGTCTTGGGAGGTTTTTTGACTCCTTGAAGGTGGAGGTTACCACTGAGGACTATCCAAATTAGTATGACTGGATTGTATGACTCATGCATCTTGCTTTGTGATTACTGTACGCCCTAGTGACATGAGGACCATAGCCTCCACAGGCATATCGTGGATGGCCAGATGGGACACCAAAAATCTGTTCTAGCATTAAGCTACCATAGATGGCCCTGAGTGAAAATCCCTAAACCCTCTTGGTACCAGAGGATACCCCAACGTCGAGACCGAGTGGATGTATATGAGCACATGAGGGTTGTATACCAGTAGGCCACATCTCCTACTATGTCGTGGTCGGTTTGGAGGGGGTGTGACCTTACCCACCTGAGTGAGGGGGCGATATCTAGGTTGAGTCTGACCAACTTGAGGAATGGGTCCACTATCGACGAGCCGGGCCCGATATTGGCAGGTGGATAGTGAGGTCTCTTCCACTTACCCAGTTGTGCGCTCAGATAGGGGCGGCAAGCTGGCGTAGAGTGTAATAGACCCCGGTGATGATCCTAGAGAGGAACCGTATTAAAATATGGAGTTATTGAGTAGGAGTTGCATACGCATTCATTTATTCATTCACTATCCACTCGGGCTGGTGGTGCGTATCTATTTGTTACGTGTACCTTCGTAATGGCCAGGATTTCGGTTGGGGTGCGGGACTAACCTGAGATCAGGAGTTTACCACATTGAGATTGACTATCCAAATTAGGTATGGGACTCGTTTGGATAGAAGTCCCTTGTGATGGACTCTATAGCCTGTGATACTACGTACTATCATCCCGACTTCACACTCCAGCATGATCATTCCATTCACACCGCATTTTACATTATATCCGTGGCATATAGCATTTTTCAATATTGTGTTTCTGCATTTATATGGTCTAGATGTAGCTGACAGCATTCGTGAACTCATTAGGAATTGTATATTGCATTGCATCATTGGTATCTGATATTTAACTCTTTATGACTCCTCATTTACATAACTTATCTTTATTGCATATTCTAATAGTGATTAATGAATGGACTTGTCAGTATTTTTGCTTAATCTGATATCGTATGATTCATGATCTTACCAGTATTTTCGATATTGTATGATTATGGCATTGTATTGAATACTTGACACTTACCTCATGCACACACTTACACCACCCTCTAAGCTTTCTATAAGCTTATGCACGATAGATGCGTGCAGGTGATGTTAGGTTGCAGCAGTGTTGAGCTTGGAGCGTGCAGCGGACTTCTGGAGCTTGATTTTCAATTTATGTATTTCCCTCTCAGCATTGTACTCAAATGATTATATTAGTGGATATGTGATGATGATGTTGCCTTTGTGATTTGGGTGAACTTATGGTTATGCTTCTTACAAGTTAAAGGTACATTGGAAAAAAAAACCCCTCCTTATAGGATCTCAGGATCAGAATCTAGTGTATGGATGCTAGGAGCTAAGAATGGGGTACTACAAAGGTTGTCGGTACTGGATTCGGCGATCGAGATTCCTGTGAATCTGATTTCTGAGTTTGGGGCATGACAACCATGAAGTTTACCGTGCGCTTGAGTTTAGGAGATGGTAATGCCCAACATCGATGTATCTTGGAATTCTATTATCTAGATTGCTTTTCAAGAACCACTCGAGTTTATAGAAATTGTCTTGTAATTCTCAAAATATTTTTCGCATACTTTGCTCAGGACTAGAAAAATACTAGTTGGCGATTGTGTTGAGGGTCAAATATTGCACATTAGACCCCAGTTATTACCTAATTTTATGAACATGATAATGCTTAACGTTTTATTTTAATCATGTTTTTGTGGCAAGGTAACTTTAGCAGCTTGGACAGAAAAAAGTGCTAAAAGCCTAAGATTTGATGCTCCAGAATCACTAAGGCAAGGGAAGGATCTTAAGAAACTGAGATTAAAGAATTCACACACCAAAGATCGGAGAAAATTAAGTAATTGAAGATAAAGAGGCCTAAAAATCATCCTGAATGTAAGATTACAGGGTTCCCACCATCCGTTTGGCTCAAAACTTTATATCCAGCTTGAGGATCATAAAGTAACCGTACATGTAAAATTTCAGCCCTCGGATATTTGTGAAAGTGATCCAATGGAAAGATCAGCCATAAATCACTGATTTGGAACCCACCTGATCTCTGGATATGCCTCAATTTTAGACTCAACTCCATAAATTAGGTGGCAAAAGGAATGGATGGTGTAGATCGTACACTAAATCACGATGGGCCCCAGTATAGAGGGTGCGGGTGCACAGGGAATGCACATCTGCGTTGCACCAGGACAGGAAGTTGGTCAAAACAACTTTGACCCAACTCCCATTAAAAAAATAGAAATTTCCATTTTTACGCCCACTGTGAAACCGGACGCATGACGACATTTGAGAGCTGCTGTGGGCCACGGTCATGGCCCACATGAACAATCTGAGACGTCCATCATGCAGAGGGGTGAAAAATGTTTAAACCCATGTTGATCTTGGGTAACCATGCACGCACACGTGCCTACTACAGAGGTCACAAGAAGGCTGTTCTGCAACGTCCAAAACAGTTGCAAAGTGATTTGATTCCTTGGGTTGTACCAAACTCGAGCAAAACCGCCCATCTCTGACTGAAATTCCACCACTAGTCTAATTGACGGAGTGGATTTCTCTTTTGAAGTTGATCATGGTCCCACTGATGACACCCACTCCAATAGCCAAATATGTTACACACGGACGTGCGTCAAGACGTGCCCGACCTTTTCAGGAAATTGTGGCCCACCATCTTTGATCGGAGGCGAGATCTGGACCATCCAAATGGAGCCCAAGACCAAACCAAATGCAAACATGGTGTCAGATTTGGGAGGAAAACTCAGTAAGCCGTCCAAGAAGTTGCTAATTCTTGCTGCGTAAGGAATTTCTAAATATGTTGCTGCGTAAACCTGGCTGCATAACTCCTTGTGCAATGAGCCCAACTAACCGACACACTTTTTATCTATAAAAGAGAGGGAGAGAAGGACGTGGAGATTATCATCTGGACATGGAGCGAAGGATGTGAAGAGGAGAGAGAGCTTGGAAATAGTTGATTTTAAAGAGCTTTTTTTTTCTTCTCTTTCTTTGGTTGTTTATTTGTCTTTTTAAGAGATTATTAGTTAATCATGGTTATGATTGGCTAAACCTCTTAACTAAGGCTAAGAGGTGAAGCTTGTAGCATGATGGGGTGTTTTCGGTTGCTTTGATTCACGTTGATTAACTCCCTTTGATTTTAGTTTGATTATAAGAAATACTTTTAGTTTTTAATGCTTTGTTGTGACTTAAATTACAATGGATCTGCAATAGCTTTAAGTATATTCTTTCCATTATTGAGATTGTGAAGTTCGAAAATCCTGTTGTTCACCATCGCCCCTTGGACATGGTTGGATGATGGAATCCTTCTAATCTTCATAATTATCTCAGAGTGTTTGTGGATTGTTAAATTCTGTTGTTTGCTTTGTCTCATGGACATGGTTTTGTGATGGAATCAATGCTAGTTCTCATACCTCTCATCTATTGAGGACTAGATCAAAGGAAGTTCAAAATTGATTTTTAATGAAATATCTTCCAACTGGATGAAGATAGGACTCTGATTCCAGTTGTATTCATGAATCAAGCATAGATCGCCCTGATCTCTACAAGTGATCCTTGGAAACCCTAGTTTTCTACCTTTGAATTTTACAAGTTTTAGTTATATAATTCACAATTATTTTCTTAATTTCTCATGATTTAGATTACATCTTCTTCTAGTTCTAGTTCTAGTTACTTTTAAAATATGTACAAGGTTCAGTCCTTATGGATTCGACCTCGGTCTTACCAAGATTATTACTACATCGCGACCCTATACTTAGGGTGGTCAACAGGCTCAAACTCTTTCTCTTGTGGAGGGTTATTAGGTTCATTCTTATTATTAGATTTTGTAAATTCCTCCAGTTTTTCAACCTTCTTAGGATTTTTTTTTATATCAATTGTCGTACTACTTCTAAGAGTGGTGATGGACTTTGCTTGTTCTACATGAGAAATATAGAGATTTGAATTAACCACCTCGTATTAGCCTTTAGTGTTTAGTTGAGGTTGGGCAAGAAATGTGCCCTTCTCCCTCATGTTGAGGTGAGGCGCAATTCTGTCACGCCCCAAACTCAGAAACCGGGCTCACAAAATTTTCGATCGCCGAATCCGGCGCTGACAGCCTCTATAGTACCCCATTCTCAGCTCCCAGCACCCATACACTAGGTTCCCATCCTGGGATCCTACAAGGAGGATTTCAAACATGATTTAATTCGTAATGAGCATAACCATAAGCATAATCCCATGCACAATAATCACTAGAACACCATCACAAAATCCACTATGATAAAAAACTTTGAGTACAATGCGTATGAAAGGGAAATACAAGGTAATGAAAGCAACAAAAACTCTAAAAGCTCAGCTGCACACTCCAAACTGCGGCAAGGCTATGAGTGCGTCCTAGCATCACCTGCACGCATCTATCGTGCATAAGCTTATAGAAAGCTCAGAGGGTGGTGTAACTGTGTGCACAAGGTAAGTGCCATGTATCCAATACAGTGCCATAATCATACAATACCAGAAATACTGGTAAGATCATGAATTATACGATATCAGAGTAAGTGAAAGTACTGACAAGTCTATGAGTCAATCAACATCAAAATACACAATATAGATCAGCTATACAAATGAGAGCCAAATATCAGACGCCGATGATGCAATGTAATATACAATTCTTGATGAGTTTACGAATACCGTCAGCCGTATCCAGACCATATAAATGCAGAAACACAGTAACCCAAAATGTCATATGCCTGCGGATGTAATGCAATATGTAATGTGAATGACTATGCTAGAGAGTGAAGTCGGGATGATAGTACGTAGTATCGCAGGCCATGGGGTCCATCACAAGGGACTTCTATCCAAACTAGTCCCATACCTAATTTGGATAGTCAGACTCAATATGGTAAACTCCTGTTCTCAGGTTAGTGGCACGCCCAACAGAAATCCTGGCCAATGCGAAGGTACACGAACAAATAATTGCGCACCACTAACTTGAGTGGATAGTGAATGAAGGAATGAATGAGTATGCAACTCCTGCTCAACAAGTCTATATATCAGTACTGTTCATCTCTGGGATCACATCGGGGTTTAGTACACTCCAAGCTGGCTATCGCCCCAGCCGGCCACGTAGCCCAGCGAGTGGAAAAGATCTCACTACCCGCCTGCCAGTAGTATACCAATGCCTACTCGGCTCGTCGATAGTGAATTCATTTGCAAGCTGGTCAAACTCAGCCTAGCTTACTGCCCCATCACTCGGGCGGGTAAGGCCACACCCCCTCCCAACCGACCATGACATAGTGGGAGACGCGACCTCCTGTTATTCTACACTCGGGCGCTCATATATCCACTCGATCTCAACGTTGGGGCGTCTCCTGGCCTCGAAAGTTTAGGGACTTTCACCCAAGGACATTCAAAGTGCCCAGATGTTCGAACCAAATATTTTCGGTGTCCCATCTAGCCATCCATGACATGCCGGTGGAGGTCATAGCCCTGATGTCGCTAGGGCGTATAGTAATCACAATCACACAATGCAATATGCATGAGTCATGTAGTCTAATCATGCATCAATCTTACGCATACTATGCGCTCATGTGGGATAACTCCACCTATCAGGGAGTCTCATAAACCATTTGCCCAATGGCACATGCAATGGTTAATCACATCTCATAACAAACATGCAGATGATGCTTATGGGCATGTATTATGATGCTATATTGTCACATACTCATAATCGGCATCGATAATTAGCCTAATTAGGCCCGAGGGAAGGTCACAATGTGGACATTTAACCATCATTGCCCATTAATATGGACATTCAACCAACATTGCTCCTAAGGAGTGGCCATCATAGGGCCGAACATATAGTGGGCCCACGGCCTCATATAAGGGTCTAATATACATCACAATGGGCCGAATACACGGGCTTAATATACATCAAGTGGGCCACACATCATGGGCCTAATACATATCACAATGGACCTTGCCCTTAGGCCACGAATACATCACAATGGGCCTCCAACACGAGTCTAATATTCATCATAAGGGGCCACATCACCTGGGCCTCGAATGTGTCACAATGGTCCATAACCCGTGGGCCTCAATACGTCATAATAGGCCATAACCCATGGGCCTCAAATACAGAACAGGTGGGCCCCATATATATATATATATTAAATGGGCCAAATGGGGCAGTCCATGGTTTAGCAAAACAGATGGACAGCGTGGTTGAAACATATTCATCATGGTGTGCCCCACATGCCGATGGGTGGCGTGGTGAATACATACATCACGGCGGGTTCTCACACCACCCTGGACAGATGGACGACTGGAGAACCACATACATTCAAGTGGGGTCCACGTCCTCAAGCGAAAGGACAGTTGGATATAATAATACATCATGGTGGCCTTACGCCACTCATCCAGATGGACAAGTGAATATAGAGCATGTACATCAAGGTGGGTCTCACCTGCCACGGACGGAGTCGATATACAACACATCATCAAGGTGGGTCCTAGGAATAGTCTGCCCAATGGCGTATGCTATGATTAGTCACTCCTCACATTAGGCATACATATGATGCATATAATCATGAATCATGAATCTATAATAAACATCTTATGTGGTGATGGGATTTGTTCATAACGAAGATGGGCCTAGACAGTCTACACACTACAAGTATGAACCTATCATTGGGCCCTAGGGAGAGTTATAATGTAGACATTTAACCAACATTATTCTTTCAATGTGGATGTCAAACCATCATTACTCCCAAGGCATGGCTTGCCATAAACTTCATTACATAAACCATGGTGGAATCACACATTGTTATGGGCCTTATGTACATCCCATTGGGCCTCAAATGTATCAGATGAGCCGTATCACATAGGCCTCATATATATATATATATATATATATATATATATATATATATATATATATATATATATATATATATATATATGAGTGATATAAGAGGCATGATGGACATGGGCTGAATCAAATGGCCAAGTCAAATGGGCCGAGTTGAATGGGATAAGTCCAATACACCATTCATCCATGATCATTATAGAGCATAAAAATGAATCATATCCAAAGAATCATTTGGACCATACCACAAACAACATTGGTGATAATGATCAACATATCATTTGGACCGCATCACAATTAGCAATGGAGATAGTGATTTTCATTGTTAGAAATTTCGTAGGGGCCACCATATATTTATTTCCCATCTAGACTGTTCATAAGGTCATAAAGACCTGAACAGTGAGGAAAACAATTATCATGTTAGTTCAAAACTTCTATAACCCAAAAGGGGTTTCAATGGTGTGCATTCAATTCCACTGTTTTGGCGATGTGGTCCACTTGATATTAGATCTATCTTAATTCTTGTCTCAAGCCTTAAAATTATCTTTTAAAATGGTTGGACAGTTTGGATGCAACACATGCATCATGGTGGGTCCCATAGGAATGGACAACATATAATTCATAGTGGGGACCACACTGATGGGAGGTGTGGAACGCATACATCAATGGGGCCCATGTGGGGCCCACTATAATGTTTATTTTCTAGCCAATCTGTTGATAAGGTCACATGGACCAGATGAAGAGGAAAAATAAATTTTATAATGATCCAAAATTTCTATATCAACCCAAAAGGGTTTCAATGGCAGCCGTTTAGACCCACTATTTCCTGTGATGTGGGCCACCAGAGTACTGTATACGGCTGATCTTTGGAGGGGGGCCCGCTTCCATAAAGGGCCATCAAATGCACGACATTGATGTTCACATACATCATGGTGGGGCCCACGGTCCCAGCCCGTCCATCTGTCCGTCAGCGCGGCAGGCAGCAATAATAGCGTCAGCTACAACATTGTTATATATATATATATATTAAATTTATTTTCCCGTGGTTTTCCATAGGTGGGGCCCACATTAAGGAAATCCGACCCAACCATTGAGTTATATGGCTCAATACAAACGCATCAAGCCCAATATTTGATGGGTTTTAGTGTATAGAAACATCAGGGCGTATTTCAATAGTAAAAAACATTATTCTCTATGCTATGGCCCGCCAGAAGGTCAGATTGGCCTCATATTTCAGCCCAACACCTGAAATCATATGGGAAATGGAATGGACGGTGTGGATTGGACCCATATATCAAGATGGGGCCTGCATGAGCAGCCCACCCCAAAGCTTAAAATTTTTTTATTAGCATGTTAGTACGCACCCATGTCAGTACACTCACTCCATGTTAGCCACACCCGTCCAGCGTCCAGAGACGCTGGATGGCATGGATATAAAACAAGCATCATAATGGGCTCCGCACACTGCCATGGTGGGGTCCAAGTGCTGTGCTCAGTACGTCACCAAGGTGGGCCTCACGTCCTCTTTATGGACAGGGTGGATCTTGAACATGTACATCAGCGTGGGATCCACAGCACCAGCACCGTCCAAATTGTCTGGACGGTGTGGATAACACGTATATCATGGTGGAGATCCACCGTCCCAACCAGGAATGGTGTAGATCTAGCGGGCCACACCCATCACAAGAGAGAGAGAGAGTAATAGAGAGAGAGAGATCGGTGAAGTGGAGGGACCCCGCCACTATGGGCCCTTCTTTAATCACAAACACATACATCAAGTGGGTCCCATCATAAGTGAGCCCCTTAAAAAGAGAATTAACAGTGGATCACCCACCTATCTTCCTTCTTCTTGCTCCCCTAGCCTCCTTAGCTCCTTGCCTTCAAGTTTGATGGAGGTAGATGATGGATGAATGGTTGAGATGTGAGATGAGAGAGTGAGAAAGTGGGCCACACTTGTTGTTGTGGAGGTAGCTTGGACATATGGAATTTGTTGCTTGAGAGAGTGTTTGAGAAAATGAAAGAAAGAGAATAATAATAGGGATGGATGGAGTGGTGGGTGCAAGGAAGGTGATGGGAGGTATGGCCTTAGTTGAAAATGGGATAAAAGAGCGATGGTGAGGGGAGAGAGAGGGTTGACTTAAGGGAAAAGGAGAGATGGGTTGTTGTACTTGAGGTATGGCTTATACTTGACATTAAGTGATTGATTGATTGATGGGATATGTCATAGAGATTCTCTCAAAATTTGCAATGCGCTGTGTTTCTTTAAAATGAACGCGGACCCACATCTCCTAGCCTGGGTGTCGGTTCGGTGCGCGAGTCGCGGCGTTAGAACCACAACGATGGCACGGTCACTAAGGTACAGGTTTCGGTTTGAGCTGACTTCGGTATGCGGGACCCGGCTTAGGATCGTACGCAAATGTTGGATACGGGTCGAGGATTACCAAAATTCGACCAGAAGGACCGCGGAAGCTTACGAAATGGTACGGACTAGGTTAAGGGTCTTACAAATTCTCTCTAATGAGGTTTTAAATTCTTGCAAGGTGTGCATGGTAGTTTGGTTAATCTGCGTTTGGCCATGCATAAAAGTTTGTAGCATGTCCTCAAGGGTCCTTTTGGTGAGGGTACATAAGGTACACTTTGAGGTACATGAGGCCCTTGAGGAAGTGTAGGAGGATTGGTAATTGGTCCATTTTTCCAACTGAAGTAGGGATGATTCTGCCAATTTGGATTGTACTGATTTGAATTTGGTGCACTAAATGGGCATTGAGAAGTATTCAAGACATTAGCGTGGGCTTGTAATTCCTCTTAAAAAGCTAGGATTATGGGGCAATCCTTGGTTAGGTGTGCATTCGTCTTACATATGCTACATACACTATCAACAATTTTAGTGGGTTTTGGGACCACTTCTACTTTCTTAAGTTCCAAAGCCTCAACGTTCCTTGCAAGACTAATAATCCTTACATTCATGTCATCTTCCTCCTTAAGTATATAAATTCCCCCATTCTCTTTGGATGGAGGCTTAGTACTACTCAATTTGTTGGATGTATCCCATGATTGTGCGTTTTCAGCCAACATACGATGTATGCATATGCTTCCTTAGGATCCTTGCTCATAAACTCATTGTTACACATGATCTCTACAAACTGGCACATGTTTGTGCCTAATTTGTGATAAAAGAAGCTAATCACATGCCAAATCTCATAGCCATGATGAGGGCATGTTAGTAAGAGTTCTTTGAATATCTCCCAGAATTGTGAAAATATTTCATCTTCTTTCTGGGAGAAGTTCATGATAGCACGCCTAAGCATGTTGGTCTTATCAACCAAGAAGAACTTCTTCAAGAAATCCCGAGTCATCTCAGCCCATGTGCTAATATATTTAGGCTTGAGGGAGTGGAGTCACGACTTGGCCCTTTCCTTTAAAGAGAAGGGGAAGATTTTGAGGTTGATTATGTCTTAGGAGACGTTATGATAGTGCAAGGTCACAACTATCTCATCGAATTCTTTAAGGTGTAAATGTGGACTTTCATAATCAAGTCCATAAAACTTAGAGAGAAGTTGGATCACATTCGATTTAAAATCAATATTAATTACTTTGATTGAAAAAACCATGTAAGATGGTGTGGTTGTCCTTGTAGGTTGTAGGTAATTTCTTTAGGTTCTAACTGGAGGAACATAGTGTGCCTCGTTCTCATCATGTACTGTCTTAGCCAGTGACGTATTTTGTTTAACATTCTCATCAAAGTGCGGCTATTGCTCAGTCATGTTTTGTGCAATCACAGCCATGGTTTCAGATGGTTTAAGAGTACTCAGATATTTTCTAACTCATCGATGCATGGTAAGCCCGTCGACTAAATCTCCTTCGCTTAAAAAGCCGTTGTGTGTGATCACGGACCCACTTGGGCATAAACCACACATACAAAAACTAAGTTCTAAACTAACCTATGAAAGAAATTCTACAGCAACAGAAAAAATAATTCTACAGCAATTAACTAACTATAAAGTTGTAAGAGCTAAAATGATTAAAACACACTTTAATTGTCAAATTTCATATAGTTAAAACAACTTGACAAGAGATCTTCAAGACCGGTCTAAGATCAAGGAAAGATCAAGATGAAGATCAAGCTCAAGTCTCGTACATTCTCGAAAGAAGATCAAGTTAAAGATCAACTGATATTCAAGTATAAGATCAAGTTCAAAAGTCAAGATGAAGTCTGTAATCAAGTTCAAGACAAAGAAGTTCAGATATTTCACATATCTCAGGTAGTATAAAACCCCTAGAAAGGCCTTAGGATTATGTACTTTCAAAAATTATTTAAATTGTGTTTTTATACTTGTGTTTGTTTGAAATTCGACCAACCTAAGGTTTAGTTTGACTAGTTTGAGTTTTCTTTGCCAATCTAAGTTCAAGTCAAAGCAAAACCGTTTTTTAGTTGCAAATTCAACTGGTCTAATTTTTGGTTCGACTAGTCGAAGCTTGACCTTCGACTAGCTTGAGATAATTCAACTCAAAGTCTATCAACAAACAACTTTTCAGATTTTCAGATCTTCGACCAGTTGAATAGAGCTCTTCGACTAGTCAAACTGGTCCTCGGGCTAGTCAAAGTTTGAATAGATCTTATCCCGTGTAATCTTAAATCCATTGAACTGAATCCGATCTTCTTCGACTAGTCGAAGACTGACTCGGGCTAGTCAAAGATTCAACTTCTTTGCCCATAAATTGAGTTCCTCTCTCAATTTAAAATATCTATTATTATCAAAATCCTTTTGCAAGAGAGAGAGAGAGAGAGAGAGAGAGAGAGAAAAGCTCAAGTTATTAGCAAGTTATTTGAACCGTATTTATAAATTTTATTTATAGCTTTTGTTTAATTCTCTTAATATCAGATCTTTCCATTCTAATTCTAAAGAGAGTAAACTATACACTTCTTTTGAGATTTAAGAGAATTAACTCAAGTTGCCATTGGTTTGAACTTAATTAAAATCAATAGAATCCTGGACCAATTTCTATCTGACTGAACATTGAACAATCGACATTCAAGAAAGCGGTTCTTCGGCTACAGCTTCTGATACATCTTTTACGGTGAAGATAAGTATACCTTCTTATTCTTTATTTGGTTTTTCTAAGATAGCCAGAAAATCTTAGTGTAGGTTTTGTCTGAGATAGCCTAAAAATCTCAGTGAGGGGTTTAATTGTGATAGCCCGGTAAAATCATAAAAATTATATCAGGTCTTAAGGTGACCCTGGAAAAATCATTTTTATAGTGAAAACCAAAATTACGTGGACAGTAATTTTGGGATTGGAGTAAGTGTGGCTATTTAGAACAATTGTTGACATACAGAACCACTATAATTCTTTATGTTATATGGTGAATGCTTTTACTTTTTATATGGTGAGTGGTTGTAATTTATTTTCAGTTTAAGTGGTGAATGTTGTAATATTTACTTTTATTTACTCTTGCAAAGTTCAAGGAATTGATTTTAAAGAAATTCATGAAATAAGGTTGTCATGCATAAAACTTTAGGTGAAGGTTGTCTTACGAATTATTTGGAATCAACGTTTTAATACTTAAGCAATTGAAATCTTTGATTTATTTACATATTCAACACTTATTTCGATTATTTGGCATAGTCCTACCACCCCCCCCCCCCACCAAAAGACTTCTTAAGCTTTTCTTTTCAAAAGTAATTAGAAGAATAGTTAGAAGATCTAAGGTTAAAAAATTCTGCAAAATAGAATCCAATGTTAGTTATTGAGAAAAAAAAAACCTGGAAAACCCCAACTAGAAGTTTTGGAATTAAAAACCCTAGAAAAAAATCTTTAAATAAAACTAGAGTTCATAAACTAAACTAAACCCTAATCTAAACCTAAGTATTCTTAGCACAAATTCCGCGGCAACGATGCCAAAAACTTGATTAAACTTAAGGGTTGACAACCCCAAGTGCGGGGCTATAATGTAATCTTAACTCGATGAGATCGAGATCGATCCACAGGGAATTAGGTTGAGAACATAACAGGAACTAAAAGGTTGATCTGAGTTTTAATCCAGCAAGAATTAAAAAGAGTTTAAATAAGGAATAAACACACAAAGGATCTAGGAATCCCCTCTTAACAATTCTAAAATTCAATTCATCTTCCTCAAGCTGATAACTCAACTTGAACCATATTCCAATCTATTGTAATCAAAAGATAACTTAATAAAATTAATTAGCATTCATCTAACAAGATAAGAATCAAGATAAGTTGATCTCTCATGAAGATATATGTAATCAATTGTAATGAATCAAAAGTATTTATTGTACCCGAAGTTAACAATAAATCAATCGACTTTAAATATTGATTCCTTCTCCAATATAGAAATTAAATCACACACAATCACAATTCAACTTCAAAAATCAATAACTTGAATTAAAAATGAATTTAAACATAAAAATCCATTAGGAGGTTCAACCCTTAACCAAGCTAAGAAATTAGCCTAGCAAAACTAACATCTTAAACTAAACAAAAATGAAAACATAAAATTTAACTGGAACCGATGGTTGAGATGGAAGAACAACGCTGGAGAAGCTTCATCTTCATGGTCTCTCTCCACCAAACCCTAGCATGATGATTAGGGACATCCAAAACACTCTAATTTATAAATTTAGGAACCCAAATTCTGTACCAAATTAAAAATTTATGCAACTTACGCAATCACCACCTCCATCAATAGGAGCTTCGATAAGATCGACATGTATCAAGGACCTGACGATGGATCGAGTAGATAATATAAATTTGACCCACAAAAAACTTTCAAAATCCCAGAGTTTCTCGATGGGATTAAGGAGTCTTCGATGGGATTGAAGGAATTGTCCAACAACCAATTTGACAAATCTGAAATTTCTCAATATGCGGCTCGATCTCATCGAGTTCTATTGATGGACTATCGATAGGATCAAAGGACCTATCAATGGAAACAATAATTTCTGTTCTTCTTCCATTTTTAGTTTCACTTTGAATCTTCATTTTGCATCCTCTTGCACTAAGTTTCCATGATCCTTTGGTACTTTAAAGCCCAACATCTTCAATTCTTCTTCTTTAATTCTTTCAAGTCTTAATTCATCGTTTTAATCTCATTTTTGACTTAAACATTCGATTCATCATGTACGTTGAAATCATATCTAGTTAGCCATCTAAACACTTGAATGTAAGGAAAATTAATGCATAAATAAGGGTTAAGTATGCAATATTTAATCCTGATCAAACTATCTATGTCTAGTTTTATGGGAGGATAAAGTCCATGTTGGCATGATTTTTGGTAAGTGTGGGAAACACTAAAAAATCCTTAGATTTCACTCTAATTAATGGCATAAATTTTCATATGTATAATGTATGATTTAGAGCCATGAACTCATGTGTATATGTCGGTATCTATAGTATCTCTGATAATTAATTCTATGGACATTTTGGGAATGATGTGTGGGCCACTTGAACAATATGGATTTCATTTAGACATGATCAACCTTTATGCATATTATTTTTGGACAAGGCTTGGAAGATGAATGCCTTTTTAGCATAATCTGGGTCATGTCTAATTCAAAGTTCATATCCTAATAATAGATCTTGAATGAGGAACTCTTTCTTTGCCCTTACTCTTGAAGAAGCCATTAGTATCTGGTTACTTGTGTAAGAGCTTGAATAAGTCTTTAAATCCATCCATTAGAATTTCTTCTGAAGCTTGATGTCTAAATTGGTTTAGCCACTTTTACAAAATTGACCTTTGGTAACACAATCAAACGTCGGTTCCTTACCCCATTAAAGGGGGGAATACCCAATAATTGCCTTAATGGGGATAAATCAACTAACGAAACTTCAAGCTATATTAAGGAGAATTGAGCATGAAACCTCTCTTCCATATCCATCCAAGTATTAATTGAATTTGGTGGCAAGTTTATATACCACGTAAACGTCATTTATGTTAAACAGTTTCCAAAGAATCGTAACTTTTAATAATCATTAGCCAAAACTTCACCACACTACATAATAAAAAGAAATTTATAGCCAATCTTGACAAAGCGTTCTTCTGTGGCTTTATTGGCCTATTAGCCTTAAGCCTAATTAGGTCTTCCCAACCTAATTGTTGAAGTTGACAACTACTAGTGCTCTAGAATCGTAAGGTTTATAAAAAGAGGGACTGGAAGGACCAGAGGCACATGTTCCCCAGGATTTCCATAATAGGGGATATCCTAGTTAAATTGGCTATTAGGATGGTCATTTCGTTCATTTCTCCTAATGCTGACTTGTAGTGGTATATACCAACTTAATTAGTCTAATCAAACAAGCCTTTGTTGAGGATTAGCTAATTTTTCCACTTCTAGTTGGAGGATTATTACTATTGAGTTGATTGTTACACAATGGTATTTTATCTAAGAGAACTTCCATTAGCCTATTGAAATTTTTGGCTCGAGTCTTTTCTTATTCAAAAATTTGGTGCAGGTTAACTTGCAAGTTGTGCAGGACACCTATAACACTTTCCAATGAATTAATATTGCTAGATGAAGATCCAACCTCTAACTGTACTTAAACTAGAGGCTAAACCTTTAAAGGCATGTTTTCCTGCATATGTTGCTTTTCCAACTCTTCTAAATCTCCACTAAGGTTGTTCAACCTTCTAACCATGTTATTATATTATTGAATTAATGAGTGCACATGTGTCCCATTGGGTGTGCCAAACAATGGTGTTAGGCTCAAATTTGGACCTGTTTGATGAGTTGTGTGTGTCGAGCATGTTAGAGTAGAATGTGGTCATAGGTGCCAAAATAGATTGAAAGATTGAAGTCCTTATAGTTTGGCCATTTACTTAGCTAGTGATCCTTAAATATTAAAAGATTTGCGGAAGGGAAGGTTCGTCCTTGTGATGAGATATTTTTGTCTTTCAGATGAAAGGACTTTCAATTAAGCGTGTAATAGTAACAACAATTCAACAATAATGCAATAAGGATAAGAAGTAAAATAAACTTTAAGCTGAAAGTATTTTATTAATATTTCACTATAGGAATCTTACGACCAATTTAGAAAAAGAGAAACATGACTTATGTTTGTTGTTTGGTAGGAAATTGGGCTTTATAGTAAGACAACCATAGTACCAAACGATCCTTTATTTGTTAGTTGATGAGATGTCTAGCTTCATGGTGAGACGATCATCTAGTGCAGGCTATTCATTTACTTGCTACTTGATGGGAATCAAGTTTCATGGCAAGATGGCCAATGGAGGGTGAATCTTCGACAATATATTTGAGAACCTAGTCGAGAGACTATGTAATGAGAAAGTTGGTGGGGTGACAATCTGTTTAAAATCGTGGTAAGTGTCAGGCTCATAGTGAGAGAGTCGTGATTTGAGTGTCTGTTTGTTGCTTTGGTTGAGAAACTTTGAATTTGTGGAAAGATAGTCTACGGAATTACTTAGCACATAGCAGGAAAGACCTACAACCTTTTGTTCGAAACTAAGCAATCTTAACAATCCAGCGGTGTGTTTGTGGACATAGGGTTGAGGGATAAGTTATCTAATTAGACTATGCTTTTTGTACTATTACGTTGGCTAGCAGTGGAGGAGTTAGATAAAAATTAAACTAAGGACATTCATGAAATATGAGGGATAAGTAGCTTTGTGTTGTAGATTAAAGTTGTGTTGGATTGGCGTCAGCTTGAAGCTTTTTATTCTTTGCTTTATTTAAATATATGTCGAAGGGTGTTGATGTATTACTTGAAGTATCCCTTCCCATGATATTTGTTCCAATTAATCCATTAATTGACAAATATAGTCTATTACACTTTCTCTTTTGAATCACGCCCCCAAGATCTTCACATAATCATCCATTCATCAAATGGGCATAGGTAGTTATATATTGCCATGTGTGATGAAAAGAGTTACCCCCAGTTACCATGCGATCGTGCTCACTCTTCCAATCCATTATGTAATCTGCAGCCTTTCCTGATTTTGTACTCATTCATATGGCAACTGCTTGTTGTAATCCTTACAATCATGTTTCATGTGTCTCATGGATGGTATTACCACATTTGGCTTTCTAGTGGTCTAATTTCGTGATGTTAGCTAGAGACTTTTGTGACATCCCCACTTAGAGAAAGCCCTACAACATAACAGCTTCAATCATTGAAAAGAACATCAACAAAAGGCAGATGGTTAATTGTTTAATCCAGTTTTAGAAGAAGATGCAAGAGAGAAAATCAAGCTTTCTTAAACAAGAAGATATATATATATATATATATATATATATATATATATATATATATATATATATTATACACACACACATATAATAAAGAACAATTAATGAATCTCTGATGTTATATTCTTACAGAATTTTGTTGGTACAAAGATGTTTTCCTCTCCAAACTCTACAAAATTACATCTTGTAATGACGTTATCTGGAAAGAGAAATTTATCTTAGGACTCCCTCCCATTTTTATTGAAAAGGTGAGAGCCAAATTAAAAGACTCAAATTTTGGTATCTTGAATTATAACGGCTACACCTTTAGTGAGTTAATTCAGGTAATTTGCCAAGTAGGTTTAAGCATTTGTACCGAAGTGAAACTCCAAAAACATCTAAAAAGAGAACAATTAAATGGCAGAAAAGAATTAGGAAATTTCTGCTATCAATTTGGATATGATCCAATTGTTTCTCCCTCCAAAAGAAAAAATGCCAAATTTCATGCTCCTGCTCTCCCAAAATATGAAAAACGACGACCATGGTATACTTCTCAAAAAACATTTTCTAAGCCAAAACCTCGATATAAACATTCTAAAAAAGCTTCTTCCCCTTCTGCCAAATGTTATAAATGTGGCCTTCCAGGTCATTTTGCAAATCGTTGTTTCAAATCCAATCCAAAACGAAAGGTTAGAGAAATTGTTGTTGCAGATCAGTCCTTCGAACATCAATCTTCTAAAGAAGAAAATCCAAAATGTAAATGCATATTTTCCTCGGCAGAAGAAACTGATAGTTCTTCTTCCTCTAAACCTTCGATCATGATGATTTCTGCCAAAGAAAATTGATCCTTGAAATCATAACTCAAGTTCAAGATCTTGAAGAAAAGGCCAAATATTTAACCAAAGCTCTTGAGCATGCTTTGCATCAAGATTTCTCTAAAGAAAAAGAAAAAACTTTTTCTTTTCAAAAACCTGTTGCTATAACTTCAATGTAAGACATCTCCCAATGTCTAAAATCCAACTTAGAAACTCAAGTAACCTTACAAGTTCTTTACAAAGAGGTTAATCTTCTTAAACGAGAAGTTGCTACTTTAAAATGAGAAATAGAACTTTTGCAAATTAATAGTCAAACCAATTCCCCTGATAGTGAAGGACAAATTGATAATTATCTTGTTGAGGGTCTGACTACATATCAATTCCAAAAATGGTATACACCAATAACCCTTTCTACTATAAATTTCCAAAAAGAAGTCATCGCCCTGATCGACTCCAGTGCTGACTTAAATTGTCTTCGAGAAGGATTAATTCCTACTCATCTCTATGAAAAGACTAATAACACCATTTACACTACTAATAGTTAAGAATCTCACATCTAATATAAATTGCCAAATGTTCATGTTTGTAAAATGGAGAGTGCATACCACTCTCTTTCATAATTGTCAACAATTTACAACATAATACCATACTCGGTACTCCCTTTATCCTTAAAATCCAACCCTTTACCACTACAAGTAAAGGTATCCAAACCAAAATCAATTCTATAAATTTATTCTTTGAATTCATTAGGCCACCTCAAACTGGTTTGATTTCTGAAGTTGTTAATTGTGTTTCTCACAAAGAAACGCAAATCAATTTCTTAAGAAAAGAAATTTCTCACCTCCAAATCCAAAAATAGCTCCAACAACCAAATTTTTAAAAACAATTAACTACATTCAAAAAATCTCTTGAAAAATTCTGTTCCGACTTGAGAAATGCCTTTTAGCACAGAAAAACACATTTAGTCTCTCTACCATATGTAGAAGACTTTCATGAAAGTCAAATACCTACTAAAGCTCATCCCTCTCAAATGGATTCTCGACTTCTTCAGCTTTGCGACGAAGAAATCAAATCTCTTCTCCAAAAGGGCCTCATTCGTCAGATGAACATACCCAAGCTTTCTAAAAAATAAAAGCTAAAGTAAGACAACTTCGTTGTCTTTATCTTTCCAATCCAGATTTGCCAAAAATCATTCAAACCGATGCCTCTGACATTGGATATGGAGGTATTCTTTTGCAAAAAATGCCAAAAAACCAAGAACAGCTTGTTTGTTTTACCTCTGGTACTTGGAACCCCACTTAGCAAAATTATTGTACCATCAAAAAGGAAATTTTGTTAATGGTTTCATGCATCCAAAAATTCCTTTTACGTGTGGATTGCCAAGTTGCCAAAGAAGTTTTAAAAAAGGATGTGAAAAATCTAGCTTCAAAACAAATTTTTGCTCGATGGCAAGCCATTTTATCTATTTTTGATTTTGATATCGAATTTATTCCCAGACAAAAGAATTCTTTACCTAATTCTCTCTCATGAATTCTTACAGGGAAAGCCAAAACATGCCACCAAAGGTATCTCAAAATCAAAAGCCAAAAACAAGGGAAAAGAAAAAATGGAAATCGCAGTTACAAATACCTTCTTTCCTCTTCTTCCAACTCCCAAGCCAAAATAGCTAAATCTTCCAAATCAGCCAAAACATCAAGTACAATCACCGAATATGGAAGACTATCAACCAAAAAGAAAACATAGGGTTCTAACCCTGGATCCTGAATTTGCCAAACTACCAGAAGATACTCTCATCTCCAAAATCTTCCTCCCTCAAAATCATTTCCATCCAAAACATCCAACTCTCTCCAGAAAATTCTATGAATCCATTCTGGTCCAAACCAATTCTTTCTCAGATAGGCTTGTAGGTAGTAGTAGGCAAGCAGAAACAAGAAGAAGAAAGAGCAACCACTCGCTTGCTATTCAAGCTCTCTCTAGGACTAAGCTTCTAAATTCTCTAGTCGAACTCTACCTAAAATGAAAGAAAACATCTCTTTAAATAGAGAGTTATAAACACTATTACAAAGAACTGTACAAAAATAGTAGGTATAATCTGTGGGTGAACAGTACCCAGTTTGGAGACTATTTAGAACTATGCAGTTTTACTGTATGGTTTTGTCAACAGTAAAAGTACGACAGTGTTTTGGCGTTTGTGATGATTAGATTCATCTATCTTTGATGTTGTCGGTGCTTAGGTGGCTTCGACGTGAATTTGGCTTGTCGGTGCTTAGGTAGCTTCAGCTTGAATTTGGCTTGAATCTGTCGTAACTTTGGCTGGAATGTGGCTTGAATTTGGCGTAACTTTGGCTAGAATTCGGCTTGAATTTGGCATAACTTTGGCTGGAAGTTGGCTTGAATCTGGCTGAGTTTAGCATAATTACTTTAGAAGAATACATCATCATCATCCTGATTAGTGTCAGGAATAGCTGTAGATGATCCTTCTGATTCAAGATACATAGATCCATGTCGACTGGAAACTTGATCTTGAAGAGCAATGAAAGCAGACTTGAGCTCTGCTAATTCTTGCTTGAGTTTGGCAGTTTCATCTGGCGGTGAAGAGAGGACTTCTTTAAAAGATTTTGGCAATTCCCTTTTGGCCACTAACTGCTTTTGTGTTGCTTCAAGAACCATGGCGTAGTCAAATTTGTTCCACCATTTGATATAAGTGAATTGAAAAGGAACTTTGGTATTTTGGTATTCTGAGTAGAACCTCGTACTTCCATTTAAGAATCTATGAAAGCCCATGTTTGGCAAAGTATTGCATAACAAAATAGCCTGAAAAATCAAGATTTTGTGTTTTTTCAAGTTTGGCATAATGAGAGAGGAGTTCATTTGGCAAGATTGAAGAGTGACCTCTAAATAGGGTCCACCATTGAGTATAAAACCAAGGCAAAATTTCTTCGGAATATGGTCTACTAAAATTTAAAAACCAAGAGTGGCCTTTATTTGAATTTTGGAAAAGAAGAGCATATTTCCATGCTACCATGTAGTCCCAATAAGAACATGGATGAGACTAACCATTTGGACTTTTGACATTTTTGGAACTGAGAAAGAGATGTTCCCCATACATTTTGGCAAATAATATTCACAATTTTCATTTTGCAGAATGAATATTCTATTTGATTTTTATTAGTGTGGTGTTCAAATATCGCACTACTGGTTTAGACCAGAATGACTTCATTGAATTTTCTGGAGAGAGTTGGATGTTTTGGATGGAAATGATTTTGAGGGAGGAAGATTTTGGAGATGAGAATATCTTTTGGTAGTTTGGAAAATTCAGGATCTAGGGTTAGAACCCCATGTTTTCCTTTCGGTTGATAGTCTTCCATATTCGGTGATTGTACTTGATGTTCTGGCTGATTTGGAGGATTTGGCTGTTTTAGCTCGAGAGTTGGAAGAAGAGGAAAGAAGGTACTTGTAACTGCGATTTCCATTTTTTCTTTTCCCTTGTTTTTGGCCTTTTGATTTTGAGATACCTTTGGAGGCATGTTTTGGCTTTCCCTATAAGAATTTGTGAGAAAGAAACTCAGGTAAAGAATTCTTTTGTTTGGGAATAAATTCGATATCAAAATCAAAAATAGATAAAATGGCTTGCCATCAAGCAAAATTTTGTTTTGAAGCTAGATTTTTCACATCCTTTTTAAAACTTCTTTTGCGGCTTGGCAATCCACGCGTAAAAGGAATTTTTGGTTTAAGATATCACTTTGGAATTTTTGCATGCATGAAACCATTGACAAAATTTCCTTTTTGATGGTAAAATAATTTTGTTGAGTGGGGTTCCAAGTACCAGAGGTAAAACGAACAAGCTGGTCTTGGTTTTTTGGCATTTTTTACAAAAGAATACCTCCATATCCAATGTTAGAGGCATCGGTTTGAATGATTTTTGGCAAATCCAGATTGGAAAGATTAAGACAACAGAGGTGTCTTACTTTAGCTTTTATTTTTTGGAAAGCTTGAGTATGTTCATCTGACCAAGGAGATTTTGGAGTTTTGGTTAAAAGATTTTGTAAAAGCACTCTATCTTTAGCTAAATCTTGGTAAAATTCGGAAATGTAGTTTAAACATCCGAGGAATCTTTGAAGTTGTTTTTTGTTAGTAATTTTGTCAGAAAATTTATCTGCAAAATCTATGACTCTTTAAATTGGCTGAATTGTATTTTGGCAAATTTTAAAACCTAGAAATTGTATTTCAATTTGAAAGAGCTTGATCTTTCTTTGTGAAAGAACAAGACCATTTCTTTCAATGATCGATTTAAATATTGCTAAGTGTTTCCAATGTTGATGCAGATTTTGAGAATAGATTTTGTTTGCAGTCATCCTTAAGTTCCATCTTGCTTTCCTGACCTGGATCAACTCGAAACCTATGTCATTACGACTGCATTGATGCCATGGTTCGAAAGCCGCGTCTCATTCATAAATTCAATATGTACAACTTGAGATATTGACCGCACCATTCTTAGCCATTGATCATGCATGTGGGACCCACCTAGACAATCAGCACATTTCCCCATGTGGGCCCCACCTAGTGCTCTCATTTTCCCATAAACCCTACCCTCCATCATGGCCTAGTCTATAGCTAGCTATGATGGTTTTCTTTTTTTAAAAAAAAAAAACCCATCATTAGGATTTCCTCTCTCATCCAAGCAATCCCTCTTCCCTAAGCTACCCATCTCCCAAAACTAATCATCACACTAGCTAATACCCCTCCTCCCTCTCTCTCCTCTCTCATTTCTCTCATTCTCCCTCTCTTGCAATGGTGGAAATGTCCACCACTCCATTTTTCCAACAAGTTCTCTCTCTTAATCCCACCCTCTAGACACAATCTCCTCCACTAAAATCCGTCCATTGGAGCATTGGAGCTAGTACCTTGAAGGAGAGGGTGGATCTTGGAGGTGGGTGATGCCTTGAAGCTCTTTTTCTTCTCCTTCTTGCATTTCCTTTCTAGCATATTTGGGAGTATGTAGGACCCACTAATCAACGGTGGAGGTCCTACATAGCTCCAAGATGAGAGGCCAACCTAGCTAAGTGGACCTTCACATGCATCCTAGGTTAAATCCGACTGTTGAAAGAAATCCCCACCTGTAGGACAAGCAATCCATTTGTTATTACTCGAGATGGACCATCACGTCATTAGAGAAACCTATTTTAGGACACCAATCACTTGATCATGATGATTAGACCATTTGATCACTAAACTTTCCAATGATTTTTCACCTAAACTAGGCCGTGAACCATTGGGATCATCACTGATCATATTTTGTAATGATCTGACCGTCAAATCTTCATAAATCATGAAATAACCTACGTATGGCTCACTTACAAATTTAAAAATGATCTAATCTTTCTTATCAAACCCTACATTAAATAAAAGGCGTTGGTCAAGATGCAAACCACGATAAACAACTTAGAAAAATAATGAAGATAATAATAATAATGATGATGATAATTAAATATTTAATAACATAAAATCATGAGACAGATAGTCCTAATAACCTACAAAGCGAGACCCAAAGCATGACAAAAGAAAATATGTATATGTGGAGTAAAAATGATGATGATGATGATGATGATAATAATAATAATAATAATAATAATAATAATAATAATAATGATGATGATAATGATAATAATAATAATAATAATAATAATAATAATAAAGGGTAGCAATAGTAATAAAAATTAATACTAACATTAGTATATGGTTAGTATTACGTTACATGGGTCTTACAAATGACCCACTAAGACTTTTGACCGTTGATGCTCGTATTGAAGTTGATCTGACCATTAAATCAACGTAATCGACACTAAAAGAATGTAGATCAAGTAATATGGCCAACCCGGGCCTTGGTCTTGCCCCATCCTTGCTCGAGGGCACTAACTGGACCCCTAGAATCAAATGGATGGGGTGGATTTCCCACAACCATCACCGTGGGCCCCACTCCTATAGCATATGTGCACCTGGAGCAGTGCACCTGCAGTACACCAAATTTTCAGCACGGTCAGATAAGAGTTGACCCGTGCTCATCCAAAAGGAGGTTTCTCCTGTACCTTCCCGCCTTCACTCATTTGAAAAAAGCTGAGACCGCATAATCCTCAGATGGCTCACCATCAGGATCTAAAGAAGAGATCCAAGCCGTCCATCGTGTTGGGCGAGTCGTCCCATCCAAAACCATTTAGGCCCAGCACGTGATACCGCATGTGATTTCACACAATCTCCAGCGCAAACTGACCCTACAAACATAAGTTTTCGAAAATGGAAACTGTCTGCACGCCAGCTTGGCGATCCATGTGAGGCAGCAAAGGCTGATCTAGGCCGTCCCAAATAGAGCATTATTAGCCGTCCAATCCACTTATAGAGACCACGGTTTTCGTAGAAAAACCAACAGCCAAAACAGTGTCGGTTTCATGTTGCAGGCGGTATTTAGATCCGTTGCACGCAGGGCCATCTAAGTCATTCATTTTCATCCAATGGCTCCAAGAGCTAGGGTAAGCAATAAAAAGAACTGCGGATCAAGCAGCAAGCAGAATCCTCCTCCATTTTTGGGCAGCTGCACTCGAAATGGCCGTTTTCCTCCCACTCACGAACCCACCAGCCAAATCTTCTCGGAGCTTCAACTTGGAGTATCCCTAAGCTCCTGTGCATAAATCCCAACCACCCCAGAACTCCACTTCGAGGAAAAACCCATCAGACGGTGATTCACCATTAACAGCGGCTCTTCTTCCTTGCCATTCCATCGTACCAAACTCGATTTGCACCAGACGGTTCTAATCCAGTTTGAGTATTACGAGAGTCTGGAGAGAGGAGAAACGAGAGGGAAAGAAGAAGAGAAAGGAGAGAGAGAGAGAGAGAGAGAGAGAGAGAGAGAGAGTAATATGGGTGGTTGAGTTGAGCCGAGCCAACTCGACTCGAACCGAGTCGACTAAGGTGAGTCCATGCCTCTCCTCCATATCAAAATTCTTTCGATTGCAATTTACATTTTTGTCATTCCATCATTATTAGGATGATGAATATTAGGAATGAATAACAGTTAGTAAGTTATCTAGATCGATGTTAGTGTTACATATAAAACAAAAATTATCATTTGTTAACTATTAGTATTTTGTCATAAAAAATAATAGGTCTTGGTATGTATTTATTATCATTAGTATTACTATGATATTTGCAATTATATAGCATGATTAACTGTTAGAAGATTATCCATGCCTATATTAGTTATTATAAATAAATAAGAAATTTTACAGTTATTAAATATTAGCATTTTATTTAACATGCTTGAATATTATCATTGATAGTAGATTGTACAATTTAATATCATCACGATGAGTATCGTTGCTGCGATAGTTAGCATCAATCGTAACATTGATGTTAATAAATGTTTTATAACTATTAAATTAACATTATAATTAATTACACACAACTAGGGTTCAACCTTAAAGATCTAGCCTAAACCTAAACTCTAGGATAAAACCCTAGACCTAAGCAACCTAAACTATAGGACAATAACCTAAACCTAGATAATGTGTGAGATTTGGATCTAGAATAGTATATGATCCATCGTATAATAATAATAATAATAATAATTATTATTATTATTATTATTATTATTATTATTATTATTATAGAAATAGTAATAGTAATAATAATAATAATAATAATAATAATAATAATAATAAAATTTAGGATTCAAATCCTAAAATCTAAGTTTAGGATTAAACTCAAGGATGAAACCTTAATTATACATCAACTCCTAAGAATAATTAATCCAAACCTTAGGCCATGTTCTTAACCCTAACTAGTGCATGGAATTCAAATCTAATTGTACAATTTCATAACTCGTGGTAGGGTCAACCCTAAGGACGCACACACTTCCTACCGATGATGTAGACAGTTCAAAACATAAGGTGATGATTTCTTCCCCTTGAGCTTTCCATTTTTCCATTAGCTTAAGTTATAGTTTTATTTTAATTTATAAATGATATCTCCATTCTATAACCACATGTGTTAATTGTTGGAATTGATTTACTATATCACATGCTTAATGTTTATCCTGTATATTTAATTCATGCTATTAGATTACTTGTGGATTATTTTTGGGATTTAAATCGATACATTAGTGGAAAACCCCCACTTATAAATGTACACCCATACTTGGGATGTAACTCGATTGATGGTGATTGCAATGGACCTTCTATCTAGTGGTTATTGAGTGGTGGTCTAGATGGATCATTGATGTGGGCCTACCATCCAAGGCTGTTGTGTTTAAGTGGTTTTTAAGGATGGTCTTTTATCATATGGTTTTGATGCTCGCCCTATATGGCATATTTTGATATTGCCTTATGTGACTTGTTTTGATATCACCCTATGTGGCTTTGTTTTGGGTATTTTTCCTATATGGGTTCGATGCTTTATACTTTGCAACCATTATCATGCCCCAAACCCAGAGATCGGATTCACAGGAATCTCGATCGCTGATCCGGTGCCGACAGCCTCTGTAATACCCCATTCTCGGCTCCTAGCGTCCATACGCCAGATTCCGATCCTGGGATCCTACAAGGAGGATTTTTTTTTGTACATTTATCTCGTAATAAGCATAACCACAAGTATACCCAAATCATAAAGGCAACATTATCATCACATATCCACTAATATAATCATTTGAATACAATGCTGAAAGGGAAATACATATATCGAAAATCAAGCTCCAGAAGATCGCTGCACGCTCCAAGCTCAACAATGCTACAACCTAACATCTCCTGCATATATCTATCATGCATAAGCTTATAGAAAGCTTAGAGAGTGGTGTAAGTGTGTACACAAGATAAGTGCCAAGTATTCAATACAATGCTATTATCATACAGTACCGAAAATACTGATAATCCATAAATCATACAATATCGAAATAAATAGATATACGGACAAGATCATGAATAATCAGAGTAAGCAAAAATACTGACAAGAGCAGGAATTATCAGAGTAAATAGAAATACTCATAAATCATATGATAATAAAGTAAGCGAAAATACGGACAAGTCCATGAGTCAATTAATATCTGAATACACAATATAGGACAACTATGCAAATGAGGAGTCATAAAGAGCCAAATATTAGATGTCAAGGATGCGATGCAATATGCAATTCTTGATGAGTTCATGAATAGCGTCAGCCGTACCTAGACCACATAAATGTAGAAGCACGGTAATCCAAAATGCCATATGCCACGAATGTAATGCAATATGCGGTGCGAATGGAATAACCATGTTGTAGTGTGAAGTCGGGATGATAGTACGTAGTATCGCAGGCTACGGGGTCTATCACAAAGGACTTCAATCCAAACCAGTCCCATACCTAAATTTAGATAGTCAGACCCAATGTGGTAGACTCCTGATCTCAGGTTAGTCGCGTGCCCAACCGAAATCCTGGCCATGCCAAGTTACACAGCAATTAGTTGCGCACCACCAGCCTGAGTGGATAGTGAATAAAATGAATGTATGAGTATGCAACTCCTACTCAATAAGTCCACATATCAGTACGGTTCCTCTCTGGAATTATCACCGGGGTTTAGTACACTCCAAATGGCACTGCTGCTCTCCTAGCCGTACAGTCCAAGTGAGCATATGAAACCTCACTATCCACCTGGCCAATAGTCTGTCAAAACCTATCCAGCACGTTGATAGCAGACCCATTCACGAGCTGGTCAAACTCAGCCTAGTAATGCCCCCTGCTCTCGGGCGGGAAAGGCCACACCCCCTCCCAACCACCACCACACAGTGGGAGACGCGAACTCCTGGTATTCGGTAATCGGGCACTCATGTATCCACTCAGTCTCGATATTGGGGCGTCCTCTAGTACTAAGAGGGTTTAGGAATTTTCACTCAGGGCCATCTATGGCAGTCCGATGCTAGAACAAATTTTCGGTGTCCCATCTGGCCATCCACGATATGCCTGTGGAGGCTACGACCCTAATGTTGCTAGGGCGTACAGTAATCATAATGTAAGGTGCATGAGTCATACAATCTAGTCATGCATCAATCCTACGTATACCGTGTGCTCATGCGAGATAACCTCCACCTATCGGGGAGTCTCATAACAACATGCTCAATGACATATGCAATGATCAATCACATCTCATAACAAACATGCAGATGATGCGTGTGGGCATGTATCATGATGCTATGCTATCACATACTCATAATCAATATCAATAACCGGCATCGATAATCGACCTCAATAATGTGGACATTTAACCGACATTGCCCCCAAGGAATGGCCCACATAGATCCTAACATATAGTGGACCCATGACCTCACACAAGGGACAAATATACAATACCATGGGCCTCACTCAAGAGCTTAATACACATCACGATGGGCCTTTCACATGGGCCTAACATACATCACAATGGGCTCTATAGCCTAGCCCTCAAATACACCACAATGGGCCTCATACAATCATAATGGGCTGCGTCGCATGGGTCTAATATGCATCACATGGGCTACATCACATAGGCCTATATACATCGGATGGGCCACATCTCATGGGACCCGAATACATCACAATGGGCCACAACCCATGGGTCCCAAGTACATTGCAATGGGCCTCTCACACAGGTCCATTATGCATCACATCAAGATGGGCCTCAATGGATGGCTATAGATACGTCACATTGGGACTCATATACATCAAGTGGGTCGCTTCACATGGGCCACATATACATTACAATGGGCTTCTAACACAGGCCACATATACATTATAATGGGCCTCTAACAAGGGCCTAATATACATCACAAAGGGCTCCATAGCCTTATATACATTACATTAAGCCTCAACAATCTAACTCGGTCAAGATACTTGGCCTTGATAATTAAAAACAGCAAATCGGTCACATCAATTGGAATCGGTAAATCGGTCACGTCAATCAGAAGTGGCCGAACAATCGGCCTTGGCAAATCAAAATCGGCCTCGATACTCGACCTCGACAATCGGAATCGCCCGAACAAGACCTAAGGAAAGGTCACAATGTGGACATTCAACCACCATTACCCATCAATATGGACATTTAACTGACATCGCTCCCCAAGGAATGGTGCACATAGAGCCATACTTATAGTGGGCCCATGGCCCTACACAAGGGCCTAACATACATGCTATGGGCTGCACTCATGGGCCACAAATGCATCACATTGGGCCACGCCCATGGGCCTCGAATACATCATAATGGACCACAACCCATGGGCTTCTCATACATAACATCGGGCCTTGCCATCTGGGCCGGAAATACATCACAATGAGCCTCAACCCATGGGCCTTAATGCACAATGGGTGGGCCCTACACCTGGGTCTAATATACATCACAGATGGGCCCTGCATAGGAGCCTCATACACAACAAGCATGAGCCTATCAATGGGCCCTAGGGAGGGTTATAATGCGGACATTTAACCAACATTATTCTTATAATATGGACGTCAAACCAACATTGCTCCCACGGCATGGCTTGCCATAAATATCATTACACAAACCATGGTGGAATCACATTCAATGGGCCTCATGTACATCCCATTGGGCTTCGACCTATGGGCCTTAAATACATCAAATGGGCCTCAACCCATGAGCCTTTATACATCACAATGGGCCTAACCCATGGGCCCCAAATATAACACAATGGGCCTCAACCCACGGGCCCTAACACGTCACAATGGGCTTTACCAAATGGGCTGAAAATATATCACAATGGCCTTTACCCATGGGTTCCAAATACATCACAATGGGTCTTAACCCATGGGCCCCAAATACATCACAATGGGCCTCAACCCATGGGCCCTAATACATCACAATGGTCTTAACCCATGGGCTCCAAATACATCACAATGTGCCTTGTCAAATGGGTCGGAAATACATCCTGATGAGTCACATGTATATCAAAGTGGGCCCCTCGATTGGGCCACAAAATACATCAAAGTGAGCTTGGCGGATGGGCCACAAAGTACATCAAGGTGGGCCTCAATAACGAGCCTTATACACATCAAGGTGGGCCTCATCACATGGCCACAAAATACGTCAAGGTGGCCCTACACGCATCAAGGTCCACTGTCCCATGCACATGGACAGTGTAGATAAAAATGTATATCAAGGTGGGTCTCCACACGTAACTACAGCAGCCAATTAGCTGGTTTGCACCAGCCAAACATGTCCAAAAGAATGGACGGTGGGTAACACACCCTCGTCGGTGGATCCCATCGTCATTGATGGACGGAGCTGATAAAATACATAGATCATGGTGGATCCCGCTGTCCCTGATGGACGGTGAGGATACAACCAACACATCAGGGTTGGGTCCCACTACACGTGTGGGGCCTAAGAAATGGCAGTATACATATATATTATATGCATATATGTACTATATATATATCACATATATATATTTTTTAAATATTAAATCTGGCAACGCCTAGGCCCTGGACGGACGGCCTGGACGTGGTACACATACAACGTAGTAGTCCCCACCACACGTGTGGGTCCCATGGATGAATGGATGAATGGTGTGGAGAGAACACAGACATCAAGGGTGGGGCCTACTGCCTGGACGCCATTGACGAAACACATGCATGGTGGGTTCCACCGTCCATGAAACACATACATCCTTGGGTTCCACATGGGCATAATGATTTATTTGCAATCCAACCCATTGGTAAGGTCACATGGACCTGGATGGAAAGGAAAAACAAATTTCATATGATCCAAAACTTCTCTGAACCCAAAAATGGGTTTCCATGGCAGTCATTTAATCATCATTGTTTCCTATGATGTGGGCCACCTGAGCTTGAGATGGGGCTGATATTTGGGTGGGGCCTACTTCAGGAAGGGGCCCACATAATGAACGGGTTGGATGATGAACAAACATCATGGTGGGGCCATGGCTGGGACCGTGGGTCCCTGTCTGTTTCACGGTGATGCCAACAGCATCCTGCTGCACAGCAGCAGCAGGCGCTACACCCATATATATATATATATATATATATATATTGAAATCACATTTTTCCATGGTTTTTCACATGTGGGGCCCGCATCAAGTGAATCCACCCCAACTAATGGATTCTACAGTCCATAACCCATCCATCAAGCCCAATATTGGGCATCTTTCGGCGTGTAGAAGAATTAAGGTGAATTTAAACGGTGAAAATCACTGTTTTCAAAGGTATGGCCCACCAGAAAGTTGGATCAGTTTCATTTTTCGGCTCAGCGCCTAAAATGAGTTGATAAATAAGATGGACGGTGTGAATTAAATACATACATCAAGGTGGGGCCTACATAAGCAACCCTCTCCAAAACTTGAGAATCAAGCTAATATTTCTATTTTTCCAATTCACGTCTAGACGCCGGATGGTTCTAGGCTTAACAAATGCATGTTAGGTGGGCCCTGCTTAGGTGAGCCACCACATGGCTGCGTAGTGTGGAACAACACATATAAAGTGGGCCCCACCTATAGATGGCCTAGATAAAATACATGCTTTATGGTGGGGTCCATTCGGGTGGGCCACAGGCCATTTCATCACATTAAAAAGAGAGAGAGAGAGAGAGAGAGAGAATGAGGGAGATCAAGTGATGGAGGGACCCCGCCACTATGGGCCCTCCCTTTCATGATTTAAAACATACATTAAGTGGGTCCCATTTCTCATGGGTCCACTGATCAAAATCAACGGTGGAGATCCTTTCTCCACCGAAATAGAAGGTCTAGATGACCCCCTTTCAAACTAGAAAGTAAACATCATGATGGGGTCCATGGAGAATGGCCCCATCATGGAATGACCATGATAATCAAGGTGGGCCATCGGCCGAATCTTAGGGTCCAAAGTGAGATCCGTACCATCGATCAGTAGGCCACACTTGGCCCGTCATAAAAACATGAAAACTAGCCTATAAAAGCACCCACTATGATCCAAAGGTCAAGATCTACACAAAAGAAAATCCCCGACCTCGAGATCTCTTCTTCCTTCTTCCGCCAATGCGTGATAGAGTCCCAAAAAAATAATTTCAACGGTGGAGATGATCATTGGATGGTGGAGATGGGAGATAGGAAGGTGGGCCACACTAGCTCTCTCATGGGAGCCATGGACGTGGGTTGCTCCATGGAGGGATTGCTTAGAGAAAAAGAGATGAGAGAGGAAGTGATGTAAGAGAAGTGATTGGAGAGAGATGGTGAGGTGATGGGAAAGTTGACTTTAGGTAAGGGGTGTGTTCACTCCCCAAGTATAGGGTTGTGATGTAGTAATAAACTCGGTAAGACCGAGGTCGAATCCACAGGGACTGATACCTGTACGTTATCTGAAACCAAGTAGAATTAGAACTAGACTAAGATGTGATCTAAACCAAATAGAGTTTAAGGAATAATTGTGGAATAATTATCTAAAACTTTAAGGAATTCAGAGGAAGAAACTAGGGATTCAGAGGATCCACTTGTAGAGATCAGGGAGATCTTATGCCTGCATCAAGGATTATGGAATTCAAACTGAACTTACTTAATCTGGTTTTCAAGAGATGAAAGGTATATGAATTAGAATGGATTCCATCATCTAACCATGCCTAGGAGACAAAGAAAACAACAGGATTAAACTAATTACCAACCAATCAACAATGTATGAAGATCAGGAAGGGTACTGTCATCCTACCATGCCCATGGAACAATGATGAACAACAGGGCTTCCTGACTTCATAAACATAAAAAGGGGAAAGAAATATTCAAAGCCATTGCAAACCCATTGTAATTTCAGTCACAACAGACCATTAAAGACTAAGAAAAATATTCCTTGAATAATCAACTAGAATCACATTCAGTTTATGAATTAAAGGCACACAGTAAAATCTCCCATCTCACTACAGGCTTCACCTCTTAGCCCCAACTAAGAGGTTTAGCCACACATAAATGGCTTGAACTCAAAACAAATATAAAGGAAAAGAAAACGAAAAAAAAAAGAAAAATTACTTAGTCTGTTTCAGCCTCCACGTTCTAGCAGAAAAACCCACCTGCTGCTTCACGTTTTCAGCCTCCACGTCCAAGCTTCCTCTTCAAAAGAATCTCCCCCGGCTCTTTTCTTCCTAAAACCCCAAAACCCCTCCGTTATAGACGTCTTTAGGTGCACTCCTCCCGCTGCTGGAGTTTGACCCCACAGCTTCTGTTCTACGCAGTTTAATAACTCCAAAACACCTTGCGTTTGATGATTTTCGGGATGGCTGTACAGGCTTGGCTTCGAACTTTCCTCATGGCTAGGGTCTCGGCTAGCATGGGCTCCACATGAATGGTTCAGATCGTTCATCCGATCAAGGATGATGGGCCACAGCTGTCCGGAATTTTCGGATTCCTCCGGACTGCGTAAACAGGACGCGTAACGCACCTGCGTTGTTTGGATGGTGGGGCCCCTGATCATCGTTATTTGAGAAATCCAACTCGTCCATTAGCTTAGTCACGAAAAATAGGTCGAACATGACCATTTTTGGATCAGCTTATTCGTGGCCATGAACAATTTCATTCCACCGTCCGTCTGCCATTTGGACGATCAACAACTGGCCTCCGATGTTTCTTGAAATTCTTCCATCTAGGTGAGGATGATAGGGGGCAAGGGCTTCTGATGGACGGTCCGGATCAGTCCATTGCATCACGGTGGTGGCCCACAAGACTCACCCACAACCTCTGTTTCTTCCGCAGGAACAACTTCGAGTTAGAGAGGGAGGGAGACGTCGGTCAGCGTGTGCTGACCGACTTCGAGGAATACAGTGCGCGGCAGGTGCACTTGTGTACCGTGCACACGTGATGCACATGCGGTCCTACGGAGATGTTCGTGAGAAATCCGCTCTGTCCATCCGTATTGTCAGCTCATTTAACGCGTTGAGACCAATTTTCAAGCACATCTGGATAGCAGGCGGGCCCAAAATCAATGGTTTTATGGGCTGATATGTCCGTTGGGCCAATTCCACAGCGATCCAATGGATGAAATTTTACGTGTACGGCTCATTTATGGTCTTCAGGCCACGTATGGAGTTTCGAACTGATTGGATGGTGGGAACCCTATGATCTTGCATTTTGGACACTTTTCAGGCCACTTGAGCTTCAATTTCTCAATTTTCTTGGATCCCTAACGTGCAAATCTGTCGATCTTAGTCTCCTAGGGTCCGTCCCATGCTCTGGTGCTTTCAAACCATTAAATCCATGCTTTTAGTACCCTTTCCCAGTCCAGGCTCGTGAATACGCCCTGCATCACAAACATGATTAAATCAGGCTGTTAAACCGTACTATGTTCGTAAACCCAGGCAGTAACTTGGTCTGATATGTAATATTTGACCCTCAACACAACCCCCAACCAGCATCTTGCTGGTCCCAATCAAAGTATGCGAAAAATAAGTTGAGAATTATAAGACAATTTCTACAAACTCAAGAGATTTATGAAAACAATTCAGATACTCAAATTCTAAGATTCATGAATGTTGGCATTACTTTCTCCTGAAATCAAGCTCTCATATTAATCCATTAATCAGAACGATTCTAAATATTGAGTTCCATGGGTGTATCGTGTAATCTCGGCTTAACATTATTAAAATTCACTTCTCTATTTCAGGATATCATTAGTAACCACAAGAGAATTCATGATAACCAACACCTAAACCAAAGCTTGATTCATTCTTCCAGCTTTTAATGATTTCACACTATGTCCACTTTTTAAAAGTACAGCCAAGGAGGAGAATCGAATCTACACCTATAGGGAGCAAACCTATGGTAAAGATCGGACGCCAAAAAGTTTATGAATGTCAACCTTGGGGAATCAAACCTTCACCTGTAGGGAGCAAACCTATGGTGAAAACCATTCGCCCAATCTTTCCAATTTCTCAAGTTGGTTCCTTTCAAGCTTAGTGATCACCAAATTAATCCTTCAATATCGAATGAAATCTTAATGTGTAAGTGAGATGTGACGTGTGAAATTATGATTCAATCAATGTTTAAAACTTCTAATCATGGATTAATAATTCAAACTTAGCTGTGAAATTTAATAGATAACTGAATCCAAGAGTCATAAAGTACCAACATCCCGCATCTTGAAATTCTAAGTGCCCTAGATGGCCGTCAAAATCACTTCGAATTCATCAGAAATCCTGAGAAATTAAAAATTTTCACAACTTTTGCTCAAGACCAAGAAAATACTGATTAGGAAACCTAATCTCCCACCCCCAACCAAAAATCTACATTGTCCTCAATGTAAAAGAAATAAGCATGCAATGCACATGGGACAACGAAAATATAAGAGGAGTGATGGAAAGATAGTACCTGGACGAAAGAATCAAGAGGCTTTCCAAAGATATCTACGTAAGAGCAGGTAAGCACAAGAGAGAAACCAACAGAAGTAGAATAAAATAACAAAAATAAAATCCTACCTATACCACTTTCGTAGGTGCTCTCGATTGCATTTAGCGTATGCAACAAGCCTTTAAACCCCTAGGTTGCCCCTAGTGGACGAGTTGTAGTCTCGTGAGGGTTTGCAGTAATGTTACCCACAAACATTGGACTAACTAATGATATAAACGAAATGAAATGAAGAGCTGGGTTGCCTCCCAGGAGCGCTAAGTTTACCGTCTTCAGCCAGACAAATAAAGCAGCTACCCTAGTCCTATGAAAGCGATAAACTTACCTGTACCTCCATCAGACTAGGAGATCAATCCTGGTAAACAGGAGCAGTCAGGGGCATGGACATGTCCTCTGAATCAAATTTCTCGACAAATGGTTTCAATCGTTGTCCATTGACTTTAAACTCCTTGCCATTGTCGGGATCTCTTATCTCAACGGCCCCATGAGGAAAGATAGTAACAACAATGTAAGGGCCGGTCCAACGAGATCGAAGCTTACCCGGAAAGAGATGTAATCGAGAATTATACAAAAGGACCTTCTGACCAGGCGTGAATGATTTTTGCAAAATGTGTTGGTCATGAAATGCTTTCATCTTGTCCTTGTAAATTCTCGAATTATCGTATGCATCATTCCGGATTTCTTCAAGTTCATTCAATTGAAGTTTGCGTAGCGAGCCAGCGTTGTCCAGATTGAAATTAAGATTTTTGATCGCCCAGTACGCTTTATGTTCCAGCTCCACAGGTAAGTGACAAGCCTTCCCATAGACAAGTCTAAAGGGAGACATTCCAATAGGGGTTTTAAATGCAGTACGGTATGCCCATAAATTGACCAATCCTTACGATCAGGGTTGACCGTCTTCTCCAAGATGTGTTTAATTTCTCTATTAGAAATCTCGGCTTGCCCACTTGTCTGTGGGTGGTACGGGGTGCTCACCTTATGAGAGATAATGTATTTCTTCATTAAGCTCTCAAATGGTTTATTGCAAAAGTGTGAGCCCCCATCACTAATGATGGCTCGAGGCGTTCCGAATCGAGAAAGGATGTTTTCTTTTAGGAATTTAATGACCGTACGATGGTCATTAGTTCGACACGGAATCGCTTCGACCCATTTAGTGACATAATCCACGATGAGCAAAATGTACAGATTTCCAAACGATTGGGGGAATGGTCCCATGAAATCGATGCCCCAGCAATCAAATGCTTCAATGATAAGGATGGGATTCAAAGGCATCATATTTCATCGGGACAATGCTCCCAATTTCTGACAACGCTCACAAGCTTTGCAAAACTCATGAGTATCCCTAAACATAGTGGGCTAGTAAAAGCCACACTGCAGAATCTTGGCCGTGGTCTTTTTAGCGAAAAGTGACTACCATGGGCCTGAGAGTGACAAAGGGGGTGGGTAATATTTCGTCGTACACATCTCCTTAGGATTTGGTCCGGGCAATATTTAAATAAGTAAGGATCATCCCCAGAAAAGTTGCGCACCTCGGTGAAGAATTTCTTCTTATCTTGCGCAGTCCACTGTGTCGGTATGGTACCTGTAGCAAGATAATTAGCAATATCAGCAAACCAAGGTGAATGGGAGACTCTGAACAGTTGTTCATCAGGGAACATGTCATTGATATGAGTCGTCTCAAGGGACTCAGAGGTATTAAGGCGAGAAAGGTGATCGGCCACTACGTTCTCTACTCCCTTTTTATCTTTAATTTTCAAATCAAATTCTTGGAGTAGAAGGATCCATCGTATCAAACGGGGCTTAGAATCATTCTTCGAAAGAAGATACTTAAGTACCGCATGATCTGTGTAGATAATGATCTTGGATCCGATCAAGTAGGACCTAAATTTGTCCAAGGCGAACACTACAGCTAAGAGTTCCTTTTCCGTAGTCGAGTAGTTCACCTAGGCAGAATTTAAAGTTCTACTTGCATAATGAATGACGTAGGGCCTCTTATCTTTTCTCTGGCCTAGGACCGTCCCAAGAGCATAATCAGAAGCGTCGCACATAAGCTCAAAAGGAAGGCTCCAATCGGGTGGCTGCATGATAGGTGCAGTGGTTAACGTACCCTTAAGCTTGGTGAAAGCTTCCTGGCATTACTCAGTCCACTCGTACGGAACATCCTTTTGAAGAAGATTACATAAAGGACGAGAGAGGAGACTAAAGTCCTTTATGAATCGCCTGTAAAATCCTGCGTGTCCTAAGAAGGATCGCACATCTCTGATGTTTTTGGGTGGAGGTAGGTTAGAGATAAGATCGATTTTTGCCTTATCTACCTTGATTCCTTTGGACGAGATGATATGCCCAAGGACAATTCCCTTCTGAACCATGAAATGGCACTTCTCCCAATTAAGTACCAAGTTCTTTTCTTCACATCTTTTCAGCACACATTTAAGACTTTCCAAGCACTTACTGAAAGATGGACCGTAAACAGAGAAATCGTCCATGAAGACCTCTAGATATTGCCCTACCATATCAGAAAAGATACTAAGCATACATCGCTGAAAGGTGGCAGGGGCATTACATAGTCCGAATGGCATCCTTCGATAGGCAAAGGTGCCGTAGGGACATGTAAATGTGGTCTTTTCCTGGTCTTCAGGGGCTATCTCTATCTGGTTGTAGCCCGAATACCCGTCAAGGAAACTGTAATAGGAATGACCAGCTAACCTTTCCAGGATCTGATCAATGAATGGTAAAGGAAAGTGGTCTTTCCTCGTGACGGTATTCAACTTCCTGTAGTCAATGCACATTCTCCAACCAGTAGTGACTCTAGTTGGCACGAGCTCATTATTAGCATTGGCTACGATGGTGATTCCGGACTTCTTAGGGACTACATGAGTTGGACTCACCCATTAACTATCAGATATAGGGTATATAATACCCACGTCCAATAGTTTGAGAACCTCGGCTTTAACCACTTCCTTCATGTTTGGATTTAGTCTACGTTGTGGTTGCCGAGCGGTTTTTTCATTATCCTCAAGATATATGCGGTGAGTACAAATCGAGGGATCGATTCCCTTGAGGTCCGCTATCGTCCATCCCAGGGCTCCTTTATGCTCAATGAGAGTAGATATGAGCATACTCTCTTGTTCTTTCTCCAGGTGGGCAGAGATCACCACCGGGTATGTCTCATCTCGACCTAAATAGGCATATTTTAAATCAGAGGGCAAAGGTTTTAGGTCAAGCTTCGGCGGCTTGAGATTAGACGGTAGAGGCACTACATTGGTTTGTAGCAATTCTTCAAATTGTGGCCTCCACCGATTAACTTCAAGTACCGGTGCAGTATCAAGCAAGGCGCACGTCTCCCTAATCATGTCATCATCAAAATCATGGGAGTGGGCCAGGCATGTCTCCAGATGGTCGGAGGATAAGGTCAGTGATGTCGTATCTTCCACGAAAGAGTCAATCATGTTAATGTCGTGGAAATCGTCATCATCCTCTGAGTTGCTGCCGTTATTGAAAAAAATGTTTGACTCCAATGTCAAATTTCCAAAAGACATAGTCATGACACCATTCCTGCAATTGATAATTGCATTTGACGTGGCAAGGAATGGGCGACCAAGAATGACGGGAATCTGAGTGCTCATGTTATTGATGGGAGGATGATAAAATCTACAGGGTAGTAAAATCTATCGACCTGGACTAACACATCCTCAATTATCCCTCTTGGTACACGAACAGAGCGATCAGCAAGTTGTAGTGTGGTTAGGGTGGGTTTTAATTCACCTAAACCTAACTATTTGTATACCGAGTAGGGAATCAGATTTACGCTCGCTCCTAAGTCAAGAAGTGCGTGATCAATTCGATAGTTCCCGATTACACATGATATGGTTGGGCTACCGGGATCCTTGAATTTCTGCGGCACGTCTTGCTTCAGATGGCACTCACTTTCTCAGTCAAGAAGATTTTCTTTTGAATAATTTTTCATCTTTTGGTCGTGCATAAGTCTTTCAGAAATTTGGCATATGAAGGAATCTGTTTCATGACATCAAGTAGAGGAATGTTAACTTTCACTTGTTTCAACACCTCTACGATATCCTGAGAGTTAGAGAGAGGTTTTGGTGAAACCAACCGTTGGGGGAATGGAGCAACTGACTTCTCTAGAAGTTTCGGTTCTAATTTTTGTGGGGCATCACTAGCTCCATCATTGTTGTCCTCTTCTGGTTCTTGAGGATTTTCGGGCCTAACCGGAAGAGTTTTATCAATGATCTTTCCACTCCTATGAGTGGTGATGGATTTAGCGTGCCCCATCTGATTTGAAGAACTGGGATCATTAATCTCGTACTGCAGTTTAGGATTGGGGAGAGGTTGTGCAGGAAGCATCCCCTTTTCTATAACCGTCATACGAGAATCTATCTTTTGCATAAAATCTGTAATTCCCCGCATAGCCTGAGCCAGCTCTTCTATGGAATTTTGAACCGGTTCCTCTTGAGGTTTCACTTGATTTGGATTTTGATTGAAGAAACCTGGAGGAGTAGCCGTTTGTCCATTCCTCCAACTAAAGTTTGGATGATTTTTCCAACCAGGATTGTATGTATTGGAGTTAGGTCCAGTAAAAGGTCTTTGATAGTTGTTTACGGCATTAGCTTGTTCATTCAATACTCCTCGAAAGGCGAGTATTGTAGGACAATTTTCAGTTGTATGAATGTTACAATCACAGATGCCGCAAACAATTTCATTAACCTTATCCTTCTTTCCTTCCATGGCCTCAACTTTCCTTATGAGCGTAGTCACTTTACACTTGAGATCATCCTCTTCTTTCAAGAGATATAATCCACCTTTCTCCTTTAATTGAGTCGGCTTAGACGTGGTGTTCGCCATGGGGTAATAGTCCCATGATTGTGTTTTTTCAGCGAGACTATCGAGGTAATCCCATACCTCGTCAACATCTTTATTAATGAACTCTCCATTACACATTGTCTCGACCATTTGGCGCATGGAAGATGTCAGTCCATCATAGAAAAAATTCGTAATGCACCACGTTTCAAATCCGTGTTGTGGGCATGAACTGACCAAATCTTTGAACCTTTTCCAACATTGGAAGAATGTTTCATCTTCCTTTTGGGCAAAGTTCATGATTGCTTTTCTGAGGGTAATCGTTTTATGATGTGGGAAGAATTTTTTTATGAATTCCCTTTGCATGTCGTTCCATGTGCCAATGGATCTAGGACGCAGTGAATGTAACCACGTCTTAGCTTTCTCTTTTAAGGAAAAAGGAAAGAGTTTCAGCCTGACTGTATCCTCAGATACATTAGGAAAACATAATGTAGCCATAATCTCATCGAACTCTTTCAAATGTAAATATGAACTTTCTGATTCAAGTCCATGGAATTTGGGAAGGAGTTGGATAACTCCTGGCTTGATGTCCATTTGTCCTGTGTTTTCAGGAAAAATCATGCATGAGGGCATACTCACTCCTACCGGTTGTAGATAATCTTGTAAAGTATGAGGCAGGGTGCCTGATGCACCTCATTCTCATCTTGGGTATCCTCCACCCTGGGTGGGGGTAGAGGAGGTTGGTCTTCAGCCATAACTTCAGTTAACTCAGGGGATTTCGAGCAGTGTCTAGTCATGCGATGGATAGTCAACCCCTCAACCAATCCTCCTTCAGTCAAGAGACGTCGAGTGTTGTCACGGGCCCACTTGGGCATGAAACACTCGTAGCCCTCAATCAAATTCAAAGCCTAATCCTAAGAAAGAAAAGAAAATCTAGAAAGAATGAGAGAGAGAGTTGGAAAGAAATTACCAAATTGAAGCCCTTAAGTTAAGGACCTGCAAAAGAAAACAAACAAGTTAATTCTAAAGAGAATGTGTAGAATTAGAAAATCCTTAAAAAGGAGGATAGAAGTAAACTAGTTTCTAAAAAGAAAAAAAAAATTAAATTAAAAAGAGATATGAAAAATAGAAAGTAGAGAGAAAGAACTTACCGAATTAGAAATTTCTATCTTAAAGGCCTACACAATAAGAAAGTTAGTTTTTAAAAAAAATTCTAAAAATAAATTAGGAAACAAATCAGATTCTAAAATTAGAAAGTTACCAAAAATAAAAGTAGAAAGTTAATTTCTAAAAAGGGAAAGAAATAACCTAGTTTCTAGGAATAAACTATTTCCTACAGATGGGAGGATACTAGAATTAGAAAATTTCTAAAATTCAAACCTTAATTCTAAAAATAGAAAAAGTAGAGAAATTTAGAAAAGGATTATCAATTTAGAAGTTTATGTCAGGATCCTACAAAACAGGAAACAAGTTAGTTCTAAAAATCAAATAAAAATCTAAAACTAAAGTTAGTAAAATCCTAATCTCAAACTAATTCTAAAACTAATTAATTTCAAAGAATCGTAACCGTCAGTCCCCGGCAACGGCGCCAAAAACTTGTTCACTCCCCAAGTATAGGGTTGTGATGTAGTAATAAACTCGGTAAGACCGAGGTCGAATCCACAGGGACTGATACCTGTACGTTATCTGAAACCAAGTAGAATTAGAACTAGACTAAGATGTGATATAAACCAAATAGAGTTTAAGGAATAATTGTGGAATAATTATCTAAAACTTTAAGGAATTCAGAGGAAGAAACTAGGGATTCAGAGGATCCACTTGTAGAGATCAGGGAGATCTTATGCCTGCATCAAGGATTATGGAATTCAAACTGAACTTACTTGATCTGGTTTTCAAGAGATGAAAGGTATATGAATTAGAATGGATTCCATCATCTAACCATGCCCAGGAGACAAAGCAAACAACAAGATTAAACTAATTACCAACCAATCAACAATGTATGAAGATCAGGAAGGGTACTGTCATCCTACCATGCCCATGGAACAATGATGAACAACAGGGCTTCCTGACTTCATAAACATAAAAAGGGAAAAGAAATATTCAAAGCCATTGCAAACCCATTGTAATTTCAGTCACAACAGACCATTAAAGACTAAGAAAAATATTCCTTGAATAATCAACTAGAATCACATTCAGTTTATGAATTTGAAATTACAGAAACAAAATATAATCTCCCATCTCACTACAGGCTTCACCTCTTAGCCCCAGCTAAGAGGTTTAGCCACACATAAATGGCTTGAACTCAAAACAAATATAAAGGAAAAGAAAATGAAAAAAAAAAAGAAAAACTACTTAGTCTGTTTCAGCCTCCACGTTCCAGCAGAAAAACCCACCTGCTGCTTCACGTTTTCAGCCTCCACGTCCAAGCTTCCTCTTCAAAAGAATCTCCCCCGGCTCTTTTCTTCCTAAAACCCCAAAACCCCTCCTTTATAGATGTCTTTAGGTGCACTCCTCCCGCTGCTGGAGTTCGTCCCCACAGCTTCTGTTCTACGCAATTTAATAACTCCAAAACACCTTGCGTTTGATGATTTTCGGGATGGCTGTACAGGCTTGGCTTCAAACTTTCCTCATGGCTGGGGTCTCGGCTAGCGTGGGCTCCACATGAATGGTTCAGATCGTTCATCTGATCAAGGATGATGGGCCACAGCTGTCCGAAATTTTTGGATTCCTCCGGACTGCGTAAACAGGACGCGTAACGCACCTGCGCTGTTCGGATGGTGGGGCCCCTGATCGTCGTTATTTGAGAAATCCAACTCGTCCATTAGCTTAGTCACGAAAAATAGGTCGGACATGACCATTTTTGGATCAGCTTATTCGTGGCCATGAACGATTTCATTCCACCATCCGTCTGCCATTTGGACGATCAACAACCGGCCTCCGATGTTTCTTGAAATTCTTCCATCTAGGTGAGGATGATAGGGGGCAAGGGCTTCTGATGGACGGTCCGGATCAGTCCATTGCATCACAGTGGTGGCCCACAAGACTCACCCGCAACCTTTGTTTCTTCCGCAGGAACGACTTTGAGTTGGAGAGGGAGACGTCGGTCAGCGTGCGCTGACCGACTTCGAGGAATACAGTGCACGGCTGGTGCACTTGTGTACCGTGCACACGTGATGCACATGCGGTCCTACGGAGATGTTCGTGAGAAATCCGCTCCGTCCATCCGTATTGTCAGCTCATTTAAAGCGTTGAGACCAATTTTCAAGCACATCTGGATAGCAGGCGGGCCCAAAATCAATGGTTTTATGGGCTGATATGTCCGTTGGGCCAATTCCACAGCGATCCAATGGATGAAATTTTATGTGTACGGCTCATTTATGGTCTTCAGGCCACGTATGGAGTTTCGAACTGATTGGATGGTGGGAACCCTATGATCTTGCATTCTGGACACTTTTCAGGCCACTTGAGCTTCAATTTCTCGATTTTCTTGGATCCCTGGCGTGCAAATCTGTCGATCTTGGTCTCCTAGGGTCCGTCGCATGCTCTGGTGCTTTCAAACCATTAAATCCATGCTTTTAGTACCCTTTCCCAGTCCAGGCTCGTGAATACGCCCTGCATCACAAACATGATTAAATCAGGCTGTTAAACCGTACTATGTTCGTAAACCCAGGCAGTAACTGGGTCTGATATGTAATATTTGACCCTCAACAGGGTGATGTAAGAGGGGGATGATTGCTTGTACTTGACTTGATGGGATGGAGTACTTGGCTTTTGATATGATTGATGGGACATTCTCTTGGATTGTAACGCGTGGCATTTTTCCTCGAACTGAATGCGGGTCCACATCCCCCTGCTAGGGTACCGGATCGGTGTGGAAGATGAGGCATCGGAACCGTGGCGACGGCGCGGTCGCACTGGTACAAGTCTCGGGTCGAGCCAACTCAGATATACGGGACACATCTCAGGGTCGCACGCAAATGCCGATAACTGATCGCGCGTCGCTGGAATTCGACTGAGATGACTACGGAAGCCTATGGAACAGTACAGGCTAAGATACGGGTCTTACAACCATGCAATAGGTAAGTCCTATATACTGTAATATAATTGGCCACTAGTCGATGGGTTTCCATTAAACATCCTAAGATGGTAGTCTCATGAGCCGGGGATGGTGGTATGGGACCTATGCCCGAGCTGTCGGCCTACACTGGTAACTACCCCCTAGTGACTTTTGAGCTAATTTAAATTGGTTGATTGTAACTGGACTAATAATGGTTTGGCTAATTAAACATTCATGGCACAAACCAGCATCTATTGCTATCGTACATGATGTACATATTTGTCCGACTAGATGTTTTTCCCAGGACACAGACCGTCTGGATGCTTTTCCTAGGTCGATGATTGCAAGGGTGACGAGCCCACTATCCGTATGGATGGGCATCTCCGGGGTGATGATTGCATTCATGCATCCATGCACCTAATAAGACCTGCATCATGTATTATTTTGTATGCTTTATTTTATAATTATGCTTACCTAATGCGGCAGTGTGTAATCTTGAGGGAATTCACACTGAGTTGGCCACTCATCTATCAAATATATAACCGTACAGGTAACACAGGTGGCCCAGGTAACATTCATGTTTATATTGATGAGGAGCATGCTATAATTAACAAGGATCCATGATTATAATTGCTAAGGTCTACTGCAGGATTTCACACCCCAAGATTGTTGTAATTTACTTTATTTTATATGTAATATTATTTCAATTTGTAATTGTAAGAATAGGGGCATTAGTTTGTACAAGTCATTATGAGCAGCTTCTCGTATATTCCAAATGTAAATGAAATTTCCCTTATGTTGATTTGTCCACTCTATGCTCATCTACTTACTCTGAATGAATGAAATATATATATATATATATATATATATATATATATATATATATATATATATATATACTCGAATTTGACCATCCTTTAAGGTTAACACGGGTTTTTGGGAAACGGGTCATATAGTCAGGTTCTGAAAACACGAGGCGTTACAGTTGGTATCAGAGCATAGTTAACTAGGCCTTGGGAAATGATCTTATATAAACCTTAAATGTCTCAAGTTAGAGTGTTTGAAAATAAAAATTTGAACTTAAGTAAATCTCCCTTAGACTTAGGAAGATCTGAGAATGTAGAAACCCAAACTCAGGCCCCCTAAATAATTGTTTGGATGATTGTAGAACTTAGAAATGAAATTAGTTCCCTTTGAACATTTAGTCATATGAACTTACACAAAGTTCCCTTCGAAAATTTGGAGAACATAGGTACTTTAAACTTTAGACTCCCCTGAAATTTTAGGTTAGACTTTTGGACCTTCACTCATGAAGAAATCCCCTAGAATTGGGAGGAAATGAGAATATAGAAACTCAAGGGCTAGGCTCCTTGGGAAAAGTAATTGGATAGCTATGAGGCTTAGAAAGGATCTTAGGTTCCTTCGAAAATGTAGATATTCAGTATTTTAGGCCCCTAGAAAACTCGTTTGGATGACCAAAGAACTTAGAAATAAACTTAGAATCCTTGGGAGATTTTAAGCTTAGTCATTTGAACCTAGGAGCAAAAACTTTAGTTCCCTTGAAAACTAACTAAATGGTTGCTTGGACTTAGAAATTAAATGTGCATCAAGTACTCATTATGATGTACACCATGCTACATAAGGACATTCTTATACTTGACCTCCAAATGAAAACTTTCTAAAAATCTAGGGTATGAACTTTCCTAAAATTTTAGAGTTAGGAGCAACAAAAATCACAATGATTAAAAAATGGAACGAATTTAGACTTTGTGGGGGTTTCTTTACCCACCATAATGTACATAAGACCAAGTGAAAACATCCCCTAAACTTAACTCCAAAAATACAATTCTTAGAGACCTAGATTGTGAACTCTTTTAGAAATTTCATTAGTTAGAAATAATGTCGTCACAACAATTAGCATATGAAGCGAACTTAAACTTTATAAGAAATTCCTCACCCACCACATTAAACATAAGCACTTCCTAAATCTAAGGAATCATACTAGGAGTTGCTACTTGGATACACCTTTTACTTAGGAATAATAATTCCCACAAGTTTCAGCACGTCGAATTGATTAGAGGTGAGGTCATGGATCTTTAGGTAAATTATCAACCCTAGGTCGAGCTTATAAGGACTAGATTTAATAATCTGGATAGAATTTAGTAAATTTGAACTTAGATTTCATGCAGAAAATCTTAGCCCTGAAACCACAGATAGTGTATTAGGGTAACCAGGGTGCGCACTGGAAGAGAGATGGTCATTCACATCTATTCATGTAAATTTCAGTCACTCTCGTTGTCAGTTTAGAAGGTCACATGATATTCCTCAGGAATCTAAAACAATTAGATCACGGACTGATGGAATCATAATCATGCAAAGTGCACACAGTTTGACTCAAGATCTAAGTCCTAGCAAATCTTATACCGATCTCATTGCCTTGATCAAGTAAAGGATCAAGATTTAATAGGATTATGAATTGATACCAAAATCCTTTGTTCTGTAAGAAAGTGATCAAAGCATCGGGCTTAAACCTACTACAATCATCTATTTGTGTTACCCTGAACATTAAAGAATAGAATTTGTAATATACTTTAGATAGATGGGGACTATCGTTAATAATCAAAGAAAATTGAGAGGAAGGTATAAAATTTTTAGACATCACCTAAAGGAACTTGTAATCCTAGGAAATACTATAGAAAATTTTAAATGTTGGTAAACATTCAAATATTTCCCTGGTCTTGATTAGCATTGGAATGATTTCTACCCTTTGGTAATGTGTAAACACATCAGTCGATATGATAGACTAGAAATTTAAGGGTCGTGGTTAGTTTAGATATAACTTGTTAAGGATGTATATAAGGTGATTTCACACTTAGACATATAGAAAATAGGATACAACCCTAGGATAATGCTACTACTTGGATGGACAAGGATTTCGAGGAGAGTTATCGAATTTTGAGAATGAGACTCGCTTTAAGGGGGGTAGATTGTAATGACCTTTGTCCTAGTTGTAAGTCATGATGGTTGCATATGCAAATGAACTTGGTATAAAGAACTAGCAAATGCATACGGACACCGTAAGATAAATTATATCCACATTTATAGGGGAAGTGCTAAATTTTGGGGGCAAAATTCTCTTTAAGAGAGGTAGTTTGTAACACCCCGTACTTTTCAGTACTCGAGTATTACCATGTAGCCTAACTTGGTATAAATACAAACCTAGCTAAGTGGACCTTCAGATGCATTCTAGGTTAAATCCGACTATTGAAAGAAATCTCCACCTGTGAGACAAGCGATCCATTTGTTATTACTCGAGATGGACTATCACATCATTAGAGAAACCTATTTTAGGACACCAATCATTTGATCATGATGAGTAGACCACTTGATCACTAAACTTTCCAATGATTTTTCACCTAAACTAAGCGTGAACCCTAGGGATCATCACTGATCATATTTTGTAATGATCTGACCATCAGATCTTCATAAATCAAGAAATAACATACGTACGGCTCACTTGAAAATTTAAAAATGATCTAATCTTTCTTATCAAACCTTACAGTAAATAAAAGGCATTGGTTAAGATGAAAACCACGATAAACAACTTAGAAAAATAATGAACATAATAATAATAATGATAATTAAATATTTAATAACATAGAATCATGAGACAGATAGTCCTAATAACCTACAGAGCGAGACCCACAGCATGACAAAAGAAAATATGTATAAGTAGAGTAATAATAATAATAATAATAATAATAATAATAATAATGATCAAAATAATAATAGTAATAATAATAATAAAGGGTAGCAATAGTAATAAAAATTAATATTAACATTAGTATATGGTTAGTATTACGTTTTATGGGTCTTACAAATGACCCACTAGGACTTTTGACCATTGATGCTCAGATTGAAGTTGATCCGACCATTGAATCAACACAATTGACACTAAAAGAATGTAGATCAAGTAATATGGCCCACCTGAGCCTTGGTCCTGCCCCATCCTTGGTCGAGGGCACTAACTAGACCCCTAGAATCAAATGGACGGGGTGAATTTCCCACAAACATCACCGTGGGCACCACTCCTATAGCATATGTGCACCTGGAGCAGTGCACCTGCAGTACACCAAACTTTCATCATGGTCAGACGAGAGTTGACCCGTGCTCATCCAAAAGAAGGAGGTTTCTCCTATACCTTCCCACCTTTACTCATTTGAAACAAGCTGAGACTGCACGATCCTCAAATGGCTCACCATCAGGATCTGAAGAAGAGATCTAAGCCGTCCATTGTGTTGGGCGAGTTGTCCCGTCTAAAACCATGTAGGCCCAGCACGTGATACTGCATGTGATTGCACACAATCTACAGCGCAAACCGACCCGACAAACACAAGTTTTCGAAAATGGAAACTGTCTACACGCCAGCTTGGCGATCCACGTGAGGCAGCAAAGGCTGATGTAGGTCGTCCCAAATAAAGCGTTCTTAGCCGTCCATTCTACTTGTAGAGACCATGGTTTTCGTAGAAAAACCAACAGCCAAAATAAAGCCGGTTTCATGTTGCAGGCGGTATTTAGATCCGTTGCATGCAGGGCCATCTAAGTTGTTCGATTTCATCCAATGGCTCTGAGAGCTAGGGTAAGCAATAAAAAGGACCACGGATCGAGCAGCAAGCAGAATCCTCCTCCACTTTCAGGCAGCTGCACTCGAAATGGCCATTTTCCTCCCACTCACGAACCCACAAGCCAAATCTTCTCGGAGCTTCAACTTGGAGTATCCCTAAGCTCATGTGCATAAATTCCAACCACCCCGGAAGTCCACTTTGAGGAAAAACCCGTCAGATGGTGATTCACCATTAACAGTGGCTCTTCTTCCTCGCCATTCCACCACACCAAACTCGATTTGCTCCAGACGGTTCTAATCCAGTTTCAGTATTGCGAGAGTCTGGAGAGAGGAGAAGTGAGAGGAAAAGAAGAAGAGAAAGGGGGGGCGGGGGGTGTTGAGTTGAGCCGAGCCAACTCGACTCAAACTGAGTCAAATAAGGTGAGTCCACGTCTCTCCTCCATATCAAAATTCCTTCAATTGCAATTTACATTTTTGTTATTCCATCGTTATTAGGATGATGAATATTAGGAATGAATAATAGTTAGTAACTTATCTAGATCGATGTTAGTGTTACATATAAAACAAAAATTATCATTTGACGTTAACTATTAGTATTTTCTCAAAAAAAAAAAAATAATAAGTCTTGGTATTTATTTATTATCATTAGTATTACTATGACATTTGCAATTATATAGCATGATTAACTATTAGAAGATTATCCATGCCTATATTAGTTATTATAAATAAATAAGAAATTTTACAGCTATTAAATATTAGCATTTTATTTATCATGCTTGAATATTATCATTGATAGCAGATTGTGCAATTTCATATCATCATGATGATTATCGTTGCTGCGATAGTTAGCATCAATCGTAACATTGATGTTAATAAATGTTTTATAACTATTAAATTAACATTATAATTAATTACACACCACGAGGGTTCAACCTTAAAGATCTAGCATAAACCTAAATTCTAGGATAAAACCCTAGACCTAAGCAACCTAAACTATAGGACAATAACCTAAACCTAGATAGTGTATGAGATTTGGATCTAGAATAGTATGTGAACCATCATATAATTATAATAATAATAATAATAATAATATTATTATTATTATTATTATTATTATTATTATTATTATTATTAAACTTCAAGATTCAAATCCTAAAATCTAAGTTTAGGATTAAACTCAAGGACGAAACCTTAATTATACATCAACTCCTAAGAATAATTAATCCAAACCTTAGGCCATGATCTCAACCCTAATTAGTGCATGAAATTCAAATCTAATCATACAATTTCATAACTTGTGGTAGGGTCGACCCTAAGGGTGCACGCACTTTCTAGCGATAACGTAAACGGTTCAAAACATATGTGATGATTTCTTCCCCTTAAGCTTTCCATTTTTCCATTAGCTTAAGTTATAGTTTTATTTTAATTTATAAATGATATCTCCATTCTATAACCACATGTGTTAATTGTTGGAATTGATTTGCTACATCACATGCCTAATGTTTATCCTGTAAATTTAATTCATGCTATTGGATTACTTGTGGATTGTTTCTGGGATTTAAACTGGTACATTAGTGAGAAACCCTCACTTATAAATGTACACCCATACCTGGGATATAACTCGATTGATGGTGATTGCAATCGACCTTCGATCTAGTGGTTATTGAGTGGTGGTCTAGATGGATCATTGATGTGGGCCTACCCTCCAAGGTTATTGTGTCTAAGTGGTTTTTAAGGATGGTCTTTTATCGCATGGTTTTGATACTCGCCTTATATGGCTTATTTTGATATTGCCTTATGTGGCTTGTTTTGATATCGCCCTACGCGACCTTGTTTAGGGTATTTTCCCAATTTGGATTTGATGTTTTATACCGTGCAGCCATGTGATGGGTAAGCCCCATATACTGTAATATGATTGGCCACTAGTCGATGGGTTTCCATTAAACATCCTAAGATGGTATTCTCATGAGCCGGGGATGGTGGTATGGGACCTATGCCCAAGCTGTCGGCCTATACTGGCAACTAGCTCCTATAGTGACCGATGAGCTAATTTAAATTGGCTGATTGTAACTAGATTAATAATGGTTTGGCTAATCATACATTAATGGCACAGACCAACATTTATTGCTATCGTACGTGATGTATGTATTTGTCCAACTGGTTGTTTTTCCCAGGACATAGACCGTCTGGATGCTTTTCCTGAGTCGATGATTGCATAGGTGACGAGCCCATTATTCGCACGGATGAGCATCCCCGAGGCGATGATTGCATTCACCCATCCATGCACCTAATAAAACCTGCATCATGTATTATTTTGTATGCTTTGTTTTATAACTATGCTTACCTAATATGGTAGTGTGTAATCTTGAGGGGAATTCACACTGAGTTCGTCACTCATCCATCAAATATATAACTGTACAGGTAGCATAGGTGGCCCAGGTGACATTCATGTTTATATTGATGAGGAGCAGGCAATAATTGACAAGGATGCATGATTGTAATTGCTAAGGGCTGCTACAGGATTTCACACCCCAAGATTATCATAATTTAGTTTATTTCACATGTAATTTTATTTCAATTTGTAATTGTAAGAATGGGGGCATTGGTTTGTATAAGTCATTATGGGCAGCTTCTCGTATATTTCAAATGTAAATGAAATTTCCCTTATGTTGATTTGTCTACTCTATGCTCATCTGATTACTCTGAATGAATTAAAAAAAATATATAGTCAAATTTGACCATCCTTTGAGGTTAACACTTGGGTTTTTGGGAAACGGATCATATATTTAGGTCCTAAAAACACGGGGTGTTACAATGTAGGACCCACCAATTAACGGTGGAGGTCTTACATAGCTCTAAGATGAGAGGCCAAGGGCCCATTTCATGCATGCACATTTCCATGGTGGGCCATTATTCATGGACCCACCATGATGGATTTCCTTGGATCTAGGATCTTGTTTGGTCATCTAGACCATAGCATGCATGGTAGGGATGGCATCCCTACCTCAGCAAGTTTCTTGGATTGTATAGATCCATGCATGCATGAAGTAAGATGTAAGATGTGGAGTGGTGGGGGATTTGTATTACAGAAATCCTCCCCTATGGCCGTTGATCTCTCTCCCTCTCTCTCTCTCTCCATTTTACTCCTGATGTTAGTGGCCCACTGATGAGACCAAAAATGTCCCAAACCCTCAGATTTTTGGGACGTCCAGGCCCACTAGGCTAGACGTCCTTATGCATGTTGAATGCATGGGTTGGATAGCCTTAAATGCTTGATTTTACTTAAGAACTTTGATAGGGAATGGGTCTGGAATTTTTATGCTCCATCTAAGTGGACCCCACTTGATGTATTTGGACATAAATCCCCTTAGATATTTTTCTATGGGTTGAAAATGGATAGCATATGTTGCTGTCCAAATTTCAGGCCATTTACTGCATGGTTTTTGGGCATTGATTTAGGCCTATTTGTATGTCTTTTCTCCTTGATTTATTTGGGGGTTTTCTGATGGTGGACCCCACCTTAATGTAGGATGAAGCCCACACCCTCTATCCCTTGATTAAGACCTATGGGATGGACCAAAGAGGGCTGGATGTCCAGAATTTTTTCTGGACTGTCTAGCAATGTTGCATGTTGGAAATGGACCTATTACACCTTGATTTTTGGGAAAGTGGGCCACTCCAGTGGACCCCACTTGTTGTCCATGTATGGGGGCATCAAATCCAGCTATTTTCCCCTTGGTTTGGCAGGCCTAGGCCACCTCATGAGGTGCTAAAGATGGGGCCAACAACAATTTCAGCAGCAGAATTTTTATCGCTGTCCATTTTTGTGTAAATTATTTGGGCTTTTGTATGACCTCCATTTTTCCTCTCCATGGTGACCCACCTTGCTGGGACCCACCTTGTATGATGTATGGCATCCAGACCATCCAAATTTTGGGGAGGAGTAGCTGGACAGCCACCCTGCTAGACGTCCCAGCTGGTTGACGTCCAGCAAGGGTTGGCCGTCCCAACCTTAGGCCCACTAAGATGTAGTGTTTCATCAATGCGTCCATCCATTCTATCTGGCCCACTTAGACGTGGCCCACCCTTAAGTGGGGCATCCATGGTGGGGCTCACTTTGAGTTTTGATGTGGGCCAGGCCGTCCAGGCCTTAGACTGCCCACCCCTAGTGGGACACCCACTACATTGGGCTGCTGCTGGACTTTTAGTCCAATAGCAAGGCCCACTTGATTTATGTGTTGTAAAGTCACTCCCTATGTGGTGGGGCCCCTTGTGGATATTACTGGTCACCCTAGAAATTTTATTCTTTTGATATTCTCTAGTTTTTAGACCTTATCAGGCCCAAAAAGTTAATGGGCTGAATATCCAGCTTGTTGCCTTATAAAAGTGCATTGTTTTGGCTGAAATATTAAGGGTGTGGGGCCCACCATATTGAGATATTTGTGGGAATGTTTTATGCCTTTATTTTTCAAAATTTTAGGCTTAATTAATGCTATTGCAGGCCCACTTTAGATAGGTTATGAGAACCTATGTGTAACGCCCTGAAATTCGGGAGTCGAGCATAACTCAGCTCCCGAGTTTCAAAACATCACTTATGCAACATATGTAATGATGGATGTATGTTGTCTGTATGAGTGCATAAAACATGGAGTAGATTAAGCCAAACTGCAAACATAATCCAGGGATAAGTTAAAGACACAAGCGAAAGACTTAAAGAAATATATATGTATATCTATGTAAGTCCCTGAGATATGTATGCTCTGCCAGGTCATAATTACAAGTGTTTGTTTTCAAAATATAAGTATCAAAATGAAATCATCCATTAGAAGGAATACCCAGAATCCCCGTAGATCAGGACACGGTTCACATGAACCCGCCTGAGAACTGCATAAAAGAAAACGCGTCCTCGTCATCCTCATACTCCTGCTCTGCCTCGGGGCTCGCATCATCATCTGCATCTAAGACAGAGTCTGGTTGGTGTTGAAACACCGTCCCAGAATGTGGGAGTGAGTGATCAACTCAGTGGAACTATACAGTAAAAGTTAACATGTTATCAAATCAATCAAGCAGTAATGATAAGGCAATACAATCAAACACATCATAATTACTCTTGTTAATGCAAGGATGTATGTAGAAATGATGCATGCTCTCGCCTACACTCCCTCAGCGTCTTCATCTTACGGTACGCATGACAACCTCCCGCAGTGCCCACGACGCCAAAGCACATGCAATGCGGTGCATGAACATGATTACCAAGTTGTTATTAGTCCTTTCCATACAGCAGGATTGGGAAGCTAAGGTACCTTCCTCATATCAATTTCCAAACGGTGATCCATCTTAGGGTCGTCAGTCCTAGACAATCTCATACGATCATATAGTTCTAAGTCGCTACAAAGAGATCGTCACCAATCAATGCATGCCTATTATACCTTAGTTACTACCCTAAGGCTCGTCGCCTCAATGCAGTATCAAGGTATGTTCGAGGTCACTACAAAGGGCTCGTCACCAATCGATGTAGGCCGACAGCACGAATATAGTGTCCCATACCACCATAATCAGCTCACAAGTCTGGTGTGCTCACTGGTCACTACGGGGAGGCTCGTCACCCCAGCGTAGGCCAACAGCTCGACCACGGTGTCCCATACCACCATGCTCGGCTCATGAGTCTTAGCAGATCAAGGTACAATGGTTAACTGAATTGCATTGGTAAGTTTAGTACCCTGGATTCAAACAATAGCATCCATACATAGTGCACATCCACCGGGACAATCGGATTACTTGACGAGCTCGACTAGCACGAGCGCACATTGAGTTGAATGACATAGAGTGTGCAAACACTCCATGTGGCCAAACCACTGCCGAAAACCCTAATATGACTCAGGTTCGACAAATACGTCCTACATGGTGAAAACAACCTCGGCCACGAACTCAAAGTTTGTTACCGATTCCCTGGACTATTTCATAGTCCCAAACACATTCAGGTATAACAGATATTCATACCAGTAATCCAGAACAGTAATGGATCAACAATTCTAATCATACAGTATGTGAGCATTTGATGAATATCAACTTAACATGGATATACACATAAGTAGTGCCTGAATTTAAACAACAAAGAATGTAAATTGCATGTAGAAAATCATACACATCAATAAGATAGTTGAGAATCTCTTCTCAGCGCCCATAAATAGGAAAATATATTACACACTTGATCATTCAAACATTTCTGCAAACACTTAGACTACATATTCCAACATACATGACGTATGTTGGTGATAACACACATTTAGACCATTCCTTTCGCCAAGGAATTGACACACATACAACTAGCATGAATACACGACAATTAATCATGGCAAACACATGTTCGTATTTCATACGTATACGATACTTTCTACATATACAAGGACTACACAAATCTCAATATAGCTCATATATATCAGAAACGCAATATAAACATCACATTTGGCATGTGAAATTGCACCCACAACAATAATAAACCATTAACCGACATTGAAAGCCTTGAAAACCATAACCTATACGAATATAGTCTGCACCTTAAACCAAAAAGTGCGCAACAGATTTGATTCAGACGATAAGTCTTCGTCAACGGCGACTAGATAACCTAAGGTATGAATAAAAAGAGCTACATCAACACTTAGACTATTCTAAGCTCCAAAACAGGTTAGGGTTTGATTGACTTACCCAAGAATGAACTTAGAATCACCAGAATAACGATTCAGAAGTGATGGTTTAGGGACGCAGAATAACAGGAAAGAATCTCAAGATGATTCACTTACTTCTCTCTCACTTTCTCTTTCTTTTCCTCTCTCTCTCTAGTTAGGGTTTAGAAAATTCGTATGGAATTTAAGAGTGTGGGTTTAAGGTCTTTATATAGGCCTAAAATTGATGAAAATAGCCCCAGGGCCAAGGTCTACTTAGGTTATGACCAAATCGGGTCTATTTCGATCCAATGGAGTGCTTCCGGTGGTCCCTTTTCCACGTGCGGTCGGACTTAAGCTCACTGACCATGGATCTAGGTCAGGCTGAGTTTTTGTATTGATCGGATTTACAGATCGCTCATGGCGGACCAATCTCAATTCAACGGTCACCAAAACTCGATCAGGTCCACCGGCACTATGACATGCTTGGGCCATCTTCCCTGATCCGAGGGTAAATTTGGGTTAGAATCCAACGGTCAGATTGCTTAAAATCGGCGCTCAAGCGACACGACTCAGATTTCATAAATTCAAATTTAATTTCTCACCTTTCTCACACTTTTTACTCCGGACTCAAGCAAATCGACTCAGGACATCATCTGGACTTGATTTTTGAGGTGATTGTCAAGACCAATAAGGTGATCATAATTGTCTAAGATCATCGCTATCGGACTTCCGACGCACGGTCCAGGTCGATACAAGGTTTTCAAGTACTCCCGAGAGCAACTGGATTTAGCGTTGAATCCTAGATTTCAGGGTAGCATAGCACTAACGATTCTACAGGTTTTGGGTCTTGCAGATCAAATTTAAAGTGATTGGTGCTAATTTCACAAGCAATCGAGTTTAGCGCTAGTTAACCCACATTAACTTCTAAAGAATTTGAGGTAATGCACGGGTCTTTGCATGAAATTTTTCGGGTCATTACAATCTACCCCCCTTAAAGAAAAATTTCATCCTCGAAATTCGTACCTTCTCATACTCCTCAAGGATCTGAGGGTAGTTCTTTCTGACCTCAGCTTCAGTCTCCCAAGTAGCCTCTTCTTCACTGTGACATGATTTAACCTACGATAATCTATACATAATGGCAAGGAACCATCCTTCTTCTTGGCAAACAGGACAGGTGCTCCCCAAGGGGACACACTAGGTCGAATAAAGCCCAATTTCAACAAGCCATCTATCTGCTTCCTCAATTCCTCCATTTCACTCGGAGGCATGCGATAGGTGGGCAAAGAAATAGGTGTCGCACCAGGCATGAGATCGATAGTAAAATCAATCTCGCGCCGAGGGGGTAATCCAAGAATCGACTCGAATACATCTTCAAAATCTTGAACTACTGGCGTGCTTTCAAGCGCCGAACCCGCAATACTCTCCAACAGAGAAGTATAATAACCAAAACGGAAAGGGTAACTGACCTGAATAGGGAAAGAACATGTCTCGCCCTCAGGTCCATGGATTGTCACCAGCCTAGCTTCACAATCAATCTCTGCTCGCATCTTCGTGAGCCAATCCATACCCAAAATGACATCATAATGATATAGAGATGCGACAAACAGGTCAATAAGAATCGATCTGCTCCCTAGATCAATCAAACAACCCATATAAATCTTGGTAATATCAGAGGAGGTCCCTGTAGCAGTAGTGAGCGTCACTCCCTTCATAGTAACAGTGCCCAAACTCAGGCGCTTAACTGCCGCATACGATATAATAGAGGTAGTGGATCCAGTATTCACCAACAAGGAAACGGGAATACCTTGAATGTGAGCTGTAACCTCAAAAGATCTTGGTGCCAAGTTAGCCCCAAGCGCTTCAGCTGTAAGCGTGTGAACTCGAGCCTGCTATGGATGATTCGGCAGTGGAACCATGGACCGCTGAGGTGGCTTGAAGCGAGGTACAGAAGGTCTGAAGGATGGGTGAGCTGGCACTGAACGAAGGGGTGGAGTTAATATGACCTGAGGCATCGGACGGCTGATCCTCTGTGGCGAAGTAAATCCACTGTCCCGCATTTGCGTAAAGCAATTACGATCCAAATGCCCAATCTTCCCATAATACGAACAGCGCAAGTCAGAACACATCGGCTGAGCCAGCGACGCTACACGTCTCGGAGGAGAATCTACCCGCGGCCTCTTGCCAAGAAATGGTGTACTGGGAAAGTCAGGTCGCGGTCTGGGAACCATAGGTGCTCGCACATGGGACGACCTGTCCCCATCCTGCTCAGCTCGCAGAGACATGCTCACCAACTCAGCATAAGAAGATATGTTAGCACAGCACATCTTCGATCGAATCTCAGGCCTCAACCCCTCAGAAAAATGCTGCATCCGCATCGGCTGATCACCTAGAAGCAATGGAGCATAACGACCCAACTCAATAAACCGGTTTTCATACTTAGTCACGAACATCCCTCCCTAACGGAGGCGAAGGAACTCACTCTCCTTCTCGTGTCGGTAAGTGATCAGGAAATACTTCTCGTGGAAGCGAGCCTTAAATGCCTGTCACGACCACTCAAAACCCTCCGCAACTGTTCGGAGAACACTGTCCCACCATAAACTGGCCTCCTTCTCAAACATAAAGGAGGCAAGCTCGACCTGCTCAGCCTCAGAATAGTGAAGCGGCCTCAGCATCTTAGAGATGCGATCAATCCAGTACTCGGCCTCCTCAGGTCTATGAGAACCCGTAAATGTGGGAGGTTGTAAGCATTGAAATCACTCAAATGTGCCGCTAGCACTAGTGTTCCCAGATGGGTGCATAGGTGAAGCAGGTGGAGTCGCCCCCATCGACTGAGCAAAGATGCCAGCCATGGAAGACAAAAACTATTGTTTTTGCTGCTACTGCTATGGTGCTGCTGGATCTGTTGCTGCTACATCAACAACATCATCTGCTCAAGCCTATTAGGAGGCGGAGCGGACGAAGATGCATGAGGCGTCGACGCAGATGCACAGTTCAGCTCAGGAACCGAAGGCGTGACTGGAGGAGCCATGGGTGGTATCACAGGAGTTGGCCCAGCAGCGGGGCCAGTAGTTAGCTGAAAGTCCGGCCCAGCACCAACATGAGACAGGCCCGACTGTGGATCCGTCTGGCTATCGCCTAGGGGGAAAACCCCGGCAAGCGACTCGCCCAAAGAGAGACGGACCGAAGTCTTCGAGCCCTTAGGAGGCATACCCTACATTCAACAGAAGATGCAACCTGTGAGATTCAACATCCACGTAATCCACCCACACAGCATTTACATCACAACTCATGGAAAAACAACATGCATTTCATTTAACAAAATTGTTGCAATACAAGAAGTGCAGCATTACATGAATCACAACAGAGAAAGCATGCGAGCTAATACATATTAAGCTTCAAACCACAAGATAACTTCCAAACTACTACGCCTATAACGGCTACACACAATAACAAACAACAAAACAGAGCAAGGGACGACTACATCTGCAGCTACTCGTCGGAATCAGGAGATGGAGGAGGGGCACCCATATCCTACAGACAACACATGATAGACTTTAAAGTTCGAAACATCTTCTTAAACTTATGTTTCACGAGGCCTCGAAGATCCATAATATCCTGGCATAGGACAGCCTAACCCTCCTCAAGCCGAGCTATACGGGCATCCCTGGAGGCCTGATCTGTGCCCTGCTCCGGTGTCACAGGAGGAGAACTCTCACTCGTATCCTGGGCTTCCACTTCTTCCCCGTCCTGCTCTTCTTCTTCTTCTATATCAACTCCACCTTCTTCATTACTCTCTTCCTCATCGCTCTCAGTCTCATCCTCACTTTCTTCAAGTAAGGCTTGTCGTCGACGAGGCCCGATATCCATCTGATTAAGAGTCATCACATTAATGTAATGGACAGGTACCAGCTTTTTCACCCCGAGTCTGTAGTCAAACTCATGTGCAATCTTACAGATGAGTCGGCCAAAAGGGATCGATTCAGTCCTCCTATTCGAACAAGCGATAAGGACAATCTGATGCAAGATGTACGTTGGCACACACAACTTCTCTCCTTGCCCCACCTGATACAGGAAATCTACCATCAGGCACGTACACTCGCAGCGGTTGCTCCACCTTGGATAAACATTGAATGTGCACATATGGTGAAGCAAGCGGAAGTCGTCCATCATGTTGGTTGCTCAAAGGCTTCTGTTAAGCTGTCATTCGACCAGACGACCACACAAGAACCGCGTGCGGTAATCCCTCTCGCGCGCACAACTCAGATTCTTCTCACTTGCATGAACCTCGTTAAGTGGCACATTCAGAAGTCGGGATATCAAAGCGATGATGATCGTGGCCTCCCGATCTCTTCCGCAAGGGATCTTGAACTACAATGGCTCCAACGAAGGTTCCCGAATATGGGCATAGAAAGTTCAGACAGTACCCACATTGGCGCGGTATTCGCCCTCGAACAGCAGACACCAACCGGCCCCTTCTAGGCGCTCCAATAAGAGATATTCTCCAAATAGCTGCGGATCTACATGAGCTTCAAAAAGGACCCTACGGCCCTCATAGACTCCATGAGATAGCTCCACCAACAAGGTTCTTCCAACGGGAGACTGAGGATCGAGATCCCGCTTTGTCTGAAACTCTCGAGTGGCGGTCGTGCTCGCGACGACACCTCTCGGCCTCCGTGCACAGGTTGGGCAGCTAGGCCCGGCTTCATCAACGGGAGCTCTCTTCTTTCCCATGAAAGAGAGAATGGAGAAAATGAAAAATATGGCCGTAACAAGCTCGAATAGGGCCATGGAAAATGAGAGAAAAGAGGGAAATGGAAAGAATGGTGGGGCTTCCACGAATTTGAGACTCAAAGGAAGGATTTGAGTGCTCAAATGTAAAGAAAAGAGAGGGAAAACAGCAATGGAGGTGGGTTTTGAGATGGGTAGAATGGGGATACACGAAAATGGAAGAAGAAAGGGTTTGGGGAGGGATTTTTGTGGGGTTTTGAGAAAATTTTCAAAAAAAGGGAAGCTTGGAGGGTGGCTTTGTGAAGGAAGGAGGGTTTTGGGGGGGTTAAAACCATGCAACCATGGAGGAGTGGGCCACACTAGTCCCCACATGCGTCAGCCCGAGCTGGCCCGCTGGGCGGCGAGGGCTCGCTGAACCGGCGAGGTCCTCTTACGCCCTAAGCTCAAAAATGATGTGGGTCCCACCCTGGGTCCCCCTATAAATGCCCCGATTGGGCCCTTAGTCTGATTCGACGCTTATCGGGTCACTTAGAATAGAATCTGATACATATACACTATTACCGGCTTTCTAATGGCTGGAAAGGGATGATACACCGTCTAAACCCGTCAATGGATGGTCTAGAAGAGATTTAGGGTCGCTGTGTGTGATCAGGAGTGTGCACGGACTCGATCTCGGCGGTCGTTTTTAGTCAACTTTCGCCGATAGGAGCAACGAAAAAACTTACACAAATTCTAAATTAATCTTGCACCCTCCTACACTAAGGTGGCATCAGTGTGCGTTGTGTGACCATAACCCTTGTCCGGTTTAATCCAAATCATGCTCTGATACCAACTTGTAATGCCCTAAAATTTGGGGGTCGAGCATAACTCAGCTCCCGAGTTTCAAAACATCACTTATAAAACATATGTAATGATGAATGTATGTTGTCTGTATGAGTGCATAAAACATGGAGTAGATTAAGCCAAACTGCAAACATAATCCAGGGATAAGTTAAAGACGCAAGCGGAAGACTTAAAGAAATATATATGTATATCTATGTAAGTCCCTGAGATATGTATGCTCTGTCAGGTTATAAATACAAGTGTTTGTTTTCAAAATATAAGTATCAAAATGAAATCATCCATTAGAAGGAAAACCCAGAATCCCCGTAGATCAGGACACGGTTCACATGAACCCGCCTGAGAACTGCATAAAAGAAAACGTGTCCTCGTCATCCTCATACTCCTGCTCTGCCTCGGGGCTCGCATCATCATCTGCATCTAAGACAGAGTCTGGTTGGTGTTGAAACACCGTCCCAGAATGTGGGAGTGAGTGATCAACTCAGTGGAACTATACAGTAAAAGTTAACATGTTATCAAATCAATCAAGCAGTAATGATAAGGCAATATAATCAAACACATCCTAATTACTCTTGTTAATGCAAGGATGTATGTAGAAATGATGCACGCTCTCGCCTGCACTCCCTTAGCTTCTTCATCTTACGGTACACATGACAACCTCCCGCAGTGCCCACGACTCCAAAGCACATGCAATGCGGTGCATGAACATGATTACTAAGTTGTTATTAGTCCTTTTCATATAGCAGGATTGGGAAGCTAAGGTACCTTCCTCATATCAATTTCCAAATGGTGATCCATCCTAGGGTCGTCAGTCCTAGACAATCTCATACGATCATATAGTTCTAGGTCGCTGCAAAGGGCTCGTCACCAATCAATGCATGCCTATCATACCTTAGTTACTACCCTAAGGCTCGTTGCCTTAATGCAGTATCAAGGTATTCTCGAGGTCACTACAAAGGGCTCGTCACCAATCAATGTAGGCCGACAGCACAATATAGTGTCCCATACCACCATAATCGACTCACGAGTCTGGTGTGCTCACTGGTCACTACGAGGAGGCTCGTCACCCCAGCGTAGGCCGATAGCTCGACTACGGTGTCCCATACCACCATGCCCGGATCATGAGTCTTAGCGGATTAAGGTACAATGGTTAACAGAATTGCATTGGTAAGTTTGGTACCCTATATTCAAACAATAGCGTCCATACATGGTGCACATCCACTGGGATAATCGGGTTACTTGACGAGCTCTACTAGCACGAGCGCACATTGAGTTGAACGACATAAAGTGCACAAACACTCCATGTGGCCAAACCACTGCCGACAACCCTAATACGACTCGGGTTCGTCAAATATGTCCTACGTGGTGAAAACAACCTTGGCCACGAACTCAAAGTTTGTTACCGATTCCCTGGACTATTTCATAGTCCCAAACACATTCAGGTATAACAGATATTCATACCAGTAATCTAGAACAGCAATGGATCAACAATTCTAATCATACAGTATGTGAGCATTTGATGAATATCAACTTAACATGGATATACACATAAGTAGGGCCTGAATTTAAACAACAAAGAATGTAATGTGCATGTCGAAAATCATACACATCAATAAGATAGTTGAGAATCTCTTCTCAACGCCTATAAAAAGGATAATATATTACACACTTGATCATTTAGACATTTCTACAATATTTCAACATACATGACGTATGTTGGTGATAACACACATTTGGACCATTCCTTTCGCCAAGGAATTGACACACATACAACTAGCACAAATACACGACAATTAATCATGGCAAACACATGTTCATATTTCATACGTATACGATACTTTCTACATATACAAGGAATACACAAATCTCAATATAGCTCATATATATCAGAAACGTAATATAAACATCACATTTGGCATGTGAAATTGCACCCACAACAATAATAAACCATTAACCAACATTGAAAGCCTTGAAAACCATAACTTATACGAATATAGTCCGCACCTTAAACCAGAAAGTGCGCAACAGATTTGATTCAGACGATAAGTCTTCGTTAACGACGACTAGATAACCTAAGGCATGAATAAAAAGAGCTACATCAACACTTAAAACTATTCTAAGCTCCAAAACAGGTTAGGGTTTGATTGACTTACCCAAGAATGAACTTAGAATCGCCAGAATAACGATTCAGAAGTGATGGTTTAAGGACGTAGAATAACAGGAAAGAATCTCAAGATGATTCACCAACTTCTCTCTCACTTTCTCTTTCTTTTCCTCTCTCTCTCTCTAGCTAGGGTTTAGAAAATTCGTATGGAATTTGAGAGTGAGGCTTTAAGGTCTTTATATAGGCCTAAAATTGATGAAAATAGCCCCAGGGCCAAGATATACTTAGGTTATAACCAAATCGGGTCTATTTCGATCCAACAGAGCACTTCCGGTGGTCACTTTTCCACGTGCGATCGGACTTAAGCTCACTGACCATGGATCTAGGTCAGGCTGAGTTTTTGTACTGATCGGATTTATAGATCGCTCATGGCGGACCAATCTCAATTCAACGGTCACCGAAACTCGATCAAGTCCACCAGCACTATGACATGCCTGGGCCATCTTTCCTGATTCGAGGGTAAATTTGGGTCAGAATCCAACGGTCAGATTGCTTAAAATCGGCGCGCAAGCGACACAACTCAGATTTTATAAATTCAAATTTAATTTCTCACCTTTCTCACACTCTTTACTCCGGACTTAAGCAAATTGACTCAGGACATCATCTGGACTTGATTTTTGAGTTGATTGTCAAGCCCAACAAGGTGATCATAATTGTCTAAGATCATCGCTATAGGACTTCCGACGCGCGGTCCAGGTCCGATACAAGGTTTCCACATACTCCCGAGAGCAACTGGATTTAGTGTTGAATCCTAGATTTCAGGTTAACATAGCGCTAACGATTCTACAGGTTTTGGGTCTTGCAGATCAAATTTAAAGTGATTGGTGCTAATTTCACACGCAATCGAGTTTAGCACTAGTTAACCCACATTAACTTCTAAAGAATTTGAGGTAATGCTCGGGTCTTTGCATGAAATTGTTTTGGGTCATTACACTATGTGTAACCAGATTTTTAGGACATCTTGCAAGCCTAAATGGGCTGGAACGTCCTAGCTTTTCCCAGTGAATTCATGAGCTGTTTCCACCATTGTATTGTGTTGGACTAGCGGGCTGGAATGTAAAGGTGGTTGGGCCCTTGGTTGCCCATTTAATTAACAAGTTTTTGGGCTAATGTGTAAGACCCATTTAGGCCCAACTTGGACATGTTCTTACCTATGTGTTTGGCCTTTTGAGCTGGCCACTAAGTCCAACATAATGCATGGGTTTTGGTGGTATTATCCTTGGGCCATAACCTCCTCTTTGGACCCATGTTGTGGCATGTTTTTGGGTTATGTATTGCCCTTTGGACCCATGTGTTTGTATGTAGGCCTTGGGCCATTTATTTAAGGCCCATCATGTGATGTGATTATATGTAAATAGCTGCCCATTTCTTTTGTATGGTTGTACTCTGGCCATGGGCCTTGCTTCTTGATAGGTTGTTATTGGGCTGCCTCCTTGGGACAAATGGTGGTTGGATGTCCACATTTGTGTACCCTTCTAGGCTCTTGTTAGGCCCACTTGCATCTATAGGAGGTTAAATGTCCACCATAGACCCTTTGATAGGCCCATTCTTATTATTTATGCCCATGTCATTGTCTATCTTAGTCTCATGGGCTACCCCAAGCTATTGGGCCCCCACTAGAGGTTGTGTTCCTTATGAAAATTTGTTTAAGTACCTAGACCCTACTTGGTTAGGAGAAGAGTACAACATTACCGCATGGCATGCTTGCTTATCTTCATGACCCATTCCCACATGCATCATATGTGTGCTTGGTTAAGATTATGATTGGTCATGGTTATGCCATTGGGTAGGATATTATGGTATTTCCTGAGGGATGGAGTTGCCCCTCTTGAGCGCATAAGATGCTTGGGACTGATGCATAGTTGATTTGTGTGGTTCATGCATCTGGCATTGCATAGCACGTGGATATTCGCCCTTGCTTCATCAGGGTCATAGCCTCCACAGGTATATCGTAGATGGCTAGAATTGGACACCGGAAATGTTACTTGAGCATTTAGGGCACTTAGGATGTCCTTGGGTGAAAGCACCTAAACCTTCATGGTACCAGGAGACACCTCAACGCTGAGACCGAGTGGAAAACATGAGGGCCTGAGTGCCTTTACCATAGGTCGTGTCTCCCACTGCTGCGTGGTCGGTTGAGATGAGGTGTGGCCTTACCCGCCTGAGTGAGGGGGCAATTGCTAGGATGAGTTTGACCAGCTCATAAATGGCTACCTTGTTGGTAATTAGCTATCCACATGTAGGTAGTGAGGTATCTTATGCTCGTTAGACTGTACGGCTAGGAGAGCAGCAGTCGGCTGGCAGTGTATTTAACCCCGGTGGATTCCCTACAGTGGAATTATTATTGATATATGGACTTGATATGAGGACTAGCATTGATTGCATTGCACCTTGCATTGGCATTGGCTATGTAGGCCTCTTATACATCGCCTTAATATGGCACCCGGTACTCATGTGTTGCATTGCATAGCCTTAGTATGGCTCATAGCATTCATGCTAGTATAGCATAGCCTAAGTATGGCTGGTGGCATTGATGATATTCATGGTTCATGCCGCATTCCGCATTCTCTGATATTGCTTTCTCAGCACTGGTATTACACACACTTACACCGTCCTCTAGGCTTTCTATAAGCTTATGCACGATTGATGCGTGCAGGAGATTCTAGGCAGCAGCCGTAGCTGAGGAGGAGCGAGGAGCGTGCTGAGGACCGTTTAGAGTCGTTATTTAGGTCTTATATTCTTTTCCTTTATGTCATGTATCTTGTATAAAGCTTAAATTCTTAGTGAATCTTGTAATGTGTTCCTGTAGTTATTTCCTGTGGTTACTATGTTATGATCTTAGGTATGCTCTTATGGATTGGACTTATGTTATAGAAATCCTCCTTGTAGGATCTCAAGATCGAAACCTGGTGAATGGGTGCCAGGAGCCGAGAATGGGGTACTACGGAGGCTTTCGGTGCCGGAATCGGCTATCAGGATTCTGGTGAGTTCCGATCACCAAATCTAGGGCGTGAAAACAAGACCATTTCTTTCAATGACTGATTTAAATACTTCTAAGTGTTTCCAATGTTGATGCAGATTTTGAGAATAGATGAGGATATCATCTATATAGGTAAGAATGAATTCTTTATAAGGGTGAAGGATATCATTCATAATTTTTTAGAATTCAGAAGGGGCATTTTTTAGACCAAAAGGCCTTACATTCCATTCGAAATGTTCGAAGGGAACAGTAAAAGCCATCTTGTATCTATCATTTGGGTAAATCTGGATTTGCTAGAATCCAGATTTTAGATCAAATTTAGAGAATAAATTAGCTTTATGCAATCTATTCAGCAAATATCTCTTATTTGGAATTGGATATATTATTGTTTTTAAGACATGATTGAGAGGCTTGTAATTTATTACAAGCCTTGGCACTCCTCTTTCGAGTTCAGCTACATTTTCAACATAAAAGGTGACACAACTCCATTGAGATTTGGAAGGGCGAATGAGGCCCTTTTGGAGAAGAGATTTGATTTCTTCATCGCAAAGATGAAGAAGTCGAGAGTCCATTTGGGAGGGACAAGCTTTAGTAGGTATTTGACTTTCATGAAAGTCTTCTACATATGGTAGAGAGACTAAATGTGTTTTTCTGTGCCAAAAGGCATTTGGCAAGTCGAAACAGAATTTTTTAAGAAATTTTTGGAATGTAGTTAATTATTTTTGAAATTTTGGTTGTTGGAGCTATTTTTGGATTTAGAGGTGAGAAATTTCTTTTCTTAAGAAATTGATTTAAGTTTCTTTGTGAGAAAAGAAATTAGCAACTTTGGAAATCAAACTAGTTTGAGGTGGCCTGATGAATTCGAAGAATAAATTTACAGAATTGATTTTGGTTTGGATACCTTTACTTGTAGTGGTAAAGGGTTAGATTTTGAGGATAAAAGGGAGTACCGAGTATGGCATCATGTTGTAAATTTTTAACAATTATGAAAGAGAGTGGTATGCACTCTCCATTTTTACAAACATGAACATTTGACAATTTATATTGGATGTGAGATTCTTGACTATTAGCAGTGTAAATGGTGCTATTAGTCTTTTCACAGAGATAAGTAGGAATTAATCCTTCTCGAAGACAATTTAAGTCAGCACCCGAGTCGATCAGGGCGATGACTTCTTTTTGGAAATTTGGAGTAGAAAGGGTTATTGGTGTATACCATTTTTGGAACTGATATGTAGTTGGAGCCTCGACAAGATAATTAGAAATTTTTCCTTCAATATCAGGGGAATTGGTTTGACTAGTAATTTGCAAAAGTTCTACTTCTCGTTTTAAAGTAGGAACTTCTCGTTTAAGAAGATTAACTTCTTTGTAGAGATCTTGCAAGGTTACTTGAGTTTTGGAATTGGATTTTAGATGTTGGTAGATGTCTTGCATTGAAGTTATAGCAACAGGTTTTTCAAAAGAAAAAGGTTTTTCTTTTTCTTTAGAGAAATCTTGATGTAAAGCATGCTCAAGAACTTTGGTTAAATATTTGGCCTTTTCTTCAGGATCTTGAACTTGAGTTATGAGTTCAAGGATCAATTGTTCTTTGGCAGAAATCATCATGATCGAAGGTTTAGAGGAAGAAGAACTATCAGTTTCTTCTGCAGAGGAAAATATGCATTTACATTTTGGATTTTCTTCTTTAGAAGATTGATGTTTGAAGGATTGATTTGCAACAGCAATTTCTCTAACCTTTCATTTTGGATTGGATTTGAAACAACGATTGGCAAAATGACCTGGAAGGCTACATTTATAACACTTGACAAAGGGTGAAGAAGCTTTTTTAGAATGTTTATATCGAGGTTTTGGCTTAGAAAATATTTTTTGAGAAGCATACCGTGGTCGTCATTTTTCCTATTTTGGAAGAGTAAGAGCATGAAATTTGGCATTTTTTCTTTTGGAGGGAAAAACAATTGGATCATATCCAAATTGATAGCAGAAATTTCCTAATTCTTTTCTACCATTTAATTGTTCTCTTTTTAGATGTTTTTGGAGTTTCATTTCGGTACAAATGCTTACACCTAGTTGACAAATTACTTGAATTAACTCACTAAAGGTATAGCCTGTAAAATTCAAGATAACGAAATTTGAGTCTTTTAATTTGGCTCTCACCTTTTCAGCAAAAAGGGGAAGGAGTCCTAAGATAAACTTCTCTTTCCACATAACGTCATTACAAGATGTAATTTTGTAGAGTTTGGAGAGGAAAACATCTTTGTACCAACGAAAGTCTGTAAGAGTACGACATCTGAGATTCATTAATTGCTCTTTATTTTTCTCAGATATGTCATCTATTGGTCCTACGAAATGCTGAACGATGTTTACTAGAAGGACAGTAACGTGGTCACCTATTTCTCTTCCTTGTTCATCAAGGATGGGAGTTCCTCGAGCATCAAGCTTGATAGCAGTGAGTAATTCATCACACTGATTTTGAGATAGGTAATCTGTCCACCATCCGTATAGATGACCAGTAAAGCCTTGTGTTATGGCCATTGCTATATTAAGGATAGAATGATGATAGATCAGACAAGAATTTTGGTAGATTAACATTTGATTGCAAAGTTGGAGTATGTGATATTCAGTCATTCCATCAATATTCCATTCATAGAGATGGTTTCTGTCAAAATGAAGGCGAGAGAATGTTTGTTGTTCTTCTATTTGAATATCAACAGGAGTAGGTCTTCGATAATAGTGTTTTGTTGGCTTAACGATGCGTTGAATATGAGGGGGTTGTATTTGAGTTGCTATAATTCAAGAAATTGGTTTTTGGCCTTTTCAAATTCATCAAAGTCTGAGTCTAGTTCGTTAGAGTCTAGCTTGTCAGGTTTAGACTCATTTTTGGATATTTCGGAAGAGAAATGAAGATTTTGAAAGTTCAAATCATCTATATTGGGGTCTTTGGCAAGGACATTAACAGAAGGATGTTTAGCCTTGTCTGATTCTTTGGCTTAATTCAGCAATAAAATCTGAACAAACGGTGTTTGGATTTGGAAAGGTTGGTTTAGCCTGTTCTTTGGGTAGAAAGAAAGCAGAAGTTTTTCTTTGCGCTGAAGAGGAAGAAGAAGATGAAGATGGAGATAATGACATTTTTTGTAAATTCATTTGTTCTCCGAGAGTATGAAGAAATGTATTTGTATAGTTGTTTTGTTCAACTATAGGAGCGAGATCTTTTGGAGTAACAGGTCTATCAGCACTCAACTTTTTAACAAGTTTAATAGGAGAGGCTGTTGTTCCTAAGATTTTCAAGGGTTGAAAAGGAGGGAAAGTTTGGCTTATTTGAGTTCCAGCTAGAGATTCTCATTTTCGTGTGAGATCTCTAAGCATAAGAATTTCTTTTTGGACTATTAGGCAAGATTTCACTAAAAGTTTTAAACCAAGTGAAAAAGGGTATGGTAATTTGATTTTGGTTCATTTAAAGATACCATTTTTCTTTAAGATCCCTTTTAATAGGGTCAGGAATATTTTGGAAGTACCATTTTGTTAATGGATGTTTTTGGAAATCCGCTTTTAGATATTCAGTATCTATTGTGAAGGAGTCGGATGGATTTTGGTGGCAGGTGGCAGAAATCATATTGACTTGTGGGAGGAAGTCACTTTCATAAGGATTATAATTGTCTTCTTGTCGTTAATAGCGAGGGCTAAAGACATGTATTGGAACAAATTTTGGAAGATTTTGATTTGGCAATGTTTGGAAAGAACTTGATTTAGGTTGAGTATATTTGGCAAAGAGAATATCGACAGATCCATCTTTATTCGTTTGAATAATTTTCGGTTCTGTTGATTCTTTTGGAGGTTTGTCTTGAGCATATTCAAGATGCCAATTGGAAAGGTTGACATCGTCCCAAATGATTCTTTTGGGTGTGATGACATTATGATTAAGATTTATCATCAGTAAGGTAGTTAAACCTTTGATTTGGCCTTTATAAGTTGTTCCAGGTGTAACTGTTTTCATCAGTTTGTAATATATACGATAAGTTACCGCAATATTTTCACTACCTGGGAACATATCAAAACCTTTTGTATAAACTCCTAATCGAAGGAATTTAGACAAATGTTTGTCTGTCAGGGAGATAGAGAAATTTGGAATACAATTGAAAAGGCTGGACCATCACTAAGACTGGCCTCAATCATTCCAATCAGAGAGTCTTTAAAGTTTTTAAATCTCTTGTCCCGCAGAGTTACAAGAGCAGCAGCTTGTAAACCCAATCGAGTTAATGCTTTTACAATAACTTAAACAAATCCAATATAGATAAAATTATATTTGTGAGAAGATTGAAGAAGTTCTCGAGTAGAGAATAGATCCATATCTTCACTTAAATAAGAAATGGGCTTAGTTTGTTCTACAGTTTTGATAATGAAATCAGATTCAAGATATTCATCATTTTGGAAAGATCCTTGTCAATAATATACATATGTACACACGCGCGCGCGCGCACACACACGCAGAGGGAAAAGGTTCTATGAGGTCAAGCTCATGGGAACTTCCCATGAGGTCGAGCTGTGTGGGCCCCACCATGATGTATGTCGAACATCAACACTGTGCATTTGATGGGTCCCCTTTAAATTAAGGGATATCCTGAAAATCAGCCGTATGAGGAACTCAGGTGGGCCATACCATCTAAAATCATGTGAAGACATGGGTAAAACATATAAGAGCACTTGGTGCGGCCCTCCTGAAATTTGGATGCGTCTAAAACTTGGTCTGACCCCTCATTTAAGTGGGACACACATAATGGATGGGCTGGATTTGTAAACTAGTTCTCAGTGGGCCCAACAAATGATTATAAATGTTTTAATGGAGGGTAACCCCTCTCAAGTTTTGTATGTGGTGTGGCCCACACAAGTCACAAATTTACTTAATTTTTAAGCCCTAGGCCCACCATGAAATGGTGCATCTAACTGATGGGGTTGATGTTTGACACGCATCACGGTGGGGCCCACACAGTTCGATCTCATGGGAAGTTCCCATGAGCTTAACCACAGAGAACCTTTTCCCATATATATACATATATATATATATATATATATATATGGGAAAAGTTACTATGCGCTCGATCGTATGTTACCTTCCCATGAGGTTGAGTGCTGGTAGTACATTATTCATCGGATGGTAAAAATGGTAAAAGAATTTAATAAATGGTGAGATTTTATAGAGAAACTGGATAAACAAAACGGTATAAACAAAATGGTGAAACCGATTATTAAAATACCCCTCCACCTCTATCTTTCTCACACGTATTTTGTACAAAAAGCTTTGCGCTGGAAACCTAGCTGGGGCCTACCGTTGTTTTTTTTTTTTCTTTCTTTTTAGAAATCCACCCTGTCCATCCATTTTTCCATATCATTTTAGGAGAAGAGGCCAAAAATGAGCCGGATAAAAGACTCAAGTGGGCCGAAAACATGAGGACTGAACGTCCAAAGTTGAAATATTCCTGGGGCCACAAATGTTTTAAATCAGGATAATATTTGTGTCTTCAGTTCATCTCAGTAGGAATATTGCTATGAACGGTATGGATGCAATTGAAATATCACTTTCAACCCAGGGAGGTTTCAACGGTAGGAATTTCCCTACCCACCTTTTCCTTTAACGCGGCCCACTTGAGTCTTTGATCCGGCTTATTTTTGGTCCTATGTCCTAAAATGATCTCCAAAAACTGATGGACAGGGTGATCTTCTCACAAACACTACGGTTGGCCCTGACCGAACACAATGCAACCCTAACCACCCAGGGAATTTCTCAATGATAGAAGTTCAATTCACACTGTTTTTATCCACTTCGGCACGGATTAGCTAATGACAGGTTGAGTAGCGAGATTGGCCATCGAAGTGACGTCACCAAGTTCTGTGGGCCCCACCATGATGTATGTTTTGTATCCACACCTTCCATCTATTTGGAGAGATCATTTTAGGGAAATATCCAAAGAATGAGTTAAATCCAAAGCTCCAGTGAACCCCAGCACAGAAAACAGTGGGGACAGTGATGCCCACCAACTTGGTGACATCACTTCAGTAGCCAACTCGCTGCTTAACCTGTCAGTATCTAATCCGCGTCCATCCACTTCCATATTAAAAGGCTTAATGAACTCCAAAGCTAGCTAGACGCGGATTAGCTATGGACAGGTTATGTTACGAAGTTCTGAGGAAACCACCATGATGTATGTGTTATATCCATACCATCCATTCACTTGGAGATATCAATTTAAGGCATGAGAAAAAGAATGAGTTAGATCCAAAGCTCGAATGGCCCACCACAGAAAACATTGGATAGAGTGATGCCCACCATTAAAAATTTCCAAGGGCCACAAAAGTTTTCGATCAAGCTGAAATTTGTGCTTTCCCTTCTTTCATGTATGTCTTAACTTATGAATAGGTTGGATCTCAAATAAACATCATAATGGACCTTAGGAAGGTTTCAATGGTGGGGTCATTCTTCCCAATGTTTTCTATGGTAGGGTCCACTCTAGATTTGGATCTTTCTCATTCTTTGTCTAATGCCCTAAAATGATCTCTCCAAATGGAAGGTGACATGGATACAAAACATACATCATGGTGGGTCCCACGGAGCTTGGAGACGTCACTTCGGTATCCAGTCTGCTACTCGACCTGTCATGTATAACCCGCGTACATTGCCGAAGAAATCCTCAACTGTCCTTTAGTTTTAATTCAGATGGTTAGATCTTTAAAATCTAAGCTGTCTATCTATTTTACCAGCTCATTTTAGGACAGAGTTCAAAATTAAAGCATATAAAAGATAGATCAAGTGGACCACACCACATGAAACAGTTGGGATAATGCGTCCATGGTTAAAGCCTTTCTAAGAGTGGGGGGCCATCTTAATGGATTTATTATATCCACGTTGTCCATTCGTTATTACTGCTTATTTTAGGTGATGAGTTTAAAAATGAAGCAGATCCAAATTCCAAGTGGACCACACTATAGGAAACAATAGGGATTCAACGCACACCATTAAAAATGTCTTGCAGGCAACAAAAGTTTCGGATCATGCTGATATTTGACTTTAATGGTGGATGCCCAATCAATATTGTTTATTAGGGTGTGGTTGATTTGAGAGTTGGGTCTACTTAATTTATGAAATCATGCCTTGAAATGAGCTTGGAAAATGGATGAACGGTGTGGATATACTACAATACATATATCAATGTGAGCCTCGTGGTCAGGGCTGCATTGTGTTCATTTAGGGCCAACCGTAGTGTTTGTGGGAAATCCACCCTGTCCATCCATTTTTGGAGATCATTGTATGGTATAAGGCCAAAAATGAACCGGATCCAAGACTTGAGTGGGCCGCACTAAAGGAAAAGGTGGGTAGGGAAATTCCTACCATTGAAACCTTCCTAGGTCGAAAGTGATGTTTCAATTGCATCTATACCGTTCATATCATCATTCCTACTGTGATGAATTAAAAACACAAATATTATCCTGATTTAAAACTTTTGTAGCCCCACGAATATTTCAATTATGGACGTTCAAGCCTCATGTTTTCGGCCCACTCGAGTCTTGGATCCAACTCATTTTTGGCCTCTTGTCCTAAAATGATATGGAAAAATGGATGGACAAGGTGTATTTAAAAATTTATAATAATAATAAAAAAAAACATTGTAAGCCCCACCTAGGTTTCTGGCACAAGGCTTTTGTAGAAAATACGCGTGAGAGAGAGAGAGAGAGAGAGAGAGAAAGAGAGAGAGAGAGAGAGAGAAATGGAGAGGTATTTTAATAACCGGTTTGACTAGTGTTGTTTCTCCAGTTTCCCTATAAAATCTCTCCGTTTGTTTAAAATTTTTACCATCCGAAGAATAATATGATACCAGCACTCGACCTATATATATATTTATGGGAAAAGGTTCTACATGGTCGAGCTCATGGGAACTCCCCATGAGGTCGAGCTATGTGGGCCCCACCATGATGTGTGTCGAACATCTACCCCATCAGTCAGATGCACCATTCCATGGTGGGCCCAATCTGTGACTTGTGTGGGCCGCACCACATACAAAAGTTGAGAGGGGTTACCCTCCATTAAAACATTTATAATCATTTTTTGGGCCCACCGAGATGTGGTTCACAAATCCAGCCCATTCATTATGTGTGTCCCACTTGGATGAGGGGTCAAACCAAGTTTTAGACGCATCTAAATTTCAAGTGGGCCCCACCAAGTGCTTTTATATGTTTTAGGCATGTCTTCACATGATTTTATATGGTATGGCCCACCGGAGTTCCATATAGAGATGATTTTTGGGATATCCCATAATTTAAAGGGGACCCATCAAATGCACGGTGTTGATGTTCGACATACATCATGGTGATTGGGGTCCACATAGCTCGACTTCATGAGGAGTTCCCATGAGCTCGACCGTATGGCACCTTTTCTATATATATATATATATATATATATATATATATATATATATAGAGAGAGAGAGAGAGAGAGAGAGAGAGAGAGAGAGAGAGAGAGTCATGCTCACCTACGCACGTGCGCACCTTTGCACACGTGTCATGGGTGTCTAATCTGAACGGTCCATGTGATGCGGAATCCCATGAAACCCTATGTGACAAATTTTCACCCTGATCTAAAATTCTAGTGGGCCATAGCAAAGAGAAATGCAAATCAAGGGAGGAAACTATTTTCATTGTTCATGGGCCATCAAAGTTTTAGATCAAAGTAAAAGTTGGGCCTGGGGGGTTTCATGAGGTTTTGCTTCACATGAACGGTTCAGATTTTGGATCCACATCACGTAGGATGGGTTCTCAAAAAAGTTCGTACGTAGTACGTATGAACTAGTTCACGGGTGAGTGTTTCCATATATATATATATATATATATGAAAATTTCCTTGGTTATTTCCAAAGTGGGACAAAGAAATACACAAAAGATAAAATACTTTTCAAACAAAGGAAACAAAGATTTCTAATTTAAAACTCTTTAATATATAACACACGTGTGCCATCCCATTTTATGCCTTATTCCGGAACATCACAAGGATAAAAAAAATCGGGTGGGCCTTACCACATGGTATGTGGTGTGGTCCACCTGAGTCCCATAGTAGCATAATTTTTAGTTAGTACCTTACAATTGGTGAGAAGAGTAATATGAGTGAACTGGATGACATATAAAAACCACGTTAAGATCACTTATACACAACTAACGGTGGACATCCCATTACAACTCTTCCTTACGACATGACCCACTTTAATCTGGAACATCCCCCGTGTTCCTCAGTTAACTGTAGGCAAATCCCATATGACCGGCCTAGTCAGGCTACACAGCTTAGAAAGTAAGGTTATAATTGCAAAATAGTAAAAAATAAATAATTAATTAATTAATTACCAAGTCGCCGTTCGCTTGGCAAGGACGATTTTCCAAAAACGGGGATTCTACTGGAATGAATATCAAGATAGGGTGCAGTTACTAATGAAAGTCTATAGCAGGGGGCTTTTGGTCCTCCTTTTCTTTAAAGAGTGAGTGCGCCTTTAACGAACTTTCATAAGGAGTTCCGCGGATAACAACCCTTCAAAGGGAGATAGATGGGATCCGTTTGGTTTGACTTGCAGAACGAGAGTGACAATTGCTACTCGCTTGAGTCACCATTCAATCCTACCGTCCATGAGGCGGCCAGTATGTCACGTGTGTTTTACGGATCCTATTGGGTACCGCCCTACGAAAGCCGGGCGGCGGGATCTGATTAAATACGTACTTGATCCAAGGGATGCTAGTTGGGGCCCACCTTGATGTTTGTCATAAATCCACCCCGTCCATCCGTTTTCTGAGATCACTTTAGTACATTGTACCGAAAATTAGATGGATAAAAAACTCAAGTGGGCCGTACGAGAGGAAACAGTAGTGATTTAGTCACCACCGTTTAAACATTTTTAAGGCCACAAATGTTTCGTATCAGGCTAAGTTTTACGTATTTTCACTTCATCCCAGTGGGGATGACCTTATAAACCGTTTGGATAGCATATAAAAATCAAGGTGCATCCCAGGAAGGTTTCAACGGTTGAAAACTCTTTCCCCAGTTTTCCCTCTCGTATGGCCCACTTGAGTTTTGGATACACATCATTTTTCGATCGCATGTCCTAAAATGATCTCAAAAAATGGATGGATGGGATGGATTTATCACAAACATAACGGTGGAACCCACCTAGCATAGGAACTTCCTGCAAAAGGCTCGCGCAGGACATCCGCGTCACTTTTCAACATACGTCCGGATTGGGTACTTCCTCCGCATGTCCCGAGCTCGGGACAGGCTGGGACTTGGAGGGGCCACTGTGATGTATGGGTATTATCCACACTGTCCGTCCATTTTTCCATGTCATATTAGATAACGAGCCTAAAAATGAGTCAGATCCCAGGCTCAAATGGACCACAAAATGGGATTAAATATTTACCGTTAAAAACTTCTTGTGGGACACAGAAGTTTTGTATCAAGCTTATATTTATTTTTTCTATCAAGCTTATATTTATTTTTTCCATTCATCCAGGTCTCTATGACCCTATGAACAGGTTGGATGTCAAATAAACATGATGGTGGGTCCCAGAAAGATTTCAACGGTGAACATCATTAGCAACGTTGTTTCCGGTGGTGTGGCCCACCTGAGCTTTTTATATATGTCTTATTTTTGGACTAGTGACCTAAAATGACATGTTAAAATGGTGGACAGTGTGGATAAAATCTATACATCACGCTGGGCCCTCCGAGCCCAGCCTGTTCCAGCTCCGGAGAGGCGGGGGAAGGTATCCAATCCACGCCCACTTGCAACATGCTTTGGGGGTCCATTTCTAACTGAGGCATGTGGGCCAACCAAATCCCACCACCTTGCGTTCCTCTCCGGCTGCTTCTCGGGAGGGATTACGTGTTACAATACCTTAGTGCGTGTTATCCTTACCGTGCGGGAGACCACCATGATAATTGTGTTATATATCCACGCCCGTCCGTTTTTTTCTTCTCCTTTTTTCCTTTTTTTCTCTGAAAGCAGATCCAAATCTACGGTAGACAATGCCACTGGAAAAAGTGGTGAATGACCATTAAAATCTTGTTGGATGCTATAATCCTGTTATCCCAATCACGTGATTACTTAGTTATCACAATCACGTGATTACTTTGAGCATGTCAGAATTGAACGTGGATTAAATTCAAATCCAACAGCTACTACCTCAACGGTAAGATACGCAAATACGTCCGGAAATCCAGTACGTTCGGAAATCGATCTTACAGGACTAAGGCCCCGTTTGTTAAATCTGAAGTCTACATCCGAATCTGAAATATGAAGCCCGAAAAATTCGATAACCATGGCTGAAGTCTGAAAATTAAGTACTGAATTTGAAACAATCTATTTATTAATAAACATCTGAAATGTCTTAAATATGTTAATTTGACACATTTGCCCCTATCTATCTCCTGTTTGGAAATGCTTTACATTATAAATAATTGATGATGCAGTGGGGAAGTGAATGAGAAAGTTGTATTTTAGAAAAAAATAAACGTGAATTGGTACTACACCGGATGATTTCCTGCCAACTTTGATCTCCTTAAAACTGTTCGTACAACTTGGAGCTCAATGACCGTATAGGCTTCCAACACAAGAACTTCGTGCGAAGAGGAGCGGAGGCAGATTTCCTGCTAAAGCCTTTCGTAGGGAACTTAGGTGGAACCCACTATAATATTTGTCAGGAATCCACTCCGTCCATCTGTTTTGTAAGCTAATTTTAGGAGATTAGACCAAAATTGAGAAGGATCCAAGACTCAAGTGGGTTGTACTAAAGGAAAAGGTATTTATGGAAATTCCTGCCATTGAAACCTCCCTGATTCGACAGTGATGTTTACATGCCATCCATACCGTTCATAACGTCATTCCTACTGGAATGAACTGAAATCACAAATATTAGCATGATTCAAAACTTTAGTGGCTCCACGAATATTTCAACTGTGGATGTTTAATTATCATGTTTTCGGCCCACTTGAGCATTAGATACGGTTCAACTTTGGCCTCATGTCCTAAAATGAACTCACAAAATGGATGGACGGTGAGGATTTCTCACAAACATCCCAGTGGCCCCACCTGCGTTCCCAGCGCAAAAACTTCCCGCGAAAGGCTTTCGGCAGGAAATCCGTGTCCAAGACGGAAACGGATTGGCTACTCCCCCAGCCACTAGCCCGGTCACAGATGGTCGGTTCTCTGTTAGCCCTCCATGATGTATGTGTTTCATCCATTCCGTTCATCCATTTTTACCAATCATTTTAGTGCTTCACCCCAAACATTAGAGGGATATAAATCTCAGGTGGACCACACATAGGAAAATAATAATGATTGGATATGCACCATTAAAATCCTCCTAGGCCCACTATACTGTTTATTTGACATCCAATCTTTTTATTAGGTCATACAGGCCCAGATGAAAGGAAAAAACAAAGATCAGCTTGATCCAAAACCTTTATGGCCCCCAAAAGGTTTTTAATGGTCGACGCTCATTCAATGTTGTTTCTTGTAATGTGGCCCACTTAAGGTTTTGATATACCTAATTTTTTGTCCCATACCATGAATGATCTGAAAAAAATAGATGGATGGCATGGATGAAACACATACATCATGGTAGGGTCCACAGAGCACTGACCACCAGCCATTGGCCGGTGGCAGTGGGAGTAGCCAATCCGTTCACGTGCAAGACAGACGCGGATTTCCTGCGAAAGACTTTTGCAAGAAGCTCCCGCGCAATGATGCTAGGTCGGGTCCACTGCAATGTATGTGATAAATCCATTCCGTCCATACATTTTGAGAGATCAATTTAGTTCGTGATACCGAAAATGAGATGGATGAAAAACTCATGTGGTTCATTTGGGGAAAGAAATTCCTACCATTGAAACCTTCCTAGGCTCCACCTTGATGTTTATATGCTATCCAAACCGTTTATAAAGTCATTCCCAATGGAATGAATTGAAAACACCAAAAATATAGCCTAATACAAAACTTTTATAGCCATAAGAATGCTTCAACAGTTCTCACTGAATTCCCACTGTTTTCTCTCGTGTGGCCCGCTTGAGTGTTGTATACACCTAATTTTTTTGTTTCACGTCCTAAATTTATCTTCCCAAAACGGATGGACGGAATGGATTTATCACATACATTACAGTGGACCCCACCCAGCATCCTTGTGCAGGAACTTCCTGCCAAAGGCTTTCACAGGAAATCCGTGCCTGTCCAGACGAGCACCGAGTTGTATGAACAGTTCAAAGAGATCAAAGTTACATGGGCCCTACAATAATGTATTTATTATATCCACACCGTTCATCAAATTTTCGAGATAATTTTAGAGCATTATCCAAAAATGAATCATATCCAAAACTCAAATGGACCACACCAAAAAAAGCAGCGAGATAATGATTTTCACCATTAAAAAATTCATAGGTCCCACTTTAACTTTTATTTTCCATCTAATCTATTCATAACGTCAAAAATATCTGGATGAAGAGAAAAAATAAATTCATATTGATCTGAAACTTCTGTGACCCCAAAAGGGTTTCAATGGTAGATGTTTAATCCCTTGCTACTTTTTGCAGTGTGGTCCAGTTTTTCTTTAGATCTGTCTTATTTTTCGACTCAAGCCTTACGAAGAGCTCAAAAAATGGATGGACGGTTTGGATATAACAAATACGTCATGATGGGACCCACAGAACTTGTTGACGTCAATCCGTTTCCCAATCCATCCCAAGCTCCTAGAGCCCATCTGCTTTAAACGCGGATGGCGTCCTACCCCTGCTTGGATGGTCTAGGCAAAGATCTATAGGGCCCACCATGATGTAAGTGTTTTATCTAAGCCATTTATTATTTTTCTTATATTATTTTAATATATGATATGAAAGATGAAGTAGGTCCATAGCTTTAATGAGCCACACCAAAGGATGCTCCAATGATAATGATATCCATCGTTGAAACCTTTCTAAGGGCCACTGTGATGTTTTTTTACCATCCAACCTATTCATTAGGTCATGTAGACATGAATTAAGTGAAAACACAAATATCAACTTGATCTGTAATGACCCGGAAAATTTCGTGCCAAGACCCGAGTACTACCTCTATTTTCCTTAGAAGTACTGTTTGGGTTAATTAGCATTAAACTCAATTGCTTGTGAAATTTGCACCAATCACTTTAAATTTGATCTGCAGGACTCAAAACCTGTAGAATCGTTAACGCTATGTTACCCTAAAATCTAAGATTCAACGCTAAATCCAGTTGCTCTTAGGAATTTTTAGAAATTTTGGATCGGACCTGGACCGCGCGTCAAAAGTCCTATAGTGATGATCCTAGGCAGTTATGGTCACCATGTTGGGCTTGACCATCACCTCAAAAACTAAGTCCAGATGATGTCCTGGGTCAATTTGCTTGAGTCCGGAGTAAATAGTGTGAGAAAGCTGAGAAATTAAATATAATTTATGAAATCTGAGTCGTGTCGCTTGCGCGACAATTTTAAGCACTCTAACCGTTGGATTCTGACCCAATTTCACCATCGGATCAGGGAAGATGGCCCAGGCATGTCCTAGTGCCGGTGGACCTGATCGAGTTTCAATGACCGTTGAATTGAGAATGGTCCGCCACGGCTGATCTGCAAATCCGATCGGTACGAAAACTCAGTCTGATCTAGATCCATGGTCAGTGAGCTTAAGTCCGACCGTACGTGGAGAAAGGACCACCAGAAGTATTCCGTTGGATCGAAATAGGCCTGATTTGGTTATAAACTAAGTATACCTTGGCTCTGGGTTTTCATCTATTTTAGGCCTATATAAAGACCTTAAAACCCTCACTCTCTTTTCCATACGAATTTCCTAACCCTAGCTAAGAAAGAGAGAGGAAAAGAGAGAGAAAGTGAGAGAGAAGTTGGTGAATCATCTTAAGATTCTTTCCTACTACTCTACATCCTTAAACCATCACTTTTGAATCGTTATTCCGGTGATTCTAATTTCCTTCTTGGGTAAGTTAATCAAACCCTATCCTATGTTAGAGCTTAGACTTGTTTAAGTGTTGATGTAACTCATTTCTATTCTTGCTTTAGGTTATCTAGTCGCCGTTGACGAAGACTTATTGTCTGAATCGGATCTATTGTGTTTTTCTGGTTTAAGGTGCGGACTATATTCGTATAGGTTATGGTTTTCAAGGCTTTCAATGTTGGGTAATAGTTTATTATTGTTATGGATGCAATTTCACATGCCAACTGTGATGCTTGTTTTGTGTTCCCGATATGTATGTGTTATATTGAGATTTGTGTATTCTATGTATACGTAGGAAGTATCGTATACGTATAAAATATGAACATGTGTTTGCCATGATTAATTGTCGTGTACTTGTACTAATTGTATATGTATCAACTCCTTGGCAAAAGAAATTGTCCAAATGTGTGTTATCACCAACATACGTCATGTATGTAGGACTTTGTAGTCTAAGTGTTTGTAGAAATGTCTGAATGGTTAAGTGTGCAATATATTAACCTATTATGGGCATTGAGAAGAGATTCTCAACTATCCTAGTAGTGTGTATGATTTCCTACATTCAATTTACATTCTTTGTTATTTACGTTCAAGCACTACTTATGTTGAAATGCATGTTAAGTTGATATTCTTCAAATGCTCACATATTGTATGATTAGAATTGTTGTTCCATTACTACTCTAAATTGTTATTATGAATATCTGTTATAATTGAATGTGTTTGGGACTATGGAATAGTCTAGGAAATCGATAACAGACCTTGAATTCGTGGCCGAGGTTGTTTTCGCCACGTAAGATGTGTTTGACGAAACCGAGTCATATTAGGGTTGTTGACAGTGGTTTGGCTACACGGAGTATTTGCGCACTTTATGTCGTTCAACTCAACATGCGCTCGTGCTAGTCGAGTTCGTCAAGTAACCCGATTGTCCGATATATGTTCACCATGTATGGACGCTATTGTTTGAATCTAGGGTACCAAACTTACCGATGTAATCTCGTTAACTGTTGTACCTTGATCCGTTAAGACTCATGAGCCGGGCATGGTGGTATGGGACACCGTGGTCAAGCTGTCAGCCTAAGCTGGGGTGACGAGCCTCCCCGTAGTGACCAGTGAGCACACCAGACTCGTGAGCTGATTATGGTGGTATGGGACACTATATTCGTGCTGTCGGCCTACATTGATTGGTGACGAGCCCTTTGTAGTGACCTCGAGCATACCTTGATACTGCTTTGAGGCGACGAGTCTTAGGGTAGTAACTAAGGTATGATAGGCATGCATTGATTGGTGACGAGCCCTTTGCAGCGACCTAAAACCATATGATCGTATGAGATTGTCTAGGACTGACGACCCTAGAATGGATCACTGTTTGGAAATTGATATGATGAAGGTACCTTAGCTTCTCAATCCTGCTGTATGAAAAGGACTAATAACAACTTGGTAATCATGTTCATGCACCGCATTGCATGTGCATAAAAGTTGTTGGCACTGTGGGAGATTGTCATGCGTATCGTAAGATGAAGACGCTGAGGGAGTACAGGCGAGGGCATGCATCATTTCTACATACATCCTTGCATTAACAAGAATACTTAGGATGTGTTGATTGTATTGCCTTATCATTACTGCTTGATTGATTTGATATCATATTAACTTTTACTGTATAGTTCCACTGAGTTGATTACTTACTCCCACATTCTGGGACGGTGTTTCAACACCAACTAGATCCTGTCTTAAATGCAGATGTTGACGCGATCCCTGAGGCAGAGCAGGATTACGAGGATGATGAGGACGCGTTTTCTTTCATGCAGTTCTCAGGCGGGTTCATGTGAGCCATGTCCTGATATGCGGGGATTCTGGGTTTTCATTGTAATTGTACTAAATGATGTCATTTGATACTTGTATTTTTGAAAGCAACACTTGTTATTATGACCTGGCATGTATATGTATTTCAAGGACTTACACATGTACACATATATATTTCTTTAAGTCTTCCGCTTGCGTCTTTCACTTATCCCTGAATTACGTTTGCAGTTTGGCTTAATATATTCCATGTTTTATGCACTCATACAGACAACATACATCCATCATTCAATATGTTGCATAAGTGATGTTTTGAAACTCGGGAGCTGAGTTATGCTCGACCCCCGAATTTCAAGGCGTTACAAGTTGGTATCAGAGCATGATTTGGATTAAACCGGACCTGGGTTATGGTCACACACCGCATGCTGTAGCCACCTTAGTGTAGGAGGGTGCGAGCTTATGGTAGAATTTGTGTATGTTTTCCCGTTGCTTCTATTGGTGAAAGTTTACTGAAAACGATCGTCGAGATCGAGTCTGTGGGAACTCCTGATCACACACAGTGACCCAAAATCTCTTCTAGACCATCCATTCACGAGTTTAGATGGTTTATCTTCCTATCTCAGCCATTAAAATGTCGGTAAACTCGAATCTGTATCAGATTCTACTCTTAGTGGCCCAGTATGTGTCGAACCAGACTAAGGGCCCAATTGGGGCGATTTCAGAGGGACCCAAGGGGGGACCCACATCATTTTGGACATTAAGGGTTAGGAGGACCATGCCCAAATGGTGAGTCATTGCCGAAATGTCCAGAAATCGGCGATGACCTCGCCGGTTCAGCGAGCCCTCGCCGCCCAGCGGGCCGGCTCGGGCCGACGCTCATGGGGTCTTGTGTGGCCCACTTATTCAGGGTTGATTGTTTTTAACCCTTCCTAAACCTTCATTCCTTCACAAACTCACCCTCCAAGCTTTTCTTTTCTTGAAATCTCTCTCAAAACTCCACAAAAACCTCTCCCTAAACTCCTTTTTCTTCCATTTTCGTGCACACCCATCCAACCCATCCCCATTGTTGTTTTCTCTCTCTTTCCCTTCCATTTGAGCACCCAAATCCTTCCTTTGGGTCTTCAAATCATGGGAGCCTCACCATTCTTCCCATTTCCCTCCTTTCTTTCATTTTCCATGGCCCTATTTGAGCTTGTTACGGCTATACTTTCCATCTCCTCCATTCTCTCTTTGATGGGGAAGAAGAGAGCGCCCGTGGATGAAGCCGGGCCTAGCCGCCCAACCCGTGCACGGAGGCCGAGAGGTGCCGCCGCGAGTACGACCGCCACCCGTGAGTTTCAAACGAAGCGGGACCTTGATCCTCAAGCTCCCATTGGAAGAACTCTGTTGGCAGAGCTATCTCATGGAGTCTATGAAGGCCATAGGGTCCTTTTTGAGGCTCATGTAGATCCGCGGCTATTTGGTGAATTTCTCTTGTTGGAGCACCTGGAAGGGGCCGATTGGTGCCCCCTGTTCGAGGGCGAATATCGCGCCAATGTGGGTACTGTTCGAGCTTTTTATGCCCACATTTGGGAACCTTCGTTGGAGCCTCTGCAGTTCAAGATCCCTTGCGGAAGAGATCGGGAGGCTACGATCAACATCACTTTGATATCCCGACTCCTGAACGTGCCGCTTGGCGAGGTTCATGCGAGTGAGAAGAATTTGAGCAGTGCACGTAAGAGGGGTTGTCGCACGCGGTTCTTGTGTGGTCGTCTAGTCGAATAGAAGCCTTTTAGCTACTAACATGATGGACGACTTCCGCATGCTTCACCACAGGTGCACATTCAATGTTTATCTAAGGTGGAGCAACCACAGAGAGTGTACACGCCTGATGGTAGATTTCTTGTATCAGGTGGGGCAAGGAGAGAAGCTATGTGTGCCAACGTACATCTTGCCTCAGATTGTCTTTATCGCTCGTTCGAATAGGAGGATCAAATCGCTCCCTTTTGGCTGACTCATTTGTAAGCTTGCACATGAGTTTGGCTATAGGCTTGGGGCAGAAAAGCCGGTACCTGTTTGATACATCAATGAGACGACCCTAAATCAGATGGAAATTGAGCCTCGTCGACGACAAGCCTCACCTGAAGAAAGTGAGGATGAGACAGAGAGCGATGTGGATGAGAGTTATGGCGAAGGTGAAGCAGAGATAGAAGAAGAAGAAGAGCAGGACGAGGAAGAGGTAGAGGCCCAGGATACGAGTGAGAGTTCTCCTCCTGTGGCACCAGAGCAGAGCACAGATCAGGCTGCCAGGGATGCCCGTATTGCTCGGCTTGAGGAGGGTCAGGCTGTTCTACGTCAGGATATCATGGATCTTCGAGGCCTCGTGAAGCATAAGTTCAAGAAGATGTCTCGAACGCTAAAGTCTATCCTGTATTGTTTGTAGGATAAGGGTGCCCCTCCTCCATCTCCTGATTCTGACGAGTAGTTGTAGTTGTAGTCGTCCTTTGCTCTGTGTTGTTTGTTTTTGTGTGTAGCCGTTGTTGGCATAGTAGTTTGGGAGTTGTTTGTTGTTTGAAGCTTAAGATGTTTTAGTTCACATACCTTCTCTGTCGCAATTCATGTAATGCTGCACTTCTTGTATTGTGACAATTTTGTTAAATGAAATGCATGTTGTTTTCCTTGTGTTGTGATGCAAATGCTGTGTGGGTGGATTATGTGAATGTTGGATCTCATAGGTTGCATCCTCTGTTGAATGTAGGGTATGCCTCCTAAGGGATCGAAGACTTCGGCCCGTCTCTCTTTGGTCAAGTCACTTGTCGGGGTTTCTCCCCTAGGCGATAGCCAGACGGATCCACAGTCGGGCCCGTCTCATATTGGTGCTGGGCTGGACTCTCAGCCAGCTACTGGCCCCTCTGCTGGGCCTACTCCTGTGGTACCACCTATGACTACACCAGTCACGCCTTCGGTTCCTAAGTCGAACCGTGCATCTATGTCGACGCCGTATGTATCTTCGTCTGCTCCACCTCCTGATAGGTTTGAGCAGATGATGCTGTTGATGCAGCAGCAGCAGATTCAACAGCAGCACCAGCACCAGCACCAGCACCAGCAGTTTCTGTCTTCCATGGATGGCATATTTACTCAGTCGATGGGCGACTCCACCTGCTTCACCTATGCACCCATCTGGGAGCGCTAGTGCGAGCGGCACATTTGAGCGATTACAGCACTTACGACCTCCCACATTTGCGGGTTCATATAGACCCGAGGAGGCCGAGTACTGGATTGATCGCATCTCTAAGATGTTGAGGCTGCTGCACTGTTCTGAGGTTGAGCAGGTCGAGCTTGCCTCCTTCATGTTTGAGAAGGAGGCCAATTTATGGTGGGATAGTGTTCTCCACACAGTTGCGGAAGGGTATGAGTGGACGTGGCAGGCGTTTGAGGCACGCTTTCACGAGAAGTATTTTCCGGTTACGTACCGACACAAGAAGGAGAGTGAATTCCTTTGCCTCCGTCAGGGAGGGATGTCGATGACTGAGTATGAGAACCGGTTTATTGAGATGGGTCGCTATGCTCCTTTGCTCCTAGGTGATTAGCCGATGCGGATGCAGCATTTTTCTGAGGGGTTGAGGCCTGAGATCCGATCGAAGATGTGTTGTGCTAACATATCTTCTTATGCTGAGTTGGTGAGCATGTCTCTGCGAGCTGAGCAGGACGGGGACAAGTCGTCCTGTATGCGAGCACCTATGGTTCCCAGACAGCGACCTGACTTTTTGAGCGCACCTTTTCTCGGCAAGAGGCCGCGGGCAGATTCTCCTCTGAGGCGTGCACCGCCGCCCGCTCAGCCGATGCGTTCTGACTTACGTTGTTTGTATTGTGGGAAGATGGGGCATTCGGATCGTAATTGCTTTACGCAAATGCGGGACAGTGGATTACTCTACCGCAGAGGATCAGCCGTCCGATGCCGCAGGTTATATCTCCTCCACCCCTTCATTCAGCGCCAGCTCATCCATCCTTTAGACCTCCTGTACCTCGCTTTAGGCCACCTCAGCGGCCCATGGTTCCTCCACCGAATCATCCACAGCAGGCTCGAGTTCACGCGCTTACAGCTGAAGCGCCTGTGGCTGACTTGGTACCAAGATCCTTTGAGGTTACAACTCACATCCAAGGTATTCCCGTTTCTTTGTTGGTGGATACAGGGTCCACTACCTCTCTTATAGCGTATGCGGCAGTTAAGCGCCTGAGTTTGGGCGTTGTTTATATGAAGGGAGTGACGCTCACTACCGGTACAGGGATCTCCTCTGATATGACCAGGCGTTTTCTGGGTTGTTTGATTGATCTAGGGAGTAGATCGATTCTGGTTGACCTGTTTGTCGCACCTTTATACCATCACGACGTTATTTTAGGTATGGATTAGCTCACGAAGATGCGAATAAAGATTGATTGTGAAGCTAGGCTTGTGACAATCCATGGACCTGAGGGCGAGACATTTACTTTCCCTGTTCAGGTCAGTTACCCTTTCCGTTTTGGTTATTATACTTCTCTGTTGGAGAGTATTGCTAGTTCGACGCTTGAAAGCACGCCGATAGTTCGGGATTTTGAAGATGTGTTTGAGTCAATTCCTGGATTACCCTCTCAGCGCGAGATTGATTTTACTATCGATCTCATGCCTAGTGTGATACCCATTTCTTTGCCTACCTATCGTATGCCTCCGAGTGAAATGGAGGAATTGAGGAAGCAGATAGATGGTTTGCTGGATCTAGGTTTTATTCGGCCTAGTGTGTTTCCTTGGGGAGCACCTGTCTTGTTTGTTAAGAAGAAAGATGGTTCCTTGCGATTATGTATAGATTATCGCAGGTTAAATCAGGTGACTGTGAAGAACAAGTATCCTTTGCCCAGGATCGATGATCTATTTGATCAGTTGAAGGGGGCACGGTACTTCTCGAAGGTTGATTTGCAGTCAGGGTATCATCAGTTGCGCGTCAAGAATGAGGACGTGCAGAAGACCGCATTCAGGACTAGTTTCGGCCATTATGAGTTCCTTGTGATGTCGTTTAGTCTTACAAACGCACCAGCCGTGTTCATGGATCTGATGAACAGGGTGTTTCGCCCATTCTTGTTCCGATTCGTCATTGTCTTTATCGATGACATTTTAATATATTCTACGAGTCGAGAAGGGCACGAGGAGCACTTAAGAACGGTCTTGGATACTCTCAGGACGAATCAGCTTTTTGCGCAGTTCAAGAAATGTGATTTCTGGAAAGAGCAAGTCAAGTTACTAGGACATGTGGTGTCCAAGGAAGGGATAGCGATGAACGTTGCCAAGGTGATCGGTTCAAGGTGACCGCAGTTACTGAGGTGAGAAGCTTTCTGGTCTAGCAGGCTATTATCGAAGTTTCATACGAGACTTCTCGAAGACAACCAGACCGTTGTCTCAGTTGACACGGAAAGATTTGAAGTTTGCTTGGAATGAGAGGGCGGAGATAGCTTTTCAGGAGCTGAAGGACAAGTTGACATCCGCCCCTGTGCTAGTATTGCCAGAGCAAGGGGTTAAGTATACAATATATACCGACGCCTCTCGCATTGGTCTGGGTTGTGTCCTTATGCAAAAGGACGGGGTGATTGCATATGCTTCGAGACAGTTGAGGAAACACGAAGAAAATTACCCTACACATGACCTGGAGTTGGCAGCTATCATTTTCGCATTAAAGCTCTGGAGACATTACCTCTACGGAGAGGAGTTCGAGCTCTTTGGTGACCACAAGATCTTTAAGTATATCTTCAAACAGCGTGACTTGAATATGAGGCAACGCTGGTGGATGGAAACATTGAAAGACTTTAAGTTCGATGTTTCTTACCATCCGGGCAAGGCAAACCTTGTGGCAGACGCGTTGAGTCGCAAGAAGGCTATAGAGTTTGCGGCTTCGCTAATGATAGCAGAATGGGACATGTTAGAGTTTGTGCGAGACTTTGAGCAGAAACTTACGGTGGAAGAGCCGTATGAAGTTATCACACACATTCGAGTACAACCCCTCATTGACGAGAGGATCGTTGCAGCTTAGGCAGATGATGAGCTTTTGGCGAAGATGAGAGAGCGGGTTGGTACAGATGAGGACTCCGAGTAGAGTGTTGGTTCAGATGGGGGTCTACGATATCGTGGCCGACTATGTATCCTAGACATCCCTGACTTGAGACGGGAGGTTCTCGAGTTAGCCCATAATTCTAAGCTTGCGATGCATCCAGGTAGCACGAAGATGTATCAAGATATGAGAAGGTCTTATTGGTGGGACAACATGAAGGTTCACATTACTAAGTTTGTATCTCGTTGTCTCACGTGCCAACAGGTCAAGGCAGAGCATCGCCGACCTCCTGGACTGCTTCAGCCCATGCCCATAGCAGAATGGAAGTGGGACTTCATCTCTATAGATTTTATTTCAGGGTTGCCGAGAACGAGGAAGGGATATGACTCTATTTGGGTGATCATCAACCGATTGACGAAGTCGGCTCATTTCTTACCGATCAGAATGACAAACTCTGCAGACGAGTTGGCTAGGTTGTACATCAAGGAGATTATACGTCTGCATGGAGTTCCCTTGGAAATTGTGTCTGACAGAGACACGCGATTCACATCTATCTTCTGGACTCGTATCCAAGAAGCGATGGGTGTGAAATTGAAGTTCAGCACTGCGTTTCATCCGCAGACAGATGGGCAGACGGAACGTGTGAATTAGATTCTGAAAGACATGTTGCGAGCTTGTGTTTTGGATTTCAAGGACAGTTGGGATGATTGTCTCCCTTATGCAGAGTTCGCGTATAATAATATCTTCCAGGCGAGTATTGGCATGGCTCCCTACGAGGCATTGTATAGTCGCCCGTGTAGAGCACCGCATTGCTGGGCAGAAGTTGGTGAGCGCAGTTTGATTGACCCAGAGTTGGTATTGGTGACTTCAGAGAAAGTTAACATTATTCGACGTCGACTTCTGACTGCCCAGAGCAGGCAGAAGAGTTATGCTGATACGAGGCGGTGACCGCTTGAGTTTGAGATTGGAAACCTTGTATTTCTTAAGGTTTCCCCTATGAAGAGAGTTCTGCGATTCGGTAACAAGGGAAAGCTCACGCCGAGATTTATTGGTCCATTTCAAATACTGGATCGAGTGGGAGCGGTAGTGTACCGCCTTGCTTTGCCCACACCACTTACGGGCATGTATAACGTATTTCATGTTTCTATGCTGAAGAAGTACATTCTTGATCCTTCGCATATTATCAGTTGGGAGCAGGTGCAGTTGAGCAAGGATGCCACATATGTACTGCGATCGACACGTATTCTAGACAGGAAGGAGCAGGTATTGTGTAGCAAGGTTATCCCTCTTGTGAAAGTTCTATGGACACATCATAGTGAAGAAGAGGCTACTTGGGAGACTGAAGCTGAGGTCAGAAAGAGCTACCCTCAGATCCTTGAGGAGTATGAGAAGGTAAGAATTTTGAGGACGAAATTTTTCTTTAAGGGGGGTAGATTGTAATGACCCGAAAAATTTCGTGCCAAGACCCGAGTACTACCTCTATTTTCCTTAGAAGTAATGTTTGGGTTAATTAGCGTTAAATTCAATTGCTTGTGAAATTTGCACCAATCACTTTAAATTTGATTTGCAGACTCAAAACCTGTAAAATCGTTAACGTTATGTTACCCTGAAATCTAGGATTCAACGCTAAATCCAGTTGCTCTTGGGAATTTTTAGAAATTTTGGATCGAACCTGGACCGCGCGTCGAAAGTCCTATAGCGATGATCTTGGGCAGTTATGGTCACCATGTTGGGCTTGACCATCACCTCAAAAACCAAGTCCAGATGATGTTCTAGGTCAATTTGCTTGAGTCCGGAGTAAAGAGTATGAGAAAGCTGAGAAATTAAATATAATTTATGAAATCTGAGTCGTGTCGCTTCCGCGACGATTTTAAGCACTCTGACCGTTGCATTCTGACCCAATTTCACCCTCGGTCAGGGAAGATGGCCCAGGCATGTCCTAGTGCCGGTGGACCTGATCGAGTTTCGATGACCGTTGAATTGAGAGTGGTCCGCCGCGGATGATCTGTAAATCCGATCGGTACGAAAACTTAGTCTGACCTAGATCCATGGTCAGTGAACTTAAGTCCGACCGTACGTGGAGAAAGGACTACCAGAAGTGTTCCGTTGGATCAGAATAGGCCTGATTTGGTTATAACCTAAGTATACCTTGGCCCTGGGGCTATTTTCATCTATTTTAGGCCTATATAAAGACCTTAAAACCCTCACTCTCTTTTCCATACGAATTTCCTAAGCCTAGCTAAGAAAGAGAGAGGAAAAGAGAGAGAAAGTGAGAGAGAAGTTGGTGAATCATCTTAAGATTCTTTCCTACTACTCTACATCCTTAAACCATCACTTTTGAATCGTTATTCCGACGATTCTAAGTTCCTTCTTGGGTAAGTTAATCAAACCCTAGCCTATGTTAGAGCTTAGACTTGTCTAAGTGTTGATGTAACTCATTTCTATTCCTGCCTTACGTTATCTAGTTGCTGTTGATGAAGACTTATCGTCTGAATCGGATCTATTGTGTTTTTCTGGTTTAAGGTGCGAACTATATTCGTATAGTTTATGGTTTTCAAGGCTTTCAATGTTGGGTAATAGTTTATTATTGTTATGGATGCAATTTCACATGCCAACTGTGATGCTTGTTTTGCGTTCCCGATATGTATGTATTATATTGAGATTTGTGTATTCTATGTATATGTAGGAAGTATCGTATACGTATAAAATATGAACATGTGTTTGCCATAATTAATTGTCGTGTACTTGTACTAATTGTATGTGTGTCAACTCCTTGGCGAAAGGAATTGTCCAAATGTGTGTTATCACCAACATACGTCATGTATGTGGGACTTTGTAGTCTAAGTATTTATAGAAATGTCTGAATGGTTAAGTGTGCAATATATTAACCTATTATGGGCATTGAGAAGAGATTCTCAACTATCCTAGTGGTGTGTATGATTTCCTACATTCAATTTACATTCTTTGTTATTTACGTTCAAGCACTACTTATGTTGAAATCCATGTTAAGTTGATATTCTTCAAATGCTCATATATTGTATGATTAGAATTGTTGTTCCATTACTGCTCTAAATTATTATTATGAATATCTGTTATAATTGAATGTGTTTGGGACTATGGAATAGTCTAGGAAATCGGTAACAGACCTTGAATTCGTGGCCGAGGTTGTTTTCGCCACGTAGGACGTGTTTGACGAAACCGAGTCATATTAGGGTTGTCGGCAGTGGTTTGGCCACACGGAGTGTTTGCGCACTCTATGTCGTTCAACTCAACGTGCGCTCGTGCTAGTCGAGTTCGTCAAGTAACCCAATTGTCCGATATATGTTCACCATGTATGGACGCTATTGTTTGAATCTAGGGTACCAAACTTACCGATGTAATTCTGTTAACCGTTATACCTTGATCCGCTAAGACTCATGAGCCGGGCATGGTGGTATGGACACCGTGGTCGAGCTGTCGGCCTACGCTGGGGTGACGAGCCTCCCTGTAGTGACCAGTGAGCACACCAAACTCATGAGCCGATTATGGTCGTATGGGACACTATATTCGTGCTGTCGGCCTACATTGATTGGTGACGAGCCCTTTGTAGTGACCTCGAGCATACCTTGATACTGCATTGAGGCGACGAGCCTTAGGGTAGTAACTAAGGTATGATAGGCATGCATTGATTGGTGACGAGCCCTTTGCAGCGACCTAAAACCATATGATCATATGAGATTGTCTAGGACTGATGACCCTAGAATGGATCACTATTTGGAAATTGATATGAGGAAGGTACCTTAGCTTCCCAATCCTGCTATATGAAAAGGACTAATAACAACTTGGTAATCATGTTCATGCACCACATTACATGTGCGTAGAAGTTGTTGGCACTGCAGGAGGTTGTCATGCGTACCGTAAGATGATGATGCTGAGGGAGTACAGGCGAGGGCATGCATCATTTCTACATACATCCTTGCATTAACAAGAGTACTTAGGACATGTTGATTGTATTTCCTTATCATTACTGCTTAATTGATTTGATATCATGTTAACTTTTACTGTATAGTTCCACTGAGTTGATCACTCACTCCCACATTCTAGGACGGTATTTCAACACCAACCAGACCCTGTCTTAGATACAGATGTTGACGCGATCCCTGAGGCAGAGCAGGATTACGAGGATGATGAGGACGCGTTTTCTTTCACGCAATTCTTAAGCGGGTTCATGTGAGCCATGTCCTGATATGCGGGGATTCTGGGTTTTCATTGTAATTGTACTAGATGATGTCATTTGATACTTGTATTTTTGAAAGCAACACTTGTTATTATGACCTGGCATGTATACGTATTTCAGGGACTTGCACATATACACATATATATTTCTTTAAGTCTTCCGCTTGCGTCTTTTACTTATCCCTGAATTATATTTGCAGTTTGGCTTAATCTATTCCTTGTTTTATACACTCATACAGACAACATACATCCATCATTCAATATGTTGCATAAGTGATGTTTTGAAACTCGGGAGCTGAGTTATGCTCGACCCCCGAATTTCAGGGCGTTACATGATCTGAAACTTCTCCAGCTCTCAAGAAGTTTTTAACGGTGGACATTCAATCCCCACCTTGTGGTCCAATTAATCATTGGACCTGCTTCTTTTATTGGATCACACCTTAAATTATCTGAAAAAGTTGATGACGGTGTGGATCAAACACATAAATCATGGTGGGGGCATAAAGAAGTTTCATAGGTTAAAGGTTGATTTTATATTGCGCGAACAATTTAAAAGAAAAAATTACCATATTAACTTGAAAAGGGGTACTTTTGGAAGCAAAAATTTTTATTTAATGAAAAATCACAGAGCGCATTCCTCATTCACCATTAAGCCAGACTCCTATCACGGAACGAATTCAGTAAAAAACCACTTAGCGCTTTCCGTCTTCCGCGTTAACAACGCATTAACAAACACCACTAAACACAAAAAAAATTTCCAAATCCGCGTTAAGTGCATAAATTCAACGTTAACAAACATAGCCTAAGTTACGAGATAAGATCGGTACCCAGTTCAACTTGCACAATGTTACTTAATGATTAGGTAATAGTTAGAAAATGAGGATACTCTGTAAAAATTGGTCACACATTTGTTTTCTATAAAAAATGGCTTTTTTCCTTCAATATGAATAAAATAAAAAGAAAAATTTTACAACGATCATTGAGAATAACTGTAAAAATACATTTCTAAACTGAGAATTTCACTTAATACTTGAACTGAATTCAACATATGAGCATAGAATCAAATTACAGGTAAAGTTAACAACTACTTGATTACTATTACAGATCAGACTAAAGAATGTAAATGATGAAAATGTGGTTTTTGCTGCTATACGTTTATGTGTGGAATATAGTAGAGCTATAGAATGTAAGCTAAATCCTAAAGAGGGAGTGATTAGGGCCCATTAAAAACTATATCTATTAAAAACACTAATTGCCTAACTTAAACTAATTTGCAATTAAACTAAATAAGACAATATAACTCTAAAGCTTCCAAGCCGTTAGAGGGTCCAATCACATAAGCTATACTAGATATGCAAGTTAAGCAACTAGCATATATACGATAGTGCATATGAGTGTATCGAATGTGCTACCTATCAATCATTAAGCATTTATCTAATCATGTTACCATAATATACACATTTAAAACTATATGTATAATTAACAATTGCGCAAATGACAATCCCAAACACGATCATATATAATGGTTAGGCTACGAGCCTACTACACTCCCGACGGACGCACTTAACCCATGAGTGTACCGGATTGCACTATCAAAGGTTTTAAATTAGGTTCACCTCAAACCTATATAGCCCTATATAAGGACTTTAAAGTTTATGCCCTACACAAAAGTAAGGGTACTACCAAAGCACCCGACTCATTTAGGCCCTACACAAGAGTCAATGTCCTAATCCTGAACCTAAGATTTATGCCCTATACAAGAACAAGGGTCCTAATCCTGAACCTAACACGTTTACTACCGTCAGACATTTCAAGATCTCAATCGATGCCATCAAAACATAAGCTTCGATGCCATAGAAACTTAAGTTTTGATTTCATTGAAGGGACCTCGATGCCATCTAGAATTCCAACCATAAATCTAGTTTGGTTGCTGGACATTCCCGACTCTCAATCGATGCCATTGACCAAGCCTTCGATGTCATAGAAGGTTGTTCGATAGCAGCTCGATGCCATCGAACATGGCTTGAAATTTGCTATTTCGGGCTATTTTCTACACAGTAGATTCACATCTCTTCTAGCCTTCCTTATCATATTTTTCTTGTTCTCCTAAGGCAAATGGATAATCAAATTAATATTCCTAATTGGGATAAGATCATTTAGAGATTATAGGATTGTTTTGGTCAAGGGTTAGGGTCACCAAGGCATCTTTTTTACTTGTACATGCTCATTGATGCTTCTGCTCTACTTGTGTCTTCGGTATTCACTTTCCAAAGGCTCAACCGACCACAGACACATTGACTCCCGTGATTGACAAACCAAGGTGCAAAAATAAGTGCACTAACAAATGACTGATAATTGAATGATAGATTTGGTTTGGTTTGGTTGGTATGAGATAATCTTTTCCTGCTACATTCCCTTACTATTTATAGTCCTAAACTAATCATTTTGATGCTTCCCACGTTCTGGCGGTTACTATAAATGTTTCAGCCCTACATGACCCTATGGAGATTTTTTTTAAACTTTCCACCAATCCTAGTAACTGCTCTAAGCTTCCTTACCGACTCTACTGCATTCCACTCGACCGCTTGGTTGGCCTCCTAGAAGACTCTCAGCTACCTGGTTTGCTTTTGAATTCATTTTAACTGCTCACTGTCTTGTCATCCTGTCAGTTGTGATTATGTAAAAAGCACTCCAAATATCATTGAAGATCTTTAGTATGATATATCTTCCCCTTGTTATAACATATATCCTTTCCAATTAAGATTTCCAAAAACTGTCAGAAATAGGGTACAACAATGGTGAATGCGATGTTAATTCGTGTTTATGGTAATAAATGTGATTTCTTGGCCGTGTAAAAACTGTTAGTGCATTGATTTAAGCACCATATTTATCAGTCACGTGAGTCCTTGTGTCATTTAATCGATTAAGCCCTCGGAAGCTGAAGACCAAAGACACAAGTGAAGGTGGAACATCAATGAGCGAAGAACAGGTAAACATGGTGCCTTGATGACCTTAACCCTTGACCCAAAACAATCTAAACCTCTAGTTGATCATGAACCCAATGGGCAAACCATTCATTGATCATCATTTAAGCCATAAGAGACTAAATTGAGCATCCTTAAATCGGCTTTAGAGGTCACGTATTGCTGAGAAAACAAAATATTTTCAGCGAACTTCGGTCCCACCAAATCCACTGTCAGTTCGACTAAAAATGGCTAAAACAGGACGACGTGCTAGGGAAAAATTTTGAATAATTCAACTGCAACCAAGTGCCACCTCTGGTCTCACCGAATACTACTTTGATGCAACCAAAAACCACCTTTGATGCAACCAAAAGTACCCAAAACTGTCCAGCGGCTTTCCTATTTAATTCGGTTCAACCGAACTTCAAAATCGGTGTGACTGGACATAACTCGATGTGACCGAACCTCCACTCATTGCGACTGAAGACTAGCCATTATAGATCTATTTGAGCTTTTTTCTTATAAATATAGCAACCGGATCTTTGTGGAAATGGTGAATTTTGGCATTTTAGGAACCCTAGTGTATCCCAAGCTCTACCAAACCTTATAAGATATATCTCAATGAGATTCATACTCTCTTCTTAGTGATTCTTCACTCTAATAAGCATTCCAATCTCATCTATAAGAAGATCATGATCTCAAACCTTCTTTAGAGTTTAGATACCATTCTTATTTACAAATCTCCTAGTTTCTATCAACCTCTAAAGTGTCCATCAAGTAGAATCTCCTATGATTCAACTTTCCATTAGTTGTAGGAGAGTCTACCTACCTCTCATTACCTTAGTCACCTCAAAGGAGTATTTGCAAGGCCCGTATCCTAGTCCGTACCATTCCGTGGACTCTCGCAATCCTCCCCGTCAAATTTCGACGACCCGTGACACACAGATAGCATTTGCGCATGACGTTAAGTCGCATCCCGTATCTCTGAGTCGACACGACCCGAGACTTGTACCCTAGCGACCGCATCGTCGTCGCGGTTCCAACATCGCAACTCGCGCACCGATGCGATACTCAGGCTAGGAGTTGTGGGCCCATGTATATTCCGAAGAAACACCATGCGTTATGAATTTCGAGAGAATCTCTACCACGTTTCACATCAATCAATCAAGTACACATCTCATCACAAGTCAAGTACTAACCCATCCCTTTCTTACCAACAAGGCATGGCAACCCATACCTCTTTAATCCAAAGTCAACCCTCTCTCTCTCCAGCCATCCCTTCCTTACACCCATCACCATCCCTCTCTCCCATCCTTCACTCCTCTCTCTCTCATTTCTCACTCCATCCCATGCAATCCAAGAGAGAGGAACATCCAAGCGTTTCAAGGGAGAAAGAGAAGCTAGGTGTGGCCCACTTCCTACCCCCCTCAATCCTCACCATCCAACCCTTCAATTCTCATCATCCTCCATCAAAGAGGAAGCTTAGGAGCTCGAGAGATCAAGGAGCTTAGAAGATCCAACGGTGGGTGTTCATAGTACTAGATGGTGATTTTGATTTAGGGCCCACATGATTTAGGACCCATATTGTTGTTTGTATTAATGCATGTGTTTGAGGGGCCTATAGTGGCAAAACCCCTCCATTGTTCATCTCTCTCTCTCTCTCTGATATGTGGCCCACCTAATGATACACGTATGATGATTCAAACCGTCCGATTGCGGGACCCACCTTGCTGCTTGTTTGGGCAGACCCCGTTTGAAGGAAAAACCATAAATATCAGTTGATCTTTTAGTGGGGTGGCCCACATGCGTGGACCCCACCTATCCACGCTATCCATCCCCAGATAGACCTAGATGGAGGGATATTATAAATACCAGTTTGCTATAGCTGGTGGGCCATATGCGTGGACCCACCAGATGTTAATCTAGACCGTCTGCCAACAATCATCCAGGGTCTGGACGATTCATATGTGTGCATATATATATGTGTGTGTGTGTGTGTGTGTGTGTGTGTGTGTATGTAATATAGCATATCTGTATAGCTGGTGGACTCCACGTGGGACCCACCAGATGTAGTGTTTTATCCCTCTAACCCACTGTCCAATGGATTGGACGGTGGATAACCCATCATGATGTATGTGTTTTTACATCCACATCATCCACTGTTTGGACGGTGGAAACTCGTTGCTGGCGTGTCTAATCCAGACTATCCAGATGAAGTGACGCCCACCCTAATGTATGTATTGTATACCAGCCGTCCATCTGGACATGCTGGAGGGGGGGGACGTGTGGGGTGGGACCCCATCGTAATGCGTGAGTTTTGTAACCACCCCATCCATTGGTACAAATGGTGGGTCCTAGCAGCTATGCTGCTATGTGGACGTCGGTAAGATCGGTGAATCTAATCTGAGGTATGTGTTATGTCCACACCATTCATCCATTCAGCAGACGTGTGGGGCCCACCCCACACGTGTTGCACGAGTGGGATGAGACCCACCTTAATGTATGTATCTTGTATTCACACTGGTGCTGCTTGTGGGGCCCACCTTATGACATGTGTTGTATCAGCACCATCCACCCATGGACGGTGTAATTTCACCTTGATGTATATTTCATCCTCACTGCCCATCTAGTAGCTGCTAGACATTGGACCCACCTGTCCACACCGTTGAGCCATCAGGCCCACCTATTGTACAGTGGGTTCCACCATGATGTATATTGTATCCACACCGTCCAGCAGCAGGCCTACACGCTGCTGGACAGTAGTGTGTTGACACCCACCATTAAAAACTTTCTAGGCCCATTGTATTGTTTGTGGGTGGCCCATATTTATCAGAGGCCCACCCTGTTGCATGTATTCTCTATCCATCTATCTTTGTGGACAATAGGGCTAGCTTGCGAGGCCCATCTTGATGTATATGATATACATGTGAGGCCCATTGGTGCGGCCCACTTGATGTATATGAGGCCCATTGTGATGTGTTAGAGGCCCATTGTTGTGGCCCATTGCCATGTATATAAGGCCCATGAGATGTGGCCCATTGTGATGTATATGCAGCTCGTATTTGAGGTTCATTGTGATTTATATGTGGCCCATATTTGAGGCTCATTGTGATGTATATGCGGCTCATATTTGAGGCCCATTGTGATGTATATGCAGCTCGTATATGAGGCCCATTATGATGTATTTGAGGCCCAAATATGAGGCCCATTATGATGTGTTTGAGGCCCATGGGTTGTGGCCCATTGTGATATGTATTAGGCCCATGTGATGCAACCCATTATGATGTATTTGCAGCCCATGTGATATGGCCCAATCGGATGTGTATTAGGCCCTTATGTGAGGCCATAGGCCTACGATCTGTTAGGCTCTATGTGGGCCACTCCTTGGGAGTAATGTTGGTTGAATGTCCACATTGATGGGCAATGATGGTTAAATGTCCATATTATAAGCTTCCCTTAGGCCTCGTTAGGCTCATTCTTGATATGAGTAGGACGTCTAGGCCCATCCTTGATATGAGGAGAGTACATCATCATCATATAACATGCTTGGTATAGTTTCATGATTCATGCCCATGCGCATTATATGTATGCTTGATATGAGGAGTCATTGATCATAGCACATGCCATTGTGCGGATTATTGTGGGACTCCCTTAGAGACGGAGTTACCCCACATGAGTGTGTGGTACACGCAGGTTTGATGCATGACTAGATGGTATGACTCATGCATCTCACATTTTGTGATATAACCACCGTATACCATAGTGATATCAGGTTCATAACCTCCATAGGCATATCGTGGATGGCCAGATGGGACACCGAAAATCTTTTTCTACATGGGGTGTCGTAGATGTCCCTGGGTGAAAGTCCCTAAACCCTCTTGGTACCAGAGGATGCCCCAACATCTAAACCGAGTAGATATATATGAGCGTATGAGGGCCGTATATCAGTAGGCCTTGCCTCTCATGTGTCATGGTCGGTTGGGAGGGGGTGTGGCTATACCCAATTGAGGGAGTAGCCAATGTTAGACTGAGTTTGACCAGCTCATAAATGGGTCTGCTATCGATGAGTTAGGCCCGATATTGACAGGCGGATAGTGAGGTCTCTTTCACTTACCCAGTTGTGTGCTTAGATAGGAGTAGCAAGCTAACGTAGAGTGCAATAGACCCCGGTGATGATCCTAAAGATGTATGGTACTGATATCTGGACTTATTGAGTAGGAGTTGCATACCCAGCATTTTACTCATTCATTCATTCATTCACTATCCACTCAGGCTGGTAGTGCGCAACTAATTGTTATGTGTACCTTCGCAATGGCCAGGATTTTGGTTGGGGCGTGCGACTAACCTGAGATCAGGAGTTTACCACATTGAGTCTGGCTATCCAAATTTAGGTATGGGACTAGTTTGGATAGAAGTCCCTTATGATGGACCCCACAGCCTGTGATACTACGTACTATCATCCCGACTTCACACTCCAGCTTGGTCATTTCATTCGCACCGCATATTGCATTACATCTGCGACATTTGACATTTTGGGTTGCTATGTTTCTGCATTTATATGGCCTAGATGAGGTTAACGGTATTCGTAAACTCGTCAAGATTTGCATATTGCATTGTATCCTCAGTATATAATATTTGGCTCACTATATCTTCGCATTGTATAGCTGATTTACATTGCTTCCTTAGTGTATAATATTAGCTTATTATATTTTTGCATCGCATAGCTTAGATAAGACTGATGGTATTTATGGACTTACTGGCATGTTTTCGCATTGTTCTGATATTACATACTTGGCACTTACCTTATGCACACACTTACACCACCTTTTAAGCTTTCTATAAACTTATGCACGACAGATGCATGCAGGTGGCGTTAGGTCGCAGCAGCGTTGAGCTTGGAGCTTGCAGCTGTCTTCTGAAGCTTTAATTTTTTATATATGTATTTCCCTTTCGACATTGCATTCAACCATTTATATTAGTGGATATGTGATGATGATGTTGCCTTTATGATTTGTATAAACTTGTGGTTATGCTTCTTATGAGATAAATGTATGTTGAAAAATCCTCCTTGTAAGATCCCAGGAACAGAATCTAGTGTATGGGTACTGGGAGCTGAGAATGGGGTACTACGGAGGTTGTCGGTGCCAGATTCAACGATAAAAAATTTTGTGAGCCCGGTTTTCGAGTTTGGGGCATGACAGTATTACATACAAGGTGTTTAATCTTAAAGATGAAGTCATGGCAAAACATCGACTCATGATCAAGGGAGTAAAGGGGAGCTGATTGAATCACAGGAGGGCATCGATCAAGCTACCCAAGATGGCACATCAATGGGCTTAATCCGACAAGTAAGGTTGTCAATTGTCGAGTCCGGGTACATTCCTTGTGCAGTATTGAATGTAAGAGTTTGAATTATCAAACTTAACTAGGTTCTTGTGTAGGACTTTAGTTTTTGTTTAGGACCTAAATCAAAGTCCTTATGTAGGCCACCGAACACGGATGTCTACATGTTAGTCTCTGAGGGAGCCTCCAGTGAGAGTAAATGTAGGTCATTAGATTAGGACGAAGGTTATTGGTTAGCCGATAGAAAATCAACTAAAGTCTCTTGCAAGAGCCTCCAGTGGTAGTGTAGCTAGGGTTATGTAGGCTTATAAAGGTTAAAGGAGAACCTAATTAAAAACCTCTAAGAGTAAAATCTGGTACACTCATGGGTTGAGTGCATCCATTGGGAGTGAAGTAGGAAAATCGAACCACTATACATGATTGTGTTTGGTATTGTATTTAAGCACTTGTTTAATTATACTTATGTAATGGATGTTTAATTATATGTATGCATGATTAGATGAATGTTATGAGTTGATAGGTAGCACATCCCACACACACATGTACATTATCATGTTTATATACTAGTTGCTTTATTGCCACATTTTTTATAGTCTATGTGATTAGACTCTCTATTAGCTTGGAAACCTTAAAGTTAATTATCTTATTTTGGTTTAATTTTTATATTAGTTTAAGTAGCCAATTGAATTTTATTAGGTAAAATTTTAATTGGTCCTAATCGCCCAAGACGGCACATCAACGGGCTCAGTCCGACAAGTAAGGTTGTCAATTGTCGAGTCCGGGTACACTCCTTCCTTATGCAGGATTGAATGTAAGAGTTTGAATTATCAAACTCGACTAGATTCTTATGTAGGACTTTAGTTTTTGTGTAGGACCTAAATCAAATCCTCGTGTAGGCCACTGGACACGGGTGTCTACATGTTAGTCTCCAAGGGAGACTCCAGCGAGAGTAAATGTAGGTCATTGGATTAAGACAAAGGTTGTTGGTTAGCCGATAGAAAATCAACTAAAGTCTCTTGCAGGAGCCTCTAGTGGTAGTGTACGTTAAGGTCCTTATGTAGGGTTATAAAGGTTAAAGGTGAACCTAATTTAAAACCTCTGAGAGTAAAATCTGGTACACTCATGGGTTGAGTGCATCTGTTGGGAGTGGAGTAGGGAAATCGAACCACTATACATGCTTGTGTTTGGTATTATATTTGAGCACTTGTTTAATTATACTTATATGATGGATGTTTAATTATATGTATGCATGATTAGATGAATGTTATGAGTTGATAGGTAGCACATCCCACACACACATGTACATTATCATGTTTATATACTAGTTGCTTTATTGCTACATTTTTTATAGTCTATGTGATTGGACTCTCTATTAGCTTGGAAACCTTAAAGTTAATTACCTTACTTCAGTTTAATTTTCATATTAGTTTAAGTAGCCAATTAGATTTAATTGGCTAAACTTTTAATTGGTCCTAATCGCCAAGATGGCACATCAACGGGCTCAATCAGACAAGTAAGGTTGTCAATTGTCGAGTCCGGGTACACTCCTTCCTTGTGCATGATTGAATGTAAGAGTTTGAATTGTTAAGCTCGACTAGGTTCTTGTGTAGGACTTTAGTTTTTATGTAGGACCTAAATCAAAGTCCTTGTGTAGGCCACCGGACACAGGTGTCTACATGTTAGTCTCCGAGGGAGCCTCTGACAAGAGTAAATGTAGGTCATTGGATTAGAACAAAGGTTGTTGGTTAGCTGATAAAAAATCAACTAAAGTCTCTTGAAGGAGCCTCCAGTGGTAGTGTACGCTAAAGTCCTTATGTAGGGTTATAAAGGTTAAAGGAGAACCTAATTAAAAATCTCTAAGAGTAAAATCTGGTACACTTATGGGTTGAGTGCATCCGTTAGGAGTAGAGTAGGGAAATCGAACCACTATACATGATTGTGTTTGGTATTGTATTTGAACACTTGTTTAATTATACTTATGTGATGGATGTTTAATTATATGTATGTATGATTAGATGAATGTTATGAGTTGATAGGTAGCACATCCCACACACACATGTACATTATCATGTTTATATACTAGTTGCTTTATTGCCACATTTTTTATAGTCTATGTGATTGGACTCTCTATTAGCTTGGAAACCTTAAAGTTAATTACCTTATTTTGGTTTAATTTTTATATTAGTTTAAGTAGCCAATTGGATTTTATTAGGTAAAATTTTAATTTGTCCTAATCGCCCAAGACGGCACATCAACGGGCTCAGTCTGACAAGTAAGGTTGTCAATTGTCGAGTCTGGGTACACTCTTTCCTTATGCAGGATTGAATGTAAGAGTTTGAATTGTCAAACTCGACTAGGTTCTTATGTAAGAGTTTAGTTTTTGTATAGGACCTAAATCAAATCCTCGTGTAGGCCACTGGACACGGGTGTCTACATGTTAGTCTCCGAGGGAGACTCCAGCGAGAGTAAATGTAGGTCATTAGATTAAGACGAAGGTTATTAGTTAGCCGATAGAAAATCAACTAAAGTCTCTTACAGGAGCCTCCAGTGGTAGTGTACGCTAAGGTCCTTATGTAGGGTTATAAAGGTTAAAGGTGAACCTAATTTAAAACCTCTAAGAGTAAAATCTGGTACACTCATGGGTTGAGTGCATCTGTTAGGAGTGGAGTAGGGAAATCGAACCACTATACATGCTTGTGTTTGGTATTATATTTGAGCACTTGTTTAATTATACTTATGTGATGGATGTTTAATTATATGTATGCATGATTAGATGAATGTTATGAGTTGATAGGTAGCACATCCCACACACACATGTACATTATCATGTTTATATACTAGTTGCTTTATTACTACATTTTTTATAGTTTATGTGATTGGACTCTCTATTAGCTTGGAAACCTTAAAGTTAATTACCTTACTTCAGTTTAATTTTCATATTAGTTTAAGTAGCCAATTGGATTTAATTGGCTAAAATTTTAATTGGTCCTAATCGCCAAGACGGCACATCAATGGGCTCAATCCGACAAGTAAGGTTGTCAATTGTTGAGTCCGGGTACACTCCTTCCTTGTGCATGATTGAATGTAAGAGTTTGAATTGTTAAGCTCGACTAAGTTCTTGTGTAGGACTTTAGTTTTTATGTAGGACCTAAATCAAAGTCCTTGTGTAGGCCACCGGACACGGGTGTTTACATGTTAGTCTCCGAGGGAGCCTCTGGCGAGAGTAAATGTAGGTCATTGGATTAGGATGAAGGTTGTTAGTTAGCTGATAGAAAATTAACTAAAGTCTCTTGCAAGAGCCTCCAGTGGTAGTGTACGCTAAAGTCCTTATGTAGGGTTATAAAGGTTAAAGGTAAACCTAATTTAAAACCTCTAAGAGTAAAATCTGGTACACTCATGGGTTGAGTGCATCCGTTAGGAGTGAAGTAGGGAAATCGAACCACTATACATGCTTGTGTTTGGTATTGTATATAAGCACTTGTTTAATTATACTTATGTGATGGATGTTTAATTATATGTATGCATGATTAGATGAATGTTATGAGTTGATAAGTAGCACATCCCAGACACACATGTACATTATCATGTTTATATACTATTTGCTTTATTGCTACATTTTTTATAGTCTGTGTGATTGGACTCTCTATTAGCTTGGAAACCTTAAAGTTAATTACCTTACTTCAGTTTAATTTTCATATTAGTTTAAGTAGCCAATTGGATTTAATTGGCTAAAATTTTAATTAGTCCTAATCCCCCCCCCCCCCCTTTTTGGGACATAACCATCATATCATTCCTTAGCTTCACCAAGCTTTCGCATGTAGTTATGGTATCCTATTCTACAAAATTTCAAAAACATCAATTTATTCCACGTAATTTCAAAAACATCAATTTTGGCCATCTTGGTCGAACTCGACCATCTTGATCGGAAAACATCAAAGTTGGCCGACTTGGCTGAAAATGGTAAATTTTGCCATTTTGGTCGAATTTGGCCGTTTTGGTCGAAAAATGACATATTTGGTTGTCTTAGTCGAATTCGACCATCTTGATGAAGAAACAGCAAATTTGATCATCTTGGTCGAACTCGGCCGTCTTGGTAAAAAAAAATTGACAAATTCGACTGTCCTAGTCAACTTCGGTCATCTTCATAGAAAAATGACAAATTCGACCGTGACAATGAAGACCGTCAACCAATCCATTTTGAATGGGGCTTATGGTTGATCGAGGTAGTAATATGGTTGAGGACTTGGCTTGTTACTTTCTGTACCATTTGAATAATTTGGTCATGATTCAAATGGCGTGATTCGTCCATTAGAGGTGGTTCATTGCTTACATGATTTTTTCTTCCTTGATACATTAAATTTCTAAGGAAGGGTTGGCTCCAAGTATATCCTGGTTTTCCTCTTCGGGGATAAAATTCCTGACTCTCACTCTGGTCGCCTGAACTCAGCGTATAACTAAGCATTCTGTCCATCCTGAAGTAGAACAGAAGGTGTGCTCCACTGTAAGGGAGGTATCGATGGTGGCAGAACCATGTTACTAACAGGACTTCCTTTGGCGTTATACTACATCGCCATAAGTGCTCTTCCAGTAACGGTGGCTATCAATTGATGCATGGCCTTAGTCTGGTTAGCCATCCATCTATTAATATTCTCAGTTTGAACACAGAATTGCTAGACTTGAGTGTGTACAAACTATCCCTGAGCTCTCTATAATTCCTGGACATTTTGGATACTCATTTGAACATCCCAAAGTATGACCATTATCTCTTTAAGAGATGTGGTCTAGGAGGTTATGCGCCCTCTAAGTCCACTAGACTGAGTGTCAGACTGTTGTTTAGATTCAATGATTCGTGGGTTGCTTGAACCAACACGTCCCTTGGCCGGAGGTGGTATGGTTGGTATCGAGGGTTCAACCCCAACAATTTGACTACTTCTATTTGTATTTCTGATCAATCGATTAGCAATGTCATATCGATAAGTATACTAGAGAGTGTCCCACTGTAATATGTTGTCCATTTTTTCGATTTTAATTTCGATCACATGATTTTTGTAGGCGTGCTAGAATTAATTATGCGGCTCAATTCAAACCGAACAACTAGACCCCAAGCACCATAATAGTTAGATATGTCAAAAATCAACCATATATGATCGAGATCGAATAAGATTGGTCTGTTATTCAGCCACTTGCACAATGTTGCTTAAGATGATCAGGTGATTATCAGAGGGTAGGGTTTATCCTCTGAAAATGGGTAACACCTCTACCTTCCATATCAAAGGACGTTCGTTTTTTATTATAGATAAAACAAAAGGGAAATTCTTATATCAGCTACGGAGAACAACTATAGAGTACCTTTCTGAATGATGAACTTTGTTTGATACTCGAACTGAATCCAGCGTAAGAATGTAGACTCAAATTACAACGAAAGTTAACAACTACCCAGTCACTACTGCTTATTACACTAAGGAATGTAAATGATAGATAATACTAATTACACTAAGGAATGTAAGTGACAGATAATGCTAAGGAGCATAAGATAATTGAAAGATAGATTTGATTTGGTTTAGTTGGTATGAGACCATTTTTTCTACTGACTTCATTCATTATTTATAGCATTAAATCAATCATCTAAATGCTTCCCACATTCTAATGGTTATTATAACCATTTCAACACTACATGACCTTCTGAAAACTTCCTTCTAAACTTGCCACCTGTTCCAGTAACTGCTCCAAGCTTCCTTATTAACTCGACCACGTTTTACTCGGCTACTCTTGCTTTGTGGATGACTTGGCACCACTCGATAGACACCAGCTATATACCTATAAAATCCTCTTCAGGTATCTTCATAGATCTCAAATATACCACACAACTCTCATAAAATCACATGTCCCTCTCTAATTGGCTCTCATATGAATGGATAAAAATAGGGTAGAACAATAGTAGTCGAAAAGCCTTTCTAGATTCTTCCCTTTTATAAATCTTTTTTTAGTACTTTTCTTCTTGACTGTTCTTCTCTCGACCAAGCCTATTTTTTGTCGTTAATCGATCATCGACCACACATCGGCTGCATCTCTTTTGTCGGTCACTTGCATGCTCTCCACTCGATTGCTCTTCGCATCTTTTCATCTTTACCACTCAACCAAGCTTCTTGGCCGCATTCTATTTCCTAGCTTGCCTCAGCCACTTGATCTTTTTCTGGGTGCCTATTGGCCTCTCTTTCTACTTTCGTATGGCTATCGACTGTTTACTTCATTTTTTCGACTAAGGTTTTGTCTTAGTTGCCCCCTCGGTAACTTCCTAGATGACTCTCGGTTGCTTAGTTTTCTTTTGAATTTATTTCAACTGTTTCGTATCTTGTCATCCTATCAACTGTGATTCCATAAAAAGCACTCCAAGCATCCTTGAAGATCTTTAACATGCCATATTTTTTCTTGCTATAACACGCATCCTTTCCAATTGGGTTTCTCAAGAATGATCAGAAATATGGTACAATATGCTACAAACATTTTATATCAAGTTGATATTTGTACGTTTTGTATTTAGCTGATCTTTGTATTTTCATTCATCTCAGTCTGTTTAACCTTATCAATGGGTTGAATGGCAAATAAACATTAGGAATTTGCATACGGTGGGATATGGAAGGTTTTTAATGGTGGGCAAACAATCACCACTTTTTCCTGTGACGTGGTGCACCTGAGATTTGGACCCATGACCACATCCTAAAATGGGTTGGAAAAATAGATCGACAGCATGGACATACAACATATCATCGATGTGGCCCCACAGTAAGGGTAACACGGGCACAGATTGGGTAATACACCCACTAGAATCTAGCTAGAGATAGATAGTTTTGTCAGGAGCTCTGTGAGGCCCACCATGATATATATGTTTTATCCATGTCGTCCATCCATTTTGACATATCATTTTAGGTCATGAGCTAAAAAAGGAGGAAGATTGAAGACCCTAGTGGACCACACCATAAGAAATAATGGGGATTGAATTCTTACAGTTGAAAACTTCTTAGGGGAACAAAAATTTTGTATCAAGCTAATATATATGTTCCCCTTCATATAGGTCTATGTGACATTATGAACATGTAGGATGGCAAATAAACATCACAGTGGGCCTTAGGAAGGATTCAGTGGTAGGAATTCAATCCCCACCCTGTGGAGTGGTCCACTTGAGCCTACAATCTACATCCTTTTTAGGCTCATAGTCTAAAATGATCTTTAAAAATGGGTGGACGGCATGGATAAAACATATACATCATGGTAGGCCTCACAGATCCCTTGACAAAATCATTCATCTCTAGCTAGTCCTAGTGTAGGTAGTACCCAATCCGTGCCTGAGTAATACCTAATCCGTGTTGCCTCTCAGTTTTAAAATTGGATCACGTGTGATATGCACGAGCGTGCCAGAACCAACTATCCAGTTCGATTCCAACTAAACAACTTTGGCCCCAAGTGCCAAGATAGGCAAATACAACAAAACCAACCATATATGACCGAGATCTAAGGAGACCGATCGCTTATTCAGCCACTTACAAGATGTTGTTTTAAATGATCAGGTGATTATCAGAGGGTGGGTTTCATCCTCCGAAGATGGGTTGCACCTTGCCCTCTATATTAAAGGACTTTCAAATACAAAAGCTAACAAAAAGTAAACACTTATAGTCGACCACAAGGGGTAACTGCAAAGCACCTTTCCAAGAGAACTGCTTGTATTACAATGGAAGTCGCCTAACATAAGAGCATAGAGTTGTATTACTATTACTCCTAATGTTAGAATAGGCTATTGGTTATGCTTAGAACTTAAACGATATATTATGCTTAAGGAACATAAAGGATACTTGATATATTTGATTTTTTTTTAATTGGGTTAGTATGAGACATTTTGCTTCGTTGAACTCCTTCGTTATTTATAAATTTCCTTGAGATAGCAATCTAGATGCTTCTTCCCATGGTTATAGCAACCACTTAATCACTACTCTGGCCTTCCATACTCTTCTTAAACACTTGTCCTGGTAACCGCTTCAACACTGCTTTTCTCTCAACCATGTCCTGCTTTCGAGCTTTTCAGTCATGCTCTGTCTATAGATGACATATAATACCCAACCAATGCCAACTATTATTTCTGCTACATGCGCTTGAAGTATCTTCGAAGATCCTAAGCGTGCTCTACACTTCTCATATAATAACACGTGTCCCTTCCTAATTGGCTTTCCCATGAATGGTCACAAATAGGGTACAACATTGCCTCCCACGTCACTTCACCTTTGGACAAAAAGGTGAAAGTGACGATAGCCTGTTGTTTAATGCAATAAATGTGACCAGTCTTTCTTCCACGTGTCAACTCCCTATTGATTCTTCTCATCCAAGATGAAAATGAAGTGATGGTTTTGCTCTTTTCCATGATTGTCATCATTTTACATAACAAACATTGAATCATACGAGGAGTCATAATTATCCTCACGTTCCTAACCGATATATATGCCATTATGAATTGATTTTGATTTTTCCTACAACTATTACTCCTTACGGCTCTTCTTCTTCCCAAATTCTTCACAATATAAGCTTGTTATAGTTGCTGCCATGGCTCCCTCTTCATCTTCTGCCCTTACAACCTTCCATCAGGAAGACATCATCACAGAGCTAAATGCTCTTTCCTCTGGAATTATAAATTATATCGTCTTCGATGTTTCCATTGACTAGAACCGGACATTCCTTTCACTTAGACTAGATTCCATCCCAAAATCACTTGCGAAGAAATCCCCACAGTGGATCATATTAGTGCACTGATTTATGCACCCTTTTTGTTAATCACGTAAGTCCTTATGTCATATAGTCAGTTGAGCCCTTGGAATCTGAAGACCGAAGATATAAGTGAATGTGGAGCATCAAGGAGCAAATAATAGGTAAAACGTGGTGCCTTGTTGACCCTAACCCTTAACCCAAAATAGCCTAAACCTCTAAATGATCTTAAACTCAGTAGGTAAAAATCTTATTGATCATCCCTTAAGCCATAGGAGCCTAAATTAACCATCCTTAGATTTGCTTTATAGGTCCCATGTTGTTGAGAAAACTATATAAATTCAACAACCTTTGATCCCACAAAACCCACATTCAGTCCAACTGAAACGGCTAAAACAGGACAATGTGCTAGGGAAAAATTTTGGTTAATTCAGCTACAACCGAATGCCACCTTCATTCTCATTGAAGACCTCTTTTAGTGCGACTGATGACCACCTTCGGTGCGACCGAAAGTGCATAGATCTGTCCAGTGACTTTCCTTTCTAATTCGGTTCGACTGAACTTTAAAATTGGTACAACCGAACCTCTACTTAATGTAATTGAAGACTAATTGTTATAGATATTTTGGAGCTTTTTCTTAAAAATCTATTAACTGGATCTTTGTGGAGATGATGGATTTTGACATATTAGGAACCCTAGTGCATCCTAAGCTCTACTAAACCTCCTAAGCTCTATCCCAATGAGATTCATGCTCTCTTCTTAGTGATTATTCACTCTAATGATCATTCCAAACTTTTCTACAAGAATATCATAATCTCAAGCCCTCTACAGAGTTTAGAAACCATTTCTCTTAGCAAAATCAAATGTCTATCAACCTCTAGAGTGACCATCAAGTAGATTTCCCTAGCCTTTACAACTTTTGTTTAATTGTAAGAGATTCTACCCAACCTCCCATCACCTTGGTGACCGCATCGAAGCATCATGTGTAAGGTGTTTGATCTTGGAGGCACGAGAGAGCATTGATCAAGCAATTCAAGAAGGAACTACAAAAGGGGCTTAATCCAATCAGTAATTTGTCATGTGTAAGAGTCTATATATACTCATTCCATGTATAGGATCAAGTATAAGAGTTTGAATTGACAAACTTGACTAGGTTCTTGTGTAGTACATTGGCTCTTATGTAGGGCCTAAATCAAAGTCCTTATGTAGGCCACCGGACATGAGTTCGTACGTGTTAAGTCCTTGGATTAGGCTTGAAGTTGTTGTTTAGTCTATAAAAAACCAACTAAACTATGCTACAGGAGCCTCCGACAAGAGCGTACATCAGTAGGTTCTTGTGTAGTACCGAAGTTCACGGCGTGCCTATAGAAAATCATGTAAAGTCTCTTGCAAGAGTCGGTACTTGTATATGATTATAAAGGTTAGATGTGAACCTGATTTAAAACCTCTAATAGTGAAATCTGATACACTCATCAATTGAGTGCATCCGTCGGAAGTGGAGTAAGGAAACCGAACCACTAGACATGCTTGTGTTTGAGATTTTTATTTGAGTACTTGCTTAATTATACTTATGTGATGAGTGTTTAATTATACGTATGCATGGTTAGACGAATGCTAGGTGTTGATAGTTAGCACATACCACACACAAATGTACACTATCATATTTATAGACTAGTTGCTCAATTGCTACATCCGTTGTAGTCTATGTGATTGGACCCTATAATGACTTAAAAGGCTTAGAGTTGATTACCTTGCTTAGTGTAATTTGCATATTAGTTTAAGTAGGTAATTTTGTTTTAAAATGCATAATTTTATTTAGTCCTAATAACCCCCCTCTAGGAAATAGTCATCATTCCTTTAGCTCTGCCAAGCTTCCGTACAATTTCATGGTATTCTATTCTATGCAATTTCAGATCAGTTTTTCCCTAGCTGTCTAGGTGAAAGGTTACTATTTCGATTTGATTTTCCTAATCCTATAAACACCTTCAAATCTCCACGATCCTAGACGAAACCAATGAAAGGGTGGACAAAATGGTATGACCAGGTACTTCAACAATATGATGATACATGGAGACAAGCCGGCATCTATGATTGTATCAGACTCTCTCTCTTTGAATTTCCAACACATGCCAATCTACTAACCACAACTTTGAATTTTTGGAGTTGATCGACCAACACCTTCAACTTCGGGTGTGGTCTTATGAGCCCTACGGTCATGGATGTTTATGCTTTCACCCATCTTCTTCCTTTTGGTAAAGCAGTTTATCCAAGCTTTGCCCAAAATGATGATTACTACTTTATCTTTCTAGACAGGAATGGAAGAGCATATTCTAACTTCTCAGTCAATGTAAGAAGAGCACTAAAATCATTGGTAAGAAACATACAACGTCTTTATTAATATGGATCTGTCATTATCTACTCTATGTGAATGCCTAGCATGTTACAAAAGAATATGTTCATCTCGTTGAGGTGCTAGCTCAAGGACAACAACTAGCTCTTGCTCCATTCATGCTTAGCCATTTATATCGCAGCATGAATAAAACAACCACCATAGTTTTCACCACAGCGAAGGACCTTTATGGCTTCTCTTAATGTGGCTTTGTGAATATTTCCACTCCTTCACATACAATCATTCTTCTTCTAGTCTTCATTCTTCCTTTGGTTAATGTAATATCTTCTATCCCCTAATCATTCATACATTTGCAGAATATATGAACCTCTTCTTCTCACTTCGCTCTGGTGTGTCCAACCGTTCTTTCTATCTATTCTAAAATAAAGAACTTGACCCATCTTAATTCATTGAAATGGACTTTAAAATGGACGATCTTGACACAATCGAGTACAAACATAAGGCCTGGGAAAGCTATCTTATTTACAAAGATCTCCCCTATGGTGGCACCTTGGAAACCAGTATCAACACTAAGGTAGCGGTCGAACAATATTGTCCCAACATTTTTGCTCGCTAATTTGGTTTAGCTCAATGCATTCCTTACCCATCCATTCATAAAACTTCCAACCAACCTTCTCATGAATGCACAATTGTGGAATCGATTGGCATTTATCACTCTCACAACAACTTTTAGTCGCTACTCTTGAGTTGTTAGTCATTCAAAGTTGTCCACGTCAAATGATCACTTTCTATGATTGGTGACAAAACTCTTACAATAAATTGGTGACCAAGCCCACTGAACTCATCATTGCTCAGCTTTACTCTTTGGAGATGGAAAAAGCTAAACTTGGGATTGAGAAAAAGAGACCAATGATCGAGAAGGCTATAAGAAAGATCGCATCGAAACCAGTTGCGTCTCCAAGCTAAAAAATAACACAAACTCATACAATAGCAACGATGCCAACCACCTCTCCATCAACAACAATAAGAATGGTGGTTAATCCAACATCACCCCAGTGCAAGCGCCAAAGAGTTGTTTTTAGCCCTTCTTAACCTGCTTAACTAATTCAACTTGCTCCAGTTTCTACGGCTCCTCAAGTCGTAAGGAAGATCTCAAACCTTAGACATTTTTCAGGTCCCATTCCTACTGCTCCTATAGTTCCTACCATTCCAACTATGCTAATAAGTTCCTCCTTGACATTTAGGACTAGCTCAACTAGGAGGAAATTTTCAAGTATTTCTCCTACAGCTAGTGTTGGTCAGGCCTTCAAAACATATTATAAAACTAAGTGCTAGCCAGGAGCATCTCCTTTGAAATATTCTTAAGAAATGGATCAAACTCATAAGAGGCATGAGGAAGCCATTTTCAATCGATCTTGGAATAAGTGAGAGAAAGATAAGAAAAGGTAAAATGATCCTAACCTTCTTCTTGATCGTTATCTCAAACCGTATGGACCTAATCCACCACCTTTTCCACTTTCTGCTCATCCTTTCGTTGTGGCTATTAATAATCCAAACAAAATTCAATCAAACCAATACTCCACCTTCATTCTTTGTTTTGATTTAGGTGGATATTTTCTTCATTTCTAGTCATTCTCTTTATATTCTTGGCCCCTTCTAAAATTTTCTCTTTTATAAAACAACAAGAGAGCTCATGGTTGTTAAAAACAAGTTGCTCTTACAGTAATCCCTCCTCTTTAACCATTTGAAGGAACAATTATGCAACTCCTATGGTGGAACTCGATGGCTCAAATTCTGAAGCAACTACAAGTGATGTGCCTCAGCATGAGGAAGACATCTATGGAGATATGGAAGCTACCTAATCATTGGAGCCTTCCCATGTATCTCCTCATTTTAAGGCTCCATCAGCCATACTCGACTAGGAAAATGATGAGTCACTTACGTTAACACCATAAGATATCTAACAAGATGCACCTTCTCATCCTACCCATGTATGGCCAGCCATTCTGTACCGCCCTTGGACCTTACTGAATAGCCTTTCATCGCAGCTGCTAGTCACATACTAGTCTTGGATGAAGAAGAAGAACCAACTTGGCCAGTTGATCTACCAAAAACTTCCCTTAACCTAGAGACAATCAGTAAGGTTCTTATGGTGGAGTCAACTGCCTTTATCATATCCAGAATCGCCACTTCTTCAGAGCCAATTTCTGTTCCCATGTCTTCACAGGCTGAAATAGCAATGGCACTTCCTCCAGCTCCTAAAAAAGTATTTCTCGTCAAAGTCATGCTTTCTCCCTCAGACAGGCTCTCAGCAGCGATATCATGGTGGTCGAGTCTTCTTTAACTTCCCTGGAACTTTAGCAATGTAAAGATGATTTACGAGCTCTTGTATGTTTAAGAATTATAAAAGTTATCTCCATAGGGTCGGTCAAGAACTTACGTTCCTTGTCCAGCATTATCAAATATTCTCTTTTTCAGACGAAAATATCTCGGCCAAAGTACCAGCACTTCATGAATTTTTAGACTTTGTACAAGAGTATAAGGAGATCAATGTCATAGTTGAGAGGATACAAGCTAAGCATTCGGCCACAAACCTTGAGGTTATAGAGGTTAGTGCTACCGAAGAAAGGCTTTCTACTTCATACATCAAGCTAAAAGAATCAGAAGTGGAAGAAGCTGATCTTTCCACTCAAATTGCGGCACTAGATGAGCAATTAATGTTATTAAAAAAACATCATGAAGAGGTCGAAAAGGTTTATGAGGATCAAGAGAGTGACATTAGCACCCCAATCAACTTTGTTGAAGTCAGAACATCATCAATCGGTCAAGCCAAACAAGTAGCTCTAAAGACTTAAGCGACTCTCACTAAGCAGATGGCCAGGCAAGTGAAAAAATTAAAGACGACTACTACCATTACTTCTTTTTATTTCTTTTTTTCTCAATTTATGTAACAAATTTGAGAAGTCAATGAAATTGCCTTGAACGCCACTTTGTCTTTCTATATTCTCTCGGTCATCCTTCTTTACCTACACTGAAGGGAGAGTAACCACCATAGTGACATGGTAGTAAAACCAGGAGTCGTGTGCCATTTTGTTTGCTGAAATAAATGCAATTGTGGTTGCATGTCCCAATTCCTCAGAAGGTGGTATGGTGCTTTGCTTGCCATTACTACACACCATCCACTCCATGATGCAATGAATGCGGAAACGATCCATACTCTAAGAGCTATATATAAATAGTATTGATCTTCCCTTTTCTCATGTTACAGCCAACATGTCTTCTGTAGCAGAGCCTTCTCCTCTTTCTCAGGCTAAGGCTTATCTGAAAGATATCCTCTCCGACTATCTTGCTTTCTATGGGGTCAATCTTCCCTTTTGTTTGACATAGACTTCTTCATTTGGAGCAACTCAGAGGCTACTTTGACTGATGCACCTTTAGGAGAAATCCTGAAAATCCTGAGGACACTTCTCTGCCTCAGGAACACCTACTTTGAGGCTAAATTTGAAATACAACACGCACTCTGCTTAGTGAAGCAAAAAGCCTCCATCTAAGAGGAATCTCGTGCCCTCCCTAAAAAATACGAGGAGGCCTGGAACGATCACCTTCGTTGGACTCGGCAACATCAATTCAATAAGATAGTGCTCTAAGCTCTCCAGACTCAACGTAAGAATTTGGAGGACGACATTAAGGAAATGGAGCGTCTTTATCGTCGGAGAGATCGCTCTAACCCACAAGCGGTCTTAGTTTTCATCGACTCCCAAAATGGTATTTTCCAATCTTGGTCAAAAGAGAGCAGTGCTCATAAGAGGGAGGCAGAGACCAATGCCATAGTCCTCAACCATCATGTGGGTGAAGTCATGCGCTTTCTCAAGCATGTTATAAATGAAGGAAAATCTTAGAAAGATAGGAAACATCAAGTGGAAGAGAGCAAGGCACGTGCATAGAGGCGTTAGAAGAAATCAAGGCAGCACACACTTGAAGTGTCAGCTTAGCTAGACCTCTATTTCCAGTTTCTTTTCTTGTATTTCTTCTCTCTCCTTTTTTAGTTTTAGTTAGCCAAGGGAAGTTATTTGTTTCCTTCATCCATATCAATAATATCTTTTCCTTTCTATGCTTTCTTTTCTTGACCATGTTAGATCTTGTCTACTTTTATGGTAAGGGCTTATTGTTATAAGAAAATACTTACTCGGCCTAGCCTCGCACTACTTCCCACATACTAGGATGATAGGCCTTCAAAAATAATCATTAATTAGAGCTTTTGTGACTTTTCCCTACATTTTAAAAAGGATATAAGATCCACCTCGAAGAGCTCGGATGATAGTGAATGGTCCATCCCATGTAGGCGAGCATTTATAAATAGAGGTGTACACGAACCGAGCTAGCTCGGTTAGCTCGCTCGACTCGACTAAAAAAAGCTTGATTCAATTCAATTCGAAGCTGAGTTTGAGTCAATCAAGCTAATTTTTTTAGCTCGAAAATGAGTTCGAGCTGGTGCCAACTCGACTTGACTCGGGTCGAACCCAGATCAAATCGAACTCAGATCGAACCAGTTCGGTGACTCAGTTACTTTGATATTGATGCTGCTTACCAAGTATTTGATGAAATGACTTAAAGAAATTTGGCTGGTGGCAAGGAAGGTATGTATATGAAACCAACACCCTTTTTTTCTTGATTTTTATGTTGCTTAGAAGGTGTTTAATAAAATACCTATAAAGATGCTATCTCAAATACAGTGAGATTTTGAAGGTGCAGTCCAGGTGTTTGTGAAAATGTTGTAATGGTGAACTAGACTTGAATTGGCCCGAGCTGTTGAGCGAACCAAGCCGAGCTAGCCAATCAGGCTTGAGGACCAAGTCGAGTCGAGTTTGGGCTGAGGTCAGCTAGTGGCCGAGACGAGTCGAGCTGAGGCCAACTCGACTCAGTTCAACTCGATGTGCACCCCTATTTATAAAGAGCAGCGTCCTTAGACCCCAAAGGTACCACCTTTCAAATCATATCTCCTTCTCTAAAAACTTTTCCTTTCACTCTTTTATTATATGCTTGAGCAACCATAGCCTTGTTGGCCATTATATAATCTAAAGATCATAATCCCATCTTGTCTAATTCCTCTATCTCGACTGTTGAGGGTCAAATATTGCATAGTATTCCTCATTTATATGTTGGTTTTATGAACATGATAATACTTAATGTTCTATTTTACTTATGTTTGTGTTGCAAGGTGAATTTAAGAGCTTGGATTGAAAAGGATACTAAAAGCATGGATTTAATGCTAAAGAATCACCAAGGCAAGGGATGGATCTTAAGAGACCAAGATTGAAGAATTTACATGCCAAAGATCCAAGAAAACTAAGTGAGGAATGAAGAGAATCAAAGATTTGAAGTGAAGAAAAGGAATCCTGAAATCATCCTAAAAAAGCATATTCTGAAACTCTGGGTCATTTTGTGAAATTGCACAGAGTGAAATCTATTTTGGAAAACTGCCTAGAGTGAAGTCCATTTTAGCAAACTGGTAAATTTGAAGTGGTTTCTAGAGTTTTCCAACTAGGTGCAAAAGTTAAAGTTTCACAACTATTAATAGGACTCCTTAGGATGTTCCTAGGCATCTTTTAAGGTTTAAGGAGTGGAGAAGTTGTCACCAAGAGTTTTTTTTCTTCTTCTTTACTTATTTTCATATTTTTCTTAAGAGACTTTCGTCCAATCATGTCTATGGTTGGCTAAACCTCTTAGTTAGGGCTAAGAGGTGAAGCTTGTGGCATAATGAGATGTTTCTATTGCTTTGATTCTTATTTATATTGAACTCCATGGATTCTAATTTGATAATTAAGGAATACTTTCAATTTTTAATGGTTTATTGTGACTCAAATTATAGTAGATCTGCAATAGCTTTGAGTATCTTCTTGTCCTGATTTGAGATTGTGAAATTAGTAAGTCCTATTGTTCACCATCATCCCTTGGGCATGGTAAGGTGATGGAATCCTTCCTAATCTTCACAATTCTCCTGCTTTAAGAATATAGGATTGGTAAATCCTGTTGTTTGCCATTGTCTCTTGGGCATTGTTTGGTGATGGAATCCCTACCAATTATCATAATTCTCCTTCATTGAGGATTAGGTCAATAAAAGTTCAAATTTGATTTTATTGATATATTTTCCAATTGGATAGGATAAGACTCCAATTCTAATTGTGTTACTTGAATCAAGCAAGAGGGCTCCCTGATCACTATAAGTGGATCCTTGGCACCCTAGTTCCCACCTTTAAATTCTTAGTTTTAATTACTCTATTCACTATTACTCTCTCAAATACTTCAGAATTAGTTTCACATCTTCTTCTAGTTCTACTTTTAACTAATTTCAGAAACATAAAAGTTTCAGTCCCTGTGGATTCGACCTCGGTCTTGCCAAGATTATTATAACATCACGACCCTACACTTGGGGTTGTGAACATCGACCAATATCGTCTCTGTAAACTTGGCCAGGGTTAAGCCAGCCAGATAAGGAACCCTTAAGGATCACACAATAATTTATAAAGGGACCACTACGACATGCCCATAAGTGAGTGCTAAAGGACTTACCTTAGTACTAGTCCGATGTGAATTCAGATAAGCTCACAAGGCTTCGAATAACTTAGTATGCCATTCACATGGATTATCTTTGACTATCTTCCTCAATATTTTTTATAACTTTATTACTAGCCCCAGGTTGGCCGTTGGCCTGTGCATAATAAGGTGTCAAATACAATATTTCGATCTTGTATTGTTCGGTCATCGCCTTCACCTCTTTTGATGAGAATGTTACACCTTAGTCCAAGGTAATGGACTCAAGAATTCAAAATTGATGAATAATATGACTCTCAATAAACTTATTAATCTTTCTATGGCTGACTCCATTCATGGGTTTTTCTTCTACCAACTTGGTAAAACAATCAGTGGCCACTATGATAAAACTATCAAATTTTAATGAAGGCGGGTGGATTTGACGTATTAAATTAATAGCCCACCCCCGGAAAGGCCAGGGCTTAACAAGAGAATGCAATTTAGTCACAGGCACATGTTACATCAGCCCATGTTTCTAACTTGCCTCACATCCCTTAGTATATTAAATACAATTAGCCATCATTTTTTACTAGAAATACCCGTGACATCTAAGCGTAAGTCTCATTTTTTTTCCAACTTTGTGTACTCCACATATTCCCTCATGTACTTCAGCCATGGCCAACATGGCCTCTTTTTGGCTTAAGCATCATAATAACACGTCATCAGCTTCCTTTGTATACAATTCATTGTCAATCATGACATAATTATTAGTTATTCTTCTAATATCATTGCTGGTTTTAGCCCAAGGACGTTGAAGATAACTCACAATCTGAGCTCTCCAATCATTTTCACTTATCTCGGCCTAAACAGATTTTCAAGTTTGATTCTCTCTGAAAAACTGATAGTAAAGACTTCTTTTGCACAACAGTCATTCTCTCACTAGATCCCTAGGAAATTTGGAGTCCTGCTGTTAGTTGTGTCATCTCATTGGCATCAACATTATGCTCTCAGGTAACATGCCTCAATTCGACCTCTTTGAATTTATCCATCGGTTAAGTTATTAAATCATAATATGGCAGTAGTGCAACACTAGTACACCTAAACAATCTAACCATTTGGTTTATTACCAACTATGAATCGTCAGTTATGTATATGTTCCTTGTACCTAACTCCATTAACATTTCCAAGCTGATCACCAAGGCTTCGTATTCGTCCTAATTATTGGTACACTCAAATTCTAATTAGAACAAAAATTCATGCCTCTTCCCATTCGGGGTGATTAAAATAATTATGGCACCGGATGATCTGTTAGTTCTTAAACCGTTAAAAATCAGTATTCAGGAGGAAGTTGACTTTTTATGTCTAATGGATGATCAACTAGAAAATTCGTTACGGCTTATTCTTTTACTACTTTTTGAGGCACATATTCGAGATCAAATTCAAATAAAATTAATATCCATTTACCAATTCGGCCATTCAAAATTGGCTGATTTAACATGTATTTTACTAAATCAATAACTGTAATTACATTAATTGATTTGGCCAATAAATAAAGTCTTAACTTAGTGGCCGCAAAATACAACAACAAGCACATTTTTTCTATTGTAGAATATCATCTTTTAGTATCAAGTAGCGTCCGATTGAGGTAGTAGACTGCATGCTCTTTTCTGTCATCATCGTCTTGCACCAGTAGGGCTCCAATTGACTTTATAAAAGCCGTGACATACAACTTGATCAGTCGACCTTTGACTAGCGGCATCAACACTAGTGGCTTCATCAAGTATTCCTTAATTTTGCCAAAAGCCAACTCAGATTGTTCTTCCCATCTAAACTCATCCTTGTTTCAACTTCACTAATGGAAAAAACATGTTAGTTTTTGCTGCACAATTATAAATGAATCTGCACATAAAGTTAACTTGACAGAGAAAATATTACAACTCTGTTTTGTTCTTTAACGGTTGATCATCTATAATTGCTCGTGCCTTATTTTGATCTATCTCGATCCATCACCGATGTATAAGAAATCCTAGAAAATTCCTGACCGAAACCCCAAAAGCACACTTAATTGGGTTCATTTTCAGCATGTCAACCCTCATTTGCACAAATGATTTACTCAAATGGGAAAAATGTTCTCCAATATTGTTTAACTTAACCACCACATCATCAATGTATACTTCCATGAAGTGACCAATAATATTATTAAAGATAGCAATAATCGCCCTTTGATTAGTAGCCCCTGCATTTTTTTAGCCCAAACGGCATAACCACCCAACAAAAAGTTTCCAAATGTCTAGAATATCTGAATGCCATTTTTGGCACATCATCAGGTGTCATACTTATTTAGTCATATCTTGAATGGTCATCCATAAATGAACCCATCTGATACCCAATTGCTCGATCAATCAGCTGATCGACCATTAGCATTGGATACTCATCTTTAGGAGTGGCTTGATTTAAGTTTCTAAAGTCAATACATACTTGAAGCTTACCATTTTTCTTGATGATTAGAACCACATTGGAGATCCACTTAGCATATTTAATGGTCTTAATGAAGCCTACCTTCAATAGTCGCTCGATATCCTCTTTTATTTTCTAGGTAACCTTTGCTGTCATCCACCTAAGCAGTTGTTTCTGCAGTCAATACCCTTCTTTTATTAGTAACCTGTGCTCAACTAGATTTTGGTCTAAATCGAGTATCTCATGATAATCCCACACAAAACAGTGCGCAAACTCTCTGAGTAAGTCAGTGAGTTCAGCCTAGACTTGTGGTTCTAACAAACCACTTATGAAAGTTGGCTTAGGATTTTACAATGTCCCTAAATTTAATTTGACCAAGAGATCCTAGACTTGGGCCTGAGAATCCTCTAGTTTTTCTAAAACCTTCTTTATATCTTTCAAATCTATGTCGTCTTCAGCCGCCTTATCAGCTGGTATTACAGTTTTAGCCAGGTTAACAAAACAACTATCACAATATTCTCTCAAGCTCTCCTCGAGCTTCTTTATTCTGGTCATGAACTTAGTCATCCTCCATCAACTGATGGTGCTCTTGTCATGGGACTTCTTCTATAATATAGTGAGGAACAACCCGACATGGTATTATAGCCTTTGACAGTTCATCATCTAGGCATATTACGGTAGCAATATCCCGCACTATGTTGTCTAGATGAATTACAATAGATATTTCAGTTGGCCGCCCATGTTTATTTCTCCCAATGAAAAGTATTGGCCTAACTTCATCTCACGTTAGATGTAGCCAAGAATGGTTTATTATCGACCAACACCAATTCCACCTTGTCTTATTTTTAAAAAATTATGAATTGGTGTAATGATGATGGGATACATGAGAATGAGTGTATCCAATTTCTCCCTATTAAGGTGTTGTAATTGTAAAAAGTGTCAACCACAAAGAAAGCAACCAATAATTTCTTAGTTCCAATTAGGTAAGATGTCATGTGTTTTCATTATTCGCCAGCAAAATTGCTGACTATGACTTCAGTTACAATTAGGTCAACCTCGGTCTTTCCTAATTTTGCCATCATACTGCCGAGAAGAATGTTCACAACTGTGCCATTGTCAATTAGGACTCTGATGACTAGACTGCTGTGCAGCATGCCAACAACGCAATGAACTAAGATCTAATCTCAAGTTCCACCCACAAACAATAAACAAGAAGAAATATAAACTAGAAAAAGAATCAAAGCATTCCAAACAAACCACAGGACAAGATATACGTGGAAAAACTCCAACAAGGGTAAAAAAACCATGGATGCAAACTTTCACTATAAAGAAAAATGAAAATTACAAGGCAATATACTAACCTCTCCTTTGGAAGTACATAGAAAACCATTTGCCTACACCGTAGAATTATTTCCCCATAGCCTAAAAAAGCCCTAGGGACACCTATTTATAGTTTAGGCAACTTCCCTTTCACACCCTTGCGAAAATCGACTCAAATTTCCGCAGTCTGCATCAAATTCGAAAACAAATCTGCGTAACCTCGACTAGTCGAGCAGACTGCATGATCGGTCGAACGGACCCCTCGACCAGTCGAGCATGGGCCACGACCGGTCGAGCACCTCAGAACCCAAAAATTGATACTCACTAGACTTTGAGTCGAGCCAATCCACGACTGGTCATGAGGGCTGCACGACTAGTCGAGCAGGGGCCACGACTGGTCGTGTGGCCCCTAAATGCGGATCCACATCTCAACAATCTCCCACTTGGAGACACATCGCCATAAACCTTCATCTTCTACATCCGGAGTGCACCACCACCCCATCTTCAAGCCTGAAGACCAATCAAAGCTAAATAAAGCTTGAGCTTCTCTCATGTGGCTGCATTAGTCAGCATATCCGCAGGATTCTCACTTATATGAATCTTCTCTAGAGCAATCGATCCATTTTTCAATAACGAACGTATGAGGTGATATTTGATGGCAATGTACTTGGTCCTTAAATAAAAGGCTGAATTCTTAGCCAAGTGTATTGCACTCTGACTGTCACAGTACAGCTTGCAATCTGCTTGCTTCTTACCCAACTCTTCCATAAAACCTTGCATCCACACTATCTCCTTGCACGCTTCTGTAGCCATAACATATTCTACTTCTGTTATACTGATAAATACTATCTTCTGTAACTGAGAGACCCAACTGACTGCAGCACTACCCAGAGAAAAAACATAACCTGTAGCACTACCCAGAGAAAAAACATATCTGCCAAATCTGAATCCATGTAGCCTTGTAAATTGATTTTCGATCTACCATAACACAGCCCTACATCCTTAGTACTTACCAGGTATCTAAGAATTTACTTCACAGCTTTCCAATGTTCCTTCCCGAGGTTGTTCATGAACTTGCTAACAACTCCCACTACTTAAGCAATGTCTGGTCTTGTGCTCACCATATCATACATGAGACTCCCTATAGCTGACGTATATGGGACTTTAGTCATGTAGTCTCATTCCTCCTGAGTCTTTACACTTTACTCCTTAGATAACTTGAAGTGGTTGGCTAATGGAGTGTTAACTAGCTTAGCACCTCCCGTATTGAATCGATCAAGTACCTTGGCTATATATTCTGCCTGTGACAAAACCAGTTTCTTATTTTCCCTGTCACTCTTTATCCTCATGCCCAGGATTTGTTTTGCTGCTCCTAAATCCTTCATGGCAAATTCTCTAAACAGTTGTCTTTTGAGATCTGAGATGTCCTTCATGCTTGAACCGGCCACAAGCATATCATCAACGTACAAAAGAAGGATAATGTTCAACATATCAAACTTCTTCAAATAGCAACAGTGGTCTGCATGACATCTCCTAAATCTGTTTCCTGACATGAAACTGTTGAACTTCTTGTACCACTGCCACAGGGCCTACTTCAGGCCATATAGACTCTTTTTCAGTCTACACACCTTGTTCTCCTTTCCTGGTGCCATGTATCCTGTCGGCTGATGCGTATATATTTCTTATTCAAGGTCCCCATGAAGAAAGGCTATCTTAACATCTAGCTACTCTAGATGTAAGTCTTCTGTGGTCACTATACTCAAGACCATACGAATTATAGACATTTTCACCACAGGTGAAAATATTTCAGTGAAATCGATACCTGCCTTTTGTTGAAACCCTTTTACAACTAATCTAGCCTTGTACCATTTCAAACCATCGTGCTCCTCCTTCAGTCTATAAACCCACTTGTTATGAAGAGCTTTCTTACCCTTGGGTAAAATGACTAGCTCCCATATAAGATTAAACTCAAGAGAGTCCATCTCATCATCTATGGCCTGCTCCCACTTAACCCGTGAATCCAACTGTAATGTCTCTTCAAAATGCCCTGGTTCACCATTATCTGTTAGCAGTAGATAATGTAAGGAGGGTGAGTATCAGACCGTGGGTCTCCTCTCTCGAGTAGACCTCCTCACAACCAGTGTAGGCGACTCTGCCTCATAATGCTCCTGTGCATGATCATCCTGTGGTGTTGTAACACCCGTGTCCGGTAACTCTTCCATCTCCATGAATTCCTTTTTCTCGGCTTTATTTTCCTGCACATTGTCCTTATGCATCACTTTTTTATTGAAGACTACGTCCTTGCTTCTAATAATTTTCCTATTTTCTGCATCTCAAAACCTGTAGCCAAAATCATGCTGCCCGTATCCTATAAACGTGCACCTCCTAGCCTCTGCATCCAGCTTGTTTCTATGCTCTGCATTAATATTAACATATGAAGTTCAACCGAACACTCTGAGATGTGCAAGGTTCACTCCTTTCCCAGTCCACGTTTCTTCTGCTAGCCCACCATCCAATGGTGTTGAGGGACTTCTATTGATGAGATATGCGGCAGTATTCATAGCATCTGTCCAAAAAGTCTTGGACAACCCTGCATGTAACCTCATGCTCCTGGTGCGCTCAAGGATGGTCCTGTTAATACGCTCAGCCACACCATTCTGCAGTGGTGTCCGTGGAATTGTTTTCTGATGTTTGATTCCATTTGCTGCACAATACTCCTCAAATCTCTTATCACAGTACTCTCCTTCATTATCAGATCTGAGACATTTTACTATTTTACATGTCTCGTTTTCTACCATAACTTTCTACTTCTTAAATACATCAAATGCATCAGATTTATGTTTTAAGAAATAAACCCACAGTTTTTTACTAGCATCATTAATAAAGGAAATAAAATAACGTGAGCCACCAAGAGATAATACCTGTGCCGGTCCCCACACATCAGTGTATACAAGCTCCAACAGAAGCATCTTTGGAGCGCGTCCCGTCTTCTTGAAGCTTACTCTCTTCTGCTTGTCATACACGCAGTCCTCGCAGAATTCCAAGTTAATAGACTTTAGCCCTGGTAGCTTCCCTTTTAAAAATAGCACTTTCATCCCTTTCACACTCATATGTCCCAACCTCTTATGCCATAACTACCCATTCACTCCAGTTGATGCGACTACGAGTGAACTATACGATCCTGAAGTCACGTACAAAGTACCTTCCTTCTTGCCTCGAGATATCACCAAGGCACCTTTTGTGATCTTCCAGGAATCACTGGTGAATGTCGTCACATAACTAGTATCGGCCAACTGCCCCACTGAGATCAAGTTACGTTTCAAACTTGGTACATGTCTGACATCCTTCAATTTCAAAGTCATTTCGTCTTTCTGATTTACATAAACGTCTCCCTTTTCAATAATACTACACGACTCATCATCACCTAGGTAGACTCTCCTGAAGTCACCTGATATATAATTATGCAGAACTTCCTTACATAAAGTAGCATGAAATGAAGCACCTGAGTCTATAACCCAAGACTCATTCCTCACATCAAGAGACAAGATCAACGCCTCTGTGTCACTCTCCTCAAATAGATTCACTGAATCCTTCCCGCCTTGAGAGTTTCCTTCTTATTTTTTAAGCACCCTGCAATCACCTTTCATGTTCCCCTTCTTGCCGCAATGCCAACACCCATCTTTGTCTTTCAGTTCCTTGGACTTCTTCCTCAACTTAGAATGCTCGTATTTATTACCTCCTTTATTCAACGATCTTCCTCTTCCTTCAACGTTTAGAGCATTCCCTGAATCCCCTGAAACTCCTGATGCCTTTCTTTTAGATTCTTCGCTGAGAATTAAACCAACCACATTATTAAATTTCAGCTTTATTGACAGTAAGGAATTGCTCACAATAATCACCAAACCATCCCAACTATCTGGCAGACTGGACAAGATCAATAATGCCCTGACCTTATCCTTAAAAATAATGCCAATAGATTCCAACTGGCTCGTGACTGTATTGAACTCGTTTAGATGTTCAGCCATGCTCCCACCATCTAACATCTTCATGTTGAATAGCTATTTCATAAGATGAACCTTATTGGACGCTGAGGGTTTTTCATACATGGTGGCTAGGGCTTCCATTAATTCTTTTGTGGTTTTCATCTTGGATATATTGAAGGCGACGCTCTTGGACAAAGAGAGTCGGATCGTTCCTAAAGCCTTTAGATCTAATAAAAATCATTCATCATTTGTCATCTTCTCTGGTTTCTTCTATTTTCCTCCTAGAGGAATATAGAGGTTCTTCTGATACAGATAATCCACCATTTGCATCTTCCAGAAGGCAAAGTCTAAACCATCAAACTTCTCAATTCTAGTCTTCCCTTCTTTTGTCATTGCTCCTAATAAAACTAAACAAATAGTTCTGATACCAGTTGTTGCGCAGTATGCCAACAATGCAATGAACTGAGATCCAATCTCAAGTTTCACCCACAAACGATAAACAAGAAGAAATATAAACTAGAAAAAGAATCAAAGCATTTCAAACAAACAACAAGACAAGATATACGTAGAAAAACCCCAACAAGGGTAAAAAAAACCACGGATACAAACTTCCACTATGAAGAAAAATGAAGATTACAAGGCATTATACTAACCTCTCCTTTGGAAGTACATAGAAAATCCTTTGCCCATACCTTAGAATTATTTTCCCATACCTTAGAAAAGCCCTAGGGACACCTATTTATAGTTTAGGCAACTTTCCTTTCACACCCTTACGAAAACCGACTCAAATTTTCACAGTCCGCATCAAATCTGGAAACGAATCTACATAACCTCGACTGGTCGAGCATGGGCCACGACCAGTCGAGCACCTTGGAACCCAAAAATTGATGCTCGCTGGACTTTGAGTCGAACCAGTCCACGACCAGTCATGGGGATTGCACGACCGGTCGAGCAGGGGCCACGACCGGTCGTGTGGTCCCCAGATGTGGCTCCACATCTCAACATAGACATCCCTCTAAATGGATGGATATATACAATGACTTTAGGTGTTAGGTCATGATAATGGCAAGTCGTTCTATAATCACTTCCTCGAAGGATAAACCTAGATCAATGGGGTGATGGTCAATACATTTCTGGTCTCCTCCTCTAAGTAGAAGGAACCATATTGTATCATCACTGGAGGACTCAACTCCTTCACATCTCCTACCATGTCGTTAAGATGAGATGGCTTGGCTTGAAAACTAGATGGAAGCATGAGTACCATGTTGCAGTCTACCATGAATTGTGGCAGTGATCGAAACCTTATTTCAAAATTTAGACATTGGCTCCTAGCCATTTCCAAATTATATTGCACTTTAACGCTCTTGAGAGCAAGTACAATAGTTAAGTAATTCGCCATTGAAGTTACCCCTACCTTTTCGGGACTAGGTGGTTTCTTCCAACAAATTTGTTGTAGCCAAAAGCTCCTCAATTAACAGGACATCATTTGAGAAACACTCATTGCTGAGATATTCGATTGAGTCCTCGAGATTTTTTGTATCTTTACCATTTTTTATATTAATTTGCTGGATTTCCACAATGAGATCATCCGAGGAAGGTTTCACGACCAAATTGACCGTGTTCACATCCAGCTTTTCATCCCTTGGCTGGGGAATCCTCAGCGTTTAGCATGGTTGCATGGCCATTTGTTGAGGCTCACCTTTTACATAGGTTAATTCAGTTCGCTTAGCAGCTTCTTGTCTTTTCTAACGTCGTTTCTAAGTGCAAGTCATCGCTTCAGGTGCGATTGGGAGTTTAAAATGACTTACCTCCTTCAGACCTCCTCCTGGGTATGGCGAGGTCTGACCATTCTTTGTTTCAGTGATGGAGCTAGCCGAGACAGGTTAAAGTGAGGTTGGTACATTCTCCTCCACCCATAGGGGTCCGATCCTTCAAACCTCTATGAAAACCAAGGTTTGATCTGACTGGCAAAACCAAGTTATAGCTTGGTCGGTCAGATCGCCCTTGTGCATCGACTGCATAGGTGTTGTTTGTGGTCAATGTGTGAGGTCACTCTCAGCCATACTTTTGCACTTGTGGCCGCTTGCCAAGACTTATAGTGTCTCTTGTCAAGTTGTCATGCCATAATCTGGTAATCATAAGGACCAAGGTCAACCTTCTGTTGCAATCGAGCCACCTTCTAAAGATTAATTGTGGCATGTTGATCTCCAAATTAGGTGGAAATAGATCAATGTCAATCAGCATTTCTTCCTTTTCCTTCTCAAGGAATTTCAGTAATCTCAGGTCGATGTTGTCCTAGATGATATTAATGAAAACCACAAAATTGCTAGTGAAGTAGGAATAAGTTCTATGCCACTTCCAGTACTCAGTCTTTTTTAATTCTTCGACTGTGGGTATTTTATGGTTAATGAGATTTTTAATGAATTTTCCATCCAACATGATATCAATGATTTCATCAGCCCAAGTAATATCGAACGTATATACTTTATGCGTTTTCTGTGTGGTCAGTGAAGTTGCTTTTGTTCTAACCAATGCTGAACACACAAATAGCTTTTTGTCCACTACCTCAGGCACAACCATCTCGTAATTAGGATCATAGTAGTATGTCTCAACCGATGAGTTCTTTTACATTGCTCCTTCCTAAAGAATCATAATATTGGGATACTTTTTTATCAAATCATATAAATCTACGAACTCCGTCCCAATGAACTTTATGCGGGGTTTATATTCCAAACCATCCTAGGCGAGTTGCACGAACTTAGCCTCGGTTATAACTACCTTACATTGGATTTTCGCTCTCTTGAATTGGGCAATATAGTTTTCAACCGACTCATCAAGCAACTATCAAAAACGCGCAATGTAGGCCATAGACATTTCCATGTCTTTGTGGAATAATTAGGCGTGGAATTTCTCCTTAATTTCTTGTCATGTTTGGATGGAGTTTGGCAAAAAATTAGAATACCAAGTGAAGGTCATTGCGGTTAAGAAATTGTTGAACAGTTATTACTTATGATAATCATTATTATCCAGTTCACCACATTGCATGGTCAATAAACTTATATGCTCTATGGCTGATTGACCAGTGTCACCAATTAAAAGCACAAAGTCTGGTCAATAATTCCTAGGTAATAAATCTGTCGACCAATCCATTCAGGATAAGGTTTGTGATATACTAGGATAGTAGTGCGGCCGAGAACTTAACCGGCCACTTCTTAGACCGATTACATAACTTGGTCATGATCCAAATGTTGAGGTTCAGCCATTGGTGGTGGATCTAGACCTATCAGGTATTGTAACCCATTGTAAGGCAGGTTCCTAGGTAAAGGATGCCCCCCAACCATTCCCTAATTTCTAACTTCATGAGTGAAGTTTCTAGCCTTCTGCTCAGGTGGCCTAAACTTGGCAGGTAAAGGCGCATTCCACATACCCTGTATTAAAGCATGATGTGCATTCCATTGTGGAGGAGGAATTGGAGGCATTGGTGCCAAGTTTCCAACAGAATTGACCTTAATATTTTGTTGAGATGCAGTCGGTGCCCTCTCGATAAGGATAGCCACCATACAGTTCAAGTTTTCGGTCTGGCTGACCATCCACCTATTGAAGGTGTCTGCCTAAATTCATGATTATTCTGCTTGAGCTTGACCTTGCTCTGCAATATGCCGAATCTCCATCTGCTATTGCGTAGCCCAACCGATATCACATTGAGAGGGTTAGTCCGAGATGAGGATGCCCCATCTTGGCTTGGAGAATTGGGCATTAGGTTTGATGGCAATCCCAAGAGTTCAGGTGTTGGTTGCACCTGTATCACCTCGAGTGGAGAAGGTGTCGTGGGCTCGTTAACCCTAGAAAAGTTACGGGTAACCCTTCGGCTCAAATCAGGTATCCCCCTAGTATGCTAAAAACTATTTCCTCTCGGTTTCAAAATTCGGTCACATGTGTTATGCACCAACATGCTAGAACCGACTATGTGGCTTAATTCTAACAAAACAACTTTGACCCCAAACACAAGATAGGTAGAAACGACAGAACCGACCATATATAACCAAGATCTGAGGAGACCGGTCACCTATTCAGCCACTTGGAGGATGTTGTTTTAAATAATCAGGCAATTATCAGAGGGTATAGTTCATCCTCCAAATATGGGTTACACCTTACATTCCATATGAAAGGACTTTCAGATATAAAAGCAAACAAAAAAAGAAACACTTACAGTCGACCACAATGAGTAATTGTAAATCACATTTCTGATAGAACTGTTTGTATATCAATGGAAGTCGTCCAGCATAGGAGCAAACACTTAGATGAAAGCTAAGGATTACAACTACTAGATTACTATTAGTCCTAATGTAAGATCTCACTGACTACTGGTTACAATAAGGAACACAAAGGATAGATTATACTAAAGAACATAAAGGATAATTGATGGGTTTGATTTGTTTTATTGGGTTGGCACAAGACATTTTACTTTATTGAACTGGACTATTTCATAATTTTTTTTAAGATAACAATCTAGATGCTTCTTCCATATGATTATAGAAACTGCTTCAGCACCACTCTAGCCTCTTGGACATCTGTCTTAATAACTGCTTTAACACCAATTTTCTCTCAACCACGTCCTACTTTTGAGTTTCTTGATCATGCTCCATCTATAAATGACGTGAACTAACCAACTGTTATTTATGCAATAAGCACTCAAAGCATATTTAAATATGCTAAACATGTTCTATACTTTTGGTGTAATGACGTATATACATTCCTAATTAGCTTCCCCAGAACAGTCACAAATAGGGTACAAGAATCCACTCCCGTACCTGTGAGGGTAGTACCCAATCCACGCCTGTGTTCTCCATCTAGGTACAGCCGATTGCTTGTGCCACTCTATGATTGGAAGCCACGTGCGCGGCCACATAAATGCCCTTGACAAATCCACTGTCCATCAATTTCTCAATATCCTGTCATTGGAAACTTTGCAGCAGCCACAGAATTTTTCTATTAGGATGATATTTGAGGCTACAGTTTATCTGAGTGGTAGGTTTGGATGGCATGTAAACATCATAGTTGGCTTCAAGAAGGTTTCAACAGTGGACGTCATCGTTCTCACTATTTCTTACGGTGTGGCCCACCTGAGTTTTTTATATTTTGCATTTCAATCCAATTTTTATCTTGAGAAACTGATGGACAGAGTAGATTTTGTCAGGGGCATCTCTGTGGGCCCGCATACCTTCCAACCACAGGAACTTCCTAGGTGTGGCAATCAGGTGGGTTGGGACTGGCCAGGGTAGGCCCATTCTGGAACTTAAGGCCCAAGACCTGAGCCCATAAAAATTAATTGAGCCCTTGCCCAACCATGCAAGCCCACCTCAACTCAAAATAAATAAATAAATAAAATAAAATAAAATAAAATCCTTATTTTCTATTTGAATGCTCCTAATTTATCTGTTGATTGAGCAACAAAACCAGCTATCTAGGCTAGAGAGGCATGGGTTGCCTGATGGAGGATTGGAATGGCATATTTGTAACATAACACGACTGGACTTGATACTCAGACAGGTTGAGTGGACTCAAAGGCTCAATTTGATTGGGCTCCATATTTAATAATTTAATTATAATAGTAGTAAAGACCTAAAATAGTTTTAATATAAAAAACTGCAACTTTGAACAAACAAAGAGTTTTTAGTTGGCTGGTGATGCTCTTAACCAGCTTGGTTGATGTTGTGAGCTCACATCACCACTTACAACCTTTTTTTTTTTAATTAAAATTTCTCTTGCCTTATTCGAGTGACTCAATTTGAGTCGTACAGAGTTGTGTCAACTCAACCAAGTAAGCCAGTCGAGTCAACGAGTCAATCTGAGTCTGAACCGAGTCAGACTACTCAGTGAGTTTTCACTATGACTCAGCTCAATTATTGTCAAGCTGACTTGACCGAGTCTCAAGTTGAGTCACCAAGTTTTACAACTATGATTTCTAGGATATCCTCTAACATATTTACACGAGGTTTGGATCAGACCAGGTTAGGCCAAAGCTGAATCAACCTCAAATGACTTTGAATGTTTTTTTTTTTTTTTTTTAAATTTAATTAAATTTCTCTTGACTCAAGCGAGTGACTCGATTCGAGTCATGCCGAGTTGTATTGACTCAACTGAGTAGGCAAGTCGACTCAACATATAATGTTGAGTCTGGATGAGTTAGATTCCTCAGCAAGTTTTACTATGACTCTACTCAATTTTTGTCGAGTTGAGTTGACTCGGACAAGTTTTGAATCAAGTCACCAGGTTTTACAACTATTATTTGAAATTGCGGTAGAACCGCTATTACTGAAGTATAAAGTATGTCCAAATGTCCTAGAGGGGGGTGAATAGGACTTCTCAAAAAATTATTTTCTAATAAGAACAAACAATGCCTAACTTTAAACGAAGGAGTAAGGCAAAGTAACTCTATGGCTTCCGAGCAAATAGAGGGTCCAAATCACATAGGCTTATACAAGATTTACATATGAAGATCAAGCATATTAAGGATAGTTTATGTGATAGTGTGTGGAATGTGATTTCTCTCAATACATATACAATAACAAAATCATGCATCACAATGATCATTTGATAGACATAAGCATTACATAGAACAATGTACACAAAGAAATCCCAAACATGGTCATATATGGTGCTTTGGCTACTTGCCTATTCCACTCCCGGCGGACGCACTCTCTCTTAGAGTATACCGGATTTCACTATCAATGGTTTTAAATCAAGTTAACCATGAACCTTCACAACCTACACAATGTTAACTAAGGGACCTACACAAAGTTCCCTTAAGTGCCTACACAAGGCGATGAGTGGACACAACTGGGAGCCTACATAAGGCAACCTAAGCCTACACAAGGCAACCTATACCTACACAAGGCAACTCGTCCTACACAAGGACAATGTATTCTCCCGTCAAAGGTCTACAAAGAGGTCTTGGCAAGTTTGTCACTCAAACTCTGAATCCCAATCCTACACAAGAAAAGGGCTTCAGACTCGACGGACTCTGTAAACTTACAAATAAGTAAGCCCCTTTCTCGTACAATGTGAAGATCTTCGATGATGATGAAGAGTTTTCAACTCCCTTAAACCGCAACCGCTTCTGATGCTTCAATCAATGCTATGAGGTTGTAAAGTTTAGGATTTTATTCTTTATTATTTAGATGATATGATTTAAATACATAGAGAAGGTTCCCATGAGTTATGCATTTAAGAGATCCAACACTAGGATTTACTTAAGATAAGGTCAGTTGGAAACTCAATGAATGTTAGAGTTCATAATTCAATCTAAGCGGTGAAAATGATGAGTTAATGTTTATGCCTAAATTGAATAATGAACTCTAATGGGAAGAAGAGAATGAGGAAGAGGGTATAATCTCTTTGAAGTAACTCTCTCAAACTCTCTTAGATTTTAACTCAAATTACAAGAAGCAACATTAATGTATATATAAAGTTGAAATCCCAACGGTCAAAAAATGAGCAAAAATTTGATATTGTCGATGCCATCGAAGGGTATTCGATGTCATCAAAATTTGAATTTCAATGCCTTCAAACCTTCTTTGATTACATCAACTTCCTACACTTGATTTTCAAATGGGTGTAGGATAGATTCTGATCGTTCTCATTGAGCATCCATCGAGTTCATCTACGTGCACTTCGATTCCATCGAGGGATGTCTCGATGCCATCGAGATTTCTTTTGAAAAATACATAAAGGTTGCTGGATAGTTTTGTCCCTTGTTCGATGCCATCGAATAGACCTTCGATACATCAAATTTTGAATTTCGATGAACTCGAAGAAAATAGGCTTTCCTGGAAAGCTTGCTGGACAAACTGAGTTAGTTTCAATGTCATCAAATAGACTTTAATGCTATCGATAACTTACTCTCGATGCCATTGAAAAGGGTTCGATGCCATCGAGGAGCACTTAGAGTATTTTTTAGATTTCGGAAGAAGTCCAAGGTCGATGTAATCAAAATGCGTTCGATATCATCAAAACATAGGTTTCAATGTCATCGAACAACTTTCAATGCAATCGATGATTCTAGTATTTCTTTCATTTTGTTGTTGGATAGTATGGATGTGTATTCGATGAAATCAAATGATGTTTGATGGCATTAAAGATGTCCTCGATTGCAGTTCGATGCACCCAACATGAACATTGGATTTTCCTGTTTTGTTTCTTTCCTCTAATAATACTCAAGGTGCAATTTAACTCCAACCTTACCAGAAGATGTTTTTAAAATATACAATTTTTAGGGTAAGTTGGGTTTTTATAGGGGCATATACCTGTCAGAGTTTGTTGTGGGTTGATGAGGCTATGGTTTACCTATTAAGCATGATCATGTGCCTTCATCTTTGAAGAGTCTTGGTCTTGATGTCTTCATCTTAGGGCTCACTTGACTGGCAGACTCAACACTCACGTATATTAATAAACAAGGGCACTTTCAATCTCTCCCTTTGTCAATTACATGATAAAACAACTAACAAACCCTAGATATTACAAACCACTCAAGCTATTACAATTTATTAAAGAAAAATCAAATGACTTGAGTGCTTTAGCTCCCCCTTTGTTTATGCTCCCCTCAAAACATAGAAGCAGCAAACGTGGGAGGATGGTTCTCCCCCTTTTTGTCAGTCCATGGCAAAGGGTAGTAAATGAAAGAGATAGGCAAATTAAAATGAAGTATGAAATTTTCAATCATATCCAAGGTTAGAGGGAGAATAACCACAGAAGTTCATATAATAGTAGCATATAATGTAAGAACTTAATATGAATTAGGCATGCCATGGAGATATATATCTACAAAGAATGTGAATGGTAGCAATATAATTCAAAAGAGAATAGGATATCATCATTCATTAAAAAAGGAACTACCCCAAGCTTAGGTAGTGTATCATCCAAAAGAACAAGCCCTTAAGGGCATAAAATCTAAACAACAAAATGTAACAACATACATCCTTAAGGGTACACATAAATCTGATAAAGATAAAGAATTAAGATTAATCAGAATGGCTCATTTATCCAAAAAATAGCTGATAAACGAGCCTGTGACCTTAAATCTCCATCAATAGATCAGCCTAGGTGGAACGACCAACTCCATGTGGGACGATGTTGTCACGTCAGCATGTAATGACTGCTATCAAATCCTGAATTACCTTTTCCACTCTTTCCAATCCTCTCTGCATGGCTCCAGTGACCCGCTCTAACTATGACAGGCACTCGTCCTGTTGGTGAAGCTGATGTAGGATTGATTCTCATCACTCGCGCTGACCAACATGACAACGGGTACGAGTAACTAGCGTGTATGGAACATAGCTAGCTGGCTATCTCTCATCTTCTATCTCAGCAGCCTCTGTCTCCATCGCCTCAGTTTCGGCTGCCTCAGCTTCAGTTTCTCCCTTGGTTTCATCGTAATGAGAAGTTAAGGAGGAAGTTGGTATAACCAACAAACCCATTCTCTTGATATTTGATATCGTGAACTTGGGAGGAGGTCTAGGACGATCGATAGTGGGAAGTAGTCCCACATGTTGGGATAAAAGGCAGATAAGATGAGGGAATAGAATATAAGTATCTCTGGTGCCTTGAACCACAATTGCCAATTGATGAAGGATAAGAATTGGCAAACAGAGTCGTACTTCATTACAGACAACCCCAACATAAATGGAGTGAGATTTGACTTGTTAGTACCCCTAGGATAGACATTCAAACTAAAAATTCGGTGAAGGATTCGAAATTTAGGGGACATGTGGGATCCACACAGAGCATTCCCTTCATGTCAGGGAATGTTTTTGCCATTGCAGAAATACTTAGTGATTTCCAATCGAATTTCTAAAGAATTGAAATCATATTCTGCAAATCCTTGCGGTTTGGTAGGAATTCCAATGATTGACCAATTATAGCTAGAGTGAGATGTGTAGTTGTTTGACCAATGGTGATATCCAGGGAAACATGTGAGTGACAGTAAGCAAGGAACCTGAATACCTATTCATCTCGAGTGACACCACCAAAATCAAGCACTTCTGACCACCCAACAGCTTCAAGAATCGTCACAATCGCATAGGGCTCTAGACATTTTCTGTCGACTAGTCTTTATAGACCATCTTTCTTACTCTGAATTTATAATAGAGTGCTTCTGGAGGCGGTGGCTCAATCAAGATTTGGACTTCCGGTTCTAGATCATCTCTCCGTGGAGACACGGGTGGAAAAGAGTCCATTTGTGATGGTGGTTGTGCTGATTTTCTCCGAGAACTGTTTTACTTCATTTTTCCCAAGATGATTCTCCTTGAACCATTGATGTGCTTTTATCATTCCCCATTTTAGAGAAAAACTCATAAATGAACAGAATATTCAGGGGAAGGGTAGAGATTGAGACCAAAGAGAATAGGGCAAACCAAATGATAATTAAATGAGCAAGATATCCCTATTTGGAAGGAAGATTTATGCTTGTGAGGAATATCTTGCCAAGATTGATACCCAAATAGACAAGAGGATGAGTTGTTTGAAGATTCACCAGCGTTTGCAAGCTGAGAAGTCGTGGGAAGAAGGGAGATGAACGAGTGAAAAAAAAATCCTGCTCGTGCCGTATTTATGGATACCGACTCTTCGATTTCATCGAAGAAAATACTTCGATGCCATTGAACTATGTTCGATGTTATCGAAGAGAGTCCAGATAGGTCAGAGAGATTTCGTAATGCTTCGATGCACTCGAGTAGTGTTTGATTCCATCAAAAGTGGTTTGATGACATCAAAGTCCCTCGATTCCATTGAAATAGTAAAAAAAAAAAAAAAAAAGCTCATTTATCATTTCAGTTTGTGCTAACCTATCTAAAATGACGTACACTAATATATACCTATTCATCAGTGTTTTGTACATCAAAAGATTGATAAAAAAAATGTGTAGACTATATATATTTTTCAAAAAAGAATGATGAGGCTATAGATCCTCAAATATTATCATTGGAACAAATGGATCATAGTACAATTGATCTTTCTTTAGAGATGGTTAATCTTCTGTTTTAAACATTAATTGTTGTATGTAAATCAACCTTCTTTGGTCTAACATAGGTATCAAAACACTTAGAATGTTTTTCAGTAATGATTCCAAAATCATGCATGATACCTTGATCATATGGGGAAGCTGAGTTTTTATCAAATTTTCTTGTATTACATGAATCTCAACAAGCTCCTATTTAAAGAAACTATTAGTCAAGTGATCGATTATAAATTGATTCCAAAAAAAAAAAAAAAATCTTATCTTCATTTATCTATGCTTCCTAATGTCCTTGAATCAATTCTGATACATTGTGTTTTACACATTGACCAATATCTTTTAGTTAATCCTCACCAAAAAAATTCTTCTTTTGATCACTTTTTCTTGCTATTGCTCCCTTATAAAGTACCTAACCCATTATAAAGTATGTCAAAAGGATGGGTCATGGTCATTGGTTGTTTTACTTGGAGCAATCATTACAAGAGCCCGAGATCATTTTTACATTATTTTCAACGCAATTGTATTTGTTTTGTAGTACTTACTTGGTAACCACTTTCTTTGAATAAGAAGATTCTTTCTCAGAGTGATTTCCAGATGATTTGAATTTGGATTTGTTGTTTGACCTGGAAGTGAGGTGAGGATGTCTACGCGTAGGACATTCACCTTTGGAGTGTCCTATTTTTCCACAGTGATGGTAAGATGAATCAACCAATTTTTTCTTGTTCGAGATGGTTGAATTTTTCATCACTGATGAGGTAGAGGAAGATTTAGAATTATCTATGTCATATCCTAGGCCTTTCATGTTTTTGGAGTTTCTACCCATGCCAAGAAGTTTTTCTAAATTTTCATTACATTAAGTGAATTTACGAGTTAGTTCTGCTGTATGATTAGAATTTTCAACTTCTAGTTTTAAACTTTTGTTTTCTCTTTTCAGCTTCTCAACTTTTGATTCTACAAGCTCTATTTTCCTGATAAGATTTTCAAAAGTAATACTTTTAACAGTAGTTTTTCTTATGTTTTTAATTCTCTCAAGATCAAGCTCATCTTCCTCTTTTAGTTCCTTGGCAATGACTGTAGTGGTGGAGGCCATGAGTATCTTCAATGACTTTTGGTCTCCATCACTTTCTAACTCACTTGTTTCTGAATTTGAGTCATCAGTGTTATCCCAAGTGGCTGCCATAGCTTTTCCCTTAGATTTCTTTGTGGGACATTCCGTATAAATGTGACCATACTTTCTATGGTTGTAGCACTAGAGTTCTTTGGACTTCTTGAAAGATTTACCTGATTGGACTTGTTGAAAGATTTACCTGTTTGGCGGTTGCGGTCAAAATGAATTCCTTTGTTATTATATGATTTTCCACGGTTCTGATTAAAGAATTTTTTGAACTTTTTAGCTAAGAGGGCAACCTCCTCATCTCCATCTTTGATCTCACTATCTTCTTCCTCTATTGTGGTTATGTTTTTATAGGCTTTGAGAAGATTATTTTTGGATTTTGTGGGTGTTTTAAGACGTAGTTCAAAAGTTTGCAGAGAACCTACCAGTTCTTCTACTTTCATTTCATCAATATTTCTACATTCTTCGACGGTGGTGACTTTGGAGTAAAACCATTCCGGCAGTGATCTTAAGATTTTCTTACATATTTGAAGTACAGGAACTGTCTCTCCAAGTCCACCCATGAAGTTGCATATAATATTTAATTTTGTGAAGAACTCCATAAAGATCTCATCTTCTTCCATTCTCAAGTGTTTAAATTGAGTAGTCAAGAATTGCAACCTTGATCTTTTTACCGTGCTAGTTCCTTCATGGGTTGTTTCCAATAAATCTCATGCTTCTTTTGAAGTTTTATTCATACTGATCTGATTGAATATGTCATGCCCCAAACTTGAAAACTGGGCTCACAAAATTCTCGATCGCTAAATCCAGTACCGACAGCCTCCATAATACCCCATTCTCGGTTCCTGACACCCATATACCAGGTTCCGAATCTAGGATCCTACAAGGAAGATTTTCAACATGAATTTAATTCATAATAAGCATAACTATAAGCATAACCCACGAACAATAACTAAGACACCATTACAAAATCTACTATGATAAAAAACTTTAAGGTACAATGTGCATAAAGGGGAAATACAATGATAACAATAACGAAAACTCCTAGAGCTCGACTGCACGCTCCTGCTCCTACTAAGCTACGGTTGCGTCCTAGCGTCACCTGCACGCAATCAATCGTGCATAAGCTTATAGAAAGCTTGTAGGGTGGTAAGAGTGTGTGCGCAATATAAGCATGCCAGAATGCAATATCAGAGTAATGCGAAATATACTGGTAAGTCCATGAATATCATCAGTTGTATCAAGGCTATGCAATCAAGGCATGAATGCTATTAGCCATATCAAGGCCATGTGATGCAAGGCGTGAATGATGTCGGCCATACCAAGGTCATGCAATGCGAGATGCAACTCAAACATATCAATCCTCATCTGAATCCATATATCAATGCAGCTCATCACTGGAGCATCAAATATCAGTACAGTTCTCACGTTGTACAATCACTAGGGTTTAATACACTCCAAATGACACTACCCATTTCTCAGGCGCGTAGTCCAAGTGAGTGTAAGAAACCTCACTATTTGCCTAACCAATAGTCTGCCAATACCTATCTAGCACATCAATAGCGGGCCCATTTACGAGCTAGTCATACTCAGTCTAGTAATTGTCCCATATCCTTGGGCGGGTAAGGCCACACCCCCTTCCAACCGACTATGACACGGTGGGAGACACGACCTCCTAGTATTTGGCTCTCGTGCACTCATGTATCCACTCGCTCTCGACGTTGGAGCATCTTCCAGTACTGTCAGGTTTAAGGATTTTCACTCAGGGACATTTATGGCGCCCCGATGCTAATAACAGTATTTTCGGTGTCCAATCCTACTATCCATGATATGCCTATGGAGGCTACGGCCCTGATGTCGCTAGACTGTACAGTAATCAAAATACACAATGCAAGATACATGAGTCATACAATCTAGTCATACATCAATCTTGCACATACCGTGCACTCATGTGAGACAATCTCCGCTTATCAAGGAATCTCATAACAACCTACCCAATGGCATATACAATAGTCCACCACATCTCATATCAAGCATATAGAAGATGCGTATGAGCATGTATCATGATGATATTCTAAGCATACTTGTAATCGGTATCGATAACTGGCATCGATAATCGGCATCGACAATCGGCCTATATGCAAGGCGGGGTCCATAAATGAACAGCTGACAGTCATAGTCACATTTTGGAAGGCAATTTATTTCATCCGGCTCGCTCCGCATTCTCACACTACAGAGATTTGCCAACATGTCCCACGTTATCGTGGCTTTACGCAAACATCTCAAGGTGACACAACAATGCGGTTAGGGGATTTACGTAACACGATGTGTTCATAGAGCAACTATTTGCGACATCCAATCCCGAGAAGTAATGTAACACGTATGGCATTTTACTTGCACTGATTGCGCACCATGCCAACTAACCCATGAAATTACGTGCTGACCAAGAGGGCGGCTACGCATTATGTCCACAAATTTATAATAACTATCAGAGATGGGATGTCCGACACGATACTTGCGTGTAGGAGAATAAAATAATGTGAATATCTATGGTGATGATTCATAAGGAAATTACAAATAGTTCAATATCTTTAAACAAAACAGGTAAAGGGCATGATCAATTAAATTGTAAAGACCAAAGGAAGGATCCTCACCTTTACTTACTGATCTTCAGAGATGTTCTTTATGGTCAGATTCTAATCTAATTTACCTGTTTTAAGTTAAGCTTTAATTAGGTTCAATACATCTAAAGGTGCTAGATTCAGATTATACTAAGACGAGTCGCGCATCAATGGGCTTTATTTTAGGATGTTTAGGTCCATCCCACCACTGAGTCGACTCGGTCAGGTGTGATGGCTCCTATTTCATGGGAATTTTAGGAAGGAAAGAGGAAACCAAAAAAGAAGATCAAGAAAGGAAAGAGGATTGAATCTGCACCGTGCTGTTGGTGTGGATTTGGATTTTCTCAGCCAAAAGCTTCTTCCTACAGCTTCTTGGAGACTGGTTGAACTCGGACCGGTCTCCCTCCTTCTCCTCACTTATCCCTCTCCCTTTCTTTCTCTTTCTCGTCTTTCTTTCTTGCGGAACAGGCAGGCTTTTTATAGCCAGTCCGATCCTAGAATTTCCTTACACAGCTTGGTTTTGGAACCTTCTTGCGTAACTATGGTTGCGTAGAGTGGGATGGCAGATCGGTTTACGTAGAGCAGCGTGGCGTAGACAGCTACGCGGTTCGTCGATTGCGGTGTGCGTACGCTGCTTTGGTTTAGGATTTTCAAATCTTAGTCTTCTTTGGATTGTTTCTCTTCAGATCGTCTGGGCCTACTGGGATTCCGAAAGCATGCTTATAGTGATTTGGATTCCTGATTGAACGGTGCTGTTGCTGGGAGATAGGCATCGGTTTTAACGGCGGGTCGGTCCCGATCCATTCTCTTTCAATTTGGCAGTCACTAGGTTGGTCAGATCGATCATCGTATTCTTCCTAGCCCACCAGGTTCATGGTGAAGGCGGGATTCGTGACCCACTGCGAGGAGGACTCCTTCCGCACGTTGTTTGGAAAACGGAGGAATTTCCGTGGAAATCGGCGAGGATTTTAGACAGTCTCTATTTCTCATTCGGAGAGGATATGTCGATCTTTCTTAGTTGGGTGTGTAGTTTGGTACGTAAGAAGGAGATGTTCTTGTTACAGCGTCCGCATTGCCCGGAATATCAGCAAAACGGTGCATGTGGGCTTCGGTTATCCCTCGCGTGCGTTGCTCTCCTTGGACGAAATTCCGAGAGGAGGTTGATAGATGGTCTGGATCTCCAGTCTACGGTGATGATGGCCCACACTAACTATGATGTGGAGCTTCCCGTTTTGAAAATGGTTCGGCGGGAGTCGTGAGGAAGAAGGATTCTTCGAGTTTTAGTGGTGTGTGGTGTTCTGCGGCTATGTACGTTTTGGTGTACGTGCAGTCCCCATATGGCGGCGATTGGCAGGATCTTGCTCGATCCGCCCCGTCCATATAATCCCTTGATGCATGCGTGGCCTCCGGGTTCCATAAGCAATCTGATCTAGTGTCCAGGTGGGCCATGCTTCATCTTTTGGATTGAGTTATTGGGTTCTGATGGTATATTTCCTTAAATCCGGCCGTCAACACTCTAATTTGTTTATGATTCGTTTATAGTGATTATGTCACCTGTTCTCATTCTTAGTCACTCGAATAGATTGGATTTCTGAAACGCTGTGGGGGTGTCCCTATTGATTGGACGTGTGTTTTCTACTCGTTTGGTGCTTACGATTGCGTTTTAGCACTAAAGTTTTAGCGCCGGTTCGGCAAGGTGCATTAGGTGGTATTAGATGGAATGGTATTCATAATGGGATGGTATTCATAATCTCATCTAATACAACTGGTTGACATGTTTGGAGCGGAGGATGAAAATCATTTTGAGATTGGTGCCCAAACACCGTGGTCATGGGAGGGATTTTGCCATCCCTCGTTGATTCTCTGAATCCCACCTCTACGAGTTGTAAGGGAAGGGCCTCCACTCATGGGTCCCAACTTGATGTGTATGTTTCATCTAAGCTATCCATCCAATTTTCCATTATGTTTTATCCTTAAAACCCAAAAAAAAAAAGTCTATCCTCATCCTAGGTGGGCCACAGAGACCCAAAAACTCCTACCTCACACTTGCATGCATAAAATTTTACAGTGGGTTTCTACTTATGGGACCCATAATGAGGTAGGTGTTAAATCTACACCATCCACCCCTTTAATTAGATTATTTTGACCATTGGAACCAAAAATCAAGCTGATCCAACCATCAGTGGACCACACTATAGGTGACGGTGGGTTGGTAAGACCCACTCACGTCACCGCTCACGGAGGTGGGGTGGGGTGTCCCACTTGTGACCCCGCCATGATGTATATGATATATCCACACTGTACACTAGTTTATATCATTTTAGGCCATGGGCAAAAAATGAGGCAAATTCGAGTTTTAAGTGGCCACACAGAGGGAAATGAACTCTTGCTGTTGAAACCTTTCAAGGCTCTCTGTGGGGTCCCTGATCATCCAAACCAGTCAAAGTTAGGATCCATAAGACCTGCTCGAGCTAACCTACTTGGTGAACGGGTCGGATTGTCCAAATGGAGCCCACCTCGATGGTGACACAAAAAAATCTATAAAAATAATTTATACATTTGCAATCCCATGATTTATCTTTCCCAAACAAGATTTGGCTCCAATCCTGCTGGATAGAAGTTACTCCCATATCTTCCAAACATGCCATTAAAAAGCATGGGATACACCCAATCCAGAGACAATACCTTACACATGCATTTAATGCTACTTTTTCAATTCCATCCAGCTTAATCCCACCTAATGCTGGTGGCCAAATGGGCCCTTAGGGTGTTACAAGATGAATACGAGGATTGATAAGTAGCATATCCCATACTCATATGTTCACTATGATATAGGCTAGTTATCTAATTTGCATATCGTAAGCAGCCTATGTGATTAGACCATCTATTGGCTTGGAAGCCTTAAAGTTATATTATTTAGTTTAGTTTAATTAACAATTAGTTTAAACTAGGCAATTGTTGTTTTTAATAGGGATATCCACTAGGACTTAATTTACATTCTATAGCTCCGCCATATTCCACACTTAGACGCATTGCGGGCCTTTACTGCAATTTTAATTGGTATCAAAGAGGGTAGCTCTTGAAAGGCTTAACCTCTCAGAGTTGATCCTATGAGCTTAAAATATTGTCAAAACAAGAGGGTAATGCCATCACATTTTGTTGTCAAATTTTGTTGTGCAAAACCATTTAGAATTTGTATCATGCTTTGAATTGAATTGATCAGGTTCGTGCATTTTAAAGTTGTCTGTGCATTTTAAAGTTGTCTGCATCTTCGTCGAACTTGCCTACATTTTCAAGTTGAAGAGAAGATTGTTGAAGATCATGGTTTCAAGCTAAAATTCAAGAACTAAGGCTCAAGAACTCAAGTTTAAGTTTGAAGTTCAAATACTATACGTTAAAGACTTAAGAACTCAAGTGCAACTCAAGCACAAGTTCAAGAGATCGAACTCAAGCTTCACGTATCAAAAGATATCAAGGTTCTGAAGCAAATGATGTTTCAATTGTTCCAACTCACAAACAGGTATGGATGACCCTAGATTGACCATAGGTTGAGTTATATTCATTGCATATTTTATGTGGGTCATTTCATATGTTTATAGGTCTTTTTCTCGACTAGTCTTTGTCCTTGTTCAACTAGTCCTAATACTAGCTCGACTAGTCTAAGAGTTTTCTCGACCAGTCCAAGGTTTGTTGCAATTTTTTAGAATTTTTTGTTGGACACTTGACCAGTCCTGGAGACTGCTCGACCAGTCGAGTGAACAGTGCTTGACCAGTGTAACGTCCCGATTTTTGGAACCCGAGTATATGACTCGTCCTCCAAAAACTCGATGTTAGCCTATAAAATTCAGTGTAAATTTGAACTGCTTATCATTAATCGGAGTTAACAGCAACAAAGCTAGAATAAACCATGCATTGAATGGAAACATTCTGATCTGCACATAATTTCAAATGTAGCGCCCATACATGACTTATACAATCTCAAATAACAAAGTTCATGCAAGCAAAACTAGGAATCAATTAACTAGTGGTGGAGCTCAATATGGGCCGCAAGAACCCCGTCTATCTCCTCAGCTACCCGATCTACTATAACCACCCAGTGAACAGTGTTAGCTCACTCTACACCTGCATCAACTATTACAATTTGATAGCATCAATGGCTATCGCAATGAGGAGCACCCTCTAAGATTGCGCACTCATCATTCATAATCCAATATGGATCGCAAGTCATGAAAATGGATATATTAAACAGGGCACTTCATTATCATGAACATATACTCAAAAATTAAGCCAATCAACAGAATCTCATTATAAGCAGAATATGATAGCAATCGCAATATAAACGAATACATCCAAAAAATCAAATAATCAACCATACGACTTTCTATTGCACTCGAAATCACATTATACGTGAACTCCGCAAGATGGATAGAAAATCGATAGACAAACTTCAGCTCCACCCAGAAATCATGGTACAAGTAAAATCCGTAAGGTGAATAGAAAATCAACCTTTAAACCTCTACTTCACCCGAGAATCATATCATACGTGAACTCCGTAAGATGGCTAGAAAATCAATAAGCGAACTTCAGCTCCACCTGAAAATCATGGTACGACTGAACTCCACAAGATGAAGAGACAATCAACATACATACCCTATACCACCCAAAAATCATATCGTACGTGAACACCACAAGATGGTTAGAAAATTGATATGTGAACTTCAGCTCCACCCAGAAATCATGGTACGACTGAACACCGCAAGATGGCTAGGAAACCAATATACAAATATCTACTTCACCTGAAAATCATATCATACGTGAACTCCGCAAGATGGCTAGAAAATCGATAAGCGAACTTCAGCTTCACTCGAAAATCATGGTACGACTAAACTCCGCAAGATGAAGAGAGAATCAATCATGGGAACTCTAACGTTATTTGAAAATTGTATAAACTCCGCAAGATAGCTAGAAAATCGACAAGCGAACTTCAGCTCCACCCGGAAATCTAACGAACTCCGCATAATGACCCGAAAATCAATGAGATATACAAGTATAACCAACAAGCCATAGAATGGCATCAACGTTCTATTAAGGCCTCAAAGGGTAAATAAACGAACCAAGCTACATGGGTAAAACATGCGGTCTAAGTCAGGTAAGGCATATGTGTAATGACCCTGGAAATTTTGTGCTTTTCTTTCCTTAGTAGTTGTTTTTAGGGTAATTAGCGCTATACTCGATTGCTTGTGAAATCTGCATCAATCACTTTAAATTGTATCTGCATGACTCAAAACCTGTAGAATGGTTAGCGCTATGTTACTCTGAAATTTGGGATCCATTCGCTAAATCCAGTTGTTCTGGGGAATTTTTGAAAGTTCTGGATCGGACCTGGACCGCGCGTCGAAAGTCCGATAGCGATGATCTCAGGCTGTTGCGGTCACCATATTGGGCTTGACCATCACCTCGAAAATCAAGTCCAGATGATGTTCTGGGTCGATTTGATTGAGTTCGGAGTGAAGAGAGTGAGAACGGTTGGATATTTATTAAGATTTTATGAAATCTGAGTCGTGTCGCTTGCGCGACGATTTTAAGCTATCTGACCATTGGATTCTGACCCAATTTCACCCTCTGATCAGGGAAGGTGGCCCAGGCATGTCCTTGTGCTTGTGGTCCTGATCGAGATTCAGTGACCGTTGAATTGAGTGTGGTCTGCCATGGCTAATCTGAAGAGCCGGTCGGTACGAAAACTCAGCTTGACCTAGATCCATGGTCAAAGAGCTTAAGTCCGACCTTTCGTGGTAATAGGCCCACCAGAAGTGCTTCGTTGGATCGAGAGAGGCTGGTTTTGGTTATACCCTAAGTATACCTTGGCCCTGGGGTTATTTTCATCAATGTTAGGCCTATTTATAGACCTTGAAACCCTAGCTCTCTTTTTCATACGAATTTCCTAACCCTACCTAAGAAAGAGAAAGGAAAAGAAAGAGAAAGTGAGAGAGAAGTTGGTGAATCATCTTAGATTCTTTCCTGTTCTTCTTCATCCTTTAACCTTCACTTTGAATCATTATTCCGGTGATTCTGAGTTCATCTTTGGGTAAGTTAACCTAACCCTAATCTGTGTTAAAGCTTAGAATAGTCTTGATATTGTTGCATCTCATTTCTATTCTTGTCTTAGGTTATTCTATCGCCGTTGACGAAGACAACTCGTCTGAAATCAGTTCGGTGTTCTTTTCTGGCTTAAGGTGTGGACTTTAAGTGTATAGGTTATGGTTTTCAAGGCTTTCAATGCCAGTTAATAGTTTATTCTTGCTATGGATGGAATTTCACATGCCAAATGTTATGTTTACTTTGCATTCCTGATATGCATGTGTTATATTGAGATTTGTGTATTTTATGTGTATGTATAAAGTACCGTATGCGTATAAAATATGAACCTGTGATTGCCATGATTAATTGTCGTGTACTTATGCTAATGGTATGTGCGACAACTCCTTGGCAAAAGGAATTGTCCAAATGTGTGTTTTTCAACATACGTCATGTATGTTGTATTATGTATTCTAAGTGTTTGTAGAAATGCCTGAATGATCTAAAGTGTGATATTTCAACCTAGTATGGGTGTTGAGAAGCGATTCTCAACTCTCCCACTAGTGTGTATGATTTCCTTCATGTAAGTTACATTCCTTGTTGTTTAAATTCAAGTATTACTTATGCTTACATTTATGTTAAATTGATATTCTCCAAATGCTTGTGTACCACATGATTTGAGTTGTTGTTCCATTACTATTCTAGATTGTAGTTATGAATATCTGTTGTAGTGTAATGTGTGTGGGACTATGCATTAGTCTAGGAAATCGGTAATCGGCCTTAAGATCGTGGCTGAGGTTGCTTTCGCCACGTAGGACGTATTAGACGAACCCGAGTCGTATTAGAGTTGTCGGCAGTGGTTTGGCCACGCGGAGTGTTTGCGCACTCTATGTCGTTCAACCCAACATGCGCTCGTGCTAGTCGAGTTCGTCAAGTAACCCGATTGTCCGATGTATGTTCACCATGTATGGACGCTACTACTTGAATCTAAAGTACCGAACTTACCAATGAAATCCTATTAACCATGGTACCTTGATCCGCTAAGACTCATGAGCCGGACATGGTGGTATGGGACACCGTGGTCGAGCTGTCGGCCTACGCTGGGGTGACGAGCCTCCCCATAGTGACCAGTGAGCAACTAAACTCGTGAGCCGATTATGGTGGTATGGGACACTATATTCGTGCTGTCGGCCTACATTGATTGGTGACGAGCCCTTTGTAGTGACCTCGAGCATACCTGGATACCGCATTGAGGTGACGAGCCTTAGTGTAGTAACGATGGTATGATAGGCGTGCATTGATTGGTTACGAGCTCTTTGCAACGACCTACAAACATATGATCGTATGAGATTGCCTAGGACTGACGACCCTAGAATGGATCACCGTTTGGATGATGATATGAGGAAGGTATCTTAGCTTCCCAATCCTGCTGTATGAAAAGGACTAATAACAACTTGGTAATCATGTTCATGCACAGCATTTGCATGTGCTTTGTAGACGTGGCGCACTTTGAGGTGGTATCATGCGTAACGTAAGATGAAGACGCTAAGGGTGTACGCGTGAGGGCACGCATCATTCTGCATACATCCCTGCATTAACAAGAGTACATAGGACATGTTTAATTGTTCTGCTTTATCATTACTGCTTGATTGAACTGATAACATGTTAACCTGTGCTATATTGTTCCACTGAGTTGATCACTCACTCCCACGTTCTGGGGCGGTGTTAAACACCCACCAGACTCTGTCTTAGCTGCTGATGTTGTAGATGTGGATGCGACTTCTGAGGCAGAGCGGGAGATGGATGATGATGAGGCTGCTTTCTCTTATATGCAGTTTTCAAACAGGTTCTAGCGAGCCTTGTTCTGATGCGCAAGATTCTGAGATTATTTTTGGAAAATTAAATGATGTAACTTGATACTTGTAATTTTGATAGTAACACTTATATTACGACCTGGTATGTATATATACTTCAGGGATTTGCACTTATACACAAACATTTCTATAAGTCTTCCGCTTGCTTTCTTCACTTATCCCTGAATTATATTTGTGCTTTGGCTTAATCTATTCCATGTTTTATGCACTAATACAGACAACATACATCCATCATTAAAAATGTTGCATAAGTGATGTTTTGGAACTCGGGAGCTAAGTTATGCTCGACCCCCGAATTTCAGGGCGTTACAATATGTGCGATCCAAGTCGCGTAAGTCAGATATGACCGCAAGATGGTGAGTTCATGACAGGTCTCATTCATTACATCAGTCAATCACAACAGCAAACATACAGTTAATTAACAATGTACAACTCAAGATAGCATGTTATCATCAATCATCTATGCATGTTGTAGTTAAAGAGATATATTTATTATCTAACACAGAATTAGGTGCACAACACATTAACATATTCACATATCAAGTTAAGCAACTCAATCAAGTAACTTAGAAGATACTAAATGGAAGGGATTAAGGCAATACCTATGATTAGATCAATGAATTTAAGTGGGAAGCTCAAAGGGTGAGTCACCCATTAGTGTCGCTAGGGAACGCAGGTGTCATTAGAATCAAATCCTACCATATATTGTAAAATTCTATGATTAGAACCAAGCTTAACACACTATTTATGGTTTAAAGTCCCAAACTAAGGTCTAGATTACTTAGATTTAGGGTTTCATCCTTAGGGTTTATATCTAGGTTTAGATTTTTAGGATTTGAACCCTAGTTGGTGTGCAATTAATTTTAGTGTTAATTTAATAATTATAAAATATTTACTAACATCAGTGTTATGGCTAACAATCATTATGATGATAATTAATATTATGGTCTACTATTTATGATAAGACAATACATTAGTATTTAATAATGATATCATTTTAATTTCTTGTATATAATAACTATCATTAGGATAGATAACTTACTAATGGCTATCCATCCTAATATTTAACAATCCTGGGTCGAGCATAACTCAGCCTCCCGAGTTCCAAAACATCACTTATGCAACATATTTAATGATGAATGTATGTTGACTGTATTAGTGCATAAAACATGGAATAGATTAAGCCAAAACACGAGATATGCTTCAGGGACAAGTGAATAAAGCAAGCGGAAGACTTATAGTAAAATGTGTACAAGTGTAAATCCGAATTACATATACAACCGGATCGTGTAAAAGTGTTATTTAACAAAATTGTAAGTATCAAATTTCATCATTTCAATCCCCAAAAATATCCCAGAAATCCCGCGCATCGGAACGAGGCTCGCTAGAACCCGTCTCAAAACTGCATATAAGAGAAGGCAGCCTCGTCTCATCCAGCTCCCGCTCTGCCTCGACGTCGCATCCACATCTGCAACATCGGGGCCTATGACAGAGTCCGGTGGGTGTGTAACACCGCCGAAACGTGGGAGTGAGTGATCAACTCGGTGGAACAATAAGGCATCGGTTAACATGTTATCATTTCAATCAAACAGAAATGATAAAGCAGGATAAGTAATTAAATCCTAAGTACTCTTGTTAATGCAAGGATGAATGCAATATGATGGCGTGCCCTCACGCGTACACCCTCAGCGTCTTCATCTTACGTTACGCATGACATCGCCTCAAAGTGCGCCACATCTACAAAGCACATGCAAATGCGGTGCATGGATATGATTACCAAGTTGTTATTAGTCCATTTCACACAACAGAATTGGGAAACTAAGATACCTTCCTCATGTCACCATCCAAACAGTGATCCATACTAGGGTCGTCAATCCTAGACATCTCATACGATTTTATATTTGAGGTCGTAGCAAAGGGCTCGTCACCAATCAATGCACGCCTTTCATGCCCTTACTACCACAGATCGGCTCGTCACCTCCTTGCGGTATCCAGGTATGCTCGAGGTCACTACAAAGGGCTCGTCACCAATCAATGTAGGCCGACAGCACGAATATAGTGTCCCATACCACCATAATCGGCTCACGAGTTTAGTTGCTCACTGGTCACTACGGGGAGGCTCGTCACCCCAGCGTAGGCCGACAGCTCGACCACGGTGTCCCATACCACCATGTCCGGCTCATGAGTCTTAGCGGATCAGGTACCATGGTTATTAGGATTTCACTGGTAAGTTCGGTACCCTAGATTCAAGCAGTAGCGTCCATACATGGTTAACATACATCGGACAATCGGGTTATTTGACGAACTCGACTAGCACAAGCGCACGTTGAATTGAACGACATAGAGTGCTCAAACACTCCGCGTGGCCAAACCACTGCCGACAACTCTAATACGACTCGGGTTCGTCTAATACGTCTTACGTGGCGAAAGCAATCTCAACCACGAATATAGGGTCAATTACCGATTTCCTGGACTAAGGCATAGTCCCAAACATCCTACACTACTACAGATATTCATATGGAATGTAAAATAGTAATGGAAGGATCAACAACTCAAATCATGGTACATGCACATCCGAAGAATATCAACTTAACATAAATGTAAGCATAGGAGATGCTTGAATTTAAATAACTTGGAATGTAACTGCATAAAGGAAAACATGCACATCAATAGGAGTATTGAGAATCACTTCTCAACGCCCACAATTAGTGTAATCAGTTACACTTAGATCATTCATGCATTTCTACAAACACTTAGCATACATGGAACAACATACATGACGCATGTTGAAATACATGCACTTAGACAATTCCTTTTATCAAGGAGTTGTCATACATGCATCTAGCATACATACATGACAATTAATCATGGCAAACATAAGTGCATATTTTATACGTATACGGTACTTTATAAATACACTTAGAATACACAAATCTCAATATAGCATATGCATATAAGAAAAGCAATGTAAACACAACATTTGACATGTGAAATCTCATCCATAACAAGAATAAATCACTAACTGGGATTGAAAGCCTTGAAAACCATAACCTATACACTTAAAGTCCGCACCTTAAGCGAAGAAAGAACCGCCGAACTGATTTAGACGAGTTGTCTTCGTCAACGGCGCTAGAATACCCTAAAATAAGGATAGAAATGAGACACAACAACACCAAGTCTAATCTAAGCTCTAACACAGGTTAGGGTTAGGTTAACTTACCCCAAAAGAACTCAAAATCGTCAGAGGAACGATTCAAAGTAAAGGTTCAAGGGTGAAGAAGAACAAGGAAGAATCAAGATGATTCACCAACCAATCTCTCTCACTAACTCTGTCTTTTCCACTCTCTTTCCAAGCTAGGGTTAGAGAAAATTCGTATGGAAATGAGAGCTAGGGTTTAAGGTCTATATATAGGCCTTAGAATGATGGAAATAACCCCAGGGTCAAGGTATACTTAGGTTATAACCAAAGCACGTCTTTCTCGATCCAACGAAGCACTTCTGGTGGGCCTATAACCACGAAAGGTCGGACTTAAGCTCATTGACCATGGATCTAGGTCAGGCTGAGTTTTCGTACCGACCGGCTCTTCAGATCAGCCGTGGCGGACCACACTCAATTAAACGGTCACGAAAACTCGATCGTCCACAAGCACTAGGATATGCCGGGGCTAACTATCCTGATCATAGGATGAAATTGGGTCGAATCCAACGGTCGAATGCTTAAAATCATCGCGCAAGAGATACTCTGATTTCAATAAAAGCTTAATAAATTCCAACTGTTTCACACTCTTCACTCCGAGCTCAACCAAATCGACCTAGAACATCCGATCGACTTGATTTTCGAGGTGAAGATCAAGCCCAACTCGGTGACCGCAACAGCCTAAGATCATCGCTATCGGACTTTCGACGCGCGGTCCAGTCTGATCCAGATCTTACACAAATTCCCCTGAACAACTTTATTTAGTGAATGATCACAGATTTCATAGTAACGTTTCGCTCACTAATCTAAATGCTTAGATCCATGCAGCTACAATTTAAAGTGATTAATGCGAATTTCACAAGCAATCGAGTAAAGCGCTAATTACCCCAAAACAACTACTTCAGGAAAGATAAGCACAAAAATCCCAAGGTCGTTATGCATCCTAATATTTAACAATCCTAATAATGATGGAAATGGCAAAAATGTTAATTTAATAATAATTGTCAACATTAGTGTTATAATTTATATTAGCTAATGTAGTAAAAATAATTGCTATGATGATACCAATACAAATATTCAAGAATGATAAATAAAATATTATTATTTAATAATTAAAATTTATTTATAATAACAAGTCATAGATGACCTACTAATGTCTAATCATGCATAATATTAACGATCCCAATAATAAGAGTGATAACTATTTGGGTGATTTGGGGGATTCTAAACCCTTAACCAATCCTAATTTCAATTCGATTTGAACCACCATAGTCAATCTCTTATATAGAAGATCCTGCACATGGGAAATTTAAGATTTCTTTTGTCCTTATATTAGAAATAATTCTCAATTAAACTCAAATTAGCATTATAATATGTTGGGTCAACTTACCTACCCAAGTGAGTCACTCAACTTGGATCTATCTTGCTAAAGGCAACTCGGCTGAAATAATGCTGTCCAGGTGTGGAGTCGAACTTCACTACTAAGCTGATATAATTGGATTCGGCTGAGTTCACCAGAACTTGACAACTCGATGGAAGTCCACCGAGTCGACTCAGCTAATAAAGGCCCATAGCCACTCCCTGCTTTCTCTTTTCTTTCTCCCTTACTTTTCTTTCTTTCCTTCCTTTCCTAGGGTGAACTGGGCTGAACTAGGCCCACCCTTACCCAACGCAGCTCGACTCGGAGAAGGTTACCGAGTCAGCGAGTCGGATTGGATAGGGGGCGCAACCACCCGACCGCCTCTCTCTTCTCTCTCCTTCTCTTTTTCTTTCTTCTTTCCTTCCTTCTCCCTTCTTTCTCTTTTCTTCCTAACTACCAGAGGTGCAGGACTCACCTGGACGCTGCCTAACTCGGCGGACTCGACAGTGAGTCACGGTGCAGCGCAGGCGCACCTCCCTCATTCTCCCCTATTTTCTCTCCCTAACTCTCTTTTCTTCTTTCTTATAGAGGTCCGGAAAACCTCTGGACTCGACCCAGCAATGTAGGCCAAGCCCGACCTGACTCGGCCCAAGCTTGGCTCGGTTTGGTTCGGGCTGCTGTGCAACGGCGCACCCTGCTTCCTCACTTTCTTCTTCTTCTTCTCTTTCTTCTTCTCTCCTTTCTTTCTTCCTTTCAACCATGGCCAGAAGTAGCTTTCATCTGTCCAAAGCTCGCGGACGCCACCCCTTGCGACAGGTAGTTTTCTGACAAGGAAGAAGACTGGCCATTAATGGCAGATCTCAATGCAGGGCGTTTTTCTCAGATCCGAACACATTGGACGGTCTGATTTGGTGAGATAGAGCTAGGTAATGTTTCAAGTTGAAGCTCCAATGGAGTTTCGTTGATGGGTTAGGAGGAAGAAGCTAACGGCTAGGTTTTTTTCAGATTTCCTTTTCTTTTATTTTTCCTTTGCAAGGACCTAATGACACAGTATAAACGGTTGGGATTGCTTGAAAATTAAAGGACGAGATCAGAGGATTCCCACGCACGTGGATTGCTAAGCTGGTAATGAAGCAGTTTTCGTTTTCGGAAACAATGTGTTTGTAGGATCGGTCTGCGCCGGAGATTGTGTCCATGCACATGCACTCCAACTCGCGAGATGAGTTGGGATTTTGTGGGGCCCAAGCTACACACACGATGGACAGTCTGGATCATCAATGTGGGGCCCAGATGGTGGGCCGTGATCGAAGACAGTGGATGCATGTCCGTCCGCTGCCAACGCCGAAAGAAAAGGGTAATTCTCCTTTTCTGGAGAAGCACGGGTCAGCTCGTGCTGACCGGCCAGACATGCCTGGTGCACCTCGAGTGTGCACCAGCTTTGTACACACACTCCATTAAATGGGGTCCACCGTGTTGTTTGTGACAGATCCACTCCATCCACCCCCCTTGGTGGGCCGTTTCTTAGCCTTTGACCAAAGATGGGTAGATTGAAGGTCTAGGTGGGCCATACGAGGTGATTCTTAGCTCTAACGGTGGTTTCCCGTTGATCTGAGGGTCGGATCATCCCAAGATTGAACGTCAACGGTTAAAAGACCTAAATGGGCCATTTATGAGGCTTCCATCCTATATTACTGGCCAATTAATGTAAAATTTATTACTATTGTACATTACTTATAGTTACATTAATTAAAACAATTTACACCTATATAAGTATAATTTTAATATTAACATACTACTATTTACATGCTATTGGCCACACATTTACATTGTATAATTCATAATATACAATATCATACCATACAAATTTATGAATTGGAAATTATACAACCCTATATTTAAAATTGCATTATTAAGTAATATACAACTTTATTAAATTATCTAATAATTTTTGTATACGTATTTATAAAAGATATTTAATACTACACTAATATTTATAATTCAATCATATGTTGTAAAATTATTATTCATTATGTTTGTTTATTATAATATTATTTTCATAATATTTTACATACATTAAGTACATACACATCACTCTATTTTAATACATTTTTATACATTTTTTAATTGATAATTAAATTATCAAAATACATTCATAATCCTTTTGATCTGTGTTTGTGTAGAATTTATAATATAATAAATAATAAATTTTAATATATTTATTAAATATATTATTGGATGCTTTGATTCATCTATCGAGGTGATCAAAGTCCTAACGACGAGTTGTGTTGATGATGTGATGACTCGTCTCGAATGTCAACGGTCGGATGGGTTAACATATGGACGGGGGCTGTAATGTACATAAATATTTAAATAAGTTAGGTTTGCATTCATACTAAACTAAATTACATGGTAGCACCCGAGCGCTGAAAAGTTCAAGGTGTTACAACCGGTCGTACAGTGCTTGACTCAAAGTCCAACCAGCTTTTTGTCCCACTCAACCAGTTGAGTGCATTGCTTGACCAGTCAAGCAGGCCACTCGACCAGTCGAGTAACGACCTTATCTTATCGCACCAGAAAATTTGAAATTTGGTTGGTCTTTCGACCAGTCGAACCGACCCTTTGACCAGTCGAGTGAACAGTATTTTCACCTATAAAAAGAGCATGAATTTTAGAGTTTATTCATTCATTAAAAGCTAAATTAAGACACCACTCTGAGAGATAAGTTTGTGAATTCATTAAGCTATTTTGTGCTCATTTTAGATTCGCTTTAGTAGCTTTTGTAATTTGATTTTGTGATCTTCATTCCAATCTTACATTAAGAAGGGATTTGTGTTTTACCCTTTCTTGAGATCAAAATTAAATCATGCTAGCCCAAATTGATTTAATTAAAAATTATTAAGAACTAGAACCTTTTCATCTATGAGACTGGACATTGAACGTCTTCGTCTGCATCGAATTGGTTCTACCGGGCTTCTTCAAAAGGAGAATTTTCATATAAATATCATTTACATTTTGTATATCCTTTTTGTGGTTTATAAGGTTGGGATGAAAAAAATCTTATTTTGGTTTTATCTGAGGTAATCCAAAAAATCTCAGAGTGTGGGGTTTTTGTAATTGTGTAAGCCCAACTAATGACACAATTGTGAAGGTTTTAAGGTGAACCTTGGAAAACCTTTTTCATAGTGAACGCTACTATCCCGAGGGAGTGGATATTAGGAGTGGAGTAGTTGTGTGGCTGTTTTCTAACAATTAGTGTACACCCAAACGAACCACTATAATTCCTGGTGTTGTGGTGGATGATTGAATGTACTTATATGTATGAATGCTGTAATTTACTTTAAGCATTTGTGGTGAATGGTGTAATTTATTTTATGCCCTTGTGGGAATGTTGTAATAAATTAGTTTATTTCCTTTGCCTCTTTATTAGTTTGGGTTTTTTATACTTACAAATATTCTAGTAAGGTTGTCTTGCCGTAAGCCTTTAGTTTTTGGTGTTAGGTTGTCCTTAGAACTAAGTTTGTATCAACCTCTCAAGACTAGTACATTTGAGGTTGCTATTTATTTGTGCTTCTTTATTATTTAGTTGTGCTATCTTTCTTTCAATTCCACATTTATTTTTAATTTGGCATAATCCTATTCTTCCCCCCCCCCAAGGACATGTTGCTTGGTCTTTTCAAGGCATTCATATAAATATAAAGAAATCAAATCAGAAAGTGATAGTGATGATGTGAACGAAGAGGAATTAGCTAATACACATAAGAAATTTCTCAAATTTACTAGAGGGAAGAGTTGTGACAAGAAGGACAAGAAGGTGGACAAACATAAAGGAAAATTCACTAAACCATCTAAAAAAGTCCAATGTTACAGTTGTGGAGAGTATAAATATTTTTCCCCTGGTTGCCCTTGCAATACAAAATCCAAAGGCAAGGCAATGGCGGCAACATGGGATGATACGGAGGAGTCTAAATCCACTTCAAATGACTCTTCTATAGTTGATGATAAGAGCCACATGTGCATTATATCGACTCACATCACACCATCCCTTACTAGAAATTTAGGAGACCATAACTCCACAAGGAGGTGACCTTGGAGGTCTATTTGAGCTGAATTGGTAAATCAAAGGACCAAGCCTCTTACATGTGCCCTATTGCTAAATTTGAAGATTTCAGCCTCATAATTAAACATATAGGTAAATCAGAGGATTCTACCCTCGTTTTTGTGCTTATTGTAAAATCTGAGGATTTAACATCATTTTTACTTAAAATATAAACTTTAAATTTGCTAAAATGCATATCACATGCTTAGAGTTTATATTATCTTTGGTCATTCCTGTTTTCATAGGTACATCTCTTGAATGACCATGTTTAGCATGATGCTCCATGTATTTTAAGTTATACATCCCTATCCCTTGTTAGTATAGGTCTTATATTTGAAAATCTTTGAGTTGTAGAGTTGGTTCATATATGATTTTTATTGGCATATCTATTTTGGACTAACCTTTTGTCAAAAACTAACAAAAAGGGGAAGAAAGATCAAATCCCATCAAAACAATACATTCTCTTGTGTAGGGTTTGTTTGTTGAGTTGCAGGTTTAATCGAGGAAGCAATTCAGGAGGAGCATCGCTGCATTACATGTCTTAGTATTCTATAGCTGTAAATTTTTATTTTTGATGTGTAATTTTTATTTTGTTGTTTTGGTATGTCATTGGTGTTCACAACCCCAAGTGTAGGGTCGCGATGTAGTAATAATCTCAGTGCGACCGAGGTCGAATTCACAGGGACTAATCTTGTACATTTTTTTAAATAACTAGAACTAGAAGAAGAAGAATATCTATATCTAAATATGGAATAATAGAGAGAGTAAATTTGAATAATGTAATTGAACTTGTGAAGTTAAAGGTGGGAACTAGGGTGCCTAGGATCCACTTGTAGCAATCAACATGCTACTGTACTTGATTCAAGAGGCACAATTGGAATCAGAGTCCTATCTTATCCAATTGGAAGAAGAGATTATCAAATCTCTGAACTTTTCATTGATCTAGTCTCAATGGAGGAGGATTGTGAAGATTTGGAAGGGATTCCATCACCTTACCATGCCCAGGAGACGATTGTGAACAACAGGATTTACCAATCCCACAATCTCAAATAGGAAAAGAAGATATTCAAAGCTATCGCAATGTGTTGTAATTTAAGTCATAACAAACCATAGAAACCGAAAATATTCCTTAATAATTAACTAGAAATCAATGAAGTTCAATATAAATGAGAATCATAGCAAGATAAACATCTTAATCACGCTATAAGCTTTACCTCTTAGCCCTAGCTAAGAGGTTTAGTTAACCATAAACATGATTAAACCAAAATCTCTTAAACAAAACATGAAAACAACTAAGGAAGAAGAAGAAAAATTGTTGGTAGCAGTTCTCCACCCTATTGCTCCACTCCTCAAACCCTAAAAGATACCTAAGAACGTCCTAAGGACTCCTATTTATAGTTGTAAAGCTCTACCTTACACATCGACTTGGAATTTCTGCAATCCGATCGTGAAAGCATCTCAATTTACGTAGCCGCGTTATGCATCGATTGGACCAAAGTCAAATCCGAAGTTGAATCCGAACTTGGAAAGGATTCTGTTTCAACAGTTGCCCGATTTTGTTCAGTCTGAGCTGTGTTCGGTTGGACTGGACTTAAGTTATCGGTCGGATCGAATTAATCTTCAGTCGAACCGAATTAACTCTAAAATTCATCGTTCTTCGGTGGAGCTTTTTATGCACTTTCGGTCGCGCCGAATCCTCCTTTCGATTGGACCGAATTGTCTATCAATCGAACCGAATTAGCTTCTGAATTTCATTGTTGGCTGGTGGACTGTTTTGTGCGATTTTGGTCAGACCGAACTTGTTTGTTTTTTGTTACAGGTTTTGCAATTCTTCGAGTCCCTTCTTCAGCTTTTGTAATTGGTTTCCTTAGATCTTTGGCATGTGAACTCTTCATTCTTAATCTCTTAAGATCCTTCCTTTACCTTGGTGATTCTTGAGTATCAAATCCATGCTTTTAGCATTCTTTTCAATTCAAGCTCTTAGATTCACCTTACAATACAAACATGTATAAAATATACCATTAAGCATTATCATGTTCATAAAACCAAGATATAAATAGAGGAGAATATGCAATATTTGACACTCAACACACTCCCCAACTAGCATTTTGCAAGTCCCAAGCAAAACATGCGTGAAGTGAACGTCAATTCTCAATGTTCAAACCCTTTTTGGAAAACTATCTTTTATGCAATTAGGTATGAATGAGTAGAATTAAGACGAGAAAGTGGGATTTTGAAACCTAGAGTTGAATCACTTTAGCAGTCATTCAAATAGGTTCTTTATCAATTTCTTTAGAGCATAAATTCTTACATCATATTTTTCATTGTGCTCAGTGAAAATCAAATTACTTCCCATGAGAATACCATCATTTCATAATATTAGCCATGTTCATATATCAAGATTAGTAAAAACTCAAGTACTGATTTTGAACTCATCCCCTTCTCCTTCTTTTTCCAGATTTTGATTTTATATCGACGGTCATTTTTTTAATTATTCATTCTTTTCAGGATTTTTCATTCTCTTTCAAACTTTTTCTAGTCTTTTCATCATACATGACCTTTTTATCGATCTCACTATTTTTTAACTGGTTCTTTTCATCTTTTTAGGTGGATAAAATTCTCCAAACTGAATTCTCAACATCTATCAATGATTCACATACTAACCATTAGAAATTCTAACATAATTCACAGAAAGCAAATTGAATGTTTCTTGTGACTTAGATCAACATGATATTCAAACTTCCTCTTAATCAATTGAGTGCAAGAACTTAGGTGATAATATACTTGGTTGATCAAACTCCAATAATTCAAAGTTCAATCTCAATCTTATCATACTCAAAACATTCTTAAGTGCACAAACTATCACCTTCCAAATAAGTTTTTGGTTTGAGAAATTGAAAATTTTTCAAAATTTTTGCTCAATGACTAGGAAAATACTGATTAGTTTACCTAATCCACACCTCCAACCTAAAATTTACATTGTCCTCAATGTAAAAGAGATAAGCATGTAATTCAAATGAGACAATGAAAATAATGGATAAGTGATGAAAAGGTAATACCTGAAGAAGACGAATTGCAGCTCTTCCAAAGTTCTCAATGTGAAGATGGGTTAACACAACTACTAAACAATTGAAAGCAAACTATTCTAGTCCTAAATAGTATGAAACTAATAAACCTAACTACACCTCCATCAGACTAGGAGGTTAATCTTGATAAACAGGATTAATCAGAGGTATGGACATGTCCTCTGAATCAAATTTCTTAACAAATGGCTTTAAATGATGTCCATTTACTTTGAAAACATTGTCATTGTTCAGATTCTTAATCTTAACAACCCCATGAGCATAGACATTAGTAACAGTGAAAGGGCCGGTCCAACAAGATCGGAGTTTACCTAGAAAAAGATATAACCAAGAATTACATAAAAGAACTTTTTGACTGATTAAGAATGATTTTCGAAGGATGTTCCTATCATGGAACACCTTCATCCTATCCTTGTAAATTCTCAGGTTCTCGTAGGCATCATTCCGGATTTTCTTGAGTTCATTCAACTAAAGTTTATGTAACGAACCAGCGTTATCTAAGTTAAAGTTTAAATTTTTGATAGCCCAGTGGCTCTATGTTCCAGTTCCACAGGTAACTGGCAAGCTTTCTCATAGACAAGTCCAAAGGGAGACATTCCAATAGGGGTCTTAAAAGCTGTATGGTATGCCCATAAAGCATTGGTCAAACGAATTGATCAATCCTTATGATCAGGGTTAACCCTTTTCTCTACAATTGGTTTAATTTCCCTATTGAAAATCTCAGTTTATCCGCTTGTTTGTGGGTGGTATGGAGAACTCACCTTATGAGAGATGTCATATTTCTTCATTAAATTTTTGAATGGCCTATTACAAAAGTGTGAACCTTTTAATTATGGCCTGAGACATTCAAAATTAGGAAATGATGTTTTCTTTTAAGAACCTAATGACCGTTAGATGATCATTGTTCCGGCACGGGATCACTTCGACCCACTTAGTGACATAGTCTACCGCCAACAAAATGTACACATTCCCAAAGGAATGGGGGAATGGGCCCATGAAATCAATGCCTTAGCAATCAAATGCTTCAATAATTAGGATGGGATTTAAAGGCATCATATTTTGAAGAGACAATGCTCTCAATTTCTAACAATGCTCACAAGCTCTGCAAAACTCGTGAGTATCTTTGAACATGGTGGGCCAATAGAAGCCATATTACAGGATTTTGGTTGTGGTCTTTTTAGCAGAAAAGTGACCACTATGGGCCTGAGAATAACAAAAGGAGATGACACTTTGGTGTTCATTGTCTAGTACACATCTCCTTAGAATTTGGTCTAGGCCGTATTTAAACAGATATGGATCGTCCCAGAAGAACTTATGCACCTCGGTGAAGAATTTTTTCTTATCTTGCGCAGTCCAATGTGTCGGCGTGAAACCTGTAGCAAGATAATTTGCAATATCAACAAACCAAGGTAGTTGGGAGAGTTTAAATAATTATTCATTAGGAAATATGTCTTTTATAAGTGTCATCTAAAAGGAATCGGGGAGATCAAGCCTCGAGAGATGGTCCGCCATTACGTTCTCTACTCCTATTTTGTTTCGTATTTCTAAATCAAATTTCTGAAGTAGGAGGATCCATCTTATTAAACAGTTCTTAGCATCATTCTTAAAAAGAAGGTATTTTAGCGCCGCATGATCAATGTAAATGATGATATTGGATCCGATCAAATAAAAACTAAATTTGTCCAAAGAGAATACTACAGTTAAGAGTTCCTTCTCCGTAGTAAAGTAGTTCACTTGGGCAGAATTTAGAGTTTTACTTGTATAGTGAATAACATAGGGCTTCTTTTCTCTTCTTTGGCCTACTTTTCTCTTCTTTGGCCTAACACTACCCCAATAGCATAGTTAGACACGTCGCACATAATTTCAAAAGGAATGTTCCTGTCAGGTGGTTGCATGATAGGTGCGGTAGTTAACATGCCTTTGAACTTAGTAAAAGCTTTCTAGCATTGCTCAGTCCACTCATATGATACATCCTTTTGAAGTAGATTACACAAAGGACGAGAGAGGTAACCAAAGTCCTTTATAAATCGTCGATAGAATCAGGTATGTCCTAAGAAGGATCACATGTCGCATATGCTTTTGGGAGATGTGGGTTAGAGATAAGATTGATTTTGGCCTTATACACCTCAATTCCCTTGGGAACCATGAAATGGCATTTCTCCCAATTCAAAACCAAATTTTACTCTTCACATAACTTTAACACACATTTAAGATTTTTCAAGCACTCGTTGAAGGATGGACCAAAAATAGAGAAGTCATCCATGAAGACATCTAAATATTTCCCTACCATGTCAAAAAAAATACTCAACATACATTGTTGAAATGTGGTAGGGACATTACACAATCCAAATGGCATCTTTCGGTAAGCAAAGGTGCTATAGGGACATGTGAACATTGTCTTCTCTTGATCTTCATGGGCTATCTCTATTTGATTATAGCCCAAATACCCTTCAAGGAAGCAGTAATAAGAATGACCAGTTAACCTTTTCAAGATTTGGTTAATGAAGGGTAAAGGAAAGTGGTCCTTCCTCGTGACAGTATTCAATTTTTTATAGTCAATGCACATTCTCCAACCAATAGTAACTCTAGTTAGCACGAGTTCATTGTCGTCATTGGCTATTATGGTGATTCTAGATTTCTTAGGAACCACCTGAGCTAGACTCACCCATTAACTGTCGGATATAGGGTATATGATACCCACATCCAACAATTTAAGTACTTCTCCTTTACCCACTTCTTTCATATTTGAATTGAGTCGTTGTTGCAGTTGTCAAGAGGTTTTTGTATTATCCTCAAGATGAATGCAGTGAGTACAAATCAAATGATCGATTCCCTTAAGATCCACAATTAACCATCTAAGGTCTCCTTTATGTTCAATGAAAGTAGCGATAAGCATACTCTCCTATTCTAACTCAAGGTGAGAAGAAATCACCACCATGTATGTCTCATCTTGACCTAAGTAAACATATTTAAAATCAGCGGGTAAATATTTTAGGTTAAGCTTCGGTGCTTTGAGGCTAGACAGTAGAGGCACTACGTCGGTTTGGGGCAATTTCTCAAATTGTGGCCTTCACTAGTAACTTCAAGTACCGGTGCGGTATCAAGCATGGCATCCATCTCTTTAATCGCATCGTCATCCAAATTGGGGAAGTGTGCCAAGCATGTCTCTAGAGAGTCAGAAGATAAGGTCATCAGAGCTTTATCTTCCATGAAAGAGTTTATCATATTAATGTCATGGGCCTCGTCATCATCCCCTACCTGTCTACTCATATTAAAAAAGATATTGAGCTCCAACGTCATATTTTCAAGAGACAAATTCATGACCCCATTCTTACAATTGATGATAGCATTGGATGTAGTAAGGAACGGGTGGCCAAGTATGATAGGGATTTGAGTGCTCATATCTACGATGGGCTGAGTATCTAAGATGATAAAATCTAGTGGATAGTAGAATTTATCAACTTGGACCAATACATCCTCAATCATCCCTCTTGGCACACAAACTGAGCAATCAGCAAGTTATAATGTGGTTCGAGTGGGGTTTTAATTCACCTAAACCTAGTTGTTCATAGACCAAGTAAGGAATCAGATTTACGCTCACCCCGAGTCAAGAAGTGCGTTCTTAATTTGGTGATTCCTGATTATACAAGTGATAGTTGGGCTACTAAGATCTTTATATTTTTGTGGCACATTTTGCTTGAGGATGGCACTCACTTTTTCTATTAGAAAATTTTTCTTTTTGATACTTTGCTGCCTCTTGGTTGTGCATAAGTCTTTCAGAAATTTGGCATATGAAGGAATTTGTTTCATAGCATATAGAAGAGGGATGTTGACCTTCACTTATTTCAACACCTCTAGAATATCCAGTGAGTTGGCTAGAGGTTTTGGTGTAATCAACCGCTGGGGGGATGGAGCAATCGGCTTGCTTTGAGCTTTCGGTTCTAATCCATGTGGAGCAATGTTAGGTTTATCATTTATGTCTTCTTCCAGGTCCTTAGACTTTTCAGCCCTTACCAGAATGATTTTGTCAATTATTTTTCCACTTCTAAGAGTGATGATAGACTTGGCTTGCTCCATTTGATTTGAAGAGCTTGAGTCACTAATCTCATATTGTGGTTTTGGATTGGGGAGAGGCTGAGCCGGAAGGATCCCCTTTTCCCCAATTGATTTGTTCATCTCAAGTCCTTTTATGACCTTTCTAAGGTCTTGAAAGGCTTAGAGCATACCCTGATTAAAAAGCTCTTCATTTTGCATATGTTTTAAGACATGATCCTCTTGAGGTTTCCCTTGATTTAAGAATTGGTTAGGGAATCATTAAGGAGTAACAGTTTGTCTGTTCCTCCAACTGAAGTTTGGATGATTTCTCCAACTAGAATTATATGTATTTGAGATGGGTCCACTAAAAGGTCTTTGGTAATTATTTACGACATTTGATTGCTCATTCAATACCTCTTGAAAAGCAGGTATTGTTGGACAATTTTCAGTTGTATGTACATTGCAAGCACAAATACTGCAAATAATTTCCTTAGCCTTATCCTTCTTAAGTTCTATGGCCTCAAATTTTCTTATAAGATTAGCCACTTAAGCATTGATATCATCTTCCTCTTTCAATATATATATTTTTCTCCTCTCCTTTGATTGAATAGGCTTAGAAGTGGTGCTGGGTCTTGGGAAGATGTCCTATGATTGTGTGTTTTCAGCAAGTTTGTCAAAGTAATCCCACACATCATCGACATCTTTGTTCATGACATCGTCTCGACTAATTGGTGCATGAAAGATGTGTAAGACCTGACCTAAGTTCTTGTATGTGCATGTGTGTGTAGGTATGCATTTTATTTCTCTTGGTCCCGCAGTCATACCGATCGAATCCCGGTGACCTGCAACCCTCAGATAGTGTTTGCGGTCATCCTTGAGTCCGGTCACGTTGACCTGATTTGGATCGGCCCGAAACCTATGCCATCTTGTTCGCATCGTCGTTATAGTTTCGATGATGCATCTTGTGAGTCCATCTGATATATAGATCAAAATTTATGAACATTTCATTGTATGACCCTTAATCATGTGGCCCACTTAGGTGTGATGCATGTGACCCCACTCTTGGCACAAGCTCCAATGCAACACTACATACACCACACAAATTCCATAGAAATCACTACCTAACCCCACACACCACCAAAACCAACTCTAACCTATCACTTTGGTTTCTCCTCCCACAGGCAATCATTGCCTTTTCTTATAAAGAAATCATTACACTCTCTCTCTCTCTCTCTCTCTCTCTCTCTCTCTCTCTCTCTCTCTCTCTCTCTCTCTCTCTTTATCTCTCTCCCTCCTCATTCTCTCCATGCTAGCAAAAACCCTCTCCCAACGTCCTATAATCCCCCATTTCCCCAGCCCTCAAACCTCCAAAATTCCTCCAATCTCACCATTAAAAACTCATATCAACCATAAAACCTTCTTCATCGGTCCAAGATATACATGGTGTGGAAGTTTGAGAGTATAGATTGCATGTGGGTGACTATATTTTTGCTGATTTCTTTTCTATCCCTTAATCTTCTTATTTCTTCATGAATGGAACATATGGGAACCACCAATCCATGGTGGAGATCTCATTTGATCCCATGAATGTTGTAAGACTCGACTCGAGCTTCTGCATATGCATGTGCGTATGTGAGTATGCATTTTATTTCTTGTAGTCCTACGGTCCTACCTGTCAAATTCCAGTGACCCGCGACCCTCGGATTGTGTTAACGGTCATCCTCGAGCCCAGTCACGTAGACCCGAGTCAGATCGATCCGAGACCTATGTTGTTTTGTTCGCATCGTTGTTACGGTTCCAACGACGTGTCTTGTGCGTCCATCCAATATATTGATGAAAAGTTATGAACATTACATAGTATGGCCCTTAATCATGTGGCCCACTTTTGTGCAATGCATGTGGACCACCTCCTTGGCACAAGACCCTATACACACTACACACACCACACAAATTTTATGAAAAACACCACCCACCTCAACACACACTACACAAGCCTAGCCTAAAGCCTAAGCATTATAAACTCCTCCCTATGCAATGATGACCTCTCTTACAAAATCATCATGACCCCTTTCTCTCTCTATTAATCTTTCTCATTTCCCTCCATTTGCTAGCAACTTCTCCCTCTCCCAACGTCCATTTCTCCCTCTTTTCTCTTATCCTCTAATCCCTAACATACTTCCAATCCCACCATTAGAAATAGATCTCCACCATTAAAATTTCTTCTTAGGCTCAAGATCTTCTTAGTGTGGAAGTTTCGAGGCTTGCTTTGCATGTGGATGATTATAAATTTCTGATTTTCCTTTCTACCCTTTGATCTTCTTTCTCTTCATAAACGGATCACATGGGAGCCACCAATCGATGGTGGGAATCCCATTTGACCTCATGGATGTGGCCCTTTGGCCCATCCTACATGCATGTCATGGTACATGATGGGGCCATTCTCCATGGATCCCATCATGATGTATGTTATTATCTACTTCATTCCAAGGGCATCTAGACCCTAGAAGTCATGTTGGGATGGCATCCCAACCACTCATTTTAGTTATGGATCATGCATGCATTGGTTTATTGTTGCATATACAATCTACATAGTTGTATAGTTGAGATTGAATCTTAGGAGGGACCATTAGTGGTGGGGCCCTACCCTCATGGCCGGGTTGTATTTCTTCTTCTCCTTTCTCATATTATTGTGGATGATGATGTGTGTGGCCCACTTGGTGGGCCTAAGACATCCTAAAATTCAGCAAGAGTGAGACGCCCTTACCACCTTATTCCATGATTTTTGGACACCCTAAATTAATGCATGCAGGTGTCCTGACCTTAGTTCATGATCTAGATATGTGTGGGGCCTACTAAGGAAGGCCACACACCCTTTTAATTGTTGAGATTATTAAGATATAGGCTGATATGTTCAGCCATGTATTGCTGTCCAAAAATTTGGACTGTTTACATGGACTGCTTTAGCTGATGTTTGGTATGGATTTAATTTATGATTCTACTATTTTTATTGATGATTGTGGGGTGTAATATGAAGGTGTGGACCCCACCTTAAGGTATGATGGATCACACCTCAGATGGCGCATGAAATGGTACCTAAAAAGGGAAGCCCATAGTGGTGGGCGGTCCACCTTGTTGGACCCACATGTATGGAGGGAAAACACAAATTTTAGCTTGGTTTCTCTGAGGGGTGGGCTAGTTTTATAAAACCCACCTTGCTATATTTTATGGGAAAAATACTAATCATCCATCCCTCTCCTATATGAATTTTGGGCCCACCTTATTGGATAAATATTACATGGATAGCAACATTTCACTTTGGATAGATTGTAATTTCAAATTTAATTAAAATATTTCTGAGCATCCAAAAATTTTGAAAATTTACAGAGAGGTGGCCCACCCATGTTAGGAACCACCTACCAATTTTTGGGGCCAAAGAACCCCTGTGCGCACCGTGAAAAGGGCTGGACCAGCCCACCAGGTTGGGACGTTCAGGTCAAACAAATTTTCTGGACAGTCTGTTTCCTTTAAATTAATTAAAATACTTCTAATTATCTAAAAATTGTGAAATTTTATGGCAGTCTGGCTGACCCATGGAAGAACCATCCTACAAATTTTTAGGGACATCGAGTCCCTGTAACATCTGTGGTGCAGCATGGAGTAGCCCTCCAGGTTGGGAAGCCCAAGCTGGGGCCAGCCTTTGCTGGCCGTCCAGGCCACACTGTGGGCCTACCTCGATGAATTTTATTGTCCCACCATCCATCCAATCTTGGTAAATATGGGACATGGCCACCTCCCTCTGTATTTTTCATTTATGGGGTCCATTTGGGTGAGTTTTAGGCCAATTACTCAGGCCCATAGGGCTGCCTACACATGGGATGCCCAGCCCACTGGGCTGCTGTTGGACGTCCAGTCCAGCAGCATGGCCCATCTGATTTATGTGTTAATCTGCTCCCTTCATCTGGTGGACCCCCCTGTGACATGTATGGGTCATCAGGAACTAAAATAAACATATAAATTAATTATTTTTGAATTTTCAACAAGCCAGATTGTGGGTGGGCTGGAATTTCAGCAATAGGCCCAAAGTTGCTGCCCATAAATGAATGTTTTGGGACAACATGGTCCACCAAATTTGGGTACATTATTACACATATCTTGCCTTATTTTTAATTAGAATTTGGGCTTAATTAGTTCATGCTTGAGGCCCAACCCAGTTGGGGTTTTTATTGGGTCCATACTTCTAGCTAATTGTTGGGCCATATAGCCTTGGTTGGGCTGGAACTTTTGATAGGCCCATTAGACCCTTGGGGCCAATATTTATCATGTCATTGTGATGAGTTTTATGGGCCAAATATTCAAGTAGTTGGGCCCTTGCTTGCCCATTAAAATAAATCCATACTTGGGCCAAAATATGAGGCCCAACTTACTTATCTTAAATATAAGGATTACCCATATGTTGGAATAATGGGCTGCCCATTAGGCCCACCATAATGAGTAGTCTTATGATCTTTATGGTTGGGCCCAAACCTTACTTAGGGCCCACCATGCTGCCTAAGTATTGGGCTTAGTGTATGGCCCACTAAGCTATGGATTGCTTAGGCCTTGGGCTTATCTTATATATGTGTAGGTAGCGAGCTACCTTTTGGGACCCAGTTGAGGTTGGATGTCCTCCTTGGTGGCCCTAAGGTAGGCCCATAGGTTTCTTATAGGTGGTTGAAGGCACACCTCGGGCCCTTGATTAGGACCGCTTCTTCCTTGGGCTTTATAACTATCTTAGCTTGTGGGCTACCCCAAAGTATTAGGCCCCCACTAAAGGACTTCTCTTTAAAACACATATCTGTGTATCTAGGCCTTGTCCCTCCTTGGGAAGGAGGAGTATGATTCCCGTCATCATCACCGAGTAGCACACCTACACCATTATGACCCATATGCATCATCTGCGTGAATGGATTGCATTGTGTGTGGTCATTGGTTGACTTGATAAAGGGATGGAGTTTCTCCCCTTGTGCACATCGAGTGCTTGAAGCTAGTGCATGATCTGTGTGCGTGACTTATGCATTGGCATCGCATTTCATGATGATCCGCTCTTGCTTCATTAGGGCCTTACCTCCACAGGGACATTCGTGGATGGTCATATGTGTGGACACCGAAAATGTTACTTGAACATACAAGGTACATAGGATGCCCACGGGTGAAATTCTCAAAACTTCCATGGTATTAAGGATTTGTCGCAACACCGTGACTGAGTAGAAACTATGAGTACACGAGGGCCTTATATCGTTAGGTCGCGCCTCCTAGTGTCGTGTAGTCGGTTGGGTAGGGGTGTGGCCTTACCTGCCTGGTATAAGAAGGCATTGCTAGGCTGAGTCTGACCAGCTCATAAATGGGTCCACTACCATCAAGCCTTGTTGGTGATTGGTTGTCCACAGGACGGTAGTGAGGTTTCTTATGCTCGTTTGACTGTGCGGGTCTGGAGAGCGGCAGTCATCCACCAATGTAATGGACCCCAGTGATTTTCTTATGATTGAAAATGTACTTGATATGTGGATTGGATAAAAGTACTGGCATCACCTCGCATCATATTGCATTCGCATAAGCTATATAAGCCCCCCTTATGCATCGCCTTGGTAAGGCGACTAGTACTCATTACATTATTTTCATGTTAAGCCTCGGCAAGGCTAGTGATATTATCATTGATCATGTTTCCCCTCTTGTATCTCCTTTTATTCTTTTGTGCACCATTGTCACACACCTTCACCACCCTCTAAGCTTCTATAAGCTTATGCACGATTGATGCGTGCAGGTGATCCTAGATCAGCATCGTAGCGGAAGAGCTTGGATTAGAGTTGAGCTGAGGACCCCCAGTGTTACAGATCTTCGTCCTACTTCTTTAGCTATCAGATGTATTCCTTTTCTGCTTTGTACTTGTAAAAGTTTAAATTCGTAGTGGATTTTGTGATGTGTGCCTTTTTTATTCTTAGATATACTTGTTGTGATCTTAGGTATGCTCATATTAGAAATGGTTATACGGTTATAGAAATCCTCCTTGTGGGATCCCAGGATCGGAACTTGCCTCAGGAGCCGATAATGGGGTACTATGGAGGCTGTTGCAGCCAGAACCGCCTATCGGGTTCCTTGTGAGTCCGGTTACCAAGTCTGGGGCATGACAGGAGTTGGTATCAGAGCATAACAAGTAATTCTAGAATAACTCGGGATAATGTCACATGTCTGCTGAAAGCATAGGACAAGTAATGTCCCGAGACCCTTCCTTTCGCTCCATATTGAGCCTGTAATTGTCCTGATTCCTTACATCATCGTTATTTTATAGACGATGCCACCGAGATGTGGCACCCGTGGCCGAGGTACCGGTGGTAGAGGCACTCATGATACCCGTTCTACTCGAGCGTATCCCCCTCCTATTTTAGAAGATCCAATTCCCAAGGTCTCGATTCAGCCTGTTCCTCCTATAACGCGGTTCCTCCTGTAGCGCCTGTTGAGCCTGTAGCACCTGTACCTCCAGTTGCTCCAGTTCTCCTACCGGTCCCCCCTCCTCAGCCTGTTGTTCCAGTTACAGAGGCTCTTACTCCATCAGCTGCACCTGTGCCTCCCCCGAGGCGAGTGTCACTCCTGCTTTTCTGATAGTGCCTATAGGTGTCGAGCATTTTCAACAGTTAATGCAGCTTTTCACAACCGCATTACAGACTCGTCAGCCTGTAGTCACTCCAGTTTCCAATCAGAGTGATTTTCCACCCGCTAGCGCTATCTTCAGAGCGTTTAGACAGCATGACCCTCCGAGATTCAGGGGTGAGCCCGAGCCATCTGCTGCTGAGGCATGGCGCACTAAGATCGGGAGAATTTTTAACACTATGCAGTGTCTAGCCGATCAGAGGGTATCCCTTACGACCTATCTTCTTTAGGGTGAGGCCCATCATTAGTGGTCATCCGTATCCAAGATGGCTGGGCCAGATTTCGTTTGGACTTGGGAGGAATTCGTGGTCCGTTTCGACCAGAAATTCTTCCCCAAGCATGTTCAGATTCAGAGGGCGATAGAGTTTGAGACCCTAGTTCATGGTGATTTATCAGTATCACAGTATGATGGTCGTTTCTTGGCCTTGTCTATATTTGCTCCTCATCTCACCAGTGATGAGAAGATGAGGGCTAGTCGCTTTGTGATTGGCTTGCATCCTGCCCTTCGTAGCCATGTGGTGGGACATTGTTTGGAGACATTCGATCAAGTTGTTCATCGGGCATTGGTATATGAGGAGGACTGGGCTATGACCCAGAGGTCAAGAGAGCAGAGTTCCGGTAGAGACCGTAAGAGGAGAGCACCAGCTGGCAGTTTCATGCAGCACCGTCAGCAGAGACAGAGGGGCAGATCAGAGTTTAGACAGCCCGTGGCTCAGACAGTAGCTTTATTATCATCATCAGCACCACCAGCAGCTTTATCTTTCAGCCCCTTTTCTGATGTTTGCTTCGGTTGTGGACAAGCTGGGCATCAGAGGTGTGATTGCCCTCTCCCCATACAGTAGTAGAGGCCACCGCAGTTGCCTCCTCCTCATCCTCCTCAGCAACAGCAGCAGAGAGCTCAGCTTCCAGTTGCCGCTCCTAGGGCTCCTCCTCAGCAGCAAAAGCAACCAAGCAGACCTCCCCAGCAGAGACAGCAGCAGCAGCAGTAGAGGGGATATTCGTATGTTCAGTCCCTAGGTCGACTGTGTATTACAGCTTAGCAGGCACAGACTCAGGATTTGCAGTCTTTCAGTTTACTTCCCTTACCAGCTCAGGGCCAATTTTATCCCACACAGCAGGCGTCAGGCCAAGACCCACAATCATCTACTGGTGGAGTTGTTGAGGGTATTCTTCTTATTTCTGCTTGGGTTACCCACGTTTTGTTTGATTCTAGTGCTTCTCATTCTTTCGTGGTCGAGCAGTTTTGCCGACTGACCAGTATTCCATTAGAGTTTGTGTCTGAGGCCTTGGCCATTTTAACTCCCATGGGGAAGTCCATCGTGTTGACCCGTCGCTGCCTTTCTTGTTCGGTGTTAGTGGGCAATATGTTCCTTCCTGCTGATCTGTTTATAATGCCGATGATAAGCTTTGATGTTATTCTGAGTATGGACTGGCTTGCGGAGTATTATGCCATCTCGGACTATACCACGAGGACAATTACATTTCACATTCCCGGCTTGCCAGTATTCCAGTTCATCGTTGAGCCCAGGGAAGAGTCGTTGTCTAGTTTCTTAGCTTCTGTCATCGAGGATTCTATGGTAGGGTGTATTGATCAGCTACCAATTGTTTGTGAGTACCCGGATGTGTTACGGGAGATCTTGGGTTTGCCGCCGCATCGGCAGGTGGAGTTTCAGATTGATTTAGTGCCTAGTCCCGCGCCTATCTCGAAGGCCCCCTACCGGATGGCACTGTTAAAGTTGAGAAAACTGCTGGAGCATTTGGATGAGCTCTGGGGGTTAGGTTTCATTTGTCCCAACAGTTCGCCTTGGAGAGCCCTGGTATTATTTGTGAAGAAGAAGGATGGCTCATTACAGCTCTGTGTAGACTATCATGAGCTCAACAGAGTCACCATTAAGAACCGATACCCACTTCCCCATATTGATGATCTATTCAACTAGTTGTAGGGTGCACAGTATTTTTCCAAGATAGACTTGCGCTTCGGTTACCATCAGATTCGGGTCCGAGAGGAGGACATTCCGAAGACGGCTTTCTGGACACTCTATGGTCACTTTGAGTTCCTGGTCATGTCATTCGGGCTGACCAATGCGCCCGGCGTATTCATGCAGCTGATGAATGAGGTCTTTCGGCCGTTCCTTAATCAGTTCGTGGTGGTATTCATTGATGACATTCTTGTATATTCGAGGACCAGGGAGGACCATGTTGAGCACCTGTAGATTGTGCTGGAGACCCTCTATACCCACCAGCTATATGCGAAGCTAGACAAGTGTGAGTTTTGGCAGGAGAATGTGAAGTTTCTCGCTCACGTGGTGACGAAGGAAGGTGTCGTTGTGGACCCCTCGAAGGTTGATGCAGTGCATCAGTGGGAATAGTCGACGAACGCGTCCGAGATCCATACCTTCCTTGGTCTAGTGGGATATTATTGATGGTCTATCGATGGTTTCTCCAGTATTACAGAACCATTGACCCAGTTGACGCGGAAGGGCGTCGAGTTCGTCTGGAGTGACGCCTGTGAGGAGGCATTTACGAAGTTGAAGGACCGCCTCACATCCGCTCCTGTTCTCTCTTCCTGATGGGAGTGAGGATTTTTTCGTATTCACCGATGCTTCCAGAGTTGGCTTGGGTGCTATAATGATACGCCTCGCGTCAGCTCAAGGTCCATGAGCTGAACTACCCCACCCATAATTTGGAGCTTGTAGCGATCATCTTCGTACTGAAGATGTGGAGGTATTATTTATATTGGGTTAGGTTCGAGCTCTTCTCAGATCATAAGAGCTTGAAGTATCTACTTTCACAGTTCGAGTTGAACCTACATCAGAGGCAATGGATGGAGTTGTTGAAGGATTATGATTTTGATCTCAGTACCACCCGAGTAGGGCAAACGTAGTGGTTGACCGCTCAGCCATAAGTCACGAGGCCTGGTAGCACAGATGACGGTGCAAGAGTAGCAGATGCTCGAGGATGTTTCAGAGTTTGACTTTGAGTCCAGTCTGCATTCTTCCATTGTTCAGCTTTCGAGCTTGTTGATTCAACCCTCTTTCATGGCTAGGGTGATCGAGGTACAGCAGACAGACAAGTCACTTCAGGAGTACCGAGCAGAGACTGCATCCATGGAGCAGTCAAACTGGGAGATTGGTTCTGATGGTGGATTATGCTTCAGAGGCCGATTGTGTGTCCCGGACATGCCAGAGTTGGGTCGTGATTTGATGACCGAGGTACACCGATCGAAACTTATTATTCACCCAGACTCCACGAAGATGTATCGTGATATGAGGAGGTAGTATTTTTGGCAGGGGATGAAGCGCCAAATTGCTAGTTTTGTAATCGAGTGTGACACATGCCAGCGTGTCAAGGCCGATCACCAGAGACCCCTCCTTGCAGCTGTTGAGCATTCTAGGATGGAAGTGGGAGCATGTGTCGATAGACTTTATCACTGGTTTATTGAGGACTCAGCGTGGTCATGATACCATCTAGGTTATCAACGATCGTTTGATGAAGTCAGCTCATTTCATTCTAGTGCGTGCTTCCTGGTTTATGGACCGGCTTGCAAAGGTGTTCATTGAGGAGATAGTGAGACTATACGGCATCCCAGTTTCGATCGTTTCAGACCGAGACTCCAGATTTACGTCTCAATTTTGAATGAGTTTCCAGTAGGCAGTGGGGGCCACTTTACATCTCAGTACCGCTTATTATCTGCAAACGGATGGGCAGACAGAAAGGGTCAACCAAATTCTTGAGGATATGCTCAAATATTGTGTGATCGACTTTGCGAGCAGTTGGGATGAGCATTTGTGCCTTACCGAGTTCGCATACAATAATAGCTATTAGGCGACTATCGATAAGACTCCTTTTGAGGCACTTTATGATAGACCGTGCAGATCTCCTAGCTATTGAACCGAGGTTGGAGAGCGTCGTCTCTTAGGTCCCGAGCTTGTGCAGCAAACGCTGGAGGCTATTGATTGTATCAGGCAAAGGATGCGCATAATTCAAAGTGGACAGAAGAGTTTTGCTGATCGTTGGTGTCGACCTCTTGAGTTTGCAGTCAGAGACATGGTATATCTCAAGTCTCGCCTATGAAAAGTGTGGTTCATTTTGGTGTGAAGGGCAAGCTTGCCCCGAGATTCATTGGACCTTTTGAGATTACCGACCGCGTGGGCACTGTGGCCTATAGGCTTGCCTTACAGCATAAGTTGTCCATGATCCACGACGTATTTCATGTTTCTATGTTGCGAAAATGTGGGTCGGACACTATTCCTATGATTAATTGGCAGCCACTCGAGGTCTGTGAGGATGCTTCCTACATTGAGCAGCCGATTCGTATTCTTGATCAGAAGGAGCAAGTCCTCAGGACCAAGGCCATTCCCTTGGTGAAGGTAAAATAGGGACATCATTCAAAGGCCGAGGCATCTTGGAAGCGCGAGGTCAAGATTAGAGAGCATTATCCCCATTTGTTCGTTAATTGATTGCTTGCATTGCTTGTATTGCCTTCTCTTGTGATTGATGATTGAGATAGATACATGATGATGATTTCACATTTTCATTGTTTAGGTTTTAGTAATTTTGAGGATGAAATTTTTTTGTTGGTGGGGAAGATAGTAAGACCCTACCTGAGCTTCTGCATGTGCATGTTTATGTGTGAGTATGCATTTCATTTCTTGTGGTCCCGCGGTCCTACCGGTCGAATCTCTGGAGACCTGCAACCCTCGGATTGTGTTTGCGGTCATCCTTGAGCCCGGTCACGTAAACCCAACTTGGATCGACCCAAGACCTATGCCATCTTGTTCGCATCGTCGTTGCCGTTCCAACGACGTGTCTTGTATGTCCATCCAATATATGGATCAAAAGTTATAAACATTACATAGTATGGCCCTTAATCATGTGGCCCACTTTTGTGCAATGCATATGAACCACCTCCTTGGCACAAGTCCCTATACACACTATACACCCACCACTTAAATTCTATGAAAAACACCACCCACCTCAACACACACTATACAAGCCTAGCCTAAAGCCTAAGCATTGTAAACTCCTCCCTATGCAATGATGACCTCTCTTACAAAATCATCATAACCCCTTTCTCTCTCTATTTATCTTTCTCATTTCCCTCCATTTGCTAGCAACTTCTCCCTCTCCCAATGTCCATTTCTCCCTCTTTTCTCCAGCCCTCTAATCTCCAACATACTTCCAATCCCACCATTAGAAATAGATCTCCACCATTAAAACTTCTTCTTAGGCTCATGATATTTGGTGCAGAAGTTTGGAGGCTTGCTGTGCGTGTGGGTGATTATAAATTTCTGATTTTTCTTTCTACCCCTTGATCTTCTTTCTCTTCATAAATGGATCACATGGGACCCACCAATCCATGATGAGAATCCCATTTGACCCCATGGATGTGGCCCTTTGGCCCATCCTACATGCATGTCATGGTACATGATGAGGCCATTCTCCATGGATCCCATCATCATGCATTTTATTATCTACTTCATTCCAAGGGCATCTAGACCCTAGAAGTCATGTTGGGATGGCATCCCAACCACTCATTTTAGTTATAGATCATGCATGCATTGGTTTATTGTTGCATGTAGAATCTACATGGTTGTATAGATGAGATTGAATCTTAGCGGGGCCCATTAGTGGTGGGGCCCTACCCCTATGGCCGGGTTGTATTTCTTCTTTTCCTTTCTCTTATTATTGTGGATGATGATGTGTGTGGCCCACTTGGTGGGCCTAAGACGTCCCAAAATTCAGTAAGGGTGGGATGCCCCTACCACCTTATTCCATGATTTTTGGACACCCTAAATTAATGTATGTAAGTGTCCTGACCTTATTTCATGATCTGGACATGTGTGGGGCCCACTAAGGAAGGCTACACACCCTTTTAATTACTGAGATTATTGAGATATAGGCTGATATGTCTAGCCATGTATTGTTGTCTAAAAATCTGGACTGTTTATATAGATTGCTTTAGCTGATGTTTGGTATGGATTTAATTTATGATTCTACTATTTTTTCTTGATGATTGTGGGGTGTAATATGAAGGTGTGGACCCCACCTTGAGGTATGGTGGATCACACCTCAGATGGCCCATGAAATGGTACCCAAAAAGGGAAGCCCATAGGGGTGGGTTGTCCACCTTGTTGGACCGTCCAGCCCACATATATGGAGGGAAAACATAAATTTTAGCTTAGTTTCTCTAAGGAGTGGGTCACTTTTGTGGACCCCACCTTGCTGTATTTTATGGGAAAAATATTAATCATCTATCCCTCCCCTCATATATGAAGTTTGGGCCCACCTTATTGGATAAACATTACATGGACAGTAACATTTCACTCTAAACAAATTGTTATTCCGAATTTAATTAAAATATTTTTGAGTATCCAAAAAATTTTTAAATTTACAAAAAGGTGGCCCACATATGGTAGGACCCACCTACCAATTTTTGAGGCCAAGGACCCTTGTGCACACCATGGCAAGGGCTAGACTAGCCCACCTAGCTGGGACATCCAGGTCAAACAGATTTTCTAGACAGTTTGTTTTCTTTAAATTAATTAAAATACTTCTAATCTTTTAAAAATCACATACTTTTGTGGAGATGTGGCCCACCCATGGAAGGACCACCTTGAAAATTTTCAGGGCCATCAAGCCCCTGTACCGTTCGTGGTGTGGCCTAGAGTGGCCCACCATGCTGGGGCGTCCAGCCTTGGCTGGCCGTCCAGACCACCCTGTGGGCCCACCTTGATGAATTTTATTGTCCCACCATCCATCCAATCTTGGTCCATGTGGGACATGGCCACCTCCCTCTGTAGTTTCCATTTTTGGGATTTATTTTGGTGAGTTTTGGGCCAATTACCCAGGCCCCTAGTGCTGCGTACACATGGGATGGCCAGCCCATTGGGCTGCTGCTGGACGTCAAGTCTAGCAGCATGGCCCATCTGATTTATGTGTTAATCTACTCCCTTCATCTGGTGGACCCCCCTGTGACATGTATGAGTCATCAAGAACTAAAATAAATATATAAATTAATTATTTTTGAATTTCCAGAAAGCCAGATTGTGGGTGGGCTGGAATTTCAGCAATGGGCCTAAAGTTGTTACCCATAAATGAATGTTTTGGGGCAGCATGGCCACTAAATTTAGGGGCATTATTACACATATCTTGCCCCATTTTTAATTAAATTTTGGGCTTAGTTAGTGCATGATTGAGGCCCACCCCAATTGGGGTTTTTATTGGGTCCATACTTCTAATTAATTGTTAGGCCATATAGCCTTAGTTGGGCTAGAACTTTTGATAGGCCCATTGGACCCTTGGGGCCTATATTTATCATGTCATTATGATGGGTTTTATGGGCCAAATATTCAAGTAGTTGGGCCCTTGCTTGCCCATTAAAATAAATCCATACTTGGGCCGAGATGTGAGGCCTAACTTACTTGTCTTAAATATAAGGATTACTCATATATTGGAATAATGGGCTGCCCATTAGGCCCACAACAATGAGTAGTCTTATGATCTTTATGGTTGGGCCCAAACCTTGCTTAGGGTCCACCATGCTGCCTAAGTATTGGGCTTAGTGTATGGCCCACTAGGCTGTGAATTGCTTAGGCCTTGGGCTTGTCTTATATATGTGTAGGTAGCGGGCTACCTTTTGGGACCCAGTTGAGGTTGGATGTCCTCCTTGGTGGCCCTAAGGTAGGCCCATAGGGTTCCTATAGGTGGTTGAAGGCTCACCTTGGGCCCTTGATTAAGACTGCTTCTTCCTTGGGCTTTATAACTATTTTAGCTTGTGGGCTACCCCAAAGTATTGGGCCCCCACTAGAGGACTTCTCTTTAGAACACGTGTCTATGTATCTAGGCCTTGTCCCTCCTTGGGAAGGAGTATGATTCTTGTCATCATCACTGAGTAGCACACCTACACCATTATGACCCATATGCATCATCTGCGTGAATGAATTGCATTGTGTGTGGTCGTTGGTTGACTTAATAAAGGGATGGAGTTTTTCCCCATGTGCACATCGAGGGCTTGAAGCTAGTGCATGATCTGTGTGCATGATTCATGCATTGGCATCGCATTTTATGATGATCTGCCCTTGCTTCATCAGGGCCTTACCTCCACAGAGACATTCATGGATGGCCGTATGTGTGGACATCGAAAATGTTACTTAAGCATACAGGGTGCATAGGATGCCCATGGGTGAAATTTCCAAAACTTTCATGGTACCAAGGATCTGCCCCAACTCCATGACCGAGTGGAAACTACGAGCGCACGAGGGCCTTATACCATTAAGCCGCGACTCCCACTGTCGTGTAGTCGGTTAGGTAGGGGTGTGGCCTTACCTGCCTGGTGTAAGAAGGCATTGCTAGGCTGAGTCTGATGAGCTCATAAATGGGTCCACTACCATCAAGCCTTGTTAGTGATTGGCTGTCCACAAGCGGGTAGTGAGGTCTCTTACACTCATTTAACTATTCGGGTATGGAGAGTAGCAGTCATCCAGCAGTGTAATGGACTCCGATGATTTCCTTGTGATTGGAAATGTACTTGATATGTGGATTGGATAAGAGTACTAGCATCACCTCGCATCAAGTTGCATTCGTATCGGCTGTATAAGCCCCCCTTATGCATCGCCTTGGTAAGGCGCCCAATACTCATTGCATTGTATTCATATTAAGCCTCGGTAAGGCTAGTGATATTATCATTGATCATGTTCCCCCTCCTATATCTCCTATCATTCTTCTATGCACCATTGTCATACACCTTCACCACCCTCTAAGCTTCTATAAGCTTATGTACGATTGATGCATGCAGGTGATCCTAGATCAGCATCGTAACGGCAGAGCTTGGATTAGAGTTGAGCTGAGGACCCCTAGTGTTGCAGATTTTCTTCTTACTTCTTTAGCTATCATATGTATTCCGTTTCTACTTTGTACTTGTAAAAGTTCAAATTCATAGTGGATTTTGTGATGTGTGCCTTTATTATTCTTAGATATACTTGTTGTGATCTTGAGTATGCTCATATTGGAAATGGTTATACGGTTATGAAAATCCTCCTTGTGGGATCCCGGGATCGGAACCTACCTCAGGAGCCGAGAATGGGGTACTACGAAGGCTATTGCAGCCAGAACTGACTATCAGGTTTCTTGTGATACCGGTTACCGAGTCTGGGGTGTGACAGATGTGGCCCTTGGCCCATCCTACATGCATGCATAGTTTCATGATGGGGCCATTCTCCATGGACCCCATCATGATGTATCTTATGATCTATACCATTCTAAGGTCATCTAGACCTTAAACATCATGTTAAGATGGCATCCCAACCATCCATTGTAATTATAGACTATGCATGTGTTAGTTGTATGTTGTAAGTATAAGTCAATGTAGAACTATAAGTGTGATTGTTCTTGGGAGGGCCCATTAGTGGCGGGGCCCTATCCCCATGGCCGGATTATGTTCCTTCTCCATCTCTTCTTTCCTTTCTTTATAGTGGATCTGATGTATGTGTGGCCCACCTGATGTGTCATGCAACCAGGCCCCCAAGTGGTTGGGACGTCGAGGCCCAAGTGGTTAAACGTCCAGGCCTAACCTTGTTGCCCCATGATGTTGGCAAGTTTTGGACAGCCTTTGGGCTTGATTTTATGGTTGATCTTGGAAGGGGCTTGAGTCTGAGAGTGGTGTTACCCATCTAGGTGGACCGCACCTTGAGTAATTGATAATTTATTTCCCTTTTATTTATCTTTTGGGCTGGTTTAGACAGCAACATGTTATTGTCCATATTGCTGGAATGTTTGGCATCTAGGCCCTATTTGTGGGACCTTTCTCCCTGATTTCTTGGGCATTTCTTAGAGGAGTGGACCCCACCTTGAAGTTTGATGGATCACACCTCAGATGGTCCATGCAGTGGCACCCAAATATGAGGCCCATAAGGGGTGGGCGGTCCACCTTGCTGGACCGTCCAACCCTATTACATGAAAGGAAAACACAAATTCCAGCTTGAAATTTTGAAGGGTGGGCCACTTTTGTGGACCCCACCTTGCTGTATTTTACGAGAAAAATATCAAACACTCATCTCTCCCCTCCTAGGCAAAGTTTGGGCCCACTTTTTAGGGTGAACATTGTATAGACAGCAACCTTTTTGTGCAACAGATTTTTATTTTCTACCTTACTGTCCATGGAATTCATTCATGTTTTGCTTGGGTTTGTAGCTTCCCCAATAGCCCATCTTGTGGCCCATCATGTTGGGACCCATCTTAGGGGTGTGGGCCACCACTTTCACTTTAGAAAAACAATGTATGGCTGCTGGAATGGCAGCCCATAGTTGGACATTCCAGTAGGGCTGGCGTCCAACCAAGGGCTGAACGTCCACCCTCCTAAGGCCCACTATAATGTATGTTTTATCCATGCCACCCTCCATATTGTGGACCCCATGTGTGTAGTCCATCTCCCATGTGAGATGTCCACATGTGGGACCCACTTTGATGCGTTTAAAGGGGGGACGTACCAGCCCCTTGGACTGTCCACCTTGAGATGCCCAGGCCCATTGGGTTGCTGCTGGATGTCCAGTCCAGCAGCATGACCCACTTTCTTTGTGTTTTATCTACTCCTTTCATCTAAGGGGACCCTCTGTGACATGTGTGAGTCACCAGGGATTAAAATAAATATATAAATTAATTATTATTGAATTTTCAGCATGCCCAGATAGTAGGTGGGCTGGAATTTCAACACTGGGTCCAAAGTTGTTACCCATAAATATATGTTTTGGGGCAGCATGTCCCACCAGATTTGGGGATATGTTTGTACATATCTTGTCCTTATTCAAATAAGATTTTGGGCTTAATTAGTGCATACTTAAGGCCCACTTCAATTGGGTTTTATTGGACCAATATTCATAGTTATTTGTTGGGTTTCCTCGGCCCATTGTCCTGGAATTTTCTTGATGGGCCCCTAACCTTTAGGCCTATATTTAACATACTATTGTGATGGGTTTTATGGGCCAAAATACTCAAGTAGTTAGGCCCTTGGTTGCCCATTAAATTAACCCCATACTTGGGCCAAGATGTGAGGCCCACCTCACTTGTTTCAAACATAAGAATTGTCCATATGGTTGGAATAACATGCTGCCTATTAGGCCCACCACAATGAGTGGGCTCATGATCTTTATTGCTAGGCCCAAACCTTGCTTGAGGGCCCACCATGTTTCCTATGTGTTGGGCCTGGTATGTAGCCCACTAGGCCATGGATTGCTCAGGCCTTAGGCCTTGCTTTATATGTGTGTAGGTAGCGGGCTACCTTTTGGGACCCAGTTGAGGTTGGATGTCCTCCTTGGTGGCTCTAAGGTAGGCCTATAGGGGTTCTTATAAGTGGTTGAAGGCCCACCTTGGACCCTTGATTAGAACCGCTTCTTCCTTGGGCCCTTATGACCCTCTTAGATTGTGGGCTACCCTAAGTATTGGGCCCCCACTAGAGGACTTCTCTTTAGAGTACATGTCAATGTATCTAGACCTTGCTCCTCCTTGGGATGGAGGAGCATGTTCCATGTCATCATCGCCGAGTAGTGTACTTACACCATTATGACCCATATGCATCATCTGTGTGAATGGATTGCAATGTGTGTGGTCATCGAGTTAATATGATAGAGGGATAAAGTTTCTCCCCTTGTGCACATCGAGTGCTTGAAGCTAGTGCATAATCTGTATGCGTGAGTCATGCTTTAGCATCGTATTTCATGATGATACTGCCCTTGCTTCATCAGGGCCTTACTTCCACAGGGACATTCATGGATGGTCGTATGTATGGACATAGGAAATGTTACTTGAGCATATAGGGTACATAGGATGCCCATGGGTGAAATTTTCAAAACTTCTATGGTACTAAGGATCTGCCCCAACACCATGACCGAGTGAAATCTATGAGCGCACGAGGCCTTATACCATTAGGCCACGACTCCCACTATTGTGTAGTCAGTTGGGTAGGGGTGTGGCCTTACCCGCCTGGTGTAAGAAGGCATTGCTAGGTTGAGTCTGACCAGCTCATAAATGGGCCCACTGTCGTCGGGCCTTGTTAGTGATTAGCTGTCCACAAGCAGGTGGTGAGGTCTCTTATGCTCGTTTGACTGTACGGGTCTGGAGAGCAGCAGTCATCTAGCAGTGTAATTGACCCTGGTGATTTTCTTATGATTAGAAATGTACTTGATATGTGGATTCGGATATGAGCATTGGCATCACTTCGCATGGCATTCACATCAGTTGTATAAGCCCCCTTTATGCATCGCCTTGGTAAGGCACTTAGTACTCATTGCATCGTATTCATGATAAGCCTCGGTAAGGCTAGCGATATTGTCATTGATCATGTTTCCCTTCCTGTATCTCCTATTATTCTTCTGTCCACTATTATCACACACCTTCACCACCCTCTAGGCTTCTATAAGCTTATGCACGATTGATGCATGCAAGTGATCCTAGGTCAGCATCGTAGTGGCAGAGCTTAGATTAGAGTTGAGCCAAGGACCCCCAGTGTTGCAGATCTTCTTCCTTTTTCTTTTGTTATCAGATGTATTTCCTTTCTGCTATGTACTTGTAAAAGTTCAAATTTATAGTGGATTTTGTGATGTGTCCCTTTGTTATTTTTGAGATTTACTTGCTGTGATCTTGGGTATGCTCGCATTTGGAATGAATATACGATTATAGAAATCCTCCTTGTAGGATCCCAAGATCTGAACCTACCTCAGGAGCCGAGAATGGGGTACTATGGAGGCTGTTGTGGCCAGAACTGGCTATCGGGCTCCTTGTGAATTCAGTTACTGAGTCTGGGGCGTGACAGTCAATCCATCGTAGAAGAAATTTGTTATGTGTCACGTTTCAAATCCATGTTATGGGCATGAACTGACAAGATCCTTGAACCGCTCCCAACATTGGAAGAATGTCTCATCTTCCCTTTGGATGAAGTTCATGATCAACTTCCTGATGGTGTTCATCTTATGGTTGAAATTGCAGTTTGCACCGCTGATACTGAAGAGTGAATATGAGGCAATGTCCTAGAGGGGGTGAATAGGACTTTTCAATTATTTCTACCTATTTGAAAACTTGATTGCGTATCTTAAACGATCATTCAATTTTAAGGATACTAGGGCAATATAACTCTAATAGCTTTCAAGCCAATTAGAGGATCCAATCACAAAGGCTATTAAAGATATGAGAATATAATACCTAGCCTAGTGTTGTGAGCTTGTGTGTGGAATGTGTTTCTTATCAATGAATAACATTCAATCAATCATGTATACAAATTTAATCATTTAAGCATATATAAGCATGATTTAAATAGCTGCACAAATGAACATTCCAAACACAAGCATTTATAGTGGTTCGGCTACGTGCTTACTCCACACCCGGCATCCACACTCAATCCTAGAGTGCATCAAATTTTACTATCAAAGGTTTTAAACAGGTTCACCTATAACCTTTACAGTCCTACACTAAGGACACAAATTTATGCTCTTCATAAAAGAAAAAGTCCTACACCTAGAACCCACCGTTTAGGCCCACCGGCCAAGGTCCCACACAAGGCACCTAACGTTTAGGCCCACCGGCCAAGGTCCCACACAAGGCATCTACTTTTAGGCCTACCAGCCAAGGTCCCACACAAGGAACCTACGCGAGTTTGTTGATAGTAAACTCTTAGCCTCAATCCTTCACAAGGAATGAGGCTAACCTTTTGAACTCTTAGAATGACACTTACTTGTCGGATGAGTTCTCTTTTATAGCTCGTCTTGGGATGCTTGATCTTCGTGCTTTCATGCTTTAATCAGCTTCCCGGTGCTCCCCTGATCGCGTCGCTTAGATTTACTTGTTGGCTCAGCTTCAAGATCAAAAACCTTGAATAAGATGTACCTAGAAGGTGACCAAGGTTATGGGAGTTGGTTAAATCTCCTATTTAGGATAATAAATGGATTTCCTAAGGGATTCAACCTATGGATGCTCTAGAATATCAAAGAACTAAGGATTTTTCTATTAGTTTGGTCTTTAAACTCTAGAGAAGGCACGAGTTCATGTTCTTTATTGAATAGGAGCTTTAGATGCTCATAGAAGTGAAAGATCACAATGATGAGAACATGAACTCGTATGGATAGAGTCTAAATGGGCTAAGATAAGCTTGGGACATACCAAAGACTCTATGGTGCCTATTTCCATTGATTTTGTAAGTTTTTACAAGCCACTTTTATAGAGAAAAGCTTCCAATAGATATAAAATGGGTAGTTTACGGTGCTACCGAAGTGACCTTCGGTACTACCGAACTTGCTTCGGTAGTACCGAATTATCTATCGGTAGTACCAAATTAATCCCTCAAGTTGCTAATAAAAATATGTCCCTTGTGGTGGCACCGAACATTATTCGTCAGTGGCAGTCAGTGTCACTGAATTATCCAGTCGGTGATACCGAATTAACGTTGTAAGCTTGTTGAATAGTTTTAAGCAGCTTCGGTAACACCAAAGGTATCTTCAGTGATACCAAAGGTGACAATCAATGACACCTTCTTCCTACCGACAGTGGACATATTTTCCTATTTTTGTCCAATAGTTCAACAACTTAGGACTTGCTTAAGCTAAAATTATAGGATATTCAATATCGACTTGGATTTGTCTTAGAATAGATGACTTAAGAGGGTTTTCCTATTTGGGTTGGGATCATCTATTTGTAAGGTTTTAAGATCGTAGAAGCAGGTATTTCGTATTTAATATAGCTTTTCCTGCTTTAGCTCTAGTTACGTCACCAGTCTTCATTTGCCAAGAACTCATCTGACAACAAGACACAACTAGTTACATAATTGACAAACATGAGTAGAAATAAGTGAACTAACAATCTCCCCCTTTGTCAATTACGTGACTAAAACAACCTAACCTACAACCATGTCATGGTCCATACCAATGATATACCAAAACAATAAAATTTACATATCAAAAATAAAATTTATAACTCCAGACTTGACATGTAATATAAAATCATGCTGTTCCCCCCTTAGTGTTTACCAAGAAAAACCTGCAATAAGGAAAACAAACAATTTCTGCAAGAAATACACATTGTTTTAGTGGGTAGGCTTCTTCTCTCCCCTTTTGTCAGTTATTGGTAAAGAATTAATCAAAAAATATTCCAATAACATTTGAGAATGGATAAAATAGAGGGTAAGAGAATAGAACAGTCAAGTCATATAATGATACAAGTTTAAAGATCATCATTCAGATAGTGAAATATATCATCATAAGTAGTCGAACCATATGTTAGATAGAAAAGATAATCGTAAAAGGAGTATCTAACATACGCAGAAAGGATAATATCAAAACTTCATCAAAATTACTTCCCCAAGATTGGGTAGATTAAGCTATTATCCAAAAAATATAGTAGATTAGTATACATCCTAACTAATAACAAAAAAGATTAGACTGTTCAAGAGTAAGTGTGAGGCAAGTCATGAAAACATCCATCTATATAGGGCAATTCTGAATGCACATCAAGAAATCAGAGAGGACTGGGCTCTAGAGCATTGGTGGAGTCATCTTGGCGACACGAGAGATGAGATGCAATGCTTCGCACAGTTTGTTAGATAGAAGTAATAATGCTTTCCAATCGAGTCAGGCATTCTTGGATCTCCTACTGCTGCACACCGAGATGGGCGAGAATGGCCTTTATTGAGGCAGAAGAGGCATGAGGTGCAGCCACAGCCTCTTCTGGTGGCACAGGAATTTCTACTGAAGGTGCATCAACCTCAGGGTGAGGCCTCATCCCATGTATAACTGAAAAATGCATGCGAGTAATGCTAAGGGTTGTGATGCTAGAGGTAGTGACAACTTCTCCTGGGGTTCCCTTTTATCCCAAACTGATTTGCCATCCGACAAAGCAACCTCCCAAATGGGATCCACTACTATTTGACTCAAATGCCGATACAATTTGATCGAATATCATAGTGGGAAGGCACATGGGTTCCCCCGTTCCAAGATTATAGAGAGTTTCAACCATAAACGCAGTCAATTCGATATAATTTCCCAACCAAGGGTAGACATTAGACACAAAAATGAGATGTAGGATGCGATAATCATTTGACATTGCAGTGGCATGGAGAGCATTCCCTTTGCTCCACTCTATATTATGACTGTTGTAGAGAAATTCGGTCCAAACAATGCGTTTTTCACCATCGGTCATAGGAAGCTTAGACAGACGTTCCAAGCAAATAGGAATTTTAATCAAGGAAGCTATCTGGACAGGGGTAATAGAGAAAGTTCTCCCGCGATAGGTGAATGTGATGGCCAAGGAGTCATGATCTTCTGGCTGTGTACAGTGGGACAAAAGGACTTTGGTAAGATTGTATCGACTTCCCCTCCGAGGGATAAAATAGGCACCCAACCGCGGTTGTGAAGAATGTCATAGACATTATAGGACTCGAGACATGAGGCATCAACATTCCTCTCACATACGATTTTTTGAGATGCAAAACGTGTCGCGATAGGACTCGAAGGAGGAGAGGGATCGTTTGGAGGACCGAAAGGTCAAGTGTTCTACCGAATATTTCGACCTCTTTTCGGAGCACAAAGTTTAGTCTTGGTGCTAGACGACTCTCCCCAATTGTGTTTCTTTTTGGTTCTTCCCTCCCTTGGAGGAGAGTAGCCAAGACCTTCTATATGGGAATGGGGTAGATGACATGGAGAAACAAAAAGAAAGAAATCCTAAGAAGAAATGTGCAAACGGCGGGAAAATACCTAAGGAATACTTGAGAACCGCTTAATTTTGGTAAGAGGACTTCCAGCTGAAGAATAAGGGAAACCGACAAGAGGTAGGGCAAAAGGGGCCTTTTAGATGAACCGACTTTTATAGGTACGCTTGGCCGATTTTGGTACTACCAAAAGTTATTTCGGTGCTACCGAAGGTGATTAAAACAATGTATTTACAGGTATTTTTCAGACTGATGTACAAAAATATCTTTCATATGTGTTTTGTACATACCAAAAATGGATAACATATATGACAAAAAGTGAGTGAAGCTCATGAAAGAAAATTGAATTTACATGTATGTTAAAAAAAAATTGAGACAAGAGTTCTCAAATCTGACAATTAGTGCAAATGAGCTGTAGTGTTCATATCGCTCGTATCCCGACAGATTTTTGGAGATTTCCAAATTTGTTGCATCTAACGGTTTTGTTAATATATCGGCGAGTTATTGCTCGGTAGGCACATGTTCCAATATAATGATGTTTTCTTCAACAAGTTCATGAATGAAGTGATGTAGAATGTCTATGTGCTTGGTGTGAGAATTTGCACTGGATTTTTTTAAATAGTGATGGCACTTGTGTTGTCACAAAAGAGTGTCCTTATTGATTATATAATACCATAATCCAGCAACATTTGCTTCATCTATAGGAGCTATGCACAACAACTCCCTGCTACAATGTATTCGGCCTCAGTAGTGGATATTGAGATTGAATTTTGCTTTTTGCAATGTCATGATACAAGACAGTTTTCGATATAAAAACAACCTCCGCTGGTTGATTTACGATCATCAATGTTCCTAGCCCAGTCGGCATCTGAATACCCACCAACAATGGTAGACGTGTCAAAGGGGTACCATAAGCCATAGTCAGTAATCTCAGCCACAAACCATATGATCCTTTTTACTGCGTATAAGTGTAATTCTTTAGGTCGGCCTGAAATCTAGTGCATGCGCCAATGCTAAAAGAGATATTTGGTTGACTCGCGGTTAGGTAAAGTAAGTTGCCAATCATACTGCAATACAAGGGTTGATCTACACTCTTCCCATTGATATCTTTAGAAAGTTTGAGAGTGGTGCTGATGGGAGTATTATGAGTTCGGCTAGAATCAAGTCCAAATCTTATAATCAAATCTTTAGCGTATTTGTACTGGCATATGAATATTCCATTAGCCATTTGTTTCACTTGTAATCCCAAAAAGAAGTTCAGCTCACCAACCATGCTCATCTCAAATTCAGATTTCATCAATTCAGCGAATTCATGAGCTACAACTTCACAAGTGGATCCAAAAATAATATCATCCACGTAAATATGGGTAATGAGTAAGATATTCCTAATCTTTTGCGTAAATAATGTCTTATCAACACTCCCCCTACAAAAATCATGGTTGAGCAAAAATTGCGTTAGGCGCTCATACCATGCTCAGGGAGCTTGCTTCAGACCATAAAGCACTTTACTCAATTTGTATACATGTTGAGGGTATTTAGGATCCAAAAATCTTTTTAGTTGTTCTACGTACACTTCTTCCTCAAGTCACCATTGAGAAAGGCACTCTTAACGTCCATTTGAAATAGTTTGAACTTTAACGCACACGCAATAGACAAGAGAATTCTTATGGACTCGAGGTGAGCTATAGAGGCAAATGTCTCATCAAAATCTATGCCCTCAATTTGTGAGTAGCCTTGTGCTACGAGCTTAGCCTTGTTCCTTATTACATTACCAGATTCATTGGATTTGTTTTCGAAAATCCATTTGGTTCCGATGATATTTGTATCATGTGGCCTGGGAACTAGCTATCATACCTCATTCCTTTTAAATTGATGGAGCTCTTCTTGCAAAGCTGCTATCCAAAATTTATCTTGGAGAGCTTCTATGACATTTTTAGGCTCGATTTTCAAGGTGAAGCACAGATGGTTGACAATGTCCTCAAGTTGGCGTCGAGTTTTCACACCATCAGTAGGATTTCCAATGATTTGATTGATGGGGTGATTGTTGATGAGTGGCAAGTTGTTCGACGATTGATGTTCAAGAGGTGTAGTGACATTGTTTTCTAATTTGTTCATTGTAAACCTATCTATTTCATCCTCTATATCAATTTCAGGACTATTTTTGTCGTGTGGTTGGTCATCAACAACCACATTGACTGATTCTTGAATAGTGAGTTTCCTCAAATTGTATACTTTATAAGCGCGACTGATAGTAGAATATCCAAGGAAAATACCTTCGTTGCTTTTAGAGCCAAACTTCCCTAGATGTTTTCTGTCTTTAAGAATATAACATTTACTACCAAAGACACGAAAATATTTTACACTAGGTTGTTTTCCACTCCATAATTCATATGGAGTCTTGTTCAGTCTTGCCCTGAGATATACTCTATTAATTATGTAGCAGGCTGTGTTGACGGCTTCAGCCCAAAAACTTTTAGCCATGTTTTTACTATTTAGCATTACTGAGCCCATTTCCTGTAACACCTTGTTTTTCCTTTCTACTACTCCATTCTGTTGAGGTGTCTTTGGAGCTGAGAATTCATGTCTAATTCCATTCTTATCACAATATGATTTGAATTGATCATTCTCAAACTCTCCACCGTGATCACTCCTCATTCATTTTATGAAATATCATTTTTCATTTTATATCCTTTTTGCCAACTTCTGGAATTCTTCAAATGCATTAGATTTTTCCTGAAGAAAGGCAACCCTAGTGAATCTTGAATAATCATCCACTACTATTTTAAAAAAAAAAGTATCTCTTTTTCCCATGGCTCTCAACTTTAGTAGGTCCCACTAAATCCATGTGCAACGAGTCAAGAGGTTTGGAAGTTGCTACGGTGGTTGTCTTCTTGTGTCCAACTTTTATTTGTTTGCCTTTTAGACAATCACCGCACACAATCTTTTCCTTTTTCCTAATCTTAAGGAGACCTTTCACCAAGTTTCTTGAGCTTAACTTCGCCAAATTTCAATAGTGGACATGCCCAAGTCTCTGGTGCCATAGCTTGGATTCATTATTTAAGACCATGTGGCATTTTGTGGATGGGACACTTTCTCCACTGCTTTTAATTATATAACAGTTGTCACTTGTGCGAAGACCTTTCATAACTAGTTTACCTTTATGATTTGAGATCTTGCAAATATTTTTGGAGAAGTTTATAGAATGATCTTTGTCACAAATTTGGGAAATGCTTAGGAGATTGTGTTTCAATCCCTTTACGCAAAGAACATCTATAATTTTGGGCAACCCAGGCCCAACTACTGTCCCTCGTCCAATAATCTTGGCCAAGTTCCCATCACCAAAAGTGACTGACTCACCATCAAATTTTGAATACTCACAAAAATGGGTCCGATCACCTATCATATGTCTGGAGCATCCATTATCAAGATACCACTTCGAACTACTACCTGCCTTAAGTGCGGTGTGAATTATAAGGCAGTTGTTCTTGTTTTTTACAACCCATTTGGCGATAGTTGTCTTGGGAGATGTCACTTTATCTTCATATTGGACTTGCTTAGATATTTTGGATGTTAGTGTTAGATTTTCATGTTTCATCAGTTCCCTGGTTTTCTGATTCAGTTCATTCAATTGGTTCAATAGCTCCACCATCCTTTCAGTTATTTTGTTGGAGTACGGTATTTTCTACCTTCATTTGATGTACGTTTTGAAGGACTCTTGGTTCTTTGGACTATTCTTCTTGTTGATTTAGATGTTTCTGTATGGTTTAGCTTGGAAGTGAGATAAGACTTACTAGATATAAGACACTCAGACTTGTAGTGTCCTAAGTCTCCACAGGAGTGACAGATTGGAGTGATTCTTGTGTTGCTTCCAAATGCAACGGTCTTCCTAATTACAAGTGGTGCAGAGACCGGGCTTGGTTTTCTAGATTCATAACCTAATCTTCTTTTGTCTTTATGGCTTCTTCCCATCCCTAGCAATTTATCTAATTTTTCACTGCTTTGTGAAAGTTTGTAACTAAGTTCAACAAATCTTTTAGACTTTTCTAAATCGAATCTTAGTTTGTGGTTTTCATTTTTGACTTCTTCATTTTTTTTATTCTAAAAGTTCGATCTATTTCTTTAGTTTATGTTTTTCAGACTTAAGGGATATTAAAGTTCTCTCAAGCTTGTCATTTTCAATATGATATTGTTGAAGATCATTTATCATTTGTATATTTATCTCTGATGTTTCATCTAGATCTTTTTACAATTGTTTATTCTTATTTTTTGAAATGCTAAGTTTCCTAAGAATACTAATGTTATGTAGAGTTGATCATAGGCATCATGTATACTCTCTTTTTCTTCTTCTTATTTTTCCTCATTGATTTGATATTCAATTATTTCTTCATTATCAGTATCTTCCATTTATGCCAAGATCTCCCTCAAGGTTGTTAAACCCTTAAAGAGGAACCCTCTCTGATACCAAATGAAATTGTGGTTTGCATCACTGATACTGAAGAGTGAATATGAGGCAATGTCCTGAGGGGGGTGGGGGGGTGGGAATATGACTTTTCAATTATTTCTAACTATTTGAAAACTTGATTACCTATCTTAAATGATCATTCAATTTTAAGGATAGTAAGGTAATATAACTCTAATGGCTTCTAAGCCAGTTAGATGATCCAATCAAAAAGGCTATTAAAGATCTGGGAATATAATACCTAGCCTAGTGTTGTGAGCTTGTGTGTAGAATGTGTTTCCTATCATGTATATAAATTTAATCATTTAAGCATATATAAGCATGATTTAAATAGCTGCGCAAATGAACATTCCAAACACAAGCATTTATAGTGGTTTGGCTATGTGTCTACTCCACTCTCGGCATCCAAATTTCACTATCAAAGGTTTTAAATGGGTTCACCTATCACCTTGACAGTCCTACACTAAGGAAATAAATTTATGCTCTCCACAAGAACAAAGGTCCTACATCTAGAACCCACCGTTTAAGCCCACCGGCCAAGGTCCCACACAAGGCACCTAACGTTTAAGCCCACCAACCAAGGTCCCATACAAGGCACCTAGCATTAAGGCCCATCGACCAAGGTCTCACACAAGGCACCTACTTTTAAGCCCACCAGATAAGGTCCCACAGAAGGAACTTACGTGAGTTTGTTGATAGCAAACTCTTAGCCTCAATCCTTCACAAGGAAGGAGGCTAACCTTTTGAACTCTTAGAATGACACTTACTTGTCAGATGAGTTCTCTTTTGTAGCTCATCTTAGGATGCTTGATCTTCATACTTTCATGCTTGAATCAGCTTCCCGATGCTCCCCCAATTACGTCGCTTAGATTTACCTGTTAGCTCAGCTTCACGATCAAAAACTTTGCATAAGATGTACCTATAAGGTAACCAAGATTATGGGAGTTGGTTGAATCTCCTATCTAGGATAATGAGTGAATTTTCTAAGGGATTCAACGTATGAATGCTCTAGAGTATCAAAGAACTAAGGATTTTTCTATTGGTTTGGTCTTTGAACTCTAGAGAAGGCACGAGTTCATGTTCTTTATTGAATAGGAGCTTTGAATGCTCATAGAAGTGAAAAATCACAATGAAGAAAACATAAACTTGTATGGATAGAGTCTAAATGGGCTAGGATAAGCTTGGGATACACTAAAACCTCTATGATGCCTATTTCCACTGATTTTATAAGTTTCTACAAGCTGCTTTTATAGACAAAGCTTCCAACGGCTATAAAATGGCTAGTTTACAATGTTACCGAAGTGATCTTTGGTACCACCGAACTTGCTTAGGTAGTACCGAATTATCTATCACTATTACTGAATTAATCCCTCAAGTTGCTGATAAAAATATGTCCATTTTGGTGGCACCGAACATTGTTCGTTGATAGCAGTCAGTGTCACCGAATTATCCAGTCGTTGATACCGAATTAACATTGTAAGCCTCCTGGATAGTTTTGAGCACCTTCAGTAGCACTGAAGGTATCTTTGGTGATACCAAAGGTGACATCGATGACACCTTCTTCCTACCAACGGTGGACAGATTTTTCTATTTTTAACCAATAGTTCAACAACTTAGGACTTACTTAAGCTAAAATTATGGGATATTCAATATGGACTTGGGTTTGGCTTAGAATAGATGACCTAGGGGGTTTTCCTATTTGAGTTGGGATCATTTATTTACAAGGTTTTAAGATCGCAGAAGCAGTTATTTCGTCTTTAATGTAGCTTTTCTTACTTTAGCTCTAGTTGCCTCATCAGTCTTCATTGCTAAGAACTCATCTGACATCAAGGCACAACTAGCCACATAATTGACAAACATGATTGCAAATAAGTGCACTAACAATGGTATGGGGAGAATTTCTTTATGAATTCCCTTGTCATGTCATTCCATCTACCAATGGATCGTAGACGTAGTGAATGCAACCACATCTTAGCTTTTTCTTTTAAGGAGAAAGGAAAGAGTTTTAGCTTGATCGTGTCCTCAGACACATTAGGAAAGTGTAATGTGGCTATTATTTCATCAAACTCTTTCATGTGTAGATATGGACTTTCATATTCAAGTCCATAGAACTTTGGAAGGAGTTGGATTACTCTTGGCTTAATATCCATATTTTCTGTATTTTCTGGAAAAGATCATAAAGGAAGGTGTGCTCACCCCCGCACGTTGTAAATAATTTCGTAAGGTAGGAGGCGAGGGTGCATTATGCACCTCCTTGTCATCCTGAATTTTCTCAACTGAAGGTTGAAGTTGATTTGTAGTCATCACTTTTATTGACTCAGAGGATCTCTGGTAGTGTTTAATCCTCTGATGGATAGGCAACCCTTCGACTAATCATCTTTCACTTAAGAGATGTCGAGTGTTTTCACGGACTCACTTGAGTATGAACTCGCAACCCTCAAGTAACTAAACCTAAACCTAAGAAAGAAAACTAGGGAAACTAAAACAAATAAGATATCTAAAAAAATAAGAGAGAGAATTAGAAAGAGGTTACCGGATCGGAGATTGCTATGTTAGAATCCTACAAAACAAAAGGCCGAGTTATATTCTAAAAACAAGTTCGGAAAAATAAAAAAATCATATCCTAGAAACAAAACAGAAAGTTAATCATAATCTTAACCTAATTCTAATACTAATTAAATTTAAAAAAATGCAGTCGTAGTCCCCAGCAATGGTGCCAAAAGCTTATTCACAACCCTAAGTGTAGGGTCGCGATGTAGTAATAATCTAAGTGAGACCAAGGTCGAATCTACAAGGACTAATCTTGTATGTTTCTGAAAATAACTAGAACTAGAAGAAGAAGAAATCTATATCTATATCTGGAATAATAGAGAGAGTAAATGTGAATAATGTAATTGAACTTGTGAATTTAAAGGTGAGAACTAGGGTGCCAAGGATCCACTTGTAGCAACCTTACTTGATTCAAGAGGTACAATTGGAATCAGAGTCCTATCTTATCCAATTGGAAGAAGAGATGATCAAATCTCTTAACTTTTCATTGATCTAGTCTCAATGGAAGAGGATTGTGAAGATTTGGAAAGGATTTCATTACCCTACCATACACAGGAGATGATGGTGAACAATAGGATTTACCAATCTCACATCTCAAATAGGAAAAGAAGATATTCAAAGCTATCACAGTGTCTATTGTAATTTGAGTCACAACAAACCATAGAAAATTGAAAATATTCCTTAATAATCATCTAGAAATTAATGAAGTTCAATATAAACGAGAATCAAAGCAAGATAAACATCTTAATCATGCTACAAGCTTCACCTCTTAACCGCAGCTAAGAGGTTTAGTTAACCATAGACATGATTAAACCAAAATCTTTTAAACAAAATATGAAAACAACTAAGGAAGAAGAAGAAGAAAAACTCTTGGCAGTGGTTCTCCACCCTTTTGCTCCACTCCTCAAACCCTATAAGATACCTAGGAACGTCTTAGGGACTCTTATTTATAGTTGTGAAGCTCCACCTTATGCATCGACTTAGAATTTCCGTAATCCGATCGCGAAAACATCTCTATTTACTCAGCCACGTTACACATCGGTCAGACCGAAGTCGAATCCGAACTTGGAAAGGATTCTATTTCAGCAGTTGCCTGATTTCAGTCGGACGGAGCTGTGTTCGGTCAAACCAAATTAATCTTCGGTCGAACCAAATTAACTCCAAAATTCATCGTTCTTCGCTGGAGCTTTTTGTGCACTTCCGGTCGCGCCGAATTTTCTATCGATCAAACCAAATTAGCTTCTTAATTTCATCATTGGTTGTTATACTGTTTTGTGCGATTTCAGTCGAACCAAACATGGGTTCGGTCGGACCGAACTTGTCTATTTTTTATTATAGATTTTGCGATCTTTCAAGTCCTTTCTTCAGCTTTTGTACTTGGTTTCCTTGGATCTTTGGCATGTGAACTCTTCATTCTTAGTCTCTTAAGATCTCTCATTTGCCTTGGTGATTCTTGAGTATCAAATCCATGCTTTTAGCATTCTTTTCAATTCAAGCTCTCAGATTCACTTTGTAACATAAACATGTATAAAATATACCATTAAGTATTATCATGTTCATTGTCTTAGGTTGGGTTTTTGTTACGTAATATGTAAATGTGGATAGCGCTATCAATTTGGCTAAAAACTCAGTTTATCACTCTTGCACTAAACACATTGATGTTTGTCACCATTTTATCCGACAGGTGCTTGAGGAAGGAAGCGTGACTCTGGAGAAGATTCACACGAGCGTGAATACAACTGACATGATCACCAAGGTGGTTCCTGTAGAGAAATTCAAGTTCTGCGTAACTTCTCTGGTCTTGGCGAAGCCGTAAAAGAAGGACGGAGTGTGCACGAGAAATGATGATCAAGCTGTGATGCAAGGTGGGATTAGAGAATGAGAAAAGAAGCTATGATGGATGGCAATTAAAGGCATGGTGGAGATCGTTATTGATAGATGTCTTAAATCTGTAATTCAACAGTTTGTTGATGACAAGTTTAATTTCATCGAGCAGGCTTCAATGTCATCAAAGTTGGCTCGATGCCATTGATATTTTTCAGAATAAATCAAATTGGTTGCTGGACACTTTAGGTGCCCTTTTTTATGCCATCGAAGGTTGTTCAATGCCATCGGTAAAATCCAGAATTTTATATGTGGTCGTTGGATCGTTTCAGTGTTATTCTGATGGCATCGAAGGTTTAGTTCGATGACATCGAAGTCTCATCGAAGGTGTTATCGAGTGTATCGAGGAGTTACACGGATTTGCAAATTTGTGGGATTTGTTTCCAAATCCGATTGAGATTCTTTCAAAGGCTATATATTTGGGTGTAATCGGGATTGGGAAGTATCTAAGGCTTTCTAATTCATTCCTGGGATTTTAAGGGCTTGTAAGGGAGATTCGAGGCATGTTTGAATCTAGTATCCTCTATATCTCTTGTAATTATCTGCTTGTATAGTGTTTATTATCGCTTTGTGCCAGTTTTTCACGTTAAATCCATTGTGTTTTGCATTGTGCTTCCTCGGTGCGATTGAATTACCCCACTTGATTCATCTATGTGTGCTTCTGTGGTCCCCCAACAATCCCCTGGCCTGAATGACTTCGGTGATTGGCCTACGATTGCAATGGTCTAAGTAAGGGTCTCAGTTATAGGAGAGGAAGGAGTTTGACACCTTCTTTTGCTCGTGAGCCATGCGGTCTTTACTCCACGAGATGGATTACTTTTAAGGGGAATTAATTTTGCAACAGCGTAATACATTTAGCCATGCTTCACGTGGTCCTTTAAGAGGACTAGGTGGGCTGAAAATAGAGAAAATCCTAGCCTTGCTTTGCAAAGTCTAGCGACTTTGGGTAGGCGAGTAAAATAAATATAAAAAAAAAGGCGTAAAAGTAGAATAAATTAGAATACGATAAAGGGTACGATAGGCATCTATGTAATGGAATATGCCTGAGCTTGACAGATATGAGAAAGAAATAGAGAAATCATGCACTCCTATTTGTTCAAAGGGGATGTTCAAATCTCCCTGATTCTGACGCTACTCCTGTGTTGGCTGACTCTCTCCTGAATGACTTAAAGACTTTTTCATGTGTTGATCATTTGGACTAGGCAAAGGCTCCTTACATCCCTCTCCTCTTCGGATCTCTCCCCTCTGTTTTTTCCTCTTAGGTGGCTGTTACGGGCTAAATTTAGAATGACACCATTGGCTCATGGTGACCCGATAGTGGACGCTTGTCAATTTTCCACCTCCATAAGCTTTGTGCACGAGGATGGATGTCAGGTGGCCATCGGCGGGCAGCGGGCCAACGGTTTCCTAGCTTCGTGATTTCGGCCCAACAGCTCTTCTTCAGTGTTTTATTTTTCCCTGTCTTTTCTGGTTTGGATTTAAGCTTACAAGGTTAATGATTGAGTGATCCAGGCCATTCATTGCTTTTTTAGGGGAGTTTAAGACTAGCAAATTTGTTTTTCCTAATTGGCTTTCAACGCTTCCTCTGCTAGATAGGTGCAATTTTATCGAAACTTTGCCTGGGTTATAGACTCTGGTGGGTGCCGATCCTTAATTCTGATTGAAGGACCAAGGGTTGGAAATTTCTTAACCGGGTATGGTAATTTTTCCTATGACGAGCTAGGGATCCTATCTCTTAATTTTGTCAGACATTGAATAGTGGCTAAGGGATCCAGGTGCAATTTAATCAAGGTATAATTAGATGGTTCAAGAGTAATATCTCGTGATTTAGGTGGGGTGTTTACAGAGATTCTGAAAAGCAAGGAGGCCATTAATGTCTAAGTCACCCACTTACAGAAAGTTGTGGATCATATTGATGAGTAGGTCTAGCCCTCTTGGGGCTTTTTTAGAACTCGATGCAATGTATCTATCTCTCTCTACATGGCTAAAGTGTTAGCATTTGCCCTTGAAGGTGGTCCACAACCATGTCAAATGGTGGGTTTGAACAGTTTGGATCTACATGATGAACATCTAGTAGGGCCAACTAGATGTCAGCCATACACTATTGGGTTGTAATGTACCGAACTCTATTATCCAAGAAGGAAGTTATGTGTGGTCTAGTTTTTATTCAGAAAGCGTGGAGACATGAATGTGAAAGAATTCTACGGTGGGAAGGATTCTATTAGGGTTTTCTAAACGTGGAGCATTTAATATTTGACTTCATACCCACAACCACAAGCGCTTTCCCTAGAGAGCGTCGAGAGAATAGTAACGAAAGAAACAGAAATCAAATGAAATAGAAAATTAAATAAGGTAGAAGTACGTATCAGATACGCTTTGCTTAAAGTGTTGTTGCCCCATTTCGTCAGTATGAGATCGTTGTTGGATTGCTAGTGAACCGCTTCCAGAATAAGACAAGCCTTAATGATTCTGTGTGCAACAATCACAAAGATACCACAGTCAAAACTCTCGGTACACAATTTTCATTTGGAAAGAGCATTGCAACTTATGGTAAGTTATCAATTTACAGGGTTTTATAGAGAATGAAGGGGGTGATTTTTTGTAAAGAGGCGGTTCTTAAAAATACATCTAAAACCGTTCACAATGGTTATGTTTATTTTGAAGAGATGGGACTAACTCTAAATAAATTTTATAAAGAAATACGGCTTACTCTAAACATTTTTTATGAAGAGACATGATTTAACTCAAATTGACCGAACTAACCATTCTCACGGGCAAAAGGCGCAATGAAAAAATTCAACTGGCAAAAACTTAATAACTATAAAAATCTGCCGACAGATTGGCGGAATGGCCATATCTACTGGCCAAGTTGCGCAATGGTCAGAATCTGCCGGCCGATTGGCACAATGGCCTCTCTTTTGCAGTCGATTGGCAAAATGGTCAGTTTCTACAGCCGATTGTTGCAACTGCCATAAACAAGCAACCAATTTTCACAATGGTCGATTATTCAGTCCATTATTAAAACGACCAATCTTGTGATGGACTTACTTGATATAGTCGTTTTAGCAACAACTTACCTTAGTCACACCAAAACCTCTTTTTTTGTTTTTTGGAAAAGGACATAAGTCTTGGAATGAAGTCCTCTGCTTGGGCATTTGATCTTTGAATTCCAGGATCTGCTGCTGGGCCCATTTCTCAAACGTCAGTGGGTGACGATTTGATTGGAGGGTTTGAGGTTGATAAGGAGCAGGGATAGATGGAAGGGCGTCGACGGATAGGTCCCCCTTTCCACTCTTTTTCATCCTTTAGGATGTTGAAATCTCCAATAAAAAATTGGTTATGGATCATGGACCGCAATAGATCACACGAGAGCACTACTCACAACTAGTTAGATGTCCAACTAGTTGATGACATCTTGACGATCTACTATGGTTATCCCACCATGAAAATGGGATACCCTTGAAATCAGGTCAATCCAACCATTACATCCATCTCATATGAACTTAGTTTTTTTAGGTAGTTGTTAATAGTTTTCTTTGATGTTTAGTTTTTTTAGGTAGTTGTTAATAGTTTTCTTTGATGTGCCCCACATAATAGTTTGATTAACCCAAGTATTGGAGCATCCCATTTTCTAAAATGGGATAACTATGCTAAATGGGCAATATGTCACATAAGCATCAGGCTACACGCCAACTAGTTGGACGTCCAACGAGTTGCCAAATTATAGCTTTTATTAACGTTAATAAATCTTAACTTGATAAAAAGTTACTTTAAAGAGAAAACAATTTGTTGCCTGGGTAGGCCCCACTGGAATTAATGTGAAATCCACCCCCAACCATTAAGGTTAATAATCACTTCATGTTACTTCATGTTAGACCCAATGAGTTGACGTGAAATCCACCCAACCATCTAGTGAGTGAATCACTTCATGTTAGACCCAATGAGCTTAAATGTGAAATCCACCCAACCATCAAGTGAGTCACTTCATGTTAGACCCAATGCCCAAAAATCAATCTCATTATCTCAGAAAGCGCTGTAAAAATCAAGGGTGAATGTCTATTTCTCAACTCTTTTCATGAATATGGATGGCAAATAAACATCGTGGTGGGGCCTAGAAAGGTTTCAACGGTGGGCATCACTCCCCAATGCTTTAGGGGTGGGTGTGTGTGTGACCAGATAAGATATAGGAGTGTTGTATATCTATTGAGTGGCTTTTGGTTGACTTTTCTTACAAGACAACAATCCTCACGGTGGCGCTAACCTATTTGATGGATTGGATGCTGAAAGGACATTAAAAAGGTGAAGATATTAATTGGGTGGTTGGAAAATTACGTTCACGCGAATTGGGCTTTAGATTGTTCCAACCTATTAATTGCACGAAACATTCAACCTGTCCAAATAAATGTTGGCACCAACCACGAGGATCAACATTGTGCAAAATTAAGCCATTTCCAATCGGGGCATGATTGACATATATGGTCGCATTGTGAGAATATTGTAGAAAAGGACCGAGGAAGGGGGCTCTTTCCTTTTTAAAATTTCACCTGTAGAGGTAGGATAGATGAAAGAGGGACGAAATGAGGTAATACAAACCACCAACTCCAAGGCAGAATGTCCACTAAAGCAGGCTAGTCATTGGTACACATCCTAAAATAATACACAGCCAAAAGCCACTTTTGCCAAAACACATCTGAATACAAGCAGGAAATGCAAGCCACCAAATCTCCTCTTAAAACTGGCATGGCTCAGCAACGAGTTTAAAATTGTCAAAAAGCCCAGAAAAACGTGACCATGAATAGCACAAAAAACATACAGTAGAAACACACTGAAAAATTAGCCAAGCAAGCACACCCCATCATGATATCACAATCACAACTACCAAAAACCAGCTAAACCAAAAACATAACATTTGCACAAACTTATCTTCATATTACCAAAAAGGCGTAAATATATCACTGCCTACTATTTCAGTTCTTGAGCCACAAAAACAGAACATTAAAGGCCAAACAGCTCATTGCCACGGAAATTCGGTAAATCAAAATGAAGACTTGAGGCCTGGTATTTATTACGACAGCAGTCATCGCTACTACTAACAACCCATTTTAACTTCCATCCCTACTTCCCTCCACATCATTAAGATTTTCAAATCAGCACTCAGCGAATCTGAAAAGGATCAGCAAAAAAATGGACAACGTTATTAGGGTGGAAAAAAAAAAGGAAAGAAAGAACCTGTGCGCTAGGAGAATAATAAAAAATTACAGAGAGAGAGAGAGAGAGAGAGAGAGAGAGAGAGCACATCCTAAATTGCATAGATGAACACCATAAAAAATTACACACACATGCGCGCGCGCACACACACACACACACACAGAGAGAGAGAGAGAGAGCACATCCTAAATGCATAGATGAACACCATAAAAAATTACACACGCACGCGCGCACACACACACGCACAGAGAGAGAGAGAGAGAGAGAGAGAGAGAGAGAGAGAGCACATCCTAAATGCACAGATGAACACCAACCAAAAATATCCAAGTTCTCTATCCATTCTGATCACACTCATGGTGCCATAAAAGGATGGGCTATAATAAACAATGTCCACTGGTCCACCTCAATAGGCAAAATCATGCATAAGATCACCTTATCAAGGTGACCGCAGGTATTATTAATCCATCCACTATGGGACAAACAAAGAGACAATATGAATTGAGATACATGTATGCCATGGCTAGCCACTAGTTAGTAAACAGTGACAGACTCACACCACAGTGCAACCCTCTTAGAATCAACTCAGAGGTAATTTCACTTACCCCAATTCAGAAAGCTTCAAATGAGCGTCAGCATAATCTGCAAAGAAAGCATCCTCATCCTACACAAAGAAAAACAGAATTCAACTTCAGTTAATATATATATATATATATGGAAAAGGTTGTATGCGGTCGAGCTCATGGGAACTTCCCATGAGGTCGAGCAGTGTGGGCCCCACCGTGATCCATGTCGAACATCTACCCCATCAGTCAGATGCACCATTCCATGGTGGGCCTCGGGCTTAAAAATCAAGTCAATCCATGACTTGTGTGGGCCACACCACATACAAAAGTCAGGAGGGGTTATCCTCCATTAAAACATTCATAATCATTTTTTGGGCCCACCGAGATGTGATTCACAAATCCGGCCAATCCATTATGTGTGTCCCACTTGGATGAGGGGTCAGACCAAGTTTCAGACGCATCCAAATTTCAGGTGGGCCCCACCAAGTGCTCTTAGATGTTTTAGGCATGTCTTCACATGATTTTAGATGGTATGGCCCACCTGAGTTCCATATACGGCTGATTTTTGGGATATCCCATAAATTAAGGGGACCCATCAAATTCATGGTGTTGATGTTAGACATACATCATGGTGGGGCCCAAACAGCTCGACCTCATGGGAAGCTCCCATGAGCTCGACCACCTAGAACCTATATATATATATATATATATATATATATATATATATATATATAAGAAAGAAAGGGGAGCTGCTTATTTGATGAAGATAAGGTATTTAAGAATACGAACAGCAGCATATTTTTCAACGAGGGGACGGAAAACTGGATCACTAAGAAGGGCCTTGTCTGTTGGAAGCTGGATAAGACCCTCTTTCTCTCCACTCAGAAGCTCTCTGCAGATTAAAAAAATTAGGTGGTGTCATAGGGGACACAAATTGATCCACAAGCCCATGATCAATGAAAGCAAATACATAAAGAAAACACCCATATCTTTTTGAAGACTGTCTTACATGAAGTAGGTATTATCGAAGATCAGGGGATCGGTAGTCCAAGCTCCCTCAAATCCAGAGCGCTCCCTGTGGCACCTTCCCTACATTATCAATCCAAACAACACCCAAATGCATTCAAGTAGTGGAGATAATTAGGTTGCACTCATCTGCATAAAAAAGGGGACTGGAAAAAAAGTGAAGAGAAGGATAAACAAAAAGCTCAAAATCCTACTAACCAGGGTGTGTCCGCCAGAGAGAGCAACAATGTCCTGATCACTGAGACCCATGTGACCAAATACATCCCTCAAGTGGTCAGAACCTGAAACAGAGGCAATGAGCAATGAAATTTCGCAAGGACATGTATCATCTTCCTCTGCCTCTTCTCCCATTATTTTCTCTTTTGCATCAGAGGTGCATTTACAAACAATAATGAACATGGCATAATCATTGTCCTTGGATACAAATTCCACACCACCACAGCAGGCCATGATGATGAAAGTAGGCAGCGAAACAAGTTCCAGTTCAGAACCAAGGGGCTATCTAGCCAGTGAGTTATCTTTTTTTATGGTCCTCTGCAATTAGTCTATAGGGTGACTGTCAATAGTCAAACAAATCAATGACCAACTGGCCAAAGACACTTGTGACTTGGGTCCAAACACCATCTTTTGAATCCTAATCAAACAAAAATTAGGATGATTACTATTTGGTGCTAAGGCGAGTAAAAGGAAGTCAGTAGTGAAACTAATCAACATTCCACTGGCTAAAGAAGCATTGGTGAGCAGTCAAATTGGGTACTCGAGATTTCAGATTTCAAAGACAGCAATCAAAGTAGAAAAGCGAACATGTTTTTAGAAATGTACCTTTGTTGGCATCTGGAAGGCGGCCTTCTGGAGGGGGTTCACGCTTGTCCTGAAACAAAAGCATGGTATAAATTTCATTACATAAAGCAAAGTATGCCTATAAGAATTGAAAATTTGACTGCTAGGATTTCTCAGTGGGAAGTTTTGTGCAATATCAACTGGCATGTGTGGCCCACCCATCCAGATGAACAGTGCACTACACACTGAGACAGGATTGTTCATAGACCATTAGCTACATTGACTTTTAACTATCAAGGTCAATAATTGGATGGCTAGAATAGCAACATTTTGTGCAATATCATCCACCACATGATACAGGCCTGTAAAGAGTACTTCCAGAATGAAACAACATAATTCCACACCACAGGTTGCATACTTCATTATTCATATATTTAGGTGATCAATACACATAGATTTGGAAATTGGTAAATCAAACAAAGTAGAAACACCTTCCATGGTTTTTTCTACCAAATATATACTGTTTTTCCACTAAGCCACGTGCATTGCATTGCATCGCATCCCTAATATTTCCACCATTCCAGTCAATGGGGGAGGTAAGGTCTTTACGAACTGCCTTCCAAATGGGTAGCTAATGAAAAATTACAATGACTATTTATATTTTACAGATAAATCAAAGGAACATTTGATCAACTACTATACGCAAATAAACATAAGCAAAAACAAAAAGAAGAACTAAAGAGAAACTGGCAATAGATAATAACGAAACAAGAGCTTCACAATACCTCCCTCCCAGGATGGAAAGGAACCTCGGGCCCTCCAGTAACTTCTACAGCAACAACACCAGCCAACTGCAACAGAAATGCAAGGCATATCCAACATCATGCAACAAGAATAAATAACATATAACCCAAGAAATTATGTTCAATGTAGCTTTATCTACCTGGTCAAAATCAGCATTAGACAAGATGGGGAACTGCACCCTGATGGGCTCCAGGAGCCTGATAGCGATGTCAAGGCCATTGTTGGCGCCATGAGAAAGCTCAGCCGGCTTCCTGATTGTCCCAAATGGACCACCTGTCCTTGTCTTAACATCATAAGTACCAGCTGAGTGCCATCTGCAGTATTAACCAATAGAAATTTATCATAATCTTCTTCTTTTCTTTTCTTCCAATTTCTAATGTCTAAAAAATAATAAAACAATGAAAACTTGGCACTTACGCCAATCGGAGCATAATGGGGGCACAATGTTTCAGAGCAATGAGTCCCCTGAGCTTCCTCTTGCATTTCTCAATTGCCTGCTTGTATTCATCGCTCACGGTGGGATATGACTTCCCCATGCTAAATGAATGAATGCAAGCCTTGTCAGAAATGGAAATGAATGCAAGACTATAAACATATATGTGCCAAAATAAAATGTAAAAACTAAAAATAAGAAGAAAAGAAAAAGGTAAAAAAAAAAAAAAAGACAATTATTAAGTCTACGAGCTCTATAATCCAACAGCTTTTGTTCACCATACATCACTACAGTGGGATCCCATGACAAGACAAAGGACACCAAACAGGAGCAGTGGTGTATTGGCATACAAAAGAAACCCAAACGTTGGCTATGATCAAAGGAGAGACAGTTGGATAGGAGGATCCATTATATTTGCACATGAATGATAACCGAACAATAGATAATCATAGTCACACACCAAAGGGGATATAGACCACCACCGTATGTCTCTATAAACTTACTCTCATTGCATGGATTGGGATCTTCCAAACCATTGATCTCAAGGGGATCGCTAGATGGAGGTTGCTCCATGAAATCTTCCAGAATAGATCCTTTAGATCCTGAGCAGTCATTGTACATCCCTTTCTCCATTATGGACCACCAATTTATGTCTCTCGAAAATAACTACTGGGACACAGATTGCAGGATTGCATAGTGTCACTGCCAGTTGTGACTCGCTACTGGACAGTGCTAAGTGGGTCTCACCATTTTGTACATGTTTTATCCACGTTGTCCATCCATTTTTCCAGATCACTTTAGGTAATGAGCCCAAAAATGGAGCAGATCCAAATATCAAGTAACCACAACACAATTTTTTTTTAAAAAAAAAGTGGTGATTGAACACCCACCATTAAAACATTCCTTGGGCCCACTATAATGTTTATTTTCCATCTAACCTGTTGATTAGGTCACAAAGATCTGGACGAAGGGGAAACAAAAACATCAACTTGATCAAAACTTTTGTGTGCCCCAAGAAGTTTGTAATTGTGGGTGTTGAATCACCACTATTTCCAGTGGTGATGTCCACCTGAGATTTGGATCCACTTCATTTTTTTGGCTCATGCCCTAAAATGATCTAGAATGGATGAGACACATATGTGATGATGCAGGCCACAGAGCACCATCCAGTAGTGACTCTACTGGCAGTGTCAGTATGCAATCAGCATCCCCTAAGAAATCATTGCACAACCCTTTAACTACTGAATATGGACCACCGCTATGTTTCTCTAAACTATCTATGCACACAGAATAGGTCAGGATCTTCCAATCGAAGCATCTCCAGGGCATCAACAGTCCATTCTCGGGCCAAGAACATCAACGGTTTGGATCACTGATCCCAAATGTACAGGGTCATACATGCGATTGCTGATGAGCAGGGGTAAACATGATATGAAGGATGGATAAACGATTGTTGAGAAGCTATAAAAACCAATGATGATGATGATGATGATGATGATGATGATGATGATAAAGACAAAAAATAGTTGCAGCAACGACATGATCAAATCTGATTGTGTGTGTGTGTGTGTGTGTGTGTGTGTGTGTGTGTGTATAACACGGCTACAATATGAAATCTGTTTTCATAATAATTATAGTTAAAACACAACAACAACATAACCATAATATGAAACTCGTTTTCGTAAAATCACAACAACAACAATTAAAAACGAGTTACGGAAAATAAAAGAAAAGTGAGGCAGAAAAACATATTTGAGTAGTAATAAATAAGAAAAACGGAGAAATTAGGTTTTAGGATTCTGCATTAAACAACAATAATAACAACAATACCAATAATAAAAGAGGGCTATCAGGAAATATACAAAATAACACGAACCATTCATTCATTACATGCTTCCATCATAGCGATCCATTCCTCGTAGCAAGTATGGTGAGATCCAAACCGTTAATTCATCATAGAGATCCCCAAAAAGACCATGGAACAGAAACAACAGTGATCGGACAAATCCACTCATACAAAAGATTTCTCACAAAAATCTTTCAGAAGGTTAGGATTGTCGGATCTATACATTGATTGTTACCTCATTAGCGATCTACAAAAGAGATTGTAGAAACAAAGAAGATAGAAGAAGGGAGACGAGGAACTTGTTAGGGTTTTACCTTTCTAAAGGGACGAAGGAGAGGGAGTGTGTGGATGTTGAGAGCAAAAGCCAAGGAACAGAAAGGGTAGACGGCACGAGCAGAACACGCTCCTCAGGGCAGGCCTCAGCAGATAAATAAGGGTTTCCGACTAGGGAGGAAGATTCTAGTAACTCGCTTCCTACCGTCCGATTGATATTATTTCTATGGCCAGGATTTCTTCGATTGCCTAATGGTATATGGAACGATTAGACGTGCGATGCGTGTTTTGAGGGGTAGGTAGGAATATTATTTTTATTTTTATGTTAAGAAATGTATATAAATGGGAAAGCAGGATAACGCACTATGGGGTGAAAAATGTTGACGGACTCGATCCTCAATTGACGAAAATACCCTTCATTTCTCAGTGTCTTTATTTGGTCGAAAAATCTCCCGTATAAATGACGACATCCGAGAAAGAGGTGGATCACAGCCAAAATGATGGCCGCACCAATACAACTGAATCATACCATCGGCTCTCTATTGATTTTGATCTTCTGTCTGATACGTACGATCATCACCTTGTAAGATAATCAGGCCCATCATTCATTGGGTGGGGCGCACCAGGGGTGTCAATGGGCTGGGCTTCGGCCTGAAAAATCAGAAATTTAAATAGGGCCAGGCCAACAGCCTAGCTGAAAAGTGTTCAAAATCCAGGCCAGGCCGGTTGACAGCCCTAGGCCGCTGCACCACTACTTGGGAGTAGAGCTGTACGCAAGTTGAGTTAGCTTGGCCAGCCTACTGGACTTCACTCAGCAAAGCTTGACTCGCCTCAGCTTGAAATGGGATTCAAATTAAGTCGGGCTAGATTTTAAAGCTCAAAAAAATTTCAAGCCTAGTTGGGGCTTGCTGAGCTCGAGCTTGCCAAGCTTGACTCAAAACAAACCTTAACTTGAATCGACTCGGTGATTCGGTTATTTTGATATTGATGCTACTCATCAAGTGTTTGATTAAATGACTTAATGAAGTGTTGTTTCAGGGTGCGTATATTCTCTGCGGGATCAATTGGTGAGGGGGAATGAATGGATACAAAACAAATCACTAAAAAAAATACTAATAATAAAAACTTTACATTATAAAGTTGTCCTCATATTTTAATTTTAATTATAATTTTGCTTGCTGAGTGTTTGTTAAAATACTTGTAAAGAATTGTTGTTTTGCATTCTATGAGAAATTGAAGATACATTCTATGTGTTTGAGAAAATTTCACACGGCCTCGAACTAGCTCAAGCTCTTGACAAAACTAAGTCAAGCCGAGTTCGAGCTAGTATTAGGTACTGTCCGAACTAACCCAAATTGTGCCAACCTTGACTCAATTCAACTCATGTACAGCTCAACTCTACTGGGGAGTAATACTACTTGCTCTCCATGATTTGCATGGTGTCCTTCTTTTGTGCAATTAAGAACCCTCCAAGAACCACATGACTCTGAATTACATGGCTCCTATTGCGCCATTTATAATCAGCATATCCAATGCTTAATTACGAATACCCATTTTCACCACAAATATATAGCAAACTACAAAATACTGGTTGGAGAGAGAATCAAAGGGAAATGAACTATTCACTTTTTATATTTTGGCCATGAAATGATCAGTTGAAATGGAAATAATTGTTAAACTTCATCCACAAGGTAAGCAATTTGGATTGTACATTGCAGCCTGCCATTTCTTTTATTTGTTTGTTTATTATTATTATATTTTTTTGGTATAACTCTGGTTCCAATGTTTAAATTCAACCAAAATTTATAATTATTTGATCATCTAATAGCTGGATACTTATTGAATGGTTAAAATTGACTATATCTAATGGTTGAAACCAAAAAGCGTATGTTGATGCAAAAAACTAGTTCACCCTCTTTAGACTTTTGATTGTTTGCATAAGAAAAAGACAAAGGAGACCCTGACTAAGGTAAGGGATCCTCCGATGCTAAAGTCAAGCTAGGAACTAGGTCTAGTAGTATTCAAGGGTTTTGGGTGAGAGATTCTATGTACTTTTTTATGTAGATGGGCCCCTTATTTATAGTGTAGGTGGGCTAGAGACAGTTATTGATCTTAGGCTAAATCTTTGCATAAGTTTTTCAACTGTTACGCGATACTTTTGATGAATTTAATATCAAGTGGTTGAACCTTGAGAAAGTTGAGGTAGATGGCTGAGGCTGAGGTCTACGGCCAAGCTGACCAAGGCCAACCTGCTGACATATCAACCTGCCAAACTGCGGGGGAGATCTTCCTTGGCCATTGAGGAGCCTATTAATCATGACTAGCGCTGACCGACCTTGTGTCCCGTAGAGATGTCCGAGATGACCTCTTCTCTTTAGATAGTCCATTTTTACCCATAACCGCATCCATGAATTAGATTTAGGTCCAATTTGATTTTGGACTATGATTTAGCAAGTGGGTTTCACAACTTAGCCTAAGATCATGCACGCAACATGTACAATTTATGTGTCCTTGTCTAAATTGAGCATCATGCTCTAGAGAGTATCAAATAATGTTCCCTGCAAGTGGCAATGGACCAGCTTTATTCTAGCCAAGCTAGACCAAGCCCAGCCTTAGCCTAGAAAGTGTTTAAGGCTTGGGTCGAACTTGGCCCAGCTTGAATCAATAAAAACCTATTTTCCACTTAAACATTCCTAATCTATTTGCTGATTGAAGGGGCCCTAAATGGGAAAAAAAAAAACACTCTGGAAAGAATGCAACCAATGGCTTGCATTTCATATAAACAGGTTGCCTAAGTGGAGTTTAAATGGCATATTTTTAGAATATACCACATGTACGTGGGTACAGATTAGGTACTACCACCGCCTATCCGGATATCGGGACAGGCAAAGGCTCCAAGGGCTATTGAGGGGTCACCATGATGTATGGATTTTATCCATATTGTCCATCTATTTTTTTCATATCATTTTAGAATATAGGACCAAAAATAGGGCATATCCAAATCTCAATTGGACCACACAATGGGGATTAAATTTCAACCATTGAAAATTTCCTAAGGTACACGGGAGTTTTGGATCAAGATGATATTTGTTTTTTTTTCACTTCATCTAGGTATATATGACCATATCAACAGGTTGGATGGAAAATAAAAGATACGGTGGACCCTAAAAAGGTTTCAATGGTGGGCATCCTTAGTACCGCTTCTTCCTATGGTGTGGTCCACATAAGCCTTTGATCTTCCTTAATTTTTGTCATAAATTTCTAAAATGATATGGAAAAATGGATGGCCGGTGTGGATAAAAGCCATACATCACGATGACCCCTCAGTGGCCGTGCCTCCACCTATCCTGAGCTCCGAACAGGCGGGGATAGTACCTAATCCGCACCCCATGTATATGAAATCAGGTAGTGCCGGTTGGGACCAAACCTGACTAAAATAACTTGAGCCTAAGTCCGGCCAGGTAAATGCTCGGGCCAAGCATGCCAACACTAAACCCGGACCATGGACCAAGTTAATAGGTCCGGCCCGTCTCCACCCTTGCCCGTCGCCAAAGTAAGAAACTTCGACGCGCGGATCACGCGTTCAATGATTCCGCAAACAGTCAGGGCTGTTTTTGTCATAAAAATGAAAAGAAATGATAAACAATAAATACAGTGATGTGTTTCGTTGTATTTGCTTTCTCTTTTCAAAGCACGCAGTTCCAATAGCTGAATTACGTTCCGCTCAAAACCAAATGTATGATTTTTTTAATCACTTAGATTTCGTGCATTTACGGACTATAGTTTAACGATCCAAACTGTTAATAAGATGGGCCACATCAGGGATAAGATCTTTCTGTTAACTTTTTCTTGATTAAAATGCTTAAACCTTATAATTTGAAGCCTTCACAATAATCAATAAGGACCGTTCTATTCTGTCTCAAAGCTCTGTAATGTAGACCATAATATTGAGGATTTAGGTTCAATGAAATATGGATAAATATATATTATTCACCAATCCATTACCGGGCCCACCGTATCAACCGTTCGGATTATCAAACAATGGGTTTCAAATGCAAGAAACCGGGCTCGCCGGTGAGGTTTACCGTTTTTGTGGACGAGGAAGACCCTAGCAATCGTCTCACCACAATATCGCGATCAATTTTGGGCTAGTGTGAACGCGGCTCCTTATGAGAAGATTCCCCCGGGAAATTGACGCGAGAGCCGTTCAAATATCGCCACGTGGAGGAATGCCGGTGGCTAGAGGCGGATTTTGGGCACGTTCCACGTTGGTGGGTGCGTTTCCGATCCCTATTTTACGCATCGCTTAAAACACCCAAGCTGTGGGAGCCTCCATGTTCTATATATGAAATCCACCCCGTTCATCTGGTTGAAACTCTTATTTTCACCGTACAAAAAAAAATCATCTGATAAAAATCTCATATGTCCTACACCAACGGGAACAATATAAAATTGCGACTGAAACCTTTATAAGTTGTCGTGTTGTGGCTCTTCTGAGCTTTAGATGAGATTGAAATCTGGTCTACACCTCTCCTGGCGAGACACGCATTATGAACGGGTTTGATGAAAGATACACGCCATAATGGCCCTAGACACAAACCTATGCTTGGCGTCCCATTCCCATTATTACCTTCGTTGTGGTCTATCTGACTTGTAGATCTAGAGTATTTTCGGGCACAGGTCTTAGCAGCCAGGAGCTCACCTGATGGAAGGAGTGGATTTCATTTGTACAACGTGGTGGGCCTCAGAGAGCCTGGGTGTTTATATTTAAAATCTATGTTCCGTGGCGAGGGCTCTCTTTAAGAGGATTCGCTCATCTATTTCGATGCTTTATGGGGCGTGAGTGGGACGCGGATTGCGTCCTCCCCCCGCCCGGACGGTAATCCGTCCGTCCGGGAGGGGCTCTTTGGGGCCCACCGTGATGTAAGTGTTTTATCCACGCCTTCGTCATTCTTCTCGGATCATTTTACTATATGATATAAAAAATGAGCTAGAGGTGAAAGCCTTGAGTGAACCACAAAGTGGGAATTGAACGTCCACCATTAAAAACTTCTAGGGAGCTGGAGAAGTCTCGGGTTACCGATATATAGTTTTCTTCTTCGGTAAAACAAGATAAAACATCACAGTCGCACTTAGAAAGGTTTCAACGGTAGGTGTCATTATCACGGCAGCTTCCTTTGGTGTGGTTCACTAGAGCCGTGGACCTGCCTCATTTTCAGCATCATAATCTAAAATGATCTGAGAAAAGCGATTAAGGGCGTGGATAAAAAAATTACATCATGGTGGACCCCACAGAGCCCTACCGTCCGGGCTGGGGTAGGACGCAATCCGCGCCCGCATGAGTGCTGCAATTTTTAAATAAATCCAGTCGACTGCACCCCACCACGCGAATAAAAGGTTTGGCAGACTCTTTGGTTAGTTCTGCACAATCTGCAAGGTGGTAGTTACTTAATGCAGCTCGTTTGTGGCACTATTATACATCTATCCGAACCTTCCAAACGGTGTGTACCATTGCGGATAGACCATATCTATAAAATCACACTGGTCAAGTATTCCTTACGGTCTAATTAATAGTCATCAAATGGATGATTAAAAGTAAAATAAGCAAGTGATCCAAATTCAAAAGGAAACATTTTTCAGACCGCGACGTATGTGAGAGACCTGCTCTCTCTCTCTCTCTCTCTCTCTCTCTACCTTTCTCTTACTCTCTCATACATCTCTTTCCCACTTCTCTTCCTGTGTATGTGCATGCAGCCAGTTTTTTAATACTTTTGGTAGTACTCGTGTGTGGTACGTGTAAGGAGTATAGGCAGAGAAAGTACACACTCTTTCATTCTCTTTCAGGGCTTGTTTGGTTTGATGTAATTACCGTTAAAAAAAGTACATACTGTTTTAGGGCTTGTTTGGTTAGATGTAATTACATGTATTTTAATTTAATTTCTTTCAAATCAATTTTAAATGCATGCATCAAACACTTGAGAAAATGAAACTGTAGGCAAAACTTTTTATCCAGCGGTTTTTACGAAGGAATACAAACTCGAGTTACCAACTTAGACTAGCACGTGCGGACTGCGACTTTGAGGACGAAACTACGCTTCCTTTTCACTGCGAAGACGAGCGCTGACGCTCCTCCAACCGAGAGTTGTACCAACGGCTTAAAAGAGATCAAAGTTACACGGCCCCACAGCTACGTATTTATTATATCCACAACGTTCATCCATATTTCGAGATCATTTAGGAGCATTATCCAAAAAAATAAAAATCATATCTAAAGATCAACTGGACCACACCACAAAGAGCAGCAGCGAAATTGATTTTCACCGTTAAAAATTTTGTAGGGCCCACCATAACATTTATTTTCCATCCAATCTATTCATAAGGTCAAAAAGGCCTGGATGAAGAGGAAAAACAAATTTCATAATGATCCAAAACTTCTATAACCCTTAAAAGGGTTTCAATGGTAGACGTTCAATTCCTCACTGCCTTTTACAGTGTGGTCCACTTGATAGTTAGATCTGTCTTATTTTTCATCTCAAGCCTTGATACGAGTTCTCCAAATAGATGGACGGTTTGGATATAACACATACCTCATAATGGGACCCACAAAAATCGGTGGGGATTACATCAGTGGAAAAAAAAAAAAAGAAAAGAAAACACCAGCCGGGTTGGGCATATAAATTTTTTTATCTCTTTTGTTTTTTTCATTTCTTTCTTTATTCATTTAACAAGAATATTTTCTAAACTAAAATTAGTTACTTGACGTACCACATAAGATTTTGGCGTAGGAGAAGCTACTTTAGCCAACCTACCTAGTTATTTTCCAAGATTCCATCAGGTCGATGGTCGAAAATACATTTCATTCACTTCACGATCAATTTCAATCACTTCGAGGTCAAACTAGAAATTGAGCGGGGCAAACATGAAATTGAGTGGGCAAATTGAAAATTGAGCGGGGCAAGGTAGGAATTGAGCGAGGGAACCTAGAAATTGAGCGAGGCAAGGTAGGAGTTCAGTGAGGGAATCTAGAAATTGAGCAAGGGAAGCTAGAAATTGAGCGAGGCAACTTAGAAATTGAGCGAGACAACGTAGAAAATGAGCGAGGGAACCTAGAAATTGAGCGAGGGAACCTACGATTTGAGCTACGCAACCTAGGAATTGAGCGAGGGAAGCTAGAATTTGAGCAAGGGAACCTAGAAATTCAGCGATGCAACCTACGATTTGAGTGAGGGAAGCTACAAATTGTGCGAGGGAACCTAGAAATTGAGCACGGCAACCTAAGATTTGAGCGAGGCAACATAGGAATTGTGCGAGGGAACCTAGGAAATGAGCGAGGCAACGTAGAAATTCAGCGAGGAATCCTATGAATTGAGCGAGGGAAGCTAGAAATTAAGCGAGGGAACCTAGAAATTCAGCGAGGCAACCTAGGATTTGAGCAAGGGAAGCTAGAAATTGAGTGAGGGAACCTAGAAATTAAGCGAGGCAAGGTAGAAATTTAGCGAGGTAACCTAGGATTTGAGTAAGACAACCTAGGAATTGAGCGAGGGAAGTTAAAATTGAGCGAGGGAATGTAGAAATTCAGCGATGCAACCTAAGATTTGAGCGAGGGAAGTTACAAATTGTGCGAGGGAACCTAGAAATTAATCAAGGCAACCTAGGATTTGAGCAAGACAACATAGGATTTGAGTGAGGGAACCTAGGAAGTGAGTGAGGCAACGTAGAAATTCAGCGAGGAATCCTAAGAATTGAGCGAGGGAAAGTAGAAATTAAGCGAGGGAACTTAGAAATTCAGCGAGACAACCTAGGATTTGAGCGAGGGAAGCTAGAAATTGAGCGAGGCAAGGTAGGAATTCAGCGAGGCAACTTAGGAATTGAGTGAGGCAACCTAGGAATTGAGTGATGGAAGCTAGAAATTGAGCGAGGCAACCTAAGAATTGAGCGAGGCAACCTAGCAATTGAGTGAGGGAACCTACGAATTGAGTGAGGCAACCTAGCAATTGAGTAAGGGAACCTACAAATTGAGCGAGGTAACTTAGGATTTGAGCAAGGCGACTTAGGAATTCAGCGAGGAAACGTAGGATTTAAGCGAGGCAACCGAGGGAACCTAGGAATTAAGCGAGGAACACTACAAATTGAGCGAGGGAACTTAAAAATTAAGCGAGGCAACCTAGAAATTGAGCGAGGGAACCTATAAATGTAGCGAGGAAACCTAGGATTTGAGTGAGGCAACCTAGGAATTGAGCAAAGGAAGTTAGAAATTGAGCGAGGGAAGCTAGAATTTGAGCAAGAGAACCTAGAAATTCAGCGAGGCAACCTATAAATTGAGCGAGGCAACCTATAAATTGAGCCAAGCAATGTGGAAATTCAGCGAGGAAACCTAGGACTTGAGCTAGGGAAGATAGTAAATAAGTGAGGGAAGCTAGAAATTGAGAGAGGGAACCTAGAAATTCAGCGAGGCAACCTATAAATTGAACGAGGCAACCTACGAATTGAGCGAGGGAAGCTAGAAATTCAACGAGGCAACCTAGAAATTGAGTGAGGAAACCTACAAATTAAGCGAGGCAATGTAGAAATTCAGTGAGGCAACCTAAGAATTGAGCGAGGGAAGCTAGAAATTGAGCGAGGGAACCTTAAAATTCAGCGAGGCAACGTAGAAATTTAGTGAGGCAACCAACAGATTGAGCGCTAGTTAAATCATCAACAAAGATGAGAATGACTTGTTTTGAGAGACTATCTATCCTCTCATAGATAGAGGAATATAGAGGAATAGATAGAACAAAGAAGATCTCTATATCTGTCCTCATAGATATAATATAGAAGAGAGATTCCTCTCTTTTTTATCAGGAGAGAGATCTTTCTTCTCCGAGGGCTTTCGATTCAACGATTTTTAAGAGTAAGACAAAGAAAAGAAGCGTTGATATAATATCTTTCATCCTAATCTCATCTACTGGAAAAGGGGGCCCTCTTGATCACCTGAAGAGATTTGTAGGTAGAATTAGAATAATTATGATCGCGAGGATTGAGCTGCCAAATGAGATTGTCCTCATTCCTCGGTTGGGGTTCTGGAAGATAAGATTTATGCAGTAAAAAAAGTCTTCTGAATTGAGCAAGGGAAGCTAGAAATTGAGCGAGGCAACCTAGAAATTGAGCGAGGAAACCTAGAAATTGAGTAAGGCAACGTAGAAATTCAGCGAGGCAACTTAGAAATTGAGCAAGGGAAACATGAATTTGAGCGAGGCAAGCTTGAAATTGGGTGAGGCTAACATGAATTGGAATGAACTTTAAATGTAATTAACCTAGCCTAACAATTTGTTCATTGGTGAATTTAACTGAGCAGTTAATGAAATTGACCGAGCTTTACATGAAATTCTCTTCGGTGAATTTGACCAAGCAATTAATGAAATTGACCAAGCAGTTCATAAAATTTTTCATTACATTACATGAATCTGTGGAAGTTCCCCATCACATTTTTATAATATCTCCATCAAATTTATGAATTGGTCCGTTACAATTCCTACGTTGCCTCGCTCAATTCCTAGCTTCCCTCGCTCAATTTATACGTTGCCTCGCTAAATTTCTAGCTTCCCTCACTCAATTCATAGGTCTTCCCTTGCTCTATTCCTAGGTTGCCTCGCTCAATTCATTAGTTGCCTCGCTGAATATTTACGTTGCCTCGCTCAATTGTTAGGTTCCCTCACTCAATTTATATCTTGTCTTGCTCAATTTTTAGTTTCCCTCGCTCAATTCCTAGGTTGTCTCGCTCAATTCATAGGTTGTCTCGCTGAATTTCTATGTTGGCCTGCTCAATTGCTAGGTTACCTTGCTCAATTCCTAGGTTCCTTCACTAAATTTCTAGCTTCCCTCGCTCAATTTCTAGGTTTCTTCGCTCAATTTCTAGCTTCCCTTGCTCAATTCTTAGGTTCCCTCGCTCAATTCCTAGGTTTTCTCGCTCAATTTTTAGGTTGCCTCGCTGAATTTCTAGCTTCCCTCACTCAATTCCTATGCTGTCTCACTCAATTCATCGGTTCCCTCGCTGAATTTCTAGCTTCCCTTGCTTAATTTCTAGCTTCTCTCGCTCAATTCGTAGCCTCGCTGAATTTTTACGTTGCCTCTCTCAATTGCTAGGTTGCCTCGCTCAATTCCTAGGTTCCTTCGCTCAATTTATATATTGCCTCACTGAATTTCTAGCTTCCCTCGCATAATTTGTAGCTTCCCTCGCTCAAATCCTAGGTTGCCTCGCTGAATTTCTAGGTTCTCTCGCTCAAATTCTAGCTTCCCTCGCTCAATTTCTAACTTCCCTCGCTCAATTCCTAGGTTACCTCACTCAATTTATAGTTTGCATTGCTAAATTTCTAGGTTCTCTCGCTCAAATTCTAGCTTCCCTCGCTCAATTTCTAACTTCCCTTGCTCAATTCGTAGGTTGCCTCACTCAAATCCTAGGTTTCCTCGCTGCATTTCTAGGTTCCATCGCTCAATTTGTAGCGTTCCTTGCTCAATTCCTAGGTTCCCTCGGTTGCCTCACTCAAATCCTACGTTGTCTCGCTGAATTCCTAAGTTGCTTCGCTCAAATCCTAGGTTGCCTTGCTCAATTCCTAGGTTCCCTCACTTAATTGCTAGGTTGCCTCGCTCAATTCCTAGGTTGCCTCGCTCAATTCATATATTGCCTCACTCAATTTCTAGGTTCCCTCACTCAATTTCTAGCTTCTCTCGCTCAAATCCTAGGTTGTCTCACTGAATTTCTAGGTTCCCTCGCTTAATTTCTACTTTCCCTCGCTCAATTCCTAGGATTCCTCGCTGAATTTCTACGTTGCCTCGCTCATTTCCTAGGTTCCCTCGCTCAATTCCTACGTTGTCTCGCTCAAATCTTAGGTTGTCTCGCTCAATTTCTAGGTTCCCTCGTACAATTTGTAACTTCCCTCGCTCAAATCTTTGGTTGCCTCGCTGAATTTTTAGGTTCTTTCGCTCAAATTCTAGCTTCCCTTGCTCAATTTCTAACTTCCCTCGCTCAATTCCTAAGTTGCCTCGCTGAAATCCTAGGTTTCCTTAGTAAATTTCTACCTTGCCTCGCTCAATTTCTAGGTTCCCTCGCTTAATTTCTAGCTTCCCTCGCTCAAATCCCAGGTTGCTTCGCTGAATTTCTAGGTTCCCTCGCTTAATTTCTAGCTTCCCTCGCCAATTCATAGGATTCCTCGCTGAATTTCTACGTTGCCTCGCTCATTTCCTAGGTTCCCTCGTTCAATTCCTGTGTTGCCTCGCTCAAATCCCAGGTTGCCTCACTCAATTTCTAGGTTCCTTCGCATAATTTGTAGCTTCCCTTGCTCAAATCCTAGGTTGTCTTGCTGAATTTCTAGGTTCCCTCGCTCAAATTCTAACTTCTCTCGCTCAATTTCTATGTTCCCTCGCTCAATTTCTAGGTTGCCTCGATCAATGTCTAGCTTCCCTCGCTCAAATTCTAGATTCCCTCGCTGAACTCCTACCTTGCCTCACTCAATTTCTAGGTTCCCTAGCTCAATTCCTACCTTGCCCCACTCAATTTCATGTTTGCCCCACTCAATTTCTAGTTTGACCACGAAGTGATTGAAATTGACCGCGAAGTGAATGAAATGTATTTTTGACCATCGACCTAATGGAATCTTGGAAAATAACTAGGTTGGTTGGCTAAAGTAGCTTCTCCTACCCCAAAATCATATGTGGTACGTCAAGTAACTAATTTTAGTTTAGAAGATATTCTTGTTAAATGAATAAAGAAAGAAATGAAAAACAAAAAAGAGAGAATTTTTTTTTATATGGCCAACTCAGTCAACCGGATCACAACCCGGTTGACCCCAACTGTAACGCCCTGAAATTCGGGGGTCGAGCATAACTCAGCTCCCGAGTTCCAAAACATCACTTATGCAACATATTTAATGAAGGATGTATGTTGACTGTATTAGTGCATAAAACATGGAATAGATTAAGCCAAAACACAGATATAATTCAGGGATATGTGAATAAAGCAAGCGGAAGACTTATAGTAAAATATGTGTACAAGTGTAAACCCCTGAATTACATATACAAGCCAGATCGTGTGAACGTGTTATTTAACAAAATTATAAGTACCAATTTACATCATTTCAGTTCCCAAAAAGAATAATCCCAAAAATCCCGCGCATCAGACCGAAGCTCGCTAGAACCCGTCTGAAAACTGCATATAGGAGAAGGCAGCCTCGTCGTCATCCAGCTCCCGCTCTACCTTAGACGTCGCGTCCACATCTGCAACATCAGGGCCTAAGACAGAGTCTGGTGGGTGTGTAACACCGCCCCAGAAACGTGGGAGTGAGTGATCAACTCAGTGGAACAATATGGCACTGGTTAACATGTTATCAGTTCAATCAAACAGTAATGATAAAGCAGGATAAGTAATTAAATCCTAAGTACTCTTGTTAATGCAAGCATGAATGCAATATGATGCGTGCCCTCACGCGTACACCCTTAGCGTCTTCATCTTACGTTACGCATGACATCGCCTCAAAGTGCGCCACATCTACAAAGCACATGCAAATGCGGTGCATGGATATGATTACCAAGTTGTTATTAGTCCATTTCACACAACAGGATTGGGAAGCTAAGATACCTTCCTCATATCACCATCCAAACAGTGATCCATACTAGGGTCGTCAATCCTAGATATCTCATGCGATCATACAGTTGAGGTCGTAGCAAAGGGCTCGTCACCAATCAATGCACGCCTTTCATGCCCTTACTACCACAGATCGGCTCGTCACCTCCTTGCGGTATCCAGGTATGCTCGAGGTCACTACAAAGGGCTCGTCACCAATCAATGTAGGCCGACAGCACGAATATAGTGTCCCATACCACCATAATCGGCTCACGAGTTAAGTTGCTCACTGGTCACTACGGGGAGGCTCGTCACCCCAGCGTAGGCCGACAGCTCGACCACGGTGTCCCATACCACCATGTCCGGCTCATGAGTCTTAGCGGATCAAGTACCATAGTTAATAGGATTTCACTGGTAAGTTCGGTACCCTAGATTCAAGCAGTAGCGTCCATACATGGTTAACATACAACGGACAATCGGGTTACTTGACGAACTCGACTAGCACGAGCGCACGTTGAATTGAACGACATAGAGTGCGCAAACACTCCGCGTGGCCAAACCACTGCCGACAACTCTAATACGACTCGGGTTCGTCTAATACGTCCTACGTGGCGAAAGCAATCTCAACCACGAATATAGGGTCAATTACCGATCTCCTGGACTAAGGCATAGTCCCAAACATCCTACACTACTACAGATATTCATATGGAATGTAAAACAGTAATGGAACAACCACTCAAATCATGGTACATACTCATCTGAAGAATATCAACTTAACATAAATGTAAGCATAGGAGATGCTTGAATTTAAAGAACTTGAAAGGTAACTGCATAAAGGAAAACATGCGCATCCATAGGAGTATTGAGAATCACTTCTCAACGCTCGCAATAAGTGTAATAAGTTACACTTAGATCATTCATGCATTTCTACAAACACTTAGCATACATGGAAACAACATACATGACGTATGTTGGAATACATGCACTTAGACAATTCCTTTTATCAAGGAGTTGTCATACATGCATCTAGCATACACACATGACAATTAATCATGGCAAACATAAGTGCATATTTTATACGTATACGGTACTTTATAAATACACATAGAATACACAAATCTCAATATAGCACATGCATATCAGAAAAGCAATGTAAACATGACATTTGACATGTGAAATCTCATCCATAACAAGAATAAACCACTAACTGGGATTGAAAGCCTTGAGAACCATAACCTATACACTTAAAGTCCGCACCTTAAGCGAAGAAAGAACCGCCGAGCTGATTTAGACGAGTTGTCTTCGTCAACAGCGCTAGAATACCCTAAAATAAGGATAGAAATGAGATACAACAACACCAAGTCTAGTCTAAGCTCTAACACAGGTTAGGGTTAGGTTCACTTACCCCAAAAGAACTCAGAATCGTCAGAGGAACGATTCAAAGTAAAGGTTCAAAGGTGAAGAAGAACAAGGAAGAATCAAGATGATTCACCAACCAATCTCTCTCACTAACTCTCTCTTTTCCACTCTCTTTCCAAGCTAGGGTTAGAGAAAATTCGTATGGAAATGAGAGCTAGGGTTTAAGGACTATATATAGGCCTTAAAATGATGGAAATAACCCGTGGTCAAGGTATACTTAGGTTATAACCAAAGTAAGCCTTTCTCGATCCAACGAAGCACTTCTGGTGGGCCTATAACCACGAAAGGTCGGACTTAAGCTCACTGACCATGGATCTAGGTCAGGCTGAGTTTTCGTACCGACCGGCTCTTCAGATCAGCCGTGGCGGACCACACTCAATTCAACGGTCACGGAAACTCGATCAGGTCCACAAGCACTAGGATATGCCTGGGCCAACCATCCTGATCAGAGGGTGAAATTGGGTCAGAATCCAACGGTCAGATAGCTTAAAATCGTCGCGCAAGCGACACGACTCAGATTTCAATAAAAGCTTAATAAATTCCAACCGTTCTCACACTCTTCACTCCGAGCTCAACCAAATCGACCCAGAACATCACATGGACTTGATTTTCGAGATGAAAGTCAAGCCCAACTCGGTGACCGCAACAGCCTAAGATCATCGCCATCGGACTTTCGACGCGCGGTCCAGGTCCGATCCAGATCTTCCAAAAATTCCCCAGAACAACTGGATTTAGCGATGGATCCCAGATTTCAGAGTAACGTAGCGCTCACTAATCTACACGTTTAGAGCCATGCAGATATAATTTAAAGTGATTGATGCGAATTTCACAAGCAATCGAGTAAAGCGCTAATTACCCCAAAAACAACTACTTAAGGAAAGATTAGCACAAGAAAATCCAAGGTCGTTACACCAACACGCTGGTGTTTTTTATTTCCCCTGATGTAATCCCCACCAATTTTTGTGGGTCCCATTATGAGGTATGTGTTATATCCAAACCGTCCATCTATTTGGAGAACTCGTATTAAGGCTTAAGATGAAAAATAAGACAGATCTAGCTATCAAGTGGACCACACTGTAAAAGGTAGTGGGGAATTGAACGTTTACCATTGAAACCCTTTTAGGGGTTACAGGAGTTTTGGATCATTATGAAATTTGTTTTTCCTCTTCATCCAAGCCTTTTTGACCTTATGAATAGATTGGATGGAAATAAATGTTATGGTGGGCCCTACAAAATTTTTAACGGTGAAAATCAATTTCCCCATTGCTCTTTGTGGTGTGGTCCAGTTGATCTTTGGCTATGATTTTTTTTTTTGGATAATGCTTCGAAATGATCTCGAAATATGGATGAATGTTGTGGATATAATAAATACATTGCTGTGGGGCCATGTAACTTTGATCTCTTTTAAGCCGTTCATACAACTCTCAGTTGGAGGAGCGTCAGCGCTCGTCTTCGTAGTGAAAAGGAGGGGTAGTTTAGTCCTCAAAGTTGTTGTCCGCACGTGCTAGTCTAAGTTAGTAATTTAAGTTTGTATTGCTTCATAAAAATCATTGGATAAAAGGTTTTGTCTATAGTGGTCATTTTCTCCAAACACTTTAAATGCATGCATCAAATGACAACGCATGAGTTTGAAAGTAAGGAAGAGTTGCTTCGATTAGATTTCACGATAAGGCCCCAACATAATATATGTGTTATATCCTCTCCCTTCATTCATTAGTATAGATCATTTTAGGGCATGAGCCCAAAAATGAGGCAGATTCATAAATCAAGTGGACCACACTACAAAAAATACTAGAGAATGAACGGTAACCATTTAAATGTTCTTCCCATAGTATGGTCCACTTGAGCTTTGGATCTGTCTCATTTTTTAAGGCATACCCTAGAATGATCTCGCCAAATGAATGGATGGCTAGGATAAAACATATACATCATGGTAGGACCCACATAGTCCATCTCATTCTCCGCACCTAAAAAGTTGTTGTAATCAATGTTATACATCATCCCTTCCATCACAAAATCATGTAGAATGTAATTAATGCTTAAAAAATGTAAAATACATTATTATATAGAGAAATTGTAGTATTGAGGAAGTCTTATATTTATATTTTACCTTGTTTTAGTAAAGAAGAAAACTATATATTGCTAACCTGTGGATGTTGACATATTATTGAACCACATATATCTCGGCACCACTTATTTTGTATTAACTTTTTTTTTTTTGCAACAACATGTATCATATCCAAATGTTGAAAAGCCTTTTAACACAATATCGGTGTTAATGTTTTGGTTGTAATTATGTTTTAGATGGTTGGATCGAGTTCTATCAAATATAAGGTGTCAAAGTTTGGCAGATCCAATTCCATGTTATGAAAGCAGATTTAACATGCTAAAGGTTGACAAATCTAATTATGCAATGTGGAAACATATTTAAAGTGCCAAAGTTTGACAGATCCAATTATGCATTGTGAAAACATGTTGGACATGTGGCCCACCAAAATGCCCACATACTTGGTGAGCCTAAATGGCTTGCACGTGTGTTAGGCTTTAAACATAACAATTGGATGGCTAGCTGGTGGAAGAGATTCTTGCCTTAATGGTGGGCAAAATTTCATCCCATACTTGGCTAAGGCTCCTTGTTAGAAAGCCTATATTTGAAGTCGATCATCCAAGAGAACGATCTATAAGAATTCTCTCTCTCTCTCTCTCTCTCTCTCTCTCTCTCTCTCTCTCAAGAAAAATGTCTCTCTTCAAGGTATGATGAACTTTGCACCTCCATTAACGAGGATAGGCTAACTTTGGTTTGTCATTGCGTAGGCCATCCATCTTGACTAGAGTTACTAGAGGGGTTGAATATTTATCATTATCTCATAGAATGGAATGGATTGGGGGTTTGTTTGGGCCATCACCACAAGGATAACGTGATATGTTGCCTAGTTTTGAGATCACTTCTACTATGTTGGTGTTTAATTGATCAGACACCAGATATAACCACAACCGATATTGGTATATATTAGAGTCATAATGGAATGTCTTTTGTTACAAAGAGGTAACCCGATAACTTTCCCATAGAATATATATATATATATATATATATATATATATATATATATATGTATGTATATTACTGATCCATATACCTCTTATGCTTGATCATTAGTGCGTGTTGTGCGTAACGATCCACTCATATTGGTTTACGTCTATTCATGGATCAACTGATCTATTTTATACCTATGAATGATGGATATTAGTGCCCACACATTTTTGTCTTTATTTTTTTATGCATATGGGCTAGCTTTCATTGATAGTATAGTTGACTTAAAGTCACCACTAGCCAATTAGCTCAAAATTCTGCAATTGGCTAGATTCTACAAAATCTATGTAAGATAGATAATTTGAAGACTTTCTTGCTTAAAAGTGACTCCTGATTTATGACCTAACATTCTGAGTAAGGAACCTCAGTTACAGAGATGAAAGGTGTTAGGCACCCTCACTATCCGTACAAGTGTATGGTCTCTACTTTATGTGGTTAACAATTTTCTAGGGGATAAGATGATTCTATTCTAAATGTAAAAATACCAATAACGGGACTAGACAAACTCGGATTTATGATGTGACATGATTCAAAATTCTGGCAAGCTAGAGAGCATATGTCTAAAGAATATCTAGAAAAGCGAAGGGGTTAAGAGGAGATATGATGATGCTAAAATGATGTGCAAAAAACTAAGTAGTCATGAGTTTATAATGTGACAGGATTCAAAATTCTGGTAAGTTACAAAGCATATGCCTGATGGAGCCTAGAGAAGCACGGGGTTGAGAAGGGAAGTAATGATGCGATCTATAAAGTATGAATGCAAATGATGATGACTCGATCTTTGGTTTGCAACTAAAAATGGCTTAGATGAATTAGGTGCACTCTAGTTTTAGACTTGTAGCCTAGAGGGTTTAGGCTTAAGAGGGTGGTTCTTGGAGATTTAGAGATGGCTAGAGAAGGCTGATGAGGGGGCTAGAAGGGATGGAAGCTTGGAAGCACAAGCTCACTTCTTACTCTCACTCACTTACTCTTTTATTATCACTTTCCTCCTCTTAATTTGATATCTTTGAAATGTGAAGAGGAGGGGTATTTATAGCCCATTTTGGGTAGTATTTTAGTAATTGTAGGATTTTTTTAGGGGTAAAAGATGGTGTGGCAGCCTATGAATGGTAAAGGGAAAGGAGGTGCCTCATGACGCTCTCTCATGGATTGATAAGGTTAGTAAAATGGGAATGTAACAACCCGTACTTTTGTGTACTCGGGTGTTACCATTAATCCAAAATTTTGCATAATGGTGTGAAGACACATAATAACCTTAGCATTAATAACCATCATTCGATAAATCACAACCCACCACTAAACCTCAATCGATAGAGTACAAAATCCACGATTCAACCATCTGATTAGGATAATAACTGTTAATTTCTCCTAAGATCAGCTAAGGGCCACTAGGAACCATGAGGGTCAAATCTGAAGCTAATCTGACCATCGGAATTATGAGAATCCACAAGTAGGACCCAAAAATTCAATTGTATGGCCCGCCTTAGCGTTGGATCCGCCCCACCTTCGGCTGGGTCTGCTACTTGAAAGTATAGAAATTCCTAGATGGCGTGGATCTCAAAAGAACATCATTTGAAAGGCCCGAATCACCAAGCCCATTGTTCACCAGCTTCAAGATTAAGTTTTGGAGCAAACCCGAGATTTACAAGCCTTGAATCCCACTTAAAATTGTAGTATGGATAGCCCTTCGGCCCTTAAAACCCTTTTGATTGGTGGTGATCAAATCTAGAAGAAATCCAATCGTTGGATTAGCATGAATCATTAGTTGTCCATGAGATCACAACTATAGCCCACTTACAAATTAAAATGATTTAATTTTGATCAAAGCCCTATAGGGGCTGAGTGAGTAAATAAATGGTACTAATTGAGATGAGACCCATGTAAACAACTTAAAAATAAAATAATAGTAATAACAACAATATTAAAAACATTGTAATTAAGTATAATGGGTATTAGGCCACCCGATCCACAATCCAGCCACCAATTTCTAGTTTAGTGACCCCTAGGACAATTTTAACCACTTATAATCGAATTCAGAACCATCTGACCACTAGACTAATGGAAATCCACCATTAGAAATAGAAAGTTATGAATATGGTCCACCTAAGTTATGGATACATCTCATCCTATGGGCTGAGTCTCAAATCAGGTGGACTGAATGAATGAACGGATCAGATTGGTGGGATTCATCGTGGTAGACCCCACACATGCGTTGCATGTGCACCAGGGTGGTGCACTCACTGTGCACTAAACCGAGGGGCTCGGTCAAGCAACCGCTGACCCGAGCTCTCAAAAAATAGAGATATTTCTCTCTCTCTCTCTCTCTCTCTGCGTTCTAGCCAGTGAACGGGCACTGTCCGTTTGTTTTGATGGTGGCCCACCAGCAGGGTCTATCTTCATGATTTGAACCGTCCATCTGGTTCGGATGGTTCTTCTGACCAAACCCTAGGTGTTGTTACATGTAGTTGCATGCACGTATGGGCACAAATCTAGGCGTACCTGGACTATGGAAAACCACATTTCTAGAAATGGAAACTGCCTGGCTGGCAATCCGTGTGAAGAGGGAGTCCTCCAATCCCGACCGTTCATTTCAAATCAATTCCAGCCATCCAATAGCCCCCACGTGGGAGAAGGTTTCCGCCTACAAAAAGCCTAAACCGTAGTCGGTTTTGGCTCCAACAGTTGTATTTGAAAATGACTTCTACCAAATCAGATCTGGTTCGTCTATTGCCCATCCAACGACCCTGAGGACATCTACGGCATGATACAAAGTGAATGGGTCATGTGGCAGCGGGCGTCTCTCCCATTCTTGCAGTTGTTAGAGAGAAACAGTCCCACTCCTTCTCCCTCCGAACCCATTAAGAAAATGTCATTGAACCTTCAGTTTCTTGCATCTATAAGCTCCACGACACCCCTAGAAACCTTCCCATACTAACGGAATGAAGAAAGGTGCAACGGGAGCAAGTCTGCCATTAACGGTGGCCTTCTTCTCCATCGTTGCTAGTGTGTTATTTGGGCCACTGTAATAGCCGTGCACGACATTGAGTTGCCTCAGCCGACGCTAAGGTTGGCATAGGTATGCGCATCACCCCTCCCAACTCAACGTGCCACAGTTGAGATGAATCTCAGTGGGCCACACCACCTAAATGACATAGTAGGCCGCACCTGAGAAGAAGCTCAGCGGGTTGCACTTCCGTCCAGATGTAGTGGCCCACACCCCTGCATAATGCAGTGGGCCACACCTAAGACCAACATATGGGCCATTCGAGGAAAATAGTGGGCCCAGGGGATTTGGATCAACTAGCCAGGCCAAATCAGGCCCAGCTCAACCCCACTGTTTGAATATAGTCTGGCCTATGGAGAAGCCTTGGGCCTAGGCCGAATTGGTGCTGAACCTAGCCAGATGCTAGGCCAAAACAAGCCAGCCCAACTGGCCTTTGTTAGCAGATGCTGAGTTAAGGAACGGCCCAGCCAGTGATGGTATTGCTGCTAGGCCACATCCTATTCAGTGGGCCCACATCAAGTTTGTATTGACAATGGGCCAGGACAGGTCCTGCCCGGCTGCCCATTGGGCCTTGTAAAGGAAGCAATTGGTGGACCTGGTCACTCACCCAATTTAAGGTTGGGTGTTATGGTCTTTCGTATGGTCCATCGTACATGTGTCTTTAGACCTATTACCTGCAAAACGTCATGGTGGGATTTGTTTTAGGAGTCTATTACTTTCAAGGTTTGTGTTATTATCTCAAATGATTGATTTAGTAGAGAAAGAAGTTGTAATCTTGTGCTTGGGAGAAAGCTTGGAACAAGTTGCAGACATGTTCACAAAGCCTTTAAGTTACACGTGTTCGTGAAGCTTGTAAAGCTACTTGAAATGTCATCTTTCAACATTGGATTTAAGAAAGTGTGGGTGGGCTTCGCCTAGATATCTATGGGATAGGATTTCTCAAATCCCAAGCCCACCTAGTTGTGGTTAACCATTAGTAGGTTAATTTTGCTAAGTATTAGTTATTATAGATACTTGACGTTAACAATTAGCATTATGTTGTCATTAGTAGATTAATTATTATAAGAGTAGAATTGATAGTATTAACTAACGACTATTACTTATCATTATTTTATTTCTAATATTATCATAAATTTATTTATATGAATTAGATTTCTAACCCTAAACCCAAAACCTAAAAATAGAATGATGGATGAAACTCTAAGTAATCTAAACCATTAGTAAATTATCCATACGGGTATTAGTTAATACATATAAAAATTTTCATTATTAAAATATTAATACTTTACCTTGTCATTTTTGAAATATTATTACCAACGCTAGAACATACTATTTATTTTTCATCAAAATAATTATTAGTGTCACGTTAGCCAATATTAGGTATATTGTTAATACTAGCAATTGTCTTAGAATTATTAGTATTATTATCCGTAGTGGGTTATTAGGTAATCTCATATAATAATAGCCATCATTATTATTCCTAAAATTAATAACCAATTCATTTAATTGATTTTATTCATTTATTATTCCCTTTATTAATACCATTAATGACCACACAAAACAAAGTTCGAATTCCATAATCAAAACCTAGGATCTAAGCCTAGAACAAAACCCTAGGACAAAACTCTAAATCTAAGTTATCCAAACCCTAGGTTATGATCCAAACCATAGGAAACATATAAGACTTGTGTCTGACCATACAATTTTTACAATTCATGGTAGGATTTGATTCTAAGGGCTCACATGCTTCCTAGCAACGTTAGTGGCAATCCGATCTATAAGGTAATGATTTCTTCCCTTTAAGCTTTTCATTTTCCTATTAGCTTAAGTATAGTTTTATTTAAATTGATAATTAATATCTCCATCTTATAGTCACATGTGGAATTGTTGGAATCAAATTGCTTGGTTTCATGCTTAATATTTATCCTGCATATTATCTCATGCTTGTGGATTATTTGTGGATTGCTTATGGAACTTAAACTGGTACATTAGCGGGAAACCCCCGCCTATAAATGTACACCCATACTTGGGATGTAACCCGACTAGTTATGATTGTAATGGACCTTCGGCCTAGTGGTTATTGAAAGGTGGTTTAAATTGACCATTGATGTGGGCCTACCATCCTGGGTTGTTGTGTCCAATGGTTTTCAAGGATGATCTTTTATCGCATAATTTTGATACTCGCCCTATGTAGCTTATTTTGATAATTACCCTATGTGGCTTATTTTAATATCGCCCTATGTGGCTTTGTTATGATATTTTTTCTATATGCGTTCAATGTTTTATACTGTGCAACAATGCGATGGTAAGCCCCATATATTGTAATATGATTGACCATTAGTCGATAGGAGATGGTAGTCTCATGAGCCGAGGATGGTGGTGTGAGACCTATGCCTGAGTTGTCGGCCTACGCTGGTGACGAGCCCCCGTAGTGACCCTGAGCTTATTTAAATTGGCTGATTGTAACTAGACTAATAATGGTTTGGCTAATCATGTATACATGGCACAGACCAACATCTATTGCTATCATACGTGATGTACGTATTTGTTCGACTGGATGATTTTTCTAGGTTGATGATTGCATGGGTGACGAGCCCACTGTCCGCATAGATGAACATCCCTGGGGCGATGATTGCATTTACACATCCATGCATCTAATAAGACCTGCATCATGGATTATTTTGTATGCTTTGTTTTATAACTATACTTACCTAATGCGGTGGTGTGTAATCTTAAGGGGAATTCACACTAAGTTGACCACTCATCCATCAAATATACAATCGTATAAGTAGTATAGGTGTCTTAAGTGATATGCAGGTTCAGACTAATGAGGAGCCGTTATGATGGTTAAGGATGCATGGTTGTACCTGTCAAGAAAGTTGTGCGGTCTTGCGGCTCATATTTATATGCTCTCTGTCATTTTCCATGTATCAAATCATGTAAATCCTGCGCTTATTAATTTCTGAGACAATGGTTTGTATAAGTCATTATGGGTAACCTCTTGTATACTTCAAATGTAAATGCAAACTTTTCTTTATATTGATTTGTCCATCTTACGCTCATCTCCTTACTCTGAATGCTATCAAAAACTATATATGGGATTTGGCTCTTTATAAGTTAACACTCGAGTTTTTGGGAAACGGGTCGTATACTCGTGTCCTGAAAAGTCGAGGCGTTACAGTTGGTATCAGAGCATAGTTTGGACAAACCAAGCCTTGGGAAATGATCTTATACGAATCTTAAATGTCTCAAGTTAGGATATTTGAAATTAGAAATTTGAACTTAGGTGAATTTCCCTTAGACTTAGGAGGATGATTGAGAATGTAGAAACCCAACCTTAGTCTCCCTTATAAATTATTAAGATAGTCGTTTGAATTAGTGTAGAATCCCCTTAAAGTTAGGAGAAACTAAGGATGTTGAAAATTCCAGACTTTAGGTTCCCTGAGGGTTTCAGATCTCGTCATTTGAACTTTAGGCTCCCTTGAAAGCTTTGGTTAGACCTTTGGACTTCAACTTATGTAGGAATCCCTTAGAATGGGGAGGAAATGAGGATATAGAAAATTAAATATTAGGTCCCTTGGAGAGGTGTTTGGATAACCTTAGAAATTATAGACCGAACTTAAATCCCTTGAACATTGTAAGTTTAGACATTTGAACTTAGGAAAAAAGATTTTGGTTCCCTTGTAGGCCACTAAGATAGTAGTTTGAACTTAGAAAGTAAGGGTGTTCCATAAGAGAATGAGTACCCATTATGATGTACGTAATGCTATATATGGGTATTCCTTATGCTTGACTTCTAAATGAAAGTCTTCCAAAAAACCTAGGATATGAACTTTCCTAAAATTTCATAGTTAGGGATAACACTATTGCAAAAATTAGTAAATGGATTGAACGTAGACTTGTAGGAATTTCCTTAACAACTATATCATATACTGGATCGAAAATAAGTGCTCTCTGGACTGAAGGGATTGTACTACGAATTGTAAATTGAATTTCTTATATATATATATATATATATATCTTTACTTAGGAATAACATTTCCCACCATTCCACTACATAAAATTTATTAGAGGCAGAATTATAGAATTTTAGGTAAATTTTCGATCGTAGACTAAACATATCGGAATTAGATTTGAAATCCTAGATAGATTTACCAAAAAATTTAAACTTAGGTTTCATGTAGGGATCCTAGGCAAAAAATTTCCAGGTGGTGCTTAGACAATCAGAGTGCGCAGTGAAAGCGAAATGGGCTAAGTAAAATTTTCGGTTATGAAAGTAAGAACATTACTTAATATTCCCAAGAAGACTAGAATAATTGGGATCACGAGTTGATGGAACCATATTTAAGTGGAGTTGCGCTGTTTGATCCAAATTCCATATCCTAGTAGATTCTAATGGTCTCAATGCCCTGATCAGGCAGAAGATCGAGATTTATCAGGATTAGGAAATGATACAGTGAGTCCTCTGTTCTGCGCAGGCAGATGATCGATGTATCAGGCTCAAACCTACTACAGTCATCTATTCGTGTTAGCTCGAACACTGATAAACAGAAAAAATGTATTATCCCTTAGGCAATTGGGGACTATCATTAGAAGTAAAAGAAAATAGAGAGAAAGGTAAAATATTATCATTAGCTGTCGCTTAACTCTTAGTGGATGTGATAGGACATTTGATGTAGATAAACCTTTAAATAAATCCTTAGTATTGGTTAATGCTAGAACAGTTCCAAATGTTTAGTAGGAATTGATATGCTAGACTAGATGCTTAGGGATGTGGTACATTTAAATATGGCTTGTTAATAGTTCAGGATGTGATTGCACAAGTGAGAAATAGAGTGCACTATTAAAATGAAATTATTGCTTGTAATGTTAACACTTAGGGATACACAACAAATCTCGGGACGAGATTTCTGTTAAGGGGGGTAGATTGTAGCACCCCGTACTTTTGCGTACTCGGGTTTTACCACTAATCCAAAATTTTGCATAATGGTGTGAAGGCACATAATAACCTTAGCATTAGTAACCATCATTCGATAAATCACAACCCACCACTGAACCTCAATCGATAGAGTACAAAATTCACGATTCAACCATCTGATTAGGATAATAACTATTAATTTCTCTTAGGATCAACTAAGGACCACTAGGAACCATGAGGGTCAAATCTGAAGATGATCTGACCGTCGGAATTACGAGAATCCACAAGTAGGACTCAAAAATTCAATTGTATGGCCCGCTTGAGCGTTGGATCCACTACGTCAAAACTGCGAAAAAAGGACGGTCCAAAACTGTCTCAAATGACTAAAAAGGACGGTCATGGACCGCCGCAAGGGCCGTCAAATTTTGACGTGCCGTATTACTTAAAAGGACAGTCGAAAGCCGTCATTCTTGTTGATGAAAAAAGGACGGTCATGGATTGTCCTTAAAAAGGACGGTTGTGGACTGTCCTTAAAAAGGACAGTCATGGACAGTCTCTTATGAGCTTTTAAAGGACAGCCATCGACAGTCCTTTTTAAGGACAGTCATGGATCGCCCTTAAAAAGGACTGTTATAGACCGTCTCTAATGAGCCTTCAAAGGACGGCTATGGACCGTCCTTTAAAAGGACGGTCATGGACTGTCCTTAAAAAGGACTGTCATGGACCGTCTCTTATCGCCATTCAAAGGACGGCTATGGACTGTCTCTTAAAAGGACGGTCATGGACCGTCCTTAAAAAGGACTGTCATGAACCGTCTCTTATGTGCCTTCAAAGTACGGCCATAAACCGTCCTTAAAAAAGACTGTCATGGACTATCCCTTATGAGCCTTCAAAGCACATTTTCAAATTTGAGAGGATCAATATACACTTGTTACAATATATTTCATCATATTCTTCCTGATATACACCTGTTATATAATATATTTCATCATATTCACATTCATATCCATCTAAACCCAAACTGCGTAAATCAAACATAAACTACATTCATCCAAACATAAACTACATCCATCCAAACACAAACAATCTTATCCACATTACATTCATCCACGCATGAATACATATAAGTTTAACATCATAAATAAAAAAAGAAAAAAAATCAGCAACAATTTTCTTTGTGTGTCTTTCATCTGAAAAAAATATATTAAACCAACAAAACATTATAATTCAGAATCATGAAGAATTGCATAAACTTCTTCCAAAAAAGTGGGTACTTTTTAAAAATAAAACTGATCATTAAAATAAAACTAATGCAAGCAAATAATGCAGAAAAGTGTTTCAATTCAAGTTAATAGAAACAACAACAAAAATAAAGCTTTGTAGAAAGGAGCATGTGTTAAAGGGGATAGGTTTAGGTTTTAGGTTTAGGTTTAGGTTAAGGTTTAGGTTTAGGTTATAAGCTATAGGTTTAAGGAATTGAGAATAGGTTAAGGTTCAGGTTTAGGAAATTGGGTTCGGGTTCGGGATCGGGTTTAGGTTTGGGTTTTCAAGTTTAGGTTTAGGTTTAGGTTAGGGAGTTGAGATTAGGATTAGGTGTAGGTTTAGGTTTAGGGATTTGAGAATACATTAGGTTTTAGGTTTAGGTTTAGGTTTAGGTTATATGTTATATAGGTTTAGGTTTAGGTTTAGGTTATAAGCTATAGGTTTAGGGAATTGAGAATAGGTTAAGGTTGAGGTTTAGGAAATCGGGTTCGGGTTTGAGATCGGGTTTAGGTTTGGGTTTTCAAGTTTAGGTTTAGGTTTAGGTTAGAGAGTTGAGATTAGGATTAGGTGTAGGTTTAGGTTTAGAGATTTGAGAATACATTTAGGTTTTAGGTTTAGGTTTAGGTTATAGGTTTAGGTTTAGGTTTAGGCTTAGGTTTAGGTTATAAGATATAGGTTTAGGGAATTGAGAATAGGTTAAGGTTTAGGTTTAGGAAATCGGGTTCGGGTTTGAGATCAGGTTTAGGTTTGGGTTTTCAAGTTTAGGTTTAGGTTTAGGTTAGGGAGTTGAGATTATGATTAAGTATAGGTTTAGGTTTAGGGATTTGAGAATAGGTTAAGGTTTAGGTTTAGGAAATCGGGTTCGGGTTTAGGTTTGAGTTTTCAAGTTTAGGTTTAGGTTTAGGTTAGGGAGTTGAGATTAGGATTAGGTGTAGGTTTAGGTTTAGGGATTTGAGAATACATTTAGGTTTTAGGTTTATGTTTAGGTTATAAGTTATAGGTTTAGGTTAAGGTATAGGTTTAGGTTTCGGTTTAGGTTATAAGCAATAGGTTTAGGGAATTGAGAATAGGTTAAGGTTTAGGTTTAGGAAATCAGGTTCGGGTTCGGGATCGGGTTTAGGTTTTGGTTTTCAAGTTTAGGTTTAGGTTTAGGTTAAGGAGTTAAGATTAGGATTAGGTGTAGGTTTAAGTTTAGAGATTTGAGAATACATTTAGATTTTAGGTTTAGGTTTATGTTACCGGTTACAGGTTTAGGTTTAGGTTTAGGTTAAGGTTTAGGTTTAGGCTTAGGTTTAGGTTATAAGCTATAGGTTTAGGGAATTGAGAATAGGTTAAGGTTTAGGTTTAGGAAATTGGGTTCGGGTTCAGGATCGGTTATGGTTTTCAAGTTTAGGTTTAGGTTTAGGTTAGAGAGTTGAGATTAGGAGTAGGTTTAGGGATTTGAGAATACATTTAGGTTATATGTTTAGGTTTAGGTTAAGGTTTAGGTTTAGGTTTAGGTTTAGCTTATAAGCAATAGGTTTAGGGAATTGAGAATAGGTTAATGTTTAGGTTAAGGAAATCGGGTTCGGGTTCGGGATCGGGTTTAGGTTTTGGTTTTTAAGTTTAGGTTTAGGTTTAGGTTAGGGAGTTGAGAATAAGATTATGTGTAGGTTTAGGTTTAGGGATTCGAGAATACATTTACGTTTTAGGTTTAGGTTTAGGTTATAGGTTACGAATTTGGGTTTAGGTTTAGGCTTAGGTTTAGGTTACAGGATATAGGTTTAGGGAATTGAGAATAGGTTAAGGTTTTAGGTTTAGGAAATTAGGTTCGGGTTCGAGATCGGGTTTAGGTTTGGGTTATCAAGTTTAGGTTTAGGTTTAGGTTAGGGAGTTTAGATTAGGATTAGGTGTAGGTTTAGGTTTAGGGATTTGAGAATACATTTACGTTTTAGATTTATGTTTAGGTTATAGGTTATAGGTTTAGGTTAAGGTATATGTTTATGTTTCGGTTTATGTTATAAGCAGTAGGTTTAAGGAATTGAGAATAGGTTAAGGTTTAGGTTGAGGAAATCGGGTTCGGGTTCAGGATCGGGTTTAGGTTTGGATTTTAAAGTTTAGGTTTAGGTTTAGGTTAGGGAGTTGAGATTAAGATTTGGTATAGGTTTAGGTTTAGGGATTTGAGAATACATTTAGGTTTTAGGTTTAGGTTTAGGTTATAGGTTACGGGTTTAGGTTAAGGCTATAGGTTATAGGTTTAGGTTCAGGGATTTGAGAATACATTTAGGTTTTAGGTTTAGGTTTAGGTTATAGGTTACAGGTTTAGGTTTAGGTTTAGGTTTATGCTATAGGTTATAGGTTTAGGTTAAGGTTTAGGTTTAGGTTTAAGTTTAGGTTATAAGCTATAGGTTTAGGGAATTGAGAATAGGTTAAGGTTTAGGTTTAGGAAATCTGGTTTGGGTTCAAGATCGGGTTTAGGTTTTGGTTTTCAAGTTTAGGTTTAGGTTTAGGTTAGGGAGTTGAGATTAGGATTAGGTGTAGGTTTAGGTTTAGGGATTTGAGAATACATTTTTATTTTAGGTTTATGTTTAGGTTATAGGTTCTAGGTTTAAGTTAAGGTATAGGTTTAGGTTATAAGCAATAGGTTAAGGTTTCGGTTTAGGAAATCGGGTTCGGGTTCTGGTTCGGGATCGGGTTTAGGTTTTGGTTTTCAAGTTTAGGTTTAGGTTTACGTTAGGGTGTTGTGATTAGGATTAGGTGTAGGGTTAGGTTTAGGGATTTGAGAATACATTTAGGATTTAGGTTTAGGTTTATGTTACAGGTTACAAGTTTAGGTTTAGGTTTAGGTTAAGGTTTAGGTTTAGGCTTAGGTTTAGGTTATAAGCTATAGGTTTAGGGAATTGAGAATAGGTTAAGGTTTAGATTTAGGAAATCGGGTTTGAGTTCGGTTTCGGGTTTAGGTTATGGTTTTCAAGTTTAGGTGTAGGTTTAGGTTTGGGAGTTGAGATTAAGATTAGGTGTAGGTTTAGGTTTAGGGATTTAAGAATACATTTAGCTTATAGGTTTAGGTTTAGGTTTATATTAAGGTTTAGGTATATGTTTAGGTTTAGCTTATAAGTAATAGATTTAGGGAATTGAGAATAGGTTAATGTTTAGTTTAAGGAAATCGGGTTTGAGTTCGGGATCGGGTTTAGGTTTTGGTTTTCAAGTTTAGGTTTAGGTTTAATTTAGGGAGTTGAGATTAGGATTATGTGTAGGTTTAGGTTTACGCATTTGAGAATACATTTAGGTTTTAGGTTTAGGTTTAGGTTATATGTAAGACCCGTATCCTAGTCCGTACTATTCCGTTGACTGTCGCAATTCTTCCCGTCGAATTCTGGCAACCTGCGACCTATAATCGACGTTTGCATGCAATCTTAGGTCATATCCTGTAGATTTGAGTCAGCTTAACCCGAGACCCGTACCATGGCGATCGCTCCTTCACCACGGTTTCAACGTCGCGTCTCGTGCGCCAATCCGACGGTTAGATCATAAGATGTGGACCGTGCATTATAATGGCCGTGGACCGCATATTGCTAGACCCATCCATCCCATGTGGCACCAATTTCTAGGTAATCATGAGGGTGATGGATGACATCACCCTAGCTATACCCACCCTACCTTAGCCTTAACTACCCAACCCTAGCTATAGCCACCCTACTCTAGCCTTAGCCACCCTACCTTAGCTATAGCCACCCTACCCTAGCTATAGCCACCCTACCCCCCTAGCCTTCTTACAAGCATTTATTGCTAGCCACCCTCCCTTACAAGTAATCATGGCCTACCTAAGCTACCATCTCTCTCTCCCATTTCTCATCACTTTTCCCAAGCAAGGAAAATCCCACGTCCAAGCCTTCCCATAGATAGAAAAATGTGATTTGGTGGCCCACTTTCCAACCCAAAAATCCTTCATCCAAGCCATCCACTTCTCATCTCCCTCCATCAAAGTGAAGCACAAGGAGATCGGCTTTCCAATGGACTAAGAAGATCGACGGTGGGTGCTTGTTAGGATAGATTTTTCATGTTTTTGATGATGAACCAAGTGAGGCCTACCGATTGATGGTATGGATCTCACTTTGGACCCTAGGTGTGGCCGATGGCCCACCTTGATGCTCATGATCATTCCATGATGGGGCCATTCTCCATGGACCCCATCATGATATTTATTTTCCTTACATGAAAAGAGGTCATCTAGACCTTACATTTGGTGGAGAAAGGATCTCCACCATTGATTTTTATTTTAGTGGGCTCATATGTATTGGGACACACTTGATGTATGATTGAATGCAAGGAGGGCCCATAGTGTCGGGGTCCCTCCATCACACGTGTGTCCCACTCTTTCTCTCTCTCCCTCTCTCTTTCATTTTCTTTGTTCCTATTTTATGTGATGATGTGGCCTTTGGCCCACCCGGATGGACCCCACCATGAAGCGTGACTTTTACCCAAGCCATTTATAAGTGGGGCCCACCTTACATGTGTTGCACCCACACCATCCTCCATGTGGTGGCCCACCTAAGTCAGGCCCACCTCAAATGTATGTGTTTCGTCCAACCATCCAGCGTCCAGGGACGCTGGACGTGGTCTGGGAAAAGCACAAATATTAGCTTGGTTCACACCATTTTGGGGTGGTCCACTTGTGTAAGCTCCACATTGATGTATAAGTTCAATCCATGCCATCCATCCTATTTACCAACTCATTTTAGGCATTGAGCCAAAATGTGAAGTTCATCCGATCTTCTTGCGGGCCATAGTATGTAAAACATTGGTTTTTACCGTTGAAAGTCACCCGACAATTTTTATGCGTCGAAAAACATCGGATATTGGACTCGTTGGAACGGTCTTAAGCCATAGAGAGCAATGGACTGGCTAGATTCAGTTGATGCAGGTCTCATATACGAAAAATCGTAGAAAAACTCAGTTTCAAAAAAATATATATTACATGTAGCAGACGCTGCTGCTGTCAGAGACGCAGGCAGCGCCTGCTGCTGGCGGGCGGGCGGACAAGAGCAGAACCATGGCCCTAGCCGTGGGCCCCACCATGGTGTATATTTGTCATCCAATCCTTTAATTAGGTGGGCCCCTGCTTGAAGCGGGCTCCCTCCAAAAATCGGCCCGATCCGAAACTCAGGTGGCCCACATCATGGGAAACAGTGGAATTGAACGTCTGCCCTTGAAACTCATTTTCTGGGCCACAGAAGTGTTGGATCAAGATGAAATTTGTTTTCCTCTTCATTCCAGGTCCGTATGACCTTCTCAACGGATTGGATGGCTAGTAAACATGATGGTGGGCCCCATGTGGGACCCACAGTGATGTATGAACTTCATTCTCATCGTCCACTGGCCGTGGACGGTGAAACCCACCTTGCTTATGTGTTCTATCCACACCGTCCACCTTGGACGGTGGGACCCACCCCACGTATGGCTGCATTGTGTGTTTGTGTGTGTGTGTGTGTATATATATATATACATACATTATATTATAGTGTATATATTATATATATCATATATAGATTATATATTGCAGTATATATAATATATATGATGGTGGGCCTTCATGTGGACCCCCACCATGATACATGTGTTGCATCCAATCTGTCTAACCATTTTGAAAGCTTGTTTTAGGGCTTGAGGCTAAAAATAAGACAGATATATAGTTCAAGTGGACCCCACTTGATAAATATAAGGCCCATGTAATGTAGCCCATTTGATGTACTTATGGGGCTCCATTGGTGTGGCCCATCTGATATACATAAGGCCCACCTTGATATGAATATAAGGCCCATGTTATAAGGCCCATTGTGCTGTATTCAAGGCCCATGGGTTATGGCCCATTGCAATGTGCACAAGGCCCATTGATGCGGCCCACTTGATTTATATAAGGCCCATATGAGGCGGCCCACTTGATATATTTAAGGCCTATGGGTCGAGGCCCAATAAGATGTATATAGGTCCATTGCAATGTGTGATTCCCTATGGGTTGGGTAATGATATTTTAAGGTGGGCCTTGCCTTGGGAGCAATGTTGGTTTGACGTTCATATTGTAAGAATAATGTTGGTTAAATGTCTGTATTATAACTCTCCCTAGGGCCCATTGGTAGGCCCATACTTGTTGATGGTTCATCACTTTGTAACATGCTTAGTATATCTCCATGATTCATACCCATACACATCATATGTATGCTTGATATGAGGAATGTTTGATCATTGCACAAGCCGTTGGGCTGAAACATTTACGGGACTCCTTATGAGATGGAGTGCCCCATGTGAGGGCGTGGTACGCACGAGATTGCTGCATGACTGACGGTGTGACCCATGTATTTCGCATTGTGTGTCGTGATTCACTGCACGCCCTAGCGACATCAGGGTCGTGGCCTCCACAGGCACATCGTGGATGGTCGTATGAGATACCGAAAATATCAGCTCTAGTATTGTGGGCACTTAGGATGTCCTTGGGTGAAAATTTCAGAGCCTTTTTGGTACCAGGAGATGCTCTAACGTCGAGATCGAGTGGATACACGAGCGCCCAAGTGCCGAATACCAGTAGGCCGCGTCTCCCACTGTGTCGTGGTCGGTTGGAAGGGGGTGTGGCCTTATCCGCCTGAGTGAGGGGGCTATAAGCTAGGCTGAGTTTGACTAGCTCGTAAATGAGTCCGCTATCGATGAGCCGGGTAGGTATTGGCAGACTACTGGTCAGGCGGATAGTGTGGTCTCTTCCACTTGCTTGACTGTGCAGCTAGGGAGGAGGCAGTCAGTGTGAGGTGTATTAGACCCTGGTGATATCAAGAGAGGAACTATACTGATATGTGTACATGATGAGTACTGGCACGCTTGCTTTGCATATTGCATATGACATTTGGCTACATAGGCCTCGCATCACATGGCCTTGGTATGGCCGATAGCATTCATGCCTTGCATCATATAGCTTTGGTACAGCTGATAGCATTCATGGACTTACCGTATACTTTTGCATTACTCTGATATTGTACACTTGGCGCTTACCTTGCGCACACACTTACACCACCCTCTAAGCTTTTGTAAGATTATGCATGATCGTTGCGTGCAGGTGTCGTTGGACAGCAGCAACGCTGATGCAGGAGCGCGCACCTGATCATTTTGGAACTTTTTGATCATCTTGTATTTCCTTTTCCACATTGTACTTAAAAGTTTTTGATATAGTGGATATGTGGTGATGTTGTTTTATGACTTGGTTATGCTTGTGGTTATGCTCTATTACAAAAAAAAATTTATATTGAAAAATTCTCCTTGTAGGATCCCGGGATCGGAATCTGGCATGCAAGTGCTAGGATCCTAGAATGGGACACTACGGAGGCTGTCGGCGTCGGATTCGGCGATCGGGAATTTTGTGAGCTCATTTTTCGAGTTTGGGTTGTGACATTATAGGTTACAGGTTTAGGTTTAGGTTTAAGCTTAGGTTTAGGTTACAAGATATAGGTTTAGGGAATTGAGAATAGGTTAAGGTTTAGGTTTAGGAAATCGGGTTCGGGTTCGAGATCGGCTTTAAGTTTGGGTTTTCAAGTTTAGGTTTAGGTTTAGGTTAGGGAGTTGAGATTAGGATTAGGTGTAGGTTTAGCTTTAGGGATTCGAGAATACATTTAGATTTTAGGTTTAGGTTTAGGTTAAGGTTTAGGTATAGGTTTAGGTTATATGCTATAGGTTTAGGGAATTGAGAATAGGTTAAGGTTTAGGTTTAGGAAATCGGGTTTGGGTTTGGGATTGGGTTTAGGTTTTAGTTTTCAAGTTTAGGTTTAGGTTTAGGTTAGGGAGTTGAGATTAGGATTAGGTGTAGGTTTAGGTTTAGGGATTTGAGTATATATTAAGGTTTAGGTTTAGGAAATCGGGTTCGGGTTCGGGATCGAGTCTAGGTTTGAGTTTTCAAGTTTAGGTTTAGGTTTAGGTTAGGGAGTTGAGATTAGGATTAGGTGTAGGTTTAGGTTTAGGGATTTGAGAATACATTTAGGTTTTAGGTTTATGTTTAAGTTATAGGTTATAGGTTTAGGTTAAGGTATAGGTTTAGGTTTCGGTTTAGGTTATAAGCAATAGGTTTAGGGAATTGAGAATAGGTTAAGGTTTAGGTTTAGGAAATCGGGTTCGGGTTCGGGATCGGGTTTAGGTTTTGGTTTTCAAGTTTAGGTTTAGGTATAGGTTAGGGAGTTGAGATTAGGATTAGGTGTAGGTTTGGGTCTAGGGATTTGAGAATACATTTAGGTTTTAGGTTTAGGTTTATGTTACTGGTTACAGGTTTAGGTTTAGGTTAAGGTTTAGGTTCAGGCTTAGGTTTAGGTTAAAAGCTATAGGTTTAGGGAATTGAGAATAGGTTAAGATTTAGGTTTAGGAAATCGGGTTCGGGTTCGGGATCGGGTTTAGGTTTTGGTTTTCAAGTTTAGGTTTAGATTTAGGTTAGGGAGTTGAGATTAGGATTAGGCGTAGGTTTAGGTTTAGGGATTTGAGAATACATTTAGGTTTTAGGATTAGGTTTAGGTTATAGGTTGTAAGTTATAAGTTTAGGTTTAGGTTAAGGTATAGGTTTAGGTTATAAGCAATAGGTTTAGGGAATTGAGAATAGGTTAAGCTTTAGGTTTAGGAAATCGGGTTCGAGTTCGGGATCAGGTTTAGGTTTGGATTTTCAAGTTTAGGTTAGGGAGTTGAGATTAAGATTAGGTGTAGGTTTAGGTTTAGGGATTTGAGAATACATTTAGGTTTTAGGTTTAGGTTTATGTTACAGGTTACAGGTTTAAGTTTAGGTTTAGGTTAAGGTTAAGGTTTAGGCTTAGGTTTAGGTTATAAGCTATAGGTTTAGGGAATTGAGAATAGGTTAAGGTTTAGGTTTAGGAAATCGGGTTCGGGTTTAGGTTATGGTTTTCAAGTTTAGGTTTAGGTTTAGGTTAGGCAATTGAGATTAGGATTAGGTGTAGGTTTAGGTTTAGGGATTTGAGAATACATTTAGGTTATAGGATTAGGTTTAGGTTTAGGTTAAGGTTTAGGTTTAGGTTTAGGTTTAGCTTATAAGCAATAGGTTTAGTGAATTGAGAATAGGTTAATGTTTAAGTTAAGGAAATCGGGTTCGAGTTCGGGATCAGGTTTAGGTTTTGGTTTTCAAGTTTAGGTTTAGGTTTAGGTTAGGGAGTTGAGATTAGGATTAGGTGTAGGCTTAGGTTTAGGGATTTGAGAATACATTTAGGTTTTAGGTTTAAGTTTAGGTTATAGGTTACAGGTTTAGGTTTAGGCTTAGGTTTAGGTTACAAGAATTAGGTTTAGGGAATTGAGAATAGGTTAAGGTTTAGGTTTAGGAAATCGGGTTCGGGTTCGAGATCGGCTTTAGGTTTGGGTTTTCAAGTTTATGTTTAGGTTTAGGTTAGGTTGTTGAGATTAGGATTCGGTGTAGGTTTAGGTTTAGGGATTCGTGAATACATTTAGGTTTTAGGTTTAGATTTAGGTTAAGGTTTAGGTTTAGGTTTAGGTTTAGGTTGTAAGCAACAGGTTTAGGGAATTGAGAATAGGTTAAGGTTTAGGTTTAGGAAATCGGGTTCGGGTTCGGGATCGGGTTTAGGTTTTGGTTTTCATGTTTAGGTTTAGGTTTAGGTTAGGGAGTTGAGATTAGGATTAGGTGTAGGTTTAGGTTTAGGGATTTGAGAATACATTTAGGTTTTAGGTTTAGGTTTATGTTACAGGTTACAGGTTTAGGTTTAGGTTTAGGTTAAGGTTTAGGTTTAGGCTTAGGTTTAGGTTATAAGCTATAGGTTTAGGGAATTGAGAATAGGTTAAGGTTTAGGTTTAGGAATTCAGGTTCGGGTTCTGGATCGGGTTTAAGTTTTGGTTTTCAAGTTTAGGTTTATATTTAGGTTAGGGAGTTGAGATTAGGATTAGGTGTAGGTTTAGGTTTAAGGATTTGAGAATACATTAAGGTTTAGGTATATGAAATCGGGTTCGGGTTTGGGATCGGGTTTAGGTTTGAGTTTTCAAGTTTAGGTTTAGGTTTAGGTTAGGGAGTTGAGATTAGGATTAGGTGTAGGTTTAGGTTTAGGGATTTGAGAATACATTTGGGTTTTAGGTTTATGTTTAGGTTATAGGTTATAGGTTTAGGCTAAGGTATAGGTTTAGGTTTCGGTTTAGGTTATAAGCAATAGGATTAGGGAATTAAGAATAGGTTAAGGTTTAGGTTTAGGAAATCGGGTGTGGGTTCGGGATCGGGTTTAGGTTTTGGTTTTCAAGTTTAGGTTTAGGTTTAGGTTAGGGATTTGAGATTAGGATTAGGTGTAGGTTTAGGTTTAGCGATTTGAGAATACATTTAGGTTTTATGTTTAGGTTTATGTTACAGGTTACATGTTTAGGTTTAGGTTTGGGTTTAGGTTAAGGTTTAGGTTTAGGCTTAGGTTTAGGTTATAAGCTATAGATTTAGGGAATTGAGAATAGGTTAAGGTTTAGGTTTAGGAAATCGGGTTCGGGTTCGGGATCGGGTTTAGGTTTTGGTTTTCAAGTTTAGGTTTAGGTTTAGGTTAGGGAGTTGAGATTAGGATTAGGTGTAGGTTTAGGTTTAGGGATTTGAGAATACATTTAGGTTTTAGGTTTAGGTTTAGGTTATAGGTTATAGGTTATAGGTTTAGGTTTAGGTTAAGGTTTAGGTTTAGGTTTCGGCTTAAGTTATAAGCAATAGGTTTAGGAAATTGAGAATAGGTGAAGGTTTAGGTTTAGGAAATCGGGTTCGAGTTCGGCATCGGGTTTAGGTTTGGATTTTCAAGTTTAGGTTTAGGTTTATGTTAGGGAGTTGAGATTAGAATTAGGTGTAGGTTTAGGTTTAGGGATTTGAGAATACATTTAGGTTTTAGGTTTAGGTTTAGGTTATAGGTTATAGGTTATAGGTTTAGGTTTATGTAAAGGTATAGGTTTTGGATTCGGTTTTTGTTATAAGCAATAGGTTTAGTGAATTGAGAATAGGTTAAGGTTTAGGTTTAGGAAATCGGGTTCGGGTTCGGGATCGGGTTTAGGTTTGGATTTTCAAGTTTAGGTTTAGGTTTAGGTTAGGGAGTTGAGATTAGGATTGGGTGTAGGTTTAGGTTTAGGGATTTGAGAATACATTTATGTTTTGGTTTAGGAAATTGGATTCGGGTTCGGGATCGGGTTTAGGTTTGAGTTTTCAAGTTTAGGTTTAGGTTTAGGTTAGGGAGTTGAGATTAGGATTAGGTATAGGTATAGGTTTAGGGATTTGAGAATACATTTAGGTTTTAGGTTTAGGTTTAGGTTATAGGTTACAGATTTAGGTTAAGGCTATAGGTTATAGGTTTATGTTAAGGTTTAGGTTCAGGTTTAGGTTTAGGTTTAAGGATTTGAGAATACATTTAGATTTTAGGTTTAGGTTTAGGTTATATGTTACAGGTTTTGGCTTAGGTTTAGGTTTATGCTATAGGTTATAGGTTTAGGTTAAGGTTTAGGTTTAGGTTTAAGTTTAGGTTATAAGCTATAGGTTTAGGGAATTAAGAATAGGTTAAGGTTTAGGTTTAGGAAATAGGGTTCGGGTTCGGGATCGGGTTTAGGTTTTGGTTTTCAAGTTTAGGTTTAGGTTTAGGTTAGAGAGTTGAGATTAGGATTGGGTGTAGGTTTAGGTTTAGGGATTTGAGAATACATTAATGTTTAGGTTTAGGAAATCGGGTTCGGGTTCGTGATCAGGTTTAGGATTGATTTTTCAAGTTTAGGTTTAGGTTTAGGTTAGGGAGTTGAGATTAGGATTAGGTGTAGGTTTGGGTTTGGGGATTTGAGAATACATTTTGGTTTTAGGTTTATGTTTAGGTTATAGGTTATAGGTTTAGGTTTAGGTTTAGGTATAGGTATAGGTTTAGGTTTCGCTTTAGGTTATAAGCAATAGGTTTAGGGAATTGAGAATAGGTTAAGGTTTAGGTTTAGGAAATCACGTTCTGGTTCGGGATCGGGTTTAGGTTTGTGTTATCAAGTTTAGGTTTAGGTTTAGGTTAGGGAGTTTAGATTAGGATTAGGTGTAGGTTAAGGTTTAGGGATTTGAGAATACATTTAGGTTTTAAGTTTAGGTTTAGGTTATTGGATTTGAGAATACATTTAGGTTTTAGGTTTATGTTTAGGTTATAGGTTATAGGTTTAGGTTTGAGTTTAGGTTAAGGTATAGGTTTAAGTTTCGGTTTAGTTTATAAGCAATAGGTTTAGGGAATTGAGAATAGGTTAAGGTTTAGGTTTATGAAATCGGGTTCGGGTTCATGATCGGGTTTAGGTTTGGATTTTCAAGTTTAGGTTTAGGTTTAAGTTAGGGAGTTGAGATTAGGATTAGGTATAGGTTTAGGTTTAGGGATTTGAGAATATATTTAGGTTTTAGGTTTTGGTTTAGGTTATAGGTTACAGGTTTAGGTTAAGGCTATATAGGTTATAGGTTTAGGTTAAGGTTTATGTTTAGGTTTAAGGATTTGAGAATACATTTAGATTTTAGGTTTAGGTTTAAGTTATAGGTTTAGGTTAAGGTTTAGGTTAAGGTTTATGTTTAGGTTTAAGGCTTTGAGAATACATTTAGATTTTAGGTTTAGGTTTAGGTTATAGGTTACGGGTTTAGGTTTAGGTTTAGGTTTATACTATAGGTTATAGGTTTAGGTTAAGGATTAGGTTTAGGTTTAAGTTTAGGTTATAAGCTATAGGTTTAGGAAATCGGGTTCGGGTTCGGGATCGGGTTTAGGTTTTGATTTTCAAGTTTAGGTTAGGGAGTTGAGATTAGGATTAGGTGTATGTTTAGGTTTAGGGATTTGAGAATACATTTAGGTTTTAGGTTTAAGTTATGTTACAGGTTACAGGTTTAGGTTTAGGTTTAGGTTAAGGTTTAGGTTTAAGCTTAGGTTTAGGTTATAAGCTATAGGTTTAGGGAATTGAGAATAGGTTAAGGTTTAGGTTTAGGAAATTGGGTTCGGGTTCGGGATCGGGTTTAGGTTATGGTTTTCAAGTTTAGGTTTAGGTTTAGGCTAGAGAGTTGAGATTTGGATTAGGTGTAGGTTTAGGTTTAGGGATTTGAGAATACATATAGGTTATAGGTTTAGGTTTAGGTTAAGGTTTAGGTTTAGGTTTAGGTTTAGCGTATAAGCAATAGGTTTAGGGAATTAAGAATAGGTTAATGTTTAGGTTAAGGAAATCGGGTTCGGGTTTGGGATCGAGTTTAGGTTTTGGTTTTCAAGTTTAGGTTTAGGTTTAGGTTAGAGAGTTGAAATTAGGATTAGGTGTAGGTTTAGGTTTAGGGATTCGAGAATATATTTAGGTTTTAGGTTTAGGTTTAGGTTATAGGTTACAGGTTTAGGTTTAGGTTTAGGCTTAGGTTTAGGTTACAAGAATTAGGTTTAGGAAATTGAGAATAGGTTAAGGTTTAGGTTTATGAAATCGGGTTCGGGTTCGAGATTGGATTTAGGTTTGGGTTACCAAGTTTAGGTTTAGGTTTAGGTTAGGGAGTTTAGATTAGGATTAGGTATAGGTTTAGGTTTAAGGATTTGAGAATACATTTAGGTTTTAGGTTTATGTTTAGGTTATAGTTTATAGGTTTAGGTTAAGGTATGGGTTTAGGTTATAAGCAATAGGTTTATGGAATTGAGAATAGGTTAAGGTTTAGGTTTAGGAAATCAGGTTCAGGTTCGGGATCGGGTTTAGGTTTGGATTTTCAAGTTTAGTTTTAGGTTTAGGTTAGGAAGTTGAGATTAGGATTAGGTATAGGTTTAGGTTTAGGGATTTGAGAATACATTTAGGTTTTAGGTTTAGGTTTAGGTTATAGGTTACAGGTTTAGGTTAAGGCTATTGGTTATAGGTTTAGGTTAAGGTTTAGGTTAAGATTTAGGTTTAGGTTTAAGGATTTGAGAATACATTTTGGTTTTAGGTTTAGGTTTAGGTTATAGGTTACAGGTTTTGGTTTAGGTTTAGGTTTATGCTATAGGTTATAGGTTTAGGTTAAGGTTTAGGTTAAGGTTTAGGTTTAGGTTTAAGTTTAGGTTATAAGCTATAGGTTTAGGGAATTGAGAATAGGTTAAGGTTTAGGTTTAGGAAATCGGGTTCGGGTTCGGGATCGGGTTTAGGTTTTGGTTTTCAAGTTTAGGTTTAGGTTTAGGTTAGGGAGTTGAGATTAGGATTAGGTGTAGGTTTAGGTTTAGGGGTTTGAGAATATGTTTAGGTTTTAGGTTTATGTTTAGGTTATAGGTTATAGGTTTAGTTTTAGGTTTAGGTTAAGGTATAGGTTTAGATTTCGGTTTAGGTTATAAGCTATCGGTTTAGGGAATTGAGAATAGGTTAAGGTTTAGGTTTAGGAAATCGGGTTCGGGTTCGGGATCGGGTTTAGGTTTTGGTTTTCAAGTTTAGGTTTAGGTTTAGGTTAGGGAGTTGAGATTAGGATTAGGTGTAGGTTTAGGTTTAGGGATTTGAGAATACGTTTAGGTTTTAGGTTTATGTTTAGGTTATAGGTTATAGGTTTAGGTTTAGGTTTAGGTTTAGGTTTCGGTTTAGGTTATAAGCAATAGGTTTAGGGAATTGAGAATAGGTTAAGGTTTAGGTTTAGGAAATTGGGTTCGGGTTCGGGATCGGGTTTAGGTTTGGGTTATCAAGTTTAGGTTTAGGTTTAGGTTTGAGAGTTTAGATTAGGATTAGGTGTAGGTTTAGGTTTTGGGATTTGAGAATACATTTAGATTTTAGGTTTAGGTTTAGGTTTTAGGTTACAGGTTTAGGTTTAGGTTTAGGCTTAGGTTTAGGTTATAAGATATTAGGTTATAGGTTACAGGTTATAGGTTTTAGGTTTAGGTTTAGGGAATTGAGAATAGGTTAAGGTTTAGGTTTAGGAAATCGGGTTTGGGTTCGGGATCGGGTTTATGTTTGGGTTATCAAGTTTAGGTTTAGGTTTAGGTTAGGGAGTTTAGATTAGGATTAGGTGTAGGTTTAGGTTTAGGGATTTAAGAATACATTTAGGTTTTAGGTTTATGTTTAGGTTATAGGTTATATGTTTAGGTTTAGGTTTAGGTTAAGGTATAGGTTTAGGTTTTGGTTTAGGTTATAAGCAATAGGTTTAGGGAATTGAGAATAGGTTAAGGTTTAGGTTTAGGAAATCGGGTTCGGGTTCGGGATCGGGTTTAGGTTTGGGTTATCAAGTTTAGGTTTAGGTTTAGGTTAGGGAGTTTAGATTAGGATTAGGTGTAGGTTTAGGTTTAGGGATTTGAGAATACATTAAGGTTTAGGTTTAGGAAATCAGGTTCGGGTTCGGGATCGGGTTTAGGGTTGAGTTTTCAAGTTTAGGTTTAGGTTTAGGTTAGGGAGTTGAGATTAGGATTAGGTGTAGGTTTATGTTTAGGAATTTGAGAATAAATTAAGGTTTAAGTTTGGGTTTTGGGATTTGAGAATAGGTTTAGGTTTAGGTTAAGGTTATATGTTAAGGTTAAGGTTATAGGTATAGGTTATAGGTTTAGGTTTAGGTTAGGTTTTAGGTTTTTGGTTAAGGTTTAGGTTATAATTATAAGTTTTGGGATTTGAGAATAGGTTTAGGTTATAAGTATAGGTTTAGGTTAGTTTATAGGTTGAGGTTTAGGGAATTGAGTTTAGGTTATAGGTTATATGTTATAGGTTTAGGTTATAGGTTTTGGGATTTGAGAATAGGTTTAGGTTATAAGTATAGGTTTAGGTTAGGTTATAGGTTAAGATTTAGGGAATTGATTTTAGGTTATAGGTTCAGGTTATAGGTTATAGGTTTAGGGTATGGTTTAGGTTATAGGTTTTGGGATTTGAGAATAGGTTTAGGGAATAAGTGTAGGTTTAGGTTAGGTTGTAGGTTAAAGTCTAGGGAATTTAGTTTAGGTTATAGTTTGTAGGTTTAGGTTATAGGTTTAGGTTGTAGTTATACGTTTTGGGGATTTGAGAATAGGTTTAAGTTATAGGTTAAGGGTGTGGTTAAATTATAGGTTAAAATTTGAATTGGGTTGTTTAAGGTTATAAGGAAAGGAAGGTTTATTATAAGGTTTATTTTAGTTGGAGGTTAAATTTGGGATTTAGAATGGTTTATTTTGGGAATAAATTAAATTTGGTTAAATTGGAGGTTTAATTGTCCATAAGGAAATTTGGAAATTTATAGGTTTAAAATGGTTTATTTAAGGACCCGTTTGGGGATTTGAGAATGGTTTTAAGATGTTTTTTAAATTTTTAAAAATAAATAAATATTAAAAGGCTTTGGTCCCAGGGGGCCCTTCCCAATTTTATTGTTGGGTTCTCATTCCCTTTGGTTCCATTTAAGCCACCAAATCCGGAACCCCCTTTTATTGCTACTTTTTTAAAACCAAAAAATTTATTTATAGACACAATATAAGGAATAAGAAAAAATGAATTTACCTGTACACATCATTAAATGTTTCCCTATAAGGAGGTGATATTATATCTTTGATAGCCACAACCTTTATTACAGAGAAAAATGCAATCGATATAGTCTACTACAATTCAAAGGAGAAAAAGATTTGTAGTTGCACCGATATTCTAATACATTATGAAAGGTGCCTATGTACCCAAAAAGTCAAATTGGGATCAAGCCATTACGTAGTTCTTTTTAATTAACCAAGTAACTAAAGGTCATAAATTTCATATTTAACAAAGTATCATTGAACATCGTATCAAATTGTTTCTGGTTGGTACATTTTAAAAAATTCAAATACACAATTAATGTATATTCTTGTTACATCTCGTACTGCAACAAGACAGTTACATTTGAAATTGAAATCCTTTAGTGACTTGGTTAATAAAAAACAAATGACAATAAGCCATAATTAATAAAAAGGATGCTAAAGATTAAATAAATAAAAAAGGCAACTTGATCAAAAAAGGATTTCGGTGAATAATCAAGTTTTCATCATACAATATGTCCTAGAGTTCCAAAAGTTAAACAAAACTACTGAATATTCAAATTCTCATCAGGAATTTGGGCCAGACAACAATTTCACCCAATTGAATATCTTCAAATGTCCTATCATCATTAAACAACTTTGTTGCGCGAACATTGATATTATCTATTACAACTCTGATGCATTCTGGAGGGATGCCTGTAGTATCTGACACCATCTGCCCACTAGCAATAGTTCGACCACGAATATCTCTCAATTGGCAAATTTGTTCCATCGATGGAGTTGTTGCAGAGTCTTCTCGAATACTTAAGGGCTCACCAGATCGACGGTGGGCCTATAAATAAAATAATGGTTTCATGTAAATAATAATGCTACTTTTATCTTTAAAAATAATAATTATATCATTTGATCGCGGCAAGTGTAATACCTGAGATGCAGCTGTATCAGGGGAGCGGTGAAGTAGTTGGCTTTGATAAGTAATTTGTTGCCTAAGTTCAGTAAATTGTTGCTCAACAATTGTATAAAATTCTTACATTTGAGTTATTGATGCTTCAAATTTAGCCTCAATGGACATACGTGCATTCCTCTCCGACCGAGCTTCTATGATGTAGGGGGTGACAACCTTCATAGTAGTCTTAGAAATACCCAAACCCATGCCCCTAACCCGGCCTCTGCTATCACGACCACAAACCTAAACAATAATTTTTAAGTTTAGTGATGTGTGTACATTATTATTAAAAAAACCAACGACAATGTATGTAAAGTGAGTAGAATTGATGGAAAACCTGTGAAACTGGGTCGTGGTCTAAATCCTTCTGCTTACTGGAAGGATCACTGCCAGCTATCGATAATATTCTTTCCTATTAGAAGATAATTGTTACAATAAATCCTTCATTGTACTTAAATAAAAAAATGATTAAAAACTAAAAAATTATTCTCACCACTATTTCAAGATGTGTTTTTGTTGGGTAAGACCCATCAAATCTGCTATGAGTGACGACAAACAAATCAGTCCTAGTGATGATAGTATTTGGATTTTCTTTTCACTGTAATTATATAAGCAAATTAGTCAACAAGAATTTATATTCATCAATTAAATTGTCAAAAAATGTAGTACAAATTACCATTTTCTCTAATGTCCTAGCATCACCTCGTCTTCCAGTCATGTGAGGGCATTTCACCTGTGCTCTGGAAGTCTTTCCCTTCTTACGAAGATTGAATAATAATTTTGTGGATTGTAGATTAATGAAAATGTCCCAATCCTCTTGCTTCACACCAATGGGACAATTTCTTCTTCTTTCTACATCATTATCAAATTTATCATATTCCTTTTGCAGATTGTATTTCCATACCTTCCAAGCTTTGCTTACTTTTGAAAATGCATATTCTTTTAACTCATCATTGATGTCGTACGTGGCCTATTTCATTAAATTGATAATCAAACAATCTTATTGAGTAAGAATTAGAAATAAAATCAAGAGCAAACATGCTCACCAAAACCATAGACCAGACATTATCTTTAATTGCACCAGGCACTTTGCGCCAATCAACAAATGAAATTGGACAATGTGTCCCGCCAATTTGCCCTAAAAATGTGTTGAAAGGCACTGATGTTTCTCTGACTGGTTGTTTATATTCATTTAATTCAAGTCTCTTCCTTGTATTGCTTCCTTGGGTTGAAGCTGATGAACCACCAAAATCCGACATAATTCCTGCAATTTTATAAAAAAAACAATATCTCATTATTATGTAATTGGCATTCTATTAATATTTTAATAGCTAAAAAATTGTAACAATCATTACTAAATAGAATTCAATTCACTTTCAAACTGATTTGAATCTTGTTAGTTTCTTTTCCGTTTCCTATGACGTGAGGTACTCGGCTCACTCTCTACCCATGATTCTTCCTGTACATCTTCATCTTCTTCATTTAAATCATCGATTAATGAAAGTGTTGAAGAACCTACATTCCTTCTGGCCTCAAACTCAAGTGGATCTTCAAATGCATATGCATCTTTCGTCAATCTCTTACGAGCATCCAGTACAACATGCCAGCCATCTCTAGTTAGATCCTTACAGTAGAAGACCTGAGCTGCCTAAGATGCAAGAATAAATGGCTCATCGTCTTCCTTTAAGTTCCGTCTAAACCTTCCTGGATTGACAAATATCAAATTTGTTTCGGGATCTATGAAACATCCATTCAATTTATCTTCAATATGCACCCCATCACAGTAGAAGAGTACTACTCTAAAGTCGAAGTAGTTCAATTCAAGAATTTATCTAATGATGCCATAATAAGTGACTTCTTCTTCTATAGGATTCCTATCCCTGGCGCTTGCCTTGAAGCTAGTTAGCACTTTCATTGAGACTCCACTGTTTTGTGTTGTTCTGTTCATTTTAGAATTTGCAGTGCTGCAAACATATCCATTTACTGAGTAAGTATTATATGATATGCATTTGAAGTCAGGACCATCGACAATTCTCTTAAATGGAGACATTTCTTGATTATATAGTTGATGTCTTAACCAAGGAATGTATTCCATTGGTTTTCCTGCTGACAGATTACCCTTTCGATTTTGTCCCGTACGTGTTTGGCCCTGGATGTATGTTTGGTACTTCCTATAAATTCCACATCATAGCAATTAATTATATATATAACAATGTTTATTACCATAAGCCATTTAAAATATAAAAAAAGAATAATATACTTCATTAACTTACTCCTCCCATTGATGATTTTCAACGTGATGTTGCAAAACCCATCTACGAGCTTGTTGGTATTGCACTGTAGTAAGATCATAAACTTTTCCTTTCTTATCATTCTGGGAATCACCAGCATTTTCATCATCATTGAATATTTTTAGTCCTTGCTTATGACCTCCTATTGTATTATTAGGATAGTATTCCATGCAGTACATCATAGATTCCTCTTTAATGTAGCATTTCGCAATACAGCCCTCTGGGTAAGCTTGATTCATCACATACTTCTTGTATGTTCTCATCATCCTGCTAAATATTAAAATCAAGTATTGATGAAAAAATATAAGCTATTTGGAAAAGGTTAATAAATTAAAACAGTTAAAGTTACATCTCAAAAGGATACATCCATCGATATCTGACAGGTCCACAAACTTGTGCCTCCATCGCTAAGTACACAACAAGGTGTGTCATAGAAACGAAAAACGATGGTGGAAAATACTTTTCGAAAACACATATTGTTTCTACTATTTTATTTTTCATTTCTTGAAGCTCCATACGATGAATTTCTTTAGAACATATGACGTTAAAGAATCTTGAAAATTGTATAATGGCGGCGCGTAATGACTTTTCTTTCTTGAATGAATGCATCAATAATACGGGTAGTAACTGCTGCATTAGAATGTGATAATCATGTGACTTAAGGCCCTTGAGATGATAGTCATCCATACTGATATGATGTTTCCAGTTTGCACTATACCCTCTCGGAACTTTTAAATCACTCAAGGTTCGACAAATGAGTTCTCTTTCAGATCTGGATAATGTGAAAGGAGCCTTAGGCAATAACAACTTACCATTTTTTTTCCTCTGGCCAATATTTTGATCTTATCTTCATAGCCATAAGATCCTGACGGGCTTGTAAACTATCCTTAGACTTGTCCTTCATGTCCATGATTGTTGCAATAAGGTTCTCATTAACATTTTTCTCGACATGCATCACATCCAAATTATGGCGAATGAGCATATGCTCCCAATACGGCAATGTAAAGAAGATTGATCTCTTCGACCAAGCAGTAAGGTTAGAATCCTCATCTGTGGTCTTCTTCCTCTTATTTTCTATATACTTTCCAAACTTGGTTTGTATATTATTTATTTTAAGTAATACCTGTTCTCCAGACAAACGCTTTGGAGCCTGCCGATTTTCATCATTCCCATTGAATCGAGATCTTTGGCTCCTAAAGATATGAGCTCTTGGGAGGAATCTTCTGTGCCCCATATAAGCAAACTTCTTTCCATGTTTTAGCCAAACAGAGTCAGTCTCCTCACTACAAATAGGACATGCATACTTTCCTCCTGTCCTACACCCAGAAAGATGTCCATAGGCTGGAAAATCATGTATTGCCCATAATAAAATCGCCTTCATTGTAAACCTGTTCTTCCTGAACGAGTCATATGTTATCGACCCTTTCCACAATTCATTTAATTCTTCAATTAATGGTTGTAAATATACATCGATGTCATGCCCTGGACCATTTTTCCTGGGAATTAAAAGTGTTAACATAATAAATTTCTTCCGCATGCATAAATGAGGTGGAAGATTGTATGGAACAACCATAACAGGCCAGCAACTATATGAGATGCTCATATGCCCAAAGGGGTTGAATCCGTCTGTTGTAAGTCCCAACCGAACGTTACGTGGATCCGTAGTAAAATACTAAATTTTCTATCTACAAACTTCCACATAGAAGAATCCATAGGATGACGCATGTACGAGTCATTTTTAGCCCCCTTTGAATGCCACAACATATTCTCTACAATCCATGATACGCTATAAAGTCTTTTTAACCTTGGTGTTAATTAGAAGTATCTTAACACCTTCCATGGTACATGTGAGACTCTTGATCTTACAACACTATTCACTTTCCATCTGCTTGCTTTACATGTAGGACAACTTTCCTTATTAGCATGCTCCTTCCAGTACAGAATACAATCGTTACGACATGCATGTATCAACTCATAGTTCATACCCAACGAACTGATCAATCTCTTTACATTATAGGTACTATCCGGCAAAGAGTTCTCGCTTGGCAAAATCTTCTTGAGCAGTTGCAGCAAACTCGTAAAGCTATTATCTGACCACTGATATCTAGCCTTCATGCTCATCAACTCAACTTCACTGACAACTTTGTATACTCACGTTTACACGATGGATATAGGGGTTGTACAGCATCCTCCCTTAATTTATTATACTGAGTATCATTGCCTATGTCATCTTGAGGCTGACTACCATGTTCCTCATTAACCTCATTCATACATGCATCTAAGTCATCGGGTTGAACACGACCAAAAGTATCATTAACCAAATCAACCATTCTGGGCACTAACTTTTCATTACATTTAGTGGCAGATGTACTAAGAGCCTTGGCATTGACACCCATATTGGGAAGTTGTTCTCCATGAAAAAACCAAGTTGTGTATGTCTGATCTATACCATTCATAATCAAATGCTCAGAAACCGTACTTAGTATTTTCTTCCCACGCACATTACGACATCTAGCACAAGGACAACTATACCAATCAACACCTCTCGAATTCCTTTTCACAAAAATAATAAACGATTCAACGCCTTTAATGTATTCATCACTCAATATATCTTTTGTCATCCAATTCTTACTTGGGGGCATCAAATCCATTTGTGATATCACGTGCATGTAGAAGAGATACAATAAAAAAGAGGCTTTTCATAAACTGTTAAAACATGTCACACATGTGGTCACCAATCACAAAAAAATATAGATCTACATATATCCGCAAATATATGCATATGATTAGGTGTAGGTTTTAGGTTATAGGTTATAGGTTATAGGTTATAGCTTTAGGGAATTGAGGATAAGTTAAGGTTTAGGTTTAGGAAATCGGGTTCGGGTTTGGGGTCGGGTTTAGGTTTGGGATCATGCATACATACATAAATGCATACAAACATGCATGATGATACATCCATCCATCCATGCATGCATACATACATAAACACATGCATGATGATCTATCCATCCATGATCTAACAATCCATCCATTTATCCATGCATGCATACACACATACACACACATGCGTGATGATCCATCCATCCAGTCTTCCATCCATGCATGCATGCATACATACATATACACACACATAAATCCATCCATGCATGTATGCATGCATACACACATGCATAATCTATCCATCCATGCATGCATGTATATGTTTCATCCATCCATGTGTGCATGCATACATATACACACATACATACATGTGTTTTATCATAAAACCATGCATGATGCATCCATACAAAAAAAAATCAAATGAAATTATTTTTTTACAAACAGATTTTTTTAATATTATTATAAACAAAAATAGATTTTTTTCATATTATTATAAACAACTATAAATGATTTACAGTTAACCCCAACAAAGAGTTTGAATTTCATTTGATAATACAATTGATAACAAAGATGTAAATGATTTATAAAATGATCTGTAAAAATGTTTAAGATGCAATAAATCGCAGTCCAACTAGTTGGACTTGAGACTTCTTAATTCTAAATATTTAAGATGCATTAAATACTTTAGTATCTTTGGTTTTTCTCAATCCTTCTGTCATCCTCCGTCTTTGCAACATGAAAGTATTTGGCCCATTCATCAGGTGTAACCTGCTGAGAACATGCCTTGGAAAAAAAATGAACAACGCTGGTCTACTATCATGTGGGACCCACATGTACGAGAAAAATAGATGTGAATAAGATGGTTCATTGAGTGCTATCCTTTCTATAGTGGGCCACATGCATACTTTGCTTACTTTGGCGGGAAATGAAATTTCACGATTCAAGCCCCACTGATGCAGGACATGGAAAATTAAATATGATATGCAAGATTTCAGGCTTAGATCCTACCAATTCAGAAACAATCACACAAATTCCACGTCCCACATGAAAATCCAAACATACAACCCACAAGTGTTCTTTTGGTGCCTTCTTTTATTATCCTCGATGAAGCAATCTTTTTGTGGGGCCTGTTTGGATGAACTACAAATTTCAATCCATTGGCCTTATCGTGGGAATGAATTTTTTTCTCCCAATGTGCTTTTGGTTGGAGCGACGCAGAGTAGAAACCAAATTCCATGGATTATGATTTTCTATCAATTTTGATCAAAAACGACTATCAAATGTAAATAACCCAGCAGTTGTACTTTTGATTTTTTGTAAATGATAACATCCTGTTTAGCATCTTAGATTTGGTAGTAAATGGGTATATTTCAAATGCAACTAACTGTGTCATATGTGTAACAAAAGTGACTCTATGCTTCTAATATATTAGACATATAACATGCTAATGATACTTCACTTCTATTCAATTATTCAAACTCTTTGTTGGGGTTAACTGTAAATCATTTATAACTTAAAGCCAAACAAGACAGGCTGTAAAGATGTAAATCATTTATAACTTAAACCATTAACATGCATCCAAAGCTAAACAATCTTATGTGTCATAGTAATAAATTATTGGTCATTGTATTATTGGTTAAAATAAAATTGTTCATCTCCATTCTTGGTTCATATGGTTCTTGCTCAGTGGTGAGTAGTAATAGTCATGTGTAGAATAAACTTGCTCTCATGAAGCTTGATGATCTGAAATTGTTTCTCTGATAATCCATGTTTCAGCTCACTACTAGGATTCCCTATTATTATATATCATGTAGAAATGCATCCCTGATATTGATTGTTGCAATACCATGGATGATATTACTAATATTACATTTGTTCTACATGATAGAAAAGAAAACCGATAAACAATCAGCACTAAAAATGAAAATATGAAGAAAAATTGTGTTTTGATTTATATAACATGTTAAATTCACTGGCATTTTGGTTTCCCTGGTGGTTCAAAAGAATTTATTTTGTGCCATCCAACAAGTATTTTCTTGAATCAGTTCACCCTGATCATAACTAGCAGAAGGAATATACCTAATTCACATTCTACATTAGCAAGCTCAACAAAAAGAATTTATTTTATACAGACCAACAGAGACCAGCAATCCTCATTTTATCCAAAGCTCAGCTGGACCACACACAGGAAAGAGTGGGGATTATGACATCCACCGTTGAGACTTTCATAGGGCCCACAACGATGTTATTTATCACCCAACTTGTTCATAAGCTGACACAGACATGGAAAACACAAATATCAGCTTGATTCGAAACTTCTGCTGCCCTAAGAAGTTTTCAATAGTGGGTCTTCGATTCTCACTGTTTCCTATGGTGGGCCCACTTGAGCACTGGATATGCTTCCATTTTGGGCTCATGCCATAAAATGAGTTAAAAAATAGATGGCTTGCACGGATAAGACACACATCGCAATGGCCCCATAGAGTTTACTCGCATGATTGAGTTGCAAAGTATGCAATCCACCTTCTCCCGTAGAGACATTTCATCAAACACATGTTGTGCACACCTTAAACATTCACAACAAATGATGAATGGCAAGACTATTCTATGTCTGCATCCATTGTATACATGGTATACATCTATAGCAACCCAGGCCATCTAGATCATTGGTCCCATTGTCTACCAGACATGGCCAACGAACCCCCACTGCAGATTTACAAATCTAAAAATTTAAAACCTAAATAGAGAAATGAGTACCTAGCCGGGGAAGAGATGAAGGGCAGGGACTGCTGGCCACACCAGATCTGGAGATGATGCAAGTGAGGAAGAGAGAGAGAGAGAGAGAGAGAGAGAGAGAGAGAGAGAGAGAGAGAGAGAGAGTCAGGGGTGGGAAGATGTCACGCCCCAGACTTGGTCACTAGACTCACAAGGAACCCGATGGCCGGTTCTGGCCGCAACAGCCTCCGTAGTACCCCATTCTCAGCTCCTGAGGTAGGTTCCGATCCTGGGATCCTACAAAGAGGATTTTCATAACAGTATAATCACTTCCAATGCGAGCATACCCAAGATCACAGCAAGTACATCTGAGAATAACAAAGGCACACATTACAAAATCCACTAAAAATTTAAACTTTTACAATCATCCAAAAGTTCCAAAAGGACATACATGAGAATAAAAGGAAAAAAGAGAGAAATCAGCAACATTGGAGTCCTCACTGCTCAACTCTACTCCACGCTCTGCTGCTACGGCGCCTACATAGAGTCTCCTGCACGCATCAATCGTGCATAAGCTTATAGAAGCTTAGAGGGTGGTGTAAGTGTGTGACAATGGTGCATAGAAGAATAGTAGGAGGTATAAGGAGAGAAGCATGGTCAATGAACATATCACTAGTCTTACCAAGGCTTACCATGAATGCGATGCAATAAGTAATGGGTGCCATACCAAGGCAATGTATGAAGGGGGGCTTATATAGCCAATGCTAATGCGATGCAAGTAATGTCAGTGCTCATATCCAAACCATAAGTCAAGTACATTTTCAATCATAAGGAAATCACCGGGGTCCATTGCACTACTGAATGACTACCACTCTGCAAACCCCGCACAGTCAAACGAGCGTAAGAGACCTCACTACCCGCCTGTGGACAACCAATCACCAACAAGACCTGAAGGTAGCAGACCCATTTACGAGCTGGTCAGACTCAGCCTAGCAATGCCTCCTCATACCAGGCAGGTAAGGCCACACCCCTATCCAACCGACTACACAACAGTGGGAGTCACGGCCTAACGGTATAAGGCCCTCGTGCGCTCATGTATTCCACTCGGTCACGGTGTTGGAGCAGATCCTTGGTACCATGGAAGTTTTGAGAATTTCACCCATGGGCATCCTATGCACCCGATATGCTCAACTAATATTTTCGGTGTCCAGACATACGGTCATCCATGAATACCCCTGTGGAGGTAAGGCCTTGATGAAGTAAGGACAGATATCCACAAGCTATGCAATGCCAGATGCATGAATCACACAATCACCCATGCATCAATTCCAAGCATCCATCTCTTGGGGAGATAACAACATGTCCTACACAATGACACAGCCATGACCAATCACACCTCAACCAAGCATGCATATGATGCGTATGGGAGTGGCCCATGAAGATGAATAGGGGTGCCGATGAGGTGAAGATGAACTCTCTACCTAACTATGAAGGGTCTAGGTACTTAACCAATTCCTCATAAGGAATACAACCTCTAGTGGGGGCCCATATACCTGGGGTAGCCCACGAGACTAAGAACCTAGACTAAGGACCACGAGACTATGGTATAGGCCTAAATAGATGAAACAGGACTAGCAAGGGTCTATGGTGGGCCTTTAACCACCTATAGAAGCCCATGGGCCTACCTTAGGGCCACCAATGTGGACATCCAACCACAATTGGTCCCCAAGAGTTAGCCCATCTCTAATTGATCATGAATCAAGGCCCAAGGCCCATGCAACATCAGAAATAAGAAATGGGCAGCCATAATCATATCATAAATACTCATGTTGGGCTTCAGAAAGGTGGCCCAAGGCCTATCTACAACATGGGTCCAAGGGAAACACACATAGCCCAACCCATATATATCGTTATGGGCCCATAGGGGAAAGGTTAGGGCCCAACATAAAGGCCACTAATCCCATATATTGTGGTGGCCTAGTGGGCAGCCCATTGCTCAAACCACATGGGCAAATGTCATGCTCTTAGTCAAGTAAGTTGGGCTTACAACCTGGCCCAAGTATCAAAGTTGATTTGGTGGGCAACCAAGGGCCCATCTACTTGTGTAATCCAGCCCACTAACCCAACACAATAGTATGCTAAAAATGGCCCAAGAGTTCAATGGGCCTATCTAGAAAGTTCTAGCCCAATTGGGCCTAAAGAGTTTAACAACTAGCTACATTCATGGACCTGATTAAATTCAACTGTGGTGGGCCTCAAAAGTGCGTTTATCAAGCCCAACATTTAAGGAACCAAAGGTATAAATTATTCTCTCTAAGATCTTCACAATGTGGTGGGCCCCACTCCTCAAAATTTCAGCCCAAAGGCCAATCATAATTATAACAAGTTGCTGGATTTTTTAACCCAACAGGTTTATGGGCTTATTGGAGTCCAGTAATTGTTTCATTTGATTAGGACATCAGCCCAAGTGGTCTAGCTATCAAGTCAGAGGGCCCCACCACATAGGGTTACATCATACTACAGAAGGGAGTAGGTGGGCCACACTGCTAGACCAAAGTCCAGCAGGTAACCCACATGGGGCGTCCCATATGGGCCTGAGTATTTGGCCCAAACTGACCCAAATTTGCAGGCCGCACCACAGTCAGCTCGATTGTCCATTGGGCATAAAATTTTGCAGAGTGATGCTTATATAGGTGGGTCATACCCCCACAAAATTTCAGAATTTTTGAATACTTAAAATTATTTTAATTTATTTATATGAAACAGACTGTCCAGAAAATCGGACTGATTTGGACACCATATTGTAATGGGCCGGTCCAGCCACCACCATGGTATGTACAGGTGTCCATTGACCCCAAAATTTTATAGGTGGGTCCTACCATGAGTGAACCACGTCTCTACAAAATTTTATGATTTTTGGATACTCATAAATATTTTAATTAAATTAAGAATTTCAATCTGTCCAGGAAGAGATGTTGCTGTCCATGCATTGTTTACCCAATAATGTGGGCCCAATCTTCATTCAAGAGGGGGAAAATGGAGGTTTAGTATTTTCTTCATAAAATAAAGTAAGGTGGGGTCCATAAAAGTGGCCCATCCCTCAGAGAAACCAAGCTGAAGTGTATGTTTTCCCTCCATACAAGTGGGCTAGACAGCCCAACAAAGTGGACCGCCCACTCCTATAGGCCTCCGTTTTGGGTACCATTTCATGGGCCATCTGAGGTATGAACCATCACACCTCACGGTGGGGTCCACACCTTCTCATTACGCCCCATAATTATAAAGAAAATAATGGCAATCATGATCCAAAAATCCATGCCAAAGATTGAATATGACAGTCCATGTAACAGTCCAGGTTTTTAGACAGCAATACATGGCTGGACACATCAGCCTATATCTCAATAATCTCAGCCATAAAAAGGGTGTGTGGCTTTCCTCAGTGGACCCCACATAAGTCCAGATCACATACTAGGACTAAGACACTTGCATGCACTGATTAAGGTGTCCAATGATCATGGAGTTAGGTGGTAAGAGCATCCCACCTTGCTGGATTTTTATTTTTATTTATTTTGGGACATACAAGGCCCACTATAAATGGGCCACACACACATTATCATCCATACATCAGAGAAAAGAGAAGAAGGAAAGAGAGTAATCCGGCCATGAGGGGTAGGGCCCGCCACTAGTGGGCCCTCCCAAGAGTGAATCATACCCATACAACTACATTGATTGTACATACAATATAAAATCACTACATGCATGATCTATAATTGCTATGGATGGTTGGGATGCCATCCCAACATGATCCTTAGGGTCTAGATGACCTTAAGATGGAGTGGATCATTAAATACATCATGATGGGGTCCATAGAGAATGGCCCCATCATGGATCATGACATGCATGTAGGATGGGCCAAAGGGCCACATCCATGAGATCAAATGGGATCCCCACCATGGATTGGTAGGTCCCACATAATCCATCTAGAAAGAAAAATAAGATCAAAGGGTAGAAAAGAAGATCATCAATTATAATCACCCACCTTAATGGATTCCACTCCAAAGTTACATCAATCTTCTCTTTATGCTCCAAGGGACATGTTTCAATGGGTGAGATGGATTATTGAAGGCTAGATGGGAGGGGATTTGAGGGAGAAGGGGCTGGAGAAGAGGGAAAATGGGGCTGGATTTTTTTCTAAGAGAGAAAGAAAGAGAGAAGAGAGTAGAGAGAAATGAGAGGGAGAGTATGGAAATTTGCTAGAAAAGAGAGAGGAAAAGTAATCATCACTCTCTCTCCTAGATAAGAGAAAAATCATCATAGCTTATAGTGATATAAACTATGTTACTAGGCTAGAGTAGGGATAAGTAGTGTGTGGGTGGTAGGTGGTGTAGGATTTGGGGGTTTAGGTAGTGTATGGGTAGTGTGTGTTGGAATTTGCACAAAAGAGGGTGGCCACCTTGAAAAATGTCCCCTGCACACTAGGTGGGCCACATGATCATGTTCAAAGGCTACAAATGAGATGCATATAACTTATGATCCACACATCGGATGGACACACAAGATGCATCATTGGAACCGCGACGACGATGCAGTCACAATGGTATAGGTCTCAACTCGATCCGAGTCGGGTCTTTACGACTGAGCTCACGGATGACCGCAAACACTATCCAAGGGTTACGGGTCACCGGGATTCGACCGGTAGGATCACGGGATCAAGATGGACGGAATGCATACTCACACACACACATATGCACACCTGCAAACTTGGGTCGGGTCTCATAGAAGAAGCTGGGAGTCGCGTGGGTCTGGGACCGGGACGGAGAGAGAGAGAGAGTGGTGCGGGTCTAGGAGAGAGACTGGGACGGTGAGAGAGAGAGAGAGAGAGAGAGAGAGAGAGAGAGAGAGAAGTTGGGTGGGTGGCCTGTTGAAATGGGGAAGGGGGGGGGGGGTCATTGGGCGCGCGGCTCTGTTTTGAGCGAGCGCCCAAATTTGGGGTGGGGGGACCATGGCTGGTGGTCGATGCTTTGTGGGCCCCACCATGATGTAAATGTTTCATCCATTCGGTTCATCCATTTTTACAGATCATTTTAGTGCTTGATGCAAAAAATGATAGGGATATAAATCCTAGGTGGGCCACACCACAGGACAAAATTAATGAATGGATATTCACAATTAAAATCCTCCTAAGGCCCACTGTACTGTTTATTTGACATCTAATCTATTTATTTGGTCATAAAGACCCAGATGAAGGGAAAAAAATATCAGCTTGATCCAAAACTGTTATGGCCCCCAAAACATTTTTAATGGTCAAAATTCATTCAACACTATTTCCTGTAATGTGGTCCACTTGAGATTGAGATATAACTCATTTTTTTATCATCTCATAAAATGATATATATATATATATAAATAGATGGACGGCATGGATGATACACATACATCATGGTGGGCCGCACAGAGCACCGACCACCAGCCATTGGCCGGTGTCAAGGGGAGTAGCCAATCTGTTCCCCACCATAGCAAATACATGTGATTTAATCTCCATGTTTCCTACCGTATGGTCCACTTTAGCCTTCGATCTAGATGATTTTTGGTTTCATGCCCTATAATAATATTTTAAAATATATAGACGGCTTAGATAAGACATATTTTTAGGCCCTATAGGGCCCCTTATACCCTAAGCATCCTGTGGGGCCCACTATGATTTATTCAATTTATCCACTCCATCCATCCATTTTAACATATAATTTTATTACGTAAGGTCAAAATTGAAGCCTATAAAAATCTGAAGTGGACCACATCATAGCAAACGGTATAAATTGAATGTCTACCATTGAAAATTTTTGGGAGGCCACTGAAGTCTTGGATCAAGTTGATATTTTAGTTTTCCCTTCATCCATGTATTTGTGATCTATTGAACAGGTTGGATGACAAACGAAAATCACTGTAGGCCATAGGAAGATTTCAATGGTGGAAATCATTATTCCCACTGTTTCTGTGGTATGGTCCACTTGAGCTTTAGATATACTTTAATTATGGACTCAACCACTAAGGGCCTGTTTAGATGGGTGGATTGGAAGGGATTGAATGGTTTTAGGGTGGATGGCATGGATTTCAAGGTAATGATGGTGTTGTCAATGGATTGTCTTAAGATCCATGGAATTACTATATTCCCCCGGATTGCTATATCAAGTCTGTTTGGCACACTCGGCCAATCCCAGGATTAAACCTTCCCATCCCTTCCAATCCCTCGAACCAAACATGTCCCAGGCAAATTTGACCGGATTAGGGTGGATTGGATGGGATTTAAAGGCAATGATGGTGTTGTCAGTAGATTGTCTTAAGATCCATGGGATTGCTATATATCCCAGGATCAGATCACCCAGTTTGTTTGGCACGCCCGGCCAATCTATAGGGATTTAACTTCCAATCCCTTCCAATCTACCTGTCCAAACGGGCCCTAAAATGATCTAGAAAAATGGATTGACGATGTGGATATCATAAACCGTGACTTTGGGCCACGCGCTTAAAAATAAAGTCAATCCATGACTTGGGTGGGCCACACCACATACTATAGTTGAGAGCGTTACCCTCCCATTAAAACATTCATAATCATTTATTAGACCCACCTAGATGTGGTTCATAGATCCAGCCCATTCATTATATACGTGTGTCCCACTTGGATGAGGAGTAAGCCCAAGTTTCACACACATCCAAAACTCATGTGGGCCCCACCAATTGAATGCTTTTATATGTTTTAGGGATGTCTTCACATAGTTTTAGATGCTATGCCTCACCTGAGTTTTGTATACGACTAATTTTTGGACTTAAATGGGACACATTAAATGCATGGTGTTGATGTTCTACATACATCATGGTGGGGCGCACACAGATTAACCTCATGGGAAGTTCCCAAGAGGTGACCTTATAGTACCATTTCACTATTTAGATAACTCCTTCATGGGTGTTACTCTAACTATGTATGGCCCACCTTGATATATTTTATGTATATTGACATCATCCATATATTTTTCCATCATATATTTAGGATGTGATTTTGAATCATAAGAACTCAATAATCTCAGGTGGGTCATGAAATCGTTCTTATGATGATTTTTTCACCTTTTGATTTTGCTCTTTTGATGAGGCTGTATGTTGAATTCTAGGGGTTGTAGAGTTTGATTTTGTTTTCTTGTTAAAGATTGTTCGATTCTACTAGTGGTGTTTGGAAACTAACCTCTGATATTAATTTGATTCCATTTGGGAAAAATTCTGTCTGTGTCAATGTCTTGTGTTTCTGCAAGTTCTAGGGTTTCTAGTGAGACTTATGTGTTGTGTTTTACTGTTTTGGAGTCCTTGGAGCTAATATGTGGGGGCCGACTATGGATGGGTGGAGAGCTGGGAATGCCTTTCATGGAACAATCTGTACCACCTGATTGGTGGACTTGGTACGATTGGATGAATGTTGGTTGTCTTTTTTTTTTTTTGAGATTCCATTTGGCTTAAACTATATTCCAGTTCCTTTTTAATTAACAAGCAGCTTAAACTATATCTAAGCTGTGAAAGTTTACATCTCATTACTTTGGAGACGAGTTAATAGCCAAAAAATGATAACATGAGAATGGCCTATACTAATGTATGCATTTGGTACCAATTCTTAATGTTGGCAACACCTGGCATACCTATACCCTCTCCAAAGGTCACACTGATTGGATGATCTTAACTGTCTGAAATTGCTGTTGGATTACTTTGGACCATTTTCTTTTTGACTATCCTGAGGAACATTGACTTGTACTATTCTTTTTAAACATCTATATGCTTCAATCTCCTTTGGTCTGCACTTGTATTGAAGGGCACATCTATTCTGTTGGGTAGAACACTTATTTTAATATCACAATGATTGGATAATCTCAACCATCTGATATTACCGATGAATTTAGACCATTTTCTTTTTTACCAAGGTAGTGAGGAACTTTGAATTGCACTCCTCTTTCTTAAATGTGTATATATTTTTTTTAACCTCGAGTTAACACTCTTCTTCTTCTTCTTTTTCTTTTTTCTTTTCACGTTTACATGTTTTTAATCCCACCTTGTGTATTGTAGGCCACATCCATTCAATTTGGTATAGATCCCTTTTTTTTTTCTTTTTTTTTTTTTCAATTTTTCTTGTCAAAATACAAAATCTAGTTTTCTTTTTTAAAATATATATTTCTTTACATTTTTTCAATTTTTTCACAATTTTGTTTAATTTCTTATTTTTTTTTTCAAAATATCATTTTTTAATCTCACTTTTGTTATATAACTTTTTAATTTTTGTTGTCAAAATACAAAATCTAGTTTTGTTTTTAAAAAAAAAATATATATTTTTTTACAATTTGTCAATTTTTTCACAATTTCATTTAATTTTTAAATTTTCTTTTTCAAAATATCATTTTTTTATCGAAATCTTGTTATATAACTTTTTAATTTTTCTTTTAAAAATACAAAATCTAGTTTTCTTTATATATATATATATATATATATATATATATATATATATATATATATATAATTTACAATTTGTCAATTTTTTCACAATTTTGTTTAATTTTTTAAATTTTCTTTTTCAAAATATCATTTTTTAAATATCACTTTTGTTATATAACTTTTTAATTTTTCTTGTCAAAATACAAAATCTAGTTTTGTTTTTTAAAATATATATTTTTTTACAATTTGTCAATTTTTTCACAATTTTGTTTAATTTTTAAAATTTTCTTTTTCAAAATATCATTTTTTAAATATCATTTTTGTTATATAAGTTTTTAATTTTTCTTTTCAAAATACAAAATCTAGTTTTCTTTTTTAAAATATATATTTTTTTACAATTTGTCAATTTTTTCACAATTTTGTTTAATTTTTTAAATTTTCTTTTTCAAAATATCAGTTTTTAAATATCACTTGTTATACAACTTTTTAATTTTTCTTTTCAAAATACAAAATCTAGTTTTCTTTTTTAAAAAATATATTTTTTTGCAATTTGAAAACTTTTTTACAATTTTGTTTAATTTTAAAAATTTTCTTTTTCAAAATATCATTTTCTTATCGATTTTTTTTTTCAAAATTATCAACATTATTAAAAGTTCTTAATTTTTATTTCAAAATCTAGATTTTTATAAAATTACGTTTTTTTTTTTTTCAAAATCTGAATTTTTTTCTTAAACATTGTTAGTTATTTTTCTAAGTTTTTTAACTTTTTTTTTTCGAAATTCATAATTTTTTTATTCTTAATGTTTGATTTGAGCATTAGAGACGGTTTAGGACCATCTCTAATGCAGACGGTCTTTGACAGTCTCAAATAACCACAATAAGACGGCTAAGGACCGTCTCTAATAGAGGCGGTCATTGACAGTCTCAAATAGGGACTGCTAAGGACCGTCCCTAATACCGGCTATTTTTGACAGTCCCAAAGCACAGGAAAAGACGGCCAATGACCGTCTCTAATTGAGATAGTTAATGACAATCTCAGATCCCCAATACGAGATGGTCAATGACCGTCTCTCAAACAGAGACAGCTAAGAACCGTCCCTAATGTAGACTATCTTTGCTAGTCCCAAATTACAGGAAAAGACGGCCAACGACCGTCTCTAATTGAGACGGTCCTTGACAGTCTCAAATTACCAGTAAGAGACGGCCAATGATCGTCTCTAATAGGGACGGTCTTTGACCGTCTCAAATTCCTCCATATAAGACGGTCAGGGACCGTCTCTTATTCTTGACGGTCAATGGCCGTCTTTTATCTGCATTTAACGATGGTTTTTGACCGTCTTAAATGATTTGTCAACGTTCAAAATTTTAAGACAATAATAAGGACGGTCAAGGGCCGTCTAAAATTTTAGAGACGGTTTACGGCCATCTCTAAAGCGTCTTTAAACCAAGCAATTTTAGAGACGGTCCAGAACCGTCTCTAAATCCATCATTTTTTCCCATTTTTCACGTAGTGATCTGCCCCACCTTTGGCTGGGTCTGCTACTTGAAAGTATAGAACTTCCTAGATGGCGTGGATCTCAAAAGAACATTTGAAAGGCCCGAATCACCAAGCCCATTGTTCACCAGCTTCAAGATTAAGTTGGGAGTGAACAGAACCGAGATTTACAAGCCTTGAATCCCACTAAAAATCGCAGTATGGATAGTCCTTGGGCCTTTAAAAATCTTTTGATCGATGGTGATCAAATCTAGAAGAAATTGAACCGTTGGATTAGCATGAATCATTAGTTGTCTGTGAGATCACAAGTATGGCCCACTTACAAATTAAAATGATTTAATTCTGATCAAAGCCCTATAGGGCTGAGTGAGTAAATAAATGGTACTGATTGAGATGAGACCCATGTAAACAACTTAAAAATAAAATAATAGTAATAACAACAATATTAAAAACATTGTAATTAAGTATAATGGGTATTAGGCCACCCGATCCATAATCCAGCCACCAATTTCTAGTTAAGTGATGCCTAGGACCATTTCAACTGCTCATAATCGAATTCGAAACCATCTGACCACTAGACTAACGAAAATCCACCATTAGAAATAGAAAGTTATGAATATGGTCCACCTAAGTCATGGATATGTCTCATCCTTTGGACTGAGTCTTAAATCTGGTGGACTGAATGAATGAACGTATCAGATTGGTGGGATTCATCATGGTGGACCTCACATATGCGTTGCATGTGCATTAGGGTGGGGCACTCACTGTGCACCAGACCGAGGGGCTCGATCAAACAACTGCTGACCCGAGCTCTCTAAAATTAGAGAGATTTCTCTCTCTCTCTCTCTCTCTCTTTGCGTTCTAGCCAGCAAACGGACGTCGACCATTTGTTTCGATGGTGGCCCACCAGTGGGGCCCATCTTCATGATCTGAACCATCCATCTGGTTCAGATGGTTCTTCTGACCAAACCTTAGGTGTTGTTACATGTAGTTGCATGCACATATGGGCATAAATCCAAGCGTACCTAGACTATGGAAAACCACATTTCTAGAAATGGAAACTACTTGGCTAGCAATCCGTGTGAAGAGGGAGTCCTCTAATCCCGACCATTCATTTCAAATCAATTCTAGCCGTCCAATAGCCCCCATGTGGGAGAAGGTTTTGCCCACAGAAAGCCCAAGTCGTAGCCGGTTTTGGCTCTAACAGCTGTATTTGAAAACGACTTCTGCCAGATTAGATCTGGTTCGTCTATTGCCCATCCAACGACCCTAAGGACATCTAGGGCATGATACAAAGTGAATGGGTCATGCGGCAGCGGGCATCTCTCCCATTCTTGCGGTTGTTAGAGAGAAACAGTCCCACTCCTCCCTTCGAACCCATTGAGAAAATGTCATCGAACCTTCAGTTTCTTGCATTTATAAGATCCACGACACTCCTAGAAACCTTTCCATACTGACAGAATGAAGAAAGGTGCAACGGGAGAAAGTCTGCCATTAACGGTGGCCTTCTTCTCCATCGTTGCTAGTGTGTTATTTAGGCCACTGTAACAACCGTGCACAACATTGAGTCGCCTCAGCTGACGCTAAGGTCGGCATAGGTATGCACACCACCCCTCCCAACTCAACGGACTATGGCTGAGATGAATCTCAGTGGGCCACGCCACCTAAATGACATAGTGGGCCGCACCTGAGAAGAAGCTCGGCGGGCCACACCTCTGTCCAGATGCAGTGGGCCACACCCCTGCATAATGCAGTGGGCACACCTAAGACCAACATATGGGCCATTCGAGGAAAATAGTGGGCCCAGGGGATTTAGATCAACTAGCCAGGCCAAATCAGGCCTAACTCAGCCCCACTGTTTAGTCTGGCCTATGGAGAAGCCTTGGGCCTAGGCCGAATTGGTGCTGAACCTAGCTAGATGCTAGGTCGAAACAAGCTAGCCTAGCTTGCCTTTGTCAGCAGATGCTGAGCCAAGGAACGGCCTAGCCAGTGATGGTATTGCTGCTGGGCTACATCCTATTCAGCGGGCCCACCTCAGGTTTGTATTGACAATGGGCCAGGACGGTTCCAGCCCGGCTGCCCATTGGGCCTTGTAAAGGAAGCAATTGGTGGGCCTAGTCACTCACCCAATTTAAGGTTGGGTGTTATGGTCTTTCATACGGTCCGTCGTACATGCGTCTTTAGACCTATTACCTACAAAACGTCCTGGTGGGATTTATTTTAAGAGTCTATTGCTTTCAAGGTTTGTGTTTTATCTCAAATGATTGATTTGGTAGAGATAGAAGTTGTCAATCTTGTGCTTGGGAGAAAGCTTGGAACAAGTTGCAGACATGTTCACAAAGCCTTTAAGTTACACGTGTTTGTGAAGCTTGTAAAGCTACTTGAAATGTCTTCTTTTGACATTAGATTTAAGAAAGTGTGGTTGGGCTTCGCCTAGAGATCTATGGGATAGGATTTCTCAAATCCCAAGCCCACCTAGTTGTGGTTAACCATTAGTAGGTTAATTTCGCTAAGTATTAGTTATTATGGATACTTGACGTTAACAATTAGCATTATGTTATCATTAGTAGATTAATTATTATAAGATTAGAATCGATAGTACTAACTAAAGACTATTACTTATCATTATTTTATTTCTGATATTATCATAAATTTATTTATATGAATTAGATTTCTAACCTTAAACCCCAAACCTAAAAATAGAATGATGGATGAAACTCTAAGTAATCTAAACCATTAGTAAATTATTCATACGGGTATTAGTTAATACATATAAAAATTTTCATTATTAAAATATTAATACTTTACCTTGTCATTCTTGAAATATTATTACCAACGCTAGAACATACTATTTATTTTTCATCAAAATAATTATTAGTGTCACGTTAGCTAATATTAGGTATATTGTTAATACTAACAATTATTTTAGAATTATAAGTACTATTATCCGTAGTGGGTTGTTAAGTAATCTCATATAATAGTAGCCATTGTTAATATTCCTAAAATTAATAACCAATTCATTTAATTGATTTTATTCATTTATTATTCCCTTTTTTAATACCATTAATGACCACACAAAACGAAGTTCAAATTCCATAATCAAAACCTGGGATCTAAGCCTAGAACAAAACCCTAGGATGAAACCCTAAATCTAAGTTATCCGAACCCTAGGTTATGATCCTAACCATAGGGAACATATAAGACTTGTATCTGACCATACAATTTTTACAATTCATAGTAGGATTTGATTCTAAGGGCTCACGTGCTTCCTAGCAACGTTAGTGGCAATCCGATCTATAAGGTGATGATTTCTTCCTCTTGAGCTTTTCTTTTTTTCATTAGCTTAAGTATAGTTTTATTTAAATTAATAATTGATATCTTTATCTTATAATCACATGTGGAATTGTTGGAATCAAATTGCTAGGTTTCATTTTTAATATTTATCCAACATATTATTTCATGCTTAAGGATTATTTGTGGATTGCTTATGGAACTTAAACTAGTATATCAGTGGGAAACCCTCACCTATAAATGTACACCCATACTTGGGATGTAACCCGACTGGTTGTGATTGTAATGGACCTTCGGCTTAGTGGTTATTGAAAGTTGGTTTAAATTGACCATTGATGTGGGCCTACCATTCAGGGTTGTTGTGTCCAATAATTTTCAAAGATGGTCTTTTATCGCATGATTTTGATACTCACCCTATGTGGCCTATTTTGATAATTGCCTTATGTGGCTTGTTTTGATATCGCCCTATATGGCTTTGTTCTCGTATTTTCCCTATATGGGTTCGATGTTTTATATTGTACAACCATGCAATGGTAAGCCCCACATACTATGATATGATTGGCCACTAGTCGACAGGTTTCCATTAAATATCCTAAGATGGTAGTCTCATGAGCCGGGGATGGTGGTATGGGACCTATGCCTGAGCTATCGGCCTACATTGGTGACAAGCCCCTGTAATGACTCTGAGCTTATTTAAATTAGCTGATTATAACTGGACTAATAATGATTTAGCTAATCATACATACATGGCACAGACCAACATCTATTGCTATCATACGTGATGTACGTATTTGTCCGACTGGATGATTGCATGGGTGACGAGCCCACTGTCTGCACTAATGAGCATCCCTGGGGGCGATGATTGCATTCACACATCCATGCATCTAGTAAGACCTGCATCATGTATTGTTTTGTATGCTTTATTTTATAACTATGCTTACCTAATGTGGCGGTGTGTAATCTTGAGGGGAATTCACATCGGGTTGGCCACTCATTCATCAAATATACAATTGTATAGGTAGTACAGGTGGCTTAAGCAATATGCAGGTTCAGACTGATCAGGAGCCGTTATGATGGTCAAGGATGCGTGGTTGTACTGTCAAGGAAGTTGCGCGATCTTGCGGCCCATATTTATATGCTCTCTGTCATTTTCCATGTATCAAATCATGTAAATCCTACGCTTGTTAATTTCTGAGACAATGGTTTGTATAAGTCATTATGGGCAACCTCTTGTATACTTCAAATATAAATGTAAAATTTTCTTATATTGATTTGTCTATCCTACACTCATTCCTTACTCTGAATGCTATCAAAAATTATATATGGGATTTGGCTCTTTATAAGTTAACACTTGGGTTTTTGGGAAACGGGTCGCATACTCGGGTCCTGAAAAGTTAGGGCGTTATAGGTGAATAGTAAGAATTTTAAGGGTGATAGGGGTCTTGGTACAGTTACCTCTCTAGGAGAGCAACAACTTTTCTTTGGGCACATTTTTTGAAGGATGTGGTAATCCAATTACTGTTGCCCATGACTTTGCTTTGAGCTTTGGCCAATTGGCTCTTTTGGCTTAAAAAGGCTTGGGATAAGGTTTAGGCTTGGCTAATGGCTTAAATAGTGGCTTGGAAATAGATTGTGCATGGCTTGGGCTTATGAATGACTCATAAGGATCATCCATGGCTCATCAGGTTGCTAACTTGGTTGTGTTTCTACTTATGCCCATTTTTGGCAAAGGTTATGCATACCCAACTGCCAAAGAGAGTGGATATCCCACCCCTCTGGCCAGAAAAGATTGTGGTTAGGGTCTATTGCCTGTCGTAATATCACTGTCAGTTTACTTGCTCGAAAAGAGATAACTCGTACATATCTTGAGGGTTTAAGAAAAGCATGGTGATTGTCCCTGTGCTTTCTAGAAAATAGTGCCCCGACGCTTCACTACTTTATGAGGATCACCCTAATGTTTGGATCCGTGATGACCTTTGCCTTGTAATTACCTTAAGAGTACTTGTTTTTTTTTTTTTTTTAATAATCATCAAAGTGGTTAGCTACCCCACACTTTCTTCGGCCTTACGAGGAAGTCACTATGCCAACTTGAACTTGATTAAACTCTGCAAGCATCTCAGGCTAGGTATGTGTGGGTGACCTTTTCTCCTTGTAGTCTTCTGATTTGATACATTGGTTACAACTGATATTTTTCACTCTTTTAAAATGATTACTCTGACTAAGGTTGGATTAAGTTTTCTATCACTTACACGACACTTCATCATGGCACGACCGAAGGAATACTCTGAAATGAGAATACTCGTTCCACCTTGGTCTGCTTCTGTAACAACCAGAGGAATGTCCAAAGCAGATGAAGTATAAACCTATTGGACCGGAAAATATTTCACGTGGAAGAGGTGAATAGTTGGCACTAAATGATATGACTGTGTCTTCTTCCGGTGGATGATCATACTCTCCATAATCCAAAGGTTTCTCTTCTTCTACAGGAGTTTCTGTTACCACTACTTGAGGAATGATTGTATCTTGTGGTATCTCTTCATCAGCTACAATAGTTGTGACAATGGTGTTATCTTCTTCGCCAATATCCAATTCTCCCTCTTCTTCGCCAATATCCAATTCTCCCTCTTCTTTTAAATCACCCGAAGAAGAGCCATCTTCAGTAGAAGAGCTACTATCAAAAGAGGATCCCTCGTCCTCATCTTCCGACGATGATGACCCTAACTCCGGTTCTTCCACCATCTTTTGCTTACCTTTCCTTGATGACCTGCTTTATCAGTTTGGATAGGCTCTTCCATAATAACATTAATAGGAGAAAAATCTCCTCGATATTGCTGTGTCAGGGAGATTTGAATTGTGTTTGGGATTGAGTTACCGGAGATGAAAAGCTTTCACAGGCAAATTGCAACGCAGGCGATATGGTTAGAGACACCTCTTGGGGCTCAGCATGCTCTGTAGCTTCCGGTGTGGGAGAATGAATGGTAGTGATTGGTGTCTGAGAGATTTCTATAGGGTCCATCATATTCACTCTGACAGTTTGTCATCTGTGGGTTCTTAAATGATCTAAAGGGAATCCATGAGCTATTAAACCCTCAAGAGTGTTGACTGGTTTGATTTGACGAATGGGCTCTTCTAAAGAAATCTTCACACAGATCTGACCGGGGGCAGGAGCGTGATCTTGCTCAACAGTATATCTATTTCCTTACATTGGATTCTGTCTCTATAATCTCAGAGGACGCACCCATATTGGAGAATCAATCAGTAAACAATGGTGAACAAGATGAAACTGATGCACCCACCATCTCATCCAAGAACAAGAAGTATGAACAAAATGTTCGTAGTCGAGAATGACAAATCGAGAATTGATGCGTGCGGCTAATAATTGCTTCTAAACTAATGCCCAGTTGTAGGGAACCACACTGTAACTTCTTATGATGAGCATGACCGTTTCACAATATTCTGGCACCGTTTGATTGTAACCAAACTGACAAGTGAATCTACTGGGATAATACGATTCTCACCAAAATTCGCTACCCTCTCTCAGAGGAAGGCTGCCAAATCTAATCGAAATGAAGAATTGTAAGACCCGTATCCTAGTTCGTACTATTCCGTCGACTCCTGCGATTCTTCCCGTTGAATTCTGGCAACCTACGACCTATAATCAATGTTTGCGCACGACCTTAAGTCGTATCCTGCAGATTTGGGTCGGCTTAATCCGAGACTTGTACCATTACGACCGCACCGTCACCACGGCTTCAACGCCACGTCTTGCACACCGATCCGATACCCTGGCCAGGAGATGTGGGCCAGCGTTTATTTCAAAAAAATGCCGCACGTTTGCAATCCCAAGAGAATCTCTACAACATGTCCCATCAATCAATCAATCAATCACTCAGTCAATCAATTAATTAATCAATGCTTTCTTTCTCCCAAGTCAAGCAACTACCAAGTCAAATCTCTCTCATCCTCTCTCTTACACACCCATACATGTCAAGTACACCACTCACCTCGCCCATCACTCACCTCACATCCATCACTCCTTACAACCCTCTCTCTCTCATTTCTCAACACATTCCAAGCTAAGGAAAAAAAAGGGGACGTCCAAGCTCTCCCATGTGAGAGAAAAGTGCATGTGTATGACCCACTTCCCACCCCAAAAACCATCATCCTAGCCATTCAAACCTCATCACCCTCCATCAAAGTGAAGCACAAGGAGATCAGTATTCCATCAGACCAAGAAGATCGAATGGTGGGTGCTTTAAAGGCTAGATTTTTCATGTTATGATGATGGGCCAAGTGAGGCCTACCGATTGATGGTATGGATCTCACTTTGGACCTTAGATGTGGCTGATGGCCCACCTTGATTCTCATGATCATTCCATGATGGGGCCATTCTCCATGGACCCCATCATGATGTTTATTTTCCTTGCATGAAAGAGGTCATCTAGACCGTCCATTTTGGGTGGAGAAGGAATCTCCATCGTAGATCTTTGATTTGGTGGCCCCACATGTATTGTGATCCACTTGATGTATGAATTGAATGCAAGGGAGGGCTCATAGTGGCGGAGCCCTCCATCACACGTGTCCCTTTCTCTCTCTCTCCCCCTCCCTTTTTCATTTATTTATTTTTTTGTGGTATGATGATGTGGCTGTGTGACCCACCTGGATGAACCCCATCTTGATGTATGTATTACCTATGCCACCCAACCATTTTTTTGGTGTGGCCCACGTCTATAAGTGGGGCCCACCTTAAATTGTATGTGTTATGGACGCTGGACGTGAACTGGAAAAAAAGAAAAGAAATATTAGCTTGATTCACAAGCCTTGGAGAGGGCTGTCCATGTAAGCCCCACCTTGATGTATGGGACTAATCCACACCGTCCATTCCATTTCCCAAATCATTTTAGGCGTTGAGCCGAAAAATGAAGCCAATCAGATTATCTGGCGGGCTATAGCTTAGAAAACTGTGATTTTTACCGTTGAAAAATCACCCGATGTTTCTATACGCCAAAACACCTCGAAGATTGGGCTTATTTGGCTTTTCACAAGCCATGGGAGCCAGTGGATGGGGTGGATCCACCTGATGTGGGCCCCACCTACGAAAAACCATTAAATTTTTTTTTTTCAAAAAAAAATAAACATGTAGTAGCGCCTGCTGCTGCAGCGTCAGCAGTGCAGGACGCTTCTGCTTGTTGCTGCATGGTGGGCGTGAGAGGCTTGGGCCATGGGCCCCACTGTAGGCCTCACCGTGATGTGTGTTGAAAATCCACGCCACGCATTTGGTGGGCCCCTTAGGGCAGTGGTCCTCCTCCAAAAATCAGCTGTATAGATGGCTCAGGTGGCCCACATCATAGGAAACAGTGGTGATTGAACGACTGCCATTGAACCCTTTTAGGTATTACAGAAGCTTTGGGTCAATATGAAATTTGTTTTTCCCCTGCCTCCGGGTCCGTGCGACCTTATCAACAGGTTGGATGGAAAAGAAACGCTATGGTGGGCCCGACGTGGGACCCACAATGATGTATGTGTTTTATTCCCACCATCCACGGACGGTGGAACCCACCATGGGGTATGTGTTTTATACATGCCGTCCACCCATTCTACAGGGATAGTGGGTCCCACTGCTGTTGACATCAGCAGGGTCTATGGGACCCACCATGATGTATGTGTTACATCCAAGCCGTCCAACCATTTGAAAGATCATTTTAAAGCTTGAGTTCAAAAATGAGACAAATCCTGTATCAAGTGGACCACAAAGCAAAAGCAGTAGGGATTGAGTGTCTGCCATTGAAACCTTGTTCTCACATAGGTTTTGGATCATTAGGAAAATTGTTTTTCCTCTAAATTCAGGTCTATGTGACCTTATGATCAGATTGGGTAGAAAATAAATGTTACGGTGGGCCTCAAAAGTTTTAAATGGTAGAAATCATTCTCACCACTGTTATTTGGAGTGCAGTCCAGTTAGTCTTTTGATATGATTCATTTATATATATATGTATATATTATATACATATTGATGTACTTGTGGCCATCCATTGAGGCCACCTTGGTATATATATGAGGCCCATGTGATTAGGCCCATCTTGATGTATTTGTGGCCCGTTGTCGAGGCCCACTTTGATATATATGAGGCCCAAGTTATAAGGCCCGTTTGATGTTTTGGAGGCCCATGGGTCAAGGCCCAATGGGATGTACATAAAGCCCATTGAATGTGATTGCACCTTGGTTTATGTGTTGACCTTTATGGCGGGTTATGCCTTGGGAGTAATGATGGTTTGACATCCACATTATAAGTACAATGTTGGTTAAATGTCCACATTGTAACTCTCCTTAGGGCCCATTGATAGGTCTATACTTGTTGATAATTCATCACTTTATAACATGCTTAGTATAACTCCATGATTCATGCCCATACGCATCATATGTATGCTTGATATGAGGAATGTTTGATCATAGCATAAGCCGTTAGGCTGAGACATTTATGGGACTCATAAGACGGAGTGCCCCACATGATCATGTTGTACGCGCAGGATTGCTGCATGATTGACGGTGTGACTCATGTATTTCACATTGTGTGTCGTGATCACTGCACGCCCTAGCAACATCATGGCCGTGGCCTCCACAGGCACATCGTGGTGGTCGTATCGGATACCGAAAATATTGGCTCTAGCATTGTGGGCACTTAGGATGTCCTCGAGTGAAAATTTTAGAATCTTTTTGGTACCAGGAGATGCTCCAATGTCTAGACCGAGTGGATACACAAGCGCCCGAGTGCCGAATACCAGTAGGCCGCGTCTCCCACTGTGTCGTGGTCGGTTGGAAGGGGGTGTGGCCTTATCCGTCCGAGTGAGGGGGCTATAAGCTAGGCTGAGTTTGACCAGCTTACAAATGAGTCCACTATCGATGAGTCGAGTAGGTATTGGCAGACTACTGGTCAGGCGGATAGTGTGGTCTCTTCCACCTGCTTGGCTGTGCAGCTAGGGAGGAGGCAGTCAGTGTGAAGTGTATTAGACCCCGATGATATCCAGAGAGGAACTGTACTGATATGTGTACTTGATGAGGACTGGCATACTTGCTTTGCATCTCACATATGACATTTAGCTACATAGGCCTCGCATTGCATGGCCTTGGTATGGCCGATAGCATTCATGCCTTGCATCATATAGCTTTGGTACAACTGATAGTATTCATGGACTTACCGCATATTTCCGCATTACTCTGATATTGTACACTTGGCGCTTGCCTTACGCACACACTTACACCACCCTCTAAGCTTTTGTAAGATTATGCACGACCGTTGCGTGCAGGTGGCATTGGATAGCAGCAGCGCTAAGGCAGGAGCGCACATTAGATTATTTTAGAGTTTTTGATCACCCTGTATTTCCCTTTCCGCATTGTACTTAAAGTTTTGATATAGTGGATATGTGGTGATGTTGTTTTGTGACTTGGTTATGCTTGTGGTTATGCTCCATTACAAAAAAAAAACTCATACTGAAAATCCTCCTTGTAGGATCCCAGGATCGGAATCTGACATGTGAGTGGCAAGGTTAGAGAATGGGGCACTACGGAGGCTGTCGGTGCTGGATTCGGCGATCAGAAATTTTGTGAGCCCGTTTTTCGAGTTCGGGGCGTGACAAGAATGCTCATTTACTAGGTGTGAGAAAGTCATTATCTACAGTATCATAATCATTGGCATACTGAGAAAATGAGAATTAATAGAAGTTGATTGCATCTGTCATCTCAACTTTGTCAATGACCCATCCGTAAGTCGTCCTAATCATCAACCGTTTCTGATAATGCCATAAAGGAAGGTGAGCAGGGTTGATGTAGGCTTTCTCTGGATCGTCACATGTCCATGGAAAATACACGTCGAGCCAACTCAAAAAGCAATGCCATGATGTATATGCAGAACTTGCTCCTACTGATGGGCTCTTACAATGGGTCGCTATATCGCCAAAAGCCCTATAGAGTGAGCAAAGGACTGGAGGTGCCGAAGAGTATTTTCACCCTTCTGTCATCCCTCCCGCGATTACAAAAATGGTAGGTCTGATCACATCTACCCATTTCGAACTTGGAAGTACTATTATACTGAGCCAATATGCAAGAAAAGCTGTAAGTTCGCCTTGAGAAATATATTCCGGAAGGCCCTTGATCTTCTGACGTAGCTTTTCCATATCTTTGGATTGACTATTTCTGAAGCTACGATAAAAGATAAATAAAGTTAATAGTGGTGAAACTCGGATATATTCAAGAAAAATGTAAAATGAGTTAGGCAATATACCGTAATCCCCTAGAAAAATGTGCGACCCACTGAAGATGAGGGATTTTCTTGATATCTGGAAATTTGGCCATCTCTTTAAACAGCTTAACGGTTGTGCTCAATACTATTGCTTGTCTTTAAGAAGGAGAAAAGTGTGTGAACTCTTCATTGGTCGGCATATACTCATCATAAAATCGACCAGTCACTGGGAGTCCAGCCATCCTATACAGATCCCATAAAGTGATGCTGACTTCACCTAATGGTAAATGAAAGGAGTTGGTAGTTGGACACTAGTAGTTCAGGAAATAGTTATAGATCATCGGATCTTTGCAAAAATTTCAGAGGTAACTTCAATAGCACCGTAAAGGCCAATTTCTGCCAATGTAGTAGCATGCTTCTTCAAAATGGCATTAACCTAATCAGTATAATAGGTGCGTGAAGCCAAAAAGTCACGAGTGCGAAACTCCTCATTCCCCCAAAAAGGACTTCTATCTCGGAAACACTGCTCTATTGTTTCGTAAAAATGCATAGGGTATAAAGTATGATGGTCATAACAAGGGATGAGAAATCGCATGGAGTGCACATCGCTAATTCTCCGCTTTAATCATTTCTCTAACAAGAGGCCTTCTAAGATTTGTGGTTCTTTCATCGTCCAATTAACCATGTACATTAATCGATTTTGAGGGTTTGATAAGTAGGTTTGAAAAGGTGAGCTTAAGAAGTCCTTGGGGGGGGGGGGGGGGTTGAATAGAACTATGTCAAATAAAAATTAAATTGCTGAAATATTAAATAAATCAGAAATCTCAATTGCACTAGTATTAAAATTTTCATTCAAACTAATTTGTAGGACAACCTACACCCAAACCAAGTTTAGGTAGGACAACCTTATTTCACGAACGTTTGTAAGAATCAAGATCTCAAACCAAGCAAGAGAAAATAAATTTATCTATTACAAATATTCTCCACAAATGTAAAAAGTAAACATTCACCACAACACTAAGAGTTATAGTGGTTTAGTGTGTATAACAACCATTCTCAAACAGCCACACCTACTCCACTCCCAATAATCACTATTCACATGATACTGGCTTTCACTATAAATAAGGTTTTCACAGGGTCACTTTAAAACCTGATACAATTGTGATTTTAAAGAGTTATCACAAACAAAAAAACCCTCTCTGAGAATTTTCTGGCTATCTCAGAAAAACCAACAAATAAGATTTTCTGCCTATCTCAATAAAACCAAACTATAAAAGCAAAGAATACTTATCTTATCCTTTGAAGATGTATCAGTTGATGTAGCCATAGAACTGCTTCTGTTGTAGTAGATTATTCAATGTTCAGTCATATAGACAAGAGTTCAAGGTTCTAGATTGATTTTAATTAAATTTAAACCAAAGGCTACTTGTTTGAATTCCTTAAGATCTCAAATAAGAGTATTTACTCTCTTTATAAAATAAGATTCAGAAAATAGGATATCAAGGAATTAAAACAAAAGCTATTTAAAAATATTATAAATACTGTGTAATAGTTTGATAATAATGGGGGTTTCTCTCTCACTTGTGGAAGGATTTAATAGACTTGAATTGGTAATTTCGAATTGAGAGAAGGCCTCTGTTTATAGGTAAAGAAGTTGTTCCTTCTACTCATCTAAGAATCGGATTCTGTTCTAACAAATCTTCAAATTTGAGCGCGATAAGATAAAATAGATGTTCGAATGGTCGAGGCTCTGCTCAACTGGTCAAGGGCCCTATTTGACTGGTCAAGCAAGGGCTTCGACTGGTTGAGGGTGGCTAAAATCTGAACTGATTCAGTTGTTGGACTTCAAGTCGAGCAACCCTCGACTGGTCGTAGGCCCATCTTCGACTGGTCGAGTAGTCTGCTCGACTGGTCGAAGAAGTAACGGAAAAATTCATTTTTCTTGAGTTTAAACTAGGACTGGTTGAAAAATGCTTAAACTAGTCAAACCACAGCTTAGACTAGTCGAGCCTTAGCTTTGACTAGTCGACCTTTAGCCTAAACATAAGCATAAAAACTCATTCAAGTTGTGTTTTGAAAATACCTAAGCCTAAGGTCTTTCTAGGGTTTGTTATATCTGATATGACTGAACTTTGAAGTAGCTTGAACTTCATGGAACTTGTTCTTCTACTTGAATATTCAATAGAGCTTGAAGTTGAAGATGGAGCTTGATCTTCTATTAGAACTTTAGTAGAACTTGAACTCAATAATCTTGAACTTAGTTGAGTTTAAACTTTCTCTCTTGATCTTGAACTTCAGTAGAGTCTTGAACTTTTCATCTTGATCCTCTACTTGACTTGAACTTTAGTAGAGTCTTGAACTTTCCATTTTGATCCACATTAGAAAGCTTACATCATAAGCTGTTTTGTCTAAACGAAATTTGACAAACAAAGGTGTGCTTTATACAATATAGCACTTACAAGGTTCACTCTGAAGGATAGACATGTGACGGTGGATATTCAGTGGAATGACAATCATCTCAACTTTGAACGGACTGTTAAACTTGATTACATCTTCCTGGACTTTTACGCTATCCCAGGAGTCTTGAAGCTTTTGTCTCTTATGTTCCCTGATTTTCTCTTGAAATTCTGGATTCTTCGTCTTAGAGTATTTCTTCTTTCAAAGAGATGGAGGTGGAGTATTGTAACACCCTGTGTTTTTAAGACCGGAGTATATGACTCGTTTCCTAAAAACCTGAGTGTTAACCTATAGAGAGCCAAATTCCATATATTTTTTTCTTTATCTTTCAAATTTAACAGTTTAGCGTAGAATGGACAAGCAAACATAAGGGAAAAATTACATTTACATTTAGAATATACAAGAGGCTGCCCATAATGACTTATACAAACCAATGTCTCGATGTTACAAGTACAAGATTTTCATAATTTAATACATGAGAAATATTAAAATGCATTTAAACATAAGCCGCAAGATCGCATAACTTCTCGTGGTAGATACAGCCACGCATCCTTGTCAATCATAACGGCTCCTCATTAGTCTGAACCTGAATATCATCTAAGCCACTTGTGCTACCTGTAGGTTACATATTTGATGGATGAGTGGCCAACTCAGTGTGAATTCCTCTCAAGATTACACACCGCCGCCTTAGACAAGTATGACATGAAAGCAACAAGGCAAACAAAACATAACAAAATGCAGTCTTATTATATGCATAGATGCGTGAATGCATCATCAACCTAGGGATGCTCATCCAGTCAGTAGTTAGACTCATCACCCATGCAAAGGCTGACTATTAGCAAAGCACATCACATGTGTACATCATGTACTGCATAATGATCACTCATCGAACATCACGTACGTAAATCGATAGTTGGTGGTCTTGCAGTTAGCGAAACGATACCCTAATAACTCGGAGGCACGTGCTACAACATCCAGAAATATCCACCCTTTATCGTCAATATGTCATGTATGCATGATTAGCCAAGTCGTTATTAGTCCAATTACAAGCAGCCAGTTTAATAAAGCTCAAGGTCACTACGGGGGGCTCGCCACTTAACGTACGCCGACAGCTTGGGCATAGGTCCCATATTACTATCCCCGGCTCATGAGGCTACCACCTTAGGGTGTTGATAGAACCCATCAACATGTGGCTAATCAATTCTCAATATGTGAGAAACTACCATCGTATGCTGAGTGAGAATGATATATCGAAGATACTAAATACAATGATCAAAATGGTTCGGTATGTATTATTCAAATATGAATAAGCAATGACGATAAAACATTGAATGGTTCATCCCATAGTCAAGTAGGTGAAATCACCCCATAGATGGTAAGTCCCCTGAATTAAATTGCCACTAACATAACCTCCATGTTGAGGGTCTATTCTTAGCATAACTAATCCCGTTACACCCTAAGTACGGACTCTCTTTCATAGATAGAGGTTTCCCTCATAGACTAGAGAGATTTCGATTCATATGTGTCTTGCAAACAGTACAACTATATATCCAAATAGCATAGAGATTAAGTATCGAACTAGGATACCATTCTAATAAAGTACAACTCAAGTACAAATGTAAATACAATTCACGAACTATTAAATGAATCAAGTTTTACCATATGCATTTGATATTCATGATCAATTCTCAAACATATATCCCAGTAAGCTAATCATATAATTAATCAAGCTCTAAGGCATCATTCATAATCAATTTAAAAGTTATCCTTGATCTAATTTAGAGATGGAAAGCTTAAGGGGAAGAAATCATCACCTGATGAATTGAATCACCTTCTACTGTCGCTAAGTGCTTGTGCCCTTAGAATCGAATCCTACCTTGAATTGTGAAGTTGTATATGAGATCAATGTTCTACAAAGTATCTATGACAAAGATTAATATAATCTAAGGCTTGGATTACTTTTTTTTTTTTTACGGTTTTGATGTAGAATTAGGTTTTCGTCCTAGAATTTTGTTAAATGCTTAGATTCTAGGATTTGAATCCTAAATTATCATTATTATTATTATTATTATTATTATTGTACAATGGATCAAATAATATTCGTAATAAGAGTATTAATCCATCAATATTAATAATGATGGTTCACAAGTGGGTACTTAAATATACTAATAATGCCTAATGTTCTTATAATAACTAATAATCTATTAATTAATAGAGGTACTAGAGATAGAATATTTACTAAAAATAATGTGATGATGACTAATAATAATATTCATATTAACAATAATTATACTAACCTCATGATGCAAGTGATAATATTTTCTATTGGTAATAATAATAACTATTAATAATGAGTCTTTTCATGATAATACTTAATGATAGTAAATAAAATATAAGTGTCTAATAATCGTAGTTCTGTTTATAATATATAATGCTAATATGAAGAATCAGTCAATGGTTAATCCTACTTAATACACTGTTTATGGTTAAAGTCCTAACCCAGGGTTTGGATTACCTAAGTCTAGGGTTTCATCCTTGGGTTTAGTTCTAGGCTTAGATTTAGGATTTTAGTGCTAATTGATGTACATTTGACCATAACGCTAATAATGTTAATAATTTCATGGTGATCATTAACATTAAGGAAATAATAAATATTAGTCGATGTGACCTTAATAATCATTGTGATTAAAATAAGTAGTATGCTCTACTATCCATGATAATATTTAAAGATGAAGAATAAAAAACTTATATTTAATAATTGTAATTTGCCTGTAATAGGTAATATTAGTATAGGTAATTTACTAATGGTTAATCATGCTTAATGTTAATAATCCCATTAATGATAATAATGGTAACATTGATAACTATAATTGAAATAATTTCAATCTGGAAGGGGAAGGTGGACTCACCTTGGTCGACTCAGTAGTTCAACTCGGCTTCAATCTGAACCGACAACCTGCTTTGCAACTCAACCCGACTTGACTCACTCAACTGAGTTGACCCAACTCCATGCAACTCGACTGAGTCAACTCGGTAGAGATGGTAGTTGAGTCGACTCGGCATCACACTTTCTCCTCCTCTTCTTCCTTCCTTTCTCTACTTCTCTTTTTTCTTTCTTTCTTGCTAGAATGTCTAGCAATGAGCCTGAATAGACCAAACTCAACTTGACTCGGCTGGACTCGGTTTCAGCCGAGTCAACTCAGCAGCCACTAACCCAAACTCCCTCTCTTTCTCACTTGGTTTTCTTCCTCTCTTTCTCTCTCCTTCTTCGGATTATCTCTTCTTCTTCTTCTTCTTCTTCTTCTTCTTCTTTTTTCTTTCTTCAATGCTAGAATCCAACAACCCCTAACTTGAACTAGGTTCGAGCCCAACTTGACTCAGCAATGAGTCAAGGTTACTACTCGAACCCACTGTCTTTGTCTTCCCCTTCTCTTCTCTCTTGTTGCAATGACCAGCAGGGTCAGTGACCAAACTTAGATTGAGCTCGGTCCAAGTTCAGCTGGTGCAGAAATGGCGGGCAGCACTCCATCCTCTCTTTTCATTCTTCTCTCATTCCTCCTTCTCGTCCTTCTCCTTCTCTCTTCTCTCTATTTCTCTTTACCTAGCTGGCCCAAAAAGGATGTCAGGCTCGGCCTACAACTCGGACGGGTTGAGTCAGTGCGACCCAACAGCGAGCGCCCTCCCCTTCTTCTCTTCTTTCTTCCTCCTGCTTCCTCTTTCTTTCTATCTTTCTTTCTTCTTCCTTTTCTCATCTTGACACATCAACGAAGTTTGGACTTGCCGAAACTCGGCCCACAACTTAGGTGAACTCGCTCAGCAACTGGGTATAGTTCATGGCAGCAGTGGGGAAGAAGATCACCATTAATGGCATCTTCGAAACCACATCTTCTTCCAATAATATCTCTCTTAGCTACAATCCGAATGGACCCTAGGGAGCTCATGAATGGGTTTTTTCAAAGCTTAGAGAAGTGTTGGCTAGTGGGTTCAAAGGAAGGAAGAAAACGACTGGGTTTTGGATCTTTTTACTTTCCCTTTTGCAAAGCTCTAATGACAAACGACTGTGATTGCTTAAGAATGGAGGGCTGAGATGGTGCAGGAGCCAGTGCACGTGGATTACTGAGCTAGCTGTGAGAACAGTTTCCATTTTCGAAAACTTGTGTTTGTAGGACCTGTTTGCAGTAAGGATTGTGTGCATGCACACGAACTACTAGGTGTGGAATCAGCTAGGCTTTGGTTAGATGGAACGTCTGCACTAGATGGACGATTCAGATCATTCTAACGAGGCCAGATGGTGGGCCATCACACAAACACCTTCTAAGTAACATAAAAACCAAGAGAGAGAGAGAGAGAGAGAGAGAGAGAGAGAGAGAGAGAGAGAGAGAGAGAGAGAGAAATCTCTCTTTGTTTGCAAATTTTCAGGTCAAGAGGGCTTTGACCGGTTTTGTTGTCCGGTGCAATGCCGATGCACACCATTTGGTACACACGCATGACTAAAATGGGCCCCACGGTGATGCTTGTAGGAAATCCACTCCTACCATCAAATTTTTAACAGACCAAGTAAGCCCATTTGACCCTAGATGAGGTGGAGCCAAAGCTTGGTGGGCCATACTTTTAACTATAAGTCTCTAATTGAGGATTTCTGTTGATTTGGTGATCAAATTGTTCTGAATTTGAACATTAATGGTTAAAAGGGTCTTAATGGTTGCTTGTATGTCTTTCAAAATGGGTTATTAAGCGGATACTAATATTAATGTTAATTTGATTATTATTACTTTATTATAAACTATATATTGTTATTATTATTATTATTATTTTCTCTTTCACACATGCATGCAATTTTAATTCATGTCATGGGTTCCACTCTGTAGGTTAGGACTTTCCATCTCATGACTTTATATTATTAAATATTTAATTATTGTTATTATTACCTATACATTGTCATTCATTTACCCCCCTTTTTTTTATACTACTCATCCATATTTTCAATATACGGGACCTACACTTCATGCTACTTACCTTAAGTTTAGGATTTCTGAGCGTAAAAGTGGGCCACTCCAATTAATCATCTACTTCCCTATCCTCGACATCCTGATGGTTTAAGTAACTCAACGGTTGGATCACTCGATTTAAGGGTGGAGATTCCTACCAAACGTGCTAAGGGTTCTAGCGTTTGTTTATATGAAGATCCATGGTTGAATTGGTGGTCTAATGGTCTAAGTGAGATGATCAGGTGATAGGCCCCCAAGCTGGACCCTGATGAATGGTGGATCTGGTGATATGCGACTCAAACTAATACCTAAGGTACATTTTCAAGAGAATGTGACTATCCCTCTTAAGAATCAACATAAATTGAAATACAATGGTAACACTCGAGTACTGAAAAGTACGGGTGTTACAAGTATCTTCTCTAGGAGGAGAACGTATGTGGTTAGTGCGTATGTTCGTAGTTGATTTCGGCCACATCTCCCAGTCAATCTCTCTACCTTGTCTTGGAGTCCTATCTATATCTCTGACTATGATAGTATCACGGATTGAAGTAGACAAAGTGCTTATGCAGTCTGAAAGTCAAAAGTCGGGAGGATTGCTTCCTTAAAGAAAGCAGGACAATTTCTGGTCACCTTTATCCTCTTTTTGGGGCGATCTTTCTATGTAGGGGATGTGGGTGAAGGCTCGGGCGTATGTGATGAAGAAGGTGGAATGGGAGTTTGGGATGAGAAGGAAAGGGTGTGGCTTTGTCTACAAGGCAATTAGTTTTTTTTTTAGTTTTGTCCATGATAATCTTCGAGGAAAATTTGGCAAAGTCTTAGTACTTAGTAAATTTGTGCAAATGGAGATAAGTTGTGAGTTGGAGACAAGTTGTACGCTGGAGATGAGTCGCACATGAGATGTGTTACATGGAAGGAAAGATTGAAGTTTGAAGTAATTCTGAAATGACTAATGGTTGGCATTTATAGGCAAAGCCGGACCCAGGATCCGATTAGCTGTTGCACAAGACCCGATTAGTCATTGCGCGGGTCTGCACAATATGTTAACAAATAAGAAGAAAAGGTTGATTATATATTTTTTCTAATGATCGAACAAATAAAGGATTAAGGGAGCATTTGTTGGAGTATAACAAATACTAAGTAAAGAACTATGAAAGAAAGAAGAAAAGAATAAAAGGAAAAAGAACAGGTGATCTGGCAAAGAAAGACATGTTGCGCGTGTGATTGCTTGCCCCCAAGTGCAGAGGTTCGTAAGCAATATCCCGTGAATACAGGGTCGATCCCACAGGGAGATGAATTGCGAGAAGGAGAAAATCAAATGCAAAATAAACTAAGTAATAAAAACTAAACTAATGATTTGATTTTGGGAGTTTCGAATTGATGTAATTCAACTGAATTAAAACAACACCCAAGCTTCAAAGTTCCACACATAGGTTAATGTTCCAAAATCATGATGACTTGAATAACACAACTAGGATCCGAGCACTATGGTCGGCCTAATCGGAAAATAAAAAATTTAAACATTTTAAATAAATGATATAAAAGATTAGAAAATTATTGATTTGTACTATTGATATATATTCTCAAGCGCTAGTGATTTTAAGAATTCAATATCCATGAGATAATGAATATAAAAGAAATGTACCAGGTTTAGAACCTCTCCTATCTAGGAAATCTAATTGATCCAGAGTAAGCCTATCCATTAATGTGGATCTCAGATGATGGAAACATATGTATCTCACATGAGGATAAAAAATTAAACCTAAACAACTGATAACATGTATTCACCATTCTTCTCATCATTAAAACAATCAATTATCATAACTATGAAAATATTAAACCAATGTGCTTTCCTTCTAGCTTAGGTTAGAGCGAACTTAGAAAAACATAATTAAATTACAAAATAGAAAAGAAACAAGAAAGAAATAAATGCAAATAGAAAAGATCTAAAAGAAAAAAACAATTTATAAAACTTTAATAAAATTGAAAAATCTCTAAAAACATTAAATCTTGCTTTTGAATGCTTTGAATGATGCTTAAGAATGTCTTGGGAAGGCCTATTTATAAGTGAAAAACTCCAACTTTTGCACCTAGTTGGAAAACTCTAGAAACCGCCTCAAATTTACACAGTTTGCTAAAATAAGCTTCACTCTGCATAGTTTTCCAAAATAACCCAGAGTTTCAGAATATATTTTTTAAGGATGATTTCCGAATTCATTTTCTTCACTTCAAATCTTTGATTCTCTTCATTTCTCAATTGGTTTTGCTTAGAGCTTTGGCATGTGAATTCTTCAATCTTGGTCTCCTAAGATCCATCCCTTGCCCTAGTGATTCTTGAGCATCAAATCCATGCTTTTAGCACCCTTTTCAATCTAAGCTCTTAAATTCACCTAGCAACACAAACATGAGTAAAATAGAACATTAAGCTAATTCATGTTCATAAAACCAAGATATAAATGGGGGAAATTATGCAATATTTGAGTCTCAACACACCCTCTTAACCAGCATTTTATTAGTCCCGAGCAAAATAAGCGAAGAAAAATAAAAATAAGAATAAAAAATAATTCTAGAAACAAAATTAAAACGAAAATAAAAATTCTAAGTATACCACTTTCGCAGGTAATTTCGATTTCATTTAGCATATGCAACAAGGCTTCAAACCCCTTAGTTTCTCCTAGTGGATGAGTTATAGTCTCGTGACGGTTTTCAGAAATGTTACCCAGAAACATTGAAAACATGAAAAATAGTTGAACACTTAGAAATTTATACAACTATGCCTCCATTCATCTTATGAATCCTAAAACAAAATAAAACTTATCCTAAGTCTGAAGTTAGTTAGAATATCAATTTTCTAATCCATTACATCCTTGAGTTCAGAGACCTAATCAAAATTTAGAGTAGTTATGATCCAATATACTTAGGTGCTCGGTGACACTAGTCTAACTTTGAGAAATATGCATGTTCCCTATCCTAACTCCTTTCAATCATCCCAAGAATATGAAATCTCTAGTTATCTCATTTTCTTCATATCATTTCTTCTTTTATCATCATATCCTCATTATTATAGACCACCCTTAGATGAAGATTCCCACCGGGTTTGCTTTATAACCTAAGGTATCATACTTGTAATGGTAACAGTAATAGATACTTAGGTATCTTTACTCCGGATTACTGACACGAGTGTTATGGTCTTTGCATTCATGCTCTATAATAATTTTTTCTTTTTCCATCACTTTTTTCTTCAATATTCTCTCTTTTATGTAGATATTAATGGTACTAGTTCATTCAACCTTGTTTGAATCAAAATTTGTTATTCTAGTTCACATATCATATTCCTCACCTAGTTAGATAGGGTGTACTGTGAATTCAGTACATCAAATTACAACTCACTTTAAACTAGTGATTAGATAATCAAACTCAAGTCTATAATTTTCAGTTATCAGAATTCTGACTACTATCAACCTAGAGTAAGTATTAACTTTGCCTTTGAAATTCGCATAATATCATGTTCACATTCTTTTATATAAACATATTATTTTGAAAATGTCAAAAAAATTTCCCCAGAAACCTAAAAAGTAAAAAAATAAACTTAAACCTAAAAAATAAACTAAAACTTTTTTAAAAAACTCACATGGATGACTATCCACAGCCCGCAACCTAAATTCTACATTGTCCCCAATGTAATGATAATGTAATGAAGAGAACAATAAAAATAAAAGAAAGGGTGGATAATACTTACCATGAAGAACTCATTTACTAGGTGACACTAAAAAAATTGAATATGATACAAATCCTACATAAATGCTTCGTCAGACTGGGAGCATCAATCTGAATATTCTGCCTCATGAAGAGGGACGAACTCCTCTCCCAAATGAAAGTTTTCAACGTAAGGCTTTAATCTTTGACCATTAACCTTATACACATTGCCATTACGTGGATTCTCAATTTCAACAGCCCCATGAGTATATACATTCTTCACAATGAAGCAACCTGCCCATCTTGATCTTAATTTTTCCGGAAAGAACTGGAGACAAGAATTGTACAATAGGATCTTTTGCTGAGGTACAAATTTTTTCCTCAAAATGTTTGTCATGGAAAGCTTTGGTCCTTTGTTTGTAAATTTTAGAACTTTCATTGGAGTCTCTCTTCAGCTCCTCTAATTCATTGAACTCTAATTTCCTTTGCCCACTTAGTCCATATCAAAGTTTAATTTTTTTTTATTGCCCTGTCACGCCCTAAACTCGAAAACCGGGCTCACAGAATTTTCGATCGCCGAATCCGGTGCCGACAACCTCCGTACTACCCCATTCTCGACTCTCAGCGCCCATACGCCAGATTTCGATCCTGGGATCCTACAAGGAGAATTTTTCAACGTACATTTATCTCGTTAGAAGCATAACCACAAGTTTACCTAAATCACAAAGGCAACATCATCATCACATATCCACTACTATAAACAGTTGAATACAGTGCTGAAAGGAAATACATGAATATAATAAAATCTTTACAAAGCTCGGCCTCTACTCTCCTGCCTCAATGTTACTACAACCTAACGACACCTGCACGCAACGGTTGTGCATAAGCTTACAAGAAGCTTAGAGGGTGGTGTATGTGTGTGCAATACATGTGCCAGGCATATAAATATCAGAGTAAGCGGAAATACTGGCAAGTCTATAAATACCATCAACCTTATTTAGGCTATGCGATGAGAAGACATAATAAGGAAATTTCATATACTGAGAAAGCAAAGAAAATCGACCACGCAATGTGTAGACATAGTAAACCAAATGTCATATCTAGGCCACATAGTGCAGAATCATAGTAAACCCAACCCAATGTCATAAGCTAAGGGTGCAATGGAATATGCAAATGGAAAAGAAATGATAAAGCTGAAGTGTGTAATCGGGATGATAGCACGTAGTATCGCAAGCTGTGGGGTTCATCATAAGGGACTTCTATCTAAACCAGTCCTATACCTACATTTGGATAACTAGACGCAACGTGGTAAACTCCTAATCTCAGGTTTGTCACATACCCAACCGAAATCATGGCCATTGCGAGGATATACGTAATGATCTAGTTACGCATCATGTCACCCCCAAACTCGGAAACCGGGCTCACAAAATTCCAGATCACTGAATCCGGTGCCGACGGCCTCCTTAATACCCCATTCTTCCCTCCCATCGTGCATGCGCTAGATTCCGATCCTGGGATCCTACAAGGAGGATTTTCCAACGTACATTTTTCTCGTAAGAAGCATAACCACAAGTATAACCAAATTACAAGAGCAACATCATCACCACATATCCACTAATATAATCATTCGAGTACAACGCTAAAACGGAAATACAATATAAGGATATCAAAGAAAACTCTAAAACTCCACCGCATGCTCCTGCCTCAGATCGGCTGCATCCTAATATCACATACACGCATCTATCGTGCATAAGCTTATAGAAAGCTTAAAGGGTGGTGAAAGTGTGTGCGCAAGATAAGTGTCAAGCACACAAATATAACGCCATAAATCATACAATATCGGAATAAGAATGAAATACTGACAAGATCATGAGTCATACAATATCAGAGTAAGCGAAAATATACTGGTAAGTCCATGAGTCATACAATATCAGAATATGTAATGTAGATCGGCTATACAAACGTGGAATCATAGAGAGTCAAATATTAGATGTCGAGGATGCAATGCAATATACAAATCCTGCCAATTTTGTCTAGGCCATATAAGTGCATAAACATAGCAACCCAAAGTGCCATATGCCTGCAGATGCAATATGTGATGTAAATGAAATGACCAAGCTGGAGTGTGAGGTCAGGATGACAGTACGTAGTATCACAGGCTACGGGGTCCACCACAAGGGACTTCTATCCAAACCAGTCTCATACCTAAATTAGGATAGTTAGACTTAATGTGGTAAACTCCTAATCTTAGGTTAGTTGCGTGCCCAACCGAAATCCTTGCCATGCGAAGGTACACGTAACAAATAGTTGCACACCACCAGCCCGAGTGGATAGTGAATAAATGAATGAATGAGTATGCAATTCCTGCTCAATAAGTCCATATATCAGTATGGTTCCTCTCTAGGATCATCACCGGGGTCTAGTACACTCCACACTGACTACCGCCTCCCTAGCCACATAGCCCGGTGAGTGGAAGAGACTACACTATCCGCCTGACCAGGAGTCTACCAATACCTACTCGGCTAGTCGATAGCGGACCCATTTGTGAGCTGGTTAAACTCAGCCGCGCTTACAGCCCTCTCACTTGGGTGGATAAGGCCACACCCCCTCCTAATCGACCATGACATAGTGGGAGACGTGGCCTACTGGTATTCGGCACTCGGGCGCTCATGTTCCACTCGGTCTAGACGTTGGGGCATCTCCTAACCTCGGAGGTTTAGGGACTTTCACCCATGGACATCCAAAGTGCCTAGATGCTCGAACCAAACATTTTTGGTGTCCCATCTGGCTATCCACGACATGCTTGTGGAGGCCACGGCCCTGATGTTGCTAGGGCGTACAACGATCATGTCACACATATGCGAGATGCATGAGTCACGCCGTCCAGTCATGCAGCAATCCTGCGCGTACCGTGCACTCATGTGGGTAACTCCTATCAGTGAGTCCCATAAATAATTTGCCTAATGGCATATGCCATGATCAGTCACTACTTATATCAAGCATATATATCATGCGTATGGCATGAGTCATGGAATTATACTAAGCATGTTATATAGTGATGAACTATCCTCACAACGAAGATGGGGCTAAACGGCATACACACAAGTATAGTCCTATCAATGGGCCCTAAGGAGAGTTATAATGCGGACATTTAGCCAACATTATTCTTATAATGTGGACGTCAAACCATCGTTGCTCCCAAGGCATCGCCCGCTATAAACATCATTACGTAAACCATGGTGGAATCACACATTGCAATGGACCCTATGTACATACCATTGGGCCTCGACCCATGGGCCTCAAATACATCAAATGAGCCACATCACATGAGCCTTATATGTTTTAAGGTGGGCCTCAACAATGGGCTTCATACATCACATCAAGGTGGGCCTCAACAACGAGCCTCATACATCACATCAAGGTGTGCCTCAACAACGGGCCTCATATATCACATCGGGCCTAATCAAATGGGCCGAATCAATGAGCCGAATTAAATGGGCCAAGTTGAATGGGCCGACCACAATTCATCATTTGTAGACATCAATATAATGTATTATGCAAAAACATGAGCTATATCAAGAGATCATCTGGACCATACCATATTTAACCGTGTTGATAATGATTTCCATGGTTAAATTCTAGTGAGCCCCATCATAGGGTTTATTTCCCATCCAGCCTATTCATGAGGTTACAAAGGCCTAGATTTAGAGGAAAAATAAATATCATATAGGTCCAAACTTTGAAGCCCAAGGGTTTAATGGTGGACTTCAAACCCACTGTTTACTATAATGTGGTCCACCTGATCCTAGATTTGTCTTCTTTTTAGTCTCAAGCTGTAAGACGAACTTGCCAAAGGGTTGGACGGTTTGGATGCAACACATGCATCTTGGTGGGTCCCATCGTCCAGTGGTGTGGACGGTGTGGATAGGACACATACATCATTGGTGGGTCCCACCGTCCAGTGGTTTGTACGGTGTGGATAGAACACATACATCATTGGGTCTTATGTGGGGCCCACCATAATGTTTATTTTCCATCCACCAGTTGATAGGGTCACATAGACTCGGATGAAAAGTAAAAATAAATTTCATATAGATCCAAAACTTTTGTGACAACCCAAAAGGATTTCAATGGCAGACGCTTAATCCCACTATTTCCTGCCGTGTGGGCCACTTGAGTTCCATATATGGCTGATTTTTTGGGTGGCCAACTGCCCTAAGGGGGCCCAACAAATGCATGGCATGGATGTTCCGCACACATCACGGTGGGGCCTGCGGCTGAGATCCATGGTCTCAGCCCGTCCTTGTCAGCACTGCAGCAGGACGCTGCTACTGGACGTCCTCAGCAGCGCTTGCTACATGTAAATTTTTTATTTTTTTTGTTTTACTTTAGTTTTTCCTAGGTGAGGTCCGCATCAATAAAATCCAACCCAACCATTGGTCGCTATGGCCCAAGACAGACCCATCAAGCCCAATATTCGACATGTTTTGGTGTACAGAAACATCAGAGTGGATTTTAATAGTAAAAACACTGTTTTTTATGCTATGGCCCGCCCGAAAGTCAAATTAGCTTCATTTTTTAGCTCAACGCCTAAAATGAGCTGAGGAATGGGATGGACGGCGTGGATTAAATCCATACATCAAGGTGGGGCTTGTATGAGTGGCCCACCTAAAAGTTTGGAATCAAACTGATATATATATTTTATTATTATTTTTTTCTCTGTTGCTGTTAGTACACCCACTGCCTGTTCACGCCTATAAAACACGTCTAGTGTCCCTGGACGCTGGATGGATGGCGTGTATATACCATTCATCAAGGTGGTCCCACGTGTGGGGACCATGGCTGGTGGGTCCCATGTGGACATGGCCCACTTGATTTGGATCAATCTTATACTTGTGTTTTCCATCACCAAAGGGTAGGGCCCATATGGCTTGGACGGCCATGGGGTCCATTTGATGGACGGTTTGGACATCACGTACACTCATTAAGTGGGCCACAAAATAAAGGAAAGAGAGAGAGAGAGAGAGAGAGAGAGAGAGAGACGTGATGATGGAGGGACTCCGGCACTATGGGCCCTCCCTTACATGATTTACAACATATATCAAGTGGGTCCCATTTTATATGGGCCCACCGATCAAAATCAATGGTGGAGATCCTTTCCCCACCGAAATGCAAGGTCTAGATGACCCTATTTATGCAAGGAAAATAAACATCATGATGGGGTCCATGGAGAATGGCCCATCATGCAATGATCATGAAAATTAAAGTGGGCCATCGGCCACATCTAGGGTCCAAAGTGAGATTCATACCATTAATCGGTAGGCCTCACTTGGCCCATTATAAAAACATGAAATATAAGCCTATAGAAGCACCCACTGTTCGATCTTCTTGATCCGATGGAACGCCGAGCTCCTTGTGTTCACTTTGATGGAAGGTGATGAGAGATGAAGGGCTATGATGAAGGATTTTAGGGTGGGAAGTGGGCCACACACAACCTCTTTTCTCTCTTTTAGAAGTACTTGGACATGCACTATTTTTGGCACCTTTGTTGCTTGGAAAATGTGAAGAGAAAGAGAGAGAGAAGGGATGGTTGTAAGAGAGGTAATGGATATGAGGTGATAGTTGTACTTGACATGTATATGTGAGTAAGAGAGAGGGTGAGAGAGAGTTGACTTTGGGGATTGCTCTTATACTTGACATCAGGTGATTGATTGATTGATTGATGAGACATATTGTAGATATTCTCTTGGGATTACAAACGCACGGTGTTTTCCTCGAACTGAACACAGGCCCACATCTCCTGGCCAGGGTATCGGATCGATGTGCGAGACGCGGCATTGGAACCGCGACGACGGTGTAGTCGCAAGGGTACAAGTCTTAGGTCGAGCTAACTCTGAAATACGGGACATGACTCAGGGTTGCATGCAAATGTAGTTTACGTGTCGTAGGTCGTCAAAATTTTATCGAGAGGACCGCGGAAGCCTATGGAACAGTATGGACTAGGATATGGGCCTTACACATCATCAGCTCGAGTGGATAGTGAATGAATGAATGAATGTCAAATGGTCTGTACGAATCTCATACTCAGTACATCCACATGTCAGTATGACTCATCTCTGGGATATGATCACTGGGGTCTAGTACACTCCACAATGGTTGCTACCTCCCTAACCGCACAACTAGCGAGTGGAAAAGACCTCACTATCTACCTAGCCAGTAGTCTGCCAATACCTACCTGGCTCGTTGATAATGGACCCATTTATGAGTTGGTCACACTCATCCTAGCTTACAACCCCCTCACTCGGGCGGATAAGGCCACACCCCCTTCCAACTGACTACGACACAGTGGGAGACGCTGCCTACTAGTATTCGGCACCCAGACGCTCATGTATCCACTCGGTCTAGACGTTGGAGTCTCCTCCGGTACTAGAGGATTCTAGGACTCTCACCCAAGGACATCCTATGTGCCCACAGTGCTAGAACCAAATATTTTTGGTGTCCCATTTGGCCATCCACGATGAACTTGCGGAGGCCACAGCCCTGGTATAGCTAGTGCGCTAAGTGATCAAGTCACACAAATGCGAGATGCATGAGTCATACCATCTAGTCATGCATCAAACCTGCGCGTACTGCATGATCATGTGGGGCAACTCCATCTTTTAAGGAGTCCCCTAAATAATCAGCCCAATGGCAATGTTATGATCAACTATTCCTCACAACAAGCATACAAATGATGCGTATGGACATGTATCATGATGTAATACTAAGCATGATCTCAATGTGTCCTACTAGACTAAGTATACTAGCATGATTATCAAATATAATAGGTAATGACTGGTCTTAATCAGTATGTCACTTATGAGAGTAGGGGCTGAATGATACGCCCTACTAGACATGTAGAAGTCTATATGGAATGGTCCACGATAAACTATCCTAACCTATTCAAGGTACTAACATATCATATATCCTAAGGTGAGGTCCACAGAGGATGATGGATCTAACACATACATCGAGATAGGCTCTACACAGTGGATATACTAAATCTGGTCCCGCATATTCTTCCATCTATGGCAAGGGAGGTGATGATGATGTACTAATGTTAAAGATAGGCCTCACACTTGTCCTAAGAAGGTAAATGGACAATGGGGATGATACATACATAACACGAGGTCCTAACAATCGATTACAAGGTAAGATACATCTCACGGGGTGAGTTAAGCAGGTATACAACAAGTGGGCTTCCTTCCTCCCTTTATCATGAACAACTGGGCTTTCCTATGAGGGCCCAATACGAATACAAGGTGGGCCTTGGTAGGATCCACACATCTGGGACTATGTAACGCTACAAACGGTCCTGCTCATCATCTAAGTGGATCCTCGGGTTTGGGTTATTAAGCTTGGACAAACACATGCATCTAGGTGGGCCACTTTCCTTATGAAAGGCTCGGTACGAACACAAGATGGGCTCCAAGGCTTGGGTGGTCCTACAGGGTATGGTGGAAAGCATCAATATCGAATAGAACCCAACGGTTTGGAATAGCCCAACAAGGGAAGGATGGGTATCACTAGCATCAATGGGGCCCAATAAAGGAAGATGGGTTGAAAATTGGGTATCACAGTAGGCCCTATAAGGTATAGTTTTCAACAGTGGATGTTTAACCACCATTATTCATATGATGCGGTCCACTAGGGATTTGGACCTGACTCTCAATGGGGTCCACGACCCTATGAGATCTAGAAGAATGGATGAACAATGTATAAATAACACATACATTATGGTGGGACTCTACTCAAGGTTGGGGTAAAAGAGAGGATGGGGAGATGGGCTTCATGGTGGGCCCTAGGATGGTTCCCAACGGTGAACATTTAACCATCGTTGCTCCTAAGGTGTGGCCCATTTGGAAATTGGAATCATAACGGGGCCTTCGACCCTCTAAATATCTAGGAGATGGATAGACGGCACTGGCCCATCACTCATACAAGGTGGGCCTACATAAGTCAGCAGGGTTTATGGCCTAAAATGGGTAGACGGCGTATGTATAACACATACATCATGGTGGGTCTCATACAATCACAACGAGACTCATATAATCACAACGGGCATTATACAATCATAATGGGCCGCATCTCATAGGCCTAATACACATCACAATGGGCCACATCACATTGGCCTAATATATATCACAATGGGCCTCACTCATGCGCCACATATACATCACAATGGGCTGCATCTCATGAGCCTCTTACATCGCAATGGGCCGCTTTACATGGGCCTGATATACATCAAGTGAGCCTCATCACATAGGCCACATATACCTCACATCAGGTGTCATGCCCTAAACTCGGAAATTGGGCTTACAGAATTCTCGATCGCCGAATCCGGCGCCGATAGCCTCCGTAGTGTCCCATTCTTGGCTCCCGGCACCCATATGCCAGATTCTGATCCTGGGATCCTACAAGGAAGATTTTCATTATGATTTTTTTTTGTAATGGAGTATAACCACAAGCATAATCAAGTCACAAGACGACATCACCACATATCCACTATATCAGAAATTTTTTGTATAATGTGGAAGGGAAAATACAAATATAGATATCAGAACTCCAAAAGCTCAGCTACACGCTCCTGCCTTAGTGCTGCTGTAATCCAATGTCACCTGCATGTAACAGTCATGCATAAGCTTACGAAAAGATTAGAGGGTGGTGTAAGTGTGTGTGCAAGGCAAGTGCCAAGTATGCAATATTAGAGTAATGCTTTAATGTGCTGTTAAGTCCATGAATACTATCAACCATACCAAGGCTATGTGATTCAAGGCATGAATGTTATCGGCCATACCAAGGCCATGCGATGCGAGGCATGAATGCTATCGACCATACCAAGGCCATGCGATGTGAGGCCTACGTAGCCAAATGTCATATGCGAGATGCAACGCAAGCATGCTGGTCCTCATCTAAATCCACATAACAATACAACTCATCTTTGGAATATCACTGGGGTCTAGTATACTTCACACTGACTATCTCCTCCCTAGCAGCACAACCCAGCGAGTGGAAGAGACCACACTATCTGCCTGACCAGTAGTCTGCCAATACGTACCTGGCTTGTCGATAGTGGACCCATTTGTGAGCTGGTTAAACTTAGCCTAGCTTACAGCCCCCTCACTCGGGCGGATAAGGTCACACCCCCTTCTAACCGACCACGACACAGTGGGAGACGCGACCTACTAGTATTCAGCACTCGTGCGCTCATGTATCCACTCGGTCTAGATGTTAGAGCATCTCTTGATACTAAAAAGGTTCTGGGATTTTCACCCAAAGACATCCTATGTGTCCACAGTACTATAGCTAATATTTTCAGTATCCAATCCAACCATCCACGATGTGCTTATGGAGGCCATGACCCTGATGTCGCTAGGGCATACAGTGACAATATCACACAAATGTGAAATGTATGAGTCATACCATCCAATCATGCGTCAGTCCTGCGCATACCACTGGATCATGTGGGCACTCCGTCTCATAAGGAGTCCCGTAAATGTCTCAGCACATTGGCATATGCTATGATCAAACACTTATCATATCAAGCATACATATGATGAATATGGGCATGAACTATGAAGTTATACTAAGCATGTTATATGGTGATGAAATATCTTCATAATGAAGATGTGCCTAGACGGCCTACATACAACAAGTATGGGCCTAACAATGGGCACTAGGGAGAGTTACAATGTGGACATTCAACCATCATTGCTCTTACAATGTGGTCATCAAACCATCATTACTCCCAAGGCATGGCCCGCCATAATCATCATTACATACATCATGGTTGGATCACACATCGTAATGGACCTCATATACATCACATTCGGCCCCACATAAAGACCTCACATACGTCTCATCGGGCCTCACTCATGGTCCTTATATACATCATATTGGGCCTCAACCCACGGGCCTTAAATACATCACAATGGGCCACATATACATCAAGTGGGCCACATCACATGGGCCCACCAACGGGCCTCATATACATCCAGTGGGCCGCATCACATGGGCTACACTAATGAGCCTCATATAAATCAAGTGGGCCGCATCAATGGGCTCACTAATGGGCCTCATATACATCAAGTGGACCACACCAATGGGCCTCATATACATCAAGTTGGCTGCATCAACGGCCGCACCAATGGGCCTCATATATATCAAGTGGGCCGCATCAACGGGCCACACCAATGGGCCTCATATACATCAAGTGGGCTGCATCAACAGGCTACACCATCTACACCATTCATCTATTTTAGAGATCATATTAGATCATTACCCAAAAGAATGGATCACATCGGAGGATTATTTGGACCATACCATAAATAATAGTGGTGATAATGATTTTCACCATTTAAAAATTTCAGGGCCCATCATCACGTTTATTTTCCATCCATTCTATTCATGAGGTCACAAAGACCTGGTTGAGAGGAAAAACAAATATCATTTTGATACAAAACTGCTATGGTCCTAAGAGGATTTCATTAGTAGGCGTTCATCTCTCCACCGTTTTCTGCAGTGTGGTCCCCCTGATAGATCTGCCTCATTTATTATTATTATTTATCTCAGGCCTAAGTCAAGCTTGCCAATTGGATGGACAGTTTGGATGTAACACATACATTAGCGGTGTAGCCTACCATCCAACCATCTGGATGGTTGGGATTTAACATATACATCATAGTCCATCCAACAGACTTGCTGGTAGCAGCTATGTAGCTACTGGCGGGGTCACTGACCCATCGTCCAGATGATGGATGGTGGGATATAACGCATTCATCATGGTAGGGTCCACACGCATGGCCCACCATCAAAATGGATGGATGGTCTAGATCACGGCTGTGATCAGACCGTCTTGCTGACATCAATACATCAGCTTCATAGCTGGTGTATGTACCTCTAGCCAATCCGTTTCCAATCAAGGTGGGTCCCACCATCATATATCATATATAATATATTATATTATTATAATATTTATATTATTTTATTACATATATATATTTAAAATAGCAAGATCCAGTAACCATCGTCTAGTGTGGACAGTACATCACGGTGGGCCCCACATCCTGAGGTGAACGGTGTGGATTCACACGTCCATCATGGTGGCCATGTACGACCTGGATAAAATACATGGATCAGGTGGGTCAGCTTTGGGATAAAGCTAATATTTGTGTTTTCCCCTTGGTCTGGGCCAGTCCAAACGGACGGCAAGGTAGCCCCGGACATGGCAGTGAGGTGGGCCCCACTTGGACAACGGTGTGGTCCACTAAGTGTATGGCATGGATAAAATACTTACATCATGGTGGTGGGCCATTAACAGGAAAAAGAGAGAGAGAGAGAGAGAGAGAGAGAGAGAGAGAGAGAGAGAGAGAGAGAGTGATGGAGGGACCCCGACACTATGGGCCCTCCCTTCCATGCTTTACAACATACATCAAGTGGGTCCCATTATATGTGGGCCTACTAATCAAAATCAACGGTGGAGAACCCATCTCCACCAAAATGCGAGGTCTAGATGGCCTTTCCAAACTAGGAAAATAAACATCATGATAGGGTCCATGGAGAATGGCCCCATCATGGAATGATCATGTGAATCATGGTGGGCCATTAGCCACACCTAGGGTCCAAAGTGAGATCCATACCATCAATCGGTAGGCCCCACTTGGCCCATCATTAAAACATAGATCTAAACCTATAAAAAAACACCCACTGTTGGATCTTCTTGGTCTGAAGGAATGCCAAACTCCTTGGCTCTCTCTTTGATGGAAGATAATGGAGGTTGGAGGGTTGAGAAGGGAGATGAGAGGGGTAGGAGGTGGGCCACACTTGGCTCTCTTGGAGCTTAGAATTGCTTAGACAGCCAACCTCTTTGGTTGCTTGGAAAAGTGAGTAGAGAAAGAGAGAGAGAGAGAGAGAGAGAGAGAGGGTTGTTGTAAGAGAGAAGTGATGGGTGTGAGTGATGGATGGAGTAATGTAAAAGTTGACTTTAGAGTAGCTTGTGTAAGAGGGGTATGGGTTGTGTAAGAGAGGTGACATGTGAGGTATGGGTGTGATAGGTTGAGTGATGGGTTGAGTACTTGATTGATTTGATTGATTGATGTGATGGGTTGTAGAGATTTTCTCAAAATTCGCAACGCGTGGCGTTTCTTCAAAAAATACACGGGCCCACAACTCCTGGCTTGGGTATCGCATCGGTGTAGAAGATGAGGCATTGGAACCGCGGTGACAGTGTGGTCACGATGGTATAAGTTTTGAGTCAAGCTGACTCAGAATCACAGGATGTGACTTAGGGTTATGCATAAATACCGATTACAGGTCGTGGGTTGCCAGAATTTGACAGGAAGGATTGCGGGAGTCTATGGAATGGTATGGACTAGGATACGGGTCTTACATTGGGCCTCACACATGGGCCATAAATACATCATATTAGGTCTCACCAAATGGGCCAATTCACATCGGGCCTCATCAAATGGGCCCTAAATGCATCATATTGGGCCTTGCCAAATAAGCCACAAATACATCACCTGGGCCTCATATACATTATATTGGGGTGGGCCCTGCACATTCCAAATGGGCCCTAAATGCATCATATTGGGCCTTGCCAAATAAGCCACAAATACATCACCTGGGCCTCATCAAATGGGCCTCATATACATTATATTGGGGTGGGCCCTGCACATTCCAAATGGGCTAACTGGATGAACGACATGGATGTATAGCACATACATTAATGTGGACTCCACCATAACGTTTATCTTCCATCAAATCTGTTCATAAGGTCACAAGGACCTAAATCAAGAGGAAAAACAAATATCATATTGATCTAGAACTTCTGTAATCCCTAAAGGATTTCAATAGTAGGTGTTCAACTCTCCACTATTTTCTGCAGTGTGGTCCACCTGATGGTCCACCTTGAGACGAGCTTGCCAATTAGATGGATGGTTTAGATATAATACATGCATCATGATCAGGCCCACACTTGGTGACATCACTACAGTAGCTATGTAGCTGATGTGACCCAACAGATGGACGGTTGGACGAAACACATCCATCATGCGGTGGTCCACCGTCCAGCCATCTGGATAGTTGGAATAGAACACATACATCACGGTATGGTCCACGAAACTTGTAGCGCCAATGTAGCAGCTACTGCTGCTGGTGGGATGCGAATATGGATGGTCTGGATGACAACACATATGTCACGGGACCCACGGAGCTCGCAAACGTCAGTACAATAGCTATTTACTGCAGCTGCTGGCCCACCACCCATCAGACAGATGGTGTGGATTGCCAATAGATGGATGGCATTGATGAAACACATACACCATGTTCTGTCCCACCTCCAGCCATCTGGACGGTGTGGATGGACAGTGTACATAAAACACATACCAGATTAGACCCACAGGCTCGTGCTGACGTTGCACAACAGCTATATAGCTGGGTGCGCTGGCCCACCATCCATCAGACGGACGGTCTGGATGCGAAACAGATGGATGGTGTGGGGGTATAAAACATACATCATGGAGTGGGTCCCACCATCCAGGGATTGGATGGTGTCGATACACCACATACATCACGAGTGGGCCCCACAGCTGGATGGTGTGGGTGCTACACACACAATCACGTGGGCCCCCCCACCATTTGGACGGTGTGGATAAAATACAAAAATCATGGTGGGTTCTCACGTGGTGTGGCCCACCCACTATATACATGCTGTATATATATATAAGTTTCAAGTTGAACCGACTCAGATCTACGGTATGCGACTTAGGGTCACGCGTAAATACTGATTACAGGTCGCGGGTTGCCAGAATTCGACAGGGAGGATCGCGGGAGTCTACAATGGTTCGGACTAGGATACGGGCCTTACATGGCCAGTATGCGCTATGTTCCAATTCCACAGGTAAGGGGCTATAATGACCCGAAAAAATTTCGTGTAAAGACCCGAGTACTACATCAAATTCCTTAGAAGTTATATGTGGGTTAATTAGCGTTAAACTCGATTGCTTGTGAAATTAGCACCAATCATTTTAAATTTGATCTGCAGGACCCAAAACCTGTAGAATCGTTAACGTTATCTTACCCTGAAATCTAGGATTTAACACTAAATCTAGTTGCTCTCGGGAGTACTTGGAAACTTTGTATTGGACCTAAACCGCGCGTCGAAAGTCTGATAGCGATGATCTTAGACAATTATGATCACCTTGTTGGGCTGACAATCACCTCAAAAATCAAGTCCAGATGATGTCCTGAGATAATTTGCTTCAGTTCGGAGTAAAGAGTGTGAGAAAGGTGAGAAATTAAATATGAATTTATGAAATCTGAGTCGTGTCGCTTGCGCGTCGATTTTAAGCATTCTGACCGTTGGATTCTGACCCAAATTTACCCTTGGATCAGGGAAGATGGTCCACACATGTCAAAGTGCTTGTGGACCTGATCGAGTTTCGGTGACCGTTGAATTGAAACTGGTCTGCCATGGTTGATTTGTAAATTTGATCGGTACAAAAACTCAGCCTGACCTAGAACCATGGTCAGTGAGCTTAAGTCCGACCGCACGTGGAAAAGGGACCACCAGAAGTGCTCCGTTGGACCGATATAGACCTGAATTGGTTATAACCTAAGTATACCTTGGCCCTGGGGCTATTTTCATCAATATTAGGCCTATATAAAGACCTTAAAACCCTCACTCTCATCTCCATACGAATTTTCTAACCCTAGCTAAGAGAGAGAGAGGAAAAGAGAGAGAAAGTGAGAGAGAAGTTGGTGAATCATCTTGAGTTTCTTTCCTGTTACTCTATGTACCTAAACCATCACATCTGAATCGTTATTCTGGTGATTCTGAGTTCATTCTTGGGTAAGTCAATCAAACCCTAACCTGTTTTGGAGCTTAGAATAGTCTAAGTGTTGATGTAGCTCATTTTATTCATGCCTTAGGTTATCTAGTCGCCGTTGACGAAGACTTATCGTCTGAATCAGATCTGTTGCGCACTTTCTGGTGTAAGGTGTAGACTATATTCGTATAGGTTATGGTTTTCAAGGCTTTCAATGTCGGTTAATGTTTATTATTGTTGTGGGTGCAATTTCACATGCTAAATGCGATGTTTATATTGCGTTCCTGATATATATGAGTTATATTGAGATTTGTGTATTCCTTGTATATGTAGAAAGTATTGTATACATATGAAATACGAACATGTGTTTGCCATGATTAATTGTCATGTATTTGTGTTAGTTGTATGTGTATCAACTCCTTGGCGAAAGGAATTGTCCAAATTTGTGTTATCACCAACATACGTCATGTATGTTGGAATATGTAGTCTAAGTGTTTGTAGAAATGTCTGAATGATCAAGTGTGTAATATATTATCCTATTTTTGGGAGTTGAAAAGAGATTCTCAACTATCTTATTGGTGTGTATGATTTCCTACATGCAATTTACATTCTTTGTTGTTTAAATTCAAGCACTACTTATGGGTAAATCCATGTTAAGTTGATATTCATCAAATGCTCACATACTGTATGATTAGAATTGTTGTTCCTTTACTGTTCTGAATTGTTAGTATGAATATCTGTTATAATTGAAGGTGTTTGGAACTATGAAATAGTCCAAGAAATCGGTAACGAGCTTGAATTTGTCGCTGAGCTTGTTTTTGCCACGTAGGACGTTCTTGACGAACCCGAGTCGTATTAGGGTTGTCGGCAGTGGTTTGGCCAAACGGAGTGTTTGCGCACTCTATGTCGTTCAACTCAACGTGCGCTCGTGCTAGTCGAGCTCATCAAGTAACCCGATTGTTTCGTTGGATGTACACCATGTATGGACGCTATTGTTTGAATATAGGGTACCAAACTTACCAATGCAATCCCGTTATCCATTGTACCTTGATCCGCTAAGACTCATGAGTTGGGCATGGTGGTATGGGACACTATGAGCCTCCCCGTAGTGACCAGTGAGCATACCAGACTCGTGAGCCGATTATGGTGGTATGTGACACTATATTCGCGCTGTCAGCCTACATTGATTAGTGACGAGCCCTTTGTAGTGACCTCGAGCATACCTTGATACTACATTGAGGCGACAAGCCTTATGGTAGTAACTAAGGTATAATAGGCATGCATTGATTGGTGACGAGCCCTTTGCAACGACCTAGAACCATATGATTGTATGAGATTGTCTAGGACTGACGACCCTAGAATGGATCACCGTTTGAGAATTGATATGAGGAAGGTACCTTAGCTTCCCAATCCTATTGTATGAAAAGGACTAATAACAACTTGGTAATCATGTTCATGTACCGCATTGCATGTGCTTCGGCATCGTGGGCACTGCGGGAGGTTGTCATGCATACCGTAAGATGAAAACGCTGAGGGAGTGCAGGCGAGAGCATGCATCATTTCTACATACATCCTTGCATTGATAAGAGTAATTAGGACGTGTTTGATTGTATTGCCTTATCATTACTGCTTGATTGAATTGATAATATGTTAACTTTTATTGTATAGTTCCACTGAGTTGATCATTCACTCCCACATTCTGGGACGGTGTTTTAACACCAACCAGACTCTGTCTTAGATGCAGATGATGATGCGACCCCCGAGGCAGAACAGGAGTATGAGGATGATGAGGTGGCATTCTCCTCTATGCAGTTCTCAGGCGGGTTCATGTGAGCCGTGTCCTGATCTACGGGGATTTAGGGTTGATGTTGTAATGGGTGATTTCATTTTGATACTTATATTTTGAAAACAAACACTTGTAATTATGACCTGGCAGAGCATACATATCTCAGGGACTTATATAAATATACATATATGTTTCTTCAGTCTTCCGCTTGCAGATTTCACCTATCCCTTAATTATGTTTACAGTTTGTCTTAATCTACTCCATGTTTTATGCACTCATACAGACAACATACATCCATCATTGCATATGTTGCATAAGTGATGTTTTGAAACTCGGGAGCTGAGTTATGCTCGACCCCCGAATTTCAGGGTGTTACAAGTTGGTATCAGAGGATGATTTAGATTAAACCGGACCTGGGTTATGGTCACACAACGCACGCTGTCGCCACCTTAGTGTAGGAGGGTGCGAGATAAATCTAGCATTAGTGTATGCTTTCTAGTTGTACCTATCGGTGAAAGTTTACTGAAAACGATCGCCGAGATCGAGTCCGTGCACACTCTTGATCACACACAGTGACCCCAAATCTCTTCTAGACCGTCCATTGACGGGTTTAGATTATGTATCATCCCTCTCCAGCCATTAGAAACCTAGTAAAAGTGAATATGTATCAGATTCTATTCAAAGTGACCCGATAAGAGTCGAAACGGACTAAGGGCCCAATCGGGGCATTTATAGGGGGACCCACATCATTTTTGTGCTTAGGAGGCAGGAGGACCTCACCCAAATGGGGAGTCATCGCTGAAATGTCTAGAGACCGACGATGACCTCGCCGGTTCGGCGAGCCCTCGTCGCCCAGCGGGCCAGGCCGGGCGGGCCGGCTAGGGCCGACGCTTGTAGGGACTAGTGTGGCCCACTCCTCCATGGTTGCACATTTTTAACTCTCCTAAAACCCTCCTTCCTTCACAAAGCTACCCTCCAAGCTTCCCTTTTCTTGAAGTTTCTCTCAAAACCCCACAAAAATCCCTCCCCAAACCCCTTCTTCTTCCATTTTCATGCATCCCCATTCTACCCATCTCAAAACCCACCTCCATTGCTATTTTCCCTCTCTTTTCTTTCCATTTGAGCACTCAAATCTTTCCTTTGAGTCTCAAATTCGTGGAAGCCTCACCATTCTTCCCATTTCCCTCTTTTCTCTCATTTTCCATGGCCCTATTCGAGCTTGTTACAGCCATATTTTCCATTTCCACCATTCTCTCTTTCATGGGGAAGAAAAGAGCTCCCGTTGATGAAGCTGGGCCTAGCCACCCAACCCGTGCACGGAGGCCGAGAGGTGCCGCCATGAGCACGGTAGCCACTCGAGAGTATCAGACAAAGCGCGATCTCGATCCTCAGTCTCTCGTTGGAAGAACCTTGTTGGCGGAGCTATCTCATGGAGTTTATGAGGGCCATAGGGTCCTTTTTGAAGCTCATGTAGATCCGTGGCTATTTGGAGAATATCTCTTACTGGAGCACCTGGAAGGGGCCGGTTGGTGTCCACTATTCGAGGGCGAATACCACGCCAATGTGGGTACTGTCTGAGCTTTCTATGCCCACATTCGAGAACCTTCGCTGGAGCCATTGCAGTTCAAGATCCCTTGCGGAAGAGATCGGGAGGCTACAATCAACGTCGCTTTGATATCCCAACTTTTAAACGTGCCGCTTAGCAAGGTTCATGCAAGTGAGAAGAATCTTAGTAGTGCGCGCGAAAGGGATTGCCGCACGTGGTTCCTTTGTGGTCGTCTGGTTGAATGGCAGCCTAACAGAAGCCTTTTAGCGACCAACATGACGGACGACTTTCGCTTGCTTCACCACATCTGCACATTCAATTTTATCTAAGGTGGAGCAACCACAGTGAGTGTACGCGCCTAATGGTAGATTTCTTAAATCAGGTGGGGTAAGGAGAGAAGCTGTGTGTGCCAACGTACATCTTGCGTCAGATTGTCCTTATCACTCGTTCAAATAGGAGGATCGAATCGCTCCCATTTGGCCGACTCATCTGTAAGCTTGCACATGAGTTTGGCTGCAGGCTCGGGGCAAAAAAGTTGGTACTTATCCGTTACATTAATGAGATGATCTTAATCAGATGGCTATCGGACCTTGTCGATGTCAAGCCTTACTTAAAGAAAGTGAGGATGAGGCAGAGAGCGATGAGGAAGAAAGTAATGACGAAGGTGGAGCTGAAATAGAAGAAGAAGAGAAGGATAAGGAAGAAGTGGAGGCCAGGACACAAGTGAGAGTTCTTCTCCTATAGCACCAGAACAGAGCGCAGATCAGGCGCCAAGGATGCCCGTATAGCTCGACTTGAGGAGGGTCAGCCTATACGTCCAGACATTATGGATCTTCGAGGCCTCGTGAAAACATAAGTTCAAGAAAGTGTCTCGCACTCTGTCTATCCTGTGTTGCTGCAGGATAAGGGTGCCCCTCCTCCATCTCCCGATTCGACGAGTAGTTGCAAATGTAGTCGTCCCTTACTCTATTTGTTTGCTTGTTATTGTGTGTAGCTGTTATAGGCATAGTAGTTTAGAAGTTATTTTATGGTTTGAAGCTTAAGATGTATTAGCTTGTATGCTTTCTCTGTCACGATCCATGTAATGCTGCACTTCTTATATTGCGACAATTTTGTTAAATGAAATGCATGTTGTTTTTTCTTAATTTGTGATGTAAATGCTGTGTGGGTGAATTATGTGGATGTTGAATCTCACAGGTTGCATCCTCTGATGAATGTAAGGTATGCCTCCTAAGGGTTCGAAGACTTCGGCCCGCCTCTCTTTGGGCGAGTCGCTTGCCGGGGTTTCTCCCCTAGGTGATAGTCAAACGGATCCACAGTTGGGCCCGTCTCATTTTGGTCTTTGGTGGACTCTCGGCTAGCCTCGCCCCATTCTTGGGCCGACTCTGTGATACCACCCATGACTCCACCAATCACGCCTTCGGTTCTTGAGCCGAACCGTGCATCTGCTTCAACGCCTTATGCATCTTCGTCCGCTCCACCTCTTGATAGGCTTGAGCGAGATGATGTTGTTGATGCGAAGCAGATCCAGCGATAGCGGCAGCGAGTTTTATCTTCCATGGTGGCATCTTTGCTCAGTCGGTGGGGGCGACTCCACTGCTTCACCCATGCACCCATCCGGGAATGCTAGTGCTAGCGGCACATTTGAATGATTCCAATGCTTACAACCTCCCACATTTGCAGGTACTCATAGACCGAGGAGGCCGAGTCTTGGATTGACCGCATCTCTAAGATGCGTAAGCCGCTTCTGAGGCGGAGCAGGTCGAGCTTGCCACCTTCATATTTGAGAAGGAGGCCAGTTTATGGTGGGATAGTGTTCTCTGCACAGTGGTGGAGGGATTTGTGTGAACGTGGGAGGCGTTTGAAACTCGCTTCCATGAGAAGTATTTTCCGGTCACTTACCGACAAAAGAAGGAGAGTGAGTTCCTTTGCCTCCGTCAAGGAGGGATGTCGGTGACAAAGTATGAGAACTAGTTTACAGAGTTGAGCAGGTATGCTCTTTTGCTTCTGGGTGATCAGCCAATGCGAATGCGGTGCTTTTTTGAGGGGCTGAGACCTAAGATTCGATCGAAGATGTGCTGCACTAGCATATCTTCTTATGCTGAGTTAGTGAGCATGTCCCTGCAAGCGGAGCAAGATGGGGACAGGTTGTCCTGTATACGAGCACCTATGGCTCTCAGGCTATGACCTAACCTTCCGAGTAGACCATTTCTCGGCAAGAGGCCACAGGCAAATTCTCCTCCGAGACTTGCAGCGTCGTCGGCTCAGCTGGGACGTACAGATTTGCGCTGCTCATACTGTAGGAAAGTTGGGCATACGGATAGTTATTGCTTCACGCAGATGAGGGACAGTGGATTTATGCCACCACAGAGGATCAGCCATCCGATGCCTCAGGTCATTTAAGCCCCAACCCTTCGTTCAGCACCGGCTCACTCATCTTTCAGGCCACCCGCACCTTGCTTCAGGCCACCTCAACGGCCAATGGTACCACCACCGAACCGTCCACAGTAGGCACACGTTCATGCACTTACAGCTGAACCTGGGGCCGACTTGGCACCGAGATCTTTTGAGGTTACAACTCACTCCAAGGTATTTCCGTCTCCTTGTTGGTGGATACGGGTCCACTACCTCTATTATATCGTATGCGGCATTTAAGCACCCGAGTTTGGGCACTGTTACTATGAAGGGAGTGACACTCACTACCGTTACAGGGACCTTCTGATATTACCAAGATTTGTATCGGTTGTTTGATTGATCTAGGAGCAGATCGATTCTAGTTGACCTATTTGTCACACCTCTATATCATTACGATGTCATTTTGGGTATGAATTGGCTCACGAAGATGCGGCAGAGATTGATTGTGAAGCTAGGTCGGTGACGATCCATGGACCTTGAGGGTGAGACATTTGCTTTCCCTGTTCAGGTCATTACCCTTTCCGTTTTGGTTGTTATACTTCTCTGTTTAAGAGTATGGCTGAATCAGCGTTTGAAAGCATGCCTGTGTTCGAGATTTTGAAGATGTATTCGAGTCAATTCTTGGATTACCCCCTCGATGTGAGATTGATTTTACTATCGATCTCATGCCAGTGCGACACCTATTTCATTGCCCACCTATCGCATGCCTCCGAGTGAAATGAAGGAATTAAGGAAGCCAGATAGATGGCTTGTTGAATTTCAGTTTTATTCGACCTAGTGTGTCCCCTTGGGGAGCACCTGTTTTGTTTGTCAAGAAGAAGGATGGTTCCTTGTGATTATATATAGATTATCACAGGTTAAATCAGGTGTAATGAAGAACAAGTATCCCTTGCCCAGGATCGATGATCTATGTGATCCGTTCTTCTCTAAGATTGATCTGCAGTCAGGGTATCATCAATTGCGCGTCAAGGATGAGGACGTGCAGAAGACCGCATTCAAGACTAGTTTCGGTCATTATGAGTTCCTTGTGATGTCGTTCGGTCTTACGAACGCACCGGTCGTGTTCATGGATCTGATGAACAGGGTATTTTGGCCATTTTTGTTTCGATTCGTCAGTCTTTATCAATGACATTTTGATATACTCTACGAGTCGGGGAGAGCACGAGGAGCACTTAAGAGCGGTCTTGGATGCTCTCAGGAAGAATCAGATTTTTGCGCAGTTCAAGAAATGTGACTTCTAGAAAGAAGAAGTCAAGTTCCTAGGACATGTGGTGTTCATGAAAGGGATAGCAGTCGACCTCGCTAAGGTAGCTACAGTTTAGGACTGGAAGCAGCCTAGTTCGGTTACTAAGGTGAGAAGCTTTCTGGGTCTAGCAGGCTATTATCGACGCTTCATACGAGACTTCTTGAAGATAGCCATACCGTTGTCTTAGTTGACATAGAAAGACTTGAAATTTGCTTGGAATGAGAAGGTGGAAATAGATTTTCAGGAGCTGAAGGACAAGTTGACGTCCGCCCCTGTGTTAGTATTGCCAGAGCAAGGGGTTAGGTATACGATATATACTGACGCCTCTCGCATTGGTCTGGTTTGTGTCCTTATGCAGAAGGACAGAGTGATTGCATATGCATTGCGACAGTTGAGGAAACATGAGGAAAACTACCCCACGCATGACCTGAAATTAGCGGCAGTCATTTTTGCATTAAAGCTCTGGAGACATTAGCTCTATAGAGAGGAGTTCAAGCTCTTTTGCGACCATAAGAGCCTTAAGTACATCTTCACTCAGCGTGACTTGAATATGAGGCAATGCCGATGGATGGAAACATTGAAGGACTTTAAGTTCGATGTCTCTTACCATCCGAGCAAGGCAAACCTTGTGGCAGACGCGTTGAGTCGCAAGAAGGCTATAGAGTTTACGGCTTTGCTAATGATAGCTGAATGGGACATGGAATTTGTGCGAGACTTTGATCAGAAACTCACGGTGGGAGAGCCGTATGAGGTTATCGCACACATTCGAGTACAATCCCTCATTGACGAAAGGATCATTGCAGCTCAGGCAGATGATGAGCTATTGTTGAAGATGAGAGAGCGGGTTCGTTCAGATGAGGACTCCGAGTGGAGTGTTGGTTTAGATGGGGGCCTACGATTTCGTGGCCGGCTATGTGTCCCAGATGTTCCTGACTTGAGACAAGAGGTTCTCGAGTCAGCCCATAATTCAAAGCTTGCAATGCATCCCGGTAGCACGAAGATGTATCATGATATGAGGAGATCCTATTGGTGGGACAACATGAAGGTTCACATTGCTGAGTTCGTATCTTGTTGTCTCACGTGCCAGCAGGTCAAGGCAGAGCATCACCGACCTCCTGGACTGCTTCAGCCCATGCCCATAGTAGAATGGAAGTGGGACTTCATCTCTATGGACTTTATTTCAGGGCTACCGAGAACAAGGAAGGGACATGACTCTATTTGGGTGATCGTCGAACGATTGACGAAGTCGGCTCATTTCTTACCAATTAAAGTCACAAACTCTGCAGACGAGTTGACTAGGTTGTACATCAAGGAGATTGTACGTCTACACGGAATTCCCTTGGAGATTGTGTCTGACAGAGACACACGATTCACATCTATCTTCTGGACTCATATCCAGGAAGCGATGAGTGTGAAATTGAAGTTCAGCACCGCGTTTCATCCGCAGACAGACGGGCAGACGGAACATGTGAATCAGATTCTGGAAGACATGTTGCGAGCTTGTGTTTTGGATTTCAAGGACAGTTGGGATGATTGTCTCCCTTATGTAAAGTTCACGTATAACAACAGCTTCCAAGCGAGTATCGGCATGGCTCCCTATGAGGCATTGTATGGTCGCCCGTGTAGAGCACCGCATTGCTGGGCAGAAGTTGGCGAGCGTAGTTTGATTGGCCCAGAGTTGGTACAGGCGACTTTAGAGAATGTTGATATTATTCGACGTCGACTTCTGACAGCCCAGAGCAGGCAGAAGAGTTACGCTGATACGAGGTGGCGACCGCTTGAGTTTGAGGTTGGAGACCATGTATTTCTTAAGATTTTTCCTATGAAGGGAGTCCTGCGGTTTAGTAAGAAGGGGAAGCTCACGCCAAGATTTATTGGTCTATTTCAAATACTGGATCGAGTGGGAGCGCTAGCATACTGCCTTTCTTTGCCCACACCACTTGCGGGCGTGCATAACGTATTTCATGTTTCTATGCTGAAGAAATACGTTCCTGATCCTTCGCATATTATCAGTTGGGAGCAGGTGCAGTTGAGCAAGGATGCCACATATGTATTGCGACCAATACGTATCCTAAACAGGAAGGAGCAGGTATTGCGTAGCAAGGTCATCCCTCTTGTGAAAGTACTGTGGACGCATCATAGTGAAGAAGAGGCTACCTGGGAGACTGAAGCTGAGGTTAGAAAGAGCTACCTTCAGATCCTTGAGGAGTATGAGAAGGTATGAATTTCGAGGATGAAATTTTTCTTTAAGGGGGTTAGATTGTATGACCCGAGAAAATTTCATGCAAAGACCCGAGTACTACCTCAAATTCCTTAGAAGTTATATGTGGGTTAATTAGCTCTAAACTCGATTCCTTGCAAAATTAGCACCAATCAGTTTAAATTTGATCTACAGGAAACAAAACTTGTAGAATCGTTAGCGCGATGTTAACCTGAAATTTAGGATTCAACGCTAAATCCAGTTGCTCTCGGGAGTACTTGGAAACTTTGTATCGGACCTGGATCGTGCGTCGAAAGTTCGATAGCGATGATCTTAGACAATTATGATCACCTTGTTGGGCTTGACAATCACCTCAAAAATCAAGTCCAAATGATGTCCTGAGACGATTTGCTTCAGTCCAGAGTAAAGAGTGTGAGAAAGGTGAGAAATTAAATATGAATTTATGAAATCTGAGTCGTGTTGCTTGCGCGCTGATTTTAAGCATTCTGACCGTTGGATTTTGACCCAAATTTACCTTCGGATCAGGGAAGATGGCCCACACATGTCAAAGTGCTTGTGGACCTGATCGAGTTTCGGTGACCGTTAAATTGAAACTGGTCCGCCACGGCTGATCTGTAAATCCGATCGGTACAAAAACTCAACCTGACCTAGATCCATAGTCAGTGAGCTTAAGTCCGACCGCACGTGGAAAAGGGACCACCAGAAGTGCTCCGTTGGACCGATATAGACCTGAATTGGTTATAACCTAAGTATACCTTGGCCCTGGGGCTATTTTCATCAATATTAGGCCTATATAAAGACCTTAAAACCCTCACTCTCATCTCCATACGAATTTTCTAACCCTAGCTAAGAGAGAGAGAGGAAAAGAGAGAGAAAGTGAGAGAGAAGTTGGTGAATCATCTTGAGATTCTTCCCTGTTATTCTGCGTACCTAAACCATCACATCTGAATCGTTATTCCGGCGATTCTAAGTTCATTCTTGGGTAAGTCAATCAAACCCTAGCCTGTTTTGGAGCTTAGAATAGTCTAAGTGTTGATGTAGCTCATTTTATTCATGCCTTAGGTTATCTAGTCGCCGTTGACGAAGGTTTATTGTCTAAATCTAATCCGTTGTGCACTTTCTGGTGTAAGGTGCGGACTATATTCGTATAGGTTATGGTTTTCAAGGCTTTCAATGTCGGTTAATGGTTTATTATTGTTGTGGGTGCAATTTCACATGCCAAATGTGATGTTTATATTGCGTTCCTGATATATATGAGCTATATTGAGATTTGTGTATTCCTTGTATATGTAGAAAGTATCGTATACGTATGAAATACGAACATGTGTTTGCCATGATTAATTGTCGTGTATTTGTGCTAGTTGTATGTGTATCAACTCCTTGGCGAAAGGAATTGTCCAAATGTGTGTTATCACCAACATACGTCATGTATGTTGGAATATGTAGTCTAAGTGTTTGTAGAAATGTCTGAATGATCAAGTGTGTAATATATTATCCTGTTTTCGGGCGTTGAGAAGAGATTCTCAACTATCTTATTGGTGTGTATGATTTCCTACATGCAATTTACATTCTTTGTAGTTTAAATTCAAGCACTACTTATGGGTAAATCCATGTTAAGTTGATATTCATCAAATGCTCACATACTGTATGATTAGAATTGTTGTTCCTTTACTGTTCTAAATTGTTAGTATGAATATCTGTTATAATTGATGGTGTTTGGGACTATAAAATAGTCCAGGAAATTGGTAACGAGCTTGAATTTGTGGCTGAGGTTGTTTTCACCACGTAAGACGTGTTTGACGAACCCGAGTCGTATTAGGGTTGTCGGCAGTGGTTTGGCCACACGGAGTGTTTGCGCACTCTATGTCGTTCAACTCAACGTGCGCTCATGCTAGTCGAGCTCGTTAAGTCACCCGATTGTTCCGTTGGATGTACACCATGTATGGACGCTATTGTTTGAATCTAGGGTACCAAACTTACCAATGCAATCCCGTTAACCATTGTATCTTGATCTGCTAAGTCTCATGAGCTGGGCATGGTGGTATGGGACACTGTGGTCGAGCTGTCGGCCTATGCTGGGGTGACGAGTCTGCACGTAGTGACCAGTGAGCACACCAAACTCGTGAGCCAATTATGGTGGTATGGGACACTATTCGTGTTGTTGGCCTACATTGATTGGTGACGGGCCCTTTGTAGTGACCTCGAACATACCTTGATACTGCATTGAGGCGACAAGCCTTAGGGTAGTAACTAAGGTATGATAGGCATGCATTGATTGGTGATGAGCCCTTTGCAGCGACCTAGAACCATATGATCGTATGAGATTGTCTAGGACTGACGACCCTAGAATAGATCACCGTTTAGGAATTGATATAAGGAAGGTACCTTAGCTTCCCAATCCTACTGTATGAAAAGGACTAATAACAACTTGATAATCATGTTCATGCAATGCATTGCATGTGCTTTGGCGTCGTGGGCACTGCGGGAGGTTGTCATGTGTACTGTAAGATGAAGACGCTGAGGGAGTGCAGGCGAGAGCATGCATCATTTCTACATACATCTTTGCATTGACAAGAGTAATTAGGACGTGTTTGATTGTATTGCCTTATCATTACTTCTTGATTGAATTGATAATATGTTAACTTTTACTGTATAGTTCCATTGAGTTTATCACTCACTCCCACATTCTAGGACGGTGTTTTAACACCAACCAGACTCTGTCTTAGATGCAGATGATGATGCGACCCCCGAGGCAGAGCAAGAGTATGAGGATGATGAGGAGGCGTTCTCCTCTATGCAATTCTCAGGCGGGTTCATGTGAGCCGTGTCCTGATCTACGGGGATTCAGAGTTGATGTTGTAATGGGTGATTTCATTTTGATACTTATATTTTGAAAACAAACACTTGTAATTATGACCTAGCAGAGCATACATATCTCAGGGACTTATATAAATATACATATATGTTTCTTCAGTCTTCCGCTTGCAGATTTCACCTATCCCTAGATTATGTTTGCAGTTTGGCTTAATCTACTCCATGTTTTATGCACTCATATAGACAACATACATCCATCATTGCATATGTTGCATAAGCGATGTTTTGAAACTCGGGAGCTGAGTTATAGTCGACCCTCGAATTTCAGGGCGTTACAGTGGCAAGCATTCCCATACACCAATCTGTATGAGGACATTCCAATCGGGGTCTTATAAGTAGTCCTGTAAGCCCATAAAACGTCAGATAGTCTGAGGGACCAATCCTTCCTATCTGACCTTATAGTTTTCTCCAAAATATGTTCAATTTTTTTATTAGAAATCTCAGCTTGCCCACTCGTTTATGGGTAGTAAGGGGTGCTCACTTTATGCTTGATGTCATATTTTTTCATTAAAGCCTCAAATGTCATATTATAAAAGTGAGACCCGCCATCACTAATGATGGCCTTTGGAGTTCCAAATCTAAAAAAAATATTTCCCTTGAGGAATCGTATGACCACTTTGTTGTCATTTGTCCTACTTGGAACTGCCTCAATCCACTTGAAAACATAGTCCACACCAACCGATATATAAAGAAATCCAAAAGAAGATAGAAATGGCCCATAAAATTAATACCCCAACAATAAAAAATCTCCAATGGTAAAATTGAGGATAAAGGCATCATATTGTGCCGGGATACTCTTCCCAACCTTTAACATATATCACAAGCAACACAGAAAGCATTAAACATGGTAGGCTAGTAAAAACCACATTGCAGGATTTTTGTAGCAGTTTTCTTAGTAGAAAAATGGCTGGCAGATGGAAATAACACTCTGAACTTCATCCTCTGGGATATAACATTTACAAATTCGATTAGTTCCATATTTATATAAATACAGGTCATCCCAGAAGAAGTTCTTAACCTCGTTTTCAAAATGCTTCCTATCTTGTGACTTCCAAAGATATGACATTTTTTCCGTTACAAGATAGTTCACTATATCCGCATACCAAGGCAATTTGGAAATCGCAAATAATTGTTCATCAGGGAAAGTGTCTTGGATATGCATCTCCTCAATGGAATCATTTAACACCAATCTGGAAAGGTGATCGACCACTACATTTGCTACTCATTTCTTATCTTTTATCTCTAAGTCAAATTCTTGGAGTATGAGGATTCATCTTAAAAGACTTGGCTTTGCATCCTTCTTAGATAACAAATATTTCAAAGCCGAGTGGTCCATGAAAATGACCACTTTGGATCCCTGCAAGTATGACCTAAACTTATCCAAAGCAAAAACTACTGCAAGTAACTCTTTTTCAGTTGTTGAGTAGTTCACTTGGGCCGAGTTTAGAGTTACTCGCATAGTAAATAACGTAGGGCCATTTATCTTTCCTTTGACCTAAAACAGCCCTTATAACATAATCACTTGCATCGCACATTAGTTCAAAAGGAAATGTTCAATCTGGTGGATGTATGATAAGAGCAGTGGTAAGGGATGATTTAATTTTATTAAAAGCACTTGCACACTCATCTGTCCACTTAAATGGGACATCCTTTTGGAGAAGATTAGTTAAGGGTCTAGTAATGGCACTAAAGTCCTTGATGAATCTTTTATAAAAACCAGCATGCCCTAGAAGTGATCTAATATTTCTAACAGTTCGGGGGATAGGTAGATTAGCTATAATGTCCAGTTTTGAACGATCTCTCAAGAATTTGAGGTAGTACTCGGGTCTTTGCACGAAATTTTCCAGGTCATTACATTAAGACAAGGTGCTTCTCTTCACACCTAGATAATATAAAAGATAAATTGTTGAGGCATTCCTCAAAACTACTCCCAAATACAGAGAAGTCGTCCATGAAAACCTCAAGAAACTTTCCAACCATATTTGAAAAAATATTTAACATTCACCGTTGGAAAGTTGCTGGGGCGTTACACAATCCAAATGGCATCCGTTTGAAAGCAAACATGTCAAATGGATAAGTGAATGTGGTTTTCTCTTGGTCTTCTAGGGCTATCTCTATTTGATTATATCTGGAATATCCATCAAGAAAACTATACAGGGAGTGACCTGCTACTAGAGCTGGGCATCGGACCGAGTCAGATCGGATCGGGTCCAACCCGATTCGGTCCAAAATCTACATGGGTGGATCCAAACTCGATCCGATCCGGGATGAGTCTTGGAGATCTGACTCGAACCGACCTGATTCACGGTTCATCTACCCCGAACTGAGTTCGACTCAGTCTGGAAAATCAAGTCGGATCAGATTAGGTATGGTTCGAATCAAGTTGGGTCTGTGGGTCAAAGTATAAGATATGTGTTATATTCAAACTGTCCATCCAATTGAAGAGTTAGTCTTAAGGCTTGAGCCAAAAAATAAGACAGATATAAAGATTAGTTGGACCACACTGCAAAAAATAGTGGGGGATTGAACGTTTACCATTAAAACCCTTCCGGATATCACGGAAGTTTTGGATTAATATGAAATTTGTTTTTCCACTTCATCCATGCATTTTTATCCTCGTTAATAGATTAGATGGAAAATAAACATTACGGTGGGCCCTGCGAATTTTTCATAGGTGAAAATCATTATCCTCACCGCTATTTTCGGTGTGGTACATTTGAGCATTAGATTTTTATTTTTTCAAATGCTCTAAAATAATAACGAAAAATTGAAAAACGGTTTGGATACAATAAATACATCAATATAGGGCCCACGTAATTTTGATCTCATCAGAGCCGTTCGTACAATACGGAGCTCGAGGCACGTCTCCGCTCGTCCTTGCACGACACGTATCTACAGCAGCTGTAAAAGCTGCTGTGTGGACGGGATGGGGATTTCATGCGAAAGCCTTCCGTAAGAAGTTCTTGCGCTGGCATTTTAGGTGGGGCCCATCTTGATGTTTGTCATCAATCCACCCTGTTCATCTGTTTTCTGAGATTATTTTAGGACATTCTACAGAAAATTAGATGGATAAAAAACTTGAGTGGGTCGCACGAGAGGAAACAGTTGTGATTCAGTCGTCACCATTGAAACATTTTTAAGGCGACAAAAGTTTCTTATCATGTTATTTTTTTCATTTTTTCACTTCATCCCAGCGGGAATGACCTTATAAACCGTTTGGATGGCATATAAAAAATCAAAGTGGAGCTCAGGAAGGTTTCAACGATAGAAAACTCTTTCCCCAATTTTCCCTCTTGTATAGCCCACTTTAGTTTTGAATCCATATCATTTTCTATCTAATACCCTAAAATGATCTCGGAAAATGGATGGACGGAATGGATTTATCACAAACATCACGGTGGACCCCACCCAGCATCCCATTTCAGGAACTTCCTGCGAAAGCCTTTCGCAGCAACTCCGCGTCCTGTTGACGTGCCGTGCACGAAAGTGCATTGCGTGTGTAAGTGGAAAACGGATTGGCTACTCCCCCTGACACCAGCCGGTCGGTGCTCCATGGGCCCTACCATAATGTCTGTGTTTCATCCATGCCGTCCATCTAGTTTTACAAATCATTTTACGGCATGACACCGAAAATGAGCTATATAGCAATCTCAAGTGGACCACATTACAGGAAACAGTGTTGAATGAGCGTTGACCATTAAAAACATTTTGGGGCCATAAAAGTTTTGGATTAAGCTGATTTTTGGTTTTTCCCTTCATCTGGGCCTGTATGACTTAATCAACGTATTGGATGTCAAAGAAAAACTACAGAGGACCTTAGTAGGATTTTAATGATGGATATCCAATCACCATTGTTTTCATGTAGTGTAGTCCATCTGAGATATATATACCTCCCATTTTTGAAACAAGGCATAAAATGGTCTTTAAAAATTGATGAACGGAATGGATGAAACACATACATCGTGGTGAGGCCCACAGAGCACCGACGCTGGTGTCAAGGGAAGTAGCCATCGTGGTGAGGCCCACAGGGCACTTATTGTATTAAGTAAACTTTGGTGGGGCCCACCGTGAATGCATGTGGTTTATCCACGCCGTCCATTCGTTTTCCCATATCATTTTAGTGGTTGAACTCAAAATTGATGCATATTCAAAGCTCAGGACCATACCACAGGAAAAAGTAGAAGCATTGATTTTCACCATTGAAAAATTTATAAGCCGCAGTGATGTTTATTTGTCATCCAACCTATAACTATACGTGATAAATATTTATAAGAATTAGTCCAGATCGGATTGGATCGGTTCGATCGGATCCATTCGGTTCGACTTTCTGTTCGGATTAGTCCGAATGGACCACAATCCGAACTCGATCCGATTAATGGTCGGATCTTACTGATCCAACTCGAACTGCATAGATCCAAGTCTTCGGTTCGGTTTGGATAGGGTCGTATTGGATCCAACGGATCAGATCAGAAATGCCTAGCTCTACTTGCTACCCTTTTTAAAACTTGATCAATGAATGGTAAAGGGAAATGGTCCTTCTTTGTGACCCGGTTCAATTTTCTATAATCAATGCAAACACACCTACCTATGGTGACACGTGTTGGTATGAGTTCATTATTAGAAGTAAATTTATACACTTAGATTCTCATTTCTTGGTATCTAATGAGTTGGACTCACGAGTTGGAGTGCTCAATCAATTTGTAAGCTTCACCCCATTTGTTTTACAACCTTTCATACATAAGTTGATTGACGCCAAATTTGCAAAGCATTCTCTATTTGGAATATTCTCCTAATCAAGTGAATAGTGTGACTTAGTGTATTTGGATAGGCTTGCTTATACCCTTGATGTCAGAAATGGTCTAGCCCAAGGCTCCTTTGTGATCCCTTAGAACATTCAACAATTTAATCTCTTGATCCTTATCTAAAAATGAAGAGATCACCACAGGATAAGTTTTATTTTCACCTAAGTATATATACTTAAGCTCATTTGGTAGTGGTTTTAAATCAAGCTTTGGAACATTGGTTGGTGATGGCAGAGGTTGCAGGTCCTCGATAGATAGGATTTGAGTGAGCGGTCTCCATTGGTATATACCAATGTCTTAGGTGGTAGTGCTCTCATTATCATCATAAATTTCAGCAAGTACTTTTTCTAAATCAGAATTTTTCAAGTCTCCAAAGACTTGAATCAATTTCTTAGTCAAACTAGGTTCCAATTCCTCTTCTTCTATCTAGCAGTCCATGAAATTCAGCTCATGGATCTCATTATTGTTAATGGGCTGCTTACATAGATTGAAAATATTTAGCTCTAGAGTCATGTTACCAAAAGACAAGTTCATCATTCTATTCCTACAATTTATGATTGTATTTGAAGTTGCTAGGAATGGGTGGCCTAAAATGATGGGAACTTGAGCGGTAGCATTTACACATAGTTCAGTGTTTAGTACAATTAAATCCACGGGGAAGTAGAATTTCTCCACTTGGAATGGCACGTCTTCTAAAATTCCCCTCGGTACCTTAATGGAGTGGTCAGCGAGTTGGAGTGTAATTGCGATTGGTTTAAGCTCGCATAACCCCATTTGTTGTTAAACCAAATAAGGTACTAAGTTGACACTTGCACCCAAATCTAGCACAACATTCTCTATTTGGAAATTCCCAATAATACAAGGAATGGTGGGACTTCTCGGGTCTTTGTATTTGGGTACGGCCCTTTGTTGAATGATAGTGCTCACTTTCTCAGTAAGGAAGGCCTTTTTGTGCACATTTAATTTTCTCTTTACAGTGCATAAGTCCTTGAGATATTTAACATATAATGAAATTTGTCTAATGACATCAAGTAGAGGAATATTGATAGTAATCTTTTAAAGCACATCCAACACCTCTTGATATTTCATAAGGATAGTCGGGTTACGAAGTCTAGATGGGAACGGAACTGGAGGCTCATGCGACTTAGTCTTTTTGCGGCTCTTGAACCATAGCCGGTTCATCATTCTCTTGAGACAGTGGTTCATCTTCCGATATTTCTATCAGTTGCATTATCTTGTTATCGACCTCTTTTCCATTTCTCAAGGTAATGATGGTCATGACTTGTTCATGATGTAGTTCGTTTGGATTTGAGTCTCTAATGAAATGTGTATTTCTAGGGTTTGACACAGGTTGAGAAGGAATGGTGCCTTTTTCCCTAGCATTTAGTTGAGTCTCAATCCTATCCACGACCGTCTTTAAGTCTTGGTTTGATTGGATTAGAGACTGATTCATTTGAGCTTGAAAGTTCATGAATGTGGTCAATGCATCCTCTACAGATGATCACTTTGATGGGGTACATATGGTGCATTGTTAGGTGCCCCAAAGAAGTTGTTTTGTGGAGGGCCTTGAGGTGCATTGGGCGTATTAATTTGTGGTCCATTCCTCCAACTAAGATTAGAATGGTTACGCCAATTTGGATTGTACGTGTTTCCCATTAGTTGCATAACTGACCTTTAGTAGTTATTTATAACATTTGCTTACCCATGCTCATGCGTGATATTTTGTATAACTGGGATTATTGGATAATCTTTTGTGTCATGGTTTGCACCACCACAAATGCTACAAAAATTACCTAAGGAAGTGTTTTCTTTAACCATATCAACCTTCCTAATTTCTAAGGCTTCGACCTTTCTAGCCAATGCAATGAATTTTGCATTAAGTTCGTCTTCCTCTCTTAGGACATACATCCCCACTTTCTCTCTAGGAATGGGTCTAGTTTGATCTGGTTTAGCAGAGACATCCCATGTCTAAGTATTCTCTGCTAATATGTCGAGAAAATTTCAAGCCTCATTATGATCTTTGTCGAGAAAGGTTCCACCACACATCATCTCTATGAACTGACGGGTATCCATGGTGAGCTCTTTTCGGAACGTATCAATCAAGTGCAATGGTTCATAACCATGAAGTGGGCAAGTGAGTAGAAGGTCTTTGAAGCGCTCCCAAGCTTGGAAAAATAGTTCACTCCCCTTTTGGGAGAACGACATGATTTCCTGTTTCAGTGCATTTGTTTTGTGCTCGGGAAAGAATTTTTTTAAAAACTCTCTACTTAGGGCTTACCATGTAGTGATGGTATGAGTTCTTAGAAAGTTGTGTCATGCTTTGGCTCGATCCTTTAGAGAAAATGAGAATAACCTAAGTTTGAGTACATCCCTATTGCCATTGTTTACTTGTAATGTTGCAATTACCTCTTCAAAGTCCTTAAAGAGTAAGTAAGGGCTTTCAGAATCCAAGCCATGAAATTTAGGAATCAATTGAATCACACCTGGTTTAAAATCAATGTTCCCTGTGTGAGTAGGGAACACTATGCAAGATGGTATAGTTAATATCTCATAGTGTAGATGTTCATGTAAAGTCCATGGTTGGTTTAACACATTCTAATGAACTTCATTCTCATCCTCAAGAGGAGGATTATATTGATTTTCTCTATTTTGATTTATAGTTGGATTTGATAGATTTAAATTTGGATTATCAACTGGGTCTGTTATGGAATCTAAGTGATGTTGAGTGCATCTTCTAAGTGAATGATCAAGGCCTGGAACTAGTCTGCCTTTGGAGGTGAGTTGATTGTTTTGATCCCTATTCCAACAGGACATAAATCATCCACACCACATAACAAATACCACTAGTTCAAATAACAAGTATGATACTTAAAATATAAAAAAAATTTAACCAACAACCCAGGTGGCAGGGCCGACCATGAGGGTTCAATCCACAAAGTAAAATAAATCAACAACTCAGGCAGCAGAGCCGACTATAAGGGTTTAATCCACAAAGCAAAATAAATCAACAACCTAGGCGGCAGGGCTGACCATGAGAGTTAAATCCACAAAGCAAAAATAAATCAATAACCCCGGTGGCAGAGCCGACCATAAGGGTCCAAACCATAAAGAAAAAATAAAAAATAAATTAATAAAAGTAAAACTAATACAGAAATTAAACTATGCTAATCTGGAAAATAGATTCAGTAGATAATCTTTGTGATCAAATAGTAACTGTATGACAACTATAACACTTGGGTGATAAAATCCCAAGAAGGGCAACCTTTCGTCACAGTTAGTGCTTGAAAGACCCAATTGAATTTATATTTAAAGTAAAATAGAAAATCTACAGAAATTTTGGAGGGTTTAAAAGAGAACTTACCTTAGAAAAGAACTTACCTTAGTCATCTTGCACAGATCTAATCTATCTCAGTCTCTCCCTGGCAACGGCGCCAAAAACTTGATTGTTTACCTTCAAGTGCAAAGGTTTGTAAGTAATATCCTGTAAATACAGGGTCGATCCCACAGGGAGATGAATTGCGAGAAGGAGAAAATTAAATGCAAAACAAACTAAGTAATAAAAACTAAACTGTGATTTGATTTTGGGAGTTTTGAATGGATGTAATTCAACTGAATTAAAATAACACCCGAGCTTCAAAGTTCTATATATAGGTTAATGTTCCAAAATCATGATGACTTAGATAACACAACTAGGATCCGAGCACTATGGTCGGCCTAATCGGAAAATAAAACAATTTAAACATTTTAAATAAATGATATAAAAGATTAAAAAATCTTGGATTTGCACCATTGATATATATTCTCAAGCGCTAGTGATTTTAAGAATTCAATATCCATGAGATAATGAATATCAAAGAAATGTAGCAAGTTGAGAACCTCTCCTATCTAAGAAATCTAATTGATCCAGAGTAAGCCTATCAATCAATGTGGATCTCATATGATGGAAACATATAGATCTCACATGAGGATAAAAATACTAAATCTAAACAACTGATAACATGCATTCACCATTCTTCTCATCATTAAAACAATCAATCATCATAACTATGAAAACATTAAACCAATGTGCTTCCCTTCTAGCTTGGGCTAGAGGGAACTTAGAAAAATATAATTAAATTACAAAATAGAAAAGTAATAAGAAATAAATAAATGCAAATAAAAAAGATCTAAAAGAAAAAATAATTTATAAAACTTTAATAAAATTGAAAATTCTCTAAAAACCGTAAATCTTTCTCCTGAATGCTTTGAATGATGCTTAAGAATGCCTTGAGAAGGCTTATTTATAAGTGGAGAACTTTAACTTTCGCACCTAGTTGGAAAACTCTAGAAACCGCCTCAAATTTACGCAGTTTGCTAAAATAGACTTCACCTTGCGCAGTTTTCCAAAATAACCCAGAGTTTCAGAATATGCTTTTTTAGGACGATTTCAGGATTCATTTTCTTCACTTCAAATCTTTGATTCTCTTCATTCCTCACTTAGTTTTCTTGGATCTTTGGTATGTGAATTCTTCAATTTTGGTCTCCTAAGATCCATCCCTTGCCCTGGTGATTCTTGAGCATCAAATCCATGCTTTTATCACCCTTTTCAATCCAAGCTCTTAAATTCACCTTGCAACACAAACATGAGTAAAATAGAATATTAAGTTGATTCATGTTTATAAAACCAAGATATAAATGGGAGAAATTATGCAATATTTGAGTCTCAATAGTGTGACCGCGCAATAGAGGTCTGTTGCGCAAGTTCGCGCCAATGTAACCACCCCATTTTATTTTTCTTTATTTTTATTTTTTTGTTAGTCGAAGACCTTTATACAAACATCCAACCTCGATCAAAATAGAAAATATAGTGAATCCTTAAAAATAGATAGTCCTCACCCCATTCATGGTAGAAGTGTTGAATTTCGGGGATGAAATTCCCTTTAAGGGGGGTAGATTGTAACGCCCCGTACTTTTTAGCACTCGGGTGTCATTATGAAAACCCCAACTTGGTATAGACATAGATCTACCCTATGCAAACATCTAACTTCATGCTAGCCTAACTCTAATCATTTGGGAGTAAACGTCACCCATGGGTCGAGATATCTAACTATCTAATCATAAACAAAAAGTTAAATTCTTAATTACAGAGGCCTTATGACGCTTGGAACGGGTGAGAAACGCTTTTGGGACAATTTTGTGTTGAATCCCAAGATCCAATCCTTAAAATTTACAATTGATCATTGTATTTGAGATCAGTTAAAACCTCACATCATAATGTGAGGGGTTTGATCATCAAAATCTGATCTTAAATTTAGATAGAGACTTTAAAGGACTCCTGGATTGTTGCAGATCTTTCTTGAAATGATTCAATCATTCAGATTCATGATTGTCTGTTTAATTGAAATGTAGGAATGTCATGCCCCAGACTCGGTAACTGGACTCACAAGGAATCCGATATCCAGTTCTGGCCGCAACAACCTCCGTAGTACCCCATTCTCGGCTCTTGAGGCAGGCTCCGATCCTGGGATCCTACAAGGAGGATTTCCATAACCGTATATTTATTTCCAATGCGAGCATACCCAAGATTGAAGCAAGTAAATCTCAAAAATAACAAAGGGACACATTACAATATCCACTATAAATTTGAACTTTACAAGTACATAGCAGAAAGGAAATACATCAGATAACAAAAGGAGAAGAATGAAGATCTACAAATGGGACCCCCAAAATCAAATGGGACACTACACATGTCCAGATCAAGAACTTAAGTCTACACACCTTGCATGCATCATTTGGGCAGCAAATGGGACACCCAAAATCAGGAAATAGTTGGCACGGGCGTCTCACTATTGCTAAAATTTCTGGACGTCTCAGGCCCACCAAGTGGGCCACACATATCATCAGAGAAAATAAAAGAAAAGGAAAGATAGGAGAACAATCTGACCATGGGGAAAGGGCTCCGCCACTAATGAGCCCTCCCAAGAATAATCACACCCATACATCCACATTGATTTGTACTTTCAATATAAAACTAACACATGCATGGTCTATAATCACAATGGATGGTTGGGATGCCATCCCAACATGATGTTAAGGTCTAGATGACCTTAGGATGGTGTAGATCATGAACTACATCATGATGGGGTCCATGGAGAATGGCCCCATCATGGAATAATGCATGCATGTAGGATGGGCCAAGGGCCACATCCAAGGGATCAAATGGGATCCCCACCATGAATTGGTGGGTCCCATATGTTCCATTTATAAAGAAATAAGAGGATCAAGAGATAGAAAAGAAATAAACAAGTTATAGTCACCTACCTTAAGCCAAGCTCTCAACCTTCCACACAATATAGATCTTGTACCAAGGAAGAGGGTTTAATGGCTAGGATGTGTTTCTAAAGGTGGGATTGATGGATTTTGGATCTTTGAGGGGATGGAGAAATTGAGGAATGTGGGACGTTGGGAGAGGGGTTTGCTAGCATGGAGAGAATGAGAATGAGGGAGAGAGATAAAGAGAGAGAGAGAGAGAGAGAGAGAGAGAGCAATGATTTTTTTGTAAGAAAAAGCAATGATTACCTTAGGGAGGAGAAACCAAAGTTATAGGTTAGGGTAGGTTTTGGGTGGTGTGTGTGGGGTGGGTAGTGTTAGCTATGGAGTTTTTATATGGTGTTGTAGTATTGCATTGGAACTTGTGCCAAGGGTGGGGGCCCACATGCACTACGCCTAAGTTGGCCACATGATTAAGGGTCATACAATGAAACGTTCATAACTTATGATCTATACATCGGATGGACGCACAAGACACATCACTAGAATTGCAACGATGATGCGAACAAGATGGCATAGGTTTCAGGTCAATCCAAGTCGAGTCAACGAACTTAAGGATGACTGCAAACACTATCCAAGGGTCACGGGTCGTCGGGATTCGACCGGTAAGACCACGGGACCAAGAGAAACGAAATGGATACCTACACACATAGGAACTCAGGTCAGGTCTTATAATCCTCCCCACCAACAAAGAAATTTCATCTTCAAAATTGACCAATCCAGAGCAAAAAGAAGAACAAAACACTACCATCATATAATCATCAAAGAGAAGGCAATACATCAATCAATCATCAAACAAATGGGGATAACGCTCTTTAATCTCGGTCTCGCGTTCCCAAAACGCCTCGGCCTCCGAATGATAACCCATTGCCCTTTACCAAGGGAATGACCTTGGCCCTAAGGACCTGCTCCTTTAGATCAAGAATACAAATCGGCTGCTCAATATAAGTAGCATCCTTATGGACCTCGAGTGGCTGTCAATCAATCATAGGGATAGTGTCCGACCCACACTTCCGCAACATAAAAATATGGAACACGTCATGGATCGTGGACAAATCAGGAGGTAAGGCAAACCTATAGGCCACAGCGCCCACGTGCTCGATAATCTTAAAAGGTCCAATAAATCTAGGGCAAGTTTTCCCTTTACACCAAATTGAACCACGCCTTTCATAGGCGAGACCTTAAGATATACCATGTCCCCAACTGCAAACTTGAGGGGTCGACGCCGACGATTAGCAAAAGTCTTCTGCCAACTTTGAGCTGTGTACATCCTCTACTTGATAACATCAATAACCTCCAACGTTTGCTGCACAAGCTCAAGACCTAGGAGACGACGCTCTCTAACCTCGGTCCAACAGCTAAGAGATTTGCACGGTCTATTATAGAGTGCTTTAAAAGGAGTCATGTCGATAGTCGCCTGATAGCTATTATTGTATGCAAACTCAGTAAGGCACAAATGCTCATCCCAACTGCCCGCAAAGTCAATCACACAAGCTCTGAGCATATTCTCAAGGATTTGGTTGACCCTTTTGGTCTGCTCATCCGTCTGCAGATGATAAGAGGTGTTGAGATGCAAAGTGGTCCCCATCACCTGCTGAAAACTTCTCCAAAACTGAGACATAAATCTAGAGTCTCAGTTTAAAACGATCGAAACTGGAATGCCGTAAAGTCTCACTATCTCCTCGATGAATACCTTTGCAAGCCAGTCCATAGACCAAGAAGCACGAACCGGAATGAAACGAGCTGACTTCGCAGACGATCGACGATAACCCAGATGGTATCATGATCGCGCTGAGTGCTCAGCAAATCTGTGATGAAATCTGTCGACACATGCTCCCACTTCCACACTGGAATGCTCAACAACTGCAAGGGACTAGGGGGTCTTTGGTGACCGGCCTTGATACACTAGTATGTGTCACACTTGGCCATAATACTAGCAATCTGGCGCTTCATCCCCTGCCAAAAATACCTCCTCTTCATATCACGATACATCTTCGTGGAGCCTGAGTGAATAGTAAGTCTCGATCAGTGTGCCTCGGTCATCAAATCACGACGCAACTCTGGCATGTCCGGGACACACAATCGCCTTTGAAGCGTAATCCACCATCAGAACCAATCTGCCAGTCTGACTGCTCCACAGATGCGGCCTCTACTTGGTACTCCTGAAGTGACTCATCCGTCTACTGAGCCTCAATCACCCTAGCTATTAAAGAGGGTTGAATTGACAAGCTTGAAAGTTAAATAATAAAAGAATGCAAACCGAACTCAAAGTCAAACTCTAAAACATCCTCGAGCATCTGCCACTGTCGAACCATCATCTGTGCCACTAGGCCTCATGGCTGATGGCTGAACGCATCTACCACCACGTTTGCCTTACCAGGGTGGTATTGAAGGTCGAAATCATAATCCTTTAACAGCTCCATCCATTGCCTCTAACGCAGGTTCAACTCAGACTGTAAAAATAGGTACTTCAAGCTCTTATGATCTGAGAAGAGCTTGAACCTGACCCCATATAGATAATGCCTCCACACCTTCAGTGCGAAGACAACCGCTGCAAGCTCCAAATTGTGGGTGGGGTAGTTCAACTCATAGACCTTGAGCTGGCGTGAGGCATATGCCACTGGCTTCCCATGCTGCATCAGTACAACACCCAAACTAACTCTGGAGGCATTGGTGAAAATAAAAAAACCCTCACTCCCATCAGGCAGAGTGAGAACAGGAACGGACGTGAGGCGGTCCTTCAACTCCATAAATGCCTCCTTGTAGGCATCACTTTAGACGAACTCAACGCCCTTTCGCGTCAACCGGGTCAGTGGTGCTACAATACAGGAGAAGTCCTCGATAAATCGATGATAATATCCCACTATACCAAGGAAGCTATGGATCTCGGACGCGTTCATGGGCTGGCCCCATTGACGCATTGCATCAACCTTCGAGGGGTCTATAGCAACACCCTCTCTTGTCACCACGTGACCAAGGAATTTCACCTCCTCCTATCAGAACTCGCACTTCTTCAGCTTTGCATATAGCTGGTGGGCACAGAGGGTCTCAAGCACAATTTACAAGTGCTCTACATGGTCCTCCCGGGTCCTCGAATATACAAGAATATCATCAATGAATACTACCACAAACTGATCGAGGAACGGCTAGAAGACCTCGTTCATCAACTGCATAAATACGGCGGGCACATTGGTCCGTCCGAACAACATGACCAGAAACTCGAAGTGACCATAACACATTCGGAAAGCCGTCTTCGGAATGTCCCCCACTTAGACTCGAATCTGATGATAACCGGAGCGTAAATCTATCTTAAAAAAATAATGTGCACCATGTAACTCTTCGAACAGATCATCAATACGGGGAAGCGAGTGCAACTCTGTGGATATCCCCTCTGCTTTTGCTACTGTCTCTGCTGGGGAGGTCTACCTGGCTGCCTCTGCTGCTGAGGAGGAGCCCTAAGAGTGGGGACTGAAAGCTGCGCTCGCTGCTGTTACTGCTGAGGGGGACGAGGAGGAGGCAACTGTGGTGGCCTCTGCTGTTGCAAGGGGAGAGGTTAATCTCACCTCCGATGCCTGGCCTGCTCACAACCAAAGCATACACTAGAAAAGGGGCCGGAAGGTGAAGCGGCTGGCTATGCTGATGATGATGATGAAGCTACTGTCTGAGCCGCAAGCTATCTAAACTCTGATCTGCCCCTCTATCTCTACTGATGGTGCTGCCTGGAACTACTAGCTGGTGCTCTCCTCTTCCAGTCTCCACAAGAACTCTGCTCTCGCGATATCTGGGTCAAGGCCCAGTCATCCTCATAAACCAATGCTCGATGGACAACCTGATCCAACATCTCCAAGTAATGTCCCACCACACGGTTACGAAGAGCAGGATGCAAGCCGGTCACAAAACGGCGAGCCCTCATCTTCTCATCACTGGTGAGATAAGGAGCAAATCTAGACAAGGCTAAGAAACGGACCTCATACTGTGACACAGACATATCACCCTGAATTAGGGTCTCAAACTCAATTGCCCTCTGTATCTAAACATGCTCGGGGAAGAATTTCTAGTCAAAACGTACCATGAATTCCTCCCAAGTCCAAATAAAATCTGGCCTGGCCATCTTGGATACGGACGACCACCAAAGACGGGCCTCACCCTAAAGAAGAAAGGTCACAAGGGAAACTCTCTGATCAGCTGAACATTGTATAGTGTCAAAAATCCTCGTGATCTCAGTGCGCCATGCCTTGGTGACAAAAGGATCTAGCTCACCCCTAAATCTTGGAGGGTCATGATGCCTAAACTCTCTAAAAATAGCACTAGCGATCGACGAATCAATCTGCTAAAAAACTAGAGCAGCTGCAGGTTGACGAGTCTACAACACGATAGCGACAAGCTGCATCAGCTGCTGGAAATGCTCGGCACCTACTGGCATTATCGGGAAAATAGGAGCGGCACTCGCCTCGGGCGGAGGCATAGGTGCAGCTGACACAGCGGGGGCCTCTGTAACCGGAACAACAAGTTGAGAAGGGGGAATCGGTGGGGGAACTGGAGCAATTGGAGGAACAGGTGTTACAGGAGGAATAAGTTGAATCGGGACCTCGGGAATCAGATCCTCTACGACGAGAGTGGGATGCGCTCGGGTAGAATGGGTATCATGAGCGCCTCATCCACTAGCACCACAGCCAAGGGTGCCATGTGTAGGTGGCATCGTCTACAAAATAATGACGGCGGAAGGAATCAGGACAATTACAAGGTCAATACGGATTGAAAGAAGGAATCTTGGGACATTATTTGTCCTATGCTCTTAGCAGACATGCGATATTATCCCGAGTTATTTCAGAATTACTTGCTATGCTCTGATACCAACTCCTGTCACACCCCAGACTCGGTAACCGGACTCACAAGGAACCCGATATCCAGTTCTGGCCACAACAGCCTCCGTAGTACCCCATTCTCGGCTCCTGAGGCAGGATCCGATCCTGGGATTCTATAAGGAGGATTTCCATAACCATATATTTATTTCCAATGCGAGCATACCCAAGATCACAATAAGTAAATCTCAAAAATAAAAAAGGGACACATTACAAAATCCACTATAAATTTAAACTTTACAAGTACATAGCAGAAAGGAAATACATCAGATAACAAAAGGAGAAGAACAAATATCTACAACACTTGGGGTGGGGGGGGTCCTCATCTCAACACCTATCCAAGTTCAGCTGCTACGACGCGGACCTAGGATCTCTTGCACACATTAATGTGCATAAGCTTATAGAAGCTTAGAGGGTGATGGAAGTGTGTGTCAATAGTGCGTAGAAGAATAATACGAGGTACAGGAAGGGAAGCATGATCAATGACAATATCACATAGCCTTACCGAGGCTTGTCATGAATACAATGCAATGAGTACTGGGCGTCATACCAGCGCGATGCATAAAGGGGCTTATATAGCCGATGTGAATGCAATGTGAAGCGATGCCAGTGCTCATATCTGTAAGTGCTATAGTTTATAGCTATTTTTATTGTCAAATTTGTGGTGTCAAAGACACTGTTATGAAACGTGCATTTATAAAGAACAATGCTTTACTCAAGCTCAGCTTTGATTGACAAGCACTGTTCACAAGTCAAGATCTCAAGAAGCTTTCAAGTTTAACCTCAAGATCTCAAAAAGCTTTCAAGTTTGAGCTACATCAAGACTTCAAGCTTCATTACTTTCAAAGGTCACTCGTCTCTAAGTTTCAATGTCCTTACTTCACTATTGAGGTATGACTGACCTTAGGTTGACCTTTATAGTAGGCCATTCTGGATACATAATTCATATATTTTATATATGTGAGTTTAAGTTGTTCTGAGACTAGTCCTAGACCTTGTTCGACTAGTCCTAGCACTGCTTCGACCTGTCTAAGAATTTCCTAGATCAGTCATAAGTTTGTTGCAAAATTTGGATATTTTCTATTTGGCTTCGACTAGTCTTAGGGATTGTTCAACTAGTCGTATGAACAGTGTTGACTGTTGCTTCGACCAATTGTAGACCTACGACTCAAAATACAGCGTTGAAATTTGGCTAGCTTTGACTAGTCCTGTGCAACCTACGACCAGCCGAAGGAGACCTATGACCAGTCGTGAAACTGTCAGATCTTATCGCACCTGAATTTTTAAATATTTGTTGGTTCTACGACCAGTCGTAGAGGTCTTTAGACCAGTCGAAGACGTGATTTGCTCACCTATAAATAGAGCATGAATCTCAGAAAAAAAAATGAAATTGAAGTTAATTTAATTCGGCCTTCTAAGAGATAAGTCCGTGCTCCATTTTAAGCTAAGTGTGCATATTTAATATTATCTTTCTTTAGCTTTTCTTAGTTGATTTTGTTTCTATATTCCAATCTTATTTGAAAAGAGGAATTGATGTATTCCGTCTTCTTGGAATCAAAATCAAATAGAGCTACGCCCAATTTGGTTTAATTTAAAATCTATTAGAACCTAGAACCATTATAAAGTGAGTATTGGACATTGAAATTTGATATTCAAATCTCTACTCCGACTTGGTTCTTCTGGGCTGTTACAATGAAGGAGAAATTCAGGTATTTTACATTTATGTAATTTACTTTCATTTGATTTTATTTTGGGATTTGCCAGAAAAATCTCATTGTATTGGTTATCTGAGGAGAGCCAGGAAAACTCAGAAGAGGGGTTTTTTTAATTGTGTAAGCCCACAGAAAAAAACACAATTGTGAAGGTTTAGTGTGAACCTGAAAAACCTATCTTTGATAGTGAACACTGATATCCCCTATGTGAGGATATTAAGAGTGGAGTAGCGCTGTGTGGCTATTGTTGAACAGTTGGTGTACACACAGGCGAACCACTATAACTCTGTCTTGTGATTTGAATGCTTAGTTAAGTTTTATATCTCTTTTCATTCAGATTGTGAAATGTATGTGTGGATGTGAATGTTGTAAAATTTACATTTCAAGCACAGTGGGAATGTTGTAATAATTTAGTTTTAAATTCCTGCAATTTATTTCAATTCCTTGCTATTATTTATTCCTCTCCGGTTTGAGTTTTTGATACAAAAGACGTTCTAGAAATAAGGTTGTCCTGCCATAAACTCTTGGTTTTTATGGTGTAAGGTTGTCCTTAGAATTGAATTCGTATTAACCGCTCAATAATTGTTTAGTGATGTTACTTTTATTTCAGCATTGTAATTTGATTTAGTTTATTTGACTATCTATCTTTCTTTATTCCACTGTTAAAGTTTTATTTGGCATTGTCCTATTCACCCCCCCTCTAGGACATATAGTTAGGCAATTTCAATATCCAATCCACATATCAAGTATATTTTCATCATAAGGAAATCACCGAGGTCCAGTACACTGCTGGACGATTGCCGCTCTCTAGACCCGCAAGTCAAACGAGCGTAAGATACCTCACTACCCGCCTGTGGACAGTCAATCACCAACAAGGCTCGATGGCAGCGGACCCACTTACGAGCTGGTCAGACTCATCCTAGCAATGCTTTCTTATATCAAGCGGGTAAGGCCACACCCCTACCCAACCGACTACACGATAGTGGGAGTCACGGCCTAATGGTATAAGGCCCTCGTGCGCTCATAGTTTCCACTCAGTCATGGCATTGGGGCAGATCCTTGGTACCGTGGAAGTTTTAGAAATTTCATCCATTGGCATCGTATACACCCTATATACACAAGTAACATTTTCAGTGTCCACACATACGGCCATCCACGAATGTCCCTATGGAGGCAAGGCCCTAATGAAACAAGGGCGGTATCACCATAAAATGTGATGCCAATGCGTGAGTCACACATACAGATCATGCACAAGCTTCAGGCACTTAACGTACACAATGGGAGAAACTCCGTCCCTCAATGACCACCATACAATGCAATCAATTCATACAGATGATGTATATAGGTCACAATGATGTAAGTACGCTACTGGCGATGATGATGTGGAGCATACTTCTCCTTCCCAAGGAGGGACAAGGTCTAAACACATAAACATGTACTTTAAGGAGAAGTCCTCTAGTGGCGGCCCAATACTTTGGGGTAGCCCACAAGCTAAGATGGTCATTAAAGCCCAAGGAAGAAACGATCCTAACAAGGGTCCAAGGTGGGCTTTTAACCACTTATAACAACCTTATGGGCCTACCTTAGGGTCACCAAGGAGGACATCCAACCTCAACTGGGTCCCAAAAGGTAGCCTGCGACTACATGCATATGAAATAAGGCCCAAGGCCTAAGCAATCTATGGCCTAGTGGGCTATACACTAAGCCCAACACATAGGCAACATGGTGGGCCCCCAAGTAAGGTTTGGGCCCAACCATAAAGATCATGAGCCCACATATTATGGTGGGCCTAATGGGCAGCCCGTTATTCCAACCATATGGGCAATTCTTATGTTTGAAACAAGTGAGTTGCGCCTCACATCTTGGCCTAAGTATGGGGTTAATTTACTAGGCAACCAAGGGCCAACTACTTGAGTATTCTGACCCATAAAATCCATCACAATAGTATGTTAAATATATGCCCAAAGGTCCAATGGGCCTATTAAGAAAGTTACAGGACAATGGGCATAGGAAATCCAACAATTAACTAGAATATTGGTATAATAAGAACCCAATTGAAGTGGGCCTTAAGAGTGCACTAATTAAGCCTAAAACCTGCTTAGAAATAGGGCAAGATATGTGTAAAAATATCCCTAAATCTGATGGGTCATGCCGCCCCAAAACATGCATTTATGGGCAGCAACTTTAGGCCTATTGCTGAAATTCTAGCCCACCCACTATATGGGCTTGCTAAAAATTCAATAATGATTAATTTATATAATTATTTTAATCCCTGATGACTCACACATGTCACGGGGGATCCCACCAGATGAAAGGAGTAGATAAAATACATAAATCAGGTGGGCCAACTGCTAGACTGGACGTCCAACAGCAGCCCATAGGCTGGGCATCCCTTGTGGACGGTCCAAGGGGCTGGGACAGCTCCCCCTTCAGAACATCAAAGTGGGTCCCACATGTGGACGTCCCACTTGGGAGATGGGCCACACACATGGGGTCCAAAATGTGGAGGATGGCATGGATAAAACATACATCATAGTGGGCCTTAGGAGGATGGACGGTCAGCCTATGGCTGGACGCCAACCCTGCTGGACGTCTAGTTATAGGCTGCCATTCCAGCAGCCATTCATCATTTTTTTCTAAGGTGAAATTGGTAGCCCACATCCCCAAGATGGGTCCCAACATGATGGGCCACAAGATGGGCTATAAGGGAAGTCATGAACCTAAGAAAATCATAAAGGAGTTTCATGGATAGCAAGGTAGGAATTAAAATTTTTCTACACAAAATGTTGTTGTCCATACAATGTTCATCGAATAAGTTGGGCCCAAACTTTTCCTAGGAGGGGAGGGATGAATTGTTGATATTTTTCCCATAAAATACAGCAAGGTGGGGTCCACAAAAGTAGCCCACCACTCAAAAAATCAAATTGAAATTTGTGTTTTCCCATCATTCTATAGGGCTGGATGGTCCAGCAAGGTGGACCGTCCACCCCCTATGGGCCTTTTAGGTATTTTGGATGGACAAATGGAGGTGTGGTTCATCACACTTCAAGGTCGGGTCCACTCCTTTAAAAGACACCCCATAACAAGAAGAAAAAGGGTAGAAATCATGGACCCATCCCATACCAAACATCAACTACAACAGCCCAGACAAACATCCAGAAATTTTAGACAGCCATATATAGCTGGACATACCAGCCCATAACTAAATAAATATAGCAAATAAGGAGAGGTGTGGCCTTCCTTTGTGGGCCCCACACATGTCTAGATCAAGAACTTAGGTCTACACACCTTGCATACATCATTTGGGCAGTAAATGGGACACCTAAAATTAGGAAATGGTTGGCATGGGCGTCTCACTATTGCTGAAATTTTTAGATGTCCCAGGCCCACCAAGTGGGCTACACATATCATCAAAGAAAATAAAAGAAAAGAAAAGATAGGAGAACAATCCGGCCATGGGGAAAGGGCTCCGCCACTAATGAGCCCTCCCAAGAACAATCACACCTATACATCCACATTGATTTGTACTTACAACATAAAACTAATACATACATGGTCTATAATCACAATGGATGGTTGGGATGCCATCCCAACATAATTTTAAGTCTAGATGACCTTAGGATGGTGTAGATCATGAAATACATGATAATGGGGTCAATGGAAAATGGCCTCATCATGGAACAATGCATGCATGTAGGATGGGCTAAGGGCCACATCCAAGGGATCAAATGGGATCCCCACCATGAATTAGTGGATCCCACATGTTCCATTCATGAAGAAATAAGAGGATCAAGAGATAGAAAAGAAATCAGCAAGTTATAATCATCCAACTTAAAGCGAAGCTCTCAACCTTCCACACAATATAGATCTTGTACCAAGGAAGAAGGTTTAATGGCTAGGATGTGTTTCTAAGGGTGGGATTGAGGGATTTTGGAGCTTTGAGGGTCTAGAGAAATGGAGGAATATGGGATGTTGGGAGATGGGTTTACTAGCATGGAGAGAATGAGAAGGAGGGAGAGAGATAAAGAGAGAGAGAGAGAGAGAGAGAGAGAGAGCAATGATTTTTTGTAAGAAAAAACAATGATTACCCTAGGGAGGAGAAACCAAAGTTATAGGTTAGGGTAGGTTTTGGGTAGTATCTATGGGGAGGGTTGTGTTAGCTATGGAGTTTTTATGTGGTGTGTGTAGTGTTGCATTGGAACTTGTGCCAAGGGTGGGGGTCCACATGCACTACACCTAAGTGGGCCACATGATTAAGGGTCATACAATGAAACATTCATAACTTATGATCTATACATTGGATGGACGCACAAGATGCATCACTGGAATTACAACGACGATGCAAACAAGATGGCATGGGTTTCAAGTTAATCCGAGTAGGGTCAACGTGACCGGACTTAAGGATGACCGTAAATACTATTCGAGGGTCGCAGGTTATAGGGATTCGATCGATAAGACCGTGAGACTAAGAGAAACTAAATGCATACCTACACACACATGCACACACAGGAACTCGAGTCGAGTCTTACAAGGAACAACCAACTATAAAAATAATCATGACGTCTATTACCGTTGATGGTCAGATTGAAATTGATCTGACCATCGAATCAACGTATTCAACACTTCAAGATTGTAAATCAATCGTTATGAGCCACCTTAGCTTCAGATCAACCTCATTCTAGGACTCGTGGCCCAGAACAGGTAGACTAATTGGATGAATGGAGTGGGTCTCATTCGTATCCATCAATGTGGGCCCCACCTTAACTGTGTGTGCATAATGGGTGCATGCACTCGTTGCACACTAGATCTACCAACCCGGTCAACAGACACTAACCCGATAACACCCAAATAGGAGATATTTTTCTCTTTTTCCACCCGAGCAGATTCGAATGGACACTGTTCATGGGCGTCAATGGTGACCTACCATAAGTGATCATTAAGATGATTAGAACCGTCCATCATATCCGCAACACATGACTGACAAAATGACAGTGACCACCGCACGTTTACTCCCACATGCAAAAGCACAATCCGGGATGTAACAGGTTACTGTTCACAACCCCAAGTGTAGGGTCGCGATGTAGTAATAATCTCAGTTAGACTGAGGTCAAATCCACAGGGACTAATCTCGTGTGTTTTCTGAAAGAAACTAAAATTAAAACTAGGAGAAGATAAATCTAGAATAAGGGAAGTAATTGTGAATAAGGTGAAACTATCAATTAAAAGGGACTAGGGTGCTAATGATCTACTTGTAGGATCTCAAGATGCTAACTTGCTTGATTCAAGGACAACTGGAATTAGAGTCCTATCTTATCCAATTGGCAAAAAGACATTTGTCAGATCTCTGAACTTCTCATAGATCTAATCATCAATGGATGAGAGTTATGAGGATTTGGAAGTGCTTCCATCACCTAACCATGCCTAGGAGAAAAGGCAAACAACAAGATTTACCAATACCACAATCAATCATAAGAGAATTGTGAAGGTTAGGAAGGATTCCATCATCTTACCATGCCCAAGGGACGATGGTGAATAATGGGACCTGCTAATTTCACAATATCAATTCAGGAAAAGAAGATATTCAAAGTTATCATAGATCTATTGTAATTTGTCACAACAAACCATTAAAAACTAAAAATTTTCATTATAATCAAACTAGAATCTAAGAGAGTTCAACAAAATATGAATTAAAACAAAGCTAACATCCCAATCACACTACAAGCTTCACCTCTTAGCCCTAGCTAAGAGGTTTGGCCAACCATAAACATGATTGAACTAAAATCTCTTAATAAAAGCATAAAAACAACTAAGGAAGAGAAGAAAAACTCTTGGCGGTGGCTCTCCACACGTTTGCTCTACTCCTCAAACCCTAGATGATGCTTAAGAACATCCTAGAGACTCCAATTTATAGTTGTGCATCCCCCTCTTACGCACTGACTTGAAATTTCCAGAAACTGCTTGCGAAAGGCTTCAATTTAAGCAATCTGCGTCGGCCCTACACAACAACTCTTCGCGATTTCGGTAGCACCGAAGTTGGCTTCGGTGGTACCGAAGTCGTATCTAAAAATTTTTGCATATGAAATTGTATGTCCAGATTGCTTAAGTAGCAAAATGTGTTACCGAAGTTGGCTTTGGTGGTACTGAATTAAGCTTAGGTAGCACCGAATTAAGGTGTTTTCTTGCTAGACTGTTTTGTGCAATTTAAGTAGTTACCGAAGTTGGCTTAGGTAGAACCAAAATTAACTATTTTTCTGTTGTTTTACTTATGCTCTTGCCAATCTTTGCTCCATCCTTTGTACTAGGTTTCCTTCGATCTTAAGCATAAGAATTCTCCATTTTTTTGGTCTCCTAAAATCTATCCTTTGCCTTGGTGTCTTTTGAGCATCAAATTCATGCTTTTAGCACTCTTTTCAATCCAAGCTCTTAAATTCACCTTACAACACAAACATGTACAAAATAGGATATTAAGCATTATCATGTTCATAAAACCAAGTAATAAATGGGGGATAATATGCAATATTTGACCCTCAATAGTAGGAGCTGATGTCGATGTTGTTGTGGTGGAGGCTACTGTCATGCTCTCGGCTGCTGCTGCTAAGTGGCCACCGGAGGGGGTCCTCCTCTTCCAATCTCTCCTCTGACTGGTTTTTTCTTTAGCAATGACTCGGGACTGTTGCGGTGGAAGAAATTCATGCCCCACTGAGGAGATGCTCGTCGCCATCCAAATGGTGGGACCCACAAGATCCTTACGACCCATCTGAACCATCCAAATGTTGTTGATCATTATTTCAACCATTCGTAGGATATCCGCCATTAACAGTAGAGCCATCTTCACCATTTATCTGAAAAACCCATCACACTCTAGTGGGTCCCATTCACTGATCTAAGACATTCATTATGTGGCCCAGAGTCTTAGAAGCCCATCCATGTCATCTGATCACAGCCATGCAAGCGTAATCCGCTCATATCATTGCAAAATAGCACAGACCAAATAAGTAAAGACCGTAACTAATCCTTTAATTAGTTACGATTTGAACCCTCTAAAAGAGGATTAGTAAAGCCTTATAAAAGGTTGCCTTTTAGGGCAACTCTTTCCAAAAAAGGAAAGCTAGAAAGAGAAAGGGAGGCGTCGTTTACTCTATTGTACTGAGTTGCTGGAACGAGTCCAACTTGTTCCGAGTCATGTGCTGAGTCTAATGGGTTTGGGCTAAGTGTGACTGGAATTCCAGTTGAGGGAGAGAGCAAAGAAGAAGACGAGGAGGAAGAAAAGGGAGAAGCGGTGTTGCCTTGATTGTTATATCGAGTTGAGTCGACTCGGCTCAAATTGTTGCACGTTTGGGCGAGTCCGGGTCCACTCTCATCCAGCTGAAGAAGAAAGAAACAAAGAAAGGAGAGGAACTAAGGAGGATTCAAGTTGGGTTGCTGCCGAGTCAAGGGAATAGAATTCGCTGAAACAAAAGTTGATCGAGTTCCAATGGGTTGGATCGACTTGCTAAGTCAGGAAAGAAACGTGACAAGTCTAGTCTAAGGCTAGACTCCTTGCTGGCCGACTCAGGAAGTAGAAAAACAGAAGAAGGAAGAAGATAAAAGGAGAAGAAAGAGTCCGAGAGAGAGAGAGAGAGAGAGATTTGGGCCTTGGACTGTTGACTGGGTGAGAGGGCTCGACTCGCTGAGTCTAAGTCAGGTAAAGATGAGTTCAGTAAATCTTGATGAACCAAGTGGAATAAGAAAGAAAAGAGAAGAAAGTAGAGGAAGGAGGAGATGGGGAGAGTGTGGCCTATTGAGTCGAACGGGTTCAACTCGTTAGGCTGACATCGGCTCGAGTTGGATGTGAATCTGGTCGATTCCAAACCTTGTCGAGTCGAGTTTTGTAACAAGGTGAGTCAATGTTCACCTCTTGTTATCATTTTTATTATTATTATGGTGTTATTATTATCATTAGAATAATTTGTATGCTATTAAAATTATTATCATTATCACTATTAGATAATGTTGATGAAAAAAATTGGTGCGCCTTCCTCTAATCTTTCACCTACACAAGGAGGAGACAAAGAAGACCCTAGCTAAAGCCGGGGACCCTTCAATGCCAAAGTCATGACTAGGATCATTTAGAAGGGTTTTTAGGGAGAGTTTTTGCGTACCTTTCAACTTGGAAAATCATTTATATTTATAGGAAGGGGTGGATCCCATCGTGCCAGGATTCTTTTCCCAATATCTTGAAGATTTGGCGTCAATCCATTTGAGGACTCCAGCCGATCCCGAGATCTTTGGGATCGAGGATCTTTTTACTAGATTTTTGGGAAGGCATTTTATTTTACACCGTTTCTACCTTGCTCAGGTCGGGCCGACTCTACTAGTGGGTGAGTCTCAGCTGGCTATGAAGGGTAGAGCTACTTACCTTCTGTCGGATGAGATAAAATTGATTCGTAATCAATGTACTTTCTTAATCCGATTGCTGACTCTGTTATTGACATAAAGATAGGTCGGTTTTATGGTCGGTCTAGTGGCTTCTGAGCTTTGGGCCTTAGTCGGCCTCTTTGGATGTTGTTGCCTCGTTTACCAAGTCAACTTTATACATCTCATAAATTCTGCCTTATGGTTCTGGACTTTGTAAGCCTTGGTCAGGATTCGTTCCTCATAACCCGAGCTAGGTCTTTCCTTTAGGAATTTGGTATGCTTACCTCGGTCGGGCTCGTTGCCTCCAGATCCCGGGCGATATTAGTAAAGTTGGTCCATTCCATAGCCGAGTCTCTAGACTCGTTCTATTTTTTCCCCAACAGTAAGCCCCCTACTCCTTGCATCAACTTTGTTGACGCTTAGGAGTAGAGAATTGTTGAGTCGGCTTAAGCTAGAACCGACTTTATGATGGAACATTTAATGCTTGCAGGCGTCCTGTATCGTTCAGAACACGTGCCAATTCATTGATCGAGGTTGCATTACCGGGAAGTCGCCAGAACGCCTTTTGAGCTTATGAGAGTCAGACACGTGGCGAGGATGGCGCTTGCGTCATCTGAAGTGCACCACATGTCGGGTGGGAGAGTTGAAGCAGGCATCGACTCAACTCCCCCTTAAATGCTCTTGACACATGGCAGGGCTATAAAAGGGGAACGAGACGCACTCCTCCCATTTTCGCTCGCATGTTTCGCCCACATCTCATGGAGAAGCATCGTTAGCGACTGCCCCTAGTAGGCCCAATCCTCCTGGGGAAGAAACGGAGGTAGAGGGTGAGGCGACCAAAGGAGTCAGTGAATCAACCTATGCCCGGAGATCGACAAAGGTTGCTAAGTTGACGGTCGAGGGAGAAGAGGATGAGGATGGGCAGAAGGGTCCCATTCTCTCGGTCTTAACTGAGGCAGAACTGGACAAGATTAGGGTCGGGTATCATGTCTGAGACTCGGTCATTCTTTGCCTTCCTCTTCCGAGTGAGTTATCTGACTACCCTCATGCTGGGATGGTCGTAATTTTTCAAGTCGCTCTGCAGTGCGGTTTGCGTCTACCCCTTTAGGGGATAGCTCGGGATTTGCTTTCTCGACTCCGGATAGTGCTCGGAAAGATAGTTCCAAATGGGTGGAGGAACTTGTTCAAATGTGTGGTCCTATGGGCTGAGATGGAACAGGCCCCACTGACCGTCGACGAATTCTTCTATCTATTCCAAGTACGACCGAACTCGCAGCAGCCTGACTAGTACTTCTTGTGTGCTTGGCGGAATAAGGGTGGACCTTTGATAACTGACCCTCCTACATCCAACAAGCATTGGAGAGATAGATGGTTCTGGGCGTGTGGTCGCTGGGAGACTACCGAGCCAGGGCCCATCGAATCTAGCGTTCCTTGGGTGTTCTCCCAAGCAAGTGACTCGGCGCATGGTTTTTTCAATTTTCTCATACTTTTAAGTCTTTGTGTCTGACTATGTGTGTTTCACAGATATCCCCGAGCGAAGGCCGAGCCTTGGAGTCGGCACTTTAGCTCGGATTAAGGATCTGAAGACGCTGAGTCCAGAGCAGCTGTCTTGGAAGAGGCTTCTCCAACCAGAGCGCCTTTTTGAATCAGGTTTAGATTCGGTGTAACGCCCCACATTTTCAGGACCCGAGTATACAACCCGTTTCCCAAAAACTCGAGTGTTAACTTATAAAGAGCCAAAGTCCACATGTATTTTTTTTCTTTCATCAAAGCAGATGAGCGTAGTATGGACAAATCAGACATAAAGGAAAGTTGTATAATCATTTAAATATACAAAAAGATGCCCATAATGACTTATACAAACCAATGTCCCCATTTTTACAATACAAAATGAAATAATATTATGTGTGAAATAAACTAAATTACAACAATCTTGGGATGTGAATCCTGAAGCGACCCTGTGAACAACATCGACTTGCTCTACACCTACATCAACTGTTACGGTTCGATAGCATTAATGGCTATCGCAATGAGGAGCACCCTCTAAGATTGCACACTCATCATTCATAATCAAATACAGCTCGTAAGTCATGAAAATGGATATATTAAACAAGACAATTCATAATCATGATCATACGCTCAAAAATCAAGCTAGTCAACAGAATCTCATCATAAGCAAACATAATCACAATCGCAATATAAGGATATATGTTCAGGTAATCAAATAATCAACCACACAACTTTCTATTACACTAAAAAATCACATTGTACGTGAACACTGCAAGATGGCTGGGAAATCGCTAAGCGAACACCCACTCCACCCGGAAATCATGGTAAATCCATAAGGTGAATAGAAAATCAACCTTTAAACCTCTACTTCACTTGGGAATCATATCATACGTGAACACCGTAAGATGGCTAGGAAATCGTTAAGTGAACACCCGCTCCACCTGAAAATCATGGTACGACTCAACACCCCAAGATGAAGAGACGTCTACTTCACCTGGAAATTATATCGTACGTGAACACCGCAAGATGGCTAGGAAATCGCTAAGCGAACACCCGCTCCACCTGAACATCATGGTACGACTGAACACGGTAAGATGAAGAGAGAAACAACACAAACTCTAGACCACCCAGAAATCATATCGTACGTGAACACCGCAAGATGGCTAGGAAATCACTAAGTGAACACCCGCTCCACCCAGAAATCATGGTACGACTAAACACCGCAAGATGGCTAGAAAACCAACATATAAACTCTAGACCACCTAGAAATCGTATCGTATGTGAACACTGCAAGATGGCTAGGAAATCGCCAAGCGAACACCCGCTCCACTCAGAAATTACAATACGACCGAACACCGTAAGATGTCTAAGAAACAACAAGAAATATAAATATAACCAATAAGCCACAAAAGGGCACTAATGACCCATCAAAGCCACGAATGGCAAATAAACGATCCAAGCCACATAAGGTAAATATGTGATCCAAGACATGTGAGGATGCGCGATCCAAGTCGCGTAAGTTAAATATGGACCGCAAGATGGTGAGTTCATGACAGGTCTCATTCATTACATCACTCGATCACAAACAACAAACATACAGTTAATTTACAATGTACGACTAAAGATAGCATGTTATCACCAAATCATGTATGCATGTTATAATTAAAGAGAGATGTCTACCATCTAACACAACAATTTAGCTTATTCAAAAGGTAAGTAATTCAATTAGAGGAATCATGCCATCATCTATATCCCGATTGTTGAAATTAAGTGGGAAGCTCAAAGGTTAAGTCCTCACCTTACGTGTCGAGTCGCCCATTAGTGTCGCTAGGAAACGCAGGTGTCATTAGAACCAAATCCTATCATACATTGTAAAATCGTATGGTCAGATGCAAGTTTTATACATTATTTAGGGTTAAGGTCTTAACTTAAGGTTTGGATTACCTAGGTTTAAGGTTTTATCGATTAATCAAATCTTAGACTTTAGTTTAGGGTTTGAAACCTAACTTATATAATTCAATTTATAACAATATTAGAATGAGATAACGACAATTAATAATTTTTTATTAACAACCTAATCTTATAATCAATATCCTACTAATGACAAAATAAGAATAACATTAATAATGATAATTGTTAATATCAAGTATCTATACTAGCTATTATTAGTAAAATTAACCTACTAATGGATAACCACATTTAATAATTGTAATAATTATAATGACGCTAATGATGATGATAATCCATAATAGAATTATAATTGATGATAATAGCTACCATAACACTAATTAATACATCATAATATTAATTATAATTTCTAGTCAATAGCAAAAATAACATTAGTTGTTACAACAACTAGAAGATAATAATGATATTATTAATAATAAAGTAACAAATGACGAATTCGATTGGTGAAAGGAAATGAAGATTCTCACCTAGTCGACTCGGTTCGAGTCGAGTTGGCTCGGCCCAAGCACATGCTCTCCTTTTCTCTTCCTTCTTCTTCCCTCTTTCTTCTCTCTCAGCCATTAGGACCCTCTAACAGTGTTGTCCAGCAAGCCTCTAACTCAGATGGACCGACTCGGCAGAGAGTCAGCTCACATTCCAACTTAAACTCTTCCCCTCTCTCTATCTCCAGCCTATCTTCTCCTTTTCTTCCTCCTCATTTTCTTCCTTTCTACTTTTTCTACTCAGTTAGAGAAGTCCAGTAGCATCTGGACTCAGAAGAAACTGGCCAGACTTGAGTTTGCAACTCGACAGTGAGTCAGGTTCGGGTCGGTTCAAGCCGGTGCAACCACGCACCTTCTTTGGCTCTAATCCTTCTTCCTCATTCCTTTCTTTTCTACTCTCTTTCTTCCCATCTATTAGAACTACAACAACACCCAAACCAGGCCCAAACCACACCCATTGCTGGCCTGTCTCAGACTCAGTGAGTCGAGTTCAACCGGGCCAGCAACGCTTAGACTGGTAGTGAGTCGACCCAAACTCAGCTCAATCTGAGTGGTTGCCGCACCATGCAACCCCTCTCTCTCTCTCTCTGCCCTTTCTCTCCATCTTTCTCCTCCTCTTCTTCTTTCTCTCCTACCTACTGGAAACACCCAACAACGAACGACCATCCCGGCCTGACTTAGGCTCGGCCCGAGTGCAACGATTGCACAACACACTCCCTCATTCTCTTCCCTCTCTATGCTTTTCTTTCACTTTCTTTTTCCTTCTTTCTCTTCCAATGCCATCACTAGGTGGTGAGAGTCAGAACACGGCATCACGAACTGAGTCTAACTCAGTTGGAACGGTAGAGCAGATGGCTGCCATTAATGGCAGATCTCGAACGGAGGCTCCCTCCTCCAATCCGACAGCATGGGATGGTTCATATGGACTATAGGAAGCTTATGGATAGGCTTTTTCAAAGCTCTAGGATTGTTTGGGTGGTGGGTTCTAAGGGAGAAGGGAAATGGTTGGTTGACGAGCTGTGGCAAGGGCGTGGGAGAGAGACCCATTGTAACTCCATATTCTCGACTTAAATCGAGCCCTAAGCTCTCTTAGGGCCGTTGAATGAGAACTGGATGGCCCGAATCAAATACTGCCATTCGGTTTCCTCAAAACCATGGGAAGAAATGAAAACCGGTTGTGGTTTCATTTGGAAAGCCCTAAGCGAATGGGACGGACGAGATCTTCCTAGGATGGAGGGTTGAGATGGCGTAGGAGCAGCTCATGCAGATCGCTGTGCTGGTTGAGAGAGCAGTTTTCTCTTTTGGAAATGGTGTGTTTGCAGGACCGGATTGCAGCTAGGATCGTGTGTCCACACGTGCATGAAAATTAGTTTTGATAGTTGGGTTTTGGTCAGGGCTGAAGGACGTACACGATGGATGGCTTGGATTGTCAAGATGGGTTGTCATGGTGGGCCACAGGCGTCCCAAACGAATGCCCGTCCATCAGCTACGAAACCGAAGAGAGGGAGATGTTCTCCCTTTTTAAGCAAGGCACAAGTCAGACCTGTTTGACTGTCCTGGGACTTATGGTGCATGACGGGTGTGCCCTAGTCGTGCACACGCACGCCATTAAGTGGGGTCCACTATGATGTTTGTGGTAAATCGACACCATCCATTCTATTTTACGGGCCTTTTCATAGCCTTTTACCAAAGGTGGGGTAGATCCAAGGCTTAGGTGGGGCCCGCCACTTGATTTGGTTTCCATATGTGGATTCTTGCCGATTTGACGGTTAGATTAATCCTAATCTGACCACCAACGGTCAAAAGGTCCTAATGGGTCGTCTTCATCTTCAAGACTTGTTATTATCCATGTATTTATTCTATTTCATTTTATTTTGTTATGTGTATACATATATTTATTATATTTTATATTATTATTATTATTATTATTATTATTATTATTATTATTATTATTATTACATGCACCCACATACATGTATATATAATTCATATTGTGGGTCCAGCTCTATAGGTTATTAGGACTACCTTTGGCCATGATTTTATGTTATTATTATTATTATCATTGTTACTACTTATACACATGGTCGTTTATTTATATTTTTTTATTATTTCATTTTATATATTTATTTATTTTTGTAGGACCTGTCTTTAAATCAGAGTCATCAATGCTTTAACTCTGTTGGTTCGATTTAGGTTAATACTATCAGATCGAGTTAGATTCATATTTATATTAATCTAGGTCTTCATGTAACACCCGAGTACTGGGAAGTACGAGGTGTTACACTCGGCCTTGATAGGTACTTTCTGGCTACCGTTCTTTATTCCCTTTGATTCTTGTCTGACTTGTCTTCTTTTTTATGTAGAGATGGCTGAGGCTCGGCCTTTCCTCCGTCCGCCTTCCAAAATGAAGGCCCCTTAAAGGTCAAAGCCTTGGCCTCCAAAGAGGCCAAAGACGGTCTCGAAGGCTAAGGGGCAAGCCATCCTAGCCATCCTGACCATGATAGTTCCTGACTCAGAGGAATGGGTGAAAGCGGCGGACGCGGTGGCTCTCAAGCCCCAGGGGGCACTTAAGCCAGGACCTGTTGTAGAGTTAGCTCAAGAAATGAGGGAGGAGCAGGGGGGAGCCCTCAGGAGGGGAGATAACTTAACAAGAGACGTCGGTCTTCTAATGGGCCGTGAAGGACATGATCCCTTGGGCAATTTTCCATGGAAGCGAAAAGGACTTCGTTGCCCTCTTCGAAGCTCTCCCGAGGTGAACTCTCTCTCATATGGCAAAGATGCTCCTCGAGGTAAGAGTTGAACTTTGCACTTGCTTTGTTGGTTTCCTCAAACTTAGTCTGACCTTACATTTTCCTTTTACAGTTTGCCCCTTGTACGCTCAGGGCTTACTCGGATCTGGCTGATGCTTAGAAATGGGTTGGGGAGGTGGAAGCACAACTCGTCACTGCTGTGACTTCGCGCAACATCATGGCTGGTGACTTAGGAGTTGCCAGGAAGGCCGCCAAGGAAGCCAAGGCCGAAAGTACTAATTTGGCCTCGCGATTGTAAGACGCCTAAGAGGAGAGTTGGCGGAATTGCCAGGCTCATGCTTCCTCCGAAGAGAAGTTGGCTCGGCTCAAGACCGAGACTAAGGCTGCCCTTGAGCATGCCAAGGTCTAGGCCATAGAGGCCTTTCTTGAATCCTGAGAATACTTGGAGGAGCAGGATCGCTTGTATTAGGACGGTTACATTAAATACATGGACCTAATGAAGCAGTCCTTCCACGACCTTGATCTTTTGGGGTTTGACGAAAGTGGCTCTGGGTCAGACGGACCGGAGGCCGAGGCAGCTGGGTCTGCTAGTGCGGCGACTGATCTTGAGGTGCATCCAAGGTTGCTCCTGAGGCAGCACTAGAGGCTATTCCGAGTGGCAGCAGCAGCTGAACCCGAGCCTCCTCCTGAGTTAGCTCCTGGTGAATCTTGAAGCTAATTTTGGATTATAAAGCATGTCAGGCACTTCAAGCACACCAAGCTTTAAGCACTTTAAGTGCACCAAGCTTCAAGCACTTCAAGCACCCCAAGCTTCAAGTCGAGCTCGAGAGCATCTGCAACTGAGGGGGGGGGGGGGCATCGCTTTTTTCACCCAACCCTTTTCTGCATTATCCTTGTCACTTTGTCAATGTAATTCTAAAGTAGGAACTAATGTAGTCCGATGTAAAACTTGCACTGATTAATGAATATATTCAATTTTCACATTCATTTGACTCAGTTTACATGTTTTCCATTGTTTGCTCGTCTGATAAATGAATGCAATTAATTGCTCAATAGCTGACTTAGTGATAGTAGATTTTTAGATGCTCGACATTTCAAGGATGGGAGACTAATTGCCTAGTTAGATCTTCTAACCGATACGTTCCAGGTCGGATGGTGGTCAAGACCACATAAGGTCCTCCCAATTGGGTCCCAGTGTGCCCATACCAACTTCCTTTGTGTTTAGGAACATTTTTCAGGGGACCATGTCTCCAGCTCGAAATCGTTTAACCTTGACTCGGGCATTGTAGAATCGAGCTACTTGTCGCTGTCGAGCCACCATCCGTAGCTGAGCACTTTCCCTTTGCTCTTTCAAGAGGTCGAGTCTAAGAGCCAGCAGTTCTTCATTATCTTGTTCGTTAAATGAACTAACTTGAGAAGAAGGTAGTCTAATCTCGACCGGAGTGATGGCTTCTTATCCGTACGCAAGGGAGAAAGGAGTCTCTCTCATGGTCATTCGAACGGTAGTTCGATAAGCCCATAGTATTTTAGGAAGTTATTCGGTCCATGCTCCTTTAGCTCGATCGAGTTTGGTCCGGAGGTGCTGTTTGATGATCTTGTTGACTGCCTCGATGTGTACATTCGTCTGAGGATGATGGGGGGATGAGTAAACATTTCTTATTCCGAGATTGTCGCACATCTCTTGGTATTGCCTGTTGTCGAACTGCTTTCCGTTGTCGGTAACAATGGTCTGAGGTATCCTAAATCGGTAGATGATGTTTTTTCAGATAAAATCTGTGATCTTTTGTTTGGTTATCCTGGCTAATGGTTCGGCTTCTGCCTACTTAGTAAAGTAATCCATCATAACAACGGCAAACTTGGTCTAGCCTTTTTCCAAAGAGAGCAGTCCGATGATGTTGATTCCCCACTGTGCAAAAGGTCAAGACCAGCCATAAGGGTCAGCTCCTTGGGTGTCTGTCTCAGAATGGCCGCAAATCGTTGGCATTTGTCGTAACTCTAGATGAGCTTACGAGCGTCATGTTGAATGGTCGGCCAGTAATACCCTTGTCGTAAGACCTTATGTGCGAGCGATCGTCCACCTGAGTGATTTTCATAAATCCTTTCGTGGATCTCCCGCAGTACATAATTAACCTCATCGTGATTTAGGCAGCGTAGCAAAGGAGCAAAAAAATCTTTTCTTATATAGTACCCCGTTGATCGTGATGTAACGGGAGGCTCGGATCTTCATCCGTCGGGCCTCGGCCCGATCCTCAGGCAACTTTCCATTGTCGAGATATCGGACGATCGGGTCGAACCAGGTTGTTCTGAATCGATCAAATGTACGGTCGAGTTAGGCGGGTCATCGATGCTCGGCTTAGTGACGTACTTGATTGGAATGGACCTGGGTATATCGTCCTCGTCGGCATATGCAAGTTTTGCCAATAGGTCAGCTTTAGCTTTTTCTGTTTGAGGGATCCGAGTGACAGTACATTGTTGAAAACCATCGATTAACTCTTTGGATTTCTTCATATATGCTTTCAGCTACTTTTTACGTGTTTGATACACGCTAGTAACCTGATTGACGACCAGCTGCGAGTCACTGAATATGTTGAGATGAGTAACACCCAAACTGGCTGCTAGTCGAAGGCCGAGCAATAGGGCTTCATATTCTGTTGTATTGTTCGAGGTTTGAAATCCAAGTCTTAAGGCATATTGCATGTAGGTTTGATCGGGAGTCTCCACGATGACTCCTACCCCACTTACCTTAGAGTTGGATGAGCCATCGACAAAAAGCTGCCAGTAAGGTGGGTCGGGAGATGGCTCGAGAATGGCAGTCATCAACTGATTGGCTGGCTCATCTGTAAGCCCATTAGGTGAATCGGTTTATGGGGTAACTTCAACTATGAAGTCGGCCACAGCCTGTCCTTTAATTACTAACCTCGGCTTGTATTGAATGTCCAATTCGTTGAGCTCAATTTCCCACTTCGTTAGGCAGCCGGAGGCTTCTGGTTTCTGAAGAATCTGACAGAGTGGGAGGTCGGTTATGACGATAATGGTGTGCAGTTGTAAGTATGGCTGAAGCCGTCGTGAAAACGTGACTAATACTAGGGTTACTTTCTATAAGACCTGTGTCCTAGTCCGTACCGTTCCGTTGGCTTCCGCGGTCCTTTCCTTCATGCTCACATATCAAGGCCGAGCTTACGGCTACATCGAAAACTGCCAGATATAGCAGCAGGGCTTCCCCAAGCTCGGACTTTGATAGGAGAGGAGGAGATCCGAGATATGACTTCAACTATTGGAATGCTGCTTCGCACTCTTCCGTCCAATCCACCATTTGTCATCCCTTTAGTTGTTTGAAGAATGGAAGGCATTTATCAGTAGCTCGTGAAAGGAAGCAATTGAGTGCGGCTACTCGTCCAGTCAGTCTTTATATATCTTTAATCATTTTCAGGGATTTCATGTCAAGTAACACCTTGATTTTCTCTGAATTTGCCAGGATTCCTCGCTGACTGACTAAGAATCCGAGCAATTTACTCGAGCTTACTCTGAAAGTGCATTTGCTTGGGTTTAACTTCATCTGATATTTACGAAGGATGAGAAACATTTCTTTTATGTCGGCAATATGATCGGCCGCATGTATACTTTTGACAAGCATATCGTCAATGTATACTTCCATGGTCCGGCCGATCTGTCGATCAAACGTTTTGTTTACTAATCGCTGGTAGGTCACTCCTGCATTCTTTAGGCCAAATGGCAACACACGGTAACAATAAAGGCCTTTGTAAGTGACAAAGGTAGTCTTAGATTTATTTGATTGATGCGTTATAATTTGATTGTATCTAGAATAAGCATCCATAAAACTAAGAAGCTCGTGTCCTGCCATGCTATCCACCAACTGATCGATCCTTAGAAGGAAAAAGCTATCCTTTGGGTAGGCTTTGTTTAAGTTGATATAATCAATACAGACTCGCTACTTTTCGTTGGCTTTCTTAACGAGTACGACATTAGCTACCCATTCTGGATAATATATCTCCTTAATGAATTTAGCCTTGAGGAGCTTGTTAACCTCTTCTTCGATTATGGTGTACCTTTTGGGGCCGAGTGGTCATTGCTTCTGTCGGATCAGTCGATAGGTCGGATCGATGTTGAGGTGATAAATCATCACCAGAGGATCGATCCCATGCATATCTTCATGGCTCCATGCAAACACGTCGGTGTATCGTCGGAGTAGGAATACTAGCTTATCTTTTAAAAGCGACTGCAGAGACGAGCCAATCCGAACCGTTTTACATTTGTCCATCCCAACCAAAGGTATTGGGATCAAGTCTTCTACTGGTTGGCCTCGTTCGTGGGTCTCAACTCGAGGGTCCAGTGACTCGATCGTGGTTACCTCAGCTGGACTTTTCACAGCCGTCGCATAGCAGTGTCTTGCATCCTGTTGGTCGCCTTTAATGACTCCTACTCCCAACTCAGTTAGGAATTTCATGGAGAGATGGTACGTCAACACTACAACTTGTAGACTGAGGGTTGGTCGACTATCAAAAAGTCGACCATCACCGTCGGTTGATGTGGGGAATTTTCAGCAATGAGAAGTAGTGAGATGACTCCTTCGAAAAGGATCTGTCCACCTGAGAATCCGATCAATGGAGTTCAAACTGGTCGTAATGCCAATCATTTGATGCCCATTTTATCGAATGCCTGAACGAACAGTACATCTGCAGATGACCCTGTATCGACGAGTATATGGAACACCTTGCGGTTTGTTATAGTGAGGGTGACAACTAAGGCATCATCATGTGGATAATGAATACCTCGAGCGTCTTCATCTGTAAATAATCGATCCTTATAAGGGGAAAGATATCCTTTGGGCAGGCTTTGTTTAAGTTGGTATAATCAATACAAACTCGCCACTTCCCATTGGATTTCTTAACGAGTACGACATTAACTACCCATTCTGGATAGTATATTATCTCCTCAATGAATTTAGCCTTAAGGAGCTTGCTAACCTCTTCTTCGTTTATGGTGTAACTTTCAGGGCTGAGTGGTCGTCGCTTCTGTTAGATCGGTCTATAGGTCAGATCGATGTTGAGGCAATGAGTCATCACTGAAGGATCGATCCCATGCATATCTTCATGGCTCCATGCAAACACGTCGGCGTATCGTCGAAGTAGGGATACAAACTTATCTTTCAAAGGCGATTGCAGAGAAAAGCCAATTCAAACCGTTTTAGATTCATCTGTCCTAACCAAAGGTATTGGAATCAAGTCTTCTACCAGTTAGCCTCATTCGTGGGTCTTGGCTTGAGGGTCCAATGACTCAATCGTGGTTGCCTCGGCTGGACTTTTCACGGCCATCGTATAGCAGCATCTTGCATCCTGTTGGTCGTATTTAATGGCTCCTACTTCCAACTCAGTCAAAAATTTCATGGAGAGATGGTACGTGACACTACAACTTGGAGAAGACATAGGGAGGGTCGACCGAGGATGGCATTGTAGACTGAGGGTTGGTCAACTATTAAAAAGTGGACCATTACCGTCGCCTGATGTGGGGAGTTTCTGGCAGTGAGAGGCAGTGAGATGACTCCTTCGGGAAGGATCTGTCCACCCGAGAATCCAATCAATGAAGTTCGAACTAGCCGTAATGCCAATCGTTCGATGCCCATTTTATTGAATGCCTGAACGAACAGTACATTTGCAGGTGACCCTATATTGACGAGTATACTGAACACCTTGCGGTTTGGTCTAGTGAGGGTGACGACTAAGGCATCATCATGTGGATGATGAATACCTCGAGTGTCTTCGTCTATAAACGATATGCAGTATTTTTCCTTTTTTCTCTCTTTTGAAGGTCGAGCTAAAATCAGGATCTCGGACTCAGGTCGACTGATGCTCCTTACGTAATTTTTCCGAGCATTATTTGAGTCGCCCCGGCCTTGGGGACCACCGACAATAGTTCGGATTTCTTCTGTGGGTCGGTCATCTCCTAAGCATTCTTCCATCGTCCCGGTTCTTTCAACATGCTCTCTGAAACAACCTTCTCAAATGAGCCTCTCGATTTCTTCTTTCCAGTGATAGCAATCACTTGTATTGTGCCCGTGATTGTGATAATAATGGCAGTATTTATTCTTACTCCATCAGTTCGAATTGCTTTGGAGTCTATCTGGCCAATTGACGAACCCTTCGCCCTTGATTTCCATCAATACCTGCTCCTGTGGCTTATTGAGCGGGGTGTATGTTGAGAATTTGTGGTCAGGCCGCTTACTCGACCTACGTTCATCCCGAGACCGATCGTCTTTATGCTTCTTTCCACTAGTCGAGTTAACTTCTCTTTTCGCTGACTCTTTAGCCAGAAGTTTTGCGTTTTGGGCGGCCTAACGCAGGATTTGGGTTTCTTCGACGTCCGCATACTTATCCGACCCAGCCATGAATTTTTCTAGAGTAGTAGGCGGGTTCTTGTCCAAGGATGCGAGAAACAGCTTATCTCTAACGCCTTGTATGATTGAGTTAAGAGCTGTCTCGTCTAAATGTTTACGGGCTTAGAGTGACTCGAAATTAAAACGCTTGATATAATCCTTCAGCAGCTCTTTTTCTTTCTGAACTATGTTGTTCAAATGCACAGATGACTTTAATTTTTTCTTCCCACTAATGAAATTGGTGAGGAAAGAGTCGTTGAGCTCTATAAAGGAGCTAATAGATTTTGGCTTTAATTGTTTAAACCAAAGCCGAGCTACGTCAGCCAAAGTGAGGGAGAAGGCTCGGCACATCACGGCGTCCGAGGCATCATGCAATTCCATGTACGGTTGAAAGGACTCGATATGCTCGGTTAGATCGGCTTTGCCGGTAAAAGGTGAAATCTGAGGTAGGCGGAATCGTTCCGGTAGTTGAGCTTACATAATTTCCTCTATAAATGGGGATTCCTTCGCCTCATGTCTTGTCTACCCCAGATTACAGTTTTGCCTCGTGTCTGCGATCTCTTCCTGTACTTCCCTCCGCAAATCCTGAAGGTCAGCTTTCTAAGGTTTCTCACTATCGGTCGTACCCTCAACCGGGGGCCTGCTACGCCTTCTCCGATCTATTTCGTGTCGAAGATCAGTGGTGGGCGGGGTGGTTATGAAGTGAGTGGGTGTAGGCTCGGCAGGACCCTGGTGTTGACTTTGCTGAGGAATAGACCGTGGAGCAACGGGCCGAGGGTCGGCGAATTGTTGTGGGGCATTTGCTCGACCACTGTCATACTGGGGTGGAACTTGATGGCAATAGATCTGTTCCAGCATTTGCTTCATGTAGTTAATATCGGTCCTGAGTTCCTGGACCTCCTCATCTAACCGTCCATTTCCTCGGTTCCGTTGAGTATGCCTGGTCGAAACGGAGGTTGCCAGATGGGCCGCAGAACCTTGTAGATTATCGGGTCGGTTCTGGGCCCCTTAGGCTCCATTCGTACCTGGTGGGCCTTCTGTCACCGGTGGTCTAGTGACAGCGACCTCATTAGGCTCGTTTTGGACGGTTCTCCTTATTCTTGTCATTGGAGATTTCATTGAAGCTTTTGATAGAGCTAAGAAGATGACTTTTCGTATCGTTTCCTATAGACGGTGCCAAACTGTTGATGCAAAAAACTGGTGCGCCTTCCTCCGATCTTTCACCTACACAAGGATGAGACAAAGAAGACCCTGGCTAGAGCCGGGGACCCTCCGATGCCAAAGTCAGGACTAGGATCGTTTAGAAGGGTTTTTAGGGAGAGTTTTTACATACCTTTCGACTTGGAAATCACTTGTATTTATAGGAAGGGGAGGATCCCATCGTGCCAAGATTCTTTTCCCGATATCTTGGAGATTTGGCGTCAATCTGTTTTAGGACTCCAGCCAATCCCGAGATCTTCGGCATCGGGGATCGTTTTACTAGATTTTCGGGAAGGCGTTTTATTTTACACCATTTCTACCTTGCTCAAGTCGGGCCGACTCTACTGGTGGGTGAGTCTCAGCTGGCTATAAAGGGTAGAGCTACTTGCCTTCTATTGGATGAGATAAAACTGATCGTAATTAGTGTACTTTCTTAATTTGATTGCTGACTCTGTTACTGACCTAAAGATAGGTCAATTTTATGGTCGGTCAGGTGACTTCTGAGCTTTGGGCCTTAGTCGGCCTCTTTGGATGTTGTTGCCTCGTTTACCGAGTCAACTTTATGCATCTCATAGATTCTGCCTTATGGCTCTGGACTTTGTAAGCCTCGGTCGGGATTCATTCCTTATAACCCGAGCTAAGTCTCTCCTTTAGGCATTTGGTATGCTTGCCTCGGTTAGGCTTGTTGCCTCGAGATCCCGGGCAGTATCAGTAGAGTTGGTCCATTCCATAGTCGAGTCTCTAGACTCGTTCTATTTCTTCCCCAATAGATAATATTGTCATTTTCATTTTCGTTTAGCGTAATTATTAATATTAGTTCTTATTAGATTGTTGTTTTATCATTATTAATTTTATTATCATTTATAGTATTTATTAAACTCTTATTTTTACGATATTAGATATTATTGAAAAATTAATACTAATTCGCAAATTATCATTAATAATATTATTTTATTCTTTGCGCAAAAGTTAGAGTTCAAGTTCTAAAGCTTACACTTAGATTTAGATTGCTGGATAAAGCCTAAAAATTTACATAATCCAAACCTTAAGCTTTAATTATAAGCATAAAAAAAATTTTATGTTGTAATCTAACCACTCAAAGTATTCTAATTTTGTTAGATTTTGATCCTAAGGCACGTACAACTATCTTTAACATTACCAAGAGACGAACTGACTCTTGAAAGGTGAGGATCACCCTTCAAGCTTTTCTATATCATGATAGTTAGCTTAATTCATTTACTTTATTAGTTATCTAATACAACATACAATAACTTAATTCATTTACTTTATTAGTTATCTAATACAACATGCAATGGAAATGATGATAGTTCATATTTGAATGATTCTTCGCAAATGATTGATGGTTGGATTTAAATTCAAGTATTCGAACTTGCTATAAATCTCAAATATTCCTATTCTGTTTTAAACTGAACATTTTATCTGTGTAAGTGCTATCGATATTTGTACATGGCTTGCTTCACCACTTGTGATTACTTTATGGTGTTTTTGGAGGGTCCTCGAACTGGTGGTGAATTATGTAATGGAATAATTCATATTATGTTGTGGACTTACCATCTTATGGATTGTCTGTGCCTTTGTGGCTTTTTGGAGACAATCCCTTCTATCGCATCCTTAAATGGACTATTTCCCTTATATGGCTTGATTGACTATTTGCCTATTTGCGGCTTTTATGGATTATTTTTGTATAATCCTGCGATGGTAAGTTCCACTTGTAGAACTACAATTGGCCACTAGTTGACGAGGATACCTTTAAAACACCTTATTTGTTAGAGTCTCATGAGTCGGGGATGGTGGTATACGACACTATGCCCGAGCTGTCGGCCTATGCTGGGTGACAAACCCCCTATAGTGACCTTTGAGCTTTTTAAAAATGGCTGTTTGAAATTGGAATAATAATAGTTGGGCTAATAATACATTTCATGGCATGCGGATTTTACCGTGTGGTCAATATAAGACATAGTGTTTCTTGGGTCACTATGAGCTGTACCATAGAGCATTTTACCAGGTGATCACAAGTTGTTATAGAGTGCATTCGAACCACTATGGGTTGTCCTTGTCGCATAGACTTTTCTAGGTAACTAGACCTCCTTAGGGCGTACATTTGAGTACTTTTCTGGGAGAATAGTTTACCTTAAGTGTCCTCATTACATGGTCTTTTCAAGGTGGCTAGTTCTCCTTAGGGCGTACCTTTGAGTACTTTTCTGGGTGACTAATTTTCCTTGGATGGCCTTTTTGCCACCGAGATGTGCATCCCTAGGTCTATGAGCATGTGTATGCATCAATGCATTTAAACAAGAATATCTTAGTGGAATTTATTCAATATATGCATATCTGATGACCTTTGTCTTTTTATGATGATGATTATTATGAAATATTCATTGTAGACTGTTCCTGATAACTATGCTTAAATATCTTGATGATACAATAAATCTTGAGGGTTATACCTCACTACGATAACCATTGACACTATCAAAATATATTCAGTGTCCAGGAGACGTAGATGATGTGCATGCTAGTGTTCATGTGGAATACGAAGAGCCAGATGATCTTGCGACTCTCTGTTCCTGATTTCATTTGTATTTAATTTATATTGTCATGTATTGTAAAATTTTAAGACATTGGTTTGTATAAGTTTTCGAGCAACCCTTTGAATATTTGGTTGTGTATATTTGGACTCCCTCTTATACTTGATTTGTTTCTATTCCGCTCGATTACTAACTCTGATAAAGAAAAGAAAAGAAAATGTACGTGAAATTTGGGATATCTTAAAGGTTAACACTTGGGTTTTTGGAAAACGAGTAGTGTACTCGGGTTTCGAGAACCGGGATGTTACATTTTGATTAAGGTAGATTTTTCATGAAGAATCTTTACAATCAAAACTTCAGCCATTATTTTCTTCATGGGTAAAAAAGGACCATCTTATTTTGGGTCAAATCTGCCCCCAATCTTGCGTATGACCATGATGGGTCATTTAAACATTAAAAATCATGTCTTCTTTTTTGAAGGATCGGCATTTGGTATTGCAAAATAATATACTTTACACAACATTTAAAAAAAAAAAATCACTTTTCTTTCTTCACGAACCATTCATGGCTTTCCCTTTGGCTTCTTGCCTGTACTCCCAACCCCTGAACTAAAACCTCCAGAGAGAATAAGAAAGGCAGTGATTCCGGTATAGGGCTAAGAGGTATTATTTTTCATACCACATATACTTTTAATAGAAATTATGTTCATTACAACTTTCTTCCCTTTGTCACCTTTCTTCTATAACAAATTCACCTTTATTGATAATCTTTTAGAGTATACTTTTAAGGGCATAACAGTTTTCAGTCTGATGCTCTAGCGTATGGTGATAATGCCAGTAGTCTTTTTCTTTTGTTTTCTCTATCTTTTTAGGGCGTTTTGGCTAAGGTAACTCAATCGTTCCCACAATTAATAATTAGTTCATCATATAAAGTATGTTTTCATTTGCAAATGCATACCCTTTATGGTTCTTATATCGTCTAGCCCTTTTATCTATTGCCTTGATCGTATAATTGTTCATACTTTCTCCACTGCTATTTCTTTGTTTACTTTAAGAGTCTTTCATTTTCTTTCCTTTACTAGTGGTGTTTGATGATGTTCCATTAAAGATCTAGCAAAGTGGCTTCGTCTGAGAAGCTGACACTTTCTTAGTAATTATTTCAAGAGTATGGGTCCTTGTAGCAAGATCACGAAAAGTTTATATATTAGCATTTATTAGGCCAAACACCACCCCTGGCTCCATACAACCCAAACATAGTTTAACTTAGTATGATTCTCCTAAAATTTTTTGACATGATGCCATCAGGGTTTTCCACTGGTCGATTAAGTTTTCAATTGGTTCATCCTCTCATTCATGGATGGAAGTTAATTTGGTCAAGCTAACTTCCTCGTCAGAAGAGAAAAAGTTTGACATAAAGACATCTTGTATTTGCTCCCAAGTATGTATAGATTTCAGAGCCAAAGCCGAATACTACATAAAGGCTTTTCCCATCAAGAATGACCCGAATAGCCATAAGAAATACTGATGAACTGTGGAGAAATTCCCCATAGTTGTTATGAAGTGCATCAGATGCTCCTTTGGTGAGTCGTCTCCATTAAACTTTTGAAAGTCTAAATATTTGAAATAGCGAGAAACTTCTCCTCTATTTCGTGAGGATATGGTGTCTGATACAAGAACCTTCTCTTCTGATCTCGTTCCCTTTCCAAGCGATGTTCTCAATGCAAAAGCTTGCTCTGGATCTATTACTAGTGGTATCACGGGCGAAAGTTCGCTTGTCATGGTAGCTTTCCCTTTATCTTTTTGAACTCTCGGTAAACTTGTGATGGACATCCTTATTGCCGTAATCGGCAGTGTGGGGAAATATTTTGAGCTAAAGGGCATTTCAGTCCTTCCCGAGTAGAGCGAAGGTGGAGCTAAGGAGGGATTACGCCTTGTGGTATTCCATGTGATCGGTCCTCTTATCATATTTAGAAGGACCAAACTTTTTGTGGAAGGGGATCAGGCCTTTCTTTTCTTAGACATTATTATTGTCCATTCCTCTTTAGTTTTTTGCATCATGGGTGAACTAGAAATCACTCCCTCCATTTCTTGTGGTTGTTTGCTTCAGAATGTAGTAGACTCGACTTTCTTCAGTATCTTCTTTGGTGACATTTTAGCCCCGCCCACATAAGCTACAGTAAACCCATTGGGCATGAAGTAAACAATCTTATTAGTAGGAAGGGAAGCCATTACGACCGCACAAGAATATGGTAGAAGGTACATTAAAATAACTCATCATTATTTATACTGATTAATTCAAATTGCTTCTTATTTTAGAGATGAAGGGAGGAATGTTCCGATCGAAAGTCATCATTTTGGCACCTTCGCAACACCTTTTGATGATGAACATCTTCCAATTGTTTCAATGCTATTATTAAGTATAGATATCCGAGGCAGAGATTCTGGGTTTGATCCCTAGCAAAGTCGCTATTTTATTTCGATTAGAAACATGTTTTGAGGATTGAAATATCTATATTTTAACATAACTAGGAAAGATCAAATGAAGGAATGCTCGTCAAATAAGATTTTATTAATCTGGGTTCTTATTACATTTCTTACATTGCCCTTGATTCCAAAACATGATACAATTAATTGTGCAACATTAGGTGATAATTAAGAATAGTAATTTCTGTAGCATTTCGGCCCCTTTGGAGTGTCTGTCAAAATGACAGAAGAGTTATGTGGGTTTGAAACCCTGACTTCATTCTGATATGCCAACTAAAAGACTTGAATTGATAATCCATAGCCTTGATTACACGGCCAACAACAACTTTGCTAAACAATTTGTGCTGGACCTCTATTGCGGGGGCTACAACGTAGCCCTATTGCGCGGTCACGCAACAGACTCAATTCTAGATACTTCTTATTTCTCCTTCTTCTTCCACTCATGGACTTCTTAAAACCTAAATTCCAAGATTCTTCTACTCCACGAGTTCTCAAATGTTCCAAGTCCCCAAATGAGATGGGTGATGGGTATTTATAGACATTTGCACATGTGAAACTCTGAATTTCATGCTACATTTCAGTGTTGCACGGTCATGTAATATTTTAGTATTGCGCAGTCGCGCAACAGCTCTCATAGCTTCTTGCCTTTCTTTTTCTGCGCATTCATGACTTCTTTGTGCAGCTGCACAACACTGCCTTGTTGTGCGGTCACACAATTCATTGTTGTTGTGCGGCCACGTAACACCACTTGTGTAGTCATACAACACCTTCAGAGCCCCCCAGCATCTTCAAGCCCTCACAACATCTTAATAAAAATTTTATGCCATAACACTCATAACATGTGGGACCCACTATAATGTGTATGGTACGTCCAATCTATCCATCATGTAATTCCCTTGATGCTCTCATGTGGCCCTAGAAAAATAGCCCATCCATTATCAAATGGACCATACAAGGGAAGGATGGGAGGGACACCATTAAAAACTTCTAGATTGCATTTGGGGCCCACTGTGATAAGTGGAAGATATCCAATTCGTTTAGTGTGTGCATACTTTAATACTCTCTTTAGGCAAACAAATCAATTCTTTCTTTCATTATTTGCATATTTTTAAAGGCTCTCGGCCCAAGCATTATGGTATGAATACCTACTTTATTCATTGTAAACACTTTAAAAGCTAGCCGAACACACAATCTATTTAGCCAAACCGAATAGCGTCTAAACCGATCAGGTGTAATGTATTTAAAACTAAAAGAATTACAGGCATCCAAACGACCCGTAACTTTGTGGACCCTCATTCTACCTCCTTGGATGACTTGAGGTTCCAGCTGGACAATCTAGTCCCCACTGAGGTGAGTTTAGTTACTTCAGAGGACACTAGTCCCTTGCTTCCTTTTTTTTTTTTGGCTATGCGTGTGCGCGCGAGTATCGTCCATGCCACAAACCACTTTTAAAGTTACAACCAACTTGAGACGAAAGAATTAATTCTTACCATCTCCTCAGACCCACGGATAAATCATTAACGTAGCAAGTTCGACCATAGTAAAGGTTTAAAAAGCTAACAGGGTGGCTGTTGGCAGCTGCAATGCCAGTAGTCAAAGCAAGCGGCTCTTAGCTGCATTCACTATTTTTCATACATGCATAAGCGTGATATGAATAGGATGATAATGGTCTAGATTGAGTGAAATAGAAATAATAATATATCTTGAACAGAGCTGGCACAACCACTTTGATTTCTGGGCTTAAATCAGATACAGGCCAGGCCCATTGACAGCCTTAGATGTGAAGAAGATGCCAACGACAAAAGAAAGCAATCGATCGGCAACCACTTTGTCGGATGTAACAAAGCAGTTATAATATCTTTTTGTAGATGATTTGGGAGATTAGAGCTTATGGATTTGGCCTCATACTTTCTCTTCTGCGTTCATCTAAGGAATGCTCTCATGGTATATGTTATGGCTTCGGTGCCATCCTATCATTTCATCAAAACACACATCGCCCATTTAAATATAGTGTGACCTTAGCAAAAAAAAAAAAAAAAAAGATGACAAACAGAAACCTATTCGCCTTATTTATTTAATTTTTTATACCCCTTTTTAATTATATCTTTCTATTAGAATTTCCTTCACACCATGACCAAAACCAGAATGGGCAATGTGGCATGAGCCATGCATGGTAATTGATAATCTACGGGTACCTATTAAAAGAAAAACACACATAAAATGTCCACTCACACGTCTATCTGATGGGCCCACTAGATGGACGACCACGCTTGAAATATCACAAATTGCACGTTCAACCATCCAGTCAATGGACAGTTTTTGCCCATCTTTATTTGAATTGCTTGTTTGTGCTACACCGTTGGATGGTCATTGTAAAGGTAGCCAAAGGAGACGGGATACGAACTGTGTATACTCCTAACAGAAGTTCCTGTGGGTGGAAGCTATGTGGGGCCGACCTTGATGTCCACGACGAATCCACTCATCAGTTTTGCAAGCCCACAATAAGACAGAAGTCCAAAAATGAGGCAGATCCAAAACTCAGGTGGGCCAAGCCACATGAAACAGTAGGGATTCAACCACCATTGGAAACTTCGTTGGGGCTACAGAAGTTTTGAATCAGGAATATATTTGTGTTTTCAGTTCATCCCAGTGGGAATAACCTTATGAAGGGTTTGTATGGCACATAAACATCTGGGTCGGCTTTGGGAAGGTTTCAACGGCGGGTGTTTCCATTCTCACGGCATCCTGTCGTGTGACAGACGTGAGTTTTTGATCTGCCTCATGTTTGGAGTCGTACGCTATTGTGAGCTTGTGAAACTGATGGACGGAGTGGATTTCTCATGAACACAGCGGTGGACCTCACATAGCTAGGGCAGGGGCACAGGTAATTAGCGTCCAGGGGACAGAAAGCATCATATAAAATTCCATCCCCTATAAACAAAAACCACCACCTCACCTCAAATTAAAAAAATATTAATTTGACCGATTCTTACCTACCCGGAAAAATGTACTGGCCGAAGGTACAATGCAACCTCACAAATTCTGATCCATGGTAGAAAAATACAACAGCCAAGAGCATTGACATCACTTAAAAAAATAAAAACATATACTACATCTGAGCTGTGAATAAGATGACCAGCCAGCCACTGTGACTATGACCTTAGCCAATCAAGCTGGTCCATTCATCAAGTGAGCCAGCCCAATGCAAAAAGATATAGCTGTACAAGGGCTGAGCCAAACTCGGTTTGAACCAAGATTGGTTTGGCTTATTTACGTGACACCTCCTGTTCGAGCTTCACATGAGCTGATCTTTGAGCCTATCCCTACTATTCGAGCTTGGTTTGGTCCAGATTATACAGGTTTGAGCTTGATTTGGTTTGATCCAAATATTCTAAGCGAGCTGAGTCGATCTTAGCCATTCAAACAGGGTCAGCTCGTTCTTCTTCCTTTTTTTAGTGTTTTTTTTTTTTTTTTAAAAACTTCATTACCGAGTGGCTTCTTTCCATGTCAAGGGTTGTTTAAACCCTTGAAAGGATTTCTCTCCCACCTACCAGATGTAAGGTTAAGGATTGGTAATACAAATTTGTGGGCTTAACTCTGTTAGAATTCTTGATGCATTCATGTGTACGAATACTCGGATCCAGTTTTCATTACTTGGAAAAATAAGATTAAAAAGACAGATAATTCCTACAAGACGACTCACCTATTTGGCGTGTTGAGTGTCTTTAATTGGTGACCCTAGAGACAAACACAAACAGAGAATCGACAAATCATTGGTTTGAGCTGACCGCGTCTCTGACCCTGACTTCTCTTCGAGCTCTTTCGTTCAAAGTATCTCATCTTCTCTACTAACTCATCGAGAGTTGGATGGATCTCTTCGCACTCAGATTGTTTCAGTTTTGGACTCTTGTTGTACAAGGGAGAGGGTGCATTCACACGCTGGTGGTTTGGCAAGGGATTTCTATGTTGTTTTCAAGAAGTGAAGAATGTATTAACGGTTGGGATATATGCTTTGGAATTTGATTCTAGCCGGGTGGTTATCTGGCTGTTCAATTGCTGGCAGGTGAGGAAGATTGTCTTTTTATGGCAGAACTTGACAGAGGATAGATCCTGCCAAGCTGATTCTCGTGGATGGTTTGGGTGCTCCATATGAAGCTTAGGGCCCCACCAAACCGAAGGTCTGGATCTTTTACACTGGTGGGTTCAATCACAGAGATTTCCATTGTTCCGCATATGTAACTGTGAGTCAGAGAAGAAAAGGAAAAAAGAGTCGTGCTCTTATTGGTTACTTGTGTTTAGGAAAGCTGGAGCAAGATATGCCATATGATAAAGGTATAAATTTTAGAGAGTGTGAATCGTCTGTGTTGAAGGCACAAGAAACTCCACTGTAGTGGCTTCTCATTGGTCTACGTCATTCCGGATGACTCCCACCAGCAAGATGCACCAGATTTCTCTCCCAAATAAATTGCTAACCATACAACATAACTTTGAATGTGTGGAATTTTTTTTGGGTCTCACTACAATTTTTGTGTTAGATCTACACCATTCATCAATTTTTCCAAATAACTCTAGAGCATGAGTCCAAAAATGATGTACATCCAAAGCTCAAGTGGATCACACCACAGTGGGAATTAAACAAACTACCGTTGAAACTTTCATAAGGCTAACCGTGAGGATTATTTTCCATCTGATTTGTTTATAAAATCAAAACTACCTAGATGAAGTCAAAATACAAATATCAGCCTTTTGCTGCTTCAGGAAGTTTTCAACGGTAGCATAAATTCCTATTGTCTTTAATGGTGTGGTCGACTTTAGTTTTGGATCCACATTGTTTTTGGGTTAATTTCTTAAAATGATCTGAAAAATTAGATGGCCAGTGTGGATCTAAGAAATGCATCATCACGGGACCCATGAAAATTTCACACCTCAACAAATTTCGTTTAGACCCTAGACTCAACCAAGATGGTGCGGGCATTACCATGGTGGCCACCTTGACATGTGCATTTTGTATCCACCCCGTAGGTCCTTCCATTTTTCAGATCATTTCAGGGTATTATCCAAAAAATGAAGTAGATCCAATTATCAGGTGGACCATTTGATGGGAAACAACGGTGATTGACCATTAATGGGCCACGAAAGTATTGGATCAAGCTGTTATTTGTCTTTTCTCTTCATCCAGGCTCACGTGAACTTACCAACAGAATGGATGACAAAGAAAAAATTACTGAAACATTGAGTTAATCCCAAAGAAGTTTTGAATGATAAGGTGTTCAATCACCACTGTTTCTAGGAGTATGGTCCACCTAATAATTATATCTTAATTTTTGGTATCATTCTCTAGAATGATTGGAAAAAATGGATGGACAAAGTAGATACAGAATACATACATCAAGGTGGGCCGCATGGTAAGGGATGCACCGTCTAGGGTGAGCCTGGTCTCACCTAATCCATGCCCAAGTGTTGATATGTGGAACTTTCATGGGCCTCATCATGAGGTATGTATCATATCCAAACCGTTCATCCATTTTTCCATACCATTGTATGAACTAAGACCAAAAAAGAGATATATCAAAGGCTCAAATGGGTCACACTGCAGAAATAGTGGGCATACAATGTACTAGGCGAATCAAATCAAGCTGAATCATGCTGAGCTTCGAGCTAAGCCAAGCTAGTACTGTCCTGGTTTAAACCTAGTTTGTTCTTTTAAATAAGCTTGACTCTAAGACTTAGTTTGGTTTGAACTTCTATTCAAACCAATCCCACCTGAGATTCTTCAAAACAATTTAGTCAAGCTTTCCTGAGTTGGTTTGTGACCAGCTCTACAAAAAAAAAAAAAAAAAAAAAGTATTATTTAAAAGGAATTGTCAATGATTCACATTCAACATACATTTGTGGCCGACCATCTCTTCATAGGGGTAGGCACCTGAAGAACCATGGATGTTTCCTACACTAGCCAAGTTGGGACCCGTGCCGCATGTACAGGGAAGTGCATATGAGCCAGCAAACTTATGATAACATGCAATTATACAGAAAACACAGAAGTCAAGCAGCCGGGGTGTCGAAAAGTCTGTCTCGCGAATAATCCACATATGCGACTAATCGTGGTAAAAACCATAGACATATTCAGAAAACCCAAGAGGAGAATACAATCGACATGGATTTTACAAAAATAACATCTATAACTAGCATGGGGTTGACCTGGTAGAATCTTTTCCCACACATATATGGAGAAAGGTAAATGAGTTCACTTCTACCTCATGGGAAGCTTCCCATGATGTTCGTGACAAGCATCCATCTCATTAATCAGATGCACCTTTCCAATGGACCTAAAAATCAGGTTAATCCATGACTTACGTGGGCTACACCTCAGACAAAAGTTGAAAGTTGATGCCCCGTCCATAAAACTTTTCTGATTGTATATAGGGCCCATTGAGATGTGGACATCCAGAATTTTATGTGCTCCGCTTGAATAAGTAGTTACACCAAATTTAGGTCCTTCCAAAACTTAGGTTTAATATATATATATATATAAATATACATATATATATATATATATATATATATATATATATATATATATATATATATATATATATATATATATATAATGGGAAATGGTACTATGAAGTTAAGCTCATGAGAACTTCCCATGACATCGAGTTATGTGGGGCCCATCATGATCTGTGTTGAAAATCAACACCATCAGTCAGATCACCATTCTATGGTGGGCCATGGGCCTAAAAATCAAGTCAATCCATGGCTTGGGTGAGCCACACCGCATATAAAGGTTTGAGAGGGGTTATCCTCCCATTAAAACATTCATAATCATTATTGGGCCCAACGAAATGTGGTTCACAAATCCAGCCCATCCATTGTGTGTGTCCCGCTTGGATGAGGGGTCAGACTAAGTTTCAGCCACATCCAAAACTCAGGTGGGCCCCACCAAGTGCTTTTATATATTTTAGGCATGTCTTCACATGTTTTTAGATGGTAGGGTCCACGTTCCGGCTGATTTTTGAGATATCCCATAACCTAAAGGAATCCATCAAATGCTAGGTGTTGATGTTTGACACACATCACGATAGGGGGGCGCACACAGCTTGATGTTTGACACACATCACGATAGGGAAGTTCCCATGAGGTCGACCTTATAGTACCATTTCCCACACACACACACACACATATACAGGTAGGTATGAGAAATGGTACTAAAAGGTTGACCTCATGGGACCTCATGGGAACTTCCCATGAGGTCGAGTTGTGTGGGCCCCACCATGATGTGTGTCGAACATCTACCCCATCAGTCAAATGCACCATTCCATGGTCGTACACGGGCTTAAAAATCAAGTCAATCAATGAATTGGGTGGACCACACTATATACAACAGTTGAGAGGGGTTACCCTCCCATTAAAACATTCATAATCATTTATTGGGCCCACCATGATGTGGTTCAAAAATCTAGACCATCCATTGTGTGTTTCCCACTTGGATGAGGGGTCAGACCAAGTTTCAACTGCATCCAAAACTCAAGTGGGCCCCACCAAGTACTTTTATATGTTTTGGGCATGTCTTCGCATGGTTTTAGATGGTATGGCCCACTTAAGTTCTATATACGGCTGTTTGAATACCCAACCATGGGGATCTGAAAGAAACAAAATGGGGCCCACACCACATGGAATTTCCATTGCTCACTTAGCCATTTCCCCAATTATATATATATAGGGAATGTTCTTTATGTTTTTACATCTATCAATATGTCCCTGTTCACTGAACATCTACCCTTGATCATCAATTCATTCCATGGTATGGCCTCGTTACGGAGGCCTTTACGATATTCATTTGTGGTATCAGCTTAATATAAACTTTCTCACTCAATATGTCATTACTAACGGTGAGATAACATTACCATAATGGCCACTATAAACATATATAATTCTTATGGTAATTGTTATTGGAAAATCAAATTAATTTGTACTTTTGATCAAACACACTCTTTTTCGTAACATAAGCAAATTATGGTTTGGATAAACATATAACCAGTGCCATATTTGGATGGCTTAATCTTAGACAAAAATAAGATATTATGTTTTGACCATCGTAAAAAAGTTCCTTACTATTTGTTTCACAACCTTCGATTGATTAACAAGCTATGGTGTGATATGGATTTATACCAAAAGTACATCCATTTGGTGACCTCGTCTTAAGTCTTGAGACAAAATAAGATAGATCTAACTACCATGTGGACCACACAAATCGTTTAATAGTGAAAATTATTCTCTGCTACTATTTGTGGTGTGGTCCAGATGATCTTTGGATATTATTTATTTTTTGGATAGTGCTCTATAATAATCTTTAAAAATACATGAACGGTGTAGATATAGTAAATACATCACTGGGCCCATGTAACGTTGATATTCTTTGAACCCTTGTACAACTCGAAGCTCGAGGAGGGTCGGCCACACCGACGAGGGTTTAATTTCCCATTTAAATTTTGGGAAAACCAGGTTTTAAAACTATGGGCCCCACCATACACATTTTTCACCTTTGGGAAATCCCAAAAGGAGACATTTTAAATAAGCCAAAAATTGAATAAGTTTTTCAATTCCAAAAGGTTTTGAAATTTGGATTTTAATTGACGTAAAGAAAATGCATTTATTGGTTTTGGGTTAAAAAAATTTAAATTTAAAATTCCGGGGGGGCCCCCTTGACCCTTTCCGGACAAATTCATTCCAAACCCTATAAATAAAGGGTTTATTCACCCCTGGGCTTCCGGGAGGCCCTTGAACCCGGTGGAAAATTAAATGTTTAAAAATCAATAATTATGATTTTTGGGATCCCATTAAAAGTTGAGATTTACCCACCCAAAAACTTCATTAAATTTTGGGCCCACCAGTGGTTACTTACCCATCCATTTGGTGCCCCTTATAGGGGTCCCAAGTTTAACCAATTTTATGGGGCCCCACCAAGGTTTTAATGTTTTGGCAGTCCACGTGAAAGGGGACCCGGTTCGAAATTTTTTTGGATATCCCTAATTTAAATGGCCCACGCCTTTATTTCACAGCTAGGTCCCCCCCTCTCTTTCCCTCTCACCTATAGAAATTTTCCCAAAAAAAAAAAATAAATATTTTTTATTTTAAAATTGTTAAAAATAAAATTTTATAATTATTTTAAAATTAAATTTAATATTTAAATTTTAATATTAATTATTGAAAAGGTTTCCTTATAATTTATGGTTTAATGGGTAAACCCAGGGCTTATTTAGGGTTAACATCCACCCCATGCATTTTTATCCCTTAGGTTATGGTTTCCAAGCTTTATGCGTTAGTTATATGGGGTGGTGCTTTTAATGAGCCTTTTTACTTGTTGGATTTGGCTATGTTACCCTAAAATCTAGAATCCATCTCAAAACCCGGTTGCTCTTGGGAGCATCCTGAAACTTTGTATCGGACCTGGACCGCACGTCGAAAGTATGATTACCCTGGAACTTTATGGATATGACCGCATTATTGGACTTGACAACCCCTTCGGAAATCAAGTCCTAACTGTGTCTAGAAATGCACAACTTGAGCCTGGAGCGAAGAGTGTGAGAAACGTGAAAATATTTAGAAATAAAAATCTGAATTTAAGTAATCTGAGTCGTGTCGCTTGCGGGCCAAATATAAGGATTCAGACCATTAGAATCTGACCCAAATACACCCTCGGATCAGGAGAAATGTCTCACACATGTCGGTGTACTTGTGACCCTGATCGAGTGACCGTGACCGTTAAACTGAAACTGGTCCGCCACGGCTGATCTACAAACCCGATCGGAATGAAAACTCAGCCTGACGTAGATCCATGGTCAGGGAGCTTAAGTCCGCCGCACGTGGAAAAAGGGCCACCAGAAATGCTCCGTTGGATCGAAACAATCCGTATTTGGATATAACCTAAGTATACCTTGGCCCTGGGGCCATTTCTATCAAACCTGGGCCTATATAAGGACCTTAAAACCTCTCTCTCTCTCTCTCTCTCTCTCTCTCTCACCCTATACGAATTTGAGAAAACCCTAGGAGAGAGAGAAGAGAAAAGAGTAGAAGTGAGAGAGTGAGTTGAAAGTTCTTCCTGGGATTCGATCCCGTTACTCTACGCACTTAGTCACCCCCTCTGTATCACAAATCCGGCGTTTTCGATAACGTACTTGGGTAAGAAAACTTAACCCTAATATGTTTTAGGGTTTTAGATAGTGTAAGTTATGAAATAGCTAACCTAATTTATGTTATAGGTTGTCAATCTGTCGTAGACAAAGACTTAGGTTTAAAACTGAGTTCATTACGAGTCTACCGGCGAAAGGTGCGAACTATAAATGCTTAGGTTATGGTTTCCAAGGCTTTCAATGCCGATTAATAGTTTATTACTTTATGGGTGCAATTTCATATGCCAAATGCGATGTTTGTACCGTGTTTCTGATATATATGAACTATATGGAGTTTAGTGTATTCCATGTATATGTAGAAAGTATCGTATGCGTATGAAATTTGAACGTGTGCTTGCCATGATTAATTGTCGTGTGTTTGTGCTAGTTGTATGTGTAACAACTCCTTGGCGAAAGGATTTGCCTTAAGACGTGCTATCACCAATATACGTCATGTATGTTGGAATGTGTAGTCTAAGTGTTTGTAGAAATGTTTGAATGAATAAGTGTGTAATAAATTATACGTTATATGGGCGTTGAGAAGAGATTCTCAACTATCTTAACGATGTGTATAATTTCCTCCATGTAACTTACATTCTCCATCTGTTTCACTTAAGGACTGCATATGTGTGAATTCATGTTTTAGTTGAAATCCATCAAATGCTCACATGCTTGTATGATTGGAATTGTTGATCCATTACTGTTTTGATTAGCTTGTATAATTATCTGCTATAATTGAATGTGTCTAGGACTGCGGAATAGTCCAGGCAATCGGTAACAGGCACTGAATAGGTGGCTGAGGTTGTCTCGCCACATAGGGCGTGTTCGATGAACCCGAGTCGTACCTTAGTTGTCGGCAATGGTTAGGCCACACGGAGTGCTTACGCACTTCATGTCGGTCAATTCAACATGCGCTCGTACTAGTCGAGCTCGTCAAGTAACCCGATTGACCCGATGTATGTTCACCATGTATGGACGCTACTGTTTGAATTTAAGGTACCAAACTCACCAGTGAAAACCCCTTTAACCTTGGTACCTCGATCTGCTAAGACTCATGAGCCGGACATGGTGGTATGGGACACCGTGGTCGAGCTGTTGGCCTACGCTGGGGTGAGGAGCCCCCCCTAGTGTCCAGTGAGCAACACAGCCTCGTGAACCGAATACAGTAGTATGGGACACTGTATTCGAGTTGTCAGCCTACACCGATAAGGTGACGAGCCCTTTGTAGTGACCTCGAGTGTACGCTAAGACTGCGTAGAGGCGACAAGCCCTTACGTAGCAACAGGAGTACACTAGGCCTGCACTGATAAGGTAACGAGCCCTTTGCAACGACCTAGAATCATAACATCGTATGAGATTTACTAGGATTGACGACCCTAGATTGGATCATCGTTTGAGAATTGATATAAGGGAGGTACCTTAGCTTCCCAATCCTGCTATATGAAAAGGACTAATAAGAACTTAGTAATCATATTCATGCACCACATTGCATGTGCCGTTTGACGATGTGTAGAGAGCACGAGGAAGTGACTGACATGCGCGACCGTTAGATGAAGATCGCTGAGGGAGTGCAGGCAAGGGCATACATCATTTATTCATACCATTCCTGCATTAATCAGAGTATTTAGGGGTGTTTGATTATATTGTTTTATCATTACTGCTTGACTGAATTGATAACATGTTAACCTTTGCTTTATTGTTCCACTGAGTTGATCACTCACTCCCACCTTACGGGACAGTGTTTTAAACACCAACCAGACCCTGTTGTAGGTTCAAGCGATGGTGCAGCTTGCAAGGCGGAGCCGGACTTCGAGGATGATGAGGAGGCATTCTCATATATGCACTATTCAAGCAGGTTTACATAGACCGCTCTAATCGGCGAGGCTTCAGGGTTATATTTGTAGTGAACTATTATATTTTGACATTTTGTATTTTGAAGGCAAACATGTAATTATCAACCGGGAAATGCATACATACTTTAGGGACTTATACTGATTGTCAACTTATATATATTCGTTTCAGTCTTCCGCTTGCGTATCACAACTGTCTCTGGATTATGTTTTGCTGATTTGACTTAATCTTATTCATGTTTTGTGCATTAATACAGACAACATTTAACGATTATTAAATATGTTGCATAAGTGATGCGTGGGAACTCGGGAATTGAACTTTTACTCGACCCCCGATTTTCAGGGCGTTACAGTGTGTGTGGAGAAAGAAGTAACTATTACTAATGTGGCATCTCGAGGGAGACTTTCATTCACATAATAGGAACAAAACATGTGTATAACCAATGTCAAACCCATGACAAACGATTAACATATGCGGTATCATTCGATATCACAACTATCTTTGAGCCTAAACGGTTATTTCTAGATTAGTAGACATGAAGAGTGATTACGAAAATCTTTCTCCAATAACCACCACAAAATCTTATAAATAGGAGAAAGATCAAAGAGTTGCAAACCCTCGCCAGCCCAACACAAATTAAATCTACAATATAATGCTGTTATCTTTTACTTTATCTTATCTTAGCTTATCATAGATTAGGACAACTCCTCTATGCTATTATGTTGGAACGATTTCAACATATGAGTAGTGTAATCCTATTCATCTATATTGTTATGCTGGACTAACCTCAATTAAGAGTTATGTCATTCATTTCCATCTATGTCAGGCACTGGATCATAGGAAAGACATTTTGTTCTTCTTTTTTCAATAGTGTAATTCCCTTTCTCTATGCCCAAGCCGTGGGACCAAGAAATACTTAGATTTATGACCTCATTATCTACGTCATAAATGTTGAATCACTAGGGGATATTATTGTATGTTTTATCTTTATTTCAATTCAATACAACTAAGTTCTCTCTACTTTCACATTGCACAAATTGGGTTATCACCATTATCACAGTGAGAAAAAGTTATTTCCACTGAAAAGCAAAAAGAACTAACTCATTAAATGGACGAACCTTCCCCATTTGAAATTCGTTTGGTTTCATTTATAGGCGATTGAGTAGACAATCAAACTGCTTCAATTCTCAGCATAAATCGCTCATGGTCTCTCTATCTATCTTGACACTTGGGGTCATAGGCATTCAGTTCGGATCGAACTGTAAAAGGCTTTGGCACACCCAACATCATAGACACATACCAACAACCGAATTTCAAGCCAAATACCTACTTTGGCGTACCCAGTGAGACCTATGTTCAATGCTTGATCCAATTATATAACATGATGAGTAAAATGTCCACAACTTTCTGTTAATCCTGAAGACTAAAAGAGGTCAAATCTACAAGAAGAAATCCCTGCAAAAATTGGACCTTAACTCCCTAGTCCTCTAAAGTCGGCTCCTTTAGAAGCTGATTCATCGTCATTTAGTAACATGTTCGAGAGTGTTATAAGAGCTTTGTACAGTGTGTGCGCTAGTTTACAAAAACTATTTTAACGAGGATGGATCCAAACCGAGCAAGCATAGCTTCAAGTTGAGGAAATAAGGTTTTAAGCCGAAAGCCTTTATAGGCTTATGGGCCTTTTGTTTTAAAGGTTTCTTGACGGTTGACCTACCAATATGAATCCTTATTCATCACCAAATCCTCTTTAGGATTAGCCAAGAATTAATCAATTCGACCAATATCAATTTGGTTGAAATTTGCCACCACCTCCAATCAGTGTCAGAAGGAACGACCGCAATGGCCGACCATACGACTAATTTGACTAAGAGGCATCAAATCATGAAGCCCTTAGGGGGCATTACATCCTAGGAATTGAACAGTCTGGAGGGCAACCTCCTACAGTTAACCTAGTTCCCCCAATGGTTAACCCGACCATTCAGGAATATCAAACACCCGCTCATGTCCCTCGGATGGCTAAGAAAATCTAATTATTTTGATCCAAGAAGTTGTTGACCATCGGCAAGGCTATCATATAAACAAACCGACATGTAGAAATCCCTATCCATAGTGAATAGATGGGTACAAACAACTGTTTTTTTTTTTAATACACGCACACACACCACCACACACTCACGCCTTAGTGGAATTGCACCACCTATGGGTACTCGAACCCTTGACCAGGTGGTGAAACTCCTGAGAGTCTACCATCGGAGCAAGAGCAAGGACCCATCGGGTACAAACAGCTGTTGAGGGGCTACCATCCTCATGAGTTTACTCTCTTTTCAGGAGAATGTAGTGAGTCCACCATAAAACACATCGGTCACTTTACCATTCAATGTGGTGAAGTTTTGAATCAAGGTTTTCTAAAGCTTCAATTATTTGAAAATTCTCTCACTAGAACGGCCTTTGCGTGGTACATAATCTATAACCTAACTCTATTAAAAACATGGCCAAAAATGGAAAAGAAATTCCACACATAGCTCTTCTGATATGAGCCATTTATGTCTGATTTATCTTGTCTAAGGCAACTACGAAAGAAATGACCAATAAATATATTACTCGTTTAAAAAAGGTGAGGAATAGATACTTAGTCACCATGTCATAGGCCAAATTTGTTAAATTGGCCAAGACGGCTTAGATATTGAATTATGATAGATATTTGAGAGCATAAAATTTGAAGATCTATTTGATCTATCAGCCTGAGTTACCCGCTACAAATGGCTCCTTCGAGAGGAAAGCAAACACAAAAAATTTTCAATGCAAAACTATTATTAGGACCCAAACTCAAGTTGAACATGACAAAAGTTATGGCAAAGAAGCCATTCATCGGCTAATCTCTAACCAAGAAGGATATCACAGCTCTTCCTGGCTAAAAGATGAGAACAAATATGTTTGAAATCGGCAAACAATATTCATTTGACATAACTATAGCCAACAAGATCTTCGATCATTTGCTGGAGGGTAAGTTTATTAAGATTCCCGTGAACTAAATAACTCCCTTGGCCCAAGAGCTTTAAAAGATCAAATACTACAAATGCCATAGTACATATTCTCACTCAACAGTTAACTGTGTAGTTTTTAGGAACGCTATCCAAGCCAACATCGGCAGAGGACTTTTCAAATTTTTCTAAGGAGATGGAAACCATGGTGGTCGATAACGACCCATTTACATACATGGCCGAAGTAAATGCCACCGCGAAAGCTCAATGGCCTAAGGTGGTAGATCGATCTTGTGAAGACCCGAGCCAATAGTCCGTCGGCCACACCACACACCTACCAACCAATAAGGCGAATGCCAAAACCTAGCTTTTGCTAAGAATTAACGTCGTCCGTGAAAAATGAAGGGCAAACAGAAAAAGCCTCGGAGTCTTCAACCGGAAGACCGCACCAGATTCTAAGCAAACAATGCAACCACAAAGTTAATTAGAGTTATCAATATAATAGATTTAACTAAACCAGTAAATGCCATAGGGCACAAAGCCTGGATCAATCATCATGCCAACAATTTTATCAAACGCCACGTGCACTGCAAGTTCCACAGAGTTCAGTAAGTCCCGGGAAATTGGTCCCATAACCATCCTACATGGTCAAACCGTTTTATGCAAGGGAAAATCAAGGGACTAGTGGTCCACCGAAAATTTTCCATTCCACCTTCTAAGATGACTCCGCTCTTAAAACACCATTGACAACGACATCAAGTGGCGTTAATACTTTAAAGCCTGGCTGCCAATAACAAATCTCAAAAGAGATTTTGGCCGTATCCAAATCAATGGCAGAACAGTAAGATCCATCAAAGGCAGGTTCATTTTAACCCAAGGTCAAACCAATCACTCGACAAACGGTCAAGAATAAGCCTCAAACGTAGAGGCAAGTTTTAAAAGATCTCATTGCAGAGCTTAAGGAAGATGCCATGTCCAACAAACTCTTCATCGACAAGTTATGTCCAATGATATGCTCTTAGTTGATGACATTGATCCCCAACGAATGTAGGTCAATGAGGCTCAATGGTGTCACACATGGATGATGGGTCACACCAACTTCAAGCCATTCCAAAACTCAGGTGGGCCCCACCAAGTACTTTTTAATGTTTTGGTCATGATTTCCTATGGTTTCAGATGGTGTAGCCCACCTAAGTTCCTGATATGGCTGATTTTGGCACATCCCATAGTCTAGAGGGGACCTACAAAATGTATGGCAAGAGTGTTTAGCACACATCTCAGTGGGGCTTACAGAGCTCAGCCTCATGGGAAGCTCCCATGAGGTCGACCTCATAGTACCATTTCCCATATGTGAGTGTGCGCGCGCATGCGTGTACAAATATACATATATACACACATAAATAGATGTTTGTGCGCTCACACACTTACATCACAACCTTCAGAGGGATGTTAGCATCTCCACCTTCATGGGGATGTTACAACACATGAGATGACCTATTGTCGATTTGAACCTTCATCAATTCATACAACAAGCAAGCCATGGTGCAAAAAAAATTAGATGATCCCTAACTTGGTATCAATAGACCCTAACTTCATATCAATAGCATGGAAAATGGACAGTAACAGTGAAAGAAAATAGGTCCGATCAACATCTTGAAACATCTATTGGAGAAATATATTTGAGTAATGCAGTTGCCAACAAGGCTTCATCGAGAATGGTCAATTATAAAAAATGCATGCATGTACGCATGCATACATATTATATATAGACAGAGGCTCAGATACAACCAGCTGGACCATAATTTATTATCCAACTAGGGCCCGTTTGGCCAGGTGGATTGGAAGGGATTGAATGGTACTAGGGTGGATGGCATGGATTTCTAGGTAATGATGGTGTTGTCAGTGGATTGTCTTGAGATGCATGGGATTGCTCAATCCCTGGATTGCTATATCCAGTCTGTTTGGCACACCCAGCCAATCCCGGGATTAAACCTTCCCATCCCTTCCAATCCCTCAAACCCAACACGTCCCAGGCAAATTTGAACGGATTAGGGTGGATTGGATGGGATTTAAAGGTAATGATGGTGTTGTCAGTGGATTGTCTTAAGATCCATGGGATTGGGATCAGATCACCGACTCTGTTTGGCACGCCCGGCCAATCCCGGGATTTAACTTTCAATCCCTTCCAATACCATCCAATCCCTTCCAATCCGACTGGCCAAACGGGCCCCTAGCATACAAGTACTACAAGAACCAAACCATCAATTGTGTGTGTCATGCAACCATCCAAAAGATTGGCACCACCATCAAGCCAATCCACACATCAGGAGGGCCACACTATACAAAACAATGGACAGCCGCCAATCTGATCCAAATTACAATCAGGTGTTGCACCTGACTCGTTGATCATGCTGATTTCTGCAACAAGTGATCTTCATGGTGGGGTTGGATGGGTTGGATGTCAAACACACATGACAAGGTGGTGATTTACCCGCTAGTGGCTCAACTTCAATTTAAACAGGTCCAACTCGTTGCCTTTGATTGGTGTAATGAAAGAAGTATAGGGTAGAAGGGCAGGGAAGTTTGCAGGTATATTCTAGAGGGACCAAGTTTTGGTGCTGAACAAGTCAAATCTCCCATATAACTACTCCTTTAAGAACACATTTTTAAAATTGGCTTACCTGTGATGAAGTTGACTTGAAACAGCCTGTAAGAGCATCTGGGTTGCCAATCAGCTTAGAGAACAAACCAAACCAAGGACACTTATCTACAATTCACACCTTTGGATTATGAAACTGTTCTTGTGATATTCCTCCACCCATTCAAGAAAAGAAGAAGAAGAAAGTAGGTCCTCAGAATCTTCAATTGCAGATTTCTTGCTACCGGAATGCGCAGATGGGGGACCTGTACCACTCCTGCAACCACCAGGAGGTTCAAGCTCCATCTCATCATCCAGAGTCTCCAAGGCTTACCAACAATGGGCTTACAGAATCCCCCAGCCAGTGAATTGATTGTACAGATAGAATGGAGAGGTTGTAGAAGCCGAATTCATAACTTATCAAAAGGAGTCCACAGGAATTGCACCTCAAAACAGCATATCCAAATGGACGGCACCATCAGCTGGAATGAGGAATTTGACCATGTCTGCAAGATGAAAATGATGAAGAATGGAAGTCTCAGATGTTGGGTCATCAATCTAGAGGTTCATGTAAGCATCTATCCACACATATTTTTGGTGCTAGGTCTTCCTCTTTTTTCTTTTTAACACACACACCCTCACACACCACATGGGTACTCAAACCCGTCTCAGTGTTGAAACCCACAGGGTCTACCACTGAGCCATGAGTAGGGACCCATCCTCCCTTTCCGTTCAAAGCGAGAGTATAGGAAGCTATTCATTTTGAACTTGTCAAACAATTTCAGGAATTTGGTCAGAATTTAGACAGAAGAGCTTCACTTCTTGCCAAAGTTTCGATGGATATTGCTGAATATGCCTCTCCCATCACAACCTCTGAGGAAACCATCAGAATCCCAATCAACTGCAACATCAGAGGTTATACTGATGTGCCAGCTTTAACAGTAAGTCGTGGGTCAGATCACTGTGCATTCTAGATATGATTCGTGCTATCCTCATCTGTATTACATTTTTTCTCAGGTAAAGCTCAAGCTTTCTGAGCACCAAAGAAACCAAAGCACAGTACATCCACTGGCTCAAGCTCTAATGATACCCTCACTGTCATGCATGAGACCTCAACAACAGAGCAACAGATTCCAAAATCTAAAACCAGAAATCGAAAATGATGATGCAAGGGACAGTAAATTCTCCCCCAACCAACCCACCTCAGAGTTATCCTCTGAAGAGGAGCCTGAATTTAACTATGGGAAGATGGCTGCAGTGAATCAACTTGCCAGCTCAGTTACCGGCATGCTTGAATACAGCAAACCTGAGAACACAGAGAACCTCCGAGCCACTGCCGACCAACCCCTCCAGCAACCTTCACTTGTCAGGCTCCTTTCATGTAACAAAGGGAAGCTGAGTTTCAGAGCAATTCACCATCCGAAAGGAACACCACTGATAAACAAAGCATACGGTGAAAACGGTGGAGACGACATTGACCGTGATAGGCGCCGCCAATCAGGCACTCATTTCGAAATAACCTCACAAGTTCAGCCAGGGGAAAGGTTTCAGGCTTCAGGATTTGAAGACGACAATCAGTTTGAGGTAGGAGCTTGGGAAAAGAGACACGTGATCAGCAGAGATGGGAAAATGGAGCTAGTTACAGAGATCTTTCTAGCTTCCATCGATCAGCGTAGTGAGAAAGCTTCGGGCGGAAGTGCATGCACAGTTCTTGTCGCGATTATTGCTGACTGGCTGCATAGGAATCCAAAAACTCTTCCGCTACGATGCCAATTCGATGATCTAATCCGCGAAGGGTCTTCTGAATGGAGAAAGCTATGTGCAAATGAGAACCACAAGGAGAAATTCACAGATCAGCACTTTGACCTCGAGACCATATTAGAAGCAAAAGTACGGCCACTTTTAGTAGTCTCTGAGAGGTCCTACATAGGTTTCTTTGTACTCGATGACATGCCCAAGAATTTCGAGTTCCTGCAGGAAGCAATGTCTTTTGACAATATATGGGACGAGCTCCTTAGTTCTGCTGCTTCAGAAGAACAAATTTACATCATCAGTTGGAATGATCACTTCTTTGTCCTCAAGGTAGAAAGCAAGGCGATTTATATAATTGACACGCTTGGAGAGAGACTCTGTGAGGGATGCAATCAGGCCTACATCATTAAGTTCAACAGCGAAAGTGTACTTTATAGACTGCAGCCAGAGCCAAGCAACCAGAAAGTGGAATCAAAAGAAAATACGGATAGTAGTTCAAACGGAGCCCGACCAGATGTGGATGATGGTTCTTTCCGAGACATTGTTAGTCAAGGAAAGATTTCCTGCAAAGAATTCATTAAAGGATTTCTTGCAGCTCTTCCACTGAGAGAACTGCAAGATGACATCAAGAGGGGATTGATAGGAAAAGCCCCTCTGCATCAACGAATGCAGATTGAGTTCCACCATACAGCTCCCTTCAATGACACATCATAGCCAAAGATGAAAACCCAATTTTGGCATCAGAAAGGCAGGCAGTTGGTAACTCTAGAATGGAATTATACTTCATGAGATATAAAACACAATTGTTTGCACGTTGATGAATCAGTGTAAATGCAAATCCTATTTGAGATGCATCACTTGGGCATACAATCTACACATTCTGTAGACTACATATTGTAAGGCATAAATAAAATGCCCTTCCTATTTACTGAAAATTCACTGACAAAGCATGGTTTAGGTAGAGTACCAAACCCTGCTGCAGCAGATGCACAACTCCTATTTACTATGTGAAAGTGTTGATGGGTATTGCACAATTCGGGTGGGCAACAAACCACATATGCATTGTGAGTTGTACTGATTAACTTCAATCTACATACTCGACTGTAATAAATAAGTACTTAGGTTAATTAGCTTCAACCTATACCTTGACTGTAATAATTAAGTACGTGGATTGATTATTTCAGAATAAATATAAGTTCTTATGGTTTTCTGATTAGTTAGGCCTATGTATCATTCATTTATAATTGATATTTGCATAGTGGCACCCTCTTGAGTTTGTCAAATCAGATACTCAACTTTCAGAGGATTTCTCTGTTTTCAGAGGACAGGTCATAATTTTCACAAAAAGATCAAATCCAGGTCCACGAGTTGGAAAGAGCAGTTCTAAAAAGATCAAATCCAGGTCCATGAGTAGAATTCTAGAGAGAGAGAGAGAGAGAGAGAGAGAGAGAGAGATGTCAAATATGCAGGAGATCCTGGCAATTCTTGACAAATTCCTAGACTTGGTGAAATGGATTAAAAAGTTCCCCAATGTTTGACAGATTCCTAGACTTGGTGAAATAATGGATTAAAAAGTTCCCCAATGTCCAAGCAAGTTGGTCTTCCTAGATTGATATCAGATCATAAGCTCATTTTACTTGATGCGGAGGAGGAGAATTGGGGCCTAAGACCATTCTGTTTTGAATTGTCCTGGTTAGAAGTGGGGGGCTTCCTTTGAAGTGGAGGGCTTTGTGGGGTTTATCTTAAGCCATAAATTAAAAATGCTGAAAGGAAGACTTAATGTTTGGAAGGTGGTACTAACTAGAAGGTAATAGGAATCTGACGCGATTCTTTCAGCGAGACTTTGAAACGAAAGAAGAGGGAGGCCTGATCTCATGATGAAAGAAAAAGATCAGATTTGTTTATTAGAGTATGAGAAGAGGGTAAAGGAAGAGAATATTTAATGGCATCAAATATCCCATGCAACTTGACTTCAAGAAGGGGATAAGAACACTACTTCCACAATATGGCTAGTGTGAGAAGAAATAACCGTACAGACAATCATGAGGTAATCGGGAGACTAGTGGTTGACAAAAGGCACATTTGTAGCTCCATAGTGCATTTTTATGAGCAGTTGCTGACTGAGGAGAATTGGGAACGGTTGGATCAGCTGGACTTTCCTAGGATGTCAGAAGCCCATGCCGCGCTTGAAAGCCCGGTGTTAGAGGAGGAAGTGCAAGCGGCATTTGCCGCTTGCGGGGAAGGGATAAGGCCCCGGGGCCGCATGGCTTCCTTTTGGCCTTTTTCTAAGTATTCTAGAGAGAGGTGAAGGTGGGTGTGGTTACTTTTGTTAAGGAAGTTTTTCAAAAAGGGAAGGGCTATCCAACGAATTGGGGTCTCAAGGTGCTGAAAATCTGAAAGACTTTAGACCAATTAGCCTTTTAGGGAGTGCATTTAAAATTCTCGCAAAGATCCTCGCCTCTAGATTCCAAATGCTCATGTCTATCATATCGGACAATCAAAGTGCTTTTGTAGATCAAAGACCATTGTTGTCAAATGCAATCGCATATGCGCATACTATGGATCGAATCACATATGCCATGATGGCATATGCGATCCTGGCAACAAGTATTGCGACCAATATGCGATCACATATTTCCTAATAGCCAGAGTGGAAGCAAATTTTTTATTTTTTATTTTTATTTTTTTCAATTTGGAGAACTTTTGCCTATAAATAGGCACTCATATCCCCTCCATTTTCACTATTCTTTACTCCAAAGCTCTAAATCTCTTACTCTTTCTCTTACTCTAATCTATCTACAATTATTTCAAGTAAGTTTATTTTTTGTATTTTATAAATTGTGCTTGCTTTTTGTAAATTAAGTTGTAAGTTATAGTTTGTAAGTTGTTTCAAGTTATCCATTTATCAGTAAAATTTCTTTGTTCGAAGTTTATAATAATTAGTTCTCTTTTAATGTAGCTTGATTGTTTTGTTAAATTTTATATAATATAATATAAGTAATTAAATATATAACTTAATGAAACACTCAAACTATAACGAAATAAGTAAAATAACATAATCCAATCATGTGTACTAATTAGGCAAGTTTTTCCTATTTTTTTAGAATTTTTTCATTAAATTTTTTGTTCCTCTTAATTTATTTTTTTTTTAATTTTATAAAAAATATGCCATGGCATATGCGATTGCATATGCGACAACATATGCTAATCGCATACAATCGCATATGCGATTTGACAACATTGTCAGAGACAGATATTAGATTGTGCATTGCTAGAATATGAATGTATTGACCCTAAATTTAGAGAAGGCAAAGCAGGGGTGGTGTATAAGCTTGATATTGAGAAGGCCTTTGATCACATCAATTGGGGTTTCTTGATATCATGTTGGGTCGTTTTGGTTGTGGTCGGAAATGGAGATCTTGAATTCAGAAATGTGTGAGTTTGACCTCCTTTTCAGTTCTAGTAATTGGTTCACCTTAAGGTTTCTTGAAGGCTACAGGATTACATCGAGGTGATCCCCTATCTCCCCTGTTGTTCGTGGTGGTAATTGAGGCCATGAGCAAAATGATCTCAAAAGGTCAGGAAGTGGGCTTAATCTGGTGATTTAATTTGGCCGCTCCGGGTCCTTTGATAACTCATCTTCAATTTGCGAACGATACAATCTTGTTTTGTGAGGCAAACGAATGTATTGTCAATAACTTACAGAAAATCATCACTTGCTTAGAAGAGGTTTCCGGCTTGAAGGTGAATTCTTCAAAGTGTGAGATGCATGGAGTGCACATGTTGGAAAAGGAGGTGCACTGGTTCGTGGAGATATTTGGGTCTGGGGTGAGATCCTTTCCATCCTCCTATCACGATCTTCCGCTTTGCTTAGGAAAGTTGGAGATGCATCTTTGGGACCTAGTTGTAAAAAGAATTGAAAGAAAACCATCCTCTTGGAAGAGTCGCCACCTTTCTTTGGGGGGCTACTTAACCTTAATTAAAGCAGCTTTCTCTAACATGCCTTTATACTTGTCACTCTTTAGATACCCCAAATCGTTGTTGGCTAAACTCGAAAAGCTTAGGCATGATTTTCTTTGGAGAGGCAAGCAAGAGAGGAAAAAATCCCATCTTTTGAGGTGGGAGAAAGTGTGCAAGCCTTTATCAGATGGGGAAGCTGGTTTACGAGTGTTAGATTATGTGAATCTAATTCTTTTGGGGAAGCGGTTGTAGCAATTCGCATTGAAATCTAATAGCTTGTGGAGGGAGGTGTCAGCATCTAAGTATGGCACTGAGTCATGAAGGTGGTGATTGGTGGATCAAAGACTCCTCGCAGTATAAAGCTTTAGGGGTTTGGAAAGTGATTCTATCAATGGCTCTAAAGTTCAAAGAAGGCATCTCTTTTGTGGTGAGTGATCGCTCCCATATCTGCTTTTGGGAGGATACTTGGCTTGATGATAGTTTGTTTAAGGAAACCTTTCTAAGCTTAACCCTTTTAGCCCCAGATAAAAATAGCTCAGTTGCAAGTTGTCTCTCTTGATCTAAAGGAGGGTTTGGGGGCCTCCTTGAGTCCTTGTAGAAGGGGGATTGGATGTGGAAGTGGAGGCATTTATTAGCCTTCAAGAGAGGTTGAAAGTGTCTCACTTGATGAGTCATCAGAAGATTCATTGGTTTAGAAAGGTCACAAGTCAGGAAAATTCTCAGTTCAGTCCTTTCATAGACTTCTCAACATCCCTCCCTCCCCCTCCTCTCACAATTATTGCTTCTGGAAGTATGGAGCTCCTCCAAAGGTGGCGGCAGCTTTTGTGTGGTTAGTAGGTTGGAATAGAGTGCTAACCATGGATAAGTTATGTAAGAAAGGTTTGGAGCTTCTGAATATTTATATATTGTGCAAGAGTGACACCAAATCAGTGGACCATCTTTTCCTCCATTGCCTCTTTACGTGGAAGGTGTGGATTTGGACGTTGGTGTCCTAATTGTCATCTTGGGGTTGTAATTTTTCTTTTCCTTTTTTGTATTCTTTCCCGCCCCTTCTTGGGGTGGTCTCTTAATAAAGTCATCATCTTGAGAGAGAGAGAGAGAGAGAGAGAGAGAGAGAGAGAGAGAGAACGCTCTAGGCTCCCCTGTCTCGCATACCTAATTTGCATATGACTTCGTCCTTCTATGTGAGGCTTCTGAATTATGGTTGATAACCTTCATGGAAAGTTACATTGCTTCGAGACTATTTCTGGCCTTCGAACCAACCTTTCCAAAACCGAGATCTTGGGAATTAACCTCCCCTCCTCAAACTTTGGTCACTTTGCCTTGGTGTTCGGTTACAAAGCTACCTCCTTTCCCTTCACCTATTTAGGCTTGCCCTTGTGCATAAGCAAGTCCAACATCTCTGGGATGTGGTTATAGGGCATATTGAGCATAAGTTGGCCTCCTGAAAATGTAGGTACCTCTCCTTTGGTGGACCCCTAACTCTGATCAAAGCTTCTCTATCTTAAATACCCACCTATTTCATTTCCCTCTTTCATTGCCCTAAATCGATTGTCTTGAGAATCGATAAACTTCGAAGAAATTTCCTTTGGAAAGGAAACTTGGAGGGGCACAAATTCAATCTCCTCTCTGAAGTTTGTTAGCCCCTCTCTGATGGAGGTGCTAGTATTTGAGACCTGTCAGTCTTTAACTTGGCTCTCTTTGGCAAATGGCTTTGGTGGTTTTTCTTATAGGAGTGGTTGGTGGAGGCAATTGGTTGCCAATAAGTACGGTTTGGAGGGAGTAGGATGGTTCAGGGAATGTTCTACCCTTTACAGGGCCTCCTATATGTCAAAAGCAAAATCTCCACTCTCAAACCTCAGATTTTGGAGGGGCTTTCCTTTGCTCTTGGGAATGGTCTTCATATTAGGTTTTGGGTGGACCTTTGGGCTTTGCTTTGGCCCTTAGCTTCCTTTCCTACTTTGGCTTATGTTGCATCAAATCTTTTTTTTTATTTTGTTGCCTCTTGCTTTTAAATGTTGGCTCTAGGGTAGTGTGCCCCCCTACAAGAGACCTCTTTCAAAAGAAGAGTTGGGGAAGTTTCTTAGTCTTCTGGAGTTATTGTGGGAGAGTTGTCCTTCGTCTGATGAGGTTAATGTGCTCAATTAGTCCAAGAAGAGCTCTGACAACTTCTTAGTCTGATCCTTCTTCAAGGTCCTCAACTACAACCCTTCTCTAGCTAGTGAGGTTTTCCTTTCATCTGGTCTTTGGCGCTCCTCTAAAGATTGCGGCTTTCATTTGGCTCTTCGCTAAAGGAAGAATTCTCACTATTAACAATCTCCAGAGGTGAGGGATGTGCCTCCCCAATGTGTGCCTGCTCTCAAGGTATTCCGTATCGGTAATGGTGGCCGTAACAGTCACCACCATTACTGATACGGGTATCGGCTATAACGGCCGATATGGTGGCGTAATGACTATTGCGACCACCCTAACGGTTGAAAATTTTCTTTTGCCCAAAAAATTCTGAAAAAATATTTAGAAAATCATGAATAATGTAGATATTCCAAATACATATTCGTTTTTTTTATTTTTTTATTTTTTATTTTATTTTATTTTATTTTATTTTGAACATGTTTATGGTAGTGTAACGGTCCACTCTTTGGTGAGAGTGTTGTATCAGGCTGTCTAGTGAATTTGTGAACATGATTATATGTATCTAATGTTTACACATCACAATTAAGAATTAAAACTAGAATTAAGAAAAATTGCATAAATACCATTTTTTTCATTTTTTTGAAAAAAAAAAGGCCATCGAAGCTTTTATTCACTCAAATCACTTCAATCTATAATTTTTAATATTAAAAACTATAGTAAGAGTCGTCGAAATCTATTGTAAAATGATCTAGCAGAGTTTTTGGAATGAGAAAAGTTTTTTTTTTTTTTTTTTTAAAAAAGAAGGGGAAAATTGGATTTAAATAGAAAAAAACTGGTCATTTTTTGACCGTTACGGGGGTAACGGTCGTTATGACCCGTAATGGCCTTTATGGCCACCGTAATGGCCGATACGGTCCCAAAAAATCAACTGTCCCGTTTCACCCCCGTATTGCATAACAGTCATGGCCGTTACCTATACGTATCGGTCTTTATGAGCGTATCGTAACAGACACGGAACACCTTGCCTGCTCTGCTTTTAGGTGGAAGAGTCCATCGGCCATTTTTTTATCCTTTGTCCCTTCGCTTTTGAAAACTGGTCTTCCATCCTTGATAGTCTAGGCACCTCCTAGGTCATGCCGAGCTTGGCACGGGACCCTCTGTTTGCTTAGCAATGTGGTTCCGACTCGATTTCCAATCGCAAATCATCTGGTGGCTCTCCATTTTGGCAATCTTCTAGGCTATTTGGCGGGAGAGGAATTGTTGTGTCCAGAACTCCTCTTCCCTGTCAGCTTGGGTCATTAGCTTGATCTTCAAAGACATCACAAATTAGTCATGTAGTCCCCCCCGAAAAAAAAGGGGTGATTCTTGGGCTTTCACTCGTTGTGTTTTTGTTGGGCCTTTAAGTTGTATAGTTGTTTAGCCTTTTTTGTCTTGTTTTTGTTCTCTCTTTTTCTGTTTTCTTTTGTTATTTCTTGTTTTCTTTGACCTTCTAATAAATTTTCTACAATCTTCAATATATATATATATATAGACACACACAAAAATGTTTATATCCATCAATTTCTCTAGTTTTGGCCCCTTTTCAATTGGTCGCCTAAACGTAAGCTATGTTAACTTGCCTTCATTTTATCATCACTACTAACTCCATATTCTTATTAATCAATGTTCCAATATTCAATGTGGCAAGACATCCTACGCTCCTATACTATATATTAGCTTATTTACCCGCGAGCAATCAGATGGTGAAGGGACCTTTGTCTACTTCTCACAACAACTGGGTGTCATTGTAGCACATCGCATCCAAGGGACACCCTAGCTAACCCTAGCCTATTTCTCACCACACTGGGTTATGATGCAACGTTTCATTTACAAGAAACGCCCTAACATGAGTTTGGAATGTTACATTTTATTGATTGATTATGAAAGTTATGGCATAAGTTTGACGTTGGCTGCCAACCTAATGCAACCCTCCACCAAGGCTAGAGACTAACAATGAGAGCACAAAACTCCCACAGGCAACGTAATAGAGTAAAGCCTTGCAACCACGGTGTGCCATAAACGACGTTACAGGGTTGTAAAGGCCATTACATAAAGGTAACGGTGGCAACCATTACACGTTAGGAGGTCATAAAGGCTGTAACGGCTGTTATGGAAAAAGATGACTCGTAAAGGCCATTACAACCCCCAACCTTTTTCTTTATAAAGGTTGTAACAACCATGTAATGGACCATTACACGGCCAATACAGGTTTTTCGATTCTTTTTTTTTCTTAGAAAAAAAAAAAAGAAAAAAAGAAAAAGGAGAGAGAGAGAGAGAGAGAGAGAGAGAGAGAGAGAGAGAGAGAGAGAGAGACCATAATGGTTGTTACACCCCATATCATAAAGGCAACGGTGGTGGCCATTATGGCAATAGTTACTGTTACGAAATACCTTGCTTGTAACTTATATAGGGAAAAACAAAAAAAACAAAAACAAAAACAAAGGTGATCCAAATGCTTCGTATAAAAATACTATTGCAAATACTCTTTTTAGTTTTTCAATTCCTTTGCTATGACTACCTGTAACTACAATGACATCCACTATCCACATAAACAGCCAACACAATCAGACTTGAACCAATCTGCTGAATAAAAACTGAGTTACCAACTTAGCATCATCGCAATCCATATGCCATCACTACCTTGTTAAATTTAACAAACTATGCATGAGGAAGTTGTTTCAAGCCATAAATCGATTTATTTTTTTTAACTTGCATGCCTTATCTGACTCCCCATAAGTTAAATAAAAAAATAAAAATAAAAAATGGAGAAGCTACTGATGTAATTTACAGGAGAAGCTACTGCTGTATAAAACATAGTAAACCTTCATAATGGACTGCAGGGAGAAGAAAAGATTAATTAATTTTGAATGACAGTTGCAAAACTCTCACCTTCAATCTTAAACTTGACATTCTTCTAGCTTCCAGCATCTCTCTATGTCAAAGCTAAGTCATTGTGGACTCGCGGACAATATTATAAACAGAGATGAGAATCTCAACACTAATCAATATAATGATAAGCCATTCCAGAAAATCTGATTTCCTATTCTGAAGAATTTCTTGTAGAAAGCGAATATTGTGCTGCAAAGTAATATCAAAACATTTCAGTGGGAGGAGAATGCGGTCTATAAGCGATCTAATGCATTGCAAAAAAATCAATAAATAAATAAAGAAGAAAAAATGAAGAAAAGGTAATATCCCAAAAGTAAATGCATAAGCTCAGATATACCTCCACGAACTTCAGCTTAAAATCAAGGCTTCCAAATCTCTGAGTCAGTTCATATTCATCTCGAAGATACTCCCATATCTGAGCATAGTTAGCATCTTTCCAAGCTATGTCTGACCTGGAACATCAAAAAAGAAAAAACAGTCATCCAACTGGTGCCCTAGGTATCCAGTTTCTTTTAGAATTATCACTATTGGTTTCATATGCCGTGACAATAACAAGCTACATTGAATCTATACATGGTTCAACAACACAAACAATCTACAATTGGATATTTTTGTGGAATTTCAGATGAATGACTGAAATGAATGAATATCGTGTTTTGCCGTAAAACGATATAACTGGCCTAATACAAAATTTATTGTAAGAAAGGTCCATCTTGAATTAAGTTTTGAAAGTTGACAGAAGAATAAACATAATTTGATAAAATATTATTTGTAAATAATATTTTTTACTTTAGTACTTACAAAACAAACTATATGCATGTTTATAGTAAGCAAGGTCCATTTTGAATTAACTTTTAAAGGTTGATAGAAGCAGTGTTTTAAATATCGACGATATCGGCCAATATATCCCATGATATATCTTGTATCCCACCTGTGCGATACGTAACACACAAATAGTGAGATATATCCCACATGTTCGATCCGGTGAGCTTTTTCTTCGATCCTTTGTTTTTTTTTTTTTTTTTTAATCATGTTAAATCAGTGTCAAATTGTTACAAATCCACGAATTTTCATGTTTTGCATGAAAATCATGGATTGGGAGATTCGATTTCGAGATTTGGAGGAGAAGGACCGAGTTGTGGAAAATTGAATAAAATCAAAATCAAACATGTATGTAACCTTATCTAGTGATTCTTCTTTTGCTTTTGAATGTATTGCTTGTGTTTACACTTCTTCTTACATTTATAAATTATATGAATAGACTTTGAATATAAATGCATCAATTTAGTTAGACAACGCATAGATTAGGACCCCATACAAAGAAAACCTATTGTGTGCACTTGTTTTTTGTAATGTTTTGATTTGTAAGTGTATTAATGTATTTTATTATTATTATTATTTTTAAATCATTTAAATTTCATTGAAAAGATTGACCAATTTCTAATGTTTCCCCATGTTTCCAACAACAACGATACATTACACGATACAACCGATATATTACATGCGATAACTGATACGTATCCGTATCCCAAGGGTTACGTAACGCAATACTGATATTTCGAACATTGGATAGAAGAATAACAAAATTTGATAAAATACTATTCTTAAATCATATTTTATTTCAATACTTACAAAATAAATTATGAATGATGTGGACTGCTAAGAAATGCAAAGAGAAATATGTCAATAGTTTTTGCAAGAAAAATAAAGATTCTTCTTTCATTGAACAAATGCCAATTTGAGTACTAAGATTCAATAAATAAGTCGGTGTTAGCAGCCTTTTTTTTTTTTTTTTGAAAGATGAGAAATTTATTGAAAGACAAAAGGAGAAGCAATAACAAGAAAAAAGACAAACAAAATTGAAAAAAAAAAAAAAAAACCGCAACAAACTATACAGAGAAAAGAAAAATGAAAAAGGAACAAAGAAACCTAAACAGAAACTAAAAGAACGAAAAAAATACAACAACCAAACCATTGTCTGGAAAGAACCCCAAAAGAATTTAAGGAGCCTAGTCCCTAAAAAACACGAGAACTCTAGAGAAGACATCCACCGAGGATACACTCCTATTCCTAAAACAATGATTATTTCTTCCTGCCCAAATGGCCCAGCAAACTGCTAGTAAAAGGGTTCTCCATTTCCTCTTTCCTATAACACCTCCAAAGTCAGCATGCCGCATGCAGAAGAGGAAGAGATTGTCAACAAACGTGGGCATAGTCCAAGACATTCCATCCAATCTAAGGACTCCCCACCAGACGTCAAGAGAGTAAGGGAAATGGATAAAGAGATGGTCCAAAATTTCCTCGCTCCTTGAACATAGAAGACACATTCGGGGAGAATCATTCCTCTTTTCTTCAAATTGTCAACAATAAGAATATGATTCCTTCCAAGCAGCCTACCAAAAGCCGCCACTTTTGGTGGAACACCATAATTCCAGAGAGCACCCATATGACAACATTTATTTGGATATGCAAGAGTTGCTAAGAACCAGTAGAAGGATTTAACCGAGAATATACTTGAGGAAGAAAGGGTCTAATATAAAGCATCACCATCAAAAGGCGAAGGAGAAAGCCCTGCAGAGGGGGGAGCAATAAACTCATCAATCTCATTATCCAAAAGATTTATTCTGAACAGAGAGAATCAAATTCCCCCATTCTCATTGTCAATGAAGCAATTCCCCACTGAAGTATTTGGGTCAAGGGATATGGAGAATAGAAAGGGGAAACATTCAACCAAAGTGGGAGTTCCGCTCCAATTATCAAGCCAAAACCTGCTCCTGTGGTCATTGCCCAGGAGAAAGAGATCTTGTCAAACACAATGGGACCCAACTTAACAATATTTTTTCCAAATGAACAAAGTTCCGTCTTCAGTCCTCCATCCAAAAGGAGAGGTACCAATACCATGTTTAGCGGCCATTAGTTGACGCCATAGACTATATGTTTCTATTCCAAACCTCTATATTCATTTCCCAAGAAGGGCTTTGTTAACCGCCTCCCTCCTTCTCTCTCTCTCTCTCAAGGAGTACAAACCTAGCTTCATTGTTTCCATGCCACAAGAAGTATCGATGTAATTTGTCAATCTTGACAATAGTGGATTTTGGACATTTGAATAAATATAGATAGTACATGGGTAAGTTGGAAAGAGAGGCCTTTATCAAGTTTAGTCTACCTCCAAGAGATAAAACATTCAATTTCCAAGAGGATAGTTTTCTTTCCATCCTTTCAACAATTTTGTCCCAAAGGAAGATAGGGGGCTTTCCAACATAGAGAGGTAATCCCAAATAAATGGAGGGGAGACAACCTACCTTGCATCATTTGCTAGAACATTACATACCTCCCTCACAAGGTTGATACCATATATTTCACTTTTTGAGAGATTCAGCTTTAAACCAGACGCTACCTAAAACCAGCCTATGGTCATGCTCAAGAAGGTAACCATGGTCTCCTCTACCTCACATAATAGTAGGGTATCATCAGCAAATTGAAGGTGGCAGATAGCAGAAGGGAAGTTTCTGATAGAAAAAACCCCTAAAGGCGCACCTCCTTTCCCCTAGTCAACATACTACTAAGGACCTTAGACATGATAACAAAGAGAAAATGGGAGAGGTGGTCACCCTGCCGAAGACCTCTAGAAGCTCTAAAATAGCCAAATTGGGAGCCATTGATCAATACAGAGTATTTGGGAGAAGAGATGCACACTCTGATCTAAGCTCTCCATTTGAAACCAAAACCCATTCTTTCCAAAAGGTAATCAAGGAATGTCCAATCGACATTATCGTAAGCTTTCTCAAGATCAAGGATCCCCTTTTATTATTCCTGAAACAAGAATCTAGACATTCATTAGCAATCAACACAGTCAAAGATCTGCCTATCTTCTACAAAAGCAAATTGGAATGGGGAAACGACTTTAGAAACCACATTTTTTAGCCTTTCAACTAGGACTTTAGATAGAATTTTATAGGGAGCACTAACGAGACTAATAGGAGGAAATCTTTGATATTTTGAGCTCCTTCAACTTTAGGGTTAAGAACCAAAAAAGTACTACCCAACTTAGTAGACAAACGGTTGTGGTAATATGGGGGGGTAGCCAATGGAAAACCAACCATCTGGACCAGGGGCTTTGTCCCTTCCTAGACCCAAGACCGCACATTTGATTTCTTCGAGATCAACAGGTCTTTCAAGCTGCACAACTTCTTCCTCTGAAATGGTTCTAAAATCTAAGTCATCAATTTTGAGACGATTTACACCATCCGTCAAGAATAACTTAGAATAGAACTCAACTATCTAGTCAAAGATGGTCTTTTTGTCCGAAATTAAAATGTCATTAACAAGAAGGGAGGAGATAGAATTTGATTGTGTTCGGGAATTTGCGATATTGTGGAAGAATTTGGTGTTTTGATCTCCCTCCTTTAACCAAATAGCCTTGGAGCACTAATGGCATTCTATCTCTTCTTTGAGACACGCACAATAATCCAATGTTTTAAGTATGGACGACATCAGCCGATATATCCCACGATATATCTTGTATCCCACCTGTGCAATACGAAACACATAAGTAGTGGGATATATCCCACATGTTCGATCTGGTGAGCATTTTCGATTTTTGATCCTTTTTTTTTTTTTTTTCCTGAAGATCATGTTAAATTAGTATCGAATTGTTACAAATCCATGATTTTTTTTGTTTTGCATGAAAAATCATGGATTGAGAGCTTCGATTTAGAGATTTGGAGGAGATGGGCTTAGTTGCGAAAAATTAAAAAAAATAAATCAAATTTCCCAATTTCTTGCAAATCAAATGCAATTTTTGTGTCCAAACATAAAATGAAACATGTATGTGACCTGATCTAGTGATTCTTACTTTGCTTTTGAATGTATTGCTTGTGTTTCCACACGTCTTTTTTACATTTATAAATTATATGAATAGACTTTGAATATACTTGCATCAATTCAGTTAGACAAAGCATATATTGGGACCTTATACAAAGAAAACCTATTATGTGTACTTGCTTTTTGTAATGTTTTGATTTATAAGTGTGTATTGGTGTCTTTTTTTAACAATCATTGAAGTTTCATTGAAAAATTCGACCAATTTCCCGATGTTTCCCCATGTTTCCAACAACAACGATACATTACACGATACGACTGATATATCCCATGCGTTAACCGATATGTATCCGTATCCCAAGGGTGCGATACGTAATGCGATACCGATATTTCAAACACTGCAATAATCAAGAGAGATTAACTCTAGCATTTATACTCCTCTTTAGAGGGAAAATCAGCCTCCTCTTTTAAGTCTATAAGTCTTGGATTGCTTGAAGCAAAGAGGACATCTCCAGTTCCCCTCAATCCAAAAACCTCTCTATGTCACGCTTTGTGTTTGATTTTTAGCATCTGGAGCTTTTTGAAAAAGATAAAACCAAGTTTACCTTCAATTTGAAAAGACGCCCACCAATCAATAATCATATCCTTGAAGCCTTCAACCTTAACCCAAGCCAACTCGAACCCAAAAGGTTTATGCCCCCAATTTAATTCATTAGTTTCCAATAAAATGGGGCAATGATTAGAAATAGGTCTGGGCAATCCCCCTTGGTGAGCAAACATGAACTATTGAATCCAACTAGATGCAACCACAAATCTGTCAATGAGGGACATGATACCCCCCCCCCAAAATAGGGAGCTTGCTATTCCATTCCGCAAAGTCCCTCATCGATGAAGTTATCATCGATCCGTTAGAGCGTTCGAAGGAGAAATGGATGATGTTGTAATCTCCCTTAACCACCCAAGGAAAATTCTTTTTATCATATAGACAGAGGAGAGTTCCTCCCAAAAAAGAGCCCGAGAAGAAGATATGGATGGACCATAAATGTGAAAAAAAAATCCAACGAAAACCCAAATTGAATTCACAAAACAAAATATTAATGGAAAACTGACCAATCCCGAAATCTTCCTTTTTTGAGTGGAGTCCCACATGATCAAAATACCTCTAGCTGATCCTACAAAATTAAGGGTTAGCTAGTCCTTACCTTTCTTGCATCATAAGGAGTTGACTAAACCTCTGTCCATATATTGCAATTTAGTTTCCTGCAAAACAATTAGATTAGCCTTCGGTTGCTTACACATTTCCTTGACCTAGGTTTGTTTTTGGGGACACCCCAACCCCCTGACATTCCAAGACATGATATTCATTGGAGCACTTTGACAACCCCTCTCCCCTTTCTTTTTTGGGGATGGCTTCCGTTGACCTCGGCGATACAACTCCAAGATTTTGGAGTTCCTTGTTCAATTGAAGAGATCTCGGAGGACTAGGATGAGCAACACCTTCAACTATTACTCTCATTCCCCTTTCTGCTACCAATTTGAATAGATCCATGTAGTCCACATCTCGGTTACCAAAGGCTACTACTCCAAGGAGTCTTCCAACATGACCAACTGCTTCCCTTACCCATCATTTCTTTTCAATGGCCTTAACCAAGCCCTCCAGGACTTCCACAGGAATTGAGGGAGAAGGCAAAACCTCCTGATCCACCAAACCAGTATTAAGGCCAAAAGACGTCCTGAGGGGAGAAATAACCAATGCTTCCTCCAGATGCGTTGGATCCAAGTCTGGCTCTCCCCTACCGAAAGAGGTAGGGTCTTCTAGAATATGATCAATGGCTAGCGTTCCTGTCGGAAGGCAAAGGTTGGCCGAAGGGTTTCCCTGAAAGAAAGGATCAGGATTGGCATTAAAATAAAAAACAGGGGACAAAGGAGTAGAAAAAATATCGATAGCAATAGGCAGTAGGGTTGGTCAAAGTGCCCCAGAGTCTTGGTGAATGAGGGAGGTGAAAGTTCTATAGGGACGTCTTCATCTTTCAGAAATTCTGCCTCTGAATTCTCACTATCACTAGAATCATTTACTGAATCTGACAATTCTACTTCTTCGAGAATAATTGGCTCCCTTACCATACTGAGATTGCCAACTATTGTAGGGGGGGAAAGAAAATATTCTCTTGAGGAAGCTAAGGGAGCTGATCTAAGCTTGAAATATGGTTTTCTTGCTCTGGAATCAAAGCCATAAATGCTCAATTGGCCGCTTCCGAAGTAGAAATAGGCTTTTGTTGACACGTAGTGAGAACATTAAACTTGTTTTAAAAAAGGAGGTCAGTCATGATGACATGGCTAGCTTTCTAAGGGAGAGAAATATAATCTTCAAACATCACCTTTTGATCTGAAACGATCAGGTCTTAACATGTGTCTTCGTTACTATAGGAAAGGAGGGGTGTAGGAGTAGAAGGTGATTTGATGATTATAGTGTGGAGAAAAGAGGAGAAGAGTGAGAGAGAAGAAGAAGAAAGAGGAGAGTTTGGGGGAAATGTTGTGTGTTAGCCAAGATGCCCTAACACACAATGTTTTATTAGAATAGAGCATATAGTACACTGCAGGAGGAGGAAAGTGTGCACATGCACTTACATTAAAAGAGTCACTAACCACACATACTATACACTAACACTCTCTAGAATAGGACCTTGATCAAACCTTGGGATGAGAAGAGATATTTGGAGATCTCTCAATACAAATACTACCTCAGCAGATTGGAAAGTGGAGATAGATATATGCTCTTCCGAGAGAGGCGATAAGATCGAGTAGAGAGAAAATCTTGATATCTCACAAAAATCGGGAGAAGTCTATTGTATCTCGTACACGAGGTGGACGCGGATTTCCTGCGAAAGCCTTGCGCAATAAGCTCCTGCCCAAGGATGCTGGGTGGGGCCCACTTCAATGTATATGAGAAATCCATTCCGTCCATCCGTTTTGAGAGATCAATTTAGGGGGTGCAACCAAAAATAAAGAGGATACAAAACTCAAGTGGGTCACACGAGAGGTAAAATTAGGGAAAGAAATTCCTACCGTTAATACCTTCCTGAGCTCCACCTTGATGTTTATATGCTATCCAAACCGTTTATAAGGTCATTCCCAGTGGAATGATGTGAAAACACCAAAAAGATAGCATTATACAAAACTTTTATGACTATAAGAATGCTTCAACGGTGCTCACTGAATTCCCACTGTTTCCTCTCGTGTGGCACACTTGAGTGTTCGATACACTTAAATTTTGGTCGAACGTCCTAAAATGATTTTGAAAAAAGGATGGACAGGGTGGATTTCTCACAGACATCCTGGTGGGGCCCAACCAGCATCCTTGCGCAGGAACTTCCTGTGAAAGGCTTTCGCAGGAAATCCGCGTCCCACGAGGTGGAGATAACATTGCATTAAATCGGAGTCAGAACCATCGGGTTTTCTTCCACGTGTCAACCAAAGAGAAGAGATTGGGGCTGACGTGTCTCGCACGAATGAGATGAAGTATCACATGTATGGGTCCTCAAATAAGGTAGTCTGCAGGAGTTTGGAATTGATGGTCCTTCATTCATGGCGGGAGACTTTTGCAGCGGAACATTAGGGACCACATTTGCACCCCCTTTGCTTGATTCAACCTGACGAACGATGGAGATTTCCATAGGTTGTTGCCCCATTAGAACTTTCACTGTTTTTAGGTTTCCCTCGAACTCTTGACTCTGATAAGGAATCCGGCAAAGCTAATATCTTCCTAGTTCTTGGTTTCTTGATGAAGCTACAACACCTCCACAAACAGTAGGGCCCAAAGTTAGAAAAAAAATCTTCAAACCATAATTCAAGGGGGACTCCAAAGGAAAACCAAGCATCGAACGATCCAAACCTGGACCAATCCAACCATTAACACATCCCTTGAATAGGCCCCACACTATGTAGAGACAATGGATAGGATCAATTTTATATCCGAGAAAGGAGCTAAAAAAAACCCAAAAAATCTCCGGCGAGAGGCTTCAGATGATACAATATTCATCAGAAAGTGAACCATAAAACTAGAACCACTCTAAGAGATCAGAGACCAAAAAGCCTTTTTGCAAGAATACCACAATCGACCAATGAAAATTTGCTAAAGCTCTGTCAATTATGATACCCAATACAACAATTGTCGGTTGACAACCCTCCGAACATGGAAGAATTTGAAAAGGGCTACGAGAATAGGGAATGGGAAGAGCAAGACGAAGGATCGAGGATGATGGGATTGGTGGAGAGGGATTCATAGGTAGAGTGGGAGGTAAGGATGGAGAAGGGAATTGGGGAGGGGGAGGAGGATCCGGTAACTACGGAGAAACAACAGCAGGGTCCTTTCCCTACAAGTTGCAACACTTCTTTAAAGGACTTACTAGGCGTACCAAAGTGGTTTAAACCTGGAACCCTAGGATGCGGTGGAGAGGGGAGGGGTTGGGAGGCAAAATGAACTCTTGACGAAGGGCGCAACTGCTCATCTTGAAACCTCTTCTCAGAGTTACCCTCTCTAGACCAAAGTGAGAAATATTGACTCTTGATTTCCTTTTCATAGAATTTTTTGCCTCTCATCCCTTCCATAGCTCTTTTCAACTCGACATCCGAATTGAATCTAATAAAAGCAAGCCCCCTAATAGAAGTAGAGCCTCTTTCCTTGCGAATGACCACCTCTCTAACCTCCCAGAATTTACCAAAGACTCTTAAAATGGGGATGTCCATCCATTCTTCAGGTAAGCTGTCGATGTACAAGGTTGGAAGCTAACGGAGAGGATTGAAAGAGAGTACGATTTTGAGTAAGGCAGGGATATTTCTTCTTCTTTTTTTTTTTCTCAAACTTGATCCATTCACTGGAGTACTCCGAATTTGTGGCCAACCTCAAGGAATTTTCCACCTGCCTTCTTTGGACACGACCCTGAGCTCTGGATTGGTCTTTTGATCTTATGGTATTATAGTCTCTGATGAAATACCTATTGAGGCTGGAGGAACTATCGGGTCCTTGCTTTAGAAGACTTGCTTTAATCTCTTTGGGTTCAGGAACGAGGGGAGACATCACGATCTGATTTTCAAGAAGAACGGCGGTCAGATCGCCCTCGATTTCCATCTCGAGATGAGTCTGCAATCGAGGGTGAGAGGGATTTTCTGATGATCAATTTTCCTCTAAATTGAGTACTCCTTCCCTTCGATCGTTGACGATCGTCAGCGTGGGAAGTTTTTTTCATCCTTGGATCGCCCTCGATTTCCATCTCAAGATGGAAATGGAAAGTCAGCGTTAGCAATTGTACAGTTTAGAAAACTGTTAATCTAACAAAGGATTATATAAACATCCCAAATGTCTTTCACCTACTTAAACATCCGAGATTACAAACCTAAATGAATTTAATGGTGCTTTATTAGTGTCATTTTGTATTCAAAGTAGGAGCCACTATGCCCATATTGGTCATGGATGGCCTAGGAAATACAATTCCAATATTCCTAAAATCCATGATATGGATCCAGGTATGGGTCTCCCATCCATAACAATATTATGATTTTATCAGATAAAATTTACACCACAGGGCATGCGATTTGAACATGACGGAAGTTGTAGCCCCAAGGGAGGGCTTTGAAATATTTTTCCGCTTCCTTTCTAAGCCTGCTCCTGGTTGAAGGTGTTTCTAGTTGCCTTTAGTCTTGGATTGGGATAGATAAGCGCAGTTATGGAGATTCACTTTTCCATGCAATGACACTAAGGAAGTGGCTTCCAAATACACTATCCCTCCATAACATATATATTCAATCTTATAATTTGGGGCTATCGCCCTAAAAGGAGGGCGTTGAATTATTTTCAGTGTCCTTAAGGAGCTCCCTCTTTGTTGAAGGTGTTCCTAGTTGACTTTAGTCTTGGATTGTGGTGGATAAGAAGTAACTGTGGAGATTAAATTTTGATTCGATGAGATTGGGGAAGTAGTAACAAATATATTGCTTTCCTTTCCTTGCTAGCCACTAATGCTAGTGCAAATTTCCTAGCTGCTAAGAGCTCATTTCGATGCTTGGAAAAGTCACTTAAGAAATGGATTCCAGATTTCCATGTTGTGTTTGGGTGCATGGACAAGGTTGCCTATGGATAATGCTGTTTTGCATTTGGATGACACCTCTTGGACAACCTTTTCCTTAAAAGTGTACTGAAGTCATCTATCAAAGAGGTGAGTAGTGGCAAGCGTGCGTGAAACTAGAATCCTATGAGAAGTGTATTCTAAAATTTGAACATGCTCCATCCTTATATCATGGTTTTTAAGGATCCAAAACAGCTTCCGTACCGGCCTGGCTAATATGGTATGGGCAGCATCGGCCAATACGGCCCTCTAATGACTGAAATTGATTGTCAGGAGAAAACAATCTCAAAAAATACTGGGAAATTATTTTTTTTTTAAGTGTGGATCCCAAGTATGTACTCTTTTTTTTTTTTGGACATGCATTCGATGGTGTAACAAGCCATTCTTTGGTAAAAATATTATCCGACAGGCTAACCATTTAAAGCTGAACCCTAAGTACCTGACTCTAAAATTATTATATTTAATATTTTGAATATCTAATATCAATACAAAAGATTATAAGTCAACATATGAACAATAGTGACATAATTACACAAACCACAAGTTAGAAGCATAATGCATGAATAGTGTCGGCCTAATTTGGGACCATTTGAACAACCCAAAAACAGCCCATTGTGCAATCAGTGGGATTCGTCCCACTAATGAATGTCCCTAATTCATAAACACCATTTCCCTCAAGAAATTTAAGGAGAGAAATAAAAAAATCAGATTAATAATGTCACCCCGATTTTACACTTGAACAGAGCCCAAAATTAATGTAATGCATGGAATTCATCCTCTACCTGTTCACCCCATTAACATGCAGTGTTCGAGTTGTTGGTATCGCTACAAGTTTCGCTGATCAGAGATAAAGATATAATATTGCCGATAACCAGAAATGTGGGAAAAACTGGGGAAATATGAGGAAAACGGTGGATTTTTTCAATGAAACTTCAAGAGATGCCTAAATACACATATTTGCATATTTAGGAATAAAAAAATTTGCACAAAGAATGCATACACTAAGTTTTCATTTAATCGGGCTTAAAAGCATGCGCTACCATAAGATATCATTCCAAGTACCATGTGGTCCTCATGAGATTTGGATCTGCTTCTGACTATGTCCTAAAATGAGCTGAAAATTTTGATGGACGACATGGATATACAACACACATCAAGGTGGGCCCCATGGTTAGGGAACCACCCACTATAGTGTTACCTGGGTAATACTAATCTACTCGTTATAAAATTGATGTACACAACGCACGTGTGTTAGCATGGCACATAAGTACAAGATGCAATCCATCCATCAGGTTGATCCAACCTTATACATGTTTTTCAAAAATAATTATGATCCAAATAACATGCGGGACCTAACATGGGAAATAGGTGAACAATTAAAAAGCTTCACCCTAGTTGTCAGAGTTGTACATTTGTTTTGCAAAATGCGGCCCACTCAACTAGTAGATCAAACTGATTCTTGGACTGGCATCAATGCAGTGGTGCCTTTTTTTTCTTTTTTCTTTTTTTAATCACAGTTAGATCTTGGATGTATCATGCCATGTAGGCACGTACATGACACATACATGAGCTTTTATTGCACGTGTGTGTGGCTTAGCAAGGCTCCATGGGCAAAAGAAACCCTACAAGGGCGCACTCTTCAAGGGAGTTTTATGATTTGCAGCCCCTCCAATACACGTGGCAAAATGACATTTCATTTAAGTTTATCAACACTGTCCATTTCATTTTGCTATATAATTTTAGGATATAAGCCCCAAAATTAGGCAAATCCATGGCTCAAGTGGACCACACCATAGGAAGCAGCGGTGATAAAATGATCATGGTGGGGATCCACTTGATATTTGGATCTACCTCATTTTTCAGATCATATCATAAAATGATATAAAAAAATGGATGGACGGCCTGGATGAAACACATTTCATAGTCGGGCCCACATTATGTTGAAAAGAAGCCATTTGCTATTGGATATGTTGCAAGCCAATCCGAGGCGCAGATTGGGTACTGACAAGGTCAATAGCCAAATCGTTACTAAAGTGACGTCACCAAGCTCTGTGGACCCCACCATGATGCATGTGTTGTATCCATACCGTCCAACCATTTGTAGAGATTGTTTTATGGCATTACAAAGAGAATGAGATAGATCTAAATTTCAAGTGGACCCACCACAGAAAACCATGGGAGTCGTCACACCCACCGTTGAAACATTTATAGGGCCCACAATGATGTATTTTTGAGATCCATCCTATTCATAAGTTAACATAGAGATAGATGAAGTGAAAACAAAACTATCAGCTTCATTGGAAACTACTGTGGCCCCTAAGAAGCTTTGAATGGTGGATGTCACTGTCCCCACTATTTTCTATGGTGGGGTCCACTTCAACTTTAGATCTATCTCATTCTCTTTGTAATGCCATAAAACGATCTCTAAAAATGGTTGGACGGTATGGATACAACACATGCATCATGGTGGGGTCCACAGAGCTTGGTGACATCACTTCAATAGCAATTTGGCTACTGACCTTGTTAGTATCCAATCCGCACCCGCCAATCAGCATCCTTTTCCAACTAGGTGGGTGGGACGGGACCTGTCCGTGGGGCCCACCTCAATGTACATGTTGTATATCCACGTCATCCATCCATTTTACCAAATCTTTTTAAGGCATGGTCCAAAAAATGAAGCAGATCCAACACTCAAGTGGACCACTGACCGCACCTTAAGAGACAGTGGTAACTGACCATTAAAATCTTTTTGTGGGCCACAAAAGTTTTAGGTCAAGCTGATATTTATGTTTTTTCTTCATTCAGTTATATGTGACCTTATGAACAGCATGGATGGGAAATAAACATTATGGTGGACCCTAGCCCCTAGGAAGTTTTTAATGGTGAGTGTTCAACGACCATTGCTTCTTATGGTGTGGTCCACCTGAATTCTAGATCTCTTTTGTTTTTTGGCCCATGCCCTAAATTTACATGGAAAAACTAATGGAAGGTGCAGATATATGATGCATACATTGATGAGGGCCCCACACAGTCAGACACATCACGGTTGTTGCGTCCGTAAGAAATAAAAACGAAAGGGAAAGTGTCGAATCGTTGAAGCCGACCTTTTCGAAACCCCCATTTCAAAACCCTAAATCAGATTCTCTCTTTTGAATCGAAGTGTTTTCAAGCCCCTTCAATGCAAAAATCGCGGATTCTTTACAATAGGAGGAAATTTCGGCAGAAGATCTCCTACACCCTCGCCGAAATTCCCAAAATTTCAAGTTTTTTCATTCCCCGCAATCCAAGCACCTCCAAAAGGAAATAAAAAAAAAAGGTATTTCTTCTTTTTTCGAGTATTTAATCTGGACCTTGCTCGAATTTGTTGCTGGATGAAAATGCCGAAAATTTTCCCTTTCTGTCTTTCGATAATAGGGTGGTTGTTGGATAGAAACAGTAACTTAGCGGCGATAATTTGAAATTGTCAGAAAATCCGAAAAAATCGGCAAAAATTCACCAATATCTGGAAGAGAAACGAAATATGTGGTGTTCGATATTGATGACCCAGAGATACCGAAAATATCGGTGACAATTTAATAATGTCACCGATAATTTAAACACTGGTAACATGTAACAGGGGTAACTGATGTGCTTACGTAATGGCCAATACGGCTATAATGTAACCATTTTTCAAAATAATGCCTAAAATCCAGCTCATGTAGTAAATGGGTTAGATAGGTTGATTGTAGCTGAAATGAGGATGTTGAGATGGATGAGTGGCAAGACAAGAAAGGATAGAATTAGAAATGACAGCACTAGAGGCAACTTAAGGGTAGCACCAATAGGTAATAGGATAGGGGAAAGCAAACTTGGGTGATTTGGTCATGAGAAACAAAGACCAAGAAATGTGATGGTTAGGAGTAGGTGCAAGTTGAAGGCTCTAAATGGGCAAGGGGAAGGCCCAAAAGGACTTTATAGAGGCCACAAGAAAAGATTTGATAAACTATGGTCTAACTGAAGTTGTGGCCCTTGACGAAGTGGAAGGCAGAATAGGATTTGTGTAACATAGGACAGACTATAGTTGCAATTAGAGAAGTGGAGTAGACTACAGAAGTTTTTTTGTCTTTTGGAAAGTCCTTGGAAAACTAAATGTCAACTTCATCCCTTGGACAACACACTGTTTTTTTAAAGGTTTCCATTGGAGAGTTGGACAACACTTGCATTTCCTTTTTAGAAAGACTTGCCAGTAAACAAAAAACAAAAAAACAGAGCCAAAAACATTTTAGGTCATTTGAAATGGAAATCATTGTCATGAGTGAGTTTTCGGGCATGCAAACAAGCCCTGAGGGTGCTTTCCATATGTTTTGTTGTATTGGAGACCCTCCCTTTATGTAATTTTTTCTAATGAAATTATCATTATCCAATTAAAAAAACTACACCATGTTATTAATTCTTGTTTCTTGAAAGTATCATATTTAGTTCTTCACTACATGTTAATTTAATGAAAAAATTTGATAAACTAATATTTACAAAGTCTTTATAGAAAGTCTTTTACAATATTCCTCGTACATTTTTTCGATACTAACAGTAAGTGTAGAAAATAAAGAACTGCTGTGGAGTGTACATCATCATAGCATTTCTCTTATAAGAAAGTTGGGAATAATTGACATCTATGCACCAACACTCAAATCTCTTTCTCTTTGGTTTGGAAGCAAGCAATATGATAGGAGTATGTACACACACACACACACACACACACATTGCTTCAAAGGCCATGACCTCCCATTCATCATTGCTAGCAAGTTCGAGAGCCATAAAATGGAACCATAAATCAGGAGAATGACGCAATATCAATCTAAAATATCACAAGACTGTCATAAATAATAGTGAATATCAGTTATGCCGATCATAAAATGGAACCACAAATTAGGAGAACGACGATATCAATCTCAAATATCACAAGACTGTCAAAAATAATAGTTAATATCAGTTGTGGCGATCGTCTTGCATGTCGCATTTGGAAGCCTCAAGTATTGTAAAATCTCAAGGAATACTGGACAGCTCATGTGCAAGGATGCCGTCTAAAATTCATACCGCGTCATGAACAGGGATACAATACCATTGAAGGTATTTGTTCCTCTCAGAAAGTAACAAAAATGAGTGAGGACATAGACACTACAGTGGCTTGAATTCCAACAACAAGAAATTCCATGCTCCAGTATGATAGATAAATACAATGTTGGAACAAAGGCACCAATTTTTTGTTGTGTGGCCAATATTCTAATAAGATAAGAGGAGATTCTGTGTGCAGGAATCGGAGTGGACTTATCTCCCATCATCCAAAACTGGTCGCAGAAATATCAACATAGATTTCAAAATTCGCATTCAAAAATTCACATTTTGTAATGCTTGCCAGATTCCCTCCGATCATCTTTCATCAGTGGGAGATAATGCGCATAGCAACTCTCGGTGCTCAGCCTCACCATCTCCCAGCAAATTCTTGCAAGCTACAAAGTGTAGAAGATAAAGGTCCTTGGTCAGGGCTGGCAACAAAGATATTACCTCTCGAAAAGTCCTAGCTTAAGAATCACATCAGCTAGATTAGAGTTCGCTTTTCCTACTAGTTGGAAAAGCTTTTTCCGCTTCATAGTAAAGGTACCAGTTTTCTCCATCCCACGATTTATATCTGTGAATTCTGCAACCATTCCATCGACCTAAAAGAGAAAAGATAGTAGTATGTTTATAATGCTTGAGAATAAAAAAACGCATTTCATGATTTCAAAACATGCAAAGAGGCACATAAGAAACCTGACGAATATAGTAGTCAAGAGCAATGCTTTGACCAAGAACGCTTCCAATTGTACGAATCCCATCTATGGTCAAGTTCCTAAGCATTATGTAGTCCAACCCACCTTGCATCCATGCCTTTAGACTTGGCTTCTCTACTACAGCATAATCTAGAATTCAAAATTCAAACTATCAGGTGATGAGATAAAGTCAATACACCTTGCATGAAGAATTTTATCTAGAGGTCAAAATTTAAACTATTAGATGATGAGATAAAGCAATTACACCTTGCATGAAATATGCTATCTAGAATTCTTTCAGGCACTTAGATAGAGCCAATACACCTTGAGTGAAATATGCTATCTAGAATTCAAAATTCAAACTATTGAGTGATAAGTAGGTGCAAGGTAATTGAAATGTCTAATTCTAAAGTAGTTAATTCAAGCGGTAGCACCTTGCATGAATTAAACGCAATGACATCTATTAGATTTCCTTTCAATTATATTTCAATACAAAAGAGCATTCCTATATTGTTGTTCGAAATACAGTGGTAACCAGTGTTCGAAATATCGGTATCGCATTACATATTGTATCCTTGGGATACAGATACGTATCGATTATCGCATGGGATATATCGTTTGTACCAGGTAATTTATCATATTTTTTGCAAAACATGGGCAAACATTGAGAAAATGATTGAATTTTTTTAATGAAACTTCAGGGATTGCTAAAAAAAGACCTTAGCACATCTAAATCATAACATCTCAAAAACGAAGTGCACATAATAGGTTTCATTTGTACAGGGTCCTAAGCTATGCGCTGTCTAACTAAACTAATGCAACTATATCCAAATTGAATGCATAACATTTAGAGTGTATGTGATCATCATTTCATCAAATACTCCTAAATACTTCGAAATTAGTCTCAATTGACAGCTGATTGAAGGAAATTTTTGAAAAAAATATGGAGAACATGAAGAACCAATGGATATCGAAATCAAAGCTCTAATTCCATTATTTTTCAAGCAAAACATGAAGAACCAATGGATTTGTAACCATTTGACACTGATTTAACATAATTTCAACAAAAAAAAAGGGGGATTGGAAATTGAAAATGCTCATTGAATCGAACATGTGGGATATATTGGCACTACCTGTGTGTTTCGTATCGCACAAGTGGTATACAAGATATATCATGGGATATATCAGCCAATATCGTCGATATTTAAAACACTGGTGGTAACATATCTCCAACTGGATAGCACAGTTAGTCCGAGCACCATACCGGAGGAGGGTTGAGCCAGTCTCCTTATGGCTAAATGACCATTATATGGGGCCCATTTGGCCCGATTCACATTCCTAGCCACCTTGAAGACCCCACGTACATGTTCGTGCATCTTTGAAGACCCCACACTAGAAAGATGCACATGGGCCACATATAGGAGCTTGATGGACACATCGGACCGTTGGATCGAGTGGACACGATGATCGAACCGTTGGATCATCATCATTAGACATCTTGATCGTGGACCCTCATGCGCCACAAAATAGTTTAGTTGCTTAGTTTGTTTACATGTTCTGTTAGTTTTTGTATAGCTCATATTTGTGTTGAGATTAGGGAGTTAAGAACAACTTGTAATTCATCAAGTGTCTTTATGTTGAGTATCTTATCTGAGAGCGTTGTTAAGGGGAAAACCGAACTGGCCTACTGAATGAGATATGCAACCGATCATAGAAGGGGTATCTTAAAGCTATGTTGACTAAGAATACCTGAACAAACTCCCTAAGCTACAGAGGCATCAACTGTGAGATGAGCCCTAGGCCAACCTCGGGGATCGCCACCGAGCTGAGCTACTTAAGGTCAGAGCTCGATAACATGACTCACCTCCCGAGCTGATCAGATCGACCTCGACCTTAAAGGTGGGATATCTAGAGAGAATCCCGGCTTGAACCAATAAATGAAAATTTTGACATGATTCTAACCGAAGATTATGCGGACCGAGCCTGGCTCGGTGAGAATTTCAAAAACAGATCCTCATTCAAATAAAGACCCTTCAGCATATCTAGCATATCCCACCAGGATATGCAAGTCCAGTGTATCCCATTGGGATATGCAAGTTTAGAATCCGGCTAAGCGTCTTATAAATACACCCACTGCCATTGGAGGAAGGTAAGCACAAAAAACCCTAACTCAGGCCCCATTTCTACTTTAATTCAACTCACCTAACTTAGGCAACGGAGGGTCCCTGGCCACAATCGGCGCCCCCGCTGTCCTTTACATACTACCAGTGCAGGTATTCGGACGTCTACAGGTGTGGTACCTGCCTATCCAGGTTTGGGTAATAACAAGCGCATTTTTGTAAAAGGTTTTTTGTGAGACTATTAAAGGTTCGACATCCCCAACCTAGCCATTATGCATGTTATAAATGAAAGAGATTTCTCTCATTTTGCTTTGAGATTGAGCAAAATTTCATCATGTGATTGGATTGGTGGTGTGAAACCACGGAGTGATTCCCTAGTTATCTTTTCCTCTTTTTTCTCTTCTCAACAAAGTATCATCTTCTCTCACCTTCTTCTTTTCTTCTTTTCACCCCCTTCTTTCTTCTTCTTTCTACAACCCTTAATCCATCCAAACCTAGTTCTCAAAACCCTAAGTCCCTAAAACCCTAACCTTAAATCTCTAAAACTCTAATCCTAATCTCCCCAAAATCCTAACTCTAAAATTCCTATATTCCAAAATCCATTGTCCAAATCATAAATCTCTAATTCCCGCAACCCAAAACCCATATTCTCAATTCTAAAAACCCTAAATCCTAAATCCCATAAACCCAAAATCTAAAATCCTACCCTGAAACCTCAACCCTAATGTTCAAAACCCTAATTCCTCTGAGCCTAGATACCCCCAAATCATTTTCCACATTCCTTAGCCTTTAAACAACCCTAACACGTTAAAATTTTTACAAGACTCATGATTTCCATTGAATTCATATTTAACCCTATGCTAGGATGGGGATCTCCCATAGGCCCTGGTTAATCAGTAACTTATGAGATTCACATTGCGGGACTGCCATAGGCTTGAATTTGGACATGTCATGAATTTGAAAATTTTAAATTTATAGTAAATTAGATTTTTTTTTTGTCATTTCATTGTTCTAATTAATCTGTCTTTTGATTTCACGGCATCATTTTAGGTTAGATCATTCCATCCTGCAACAAAATTTGATATCAGAGCTTATGATTTTAGCATGAGTTTACTTAGGGTTAGCACATCACATCTAGGGCCTTATTAGTGCATTCATTGCATATAGAGACTAGGTTTAGCATAAGATTCTCATGTTGCATCTAGGTTAGGTTTTCATATTGTCGTGTACAGGGTTAGCAGTATTCCCATTCTCATCACATTGTATCTAGCGCCTTTAGTTCCCAAGTTCCCTTTTAGATCCCCGGTTTATGTACACTTGCACTGGGCGTGGTTTTGGTCTACACCCCCACAATAAATTCAAAATAGCTTGTCGAGGCTATCAATGCCATAAACGCTCGTCTTACGGCCATTGAGGCCCAAGGTAGGACCACTAGTAACCAACTGGCAGCCCTTAGGATTGAAACCAATAATTGCATAACCCAGTTGGAGACTTCCCTTCAGGCAAACCCCAATAATGGGGAAGATGGCCAGTCTCAAGTGGGAGGTGTAGAGGAAGCCCACATGGCAAGTGAGGTCACATCTAAGGTTAGTATGGAGATGCCACCCAAGGTTACACCTAAGAGTAGTGTAGAGTTACCACCTGAGGTGAGTCCGGTAATGGAGGAGTCTAGTAATGTTACCCCAAAGTACATAATAGATGAGTTAACACCCGTGCGGGACATTTAGCATGCCATGGATCTTGTTCCCAAGTTGACTATACCAAACCTTCCTCGTGAACAAATGACTCCCGCAAAGGAAGAGGATCTGGAAAGGCAAGCAGATGAGCCTAGAAAGCCTATAGATCTTATTCCCGCATTAGTCTCACATAGGTTGTCAGAGTCCGCATATGCATTTACACGTCATATCCATGATTTGCATGTTGAAATTAGAAAACGTATTAGCATGAGCAATAAAACAAACAAGATATGTGTGGACTCTCATCACAGGTTCAAAAAGTTTCAAGTAGGTGACTATGTGATGGTTCATATAAGGCTTGAACGGTTTCCGCAAGGGACCGTTAAGAAACTACAAGCCCGTAGGGTAGAACCCTATAAGATATTGAGTAATTTGGGACACGATGCATATGTTGTGGATCTTCCACGTGACATGGGTATTAAAGATATATTCAATGTGGAAGATCTTATATCTTTTAAGGGTCCAGCATCTATACCCACAGGCCTTTATTCAGATCATCACCTTGATCCCGATGATATCCCTCCTAACCTGTCCTATGACCCTTGTCCTATACCTGACTATTCTTCCCAACATCTACCTCTTTTGTCATACACACATACCAAGAGAGAAAGATAGAGGATATCTGTGATGAGCGAGTGGTTTCCACATGACATGGAGGTTACCAGAAGAACCTTGTCAAGTGGAAGGGCATGCCAAAATCAGACAATACGTGGATCACATAGGCAGAGCTTTAACGAAAAAACTCGGATATCCTTGAGTATCACCGCAAATTTATTACGCCAAAGGCAAAATCTCCTCAGCAGAGGGGAATTAATGAGGACATCTGAGCACCATACTAGAGAATGAGGGTTGAGCTAGTCTCATTATGGCTAGACGACGATTACATGGGGCCCACTTGGCCCAATTCATATTCCTAGTCACGTTGAAGAGCCCATGTGCATGTCCGTGCATCTCTGAGGACCACACACTAGGAAGATGCACGTGAGCTGCATATATGAGCTTGATGGACACATCGGACCGTTGGATCAAGTGGACACGATGATTAGACTGTTAGATCATCATCATCGGACATCTTGATCATGGACCCCCGTGGGCCACGAAATAGTTTAGTTGTTTAATTTATTTACATGTTTTGTTATTTTTGGTACAACTCATATTTGTGTTAAGATTAGCAAGTTAGGAACAATTTTTAATTCATTAAGCATCTTTATGTTAAGAATCTTATCTAAGAGCGCCTTTTTGTAAAAGGTCTTTTCTGAGAATATAAAGGGTTGGGCGTCCCCACCCTAGCCATTATGCATGTTATGAATGAAAGAGATTTCTCTCCTTTCACTTTGAGATTGAGCAAAATTTCATCCAGTGAATGGATTGATGGTGCGAAACCACAAAAAGCGATTCCCTAGTTATTTTTTCTACTTTTCTCTCTTCTCAACAAGGTATCATCTTCTCTCGCCTTCTTCTTTTCTTCCTTCTCATCTCCTCTTTTTTTTTTTTTTCCTTCTTTCTTTTTCTTTTAAACCTTCATTCTTCTTCTTTCTACGACCCCTAAACCATCCACACCTAGTTTTCAAAACCCTAACCTTAAATCTCTAAAACTCTAATCCTAATATCCCTAAAATCTTTACTCTAAAATTCTCAAATTCCAAAATCTTTTGTCCAAATCATAAATCCCTAATTCCCACAACCTGAAACCCATATTCCCAATTCTAGAAACCCTAAATCCTAAATCCCTTAGGCCCAAAATCTGAAATCCTAACTCGAAACCTCAACCCTAACTTCTCTGAGCCTAGATACCCCAAATCCATTTCCCACATTCCCTAACCTTTAAACAACCCTAACATGTCAAAACTCTAACAAGACACATGATTTCCATTGAATTCATATTTAACCGTATGCTAGGATGGGGGTTCAATCTCTCATAAGTCCTGGTAAATCAGCAATTTATGAGATTCGCATTACAGGATTGTCATGGGCTTGAATTTGGACATGTCATGAATTTGAAAATTTTGAATTTACGGTAAATTAGCTTTATTTTGTTGTTCCATTGCTCTAGTTAATCTGTCTTTTAATTTCCTGGCATCATATTAGGTTAGATCATTCCGTTCTGCATTAGCCGGTTATGAAGTTTGCTCTCCTAGGGGGTGTCCACATTCAAGTCTTAATGAGGGTCTCCTAGATATATATATATATATATATATATATAGAGAGAGAGAGAGAGAGAGAGAGAGAGAGAGAGAGAGAGAGAGAGAGAAACTGTTTTTTTTTTTTAAGCAACATTAACTACCTACTCATAGGGTTTAAGAAAAATCTACCTGATGGGAAATGAGGAGAGGGAAAAGATGATTCCTATGGACTATTTGACTAAAAAAAGGTAACAAACTCATTTTCTATCAAATAGTCTTATAGATAGATGTCTGGAAGGTTCCAATCCCACCTAGGGTCAAAGTAGTTACTTGTGTCGCATTAGAAAACAAAATCCTCATGAGAGAGAACCTAAAACCAGTGTTCAAGTTGTCAGTATCGCTACAAGTTTTGCTGACCGGAGATAGAATTATCGCTGATAACTATAAATGCGGGGAAAAGGTGGAAAACATGGAGAAAATAATAGAATTTTTTTAGTGAAACTTCAGGACATGCCTAAATACACGTATTTGGATATTTAGGAATTAAAAAAAAAAAAAAAAAAAAAAAAAAAAAAAATTGCCAAAAAAAATGCATACATAATAAGTTTTCATTTAATGGGGCCCGAAAAACATGTGTTGCCATAGGAAAGCACTCCAATAGTAACCATAATGAGTTTATATAATACAAATGCAGCTAGCCCTCAAAATCAAGGAAGCGGATTAGGAACAGCCCCAGCCTCACCCAGGACAGTGCAACCCATACTGTGGAGCCCATCTTGATGTATGAATTGTACATGCACGTCATCCATCCATTTTGACATATCAGATCAATTTAGGTGATGACATAAAAAATGAAGTAGATCCAAACTTCAAGTGGAGCATACCGTAGCAAACAATGGTGATTTACCATTAAAAACTTTTTCTGGGCCACAAAGTTTTGGATCAAGCCGATATTTGTTTTTCCCCTTCATCCAAGTTTTTTTCTTACCTTATCGATAGGTTTGGATGGCAAATAATCATGACAAAGAGATTACAGTGGGTCCTAAGTTTTTAATGGTGAAACGATCAACCACCATTGTTTCTTCTACTATGGATCATTTAAGATTTGGATTTGCTTCATTTTTCGGGTTCATACCCTAAATGGATATCAAAATGGATGGACAATGTGGATGTACAATTCTTACACCAAGGTGGGCCCCATGATAAGGGTCGCATTGTGTTGGGGGAGGCCAGGTCCGCACCTAATCTGCTCCCCCGGAGCACGAGTTTGTTGGGCGAGGATTGGGTACTACCCCCACGAGGACCCAGCTAGAGATGAACGGTCCTATCAAGGGTTATGTGAGGCCCGCCACGATGTATGTGTTTTATCCATGCTATCTATCCATTTTGACAAATCATTTTAGGCGATGAGCCCAAAAAATGAGGCAAATCGAATGCTCACATGGACCATACCACTGGAAACAGTGGGGATTGAATGCCTACCGTTGAAAACCTCTTCGGAGTGGCAAAAGTTTTGTATCAAGCTGATATTTATCTTTTCCCTTCATCCAGGTCTATGTGACCTTATGAACAGGTTGGTTGGCAAAGAAACATCACGATGGGCCCTGGGAAGGTTTCAACAATGGGGTCATTGTCACCAATGCTTCTTGTGGTGTGGTCCACTCGAGCATTCGATCTGCCTCCTTTTTGAGCTCATGCCCTAAAATGATCTTTCAAAATGTATAGACAACTCGAATAAAACATACATATTACAGTGGGCCCCACAAAGCCCCCTGGACTGTCCGTGTCTAGCTAGGTCCTTTCGAGGTAGTACCCAATCCGCGCCCAAGTTGGGCACAGATTGTGTATTAGTATTACCCCTGCCAAGACACATCTAGAGACAAACGGTCATGTTAAGGGTTCTGTGTGGCCTACCGTGATCTATTTGTTTTATCCACGTCATCCGTCTATTTTAATAGATCATTTTAGAGCATTAGCCAAAAAAGGAGACGAATCAAAGGCTCAAGTGAACCACACCACATGAAGTAGTGGGGATTTAAAGCATACCATTGAAAACTTCTTGGGGGCCACAGAAGTTTTAGATCAAGCTGATATTTATATTTTCCCTTCATACAGGTTTATGTGACCTTATGAACAGGCTAGATTGTAAATAAACATCACGGTGGGCCCTAGGATGTTTCCAACGGTAAGAGTTTAATCCCCACTGCTTAATGTGGCATGGTCCACTTGAGCCTTCATTATGCCTCCTTTTTGGACTAAATGCCTTAAAAGGATCTATCAAAATAAACAAACGGTGTGGATCAAACATATAGATCACAATAGGCCCACTGAGCCCCTAAGAAGTTTTATTCGTAAGCATTCAATCACCACTGTTTTCTTTAGCGTGGTCCACCTAAAATATGAATCTGACTCATTTTTCTGCTCATGCCCTAAAATGATCTTCCAAAAAAGATGGATGGCGCGGATAAAACACAATACATCATAATGGGGCCCACAGAGCACCGGTGACTCATGACTAACACGTCACACGAGTCACGAATTCTCATCCCCATAAAAAAGGCTTCATAAACCATTTGTAGGAAAACATAAAGACCTTCGGGAATCCTCGATTCCTCTCTAAATCTAAAAAAAGCACATAATGTTCGTTAAAATCACCGAAATCTATCATCTATTCGAATGAAAAAAAAAAAAAGAAAAAAAAAAAAAAAGAAAGAACAAGAAATTAGAGTTTTTTTCACACATACGGGAGAACGGCGCACTGTTGTCAATCAATCGATTGGCCTTTCCAAATGCAACTTCCGATCAGGCAATCCTCCTTTACAGGTACCGAAATCCACTCTCATACATGAATCTGAGTTTTTTCCTCTTTTTTTCGAACTTTTATGTATTTACGCACTCTCCCACATTCCTAACTTCTCGCCGACAATTGTATTTATTGCAAAAATGAAAAAGTCACCAAAAAATCGTCAAAATTTGGAAAGGATACAACATAAGTGGGTTTTGATGTCGCAACGCCGGCAACAGTGATATTATCGGCGATATTCTTGACTTCTCCTCGACAATGCGAACACTGCCTAAAACCAATGTTTTAAATATCGACCGATATATTCCATGATATATCTTGTATCCCACTTGTGTGATACGAAACGTATAGGTAGTGTCAATATATCCCACATGTTCAATCCGGTGAGCATTTTCAATTTCTGATACCTTTTTTGTTGTTGAAATTATATTAAATCGGTGTCAAATGGTTACAAATCCATTGGTTCTTCGTGTTTTGCATGAAAATCATAGAGTTGGAGCTTTGATTTCGATATCCATTGGTTCTTCATGTCTATTGAGACTAAATTCGGAGTATTTAGTAGTATTTGATGAAATGATCATCACATACACTCTAATTTTGAAATTCGAGTGTAGGTGGTCTAATTTGGGGAAAATTAAAATTTTCCCTAATTTCTCCCAAACTGCTTGCAATGTTGCACTCCAATCATGAAATCAAGCATGCATGAGGGTTGATCTACTAATTTGTTAAGTCCTTGTCAATTTTTGAAAAATAAAAATCATTTTTAATTAAAATTTAATAAAAAAAATATTAAAATATTTTTAAAAAAAATCCATTCTACCAACTGCCAATTGAGGCTAATTTCTAAGTATTTAGGAGTGTTTGATGAAATGATCCTCACATACATAAATGTTATGCATTAAATTTGAATATAGTTGCATTAGTTCAGTCAGACGACGCATAGCTTAAGATCTTATACAGAGGAAATTATTATGTGCACTTCTTTTCTGAGATGTTATGATTTAAAAGGGTATTAAGGTCCTTTTTAACAATCCTTGAAGTTTCATTGAAAAAATCAACAATTTTCCCAATGTTTCCCCATGTTTACCAAAAAGTGCGATAAATTACCCGATATAAACAATATATCCCATGCGATAACCGATATGTCTCTGTATCCCAAGGCTGCGATACGTAACATGATATCGATATTTCAAACATTGCCTAAAACCAAGAGATAATGTGATCCCTTAAAGGTGCATCATGTGTACCGACAATAAAGAATTAGTCAATGATTTATTTCTACATTGCCGGATTGCCCATAGAGAATGGGCCTACTTTTAGTTGTTGGGGGCATGATGGGTGATGAACAGCTCCATATTTCATGTAATCGCAGGTTGGACAGCTGGCCCCTTTAACCAATGTTATGAATATAGGTGGTACTCAGTACCAGCCAATACTTCAGTATCGAGGTGTTTGTGATATGAAACCAGCCTGGAATAGACAATTTATAGGATATCATAGATGATATTGTCAAAATTGGCCAATATATTGCAATATCAAATTTATCACAATATATCAACACATGTCCAGTTATATGAATACCTTGTATCGATCGAAATCACAAGTTTCAACTGAAACAGTGTGAATTCACTGAACACTCATAAATAAATAAATAAAATCTAGAAATCTTTCAAAAACCTTTTTTGCCTATTTTTTCTTTGGAGATTCTGTTTGGATGTGTGTTTTAACAACTCCACTTTAATTGTTGAGTTGGAGAAATCACAATCGGAGAGGGATTTCGTGCTGGAACCCAAAAGGTGAGAAAATGCGAGCATTAGTCGTTAATTTTTTTTCAACATACTCGCAACGAAACAAGTTGAAATTCATGTCGGTGCACGACTTGGATACAATGAAATCGATTTCAAGCAAGAAATTTTGATTTCAAGGATAAACAAAAGAAAATGGGAAATCCAACATTTCTACCCCTTAAAATTGTGGCTCTAAGTCTAATGTATATTTTCTTTGTTCTTTTAGTTTTTAGTTGTATTGCTTGTGTTTATTTCTTGTATTCTGGGATATTTGAATGACATGAACTCATTTGGATATAATTGCATCACATATAGCCAACAGCGCATAGTTTTGTCTCTTAAACAATGGCAAACTAGTAGGCATAATTTTTTCTTTCTTTTTCTTTTTTCTTTTTTTCTTTTTTTTTTTTTGTTGGGTAATCGTTGATAGCCATTCTGATCACACGTGTGGACGTGTGGTCGAGTCGACCATATGTTTCTCACATTCGATTGGGTTTTTCTGGACCTAGCCAAGTGTTTTGGGTTTTGGGCCCATAGGATGGTACTGTAATAACTTTTAGTGTGCGGGGTATACTTGTAACTTCTCCTTCTTAAGTGAAGACCTATCTTAACAAAGGGAGGGGGCATAAGCAGCTTGCTGACATAATCTGCATTCTCTTTTGGTGCTCTCAACTTTTCTCCTTTTTCCTCCTTTTTGACATGATTCATGACATGGTATTAAAGTATCATTAATCTGGTACCTTGTTGATCTCTTTCTATCACGCTCCACCTTTTGTCTTCTCTTCTTTCTTATCCTCATGGTGAAACCCTAATGTACTTGGGACTGATCTAAGTTAAAGTCATTCCATAGTTGTACCACCATGGTGGGGTGTGTACATTGTAATCATGTTCTATGAAGGTGTACCATCGGTGATCATCTACCGTATGTTTTGTGGCAAGATTTGAAGGCTAGAGTTATGTGCGAAGGTTGTTGATGGCAAGGTCAAGGTGTGCCATATCAGTTACGTAACGGCCATTACGTGATGGTAATGGCTTAGTCCTTACACGGTACGGGGTCAAAAATGGCCCGACTGAAAAATTGAAGCATTACAGGGCCATAATGACCGTTACAGACCCATAACAGCCCATTACAGGTTAAGGCCTCTTTGGATTAGTAAATTAGTGTGCATTTAGCAGTAAATAAGTAATGATTACTTAAAAGCAATGTTTGCTAAGCAGCATTATCCGATATCTCCCTCTATTTTACGTCTCTTTCTAGGTGCCCACGATATGTCCTGGTTAGACTGGAGAAACTAAGGCGAGATTTCTTGTGGAGTGGATCAAAGGATAGGCAGAAGTTTCATCTCTTGAAATGGGGGGAAGCATATAAGCCATTTAGCAAAGAGGGCGCAAGTCTAAGAGTGTTGAGTTCTATGAACTTGGCGCTCTTGAGAAAATGGATGTGGAAGTTTGCAACGGAGGATGGGAGTTAATGGAAAAAAGCAATTGCAAGTAAATATGGTACTCGTGATGGGGGATGGTGGATCAAGGATTCTTCCCATTATGGGGCCTCAAGCCCATGGAAAGCTATATTATTTTTAGAGATATGGAAAGCTATATTTTCGTTGGCCCCTTTGTTCAAAGAGGGAGTGTCCTTTTCAGTCAACGATGGAAAGCAAACTCGCTTTTGGGAGGACTTGTGGTGTAGCGACGGCCTACTGCAAGAGTAGTTTCCGAGCTAGCCAGCCTTGCCACTGAAAGGAACTTAACAGTAGCATGTTGTTATTCCTTAGCCAGCAACATGGTTGTTTGGACGCCCCTTTGCCGAAGGGCCCTTTTGGATGATGAAGTGGAAGACTACATCAAATTGCTGGAAATACTTAAAAAAGTATTGGCCCCAATTTAACGGAACCCAACACAATGATGTGGCATGCTCATAAATCAGGTAAATTTTCAGTCTGATATTTTTACAAGTTGCTTACAAAGATGTGGTCGGATGGTTCGAGGTCTCATAACTATCATTTTTTGCATTATGGTGTTCCTTCCAAGCTTGCGGCTTTTGTGTAGTTAGTGGGACGAAAGAGGGTGCTAACCATTGATAATCTAGTTAAAAGAACCATGGTGCTCCCCAATATATGCCTTATGCATATGAAGAATGGTGAATTAGTCAACCATATATTTCTCCATTTCCCTTAACCAGAGAGGTGTGGGAAAGCTTCTTCTCTACATTCAACACACCATGGGTTGTGTTTAGCTCTATAGAAGACTTTATATCGGCATGGCATGGTGGCGAAACTGGTAAGGAGAGGGAGAGGTGACTTGGCGGCTCGTATTGATGGCTAGTCTCTGGACCATGTGGGGAGGACAAAATAGTTGTTGCTTTAGAAATAGTGCTAGCTCTATGGGTGAAATTTTGAGCAAGGTAAAAGCTCTCGTTATTGAGTGGGCTTCCGGCCTCAAAGCCATGGATGTATGTTTCTCTTGCCCTTTTTGGGCGGTAATTCTTTCCCATTCTAACTTTGTTTAGTCAGGCTTCTTAATAAATTCTGCTACTTCTCCAAAGGAAAAAAGGGACTGGGCAGCTCTCATCCTTGAGGATACGGGGTAACCGGCTGTATTTTGGATCCAGCCCTGGTTAGGGTATGTTTGATCACCACCCCCTGCTTTTGTTCTCTTTTGGATTTTCTGCTCTGCTTTGTTGCCCCAGAGGAGTAGTGATAAGTTGGTCACTCTTCAGCTGGGGCCTTTGTATTTCTTTTGGCTTCCTGGCCTTTTATAATATATTAATATCTCACCATCTTTTCAAACAAGAAATTAAAAATAATAATAATAATAATAATAATAATAAAACATAAATTACAACAAGAAAAGATATCAAGAAAGAGCTTGAATGTCCTTTTATTTTCTCTTGCACTCAAATAATAAGGTTAAAATTGATAGAAAAATGTAAAACTCAATGTAGAAGATTAATTTGCAGAGACTATTCACATGGCATTATTTGATTAGAACAATCCGGAATGAGAGCTTACCATCCTTTCTCATTTCTGGAAGCAATCCTGAAGCATGTTTTTCAACAATCTTCAGATATCCATCAACTTCATGATCAGAAACATTAAACAACACGATAGATCCATATTGAAAAACTACCATGTGACAGCAGTTACTTCCACTTCCAAAGGTGGCCTCTGCACCCTGCAATACAGATTTCACAAAGATTTCAACCTAACTAGCTAACAGCAGTAGTTTGTTACTTCATTTGTAACATGTCTGCAGGCCCAGAATACCGGATAAATTGCATCGCACTGATGTCATTTATCACAGTTTTGAATAAGATTCCCAATAAAGAAGAACATCAGCCAATATATGACACTAAGGGCATGTTTGGATCTTTGGATAGGTGGAATCCAAGGCAAAAGAAAGGGGGGAAAAACAATAATTATATAATGAAGATTTCAATGAGAACTATTGAAACATGGATTCCAATTTTGGGTTCTTGTTAATCTCATATTCCTCTCACAATTCTCACCTAGTTTCTTGTGTCAAGAATTCATATTATGGACAACTGTAATGATTTGCTTGGTGAACTCCTCCATTTCTTTGCTATCCAAACAACACAAATCTTCTCATTTTCTGCTGTTTGGCATGGAATCCATGGTTTCCAAACATGGCCTAAAATCAGTAGCCAGTAGCCACTACTACACTAAATAAACTTCCAAGTATCAAGACCAATTTAACAGCAAGAGGTACATGAAAAGTATGCAAGTATTCAATGCCAAATAAATGGCTCAGCATCATCCAACTCTGATTTCAAGGTTTCATGTCATAAGTGATAGCCTCATTTCATATACTCCAAGATAGTAGGGATATGCAATTAAGGTTTATGACAAAAGGCAGTGAATAAAGATGCCACAAAAATGAGATCTATTTAGTTGTTTTTTTTAGGTACCAAATTAACTTGTAACCAAAGGAAACAAAAACAACATCTACAAAGCTTTGAATTTACATAATTAGAGACATTCCAACTCAAGATTTTCACCACCAAAAGAGGGGGATCACTGATCCACTCCATGTAACACCCAAACATATTCCATGCCAAAAGGTCCTCCACTGTGTTTGCTTCACAGTACACATGCCTCTCTTTCCATCCCTCCATCTGTCTGAGCAGCCCCCAGCAGTTGGAGATGACCACCTTGACTTTACATCTATTTAGTATTTGGAAAGGGATGATGACAACTCATAGATAAATTTGAATAGCTACATAATAGTCCAAACACCAAAGGATAAACCAATATACAAGTATTAGAATCAACTGAAGCATCTAGAGTCTCTATGATGCAAGTAGACATCTGGTCCAATTGTACAGGAGATGCAAAGAGTGAATTGGGTCCCATGATCAAGGAGGTTGATAGTATAGTCCAGATTACGTGGCCCATGTGCATACACCATGCAGTACGTGTCTCAAACATACAGCCCAATGGCACATGTTCCAGGACATATATTCCAATCATGTGCAAATCCAGCTACGGAGAGAATTGGTGTGCGTGAAGGCTGAAGAGAATAAGAGAACCAAGAAGAAGAAGAAAGGATGAGTGTGAGAGAGGAAGGGAAGAGTGCTGGAGAGAAGATGTGACAGACGGAGAGGAAGGGCATAACATACTAGGGTTCCAGACGTTCAGACCCCTTTTTATTAATAATGACTATAAAATTACATAAACGCCACGGGCCAATAAACAATCTAGCCCAAATCCCTCCATGCCCCCCTATGGTGGTGAATAAGGCTGAATTTTCACTTGGTGGTGGTGGCTCAGATGAGGACGAAGGTGCTGAGACACATAGCACTCTACTAAAAACATCTAACAAGGGGTTACACACTCTCCAGGAGTTTGGCCTTAATAGGCTCCAGGAATGAACAAACTGTAGCGAGGAAAACTCCAATTTCCTGTTGTTGACGTCATTGTTGGGTGATGTCCTGAGTGAATGGATCATTCAATTTCCACTCATCAAATAGTCCACAGAATTGGGCATAATGTTCACTTAGATTTTCCCCTGGTCTCACAATCTGAAATTCTCTGAAGATGTCATACAGCCATTGGAATACAAATGTTGAAGAGTATCCCACACCTCTTTGGCAGTTTCACCATACATGACATTGTGGTACACATTTTCCCCGACACTATGGGATAGTCAGCTCATGACTTGGCAATCATCTTCCTTCCACGTGGAGTATGTGTCATCATTTCCATGGGTCCGGCATCAGTTAAATATTTTAATTATCTTGGATTGAGGGAAACCTTTATAGAGCGGACCCAGGGAAGATAATCTTTAAAACCTCTCAATTTGACTGAAATCTGTTGGAGTAGATGGTTTAGTTTCTGGCTTCGAATTAACACCCAATCAGCCATGGTGACAAGAAACTCAGTAATATGTATTTATAAAATCAAATAAATCACAATAGCACCCACGTCCAATGAGTATCCTCCTCAACAATCAACAAATGAGTTCAAAAAAAATAGACCCAACTGGTCTTCACAGTATGCACTCTTCTAGTTCCCACGACTAGATCTTCGATGGACCCAACTGGTCCTGGCAACCGAACGATCTAATCCCTTAAATCTAAGGTATCCCAAAACAGTTACATAACTTTCATAACAGTAATGGTGGTGGCCATTATTGTAATGAGGTCATAATGGCCGTAACAGTAAAATTGACCAGTAACGGCATAACAGCCCGTTACGGGGAAGAAATAAGTTTTTTCAACAAAATAAAAATAAAAATTGTAATGGGTGACGTCGGTGGTCGTTATGGCCACCATTACTATTATGGAATACCTTGCTTAGATCAAATACTGCCCAACTGGTCAGAGATAAGGAGGAACACGCTAGACAGCAACCGTAAGATCTAGTTTCTTAGAATAGATCACGACCCAACTGGTCAAAAACAAAGAAGAAAATGTTGGGCCATTTTCACAGCCTCATTTAGCAATCACAGGATGAACCAGATCAGTTCTTTAAAAAAAGAGGAGCGAAACAAGTTCAGTGTTGTGTGAAGCAGAAGAGAATAAGAGAACCAAGAAGAAGAAGAAAGGATGAGCTTGAGAGAGAGAGAGAGAGAGAGAGAGAGAGAGAGAGAGAGAGATGTGGAGAGGTGGGGAATGACGTCCTAGGATTCCAGGCATCCAAACCCCTTTTATTAACACTGAGTCTAAAATTACATAAATGTCACTGAACCAAGATGGACCCAAAGACTCCTTTAACAAATTTAATGGACTGTATGACTAGGCCTCATGGCCCACATGCACGGTTACCCTTTTCTTTAATCTTTTATTTCTTGGTCAGCATGGCTAATTGGTGAGCAAGATCCTTATTCTAAGTACCTATGGTTATTTTGGAAGAGACTTGAAGAGACTTGAATACCATTGCCATTGACTAAAAATGTAAAGTTACTCTTCTTATGAGATTATAGAAACAGTTATTATTGAGAGTTGAGAGTGAGTTTATCTCTCAAGGGTGAGAGCATCCTTCAAAATGTTGGTAAGATTATCCAATATTCTATCTATCCAATCCATTGCCCATCGTGTGCATCCGGCTTTACTATACACATAAAAGATAGGGCTGACAATAGATACATGTTTTCTTATACATTTGAGTAGACACCCCAACTACTGTTAAGTGTTTGGGCTAATTAACCTAACCACCTTCAAAGAGGGTCTTGCTCTTGCACTGATCTGAATCCTAAGGTCTTGCAGAATTCGACAAAGTATGACCTAAACCTATCCTAAACATGAGTCTAGCTTCAGCCCAATAACCTCATCAAGAAAACCCCTTCAAACCTAAGGTATCACAACCAAGTCAATGCAAGAGTTCTAGACCTAGCATGGCCCTGGTCTTGAACCCACATCCCTTTTTTCTTCCAGAAGTCTAAACTGACACAGAAAACTTTTTCAGTGTTCCAAGGACTTTCTTAAGAATGTGTTCCACGTAAGCAGAGAAACTTTCTCCCCCTAGTTTCACAGCCCCAACTTTGGGCTTTGATTCCTTGGGCTTCCCCATATCCAATGTTTTTTGTATCGTTGTCGACGAATGTAACACACCCTTAGGATACGGAAATATATCGGTTATCTCATGGGAAATATCAGATGTATAGCGTAATGCATCGCTATTTTTCTAAAACATGTGGAAACATTGGGAAATTGGTCAATTTTTTATATGAAACTTCAGCAAATGTTAAGAAAGACATCAATACACACTTAGAAATCAAAAGATCACAAAAAACTAGTTCACATAATAGTTTTCCTTCATATAAGGTCCTAAGTTATGCATAATAGTTTTCCTTCACATAAGGTCCTAAGTTATGCGTTGTCAGACTGAAGTGATGCAATTATATTCAAAATCAATTCATATAATTTATAAGTCATAGAAGATATGTATGAAAACACAACCAATTAATTATTTTTAAAAATTGCACATATGGCATACAAGTAATTGAAATTAAATTATCCCAATTATGTCTCATAACCCAAAAATTAGGTTTATTTCCTCACCCAAATGAGATTGGTGGACTTTTATTGGACAGTAAGAATGACAAATATCTAATGGTCTTGTTTCAACAAATAATTGTCCACGAATCAACGGCCATGATCGTTCAAACAATTTGATTTTGGGACTGTGACTTAGCAACAATGGGTTCCATAATTTAATTGGTTTAATATATGACACATGTACAATTTCTTAGTGCACGTGCATCTAAGTGTTATATGTGCAGCCTAAGTATCATGCGAATCCCCTTTTCAAAGGACTCATGGCTCGAGTGAGCCCCACCGTGATGTTTATAGGAAATCCACCCCGATCACAAGGTGGGTCACCCAACATTAGGCCCAGGGCCCAAAAATAACCCCCATCTATGTTTCAAGTGGACCACACGAATGGAAACATGTATAGGGCGACGCTCACCTTCCAAACTGTTTCCCTTGGTGTGGACCACGTGAATCACGTTTGGGCCTGATTTTTAGGCACCATGCCTAAATTTTGTTGTGATATCTAATGATTGGAGTGGGTTTCATATAATCATCATGGTGGGCCCTATAAAAATCAAGGGTGGCGTCTCTCTCCAAAATGTTTCCTTTGATGTGGCCCACCTAAATCACAAGTCAATTGGATTTTTTGGCCATGGGCCTAACGTGAGATTACATAACAAATGGTCAAAGTGGATCTCACATACACATCGAGCTAGCCCCATAAAAAAATTAAGGGTTCCTGTAATTTTTGTAAATATATTAGCCTCTCAACGAATTCGGATTAGCTGGGGTCCCTAGATCTAGCCAAGTGGGTGTGACCCTAGTCGTGGGGCCCACCTCGATAAATGCATTGTATATCCACATTATCCATCCGTTTTGCTAGTTTATTTTAGGGCATGGTCGAAAAAAATGAAGCAAATACAAATCTCAGGTGGATCACACCATAGGAAATAGGGGTCATTGAACACTCACCATTGAAAGCTTCCTAAGGCCCGTTGTAATGTTTATTTTCCATCCAACCTATTGATAAGGTCTCAAAGACCTGGATGAAAGTAAAAATGAGATAGCAGCTTGATAAAAGCTTTTGTGGCCCCCCAAGAAGCTTTTAATGGTGGGAATTCAATCCCTAATGTGTGTTTCACCTGGGATTTGTATCTGCTTCATTTTTGGGACACGCCCTAAAATAAGAAGGGAAAACAAATGGACTATATGGAAATACAATGCATTCATCGAGGTGGACACCCCACGGTAAGGGTCACACCCACCTGGCTGGATCTGGGTCATAACTAATGTGCATCCCCTCTCAACAGGGACGCCCATCCTTATTTTTTATAGGGTCCATCGTGATGCATTATGTAAAATCCACTCCGACCATTCGACGTGTAATCCCATGTTAAGACTAAGGCCCACTGGCCAAGGGCCAAAAAATCAGGCTATCCTGTGATTCAGGTAGGCCACACCAACAGAAACAGTTTCAAGAGAGACGTCCACCCTTGATTTTTACAGGGCCCACCATGATGATTTTATGAAATCCACTCCAACCATTAGATGCCACTACAAAAGTTAGGCATGGGGCCAAAAATAAGGCCCAAACATGATTCACGTGGGGCACACTAAGGGAAACAATTTGGAGGGTGAGTGTTGCCCTGTACATGTTTCCAATCATGTGGTCCACCAGAATCACGAAGTGGGCGAATTTTTAGATCCTAGGCCTAATGTTAGGTGACACACCTGTTGAACATGTTCAATTTCACTATACATCACGATGGGGCCCACCTGAGTTACCAACCCACTTCTCGCATAGACGCGCATACCTAAAAGGAAATAAAGTTGTCCCTTTATTTCAATTTTATTTCTAGAAGACTTGCAATTTGAGAGAGAGAGAGAGAGAGAGAGAGAGAGAGAGAGAGAGGAAAAGAGGGAGAGTCGTACTAGTCTTCGGTCGAGAGAGAGACCGTTGTAGTCTGAGAGTGAGAGAGACAAAATTGAGAGAGGAAAAACAAGAGAGAGAGAGAGAGAGGACGCAGCAAAGAAAGGAGGGGAGGAAGAAGATGAAGAATAGCTGAAAGGTATTTTTTTAAAAAGAATTTTGACGATGTATCACCAATATCGTCGATACATTGTGTTATGTCGACGACGTATCGCAATGTATTGCTTATATCGACGATTCATTGCAATAATATTGCCAAGGTTTCATATTGGGCACTTACATCACTGATAATATCGGCCAATAGAATCAATACTGCAAACATTGCCCATATCCAATCCCCTTGATCTATATGACAATTCTAAAGCCAACCGAATAGGCTTTCTAATGCGCCTAATTCCAATTCAATCCAACATCCAAGCACCAAGGTCCGAACAAAAACTGAAAGGTTTGCAGAAATCGGTTGACTATTGCATACTAGAAAGTTGACCCCACTTGCAAACTTGTACCTCCCTAACCCCTAGGCATTTCAATCACAAACCAAAACCATTAGAAAGCCCACCAATTAGCTTTTCAACAATCAATGGATCACCCAAATCCAATGCATGCGCACCATGATCCAATTTTAAAATTAAAAATAAATAAATAAAAGAGTTGTAAGTTGATTTTCATGTAAGAAACAATATTCCAAATGACCGTTACGTCCATGCACGAAAATCAAATAACCAAATTCCATTTTCCTTTGACCCTTTCAACCTTTAAAAAAAAAAAAAAAAAAACTGAAACTACATTAGGATTCCCCCCCCCCCCCCCCCCCCCCCCAATTCAATACAAAATCATCTGGAAACCCTCCCAAAATTTTCCCCAAACCAAAAGCCCATCACATCCATTCAATAACCATCAGATAGGGCATGAAATTAGCTCTCCAACGAGCTATAGATCGCCCAAATCCAATGCCCACACACCAAGACCTGATTGGAAAGAAAAAAAAAGAGGATGGGTGCAGGATATTTCATGCAAGAAATAATTTGCAAAATGGCCATTATATCCTTGCACGAAAATCAAAAAACCCATATTCCATTTTCCTTTGACCCTTTCCACTTTTGTTTAAACCATAACAACCTTCGGGCCTGTTTGGATTGTGAATTACATCAATAATTCAACGTAAAGGCACCAAAATTATGATTGTACAATGCTTGTTTAAGCACATAATTCGACGGTCAAATGCAAATGTAATCGGAGAGGTAAAGAAATTTGTAATCATCACAATTTTATATTGTATTGCAGCGGAAATCTCCTATCCAAATTCAGGAATCAGTGTATTTTCCATGTTGATTTAACATTTCAATAATGTAAAAGGATTATGATTTTACCATGCCTATGTAAACATGGGTACTGTTAATAAAAATTACTTGTTTTTCAGGAGACGGGTATTGTAATTTGTAATCATTGCACTTTTACAATACATTATAGATTTAATTCACAATCCAAATAGGCCCTTGGAAGCTTAGTTTAACCATATGGCCTATGCTAACATCTTTTTACAAAACTACCCTCCTAACTACCTTGTATACTGAAATCCCAATTTTACCCTCCCAAGCTCTAAGGTCTTTCCAAGTGGTTAAATCACATCCATTCAATCCAAATCCTCTAGAAATCTCCTAGAACCTTCCCCAAGCCAAATTACTCCTCAATTCTCTACAAATTTCCCTTGAGAATCCTAGCATTCAACTCGAACCAAATGGTCCAAATTGTTGTTTTAGTTACCATGGCTCACAAAGTGCGCCTGGCCTAACCCCACACATTCATCCTCCGAGCGGAATTAACTCAACAATGGCGTTCAGGAGAATCCACTTGACCCCAAACTTAACTAACATGGTATTCCAAATTTGACATGTACTCAAACAATGAAAATACAAATGGGCCACTCTCTTCCACTCTATAACACATCACAATGTATTGGGCATCAAGATACCCCCCTTCTTTACAAGTTAACCATCATGAGAATTTTGTTTAAACAAGATGTCTAGCAAAAAGTTTAGACCTTTAGTGGGGCAATACCAAACACAACACTATAGTCCATTCCAACATAAAGCTACTTTTCACATAGCACGAAGAATAACAAGAACAATTTTTATTTTTATTTTGTTGGGCTCTTTTTTTAAAAGGTAAAAAAGAAAAGAGCCCAACAAAAAACTTTCATCTTCCCAGAGATTCCATTTGAATGCGGGCACCTAAAAATCTAGTTTGGCCCCTTCTCATAGAATTGCTCAATTAGACTCCCTTGGTCATTATCCTATACAGTGCATTGAAAGTAATCAACAGCAAGTTTCCGCTACACCAACAATCTCCTTAAAAACGAGGTTGCCAAGTTGCTTTGAATCCGAGGAATTTGGAATAAGTATTATATTGAGCAAGATTGCATGACAAATACATGAAGTGTTTCTATTCAAAGAAGGCTTAATGCCCCGACCATTCTTGCATTTGTCATATTTAGCCATCAAAATACTCTTCAACACATGGACTTCTCCCTCTCCCAAGGATTGATGAGACCAGCCTCCTGGTAGGATGCTTGTCTTGAGAGATGATTGCTGGACATGTTTCCCGTCACGGCCTTCTAGAGATTCACGAAAATCTCTCTAACATTTGAGTCAAAGCTCATTTTAATTGGTTTCGGCATCCGACTCTCAATACAACCCACACCATCCTATTTGGCAACAGGCTAGCAAGTTGAATAGCCCGACTAGCCCCCTTCAACCATTCCATGTGGTGATGTTGTAATATGTACGACTTCCTTTGAGCCACATGAGCCCTCACCTCGTCCTCAAACCTACGTCGGGGCTCAAAGAGCTTGACATTATAGAGAATGCTAGTGTATTGTATTGTGTATTGTAAGTGCATGTGCACACTTCACTATTCTCCTACGGTGTACTATATGCTTTATCATAATAAAATATTATGTGTTAGGGCAAGCAAGCCAAACACATCATCTCTCCCAAACTCTTCTTCTCATTCTCTCTCAATATTCTCATCTCTTCTTCACATTATCCTCATCAAATCATTCTCTACTTGGTATCAGAGCAAAGATCCAGGCATTCCGCATCCAACAGGTTGAGAGGCGACACGTCACCTTGCTGATGTCAACAGCCGTAGGGCTGACATCAGCGTTGTACGGACGAATGGACTCCGTTTGAGCTAAAAGTTTAGGGGTTTGATAGATCTTGATTTTAGAAGATTTTTCATGATTTTTTCAAAATTTATTGGACCTCATTTCATGGTATTTTGGGCGAAATAGAGAAATTCAAAAATCGGTCCCAGATTCCTTTTTTCTTCGATCTACCTCAAATCGGTAAGCTTTTCTTTGGTTTCTTTGCTCAAGATGGACCGAAATCTTCCTCCCAAGCTACCCATGGTAGATTTTTTACTTAAGATCAATGTTTGAGATAGAGTCGTTTGAATCAATCTTTCTTGGCATAGGGGGTCTCTTGGCATAGGTTTATCTGTCTTGGACTCTACTATGGCTGACAAAGGGCCCTTATCTCTTGGCATAGGGTCTCTTGAATCAAACCCCTTGCAAATTACCTCCATTAAGTTGAATGGTGACAACTATCTTCAATAGGCACAATCTGTAAAATTATTTTTAGGAGCCCGTGACGAGTTGTCGAATATTTTGGATGATCCCCCAAGCTCTACAGATGTTACCTACAAGTATTGGACAAAGGAGAATTATTAAGTTATTATATGGTTGTTGAATAGCATGGATTCCTCGATTAGCCACTTAGTGATGTTTTTATCCTCGGCTAAAGGCATTTGGGATATGCTTCATGATATGTTCTCGGAATCTCAGAATTTTTCACGGGTATTCCAGCTTATTCAAGAAATTGGTCGGTTTCAACAAAACTCCAGATCCTTAAAAGACTACTATTCGACGCTTCGGGGTATGTGGGATGAGTTGGATATGTATCAGCCTCTTTCGTTCCAAATGTAAAGAGGATCATGAACATGCTCATAAGCAACGGGATGATACTCGTATCATGCAGTTCCCCGCTGGGTTGAGTTTTGATTATCTTCACGTTCGCGATCAGGTTGTTATCCAGGATCCCCTATTGACGACAGTCTATGCCATGTGTCAGTGTGCTACGGTTTCTACTCTTCCTTCTCATTCATTTATGCCACCGGAGCGTTCGGCACATCTTGTTGGCGATCAGTCCTCCCTTAGTCTTCGGGTACCATCCTTGAGCTTAGGGCACATTTCTGGTTTTGGTGGTCATGGTAGAGGCCGCGAGAGAGATCGCAGTCGTGGCGGCCGTAGTCTTCGTGGTCGTGGTCGTGGTAGACGTGGACGAGAACGTGATGGTTCCCGCATTTGTTCACATTGCGGTGTAACTAATTACACTATTGATTATTGCTGGCAGCTACATGGTCGTCCTATGTATGTCAATGCTTCTGTTGCTTCCATTATTGCTTCTGAGACAGTCTTCCACCCCGACAGCTGAGCAGTCTACTTCAGGGGAGTCTCTTATCATTTCTCGAGCGGCATATGATGCCCTTATGCGGCTTCACATTCAGGATATTCCTGAGCCTTCTCACGCGGCTTCGGCCCAATCAGGTACTGCCCTTCTTGCGTCATCCTCTCCTACCTCCTGGGTCATCGACTCTGGAGCTTCCTCCCATATGACTGGTAAGTTGCATTTCTTTTCTTCTTATTCTCTTTCTCCTCCCACTCAGTATGTCACAGTCGCAGATGGAACCCAATCTCCCATCTTTGGGATTGGTTCCATCCCTCTCTCTTCTTCCTTGTCTTTGTCCTCAGTCTTGCATGTGCCTCGTTTTCCATTAAACTTATTGTCTGTTAGCTCTCTTACTAAATCATTCAATTGTTCCATCACCTTCTTTCCTTCTTATTGTTTGTTTCAGGATCTACAGACGAAGAGAGTGATTGGTGGGGGGCATGAGCGAGGAGGCGTTTATCTTCTCGATGATACACCTGTTGCCGCTTCTAGTACCCTTTCTCTAGATCTGGCATTGCCGCTTAGGCCACCCATCCATTGCTAGATTGAGACTTTTGTTTCCCTCCTTATTTATCACTAAACCAATATGCTATGATATTTATGAATTGTCTAAACATCATCGTGCTACGTTTCCTCCTAGCTCTTCTGGGAGGAAATCTCAACCTTTTCTTCTGGTTCACTCGGATGTCTAGGGACCAACTCCGGTTACCTCGACTTTTGGATTTAGATATTTTGTTACCTTTATTGATGATTATTCTCGCATGACGTGGATTTATCTTTTGAAATCTAAAAGATAAGTGTTTGATGTGTTTAAAGTGTTTTATCATGAAGTGTGCACTAAATTTCATTGTTCCATCAAATCTCACCATTCTGATAATGGGGGAGAATATATGTCTACTGTCTTTCTGTCCTTCTTGCAGGAACGTGATATTTTGTCTAGGATGTCATGTGCTCGCACTCCTCAACAAAATGGTATTGCAAAACGAAAGAATCGCCATCTTCTTAAAGTTGCTCGCACCCTTCTGCTTGGTATGCATCTACCCAAACATTTTTGAGGTGATGCTCTTTTAACTGCTACTTTTCTTATTAATCGTATACCCTCACGTATTCTGTCTTACAAATCTTCATTTACTATATTGTATCCTCATGATAATCCATTTCCTCTACCACCTAAAGTTTTTTATTGTACATGCTTTGTTCAAATTTTGGATGGGAGTAATGATAAACTTAGCCCAAGGGCGATTAAATGTGTCTTTATAAGGTATACTCGGAGTCAGAAAGGGTATAAATGCTTTGACTCATTGACTCGCAAGAAATGTCTCTGCCGATGTCACCTTCTTTGAGGATCTTTCTTTTTTCTCCTCTCCAGGCCGAACCCTCTGTGATCCTCTTGCGAGTCAAGGGGAGTATGACTCTTATCCTTTCTACTAGTGATCATGGGAAAACTCCTCTCCCCTCTATTCAGCATCCTGTTGGTGATATGAGTGAGCTTAAGCCTCTGCGGGTGTATCATCGTCGAGATAAATCTTCACAAGCTCAGCCATCCATCCTTCCGCTCACTTTGGATGTTGGTTCAGGTGACTCTCCTAACTCGAGTTTAGATCTTCTCATTGCCTTGCGCAAAGGGTCACGATCTTGTACTCAACACCCCATTAGTAATTTCGTTTCATATGATCATCTTTCACCGTCTTTTCAGTCGTTTACAACTTTCCTTTCATCACAGACTATTCCTAGATCTCTCTCACATGCTCTTCAGAGTCCTGATTGGACAAAGGCGATGATAGAAGAAATGTTTGCTCTTGAAAAGAATCATACTTGGGATATTGTGCCACTTCCTATAGGCCATAAACCTGTTGGGTGTCGATGGGTTTATACAATCAAGTTTCTTCCAGATGGCTCAATTGATCGCTGTAAAGCTTGTCTTGTTGCTAAAGGTTACACAGACTCATGTTGTGGATTACTTCGAGACATTCTCTCCGGTGGCTAAGCTTAATTCGATTCGCATTGTGCTCTCCTTGGCCGTTAATTTATCATGGCCCTTGTTTCAGCTGGATGTTAAGAATGCATTTCTCCATGGGGATCTTGCAGAGGAAGTTTACATGCATCAACCTCCTGGCTTTGTTGCACTTGTATGTCGGTTGAAGAAGGCTCTTTATGGACTCAAACAATCTCCACGTGCATGGTTCGAAAAATTTAGTTAGGCTCTCTTGGAGTTTGGCTTTGTTCGTAGTCATGCCGATCATTCTCTCTTTATATGTCGTCAATCGACCGGCATCATGGTTCTCATTGTCTATGTGGATGATATTGTTTTGTCCAGTAGTGATTCTGCTGGAATGAGAGAGGTCAAAGATTTTTTGAAGACCAAGTTTGAGATCAAGGATCTTAGTCCTCTTTGCTACTTCCTCAGAATTGAAGTTGCTTGCTCGCTCATTATCCAAATTGGTCTTGTCACAATGAAGATATGTGCTCGATCTTCTCATGGAGACCAGCATGTTAGGGTGCAAGCCTGCTACCACTCCCATGGATACTTCACAGAAGCTTTCGACCAGATGATGGTACTCTCCTTACTGATCCTGAGATGTATCAACGACTTGTAAGCTGGCTTATTTACCTAACTATTACTCGCCCAGATCTCTCATTTGCGGCAGAGGTTGTTAGCCAATTGATGCAAGCTCCCCGTACTTCTCATCTCACGGCTTTCGACCGCATACTTCGGTATTTAAAATCAGCCCCGAGTCTTGGCCTTCGCTCTCAGTTGCATGGTCATCTTCATCTTTCTGGCTATTTCGATGCTGATTGTGCAGGTAGTACTTTTGATCGCCGTTGTACATCCGGCTTCTGTACCTTCCTAGGTGGCAATCTTATAACTTGGAAGAGCAAAAAGCAGCCAGTTGTTGCCCGGTCCTTGGCTGAAGCAGAATATCGTGTTATGGCTCATGCGACGTGTGAACTCGTGTGGCTTCGCAATCTTCTTGAAGAACTTGGCTATCCTCCTTCGGATCCTATTCCTCTTCACTGTGACAATCAAGCGGCCATCCATATTGCTCGTAACCCAGTTTTCCACAAGCGAACCAAGCATATTGAGGTTGACTGTCACTTTATTCGGGAGAAAGTCGCTTCTAAGGAAATCGTCACTCCTTTTGTTCGATCTGGGGATCAACTTGCTGATGTTCTTACAAAGTCCTTAAGTCGAGATGCTCTTCATCGTGTTCGTGACAAGTTGGGCATGATCAACATCTATGCTCCAACTTGAGGGGGAGTATAGAGAATGCTAGTGTATTGTATTGTGCATTGTAAGTGCATGTGCACACTTCCCTATTCTCCTGCGGTGTACTATATGCTTTATCATAATAAAATATTATGTGTTAGGGCAAGCAAGCCAAACGCATCATCTCTCCCAAACTCTTCTTCTCCTTCTCTCTCAATATTCTCATCTCTTCTTCACATTATCCTCGTCAAATCATTCTCTACTTGGACATGCACTTACAATACACAATACAATCCACTAGCATTCTCTATAGACATCTGTGTCAATGGCAATCCCCAGAACAATGGATCAAAGGAGTTGATCGGGAATGGTCTCCTTGCACTCCACTCCCCTTGGGAGTGTGGTGACTGTGGGAACAATCCGGAGGTTCCAATGGGAGAAAGATCTGGAAAGAGAAGCCATCAGCCAACACTTTAACAACTTTACCTAAATTCAACCCTGAATCCAATAGAATTTTCACCCTGGTAAAAAAGAACTTATCTGGCATTGTGGCTTCATCGCATGTCAAGCACCCTACAGAATCTACATGCCACCTCAATGATTAAAAAATCACGCCCAAGCATGCAAGGGAATGCCATACAATCTGATCCATAACCCCATGTTGGCAGCAAAGTCTTAGAAGCACCATGCCTTGAACTTGAAAATTATGTGCAATCTTTGCATCACTACATGAGGAGAAGAATGTTTTGAACAGTGCCCGTAGCGTAGAGGTAGTATCTGTAGCATAGCATTAGCATCTGTAGCGTAGCTATGATGCTACAAAACTGTTGAGGGTGAAATATTGTATATTTCCCCCTTGTTATGCATTGGTTTTATAGGCATAGATGCGCTTAACTGAACTAATTACATATGTTTTCCTATGCGAGGTGATTTGGAGAGCCAAGGTGAAAAGGATGATTAAAAAGAAGAATTACTGCTCAAAGAATGACCAAAAGAAGATTTTGAGATTTGGATGTAATTAATGAAGATTTTAAGTGCCAAAAATCCAAGAAAACGAAGGGCAAAAAGAGAGAGAAAAGACTAGCGAAATCACAAAGTGCAATAACAGAAATAACAGACTATTTGATCCCACCTGAGGATGGTTCAGTCCGACCGAATGTGAACAGAATAGTCCAACAATAAACTATGATTTTTAGAGATAATTCGGCTTGACACTCAAGTCTGACCGAAGCCATCTTCAGTGCCACCGAAGGGAGATTTGGTGCAACCTAAGGGAGACGGAGACTATAGATGGGAATTGAAGAAATTCAGCTGCAACTGGGAGACTAATTCGGTGCAACCGAAGTGATATTCGATGTGACCAAAGCATACAGTCGGTGCAACCGATGTATAAGAAAAGTGCCTAAATTTGAAGTCGGTTCCAAGTCAGTGTGGATTCTTCCTATATAAATGGATGATTCTAGCTTTCATAGTATGAATTAGGGTAAAAGGGATAGAACAAGGAGTTGTGGAGCTTCTTTGGAGTCCTTCTCCAATCCTTCGGTTCTATTTCGGTTTTTATGTTTTTCTTCTGAATTTTAGTTCAATCATGTCTTTGATTGGCCAATCTTTTAGCTATGGCTAAGAGGTGAAACTTGTAGTTGTTTTTAATACTTAGTTTACTTTAATTCAAGTAATTGGTTTGATTGTTGAATAATTCATCGATAATTGGTTTGAATGAAGATATATTTCTAGTTCACTTTAATCCATTGTCGACTCCGGCCACATTGGATGCTTAGGAAAGCTAAGAACAATTGTTTATCTATTTTGTAAAGGATTGATCTGTAAAATCCATTGATTTATCATAGACTACAGGCACAATAGATACTTTGAATTCCCTGTGATTAATGCTTTGATGCTTTATGTGGGAACCAATTCAATTGAAGTTCAAATTTATTTTGATATGTATGAATGATTATTTAACCACTCTATCATCCAACTGGATAAGATAGGACTTCGATTCCAATTGAGTAGTTCAATTGAATCAAGTGAATTAAATATTAAGGAATGGTTATAAGTGGATCCTTGGCACTCTAGTGTTTTATCTCTATTAAATTCCTTCTCAATTACTCTTTAATCAAATTTTAGAAGTAGTTTTAGTTTTAGTTCTAATTTTGAAGTTTCCAGAAATGGCACAATCATAAGTCCCTGTGGGTATGACCTCGGTCTCACTAAGTTATTACTACATCGTAACCTTGCACTTGGGGTTTGCTTCAATCAGTAGCATTAGCAAATAGCATAAGGTTAGCGTATGCGTAGTGCTTCAAATAGCGCTCAAGGGTCATAGAGTACGCTATAGCTACATAGCATGTAGCGTTTGTAGCGTTTGCTACAATGTTTTTTTTTACTTTGTTTGTTAAAAATGGTGTAAAACTCACATCATGAAAAACTTAAAATGTAAAGTTAAAATCAAAACTTTCTTTGTTTACTTTCACTTAAAATGGTGATGATCCTTTGTTAAAGTTGGTGTGAAACTCACACACTAAAAAACCTTTAAAACTAAACTTCAAAGAAAAAGGGTTTTGAAAGAGGGTCTTCGAAAACCCTCTTTATATTGATGGCATTTGAATTGTACTTAATACTTTTAACCTATGGGAATTTTATCTCTTTTTCATGCCTATGGGCTGTGAGTTGTGACTTGTAGTTTCAATTAGACTATTAATTAAAGCAATTTGCTTAGAAAGTTGTTGATGTGATAATTATTTGATTTGGTTTACAACTTTATATATCCAGATTGGCTTTTGATAAATGATGATTTATAACTTTTTTGAACATATCCTTATACTTGAAAAATGAATAATCTTTTAGGCATTTTTATTTTTTTGCTATTTTTCATACTATTTATCATGTTTTTCCTATTTTTAAATTAAAAAATAGAAGTATCTACACGCTACAGAGGGTTGAACGCTACGCAGCACACTACCACTATTTAAAACATTGCGTATGCGTAGCATATGTAGCGTACACGTGGCGTATGTAGTGTGCACTACTTTTTTTAATAAATGATAATTATATTTTGTATTTTGTATTTTGTACTTAATACTCTCAACCTGTAGGATTTTAATTTCTTTTCATACTTGTGACCAAGGTATTCAAAATCAATTACGTATCAACTGTAACAGCCAACAAGTAACGGTAAAAGTTGATACCGTTACGTGATACGGCCCCAAAACGGAGCACCTCCATTTTTTAGGTTTGTAACAGCCGTTACAGGGCCGTAACAACTGTTACGGGCCATAACCCTAAAGAAAAAAAAAAAGCCTTTTTTTCTTTCTTTTCTTCTTCTTCTTGTTGGGTTACTGCGGCGCTGTTGCTGCGGCTGCGACGGCGGCGGCAGCCCTTCTTCTTCTTCTTTCTTCACATCTCTCTCTCTCTCTCTCTCTCTCTCTCTCTCTCTCTCTCTCTCTCTTCAGTTCCCTCTCTCTTCTTTCCCTCCTTTTTTTTGGTTTCCCTTTCTCTCTCTCTCCCCTTTTCAATTTTGGTCTTGGAAAAACAAATGGACTGACAGCCACACACTTCAATTTTCTTTTTAAATGCTATACGGTGCACGAAGCACTGTTTTGTTACATGGGGCCCACATTGATTTATGTGTAGTATATCCATGCCGTCCATCAATTTTTCAGGTTCATTTTAGGGCACGATCCTTTAAATAAAAGGATCCAAATCTCAATTGGACCACACAATTGGGATTGAATGCCCATTGTTAAAATCTTCCTAGGGCCCACTATAATGTTTATTTTCCATTGAACATGTTGATAAGGTCACATAGACTTTGACCTTGATGAAGGGAGAACACAAATAACAGCTTGATCTCCAAAAAAATGTCTTAAGAAATTTTTAATGGTGGGAATTAAATCCTTATTTTGTGGTCCACCTAAGATTTGGATCAGCCTCATTTTTTGGACCATGCCCTAAAATAAGTTGGCAAAAAGGATGGACCATATGGATATACAACAAATGCATTGAGGTGGGCCCCACTTTTAAAGGGATACTCATTAGTGGTCCACCGAAGATTTAGATTTACCTGAATTTTTGAACCATTCCTTAAAATGAGTTGGCAAAACAGATAGATAGCATGGATATACAAATACATCGAGGTGGCCTGCCTACCCCACTTTGATCTCCACCTGAGATCTAGATATACCTTTTTTTTTTCCAATGCCCTTAAATGAGTTGCCAAAACGGATGGATGACATGGATATATAATACATAATCCAGTGGACCCTAGTACATGGCCCTAAAAATTTATACATGAGGTATATATCAACTCAAAATTAACCTATTAAATTTTGGGACCATTGTTGCTAAGTCACAATCCCAAAATTAAATCACTCCTACATTTTTCACCATTAGTTTGCAGACACTTGTTTTTTGAAATAGGACCATTTGATATTTTTCATTTTTCACTGTCCAATAAATGTCCACCAATCCATTAGTGGAATAAGTGCCAATAGATTGCATTAATTTGAGGCTACTTTGGGGCATCAAATGGTCCCCAAATCAGCCCTGAATCGACAACACTATTTACCTTAATTAATTTTAATTTTTTTTAAGATCTAGGGGGAAAATGATATCAAAATGTTAGGTATCTGAATTACATAATAGGATACAAAAGTCCCTAAACTCTATATATTGAAATGAAATGTATGTGAGTCACGAGTATGCAATGCACTAGCATTACAAATAAAAGGAAAACTTGAAAATATAAGATGTTTTGGTATTACATTCATTATAGTAAATATGTACAGATATTATATAGTTAGAAAACTAAATATAAAAAGTTTGCAATTAATTATAGGTTGTCAGGTTCATAAATCCATCAAACAGCCGGATATAGCATTCTCACCAAAGAGTGGACCGTTACACCACCATAAACATGTTCCAAATTATAAATGAATGCATATTTGGAATATTTAGAATATTCCGGATTTAATGGATATTTTTCCATAATTTTTTTACCAATAAAAAAATTAATTAAATAAATAAATAAAACACCGTTATGCACCCCGTATCGGCCGATACGGGGCGTATCCGTTTCGGTAACAGTGGGCACCGTTACACCCGCCGATACCGCAACAGAACACCTTGCTTGTGACTTATGGTTTCAATTAGAGATTATTAATAAAAGTAGTTTTCTTAGAAGGTCATTGATGTGATAATGATTTCATTTAGTTTATATACGTGAATAGGCTTTTGCTAAATGATAATTAATAACTTGTTTGAACATGCTTATACTTGAAAAAATTAATCATCTTTTAGGCATATATATATAGTTTTTTTTTTTACTATTTATCAGATTTTTCCTATTTTTAAATTAAAAAATAAAATATGCTACACGCTACAGAGAGTTGAACACTATGCAACACGCTACTACTATTTAAAACAGTGGTGGAGAAAGCTTCAACTGCCTCTCTTAAGTTTAGAGAGAGTAAGAGACTCTTGGCAAAGACTTTGGCCACAGAGACTAAGCTACCTCTAACTGATGCCACCGCAGGTCCGCAGGCCTCGCTGAGGAAACTGAAATATTATTTTAAAGCTCAATTGATGGCACCAAGCAAAGATGAAGCTTCATCCTCCTCCATTGCATAGTTGATTCTTTGGAACTTCACCAGAGGAGGGTCCCTCCACCACCAGCTTTGGCAAATCTCCAACACCACCTACCATAGGATTTCACTTTAGATGCTGCTCCAAACCCACAATCAGGCAGCCCCTTGGGAGTCCTACACAGTGGCCGTTTTTCGGATTACTGTTGCCTGACTTTCCAAACCTGACAACACTAACCAAGATGGGCCTGTCATCCATCATCATCCCATCCAGGACTTGGATGGCATTAAGGGCCTAGTCCTCAAAACTATACCTTACAAAAGCAAAACTTTACATCTAGCCGAGCTTCTATCCTTGGGGATGAAAACATCAAACATTGATCCATAGTTCCCAAAAGTATGTACCAAATCTACTTTCGCCATTTCAAAAGGAATATTTCAGACGAAGTTTGAATGTGGGTCCTACCATGCAGGACGGCCAAAGGTGTTTCTTGACACACGTACATATTGGGACGGGTTGGTGTGTGGGCATGCATATGCATGTGTGCATGCTCTCACATGTGCCTTCCTTTTTCTAAAACTTCTTTCTAATGAAATTTTTTTGGTTTGTAACTGTACAAAATGATTCTATACATTTTGTAGCTGCCTAATTCCATTGAAGTTGTGAAACTGATCCAAACAGTCATATTGGTTAATGTTATGACCATTTCTAGTGAACTGGGATCCATATAAGCCATTGTCTAGGCAGCATATGGACAGAAGAAAAATCCAAAGTTTCTCAATTCGATTTTCAAAATCCTTCTCTCTGAGCTACCTTGTCTGAGCAAGAAGTTTTTTGGCTACTATCCATGATTTGTCATTAGTGCAAGCAAACTCAAATGTCACTTTAAGGTGGGCCATTAACCTAGGGACATTCTGCTATAGAAGCCATGGCACCAAAGTGAGGAAGAGTTATCCTAAGCTAAGCGATCTAATCATGACTCAGCCCTTGAAGACCTTAGATGGTTTGTCCATGCCTTGTTCTGGAAGAAAGTAGTTATTGGATTATATTAAGACGGTCACATAGGTAAAGGAGTAAAATATCAAAAAGAGACTGACTCGAAGCCTTCAGCCCATCATGCAATAAGCCACCAGATTCATTGCCGATCGATGTACATGTGGTTGACAGTTGGTGAATGCAATTCATGGGTCCCAGTACAAAAATCAAGCGAAATATGTAATCCTACCCATCTGCTTCGTGGCATGCAAAGGGATATTTACAATAAATATGGTCACTCAAATTGAAATCAGATACTTTTATTAACAAAATTAGGATGAGTATGATTCTCCAATGTGTGCTTTTTGAACTGTGATCCACTCATATTCAGGACAATCAGATGAACAGACTGGATTCTTCAACAGTACAACCGTGTGTACATTGGAGTGGAAAAGGACTAAGATTGGCCCATTCATCATTGACCTTGAGAGCTCATCTAAGAAAGAAACAGACATTTCAAACAGCACAGTTAACTCATCCACAGAAGGCAAATTTGCAATTATGGGGAAAAAAAAAAGAACGAAACCAAGATCTGAAGTCCTGTTATAATTGGCTGAAAACAAGCACGGACTGAAACCATTATGAACCATTATATCAGCTGTTGTGACCGTTTTAGCGGTCATTTTATTATTTTAAATATACTAAACATTTAATATATATTGGGTAGTATGAACATATTGAGCAATATATCAGCCATTATGGCCATTATCAACATATATTTTTCGAACAAAAAAATAAAATATTAATATATAATACCATAATAATACCATGAATGTATTTAATTTACTCTTAAATTCATTTATTATTTCAATCAAACTTATGTATTTAAGCGCTTTAACAATTAGCAACACAATGGACCAAAATTGTATAAGTTTACTGTTTTTTTTTTCATTTAATAAAATCTTGCTTAATCTTCAATAATAAAAATTCCATAGTAGACTGAAATAATGATCATTATAACGAGATATATCAGTTAACTACTTATGGATTCCACTTCTTGAAATGCTAAAAGACACGAATTTGAATGCAATGACCATTTCCAAATTCAAATGCAAAAAGAAATTCTCAGAAGAAGAACAAACTTACATGAGGATCAGCCTTGATGTCACAGTATCTGAGGACAATGTAGTTGGTTGCACGGGAGTTAGGAGGAATGACATTGAAAGCATTCTGATTCTGCAAGCTTCTCAAATCGATGCTGAAACCATCCCAAATGACTGAAGAAATCACAACCATTCCCCCCAAAAAAATCCAATAATAATAATAATAAGAAGAAGAAGAAAATGAGAGAGAGAGAGAGAGAGAGACCTGGTACAGAGAAAATAGGCCTTGACGGTGATGAACCGGCTCTGCTTCTCTTTCTGCAACTCCAACAAATGCTCCTGGTATCCATCGCTGCTGCTGCCAGCCTCCGAATATAGACAGGGTTCTTTGCATTCCAATTCCTCGCCCGAAGAGATGGATGAAAGGGATCGGATGACGGTGGTGATGACGGAATTCCTCGAGGGATGCCTGAACGAAGAGGTAAAGGAGCTGAAGCGGTGGAGAGGAGGCTGGAAGTGTGAAGAAGAGAAGGAGGCGCGGCTGTGGGAAGGTAAAACTAGGGTTCTTAGAGGACGAAAATGGGTGGGCATAAAAGAGGAAGAAGAAGAGAAAGCAGAAATCATGGCTTCCCAGTGGGTGTGGTGAGAGGATGCGGTTCTCCACATTTCCACGAATCTCTCTATAGTACCACCAGTTCGAGGATGATGGAGCAGTCACTATGTGTCAATTACCATCCATCCCATTACTTTAGCCTTGGAGGGAATCAGCAGCAAGGGCGCCGAAGCGGATTTGACTGCGATAGCTTGTTGCAGGGACTTCCTCCGACAGAACGCTACTGGGCCACCGTGATGTTTGTGAGAAATCCTCTCTGTCCATCCGTTTTGCCCGATCATATCTAGATACGCCCAAAAATAAGGTAGGTCCAAAACTAAGTGGGCCGATCGACAATGAAAAAGTGGGGGGGAAATACCCACTCACTCCACCGTAATGTTTAAATGCCATCCATGCCATTCGTTAGGTCATAGCTACTGATGAATTGAAAACACAGTAATAATAATAATAGTAGTAAGGATTGTTGTTTACCACTTAATATGGCTCTGAAATCTAAAAATCAGATTTCAGCCATTTTGAGCGTTTGTTTAGCATACTTAAAAACAGTTTTAATGGAAATTAATCACGGATTCAATTCAGAGGTAGTGCATGCACGTAGTAAGTGGCTTTCCATTAAATTTTCCTTTAAAAATAACAATTTTACCCACTCGAAGTAACCTCGGATAAATCCCTGAGGGTTAATTGCTTTGATGTTGTATGGGCGTGACAAAGTCCATTCGACCCTATCACGATGTATGTGTTATATGCATCTAGTACATTCATTTTGCCATACCAACTCAGGACATGAGCCAAAAAAAATGAGGTAGGTCCAAAGATCAATTGGACTGCGCAGTAAAAAGTTGTGGGGACAACGACGCTTGACATTGAAACTCTCTTAAGGCCTCCCATAATGATTTCTGGTCATCCAACTTGTTTATAAGGTTACACGGACCTTGATGAAGGGAAAACACAAAAATCAGCTTACCTTAGGAAGATTTCAATTGTAGGGGTTCAATCTTATCTTGTTTGTGTTGTATGGTCTACTTGAGCTTTGAACCTACCTTATTTTTAGGCTCATAACCTAAAATAATCTTTAAAAAAGATGAATAGAAAATATAAATCTAACACATATATCATGGTGGGGCTATAGAACTTTACCCCGTCAACACCAAGTTCCTGCCAAAAGGTTTTCATAGGAAGTTCATGTGCATGAATACTTTTCAGAAATTCACTTCATCCATCTTTGATGTTTTTAAGCTATTCAAACCATTTACAAGGAAATTCCCACTGGGCAAAACATTAAAAGTTAGTGTGCTGAAAAACTTGTGGCTGTACAAATGCTTTAATGGTGGTCACTGAATCCCAACTGTTCCCTCTCATGTGGTCAACTTGAGTTTTGGATGTACCTCATGTTTTTGTCAGATGCCCTTAAAATTAGCTCTCAAAAGGGATTGGCAAAGTGAATTTCTGACAAATATCATGGTGCGTCCTACCTAGCATCCCTGTACAGGAAGTTGTGGGAAAGGCTTTCAGTAGAAAATCCGCATCGCAGATTGCAGTCAGCAGATTAGGTGCGGCCCCACCTCACCCAAGCAATGGGGGCCTTACACGGGCCCACCTTGATGTGTGTGCACTACATCCACATTTCTATCCATTTTTTCATATCATTTTAGGGTTTGAGCCAAAATACGATGCAAATCTAATTCAGACCTGGATGAAGAGAGTAGACAAATATTAGCTTGATCCAAAACTTTTGTTGCTCCCAAAAAGTTTTTAATAGTGGGATTTCAAAACCCGAGGTGTGGTCTGCTTGAGATCAGGATCTTCTTTATTTTTGCGACCATATCCCAAAATGATTCAGAAAAATAGATGGACTGTGTGGATATACAACGCACACATCAAGGTGGGCCCCATGGTCCAACGTTACCTTAGTAATGTCTAATCCACTCCAGTTTTGAAAGGACGTCAAGTAGGTGGGGTCCATTGTGATGTTTGTGAGAAATCTACTCCATTCATATGTTTTTTTAAGATCGTGTTAGGGTATGGGCCCAAATTAGGAACAATTTGGTAAAATTGCAAAATTTATACATTTTTACCAAATAAAACTTTTTGGATTCGGTACTAAATTTCAGTGTCCATAAATTTTTTCAGACTATTTATTAAACGCCCATTCAAGCACTTGTGGGCACTATAATTCAGTACACAATGAATCTACTACTTAAATTAAGTTTGGACCTTTTTTTTTATATAGTTTACCAAACACACGGTTATCCTTATTCAAAATTTATGTGGCCACATGAATGTCTCAACCATGGACATTCAATCCTTACTCTTTCCCAACGTGTGGCCCACTTGCGTTTTTAATCTAACTCATATAACATGATCTAGAAAAATAGATGGATGGGATGAATTTCTCACAAACATAAAGTGTTGGCCTAGCACTTAAGATCCTCAAGGGTTGTTTGTTAAATCTAAATTTAAAGTGTTGATGCAAAAATTTGGACGTCCTCCTTAAACCACTCAATACCTTTAAGAGAAGACAAAGATGAAGACCCTGACTGTAGCAGGGGACCCTCCAATGCCAAAGTCAGGTAGGCAAACTGGATTTAGTAAAACGCAAAATTTTTTATGTGAATTGTGCATACCTTTTCATTGTAGAATAGCTCTTTATTTATATTTGATAAGTGAGGAGGTGTAGATAGCAATCTCCCTGCTTGGTAGGTGTGTATTGTAGAAGAGATCCTATCCCAAGCGTGTCGGGGTAATCTTTTGAGATCTTCGGCAAAGATCTTAGAGAGATTTTTTTTATAAGCTCTGAGTGGTCGGGATTAGAAGAAGCATGTAGTAGGAGGTTGAGGCTGGGCTTCTCCTTTAACATTCAAGTAGGTTGCTGACCTGCCCCTAAATTTCATATCCGAGCGCTGAGACTGAGCTCCCTTCCTCGGTAAAACATAAGTGAAATCAGGGACAACCATCCTCTTCATCTTTTCATACCATGCAAGGACTCTTTCGCAAGTCCTCCGAGCAGGGCGTGCTCGATCCTATACAGGATCTCACCTCGGAGGCTTCTCCAGGAGATTTGAGCATTAGCTCGGACATGGTTGAAGCCATGGAAGAGCTCGGCATCGTGTAATAAAGTATAACAGAATATCACTTTCTGGTCATTAAGGAGCTCCGTGGTAATGACTGTCGCTAACCAACCATGCAACGTGCACAGATGTCAGAGCTGACCTCGTACCGCTAACTAGTTTATTTTTACCCATAACAATAGCCCCCTACTTTTGATCTAACCCTGTAAGCTCGGGAAGTAAGTCAGTGTGGTGAGGTCGGATCATTAATATCTTACGCACGGGAGGTCAAATTGGCTCATCATTAATGTGGAGAGAGGTGGCAGGCGCGAAGATCGTAGAAGATCTACAATGATGGTACGGCATGCTCGAGACAACGTGCACTGGCAAGGCACCTTTTCGGTTCCCGGCCTGTGGCATGAATGTGTGGCACTGCCTGGGAAGTCAGGTCATCGAGCAAGTGCGAGGTCTCCACGTGGCTACATGCATGTGCCAAGGAACTTCTTCGACTATCGCATTTAATGCGGATAACTATTACCTGTGGCTGAGCTGGCTATAAAAAGGGGAGAACCCTAACATTTCCAGCCATTTACTCCCTCTGCTTCTTCTCGATCTCCTGGACTTGGCAATTTTTGATAAGTCAGAAATCTTTTTCTCTGGTGACTTTCGCTTCTTCTTTTTTTTTTCATTTTCTGTTTCTCGACCTGATATGTCCGATATCTCAGACGAAGGCCCTAAGCTTTACACTTTCTAGGGAGATTCTGACCTAGGAAGCGTAGATTCTAGACTTGGGGCTCCCTCTGATCCTCCATCTCCGGTACCATTAGATCATGGCCGGACATGGAATCAATTCCATTAGAGAGGTAAGTTGCTCAGACTTTAGCCGAGCAGCCGATCGTTGTCGGTCCCGCTGGGTCGACATTGATGGGGGCTGATCTGGTTCGGATCAGATCTGAGTACCGAATTCCGAATTTAGTGGGACTTAGAGCCCCCCATCTTGGTGAAGTCCCTGGTGACCTGTGCGAAGGTGAGGTTGTTATCGTCTTAATCGCCTTGCAATGCGGGCTTCGCCTCCCCTTCCACAGGATCGTGCGAGATGCCATCTCTCACTTAAGGCTGGCCCCGAGCCAGATCATCCTAAACACCTGGAGGGCATTGTTAGGGACTTACATCCTTTGGTTCTAGCTCAAGAATAAAGAGTTGACAGTCAAGGAGTTCATGCACCTATACTAGCCTAAGGTTCACCCGAAGTAGCTAAACTGGTACTCTCAGCATGGGTGAACAAGGACTGGGCTCTCATCACTGCCAACCCAACTTCCAACAAAATTTAGAAGAATAAGTTGTTTTGGGCGTCTGGAGAATGTGAGGCACCTGTAGCAGAACTTGCCCAGCTTCGAGCTCGGGCTCCTACCAAATTTGCCACCCCAGGTCAGATATTACCAAGATGTTAAACTTAGGATTTTTCTTCATATATTAGTAACTACATTCACTAACCGTTGATTGCTTTTGCAGGCTTCCGTAAGACTTCACCCCTTCTTTCTAACATGCAACTCAAGCAGGTGAACAAGGCAAAGGTGACAAAGGACGATCTCTGACTTTAGAGCACGCTGATCACCCCAGACCTTCTCTATCAATCCAGGCTATTCCAACCTGCCCCTTCCGCTACTCCTTTTAGTAGGTAGCAAATTGTAGACATGCTCAAGCAAAGTAGATTTTTGCTAACTTTAAATGTTCCACTGTGCAGACATGGCCGAACGGTCACGGTCTGGGAAAAGGGTCCATCCCCCCTGTTACTGACATGGTTGAAAGGAAGTTGACTGTAAGGAGGAAGGTGACTATCCCTCTGACCATATTGGTAGGAGCCTCTGCTGCTGTAGAGGTGAGGTCAGGATCTTACACTGGGGAATCCTTGGTGGGGCGGTCACTTCCGACAGCGTCAGGTGAAGGGGCTCAGGATGCTCCTGCCCTGGCTATCCCTCCACAGCAGGCGGCTGTGGAGGTGGTGGATCTAAAGGGGACCTCTTCAGTTCAGGAGGCTCAAGCGGCCGAGGAGCCCCAGCTCGTAGCCGTTTAGGCCCAGGGCAAAGATGGTGATACCTCGGGTCCGTGAGCAGTCGAGGCCGAGGGATCGAGCTCCCTATCCCCTGCGCACCATATAAGTGGCCTGACCAACTGGGCGGCCAGGTATGCTCCGGAGGATCAAATCATTGATCTGATCAACACTCATCCAAAGACTCTTCTGAGGGACATAGCGGCATTCCGCTATAAGGTAAATTTTCTCCTCATCATTGTGCTTGTTCGTTTATGTCTGATTTCTAATGTATTTTCTTCATTTTAGGTCGTCCCCACTCTTCTGTCTACTCGCCAGAGAATGAGGTAAGTGGCGAATGAGTGTGAGCAGGCAGAGGCAGAGCTTCATGGAAAGACTGTTGAAGTTAAGGCCCTTCGACGGGCTTCGGAGCTAACTGTGGAGGATCGTTATCACGCCCCAAATCCGGAAATTGGATTCACAGGAATCCCGATAGCCGAATCTGGTGCCAACAGCCTCCGTAGTGCCCCATTCTCGGCTCCTAGTGCCCATATGCCAGATTCAGATCCTGGAATCCTACAAGGAGGATTTTCAGTATAATTTTTTTATAATGAAGCATAATCACAAGTTTATCCAAATCATAAAGGCAACATCATCGTCACATATCCACTAATATAAACTTTGAATACAATGTTAAAAGGGGAAATACAATATAAAGATATTAAGGAAAACTCCAAAAGTTCCACCATACGCTCCTGCCTCAGATTCGCTGCATCATAATATCACCTGCACGCATCTATCGTGCATAAGCTTATAGAAAGCTTAGAGGGTGGTGAAAGTGTGTGCACAAGATAAGTGTCAAGCACACAATTACAATACCATAAATCATACAATATCAGAATAAGAATAAATACTGACAAGATCATGAATCATACGATATCAGAGTAAGTGGAATTATACTGGTAAGTCCATGAGTCATACAATATCAGAATATGTAATGTAGATCGGCTATACAAATGTGGAATCATAGAGAGTCAAATATCAGATGCCGAGGATGCAATGCAATATACAAATCCTGCTAAGTATGTCTAGGCCATATAAGTGCAGAAATATAGTAACCCAAAATGTCATATGCCTGCAGATGCAATATGCGATGCGAATGAAATGACCAAGCCGGAGTGTAAGGTTAGGATGACAGTACGTAGTATCACAGGCTACGGGGTCCATCACAAGGGACTTCTATCCAAACCAGTCCCATACCTAAATTTGGATAGTCAGACTCAATGTGGTAAACTCCTGATCTCAGGTTAGTCGCGTGCCTAACCGAAATCCTGGCCATGCGAAGGTACACGTAACAAATAGTTGCGCACCACCAGCCCGAGTGGATAGTGAATGAATGAATGAATGAGTATACGATTCCTACTCAATAAGTCCACGTATCCGTACAGTTCCTCTCTGGGATCATCACTGAGGTCTAGTACACTCCACACTGACTGCCGCCTCCTTAGCCACACAGCCCAATGGGTGGAAGAGACCACATTATCCGCTTGACCAGAAGTCTGCCAATACCTACCTGGCTCGTCGATAGCAGACCCATTTGCGAGCTGGTCAAACTCAGCCTAGCTTAAAGCCCCCTCACTCGGTCGGATAAGGCCACACCCCCTCCCAACCGACCACGACACAGTGGGAGATGCGGCCTACTGGTATTTGGTACTTGAACGCTCATGTATCTATTCGGTTTAGACGTTGGGGCGTCTCTTGGCCTCGGAGGTTTAGGGACTTTCACCCATGGACATCCAAAGTGCCTAGATGCTCGAACTAAACATTTTCAGTGTCCCATCTAGCCATCCACAACATGCCTGTGGAGGTCATAGCCCTGGTGTCATTAGGGCGTATAATGATCATGCCACACATATGCGAGATGCATGAGTCACACCGTCCAGTCATGTAGTAATCCTATGCGTACCGCGTACTCATGTAAGTAACTCCTATTAGTGAGTCCCATAAATAGTCTGCCCAATGGCATATGTTATGATCAGTCACTACTCATATCAAGCATACATATGATGCGTATGGGCATGAGTCATGGAATTATAATAAGCATGTTATAAGGTGATGAACTATCCTCACAACAAAGATGGGCCTAGATGGCCTACGTACAACAAGTATGGGCCTATCAATGGGCCCTAGGGAGAGTTATTATGTGGACATTTAACCAACATTATTCTTACAATGTGGACGTCAAACCATCATTGCTCCCAAGGCATGACCCGCCATAAACATCATTATATAAACCATGGTGGAATCACACATTGTAATGGGCCTTATATACATCCCATTGGGCCTCAACTCATGGGTCATCAAATACATCAAGTGGATCGCATCCACGGGCCACACCAATGGGCCTCATATATATCGAGTCGGCCATATCACATGGGCCGCACCAGTGGGCCTCATATATATCAAGTAAACCGCGTCCACGGGCCGTACTAATGGGCTTCATATACATCGATTGGCTGCATTAATGGGCTGCACTAATGGGCTTCATATACATCGATTGGGCTGCATCAATGGGCCGCACTAATGGGCCTAATACATATCACAATGGGCTTTATCCATAGGCCTCAGATTCAAGCAGGTGGGCCCCATCATATGGGCCTCAAATATACATCATAGGTGGGCCTCAAATGGGCTAGAAATATATCACAATGGGTCTTATCAAATGGGCCACAAATACATAACAAGTGGGCCCTGCACATGACCCTCAAATATATCAAGTCGAAAGATCATCTGGACCATACCACGACTGGATTGCATGGTGTGGCCCACCGTGATGTATTTTGAGATCCAACGTATTCATAAATTAACATAGAGATAGATGAAGTGAAAACAAATATCAGCTTAGTTAGAAACTACTGTGGCCCTTAGAAATTTTGAACGGTGGATGTCACTGTCCCCGCTATTTCCAATGGTGGGGTCCGTGTGAACTATAGATCTGACTCATTCTTTTCTCATGCCATAAAATAATCTCTCAAAATGGTTAGAAGGTGTGGATATAACACATGCATCATAGTAGGGTCCACACATGTGGCCCACCAACTAAATAAACGGTGTGCATTCACACCATCTGGATGGACGATTAGCGTGGATGGCATACACGTGCAGTAGCAGCTGGCAATGGCTGCTATCTCAAACGACAGAGGTGGGTCCCACGTAGGGCCCACCATAACGTTTATCTACCATCCAATCTATTGGTAAGGTCACATAGACCCGGATTGAAGAGGAAAGACAAATTTCATAATGATCCAAAACTTCTGTGACCCACATAGGGTCTCAATGGCAGACGCTCAATCCCACTATTCCCTGCCATGTGGGCCACCTGAGCTGAGTATATGGATGATTTTTGGGGTGGCCCACAACTAGAAGGGGGGCCCACCAATTACATGGTGTTGATGTTCTCACACATCACGGTGGGGCCCACAGTTGGGACCCCCTGCCTCCAGCGTCAAACGCAACAGGACGCTACTGCAGCATCCTCTGGACGCCAGTAGCAGCAGCGCCCGCTGCCTATAATATATATATTAAAAAAAGTTCTTTTCGTGGTTTTTCATACATGGGGCCCGCATCCGAAAAATCCAACCCAACCATTGGATTCTACGGCTCAAGATAGTTTAAATGAGCCCAATATTCAATATGTTTTGGCGTGTAGAAACATCAAGGTGGGTCCTAACAGCCTTGAATGGTAGAAATCACAGTTTTCTATGGTATGGCCCAGTTGATAATCGGATTAGCTTCATTTTTTGGCTCAACACCTAAAATGACTTGGGAAATAAGATGAACGGCATGGATTAAATCCATACATCAAGGTGGGGCCTACACGAGTGGCTCAGCCTAAAGCTTTGAACCAAGCTGATATTTTTTATTTTGTTTACAACAACGTCCAGACCTTGTTGGACGGTCTAGACAACGGATGTCCAGCAAGTTCTGGGCTGGCCCATCTGGCGGTGTTGGGGTCCACCAAATGCTTGCACTTCCCCATAATCTAGACCCTTTAAATAAAAGGGTAGCAAGGTGGGTTGATCCCCATGTTTGGACCGCCATATGGTCCGTTTGATGGGTGGTCGGATGTCACATACACTCATCATGTGGGCCACAAAATAAGGGAAGGAGAGAGAGAGAAGAGAGAGAGAGAGAGAGAGAGAGAGAGACGCGATGGAGGGATCCCGACACTATGGGCCCTCCCTTCCATGCATTTAATCATATATCAAGTGGGTCCCAATACATATGGGCCCATCAAATCAAGATTCAATGGTGGAGATTCCTTCTCCACCAAAATGGAAGGTCTAGATGACCTCTTTCAAACTTAGAAAAGTAAACATCATGATGGGGTCCATGGAGAATGGCCCCATCATGGAATGATCATGAGAATCATAGTGGGCCATCGGCCACATCTAGGGTCCAAAGTGAGATCCATACCATCAATCGATAGGCCCCACTTGGCCCGTCATCAAAGGAATGAAATCTAGGCCTATAGAAACACCCACCTTTGATCTCTTCTTCATTCTTCCGCCAATGCATGCTACATCTCCATAGGAACAATTTTAACGGTCGAGATGAAACTTGGACGGTGGAGATGGGAGATAGAAAGTGGGCCACAGAAAGCTCTCTCATGGAGCTTGGACGTTAGATGCTCTCATGGGGTTTGCTTGAAAAAAATGAAGAAATGATAGAGAGAGGATGAGATGTAAAGAGAGAGAGGGATGGGTGAGTGAGTGATGGGTGATGGGTGAGTGATGTGTACTTGACATGTAAGGGATGAGTAGCTTTGACTTTAGGGTTACTTTTGGGGATGGGACAGGTACTTAACATATGAGGTGATTGATTGGATTGATTTGACATGTTGTAGAGATTCTCTTGGGATTGCAAACGCATGACGTTTCCTCGAACTGAACGTGAGCCCACATCTCCTAGCCTGAGTATCGCTTCGGCGCGTAATATGTAGCGTCAGAATCGCGGCGACGGTGCGGTCGCAATGGTACAAATCTCAGGTCGAGCCAACTTTGGAATATGGGACATGACTCAGGGTTATGCGCAAATACAGTCTACGTGTCGTGGATTGTCGAAATTCGACCGGGAGGACCATGGAAGCATACGGAACAGTACGGGCTAGGATATGGGTCTTACACATAAGGACTGGCATCACTTCGCGTTGCATTCACATCGGCTGTATGAGCCCCTTTATGCATCACCTTAGTATGGCGTCAGAACACAACGTCCCAACATAGTCAAAAGACTAAGAGATGGGGACAACGCCCACGAATATCAGCATCTTCCTCCCAAGACGCCTCATCAATACTACGATGACCTCACTGAACCTTTGATTAAAAACGATTAAAACTGGAATACTATGCAGCCTCGTAATCCCAACGGTAGGGAGCTATATCAGAAAATCTCTAAGTTATTCGAACTCGGGGATCTAACCATTCTAAGTTCTCAATAATCATAGAGTGAAGGGTAACTATCAGCAAATATGTGATGTTATCATCCATTCTGGGTGAGTCTCACTGAACTCTCACCTAGCCAAGGCAGTGTGAGTTCTTTGGTATCATCCATTCTGGGTGAGTCTTAAAATTCTGCTTGATCAAGGCATTAAGTTTATTGGTAAGTACTCGAGATTTGGTATTTAGATCAAACCGCTTTATAACTTGCTTGAATATGATTCCGTAAGTCCATGGACCCGATCGCTCTAAATCCTTGAGAAATATCATGTACTTCTTTTTTTTTTTCACCATAAAAGTACCTTAGGTTTCTTAAAGGATAAACCCCAATGGTTCATCCCATATTGAACCTAAGCTTTAGTGTTATCGTTTATATGAATGGTTGTAAATTTTCAAAATCATTTTATATTGACAGTCTATCACTCTTAGAATTTTAATTTTTAAACCATATATCTGAATTATCTAAAATTTTAAACCCAAGTCCTTAACTTATTCCCAAGACTTCATAAAAAATTTTGAAGTAAGATTCTATAGTTTTGTGTATAAGCTGCAAAAAGACTTGCTATCCAGAAGTATTTTTCACCAAATTTTGATACTAATGAATTTTTCTCAAATTTTTTGTAGATCAAATAAATCTGAAATTTTATAGAGAACTTTATAGAGACATATTTGAGATACTAGAAAAGTTTTAAATTTTTTTGATAAGTCTACCTACTAAAATGAATAGAGGTTTCCTAACGTGTCAGGTTTTCACCGAAACGACAAAAATTGTTAGGAAAATTATAAAAATATCCAATTCCGGTTTGGAAAGCTTGTTTTTTCTTGCTTGTAAATCCATTTAAGGAAGAATTTCAGTTTGTAATAAATTTATTTGAGAGTTAGGGAATTGTTCCGAAGGTATCTAAATTCATTCTCTAAATTCCACGTCTAACTTAACAAGTGCAATGGGGAACCTAAATATGGGTTTCTAATTCCCCAACTTACTAATTTCATAGGCAAATCACCTACGTATAAGTATCTAAGTCATGATCATATCCGAGTCGTGTAATACTTATGATGGTCTATTCCCTCAATTCCAGTTAATCTCATTCTCATGCTCTGATACCAACTGTAACGCCTTGAATTTTTATGGCCCAAGTATATACTCGTGCACGAGATTTTCGAGTGTTAATAATGTAAAAATTGGATGCTTCAAAATCGCAACTTATTTTTAAAAAAATTATATCACATCCAGTTACATTCACGAAGGTAAGCATTCACGAGAGTAAAATCCACCGTATTTATTATTAGAGTAAAAAGCATCCAACTAATCTTCAAATTCCCTTTTAATGGGAGCTTATTCCATCATCTTAAAGTAAGCATTGGTAAATAAATAAATAAATAAATTTCAGTGCTATTCTTCTTCTTTATTTCAACGTATCTTCCACAGAATGATCATTGTCCGTATTGTCAACCTACAATTTAACTGCAACATCTGTATTGTTGGAGATGGTCAATGTCGTACTCATAGTGATGGTTATCATTTAAGATTAACAATAATTTAAGATATTTGTAAGAATAATGTGAGGGTTTTGATACATCTCGTACGCCACCACTACGAGTGATATTAGTATGCGTATCCAATATATGTATGAATGCATGCCTAACAAAGTGTGTGCGGTTAATCATACTAGTGATCATCACAATGTAGAATACAATTCATAGAAAACCCGGCTTACCCTGCATCCCATACTACGAAGATTCATCAGCGTGTCCAATGCTACCGTGGATTTATGTGAACACCTCAAGATGGCACAACACATGAATTAAATGAATTACGTGACACGATTTGTTTATGAAGCGACTATTTGCGACATCCAATCCTAGAAGTGATGTAATACGCATTGTGAATTACTTACATCGATTTGTGCACCACTATCCAAAATCTATGGAATTATGTGTCGACCAAGAGGGTCACTACCTAGAGCTCATTACGTCCATGATAAAATATATGAACCACTATATATGAGGCATATAACACATCACTTGCATCAATAGAGAAATAAATCGAACAATGAGAGTTTTGAAATTTCAAGACATATGCCCAAAGTATAAAGGGAGGTAACATAAGATTGACCTAATAAAGGAAAAGAGTAGCAATAAGTTAACTCAATAAAAGAGAAGAGTGACAAATAGGCTAACTCAATAAGAATAAGAGGAGATGAGCAAAAGGCCAACTCAATATATAGTGGAAGCACATGTCACTCTCAAAATTGGCAAAAGGGCAAGGCTTGTATCTATTACCCCACATAAATTCATAAAAATCACGCATAATTAAAATCATACCTTAACCATAATTCCCAAAAGGATAAATGATTCATAACTGTCCATCAATCAATTGCATGGAAAATCACAATAATATGAAAGTATGTAAAAATAAGATAAATCATATTAACTCAAATTATTGTATGTTTAAAGGAATCCCTCACCTTAGCCTTATATTTAAACCTTAGGTAGATCTCGATGTAGAAAAACTTTTATATGAATCATGACATCGCTTGAGCAAGATTGAGACACCATCTGTGTAAAGAAGGAAGAGGATGATAGGCGTCTAGGCTTCTCTTTCTCTTTATCTTTCTCTCTTTTTCTCTTTCTTTCTCTTCCTTGAACGTTGGGAGGTGGTGTGTGAGTGGAGAAGGGGATGCACACTCCTTCTATAAAGGAGTGGGCATGTGATAGGGGTGTGTTTTACATCACACTTGGATTGGGTTTCTCTAATTTGACCTTTTCTAGTTATCTTACTTTAAATCTAATTCATTCAGTGTGTCGAGGTGGTCGAACATAGTGGGCGTATATGATTTTCTTGGTGATCCAAAATTTAGATTGACATATCTTGAAAATTTTCCTAACGGGTGCCAAAACAAACTTGATCTCGATTAACGGTCCACACTAAATGATCAAGGCCCAATTTTGAGAGAAATGTGTAGTCAGGATAGGCGAACATTTGGACAAAAGTTGGTGGTTGATCAATGGTAGAAAAGGCTTAAATCTGAAATTTCACCTTTTGCACCAAAAGGAAAGAATTGGAATCAAGATAATCATCATTTAACGGTGCATGATTATAGATCGGGGTCTAAATTTTGTATGATATCGTAGTCATATTAAGCTAAAGTATGGTCCAAATTTAAGTTACGATTTACATGTAATGTGGGTCAATTAGATGCTCTAGATTTATGAAGAGTTGGTAATCCTAAAACAGATAACTTCGTGCCTAAGGAAAAAGCCTACCAAGGTATGGTTCTCATATTTCACACTTGGTCTATATAATAAAAAATCCAAGTCACTTATACGAAGGGAAATATCCTACTACGACTACCCACGAGCTTTCTTCGCTCGGTGGACACCAAAATCAATGGTTAAGGGGCTGATTTGTTAATTGGGCTACTTTTACAATGATCTAAGGGCTGAAATTCGATATGTACAGTTAATTTATGATAAATAGGCCTGATATAAAATTTTACATGAAATGGATCATGGGAACCGTGTGATCTAGAATTTAAGGGAATAGGTTAATGTCATTAAGTATTTACAATTTTGCCATATTTTATTTCTCCAGCTTCCATCATTCGAAATGTTAGACTACACCATTCAAATGCATTAAAATTTGTCAAAAATTCTTTATTTTTCATTCTCTTCCCATAGCTCCATTTTGGGCCTTGATTGCTTATAGATGACCAAGATGACTTTTAATGGGCTATCCCTCCTGAGGTCTAAATCGACGCTTTTATATATCTAATAGATGGCATGTTAAAAATAGAAAAACTTAATGATTAGTACTTTTATCATGTATGTAGGTGGTTGTACAATCGATTTTGTAAACGGATGAATACAAGTAGGTTTTTAGAGTGATCAAGAGGTAGAAAAGTATACCGTTAGATCAAGTGACTTATTCACATGTGTAAGTTTGTCAAATTATAGTCCTGATGGTAAGTTAAGCATATTCATAGGTGGTGATCAAGATGAACGGATCAACATCTCGATTCGATACGTGTACGAGCAGATGTAGAGATCAGGTAGTTGGTTTACCATGATTGGGTGGTCCAAATTCAAAGTGAATGGTCATATATCTTTACCTAGTGGTGAATAGTTTATCGAACGGTTAGTTATAATGAACAAGTGAGAATACTTGGATATGTGATGAGCTTGTCCTAAAAATCAACGGTCGGATGACTTGATCTATGGATGAAATTATTCCCAACGATCAAATCAGGTTAGAGAATAGATGTAAAGTTAGGATAGGCTAAATTGGTAACATACATATATATATATATTAAATTAAATTTCATGGTAACACTCAAGAATTTTCAATACTCGGGTATTGAAAAGTTTGGGGTTTTACACCTTCCATTTTCTCTTCGAGCAGATTAAGACTCAGAGCCATCTGCTCAACATTCTGAGCTTCATTATAAGATCGAACACGTGCCGTTAAGAGCCCCATCTTACCTGGAACGACGACTTCTGCCCCGAAAGTTAGGGAAAAGGTGGATGTCAAAGCAGTAATTCAGTATGCCCAAATTACATAAGAAATCTCCTCGGCCCATACTCCTTTGGCCTTCTTGAGTCTAGTTTTGAGGTGGTTTTTGATGATTTTGTTGACTGCTTTTATCTGACCATTGGCTTGAGGATGCCGATGTGATGAATAAGCATTATGAATTTTAAGACTCTCACATAAGCCTCGGAACTGGACATTGTCAAACTATCTGTTGTTGTCTGAGATGATTGTGTGCGGGATTCCATACCGGCAGACGATATTTTTTTAGACGAAGTTAGTGATCTTTTGCTTGGTGATCTTGGCCAACAGCTCAACTCAGCCCATTTGGTGATGTAGTTGATGGAGATGACAACGTACTTGGTCTGACCTTTACCTGTTGGTAGTGGGTCGATGATGTCAATCCCCCATTGTGCGAACGACCATGGTCCGATCATGAGGTCATCTACTCAGGAGGTTGACAAGGTATCATTGCGAATCTTTGACATTTATTGTATTTTTGAGTATACTACTTGGCATCTTTCTGAATAGTCGACCAAAAGTATCATTGTCGGATGACCTTATAGGCAAAAGCACGGCTGCCGGAGTGGTTGCCACGGATTTCCTCATGTATCTCCTTCAGAATGTAATCAGCTTCTTCAGGTCGGAGATATTGTAGGTAAAGTAAGGAAAATCTTTTTTTTTTTTTTTTTGTAATTCATCTAAAGGAGGATTTCTATTATTGTTTCTTTGATATTTGTGGTAGTTGACACTATTTTTTATATTAGAGGCTTGAAAAAGTTTTAAAATTTTGAAGTCATTCCTTTTATAGTTTGATTATTTTAGAGTCTTTACTTTATAATTCGAGGATTCTCCTTTTACAAAGATAGGAGCAGAATCCTTAGATTTCAAAGACTTATTTTTCATATAACCCAGTCCGGATTTGTCACTACATCTTCGAGATGAGGTTAACAGTTTTTCAAGTTTCTGGTCACCAAGGGTATATTTTCAATCATTTTCAAATTTAAGTTTTTGCAATTAAGAAAATTTTAAACTTAGATCTAACTTAGTTTTTTCAAGGCAGTCAGAAGAATGAGATTTTTTCAAAAAAACCTTTTCAAGTTCTAATTGTAGTTTAGCATAGTTTTCTTTTTAAAATTTCAATTTAGCTGCAATTTTACTACTTTCTTTGTATAGGGCATCATATGCATCTTGAAGATTATCTTCATTTTCAGAGTCACTTCTTGGAGTTTCATAATCAGACATATCACAATCATCTGAAGAAGTGATTATAGTTATAGTTATAAAGGCTTTCAATTCATTTACATTTTTCAGGTTTGATTCGTTAGTTTCTAAATTAGTTTCAGACTCTAATGATTCATCCCAAGTAGCTATCATGCATTTTCTTCTAGATTTATCATTTTTAGGACATTTAGAAAGTAGATGCCCATATTCAAAACAGTTGAAACATTGAGTGTTTTTTATTTTAGATTTTTAAAATTTTGAATCTCCTTTTCTTTTGTCAAATGGTTTTTGAAAATCTTTTATTTTTTTATTTTTGAAAATTCTATAAAATTTCTTTGCTAACATAGCCATATCATCTTCATTTTCTTCAATATCAGAATTTATATTGAAATCCTCTGAATTAGATTTAGAAGATTTAAGCGCATTGGACTTGATTTCAGGAGCTTTGAAATTCATCTCGTAAGTTTGAAGAGAACTAATTGTTCACAACCCCAAGTGTAGGGACACGAGGTAGTAATAACTCGGTGAGACCGAGGTCGAATCCACAGGGACTATTCTTGTGTGTATTCTGAAAGCAACTAGAATTAGAAGTAGATTAAGATCATATAAAAGTCCATAAAAGACTCATTTTCTTCCACATGAATTTTCTCAAATCCCATGGTTGTTTAGTTGTATCGCACGAAATGATTCTTTTGAATTCAACTGACGATAGAGCACAAGTTATTGCATTTAAGGCTTTTGCATTTACACTACTTTCACTTTTCTGAATAGTAGTCCAAAAAGTGTATATAGTTTTTTTTATTGATTTGGTTCCATCTTCAACTACTACTTCCATCATAGGAGAGATCCATTTAGCCACAGTGTCTTACCACACACTTTCATTAATGGATTTGAGGAAAATCCTCATCCTGACTTTCCAATATGAATAATTAGAGTCATTAAAGGGAGGTGGCCTAGTAATAGAGAAGCCTTCAAAATTTGACATCTAATAGCTCTAGATCTAGCTTAAGAAGGTAAATTCAAAAAATAAAAAGAGCAACCTAGCTCTAATGCCACTTGAGAAGGAGAGATAACAATGTCCTATAGGGGGGAGGGGTGAATAGGACAATGCCAAATAATCAAAATAAAAGTGAAATAAATAAAGAATAGAATATCTCAATTGCCTAAGTATTGAAACCTTCATTTTATATAATTCATAGGACAACCTTCACCTAAAATATTAGGCAGGACAACCTTATTTCATGAATGTCTTTAAAATCAATCTTTCAAACTAGTAAGAGAATATAAAATAATCATAGCATTCTCCACAAGAATAAAAATAAATAACATCCACCAACAAAAGAATAAAACATTCACCACAGATACACAAAGAGTTGTAGTGGTTCTGTGCTTAAAATAGCCACACCTACTCCACCCCTACAATTACAACTCTCGTAATTTTGTCCTTCACTATAACAAGATTTTCACAGGTTCACCTTAACAACCATATAAAATTCCTTGTGATTATCACGGGCTCACCATAATAAAACCCCTTTTATGATTTTGACAGGCTATCACAAATAAAAATTGAAAAGGAGAGCTTAAGATGTCTTAGAAGGGGGGAGGGGGGTGAATAGGACAATGCCAAATAATTGAACTAAGTGCTAAATATGTAAATAAAGTAAAGATCTCAATTGCTTAAGTATTAAAATGTTGATTCCAAATAATTCGTATGACAACCTTCACTTAAAGTTTTAGGTAGGACAACCTTATTTCATGAATTTCTTTAAAATCAAAACCTCAAACTTGTTCGGGTAAATTAAAATATTACAACATTCACCACTCAATCTGAAATTAAATACAATCATTCACCATAAATAAAATAAAGGCATTCACCACTTTACACAAAGGATTATAGTGGTTCGGTGCTTTTAAAAACAGCCACACCAACTCCACTCCCAAAATTACTTCCCTTCTAATTTTGGCTTTTACTATGAAAATGTTTTCCCTGGTTCACCTTAATAACCTTATATAATTCTTGTGATTTTCACGGGCTATCACAATCAAACCCACACTAAAATTTTCAGGCTATCTCAGACAAAACTTAAACTAAGATTTTAACAGGCTATCTCAGAAAAACCTAAAAGAGTTTAGAAGGTATACTTATCTTCACCATAGAAGACATATCAGAAGCTTGTAGCAGTAGAACCTCTTTCTTGAATTTAGATTGTTCCTTGTTCAATTAGATAGAAAGGGTTTAAGGTTTTATTGATTTTAATTATGTTAAACCCAATAAGTTGCTTGAATTAATTCTCTTAAATCTGAAAACAAGAGTATAGTTTACTCTCTTTAGAATCCAACATGAAAGTTCTGAGATTAAGGGAATTGAAAGAAAAAGCTATAAATTAAATTATAAATATTGTTCAATAGCTTGCTAATAACTTGAGCTTCTCTCTCTCTTATAGAAGGATTTTAATAATTAACTTGAGTAATTCAGAATGAAAGAGAAACTCAATTTATAGGCAAAGAAGTTGAATCTTTGGCTAACCTGTTCACAACCCCAAGTGTAGGGTCGCGATGTAGTAATAATCTCAGTAAGACTGAGGTTGAATCCACAGGGATTAAACTCGTATGTTTTTGAAAGTAACTAGGACTATAACTAGAAGAAGATCTAAATTAGAAATATGGAATAAAGGAGTAATTGTGAATATTGTTTAACTATCAATTAAAGGTGGGAACTAGGGTGCTAAGAATCCACTTATAGCAATTGAGATGCTACCTTGCTTGATTCAGGAATCCCAACTGGAATTAGAGTCCTATCCTATTTAGTTGGAGAGAGAGATAGTCAAATCTTTGAACTTCTCATTGATCTAGTTTCAAAGGAGGAGAATCATGAAGATTTGGAAGGGATTCCATCACCCAACCATGCCCAAGAGACAATAACAAACAACAGGATTTACCAATCCCACAATCTCTAATAAGAAAAGAAGACACTCAAAGCTATTGCAAATCTACTATAATTTAATTCACAATAAACCATTAAAAACTAAAAGTATTCCTTAAAATCAACTAGAAATCAAAGAGGTTCAACAAGAACAAGCATCAAAACAAGAAAAACAACCCAAAAATGCTACAAGCTTCACCTCTTAGCCCTAACTAAGAGGTCTAGCCAACCATAGACATGATTGGATCAAGAATCCTCAAATAAAGCATTAAAAACTAGGAAAGAAATGAAAAAAAACTCTTGGGAGGTGGTTCCACCCTTTTTCTTTGCTTCTTGAAACCCTAGATATCCTCAAAAGTCCTTAAGAAACTCCTATTTATAGCCTTCTCCGCACAAAATCACAAAATCACCTTAAATTTATACAATTCGCATAACTCTGCATAATTCGTTCGATGACATCAAACAACCTTCGATCTCATCGAGCGTATGTTAAAATTTCAGAAGTCATGCCTTTGCCCACTGCGTAAGTTCTTACGCACCGTGCAAGTTCTTGTGTCATCGAACCTTCCTTGGATGTCATCGAGCAGACCTTCGATGCCATCGAGGGATCTTTGATCCATCGAGAATGTGTCCAGAATAGTCCAGCGAGTTTCTTCAGAAATCCTCATAATTCACGATGTCATCGAGTAGCTCTTCGATGTCATCGAGTAATCGAGAATTGCTTCCAATATGTCTAGCAACCAAACTTGATTTTTTGTAATTCTTTGACGTCATCGAACATTAGCCTTAATGTCATTGACCGGTGGTCGATGACATAAATAGTTCTAGTTTTGTGAATTTTCATACTTTGTACTGCTGACTTCCTTCCTTCTCCACTTGATTTTCTTTGATCTTGAGGTCTTGAAATATTCAATCTTGGTCTCTAAAGATCCATTCCTTGCCTTAGTGATTCTTGAGCATTAAATCCATGCTTTTAGCATTCTTTTCAATCTAAGCTCTCAAACTCACCTTGTAATGCAAATATATATAAAATATATCATTAAGCATTATCATGTTCATAAAACCAAGATATAGTTAGGGAAAAATATGCAATATTTGACACTCAACATAGACCGAGATAGTCTTCAACTAGCTCGAGCAAACTGGATTCAGTTCAACGGACATTGAATCGCGCGGGATAAGATTTATCCAAAATTCGGCTGGCCTGAGGTTAACTTCGGCTGGCTAAATTTGCTCAAATTCCAAAAGGTGATGTTGATGGAGTTTGACTCAAACTTTCTTGGGCTAGCCGAACCAAAACTCAGGCTAGCCGAATTTGTAACAAAAATTAGTTGTTCCTTTGAGCTTGAACTTAGGCTAGTCGAGAAAGCTTAGGCTAGCTGAACTAAAAGTTGGGCTGGCCGAATTCTAAGCAAAATAAGCATAAAAATCCAAAATGACACATTTTTGAAAACACTTAGTCCTAAGGTCTTTTTAGGGTTTTATACCACTTGAGATATATCAAATATCTGATCTTCCTTGACTTGAACTAAGTCTCGGACTTCATCTTGACTTTGAGCTTGATCTTTTCTTGAACATTAGTCAATTTTTAGCTTGATCTTCTCTTGATTATGGACTGGTTTTGAGCTTAATCTTCTCTTGATTATGAGCTTGATCTTCTCTTGATTATGGACTAGTCTTGAAGATCTATTGTCAAGTTGTTTTGACTTTACGAAATTTGACAACTAAAGTGTGCTCATCATTTCAGCACTTACAAAAACCTGCTTTGTGATTTTCACGGGTTATCACAAATCAACCCATTAAGATTTTCACAGGTTATCTTAGAAAAAACGTAAAATAAAATATAGTAAAATACTTATCTTCAAACTTAGATTCGAAGATGTAGTAGAAGCTTTTAGTAGAGTAACTTCTTTCTTGAATATAGATGATGCAATATTTGCTTAAACAAAAAGAATATAGGGTTCTATAGATTTTAGAAATGAAAAACCTAAATGCTACTCGATTCAATTCTCTTAGATCTCTAAGAGGAGTATAGATTACTCTTTAGAATAAGATTAAAATGATCTTTGAGAAATGGAATTGAATAAGCTAAAAATAAATTATAAATACCACACAAATAGCTTGCCGAGGACTTGAGCTTCTCTCTCACTTGTAGAAGGTTCAGAGTAATTTTTTGTTATAATTTAGAATGAGAGATGGCCTCTATTCATAGCCAAAGATATTGGAAATTCGGCTAGCCTAAGAAAAGCTTCGGTTGGTCAGATTCCGCTGGATTCGTTTTAATAGCTATCGGATCGTGCAAAATAAGATTTATCCAAAATTCGGCTAGCTTGAGGTCAAATTCAGTTGGTCGAACATCACAATTCGACTGGCCAAATTTTCTAATTGGCTAACTGAATTTTCACAAAATTCAAAAGTTTGCATTGCTGGAATTTGACTCGAACTCACTTGGGTAGCCGAATTTCAAGCTTAGGCTAGCTGAACCAAAACTTAGGTTAGTCGAATTTTCAACAGAATTTATTATTTTACCCGAACTTGAAGTTAGGTTAGCCGAGGAAGTTAGGCTGGCCTAACTCCAGAGCAAAAACACTATAAAAAATCAAAAATTAGTGAATTTTTAAAGGTATTTAACCTAAGGTCTTTCTAGGGTTATACCACCTGTGTTTTAAAAAATATGTGTGACAACTTGTCTTGAACTTTGACTTGATCTTGTCTTGAAATCGGACATCGACTACTTGAGAATATATGCCGATCTTGAGCTAATCATAAATCGATCTTGAGTTGATCTTCAGGCATGCAGAGTAGTTGTGATTCCATACTTGCAATCTGACTTGAAGCACTTTTGTCGTACAAAATTTGACAATCCATGTATGCTAAATATATAAGTACTTATAATCTCCAACTTTGTCAATTTTGTGACAAAACACACAACATACATAATACATCAACTAACATTCATGATCACAATTATTTACAAGATTTATACATAAGATTAATAACATTAATATTGAAGCTGTCCTCAATCATAGTATTCCTTAATCAGTATCATGTAGCTCCCCCTGAGAAATACTAGCTCCTCCTGAGAAATAGACATATACTATGCAAAAAAAATGTAGTAGCATAAAAAAAAAGAAGAAATACACACATATTATGCATGAATCACTGTGGACTTTTAGAATCTGAGCCCTATTGCTGCTGCCAGCTTGAGCTCGATGAGCAGTGCTTCATATTCTACCACGTTATTCGATGTCTGGAATGCAAATGTTAAGGCATATTGTATGCAAGTTTGGTCGGGTGCCTCAATGACTACCATGGACCTGCTGCCTTTAGAATTGGATGAGTTATCGATGTACAATGTCCAGGTTGGTGGGTCGGCCTCGACCGCTTGATAGCTCTGACTAAATGGTCATCGAACATTGGCCTTGATGTCATCGACTGGTGGTCGATGACACAAATAGTTCTGGTTCTGTGATTTTTGTACTTTACACTGCTGACTCCCTTCCTTCTCCAATTGATTTTCTTAGATCTTGAGGTCTTGAAATCTTCAATCTTGGTCTCCAAAGATCCATTCCTTGCCTTGGTGATTCTTGAGCACTAAATCCATGCTTTTAGTATTCTTTTCAATCTAAGCTCTTAAACTCACCTTGCGACGTAAACATGTATAAAATATACCATTAAGCATTATCATGTTCATAAAACCAAGATATAATTGGGGGAAAATTTGCAATATTTGACACTCAACACACTCCCCAATTGGCATTTTACTAGTCCCGAGCAAAACATGCATGAAGTACTTCTCACTTCTCAATGTTCAAATCCTTTTTTAGAAAATAATCTTTTGTGTAAACAAATATGAATGAGTATAATCCAAGAGGTGAGAGTGAGAATTTGAAAACCTAGAGTCAAATCAAATGAGCAATCAGTCAAATAGGTTCTTCATCAATCGCTTAAGAGCATAAGTTCATATATTAAGTTTTTCCAACGTCCTTAGTGAATTCCAACTTACTTTCTATAAAAATATTATCATTTCATAATGTTAGCCTTGCTCATCACTTTAAGATTAATTGAATAATCAAGTGCTAATTCCAAACTTATCCCCTTCTTCCTTCTTCTTCTAGTTTTTTATTTTATATTGACGGTTGCTTTTTATTCATTCTTTTCAGTATTTTCATCTTCATTCTTTTCACATTTTTCAAATTTTTCATTCCTTTCCAGTCTTTTCATTATACATGACCTTTTTGTCTATCTTTTGTTTTTTAACTGGTTTTTTTCATCTTTTTTTTAAGGTGGATAAAATTATTCAGACTCAATTCTCAACATTTATAAATGATTCTCATGCTAACAATCAGAAAATGTAGCACAACTCATGGAAAGCAATTTGAAGTGTCTTGTGACTTAGATTAACATGATACTCAAACTTCTTCTTAATCAATTGAGTGCAAGAACTGTATGTGATAGATTACTTAGTTGATCAAACTCCAACAATTCAAAATTCAATCTCTATTTCATCATATTCAAAACAATCTTAAGTGCATAAATTATCATTTTCCAAACAGATTTCATCTCGAAACATTGAAGATTTTAAAATTTTTTGCTAAAAACTAAGAAAATACTGATTAGTTTACCTAATCCACACCTCAACCTAAAATCTACATTGTCCTCAATTTAAAGGAAATAAGCAGGTAATGCAAAAGAGGTAACAAAAAGAAAGGAGAAGTAATGGAAAGGTAATACTTGAAGAAGGAATTTTGAGGCTTTGCCAAGGATCTTAATGCGAATATGGGTTAGCACAAAGACTAAATAAATGGAAAGAAAACTATCCTAATCCTAAATTTTATGAAAGCAAGAAATTTAACTACACCTCCATCAGACTAGGTGTCAATCTTGGTATACAGGATCAATTAGAAGTATGGACATGTCCTTTGAGCCAAATTTCTCATTAAATGGCTTTAACCGATGTCTGTTCACTTTGAAAGCATTGCCATTCGTTGGATTCTTTATCTCGACGGCCCCATGAGGATAGACATTAGTAACTATGAAAGGGCCGGTCTAATGAGATCGGACTTTCCCCGAAAAAATATGTAACTGAGAATTGTACAAAAGAACTTTTTGACCAGTCAAGAATTATTTTTGAAGGATGTTCTTATTATGGAACACCTTCATCCTGTCCTTATAAATTCTCAAGTTCTCGTATGCATCATTCCAGATTTTCTCGAGTTCATTTAATTGAAGTTTACGTAGCGAGCCAGCGTTGTCCAGGTTAAATTTCTGATTTTTAGTAGCCTAATAGGCTCTATGTTCCAACTCCACGGGCAAGTGACAAGCTTTCCCATAAATAAGTCTAAAGGAAGACATTCCAATAGGTGTTTTAAAGGCAGTATGGTAAGCCCATAAAACATTAGTCGAGCAGATTGACCAATCTTTACGATCAGGGTTAACCGTCTTTTCAAAATATATTTAATTTTGCTATTGAAAATCTCAGCTTACCCATTTGTTTGCGGGTGGTATGGAGTGCTCACTTATGAGAGATGCCATATTTCTTCATTAAGTTTGTAAATGGCCTATTACAGAAATGTGAGCCTCTATCATTAATAATGGCTCGAGGCGTTTCGAACCGGGAAAGGATGTTTTCTTTTAGGAATTTAATGACCATTTGATGGTCATTATTCTGGCACGGGATCGCTTTAACCCATTTAGTGATATAGTCTACAACTAGTAAAATATATAAATTCCTAAAGGATTGGGGGAATGGTCCTATGAAATCGATGCCCCAGCAATAAAATGCTTCAATAATAAGAATTGGGTTCAGAGGCATTATATTTCGACAGGACAATGCTCTCAATTTCTGACAACGCTCACAAGCTTTGTAAAACTCATGAGTGTTCTTGAATATAGTGGGCTAGTAAAAGTTGTACTACAGAATTTTGGTCGTAGTCTTTTTAGCAGAAAAATGATCACCACAAGCCTGAGAATAACAGAAGGAGATGACACTTCAGTGTTCATTGTCTGGCACACATCTCCTTAGAACTTGGTTTGGGCAACATTTAAATAAATACGGGTCATCCCAGAAAAATTTACTTACCTCGGTAAAGAATTTTTTCGTATCTTGCATAGTCTAATATGTCGGCGTGAAACCTGTAGCAAGATAATTTGCAATGTCAGCAAACCAAGGTAGGTGAGAGAGTTTAAACAGTTGTTCATCAGGGAACATGTCGTTTATAGGTGTCATCTCGAGGGAATTAAAAATATCAAGTCGTGAAAGATGGTCAGCCACTGCATTCTCTACTCTCTTTTTATCTTTTATTTCTAAATCAAATTCCTGGAGTAGAATGATCCATCTTATCAAGTAGGGTTTAGCATTATTCTTAAAAAGAAGGTACTTTAACGCCACATGATTGGTGTAGATAATGATCTTAGATCCGATCAAGTAGGACCTAAATTTGTCCAAGGCGAACACAACGGCTAAGAGTTCCTTCTTCGTAGTAGAGTAGTTCACTTGGGCAGGATTTAGAGTTCTATTTTCATAGTGAATGGTGTAGGGCTTCTTTTCTTTTCACTGCCCTAACACCACACTAATAGCATAGTTAGATGCATCACACGTCATCTCAAAAGGAATGCTCTAATCGGGTAGCTGCATGATAGGTGCGGTGGTCAACATGCCTTTGAGCTTAGAAAAAGATTCCTAGCATTGCTCAGTCCACTCGTATGGTACATCCTTTTAAATAGATTGCATAAAGGACGAGAGAGGTGACTAAAGCCCTTTATGAATCTTCTGTAAAATCTAGCATATCCTAAGAAGGATCGCACGTCTCGTATGCTCTTAGCTGGAGGTAGGTTAGAGATAAGATCTATTTTAGACTTATCTACCTCAATTCCCTTGGACGAGATGATATGTCCAAGAATAATTCCCTTATGAACCATGAAATGACACTTCTCCCAATTTAATACCAAATTCTTTTCTTCACATCGCTTTAGCACAATTTTCAAATTATCCAAACATTTGCTGAAGGATGGACCAAAGACAGAGAAGTCGTCCATGAAGACCTCTAAATATTGCCCCACCATGTCAAAAAAATACTCAACATGCATTGTTGAAAAGTAATGGGGGTATTGCACAGTCCAAATGACATCCTTTGGTAAGCAAAGGTACCAAAGGGACATGTAAAAGTGGTCTTTTTTAATCTTTAAGAGCTATCTCTAACTGATTGTAACCCGAATACCCATCAAGGAAATAGTAGTAAGAGTGACCAGCTAGCCTTTCCAAAATTTGATCAATGAAGAGCAAAGGAAAGTAGTCCTTTCTCATAATGGTATTCAACTTCCTGTAGTCAATGCACATTCTCCAACTAGTAGTAACTCTAGTTGGCATGAATTCATCGTTGGCATTGCCTACGATGGTGATTTTGAACTTCTTAGGAACCACCTAAGTTAAACTCACCCATTGGCTATCCGATACAGGGTATATGATACCCACATCCAATAACTTAAGAACCTTAGCGTTAATAACTTCCTTCATGTTTGGATTTAATCTATATTATGGTTGATGGGAGGTCTTCACATTATCCTTAAGATGAATGCAGTAAGTACAAATCAAAGGGTCAATTCCCTTGAGGTCCGCAATAGACCACCAAGGGCTCATTTGTGCTTAATGAGAGTGGAAATAAGCATACTCTCCTAATCTTACTCAAGGTGGGAAGAGATCAGCATCGGGCATGCATCTCTGATTTTTCATATGAGAATTTAATGTTTAAAATTGATACTAGAGAAGGTCTATTTGAAGTAGATCGACATTTAATAGCTGGTCTCATGGAAATCCCTATTAATGATTAGGGTATTCCCATTCATACATTATTTGAAAAACCTTCTGAATTCAAAAAATAGATGCTCACTAGAGATTTATGCAATATGGAAGTGCAATGGACCCATAAAGGAAATGCGCTCCCCTTAAGGTATTTGTTACCCAGATACAGGGTTCTTCATAGAATCTTTATCTCAAATCTGTATCCATGGTTTGACAACAAAATAGAACTAACTGCCTTTATAGTTCGTGTTTTGCATTGTGTCATTACTGGTGTAAAGATCTGTCTACCTTCTTTAATTTGTCATTCTATCATTCAGTTTCGAATCCATCCTGGTCATAGTGACCTTCCATTTGCCTATCTTATGACTGTTTTAGTTACTCACATGCTCGTGGCTATGCCTATTGGAGAGGCCCCTATTCAATATCTTATTTTTAACAATACAAATGTTAACAAGATGAAATTGGGATTGGCTCCTGACCAAGTGGATGTTCGTGGTAGTGGTACTGAAGTTGGGAATGAAGCAGAAGATGCTGGCAATCTTCCTGATGATGTTGATATGAATGATGTTTTCGATGAACTTGATTCAGATTCTGGAAATGATCCTGACTATGAGCCATCTGAGTTTGATGCTCATCTTTGTGCTCTAGAAGAGAAGGTAGAGAATATGAATGTTGCCCATGATCTTCAGTTTAAATATATGCGCAAGTATCTTAGGCGCTTGAACAAGGGGATGCATAAACTTGATCCTACCATTCCTGCTCCATCTTTAGGATCTGATTGAATGATTTTAATTCTTGGTCTGTATTAATTTTCATACTTATGTTGGATTGTGCACTTTAGTTGGTTTGCTGGCTTTTTAGTTAAACTGGTAAATGGATTGTGAATTTTCATTTGCTTATATATTATCGATTAAATCCATCTATTACTCCATCTTTTAATCCTTTACATTGTTTCTTCCTTTATCGTTTTGTGACAAAAAGGGGGAGAAGGCTTTTGGAAGCTATTTTGGAAGCTTTTAGTTTGATTGCTTATGGATATGAATAGTACTATAATATGTGTAGCAATCATTATATATGTGCTGCTACTCAGGGGGAGTAAGTATAGATGAATGTTGGAGTAAGTATGGATGAATGTTGTGTACTTGCTAGTTTATGACAACTGGTGCATGATTCTTTATTATGCTTGTGGTGCTTCTCTTATTTTTTGTGTTTTGCATAAATTTGACAAAGGGGGAGATTGTAAGTGCTATGGTCTCATGCTCCTTTGATTGTCAAATTTTGTTGTGTCAAACCTCTATCTGTGTCTTGTGTTTGTATGTTGATATATATATATGATCAAGACACTGCATCACAATGGTTCAAGACATGTACGGTGCTGTGCTTCAAGAAATGTAAAGTCATGTACTTTAAGCATCAATGTTCAGAGCTACATCAATAAGAAGAGTACATTTTAACACTTAAGTACAACTCAAGATGAAGTTTAATTTCAAGTTTTAGAAGATCTCAAGATCAAGCTAGATCAAGTAGAGATCTTAAGCTTTATAAGGTTCAAAGGTCATCTTACATATAAAATAATGAAGTTCAATGTTCATACTTAATGATCTAGGTATGATAGACCTTAGATTGACCTTAGGGTAGGTCATTCTGTATACATAATTCAAAATGAATCTATTTATATGAATTGGTCTATTCTAAGACTAGTCCTGGATCTTGTTCGACTAGTCCTGACACTAGTTCGACCAGTCCAAGAAATTTCACGACCAGTCCTAAGTTGTTGAAGATTTTCAAAATTTTTTGGTTACTCTGCGACTAGTCCTGGAGACTGTTCGACCGGTCGTAGGGAGGTCACGACTCGACCTTCGACCAGTCCTAGAACTACGACTCAAACTACAGCAACCAAGCCTGGATGTCTACGACCAGTCCTGGGTCTGCTACGACCGGTCGTAAGTGGTCTAAGACCAGTTGTAGAAATCTTAAGACTAGTCATAGAACTGTTTTCAAAGATCGTGCTTAAAAATTCAAAATGCCGTTGAAGCTACAACCAGTCGAAGGGTTCCTAAGACCAGTCGTAAATGTGATCTTTTCATCTATAAATTGAACATGAATTTCAGAGTTTTTCATCGATTAATTTTAAGAAAATTTGAGCCTCCACTCTGAGATAAGTTTGTTCATTTTAAGCTACGCTGTGCATATTTAATATTCTTTTTGTTAGCTTTTCTTATTTGATTTTATTCCTATATTTCAATCTTATTTAAAAAGAGGAATTGTTGTATTCCTTCTTCTTGGAATCAAAATCAAATAGAGCTAAGCCCATTTGATTTAATTTAAAATCAATTAGAACTTAGAACCATTGTAAAGTGAGTATTGGACATTGAACGTTGATTCGAACATCTACTCCGATTGGTTCTACCGGGCTACTACAGAAAGGAGAAATCCAGGTATTTTTCTTTTATGTAATTTACATTCTTTTGGTTTCTTTTGAGATTGAACCAGAAAAATCTCATTGTGTTGGTTATCTGAGGAGAGCTAGAAAACTCAGAAAGTGTGGATTTTTGGATTGTGTAAGCCCAAGTTAAAAAGACACAATTGTGAAGGTTTTAGGTGAACCTGTGAAACCTATTTTGTTAGTGAATGCTAATATCCCTGTGTGAGGATATTAGGAGTGGAGTAGCATTATATATGGCTGTTGTTGAACAGTTGGTGTACACACAGGCGAACCACTATAATTCTTTATCTTGTGGTTTAAATGCTTGCTTAAGTTTTATATCTTTTATCATTCAGTTTTGTGGAATGTATGTGTGGATGTGAATGTTGTAAAATTTACATTTCAAGCACAGTGGGAATGTTGTAATAATTTAGATTTAAATTCCTGCAATTTATTTCAATTCCTTGCTATTTATTTATTCCTCTCCGGTTTGAGTTTTTGATACAACGGACGTTCTAGAAATAAGGTTGTCCTGCCATAAACCCTTGGTTTTTATGGTGTAAGGTTGTCTTTAGAACTGAATTCGTATCAACCTCTCAATTCTTGTTTATTGAGGTTGCTTTTATTTCAGCATTGTAAATTGATTTATTTTATTTGGTTATCATATTCGTTTATTCCGCTGTTAAAGTTCCATTTCAAAGAGTATATCATAGTAATGTTATGGGCCTCATCATCATTCTTTGCTTGTCTACTCATGTTGAAAAAGATATTGAGCTCCAACATCATATTTCCAATAGTCAAATTCATGACCTTATTCCTACAATTGATGATAGCATTGGATGTAGCAAGGAACTGGCGGCCAAGTATGAAAGGGATTTGAGTGCTCATATTTGCAATGGGTTGAGTATCTAGGATGATACAATCTACTGGATAATAGAACTTGTTAACTTAAACCAATACATCATTAATCATCCCTCTTGGTACACAAATTGAATGATCAGCAAGCTGTAATGTGGTCTGAGTGGGTTTTAATTCACCTAGACCTAGTTGTTCATAGACCACGTAAGGGATCAGATTTATGCTCGCCCTTAAGTCAAGAAGTGCGTTTTCAATTTGGTGATTCCCAATTATATAAGTGATAGTTGGGCTACCAGGATCTTTATATTTTTATGGCACACTTTGCTTCAGGATGACACTTACTTTTTCTATTAAGAATTTTTTTTTGATACTTTGCTGCTTCTTGGTTGTGCATAGGTCTTTCAAAAATTTGGCATATGATGAAATTTGTTTCACAACATCCAAAAGAGGGATGTTGACCTTCACTTGTTTTAACACCTCTAGAATGTCATGAAAGTTAGCTAGAGGTTTTGGTGCAATCAACCGCTGGGGGAACGGAGCAATCGGCTTGCTTAGAGGTTATAGCTCTAATCCATGTGGAGTAATGTTAGATCTATCATCTGTTTCTTCTTCAAGGTTGTTCCGTTAGCTTCCGCGGTCTTTCCGGTCAAATTCCGGCAACCTTCGCACCGTATTCGGTGTTTGCGCACGATCCTAAGCCAGGTCCCGCGCACTGACGTCGGCTCGATCTGAAACTTATGTCTTGGCAATCATGTCGTCGCCGCGGTTCCAACGCCGTGACTTGCGCACCGAACCGATACCCAGGTAAGAAGATGCCGATCAGCGTTTATTCCGAAGAAACACCGCGCGTTGCGGATTTCGAGGGAATCTCTACACAATTAGTCCCACTAATTAACCATAAATGCAACCATACCTCAAAGTACTTCACCCATTCCCTCTTTTTCCAAAAGTCCACCATCTTTCCACCTCACCATTCCTCTTTTTCTCATTTTCAACCACAACCATCTCTCTTCTCCACCAATTTCAAACTAAACCATACCCCTCATCACTCCTTTCTTACAACCATCACTCCACCCATCCCTCCATCCATTATTTCTATCTCTCCCTCTCATTCTCTAGCAATTTTTCCAAATCCCATGAGAAATTTCACTCATCCAACACTCCCTCTCAACTTCAAGTGTGGCCCACCCTCTCATCTCCCATCTTAACCATTCATCTTTCATCAATCTCCATTAAAAGTGAAGGTAAGGAGCTAAGGAAGCCAAGGGAGCAAGAAGATCAAGTGGTGGGTGTTTGGATAGGATAGTTTTTGATGTTTTTAAGATGGGCCAAGTGAGGCCAACCGATCAATGGTTCGGATCTCACTTTGGACCCTAAGATGTGGCCAATGGCCCACTTGGATTACCATGAACATTCCATGATGGGGCCATTCTCCATGGACCCCATCATGATGTTTGTTGTCTTACATATTTAGGGTCATCTAGACCGTTTAATTTGGTGGAGATGGGATCTCCACCGTTGGATTTAATTTTAATGGGCCACATGTAATGGGACCCGCTTGATGTATGATTTAGTGCAAGGGAGGGCCCATAGTGCCGGGGGTCCCTCCATCACGCGGTTTCACTCTCTATCTCTCTCCCTTTTTATTTTATTTTCATTTTATTTTATTTTATTTTATTTTGTTGTATGATGAAGAGGTTGTGTGGCCCACTTGAATGGACCCCACCATAGGGTATGTATTCCATCCAACTCACCTACGAGTGGGGCCCACTTTATGTGTAGTATACACACCATCCTCCATGAGGTGGCCCACATAAGCAAGGCCCACCTCTAGTATAATTGCAGAGTCCAGCGTCCAGGGACGCTGGACGTTACATGGGAAATGTATGTATTAGCTAGGTTTGGGGTGGTCCACTTGTGTAGGCCCCACCTTGATGTATGTATTAAATCCACACCATCCATTCCTTTTCCAAGCCCCTTTTAGTCGTTGACCCGAAAGATGGGATCAATCAGACCTTCGGGCGGGCCATACCATAGCAAATGGTGGTCTTCACCATTGAAACCCTCCCTGATTATTTATATGCCAAAATATGTCCAATATTGGACTTATTTTGCTCGTGTTGAGCCATGGGACGCCACTGGACGGAGTGGATTCACTGGATGCGGACCGCACCTATAAAATCCTCGGATTTTCAAAAATAAAAAAAAAAAAAGAAAGGGGCAACACAGCAGCTGACGCTGCTGTGTCAGACGGCAGCAGGGACGCTTGGGCGAGCGGGCGAGCGTCAGCCACCCACCTTGATGTTTATATGCTATCTAAACCGTTCATATGGTGGGCCCCTACCTGACGTGGGCCCACCCCAAAAATCAGCTCGATCCAAGACTCAGGTGGCCCACACCGTAAGAAACAGTGTGAATTGAACTCCACCCTAGAAGCCTTTTCTGGGCCCACAGAAGTTTGGGATCAGGGTGAGATTTGTTTTCACCCTTCTACTGGGCCCATGTGACCTTATCAGCGGGTTGGAGGGCATCTGAACATTATGGTGGGCGCCGCATGGAGCCCACAGTGATGCGTGTGTGTTGGCCACCGTCCAGGCAGATGGTGGGGCCAGCTATGGTGTTTTCCCCACCATCCAGGGACGGTGGGCCCGTGGGTGCGTGCGTGTGTGGTGCGTGCGTGTGTGGTGTGTGCGTGTGTATATTTATATATTATATATATATATATATACATATATATAATATTATATGATATATAATATTATATGATATATAATATTATATGTACTGTATGTATATTATATATATTTTTATTGGCGTGGGAGGACCATTTCATTACTTGTGGCCTATGGTTGAGGCCCACTTTGATTTATATATAAGGCCCGTGGGTCGAGGCCATTTAATGTATTAGGGGCCCATGGGTCGAGGCCCATTGAGATGTAATGTAGCTAATGGGTTGAGACCCATTTGATGCATGTATGGGGCCCAACTGGCGAGGCCCATTTGATACATATAAGGCCCATAAGATTAGGCCCATTTGATGCACTCTAAGGCCCACGGGTTATAGCCATTGCAATGTACATAAGGCCCATTGGTACGGTCCATTGATATGGCCCACTTAATGAATATAAGGCCCATGTGATTTGGCCCATTTGACGTATTTAAGGCCCAATGGGATGTACCTAAGGTCCATTGCAATGTGCGATCCCAACATGATTTATGTAATGATGTTTACGACGGGTAGTACCTTGGGAGCAATGGCGGTTTGACGTCCCCATTGCAAGTATAGTGTTGGTTAAAAGTCCGCATTATGACTTTCCCTTGGGCCCATACGTGTAATGTGTAGGCCGTTTAGGCCCATCTTCATTATAAATATCATCTATCCTATATAACATGTTTAATTCCATGATTCATGATCATATGCATCATACGTATGCTTGATATGAGAAATGATGTGCCTTCGGGCAGATTGTTTGGGGGCTCCCGTATAGGGCTCCCGTACAGAGGGTGTTGCCCTACATGAGCGCACGATACGCCCAGGATTGCATGCATGCTTTGGATAGTATGATTCATGCATTCGCATTGTGTGATATGGTTCCTGTACGCCCTAGCGACATCAGGGCCGAAGCCTCCAAAGACGTATATTGGTAGGCAGGAGAGGATACTGGAAATACTGGTCTACATGGCGTGCGATCGATATCCTGGGTGAAAGTCCCTAAACCCTTATGGTACCAGGAAGTTGCTACTACGTCTGCACGGAGTGGATACATGTGCGCCGAGTGTCTATTACCAGACGGTTGCGTCTTCCACCGTGTCGTGGTCGGTTGGAAGGGGGTGCGGCCTTACCCGCCCGAGAGCGGGGGGCATTGCTAGGCCGACTCACTCGAGGAATGGGTCCGCTATTGACGAGCCGAGCCCGATATTGGCAGGCGGATAGTGAGGTCTTTTCCACTCACCTTATTGCGCGCGATGGGGCGGCAATCTGGCTTGGAGTGTACTAGACCCCGGTGATATTCCAGATTTGAGCTGCATTGACATGTGGACTTAGATGAGGATTTGTATGCTTGTGTTGCATTTCGCATTACATGGCCTTGGTATGGCCGACATCATTCTTGCATCACATGGCCTTGGTACGGCCAATGGTATTCCTGGCATTCATCAGCATATTCCGCATTACTCTGATATTGCATAACTACATTACCACCTTAAGCATACACTTTCACCACCCTCTAAGCTTTCTATAAGCTTATGCACGACCGTTGCGTGCAGGTGACGTTGGATCGCAGCAGCGCTGAGGCTTGGACGCGTGGCTGATCTTTTGGAGCTCTTTTTTTTATCTATCATCATTGTATTTCCCTTATGCTCATTGTACTTGTAAAGTTTTTGATTATAGTGGAAATGTGATGGAGTTTTTGGTTGTTGTTTGTGGGTTATGCCTTTGGTTATGCTTATTACGAATCAAACCGATGTTGAAAATCCTCCTTGTAGCATCCTAAGATCGGAACCTGGCGAATGGGCGCTGGGAATCAACCGCTGGGGGAACGGAGCAATCGGCTTGCTTAGAGGTTATAGCTCTAATCCATGTGGAGTAATGTTAGATCTATCATCTGTTTCTTCTTCAAGGTTGTTAGACTTTTTGGCCCTTACTAGAAGAGATTTGTCAATTATTTTTCCACTCCTAAGAGTGGTGATAGACTTGGCTTGCTCCCTTGGATTTGAAGAGCTTGGTTCACTAACTCCGTATTACGGTTTGGGATTGGGGATAGGTTAAGCTGGAAGGATCCCTTTATCTATAACCATAATATGAGAGTCTATTTTTTGTATAACCTTAGTAAGTTCTTATAAGGCTTAGAGAGTACTTTGCTGGATAAGCTCTTAAGTTTGTGTAGGATTTTGAACCAATTCCTCTTGAGGTTTCCCTTGATTTAAAAATTGGTTAGGGATTCCTTAAGGAGTAGCAGTTTGTCCATTCCTCCAACTGAAGTTTGGATGATTAAAGAAATATATGGGTACATGTGCAGATCCCTGAAATACATATACATACCAGGTCGTAATACAAGTGTTACTATCAAAATTTCAAGTATCAAATTACATCATTTAATTCCCAAAAGAAATCCCAGCATCCCGCGCATCAGAACAAGGCTCATTGGAACCCGTCTGAAAACTGCATAAAAGAGAAAGCAGCCTCATCATCAAACTCTCGCTCTGCCGCGTGGGTCACATCATCATCTACATCTAAGACAGAGTCTGGTTGGTGTGTACAACACCGTCCCGTAACGTGGGAGTGAGTGATCAACTCAGTAGAACAATAAAGCACAGGTTAACATATTATCAATTCAATCAAGCAGTAATGATAAAGCAGAACAATCAAACATGTCCTAAGTACTCTTGTTAATGCAAGGATGTATGCAGAATGATGCATGCCCTCACGCATACACCCTCAGCGTCTTCATCTTATGTTACGCATGACATCACCTCAAAGTGCGCCACGTCTACAAAGCACATGCAAATGCGGTGCATGAACATGATTACCAAGTTGTTATTAGTCCTTTTCATATAGGAGGATTGGGAAGCTAAGGTAACTTCCTCATATCACCATCCAAACAGTGATCCATTCTAGGGTCGTCAGTCCTAGATCATCTCATACGATCATATGGTTGCAGGTCGCTGCAAAGGGCTCGTCACCAATCAATGCACGCCCATCATACCTTCGTTACTACACTAAGGCTCCTCACCTCAGTGCTATATCCAGGCATGCTCGAGGTCACTACAAAGGGCTCATCACCAATCAATGTAGGCCGACGGCACAAATATAGTGTCCCATACCACCATAATCGGTTCACGAGTTTAGTTGCTCACTGGTCACTACGGGGAGGCTCGTCACCCCAGCGTAGGTCGACAGCTCGACCACGGTGTCCCATACCACCATGTCCGGCTCATGAGTCTTAGCGGATCAAGGTACAACAGTTAATAGGATTTCATCGGTAAGTTTGGTACCCTAGATTCAAACAATAGCATCCATACATGGTGAACATACATCGGACAATCGGGTTACTTGACGAACTCGACTAGCACGAGCGCACGTTGGGTTGAACGACATAGAGTGCGCAAACACTCCGCGTGGCCAAACCACTGCCGCCAACTCTAATACGGCTCGGGTTCGTCTAATTACGTCCTACGTGGCGAAAGCAACCTCAGCCACGATCTTAAGGTCGATTACCGATTTCCTGGACTAATGCATAGTCCCACACACATTCCACTACAACAGATATTCATATCTACAATTTAGAATATTAATGGAACAACAACTCAAATCATGTATTACGTAAGCATTTGAAGAATATCAACTTAACATGGATTTAAGCATAAATAAGACTTGAAATTAAACAACAAGGAATGTGACTTGCATGAAGGAAATCATACACACTAGTGGGAGAGTTGAGAATCACTTCTCAACGCCCGCAAATAGTGTAATAAGTTACACTGTAGATCATTCAGGCATTTCTACAAACACTTAGAATACATAGTTCAACATACATGACGTATGTTGAAATACACACATTTGGACAAAGCCTTTTACCAACAAGTTGTCGCACATACAATAAGTACACGATAGTTAATCATAGCAATCACATGTTCATATTTTATACGCATACGGTACTTTATACATACACATAGAATACACAAATCTCAATGTAACACATGCATATCGGAACGCAACATAAACATAACATTTGGCATGTGAAATCTCATTCATAACAAGAATAAACCATTCACTAACATTGAAAGCCTTGAAAACCATAACCTATATGATTAAAGTCCGCACCTTAATCCAGAAAAGAACACCGAACTGATTTCAGATGATATGTCTTCGTTAACGGCGACAGGATAACCTAAGGCAAGAATATAAATGAGATACAACATCACAAAGACTATTCTAAGCTCTAACATAGATTAGGGTTAGGTTAAATTACCCAAAGATAAACTCAGAATCGCCAGAATAACGATTCTAAAGTGAAGGTTTAAGGATGAAGAAGAATAAGAAAGAATCTAAGATGATTCACCAACTTCTCTCTCACTTTCTCTCTCTTTTCCTCTCTCTTTCAAAGCTAGGGTTAGGAAAATCGTATGGAAAAGAGAGCTAGGGTTTTAAGGTCTATAAATAGGCCTAACATTGATGAAAATAACCCCAGGGCCAAGGTATACTTAGGGTATAACCAAAACAAGCCTCTCTCGATCCAACGAAGCACTTCCGGTGGGCCTATTACCACGAAAGGTCAGACTTAAGCTCACCGACCATGGATCTAGGTCAAGCCGAGTTTTCGTACCAACCGGATCTTCGGATCGACCGTGGCGAACCACACTCAATTCAACGGTCCCATTGAATCTCGATCGGTCCACAAGCACAAGGACATGCCGGGCCACCTTCCCCGATCAAAGGGTGAAATTGGGTCGAATCCAACGGTCGATTGCTTAAAATCATCGCGCGAGCGACTCCGATTTCATAAAATCATATTAAATTTCCAACCTTTCTCACACTCTTCACTCCGGACTCAATCAAATCAACCCAGAACATCATCTGGACTTAATTTTTGAGGTGATGGCCAAGTCCAACATGGTGACCACAACAGCCTAAGATCATCACTATCGGACTTTTGACGCGCGGTCCAGGTCCGATCCAGAACTTCCAAAAATTCCCAAGAGCAACTGGATTTAGCGATGAATCCCAGATTTCAGAGTAACCTAGTGCTAACCATTCTACAGGTTTTAAGTCATGCAGATCAAATTTAAAGTGATTGATGCAAATTTCGCAAGAAATCGAGTTTAATGCTAATTACCCCAAAAAACTACTAAGGAAAGAATAGAGGTAGTACTCGGGTCTTGGCACAAAATTTTTCGGGTCATTACAAAACACCACTACTAGGGTTCTTGTAAGGCTTAGAGAGTACTTTGCTAGATAAACTCTTGAGTTTGTGTGGGATTTTGAACCAATTCCTCTTGAGGTTTCTCTTGATTTAAAAATTGGTTAGGGATTCCTTGAGGAGTAGCAGTTTGTCCATTCTTCCAGCTGAAGTTTGGATGATTTCTCTAACTTGAATTGTATGTGTTTAAAGTGAGTCCTTTGAAAGGCCTTTAGTAGTTGTTCACGACATTCGATTGCTCATTCAGGATTTTTTGAAAAGCAGGTATTGTTTGACAATTTTCAGTTGTATGGACATTACAAGCACAAATACTGCAAAAAACTTCATTAGCCTTATCCTTCTTAAGTTTCATGGCCTCAAGTTTCCTTGTGAGACTAGCCACTTTAGCGTTTATATCGTCTTCCTCTTTCAAAAGATAAATTCCTTCCTTCTCCTTTGATTGAGTAGGCTTGGAAGTGGTGCTAGTATATTTGAGTTGACTCAACCTGAAACTTATATCCTAGCGACCGTAGCGTCACTACGGTACCAACACTGCATCTTGTGCGCCGATGCGATACCCAGGCTAGGAGTTGTGGGCCCGCATTTATTTCAAGGAAAATGCCATGTGTTGCAAATCCTAAGAGAATCTCTACAACCCATTACATCAATCAATCAATCACAAGTTAAGTACAATACCCATCCCTTTCTCACCCAAAAGTCAACCCTCATGTCATCTCTCCTTACACCACCATACCTCTCATCCCATCCCTCTCTCCTTACATCTCCCATCTTTCACTCATTCTCTACCATTTTCCTAGCAACTAAGAGAGACAAAGACTAAGGAGAGAAGAGCTAAGTGTGGCCCACTTCCTACCCTAAGATCCTCACCATCTAACCCTTCAATTCTCATCATCCTCCATCAAAGAGGAAGCTTAGGAGCTCAAGAGATCAAGGAGCCTAGAAGATTTACAAGCAGTGGGTGTTTGCAGTACTAGATCGTGATTTTGTTAAAGGGCCCACATGATTTGGGACCCATCTTGTTGTATGTGTTGTATATGGCCCATCTAGGGAAGCTCATAGTGGCAGAGCTCCCCTGCCTCACGTGTCTCTCTCTCTCTCTCTATCTCTCTTTCCCATCTTGTGGCCCACCTGATGATACATGTATTTTATCCATGCCGTCCACTGAGTGGGCCCACCTGGCAGTCTGTTTGGATGGACCTGATTAAAGGAAAACATAAATATGAGCTTGAATCTCAAGTTGGTGGGGCCACACACGTGGACCCCCATCCTGATGTACATTACTGCCACACGGCCAAAGTTGATACAGTAGCTGGTGGGCCACACACGTGTGGACCCACCCCCATGCATGTGTTTTATCTGGACTGTCCATACGGCCAACAGCTGATAGCTGCATCGATGTCAGCGAGTTTAGGTCTGATCATGTGGTATGTGTTATACCGTCCATTGCAGCGGGTGGGGCCCACCCCACACGTGCTACACATGTGGGCAAGTGGGACCCACCTTGATATATATATATATATATATATATATATATTTGTATCCACTAACCGTCCATCTGGACGATGCATGTGGGACCACTGTGATGTATTTATTTTATATTCAAGCCGTCCATCTGTCTTGGACGTGGGGCCCACCTTGATTAATGTATTTTATATCTACACCGTCCCTTTGAGATCCTTTAGGGGATGGGCTTAAGACTGGGACAGGTCCAGCAGTAAGGAGCTGCTGACCGTAAGCCCACTATGATGTGGTGTTATATCCATTCCAGCCATCCACTTCGTGGCCCACCTAGACGGGTCCACCCTCTTGGTGGACCGTCTACAAGTGGGGCCACCTCATGCATGTGCTTCATCCCAACTGTCCAGTCGCTGGACGCCTAGCAGACCCACACGCTGGTGGGTTGGACGTCCAGTTATGGACCCCACCTTATTGTGTGTATTATCCCCGCTGGCTATTCATTATGGGCCCATTGGTGGTGTGTGAGGCCCACCATGCATGTGTATTTTATCTAGACCGTCCATCCCATTTTCCTTATTTTAGGCCCTGGGCCTAAGGATGGGACATATCCAAATCTCAGTTGATCGACACCGCAGGAAGCAGTAGGGCTAACGTCCATCATTGCATTTTTGGGCCCACTGTGATGTCTGTTTGAAGCCCAGCTACGGGCTGTGAGGCCCACCATATGTGAATGCGTTTATCCAGGCCATCCATTTGCTAAACGTCTAGCAAATGGCCCACCTTTCTGCATGTATTCTTCATCCACGTCGGCCCATTTCATGGTGTGGGCCCCCCATATGTGCAATAGATCCATCTCAGGTGGACGCACTACAGGGAGCAGTGGGGGCTGGGATGTCCGCTACACTGCTGCCTTGTGCGGCTCACCATGAGTATGTGTTATATACACTCTGTTTATCCATTCCTTTTAGGGCCATGGGCCCCATTGCCTTGAGAGGCCCACCTTGATGTATGTATACGCCCATTGAGGGGCTGGCATGTGAGGCTCACCGTGATGAACGTGTCATATACACACCATTCATCCATTTTTCTAGGGCCGTGAGTGAAAAGGCCAAGCTATATGTCCTAGGCGGGGGGGGGGGGGGGGTGAATAGGACTGCCAAATTTAAAATAATTACAGTGAAATTTAATAATAAGATAGCCAAATAAAGGAAATCAATTCACAATGCTGAAATGAAAGGCAACCTCAATAAACAAGTATTGAGAGGTTGATACAAATGTTGTTCTAAGGACAACCTTACACCATAAAAACTAAGGGTTTATGGCAGGACAACCTTATTTCTATAACGTTCTTTGTATCAAAAACTCAAACTGAAAAGGAATGAATAAATAGCAAGGAATTGAAATAAATTGCAAGAATCTAAATCTAAATTATTACAACATTCCCTACTATGCGTGAAATGTAAATATTACAACATTCACATCCACACATACATTCCACAAATTTAAATGATAAAAGATAGGAAAAATAAATCACACATCCACAAAACACAGAGTTATAGTGCTTTGCCTGTGTGTTCACCAACTGTTATAAAACAACCACACAGCTTGCGACTCCACTCCTAATATCCTCACACAGGGGATATTAGCATTCACTATCAAAATAGGTTTCATAGGTTCACCTAAAACCTTCACAATTGTGTCTTTCAATGGGTTTACACAATTCAAAAACCCCTCTTTCTAAGTTTTCTGGCTCTCCTCAAATAACCAACACAATGAGATTTTTTTGGCTCAATCTCAAACGAAACCAATACAATAAAAGATTTACACAATGTAAAATACCTGGATTTCTCCTTTTGTTGCAACCCGAAAGAACCAATAAGAGTAGAAGTTCGAATATAGAAGTTCAATGTCCAATACTCACTTTGATATGGTTCTAAGTTCTAATTGATTTTAAATTAAACTAGATGGGCTAGCTATATTTGATTTTGATTCTAAGAAGAAAGAATACAACAATTCCTCTTTTCAATTCAGATTGGAATGTAGAAACAAAATCAAATTAATAAAGCTAACAAAAGAGAATATTAAATAAGCACAATGTAGCTTAAAAATGAACACAAACTTATCTCAAAGTGATGCCTTGATTTTACTTGAATTGGATTATCAAACTCTGAAATTTGTCGTCTATTTATAGTTGCAGAAATTGTGTCTACGACTGGTCCTGAGTACTCCACGACTGGTCGTAGATAAAATAGATTTTTGAAATTTTAAGCGCGATTAGATCAGACCATTTCACGACTGGTCGAAGGTAGTCCACGACTGGTCGTGTGCCTCCCACGACTGATCGTGAACACCTTAAGACCGGTCGTGAGACACTAAAAATGGTTGCTGTAGTTTGAGTTGTATCTCCACGACTGGTCTAAGTTGGAGTTGACACTGTTCCTATGACTGGTCGAAAAGTCTCCAGGACTGGTCGTAGCTCGACCAAAAAATTCTGAAAAATTGCAACAACTTAGGACTGGTCTTGAAATTTCTTGGACTGGTCGAGTCAGTGCTAGGACTAGTCGAACAGGGTTCAGGACTAGTCTTAAAACAAATCAATTACATGTAAATAGATTCAAATTGAATTATGTGTACAGAATGACCTACCCTAAGGTCAATCTAAGGTCAATTAGAAGTGAGGTATGAACATTAAGACTTCAGTTCTTCAGATGATAGTTGACCTTTGAAGATTGTAAAGCTTGAGATCTCTGTACTTGATGTAGCATTGAACTTGAGATCTTCTAGAGCTTGAATTACAATTCATCTTGAATTGTATACATTGAGTCTTTAAACAAGATCGCTTCTTTTGATGTTGCTTATACTAGCATGGATTGAAGTAGTTCTTCGTTCTTGACTTGAAGCAAAGTGATGCAGTGTCTTGAACATATAACACAACATGCTACACAAGACACATTGTATTTTTGGCACCACAAAATTTGACAACCAAAGGAGGATACAAACCATAGCACTTACAATCTCCCCCTTTGTCAAATTTATGACAAAACATACTTCACTAAAAATAAGAGAAGCACAACATGCTCAATAATGAATTATGCACCAGTTATATAAGAAAACCAGTTACAGCCTGGTTAAAGAATCATGCACCAGTTGTCATTAATTAGCACAAACAATTCAGCACCCCTTATTTACTCCCCCTGAGTAGCACATATATAAATATATATATATATATATATATATAATATATATATAAAATATATATATATATATATATATATATATATATATATATATATATATATATATATATATATATATCCACAAAACTAATGCTACTACCCCATATCTACCCCATATCCATTCCAAACAGTCCAAACTAAATCTTCTCCCCCTTTTTGTCACAATATGACAAAGGAAGTACATAAATGGAATAGAATAAGTACCAGAAGAGTAATAAAGAGATGAACTACTCAAGATATAATCAAGTTAAAAGTCCACAAACCATTAACCAGTTTAAACCAACATTAGCAAACCAAATAAAGTTCACATACCAACACAAGGTAAAATAGTATTAAAGTTAATACAGACTAAAGGATAAAACATTCAATCAGATCCAGATAAAGGAGCAAGAATAGTAGGATCAAGTCGATGAAGGCCCTTGTTTAAGCGCCTAAGATACTTACACATATATTTAAACCATAGATCATGGGCAACATTTATATTTTCAACCTTCTCCTCAAGTGCACGAAGACGAGCATCAAAATTAGATGACTCATAGTCAGGATCATTAGTAGAATTAGATTCAAGTTCATCAAAGATATCATCCATATTAATATCATCAGGAAGATCGCCAGTTTAATCTTCATTCCGTACTTCAGCTCCTCCATCACCAACATCCACTTGGCCAGGAGCCAATTCCAACTTCATATTGTTAATATTCGCAATGTTAAAAATAAGATGATGGATAGGAGCCTCTCCAACAAGCATAACAACTTACATGTTAATGGCTAACATACTCATAAGATAAGCAAACAAAATATCACTATGACCTGGATGGAGATGAAACTGAATGATGAAATGACATATCAAAGAAGGCAGATAGACTTTAGTACCAGAGATAATAGAATGGAAAATCCGAACCATAAACGCAGTCAGTTCAGTTTTGTTACTTGAACGAGGATACAGGTTTGAAATAAAAATTCTATGAAGAACCCTGTATTTGGGTAACAAATACTTTGAGGGGAGCGCATTCCCTCTATGTGTCCATTGCACATCCATATTGTAGAGATCTCTAGTGAACATGCATTTTTCCGATTCTGAAGGGTTTTCAGTTAAAGTATGAATAAGAATACCCTCATCATTGACAAGTATGTCCATAAGGCTAGATATCAGATGGCGGTCTACATCAAATGGACCTTCTCTGACATCAATTTGAAATGTTAAATTTTTAGATAAAAATTCAGAGATGCATGCAAACATGGCCTGAGCAATAGATTGGTATGCAGCCCACCCCAATGTAAGATATTAGCCCATCCTATAGATTGGAGCAGAGGAAGGATACCAAAAGGAGCAATGTGGTTAAGATTAACAGGACGTTCAACAATGACATTGCGCATAAGTAAATCCCGCACATGTGAGGGATCATCTTCGGGTAACCGAAGATGGCGCCGAGTGATAGGAGTTGATCTAGAAGATGATGGACCACGGAAAGTTTTCTTTTTTCCTCTAGCATCCATTTGCATGAAAAAACTCAAAGAATCAAGAAGATGCAAATAGGATAAAGTGGGGTTTACAAAGATTAGATTTGGGTGTAGAAACTCCTAAATCTTGAAGAAAACTTGAAATCAACCACACCAAGGAAGAAAATGAAGTGATTAGAGCATAAATCTACAAGGAAAACTGAAATGATGCACTTACCTTGAAGAGTAAAGCAATTGGGTATGACTAGTCGTGCCACACCCATTGGAGAAGAAGGAAGAAATGAAGAAGAAAATGATTTTCCCTAATTTAAAATGACCAGTGTGCTCCACGACTGGTCTTGGCCCTTCCACGACTAGTCATACCACGATCAGTCGAGCACGTCCTCGACTGGTCGTGTACCAATATAAATATGCATTTTTCATAAAAATTTAAAATTTAAACTAATGAAATATCAAATATATTTACATTATGATACACATATGCATGAATATTTAATTTAGATTGCACATACCAAGATCACATTTTAATTTATTAAACTTGCTTTTATCGAGCGGTTTAGTGAAAATGTCAGCAAGTTGAGTCTCATTTGGAATGTATTCTAAAGAAATCAGCTTTTCCTCCACTAATTCACGAATGTAATGATACCTAATGTCGATGTGCTTGGTACGTGAATACTGGATTGGATTTTTAGAAATATTTATTGCACTAGAATTATCACAATATAATATCATTGATTCCTGTGCTATTCCATAATTGCTTAACATACGTTTCATCCAAACAAGCTGAGTTCAAGCATTTCCTGCTGCAATGTATTAAGCCTCAGTAGTTGAGAGCGATATAGAACTTTGCTTGTTGCTAAACCAAGAAACCAAACAATTTCCAATATAAAAACAACCACCACTGGTTGATTTTCTATCATCAACTCAATCAACATTAGTGTAACCCACTAATTGAACACTAGTATCATACGAATACCAAAGACCCAAATTAACAGCTTGCGACATATCGAATAATTCGCTTAATAGCAAGGCTCTTTAGGATCGATTGATATCTAAAGACAAATACCAACACTAAAAGCAATATTAGGTCTACTTGCTTAGATAAAGTAAACTACCAATCATTCGATATAATTTAGGATCCACACATTTACCTGAGTCCTTTGAGAGTCTTAAAGTTGTACTCATAGGAGTATCAAAATTCTTACCATTCTCAAATCAACTTTTTGATTAAGTTCGAGTATATTTGGTTTGAGAAATAAAAATGCCATCGGATTGTTGTTTCACCAACCCTAGGAAATTATTTAATTCCCCAACCATGCTCATTTCAACTTAGATTTCATTAAATCGGCAAACTCAACAGTTAGTACAGGTAGATCCATAAATAATATCATCAACATAGATCTGAACCATTAAGATATCATCGTTATGTTTTTTAACAAAAAGAGTCTTATCTACACTTCCCATTTGAAATTTATGACTTAGTAAAAACTTAGTCAATTTTTCGTACCATGCCTTGGGAGCTTGTTTTAAACCGTAAAGAGCCTTTTTAAGGTGATACACATGATCAGTGTTCTTAGGGTCTTCAAAACCCATTGGTTGTTCAACATACACTTCTTCATGTAGATCACCATTTAAGAAGGCACTCTTCACATCCTTTTGATAAATTTTGAATTTTCTATAGCAAGCAATGGATATGAATAGTCTGATTGATTTAAGATGCTACTAGGGTAAAGGTTTCATCATAATCAATACCCTCAATTTGAGTGTACCCTTGTACAACCAGTCTAGCCTTGTTTCTATATTACCAAGTTCATCAGACTTATTTTTAAAAATCCATTTAGTTCCTATAATATGTTTATCCTTGGGTCTAGGAACAAGATACCAAACATCATTTCTCACAAATTGGTTAAGTTCTTCTTGCATAGCTACTATCCAGTTTTACCTGGTTCTATCTGAGATATAAAGCACATGTAATTACATATATCTTCTAGTTGTCTACGAGTGCGCACACCAGTGAGAGGGTTTCCAAGAATTTGAGTAGTTGGATGATCTTTTATAGTCCTCTATTCAGTATTAGTTTGATTTGATGAAGTATCTGATTTGTCAATTAAAAGAACTTCATCATTATCTAAACTTGGGGCAGGTGTATTCAAGTGATCGTCTATGATCACATTAATAGTTTTTTGAATCATTCTTGTTCTTTTATGCGATATGCACGACTTTTTAAAGAATATCCTAAAAGATCCCTTCATTACTTTTAGTGTTAAACTTTTCTAGATTTTCACGGCCAGTAAAATATAGCACTTCTACCAAAAACTCGAAAGTATTTGATAAGAGCTTCTTATCGAACCACATTTCATAAGCAATTTTTTATATAACTTACTTGTATAAACCCGGTTAATTATATAACAAGCGGTATTTAAGCCCAAAGATTTTTAGGAGCTTCATACTATTAAACATTACATTTCTCATTTCTTAAGCACTCTATTTTTCTCTCCACAATTCCATTTTGTTGGGTGTTTTGGGGAAGAGAATTCATGTGATATTCCCGGATCATTGAATTTCTCAAAACTGCTATTCTCGAACTCGGATCCATGATCACTACGATCTTACAAACTTGAGAACCCTTTTGTTTGGATTTGTTTGAGAACTCTTTTACTTCATCAAGGGTTTCGATTTATCTCTTAAAAAAGCTACCCAAGTGAATCTGTTTCTTCATCCAGTATATATATTTTTCCACCTCGACTCTCCTCCCGGTTGGTCCTATAAGATCCATATGGAGAAGCTCGAGTGGTCTTGATGTGGCATTGGAGTTTACCTTTTTGTGAGAGCTCCTTGTTTGTTTACCATACTGGCATTCACCACATATTTTTGTCTACTTTTGTAATTTAGGTAGACCTCTTATTAGTTTTCTCTTGTTCAATGTATATAAATTACGGTAGTGTACATGTCCAAGGCATTTATGCTATAATTATGTTTCATCGGTATGGACAATACCATCGCTTACAATATAGTAGTTTTCAGAAGTCCTGCAACCAGTTAATATTACAGAACCCTTTTTGTTTAAGATTTCACAACCTTTATTAGAAAATTTCATGCTATAATTGTTATCACATATTTGAGATATGCTTAACAGGTTGTGTTTTAGCCCATCAACATATAAAACATTCTTAAATAAGGGGAGGTTATAGAGTTGAACTGTACCTTGGCCAATAATCTTGCAGTTGCTACCATCACTAAATGTGACTGACCCATCAGTCATATCTTTAAGATCGGTGAATAAAGCCTTATCGCCTGTCATATGCCTGGAGCACCCACTATTAAGGTACCACTTTGAATCGCTTGTAGCTTTGAAAGGAGTGTGGGCAACCAAGTAAGTAACCTTAGGAACCCATTTCATAATTGTTTTGGGTTTAGGAGTATAGTTGGTCTTCTTGTATTTGTAATTGATGTACGAGTGAGCCACTGAGTTAGATTTTAAGAGCTCCCTAAGCAAATCAACTATTTTTTCAGCTAAAGGGTTTTGGTTTTGAGTTTTATAGTTGACATAATTTCTTTTAGGTTTTTGAAAGTTTTAGCATTTTTAGAAAGACTTTGATTAATACTTTTCCTTTTTGAGTTAGAGGTTTCTCCTTTCACAAATTTAGGAGGAGTATTCTTCTGTTTAGAAGGTATATTCTTATCATAGCCCAACCCGGATCTTTCGTCACATTTTTTAGATCTGGATAAAAGTTTTTCAAGCTTTGGATCTCCTTGGGCATACCTCCATGTATCCTTTAAACTCAAAAGAGAAGAGTTTTCAAGCTTAAGTTTATCATTTTCAGATTTAAGTTTTTCAACCAGGGAGGTTTTAAATTCTAAATTACATTTAGACTTTTCAAAACAATCTGAAATATGGGATTTTTCTAAAACAAGAGACTCAAAATTTTCTTTAAGCTTTGAAAATTTTTCTTTTTGAAGTTTAAGTTTAACAACAATTTTACAACTTTCCTTGTATAAGGCATTGTAAGCATCTTGAAGATCATCTTCATTTTCATAATCACTATTCGGATTTTCTTCACTTGTTGAATCATCGTTATCTGAAAAAGTGAATTTGGCTATAGTCATAAGGGCTTTAACTTCATTGCCTGACTCGATTTCAGAATCTTCTGATTCAAAAGAGGCTTCAGAATCAGAGGATTCATACTAAGTAGCCAACATACTCTTCTTTTTTGGGTTTGTCCTTTTTAGGACACTTGTTTCCTAAATGCCCATATTCTTGGCAGTTGTAACATTGACTATCTTTTAAAGATTTCCAAGTTCTGGTTTTAAATCTTTTCTTATCATTTAATTTTTGAAAGTCAACCCTCTTTTTACTTTTGAAAATCTTGTAAAACTTTTTCGCTAAAAGAGCCGTATCGTCTTTAGAATTTTCTAAATCAGAATTTTCTTGAGAAATACATTTAGAAGATTTAAAGGCAATAGATTTACTTTTAGGAGCTTTAAAATTTAACTCAAAGGTTTGTAAAGATCCAACTAGTTTTTCTATCCTCATATTGTCCGTATCACGAAGTTCCTGGATCACGGTTACCTTAGAATTGAACCGTTCAGGAAGTGAGCGTAGTATCTTTGCACACACTTTACTTTCTGGGATTTTATTGCCAAGACCCCACATAGAGTTTACAATATCATTTAATCTTGTATAAAAGTCTATGCTAAATTAAAACTTTAACAGCAGAATTTAAATGAATAAAGGAAAGATAACACTTTAAACAAATTACAAAACAGAAATGTAAAGCAACCTCAAATAGATTTGCAGTATCATAGGATATAATTCTTTTGAATTCATCCGGTGATAGTGCGCAAGTGATTGCATTTTGTGCTTTTGCATTGACACTACTCTCATTTTTCTGAAGAGTGGTCCATGAGAAATACGGTGAAATTTTTATTGATTTTGAACCATTGACACCAGTTACTTCCATGGTAGGAGGGGTCCATTCAGTCACTGTGGCTTACCACACACTCTCATCCATTGATTTGAGGAAAATCCTCATCCTGGCTTTCCAATAGGCATAGTTGGAGCCGTTAAATGGTGGAGGCCTAGTGAATGAAAGGCTATCAAAATTTGACATCTTATATATAACTTAGATTGTTAGCTCAGGAAATGAATCCAAGAGTAAAGAATTAAAAATGAGCTATTAGGCTCTGATACCACTTGAAAAATGAGCAACTTGGCTCTGATACCATAGGGGGGGATTTAAATAATTACGACGGAATTTAATAATAAGATAGCCAAATAAAGGAAATCAATTCACAATGCTGAAATAAAAGGCAATCTCAATAAACAAGTATTGAGAGGTTGATACAAATGTTGTTCTAAGGACAACCTTACACCATAAAAACCAAGGGTTTATGACAAGACAACCTTATTTCTAGAACGTTCTTTGTATCAAAAACTCAAATTGAAAAGGAATGAATAAATAGCAAGGAATTGAAATAAATTGCAAGAATTTAAATCTAAATTATTACAACATTCCCCACTATGTGTGAAATGTAAATATACAACATTCACATCCACACATACATTCCACAAATTTAAATGATAAAAGATAGGAAAAATAAATCACACATCCACAAAACACAAAGAGTTATAGTGGTTCGCCTATGTGTTCACCAACTGTTATAAAACAGCCACACAACTTACTACTCCACTCCTAATATCCTCACACAGGGGATATTAGCGTTCACTATTAAAATAGGTTTCATAGGTTCACCTAAAACCTTCACAATTGTGTCTTTCAATGGGCTTACACAATTCAAAAACCCTTCTTTTTGAGTTTTCTGGCTCTCCTCAGATAACCAACACAATGAGATTTTTCTGGCTCAATCTCAAAAGAAACCAATACAATAAAAGATTTACACAAATGTAAAATACCTGGATTTCTCCTTTTGTTGCAGCCCGGAAGAACCAATCGGAGTAGAAGTTCGAATATAGAAGTTCAATGTCCAATACTCACTTTGTTATGGTTCTAAGTTCTAATTGATTTTAAATTAAACCAGATGGGCTAGCTATATTTGATTTTGATTCCAAGAAGAAGGAATACAACAATTCCTCTTTTTAATTCAGATTGGAATGTAGAAACAAAATCAAATTAATAAAGCTAACAAAAGAGAATATTAAATAAGCACGATGTAACTTAAAAATGAATACAAACTTATCTCAGAGTGATGCCTTGATTTTACTTGAATTGGATTATCAAACTCTGAAATTCATCGTCTATTTATAGTTGCAGAAATTGTAAATTGGATTATCAAACTCTGAAATTCATCGTCTATTTATAGTTGCAGAAATTGTGTCTATGACTGGTCTTGAGTACTCCACGACTGGTCGTAGATGAAACAGATTTTGAATTTTAAGTGCGATCGAATCAGACCGTTCCACGACTGGTCGAAGGTAGTCCACGACCGGTCGTGTGCCTCCCACGACTGGTCGTGAACACCATAAGACCGGTCGTGAGACACCAAAAATGGTTGTTGTAGTTTGAGTTGTATCTCCATGACTGGTCTAGGTTGGAGTCAGCACTGTTCCTACGATCGGTCGAACAGATCCAGGACTAGTTGTAGCTCAACCAAAAAATTCTAAAAAATTGCAACAACTTAGGATTGGTCCTGAAATTTCTTAGACTGGTCGAGCCAGTGCTAGGACTAGTCTTAGAACATATCAATTACATGTAAATAGATTCAATTTGAATTATGTATCCAGAATGACCTACCCTAAGGTCAATTTAAGGTCAATCAGAAGTGAGGTATGAGCATTGAGACTTCAGTTCTTCAGATGATAGTTGACCTTTGAAGATTGTAAAGCTTGAGATCTTTGTACTTGATGTAGCATTGAACTTGAGATCTTCTACAACTTGAATTACACTTCATCTTGAATTGTATACATTGAGTCTTTGAACAAGATCGCTTCTTTTGATGTAGCTTATACTAGCATGGATTGAAGTAATTCTTCGTTCTTGACTTGAAGCAAAGTGATGCAGTGTCTTGAATATATAACACAACATGCTATACAAGACGTAGATTGTGTTTTTGGCACCACAAAATTTGACAACCAAAGGAGTAGGAAATCATAGCACTTACACCTTTTTAATTTGGGTAGGCCACGAATATGATCTCTCTTGCTCGAGCTATAAAAATCTCTAAAGTTCATATGTCCAATACGTTTATGCCATAGTTCTATTTCCCCTGTTGTGTGCATGTACTAACAAGATCCTTGAACCACTCCTAATATTCGAAGAATATTTCATCTTCCTATTAGGCGAAGTTCATGATTGACTTTCTGAGGGTGTTCGTTTTATGATATTGGAAAATTTTCTTAATAAACTCCTTTGTCATGTCGTTCCATCTGCCATTCGATCGTGGACATAGTGAGTGTGACCACATCTTAGCCTTTTCTTTTAAGGAGAAGGGAAAGAGTTTCAGCCTGATCGTGTCCTCAGACACGTTGGGAAAGTATAAAGTGACTTTGATCTCATCAAACTCTTTCATGTGTAGATATGGACTTGGAGATTCAAGTCCATGGAACTTTGAAAGGAGTTAGATCACCGCTGGCTTGATATCCATAATCCTTGTATTTTCTGAAAAAATCATACATGAAGGTGTGTTCACCCCCGCCGGTTGTAAGAAATCTCATTGAGTATGAGGCCGGGGTGCATTCTGCACCTCATTTTCATCCTGGATTTCCTCAATCGAATGTTGAGGTTAATTTACAGGTTGATTTGTAGTAATCACTTCTATCAACTCTGAGGATCTCTGGTGGTGTCTAATCCTGTGATGGATAGGCAACCCTTCGACCAATCCTCCTTCACTTAAGAGACGTCGAGTGTTGTCACGAACCCACTCAGGCATAAAACACTCGAAGCCTTCAAGTAACTAAACCTAAACCTAAGAAAGAAAACTAGAGAAACCAAAAAAAAATAAGAGATCTAAAATAAGAGAGAGAATTAGAAAGATGTTACCAGATTGGAGATTTATATGTTAAAATCCTACAAAACAAAAAACAAAGCAAAAAAATTCCTAACCTGAAAATAAAACAAAAAATTAATCCTAATCTTTACCTAATTCTAAAGCTAATTAAATTTAGAAAAACACAGCCATAGTCCCTAGCAACGGCACCAAAAAACTTATTCACAAACCCAAGTGTAGGGTTGTGATGTAGTAATAATCTCGGTAAGATCGAGGTTGAATCCACATGGACTAAACTCGTACGTTTCTGAAAGTAACCAGACTAGAACTAGAAGAAGATCTAAATTAGAAATCTAAAATAAAGGAGTAATTGTGAATATTGTTTAACTATCAATTAAAGGTGGGAACTAGGGTGCTAAGGATCCACTTATAGCAATTCAGATGCTAACTTGCTTGATTTAGGAATCCTAACTAGAATTAAAGTCCTATCCTATCCAGTTGGAGAGAGAGATAGTCAAATCTTTGAACTTCTCATTGATCTAGCCTCAAAGGAGGAGAATTGTGAAGATTTGGAAGGGATTCCATCACCCAACCATTCCCAAGAGACAATAACAAACAACAGGATTTACCAATCCCACAATCTCAAATAAGAAAAGAAGATACTCAAAGCTATCGCAAATCTACTATAATTTTATTCACAATAAACTATTAAAAACTGAAAGTATTCCTTAAAATCAACTAGAAATCAAAGAGGTTCAACAAGAATTAGAATTAAAACAAGAAAAATATTCCAAAAATGCTACAAGCTTCACCTCTTAGCCCTAGCTAAGAGGTCTAGCCAACCATAGACATGATCGGATCAAGAATCCTCAAATAAATCATTAAAAACTAGGAAAGAAATGAAAAAAACTCTGAGGAGGTGGCTCCACCCTTTTGCTCTGCTTCTTGAAACCCTAGATATCCCCAAAAGGCCTTAGGAAACACCTATTTATAGCCTTCTTCATACAAAATTACAAAACCAGGATTGCTTGATTTGTTGAAAGGCCAGCTTGCAATCCTCAGTCCATTCCACCTTATGTTTCCTGTTCAACTGTTGGAAGAAGGGAAGGCACTTATCAGTGACTCGGGAAACGAAGCGATTAAGGGCAGCAACCCTTCCAGTGAGGCATTGAATTTCTTTAATCATCCTGGGCAAGCTCATATCCAACATGACTCGAATTTTATTGGGGTTTGCCTCAATTCCCCTTTGGCTAACCAGAAAGCCAAGGAATTTTTTCGAGCTGATGCCGAAGGCGCACTTGCTTGGGTTTAGTTTCATCTGATACTTTCGTAGGATTGCGAACATTTCCTCAAGGTCAGCGGTGTGACCTGTAGCTCTGATGCTCTTGACGAGCATGTCGTCAACGTAAACCTCCATGGAGTGTCCGATTTGCTAAGAAAACATTTTGTTGACCAGTCGCTGGTATGTGGTTCCAGCATTCTTTAGCCTAAATGGCATGACTTTATAGTAGTAGTGCCCCTTGTCAGTAATAAAGGTCATCTTCTATTTGTAATATGGGTGTATAGCGATATGATTGTAGCTTAAGTATGCATCCATAAAACTTAGGAGCTCGTGTAAGACTCGTATCCTAGACCGTACCATTCCATAGACTTCCGCGATCCTCCCCGTCAAATTCTGGCAACCCGTGACCTGTAACCAGCGTTTGCGCATGACCCTAAGTTACATCTCGTATACCAGAGTCAGCTCGACTCGAAACTTGTACCCTAGTGACCGTGTCGTCACCTCGGTTCCAATGCCGTGTCTCACGCGCCGATGTGATACCCATGCCAGGAGTTGTGGGCCAGCATTGGTTTCGATAAAAATGCCACACATTATGAATTTCGAGAGAATCTTTACCATCTATCACATCAATCCATCAATCAATCAAGTACACACCCTATCACAAGTCAAGTACACAACCCTTCCCTCTCTTACACAAGCCTTACCCAAAGTCAACTCTCTCTCTCTCTCTCCACCCATCCCTCTCTCATCTAAAATTTAACCAAGCCCATACCCTCCATGTCATTCATCTTACAACATCCATCCCTCCCATCCCATCTCTCTTACAACACCCTCTCCTCTCTCATTTCTCTCTTCACTCCCAAGCAAACCAAGAGAGAGCAACCGTCCAAGCTTCCCAAGGAGAAGCTAGGTGTGGCCCACTTCCTACCCCCTAATCTCCCATCTTTACCCTTCAATGCTCATCTTCCACCATCAAAGAGAAAGCTTAGGAGCTTAGCATTCCAAGGAGCCAAGAAGGAGCGAAATCGGTAAGTGTTCATAGTATTAGATCTTGATTTTGATGTAAGGCCTACTTATGATGGGACTAATTTTGATGTAAGTGTTGTATTAAAGAGGGGCCCATAGTGGCAGGGTCCCTCCACTATGCCATCTCTCTCTCTCTCTCTTTATCTTTCTCTCTCTTTTCCCTATTGATGACCCACCATTATGATGCATGAATTTTATCTACGCTGTCCAAATCGGGGGTCCACCTCATTGCCCCTTTTTGGGCCGATCTAGACGAAGGTAAATACAAATATCGGCTTGATCTAACAGCTGGTGGGCAGCACTGATGTGGACCCCACCTTGTTGTATGCGTGTGGTCATCCACACCGTCTAGACTCGATGGCCAGATGGGCTAGGAGCTGCTGGACGGCTGCTGTCCTCTAGGACATATAGCTAGGCCTTTTCAGCCATCACGTGTGACTGACCTTAATGTATCTATTATATCCTCACTGTCCAATCCCGGATGGTGGGAAGCTAATTAACTGGAGTACCTCGCACCAGCTATGTATCTACTGCATCCACGTTAGCAGTTCTATGGGTCTGATCTAGACCGTCCATCTGTAAGGACGTCAGTAGTTCTGTGCGCCGAATCATGGACATGTGTTATATCCAAACCGTCCAACTATGTGGACCCCACCAGTTATACAACTGCTGTTATGGACGTCAGCAAGCTATAGGTCCGATCATGAGATATGTGTTATATCCCAGCCGTCCATCTCCTGGACAGTGGGCCAGCAGCCTACCTGAAGAGCAACTTAGGATATGATAAATTTAAAACAAAGACTGGAAATGTAGCACTAATAACTGAAAAATCTGTTGCTTTAGGTAGTAATATAAGAACTACACCAGTTTGTCATTTATGTGGTGATTCGGGACATTATAAGTTTGAATGCTTGACACCTACGAGGACTCAATATAACTTTGGTCAAAATCATATTGGTAAATTCAAACCAACTCGAGAAATACAAAATGTCAAGAGTCCACCTAGGAATATGGATAGAAGAAACACACATCCATCACCACCTGGAATGACTAACAGAATGAAGGAAGGAGTGAATCAAGTGGCTGAATTAAACAAGAAAACTAAATCTACCACAGTTAATAATCCTGTCACAAAATGGGTAGTGAGAGAAAAGAAAAATTGCCTTATTATTCATTCAAATCATATAACAAGCAATGATACTAAGTGGTACCTGGATAGCGGTTGTTCACGACATGTCACAGGTGACAAATCCCTCCTTTCGAATTATTTAGATCTTAATAATGGGATAGTCACTTATGGAGATGGAAGCACCGCTAAGGTAATTGGGCAGGGAATTATAAAGGGAATAAATTTGCTCAAAAATGAGAATGCCTTTTGCATTAAAGGATTAATGCATAATCTCTTAAGCATTTCTCAAATATGCGACAATGAGCATGTGGTTACATTCAACAAAGAAAAATGTGAGATCCTAGACCTTTCAGGTAAATCAGTGATGAAGGGTTCTTACATAAATAACCACTGCAATGTTATTAAAGGTAAAGGAAACGCTGATTCATATGCTCAGAAATATTGAGCATGGAAAAATAAGTCTAGGTCATGCATCTAGATCTGTATAACTGTTGAAAAAAATGCAATTTTGCTAAACTTCTAATGATATATCTGGGGTCTCTCACCTCAACTTTTGTATATAAATATCTTGGTGTTTATAATTTTGGTTTGTACAATGCTTGTACAAAATTTTGCTGTGTATATTGTTGATTTAACGATATTCTATACTATACATGAAAGTTTGTGGAACTACGGAAAAATGAAAATTATTCACCTTCGATATATCTATCAAAAAGTCATTTTACCTTCTCCTGGCTCATCTCCTTTCGTCGGTTCGCATGAAACTTCATCCAAGAGTCATCGATGTTCCTCAAAACCGGTATTACCCCTTTCCATTCCATCTTTTCAAGATTCCATCTTGCTTTTGGATTGGGTATTTTCAGATTTTTAAGAGGAAATTTTGTCCGATTATTCCCAAATCTCTCAAATCTCTGTCTGTAAGTGGCATCAAATGGGAAAGGACAAAGGAAAGGTGTCCGGTCCTGAAGAGTCTTCTAGAGCCTCTCGACAAAAAGTTCTTACTTCAAAGGAAAGAGAAAGGGCTCCTGAACGTGGGACCCCCACACACCAACGCACTAGATAAGGATCGCATGGTGGGTCCCAATTTGAGGCACCGGCACCTCCTCTGGCTAGAGTAAATCCGGTTCTAGCTAAATACTCTGGTAGGAAGATTATCTATGAGAGAAAGGTTAACAGGGACTGTCTTATACCGTATAATTTAGAATCTCTTTTTGCTGAAATTGACTGGTTGCCTGTTCTTGACTTTGGTGGGCCATGCCACTATGAACAGACGTACAATTTTTTCACTTCTTGTCATTCTCCTGTGTTTGATCCACCTTCCATCACTATGTCTATTGATGGTGACGACGTGGAGATCACACCTGAGTCTATTGCAGGGATCTTTGGTCTTACCTTGTCATCGGTCGGTCTTTCAGATATGGATCTTGAAAATATTGAAACTCGATCCATGGTCACTAAGTTTCTCTGCCATGGTCGTGACATTCCTTGGTACCAAGGAAATGCTTTAAAAACCAAATTCATGGAACCATGGTTTCACATTTTTCATGGTATCTTCGTGTCAAACATCTATCCCAGAAGTACCAACTGTTTTAATCTCACTGGGTTTATGACCATGATAGTCTACTCCATAACCACAGGGATCAAGGTCTGCCTTCCTACCCTTATTATACATCAGTTAATCTATGCCATTCACACATCCCGGGATGTTCACTTGCCTTATCCCTGGATTATACACACTATGTGCAATGCTATCGGCTTTCCATCTTACAAAGATCCAGAACTTCCCCTTCATGTCTTCAACAAAAACAACATTCGAAGGATGGATTTAAAATTCCACAAGTTTCCCGAGGATTCACCGGAGGAAGGAATTCATGCAGAAGGAGAAGGAGGTGAAGGCGATGCTCCTACTGAAGGGGCTGGAATGGCTGGGAATGAACCTCCTGTGCCCCATCAAGCTCTATCCACATACGAAAAGGTTTAAGCTCCATTAAGACTGGATTAGAGCAATACAGCGAGATGTCGCCTAGCTAAAGGAATCAGTGAATACACAGTTTACTGTCTTGGAATGCCTGGTAAATGGAGTGCAACAAACGGTGCAGCAATTGGTAAATCTACTCACCTGCCAACGTGACGATACTGCACCATCCTCCTTTACACCTCTGCCATGAAAAGATAGTCTATGTGCCATCACATACACCTTACTCTCATCATAACATTAGGGCATGGGTATCTTTTTATATGCCTTATGTGTAAGTGCTATAGTTTATATCCCTGTTTGTAGAGTCTAACAATTTTTTTTGTTGTGTTGTTGATGTGCCCATGGATAGGCTTAATACCAATGGTTGTTTTGGTCTTTTTTTGGTTGCCCATGGATGGGCTGAATTTTATTTTGGAATGGGATGAATGATTATACTACTTCCAATCTTGGGCAGTATATGTATATTTTTGATACTTTTTGATATGGTAATCTATAAATCATCGATCTTTACTGCCATGTTTTACATTTAGAGATCCCCTGTTTTATCTAGTTTATATCATCCATGGGATGTGATATTTGTGATGCTTTGTCTTTATATTATCTGCATATCTCACTGTTCTCTACTTGATCTACTATGCGTACATGGTTTCTGTAATGCAATATGGATTTTGCATCTATCTATGATATGCATATGATCCCCGAAATTTGGTTCTCCCATATTATCTACTTTAGTCAATATCAACTGTTATATTTACCTTTGCCAGTGACTGACAAAAAAGGGGGAGAACAAATCTACACCCACCAAAGGAAAATTGTGTGTATTTACTTGTGAATGGTGATGCAGGTGTTAGGGGGAGCAGCTGCAAGAAGAAAGGGGGAGTTTGCAGTTAGGGGGAGCAACTTCTGAATGTTTGTGTAAGTGAACTAGATAGCATTGTACAATTGTGTAGAGTTCATGTACACACAATTTAGGATGTCAGTATAGAAGTTGTTCTAGGGTGTTTTGGTATTTTATCACGTAATTGACATAGGGGGAGATTGAAAGTGCCCTGGTTTGTCAATTAGCATGAGTGTTGAGTTGGCTAGACAAAGAAGTTCCATAAGAAGATCAATCAACCATCTCCCTCAACCAGATTTGGACCCGAACTTGCTACAGGTAAATCTAAGCCTCACATCTCATGTCCCAAAACACCTGGTAATTAAAACCCTTAAAATTGATTAGAATATCATAGGGTTTTTGGGTTAGAAAACTTTTTCAAAATTTCAAAAAATCTCTAAGTTTTCTACCTCTATCGATTCATCGATAGACTGATCGATGTAATCAGATAGTGCTGTCGATGTCCTCGATGACCAATCGATACAATTAAAATGAGGACAAAAGATGTCCAGCAACTACATATAATTCTGGACGGATTTATCGATGTATCGATATACCTATTGATATCATCGAACATTGAATCTCGAGTCTATCGAAGTTGACTCGATGAAATCAACAGCACATCGAATGTGTCCCTATTTTTCTAAGAAAAATTGTAAAATCTTCGATATATCGAAGTTCCCCTCGATATCGTTGGAATTCAAATTTTAATGATATTAGAAAGACTTCGATGATATCGGTTTTGGACACTCTATTTTCCAGCAAAAATTTCAGGTTGTTCTATCTTGGATTGAGGGTCACTTGATAGAATCGATATTCAAATATCGATGATATCGAGGTCGGGTCGATGGCATCAAGATTGGACATAATCTGTCTGGCAAGCTTAACTAGAAAATCCTTTGGATTTATCGATGCATCGACACGACTATCGATATCATCGACATTTAAATTCCGATGATATCGAGTGTGCCTCGATCATTCTTTTTAACTTGAAATATTTCAAAGGCAAGTCTCTCTTATTTTTCAAATGTCGAGGAATCGAACATCGTTTCGATGCAATCGGAGTTCGAAATTCGATGATATCAACACATGTTTCGATGCCCTTGACCAGCTAGAAAAATGTTTCAAAAGCATTTGACAATTGAGTTTGTGTCATTGAGTGGTCAGTCGATGCAATCGAGAGTATACGCTCGATGATATAAACCCTACTCGATGATATTGACCTCTATCATAAATATGACCATTTTATATCCGTTGGAACCGTTTGCCTATTTATAGAGAGCTTGTCCTTAGTTGGTGGCAGAGAAAAAGAGAGAGTGCTTTTGTGTGCTTAACCCCAGATCATATACCCTTAGCCTTTTTCTCTCATGGGAGTTCATCCTCCAATCCACCCTCATCATTGACATTCAATAGAGTGGATTGGGGAATGAACTTCCGCATTCAAGGATCCTCTAGCTACCACCTTAAAGGTAAATCATTAAGCTGGGATGCCTTGAATGCATAGATGATTGGAATCGCTTTATCTCCCTTATAGGAAAATATTTAATAGAGTTGGATTCCATTATAACCTTGACCTAACCCGTCACCATGTATTGGTACATCTTCTGAGTTGCAGTTCAAGGAAGCAGAAGATTCTTTATTAACAAAGGAGGAGATCTTCAACAATGCGCTGAAAGGGACTCATCTGCTTATCTGTAAGTTATCAGAGTCCAGAGGACCCTTGTGATCATTCCTTTGTAGGATTGGGTCTAAGGTGTTTCTCACCCCTTGCAAGTCCTCTAGGAGGCCTCTGGCGGGAGTGTACGTGGTGGGTGCTTTGTGTTGACCCCTACTTTATGGAGAGCATAAATGTTAGGTCCTTTGTGTAGGTCCTTGACCAAGTTAGTATAAAAGTTGGGTGCATTGTGTTGACCCTTGCTCGTGGGAGCATAAACAAGTGAGGTTCCTTGAGTGGATCCTTAGCCAGTGTGCCTAAAATCGGGTGCTATGTGTTGACCCTTGCTCGCGGGAGCATAAACCGTCAGCCCAGGTGTAGGTTGCACTAGTTAGAGGTGAACCTGATTTAAAACCTCCGGTTTGAGGTGAACCTATTGTGAAACCTCCTTAGTGAAATCCGGTACACTCAAGGGTTGAGTGTATCTGCTGGGAGTGGAGTAGACACGTAGTCGAACCACTATAAAAATGACTATGCTTGTGATTGCTATTGTCTTTCATTCTTATGTGGTTATATGCTTTCAAATTTGATTATTTGAGATCACATCTCACACACAGTCACATCCATCATAAACTCTGAATTGCATCATGTTTATCATTAAATTAGTTTTATGATTGGATCCTCTAATTAGCTTGGAAGCCATTAGAGTTACTTTGAAGAAATCCTGATTTATGAATATTTCCTCAGGATAGGTTTTGATAGGATTTTAAATAATCATAAAACATTTGAAAAAGTCCTATTCACCTCTCTTTAGGACATATTGCCATATTCTTACTTCTACTAAAGCGGTCACTACCGCAATTTCACACTGCACAAATCAGTGGAGGATTAAACGTCTACCATTGAAACCGATTGGGGGTCACATAAGTTCTGGATCAATATGAGATTTGTTTTTCCTTTTAATTCATGTCCTTGTAACCTTATGAATAGAGCGGATGGAAAATAAATGTTAAGGTGGCCCCTATGAATTATTAACGGTGAAAATCATTATCTCCACTGTTATTTGTGGTATAGTCCAGATGATCTTTCAATACGATTCATACATTTTGGGTAATGCTCTAAAATAATCTCTAAAAATAGATATATGGTGTAGATATAATAAAAATGAAAATATAGTGTGTGGGTCCCACCTTGATGTGAAGTATTTAAGGCCCAATTAAGAGGCCCATTGTGATGTGTTTGAGGCTCATGGGTTGTGGCGCATTGTGATGTATTCGAGGCCCATGGGACATGGCCTATTATGATGTATTTGAGGCCCAGATATGAGACCCATTGTGATGTGTTTGAGGCCCATATATTGCGGCCCATTTGATGTATATGAGGTCCATGTATTGCGGCCCATTGTAATGTATATGAGGCCCATATGAGTGAGGCTCATTGTGATGTATATGTGGCCCATTCGGTGAGGCCCAATGAAAAGGCCGAGCTATACATCCTGAGGGGGGGGGGGGGGGGGCGAATAGGACTATGCGAAATTAAAAAATAAATGCGGAATTTAAAGAAAGACAGCACAATTCAAATAATAATAAAGCACAAGTAAATAACAACCTGAAATGTACTATTCTTGAGAGGTTGATATAAACTTAGTTCTAAGGACAACCTAACACTAAAAACCAAAGGCTTATGGCAGGACAACCTTAGTAGAACGTTTGTAAGTATCAAAAACCCAAACTAATAAAGAGGCAAAGGAAATAGCAAATAAAATGAACTAAGTTATTACAATATTCCCACAAATGCATAAAATAAATTACACCATTCACCATAAATGCTTAAAATAAATTACAACATTCACACACATAAGCACATTCAATCATCCACCACAACTCCAAGAATTATAGCGGTTCACTTATGTGTACACCAACTATTAGAAAATAGCCACACAACTACTCCACTCCTAATATCCACTCCTTCGAGATATTAACGTTCACTATGAAAAAGGTTTTCCAAGATTTACCTTAAAACCTTAACAGTTGTGTCTTTGATTGGGCATACACAATTCCAAAAACCTCACATTTTGAGATTTTCTAGATCACTTCAGACAAACCAAAAAGAGATTTTTCTAACACAACCTCAAAAACCAAAAAGATACAGAATTGTAAATAATACTTATCTGGAAATTCTCCTTTGAAGAAGCCCGATAGAACCGATCCGATGAAGACGAAGATGTTCAATGTCCAGTCTTACAGATGAAAAGGTTCTAGTTCTAAATGATTTTTAATTAAATCAACCTAGGCTAGCGTGATTTGATTTTGATCTCAAGAAAGGGGAAAACTCAAATCCTTTCTTAATATCAGATTGGCATGAAGATCTCAAAATCAAATTACAAAAACTAATTAAAGAGAATCTAAAATGAGCACAGAATAGCTTAATAAATTCATAAATTTATCTCTTAGAGTGGTGTCTTGATTTTCCTTTAATGAATAAATAATCTCTGAAATTCGTGCTCTATTTATAGGTGAAAATATTGTTCACTCAACTAGTCTAAGGGTCAGTTCTACTGGTCAAAGGACCAACATTCTCTTCATCCACACAAGCTGGGTGCATGCATTACCAGCTGCAACATACTTAGCCTCAGCTGTGGAAAGTGATATGAAACTTTATTTCTTACTATGTCATGGAACTAGACAGTTCCCAACATAAAAACATCCACCGTTGGTAGACTTGTGGTCATCAATATTACCAGTCCAATCAGCATCCGAATAACTGGCTAATTGAACACTAGTATCATGAGGATACCAAAGACCAAGTTTGGCCGAACTTGTAACATATCTCAAAATGCACTTTACAACAATTAGGTGGGACTCTTTAGGGTTCGATTGATATTTAGCACATATTCCTACACTGAATACAATAGTAGGTCGACTCGCAGTTAAATATAATAAACTATCTATCATACTGCGATACAACTTAGGATCTACACTCTTACTTGTCGAATCCTTAGAGAGTTTAAGTGTCGTACTCATAAGAGTATCAAAATTTTTACAGCTCTCAAAGCCAAAATTTTTAACCAAATTTAGAGCGTATTTAGTTTGAGAGATAACGAACCCATCAGGAAGCTGTTTTACTTGTAAACCTAAGAAATAGTTCAGTTCTCCAACCATGCTCATTTCAAATTTGGACTTCATTAAATCTACAAACTCAACAGTCATGTCAGAATAGGTAGATCCATAGATAATGTCATTAACATATATCTATACTATCAGTATGTGATCATTATGTTTCTTAACAAAAAAATGTCTTATCAACACTCCCTATTATAAAGTTATGACTTAATAAAAACTTAGTCAATTTCTCATACCATGCCCCGGGAGCTTGTTTCAATCTATAGAGTACCTTTTTCAGGTGATAAACAAGATCAATATGTTTAGGGTCTTCAAAATCCTAAAGTTGTTCAACATATACTTCCTCATGTAGATCATCATTCAAGAATGCCCTCTTAAGATCCATTTGATAAATTTTGAACCTTTTGTAACAAGTAATAAGTATAAACAGTCTGATAGATTTAAGACGAGCTATTGGGGCAAATGTTTCATCATAATCGATGCCTTCTATCTGAGTGTACCCTTATACAACTAGTCTAGCCTTGTTTCTTATAATATCACCAAGTTCATCAGACTTATTTTTAAAGATCCATTTAGTTCTAATAATATGTTTATCATTAGGTCTAGGAGCTAAGTACTATACATCATTCCTTATGAATTGATTAAGTTCATCTTGCATAGCAACAATCCAGCTTTCATCAGTAAGAGCTTCTTTTACATTGGCTGGCTCAATCTGGGATGTGAAGCACACATAATTATAAATGTTTTCTAATTGTCTACGAGTGCGTACACCAGTGAGAGGATTTTCAAGGATTTGATTAGTTGGAAGATCTTTAATTGACCGTAGTTCAATGTCATTTTGACTAAACGAAGAGTCTGGTTTATCAAATAAAGAGACTTCATCATCTTCTGAACTTGAGATTGGTGTATTCAAGTGATCATCTATAACCACATTAATGGATTCTTGAATAACACTGGTCCTCTTGTTGAGAACATGATACGCTCGACTATTTAGCACATATCCTAGGAAAATACCGTCGTCACTTTTAGTATCGAATTTTCTCAGATTTTCCTGGTCACGACTTGCTGTTAAAAGCTCAAAAGTATTTAACAGTAGGCTTTTTATTGAACCATAGTTCATATGCAGTCTTATTATTAGACTTTCTCATATAAACGTGGTTAGTGATATAACACGCCGTGTTCATAGCTTTAGCCCAAAGATTTTTAGGAAGTTTCATACTATTTAACATTACATTGGCCATTTCTTAAAGTACTCTATTTTTCCTTTCAGCTACTCCATTCTGTTGAGATGTCTTGGGTACAGAATACTCATGCGATATTCCTTGATCACTATAGAACTTTTCATAATTGCTATTATCAAATTCGGAACCATGATCATTACGAATTTTGGTGACATGTGATTTCTTCTCAGTTTGGATACGCTTGAGTATCCTTTTCACTTCATCGAGAGTCTCAGATTTTTCTCTCATGAAAGCTACCCATGTATATCTGGTAAAGTCATCTACAATTACCAGTATATATTTCTTAGCACCTGGACTCTTCGTTCTAGTTGGTCCAACAAGATCCATATGGAGGAGTTCAAGGGGTTTGGATGTGGCACTGGAGTTCACTTTCTTCTGAGCACTCCTAGATTGTTTTCTAATATGACATTCAACACAAATTTTATCCAATTTCTTTAACTTGGGTAGACCTCTCATGAATTTACTTTTGCTCAATCTATACAGATTATGGTAGTGTACATGTCCTAGGCATTTATGCCATAGTTTAGTCTCATCGGTTTGGACCATGTAACACGATAACTTAGACGAACTTGAATCACTGACTATATAGCAGTTCTCAAATGTTCTGCGACCAGTTAGTATCACAGAACCATTCTCATTAGAAATCTCACACCCTTGGTTGGTGAATTTGACACTATGTTTGTTATCAAAAATTTAAGAAATGCTTAAGACCCTCTACAAACAACACATTCTCAAATGGAGGAAGATTAAAGAGGTGAACTGTACCTTGGCCAATAATCCTACAGTTGCTACCATCACTAAATGTGACTGGGCCATTAGTCATATCTTTAAGATTAGTGAACAAATCTTTATCACCCATCATGTGTCTAGAGCAACCACTGTCTAGGTACCACTTTGATTGACTCGAAGCCTTAAAAGCAGTGTGCGCAACCAAACAAGCAACCTTAGGAACCCATTTCATTACTGTTTTGGGTTTTGGAGTATAGTTGGTCTTTTTATACATGTAGTTGTTGTATATTCTACCATTTGAGTTAGATTTTAAAAGCTCCTTAAGTAGATCCACAATTTTCTCGGCTAAGGGGTTATGATTCTGATTTCTATAGTTGATATGGTTGATTTTAGGTTTCCTAGCCTGAAAAGTTTTAGGATTTTTGAAACTATTTTGATTCAGACTTTTCCCTTTTGAGTTAGAGGATACCCCTATAACGAACTTAGGAGGAGTGGACTTACTTTTGGGAGGTGTATTCTTATCATAGCCTAGACCAGATTATCGCCACATTTTCTTGATTCGGTTAGTAGTTTTTCTAGTTTAGGATCACCCTGGACATACCTCCAAGTATCCTTCAAACTCAAGAGAGAAGAGACTTGTAGTTTTAGTTTTTCATTTTCAGATTTTAGGTTTTCAATTTGGGAAGTTTTGAAATCTAAATCATACTTAACTTTTCTTTTAATTTTAAAAGCTTTTCTTTTTGAAGTTTTAATTTTACAACTATCTTACAACTTTCCCTGTATGGGGCATCATATGTATCTTATAAATCTTCATCATTTTCAAGATCACTTCTCAGATTTTTTTCACTAGTTGAATCACAACTATTTGAGAAAGTGAATTTGGCTAGAGTCATTAAGGCTTTGACCTCATTAGTAGACTAAGGTTCAGAATCATCTGACTATGAAGAGGCTTCAGAGTAAGACGATTCATCCCATGTGGCTAACATGCCTTTCTTTTTAGATTTGTCCTTCTTTGGACATTTGTTTGCTAGATGCTTGTATTCATGGCAGTTGAAACATTGGTTGTCTTTAATAGATTTTCAATTTTTAGATCTAGTTCTTTTCTTTTCTGAAGGTTTTTAAAAATCTATCATCTTTTTACTTTTGAAAATCTTATAAAACTTCTTTGCTAAGAATGCCATATCATCTTCAGAGTTTTCAAAATCAGAATTACTAACATTTTCATGAGAAGTATTTTTAGAAGACTTAAGGGCAATGAACTTTCCTTTAGGAGCTTTAAAGTTTAACTCGTAGGTTTATAAAGAACCAACCAGCTCTTCAACCCTCATATCATCTGTATCACGAAGTTCCTGAATGACAGTGACCTTTGAATTAAACCTATCAGGCAATGAGTGTAATATCTTTGCATAGACTTTGCTTTCTAGGATACTATCACCAAGACCCCACATAGAGTTGACTATGTCATTTAACTTAGTATAGAAGTCCATGAAAGTTTCACTTTCTTCCATATGAATTTCCTCAAACCGAGTGGTGAGGATTTAAAGTTTAGATTTCTTGACAAGAGTCCTAACCTCATGTGTCATTTCTAGAATATCCCAGGCTTGCTTTGCAGAATCATAAGATATAATTCTTTTGAATTCATTCAGTGATAGTGCGCAAGTAATTGCATTTAAAGCCTTTGCATTGACACTACTCTTATTTTTTTGAAGTGTAGTCCAAGAAAAATAAGGTACAATTTTCATAGATTTGGTTCCATCAGTGCTTAGAACTTGAGGGGTCCATCTAGTCACTGTAGCTTGTCACACGCTCTCATCTATGGACCTAAAAAAGATCCTCATTCTGGATTTCCATTAGGCATAATTGGAGCCATCAAAAGGTGGAGGCCTAGTAATTGAGAGGCTATCAAAATTTGACATCTTATAAGCTTATATCGATTAGCTTAGGAAATGAATCAAAAAAAAAAGCTATTAGGCTTTGATACCCCTTGTAAAGGTCGAGCTATACGTCCTATAGGGGGGGGGGGGGAAGGGTGAATAGGACTATGCCAAATTAAAAAGTAAATGCGGAATTTAAAGAAAGATAGCACAATTCAAATAATAATAAAGTACAAGTAAATAACAACCTTAAATGTACTAGTCTTGAGAGGTTGATATAAACTTAGTTCGAAGGACAACCTAACACCAAAAACCAAAGGCTTATGGTAGTACAACCTTACTAGAACGTTTGTAAGTATCAAAAACCCAAACCAATAAAGAGGCAAAGGAAATATCAAATAAAATAAACTAAGTTATTACAGCATTCCCACAAGTGCATAAAATAAATTACACTATTCACCACAACTCTAAGAATTATAGTGGTTCGCTTGTGTGTACACCAACTATTAGAAAACAGCCACACAACTACTTCACTCCTAATATCCACTCCCTCAGGATATTAGCGTTCACATGAAAAAAGGTTTTCCAAGGTTTACCTTAAAACCTTCACAATTGTGTCTTTGATTGGGCTTACACAATTCCAAAAACCCCACACTTTGAGATTTTCTGGATCACCTCAGACAAACTAAAAAGAGATTTTTCTGGCACAACCTTAAAAACCAAAAAGATCCAGAATTGTAAATAATACTTATCTGAAAATTCTCCTTTGAAGAAGCCCGGTAGAGCCGATCCGATGAAGACGAAGATGTTCAATGTCCAGTCTCACAGATGAAAAGGTTCTAGTTCTAAATGATTTTTAATTAAATCAACCTAGGCTAGCTTGATTTGATTTTGATCTCAAGAAAGGAAAAAACTCAAATCCCTTCTTAATATAAGATTAGAATGAAGATCTCAAAATCAAATTATAAAAGTTAATTAAAGAGAATCTAAAATGAGCACAAAGTAGCTTAATAAATTCACAAACTTATCTCTCAGAGTGGTGTCTTAATTTCCTTTTAATGAATGAATAATCTCTGAAATTCGTGCTCTATTTATAGGTGAAAATACTGTTCACTCGACTGGTCCAAGGGTTGGTTCGATTGGTCGAAGGACCAACAAAATTTCAAATTTTATTGCGCGATAAGATAAGACCATTACTCGACTGGTTGAGTGGCCTCCTCAACTAGTTGAGTGGGACTAGAAAAGCTTGCTGGACTTTAAGTCGAGCCCACACGACGGGTCGAGTATTGTTCACTCGACTGGTCGAGTAGTCTCCAAGACTGGTCGAGAGTCCAACAGAAAATTCTGAAAGATAAAAACAAACCTTGGACTGGTCGAGCTAGTACTTGGACTTTTCAAACAAAGTCTAAGACTAGTCGAGAAAAAGGCCTATAAACATATAAAATGACCCACAAAGAATATGCAATGAATATGACACAATCTAGGGTCAATCTAGGGTCATCCAAACCTGTTTGTGAGTAGGAATAATTGAAACATCACTCACTTCAAAATCTTGAATACTTGTGATGCTTGAAGTTTGAGTTTAATGTCTTGAACTAGAGCTTGAGTCACACTTGATTTCTTGAGTCTTTAGCATACAGAAGTTGAACTTCAAACTTGAACTTGAGTTCTTGAATTTGATCTTGAAACTATGAACTTTAACATTCTTCACTTCAACTTTAAGATGTAGGCAAGTTCGATGAAGATCCACAGAACTTAAAAATGTATGAACCTGATCACTTCAACTCAAAGCATGATGCAAATACTAAATGGTTTGGCACAATAAAATTTAACAATACTGCGGGTGCTTGATTTACACAATAGCATTTACACCCAATATGATAAATATAAGGCCCATATGATAAGGCCTGATGTGACGTATATGAGGCCCATGAGTGAGGCCCAATATGATGCATGTGTGGCCCATGAGTGAGGCCCATAGTGATGTATATTAGGCCCTTGAGTGAGGCCGTGGGCCTACTATACGTTTGGCTCTATGTGGGCCACTCCTTAGGTGCAATGTTGGTTAAATGTCCATATTGATGGGTGATGATGGTTAAATGTCCACATTGTGACCTTCCCTTAGGCCTTTGTTAGGCCCATTATCATTATTCTAGGTCAACCCAAATCATTGGGCCCCATTAATGTGCATGACCCATCTATTCATATTGGGATAACCCATAATGTTGGGCCCCCATTGGTTGCTAGTAGGATTATTTTAATCTTGGAGTTCATCTATGGACCTTGCCCTGTCAATAAGCAGGTTATCAATACCGATTACGAGCATACTTAGCATACTATCATGATACATGCCCATACGCATCATCTGCATGCTTGTGACGAGACGTGGTTGACCATTGCATATGCCTTCTGGTAAGTTGTATATGGGATTCCTTGATAGGTGGTGTTGTCTCTCATGAGAGCCCGGTACGTGCAGAATTGATGCATGATTGGATTTTATGACTCATGCATCTTGCATTTTGTGAAGTGGTTACTATACGCCCTAGCGACATCTGGGCTGTGGCATCCACAAGTGCATCATAGAGGACTAAATTGGATATCAGAAACACTATTATTAGCATTGGGGCGCCATAGTGTAAGTGTTATAGTTTATAGCCCCTTTTTGTTGTCAAATTTGTGGTGCCAAAGATACTGTTATGAAGCGTGCATATGTGAAGAACAATGCTTTACTCAAGATCAGCTTTGATTGACAAGCACTGTTCACAAGTCAAGATCTCAAGAAGCTTTCAAGTTCAACCTCAAGATCTTAAGAAGCTTTCAAGTTTGACGTACGTCAAGACTTCAACCTTCATTACTTTCAAAGGTCACTCATCTCTAAGTTTCAATGTCCTTACTTCACTATTGAGGTATGACTGACCTTAGGTTGACCTTTAGAGTAGGTCATTCTGGATACATAATTTATATGTTTTATATATGTGAGTTTAGGTTGTTCTAAGACTAGTCCTGGACCTTGTTCGACTAGTCCTAGTATTGCTTCGACCTGTCTAAAAATTTCCTAGATCAGTCGTAAGTTTGTTGTAAAATTCAGATATTTTCTGTTAGGCTTCGACTAGTCTTAGGGACTGTTAGACTAGTCGTATGAATAGTGTTGACTACTTCTTCGACCAGTCGTAGGCCTACGAATCAAAGTACAATATTGAAATTCGGCTATCTTCGACTAGTCTTGAGCAACCTACAACTAGTCGAAGGAGACCTACGATCAATCATAGACCACCTACGACCAGTCGTGAAACCGCCAGATCTTATCGCGCCCGAATTTTCAAATATCTGTTGGTTCTACGACCAGTCGTAGAGTTCTTTAGACTAGTCGAAGACGTGATTTGGTCACCTATAAATAGAGCACGAATCTCAGAATAAAACAAGGAATTTCAAGCTAATTTAATTCGGCCTTCTAAGAGATAAGTCTGTGCTCCATTTAAGCTAAGTGTGCATTTTTAATATTCTCTTTCTTTAGCTTTTCTTATTTGATTTTGTTCCTATATTCCAATCTTATTTAAAAAGAGGAATTACTGTATTCCGTCTTCTTGGAATCAAAATCAAATAGAGTTACGCCCAATTTGGTTTAATTTAAAATCTATTAGAACCTAAAACCATTATAAAGTGAGTATTGGATATTGAACTTTGACATTCAAATCTCTACTCCAACTTGGTTCTTCTAGGCTGCTACAATGAAGGAGAAATTCAGGTATTTTACGTTTGTGTAATTTACTTTCATTTGGTTTTCTTTTGGGATTTGCCAAAAAAATCTCATTATATTGGTTATCTAAGGAGAGCCAGGAAAACTCAGAAGAGGGGTTTTTTTTTTTAAAATTGTGTAAGCCCACAGAGAAAAACACAATTGTGAAGGTTTTGGGTGAACCTGGAAAACCTATCTTTGATAGTGAACGCTGATATCCCCTGTGTGAGGATATTAGGAGTGGAGTAGCATTGTGTGGCTATTGTTGAACAGTTGGTGTACACACAGGCGAACCACTATAATTCTTTGTCTTGTGTTTTGAATGCTTGCTTAAGTTTTATATCTCTTTTCATTCAGATTTGTGGAATGTATGTGTGGATGTGAATGTTGTAAAATTTACATTTCAAGCACAGTGGGAATGTTGTAATAATTTAGTTTTAAATTCCTGCAATTTATTTCAATTCCTTGCTATTTATTCTTCTCCGGTTTGAGTTTTTGATACAAAGGACGTTTTAGAAATAAGGTTGTCCTGCCATAAACCCTTAGTTTTTATGGTGTAAGGTTTTCCTTAGAACTAAATTCGTATCAACCTCTCAATTCTTGTTTAGAGAGATTTATTTTTATTTCAGCATTGTGATTTGATTTAGTTTATTTGACTATCTATCTTTCTTTATTCCGCTGTTAAAGTTTTATTTTGACATCATCCTATTCATTCCCCCCTTCTAGGATGTATATCTAGGCCATTTCACATAGATGTCCCTGAGTGAAAATCCCTAAACCCGATGGTACCAGATGATGACTCCAAGGTCGAGACCGAGTGGATACATGAGCGCACGAGGGCCTTATACCAGTAGGCCGCGTCTCCCACTGTGTCATGGTCAGTTGAAAAGGGGAGACCTTACCTACCTGAGTGAGGGGGCAATATATAGGTTGAGTTTGACCAGCTTAAGGAATGGGTCCGCTATCGACGAGTTGGGCCAGATATTGGCAGGCAGATAGTGAGGTCTCTTCCACTTACCCAGCTGTGCTCTCGGATAGGGGCGGCAAGTTAGAGTGATTGTACTAAACCCGGTGATTGTCTAGAGTGAGATCTATACTGATATTTGATGCTCTAGTGATGAGCTATATGGTTATATGGATTCAGATGAGGACTGGCATGCGTGTGTTGCATCTCGCATATGACATTCAGCTATATAGGCCTCTCATTGCATGGCCTTGGTATGGCCGACATCATTCATGCCTTGCATCGTATGGCCTTGATATGGTCGATAGCATTCATGCCTTGCATCGCATAGCCTTGGTATAACTGATATTATTCATGGACTTACCAGCATATTTCCGCATTACTCTGATATTGCATATATGACACTTACCTTGTGCACATACTTACACCACCCTCTAAGCTTTTCGTAAGCTTATGCACGACCGTTGCATGTAGGTGACGCTAGGACGCCGCAACAACATTGAGATTGGAACATGCAACAGACTTCTAGAGCTTCTGATTTTGTTATTATATTTCATTTTATGCATTATACTTTAAAGTTTTTCATCATAGTAGATTTTTTGATGGTGTCTTGGTTATTGTTCGTGGGTTATGCTTATGGTTATACTTATTACGAATCAAATTCATATTGAAAATTCTCCTTGTAGGATCCTAGGATCGGAACCTGGTATATGCGTGCTGGGAGCCGAGAATGGAGTATTACGGAAGTTGTTGGTGCCAAATTCAACGATCGGGAATTATATGAGCCCGGTTTCTGAGTTTAGGGTGTGACAGAAGTTGGTATCAGAGCATAACTTGGAAATAACTGAGAACAACGTCACATGTCTGCTATGAGTTCGGATAGCTTAACGATCTTCTATTATAGACCTTTAAACGTGCATGCCTTCAAGAGTTCTCAAGGTTAATAGGTGTCTTTATTCTTCCTTATAGGACATGCCGCATAGGAGAGCGATCCGAGCAACTCCTGCTCCACCACCTGTGACTCCCGCTCTATCACCTACGACTCCCACTCCACCACTAGAGATTCCTACTCCCCAGCTTGAGGATTCCACTCCTCTTCCCGAGACCATACCCCTGAGTGCCTCAGAGCTATAGCATATACTGTAGGCTGTGAAAGCTGCCCTCCAGGGGCAGGGCAGACACCCCGCTATTATGCCAGCCCAGGCAGAGCAAGAGTGCGCGAGTGCCCTTCTTCGAGAGTTCCTATAGCTTGATTCCCCGCGTTTCCAGGGTGAGCTAGACCCGACAGCTGTCGAGAGATGGTGCTCTGAGGTGGAGAAGATTTTTGATACGATAGATGTACAACCCAGCAGCGGGTCTGGTTAGTTGTGTTTCTTCTTTAAGGTGAGGCCGAGCACTGGTGGACCTTCATTACCCGTGCTAAAGGGCCTGATTTCGTCTGGACATAAGAGGATTTCATAGACTGATTTGACTGGCAGTATCTTCCTGATCACATTCGACGACAGCGTGCGCTAGAGTTCGAGACTCTGATGTAGGAGGATATGACGGTGGCTCAGTATGCCGCTCATTTTGTAACTCTGTCCAAATTTACGCCGTATTTGGTTGATGATGAGGAACGAAAGGCCCGCCATTTTGAGAATAGCTTACGTTACGGTCTTCGAGGCCTTGTTGTTGGGCATGAACTTCTGACTTTTGAGGCGGTAGTACGGAGGGCCCAGATTTACGTGGATGAGTGGACCGGCACGCAGAGTGACCATGATCAGAGGAGAGACTGGAAGAGGCAGGCCCCCTCCGGTAGCAGCGTCGTTAGTAGTAGAGGCGCATGGGCTGCCCAGCCGGTAGAGCATCAATAACACCAGCGACACCCCGGTCACCACCTCAAAGGGAGCTTTTCGGTGCCTGTTTTGGATGCGATGGGATAGGATACCGTAGGTGAGAGTGTCCTCGACTACAATAGTAGTAGCTAAGAGCACCACAGTAGCCTCCACAACAGCAGCCTCCACTGCAGCAGTGATAGCAGCTCCCACCACTAAGGCCCCCTCAGCAGCAGCATTAGCACAAGCCTCTAAGACCTCAGCATCAGAGGCAGCAGTTTCGACCACCTCAGTGATAGCAGCAGCAACAACACCCTTAGAGGGAACATGCACCTCCCCAGCCGGCTTAAGCTAGGTTCTATGCGGCTCAGCAAGACCTACAGTCATCTAGAGGGGTCATCAAGGGTATTCTCCCTGTCTCTACATGCATCGCCCGAGTTTTGTTTGATTCTGGTGCTTTGCATTCTTTTATGTCTGAGGGATTTTACCGTTCGACTGGATTGTAGATAGAGTCTGCTCGCGAGGGGTTGACCGTATCGACTCCCTTGGGGAAGACCGTTGTGATAAGCCGATTTTGCTCGTCTTGCCCCATTCTAGTTGAGGATATCTTTTTGCTTGCTGATTTGTTCGTGTTGCTGATGTCCGAGTTTGATGTCATCCTAGGCATAGATTAGCTTGCCGAGTACTATGCTCTATTAGACTGCTCTGCGAGGATAGTCACATTTTGTATGCTAGGCTTGCCGCAGTTCCAATTCATTGCCAAGCTCAGAGGAGAGCCGTTGTCTTGTTTGATATCATGTACAGTAGAGGAGTCTATGGCGGTGAGCGTTGATCAGTTGCCAGTTGTTTGCGATTTTCCCAACATGTTTCAGGAGATTCCGGGGTTGCCACCGCGCCGGCATATTAAGTTCCAGATTGATCTTGTGCTTGATACCATGACTATCTCGAAGGCCCCGTATCGTATGACACCGATGGAGTTGCAAGAGCTGTAACGACAGTTGGACGAGTTGTGTGAGTTGATATTCATTTATCCAAGCAGTTCTCCATGTGGAGCGCCGGTACTCTTCGTCAGGAAGAAGGATGGCTCGTTGAGGCTTTGTGTGGCTTATCGCAAGCTCAACTGGGTCACGATTAAGAACACGTATCCGCTCCTGAGGATAGACGATTTATTTGATCAGCTGCAAGGTGCACAGTTCTTTTCAAAGATTGACCTGCGTTTCAGTTATCATCAGATTCGGGTCCGAAGGAGGATATTTCGATGACAGCTTTCAGGACACGCTATGATCATTTTAAGTTTTAGGTTATGTCCTTCGGATTGACCAATGTGCTCGCGGTCTTCATGCAGTTGATAAACGAGGTCTTCCATCTGTATCTCGATCAATTTGTTGTGGTATTCATTGACGACATTCTGATATATTCGAGGACCTGTGAGGAGCATGTGCAACATCTGGAGATTACCTTGTAGACCATATATGCCCATCAACTGTATGTGAAGTTGGAGAAGTGTGAGTTTTGGCAGGAGGAGGTGAAGTTCCTCGGTCATGTGGTGACGAGGGAGGGTGTCGCAGTGGACCCCTTGAAGGTTGATGCAGTGCGTCAGTGGGGCTAGCCCACGGATGTGTCCGAAATCCGCAGTGTTCTTGGTTTAGTGGGATATTATCTACGCTTTATCGAGGGATTCTCTCGCATCGTAGCACCTGTAATGACCCTGGAAATTTTGTGCTTATCTTTCCCTAAGTAGTTGTTTTTAGGGTAATTAGCGCTATACTCGATTGCTTGTGAAATTCACATCAATCACTTTAAATTCGATCTGCATGACTCAAAACTTGTAGATTAGTTAGCGCTATGTTACTCTAAAATCTGGGATCCATCGCTAAATCCAGTTGTTCTGGGGAATTTTTGGAAGTTCTGGATCGGACCTGGACCGCGCGTCGAAAGTCCGATTACGATGATCTTAGGCTGTTGCGGTCACCTGGTTGGGCTTGACCACACCTCAAAAATCAAGTCCATGTGATGTTCTGGGTTGATTTGATTGAGTTCGGAGTGAAGAGTGTGAGAACGGTTGGAAATTTATTAAGCTTTTATGAAATCTGAGTCATGTCGCTTGCGCGACGATTTTAAGCAATCTGACCGTTGGATTCTGACCCAATTTCACCCTCTGATCAGGGAAGGTGGCCCAGGCATGTCCTTGTGCTTGTGGACCTGATCGAGATTCAGTGACCGTTGAATTGAGTGTGGTCTGCCACGGCTGATCTGAAGAGCCGGTCGGTACGAAAACTCAGCTTGACCTAGATCCATGGTCAGTGAGCTTAAGTCCGACCTTTCGTGGTATTTGGCCCATCAGAAGTGCTTCGTTGGGTCGTGAGAGGCAGGTTTTGGTTATACCCTAAGTATACCTTGGCCCTGGGGTTATTTTCATCAATATTAGGCCTATTTATAGTCCTTAAACCCTAGCTCTCTTTTCCATACGAATTTCCTAACCCTAGCTTGGAAAGAGAAAGGAAAAGAGAGAGAAAGTGAGAGAGAAGTTGGTGAATTATCTTAGATTCTTTCTGGTTCTTCTACATCTTTGAACCTTCACTTTGAATCGTTATTCTGACGATTCTGAGTTCATCTTTGGGTAAGTTAACCTAACCCTAATCTATGTTAGAGCTTAGAATAGTCTTAATGTTGTTGTATCTCATTCCTATTCTTGCTTTAGGGTATTCTATCGCCATTGACGAAGACAACTCGTCTGAAATCAGTTTGGTGTTCTTTTCTGGCTTAAGGTGCGGACTTTAAGTATATAGGTTATGGTTTTCAAGGTTTTCAATGCCAGTTAATGGTTTATTCTTATTATGGATGAGATTTCACATGCCAAATGTTATGTTTATGTTGCGTTCTTGATATGCATGTGTTATATTAAGATTTGTGTATTCTATGTGTATGTATAAAGTACCGTATGCGTATAAAATATGAACATGTGATTGCCATGATTATTTGTCGTGTACTTATGCTAGATGTATGTGCGACAACTCCTTGGTAAAGGGATTTGTCCAAATGTGTGTATTTTAACATACGTCATGTATGTTGAACTATGTGTTCTAAGTGTTTGTAGACATGCCTGAATGATCTAAAGTGTAACTTATTACACTATTTGCGGGCGTTGAGAAGTGATTCTCAACACTCCTATTGATGTGTATGATTTCCTCCATGTCAGTTCTATTCCTCGTTATTTAATTTCAAGCATTACTTATGCTTACATTTATGTTAAGTTGATATTCTTCAAATGCTTGAGTACCACATGATTGAAGTTGTTGTTCCATTACTGTTCTACATTTATATGAATATTTGTTGTAGTGTAATATGTGTGGGACTATGATTAGTCCAGGAAATCGGTAATCTACCTTTAGGTTGTGGCTGAGTTCGCTTTCGCCACAAAGGACGTGATTAGACGAACCCGAGTCGTATTAGAGTTGTCGGCAGTGGTTTGGCCACGTGGAGTGTTTGCGCACTTTATGTCGCTCAACCCAACGTGCGCTCGTGCTAGTCGAGTTCGTCAAGTAACCCGATTGTCCGATGTATGTTCACCATGTATGGACGCTACTGCTTGAATCTAGGGTACAAGACTTACCAGTGAAATCCTATTAACCATGGTACCTTGATCCACAAAGACTCATGAGCCGGACATGGTGGTATGGGACACCGTGGTCGAGCTGTCGGCCTACGCTGGGGTGACGAGCCTCCCCGTAGTGACTAGTGAGCAACCAAACTCGTGAGCCGATTATGGTGGTATGGGACACTATATTCGTGCTGTCAGCCTACATTGATTGGTGACGAGCCCTTTGTAGTGACCTTGAGCATGCCTGGATACCGCATTGAGGTGACGAGCCTTAGTGTAGTAGCAAAGGTATGATAGGCGTGCATTGATTGGTGACGAGCCCTTTGCAACGACCTACAACCATATGATCGTATGAGATGTCTAGGACTGACGACCCTAGAATGGATCACTGTTTGGATGGTGATATGAGGAAGGTACTTTAGCTTCCCAATCCTGCTGTATGAAAAGGACTAATAACAACTTGGTAATCATATCCATGCACCGCATTTGCATGTGCTTTGTAGATGTGGCGCACTTTGAGGTGGTGTCATGCGTAACGTAAGATGAAGACGCTGAGAGTGTACGCGTGAGGGCACGCATCATTTTGCATACATCCTTGCATTAACAAGAGTACTTAGGATTTGTTTAATTGTTCTGCTTTATCATTACTGCTTGATTGAATTGATAGCATGTTAACCTGTGCTTTATTGTTCCACTGAGTTGATCACTCACTCCCACGTTCTGGGGTGGTGTTAAACACCCACCAGACCCTGTCTTAGGTTCTGATGTTGCAGATGTTGATGTGACTTCTGAGGTAGAGCGGGAGATGGATGATGATGAGGCTGCTTTCTCTTATATGCAGTTTTCAGACGGGTTCTAGCGGGCCTTGTTCTGATGCACGGGATTCTGGGATTATTTTTGGGAATTAAATGATGTAATTTGATACTTGTAATTTTGATAATAGCACTTTCATCACGACTTGGTATGTATATGTACTTCAAGGATTTGCACTTGTACACACATATATTTCTATAAGTCTTCTGCTTGTTTTCTTCACTTATCCCTGAACTATATTTGCTATTTGGCATAATCTATTCCATGTTTTATGCACTAATACAGACAACATACATCCATCATTAAATATGTTGCATAAGTGATGTTTTGGAACTCGGGAGCTGAGTTATGCTCGACCCCCGAATTTCAGGGCGTTACAGCACCGTTGACCGTGTTGACCTGGAAGGGCACAGTGTTTCTGTGAGTGACGCTTGTAAGCGAGCATTTATGGAGCTGAAGGACCACCTTATGTCTACTCCTGTCCTCACTCTTCCCTCTAGGAGTGGGGATTTGTTGTATTTACAGATGCCTCACGTATTGGTTTAGGTGTTGTCTTGATGCAATGAGAGGCCAGTAGCTTATGTGTCTCGCCAGCTCAAGATCTATGAGATGAACTACCCCATGCATTATTTGGAGCTGGCAGCAGTCATCTTCACACTGAAGGTGTGGAGGTACTATCTCTATGGGATTAGGTTCAATCTCTTCTCCGACCACAAGAGCTTGAAGTATCTATTCTCTCAGTCCGAGCTGAACATGAGGCAGAGGCGTAGGATGGATCTTCTGAAGGATTATGATTTTGATCCCAGTATCACCTAAGCAAGGCAAACGAGGTGGCGAATGCCCTCAACCATCAGCTACATGGCTTATTAGCACATATGATGATTCAAAAGTGAGAGATGCTTGAGGATGTGTCAGCGTTCGACTTCGAGATGGCTTGTCGTCTTCTATCATGTAGTTATCGAGCCTATCAATTTAACCCTCTCTTGTCACAAGGGTGATCGAGGCTCAGCAAGCAGATGAGTCATTATAGAGTTATCGGGCAGAGGCAGCATCTAAGAATCAGTTAGATTGGTAGATTGGTTCTGACAGTGGACTTTGCTTTAGAGGTCGATTATGTGTCCCGGATATTCCTAAGTTGCACAGAGAACTTATGACTGAGGCATATCGATCGTGATTTTCTATTAACCCTAGCTCAATGAAGATGTATCAAAATATGAGGTGTCAGTATTTTTAGGTAGGGATGAAGCGCCATATTTCTAATTTTGTGGCCGAGTGTGACACGTGCCAGAGTGTCAAGGTCGATCATTAGAGACCCCCAGGTCTATTGTAGCCATTGAGCATCCCGTTGTGGTGAGCATGTATCCACCGATTTTATCATGGGCTTGCCGAGGACTCAGTGCGGTCACGACGCTATCTGGGTTGTCGTTGATCGTCTGACTAAGTCGGCGCACTTTCTTGCGATTCATGCAACCTGGCCTTTGGATCGGCTTACGAGGTTATTCATCGAGGAGGTTGTGAGATGGCACGACGTTCCAATTTTAATCATTTCTGACCGAGACCCGAGGTTCACATCTCAGTTTTGGAGGAGCTTTCAGAGAGTGATGGGGTCTGTTTTACAGCTCAGCACCGCATATGATGGGCAGACCGAGAGGGTCAACCAGATCCTTGAGGATATACTTAGAGCTTACGTGATTGACTTCGAGGGTAGCTGGGATGAGCATCAGCGATTGGCTGAGTTTGCATACAACAACACCTATTAGATGACCATTGGCATGACGCCTTTTAAGGGATTATATGGCAGACCATACAGATTACCGAGTCATTGGACCAAGGTTGGGGAGCAGCGTCTCCTAAGTTCCGAGCTTGTGCGGCAGACGTCAGAGGCTATCGATATCATCAGGCAAATGATGCGCACAACTTAGAGCCGACAGAAGCGTTTTACTGATAGTCAGCGTCGTCCCTTAGAGTTTGTGATTGGGAACCATGTGTATCTCAAGGTCTCACCCATGAAGGGTGTGGTTCATCTTAGAGCGAAGGGCAAGCTTGCCCCGAGATTCATAGGACCTTTCGAGGTCACTGAGTGCGTTGGCATCGTGGTCTATCGGCTTGCCTTTCCATCTCAGTTATCTAGTGTCCACAACATTTTTCATGTCTTTATATTGAGGAAGTGTGGGTCAGACATCATTCCTATTATTGATTGGCAGCCGTTGGAGGTTCGTGATGACGCTTCTTACATTGAGTAGCCACTTCGTATCCTTGATCGGAAGGAGCAGGTCCTCCGGACCAAGGTTATTCCCTTGGTGAAGGTGTAGTGGGGTCACCATTCTATTGATGAGGCATCTTGGGAGCGTGAGGCTAAGATTCGAGAGCGCTATCCCCATCTCTTTAATGATTGATTATATGTTGTATCTTGTATGCTGTCTCTGATTTTATATGATGATGATATATTTCCTCTTTCCTTATGAGTTATGTCTAATTGCGCGATAGTATAAATTTTGAGGATAAAATTTTTCTTAGGAGGGGAGAGCTGTAAGACCCGTATCCTAGACCGTACTGTCCTTAGACTTTCATGATCCTCCTTGTCGAATTTTGGCCACTCGCGACCCATAACCAGTGTTTGCGCACGACCCTAAGTTGCATCCCGTATATTAGAGTCTGCTCGACTCAAAACTTGTACCCTAGCGACCGCGTCGTCGATGCGGTTTCAATGTATGCTGTCTCGGGGCCCACGTTCAACTTGCATCCCGTATAAATCTTGTATGCTGTCTTACGTGCCGATGCAATACCTAAGCCAGGAGTTGTGGGCCCACGTTCGTCTCGGGGAAAACACCGCTCATTGTGAATTCTGAGAGAATCTCTACCATCCATCACATCAATCCATCAAGTACACATCCCATCACAAGTCAAGTACACAACCCTTCCCTCTCTTATACAAGCCTTACCCAAAGCCAACTCTCTCTCTCTCCACCCATCCCTCTCTCTTCCAAAATTCAACCAAGCCCATACCTCCATGTCATTCATCTTAAAACATCCATCCTACCCATCCCTTCTCTCTTACAACACCCTCTCCTCTCTCATTTCTCTCTTCACTCCTAAGAAAACTAAGAGAGAGCAACCGTCCAAGCTTCCCAAGAAGAAGCTAGGTGTGGCCCACTTCCTACCCCCTAATCTCTCATCTCTACCCTTCAATCCTCATCTTCCACCATCAAAGAGAAAGCTTAGGAGCTTAGCATTCCAAGGAACCAAGAAGGACGAAATCGGTGGGTGTTCATAGCATTAGATCTTGATTTTGATGTAAGGCCCACTTGTGATGGGACCCATTTTGATGTATGTGTTGTATCAAAGAGGGGCCCATAGTGGCGGGGTCCCTCTACTACGCCATCTCTCTCTCTCTCTCTATCTTTCTCTCTTTTCCCTATTAATGACCCACCATTATGATGCATGAATTTTATCTATGCTGTCCAAATTGGGGGTCCACCTCGCTGCCCGTTTTTGAGCTGATCTAGACGAAGGGAAATACAAATATCAGCTTAATCTAACAACTGGTGGGCCACATTGATGTGGACCCCACCTTGTTGTATGTGTGTGGTGCATCCACACTGTCTAGACTCGATGGCCAGATGGGCCAGGAGCTGCTGGATGGCTAATGTCCAGACCGTCTAACAGGCCTGGACGTTGGAGAACGTAAATACTTGCTTAATTCAAAATTGTTGTGGGCCATCATGTGGGACCCACCTTAATGTATCTGTTATATCCTCACCATCCAATCTCAGACAGTGGGAAGCTAATTAGCTGGAGTACCTCACACCAGCTATGTATCTGTTGCATCCACGTCAGCAGTTCTGTGGGTCTGATCTGGATCGTCCATCTATAAGGACGTCAGTAGTTCTGTGAGCCTAATCATGGGCATGTGTTATATCCAAACTATCCATCTATGTGGACCCCACTAGTTATATAGCTGCTTTTTGGATGTCAGCAATCTGTGGGTTCGATCATGAGATATGTGTTATATCCCAGCCATCCATCTCCTGGATGGTGGGCTAGCAGCCCACCAGTTGTTGTATTGACATCAGTAGTTATGTGGGTCTGATCCTGAGGTATGTGTTATACCCAAAACCGTCCAGCCGTGTGGCCTTCCACGTGGGACCACCATGATCTATGTATATCCACTCGTCCGTTTGCTGGATGGGTGGGGGCCACCTTGATGTATTATTGTATTCCAACCATCCATCCACTCTGCAAGCTCATCTTTAGGCTGGAGACAAGAAATAAGACAGATTTGTCTATCAAGTGGACCACACTGCAAAAATCAGTGAAGGATTAAACGTCTGCTATTGAAACCATTTGGGGGTCACATAAGTTCTGGATCAATATGAGATTTAATTTTCCTTTTAATTCAGGTCCTTGTGACCGTATGAACAGATTGGATGGAAAATAAACATTAAGGTGGCCCCCATGAATTATTAACGGTGAAAATCAATATCTCCACTGTTATTTGTGGTATGGTCCAGATGATCTTTCGATATGATTAATACATTTTTGGTAATGCTGTATAATAATCTCTAAAAATAGATGCATGGTATAAATATAATAAAAATGAAAATGTAGTGTGTGGGTCCCACCTTGATGTGATGTATTTGAGGCCCAAATAAGAGGCCCATTGTGATGTGTTTGAGGCCCATGGGTTGTGGTCCATTATAATGTATTCGAGGCCCATGGGACGTGGCCCATTATGATGTATTTGAGGCCTAGATATGAGGCCCATTATGATGTGTTTGAGGCCCATTATTGCGGCCTATTTGATGTATATGAGGTCCATGTATTGCGGCCCATTGTGATGTATATGAGGCCTATATGAGTGAGGCTCATTGTGATGTATATGTGGCCCATTCGATGAGATCCAATATGATGAATATGAGGCCCATATGATGAGGCCTGATGTGATGTATGTGAGGCCCATGAGTGAGGCCCAATGTGATGCATGTGTGGCCCATGAGTGAGGTCCTTGGTGATGTGTATTAGGCACTTGAGTGAGGCTTTGGGCCCACTATACATTTGGCTCTATGTGGGCCACTCCTTGGAAGCAATGATGGTTAAATGTCCACATTATGACCTTCCCTTGGGCCTTTGTTAGGCCCATTCTCATTATTCTGGGTCAACCCAAATCATTGAGTCCCATTAATATGTGCATGACCCATCTATTCATATTGGGATAACCCATAATGTTGGCCCCCCATTGGTTGCTAATAGGATTTTTTTAATCTTGGAGTCCATCTATGGACCCCACCCTGTCAATATGCTGGTTATCGTTACCAATTACGAGCATACTTAACATAATATTTTGATGCATGCCCATACGCATCATCTCCATGCTTGTGATAAGACATGGTTGACCATTGCATATGCCTTCTGGCAAGTTGTTTATGGGACTCCTTGATAGGAGTGTTGTCCCTCATGAGCGCCCGGTACACTCAGGATTGATGCTGACTGGATTGTATGACTCATGTATCTTGCATTATATGATGTGGTTACTATACGGCCTAGAGACACCAGGGCTATGGCCTCCATAGGCACATTATGGAGGGCTGGATTGGATACCAGAAATCTGTTATTAGCAACGGGGCCCCATAGATGTCCCTGAGTGAAAATCTCTAAACCCGATGGTACCAGAGGATGACTCCAACGTTGAGACCGAGTGGATACATGAGTGCATGAGGGCTATTTTCCCGTAGGCTGCATCTCCCACTGTGTTGTGGTCGGTTGGAACGGGATGTGACCTTACCCGCCTGAGTGAGGGTGCAATATCTAGTTTGATTTTGACCAACTTGAGGAATGGGTGCGCTATCGACGAGCTGGGCCCGATATTGGCGGGTGGATAGTGAGGTCTCTTCCACTTACTTAGTTGTGCACTCGGATAGGGGTGGCAAGCTGGCGTAAAGTGTAATAGACCCCGGTGATTGTTCATAGTGAGATCTGTGCTGATATTAATGCTCTAGCGATAGCTGTATGGTTATGTGGATTCAGATGAGGACTGACATGCATGCGTTGCATCTCACATATGACATTTGGCTACATAGGTCTCTCATTGTATGACCTTGGTATGGCTGACATCATTCAGGCATTGCATCGTATGACCTTAATATGGTCGATAGCATTTATGCCTTGCATTATATAGTCTTGGTACGACTGATATTATTCATGGACTTACCAACATATTTCTGCATTACTCTGATATTGCATACTTGACACTTGCCTTGCACACACACTTACACCACCCTCTAAACTTTTCGTAAGCTTATGCACAATCGTTGCATGAAAGTGATGCTAGGATGCCACAGCAGCATTGAGATTGGAGTGTGCAGCGGACTTATAGAGCTTCCAATTTTGTTAATGTATTTCCTTTTATACATTGTACCTTAAAGTTTTTTTATCATAGTTAATTTTTTGATGGTGTCTTAGTTATTGTTCGTGGGTTATACTTATGGTTATGCTTATTATGAATCAAATTCATGTTAAAATTCCTCTTTGTAGGATCCTAGGATCGGAACCTGGTATATGGGTGCCGGGAGCCGAGAATGGGGTACTATGGAGGCCGTCAGCACCGAATTCGACGATCAAAAATTTTGTGAGTCCAGTTTTCGAGCTTGGGGCATGACAGTTCGTGCCCTGCAGTATTGTCAATCAGTAGGTCGATCCTCGGGAGGGAGAAACTATCTTGGGGACAGGCCTTATTTAGGTCTGTGTTGTCCATACAGACCCGCTATTTCCTATTAGACTTCTTCACCAAGGTGATGTTGGCGACCCAGTCAGGACAGTAGACTTCCTTGATGAATCCAGCTTCTAGTAGCTTACCGACATCCTCCCCAATGATGGCATATCGTTCTAGTTTGAACGCTCGTCACTTTTGTGTCACTGGTCAGTTGTTGGGATCAACGTTTAGCCTGTGAACCCTCACTTCCGGGCTGATGCCGGGCATGTTTTGGTGGGACCAGGCAAATATGTTGGCATGACGTGAAGGAGGTCCATGATCTCATCCTGCAAATTTGGAGCTAATAATGAGCCAACCTGTATAGTACGAGTCGGGTTGGACTCGCTAAGAGGGATAACGTTGAGGTCTTTGACTGGAGACCCACTCTCGGGTGACTCTTCCTGGGGATCAAGAGATGTGATGGCCATCGTGTGGTGCTGTGTCCTTAATGTTGTGGAGTAACATTGGCAAATTTCCTATTGATCTCCTCTGACTTGCCCGACTCCGTGCTCGATCAGAAATCTCATTGTGAGGTGGTAGGTTGATACTACAGCTCGCATGGCGTTGAGGATGACATTATAGATGGAAGGGCAGTTGACTACAAGAAAGTCGATCATCGTCGTCGTCTGGTTTTGTCCCTCCTGTAGTATTCAGAAGTTGTATAGATCCCTCGAAGGTAACTCTGTTCCCTGCGAATCCGAGCAGATTAATTTTAACAGGTTGAAGTCGGGACCTTCCGACCCCTATTTTATCGAAGGTGTCGGCGAAGAGGATGTTGGCCGACTACCGGTGTCTATTAAAATTCGAAACACTTTATTGTTGACTATGGTCATGGCCACCACTAGGGCATCGTCATAGGGGTGGTGGACTCCTTGGGCATCCTCATCAGTGAAGGTCAGTTTGTAGGAGACCACCTTCTGCTTTTTAGGAGGTATGTAGGTGAGGTGGACCTGATGTTTAGAACCGTTGTAGCTGATGCTCAGAGCATGAGCTTTGCATGCTCGGTACGAGTCTCCTCCTCCCGCAGACCTACTAAAGATGGTGCAGATCTCTCCTGCAGTCTCGTTGTTGTTTCCATTGCTGGGCTGCTTGTTCTTCCATCCTACTAACATACTCCCGCAGGTGTTTGTTGTGGATGAGGGCATCGATTTCTTTTGTAAGGTCGAAGCAATTACTGGTGGAATGGTCGTGGTCGCTGTGGAAATGGTAGTACTTCTGTTTATCTCGCTTGTTGGCGTCAATCATCATCCGGTTCAGCCATTTTAGGAATCATTTGTCTCGAACTTCTATGAGGACTTGCTTGGGCATAGTGTTGAGGGGAGTGTAGGAGCGGAATCTGCTCTCAGTTCATCTTCTTGGATGTTAAACCCTGATCAGATCATCGTCCCTTCTATGCTTATTACTGGGGGCCGATGCTTGTTCTTCCTTGGTCCATTTCTCCCTGGTTGAGCTCCCTGCACTCCGGGTGGCTTTTTACGAGCTGAAAAGCTCCTTGACATTGGAGTACTTTTGAGCTCGGTTGAAGAGATTGGCTAATGTCATTGGTGGATTCTTACCGAGCGAGAAGAGGAATCTCCCCTCCTTTAGGCTAGCCATTATAGCGGCTAGGGCAATCTAATCTGAGTAGCCCTCCACTTGCATCACTTTTAAGTTGAAGTGCTTAATATAGTCATTTAGCAGTTCATCCTCGTTTTGAGTGATAGTAAGGAGGTAAGTTGTAGGCTTTCACCTTTCTTTTCCTCCGATGAAGTTAGTAATGAAGACCTTTCTGAGCTGTGTAAATGAGCTGACAGACTTCAGTTTTAATTACCAAAACTATTTATGGGCCGCTCTTGACAGAGTTAAGGAGAATGCTCGGTACATCACCACGATCAAGGCACCATGAAGCTTCATTCACGCCCTGAAAGATTCCAAATGCTTGGCAAGGTCAGTTGACTTGGAGAATGGAGTAATCTGCGGCATCCCGAATTTGGGCAAGAACTGAGCTTGCATAATATCATCGGTGAACGGCGGCTTAGTTTCCTTCAACATACATTCTATCGAGATTAGAGCATGCATGTGATAAGCTTGACGTATGTCGCCGATCTAACCTCATAGCTCTTCGAGTTCGGCTTCCCAGGGGTCCTCATTTTCGTCCACTGTCTTAGCAACCTTACCACGCCTCTTTTTCTCCAACAAATGACGTAGGTCAGAGGCAGTCGGCGTGGAAGTTTCCGAGGCATGGGAGGATGCACAATTTAGCACCTCAAGGGTCTGTTTGTTCCTCTGGGAGCCAGTGAGTGCTTGAGATGGCGCAGAGACTTCAGTAGATGTCCGAACATTGGCCTCATCAGCTCCCTAGTCGGGAGGAGGGTTTTGTCTCTGCAACATCTGCCTTATCTAATCGATGTTACTGGTTAGTGCTTCAACTTGATGCTTTAGAGAGACAAGCCGAACTCCTCGACTTCGGGACCACTGCACTAGACCTGCGGTTGCAAAATCATCCTAAAGTTGGGAGGGTGAGTCCTAATGGTACACAAATTGTTCTGCTAGCGCAGGATTGAGTGCATCAGTAGTGGTCTGGACCTTCTTTCTCCCTTTCTCCATTGTAGGGTTGCTATAGATGATGGGAATGGCTTTCAATAACCATTCCCACAGACTACGGTAAACTGCTAATGCAGAATTTGGACATCCTCCTTAGACCACTCGATAACTACAAGAGAATATAAAGATGGAGACCCTGGTTACAGCAGGGGACCCTTCAATGCCAAAGTTAGGCATTCAAACTGATCTAGTAGAATGTTAGGTTTTTGATGTGAATTATACATAACTTTTCATTGCAAAACAACTCTTTATTTATAGTAGATAGGTGAGGTGGCATAAATGGTAATCTCCCTGCTTGGTAGTGCATATTGTAGAAGGGATCCTATCCCGAGCATGTTGGGGTAATCTTTTGAGATCTTTGGCAAAGATCTTGGAGAGATCTTTTTTGATAAGCTCTGAGTGGTCGGGATTAGAAGAAACATGTAGTAGGAGGCCGTGGCTGACTTGGGCTCTCTAACGGGCAGTGGCCAGGCTTCTCCTTTAACATTCAAGTAGGTTGCCGACCTGCCAACTTTCTCCTGAATGTTGTATCCAAGCACCGAGACTGAGCTCCCTTCCTTAGTAAAACATAAGAGAAATTGGGGATGACCATCCTCTTCATCTTGTCGTATCGTGCAGAGACTCTTTCGCAAGTCCTCTGAGCAGGGCGTGCTCGGTCCTATATGGGATCACACCTTAGAGGCTTCTCTAGGAGATTTGAACATTAGCTCGGACATGGGTGGAGCCATGGAAGAGCTCGGCGTCGAGATCGACGTCATGCAATAGAGTATAATAGAATATCACTTTCTGGTCATTCAGCTCCTTGGTCATAACTAGTGTTGGCCGACCATGCAACGTGCACAAATGTTCGAGCCGACCTCATACTCCTGACTAGCTCATTTTTACCCATAACATCAAGTATGAATTTGAAGTTTGAAAATCTATTTGAAAGATGTGTTGAAGTATGAAAATTAAGTATTAAATCTAAAATAAATTTTTTTTTGACAAATATTAAGTTAACATCTCTTTAAAATAAACCTATTTGATATGTTAGATACTGTAGGATCCACTATGGTGTATTTGTTTTTTATCGGCACCATTCATCACTTTTTCCAACTCATTTTAAGGCATGAGCCTAAAATTAAAGCAGATCGTAATCTTTTTAGTAGACCACACCACAGGAAATGGTATCAAGCCTACATCCTTACAATGATAAACCCAGCAATCCCACTATCATTCTCTATCCCCAAAATAGAGGCCTGCTAGATCCACACGCAATACACATGCCAACATGGCTAGTGCGTGGGGCATCCGAGTAGTGTAGACGGAGGGCCTATAGTAAAGATGACTAGATGATCATATGAAGAGGTTAGTTAATTCCACGCACAAGTGTGGGCTCTACACATCCACAAGTAGGCACACACACAAGTATGTAAGATCTGAACTTTTCAATTAGGGGATGACACTGTTTAGATCTTCTGGCATAAAAATCAGGCCATTGCACACCTCGGTGGACCACAACATATTTTGGTGTAATGCGTCACTTGGGGATTCATTAATACAATTCAAACTTTTCTATTAACACGATGTTGAATTTAGTCTAAGTAAAGAGGTCGGATGTTGAAAGGAGGGTCGATCCGTTGAAACCTGAGTCGTAAGAGCCATTGAAGATCTGCCCCTTCTCTTAAGAACCGACCAGTTGATCAGGTTGTTTTCTTCCTCATAGTGGGGAGAGCCCTTAGTAGCTTTCTACTTATTAGGCATGTGAGTGCCAGTAGTGTAGGGCCCAACCTTGTTTTGAGGGCTCTATGCATTAATAGGGGCTGTTCTCCGCAAACATCATGGGGGGCCCTTTGTAGATCTTTAGTAGGTGATCGTTTATAGGAAGTAGGAAATAAACTGCAAGATTTTATTGCACTAACTTGAATGTGATTAATACATGGTAAATTATGCGGTTGAGGTAGATCGGTCCCTTAGGAATGGTAAATCTTGATATGCTCAACATTCCACAGGTGAGGTAGGAGTTAACCTTCAAGATCTTCAAGTCAGAACGATTTAGGTCGACTAGTGCTTGTTACCACACATGGTCCTTCCCAGTTGGGGCTCAAGGTTCCTGAGCCAAGTTCTTTAGTGTTTTGGAAGGTTCTTCGAGGAACCAAGTCCCCAGCTTAGAACCTCCTAACTTTTTCCTTAGCGTTGTAGAAACAAGCCACTTACTGTTGTTGGATTGCAGTCCTGATTTGAGCTTATTCTCTTCTTTCCTCTAAAAGGTCAAGATTCAGTGCCATTAGCTCGAAATTCTATTGTTCATCGTAGGATCCGGTTTGAGTAGTTGTGTAACGTCTCGAAAAAATCCGTACAAAGACCCAAGTATCACCTCAGGCAGAAATCACTAAGAAATGAATCCTTTAGAAATTAGACGAAAAATTAATTAAGTGCTAAACTAATTAATTAGTAGATTAGCTTGAACCACTTTCTATATGAACTACAAGACCCAAAACCAGTAGAATCATTAACTCTACATTACCTAAAAACTTAGGAGAAATCTCAAAACCCAGTTGCTCTCGGGAGCACATTAAAACTTCGTATCAGACCTGGACCACGTGTCGAAAGTCCGACTATCGCAAAACTATATGGTTATGATTGCCTTACTAGGCTTGACAAACATCATGGGAATCAAGTCCAAATAGTATCCAAAAATGCACAACTTGAGCCCAGAGCGAAGTGTGTGAGAAACGCGAATATCTTTAGAAAATGAACTCAAACTTAAGTGATTTGGGCCATTCACTTGCAGGCCAAATTTAAGGTTTCAGACCGTCAGATTCTGACCCAACTACACCCTTGGATTAGGGAAATTTTCCTACACATGTCAGTGTACTTGTGGCCCTGATCGAGTGACGATAGTTGTTGAACTGATACTGGTCCTCCACGGTCGATCCACAAATTCGATCAGACCAAAATCTTAACCTAACATAGATCCATTGTCAGGAAACTTTCTCTGGACTGTATGCAAGTAATGGACCTCCGGATGAGCTCAGTTGGCCCAAAACAGCTACCTCTTGGCTATAACCTAAGTATGTCATGGCCTTGGGGCCATTGACATCAGTTCTGGGCCTATATAAGGACCTTAACCCACTCCTCTCTCATTTTATACAATTTTCCTAACCCTAGGGGAGAGAAGAGAGAAAAGAGAAGGAAAGAGTGAGGAGAAGAGAGAGAGAGAGAGAGAGAGAGATAGTTGCTAGGATTCGTTCCCACCGCTTCACGTGCCGAATCATCCCTCCTGTATCGCTACTCCATCAAATCTGAATCCATTTTTGGGTAAGAAATCCTAACCCTAATTTGTTTTAAGAATACAAATAGAGGAATCGGTGAAATAGCTAAGTTATTTCATGATTTAGGTAGCCGTTGTGTCGTAGACAAAGGTGTAGTGTATGAACCAAGTTTATAATCGGCGTACCGATGGAAGGTGCAGACTATAAACATTTAGGTTATGGTTTTCAAGGCTTTCAATGTCAGTTAATGATTTATGACTAACTTGATTGCTATCACATGTACTTAGATGCGATGTTTTCCGTGTATTGCACATATATATGAACTATGTTGAATATAATACATTCTATGTGTTTGTTGAAATGTTTGAATGAATATGGAATTAGGATTTGTGCTTGCCATGATTTCTAATTAAGAATACATGATTGTTGTATGTATGACAACTCCTTTGCGAGAGGATTTGCCATAATATATGTTATAACTAAATTATTACATATATGTTGATATATATAGTCTAAGTGTTTGATAAAATGCCTAAATGAGAAGTTGCTTGTTGAAATGTATTTAATAAGGGCGTTGAGATAGGATTCTCAATTACTTTATCTATAGTTACAGTCTCCTTCATGTAACTTATCTTGATATTACGTGAGTATGGATGAAATGCCTATGTATGACAACATGTGTACTAAGTGTTTGATATAATGCTCAAATGAGATTTATATTTGAATCATTTGTCACATGTTGTTTGACTATCACATATGAATTCTTACTGTATTTGAGTATGATTGGGACTAATACGTAGTCCAGGCAATCGGTAACAGTTTACGATTAGTGTCCATACCACCATGCCCTTCATGTCGATTAATTCAACGTGCGCTCGTACCAGTCGAGCTTGTTCGGTAACCCGATTGGCCTTTGTATGTTCACCATGTATGGACACTACTGCTTGAATCTAAGGTACCACTTACCAGTGAAAAGCCCGTTTAACCTTGGTACTATGATCCGATACGACTCATGAACCGGGCATGGTGGTATGAGACACCGTGGTCGAGCTGTCGGCCTACACTAGGGTGACGAGCCTCCCCGTAGTGTCCATTGAGCAACCTAAACTCGTGAGTCGAATATGGTGGTATGGGACACTGTATTCGAGCTGTCGGCCTACGCTAAGGTGACGAGCCTTTCCCGTAGTGACCTTGAGTATAAACTAGATCTACGCCGAGGTGAGGAGCCTCCTGTAGCGACCTGAACTTGCCTGTCCACTATTTTTAAAATCAGGGGTGACGTTGCCCTATAACTTGCCTCTCGTATGTGATTAACTAGGATTGACAACCCTAGATGGATCATTATTTGGGTCAATGATATAAATGGAGGTACCTTAGCTTCCCGAACTAGCTGTATGAATAAACCTAATTAAGTATTGGCTAACATGATCATGCACCGCACTGCATGTGCTTTGGCGAGGAAGTGCACGTGTTTGGAGTGGTGCATGCCGCGATTGTGAGATGATGTCGCTGAGGGAGTGCAAGCGAGGGCATACATCATTACAACATATCATTCCTACATTAACAAGAGTATTTAGGACATGATTGTTGTACTACTTTATCATTATTGCTTGATTGAATTGATAACATGTTAACCTTTGCCTTATAGCTCCACTAAGTTTATCACTCACTCCCACTCTGGGACGGTGTTTTAAAACACTAGCCAGACTCTGTTGTAGCTTCAGGTGATGGCGATGCCTGCGAGGCGGATCCTGACTTTTATGATGACAAGGAGGAGTTCTCTTATAGCAACTCTTTGGCAAGTCTATGTAGACCTAAAGTTACTTCGACGGGGTTACAGGGATACGGATTAGATGCCATTACATTGTATCATTTTTGTAAATTTTGGAACTACACATGTAATTATTTAACCTAGTGACATGTTCATACTTTGGGAACTTACAATCACTTATATGCTTTATATATCTATCACAGTCTTCCACTTGTGTAATCAAATTGTTTCTAGAGTATGATATGCTACTTTAGTGTAATCTCATTCATGTTTAATGCACTAATACAGACAACATTCAATCATCACTATCTATGTTGCATAAGTGATGCATCAGAACTCGGGAGTTGAGCCTGCGCTCGACCCTTGATTTTTGGGGTGCTACAAGTTGGGAGCCCGATTTCGACTGGAGTGACGGCTTCAAATCTAAAGGCTAAGGAAAAAGGGGTTTCCCCAGTGGCCGTCAGGGCCGTAGTTCGGTACTCCCAGAGAACGTTGAGGAGTTCCTCTGCCCATGCTCCTTTGACTTTCTCAAGCTTGGTTTGGAGATGATGTTTGATGATCTTGTTGACCACCTCGACCTGTCCATTAGCATGTGGATGTCATGGCGAGGAGTAAACATTCTGAATCCTGAGGTTTTCACACATTCCTCAGAATCGTTTGTTATCGAACTGCTTCCCGTTATCAGAAATGATCGTGCAAGGAATTTCAAACCTACACACGGTGTTTTTCTAAACAAAATTTGTTATCTTCTGCTTGGTAATCTTTGCTAAAGGCTTAGCTTCAGTCCACTTTATAAAATAGTAGACCGCGACGATGGCGAACTTAGTCTGTCCTTTGTCGTTTGGCAGGGGATCGATGATGTTGATTCCCCATTGAGTGAATGGCCATGGCCCAGCCATAGGAGTAAACTCTTCAGATAGTTGTCGAGGTGTGTTTGCAAAGTGTTGGTATTTGTCACATTTCCGAGTATACTGTCATGCATTAGCCTGGATGGTTAGTCAATAATACCCCTGTCGGATGACCTTATGAGATAAGGCTCCTCCGCCAAAATGGTTCCTGCAAATACCTTCATGGATTTTCCTTAGGACATACTCGACTTCATCTGGTCGGAGATGTCTAAGATAGGAGACAAAGAACTCTTTTTTTTTTATATAAGATGTTGCTGACCATGGTGTAACAAGCTGCCCTGGTCCGTAGCTTACGGGCTTCCGAGCGATCTTCGGGTACCTTATCTTCCTTGAGGAAGTCGATAATCGGATCAATCAAAGTTGGCTCTGAGCTTATTGGGAGAGCCATGACAAGGTTAAATTCGCTGATGCTCAGTTTCGTGAGGAATTCAATCGGAGTTGACCTTGGGATATCATCTTCTGCTGCGGTGGCCAACTTTGCTAACATATCAGCTTTGAAGTTCTTTGCTCAGGGGATCAGGCTGACGCTGCATTTCTAGAACGCGCCGATTAGTCCTTTAGCCTTTACTAGATATGCTTTCATGCATTCCTTCTTGGCTTGATATTCATCGACTATTTGGTTAACGACCAGCTGCGAATCGCTAAAAACTTCAAGGTGTTGGGCTCCCATGGTGGCCACCAACCTAAGTCCGACGAGCAGAGCTTCATATTTTGCTACATTGTTGGAGGCTCGGAATCCAAATCTTAAGGCATTTTGAATACATACATGATCTAGAGTCTTCGAGACTATCCTGGCCCCACTAGCTTTAGAGTTGGATGAGCCATCAACATAAAATGTCCACATTGGCAGGCAGGGATCAATTTGATGATCGGGCACGAAGGTCGGCTGAGACTGATAGCATGGATCAGATCTTGGCTCGGGCAGAATGCTCAGAATCAACTCTAACCTGGATCGAATGTTCGAGTCGCCCTAATGGCTCGACTTAGATGATTGTTTGGCTCGGATCCTTGTCTATGCGTTGCGGTGTGCTCGACAATAAAGTTGGCCACCGGTTGACCCTTCATTATTATTTAGGGTCGGTACTTGATGTCAAACTCACTTAACTCGATCGCCCATTTGGTCAGCCTTCCGGAAGCTTCAGGCTTCTGTATCACTTGGTGAAGAGGTTGATCTATCGAGATGATAATGATGTGGGCCTAAAAGCACAGTCGTAATCGATGGGACGAAATGACAAAGGCCAATGCCAGTTTCTCCAAGCTTGGATACCTTGTTTATACTGAGATCAAGGCCTTGCTCACGTAGTACACCAGGAGTTGCTTCCCTTCATGTTCCCTAATCAAGGCCAAGATGATTATTGCATCTGAAACTGCCAAATACAATAGCAGCAGTTCGCCTTGCTCAGTTTTGGAAAGCAATGATGGTGACCCCAGGTACCACTTGAGTTGTTGAAAAGTCATCTCGCATTCCTTTGTCCACTTTACGACATGCTTCACTTTCAATTGTTTGAAAAATGGGAGGCACTTGTCTGTAGCCTGAGATACAAAGCGATTGAGAGCGACGATCCTTCCTGTAAGGCGCTGGACATCCTTTGTCATTTTTGGAAAATTCATGTCAAGCAAAGCTTTGATTTTTTTCAGGGTTTTTTTCGATTCCTCGTTGGCTAACCAAGAAGCTAAGGAATTTTCCCGAGTTAACCGTGAAAGCGCATTTATTTGGGTTAAGGTTCATCTGATATTCTCGAAGAATTAGGAACATTTTCTCAAGATCGGATACATGATTTGTGGCTCTAATGCTTTTGATGAGCATATCATCCACATAGACTTTCATTGATCGCCCGATCTGGCAGGCGAACATCTTGTTGACAAGCCGCTGATAGGTAGCTTCGGCATTTCAATCCAAAGGGCAAGATTTTGTAACAGTAGAGACCCTTATTAGTAACAAAGGTCATTTTTGACTTATCATATGGATGCATCACAATATAGTTATAGCCAGAATAGGCTTTCATAAAACTAAGTAGCTCGTTCCCTGCCATATTATTAGCGAGTTGGTCAATTCTAGGAAGAGGAAAACTATCTTTTAAGCAGGCTTTGTTTACGCCCGCATAATCAACACAGACCCGCCACTTCCCATTCGATGTTGGCTATCCAGTCTGGATAGTAAATCTCTACTATAAACCTAGCTTTAAGGAGCTTGTTGAACTCTTCTCCGATTTTCATGTATCGCTCGAGGCCAAGTGGTCTGTGCTTCTATCGAATCGGTCGGTGGTCAGGGTTGACATTCAGTTGATGGACAATGACCTTTGGGTCGATGCCGAGCATCTCTTCATGGGACTATGCGAAGACATTTGCATTGAAGGAGGCTCACAATCTCGTCTCGTAGTGGAGATGTTAGAGATGATCCGATCTGGACCGTTCTAGATGGATCGAAGCTGTCGAGTGGAATGGGAATGAGGTCCTCCATGGGATAACCCCTCTCTCCAGAATCTTCTTGGGGGTCCAAATAGGCGATGGACATTATCTGATGCTGAGCTCTCAATGCCACCATGTAACACTGCCGAGCTTTATGTTGGTCTCCTCTAACCATTTTACCACCTTGCTCAGTCAGAAACTTTATCTCTAGGTGATAGGTTGAGACTACAGCTCGTAGGGCATTGAGAGAGGGTCGGATGAGGATTGCATTGTAAACAGACGAGCAGTCCACCACCAAAAAGTCGATCATTGTGGTTACTTGGTCCTGTCCATCCCTGGCGGTGAGTGGAAGTTGTATTGATCCTTCAGGCATAACTCTACCTCTTGAGAATTCAAGCAAGGGAGTCTTGACGACTTGAAGTCGAGAATGTTCGATCCCCATCTTGTTGAATGCATACGCGAAGTGGATGTCGGCCAAGGATCCGATATCCATGAGGATTCAGAATACCTTGCGGTTGGCTATGGTCATTGTAACCACAAGCGCATTGTCGTGTGGATGGTTGTAACGCCTCAGTTTTTGGAACCCAAGTATATGACCCGTTTCCCAAAAATTCGAGTGTTAACCTTGAAAATTCAGTGTAAATTTGAACCGCTTATCATTAATCAGAGTTAACAGCAATGAAGCAAGATTGAACCATGCATTGTATAAAAACATTCCAACCATAATAAGAATATCCAAATATAGCGCCCATACAGGACTTATACAATCCCAAATACAAAGTTCATATAAGCAAAAACAAGAATCTATCAACTAGTGGTGGAGCTCAATATGAGCCGTAGAGGCCCCGTCTAGCTCCTCAGCTACCCGATCTACTCTAACAACCTGGTGAACAACATTGGCCATCTCTACACCTACATCAACTGTTACGATTTGATAGCGTCAATGACTATCGCAGTGAGGAGCACCCTCTAAGATTGAGCACTCATATTCATAATCAATACAGAATGCAAGTCATGGTTTTAGATATATTAAACATGGCATTTCATAATCATACGCATATATTAAAAAATTTAACCAATCAATAGAATCTCATCATAAGCAAAGTGTAATAGCAATCGCAATATAAGGGAATGTGTTCAAATAGTCAGATAATCAATCATACGACTTTTTATTGCACCAGAAAATCACATTATACGTGAACTCTTCAAGATGGCTAGAAAATCAATAGGCGAACTTTAGCTCCACCCCGAAATCATGGTACAAGTGAAATCTATAAGGTGAATAGAAAATCAACCTTTAAACCTCCACTTCACCTAGAAATCATATCGTACGTGAACTCTGCAAGATGGCAAGAAATTCGATAAGCGAACTTCATCTCCACCCGGAAATCATGGTACGACCGGACACTGCAAGATGAAGAGAGAACCAACAAACAAACTCTAGACCACTCGAAAATCATATCGTACATGAACACCACAAGGTGGCTAGAAAATCGATAAGCGATCTTTAGCTCTACTTGGAAATCATGGTACGACTGAACACCACAAGATGGCTAGGAAACCAACATACAAACATCTACTTCACCAGAAAATCATATTGTACGTAAACTTTACAAATGGTTAGAAAATTGATAAGCGAACTTCAGCTCCACCCGAAAATCATGGTACAACTGAACTCCGTAAGATGAAGAGAACTAACATGGGAACTCCGACGTCATTCGAAAATCGTATGAACTCCGCAAGATGGCTAGAAAATCGACAAGTGAACTTCAGCTCCACCCGAAAATCATAACGAACTCCTCATAATGACCCGAAAATAAATGAGGTATGCAAATATAACCAACAAGCCACAGAATGGAGTCAATGTTCCATTAAAGCCATGGAGGGCAAATAAACGAACCAAGCCACGTAGGGCAAACATGCGGTACAAGCCATGTAAGGCATATGTGCGATCCAAGTCACGTAAGTTAAATATGGACCGCAAGATGGTGAGTTCATAATAGGTCTTATTCATTATATCACTTAATCACAAACAGCAAGCATACAGTTAATTAACAAAGTACAACTCAAGATAGCATGTTATCATCAATCATCTATGATTGCTATAATTAAAGAGATATATTCATCATCTAACACAGGAATTAGGTGCGCAACATATTAACATATTCACATAATTAATTAAGTAACTCAATCAAGTGATTTAGGAGGTACTAAATGGAAGGAATTAAAGCAACACCTATGATTAGATTGATGAATTTAAGTGGGAAGCTCAAAAGGTGAGTCCTCACCTTACGTGTCGAGTCGCCCATTAGTGTCGCTAGGGAACGCGGGTGTCATTAGAATCGAATCATACCATACATTGTAAAATTCTATGGTTAGAACTAAGCGTAACACACTATTTATGGTTTAAAGTCCCAACCTAAGGTTTAAATTACTTACATTTAGGGTTTCATCCTTAGGGTTTATATCTAGGTTTAGATTTTTACGGTTTGAACCCTAGTTGGTGTGCAATTGATTTTAGTGTTAATTTAATAATTATAAAATATTTACTAACATTAGTGTTATGGTTAATATTAGTTAATAATCATTATGATGATAATTAATATTATGGTCTACCATTCATGATAAGACAATACATTAGTATTTAATAATGATATCATTTTAATTTCCTGAATATAATAACTATCATTAGGATAGATAATTTGCTAATGGCTATGCATCTTAATATTTAACAACTCTAATAATGATGGAAATAGTAACAATGCTAATTTAATAATAATTGTCAACATTAGTGTTATAATTTATATTAGCTAATGTAGCAAAAATAATCATCATAATGGTAATAAATGGTGTGATCTATTATAAGTGATAATGTCTATGAATGATAGGTAAATGCTAATATCTAATATCTAATGGTCATAATTTGCTTATAAAGATTAATATTAGCGTACATAACCTGTTAATGGCTAAACAAAATTAATTAATCAAAATAGCTATAGTATCACTAATTATAATAATAAAGTAAATGATTATCTTTGGGAGAGAAAGCTGACTTACAGTAGTTGACTTGGTAGCTCGACTTGATGCATCTGAGCTAGCCCAACTCCATATGCAGCTCGACCGAGTCAACTCGGTAGATATGGCAGCCGAGTTGACTCGACATCATGCTCTCCCTTCTTCTTCCTCTTACTTTTCTCTCTCTTCTTTCTCTTTTCTTCCTTCTTCTCCAACTGGACTCTTAGACAGCTCTGTATACATTAAGACATGGGCTAGCGAGTTGAAGAACTCGGACAGGCCCGAACTGAGTCCGAACTCGCCAGCAACTTGGTGGGTTGCATGGTCAACTTGGTACATCTGCATCACGCCCAACTCCCTCTCCCTGCTCCTTCTATCACTCTCCTTGGAATGGCTCGAACTGAGTCAGGACGCAGCCCAGCTACACCAAACAGTTGAGCTAGCGAGTTGCGGACCGCTAACTCGGTCATGATTTGAGTTCCCAAACTCGGACTCCCTCTCTTCCCTCTCTTCTCTTTCCCGTTTCTCCCTCTGTCTCTAACTTCTTCTTGTTCTGCTGTTGCTGAAGGTACAACAGCGAGACTAGATGCTCAAAGCGACCTGCACAAACTCAGACTCGGACAGACCAGGTTCAAGACTTAGCACAGCAGTCAGTCACTAGGTGAAAGAGGACAGTGTCCTCTCTTCCTCTCATTTTCTCTTCCTCCTTTCTTCTTCTTCTTTCTTCTGCCCTCCTCTCTCTCTCATCTTTCTCCACCGCACCGTCCAACAGCTCGCGGCCCAGCGAGTCGCTGAGACACCCAGTGAGGCAGCGTGCCGACAGCAAGGTGGGAAACGGCGCTTCTCCCTCTCTCCCTCTCTGATTTTCTATTTTGGAAGGAGAAGCCCTAAGATGAGCTTTTATACTCACTCGTCAGCACACAATCAGTCGATGGATTAATTATATCTAATGAAATTTCTCTCTTAAACGTATTATAGAAGATAACCCAATCAGTCTTTTTTTTCTTTCTTTCTTTTTGCTTGCGTGTTTGTAAAACCACTACTGGGATGTATTTTAAGCATAAATCCCATCGATTGCACGTTTCAGATTCAAGAATGGGGCCCACTGGAGGATGGTGGGTCTTTCGGTAAAATGAGGAAGAAGGATTGGACGATTATGGTGAAATTTCAATGGACGGCCAATCACATGATCTGACGTGCATGGATGGTGTGGATAAGCCCTATGATCATCGTGGTATCTACTGAATGGATGGCGTTTAGCACCTCTTAAGCATTCGGCTTCAACAGCGATAGCGGGAGTAAGTTTCTAGCTAGGGAACGCCCTATTTTCGAGGGCCGGGATTGATTGCAATGGATGGCTGGGATCCCAAGAGAAGCTTTCATGCGGATCGCCAGCATGGAAAGGGGAAAAATGGCATGCTTTCCATTTTTGGAGATGAGTGTGCTTCTAGCTTGATTTGTGGTTGAGATTGTGCGCACACGTGTGCAATCCAACGGCTGAAAATGTGGTTTAGACGTATTTGGGTTCCCTATAAGATGGACGGTTTGGATCATCAGAAGGACATTTAAGGTGGGCTGCAATCCTTCCCAAATGGATATAGTCCGTTTGAAAGAGTTGAAGACGGGGAAAGCCTCTGCTTTCTTACCACTTCCATCAGGTCAAACCCAATCGACCGGGGTTTTTTGGACTGGTGCACGGTGAGTGCACACATGGGCCATGCACACACATCAAAAGTGGGGCCCACAGAGTTGGCCTAACAGCAATGCACTCCATTCATTTGTCTTGTTAGGTCAAATGAGGGCCCGACCCAAAGAATGAGGCTGATCCAAGTTTTAGGTGGGCCATATCAGTTGAAAGATGGCCTTTGGGTGCTAGTTATCATTGATTTGAGGTGGAATGTGGTCTGCACCCGTGATCAGAACCATTCATCTAGTTTGTGAGCCACCTAGGGCCATTATTTATTTTAAATTGATAATATTTTAACTAGATGGGTCATACAACGTTCATTTATGGGTTCAAACTATGATTCTCATCCATTCAACGGTCAGATCGGCTCTAAACCTGACCGTTAGTGATCCTTGGAGTTTGGCATTGACGGTAGATGGTCAAATCTGTCTATTGAGGAGATTTATAGGGCTAGATTGCCCAAGCATAGATTCGTTAGGGGTCCATTAAGGTTTCTACCCAAAATCTAGCCTAACTGGCAGCTCCAACGGCCTAATATGGGCTACCAGTCTAACTATGAGGTAGTCCCATAGCCAAAGTGGGCCTTACCAAGTGGATACTTGTTTTAACCAACGATCTCTTCTGATTTGATGGCAGATTGATTCCAATTGCACATTTAGGGTTCTACGAGTCTAATAGCTATCCGCGTGGTCATTAATATTATAGTTATACCCTTTCCAACCATTCAATCCTAAATTAAATCCTGAGTGGTTCATATGGCCTGATTAGTGATTCGATTCGTCTAATGAGATGATCGAAATAGGTTTAGGGATAATGTGATGACTTGGAAACCAATGGGTAGACGACTTGTTCTTTGGACCAAGGTTATCCCATTGGTCATATCTAAGTTAGGTCGTATGGCTTAGGTGTAGATTACCATTTGAGCTACCAAGGGTGCGCTAAACAGGAGGTGGTGTAACTTATATCCTAAAGGATGTGATGACTTCTCCCGATAATTAATAGATAGATGGGTTGGTCTCTCCAACCATTAGATTAAGCCAAGACAAGGGCGAACATTAGATACATTATATTGTGCTTAAACTGAATTTGGTCTTCTTGGTAACACCCGAGTACTGAAAAGTATGGGGTGTTACAATGGTGGACTCCTTGGGTGTCCTCTTCGGTGAATGTCAGGCTACAGGTTGCTATCTTTTGTTCTTTTGAAGGTCTGCTGGTGGTAAGGATTTCTCATTCCGAGTTGGAATGACTGATACTCCTTATGTGGGCTCTTCGAGCTTGATTTGAATCTCCTTCATCAACGAGGCCTCCGAAGATGGTGCGAATTTCCCCAGTTGGTTCATTGTTGATGGGTTGTTCATATTTAAAAACAATCCGATCTCCTCTCCGATTGACGTATTCCCTAAGATGCCCTGTAATGACCCGAAAAATTTTGTGCTAAGACCCGAGTACTACCTCTATTTTCCTTAGAAGCTATTTATGGGTTAATTAGCGTTAAACTCGATTGCTTGTGAAATTAGCATCAATCACTTTAATTTTGATCTGCAGGACTCAAAACCTGTAGTATCGTTAGCGCTATGTTACTCTGAAATCTGGGATTCAAAGGTAAATCCAGTTGCTCTTGGGAATTTTTAGAAGCTTTGGATCGGACCTGAACCGCACGTCGAAAGTCCGGTAGTGATAATCTTAGACAGTTATGATCATCATGTTGGACTTAACCATCACCTCAAAAATCAAGTCCAGATGATATCCTGGGTCGATTTGATTGAGTCCGGAGTGAAGAGTGTGAGAACGGTGAGAAATTAAATGTGATTTTATGAAATCTGAGTCGTGTTGCTTGTGCGACGATTTTAAGCAATCTGACTGTTGGATTCTGACCCAATTTCACCCTCAGATCAGGGAAGATGGCCCAGGCATGTCATAATGCTTGTGGACCAAATCGAGTTTCGGTAACTGTTGAATTGAGCATGGTCCGCCACGGCTGATCTATAAATCCAATCGGTACAAAAACTCAGCCTGACCTAGATCCATGGTCAGTGAGCTTAAGTCCGATCACACGTGGAGAAAGGACCACCGGAAGTGCTCTGTTGGATCGAGAGAGGCTTGATTTGGTTATAACCTAAGTATACCTTGGCCCTGGGGCTATTTTCATCAGTGTTAGGCCTATATAAAGACCTTAAAACCCTCACTCTTTATGCCATACGAATTTCCTAAACCCTAGCTAAGAGAGAGAGAGAAAAAAAAAGAGAGTAAGTGAGAGAGAAGTTGGTGAATCATTTGAGATTCTTTCCTGTTACTCTACATCCGTAAACCATCACTTTTGAATCGTTATTTCGGCGATTCTAAGTTCCTTCTTGGGTAAGTTAACCCAACCATAATCTGTTTTAGAGCTTAGAATAGTCTGTGTTGTTGTAGCTCATTTCTATTCTTGCCTTAGGTTATCTAGTCGCCGTTGACGAAGACATATCGTCTGAATCAGTTCGGTGTGCTTTTTCTGGTTTAAGGTGCGGACTATATTCGTATAGGTTATAGTTTTCAAGGCTTTCAATGTCAGATAATGGTTTATTGTTGTTATGGATGCAATTTCACATGCCAAATGCTATGTTTATCTTGCGTTCCTGATATGTATGTGTTATATTGAGATTTGTGTATTCTATGTGTATGTAGGAAGTACCGTATATGTATAAAATATGAACATGTGCTTGCCATGATTATTTGTCGTGTACTTGTGCTAATTGTATGTGTGTCAACTCCTTGGCAAAAGGAATTGTCCAAATGCGTGTATTCCCACATACGTCATGTATTTGAACTATGTAGTCTAAGTGTTTGTAGAAATGTTTGAATGGGCTAATGTGTAATACATTATCCTATTTGCAGGCATTGAGAAGAGATTCTCAACTCTCCTACTGGTGTATATGATTTCCTACATTCAATTTACATTCTTTGTTCTTTAAGTTCAAGCACTACTTATGTTGAAATCCATGTTAAGTGATATTCTTCAAATGCTCACATACTGTGTGATTTGAATTGTTGTTCCATTACTGTTCTAAATTGTGTATGCATATCTGTTATAATGGAATGTGTTTGGGACTATGACATAGTCCAGGAAATCGGTAACAGACCTTGAATTCGTGGCCGAGCTTGCTTTCGCCACGAAGGACGTGATTTGACGAACCCGAGTCGTATTAGAGTTGTCGGCAGTGGTTTGGCCACACGGAGTGTTTGCGCACTCTATGTCGTTCAACCCAACGTGCGCTCGTACTAGTCGAGTTCGTCAAGTAACCCGATTGTCCGATGTATGTTCACCATGTATGGACGCTATTGTTTGAATCTAAGGTACCAAACTTACCGATGAAATCCCGTTAACCGTTGTACCTTGATCCGCTAAGACTCATGAGCCGGGCATGGTGGTATGGGACACCGTGGTCGAGCTGTCGGCCTACGCTAGGGTGACGAGTCTCCCCGTAGTGACCAATGAGCACACCAGACTCGTGAGCCAATTATGGTAGTATAGGACACTATATTCGTGCTGTCGGCCTACATTGATTGGTCACGAGCCCTTTGTAGTGACCTCGAGCATACCTGGATACTGCATTAGGGCGACGAGCCTTAGAGTAGTAACGAAGGTATGATAGGCGTGCATTGATTGGTGACGAGCCCTTTGCAGCGACCTAAAGCCATATGATCGTATGAGATGCCCTAGGACTGACGACCCTAGAATGGATCACTGTGTGGAAATTGATATGAGGAAGGTACCTTAGCTTTCCAATCCTACTATATGAAAAGGACTAATAACAACTTGAAAATCATGTTCATGCACCGCATTTGTATGTGCGTGGAAGTCGTTGGCACTGCGGGAGGTTGTCATGCGTAACGTGAGATGAAGACGCTGAGGGAGTAAGGCGAGGGCATGCATCATTTATACATACATCCTTGCACTAACAAGAGTAATTAGGACATGTTTGATTGTTCTGCTTTATCATTACTGCTTGATTGAATTGATAACATGTTAACCTTTGCTTTATTGTTCCACTGAGTTGATCACTCACTCCCACGTTCTGGGACGGTGTTTAAACACCAACCAGACTCTGTCTTAGATGCAGATGTTGATGCGACCCCTGAGGCAGAGCAGGAGTTCGAGGATGATGAGGCCGCATTTTCTTTTATGCAGTTCTCGGGCGGGTTCTTGTGAGACATGTCCTGATGTGCGGGAATTTTGGGTTTTCTTTTGGAATAGATGAATTTCATTTTAATACTTGTATTTTTTATAGCAACACTCGTAAGTATGACCTAGCATGTATACGTATTTCAGGGACTTACACCTGTACACATATATTTCTTTAAGTCTTCCGCTTGCGTTTTTCACTTATTCCTGAATTATGTTTGTAGTTTGGATTAATCTATTCCATGTTTTATGTACTCATACAGACAACATACATCCATCATTAAATATATTGCATAAGTGATGTTTTGAAACTCAGGAGCTGAGTTATCCTCGACCCCCGAATTTCAAGGCATTACAAGTTGGTATCAGAGCATGAATTGGATTAAACCGGACCTGGGTTATGGTCACACACCGCACGTTGTCGCCACCTTAGTGTAGGAGGGTGCGAGTTTATTGTAGAATTTGTGTATGTGTTTCCGTTGTTTCTATCGGCGAAAGTTTACTGAAAACGATCACTGAGATCGAGTCTGTGCGCACTCCTGATCACACACAGCGACCCAAAATCTCTTCTAGACCGTCTATTAATGAGTTTAGATGGTTTATCTTCCCATCTCAGCCCTTAAAATGTCAGTAAACCTGTGTTTGTATCAGATTTTAACCCGAGTGGCTCAATAGGCGTCGAATCGGACTAAGGAGCCGATCGGGGCATTTCCAGGGGGACCCAGGGGGGGCCCATGTCATTTTGCACTTAGGGGGCTAGGAGGACCTCGCCCAAACGGTGAGTCATCGCAGGAGTGTCCAGAGACCGGCGATGACCTCGCCGCCCAGCGGGCCGGCTCGGGCCAACGCCGTTGGGGCCTAGTGTGGCCCATCCCTCCATGGTTGGTCGATTAAAACACCTCCCAAACCCTCTCTCCTTCATAAAATACCCTCCTAAGCTTTCCTTTTCTTCAAGTCTCTCTCACAACTCCACCAAAATCCCTCCCCAATCTCCTTTTTCCATTTTCATGCACACCCATTCAACCCATCTCAAAAACCCATCCCCATTGCTGTTTTCACTCCCTTTTCTTCTCATTTGAGCTCTCAAATCCTTCTTTGGGATCTCAAGTGTGTGGAAGCCTCACTATTCTTCCCATTTCCCTCTTTTCTCTCATTTTTCATGGCCTTCTTTGAGTTTGTCATGGCCATATTTTCCATCTCCACCTTTCTCTCTTTGATGGGGAAGAAGAGAGCGCCCGTGGATAAAGCCGGGCTTAGCCGCCCAACCCGTGCACGAAGGTCGAGAGGTGCCGCCGTGAGCACGACCGCCACCCGTGAGTTTCAGACCAAGCGAGACCTTGATCCTCAAGCTCCCATTGAAAGAACCTTGTTGGCGGAGTTATCTCATGGAGTCTATGAAGGCCGTAGGGTCCTTTTTGAGGCTCATGTAGATCCGCGGCTATTTGGCAAGTTTCTCTTGTTGGAGTGCCTGGAAGGGGCCGGTTGGTGTCCCTTATTTGAGGGTGAATATCGCGCCAATGCGAGCACTGTTCGAGCTTTTTATGCCCTCATTCATGATCCTTCGCTGGAGCCTCTGCAGTTCAAGATTCCTTGTGGAAGTGGTCGGGAGGCCACGGTCAACGTCGCTTTGATATCCCGACTCTTGAATGTGCCGCTTGGTGAAGTGCATGCCAGTGAGAAGAATTTGAGCAGTGCGCGAGAGAGGGATCGCCGCACACGACTCTTATGTGGTCGTCTGGTCGAATGACAGCCTAATAGAAGCCTTCTAGCTACCAACATGATGGACGACTTCCGCTTGCTTCACCACATGTGCACATTTAATGTATATCCAAGGTGGAGCAACCGCAACGAGTGTAAGCGCCTGATGGTAGATTTTCTGTATCAGGTGGGGCAATGAGAGAAGTTATGTGTGCCAACGTACATCTTGTGCCAGATTTTCCTTATCGCTCGTTTGAATAGGAGGACCGAATCGCTCCCATTTGGCCGATTTATCTGTAAGCTTGCACATGAGTTTGGCTTCAGGCTTAGGGCAGAAAAGTCGGTACCTGTTCGCTACATTAATGAGACGACCCTAAATCAGATGAACATTAGGCCTCGTCGACAAGCCTCAGAAAGTGAGGATGAGACAGAGAGCGATGAGGAAGAGAGTTATGGCGAGGGTGGAGCTGAGATTGAAGAAGAAGAAGAGCAGGACGAGGAAGAGGTAGAGGCACAAGATACGAGTGAGAGTTCTCCTCCTGTGGCACCAGAGCAGAGCGCAGATCAGGCTGCCAGGGATGCCCGTATCACTCGGCTTGAGGAAGGTCAGGCTGTTCTACGCCAGGATATCATGGATCTTCGAGGCCTTGTAAAGCATAAGTTTAAGAAGGTGACTCGAACTCATCCTGTGTTGTTTGCAGGAAAAGGGTGCCCCGCCTCCATCTCCCGATTCTGACGAGTAGCTGCAGTTGTAGTCGTCCTTTGCTTTGTTTTGTTGTTTGCCGTTGTTGGCATAGTTGTGGGAAGTTGTTTGTTGTTTGAAGTTTTAGATGTTTTAGTTCACATGCTTTCTTTGTCGCGATTCATGTAATGCTACACTTCTTGTATTGTGACAATTTTGTTAAATGAAATGCATGTTGTTTATCATTGAAGTTGTGTTATGAATGCTGTGTGGGTGGATTAGGTGGATGTTGAATCTTACAGGTTGCATCCTCTGTTGAATGTAGGGTATGCCTCCTAAGGGTTTGAAGACTTCAGCCCATCTCTCTTTGGTCGAGTCTCCCTTGAGCAATAGTCAGACGGATCCACAGACGGATCCACAGTCGGGCCCGTCTCATACTGATGCTGGGCCGACACCTGTGATTCCACCTATGGCTCCTCCAGTCACGCCTTCGGTTCCTGAGCCGAACCGTGCATCTGCGTTGATGCCGTATGCATCTTCGTCTGCTCCGCCTCCTGATAGGTTTGAGCAGATAATGCTGTTAATGCAGCAGCTACAAATTCAGCAGCAGCAGCAGCAGCAACAGCAGCAGCAGCAGTTTCTTTCTTCCATGGCTGACATCTTTGCTCAGTCGATGGGGGTGACTCCACCTGCTTCACCTATGCACCCATCTGGGAGCGCTAGTGCGAGCAGCACATTTGAGCGATTCCAGCGCTTACGACCTCCCACATTTGCGAGTTCTCATAGACCTGAGGAGGCCGAGTACTGGATTGATCGCATCTCTAAGATGCTGAGACCGCTGCACTGTTCTGAGGTTGAGCAGGTCGAGCTTGCCTCCTTCATGTTTGAGAAGGAGGCCAGTTTATGGTGGGACAAGGTTCTTCGCACTGTTGCGGAAGGGTATGAGTGGTCGTGGCAGGCGTTTGAGGCACGCTTCCATGAGAAGTATTTTTCGGTTACTTACAGACACGAGAAGGAGAGTGAGTTCCTTCGCCTCCATTAGGGAGGGATGTCGGTGACGGAGTATGAGAACCGGTTTACTGAGCTAGGTGGCTATGCTCCTTTGATTCTGAGTGATCAGCCGATGCGGATGCGGCATTTTTCTGAGGGGTTGAGGCCTGAGATCCGATCGAAGATGTGCTATGCTAGCATATCGTCCTATGCGGAGTTGGTGAGCATGTCTCTGCGAGCTGAGTAGGACGGGGACAGGTCGTCCCGTATGCGAGCACCTATGGTTCCCAGACTGCGACCTGACTTTCAAAGTGCACCATTTCTCGGCAAGAGGCCGCCGACAGATTCTCCTCCGAGGCGTTCAGCGCCGTCCGCTCAGTAGGTGCGAGCTAATTTTCGCTGTTCGTACTGTGGGAAGATGGGGCATTCGGATTGTACTTGCTTTTCACGTATGCGGGATAGTGGATTTACTCCACCGCAGAGGATCAGCCGTCCGATACCTCAGGTTATATCACCTCCACCTTTTCATTCAGTGCCAGCTCATCCATCCTTCAGACCTTCTGTACCTAGCTTCAGGCCACCTCAGCGGCCCATGGTTCCTCTGCCGAACCGTCAGCAGCAGGCTCGAGTTCACGCGCACTCAGCTGAAGCGCCTATGGCTGACTTGGTGCCAAGATCCTTCGAGGTTACTGCTCACATCCAAGGTATTCCCATTTCTATGTTGGTGGATATAGGGTCCACTACCTCTCTTATATCATATGCGGCAGTTAGGCGTCTGAATTTGAGCACTGTCACTATGAAGGGAGTGACGCTCACTACCGCTACAGGGATCTCCTCTGCTATGAACAAGCGTTGTATGGATTGTTTGATTGATCTAAGGAGTGGATCAATTCTTGTTGACCTTTTTGTCGCACCTCTTTACCATTACGATGTCATTATGGGTATGGATTAGCTCACGAGGATGCAGGCAGAGATTGATTGTGAAACTAGATTGGTGACAATCCATAGACCTGAGGGCGAGACAGTTACTTTCCCAGTTCAGGTCAGTTATCCTTTTCGTCTTGGTTATTATACTTCTCTGTTGGAGAGTATTGCTGGATCAGCGTTTGAAAGCACGCCTGTAGTTCGGGAGTTTGAAGATGTGTTTGAGTCGATTCCTGGATTACCCCCTCAGCGCGAGATTGATTTTACTATCGATCTCCTGCCTGGTGCAACACCCATTTCTTTGCCCACCTATCGTATGCCTCTGAGTGAAATGGAGGAATTGAGGAAGCAGATAGATGGCTTGTTGAAATTGGGTTTTATTCGGCCTAGTGTGTCTCCTTGGGGAGCACCTGTCCTGTTTGTTAAGAAGAAAGATGGTTCCTTGCAATTATGTATTGATTATCGCAGGTTGAATCTGGTGACTGTGAAGAATATGTACCCTTTGCCTAGGATTGATGATTTATTTGATCAGTTGAAGGGGGCACAGTACTTCTCGAAGGTTGATCTGCAGTCAGGGTATCATCAGTTGCGCGTCAAGAATGAGGACGTACAGAAGACCGCCTTCAGGACTAGTTTTGGCCATTATGAGTTCCTTGTGATGTCGTTCGGTCTTACGAACGCACCGACAGTGTTCATGGATCTGATGAACAGGGTATTTCGGCCATTCTTGTTCCGATTCGTTATTGTCTTTATCGATGACATTTTGATATATTCTGCGAGTCGGGAAGAGCATGAGGAGCACTTAAGAACGGTCTTGGATACTCTCAGGAAGAATCAGCTTTTTGCACAGTTCAAGAAATGCGATTTCTGGAAAGAGGAAGTCAAGTTCCTGGGACATGTGGTGTCCAAGGAAGGGATAGCTGTCGATCTTGCTAAGGTAGCTGCAGTTCAGGACTGGAAGCAGCCTGGTTCAGTTACTGAGGTGAGAATCTTTCTGGGTCTAGCAGGCTATTATCGACGCTTCATACGAGACTTCTCGAAGATAGCCAGACCGTTGTCTCAGTTGACACGGAAAGATTTGAAGTTTGCTTGAAATGAGAGGGCGGAGATAGCTTTTCAAGAGCTGAAGGACAAGTTGACGTCCGCCCCTGTGCTAGTATTGCCAGAGCAAGGGGTTAATATACGATATATATTGACGCCTCTCGCGTTGGTCTGGGATGTGTCCTTATGCAGAAGGACAGGGTGATTGCTTATGCTTCGAGACAGTTGAGGAAACACGAAGGAAATTACCCTACACACGACCTGGAGTTGGCAGCTGTCATTTTTGTATTAAAGCTCTGGAGACATTTCCTCTACGGAGAGGAGTTCGAGCTCTTTTGCGACCACAAGAGCCTTAAGTATACTTTCATGCAGCGTGACTTGAATATGAGGCAGCGCCGATGGATGGAAACATTGAAAGACTTTAAGTTCGATGTTTCTTACCATCCGGGCAAGGCGAGCCTTGTGGCCGACGTGTTGAGTCGTAAGAAGGCTCTAGAGTTTGCGGCTCCGCTAATGATAGCAGAGTGGGACATGTTGGAGTTTGTGCGAGACTTTGAGCAGAAACTTACGGTGGAAGAGTCGTATGGGTTATCGCACACATTTGTGTACAGCCCCTCATTGACGAGAGGATTGTTGCAGCTCAGGTAGATGATGAGCTTTTGGTGAAGATGAGAGAGCGGTTTGGTACAGATGAGAACTCCGAGTGGAGTGTTAGTTCAGATGGGGGCCTACGGTTCCGTGGCCGGTTATGTGTCCCAGACATTCCTAACTTGAGACGGGAGGTTCTCGAGTCAGCCCATAATTCTAAGCTTGCGATGCATCTAGGTAGCACGAAGATGTATCAGGATATGAGAAGATCTTATTGGTGGGACAACATGAAGGTTCATATTACTGAGTTTGTATCTCGTTGTCTCATGTGCCAGCAGGTCAAGGCAGAACATCGCCGACCTCCTGGGCTGCTTCAGCCCATGCCCATAACAGAATGGAAGTGGGACTTCATCTCTATGGATTTTATTTCAGGGTTGCCGAGAACGAGGAAGGGACATGACTCTATTTGGGTGATCGTCAACCGATTGACGAAGTCGGCTCATTTCTTACCGATCAGAGTCATAAACTCTGCAGACGAGTTGGTTAGATTGTACATCAAGGAGATTATACGTCTGCATGGAGTTCCCTTGGAGATTGTGTCTGATAGAGACACGCGTTTCACATCTATCTTCTGGACTCGTATCCAGGAAGCGATGGGTGTGAAATTGAAGTTTAGTACCGCGTTTCATCCGCAGACAGATGGGCAGACGGAATGTGTGAATCAGATTCTAGAAGACATGTTGCGAGCTTGTGTTTTGGATTTCAAGGACAGTTAGGATGATTGTCTCCCTTATGCAGGGTTCCCGTATAACAACAGTTTTTAGGCGAGTATCGGCATGGCTCCCTACGAGGCATTGTATGGTCGCCCGTGCAGAGCACCGCATTGCTGGGCAGAAGTTGGCGAGCGTAGTTTGATTGGCCCGGAGTTGGTGCAGGCGACTTCAGAGAAAGTTGACATTATTCGATGTCGACTTCTGACAGCCTAGAGTAGGCAGAAGAGTTACACTGATACGAGGTGGCGACCGCTTGAGTTTGAGGTTGGAGACCATGTATTCCTTAAGGTTTCCCCTATGAAGGGAGTTCTGCAGTTCGGTAAGAAGGGAAAGCTCACACCAAGATTTATTGGTCCATTTCAAATTCTAGATCGAGTGGGAGCGATAGCATACCGCCTCGCTTTGCCCACACCACTTGCGGGCGTGCATAACGTATTTCATGTTTCTATGCTGAAGAAGTACGTTCCTGATCCTTCGCATATTATCAGTTGGGAGCAGGTGCAGTTGAACGAGGATGACACATATGTACTGCGACCGACGTGTATCCTAGACAGGAAGGAGCAGGTATTGCGTAGCAAGGTCATCCCTCTTGTGAAAGTACTATGAACGCATCATAGTGAAGAAGAGGCTACTTGGGAGACTTAAGCTGAGGTCAGAAAGTGCTACCCTCAGATCCTTGAGGAATATGAGAAGGTACGAATTTCGAGGACGAAATTTTTCTTTAAGGGGGGTAGATTGTAATAACCCGAAAAATTTTATGCTAAGACCCGAGTACTACCTCTATTTTCCTTAGAAGCTATTTGTGGGTTAAGTAGCGTTAAACTCGATTGCTTGTGAAATTAACATCAATCACTTTAAATTTGATCTGCAGGACTCAAAACCTGTAGTATCGTTAGCGTTCCGTTACTCTGAAATCTGGGATTCAACGCTAAATCCAGTTGCTCTTCGAAATTTTTAGAAGCTTTGGATCGGACCTGGATTGCGCGTCGAAAGTCCGGTAGCGATAATCTTAGACAGTTATGGTCACCATGTTGGACTTAACCATCACCTCAAAAATCAAGTCCAGATGATGTCCTGGGTCGATTTGATTGAGTCCGGAGTGAAGAGTGTGAGAACGGTGAGAAATTAAATGCGATTTTATGAAATTTGAGTCGTGTCGCTTGCGCGACGATTTTAAGCAATCTGACCGTTGGATTCTGACCCAATTTCACCCTCGGATCAGGGAAGATGGCCTAGGCATGTCATAATGCTTGTGGACCTGATCGAGTTTCGGTAACCGTTGAATTGAGCGTGGTCCGCCACGGCTGATCTGTAAATTCGATCGGTACGAAAACTCAGCCTGACCTAGATCCGTGGTCAGTGAGCTTAAGTCCAACCGCACGTGGGGAAAGGACCACCGGAAGTGCTCCATTGGATCGAGAGAAGCCTGATTTGGTTATAACCTACGTATACCTTGGCCCTGGGGCTACTTTCATCAGTGTTTGGCCTATATAAAGACCTTAAAACCCTCACTCTCTATGCCATACGAATTTCCTAAACCCTAGCTAAGAGAGAGAGAGAGAGAAAAGAGAGAGTAAGTGAGAGAAGTTGGTGAATCATTTAAGATTCTTTCCTGTTACTCTACATCTGTAAACCATCACTTTTGAATCGTTATTCCGGTAATTCTAAGTTCCTTCTTGGGTAAGTTAATCTAACCCTAAGCTGTTTTAGAGCTTAGAATAGTCTATGTGTTGTTGTAGCTCATTTCTATTCTTGCCTTAGGTTATCTAGTCGCCGTTGATGAAGACATATTGTCTGAATCAGTTCGGTGTGCTTTTTCTGGTTTAAGGTGCGGACTATATTCGTATAGGTTATGGTTTTCAAGGCTTTCAATGTCAGATAATGGTTTATTGTTGTTATGGATGCAATTTCACATGCCAAATGCCATGTTTATCTTGCGTTCCTGATATGTATGTGTTATATTGAGATTTGTGTATTCTATGTGTATGTAGGAAGTACCGTATACGTATAAAATATGAACATGTGCTTGCCATGATTATTTGTCGTGTACTTGTGCTAATTGTGTGTGTGTCAACTCCTTGGCAAAAGAAATTGTCCAAATGCGTGTATTCCGACATACGTCATGTATTTGAACTATGTAGTCTAAGTGTTTATAGAAATGTTTGAATGGGCTAATGTGTAATACATTATCCTATTTGCGAGTGTTGAGAAGAGATTCTCAACTCTCCTACTGGTGTATATGATTTCCTACATTCAATTTACATTCTTTGTTCTTTAAGTTCAAGCACTACTTATGTTGAAATCCATGTTAAGTGATATTCTTCAAATGCTCACATACTGTGTGATTTGAATTGTTGTTCCATTACTGTTCTAAATTGTGTATGCATATCTGTTATAATGGAATGTGTTTGAGACTATGATATAGTCCAGGAAATCGGTAACAGACCTTGAATTTGTGGCCGAGCTTGCTTTCGCCACGAAGGACGTGATTTGACGAACCCGAGTCATATTAGAGTTGTCGGCAGTGGTTTGGCCACACGGAGTGTTTGCGCACTTTATGTCGTTCAACCCAACGTGCGCTCGTACTAGTCGAGTTCGTCAAGTAACCCGATTGTCCGATGTATGTTCACCATGTATGGATGCTATTGTTTGAATCTAAGGTACCAAACTTACCGATGAAATCCCGTTAACCGTTGTACCTTGATCCGCTAAGACTCATGAGCCGGGCATGGTGGTATGGGACACCGTAGTCGAGCTGTCGGCCTACGCTGGAGTGACGAGCCTCCCCGTAGTGACCAGTGAGCACACCAGACTCGTGGGCCGATTATGGTGGTATGGGACACTATATTCATGCTATCGGCCTACATTGATTAGTGACAAGCCCTTTGTAGTGACCTCGAGCATACCTGGATACTGCATTAGGGCGACGAGCCTTAGAGTAGTAACGAAGGTATGATAGGCGTGCATTGATTGGTGTCAAGCCCTTTGCAGCGACCTAAAGTCATATGATCGTATGAGATGCCCTAGGACTGACGACTCTAGAATGGATCACTGTGTGGAAATTGATATGAGGAAGGTACCTTAGCTTCCCAATCCTACTGTATGAAAAGGACTAATAAAAACTTGGAAATCATGTTCATGAACCGCATTTGCATGTGCGTGGAAGTCGTTGGCACTGCGGGAGGTTGTTATGCGTAACGTGAGATGAAGACGCTGAGGGAGTAAGGCGAGGGCATGCATCATTTAGACATACATCCTTGCACTAACAAGAGTAATTAAGACATGTTTGATTGTTCTGCTTTATCATTACTGCTTGATTGAATTGGTAACATGTTAACCTTTGCTTTATTGTTCCACTGAGTTGATCACTCACTCTCACGTTCTGGGACAGTGTTTAAACACTAACTAGACTCTGTCTTAGATGCAGATGTTAATGCGACCCCTGAGGCAGAGCAGGAGTTCGAGGATGATGAGGCCGCATTTTCTTTTATGCAGTTCTCGGGCGGGTTCTTGTGAGCCATGTCCTGATGTGCGGGAATTCTGGGTTTTCTTTTGGAATAGATGAATTTCATTTTAATACTTGTATTTTTGATAGCAACACTCGTAAGTATGACCTAGCATGTATACGTATTTCAGGGACTTACACCTGTACACATATTTCTTTAAGTCTTCCGCTTGTATTTTTCACTTATCCCTGAATTATGTTTGTAGTTTGGATTAATCTATTCCATGTTTTATGTACTCATACTGACAATATACATCCATCATTAAATATGTTGCATAAGTGATGTTTTGAAACTCGGGAGCTGAGTTATCCTCAACCCCCAAATTTCAGGGCGTTACATGCCCGCTGCGGATGAGCGCTTCATCCTCCTCTTTAAGGTCGAAAAAATCGTTCGTCGAATGACCGTGGTCCTGATGAAAATGGAAGTATTTATTTTTACTCCACTTGTCAGGATTGGATTTCATCTTGCTCGACCATTTAAGGTGCATTTGTATTGGATCTCCATTAAGACTTGCTCAGGTGTTTTGTTAAGGGGAGTGTATGACTTGAACTTCTTGTCAAGCCGTTTGCTCAGACGTTGATTGTCTGGTGATTGGTCGTCCTTCCTTTTCTTGCTTCCACTAGCTGAGTTGGACTCTACTTTTGGTAGTGGTTCTTTGGCCACTGCTCCTTTACTTTGGATGGCCTTTCATAGGGTAGAGGCTTCCTCAACATTATAATACTTCTGCAATCTATTTAAAAGGTCGATCATCATTGTCGGGGGGTTTTTGTCCAATGAGAAGAGGAACTTGGGATCTCTTAAACCTCCCATTATTGAAATCAGAGCAATCTCCTCAGAGTGCTTCTGTACTTGCATCACTTTAAGATTGAATCGCTTGATATAGTCCTTCAGTAGCTCTCCTTCTTTTTGAACGACGTTGAGAAGGTGGGAGGCTGGTTTGAGTCTCTCCTTTACCCCAATAAAGTTCATGACGAAAACTTGACCGAGCTGGGAGAATGAGCTAATGGAGTGCGACTTTAACTGTTTGAACCATTTCCGAGCAGCCCCAGTCAGGGTTAGTGAAATTGCCTGGTACATTACTGCAGTGGACGCATTGTGGAGCTCCATCCAAACCTTGAATGACTTCAGATGCTCTAATGGGTTGTTAGTTCCCAAAAATGGAGTGATTTGTGGCATACAGAACCTGTCCGACAATTGCACCTGCATAATGTCAGTAGTAAACAAAGGCTCAATTTCCTCCATTATTGCCTCCATTGGGGTCAGAGCATTTGCACCGTAGGCTTGTCGTATGTACCCAATCTAACCATGTAAGTCTTTTAGTTCGGCTTCCCATGGTTCGCCGCCCTCGGCCACAGCTTCGACGGGAGCTTTACCACGCTTCTTTTTGTCCAACTCATAACGTATGTCAGAAGTGGGTAGAGCTGTAGTCCTAGAAACGTGAGAAGGGACCGACCTTATCGATCTGAGCTGTCAGCTTCTTTAAGAGGTGACAGGCGTGTTGGAGGGCCGAGGAGGATAGTGGACCAATTGCTTAACTTCTTGGGCAGTCCCCTGTACTTATTGGGGCTATAGCTATTCTAGTAACTGCCTCATAGAACTCATGTTATGGTTTAGTGCTTCAACTTGTTGCTCAAGGGAGTTCAACCGCCCTCCTCTATTGCAAGATCTCTATGCTTGCCTTGTAGGACCGGAGTCAGCCTATTGTAGTGAGGTGGAGTCCTGATGACTATCAAGATGCTCCGGTGGTGCAAGATCAAGCGTAATAGGGGAGGCTTGGGCTTTCTTCTTCTCTCTGGACATTGTTTAATATAATAAAGTGGTGAGAATGATTTCCGATGTCGATTCCCACAGACGATGCCAAATTGTTGATGTCATTTTCTAGATAACCCTTCCTGGACCCTTAAGTACCTACACAAAGAACAAAAGAAAGACCCTTACTAATATAGGGGACCCTTCGATGCCAAAGTCAGGAATCCAGGTCTTTGTAAAGATATTTTTAGCATAACGGGTTATGGGTGTATGAGTATGTGTAAATTTCACCATTAGAGAACTCCCTATTTATAGTAGAGGGAAGATCACACCATTGAGCGATCTTTTTTATTTGGTAGGTACGTATTATAGTTGAGTTGGAATTCCTAACGGATCAAGATCTTCCCGTGATCATTGGGATTCTATACTTATCCCTCCGAGATCCCTGGAGGGAACTTCAGGCCGTTTCCTCGGAAAGGTTGGACGTCAGTCCGAATCCGATAAACTCATCCGACCTATAGTTAAGGTCGAACGGTAAAGGTATCGGCACCTCAGAGATACGCTAGCCAAGCTATCAGAAGATTGGCATCGTTCTGATGATTAAATCGACCAAGCATGCTTGTGCTGTCCTTGTGATCACTAACTTCAGTAGTCCTTAGCTTCTTCGTGGAGCCTAATAGCTCTACTAAGTTATTCCTTGGGGAAGTCTCTTGAAGGTCGTGCTGACCTATAATGTGCCGACGTTAGTTGTGCCGACCTTGTCATTCGTCGGATGGTTGGTTCTTTCCTCGCTATTAGCCCATTGGGTCATGTTGGTTGCTGGTTTGACCTTCTCTCATGAATCGGTGAAATTATTCCATATCAATCTCCATCTCCTAGATGAAAGAGAAATTTATGACTATATGACCCATTTATGAGACCAAGCCAACCTTATTTTACCTTGCAAGAATAAGCCCCAGTTATACGAACGCCTTCCTAAAGGTTAAAAATGCCCCTGGTATAGCCGACGCACCCTACTGACGCTGCCAACTGCGTCTCTACTGAAAAAACCTAGTTTTTTTTTCTTCTTTCCTCTCCCTGATCCTTCATCCTACCCATAGATTACCAATTTCTGATCACTTCTCCCCCCTGTGACTGTCCACTGTAGCAGTAAAACCCTTCTTTTACCACTTTCTTCTTTCCTTTTTATCTGGTCGAGAATACACACCTCACAGACGTCCTTTTCGACTTTTTTGAGCCGAAGATAAGATGAAAAATGGTCCCCCCCAGCTAAGAAGCCTCGAATGGCAGGTATATTGAAATCCTTGTTTTCGTTTTATTGACCCCACTGTATATTATACTATATATGCGCATAGTCCACAATCCATTTTCATTTTTTTAAAATATTAAGCTTTCTTTGGGTGGACCCCACTATATATTATACTATATATGTGCACGGTCCCCACTATATGTGCACTATATATATTATACTATAATTATACTATTTTCATTTTAAAAAAATGCTTAATGGTATGGCATGTCGTGATGAATGAGTGAAATCAGGACTCAAATGGCTCACATTGAGAGTTGTTTAAACAAAGAATGAAATTAGATGTGAAACTAAACGAAGACCATGAAAGCGACCGAGCACCGACTAAGTTAACAGACCGAGGACCCACCGAGTTATTGATTCATGAGCTAAAATGACTGTGAACCAAGGTAAAATGATCATGAACTGAGCTAAAATGATCATGAAGTGAGCTAAAATGACCATGAACTGAGCTAAAATGATTGTAAACTGGGCTAAAATGACTGTGAACTGAGTTAAATTGACCATAAACTGACTTAATTCCAGCCATTCCCCTTCATATCATAGTTAATTCCCTTCACCTCATGGTCGTTTCTAATCATTTTATGTTCATTTATGGTCAATTCCCTTCACTTCACGGTCAAGTCCATGCATTTCACCGTCAATTCGCTTCACTTCACGGTCATTTCCATGCATTTCACTATTAATTCACCTCACCTTACGGTCATTTGCATGCATTTCACAGTCATTTCGCTTCACTTCATGGTCATTTTCATGCATTTCACGGTCAACCCCAGCGATTCCGTTTCATTTCATGGTCATTTCCATGCATTTCACGTCAATTCCCTTCATTTCACGATCAATACCCTTCAATTCACGGTCATTTCTATGCATTTCACGGTCAATCCCGGCAATTCTATGTTTATTCACGGTCATTTCCATGCATTTCACAGTCATTCCCGACGATTCCGCGTTGATTCACGGTCATTTCCATGCATTTCACGGTCATTCCCGGTGATTCCGTGTTGATTCACGGTCAGTTACATGCACTTCACGGTTAATTCCCTTCACTTCACGGTCATTTCCATGCATTTCACGATCAATCCCCTTCACTTCACAGTCATTTCCATGCATTTCACGGTCAATCCCGGCAATTCTGTTTCATTTCACAGTCATTTTCATGCATTTCACGGTCAATTCCCTTCACTTCACGGTCAGTTCCATGCATTTCATGGTAATTCCCGGTCATTCCCCTTCACATCACAGTTAATTCTAAGCTTTTAATGGACAATACCCTTCACGCCACGTTCAATTCCACTCATTTCATAGACAATTTCCTTCTCCTCACGGACAATTCCATGCATTTCACGGTCAGTCCCTTCACTTAACAGTCAATTACAGTCCTTAGACAAATCCACGCATGGTCAAATTCATGACATTCTCGGCTAGAATGCAATATATAACTCTGAAAATTGATCCATATCTTAGTGAAATTGGCTGTGAAGTTGTTAAATGTGACTTATGAGTTGACCATTTGACATGGAATTCTTCAAAATGGCCGATGAGTGCTTGATCTTGACATTTTTTTTATTGCCAACCTTGGTATAAATTTACCAAGAAATATATGAAATATACTAATAAATGAGTGAAAGCGGCCCAAAACTTGTGAAAATTCACTAATAAGTCTTGTACTTTCATTTGGAATTCACCAAAAACTAACCATTGACTCGGCAAACTCACACCATACTTTATGAATTTTACCACAATAAGTCAACTTTCACATTATGCGTCGTTAAATACTGAATATTATCATTGATTTAATTTCCAATTCATCCTTGCAGATGACAAACCCTTGCATAAGGGATTTGGCGAGTCGGCCCCACCATCTCATGCATATGTTCTTTGACATGGTGGTTTGATAGTGTGAAGAGTGGGTTGGAGAAGAATAACACTAGATTAAATATATTTAGGCAGACCCCATTCTCATTTTTATTACACATTCCATCATTTAAGTTTATAGGAGCAAATTTTCACGCACTTATTAATAAATATATAGGCAACCTTTTATTCAAGACACATGGGAACCATATAAAATTTACCAAGATGGACTTCACCCTAATAACAGGGCTGAAGACTGGTGACCTCTATATACCGAATATCCATCGTTCGAAGAAGTCATTAAGAGAAAAATACTTCCATGAATATCTTATCCTAAAGAAACACTTACAGGAGGTGTTCAATAGGATAGTTGATAGCAATGATCACGAAGATGTCATGAAGTTAGCCCTAATATTATGTGTAGAGTGGTTTGTTAGGGGTACCGACATGAATATTATATGTTGTAAAGAGTTTATTGACCTTGTCGACTCGTTGGAAGACTTTAATATCTACCCCTGGGGTAGTTTGGCCTTCCAAATGATGACGGAAGGGATCGAGAGTGCCTTCATGGCATCCCAGGAGCCTCATTACAATGTCACCGGTTGCATATTTCCCCTACAGGTAAGGATTCTTTCCTTGTCTATTTTAATTCATAGTTTATAGCAAACTATATTTATTTAACATCATCTTGTTATTTCATTGTAACAGATATGGGCCGTTGAGAGAGTACCAACTCTCCAATAATGTATAATTTCATACGTTCCCTTCCAATTTCCACGATTCATATAGTATCGGGGATGGAAGGTTTTGAGGTATAAGAAGATTCATGAAATTATAGAGAGTAAAGATGTAAGTCAATTTCTATGAAGCTAAGTAGTCACTCATTTAACTATATATATTTGTGTGTGTGTGTCTGTGTGTGCGTGCGTGTGTGTTTCTGTAGCATGAAAATGAAGATGTTCTCTTACAGGCTGAGATCATTGTTAACTTAGAGCCTACCATAGGAGTTGGAGACGAGGCTGTTCGTTTGGCCCGTGATATATTTGATGTAAGATGTCAAAAACATCTTCTTTTATGTTGATATTTTATATTTAATTTAACATGTTATATAACTGATACATACATTGCTTCATTCTGTAGGGCACTAAAGATAAAGATAATGAAGATATGGAGGAGAAATCGGGATAGGGAGAGGGAGAAGAGAGTAGAGGGGGAGAAGAAGGGGGAGAGGAAGACAGTACTGGTGAGGGAGAGGGATTGCAACTCACTGGGGAGTCGAGGGAGGATAGGGAGGAGTTGGAGGCGCAGAGGTTTCAGTTAGAGAGAGAGGGATGAGTTGAAGCTTCTCGAACACACACTAAAAGAGAGAGAAGAATTGATTGAGAGGGAGAGAGAAGTAGTACTTAAGGAGGTTGAACTAATGCTGAAACTAAAAGAAGCTTTGAGGTTAGAGAAGGAGGAGTTGAATGAGAGGGAGGTTTTGAAGAAGGAGAGGGAAATGCTGTTGAGGGAGAAGGAAGAATTGAAGAAGGAGAGGAAAGAGTTGGAGGAGGGTAAAGTGGAGTTAAAGAAGCAGATGGAGGCATTTCGTATAGAGAAGATTCAATTTTGGAAGGAGGACTTAGAGAATCAGAAGGAAGAGTTTGAGAAGGAGGATGAGGATGCATTGGGCATTGATATATGTGAGAAATCACTGCTTTCCATTTCAGTATATACAAGGAGACCTAAGAGGGTGCTGAAGCTGTCTGTCTACAAGTGTTCTCCATTCACTTCCATCTCTGCCGTACAAACCACTCCAAGCAACGCCACCGACGATGAGAAACAGAGAGAATTTCTGACTTCTCCGATACCCCTTTAGGCCAAGATTGATCCACTTAGGGTAATATTGCAGGACAAACTCCATAAATTGGAAAGCTGGGCCAACACAAATAAAGAATCACCCAAATTTCTTTGGTTCAAGACCATTTGGGAGAAGAATGCTTGGGTTGACAATGTGGTAAGTAAATCACACACATACATACATGGTTTTATTCAGAATTTGTATATAATAGAGTATAGGTTAATTTTCCTTCTTTATTGATTAGGTTATTAACAAGTATGTCGATTTCTTGGAGAGAAGGCACCGATCATTTCCTCTATTATATACAAAGGACTGCAAGTTCTGTCCCACATTTTTCCTAGTAATTGCATGATTTGGATCATGGTTATTATGTTATTTCATTATACGATATATATTCTAATTTACTATGTTGTTTGTAATAGCCATGTATCAGCATGTAAATATCGACATTGAAAATATATTAGGATGTTGCCAGTGACGAATCACGTTTATTATTTGAAGGGCTAGAAAAACTCTCTCCGATCAACATTGTCAAGCCTCATGAGGGGCAGAAGGCCATGTGGCAACATGAAGAGGTAATGGTATCGTTACAAGTTATCAACGCTAGGTATACCCAAATATATAATTTTTGGATATTTATATCTTATCTTGCCAAACATGGACAGGCATATGTACCAATCTATCACGCCAACAATCATTGGTACCTGATGGTCATCCACCCTCGAGACCAAGAAATCATTATACTTGACAGTTTATATTCGAGGGCACTCAGTCAATACAGGAAACATATTGATCTGATGAAGGAGGCCTTGCCTATATTATTTTACGCCACTGGAGATAAGGCTGTGCTGGAAGGACATGCTATACCAAAGCAGATGAATGGATATGACTATGGCATTTTTGTCATGAAATATATTAGCATTTTGTGCAGTGATCAAATTTTGACAGGGAGAGACTTACAGCAATTCACTTCCAGCTTTAGGGAGTCAATAGCCTATGATTGCCTGAGTGACCTCAAAATATGATATATTTGTCTTAGGCATGAGAGGAATCGGAAAATTTTATGAAATGTTGTAAACTGTTGTAAATGATGTACTGTAAAACATTCATGGTAAAAGGATGTAAATGATGTGTTGTATATTTTGTCATAATTTTGAAGGAAATGATGTATTCGTAATATTGATTTCATTATGAATGGTGAAGACAACATTTTGCAGAAAATGATATCTTTTCTTCACGGTCATTTCGGCGCATATCACGGTCATTCCCGCCTATTCCGTGTTGATTCACGGTCATTTTGGCGCATTTCACGGACATACCCCTTCACTTAACGGTCATTTTCGCACATTTCACGGTCCAATCGCTGCACTTCACGGTCATGTCTATGCATATCACGGTCATTCCTGCCTATTGTGTTGATTCACGGTCATTTCAATGCATTTTACGTCATACCCCTTCACTTCACAGTCATTTTCGCGTATTTCACGGTCCAATTGGTTCACTTCATGGTCATTTCCATGCATATCATGGTCATTCCCGCCTATTCCATGTTGATTCATAGTCATTTTGGCGCATTTCATGGTCATGTCCCTTCACATTATGGTGATTTTCACGCATTTCACGGTACACTTCACGCTCATTTCCATGCATATCACGGTCATTCCAACCTATTCCATGTTGATTCACAGTCATTTCTGCGCATTTCACGGTCATGCCCCTTCACTTCACTATCATTTTAGTGCATTTCATGGTCCAATCGCTTTACTTCACGGTCATTTTCATGCATATCACAGTCATTCCCGCCTATTCCGTGTTGATTCACAGTCGTTTCGGCGCATTTCACGGTCATGCCCCTTCACTTCATGATCATTTTCGTGCATTTTATGGTCCAATCGCTTCACTTCAAGGTCATTTCCATGCATATCATGGTCATTCCCACCTATTCCGTGTTGATTCACGATCATTTTGGTGCATTTTACAGACATGCCCCTTCACTTCATGGTCGTTTCCGCGCATTTTGTGGTTCAATTACTTCACTTCATGGTCATTTCCATGCATATCACGGTCATTCCTGCCTATTCTGTGTTGATTCATGGTCATTTCGGCCCATTTCACGGTCATGCCTCTTCACTTCATGGTCATTTTCATGCATTTCACGGTCCAATCGCTTCACTTCATGGTCATTTCCATGCATATCACAGTCATTCCTGCCTATTCCGTGTTGATTCACAGTCATTACGGTGCATTTCACGGTCATGCCCCTTCACTTCACGGTCATTTTCGTGCATTTTTCGGTCAAATAGCTTCACTTCACGGACATTTTCATGCATATCATAGTCATTCCCGCCTATTCCGTGTTGATTCACGGTCATTTTGGCACCTTTTACGGTCGTGCCCCTTAATTTCACGGTCATTTTTGTGCATTTCACAGTCTAATCGCTGCACTTCACTATAATTTCCATGCACATCATGGTCATTCCCGCCTATTCCATGTTGATTCACGGTCATTTCGGTGCATTTCATGGTCATGCCCATTCACTTCACGGTCATTTAAGCGCATTTTGTGGTCCAATCGCTTCACATCACGGTCATTTCCATGGATATCATGGTCATTCCCGCCTATTCTATGTTGATTCATGATCATTTCGGTGCATTTCATGGTCATGCCCCTTCACTTCACGGTCGTTTCCGCGCATTTCGTGGTCCAATCGCTTCACTTCACGGTCATTTCCATACATGTCACGGTCATTCCCACCTATTCCGTGTTGATTCACGGTCATTTCGGCGCATTTCACAGTCATGCCCCTTCACTTCACGGTCATTTTCACGCATTTCACGGTCCATTCATTGCAGTTCACGGTCATTTCCATGCATATCATGGTCATTCCCGCCTATTCCGTGTTGATTCACGGTCATTTCGGCACATTTCACGGTCATGCGCCTTCACTTCACGGTCATTTCGGTCCATTTCGCGGTCATGCCCATTCACTTCATGGTCATTTCTGTGCATTTTGTGGTCTAATCACTTTACTTCACGATCATTTCCATGCATATCATGGTCATTCCTGCCTATTCCGTGTTGATTCACGGTCATTTTGGTGCATTACAAGGTCATGACCCTTCACTTTATGGTCGTTTCCGCGCATTTCACAGTCCAATCGCTTCACTTCGTGGTCATTTCCATGCATATCACGGTCATTCCGCCTATTCCGTGTTGATTCACGGTCATTTCGACGCATTTCACGGTCATGCCTCTTCACTTCATGGTCATTTCCGTGCATTTTATGGTCCAAATGCTTCATTCACGGTCATTTCCATGCATATCACGGTCATTCCCGTCTATTCCATGTTGATTCACGGTCATTTCGGTGCATTTCACAGTCATGCCCCTTCACTTCACGGTCATTTTCACGCATTTCGCGGTCCAATCGCTTCACTTCACTGTCATTTCCATGCATATCACGGTCATTCCAGCCTATTCCGTGTTGATTCATGGTCATTTCGGCGCATTTCACGGTCATGCCTCTTCACTTCACGGTCATTTTCGTGCATTTCGCAGTCCAAATGCTTCACTTCACGGTCATTTCCATGCATATCACGTTCATTGACACCTATTCCGTGTTGATTCACGGTCATTACAACACATTTCACGGTCATGCCCCTTCACTTCACGATAATTTTTGCGCATTTCCCTATACAATAGCTTCACTTCACGGTTATTTTGGCGCATTTCACCATCATGCCCCTTTACTTTACAGTCATTTTCGCACAATTCGGGGTCCAATCGTTTCACATCACGGTCATTTCCATGCATATCACGGTCATTCCTGCCTATTCCGTGTTGATTCAAGCTCATTTCGACACATTTCATGGTCGTGCCCCTTCACTTCACGGTCGTTTCCCCGCATTTCGCGGTCCAATTGCTTCACTTCACAGACATTTTCATACATATCACAGTCATTCGCGCCTATTCCGTGTTGATTCACGGTCATTTCGACGCATTTCACGGTCTTGTCCATTCACTTCACGGTCATTTTCGCGCATTTCACGGTCCATTCGGTGCAATTCATGGTCATTTCCATGCATATCATGGTCATTCCTACCTATTCCGTGTTGATTCACGGTCATTTCAGCGCATTTCACGGTCATGCCCCTTCACTTCACGGTCATTTTCGCGCATTTCACGGTCCAATCGCTGCACTTCACGGTCATTTCCATGCATATCACGGTCATTACCACCTATTCCGTGTTGATTCACGGTCATTTCAGCGCATTTCACAGTCATGCCCATCACTTCACGGTCATTTCTGCGCATTTTACGGTCCAATCGCTTCACTTCCCGGTCATTTCCATGCATATCATGGTCATTCCCGCCTATTTGGTGTTGATTCACGGTCATTTTGGCACATTTCACGGTCATGTCCCTTCACTTCACCGTCGTTTCCATGCATTTCGCAGTCCAATCGCTTCACTCACGATCATTTTCATGCATATCATGGTCATTCCAGCCTATTCCATGTTGAGTCATAGTCATTTTAGCAGATTTCACGGTCATGCCCCTTCACTTCATGGTCATTTCTGCATATTTCGCGGTCCAATCGCTTCACTTCACGGTCATTTCCATGCATATCACGGTCATTCCCACCTATTCCGTGTTGATTCACAGTCCTTTTGACGCATTTCACGGTCATGCCCCTTCACTTCATGGTCATTTCCGCGCATTTTACGGTCTAATCGCTGCACTTCACAGTCCATTCCATGCATTTCACGGTCATTCTCACCTATTTCATGTTGATTCACGGTCATTTCGGCACATTTCACGGACATGCCCCTTCACTTCATGGTCATTTCTACTCATTTCACGGTCCACTCGCTGCACTTCACGGTCATTTCCAGGCATATCACCGTCATTCCCACCTAATCCATGTTGATTCACGGTCATTTCGGCGCATTTCATGATCATGCCACTTCACTTCACGGTCATTTCTGCACATTTCACAGTCCATTCACTGCACTTCATGGTCATTTCCATGCTTATCACGGTCATTCCTGCCTATTCCGTATTGATTCATGGTCATTTCGGCACATTTCACGGTCATGCCCCTTCACTTCACGGTCATTTCCGTGCATTTTGCGGTCCAATTGCTTCACTTCACGGTCATACCCATGCATATAATGGTCATTCCCGCCTATTCCATGTTGATTCACAATCATTTTGGCGCATTTCACGGTTATGCCCGTTCACTTCACTGTCGTTTACGCGCATTTCGCGGTCCAATCGCTTCACTTAACTATCATTTCCATACATATCACGGTCATTCCCGCCTATTCCATGTTGATTCATGGTCATTTCGACGCCTTTCACAGTCATGCCCCTACACTTCACGTTCATTTCCGCACATTTCACAGTTCAATTGCTTCACTTCACGGTCATTTCCATGCATATCACGGTCATTCCCGCCTATTCTGTGTTGATTCACGGTTATTTCGAGCATTTCTCGGTCATGCCCCTTCACTTCACGGTCATGCCCCTTCACTTCACGGTCATTTTCACGCATTTCACGGTCCAATCGCTGCACTTCACTGTCATTTCCATGCATATCATGGTCATTCCCACCTATTCCTGTTGATTCACAGTCATTTCGGCGCACTTCACGGTCTTGCCCCTTCAGTTCACGGTCATTTTTGCTCATTTCACGGTCCCTTCGCTGCACTTCACGGTCATTTTCATGCATATCATGGTCATTCCCGCCTATTCTGTGTTGATTCACTGTCATTTCGGCGCATTTCACGGTCATGCCCCTTCACTTCATGGTCATTTTCGCGCATTTCACGGTCCAATCGCTGCACTTCACAGTCATTTCCATGTATATCATGGTCATTCCTGCCTATTCCGTGTTGATTCACGGTCATTTTGGTGCATTTCACGGTCTTGCCCATTCACTTCACGGTCATTTCTGCGCATTTTGGGGAATCGCTTCATTCACGGTCATTTCCATGCATATCATGGTCATTCCCGCCTATTCCGTGTTGATTCACGATCATTTCAGTGCATTTCACGGTCATGCCCCTTCACTTCACGGTCATTTTTGTACATTTCGCGGTCTAATCACTTCACTTCACGGTCATTTCTATGCATATCACGGTCATTCCCGCCTATTCCATGTTGATTCACGGTCATTTCGACGCATTTCACGGTCATGCCTCTTCACTTCATGGTCATTTTCGTGCATTTCACGGTCTAATCGCTTCACTTCACGGTCATTTCCATGCATATCACAGTCATTTCCGCCTATTCCGTGTGGATTCACGGACATTACGGCTCATTTCACGGTCATGCCCCTTCACTTCACGGTCATTTTTGCGCATTTCCCAGTCCAATAGCTTCACTTCACGGTCATTTTCATGCATATCATAGTCATTCCCGCCTATTCTGTGTTGATTCTCGGTCATTTTGGAGCATTTCATGGTCATGCCCCTTCACTTCAAGGTCATTTCCGCACATTTCGGGGTCCAATCGCTTCACATCACGTCATTTCCATGCATATCACGGTCATTCCCGCCTATTCCGTGTTGATTCACTCTCATTTCGACACATTTCATGGCCGTGCCCCTTCCCGGTCGTTTCCGTGCATTTCGCGGTCCAATCGCTTCACTTCACGATCATTTCAATACATATCCCGGTCATTCCCGCCTATTCTGTATTGATTCACGGTCATTTCGGCGCATTTCACAGTCATGTCCCTTGACTCACAGTCATTTTCCTGCATTTCAAGGTCCATTCGCTACAGTTCACGGTCATTTCCATGCATATCATGGTCATTCCCGCCTATTCCGTGTTGATTCACGGTCATTTCGTCACATTTCACGGTCATGCCCCTTCACTTCACGGTCATTTCCATGCATTTCACGGTCCAATCGCTGCACTTCACGGTCATTTCCATGCATATAACAGTCATTACCGCCTATTTCGTGTTGATTCACGGTCATTTCGGTGCATTTCACAGTCATGCCCATTCACTTCACGGTCATTTCTGTGCATTTTGCTGTCCAATCGCTTCACTTCACAGTCATTTCCAAATATATCATGATCATTCCCGCCTATTTGGTGTTGATTCACGGTCATTTTTGGCGCATTTCACGGTCATCCCCCTTCACTTCACGGTTGTTTCTGTGCATTTCGCAGTCCAATCGCTTCACTTCACAGTCATTTCGGAGGATTTCACGGTCATGCCCCTTCACTTCACGGTCATTTCTGTGTATTTCGTGGCCCAATCGCTTCACTTCACGGTCATTTCCATGCATATCACGGGCATTCTCGCTTATTCCATGTTGATTCACGGTCCTTTTGACGCATTTCACAGTCATGCCCCTTCACTTCATGGTCATTTCCGCGCATTTCATGGTCTAATCGCTGCACTTCATGGTCCATTCCATGCATTTCATGGTCATTCTCACCTATTCCGTGTTGATTCAGAGTCATTTCGGCGCATTTCACGGTCATGCCCCTTCACTTCACGGTCATTTCCGCTCATTTCACAGTCCACTCACTGCACTTCACGGTCATTTCCATGCAAATCACGGTGATTCCCGCCTATTCCGCATTGACTCATGGTCATTTCGACGCATTTCACGATCATGCCACTTCACTTCACGGTCATTTCCCTGCATTTTACTGTCCATTCACTGCACTTCACGGTCATTTCCATGCTTATCACTGTCATTCCCACATATTCCGTGTTGATTCATGGTCATTTCGGCGCATTTCACGGTTATGCCCCTTCACTTCACGGTCATTTTCGTGCATTTCGCGGTCCAATTGCTTCACCTCACGGTCATTTTCATGCATATCATGGTCATTCCCGCCTATTTCATGTTGATTCATGATCATTTCGGCGCCTTTTACAGTTATGACCCTTCAATTCATAGCCGTTTCCGCGCATTTCGCGGTCCAATCGCTTCACTTCACTATCATTTCCATGCATATCACGGTCATTCCAGCCTATTCTGTGTTGATTCATGGTCATTTCAGAGCCTTTCACGGTCATGCCCCTACACTTCATGGTCATTTCCGCACATTTCACAGTTCAATTGCAACACTTCACGGTCATTTCCATGCATATCACGGTCATTCTCGCCTATCCTGTGTTGATTGACGGTCATTTCGACGCATTTCACGGTCATGCCCTTCACTTCACGGTCATTTTCACGCATTTCACGGTCCAATCGCTGCACTTCACGGTCATTTCCATGCATATCACGGTCATTCCCCACCTATTCTGTGTTGATTCACGGTCATTTCGACGCATTTCACGGTCATGCACTTTCACTTCATGGTCATTTCCGCGGATTTCACGGTCCAATCACTGCACTTCATGGTCCATTCCATGCATATCAAGGTCATTCCCGCCTATTCCTGTTGATTCACAGTCATTCCGGCGCATTTCACGGTCATGCCCCTTCACTTCACGGTCATTTTTGCTCATTTCACGGTCCATTCGCTGCACTTCACGGTCATTTCCATGTATATCATGGTCATCCCGCCTATTCCGTGTTGATTCACGGTCGTTTCGGCGCATTTCACGGTCATGCCCATTCACTTCACGGTCATTTTCGTGCATTTTACGGTCCAATCGCTTCACTTCACGATCATTTCCATGCATATCATGGTCATTCTCGCCTATTCCGTGTTGCTTCACGATCATTTCGGTGCATTTCACGGTCATGCCCCTTCACTTCACAATCGTTTCCGTGCATTTTACGGTCCAATCGCTTCACTTCACGGTCATTTCCATGCATATCACGGTCATTCCTGCCTATTCCGTATTGATTCACGGTCATGCCCCTTCACTTCACAATCGTTTCCGCGCATTTTACGGTCCAATCGCTTCACTTCACGGTCATTTTGTCACCCCAAACTCGGAAATCGGGCTCACAAAATTCTCGATCGCCGAATCTGGCACCGACAGCCTCCGTAGTACCCCATTCTCGGCTCCCGGCACCTATACACCAGGTTCCAATCCTGGGATGCTACAAGGAGGGTTTCAAATCATCAGTTCAATTGTAATGAGCATAACCAAAAGCATAACCCACGAACAATAACCACAAGAACACCATTACAAAATCCACTATGATAAAAAACTTTTAAGTACAATGCATCTAAAGGGAATATAAGATAATGCAAAAGATAGAAACTCCAAAGCTCGTCTACACGCTCCTGCTACTTCTATGCTATGGCTGCGTCCTGGCGTCACCTGGACGCATCAATCGTGCATAAGCTTATAGAAAGCTTAGAGGGTGGTGTAAGTGTGTGTGCAATATAAGCGTGCTCAGAATGCAAGATTAGAGTAATGCGGAGTCATGGTGATGAGTACATGAATGTGATCAACCGTACCAAGGCTATGTTGTGCAAGATATGAATGCCATCGGCCATAACACGGCCATGCAATGCGAGATGCAACTCAAGCATGACAATCCTTAACATGTATCAGTACAGTTCTCATTTTGGATAATCATCGGGGTTCAATACACTCCAAATGGCACTGTCACTCTCCTAGCCGCACAGTCCAAGTGAGCGTAAGAAACCTCACTATCCTCCTGGCCAATAGTCTGCCAATACCTATCCGGCATGTCGATAGCGGAGCCATTCGCGAGCTGGTCAAACTCAGCCTAGTATTGCCCCCTACCCTCGGGCGAGTAAGGCCACACCCCTTTCCAACCGACCACGACACAGTGGGAGACGCGTCCTCCTGGTATTTAGCCCTCGTGCGCTCATATATCCACTCGGTCTGGACATTGGAGTCATCCTCTGGTACCATCGGGTTTAGGGATTTTCACCTAGGGACATCTATGGCGCCCGTATGCTAGAACCAAACATTTTCGGTATCCAACTCAGCCACCCACGATGTGTCTGTGGAGGCTATGGCCCTGATGTTGCTAGGGCATACAATGATCATGATCACACAAATGCAAGTGCATGAATCACCCTACCAAGCATGCAACAATCCTACGCGTACCAAGCGCTCATGTGGGGCGACTCCGCCTATCTGAGAGCCCATAAACGATCTGCCCGAAGGCATATGCTATGATCAATCACTTCTCATATCAGGCATACATATGATGGGTATGATCATGAATCATAGATCTATGCTCTACATGTTATGTGGTGATGGGCTTTGATCAAAATGAAGATGGGCGTAGATGGCCTACACATTGCAAGTATGGGCCTATCAATGGGCCCTACGGAGAGAGAGACAATGCGGACATTTAACCAACATCATCCTTATAATGTGGACATCAAACCATCATTGCTCCCAAGGTGTAGCCCACTATAAAATCAACACATATACCATGGTGGAATCACACTACAATGGGCCTTATGTACGTCCTATTGGGGCTTAACCCATGGGCCTCCAGTGCATCACATGGGCCTCATACATGGGTCTCGTATATATACATTAAGGTGGGCCTCAATGACAGGCCACCAATGCATCAACATGGGCCTAGTTACATGGGCCTTGCATACATCACAATGGACCTCATAATATGGGCCCTATACAAATCAAAGTGGGTCTCAATGAACGGCCCACAAACACGCCAAGATGGGCCTCATCGCATGGTCTTAAAATAATTCCCAAATGATGGGATGGGTTGGATGAAACACATGCATCATGGTGGGGCCCACACTAATGGAGGGTGTGGTTTACAATACATACATAAGTGGGTCCCATGTGGGGCCTACCATAATGTTTATTTTCCATCCAACCCATTGATAAGGTCACTCAGACCTGGGGCCCACAGTAATGTTTATTGCCATCTAACTGTTCATAAGGTCACGTGGACCAGGGTAGGGCCCACTGGACTGGGGCCCACTGGAATGTTTATTTTCCACCCAAACTATTTATAAGGTCACACGGACCGTGGGTAGGGCCCACCATTTATTTACATCCAATTTGTCACATGGTCAGGGAGCCCACCGTGATGATTTTTATTTTATTTATTTATTATATATATATATATATTTTATATCACGTGGACAGGGAGCCCACCGTGATGTGGTCCACAAATCCAGCCCACTCATTATGTGTGTCCCACTTGGCTGAGGGTACATACCAAGTTTCAGCCGCATCCAAATTTCAGGTAGGCCCCACCAAGTGTTTTTATATGTTTAGACATGTCTTCACATGATTTTAGATGGTGTGGCCCACCTAAGTTCCATATAAGGCTGATTTTTGGGGTGGACACCTAGTTCGTGGGGACCCATCAAATCCATGGTGTGGATGTTTGAAACGCATCACAGTGGGGCCCACAACTGGGGCCGTGAGGGCCACCCGAACCGTCCGCTCGCCCACGCAACCGCAGGCGTTGCCTGTGTCTTCTGACAGCAGCATCGCTGCTGCTGCTGCTGCTTTCCCTTTTTTAAAAAAAAAAAACCAGATTTTCTGTGGTTTTTCACAGGTGGGGCCCATATCGAGGAAATCTGCCCCGCCCATTGCGTTCCCCAGCTCGATACAGTCAAACAGAGTCCAATATGCGGCCTATTTTTAGCGAATAAAAAGATCTAGGTGGTTTTCAACGGTAAATACTACTGTTTCCTATGGTATGGCCCACCAAGAAAAGGGATCAGCTTCATTTTTCGGCTCAACGCCTAAAATGATCTGGGGAACGAAATGGACGGCTTGGATTATGTATGTACATCAAGGTGGGGCCTTCATGAATGGCCCACCCCAAAAGTAACTTTTCTCTTTTTTTTTTGCTAGAACACACTCACGTCAGTATACACACTCCATGTGCTACCCCTGCCTCACGTCCAGCGTCCAGAGACGCTGGATGGCTGGGATAAACACAATGTCATGGTGGGTCCCACATGTAGGTGGCCCACCGGTTGGGACCACTTGATATTTATGTTCCCCCCCCCCCCCTCCATCTGGGCCCGCTAATGGGTTGGATGGGGTAAATCCAACGCACCCGTCAGGTGGGTCCCACATGAAGATGAATGGCATGGATAAAATTTAAACTTCATAGTGGGACACATACAACAGATGAGCCACACACCCATTCATCATCACTATTTTACAAAGAAAGAGAGAGAAGATACGGTGAGATAGAGGGACCCCACCACTATGGGCCCTCTTGATTAAATCACATACATCAAAATGGGTTCCACCTACAAGTGGGCCCTAAAATTGAAAATAATGGTAAATCACCCACCTTATCTTCCTTCTTCTTGGTCCCTTAGCCTTCTATGCTCCTTGCCTTGCCTTTTAATGGAGGTTGATGGACTTTTGATGGTGGGGATGAGGAATGAGAGGGTGAGCCACACTTGTTATTTGGGAGAGAGCTTGGATATTGGAGCGCTCATGAGATTTTGGAAAATTGCTAGAGAATGAGAGGGAGAGATAAAAATAATGGATGAAGGGATGGGTGGAGTGGTGGTTGTAAGAAAAGGATGATGAGAGGAATGACTTAGTTTGAAATTGGTGGGAAAGAGAGATGGTTATGGTTGAAAATGAGAAAAAGAGAAATGGTGAGGTGGAAAGAGAGTGGACTTTTGAAAAAGTAGGGATGGGTTGATGTACTTGAGGTAAGGCTTGTACTTGACATTGATTAATGGGACATATCATAGAGATTCCCTCGATAATCGCAATGCGCGGCACTTCGGAATAAACGCAGATCGACATCTCCTAGCCTGGGTATCGGTTCGATGCACAAGTCGCGGCGATGGAACTGCGGCGACGGCACGGTCGCTATGATACAAGATTTGGTTCGAGCTGACTTCGGTAAGCAGGACTCAGCTTAGGATCGCGCGCAATCGTCGAATATGGTGCAAAGGTTGCCAGAATTCAACCGGAAGGATTGCGGAAGCTAATGGAACAGTACAGACTAAGACACGGGTCTTACACATTTCCATGCATATAACGGTCATTCCCACCTATTCCGTGTTGATTCACGGTCATTTCGGCGTATTTCACGGTCATGCCTCTTCACTTCATGGTCATTTTCGTGCATTTCGCGGTCCAATCACTTCACTTCATGGTCATTTTCGTGCATTTCGCGGTCCAATCGCTTCACTTCACGGTCATTTTCATGCATATCACAGTCATTCCCACCTATTCCGTGTTGATTCACGGACATTACGGAGCATTTCACGGTCATGCCCCTTCACTTCACGGTCATTTTCGTGCATTTCCCAGTCCAATAGTTTCACTTCACGATCATTTTCATGCATATCATAGTCATTCCCGCCTATTCTGTACTGATTCACGGTCATTTTGGCACATTTCACGGTCATGTCCCTTCACTTCACGGTCATTTCCCCGCATTTTGGGGTCTAATCGCTTCACATCATGGTCATTTCTATGCATATCACAGTCATTCCCGCCTATTCCATGTTGATTCGGGCTCATTTCGGCACATTTCACGGTAGTGCCCCTTCACTTCATGGTCGTTTCCGCGCATTTTACGGTCCAATCGCTTCACTTCACGGTCATTTCGATACACATCACGGTCATTCCCGCCTATTCCATGTTGATTCACGGTCATTTCAGCGCATTTTACGGTCATGCCCCTTCACTTCACGGTCATTTTCACGCATTTCACGGTCCAATCGCTGCACTTCACGGTCATTTCTATGCATATCATGGTCATTCCCACCTATTCCGTGTTGATTCACGGTCATTTCGGCGCATTTCACGATCATGCCCCTTCACTTCGCAGTCATTTTCACACATTTCACAGTCTAATCGCAGCACTTCACGGTCATTTCCATGCATATCATGGTCATTCTCGCCTATTCCGTGTTGAATGACGGTCATTTCGGCGCATTTCACGGTCATGCCCATTCACTTCACAGTCATTTCTGCGCATTTTGTGGTCCAATCGCTTCACTTCACGGTCATTTCTACGCATTTTGTGGTCCAATCTGTAAGACCCGTATCCAAGCCCGTACCATCCCATAGGCTTCCGCGGTCCTCCCGGTAAAAGTTCGGCGACCCGCGATCTTTTATCGACAGTTGCGCGCGACCCCGAGTCATATCCCGTATTCCAAAGTCGGCTCGATCCGAAACTTGTACCTTAGCGACCGCGCCGTTGCTGCGGTTCTGATGTCGCGCGCCAAGGCGATACCCAGGCCAGGAGATGTGGGCCCGCGTTCAGTTCGAGAAAACGCCGCGCATTTGTAAAATCCTAAGAGAATCTCTACAACCTTTCAAATCAATCCCATCAATCATGTCAATGTCAAGTACTCCCATCACCTCACACCCCATGCCCAAGTACAACCACCCCTCCCCTAAAGTCAACACACTCTTACAACTAAGTACACCTACCCATCACACCCCATCACTCACCCATCTCTCTCTCTCTTACACCTCTCTCTCTCATCTCTCTCTCTCATTCCCTAAGCAACTCCAACGTCCAAGCCTTCCAAGAGAGAGAGCTAGGTGTGGCTCACTCCCTACCCCCCCTCAATCCTCATCATCCAACCCTTAGATCATCATCTCCACCGTTGAAGGAGCTTCTTAGGAGCCATGGAGCACTATGGAGGAAGAAGAAGGAAAGGTGGGTGATTTACCATCATTTTTGTGATTTGAGGGCCCACATGTGGTGGGACCCATCTTGATGTATGCTTTGTATTTAGGGAAGGCCCATAGTGGCGGGGTCCCTCCCTTTCATCTCTCTCTCTCTCTCCTTTTTGATGATGTGGGCCCCACCAATCTATGTGTTATATCTACTCCGTCCATCTGTCCATCTGACGGTGTGGCCCACCATACGCATGAGATATCCACACCGTCCACTGTTGGAACGGTGGGATTACCACCTGGTCGTTGGACAAGTAGGCCGGCAGCATGGAGCTGCTACTGTAGGGACGTTATCTAGTTCTGGGGTCTGATCCCAAGGCAATGTTATACCCCTACTTGCTGTATGTGTTACATCCAAACCGTCCATCCATTTGGCAAGCTCATCTTGAGGCTTGGGCCAAGAGAAATGAAGTGGATCTAATGATCTGGTGGGCCACACTGCAGAAAATGGTGTAGAGAGTGAACGTCCACTGTTGAAACCGTAGAACCCACCTGCTGCTGGGAGCAGATTGGCTGGTCTACCACACCAACAATGTGGTTGGTGCATTGACGTCACCCAACTCTGACAGCCCCACCACGTCTGGTATATCATCCAGACCGTACATCTGGACGGTGGCCTGGTTACACACCAGCTATATAGCTGACGATGTCAGCTAGCCCTGTGGGCCCCTCGTGATGTATATGTTGTATCCCAGCCGTCCATCTAGACGGTGGGCCACAACATGTTGCATGTGTGCATCCATACCGTCAGTACATGGACGTGGGCCCATTTGATGGACGTGTGTACCCACACCGTCATCCATTGTAACAGATTCAAATCTCAGGTGGAAACCACCTATATACACCGTTCATTTACTGGAACGTCAGTAACAGGGCCTGTGATCACGAGGTATTGTTATATCCAACCATACATGACACGTATGGTCCACCCATGTGGGACCCACATTGATGTAATTGCATCTGCACCGTCCCGCTGGACGGTGCTATGTGCAGGCCACCATGATGTACGTCTCACAGGGACCACCTTAATTTAATTTAATTTATCCTAGCCGTCCAGTGGACTGGACGGTGGGACCTACTTAATATATGTATTATACATACCGTCCATCCATTTTTGCATATGGTAAGGGACCCACCCACACATGTGACACGTGTGGGGTGGGACCCCTTGTTGAATGCATTTAATCTACACTGTCCGTTGTGGACGGTGGGTCAGTACTGAAACGTCAGCAAGATAAGTGGATCTGACCGTGGAGCTTCTATTCTATGCACATTGCCATTCCATGTGGGACCCACACGTGTTGTATGTGTCTTATATCTACACTGTCCGATCATCCGGACAGCAGGGACCACCTGGACGTATGGATCCACATCGTCCACCTGTTCTGCTCTCATGCCATCCATCTGATTTACATCCAGCCGTCCAATTAGGTGGGACTGCTGGTTGAGTTTAATCCTTACTGAACACACCATGGAATAATGGGACCCACGCAGCTGGCAACTACTACGATATCAGCAAGTTCTGTGGGTCCCTTGCATGATGTATGTATTGTTGACCTACACTGTCCGCATGCATGGACCCCACCATGAGGAATGGGTTTTATCCAAGCCGTCCCACTGTAGGACCCCACCTTGATGCATGTACCATATTCACACCCCCCTATCTGTGCTGGACGCACGATGTATGTGCTCCATCCACCACCATCGCCCTGACTTGACGTATGTTTTATACTTACTCCGTCCATCTATGCTGGGCAGTTTGGATGGTGTTGTGCCGCCCCACCGCGGTGCATTTGTTCATCCACACCGTTCAGATGATCAGGACCGTGCTGGACGTATTTGGACGGTGATGAGGACTCCACCATGATATTTGTATTTCATATCCACGCTGTCTACCCATTTTGATGGCACGGGGTCCACTTGTTGCATGTGTTGGGTCCACCTACACCGTACAGATCCACCATGTTGTGTGTGTTTCATCTATGCTATCCACTTGTGCGGCCCACCGCAATGTATGTAGTACCCCCACCTGTTTTGTATATGAGGCCCATTAGTGCGGCCCATTGATGCGACCCACTTGTTGTGTTTGAGGCCCATGGGTTATGGCCCCTATGATGTATCTGAGGCCCATGTGCAGGGCCCACCTTTGTGTATATGTGGCCCTTGAGTAAGGCCCATTGTGTTGTATATTAGGCCTTTGTATGAGGCCGTGGGCCCATTATATGTTTGGTTGTATGTGGGCCACTGCTTGGGAGCAATGTTGGTTAGATGTCCACATTGATGGGCAATGATGGTTAGATGTCCTCGTTATGACCTTCCCTTAGGTCTTGTTAAGCCCATTCTTACCGAATCCGATTAGTGTAACTGATTTGCTGATTCTGATTATCATGTGATTCTGATTATCCTGACCGATTGCCGATTCTGATCGACGTGACTGATTTGCCGATTCTGATTATCGATCGATTCCGATTTTCGTGACCGATTACCGACTTCGATTGCCGTGACCGATTTGTCGGTTTTGATTACCGATCGATTCCAATTGTTGTGACCGATTACCGACTCCAATTGCCGTGAGTGATTTGCCGATCCTGATTATCGATCGATTCTGATTTTTTGTGACCGATTACCGACTCCGATTGCCGTGACCGATTTGTCGGTTTTGATTATCGATCGATTCTAATTGTTGTGACCGATTATCGACTCCGATTGCCGTGAGTGATTTGTCGATCTTGATTATCGATCGATTCCGATTTTCGTGACCGATTACCGACTCCGATTGCCGTGACCGATTTGCCAATTCTGATTATCGATCGATTCCGATTTTCGTGACCGATTACCGACTTCGATTGCCGTGACCGATTTGCCGATTCTGATTATCGATGATTCCGATTGTTGTGACCGATTACCGACTCCGATTACCGTGACCGATTTGTCGATTTTGATTATCGATCGATTCCGATTGTTGTGACCGATTACCGACTCCGATTGCCGTGAGTGATTTGCCGATCCTGATTATCGATCGATTCCGATTTTCGTGACCGATTACCGACTCCGATTGCTGTGACCGATTTGCCGATTCTGCTTATCGATTGATTCCAATTGTCATGGCCGATTGTCGAGACCTATATGGTGTATATGCAACTTGTAATTGAGGCCCATTGTGATGTATAATTGGCACGTGTTTTAAGCCTAATGTGATGAATATGAGGTCTATGTGATAAGGCCCATTGTGATGCATTTGAGGGTCAAACGATGGAGCCCATTGTGATGTATGTTAGGCTCGTGTGAAAGGCCCATTGTAATGCGTATTAAGCTCTCGAGTGAGGCCCATGGTGTTGTATATCAGGCCCTTTGTGAGGCCATGGGTCCACTATATGTTAAGCTCTATGTGGGCCACTCCTTGGGGGTAATGTTGGTTAAATGTCCACATTGTCGAGGCCGATTGTCGATGCCGATTGTCGGTGCTAGTTATTGATACTGATTATGAGTATGTGACATCATAGCATCACGATACATGCTCATACGCATCATCTGCATGTTTGTTATGAGGTATGGTTGACCATTGCATATGACATTAGACATGTTGTTATGAGACTCCCTGATAGGTGGAGATTGTCTCATATGAGTACACAGTATGCGCAGGATTAATGCATGACTGGATGTATGACTCATGCATCTTGCATTGTGTGTTGTGATTATTGTACGCCCTAGCGACATCAGGGTCGTAGCCTCCACAAGTATTTCGTGGATGGCCAGATGGGACACCGAAAATCTGTTCTACATGGGGTGCTATAGATAACCTTGGGTGAAAGTCCCAGAACTCTCTTGGTTCCATAGGTTACTCCAACGTCTAGACCATGTGGATGCATGAGCCATGAGAGCCATATATCGTTAGGCCGCGTCTTCCACTTTGTCATGGTCGGTTGGAACGGGGTACGGCCTTACCTGTCCGAGAGGAGGGGACAATGCTTGACTGAGTTTGACTAGCTCAAGGAATGGGTTCACTATTGACGAGCCGGGCCTGATATTGGATGGCGGATAGTGAGGTCTCTTCCAATCACCTTGTTGCACGCGATGGGGTGGCAATCTGGTTTGGAGTGTAATAGAACTCGGTGATTTTTCAAAGAGGAACTGCACTAATATGTGGACTTATTGAGAAAAATTGCACATTCATTCATTTATTCATTCACTATCCACTCGGTGGTAGTGCGTAACTATTTATTACGTGTACCTTCGCATGGCCAGGATTTCGATTGGGCGCGCGACCAACCTGAGACCAAGAGTTTACCACATTGAGTCCGACTATCCAAATTTAGGTATGGGGTGGTTTGGATAGAAGTCCTTGTGATGGACCCCGTAGCTTGCGATACTACGTACTATCATCCCGACCTCACAATCCACTTGGTCATTTCATTACATCGCATATTGCATCCGCATGCATATGGCATTTTGGGTTATGTTTTCTATACTTATATGACCTAGACAGACTTAGCAGGATTTACATATTGCATTGTACCCTCGGCATCTGATATTTGGCTCTTTATGACTCCTTATTTGCATAGCGTACTTTGATATTGCGTATTCTGAATTTAATTGACTTATGATCTTGTCAGTATTTCTGTTTACTCTGATAATTCCTGCTCTTGTTAGTATTTCTGCTTACTTTGATAATTCATGATGTTGTGAGTATTTCTGCTTATTCTGATATTATACGGTTTATGGATTTCCAGTATTTTCGGTATTGTATGATGATGGCATTGTATTGAATACTTGGCACTAAGCTTGTGCACACACTTTCGCCACCCTCTAAGCTTTCTATAAGCTTATGCACGATAGATGCGTGCAGGTATTATTAGGTTGCAGCAACGTTGATCTTGGAGCGTGCAGTTGTCTTCTGGAGCTTTGATTTCGATTTATGTATTTTCCTTTCAGCATTGTACTCAAATGATTATATTAGTGGATATATGATGATGATGTTGCCTTTGTGAATTGGGTAATCTTATGGTTATGCTTATTATGAGTTAAATGTATATAAAAAAAAAACCTCCTTGTAGGATCCCAAGATCGGAATCTGGCATATGGACGTTAGGAGCCGAGAATGGGGTACTACGGAGGCTGTCGGCACCAGACTCGGTGATCGTGATTCCTGTGAATCCGATTTTTGGGTTTGGGGCGTGACACAATCGCTTCACTTCACGGTCATTTCCATGTTTATCATGGTCATTCCTGTCTATTCCGTGTTAATTCACGGTCATTTTGGCGCATTTCACGGTCATGCCCCTTCACTTCACGGTCATTTCCGTGCATTTCGCAGTCCAATCGCTTCACTTCATGGTCATTTCCATGCATATCATGGTCATTCCAGCCAATTACGTGTTGATTCACAGTCATTTCGGCGAATTTCACGGTCATGCCCCTTCACTTCACGATCATTTCTATGTATTTCGTAGTCCAATCGCTTCACTTCACGCTCATTTCCATGCATATCACGGTCATTCCTGCCTATTCCGTGTTGATTCACGGTCCTTTTGATGCATTTCATGGTCATCCCCCTTCACTTCATGGTCATTTCCGCGCATTTCACGGTCTAATCACTGCACTTCACGGTCCATTCCATGCATTTCACGGTCATTCTCACCTATTCTGTGTTGATTCACGGTCATTTCGGCACATTTCACGGTCATGCCCCTTCACTTCACGGTCATTTTCGCTCATTTCACAGTCCATTCGCTACACTTCACTGTCATTTTCATGCATATCACGGTCATTCCCGCCTATTTCGTGTTGATTCACGGTCATTTCGACGCATTTCACGATCAGGCCACTTCACTTCACGGTCATTTCCGCACATTTCACAGTCCATTCACTGCACTTCACAGTCATTTCGATGCTTATCACGGTCATTCCCACCTATTTTGTGTTGATTCATGGTCATTTCGGCGCATTTCACGGTCATGCCCCTTCACTTCACGATCATTTTCGTACATTTTGCGGTGCAATTGCTTCACTTCACGGCCATTTCCATGCATATCATGGTCATTCCCGCCTTTTCCATGTTGATTCATGATCATTTCGGCGCATTTCAAGGTTATGCCCCTTCACTTCACGGTCATTTCCGCACATTTCGCGGTCCAATCGCTTCACTTCACTATCATTTCCATGCATATCACGGTCATTCCTGCCTATTCCGTGTTGACTCATTGTCATTTCGACACCTTTCACGATCATGCTCGTACACTTCATGGTCATTTCCGCACATTTCGCAGTTCAATTACTTCACGGTCATTTCTATGCATATCACGGTCATTCCCGCCTATTCATGTTGATTCACGATCATTTCGACGCATTTCACGGCCATGCCCCTTCACTTCACGGTCATTTCGAGCATTTCACGGTCCAATCATTGCACTTCACGGTCATTTCCATGCATATCACGATCATTCCCGCCTATTCCTGTTGATTCACAATCATTTCGATGCATTTCACGGTCATGCCCCTTCACTTCACGATCATTTTCGCTCATTTCACAGTCCATTCGTTGCACTTCACGGTCATTTCCATGTATATCATGGTCATTCCCGCCTATTCCGTGTTGCTTCACAGTCATTCGGCGCATTTCACGATCATGCCCCTTCACTTCACGGTCATTTCCGCGCATTTCACGATCCAATCGTTGCACTTCACGGTCATTTCTATGCATATCACGGTCATTGCTGCCTATTCCATGTTGATTCACAGTCATTTCGACGCATTTCACGGTCATCCTCCTTCACTGCACAGTCATTTTCGCGCATTTCACGGTCCAATCACTTCACTTCCCAGTCATTTCCATGCATATCATGGTCTTTCGCGCCTATTACATGTTCATTCATGGTCATTTCCGCCCATTTCATGGTCATGCCCCTTAACTTCACGGTCGTTTTCGCGCATTTTGCGGTCCAATCGCTTCACTTCATGGTCATTTCCATGCATATCACGGTCATTGCCGCCTATTTCGTGTTAATTCACGGTCATTTCGGCACATCTCACGGTCATGCCCCATCACTTCGCGGTCATTTCTGCACATTTCGCGCTCCAATCGCTTCACTTCATGGTCATTTCCATGCATATCACGGTCATTCCCGCCTATTCCGTGTTGATTCACGGTCATTTCGACGCATTTCACGGTCATGCCCTTTCACTTCATGGTCATTTCCGCGGATTTCACGGTCCAATCGCTGCACTTCACGGTCCATTCCATGCATTTCACAGTCATTCCCGCCTATTCCATGTTGATTCACGGTCATGCCCCTTCACTTCACGGTCATTTTCGCTCATTTCACAGTCCATTTGCTGCACTTCACGGTCATTTCCATGCATATAACTGTCATTCCTGCCTATTCCGTGTTGATTCACGGTCATTTCAGCGCATTTCACGGTCATGGCCCTTCACTTCACTGTCATTTCCGCACATTTCATGGTCTAATCGCTACACTTCATGGTCATTTCCATGCTTATCACGGTCATTCTCGCCTATTCCGTGTTGATTCACGGTCATTTCCGCGCATTTCATGGTCATGCCCCTTCACTTCACGGTCATTTACGCGCATTTCGCGGTTCAATCGCTTCACTTCACGGTCATTTTCATGCATATCACGGTCATTCTCGCCTATTCTGTGTTGATTCACGGTCATTTTGACGCATTTCACGGTCATACCCCTTCACTTCACAGTCATTTCCGCGCATTTCATGGTCCAATCGCTGTACTTCACGGTCATTTCCATGCATATCACGTTCATTCCCGCTTATTCCGTGTTGATTCACGGTCATTTTGGTGCATTTCACGGTCATGCCCCTTCACTTCACGGTCGTTTTTGCTCATTTCACGGTACATTCGCTACACTTTACAGTCATTTCCATGCATATCACGGTCATTCCTGCCGATTCCGTGTTGATTCACGGTCATTTCGGCACATTTCACGGTCATGCCCCTTTACTTCACGGTCATTTCTGCACATTTTATAGTCCAATCGCTGCACTTCACGGTCATTTCCATGCATATCACGGTCATTCCCGCCTATTATGTGTTGATTCACGGTCATTTCAGCGCATTTCACGGTCATGCCCCTTCACTTCACGGTCATTTCCGCGCATTTTACGGTCCAATCGCTTCACTTCACGGTCATTTTCATGCATATCATGGTCCTTCCCACCTATTCCGTGTTGATTCATGGTCATTTCAGCGCATTTCACGGTCATGCCCCTTCACTTCACGGTCGTTTTCACGCATTTCGCGGTAAATGCTTCATTTCACGGTCATTTCCATGCATATCACGGTCATTCTCGTCTATTCCATGTTGATTCACGGTCATTTCGGCCCATTTCACAGTCATGCCCCTTCACTTCACGGTCATTTCTGTAAGACCCGTATCCTAGTACGTACCGTTCCGTAGGCTTTCGCGGTCCTCCCGATCGAATTTCAGCGACCCATGACGTGTAAATAGCAGTGGCGCACGATCCTGAGTTGTATCCCGTATTTTAGAGTCGGTTCAACCCGAGACTTGTACCCTAGCGACCGCACCGTCGCCGCGGTTCCGATGTCGCGTCTCGCGTGCCGAGGTGATACCCAGGCTAGAAGATGTGGGCCGACGTTCAGTTCGAGGAAAAACACCGCGCTGTTGTAAAACCCAAGAGAACATCACATCAAATCCCATCAATCTCATCAATCAATTACACATCACCTCTCATGTCAAAGTACAACCCCATCCCTAAGCAACCCCCAAAGTCAAACTCTCTCTTACACAAAGTATACCCACCACATCACTCACCCATCTCTCTCTTTCAACCTCTCTCTCTCATCTCTCTCTCCCTCATTCTCTCCAAGCAACCGTCCATGGCTTCCATGGGAGAGAAATTAGTGTGGCCCACCTTCTTACCTTCCATCTCCACCATCCAAGTCCGATCTCAACCGTTGAAGTCCACCCATTTGAGCTCTAGCCTGCATTGGCGGAAGAATGAAGAAGAGATCTAATGGTAGGTGTTTTTATTTGTTGATTTTGATGATTTGAGGGCCCACTTGTAGTGGGACCCATCTTGATGTATGCATGTATAAGGAGGGCGTATAGTGGCAGGGTCCCTCCCCTCTCACGCTCGTGTGTCTCTCTCTCTCTCTCTGTCCTTGATTGCATGGCCCACCTTGATGTATTATCCTCATCATCTGATCTTGAGGCCCACCATGTTGCTGCCCAATTTTGGGATAGATCTGATGAAGGGAAAAACACAATATTAGCTCGATCCGTGGAGTGGCCCGTTGGTGTGGATCCCACCATCTATGTATGTATTGCATGTGTACCACACTGCTGGGCGTGTGCAACCACATATGTCAGCTGATCTAATCCCTGGTGGGCCACACCACGTGGACCCACCCTGCAGCATAAGAAACCCCAAAGAGCTATCCGGCGTCCGGAGAGTCTGGACGCTGGAACGAATCTTGTGGCATATATTATATAATATATATTTATATATAATATATATAATATAAATATGCATATTGCGGTGGGACCACATCCACGTGGGAGCCCACCTTACTGCATATATTCAAACCGTCCCTCAATGATGGTGGGACCCACCCCACACGTGGGGGCCTACCTTGATGATATGTATATCCTCACCGTCTAAATCCCTGGATGGTGGAAAAAAATGGATTGGCTGGTGTACTTCACGCCAACAAATAGCTACCGATACGTTAGCAAGCTAGGTGGGCCTGATCATGACGTATGTGCTATATCTCAACCGTCCATCTGAGAAGCGGGTCCCATGCAGCTGATTTGCTGCTGATTTACATTAGTAGAAGGGTCTGATCATGAAGTATGTGTAGTACCTGGGCCGTCCATCTGTTGGACGGCCAGCAGCCACAACTACTGTGACGTTAGCAAGCCATGTGGGTCCCAATCGTGAGGTGTGTTTCATATCCAAACTGTTCACCGTGTGGGACCCACACGTGGTGCATCTGCCTTCCATCCACACCGTCCAGTGGTCTGAATGGTGGGGAAACACCATGATATATGTGTCTTAGATCCAGGCCATCCGTCTAGCGGCCTGGACAGCAGCAGCTGCATGTCAGCAACTCCGTGGGTCCCACCAGCCACGTGGCTGCCCAAGACGTCAGCAGATCTACTTACCAGGTGGCCCCGACCACGATGTATGGTATGCATCCACACCGTCCATATCATGGTGGACCTCACCGTGATGTGCCCGTGGATCCTCACCGTCCATTGCTTGGACGGTGGGCCACCTCCATGTATATATTTCATCCAGTGTCCATTTAGGATGCTGGTTGCTGTTTATAGTAGTGATAATAATAATAATAATAATAATAATAATAATATATTATAATTTATATATATGGGATGGTGGGCCCCATGTGGGAACCCACCTTGGTATATGTAAGTGCATCATCGCTGTCCATGTGCTCTGGACGGTGGGACCTCTGTCCCGGACGTGTTGCATCCAAATCGTCCATCCATTTTGTGATCTGGTGGGCCACACGTATGGACCCCACCACGAGGTGTGCTTTAACTATGCCATCCATCTCCATGGGCCGCTAATGCATGTGTTGTATCCAAACCGTCCACCTTTAAAACCTTCTTCTTTTTTTTGAGTGACAAAAGTTTTGGATCAGTATGATATTTATTTTTCCATCTAACTTGGGTCTTTGTGACCGTATAATCTGGTTGAACGGAAATAAAATGGTGGGCCCCATGAATTTAAATGGTGAAAATCAATATCTCCACTGTTAGTGTGGTATGGCCAAGATGATCCTTCTATGGGATTTATTTTTGGTAATGCTCTAAAATGACCTTTAATTGATGTGTGGGCGCCACCTTGATGTGATGTAGGTTGTGCCCATTTGAGAGCCCCTTTTGATATATTTAGGCTCACGTGATGCGGCCGATTTGATGTATTTATAGGCCACGTGATGCGGCCTGATTTCATGTATTTAAAGCCCATATGATGCGGCCTACCTGATGTATGAGAGGCCCATGGATGTGACTCATTGTGATGTGTATTAGGGGAGGGGGAGCCCTCTATATGTTTGACCTTATGTGGGCTGCCTTTTAGGGGTAATGTCGGTTGAATGTCCACATTGGTAGGCAATGATGGTTAGATGTCCTCATTGTGACCTTCCCTTGGGCCCTGTTAAGCCCATTTTTACTGATCCGATTGTCGTGACCGATTTGCCGATTCTGATTATCGATCGATCCTGATTGTCATGACCGATTTGCCGATTCTGATTATCGATCGATCCTGATTGTCATGACCGATTTGCCGATTCTGATTATCGATCGTCTTGATTGTCATGACCGATTTGCCGATTCTGATTATCGATCGATCCGATTGTCGTGATCGGTTTACCGATTCTGATTATCGATCGATCCGATTGATGTGATCGATTTGCCGATTCTGATTATCGATCGATTCTGATTGTCATGACCGATTGCCGATTCCGATTGACGTGACCGATTTACCGATTCTGATTATCGATCGATCTGATTGTCATGACCGATTTGCCAACTCTGATTATCGATCAAACCTGATTGTCATGACCGATTTTTCAATTTTGATTAGCGATCGAGGCTGATTATCGTGACCGATTTACCGATTTTGATTATCGATCGATCCGATTGTCGTAACCGATTTGCCGATTCTGATTATCGATCGATCCGATTGTCGTGACTGATTTGCCGACCCTGATTATCGATCGATCCGATTGTCGTGACCGATTTTCCAACTCTGATTATCGATCGATCCCGATTGTCGTGACCGATTTGTCGATTTTGATTAGCGATCGAGGCTGATTATCGTGATCGATTTACCGATTTTGATTATCGATCGATCCGATTGTCGTGACCGATTTGCCGATTCTGATTATCGATCGATCCAATTGTTGTGACTGATTTGCCGACCCTGATTATCGATCGATCCCGATTGTCATGACCGATTTGCCGATTCTGATTATCGATCGATCCGATTGTCGTGACCAATTTACCGATTCTGATTATCGATCGATCCGATTGTCGTGACCGATTTGCCGATTCTGATTATCGATCGATCCGATTGTCGTGACTGATTTACCGACTCTGATTATCGATCGATCTCGATTGTCCTGACCGATTTTTCGATTCTGTTTATCGATCAATCCAATTGTCGTGACCGATTTACCGATTCTGATTATCAATCGATCCGATTGTCGTGACCGATTTGCCGATTCTGATTATCGATCGATCCGATTATCATGACCGATTTACCGATTCTGATTAGCGATCGAGGCTGATTATCGTGATCGATTTACCGATTTTGATTATCGATCGATCCCAATTGTCGAGGCCAAGTATTGAAGCCGATTTCAATTGTCAAGGTCGATTGTTTAGGCCGACTCCGATTGTTGAAGCCGATTCCAAGTGTCAATTCTGATTGTCGAGACCTATATGATGTATATACGAACCGTATTCGAGGCCTACTGTGATGTATTCATGGCCCATGGGCAAGGCCCATTGTGGTGTATTTGTGGCCTATGGGCAAGGCCATTGTGATATGTATTAGGCCCATGATGTTTGACGCATTTGATGTATTCGTGACCCATGTGTAGGGCTCACATTTGGCCTACGTGTTGTGTATATGTGGCCCTTGAGTAAGGCCCATGATGTTATATATTAGGTCCTTGTGTGAGGCCATGAGTCTACTATATATTAGGCTTTATGTGGGTCATTCCTTGAGGGTAATGCTGGTTAAATGTCCACATTGTCGAGATCGATTGTTGATGCCGGTTCTTGATACCGATTATGAGTATATGACAGCATAGCATCATGATACATGCCCATACGCATCATCTGCATGTTTGTTATGAAATGTGATTGACCATTGCATATGTTGTAGGGTAGGTTGTTCATGGGGCCTCCTGGTAGGCAGAGTCCCCCACATGAGAGCACGACATGTGCAGGATTGATGCATGATTGGACTGTGTGACTCATGCATCTCGCATTTATGTGACATGACCACCGTACGCCCTAGCGACATCAGGGCCATAGCCTCCACAGGTATTTTGTGGATGGCCGGATGGGACACCGAAAATCTGTTCTACATGGGGTGCTATAGATATCCCTGGGTGAAAGTCCCTAAACCCTCTTGGTTCCAGAGGTTGCTCCAACGTCTAGACCGAGTGGATGCATGAGCGCATGAGGGCCGTATACCGTTAGGCCGCGTCTCCCACTGTGTCGTGGTCGGTTGGAAGGGGGTACGGCCTTACCTGCCCGAGAGGAGGGGGCAATGCTAGGCTGAGTCTGACCAGCTCGAGGAATGGGTCTGCTATCGACGAGCCGGGCCCGATATTGGTAGGCGGATAGTGAGGTCTCTTCCACTCACCTTGTTGCGCGCGATGGGGCAGCAATCTGGTTTGGAGTGTAATAGACCCCGGTGATTTCCCAGAGAGGAACCGTACTGATATGTGGACTTATTAAGCAGGCGTTGCATACTCATTCATTCATTCATTCACTATCCACTCGGGCTGGTGGTGCGCAACTATTTGTTACGTGTACATTCGCATGACTAGGATTTCGGTTGGGCGCGCGACTAACCTGAGATCAGGGGTTTACCACATTGAGTCTGACTATCCAAATTTAGGTATGGGACTGGTTTGGATAGAAGTCCCTTGTGATGGACCCCGTGACCTGCGATACTACGTACTATCATCCCGACTTCACACTCCAGCATGGTCATTCCATTCGCACCACATATCGCATTACATCCGCCGCATATGGCATTTCGGGTTACTATGTTTATGCATTTATATGACCTAGATACAACTGATGGTATTTGTGGACTCATCAGGATTTGTATATTGCATTGCATCAGCGACATCTAATATTTGGCTTATTGTCTCCGCATTGCATAGCTGATCTACATTGCTTCATCAGTATATGATATTGTTTTTATTATATTTCTGCGTCGCATAGCCTGGATAAGACTGATGGTATTTATTGGCCTATCAGTATGTTTTCGTATTTCTCTAATTTCGTATGATTTATGATCTTGCTAGTGTTTCTGATATTGTATGATTATGGGTTTATCAGTATTTTCGCTTACTCTGATTACTCTGATATTGCTTACTGGGCACTTACCTTGTGCACACACTTTCACCACCCACTAAGCTTTCTATAAGCTTATGCACGATAGATGCGTGCAGGTGGCGTTAGGTTACAGCAGCGTTGAGCTTGGAGCGTGCAGTGAATTTCTGGAGCTTTGATTTTTTGACTTATGTATTTCCCTTTCAGCATTGTATTCAAATGTTTATATTAGTGGATATGTGATGATGATGTTGTTCTTGTGATTTTGGTATACTTGTGGTTATGCTTCTTATGAGACAAATGCACGTTGGAAAATCCTCCTTGTAGGATCCCAGGATCGGAATTCGGCGCATGCACGCTGGGAGCTGAGAATGGGGTACTACAGAGGCTGTCGGCACCGGATTCGGCGATCGAGAATCTTGTAAGCCCGGTTTCCGAGTTTGGGGTGTGACAATTTCCGTGCATTTCTCGGTCCAATCGCCTCACTTCATGGTCATTTCCATGCTTATCATGGTCATTCCCAACGATTCCGTGTTGATGCACGGTCATTTCGGCACATTTCACGGTCATGCCCCTTCACTACACGATCATTTACGTGCATTTCGTGTCCAACTGCTTCACTTCACGGTCATTTCCTTGCATATCACGGTCATTCTCACCTATTCCGAGTTGATTCACGGTCTTTTTGGCGCATTTCACGGTCATTCCCCTTCACTTCACAATGATTTCGCGCATTTCGCGGTACAATCGCCTCACTTCACGCTCATTTCCATGCATATCACGGTCATTCCCGCCTATTCCGTGTTGATTCATGGTCATTTCTGCGCATTTCATAGTCATGCCCCATCACTTCACAGTCCATTCACTTCCCTTCACGCTCATTTCCATGCATGTGACTGTCTTTTCGGGCTGTGCATCACCCAATGAAGCTAAAAAAATCTGACTAAATGGGAGGTCATGGGGCTCACGAGGCTTGTGGTACATCGCGGATGACAAATTCGGACAACACCTGGAAATGAATGAATCGTACCATCCAGTCGGCACTTGTAAAGTGTATATCGCCCTAGCCTTGAAATAAAATTTTATGCTTTTAATCAAATGGCCCTGCCAATTAGGACAGTGAATTGGGGCATTTCGGTTGTCTGATTTCATCTAAATTTACACATTGAATATTGAAGATATGTCCCTACAACATGACGACCAGCTCTGACCCTTGATCGAGAAACGGTGACCGAAAATGGGTCCCATATGGCCATTTGGATGAATCAGCGGAACCCGGGGCCAACTCACCTAAAACCAAGGTATAAAACCCTTTAACCTCTCTCTCTCTCTCTCCCACTCACTCTTACAACAATTCCAGAAAAAAGAGAGAGCAATAGAGGAGAGATGAGATAGAGAAAGTGTTGGAAGGAGTGTGTGTGGGTGCATTGTCGGAAATCTCAACCCTATCGTTGTAGAAGCTACCTCTGATCCAAGGTAAGAATCCGAACTCCCTTCAATTTCTCCCTAGTAGGGCCCAAATGATCAACAAGGCACTTCAATGGACCGTGTATGGTTAGGACAACTTGCCTGCTTAGATAATATTTTGGTCTTGTGCTTGGATATTTACTTGATTAGTGGCACTTGATGTTTCGTTAGGATTTGCTTATGCTGTTAACCCTAGGTTACCTAATATTGACCACTGAGGGTGCAGGTAACGATCATGGGCCACGATTTAAGCTCCAAAGGTTGTTGTGTTGTTGTTTTATTTAAATGATTTATCTCTGAGAGACCATTACAAATAATGTATTGTAGTCCATATATTCGATGAAAAGCCTAAGACATTGCATATCATTTCAAGTGCCTTTTTCTCATATTCTCTGATAATCTCTAAAGAGCTGAATATTAGATTGTAACATACAGGCTTCTAAGAGTATAGAATAGTTTCTGATCTTGCCGCAATTTAGTAGAATAATAGCCCATGAGATAACATCCAATTATACCATTTGAACACCTTACCAGGACACTAATGATTGTTAGCAAAGTATCTCTCATTCTGTTCAGCACAAATCAACCAGAATACATCTAGAAACAATATTTTACCTAGGCATGGTGTATAACAATTGTTATCCATTGGCCATTAGGTAATTTCAATGATATGTGCTATTAAATACCTTGCCTGTAGGAGACCATTCTCAACTCTAAAAACCTAATACAAGGTACTCCACGTCGATTTGCAGTTTTAGGTTATAAAATAGAAAATGCTAGCATTGACTTGCATTGGTTTGGAGGGCATGCACACCACTAACATGGGAGAGAGAAAATGACACCCTAATCCAAGAAATCAAGTGGTAGACCGAGTGAAAGATACCTCGTCTCAACACTGAGGTCCTGTTATCGATTCCCTAGTGGGGGTGGCTAACAGTGAAGTGTGAAATGACATTGGGTGTACTAACAAGCTAACACCAAAAAAATATAAATATAAATATAAATAAATAAAGAAAAAAATATATCAAAACCTGCAACTGGGGGGGGGGGGGGGGGGCTGACATGCTACACCGGCGCGCCCCTGCCCGGAAGTCCAGCAAGTGGTGCACCCATGCTAGTTCGTCCGCTAGTTTGGCGAGCCCACACTAGAGCCCCATTTGAGTGGGGGCCCTGTAACACGTGTGGGGCCCATTCTCTCACCTTTTATGCTCTTCATTCCCCATTCCCTCTCATTTCTCCTCTAAAATTGGATTTTCATTTTTATCCCTCCCTCCTTTGCACACCGCAAACCCATCTTCCCTTGCACGCCCCAAACCCATCATCTCTTGCACACTCCCCTTGCACAACAAAAACTTATCCCGCATTGCACTCCCACAACCCATCTGCACACCCAAAACCCTTATTCTCTTACACAACGAAAACCAATCGTCTCTTACACGCATCTGTATCCATCCCATGTCGAACACCCAAAACCCTTCTTATATTGCACACCGAAAACTCATCTTCCATCTCCATCACCTACCAAGGAAGAAAGATGAGCCTCCTTGCAACCCTCTCTTCCTTCTTCACCGTTACCAAAGAGCGACCCCCGATGAAGCAGGGCCAAGCCGTGGGACAAGATCAAAGGGAAAACCTAGCGAGCAAGCGAGACCAAGCCACGATAGAAGGTTCAGCAAACCCGATGATGATAATGAGGGACCGATCATTGAGAAGAGGTCGAAGAGACAATTCGACCCACGAACATCCCCTGAGCGAGTCGTCCTGCCCGACATTGAATTCGGGAGATTTGCGGATCGAAAGGTTGTGTTCGAGGCAAATGTGGATAATAACATGTTTGGTACATATCTCTTGCTCAACCAATTCATAAACAATGGTTGGGGAGCAATGTTTGAAGCAACGCAGGTCGCGAGTGAAGATCTAGTGCGAGCATTCTACGCACGAATTGTTGAGGCCAAAATCAAACCTCTTGGATTCAAAGTTAGGATTAACAGACAAATGTACGACATTGGTGTGAAAGAAATCGCTACCCTACTCAGTATGGAGGTCGGCAATGTGCACGTCAAGGAGAGTAACCTAAGGGATAAGGGGGCACGGGACGAGCGCGCTCTCCATTTATGCGGAAAACTCGTCGAATGGAGAAGAGGTACTAGCATCAAAGCCACATATTTGGCACGAGACTACCACCTGCTCCACTACATATGCACGTATAATGTGTACCCGAGATCCAACAACCGTTCAAAGATTTCTCGGTATATGGTAGAATTCCTCTACTAGATGGGGCAAGCAGAAAATGTATATATCCCCACCCTTGTGCTTAGACAAATTGTGAAGGCTGCGTTAGGAAAGCGTGAAAAATTATTCCTTCCTTTTAGTCGTCTAATCTGTAAGTTGGCACGTCAGTACAAATTCAAGTACCCGGTCGGGGTCCCATACCCGATTATGGTGATCAACGAGGACAACATAAATCGTGTTGAAAGAAGCTCTAATCAGCCCTGGGGTAGTATTGAAGAATCTGGGGATGAAGAAGATGAGGAAGATGAAGAAGAAGAAGAAGAAGAGGAGGAGGATGAGGAAGATAATGACGAAGACATTGATGAAGGTTTTGTGGCGCCCCCGCCTATACATGAGCGCTTTAGTCGAGTGGAAGAGGAGCTGGCCTCAGTCCGGTCTGAATTAACTGATATGAGGGCTGAAATCAAGGCCCAAAAGACCGAACAAGAGCAATGGAACCAGAAGATCTTCCGCACCCTGAAGGAAGTGTTATGTTGTGTTCAAAAGGATGGAGCAGCACCGCATCCGACTGATTCACAGGACCATTAGGCATCGGGTGAAGCCATGATTGTGGTTACGTGCATTGTGTTTATTGTGTTGTAAGAAGTGGATCATTTCCACCTAGTAGTTTACTAGTTAGTAGAGGGGTTAATTATGTTTTCTACTTGGTGAAAGGAGTGAATGGGAACAATGTACAATCTCATATTATAAATGAAACTGTTTCCACTTTAGTTTACCTTATGCAGTATTGCATTATGTGTGTTGGATTAATTATGTCCTCATCATAATCGCACCAAAAGTGCAGCTTCTTACAGGTTATGAACTTTTCTATCTATTTTTTATTTGCATTTGTATGAATATTTTCGAAACTTGATATGATTGATATGCTTGAGATGCGATATGAGTTATCAAAATTATGACTTGATGGTCACATTGGATTTTACTCTCTGTTGTAGAATGTATGTGTAGGGTACCAAATTATTATAAACAAATCAATATACTTTTTTCACAAAAATCATTCTGTTGTTATTTGTGATTTATTTATGTTATATAGATATGTTATATGTAATACAAACATGATACAAGGAGTTAATATAGATATGTTATGAATATTTTTTTGAGATGTGATTTGTTCCCTGCTTAGAAGAAGCCATGTATATGATTTGTTCCCTTCTTACTCTATTGGAGTTGTTTGCTTGAAATAGAGTTCAGTGCTAATTTTGATTGTTGATGGTGGCCGAATGTATCCTTTGATTTCCTTGCTGCAATGTTTTTCTGCTTATTTCACAAGAATAGTAGTGGGAACAAACTCTTTTAGTTTTTCCTGATTTAATTGTACTAACAAGATTCAAGAACCACCTTTGAGTTCTCTAATTTTCATCCAATCCACACACAAACAGTATAGAAGCAACTAAAGAGAAGGGACTAGTTCTTGTGGAATCTCATCCTGAAAGAAACTAAAGGACTCTCACTTATAGTTAAATGAAACATGAAGAGAAGCTACAATAGAGTCAGTTTTGGGAGCAGGGAAGTGTCTGCTTTTAAATTTTAGCAAGTCTAAACATCCTTGTAGTAAGAGTAAAGCTCAATTTGAAGGGTTCCCTAGCCCCTAGGTTTTAGAAGAGTCAAACTTCTAAAGAAGATTTCCAATCATAGGAAACACATAAATAAATCTTTAATTGCAGGAGATCCTTGTCAGACTTAGAGTTGGAAGGATTTCTTAGGCTTTTGGAGCTTTTACGGTGGTGTCCGTCCTTCTCTAGGAGTCGTTAATTAAGGCTAGGAGATAGATTGCAGCAGAAAATTGAGCCTAAATTAGGATTTAGATCTTGCGTGGATGAACCTAAGGTCTAACTGAAGTTATGGCCCTTGATAGAATGGAACCGCGGAACAAGATTCGTATAGCTGACTCCAATCAGTTGGCATAATGCCCTCACACTTAGTGCAACTATATTTGAAAAATCTAAGGTTTGAGATTGTGGATTGGAGGATGGAGAAATGTTGGGGACTTGGCAATAATATGGTTTTACAATTTGGGAGGTTTAAGGTTAGGGTTTTTGGGGGAGATAGGGTTTAGCAACATCAGGGGTTTAGACAACATTCCAATGGTCCTTCATTACATAGACAACATTCCAATGGCTTGACTAATTTGGTTGGTTGACAGTTAGGTGACAAAAAGGAGTTCTATTGCATTGACGTCTCATGCTGGGATTAGTTTCTTGTTTTAGCTTGAGTTGTAGCATGAATATGATCTTCTAGAACTAATTGTCCGTAGAAGTGACATCATTATTCAACATGACTACTAGTTGTGGTCATTAGAAAGTTCTAGGACTTGTTCCTTTCAGTAGGTTATTTGATTCTAGTTCCGTTCATTCTCCAAATTTGTAGAATAATGTTCTGAACCAACCAACCTTCAACTTATGACCTCAAATCTTACAATGTGACATCTTTGTATGATCCTTCACCCCCATAACATGTAGAGCATCTTATGGCTTGAGTTGGAATGAGGGAACATGATTCATGTGGCAGATCCCAGTCAATAGGGATAAGGTTGAAATGATGATGATGATGATGAATGACGTTTCCTAGCAAGCACATCTGTAATGAGGAAGTGCCACAAATTGCAGTTTCATTTATGAACACAACTTCCACTACATAGAAGAAGCGATTTGTCTATTTCACTTGTAGAAGCAACATTACAGCCCAAAAAGGGGGAATGTATAGTCTTTCCTTAACATGCATCACCAACATACAAATCCTCCTTGTATGCTAAAGTTATAGCTACGGCTATAGTCTGTAGCAATAGGGGTCAGCATACCGGCGTGGCCCCGCCGGACAGGTCAGCAAGTGGCGGGGGGTGGGGGCGGGGGGAACCAGTTCGGCGCATCCACACTAATCCGGGTTCGATTATTAGGGGTACAGATCATTCACTACGCTTTTAATCCGTAGCTATAGGCCAGATCAACGTGGCCCCGCCGAACAGTCTAGCAAGTGGCAGGGGCGCGCCAGTTCGGCATGCCCACACCGATCCAGGTTTGAATATTGAGTGAGGATTCAATAGCTACGGAGTAGTTATATAGCTACGGTTTTTATCCGTAGCTATAGACTGTAGCATAAAACATTACCATGCTTCTTTCAATGTCTACCCTTCAATCCCTTTTAGGGGTCACCAAAGTTTTGGATCATTATGAAATTTATTTTTCACATTCATCTAGGTCTTTGTGACCTTATGAATAGATTGGATGGAAAATAAATGCATTTTAATTGCCCTCTAAGGGCCTGTTTGGCCAGCCGCATTAGGTGGGGTTAGGGTGACTAGAATTGTAAAACTTGCAATAAATGCATGTATAAGGTATTGTCCCTGAATTGAGTGCATCCCATGTTTTTGAACACCAAGTTTGGAGTGTATACATTAAAAAGTAAATCCTAGGATTTACTTTTACATTGCATTTGGATTGAACATGGATGAAGTAACAATTCATCATCTGTGGGATAGGCTCATTTTCCAAAGCCAACAAATTTAATTTTAATCCCATCTCACAGTCCTTTCAAACATGCCATTCCGTATTTCAAAGTGGGATTAGTAATGCAATCTCATTAAACACAACTTAATACCATTGGCCAAACATGCCCTAACTGTTTACAAGATAACCAGTAACCATGCTTATTGTTCCTTCAGATCATACAGCAACCACTTCTTGTATTTTTTCTGTAGTCCGAGTGATTTCAATACGCGGATGAAGACCGGCCCGTCTCACCTTTAGAACCATCCGATGGAAAATATCCCACGTTCATCTCTTGCTCTTCCAGGAAACCTCTTATGGGAAATAGCATATAACATTTCACGACAAATTTTGTTACAACTTAAAGACTGAATTAATTTAACCACTACAAAGATAAGACTAAATTAATTCAACCAGCATGGAATTGAACGTGAAATAAATCAGAATCGCATGGAATCACCATGAAATGCATGGAAATGACCACGCAGTGAAGCGAATGGATCGTGAAATGCGCGGAAATGACCGTGAAGTGAAGGGGCATGACCGTGAAATGCGCCGAAATGACCGTGAATCAACACGAAATAGGCGGGAATGACCGTGTTATGCATGGAACTGACCGTGAAGTGCAGCGATTAGACAGTGAAATGCGTGAAAATGACCGTGAAGTGAAAGGGCATGATCGTGAAATGCGTCGAAATGACCGTGAATCAACACGGAATAGGTGAGAATGACCGTGGTATGCATGGAACTGACCGTGAAGTGCAGCGATTGGACCGTGAAGTGCACGGAAATGACCGTGAAGTAAAGGGGCATGAATGTGAAATGCGCCGAAATGACCGTGAATCAACACGGAATAGGCAGGAATGACTGTGGTATGCATGGAAATGACCGTGAAGTGAGGCGATTGGATCTTGAAATGCATGTAAATGATCTTGAAGTGAAGGGGCATGACTGTGAAATGCGCCGAAATGACCGTGAAATGTGCCGAAATGACCGTGAATCAACTCGGAATCGGCGGGAATGACTGTGATATGCATGGAAATGAGCGTGAATCTTGGCGAATGTTCCGTTTTGATGGTGAATTAACACAGAATCGCCAAGAATGACCGTGAAATGGCTGAAAATGACCGTGAATCAACGCAGAATCGCCGGGAATAATCATGAAATGCGTGGAAATGACTGTGAAGTGAAGGGAATTGACCATGAAATGCGTGAAAATGACCGTGAAATGCATGGAAATGACCGTGGAGTGAAGCGAATTGACCGCAAAATGGTGGAAATGATCGTGAAGTGAAGGGAATTGACCGTGAAGTGCATCAAAATGATCGTGAATCTAAATGAAATCACTGGAAATGACCATGAAATGCATGAATATTGCCGTGAAGTGAAGGGAATTGACCGTGAAGTGCATGGAAATGACCGTGAATCTAAACGGAATTGCCGAAAATGACCATGAAGTGAAGTGAATTGACTGTGAAATGCATGGAAATCTCGGCGATTTCATGGTCAATCTCGGCGATTCCGTTTTGATTCACCGCCATTTCCATGCATTTCACGGTCATTTCCCTACACTTCATGGTCATTTCCATGCATTTCACGCTCAATCCCAGCGATTCCGTTTTGATTCACGGTCATTTCCATGCATTTCACGGTCAATTCCCTTCACTTCACGGTCATTTCCATGCATTTTACGGTCATTTCCCTCCACTTCACAGTCATTTCAATGCATTTCACGATCAATCCCCGCGATTCCGTTTTGATTCACGGTCATTTCTATACATTTCACGGTCAATTCCCTTCTTTTCTCGGTCATTTCCATGCATTTCACGGTCAATTCGCTTCACTTCATAGTCATTTCCATGCATTTCACTGTCAATCCCGGCGATTCCGTTTTGATTCACGGTCATTTCCATGCATTTCATGGTCACTTCCCTTCATTTCACGGTCATTTCCATGCATTTCATGGTCAATCCCAGCGATTCCGCTTTGATTCACGGTCATTTCCATGCATTTCACGGTCAATCCCGACGATTCCATTTTGATTCACGGTCATTTCCATGCATTTCAAGGTCAATTCCCTTCACTTCACGGTCATTTCCATGCATTTCACGGTCAATCCCCTTCACTTCACAGTCATTTCTATGAATTTCACGGTCAATCCTGGTGATTTCGTTTCATTTCACGGTCATTTCCATGCATTTCACGGTCAATTCCCTTCACTTCACGGTCATTTCCATGCATTTCATGATCAATCCCCTTCACTTCACGGTCATTTTCATGCACTTCACGGTCAATTCCATGCATTTCATGGACCATACCCTTCACGTCACGTTCAATTCCACTCATTTCATAGACAATTTCCTTCACCTCACGGACAATTCCATGCATTTCACAATCAATACCCTTCACTTAACGGTCAATTACAGTCCTTAGACAAATCCACTCATGGTCAATTTCACGACATTCTTGGCCAAAATGCAACATATAATTCTGAAAATTAACCCATAACTTAGTGAAATTGACCGTGAACTTGTTCAATTCTGTTCGGATTCACGGTCATTTCCATGCATTTCACGTTCAATTCCCTTCACTTTACGGTCATTTCCACGCATTTCACGGTCAATTTGCTTTACTTCACGGTCATTCTCGGCTATTCCGTGTTGATTCACGGTCATTTCCACGCATTTCACGGTCAATTCCTTTCACTTCATGGTCATTTCCACGCATTTCACGGTTAGTTCGCTTCACTTCATGGTCATTTCCATGCATTTCACAGTCATTCCCGGCGATTCCGTGTTGATTCACGGTCATTTCCACGCATTTCACGGTCAATTCGCTTCACTTCGTGGTCATTTTGATGCATTTCACGATCAATTCGCTTCACTTCACGGTCATTTCCATGCATTTCACGGTCATTCTCAGCGATTCCGCGTTGATTCACAGTCATTTCCACGCATTTCACGGTTAATTCCCTTCACTTCACGATCATTTCCACACATTTCACAGTCAATTCGCTTCACTTCATGGTCATTTCCGTGCATTTCACGGTCATTTCCCTTTACTTCAGGGTCATTTCCACGTATTTCACCATCAGTTCGCTTCACTTCACGGTCATTTCCATGGATTTCACGGTCATTCCCAGCGATTCCGTGTTGATTCACAGTCATTTCCACGCATTCCACGGTCAATTCCCTTCACTTCACGGTCATTTCCATGGATTTCACGGTCATTCCCAACGATTCCGTGTTGATTCACGGTCATTTCCACGCATTTCAGAGTCAATTCCCTTCACTTCACGGTCATTTCCATGCATTTCACGGTCAATTCGCTTCGCTTCGCTTCACTTCACGGTCATTTCCATGCATTTTACGGTCATTCCCGGCGATTTCGTATTGATTCACGGTCATTTCCATGCATTTCACGGTCATTTCCCTTCACTTCACGGTCATTTCCATGCATTTCACAGTCAGTTCGCTTCACTTCACGGTCATTTCCATGCATTTCATGGTCATTCCCATCGATTCCGTGTTGATTCATAGTCATTTCCCTTCACTTCACAGTCATTTTCATGTATTTCACGGTCAATTCACTTCTGAGATGGGATTAAAATTAACTCTGTTGGCTTTGGAAAATGAGCCTATCCCACAGATGATAAATTTTTACTTCATCCATGTTCAATCCAAATGCAATGTAAAAGTAAATCCTAGGATGTACTTTTTAATCTATACATTCCAAACTTGGTGTTTGAAAACATGGGATGCACTCAATCCAAGGAGGTAGGGACAATACCTTATACATGCATTTATTGCAACTTTTACAATTCCAGTCACCTTAACCCCACCTAATGCAGCTGGCCAAACAAGCCCTTAGAGGGCAATTAAAATGCATTTTTTTTCCATCCAATCTATTCATAAGGTCACAAAGACCTAGATGAATAGAAAAAACAAATTTCATAATGATCCAAAACTTTTGTGACTCCTAAAAGGGTTTGAATGGTTGACGTTCAAAAAAGCATGACAATGTTTTATGCTACGGTCAGACCTTTAGCTACAGATTATAACCGTAGTTACATAACAGATCCGTAGCTATTGAGTCCTCACCCAATAATCAAACCCGGATTGGCGTGGGCTCGCCGAACTAGTGGGCCCCCGCCACTTGCTGGCCTGTCTAGTGGGGCCACACCCATCTGGCAGGGCCATGCCAAGCTGGCCCTATAGCTACCGATTATAACCGTAGCTAAAGAGCACGGATTGGCGTGAATAAGAGAATGGACTGAAATTGAAAAAGGAGGGGCATTTTCGACCTTTGGGAAGGCTTCCGTACAGCTGGGGCTTATTCTGGTAAGGTAAAATGAGGTGGGCTTCGTCCGGTAAATGGGCCATAAATGGGTCGTACAGTCGTAAATTTCTCTATATGAAAAGAAGAGCCTTCCTTGCCCACATGCGTGCGCCACCATGCTTGTAAGAATGACACATACCCGCCAGACCTGTAACGACCTTGGAAATTTTTGTGCTAATCTTTCCTTAAGTAGTTGTTTTTGGGGTAATTAGCGCTTTACTTGATTGCTTGTGAAATTCGCATCAATCACTTTAAATTGTATCTGCATGGCTCTAAAGGTGTCGATTAGTGAGCGCTACGTTACTGTGAATCTGGGATCCATCGCTAAATCCGGTTGTTCGGGAATTTTTAGAAGATCTGGATCGGACTTAGACCGCGCATCGAAAGTCCGATGGCGATGATCTTAGATTGCGGTCACGAGTTGGGCTTGATCTTCACCTCAAAAATCAAGTCGATCGGATGTTCTAGGTCGATTTGATTGAGTTCGGAGTGAAGAGTGTGAGAACGGTTGGAATTTAATAAGCTTTTATGAAATGAGTCGTGTCGCTTGCGCGACGATTTTAAGCTATCTCACCGTTGGAATCTGACCCAATTTCACCCTCTAATCAGGATAGTTGGCCCAGGCATATCCTAGTGCTTGTAGACCTGATCGAGTTTCCGTGACCGTTGAATTGAGTGTGGTCCGCCATGGCTGATTTGAAGAGCCGGTCGGTATGAAAACTCAGTCTGACCTAGATCCATAGTCAATGAGCTTAAGTCCGACCTTTCGTGGGTCTAGGCCCACCGGTAGTGCTTCGTTGGATCGAGAAAGGCGTACTTTGGGTATTACCTAAGTATACCTTGACCGGGTTATTTCCATCATTTTAAGGCCTATATATAGTCCTTAAACCCTAGCTCTCATTTCCATACGAATTTTCTCTAACCCTAGCTTGGAGAGAGAGTGGAAAAGAGAGAGTTAGTGAGAGAGATTGGTTGGTGAATCATCTTGATTCTTCCTTGTTCTTCTTCACCTTTGAACCTTTGCTTTGAATCGTTCCTCTGACGATTCTGAGTTCTTTTGGGGTAAGTTAAACTAACCCTAATTTGTGTTAGAGCTTAGATTAGACTTGGTGTTGTTGTATCTCATTTCTATCCTTATTTTAGGGTATTCTTGCGCCGTTGACGAAGACAACTCGTCTAAATCAGTTCGGCTATTCTTTCCTCGCTTAAGGTGCGGACTTTAAGTGTATAGGTTATGGTTTTCAAGGCTTTCAATCCCGTTAGTGATTTATTCTTGTTATGGATGAGATTTCACATGTCAAATGTTATGTTTACATTGCTTTCTGATATGCATGTGCTATATTGAGATTTGTGTATTCTATGTGTATTTATAAAGTACCGTATACGTATAAAATACGCACTTATGTTTGCCATGATTATTGGTCATGTATGTATGCTAGATGCATGTATGACAACTCCTTGATAAAAGGAATTGTCTAAGTGCATGTATTTCAACATGCGTCATGTATGTTGTTCCATGTTTGCTAAGTGTTTGTAGAAATGCATGAATGACCTAAGTGTAACTGATTACACTAAATGCGGGCGTTGAGAAGTGATTCTCAATACTTCTATGGATGCGCATGATTTCCCTTATGCATTTACATTCCAAGTTATTTAAATTCAAGCATCTCCTATGCTTACATTTATGTTAAGTTGATATTATTCGATGTGTATGTAACATGATTTGAGTTATTGTTCCATTATTGTTTTACATTCCATATGAATATTTGTAGTAGTGTAAGATGTTTGGGACTATGCCTTAGTCCAAGAAATCGGTAATTGACCCTATATTCGTGGTTGAGATTGCTTTCGCCACGTAGGACGTATTAGACGAACCCGAGCCGTATTAGAGTTGGCGGCGGTGGTTTGGCCACGCGAGTGTTTGCGCACTCTATGTCGTTCAATTCAACGTGCGCTCGTGCTAGTCGAGTTCGTCAACTAACCCGATTGTCCAGTGTATGTTAACCATGTATGGACGCTACGCTTGAATCTAGGGTACCGAACTTACCGGTGAAATCCTAATAACCATGGTACGATCCGCTAAGACTCATGAGCCGGACATGGTGGTATGGGACACCGTGGTCGAGCCGTCGGCCTACGCTGGGGTGACGAGCCTCCCGTAGTGACCAGTGAGCAACTAAACTCGTGAGCCGATTATGGTGGTATGGGACACTATATTCGTCTGTTGTCGGCCTACATTGATTGGTGACGAGCCCTTTGTAGTGACCTCGAGCATACCCGGATACCGCAAGGAGGTGACGAGCCGATCTGTGGTAGTAAGGGCATGAAAGGCGTGCATTGATTGGTGGACGAGCCCTTTGCTACGACCTCAACTATATGATCGTATGAGATGTCTAGGATTGACGACCCTAGTATGGATCACTTTTTGGATGATGATATGAGGAAGGTATCTTAGCTTCCCAATCCTGATGTGTGAAATGGATTAATAACAACTTGGTAATCATATCCATGCACCGCATTTACATGTGCTTTGTAGATGTGGCGCACTTTGAGGCGATGTCATGCCTAACGTAAGATGAAGACGGTGAGGGTGTACACGTGAGGGCACGCATCATATTGCATACATCCTTGTATTAACAAGAGTACTTAGGATTTATTTAATTGTTCTGCTTTATCATTATTGTTTGATTGAACTGATAGCATGTTAACCAATGCCTTATTATTCCACGAGTTGATCACTCACTCCCACGTTTCGGGACGGTGTTGTACACCACCAGACTCTGTCTTAGGCCCCGATGTTGCAGATGTGGATGCGACGTCGAGGCAGAGCGGGAGCCGGATGATGACGAGGCCGCCTTCTCCTATATGCGTTTAGACGGGTTCTAGCGAGCCTCGGTTGATTGCGCGGATCTATGGGATTACTATTTTGGGAATCGAAATGATGTAACTTGTACTTATAAATTTTGATAAATAACACTTTTACACGATCGGTTGTATATGTAATTCAGGACTTACACTTGTACACATATTTTACTATAAGTCTTCCGCTTGCTTTATTCACATATCCCTGAATCATATCTGCGTTTTGGCTTAATCTATCCCATATAAATGGGTCGTACAGTCGTAAATTTCTCTAGATGAAAAGAAGAGCCTTCCTTGCCCACATGCGTGCGCCACCATGCTTGTAAGAATGACACATACCCGCCAGATCCAGTCTATCCATTAGGGGATCCAACTACGTATATGCAATGGTCTATGAATAAGGCAAGCCTACGAATTTGGTGGGCCATTCTTTAATAAAAATGTACGGCTGAAGTTTTCTAAGTTGTCCCCCTCTTTCCAAAATTATGGCCAACGTGATGAACGAACCATCCTAATTTTTGGTTGACAACATCTTCAAGGTCGGACCCACTTATTGATGCCTTGGATTCTGCACCTATCTGCAATGCTACCTCGTGTGATGGCCGTGTAGATGTATTACCTGCACACGCGTGTATACTTCGTAGACCTCTGAAAATAAATGGACAACCGCAAATACGCCGAATTTCTCTCGTAAGTAGACCACGTGCTACCCAACACCACTTCTAACCTTTGAAACTTTTGTGGAGGCATAATGTTGTATATATATCATATCTATACCGTTCATCCATTTATTTTTCATACCATTTTAATGTATGAGACCAAACATGAAATAGATCCAAAATTCAAGTGGGTCATGATACAGGAAAAAGTAAGAATTGGACGTCTACCATTAAAAACTTTTTGGAGCCACAGAGAGCTGTGATCAAGCTTATATTTGTAATTTCCCTTCATCCAAGTCTTTATGACTTAATCAACAGTTTGGATGCTAAATAAACATTACAATGGGAATTAGGAAGCTTCTAATAGTGGGTGTTCAATCATGACTTTTTCTTATGGTGTGGTCCATTTAAAATTTGGATCTATCTCATTTTTTCGATCATGTAATAAAATTAAGCAGTATGGACAAACCACATCGAGAAAATGACCACTGTAGACAAAACCTTTTACCCAGTGGTTTTTATGAAAGAAGACAAACTTAAGTTACCAAGTTAGACTAGCACGTGCGGACAGCGACTTTGAGGACGAAACTACCCCTCCTTTTTACTGCCGTTGCTTTTCCTCTCCCTCACTTTCCTCTTTCCATTTTCGAAAAACAGAAGACGAAAACTCCCGCTGCTTTTCCTCTCCCTTTCAACTGTTTGTTTTTTCTCTCCCTCCTTTTCACTGTTGCTTTTCCTCTCCCTTTCCACTACTGTTTCACTGCCATTGCTTTCACATCCTTTCCTCACCCGTTAGAAAGACAAAAAAACACTCTTTCTGTGGGCCACCCTTATCAACATTTTGTCTTCCTCTGAAAATGGTCGGTCCAATGAAGAAAGCACGCACCACGGGTATATTTTAAACTCAGTTGGGCCCACATTGAATGTATTTAATATAGGAAACAGATTAGCTACTCCCCCTAACACCAGCTCCGTGGCTGGTGGTCGGTGATCCATTGGCCTCACCATGATGTACATGGCTGCTGGTCGGTGCTTTGTGGGCCCCACCATGATGTATGTGTTTCATCCATTCCGTTCATCCATTTTTAAAGTTCATCCAGGGCTTTATCCTAAAAATAAGAGGGATATAAATCTTAGATATACCACAATACAGGAAAACAATAGTGATTGGATATCCATCATTTAAATCATCCTGAGGCCCACTGTACTCTTTACCTGAAATCCAATCTGTTTATTACGTCATAAAGACCCAGATGAAGGGTAAAAACAAAGATCATCTTGATCCAATACTTTTATGGCCACCAAAAAGTTTTTAATGGTTGATGTTCATTAAACACTGTTTCCTGTAATGTGGTTCAATTGAGATCAGGATATACCTCATTTTTTGTATAATATCGTAAAATGATATATAAAAATAGATGGACAGCATGGTTGAAACACATACATCATGATGGGGGCCCACAGAGCACCGAACACCAGCTATTGGCTGGTGGCATGGGGAGTAGCTAATCCGTTTCATGTAGTATATCCACGTTATCCATCCGTTTTTCTATCTAATTTAAGGGGTTGAGCCTGAAATTGAAGCATAATGATTTTCTAGTTTGCCCCGCTGATTTTCTAGTTTGATCCACTCAATTTCATATATTGCTGGAAGTGCATGGGTGGATGTATAACATACTTTGTAATTTTGGTAGATGATGAAATGATCATCTTTATACTTTGTCCCATTGTATTTTCAGTTTGTCTCGCTCAATTTCCAGATTGGCCCGCTCAATTTCCAGTTTGGCCCGCTCAATTTCATTTTCAGCTTGGCCCGTTCAATTTCCAGTTTGGCCCGTAGTATATCCACGCTGTCCATCCATTCTTCCATCTAATTTAAGCGGTTTAACCCCAAATTGAAGCATATCAAAAGATCAAGTGGATGATACCACGGTAAACAGTGGGCATAATGATTTCCACCATTGAAACCGTAGTGGGCCCAACAGTGATGTTTGTTTGTTATCACATCTTTCTTTTTTAAAAATTATGTGAATGAACCGCTTCGAATATAGAATAAGTAGCCTAACGTACTTTTTTATTGTCTATATAAATTGGCCTACGTAATCACTATTTGTGAAGAAAAAAAGAGTATATTCTTTAGCACATATATAAATACCATGATCAAGTATACCTTTCAAATGATGCAAAATCTTTTTCCCTACTTGTAAATGAATCTAACTTAGAAATTTCACGTAGTAGTTAAGTAATTTCACAATATACAAGATGTTTAAGCTAGTATGAGTTAAGTATTTAAAACTTTTAATCAACAACTTGAAACCCTTTAGTATCTATTAGATTGTTCTTCTTATCGTTGCTCAATTTCAACGTAATTTCCATGAGTATGCACACTAATTTAGAATTTTTCATCTCAATGATTTTTAGAGTTTGATGAATATACGTGTTCTCAAATGTTTTACATCATGTATTTAATTTATCCTGATTCAAGATAATACGTCATAAGACCCATATTTGTCATTTCAAATTTACGAAGTAGCCTTTATAAACTCATCAACCATAACACTATCATTGTCTGTGAATATTAGATCACCAATGTATAAGGATGTCAATAATACATCACCATGTTCATTGTGTTAACATGGATAATATGCTCATTAGGATAACTTGTTTGTTTGTTATCAAACCTATTCATAAGATTATAGATACATTGTTTTCAATTATGTCTGATTTTGTCCACTATGTTTATCTTATGAATTTTATGTTTGATATGTTTTTCAATTCACCTCTGCAGGTGACGAATATTCTGTTGTAATCTCCAACCCAACATCTAGGTGTACACTGACATGGTGGTTTGACAAGGTGAAGGGTGGAGTAGAGAAGCACGATATTCGGCTAAATCTGTTTAGGCAATCCCCTTTCTCGTTTCTATTGCATATTACATCATTTAGATTTATAGGGGCTCTATTTCACCTTCTTCTTGTAAGATAGAAAGGTGATCTAGTATTTGAGATCAGGGGGAGACGATTACAGTTTACCGAGATGGACTTCGCCCTCATTACCGGTCTTAAGACTGGAGATCTTACTGTACCAAATATTTCTTGCATTATGAGTACATTAAGAGACAAATACTTCAAAGAATATCCAGTATTAAAGAAGCACCTAATGGACGTGTTTGAGAGATTAGTTGACACCAATAAGCATGAAGATGTCGTGAAGGTTGCCCTACTTCTAGTTGTGGAGTACTTTCTTAGGGAAAACGAACCGAAAACCAGGTGTAATATGGATTATAGTCATCTGGTGGACTCGCTAGATGATTTCTATAGGTATCCCTGAGGTAGTTTGGGATACAATACAATGTTGCAAGGAATCGAATCTCCCGTTGCCGCATCAAGTTCCCCTCGGTACACTGTGTATGGTTGTGTCCTTCCTTTACAAGTAAGAACACCTTTTATTTTCTATATGTTTTCCCTCTATAGTTAATTTTGGATTTTTAACCGGGTGCAATGTCATTCTAATAGGTATGGGCAGTAGAGATATTACCAGCCCTACAAGAATGTGTTGTTTCATATGTTCCCCATCAAATTCCACGCTTCATTCAATATCGAGGCTGGAAGGGTTGGAGGTACAAGAGAATACATGATATTTTCGAGAGTAGAGCTGTAAGTTTATATATATATATCTTCCATCTACTTTGCTTAACTTGACGTATACGCTTTTATATTTAACATTACTCTTTGTTCTTTTGCAGACATCAGTAGTAATGAAATTAGAACCAACGTTGCGAGAATGGGAAACGGATGCCGTTCGCTCGGTGCGTGACAGTTTCCAGGTGAGATGTTGTGAAAAATGAACTATATTTTATCTACCATTGTTAAGTTATCCTTACTCTGACATATCCATGTATACATTTTGCAGCTCACTGAGACTCAGGAAGATGATGAGGAGGATGAGGAGGGTAATGAGATTGATCATGAGGAGGATGACGAGTCAGATGATAATGATAAGAAAGGCGTGGAGGGAGAGGGACCGGGGGTGGGTATTACGAAGAATGTTCTTTTTATGGAGGAATGTCGGATTGAGAGGGAAGAGTTGAAGAAGGAGAGAGAGGAATTGAAGAAGGAGGGAGAGGAGTTGAAGAAGGAGAGGGACGAATTGAGAAAAGAGAGGGAAGAGATAAGGAGGAAAGAAGCAATGTTTAATGAGAGGGATACCTTACTGAAAGAGAAAGAACAATTTAAGAGGGAGAAGGACTTATTTTTCGAGGAGAAGGAAAAGTTAGCGAATGAGAGGGAGGAGTTTAATAAGGAGAAGGAAGGTAGTCGTACACAAAAGGGACGTTTTGTGATGGAGGAGGAGGGTGAGGAGTTGAGGAATAGAGGGGAAGTAAATAATATTGACGATAAAGAACCTGGATACGAGGATCTGGATGTGCAATTGTATAGTAATGCCAAAGGTAATGTATTGAATGCATCCACTTCTCATCCCGTTTATGAAAGAAGAACTAAAAGGATACCGAAGCCATCATATTACAAGATGTCCTCGTACTTATCCCTGTCTGCATTCGACACAACCCGTGGGTCGGTTCCCGAACCCAACCAAGTAACCGCTTTTGCTACTTCTCTGATACCATTTCCTCTACATATGGATCCTTTTAGAGCATTATCCGCACATGAGGTGAAAGAGGAAGATGACTGGTATGAGAGAAACAAGGACATCCCAGCATGGAAATGGTTTAGTATGGTATGGATGAAAGATGCGTAGGTTGATAGCGGGGTAATCATTATTAATTTATTCTCTATATGCATTGATTGACATATAATTAATTGTTATATTAATCTATGACTAAATCGTACTATCCGATTGATAAGGCTATCGATACATACATCGAGTTCCTTGAAAAAAAGCATAACGACCTTTCAATAACATATCGCCAGGATTGCAAGTTCTGTCCTACGTATTTTACGGTAACTGTTTATTTCGCAAATCCTTAATCTGTTTGAAGATTTTATTTTCTTACATGTATTGAACTTTGAGCATGTTTGTAACAGCAAAGCCTTGAGGGGTGTTTGCCGGTTTTGATCGCATACCGGGCCTCGAAATCAGCATTAGAACGGGCCTCGCTAATAGGCCAGCTGACCATGGCTTACGCAATTGCCAAGCAGCGAGATAAACCATACGCCAAAGCGATTTGATGTTATGAACGGGTAATGCACTCGTCACAGAACATCATCTGTTACTGTTATGTGTTCTATCATGTTTTGACTAATATATTATTTTGTGAATCATGGACAGGTATATGCGCCCATAAATCATGAAAATTCACATTGGTTTTTGTTGGTCATCTATCCTAGAGTAAGAGAAATCGTTGTTGTAGATAGCTTATGCATAAATATAATGCCGAAGTATAAGCAGCAGATGAAGAACATGATTGATGCACTCCCCATTCTCTTCCATGCCACTGGAGACAGCACTGCGCTTGAAGGGAAGAATTGGTCCGTTAGAGTGGATGAATCTGCGCCGAAGCAACACAATGGTTATGACTGCGGCATATTCGTAATGAAATTCATTAACATTTTGTGTAGCGGTCTCACCTTGGCGGGAACAGACATGCAAAAATTCACTGCCGATTGGAGAAAGTCAATAGCATATGATTGCTTGTCTCTAGTCCGTAGATGATATTTGTCTAGGGCATGGGAGGATTTTTGGAAAGATGTATTATACGGAGTATTAATTTCATTGTTGAATATACTTTGTAATTGTTGTCCCACTCATGTACCATTTCATATTATATACATTGTATGAGGTTTACAGTAATCTTGGAGTGACAACAAATTTTCATGTTTGTGCATTTCAGTCTGAGTTCCTTCTCTAATCACGATGGCCTTGGGAGGGTTGATCCGATGGATGGGTTGACTGCAAAAGGGTCGAATAAAACTATATTGGGTTATCTTGCTGGTTCTGAAATCATTATGCCAGCCAGCAAGATAACCCAATATAGTTTTAATCGGCCCTTTTGCAATCAACCCATCCCTCGGATCAACCCTCTCAAGGCTATCGTGATTTGAGAAAGAACTTGGACTGAAATGCATATACTTGGAAATTTGCTGCATATTTGCCGGAAGTACATGGGTGGATGTATAGCATGCTATGTAATTTTGGTGGATAGTGAAATGAACTTTGTACTTTGTCCCATTGTATTTTCAGTTTGTCCCGCTCAATTTCCAGTTTGTCCCTCTCAATTTCTAGTTTGTCCCGCTCAATTTCCAGTTTGTCCCGCTCAATTTTCAGTTTGTCCCGCTCATTTTCATGTTTGCCCGCTCAATTTTCAGTTTGGCCTGCTCAATTTCCAATTTATCTAACTCAATTTCCAGTTTATCTCACTCAATTTCCAGTTTGGCCCGCTCATTTTCCAGTTTGTCCCCCTCAATTTCTAGTTTGGCCCGCTCAATTTTCAGTTTGGCCCGCTCAATTTCTAGTTTGTCCCGCTCATTTTCCAGTTTGGCCCGCTCAATTTCCAGTTTGTCCCGCTCAATTTTCAGTTTGGCCCGCTCAATTTCTAGTTTGTCCCGCTCAATTTCCAGTTTGGCCCGCTCAATTTCTAGTTTGGCTCGCTCATTTTCCAGTTTGTTCCGCTCAATTTCCAGCTTGTCCCGCTCAATTTCTGGTCAATTCGCTTCACTTCACGATCATTTCCATGCATTTCACGGTCATTCTCGGCGATTCCGTGTTGATTCACGATCATTTCCATGCATTTCATGGTGAATTCCCTTCACTTCATGGTCCTTTCCACGCATTTCATGGTCAATTCGCTCCACTTCACAGTCATTTCCATGCATTTCACGGTCAATTCGCTCCACTTCATAGTCATTTCCATGCATTTCAAGGTCAATCCCGGCGATTCCGCGTTGATTCACGATCATTTCCATGCATTTGACGATCAATCCCGTCGATTCCGTGTTGATTCACGGTCATTTCCATGCACTTCACGGTCATTTCCCTTCACTTCACGGTCATTTCCATGCATTTCACAGTCAATTCCAGTGATTCCGTTTCATTTCACGGTCAATTCCCTTCACTTCACCATCATTTCCATGCATTTTTTTGTAAACAAACAAACTAAAGTATAGGACTACTCCATTACAAGTCGTATTTTCTATCAAGTAATTTATTTGGGAGAGGGAAATCCAGCATATCTTGTTAGCTTGAGGGGAGGCATTGGAATTTCCTTTGCCTTCAATACAGATGATCTGCACTCAATTATAATTAATTTATGTATATCTTATATATTAATCGGGTTCGTGTTGGGTCAGGCAACCTAAGACCTCAATCCGAGCTCAACCCAAGTTTTATCAGGTTGGTGTTTGTATGGCCCAACCCCAAGACCAAACTCGATACATCCTGCCCAAGCCCAACCCAATGTTGGGTTGGCCACAGGTTGGTCGGGTTGAGCCCGCCCAACTTCTAGCCCTAAAATCATATACGGTACGTCAATTAACTAATTTTGGTTTAGAAGATATTCTTGTTATATGACTAAAGAAAGAAATGAAAAAAAAAGTGATAATTTTTTTTTGGCATATGCTTATATATACATATTTATATAAATATGTGTTAGAGAAAAATGTAGGTAAAATAAAATTCTCCATGTAAAAAAACAAAAGACTGGATACGGATATGGTTATAGCTACGGTTATAATCCGTAGCCATAGATCGGGGGTGGAATCGCCGCATCCACGATTGATCGCCGATTGGGACAGCGACTTGCGGTGGAATCGCGGGAGCTGCGATGGATCGCCGGTCTGTGGCTACGGTTATAATCCGTAGCCATAGAAAACCGTAGCCATAGGTTCTTTCCTCTTTCATTTTTTTTTTCCATTTTTTTTTTTTTGCTGTTGTAATCCCCACGTCCTTTTGTGGGTCCAATCTTGAGGTCTGTGTTATATCCAAACCGTCCATCTATTTAACGAGCTCATATTAAGGCTTGAGACAAAAAATAAGATAGATCTAACTATCGAGTAGACCACACTGTAAAAGGCAATGGGAAATTGAACGTCTACCATTGAAACCCTTTTTGGGGTTATAGAAGATTTGGATCATTCTGAAATTTGTTTTTCTTCCTCATCCAGGTCTTTGTGACCCTATGAATGAACTTAGACGGGTATGATTTCTCACAAACATCACAGTGGACCCCCAAATAGTTTTTAATGGTCGACGCTCATTCAACACTGTTTCCAGTTTGTCCCACTCAATTTTCAGTTTCATTTGACATAAATCACTATGCATGCTTCAAAAAATCAGTACAGTGCAAGGCTTGTCGATGGGATTAAAGGGCAGAAAATGTACTTTTGTTAGATTTGCTAGTCCCTGTAGGAAAAACAGTTGCTTATAGTTTTTCTCTGAGTTATTGAATGAATGATTGTAATAAGATTAGTAGTGAAGTTAAAGTCTTATTTAGGTACATTTTCCAAGTTGCTCAATCTAGAAGCTGGTATTTGAAATTGTAAAACTTTCGTCATAGATTTGTAAACAATGAAATTTTCCATGAATATAGATTTGTAAACGATGAAACATGCCAATCCATTCGTTTCAGCTTCTTTCTTGAAAAATGTTGTTTTATTATAAGGAAAAAAGAAAAGAAAGAGAAAATGAGAAGAAAATGACAGAAAAATGCAAATATGGGTTGGTATCCAAATGTCAGGTGGTAGCATGAGCAAGGAGCGTCATGGCATCATCTTGTTGCCAACAGATATGGATTTTCTGATTGTTATGTTCTTGCTAACAAATGGAATTAAGGAAGATGGTTAGATCCCAAGTGGTCATAGCCTCATAAGAAGGGGTTCCCATATTTAGAAGGCGATTTCTAAATTTTGAGATGCTTTGAAGGGTGTGGGTAAAGCCTTTAATGATGGTTTGAGATTTTTACGGTTCTCACATTTGGAAGGCAATTTCCAAATTTGGAGATTCTTTGAAAGGTGTGACTATACCCCTAAATGATGGTTTGAGATTTCTATGCCTCTCATATTTGGAAGGCAATTTCCAAACTTGGGCTTGCTTTTAAAGGTGTTGTAAAGCCTTTTAGTGGGAAATGGGGAAAGAATCATATTTTGGGAGAATTAATGGGTGGGGAACTCTTTAAGCTCAATGATTTCTTAGGTTGTATATAATGCGGAGAGATCGGGAGGACTTTTCGTCAAATTGTGTAGTCAATTGAGGATATGCCATCAAGGTGGAGATTGTTGGGGGTAATGGCCCATCACTTTGGCTTTAGGTGAGGAGCATTTTGCAAGGGTAAAACGTCATTATGCATGTTGGATGAGGGGCATCTCGTTAAGGGCAAACGAGTCTTTTTCACCTATGATTTTTAGTATCCAAGTTAGGGCAATGTTATAAAAGGTAAAAAGATGGCAGTTTCTCTTTGGAGCCTAGAAGGGTTATTCCCTTCTAGGCTCTAAAGATAAGTGGATGTTCACCATCATCAAATCAAGACACGAACCGAGATCTCTCTGCGTAAGCGCTTTGATGGCTATGTAGATGATCACACAAAGATAATGTAAAGTAACCATAAGTATAGACTTTGGTATATATGAAAATGAGTTGAGAAGGGGACAAAATATACATGGTTCATTGCAACATGACTACATCCACTGGGAAGCACCAAAAAATTATTTTACTAGCAAAATTAGGAGAACACAAGACATAAGAGAAGCATTGCTTACATATAATGAACAAAACAATAAACATCTTTTATCTCTTTTTATAATGGATCAAGAGAACCTTTGAGAAAACTCTCTCCTCTTCTCTCTACTTTGTTAATACATGAGAAGAAACCATTGGAGAGAACTCTCACCTTTGCCCTACTTGGATTAGTGAAAACCAAAAAGTTGATTAGGAAAAGGAAAACACCATATCCGAGGCAAATTATGGAAAAGGCAATTTGTGGAAAAGAATCCTTACGTAACCTACTTGTTTTTGGCACACATAAATTCAATGGAAATGTGGAATGCTCAATGGTAAAAAAGTGAGAGTTCTCTCTTAAAATGGGTGGAAATTTCCTTTTCTTAGACTTTAGAGAGGAAAATGAAATGACCCTTTTTTGAGGAAATATGAGGAAATGAAACTGATTTCCTCACCGCTCTTGGCTTTCCTAAATGAAGGGAACCGTCACATAAGAGTAAATTAGTTTTCTTTCCTAGTTAAATCCTAGTTTGCACTAATATGAACATGCCATAAGAGAGACCCTTCTCCATCTTGCTGGCAAAAGGAAAACCCTTCTAGGCTCTAAAGAGAAAATACCATCTCTTTACTTTTTTTATGACATGTTCTAACTTGGAAATGAAAGTGAAAAGATCCCTTTGCCCTTAAAAAGATGACCTTTACTTAACATGCAAAAATGACATTTTGCCATTGAAAAAATGCTCCTCACGTAAAGCCAAGGTGATGAGTCATCACCCTTAACAATATGGGTTAACTCCCAAGTTTATGAATTTCAAGGAGTGTTATGAAGTTCTGGCCGAGAAGATGGTGTGGAAGCTGAGGGTCAAAAAGGACTTATGGGATCATGAAATTCCATTGGTTGAAGAATTACTTATAGTTCTCGAGGATGTATTTCTATCAGTGAGTGTGCTCTAGTGTGGTTTTCTAGTCGAAAGAGTTCTTTAGAGCATTAAGACCAATGTATCCACCTAACTTGGGTCAAGGATCCAAAGTCCGGGATTCTCTTGTGCCTCCAAGTATAAGCTTTTGTTAGACAACCATGGCAAACAAACTTCTTACCCTGAATAAATTGAAAATTGAAAATTGTCCCTTCCAAATACATGCATGCTTTGTAGAAAGAAATAGTTGAACCTCTTTTTTCGTTGCAAGAGAGTTGAAGCATTTCGTTTTCTTTCCTTCCATCTCCTTGGGATGTGGTGGGTGATGCCAACTTGTGTGGAGGATCTTTCAAAACCTAGGGAAGTAGGCCTTTCAAACAACGAGACAAAAGTCTTGTGGAGGATGCTTCCTCATGCTATGCTATGGGATATATGGAAAGAAAGAAACAACAAAATCTTTGCTGATAACCAATCCTTGATGAATATTGTGGTTGAGAAAATCAAAATCTCTCACATTGAGTGGGCCCGAAATTGCACGAATTTAAAGTTTGGTTAGAAGTTGGAAAAACACAATTAACAAGGTAAGCATGATGTCTTTGAAGTGTGCCAAGATGGATTTTTCCCCATGAGATGGTGGAAGCTTAACATTGATGGTAGCTTGATGAGAAATCCCGGGTAGTTGGTTGGGAGGGAGGGGATGATTAGGAATAACCTATGTAGAATCATTCTTGCCTTTTCAGGGCTGTTAGGCATTGATGATTCCAACCAAGCTCAAATGGGAAGTGATGAGGACAAGCTTGAAAGTCATCAAAGGCTAAGCAAGTTTTTCTGTGATCATCATCTAGGGCAATTCCAAGTAAACTGTAAACATAAGAAAGAACAGGCGTCCTGAGGGAGAACCATAACATAAAGACACACAAACCCTCAATATAGAGAGAAATGATACATCACAAGAGCACCGAACTATGAAACAAAAATACATAATCTCCAACACTTCTAGAAATCAAAATAAATAATCTAATATGATTTAAAATCCAGAGTTGACATGCCTATATGTGGAGGTTTAATTGCTAGGCCCTCAAAATAACAAATTCCTAAATGGACTCTAACTTTATAATTGATAATCCCATCATAACCTTACACATGCTCAGAAAATTGACCATAACTTACTCAAATGGTATTGAAGTGCATGATCTTGGGCTTATTGGAAGCCTAATTCAATAGAATTTCAAAACGGGACCAATTGTACGTGATTTTGACATCGTTTGATATCTCAAAAGTGGGCTGCAAGAAAAGCGTTGAAAATTGAAAGTGAGACTTGTAACTCTATCCAAATAATTAAAAACTAGGAGAAAATCTCTAATAAATCATGTTGAGTTAGGAGTTAGTAAGAGGATTCCCCATGCGGGACCCAAGATGTCAATGCACTCTTCAGTCTTCAGACGACATGGTTCTCCAGGATCAAATGACCATCCATGCATGATTCTTCGGAAATTTGAGCCTTTTGAACATTTTGACCATAGGTTGTAAGATGATCAGCAGTGGAGAATGGAGATTGTTTATTTAGCCTTGATCGTATGAATGGGATCTTTTGCTTGAAGTGTTTTTTGAGAGGAATGGGCAATCAAAGGTGGGCCTGGCATGATGATGGTCCATGTCAATGATCGGACCTTTCTAGTAAATTAAACATGGACTTTCCATTTTCGAAGCCATCAATAATCAATAGCATGGTTAGAGTTGTTTGAAAAATATGACTTTGAGAAGAATGGGCAATCAGTTGTGGAGACATTCCATATCAACGGTTATACCTTTTCTAGTATAATAAATATGGATTGTTAGGAGCATCCAATGAAGGTGATTTTTGAGAGGTATGTTAATCAAAGGAGAACAATTTAGTAACTCAATGACAGATCTTTCTATGATGTGGGAGTTTGCCTTTTGCTGGAATTTCCTCCCAATTGGGATACTTTGGCTCTAAGATTAATAGATTTTCATGTTTGTTGTGCATTCTTATTGTTAAGTACTTCACTCTTGGTGGAACCGTTGCTTTTGTTTGCATCAGTATTTCCCATGAGGTGCTGGAAAGGTTTCTCCTATTTCAAATTAACTGTCAATTTCTAGTACCAGTGCTCATAACTGGATTGTATTAGACATTGGAAGCACAGAAGGTAGTTGGGGAGAAAGTAGCTGGGGAACATGTCCTAAGGAACAGTGCCATGTTCTGTGAAGTCAATGGTTGTGAGATATGTAGGATTCGATGGAGATAAATATGATCGAAGCTGAAGCTCTTTGTTTTGGCCTCATAATTTATTCAAACATATGAGTCTTGGTCAGCCATTATGAATTGAAGCCTTCTTCAATGGTATTGCTGGATCACTTGGGTCTCCGTATTGAAACCTCCACGAGGCAGAATCCTTGATAAGATTCATGATTCACATTCCTGCTTTGAGAACTTTGATATCCCCTACATTTCATAGAGAAGGTCCATGAAGACAGTAGATACCATCTATTTCTGCCATTGTAATAGGTTGTTTATTCCCATGTTACTGCCTGCATAATCTCTTGTGGAGGCAATGATCCTCTCCTTTGCAGTTGATGGTAAAAAAATTTGACAATTGTCATATTCCAGATGTATTATGAGCATATATCTAACTACCTTTGATGCAAGTGTAACTAGTGGTGCATGGTAAGGCTAGAGGAAATGTTTTAAGAAGGGAGGAAAGTCTGTTTGCAAATTACCAATACAGTAGGCGAGTAAAGAGATGCATTCCACCAGTCTCAAGGGGGATGATGGTCTTGGTCTCTAACAAAGTAACCCCACCTTTAGCATAGGGTTTATTGGGGAATAGGGGTTTGGAATGAAAGGCCTTATAAGCAAATTTTACTCAACTAAGTAGTTGCAACAAGTCAAAGATAGTTTCAAATTGTATTCAGTTTAGGATAGTAGTTGCTAGAAGTCAAAGTTAGTTTCTAATTTTAGTAAGAGTCTTTATTAGTTTCTATTTCTGTTTTATTAGGATTGTAAGTTTGAAAGTTAAGAGGAGAGTTCTGTATGGAGTGTAATTGAAGAAGAAGAAAAAAAGTCATTTTATTAGCACAAGGTAGAGGGGAATCCTCGGACATCTCTTTTTCTTTTTTCCTATGGGTTGTCAGTATGCATTTTCTTTTTTGGTCTTGCCGTCTGGCTAATCTTTTCTTTTTGCACTTCTCCTTGATTTTCTATCATTCCTAGTGGCACCTTAAGTTCTTCAGGACTAAACCAGGAAATACTGTAGAAAAATTCCAGCAGCATAGTCGAATCGACATCTAAGGATTCAGGTGGCTGATTTGCTACCAGTTTCTGCATAATCTGAGGGTCCGTCTATCTATTCTGCAGGAGCCATTTGCCATAATTTTAAGACAAAATGCTAGTTTCTATTGATACTATTTCATTGCCGGTTCACAATAGAATTTGAACAATGTTTTTTTTTTTACAAGCTACTAGCAAAAATTCCAGCGAAACCTGTATTTGCATCATAAATGGATGATTTTCGAGCTTTTTATTGCAATAGAAATCATCCTACCCACCTGTTCAAAAAATTGCTATAATCGTGTCTGCAACATGGTTAGGTATAATTCCAATCGCTATGCACTTGCTTGCCAGGTTGACACATATCAGAACTTTAGTTGATGTGAGTTATGGGAGCTTTCAAGTATGAGGTGGTGATTGGGCATATGGAAGGCTATTGTGATGATCAATCAATAGAGTAAATGGATGGTGATGAATGAGATGAATGATTTGTGCAGGTTGTGACCAATGATTCGTGTAGGTTTGTTTCAAATATTGTGATCCTCTTTGCATTCTTCCGGTTCAAAGGATCTGATTCTTAGAGGGTCTTCATTGCACAAAGTATGTGACTAATAAAAAAAAATCCACGTAAAGAGGGTGAAAGTAGTGAGGGAAAGGTTAAGGTAAAGAGGATTGATTCCATGTTTTTTTTTTTTTTTTTTTTTTTTTTTTTAAAGAAGGAATACAGATATAGCTACGGTTATAATCCGTAGCCATAGATCGGCGGTGGAATCGCGGGATCTACGATTGATCCCTGAATGGGACAGCGAGTTGGGGTGGAATCGCAGGATTTGCGATTGATCGCCGAATTTATGGCTACGGATTATAACCGTAGCTATAGTCGTATCTCTGTTTTGACATGTAAAATTTTATTCTACCTACATTTTTCTCTAACACATATTTTATATATATATATATATATATATATATATATATATATATAAGCATATTAAAAAAATTTCACGGTTATACTTTGTCTCATTTCTTTCTTTATTCATATAGCAAGAATACATTCTAAACCAAAATTAGTGAAGGGAAATGACCGTGAAATGATGGTGAAGTGAAGGGAATTGACCGTGAAATGCATGGAAATGACCGTGAAGTGAAGGGAAATGACCGTGAAGTGCATGGAAATGACCGTGAATCAACACGGAATTGCCAGGATTGACTGTGAAATGTATGGAAATGATCGTGAATCAACATGGAATTGCCGGGAATGACCGTGAAGTGAAGCGAATTTAGCGGGAATTGAGCAGGCCAAACTGAAAATTAAGCAGGACAAACTAGAAAATGAGCAGGCCAAACTAGAAATTGAGCAAGCCAAACTGGAAATTAAGCAGGCCAAACTGGCCAAACTGGAAAATGAGCGGGCCAAACTAGAAAATGAGTAGGACAAACTGGAAAATGAGCGGGACAAACTGAAAAATGAGCGGGCCAAACTAGAAATTGAGCGAGCCAAACTGAAAATTAAGCGGGCCAAACTGGCCTAACTGGAAAATGAGCGGGACAAACTGGAAAATGAGCGGGACAAACTGGAAATTGAGCGGGCCAAACTAGGAAATTAGCGGGCCAAATTGGAAATTGAGCGGGCCAAACTAGAAATTGAGCGAGCCAAACTGGAAATTAAGCAGGCCAAATGGGACAAACAGGAAAATGAGCGGGACAAACTGGAAATTGAGCAGGGGAAACATGAAATCCGCAGGGCAATTTCCACATGTGACTAGCAGGCAATTTCCTGCATTTAAAAAAATTATAATCATTCATTCATTTAATTACCACCTGCATAATTATATATACATTCAATGACAATCATTCATTCAATAATGAATCAATTACAATCTGTCATTCAATCAATTACAATTACAATTACAATACTGATGAAAATACAAATCTTGGTGAGTCTGTGTGCACTCGCATATGGCCAGGTGCATCCTTCATCCACCCTAGATTTAGTTTATTTAACTTTCTGTAATCTAGTAAGATTGAACGAGATCCCACAACATTAATAAAGATGATTTCAGAGCCCAAATGAGAGTGAAATGGTAAATTAGTCACTGTAGAGAGAGATAAAATCTTTGAAAAACTATAAGCATGGGAATTTCGGAAAGTAGAAATGCATGGAATCGCCGGGATTGACCATGAAGGGAACGCCCATGACCGAGAAATGCATGGGAAATGTATCTAATTAAGACTTTAACTTCACTACTAATCTTATTACAATCATTCATTCAATAACTCAGAGAAAAACTATAAGCAACTGTTTTTCCTACAGGGACTAGCAAATCTAACAAAAGTACATTTTCTGCCCTTTAATCCCATCGACAAGCCTTGTGCTATACTGATTTTTTGAAGCATGCATAGTGATATAAATATGTATATATACGCATATGCAAAAAAAAAAAAAAAATTATCACTTTTTTTTTCATTTCTTTCTTTATTCATATAACAAGAATATCTTCTAAACCAAAATTAGTTACTTGATGTACCATATATGATTATAGGGCTAGAAGTTGGGCGGGCTCAACCCGACCAACCTGTGGCCGACCCAACATTGGGTTGGGCTTGGGTAGGATGTATCGAGTTTGGTCTTGGGGTTGGGCCATACAAACACCAACCTGATAAAACTTGGGTTGACCTCGGATTGAGGTCTTGGGTTGCCTGACCCAACACAAACTCGATTAATATATAAGTTTCTTATAAATTAATTATAATTGAGTGCAGATCATCTGTGTTGAAGACAAAGGAAATTCCAATGCCTCCCCTTAAGCTAACAAGATATGCTGGATTTCCCTCTCCCAAATAAATTGCTTGATAGAAAATACGACTTGTAATGGAGTAGTCCTATACTTTAGTTTGTTTGTTTGGAAAAAAATGCATGGAAATGATGGTGAAGTGAAGGGAATTGACCATGAAATGCATGGAAATGACCATGAAGTGAAGGGAAATGACCGTGAAGTGCATTGAAATGACCGTGAATCTTCACAGTCATCGCCGGGATTGACCGTGAAATGCATGGAAGTGACTATGAAGTGGAGCGAATTGACCGTGAAATGCATGGAAATGATTGTGAAGTGGAGCGAATTGACCGTGAAATGCATGGAAATGACCATGAAGTGAAGGGAATTCACCATGAAATGCATGGAAATGATCGTGAATCAACACAAAATCGCCGGGAATGACCGTGAAATGCATAGAAATGATCGTGAAGTGAAGCGAATTGACCGGGAATTGAGCGGGCCAAACTGGAAATTGAGCGAGCCAAACTGGAAATTAAGCAGGACAAACTCAAAAATGAGCGGGCCAAACTGAAAATTAAGCGGGACAAACTGGAAATTGAGCGGGCCAAACAAGAAAATGAGCAGGCCAAACTGAAAATTGAGCAGGACAAACTGGATATTGAGCAGGCCAAACTAGGAAATGAGCGGTTCAAACTGGATATGAGCGGGCCAAACTAGGAAATGAGCGGGCCAAACTGGAAATTGAGCAGGATTGGATGTTCATTAAAAGCTCCTATTTTCTATGTAAGTAGAAAAGCTTTGAAGGAAAGGAAAGACTAGTGGGGTTAGATGTCCAACCCTACTGTGTTTATCAAACAAGATATGCAATTTACATAAAATACACCTAAGTAAAGTTGGTTTTATTTCCTCATGATATCTAAAAAGTGGGGTGCTCAATCTCTTCATCATGGATTCCTATGAAAAGTTGGTTTTATTTCCTTAAGATATCTGAAAATTGCAAAAAGCACTAATCAAAAGAGTCTAGAGCTGGATATCTTGTGGCAATTACCATGAAACTTGATTGACTTTCTGGAAACCTTTATCTATTTCTGGTAAGCTTATCTTATGTTGAAGCACATACATCATGATGGGGCCCACAGAGCACCGAACACCAGCCATTAACTGGTGGTAGGGGGAGTAGTCAATCCGTTTCATGTAGTATATCAACGCCGTCGATCTGTTTTTCTATCTAATTAAGGGGTTGAGCCCCAAATTGAAGCATATCAAAATATCAAGTGGATCATACCACAGGAAACAGTGGGCATAATGATTTTTTAGTTTGCCCCGCTGATTTCATGTTTCCCCTGCTCATTTTCCAGTTTGTCCCGCTCATTTTCCCATTTGTCCCGCTCATTTTTCAGTTTGTCCCGCTCATTTTCTAGTTTGTCCCGCTCATTTTCCAGTTTGGCCAGTTTGGCCTGCTTAATTTCCAATTTGGCTCGCTCAATTTCTAGTTTGGCCCGCTCAATTTCCTGTTTGGCCGGCTCAATTTCCAGTTTGTCCCGCTCAATTTCCAGTTTGGCCCGCTCATTTTCCAGTTTGTCCTGCTTAATTTCCAGTTCGGCCCGCTCAATTCCCGGTCAATTCGCTTCACTTCACGGTCATTTCCATGCATTTCACAGTCATTCCCGGCGATTCCGTGTTGATTCACGATCATTTCCATGCATTTCACGGTCAATCACGCGGATTCCGTGTTGATTCACGGTCATTTCCATGCACTTCACGGTCATTTCCCTTCACTTCACGGTCATTTCCATGCATTTCACGGTCAATTCCAGTGATTCCGTTTCATTTCACGGTCATTTCCCTTCACTTCACCATCGTTTGTCCCGTATATTTTTCTAAACAAACAAACCATAGTATAGGACTACTCCATTACAAGTCATATTTTGTATCAAGAAATTTATTTAGGAGAGGGAAATCTAGCATATCTTGTTAGCTTGAGGGGAGGCATTGGAATTTCCTTTACCTTCAACACAGATGATCTGCACTCAATTATAATTAATTTATATATATCTTATATATTAATCGGGTTCGTGTTGGGTCAGGCAACCCAAGACCTCAATCCGAGCTTAACCCAAGTTTTATCAGGTTGTTGTTTGTATGGCCCAGCCCCAAGACCAAACTCGATTCATCCTGCCCAAGCCCAACCCAATGTTGGGTCGGCCACAGGTTGACTGGGTTGAGCCCGCCCAACTTCTAGCCCTAAAATCATATACGGTACGTTAAGTAACTAAATTTGGTTTAGAAGATATTCTTATTATATGAATAAAGAAAGAAATGAAAAAAAAAAGTGATAATTTTATTTTCATACGCTTATATATACATATTTATATAAATGTTATGTTATATATACGTCAATTTCCAGTTTGGCCATCTCATTTTCCTATTTGGCCCGCTCATTTTCCAATTTGTCCTGCTGAAATTCTAGTTAGGCTCGCTCAATTTCCAGTTAGGTCCGCTCAATTTCCAGATTGGCCCGCTCAATTTCCAGTTAGGTCCGCTCAATTTCTAGTTTGGCCCACTCAATTTCCAGTTTGGCCCGCTGAAATTCTAGTTTGTCCCACTCAATTTCATATTAGCCCACTCAATTCTCATTTTGGTCCACTTGTAGAATTGCCATAAGGTACAGGTTGTTTACCTCAATATCGAGACTGAATCCAACACATACAATACATTAAACAAAAGATGCTTACACCCAACTCCATAGCCCAACTGACAGACTGAGTGGCGATACCTCGTTTCAACAATTGAGGTCATGGTATCGATCCTTAGTGGGGGTGGCTTACATGGAGGGTGTTTACTGACATGGGTGTTTACTAGCAAGCTAACCCACATTTCCATGCATTTCACGGTCAATTCGCTTCACTACATGGTCATTTTCATGGATTTCACAGTCAATTCACTTCACTTCATGGTCATTTCCATGCATTTCACGGTCATTCCAGTGATTCCGTGTTGATTCATGGTCATTTCCACGCATTTCACGGTCAATTTGCTTCACTTCAACCCTAAAATCATATATGATATGTCAAGTAACTAATTTTGGTTTAGAAGCTATTCTTGCTATATGAATAAAGAAAGAAATAAGAAATAAAGAAAAGAGAAATTTTTTTTTTTATATGCTTATATATATACATATTTATATAAAATATGTAATTCGGCGATCAATCAAGAATCCTGCGATTCCGCCCCAACTCGCTGTCCCATTCGGGGATCAATCGTGGATCCTGCGATTCCACCACCGATCTATGGCTACGGATTATAACCGTAGCTATATCTGTATTCCTATTTTTTTTTTGTTTTAAAACATGGAATTAATCCTCTTTGCCTTAACCTTTCCCTCACTACTTTCACCCTCTTTACGTGGATTTTTTTTATTAGTCGCATACTTTGTGCAATGAAGACCCTCTAACAATCAGATCCTCTGAACCGGAAGAATGCTTTTTGATATCACCAAACAAATTTTCTGCAAATTACTTTCCACCAGGTATGGACTGCCATGGAATTAAAATGGATCACCCTAACATGAAATGATATAACAGCAAAAAGATCTGAAAAACTACTAAACCATAATAACCAATAAAAAATCAAATCGAAAATGGAGGAATTTATTTCCATGCTAGGAATTCAAACAATATATAGAATCACAAAGAAAATCAATTTAATTCAAAAGGCTAAAAGGGAGATGGGATCACATAGGTAATGTAAACAATAGAAACATCATGGTAAGGAAAGAGGAATCATAAATGTAAGTTCAATTCATTATTAGGCTGATATCTTAGTATCAGAAGACTTCATCTATTGGGAATGCACTGCAACTACATGAGGAGGAAAGAAATGGATTCCATTCTCCTCAATGGATTTTGATTACTCACCAGGTGTATCATGATGTCCTAAGATGAGCAACTGTCAGAAACAGGCCAATTGCAGTTGATCAATGACCTTTAAAGACAAACAGTCATCTCTGAGAAATGAAGAGATCTATCTATTATAGATTGTTTCTTCTGCATCTTCTTCAGGACTAATGGCAATACATGTCGAGACTTTGAGCATATGGTGAGGTGAGAGAGATGCATGGCAGCTGTATCTTGAACATTTCCAAGACAAAGATCCAATGCATCCCATTAATCATCATTTTCTCTATTTCCCATGGCTTCTATTCCATCTGCCCATGCATAGAGATTACAGATGAGGGCTTTTATAGTGCTGGAGATGAAGATATATCAATGGAAGCAGCACTATGAGCTCTTTTTTTCTACCTCTTTTTGAGGACTGAAATCAGTTGCCCGTTTTATCTAATATATGAGAAATAAACAAAAAAGGAGAGTTAACAGCTATGCTGCTCCTAAACAATAAACAATAAATGGATGAATAGTGAAATTAACTTCATCTATCTCTACTTTTCCCCTGGAAATCGAGCGGGACAAACTGAAAATTGAGCGGCCCAAACTGAAAATTGAGCTGGACAAATTGGAATTGAGCGGGCCAAACTAGAAATTGAGCGGGACAAACTGGAAATTGAGCGGGATAAACTGGAAATTAAGTGGGCAAACATGGAAATGAGCGGGACAAACTGGAAAATGAGCGGGCCAAACAGGAAAATGAGCGGGCCAAACTGGAAATTGAGCGGGACAAACTGGAAACTGAGAGAACCTAATTAGAAATTGAGCGGGCCTAACTAGAATTTGAGCAGGACAAACTGGAAATTGAGCGGGCCAAACAGAAAATTGAGCGGGACAAACTGGACAAGTCAAGCAGAGCTTGGCCCACCTCGACTCGAGTCGAACTCGACTTAATCCATCCATCATGAAGGAAAGAAAATTTAATAAGAGGTCCCAACTTAATGATTCCAAAAACCCACTCAGCTGCTTCTTCTATGTACAACCGCGTGGGCTTAGATATGTGTACGGTTGTATGAAACCCTCCCATACTATATGGTTTTTTGCATAAACCCAACAATAAGGTTACTAGTTCTAGATATGTGGGACCAAGTCCAATCAATGGAATTTGATTGGATAAGTGGGCCTCAAATTGAACCTTAAATCATGTCCTGAGTCTACCACTAGCCAGCCATGGGACCAAGTCCTTCATTAGATAGACAACATTCCAATGGCTATGTTGTTGAAACTGCCTAGTACGAAATCTTCATCCTTCCCTATTGTCATTTCAGGGCTTTATCCTAAAAATAAGTGGGATATAAATCTTAGATGTACCACAATACAGGAAAACAATAGTGATTGGATATCCATCATTTAAATCCTCCTGATGCCGGCTGTACTGTTTATCTGAAATCCAATCTGTTTATTACATCATAAAGACCCAGATGAAGGCCAAAAACAAAGATCTGCTTGATCCAATACTTTTATGGCCACCAAAAGGTTTTTAATGGTCGATGTTCATTAAACATTGTTTCCTATAATGTGGTCCAATTGAGATCAGGATATACCACATTTTTTTTGTATAATATCATAAAACGATATATAAAAAAAGACGGACAGCATGGTTGAAACACATACATCATGATGGGGCCCACAGAGCACCGAACACCAGCCATTAGCCGGTGGCAGGGGGAGTAGTCAATCCGTTTCATGTAGTATATCAACGCCGTCGATCTGTTTTTCTATCTAATTAAGGGGTTGAGCCCCAAATTGAAGCATATCAAAATATCAAGTGGATCAAACCACAGGAAACAGTGGGCATAATGATTTTCTAGTTTGCCCCGCTAATTTCATGTTTCCCCTGCTCGATTTCCAGTTTGTCCTGCTCAATTTCTAATTTGGCCCGCTCATTTTCCAGTTTGTCCCGCTCATTTTCCAGTTAGGTTAGTTTGGCCCGCTTAATTTCCAGTTTGGCTCGCTAAATTTCCAGTTTGGCCCGCTCAATTTCTAGATTGGCCCGCTCATTTCCATGTTTGGCCCGCTCAATTTCCAGTTTGTCCCGCTCAATTTTCAGTTTGGCCCACTCATTTTCCAGTTTATCCCGCTCATTTTCCTGTTTGGCCCACTCAATTTCCAGTTTGTCCCGTTCATTTTCCAGTTTGTCCCGCTCATTTTCCAGTTTGTCCTGCTCATTTTTCAGTTAGGCTAGTTTGCCCTGCTTAATTTCCAGTTTGACTCGCTGAATTTCCAGTTTGGCCCGCTCAATTTCTAGATTGGCTCGCTCATTTCCTAGTTTGGCCAGCTCGATTTCCAGTTTGTCCCGCTCAATTTTCAGTTTGGCGCACTCATTTTGAATGGCATTGGTCTAAAAAATTTGTATATTAACCATTCTTCTTGAGTTACTGTCCAATGTTGTTATGCTATTTTTGCAGATGTGTTGCTTGATGATCTTCGAATCGCAGAAAATTCACCTCTTCAGTCTGAAGTTAATTCTCCCATCTTCAGTTTCGATAGAACTCCAACTATGGCAAGTTCCAAGCTTAACCAGTCAAATGCAAAGATCGAGTCAGCATTTGTGCCACCAACTTCAACTGTCAGATCAGAGAGTGTCTCCTCTAGCTTGAGGTTTTGTCTTCCTATAGTTCACTCAATTCCTTTTTAGCTTCTTTATCCAGGTCGATCAATCTCACACAATCTGATTGCCAGTTTTCATCTTTATCAGCATGGATAAGAAATCTATGGAGAAACTGGCTGAGGCTTCAGCAGCTGAAGCTGAGGGAGTTAGTGTTGTCTGGCAAGCTGAAAAGTTAGCTTCTGCAGGCCCTGCAGAAGAGGAGCTTCCAGATGCGAAAGCATCTGGAACTCGCTTAAACGATAAGATGCAGCTCTCAGAAACCTCCTTAGATAGCAGCGACACTGATACCCTTGAGGCAGATGGCTGCCTCCACCCTAGAGCTGTATGTTGTCTTTATTTTCATTTTATTTGTTAATTTTTCAAGTAATGCTACGCTACTGTTATGGGCGTTTAATGGTGTTCCAGAAAATGTGCACCAAAACATCTTTATTGTAACAATCAGGATGGTTGATCTGGTGAGCTACCATGTGAGTGTTGTGTATCTTGAAAAGAAAATCAATCGAACTGTGCTAGCCATATAATCAGTGGCCTGAAAAGGGGATTGCTAGCTCAAACAAGCAACATTCAATGAGCAAAACCTACAACAATTGTCTAGAGTTGCCAATCACTATGATTTCTGTCTTATTGCCTGTCCATATAATGGTCACTAGATCAACACTCCCAACCACATCCATGTGTGGTGTGGATGGCATTTCACACAATGTCTGTGAAGCATGGATCATACACTATTTTGCTTGTTTCTTAGTTACTTCCATCTTTTTCATGTTAACAAAGCTGCAATCACGATGCTACAGGTGGTGGTTGCTAAAGAGGTTGCTGGTAGCTTGGGTTGGCTAGTGAGGCAACTTTCATTGGATCAGTTCGAGAATGAAAGCAGACGAATGGTTCCGTCTAGGTTTTTAATCAGGCATACCCTAACAAAAAGCTATTCACTAGACAGAAGTCTCCTCAGGACCTGCACAAGAAGGCAAGCATGATCAGGAATATATCTAATTTTAAGGCTCTCTTAAGCAAGGGGCAGTCTGTTTATTACGATTCACTTTTTTGTAGATTATATCTATGTTGCTTAGGCCTCGCAACTGGAAAGCTCCAACGAATGGAAACTTCTTTATGGACTCATACGAAATGGGTGAACTTTGTTATGCCGCAGAGCAGATATTTATGCAGGAACCCACGGTATTGCAATTGAAGGCTCCAATTAAAGTATTCGGTGATCTGCATGGTCAGATTGGTGACTGATGTGCCTATTTGATGAATATGGATTTCCTTCAGCTGCTAGAGACATAACGTAAGTCTTGAGTTTGGATGTCATTAAACTTTTTCCGGTCATTTAAGGGAAATAATTAAGTTAAAATGGTGAAATGGGGTTTTACTTGCTTTTAAAATCTTTATACATTATTGGATTTGGAAGGTAGGGTATTGGCAGTTAGTCTGGTAGGCAGGATGTAAACTAGCCGTCTACATAGTAATAATTTACATTGATATTCTTCAATATCAAAATTTTGTGCAATCCAGTTATTGAGTTAATGAGATCTTGACACTGCAATCCAGTTATCAAGTTAATAAGATCGTGACACTCGAATCACTGATATGGAAAAGTGTACACCTGCAACTATATTCAAATTGAATGCATAACATTGAGAGTGTATGTGATGATCATTTCATCAAACACTCCTAAATACTTCAAAATTAGTCTCAATTGACAACTAGTTGAAGAGAAATCTTGGGAAAAAATAATTTTTAATAATTTTTAATTAAAAATTAATTTTTATTTCTTGAAAATTAACAAGGACTTAACAAATTAGTAGATCAACCCTCATACATGCTCTAGGAACGGTGACTATTAATTGCAAATCGGAATCTTGCGATAAATCCCCACATCCGTTTGAGTTTAAATATTGGACAGTCCCTTATCTGACCATGGGGCACCCATTTCATAACTCAGATGGGCCAGGGGCCATCAGGGCAGCCCGATTTACCATATATGGGCCCAAAGGGCCATCTCAGCTAATAAGTGGCACCTGGGGCCAACTGAACTAAGCTGCAGGGTATATATAAACCTTTAAACCCTCTCTCCCTAACTCCCACAGCAAATTTACAGCAGCTGAGAGAGAGAAAATAGAGAAGGATGGGTTTGAAAGAGAGAGAGGATTGGGGAAAGGGTGTGAGTGCTTGGGGAGCAGGAAATTGGAATTCTCACACTCCTACATCCGTCATTCGTTGGAGACTGCGGCCCTACCACCATAAATGCGAATTGTGGCTGATAAAAGGTAACAAATTTGAGCTCTCTTCCATTGTTCTTAGCTATGGCCACATGCATGTGTCCTGACATGCGATTCCTTAGGCACAAGGCCCTTGCAAAAAGAACCCTAGGACAAAGAGGTGAGATCCGACCCTTGACCCAAACCCTAGGCTAGTCGGGTTTTCTCTTTCCAAATATCCTTATAAACTTCACATGTTAGATAGGTTCAGACGACCCAAAAACCAAACCATATGTTAATCGGGTTTTCTCTTTCATAATTCCTTTATAAATGCTATACATATGTTAAATTTGATGATTATATAAATGCGTAAACCCACCGATGTGTTTTATGTTCGACGAAATCCCTATGTGGGCCCGACAATAACATTATGCTAGTATTGCAGCGGTTGTCAAGCCACGGAGACACATAATTTTCAAAAATTTCATGGAAATCTCAACTAACCACCTGAATTAAGGAGCGGCCTGATCCGAGCTGGCCACAATTGGCTTGTTCGATCCACTTTAGTTGAACTTGATTGACTTGTTTAACTCCATTTCCGATAAGAAAAAGAGGAGTACCAGGTGGCATAAGAAGCCTGGAATAAGAAAAGAATCTTTGGTAAGTCTTAATCCATACTCATTTGTTTGACCTCACTCACATCATGCATAAGCCACCAATAAAATGAGAACTTAAATCTTCTAGTTCTGACACAGTTGCATCTCGAAGAGGCACACATGTGAAAGCAAAAAATCAACATGCTAATTTGTAGCAGTGTAAATAATATAAAAAAGAATTGATTTTCTTTAGGTTTTAAGCAAGTCAAACACAAAACTCATACTATTAACCCATTCACTAGGGCTACTTACAGGATTTCTTAACTCAACGATGACATTCAACAACCCTTGCTCCTAAATCCCAGGATCAAGCTATCCTTTTCTTATCAGTTGTAGCAGCCACAAGCCACTTCAAGCATAATTCCTCGTAAATCATTCAAAATGTCAAAACTCCCAACATTTATGCTTATCAATAGCCCTTGACCTTGAGTCAAAAATTGAAATACGAAAAGATTTCACATACACCAAAGTTGGTTTTTGCCTTATTTTAAAAACTTGTTTCTCCAGTTTCAATTATTAGAGGAATAAAAAATGATCTCAAATGTTCGGGGTGTGAATATCATTTGCGGAGTTGACCGGGTTTCCTCGCTCATTTCCTAGGTTGCCTCGCTTAATTTGTATGTTGCCTCGCTTAATTTCTAGCTTCCCTCGCTTAATTCCTAGGTTCCCTCGCTCAATTCCTATGTTCTCTTGCTCCATTTCTAGGTTGCCCCGCACAATTCCTAGCTTCCCTCGCTCAATTCGTGGTTCCCTCGCTCAATTCCTAGCTTCCCTCGCTCAATTCTTAGGTTACCTTGCTCAATCCGTAGGTTCCCTCGCTCAATTTCTAACTTCCCTCGCTCAATTCCTAACCTCCCTCTCTCAATTCGTAGGTTGCCTCGCTCAATCCGTAAGTTCCCTCGCTGAATTTCTAGCTTCCCTTGCTCAAATCCTATGTTCCCTTGCTCATTTCCTAGGTTTCCTCGCTGAATTTCTAACTTCCCTCGCTCAATTCATAGGTTGCCTTGCTCAATTTCTAGCTTCCTTCGCTCAATTCGTAGGTTGCCTCGCTTAATTTTTAGGTTGCCGCGCTGAATTTCTAGCTTCCCTCGCTCAAATCCTATGTTCCCTCGCTCAATTCGTAGGTTACCTCGCTCAATTTCTAACTTTCCTCGCTCAATTTTTAGGTTGCCTCGCTTAATTCTTAACTTCCCTCGCTTAATTCCTAGGTTTCCTCGCTCAATTTTTAGGTTGCCTTGCTGAATTTCTAGTTTCCCTTGCTCAAATCCTATGTTCCCTCGCTCAATTCGTAGGTTGCCTCGCTCAATTTATAAGGTTCTTTGCTCAATTCGTAGGTTGCCTCACTCAATTTTTAGGTTGCCTCGCTGAATTTCTAGCTTCCCTCACTCACGGTCATTTTCATGCATTTAACGGTCAATCCTGGTGATTCCGTTTTGCTTCACGGTCATTTCCATGCATTTCATGGTCAATTTCCTTTACTTCACGGTCATTTCCATGCATTTCACGGTCAATCCTGGCGATTCCGTTTTGATTCACGGTCATTTGCATGCATTTCATGGTCAATTTCCTTCACTTCACGGTCATTTCCATGCATTTCACGGGCAATCCCGGCGATTCCATTTCATTTCACGGTCAATCCCGACGATTTCGTTTCATTTCACGGTCATTTACATGCATTTCACGATCAATCCTGGCGATTCCGTTTCATTTCACGGTCATTTCCATGCATTTCACGGTCATTTCCTTTCACTTCATGGTCATTTCCATGCATTTCACGGTCAATCCTAGCGATTCCATTTCATTTCACGGTCATTTCCATGCATTTCATGGTCATTTCCCTTCATTTCACGGTCATTTCCATACATTTCATGGTCATTTACATGCATTTCATGGTCATTTTCCTTCATTTCACGATCATTTCCATGCATTTCCTGGTAATTCCCAAGACTTCAACCCAAGCCCAACCCAAGTTTTATTGAGTTGTTGTTTGTATGGCCCAACCCCAAGACCAAACTCGATACATCTTGACCAAGCCCAACCCAATGTCGGGTTGGTCACAGGTTGGTCGGGTTGAGCCCGCCCAACTTTCAGCCCTAAAATTATATATGGTACGTCAAGTAACTAATTTTGGTTTAGAAAATATTCTTATTATATGAATAAAGAAAGAAATGAAAAAAAAAAAGAGATTTTTTTTATATGCTTATATTTACATATTTATATAAATATGTGTTAGAAAAAAATGTAGGTAGAATAAAATTCTCCATGTAAAAAAAAAAAAAAAAAAAAAGGAAGAAGAAGAAAGAAAGTGCGTTGGGATACGGCTATAGCTACGGTTATAATCCGTAGCCACAGATCCGGGGTGGAAACGCAAGGTTCACGATTAATCACCGATAGGGACAGCAACTTGCGGTGGGATACGGCTATAGCTACGGTTATAATCCGTAGCCATAGATCAAGGGGTGGAATCGCAAGGTTCAGGATTAATTGCCGATAGGGACAGCAACTTACGGTGGAATCGTGGAATCTACGATTGATCGCCGACTTACTGCTATAGCTACGGATTATAACCGTAGCTATATCCGTATCCCTGTCCACACCCCATTACCATTCTACTTGAACGTCTACCGTTGAAACCCTTTTAAGGGCCACACAAGTTTTGGATCATTATGAAAATCGTTTTTCCTCTTCATCCAGGTCTTTGTGGCCTTATGAATAGATTGGATGGAAAATAAATGTTATGGTGGGCCCTACAAAAGTTTTAACTATGAAAATCAATTTTCCGCTGCTTTGTGTGGTGTGGCCCAGTTGATCATTGGATATGATTTTCTTTTTTTGGATAATGCTCCGAAATGATCTCGAAATATGGATGAACGTTGTGGATATAATAAATACATAGCTGTGGGGCCATGTAACTTTGATCTCTTTTAAGCCGTTCGTACAACTGTCAGTTGGAGGAGCGTCAGCGCTCGTCTTCGCAGTGAAAAGGAGGGGTAGTTTCGTCCTCAAAGTCGCTGTCCGCACGTGCTAGTCTAAGTTGGTAACTTAAGTTTGTATTCCTTCATAAAAACCGCTGGGTAAAAGGTTTTATCTACAGTGGTCATTTTCTCAACCACATCCATCATGGTAGGGCCACGGAGCACCGTCTGGTAGCAATTCCAGAATCCGTGTATGGATCACGGATCCACCAAAGCGGTGCCCGCAAAGCAGCATAGGGACGGTCCAGTTAAGGGCTCAGTGGCTTCTAACGTGATGTATATGTTTTATTTATACCATCCATTCATTTTTCTATATCTTTTTAGAGCACAAGATAAAATAAAATAAAATAAGAGGCAGATGTAAGGTTTAAGTGGGCCACACTACATGAAACAGTGGGAATTGGACATAGTACTGATAACTTCTTCCGGCCATAAAAAGCTATGCTTTCTTTTCATCAGTTTGTGTGGCCTTATGAAGAGGTAGATGCCAAGTAAACCTCACAGTGGAGTCATTTCCGTCACTTTCCTTTTCATGGCTGCTCCACGTTAGATTTGAATGTGCCTAATTTTTGATCTCATGTTCTAGAATGATATGAAAAAGTTAATGGAATCTAACCAATAAATCATGACCGGGTTTAAAGAAGTTCCATATGTCAAAAAGTTGGGTTGTGTATTATATGATATATTTGAAAAAAGTAGCAACATGCTGACAAATTCCTTTTAGAAAACTAGCTAAGCGCATTTCATATTCACTATTAAACTAGACTTTCTTGGCGCTTAACAAAAAAAAAAAAAAACCTGAAAAAATCACATAGCACTTTTTCCTGAATTCCACGTTTAGTGATTTTTGTTTGTTGTTAACAAAGTCAAAGGAAATAAGAGTTCAAGGGTGCTGGGTGAATTGGAGAGAGGGCTAAACTTGTATGTTAGTTTAACACCATCTACAAAAGAGAAAAACTTTGATGCTCTATTAGAGTGTGATTGGTGATAAACAGGCACACAGGACTTTAATACTTGACATGCAAGTAATGTAACTTAAACGGGCTAAATTATGGGTCCCAATTTAGATGCATCATTAACCAAAAATGATGCTGACTCGTTAATTTTGGTACTAATTAGTGTGACACTCTTTTTACGTAAGCCTCTGATTCTTCGGTCCTACTGATGCAAGGTGTATATGATTAGTTCAGTTTGGTTTGATTTCCTTGGATCTACTATACCTTTCCAAGGTTGCTGAAATTATACGTTCAAATACTTGAAATTGCTATAGTCAAGTGAAGCTTGGAAACTACGGCGGCATAGAAACCGTAGAATCGCTTAAAGGTCAAGAAGTTATAAGATTCTCCAACTCAAGTGACTTATGTGGTTGGTATGTGACTGTAGATTCTTAGATAAGATCTTTAGTTGCGGAAAATGAAGGGAATTAAGTACAATTTTCCACCCGTTTAATGCACGATATCTACTTTACAAGGTTGTACGGTTTTTAGGGGGACTAAAGAGAACTTCTAACATTGCTAAATTAAGTCATATTTAGAGGTGGACATCAGACCAAGTCTGATCGGATTGTGTCACGCCCCAAACTCGGAAACCGGACTCATAAAATTTTCGATCGCCGAATCCAATGCCGACAGCCTCTATAGTATCCCATTCTCGGCTCCCAGCGTCCATACGCCAGATTCCGATCTAGGGATCCTACAAGGAAGATTTTTTTTTTCAATGTACATTTAATTCGTAATAAGCATAACCACAAATTTACCCAAATCACAAAGGCAACATCATCATCACATATTCACTAATATAAACAGTTGAATATAAATCTAAAAGGGAAATACATATATCGAAAATCAAAGCTCCAGAAGACCGCTGTACGCTCCAAGCCCAATGCTGCTGCAACTTAACATCACCTGCACGCATCTATCGTGCATAAGCTTATAAAAAACTTAAAGGGTGGTGTAAGTGTGTGCACAAGGTAAGTGCCAAATATTTAATACAATGCCATAATCATACAATATCGGAAATACTGGCAAGTCCATGAGTCATATAATATCAGAGTACGCAATACAGATTAGCTGTGCAAATGAAGAGTCGTAAAGAGCCAAATATCAAATGCCGAGGATGCAATATAATATACAATTTTTAATAAGTTCACGAATACCTTCAGCCGTATGTAAGCCATATAAATGCAGAAACATAGTAACCCAAAATGTCATATGCCGCAGATGTAATGCAATATGCGGTACGAATGAAATGACCTTGCTGGATTGTGAAATCGGGATGATAGTACGTAGAATCGCAGGCTACGGGGTTCACCACAAGGGACTTCTATCCAAACCAGTCCCATACCTAAATTTGGATAGATAGACTCAATGTGGTAAACTCCTGACCTCAGGTTAGTCGCGAACCTAATCGAAATCCTGGCCATTGCAAAGGTACACATATCAAATTAGTTGCATACCACTAGACAGAGTAGATAGTGAATGAATGAATGAATGAGTAAGATGCTAAGTATACAATTTCCGCTCAATAAGTCCACATATTAGTACTGTACATCTCTGAGATTATCACCGAGGTCTAGTACACTCTACATGCAATTGCCGCCCACTGGACGCGCAACTATGCAAGTGGAAGAGACATTAGTATCCGTCTGGCCAGTAGTCAGCCAATATCTATTCGGCACGTCGATAGTGGACTCGTTTACGAGTTGATCAAACTCAACCTAGCAATGCCCCCAACCCTCGGGAAGGTAAGGCCACACCCCCTCTCAACCGACCACGACACAGTGTGAGATGCGGCCTACTGGTATTCGGCACTCCGGCGCTTATGTATCCATTCGGTCTTGACATTGGGGCGTCTCCTGGCCTCGGAGATTTAGGGATTTTCACTCAGGGACATCTATGTTGCCCCGATGCTAGTAACAGATTTTTGGTGTCCCATCTGACCATCCATGACATGCCTATAGAGGCTACGGCCCTGATGTCGCTAGGGCATATAATAATCACACCACACAATGCAAGATGTATGAGTCATACAATCCAGTCACGCATCAATCCCACTCATACCGTGCGCTCATGTGAGACAATCTCCGCCTATCAGGGAGTCTCATAACAACCAGCCTAATGACATATACAATGGTCAACCACATCTCATAAAAAACCTGCAAATGATGCATATGGACATGTATCATGATGCTATGCTGTCACATACTCACAATTAGTATCGACAACCAGCACCCATAATCGGCATCGATAATCGACCTATACAATCGGCGTCGACAATCAGAATCGGCCTCGATAATTGGAATCAGCCTCAATAATCGGCCTCAACAATCGAAAACAGCCTTAACAATCGGAATCAACCTCAATAATTGGAATCGGCCTCAACAATCGGAATCGACCTCGACAATCAAAATCAGCCTCGATAATCGGCCTCGACAATCACCCTTAATAATCAAAATCGGCCTCGTAATCGGAATCAGCCTTGACAATCGGAATCAGCCTCAATAATCAGAATCGGCCTCGACAATCGGAATCGGCCTCAATAATCGGCCTCGACAATCAGAATCGCCCTCGACAATCGGAATCGGCATCGATAATTAGAATCAGCCTCGAGAATCGGAATCGACTTCGACAATCGGAATCAACCTAACAAGGGGCCTAAGGGAAAGTCACAATGTGGACATTTAACCATCATCGCCCATCAATGTGGACATTTAACCATCATTGCTCCCAGGGGGTAGCCCACATAGAGCCAAACGTATAGTGGGCCCATGGCCTCACATAATGGCCCAATATACATCACCATGGGCCTCTCTCAAGAGCCTAATATACATCATGATGGGCCTCACTCATGGGCTGCATATACATCACCATGGGCCTCACTCATGGGCCATAAATACATCACATTGGGCCTCATCATTTAGGCCTCATATACATCAAGTGGGCTGCATCACATGGGCCGTAACAATGGGCCTCATACACGTTAAGTGGGCTACATCGCACGGGCTATAACAAAGGGCCTCATATACACTTCAAGTGGGCTGCATCACATGGCCATAACAATGGGTCTCATACACGTAAAGTAGGCTGCATCGCACTGGCCGTAACAAAGGGCCGCGCCATCTACACCAATCATCTATTTTAAGAGGTTATTTTAGAGCATTACCCAAATGAATCACATAACAAGATCATCTGGACCAGACCACAAATAACAGTGGGGCTAATGATTTCCACTATTTACAAATCACTGGGGCCCTTACTATTTATTTTCCATCCAATATGATCATACGGTCACAAAGACCTGAATTAAGAGGAGAAGCCAATTTCATATTGATCCAGAACTTCTGACCCCAAACGGGTTCAATAGTACATGTTCAATCCCACTGGTTTTGCAGTGTGGTCCATCTGATAGATAGATCTGCCTCATTATTAGTCTCAGGCCTTAAGATGATCTCACTATCTGAATGGACGGTTTGGATATAACACATGCATCAGTGGGACCCACAGAACTTGCTGACGACATCACAGGAGTAGGTCCCACCGAACTTGCTGACGTCAATACATTAGCAATATTACTGGTGTGAGGTACTCCAGCTAATCTGCTCCCACCATCCATAGATTGGATGATGAGGATACAACACATCCATCAATGTGGGGTCGAGATAAATGGACGGCGAGATATAACACTTACCTTATAATCAGTCCACGGATGGACGGTTAGATAAAACCCATACCTCATGGTGGGGTCTACATGTGTGCCCCACCAGCAAAAAGGATGGACGTTTAGGCTATAACACTTACCTCATAACTGTACACACAGAACTACTGTCATCAACCAGCAGCCATATAAGTGGGATATGGGAATAAAATACATGTATCACGGTGGTCCCACGTGGATGGACCACACGTGGATGGATGGTTAAGATATAATAATACCTCATGATTGGACCTACGGGGCTAGCTAACGTCCAGTGCAATAGCTATATAGCTGATGTAAATACACCAGCCAATCACCTCCCACAGAGGTGGGTCCCACGTGGGGCCCACCAGATATACACATATATGTATATATGGTGTGTGTGTGTGTGTGTGTATTATCTATATTATTCTTTTTTTTAATCATTATAACATATCCAGCGTCCACAGACCTGTTGAAGTCCATATGGATGGACGGTTTAGATTAAACACCTATCATCAAGGTAGGCCACATAGATACACGGTGTGGATTTAACACATACATCATATGGGGTCCCCACCGTCCCAACCTGATAGACAGTGTGGATTAAAACACATATATTATGGCAGGCCCCATATAGATGGTGTGGATACAGAATGCATACAGCAAAGTGGGTCCCATCCCACACGTGCAGCACGTGTGGGGTGGGCCCCACACTATTGCCAAATGGTATGGATCCACACGTACATCATGGTGGGCCACGGACGGTCTAGATTAACTGGGCCACATGCCATCACATAAAAAAGGAGAGAGACAGAGAGAGAGAGAGAGAGAGAGAGAGAGAGAGATCAGAATAGCGAAGGGACCCCGCCACTATGGGCCCCTCCATACAATGCATACATCAATGTGGGTCCCACCATATGTGGGCCCTAAATCAAAAGAAGAGGTATTATGAACACCCACCTTTGATCATGGACTCCTCCTTCACTGATGCGTTCTAGAGCTCTATAGAATGCATTTCAACAGTCGAGATGAAGCTTGGAGGGTGGGATTAGATGGTAGGAAGGTGGGCCACACTAGCTCTCTCTCTCTCTCTCATGGAAATAGCTTGGACAGTTGCTCTCATGGAGCTTGGGAGGATATAAGAGAGAGATGAGAGAGAGAGGTGATGTAAGAGATGGGTGTGATGGGTGAAAGGTGACAGATGTACTTGACATAGTTGACTTTGGGGATGGGTATTATACTTGGGGATGGGTGGGAGTGATGGGAGTGATGGGATGTGTACTTGACATTTGAGGGATATATTCTCTTGGGATTTGCAATGCGCGACATTTTCCTCGAACTGAATGCAGGCCCACATCTCCTGGCTCGAGTATCGCCTCAGCGCACGAGATGTGGCATCGGAACCGCGGTGACGGAATAGTCGCAAGGGTAAAAGTCTTGGGTCTAGCCAACTCTAGAATATGGGATACAAATTAAGGTCATGTGCAACTGCTATCTACGGATCTAGGTCTCCGAAATTTGACCGGAAGGACTGCGAAAGCCTATAGAACGATACGGGCTAGGATACGGGTCTCACAGCTCTCCCCTCCTAATAAAAATTTTATCCTCAAAATTTAAACCATAACACAACCAATAGAGAGCTCTGCAAGGAAGGGAAATCTTATCAGAACACAACATACTAATCATAATTAAACACTTAAGAGATGGGGACAATGCCCACAAGTCTCAGCCTTGCGCTCCCAAGACGCCTCATCAATAGAATGGTGATCCTACAGAACCTTGAACCCTGAATCAGAGACGATTAAAATTGGAATGCTGTGTAGCCTCACAATCTCAACGGTAGGGAGCTATATTAGAAAATTTCTAAGTTATCTGAACTCGGGAATTTAACCATTCTAAGTTTTCAACAATCATAGAGTGTAGGGTAGCTATCAGTAGATACGTGATGTTATCTTTAGGTATTCTCAAGTTATGCTCTGATACCAACTTCTGTCACACCCCAAACTCAGAAACCGAGCTCACAAAATTTTCAATCGCCGAATCCGGTGCCGTCAGCCTCCGTAGTACCCGATTCTCAGCTCCTAGTGTCCATACACTAGATTCCGATTGAGGGATCCTACAAGGAGGATTTTTTTTCAATGTACATTTAATTCGTAATAAGCATAACCACAAGTTTACCGAAATCACAAAGGCAACATCATCATCACATATCCACTAATATAAATAGTTGAATACAATGCTGAAAGGGAAATACATATATTAAAAATCAAAGCTCTAGAAGATCGTTGTATGCTCCAAGCCCAATGTTGCTGCAACTTAACATCACCTGCACGCATTTATCGTGCATAAGCCTATAGAAAGCTTAGAGGGTGGTGTAAGTGTATGCATAAGGTAAGTGCCAAGTATTCAATATAGTGTCATAATCATACAATATCGAAAATACTACCAAGTCCATGAGTTATACAATATCAGAGTACGCAATACAGATCAACTGTGCAAATGAGGAGTCGTAAAGAGCCAAATATCAGATGGCAAAGATATAATGCAATATACAATTCTTGATGAGTTCACGAATACTGTCAACCGTATCTAGGCCATATAAATGCAAAAACATAGTAACCTAAAATACCATATGCCGTGAATCTAATGTAATATGCGGTGTGAATGGAATAACCATGCTGGAGTGTGAAATTAGGATGATAATACGTAGTATCGCAGGCTACGGGGTTCACCACAAGGGACTTCTATCCAAACCATACCTAAATTTGGATAAATAGACTCAATGTGGTAAACTCTTGACCTCAGGTTAGTCGTGCGCCTAATTGAAATCCTGGCCATTGCGAAGATACATATATCAAATTAGTTGCGCACCACCAGCCCGAGTGGATAGTGAATGAATGAATGAATGAGTAAGATGCTGAGTATATAACTCCCACACAATAAGTCCAATTATCAATACAGTACATCTCTGGGATCATCACCGGGGTTTAGTACACTCCACATGTAATTGTCGCCCACTGGACGCGCAACCATGCAAGTGGAAGAGACCTCACTATCCGCCTGGCCAGTAGTTAGCCAATATCTACCCAGCACGTCGATAGCGGACCCATTTATGAGCTGATCAAACTCAGCCTAGCTATGGCCCCTACCCTCGAGCGGGTAAGGCCACAATCCCCTCCCAATCATCCACAACATAGTGGGAGATGCGGCTACTGGTATTCGGCACTCCGGCACTCATGTATCTACTCGGTCTCGATGTTGGGGCATCTCCTGGCCTTGGAGGTTTAGGAATTTTCACCTAGGGACATTTATTGCACCCCGATGCTAGTAACAGATTTTTGGTGTCCCATCTGACCATCCACGACATGCCTGTGGAGGCTACGGCCCTGATGTTGCTAGGGCGTATAGTAATCACAACACATAATGCAAGATGCATGATTCATACGCATCAATCCTGCTCATACCGTGTGCTCATGTGAGACAATCTCCGCCTATCAGGGAGTCTCATAACAACCAGCCCAATGACATATGTAATGGTCAACTGCATCTCATAACAAATATGCAGATGATGCATATGGGCATGTATTATGATGCTATACTGTCACATACTCATAATCGGTATTGACAACCGGCACGCATAATCGGCATCGATAATCAGCTTATACAATCAGCCTCGACAATCGGTCTCGACAATCAGAATCGGCCTCGACAATCGGAATCGGCCTTGATAATCGGAATCAGCCCCGATAATCTGCCTCGACAATTGAAATCGGCCTCGACAATCGAAATCAACCTCGACAATCGGAATAGGCCTCGATAATCGAAATCAGCCTCGATAATCGGCCTCGACAATCGGAATCAGCCTCGAGAATCGGCGTCGATAATCAGCCTTGACAATCGGAATCGGCCTTGACAAACAGAATCAGGCTTGATAATCGAAATTGGCCTTGATAATTGGAATCGGCCTCGATAATCGGAATCGGCCTTGATAATCGGAATCGGCCTTGACAATCATAATCGTCCTCAACAATTAGAATCGACCTCGACAATCAGTCTTGACAATCGGAATCAACCTCGATAATCGGAATCAGCCTCGATAATCGGCGTCGACAATCAAAATCGGCCTCGATAATCGGAATCAGCCTCGATAATTAGAATCGACCTCAATAATCAGAATCGGCCTCGACAATCAGCCTTGACAATCGGAATCGGCCTCGACAATCAGAATCAGCCTCGATAATCAGCCTTGACAATCAGCCTTGACAATTAGAATCAGCTTTGACAATCAGAATCGGCCTCGACAATCAGAATCGGCCTAACAAGGGGCCTAATGGAAGGTCACAATGTGGACATTCAACCATCATTGCCTATTAATGTGGACATTTAACCATTATTGCTCCCAAGGGGTGGCCCACATAGAGCCAAATGTATAGTGGGCCCATGGCCTCACACAATGGCCCAATATACATCACCATGGGCCTCTCTCAAGGGCTTAATACACATCATGATGGGCCTCGCTCATGGGCTACATATACGTCACAATGGGCCTCAACACATGGGCCATAAATACATCACATTGGGCCTTATCATCTGAGCCTCATATACATCCAGTGGGTCGCATCACATGGGCAACAACAATGGGCCTCATACACGTTAAGTGGGCTGCATCACAAGGGCCATAACAAAGGGCCTCATATACACTTCAAGTGGGCTGCATCACATGGGCTGTAACAATAGGCCTCATACACATCAAGTGGGCTGCATCACACGGGCCGTAACAAAGGGCCGCGCCATCTACATCATTCACCTATTTTAAGAGGTTATTTTAAAGCATTACCCAAATGAATCACATCAGAATATCATCTAGACCATACCACAAATAACAGTGGGGATAATGATTTCCACTGTTTACAAATTACAAGGGCCCTTACTATTTAATTTCCATCCAATCTGATCATACGGTCACAAATACCTGAATTAAGAGGAGAAGCCAATTTCATATTGATCCAGAACTTCTGACCCCAAATGGGTTTAATGGTAGACGTTCAATCCCACTGGTTTTGCAGTGTGGTCCATCTGATAGATGGATCTGCCTCATTTTTAGTCTCAAGCCTTAAGATGATTTGACCTTCTGAATGGACGGTTTGGATATAACACATGCATCAGCGGGACCCACAGAACTTGCTGACGACATCACAGGAGTAGGTCCCACCAAACTTGCTGACCTCAATACATCAGCAATATTACTGGTGTGAGGTACTCCAGCTAATCTGCTCCCACCGTCCATGGATTGGACGGTGAGGATACAACACATCCATAAATGTGAGTTCCAGATAAATGGACGGCAAGATATAACACATACCTTATAATCAGTCCACGGATGGACAGTTAGATAAAACCCATACCTCATGGTGGGGTCTACACGTGTGACCCACCAGCAAAAAGGATGGACGGTTGGGCTATAACACTTACCTCATGACCATAACCACAAAACTACTGTCGTCAACCAGCAGCCATATAAGTGGGATCCCCACTGTCCAGATGGACGGTGGGAATAAAATACATATATCACGGTGGTCCCACGTGGATGGATGGTTAGGATATAATAATACCTCATGATCGAACCTATTGGGCTAGCTGACATCCAGTACAACAGCTATATAGCTGATGTAAATACACTACCCAATCACCTCCCACAGAGGTGGGTCCCACCTGATATACACATATATGTATATATGGTATATATATATATTATAATTTTATTATCTATATTATTCTTCTTTTTTTAAAAATCATTATAACATATCCAACGTCCACAAACCTGTTAAAGTCCATACAGATGGACGGTTTAGATTAAACACCTATCATCAAGATGGGCCACATAGATACACGGTGTGGATTTAACACATACATCATATGGGGTCCCCACCGTCCCAACCTGATGGACGGTGTGGATTAAAACACATATATTATGGTAGGCCCCATACATACGGTGTGGATACAGAATGCATACAGCAAGCTAGGTCCCATCCCACATGTGCAGCATGTGTGGGGTGAGCGCCACACTACTGCCAAATGGTGTGGATCCACACGTACATCATGGTGGGCCATGGACGATCTGGATTAAGTGGGCTACACACCATTTGAGAGAGAGAGAGATAGAGAGAGATAGAGAGAGAGATCGGAATAGCGGAGGGACCCTGCCACTATGGGCCCCTCTATACAATGCATACATCAATGTGGGTCCCACCATATGTGGGCCTTAAATCAAAAGAAGAGGTATTATGAACACCTACCTTTGATCTTGGACTTCTCCTTCCACCGATGCATTCTAGAGCTCCATGGAATGTATTTCAATGGTTGAGATGAAGCTTGGAGGGTGAGATTGGATGGTAGGAAGGTGGGTCACACTAGCTCTCTCTCATGGAAATAGCTTGGATGGTTGCTCTCATGGAGCTTAGGAGGAAATGAGAGAGACGAGAGAGAGAGAGGTGATGTAAGAGATGTGTGTGATGGGTGAGGGATAGGTGAAAGGTGATGGATGTACTTGACATAGTTGACTTTGGGGATGAGTGTGAGTGATGGGAGTGATGGGATGTGTACTTAACATTTGATAGGATATATTCTCTTGGAATTTGCAACGCGCGGTGTTTTTCTCGAACTGAACCTGGGCCCACATCTCCTAGCCCAGGTATCGCCTCAACGTACGAGATACGGCGTCGGAACAGCGGTGATGACGCGGTCATAATGGTACAAGTCTCAAGTCGAGCTGACTCTAGAATACGGGATATGACTCAGGGTCACGTGCAACTACTATCTACACATCACGGGTCACCGGAATTTGACCGGGTGGACCGTGGAAGCCTATGGAATGATACGGGCTAGGATATGGGTCTCAAAGATTGTGTCCAACTCGATTCGGTCCGGAATTTAGCTGGGCTGACCTGAACCCGATCCGATCTAGGACCTAGTCCAGGACATAGGACTCGAACTGATCCGACACATGGTTGGTCTGACTCGAACTGAGTCCAACTCGGTCAGGGAAACCAAGTCGGATCAGGTCGGGTGTGATTCAGATCAACTTTTTTAACGATGAAAATCATTTTCCTCGTTGCTATTTTCGGTGTGGTCCATTTGAGCTTTAGATATGATTCATTTTTTTTCCAAATGATCTAAAATGATCATGAAAAATGGATAAACGGTATGGATATAATAAATACATCATTGTGGGGCCCATGTAATGTTGATATCATTTGAGCCGTTCGTACAACTCGGAGCTCGAGGCACTACAGTTGTGAACGTGCTGTGCACGGCAGCTTCCTGTAACGTGTTTTGTACAAAATGCCTACTTTGTCATTAGCAAGTTCTATAGGTCTGATCATGGGATATGTGTTATATCCAAACCATCCATCCATTTAGCGAGCTCGTTTTAAGGCTTGAGATAGAAAATAAGATAGATCTGACTATTAAGTGGACCACACTGGAAAAAGCAGTGGGGATTGAACGTCTACCATTGAAAGCCTTTTTAGGGTCACAGTCTCACAGAAGTTTTGGATTAATTTGAAATTTGTTTTGCCTCTCAATTCAGGTCTTTGTGACCTTATGAACAGATTGGATGGAAAATAAACTTATGGTGGGCCCTACAAATTGTTTAACGATGAAAATCATTCTTAGTTGCTATTTGTGGTGTGGTCCAGATGATCTTTAGATATTATTTATTTTTTTGATAATACTCTATAATGATCTCTAAAACTATATGAACGATGTAGATATAATAAATACATCACTGTGGGGCCCATATAACTTTGATCTCCTTTGAACCGTTCGTATAACTCGGAGCTCAAGGAGCGTCAGTGCTCGTCTTCGCACGACACGTGCCTACAGCTATAGCCTACGGCAACAGCTATATAGTTGTGTATGGTATACCAAGGAATATCTTCTTATTATGCTAAGTAAACTCTGTTGGGGCCCACCGTGAATGCATTTGGTTTATCCACGTCGTCCATTCATTTTTCCATATCATTTTAGTGGTTGAACCCAAAATTGATGCATATCCAAAGCTCAAGTGGACCATATCATATAAAAAAGTAGAAATATTGATAAGAACCACTCCGGATTGGGTCAGATCAGATTGGACCGGATCCATTCAGATCGGATCAGTCCGGATTGACCATGACCCGATCTTGAACCGAAAACATGTCAGATCTGAATGGCCCTACCTGATCCGCACTGATCCAAGCCGTCGGTTCGATTCGGAACAGGTCGGATCAGGTTGGATCCACCGGATCGGGTCGAATCCCCCGGATCAGGTCAAATATGCGTAGCTCTAGCCATATTATGGTAGGCTTTAGAGCCTGGATAGGTGGAATAAAGAAAACTATATAAACAACAAAATAGTAGGAAGGGTATTAAGCCATACTACGAGAGTTTTGGGCTCAAGTAGGTAAAATAATGAATAAAAGAAAAAATAAAGTAATAAAAGATGTGCATATGTATTGGTGCTGCCGATGTTTAGAGTATGTGCAGAGTGGAATACGACTTGATTCGAGATGTGAGAAGAAAAATAGAAATTATATATATATATATATATATCAAAAGGGATGGTTGGATGTCTCGAATTTCAATCATACTCGTTGACTTCGGTGTATTCTCGGCTCTGAGCTTCAATAAGACAGAGTAGCCTAACAGGAAAAATTCTTTAGAGGGTAGAGGGTTAGGTACAAGCTGCTTTGGCCATTTTTAGGTTCCATTTAGTAAACTAAAAGATGAAATCTAAAAATTAATTTAAGTGTTAAAAACTTAAAGTGGTGAATTTTTAGTACTTATAAGTACTAAAAAAATATATTTGGTAATTTATCTAAAAAAAGGTCTTGATATCTAAAATTAAATAATTTTTTCACAAAATTATGTTTGATAAAACACAAACTATAAATGTCTTAAAATTAGCAAATTGTCATATTTGCCTCTATTTTCTTAGTTTCTATTTTTTGTGAAGTGTTGATGTAGTTTTTGGCTCACCCCCTTTTACTACTCGAACACCTGCACAGGAAGAGGACAAAGGAGACCCTACCTTATGCAGGGGACCCTTTGATGCCAAAGTTAGGCCTGGAATCTGGGTCTAATAATTTAATAAGGGCTTATAGGTGAGAATGTGTGTACCTTTCACCTTTACGCATCTCCTATTTATAAAGGAGATATGATCCCGTGGTTTTGGGATCCTTCCCTGGAGGGGATTGATCGTTATCCAAGATGATCCTAAGATTTTAGATCTCCTAGATTTTTGGGATCGGAGGTTATCTTCTGAAGATCCCAGAAGACAGATCTTCAAGGTTGAACCAAGTCCTTGGCTCAGCTCTAAGTCGAACACAGTGGCGAGTACCCAGTTGGGGACTGACGTTGCTCGGTTCGACAGATCAGGATTTGCCTCACTCATTCGTTGATTGTTTCTGTAGCCTCGACTATATTTGGAAAGCTCGTGCCAACCTATTCATGTGCTAGTCATATTATGGTCGACCGATGATGGCCAACCCTTAATCAGCTAAGGTACGGTCGATCCGAAATCGACCTAGTTGTTGACCAAAGACTGCCTTGTGGTCGACTTAGAAATTAGGTTAGACTGAGGTCGGGTCAAGGTATGATTGGTTCGTATCCGATCTATAACCGACCCATGGGTTAGGTCGACATTATATGGGCATTGAGGGGCTCTTTGAGTGTCCTTAAGGCTATATTAGTCTCCTTGGAGGCCTTGCCTCTTAACTCATTAGACATGTGGGCCTTGATTAGGCTCGGCGCTTGAGGGGTCTGGGCCATGTCAATAGAATTGGTCCATTCCATAAGCCGACTTATCAACTTATCAGATTTTTTTCCCCAATAGTAAGCCCTCTTACTCCTTGTACCGACCTATGGAGGCTGAGGAGTACATCGGAATTGGGTCAGATTGTGACTAGACTGATCTTATGTGCAGCATTTATTGCTGGTATGATAGCCTGCATGCATATCAGAAGGCGCCATCACGCTTGAGCACATGTCGGTTCGGCATCCGAGGTCACGTGAGCTATGAAGCCGCTGTTTTAGAGGCGGGGCAATGGGAGGATGACGTGTGGCAGGGCACTTAATGGTAGGCCCGAACAGCGCATGGTGTGGTGCCACATGTCGAGCTGGGGTGATCGAAGAGGCGCTAGTTCGGCTTCCTCTTAAACGCAGGGGCCACATGGAAGGGCTATAAAAAGGGGTGCCCTAGCTAGGTTTCCCTCTCTATTTTGCGCGTGTTCTCCTTCTTCCTCTTTCGTTTCCCTGCTTTTTTTGCTCACTGCATTTTCCAACACCTACGCTAGCTCTGATGAGCCCTCTCTCCCTCCCTTTCCTTTGATTTCAACAATGTCTGGCTTCGTGAGCTCTCAGGGGGAGTTTTTGGTGGCGAAGATGGGGCGAGTAGCCTTCGGGCCACCTCAGACTCACCTTCGCTGCTGGCAGCGATGGTGGCAATGCCGCATTTCAACATTCGTAGAGAGTGCTAGAGTCTCCGGCGTAGAGGTCGGCGGTGCTCGTTAGGGCGTTGAATCTGTCTCCCATGCAGGAGACAACGTTGGAAGCTGCTCTAGGCAGGCTCAACCCTCCTACTGAGGGAGAAGCTGAGGAGGTCGAGGCTGAGAAAGGGTCCAAGGGGCCAGTGCCCTTGACCTTGTCCGGGGATGACCTGGTCCGGATCTGGTTCGGGTATCACATCCCCGACTCCGTTATCCTGCGTCTCCCTCTGCCGAACGAGCTTCCTAACCAAACCCCTCCTAGGGTAGTAGCGATTTTCCAGGTCGCGATGCAGTGCAGCCTGCGTCTTCTACTCCAGGGGGTCGCTCGTCGCCTCCTGAGTTGCCTCGGCATGGCCCTGGGGCAAGTTACCTTGAATGGATGGAGGGATTTGTTCTGCTGTGTGGTTTTGTGGGCTAAGATGGAGCAGTCCATGCTGACCGTTGATGAGTTCCTCCATCTGTACTAAGTGTGGCTAAACCCTCAGCAGCCCGGCTGGTATTACTTTTGCTCCTAACGGAACACTAGAGGGGCTTTGATAACCGACCCTCTCACCTCCAACAAAAACTGGAGAGATAGGTGGTTTTGGGTCTGTGGTCGCTGGGAGACAGTTGAACCTGGGCCTATTATACCAATGGTACCCCGAGCTTTTTCCGAGTGAAAAGGCCAAACTATATGTCCTAGAGGGGGGGGGGGGGGGGGGTTAAATAGGACTATGCCAAATTTTAAGCTTTAACAGTAGAATAAAAGAATATGATAGCCAAATAAAAAAAATTAATTCATAATGCTGAAATGAAAAGCAGCCTCAATAATCAAGTATTGAGAGGTTGATACAAATGTTGTTCTAAGGACAACCTTACACCATAAAAACCAAGGGTTTATGGCAAGACAACCTTATTTCTAGAAAGTTCTTTGTATCAAAAAATCAAACTAAAGAGGAATAAATAAATAGCAAGGAATTGAAATTCTAAACTATTGCAACATTCCCCCACAATGCTTGAAATGTAAATATTACAACATTCACATCCACACATACATCCCACAAACTTGAATGATAAAAGATAGAAAAAATAAATCACACATCTACAAAACACAAAGGGTTATAGTGGTTCGCCTGTGTGTTCACCAACTATTAAACAACAGCCACACAGCTTGCTACTCCACTCCTAATATCCTCACACAGTGGATATTAGTATTCGCTATGAAAATAAGTTTCTTAGGTTCACTTAAAACCTTCACAATTGTGTCTTTTAAATGGGCTTACACAATTCAAAAACCCCACTTCTGAGTTTTTTTGGCTCTCCTCAGATAACCAACACAATGAGATTTTTCTAGTTTAATCTCAAAAGAAACCAAAATAAAGGAAATTTGCACAAACATAAAATACCTAGATTTCTCCTTTTGTAGTATCCCGGAAGAACCAATCGGAGTAGAAATTCGAATGTAGAAGTTCAATGTCCAATACTCACTTTAAAATGGTTCTAGGTTCTAATTGATTTTAAATTAAACCAGTTGGGCTAGCTCTATTTAATTTTAATTCCAAGAAGAAGGAATATCACAATTCCTCTTTTCAATTCAGATTGGAATATAGAAACAAAATCAAATCTATAAAGCTAACAAAAGAGAATATTAAATATGCATAAAGTAGCTTAAAATGAACACAAACTTATCTCAGAGTGATGCCTTGATTTTACTTGAATTGAGTTATGAAACTCTAAAATTCGTGCTCTATTTATAGTTATAGAAATCGCATCTACAACTGGTCCTGTAGACACTACGACTGGTCGTAGGATCAACAACATTTTAAAATTTTGAGCACGATCGGATCGGACCGTTCCACGACTAGTCGAAGGCAGTCTACGACCGGTCGTGATCCGTCCATGACTGGTTGTAACCACCCTACGACTGGTCGTGAGGCACCAGATTTAGTTGCTATAGTTTGAGTCGTAGATCTAGGACTGATCGTAGGACGAGTCGGCACTGTTCACACGACCAGTTGAACAGAGTTCAGGACTGGTCATGGATGAATAGAAATTTTTGAAAAATTACAACAACCTTAGGACTGGTCATGGAATTTCTTGGACTGGATGAGGTAGTGCTAGGACTAGTCGAACAGGGTTCAGGACTAGTCTTAGAACAGCCCAAATGCATGTAAAGTAATTCAATTCGAATTATGTATACAAAATGACCTACCCTAAGGTCAATCTAAGGTCAATTATACCCTGAAAGTGAGATATGAACATCGAGACTTCATTTTCTTCATATGATAGTTGACCTTTGAAGATTGTGAAGCTTGAGATCTCTTTACATGATGTAGCATAGAACTTGAGATCTTTTAGAGCTTGAATTACACTTCATCTTGAGTTGTACACAAACTTGAGTCTTGAACAAGATCACTTCTTTCTTTGTAGCTTGAACTTGCATTTCTTGAAATGAATTGAAGTAGATCTTCGTTCTTGACTTGAGGCAAAGTTTTTTAAAGAGATGATGCAATGTATTGAACATATATAACAATGAGCTACACAAGACATAGATTGAGGTTTTGACACCACAAAATTTGACAACCAAAGGATCATAAAACCATTGCACTTACAATCTCCCCCTTTGTCAAATTTGTGACAAAACATACTCAACAATAATATCACTAATACACATACAAAGAATCATGTATGCACTAGTTATAAGAGAAAACCAGTTACAACCTAGTTAAAGAATCATGCACCAGTTATCATCAGCACAACATTTTGAACTAAGCATAACATAGGCAAAACATCTCCTCACGTACTCCCCCTGAATAGCACACAAATATCCAAAAAAAAATGTTACTACTCCACAAACACAATCCATATGCATAACCAAATACATTCTCCCCCTTTTTGTTAAAATATGACGAAGGAAGAAACAATGATATGGAGAAGTAAAAAATCAACAATGGAGTAATAAAGGAGGTAATTAGTCAAGATATGAAAGATATATAAGAAATGTCCAAGTTCACTTACCATAAACCATAAACCAAAGTCAGAAAGAGTCAATCTTACAAATTGAAATAAAGCAAAGTAGAATAAAAGTTATTACAGACCAAAGAGTAAATCACTTATTCAGATCCTTAGGAAGGAGCAGGTATGGTAGGATTAAGTTAATGAAGGCCCTTGTTTAAGCGCCTAAGATACTTGCGTATATATTTAAATTGTAAATCATGGGCAACATTTATGTTCTCTACCTTCTCCTCAAGTGCACGAAGACGCGCATCAAAATCAGATGGTTCATAGTCAGGATCATTAGCAGAATCAGATTCAATTTCATCAAAAATATCATCCATGTTTATATCATCAGGAGGAAGATCACCAGCTTCTTCTTCATTCCCTACTTCAGTTCCACCACCACCCACATCCACTTAGCCAGGAGCCAAATCCAATTTCATCTTGTGAATATTTGAATTGTTAAAAATAAGATGATGGATAGGAGCCTCTCCAACAGGCATAGCAACTAGCATGTGAGAAGCTAAAATAGTCATAAGATAGGCAAACGGAATATCACTATGACCTGGATGGAGACGAAACTGAATGATGGAATGACATATTAAGGAAGGAAGACAAACTTTAGTACCAGAGATGAAAGAATGCAAAACTCGAACCATAAAGGCGGTCAGCTCTGTTTTATTACCAGAACACAGATACAAATTGGAAATAAAGATTCTATGGAGAACCCTATATCTGGGTAACAAGTACTTTAAGGGGAGCGCATTCCCTTTATGAGTCCATTGCACATCCATATTACATAATGCTCTAGTGAGCATGCGTTTTTCTGATTCTAAGGGTTTTTCAGCTAAAGTATAAATTGAAATACCCTCATCATTAACAAGTATATCCATAAGAGCTGAAATCAGATGACGGTCAATTTCAAAAGGACCTTCTCTAGCATCAATTTTAAAAGTTAAATTCTTAGCAGAAAAATCAGAGATACATGCAAACATGGCTTGTGCAATAGATTAGTATGCAGGCCCACCCCAATGTAAGATGTTATCCCATCCTACAGCTTGGAGGAGTGGAATGATACTAAAAGGAGCAATGTGGTCAAGATCAACAGCTCTTTCAACAATGACATTGCGCATACGTAAGTCCCACACATATAAGGGATCATCTTCAGGTGACTGAAGATGGCATTGAGTGATAGGAGTTGATCTAGAGGAAAATGGACCACGGGAAGTTTTCTTTTTCCCTCAAGCATCCATTGGCAACAAGAAAATCAATGTATTAAGGAGTTGCAAAAGATGAGGAATGGGTTTTCTCAAAAATAGAAATTTGAGAAGAAAATCCCAAATAAATCAACAAAGCTTGAAATCAAGCACTCCAATGAAGAAATTGAAGAAAATAGACCATAAATCTTCAAGTAAGACTTGAAAAAATACACTAACCTTGACAAATCAAACAGTAGGGTTCGACTAGTCGTGCCACGGCTTGTTGGAGAGAAAAGAAGAAATGAGGAAGATGATGGTTTTCCCAAATTAAAGACACCAGCATGCTACACGACCGGTCTTGAGCTGTCCTCGACTGGTCGTACCAGGACCGGTCGAGCACATCCGCGACTGGTCGTGTACCAACATAAACATGCATTTTTCATAAAAATTTAAAATTTAAATATAAATTATCAAATATATATACACCATGATACAAATATGCATGAATAATCAATTTAGAATGCACATACTAAGATCAAATTTTAATTTATTAAACTTACTTTTGTCGAGCGGTTTAGTGAAAATGTCAGCAAGTTGAGTCTCGGTCGGAATGTATTCTAAAGATATTATTTTTTCTTCCACTAATTCACGAATATAATGATACCTAATATCAATGTGCTTGGTACATGAATGCTGGATTGGATTTTTTGAAATATTTATTGCACTGGAATTATCTCAATATAAAACCATTGAATCCTGTGCAATTTCATAATCACTTAACATACGTTTCATCCAAACAAGCTAAGTATATGCATTCCATCTGTGATGTATTCAGCCTCAGTAGTAGAGAGTGATATAGAACTTTGCTTCTTGCTAAACCAAGAAACTAAACAATTTCTAATATAAAAACAACCACCACTGGTTGATTTCTTATTATTGATATTTCCAGCCCAATCAGCATCAGTGTACCCTGCTAACTGAACACTAGTATCATATGGATACCAGAGACCTAAATTAGCTGAACTTGCGACATATCGCATAATCCGCTTAACAACAATTAGATATAACTTTTTAGTATCAGACTGATATCTAACGCAAATACCAACACTCAAAGCAATATCAGCTCGGCTAGCAGTTAAATAAAGTAAACTACCAATCATACTACGACATACTTTAGGATCAACATTTTTACCTATAGAATCCTTTGAGATTCTTAAGGTTGTACTCATAGGAGTATCAAAATTCTTACCATTCTCAAATCCAAACTTTTTGATTAAGTTCAGAGCATATTTGGTTTGAGAAATAAAAATACCATCAGATTGTTGTTTTACTTGCAACCCAAGGAAATAGTTTAATTCCCCAACCATGCTCATTTCGAACTTAGATTTCATTAAATCTGCAAACTCAACAGTCATGTTAGTACAAGTAGATCCATAAATAATATCATCAACATAGATCTGCACTATTAAGATATGATCATTATGTTTCTTAACAAAAAGAGTTTTATCAACACTTCCCATTTAAAAATTATGACTTAATAAAAACTTAGTCAATTTCTCGTACCATGCCCTGGGAGCTTGTTTTAAACTGTAGAGAGCCTTTTTTAGGCGATAGACATGATCAGCACTCTTAGGGTCTTCAAAACCCGTTGGTTGTTCAACATACACTTCTTCATGCAGATCGCCATTTAAGAAGGCACACTTTACATCCATTTAATAAATTTTTAATTTTCTAAAGCAAGAAATGGATATGAATAGTCTGATTGATTCAACACGAGCTACTGGGGTAAATGTTTCATCATAATCAATTCCTTCAATTTGAGTGTACCCTTGTACAACCAGTCTAGCCTTGTTTCGAATTATATTACCAAGTTCATCAGACTTATTTTTAAAAATCCACTTAGTACTGATAATGTGTTTATCTTTAGGTCTAGGAACAAGGTACCAAACATCATTTGCCACAAATTGGTTAAGCTCTTCTTGCATCGCAACAATCTAATTTTCGTCAGTAAGAGCTTCTTTTACGTTAGCCGGTTCTATCTGGGATGTGAAACATACGTAATTAAATATGTCATCAAGTTGTTTACGAGTGCGAACACCAGTGAAAGGGTTTCTAAGAATCTGAGTGGTTAGATGATCTTTAATAGGCCTCAGTTCTGAATTGTTTTGACTTGATGAAGTATCTGGTTTGTCAATTAAAAGAACTTCATCAATATATGAACTTGGGGCAGGTGTATTTGAGTGATCATCTATGACTACATTAATAGATTCTTGAATAACATCAGTCCTTTTGTTCAGTACTCGATAAGCGCGACTATTTAAAGAATATCCTAAAAAGATCCCTTCATCACTTTTAGTGTTAAACTTTTCCAGATTTTCACAGTCACGTAGAATATAGCACTTGCTGCCAAAAACTCAAAAGTATTTGACAATAGGCTTCTTATCAAACCACATTTCATAAGCAGTTTTATTATTTAACTTTCTTGTATAAACCCGGTTAATTATATAACAGGCAGTATTTATGGCTTCAGCCCAAAGATTTTTAGATAGCTTCATACTATTCAACATTACATTAGCCATTTCTTGAAGCACTCTATTTTTTCTTTCAACAATTCCATTTTGTTGTGGTGTTTTGGGTGCAGAGAATTCATGTAATATTCCCTGATCACTACAAAATTTCTCAAAACTGCTATTCTCAAATTCAGATCCATGATCACTATGGATCTTACAGACTTGAGAACATTTTTTCGTTTGGATCAGTTTAAGAACTCTTTTTACTTCATCAAGGGTTTCTGATTTATCCTTTAAGAAAGCTACCCAAGTGAATCTGGTAAAATCATCCACGATTACTAAGATGTATCTTTTGCCACCTCGACTCTCCATCCTGGTAGGTCCTATACGATCCATATGGAGAAGCTCAAGTGGTCTTGATGTAGCATTGGAGTTCACCTTCTTGTGAGAGCTCCTTGATTGCATGCCAATCTGGCATTCGCCACATATTTTGTCTATTTTTTGTAATTTAGGTAGACCTCTTATTAGTTCTCTTTTGCTCAGTCTATACAAATTACGGTAGTGTACATGTCCAAGACGTTTATGCCACAAATGAGTCTCATCGGTATGGACCATGTAACATGATTGACTAGATGAGCTGGATTCATTAACAATATCACAGTTTTTAGAAGTTCTGCGACCAGTTAATATTACTAAACCCTTATTATTTAGAATTTCACAACCTTTATTAGAAAATTTTACACTGTAATTATTATCGCATATTTGAGATATGCAACAGATTGTGTTTTAACCCTTCAACGTATAAAACATTTTTAAACGAAGGAAGGTTATAGAGTTGAACTGTACCTTGGCCAATAATCTTGCAATTGCTGCCATCACCGAATGTGACTGACCCATCAGCCATGTCTTTGAGATCTGTGAATAGACCTTTATCACCAGTCATATGCCTTGAGCATCCACTGTCTAGGTACCACTTTGAATGGCTTGTAGCTTTGAAAGCAGTGTGGGCAACCAAGCAGGTAACCTTAGGAACCCATTTCATAAGTTTTTTGGGTTTAGGAGTATAGTTCGTCTTCTTTTGTTTGTAGTTGTTGTAAGAGTGACCTACTGAGTTAGATTTTAAGAGCTCCTTAAGTAGATCAACTATTTTCTCAACTAAAGGGTTTCGGTTCTGATTTTTATAATTGATATAATTACTTTTAGGTTTGAAAGATTGAAAGGTTTTAGCATTTTTAGAAAAAATTTGATTAGTACTTTTCCCTTTAGAGTTTGAAGTCTTTCCTTTCACAAACTTGGGAGGAGTATTCTTCTGTTTAGATGGAATATTCTTATCGTAGCCCTAACCAGATCGGTCACCACATTTTCTTGATCCGGATAAAAGTTTTTCTAATTTTGGATCACCTTGGGCATACCTCCAAGTATCTTTCAAAATAAAAAATGAAGAGACTTCAAGTTTAAGTTTTTCATTTTCAGTTTTCAGCTTTTCAATCTGGGAGGTTTTGAATTCTAAATCGCATTTGCATTTTTCAAAACAATCTGAAATATGAGATTTTTCTAAGACAAGAGAATTAAAGTTTTCTTTAAGTTTTAAATACTTTTCTTTTTGAACTTTAAGTTTGACAGCAATTTTACAACTTTCCTTGTATAGGGCATTGTAAGCATCTTGAAGATCTTCATTTTCATGATCACTATTCAGATTTTCTTCACTAGTTAAATCATCATGATCTAAAAAAGTGAACTTGGCTAGAGTCATAAGGGCTTTAACTTCATTGCTCGACTCGGTTTCAGAATCTTCTGATTCAGAAGAGGCTTCAGAGCTAGAGGATTCATCCCAAGTAGCCATCATACTCTTCTTTTTGGGTTTGTCCTTTTTAGGACACTTATTTGCTAAATGCCCATATTCTTGGCAGTTGTAACATTGACTATCTTTTAAAGATTTCCAAGTTTTGGATTTAGATTTAGATCTCTTCTTATCATTTGATTTTTGAAAATCAACCATCTTTTTACTTTTAAAAATCTTGTAAAATTTTTTCGCTAAAAGAGCCATATCGTCTTCAAAATTTTCTAAATCAGAATTGCTATTGTTTTCTTGAGAAATATTTTTAGAAAACTTAAGGGCAATAGATTTACCTTTAGGAGCTTTGAAATTTAACTCATAGGTTTGTAAAGACCCAACTAGTTCTTCTACCCTCATATTGTCCGTATCACGAAGTTCCTGGATCACGGTAACCTTTGAGTTGAACCGTTCAAGTAGTGAGCATAGTATCTTTGCACAAACTTTACTCTCAAGAATTTTATCACCAAGACTCCACATAGAGTTCACAATGTCATTTAATCTAGTATAGAAGTCCATAAACATTTCATTTTCTTCCATATGTATTTCTTCAAATTTGGTTGTGAGGATTTGGACTTTAGATTTCTTGACAATTGATGTTCCCTCGTGTATCATTTCTAATATATCCCAGGCTTGCTTTGCAGTATCACAGATATAATTCTTTGGAATTCATCCGGTGATAGTGCGCAAGTGATTGCATTTAGTGCTTTGCATTGACACTACTCTCACTTTTCTGAAGTATGGTCCAAGAAAAATAAGGTGAGATTTTCATTGATTTTGATCCATCGATACCAGTTACTTCCATAGTAGGAGGGGTCCATTCAGTCACTGTGGCTTGTCACACGCTCTCAGCCATGAATTTAAGGAAAATCCTCATCCTGGCTTTCCAATAGGCATAATTGGTGCCATCAAATGGTGGAGGCCTAATGACTGAAAGGCTATCAAAATTTGACATCTTATAAATAACTTAGATCGGTTAGCTCAAGAAATAAATCCAAATAACAAGAATTAAAATGAGCTATTAAGCTTTGATACCACTTAAAAAGGCCAAGCTATATGTCTTAGACGAGGGGGGGGGGGTAAAAGAATATGATAGCCAAATAAAAGAAATCAATTCACGATGCTGAAATGAAAAGCAACCTCAATAATCAAGTATTGAGAGGTGGATACAAATGTTGTTCTAAAGACAACCTTACACCATAAAAACCAAGGGCTTATGGCAGGACAACCTTATTTCTAGAAAGTTCTTTGTATTAAAAACTCAAACTGAAGAGGAATAAATAAATAACAAGGAATTGAAATTCTAAACTATTACAACATTCCCCACAATGCTTGAAATGTAAATATTACAGCATTCACATCCACACATACATCCCACAAACTTAAATGATAAAATATAGAAAAAATAAATCACACATCCACAAAACACAAAGAGTTATAGTGGTTCGCCTGTGTGTTCACCAACTGTTAAACAACAGCCACACAGCTTGCTACTCCACTCCTAATATCCTCACACAGTGGATATTAGTGTTCACTATGAAAATAGGTTTCTCAGGTTCACCTAAAACCTTCACAATTGTGTCTTTCAAATGGGCTTACACAATTCAAAAACTCCACTTCTGAGTTTTCTGGCTCTCCTCAGATAACCAACACAATGAGATTTTTCTGGTTTAATCTCAAAAGAAACCAAAATAAAGGAAATTTATACAAATGTAAAATACCTGGATTTCTCTTTTTGTAGTAGCTCGGAAGAACCAATCGGAGTAAAAATTCGAATGTAAAAGTTCAATGTCCAATACTCACTTTAAAATGGTTATAGGTTCTAATTAATTTTAAATTAAACCAGTTGGGCTAGCTCTATTTGATTTTGATTCCAAGAAGAAGGAATATCACAATTCCTCTTTTCAATTCAGATTGGTATATAGAAACAAAATCAAATCTATAAAGCTAACGAAAGAGAATATTAAATATGCACAAAGTAGCTTAAAATGAACACAAACTTATCTCAAGGTGATGCCTTGATTTTACTTCAATTGAGTTATAAAACTCTGAAATTCGTGCTCTATTTATAGTTGTAGAAATTGCATCTATGACTGGTCCTGTGGACACTACAACTGGTCGTAGGACCAACAACATTTGGAAATTTTGAGCGCGATCGGATCAGACTGTTCCACCACTGGTCGAAGGCAGTCTACTACCGGTCGTGATCCCTCCACGACTGGTCGTAACCACCCTACGACTGGTCGTGAGGTACTCGATTTAGTTGCTATAGTTTGAGTTGTAGATCCAGGACTGATCGTAGGACGAGTCGGCATTGTTCACACGACCGGTTGAACAGAGTCCAGGACTGGTCATAGATGAACAAAAATTTCTGAAAAATTGCAACAACCTTAGGATTGGTCATGGAATTTCTTGGACTGGTCGAGGCAGTGCTAGGACTAGTCGAACAGGGTTTAGGACTAGTCTTAGAACAACCTAAATACATGTAAAGTAATTCAATTCAAATTATGTATGCAAAATGACCTACCCTAAGGTCAATCTAAGGTCAATCATACCCTGAAAGTGAGATATGAACATCGAGACTTCATTTTCTTCATATGATAGTTGACCTTTGAAGATTATGAAGCTTGAGATCTCTTTGCATGATGTAGCATAGAACTTGAGATCTTTTAGAGCTTGAATTACACTTCATCTTGAGTTGTACACTAACTCGAGTCTTGAACAAGATCACTTCTTTCGTTGTAGCTTGAACTTACATTTCTTGAAATGAATTGAAGTAAATCTTCGTTCATGACTTGAGACAAAGTTTTTTAAAGAGATGATGCAATGTCTTGAATATATATAACAATGAGCTACACAAGACATCGATTGAGGTTTTGACACCACAAAATTTGACAACTAAAGGATCATAAAACCATAGCACTTACACGAGCCAGGTGACTTAAGCCCCAATTCCTTTCTTTTTGAGTTGGCTATTTTCTTTTGGGCCCTTTTTTTTTAACTGTCTACATGTCCCTTTTAAGTCATTCCCAAGCAGGCGCCGAAGCTTGGCTCTGGTGCAGCAGCTCAGATCAAGGATCTCCGAGCTTTGAGCCTAGAGAGGAGATCTTGGAGAAGGCTTCTCCAACCAGAGTGTCTTCTTTAATTGGGCTTGGACAGGTACGATTCGTGGTAAGATTTTTAGCAGACGATCTGGACTTGGGAATTTTTTCCTTCTTTTTAATAATACTTTTGCTGATGCACTGTTGTGTCTTATTCCTGATGCAGAGATGTCTGAGGCTCGGCCTGTCCTCCATCCTCCCTCCAAAGTTAGAGCCCCTCCTCGGGATGATCCTCGGGCTTTGAAGAAGCAGAAGACGTCCTCTAAGGGCAAGGGTAAGGTTGCCCCTCCTCACCCGACCATCATAGAGGTCGTGGATGAGGGTACGGAGGTGGTGGAGGCAGTTCCTCCAGAGCCTCAGGAGGTTCTCGAGCCAGGACCTATTGTAGAGTAGGTCCCCCTGAGGAGGGAGGAGGAGTCTCCAAGAAGGGAGGCGGTTGAGGAAGAGAGAGGGAGCTTCCTTCACCATGTCGAAGGGATTCTCCCTTGGACGAATCGCCAAGGGGTCAAGGAAGAGTTTGACGGCCTCTTCGAATCCCCCATGGAGCAGACGCTCGCGAAGATGACGATGATGCTCCTTGAGGTAAGAGCATGACCGTAGCTATCTTTTGTTCATTAGGCTTCCATCGTCTTAATGTTGATCTTTTTCCTTATGCAGTTCTGTAAGTGCTATAATTTATAGCCCTTTTTTGTTGTCAAATTTGTGGTGCCAAAGACACTGTTATGAAGCTTGCATATGTGAAGAACAAAGCTCTACTCAAGATCAGCTTTGATTGACAAGCACTATTCACAACTCAAGATCTCAAGAAGCTTTTAAGATAATGCTCTACTCAAGATTAGCTTTGATTGACAAGCACTGTTCACAACTCAAGATCTCAAGAAGCTTTTAAGTTTAAGCTACATCAAGTCTTCAAGCTTTACTACTTTCAAAGGTCACTCGTCTCCTATTTTCAATGTCCTTACTTCACTATTGAGGTATGACTGACCTTAGGTTGACCTTCAGAGTAGGCCATTCTGGATACATAATTCATGTGTTTTATATAAGTGAGTTTAGGCTGTTCTAAGACTAGTCTTATACCTTGTTCGACTAGTCCTAGCACTGCTTCGACCTGTCTAAGAATTTTCTAGATCAGTCGTAAGTTTGTTGCAAAATTCAAAAAAAATTTATTAGGCTTCGACTAGTCTTAGGGTCTGTTCGATTAGTCGTATGAACAGTGTCGACTGTTTCTTCGACCAGTCATAGACCTACGACTCAAAGTATAGTGTTAATATTCGGCTAGCTTCGACTAGTCGTGAGAAACCTACAACCAATCGAAGGAGACCTACGACCAGTCGTGAAACCACTAGATCTTATCGCGCCTGAATTTTCAAATATCAGTTGGTTCTATGACCAGTCGTAGAGATCTTTAGACTAGTCGAAGACGTGATTTGCTCACCTATAAATAGAGCATGAATCTCAGAATAAAATATAAAATTCAAGCTAATCTAATTCGGCCTTCTGAGAGATAAGTTTGTGCTCCATTTTAAGCTAAGTGTGCATATTTAATATTCTCTTTCTTTAGCTTTTCTTATTTGATTTTGTTCCTATATTCCAATCTTATTTGAAAAGAGGAATTGCTGTATTCCATCTTCTTGGAATCAAAATCAATAGAGCTACGCCCTATTTAGTTTAATTTAAAATCTATTTGAACCTAGAACCATTATAAAGTGAGTATTGGACATTGAACTTTGACATTCAAATCTCTATTCTGACTTGGTTCTTTTGGGCTGCTACAACGAAGGAGAAATTCACGTATTTTACGTTTATGTAATTTACTTTCATTTGGTTTTCTTTTGGGATTTGTCAGAAAAATATCATTGTATTGGTTATCTGAGGAGAGCTAGGAAAACTCAGAAGAGGGATTTTTTAAATTGTGTAAGCCCACAGAGAAAGACACAATTATGAAGGTTTTTGGTGAACCTGGAAAACCTATCTTCGATAGTGAACACTGATATCCCCTATGTGAGGATATTAAGAGTGGAGTAGTTGTGTGGCTGTTTATTAATAGTTGGTGTACACACAGGTGAACCACTATAATCCCTTGTGTTTTGTGGTTGTGTCGTTTATATTTCATATCTTTAATTATTCATTTGTGGAATGTATATGTGGATGTGAATATTGTAATCATTTTATTTCAAGCTCAGTTGGGAATGTTGTAATAGTTTAGATTTATATTTCTGCAATTTATTCCTTACTATCTCTTTATCAGTTTAAGCTTTAGTTTCTCTATTTGTTCTAGTGAGGTTGCCCTACCATTTTTATGATGCATGGTTGTCCTTAGAACAATCAATATTTTGAGATTGCATTTCGCATTGTGTATTGATTTATTTATTTGGCTATCTCTCTTTCTTTATTTCTGCTATATTTATTTTAAATTTGGCAGTTTTATTCACCCCCCCTCTAGGACATATAAGCTTGGTCATTTTAAGTTCGCACCATATGCGTTGATGGCCCGCGCTGAGATAGCCAAGGCCAACAGGCGGGCGGGAGAAGCTGAGGCTTGGCTATCATCCGTTGAGGCTCGAGCAGCCTCTGCGATGACCGAGCTAGGGGCGGCAAAGGCTGCCCTTGAGGAGTCCACAACAGAGAGAGCCCACCCGGCTTTGCGATTGGAAGAGGCCAGAGTGGCATACGACAAATGCCGCGTGGAGTGTGCCGAGGCCTGTGATGCGGACCGGATTAGGGCAGAGACCATGGCCACTCTCGTCGTCACACGGAGGGACGCTATGATAGAATATCAGTCATCCCAAGCATTCGAGGACGAGAGGAATACCCTCTTTCGTCAAGGTTACACCGAGTGCGTGAAGGCGATGAAGGAGAGCTTTCCCAAGCTCGACCTTTCCAACTTCGACGAGAGTGAGTCGAGATCCGACAGTTCGGACGACGAAGAGGCTATCGAGGTGATTCCCGAGGTAGCTTCTTCGGCTGCTCCTGATGTGGCAACCGATCCTTGAAGTTAATTTTGCAGAGCAAAATTCTTTTCTACTCCCTTTTTAGCTTCAGGCACTTTTAATGCATAAAGCTGCAATTGCAGCAGCTATAGTGTATATGTATTATATATATATATATATATATATATATATATATATATATATATATATATATATTTGTTTCTACCAATGTAACACCGATGTATATGCTGACATAATATCGATGTAACTTTTCAACTTGATCAATGAAGACATTTTTCCATAGAAATTCTCGCATTCAATTGTCTGATTTACATAGTTATGAATTTGCGTATGTCTATCGATGATGGTCGAGAAATGGTCGCCTATCGACCAACTTAGGGATAATAGATCTTGAGATGCTTGACATTTCATGGATGAGCCAGTAGTTGGCCAGCCATATCTTCCAATCGATATGTGCCGGGTTGAACGGTACTTACAATCACATAGGGTCCCTCCCAATTGGGCCCCAACGTTCCTGCACCAACCTCCTTAGTATTTTGGAACGTTTTCCAAAGGACTAAGTCTCCCACTCGGAACCATCTAACTTTAACTCGAGCATTGTAGAACCAAGACACTTACTGTTAATAAATGATAGTCCGAAGTCGAGTTTGTTCTCTTCTCTCTTCTAGTAAGTCTAGGCCGAGTGTCAGAAGTTCCTCATTGTTTTGTTTATCGAACGAACTCACTCAGGTGGTAGGTACTCCAATCTCTATGGGGGTGACTACTTCCGACCCATATGCTAGGGAAAATGGGGTTTCTCCTATGGTAGTCTGAGCTGTAGTTCAGTTGGCCCACGAGATCTTAGGAAGTTCCTCGGCCCAAGCTCCTTTAGCTCTATCAAGTTTGGTTCAGAGATGTTGCTTAATAATCTTGTTAACAGCCTCAACTTGCCCATTTGCCTGTGGATGGTGTGGAGACGAGTATATACTTCTGATCCTGAGGTTTTTACACATCTCCTGGTATTGCTCATTGTCGAACTGCTTCCCATTGTCGGAAACAATAGTCCGAGGTATTCCAAAACGGTAGATAATGTTCTTCCAGAAGAAATTTGTGATCTTTTGCTTAGTTATCTCGGCTAATAGATCGGCCTCTGCCCACTTGGTGAAGTAATCTACTACAACGACAACGAATTTGGTCTGACCCTTCCCTATAGGGAAAGGTCTGATGATGTCGATCCCACACTAAGCGAAGGGGCATGGCCCGGTCATGGGGGTGAGCTCTTCGGGCGGTTGGTGAGGAACAACCGTGAACCTTTGGCATTTATAACAACTCTGGACGAGCTTCCGTGCATCATGCTGGATGGTCGGCCAATAATAGCCCTGCCGTACAACCTTAAGAACTAAGGATCGTCCTCCAGAGTGATTTCGACAGATGCCTTCATGAATCTCCCTTAAGACATAATCAACCTCATCGGATTGCAGGCATCTGAAGAGGCAGAAAAAATCCCTTCTTGTGTAGTATCCCATTGATCATAGTGTAATGAGCAGCTCGAATCTTCAATCGTCGCACCTCCGATCGATCTTTAGGCAGCTCGTTGGTCTCGATGTAACAGATGATTGGGTCGGCCCAGGTGGGTCCTGAGTCAATCGGGAGCATGGTCGGGGCGTCGGTTTCGTTGATGCTCAGCTTAGCTATGAACTTGATTGGGATGGACCTAGGAATTTCATCTTCGTCAGCTGTAGTGAGCTTTGCCAATAAATCTGTTTTGGAATTTTCAGCTCGTGGGATTTGGATAACGATGCAATATTGAAAACCGCCGATCAACTCTTTAGCTTTTCGCAGATAGGCTTTCAGTTGCTCTTTTCTTGTCTGATAAATGTCGGCTATTTGGTTGTCGACTAGTTGCGAGTCGCTGTACACGTCCAAATGAGTGGCCCCTAAACTAACTGCCAAACAAAGTCCAAGGAGCAAGGCTTCATACTCTACTGTGTTGTTGGAGGCTTGAAATCTAAATCTCAAGGCATACTATATGTACGTATGATGGGGAGTTTCCAGGACGACCCCTACCCCGCTAGCCTTAGAATTGGATGAGCCATCAATGTAAAGTCGCCAATGGGTAGGGTCGAGAAGTGAAGTGGGGTCGGATTGTTTTTTATTTTGCTGAGTGACCAACCCTTTAGGCAAGTCAGTTTGGTTATGGTTGGATGCAGCTAGCTCGGATTACTGTGTGACTTCAATAATGAAGTCGGCCACGGTCGAACTCACTCAGTTCTATTGCCCACTTAGTGAGTCGTTCTGAGGCTTCTGGCTTTTGGAGTATCTGTCGCAACGGTTGATCGGTCAGAACGACGATCAAATGAGCTTGGAAGTATGGCCACAAGTGTTAGGAAGAGATGACCAATGCTAGGGCCACTTTTTTCAAGATTAGATACCTTGTTTCTGCCCGGAGAAGCGCTTTGCTGATGTAGTAGACTGAGAACTGCTTTCTTTCATGTTTGCGAATCAGGGTCGAGCTTACAACTGCGTCGGATACTGCTAAATAGAGCAGCAGCAATTTGCCCAGCTCGGGTTTGGAAAGCAAGGGCGATGATCGTAAGTACACCTTAAGCTACTAAAAGGCTGCCTTGCATTCTTCTATCCAGTCTACCACCTGCCGACCATTCAATTGCTTGAAAAAGGGAAGGCATTTATTTGTGGCTCAGGAAACAAAGTGATTGAGTGCAACGACTCTTCCAGTTAGCCTTTGGATGTCCTTGATCGTTTTTGGCGAGTCCATATCGAGCAAGGCCTAGATCTTCTCGGGGTTTGCCTCAATCCCTCGTTGGCTCACCAGAAAATCGAGAAACTTGCCCGAGCTCACACCGAATGCGCATTTTCTCGGGTTCAGTTTCATCTAATATTTTTGGAGGATGAGGAACATCTCCTCAAGGTCGGCTATATGATCTGTAGCTTTGACTCTCTTGACGAGCATATCGTCGATGTACACTTACATCGTTCGCCCTATTTGGCAAGTGAACATTTTGTTGACTAACCTCTGATAGGTCGTCCCTGGATTCTTCAAACCAAATGGCATTATTTGGTAACAATAAAGACCTTTGTCTATGATAAAGGTAGTTTTTGATTTATCAGACGGGTGCATTACAATCTGGTTATACCCTGAATAGGCATCCATAAAACTATGTAATTCATACCCCGCAGTGCTACTGACTAGTTGGTCGATCCTTGGGACAGGAAAGCTATCCTTCGGGCAGGCTCTATTAAAGTCGATATAGTCAACACAGACTCACCACTTCCCATTGGCTTTTTTGACTAGTACAATGTTAGTTACCCAGTCTGGGTAGTACACCTCTTCGACAAATTTAGCCTTGAGGAGCTTGCTAACCTCTTCCTCAATCACGGCGTACCTTTCGGGGCAAGGGCGTGTCGCTTTTACCGGATCGGCTTGTAGGTCAGATCGATATTGAGGCGATGGGTCATGACCGAAGGGTTAATTCCTGGCATGTCTTCGTGAGACCATACAAAGACGTCGGCGTATTGTCGCAACAGGGCTATAAGCTTGTCTTTTAATGGTGACATCAAGGACGAACCTACCTATACAGTCTTGGAAGCGTCGGATTCATCGAGTGGTATCTGAATGAGGTCTTTGATCGGCTGGCCATACTTGGGGGATACATCGCGCGGGTCTAACGTCTTGATCATCGCGACTTCAGATAGAGCTTTCAACGTTGTAGCATAACATCATCGAGCATCCTGCTGATCTCCTTTGACGATTCCGACCCCAGACTCGGTCGGGAACTTTATGGACATATGATGGGTTGATACTATAGGCCATAGAAGGCACAATGAAGGCTGCCTGAGAATAACATTGTAGACTAAAGATTAGTCGATGATCAGGAAGTCAACTATTACAGTTACTTGGTTCGGGGCATCCTCGGCAGTGAGGGGGAGTGAATGACTCCCTCGGGGAAGACCTATCCACCTGAGAATCCGATCAAGGGAGTTTGTACTGGTCATAACATGGACCGTTCGATACCCATCTTGTTCAATGCCTGAGTGAACAACACATCGATGGATGATCCTGTGTCCAGGAGGACACTGAATACCTTGCGGTTTGCAATGGTGAAGGAGATGACCAAGGCATCATCATGTGGATGATGGATGCCCCACGCGTCTTCCTCTATGAACGTCACGCTGTACTTTTCCATCTTTCTCTCTTTCGAAGGTCGGGCTAAGACCATGATCTTGGATTCAGGGCGACTAATGCTCCTTGCATGAGTTTTTCAAGCATTGTTTGAGTCGCCTCCGCCCTTGTGACCACCGATAATGGTTCAGATTTTCTCTATTGGTCGGTTATTATTCGGACGTTCTTCTGCAGTTACAGTTCTATCAATTCCTGAGTCCACGTGCTTGCCGAGATGACCTTCATGAATGAGTCTTTCAATCTCTTGCTTTAGATTGTAACAATCACTCATATCATGTCCATGATCATGATGGAAGTGACAATACTTGCTCCTGCTTCATTGGTCAGGATTGCCTCATAACTTATTCGTCCAGTTGACGAAGCGTTCACCTTTTATTTCCATAAGGACTTGCTCCTGAGGTTTATTGAGCGGGGTGTACGTGGTGAACTTACTGTCGGGTCATTTGCTCGACCTGCGTTCGTCCTGAGGCCGATCATCCTTTCGTTTCTTGCTGGCATTGGTTGGATCGGCTTCCTTTTTCGTCAGTTCCTTGGCTAGAGCACTCCTGTTTTAGAATACTTCTCGTAGGATCCGGGATTCCTCAGCATTAGTGTACTTTTTCGATCAATTCATGAACTCGGCCAATGTGGATGAAGGGTTTTTGTCCAAGGGAAAGAGAAATGGCTTATCTCTTAACCTGGACATAATAGCATTCAGTGTTGTCTCGTCCTAGTGTTTCCGAACCTGTATGGCTTCAAGGTTGAAGCACTTGATGTAATCCTCAAGGAGTTCTCCGTCCTTTTGAACTTATGTTATTCAGATGAGCCGATGCCTTAAGCTTCTTCTTTCCCCCTATAAAGTTCATGACGATTACTTCATTGAGTTTGGCAAACGAACTGATGGACCTTGGCTTCAGTTGCTTGAACCAAAGTCGGGCCTTGTCTGCTAGGGTAAGAGAGAAGGCTTGGCACATCATCGTGTCTGAGGCGTTGTGAGTCCGGAAGGATTCCACATGTTCTGTTGGGTCAGCCTTCCTGATATAAGGCGTGATCTGAGGTAAGCCAAACCTGTCTGGTAGTCGAGCCTGCATTATATCAGTCACAAATGGGGACTCTGTCTCCTTCGCTCCAAGAGGATTGATTGTATGATTTTGCTTCATATCTGCATTCTGTTTTTGCAGGTTTTGGATTTCAATCTTCCATGGCCCCTCGCTGTCTGCAGTTCCTTCGGCCTGAGGTCGGTTGCGTCTCCTCTGATCTATTTCATGTCAGAGGTCGGATGCAGGCAGTGGGACGGTCCCTAAGACGAGAGTTGGAGCTGGCTCGACCAGGTCTTGACGCTGGCTCGGCTGATGAGCAGCTCGTGGGATAGAAGGCTGGGGGTCGGTGAATTGCTGAGGTTCACTTGACAGTCCTTCCCTCTGGTCGGGCTCTCGCGCTCGTTAAGGCTGCATTTGTTCCAACATCTGCTTTATATAGTTCAGGTCGGTCCTAATATCCCCAACCTCTTTTTCCAAAGAATTCCGTTGTCCATTCCTCCCTTGGTTCCGTTGAGCATGCTTGGCTAAACGAGAGGTTTCTTGGCGGGGTGGGATGCCCTGATGGCCCTCCTGTCGTTTCGTTTGATCTTTAGATCGTAGGGCACGATCTGCCGCTGGAAAGGTTGTGTCCAGGAGCACCTCTAGAGGGGTTTGGGCTTTCTTTTTTCCTCTCACCATGACAAGTCCAGCAGTGTTTTTGATAGAGTGAAAATGACTTGCAATGCCATTCCCACAGACGACGTCAAACTGTTGATGGAGCTTTTGGCTCATCCCCTTTTATTGCTCAAACACTTGCACAGGAAGAGGACAAAGGATACCCTGACTTATGCAAGGGACCCTCTGATGCCAAAGTTATGCCTGAAATCTGGGTCTAATAATCTAATAAGGGTTTATGGGTGAGAATGTGTGTGTACCTTTCATCTTTATGCATCTCCTATTTATAGAGGAGATATGATCCTGTGGTTTCAGGATCCTTCCCTGGAGGGGATGGATCGTTATCCAAGATGATCCCGAGATTTTAGATCTCCTAGATTTTTGGGATCGGAGGTTATCGTTCGAAGATCCCAGAAGACAGATCTTCAAGGTCGAACCAAGTCCTTGGCTCGGCTTTGAGCTAGACACGGTGGCGAGTACCCAGTTGGGGACTGACGTTGCTTGGTTCGACAGACCAGGATTCACCTCACTCGTCTGTCAATTGTTTCTGTAGCCTTGACTATATTCGGAAAGCCCGTGCCAACCTATTCATGCACCGGCCATATTATGGTCGACCGATGATGGTCGACCCTTAATCAACTGAGGTACGATCGATCTGTAATCGACTTATTTGCTGACCAAAGACTGCCCTGTGGCCGACCTAGAAATTAGGTCGGACTGAGGTCGGGTCAAGGTATGATCGGTTCGTATCTGATATATAATCGACCCATGGGTTGGTCGGCATTATATGGCCACTGAGGGGCTCTTTGAGTGTCCTTAAGGCTGCATTGGTCTCCTTAGAGCCCTTGCCTCTTGGCTCGCTGGACATGTGGGCCTCGGTTAGGCTCGGTGCTTAAGGGGTCCGAGCCATGTCAGTAGAATTGGTCCATTCCATAAGTCGACTTATCGACTTATCAAAATTTCCCCCCAACATGAAGTATGAGACAAAATATGTTATTGTCAGACCACCAAATTTAAGACACATTTCTAATTCATATATATCTCTCAAATATATTCTTTTAATTGATAGACCTGTTCTATATTCTTCTCGATAAAATAATCATAATCTTTCCATTAGTGTCCTTGAATTGGGCAACTAAATAACTGATATTTAATTAATAAAGTCCGATTTAAAGGATAGGATCATCTAGTATTTATTTATTTGTTTATTTATTTATTATTATTATTATTGCATGAATCATTTATAGTGGGCCCCATATTGACAACATCGTTGATCATGAATCTAATGGGCCCACTTATATGAACAAAACCTGATATATGAATCATACTCAGGTGGAGCATCATACAACACCCCTTGTCGAGAGATATCTCTCGCCACATATAATGGTGTGGCACACTAGTAGAATTGGGTGATTCATCTCTAGAGTCCCACTTACAACATGCTTTTGGTTAGATGACCTTGAAAAAAACATGTTTTGGCTAAAAATAAAAACTTAAGCCCTCGAATGGGCCACACGTACAAAATTTTATCTAGTTGATATGCCACGCTACTAATTTTTTATCATTCAGGATTCAACTATTGTCAGGTTGAACAGTCACAACCATCCCATCAATAGTGTTCAATTACCACTTTTCCTATGTTATGGTCCACCTAAAATTTTGACATCTTTTCTTCTCTCATGCTCTAAAATAAATAGGCAAAGTGGATAGACGCAGTGGATAAAACGCATACATCATCATAGGGCTCACAAAACACCTTCAGCATGTTATCCCCTAGGCTATGGAACAAATAGACGGTCCACCTTGATGACTATGTGAAATCCTCACTGTCCCGCCATGTTGCCATCTTTATTTTAGGGCATGAGCCCAAAAACGAGGCAAATCCAAATCTAAGGTGGACCACACTATAGGAAATAAGTGTAATTGAACGCCCACCATTAGAACTTCTTGGGCCACAAAAGTTTTTGAATCAAGTTGATGTTTGTGTTTTCCGTTCTCCATGTCAGTATAACCTGCTCAACATATTGAATGGGAAATAAACATTACAGTGGGCCTTATGAGGCAGGTTGAAGGCCCAGGTGAACCACACTGTACGAAGCAGTAGGGATTGAAAGCTTCCGAAACTTCTCGGGACTTCTTCCAGTGAAGAAGTTTTAGAAGAAGCTGATATTTATGTTTTCCCATTGTAGTGGTCTACGTGACCTTAGCTGGATTGCAAATAAAAATCACCGTGGCCCTAGGAAGTTTTTAACTGTAGGAATTCGATCTCCACTACTTCACATGGTGTGGGGCTTCAATCTGCCTCCTTTTGAGGCTCATGTCCTAAAATGATTTGTCAAAATGGATAAACGGTATGGATAAACATATACATCATCGTAGGCCCAGCAAGGTTCCTTTGTTAGGACCGTCTGTCTGTAGCTAGGTTCCGATACAGGTAGTGCCATTACACGCCCCGCAATCCATGCCTGCGAAGGAGTGGATTAGGTGCGGCTCCAAACTCATCCAAGGCAGTGCAACCCTGACTGTGGGGCCAATCTTGATGTGTGTATTTTGTATCCATGCAACCCATCCATTTTTAGATACCATTTTAGTATATGAGCCCAAAAATGAAAAGGATCCGACTCTAACGTGGACCATACTACAGAAAACAATACGGGTTGAACGCCCTATCAGTGTGAACTTCCTAAAGCCCGCGGTAATGTTTATTTTCCATCCCAACTTGTTGATAAGGTTAAAAAACCTGAATGAAGGGATAAAAGAAAATATCAGCTTGATCCAAAGCTGTTGTGGCTCATTAATGGTCATGCACCACTGTTTCCCTCGGTTTGGTCCAACTAAGAATTGGATCTGCTTTATTTTTTGGACCATGCCCTAAAATGATCTGAAAAAAATAAATAAATGCACGGTGTGGATTTTGAATACATGCATCAAGGTGTGCCCCACGGAAGGGCTGCACCCAATCGGCTTCCTGTTCACAATCCTCGTTTCCAACAGGAGTCGCAATACTGTCAAAGTTCTTACCGTCCCACCACGATGTATGTATTAGATCCACACTGTTTATCCAATTTTCAGATCATTTGAGGTCATAAGCCCAAAATAAGGTAGATCCAAAGCTCAACCATATGTATAGGTAAAATGGTTCAACGGTAGACATTTCTTTTCCAAATTTTCCCTCTCATGTGGCCCACTTGGGTTAGGGTCCATCTCATTTTTGGTCTCACAACTTAAAATGAGGTGGAAAAAAGATGGACAAAGTATATTTCTCACAAATACCACGGTGGCCCAACCTAGCTTCCCAACGTAGAAACTTTATGTGAGAGCCATTTGCAGGAGATTTGCATCCGTCGTATGGCACCGTGTTGCAGCAGTTTCACTTGAAAAAGTTCCATGAGCCCCACTATGATGTAGGTGTTATATTCACACTGTTCATCTATTTTTTTGGATCATTTTAATTCATGATGTCAAAAATGAGGTAGATCTAAATCTCAAGTGGACCACATCACAGAAAACAATGGGAATTGAATACCTAACATTGAAAACTTACTGGGCCCACGAAAGTTTTGGATCAAGCTGATATTTTTGTTTTCCCTTCATCCAAGTCTGCATGACCTTATGAACAGATTTGATAGCAAAAAAACATCATGGTGGGCCCTAGGAAGGTTTTAAGGGTGAGCATCATCATGTGTAGCTTGTTGTGGTGAGGTCGAATTAATCTTTGTGTTTGGCTAATTTTTGGCACATGCCCTAAGATGATTTGGCAAAATGGGTGAAAGTGCTGATACAACTAATACACCAAAAAACTTTACAACATCAATCCGGCTTCTATCCTACACCTGCTTAAGGGCAAAGTTAGCATTATATATATATATATATATATATATATATATATATATAAAACTCAAAATCACTTACAGCAGTCAAAGTGAAAGAAGAAAAAGCTTAAAAAATATTTTATTTTTCAGTTAAAATTAAAATCAAGCATTTTAATTAGATTGATTTACTAAATCATATGAATGATGGAAAATTATTGAAAATAACTCATTTCAGCCGTAAGTGTTGAAAATAAGTTTTACCAAACAGGCCATTACCATGCCTTGGAGGTGGAAGCCGATTGGGTACTCAGTAACTCTGAGTAAACTTGTTTTACCAAACAGGCCATTACCATGCCTTGGAGGTGGAAGCCGATTGGGTACTCAGTAACTCTGAGTAAACTTTGTGTGCGCTGGCTACTGGGTAACTCTGAGTAAACATTGTGGGGGCATTGTGGTTGTATGTGTCTTATCCACACCATCCATCCAATTTTCTAGATAATTTTAAGGCATGAGCTCAAGATGTAAGCATATCAAAGTTCAAGTGGACCACACCACATGAAACAGTGGTGATACACCTTCATAAGGTCCCACAAACATAGTGATGCAGGGATAGATGTGATGAGGTCGATCACTGTTTTCCTCAAGGGGATAATTACTCTGAATTCATGGAGCTTCTCTGGACTCCTCACAGAGATTCCTCAAATTCACCAGGGAAAATATGAAAATAGAAATAAATTTTAAGAAATTTGAAAGTTAATTGATTAATGATAAAAATGAATTTACAACCCTTTAAATAGTGATACCAAACCTAGGAAGAAGTTTTAAAATCAAATCAAACTCCAACTCAAACTCCCTAAACTTCGTGACTTACTAAAAATAATAAACTTTCTATTTATAGACAGTCATGATTTCTAATAGACTTCGTGGTTTTCGGCAAAAAATAGTGTCCAATCTACCAACGTTATTCTCCTAAATTTTCTAAGCTCTTTTTATGTTGGGCAGGACTCCTAAAGCTCAAAGGATCAAGAGTTATGGTCGAACTAAAACTTACTATAAATAGTAAAAACGAAATTAAAAAGGATTTCAACTATCGATCTGATGGAATCTTACAAATTTGGCATGGACAACCCGATGTAGCAGCTTGGGTGGCTAAAGTAGCTTCTCCTACCTCAAAATCACATATGGTACGTTGAATAACTCATTTAGATTTGCGAGATATGCCTGTTTTAGGGTTCTGATGGTCCTGATTACTTCCGCCTTTGATCGGGCCTTCTCTGGTCTATCTTGGACATGAAAGTATCCACGACCCGCTCTACATTACATGGATGAAAGGAAAACACAAACATCAGCTCGATCCAAACTTTTGTTGCCTCAAATATGTTTTCCTGTAAGTGTTCAACTCATATTGTTTTCTTTAGTATGGTCTACTTGAGCTTCAGGTATGATTTAATTTTGGGCTCGGGCCTTAAAATGAGATGGTAAAACAGATGGACAGAGTGAATAAGACACATAGTCACAGTGGGCCTCGAAGAGTTTACTCAGTATACTATAGCGTACCGTGTTACTCAATACGCAATTGACTTCCGAAGAGGTAGCCTCTGAGGCTAAAAGAAGAAATAAAAAAAATAACAGGGAAAACATGTCATGTACTAGAAATAATTGATCTTAATTTTAAATGAGAAAATGATTCCTTGGAAAGAAAAGAGTTCAATGTTCCTCAGTTCAACTTGCACATGTGGCTCACTTGGAAAAAAATAAAACATGAGTCAAACATTTAGGTCATTCACCAGTTAGGGTGCATGGTGAACATATCATGGACCAAATATAAAATTTTGGTCAGTTAATCAAATAGGTCAATCTTATATGAGAAATTGGTTGGGCGAAAAAAAAAAAGGAAGAAAAAAAAAAAGGAAAAAGAAATCCTTGGTCCTAATGCCAACTTACATGTGTGGCTTACCTGTCGAGTGCACTGTCCTGGTATTTGGTACAGTGCATGTTCATGAGGCGACCTCATATGTTGGTCCCTCGATCTCATTAAATCTGTCTTTTTATATTATTTGTCAATTTACGTTCTAAGATGGTTATTAGGGGGCGTTTGGATCTAAAGTTGCTTAAGATAAGCTACTTATGCCTCAACTAACTTGTCTTGGTTTCTACTTATTAAGTTGTAGTGATTAAGTACCTTTAAGTGAAAAAGTTACTTATAATTGATCTTAAACCAAACTTACTCATCTCAGATAAGTTACTCATCTACTGATGTAGGTAGAAAAAGTAACTTATTTGATGGTATCCAAATGGGCCCTAAATGCTTTCAAGGCAGGTATTTTTTATTTTTTATTTTTTATTTTTATTTTTATTTTTTTTGGTTGTAATACGTTGGTACCATTTGGAAAATGGTGGTGACTTCTCCTCAGGTCGTAGTTTTGTACATCTATTGAGGGGTCCTATTGTGGATGGAGCATATCTTAAAAATAAGACTTGTTCGGAATATTATGTACCCTGATTCTAACCATTTTAAGAAAGTCAATAGAGAAATGACATGTGGCATCATATGAGAGATAAGAAGCGGATGAAAAAGATCTTCAAAAATTTTGAGTGCTTTTTGTAAGTTTATGATTAGTGTGAGTTTACTTTTATACGTCAGAGGATGGTCGACAAAATGTTATGGTCGATATACAAGAAGCACACTCGAGCTGTTTAAGATATGAAGGGTGATTGAGGGTGGTAAAAATAAAACTTTAGCCGACGAAAATGAAGCAAGTGGCTGAGAGGTATTTGGAAGATGAACCATTACAAAAGAGAAATGTAACAAGAACAGGATATACAGAGAAGCCTTTCGACTACTGTAATTGTTGCAATAAATGGAAGAAGGCTACGAAGGAATAAACTGCAGTAGAGATCTATACATAGCCAAGGAATTCAATAGAGCAATAGACAGTCTCATACCAATCAAACACAACAAACAAATCAAACTTATCAATTTATCTATTATCTCAGCTTTATCTTAGGAGTAACAATAATCCAGTACCAATAATTCTTAGCAATAATCTTTAGTTGTAATCCAAGTCTATGCTCATATGCTGGATTTGTTCTTTGTTAAATATTAAGTAGTTCTTTCAAAAGATACATTTTTGTAGTTGCTTCTAGTGATCAATTGTGAGTTTTTTCTTTTGTTTAATTTGCACTGACATTCTAAATGTCCTTCCTTGTGGAAGGCACAAAGTAACCTATCTTCGAAGGAAGAACCTCACTCTTCGATTATCTCCTGATTGTTGTAAACTTCCGCAAGTGGCTAATTAAGCAACCGATCTTTTTAGAATCTGGTCATATACGTTAATATTGGATGTATCCGCCTTTTTTTTTTTTTTTTTTTTTTTTTTTTGCGCTTAAAGTTGATTAGTTTGGATCGAGTCACTATATCAATCCTGGCACGCCCACATAATTTAAAACACACTAAGTGACCAACATTTTTTGGCATGTCCGGTGGGACTAAAAATTACTTGGTTGTCATAACATTTAGTCAACTCAAGTATATTTGCTGATGCAGTAATAATTCATAGTCATGAGCCAAAGGGGTATCCGTAATACTTCAACATCTGTTGTTGGGACCAATGAGCCTCCTACTCATGAAGAGGAGGTCTAACTCTAACAACTGCTTGAGAAAAGAGATCCACCACCTTGTCCGGTGCCTATTCCTCTAAATCTAGACAGACCATTGACATCTCGAGTTGAGCCGTTGGAGATTATATCAGCTGGGATGGTTGATATGCAAAGGGGAATTCAACATATCACGAAACTATCACAAGTTCAAGCAGATCATTCGTGAGTTCAGGACGAGACTTTCAATAGGTAAATTGCAGGCCACACCAAGAGCATGAATTAGTTGGTAGCTTTATTTATTGATAAAGCATTTATTTCACCTCAACAATAGGCTGATACAAGTTTTGTGAGAAATCTGGCACCTATGCCACCAGTTCGGTTAATGCGATCTAGGATGTGTGAAATTCAACACCACCAGTAGATTTTAAACGTCCTGATCATGTTCATGTCCAGGATATGAGAAATTCACTGCCAATGTTAGATTTCAGACGTCTTGCCTAGAAACGTGGTTGATGAAGCCAGGAATTAATGGATGCCTGGGGGCACCCCTTGCCTAGAAATCAACCTTATAATGAAGAACTATATCACGATGGTCTTGAAGTACCGTTAGTTGCTCCACAGTAGAACTTGAAGCATAACCAAATTGTTCACTTGGTACAGGAAGTAGTAAGCCAAGTTCTTAGTTGAACCACAACCCTAGTTTATCATAAGCCATATCTTGATTGAATCGATAGAAAATATCTGTTGTCGAGGAACTATTAACCTGACTTTATATTGTTTATAGGTGATATGGGTCAATTGATTGTAGAACACATATGTCAATTTATCATACAATGTGGAGAATTGGCCAATAAAGAGTATTATAAATTACAGTTATTTGGCCATTTACTCAGTAAAGTAGCTTTTACATGGTATTCTAATATGCTTTTGACCTCCATACAAAACTAGCAAGAAATTGAAGAGAAATTTCATGGTCAGTTCTTTTACAAAGATAGAGAAATTTTCATAGCCGATCTTGCTCGTTTTCAACAATTACTAGGGGAATCGGTCAATAATTACATTGCTCGATTTAAAAGAGAAAAAATTTAATGTAAAGTTGTTACCACGGGGTAGAATTTGTCCAATTGGCTTAAGATGGACTGGAATTTAAGCTTTAAAAGAAATTTATCATAAAAGAATTCATTAATCTTTACAATTTGATCAGGAATGTGTCTTGATATGAGGCTCTACTTCACGAGTCAATGAAGTAAAAGAATTCATCGCTAGGGACATATTACTATGACCCTAGTTATAATGTTGTCGTGGACGAAATAGTAGCTAAGCATCCATTCACATGTTCGATTTTAATTAAAGTAGAAACAATGGCATCTTCTAGTCAGAAAGTTCAAAGATCCTACACCTGCGATATTTCCCATGTTGATGAAATCTTTGATATTATGTTAGCTTGCAAATTTATCAAAAATTTTGGTTAATCACAAGATTCCGATAGCTGAAGAATTTTTAAAAAATAGTTATTGTAAATGGCATAAAAATCAATCACATTCTACTGACAAATGTGTTGTTTTTAGGAATGTTATTTAAGATAATTTCAATAAAGGATTGCTGAAATTTTCTAAAAAAGAAAAGGAAGCAATGTTAATCGATATTGATATGTTCCCATTCGACGTAGAAATCAATGGGGCCACCATTAGTCCTTAAAGACTAGTTTGGCCACGATAAAAGATTAATCTTAGATTGCAGATGAATCAGTACAAGGAACAAAACTCCATCAGGGGCGTGAGGCCTAAAATAGTGGTCGACCAGACCAAACCATATTCCGGCACAATAGTGACAAAACATCAACACATATGTGAGAAATGTGTGGGGTCGATTTGGTCAGATGAGAGATCTTATCGATTGGAATATCTACTAAAACAATCGAGCAATCAGAATTATAAGAAAAGAAATGCCTTCTATTCTAAAAAAGATAAACATGTCAACAATTACCCTCGGATTGTTCAAGGGCTAAGGATGGTTAAACCTTGGCCTGACCAAGAAGGTGTTCAGAAAAGATCGAGCCATCCAAAATTTCCAATGATGCTTGAAGAGATGACTTATACTCAGAAGCGACATTGGTGAAGACAACAGGCAGCCAAGAGAAGACAATTAGCCATTGCTTTGGATCAGTCCCCAAAGTATCAGCCAACTCAACCTATGTTGGTAATGCCAAAGTCAAAAGGAAAGCGGCAAATTCTGTCTGATATAAAAAATTGATTGAATATCATGCAGATCATGACTTGGTCAAAGATCCAAGTTACGATAAGACAAGGATGAACATGAAAAGAATTCTTGGATGATTTTCTAATTGAAGAATTGCTTGTTAAAGCAATGGAGTTAGAATCTTCTTCTGAATAAAAAAGGAAAGTGAATGAATCTGTATATGAATTACATATTTAACCAAATTCAAACACTAGCACCTGGGGCTAGTGTTTGAATTTAGTCATACAGATTGGTTCTTGCCACCGATTACATTGGATTTTAATATGGTGTTGACTCTGCCATTAAGTTTTTAGGCTAAACCATTTCAACTAAACACAATGGAAGGAGATGTGGAAGAGTTGGGCCCTCCGATAATTATACAACATGGATCTTTTGACTCCGAGGAAGAAGCTAAAAAAAGTTCTGACCATAATGGTCGAACCAGAGTCCCCTTTTGAAAAAAATCATTATTAAAAGACCGACTCTTACAATGACACAACATTTGAAGCCGTTATACATTTCTGTTCACTTTGAAGGATGTCTGACCACTCGAGTGTTGGTTGATAACAGAGTGGTTATTAACATTCTACCAAGCAGGATTATGTCTAAACTACGGCCTCGACAACGATACTGGCCGCTACGATAGTGACTCTAATGGTCCTGCAGGATCCCATTCCGGCGACCATCGAGGTAGTGTCTCTTGATTTAAAGACAACAACCAGCCAAAAGTTAGCATCATTCCTGTTGACTCGGAGTATGCGCAACAAACTCCTCCTCATGCGCCAACCGCTCGACGAAGAATCTTGATATCCTCTACTCAGCCTTTTAGTCTTAAGCTAGTTCTGACTCTGCCACTTCCCCCATAACCTACGACGATCGAGGAGATTCTGACTTCAGCCGAGTCTAAAGTAGCAGATGTGACAATGGTGCCTAAGGGATCAGTTGAGACTGAAAAATTCATGACCGAGGAAGAGACGACCGTTGAAACTTTGACGGAAGTAGCTGGACAAGTCTTGGTCGAGACTTCAAAACTGTAATCGGTTGATGTTAAGTAGTTAAAGCTATTTTTGTTGAGATCCCTAAAGCATCGGTCGAGGTTGAATGGTTGATGTTGGTCCACTTCCATGGAAGAATGGCAATAAAAGGAATTGTTGGTATTGGTGGCATGTCTTTTCGCTAAGTCTCTACCTCCTTCACCACTAAGTAGTTCTCGGGTTACTGAAAAGACTGCAACAATATCAGCAAGGGTATAAGTAAGAAATTACTTTAAGTAAATATGCAAGCAAGTAGTGTCCACCTAAGTCAGACCAAACCACGTGGATGATTGTTCGATCCTTAATGGCTTGAGGAATTTTTATTATAGTCACTAATGACCGAGTGGAAGTCAGGAATGCTGGTGGGTTATGACGATAAGGTGTGAGATACTTTTCATCAAATGGAAGGTTAGGATTGTTCAATCTTTCTCTATCCCACCACCATTTAATCCATCACTTATTGAAATGAGCTTCCTTATGGAGTTTTAAGCTTTCATCAATCTCATGGGAATAATCCTTGACACCGAGACCAGGCCAATACTTTATTTTAAAATATTTTTCAAAAGCTAATACGACCTCGACTATAGAAGTACTTGATGTTAAACTCAATCGTAATATCGTTCGATCTCTTGTCATCGACTGAGACTGGGAAGATCAGTGCGTTGGGAGGGAAGGCTCGAAATTTTTAAAGGAGGATGACCGGGGTTACCTCTTAAATATGAAATCTTCTTTAGGGCCATCCATTGTAGTTGTTCGGTTGTAAGAATATTAAGTGCTTCTGTGTAATCTGTGGGACCCCTATGATAGGTGCTTTGGCTGTAGGAACAGGAGAGGTGGCGGCCGATTCATCCTCACCCTTGCTGTTCTTTTTGTAGTAGTGGTTGACGGCGTAGAGGCACTTATTTTCTTGTTCTCCACTAAACCCAATTGAGAGAAAAATTGGGATAAAAGCTTTGTAGCAATTCGGTCACCCAGGAAGTTAGTATACTGACAATCCCACAATGCCACAAAGCTGCTCATTGCTTCAGGAGACTTCAGATAGTTCGGGATCTTCAAGGTGATAGACTCCTTACGATAAGAGTTACTGAGAGAAACATAAAGCCCTCCATCTGTCACTATTACTCGATCATAAGGAGGTTGGTTGTATGTTTTGTGGGTGAGAGGACAAAGAAAGTATTTCATCAGACCTAATTACTAAGTAAATAAGGAAGGGTGGTATTGCTCAATCCCTGTTTTTTGCATTTTTTCCTTTCTCAATTGTGTCGTTGTAAGCCAAGTCGCGGTCGATGATGTAGTAAGTCCGAGCTTGATGCAACCGACCAGCAAAATACTCATCATCAGGCTTGAATTACCTTGTGAGCCATCTTGGCCTGCAAGGATTTTCTTGTGCAAAGGGTGTGAATGATTGATTTTCTTAGAATTTGTCAAGAGAAAAGAATTCGGTGAGATAATCGTTGACTAGGATGTTCTCTGGAAAGATGTGGAGAATTCGGTCGCCATAAGAAGAGTATGATTTGTCTGTATGTGCTAGTCAACTGAAGAGGAAGGTCAAAAGTATGCTATAAACCACATATGAATAAGCCAGAGTGGTCCTCCTACAAAATGTAATCCTTTATGAGTGACTTTGTAAAGACCTCGATATAAATTGTTGAGGACATGATGCAAAGGCTATGCGATGGTCTTGAGTAAGGCATTCGGCCAAAGCAACATACTCTGTCGTCACCTACTGAGCTTTAACACATAGCAATTGACAACAAATCTAATGAAGAAGGAAAGCAATGTGCACATGCTCTTCAACCGGATCTTTGAATTTGCGATAATCCTTCATAAAATTGGTGTAGCCCTTTGGCGTTCTTGGTTGGAAAGTGAAAGGACAAGCTATAGATGTCCTGGAGGGGGGTGAATAGGATAATGCCAAATATTTCGATACAATATGGAATAATAAATCAATTGAACACAATTTTGCAAAGTATTGAATTCTTGATATCAAATAGTTCGTAGGACAACCTTACACCTAAAAGATTTAGGTAGGACAATTTTATTTCATGACATCTTTGAAATCAAAATAGCAAATATTGTAATAAATAAATAAATTAGAATAATATGACAAATAATAATATCCAGTCACCACAATGCATAAACGAGTTATAATGGTTCGGTGCCTTAATGCAACCTATTCCACTCCCAAAATTACTACACTCGCAATTTTGGCTTTCACTATTTTAAGGTTTTTCAGGGTCACCTTAACAACCTTATACAGTTATTGCAATTTTCATGGGCTATCACAATCAAACCCACTTTGTGATTTTATGGGGTCACCACAAACAAACCTGCTGAGATTTTCGGGCTATCTCAGAAAAACCTAAACTGAAATAATTTAAATGATAGTACTTATCTTCGATTTGGCAAGTCAAAGTCGTAGCTATAGCATGAATGCAGTGATCTTTTTCTTAGGATATTGATGAAGTCGTTATATAAGTTCAACCCAAAAAGATATAAAGTGATCTAATAGATTTTCAATGAAATAAATGAAATCTTATTGTTGCAGATTTGATTCTCCCTTTTCTCAAGGTAAAGTAAGGATTACTCTATCAAAATAGTTTAATCAAACATTGAGAAGGAGAATGGAATAGGCTAATAATAATAAGAATTACAACACAAATAACTTAAGGAGGCTCGAAGAATTTCTCTCTATAACACAATATAAAACTATGAATTTTCGTTGTTTAAAGAGTAAGAGAAAGCATCTATTTATAGCTAAGGATATGTGTAGTTTAGCTGGCTCGAGAATCAGTTCGGCTGGCCGAACTTCAAAGATTATGTTCCGATGGAACTCAAATATCGCGGGATAAAATCTTTCAAAACTTTGATTGGCCTAAGCCCAAGTTTGGCTGGCCAAACATCATATTCGGCTAGCCGAGTAGGAGGTTCGGCTGACCTAACTGGACCAAAATCTAATTTTATTCCATTGCTAAAAACTTGACCGAAACCACTTCGGGCTAGCCGAACCCCAGGTTAGGCTGGCTAAACCTACCGCAAAAAGATCTGTCTTTTAGACCAAATATTATAGGGTTGGCTCAAATGGTTAGGTTGGCTGAACCGGACTTCAGACTGGCCTAACTTGAGTGTATTTAACATAAAATATGATTCTAAATATGTATGAGTGAAATACACTTAACCTATAGTCAAACTAGGTTTATATCACCTGTAGGTTGACTATAGAAGTGTTCTGAACTTCGAACCATGAATGATCTTATTTTGAGATATTGAGTCTTCTTTCCAAATGCTTGATCGAGTCAATAACTTGTCTTTAGTTGAGCTTGCGATCGTAACCGGATTACGTAATTTTACAAACTAAAATGTGCTTTAAGTATAAGCATTTACAGAAAGTTTTCCAATTGACTTGTCAAGTCATCCGCATAGTATGTCATCGCAAAAGGCAAAAGCTCGGTCATATGACAAATATCTTTGATGGTGATGCTCATCAGACCACAACAAAAAATAAAGGTATTAGTTGAAGTACTTTAGAACGATGATAGAGAAAGAAGAAAAGATGTATTGATCACACACTCAGAGAGGGACAATTTGATGCATTCATATATGCCAATCCCCTTCCACTGATCTTCATACTGGGATGATACTCAAGTGAACCAACCTCCCCAACCTAATAGTTGTTTCGGCCACATTCTCGGTGTCTTCAATGCGTTGGCTGTGTCAGGGATAGCTCTGGATCTGATAAGAATGTTATCTCCCAGGAAAATTGTCAAGCCCCAAATTCAGAAACCGGGCTCACAAAATTCCCAATTGCTGCATCTAGCGCTGACAACCTCCGTAGTATCCCATTCTTGGCTCCCGGCACCTATATACCAGGTTTCAATCCTGGGATCCTACAAGGAGAATCTTTAAAATGAATTTGATTTGTAATAAGCATAACCCATGAACAACAACCAAGACACCATCACAAAATCCACTATGATAAAAAAACTTTAAGGTACAATGCACATGAAAGAAAATACAATGATAATAATAACGAAAACTCCTAAAGCTCGACTGCACGCTCCTGCTGTGGCTAAGCAATAGCTACGTCCTGATGTCACCTACACGCATCAATCGTGCATAAGCTTATAGAAAGCTTAGAGGTAGTGTAAGTGTGTGCGCAATATGAGCGTGGTCAGAATACATTATCAGAGTAATGCAGAATCATGCTAATGAAACCATAAATGTAATCAGTCGAACCAAGGCTATGCGATGCAAGGCATGAATGCTATCAGCCATATGATACAAGGCCTACACATGCAATGTCATGTGCAAGATGCAACTCAAGTATACCAATCCACATATCAATGCAGCTCATCACTAGAGCATTAAATATCAGTATAGTTCTCACACTGGACAATCACTGCCCTTTTCTCAGGTGCGCAGTCCAAGTAAGCATAAGAAACTTCACTATCCGCCTGGCCAATAGCTTGCCAATACCTATCCGGCACGTCGATAGCGGACCCATTTACGAGCTGGTCATACTTAGTCTTGCAATGCCCCCTACCCAATGCCCCCTACCTCGGGCGAGTAAGGCCTCACCCCCTTCCAACCGACCATGACACAGTGGGAGACACGACCTCCTAGTATTTGGCCCTCGTGCACTCATGAATCCACTCAGTCTTAACATTGGAGTCATACTCTAGTATCATCGGGTTTAGGAATTTTCACCTAGAGACATCTATGACACCCCAATGCTAGTAACAGTATTTTCGGTGTCTGATCCTGCCATCCACGATATGCATGTGGAGGCCACAGCCCTGATGTCGCTAAGGCGTACAATAATTATGTCATACAAATGTGAGGTGCATGAATCACACTATCAGTTATGCAGCAATCCTGTGCTCACGTGGGGCAACTCCGCCTTCGCATGAATCACACTATCAGTTATGCAGCAATCCTGCACTCATGTAGGGCAACTTTGCCTATCAGGGAGCCCCATAAACAATCTGCTCGAAGGCATATGCTATGATCAGTCACTCCTCATATCAAGCATGCATATGATGCGTATGAGCATGAATCATAGAGCTTTACTAAGCATTTTATATGGTGATGAACTCTATTCATAATGAAGATGGGCCTAAACGGCCTACACACAAAGTATGGGCCTAACAATGGGCCTTAGGGAGAGTTACAATGCGGACATTTAACCATCATTGCTCTTATAATGTGGACGTTAAACAATCATTACTCCTAAGGCATGGCCCGCCATAAACATCATTACATACATCATAGTGGATTTGTGATAATGTTGTTGGTCGTTGTTTGTGGGTTATGCTTATGGTTATGCTTACTACAAATCAAATTCAAGTTGAAACCCTCCTTTTAGGATCCCAAGATTAGAACCTGGTGTATGGGTGCTGGGAGCCGAGAATGGGGTACTACAAAGGCTATCGATGTCGGATTCGGTGATCGAAAATTTTGTGAGCACGGTTTCCGAGTTTGGAGCGTGACAGAAGTAGGGCCGAATGGATCTAGTGGTTGAAGTTCTTCAGCTGAAACTTTTGGAGAAAACATTGGACCAAGATAGAAAGCCTCTTCACCCAAAGGAGATTTGAAGAAAATTTCCATGATACATTTATTAGTGAATAGATCCATCACTGCCATTATATCTTTTTGATCGAAAGAGGGATCAAACAACGAAGAAGCAACCATTGCAGAAGGATGAGAAGAAAATGTTTCAAATAAAGAAGTTGCAAAGAAAAAGTGATTCGGAAGCGTGATGAAATCAGATTCAAAGTGGTAAATATATAGACATAAAATGGAAAGGCAATTTATTGTAAAATCATAATTATTGCATCAGAACAACGAATAAAGACACGTGTTGGCTCGAGATTCATTCGACGCCTCGATTCTGCATGGCCCTTAGCAAAGCGACAGATCAAAGGCTGTTCGTTTTATGTCATACGTGTGGGCATTTAAAGGTGGCATTAATGAAATATCAAATGTCATTGTCTCTTTCTTCGAAAGGACAACGACGAGGGGGGCAATGTTTATACCCTAGTAGGCCAAGACCTATTTTTGGCCAATTAGGGTCAAATGCGTGTAATCTGTATGGATGTGCATGCTATGGCTGCAGGATTTTCTACAGATATGTACGGTTGCATTTTGTAAGTGGAACCATAACGTATCAATTACATTAATGCAATCGATGAAGGTGTGATCGAATTCAGATGGCCAAGTGACAGGTGGTTAATGACCGAATTCGCAAGATTGCTGGACAGGTGGCTGAAAGAGAGGCCAAAGGAGTAAAAACATGAGAAGCATCCAGAGCTAGGTAGTGGAGAAACAGTTACAATAACTGTCGGAATGTGGGAATGATCTAGAGATGTTATATCAAAGCTTATAAATAAATAGGAAAACAAAGCAAGTAGAAAACTTGTCTCATAGCAAAACAATCAAACCAAAATCTATCTTTCAATTACCTTTGCAATAATCTTGTCAATTTACATTCCTTAGTGTTATCATTTACTTTCCTTGTTGAGTAAATTACTTTTCTTAGCATAATCATTTACTTTTCAAACTTGCCATTTACATTCCATAGTGTAATCCAATAACTGATAACTTTAGCTATAATTGGAGTTTACGTCCACACGCTGAACTTCATCCGATCATTAAAAGGAGTATCCTTCAGCAACCTACAATGGCCAACTGTAAGAATTTCTCTCTCATTTCATTTAATTTATACTGAAAAGTGCTTTATACGGAAGGCGAAGGAGTAACCCATCATCAAAGGATGAACCCTACCCTCTGACTATCGCCTGATCCATTTACACATTGAGCGAGTGGCTGAATAGGTGACTGATCTTCTCAGAACTCGATCATATTCTGTGTCTACCTACTTTGGTGTTTCGGGTCATTGTTGTTTGGCTTGAATTGAAGCCGTAATCCCAATTCTGGAACACAAGTAACCACCCGTGCTGGGAAAAAATAGATGAATAGAGAGTTGATGAAGTTCAGAGGGGTCTAAGGATATTCTGGACATCTTCCATGATAGAGTTGCACAGTTTACTAGAGGTCATCATTGATCTCTCTACGTTGAACTTGTAGAGTTCTCAACATCACCTTGTTAAAGTGATGTTGCCGGGTTCAGTGCATGTGGTGGTACCAAGCCCAATCGTACTGAATGGAAAGAATGTTGGTTTCCTTATGAATGACAACACATTCATTCTTATGAGCATCAAGTTCTTCCAAATCTTTCTCAGCGTCAAAATATGCGTCGGCAATGCACTGGAGTTTTGTTAAAGTATCCAGAAGTTTAGTTAAGGGAGCACCATCCCTGACAGTGAATCGAAGGTTGTAAATGAATGAGTAAATGTTATATTGAAGAGTAGAATGGTAGAAGGTTTCAATATCCATGTCTAGGATTTTTCTGAAAAACCTCTGAGCTTGATGGAAAGTAGACCTAGGGGTAACAACCATTGAAGAGGGAAAGAGTACTTGAAGATGAGAAAAGCGAAATTGGACATGTAGCAAAATAAGTACCCGTGATTCCTTTAAATAGGTATTCAATATGAACAATCACAACCGAAGATGAGTTGTCAAGTTGGTTAAAGTGTTTTATTAATGGTGTGAAATGTTTCCTAGGGAGAGGAAATGAATGGGTACATGGCTTCTTATGAATTGTTTATTGTTAATACAATTAAGCACATAAAAAAACATTTTAAGTACTAGCGAGCACAACACAGACAAGAAATTTTCTAGTTGATTACATTAAAGATAAAAAGTTACATGACTGATAGAGGACAAGTACAAAGCAATAAAAATTAAAAGATGAGACAGACGCAATTGCTCCTTGAAGCTTTGATCACTTGGCTTCTTGTCATAACCCTAAATCTAGTGCTAGTAATCCATGATTACTATACACCAAATTTTGGTTGACAGCCTCCGTAGAACTTCGATTTGGGGACTTCCAACTATCACATACTAAGTCCTATAAGCAGGGCTCCACAAGGAGGATTTCTGAAAGTAAAGACGACAAACACGTATCATTTCTCAAAATTTCATCATATTCAACATATATTACTTAGTACAACTGAGCACATCAAGGCAAAACCAAAACATAAACCATGTCATATTTACTATACCTGATGTACATATTCAGGGTATTACAAAAAAATATATACACTGATATGTACAAAACAAAAAGGACAATTGGAGTCTATATTATCTACTCCTGCAGCTCCCTACTCTCACCTGTAAAAAAAAATAAAAAATAGAAAGGAAAGCTTGAGCTACTAAGCCTACTGAGTGCGTGTGTGTAGTGAAAATGCATGTTTCATGTTATGCTTATATAATGCACATGAATGCACAGGCTTTCTGAATTGATAACAATAAACTAAAGATACAATGCATTATGCAACTTGTTTCAAATCATTTTTAATTACAAAGGTGGGACTTCTACCCACTTGTAACATACACTCTTTCAACGTTTCCACAGCTTTCCATATTTCCCAATTGGATTACCAAAGTCTGAAACAGAGGTGGGACTCGCATATGATTGCTACCCACTTGTATAGACTTTTCTACCGTGGTCAACTACAGAGGTGGGACTACATAGTTCACAGGCCGAACTAGTATAACCCACTTGTATTGAACCTTACTATCTGCCTAACAACGAAAAGTCATAAGTCGCCTGGCAAAACAATAGCGGACAATTTACGATCTCGTCACACAAAACCTATCTTTGTTTGCCCATAAGTAGGTTAGGTCAAACCTCTCAACCAATCGACACGCTTCGGTGGGAGTCGTTGCCTACTTTGGTATTTTGGCATTCCAACACTCTGTTCTTCCACTTGGTCTAAGCATTGGTGCCAAGATCCAAGTACTACCTCTATTTTCCTTAGTAGTTGTTTTTGGGGTAATTAGCGGTTAACTCGATTGCTTGTGAAATTTGCATCAATCACTTTAAATTGGATCTGCATGACTCAAAATCTGTAGTATAGTTAGCACTATGTTACTCTGGAATCTGGGATTCATCGCTAAATCCAGATGCTCTTAGGAATTTTTGGAAGTTCTGGATTGGACCTGGACCATGCGTCGAAAGTCCGATAGCGATGATCTTAGGCTGTTGTGGTCACCATGTTGGGCTTGACCATCACCTTAAAAATCAAGTCCAGATGATGTTCTGGGTCGATTTGATTGAGTTCGGAGTGAAGAGTGTGAGAACGGTTGAAAATTAATTAAGATTTTATGAAATCTGAGTCGTGTCGCTTGCGCGACGATTTTAAGCAATCTGACCGTTGGATTCTGACCCAATTTCACCCTCTGATCAGGGAAGGTGGCCCAGGCATATTCTTGTGCTTGTGGACCTGATCGAGATTCAGTGACCATTGAATTGAGTGTGGTCCGCCACGGCTGATCTAAAGATCCGATTGGTACGAAAACTCAGCCTGGCCTAGATCCATGGTCAGTGAGCTTAAGTCCGACCTTTCGTGGTAATAGGCCCACCGGAAGTGCTTCGTTGGATCGAGAGAGGCTTATTTTGGTTATACCCTAAGTATACCTTGGCCCTGGAGTTATTTTCATCAATGTTAGGCCTATTTATAGACCTTAAAACCCTAGCTCTCTTTTCCATACGAATTTTCTACCCTAGCTTTGAAAGAGAGAGGAAAAGAGAGAGAAAGTGAGAGAGAAGTTGGTGAATCATCTTAGATTCTTTCTGTTCTTCTTCATCCTTAAACCTTCACTTTAGAATCATTATTCCGGTGATTCGAGTTCATCTTTGGGTAAGTTAACCTAACCCTAATCGTGTTAGAGCTTAGAATAGTCTTTATGATGTTGTATCTAATTTCTATTCTTGCCTTAGGTTATCCTGTCGCCGTTGACGAAGACATATCGTCGGAATCAGTTCGGTGTTCTTTTCTGGATTAAGGTGCGGACTTTAACATATAGGTTATAGTTTTCAAGGCTTTCAATGCCGGTGAATGGTTTATTCTTGCTATGGATAAGATTTCACATGCCAAATGTTATGTTTATTTTGCGTTCTGATATGCATGTGTTACATTGAGATTTGTGTATTCTATGTGTATGTATAAAGTACCGTATGCGTATAAAATATGAACTTGTGATTGCCATGATTACTTATGCTAATGGTATGTGCGGCAACTCCTTGGTAAAAGGAATTGTCCAAATGCATGTATTTCAACATACGTCATGTATGTTGAACTATGTATTCTAAGTGTTTGTAGAAATGCTGTATGATTTAAAGTGTGATATATCAACCTAGTATGGGCGTTTAGAAGCGATTCTCAACTCTCCCACTAGTGTGTATGATTTCCTTCATGCAAGTTACATTCCTTATTGTTTAAATTCAAGTATTACTTATACTTAAATCCATGTCAAGTTGATATTCTTCAAATGTTTACATGCCGTATGATTTCGGTTGTTGTTCCATTACTATTCTAAATTGTAGATATGAATACCCGTTGTAGTGGAATGTGTGTGGGACTATGCATTAGTCTAGAAAATCGGTAATCGGCCTTAAGTTCGTGGTTGAGGTTGCTTTCGCCACGTAGGGCGTGATTAGACGAACCTGAGTCGTATTAGAGTTGTCGGTAGTGGTTTAGCCACGCGGAGTGTTTGCACACTCTATGTCGTTCAACCCAATGTGCGCTCGTGCTAGTCGAGTTCGTGCTAGTCGAGTTCATCAAGTAACCCGATTATCCGATGTATGTTCACCATGTATGGACACTATTGCTTGAATCTAGGGTACCGAACTTACCAGTGAAATCCTATTAACCATGGTACCTTGATCCACTAAGACTAATGAGCCGGACATGGTGGTATGGGATACCGTGGTCGAGCTGTCGGCCTACGCTGGGGTGACGAGGCTCCCCGTAGTGACTAGTGAGCAACTAAACTCTTGAGCCGATTATGGTGGTATGAGACACTATATTCGTGCTGTCGGCCTACATTGATTGGTGACGAGCCCTTTGTAGTGACCTCGAGCATACCTGGATACCGCATCGAGGTGACGAGCCTTATGTAGTAACGAAGGTATGATAGGCATGCATTGATTGGTGACGAGCCCTTTGCAACGACCTCAAACCATATGATCGTATAAATATGTAGGACTGACGACCCTAAAATGGATCACTGTTTGGATGGTGATAAGAGGAAGGTATCTTAGCTTCCCAATCCTGCTATATGAAAAGGACTAATAACAACCTGGTAATCATGTTTATGCACCGCATTTGCATGTGCTTTGTAGACGTGGCGCACTTTGAGGCGATGTCATGTGTAATGTAAGATGAAGACGCGAGGGTGTACACGTGAGGGCACGCATCATTCTGCATGCATCTTTGCATTAACAAGAGTACTTAGGACATATTTGATTGTTCACTGCTTTATCATTCTTGCTTGATTGAGCTGATAACATGTTAACCTTTGCTTTATTGTTCCAGAGTTGATCACTCACTCCCACGTTAGGCGGTGTTAAACACCCACCGGACTCTATCTTAGTTGCTGTTGCAGATGTTGAGGCGACCTCTAAGGCGAGTGGGAGATTGATGATGATGAGGCGCTTTCTCTTTTATGCGGTTTTCAGACGGGTTCTACGAGCCTCGGTTATGATGCGCGGGATCTTTGGGATTTCTTTTGGAAATTAAATGATGTAATTTGATACTTATAATTTTGATATCAACACTTGTAATATGACCTGGTATGTATATGTATTTAAGGATTTGCACTTGTACACATATATTTCTATAAGTCTTCCGCTTGCATTCATCACTTATCCCTGAATAATATTTGAAATTTGGATTAATCTAAACCATGTTTTATGCACTAATAGAGATAACATACATCCATAATTAAATATTATGCATAAGTGATGTTTCGAAACTCGGGAGATGAGTTATGATCGACCCCCGAATTTCAGGTCTTCCACTTGGTCTAAGCATTGGTCGCTCCCAATGGTACCAATCGGGATTTAGGGACTTTCACCCATGGACCCTCTAATCATGTCCTGTCGAATTACACATTTCCAGTGTGGTGTCCAACTCAAGTTATAACAAAGTATGTTTAATCACATTTACAATCACCATATGCATAAGTCCACACACAAGCATTATATGTCATGGTTTTCAAGGCAAACATAGGACGACCTTCTTCATGTGGTCTCCTCATACATTTAAGTTCCTCATAGGGGTCTTATGTAATACATCATGTATCTAGACGGTTTACATACTCATCAAAGACACATCATGTGTCGCAATACAACCCCATCATAGACACATCGTGTGTCACAACATAACCCACGATGATCACCATATCACCATACCATGATATGAATCATTCTCTCAATCATACAATGATACAACGACTATGAATCATGCATATGATATGCACCTGACTCAACCACTCTCAGTCATACAACGATACAACGACGATGGATCATGCATATGATATACACTTGACTTAGCCAATCTAAATTTAATCCGGGATTTATTCTGTTATAAGACTTCATGCCACTTGCATGCTTTTTTCTCAAGAATTAACTATATCAAAAGGATGAAGGATATTTCTTTTAAACATTTTGTCAAACAGGTAGTGGGTGGACATTATAAGGGACAAAGAGAGAAACCGTTAGAAATACGTATGACTTTAAACAAAACTAATTCATCTCTATCATCTAATCTTCCATTAATAACCTATTCACCTAACTCAGAAATTCCAGCCATACCCGTAAGAAAATCCAGCAATAACCTAACGAATTTAAATCAGACAAGCTAGTCTGCTTAAGGCTTTAAAAGAAAATCCAGCAACAAATTAACCAACTCCATCAGAAATTCCAGCAAGAACCTAACCTTAAATTAGAAATCTCATCTTTTATAGGGCTTTCAATACCTAATTTGAAATCAGAAAATTCAGTAATACCTAACCTTAAAAGAGAAAATCCATCAATTATCCAACAGTAAAACAGAAATTCCAGCAATCTATTAACCTTAAATGAAAAGCCAGCAAAAACCTAACCCTAAAATAAAAAATCCAGCAATTATCTAACCGTAAAATAAAAATTTCAGCAATCTATTAACCCTAAATGAAAAGCCAGTAAAAACCTAACCCTAAAACAGAAAATCCAGCAATTTTCTAACCCTAAATGAAAATCTAGCAAAAGGGTTTTGAAGGAAACCCCAATGTACACATATGCGTGCTTCTAATCTATGCACTCACCTGTAACTATCAGAGGAAAGGGTTTTGAAGGAAACCCCAATGTACACATATGCGTGCTTCTAATCTATGCACTCACCTGTAACTATCAGAGGATTGGCTCCCAACCTCAGCTTCTATTTCCTTTTCTTCTTTTTCTTCTTCTCAACTTCACACTCAATAAGAATGAGTGCTGGAAAATGGAATGTTGCTAAAGGGCTTTCATATGTATGGGCTTGAAAATGGTTTGAAATTAGATTTTGTCTAAAAAGGAGAGTTATGGGATGTTTTGTAATGATTTTTGAAAAGTTTAAACTTATAGTAGCAATATAACAATGTTATTTAAGTAATTTGAACTAACGTATTCCAAGGAGTTTAAAAACATCGAGGTCATTTGAGTATATTTTCTCAAAATATACATGTGCATCTCTATGCATAACTTACAATCTAGGTGTCCTATTGACATGCCGTTTTCGCCATTAATTCCATAACTCGACTACGGTTACAACAGTTAGGCTCTCGGACCTAAGGGATTTTGAAAACTCAATGGTGGGGCTCCGCCAAATAAAATAAGGACATAATTGTCATTTCTCAGATTATTTAATTTTAAGTCCGTATCTTAAAATTCGGACATCCGGTTGAAATACAGCTTGTGGCTCGATAATAAAACAACATTATAATTAAGTCAAAACATTCTCGGGGCCAATGGACCTATAATCAACAACTATCCAGTGTACAAACCAAATTTCAGGGCCTCGGGCCTTACAACTCTTCCCTCCTTAAAAATAAATTTCGTCCTCGAAATTTCAAAACATATCCGATTATAACATTACAATACAACAATAACCATATCATATTTATACATTCTTAGGAATCAAATAGATGAGGGTAACGACTGCGTATCTCTGCTTCCCGTTCCCAGGTTGCTTCTTCGACAGAATGATAACCCCATTGGACTTTAACTAAGGGAATGACTTTAGTACGAAGAACTTGTTCTTTTCTATCCACAATACAAATTGGCTCCTCAATATAGGATGCATCTTCCCGAACTGCTAAGGATTTCCAGTCAATAACAGGTACTATTATCTTCGGATCACATTTACGGAGCATTGAGAGGTGAAAAACGTTATGAACTCCAGATAATTGGGGTGGCAAAGCGAGACGATAAGCTACGGTGCCAACTCGTTCAACAATATCAAAGGGCCCTATAAACCTCGGGGCTAACTTTCCCTTAACACCAAATCGTACTACACCTTTCACTGGTGAAACTCGGAGATATACACGGTCTCCCTCGACAAACTCTAAGGGTCTACGCCGGTGATCTGCAAAACTCTTCTGTCGACTTTGAGTTGTAAGCATACGTTGTTGAATAAGATCAATCTTTTCAGACGTTTTCCGGACAACATCAGGACCTAAAAGACATCGCTCACCAATCTCAGTCCAACAACTTGGGGACCTACAAGGTCTACCATATAACGCCTCATAGGGTGCCATGCCAATAGTAGCCTGAAAACTATTATTATACGCAAATTCTGCTAACGGCAAGTGGTCGTCCCAACTACCAGAGAAATTTAAGGCACATGATCTGAGCATGTCCTCGAGAATCTGGTTAACTCTTTCAGATTGCCCATCTATTTGTGGATGATATGTTGTGCTAAATCTTAAAGTTATCCCCATTACTTTTTGAAAACTTTTCCAAAATTTTGATGTAAACCTCGGATCTCGGTCAGATACAATCGAAACAGGTACACCATGTAATCTAACAATTTCGTTTATAAACAAAGTTGCGAGCCGATCTTTAGACCAAGAAATACAAATAGGAAGAAAGTGGGCTGCCTTTGTCACACGGTCTATAATAACCCATATAGTATCATGTCGACGTAAGGTTCTTGGTAAACCCACAATGAAATCCATAGTTACATGTTCCCACTTCCATACTGTTCTCCAAAGGTTGCAATTCTCCTACCGACTTTTGATGCTCTGCCTTTCCTCGTTTGCAAACGTCATACTCTGACACATGCCTAGTAACTTCACGTTTCATTCCAGTCTACCAAAATTGCCTTTTCATGTCCTTATACATCTTCGTAGAACCTGGGTGGATAGTAAACTGAGTGCGATGTGCCTCATCCATAAGGGCCTTCTTCAATTCTGAGATATCTGGAACATATAATCTGCCCTAAAACCAAAGTCCACCATCCAAACCTATCTACCACTCCAGTTGACTTTTCCCTATTATCACATATTATAAAACAACGCCCATTGATCAAACTGTTGGGCTTCTATTACTTGGGCTATCAAAGAGGGCTGAATCGTCAAGTTTGCTAATTGTACAACTGAGGACTGTAGAGTCATCTCAAAATCAAATTCAGCTATATCTTCTACCATTTTCCACTCTCGCATCATCAATTGTGCCACTTGAGCCAGTAGTTGACGACTTAAAGCATCCACCACCACATTAGCTTTTCCTAAGTGGTACTGAAGATCAAAATCATAGTCTTTCATCAATTCCATCCAACATCTCTGCCTCATATTCAATTTGGCTTGGGAAAAGAGGTATTTCAGGCTCTTATGATCTGAAAAGAGTTCGAATCTAACCCCATACAAGTAATGCCTCCATACTTTGAGGGCAAAAACTACCGCTGCTAACTCTAGGTCGTGTGTGGGATAATTCTGCTCATGAGGCCTAAGTTGGTGAGATGCATATGCTACTACCTTGCCCTATTGCATTAGGACACACCCCAAACCTATAAGCGAGGCATCTGTATAAACAATGAATCCCTCACTCCCAGATGGAAGAGTGAGAATCGGTGCTGTCGTAAGACGAGGTTTTAGTTCCATAAATGCCCGCTCACAGGCCCCACTCCAAACAAACATTGCATCCTTTCGAGTTAATCGAGTCAATGGGGCAGCTATACGAGAAAATCCTTTAACAAAACATCTGTAATACCCTGTTAGACCTAAGAAACTCTGAATCTCAGATGCATTCTTCGGCTGTTTCCATTGCAAAACTGCTTCAACCTTAGCTGGATCAACTGAAACTCCATTCTTTGAAACTGTGTGCCCCAAAAATTTCACTTCTTCCTGCCAAAACTCACATTTTTCTAGTTTAGCATATAGCTGGTGGGCATGAAGGGTTTGCAACGTCATCTCTAAGTGACACTCATGATCTTCCCTTGTCTTTGAATATATTAAAATATCATCAATAAAAACAACAATAAACTGGTCCAAATAAGGACGGAATACCTCATTCATCAACTGCATAAATACTGCAGGTGCATTAGTCAGACCAAATGACATGACCTGAAATTCAAATTGTCCATAACGAGTCACAAAAGCTGTCTTCGGGATATCTTCCTCCCGAACCCGAATCTGATGATACCCAGACCGTAAATCTATCTTCGAGAAATATTACGCACCACTCAACTGATCGAATAAATCATCTATTCTTGGTAGCGGATACTTGTTTCTAATTGTAACCTTATTAAGTCCTTTATAATCGACACACAACCGTAAAGAATTACAAAAAGCACAGGCGCTCCCCAAGGTGAAGTACTCGGGCGAATAAACTCCAAACGACGTAATTCATCTAACTGTCTTTGCAACTCATGCAACTCTAACGGTGCCATACGATAAGGGGCTCTGGATATAGGGGTAGTGCCAGGGATAAGATCTATTCAAAATTTTATACGTCTAACGGGTGGTAAACATGGAATTTCCTGCAAAACATCTGGAAAATCACGTAGTACCAACAACTGTTCAATACATACACCTTTGGACTCGTTATGAATACCGTACATCAAAGTCTCTATAAACTTATCTTTAGGATCAGCCACAAACTAAAATCGAGGCTGGTCAGGTATAAAAAGGTGACTGTCTTAGCTGTACAGTCCAACACTGCATGGTACTTGGATAACTAGTCCATTCCCAAAATCACATCATACTTTAACAACTCCAAAACATAACAATCAATTGGAAGGGCAAACTCTACTATGTAAACACGATAGTCCTAACATGTAGAACTCAACACCATTCTTTTCCCTAAAGGAGTCAAGAGCTCTAATCCCTTGGTCATCGATGTTCTTGGCAATTCTAACGACTGATAAAAACTATCTGCTATAAATGAATGTGATGTGCTAGAATCAAAGAGGACACGTGCAAAAAGGGATGATACTACAAGTATACCTTCTATGACTCCTCCCTTAGTCTGAGAATCTTTCTTCTGGATTGCATAAACACGAGGTTGCGTCTGAAGGGGTAAGGGTTGTTTACCTTGCTACCGTTGTGACTACTGTTGAGACTGTGGTTGTTGGGGCCTATACTGTGTCCTATATGGTGGCCTTTGCTGCTAGGGCTGTTGATGTCTAGGTGGTTGATATGGTTGCTGTTTCTGCGGATTGAGACAATCCTTTTTATGGTGCCCTACACCACCACAATTATAACAGGCTCCGAAAAATTGTCACTGAGGAATGATTGTGATACTGGGGATTTGACATCAGGTCTGGCTACAAACTGTCGGTGAGGAACAGACAGTGATACCGGGGGTCTTACATCAGGTCTAGCTGATCTAACTGTAGGCCTCTTTGGGGATGAAAATGGCTGAAAACTACTACCACTCTCTGAAATAAATCTCTTCTTCCTTTGTTGATTAGAAGTAGATGAATGTGTACTTTGTTGTTGGTTCCAATTAGACTCAAAAATCAGTGCCTTCGCTACTACTCCCTCAAGAGTCAACAACTCAAACCCTCTAACTTGAGATCACAAACTAGGATGCAAACCATCCTCAAATTTCCTCACCTTCAAATCATCATTGGCTACTAAATGTGGAGCAAAATGAGATAATTCTATAAAATGAGTCTCATAGTCAGCAACAGACATCTCACCCTGAACTAACGAATCAAATTCATGTGCTCTCTGCCGACGAACAGCTACGAGGAAAAACTTATGATCGAACTAGTCTTTAAATGCTTCCCATGTCCACATAAATTTTGGATCTACAGAATGAACAACTGACTTCCACCATTGTTCTGCCTCTCTTTGCAATTGATAAGTCACTAAGGTAACACATTGCTTGGAAGTACAACTCATAACTTGAAAAAATTTCTCTATTTCTAACTTCCATAACTCGACTGCCATAGGATCTGGCTTACCAAAAAAATAAGGTGGATCTAGACATCTAAACTCCATAAAAAGAGCACTGGCTCGCTCCTACGCTGATGTCTCAGGAGTATAACTAGATCGCTACTTTTGATTAGCCGTTATAGTTGACATAGTCTACAACAGTTGTTGAAGTTGTGTTGCAGGAATAGGTATAACAGGATCTGAAACAGATTTTGACGTATATTGTGACTTAGACTTGGGTTGTATTGGAGGAGTCGGAACAGATTTTGACGTAGATTTTGACTTAGACTTAGGTTGCACTAGAGGAGTCTGAACAGGATTCTTTCTAGGCGGCATCCTATAGATAAAATACCGAATTAACCTAAAAAGAACAAAGAACAAGTAAACCGACATAATATACACAATAGTAAATAACCATACAACTCCTCTACTTCGCAAAACATGAACCTAACAACTCTAACACAACAACATATAACAAATACATTAGGATTTATGCAGATAATTCCCAGATCATGCTCTGATACCATTTTCTGTCACGACCCTAAATCTAGTGTATCCATGATTACTATACACCAAATTTTGGTTGACAGCCTCCGTAGAACTTCGATTTTGGGACTTCCAACTATCATATACTAAGTCCCATAAGCGGGGCTCCACAAGGAGAATTTCTGAAAGTAAAGATGACAAACACGTATCATTTCTCAAAATTTCATCATATTCAACATATATTACTGTGTCCAACTGAGCACATCATGGCAAAACTAAAACTTAAACCATGTCATATTTACTATACCCGATGTACATATTCAGGGTATTACAAAAAAATATATACACTGATATGTACAAAATAAAAAGATACTCTCACCTGTAAATAAAAAGATTTAAAACAATAAAAAAAAAAAAAAAAAATTAGAAAGGAAAGCTTGAGCTACTAAGCCTAGTGAGTGCGTGTGTGCAGTGAAAATGCATGTTTCATGTTATGCTTATATAATGCACAGGAATGCACAGGCTTTCTGAATTGATAACAATAAATTAAAGATACAATGCATTATGCTACTTGTTTCAGATCATTTTTAATTATAGAGGTGGGACTTCTACCTGCTTGTAACATACATACTCTTTCAACATTTCCACAACTTTCCATATTTCTCAATTGAATCACCAAAGTCTAAAACAGAGATGAGACTCGCATATGATTGCTACCCACTTGTATAGACTTTTCCACTGTAGTCAACTATAGAGGTGGGACTACATAGTTCACGGGCCGAACTAGTCTAACCCACTTGTGTTGAACCTCACTATCTACCTAATAGTGAAAAGTCATAAGTCGCCTAACAAAATGATAGCAGACAATTTATGAGCTCGTCACACACAACATATCTTTGCTTGCCCATAAGCAGGTTAGGTCAAACCTCTGAACCAATCGACACGCGTTGGTGGGAGTCACTGCCTACTTTGGTATTTTGGCATTCTAGCGCTTTGTTCTTCCACCCGGTCTAAGCATTGGTCGCTCCCAATGGTACCAATTGGGGTTTAGGGACTTTCACCCATGGACCCTCTTATCATGTCCTGTCAAATTACACATTTCTTATGTGGTGTCCAACTCAAGTTATAACAAAGTATGTTTAATCGCATTTACAATCACCATATGCATAAGTCCACACACAAGCACTATATGTCATGGTTTTCAAGGAAAACATAGGATGACCTTCTTCATGTGGTCTCCTCATACATTTAAGTTCCTCATAGGGGTCTCATGTAATACATCATATATCTAGACAGTTTACATACTCATCATAGACACATCGTGTGTCGTAATACAACCCCATTATAGACACATCGTGTGTCGCAACACAACCCCATTATAGTCACACCGTGTGTCGCAACACAACCCACGATGACCACCATATCACCATACCATGATATGAATCATTCACTCTCAATCATATAATGATACAATGACTATGAATCATGCATATGATATGCACTTGACTCAACCACTCTCAATCTAATTCGGGATTTATTCTGCTATAAGACTTCATGCCACAAGCATGTTATTTTGCTATAAGACTTCATGCCAGTAGCATGCTTTTTCTCAAGAATTAACTATATCAAAAGGATGAAGGATATTTCTTTTAAATATTTTGTCAAACAAGTAGCGGGCGGACATTATAAGGGACAAAGAGAGAAACCGTTAAACAAAACTAAATCATCTCTATCATCTAATCTTCCATTAATAACCTAATCACCTAACTCAGAAAATCCATCCATAACCGTAAGAAAATCCGGCAATAACCTAACGAATTTAAATCAGACAAGCTAGTCTGCTTAAGGCTTTAAAAGAAAATCCAGCAACAAATTAACCAACTCCATCAGAAATTCCAGCAAGAACCTAACCCTAAATCAGAAATCTCATCTTTATAAGGCTTTCAATACCTAATTCAAAATCAAAAAATTCAGTAATACCTAACCCTAAAAGAGAAAATCCATCAATTATCTAACCGTAAAATAAAAATTCCAGCAATCTATTAACCCTAAATGAAAAGCCAGCAAAAACCTAACCCTAAAACAAAAAATTCAGCAATTATCTAACCGTAAAACAGAAATTCCAGCAATCTATTAACCCTAAATGAAAAGCCAGTGAAAATCTAACCCTAAAATAGAAAATTCAGCAATTATCTAACCGTAAAACAGAAATTCCAGCAATCTATTAACCCTAAATGAAAAGCTAGTAAAAACCTAACCCTAAAATAGAAAATCCAGCAATTTTCTAATCCTAAATGAAAATCCAGCAAAAGGGTTTTGAAGGAAACCCCAACGTACACATATGCATGCTCCTAATCTATGCACTCATCTGTAACTATTAGAGGATTGGCTCCTAACCTCAGCTTCTATTTCCTTTTCTTCTTTTTCTTCTTCTTAACTTCACACTCAACAAGAAAGAGTGTTGGAAAATGGAATGTTGTTAAAGGGTTTTCATATGTATGGACTTGAAAATGGTTTGAAATTAGATTTTGTCTAAAAAGGAAAGTTATGGGATGTTTTGTGATGATTTTTAAAAAGTTTAAACTTATAGTAGTAATATAACAATGTTATTTAAGTAATTTGAACTAACGTATTCCAAGGAGTTTAAAAACATCGAGGTCATTTGAGTATATTTTCTCAAAATATATATGTGCATCTCTATGCATAACTTACAATCCGGGTGTCCTATTGACATGCCATTTTTGCTATTAATTCCATAACTCAACTACGGTTACAACGGTTAGGCTCTCGGACCTAACGAATTTTGAAAACTCAATGGTGGGGCTCCGCCAGATAAAATAAGGACATAATTGTCATTTCTCAAATTGTTTAATTTTATGTCCGTATCTTAAAATGCGGACATCGAGTTGAAATACAGCTTATGGTTGGATAATAAAACAGCATTATGATCAAGTCGAAACATTCTCGGGGCCAATGGACCTATAGTCAACAACTATCCAGTGTACAAACTAGATTTCGGGGCCTCGGGTCTTACACTTCCTGTTAATGGAGAGTAGCTTTGGTTTTAGTTTCAGAACGTGTAATCTCACCAATCAGTGAGGTATGCTCTTGCATTATGGCACCAATTTCATTAATTTCGACCCTCTGACCCTATTTGTGCTCGATCAGAGATTTTCATTATTCCTTCAACAATCTCAATTTATTTCCATGACCGAGATTTGAGTCTCTATATCAGTTAATGAAGCATCTAACTCCTTCAAGTTGTTATATGCTACCGTAAGTTACTCCCTAACAGTTATGATCGTTGTCATCTTGGAGGAGGCGGCCAAATATTTAACTTAAAATTTGTCAACCATAACGACTATATCTTAGAATTTGTGAATCAAGCCCAAGAATTCAGACAATATAGGTACTTGACCAAAAAAGTTTCATCCGACCGAGTAGGAGTTTGGTATCATTGGAGAAGACAGTTCAATCTCTCGATCGATCCAGATGTTATCATGTCAGTAACACCAGACTAAATGAGGATTCATAATTCTTCTTGCAATTATTGAATTTTCATTGAAGGTGCAGGAGACTCGGCTACCAGGATATTACGAGGAAAGGCTTAGTTGAAGGAAGATAGTATGTCTTCTATAGGGAGCATGTACTCTGAAGGAGGAGGTAAGGCATGATAATTGTCAGTTGGTGGAGAAATGTAGATGTTGAACGTTGCAATCTTTGTACCTTGACCAGGATTAGTTTTAGTTAGTTGAGGTATCTCTTGCTCAAGTATTTTTGCTTCATCCAGAGTAGCAATTTGACGCTCATCAACCACAATAATTGGTTGATCAGTCGGTTTTAAGGGAGAAGCAGGCTGAATCGAAGGTAAGGTCGTTAGTGTAACTGATTATGTAATTTCTTGATCTTGATTAGGTGCAAGTGACATAGTTATGGACTGCACAAAGGTATTGAATGAATCCATAGGTTGGTATACACTTACCTCTTCTTAACCTGTAATTCGATCTGTGGGTTGCTGAATGTCATTCGTTGTCTTCTCTGAGTAAAAAAATGTCAAGTGTCTTGACCTAAGACTGAGTAACGTCAGCAAGGATGTTTGGAGTTAATACCTTAGCCTAAAGAGTTAGTGCAATAATTAACTTATAAGTGACTGAGAGTTCTCTGGTTACTGGATAAAAAGGGGTAAAGTTAGTAAAAGGGACTGCATAATCACTACAGGAAAAGAAATGGTATAATGTTGAACTAACATCCAACTAAATCTGATCGAACAACAACAGTAATGAATCGATCCTCCATTGGTGAAAGTTTGGTAGGATCGACGACTAAAGTCAAATCTCGATTGGAGAAAAATGAGGAGGATTAGGACGATATGGCTTGAGACATCAGATAAAATGAAGATTATGATTGTTTAATCTTTCCTTTTCACACTACCATTTATTAAATGCCCTGTTAAAATGTGTATCTTTATATCTCTTATACGCCTCTTCCATGTCCCAAGAGTATTTAGCAGGAGAGACACCCGGCTAGAATTTAGTTTTATAATATTTCTTAAAATCTACAATTACTGAAGTAGTTTGACCAGATATTACATTATAAGGGGTGAGAAGGGTGATGCATTATAAGGGGACCAAGCTCTGAAATCTTCAACATGGTTGAAGGAATTATTAGCGCTGAAATTGAAGTAGTAGTTTGGACCATTCTAACTGGATTTACTGCTGTGGTCTTCTATCGTTTCAGCTCAGGTTGAACTGGCTCGTCTATTTTTATTAAAGAAAATGAAGGAGTGATCATCTTTATTGGTGTTGGAGAGAGGAAGGCCGATGTGATCGAGGTTGCTTTCCTTGATCATGTTTTTCTCTGGACAAAAGAAGGTATGGTCAATGGAGGAGTGGTCGACTTCTTGGTGCTTTCTTTATTCTTTTTTTTCTTGTCGATTGAATGTTTCTTCATCTTTGATGAATAAGAAAGCCAGATGATTATTAATTTGTGAGAACCATTGATCAGAGTCTCATAGTGGTTATTCCACTAAGAGTGGAATGGTTCTAATTGCTGTGGGAAAATGGTGAAGAGAGGAAGTGTGAAGGACGAGCTGAGGTACTTAAATCCTTTATGGAGAGTTTGGCAGATGGCAACTGAATTTGCAACTGGATAATGAGTTGGTGGAAACACAGGTCCAATGAGAGAAATGGGAAAGGAATACCTTGAGCCAAACCAAATTGGTGAACAACGATATTGGGGGAGTATTGTTCAATGTTAGCCTTGACATTAACACCCGTATTGATGGTGCCACAATATGGTAATTTTCTGTAGATCAGGCAACTTCTTCAAGCTACATCCCTGAGATTTGCCATGTTAGTATCGGTCTATTCAAATTCTTTAGTAAACCAGATCAGATCGAACTCCTTATCATTGAAGGGGCAAAAGGTATGATTGGATTTATTAAGGGTAAAATAATAAAGAAATTCATACATTCAATGAAAGAATAATTGATCTAGAAGAAAAGACTGTTGTGGTGGCTAAAGGAAGTGAATTCAATACCGTTGGGGCAGATTTGATGAGCTTTGTTCCAAAATATTCATAAAACCACATTTGGACAAGTCGGATAAGCCCACTAGATTGGTAGAATCCATCAGTGGTTACTTCATACATGCTCTGGAAAATGTGGTTGAGCACGAAAGGGGTAAGGGCAAGCTAATGACCCTGAGAAAGTGTCTCAGTAGGTGGATATATTCCTTAGTGATTTGTAGAGTGCTATCACATAATAAAAATTGCAAATCCACATCAACAGAAATGTCGTGTGTTCTTATTCATCTACTTAATCCCTGAGACTTACGTTAAAGCGCCATAAAAGTATAATACTCCCTGCTGATCTTGTTAAGGAGAATGAAGGGATGCGGATTTTTCAGAGTGAAGCCCTGATAGATAGGCTCGTCAAATGAAAAAAGGTGAGTGAATGCACATAAATCCATGACTAATGGATCCATGGGGCTACATCTAAAATGGAATGTATTGGTTGATCGACTCTACAATGTTGACACTACTGCAAGAAGGAAAGGATTGGCTGAAAATTCATGTAAATTGAGTTTAATGCACTCATAAATTCCTAATTGTTTCCACGCATCGCCATGTTATGCTTCCATGCAAGTAAACCATTCAGCCCAACCATTCATCAATTTTGACCAGGTTCATGGAGACTTGAACTCATTAGAGGGATCTGAAAGACTGTCTGATTGAGCAAGCAGAGCTTCATTGGGGCATTTCAGAAAGCTATGCTCGATTTCATGAAGGTGTTTGTAAGTGACTACTAGATGGAGAGCAGGATCGAGTGTCAACATTAAGGTGTCTGGATTAATTGAGGCGTTGAAAAGGAGATCACTTATCACACCAAAAGATAAAACATTAAGGTTCTTAATAAAAGATTCTAAGGGGAAAGCTGGAGCAGAGGAGGAAGAAGATAAAGTCATGGTAATGATTTGAAGAAGAAAAATCAGAAAGTGTTTATGCCAATAAAAGAAGAAAATGAGAAGGGTGAAGCACCAATTTCAGAATTGCTTATGTATCGGCCAGGATATATATGAATTAATAAAGAGGAAATCATGACTCATCGTATGATACACTTTTATGTGACATGTTGCATGGACACCCTAGAAGCATGAGGCAAAGAATATCTCCTAATATGTCATTAGTCGAGTAGAATCAATGGGGAAACAATATGTGGATTAACGATCGATTGCATTTATGGTATCGGACAACGAAACAACGTCACTGTCACTTTTTCACCAAAGGTGAAGAGACGTGGGGGCAATGTTGGACCCTAATTCTACAATCCTGAGAAAGCCAATAGGGGAATGACATGTGGCATTATATGAGAGATAAGAAGTGGATGAAAAGGATCTTCAAAGATTTGGAACACTTTTTACGAGTTTACAACTAGCCTAAGTTTACTTTTACACGTTAGAGGATGGTCGACAGAATGTTACGGTTGATATATAAGAAGCACAGTTGAGCTGTTTAAGATATGAAGGGTGACCAAGGGTAGTAAAAACAAAACCTTGGCCAACAAAAATGAAGCAAGTGGCTAAGAGGCATTTGGAAGAGAAACAGTTACAAGCTAGTGGCTAAGAGGTGTTTGGAAGAGGAACAATTGTAAAAGAGAAATGCAACAACAGAAGGATATAGAGAGAAGCCTTTCGATTGCTGTATCTGTTGTAATAAATGAAAGAAGGATTTAAGGAATAAGCTGCAATAGAGATCTATAAATAGTAAAAGAATTCAACAAAGCAGCAGATAGTATCATACTAATCAAACACAATAAACAAATCAAACTTATTTTATCAGTTTATCTTTTATCTCAACTTATCATAGGAGTAGCGATAATTCAGTAGCAGTAATTCTTAGCTATAATCTTTAGTTGTAACCCAAGCCTATGCTCATCTGCTAGATTTGTTCTTTGTCTAATATCAAGTAAGTCTTTCAAGAGACAAATTCATGCAGTGGCTCCTAATGATCGATTGTGAGTTTTTCCTTTTGTTTGATTTGCACTGGTATTCTGAAAGTCCTTTCTTGTGAAAGGCACAAAGTAACACATCTGTTGAGGAAGAACCTCCCCTTTGATTATTCCCTGATTATTATAAACTTCCCCACCCACCGATGATCGCCTAATTGTTATAAACTTTCCCACCCACCGATTATCGCTTGATTGTTATAAACTTTTGTATGTGTCTTAGTAAGTGACCGATATTTTCAAAATCTGGTCATATACATTCACAGGTGACGTACATGTTTATTTTGATGCTTGGGGTCAAAGTTGACCAATTTAGATCAAGCTGATGTATCGATTCTGGCACGCCTGTATAATTAAAAGCAAACCAAGTGACCAACGACATCCTAGCCATCCAGTTATTGGCTATCAAATTACAATCAAATTCAAAATTGAGCTGTCCAAATTCGAAAAGAAAATCGTAGTACTATTCCCACTATCTACATGTATGCACCATCCACAGTTCAGTCATCGATTGGATTATTATCGCCACCACTTTGTAAAAGGTGTAAACCTAACATATGGGTTGCGCCCTTTCCAAAAGTCTTTCCATACCAGCGAAACGAAAGCACAGCCAAGGAAGGAGGGCTTGGGTTCGAGCCCGACTCCTGTTATGCGTGGGTTTCATTGACAGCCCTAGTTATTGCAACTATTGAATGGAGTGATCATTAAAAAAAAACACGCAGTGGGCTTATAGAGCTCACATGTTACATGCACTTTCCTACAACAATCGTTTTAAGTTATAGGATTTAGGGTTTATGGTTTAGGTTAGAGTACTCCATTACAGTTTACACCACAAAAATCTCCTCAATTTTTGTTAACACCATTGAACCAGCTGACATGATTTAAAGCATATTTGCCTACCGGTCCATCGAACATGCACGCAGCCCATTGGATTGTATTCTAAGTATTGGACATGCATTTGACTCTATCATCCATTAACATTTCTATTATATTCTATGTTAAAGCTCGCAATGGTCCAGGCTAGGGCTTGGTCTGTGTTGGCCTTGGATCTAATAAAGATGAAAAGGCCCTGGCCCAATAGAGCCCATCTGGGCTATGGCAGACTATGATTATAAGGTGTGAAATACTGCAGTCTAAGAATGTTTCAAACATCATCCATTTTGAGCCCCATTAGATCATCAGTTTGGATGATTGAAACTTGACCCAGACCCAAAAAGTATCTTTAGATTAAACATGTATACTAGTAAGCAAATCTTTAAACTGCCCGCTCCTCTTGTATGATGGTGACTCAATTGGCAATTGGACGAGGCCATTGGGCCAGGCCAGAGCATTCATCAGTTATCCTGGTCAAGGCACAAGGCCAGGCAACCCCGCCCATTGCCATGTAAGAGCATGACTATTTGATGACATGGATGGAGAACCTCGAGTATGAGATCCACTCAATCCATGAGGTGTGCAACCTTGTGTTCAGAGCAGGCCAATTCAGCACTCTGGTAGGCTACAACATGAGGAAAGTTGATATTGTAACTTTATAAGTCCTATTATTAAAATCATTCAAAATTTGTATGGTATGAGCACGACCCGCCACACCAGGATGATCGGCTTCCCCGAAATAAAGACATTCCAATACTCATGTGTGCCACATTATGTGAATTTAGAAACTTTAGGCATGATTTACACCATTTGTTATAGTGTAGTTGTAAACACCCCACCCCAGGTTGATAAGCTAATTGAGTTTGAAGCCTAAACCCTAGGAACTATAGTCCTAAACCCTAAACTCAGCCCATTCAACCCAGTCAGCCTAACCTCGAACCCTAGGAACTTAAAACCTAAACCTTAGGAACCCAAAACCATGAAGCCTTGAGTCAACTTGGTGAATCAACTCACTAAGTCAACTCACAGGGTCAGCCTACCCAACCCCACAACCCAGTCAACTCACTTAGTTAAGACTAAAACAAAGCCCGAACTCAAACCCAAAAGCAAGCCCAATCAGAAAAATGGTCAAAACCTCAAAGCAACAACCTTCACAGCAGAGCCTCCACACGCTTAAAGGATGCTCCCTATCAAAGTAGGGAGTCCAAGTGGGGACCAGTGGCACTCCCCATCTTTGGGGCAGCATCCCTTAAGCACGTGAAACCCTCCTTCTTCAAACCTTAAGTATGTGGTTGAGGTACATTTACTCCAATGCCCATATCCTTATCCATAATTACCATTTTACCACCTCATCTAACCCATGAGATAATATAATGTGGTAATCTCAAATCCCAACCATTTAACCACCTTTTGGCCCTAGGATTACCAGGAATTATAAGAAAACTAGATTGGAGGCTGTGAATAGCCTCCTCTCCTTCTCATTTGAATCATTCACTCCTGTTTCCAACAATCCCTTCTCATTTTGAGAATCACTCACTCCCATCCAGGAGCATTAGGAGGAAATCTAAGAAGCATCCCTCTGCTAGAGATAGAGAGAGAGATAGAGAGAGAGAGAGAGCCCAACCCTAGTCTAGTCTAGCCTAATGAGAGTCTAAGCCTCTTGAACCACCTAATTTCAAATCTAAGCCACTCAATCTAGCCTTATGGCACTAGCATTCATTCAAAATTTCAAGCTTTTATCAATTTCATCAAACCCAAGCATTAGCATCATGCAACACTCATTCCCTTCTCACTCCCTTACTTCTCATATACATCAGCATCATAGTGCATTTTCATCGATTTTGTGCATCTGACTGGTGGTCGTATGCTCTAAGGCTTATCGATATAATCAGATCTTGCCCACAAAAAACCTTAGCCAGGTAGACGTCATTTTAAGCATACACATTGCATTCAATCATTTTCTCATATATAACTGGTGAGTGTATGCTCTGATACCTGCCGATACAATCACAACAGGTCCACCAGAAACCTTAGCTGGTTAGCCATCGTTTTATTATAACCATCAATATAGTATCAAGCATCTCATACATACATACTTTACACCCTGCACTTGATCGTTGCAAACATATGCTCTGTGGCTTGTCAATATGGTCAGATCCTACCCATCAAAAATTTAGATAGGTCAATCATCACTATTGCTATTGCATCATATTACATTTTCTGCACGTGAGAACAACCCTTATTCCTCGTAAATTAGTCAGATCTTGTGAAGTAAAGACCGTACATCCATATGGGCAGAGTATGTGCTTAACACCTTCCATCTCTATAACTGCGGTCCCTTACTCAAAATCTTTAGAACATAAACTCATAGGTCATCTTAAGGTTAAGGATATTCGAGTCCTCAATCTTAAACATTTCTATGGGGTCTAACCGACTATAGAATCATAACAATTAGTTACTAGCGACTCTGGTCAAATATCATGCCCTCTTACCCCTTTTAATGAAAGCCCTCAGATAAGGAAACCAGTGGAAAAGCAAGAGTCAATCTCCCTTCCTCTCGAGAAATTTGCCCTTCAGCGTCCACAGAATGGCAACGCTACTGGGTATGTAACTAGTGTTCACAACCCCAAGTGTAGGGTTGTGATGTAGTAATAATCTTAGTGAGACCGAGGTCGAATCCACAGGGACTAAGCTTGTACGTTTTTTAATTTAACTAGAATTAGAACTATAAGAAGATCTAAATCTAAATCTGAAATACTAGAGAGAGTAATTATGAATGTTGTAATTGAAACTTGTGAATTTAAAGGTAGGAACTAGGGTGCCAAGGATCCACTTGTAGCAATTGAGATTCTACCTTACTTAATTCAGGAAAAACAACTAAATTCAGAGTCCTATTTTATCCAGTTGGAAGAAGAGATGATCCATTCTCTAAACTTTTCATTGATCCATCCTCAATGGAGGAGAATTGTGAAGATTGGAAGGGATTCCATCACCCTACCATGCCCATGAGACGATGATGAACAACAAGATGTACCATTCCCACAATCTCAAATGGAAAAGAAGATATTTAAAGCTATCGTAGGCTCTACTATAATTTTAGTCACAATAAACCATGGAAAACTGAAAATATTCTTTAAAATTGAACTAGAAATCAATGAAGTTCAATATAAATAAGAATCAAAGAAAGATAAACATCCAAACACGCTACAAGCTTCACCTGTTAGCCTTAGCTAAGAGGTTTAGTTAACCATAGACATAATTGAACCCAAAATCTCTTAAAGAAAGCACAAAAACAACTAATGAAGAAGAAGAAAAACCTCTTGGCGCTGGCTCTCCACCCTTTTGCTCCACTCCTTAAACTGTAGATGATGCATAGGAACGTCCTAGGGACTCCTATTTATAGTTGTGAAGCCCCATCTTACGTAACTCCTTGGTATTTCCGGAAACTATCTTCAATTTACGCACTTTGCATAAGTCCCGTATTACACTTCAGTTGGACCGAATTAAGGTTAAAAATTGCACTTTCTCATTGGACAATTCTACGTGATTTCGATTGGACCGAATTAAGGTTAAAAATTGCACTTTCTCGTTGGACAATTCTACATGATTTCGATCGGACCGAAGTTGATGCTGAAAAATCTTGTGCAGAAAATTTGTCAAATATTTAGGTCGGACCAACTCCAACCAAAGTCTCCAACCGAAGCTTCAATCAGACCGAATTATCCTGTTTCCTTGTTGGAATATTTTTTGTGATTTCGGTCGGACCAAAGTTAGCTCAGGTCAAACTAAAATGTCTTATTTTTTGCTGAGGATTCTGCATTTTTTCAAGTCCTTTCTTCACCCTTTGTACTTGGTTTCCTTAGATCTTTGGCATGTGAATTCTTCGTTCTTGGTCTCCTAATATCCATCTTTTACCTTGGTGATTCTTGAGCATTAAATCCATGCTTTTAGCATTCTTTTCAATCCAAGCTCTCAGATTCACCTTGCAACACAACCATGTATAAAATATACTATTATGCCTTATCATGTTCATAAAACAATGATATAAATAGGGAAAAATATGCAATATTTGACACCCAACAACTAGCCACACTAATCGCGACCCGACTTGAAATACAAGATCTTTTAAATTTCTGAAATATCAGTTCTCGTACATCTGCATTTGCATCAACATTCATACTAAAAAGATAAAAAAATTGCGCCTTCACGAGTTAGGCGTCCTCGAAAAAGCCTCCCTTATCGTAGCATAATCTGCATAATATCACAAGCAACAATGGATCATCATGAGGAAGATGTTCAACCCTTCCATGTTCTCGATCTCGCAGAAGCTTAACCTGCACAGCCATTGCAAGTAGAGGCCGTGCCAATAACCTGCATTTAGGAATTTGCACAAGGCATGAAAGTAATGTAATGTTCTGACAATTCATACAAGCATAAGTTGTCATAGCCAATAATTAAGTTGGTTTAGTTCAACAACAACAATAATCTTCTCATAGACTCTTTCGAGCCTCCCATTCAAATTAAGCACAACAGTTGGACTCCGCACAAGACCACCGACACTAGCAGTGCAACCCTTAACCACGGGGCACTTCTTTTAATACTTTCCCTCAATCAAGAGTCAATCTCAAAACAATCCCACAAGCGGGATTCCCATTCAATTGCAAAATAGCCTCGTAGTCGGGACTTCTAATCAGTTTCCACCACATCTCGCAACTGAGACTACTAGTCAATTTCCAACTCAGTTTCAAATAGATCCTGCAAATAGGATCCCCAATCAATTTAAGGATAGCTTTGTAGCCAAGGCTTCCAATCATTTTCAACCACAATGTCAAACTGATCCTACAAAAAGGGTTTCCAGTTAATTTCTAGTTCAATTTTAAATTGATTAATCAAATAAGGTCTCCAGTTAATTTCTAGCATAGTTTCAAACTGATCATGCCAATAGTGTCTCCAATCAATTTCTAGCATAGTTTTAAACCAATCCTGTAAACAAGGTCTCTACTCAATTTCCAACTCAATTTCAAACCGATCCTGCAAACAGGGTCTCCAATCAATTTCTAGCACAATTTCAAACTAATCTTGCAAATATGATCCCTAATTAAATTTCAGGACAGCTTTGCAGTAGAGGTCTCCAATCAATTTCCAATTTAGTTTCAAACCAATCTTAAAAATAGGGTCTTTGATTAATTTCAAGTCAATTTCAAGTAGCGGCCTCCCCAACCGAAAGCCCTGGAGAAGCACCAGCGAATGCCCACAATGGGGGTCAGTGGCAAGCCCAGTTCAACTAGCGGAACATGGCGAATACCCAACAAGGGGGTCACTTCCCAATATCACAGCCTCCCCTGACCGGGAGTGCTTTTTAATTTCAATTTCCCGCACATGGGAACACAATTACATTTTAACAAGCTCCCCCTCATGAGTGCCATAGGGTTAAAGAAATTGATCATTGTGATTAATAAGCAAAACAGACCTTACCGTGAGAGATGTCGGTCCCTTAAACAAGTCGCGCAGAAATAGAGGAGTTGTAGGAGTAACTCCAAACTATGAAAAATCAATTTTAGAGACATCAAGGGGTCGATCTCCCCTCAATAAAATTTTAGACTTCTGTCCCTTCCTAGATGCGCAGGTACCTCAAAATTTTGAGGTACCCAAATTTAAGAGATACGACAGCAACGAATGTCCTGTGTCACATCTTAAGGAATTCTGTGGAAAACTAAATGCAGTGGCAGAAAATGAATGAGCACTTGTTTACTTATTCCAAAAAACTCTGAAGGGTGATGCCATAAACTGGTACACTTCCTTGGATTGTCACTGGATCAAGACCTGGGAATAGTTATCGCAGGCATTTATTGACAGATTTACCTACAACCTCAACATGGCTCCTATAAAAGTAGACTTGACAGCCTTGATACTATTGAGGAATAAAAAATATTCAGTACTATAGAAGTTTTCTTAAGCGTCGCTCCATGATAGAAGAGGTTGTACGCTCCACATTTTAATATGGAAGAATGGACGGGCATCATCTGATATGGAAGAATGGACGAGCATGATCTGATATGGAAGAATAGACGGGTGTCATCTGATATGGAAGAGTGCATGGGCGTCATCTGGTAAGGAGAGGAGGTGCATTGGAAGTTGTCTTAAGGAAGGAAGGAGGATTGTGTGTTAAGGGAGAAGTGGTGGTGATCACCACTATTTAAGAAGGGTTGTGTGTTGTTTTGTATGAAGGGAGAAGTGGTGGTGATCACCACTATTTAAGGAGTAGGGAGCTTGGGAGGCTTATAAGTACTCCTCTCCATTCCTCATTTAGGGGGTTGGAAGACAAGAAGGAAGGAAGACAAGAGAGAGAGAGAGAGAGGGTTTGCACGACCTCGCGCAATGGAAAAGAGAGAGAGAGAGGGTTTGCGCGACCCCACGCAATGGAAAGAGGGAGAGAGGCCATGCGCCACTTTATGTGGAGGCTGTCTTACTGCAAGGCTTTTCTTGTCCTGGAGAAGAGCCTTCTTGCGCCACTTAGTGTGGAAGTCTGTTTGGAAGTTCTTTGCATGATTGCGCACAACCACTTCTGCAGAGAACCTCTTTGCGTGACTGCGCACAACCGTTTCTGTAAAGAAGCCTTATGTACCACTTTGTATGGAGATTGTCTTAATGCAAGGCTTTTCATGTCCTAATGGATGCCTTGGCTTGTCCTGAGGCTTGGCGTTTGCGCCACTTAGAGAGGAGCTTTGTCCTAAAGATTGTCTTTTGTGCCATTATCCATGGGAACTTGTCTTAATGCATGGCTTTTGTCCTAATACAAGCCTTGTGCACTCCATATTCCCTGTCTAAGCTTGTGCACTTCCATATTTAGACAAATGACCTGCGCACCTATTGGATGTCTATAAATACTTCTCTCTTATCTCCATTTGGAGAGGGCAGCAAGAGAGAGAATCAAGGATGATAGAAATTGGAGATCTTCAAGGAGCCTACAAAGGAGAGAGAACCGTGAAGCATAGAGAAAGACTTCCAAGAGAAAGAAAATATGTTCATACGATTGGAAGGATGAATGGCAGGATGATCAGAACCTATCACGCGACTAAATAAAGGGCTTCAAGTTCACACAACCCATCCGCCTTTGCAATGAACATCAAAAGCGTCAAAATGCTGCCGAAATCACCATTAAACTGCATCCTCTTACATTCATTGTGATGATTGATTATACTCTATTTTCAGAATCAAGGGAATGCGATGATGTAAATGAACTCAGAATGATAAGATATCTTGTGATCATTGTTCTCTCATCCTTTCTTTGTTATCATTGAATAATCCCCTAAATCGAATGCATTTGTTTCTTGTTGAAACAAAATGCCAACTCCACTAGGGAATTTTCAATGATAATTTAGAAATTATTCAAAGAACGTTTATCACTTTTTAGCGTCGAAAGAGACCAAAATGGTGACTCTCAGCGGGAACATTCTCCCCTTTATCTCCAAAAATAAAGTACAATTTTATTTAATTAAAATAATTGATACTCTGTTCTGAATGACTGGTATTTTATCAACATACAACCGCGATGACTTTTCTCCCGACTAACATGGTTGTCTACTTCACACCGAATGGATCTCCACCAAAAAGTACTAGAGAAGGTCAAATCAGTTGCGATCAAGGACAGACAATGCTAGATAATGTTCAGAATGGTTTCTGCTTCACCAGTAGCAGAGCAAGACGATGAAGGACAGATGATAGTGACATCTGAAAAAATGAAGGGTTCAATCTTCTCTTACAAAGAAGACCATTCTGCCAAAGGGTTGATTATGTGAAATGTCATGAGGCGCAGTTTTACCTCACTCACTTAGTTCATCCTCCTCGATGGCATCAATAATGCAGTTTTCACTGTCTCCTTCAATATCAGTACATTCGAAGTGTACAACAAACAAGAAAATTTTCTAGTAGATGTTAATCAGTCTTCACCAGAAGAGCATATTGCTGAAGAAGTCTCTAATTTTCCAACAGTGACTACCATGAACAACATTTCTCCCTAAGGAAAGCCTTTAGATGAGAAGTTAGTTTGACTGAATTAGGCGTTGTTCGCCAACAAGAAGACAAATCAATTAACAAATTCATCAATTAATAGAGAACCCTTGGGGCATCGTCACAACTTGCCAGAGTAGAAGAGAAAGACGAGTCACATATAGAATGCATAAAAATAGAACATTGCATTAAAACTCATTGATTCGAATATACAAATCTTTCAAGAGTTGATTATAAAAGTTTGCAATTTGAAAAGAGTCAGTGAAGCTACTCAATTCTCATATGAATCATCTATTTCAAAGTCTTAAGAGAACAGCAATAGATATTGCCAAAGAAAGAAAAGCGCAACGAAGGATCGTTAAAAAGTAAAGAATTGAATCTTCTGATAAAAAGAACATGGGTGATGTAAGACCCGTATCCTATCCTGTACTGTTCCGTAGGCTTCCGCGGTTATCCCAGTTGAATCCTGGTGACCCGCGATCGGTTATCGGCGTTTACGCGTGACCCTGAGATGTGTCTCGTATATCTGAGTCGGCTCAACCCAAGACTTGTACCAGTGCGACCGCACCGTCGCCATGGTTCCGATGCCCCATCTTGCACGCCGATGCGGTACCCTGGTCAGGAGATGTGGGCCCACGTTCATTTCGAGAAAAATGCCATGCGTTGTGAATTTGGAGGAAATCTCTTCAATGTGTCTCATCAATCAATCAACCACCCAAGTCAAGTCCAACCCATACCCTAAGTACAAGGACCCATCCCTCTTTCTCCATAAAGTCAACTCTCTCTCCCCTAACCATCCCTCTTTTTACAATATTCAACCCAACCATACCTTCCCATTCTCTTCCTTACAACACCCAGCCCTTTTTAAAATATCATTTCTCTCTTTCTCTCATTTCTATAAAAAAACACTCTCTCAAGCTCCAAACGTCCAAGCCATCCCAAGCTTTCCCAAATCAACAACTGTGGCCCACCCTCTCATCTCTCATCCCCACCATCAAGACTCTATCATCCACCGTTAAATGTTGAGCATAGGTGCATAGGAGACTAAGGGACTAAGGAGAAGGCCTAAAGGTGGGTGATCCACCGTTAAATCTTATTTTAGGGCCCACTTGTTGGTGGGACCCATTTTGATGTATGTGATGTATCCATGAGGGGCCCATAGTGGCGGGGTCCCTCTATCATCATCTCTCTCGTTTTTTTTTTCTCTCTCTCTTTCTTTATCCTCCCCCTAGAATGATGTAGGCTCCACCGATTTGTGTTAAATCTACTCCATCCATCAAACGGTGTAGCCCAGTGCATTTTAGGAGAGATCCACCATCTATATAGTATATATAGTATATTATATTTATATTATCATAATATTATATTAATATTATATTAATATATAGATACATCTATATGCATGGTGGGCCACGTACATGTGGGACCCACCACGACACATGTGTTATATCCATGCCGTCCAGGGTCCCTGGACGCTAGATGAGGGGTGTGGCTAACATGGAGTGCGTGTACTGACATGGGTGTGTACTAACAAGCTAACAAAAAAATTAAGCTTTTGGGGTGGGCTGCTCATGCAGGCCCCACCTTGATATATGGGTCCAATCCACGCCATCCATTCCATTCCCCATTTGATTTTAGGCGTTGAGCCGAAAAATGAACCTAATCTGATTTTTTGGCGGGCCATAGCATAGAAACTATTGATCTTTACCGTTGAAAATCGACTATGACCCACCTTGAACCAAAACATACTAGATATTAGACTTGTTTGGTCCATCATGAGCCATAGAATCCAACTAGTGGAGTGGATTCACCTGATGTGGGTCTCACCTAAGAAAATCTGTAGAAAAACAGAAAAAAAACATCAAACATGTATGCAGCCGGACGCTGCTACTGCCTGAGGACGCGCAAGCAGTGTCCTGCGCTGCTTAGCGTGAATGGCCAGGGGACCGTGGGTCCAGCTGTGGGCCCCACGGTGATGCGTGTAAAACATCAACACCTTGCATTTGGTGGGCCCCCTTTAGGGCGGTGGGCCACCCCAAAAATCAGCCATATACACAACTCAGGTGGCCCACATCACCAGAAACAGTGAGGAATTGATGTCTGCCATTGAAACCCGTTGGGCTCCACAGAAGTTTTGGATCAATTTGAAATTTGTTTTTCCTCTCCGTCAGGGTCTGTGTGACCTTATGAACAGTTTGGATGGCAGGTAAACATTACGGTGGGCCCCACCTGGGACCCACTGATATATGTGTGTATACCCCTACCGTCATCCATTTGGTGGGAACCACCAACGATGTATGTGTTTTACCACACCGTCCACACTAAAGACGGTGAGACCCCTCCTTCCACACGTATGATATCCAGGCCGTCCATCCATTGGACGCGCTCCTGGACTCCACCATGATGAGTATGTTGTATCCCTACCACCCACCTGTGTGTAGATGTGGGGCCCATCTTGGTGACGTGTTGGGTGCAGCACGATCCCACCATGATGTACGTATTATATCTAAGCCGTCCTAGCTGCTTGATTGATGGCAGTAAATTTTGTGGGCCCCGATGAGATATGTGTTATATCTAAAACGTCCACCCATTTGGTAACCCGTCTTAAGGCTTGAGAAAAAATCTAATATCATGTGGGCCACACTACAAAATGCAGTGAAGTGGAACGCCTACCATTGAAATCCCATTTTGGGTCACAAAAGTTTTGAATTAATATGATATTTGTTTGTTCCCCCCTGTCCAGGTCTTTGTGACCCTAAGAATAGATTGGATGAGAAAATAAACACTATGGTGGGCCCTTTAAATTTTAACAGTGTGAATCATTGTCACCACTGCCATTTGTGGTATGGTCCAGTTGATCCTTTAGATATGATTCATATTTAGTTCTTTAATGATCTCTAACAATGGATGAATGATTTTGAATCGGCCCATTGGTATGACCCATTTGATGTATTTAGGGCCCACTTGATGAGGCAGATTTGATGTATTTGGGGCCCACTTGATGAGGCAGATTTGATATATTAGGGGCCCACTTGATGAAGCCCGATTCGATGTATTTGGGGGTCCATTTAAGTTGGCTCATTTAATTCATCCCATTTGTATCGGTCTACTTGATCGGCCTGCTTGTATCGGCCCATTTGATTGATTTAGCCAATATGATTGATTAGGCCCATCTTGATGTATTTGTGGCCCGTTGTTGAGGCCATATATGAGGCCCACTTTGATATACTTGTGACCCATCTTGATGGGTATGTTATGAGTAGGCCCACTTGCTGCTTATGCAGGGCCCACCTGTTGTGTATGAAGCCCTTGTATAGAGGCCATTTTGATATATATCAAACCCTTGTATGAGGTCGTGGGCCCACTATATGTTCGGCCCTATGTGAGCCACTCCTTGGAGCATTGTTGGTTAAATGTCCACATTGTGACCTTCCCTTAGGCCATGTTCGGCCGATCAACGAGGTCGATTATTGATCAATTCCGATTGACATGACTGATTTGCCAATTTTGATTACCGATTGTCGATTTCGATTGTCGTGACCGATTGTCAATTCTGATTGTCGTGACCAATTGCGGATTCTGATTGCCGTGACCGATTGTCGATTCCAATTGTCATGACTGATTTACCGATTTCGATTATTGTGGCCGATTGCAGATTAGCGATCGAGGCCGATTATCGTGACCAATTGTCGATTCCGATTGACATGACCGATTTGCCAATTATGATTATCGATCGATTTCAATTATTGAGGCCAATTATCGATCAATTCAAATTGTTGTGGCCAATTGCCAATTCTGATTATCGAGGCCGATGATTGATCGATTTCGATTGTTGTGGCCGATTATCGATTCCGATTATCGAGGCCCAATGTGATATATATGCGGCCTATATTTGAGGCCCATTGTGATGTACATCCAGCCTATGTTTGAGGCCCAATGTGATGTATATGCGGCCCGTATTTGAGGCCCGTTGTGATGTGTATTCAGCCAGTGTTTAGGGCCCAATGTGATGTATATGAGGCTTATGTGATGAGGCTCATTGTGGTGCATTTGAGGGCTAGGCAATGGAGCCCATGGTGTTGTATATTAGGCCCATGTGAGAGGCCGATCATGATGTGTATTAAGCTCTTGAGTGAGGCCCATGGTGTTGTATATTTGGCCCTTGTGTGAGGCCATGGGTCCACTGTATGTTAGGCTCTATATGGGCCATTCCTTGGGGGCAATGTTGGTTAAATGTCCACATTGTTGAGGTCGATTGTCGATTGCCGGTTATTGATGCCGATTATGAGTATGCGACAGTATAGCATCATGATACATGCCCATACGCATCATCTGCATGTTTGTTATGAGATGTGGTTGATCATTGCATATGTCATTGAGCATGTTGTTATGAGACTCCCTGATAGGCAAAGGTTATCTCACATGAGCGCACGGTATACGTAGGATTGATGCATGACTGGATTATATGACTCATGCATCTTGCATTATGATTACTGTACTCCCTAGCGACATCAAGGCCGTAGCCTCCACAGGCATATCGTGGATAGCCAGATAGGACACTAAAAATTTGTTCTAGCATCGGGCTGTGCCATAGATGGTCCTGGGTGAAAATCTCTAAACCCTCTTGGTAACAGAGGACGCCCCAACGTCAAGACCGAGTGGATACATGAGCGCCCGAGAGCCGAATACCAAGAGGCCGCGTCTTCCACTGTGTCGTGGTCGGTTGGGAGGGGGTGTGGCCTTACCCGCCCAAGGGTAGGGGGCAATACTAGGCTAAGTTTAACCAGCTCGTGAATGGGTCCGCTATCGACGTACCGGATAGGTATTGGCAGACTATTGGCCAGGCGGATAGTGAGGTTTCTTACGCTCACTTGGACTATGCTGCTAGGAGAGGGGCAGTGCCATTTGGAGTGTACTAAACCCCGGTGATGATCCCATAGATGAACTGTACTGATACGTGGACTTATTGAGCAGGAGTTGCAACTCATTCATTCACTATCCACTCGGGCTGGTGGTGCGCAACTATTTGTTACGTGTACATTCGCATTGGCCAAGATTTTAGTTGGGGCGCGTGACTAACCTGAGATCAGGAGTTTACCACATTAAGACTGACTATCCAAATTAGGTATGGGACTAGTTTGGATAGAAATCCTTTGTGATGGGCCCCATAGCCTACGATATTACGTACTATCATCTCGACTTCACACTTTAGCATGGTCACTCCATTCGCACCACATATTGCATTATATCTGTGACATATGGCAATTTGGGTTATTATGTTTCTGCATTTATATAGTCTAGGTACGGCTAACGCTATTTGTGTTACTCATCCGGAATGTATATTACATCGGGTCCTCTGCATCTGATAATTGGCGCTCTATGACTCCTCATTTGCATTGTTGATTCGTATTCCGTATTCTAATATTGTATGACTTATGGACTTGTTAATATTTCTGCTTACTCTGATAATTCACGATCTTGTCAGTATTTCTGCTTATTCCGACATTGTACGATTTATGGATTACCGGTATTTTTGGTATTGTATGACTATGACATTGTATTGAATACTTGGCACTTACCTTGTGCACACACTTACACCACCCTCTAAGCTTTCTATAAGCTTATGTATGATAGATGCGTGCAGGTGATGTTAGGTTGTAGCAGTGTTGAGCTTGGAGCGTACAGTGATCTTCTAGAGCTTGATTTCCGATTTATGTATTTCCTTTTTAGCATTGTACTGAAATGATTATATAAGTGGATATGTAATGATAATGTTGCCTTTGTGAATTGGGTAATCTTGTGGTTATGCTTATTATGGGTTAAATGTATAAAAAAATCCTCCTTGTAGGATCCCAGAATCAGAATCTAGCATATGGACTTTAGGAACCGAGAATGGGGTACTACGGAGGCTGTCGGCACCAGATTCAGCGATTGGGATTCCTGTGAATCCGATTTTCGGGTTTGGGGTGTGACAGGTGATTTTACAATTAAGAAAGTAAAGAAAGGGTTCGGATAATTCAAGGACTATACGAAACATATAGTTGAAGAAAATGATATACTTCCTATGAGCAATCAATGGCTAGCTACAGAGAAGATCAAAGGAAATGAAGTAAAGAGGAAAAAGGGTATTCTACAGAAGTTGATTAATGATAGCAGAAATTGTCATGAAGAAGATATATGAAATAAGAGAGAAAGTAATGACATATGATCCCGATTGAAAATATTCACTCTATAGAAGAATAGGCAAGAAGAAAACAAGACACTTATATTCATCATGGGGGCAAATTTTCATCAATATATTTGTCAGTTCAGCAAAATATATCATCTCTGAATACCAAGAAGATTTACGGCATTTTGACTCAGAAGATTCACGACGTAATTATTCAGGGGGTAGAAAAAAACATACAAAATACGTTATCCTTAAAGAAAATTATAGTTTTGATTTCGAAGATTATTAACATAATACTTTAAAATCAAAAGGGGGCAAGATAAGAAGAATATCAAGGATGTCAAAGTCTCAAAGTATCAAGAAGGCCAAAGTTTTAGAATTCAAAGTTTCAGTATGCAAAGTCTAAGAATGTCAAAGTCTCAGAATGTCGATGTCATACATAAAGAAAAGACAGACATTCAAGCATATTATATTCAAGCGCTTACGGTTATTGCCAAATCAACAGTAGTTACCATTGTCATCGCCATATCGCTGATGTGAAGATTATTTTATTATTGAAGTTTATTGAAATTAATATTATTGCCAAGCTGAAGCTCCATTCGGACCAAATTTTATAATATCATCAATAGTACTAGGGGCGATATATCAATTATCAATCTGTTATCTTCAGTAAAGCTTACAAGATCAACTATCACGTCAGCGACAATAATTTATCATTCAAGGCAACCTAGACAAGCCCTATACATCCAACTACGCATAAGGCCTATCACCATTATTATTCGGGCAGTAATAAGAAGCCAAAGGCCCTAAAAAGCCCATATAGGCCATCATATGCATACTTATGCAAGCAGCGGATGGAGCCAGCGACTGAAAGTCCTAAAAGGATAAAAAGTCCTCAACAGCCAGTTACGCGTGAGACCAATGTCGTTTGTATAGCTTCCGACAACATCACGAGGAAAGGATGAAACATCCCTCCCATGAATGGGTCTGACCTTTTAGACGAAGAAAAAGTAGGCTGTAGTGTGCGCTCTTTGGCCATTGTCCATGGATAGGCCAAACATGCATAAGACCCCCCAGATTTCTAGCTTAATTTCAGTAGTAAGTCATGAGGACAGGGTCTCTACAAAAATACCCCCTCATTGATGGACTGGCGGCCTTGGATTTGATACCCCAAAGGTAGCCTTATGCGCCCCATGAACTCTAGAGAGTTACTGCGGTCAACCTTGCACGTAAATCCCACCGAGTTCACGGCCTCGGTAGCTTCACTAGGCTCCTTTGATGGATCACAATTTGTGAACTCACCAGCCGCGATCAGTCTAGCGAACTCATAAGAGTTAGAGAAACCATTCGATTAAGACCTGACTCCAATTACTCATAAGTCTAAAAAACTGTATGATTCCTCCACTACTCGAGAGCTTAAACTGTGTGATTGCTCCTCTACTCAAGAGCTTAAACTGTGTGTGTAAGTGTCAAGTCCAGTCTATGTGTAGCATCAAAATGCTGCAAATATATATTTCACTTTAGATGTGCTCAAATATGCAATTGCCTAATGAAAATTTCAAATATTGATTAAACAATATACAAAAATGTGTTTCTCTTGAATCAGGTTCAAATTACAGCAAAAAAAAATGCCTTCAAAATATTAGCGATTATCTACTCAAAAGTTCAAATCTTTAAGATTAACTACTAGTCTTCAATTGTAACATATTTATCCTTCTGACAAGAGTCGTGAGGTCTTTTGCCTTCTAGATGATAAAGAAATATTATTTCATAAAATTCTCAAAGGCGACAGAGAATAAATTAGTGAAGAATTATCATTCTCTTCCGGACGATCTAAAGATTCAGATATATTCTTTGGATTCTTTAAAAGGAGCAGCAAAGATTATCCATCTGTCAAGGGTATCAGCAAGCTTCACTTTGAAAATATTATCTTCTGAAGAAATATTTATGCGAAGATTGGCCCAGAGAGGAGGCATGATCTATATCTTCAAAGTAATCTATGCCTTGGTCTTTCTGATAATTTCTTATTCAGTTGGGCTAGCTATATTTGATTTTGATTCCATGAAGAAGGAATATCACAATTCCTCTTTTCAATTCAGATTGGAATATAGAAACAAAATCAAATCAATAAAGCTAACAAAAGAGAATATTAAATATGCACAAATTAGCTTAAAAATGAACACAAACTTATCTCAGAGTGATACCTTGATTTTACTTGAATTGGGTTATAAAACTCTGAAATTCATCGTCTATTTATAGTTGCAAAAACTCATCTACGACTGGTCTTGAGGACAGTACGACTAGTCATAGGATGAACTGCATTTTAAAATTTTGAGCGCGATTGGATAAAATCGTTCCACGACTGGTCGTAATCTGTACACGACCAATCATGACACCTCCACGACTGGTCATGACCATCCTACGACTGGTCCTGAGGCACCAGGTTTGTTCGCTGTAGTTTGAGTCGTAGATCATGGACTGGTCATAGGATGAGTCGTGCACTGTTCATACAACCGGTTGAACAGAGTCCAAGACTGGTCGTAACTCAACTAAAAATTTTCAAAAAATTGCAACAACTTAGGACTGGTCCCGGAATTTCTTGGATTGGTCGAGCCAGTTCTAGGACTACTCGAACAGGGTCCAGGACTAGTCTTAAAATAGACCAAATTCATATAAAAAAGATTCAATATGAATTATGTATACAAAATGACCTACCCTACGGTCAATCTAAGGTCAATCATACCTAGAAAGTGAGATATGAACATCGAGACTTCATATGATAGTTGACCTTTGAAGATTGTAAAACTTGAGATCTCTATACTTGATGCAGCATTGAACTTGAGATCTTCTAGAGCTTGAATTACACTTCATTTCGAGTTATACACTAACTTGAGTCTTTGAACAAGATCACTTCTTTCATTGTAGCTTGTACTTGCATTTCTTGAAATGGTTTGAAGTAAATCTTCCTTCTTGACTTGAAGCAGCGTGTTTAGAGAGGTGATGCATTGTCTTGATCATATATACCAATGAGCTATACAAGACATAGATTACACAAGACATATATTGATGTTTTGGCACCACAAAATTTGACAACCAAAGGAGCATAAAACCATAGCACTTACAATCTCCCCCTTTGTCAAATTTGTGACAAAACATACTCAAGAATAATATCACCAATATACATACAAATAATCATGTATGCACTAGTTATAAAAAAAAAACCAATTACAACCTGGTTAAAGAATCATGCACTAGTTATCATCAACACATCTCCTCACATACTCCCCCTGAGTAGCACACACATATAACTAAAAAAAATTATATGCTACCCACAATCCATATTCATGCCATAAGCAATCAATCCAAATATTTCTCTCCCTTTTTGGCACAATATGACAAAGGAAGAAGAAGAAAAAATGGAAAATGATAAGAAACAAGAGTAATAAAGGATTAACTAGATAAGATATAAGCAAATTAAAGTCCACATACCATTAACTAGTTTAAACAAAAGTTAGTAAATCAAATAAAGTGCACAAACCAACACAAGTAGACTTAAAGTTATTACAGACCAAAGAGTAAAACACTTAATCAGATCCTGAGAAGGGGCAGGAATGGTAGGATCAAGTTAATGAAGGCCCTTGTTTAAGCGCCTAAGTTACTTGCGCATATATTTAAACCGTAAATCAAGGGCCACATTCATATTCTCTACCTTCTCCTGTAGAGCACGAAGACGAGTATCAAAATTAGATGGCTCATAGTCAGGATCATTAGCAGAATCAGATTCAATTTCATCAAAAATATCATCCATATTTATATCATCAGGAGGAAGATCACCAGCTCTTTTTTATTCCCTACTTCAGCTCCACCACCACCTACATCCACTTGGCCAGGAGCCAATTTCAATTTCATCTTGTTAATATTCGAATTGTTAAAAATAAGATGATGGATAGGAGCCTCTCTAACAGGCATAGCAACTAGTACGTGAGTAGCTAAAATAGTCATAAGATAGGTAAACGAAATATCACTATGACCTAGATGGAGACGAAACTGAATGATGGAATGACATATCAAAGAAGGAAGATAAACTTTAGTACCAGAGATGATAGAGTGTAAAACCCGACCATAAAGGATGTAAGTTTTTTTTTATTACCAAAACACAGATACAGATTTGAAATAAAGATTCTGTGGAGAACCCTGTATCTAGGTAACAAGTATTTTGACGGGAGAGCATTCCCTTTATGAGTCCATTGCACATTCATATTACATAGATCTCTAGTAAGCATGCGTTTTTTTATTCTAAGGGTTTCTCAGCTAGAGTATGAATAGGAATACCCTCGTCATTAACAGGTATATCCATTAGCCCTGAAATCAGACAGCGGTCAATTTCAAATGGACCTTCTCTAGCATCAATTTTAAATGTTAAATTCTCAGACGAAAAATCAGAAATACATGGAAACATGGACTGCGCAATAGATTGGTATGCAGGCTCACCCCAATGTAAGATGTTAGCCCATCTTATAACTTGAAGAAGTGGGAGAATACCAAAAGGAGCAATGTGGTAAAGATCAACAGGTCGCACAACAATGACATTGCGCAAACACAAATCCTGCACATATGAGGGATCATCTTCGGGTGACCGAAGATGGCACCGAGTGAAAGGAGTTGATCTAGAAGATGATGGACCACGTGAAGTTTTCTTTTTCATCTAACATCCATTTGCAACTAAGAGTACAAAGAATCAAGAGATTACAAAGGATGTAGAGTGGGGTTTGGCTAGAACAGATTTTTCAAAAGAAGAGTGAAAATGAAGTAATATTGACTAAAATCTACAAGAAAAATGCAAATGATGCACTAACCTTCACTACAAGAAAAACGGGTAAAGGCTATGGCCAAAAGCCGTAGTAAAAGCCCTTTTAATATGGATATGATCCGTAGCACGTCCGTTGCTATTGGTGGGGTAGCTAAAGGTATAGCTACGGATTATATCTATAGTAATAGATACCAATAGCTATGGATTATATCCGTAGCAATACCTTTAACTACCCCACCAATAACGACGGACGTGCTACGGATCATATCTGTAGCAAAAGGGATTTTATCCATAGCAATAGATACCAATAGCTACGGAAAAAAGCCGTAGCTATAGCTACGGATTATGTGTAGCTATTTTTTTAAAATTGTAATAATATGACCTGTTTCCATTGCAAGAACCTGCTGTGATTGATAACTCATCTAAGCTTAATGCTGATAGAAATAGTACATAAAATGCAATCAGAAAAAAAAATGATGCATTTATTACAAATAACAATCAAATCATACAATGCATCCTACATTCACATTTTTAAATAAACAATACTTCACTTTGCTCAACCTATTATAAGAATTACAACTAAGGCGATGTGCAAGAAACAAATACACTTCAACACAGTAAACACCCTCCATATGCATTCAATAATGCTTATGTTTTTATAGAATTTTCTTCCTTCAGACGATCAAGCAAATGTAGAAGATAGAGCTTCTTCTTTCCTTGAAACTGCAGATGTAACATCTGTGGACTTCGACATAAGATCACTTTCAAGTTCTGAAACCCTTCCCTTAAGAAAATGAATTTCATCCTCCACTGACTTCTTTAGCTTGTCAGCCTATATAAAATAGCATTTGTAGACACAATCAAACAATCATACATTTGTACACATCTCAAAAGGAAGAAAGACAAAAAAAAATACTTATATATGAAGAAATCAAAAATGTACCTACAAATCTTCTAAACTATGGCAAAATCCAACATGAGTAATGTGTTCAAACCTAGGATGGACTTTTAAACTCAAAACCTAGGTTTAGGTTAAGGTTATAGGTTTAGGTTTAGGTTTAGGTTTTAGGTTTAGGTTAAGGTTATAGGTTTAGGTTAGGTTTAGGTTATAGGTTATAGGTTATAGCTTTAGGGAATTGAGAATAGGTTAAGGTTTAGGTTTAGGAAATCAGGTTTGGGTTCGGGATCGGGTTTAGGTTTGGGTTTTCAAGTTTAGGTTTAGGTTTAGGTTAGGGAGTTGAGATTAGGATTAGGTGTAGGTTTAGGTTTAGGGATTTGAGAATATATTTAGGTTATAGGTTTAGGTTTAGGTTTTAGGTTTAGGTTAAGGTTAGGTTATCGATTATAAGTTTAGTTTATAGGTTATGGGTTATGGGTTAAGGTTTAGTTTATAGGTTTTGGTTTAGGTTAAGGTTTAGGTTTAGGTTATAGGTTTAAGTTAAGGTTTAGGTTTAGGTTATATGTTATAGGTTATAGGTTATAGCTTTAGGGAATTGAGAATAAGTTAAAGTTTAGGTTTAGGAAATTGTGTTCGGGTTCAGGATCAGGTTTAGGTTTCGGTTTAGGTTTAGGTTTAGGTTAGGAAGTTGAGATTAGGATTAGGTGTAGGTTTAGGTTTAGGGATTTGAGAATACATTTAGGTTTTAGGTTTAGCTTTAGGTTAAAGGTTAAGGTTAGATTATAAGTTAAGGTTTAGGTTTAGGTTAAGGTTTAGGTTTAGGCTATAGGTTTTGGGATTTGAGAATAGGTTTAGGTTAAGGTTATAAGTTTAGGTTTAGGAAATCATGTTCGGGTTCAGGATCGGGTTTAGGTTTGGGTTTTCAAGTTAGGTTTAGGTTTAGGTTAGGGAGTTGAGATTAGGATTAGGTGTAGGTTTAAGTTTTGGGATTTGAGAATATGTTAAGGTTTAGGTATAGGAAATCAGGTTTGGGTTCGAGATCGGGTTTACGTTTGGGTTTTAGGTTTAGGCTAAGGATTTAGGGATTCAGATTCAGGTTCGGGATCGGGTTTAGGTTTAGGTTTTACGTTTAGGTTAAGCTTACGGGTTTAGATTTAGGTTATAAGTGTAGGTTATAGGTTTAGGTTTATGTTAGGTTATAGGTTACGGTTTAGGGAATTGAGAATAGGTTAAGGTTTAGGTTTAGGAAATCGGGTTTGGGTTCGGGTTCGGATTCGGGTTTAGGTTTGGGTTTTCAAGTTTAGGTTTAGGTTAAGGAGTTGAGATTAGGATTAGGTGTAGGTTTAGGTTTAGGGATTTGAGAATACATTTAGATTTTAGGTTTAGGTTTAGGTTGTAGGTTATAGCTTTAGGGAATTGAGAATAGGTTAAGGTTTAGGTTAGGAAATCGAGATCGGGTTTAGGTTTGGGTTTTCAAGTTTAGGTTTAGGTTAAGGAGTTGAGATTAGGATTAGGTGTAGGTTTAGGTTTAGGGATTTGAGAATATATTTAGGTTTTAGGTTTAGGTTTAGGCTATAGGTTATAGCTTTAGGGAATTGAGAATAGGTTAAGGTTTAGGTTCCTAGCTCCGACGCACATCCGGGTCTGCTCCATTAATTTCGAGCAAATACATAAACACGTCCTGTCCAAATGGCCAGGCCCCTCCAATGCTGTCCATAGGAAATGGATAGCTTCATCATGGTCATAACAGCGGTCCTCACCTTCCAGGGACCCCGGGTCATCCGGATAGCTCCGACGCACATCTGGGTCTGCTCCATTAATTTCGAACAAATACATAAACACGGCCTGTCCCTAGGATCCACCGAATTCGTCTGATCCAGGGATCCAAGGAAGCCGGATGCTATAATTTGGGCCATAGTTCAGCCATCTAAAATGCTGAAATCACGCACACTAACATAATCTGGAAAGGAAATTTCTTTCACTGAAATATACCAACAAAAGTAAATGGCATTCTTGATTTTCAACTAGAAAGCACAAAATATGAATTGGAACATGAGAGCAGAGAAGTGTTGACTCACTTGTTCACTTTAACCCAAGTAAATTTTAGTGTTTCCTTCTTTTCATCAAGCTCTTCAATCACCTTCTTGATTTTTGACTTATCATTCTAAGCAAGAGAAGAATATAGTAAACAAACAACTTCAGACATAAACAAATGCAATTTAAAAAAAAAAAAAAAGAAGATGAGATCCTTTATAGGCTGAGAAATATAGCAATATACCTCAATGATTATTTTCTTGGATAATAAGTCATTGTATTCATCTTCAGCTTTCTCGAACATTATCATAACTTTTTTGTTGACCCTCTTCTCAAGGCTGAAAGCAATCAATCAGATTAACTGAGATGCATGTCCATTAACCTTCTTTCAAAAAAAATGCAAAACCAAACATCAATTAGGTGTTGAATCATACTATTTCATTGTCATGAAAAAGAAAACAAAGAAGCACAGGAAACAACACAACAAGTAATCTAATCACACACCTAGATTATTCAACTTGAAGTTTCTCAAGCTCCTCCCTTGATTTACGAGATGAGAAGTCATAATCTGTCCCACTTTTTCCAAATAATTGTTTCTCAGTTGCAATCTAACTATGCCTTTCTAGTAGTTTATCTACCTTCAGGGAGCAATCTTTCTGTTCCATCTCCATTCGCTTAATCTATGTGAATGGGAAAGAGTGGGTTTCTATCAAGAACACATACACAATTTCATAGATCAAGCGAGTTAAATAAAATAGGAACAGAATAACCACTGTAAGTACCTCATTTTCCAATTTTTCCTCTCAACATTTGCATCACTAATTTTATGTTGAAGCTTCTGTTGCTTCTTGACAATGGCACTGATCTCAGCATCACATTCTTTCATCTTTGAACGACTCAAATTGAGCTCAGATTGGGCTTGATCATATTCCTTCTTTATGGAACTAACCTGCAATAGGAAAGGCAATAAAGATGCGTGCATTTTGTGTTGAGAAAAAAGGGTTAGATTGTAAGTTTAAGCACGTTGCTTGTAAGGTTATCTACTTCTGTAGTGAGGCTGTTTATCTGTGTCTGTAAAGAAACCAATTGATTTTCCAGGGAAGCATGCTCTTGAATGACTGCGTCCTTCTCCATAATAAGCCTCTCTCTTTCATTTTCAAAGTCATAAATCCTTTCACAATTAAATGCATTGAAATTAAAAAATGAACATGTGTAAGAATGCACCAATTACAATAAGAAGTGTGTGTAAGAATGCACCTTGTTGTCTATTGAAGATGGAATTGAATCAGTCTTGTTTTTGTTGGGATTGCTTTTGCCTACGTTGATGCTCAAATGCGAGACACATCCCATGGAAATGTCTGCAGTTCCAGATCAAACCTATAAATCAACAATAAAACAGAAGTGCAGTTTGGGTAGTATCGCACAAGTGAGCAATTTACATACCAGCTGATTTATCTATGAATTCAGGCTCCACTGTAGAAAAATGACATAAAGCCAAAAAACTACCAACTAATCAATGTACATACCGGCTGATTTATCTAGTTATTCGATGTTTTAAGTGGAAATGAACTAACCTTGAGAGCTTTTTTCCTCATTAGCATACTAAAATACCAACATAGAGAAAATGCCTCCACTAAAAATGTAGTCCTCAACCAGAGCTTGCATCCTATGAGAATACACCATAATGAAATAGATAAATTAAACTTTGAGAATAAAAACATTGGTATAAAGTAAAAGGAATTAGAACAAAGAAATCACTGCTAGCAAAACATCCTACATTTGAGAAACTCACTGATATTGAATTCAATGGAAAAAACTGCATGCACAAAGAAATCAGAACATCCAAATGCAGACTCTAAGGGCTGAGGACAATAATATCTATGACTGCTAGAAGTGTCACCTTTTTTTCTTTTTCATTTTCTTTTTTGTCAAAAGAATGAGGTGGGTTGGTGATCTTGGTAAAATTAGAATGGACAACTAGTTCTCCACCTAGGCGACATCAAACATATCCATGTTAAGTCCATGAGCTTGATATGCTGACGCATTTACAGGGCTGAGATTACATGGGTCATTTTGGTGCATTAAAATCATAAGCATATATGATGATTCAAATGCGTGGATTGCAAAAACTCATAGAATATCTATACACATCTAAATCATAATATAAAGGAAAGAAAGCATATCTGAATCACATGTAGCCAGGCTGCAACCCTCAGCCTCTTCTACATCCTCAGGCTTAGCAGCAATTTCAGAAATTTCATTTTATTTAACAGAAAATGTATGGTCTACATGACAGTTAACTAGCCTGAAATGAAATACACTCACTACCAGAAAAAATAAAATCTGATGACTCAATATCTAAAAACAGGGTAGCATAAAACCTACATCAAACTGAGGCTTGCATTCCTGAACCTGATGACTCAACTCAAAATCTCATCGGGTCAACTAGCTTGATGAACCCAAAGACCTACACCAAAGATGTTGAAGAAAGATAGAAAGCTATCTTCAATACCTTATTTTCATTTCTTCTTATGTGTTACATTCCAGGAACCCTTATCCCATAGATGTAACATCCAACATATAACTTCCAACCTATTAAGTGAATGTAACATCCAAAACTTTTAATACGTTGGCCCACTATGAGGATCACCTAGTGTAAAAATCATCCCATTTATTCATCATATATATGGGTTACACCTAGAAAACAATGTCTTACCATTGATAAATACCAAAATAGAAGGGGGTCGTTGGCTCTATCAGTGATGTAGCTGCAGCAACCAAAGCACGTTTAAAGACATTAAGTGTTGATTGGTACAAACCAGTGCAACACATCTGAAAGTAATGAGGAACATTGCAGCCCCTAGGCAATGAGCAATTACCTGACCATCCAATCCCTTTATGCCCTGCTCCATCTCTTCAATCATAGAGCATGTGACAAACCCAAAGCCCTTCAAATATCCTGATGTTCGGTCAGTTACCACCCTAGCTGATACATGACAAGATACATATACAATGGCATGAATTTTATTACTCTTACACAAACCTTGAACAACTAACCAAATTTTACTATATACCTGGTTTTGGGCATGCATCAGTTTTGCTTCTGAAATTTACTACAAACTTAGAATTTTATTCTAAATAAAAAGAAATTCCAAATCAAGATTTTTGACAAAAAAAACTGATTTACTAATCATTGTAATTTTTCTCTTGCCCCCATGCTCTCTAGTATCGATTCTAGCCAAGTAAACATGAGGACTCCTACTAATTGCATTGGAATAATTACTCCAATGTCAATTAACCCATCAATATCTCATGATAGGTGGTTGTGTCCAACTCACAAGTGAGATAAGAATAGGACCTTCGTGTTCTTACCTCAGTTGTGATTTGTAGCATCAAAAGTGGGAAATGACAGCCTACATAAAGGCAAGTTTTGTTTTCCACTCTGCCTTAAATAGAAAATGGGTCAAACCTTAGCCTGTGCTTAGCCCACTTTACATTTGTAGAATTGTATTCTTATGATGCACTTAGAGAGTTTGAGTAAAACATTGGCATTAATGTGGTAAGAAATGAGCATAAAAGAAAATGGAAATTAGGAGAATATTAGGTAAGAGAGTTGGTATAAATGATTTACCATTGCAACCTCTTCATAGTTATCAGTTAATAAAGATAGCTTCCTCAATCCACCACCTAAACTCAAAGCAACTTCCCCTGCCACACCTTGAAACACATTGCACTAGACCTACAATAAGCTACCTACTGCTTTCCCCAAGTGATTGTCAACAGTAGGCATTCAATCCCATTTATATGTAGTAAATAGCTATTTCTAATGGTTTCTGTGGTAAAAAGACATGCACATTTATATGTAGTAAAAAAGGAAAACATGTGTATCATTCGTATTTTGTGACATAAATTTGATGGGGCATTAATGGTTTCTGTTAGCCTGACCTGCCTGACCTTAAACAGCAAAAAGAAAAGAAAAAAAGAATCCTCAATAATGCAACTCAATTATTTCAAATACATGCACACACACACACACACACACACACACACACACACACACACACACACACACACACACACATATATATATAAACAAGTTACATATATGTCATCGTAAAAAAAACATGCTTATAATAATTTTAAGCACGAGCACAAGCAACCTAATCAGGATAAAGAGTAAACCACAATAATAATAATAATAATAATAATAATAATAATAATAATAAAGGCACAAAATGCCCAAAAATGTCCAAAGATGCCCGAATCAACTTTTCTTTCCTTACTCCTCCAAGCATGAGCACAAGCAACCTAATCATGTATCATTTACTATAAAAATAAAAAAGATAAGAAAAAATTGATTAAAAAAATTAGTGGAAAAAAGGGGTTAAAACATGAATAATAGGAAAATCATCCAAATGGGCCCTAATAGAACATGCATCAAATATGATTGGGTTAATTGGGGCCCATTACATTGAAAATACAAAACAAAAGAAGAAACCCCAAAAAAAAATTATTATTTATCTGTCTTGCATGTTTTTCCCAATTCCCAAAGTGATCCATTCAACTCAGATTCATCAAACACCCTTGAATTTTGTATTTGGATATGAAAATAGGCATATAGATTTGGTCAAAACCACAATATAATCTTCCTCCACGCTCAAGGTGAAGAAAAAAGAAATTTAAAAAAAAAATAAAAATGAAAACATTCAGTTATGTCAGTTGATCCAACTGATGTATTCTAATGAAGATCAACAATCCTTCTCTGCATAAAAGGAATGAGAATACAGACAGCAAATGCAATTGCTTCCCAAATAGGTATAAATTCCTTGTTGATGCAAACTAGTTGTATTCTCCAATCTGTAATTTATTCAAGCTGGCTTTAAGACAAACTATTTTACCTTTCTCAACATTTATAAATGGCATTTTAAGAAACATTGTTTCCTTCATTTCTATTTCCACGAAGCCAAATAGGCAGTCCTGACCATTGGTCTGTTACATTCTTCCTTGTGTAGAGTATTAAATTCTTTTAGCTGGGACAATTCTAGCCTTTTGATTATGGCAAAAAAAAGTACATTTTGGTTGAAAATTAGAGCGCCGGTCTCCATCCAAATGAAATTTATCCAAACATTGGTGCCTGTGAATTTCCCATCACGGAGATTTTCAGGCCTTCATCAATCTGCAGTTCGATGCAATAGGCCAATGGTCTGGATTACAAAACCATGGGTCCCATTGTGGAATATAATGTTTGTCCTTGCACAACTACAAATGGGAATGTAAAATCTGTAAACAAGAAACACTACTCTTAAAACAACATGAATGTAATTAAAATCTACAAAAAAGATAAGCATTAAATAGGTGCATATAAGGAAAAAAAATTCCAATAAATTTAAATTTTTAAAGGTACCAACTGATCCAACCATATGTCGAAGAAGAGAGGCAACATGCACATAGAGAGAGGAAATGAACCTTTCCAACTATTTTTTGTTGTAACTAGAAAGTAGAGAAATAGGAATAGATCTTGAAGATTTTATACAATGCCTTATAAACAGCAAAGCTAAAACAGATTGACAAAAAAAAGAGAGTATAATAAAATTTCTAAAGACCCGCATACATGCATTCACTTTGCTACTACAAACATGTAAATTGTCTAAACTAGAGTTTAATCAATTACTGTGCATGAGGAGCCATGCCATTTGCATTCCCAAAACGATGCCCGACAATAATGACCAGAATCCCATGGTTTCCTGCAGCAACAGAAGTCGTATGTCTGTATTTCAAGTTCAATAATAGATATGCAAAACCATCTCTAATTTACTCTCCTACAATATCAACAAAAGGTATAGTCAGATGGCAGGTTCCTCTGCTTCAATGTCATTAACAACCCCACAGCATCTTGGGAATCCATATAGTAAGCAAGTTGTTCATCTATCGAAAAAAATCTGTATGTGAAACACAAAAGAAACTGGCTTAAATACTATAAAAAATGGAAATAAAATGCACATCATATTGGGAATCTTCAAAACCCCTTTAAAAAAAACCCACCTCGCAAGGCAAAACCAGGCCACCTCACGTTTGAAATCCGAACTCCTCTTTCGCTTTCTCTAGGAGGGAGATGAAATCAGGAGGTTGAGGAACCGGGTCGAGATCACGAAACCCCTTTGAAAAACCCACCTCACAGGGCGTTCATGGCTGATGCATTGGAGAGAGAGGGAGGAGAATGAGAGAGATAGAGCAGAGATCGGGAGGGAGAGTGAGGATTAGGAAAGAAGAGCTTAAGGAAAGCTCTGATTAGGGAATGGAGAGAGCGAGAGAGAGAGAGAGAGTGAAATACCTGTGTTTGGGCGTAGCTCTGTTTTGAGCGCGCACCCAAATATGGGGGTCTTTCGAAGGACAGACGTGGAAGGACGTAGATCAGGGGCTCTGTGGGGCCCAACATGATGTATTTAGTTAAACCATTTTGATCCATAATTTTAATAAATTATTTTACTTTAATACACAAAATTTTAGGTATATTGAAGGCCCAAGTGGACCACACCATAAGAATCAACTGTAATTTAATATCAATGTTTCCTACCATGTGGTCCACTTGAGCCTTTGATCTAGCTGATTTTTTTCTATCCTCTAAAGTAATATTTAGAAATATATAAACGGCTTAGAACATATAGTTTTTTTAGGCCGCATAGAAACCCTTACAACACTACTAATTATTAATGGTGTATCAACTTTTTAGCTATGGATTAAAACCGTAACAATGATAGCTAAGGTTTATATCTATAGCAAAAAAGTAACGTGGTTTGAATCCTTTGCCCCTTTTTTTGGTAGTGTTTTAATCTATTCGATCTATTTTATCAATGCCTTGCCCAGGAAAAAAGAAATGAGGAAGATGAAGTTTTTCCCAAAATTTAAAAGGGCCAGCGCACTACACGACTAGTAGTGGGTCGTCCTTGACTGGTCGTGCCACGACTGGTCGAGCATGTCCACGACTGGTCGTGTACCACCAAAAATATGTATTTTTCATACAAATTTGAAATTTAAACCAATAATTTATCAAATATATATACATTATGATACAACTATACATGAATAATCAATTTAAAATGCACATACCAAGATCGAATTTTAATTTATTAAGCCTGCTTTTGTTGAGCGGTTTAGTAAAAATGTCAGCAAGTTGAGTCTCGGTAAAAATGTATTCCAAAGATATCAGCTTTTCTTCCACTAATTCACGAATATAATAATACCTAATATCAATGTGCTTGGTACGTGAATGCTGAATTAGATTTTTTGAAATATTTATAGTACTGGAATTATCACAATATAATATCATTGATTCCTGTGTAATTCCATAATCGCTTAACATACGTTTCATCCAAACAAGCTGAGTACATGCATTTCCTGCTATAATGTATTCAGCCTCAGTAGTTGAGAGCGACATAGAACTTTGCTTCTTGCTAAACCAAGAAACCAAATAATTTTCAATATAGAAACAACCACCACTGGTTGATTTCCTGTCATCAATATTACCAGCCCAATCAGTATTTCAGTACCCAGCCAGTTGAACACTAGTATCCTATGGATACCAGAGACCCAATTTAGCAGTACTTGTGACATATCGCATAATCCTCTTAACAGCTGTTAAATGTGACTCTTTAGGATCAGACTATATCTAGTGCAAATACCAACACTTAAAGCAATATGAGGTCTACTTGCGGTTAAATAAAGTAAACTGCCAATCATGCTACGATATAATTTAGGATCCACATTTTTACCTGTAGAATCCTTTGAGAGTCTTAAAGTTGTACTCATAGGAGTATCAAAATTCTTACCGTTCTCAAATCTGAACTTTTTAATCAAGTTCAGAGCATATTTGGTCTAAGAAATGAAAATACCATCAGGTTGTTATTTTACTTGCAACCCTAGGAAATAATTCAATTCCCCAACCATGCTCATTTCGAACTTTGATTTCATTAAATCTGCAAACTTAATAGTCATGTTAGTATAGGTAGATCCATAAATAATATCATCAACATAGATCTGCACTATTAAGATATGATCATTAAGTTTCTTAACAAAAAGAGTTTTATCAACACTTCCCATTAGAAAATTATGACTTAGTAAAAACTTAGTCAATTTTTCGTACCATGCCCTGGGAGCTTGTTTCAAACCATAGAGAGCCTTTTTTAGGTGATAGACATGATCAACATTCTTAGGGTCTTCAAAGCCTGTTGGTTGTTCAACATAAACTTCTTCATGCAAATCGCCATTTAAGAAGGCACTCTTTACATCCATTTGATAAATTTTAAATTTTTTAAAGAAAGCAATGGATATGAATAGTCTGATTGATTCAAGAAGAGCTTCTGGGGCAAAGGTTTTATCATAATCGATGCCTTCAATTTGAGTGTACCCTTATACAACCAGTCTAGCCTTGTTGCAAATTATATTACCAAGTTCATTAGACTTATTTTTGAAAATCTACTTAGTTCCGATAATATGTTTATCTTTAGGTCTAGGAACAAGATACCAAACATCATTTCTCACAAATTGGTTAAGCTCTTCTTGCATCGCAACAATCCAATTTTCGTCAGTAAGAGCTTCTTTTACGTTTGCCGGTTCAATCTAGGATGTAAAACATACGTAATTACATGTCTTCTAGTTGTCTATGAGTGCGTACACCAGTGAGAGGGTTTCTAAGAATCTGAGTGGTTGAATGATCTTTAACAGTCCTCAATTCAGAGTCAATTTCATTTGATGAAGTATCTGGTTTGTCAATTAAAAGAACTTCATCATTATCTGAACTTGGGGCAGGTGTATTCAAGTAATCGTCTATGAGCACATTAATAGATTCTTGAATAACACCGGTCCTTTTGTTCAGTACACGATATGCATGATTGTTTAAAGAATATCCTAAAAGGATTTCTTCATCACTTTTAGTGTCAAACTTTCCTAGATTTTCACGGTCACGTAAAATATAGCACTTGCTGCCAAAAACTCAAAAGTATTTAACAGTAGGCTTTTTATCGAACCACATTTCATAAGCAGTTTATTATTAGATTTTCTCATTTAAACCCGGTTAATTATATAACAGGCAGTATTTACGGCTTCAACCCAAAGATTTTTAGATAGCTTCATACTATTCAACATTACATTAGCCATTTCTTGAATCACTCTATTTTTCATTTCTATAATTCCATTTTGTTGTGGTGTTTTGGGCGTAGAAAATTCATGTGATATTCCCTGATTGCTACAGAATTTCTCAAAACTGTTATTCTCAAATTTAGATCCATGATCACTACGAATCTTACAGACTTGAGAACATTTTTCCGTTTGAATCCATTTGAGAACTCTTTTTACTTCATCAAGGGTTTCTAATTTATCCCTTAAGAAAGCTACCCAAGTGAATCTGGTAAAATCATCTACAATTACCAAAATGTATTTTTTACCACCTCAACTCTCCATCCTAGTAGGTCCTATAAGATCCATATGGAGAAGCTCGAGTGGTCTTAATGTGGCATTCGAGTTCACCTTCTTGTGAGAGCTCCTTGATTGCTTGCCAAACTGGCATTCACCATATATTTTATGTATTTTTTTATAATTTAGGTAGACCTCTTATTAGTTCTCTTTTTCTCTATCTATACAAATTATAGTAGTGTAAATGTCCAAGACATTTATGCCACAAATTAGTCTCATCGGTATGGACCATGTAACACAATTGACTAGATGAGCTGGATTCACTAACAATATAGCAGTTTTCAGAAGTTCTGCGACCAGTTAATATTACTAAACCCTTATTATTTAGAATTTCACAACCTTGGTTAGAAAATTTTACACTATGATTGTTATCGTATATTTGAGATATGCTTAACAGATTGTGTTTTAACCCTTCAACGTATAAGACATTTTTAAACAAGGGGAGGTTATAGAGTTGAACCATACCTTGGCCAATAATCTTGCAATTGCTGCCATCACCGAATGTGACTGACCCATCAGCCATTTCTTTAAGATCGGTGAATAGACCTTTATCACCAATCATATGCCTTAAGCATCCACTGTCTAGGTACCACTTTGAATGGCTTGTAGCTTTGAAAGCAGTATGAGCAATCAAGCAGGTAACCTTAGGAACCCATTTCATAACTGTTTTGGGTTTAGGAGTATAGTGGGTCTTCTTTTGTTTGTAGTTGTTGTAAGAGTGACCTACTGGGTTAGATTTTAAAAGCTCCTTAAGTAGATCAACTATTTTTTCAGCTAAAGGGTTTCGGTTCTGATTTTTATAGTTGATATAGTTGCTCTTGAGTTTTTGAAAAGTTTTAGTATTTTTAGAAAAAATTTGATTAGTACTTGTCCCTTTTGAGTTTGAAGTCCCTCCTTTCACAAACTTGGGAGGAGTATACTTTTGTTTAAGAGGAACACTTTTATCGTAGCCCAAACTAGATCGGTCGCCACATTTTCTTGATTCAGATAAAAGTTTTTCTAACTTAGGATCACCTTGGGCATACCTCCATGTATCCTTTAAACTCAAAAGAGAAGAAACTTCAAGTTTAAGTTTATCATTTTCAGATTTAAGATTTTCAATCAGGGAAGTTTTGAAATCTAAATCGCATTTTGATTTTTCAAAACAATCTGAAATGTGGGATTTTTCTAAAACAAGTGAATCAAAATTTTCTTTAAGTTTTGAAAACTTTTCTTTTTGAAGTTTTAGTTTTATGGCAATTTTACAACTTTCATTATATAGGGCATTGTAAGCATCTTGAAGATCTTCTTTATTTTCATGATCAGTATTCAAATTTTCTTCACTAGTTAAATCATTGTGATCTGAAAAAGTGAAGTTGGCTAGAGTCAAAAGGGCTTTAACTTCATTACCCGACTCAGTTTCAGAGTCTTCTGCTTTAAAAGAGGCTTCAGAGCCAGAAGATTCATCCCAAGTAGCCAACATACTCTTCTTTTTGGATTTGTCCTTTTTAAGACACTTGTTTGCTAAATGCCCATATTCTTGGCAGTTGTAACATTGACTATCTTTCAAAGATTTTTAAGTTTTAGATTTAGATTTAGATCTCTTCTTATCATTTGATTTTTGAAAATCAACCCTCTTTTTACTTTTGAAAATCTTGTAAAACTTTTTTGCTAAAAGAGCCATATCGTCTTTAGAATTTTCTTGTGAAACGTTCTTAGAAGACTTAAGGGCAATAGATTTACCTTTAGGAGCTTTAAAATTTAACTCATAGGTTTGAAAAGACCCAACTAGTTCTTCTACCCTCATATTGTCCGTATCACGAAATTCCTGGATCGTGGTAACCTTTGAGTTGAACTGTTCAGGTAGTAAGCATAGTATCTTTGCACACACTTTACTTTCTGAGATTTTATTGCCAAGACCCCACATAGAGTTCACAATGTCATTTAATCTTGTATAAAAGTTCATAAACATTTTATTTTCCTCCATATGTATTTCCTCAAATTTGCTTGTGAGGAGTTGGACTTTAGATTTTTTGACAATTGATGTTCCCTCATGTGTCATTTCTAAAATATCCCAAGCTTGCTTTGCAGTATCATACGATATAATTCCTTTGAATTCATCCAGTGATAGTGCGCAAGTGATTGCATTTAGTGCTTTTGCATTGACACTACTCTCCCTTTTTTGAAGTGTGGTCCAAGAAAAATAAGGTGAGATTTTCATAGATTTGGATCCATTTATACTAGTTACTTCAATGGTAGGAGGGGTCCATTCAGTCACTGTAGCTTGCCACATGCTCTCATCCACGGATTTAAGGAAATTCCTCATCCTGGCTTTCCAATAAGCATAATTAGAGCCATCAAATGGTGGAGGCCTAATGACTGAAAGGCTATCAAAATTTAACATCTTATAAATAGCTTAGATCGATTAGCTCAGGAAATAAATCCAAATATAAAGAATTAAAAAGAGTTATTAGGCTTTGATACCACTTGAAAAGGCCAAGCTTTATGTCCTAGAGGGGGAGGGGGGGGGGGGGGGTGAATAGGATTGTGCCAAATTTAAGCTTCAACAGTGGAATAAAAGAATATGATAGCCAAATTAAGGAAATCAATTCACAAAGCAGAAATAAAAAGCAGCCTCAATAATCAAGTATTGAGAGATTGATACAAATGTTATTCTAAGGACAACCTTACACCATAAAAACCAAGGGTTTATGGCAGGACAATCTTATTTCTAGAAAGTTCTTTGTATCAAAAACTCAAACTGAAGAGGAATAAATAAATAGCAAGGAATAAAAATATTAAACTATTACAATATTCCCCACAATGCTTGAAATGTAAATATTTCAACATTCACATCCACCCATACATCCCACAACTTTGAATGAAAAAAGATAGAAAATAAATCACACATCCACAAAACACAAAGAGTTATAGTGGTTCCCCTGTGTGTTCACCAACTGTTAAACAACAGCCACACAACTTGCTACTCCACTCCTAATATCCTCACTCAGTGGATATTAGCGTTCACTATGAAAATAGGTTTCTCAGGTTCACCTAAAACCTTCACAATTGTGTCTTTCAATTGGGCTTACACAATTCAAAAAACCCCACTTCTGGCTCTCATTAGATAACCAACAGATTGAGATTTTTCTGGCTTAATTTCAAATAAAACCAAAAGAATGAAATTTATAATAAAGTAAAATACCTAGATTTCACCTTTTGTTGTAGCCCGGAAGAACCAAATCGGAGTAGAAGTTCAAATAGAAGTGGTTCAATACTCACTTAAGAAATGGTTCTAGGTTCTAGATTGATTTTAAATAAAACCAGTTGGGCTAGCTATATTTGATTTTGATTTCAAGAAGAAGGAATATCACAATTCCTCTTTTCAATTCAGATTGGAATATAGAAACAAAATCAAATCAATAAAGCTAACAAAAAAGAATATTAAATATGCACAAATTAGCTTAAAAATGAACACAAACTTATCTCAGAGTGATGCCTTGATTTTACTTGAATTGGGTTATAAAACTCTGAAATTCGTCATCTATTTATAGTTCTAGAAACTCGTCTACAACTGGTCCTGAGGACAGTACGACTGGTCGTAGGACGAATGCATTTTGAAATTTTGAGCACAATCAGATAAAATCGTTCCACGACTGGTCGTAACCATCCTATGACTGGTCGTGAGGCACCAGGTTTGTTCGCTGTAGTTTGAGTCGTAGATCATGGACTGGTCGTAGGATGAGTCGTGCACTATTCACATGATCAGTCGAACAGAGTCCAAGACTGGTCATAACTCAATCAAAAAATTTCAAAAAATTACAACAACTTAGGACTGGTCCTGAAATTTCTTGGATTGGTCGAGCCAATTCTAGGACTAGTCAAACAGGGTCCAGGACTAGTCTTAGAACAGACCAAATTCATATAAAAAGATTCAATATGAATTATGTATACAAAATGACCTACCCTACGGTCAATCTAAGGTCAATCATACCTAGAAAGTGAGATGTGAACATCGAGACTTCATATGATAGTTGACCTTTAAAGATTGTAAAACTTGGGATCTCTATACTTGATGTAGCATTGAACTTGAGATCTTCTAGTGCTTGAATTACACTTCATTTCAAGTTGTACACTAACTTGAGTCTTTGAACAAGATCACTTCTTTCGTTGTAACTTATACTTGCATTTCTTGAAATGGTTTGAAGTAAATCTTCATTCTTGACTTGAAGCAGCGTGTTTAGAGAGGTGATGCAATGTCTTGATCATATATACCAATGAGCTACACAAGACTTAGATTGCACAAGACATATATTAATGTTTTGGCACCACAAAATTTGACAACCAAAGGAGCATAAAACCATAGCACTTACACTCTCCACATTCTGATATGGAAGAATGGACGGGCATCATCTGATATGGAAGAATGGACGGTCATTATCTGATATGGAAGAATGGACAGGTGTCATCTAATATGGAAGAGTGCATGGGCATCATCTGGTAAGGAGAGGAGGTGCATTAGAAGTCTTGTCTTAAGGAATGAATGAGGATTGTGTGTTAAGGGAGAAGTGGTGGTGATCACCACTATTTAAGAAGGGTTACGTGTTATTTTGTATGAAGGGAGAAGTGGTGGTGATCACCACTATTTAAGGAGTAGGGAGCTTAGGAGGCCTATAAATACTCCTCTCCACTCCTCATTTGGGGGGTTGGAAGACAAGAAGGAAGGAAGATAAGAGAGAGAGAGAGGGGGGGTTTGTGCGACCCCGCGCAATGGAAAGAGGGAGAGAGAGAGAGAGAGAGAGAGAGAGAGAGAGAGAGAGAGAAGGCTTTTCTTGTCCTAGAGAAGAGCCTTCCTATGCCACTTAGTGTGGAAGTCTGTTTGGAAGGTCTTTGCACGACTGTGCGCAACCACTTTTACAGAGAACCTCTTAGCGCGACTGAGCGCAACCATTTCTGCAAAGAAGCCCCATGCGCCACTTTGTGTGGAGATTGTCTTAATGCAAAGCTTTTCATGTCCTAATGGATGCCTTGGCTTGTCTTGAGGCTTGGCTTATGCGCCGCTTGTAGAGGAGCCTTGTCCTAAAGATTGCCTTTTGTGCCATTATCCATGGGAACTTGTCTTAATGCATGGCTTTTGTCCTAATACAAGCCTTGTGCACTCCATATTCCCTGTCTAAGCTTGTGCACTTCCATCTTCAGACAAATAACCTCCACACCTGTTAGATGTCTATAAATACTTCTCTCTTATCTCCATTTGGAGAGGGCAGTAAGAGATAGAATCAAGGAGGATAGAAATTAGAGAGCTTCAAGGAGCCGACAAAGGAGAGAGAAACGTGAAGCATAGAGAAAGAGTTCCAGGAGAAAGAAAATTTGTCCATACAACTAGAAGGATGATGAGAACCTATCGCGCGACCAAATCAAGGGCTTCAAGTTCGCACAACCCATCCACCTTTGTGATGAACATCAAAAGCTTCAAAATGCTGCCAAAATCAGCATTACACTACCTCCTCTTTCGTTCATTGTGATGATTGATTGTACTCTATTTTCAGAATCAAGGGAATGCGAGGATTTAAATGAACTTAGAATGATAAGATATCTTGTGATCATTGTTCTCTCATCATTTCTTCGTTATCATTGAATAATCCCCTAAATCGAATGCATTTGTTTCTTATCAAAACATATACAAAAGGGAAACGAAATGTTATCAACATATGTAGGGCAATGGTGGGCAATGAATGTCAGAACTCACACCACAATTGCTGATGAGGAGAAAATCTCTATGATCGTACATTCCACAAATTCAGGCATTTCTGGATATTTGATCTTGCATCCCTATGTGAACTTTGCTCAACTTATCCATGCTGGAGAGCAAGTAGAAGTTGGAATAAGCACATGAACAATCTCCTCGTGGACTCATCAGGACACTTTAATCAAACAGAACAGGGTTGAGGGAAGACCCATAGGAAACAAGAACAGAAATGGCAACACTGTTACCCATCGCTTGACAGAAGCCAACAACATCATTGCCACAGCTCAAGGCAGCCAGCATTTGCCTCAACAAGGGTGCCAGCAGTACCATCCTAAACATCAATAACAAAGATATCAACCACCACCTCCACTGTGACAAAATACACAATTATAGCCTCCGTAATAGCAGCAGTAGTAGTAGCAACATCAATTCAAGGAAAATGTCCAGTACCCCCCTGTTCATCCCCATTACGGCCGTACCCTACCACAACCAATCAGATGGGATTACATGTGATCTGTATGGATGCACATGATTTACCCAGAGATCTATAAATATGTATGAAAATCTCTTGGTAAGTGGAGTCATGACGTATCAGGTGGTGCCGTGTATCATTGAAGCGGCTGAGAGGAGATCAGTCGAGTTCAATTGTGAAATAGACAGCTAGCGATGTCCTAGAGGGGGGTGAATAGGACATTGCCAAATAATTGAAATAAATAGAGAATATATAAATATTACAAAAATCTCAATTCCTTGAGTATTGAAACCTTGATTCCAAATAATTCGCAGGATAACCTTCATATAAAATATTAGGCATGACAACCTTTTTTCATGAATGTCTTTAAAATCAATCTTTCAAACTAGCAAGAGTATATAAAAGGATTACAACATTCGCCATAAGAATGAAATAATAATTAACATCCAATCACCAAAAAGAATAAAGCATTCACCACATGGCACAATGAGTTACAATGGTTCGGTGCTTAAAAACAACCACACTTACTCCACTCCTAAAATTACTACCCTCATAATTTTGGCTTTCATTATAAAAAGGTTCTCACAGGGTTACCTTAACAACCTGATAAAGTTCCTTGTAATTTTGACAGGCTCACCACAATAAAACCCATTTTTTTCAATTTTCAGACGCTATCACAAATAGAAACCCCACTAAGATTTTCACAGGCTATCTCAAACAAAACCTCACTGAGATTTTCATAGGTTATCTCAGAAAAAATCTAAAATAAAATATAGTAAATATACTTATCTTTAAATGGAGATTCGAATACGTGGCAGAAGCTTGAATTAAAAGAACTTTTTTCTTAAACATAAATGGCATAGTGTTTAATCAAACAGAAAAAGTCTAGGGTTCTATAGATTTTATAAATAGAAAAGCTAAATGCTACTTAATTCAATTCTCTTAGATCTCAAAGAAGAGTATAGATTACTCTCTTAGATTAAGACTCAAATGATCTTGAGAAAAAAAGAATTGAATAAGTTATAAAATAAAATGTATAAATACCAACAGATAGCTTGCCGAGGACTTGAGCTTTTGTCTCTCTTGTAGAAGGATTACGGTAATTTTTTGTGTTATTTTAGAATGAGAGAAAGACTCGATTTATAGGGAAAGAAGTTAGAACTTTGTCTAGCCTAAGATTGGCTTTGGCTGGCCAGAGTCCATCGGATGTGGTTCAACATCTCTTAGATCGCACGGGATAAGATTTATCCAAAATTCGGCTGGCCCGAGGACAAATTTGGCTAGTCGAATTCTCACGAATTCCAAAAGATTGCATTGTTGGAATTTCACCCGAACTTTCTCGGGCTAGTCGGATTTCAAGCTTAGGCTAGCCGAATTTTCAACAAAAGTTGTTATTTTGCTTGGGCTTGAAGTTAGGTTGGTCGAAATAGAAGTTAGGCTGGCCAAATTCCACAGCGGAAACACTAATAAAAACCTAAGGTAAAGAATTTTTAAAGTACCTAATCCTAAGGTCTTTCTAGGGTTATAGCACCTGAGATTTAACAAATATTTGAGTAACCTTGTCATGAACTTTGTCTTAAACTTTGACTTGAATACGGGCGACTATTTCTTTGAGAAGATGTACCGATCTTGACTTAATCATAAGCTGATCTTGAGCTTATCTTTAGGTTCTACCTTGAAGTGCTTTTGTCTTACTAAATTTGACAATCTCTATGTACTTAACATAATAACACTTACAATCTCCCCCTTTGTCAATTTCATGAAAAACACACAACTTTACACAATACTTCATCCATTAACAAGATCGACCATACACAATCTTTAATAACCTTGAAGCTGCCCTATGTGAGCATCCTTGTAATCTTCGTAGCCAATTGTGCATAACACAATTGATGATGCTCAACTGATACTCCCCCTGATAAATACAACATATAGCATTCTAGTATTCCATTCTACTATAGCATCTTTATCCATAGCTTCAAAGTATTCATTCCATACTAGCATGCATTCCATTCCAACATTTTTAGTTCACTAGCATTCCTAGCATTAACGATCAATCCACAACATATACTAACACGCACCACATGCACCACTATATTCTCCCCCCTTTTGTCACAAGTTGACAAAGGAAGAAGAAGTGCTATGATATATGAAGAAGTATAGCAAAGGATATTAAAATAACATGAATGTTAACATGTATAAATAGCAATTAGCAGGTATATTAGGGAAATATTTAAAATATCAGTGAAATATCTCAGCAAGATAAATAAAACTATATAGGACAGTGTAGAAAAGATTTAAAATATTCATATAACATCCAACACATCATCCAAAGTATCTAAAGTATCTAAACAAACCATAAAATAAGTTTAGTACAGAACCATCATAAGTAAAGAAGATAAACTAATCAAGCTCAGTCTGACTTAGAAGAAGATGGAGCAAGCATTGAGAAATCATTAAGAGGCAAACTCCGGTTGATGCAATGGAAGTACTTTTTCATGTACTTCACTGTAAACTGTCGGGTTTGGGCCAATGAAGCCTACGATACATGTAGAGCCACAACCTTCTCCTCCAGTGCAGATAGCCTCTCATCAAATTGAGAGGGATGATAATCAGAATCAGCTGGATCATTAGAATCTTTTAACTCATTAAAAATGTCATCCATGGTTGTGTCTTCTCCTACCTCATGTTCTTCCTGTCCTTCTCATTACTCAGGAAGGCGAGTGAGGTTCATCATATTTAGGTTTGAGTTATTGAAAGGGAGTTTTGATTCTAGTGCCTTATACGTAGGGATTTGGACATTGTAATCAAAAGCAAGACAAGACATAAGATGTCCAAACGGAATCGACCCATGCTTTGGATGCAAGTGAAATTGAATAATGATGTAACAAATTAAAGAAGGCAAATAGACACGAATACCTAAAACAACCGAATGGATGACTTTAACTATAAAGGGAGTAAGATCAGTCTTATTCCCTGTTCTTGAATAGACATTTGATGTAAAGATCCGATATAAGACGCGGTATTTAAGAAATAGTTTGTTTGAGGATAAGGCATTACCAGATCGCCATTCAACATTGAAACCACACAATGCTCTTGTAATCGATTGCTTTTCAGAGTTAGACATTTTCACTAAAAGTGTGCCGATTCGAATTCCATCATCTGCAAGGTCTATCTCCATTAAAGTAGATATGATATAAGGCGTAATAGTGAATGTTTCTTTTACAAATTTAACAGAGAATGACAAATTCTCAAGAGAAACATCACACATAGAGCCATACATGCCTTGTACAATGGATCGGTAACATAATACCCCACTTAGCCTATAAGTACGACCGATTGGTTAGTAGATGAGACTCACCTTTCAAAATTATACATGTACTATTAGAGAATTTCTAATAGTACCTAGGAGGCACACCCCTCATAATGCGACTGTAAATGACCGAAACTAATACCATGATGACCACACCGATGAGATGAATCTAATTCGGGGTCGAGCATAACTCACTCCCGAGTTCCAAAACATCACTTATGCAACATATTTAATGATGGATGTATGTTGTCGTATTAGTGCATAAAACATGGAATAGATTAAGCCAAAACACGATATAATTTAGGGATAAGTGAAGAAAGCAAGCGGAAGACTTATAGAAATATATGTGTACAAGTGTAAATTCCTGAAGTACATTTACCAACCAGGTCGTATTGAAAGTGTTACTTATTAAAATTATAAATATTAAGTTACATCATTTAAATCCAAAAATAATCCCAGAGTCCCGCGCATCAGAACAAGCTCGCTAGAACCCGTCCAAAACTACATATAAGAGAAAGCACTCATCATCATCCATCTCCCGCTCCGCCTCGAAGTCGCATCAACATCTGCACATCAGAACCTAAGACAGAGTCCGGTGGGTGTTTAACACCGCCCGTAACGTGGGAGTGAGTGATCAACTCGGTGGAACAATAAGGCACCGGTTAACATGTTATCAGCTCAATCAAACAGTAATGATAAAGCGAAAAATTAAATAAATCCTAAGTACTCTTGTTAATGCAAGGATGTATGCGAGAATGATGCGTGCTCTCATGCGTACACCCTCATCGTCTTCATCTTACGTTACGCATGACACCACCTCAAAGTGCGCCACATCTACAAAGCACATGCAAATGCGGTGCATGGATATGATTACCAAGTTGTTATTAGTCCTTTTCATACAACAGGATTGGGAAGCTAAAGTACCTTCCTCATATCAATTTCCTCACAGTGATACATTCTAGGGTCGTCAATCCTAGGCATCTCATATGATCATATGGTTTTAGGTCATTGCAAAGGGCTCGTCACCAATCAATGCACGCCTTTCATACCTTTATTACCACAATTCGGCTCGTCACCTCATTGCTGTATCTAGGCATGCTCGAGGTCACTACAAAGGGCTCGTCACCAATCAATGTAGGCTGATAGCACGAATATAGTGTCCCATAACACCATAATCGGCTCACGAGTTCAGTTGCTCACTGGTCACTACGGGGAGGCTGGTCACCCCAGCGTAGGCTGACAGCTCGACCACGGTGTCCATACCACCATGTCCGACTCATGAGTCTTTGCGGATCAAGGTACCAAGGTTAATAGGATTTCATTGGTAAGTTCGGTACCCTAGATTCAAGCAGTAGCGTCCATACATGGTGAACATACATCGGACAATCGGGTTACTTGACGAACTCGACTAGCACGAGCGCACGTTGAGTTGAACGACATAGAGTGCGCAAACACTCCGCGTGGCCAAACCACTGCCGACAACTCTAATATGACTCGGGTTCGTCTAATCACGTCCTTTGTGGCGAAAGCGATCTCAGCCACAACCTTAAGGTAGATTACCGATTTCCTGGACTATTCATAGTCCTAAACGCATTACACTACAATAGATATTCGTATTGAATGCAGAACAGTAATAGAACAACAACTTCAATCATGTGGTACTCAAGCATTTGAAGGATATCAACTTAACATAAATGTAAGCATAAGCAATGCTTGAAATTAAATAACAAGGAATGTAACTAGCAAGAAGGAAATCATACACATCAATAGGAGTGTTGAGAATCGCTCTCAACGCCCACAAATAGTGTAATAAGTTACACTATAGATCATTCAGACATTTCTACAAACACTTAGAATACACAATACAACATATATGACATATGTTGAAATACACAAATTTGGACAATTCCCTTTACCAAGGAGTTGTCATACATACATCTAGCATACATATATGACAAATAATCATGGCAAACACAAGTGCATATTTTATACGCATACGGTACTTTATACATACACATAGAATACACAAATCTCAATATAACACATGCATATCAGGAACGCAACATAAACATAACATTTGGCATGTGAAATCTCATCCATAACAAGAATAAATCATTAACTGGCATTGAAAGCTTTGAAAACCATATCCTATACACTTAAAGTCTGCACCTTAAGCCAGAAAAGAACACCGAACTGATTTCAGACGAGTTGTCTTCGTCAATGGCGATAGAATATCCTAAAGCAAGAATAGAAATGAGATACAACAACACCAAGACTATTCTAAGCTCTAACACAGATTAGGGTTAGGTTAACTTACCCAAGGATGAACTCAGAATCATCAGAATAACGATTCAAAGTGAAGGTTCAAGGATGAAGAAGAACAGGAAAGAATCCAAGATGATTCACCAACTTCTCTCTCACTATCTCTCTCTTTTCCACTCTCTCTCCAAGCTAGGGTTAGAGAAATTCGTATGGAAAAGAGAGCTAGGGTTTAAGGATTATAAATAGGCCTCAAATTGATGAAAATAACCCCAAGGCCAAGGTATACTTAGGGTATAACCAAAACCCAACTCTCGTGATCCAACGTAGCACTTCCGGTGGGCCTATAACCACGAAAGGTCGGACTTAAGCTCACTGACCATGGATCTAGGTCAGGTTGAGTTTTCGTACCGACCGGCTCTTCAGATCAGCCGTGGCAGACCACACTCAATTCAATGGTCACAGAATCTCGATCAGGTCCACAAGCATAAGGACAAGCCTGTGCCACCTTCCCTGATCAGAGGGTAAAATTGAGTCAGAATCCAATGGCCAGATTGCTTAAAATCATCGCGCAAGCGACACGACTCAGATTTCATAAAAGCTTAATAAATTTCCAATCGTTCTCACACTCTTCACTCCGAACTCAAAAAAATCGACCCAGAACATCACATGGACTTGATTTTCGAGGTGATGGTCAAGCCCAATGTGGTGACCGCAACAGCCTAAGATCATCGCAATCGGACTTTCGACGCGCGGTCCAAGTCCGATCTAGAACTTCCAAAAATTCCACAGAACAACTGGATTTAGCGATGGATCCCAGATTTCAGAGTAACATAGCGCTAACTAATCTACAAGTTTTAAGTCATGCAGATCTAATTTAAAGTGATTGATGCGAATTTCACAAGCAATCGAGTATAGCGCTAATTACCCCAAAAATAGCTACTTAGGGAAAGATTAGCACAAAATTTTTCGGGTCATGATGAGATGAATCTAATGATAAGTTCCACACGTGAGCACGTGACCCCGAATGCATGCAATGGCGTGAAGAACTGACACTTTTTATGTTCAAATATCCATGAAATTAAATATGAATGACACCATCATGAAGTAATGATGAGGTCATATTTGAAATTATTCCATTAAGATTAGTTTAAATTAAATACAGACTTAAGTGTAAGCTAACCTATGCCATGCCTCATAAAATTCAGTTTAATGAGGTAAGTAACTTTATTAGCTAAAGGCTCTTCCTTAAATCAATGAGAGCCATGACGCCTAGCATGTTTTGATTAAATAAATACTTACTATGATACTACATGGAACCTACTTAGGGAAGATAAAACTATCTTAATTAGCCATTAATAAAGTGAGGACCCTAAAAGTCAAAAGTTTTCCTTGGTTCAAAGAGATCATGACACCTCACCTAGTTCTAGAATTCCCTAACCCCATCTAGAAGGTCATTAATACCCCCTAATCAAGCCCTAACAACATATAAGTGGCTAATAATTGAATTTATAAAGTACACATGAAGAAAGTCAACAACACAATTCCTTAAATTAAGGAGATGTGTACACATGGGTAGGATATTTCTAGAAAAGGTATGGACGACATTTATGATGAACTTAAAAGTCCCTAATTAGGGGATTATCATGGGACAATCTTCCATGAATCAAGAAGGGCCATACACCTTATAGATGATAAGATTAAGCAAAATGATTAAGCTCTTGTCTATATAAAGTAGGCATGGATGAAACTTTGAGTACTTAGTGCCCAAACTTCCTACATCCCTTAGCAATTTTCCAGCCCTCCTTAAGTCTTTAAACCACCCTCCAAATAACCCCAATTAACCCCTTAAGTCTAAGATAAAACATTCCTTACAATCAAGGCCATCCAATCATTGAAGGAAGATCATCCCTATATCAAGGTGAGTGTTGTCCCATTTATCTCTCTTTCTATCCTCATTTTATGTCCCACTTTGATGTTCACACACCATCTTAATAGTCCAATGGTTTGGATGGTCTGGTAGATACTACAAACAGCCTCAATTTAATGGTTGGGTGGGGCCCATTAATTATGGCCCCACCATGATGTTTATTAGCCATCCATCATACTCAGGAGGTCATAAGAACCTAGATGAAGGGAACACACAACTACCATATTGATCCGAGAAGGGTGGCCCACTTGGATATAGGTGAAGAACCCATGAGATTAAATTGATGGGCCCGCTGAGATGGCCAGTCCCTCATACTCACGCATGCACACCCATGCACACATGTGCACACATAAAAAAAAAAGAAGTTGGACACTATTACTGCTAGCATCCAACGGAAGCTATAGCAAGCAACGTCTTTGCTGCTTTTTTAAGGGCATGAAGTGTGGGACCCACAACAAGCCCCACCATGATGTACATGTCTAATCCGCACCGTCCATCAGATTTTTCTGATCATTTTAGGCCTTGGGCCAAAAAATGAAGCTAAACCATATCTCTTGCGGGCCACACCATAGAAAACAGTGGTAATGTTGACATTTACCATTGAAAACTTTTAGGGCCCACTGTGATGTTTCTATCACCTGAACTTATTAAATATTGGGCTTATTAGACCCGTCATAACTTGGAGAATCCAATGAACGGAGTGGATCGTCGTCACGTGGGCCCCACCTATGAGAAATAATAAAAAAATTTTAAAAAAAATAAAATATATATATAACATAGACGCTGCTGTTGCCAGCATGTAAAGGACGCTACAACAAGTAGCATCCTGCAATCTAAATAGGGCTAGGACCCACTATAGGCCTCACCATGATGTATGTCTAACATCAACACCATGCATTTGACGGGTGCCATTTAAATAATGGGATTTCCTAAAAATCAGCTGTATACGAAACTCAGGTGGCCCATACCATCTAAAATCATGTGAAGACATGACTAAAACATATAAAAGCACTTGGTGGGGCCCACCTGAAATTTGGATGCATCTGAAACTTGGGCTAGCCCCTCATCCAAGTGGGACACACATAATGGATGGGCTGGATTTGGTAACCCGTTCTCAGTGGGCCCAACAAATGATTATGAATGTTTTAATGGAGGGTGACGCCTCTCAACTTTGGTATGTGGTGTGGCTGACACAAGTCACTCATTGACTTGATTTTTAAGCCCTAGGCCCACCATAGAATGGTGCATCTAACTGATGGGGTAGATGTTCAACACTCATCACAGTGGGCCCACACAACTCGACCTTATGGGGAGTTCCCGTGAGCTAGACTACCTAGAACCTTTTCCCATAAGCAAGTCTCAGCTCCTCATCTCATATGTAATCAACTTATTTTAAGGTGTGGGTCAAGACATTAAAGATATCTTAGACTGAAGTAGGCCACGTCATGAGAAACAATGGGTATTGAAACACCCACAGTCCTACCTTGATGGAATGGGGATTAGCTACCACATGTTGTCCTCCTTTTAATGCAAATCTCTACTATCACGCACATGGATGCGGATTAGCTACTAACAGGTTGAGTAGCGAGACTAGCTACTAAAGTGACGTCACCTAGTTTTATGGGTCCCACCATGATGTATGTTTTGTATCCACACCATTCATCCAAATTGAGAGATCAGTTTAGGGCACAAGACAAAAATGAATCAGACAAAAAGCTCGAGTGGACCCACCATAAAAAACAGTGAAGAGAGTCACGTCCATCGTTAAAAACTTATAAGGGCCAGGAAAGTTTTAGATCAAGCTTATATTTGTTTTTTCCCTTCATTAATGTCTTTGTTAACTTACAGATAGGTTAGATCTCAAATAAACATCATGGTAGACGTAAGAATGGATGTTGGTTGATAGAAAGGAGTAATAACTAAAATTATGATCAAGTACCCTAGTTTAGAAATTACAAAGACTACAATTCAAATAGAGATGATCAAACGAGAAGAAAAAAGTACTTTGTAGTCGAAAGTACCAAGTTACGAGGCCACAAGTTAACAGTACCACTTAGGGATTGGTTACCTAGGTACACGGCTCTTTAATAATCTTGCGCCCTGCATATCGACATACCTTGAGTTCTGATTATCCTTGAGTTCTTATAATCTCCTGATGGAATGCCAGGAGAGGAGGTCTGAACTGGCATCTTACGTGTCAGAGTAGTCAACTTTGATTCGGGAATTCCAAGCTTTATGACCCCCTCGATTTAAAGGGTAGCCAGATCCGCTTAAGGCCGACCGATTGAGGACCCAGGTTATCAAGATTTTATATGTGATGGGGTGTCCTGATTCCCAGAGAGTGTCGCTTGCCACCTTCACACTCGAGGGAGAAGAAGAGTTATGGTGGCAGTCAATTAAGAAGGAAGCTGGGTTGAGTATGATTTGTAGTTGGAGCATGTTCAGCGACAAGTTTGACCAGAAGTATTTTCCCGATAGTGTTTAAGAAAAAATGGTGTCTGAATTTATATCTCTGGAGAAAGGAGCTTTATCTGTGGCCCAGTACGAGGCTAAATTCATTGAGCTATCTTGTTTTGCATTGAATTTGATTTCGACCTCCAGTATGAAAGCTTGTAAATTTAAGAAGGGACTTCGTCCTAGCTTGAGGAGTAGGGTAGTACCTTTGTGACTCCCCACGTTTGAGGAGGTGACAGATTGAGATAAAATCATAGAAGCAGATTTTGAAGAGATGAACAAGACTCGTGATCAATCGCTTCAGAGATAGGATAATAGGAACAAAAGGAAGGGAGGCCCAACCCAGCAGTTTCATCCATCGAAAAGGCTTGTTAGGCAAGGATCAACTGTTCAGGAACCCCAACAAGATTTGCAGCGATTAGCATTCCAAGGAACATGTTTTAGGTGCAGTGGAGTAGGCCATCAGGTCAGGTCTTGCCCTAATCCTCTAGATGTCTCTATAAAGCAGAAGGATAGGTCTTCTTACAGGTAGCAGCCTTATGGTCACCCCCAGCAAAGACCTTTTCAGTAACACCAGACTCAACAATACCATCCTCAACAACAAACTTAGCAGTATCTGCCTCAACAACAACCTCAACAACGCCAGTGGCAGCAGTCGCCGCTGCAAGGACAAGATCGCTCTCAGCAGTACCAGAGACCACCCCAAAGACAACAGGTAGGATTTGAAGCAACTGCCCAACCTCGCATATATGCTATTCAGCAGACTGATCCTCAATCATTAGCAACAATACTAAAGGGTACGACTACTCTTTTATCATCATTTATACACACCTTATTCAACTCAATAGCCTCCCATTCATTCATATCATCATCACTCATATACATGTTAAGGTTAGAGATAGAAGGGGTAGTAAAAGAGTTATTAGTAGCCACACCATTAGGAGAGCATTCTACCTTAAGCCTTATCTGTAAGGATTGCCCAGTGATGATTGGAGATCACATCCTACCCGCCGATTTATTTGTTATGGAGATGTTGAAGCTAAATATTATTTTGGGAATGAATTGGATGGCCGCTTATCATGCCTCATTAGATTGCTTCAAAAGGACAATCACCTTCTCTATAATTGGCCAACCATAGTTCCAGTTCAAGATTCTTCTAGCGGAGCAGACAGGGACGTCATCGGCTTGTCTAGTAGAAGAAGAAAGGACCCTAAGGATTGAGGAGATCCCAATAGTAAGAGAGTATCTCGACATCTTTTAGGACATCCCGGGCCTACCTCCTCAAAGGGTAGTGAAGTTCTGTATTGAATGGATGCCAGGTACCGCGCCCATCTCAAAGACGCCGCATCGATGATGCCCCTGGAGTTGGAAGAATTGAAGAAGCAGCTGGAGGAAGTATGGTCTTTGGGCTTTATTTGCCCAAGTGGTTCTCCTTGGGGAGCGCCAGTCCTATTCTTTAAGAAGAAGGATGGATCATTGAGACTTTGTGTGGATTACATGGAGCTAAATAAAGTGACCATCAAGATAAGTATCCATTACCAAGGATTGACAATCTGTTCAATCAGCTTAGGGAGGTGCAGTTCTTCTCGATGATCGACCTACGTTCTGGATACCATCAAGTTCGAGCTCGAGAGGAGGACATCCCTAAGACGGCTTTTCACACCAGATATGGCCATTTTGAGTTCCTAGTCATGTCCTTCATACTGACAAATGCCCCGGTTGTATTTATGCAATTGATGAATGAGGTATTTCGCCCTTATCTCAACCAGTTTATGGTAGTATTCATAGATGATATTCTAATATATTCGCGTGCTCGGGAGGAGCATAAGTGTCATCTACGTACTGCTCTGCAAACGCTTCGTGATCATCAATTATATACCAAATTAGAGAAATGTGAATTTTACCAGGAAGAAGTGAAGTTTCTTAGCCATGTCATTACTAGAGAAGGAGTGGCCATAGATCCAGCTAAGGTTGAGGTTGTGCTTAAGTAGCGACAACCCGCTAATGTCATGGAGATTTGAAACTTTCTAGGTTTAGCAAGATACTATAGACGGTTTATTCAAGGGTTTTCTTGTATAACAACACCACTGACATGACTGACCCATAAAGGAGCACCTTTTGTTTAGAGTGAGGCCTGTGAGAAGGCATTTGCAGAGTTAAAAGATAAGTTGACAATGGCACCAGTTCTCACCCTACCATTTGGAAACGAATGGTTCGTGGTATACATGGATGCGTCGCGGGTTGGATTGGGATGTGTGCTAATGCAGCATGACAAAGTTACAACATATGCTTCTCGACAGTTGAAGGCCTACGAGCAGAATTACTCCACGTATGACTTAGAGTTAGCCACATTAGTGTTTGCATTAAAGATATGGTGGCATTATCTATACGAGGTCAGATTTCAGTTGTTCATGGACCACAAGAGCCTTAAATATTTATTCTCTTAGAAGGATCTTAATCTGCGGCAGAGAAGGTGGTTAGAGTTGTTAAAGGATTATGATTTCTCTTTTCAATACCACCTAAGTAAGGCCAATAGTGTAGCTGATGCCCTCAGTCGCCAGCCACGAGGAATTATTGCTCACCTTATGGTTCGACAATGGAAAATGTTGGAAGAAATAAGGGACTTTGATTTTGAGTGGAGCTTGCAGTCAGCTGCTATGCAGCTTGCAAGCTTATCTATTCAACCATCACTAATATCTCAAGTCATTAGGGCACAACAGGTTGACCCAGTGATCATTAATCGTCGTAAGGAAATGAGTGGCGATAGTTTTTCCAATTAGTAGATCGGTGTGGATGGTGGTCTTCGCTATAAAGGGCGACTGTATGTGCCAGAAGATGCAGAGCTGAGGCCACCAATATTGATCGACGTACACCGGTCCAAATTCATGATCCACCCAGGTAGTATAAAGATGTACCGCGATGCTAAAAGACAATATTGGTGGCTTAGGATGAAACATCACATTGCCAAATTTGTCACCCAATGTGATACATGTAAACGGGTCAAGGCAGAGCATCAACGACCCTCAGATACTCTACAACAATTGGAGATTCCTTAGTGGAAGTGGGAGCACATTACAATAGATTTCATTATGGGATTGTCGCGGACTCCCCGAGGTCACGATGCCATATGGGTCATCGTTGATCGACTAATGAAGTCAGCACATTTCCTACCTATACGTGCTACTTACTCCATGGACCGACTTGCTCAACTATTTATTAGTGAGATTGTCAAGCTGCATGGAGTGTTGGTATTAATAGTATTCGACCGTGACCCAAGGTTCACGTCATAATTCTGGAAAAGTTTTCAGTGAGCCTTGGGTGTGACTCTGAAGTACAGCACCGACTGCCACCCCAGACAGATGGGGAGACTGAGAGAGTCAATCAAATTCTAGAGGATATGCTTAGACCATGTGTGTTAGATTTCTAGGGTAGCTGGGATAATCATTTACCGTTGGCTGAATTTGCATATAATAATAGTTATCAGACAACCATTGACATGGCTCCGTATGAGGCCTTGTATGGCCGACCTTGCAGGTCACCCAGTTGTTGGACAGAAGTCAGAGAGCGGAGTTTTCTCGGGCCTGAAATTGTTCAGCAAACCTTGAAAAAGAGAGAGCTTATCAGAAAGAGTATGCGCACCGCTCAAAGTCCACAAAAGAGTTATGCTAATCGCCAGCATAGGGAATTGGAATTTTCTATCAGAGATTTTGTCTACCTCAAGGTCTCGCCCATGAAGGGCGTATTTCGATTTGGCAAGAAAGGGAAGCTCGCCCTGCGATATATAGGTCCCTTCGAGATAGTAGAGCACATTGGTCAAGTGGCATATCGACTAGCCTTGCCTCCCTAGCTGTCAGGTGTTCACAATGTATTTCATGTATCCATGTTAAGGAGGTGTGAGCTAGAGACAGAGCACATTATTAACTGGCAACTGATTAAAATCCATGAGGACGTGTTAATCATAAGACATCTGATTCGTATCTTGGATTGGAAAGAGCAAGTCCTTTGGTCAAAGATGATTCTATTAGTAAAAGTTCAGTGGGGTCACCATAACGAAGCAAAGGCCTCGTGGGAACATGAGGAGGACATTGGTAAGAAATATCCCCACTTGTTTTAATGAACCTTATAAACACTATAAAAACATCACCGATGTATGATATCCTTTTTACAATAAAAAAGGGTTATCAGTTATTTCACTTTTTCGATCATGAAGTCCGCATTTATCCAATATAGTAGAAATTTTGAGGATGAAATTTTTATGAGGAGAATTGTAATACCCCACTCAACCTATAAGTATGGTCGATTGGTTAGTAGATGAGACTCACCTTCTAAAATAAAATCTGATAATGCCTGCATGTATAATTCGAATACTCAAGAGAATTCCTAATAGTACCTAAGAGGCACACCCCTCGTAATGCGACTGTAAATGACCGAAACTAATACCATGATGACCACCCCGACGAGATGAATCCAATGATAAGTTCCACTCGTGAGCACGTGACCCCGAATGCATACTATGGCGTGAAGAACCGACACTTTTTATGTGCAAATATCCATGAAATTAAATAAGAATGACACCATCATGAAGTAATGATGAGGTTGCATTTGAAACTATTCCATCAAGATTAGTTTAAATTAAATATAGACTTAAGTATAAGCTAACCTACTCTATGCCTCATAAAAGTCAATTTAATAAGGTAAGTAACTTTATTAGCTAAAAGTCAAGGCTCTTCCTTAAATCAAGGGAGTGCCATGACACCTAGCATATTTTGATTAAATAAATATTTACTATAATACTACATGGAACCTACTTAGGGAAGATAAAACTCGTTTAATTAGCCATTAATAAAGTGAGGACCCTAAAAGTCAAAAGTTTTCCTTGATTTAAGGAGATCATTGCACCTCACCTAGTTCTAAAATTCCCTAACCCCATCTAGAAGGTCATTAAGACCCCCTAATCAAGCCCTAACAAGATATAAGTGGTTAATAATTGAATTAATAAAGTACACATGAAGAAAGTCAACAACACAATTCCTTAAATTAAGGATATGTGTACACATGGCTAGGATATTTCTAGAAAAGGTATGGAGGACATTTATGATGAACTAAAAAGTCCCTAGTTAAGGGATTATCATGGGACAATCTTCCATGAATCAAGAAGGGCCAGACACCTCATAGATGATAAGATTAAGCAAAATGATTAAGCTCTTATCTATATAAAGTAGGCATAGATGAAACTTTGAGTACTTAGTGCCCAAACCTCCTACATCCCGTAGCTATTTTTCAGCCCTCCTTAAGTCTTTAAACCACTCTCCAACTAACCCTAATTAAGCCCTTAAGTCTAAGATAAAACATCCCTTACAATCAAGGCCATCCAACCATTGAAGGAAGATCATCCCTATATCAAGGTGAGTGCTCTCCCATTGATCTCTCTTTTTATCCTCATTTTATGTTAAGTTCATTCTCTTATTGATATAAGTGTGGGACCCATTGATGAAGGCCCCACTTTGATGTTCACATGCAATCCTAACAGCCCAATGGTTTGGATGGTCTAGTAGATACTACAAATAGCCTCAATTTAATGGTTGGGTGGGACCCATTAATCATGGCCCCACCATGATGTTTATTAGCCATCCATCATACTTAGGAGGTCACAAGGACCTGGATGAAGGGAACACACAAATACCATATTGATCCGAAACGTGTGGCCCACTTGGATGTAGGTGAAGAATCCATGACATTAAATTGATGGGCCCACTAAGATGGCTAGTCCCTCATACTCACGCATGCACACCCATGCACACATATTCACATATCAAAAAAAAGAAAGAAAAAGAAGAATAAGCTGGATGTTGTTACTGCTAACGTCTAAAGGACGTTGTAGCAAGCAGCGTCTCTGCTGCTTTTTTTTTAGGGCATGAAGTGTGGGACCCACAACAGGCCCCACCATGATGTACATGTCTAATCCTCACCGTCTATCAGATTTTTCTGATCATTTTAGGCCTTGGGCCGAAAAATGAAGCCAATCCATATCTCTTACGGGCCACACCATAGAAAACAATGGTAATGTTGACATTTACCATTAAAAACTTTTAAGGCCTACTGGAGAATCCAATGAATGGAGTGGATCATTGTCATGTAGCCCCACCTACGAAAAATAACAAAAAAATAAAAAAATTAATATATATATATATATATAAACACAGACGCTACTGCTACCAGCGTGCAAAGGATGCTGCAACAAGCAGCATCCTACAATCTAAATAAGGTCGGGACCCACTATAGGCCCCACCTTAATGTATGTCGAACATCAACACCGTGCATTTGACAGGTCCCCTTTAAATAATGGGATTTCCTAAAAATCAACCGTATACGGAATTCAGGTGGCCCATACCATCTAAAATCATGTGAAGACATGACTAAAACATATAAAAGCACTTGGTGGGGCCCACTTGAAATTTGGATGCATCTGAAACTTGGGTTGGCCCCTCATCTAAGTGGGACTCACATAATGGATGGGCTAGATTTGGGAACCCGTTCTCAGTGGGCCCAACAAATGATTATGAATGTTGTAATGGAGGGTGACCCCTCTCAACTTTGGTATGTGGTGTGCCAGACACAAGTCATTGACTTGATTTGGAAGCCCTAAGCCCACCATGGAATGGTGCATTTGACTAATGGGGTAGATGTTCAACACTCATCACAGTGGGCCCACACAACTCGACCTTATGTCGAGTATAGCGCTAATTACCCCAAAAACAACTACTTAGGGAAAGATTAACACAAAAATTTCCAGGGTCATTACATATTTGGTGGAAATAAATTTTGGGCATATTATATGATCTCCTCATCAAAGCCCAAACCAAAACCCATATAAGTCCACCATGAGTACTTCGGTGTGTATTAGCCTTAAGACCACCCTATATGACAGGAATTTGAGGCCCAATTTCATGAATATCTTAAATAGTCATACTAAGCATCTAAATCACCCAATATCATGCAATGATCAAATCGTACGATATGCAATTAGAGTGTCATTAGGGCATTCATATATAAGAATAGATGTTGGTTGATAGAAAGGAGTAATAACTAAAATTATGATCAAGTACCCTAGTTTAGAAATTACAAAGCCTACAATTCGATTAGCCATGATCAAGCAAGAAGAGAAAAGTACTTTGCAATCAAAAGTACCAAGTTACGAGGCCATAAGTTGACAGTACCACTTAGGGATTGGTTACCCAGGTACGCAGCTCTTTAATAGTCTTGTGCCCTGCATATTGGCATACCTTGAGTTCTAATTATCCTTGAGTCGCTTGTCATTAGCATCACCATGCATTCCATGGCATGATATATGATGAGAAATAGTATTTGAATTCTCTACAATATCACGGATTGACTGTATTACGATAAGGATGATGATATTGAATCATGGACACCAGAAATATGAAAAATAGTAGGGGATAATGTGCCCCTTGGGTTGAGAGACCCTAAACCCCAATGGTACCTAGCAAGGGATGCCTCATCGTTGTGCCGGGTGGACACGTGGGCCATGGATTTGACTCTCATTGATGAGGCCAGATTGAGAAGGGGTATGTCTAACCCACCTTAGGGCTGAGGTGGCAAAAGGGGACCAATTTGACCCCCTGGCAAGGAGTAGCGCGAACGAGGTCCGCTACTAGTATATACATTGGAGGTTATAACCCCACTGGTAGGTAGTGAAGTCAATTGCTGGTGTCTAATGCATGGGCATCGACCCTAGTGGATCCTAAGTTCCAAATGTATATTGATCATAATTGAGACAATGATGTTCAGGAGGAGTGCGATCAAGTCAGTGGTTAGAGGACTATTGACAGATGTTTCTATGACTAGCATATAGTTATTTTATGCATCTCACACATGATCATCCTCCATCATTCATTAAGACATCACTTTGTATGGATTATTACTTCAAGCAATTCTTTCATTATGTCTTTCATGTTAATTTACCTTGCATACTTATCATGAGGAGTTTACACTTGTTAAGTTATAAAACTTACTTGTCTTTAACCAATCAGGTAAAGGATCTAAACAAGAAAAACAAGTAGCAACCACGAGTTAGGCGTCACATTGGGGGATTGATTTGACTTTTGAAATTTTGAATTGTATATGATGTATATATATGTATCCCATAGACAGATGATATACTTTTGGAATTTTATAGTACCCAGTATACTTGTATACAGATATTACCTATCTTGTCTCTGGTGTTCCTCTTTTATAAAGAAGTAATGGTGAGATTTATCCTTTATATTACCATGTCGAACACTGAGCTTGGGACTTAGTGTGTGGGCATTAGGTACCAATCCCGGAGTTTGGCATGTCGCGCGGCAGATCCGGTAGATATAGCGGTCGTATAAGACTATCGGGTCTGGGGCGTGACAAGTAAGTTGTTCCATCCCAATGCAAAATACGTTCCCAACCAACCTCAGTAAGAATAGGTATAAGATCAAAGCGAGCAATATGATCTAGATTTACTAATTTTTTAATAATAATGTCCATTGTGCAGAAGTCTCAGACATTTTCCAGATCATCCTCCGGTGACTGTAGGGTCCGTATACCAAGAGGAGTTGATCTAGAAGATGAACCAGCTCAAGCCTTGAGAATAGATTTTTTAGCTCTACGTTCTATTGTGAATGCACAAGAAAAATTATAAGAAAAATGCAAGGAAGAGAGTAGATCAGATTTTGATTCAAAGCCACAAGAAAAAGGGTTTCAGATTGATGAAAATCTACTCAAACTTGCAAATCTAGCAATAGACAATCTAAATCTTGAAGGAAATTGAAATAAAATCACTTACAAGAGTGTTGGGTTGATGGTTGGTCGAATAGGGCACCGGCTAGCCGAGGAAGAAGATGTGGAGTGAAAATAAATCGAGGGTTTTTCCCCTTTTTGAGCAAACCTACGTGATCTTTGGCTAACTTGAGCATGTGCTTGGCTGGCCAAATTCTTCGGTCAGTAATGGGCTGGCCGAAAAATCCCAAAATTTTGATTTTTTATTTTATTACAATATTTATATTTATTTTTCATTTTTCTTTTCGTGCATTTTATAATTACAAATAAACATAAAAATAAAGCAAAGAAAAGAAAAGAATAATCATTTAGCACTACACAATCCAATATCATGCTTTAAATTTGAAATTTTAACATTGTCAAGTGGCTTAGTCAGTATATTTGCAAGCTGCTTCTCAGTTTGAATGTATTCTAGAGTGATAGTTTATTTTCAACTAATTCTCAAATATAATGATATCGTATGTCAATATGCTTTGTACCAGAATGTTGAATATGATTTTTAGAGATATTTATTGCACTAGAATTATCATAATATAATGTCATTGTATCTTGTGTAATTCCATAATTAGCTAGCATTCTTTTCATCCACATTAACTGAGTGCAAGCATTCCCTGTAGCAATATATTCAACCTCTACAGTAGAAAGAGATACAAAGCTTTGCTTCTTACAAAGTCATAATACTAAGTATTTTCTAACATAGAAACATCCACTGCAGGTAGATTTTCTACCATCAATATTTCTTGCCTAGTCTGCATCTATATAGCCTGCGATTTGTATAAATGTATCATGTTAATACCATAAGCATAAGTTCACAGAACTTGCGACATATCTGACTATCCGTTTAACGGCAGATAAGTGAGATTCTTTTAGACCAGATTGATACCTAGCACAGATTCCAACACTAAATGCAATATCAGGTCTACTAGTAGTTAAATACAGAAGACTGCTAATCATACTACGATATAATCAAGAGTTTACACTTTTACCTGATTCATCTTTTTAGAGTTTAAGAATCGTACTCATCGGAGTATTGAAATTCTTACCATTTTCAAAGCCAAACCTTTTTACAAGGTTTAAAGCATATTTGGTCTATGAGATGAACACACTATCTTCAAGTTATTTGACTTATAATAGAAGGAAATAGTTTAGTTCATCGACCATACTCATTTCAAACTTGGATTTCATAAGATCTACAAACTCAGTAGATAACTTAGCACATGTAGATCCATAAATAAGATCATCAACATAGATTTGACAACATAGATTTGAACAATTAGGATATTATCATTATAATTTTTGATAAATAGGATTTTTTCAACATTACCCATAACAAAATTATGACTAAGTAAGAATTTAGTCAACTCTTCATACCATGCTCTTAGAGCTTATTTTAAACCATAAAGAGCCTTTTAAAGATGGTAAACATGATCGGGAAGTTTGGGATCTTCAAAACCCTTTAGTTGTTCAACATATACTTCCGCATTTAGATCACTGTTTAGAAAAGCACTTTTACATCCATTTGATATATTTTGAATTTTTTATGGCATGCAATGGAAATAAATAATCTGATTGATTCAAGGCATGCAACCGGTGCAAAGGTTTCATCGTAATCAATACCTTTTATCTGAATATAATCTTATACAACCAGTCGTGCCTTATTTCTGATAATGTTCCCTATTTCATCATTTTTATTTTTAAAAATTCACTTAGTTCCAATCACATATTTATCAGTAGGTCTGGAAACCAAATATCATACATATATTTTCAAGTTGTCTTTTTGTCAAAACGCCAGTGTAAGGGTTACTAAGTATTTCATTAGTTAGATGATCTTTGATTAACCTTAACTCAGTATCGTCACTCCCCAAACTCGGGAACCGAACTCACAAAATTTTTGGTCACCGAATCCAGTGCTGACAGCCTCTGTAGTACCCCATTCTCGACTCCCAACTCTCATGCGCCAGGTTCCGATCTTACGATCCTACAAGGAGGATTTTCAAGGTGAATTTTTTTCCTTTTTTATTAAAGGAGCATAACCACAAGTGTACCCAAGTTACAAAACATCATCACCATATATCCACTATTATAATCTTTGACTATAGTGCTGAAAGGAAAATACATGATATAACAAAATTTCAAAAGATCGGCACATGTGTCATGTCACAAACTCAGAAATTGAGCTCACAAAATTTTCGATTGCCAAATCCAATACCGACAGCCTCCATAATACCCCATTCTTGGCTCCCAGCACCCATATACCAGGTTCTGATCCTAGGATCCTATAAGGAGGATTTTTTTAGCATGAATTTTATTCCGTAACAAGCATAACCCACGAACAATAACCAAGACACCATCATAAAATCTATTATGATAAAAAGCTTTAAGGTACAATGCGTATAAAGGGAAATACAATATCGATAATCAAAAGCTCCAGAAGCTCTATGGTATGCTCCTACTCTTGCTCAGTTACGGTTTAGCGTCACTTGCACGCATCAATCGTACATAAGCTTACGTAAAGCTTAGAGGGTGGTGAGAGTGTGTGAACAATATAAGTATGGTTAGAATACAATATCAGAGTAATGCGGAATACGCTAGTGAATCCATGTATACTATCAGCCGTACCAAGGCTATGCGATGCAAGGCATGAATGCTATCGACCATATCAAGGCCATGTGATGCAAGGCGTGAATGATGTCGGCCATACCAAGGTCATGCGATGCGAGATGCAACTCAAGCATACCAGTCTACATCTGAATCCACATATCAATGCAGCTCATCACTAGAGCATCAAATATCAGTACAGTTCTCACTCTGGATAATCATCGGGGTTTAGTACACTCTACACCAGCTTGTTGCCCCTATCCGAGCACACAACTGGGTAAGTGGAAGAGACCTCACTATCCGCCTACCAATATCGGGCTCAGCTCATCAATAGCGGACCCATTCCTCAAGTTGGTCAAACTCCACCTAGATATTGCCCCCTCACTTAGGCGGGTAAGGTCATACCCCTTTCCAACCGACCACGACACAGAGGGAGACGTGGCTTACTAGTATATGGTCCTCGTGTGCTCATGTATCTACTCGGTCTCGACATTGGAGTCATCTTCTGGTACTATCGGGTTTAAGGATTTTCATCAAAGGACATCTATGGCGCCCTAATGCTAGTAACAGTATTTCTGGTGTCTGAAGATGCCATCTACGATATGCCTGTGGAGGCCACAGCCTTGATATCGCTAGAGTGACAGTAATCATGTCACACAGATGCGAGATGCATGAATCACAGTCCAGTCATGTAGCAATCCTATGTGCACCGCGTGCTCATGTGGGCAACTCCTGTCAGTGAGTCCCATAAACAATCTGCCCAATGGCATATACTATGATTAGTCACTCCTCATATCAATCATACATATGATGCGTATGGGCATGAATCATTGAGTTATATTAAGCATGTTATATGGTGATGAATTATCTTCATAACGAAGATGGGCTTAGACAGCCTACACACAACAAGTATGGACCTAACAATGGGCCCTAAGGAGAGTTACAATAAGGACATTTAACCATCATTACTCTTACAATGTGGACATCAAACCATCATTGCTCCCAAGGCATAGCTCACTATAAACATCACTACATACATCATGGCGGAATCACATATCGCAATGGACCTCATATACATCAAATGGGCCATGGTACATGGGCCTCATATACACCAAATGGGCCACATTATATGGGCTTCATATACATCAATGGGGCCACATCATATGGGCCTCATATACATCAAATGGGCCTCATATACATCAATGGGGCAGCATCATATGGGCCTCATATACATCAATGGGGCCGCATCATATGGGCCTCATATACATCAAATGGGCCGCATCATATGGGTCTCATATACATCAAATGGGCCGCATCATATGGGCGTCAAATACATCTCATTGGGCCTCATCAGTGGGCCGCAAATACATCTCATTGGGCCTCATCAAATGGCCATAAATACATCACATGGGCCTGATGGGGCAGCCCATGGTTTAACAAAAACAGATGGACAACGTGGTTAAAACATACGTCATAGGTGGGATTTCCATGTGGACGGTATGGATATTCACACATCTCAAGGTGGACCCCACTCATCCCACGACAAAACAAAATGGACGGTTGGATATAAAATGCATGCATCAAGGGGCCCACCGTCCCACAAAACAGATGGGCGACATTGCTGTAAAGCACATAGATCATGGTCGGCACATACAGCACCGCCCAGATGGACGGTGTGTATATAGAATACATATATCAAGATGGGCCCCATCCACCAACACGTTACAATGTTGGACGATATGGTAAAATACTTACATTAAGGTGGATTTCCACCGTTTAGATCATTGGACGGTGCGGATGCAAGGCACATATATCAGAAGTGGGGGCCACATCCCAGCTAGACGGATGGTCAAATAAAACACATATATTATGTGAGACCCACTGAACTTTGTTGATGCCATCACAACAAGTGGGTCCCACCATTTGAATGGTACAAATGAAGAACATACATCATGGTGGGGTCCCACAGAACTTGGTGACGTCACTACAGTAGCTATGGTTGCTCATCCAGTGGGGAACGGATGGTCTAGATCATTACTGGCCCTATGTGTGGGTGCCACACATACATTGCAGCGGGGCCCACCGTCCAACCCATCTGAACGACAAGGATAAAACATATATATCATGAGGGGACCCCACATATGTACAGTTGGGATATAACACATATCCTATGTGGGACCCACACTAGCTGACGTAAATACAGTAGCTATATATAGCTGGTGTGGGACGCACCATCCAATCCGTTTCTAAGAAGGTGGGTCCCACGTGGGGCCCACCATATATACATATGGTATATATATAATATAATATAATATTATTATTATTATATTTTTTTTTTAAAGAACTAATGTCCAGAAGGTTGGACGTCCGTCCAACGGATGGTCTGGATACAACACCACGTCCTAGTGGGATCCAATGATGAACGACTGGATGAAACATACGTATGACGTGGGTCCCACTGTCCCATCTGTTGGACGGTGAGGACACCACACTTGCCAGGTGGATCTCACTGTCCAAACGATGGACAGTGCAGAAATAACAAATACCTCATGGTCAGACCCATTGACTGGCTGACGTCCAAGGCAGCAGTAGCTGCCTGCTACGTGGGACCCACCGTCCTGCTTGGATGGTGTGGATCCATCACACTATCAAGGTGGGTCCACATGTGTGGGACCCACCAACTTGGAGAAGATGATATTTGTGTTTTTCCTCCAATCAGATCCGTCCAAACAAACTTCGAGGTGGGTCCACTAGGTGGACGGCATGGAAAAATACATTCATCATGGTGGGATCCATCTAAGTGGGCCACACAGCCACATCACCATTAAAAAATGAAAGAGAGGGAGAGAAAGAGAGATATAGAGAGAAACAATGTAGTGAAGGGACCCTGCCACTATGGGCCCCTCCTAAATCACAACACATACATCAAAGTGCGTCCCATCATAAGTGGGCCCTCAAATGAAAATCAACGGTGGACCACCCACCAATTGGCCTTCTTCTTTAGCTCCTTGGAAAGCTAATCTCCTAAGCTCCTTCTTTGATGGAGGATGATGAAGTTAGGATGGTTGGATGGTGAGATGTGGGGGTAGAAGTGGGCCACACTTGGCTCTTTAAAATGTCTTGGATGTTGGTTTCTAAGTTGCTTGGAAAATGGTTTGAGAAAGAGAGAGAGAGAGAGAGAGAGAGAGAGAGAGAGAGAGAGATGGTGTAAGAGTGAGTGATAGGTGAAAAGGTGATGGAGTGATGGGTGATGGGTGTAAGGAAGGGATAGGTGGAGAAAGAGAGTTGACTTTGGGAATGGGAGGGGTATGGGTGTTGTAAGGGGAGTGATGGGATGTGTACTTGACTTGAGGTGATTGATTGATGTGATGAGTTATAGAGATTCTCTCAGAATTCGCAACACACGGCATTTTTCTCAAAATAAACGCGGGCCCACAACTCCTGGCCTGGGTATCGCATCGGCACGTGAGATGCAGCGTTGGAACCACGGCGACGGCGCGATCGCTAAGGTATAAGTTTCGAGTCGAGCCGACTCAGATCTTTGGGATGCGACTTAGGGTCACGTGTAAATGCTGATTACAGGTCGCAGGTTGCCGAAATTCGACCAGAAGGATCACAGGAGTCTAAGGAACGGTACAGACTAGGATATGGGCCTTTCAACATGCTCCTGCCTCAATGCTGCTACGTTCTAGCATAACCTACACGTAATAAATGTGCATAAGCTTATTACGAAGCTTAGAGAGTGCGTGCGTGTGTATGCAATACATTTGCCAAGCATACAAATATCAGAGTAAGCGGAAAGATGGAGGTCAAACTGTTAAGTTCATAAATACCATTAGCCATATCCAGGCTTTGCGATGAAAAAAGAAATAGTAAGTCAAATGTCATAGCTGAGGATGCAATGCAATATGCAAATCCTGACAAGTCCATAAATACTATCAGCCTTATCCAGGCTATGCGATGTAAAGACATAGTGAGCCAAATGTCATATGCTGAGGATGCAATGCAGATCGGCTATGCAATGCAAAGCCATAGTAAGCCAAATGTAATATGTAGAGGATGGTATGCAGTATGCAATGTAAAAGGAATGACAAAGCTAGTGTGTGTAGTCAGGATAATAGTACGTGGTATCACAAGCTATGGAGTTCATCACAAGGGACTTCTATCCAAACCAGTCTCATACCTAATTTGGATAGCTAGACTCAATGTGGTAAAATCCTGATCTCAGGTTAGTCATGTACCTAACCGAAATCATGGCCATTGTGAAGGTGCACATAATTATTTTTAGTTGCGCACCACAAGCCCAAGTGGATAGTGAATGAATGAATGAGTCAAATATTGAACATGCAACTCCTACTCAGTAAGTCCATATTTCAGTACAATTATCATCACTAGAATCATCACCAGGGTTTAGTACACTCCACACTGGCTGCCATCCCATCGCGCACATGCCCAGGTGAGTGGAAGAGACCTCACTATCCACCTTGCCAGTGGCATGCCAATACCCACCCGGCTTGTCGATAGCGGACCCATTTATGAGCTGGTCAAACTCAACCTAGCTGACAGCCCCCTATCCTCGGGCGAATAAGGCTACACCCATTTCTAACCGACCACGACATAGTGGGAGTCGCGGCATACTGGTATTTGGCACTCGAGCACTCATGTTATTCACTCAGTCTCAATATTGAAGCATCCTATTGGCCCACAGGGTTTAGGGACTTTCACCCAAGAACATCCTTGGCACCCTAATGCTAGAACAGATATTTTCGATGTCCAGTCCAGCCATCCACGATATGCCTGTGGAGGCCACAACCCTGATGTCACTAGGGTGTAATGCAAATGCTTCATACAATGCGTGAATGCATGAGTCTATCATCTGAGTCATGCAACCATGCCATGCAAGCCATACATACATGCAAGATGACCCCATCTCTTTGGGTTTCCTGAAAGTGTCTCAAGCTTGTAAAATCGTCAATGTAGCCTTGCCATGAGTAGGCAAGCCAAAAATCATGAATTAGCCATCATCCAAGTCATGCACACATGATACAAATGAGATATGTTAACATACAATCACAACCACTACGCATGAGGTGTGTAATACCATATCAAGCATACATCAAGGCTAAATCAACATAAAGCAATGTTAACTCGAATGTAAAAGCAATGTTACATCTAACATAAAATAGTGCCACATCAATATAAAGAAAGCACCATGTCTACATAAAGGAAGTGTTACAGCAATCATGAGCATAAACATCCAATAAATCACTAAGGTAATACTACATAAATTATCAAGGAAGTATTGTACCAGCGCACATGTAAAATATCTCACCACATGGAAATTCATCATTCATAGCGGGTAGAACCTACTTGGAAACCAAGTCTATCGAGGCCCATAGGGCTATACTTAAGTGGTCTTTCAAGTTAATGGGTCCACTCAACAAGCTCGCACCTAAGGCCAAAACATATAACTATCGGCATCCAAATGAGATAAAAATTATACGATCTACAAAAAAATCATAGTGGGCCCAAAATGGTCATTAAAGTGGACCCTACAACTATCCCTAAGCAAGGCCAAGAGGGCAGCTCGCAACCAACCAAACACAGGCCTAAAATGGGCTCAATACATGTAATGTGTGGAACCTAAACGGTGGTTCAATGGTGGAAACACGTGATAAACCACAGGTTTGGCCCATGGTGCAGTCACTACGTATAAATACAGGCAGGCCTAATGGGCAACCACAATATGAATAACAAGGTAACCCATGGTGTGGGCATCATTTATTCACTAAAGAGGATCCACAATTAAGTTGGATTGTAAATAAAATCACTATGGGCTCCACAAATCTAACATGTATATGACTAGGTGGGATCCACTCAAATCTACCCCTAATGAGCCCCGCATGCTCCTACATAGGTGGGCCAATAGTCGAAAAGCCCACTCATAGCGAGCCATGTGAGCACATAAAGAGTCCAAGACGGGTGCCAGTCGTAGCCTCTAATTACAACCGAAGCATGCTCATAACACCCTAGAAAGGTGCAACATGTGGGGTTTACTGACAATCATGGCGGGTCCCCTAAGTATCTCAGCCCAAAGGCATATGCTATTATCAATCATCACCCCACAACATGCATATAAATGATGCATATGGACATATGTCCAGGCATGATGTCATTTTATTAAGCATGTTCTTAGTGTGTCCTATCAGGTCAAGTACACTGGCATGTCATTAGATATATCAGGCAATAATCGGCCTTAATAGGCACATCATATACAGAGAGTTGGAACTGAAAGTAATGTTTTGGAACTCGGGAGCTGAGTTATGCTCGACCCCCGAATTTTAGGGCATTAGATGTAGTCTGCAAGGCATGAATAAAATATATATATAACAAGGCAAGGTCCATTGGGAGTGGCTAGGATGGACACTCATATGTATAACACATGTGTCACTAGGCTACCAATCCATTTGACAACATGGGGATTTGTGCAAGTGGAGCCCGCGTGCATTGCGTGGCCCACATCGAATTGTGCCAAAATTGTAACTTCTAATCTAGGGGTCAAAATGGAGTGTGCCACATGGCATTGGAATCATAATGCCCACGCGATCGCTAAGGTACAAGTCTCGGGTTATTGCGATACAAAAATAGGGTAACGATAAAAACTTATAGATTCGGTCCATCGAAAATTGTTGGCATCGAAATCGAAACATATAGAGGGTTAATTAGGGTACGGGTCTTACAAGTATTATCATATTTCAATGAAGATTCAGGTGGATTAGCTAAATAAATATCATCATCATCATTTTGATCAAGACTGGGTGTGATCGATTGATCATCTATCACAACATTTATAAATTCTTGTATAACCCCAATTCTTTTGTTAAAAACACGGTATGCCCGACTAGTTAGAGCATAACCTAGAAATATTCCCCCATCGCTTTTGGCTTTAAATTTTTTCAAGTTTTCATGGTCACGTAATATAAAGCATTTGTTTCCAAAAGTTTAAAAATATTTAACAGTGGACTTTTTGTTAAACCATAGTTTATAATCTGTTTTGTTTTCAGCTTTTCTAATATAAACATGATTAATTATATAGCATGCTGTACTAATAGCTTTAGCCCATAATTTTTATGGTGGGTTCATGTTATTTAGCATTATACTAGCCATTTCTTACAAAATTCTATTTTTTTTTCAGCAAACCCATTTTGCTGAAGTGTTTTTAGAGCAGAAAATTCATGCAATATTCCATGATCATTACAGCATTTCTCAAAATTATTATTTTCATATTCAGTTCTATGATCACTTTTAATTCTAACTACAAATAACTTTTTTTTCAATCTGGATACATTTTATAAGTTTTCTGACTTCATCAAGAGTATCTGATTTTTCTCTTAGAAAGGCTACCTAAGTATATCCGGTGAACTCATCAACTACAACTAGAAAATAGCTCTTTCCGCCTTTACTCTCCATTATAGTTGGTCCGATTAAATCCATATGGAGAAGTTCAAGAGGTCTAGCCATGGCTAAGGAGTTCACTTTCTTGTGGCTACTCCTAACTTGCTTACCTATTTAACATGCGCCACAAACTTTTTCTATATTTTTCAATTTGGATAGGCCACGCAGGTGATCATTTTTGCTCAATTTATATAAATTTCTATAATTTACATGTCGAAGACGTTGATGTCATAGTTCATTCTCGTCTATTTAGACCATGTAACACGAATGGTTTGTTGAGCAAGAGTGATCAATTATATAGCAATTTTTAGAAGTTCTGTAACCATTTAATATTATATTTCATTTATCATTAATTATCTCACATCTGTGATCTAAAAATTTTATGCAATATTTATTATCACATATCTAAGATATGCTTAGAAGATTATGTTTTAATCCTTCAACATATAAAACATTTTCAAAGAGAGGCAAGTTAGGAAGTTGTACATTACCTTGGCCAATAATCTTGCAGTTGCTTCCATCTCCGAATGTAACTGACCCACCATTTATTTGGTTGATGTTTGAGAGTATAGCCTTATCACCATTCATGTGTCTTAAACATCCACTATCCAGGTACCATCTTGAATGGCTACTTGCTTTAAAAGCTGTGTGGATTACAAGACACTTAACCTTTGGAACCCATTTCATTATAGTTCTAGGTTTAGGAGGATCTCTTCCTTTATACTATGTTTGGGAGTTAGGATTTCTACTTTTTCTATATACTCCAATCTTATCAGAATTGGATTTCAATAGCTCTTTAAGCAAGTCCACTATTTTATTCGCTAAAGAAGGATTTTTGTTATTATTCACTTAATGTTGGTAATTGGCACTATTTTTTATATTAGAGACTTGAGAAGGTTTTGAGTTTTTGAAGTCATTCCTTTTATAGTTTAATTATTTTAAAGTCTCTGCTTTAGAGTTCAAAGATTTTCCTTTTACAAAGGTAGGAGCAGAATCCTTAGATTTTAAAGAGTTATTTTTAATATAACCCAGTCAAGACTTGTCACCGCATCACCTACATGAGGTTAATAATTTTTCAAGTTTCTAGTCACCTATTAAGTGTCAAATATTACATATTTTCCCCTATTTATATCTTAATTTTATGAACATGACAATGCTTAATGGTCTATTTTATACATGTTTGTGTTGCAAGGTGAATTTGAGAGCTTGGATTGAAAAGAATGCTAAAAGAATGGATTTAATGCTCAAGAATCACCAAGCCAAATGTTGGATCTTAGAAGACTAAAAATGAAGAATTTACATGCCGAAGATCTAAGAAAACAAAGTGAGGAATGAAGAGAATCAAAGACTTGAAGTGAAGAAAATGAATCCTAAAAATTTGCCTGCTTCAACTAGTCTAAGCCCTCCTTCGACTAGTCTAAGCTCTACCTCGACTAATCGAAGAACCTTCAGCTCAAACTCCAGCAACATGAACTTTTAAATTTTCGCGATCCTTGACCAGTCGAAGGTGACCCTCGACCAGTCGAAAATGTCCTTGACTAGTCGAGGGTTACGTAGATTTTACGTGGACTGTGTAAATTTGAGGCAGTTTCTGAACTTTTCTAACTTAGTGCGAAAGTTAGAGTTCTCCAACTATAAATAGGAGTCCCTAGGATGTTCCTAGGCATCTTCTAGGGTTTTAGAAGTGGAACAAAAGCATGAAGAGCCACCATCAAGAGTCTTTCTTCTTCTTTCTTAGTTGTTTTTATGCTTTTTTTAAGAGATTTTAGTTCAATCACGTCTATGGTTGGCTAAACTTCTTAGTTAGGGCTAAGAGGTGAAGCTTGTAGCATGATTGGGATGTTTGCTTTGCTTTGATTCATGTTTTTATTGAACCTTATGGATTCTAGTTCTTATTTAAGGAATATTTTTAGTTTTTAATGGTTTATTGTGACAAATTACAATAAATCCACAATTGCTTTGAATAACTTCTTTTCCTAATTTGATATTGTGAAATTAGTAAGTCCCGTTGTTCACCATTGTCCCTTGGGCATGGTTGGGTGATAAAATTCTTCCTAATCTTCACAATTCTCTTATAATTAGTTGTGGGAAAGGTATACCCTATTGTTTGCTATTGTCTCCTAGGCATGGTTGGATGATGGAATCACTTCCAATCCTCACAATTCTCATCCCTTGAGATTAGGTTCATGAGAAGTTAAGAGATTCAATTATCTCTCTTTTCCAATTGGATAGGATAGGACTTCAATTCCAGATGAATTTTCTAAATCAAGCAAGTTAGCATCCTGAGAAGATACAAGTAGATCCTTGGCACCCTAGTTCCTTTTAATTGATAGTTGTCACCTTAATCACAATTATTCACTTTATTTTAGATTTACATCTTCTTCTAATTCTAGTTCTAGTTACTTTTATAAACGTATAAAATTAGTCCTTGTTGATTCGACCTCGGTCTCACCAAGATTATTACTACATCGCGACCCTACACTTGGGGTTGTGAATAAGTTTTTGACACTATTGCTAGGGACTAAACAGTTGTATTTTTTTGAATTTAATTAGTTTTAGAATTGGGTTAAGATTAGGACTGACTTTTTATTTTGTTTCTATGTTAGAATTTTCTCTGATTTACTTTTAGAAACTAACTTACTTTTCTGTTTTGTAGGATTCTGACATAGCAATCTTCAATCTGGTAAGTTCCTTCTAATCCTCTCTCTATTTTAGATCTCTTATTTATTTTAGTTTCTTGAGTTTTCTTTCTTAGGTTTAGGTTGAGTTACTTTATGGCTTCGAGTGGTTTATGACCAAGTGGTTTCGTGACAACACTCGACGTCTCTTAAGTGAAGGTAGATTGGTCGAAGGGTTGCTTATCCATCATAAGATTAGACACCACCAGAGATCCTCAGAGTTGATAAAAGTGATGGCTATAAATCAACTTATAATTCAACCTGCAAATCCACTTCAACCTCCAGTTGAGGAAATCCAGGATGAGAATGAGGTGCATCAAGCACCCCTGCCTCGTACTTTACGAGATTATTTACAACCGGCAGGGGTAAGCACACCTTCCTTTATGGTTTTTCTAGAAAATACAAGAAACATGGATATCAAGCCAGGAGTGATCTGTTCACAAAGCCAAGTGTAAGGTCAAGATGTAGTAATAATTTGATGAGATTATAACCACTTTATATTTTCCTAACGTGTTTGAGGATACGGTCAGGATGAAACTCTTTCCCTTCTCCTTGAAAGAGAAATCTAAGATGCGGTTACACTCACTATGTCCATGGTCTATTGGTAGATGGAACGACATAACAAGGGGGTTGATGAAGAAAATTTTCCCATATAATAAAATGAACACCCTTAGAAAGTCAATCATGAACTTTGTCCAAAAGGAAGATGAAACATTCATCCAATATTAGGAGTGATTCAAGGATCTTGTCAGTTCATGCCCACAACACGGTTTTGAAATGTGGCACATTACAAGTTTTTTCTATGATGGACTGACATCTTCCATGCACCAAATGGTTAAGACAATGTGCAATGGGGAATTCATGAACAAAGATGTTAATGATGTGTGAGATTAAACTTGCTGAAAACACACAATCATGAGACATCTCCCTAAGACCAAACACCACATCTAAGCCTACATAACCAAAGGAGAGGGGTGGAATCTACTTGTTGAAAGTGGAAGACGATATAAATGCTAAAGTGCTAATCTCATAAGGAAACTCGAGGCCATGGAACTTAAGAAGGATAAGACTAAGGAAACTGTTTGCTGTATTTGTGCTTGCAATGTTCATACAACTGAAAATTGTCCAATAATACCTACTTTTCAAGAAGTTCTAAACAAGCAATCGAATGTTGTAAACAACTAACAGAGGCCTTTTAAAGGAACCTCCTCAAATACATACAATTCTAGCTAGAGAAATCATCCAAATTTCAGTTGGAGGAATGGACAAACTGCCACTCCTTAAGGGATCCTTAACCAATTCTTGGATCAAAGGAAACTTCAAGAGGACCTGGTTCTAAAACATATTCAAAATCAAGAGTCTTTTAACCATGGTATGCTAAAGCCTTTCAAGACCTTACAAAGGCCATGTAAGGACTTGAGACAAAAAATACAATTGGGGGGAAAGGGATGCTTTCAGCTCAACCTCTCCCCAACCCAAAGCCATAATGTGAAATTAGGGACCCAAGCTCTTCACACCAGATGAAGCAAGCAAAGTCTATCACCACTCTTAGGAGTGGGAAAACAATTGACAAATCTATTCCAGCAAGGGCTGAAAAGCCTAAGGACCCAGAAGTAGATGAAACTAATAGACCTAGGAATGCTCCAAATGAGTTAGAACCGGAACTTTAAATTAAACCAGTTGCTCCATTCACCTAACGATTGATTGCACCAAAACATCTCTCTAACTCTCAGGACATTTTAAAGGTGCTTAAACAAGTGAAGGTCAATATTCCTCTACTGGATGTCGTTAAACAAATACTTTCATACGTCAAATTTTTGAAAGATTTATGTATAACCAAAAGATGGTAAAACATTCAAAAGAAAATCTTTTTGACAGAAAAAGTGAGTGTCATCCTAAAATAAGATGTGCGACAAAAATACAAAGATTCCGGTAGCCTAACCATCGCTTGTGTAATTGGGAACTACCGGATTGAGCACACACTTCTTGACTTAAGAGTGAATGTAAACCTGATTCCTTACTCGGTCTACGAACAACCGGGTCTGGGTAAATTAAAACCTACCCAGACCACATTACAACTTGTCGATCATTCAGTTCATGTGCCGAGAGGGATAATTGAGGATGTGTTGGTCCAGGTTGACAAATTCTACTATCTAGTAGATTTTATCATCCTAGATACTCAACCCATCATGGATATGAGCACTTAAATCCCTATCATTCTTGGTCTCTCATTCCTTGCCACATTAAATGCAATCATTAATTGTAGGAATGGAGTCATAAATTTATCTTTTGGAAATATGACATTGGACCTCAATATCTTTTTTAATATGAGCAAACAGGCAAAGGATTATGATAATACCCATGACATTAACATTATCAATTCTTTCGTGGAAGATAAAAATCTTTTGACTCTATTCTTTGACCCTCTAGAGACGTGCTTGGCCCACTCTTATGATTTAGATGATGATACGATTAAGGAAATGGGTACCATGCTTGATACTATGACAGTGCTTGAAGTTAACTAGTGGAGGCCATAATTTGAAGAATTACCCTAAACTAATGTAGTGTCTCTACCGCCTAACCTCAAAGCACCGAAGCTTGACCTAAAACCTCTATCTTCTGATTTGAAATATGTCTATTTAGGTTAAGATGAGACATACCCGGTGGTGATTTCTTCCCACCTAGAGTAAGAATAGGAGAGTATGCTTATCTCTACTCTCCTTGAGCACAAGGGAGCCCTTGGATGGTCGATTGCAGACCTCAAGGGAATTGAGCCTTTGATTTGTACTCACTGCATTCATCTTGAGGATAATGCGAAGACCTCCTGGTAACCACAATGTAGATTAAATCCAAACATGAAGGAAGTGGTTAAGGACGAGGTTCTTAAGTTGTTGGATGTGGGTATCATCTACCCTATATCCGACAGTCAATGGGTGAGTCCAATCAGGTGGTTCCTAAGAAGTTCAGAATCACCATTGTAGCCAATGCCGAGAATGAACTCGTACCAACTAGAGTTACCACAAGTTGGAGAATATGCATTGACTACAGAAAGTTGAATACCATCACAAGGAAGGACCACTTTCCTTTGCCTTTCATTGATCAGATCTTGGAAAGGGTAGCTGGTCACTCCTATTATTGCTTCTTTAACGGATATTCACGCTACAACCAGATAGAGATAGCCCTTGAAGATCAAGAAAAGACCACATTCACATGTCCCTTTGGCACCTTTGCTTATTGAAGGATGTCATTTAGGTTGTGTAATGCTCCTGCCACTTTTCAGTGATGTATGTTGAGTATTTTTTCTGATATGGTGGGGCAATTTTTAGAGGTCTTCATAGATGATTTCTCTATCTTTGGTCCATCCTTTAGCGAATGTTTGGAAAATCTGAAAAATGTGCTGAAGCGATGTGAGAAAAAGAAGTTGGTACTAACTTGGGAGAAGTGTCATTTCATGGTTCGTAAGGGAATTGATCTTGGACATATCATCTCGTCCAAGGGAATTGAAGTAGATAAGGCTAAAATTGATCTTATCTCTAACCTACCTTCACCCAAGAGCATACGAGACATGAGATCCTTCTTAGGACATGGAATTTTTGTGCTAATCTTTCCTTAAGTAGTTGTTTTTGGGGTAATTAGCGCTCTACTTGATTGCTTGTGAAATTCGCATCAATCACTTTAAATTGTATCTGCATGGCTCTAAACGTGCAGATTAGTGAGCGCTACATCACTCTGAAATCTGGGATCCATCGCTAAATCCAGTTGTTCTGGGGAATTTTTGGAAGATCTGGATCGGACCTGGACCGCGCGTCGAAAGTCCGATAGCGATGATCTTAGGCTGTTGCGGTCACCTTGTTGGACTTGGCCATCACCTCGAAAATCAAGTCCAGATGATGTTTTAGGTCGATTTGATTGAGTTCGGAGTGAAGAGTGTGAGAACGGTTGGAAATTTAATAAGCTTTTATGAAATGAGTCGTGTCGCTTGCGCGACGATTTTAAGCTATCTGACCGTTGGATTCTGACCCAATTTCACCCTCTGATCAGGATGGTTGGCCCAGGCATATCCTAGTGCTTGTGGACCTGATCGAGTTTCCGTGACCGTTGAATTGAGTGTGGTCCGCCACGGCTGATCTGAAGAGCCGGTCGGTACGAAAACTCAGCCTGACCTAGATCCATGGTCAGTGAGCTTAAGTCCGACCTTTCGTGGTTATAGGCCCACCAGAAGTGCTTCGTTGGATCGAGAAAGGCGTACTTTGGTTATAACCTAAGTATACCTTGACCACGGGTTATTTCCATCATTTTAAGGCCTATATATAGTCCTTAAACCCTAGCTCTCATTTCCATACGAATTTTCTCTAACCCTAGCTTGGAGAGAGAGTGGAAAAGAGAGAGTTAGTGAGAGAGATTGGTTGGTGAATCATCTTGATTCTTCCTTGTTCTTCTTCACCTTTGAATCTTCACTTTGAATCGTTCCTCTGACGATTCTGAGTTCCTTTGGGGTAAGTTAACCTAACCCTAACCTGTGTTAGAGCTTAGATTAGACTTGGTGTTGTTGTATCTCATTTCTATCCTTATTTTAGGGTATTCTTGCGCCGTTGACGAAGACAACTCGTCTAAATCGAGTTCGGCGGTTCTTTCTTTGCTTAAGGTGCGGACTTTAAGTGTATAGGTTATGGTTTTCAAGGCTTTCAATCCCGTTAGTGATTTATTCTTGTTATGGATGAGATTTCACATGTCAAATGTTATGTTTGCATTGCTTTCTGATATGCATGTGCTATATTGAGATTTGTGTATTCTATGTGTATTTATAAAGTACCGTATACGTATAGAATATGCACTTATGTTTGCCATGATTATTGGTCATGTATGTATGCTAGATGCATGTATGACAACTCCTTGATAAAAGGAATTGTCTAAGTGCATGTATTTCAACATGCGTCATGTATGTTGTTCCATGTATGCTAAGTGTTTGTAGAAATGCATGAATGACCTAAGTGTAACTGATTACACTAAATGTGGGCGTTGAGAAGTGATTCTCAATACTCCTATGGATGCGCATGATTTCTTTCTGCAGTTACATTCCAAGTTATTTAAATTCAAGCATCTCCTATGCTTACATTTATGTTAAGTTGATATTATTCGATGTGTATGTAACATGATTTGAGTTATTGTTCCATTATTGTTTTACATTCCATATGAATATCTGTAGTAGTGTAGGATGTTTGGGACTATGCCTTAGTCCAGGAAATCGGTAATTGACCCTTTGGTCGTGGTTGAGATTGCTTTCGCCACGTGAGACGCATTAGACGAACCCGAGTCGTATTAGAGTTGGCGGTAGTGGTTTGGCCACGCGGAGTGTTTGCGCACTCTATGTCGTTCAATTCAACGTGCGCTCGTGCTAGTCGAGTTCGTCAACTAACCCGATTGTCCGATGTATGTTAACCATGTATGGACGCTACTGCTTGAATCTAGGGTACCGAACTTACCAGTGAAATCCTAATAACCATGGTACCTGATCCGCTAAGACTCATGAGCCGGACATGGTGGTATGGGACACCGTGGTCGAGCTGTCGGCCTACGCTGGGGTGACGAGCCTCCCCGTAGTGACCAGTGAGCAACTAAACTCCTGAGCCGATTATGGAGGTATGGGACACTATATTCGTTTTTGTCGGCCTACATTGATTGGTGACGAGCCCTTTGTAGTGACCTCGAGCATACCTGGATACCACAAGGAGGTGACGAGCCGATCTGTGGTAGTAAGGGCATGAAAGGCGTGCATTGATTGGTGACGAGCCCTTTGCTACGACCTCAACTATATGATCGTATGAGATGTCTAGGATTGACGACCCTAGTATGGATCACTGTTTGGATGATGATATGAGGAAGGTATCTTAGCTGCCCAATCCTGCGGTATGAATTGGACGAATCACAACTTGGTAATCATATCCATGCACGGCATTTGCATGTGCTTTGTAGATGTGGCGCACTTTGAGGCGATGTCATGCGTAACGTAAGATGAAGACGCGAGGGTGTACGCGTGAGGGCACGCATCATATTGCATTCATACTTGCATTAACAAGAGTACTTAGGATTTATTTAATTGTCTTGCTTTATCATTATTGTTTGATTGAACTGATAGCATGTTAACCAAAGTGCCTTATTGTTCCACCGAGTTGATCACTCACTCCCACGTTTGGGCGGTGTTTCACACCCACCAGACTGTCTTAGGCCCCGATGTTGCAGATGTGGATGTGACGTCTGAGGCAGAGCGGAGCTGGATGACGACGAGGCCGCCTTCTCCTATATGCAGTTTTGAGACGGGTTCTAGCGAGCCTCGGTGGATGCGCGGGATCTATGGGATTACTATTTTGGGAACTGAAATGATGTAACTTGTACTTATAAATTTTGATAAATAACACTTTTACACGATCGGGTTGTATATGTAATTCAAGGACTTACACTTGTACACATATTTTACTATAAGTCTTCCGCTTGCTTTATTCACTTACCCCTGAATCATATCTGCGTTTTGGCTTAATCTATCCCATGTTTATGTGCTAATACATTCAACATACATCTCTCATTAATTATGTTGCATAAGTGATGTTTTGGAACTCGGGAGCCGAGTTATGCTCGACCCCCGAATTTCAGGGCGTTACAAGTTGGTATCAGAGCATGATCTGGATTAAACTGGACCTGGGTTATGGTCACACACCGCACGTTGTCACCACTATAGTGTAATTGGGTGCGGGTCTATCATCGCTTTGTGTTTGTGCTCCGTAGTTTCTATCGGCGAAAGTTTCCTGAAAACCTTTACCGAGATCTACACTTACCTGATCACACACAGCGACCCGAAACCTGTTCTAGACCCTCTATTAATGAGTGTAGATGGTCTACCCTCCCATTATTCATTTTTAAACCTTCCAGAAATCGTGTATCAGATTTCTGTCAGAATGACCCGATAAGCTTCAAATTACACAAGGGGCCAATCGGGGCATTTTCTGTGGGACCCAGGGGGGAACCACATCATTTGGACCAAGGAGGACCAGGAGGACCTCGCCAAATCGGCGAGGCATCGCCGATATGTCCAGAGACCGGCGATGCCATCGCCGGTTCGGCGAGGGATCGCCGGTCGGCGGGCCGGGCCGACGCGGGCCGATCGTCCATGAGGCTTGTGTGGCCCACCCCTCCACGGTTTTCATTTTAAAACCCTTCCTTTCATCTATTTCCTTCACAAAACCCTCTTCCAAGCTCTCCTTTTCTTCAACAACCTCTCCAAACTCTCTCAAATCTCTCCCAAATCTTCATCTTCCTTCCATTTTCGTGCAAACCCATCACCCCATTCTCAAATCTTCCATTCCATTGCTGATTTCTCCATCTTTCCCTCTCATTTGAGCCCTTTCATTCCCTTTTTGGCTCATAGTTGTGTGGAAGCTTCACCATCTTCCTATTTCTCTCTTTCTCTCATTTCTCATGGCCCTCTTTGAGATTGTGACGGCCATCTTTTCCATTTCTTCCCTTCTTTCCGTGATGGGGAAGAAGAGAGCGCCGTGGATGAAGCCGGGCCGAGCCGCCCAACCCGTGCACGGAGGCCGAGAGGTGCCGCCGCAAGCACGTCAGCCACTCGTGAGTTCCAGATGGAGCTGGACCTTGATCCTCGAGCTCCCGTTAGTAGGACCTTGTTGGCGGAATTGTCGCATGGAGTCTATGAAGGGCGTAGAGTCCTTTTTGAGGCTCATGTTGATCCGCGGCTCTTGGGTGAGGTCTTTCTGTTGGAGCGCCTAGCAGGGGCTGGTTGGGGTCCCATGGTCGAAGGCGAGTATCGCGCGAATGCTAGCACTCTCCGGGCCTACTATGCCAACATTCTCGAGCCTTCGCTGGATCCTCTGCAGTTCAAGATTTCCTGTGGTAGCGGTCGAGTTGGAATTGTCAATGTTGCTTTGATATCCCGACTCTTGAAGGTGCCACTTGGGGAAGTGCATGCCGAGAAGAATGTGGACAGTGTGCGCGAGAAGGATCGTCGCACCCGATCCTTGTGTGGTCGTCTCTGGTCGAATGGCAGCCGAATAGGAGTCTTTTGGCTTCTCATATGACGGACGACTTCCGTTTGCTTCACCACATCTTTACGTTCAATGTGTATCCCAGGTGGAGCAACCGCAGTGAGTGTACGCGCTGATGGTAGATTTTCTATATCGGGTGGGGCAGGATGCGAAGTTGTGTGTGCCGACGTACGTCCTGCGTCGCCAGATTATTCTCATCGCTCGTTCGAGTAGACGGACCGAGTCTCTTCCCTTTGGCCGCCTCATTTGCAAGATTGCACATGAGTTTGGCTATAGGCTTGGAGCCGAGAAGCCGGTCCCTGTTCGTCATCTCAACTTGAGGACCCTTAAGGCCGATGGAGGTTGGTTCAGTCGGCTTGCCTCGAGGGTGAGGCCGGTCCGAGAGTGATGATGAGAGTTATCTTTGAAGGTGGTGCGGAGTCTCGAGGAAGAAGCAGAAGCAAGACGAGGAAGAGAGTGAGGCACAAGATTCGAGTGATCGCTCTCCTCTTGTGGTGCCAGAGCAGGCGCAGAGCAGATTGCGAGAGATGCCCGTCTTACACGGCTTGAAGAAGGGCAAGCCGCTTACGCCAGGAGATGGTGGATCTTCGAGGCTTGGTTAAGCACAAGTTCAAGAAGATGTCCGGACTTTGAAGTCTATCTGTGTTGCTTGCGGGATAGGGTGCTCCGCCTCCGTCTCCTGATTTCGACGAGTAGCATCGTCGTGGCCGTCTTTGCTTTGTTTGGTGTTTCTTTTCGTGTGTAGCCGTTGTTGGCTTGTAGTTGGAGTTGTTGTAGTGTGGTAGTGTTAGTGGTTGTAGTAGTTGTGGTTGTTTGTAGTGTTAGATGTTGTTGTTTTCATGCTTTCCTAGTCGTGATTCATGTATTTCTCTGCACTACTTGTATTGCGACGATTTTGATTAATGGAATGCATGTGGTTTGTTTTGGTGTTGTGCTGTTGTGTTGTTGTTGTGTGGATGGATTATGTGACTTAGAATCTGACAGGTTGCATCCTTTGATTTAATGTAGGGATGCCTCCTAAGGGTTCGAAGGCTTCGGCCCGTCTTTCTCTGATTGAGTCGCTTTCTGGGGTTCCTCCCTTGAGCGATAGCCAGTCAGATCCACAGGCGGGTCCATCTCGTGTTGGTGTTGGGTCGACACCTATGGCTCCTCCATCACACCCTCGGTTCTGAGCCGAGCCATGCACCTTCTTACGCTTCACTGTTGATAGGTTTGAGCGAGATGATGTTGTTGATCGGCGGCCGATTTGGCAGCGATGCGAGCGGCAGCAGCAGCAGGAGTTCCTCTCCTCCATGGTGGCATCTTTGCTCAGTCGATAGGGAGACTCCAACTGTTTCACCTATGCCTCCATCCGGGAGTGCCAGTGCCAGTGTTATGCCAGCGGCACATTCGAGCGATTCCGGCGCTTGAGACCTCCTACTTTGCGGGTTCTCACAGACCCGAGGAGGCCGAGTATTGGATTGACCGCATCTCTAAGATGCCGAGGCCGTTGCACTGCTCTGAGGTCGAGCAAGTTGAGCTTGCCACCTTCATGTTTGAGAAGGAGGCCGGTTTGTGGTGGGACAGTGTGCTTCGCACTTTGTCGAGGAGGACTTCGTGTGGTCGTGGCGGGCGTTTGAGGCGCGCTTCCACGAGAAGTATTTCCGGGACGGATCGACATGAGAAGGAGAGTGAGTTCCTTCGCCTCCGCCGGAGGGTTGTCGGTTACGGAGTATGAGAACCGGTTTCTTGAGTTGGGGCGGTATGTTCCTTTGATCTGGGTGATCGGCCGATGAGGATGCGGCGTTTTTATGAGGGGCTGCGACTGAGATCCGATCGAAGATTTCCTTGGCAGCATTTCTTCATATGCGGAGCTAGTGAGCATGTCCTTGCGAGCGAGCAGGACGGAGATAGAGCGTCCCGCATGCGAGCATCGATGCCTCCTAGGCCGAGACCGGATTTCCAGGTGCACCTTTCCTTGGCAAGAGGCCGCGTGTTGATTCTCCTCCTTGGCGTTCAGCGCCGCCCGCTCACAGATGAGAGCTGATCTGAGATGTTCTTATTGTGGGAAGGTTGGGCACTTGGACCGTTTCTGCTTTTCCTATGCGAGCCGGTGGTTTTACTCCACCGCAGAGGGTTAGCCGTCCGATGCCTCGGTTATTTCTCCTCCTCCTCTTCGATCGGCGCCAGCTCATCCATCCTTCGGACCTGCAGTTCCAGGTTCGGCCACCTCAGCGGCCCATGGTTCCTCGCCGAATCGTTAGGCAGCAGCTCGTGTTCATGCGCTTTCGGCGAAGCGCCTATGTCGACTTAGTGCCGAGGTCCTTTGAGGTGACGAGCGCATATGGAAGGTATTCCCGTTTCGTGCTAGTGGATACAGGGTCCACTACTTCTCTTATTTCTTATGCGGCGATTAGGCGTTTGGGTTTGAGATCTGTTCCTATGCGGAGTGACGCTTACTACCGCTACGGGGATGTCCTCTGCCTTGGGCAAGCGTTGTATGGATTGTTTGGTCGATCCTGGGAAGTGGATCGATCCGTGTTGATTTGCTAGTCGCACCGCTTTATCACTACGATGTTATTATGGGTATGGATTGGCTCACGAGGATGCGTGCTGAGATTGATTGTGAAGCGAGATCAGTGACGATCCATGGACCTGAGGGCGAGATTGTTACTTTCCCGGTTCAGGTCAGTTACCCTATTCGTATTGATTTTTATTCTTCTCTGTTGGAGAGTTCGGCCGAGTCGGCGTTGGTTAGTACGCCGGTAGTTCAGGAGTTTGAAGATGTGTTTGAGTCGATTCCTGGATTACCTCCTCAGCGTGAGATAGATTTTGCTATCGATCTTATGCCTAGTGCGGCGCCCATTTCTTTACCCACCTATCGGATGCCTCCGAGTGAAATGGAGGAGTTGAGGAAGCGAGATAGATGGTTTGCTAGAATTGGGTTTTATTCGGCCCAGTGTGTCTCCTTGGGGAGCACTGCTTTGTTTGTGAAGAAGAAGGATGGTTCCTTGCGATTGTGTATTGATTATCGCAGTTGAACTAGGTAGCTGTGAAGAATAAGTACCCTTGCCCAGGATTGATGATTCTGTTTGATCGGTTGAAGGGGGCACGGTACTTTTCGAAGGTTGATCTGCGATCGGGGTATCATCGATTTGCGCGTCGAGGATGGGGATGTGCGAAGACCGCTTCAGGACGCCGGTCATTATGAGTTCCTTGTGATGTCGTTCGGTCCGACGAACGCACCGGCCGTGTTCATGGATCGATGAACAGGGTATTTCGGCCTTTCTGTTTCGATTCGTCATTGTATTTATTGATGACATCTTGATTTATTCGGGGCAGGCAGAGCACGAGGAGCACTTAAGAGCGGTTTTGGGTACTCTTAGGGAGCATCGGCTTTTCGCACAGTTAAGAAGTGTGATTTCCGGAAAGAGGAAGTCAAGTTCCCTGGGACATGTGGTGTCCAAGGAAGGTATAGCCGTCGACCTTGCCAAGGTAGGTGCAGTGCAGGACTCAGCCTGGTTCGATTTTCGAGGTGAGGAGTTTTCTTGGCCTTGCAGGTATTATCGACGCTTTATTCAGAACTTCTCGAAGATTGCAGATCGTTGTCGTAGGTGACACGGAAGGATTTGAAGTTTGCTTGGAGTGAGCAGGCGGAGTTAGCTTTTCGGATCGAAGGACAAGTTGACGTCCGCCCTGTGCTAGTATTGCGAGCAAGGGGTTAAGTATATTATATATCCTGACGCCTCTCGCGTTGTCTGGGTTGTGTCCTTATGCGGAAGGGACGGGGTGATTGCTTATGCTTGCGTCAATTAAGGAAACACGAAGAGAATTACCCTACGCACGACCTGGAATTGGCATTGTCATCTTCGCATTAAAGCTTTGGAGACATTACCTTTATGGTGAGGAGTTCGAGCTCTTTTGCGACCACAAGAGCCTTAAGTATATTTTCACGCAGCGTGATTTGAATATGAGGCACAGATGGATGGAAACATTGAAGGACTTCAAGTTCGATGTTTCTTACCATCCTGGTAAGGCGAACCTTGTGGCGGATGCGTTGAGTCGCAAGAAGGCTTTGAGTTTGCGGCTCCGATGATGAGCCGAGTGGGAGATGTTGGAGTTCGTGCGCGATTTTGAGCGAAGCTTACGGTGGTTGAGCCGTATGAGGTTATCGCACACATTCGTGTACGGCCGTCATCGACGAGAGGATCGTTGCGGCTCAGGGTAGATGATGAGCTCTTGGTGAAGATGAGGCCGGGTTGGTACAGATGGGAACTCCGACTGGAGTGTTAGTTCCGATGGGGGCCTACGTTTTCGTGGCGGTTATGTGTTCCTAACATCCCTGACTTGAGGCGTGAGGTTCTCGAGTTAGCCCATAGTTCTAAGCTTGCGATGCATCCAGTAGCACGAAGATGTATCGGGATATGAAGAGGTCTTATTGGTGGGACAATATGAAGGTCCAGATTGCTGAATTTGTTTCTCGTTGTCTCACGTGCCAGGTCAAGGCAGAGCATCGCCGACCTCTGGGCTGTTGCAGCCAATGCCCATAGCTGAAGGGAAGAGGGCTTTCCTCTCTATGGATTTTATTGATGGGTTGCCGAGGACTAGAACGGGATGTGACTCTATTGGGGTGATCGTCGAGCGATGAAAGAAGTCGGCGCATTTCTTACCGATCGAGTCACTTACTCTGCAGACGAGTTGGCTAGGTTGTATATCAAGGAGATAGTGCGTCTACATGGAGTTCCCCTGGAGATTGTGTCTGATAGAGACACGCGTTTTACATCTATCTTATGGACTCGTATCCAGGAAGCAATGGGTGTGAAACTGAAGATCAGCACCGCGTTTCATCCGAAAACAGATGGGAAGACGTAGAGCCAGAAAAAAGTCCTGTACGATATGTTGCGAGCTTGTGTTTTGGATTTCAAAGACAGTTGGGATGATTGTCTTCAGTATGCAGAGTTCGCGTATAATAATAGTTTCCAGGCGAGTATCGGTATGGCTCCCTTCGAGGCGTTGTATGGTCGCCCGTGCAGAGCACCACATTGTTGGGCAGAAATTGGTGAGCGTAGTTTGCTTGGCCCAGAGTTGGTGCAGGAGACATCAGAGAAGGAAGACATCATACGACGTCTACTTTTAACAGCAAAGAGCAGGCAGAAGAGTTATGCTGATACGAGGCGTCGACCGCTTGAGTTCGTAGTGGGAGATCATGTTTTTCTGAAGGTCTCTCCTATGAAGGGAGTTTTGCGGTTCGGTAGGAAGGGGAAGCTGACGCCGAGATTTATTGGTCCATTTCAAGTTCTGGATCGAGTGGGAGCGGTAGCTTACCGCCTTGCTTTGCCCACACCTCTTGCGGGCGTGCATAACGTATTTCATATCTCTATGCTGAAGAAGTACGTTCCTGATCCTTCGCATATTATCAGTTGGGAGCAAGTGCAGTTAAGTGAGGATGCCACTTATGTACTGCGACCGACGCGTATTCTGGATAGAAAGGAGCAGGTACTGCGTAGCAAGGTTATCCCTCTCGTGAAGGTGTTATGGTCGCATCATGGCGTAGAAGAGGCTACTTGGGAATCTGAAGCTGAGGTCAGGAAGACCTACCCTCTGATCCTCGAGGCTTATATGAAGGTATGAATTTCGAGGACGAAATTTTCTTTAAGGGGGGTAGATTGTAACGACCTTGGAATTTTGTGCTAATCTTTCCTTAAGTAGTTGTTTTTGGGGTAATTAGCGCTTTACTTGATTGCTTGTGAAATTCGCATCAATCACTTTAAATTGTATCGCATGGCTCTAAACGTGTAGATTAGTGAGCGCTACATCACTCTGAAATGGGATCCATCGCTAAATCCGGTTGTTCTGGGGAATTTGGAAGATCTGGATCGGACTGGACCGCGCATCGAAAGTCCGATGGCGATGATCTTAGTCATTGCGGTCACGAGTTGGGCTTGGTCTTCACCTCAAAAATCAAGTCGATCGGATTTCTCGGTCGATTTGATTGAGTTCGGAGTGAAGAGTGTGAGAACGGTTGGAATTTAATAAGCTTTTATGAAATTCGAGTCGTGTCGCTTGCGCGACGATTTTAAGCTATCTCACCGTTGGATTTGACCCAATTTCACCCTCCGATCGGGATGGTTGGCCCAGGCATATCCTAGTGCTTGTGGACTCGATCGAGTTTCAGTGACCGTTGAATTGAGTGTGGTCCGCCACGGCCGATCGAAGAGCCGGTCGGTACGAAAACTCGGCTGACCTAGATCCATGGTCGGTGAGCTTAAGTCCGACCTTTCGTGGTTATAGGCCCACCGAAGTGCTTCGTTGGATCGAGAAAGGCGTACTTTGGTTATAACCTAAGTATACCTTGACCATAGGGTTATTTCCATCATTTTAAGGCCTATATATAGTCCTTAAACCCTAGCTCTCATTTCCATACGAATTTTCTCTAACCCTAGCTTGGAGAGAGTGGAAAAGAGAGAGTTAGTGAGAGAGATTGGTTGGTGAATCATCTTGATTCTTCCTTGTTCTTCTTCACCTTTGAATCTTCACTTTGAATCGTTCCTCTGACGATTCTGAGTTCCTTTGGGGTAAGTTAACCTAACCCTAACCTGTGTTAGAGCTTAGATTAGACTTGGTGTTGTTGTATCTCATTTCTATCCTTATTTTAGGGTATTCTTGCGCCGTTGACGAAGACAACTCGTCTAAATCAGTTCGGCGGTTCTTTCTTTGCTTAAGGTGCGGACTTTAAGTGTATAGGTTATGGTTTTCAAGGCTTTCAATCCCGATTAGTGATTTATTCTTGTTATGGATGAGATTTCACATGTCAAATGTTATGTTTGCATTGCTTTCCTGATATGCATGTGCTATATTGAGATTTGTGTATTCTAAGTGTATTTATAAAGTACCGTATACGTATAAAATATGCACTTATGTTTGCCATGATTATTGGTCATGTATGTATGCTAGATGCATGTATGACAACTCCTTGATAAAAGGAATTGTCTAAGTGCATGTATTTCAACATGCGTCATGTATGTTGTTCCATGTATGCTAAGTGTTTGTAGAAATGCATGAATGACCTAAGTGTAACTGATTACACTAAATGTGGGCGTTGAGAAGTGATTCTCAATACTCCTATGGATGCGCATGATTTCTTTATGCATTTACATTCCAAGTTATTTAAATTCAAGCATCTCCTATGCTTACATTTATGTTAAGTTGATATTATTCGATGTGTATGTAACATGATTTGAGTTATTGTTCCATTATTGTTTTACATTCCATATGAATATCTGTAGTAGTGTAGGATATTTGGGACTATGCCTTAGTCCAAGAAATCGGTAATTGACCCTTTGGTCGTGGTTGAGATTGCTTTCGCCACGTGAGACGCATTAGACGAACCCGAGTCGTATTAGAGTTGGCGGCAGTGGTTTGGCCACGCCGAGTGTTTGCGCACTCTATGTCGTTCAATTCAACGTGCGCTCGTGCTAGTCGAGTTCGTCAACTAACCCGATTGTCCGATGTATGTTAACCATGTATGGACGCTACCGCTTGAATCTAGGGTACCGAACTTACCAGTGAAATCCTAATAACCATGGTACCGATCCGCTAAGACTCATGAGCCGGACATGGTGGTATGGGACACCGTGGTCGAGCCGTCGGCCTACGCCGGGTGACGAGCCTCCCGTAGTGACCAAAGTGAGCAACTAAACTCGTGAGCCGATTATGGTGGTATGGGACACTATATTCGTCTTTGTCGGCCTACATTGATTGGTGGAGCCCTTTGTAGTGACCTCGAGCATACGGATACCACAAGGAGGTGACGAGCCGATCTGTGGTAGTAAGGGCATGAAAGGCGTGCATTGATTGGTGACGAGCCCTTTGCTACGACCTCAACTATATGATCGTATGAGATGTCTAGGATTGACGACCCTAGTATGGATCACTGTTTGGATGATGATATGATGAATGTATCTTAGCTTCCCAATCGTGCTGTATGAATTGGACTAATAACACCTTGGTAATCATATCCATGCACCGCATTTGCATGTGCTTTGTAGATGTGGCGCACGTTGAGGCGATGTCATGCGTAACGTAAGATGAAGACGCGGAGGGTGTACGCGTGAGGGCACGCATCATCTTGCATTCATACTTGCATTAACAAGAGTACTTAGGATTTATTTAATTGTCTTGCTTTATCATTATTGTTTGATTGAACTGATAACATGTTAACCGATGCCTTATTGTTCCAGAGTTGATCACTCACTCCCACGTTTATGGGGTGTTACACACCCACCGGACTCTGTCTTAGGCCCTGATGTTGCAGATGTGATGCGACGTCTGAGGCAGAGCGGAGCTGGATGACGACGAGGCCGCCTTCTCCTATATGCGGTTTTGAGACGGGTTCTAGCGAGCCTCGGTGTGTTGCGCGGATCTATGGGATTACTATTTTTGGGAACTGAAATGATGTAACTTGTACTTATAAATTTTGATAAATAACACTTTTACACGATCTGGTTGTATATGTAATTCAGGGACTTACACTTGTACACATATTTTACTATAAGTCTTCCGCTTGCTTTATTCACTTACCCCTGAATCATATCTGCGTTTTGGCTTAATCTATACCGTGTTTATGTGCTAATACATCAACATACATCATTCATTAATTATGTTGCATAAGTGATGTTTTGGAACTCTCTAACCAACCTCCACCCAAGAGCGTACGAGACATGCGATCCTTCTTAAGACATGCTGAATTTTGCAGAAGATTCATAAAAAACTTTAGTAACCTCTCTCATCCTTTATGTAATCTACTTCAAAAGGATGTACTAATTGAGTGAACTAAGCAATGCCAAGAAGCTTTCTCTAAGCTCAAGGGCATGCTAATTACTGCACCTATCATGCAGCCACCTGACTGGAACATTCCTCTTGAAATTATGTGCGATGCATCAGATTATGCTATTGGGGCGATGTTAGGACAGAGAAAAGAAAAGAAGTCCTGCATCATTCACTATGCAAGTAGAACTTTAAATCTTGCCCAAGTGAATTACTCTACTACAGAGAAGGAACTCTTAGCCATAGTATTCACTTTGGACAAATTTAGATCCTACTTGATTGGATCTAAAATCATCACTACATCAAGCATGCAGCGCTCAAGTACCTTCTTTCTAAGAATGATGTTAAGCCTCACTTGATAAAATGGATCCTTCTACTCTAGGAATTTGATTTAGAAATAAAAGATAAAAAGGGAGTAGAGAACGTAGTGGCTGGCCATCTTTCACGACTAGATCTCCCTAATTCCCTTGCGATAGCACCTATAAACGACATGTTCCTTAACGAACAACTATTTAAACTCTCACACTCACCTTGGTTTGCTGATATTGCTAATTATTTTATCATAGGTTTCATGCCAACACATTAGACTACGTATGATAAAAGAAAATTCTTCACCGAGGTACGTAAAGTCTTCTAGGATGATCTGTGTTTGTTTAAATATTGCCCAGATCAAATTCTAAGGAGATGTGTGCTAGACAATGAACACCAAAGTGTCATCTCCTTCTATCTACCAGGATTGACCTCCTAGTCTGATGGAGGTGTAATTAAGTTTATTACTTTTATAGAATTTAGGATTAGGATAGTTTGCTTTCCATTTATTTCGTATTTTGGCTAACCCATCTTTACATTGAGCTCCTTAGAAAAGCCTAAAAAATTCCTTCTTCAAGTACTATCTTTCCATCACCACTCCTTTCTTTTTATTATCTCTTTTGCATTACATGCTTACATCTCTTAGATTGAGGACAATGTAGATTTTAAGTTGGGGGTGTGGATTAGGTAAACTAATCAGCATTCTCTTAGTTTTGAGAAAAAATTGTGGAATTTTTTCAATTTTTCAAGATAAAACCTGTTTGGAAATTGATAATTTGTGTATTTAGGAATGCTTTGAGTATGATGATAAGATAGAAATCGAATTTTGAAATGTTGAAATTTGGTCAACTAAGTAGCTTATCACTTACGGTTCTTACACTCAATTGATTAAGAGGAAGTTTGAATATCAAGATTAATCCAAATCACGAAGACACGTTCAATTTGCTTTCTATGAGTTGTGCTAGAATTTCTGTTAGCATATAAATCATTGAAAGATGTTGGGAATTGAGTCTATAGAATTTTATTTACCTTAAAAGATGAAAAAACCAGTTAAAAAATAGGAGATCCACAAAAAGGTCATGAATAATGAAAAAGAATGAAGAATGACAATGTCTCTGAAGAGAATGATAAAAATCTCTGAAAAGAATGGAAAGTTTGAAAAAGAATAAATAAGAGTGACCGTCGATATAAAATCAAAAATTGAAAAACGAAGGAAAATGGGATATGTTCGGAATCAGTGCTTAAGTTTTCAACTAATCCCGATATGATGCACATGGCTAACATTATGAAATGATAGTATGTTTATGGGAAGTAAGTTGATATTCACTAAGCACATTGGAAAACTTGATATATGAACTTATGATCTTAAATAATTGATAAAGAACCTATTTGATTGATTACTATGTGATTTGGCTCTAGGTTTACAAAATCTCACTTTTCCATCTTAACTCTACTACTCATTCATACTTGATTGTACAAAAGATCATTTTCTGAAAAAGGTTTTGAACTTTGAAAATGAAAGATTATTTCACGCATATTTTGCTTGGGACTAGCAAAATGTTGGTTGGGGAGTGTGTTGAGGATTAAATATTACATATCTTCCCCTATTTATATCTTGGTTTTATGAATATGATAATGCTTAATGGTCTATTTTATACATGTTTGTGTTGCAAGGTGAATCTTAGAGCGTGGATTAAAAAGAATGCTAAAAACATGTATTTAATGCTCAAGAATCACCAGGTCAAAGGTTGGATCTTAGAAGACCAAAAATGAAAAATTCACATGCCAAAGATCGAAGAAAATCAAGTGACAAATGAAGATAATCGAAGACTTGAAGTGAAGAAAATGAATCCTAAAAATTTGTCTGCTTCGACTAGTCTAAGCCCTCCTTCGACCAGTCTAAGCTCTGCCTCGACTAGTCAAAGAACCTTCGGCTCGAATTCCAGCAACATGAACTTTTAAATTTGTGCAATCCTCAATCAATCAAAGGTGACATTTGACCAGTCGAAAACTGTCCTTGACTAGTCAAGGGTTATGTAGATTTTGCGCGGACTGCGTAAATTTGAGGTGGTTTCTGGACTTTTTCAACTCAATGCGAAAGTTGGAGTTCCCCAACTATAAATAGGAGTTCCTAGAATGTTCCTGGCATCTTCTAGGATTTAAGGAGTGGAACAAAAGTATGGAGAGCCGCTGCCAAGAATCTTTCTTCTTCTTCCTTAGTTGTTTTTATGCTTTTCTTAAGAGATTTAAGTTCAATCATGTCTATAGTTGGCTAAATCTCTTAGCTAGGGCTAAGAGGTGAAGCATGTAACATGATTGAGATGTTTTCTTTACTTGTTTTTATTAAACCTTATAGATTCTAGTTCTTATTTAAGGAATATTTTTAGTTTTTAATGGTTTGTTGTGGCAAATTACAATAGATCTGCAATTGCTTTGAATATCTTCTTTTCCTGATTTGAGATTGTGAAATTAGTAAATCCCATTGTCTACCATCGCCCCTTGGGCATGGTTGGGTAATGGAATCCTTACTAATCTTCACAATTCTCCTATAATTGGTTGTGGGATTAGTATACCCAGTTATTTGCTATTATATCCTGGGCATGGTTGGATGATGGAATCACTTTCAATCCTCACAATTCTCATCCGTTAAGATTAAGTTCATGAGAAGTTCAGAGATTTAATTATCTCTCTTTTCCAATTGGATAAGATAGGACTCCAATTGCGATTGGATTTCCTAAATCAAGCAAGGTAGCATCCTAAGAAGCTACAAGTGGATCCTTGGCACCCTAGTTCCTTTTAATTGATAGTTTTCACCTTAATCAGAATTATTCATTTTATTTTAGATTTATATCTTCTTCTAGTTCAAGTTCTAGTTACTTTTAGAAACGTACAAAATTAGTCCCTGTGGATTCAACCTTAATCTTACTGAGATTATTACTACATCGCGACCCCACATTTGCCATTGTGAACATCACCAAGGGTATATTTCCAATTATCCCTTGAACTCTGAAGGGAAGGAACTTCAAGTTTTAGTTTCTCATTTTCGGTTTTTAGTTTTTGCGATTTAGAAGACTTAAAACTCAAATCTAATTTAGTCTTTTCAAAATAATCGGGAAAATGAGATTTTTCTAAAACAACTTTTCCAAGTTCTAATTGTAGTTTAGCATAATTTTCTTTTTAAATTTTCCAATTGGTCGCAATTTTACAACTTCTATATAGGGCATCATATACATCTTGAAGATTGTCTTCATTTTTAGAGTCACTTCTTAGTGTTTCATAATCAGATATATCACAGTTATCTGAAGAAGTGATTTCAGCTATGGTCGTAAATGCTTTCAAATTGTTTGCATTTTTCTGGTCTAATTCATCAGTTTCAGAATTAGTTTTAGATTCTGATGATTCATCTTAAGTGGTAATCATGCCTTTTTTCTAGATTTGTCCTTTTTAGGACATTTAGAAGCTAAATGCCCCTATTCAGAACAGTTAAAATATTAGGTGTCTTTTGTTTTATATTTTCAAATTTTAAATTTCCTTTTCTTTTATCAAATGGTTTTTGATAATCTATTTTTTTCTTATTTTTGAAATTTCTATAAAAAAAATTGCCAACATAGCCATGTCATCTTCGTTTTCTTCAAAATCAGAATTTACATTAGATTCCTTTGAATTAGATTTAAAAGATTTAATAGCAATGGACTTGATTTTAGGAGATTTGAAATTCAGCTTTGTTGAGGCATAAAAAATATTCTATTGCATTGGTCAAAGACTTCCATGGTGCAGATCTTTCCCAGGGTCATTCACTCCTTATTTTGGTAAAAATCCATGTCCGGAGGTATTTGAGGTATTTTGGTAAAAATCCATGTCCGGGGGTATTTTAGGTATTTTGGTAAAAATCCATGTCCGGGGGTATTTTAGGTATTTTAGTAAAAATCCATGTCCTGGGGTATTTTAGGTATTTTGGTAAAAATTCCATGTCCGGGGGTACTTTAGGTATTTTGGTAAAAATCAATGTCCAGGGGTAGTTTAGGTATTTCAGTAAAAGGCATTAAAGAGGGTGTTTTGGTAATAAAGGGTGCACAGGTGTCATTTTAATGGAGAGAGGTTGTACACCACCATTTAAGGGAGAGCTTGGTGGACACCGTTGTTTAAGAGAAGAATGTGTACATTATGTGAAGGGAAAAGCGGTGGTGATCACCACTATGTAAGGGAGAGGGGCCTATAAATACCCCTCCCCTGCCTCATTTGAGGGGTTGATCAATTGGTGGGCCAGAAAGGGAGAGAGAAGCAAGGTGGGAGAGGGAGAGAAGAAAGTCTTTGCGCCAGTCCGCGTAACGAAAGTTACTTGTACGATTCCGCGCAACGGAAGTTGCTTGCACGAAAGTTACTTGCGCGGTTCCACACAACGGAAATCCTCCCTCGGTCAGCATTACGGAGCGTATGGCTTATGGGAAATCTCCCATTCCTGTTGCGCGGGGCCACACAAAGGATCTTTTCCAAATTTCTTGAAAAGGCTTGGGTGATATTTGTTTACTACAGCCACTTGTGATGGTATTTTGGAAGATCTGATCCCTTCATTGGCATTAGAAGATCATGTTAGGCCATTGTCCAAAAGATGGAGCAGATCCGAGCTCCGAGCGGGTCACAACACATGATAAGCGGGCATACTTCAATGGTTAGACTTACGTAACTTGCTATGGTATTGAAATCACATAAAAGTTATGTGACTTGCTGTGATATTGAGCGGGGTCCACTGTGATGTTTGGTAAGCAATCCACTCCGTTCACCATCTTTTTCCCACTATGTTATGACATAGGGTAGAAGAGGAAGTTTCATAAATCAGGTGGGCCGCACAATCTAAATAAGCGAAAATTGACATTCACCGTCAAATCTACTTATTGAATAGTAGCATGCATGGTTCTATCCTTATTTACAAATTTGCCATCAATTCCTCAATCACCTTCCGACGTTAGTTATGTTAGCATGCATCGTCCAAACGCCTTGAAATTTGGCAGATATCCACCGTTTCTTATGTTCTTTCCATCGGTTCAGTTTGGGTCCCGATTTCCTAAGGATGTCCAAGATGTTTTCTTAATAGTTATTGTCTGATCTTGTCCATTGGGTCACTTGTACACTGATCCAAGGGCTGAATTTTAACGTGTACGGCTAATTTGTGGTCCTCAGACCATATATAAAGTTTCAAGCTGAACGGATAGTGGGAACCCTGTAATCCACATTTCAAGGGATAATCGTCGCTCCACATCTCAACGGCCAGATCAAGGAAAAATGAACGGAAGGATGATCGCAATTGATCTCAACGGTCAGATTAAGGGCTTTAAGCTCGCACAACCTATCTCCCCTGGAGATGTGATAAAAAAGTATCAAAATGCTGCCAAAATCGCCATTGGACTATCTTATTTTTCATTCATTATGTCGCATTGATTGTACTCTGTTTTCAGAATCAAGGGAATCTGAGGATGTAAATGAACTCAGAATAAATGTGATCAACGTTCTCTTATCGAATTCTTTGTTATCATTGAATAAATCCCCTAAACCAAACGCATTTGTTTTCTTGTCAAAACAAAATGGCGACTCTGCTGGTGATCTATTTTCAACGGTAACTTAAAAATTATTCAGAGAACATTTATCACTTTTTGGCGTCTGTATAGACGCCAAAATGGCAACTCTCAGTGGGAACATCCTCCCCTTCATCTTTGAGATAAAATATTTTATCACTTCGGTGTTAATTGCGATTTTTATATTTTGTCTATAGGTAAGTAGAAAGCGTCAGAGAAAGCAAAGTCTATTATGATCAAGAGTAGGGAATTTCACATGATGGACAGAACGATCTCTGTTTCACCAGTAGCTCAACAAGATGAGGGAGGATGGAGGATAGTAATATCCGAAAGACAAAAAGTTCAATCTACTCCTGCAAGAAGCATCATCTCACCAAGTACTGGATCGATTATGCGAAGTGTCGTGAGACACAGTCCTGCTTCAGTCATACAATCATATCATTTAAGAAAAACAGAAGGCCTGTCACTCTAAAAGGTCTTCCGATACCGTCAACTATAACCGTAAAGACATCTTCCACAGAATCATTGCGAGTTCAGAAAAATAAAGGGAAGGCGACCGTAACCAGCAAATGTTCACTCACAGCACCTCCTGCAAAAGATTTTAAGCAAACTCATACATTAAGAATGCCACAATTTGAGTCAACTAGTCCTTTGAAGCGATAGTACGCTGTTTTCAAATCAAATGATAGTTCATCTTGTTCAATAGCGTCAACAGCGCGAGGCTCGTTCTCTCCTTCAATATAAAGACAATTGAAGTATAAAGAAATAAAAAGTCCATCGACAGATATTAATCAGCCTGATCAGTTTTTGCTAAATGAACATGCGGCTGCAGAAGTCCCTAATATTCTGACAACGACTATTGTGAACAACATTGAACCGCAAGAAGAAAGGCCACAACCGCAATCGGTTAGATTTCAAGAACCGACGCCTAATATTACTTAGAATATAATGTAGGAAGAAATCTGACAGATGGTCATTGAAGTCATTCATTTAAAATAGAGGCAAGGTCAGAATCAAAATTTTTGATATCAGACACCATATCCTCGAGAAATAGAAGAGACGTCATTTCCTGCTAATTTCAGACACCCAGTCATTCAGAAATTCAATGGCAATGGATCACCAGAAGAGCATATGATGATTTCATAGCAAAGATGGGAAATTTTTCTAGAATTCCTCAATATTGTCTGTGATTATTTGGATCTTCTCTGATAGGAAGAGCTTTTAGATGGTATTCAGGTTTAATCCCAGGATCTATTCATACCTGGGAACAGATGCAGGATGCTTTTATGTCAAACTTTTTATCTTCGGATTGAGAGGTTAGTTTGACCGAACTGGCCTCTATTCGTCAAGAAGAAAATGAATCAGTTGAAGAATTCATCTGTCGATGGAAGGACTTGGCAGCATCATGTTAACATCCTCTTCGGGTATCAGAACAAGTAAAATTATGTTTAGAAAGCATCAAACCAGAACTGGCATGCCACCTGATTAGTAAAGATTGGAGAACTTTTCATAATTTTGCTATGAAGGCTTATGCTCTTGAAAAGATAATGGGAAGTGTCTGATTTTCAGTCAAAATCAGCCCACATAACTCGAAAAGAAGAAACTATAAAAGATTATCAGAATGTTGAAAGAGATAGCGATGAAGAAGATAGAAATGGTCGTGTGATTATAATGACATATAAAAGGTCCAGGCAAAATAAAGACCATATGAAATATGCATTCTCAAGAAAAGATATACTTCCTATGCTGAATCAATTGTTGGCTATGAAGCATATTAAATTACCTCGGCTAAGACACCTTAAAGAAATCGAAAATACAAGAATGGATTATTGCCATTATCACCATAAATTTGGACATCATACAGAAAATTGTAATTCCCTCAGGAAAAAGCTATAAAAGATGATCGATAAGGGAGACATTGTGATGAAAAGTGCATGACAGAAAGAGAAAAATGGAGAAAAATGACAGAAACTCGATAAAGAAAATTCTGGGGGCATCCGCGTTAAAAGACGATAACATGCTTCGTATGGTGAACCGTCAGTAATTGACAAGATTGAGCTGTCATAGCCTAAATACTCAAATGAAAAGAAGCGAGTGAGACAAAAGATGTAAAGCCGCGATAAAAAGCATATTCGTTGCAGATATGCATTGCAATACCTGCCAGTTCAAGAGATGACCGCTATTTTGATTTCGAAAGGTATCGGTATGATACTTCCAAAATCAAAAGGGGGCAAGACAGGTGAGTAAAAAAACTGTGAAATGTATTTCTCACCATGGAATGTATTTCTTTTATATATGAATAAAATGCACGCTTTCAAGCATATCAAGTCATCACCAAATGCGAAGCACCAATGAAAATCACCAAATGCAAGGCACCAATGACGATCGCCAAATGAAAAGCATCGATGATTATCACCAAAATTAGTAACTATCTCTGTTGTCATCAATTGCTGATATAAAATTATCTTATCCCACCTTATTGAAATTGTTATCATTGCCAAGCTGATACACTATCTTAACCATAAGCATTGTCAGAACATATCAGCAGTGGCGATGTATTAATTATTGATTCACCATTCATGACAGCGAAATAAGTAGTGGAATAAGCCTATATGGCCAACCACACAAATCTTATGACAACGATGGCAAATAATCATTTAAGGCAGCCTAGCCAAGCCTATATGGCCAACTACGCATAAGACCTACAAAGCTTCAACGATTTAAAAAGCCCAAAATTGGCCAGCCTAAAATCGGCGGTAAACTATAATTGCTTCTTGAGCCCAGCCCGAAATTGGCGGTAAACTATAATTGCTCCTTGAGCCCAGCCTAAAATCGGTGGTAAACTATAATTGCTCCTTAAGCCCAGCCCGAAATCGGAGGTAAACTATAATTGCTCCTTGAGCCCAGCCCGAAATCGGCGGTAAACTATAATTGCTCCTTGAGCCCAATCCGAAATCGATGGTAAACTATAATTGCTCCTTGAGCCTAGCCCGAAATCGACGGTAAACTATAATCGCTCTCTGAGCCCAGTGTTAAGTCCAGTTCAGTCAAGTCTTATCCAGTCCAGTCAAGTTAGGACATGTTCGGTCCTGTCCAGTCAAAATATGGTTAGTCAAAAGTACACTAGCACCACTGCTCAAAAAGCATAAACTAAGTTTAGCATTCAAAATGCTGCAAATACATATTTCACTTTAGATATGCTCAAATGTGCAATTGCCTGATGAAATTTTAAATATTGAGTAAACAACATGCAAAAATGCATTTCTCTTGAATCAGGTTCAAATTACAGCAACAGTAAATGCCTTCAAGATATTGGCGATTATTTACTCAAAAGTTCAAGTCTTCAAGGTCAATTAATATATTAACAAGAGCCATAAGGTCTTTTTGTCTCTTACCTTCTTAATGTAGAAAGATATTATCACATAAGATTCTCAAAGGCGGCAGAGAATAAACTAGCGAAGAATGATCATTCTCTCCCACACAATATAAAGATTCAGATATATTCTTTGGATTCCTTAAAGGAGTAGCAAAGATTATCTATCCTTCAGGGGTATCAGTAGGCTTTACTTCGAAAGTATTGTTTTCTAAAGAAATCATTATGCGAAGTTGACTTGGAAAGGGGGCAAGATCTATATCTTCAGAGTAATCTATTCCTTAGTCTTTCTAATAATCTCTTATGCATGGTGAAGGAATTCATATGTTGATGCCGTAGCTTCTCATTATTCTAGTAGTGATATCGTAAGATTCTAAGTACCAGATCTGAGAAAGACAAAGAACAAACAGAATCATCATCGGTAACTTATATATTCTTTGGAAAGCTATTTATGGAAATTGAAAATAGTCTTGTCTATTTTTTTAGAATTGGCAAAGATCAAAGGAAAAAGTCTATGAAGAAATGCCAAGGAATACAAGCTAGAAAAGACTCAGCGATTAAACCTTTGGAGCTGAAGATGAAATCTCCAAAAGTGCAATATAATGAGCAAAGAATATAATGCGAAGCATGATGACAGAGCGAATATCACAATCAGCCTAAAAGAGAGAAGAAGCTTTCAATATATTTAAAAATTATCAATGCTTCATGAAGCTAAATTAGAAAATTATAATGTCTTGAGATACTAATTTTGATTAATTTGGTAGAAAAGATTATCATTCGAAAGCTTGGATTATGCAGATCATGGATGAAGGAGACGATCGAAAGGATTGTTATAGTAGGAGTAGCATTAAAGGACAACTCCCTAGATACAAAATTTAAAGAAAGAATCGCAGGAGTTGATCAAAGAAACTGTTGCAACAGCAGCAGTAATGAAAGTTAGTTATCTGACCAAGATACTCAGAGACGAAGTCGTCACAGCCGTTACAGTGGCAAGTTTCGAAAAAAGAGAATTTTATCCTCTTTAGTGAAGCATCCGCACGATGGTGTTGGCAAATTGCAACAGCAACGGTGTTGAATGAAAGTTTTTCTAATCAAGTTGCTTAAAGATGAAGTCGCCACAACTATTACAGTGGCAAGTTTCGATGAAAAGAGAATATTATCTTCTCTAGTGAAGCATCCGCACGATGGTGTTGGCAAGGGGCATTCAAGTCTTCCGTTCAAACGCATTGTGATATCATTCAAGTCTTCCGTTCGAGTGCAATCATTCAAGTCTTCCATTCGAGTGCGATCATTCAAGTCTTTCATTCGAGCGCGATTGTTCAAATCTTTTGTTCGAACACGAGCATTCCAGTCTTCCGATCGAACGTGATCGTTCGATCTTCTGGTCAAGTATGGCCATCCAGTCTTCCATGCAAGCATGATCATTCAGTCATCCTTCAATTACAGTTCATTTAAGTTCTTCGAGCGGAGGAAGATCGATCCTCCATTTGATTTCAGGAATCAATCAAAGAAGGATCAAGGGGGCATCTATTGAGGCATAAAAAAAATATTCCATTGCATTAGTCAGAGAATTTCATGCTGCAGATCTTTCCCAGGGTCATTCACTCCTTATTTTGGTAAAAATCCCATGTCCGGGGGTATTTTAGGTATTTTGGTAAAAATCCATGTTTGGGGGTATTTTAGGTATTTTGGTAAAAATCCATGTTTGGGGGTATTTTAGGTATTTTGGTAAAAATCCATGTCCGGGGGTATTTTAGGTATTTTGGTAAAAATTCATGTCCGGGGGTATTTTAGGTATTTTAGTAAAAATCCATGTCCTGGGGTATTTTAGGTATTTTGGTAAAAATTCCATGTCCGGGGGTACTTTAGGTATTTTGGTAAAAATCCATGTCCAGGGGTAGTTTAGGTATTTCAGTAAAAGGCATTAAAGAGGGTGTTTTGGTAATAAAGAGTGCACAGGTGTCATTTTAATGGAGAGAGGTTGTACACCACCATTTAAGGAAGAGCTTGGTGGACACCGTTGTTTAAGAGAAGAAAGTGTACATTATGTGAAGGGAAAAGTGGTGGTGATCACCACTATGTAAGGAAGAGGGGCCTATAAATACCCCTCCCCTGCCTCATTTGAGGGGTTGATCAGTTGGTGGGCCGGAAAGGGAGAGAAAAGCAAGGTGAGAGAGGGAGAGAAGAAAGTCTTTGCGCCAGTCCGCGCAACAAAAGTTGCTTGCACAGAAGTTGCTTGTGCGGTTCCGCGCAACGGAAGTGGAAAAGGGGGTTGCGCCACTTTTTAAGGGGACTTGAAGAAAGGCTTTTGCGCCAACCCGCGCAACTGAAGTTGCTTGCGCGGTCATGTTAGGCCATTATCCAAAAGATGGGGCAGATCCGTGCTCCGAGTGGGTCACAACACATGTGATAAGCGGGCATACTTCAATGGTTAGGCTTACGTAACTTGTTGTGGTATTGAAATCATGTAAAAGTTACGTGACTTGATGTGATATTGAGTGGGGTCCATTGTGATGTTTGGTAAACAATCCACTCCGGACACCATCATTTTCCCACTATGTTATGACATGGGGTAGAAGACGAGGAAGTTTCGTAAATCAGGTAGGCCGCACAATCTAAATAAGTGAAAATTGACATTCACCGTCAAATCTACTTATTGAATAGTAGCATGCATGGTTCTAGCCTTATTTACAGATTTGCCATCAATTTCTCAATCACCTTCCGGCATCAATTATGTTAGCGTACATCGTCCAAACGCTTTGAAATTTGGCGGATATCCACCATTTTTTATGTTATTTCCATCGGTTCAGTTTGGGTCCCGATCTCCCAAGGATGTCCGAGATGCTTTCTTAATGGTTATTGTCTGATCTTGCCCATCGAGTCACTTGTACACTGATCCAAGGGCTGAATTTTGACGTGTACAGCTAATTTGTGGTCCTTAGACCATATAGAAAGTTTCGAGCCGAACAGATGGTGGGAACCCTGTAATCCACATTTTAAGGGATGATCATCGTTCCACATCTCAACGGTCAGATCAAGGAAAAATGAACGAAAGGATGATCGGAATTGATCTCAATGGCCAGATTAGGGGCTTCAAGCCCGCACAACCTATCTCCCCTAGAGATGTGATCAAAAAGTGTCGAAATGCTGCTGAAATTGTCATTAGACTGTCTTATCTTTCATTCATTATGTCGCATTGATTGTACTTTATTTTCAAAATCAAGGGAATTTGAGGATGTAAATGAACTCAGAATAAATGTGATCAATGTTCTCTTATCGGATTCTTTTTTATCATTGAATAAATCCCCCAAACCAAACGCATTTGTTTTCTTGTCGAAACAAGCTCATAAGTTTAAAGAGAACCAACTAACTCCTCAACTTTCATAGTATCTATATCTCTTATTTCCTAAATAGCAGTAAACTTAAAATTAAACTTATCAGGAAGTGATCGCAGTATTTTGCACAAACCTTGCTTTCAGGGATTCTATCTCCAAGACCCCACATGGAATTTACTATGTCATTTAATTTCGTATAGAAGTTTACAAAAGATTTATTTTCTTCCATACGAATTTCTTCAAATTTGGTTGTGAGGATTTGGATTTTAGATTTTTTTTTATAATAGTAGTTCTTTCATGTGTCATTTCAAGAATATCCCAAGCTTGTTTAGTTGTATCGCATGAAATGATTCTTTTGAATTCATCCGGCAATAGAGGACACGTTATTGCGTTGAAGGCTTTTACATTTGCACTGCTTTCACTTTTCTGAACACTAGTCCAAAAATTGTATGAGGTTTCTTTCATTTATATGGTTCCATCATCGGCTACTACTTCCATTATAGGAGGGATCCATTTACTTACAGTAGCTTGTCACACACTTTCATTAATGGATTTGAGGAAAATCCTCATCCTGACTTTCTAATATGAATAATTAGAGCCATCAAAGGGATGTGGCCTGGTAATGGATAAGCTTTCAAAATTTGACATCTTTTAGCTTTGGATCTAGCTCAAGGAGATAAATCAAAAAAATTAAAAGAGCAACCCACTCTGATACCACTTGAAATGGAGAACTAGCGATGGGGGGGGGGGGGGGGGGGTGGTTAATAGGACAATATCGAATAATCGCAATAAATGTTGAATATGTAAATATAACAAAAATCTCAATCGCTTCAATATTGAAACCTTAATTCCAAATAATTTGTAGGACAACCTTCACATAAAATATTAAGCATGACAACCTTCTTTCACGAATGTCTTTAAACTCAATCTTTCAAACTAGCAAGAGCATATAAAAGGATTACAACATTCACCACAAGAATGAAATAATAATTAACATCCAATTACCAAAAAGAATAAAACATTCACCACACAACATAAGGAGTTCTAGTGGTTCGGTGCTTAAAAATAACCTATAACACCCCATACTTTTTGATACTCGGGTGTTACCTTGAAGATCTAAATTAATTATACGTGCATGGGATCACGCGTGGCTCACCTTATACATCATCATCCAGTGGTCCTCAATCCATCCATCTAAACCATCTAATACAATCTTCATTCATATATCGAGTCATTTGACCGTTGATTCTCAAGAACGAACAATCATCTCATCCCGAAAGTGATATTAATCTTTAGGAACTCATTATGTTGCTAGAATCCACATGGCAACGAAAGTCTAACCCTACCTTATTAGATAGATTAAGCCATACGTTATCAATCATAAGCCTTATATCATCAAGATCCACCGTCAATCAAGTAGGTGGCATCTCGTTCAACGATCCAATACTATATCATGTGAATCTGATTATTAGATGGTAATGATGACTATTCAGAAGCACCTAAACTAGTTTAGGACCCTTAGGACCGTTGTAAGTGATCCCCATCAATAGATCAAGTGATCCAACCATTATTATGGATCCATCGCAACTCATAAGATCTACAATGCTTCTATTAATAGATGTAACGATCAATTTCCATAACTCGACCATTGGGTTGTAAAATTTACCATAAATTGCCCAGGTAGTAGCTATGCCCAAGATTTAGACTTATGGCTTAACAAAACGTGATTCAAACCGTTGATGACTCTAATCAAAGGCAGGTCCTACGTAAAATACTACTACTAATAAAATAAATAAATAATTACTTATATATACACATGCAATAATAATGTATAAAGATAAAGTAAGTAATGACAGTACAATAATGCAAATAATATTATTAAAGACTTCAATAGTAGTAAGGGAATTATCAACACATGAGACAGATGGTCTTGAATGCATAGATGATCCTTAGGGGTCCTTTTGACCGTTGATGTTCAAATTTGGGATGATCCAACCGTCGAAAACAATCCCCATCCATGTATAAAACTATACATTTGATTGGTCCTGAAAATAGTCCATCACGACTTCAAAGACATCTACTTTAGGACGTTAATCACTCAGAAATACCAATCAAACCATTCATCAGGTTCCCAACTTCCCTTAGGGTAAGCCGTGATTCAAAATAAAATAAAATAGGTATAATAAATACGTACATATAGATGACATCGAGTTAACATAAATAGTGGCCCTGATTGACTCACCACTTGGATGAATGGATCTAATCGCAGGATTGGACCACAAATAGTCACCAGATCGATGATGATGGGCACTCTAAGGCCATGTGTCAACAAATATGGCCCACCTGAGCCTTGGATCAACCTGGATTTTGGTCAGAGACCCTGATGGGGACCCCCAAACTGAACGGACGGGGTGGATCCGTTGATCACCTCATTGTGGACCCGACATGCGGGTGCATGTACATGTAGGCTGTGTGCACCTGAACCACACTAGATCAACAAACCCAGTCAAGTAGGTTTGACCCGCTAGTAACCGAAAGAAGAAAGAACTCTTCTTCCTTTCCCTTCCCGCCTTCGGGCATTTTAAATGCACGACATCCATTTGGATGTGATTAGGCCCACCATCATAGATCACATGAAGGATCTAAACCGTTCATCATGGCCAGATGATGATCCTGAACAAACCCTAGGGGGTTTCACCTGCTGGAGTGCACCTACATGCACACAAGAACCGACGCAAAATGAGTCGTGCGCTCGGCTAGATTTTGGAAATCGGAAGTCGTTCCTCGGATCATGTGGACCACATTTGAAATCATATCATTGATCCAAACCATCCATCTGATAGAGGATCATCGTTTGACCAAAACTCTGACCATTTCACATGAACACGTGCATGTGTATGGGCATAAATCCAAACGCATCTAAACTATGTGCAACCACATTTCCAGAAATGGAAAGCTCCATTCCGCTGCTGCCAGCTTGGCAATCCACGTAAGCCATCCTCTCTCGATCCTAGCCGTCCATATCACACAATCTTAGCCTTCGAAGCTAGGTTTTATAAAGGAAAGGAACGGAGAGTGAAAACAGCGTCAGAGAGGTGCGTGGTGCATTGGCACGATCTCGGTCGCCCATCTACTTCAAATCAATCCAAGGCATCCAAACCGAGATATAACATCCCAGCAAAACCTAAAACACCAGCAACGTGAAGGAAATCCGTAGCCGCATCGGGCCTCTTTCGGATTTTTCAAAAACAATCTTGTTTCTTCCTAAACTCGAACCCACCTTCCAAACTTCCCCCAAGCTTCGAAAAAGCTTGCCTACGAGTTTCATATGGTCCATCTAGACTGTCCAGAAGAGACGGTTCAAAGAAAAACACCTCTGATGTTATCCTGTCATTAAAGCGGCCTCCTTCTTCCTCATTCAAAACTGCATCAGGTTCAGTTCGGGTCAGGATGAGTTTGTTGAACCTTAGGCAGAGAGAAGTGATGTGGAAGGAGAGAGAAAGAAAGGAGAAAGGAAGACGAAGGTGTGGCTGGTACACCGCACCAACGCGACTTAGTTCGACCAAGTTTCAATCAGGCCTGGACGTCCATTGTTGGACGTTCTTAGCTGGAAGATAAGAGGAAGAAGAAGCAGATGAAAGGAAGGAGGAAGAGAGAGGGGCATGGAGGAAAATGAAGAAGAGAAGAAGAAGAGTAGGTGCGTCACTACACTAGCTCGAACTGAGCTGGCCTGACTCGCTAACGAATTCAACTCGCTGGACCGAGTTCAGTCCGAGCTAGGGATGGGTTTGGTCAGATCCAGATATTGTCCGGTCATGGGTGGAAGAAGAAAAAGAAAAAAAAAAGAGAATGTGGAAGAGAGAGAGAAAGTGAGAGAGAGAGAGACACCACTGAGTCGACTCGGCTAAACTCTATGAGTCCAGCTATGCGAGTCGTGTTCGAGCTTGTTGGGTACTGTTTTTAAAAGAAAGAAGAAAGGAAAAGAAGAAGGATATAAGGAAGCAGTAGAAGAGAAAAGAAGAAAGAGAAAGAGAGAGGGGGTGTATGGCTGGCCTAGCCAAACTGACTCAACTTGGTTTGGGACTAAGTCAACCTGTTGGCCCATTGGCTGGGTCGAGTCCAGGGGTTGTTGGACCTCTCTAAATAAGAAGAAGAGAGTAAGAGTGGGAGAAGAAATAGATAGAGAGAGAGAGGGTGATTCGCCACACTGACTCGACTTGACTCGCTCGAGTCACGGGCATGGGCTAATGTGTTTAGGTCGAGCCTTGGCTAAGTCCAGTTGGCAGTAAACTTGCACGAGTGAAGTGGTGGCCAGATGGGGCTGTTGGAAACAGATTGGGATTGGTGGCCCGACACACTTTCGAATTAACTAATGCAAGTCATCTTTGCTCTCCAAAGTATTTGATTTATCATGATTAGCCATTAACATGTTATTTATACTAGTATTAATTATTATAAACAAAACTACAACTGATAGATATTAGATATTAGTATTTATTTACTATTCGTAAATATTATCATTGATTATAGATCATGCTATTTATTACCATCATAGTGACTATTATTATCATGATAGCTAATATTAATTTCATTGTTAATGTTAATGGCGATTTCTTTATTCACATTGCGATCAATCATACATCAATTCACATTGTTACCATTTCTATCCACATTAGGATTATTAATATTAGAAATGAATAGCCGTTAGTAAATTATCTATACTGATATTAGTTATTACATATAAGAATTATCATTATTAAATATTAGTGTTTCATTTTGTCATTATTAAATATTATCATTGATGTTAGAGCATACTATGTATTTTCACCATAATGATTATTAGTGTCACGTTAGCTAATATAAATTATAACACTAATGCTAATAGTTTTCTTGTAATTATTAAGTTATACTATAATTAATAGTACACCAATTAGAGCTCTAGTCCTAGAATCTAAATTTAGGACTAAACTTAAGGATGAAACCCTAATTATACATCAAACCCTAAGAATAATTAATTCAAACCCTAGGCCATGATGTTAACCCTAATTAGTGTATAGAACTTGGATTTAATCGTATAATTTCATAATTCGTGGTAGGGTTCGACCCTAAGGGAGTACGTACCTCCTAGCAATGACGTAGGCGGTTCAAAACATAAGGTGATATCCCCTTGAGATTTTCATTTTCCCATTAGCTTAAGTGATAGTTTTTATTTAAATTTTGATTGATAATTGATATCTCCACTTTATAATCACACGTGTTAATTGTGAAAATTGAATTGCTAGATTACGTGCTTAATATTTATCCTGCATAATTTCTCATGCTTGTGGATTGCCTATGGAACTTAAACTGGTACATCAATGGGAAACCCCTACTTATAAATGTATATCCATACTTAGGATGTAACTTAATTGAATGTGATTGTAATGGACCTTCGAGTTAATAGTTATTGAATAGTGGTTAAAATTGAATATTGATGTGGGCCTATCATCCAAGGGTTGTTGTGTCTAAGTGGTTTTTAAGGATGGTCTTTTATCGCATAGTTTTGATATTTGTCATATGTGGCTTAGTCTTGATATTTGCCCTATGTGGCTTAGTTTTTATATTTGCCCTATGTGGCTTTGTTTTGGTATTTTTCCTACCTAGGTTCGATGTATTATTTTGTGCAACCATGCGATGATAAGTCCTATATACTGAAATATGACTGGCCACTATTTGATGGGTTTCCATTAAACACCCTAAGGTGGTAGCCTCATGAGTCAGGGATGGTGGTATGAGACCTATGCCCAAGTTGTCGGCCTACGCTGGGTGACGAGTCCCCCGTAGTGACCTTGATCTTTATTAAACTGGCTGATTGTTATTGGACTAATAATAACTTGGCTAATCATACATTCGTGTCGTATTAACGATTACGGGTGGATATTTCTAGATGTTGTAGCACGTGCCCTCTGGGTTATTGGGGGTATTGTTTTGCTAACTGTCAGACCATCGACTATCTATTTGTGATACGTGATGTATGCATGTGATGTGCTTCGCTAATAGCTAACATTTGCATGGGTGACGAGTCCAACTGCTAACTGGATGAGCATCCCCAGGTCAATGATGCATTCACGCATCCATACATTTAATAAGACTGCATCATGTATTATTTTGAATGCCTTTTATTTGTAACTATGTTTACTTAATGTGGTGGTGTGTAATCTCGAGGGGAATTCACACTGAGCTGGCCACTCATTCATCAAATATATAACCGTACAGGTAGCACAAGTGGCCTAGATGATACTCATGTTCATATTGATGAGGAGCAGGGTACAATTGTCGAGGATGCATGATTATATTGATCAGAGTTGCTACGTGATTTTACAACTCAAGATTTGTTATAATTTACGTTATTTACATGCGACATTATTTCATTTTGTAATTATAAGTATTAGAACATTAGTTTGTATAAGTCATTATAGGCAGCCGCTCGTACATTCTAAATGTAAATGCAAATTTTCCTTCATGTTTGGTTTATCTGCTAAACTGCTCACTCTGAAAAGAAAAGAAGAAAATAAAGAAAAAAAATATACATAGAATGTGACTCTCTATAGGTTAACACTCGGGTTTTTGGGAAACGAGTCATATGCTCGAGTCCTGAAAAATCGAGGTGTTACAGTTGGTATCAAAGCATAGTTTAGACAAACCAGGCCTTGGGAAATGAACTTATACAAGCCTTAAATGTCTCAAGTTAGGATGTTTGAAATTAGAAATTTGAACTTAGGTGAATTTCCCTTAGACTTAGAAGAATGATTGAGGATGTAGAAATCCAAACTTAGGTTCCCCCATAAATTATTAGGATATTCAGTTGAATTGATGTGGGATCCCTTATAAGTAGAAGATATTGAGAATATAGAGACTCAAAATCTTAGGCCCCCTAGGCAGTTGTTTGGATGATCGTAGAACTTAAAAATGAACTTAGGTCCCCTTAGGAATTACTAGAATATCCTTTGAATTTATGTGAAATTCCCTTATAATAAGGGAAAATTGAGAACATCGAAACTTCAACTTTACGCTCCTTTGAAATTTTTGGTTAGACCTTTGGGCTTCAACTTACATAGAAATCCCTTAGAATAGAGAGGAAATGAGAATATAGAAACTCAAATGTTAGGCTCCCTGAAAAATTGTTTGGATAACTATAGAACATAGAAATGATCTTAGGTTCCCTTGAAGATTTTAGGCTTAGTCATTTGAACTTAGAAATAAAACCCTTGGTTCCCATGTAAACCACCAAAACTACTATTGGAACTTAGAAGCGAAACTTATGAACTGTGGGAGAGCGAATGCCCACTATGATTAAACAGGATCAATCAGAACATTCCTTGAACTTGACTCTCAATGAACAAATTTATAGATCTAGAAATTTGAACTTCTTTAAAAAAAATTCTAGTTAAAAATAATGTTATATTCATCACATGAAACGAACTTAGGCATCATAGGAAATTCCTTACCAATATGTTGTACGTTAGATTGAACATAAGCACTTCTTAAATCTAAGAAGTAATATTAGGGGTTGTAAATTGAATTCCCTAATGCATCTCTTTAGCTAAAGGCAATATCTCTCATAATTTCTAGCACTCAGAATTGACTAGAGGTGAAGTTATGGAATTCTATGAAAATTTTAACCCTGAACTGAGCATATCCAGACTAGATTTGAAATTCTAGGTGGATTTGGCAAATTTCAAACTCAAACTTCATGTAGAAATCTTAGTCCTGAAATTTTCAGATAGTGTGTTAAGGTAACTTGAGGGCGCAATGGAAGCATGACGCTCATTTGAGCTGCTCACATAGATTTCGGGCACTCTTATTATGAAGATAGAAGGTTATATTGTAACGTCTCGGAAAAATCCATACAAAGACCCGAGTATCACCTCAGGCAGGAATTAATAACTGAATCCTTTAGAAATTAGACAAAAATTAATTAAGTACTAAACTGAATTAATTAGTAGATTAGCTTGAACCGCTTTCTATACGAACTAAAGACCCAAAACTAGTAGAATCGCTAACTCTGTATTACCTAAAAACCTAAGAGAAATCTCAAAACCTAGTTGCTCTCGGGAGCATACTAAAACTCTGTATCGGACCTGGACCGCGCGTCGGAAGTCCGATTACCGTGAAACTATACAGTTTTGACTGCCTTACTGGGCATGACAAGCATCGTGGGAATCAAGTCCAAATAGTATCCAAAAGCGCACAACTTGAGCCTGGAGCAAAGTGTGTGAGAAACGCAAATATATTAAAAAAATGAATTCAAACTTAAGTGATTTGGGCCGTTCGTTTGCAGGACAAATCTAAGGTTTTAGACCATCAGATTCTGACCCGACGACATCCTTGGATCAGGAAAATTTTTCAACACATGTCAGTATACTTGTGGCCCTGATTGAGTGACGATTTTCATTGAACTGAAACTGGTCCTCCACGATCGATCCACAAATCTGATCGGACCGAAACCTTAACTTGCTGTAGATCCATGGTCAGAGAACTTTCTCCAAACCGTATACGAGGCATGGACCTCCAAATGGGGTCTGTTGGCCCGAAACAGATGACTTTTGACTATAACCTAAGTATACCATGGCCCTGGGGCTATTGACATCAATTCTGGGCCTATATAAGGGCCTTAACCCACCCCTCTCTCATTCCATACGAATTTTCTAACCCTGGGAGAGAGAAGAGAGAAAATAAGAGGAAAGAGTGAGGAGAAAAGAGAGAGAGAGAGATAGTTGCTGGGATTTATTCCCACCACTGCACTGGCCGAATCATCTCTCCCGTGTCGCTACACCATCAAACCTAAATCCATTTTTAGGTAAGAAATCCTAACCCTAATCTATTTTAGGAATCCAAATAAAGGAATCGGTGAAATAGCTAACCTATTTCATGATTTAGGTAGCCGTTGTGCCGTAGACAAGGGCGTGGTGTACGAACTATGTTCGTAATCGGCGTATTGGCAAAGGGTGCGGACTATAAACGTTTATGTTATGGTTTTCAAGGCTTTCAATGTCAGTTAATGATTTATGACTGACTTGATTGCTATCACATGTACTTAGATGCGATGTTTTTTGTGTATTGCACATATATATTAACTATGTTAAATATAATGCATTCTATGTGTTTGTTGAAATGTTTGAATGAATATGGAATTATGATTTGTTCTTGCCATAATTTCTAATTAAGAATACATGATTGTTATATGTATGATAACTGCTTTGCGAGAGGATTTGCCATAATATATGTTATAACTAAATTATTACATGTATGTTGATATGTGTAGTCTAAGTGTTTGATAAAATGTCTGAATGAGAATTTTCTTATTAAAATGTATTTAATGAGAGCGTTGAGATAGGATTCTCAATTACCTTATCTATGGTTACAGTTTCCTTCATGTAACCTATCTTGTTACTATGTGAGTTATGGATGAAATGTCTATGTATGACAACATGCGTACTATGTGTTGTTAAAATACTAAAATGAGATTTATATTTAAATCAGTTGTCACATGCTGTTTGACTATCACATATGAATGCCTATTGCATTTGAGTATGATTGGGACTAATACGTAGTCCAGGCAATCGGTAACGGTTTACGATCAATGACCGAACTAGTTCGCCACAACGGATACGTTCAATGAATCCAAGTCGTATGGTGATTATCGACAATGGTTAGCCACGAGGAGTACGTATGCGCTCCATGTCGATTAATTTAACGTGCGCTCATACCAGTCGAGCTTATTAAGTAACCTGATTGGCCTAATGTATGTTCACCATGTATAAACGCTACTGCTTGAATCTAAGGTATCACTTACCAATGAAAAGCCCGTTTAACCTTAGTACCACGATTCGCTAAGACTCATGAGCCGGGCATGGTGGTATGGGACACCGTGGTCGAGCTGTCGGCCTATGCTGGGGTGACGAGACTCCCCGTAGTGTCCATTGAGCAACCCAAACTCATGAGCCGAATACGGTGGTATGGGATACTATATTCGAGCTGTCGGCCTATACTAAGGTGACGACCCTTTCCCGTAGTGATCTCGAGTATAAACTAGACCTATGCCGAGGTGACGAGCCTCCCGTAGCAACTTGAACTTGTATGTCCACTATTTTTAAATTAGGGGTGACGTTGCCCTAAAACTTGCCTATCGTATGTGACTAACTAGGATTGACGACCCTATATAGATCATCGTTGGGTAATGATATAAAGGGAGGTACCTTAGCTTCCAAAAACTTCTATATGAATAAACTTAATTAAGTGTTAGCTAACACGATCATGCACCGTATTGCATGTGCTTTGGCGAGGAAGCGCACGTGTCCGGAGTGGTACATGTCGCTAAGGGAGTGCAAGTGAGGGCATGCATCATTACAGCAATCATTCCTACATTAATAAGAGTACTTAGGATATGAGTGTTGTACTGCTTTATCATTACAGCTTGATTAAACTAATAACATATTAAACTTTACCTTATAGCTCCACTGAGTTAATCACTTACTCCCACTCTGGGATGGTGTTTTAAAACAGTAACCAGACTTTGTTGTAGCTACAGGTGATGGAGAGGGTTACGAGATGGAGCTTGACTTCTATGATGATGAGGAGGAGCTCTCTTATATGCAACTCTCTGGCGGGTCTATAGAGACCTGGAGTTGCGTCAACGGAGTTACAGGAATATGGATTAGATGCCACTACATTGTATCATTTTTGTAAATTTTGGAACTATACATGTAATTATTTAACCTGGTGACATGTTCATACTCTGGGGACTTACAACCGCTTATATGCTTTATATATTTATCATAGACTTCTGCTTGCGTAATCTAATTATCTCTGGAGTATGATATGCTGATTTGGTATAATCTCACTCATGTTTAATACACTAATATGGACAACATTTAATCATCATTATTTATATTGCATAAGTGATGTGTTGGAACTCGGGATTTGAGCTTTTGGTCGACCCCCGATTTTCAGGGTGTTATATATATAATAGTTCCGAAGGGTCTAGAATAATCGGGATCACGGATTGATGGAACCATGTTTAAGCGAAGTTTACATAGTTTGGCTCAAGTTGTAAGTCCTAGCAAATCTCAGTGATCTCAATGCCCTGATCAAGTAAAGGATCGAGATTTAATAGGATTATGAATTGATACCAAAATCCTCTATTCTGCGCAAGCAGATGATCGACGTATCGAGCTCAAACCCACTACGACCATCTATTCGTGTTACCTGGAACACAAGAAGTAGGAAATTATATTGTACTTTGGACAAGGATCTAACATTAGAAGTAAAAGAAAATAAAGAAAAAGATAAGATGTTATTAATAGCAGTCGTTTAAATGAACTTGTAACTTAGTAAAGGTGATAGGACACTTGATGAAGATAAAAGTTTAAATAAATCCTTAGTTGTGGCTAATACAGAAATGATTTATAACCTTCAGTGGGACTTAGACACCTTAGTTGAATTGCTAGACGAGGAACGTAAGGGTTATGAGAAATTTAAATAAAGCCCATAGGGATTTCACATGTAGACACAGGGTACATCTTTAGGGTAATTGAACCACTTGTAATAGTAATAACCGGGACGAACATCATTAAATCTCAAAGGAGAACTTTATTCAATTTTCTTTAAGGGGGGTAGCTTGTGTTGACCCTATCCTTGTAGTCGGTCATGAGCACTTGCACTCACAAACAACCCTAGTGGGAGAGTTAGTGAATACACCTTCCCATTCATAATAGAAGTAGTGAATTTCGAGGATGAAATTCTCTTTAAAGGGGGTAGATTGTAACACCCCGTACTTTTCGGTACTTGGGTGTTACCTTGAAGATCTAAATTAATTATACATGTGTGGGATCACGCGTGACTCACTTTATACATCATCATCATCCACTGGTCCTCAATCTATCCATCTGGACCATCTAATACAATTTTCATTCATATATCGAGTTATTTGACCGTTAATTCTCAAGAACGAATAATCATCTCATCCCAAAAGTGACATTAATCTTTAAGAACCCTCTGTGTTGCTAGAATCCAAATGGCAACGAAAGTCTAACCCTACCTTATTAGATAGATTGAGCCATACGTTATCAATCGTAGGCCTTATATCATCAAGATCCACCATCTATCAAGTAGGTGGCATCTCGTTCAACGATCCAACACTAAATCATGTGAATTCGATTATTAGATGGTAATGATGACTATTCAGAAGTACCTAAACTAGTTTAGGACCCTTAAGACCATTGTAAGTGATCCCCATCTATAAATTAAGTGATCCAACCATTATTATGGATCCATTGCAACTCATAAGATCCACAATGCTTCCGTTGATCAATCTAACGATCAATTCCCATAACTCGATCATCGAGTTGTAAAATTTACTATAAATTGCCCAGGTAGTAGCTATGCCCAAGATTTGGACTTATGGCTTAACAAGACGTGATTCAAACCGTTGATGACTCTAATCAAAGGTGGTTCTATGTAAAATACTACTACTAATAAAATAATTAAATAATTAATTAATTACTTATGTATACACTTATAATAATAATGTACAAAGATAAAGTAATGATAGTACAATAATGCAAATAATATTATTAAAGACTTCGATAGTAGTAAGGGAATTATCAACACATGAGACAAATGGTCTTGAATGCATAGATGATCCTTAGGGGTCCTTTTGACCGTTGATGTTCAAATTTGGGATGATCCGACAGTCGAAAACAATCCCCATCCATGTATAAAACTATCCATTTGATTGGTCCTCAAAATAGTCCATCACGACTTCAGTGACATCTACTCTAGGACTCCAATACTCAGACAGAATAATCAAACTGTTCATCAGTTTCCCAACTTCTCTTAGGGTAACCCGGGATTCAAAATAAACTAAAATAGGTATAATACGTATATATAGATGACATCGAGTTAACATAGATAGTGGCCCAGATTAACACACACTTGGATGAATGGTTCTGATCGTAGGATTGGACCACAAATAGTCGCTAGATCGATGATGATGGGCACTCTAAGGCCATGTGTCAACAAATATGGCCCACCCGAGCCTTGTATCAGCCTGGATTTTGGTCAAAGACCCTGATGGGGACCCCCAAATTGAACAGATGGGGTGGATCCATTGATCACCTCATTGTGGACCCAACATGCGGATGCATTTACATGTAGGCTGTGTGCGCCCGCACCACACTAGACCGAGAAACCCGGTCAAGCGGGTTTGACCTGCCAGTAACCAAAAGAAGAAAGAATTCTTCTTTCATTTCCTTCCCGCCTTCAGGCATTTTAAACGCACGACATCTGTTTGGATGTGATTAGGCCCACCATCATAGATCTCACGAAGGATCTGAACCGTTCATCATGGCCAGATGATGATCCTGAACAAACCTAGGTGGTTTCACCTGCTGGAGTGCACCTACATGCACATAAGAACCGACGCAAAATGAGTCATGCGCCTGGCTAGATTTTGAAATTGGAAGTCCTTCCTCGGATCATGTGGACCCCATTTGAAATCATATCATTAATCCGAACCATCCATCTGATAGAGCATCGTCGTCTGACCAAAACCTTGACTATTTCACACGAACGTGTGCATGTATATGGGCACAAATCCAGATGCATCTAGACTGTGTGCAACCACATTTCCAAAAATGGAAAGCTTTATTCTATTGCTGCCAGCTTGGCAATGAGCTGAGTTATGCTCGACCCTCGAATTTCAGGGCGTTACAGCAATCCTAACCTTTAAAGCTAGGTTTTATAAAGGAAAGGAACGGAGAGAGAAAACAATGTCGGAGAGGTGCATGGTACGTTGGCATGATCTTGGCCGCCCATCCACTTGAATCAATCCAGGGCATCCAAACCGTGAAGGAAATCCGCAGTCGCATCAGGCCTCTTTTGGATTTTCTGAAAACAATCTTGTTTCTTCCTAAATTCGAACCCACCTTCCAAACTTCCCCCAAGCTTCAAAAAATCTTGCCTACGAGCTTCATATGGTCCATCTAGACTGTCCAGAAGAGAGGGTTTGAAGAAATATACCTCCGATGCGATCTTGCCATTAAAGCGGCCTCCTTCTTCCTTATTCAAAACCGCATCGGGTTCAGTTCAGGTCAGGACGAGTTCGATCGTCTAGTGATGCTATTGGACTTTTGGCAGAGAGAAATGAAGTGGAAGGAGAGAGGAAGAAAGGAGAAAGGAAGACGAAGGTGCGGCTGTTACACCGCACCAACGTGACTTAGTTCGACCGAGCTTGAGTCAGGCCTGGACATCCATTGTTGGACGTTCCTAACTGGAAGATAAGAGGAAGAAGAAGTAGATGAAAGGAAGGAGGAAGAGAGAGAGGCATGGAGGAAAATGAAGAAGAGAAGAAGAAGAGTAAGTGTGTCACTACACTAGCTCGAACTGAGCCGACCCGACTCACTGACGAATTCAACCCGCGGAACCGAGTTTGGTCCGAGCTAGGGATGGGTCTGGTCAGATCCAAATATTGTCTGGTCGTGGGTGGAAGAAGAAAAAGGAAAAAAAAAAGAGAATGTGGAAGAGAGAGAGAGAGAGACATCACTGAGTCGACTCGGCTAAACTTATGAGTCCAGCTATGCAAGTTGAGTCAGGGCTTGTTGGGTACTGTTTTTAAAAGAAAGAAGAAAGGAAAAGGAGAAGGATAGGAGGAAGCAAGAGAAGAGAGAAGAAGAAAGAGAAAGAGAGAGGGGGTGTGCAGTTGGCCTAGCTAAACTGAGTCAACTCTGTTTGGGACCGAGTTAGCTTGCTGGCCCATTGGCTGGGTCGAGTCTAGGGGCTGTTGGACCTCTCTAAGTAAGAAGAAGAGAGAAAGAGTGGGAGAATAAATAGAGAAAGAGAGAGAGAGAGAGAGGGTGATTCGCCACACCGACTCAACTCGACTCGCTCGAGTCACGGGCATGGGCTGATGTGTTTGGGCCGAGCCTTGGCCAAGTCCAGTTGGCGCTGAACTTGCACGAGTGAAGTGTTGGCCATGATGGGGCTGATGGAAACAGATCAGGATTGGAGGCCCAACTCGCTTTCGAACTAATGTAACGCCCGAAATTCGGGGGTCGAGTATAACTCCACTCCCGAGTTCCAAAACATCACTTATGCAACATAATTAATGATGGATGTATGTTGATTGTATTAGTGCATAAAACATGGAATAGATTAAGCTAAAGCACAAATATAATTCAGGGATAAGTGAATAAAGCAAGCGGAAGACTTATAGAAATATATGTGTACAAGTGCAAATCCTAAAGTACATACACAAACCAAGTCGTAATGAAAGTGTTTCTATCAAAATTACAAGTATTAGATCACATCATTTAATTCCCAAAAATAATCCCAAAATCCCGCGCATCAGGAACAAGTTCGCTAGAACCCGTCTAAAAACTGCATAAAAGAGAAAGCACCTCATCATCATCCATCTCCCGCTCCGCCTCAAAAGTCGCATCAACATCTGCAACATCGGAACCTAAGACAGAGTCTGGTGGGTGTTTAACACCACCCCAGAACGTGGGAGAGTGATCAACTCAGTGGAACATTAAGGCACTGGTTAACATGTTATCAGTTCAATTAAGCAAAAATGATAAAGCAAAACAATTAAACAAATCCTAAATACTCTTGTTAATGCAAGGATGTATGCAAAATGATGCGTGCCCTCACGCGTACACCGTCAGCGTCTTCATCTTACGTTACGCATGACATCACCTCAAAGTGCGCCACATCTACAAAGTACATGCAAATGCGGTGCATGAATATGATTACCAAGTTGTTATTAGTCCTTTTCATACAGCAGGATTGGGAAGCTAAAGTACCTTCCTCATATCACCATCCAAACAGTGATCCATTCTAGGGTCGTCAATCCTGGACATCTCATACGATCATATGGTTTCAGGTCGTAGCAAAGGGCTCGTCACTAATCAATGCACGCCTTTCATACCTTTATTACCATAGTTCGGCTTATCACCTCATTGCGGTATCCGGTATGCTCGAGGTCACTACAAAGGGCTCGTCACCAATCAATGTAGGCCGACAGCACGAATATAGTGTCTCATACCACCATAATCGGTTCACGAGTTTAGTTGCTCACTGGTCACTACGGGGAGGCTCGTCACCCCAGCGTAGGCCGACAGCTCGACCACGGTGTCCCATACCACCATGTCCAGCTCATGAGTCTTAGCGGATCAAGGTAACATGGTTAATAGGATTTCATCGGTAAGTTGGGTACCCTAGATTCAAGCAGTAGCGTCCATACATGGTGAACATAAATCGGACAATCGGGTTACTTGATGAACTCGACTTGCACGAACACACATTGGGTTGAGTGACATAGAGTGCGCAAACACTCCGCGTGGCCAAACCACTGCCGACAACTCTAATACGGCTCGGGTTCGTCTAATCACGTCCTTTGTGGCGAAAGCGATCTCAGCCACAACCTTAAGGCAGATTACCGATTTCCTGGACTATTCATAGTCCCAAACACATTACCCTACAATATATTCGTATTAAATGTAGAACAGTAAAGGAACAACAACTCAAATCATGTGGTACTCAAGCATTTGAAGAATATCAACTTAACATAAATATAAGCATAAGCAATGCTTGAAATTAAATAACAAGGAATGTAACTAGCAAGAAGGAAATCACAGACACTAGTGGGAGAGTTGAGAATCGCTTCTCAACGCCCATACTAGGTTGAAACATCACACTTTAGATCATTCAGGCATTTCTACAAACACTTAGAATACATAATACAACATATATGACATATGTTGAAAAACAAGCATTTGGACAATTCCTTTTACCAAGGAGTTGTCATACACACATCTAGCATACATAAATGACAAATAATCATGGCAAACACAAGTGCATATTTTATACATATACGGTACTTTATACATACACATAGAATACACAAATCTCAATATAACACATGCATATCAGGAACGCAAAGTAAATATAACATTTGGCATGTGAAATCTCATCTATAACAAGAATAAATCATTCACTGGCATTGAAAGCCTTGAAAACCATAACCTATACACTTAAAGTCCGCACCTTAAGCCAGAAAAGAACACCGAATTGATTTCAGACGAGTTGTCTTCGTCAACGGCGATAAAAAATCCTAAAACAAGGATAGAAATGAGATACAACAACACCAAGACTAATCTAAGCTCTAACACAGATTAGGGTTAGGTTAACATACCCAAAGATGAACTCAGAATCGTCAGAATAGCGATTCAAAGTGAAGGTTCAAGGATGTAGAAGAACAAGAAAGAATCCAAGATGATTCACCAACTTCTCTCTCACTATCTCTCTCTTTTCCACTCTCTCTCCAAGCTAGGGTTAGAGAAAATTCGTATGGAAAAGAGAGCTAGGGTTTAAGGACTATAAATAGGCCTCAAATTGATGAAAATAACCCTAGGGACAAGGTATACTTAGGTTATAACCAAAGCAAGCCTCTCTCGATCCAACGAAGCACTTCCGGTGGGCCAAATACCACGAAAGGTCGGACTTAAGCTCACTGACCATGGATCTAGGTTAGACTGAGTTTTCGTACCGACCGACTCTTCAGATCAGCCGTGGCGGACCAAACTCAATTCAACGGTCACTGAATCTCGATCAGGTCCACAAGCACAAGAATATGCCTGGGCCACCTTCCCTGATCAGAGGGTGAAATTGGGTCAAAATCCAACGGTCAGATAGCTTAAAATCGTCGCGCAAGCAACACAACTCAGATTTCATAAAAGCTTAATAATTTCCAACCGTTTTCACACTCTTCACTCCAGACTCAATCAAATCGACCCAGAACATCACATGAACTTGATTTTTGAGGTGATGGTCAAGCCCAACATAGTGACCGCAACAGCCTAAGATCATCGCAATCGGACTTTCGACACGCGGTCCAGGTCTGATCCAGAACTTCCAAAAATTCTCCAGAACAACTAGATTTAGCGATGGATCCCAGATTTCAGAGTAACATAGCACTAACTAATCTACAAGTTTTAAGTCATGCAGATCGAATTTAAAGTGATTGATGCGAATTTCACAAGCAATCGAGTATAGCGCTAATTACCCCAAAAACAACTACTTAGGGAAATATAAGCACAAAATTTCCCAGGTCATCAACTAATGTAAGTCATCTTTGCTCCCCAAAGTATTTGATTTATCATGATTAGCCATTAACATGTTATTTATACTAGTATTAATTATTATAAACAAAACTACAACTGATAGATATTAGATATTAATATTTATTTACTATTCTTAAATACTATCATTGATAATAGATCGCGCTATTTATTACCATCATAGTGACTCTTATTATCATGATAGCTAATATCAATTTCATTGTTAATGTTAATGGCGATTTCGAGATTAACATTGCGATCAATGATACATCAATTAACATTGTTACCATTTCTATCCTCATTAGGATTGTTAATATTAGAAATGAATAACCATTAGTAAATTATCTATACTGATATTAGTTATTACATATAAGAATTATCATTATTAAATATTCGTGTTTTATTTTGTCATTATTAAATATTATCATTGATGTTAGAGCATACTATTTATTTTCACCATAATGATTATTAGTGTCATGTTAGCTAATATAAATTATAACACTAATGTTAATAGTCCTCTTATAATTATTAAGTTATACTATAGTACACCAACTAGAGCTCTAGTCCTAGAAGCTAAATTTAGGACTAAACTCAAGGATGAAACCCTAATTATACATCAAACCCTAAGAATAATTAATTCAAACCCTAGGCCATGATCTTAACCCTAAATAGTGTGTAGAACTTGGATCTAATCGTACAATTTCATAATTCGTGGTAGGGTTTGACCCTAAGGGCGTACACACATCCTAGCGATGACGTAGACAGTTCAAAACATAAGGTGATGATTTCTTTCCCTTGAGCTTTTCATTTTTCTATTAGCTTAAGTGATAGTTTTTATTTAAATTTCGATTGATAATTGATATCTCCACTTTATAATCACACGTGTTAATTGTGAAAATCGAATTGCTAGATTACATGCTCAATATTTATCCTGCATAATTTCTCATGCTTATGGATTGCTTGTGGATTGCTTATGGAACTTAAACTGGTACATCAGTGGAAAACTCTCACTTATAAATGTGTACCCATACTTGGGATGTAACTCGATTGAATGTGATTGTAATGGACCTTCAACTCAGTGGTTATTGAATGGTGGTTTAAATCGAATATTGATGTGGGCTTACCATCCAAGGGTTGTTGTGTCTAAGTGGTTTTTAAGGATGGTCTTTTATCGCCTGGTTTTTTTATTTGCCCTATGTAGCTTAGTCTTGATATTTGCCCTATGTGGCTTAGTTTTGATATTTTCTCTATGTGGCTATATTTTGGTATTTGCCCTACCTAGGTTCGATGTATTATTTTGTATAACCATGCAATGGTAAGCCCCATATACTGAAATATGACTGGCCACTAGTTAATGGGTATCCATTAAACATCCTAAGGTAGTAGCCTCATGAGTTGGGATGGTGGTATGAGACCTATGCCCGAATTGTTGGCCTACGCTAGGTGACGAGTCCCCCATAGTGACCTTGGGCTTTATTAAACTAGCTGATTATAATTGGACTAATAATAACTTGGCTAATCATACATTCATGTCATATTGATGATGACGGGTAGATATTTCTGGATGCTGTAGCACGTGCCCTCTGTGTTATTGGAGGTATTGTTTCGCTAGCTGCCAGACCATCGACTATCGATTTACGTATGTGATATATGATGGGCAGTCATTATACGACATGTGATGTACGCACGTGATGTGCTTCGCTAATGGCCATCCTTTGCATGGGTGACGAGCTCAACTGCCGACTGGATGAGCATCCCCAGGTCAATGATGCATTCATGCATCCATGCATTTAATAAGATTGTATCATGCATTATTTTGAATGCATTTTGTTTATAACTATGCTTAATGCGATGGTGTGTAATCTTGAGGGGAATTCACACTGAGCTGGCCACTCATTCATCAAATATATAACTGTACAGGTAGTATAGGTGGCCTAAATGATATTCGTGTTCATATTGATGAAGAGTAGGGTACAATTGTTGAGGATGCATGATTGTATTGATCAGAGTTGTTACATGATTTTATAGCTCTAGATTTATTATAATTTACTTTGTTTACATGCAACATTGTTTCATTTTGTAATTATAAGTATTAGGACATTAATTTGTATAAGTCATTATGGGCAGCCGTTCATACATTCTAAATGAAAATGCAAATTTTCCTTCATGTTTGGTTTATCCGCTAAACTGCTCACTCTGAAAGGAAAAGAAGAAAAGAAAGAAAAAAATATACATAGAATGTGGCTCTCTATTGGTTAACACTCGGGTTTTGGAAAACGAGTCATATATTTGGGTTGTGAAAACACGGGGCGTTACACAACCACACCTACTCTACTCCCAAAATTACTACCCTCGTAATTTTGACTTTCATTATAAAATGGTTTTCAAGGGTCACCTTAACAACCTGATACAGTTTCTTGTGATTTTGACGGGCTCACCACAATAAAAACCCATTTTGTGATTTTCACGAGCTATCACAAATAGAAACCCCACTAAGATTTTCACATGTTATTTCATACAAAACTTCACTGAAATTTTCATAGGCTATCTCAGAAAAACCTAAATAAGAAAATAGTAAATGTACTTATCTTCAAATATAGAAAACGTGCAAGAAGCTTGTAGCAGAAAGACTTCTTTCTTGAACATAGATGTCGTAGTGTTCAATCAGACAGAAAGAGTATAGAGTTCTATAGATTTTAGAAATGTAAAGACCCAAATGCTACTTGATTCAATTCTCTTAAATATCAAAGAAGAGTATAGATTATTCTCTTAGATTAAGACTTAAATGATCTTGAGAAAAGAGGAATTGAATGAGCTATAAAATAAAATGTATAAATACCAACAGATAGCTTGTCGATGACTTGAACTTCTTTCTCTCTTGCAGAATGATTATGGTAATTTTTCGTATTATTTTAGAATGAGAGCAAGACTTAATTTATAGGCAAAGAAGTTAGAACTTTGTCTAGCCTAAGACTAGCTTCGGCTGGCCGGAGTCCACTGAATTTAGTTCAACGGCTCTCGAATCGCACGGAATAAGATTTATTTAAAATTCAGCTGGCCAAATTTGCCAATCGGCTGGTCGAATTCTCGCGAATTCCAAAAGATTGCATTGCTGAAATTTAATTTGAACTTTCTCAGGCTAGCCAAATTTCAAGCTTAGGCTAGCCGAATTTTCAACAGAAGTTGTTATTTTACTTGGGCTTAAAATTGGGCTGGCTGAGGCAGTTTGACTGGCCGAATTCTATAATAAAAATACTAATAAAAACCCAAGATAAAGAATTTTTGAAAGTACATAATCCTAAGGTTATACCACCTGAGATTTAGCAAATATCTGAGTCACCTTGTCTTGAACTTTGACTTGAATACGGGCGACGATTTTTTTGAAAAGATGTGCCGATCTCGACTTAATCATAAACCATTTTTGAGCTGATATTTAGGTTCTACTTTGAAGCGCTTTTATCTTACGAAAATTGACAATCTGTGTGTGCATAACATAATAACACTTATAGATCAGTCGCATGACATGTGGCACAAGAGGAAACAATGGAAGCAAAACGTGGGAAAGATCTATAAGCCAAGTAGTGGAGAGTGGTTATAACAGCCGTCAAAATGTATGAAGGATCTAGAATAGCTAGATCAAAGCTATAAATGAAAAGGAATTTAGTAAAAAAATTGTCTCACACCAATTCAAACAAACCAAATTTATCTTTCAAATTATACTATAAATTTACATTTTCTAATATAATATGCAACTTTCTTTATCAAGCAAACCAAATTTATGTTTAAAATTATATTATAAATTTACATTTTCTAGGATAATTTGTTATTTTTTTACCAAGCAAATTTATGTTTCTAGCACAATTTTTACTTTTCAATGAATATTTCTTCCCACGCAATCGCCAGTAACATGTCCAGTTTAGATCATTATTTAAAATGCAATGCAGGTGAAAACCAGTCACCCTACAACAATTGTTATCTTACCAACTCAACGCCTTGTTTTACTTCTCAGTGAATGGGACTTGTTGTTGGCTTGAACCAATGTTAGTGGTCTTACGAAGACTCCTTCGAGTGGTTGCATAGATCCAGCCATTGGGATTCTTGGTGACACCGATAACGAACGTGTAAAAAACGTGCCAGCATGTCAGATGCCTGCCAGGTCGATGCAATTCCCATGGCGGGCAAAGCTGCATGCATGCTCTGGTACACTGTTGGGGTCCACCAGACATGGTTTGAATGTGGATCGTTGTTAGTGATCGACGATTCAAATTCATGAAAGAGATGTGGTCCCCGTAAAAATACAGGCAACGTAGACAAGTGTACCGGCCTGATTTTTATTTTTATTTTTATTTTTTACATCAGCGTGATCTCACACCCTTTGCCACGTCGGCACGTGTATGCAGTGCTGCCACTGTACGTGCCCATCAGCAAAGGTAGCATTGCTCAGTCGGGGAATCCAGATCCGGACGCAAAGGCACTTTGCAACGTAATTTAATCCCAAAGGAAGAAAGGACAAAATCCCGCTCCCCCTCGGGCTGAAATGGTCCCGCTCTTCCGGTCTCGATGGATGCCACGTCCACTCGAGCGACTGCACTTCCTTCTCGCACGCTTCCCAAACTCGGTAGTGAGGCCAATATTATCAGATCGAAGCCGCTCATCTAGATCCTCATTCTTCTGAATACCTTCATCAAATTTCAGTCCATATGACCATCACCTTGATCACAGATCTCATTGAGAAGCGAACGGTTGAGAAAAAAAATGGCAAGGAGTTTGCATTTTTGTCCGAGCGTGTCGTAGATTACGATCAGATGGATCTGGTTTTTGAGATGAATGTACTTGAATGAGCGGATCTGATCTTTTAAAAATATGCTCGTTTACACATGTGCGGTGAGTACGTAAAATGGATGCACTCGCACGTGTCTTCCACTCTCACCTATTTTGGGTCTTCACTCCAAACGGCGCACTCTCCTCTCCCTCTCCTTTCTGAAACAAAGAGAAAGGGTACGCTTCGGGAATCGTGCAGGGAAGGTGAAGAAGGTGGGCTTGAAATAAACCCTATTCATCCATCCAAGGTGAAAAGCAACTCTCCCGAAGATCAGAACGAGATCCCTCCCTCTCCATTTGTGAAGAAATAGAAAATGTAAATATTCTCTCTCCAAACGCTCTCTCTCTCTCCAAACGCCTGTATATGTAAGAGCTTCTGTGCGTTTTGCTCGTTTCAAGACAATGGGAGAACATGCGTTCGCTTTTAGCCGTGATGATGTTCCTTTTGAACTTCTTTGCCTCTTCTGCTGTTGATTGATAATGCCGGTTTCTACAGGCTTTTCAACGCTTCTTTTCTTTCTTTGCTTTTTTTTTAATTATAATTTTAAAAATTTTGCCGTTTTCTTTTCAACTTTAAAGCGAAATCCCCTCTCCTTCGCTCTCTCTGACTGTCTGAAGATATCTTTTCAGAAGTTTTTTTTTCCTGTCTTTCAGATCGGCGTAGTTAGACGGATTTGCAGCAGCTGTAAACCGCATTGAAGGTTCGAAGGTAAAGATTTTTGTTTTGTTTTGTTTTGTTTTGTTTTGTTTTGTTTTTTTTTTTTTTTTTTTATTTCTTTTAAAAATTGATCAATGTGGTTTCCACGGAGGCTCTTCTTTGAGGGTTTGTTATATCCGTGAAGAGAAATGGGGAAGAGTTCCGCGAGCGTCTGGTACTCCAGCGGACTACCATCCTTGCGATTCTACCAAACCCCCTCCTGGCTCTGCAACACTCGAAAAAAATTCAAAAAAACTACTGTAAAGCTTGGATAAAAGCGGCCGTACGCATTTCCTGCCCTTTTTCACGGCGAAACGGAAGGCAAGGATTCCAGAGCTGACTGTTCCCAACTCCCAAAGTCGTAGATTGTAGAATTACGAGAATACCCCCCCCCCCCTCCCCCCGCTTGCTTGAATTAACTAGTACCACCTCCGGAATTCAGTAGAGCCATCTGTCCCTTGTACACGTGGAAGGGTGATTTATCGATCTACAACGGACCATCTATTGGGCCTTGTCATCAGCGCTGATATTTCGAAAATTGAATTTTTCTGCTGATTCCAGCATTGAATGCCGGCCTAATGGCTAGGATCATCTGATGCAAGTGCATTTTGAACCATTTACATCAGTAACGGGCGCAATTACATGGTCGGTTTATCAAGTTAGATCTGCCACGTATGCTGTGGAGAGTGGTCGGCCTGTGTACATGGAAACCTGCCATCGTCCCCTATTGCACCGATCATTTGTCCAGTCCACTCTTCGTAGACGGTTAGAAGAGATCAAACTTACGGGATGATCCAAACCGTCCGGTCAGTGGCATGCAAGACATGGAAAAACGAGATCGTTCATGGACGACATGCCCAGATGTGGACGTCTAAGATCATCCGGTTTGTGTGAATTTTGCGCAGCAGCAGAAGAAGAGTGGATTGGACCTACTGGATGGTCGAGATAGATGACTTGGATGCCAACAAATCCAAATGCCAACTAGGTGCATTTTCCGGAAGCGGATTGGATGGTGTACCACACACCACCGACCTGGTTGGTGTGTAAACGTGTCGCTCGAAGACGAGCGCTACGCTTCTCCTCCGAGCTGTACGAACGGTTCAAAGGAGATCGAAGTTATATGGCCGGAAAATGATGTATTTATTATATCTACACCGTTCATCCATTTGGAGAGATCATTTTAGAGCATGATCCAAAAAATGATTCATATCCAAATTTCCGGTGGGCCACACCACAAATAGCAGTGGGGACAATGATTCTCACCGTTAAAACATCCATAGGGCCCACCATAACGTTTATTTTCCATCCAATCCCTTGATAAGGTCATACGGACGAGAAGAGTAAAAACATATATCTTATTGATCCAAAACTTCTGTGCCTCCAAAAGGGTTTCAATGGTAGACGTTCAATCCCTACTTTTTGCCGCGTGGTCCACTTGATCTTGTATCTGTATTATCTTTTTCTGTCTCCAGCCTTAGAACGATCTCGCCAAATTAACGGACGGTTTGGATATAATATAATACATCATGGTGGGACCCACAGAACGTAAACACACCCATCAGTTCGGTGGTGTGTGGTACACTAGCCAATCCTCTTCCGCATTTTCTCTGCATTTGCCCGCCCCCAGATAATCTCTTTGCACTGCATGCCAACAGAAATTCTGCCAAACAGTTCTGGTAATACGGTCCTTTCGACGGGGGCATTTGGGTAAATTCGAATCCATCCTTTCCTCAGTGTACCTCCTCGTGGTTGCAATGATGTGGTGGAGCACAGGAGACGTACTGAAGCAGTAAAATTGATTTCTGTACTTTTTCACCTAACACTTCAACTTAAAAAAAATAAAAACAAAAGAGAAAAAAGAAAGAAAAGATGATGATGCATTATTAGATGGCACTCTAGGATATGATAGAGGATCATACTCATGCTTGCGTGCAACACACACTCATTGCTGTAGCGTGTGTCAATCCTACCCGTCTAAACTGTAGGTTCCAATGTTAGCGGATCTTATCCCAAAAAATCACACCGATTTGTCAACCGTAACTGTTAGATCAGTAGGCATAAATCGAGCGGTTTGACAAAAAAAGGCTTAACATGCAACAAAATCCTTGGGTAAATGCGCACCCGTTCAATGTAAGGATTTTGAAATCTCCTCTACTGTTGGTACGCCTCGTGACAATGGGGTCCATAATTCTTTAGCTAGACTTAAATGTAAACCATCTCTGTTCACTGCTCCACTTACTTCCTGATGGACCAACAGGCGGACTACCAACACAGGTGAGTATTCTGTAGATTTGAAGACCAGGTCTTCGTCTTTATTTTTTGCACGAATCTTTTACGTTTGGCACTGCATTGATTAGGGGCGCCTCTGTTTTATCAGCACTCATTTATTTTTTTCATGTGCGGGCTGCAGTGGATGCCTGTGTTTCGTTATCTCTCACCAGACTTGTCTGCAACTATTGCAGGTTTTGTGGGTCGGAAGCTTTAAATCTGGGAAGATTTCTTATTTTATTTTAAACCCTGATTTTTTTTTTTTATTTATTTTATCACGCACTGTAGGTGGGGAGTTCAAGTGAGAAGATAGTAAATATGCAGACACCAAAGCCAAGGTGATTTTTACTTTTCTTTATCGGTCCATTGCTTGGTTTTGAGTTCTCTTCTCTGTAGAGCATGGTTCGGTTTTTTATTTTATTAGTAGAATCGAAGGAAATGCTTATTTTATTCAACGAAGTGGATGGGACCGGAGGATTCTCTTGGATCCTTGTTTGCTGTAAATGGACAAGTGGGCTGTGGCTAATAGACCATAGGGTTCTATTGCATTTCTTGCTTGCTGTAAATGGGGAAGTGGGCTGTGGCCTTTTAAAGAAAGAAGGCTACTCAGGCTGGATTTTTTTGGGAAAGATTTCTATGTATGATTAGATTAAAGTATGTCCTATCCTCGCGTGACTTGCGCATGTCGTCTTTCCCAATAGGTGTTTGGTTGGATGCATGCAAGATCTGGTCGTTCAACTAGCAGGTCCCACTGTATGTGCCTCCGTAGGAAGGTCAGGTCTGGCTGTCATAGAAGTTTTGAAATTAGGTGGGTCATGAGCTTTGAAAACTGGTCGATCAGGTGGGCCAGAAGCTTTGAAAAATGTCAGGTCAGGAAAGTTGGCCAGGGTTTCACATTCTCAGGTGGGCCATGATCTTTGAAAAATGGCAGGTCAGTAAAGTTGCCAGGATTTCACATTGTATATGTGAACTGTGGTTTCAAATAGTGGTTTGAGAGTATGATTTGCCTGGGATGACCAATCAGGATCTAACACGTGTGCCATATTACACTGGCTTGGGTGGGATGAGTTCCTTGGCCTGCCCGGAATCTAGATGTATCTGTACTGCTGTTCGCAACTCCCAAGCTATTCTTGGGATGTTGCTGGAAATTAGCTGTTGAAATTGTTTTGTTTCTCATGACGGTTATGCACGCCATCTTTTTTATTTGTTTTATGGGGTTGATTTTCTGGGTCCTTGTGACCTAATATTTGTTTTTCCATTGTACATGTATTTCTACAAATGAATATAGAAATCAAGCTACAATTGCAGTAGCAGTATCATGTGGCTTGAGTTCGAGAGGGTCCCTCTAGGAACATGCTAGGGTAGCAGGCTGGCAGCTCTAAGCCTGGGCACCGGTGAGCCTTTGTTGTTGGTTGCTTTGAATTTTCTTTTTGGTTGACTTCTGTTGAAACTGGAGAAGTATTTGGCTCTATTGCGGTGAACTTTTGTTGGAACATGCCACAGTAAATGTGGTTTTGTCATTTTATGGGTCTAGTCTGTTCATTTGGTTGCCTTACATTAATGGGTCCTAGCCACCTTATTAGTAGACCTTTCACCTTTTTAGATTGTGCACTATCAGCCCTTATGCTTTTTTTTTTTTTTGAATGATGATAAATTTATTGAAAAAAGACGCACCCTAATAATACAGGAGACAGAAACTAAAATAAAGTTACCAGTCTGCCCAATTATTCAGAAACCGATTGGTAACTGTTGATGCATACACCCATTCCTTGATGTGAGATTTGCCATTTGAAATACATTGAGAGCATTCCTTTGCCGATTTCTAAAACAGTGATCATTCATTTCTAACTAGATGAACCAAATACCCGCAACTAGGCTTATGTGCCAAACATGTTTCCTAATCTTTCCTTTTCCTCCACCATGCCACGCCAATAAGAAACGATTAATAGAGCTTGGAACCACCCATTGTACAGCGAAAATTTCCAAAGGACAATCCCACAAACTTTTTGCCAATAAGCGATGAAGAAAGAGATAGTCCACCGATTCCACATCTTTATAACCATGGTGTGCTGTAAAGGCTGTTACGGGGCTGTAAAGGCCGTTACGTAAAGGTAATGGTGGCAACCGTTACATGTTACGAGGTCGTATTGACCGTTACAGCCGTTATGGAAAAAAATGACCTGTAATTGCCGTTAATATCACGTTACATCCCCTAGAAAGGTCATAATAGCCCCGTAATGGTCTATTACGAGACATATACAGGTTTTTCATACTTTTTAATCAATATATAGGTCCATTGAAGACCTTATAGAAAGACCTCACTAAGAATTTTCCTGCTTTTTCATATAACCATTTCAAGGAATCTTTTTTTTGAGAGAAGTGGATACACTTTGGATAACAATTGAAGTAACTCAATCAGCTCTTGAAATTCTTCATCCTCCAAATTCATTCTACATGGTGGAGCCCAAAATGACTTGCTCCCTGTGGATAGAAAAACACCTCTTAACACTTTAATCACTCTCTAAAGCTACCCTTGCTAAGTGTGGAAGGATATCTATCAACTTTTTGTTCCCCCAGCCAATTGTCCTCTCGAAACCTAATAATTTCCCCACACTTCACTTTTCAACAATGCCACAACTCTCCAACGATATGATGATCTATACAATGAGGACGACCTCGTCCACCTACCCCTTTCATCAACCCCATACTTTCTTCCTATACCTCTCCCACAATGAGCCTTCTTCCGCTCCAAATCTCCAAACCCACTTCCCCAACAAGGCCAAATTCATAACCTCCAAACTCCTTAAAACTTGCTCTCTCATGGTCCCATGGCTTACATGCTTCCTCCAACTTCATAAGATGAAATTTGTGCTAAGTAATCCAGCCTAAGCTTTTTCAATGTATTTAAAACTGACTTTGGGCATTTGAATATCAACATATGGCATACCGAAAGATTGGACATTGTTGCGTTAATTAAAGTTAACATTTTGCCCAAAGATAAGAATCTTCCCCTCCAATAAGACATCTTACTTTCAAACCTCTCGATTACACCTTATCCCACAAATCTTTCATGAGGTTTCTAATACATAAAGACCATGATAGATAGTTGGAAAAGATCCCTCCTTGCATATGAAGATTCTTGCAAAAGACTACACCTAATCTTTAGATATACCCACCCCTAAAAATTCGCTTTGACTGATATTCACCTTTAAACCCAAAACTGCTTCAAAACATAATATAATCGGTCTAAAGATTACTTAGGGCCCGTTTGGGAGCGTGGATTTGGAAACCCTTGGATTCAGAACCCCCTGGATTTGAAATCCTCCTATTGCGTTTGGCACCCTAGATTGGGAATCAACTTTAATCTAAAAGCAGCTATGCATGGTATATTTACAGGGGTTTGAATTTAATTAGTAAATTAACTTAATATCTCTAATTAGTGAACGTATGTAATGTTTGTCACAATGGTTGTAATAAGCTCGCTGAAATATATACTTTGCCCGAAAATGATGAAATTCCAAGTCTTGGATGGGCCATAAGCACAATATCATGTCCAAGTGACTAACCAACGATTTTTAATAAATGGACAATGTTTGGATGGCGCTGATCATCATATTAAAGCAATCATAGTGATGCAATTGATAATCTAGTTGTTTTGGGATATCATTAGTGGGCCATGTGCCCAATAGTTTAATAGTATAGTGACACACATATTACATATGCAACTCTTATAAGGATTTTACATGTAATCCAAGCTCTCACCGTGGATTTCAAACCCCCTCTTTGAGGGGATTTGAAACCCCCAGTTACTTTATGGTGCCAAACAACCAGGGGGTTTGAAATCCCCTCAAATCCCCCCAAATCCATGGTGCCAAACGACCCCTGACTCTTAAAGCATCCATTTCATAAAATAATAGTGTGTCATCGGCAATCTGTAAGTGTGTAACCTGAAGATCTGATTTATCCACTCTGAATCCTTTGACCAAGTTCACCTTGGCTCCTCCTATCATTTTACTAAGGGCCTCCATAATCACAGCGAATATATATGGAGATATAGATCCCCTTGTCTTAACCTTTTTTATGCTGAAAAGAATCCATTTGGAGATCCATTAACCAAAAAAAAAAATTTTAGCTAAAGCAACACATTCCTGAAATCCAAAGCCACCATTTTTTTTTTTTTTTTTACCATAACCCATCCTTTCCCAAAATATAGTCCAAAAAATCCCAATCAACGCGGTCATAATCTTTTTTCAATGTCCAACTTACACAGTGTTGGAGGTATCGATATTGCTACAAGTTTCGCTGGTCGGGGATATGGAAACAATATTGATATCACTGATAATATTGCCAGTAATTGGAAATCTGAGGAAATAAACACAAGGAAAACGGTGGAATTTTTCAACGAAACTTCAGGAGATGCTAAAATATACATATTTGCATATTTAGGAAAAAAATTGCAAAAAGAATGCATACATAATGAGTTTTCATTTAATGGGGGCCTAAAAGCATGTGCTACTGTGAGAAACTAGTCCGACCATCCCATCCCAACCACATCCCATTTATCCATCTAACCATCCCATCTATCCATCCAATACGATTTTGTACCCGTATCGGCCGATACGGGCCGTATCTGTATTATGGGCCGGTACGGGCCCGTAACGGTAACTTTTTTTTTTCATTTTTAGCTCATTTTTTGTTTTTTTTGAAACCTCTTGCTTCCAAACTGTTTTTCACTCCTTCTACTACTAATTTCGACCAACCTTAGCTAGGTATTTGAGATAAAAACACATTATATCACAGATTTTTTGAATCAAAGCTCGGTAGGCCATTTTTCAGAAATTCGTCAAAAATAGGTATTTATACTTTTTTAATATGTTTTGCTGTTTTAATCATGTCATATGATGTGTTAATCATAGTAGAACATGTTAATGTACATTTTACAGATTTGGGGTGCCATTTAAAAATTTTATAATATTATATTCTATTTACGCATGAATTTTGGCCCCTTTTTTTAAAATTCGAAAAATCAAATTTTAATGGTTGTTTTGCTGTTTTAATCATGCCATTTGATGTGTTAATCATAGTAGAACATGTTAATGTGCATTTTACAGATTTGGGGTGCCATTTTATATTTTTTTAATATTTTTTTTCTATTTACGCATTTATTTTGGCCCTTTTTTTGAAAATTCGAAAAATCATTTTTAATGATTCTTTTGTTGTTTTAATGAAGTCATATGATGTGTTAATCATATTAGAACATGTTAATGTGCATTTTACAGATTTGGGGTGCCATTTTATATATTTTTTATATTTTTTTCTATTTACGCATTTATTTTGGCCCTTTTTTTGAAAATTCGAAAAATCATTTTTTAATGATTCTTTTGCTGTTTTAATGATGCCATATGATGTGTTTATCATAGTAGAACAAGTTAATATGCATTTTACAGATTTGGGGTGCATTTTATATTTTTTTTATTTTTTTCTATTTACGCATTTATTTTGGCCCTTTTTTTGAAAATTCGAAAAATCATTTTTTAATGATTCTTTTGCTGTTTTAATGATGTCATATGATGTGTTAATCATAGTAGAACATGTTAATATGCATTTTACATATTTGGGGTGCCATTTTTTTTTTTTTTTATATTTTTTTTCTATTTACGTATTTATTTCGGCCATTTTTTTGAAAATTCAAAAAATCATTTTTAATGATTCTTTTGCTGTTTTAATGATGCCATATGATGTGTTAATCATAGTAGAACATGTTAATGTGCATTTTACATATTTGGGGTGCCATTTTATATTTTTTTATATATTTTTTTCTATTTACGCATGAATTTTGGCCCTCAAAAATAATTGCAAACACCTAAATGTAAGATATTTTCATATTACATTCATTCTAATATATCTATCATTGATAGTAGATAGTTAGAAAATTAAATATATGAATTTTGTAGTCAAATTCAGGTTATCTGGTTCATAAATTCATCAGACAGTCCGATATAACTTCTCACCAAAGAGTGGACCGTTACACCACCATAAACATGTTCCAATTTATAAATGAATGCATATTTGGAATGCTTAGAATATTCCGGATTTAATACATATTTTTTTATATTTTTTTGGCAAAAAAAAAATTTTACGCCGTTACTGGCCGTTATGCCCTCGTATCGCCGTTACGACCCCGTATCCGTATCGGTTTTGGAGGTCACCGTTACGCCAACCGATACCGATACGGGACACCTTGATCCCTGCCCTTCCCACTATTGTGGAAAATACATGTTGTAACCTTAAAAAATATATCTTTTATTTTTTTTCCCCATACGATATTTCGTCGAGAAATAATTGACAACCGGAAAGGAAATGGAAGACCGTTGTCTCAATATTGCTCATGTTGTGTAACGATAATATTACGATATGATCAATATTATTGTTGACAATTTGAACACTATATAACCATGCAACCATAAAAAAATTGAAATGTGATATATATATATATATATATATATATATATATAAACAGATTTGTGGCGATTTTATCGAAATATCACAAGTAGATTGGCAATACCTGGAATATTAGTGATACAAGAGACTTGGAATTTACATAGTTGAAAATATTAGTGATACAAGAGACTTGGAATTTACACGGTTGGAAATATTAGCAATACATTGCCGATACCTGGAATTTCTGAGACTATCGGTATTGCTACCAGTTTTATCGTTATCGCCGAGGTGCAGATACGGATAATATTAGGGATATTTCGATGATATTGGAGATACTCCAAACAATAAACTTACATACTATTCCTCTGAAACCTCACTTATTGTATGAATCTATGCATTCCTGCGCTACCGATGCCAAATCTTCTATTTGTCTTCCTTCCATGGAAGCCCCTTGGGATGGAGATATAACTTCCCCAATGACCATGCGGAATCTCAATGCCAACCAACCAGAAATGTCCTCTTTGCAGCTCAGTTATCAATGTTCTAGATGGGAATATCTTGTCCATCAATTTCTGGTCTTCTCTTAGTTGATTGTTGCTTGTCTTTGCATTTCTCTTCTTGCCTGTCTAAATCCAGCTGCAAATTGAAATTTTAGGATTGTTTGAAAATTTAGAGGTTATGTTCCGAGGTGGGTTGGGCAGAGCATTAACCTGGACAACTGAACGATGGCCTGAATTACACAAACTGATAACCTGAGTGCACTCTACTGTGTATGTCCTCAAACAAGGACCATAAGATTCCTCTCTACTTAAGAGGCAAGTGCTAATGGTCATATTGGAATTACATGGTCTTGCTCGTCAGTGGAAGTATAGTTTACTGATGTGCAAAATTCCATGTAAGGGCCATGATTCTATGATAAAAAACTGTAGATCTGATGACCCCTAGAGCAGATGCGAATTCCTTGTAAATCGTCCAGATTGGTTGATTCCAACCCTTTGATATTGTTGTCTGCGGTTGGGGGGTTAGGAGAAAAAAGTGCAACAATGGTCCACGTTCAATGGGCAGAACTCTATGTATTGAAGGGTTGGAATCTTCGAGGGCATCCTGATTCATGCTGGGTCCCTATTAACAGTTTGAATCACTGGATCACGGGACCTACGTGTATGGGGGGGTTAGGAGAAAAAAGTGCAACAATGGTCCACGTTCAATGGGCAGAACTCTATGTATTGAAGGGTTGGAATCTTCGAGGGCATCCTGATTCATGCTGGGTCCCTATTAACAGTTTGAATCACTGGATCACGGGACCTACGTGTATGGAGTCCTGCACATAGACGGACATAGCAGGACCATGCAGTTCCTCATAATCATATACCCTACTGAAAGTTCTCTCTGACAATTGAAGTTGCATTAGGATGAAGTCTTGTTGCTTGCAGTGAGTGACTCCACTCGAGGAAAGATTTTTAGATCTGCACTTGCTATCACATGGGGTTTACATGGTTATATTCTTCTATATTTCCATTTTGACTTAACAACTGTGATTGCAATAACCCAAAATCATGCCTGTACCAAAATCCAAGGAATGTGTAGTTGTGACCGTAACTTGGTGTGGATTGGAACACATATCAATCCCTTGATGTATTATTATTTGGTTGCTTCTGTTTTACCAACTCTGAGAGCAGGAGTGGATCCTTAGAAGTGCCTCAAAGGACTTCTCCAGCCACCCCTCGGTCCACTCGCCAGCTCAAGACAACTGGCTCAGAATCTGACTCAGGCTCTTCTACGCATCCTGCAACCAGGACGTCAACAGAGAGAAGCCCTAAAGTCCCTGAACGCCGGTCACCAAGAAGCCCAGCAGCTGAGGTACTTAACTATATTTTGTATAAAATTTGCGCACACACATAATTAAATATAATTATCACACACTGGTGTGCAATTTGAAGGAATTCATGTACATTTTAAAAGCACCAGAAAGCTTGTGCATCCACGGACTCTTGATAGTTTAAATGTGGCTGAATATCGAATGGCCTTATTTTTTCATAAAATGGAAGAAAGTTCACTATCTTCAATTAGTTCGTACGAGGCATAGATAATGGTGATGATGATGTAGTTGACTCACTATGGTGCGTTTGTGGTATACAACCAGTCCAAGAGGGTTTCCCCACCATGTGATTGAGATGCCCCAAAAATTTGGTTGATCTAATCATTGGGTGGGACCCTACATGCACTTTTGAGGTTTTTGGGTGGGGTTGTTCATTGTTTTCTATGTTGTGCCCCACCTAATAATTGGAGTGGTCTTATTTTTGTGCTGGTTGATTTTCATGGGATGATGTACCTGTTGGATGGGTTGGATGTCATAAACACATGTTGTAGGATCTCATTCATCTGACTGGGTAGCTTCTTGTGTCTGCCACATGATGAGCGTATTGGCCAGATACATGGGCCATGGCATTTTGACAGATTGAACCTGCCTATTGATTGGCCAGAATCTTGCTTACATCGGGCATGTTGGCAGGCATTCCGCAGTTCACCTCTGCAATATCTCATTCAAATCACCATGGCATCTCTCTTTATGCTCAGTTTTTTAAACCTTGGCTATAATTGTCATCCTTTCTGTTCATCAAAATACTTACTGCAGTCTGAGATTCCTGATACTCCATGTCCTCTGATTTTGTTTCAAACACCAGAAGAAACGCCCAAGCAGGATATCTGAGCTGGAATCCCAGCTCAGCCAACTTCAAGAGGATCTGAAGAAAACCAAGGACCAGCTGGTTTCATCTGAGTCATGGAAGATGCGTGCTCAGCAGGAAGCTGACGATGCCAAGAAGCAGCTATTGACCATGGCTGCCAAGCTTGAGGAATCCCAGCGCCAGCTTCTAGAGCTGTCTGCAGCTGAGGAGTCCCGGCTTCAGGAACTCCGAAAGATCTCCCAGGAGAGAGACCGGGCATGGGAATCTGAGCTCGAGGCCCTCCAGAAACAGCACTCTGTCGACTCGGCTGCACTGGCGTCTGCTATAAGTGAGATCCAGAGGCTCAAGCTCCAGCTTGAGATGGTGGTTGAGTCTGAAGCTGCCCAGGAAAAGCAGGCTGAAATTGCACATGCTGAGCTCCAGTCCTTGAAACTGGACATGTCAGAAACTCTAGCTCTTATGGAAAGCCTAAAAACTCAGCTCAGTGACTGCAAAGAATCTGAAGCTCAGGCCCAAGCAATTATCAATGAAACTTCACTACAGTTGGAAACAGCTAAGACAACCATAGCAATGTTACGGTCTGATGGATATAAGGCCATGGAGTCTTTCAACTCTGCTATCGCCGAGTTGGAAGATTCAAGAGCAAGAGTAAATTCACTTGAAGATGTCATAAGAGAACTGCAGGTGGACCTTCTCAAGGTTAGCAGTGTGACACTGAATGATCCTCAAGGTGTTGACAAACTCCCAGGTGCTGTTGGTGGGGAGCCAGATGACCGGCAGAAGCTGATGGCTGACCTGAATTCTTCAAGGTCAGAGGTGGAACAGTTGAAATCCGCATTAGAAGCAGCTGAAATCAGGTACCAAGCAGAACAGATTCAGAGCACGATGAAGATCCAATCTGCTTATGAGTTGGTTGAGCGCGCCAAGAACGAGTTGAGCCCAAGAGAAGCTGAGCTTGAGGCTGAGCTAAATAAAACAAAAGCTGACATTGTAGACATGAAGGCGGACCTCATGGATAAGGAGAACGAACTGCAGAGCATATTGGCAGAAAATGAGGGGCTGAATTTGGAGATAGAGAAGAGCCGGTTGAACCCAAGAGAGCCAGCACTGGAAACACAGCTGAAGAAGGCTGAGGGTGACATTGCAGATTTGAAGGCGAACCTGATGGATAAGGAGACTGAACTGCAAAGCATATCGGAGGAGAATGAGCTGCTGAAAGTGGAGATGGAGAAAAGAGAGCTGGAGAGTGGTAAAGGAAATGCGGAAGCTTTGGCTGAGGCTGAAGCAGCAAGGGCTGCCGAACGGGAAGCATTGATGAGGCTTGGGTATGTGACAGAGGAGGTGGATAAGAGCAGCAGGCGGGCAGCGCGGGTGGCAGAGCAGCTGGAGGCAGCTCAGGCAGCAAGCTCGGAGATGGAGGTGGAGTTGAGGAGACTGAGGGTGCAGTCAGACCAGTGGAGGAAGGCAGCAGAGGCAGCAGCGGCTGTGCTTTCGAATAACAACGGGAAGTTGGAGAGGTCGGGATCATTGGATGCAGAGTACCATCCAGTGACCGGGAAGATGCTTAGTTCCCCATATTCGGAAGACATGGATGACGATGACTTGCTGAAGAAGAAGAACAACAATGTGCTGAAGAAGATTGGGGTGCTATGGAAGAAGGGTGGCAACAAGTAGAGGTTACAATGGAGGGGGTTAGAGGATTGCTGGTGCTGATTGCCTACTACTATTTTGGTTTTTTATTTTCTTCAGAACTAATCATCTGCTGGTGAGGGCACTGTAACATGCTATGCAGGCTCATCTTTCCTGCTGACGTGCCACCTGTGTAGGATATATCCCTTCCATGAAAATGCTAGGTCCCACCATATCAGAAATTAGGCTGTTCCTCTCATTAGATGGGGCACACCTGTAAGTTAGAGTCGGTCTGTTTGGTGGTTGATCCCGATTGTGTGGCCCACCTGATAGTGGACAGGCGTAATTTCTTCGTCAGGTTATTTTCATGGTGAGGCGTACTTTTTGCATGGTAAGAATGTCCTACAGAAATAGGATGTTGGTGGGAAAGATTTTACCTGCATGACAAGTTCCGGCACTGTCGCCTGCAGGCGATCAGTTCTATATTTAACTCTCTCTCTCTCTCTCTCTCTGTATGTGAGGCACCCGGTTTTCGGTTTGTCTTCTCTACTTCCATGGTGCTTAGCTGTGGCGTTGAAAACATGAGAACGTAAATATAGTAATGGTTTTTATTCTTGGGATTTTCATTCTTTTGAATTGTGGTTGGGGAGGATATTCCGAGAAATTTCTATGTGATGGATGGGCAGTGGCCACTGCTAAAATATTACAATGATCGGTTGATCTGAAAATGTTACTGCCAAGTGGAAATTTCAATCTTGAATCTACACTGCTGATTGGTTCATCATGTATCGGTAGCAAAGGAAATATTAGATTTCACAATGTGATAATTACCCTTCCATCAGAGTCCTCGGATATTTTAGATTTCAAAATACAAACATTTTGCAAACACATAATTGAAGTTTTTACCGAGGAAAGACTGACTTTTGTGGGATTTTTATTTGAATTTTCACGTATTTAATATTTTCATTTGTTATTCACTGGAATTTATGCCAAAAATCTTAGAAGTCATCATTCATTATGCGTGTGTGTATATAAATTTATTCTTTTTCGGCTCCGTGATCGAAATGGGCCTTGTTGATTTAAAAATCTGTACCACCCTCCATCGAACTTTTAGTGCTCGGAGTGAATTCTGGTCTTGCACAAAGGAAGACAAAGGAGACTTTGGCTCAAGTAGGAGACCCTTCAATGGTACGGTCTAGGATACGGGCCTTACAGTAGGGTTGGAGTGAGGGTGCGAGATATTGTGTATCTTCTACTGTAGAAATGACTTGTATTTATACCTGAAGATAGTAATGAACTTGTTTGACAATCTCGACATGGTCATAGCCATCACGTGAGGATTATGTGGGCGCGGTAGTGGGCAGTTACCCAGAGATCGTGTGTTGGGCATAACTGTAGTCGTGCGTTATTGGAGCCGTACATTAATGATGTCGCTGATTGAGCTCTCATTCGACCTGATCTCCTGGCTCGGATCATGCTTGGCGACTCGAGCCGAGCCCATGGAGTGATGACATGTTCAAGTAAAGAGGATCGGGTCAGTCAAGCATGAAGTACGGTCTGGCTCAGATGTGAAGGACGGGTCGGCTCAGACATATCGCTACTGCTCCAAGGTCGTCCTCATAAGAATACGAGAAGATCGGGTCGGTGTATAGTTCTACCAGAACCCCCCGAGTCGGATGTTTTCCTCGGCACCCGTCCCAAGCATTCTTCATCGATGCCGAAGTTAACCAGATGTGGCCCGTTTCAGATTTACTCATAAAAGAAGCCCCTTACTCTCTAAGTCCGAGCTCGGACTTAAGAGAGTAACTCTTGGGAAGACGAACTGGAGCTTGGGGAAGCGAACTGCTGCTCTCCTTACAATGATGGGCTTCGAAAGTCGTGTTGCCACGATGACCTTCGAGACCTGTGCCACGCACGGAGATGGCCGCCTTTTCCGTTCTGGCCATTGGGCTTCGTATATGTGGCCATAGATACCAGAGCGTTTCGACTGAGCGAACGGGATGGTGCCACGTGGGTATTGAAAGGTGAAGATTCGTTAGCGCATTCAATGCTGACAGCGCATGGGTTGGGGGCGATGCGAATGGGCACTAGTGCATTGAATGATAGTTGCGCGAGGGTCGGAGCGGCGCTAAGTTACGAGTATTGTGAGCCGTCACGTATGCAGTTAGGCTCGGATCCAAGTTGGTTCAGCTTCGGAGATAGCTGTGTCATGATTACAGGCGGCGGGCTTAGGCTATAAAAATCCCCAGGCTCTTTTCATTTCCACTCTCCTTCATTTGACAACTCCTTAGCCTTCCCTCTCCTTGCAATCCTTTACTCGAGATCCTCTGCTGTCGGAAAAGTGCCTCACTAGTCGAAAATAAGAATTTGTAGGTCGGAAAAGAGATTTTAGTGGTCGAAGAAAAGAATTCTACTCGAAAAAGCTCATCGAAGTAAATCGCCTTCCGCTGTGAGTCTTCCACCGTTTCACTTTTTCCTTCACAATGTCGAGCAATTCGGACGAAGTCCGCGAGGTTCAAAACGGGTGGGAGCCCGAGAGCACAGACTCCAAGCGCCGGAGCTCGGAGGGTGTTCTTGAGGCTGTCCCATTCTATCCCCCACCCAAGAAGAGTACCCGAGCGAAGTCCAAAGGCCGAGCTAAGGGGTCAAAGAGGGTACCCCGAGACCCTGCTGGGAGATCGCTAGTAGGGTCCTCGGGGGGTCGAATAGACAGTATACTTGTGAGACCCGACCCGAGTTCGCATGTGTGCATGTGTGTGTGTGAGTATGCATTCCGTCCATCTTGATCCCGCGGTCCTACCGGTCGAATCCCGGCGACCCGTGACCCTTGGATAGTGTTTGCGGTCATCCGTGAGCCCAGTCATGAAGACCCGACTCGGATCGAGTTGAGACCTATACCATTGTGACCGCATCGTCGTTGCGATTCCAACGACGCGTCTTGTGCATTCATCCGACTTATAGATCAAAAGTTGTGAGCATTTCATCATGTGGCCCACTTTTTGTACAAAAGCATATGGACCACTCTCAGGCACAAGTTCCCATGCACACCACCCACACACACTACAATTCCCATGGAATAAACACTACCCATCCTAAACACTACCCACACTTAACCTACCCTAGCAAGCATTGTTTGTATCACCATAGGTCATGATTTCTTTCTCTAACCAAGGAGGGAGAGTAATGATGACTCCCCTACAACCTTCCCTTCCTCTCTCTCCTCCTTCATTCTCTCATTTTCCTCTTCCATGGAAGAATTTCCAGCCCTCCCTCTCCCAATTTTCAGCAACTTTCCCTTCCTTTCTTCCTCCATCTAGCCATCACAAACTCATCTTGACCATTGAACCTTTAAGCTTGGAGCTTGGAGTACCTAGTGTTGGTGGTAGCTTGAAGATTCAAGGTGGGTGATTATAATTGTTGATCTTATTTTCTACCCTTTGATCTTTTTTTCTTTCTAGATAGATCATATGGGACCCACCAATCCATGGTGGGGATCCCATTTGATCCCATGGATGTGGCCCTTTGGCCCATCCTACATGCATGTCATGATCCATGATGGGGCCATTCTCCATGGACCCCATCATGATGTATTTTATAATTCACTCCATCTTAAGGTCATCTAGACCCTAAGGATCATGTTGGGATGGCATCCCAACCATCCATAACAATTATATATCATGCATGTAGTGATTTTATGTTGCATGTAAAATCAATGTAGTTGTATGGGTATGATTCACTCTTGGGAGGGCCCACTAGTGGCGGGGCCCTACCCCCATGGCCGGATTACTTTCTTTCCTTCTTCTCTTTTCTCTGATGTATGGATGATAGTGTGTGTGTGGCCCATTTATAGTGGGCCTTGGATGTCCCAAAATAAATAAAAATAAAAATCCAGCAAGGTGGGATGCTCTTATCACCTAACTCCATGATCATCGGACACCTTAATCAAATGCATGCAAGTGTCCTAGTTCTAGTATGTGATTTGGACTTATGTGGGGCCCACTGAGGAAGACCACACACCTTTTTTATGGCTGGGATTATTGAGATATAGGCTGATGTGTCCAGCCATGTATTGCTGTCCAAAAACTTGGACTGTTGCATGGATTGTCATGTTCAATCTTTGGCATGGATTTTTGGATCATGATTGTCATTATTTTATTTATAAGTATGGAGTGTAATGAGAAGGTGTGGACCCCACCATGAGGTGTGATGGGTCATACCTCAGATGGTCCATGATATGGTACCCAAAAAGGAGGCCCATAGGGGTGGGCGGTCCACCTTGTTGGGCTGTCCAACCCACATGTATGGAGGGAAAACATACACTTCAGCTTGGTTTCTCTGAAGGATGGGCCACTTTTATGGACCCCACCTTACTTTATTTTATGAAGAAAATACTAAACCTCCATTTTTCCCCTCTTGGATGAAGGTTGGGCCCACCTTATTGGGTAAACAATGCATGGACAGCAACATCCCTTCCTGGACAGATTGAAATTCTTAATTTAATTAAAATATTTATGAGTATCCAAAAATCATAAAATTTTACAGAGAGGTGGTTCACTTATGGTAGGACCCACCTACAAAATTTTGGGGCCAATGGACACCTGTACACACCATGGTGGTGGCTGGACTGGCCCATTACAATACGGTGTCCAGATCAGTCCGATTTTTAGGACAGATTGATTTCTTTAAATAAATTAAAATATTTACGTATGTATAAAAATTATGAAATTTTTTTGAGATATGTTTCACCCATTCTAGGACCCACTTACCAAATTTCAGGGCCAATGGACCTCTGTGTACACCATGGCAAGGGCCGGACTGGCCCACCACGTTGGGACGTCCAGGTCAGTCCGATTTTCTGGACAGTCTATTTTATTTAAACAAATTAAAATATTTCTAAGTGTCCAAAAATCTTAAAATTTTGTGGGGGTGTAGGTCACCTATGGAAGTATCACTCTGTAAAATTTCAGATCCAAAATACATTTGAGTTGCCCGTGGTGTGGCTGGAAGTGGTCTGCTAGGCAGGGACACCCAGGCTGGGGCATCTAGCCGCTTCGTGGGCCCACCTCGATGTGTTGAATGTCCCACCACCCATCCATGTAGGGTCCTTAGGGGATGGATCATACTTGCCCCCTTTTTATTCAATTAGAACACATTAGGTGGATTTTTGGGCCATATACCCCAGGCCCATAGGACTGCCTACACATGGGACATCCCTGCCTTAGGCTCTGCTGGGCTTGCATTCTAACAGTCTGGCCCATTTCATATATGTATTGTATATCCTCTCTCATCTGGTGGGGCCCACAGTGATGTGTGTGAGCCATCCAAAATTAATTATACTAAGAAATACTTCTAATGCTGAACTCCAACCAACCCAGAAATTTGGGTGGGCTGGAATTTGGCATTGAGCCCAATAATTGTTGCCTATAGATGTTCTTTGGGGCAATATGGCCCACTAGATTTGAGGATGATTTATGTCAGTATCTTATCATCTTAATTTTATTTTTGGGCTTAATTAGTGTATGATTAAAGGCCCATCCCAAATAGGATTCTTCTTGGGTTAGTCTCTTAGTTAAGTAAGGGCTTTATAGCCTTGGTTGGGTTGGAACTTTTGATAGGCCCATTGAACTCTTGGGTCCTATATTTACCATGTCATTGTGATAGGCCTTATGGGCCAAATACTCAAGTAGTTGGGCCCTTGTTTGCCCACTATAATAAATCCATACTTGGGCCGAGATGTGAGGCCCAACTTACATGTGTTAAAAATTTAAGAATTTCCCATATGTTGGGATAATGGGCTGCCCATTAGGCCTACTACAATGAATGAACCTATGACCCTTATGGTTGGGCCCTAACCTTGCTTAAGGGCCCACCAGGTTGCCTTTGTTTTTGGGCTTAGTGTATGGCCCACTAGGCCATGGGTTGATTGTGCCTTGGACCTTTCTTTACATATATAGTAGGCTACCTTTTGGGACCCAGTTGAGGTTGGATGTCCTCCTTGGTGGCCCTAAGGTAGGCCCATAGAGGCCCTTATAGGTGGTTAAAGGCCCACCTTGGGCCTCTGGCTAGGACTGTTCCTCCTTAGGATTTTGACTCTCTTAGTTTGTGGGTCATCCCAAAGTACCGGGCTCCCACTAGAGGGCTTCTCTTCTTCTTAGAATACCTATCGATGTGCCTAGATCTTGACCCTCCTTGGGACAGACGATTTCATATTCCTCAGGTAGCACACTTACATCGTTGCAACCCACATGCATCATCTGTATGAATTGATTGCATTGTATAGTGGTCATTCAGGGATGGAGTTTCTTCCCTTTTGCACATTGAGTGCGAAACTTGTGCATGATTTGTGTGTGCGACTCATGCATTGGCATCGCATTTCATGAGGATACCGCCCTTGCTTCATCGGGGCCTTGCCTCCATAGGGACATTTGTGGATGGCCGCATGTGTGGACACCGGAAATATTACTTGAGCATACGGGTGCGTAGGATGCCCATGGGTGAGATTCCCAAAACTTCCATGGTACCAAGGATCTGCTCCAACGCCGTGACCGGTGGAATACATGAGCGCACGAGGGCCTTATACCGTTAGGCCGCGACTCCCACCGTCGTGTAGTCGGTTGGATAGGGGTGTGGCCTTACTTGCTTGGTGTGAGGAGGCATTACTAGGCTTAGTCTGACCAGCTCGTAAATGGGTCTGCTACTGTCAGGCCTTGTTAGTGATTAGTTGTCCACAGGCGGGTAGTGAGGTCTCTTACGCTCGTTTGACTGTGTGGGGTCTGCAGAGCGGCAGTCATTCAGCAGTGTAATGGACCCGGTGATTTCCTTATGATTGAAAATGTACTTGACTTATGGTTTGGATATGAGCATTGACATCACTTACATCGCATTAGCATTGGCTACAAGCCCCCCTTTCATACATTGCCTTGGTATGGCACTCATTACTTATTGCATCGCATTCATGGTAAGCCTTGGTAAGACTAGTGATATGTTCATTGATTATGCTTCTCTCCTTATACCTCCTACTATTCTTCTGTGCACCATTGTCACACACTTACACCACCCTCTAAGCTTCTATAAGCTTATGCACGATTGATACGTGCAGGAGACTCTAGGTAGGCGCCGTAGCAGCAGAGCATGGAGTAGAGTTGAGCAGTGAGGACTCCAGTGTTGCTGATTTCTCTCTCTTTTCCTTTTATTCTCATGTATGTCCTTTTGGACCTTTTGGATGATTGTAAAAGTTCAAATTTTTAGTGGATTTTGTGATGTGTGCCTTTGTTATTCTCAGATGTACTTGCTGTGATCTTGGGTATGCTCGCATTGGAAGTGATTATATTGTTATGAAAATCCTCCTTGTAGGATCCCAGGATCGGAACCTACCTCAGGAGCCGAGAATGGGGTACTACGGAGGCTGTTGCGGCCAGAACTGGCCATCGGGTTCCTTGTGAGTCCGGTTACCGAGTCTGGGGCGTGACAGGAGTTGGTATCAGAGCATAGCAGGTAATTCTGGAAAGACTAAGGATGACATCGCAAGTCTGCTAAGAACATGGGACAAGTAGTGTCCCGAGATCCTTCTTTTCGCTCCGTATTGAGCCTGTAATTGTATTGATTCCTTGAGTCGTCATTATTTTGTAGACGATGCCGCGTGGACGTGGCTCCCGTGGTCGTGGCACCCGTGGTCGTGGTGCACGTGGACGAGGTGCCCGAGTTACCCCTTCTACTCGAGCACATCCGGCTCCCGTTGTTGAGGATCCGATTCTTGAGGTACCGATCCAGCCTGTTCCTCCAGTAGTGCCCATACCTCCAGTTGCTCTGGTTCCCCCACCTATTCCCCCTCCTCAGCCTGCTGTTCTAGTTACTGAGGCTCCTGCTCCGCCGGCCGCCCCCGTGCCTCCGCCTGAGGCGAGTGCCGCCCCTGCCTTTCCGACAGTACCTATAGGAGCCGAGCATTTCCAGCAGTTGATGCAGCTTGTTGCCACCGCATTGCAGACCCGTCAGCCTGCTACCGCTGAGGTTTCTGGGCAGTCTGACTTACCGCGTGCTAGTGCGATAGCTCGAGAGTTCCGACAGCATGATCCCCCGAGGTTTAGTGGTGACCCTGACCCTTCTGCAGCCGAGGCTTGGCGCACTGAGGTTGCGAGGATTTTTGACACTATTCAGTGTCCTGCGGGTCAGAGAGTATCCCTTGCGACATATCTTCTTCAGGGTGAGGCCCGTCACTGGTGGTCATCCGTATCTAGGATGGTCGGACCTCAGTTTGCTTGGACATGGGAGGAGTTCGTGGTCCGTTTCGACCAGAAGTTCTTCCCTGAGCAGGTTCAGATCCAACGGGCGATCGAGTTTGAGACCCTAGTACAGGGTGATATGACCGTATCTCAGTATGAGGCCCGTTTCTTGGCCTTATCTAGATTTGCTCCTCATCTCACCAGCGATGAGAAGATGAGGGCCTGTCGTTTTGTGATTGGGTTGCGTCCCGCCCTTCGCAGCCGTGTGGTAGGGCATTGTTTGGAGACATTCGACCAGGTCATTCATCGGGCACTGGTTTATGAGGAGGATTGAGCTTTGACATAGAGATTAAGAGAGCAGAGTTCCGGTGAAGACCGGAAGAGGAGAGCACCAGCTGGCAGTTCTAAGCACATCCGTCAGTAGAGATGGAGGGGTAGATCAGAGTTTCGGCAACCCGCGGTTCAGTTAGTAACTTCTTCATCATCAGCAGCACCGCCAGCCGCTTCATCTTTCGGCCCCTTTTCTGGTGTATGCTTCGGCTATGGACAGGCCGGGCATTGGAGGCGTGAGTGTGCTCTTCCCATTCAGCAGCAGAGGCCACCGCAGTTGCCCCCTCCTCGTCCTCCTTACCAGCAGCAGAGAGTAAAGCTTTCGTCTGTCATTCCTAAGGCTCCTCCTCAGCAGCAAAGGCAGTCAGGCAGACCTCCTCGGCGGCGGCAGCAGCAAAGACAACGCGGCGAGACAACAGGCGGCGCGGCACAGCAGAGGATATCCGCATGTCCGGTCCACAGGTCCAGTATGTATCGCGGCCCAGGCGGCAGACTCGGGACCCTCGGTCTTCAGGTTGCTTCCCCTACCGGCTCGGGGCCGCTTCTATTCCGCACGGGCGTCGAGCCAGACCCGATCATCGGCCAGGTGGAGTAGTCGAGGTATTCTTCTTGTTTCTTCTGCATTGCTCATGTTTTATTTGATTCTGGTGCCTCCCATTCTTTTATAGATGAGCAGTTTTGTCGATTGACCGATATTCCATCGGAGTCCATGTCTGAAGCTTTGACCGTTTCGACTCCCATGGGGAAGTCTGTTATGTTGACCCGTCGCTGTCCTTCTTGCCCGGTGTTAGTAGGCGAGATATTCCTTCCTGCCGATCTGTTCGTGATGCCGATGTCGAGTTTTGATGTTATTTTGGGTATGTACTGGCTTTAAGAGTATGGTGCCGTCTTAGACTGTACGGCGAGGAAGGTTACGTTTCACATTCCAGGCTTGCCAGTGTTCCAGTTCGTCGCCGAGCCCAGAGAAGAGCCATTATCTAGTTTCTTGGGCTCGGTCATTGAGGATTCTGTGGCAGAGAGTATTGAGCAGCTGCCAGTTGTTTGTGAGTACTCGGATGTGTTTCAGGAGATACCGGGTTTACCGCCGCGTCGGCAAGTGGAGTTCCAGATTGATTTGGTGCCCGGTACTGCGCCCATCTCGAAGGCCCCCTACCGGATGGCACCATTGGAGTTGAGGGAACTGCAGGAGTAGTTGGATGAGCTTCGGGAGTTAGGTTTCATTCGTCTCAGTAGTTCACCTTGGGGAGCCCTGGTATTGTTTGTGAAGAAGAAGGATGGTTCATTGCGACTCTGTGTAGATTATCGTGAGCTCAACAGAGTCACCATCAAGAACCGATACCCGCTTCCCCGTATTAATGACTTGTTCGATCAGTTGCAGGGTGCACAATATTTTTCCAAGATAGACTTGCATTCTGGTTACCATCAGATTCGGGTCCGAGAGGAGGACATTCCGAAGACGGCTTTCCCGACACGTTATGGTCACTTCGAGTTCTTGGTCATGTCATTTGGACTGACCAACGTGCCCGCTATCTTCATGCAGCTGATGAATGAGGTTTTTTCGGCCGTTCCTTGATCAGTTCGTGGTGGTATTTATTAATGATATTCTTGTATATTCAAGGACTCGAGAGGACCATGTTGAGCACCTGCGGATTGTGCTTGAGACCCTCCGTGCCCACCAGCTGTATGCGAAGCTAAAGAAGTGTGAGTTTTGGCAGGAGGAGATGAAGTTCCTCGGTCACGTGGTGACGAGGGAGGGTGTCGCTGTGGACCCCTCGAAGGTTGATGCAGTGCGTCGGTGGGGCCAGCCCACGAACGCGTCCGAGATTCGCAGCTTCCTTGGTCTAGCGGGATATTACCGACGGTTTATCGAGGGTTTCTCCAGTATTGCAGCACCGTTGATCCGATTGACGCGGAAGGGCGTTGAGTTCATCTGGAGTGACGCTTATGAGAAGGAATTTACGGAGTTGAAGGACCGCCTCATGTCCGCTCCTGTTCTCACTCTTCCTGATGGAGTGAGGGTTTTGTTGTTTTCACTGATGCCTCCAGAGTTGGCTTGGGTGCTGTACTGATGCAGCATGGGAAGCCAATGACGTATACCTCACGCCAGCTCAAGGTCCATGAGTTGAACTACCCCACTCATGATTTGGAGCTTGCAACAATTGTCTTCGCACTGAAGGTGTGGAGACATTACCTATATAGGGTCAGGTTCGAGCTCTTCTTCGATCATAAGAGCTTGAAGTATCTATTTTCGCAGTCCAAGTTGAACTTGCTTCAGAGAGGTTGGATGGAGCTTTGAAAGATTATGATTTTGACCTTCGTACCACCCGGGCAAGGCAAATGTGGTGGCGGAGGCGCTCAGCCGTCAGCCACGAGGACTGGTGGCACAGATGATGGTGCGTGAGTGGCGGATGCTCGAGGATGTATCGAGTTTGACTTTGAGTTCGTTCTGCAGCCTTCCATTGTTCATCTTTCGAGCTTGTTGATTCAACCCTCTTTAGTGGCTAGGGTGATCGAGGCTCAGTGACGGACGAGTCACTTCAGGAGTATCGAGCAGAAGCCACATCCTTAGAGCACACTGGCAGATTGGTTCCGATGGTGGATTACGCTTTAGAGGCCGGTTGTGTGTCCCGGATGTGCCGAGTTGCGTCATGATTTGATGGACCGAGGCACACCGATCGAGACTTACTATCCACCGGGCTCCACGAAGATGTATCGTGATATGAGGAGGCGGTTGGGCAGGGATGAAACGCCAGATTGCGAGTTTTGTGGCCGAGTGTGACACATGTCAACGTGTCAAGGCCGATCATCGGAGATCCCCTGGTTCCTTGCGGCCGTTGAGCTCACAGTGGAAGTGGGAGCATGTATCGATGGACTTCATCGCAGTTTGCTGAGACTCAGCGCGGTCACGATACCATCCGGGTTATTGTCGATCGTCGGCGAAGTCGGCTCATTTCATTCGAGTGCTTCCTGGTCTATGGACCGGTTAGCGAGATATTCATTGAGGAGATAGTGAGGCGCACGGCATCCCGGTTTCGATCGTTTGCACGAGACTCGATTTACGTCTCGATTTTGGAGGAGTTTTCAACGGCATTGGGGGTCACTTTGCATCTCAACACCGCTTATCATCCGCAGAGAGGCAAGCCGAAAGGGTCAACCAGATCCTTGAGGATATGCTCGGGGCTTGTGTGATCGACTTTGCGGACAGTTGGGATGAGCATATGTGCCTCGCCGAGTTTGCATACAACAACAGCTATCAGGCAACTATCGGCATGGCTCCTTTTGAGGCACTTTATGGCAGACCATGCAGATCTCCTAGTTGTTGGACCGAGGTTGGAGAGCGTCGTCTCTTAGGTCCCGAGCTTGTGCTGCAGACGTCAGAGGTTATTGATGTTATCAAGCAGAGGATGCGCACAGCCCAGAGCCGGCAGAAGAGTTTTGCTGATCGTCGGCGTCGACCCCTCGAGTTCGCAGTCAGGGACATGGTGTATCTCAAAGTCTCGCCTATGAAGGGCGTGGTTCGCTTTGGTGTGAAGGGCAAGCTTGCCCCGAGATTCATCGGACCTTTTGAGATTACCGAGCGCGTGGGCGCTGTGGCCTATAGGCTTGCCTTACCTCCTGAGTTGTCTGCAATCCACGACGTGTTTCATGTTTCTATGTTGCGGAGATGTGGGTCGGACACTATTCCTGTGATTGATTGGCAGCCACTTGAGGTCCGTGAGGATGCTTCTTATATTGAGCAGCCGATTCGTATCCTTGATCGGAAGGAGCAGGTCCTCAGGACCAAGGTCATTCCCTTAGTGAAGGTGCAATGGGGTCATCATTCAGAGGCCGAGGCGTCTTGGGAACGTGAGGCCGAGATTAGAGAGCGTTATCCCCATTTGTTTGATGATTGATTGATATATGATTGTTTGTATTGCCTTCCTTATATGATGATTGCTATATGATGGTGGTGTTTTGTCTTTTTTTGTCTAAGATTGTTTAATTTCGAGGACAAAATTTCTTTGTTGGTGGGGAGGGTTGTGAGACCCGACCCGAGTTCGCATGTGTGCATGTGTGTGTGTGAGTATGCATTCCGTCCATCTTAATCCCGCGGTCCTACCGGTCGAATCCCGGTGACCCGTGACCCTTGGATAGTGTTTGCGGTCATCCGTGAGCCCAGTCATGAAGACCCGACTCGGATCGAGTTGAGACCTATACCATTGTGACCGCATCGTCGTTGCGATTCCAACGACGCGTCTTGTGCATTCATCTGACTTATAGATCAAAAGTTGTGAGCATTTCATCATGTGGCCCACTTTTTGTACAAAAGCATATGGACCACTCTCAGGCACAAGTTCCCATGCACACCACCCACACACACTACAATTCCCATGGAATAAACACTACCCATCCTAAACACTACCCACACCTAACCTACCCTAGCAAGCATTGTTTGTATCACCATAGGTCATGATTTCTTTCTCTAACCAAGGAGGGAGAGTAATGATGACTCCCCTACAACCTTCCCTTCCTCTCTCTCCTCCTTTATTCTCTCATTTTCCTCTTTCATGGAAGAATTTCCAGCCCTCCCTCTCCCAATTTTCAGCAACTTTCCCTTCCTTTCTTCCTCCATCTAGCCATCACAAACTCATCTTGACCATTGAACCTTTAAGCTTGGAGCTTGGAGTACCTAGTGTTGGTGGTAGCTTGAAGATTCAAGGTGGGTGATTATAATTGTTGATCTTATTTTCTACCCTTTGATCTTTTTTTCTTTCTAGATGGATCATATGGGACCCACCAATCCATGGTGGGGATCCCATTTGATCCCATGGATGTGGCCCTTTGCCCATCCTACATGCATGTCATGATCCATGATGGGGCCATTCTCCATGGACCCCATCATGATGTATTTTATAATCCACTCCATCTTAAGGTCATCTAGACCCTAAGGATCATGTTGGGATGGCATCCCAACCATCCATAACAATTATATATCATGCATGTAGTGATTTTATGTTGCATGTAAAATCAATGTAGTTGTATGGGTATGATTCACTCTTGGGAGGGCCCACTAGTGGCGGGGCCCTACCCCCATGGCCGGATTACTTTCTTTCCTTCTTCTCTTTTCTCTGATGTATGGATGATAGTGTGTGTGTGGCCCATTTATAGTGGGCCTTGGATGTCCCAAAATAAATAAAAATAAAAATCCAGCAAGGTGGGATGCTCTTATCACCTAACTCCATGATCATCGGACACCTTAATCAAATGCATGCAAGTGTCCTAGTTCTAGTATGTGATTTGGACTTATGTGGGGCCCACTGAGGAAGACCACACACCTTTTTTATGGCTGGGATTATTGAGATATAGGCTGATGTGTCCAGCCATGTATTGCTGTCCAAAAACTTGGACTGTTGCATGGATTGTCATGTTCAATCTTTGGCATGGATTTTTGGATCATGATTGTCATTATTTTATTTATAAGTATGGAGTGTAATGAGAAGGTGTGGACCCCACCATGAGGTGTGATGGGTCATACCTCAGATGGTCCATGATATGGTACCCAAAAAGGAGGCCCATAGGGGTGGGCGGTCCACCTTGTTGGGCTGTCCAACCCACATGTATGGAGGGAAAACATACACTTTAGCTTGGTTTCTATGAAGGATGGACCACTTTTATGGACCCCACCTTACCTTATTTTATGAAGAAAATACTAAACCTCCATTTCTCCCCTCTTGGATGAAGGTTGGGCCCACCTTATTGGGTAAACAATGCATGGACAACAACATCCCTTCCTGGACAGATTGAAATTCCTAATTTAATTAAAATATTTATGAGTATCCAAAAATCATAAATTTTTACAGAGGGGTGGTTCACTTATGCTAAGACCCACCTACAAAATTTTGGGGCCAATGGACACCTGTACACACCATGGTGGTGGCTGGACTGGCCCATTACAATACGGTGTCCAGATCAGTCCGATTTTTAGGACAGATTGATTTCTTTAAATAAATTAAAATATTTGTATATGTCTAAAAATTCTAAAATTTTTTGGAAATATGTTCCACCCATTCTAGGACCCACTTACCAAATTTCAGGGCCAATGGACCTCTGTGTACACCGTGGCAAGAGCCGGACTGGCCCACCATGTTGGGACGTCCAGGTCAGTCCGATTTTTTGGACAGTCTATTTTATGTAAATAAATTAAAATATTTCTAAGTGTCCAAAAATCTTAAAATTTTGTGGGGGTGTAGGTCACCTATGGAAGTATCACTCTGTAAAATTTCAGATCCAAAATACATTTGAGTTGCCCGTGGTGTGGCTGGAAGTGGTCTGCTAGGCAGGGACACCCAGGCTGGGGCATCTAGCCTGCTTCGTGGGCCCACCTCGATGTGTTGAATGTCCCACCACCCATCCATGTAGGGTCCTTAGGGGATGGATCATACTTGCCCCCTTTTTATTCAATTAGAACACATTAGGTGGATTTTTGGGCCATATACCCCAGGCCCATAGGACTGCCTACACATGGGACATCCTGCCTTAGGCTACTGCTGGGCTTGCATTCTAACAGTCTGGCCCATTTCATATATGTATTGTATATCCTCTCTCATCTGGTGGGGCCCACAGTGATGTGTGTGAGCCATCCAAAATTAATTATACTAAGAAATACTTCTAATGCTGAACTCCAACCAACCCAGAAATTTGGGTGGGCTGGAATTTGGCATTGAGCCCAATAATCGTTGCCTATAGATGTTCTTTGGGGCAATATGGCCCACTAGATTTGAGGATGATTTATGTCAGTATCTTATCATCTTAATTTTATTTTTTGGGCTTAATTAGTGTATGATTAAAGGCCCATCCCAAATAGGATTCTTCTTGGGCTAGTCTCTTAGTTAAGTAAGGGCCTTATAGCCTTGGTTGGTGGAACTTTTGATAGGCCCATTGAACACTTGGGTCCTATATTTACCATGTCATTGTGATGGGCCTTATGGGCCAAATACTCAAGTAGTTGGGCCCTTGTTTGCCCACTATAATAAATCCATACTTGGGCCGAGATGTGAGGCCCAACTTACATGTGTTAAAAATTTAAGAATTTCCCATATGTTGGGATAATGGGCTGCCCATTAGGCCTACTACAATGAATGAACCTATGACCCTTATGGTTGGGCCCTAACCTTGCTTAAGGGCCCACCAGGTTGCCTTTGTTTTTGGGCTTAGTGTATGGCCCACTAGGCCATGGGTTGATTGTGCCTTGGACCTTTCTTTACATATATAGTAGGCTACCTTTTGGGACCCAGTTGAGGTTGGATGTCCTCCTTGGTGGCCCTAAGGTAGGCCCATAGAGGCCCTTATAGGTGGTTAAAGGCCCACCTTGGGCCTGGCTAGGACTGTTCCTCCTTAGGATTTTGATTCTCTTAGTTTGTGGGTCATCCCAAAGTACTGGGCTCCCACTAGAGGGCTTCTCTTCTTCTTAGAATACCTATCGATGTGCCTAGATCTTGACCCTCCTTGGGACAGACGATTTCATATTCCTCAGGTAGCACACTTACATCGTTGCAACCCACATGCATCATCTGTATGAATTGATTGCATTGTATAGTGGTCATTCAGGGATGGAGTTTCTTCCCTTTTGCACATTGAGTGCCTGAAACTTGTGCATGATTTGTGTGTGCGACTCATGCATTGGCATCGCATTTCATGAGGATACCGCCCTTGCTTCATCAGGGCCTTGCCTCCACAGGGACATTTGTGGATGGCCGCATGTGTGGACACCGGAAATATTACTTGAGCATACTGGGTGCATAGGATGCCCATGGGTGAGATTCCCAAAACTTCCATGGTACCAAGGATCTGCTCCAACGCCGTGACCGGGTGGAATACATGAGCGCACGAGGGCCTTATACCGTTAGGCCGCGACTCCCACTGTCGTGTAGTCGGTTGGATAGGGGTGTGGCCTTACGCTGGTGTGAGGAGGCATTGCTAGGTTGAGTCTGACCGGCTCGTAAATGGGTCCGCTACCTTCGAGCCTTGTTGGTGATTAGTTGTCCACGAGCGGGTAGTGAGGTCTCTTACGCTCGTTTGGTGTGCGGGATCTGCAGAGCGGCAATCATCCAACAATGTAATGGACCCGGTGATTTCCTTATGATTGAAAATGTACTTGACTTATGGTTTGGATATGAGCATTGACATCACTTACATCGCATTAGCATTGGCTGTACAAGCCCCCCTTTCATACATTGCCTTGGTATGGCACTCATTACTTATTGCATCGCATTCATGGTAAGCCTTGGTAAGACTAGTGATATGTTCATTGATTATGCTTCTCTCCTTATACCTCTTACTATTCTTCGTGCACCATTGTCACACACTTACACCACCCTCTAAGCAACTATAAGCTTATCCACGATTGATACGTGCAGGAGACTCTAGGTAGGCGCCGTAGCAGCAGAGCATGGAGTAGAGTTGAGCGGTGAGGACTCCGGTGTTGCTGATTTCTCTCTCTTTTCCTTTTATTCTCATGTATGTCCTTTTGGACCTTTTGGATGATTGTAAAAGTTCAAATTTTTAGTGGATTTTGTGATGTGTGCCTTTGTTATTCTCAGATGTACTTGCTGTGATCTTGGGTATGCTCGCATTGGAAGTGATTATATTGTTATGAAAATCCTCCTTGTAGGATCCCAGGATCGGAACCTACCTCAGGAGCCGAGAATGGGGTACTACGGAGGCTCGGGGGGTCGATCCATGGCGAGAGTCCCAGGGGGCTCCATTCTGATTGAGTCTCAGATGGCTCAGTTCCGAGCTTAGTACCAGATTCCGGACTTGTACACATCAAAGCCCCTTCTTCCCTAAATGGACCTAGAGCCCCCTCTGACGGGGAAGTAGCAGTCTTCCTCTACGCCCTTCAGTGCGAACTTCAGTTTCCGCTTCGTCTTTTCATGTGCTAGTTGCTGTCGCAGCTGAAGCTGGCCCCAGGTCAGCTTGTCCCAAATGCGTGGCGCATCCTGGTGTCGTCGTACATCATCTAACGATAGGCGAAGAACCAGGAGCTTTCGTCAGACGAGTTCCTGGCATTGTATCAGGCAAAGCACGACAAGGCCAAGCCATATGGTACTACTTCTCGGCCAGGGCTCAGTACACTCCGGGACTCGTCGCCAAGCTTCTTTCTTCCTATAAAGACTGGAAGGGGAAATGATTTTGGGCCTCAGGAGAGTGGGAGTCTTCGGCGTCCGAGCTCAGACACCTCCGAGTTCGAGTACCGACAAAGTTTGCCACTCTAGGTGGGCTTGCGTACTCTTGAATTTTCTCATCTTTTGGTTCGTTCTTTATTCTTACATTCGTTTTCGCTTGTAGAATATCTGAAGGGGCCGCTAAAACTATCCTCCCACCTCTGAGCTCAGATAGCCCGCGCTCATCTGCTCAGTGAGGAGGGTCACACCTGGCACTACAAAATCAACCCGGACAATCTCATTTCGTCCAGTTTTTGTAGATTCAAACCCCTCCCCATCGCCTTAGGTAAGCCTTGCAACTTCGCATTTCGAGCTTGAATTTCTTCTGTAGATGATGTTGAACCTTTCTGTTGCACTGATTAGGAATGGCTGAGGCAGTGGGATCGAAGAGGAAGAAGGGGCCCTCATTTAATGTTATTCTGGCATCGGTGCCGGAATCTCAGGTCAAGATAACGACTCGGAAGAAGAAGATGAAATTGCGGTAATGACCGCTTTAATAGAAGTGAGAATACGGCAAAGTGTCCTAGAGGTGAATAAGACGTTTTAAGATTTTATGATGATTTAAAAACCTATCAACCCTATCCTGAATTAATATGCAAGTATCAGGATTTCTTCAATGTAACTCTAATGGCTTCCAAGCCAAATAGAGGATCCAATCATAACACTATTCAAAACATAAACAAGATGAGAAACATAATTCATGATAGATGTGACTGTGTTAGATGTGATTTTAATTAGTTATAGATAATCATGTAAGCATGCATTATGAGAACATTCAGAGAAATCACACAAGTATTAAAAGTAAATAACACTCCCAAACACAATCATTTTTATAGTGGTTCGATTATATGTCTACTCTACTTTCGGCGGACGCACGCAACCCTTTGAGTGTACCAAATCTCACAAATAGAGGTTTCAAATCAGGTTCACCTCAAACCAGTACAACCTACATGAGGTTGACTCTAGGACCTACATAAGGTACTTAACATGTCCCCATGATACACAAGTTTATGCCCTACACAGGAGCAAGGGTCAACACACAACACCTAGATTTTAGGCTACATAAGCTAAGGATCCACACAAGGAACCTAATAGTTTATGCCTTATACAAGAGTAAAGTTTAACACACAACACCTAAGTTTTAGGCCACACAGGCTAAGGATCCACACTAGGAACCTCAAGTTTATGCTCCCCAAGAGCAAGGGTCAACACACAGCACCCACACATACTCTCCCGTTGGAGGCCTCCTATGAGGACTTGAAAGGGGTGAGAATCACCTGTGACCTAATCCTACACAAAGGAATGATCAGCAGGGTCTCTGGACTCTAATGACTTACAGATAAGTAGATGAGCCCCGTTATGCACGTCGATGAAGATCTCCTCCTTGGTGACGAAGATTCTTCAGCTCCCTTGATCTGCAACACTTGATGATGTACCAATATAGGCGACAGGTTGGGTCAAGGTTATGTTGGAATCCTACTATAATAAATTTTTTCCTATTTTAGAAGTAGAGAGATTCCAAGCATCTAAGCATTCAAGGTATCCCACCTCAATGATTTGCCATTAAGGTGGTAGCTGACAGATGCTTGAATGCGGAAGTTCATTCCCTAATCCACTCTATTGAATATCAATGATGAGGGTGAATTGGAGGATGAACTCCCATGAGAGAAAAGGGCTTTTGGGTAGGTGATTTGAATTAAACATACAAAAGCTCTATCTATCTTCTCTCTACAAACACACAAAGGCAAGCTCTCATTAAATAGGCAAAAGTTCCAATGGAAATAAAATAGTCATATTTTTTACAGAGTTCGATATCATCGAGCGTATACTCTCGATAAGTTCAAATTGTGAGACCTGTATCCTAGCTCGTACCGTTCTATATGCCTCTATGGTCCTCTCGATCGAATTTCAGAGACCGACGATCTGTTATCGGTGTTTGTGTGTGATCCTGAGTCGTGTCCCATATATCAGAGTCAGCTCGACTTGAAACTTGTACCCTTATGACCGCGCCGGAGCCACGTATTACCCGCTGAGGCGATACCTGGGCCAGGAGATGTGGGCTTACATTTAGTTCGAGAAAAATGCCGTACGTTGCAAATACTAAGGGAATCTCTACGACACATCACATCAATCCATCAATCAAATGTCAAGTACAACACCCATCCCCAAGTACAACCACTCTCCCCAAAGTCAACTCTCTCTCTTACAACCAAGTATACCCATCCATTACTCACCATCCCTCTCTCCCATCACTTCTCTCCCATCACCTCTCTCTCTCATTCTCCAAGCAACCCACGTCCAAGCAAGCTCCATGAGAGAGCTTTGTGTGGCCCACTTCCTATTTCCCATCCCCACCCTCCAAAACCAATCTCAACCGTTGAATCTCATCCATTGGAGCTCTAGAATGTGTTGATGAAAGAAGTCTAAGAAGAAGCAAAGGTTGGTGTTTTTTATTTGATTTTTGTGATTTGAGGGCCCACATATGGTGGGACCCATCTTGATCTATGCATTGTATCATGGAGGAGCTCATAGTGGTGGAGCTCCTCCCACCTCATCCGATATCTCTCCCTTTTTTTCTCTCTCTCTCTCTCTCTTGTGATGCATGCGGCCCACTAGATCCACACCTATCGTGGACCCACTATGATGTATGTATTTATCCATGCCATCCACCTGTATGTATCCCAATTGCTGGACGCATTTCACTCTGACCGTCCAGATGGCGAGATGGATGAGGAAGGATACAAATATCAGTTTGATCCCAAATCGGGTGGGCTACACTGACGTGGCACCACCCTGATGTGTGTGTTTCATCATACCGTCCATCTATTTAGACGTGGTCCCCACCATGGTAGTGTGTGGGGCCCACCTTGATGATGTGTTGTATATCACACCGTCCAATGCCTGGACGGTGCTGATTTGCTGAAAAAGGGTGGACGGTGATGTGGTACCCACCTTGATATATGTCATTTATATCCACACCGTCCAGACCATCTGGACGGTGCTGGACAGTTTAGATAGTGGTGTAGTGCCCCGCATGTTGTGTGTACCTTATGTCCATGCCATCCATCCGTGGATCCCACCGTGATGTAGGTGTTTCATCTCAGCCGTCCATCATCAGGATGATGTGGACCCCAGCAACATGTAGCTACTGGATTGACGCTAGGAGTTCTCTGGATCTTATCATGAGGTCTATGTTATATTCAAACCGTCCATCTGGTGGGACCCACTGATGTATGTCTTATTCACACCATCCGTGAAGTGGGGCCCACACTCAATGTATGTATTGTATATCTATACCATCCAGTGGTTTGGACGGTGGGAACCATCGAGGTTGTATGTGTTTTGAATCCACGCCGTGTGTCCATTTTGATGGACGGTCTAAGCAGTGGGGACCACCACGTTGTACGTTTACCACGTCCAGGTCATCCTTCCAGGGCCTGGACGTTGACAGATTTTTTTTTAATAAAATAATAATAATAATATAATATAATATAATATATATAATACATATATGTATATGTTATATACATAATACATATGGTGGGCCCCACGTGGGACCCACCTGCTGTGATAAACGATTGGCTGGTGTACCCTTAACAATTATATAGCTGCTGTATTGACATGAGGTATGGTTTTGATCCACATCGTCCAGTCCAGCATCTGGACGTGGACCCACCGTAATATATTGTGAAGTATTCACACTGTCCAGCCACGTGGACAGTGGGAACCCCACACGCTGATGCATGTGTTTTTGATCTAAGCCGTTCAGCTGTTGGGTCCTGTGCAGCAGGCAGTTGCTGCTGCCTTACACATCAATGTTTTGTGGGCCACACCTTGATGTATGTGGTGTATGCACCCCATCCAATAGATCTGGACAGTGGACCACACCTTGATGTATTTATTTCATCCTCACCGTCCAAAACGTCTGGATGGTGCTGGACAATGTTTGGACGGTGTTGTGGACCCCACCTCGATGTATGTTCCATATCCACACCATCCACAATATTTGAACGGTGCTGGACAACGTTTGGATGGTATTGATTTACATGGGAAATGTTTAGATGGTGCTGATTTACATGGGAAATGTTTGGATGGTGCTGATTTACCTGGACAATGTTTGGACAGTGTTGATCATCATTAGTGGGCCATGTGCCCCATGGAATGATAGTGTATAGTGATACATAGGATACACCTACAACTATTGAAATAATTTTTGGTGTGGTCCAAGCCCACTTGAGGCTTGTTGGTGCGGCCCATCCATGAGGCCCATCATGAAGTATATTTGAGGCCCATGTGCGGGGCCCACCTGTGATGTATATAAGCCCATGTGTAGGACCCACCTATTGTGTATTTGAAGCCCATGGGTTGTGGCCTATTGTGATGTATTCGAGGCCCATGGGCAAGGCCCGATGTGATGTGTTTATGGCCCATATGATGAGGCCCATTAAGATGTATTTTCGGCCCATGTATTGCGGCCCATTTGTGTGTACGAGGCCCGTTGGTGCGACCCATTTACATGACCCACTTGATGTATATGAGGCCCATTAGTGCTGTCCATTGATAAGTCCCACTTGATGTATATGAAGCCCGTTGGTGCGGCCCATGGTAATTGTATGAGGCCCTTGTATGAGGCCATGGGCCACGATACGTTTGACTTTATGTGGACCACTCCTTGGGAGTAATGTTGGTTAAATGTCCATATTGATGGGCGATGATGGTTAAATATCCACATTGTGACCTTCCCTTAAGCCCTTTGTTAGGTCGATTCTGATTTCAATTGATAGGACGATTTCGATTCCGATTGTTGAGGCCGATTCTGATTATTGGGGCAGATTTCGATTGTCAAGGCCGATTTTGATTATCAAGGCCGATTTCGATTGTTGAGGCCGATTTTGATTGTCGAGGTCAATTCCGATTATTGAGGCCGATTCTAATTGTCAAGGCCAATTCTGATTATTGAGGCCGATTGTGATTATCGAGGCTGATTCTGATTATTGACGCCGATTCTGATTGTTGAGGCTGATTCTGATTAATGAGGCCGATTCCGATTGTCGAGCCCGATTCCGATTGTCGAGGCCGATTCTGATTGTCGAGGCCGATTTCAATTGTCCAGGCTGATTTCGATTATTGAGGCTGATTTCGATTGTCGAGGCCGATTTTGATTGTCGAGGCTGATTCCGATTGTCGAGGCCGATTCCGATTATTGAGGCCGATTCCGATTGTCGAGGTTGATTTTGATTATCGAGGCCGATTCCAATTATTAAGGCTGATTCCGATTGTCGAGGATGATTCCGATTGTCGAGGTCAATTCTGATTATTGAGGCCGATTCTGATTGTCGAGGCCGATTCTGATTGCCGAGGCCAATTATCGAGGTCGATTCTAATGGTCGAGGCCGGATATTGAGGCCGTTTGTCGAGGCCCAATGTGATGTATATGCGGCCCATATTTGAGGCCATTGTGATTAGCATTCGGCCTCAGCTTGATGCATATGAGGCCTATGTGATGAGGCCCATTGTGGTGCATTTGAGGGCCAGGTGATGGATATATTAGACCCATGAGAGAGGCTTATCATGATGTGTATTAAGCTCTTGAGTGAGGCCCATGGTGTTGTATATTAGGCCCTTGTGTGAAGCCAAGGGTCTACTATATGTTAGGCTCTGTGGGCCATTTCTTGCGGCCAATGTTGATTAAATGTCCACATTGTTGAAGTCGATTGTCGATGCTGGTTATTGATACCGACTATGAGTATATGATAGCGTAACATCATTATACATGCCCATACGCATCATCTGTTTGTTTGTTATGAGATATGATTAACCATTGCATATGCCATAGTGCCGGTGGTTTATAAGACTCTCTGATAGGCGAAGATCATCTCACATGAGTGCACGGTATGTGCAGGATTGGTGCATGACTAGATTATATGATTTATGCATCTTACATTGTGTGTTGTGATTATTGTACGCCCTAGCAACATTAGGGCCATAACCTCCATAGTCATGTCATGGATGGCCAGATGGGACACCGAAAATCTGTTACTAGCATCAGGCTGCCATAGATGGTCCTGGGTGAAAATTTCTAAACCCTCTTGGTACCAAACGATGCCCCAATGTCGAGACCGAGTGGATACATGAGCTCCCAAGTACAGAATAGTAGGAGGTCACATCTCCCACTGTGTCGTGGTCAGTTCGAAAGGGGGTATAGCCTTACTCGTCCGAGGGTAGGGGGCATTGCTAGGCTGAGTTTGGCCAGCTCGTGAATGGGTCCGCTATTGACGTGTCGGGTAGATATTGGCTGACTACTGGCCAGGCGGATAGTGAGGTCTCTTCCACTTGCATAGTCGGGCATCAGTGGGCGACAATTGCATGTAGGGTGTACTAGACCCCAGTGATGATCCCAGTGATGTACAATACTGATATGTGGACTTATTGAGCAGGAGTTGCATACTCATTCATTCATTCATTCACTATCCACTCGGGCTAGTGGTTCGCAACTATTTGTTACGTGTACCTTCACAATGGTTAAGATTTCGGTTAGGGCGCGCGACTAACCTGAGATCAAGAGTTTACCACATTGAGCTTGACTATCCAAATTTAGGTATGGGACTGGTTTGGATAGAAGTCCCTTATGGTAGACCCCGTAGCCTGCGATACTACGTACTATCATCCTGACCTCACACTCCAGCATGGTCATTCCATTCGCACCACATATTGCATTACATCCTCGGCATCTGATATTTAGCTCTTTATGACTCCTCATTTTCATAACAGATCTGCATTGCGTACTCTGATGCTGTATGACTCATGGACTTGTCAGTATTTCTGCTTACTCTGATATTGTATGATTCATGATTTCGCCAGTATTTCTGACATTGTATGATTATGACGTTGTATTTGTGTGCTTGGCACTTATCTCGCGCACACACTTTCACTACCCTCTAAGCTTTCTATAAGCTTATGCACGATAGATGCGTGCAAGTGACGTTGGTCGCAGCAGCGTTGAGCTTGGAGCGTGCAGCTATCTTCTAGAGCTTTGATTTTATTTTGACATATGTGTTTCCCTTGCAGCATTGTATTCAAAGTTTATATTAGTGGATATGTGACGATGATTTTGCCTTTGTGATTTGGGTATACTTGTGGTTATGCTTCTTATGAGATAAATGTACATTGGAAAATCCTCCTTGTAAGATCCTAGGATCGGAACTTAGAATATGGGCGCTGGGAACTGAGAATGGGATACTACAGAGGTTTTTAGCACCGGATTCGGTGATTAGGATTCTTATGAATCCGATTTCTGAGTTTGGGGCATGACACGAATGGCCGCTCGATGACACGATCTCAATCTATCAAATGCTTTTGAACCTTTTTGCCAACTGGCTGAGGATATCGAACATACTTAGATGTCATCGAATTTCCAACTCCGATTTCATCAACGTATGGTTCGATTTCTCGACATTTGAAAAAAAAACATGAAAGGAAAACTTGCCTTTGAAACTTAATAGGTATTGATATGATCGAGCATCCCTCGATATCATCTGATTTTGAATATCGATGATATCGATACCAATTTCGATTCATCGATCTTTTAAGGAATTTTCCTATAAACTCCCTGGGCACTTTGTGTCCCAATTCGATGACATTGACATGGTCTCAATATGATTGATCTTTGAATATCAATATCATCGAGTGATCCTCGATACTTAAAAGAATTTACCTGAAAGCTTGTTGGTTAGATTTGTGTCCCAATCCGATATCATCGAAGGTCCATCGATATCATCAATGTTTGAATTTTGAAGATATCGAGGCACTCTTCGAGACATCGATAATCACATGATTTTTCTCAACTGCTTTCTGGATACAAATTGACTAGTTATCGATTTTATTGAGCCCTCTCGATGGACTCGAGATTCGAAAGTCGATGATATCAATCCTGTCATCGATTCATCAAGAATTCAGCCCAAGATGCATTTTGGCTGCTGGACATCTGAAGTCCTCATTTTGATAACATCGAATGAGTATCGAGGACATTGATAACATAGTCCGATTTCATCGAATCACTTATCGATAAATAGACAAAGGATGAAAACTTAGAGATTTTTTTGATTTTGCAAAACAGTTTTCACACCTTAAATCCTATGTTGTTCAACCATTTTTAAGGGTTTTATATACCTGGTGTTTCGGGACATGGGATGTGAGGTTAGGTTTACGTTTGACGAGTCTGGGGCGCACATCCAGTTGAGGCAATTGCTTGAACGATCTTCTTATGGGGCTCACTTGTCTGGCTAACTCAACACTCACGCTAATTGACAAACCAGGGTACTTTCAATCTCCCCCTTTGTAAATTACGTGACAAAACACCTGAAATCCTAGAACAATATCTAGACCAACACCTTAAATTGTGTGTACATGAACTTTACACAATTTTATAAATATGTTATTGAGTTCAAACACATGACTGTATAATTCAGTAGTAGCTGCTCCTCCTATTTTCTTGCAGCTGCTCCCCCCACCACCATTCATACATAGATACACACAAATTTCTTCCGATGGTGGGATTGTTCTCCCCCTTTTTGTCAGTCATTGGCAAAGAGCAGTATAGCAATACTAGTTGACCGAAGTTGAAGCAGAAAGGTATGGAGGAATCAATAGAGACTTAGATATTCTAATTTATAATGGATAATGACATCTATATAGAGCATAATGAGTAAGAGACAGATGTATAACATATAACGACATCTCTATACTCATGGAAACCATCCATGTATATCGAGTTAAAGGACAACTGTGATTTCTCAAACAAAATAGCACTATAGCTTCAAGCAACAGAAATCACAATCCAATTCTCAATCTCTAAGGGATATTCAGTAATCACAATTTATACCAGCATTCCACAGAAATTAGCGCATAGATAGACATGGAAACAAATATATATAAGTTATCAATTAGCCATCAACAATCCAAAATAAAAACCCCTAAGCTTGGCAGTATGCCAACATCCATCCCAAACCGACCCAATAAAATATCTAGCCCAACCATGGACATACCAAAAAAAATAATTTCCTCATTTAGAGGATATCCATACTCCACAAACAACAACTTATTAGACTTTTCATGTTAGCTATCTACCACATACACATACAAGAACGTAGGGCATTCAAAAAGATACCCATGCCCGTACGTGTAGATAAGTAGTTGGTGTATGTGGTGGCAGGAGAGCTGTCGACTCTAAGGTGTTGGTGCTGATGAGGATGGACCGTGTGCTGTACACCAAACACCATTTTCTCCAATGCCGAGAACTATGCATCATGTCTCTCCAGCTTATCTTCTATTCGAGCCAATCCACACTGCGTTGCCCCAACCCTATCTTGATGAAATTTGAAGCATTAGGTCTGAGCGGAATCGGTTGGAGCTGGAACTTGTTCAGGCTCTTGTGGATCTCCTCCTGGTGGTACTTCTTCTTCTCCCATCTCCCCTTCTCCATGAATTTCTTCCTCAAGTTGTCCTTCCGGATATGCATGAAATTTAAGGTCTAGCTTTCAAATATTGACCCTGTTGAAATGCTGTAAAGGACGCTCAGGATCGTCTGTTGGAGGAAGACCGATTGTGTCGCATATCACATGAATGATGTGAGGAAAGGGCAAATGGACTTCTCGGGATGTGTGGATGACACTAGCCAACTGGTGAAGAATCAGAGTAGGCAAACATAGCTTGATTCTAGTGGCAACATAGCACATAATCATGACCATGAACCCAGTAAGATCTGCTTGATTTAGTCCTCGAGGGTAAGCATTAGAGCAGAATATTCCGTGTAGTACTCGGTATTTAGGGTGCATATATTTAGCTTTCAATGCATTCCCTTGGTGCCATGGGATATCTCTATCTTGACACAAGAATTTTGTGAGTGTAGACCGAGTGATTAGGTTCTCAAGGTCAAGATCAGACAACCCGACTGGAGACAAGGTTAGACTAAAAATGCTAGCAATGGATTCTGCAATGATGTCAATACTATCATCCCCGACTGTGACAGTAATGGATGGTGGATCTAGGACTGGAGAATGATAATATGTAAGAAAATGGTAGGTCCACTCATCATGACATGGGCAGCCAAAATTAAGAAGGGGCAGCCAGTCGATCGCATCCAACAGAGGTTCCATATTATAGGGTTTGATGCATTCCCTGTCAATCCTACGTTCATGCACCAAGTGCCTCCTTGCGTATTTTTTAAGAATATGTGGAGGAGGGCCCACAACAGTATGTGGGGATGCTGGTGCAGCAATAGGATCCTCACCATGCGCCGTTTATCTGCTCCGTTGGCGTGTGGAGGACAGTTGGACTGGTGCCTTAGCCCTGTTCTTTGGGGTTGGAGTTTTCTTCTTGGTGGGTCTAGAATATTCCCCAATAATAGGTGCTTTCCCTTTGTCTTTACTCATTTGGATAGAAAGAAAATGATAGAGGGAAGAGTTTAGATAAGAGACTGAAGGCTAGGGGCTCCACCAAGATATTTCTCAACTGAAATCGGTTAACCAATCTAGAATAACCCAAACCACTAGCGTAGACCTTGAAGAATTAAGAGGATGTGCAAGAAATTACTTGATTCAAACCACCCTGGATGGCTTGCGGATGACAAAGGAGAGAAACAAAGAACAAGAACTGGCCAGATAATACGAACGGATAAGAGAGGAAGCAAAATAAAATTTTCCCGCTCGCCTGCTTTTTATTGGGCGGTGACTGTCGATATCATTGAAGTTTGATTCGATAAAATCGATATACCCCATTCGATGTTATCGAAGAGGTCTTCGATAACACTTTAGAATGTGTGACGCTTCTGATTCCAAAAGGGTCGTCGATGATATCGATATTTGTTCGATCTAAATGAGGATTCATACGATTCATCGACAGACTTATCGAAGAGAAGATGAATGACATTTATTTTAGTACTTCGATGTTCTTTCATATATGCATAACTTAGTATATTTTTCACATCAGTATGTATACACATCAAAATTTGTACAAAATTTGTACCATCTGAAATTATAAACACCAGTAATGCTTATACACAAAAAGAAGTGTTTGAGGTGTAGGAACCTCAGATATATCATGGCCATCATCAAAAAAGATCATTTCAACTATCCATCCAGGTCTAGATGCTATGACCTGGACTTGTTTTCCATGCTCAATTGTTATCGGGCACATGGATCGTCCTTCCCATTGCCTTTGATGACATAACAGTGGTCACTTGTACGGCGACCCTTCAACACTAGTTTACCTGATAGGTAAAGGATTTCGCATTATTGCTTGTTGAATGTAACCACATGCTCATTGTCACATATTTGAGAAATGCTTAGAAGATTATGTGTAAATCCTTTTATGCAAAAGACATTCTCATTTTTGAGCGTATTCACTCCTTTGATAGTTCCACACCCTATTACCTTAGCAGTGCTTCCATCACCATAAGTGACTATCCCATCCTCAAGATTTGAGTAATTTGAGAGAAGGGATTTATCACCCATGACATGCCTTGAGCACCCACTGTCTAGGTACCATTTAGTACTGTTGCTTGTTGAATGATTTGAGTGAATAACAAGAAAAATTTTCTTTTCTTTCACTACCCATTTTGTGACTGGATTTCTTATTATGGTAGTTTTTGCTTCATTAAGGATTTTGGTAGGCATGTTGGGTAATTGAACCATGTTTTCTTGTTTCATAAATTCATTTGTTTTCTGATTTAGTTCAACCACCTGATTTAATAGCTCCTTCATTCTCTTGGTCATTCTGGGTGGAAATGGATGTGTTATTCCTTTGCCATATTGTTTAGTAGACTCTTGGCATTCTATACTGATTTTCCTATTTATCTGTATTTACCAGTATGATTCGTACCGGAATTAGATTGAGTCCACCTTGGAGAAATACATTCAAATTTAAAATGGCCGGAGTATTCACATGAATGACAGATAGAAGTAGCTTTTGTTTTACTTCCCGATGCAGCTGATTTCTCAAACATTAATACTACATATTTGGATTTTGATTTGAATTTGTCATATCCCAATCCACTCTTGTCTTTTCTAGGTCTTCCCATCCCTAAGAGTTTTTCTAATTTTTCACTACTCTGGGAGAATTTATAATTCAGTTCAACAGATTTTCTGGATTTCTCTACATCAAACATAAGTGTGTGATTTTCATTTTGAAGATGCATGTTTTTATCTTTCAATAACTCAATCTATTTATTTAGTTTTTCAAACTCAGATTTGAGAAAAAGTATTGATTCTTTCGAGCCTATCATTTTTTGAGTGGTATTGCTGAAGATCATTAATCAAGTGTGTATTGATTTCTAATGTTTTGTCTAGATCCATTTGCAATATTTTATTTTTGTTTTCATTTATCCCAAATCTTTTAAGGATAGTGATGCTATGTATATAAAGTTGATTATAGGCATCCTGCAATTTATCATTTTCTTCTTCTTTCTCTGTTTCCTCATCATCAGATGGAAATGATTCAGTGGCTTGAGGTTCTTTGATTTTCTTAGTTTCTATGGGAATGTTGGAGGTTGTAGAGACCATAAGAATTTTCAGGGATTTTTGGTTTCCATCACTCTCTTAGTCACTACACTCTCAATTTGACTCTTTAGTCTCATCCCATGTGGCTGCCATCGCCTTTCCTTTGGTTTTCCTATTTGAGCATTCAGTGGATAGGTGCCTAAACTTTTGACAAGTGTAACACTGTGGCTCCTTGGACTTTTTACCAGGTTTACCTGTATAATGCTTGTTGTCCAACTGTTTTCCTTTAAATGGTCGGCCACAGTTTTTATGGAAGAATTTTCTAAACCGTTGAGCCAACAGGGCCACTTCTTCATTTCATTTTCCCTTTCACTTTCATCTTCCTCATTAGTAGTGTTCTTTGAAGTTTTGAGGACAATATTTTTGGGTTTAGGAGTTTGCTTGAAGTATAGTTCAAATGTTTATAGGGAACCTACAAGTTCTTCTACTTTCATTTCATCCATGTTTCTACATTCTTCAATGGTTGTAACTTTCGAGTTGAACTGATCTTGTAAGGATCTTAGAATTTTCCTACAGATTTTTGAAACAAGAACTTTTTCTCCTAATCCACTGATGGAGTTGCAGATGATGTTCAGTTTCGTGTAGAACTCCATAAAGGTCTCATGCTCTTCAATTCTGAGACTTTCAAACTGTAATGTTAGGAGTTGCAGTTTGGATATTTTAACTATGCTGGTTCCCTCATGAGTTGTTTCCAACAAGTCCCATGCTTCTTTAGCTGTTCCACACATACTAATTTGATTGAAGATTTCTTAGGACAACACAGTAGATAATATTCATTGCTTTAGCTTCAGAGGTTTGTTTTTCTTTATCGAATGTTGTCCACACTTCTTTGGATTTTGTTTTGATGGTACTTGTGCCATTTTCAAGTATTATTTGTTCGGTTGGTGGCACATATCCTTTTTCAACAATGTCCCAAACATCATGATCCAAAGATCTCAGAAAGTAATGCATCCTAGCCTTCCAGTACCCATAATTTGATCCATCAAATATAGGAGGTCTAGTTATAGATGAGCCCTCTCCTTTGACCATGATTCCAACTTCAGTCAAGATCACTCTCTAGGCGGTGAAGCCCTTAAGAGAGACTTAACTCTGATACCAATTGAAATTGTGGTAATGACTGCTTTAATAGAAGTGGGAATACACCAAAGTGTCCTAGAGGGGGGTGAATAGGACTTTTTAAGATTTTATGATGATTTAAAAACCTATAAACCCTATCTTCAATTAATATGCAAGTATCAGGATTTCTTCAATGTAACTTTAATGGCTTTTAAGCCAAATAGGGGATCTAATCGTAACACTATTCAAAACATAAACAAGATGAGAAACATAATTCATGATGGATGTGATTGTGTGTGAGATGTGATTCTAATTAGTTCTAGATAATCATGTAAGCATGCATTATGAGAACATTCAGAGAAATCACATAAGTATTAAACTAAAGAGCACTCCTAAACATAGTTATTTATATAGTAGTTCGACTACATGTCTACTCCACTTCTGGTGGATGCACTCAACCCTTTGAGTGTACCGGATCTCACTAACAAAACTGACTCTAGGACCTACATAAGGTACTTAACACGTCTTCACGAGACAAGTTTATGCCTTACACAGGAGCAAGGGTCAACACACAACACCCAGATTTTAGGCCACATAGGCCAATGATCCACACAAGGAACCTAAGAGTTTATGACCTACACAAGAGCAAAGGTCAACATACAACACCTAAGTTTTAGGCCACACAGGCCAAGGATCCACACTAGGAACCTTAAGTTTATGCTCTCCAAGAGTAAGGGTCAACACACAACACCCACACGTACTCTCCCGTTGGCGGCCTACTATGAGGACTTGAAAGGGGTGAGAATCACCTGTGACCTAATCCTACACAAAGGAATGATCAGCAGGGTCTCTGGACTCAAATGACTGACAGATAAGCAGATGAGCCCCATTATGTACGTCGATGAAGATCTCCTCCTTGGTGACGAAGATTCTTCAGCTCCCTTGATCTGCAACACTTGATGTGCCAATATAGGCAACAGGTTGGATTAAGGTTATGTTGGAATCCTACTCTAATAAATATTACATAATTATAGCCCATGTGGAGTAATTATAGGTCTGTCATTCTAATATTCTTTAGGCTTTTCAGCCCTTATCGGAATAGATTTGTCAATTATCTTTCCACTCTTAAGAGTGGTGATAGACTTAGCTTGCTCTATTTGATTTGAAGAGCTTGAAATTGCAGTAAAGACCTCTTTAGTTGAAGTAAGAATATGCCAATATGTCCTAGAGGAGGGGTGAATAGGACTTTTAAAGTTTTTATGGTTTATTTAAAATTCTATTGCACTAATCCTAACAACAAGCTCATATTAGGATTACTTAAAAGTAACTCTACTAGCTTCTAAGCCCGGTAGAGGATCCAATCACAGACTATTTAATAAGTGAACAATAGGCAAACTAGTTTATGGTGGATATGACTGTGTATATGTGTGACGTGTGATCTCAGATATTCAGATATGAAAATATTAAAGCAAATCATACAAACCAAAGAATAACAATTTCAAACACAGTCATATTGATAGTGGTTCGATTACTTATCTACTTCACTCCCGGTAACCGCACTCAACCCTTGAGTGTACCGGATTTCACTAAGGAGGTTTCACAGCGGTTCACCTCAAACCTAAGATTTTAAATCAGGTTCACCTTCAACCTTTACAACCTACACTGAGGCTGACTGTTTATGCTCTCACAAGTAAGGGTCAACATAACGCACCCACTTTTAGGCACATTGGCCAAGGATCTCCCATAAGACCCTAATTGAGGTTTCACACGGTTCACCTCTAACCTAAGGTTTTAAACAGGTTCACCTTCAACCGGATGTTTATGCTCTCCACAGAGCAAGGGTCCACACAACGCACCCACCACGTACACTCCCGCCGAAGGCCTCCTACGAGAGCTTGCAAGGGTGAGAAACACCTTAGACCCAATCCTACAGAGGAATGATCAAAGGGTCCTTTGGACTCTAGTTACTTACAGATAAGTGGATGAGTTCCATTCAGCTCATTGATGAAGATCTCCTCCGTTGATGAAGATTCTTCTGCTTCCTTGATCTACAACTCAAATGATGTACCAATATATGGCGACAGGTTGGGTCAAGGTTATGATGGAATCTTACTCTCTAAATGTTTTCCTATTAGGAAGATAGAGCGATTCTAATCATATATGCATTCAAGGCATCACGGCTTAATGATTTGCCATTAAGGTAGTAGCTGGAGGATCCTTGAATGCAAAAGTTCATTCCCCAATCCACTCTATTGAATATCAATGATGAGGGTGGATTGGAGGATGAACTCCCCTGAGAGAAAGGGCTTAGGGTATATGATCTAAGGTAAGACACTCAAAAGCACTCTCTTCTTTCTCTACCCGCAACAATAGACAAGCTCTCTTTATATAGGCAAAAGGTTCCAACGGATATAAAATGGTCACATTTATGAAAGAGTTCGATATCATCGAGCGGGGTCAATATCATAGAGCGTATACTCTCGATTGCATCGACTGGCCGCTCGATGACATAAACTCAAATGTCATATGCTTTTGAAACCTTTTGCCAGTTGGTCGAGGGAATCGAAACATGTATCGATGTCATCGAATTTCGAACTCCGATATCATCGATGAGAGGTTTGATTCATCAACACTTGAAAATGAGAGAGACTTGCTATGAAATATTCCAGGTTTATAAGAATGATCGAGGGACCTTCGAGATCATTAGAATTTGAATATCGATGATATCGATAGAGTGTCGATGCATCGATAAATCCAAAGGATTTTCGTTTAAGCTTGCTGGACAGTTTCTGTCCTTCTTCGATGCCATCGAAACCATACCGATATCATTGATATTTGAATATCGATTCTATCGAGTGCCCCTCGATCGTAGATAAACAATCCTGAAATAATTGCTGGAGAACTTAGGCGCCCATGACTGATAACATCGATAGACTTTCGATATCATCGATATTTGAACTTCGATGGTATCGAGAACGACTTCGATATATCGATGCACATGTGATTTTCTTAAGTAAAAACAGGAGCGCCAGAGATCTATCTGTTGATATTATTGAGTCACCATCGATGGACTTGAGATTCAAATATCGATGACATCGATAGGTATATCGATACATTGATAAATCCGTCCAGAGATATACGCGATTGCTGGACATATTTTGTCCTCATTTCGATGATATCATTTAAGTATCGAGGACATCGACAGCACAAGTCAATTTTATCGAGAAGTGTATCGATAAAATCGACAAAGCAAGAAAACTTAGAGAATTTTCTGATTTTGAAAAAGTTTTCTCAACTTTAAAACCCTATGATGTTTTAGTTTGTTTTAAGGGTTTATATACCTGGTGTTTTGGGACATGGGATGTGAGGCTTAGATTTACCTGAGGCGAACTTGCACACATCCCGGTTGAGGCATACGCTTGAATTGATCTTCCTATGAAGCTCTGCAGTCTGTCCGACTCAACACTCACGCTAATTGACAAACTAGGGCACTTTCAATCTCCTCCTTTGTCAATTACATGACAAAAGACCAAAACACCCTAGATCAGTATCTAGACAACCACATCCTAAGTTGTGTGTACATGCATTTTACACAATTTTACAATATCTAGTGGGCACACACATAATCATTCAGAAGGATTCAGAAGCTGCTCCCCCTATCTGCAAACTCCCCCTATCTTGGTGCAGCTGCTCCCCCTGACATCTGCATCACCATTCAAGTAGATATACAATTTTCCTTTTGGGGTGTTTGAATCGTTCTCCCCCTTTTTTTCAGTCATTGGAAAATGTGTAGCAGATGATATTGACTGAAGTTAAAGCAACTTGGGAGAACCAGCATTCAGAGAGCATACATATATAGATGTATAATGATTAATTCAGTTTGAGCGGACATCATTTTCAGAAATTATGGATGCATATCAGATCAAATAAAGCAGTGATAAAAGCAAATAAAATAATTCAGAGCCTAGATGAACTAGGGGATCTAAACTCATAGTCATGACAGTAAAACTATAATTATATTCAGCTAGCCAAAAACATAAATATCCAAAAGCATATAGATATACTGCCCCTAGACAGCAGTAAACTTCACGGGCCTCCAACACCGAAGTATATTCTTTACTTCGAGGTTATCAACAAAAACTATTCACACTTGGTGGATTAGTAATGCATAACACACATATATATATATGAGTAAAGAGCATTTAAAAAGACTTTTATGCCCTTCACATTTCAGGGAGACTCCAGGTGTGTGATGTATTGGTTATACGTTAGACCATCAAAAACCTTTACTGTGCTCGTAAGGCATTGAGAATTTGTTGAGTAGCATGTTGCTGAGTTACCAGCATGGTTTTGATCTCCAATAGACAGGCTTCACAGTCATCTAGCTGCTTCATGATGTAGGATTGTCTCTCAAGTAGATCCTGGATAGTATCTTGTTCGGGAACAGCCTGAATGTTCTAAACAGAGACGGGGCTATGCACAGGATAGCCTTTGTCTGAGCTTGAATCGATTTTTCCCTTACGAGGCACTTTGGCAATGATATTGCAGATGTCTTCATGATTAAACCAGGCACACGGGTGTGGGAGATCATTAATAGGAGACAGTCCAAATTGTCAAGATAGCTTGGATATAAGACATGGGAATGGAAGTACAGTGATGGATTCATCTGAGGACACCCGAATTAATTGTTGTAGAATAAGAGTGGGTAGGCAGATGTTAATACCGAGATGAACATCATACAAGACATTTAGCATGTATGGAGAAAGCATGTTGCCAGAGACTTTAGAGGGATAAACATTTGGGCTGAAAATGCTATGAAGAATTTTGTATGCAAGATTAAGATATTTAGCATAAAGGCTATTCTTTGCATTTCTCAGTATAGTAGCACCATCACACAGTGCTCGAGTAACTTCACCCCAAACACCAAGACCATTCATATTTCATTCTGATACAGGTATTCTAGTGACCTCTACCCCAATCAATCGGCTTATTAGTTTAGGAGTGATGTGCTCGGTCTGATTTGCGATAGCTACTAAAACATTTAGAGGATTATTTTCAACAATGGTGATTAGACTAAAAAACTGATGCACCAGATTATGCTGAAATCCTCCACCAAAATTCATGATATTCCCCCATCCAATCAATTCTAAGAGGTTGATGATTCCAAAAGGTGTAATGCTCTTCCTCTGAACTGACCTTTCTACCACAAGGTTCAAGTTGAAAAGTGGAGATGAGCCAGTTGCTTTATTCTTTCCTTTCTTGCTCTTCATTGAGGGTTGTTATGGAAGAACCAGATTTTTAGACATTTTTTTTGAAGGGAAGCCTGTTCTGAGAATTATGATCTTATTCCAAGATCAGCTAGTGAGTCTCTTTTTTCATTCTTTTGTCTTTAATTTTCTAGTAACCGTCGATATCATCGAGCATCATTTTGATGACATCGGGGTTCCTTGTTGATCTTTTCAATGAAGATCATAAGGAAGTTCAACCATCCCGACGATTCAGCTTCTCGAGAGATCGTCGATGGTATCGATTCTAGATCGATGCAATTGAACTGTTACTCGAATTATCGGTGGGTTTCTTAAAAGTGAATGTTTTCAGTTTTCAGCATTTAGATAATTTTCCATGCATACTATAAGTATATCTATGTATTAACAGTATACACAGCAAAATTTTGTACATTCAATGCACATATCAAAATTATAAACATTTGAATGTTTATATACAAAAGATTGAGGTGAGGAACCTCAGATATATCATTTAGAGCTTAGCAAAAATTGCATCATCTAAGCAAATATCCAGATCTAGATGCATGACCTGGACTTGTTTTTTTTATGCTCAGTAGTTTTAGGCATCAGTCCTTTCTTTGCCTCTGATAATGTAGCAGTGGTTGTTTATGCGTTGACCCTTCATTATAGATTTTCCTGATTGGTTTAGGATTTCGCATTCTTGTTTGTTGAATTTGACCACATGCCCATTATCACGGATTTGAGATATGCTTAGGAGATTATGTGCCAAACCTTTTATGCAGAAAGCATTCTCATTTTTGAGCAAATTAATTCCTTTTATGATTCCTTGTCCAATTACTTCAGCAGTGGTTCCATCTCCGTAGGTGACTATCCCATTATAAAGATTCTTATAGTTTGTAAGAAGGGACTTGTCACCTGTAACATCTCTTGAGCAACCACTGTCTAGGTACCACTTAGTGTTATTGCCTGTTAAGTGATTTGAGTGAGTGGCAAGACAATTTTTCCTTTCTTTAATAACCCACTTTGTGACAGGATTCTTACTTATATTTGATTCAACAACTTGATTAGTTTCTGTGTTGCTACTGGAGGCATCAGATTTTTCAAGTATTTGTGTTCCATACCTAGTTTTTGCTCTAACTTTCTCATACCCTAAGCCATTTTTATTATTTTTAGATTTTTCCCATACCTAAAAGTTTTTCTAGCTTCTCACCACTCTGGGAAAACTTGCAGTTTAGCTTGACAATTTCTCTGGACTCTTCTAGATCAAACAGGAGTGTATGATTTTCAGTTTGAAGGAGCATATTTTTGTCTGTTAATTGCTCAACCTGTTTGTTTAGTTTTTCGGACTTGGATTTAAGGAGTTAATTCTCTCATATCTATCATTATCTAAATGATATTGCTGTAAATCATTGATTAGATGTGTATTAATTTCTAGAGTTTTATCCAAATCTTTTTGTAGCAATTCCTTTTTGTTCTCAGATATTCCAAGTCTTTTAACCACTTTGATGCTATGGATATAAAGTTGATTGCAAGCATCTTCTAGCTTGTTTTGTTGTTGTTGTTCTTCTTCTTCCTTTTTAGTTTCCTCATTATCTGACAGAAATGATTCAGTGGCTTGCTGTTCTTTCTCGTTTTCAGATTCACTGGGAATGATTGGAGTAGTGGAGACCATAAGAAATTTCAAGGATTTTTGGTCTCCATCACTCTCTGAGTCACTAGATTCTGAGTTTGACTCTTCTGTATTATCCCATGTGACAGCCATCTCCTTGCCCTTAGTTTTTCTGTTTGGGCATTCAGTAGATAGATGTCCATACTTCTGAGAGGCATAACATTGTGGTTCTTTGGTCTTTTTGCCAAATTTGTCTGTAGAATGTTTGTTGTCTACCCACTTTCCTCTGGATAGACGGCCACGATTCTTCTGAAAGAATTTCCTGAATCTTTGTGCCAGCAAAGCCACTTCCTCATCTTCATCTTCTTTTTCACTTCTACTGTCCTCATTTGTTGTTTTCTTTAAAGTTTTTAGGATAGTATTTTTGGATTTTTGGATTTGTTTGAAGTGTAGTTCAAAAGTTTATAGGGAACCTACCAGTTCTTCTACTTTCATTTCATCAATATTCCTACACTCTTCAATAGTTGTTACTTTGGGATTAAACCGTTCCGGCAGTGATCTCAGTATTTTCCTACAAATTTTAGGCATCGAAACCTTTTCTCCCAATCCACCCATGGAGTTGCAAATGATATTCAGCTTAGTGAAAAACTCTATAAAGGTCTCTTGCTCTTCCATTCTGGGACTTTCAAACTGTGAAGTTAGGAGTTGCAGTTTAGATCTCTTCACAGTGCTTGTGCCTTCATGGGTTGTTTTCAATATATCTCATGCTTCTTTGGATGTCCCACACATACTTATTTGATTGAATATATCTTAGGACACGACATAATAGATAGCGTTCATAGCTTTAGCTTCAACAGTCTGTTTTTCTTTATCGAACGTCGTCCACTTTTCTTTCAGTTTAGGTTTTGTGATGGCTGTGCCATTGTCAAGTACAACTTGTTCAGATGGTGGCACATATCCACTTTCAACTATATCCCAAACATCATGATCCAAAGATCTCATAAATTAGTGCATCCTAGCTTTCCAGTATGCATAATTTGATCTGTTAAACACTGGAGGTCTAGTGACCGATGAGCCCTCTCCTTTGCCCATTTTCCCAACTTCAGTTAAGATCACTCTCTGGGCGATGAAGCCCTTAAAGAGAGACTTGCTCTGATACCAATTGAAATTGCAGTAAAGATCGCTTTAGTTGAAGTAGGAATATGTTAATATGTCCTAGAGGGGGGTGAATAGGACTTTTAAAGTTTTTATGGTTTATTTAAAATCCTATTGCACTAATCCTTACAACAAACACATATTAGGATTACTCAAAAGTAGCTCTACTAGCTTCTAAGCCTAGTAGAAGATCCAATCATAAACTATTTAATAAATGAACAGTACACAAATTAGTTTATGATGGATATGACTATGTATGTGTGTGAGGTGTGATCTCAGATATTCAAATATGAAAATATTAAAGCAAATCGCACAAACCAAAGAATAGCAATCTCAAACATAATCATTTTTATAGTGGTTCGACTACTTGTCTACTCCACTCCCGGTAACCGCACTCAACCCTTGAGTGTACCGGTGCCGACAGCCTCCGTAGTACCCCATTCTTGGCACCTAGCGTCCATACGCCAGATTCCGATCCTGGGATCCTACAAAGAGGATTGATTTTTTTATGTACATTTAACTCGTAATAAGCATAACCACAAGATCACCCAATTCACAAAGGCAACATCAACAACACATATTCACTAATATAATCATTTGAGTACAATATTGAAAGAAAAAAATACATAAATCAAAAATTAAGCTCCAGAAGACCGTTGACCGCTCCAAGCTCAACAATGCTGCAACCTAACATCTCCTGCAAGCATCTATCGTGCATAAGCTTATAGAAAGCTTAGAGGGTGGTGTAAGTGTGTGCACAAGATAAGTGCCAAGTATTCCATATCAGAGTAATCAAATTAAGTGGAAGTACTGACAAGTCCATGGATCATACAATATTAAGGTACACATCACAAATCAACTTATGCAAATGAGGAGTCAAAGTGAGCCAAATATTAGATGCCGAGGATACAATGTCATAAATCACACAATATCAAAAGTACTGGTAATCCATAAATTGTATAATGTCGAAATGAGCAGAAATACTGACAAGAGCATGAATTATCATAGTAATCGGAATATTGACAAGATCATAAATCATACGATAACAGAGTAAGCGAAAATACGGACAAGTCCGTGAGTCAATCAATGTCAGAATATGCAATGTAGAACAACTATGCAAATGAGGAATCATAGATAGCCGAATATCAGATGCAGAGGATGCAATATAATATACATTCCTGATGAGTAACACAAATAGCGTCAATCGTACCTAGACCATATAAATGCAGGGACACGATAACCCAAAATGTCATATGTCGCGAATGTCATGCAATATGCGGTGCGAATGGGATGACCATACTGGAGTGTGAAGTCAGGATGATAGTACGTAGTATCGCGGGCTATGGGGTCTATCACAAGGGACTTATATCCAAACCAGTCCCATACCTAAATTTGGATAGTCAGACTCAGTGTGGTAAACTCCTGATCTCAGGTTAGTCGCGCGCCCCAACCGAAATCCTAGCCATTACAAAGACACACGTAACAGATAATTGTGCACCACCAACCCGAGTGAACAGTGAATGAATGAATGCATGAATGAGTATGCAACTCCTACTCACTAAATCCACATATCGGTACGGTTCCTCTCTGAGATCATCACCGGGGTCTATTGTAATATTTATTTATCATCCAATTTATTCATAAGGTCACGTGGACTAGAGGAGGGCCCACTAGACTGGGGCCCACAGTGATATTTATTTGCCATCCAAACTGTTCACGTGGACCATGGGCCACGGTAATGTTTATTGCCATCCAATCCATTCATGAGATCATGTGGACTAGGGCCCACCGTGATGTGGTTCACACATCCAGTCCACCCATTGTGCGTGTCCCACCTGGTTGAAGGTCCAGACCAAGTTTCAGTCACATCCAAATTTCAGGTAGGCCCCACCAACTGATTTTATATGTTTAGGCATGTCTTCACATGATTTTAAATGGTGTGGCCCACCGGAGTTCCATATACAGCTGATTTTTAGGGTGGTCACCTGGATCGAGGGGACTCATCAAATGCATGGTGTTGATGTTCGAAACGCATCATGATGGGGGCCCACAGCTGGAGCCGTGAGGCCCAGCCGGTCGTCCGTCAGCAGCAGTTGCTGCTGCTGCTTATTTTTTTTTAAATCTGTTTTTCAACAGATTTTCTTAGGTGGGGCCCATATCAACAAAATCCACTCCGTCCACTTGCTCCTATGGCTCAAGACAAGCCCAACGGGTTTAATATCCAAGGTATTTTCGTGTATAGGGTGATCAAGTGAATTTTTAATGGTAAGGATCACCATTTTCCATGCTACGGCCCACCAGATACTTGGATTAATTTCATACCTCGGCTCAACGCCTAAAATAATTTCGAGAATGGAATGGATGGCTTGGATTAAATATATACATCAAGGTGGGGCCTGCATGAGTGGCCCACCTCTTCTTTCTCTTTTCTTCTTTTTCTTTTGCAAGTACACACCCAAGTCAGTATACACACTCCATGTTAGCCTCGTCCGTCCAGCGTCCAGTGGCGTTTCGAACATCAACACCATGCATTTGATGGGTCCCCTCGGTCCAGGTGACCACCCCAAAAATCAGTTGTATACGGAACTCCGGTGGGCCACACCATTTAAAATCATGTGAAGACATGCCTAAACATATAAAATCAATTGGTGGGGCCTACCTGAAATTTTGATGTGACTTAAACTTGGTCTAGACCCTCAACCAGGTGGGATACACACAATGGGTGGACTGGATTTGTGAACCACATCACGGTGGGCCCTAGTCCACGTGATCTCATGAATAGATTGGATGACAATAAACATTACCGTGGCCCATGGTCCACGTGAACAGTTTGGATGGCAAACAAATATCACTGTGGGCCTTACCCCCTGGTCCACGTGACCTTATGAATAGATTGGATGATAAAGAAATATTACAGTGGGCCCTACCCTGGTCCACATGACCTTATGAACAGTTGGTTGGAAAATAAACATTATGTTGGGCCCTAGGTTGCTTGGAAAATAAACATTACTGTGGGCCCCGGTCTGAATGACCTTATCAATGGGTTGGATGGGAAATAAACATTATGGTAGGCCCCACATGGGACCCACTTATGTATGTATTGTAAACCATACCCTCCATTAGAGTGGGCTCCATCATGATGCATGTATTTCATCCAACTATCCAACCATTTTGGAGATAATTTAAGGCCCATTGTTGAGGCCCATCTTGATGTATCGATGGTCCTTGTTGAGGCCCACCTTGATATGTACATATGAGACCCATGTATGAGACCCATTTGATGTACTGGAGGCCCATGGGTCAAGGCCCAATAGGACGTACATAAGGCCCATTGTAGTGTGATTCCACCATGGTATATGTATTGATTTTATAGTGGGTTATACCTTGGGAGCAATGATGGTTTGACGTCCACATTGAATGGATAATGTTGGTTAAATGTCCGCATTATAACTCTCCCTAAGGCCCACTGATAGGCCCATACTTGTGGTAAGTAGGCCGTCTAGGCCCATCTCCGTTATACACAGAGCCCATCTCTTTATACATGTTTAGTATAGATCCATGATTCATGATCATTCGCATCATATGTATGCCTGATGTGAGGAGTGACCGATCATAGCATATGCCTTCGGGCGGACTGTTTATGGGCTCCCTGATAGGCGGAGTTACCCCATATAAGTGCATGGTACACGCAGGACTGTTGCATGACTGATAGTGTGACTCATGCACTTGCAATTGTGTGATTGTAGTTACTGTATGCCCTAGTGACATCAGGGCCATACCCTCCACAGACGCATCATGGATGGAAGGATTGGATACCGAAAATATTTGGTTTTAGCATACGGGCGCCATAGATGTCCCTGGGTGAAAATCCCTAAACCTGATGGTACCAGAGGATGACTCCAACGTCGAGACCGAGTGGATACACGAGCGCGTGAGGGCCGTATACCAGTAGGCCACGTCTCTCACTGTGTCGTGGTTGGTTGGAAAGGGGTGTGACCTTACCCACCTGAGTGAGGGGGCAATTTCTAGTATGAGTTTGACCAGCTTGAGGAATCAGTCCGCTATCGACAAGCTGGGCCCGATATTAGTAGGCGGATAGTGAGGTCTCTTCCACCCTCCCAGTTGTACATCCGGATAAGGACGGCAAGCTGGCGTAGAGTGTACTTGACCCCGGTGATTATCCATACCGAGAACCGCACTGATTTAATGCTCTAGTGAGGAGCCGCATTGATATGTGGATGAGGTTTGACATGCTTGACTTGCATTCGCATCGCATGGCCTTGATGTGGCCGATCGTATTCATGATTTGCAACGCATGGCCTTGGTATGGCTGATTGCATACATGTGTTCACCCGCATGATCTCGCATTACTCGACCTTACATTCCGAGCACGCTTATATTGCGCACACACTTACACCACCCTCTAAGCTTTCTATAAAGCTTATGCACCATTGATGTGTGCGGTGACGCTAGGTCGCAGCCATAGCATAGCAGCGCAAGAGTGTGCGGTCGAGCCTTTGGAGTTTTGTTATTCGCACTATCTTATATTTCCCTTGACGCATTGTACTTAAAGTTTTTGATCATAGTGGATTTTGTGATGGTGTCCTTGTGTTTAGTGTTCGTGGGTTATGCTTTTGGTTATGCTCATTACAATTAAACCGATGATTTGAAATCCTCCTTATAGCATCCAGGATCGGAACCTGGTGTAGGGTGTCGGGAGCCGAGAATGGGGTACTATGGAGGCTCTCGTGCCAGATTCGGCGATAGGGAATTTTGTGAGCCCGGTTTACGAGTTTGGGGTGTGACAACTTGTCTACTCCACTCCCGGTAACCGCACTCAACCCTTGAGTGTATCGGATTTCATTAAGGAGGTTTCACAGCGGTTCACCTCAAATCTAAGGTTTTAAATCAGGTTCACCTTCAACTTTATAAACTGAGGCTAATTATTTATGCTCTCACGAGTAAGGGTCAACACAATGCACCCACTTTTAGGCACACTGGCCAAGGATCTTCCATAAGACCCTAACTGAGGTTTCACACGGTTCACCTCTAACCTAAGTTTTTAAATAAGTTCACCTTCAACCGGATATTTTTGCTCACCACAAAGCAAAGGTCCACACAATGCACCCACCACGTACACTCCTGCTAGAGGCCTCCTAAAGGACTTGCAAGGGTGAGAAACACCTTAGACCCAAACTTACAGAGGAATGATTAAAGGGTCCTCTGGACTCTAGTTACTTACAGATAAGTGGATGAGTCTCATTCAACTCGTTGATGAAGATCTCCTCCTTCGTAGATGAAGGGTCTTCTACTTCCTTGATCGGTAACTTAAATGATGTACCAATATTTGGCCACGGGTTGGGCCATGGTTATGATGGAATCCTACTCTCTAAATGTTTTCCTATTAGGAAGATAGAGCGATTCCAATCATCTATGCATTCAAGGCATCCCAGCTTAATGATTTGCCATTAAGGTAGTAGCTGGAGGATCCTTGAATGCGAAAGTTCATTCCCCAATCCACTCTATTGAATATCAATGATGAGGGTGGATTGGAGGATGAACTCCCTTGAGAGAAAGGGCTTTGGGTATATGATCTAAGGTAAAACACTCAAAAGCACTCTCTTCTTTCTCTACCAGCAACAATAGACAAGCTCTCTTTATATAGGCAAAAGGTTCCAACGGATATAAAATGGTCACATTTATGATAGAGTTCGATATCATCGAGCGGGGTCGATATCATCGAGCGTATACTCTCGATTGCATCGACTGGCCGCTCGATGACACAAACTCAAATGTCATACGCTTTTGAAACCTTTTGCCAGCTGGTCGAGGGAATCGAAACACGTATCGATGTCATCGGATTTCGAACTCCGATATCATCGATGTGAGGTTTGATTCATCGACACTTGAAAATGAGAGAGACTTGCTATGAAATATTTCAGGTTTACAAGAATGATCGAGGGACCTTCGAGATCATCGGAATTTGAATGTCGATGATATCGATAGAGTGTCGATGCATCGATAAATCCAAAGGATTTTCGTTTAAGCTTGCTGGACAGTTTCTATCCTTATTCGATGCCATCGAAACCGTACCAATATCATCGATATTTGAATATCGATTCTATTGAGTGCCCCTCGATCGCAGATAAACAATCCTGAAATAATTGCTGGAGAACTTAGGCGCTCATGACCGATAACATCGAGAGACTTCCGATATCATCGATATTTGAACTTCAATGGTATCGAGAACAACTTCGATATATCGATGCACATGTGATTTTCTTAAGTAAAAACAGGGGTGCCGGAGATCTGTCTGTCGATATTATCGAGTCACCATTGATGGACTCGAGATTCAAATATCGATGATATCAATTGGTATATCGATACGTCGATAAATCTGTCCAGAGATATATGCGATTGCTGGACGTATTTTGTTCTCATTTCGATGATATTGTTTAAGTATCGAGGACATCGACAGCACAAGTCGATTTTATCGAGAAGTGTATCGATAAAATTGACAAAGCAAGAAAACTTAGAGAATTTTCTGATTTTGAAAACGTTTTCTCAACTCTAACACCCTATGATGTTCTAGTTTATTTTAAGGGTTTATATACATGGTGTTTTGGGACATGAGATGTGAGGCTTAGATTTACCTGAGGCGAGCTTGCACACATCCCGGTTGAGGCAGACGCTTGAATTGATCTTCCTATGAAGCTCTGCAATCTGTCCGACTCAACACTCATGCTAATTGACAAACTAGGGCACTTTCATAGGTGATCTGAATTAAACACATAAAAGCTCTATCTATATTCTCTCTGCAAACACACAAAGGCAAGCTCTTATTAAATAGGCAAAAATTTCAACGGAAATAAAACAATCATATTTTTGATAGAGTTCAATATCATCAAGCAAGCTTCGATATCATCGAGCGTATACTCTCGATAAGTTCAAATGGCCGCTCGATGACACGAACTCAATCTGTCAAACGCTTTTGAACCTTTTTGCTAATTGGTCGAGGTTATGGAACATACTTCAATGTCATCAGATTTCGAACTCTGATTTCATCGACCTATGGTTCAATTCCTCGACGTTTAAGAATAACATGAGAGGAAAACTTGCCTTTGAAACTTAATAGGTATTGATATGATCGAGCATCCCTTGATATCATCTGATTTTGAATATCGATGATATCGATACCAGTTTCGATTCATCAATCTTTTCAAGGAATTTTCCTATAAACTCGCTGGGCAGTTTGTGTCCCAATTCGATGACATCGACATGGTCTCAATATGATCGATCTTTGAATATCTATATCATCGAGTGATCCTTGATACTTAAAAGAATTTACCTAAAAGCTTGCTAGTTAGATTTGTGTCCCAATTTGATATCATCGAAGGTCCATCGATATCATCGATGTTTGAATTTCGAAGATATCAAGGCTCTTTTTGAGACATCGATAATCACATGATTTTCCTTAACTGCTTTTTGGACACAAACTGACTAGTTGTCAATTTTATCGAGCCCTCTCGATGGACTTGAGATTCGAAAGTTGATGATATCGATCCTATTATCGATTCATCGAGAATTCAGCTCAAGATGCATTTTGGCTGCTGGACATCTGAAGTCCTCATTTCGATAACATCAAGTGAGTATTGAGGACATCGATAATAGAGTCCGATTTCATCGAATCACTTATCAATAAATCGACAAAGGCTGAAAACTTAGAGATTTTCTTGATTTTACAAAATATTCCAAGCTTGAATTTCTTGAGTAAATGACGTTGAACCTTTCTGTTATGCTGATCGGGAATGGCTGAGGTTGCAGGATCGAAGAGGAAGAGAGGGTGAACAATGCGCCCCTCATTTAACATCATTCTGGCATCGGCGCCAGAGTCTCAAGTCAAGATAACGGCTCGGAAGAAGAAGATTCCAGCACCCGAGCCCATTGTGGTCGAATCGTCTGCAGCAGAGGTGGCTACAGCACAAGCAGTAGCACCAGCACTAGTGCCAGTACTGACACCAGCCTCGGCCTCCGAGGCTTTCCTTTCTCTACCTCCAGGGATTCGGAGGGAGACTGTGGGAGAGGCTGCTACAACAGATTTCTCTCACGACTCGGTTGCTGACGCCGAGAACCCCAACCTTGTCTTCACCATCGTAGAGCTTATTTTCGATGGGATTGACGCATTGGTCAGTCTTACTATGCTTGAGACAGAGGATCAGGCCTCTATGTCTAGTGGCGTTGGGCATGTTGTGGGCTCGGTCCCTCCCGAGGGATAAGAGCTTACGCTCGGCTACGATATGTCGCTGTTGACTGATTAGGCGGCCAAGCACGTGACAAAGGCATCCATCACCCGTTCTCTGACTCATCCTCTCGAGTCGGTGATAAATGACTCTACATCGTGTTGCTACACACTAAACTTCTTAGCCCTGTTCTCATCTTTTGTTGTCGATTTTTGATTATTAGTCAGTTTAACCTTATGGACTATTTCAGGTGTTGCCGAAGTTCATCCTCGCCCGAGAGAGGTTGAGGACAATGACTCGGCTGGAAAAGGATAAGTTCGAGCTAGAGTAGAGCTTGAAGGCCATGGCTAGGGAAATCGAGCAGCTGAAGTTTTGGCTCAGAGAGGGCCAGCTGAGAGAGGTGGGGCTCTAATGGGAGGTCAACAAGATGTAGGCTTGTGCTGACTTGGCGGAGTCTGACCTGAATACCTCGAGGGAAGATAATGCTCAGTTGGTCATGGAGCTTGAAGCTGTCAAGCGCGAGGTTGCTGAGGGTCTTGCCAAGCAGCACTCTGAGCTTAAGGCATCGGCTGCTGAGAGTCTCGCCAAGCAGTGAGCCGAGCTTGAGGCTTAGGCCACTTCTCAGGCTGTAGCTTCTGCGAAGGAGTTCAAATCCTCTGAGGAGTGAAACATCGAGCTGAAGAAGATTTATAACTTCGCTTATAACGCTGGCTACAAAGTGTGCCTGGAGGAGGTTCGAGGTGCTTATTCCTAGTTGGACTTCGATGTTATGGTGATGGATGCCGAGAATTCTTCGATAGTAGAGGCGGAGGTACCAGCTACTGCTGAGGCTAAGAAAGCCCCAGAAGCTGAGCCCCCAGTTGACCCAGCTTCAAGCTGATCCTTCTCACTTTCCTCTCTTTTTTTGTAATGAAAAACTGTACTCAGACATCCAATTAATGAAAAGACAACTTTTGCTTTATCGTGTGAATATTTGCCTGTGGTTCGCTTACTGAACTTGTCGAATGATGAGCCGACCCTTTCTTTAAGGGATTGGTTCATCAAAGGGCTTTATCTTTGCACATGAGAGATAACCCTTCGTAGTACATCTGTTTTGTAGATCATTGTCGAATGATGAGCTGACCCATTCTTTAAGGGATGGGTTCATTGAAGGACATCATCTCTGCAAGTGAGAGACGACCGTTCTCAGAGTAGGAAAGCAATCACATAGTACACCAGGTAGAAGAGTAGAGTAGGAGAGCAGATGAACTTTTATTAAGAGCCTGCATGGCTAGCAGGTCCAACCCGCATAGGATACAAAGCTTTCCCCCTAGGGTAGTAGATCTTTAAGTGTTCGACATTCCAGGGATGAGGCAACAGACGTCCTTCTAAGTCCTCTAGACGGTAGGACCTGGGCTTAGTCGAGTTGACCACCCGATAGGGTTCCTCTCAGTTTGGCCCGAGGGACCCCGCTTTAGGCTCCGCGGTGTTCTGGAAGATGCGATGAAGGACTAAATCCCTACATCGAAATTGCCTTGCCTTAACTTCAGAATTGTAGAATTGAGCCACCTGTTAGTGCCAAGCCATGACTCGAAGCTTGACGGTGTCTCGCAATTCTTCTAGTAGATCTAGACTCGTCGTGATCTGGTCGGTGTTCTGCTCTTCTTGATAACTTCTTACTTAAACAGTGGGTAGCCCTATCTCAACTGAGACGATCGCCTCCTAGCCATAGGAGAATGAGAAAGGAGTTTCCCCTGTGGTCGACTGAGGTGTGGTCTTGTAGGCCCATAACATAAACGGGAGCTCATCGGCCTAGTTGCCCTTAGCTTTCTCTAACTTTGTTTTGAGGTGATGTTTGATGACCTTGTTCATAGCTTCCACTTTCCCATTGGATGGTGGATGATGAGGCAATGAGTATGCGTTAGCAATGCCGAGCCCTCAACACATGCCTCGGAACCTGTCATTATCGAATTGTAACGCCCCGTGTTTTCAGGACCTGAGTATATAACCCGTTTCCCAAAAACTCGAGTGTTAGCTTATAAAATCCAGTGTAAATTTGAACTGTTTATCATTAATCAGAGTTAACAGCAATGAAGTAGATTAAACCATGCATTGTATAAAAATATTCTGATCATTACAAAATTCCAAATGTAGCGCCCATACAGGACTTATACAATTACAAATAACCAAGTTCATTAAACACAAGTAAGAATCTATCAACTAGTGGTGAAGCTAAATATGGGCTGTAGAGACCCCATCTAGCTCCTCAGCTACCCGATCTGCTCTAGCAACCCAATGAATAGCATCGGCTCGCCCTACACCTGCATCAACTGCTACAGTTTGATAGCGTTAATGGCTATCATAGTGAGGAGCACCCTCTAAGATTACGCACTTATCATTCATAATACAACACATATCGCAATATATGAGAAGGGGCATTTTAAACAACTTAATTCAAGAATGCATTTAGAATTAAGCTAGTTAGCACAATTTTAACATTAAAGAGATGTAATAGAAATCGCAACGCAAGTGGACGTGTCCAGAAAATTAATAAATCAATCATTTAAATTCTGTAAAATGGCTAGAAAGTCAAGCTTTAAACCTCTACTTCACCTGAAAATCATATTGTACGTGAACATCGCAAGATGGCTAGAAAATTGCTAAGCGAACACCCACTCCACACGGAAATCATGGTATGACTGGACACTGCAAAATGAAGAGAGAACAATGTACAACGTCTAATTCACCTGAAAATCATATCATATGTGAAAATCGCTAAGTGAACACCCGCTCCACCCGAAAATCATGGTACGACTGAACACCGCAAGATAAAGAGACAAACAACACACCAACTCTAGACCACTAGAAATCATATTGTACATGAACACCGCAAGATGACTAGGAAATCGCTAGGTGAATACCCGCTCCACTCAGAAATCACCGCACGACTGAACACCGCAAGATGGCTAGGAAACCAACAAGCCACAAGAGGGTACCCATAATCCCTCAAAGCCACGAAGGGCAAGTGAATGATTCAAGCCACGTGGGGCAAATATGAACCGCAGGATAATAAGTCCAAGGTAAGTTCCATTCAATTCATCATTCAAGCACAAGTGGTCGCATATAAATAGGTTAATACATATACAATAAAGGATAACATGTTATCATCGAGCCACCCATGCATGTTATAACTTAAAAGAAATGTTTATTGTCTAACACATGAATTAACTGAATAACAAGTTAGCATATTCAATAGTAAGGTAAGTAACTCAGTTAACGGAATCATGCCATCACCTATATCTAAATTGATGAAATCAAGTGGGAAGCTCAAAGGGTGAGTCCTCACTTATGGGGTTTTATTACCGTCCTTGATTCATGTTCCTGTGAGTATCCTGTGGCCCAATATCACACAAGTAGCTTCCTAGAGGACAGTTTGGATTAGTCAAATGTTCCTAGCATATTGAGAATTTTGTGGGGTTTGAAAGGGCCCATAAATAAGATCATTTGGGCCTATTTGAGAGTGACTAGGCTCATCAGATTTTTGGTCCAATAGGTGGCCAAAATTGGGCCAGGAATTTGCTGCAAGCTAAGGCCCGAATTGGGCCTGGTTTAAGTTATATAAGCAAGCCCAGAAGATGTGTGGGTTGGTATACATTTAGGCCCACCAATTGCTACACGCCTAAAGTCCCACGACGGCAGCTGGGTTGGCTCGTGCTAGCCCATTACTGGCGTGATTTGGCTTGGCCGTTGCGGCCCACTGAGCTTGGCTCAAGTGCTGCCCAACTGCTATAAGGTGGGGTGATGGTTTGGCCCACCAGCATTAAAACCAAGTGCGCCCACTACCTTGTGTGCTGCGGCCCACTTTTTAGGACAGTTTGGTGGCTAGGACCCAGCCAATAGACAGCCTCTTGGGGTGAGTTAGCTCAACCAATACAAGTGGCCTGACTCAACTCGCCCAAGCCGTGAGTCGGTGTCCTCACATTGCTGATGGGACCCGGCCGAAAATGGAAGTTCTCCCAGTGTGGCGAGGAGGAGTTGCTTGAACCCAGCAACCAATCTTCTTCTTCCATGATGACTGTAGGGTCGGCTAAACTAGTCCGGCCCACCACAACAGCCCCAGCATTTTCAGCAAAACCCACGGTTCCAGTTGTCCCTAATGGTGAATCTAAAAGCTAGACCGGACCTTGAACCTATCAACGTCTCCAGATTTTTTCACCCAATTCTTCTTCTCTCCCCTACTGTGCTACCTCCGGCCTGCACTGACCCAACACATCCTGTTTAGAATGGTCGTCTTGGTGCAGTGCAGCACCAAGTCTGGCAACTGTCCGCTCACACCATACTGCTACTCTACATCTTTCCTCTCACTCTCCCTGAGTGTCTTTCTCTATTTCTCACTCCCTCTCTTTCTCTTTCAATGGTGCGTTCGGGCTTCACTGACCCGACTTGATCTGACTCGAACGGCTCAACTCGGTGCAGTGCAGCACCTGTTTTACACCACACTCGACCCATACTGACTCTCTTTCTCACTCTCTCACTCTCTCTCAGCGAGCTGCTTGGTGGGAATCCTGAGGTGGTCGGGCCTATTTATAGGGTTGGGGCCGCGCCTACCTTCCCATCGAACGGCCCAGGTAGTGGGTCCATTTCGGGCCCTCTTCCTCTTTTTTTATATCTTGCATGGAGATGATCCGACGGTGGGATGGATCTTCCGTGACCATGGCCTACCTGACGAGCCTCTTAGATTTGGGAATGGGGCCCATTGCATTGTGGTGGGTTTCCCGGATAAATAGGGAAGATGACTGCCTACTAATGGCAGGTTTTTATGGACGGTATATCTAGCCAATCCAGTCCGTTTGGAGGGACTAGATGGGTCCCACGATCGTTTTGGGGCCCACTTTTCATCTTGCAATGCGTTTGAGTGCAATATCCCACGAGATATTCTGCCCCCAAAGCTTTTCTCGTGAGATGGGTGATTTTCAAAGAGAGCTGTTGTAACCCTACAACAGACGGCGAAGATCGCTCTGTTAGGCTCAGGGAGAGGCTCAGATCATGCCAGCGCCTCACACCCAAAATGGAAATGTTTCCCACGCCATTCCTTTGCTACAGATGACTGCCTGCCTGTTTTTGACAGCGAGAGAATGGTGCGGATGGATGCCTAGATGGACGGCTGGGATGAAGGCAGAGAGGCTGATGCGGATCACCCATGTGGAAGCCTCTAAAAGCATCTATTTTTTGGAGAACCTTGCCGCCGTTACTGCCTATCCCTAGCTCGAGCACATGCTGGGTTGTATGGAGTGGTTTGGACGAGTGGATCCAGTCGTCTCGGACCTTCTTACACAATTGATGGTTTGGATTTCTCGGATGGTGGCTCGGGGTGGTCCACGAATTGTTCCAAACGGATGTTGTCCGTCCATCTCGCCTAATGAATGCATCAGGGAGGCTTTGCCTCTCTTTTTTAAAAAAGGTTTGTGGGTCAACGCTCGTTTGACGCCCTGCGTGGTCCGGTGCAACTCGAGCACAGAGGCTGCGGTGCACACGCACCCTGTGTGGGGCCCACTGTGATGCTTGTGAGAAATCCACTCCATCCATTCATCTTGGGAGTTTCAACTGGGTTATCTGGCCGTTGATTAGGGCAATCTAAGGCCTAGGTGGGGCTCACCAGTTGATTTGGGTCATATTGGTGGGTTTCCATTAATCTAAGGGTCGGATAATTCCAAATCTGGATATCAGTGTTTAAAAGCGTCTTAGGGACTACTCAATTGGGAATTAGTGGTTGAATTAGGGATTAGATGCCCCAATATGTGTTTAGAGTAATTAGTCAACTGGTTCAATTAATTCTAAAGCATGTACTTAAACAAACTAATCAATTATTTTAATCAATCTAAGACATGTATTTAAGTCGACCTACCATGCATTCTAATTACTTCTAAGGTATTGGTTTAAGTCAACCTATCAAGTATTCTAACCCATTAAGTAAACTAATCGAGTATTCTAACTAATTCCAAGGCATTCATTTAAGTAACTAATCAAGCATTCTTATTAATTCTAAGACATTTGTTAAGTAAAATGTTCAAGTTTTCTAACTAAATCTAGACACTTGTTTAAATAAACTAACCAATCCCAAGGCATTAAGTAACTAATCAAGCATCAAAATTAATTCTAAGACATGTGTTTAAGAGAGCTAATCAGATGATCTAATCACTTGTAAGTCATGAATTCAAGCAAATTAACCTATGATCAATTACTTATACAACATGTATTCAAGTAAGCTACCAAATGATTAACCATTTAAGGGTCATCGTTCGTAGTTATAATAAAAACTATCCTTAGTCTATTAGTGAACTGGAATCCTAAAAATAAGTCTCTCTGATGGTATGGTGATCTATTTTGGAAATCGATGGATGGATAGCTTGATGTACGGATGGGGATGGTTTTTTTTTTTTTTTTTTTTTTTAACGGGTTGGATTTAGGCTAGAATGAACGTGAGGGTTCATTTAAGCTAGGCTTGTATTTATTAGATCGCATGGTAACACTCGAGTATTGAAAGTACGGGGTGTTACATGAACTGTCACTCGTCGTCGGACACAATGGTGCATGGGATTCCGAACCGGCAGATGATGTTCTTCCAAATGAAGTTTGTCATCTTTTGCTTGGTAATTTTTGCAACTGGTTCAACTTCAGCTCACTTGGTAAAATAGACTGCCACGATTGCGAACTTGGTCTGCCCCTTTCCAAGCGGAAGAGGCCCGATGATGTCAATCCCCTACTGCGCGAACGACCATGGCTCACTCATAGGGGTCAGCTCTTCTGCGTGCTGCCTCGGCCCGATAGCGAATCTCTGACACTTGTCACACCTCTAGATGAAGTTCTTGGAATCCTCTCGGATTGTTGGCTAGAAATACCCTTGACGAAGTATCTTCTGAGCCAAGACTCAACCTCCGAAATGGTTTACGCAAATGTCTTGATGGATTTCTCAGATTACGTAATCCATTTCATCGGTTCGGATGCATCTGAGGTACGACTGGGTGTACCCTTTCTTGTACAGTGTGTCGCCCAGCATCACTGTAACACCCTGCACCTCTGGTACGCGGGTGTCACCATTTAAAATTTACATCAATAGGATCCATAATCGATTAACAAACAACTTGGACCCAACATATACAGGATGGGGGTCTTCCAGTCATCGTTGAAGCCATTCACTAGAGGCCCTGGGAGCTGAGTCGAAGCCTACAACAACCATCAGGGTAAGCTTGACTGAACTCCTCAAGTTTAAGCAGTATATGAATCTTCTAGTCAAGGGGTATTGGGACAATATATGTGAGAGAACGTCCTCCATTGCCGAAAACGACCGAGCAATCTCCTGCACCGCAAAAAGTAAAGGGAAACATTTTCCTTTCGAGAAATGGATGTTGGCATGTTGCTGGCTGTCCCCTGGGCCACGTGAAGCCATCCTAGTCCCTCACCTTAGGGCGGTTCGAGATGGAGAAGAGAAACATCTCCTCTCACGAGAAATTGGTGAGAATAAGGACGTCTTGTGAGATAAACTAAAACTCACATTTAAAGTCTAAAAAGTGGGCCCCACAGTGATCAGCAGTCCCATCTAGCCTGCTTAAATGGACTAGATCATGTCAAAATACATTAGAGAGTGATCTGCCATTAACAGCCACTCAACTTCTCCATTAAACCACCTGACCCATGATCACGAGATGGGCCCCACCAGGGCTAAAATTATACTTTTGTGGTGGCTCATTGCAGTAGGAATCCATCCTTAGGATCAGATGGACCCCATGCATGGCCGTTTTTTAAAGATGGCCCTTACAAGAGCCATTTTCTTCCCAACTGTTAGAGTTCTCTCTCTCATGCCTATAAATAGGTTACTGTTACTCTTGAGATTCACACCAGAGAGAGAAGAAAAGAGAGAGAGAAGGGAAAGAGAGAGAGATAAAAAGAGAGAGAGAGAGAGAAAGAGAGAGAGAGAAAGGGAGAGAAGAGAGAGATTGAGTGAGCAAGTCACAGCTACGCAGCTCGACTCGGTCCGTCTCTAGCTCAACTCAGTTGAAAGAAGGTGCTGCCTCACTGAGTTACGAGACCAGGAACCCATCAGGTAAGGGTTTAAAGCTTTCCTTGATCAGCCCTTCTGTTCCAACTGTAGTTTGCTAATATGAAATTCACATTTGCAGATATCCGTCGCTGTGACCGTAATTGAGTCAGACCAACTCAGCTGACGTCGAATAGGCCAGGTAACAGCCTCCTTCATCTCTCTTTTCTTCTTCCAGCAGCACATAACTATTGGAGTTGTAGTCGGTATGGGCCAGAGCCCAATTCCGGCCTGGCTCTTTTGCAAAACTGGGCCTTGATTTGAAGCCAGGAACCAGGCCGCAATCGGGCTAGGAACGTCTTTTAGTTAGGCCAGTACTAGAGCTAAGAATGGTATTTAAATGGGCTTACAACCCAAGCTAAAAACCTCCTTCACCTGGGCCGAAGGTTGGGTTGAAACCGGGCCTCAGAACTAGGCAGATAACGGGTTGAGTTTTGGGCCGTGCAATGGACCAAGAACAGCTTCCTAACAGGGTTGAAATAACTATCAAGTGGGCCGAGACTAGCCATGTTTTGGGCCATAGTAGGGGCCGAAAACAGCTGCTGAGAGCAGGATTGAAATTAGTCGTGCATTGGATAGTGATCTGGGCTAAAAGTCAGCCCAGAACTGGGCCGAACCGGCCCAACCTTGGGCCAGAATCAGCCACACTAGTTGGGTTGAGAAGTAGCCCAGAAGTAGGCTAAGTAAACCCCTGTGGGCCTCACCTTAAATCCCCGTGGGCCTTGCCACAAGGCAGTGTACCACATCGGGCCTAACCTTGAAACAGGTGGGCCACACACTGCACAGATGGGCCGTACCCTGTGAAATTAGGTGGGATGTACCCAGGCTAAGTCTCAACGGCCCTCACCTAGCTAAAATGCTATGAGCCACATTATAGCAGCTGGTGGGCTATCGAGCTAGGCCGAATAGGGCCTAAATCCAGCTTAATTTCTAGGCCACCAAAGGTAAGCAACATTGTACCACGATCAGGCCCAGTTTGGGCTACAAGAGGACAGCTAAGTGGTGAGCCAGACTAGGCCAAAGTCGGGCCCAATTCGGACCTCAGTTAGGGATGACTCCGGGCCCAAATCTAGGCTACTTGTTAAGGCCATAGCCTGGTCGCCTTGAAACAGGCCCAAATTCTCATACTAATGAGCCCTTATAAACCCCACACAATGTTGATTGTTTAAGACCTTGGATATATGTGACTAATACAAACTATAACTCTAGGAGCTACTTGCGTGATTTTGGGCCGTAAGATATTTTTAACATCAGTTTGATTCGTAATAAGCATAACCAAAGGCATAACCCACAAACAACAACCAGAAACTCCATCACATTTCCACTATAATAAAAAACTTTACAAGTACAATGGGCATAAGGGAAATACAATGAAGATAGACCAAAACTCCAAAAGAAGATCAGCCACGCGTCCAAGCCTCAGCGCTGCTGCGATCCAACGTCACCTGCACGCAACGGTCGTGCATAAGCTTATAGAAAGCTTAGAGGATGGTGAAAGTGTATGCTCAAGGTGATAATGTATTTATGCAGTATCAGAGTAATGCGGAACATGTTGATGAATGCTAAGAATCCCATTAGCCGTACCAAGGCCATGCGGTGCAAAGAATGATGTCGGCCATACCAAGGCCATGCCATGCAAAATGCAAGTCAAGCATACAAACCCTCATCTAAGTCCACATGTCAATACGGCTCAAATCTGGAATATCACCGGGGTCTAGTACACTCCAAGCCAGATTGCCGCCCCATCGCACGCAATAAGGTGAGTGGAAAAGACCTCACTATCCGCCTGCCAATATCGGGCTCGGTTCGTCAATAGCGGACCCATTCCTCGAGCTGGTCAGACTCAGCCTAGCATTGCCCCCTACTCTCGGGCGGGTAAGGCCGCACCCCCTTCCAACCGACCACGACACAGTGGAAAGCGCAACCGTCTGGTAATCGGCACTCAGCGCTCATGCACCCACTCGGTCTAGACGTAGGAGCAACCTCCTGGTACCATAAGGGTTTAGGGACTTTCACCCGGGATATCTATCGCACCCCATGTAGAGCAGTATTTCCGGTATCCGATCCCCGCCAACCACGATGCATCTGTGGAGGCTATGGCCACTGATGTCGCTAGGGCGTACGAACAATATCACACAATGTAAATGCATGAATCACACTATCCGGTCATACGGCAATCCTGCGCGTATCGTGCGCTCATGTAGGGCAACACCCCTGTGCGGGAGCCCCTAAACAATCGCCCAAAGGCATATGCTATGATCGAGTCATTTCTCATATCAAGCATACGTATGATGCATATGATCATGAATCATGAAATTAAACATGCTATATAGGATGGATGATGTACATAACGAAGGTGGGCCTAGGCGGCCTACACATAACACGCACGAGCCTAACAATGGGCCTTAGGGAATGTCATAATGCGGACAGTTAACCACACTATACTTGAAATGTGGACGTCAAACCACCATTGCTCCCAAGCCCTGACGTAAACATCATTACATAAATCATGGTGGGATCGTACATTGCAATGGACCTTAGGCACGTCCCATTGGGCCTTAAATACGTCAAATGGGCCATATCATATGGGCCTTGTATTCATCAAGTGGGCCACATCACTGGGCTGCACCAATGGGCCTTATGTGCATTGCAATGGACTATAAACTGTGGGCTTTAGAACGTATCAAATGGGCCTAATCTTATGGGCCTTATGTGTATCAAATGGGCCACACCAATGGGCCCCAAATGTACATCAAATGGGCCTCAACCCATAGGCCCCAATATGTCTTAATGGGCCTTAAACCATGGGCCCTTAATACCTCAAATGGGCCTTGACCCATGGGCCCATAATACATCAAAGTGGGCCTCAATCATGGGCCATAAGTACTGAGGTGGGCCTTACCTATATATCAAGGTGGGCCTCAACCACGGGCCTAAAAAAAAAATATACATATAATATAGTATATAATATATATATACATAATACATATAATATTATATGAAATATAATATTATATATATATATATATATATATATATATATATATATATATATATATACACACACACACACGCACACATCACAGTGAGCCCACACACTCATCACAGTGGGCCCACCACTCATCTCAGTGGCTCTACGCCCACCGTCCAGGCGGACGGTGGGAATGAAACACATACATCAATGTGGGCTCCATGTGGGGCCCACTATAATGTTTATATCCCATCCGGACCGTTGATAAGGTCCAGCAGACCTAGATGAAGGGTGAAAATAAATTTCACCCTGATCCAAAACTTCTGTGGACCCCAAAAAGGGTTTCAAAGGTAAATGTTCAATTCCACTGTTTCACACGGTGTGGGCCACTGAGTCTTGGATGTGGGTGAAATTTGGTGGACATTAGAGAGGGTGGGCCACACGATGAACGGACTAGATGACATATAAACATCAACGTGGGGCCTACTAGCTGCGGCCGTGGTGGTAGCGGCCGGCCGTCCGCCCTGCAATGCTGTGGCGGCCTGCTGCGCTCGACAAGCGGAGTGCTTGATTTATTTATTTTTTTGATTTTTGGCGTTTTTAAGGATTTTGCAGGTGGGGTCCACCTCTTGTAGATCTGCTCCGTCCAATGGCTCTCCTTGCCTCACGACAGTCAAAACAAGCCCAATATTGGGCCTGTTTCAGTGTATAGGAGCAATATGGGACATTTCAATGGTAACCTCACTGTTTGCCATGTTATGGCCCACCTGAAAGTCTAATCAGTCCCATCTTTGGGTTCAACGCCTAAAAATGGCTTGGGAAGGGAATGGACGGTGTGGATTGGAGACATGCATCAAGGTGGGGCCTACATGAATGGGCCTCCTCCATTAGCTTGAACCAAGCTTTTATTTGTGTTTTTTTTTTTTTTTTCACCAATCGTCCAGCGTCCTTGGACGCTGGACTCTCTGGCCGAGCAAGGTGGGCCTACTCATGAGGGTCACCACTGATGGACGGCGTGGGTACAATACACGCAAAGTGGGCCCCACAGGTAAGTGGTTTGGATAACCTACTAACTTCATGGTGGGGTCCATTCAAGTGGGCCACACAATCTCATTAACATCACAAAAATAAAATAAAATAAAACAAAGGAGCGAGAGATAGAGAGTGAGACCGTGTGATGGCGGGACCTCGGCACTATGGGCCCTCCCTTGCACTAAATCATACATCAAGTGGGTCCCATTTTATGTGGCCCATAAAAATTAAATCCAACAGTGGAGATCCCTTCTCCACCAAATTAAACGGTCTAGATGACCCTAAACATACAAGAAAATAAACATCATGATGGGGTCCATGGAGAATGGCCCCATCATGGAATGTTCATGATGATCCAAGTGGGCCATCGGCCACATCTTAGGGTCCAAAGTGAGATCCAAACCATTGATCGGTTGGCCTCACTTGGCCCATCTTAAAAATATGAAAATCTACCCTATCAAGGCACCCACCACTTGATCTTCTTGCTCCCTTGGCTTCCTTAGCTCCTTGTGCTACTCTTTGATGGAGGAAGATGGAAAATTGATGGTTGAGATGAGAGATGAAGGGGTAGGAAAGGTGGACCTCACAAATGAAGTTTTCTCACCATGGGGGACTCATACGTATGGTGGATTTGGATTTTTTTGAAAAAAAGAATAAGAGAGATAGTTGTAAAGGGAGGGAGAGAGAGAGAAAGAGATGGGTGATGGAGTGATGGGGGATGGTTTGGGTTGAAAATTGTGAAAAGGTGTATGGTTGTTGTTGAAATTTGGAAAAGAGGAGTGGTGAGGTGGAAAGAATGGTGGACTTTTAAAAAAGTGGGAATGGGTTGATGTACTTAGGGTATGGGATGCTTTAAGGGTTGATTGATGGGACTAATTGTAGAGATATCCTCGAAATCCGCAACGCGCGGTGTTTCTTCGGAATAAACGCTGATCGGCATCTTCTAGCCTGGGTATCGGTTCGGTGCGCAAGTCACGGCGTTGGAACCGCAGCGACGACGCGGTCGCTATGATATAACTTTCAGACTAAGCCGACGTCGGTGCGCGGGACCTGGCTTAGGATCATGCGCAAACACCGAATACGGTACGAAGGTTGCCGAAATTTGACCGGAAGGACTGCGGAAGCTAACGGAACAGTACGGATTAGGACACGGGTCATACTAATGAGCCCTTATAAACCCCACACAATGTTGATTGTTTAAGACCTTGGATATATGTGACTAATACAAACTATAACTCTAGGAGCTACTTGCGTGATTTTGGGCCGTAAGATATTCACGGGGACTTGAATCAAGGATAAAATCACAACTCTTCAGGTGATGACTTCTCCCCTTGAGCTTTCCATCTCTAAATTGGATTAGGGATAGCCTTATATAATTATTGCTAATGATATCCTAGGAGCAGATGATCGTTCGACTTGCTTGCTTGAATACATGCCCTATAACGTTATTCAACCGTTGGTTAGTTATTGTGTGTGTGTGTGTGTGTATATATATATATATATATATATATATATATATCTTAGAAGTGATTAAATCATTAGTCTACTTGAACATATGTTATAGGACTGATCATATGATTTGTTTACTTTATCACCTGCCTTGGAAATTGTTAAACCGCCTGACTAGTTTATTTGGAATTTAGTAGCCAGTCCCGCGCACCGACGTCGGCTCGATCTGAAACTTATGTCTTGACGATCGCGTCGTCCGCCGCGGTTCCAACGCCGTGACTTGCGCACCGAACCGATACCCAGGTAAGAAGATGCCGATCAGCGTTTATTCCGAAGAAACACCGCGCGTTGCGGATTTCGAGGGAATCTCTACGCAATAAGTCCCATCAATCATCATTAAATGCAACCTTATCTCAAGTACAACAACCCATACCTCTTTCTTCACAAAGTCAACTCTCTCTCTCTTCACCCATCCCTCCTTTACTCACTTTTCAAACAAACCCATGCCCCATTAATTACACCCATCACTCCATCACCTCATATCACTCCCATCCTCTCATTTTCTCTCTCATTTTCTCATATCTCTCCAAGCAACCCCAAGCCCCAAACGTCCAAGCCTCCTCTCCCTCTCAAGTGTGGTCCACCTTCCATCATCCATCTACACCCTCCCATCTCTCATCCTCACCATCAAGAGTCCATCATCCTCCATCAAAGTTGAAGCTGAGGGGCATTGGAGTCTAAGAGACCAAGAAGAAGGAAGATAAGGTGGGTGCTTTGTCATTATTTTGAATTTCAGGGCCCACTTGTTGGTGGGACCCATTTGGATGTATGTGATTTAAATCAAGAGGGCCCATAGTGGCGGGGTTCCTCTATCTCACCGTATACCTCCCTCTATCTCTCTCTTTCTCTCTTTCTCTATAATGGTGTGGATCCCACCAATATGTGTTACATCTACCCCGTCCATCTACATCAGACGGTGTGGCCCACTCCATTACAGGTGATGATCCACACCATCCATTGTTTGGATGGCCCAATGCATTTTTTTAAAGATATATATATGTATATACATATATGTTATATTTTATATAATACATATATATAATATAATATGTATCATATATATAATATAATATATATTAGATGCATATATGATGGTGGGCCACATCTACGTGGGACCCACCATAGCAATGTGTTTAAGTGTGTCGTCCAGCGTCCAGGGGACGCTGGACGTTGGCAAGTGAGGCATGTGCACTAACGTGGATGTGTACTAGCAAAAAAAAAAAAAAAAAAAGAGGAAGGGAAAAAGCTACTTGTAGGGTGGACCATTCACATAGGCCCCACCTTGATTCAGATATTTGATCCAATCCGTCTATCCTCTTCCTTGGATCATTTTAGACGTTGAGCTAAAATTTGGAACCAATCCAGTTCTCAAGCGGGCCGTACCGTAAGGGATAGACGTATCACCATTGAAACCCACTTTGACTCTTCCATTCGCCAACAATACATTGCATATTGGTCTCATTTCGTCGATCATGAGTCGTAGAATCCTATGGCTGGGTCAGATCGGACTGATGTGGGCCCTACAATAGAAAATCCACAAAAAAATTATTTTTTTTTTTTAAAAAAAAAAGGGACAAAGGGAGGCAGCAGCAGCGTCACCATGGTGGCCGCTGACGGACGGAAGTGCTGGGGCTCACGGCCCCAGCTGTGGGCCCCACCTTGGTGTTTTCAACCATCAACACCGTCCATTTGATAGGTCCCCTCAGCCCATACGTCCACTCCAAAAATCAGCCATAAACGGACCTCAGGCGGGCCATACCATTTAAAATCATGTGAAGACATGCCTAAAACATATAAAATCGTTGGTGGGGCCTACCTGAGTTTTGGATGCAAGTGAAACTTGATTTGGACCCTTAAAATTGTGGGACACACACAATGAATGGGCTGGATTGTGAATCACATCTCGGTGGACCCCAAAACAAAAGCATTGACGCTGCTGCTGCCATGCCGTACGGCTGCTGACGGACGGACGAGCTGGGGCTCACGGCCCCAGCTGTGGGCCCCACCTTGATGCATTTTTCCCATCCAAACCGTCAATTTGATGGGTCCCCACAGTTCCACCGTCCACCCCAAAATTTAGCTGTATATGGAACTCCGGTGAGTCACATCATTTAAAATCCTGGGAAGACATGTCTAAAACATATAAAATCGTTGGTGGGGCCTACCTGAGTTTTAGATGTTGCCGAAACTTGGTCTGTACCGTCATTTATATGGGACCCACATAATGAGTGGACTGGATTTGGGGACCACCTCCCAGTGGACCCCCTGTCCATGTGAATATAATAATAGTTATTATAATAATAAATATATATATATATATATATATATATACATTTATAAACATGCATTACCATGGGCTTCCCTGGCTGTGTACACAGCTCCCCAGTCCAGTGGGCCCTACCCCAGTACCATAAGACCCTTTGAACGGTTGGGTGACAAATAAATATTACAATGGGCCCTACCTTGGTCCACGTAATTTTATGAACAATTGGGGTAGAAAATAAACATTGTGTTGGACCTTAGTTGGGTGGAAAAGAAACATTATGTTGGGTCTTAAGCTGGGTGGAAAATGAGCATTTTGGTGGGCCCCACTTAGGTAAGTATTGTCAACCGCACTCTCTATTAGTGTGGGCTCCATCATAATGTATGTGTTTCATCCAACGGCCCAACTATTGTGGAGATAATTTAAGGCCCATTATGGAGGCCCATTTTCATGCATTAGTGGTCCTTGTTGAGGCCCACCTTGATTTGTATTAGGCCCACATTATGAGGCCCATTAAGGCCCACCTTGATATAGATATGGGGCTCATGTTATGTAGCCCATTTGATGTACTTGGGTCCTTGGGTCAAGGCCCAATTAGATGTATAAAAGGCCCATTACAATGTGTGATTTATGGAAGGCCATTCCTTGGGAGCAATGTTGGTTTGATGTCCACATTGAATCGATAATGTTGGTTAAATGTCCGCATTATAACTCTCCCTAAGGCCCCCCGATAGGCCCATAATTATGGTAAGTAGGCCGTATAGGGTCATCTCCATTATACCTAGAGCTCATCTCTTTATACATGTTTAGTATAGATCCATGATTCATGATCATTCGCATCATATGTATGCCTGATGTGAGGATGACTCCAACGTCGAGACCGAGTGGATATACGAGCGCATGAGGGCCGAATACCAGGAGGCCGCGTCTCCAACTGATGGTATATACAGGACTGTTGCATGACTGATAGTGTGACTCATGCACTTGCATTTGTGTGATTGTAGTTACTATATGCCCTAGCGACATCAGGGCCATAGCCTCCACAGATACATCGTGGATGGCTGAGTTGGATACCGAAAATATTTGGTTCTAGCATACGGGCGCCATAGACGTCCCTGGGTGAAAATCCCTAAACCCGATGGTACCAGAGGATGACTCCAACGTCGAGACCGAGTGGATATACGAGCGCATGAGGGCCGAATACCAGGAGGCCGCGTCTCCCACTGTGTCGTGGTCGGTTGGAAAGGAGTGTGGCCTTACTCGCCCGAGGGTAGGGGGCAATACTAGGCTGAGTTTGACCAGCTCGCGAATGGGTCCGCTATCGACGTGCTTGGTAGATATTGGGACTATTGGTCACGCGGATAGTGAGGTTTCTTACGCTCATTTGGTCCTGCTAGGAGAGGAGCAGTGCCATTTGGAGTGTATTGAACCCCTGGTGATTATCCGAATGAGAACTGTACCGATACATGTTGAGGATTGGCATGCTTGAATTGCATTTCATATCGCATGGCCGTGTTTTGGCCGATGGCATTCATATCTTGCACCGCATAGCCTTGGTACGGCTGATTGCATTCATGTGCTCATTACCATGTTTCCACATCACTCTGACCTTGCATTTTGAGTACGTTTATATTGCGCACACACTTACACCACCCTCTAAGCTTTCCATAAGCTTATGCACGATTGATGCGTGCAGGTGACGCCAGGACGCAGTCGCAGCCATAGTCTCGCTGTAGTTGGACCGTGCAGACGAGCTTCTGGAGTTTTGTTTCTTTTATCACATTGTATTTTCCTTTTCTATCGCATTGTACTCAAAAGTTTTTGATCTTAGTGGATTTTGTGGTGGTGTTCTTGTGGTTATTGTTTGTGGGTTATGCTTTTGTTATGCTCATTATGAATTAGACTGATGACTTGAAATCCTCCTTGTAGTATTCCAGGATCGGAACCTGGTGAATGGGTGCCGGGATCCGAAAATGGGGTTCTACGGAGGTCGGCGCCGGATTCGGCGATCGGGAATTTTGTGAGCCCGGTTTCCGAGTTCGGGCGTGACATTAGTTCCTGTGGATTCAACCTCGGTCTCACCTGCCTTGGAAATTGTTAAACCGCCTGACTAGTTTATTTGGAATTTAGTAGAAAACTTGATTAGTTTACTTAATAAAATGTCCTAGAATTAATTGGAATACTTGATTAGCCTAACTCAGGTCATGCCTTGGATTTATTAAAATGTTCGATTATTTTGCTTAAGTACATGTTCTAAGAATTGCTTGACTAATTATCTAAGTATATGAATCACTAATTGGCTTCCTTAAGATGCATGCTTAGAAACTGATAAGTTATGAACACACGACTCTTGAATTATATGAATATGTGAGTTTTATCTTGGATATTGAGGCATGCCTCAATCTCCATGATTGTGTTGGTTGTAAGTCGCATATCACTTGAAATCTCTCTATGGGAACCCCTAAGAGAGTCCGTACTTGGGGTGTAACAGGACGGATTGTGGAAAGGTTAGACCCTCAACATGTACGCTAAGGATAGTAGCATTTGAATTCATGGGACTTACCACCTATGGAGTGATTCCACCTACCGGACTATGGAATAACCTTTTCAACATTCGTTATTACTGTTGTTTACTCGCAATTGAATCATACATACCGTCTCACTTCGATCATTGTATTTAATGGTTTCAACACTTCATTCCTAGTCAGTATACGATGGTAGTTCCCATACTTGGAGAGTTGATTGGCCACGTGTTGATGGGTTCTATATACACCCTAAGGCAGTAGACTCATAGGCCGGGGATGGTGGTAATGGGACACTATGCCCTAGCCATTGACCTACGCTGGGCTATGAGCTCCCCGTAGTGACCATGAGCATCATTAAACCTGCTGATTGTAAATAGATTAATAATGGCCTGACTAATCATGCATACATAACATTCGGGTGGTGACAGATGGCTAATTCTAGATGCTGTAGCACGTACCTTTAGTCATGATATCATTTTGCTAGCTCCCAGACCATCGACTATCGGCCCATTTTTGGTGAGTTTGGCACTACGCATGTACTATGTACTTTCGCTAGTGACCAGCCACCTTGCATGGGCTTTGCCCAAAAGCCAACCAGATGAGCATCCCCAGTTGATGTGCACTGATACATCCATGCATTAATTAAGATTGCATCTTGCCCTATTTTGTATGCCATGTTGTTTTTATGCTACTTCTTGTTTAGGGTAGTGGTGTGAAATCTTGAGGGGAAATCACACTGAGTCGGCCACTCATTCATCAATGTTCAACCGTACAGAGGATGCAGGTGTAAGGACAGACGAATACGTAGCGGACCCTAAGACAGCTGTAGTCGAGGAAGAGTTATACAATGAGGAACCGCACCAGGAAGCGGCTGCATACTATGGCTTGAATCAGTAGATCTAGTAGTGATAATTTACTTTAAACGTTTTAATTTGAGGTTCTTTTTTTTTTTGTATTTGGCCCCCAGTTGAGTGGGCCAAGATATTATTCCCATCTTGGTTATATTTATGTTATGCTTGATTCCCACTATTTGCACTTTGATCTTATTTAATTGCCACTTAATAATTTGTTAACTCCTGGGTTTTTGGGATGCGAGTCGTATACTCGGGTCCTGAAAACCAGGGCATTACAATCACGTAGCGCGTTGCTCTAACCTTCAGACGTCGAGCCTCCGATTTATTTTGAGGAACTTCACCTGTGGTGAGGTAATTGGTGATTGGAGCCATCTAGCTCGGAGTTGTCTGCACTAGATTGACCATCTCTTGGTCGGCTTGGTCGGCTCGGTCGACGCTCGGACTATCGAAAAATTCCAAGGGGACGACCCTTGGAATCTTCTCCTTAGTGGCTGAGGCCAGTTTTGTGAGAGCGTTGGCCTAAGAGTTTTCGGCTCTCAGGATCTAGTTGATGACGCAGTCTCTAAACTTCCCTGTCAGCTTTTGGGCCTCAGTTAAGTAAGCTATCATTCTTGCCTCTTTGGCCTTGTACTCTATTAATATGTGGTTTACGACAAGCTAAGAGTCGCAACACACATCGAGGAGCTGAATTCCCAAATTAGTGGCTAGCCTGAGTCCAGCCAGTAGAGCCTCGTACTCTGCTTCGTTGTTGGAGGCCTTGAAGCCAAGTCAGATTGCATACTAGATGGTGGTTGAGTCGGGAACGACCAAGACGATCTCTTCCCCGGCTCGTTTCGAGTTGGATGATCCATCCACAAACAAAGTCCATCTATCTCCTTCTAATTCTGAGCTAGAGGAGCCATAGGAGTGGCCTCTAGACTCGTGTCTCTGATCTCCCTACTCAGAACAGTAAATTCAGCTATGAAGTCGGCCACATCTTGGCCCTTGATCGCAGTCCTTAAATGATACTGAATGTCAAACTCCTCGAGTTCTATTGCCCACTTGGTAAGCTGCCCGGATACCTCTGGCTTTTGGAAGACTTGTTGGAGAGGAGAATCTGTGAGGACAACAATGAAGTGCGCCTGAAAGTACGGGCATAGCCTTCGAGTAGAAACGATTAGGCTGAGGGCTAACCTCCCCATGCTCGGGTATCTGGTCTTGGCCGGGACCATCACCTTGCTTATGTAGTAGACTGGACATTGTCTACCCTCTACCTCTTGAATGAGCGCTGAGCTGATGGCTGAGGCTGAGACCACTAAGTATAGGAACAGGGGCTCACCTTCCTCGGGCTCAGACAGTAGAGGCGGTGACCCCAAGTACTGCTTCAGCCGCTGGAAGGCTTGTTCGTATTCCGAGGTCCATTCCACTTTCTTATGACTCTTTAACTGTTAAAAGAACGGGAGACATCTATCAGTGGCTTTAAATATGAACCGTTTGAGCGTGGCGACTCGTCCAGTGAGGCACTTAATTTCTTTCATAGTCCGTGGTGAGCTCATGTTGAGTAACGCCTTGATCTTGTCGGGATTTGCCTTGATGCCCCTCTAGCTAACATGAAACCCGAGGAACTTGCCTAAGCTGACCCCAAAGATACATTTGACAGGATTCAGCTTCATGCGATACTCCCGGAGGATTGAGAAGGTCTCTCTAGGTCTGAGATGTGGTCGGATGCTCTGATACTCTTGACGAGCATGTCGTCGACGTAGACTTCCATGGTCCAACCAATCTGTTGGGCAAACATCTAGTTCACCAACCTATGATATGTTGCCCTAGCGTTCTTTAGGCCAAATAGCATGACCTGGTAATAGTAGAGGCCTTTGTCCATGATAAAGGTCATCTTTTACCTATTTGGGGGGTACATCGCGATCTGATTGTATCCAGAGTAAGCATCCAAGAAGGTGAGCCACTCATGGTCGGCCGTGCTATTAACCAATTGGTCGATCTGAGGTAGCGAGAAGCTGTCTTTGGGGTAGGCCTTCTTCAGATCCTGGTAATCTACATAGACCCACCATTTTTCATTGGCCTTCTTCACAAGGACTACATTCGTGATTTAGTCTGGGTAGTGGCTTTCTTCAATGAAGCCGACATCGAGGAGCTTCGATACCTCGTCAGATATGGCCGCATACCTCTCAGGATCGAATGCTCTCCTCTTCAACTTCACTGGTCTATGTTCTGGGTCCACATTCAACCTATGAACCATTATCTCTGGAGAGATGCTTGGCATGTCTTTGTGCGACCATGTGAAGACATCTTTGTGCTCTCGAAGAAAAGCCAACATCTGATCTCGTTGCTCAGAATTCAACGACGACCTGAGTTGAAGTGTTCTGCTCAAATTCGCATCCTCGAGCAGACAATCAGCAAGTCTTTGGTGAGGGAGTCTTCCATAGAATCCTTGCGGTCGAGCGTATTTATGGTGAGGGCCTGCTTTGCTGAGCCCTTTCTAACTGCCACTGAGTAGTACCTTTGCACTTCACGCTGGTCTCCTCAGACATATCCGACCCCTCCATTGGCCGGGAACTTCATCATCAGATGATACGTGGAGACAACCACCCTCATTGCATTAAGGGATGACCACCCCAAGATGACATTGTGCACAGATGGCACGTTTACTACTAGGAAATCCATTAGCAGAGTCATCTGGTTCTGCCCTTCTCTTGCTGTCACTGGGAGGGAAATGATGCCCTTGGAGATCACCTTATCTCTGAAAAATCTGTGTAGCGGGGTCTTTACGGGTCAGAGGAATGACTGGTCTATCACCATTTTGTCGAACGCTTCAGAATGGAGTATATCAACTGAGCTCCTGGTGTCAACCAAGATATGGTAGGCTTTACAGTTGGCTATCGTCATTGCCATGACTAGGGCATCGTCAAGGGGATGCTGGATTCCCCGCACGTCGTCCTTCGTAAATGTGAGGCTGTAAGGGCTTACTCGGAGCCCTTTCCTCATCCTTTTGGCCAAGTGGATGTAATGCTCGGGGTTGGTGCTCTTAGAGTGCGCCTTGCGAGCTCGTTTCGAATCTCCGCTACTGGATGGGCCACTATAGATTGTCCAGATCTTTGTGGCTTCTTCCTTGGCTCGACGAGGCTGATCATTTTTCCGTGCCTGTCTTTCTTCTTTTGTATACTACCACAGATGACCCTTGCAAATGAGGGTCTTGATTTCATCTTTTAGGTTAATGCAGTCACGGGTATTGTGGCCGTGGTCGCGATGGAAGTGGTAGTACTTGCATTTGTCCTGCTGACCAGCATCAGTCTTCATACAACTTGGCCAATGTAGAAGCCTCTGATCTCAATATCAAGCAAGATCTGCTTCGAGGATATGCTGAGAGGAGTGTACGAGTTAAACTTCCTCTCAGGCTTCCGGCTCGGCCTCTAATCCCGAGAGGTGCTGTCGTCCAACCTCCTCTTATTTATGTATTGTGGTGCTTCGTCCCTCCACCTCTTGCCCTTAGACGAGGATTCAGAGGTCTGATTGCTCTTGCACGAGCTAAAGAACTCCTCAGCATTAGTGTACTTTTGCGTGTGGCTAATAAGTTCACTAAGAGTTGAAGGTGGGTTTTTCCCAATCAAAAATAAGAATCGGCCGTCCTTAAGCCCGCTGATCATTGCGGACAATGCCATCTTGTCCGAGTAGTTGTCACTTACAGTGCCTCCTTGTTGAAGCGGGAGATGTAGTCTTTTAACGACTCTTTGCTCTTCTGCTTGAGAGTCAACAAGTGAGTCGACGACTTTCGACTCTTCTTGCTGACGATGAACTAAGTTAAGAATGATCTGCTGAGCTTGGTGAAGGAGCTAATTGACCTCAGCCTGAGATGTCAATACCAGTTCCTAGTGGCCCCAGTCAAAGTTATTGAGAATGCTCGGCACATCATCGCTTCCGAGGCTGATTGGATCTGCATCCACGATCGATAGGACTCCACATGCTCCGTGGGGTCCCCGGACCCCGAGTACCGAATGACGAGAGGCCTCCTAAACCTCGGAGGTTCGGTCTCTTCTATCATTGCTTGCATAGCAGTGGAAGTCAGAGTCTGCTGGTTCTATTGCAGAGTCTTAATTTGTCTTTCGAGTTCCTCGAGCTAGGCTTCCCATGGATTTCGGTTCTCGGCAATGGTATCTTGAGGAGCTTTGACCTCGGGATTCTTGCCTCTTCTTCTCCTTTCTAATACATGTTGAAGGTCGGTCAGAGCTAATGTTGAGGTCACTGACACATAGGTTGGAGCCTGAGTTACTATATTCTGTGAAGGGTTAGCTCTAGTAAACATGTTCTGAGATGCTCCTTCCTGCGAGTTCACCTGTATCAGTTTTGAAGCAACTGGGATGACCTCTTCCCAGCCCGGGGCAGCTGCTGCCCCTATTGTTGCTTCAAAGTATTGATTTCATCCCTCAATACTTGAATCTCATTCTGCATGGCCTTATATGTGCCTCCTCGGCTCCGGGACATTTGAGACGGCCCCGTTAGAGCTGACTCGGCAGGGAGTAGTGAGGATGATCACTGTTGCCCGCTTAGATCGGGATTCACAATCGCCACTGGGAGTGCTTTCTTCTTTCCTTTCGCCATGTTTGGTAAAACCTAGTCTTTTTGTTCGTATTCCCACAGACAGCGCCAAAAATGTTGATGTAAAAATCTGTACCACCCTCCATCTAACCTTCAGTGCTCGGAGCAAACCCTAGTCTTGCACAAAGAAACAGATAAAGGAGACCCTGGCTCAACCAGGGGACCCTCTGATGCCTAAGTCAGGCTAAGGAAACCGGGTCTAAGTAGAGTAGGGTAGGAGTGAGGGTGCGAGAGATTGCGTACCTTCTACCATAGAAATGACCTATATTTATAACTGAAGATAGTAATGAACATGTCTGACAATCTCGGCACGGTCATAGCTATCACGCAAGGATTACGCGGGTGCGGTAGTGGGTAGTTACCCAGAGTCGTGCACTAGGCATAACTCTAGTCATGCGTTACTGGAGCCATATATTAATGATGTCGCTGATTGAGCTTCCATCTGACTCGATCTCCTGGCTCGGATCATGCTTGGTGACTTGAGCCGAGCCCATGGAGTGATGACATGTTTAAGTAAAGTGGATCGGGTCAATCAAGCATGAAGTACGGTCTGACTCAGATGTGAAGGATGGGTCAGCTCGGACATATCGCTACTGCTCTAAGGTTGTCCTTACAAGATTACGAGAAGATCAGGTCGGCGTATAGTTCTACCAGAACCCCCTGAGTTGGATGTTTTCCTTGGCTTGGACATTACCTGTCTGAGGCTTTCTTCATCAATGACGAAGTTAACCTGATGTGGCCCGGTTCGGATTTACCCATAACAGGCCTGTCATGTTTATTGATGGAATGTTAGTTTCTATAGGTAGCTGGGCTTGAAACCGAGACCCCAATATTAAGTTACATCTTGTTTGTTAGTAAGCCAAAGGCTCATGTGTGTGTGTGTAGAGTCTTGCTCACCTGTGCACATGTGCAAAGGTGCACACATGTCATGTGTATCTAATTTGAACGGTCCATGTGATGCGAAATTCCATGAAACTCCAGGGAACAAATTTTAACCTTGATCTAAAATTCTGGTGGGCCATAGCAAGGAGAATTTCAAATCAAGGGAGGAAACCGTTACCATTTTTCATGGCCCACCAAAGTTTTGGATCAAAGTAAAAATTGGGCCTAGGGGTTTCATGAGGTGTTGCTTCACGTGGACTATTCAAATTTTGAAGTCACATAACGTATGATGAGTTCTCAAAAAAGTTCACACGAGTTCTGTGCGAACTGGTGCGTAGCTAAGCATTTGCTATATATATATGGGAAATGGTTCTATGTGGTCGACCTCATGGGAACTTCCCATGAGGATGAGCTATGTGGGCCCCACTGTGATGTGTCGAACATTAACACTGTCCTCTTTAAATTATGGGATATCCCAAAAATTAGCCATATACAAAACTCAGGTGGGCCGTTCCATCTAAAATCATGTGAAGACATGCCTAAAACATATAAAAGCACTTAGTGGGGCCCACCTCAAATTTGGATGCATCTAAAACATGGTCTGACCCCTCATCCAAGTGGGACACACATAATGGATGGTCTGGATTTGCGAACCACATCTCGATGGGCCCAACAAATGATTATGAATGTTTTAATGCGAGGGTAACCCCTCTCAACTTTTGTATGTGGTGTGGCCCACGCAAGTCATGGATTGACTTGATTTTTAAGCCTGAGGCCCACATGGAATGGTGCATCTGACTGATGGGGTAGATGTTTGACACGCATCATGGTTGAGCCCACATAGCTCGACGAATAGAAACATTTCCTATTCACTTGCGATAAAACCAAATCACATTGTTTCAGTTTGTCACCTGAAATACACCAAAGGAGGTTTCCTAACGTATGATTCATAACTTTAGTCTGCCCATCAGTCTGTGGGTGGTAGGCACCACTGAATTGAAGTTGTGTACTGAACTAACTCTAAAAGGTCCACTAGAAGTGGCTAATGTAACCTCATGTAGTCGCATGACCTCTTTGAAGAATAGATTCACCACGTGTGTTGCATCTAGGGTCTTCTTACATGGGATAAAGTGCCTTATCTTTGAGAAATGAGCTACTACCACAAACATCGAATCCATGCCGCATTTTGTTCATAGGAGACCAATCTTGAAGTCCATAAATAAGTCCTCTTAAGGGTAGTTAGGCATAGGTAATGGGGTGTAAAGGCCCGTATTCTTAGACTGCACATTGGAGGTCTGACGAACACGATAATGCTTCACTACTTTATGCATGTTCGGTACCAATTGCGGCCAGTTATACCTCTCCTCAATAAGAGCCAGCATCTTGTCTTGCTCAAAGTGTCTACCAAGGTCACTTCCACCTAGCTCTTAAATAATCTGCTCCCTCAGAGAACTTTAGGGGATGCACAATTGATTCTCTATAAAGAGGAAATTATCATGCATATGTAGGTCACTGGGATGACCCTCTTGGCACCTCATCTATACATCCTTGAAGTTCTTATCCTTGACATATCCTTGAGATAGTTGAAGTTGATCACATCATTGCTCATTGTAACAAGTACTGATGCACGACAGCCAAGTGCATCAGCCACCTTGTTCTATTACCTTGACTTGTGCTTAAGAACGAACATGAATTCCTATAAAAATGAAACCCATCTAACATGCACATGCACGATTCATGTTAGCCTGATTATTAATATACTTTAAGGCTTGATGGTCAATGTAGAGAATAAACTCTATCTTAATTAGATAATGCCGCTAAGGATGCAGTGCCTAAACAACTACATACATCTCAAGCTCATATGTTGACCACTTCTTTCAGGCTTCACTGAGCTTCTCGCTATAAAAGGCTACTGGTCTGCCTTCTTGTGATAAGATTCCTTTAATTTCGACATATGAGACATCATACTTAACCTCAAATAGCTTGTCAAAACTGAGAAGAACTAAGACTAGTGTTGGGCACAATTGATGCCTAAAAGAAGTAGTTGACATATGAGCTTGAGATGCATGTAGTTGTTCAGGCACTATGAAGGCTACTGGTCTGCCTTCTTGTGATAAGACTCCTCCAATTCCGACATATGAGGCATCATACTCGACCTCAAATAACTTATCAAATTGGTAAGAATTAAGACTGGTGTTGTGGACAATTGATGCTTGATTTCAGCAAGTTCTTGTCAGCCTTATTGGTCCACTGAAATAGGTATTTTTTTCATTTAATCTGTAATGGGTGTGACTATAGTGCTGAAATTTCACACGAATCAACAATAGAAGGTCGCCAATCAGTGGAAACTCCTCACGTCATGAATGTTCATCGAGATCGACCATTCCCTGATGGCTCACACATTTTCATTATCCACACGGATGCCCGTGGACATCACAACAAATCCTAAGAACAATAGGCTGTTAGTTAAAAAACTGCACTTCTTTAAGTTGACCTACAACTTGTTAACTACTAGGACTTATAGCATCTGCCTGAGATGTTTCATGTACTCCGTCTCACCCTGGCTATATGTTAAGATGTCATCAAAATATACTACAATAAACAGGCTAATGAACGGCTTCAACACTTGATTCATCAAAGAAATAAAAGTGCTTGGTGCGTTCGATAAACCGATGAGAATGACCAGCCACTCATACAACTCTTAGTCTTGAATGTTGTTTTCAACTCATCACCCGGCTGGATACAAATTTGATGGTACCCGCTCTTTAGATCTAGTTGAGAGAATACCTTAACACCTTCTAGCATATCGAGAATGTCATTCAACTGTGGTATTGGGAACCAATATTTAATGGTAATCTTGTAAATTACTCGGCTGTCGACACATAAGTGCCAGCTCTCATCTTTCTTAGGCGTTAACAACATTGGCATGACACATGGGCTCATGCTTTCTCTCAAAAGACCCTTACGGATCAATCCTCTACCCGCCCCTAAAGTATTTTATACTCTTTTGGGCTCATCTATGTGATATTGGATGTCCCGCATGTGGGCAATCCATCGAGTAACTCTTCGAGCCAGATTTTTTTTTGAATTCGTTCAATAACAACCTTAAACTTGGGGGAATGTTTAAGGGCCCTGATTTTTTGCCCTTTACCACTACGGCATACACCTTGCCAGTTTTCTTAGATTCCTCTACGAAATTCTAAATGGTTAAGAGAAGGCACCTCTCCACTTTAGAGGCTTCGGGGTGGTTCTCTGGTGCCATATGGGCAAGGATCATCTTTTGAATGTCCTTGACGAAGACTTAAACATAGTCTCATTCTCAATGGGTCATATCATGATCCAATTGCCATGGTCGACTGAGTAACATATGACATGCTTTCATGTCGACCATGTCACAAAGTAATTGATCCTTATAATACCTATCAATTGAAAATGAGATAGTGCATTATTTAGTTATGTTGGTCTTGTTCACTTTTTTTATCTAGCCAATCGAGTAAGGGGAATGATGCTTTGTTGTAGGTAGCTACAACTTATCCACCAGCATCTTCGAGATAATATTCTCGCTACTGTCATTGTCTATGATTACATCACATATCTTGTCGTTGATGGTACATCGCATACAAAATATATTGTGCCTTTGTAGGTGAACCTCGTTCCTTAGAGTTTACAATAATCATCTCATGACCAAGGATTCACAATGATCCTTGGCCAACCATGCTTCATCACTAGCTCATTCCTCAGTGGCTTATTCATCTTCATCAAATCCAAGGCCTTCCACTGCATCACTTTCTGTGCCTCCTTTGTTAATGGCCAAGTGGGTTGCAGGGCATTGAGGGTAGCTGTTTGATAAGTGACCTAGTTGGTCATAGCGGTAACAATTGTTTGGCCTTGGTTGACTATAAAGATTTAGAATCCTATTCGATCTTGCTGTTGTGGGTGCTGCACGTTGAGGCCTAGATGGACTATTCCCTGTGTCACGATTTGCAGTTGTTGGAGGTTGATGACGTCCTCTTATTGGTTCCTTTCCTTTGTCCAACGCTGAATCCTACGTGAGACCTGTTATGGGGGGCCGAGTTGAAAGATAAGGCTAAGTAGGGACTCTTGCAAGCTGCGTTTTTACCCCACCTACCAACTGAACCACTTCATTCACAGTCCTGATTGGGTGCATCTGATGAACTCAGTCTTGAATTGCTAGTCATAAATCGCTTATGAACCATACTACCTTTTGCGTTTAGTCTCCGACAAGTCATTTTGCATTGCCAACCACTGGAATTCTTCGGTGTAATCCGTGACAGTTTGATTCTACTGTCAGAAATTTTGGTATTGCAGGAACAATACTCGCTCGTAATCATTGGGAAGGAATCGTGATCTAAGAAGGCATCTCATCCGTGGCCATGATTGTAATTGCTCCCACTATGTAGAAGCACCAAATTTTAATTTGAATGCAACCAATTTTACTTTCTTATGCTCCATCATGTCCATGTAATCAAAATATCGCTCCACTTCAGCTAACCAATTGAGGAATTCTTCTATACACAGTAAGCCATTAAAATTAGGAAGTTCGGCCTTATCTCGATAGTCTCTTTCAGCACGATCTAGTTAATCATCTCCATGGACCGGTCGTTGGGCAACAATGGCACCAACGTCATCGTCATTGGAGCTCGACTCATCTGGGGTAGCCTTAAGATTCCACTCCAAAAATGCTCTACAAAAATCAGAGTTGTGCCTACGAGTATACATCGAGTGTAATTGAGTCGAGCTGGCCTCAGTTCGACTCGGCTACTGGTTGACCTCAGCTTGAACTTAGCTCGGCTCAGTCCTTGAGCCTGACTAGCCAGCTCGGCTTGGTTCGGTCAGCAGCTCGGGGCGAGTTCGAGCCAAGATCGAGCCGAGTTTACCATTGAGGCATTTCCACAAACACCTGGACTGCACCTTCAAAATCCCTCTGTATGTGAAACAGAAGCAATGGTTTTACAAGTATTTTATCAAACACCTTCTAAGCAACATTAAAACCAACAAAAACTAAGAAAAAAAAGGGTACTTGTTTCATGTACATACCTTCCTTGCCACCAGCCGCACTTCATTGAGTCATTTTATTAAACACTTGGTGAGCAACATTAATGACAAAGTAATCGAGTCATCAAACTGGTTTGATCCGAGTTCGATTCGAGCAGGATTCGAGATGGATTCGATCCGAGTCGAGTCGAGTTTGGGCCTGCTTGAACTCGGCTCGAACTCATTTTCGAGCTGAAAAATCAGCTTGACTCGGCTCAAACTTAGCTTCGAACTGAGTCGAATCGAGCTTTCTCGAGTCAAGTCAAGCGAGCTAACCGAGCTAGCTCGGTTAGTGTACACCCCTAGTTGTGTCATACAATGATCACAGGCGGCTAAGTATCGCCATGGGCTCAGGACAAAATTAGTGCATCTTCGATACAGTCAAGGGTTACTTGCAACCCTTGCATGGTCAACTAACTCTCTCAGTGGAAAGATTCCATTCTTCCTAATAGATAATGCATCCCTAAATCACTGTCCACAAGATTTTGGTCCATTTTGTCATTAGTTGCCATCAACCTAAGGAGAGTCCTCGCTGTGATACCAATTGATGTAGGGAGGGACATGACGAGGTCGATCACCGGCTTCCTCAGGGATAAGTACTCCGAATCCATGGAGCACTCTAGACTCTTCATAGAGCTTCCTCAAGTTTATGAGGAATAAAAAATAGAAATAATTTCTAAGAAATTGGTAATAAATCGATAGTCTGGCCTCGTATAGTGCATCTCGTGCCCCCTCTCTCGTAACACCTATAACCAACCGCCCTATGGTCGTCAAGTGGTCACTGATGTGAGCCTCTATTCATCCCTCCATTCTTCATTCCTTAAAGAGGCGAACACTCTTGAGCTCCCCAGCTATCCTAACTTATCACAAGCGATGGATAACTTCCTCGAGTAGTGGGAGTGTCACTTTGACAGGTTGTTGGGAAGCAAGGACCCTACCGAGTTCACCAATCACTTTGCTTCATAGATAGAGGCAAATGATAAGAAGAGAGTAGTCACTCCATTGATCGCTGCACTTACCAAGAAGATGAACAAGCCGAAGACCAGATAGGCCGCTTCCTCTCCTCCTCAAGCTCCAATGATTGAGGCTACTGCTCTAACAATGGAGAGGTCATAACATAAGATTTTGATGTTCCCTCGCTTGCTCCTCGGTCTTCTACGGCTCCAAGAAATTTTTTAGACTTGGGAGCTATGACTAATCATCCCCTAAGGTGCCAGTTCTTTCTTTCCAGTGCATAGGTGTAACACCCCGTACTTTTCAGTACTCGAGTGTTACCATTATAATTCAACTTATGTTGATTCTCAAGAGGGATAGTCACATTCTCTTGAAAATGTACCTCAGGTATCAATTTGAGTCATATATCACCAGATCCACCATTCATCAGGGTCTGACTTGAAGGCCTATCACCTGATCGTCTCATTTAGACCATTGGACCACCAATTCAACCATGGATCTTCATATAGACAAACCCTAGAACCCAAAGCACAATTGGTAGGAATCTCCACCCTTAAATCGACTGATCCAACTATTGATTTACTTGAACCATCAAGATGTCAAGGATAGGGAATTAGATGATCCATTGGAGTGGCCCACTTTTATGCTTAGAAATCCTAAACTTAAGGTAAGTAGCATGAAGTGTAGGTCCCGCATATCGAAAATATGGATGAGTAGTAACAAAAAAAGGTAAATGAATGACAATGTATAGGTAATAATAATAATAATTAAATATTTAATAATATAAAGTCACGAGATGGAAAGTCCTAACCTATAGAGTGGGACCCATGACAAGAATTAAAATTGCATGCATGTGTGAAAGAGAAAATAATAATAATAATAACAATAATGATAACAATATGTAGTTTATAATAAAGTAATAATAATCAAAGTAGCATTAATATTAGTATCTGCTTAGAAACCCATTTTGAAAGGCATACAAACAACCATTAGGACCCTTTTAATCGTTGATGTTCAAATTCAGAACGATCCAATCAACAAATCAAGAAAAATCCTCAATTAGAGCCTTATAGTTAAAAGTATGGCCCACAAATCTTTGGCTCCACCCCATATAGGGTCAAATGGGCTTACTTAGTCTGTTAAAAATTTGATGGTCGGAGTGGATTTCCAACAAGCATCACCGTGGGGCCCATTTTAGTCATGCTTGTGTACCAAATGGTGTGCACCGGCATTGCACTGGACAACAAACCCGGTTAAAGCCCTCTTGACCCAAAAATTTCCAAACAAAGAGAGATCTCTCTCTCTCTCTCTCTCTCTTTGATTTTCAAATAGAGGGTGACCGCTAATTGGATTCATGGCCCACCATTAAGACCCATTCGTGGAATATGAATCGCCCATCATGATCAGATGCTCCATCCGACCAAACCCCTACAACTCGCTCCCTGAACCACATGCACACGTGAGCACGAGTATGGACAAGGTCCTACAAACATAATTTTTCAAAAATGGAAACTGTTCTCATAGCTAGCTTAGCAATCCATGTGCGCTGGCTCCTGCGCCATCTCAGCCCTCCAGTCTCAAGCAATCCCAGTTGTTTGTTATTAGGGATTTGCAAAGGGAAAGCAAAAAGATCCAAAACCTAGCCGTTTTCTTCCTTCCTTCAAACCCACCAGCCAACACTTCTCTAAGCTGCGAAAAAACCCATTCGTGAGCTCCCTAGGGTCCATTCGGATTGTAGCTAAGAGAGATATTAGTGGAAGAAGATGTAGTTTTGAAGATGCCATTAATGGTGATCTTCTTCCCCGCTACTACCATGAGCTGTACCGAGTTGCTGAGTGAGTTCGCTTAAGTTGTGGGCCGAGTTTAGGCAAGACTCTGTTGATGTGTTAAGATGAGAAAAGGAAGAAGAAAGAAAGATAGAAAGAAAGAGTAAGAAGGAGGAAGAAAGAAGAGAAGAAGGGGAGGACGCTCGCTGTCGGGTCGCGCTGACTCGACCTATCCGAGTTGCAGGCCGGGCTTGTCATCCTTTTTGGGCCAGCCAGGTAAAGAGAAATAGAAAGAGAGAGAAGAAAGAAGGAGAAGGAAGAGAAAGAGGAACGAGAGAAGAATGAAAAGAGAAGATGGAGCGCTGCTTACCATTTCTACACCAACTGAACTCGGACCAAGCTCGGTCTGAGTTTGGTCACCGACCCTGCTAGTCATTGCAACAGGAGAGACGAGAAGGGGCAGAGAGAGACAATGGGTTCGAGTAGCAACCTTGACTCGTTGTCGAGTCAATTTGGGGTCGGACCTGGTTCGAGTTGGGGGTTGTTGGAGTTCTAGCATGAAAGAAAAAAAGAAGAAGAAGAGGAAGAAGAGATAAGTTGAAGAAGGAGAGAGAGAGAGAGAGAGAGGAAGAAAACCAAGTGAGAAAGAGAAGGAGTTTGGGTTGGTGGCTGTTGAGTTGATTCGGTTGAAACCGAGTCCAGCCGAGTTGAGTTGGGTTTGGTCTATCCAGGCTCATTGTTGGACATTCCAGCAGGAAAGAAAGAAAAAAGAGAAGTAGAGAAAGGAAGGAAGAAGAAGAGGAGAAAGTGTGATGCCAAGTCGACTCGGCTGCCATCTCTGCCAAGTTGACTCGGTTGAGTTGCATGGAGTTTGGTCAACTTAGTTGAGTTGAGTCGAGTTGGGTTGAGTCGCAGAGCAAGTTGTCGGTTCGGATTGAGGCCGAGTTGAACTACTGAGTCGATCAAGGTGAGTCCACCTTCCCCTTCCAGATTGAAATTATTTCGATTATAGTTATCAATGTTACCATTATTATCATTAATGGGATTATTAACATTAAGCATGATTAACCATTTATAAATTACCTATACTAATATTAGTTATTATAGACAAATTATAATTGTTAAATATAAGTGTTTTATTCTTCATCCTTAAATATTATCATGGATAGTAGAGCATACTACTTATTTTAATCACAATGATTATTAGGGTCGCATAGACTAATATTATTTATATCCTTAATGTTAATGATCACCATGAAATTATTAACATTATTAACTTTATGTTCAAATGTACATCGATAAGCACTAAAATCCTAAATCTAAGCCTAGAACTAAACCCAAGGATGAAACCCTAGACCTAGGTAATCCAAACCCTGGATTAGGACTTTAACCATAAATAATGTATTAAGCAGGATTAACCATTGGCTGATTCTTCATATTAGCATTGAATATTATAAACAGAACTACGATTATTAGACACTTATATTTTATTTACTATCCTTAAGTATTATCATGAAAAAACTCAGTATTGATAGTTATTATTATTACCAATAGAAAATATTATCACTTGCATTATGGGGTTAGTATAATTATTATTAATATGAATATTATTATTAGTCATCATCACATTATTGTTAGTAAATATTCTATCTCTAGTACCTCTATTAATTAATAAATTATTAGTTATTATAAGAATATTAGGCATTGTTGGTATATTTAAGTACCCACTTGTGAACCATCATTATTAATATTAATGGATTACTACTCCTACTATGAATATTATTTGATCCATTGTACAATAATAATAATAATAATAATAATAATAATAATAATTGTTTAGGATTCAAATCCTAGAATCTAAGCATCTAACAAAACTTTAGGATGAAAACCTAATTCTACATCAAAATCCTAAAAAATAAGTAATCCAAGCCCTAGGTTATATTAATCATAGCCATAGATACTTTGTAGGACATTGATCTCATGTACAGCTTCACAATTCATGGTAGGATTCGATTTTAAGGGCGCAAGCACTTGGCGACACTAGAAGGTGATTCTGTTAATCAGGTGATGATTTCTTCACCTTAAGCTTTCCATCTCTAAATTAGATCAAGGATAGCTTTTAAATTGATTATGAATGATGCCTTAGAGCTTGATTAATTATATGATTAGCTTACTTAGTTATATATTTGAGAATTGATTATGAATATCAAATGCATATGTTAGACCTTGATTTATTTAATAGTTCTTAAATTGTATTTACATTTGTACTTGAGTTGTACTTTATTAGAATGGTATCCTAATTTGATACTTGATCTCTATGCCATTGGATATGCTATTGTACTGTTTGCAAGACACATATGAATCGAAATCTCGCTAGTCTATGAGGGGAACCACTATCTATGAAAGAGAGTCTGCACTTAAGGTGTAATGAGACTGATTGTGTTAGGAACAGACCCTTAATATAGAGGTTATGTTAGTGGCAAAATTATTCATGGGAATTACCATTTATGGAGTGATTCCACCTACCTGACTATGGGATAAACCATTTGACATTTTTATCGTCGTTGCTTATTCGTATTGGAATACATACCGACTCATTTTAATCATTGTATTTAGTATTTTCGATATTTCATTCTCACTCAACATACGATGGTAGTTTCCCACACATTGAGAATTGATTGGCCACGTGTTGATGAGCTTTATTAACACCCTAAGGCGGTATCCTCATGAGTCGGGGATGGTGGTATGAGACCTATGCCCTAGCTGTCGGCCTACGCTGGGTGATGAGCCCCCCATAGTGACCTTGAGCTTTATTAAACTGGCTGATTGTAATTGGACTAATAATGACTTGGCTAATCATGCATACATGGCATATTGGAGATGAATGGTGGATATTTCTGGATGCTGTAGCACATGCCCCCGGGTTACTGGGGTATCGTTTCGCTAGCTGTCAGATCACCAACTATCGATTTACATACATGATGTACGATGGACAGTCATAATGCGGTACGTGATGTATGTATGTGATGTGCTTCGTTAATGGCCAGCCTTTGCATGGGTGACGATCCCAACTGCCGATTGGATGAGCATCCTCAGGTCGATGATGCATTCACGCATCCATGTATATAATAAGATTACATTTTGTTATGTTTTACTTGCCTATTTGTTTTCATGCTATACTTGTCTGAGGTGGCGGTGTGTAATCTTGAGGAAAATTTACACTGAGTTGGCCACTCATCCATCAAATATATAACTGTATAGGTAGTATAGGTGGCTTAGATGATACGCATGTTCAGACTTGATAAGGAGCAGGGTACAAGTGTTAGGGATGCATGACTGTATTTGCAGAGAAGAGCTGCATGATCTTGCGGCTCAAATTTATATGCATTTATTTATTTCTCTTGTATAAATTATGAAATTCATGTATTTGTTATTTCGTAGACATTGGTTTGTATAAGTCATTATGGGCAACCTCTTGTAATCTAAATGTAAATGTAAATTTTCCCTTATGCTGATTTGTCCATCCTACGCTAAACTGCTAACTCTGGAAGATAAAAAAAAATATGGAATTTGGCTCTCTATAGGTTAACACTTAGGTTTTTAGGAAACCGAGTTAGATACTCGGGTTTTGAAAACACGGGGCGTTACAATCGGTCCTCTCAAACCTTCCCTAATAAAAAAGGATCGACCATTACCAGCATCCACAGGGCCTCGACGGTCGTTGGGTACTTCTTCGGCCGGTGCCACATGGTCCTTCTAAACATACTTTAAAACCAAGTACTGGCTCAGTCTCTCTACTGCTGACTACTCAAAAGAGATTGAGGAGGGCTTGAAACGTCATTAGGAGGCTCATTTTAATGACTATTGGAATAAATGGTGGTAGGATAGAGAGAGACTGAATAATCCCAATCTTCCCTTCGATGAGAGGTATCTCACCCCTTATTGTCCTAATCCGCCACCATTCCCTACTTCTACTTGACCAATGGCGACAGTAATAAAAAATCCTCGGGCCATTAGAAATCAGCCCATCATCTACGTTCCCCGATCTGACTTAGGTGGAGATCGCTCGCTTTTATATTTATCGATATTAAATTTCCAGCTTTTACATCAATTGACTTTATTTTCTACTCCTTTTGTAGTTACTCAAGATTTGACGATCACTGACAAACAGATATTTGTAGCCCAACCATAATAACAGCAAACATCGGTGGTTGCCGATCCCATGATGACCGAGATTCTGACCGTTGATCCAAAGGCAACGATCAGTGCTAAAGGCCTCCCTACTCATAGTCCACCTGAAGTCAGTAACCTTCCTACTGACTCGGAATACATGATCCAGATCCCTCACAATCCTTCCATGCTAGTTAGTTAGAGCATGGGCAATGTGCCTCTCCCTTAGCCATCAACCAAAAAGCTCTCACTCCAACTGATATGCTCCTTCCTGCAGAGCCGACTTCCATAACGGTCAAGGAGGTCTTTGTTCCGGATGAGCCTAAGGTCACAACTGTCAAAGTAATAGTGGACAAAATAGCAGTCGAGACCGAAGAGACCACGACAGTTAAGGTCGGGGAGATGACCATGGTCGAGGTTGCTGAGCTCAGTTCTTATTTACCATCTATCTCAGAATTCATATTCACAGATGATACTCCCGTTGTTCACAACCCCAAGAGTAGGGTCGTAATGTAGTAATAATCTCGGTGAGATCAAGGTTGAATCCACATGGACTAATCTGTACGTTTCTGAAATTAAGTAGAACTAGAATTAGAAGAAGATACAAATCTAAATCTGAATTAATTGAGAGAGTAATTGAGATTAAAGTGATTAAAACTAACAAATTCAAAGGTGGTAACTAGGGTTTCCAAGGATCAGGGCGCCCTCTTACTTGATTCAAGTCACACGATTGGAATTGGAGTCCTATCCTATCCAATTGGAAAATATACAATTAAGATCAATCTGAACTTTTCTTGACCTAATTCTCAATGGAGCAGAATTGTGATAATTGGAAGAGATTCCATCACCAAACCATGCCCATGAGACGATGGCTAACAATAGGATTTACCAATCCCACAATCTCAAAATCAGGAAAAAAAGATACTCAAACCTATTGCAGATCTACTATAATTTGAGTCACAATATACCATTAAGAACTAAAAGTATTCCTTTAAAATCAAATTAGAATCAAAGAAGGTTCAACATAATTATGAATCAAAGTAAAAGAAACATCCCATCACACTACAAGCTTCACCTCTTAGCTCTAACTAAGAGGTTTAGCCAACCTTAGACATGATTGAACTAAAATCTCTTAAGAAAAGCATAAAAACAACTAAGGAAGAAGAAGAAAGACTCTTAGCGGTGGCTCTCCATGCTTTTACTCCACTCCTTAAACCCTAAAAAATGCCTAGGAACATCCTAGGGACTCCTATTTATAGTTTTGCAATTCCAACTTTTGCACCGAGTTAGAAAAATTCAGAAACCACCTCAAATTTATGCAGTCCGTGTGCTATCTGCGTAACCTTAGATGAGTCAAGGAAAACCTTCGACTGGTCAAGGATCGTGTGAAATTAAAAGTTCATGTTGCAGGAGTTTGAGTTGAGGAATCTTTGATTAGTCGAGTAGGAGCCTTAGAATGGTCGAAGGAGGGCTTAGACTAGTCGAAGTAGGTAGATTTTTAGGGTTCCTTTTCTTCACTTCAAGTCTTCAATTATCTTCATTCCTCACTTGGTTTTCTTATATCTTTTTCATGTGAATTTTTCATTTTTGGTCTCACAAGATCCCTCCTTGCTTTGGTGATTCTTGAGCGTTAAATCCATGCTTTTAGCATCCTTTTCAATCTAAGCTCTTAAATTCACCTTGCAACACAAACATGATTAAAATAGAACATTAAGCATTATCATGTTCATAAAACCAAGTAATAAATGGGGGATAATATGCAATATTTGACCCTCAACACAATCCCCAACTAGCATTTTGCTAGTCCCGAGCAAAGTATGTGTAAATTAAAACTTAATGCTCAATGTTCAAAACCACTTTCAGAAAATAATCTTTTGTGCAATCAAGTATGAATGAGTAGGATTAAGACAAGAAGGTGAGATTTTGAAAAGAAAGAGTCAAATCACCTAGCAATTAATTAAATAGGTTCTTTATCAGTTAAGTTAGAGTATAGTTCGTATATCAAGTTTTTTAATGTGTGCAGTGAAGATCAACTTACTTTCCATAAGGATACTATCATTACATCATGTTAGCTATGCTTACCATATCGAGATTAATTGAGAACTTAAGTACTGATTCCGAACTTATCCCCTTTTCCTTTTTTTTCCAGTTTTTGATTTTATATCGACAGACAATTTTTATTCATTCTTTTACAGACCTTGCATTATTTTTTCATTCTTTTCCAATCTTTTCTGGTCTTTTCACCATACATGACCTTTTTGTCGATCTCACTATTTTTTTAACTAGTTCTTTCCATCTTTTAAGGTGGATAAAATTCTCCAGACTTGATTCTCACCATCTATCAATGATTCACATACTAACAATCAGAAATTCTAGCATTATTGATAGAAAACAATTTGAATGTGTCTTACGATTTAGATTAATATAATATTAAAACTTCTTTTTAGTCAATTAAGTGTAAGGACTGTAAGTGATAGGCTACTTAGTTGATCAAACTCCAATAATTTAAAATTCACTTCCTATCTTATCTTCATACTCAAAGCAGTCTTAAATGCACAACTTATCGATTTCCAAACAGATAAACATTAAAAATTTTTCAAATTTTTTGCAAATTTTGCTTAAAACTAAGAAAAAACTAATTAGTTTACTTAATCTCCCATCCCCAACCTAAAATCTACATTGTCCTCAATGTAAGAGAAATAAGCATGATTTGCAAAAGAGACAATGTAATTGAAGGAGAAGTGATGGAAAGATAGTACTTGATAAGGGAGTTTTGAGGCTTTTTCCAAAGGATCTCAGCGTGAAGGTGGGTTAACATAAGAATTAAGCAACCAAAAAGCAAACTATCTTAAATAAATGGAAAGCAAACTATCCTAAAACAGCGAAAGTAAACTATCCTAAAACAGCAGAAGCAAACTATCTTAAAACAATGGAGGCAAACTATCCTAGTCCTAAATTCTATGAAAGCAATAAACCTAACTATACCTCTGTCAGACTAGGAGATCAATCCCAGTAAATAGGATCAATCAGAGGTATGGACATGCCTTCTGAATCAAATTTCTTAACAAATGGCTTCAACCGATGTCCATTTACTTTAAAAGCATTGCCATTGTTCGGATTCTTTATTTCAACAGCCCAAGAAGGATAGACATTAGTAATAGTGAAAGGACCGGTCCAACGAGATCGGAGTTTACCCGAAAAAAGGTGTAACCGAGAATTGTATAAAAGGACTTTTTGACCAACTAAGAATTATTTTCGAAGGATGTTCCTGTCATGGAACACCTTCATCCTATCCTTGTAAATTCTCAAGTTCTCGTATGCATCATTTCGGATCTCCTCGAGTTCATTCATTTGTACCTTACACAGCGAGCCAGCGTTGTCCAAGATAAATTTTAGATTATTAATAGCCCAGTAGACCTTATGTTCTAACTTTACAGGTAAGTGGTAAGCCTTCCTATAGACAAGTCTAAAGGGAGACATTCTAATAGGGGTTTGAAATGTAGTTCGGTAAGTCCATAAAGCATTGGTCAATTGGATTGACCAATCCTTTCGATTAGGGTTAACCATTTTCTCCAAAATATGTTTGATCTCTTTATTAGAAATCTCAGCTTACCCACTTGTTTGTGGTGGTATGGAGCGCTCACCCTATGAGAGATGCCTATTTCTTCATTAAGTTTACAAATGGTCTATTACAGAAATGTGAACCTTCATCACAATGATGGCCTGAGGCATTTCGAACCCGGAAAGGATGTTCTCTTTTAAAAACTTAATGACCGTCTGATGGTCATTGTTCCAGCACGGGATCGCTTTGACCCACTTAGTGACATAGTCTAGTGCTAACAAAATGTATAAATTTCTAAAGTATTGGGGGAATGGTCTCATGAAATCGATGCCCCAGCAATCAAATGCTTCAATGATCAGAATGAGGTTCAGAGGCATCATATTTTGACGGGACAATGCTCTAAACTTTTGACAATGATCATAAGGTTTGCAAAACTCATGAGTGTCCTTGAACATAATTGGCCAATAAAAGCCACCTTGCATAATTTTTGCCATGGTCTTTTTAGCAGAAAAGTGACTACCACAAGCCTGAGTGTGATAGAAGGAGATGACACTTTGGTGTTCATTATCTGGCATATATCTCCTTATAATTTGATTTGGGAAATATTTAAATAAATACAGATCATCCCAGAAGAATTTCATACCTCGATGAAAAATTTCTTCTTATCTTGCACAGTCCAATGTGTTGGCGTGAAACTTGTGGTAAGATAATTAGTAATATCAGTAAACAAATGTGAGTGGGAGACTTTAAACAATTGGAGGAATTGAAGAAGCAGATAGATGGTTTGTTGAATTTGGGCTTTATTCGGCCTAGTGTGTCTCCTTGGGGAGCACTTGTCCTATTTGTGAAGAAGAAAGATGGTTCCTTGAGATTATGTATTGATTATCTCAGGTTGAATTTGTTTACTGTGAAGAATAAGTACACTTTGCATATGATCGATGATTTATTTGATCAGTTGAAGGGGGCACGGTACTTTTCGAAGGTTGATCTGCAGTCAGGGTATCATCAGTTGCATGTCAAGGATGAGGACGTACAGAAGACCGCTTTCAGGACTAGCTTCAGTCACTATGAGTTCCTTGTGATGTCGTTCGGTCTTATGAACGCACCGGCCGTGTTCATGGATCTGATGAACAGGGTGTTTCGACCATTCTTATTCCGATTCGTCATTGTCTTTATCGATGACATCTTGATATATTCTATGAGTCGGGAAGAGCACGAGGAGCACTTAAGAGCAGTTTTGGATACTCTTAGGAAGAATCGGCTTTTTGCACAGTTCAAGAATGCGATTTCCGGAAAGAGGAAGTCAAGTTCTGGGACATGTGGTGTCCAAGGAAGGGATAACTATCGATCTTGCTAAGGTAGCTACGATTCGAGATTGGAAGCAGCTGGTTCGATTCGAGGTAAGAAGCTTTCGGGTCTAGCAAGATATTATCGATGCTTCATACGAGACTTCTCGAAGATAGCCGGACCGTTATTCAATTGACACGAAAAGATTTGAAGTTTGCTTGGAATGAGAGGGCGGAGGTAGCTTTTCAGGAGCTGAAGGACAAGTTGACATCCGCCCCTGTGCTACTATTGCCAGAGCAAGGGGTTACGTATACGATATATACTAACGCCTCTTGCGTTGGTCTTGGTTGTGTCCTTATACAGAAGGACAAGGTGATTGCTTATGCTTCGAGACAATTAAGGAAACACGAAGAGAATTACCCTACGCATGACCTGGAGTTAGCAGCTGTCATTTTCACATTAAAGCTCTGGAGACATTACCTCTATGGAGAGGAGTTTGAGCTCTTTTGCGACCACAAGAGCCTTAAGTATATTTTCACTCAGCGTGACTTGAATATGAGGCAACGTCGATGGATGGAAACCTTGAAAGACTTTAAGTTCGATGTTTCTTACCATCCGGGCAAGGCGAACCTTGTGGCAGATGCGTTGAGTCGTAAGAAGACTATTGAGTTTGTGGCTCCGCCAATGATAGCAGAATGGGACATGTTGGAGTTTGTGCGAGACTTTGAGCAGAAGCTTATGGTGGAAGAGCCATATGAGGTTATCGCGCACATTCGTATACATCCCCTCATCGATGAGAAGATCGTTGCAGCTCAAGCATATGATGAGTTTTTGGCAAAGATGAGAAAGCGGGTTGGTACAAATGAGAACTCCGACTAGAGTGTTAGTTCTGATGGGGGCCTACGTTTTCATGGCCGGTTATGTGTCCCAGACATTCCTGACTTGAGACGGGAGGTTCTTGAGTTAGCCCATAGTTCTAAGCTTGCGATGCATCCAGGTAACACGAAGATGTATAAGGATATGAGGAGATCTTATTGGTGAGACAATATGAAGATTCATATTACTGAGTTTGTTTCTCATTGTCTTACGTGCCAGCAGGTCAAGGCAGAGCATCGCCGACCTCCTGGGCTGCTTCAGCCCATGCCCATAGCAGAATGGAAGTGGGACTTCATCTCTATGAATTTTATTTCAGGGTTGCCGAGAACGAGGAAGGGACATGACTCTATTTGGGTGATCGTCGACCGATTGACGAAGTCGGCTCATTTCTTACCGATCAGAGTCACAAACTCTGCAGACGAGTTGGCTAGATTGTACATCAAGGAGATTGTACGTCTGCATGGAATTCCCTTGGAGATTGTGTCTGACAGAGTCACGCGTTTCACATCTATCTTCTGGACTCGTATCCAGAAAGTGATGGGTGTGAAATTGAAGTTTAGCACCGCGTTTCATCCGCAGACAGATGGGCAGACGGAACGTGTGAATCAGATTCTGGAAGACATGTTGCGAGCTTGTGTTTTGGATTTCAAGGACAGTTGGGATGATTGTCTCCCTTATGCAGAGTTCGCGTATAATAACAGTTTCCAGCCGAGTATCGGCATGGCTCCCTATGAGGCGTTGTATGGTCACCCATGCAGAGCACCGCATTGCTGGGCAGAAGTTGGCGAGCGTAGTTTGATTGGCCCGGAGTTGGTGCAGGCGACTTCAGAGAAAGTTGACATTATTCGACGTCGACTTCTGACAGCCCAGAGCAGGCAGAAGAGTTACGCTGATACGAGGCGGCGACCGCTTGAGTTTGAGGTTGGAGACCATGTATTTCTTAAGGTTTCCCCTATGAAGGGAGTTCTGCGGTTCGGTAAGAAAGGAAAGCTCACGCCGAGATTTATTGGTCCATTTCAAATTCTGGATCGAGTGGGAGCGGTAGCATACCGCCTTGCTTTGCCCACACCACTTGCGGGCGTGCATAACGTATTTCATGTCTCTATATTGAAGAAGTACGTTCCTGATCCTTCGCATATTATCAGTTGGGAGCTGGTGCAGTTGAGCGAGGATGCCACATATGTACTGCGACTGATGCGTATCCTAGACAAGAAGGAGCAGGTATTGCGTAGCAAGGTCATCCCTCTCGTGAAAGTTCTATGGACGCATCATAGTGAAGAAGAGGCTACTTGGGAGTCTGAAGCTGAGGTCAGAAAGAGCTACCCTCAAATCATTGAGGAATATGAGAAGGTATGAATTTCGAGGACGAAATTTTCTTTAAGTGGGGTAGATTGTAATGACCAGGAAAATTTTGTGCCAAGACCCGAGTACTACCTCTATTTTTCCTTAGAAGCTAGTTGTGGGGTAATTAGCGCTAAACTCGATTGCTTGTGAAATTAGCATCAATCACTTTAAATTTGATCTGCATGACTCAAAACCTGTAGAATCATTAGCACTATGTTACTCTGAAATCTGGGATCTTGCTAAATCCAGTTGCTTTTGGGAATTTTTAGAAAACTTTGGATCGGACTGGACCGTAGCGCGAAAGTTCGACAATGATGATCTTAGCGATTATGGTCACCATGTTGGGCTTGACCATCACCTCAAAAATTAAGTCCAGATGATGTTCGGTCAATTTGATTGAGTCCGGAGTGAAGAGTGTGTGAACGGTGAGAGATTAAATATGATTTTATGAAATCTGAGTTGTGTCGCTTGCACGACGATTTTAAGCAATCGACCGTTGGATTCTTACCCAATTTCACCCTCGGATCGGGGAAGATGGCCAGGCATGTTATAGTGCTTGTGGACCTGATCGAGTTTGGTGATCGTTGAATTGAGTGTGGTCCACCACGGCCGATTTGAAGATCCGATCGGTACGAAAACTCAGTCTGACCTAGATCCATGGTCAGTGAGCTTAAGTCCGACCTCACGTGGAAAAAGGCCCACCGGAAGTGTTCCGTTGGATCGAAGAGGCCTGTTTTGGTTATAACCTAAGTATACCTTGGCCCTGGGGTTATTTTCATCAATGTTAGACCTATATATATACCTTAAAACCCTAACTCTCTTTTCTATACGAATTTCCTAACCCTAGCTAAGAAAGAGAGGGGAAAAGAGAGAGAAAGTGAGAGAGAAGTTGGTGAATCATCCTTAGATTCTTTCCTATCTACATCCTTAAACCATCACTTTGAATCGTTATTCTGGCGATTCTAAGTTCATCTTTGGGTAAGTTAACCTAACCCTAATCTATTTTGGAGCTTAGAATAGTATATGTGTTGTCGTAGCTCATTTCTATTCTTGCCTTAGGTTATCTTATCACCGTTGACGAAGACATATCATCTGAATTAGTTCGGTGTTCTATTTCTGGTTTAAGGTGCGAACTTTAATCGTATAGGTTATGGTTTTCAAGGCTTTCAATGCCAGCTAATGGTTTATTCTTGTTATGGATGATATTTCACATGCTAAATGTTATGTTTATTTTACGTTCCTGATATGCATGTGTTATATTGAGATTTGTGTATTCTATGTATGTAGGAAGTATCGTATACGTATAAAATATGCTCATATGATTGCCATGATTATTTGTCGTGTATTTATGTTAGATGTATGTGTGTCAACTCCTTGGCAAAAGGAATTGTCTAAATGCGTGTATTTTAACATACGTCATGTATGTTGTATTATGTATTCTAAGTGTTTGTAGAAATGTCTGAATGATCTGAAGTGTAATATATTAACCTAATTATGGGCGTTGAGAAGTGATTCTCAACACTCCTATTGATGTGCATGATTTCCTTCATGCAAGTTACATTCCTTGTCGTTTAATTTCAAGTATTACTTATGTGAAAATCCATGTTAAGTTGATATTCTTTAAATACTCGCATGCTACATGATGTGAATTGTTGTTCCATTACTATTCTAAATTGTTGATATGAATATCTGTTGTAGTGGAATGTGTTTGGGACTATGAATAGTCCAGGAAATCGGTAATCGGCCTTGAGATTGTGGCTGAGGTTGCTTTCGCCACAAAGGACGTGATTTGACGAACCTGAGTCGTATTAGAGTTGTCGGCAGTGGTTTGGCCACACGGAGTGTTTGCGCACTCTATGTCGTTCAACCCAACGTGCGCTCGTGCTAGTCGAGTTCGTCAAGTAACCCAATTGTCTAATATATGTTCACCATGTATGGACGCTATTGTTTGAATCTAGGGTACCAAACTTACCGATGAAATCCCGTTAATCGTTGTACCTTGATCCGCTAAGATTTATGCACTCATACAGACAACATACATCCATCATTCAATATGTTACATAAGTGATGTTTTGAAACTCGGGAGTTGAGTTATGCTCGACCCCCGAATTTCAGGGCGTTACAAGTTAATATTGAAATTCGGCTAGCCCAAGAAAGTTCGAGTGAAATTCTAGCAATGTAATCTTTTGATATTTGAGGGAATTCGACCAACTGAATTTGACTTTGGGCTAGCTGAATTTTGGATATATCTTATCCCGCATGATCCGAGAGCTGTTGGAATGAATTCGGTGGAATTCAGCCAGTCGAAGCCAGTCTTAGGTTGCAAAAGTTCCAACCTCTTTGCCTATAAATTCAATTTTTCTCTCATTCTAAATTATAATAAAAATTTACTATAATCCTTCTGCAAGGGAGAGAGAACCTCAAGTCCTTGTCAAGCTATTTGTTGGTATTTATAAATTTGATTTATAACTTATTCAATTCCCTTATCTTAATATCTTTTTTATATTATTCTGAGAGAGTAATCTATACTCTCCCTTGAGATATAAGAGAATTGAATCAAGTAGTATTTGAGTTTTCTATTTATAAAATCTATAGAACCCTAGACTCTTTCTGTCTGATTAAACATTACGCCATCTACGTTCAAGAAAGAAGTTCTTCTGCTATAAGCTTCTGCCACGTCTTCGAATCTCCATTTGATGATAAGTACATTTACTTTATTTTATTTTAGGTTTTTCTGAGATAACCTGTGAAATTCTCAATGAGATTTGTCTGAGATAGCCTGTGGAAATCTCAGTGGGGTTTTTATTTGTAATAACTCGTGAAAATCACAAAAGGGGTTTGTATTGTGATTGCCCATGAAAATCACAAGGAAATGCATTAAGTTGTTAAGTTAAACTTGTGAAAACCTTATTATAGTGAAAGCCAAAATTACAAGCATAGTAATTTTGGGAGTGGAGTAAGTGTGGTTGTTTTAAGCACCGAACCACTATAACCCCTCGTGCCTTATGGTGAATGTTTTATTCTTTTAGTGGTGTATGTTATTTATTATTTCATTCTCTGTGGTGAATGTTGTAATTCTTTTTTATCTTCTCTTCTTAGTTTGAAAGATTGATTTTAAAGATATTTGTGAAATAAGGTTGTCCTGACTTATATTTTAGGCGAAGGTTGTCCTACGAATCATTTAGAATCAAGGTTTTAATACTCAAGCAATTGATATTTTTATAATATTTATATATTCTACATTTATTTTGATTATTCGACATTGTCTTATTCACTTCCCCTCTAGGATATCACTAGCTCTCCTTTTCAAGTGGTATCAGAGTGGGTTGCTCTTTTTATTTTTTGGATTTATCTCCTTGAGCTAGATTCAGAGCTATTAGATGTCAAATTTCAAAAGCTTATCCATTACTAGGCCACCTCCCTTTGATGACTATAACTATTTATACTGGAAAGCCAGGATGAGGATTTCCTCAGATCCATTGATGAAAGTGTCTGACAAGCTACTGTAAGTAAATGGATCCCTCCTATGATGGAAGTAGTAACTGATGATGAAACCATATTAATGAAATAAACTTTATACAATTTTTGGACCACTGTTTAGAAAAGTGAAAGCAGTGCAAAATGCAAAAGCCTTAAATGTAATAACTTGTGCTCTATCGCTAGATGAATTCAAAATCATTTTGTATGATACACCTAAACAAGCATGAGATATTCTTGAAATCCAAATCCTCACAACCAAATTTTGAGAAAATTCGTTGGAAGAAAATGAGTCTTTTATGGACTTCTATATGAAACTAAACGATATAGTAAATTCCATGTGGGGTCTTGGAGATAGAATCTCTGAAAGCAAGGTTTGCGCAAAAATATTGCGATCACTTCCTGATAGGTTTAATTCAAAAGTTACTGTTATACAGGAATTAAGGGATACAGATACCATGAAGGTTGAGGAGTTATTGGTTCTCTTTAAACTTATGAGTTGAATTTCAAAGCTCCTAAAATCAGGTCCATAACTCTTAAATCTTCTAAATCTAATTCAAAGGATTCTATTGTAAATTCTGATATTGAAGAAAATGAAGATGATATGGATATGTTGGCAAAGAAATTTTATAGAATTTTCAAAAATAAGAAAAGAATAGATTTTCAAAAACCATTTGATAAAAGAAAAGGAAATTCAAAATTTTAAAAATCTAAAACAAAAGACATCCAATGTTTCAACTGTTCTGAATATGGGCATTTAACTTCTAAATGTCTTAAAAATGATAAATTTAAAAGAAAAGGCATGATAGTTACTTGGGATGAATCACCAAACTCTGAAAATAATTCTAAAATTGATGGATCAGACCAGAAAAATGCAAATGATTTGAAATCCTTTATGACTCACTTCGTCTGATTATGAAACTCCAACAAGTGACTCTAAAAATGAAGATGATCTTCAAGATGCATATAATGCTATGTACAGAGAAAGTTGTAAAATTTTGGATAAATTGATAATTCAAAAAGAAAATTATGCTAAATTAAAATTAATACTTGAAAAGCCTGTTTTAGAAAAATCTTATTTTTTTCGATTGTTTTGAAAAAACTAAGTTAGATTTGAGTTTAAAGATTTTTGAATTACGAAAACTTAAATCTGAAAATGAGAAATTAAAATTTGAAGTTTCCTCCCTTTAGAGTTCAAAGGACACTTGGAAATATACCCTTATTAACTAGAAACTTGAAAAACTATTAACCTCATATAGGCGATGTGGTGACAAGTCTGGACTAGGTTATATTTAAAATAACTCTTTGAAATCTAAGGATTCTGCTCCTACCTTTGTAAAAGGAGAATCCTCAAACTCTAAAGTAGAGACTTTAAAAGAATCAAACTATAAAACGAATGTCTTCAAAAATTCAAAACCTTTTTAAAGCCTCTAATATAAAAATAGTGCAAACTACTATAAACATAAATGGAATAATAACAGAAATCCTCCTTTAGCTGATAAAATTATAGACTTACTTAAAGAGCTATTGAAATCCAACTCTGGTAAGACAGGAATATATAGAAAAATGAGAAATCCTAACTTCAAAATGCAACAAAAAGCAAGAGATCCTCCTAAACCTAGAACTATAATGACATGAGTTCTAAAGGTTAAGTGTCTTGTAATCCACACAACTTTCAAAGCAAGTAGCCATTCAAGATGGTATATGGATAGTAGATATTTAAGACATATGGTAGGTGAAAAGGTTATACTCTCAAACATCAACCAAGTAAATGGCGGCTTGGTTACATTCAGAGATGGAAGCAATTGCAAGATTATTGGCCAAGGTAATGTACAACTTCCTAACTTATCTCTCTTTGAAGATGTTTTATATGTTGAAGGGTTAAAACATAATTTTCTAAGCATATCTCAGATTCGTGATAATAAACATAACATAAAATTTTTTGATCACAGATGTGAGTTAATTAATGAGAAAGGAAATGTTATATTAAATGGTTGCAGAACTTTTGAAAATTGCTATATAATTGATAACTCTTGCTCAACAAACCATTCTTGTTACATGGTCCAAACAAATGAGACTGAACTATGACATCAACGTCTTAGACATGTAAATTATAGAGATCTATATAAATTGAGAAAACGAGATCACTTACGTAGCCTACCCAAACTGAAAAAGGTAAAAAAATATGTGGCGCCTGTCAAATTGGCAAACAAATTAGAAGTAGTCATAAGAAAGTGAACTCCTTAGCCATGGTACGACCTCTTGAACTTCTCTATATGGACTTAGTTTGACCAACTAGAATAGAGAGTACAGGTGAAAAGAAATAAATTTTTTATTGTAGTTGATGACTGTACTAGATATTCTTGGGTAGCCTTTCTAAGAGAAAAGTTGGATTCTCTTGATGAAGTTAGAAAACTCATAAAACACATTCAGATTGAAAAAAAGTTATTTGTGGTCAGAATTAGAAGTGATCACAAAATTGAAATAAAAATAGTAATTTTAAGAAATACCACAATGATCATGTAATACTGCATGAATTTTTTACTCTAAAAAGACCTTATAAATATGAGGTTGCTGAAAGAAAAAATAGAATTTTGCAAGAAGTGGTTTAATGTAATGCTAAATATCATGAACTTGATTAAAAATTTATGGGCTGAAGTTGTTGGTACTGCATGTTATATAATTAATCATGTTTATATCAGAAAAGCTAAAAACAAAACAGCTTATGAACTATGGTTTAACAAAAAGCCTACAATCAAATATTTTTGAACTTTTGGAAGCAAATGTTTTATTTTACATGACCATAAAAAGTTTAAAAAATTTGAAGCCAAAAGCGATGAGGGAATATTTCTTGGTTATGATTTAAATAGTCGGGCTTACCGAGTACTTAACAAAGGAATTGGGGTTATACAAGAATCGATAAATGTTGTGATAGATGATTGACAGATCACACCCAGTCTTGATCAAGATAATGATAATATGCATTTAGTTAATCTACCTAAATCTTTATTTAAATATGATAATACTAAGTTAAGGTTAATCAAAACCATCCGACTAATTAAATACTTGGTAACCCTCACACTGGCGTTCAGACAAGAAGACAACTTTAAAATATATGTAATCATGTCTGCTTTACTTCCTAAATTGAATCGAGTAATGTAAATGAAATGCTCGTTGATGAAAGTTGGATAAATGCCATGCAAGATGAATTAAATCAATTTATTAGAAATGATGTATGATATTTGGTTTCCACACCTATCGACAAACATGTGATTGGAACCAAGTGGATTTTTAAAAATAAAACTGATGAAATGTGGAACATTATAAGAAATAAGGCATAACTGGTTGTACAAGGTTATACTTAGATTGAAGGTATCGATTATAATGAAACCTTTGCACCAGTTGCGCATCTTGAATCAATCAAATTATTTACTTTCATTACATGTCATAAAAAATTTAAAATATATCAATTGGATGTAAAAAGTACTTTTCGAAATGGTGATCTAAATGAGGAAGTCTATGTTGAACGACTAAATAGTTTTGAAGATCCCAAACTTCCAGATCATGTTTACTATCTTAAAAAGGCTCTTTATGGTTTAAAACAAGCTTCAGAGCGTGGTGTGAAAAGTTGACTAAATTCTTGTTTAGTCATAATTTTGTTATGGGTAGTGTTGACAAACCCTTTTTATCAAGAAATATAATGATGATATCCTAATTGTTCAAATCTATGTTGACGATATTATATTTGGATCTATGTGCGCTAATCTATCTATTGAGTTTGCAGATCTTATGAAATCCAAGTTTGAAATGAGTATGATCGGTAAACTAAATTATTTCCTTGGATTACAAGTCAAATAACTTGAAGATGGTATGTTTCATCTCACAGACCAAATATGTTTGAATCTTGTTAAAAAATATGGTTTTGAAAATGGTAAGAATTTCAATACTCAGATGAGTACGATTCTTAAACTCTTAAAAGAAGAATCATGTAAAAATGTAGACTCTCGACTATGTCGTAGTATGATTGGTAGTCTTCTTTATTTAACTACTAGTAGACCTAATATTACATTCACTATTGGCATATGTGCTAGATATCAATCAATCCTAAAGAATCTCACTTATCTGCTGTCAAATGGATAATCAGATATGTCGCAAGTTCTGTGAACTTAGGCTTTTGGTATCCACATGATACGTCTGTACAAATTGCAGGTTATATAGATGTGGACTGGGCAGGTAATGTTGATGATAGAAATCTACCAGCGGTGGATGTTTCTATGTTGGAAACTGCTTAGTATCATGGCTTAACAAGAAACAAAACTTCGTATGTCTTTCTACTGTATAGGCTGAATATATTGCTGCAGGAAATGCTTGCACTGAGCTAATATGGATGAAAGAATGCTGGTTAATTATGGAATTAGATAAGATATGATGACATTATATTGCGATAAATCTAATGCAATAATTATCTCTAAAAATCCGATTCAACATTCTCGTAAAAAGCATATTAGCATAAGATATCACTATATTTGAGAATTAGTCGAAGATAAGTCTATCATGCTAATACATTCAAACTGAGAAGAAACATGCAGATATACTAACTTGAAAATGTTAAAATTTCAAATCTAAAGTATGATATTGGACTGTGTATTGTCAAATGATTATTCTTTTCTTTGCATTTTTGTTTATGTTTATTTGTAATTAAGAAATGCATGAAAAGAAAAATGAAAAATAAAAAATCAATTTTTTTTGGGGAAAAGTACTTCCATCGCATTAACCGAAGTTAACAGCTTAATGATTCTTCGATGCCTGCATCATCTTCCTCAATGTTAGATTGGGCTTGATTTACTTATTTTCCTTGCTTACGTTATATCTGTATTAAACTTATTTGATGGCTTGTTTGGATATTTTGGATATTTTGGATGATTTGCTTGAGGATAAACTTATTTATGGTTGTATAAATATTTTGGATACTTCATCCACTGTCTTCAACAATGTTATTTAACTAGATGATTTATTCTCCTTGATATTTCTGCTTATTGATATTCATCTAATTTTCTCTAGCTTTATATGCTTCATGATCTCTCATATCATTTGTTATTCCTTTCTCAACTTGTGACAAAAAGGGGGAGAAATTATATATATGTGTGTGTGTGTGTGTGTGTGTGTATGTGTGTGAGTATAAAAAATGCTAGCGTGATGAATGGAATGGAATGAATAGAATATTTTTTTACATAGTATATGTTGTACTTCTCAGGGGGAGCATCACAGTTGTCTACGAGGATTACAAGGATGATCATTACAACCTATATAGTGCAGCCTCAAGTTTGTTAATGCTCATGAATGAGTCTTGTGAATCTTATGAATGTGTGAGATCATAAATGTTAGACGTAGTATTATGTATGTTGTGTGTTTTGTCATGATATTAAAAAAGGAGGAGATTGTAAGTGCTGTTATGTTAAGCACACAAATTGTTAAATTTCATAAGACAAAAGTACCTCAAGGTCAAATTACAAGTATGGAATCACAACTACTCTACATGCGACCGCACCATCACCGCGGTTCTGATGCCGCATCTCGTGTGCCAGTCCAATACCCAGTCCAGGAGATGTGAGCTAGCGTTCAGTTCGAGGAAAATGCCGTGCATGCAAATTCCAAGAGAATTTCTACATGTCGCATCAATCAATCAATCAATCAATCACTTCAACTAAGTACACACCACCTCACACCCCATCCCTAAGCAACCCCATAAGTCAATAATTCCTTACACAACCCATACCCCTCTTACACAAATTACCCCAAAAGTCAACAAAGCTCTTACACACCCATCACTCACCTCACCCATCACTCCATCACCCATCCCTCTCTCTCTCTCTCTCTCTCTCTCTCTCCTTACAACCCTCTCTCTCTCATTTCTCAAACCCATTCCCAAGCAAACCAAGCTCCAACGTATGAGCTTCCCAAGCTCTCATGTGGCCCACTTCCTACCCTCTCATCTCCCATCTCAACCATCAAAACTTCATCATCTTCCGTTGAAATCAGAGCCAAGGAGTTCGGCGTTCCATCGAACCAAGAAGGAGGCTAATAAGTGGGTGATTTACCGTTGATTTTCAATTTGATGGCCCACTTGTGATGGGGTCCAATTTGATGTATGTGTTGTAATCTTATGAGGGGCCCATAGTGACGGGGCCCCTCCATCTCACCGCTTCTCTCTCTCTCTATCTCTCTTTTTCATTATTTATGGCCCACCCAATGGTTGCATATTCTATCCACGTTATCCATTCAATGGACCACACCACAGTCCACTTGTGGGGCCGACCCTACCACCTGTTCGTATGGACAGTCCTTGATGAAGGAAGAACACAAAGATTAACTTGATTCAAAGTCGTTGGTGGTCCACACATGTGGACCCACCTTTATGCTTGTGTCATGTATCAGCACCGTCCATCTTGACGGTGCCATGTGGGGTCCTATCTAAAGGGACACAATCCAGACCGTCTGCTAGACGGACATCCAAACCCTCCCTCTGGACGCTAGAATATATATTGTGTTATATATTATATATGATATATATATATATATATATTATATGATGTATATATAATATAATATAATATATATTTTATATAATATTATGTGGGACCCACCTTAGGAAGTAGAGTGGCTAGAGTGCTTCACACTAGCAGCACTGCTGCATCAATGTCACTAGGATTATGGGACCCACCTTGATGATGTTTCACCCACACCGTCTGTCTAATTGCTGGACGGTGGGACCCACTCTGTACGTGTGGGATCTCCACCATCCAGCTGAGACGTGGACATCCCACCATGATGCGTGAATTGTATCAATGCCCTCCATCTATTTTGGCTGTGGTTGGTGCCCACCTTACTGTATGTATTCTATATCCCTACCTTCAGAATGTCTGGACGGTGCTGGTGGGGCCCTACTTTGATTATGTGTTGCATATTCCCACTGTCCACGTGGATGGTGGGGCCAGTTGTGATATATATGTTCTCCATGTCATCCATCTTTTTGTCGGGACCCACCATAACATATTTTTCATCCACACAGTCCAGGGAGACTGGACGGTGCTGGATGATGTTTGGACTGTGCTGATTATTATGTCCAATGTTTGGACAGTGCTGATCATCATTATTGGGCCATGTGCTCCATGGAATGATAGTGTACAGTGGTACACATGTTACACCTACAACTATTAAAATGATTTTTGGTGCGGCCCAGGCCCATTTGAGGCCCACTGGTGCGGCCCATCCATGAGGCCCATCATGATGTATTTTGGCCCATCTGCAGGGCCCACCTGTTTGTATTTTTGGCCTATGTAATGAGGCCCATCTGTTTATGTTTGAAGCCCATATGATAAGGCCCATCATGATGTATATTTGAGGCCCATATGATGGGACCCACTTACTTCAATCTAAGGCCCATGGGCAAGACCCATTGTGATGTATTCGAGGCCTATGGGCAAGACCCATTGTGATGTATTCGAGGCCTATGGGCAAGGCCCATTATGATGTATTCGTGGCTTATGGGCAAGGCCCATTGTGATATGTATTAGGCCTATGACGTATGGCCCTTTTGATGTATATGAGGCCCAGATATGTGGTCCATTTGATGCATATGAGACCCATGTGAAGGGCCCACATGCTGTGTATTTACGGCCCATGAGCAGGGCCCACCTGTTGTGTATATGAGGCCCATTGGTGCGGCCCATAGATGTGGTCCACTTGATGTATATAAGGCAGGTGTGGCCTATGTGATATGGTCGACTCGATATATATGAGGCCCATTGGTGCGGCCCATGGATGCGATCCACTTGATGTATTCGATGGCCCATGGGTTGAGGCCCAATGTGATGGATATAAAGGCCACGAGTGAGGCCCAATGAGATGTATGTGGGGCCTTTGTATGGGGCCAAATGTGATGTATATGAGGTCCATTGTGATGTGTGATTACTCCATGATGTATGTAATGATGATTATGGTGGGCCGTGCCTTGAGAGCAATGATCGTCCTTGGGAGCAATGATGGTTTAATGTCCACATTAATGGACAATGACGGTTGGATGTCCACATTGTGACCTTCCTTTAGGCCTTGTTAGGACCATTCTCATTATTCTCTTGTGGGTTAACCCAGATAAGTGGGCCCATTCACCATAGACAGATGGTTTCGTGGTATCAGATTTGATATAACCACGACCGAGGGTCGATCATTATATTATGGTTGATTGGCTGTTCCTTTATGGACCCCGCCTTGTTTATGTGCTGGTTGTCGGTGCTGATTATCGATGCTGATTGTTGGTGCCGATTGTTGATCATTGGTGCCGATTATTGAGGTCGATACTGATTATATATGCCGATTATCGAGGCCGATTGTATAGGCCGATTTTGATTGTCGAGGCTGATTCCGATTGTCAAGGCTGAGTCAAATTGTCAAGGCTGATTTCGATTTTGATTTGCCTAGGCCAATTCTGATTGTCGAGGTCGATTCTGATTGTCGAGACCGATTCCAATTATCGAGGTCGATTCCGATTCGATTGTCGAGGTCGAGTCAGATTGTCAAGGCCGATTCCTATTCCAATTTGCCAAGGCCGATTTCGATTGTCGACGTCGATTGTTGAGGCCGATTCCTATTCCAATTTGCCAAGGCCGATTTCGATTGTCGATGTCGATTCCGATTGTCGAGGCCGATTTCGATTGTCGATACTGATTCCGATTGTTGTGGCCGATTGTCGAGACCAATTTCGATTGTTGAGGCTGATTGTATAGGCTGATTGTCAAAGTCAATTATCGAGGCATGATTCCGATTGTCGAGACCTAATGTAATGTATATGTGGCCCATATTTAAGGTCCATTGTAATGTGCATTCGGCCTATGTTTGAGGCCCAATGTGATGCATATGCGGCCCATGTTTAAGGCCCGTTGTGATGTGTATTCAGCCCGTGTTTAAGTTCATCTGGCGCGGAGTTACTTAGAGACACTACCAATGTCTCCCAACTATTAAGCTCATGAGTAAGGCCCATGGTGTGGTATATTAGGCCCTTGTGTGAGGTCATGGGTCCACTATATGTTAGGCTCTATGTGGGCCATTCCTTGGGGGCAATGTTGGTTAAATGTCCACATTATCAAGGTTGATTGTATGTGATAGCATAACATCATGATACATGCCCATACGCATCATCTGCATGTTTGTTATGAGATATGGTTGGCCATTGCATATACCGTTGGACAGGTTGTTCATAGGACTCCCTGATAGGAGGAGTTACCCCACATGAGCGCACGGTATGTGCAGGATTGATGCATGATTGGACTGTGTGACTTATGCATCTTGCATTATATGATTATGATTACCGTACGCCCTAGCGACATCAGGGCCGTAGCCTTCGCAGGCATATCATGGATGGCTAGATGGGACACCAAAAATCTGTTCTATATAGGGTGCTCTAGATATCCTTAGGTGAAGTCCCTAAACCCTCTTGATTTCAGAGGTTGCTCTAATGTCTAAACCGAGTGGATGCATGAGTGCATGAGGGCCGTATACCGTTAGGCCGCTTCTCCCACTGTGTTGTGGTCAGTTGGAAGGGGGTGCGGCCTCACCTGCCTAAGAGGAGGAGGCAAAGTTAGGCTGAGTTTGACCATCTCGTAAATGAGTCCGCTATCGACGTGTCGGGTAGATATTGGCTAACTATTGGCCAAGGGGATGGTGAGGTCTCTTCCACTTGCATGGTCGCGCGTCAGTGGGCGGTGGTTGCATGTAGAGTGTACTAGACCCCGGTGATGATCCCAGAGAGGAACTGTACTGATATGTGGACTTATTGAGCAGGAGTTGCATATTCATTTATTCATTCATTCACTATCCACTCAGGTTGGTGGTGCGTAACTAATTGTTATGTGTACTTTCGTAATGGCTAGGATTTCAGTTGGGGTACGCGACTAACCTGAGACAAAGAGCTTACCACATTGAGTCTGACTATCCAAATTTAGGTATGGGACTAGTTTGGATAGAATTCCTTTGTGATATGCCCCATAGCCTACAATACCATGTACTATCATCCCGATTTCACACTGCAGCTTGGTCATTTCATTCGCACCACATATTGCATATTGCATTACGTCCTCGGCATATGACATTTTGAGTTGCTATGTTTTTGCATTCATATGACTTAGACGAGGTTAATGGTATTCGTAGCTCTTCAGAATTGCATATAGTATTGAATCATCAGTATCTGATATTTGACTCATTATGTCTCCGCATTGCATAACCGACTCCCATTACTTTCTTAATTTATGACATCGTCTTACTATGTCTTTTCATCGCATATGCTGGATGAGATTGATGATATTTTATGGACTTGCTAGTATTTTCGCTTACTCTAATATTGTATGATTTATGAACTTACCAGTATTCTTATTTACTCTGATATTTTATTCTGAGCACGCATATACTGCTCACACACTTACACCACCCTCTAAGCTTTCTATAAGTTTATGCATGATAGATGCGTGCAGGTGACGATATGATGTAATTGAGCTGAGGCAGGAGTGTGCAGCTGAGCTTCTGGATCTTTTGACATTTATCTTGTATTTTCCTTTCAGCATTGTACTCGAATGATTATAGTAGTGGATATGTGATGATGATGTTGTTCTTATGATTTGGGTATACTTGTGGTTATGCTTCTTACGAGATAACTGTACATTGAAAAATCCTCCATGTAGGATCCCAGGATTAGAATTTGGTGCATGCGCGCTGGGAGCCGAGAATGGGGTACTACAGAGGTTGTCGACACCAGATTCGGCGATCGAAAATTTTGTGAGCCCAATTTCTGAGTTTTGGACGTGACATATTATGTATGTTATGTTTCATGTAATTGACAAAGGGAGAGATTTTAAGTGCTATTATGTTAAATACACATAGATTGTCAAATTTCATACAACAAAAGTACTTCAAGGTCAGATCATAAATATGTAATCACAAATATTCTATATGCCTGAAGATCAACTCAAGATCGGCTCATGATCAACTCAAGATCAACTTATGATCAACTCAAGATCAACTTATGATCAACTCAAGATCGGCATATATTCTCAAGAAATCGATGCCCGTATTCATGATAAGATTAATTCAAAGTTCAAGACATGATGTCTCATATATTTGCTAAAACATAGGTGGTATAACCGTATAAAGACCTTAAGTTTAAGTACTTCCAAAATTTCGTTAAATCGATTTTTTGTAAGCATTTTTTTCCTTGGAATTTGGCTAGCCTATCTTCTAGTTTGGCCAGCCTAACTTGGTAAGCCTAACTTTAAGCTTGAACAGAATAACAAATTCCGTTGAAAATTCAGTTAGCCTAAGTTTTGGTTTGGCTAGCCTAAGCTTGAAATTCGGCTAGCCCGAGAAAGTTCGGGTGAAATTCCAGCAATGTAGTTTTTTGAAATTTATGGGAATTTGGCCAACCAAATTTGACCTCAGGTCATTCGAAGTTTGGATAGATCTTATCTCGTGTGATCTGAGATCCGTTGAAATGAATCCGGTGGAATCCGGCTAGCCAAAGCCACTCTTAGGCTAGCCGAAGTTCCAACTTCTTTGCCTATAAATTGAGTCTTTCTCTCATTCTAAATTACAACAAAAATTTACTATAATCTTTCTAAAAGAGAGAGAGAACCTCAAGTCTTCGGCAAGCTATCTGTTGGTATCTATAAATTTAATATATAGCTTATTTTATTCCCTTATCTCAAGATCTTTTTTATATTATTCTAAGAGAGTAATCTATACTCTTCTTTGAGATCTAAGAGAATTGAATTAAGTAGCATTTAGCTTTTCTATTTATAAAATCTATAGAACCCTAGACTTTTTCTGTTTGATTAAACACTATGCCATTTATGTTTAAGAAAAAAGTCCTTCTACTATAAGCTTCTGTTACCTCTTCTCCATTTAAAGATAAGTATATTTACTATATTTTATTTTAGATTTTTTCTGAGATAACCTATGAAAATCTCAGTGTGGTTTTTCTTAAATAGCCTGTGAAAATCTTAGTGGGGTTTTTATTTGTGATAGCCCATAAAAATCACAAAAGGGATTTGTATTGTGATAGCTCGTGAAAGTCACAAGGAATTGCGTTAGGTTGTTAAGGTGAACCTGTTAAAACCTTATTGTAATGAAAGCCAAAATTATGAGGGTAGTAATTTTGGGAGTGGAGTAGGTGTGGTTATTTTAAGCACCGAACCACTATAAGCCCTTGTTCCTTGTGGTGAATGTTTTATTCTTTTGGTGGTGTATGTTATTTATTATTTAATTCTTTGTGGTGAATGCTATAATTCTTTTTATCTTCTCTTCCTAGTTTAAAAGATTGATTTTAAGATATTTGTGAAATAGGGTTGTCCTGCTTAATATTTTAAGTGCATGTTGTCCTACAAATCATTTAGAATCAAGATTTCAATACTCAGGCAGTTGAGATTTTTGTAATATTTATATATTCCGCATTTATTTCGATTATTTGGCATTGTCCTATTTGGACATCGCTAGCTCTCCTTTTCAACATCAACTTCCTTTTTACAATTCAACTTTATATATATGGCTTTTAGCCCTTCCTCCCTTATTGCAGGTGCCGAACACTACTTGAAGGAGATTTTCTAATGGGGTTTAAAAGAATACTCTGATTCTACCTTGTTGTTTAATGCCAATGGTTTTACGATGCATGCTTCATTTGCGGCTGAATCGGATACCACACTTAGGAAGCTTGTTCAGATGCTGAAGAGTCTGTACATCATGGGAGACAGGTTCCACGAACTGACTTTCGATAATTAAAGGAGCTTAGAATACCTTTGGCAGAATGCCTTGGCCAAATCTGCAGCGATGAGCGGAAAACATGAAATAACTTGGTATGGATGATTCAGTGTGTTCAAACGCATCAATTCAACCGAACCATTTTGAGGATTCTACAGTTCTACTAAGCTAGGCCAATGGAAGAATTGAAGGAGCGAGGATACACCTTCTTCGCCAAGGAGCTAAGTGTAAGTGCTATATTGTATAAAACACACCTTTGGTTGTCAAATTTCGCTTAGACAAAATAGCTTACGAAGTAGTCCGTCTAATGTGGATCAAAATGGAAAGTTCAAGATGTTACTCCAAGTCAAGATAGTTTACAATCTACTAAGTTCAAGACTCTTCTAAAGTTCATATCATGAAGTAAATCAAGATGGAAAGTTCAAGCTTTACTAAATTCAAGTTCTACTACACTTCTAGTAGAAGATCAAGTTCCATCGAAGATTCAAGTAGAAGAAAAAGTTTCAAAAAATTCAAGCTACTTCAATGTTTAGTCTTTTCAGGTATAACAGACCCTAGAAAGACCTTAGGCTTAGGTTCTGTCAAGAGACAAATTTATATGGGTTTTTATACTTTATATAGGTTAAACTTTGACTAGTCTAAGCTGTGGCTTGACCAATCTAAGAAATCTTCGACCAGTCCAAGTTTGAATTTAGAAAAATGAAATTTTCCATTACTTTCTCGACCAGTCGAGCAGGCTTCTCGACCAGTCGAAGAGAGGCCTTCGACCAGTCGAGGGGTGCTCAACTCGAAGTCTTGCGACCAAAATTTGGCACCTTCGACCAGTCGAAGCCTATGCTTGACCAGTTGAGTAGGGCCCTCGACCAATCAAAGAACCATTTTATCCAATCGCGCTCAAAATTTGAAAATTTATTAGATCTTACATGAGTCAATGAAGACCTTAGACAAGTCGAAGCAACAACTTTTCAACCTATAAATAGAGGCTTTCTCTCAATCCGAAATTACCAATCCAAGCTAGAAAAGTCTTCATAAAGAGAGAGAGAAGTCCCTATTATTGTCAAGCTATTGCATAGTATTTTTAATATTTCTTTAATAGCTTTTTGTTTCAATTCCTAGATCTCTTGTTTTATGAATCTTATTTTATAAATAGAGTAAATAATCTTCTTTGAGATCTTGAGGAATTTAAACAAGAAGCCTTTGGTTAGAATCGATTTAAAATCAATCTAGAACATAAAACCCTTATTTATGTGACTGGACATTAAACAATCTACTTCAAGAGAAGCGGTTCTACAAGTTACATCAAGAGATATGTCTTCAAGGTGAAGATAAGTATATTCTATCATTTGTATTTTAGTTCTATTAAGATAGCCAAAAAATCTCATTTTTTGGTTTTTCTGAGATAGCCAGAAAATCTTAGTGAGGGATTTTTGTTTGTGATAGCCACTTAAAATCACAACTGTATTAGGTTTTAAGGTGACCCTATGAAAACCTTGTTTATAGTGAAATCCAATATCACGTGGATAGTGATTATTGTGAGTGGAGTAGGTGTGGTTGTTTGAGAACAATTGTTGTACACACCGAACCAGTTTAACTCTTGGTATTGTGGTGAATGTTTACTTTTTGCATATGTGGAGAATGGTTGTAATTTTATTTATGCAAAAGTGGTGAATGTTTGTAATAGATAGTTTTATTGTCTCTTACTTAGTTTGAGATCTTAAACCTTACGATTGTTTGTGAAATAAGGTTGTCTTACTTAAATTTTGTTTTAGGTGTAGGTTGTCCTACGAACTAGTTTGAATCAATTTTTTAACACTAATGCGATTGAGTTTCTAAATTTATTTATTACTTCAGTAATTTAATTTTTATTTGGCATAGTCCTATTCACCCCTCCTCTAGGACTGTTAAGCTTGCCCTTTTTAATAGGCGACCCAAAAGATCCTGTATTCCTGGATGAACAGATCGCTTTGTATTAGGCATGATCAAAGGCCAGCTATTTGTACCCTATCCAGCTGAGTTTTGTTTTAACCAATCAAGATCAATTATGTGTAATCCTGTATGGAACGCGTGCAAAAATTTTCTAAAGATGTAAAGTCATGAGGCCATAATGTATCAATTGGGTTATTTTGGCCAGGATTCACGTGACCAAGTTTAAAAGATTGAATGTTAAATGGGTAATGGTCGAAATCATTTGATCAATTGTAAGTGGCTGAAGAATAATTCAATGGAGCAAGAACGTGTGAAGTATCTGAAAGTAAAGTGAGGGTAGAAGTGGCTATGATAACTGTCAGATCATGGGAAGGATCTAGAATGGTTAGATCCAAGCTATAAATAGAAGAGGATTTCAGCAGGAAAAGTCATGTCATACCAACCCAAACAAATCAAGAAATCAATTATCTTCAACTATCTTTCAGTTATCCTGTTAATTTTACAATCCATAGTGTAATCACTGCTTTTATCAAGTAAATCCTTTCCTGTAGCATAATCGTTTACTTACCATGCTTATTACTTGCTTTCTTTAGCTTAATTTGTAGTATAAACACAGTAGTCGATAACTATAGTTGTAATTAAACTGCACTGTAGCCGCCAATTTTAATTTCCCTTTTTATATTTCACTCTTCATGCATTAAGAAAGTCCTTTCATATGGAAGGCATGAAGAAATCCATTATCAGAGGATGAACCCCACCCTTTGACTATCATCTAATCCATTTACACTTTGAGCAAGTGGCTGAATAAGAGACCGATCTCCTTAGATCTCAGTCATACTCAGTGTCTGCCTACTTTAGCCTCGGGGTTATTGTTATTAGGTTTGAATTGGAATCATAATTCCAATTCTGGCACGCCTACACACACGTCACCCGTGCTGGAGAAAGGATCGTCAAAACAATGATGAACAATTTTCTGGTACACCCGATGGGACACTATTGTAAACCACTAATTTAGTTTATGCTAGAATGTAATGAAGGAGTGGTAGAATTGCCGGGAACAAATCCACAACACCAACCGCACCGTTCCTAGGGGATGATGTGCAGGTTCAGGCACCTCGAATTGAAATTAATTTGAATGTTAACCCAATTGAAAACCAAGAAGGGCCGTCGACGGCTCTCCCTATTCTTTCAGACGAGGTATCAATGGTACTAAGGGATGTCCATACAAGCATCCAGATGGTAAAAGAGAATGTAAGAATTCATGCAGAATAGCTTCGTCAACAGGCTAAAAACACTAACTATTATATTGCCAGTCAGACCGAGACCATGCAATGATTATTAGCTGTTGTGACGGAACAAACACAACCTATGCAGCAAAATAATGGTAGTTCGGTTGGTAATGTTGTGCCTTTCACACTGACACCCTCATTGCAGCGTAATACACCACCTACTCCTCAGAAGGTTAGAAATATGCTACCTCCTGCAGAGGTTAGATGACCAGAGTAGGAAGCTAGCAATTATGATAATAGAAATCAAGCAATGTTAATGAGATTCTATACCCCACAAGGTCTTAGGTTTTAAGAGAACTTTAATAGATTTGGTCCGGATCATCCGCCAGCCATGGAACCTCCACGGATTGATCATGACAAGATATTGCAACTCGTATAGGAGGTTGGCAGGCCATGTATTGGGCTGTAATACTATTCCTACTTATCATAAACCATACCCAGAATGGGTGGATCAACAACACCCATTGCCGGGAAATTACTGACCGGATTCTACCCCATTCTCAGGAGAACACGATCAATCGACTATTGTACATGTTGGCCGATTCACCATGCAACGTGGTGAACTAGCTAATAGTGATTATTATAAATTGAAGTTATTCAGTCACTCTTTAATTGCCGTAGCTTTCACATGGTATTCCAATTTATTGCCGGATTTAATACATAACTGGCAAGAATTGGAAGAAAGGTTTCACGCTCAATTCTTTTATATGAATAGGGACATAACTATGGTTGACCTCGCACATTTCTGGCAGTTGTCCAGTGAATCCTGTGAGAGCTACATCGTGAAATTTAAGCAAGTAAAGAGTCATTGTAAGGTGGTCATGACTGAGGTCGAATTTGTACAACTTGCACAAGATGGTTTGGAACACAAACTCCACAAAGTTCATAAGCATGGAGTTTGTTGATTTATACGATCTCACCAAGATGGTCTCTTGATATGAAGAAATGCTTCAAGAAGGGGCTAGGCAAGCCAATTTGTCAATTGGAATGTATTACAATGATCCTAATTATTAAATTGTAATCGCCGAAGTAGTGGCTAAGAAACCACTAGTCTGCATGACATTGGTTAAGGCACAGTCAGCTACCCCAACACCAGAAGACTCAGAAAGTATACTCCTTTGATATTACTTAAGCTGAGGAAATATTTGACTTCATATTAGAAAAAAGTTCATTAAAGTCCCTATTAATCAAAGGATACCTTTGGCCGAGTAACTCAAGAAGGTTGACTATTGTAAATGGCATGATCTCATTCCCATTCCACTAAAAAATGCATTATTTTCAGGAATCTTATCCAGGAATACATCGACTGCGGATTGCTGAAATTTTTGAAAAAAGAAAAAGAAGCCATGCTGATTGATACCGACCCATTTCCAGCTATCATGGAGTTAAATACAATCATAACCGACTTGAGAGATCGACCTCGACCGAAAATAGAACTCGGTTCAGGAAGTATGTGCAAAACGAACGGTCGATACGTCCCTAGATAGCAGTAGGTATCTCAATATCGGGACACACACGGGCAAAGGAACCATTAGTTATGTGACCACTACACCTGAGAGATCCATTGGCGACTTAAAGACCGATTAAAAAATCACCATCGAGGTGATAGTCAAGATCGCTAGAGGCCGAGGTAGGTAGCATGCCATCGCTAGCTGCATTGGAGATCTCCTTCGACTAGGATGGTCAAACCTCCCATTACATGAGAAAGGGTATGAAAGTGACTTATGCATCCAAAGTTCCTAATGACACCAAAAAATTTGACCATAACTCAGAAATGCCGGTGGCGGAGCAATAGGGCCACAATGAAGAGAGAAAAGAGAACAAGGATCTTCTTCAACCGAAACTCAAGCCACCACATCCATTTTGAAGAATTCCTCCGTCAGAGGAACAAATAGCAGTAAACATGGTCGAAATGATTGCTCTGTCTACTGATCAGGGGAGCAAAGATACTCTCAAAAATACCAAAACGTCGGTTGAGTGTAAAGAAGGAAATAGTGCCGACACCTTGTCAGATTATTTTAGTGAGGATTACTTCTCAACAGAAGAATGGTTGCCTGGTGAATTCATGAATATTGTGAACAAGTCAGGGGATATAATGACTAATTCACCAACTGGACCCATGAAGAACAGAATCCCTAGTCAGACTGGTGAGATTAAGTCTAATACACTAGGTGGGGCAAGATTTTGTTAATAGTATTATGTTTGGTTCACTGCCACCGATGGTATTTCATAGTAATATGGTGCTCACTTTACCATTCGACTTTTAGGCAAGAGCTACTTAACCAAACACATGGCCTAGCGATGTAGAAGAGCATGTTTCCCTAGTTGTTATTTAATATGCTTCTTTCCCTTACGATGAAGGGGAACAAGGCAAAGCATTGCATACTAACACGGTCACTGTAGCGACCGATGGAGCTACCGATAGAGTAATTATAGATAGACCCACCATTGATATGATACAACACCTCAAGCCATTATATATTTCAGATCATTTAGATGGATGTCCTATTACCAAAATTTCTGTGGACAATGGAGCCGCAGTAAACTTATTGCCAAAGAGAATGATGGCTAAATTAGGGAAAATTGCAGGCGATTTAATCCCTTCTGAAGTAACTGTTAGCAATTTTGCTGGCCATGTTACCAATACACATGGTGTGCTACCGGTCAATCTCATAGTAGGCACTAAGTCTATTTTGGCACCATTCTTTATAGTTGACACTTTGTCAAGATACAATGCCTTGTTAAGGAGAGATTGGATTCATTCTTTTACATGCATCCCTTCTTCTCTCCACCAGTTTGTCATCTTTTGGAATCAGAATAGGGTCGAGCTCGTTTTGGCTGATAACAACTCCTTTTTTGCCACATCAAATGATAATGAAGCTTATTACTACAACGAGGAAATAGGGCCTATCAGGTTCACTAGAAGGAATAAGTTTGGACGGTTGAAAAGTATTTTTGTAAAGAAGAACCTAGACAGTATAATTCAGGATATGCAGATCCAGGAAAACTAAACCCAGCCGAAGGGCTTAACCCTCTATCAGTTGGTTGTAAGTTACATCATTAAAGAGTTACCATGATCATGACAGTGGAAGGTGTAATATGCCTGGTTGATTTCGTAACTAGGATAAAAAGGCTCGAAGGAAGCCTAAAAGAAAGTGATGAAGGAGTCTTTATGAACTTGGACGAGTTGGATGAGTTGGCCAAAGAAGATTGTTTTAAAATAGAAGAATTGTGAGAAAAAGTGGAAGGACGTCAACCGCAGGTCCAAGACCCGCTGATGAAGTAAATCTAGGGACAGATTAGGATCCGAGGCTCTTGTTCATAAACAATTTGTTACGACCGCCTGAGCGGGACAAAATGATAAAGTTATTACAGGAATCAGTAGACTGCTTCACATGGGACTATCACGATATGCCAAGACTGGATAGATCTTTGGTTGAGCACAAGTTACTGACTAAAGAAGGACATTGGCTGCATAAACAACCTCCAAGGAGGATGACGACCGAAGTCACTCTTAAAGTCAAAGAAGAGATTGAGCGGATTTTGGAAGCTGAGTTTATCCGACCAATCAAATACATGTTTAGTTTCCAACATCATAAGTAATTTTTTGAAAGTCCGCTTGGTCCCCCTCACATCCATCATCCATCAAGTGGGGCCAACCTTTGATGTGAATCATTCATTATGTGGGCCCCCCTTTTGCAGATCGTCCATCATTAGGTCCCACCTTGATTGTGGGCTATTCATCATTAGTGTTTAGGTGCTCTGGACCCTTGGGTACTTATTGTTGGTTAGTGATGCCCTTCGGCCTAAAAAATGCTTGGGCAACATATCAAAAGGTGATGAATGTCATATTTCATGACATGATTGGACGATTCATGGAGTTCTACATTAACAACATGGTAGTCAAGTCAGTCGATGCAGAAGATCATTTGGCCCATTTGTGCAGATCTTTTGAGTGGATATGGGTCCATAAATTGAAAATGAACCAATGAAATGTGCCTTTGGAGTGTCGACCGGTAATTTTCTAGGTTTCCTCATACATTAGAGAGAAATTGAAATTGATCAAAATAAATCTTAGGCCATGATCGATGCAAGGCCACAAAGGAGTAAGAACGAGTTACAGAGGTTTTTAGGCCACCTTAATTTCTTACGGTGATTCATATCTAATTGCGCCAGTAAGACTAACATATTTTCTCCATTATTGAAACTGAAGAAAGAGGCTGAATTTTTATGGGAAGAAGAACATCAAATTTCTTTCGACCGGATTAATGAGTATTTGGCAAAGTTTCCCGTGTTGATGCCTTCGATCAAAGGTCGGCCACTTAGGTTATATATAGTTGCCTCTGTAGGGTCCATCAAAGCCCTCCTAGCATAAGAAGATGATTCAGGATAGAGAGAGAAATCTACTATTTAATTTGTGTATTACTCAATGCAGAGACTCGATATTCGGCCATAGAAAAACTATATTTGTTTTTGTACTTCGCAGCTACTAAGTTAAGAATTTATTTGTTAGCCAAAAAGTTTAATGTAATTTCAATCTTTTATCTAATTGAATATATGTTAAATCAGCCTATTCTAAGTGGCCGAATTGGTAATTAGGTATTGGCATTGTCTGAATTTGATTTGCATTACGTGCCGCAAAAAGTGGTGAAGGGCAGAGCCATATCAAAGATCTTGGCCAACTATCTGTCAAACTTAGAGGAGCATATTCCTCTTGGTGTTATGAACTTATATGTTGTGTAAATTGAGCCTTGGAAATTAATCTTTGATGGATCGAGAACCCACGAGACATCTGGGGCTTGTATAGTGTTGGTTGCTCCCAATGAGAATTGACAAGAATTCTCGTTTCAATTAGAATTGGAGTGTGCTAACAATCAGGGCGAATACGAGGCTATGATAATTGGCTTAGAGATATTGTTGAAATTACGGGCGAAGAACATGATGATTATCAGAGACTATCAACTGGTGATAAATCAGATGGCTAGTTTGTTTAAGTGCATTAGTCTGACCTTATTACTGTACAATGCAGTAGTCATTCAATTGCTAGAACTATTTGATGACATCAAATTAAGGCATGTTACTTAGAATTACAATATAAATGCGAATGAAATTGCCCACTTGGCAGCAGGGTTAGAAATATGGAAGGGATTAGCCAGTCGGTTGATAACAGTTCAAAAAAGATCATTGCCTTCGGTCTTTCAAAGGGGAAGCATAACAGAGGTTTGTCTAATCAATGTAGAAGAAAATGATTAGAGAGCCCCTCTTATGGGCTATTTGCTAAGTCCTCGAACTAGAGCCGATAGAAACACAAGAAGGACGACCGTAAATTATGTAATGATTGACGATGAACTTTATTGTATATGGGTTGATGGATTATTGCTTCGATGTTTGCTGAAGAATGAAGTAATGACTATCATGAAAGGGGTCGATCAAGATGTTTGTGGAGCTCACCAAACAGGTAGGAAAATGAAATTTATGATCGGGTGTTACAGATACTTCTGGCTAGAAATGATGGCCGATTGTGTTTGATATGCAAAAGGTTGCAAGGCTTGTCAGAAGAATGGGCCAATTCAACATGTACCTGCGGCCGAATTACATCCTATTATAAAGCCTGGGCCATTCCGAGGATGGGTGTCACGCCCCAAATTCAGGGACGGACATCTTCCGTGATGCCCTGAATCCAGCAGTCGACTTCCATAGACCTAGTCCCGAGTTTGGCGCACCACAAGGAAGATTTTTGACTGATTTTCTTTTTTGGTTGTATACTTATATATAATACCTGAGCATGAAGATCCATGATCAAAATACCAAGAAACACTCTCCATTATAAATCCTGATGGTTACAAGTATAATGCTTTACAAAAGGTACATAACGTCAACATTGCCAAATCGAAAAATAGATGCAATGCATCGAGAAAGCTAAGTCTTCTAAGCTACTACAGCCCTGAAAAAAATTGAAAATAGGAAGCTTAGGCAAAAAGCCTAGTGAGTACACACGTGTGTGCAGTGTGTCCTACATGCAAGCAAGATAAACATGCTACAAGGAAATCATATATGTAAAGGCGTGTAGCATGTAAGGTATGATATCAATGCCAATGTAATGCATATGCATCATAGTAATACTCCGAGTCAATGCTACCAGCATCACCAAATCATGTTTTCATTTCTTCTTTACAACAACCATAACCGGATTACATGCATCCGTAATCACATCATCATCATCATATTGTCATACCATATCATAATTGTATATCTCGGGAAGCACTATGTTTGACAACCATGCACTAGACACTAGTAATCAACCTCGCATACCCGCCCTGCGGTGGACTTCCACCCGCCATGCCAGTAGCGGACTTCATTCACGCTTCTCCTTGCCGGCGAGTCAGACCGGTCCCTGTTTGCACCTCTGCCCTTAAGCAAGTTAGACCCACCTCTTCTCAACCCGACCTCGTCGGTGGGAGTCAAATCCATGACCCATGTATCCACTCGACCCGACGGTGAGGCAACCCTATCTAGCATAGGGGTTTAAGAACTTTCAACCCAAGGGGAACATCATCCCCTACTATTTCTACACTTCCGATGTTCCGTTCATTTTTAGGGATAACCCAAGTCATCATCATAGATATACATTTCATCGTCAAAATCCAACTCATGTTATATGGCACGACTATGGTATTTCGATCATCATGTATGTCATGATTATACATGAATTCAAACAACCATGATAAGGCATACGTTCATGTGCATGTGGTATGCATATAATGTCATGAGTTTAGGGTTTGCTCAACTTTTAAGGCAAAAATGATGTATAATCATCATATGCCACTATTAACTATATCAATCCATAGTCATGTGGCTAAACTGAAGAGGACATATCTTACACATGAACAAATATATTGAAGTACACTTGCACATACCATCATTCCATGGTGTATGAATATGATCAATATCAACATGGTTAGGTAGATGAATTTAGTATGCTAGGAAATGGAACAACATTCATCAAGATATTAAATCACATACTTCTATTAACCATAATAACTAACATCACTGATATCATCCATAGCTATCATAATCATGAGTCTTAATTGTAATCAGAGTTACACCATATCCTTCACAAGATAGATATTCCATTAGTGGTTTTGGCCCAACGTGATTTTCTTCTATTGAAACCACATGGTTATACTCTAACTGGGCATTATGGTTAATGACACGAAGTACATGCACCAAGTGGTTATGAGATGAAAGACATAAATATAACATATAGTAAATGAGCCACATGATGGATGGTGCTGGCGAAACTCATATAATGTAGTGGACTTCTCTTTCACGTGGGTTGTTAGTAGATTGGATTTACAAATAATTATTGTAGTAGTTCTACAATGGTTTGGAAGGTACATGTAAACTTCATAAGATACAATGAGCCCTAAGTTAAACGACTTGGTATATAATATACACATAAGAGTTAGTCATGGTTGGATAATGCGGGTTTGTCTCAACAACGTAGTGAGTCCTACTTCCAAGTGGTACTGCAAGCTGATGGGTCCTCATACAAATATTATGGTGGGTCCTAATAAGTAGATAGTATAGGTAATTCACATACATTAATGTAGTACAAGGAATAACAGTTCAAATGCACAAGGCACACGTCAACGAGCTCCATCATTAAATCGTCTAGTTGGCAAAATAATTGAACAGTGCAGATAAAATACATACATTGAGTGGGTTCACAAGTGTTCGAAAGTTATACATTCAATTAACACTATTTCATATCGTCTGACTTATTTAGGAATTGGATCTAGGTCATTTTAAAATCATGTTCTAGAATTAGTTAGCCTAATGGATAAATGGTGAAATATGCAAAACTTACTTCAAGGTAGGGTCCATAATCAATCTGACGCATGTCTTAAGTTCATATACCCAAGAGGTTACACTATCAGCATAGTTCATGAGTCTGAGTAACCACACAATTCTCCTATGCCCACATGGTCTTATAGCCACTCCATTATCAGAAGTCCGTATGGTTGGGTGGTCACACAAATGTCACCCTACTCGTCATAATGAAAGATTTAAGGTCACATGGTTACTTATTTTTACTACACCATAACTCATACATCTATGTGCAACTACTATATTAAGCTCCCACATGGTCAGGTTGTCGATGCCATAATTTCACTTGGTTGAGTGGACATATAATTAGTATCATAGTCTAGTGACCGCGTCTTAAAGCATCCAAGGCATAATCACAAGCATACCCACCAAACCTGGTTACACTATATTACACTAACTCTTAAACTATGATCGCCCTATACTTCATACGGAGAATGACTTAGATTCAGTGTCACATGATCAAGAGGCCAGGAACTAGCTTCCATCACATCAGATATAGTGTAGTGGTCCCCGCATCTGCCTCACCTATGAGCATAATGTAAAGGTTATATTTATGTTGCATGATACCGTATTGAGGGGCACTCTATTATCAAGTTGTATAATCCAACCCATATCATAATTTTCATGACTAAGAAAATCTACACGTACAACCCGATTTTCATGTTTTAGGTGACTATGGCTATGCCCATAAGCACATGATCATATCATTGGATGGTCACCACTGCCACCAAACTTCATGTAATTGGTTGGCCTTATGTGCATTTCACAATCATACGATTAGACGACTACATATACTCCACAATTGCATATGATTAAGTGACCATACATACATCACATATCCACATGGTTAAGGGGCCAAACACGTACATCACATCCTCACACCACTAAAGGCCGCACTCTAACCAAAGTGCCAAATGGTGAAAGGCTGTGCACTCATTATATAATTAGCTAATCTAAGGCAGCAACATAATAAAAAGCATATCACATACCAAGTGGTGAAGGACTATACACACAACACAATTTCACATGATTGAATATAGCATACATTTAATATGTGTAGATCACAAACTCTTGCCGAAGAGGGCCAATGGTTGGCCTAAATAAGGCTACTACTGATGGGCCCACATGACATTCACTCAAAATGGGCCTTAACATTCTTGGGCCCACACATCAATGGAATTCGCATGGGTTCTATGCGGTGGAGCTCATGGGGTTATGCATTCATCACACTTACATCAATTGTAGGCTGTCCAGTCCATGCACTACATGGTCACATGATTGTACACCATCAATATATAGAAATTTTAACAAAGATCTGGACCATTCACATATGTGTCCAATTTGCATAATTATTGGGCCACCAATCCATGGTGGGCTTGGGGATAAAAATCAAGTCAATCTGTGGCACATGTGGTCCACTCCACACACAAAAGTTGAAAGGATTACCCTCCACTAAACATTCATAATCATTTCTTGCGTCACCAAGGCATCGTTCACAAATCCAGCCCATCCACTGTGTGTCCCACTTAGTTGAGGGTTCAGTCCAAGTTATAGCTGCATCCAAATTTTAAGTGGATGCCGCCAAGTGTTTTTATATGCTTGGGCTCGCTCCGAGTTGTACAAATGGTTCAAGGTGATCAAAGTTACATGGATCCTAGAGTGATGTATTTATTATATCTACACTGTTAATCTATATTTAGAGATCATTTTATAGAATTATACAAAATTAATCATATCCAAAGATTATTTGGACCTTACCACAAATAGGAGTGAATATAATGATTTCACCATTAGACAATCCACAGGGCCCAGTATAACATTTATTTTCCATCCAATCTGTTCATAAGGTCACAAAGACCTGAATTAAGGGGGAAAAAAATTTCAAATTGGTCCAAAATTTCTATGACCCAAAATTCAATGGTAGACATTCAATCCCCTACTGCTTTTGTAGTGTGACCCACTTGATAGTTAGATCTATCTTATTTTTCTTCTCAAGCCTTAAGACAAGCTTGCCAAATGAATGGACGGTTTGGATATAACACATACCTCATGATCAGATTGGTCCAGCTTCCTATTTTTTATTTTATTTTTATTTATTTATTTATGGTGTGGGCCACCTGAGTTCCGTGTATGGCTAAGTTTTGGGGGTGACCCATTTTTAAAGGGGACCCATCAAATGCATGGTGTAGATGCTCGACATGCATCAAGGTGGGGCTTGTGGTGGGGCCCACTTCCTTCCAGCGTCAGCAGCAGGACATTGCTTGCAGCAGCGTCAGACGCTGATAGCAACATCGACGAATGCTGTTTTTTATTTTTTTATTTTATTTTTTATGGTTTTTCAAATATAGGGCCCACAACAGGACGATCCAGTCCGTCTGCTGGGTTCTATGGCCAGGGACAGATGCAACAAGCCCAATATTCAATATGTTTTGATGCATAGAAACATCATAGTGGGCCCTAATAGTGTATTATTATTAAAAATAATGTTTTTGATGGTGTGGCCTACCAATGATTTGGATTGGTTTCATTTTTCGGCTCAACGCCTAAAATGATCTGGGGAATTAAATGGACAGCGTGGATTGAATACATACATCATGGGTGAGGCCTACTGTGGTCCCACAGCCCCCTTCCCTCTTATTGATTTAATTTAATTTATTTTATAATGTGGTATGTGTGCACGTGTGTGTATGTGAGTCCGTGGCTTGCCCAATGGGCCACACTTTGGGCGGTTTGGATGGCCTACAAAATTCTAGTGGGGCCCGCTATCAATGGGTCCCACATAAAGTCTATAAAAAAATTATTTTTATTATTATTCTTTTTATGTGTTCTCCCATGAATCCACACCATTAAACACATCATTATCATCATATCATCACCATTATTGATAATCTTTTATATGTGCTCTCCTATGTATCCACACCATCGCTTACATCATTATCATTGTCACCACTAATAATCATAGAAATAATCAAAAAGAAAACAAACCAAGAGTGGAGTGGGTGTACTTACCTTGATGAATTAGATGGATGGTTGAGATGGATGGAAGGGATGTGATTGATAGAGTTGATGGCCCACCAAGATCACTCCTCTCTCTCTCTCTTGTATAGAAAATTATGAAATGCTAAGGGATGGAGGGGTATTTATAGAGAAATGGAAAAAAATTTGTTTAAGTTAGGCTAATGTGATTAATATTAGCTTAGGCTAGGATTTTGGGAATTTGTGCATGATTAAGAATTAATGGTGGAGTAAGGAGACATGGGGTGGCATGGCTGATGACATCATGCTTGAAGTGTGGCATGGAGAAGAGTTGACTTGGGGTGTACATGAGAGAGGGAGGGGTATGGGTGTGTGATATCACACACATGGGTAGAGATTCTCTCACCCATGTGTGGCATGTACATGTGTGCATGGCATGTGTTGTGCACATGTGTGGAATGGAGTACATGGTGCCTTGTGCACATGATACAATAATGATTCTTTATGGCGTATCTCACTAACGGAGTATCCTTCAGATGCACGGGTGATACTTCCACGATCGCAGCGACGGGGCGGTCGATATGAGATAGGTTTCGAGGTCTTAGGGTTCCGGTCAGTTGGGTGTGTACTATGAACGACCAATCCAAGTCTAGCTAAGGGCGTTGATCATTGTGTACATAAGCATAGAAAATCATACAAAATAGACGGGGTCTTACAATCTGCCCTCCTAATAAAAAATTTCGTCCATGAAATTTCTAGTTCCAAGCACACTATCAAACTCTTAACATGGAATCTAAACATATGTATCATCATATATATCAAACAATCATCCATCAAACACTAAAGGGTATTGCTAACAGCTATTTCCCTCGTGCATGGGTGCTAAGTATAGTCTCTACGTTCTCAACTAGGGAATCTTGCTTATATTAGGTTCTCAAACCGGGAATCCTAGATTCATGTCTCTAAATTCATATAAATCAGGGGCACTAATAGCATATAGGTTCTCGATCAATGATGGTGGGAACCTAGTTTAAGTTCTTCTCTATTTTCTAGTTACTGACATTACTCATAAGTGACCCCAAATCTTATGCCCTTATACCATCTTCTGTCACGGCCCAAATCCGGGGACGAACAACTTTCGTGATGCCCTGAATCTGGCACTCGACTTCCATATACCAAGTCCCAAGTTTGGCACACCATAAGGAAGATTTTTGACTAAATTTTTTTAGTTGTATATATAATAATAATAATAATAATAATAATAATAATAATACTTAAGCATGAAGATCCATGATCAAAATACCAAGCAACACTCTCCATTATAAATCTTGATGGTTACAAGTATAATGCTTTACAAAAAGTACATAATGTCAACATTGCCAAATCAAAAAATAGATGCAATGCATCAAGAAAGCTAAGTCTTCCAAGCTACTCCAGACCTGAAAAAAATGGAAAATAAGAAGCTTAGGCAAAAAGCCTAGTGAGTACACATGTGTGTGCAGTGTGTCGTACATACAAGCAAGATAAATATGCTACAAGGAAATCATATATATGAAAGGCGTGTAGCACGTAAGGTATGATGTCAATGCTAATGTAATGCATATGCATCATAGTAATACTCTGAGTCAATGCTACCAGCATCACCAAGTCATGTTTTCATTTCTTCTTTATCACAGCCATAACTGTATTACATGCATCCGTAATCACATAATCATCATCGTATTGTCATACCATATCATAATTGTATATCTCGAGAAGCACTATGGTCGACACCTATGCACTAGACACTAGTAATCGACCTTGCATACCCGCCCTATGGTGGACTTCCACCAACTCTATATCATGGGAAACACCATGGTCGACACTTATGCACCAGATACCAGTAATCGACCTCACATACCCACCCTGCGGTGGACTTCCACCCGGCATGCTAGTAGCGGACTTCATTCACGCTTCTTCTCACGGGTGAGTCAGACCGGTCCCTGTTTGCACCTAAGCCCTTAAGCAGGTTGGACCCACCTCTTCTCAACCCAACCTCGTTAGTGGGAGTCAAATCCATGACCCACGTATCCACTCGGCCCGACGATGAGGCAACCCTAGCTAACATCGGGGTTTAGGGACTTTCAACCCAAGGGGCACATCATCCCTTACTATTTCCACACTTCTGGTGTCCTGTTCATTTTCAGGAATAACCCAAGTCATCATTATAGATGTACATTTTGTCGTCAAGATCCAACTCATGTTATACGGCACGACTATGGTATTTCAATCATCATGTATGCCATGATTATGCATGAATTCAAGCAATTATGATAAGGCATACGTTCAAGTGCATGTGGTATGCATATAATGCCATGAGTTTAGGGTCTGCTTAACCTTTAAGCCAAAAATGACATACAATCATCATGTGCCACTATCAACTATATCAATCTATGGTCATGTGACTAAACTAAAGAGGACATATTTTACACATGAACAAATGTATTAAAGTACACTTGCACATACCATCATTCCATGGTACATGAGTATGATCAATATCAACATGGTTAAGTAGATGAATTTAGTATGCTAGGGAGTGGAACAACATTAATCAAGTATTAAATCACATGCTGCTATTAACCATAATAACTAACATCACTGATATCATTCATAACTATCATAATCATAAGCCTTAATTGTAATCAGAGTTACATCATATCCTTCGCAAGATAGATATTTCATTAGTGGTTTTGGCCCAACATGATTTTCTGCTATTGAAACCACATGGTTATACTCTAACTGGGCCTTATGGTTAATGAGTGGTGGTGACACGAAGTACATGCACCAAGTGGTTATGAGATGAAAGGCATAAATATAACATATAGTAAATGAGCCATATGATGGACAGTGCTGGTGAAACTCATATATTGTAGTGGACTTCTCCTTCATGTGGGTTGTTAGTAGATTGGATTTACAAATAATTATTGTATTAGTTCTACAATGGTTTGGAAGGAACAGGTAAACTTTATAAGATATAGTGAGCCCTACAATGGTTGAACGACTTGGTATATAATATACACATAAGAGTTAGTCACGGTTGGATAATGCAGGTTTGTCTCATACAACGTAGTGGGTCCTACTTCCAAGTGGTACTGCAAGCAGATGGGTCCTCATACAAACATTATGGTGGGTCCCAATAAGTAGATAGTATATGTAACTCATACACATTAAGGTAGTACAAGGAAGAATAGTTGAGATGCACAAGGCACACGTCAGTGGGCTCCATGATCGAACTATTTAGTTGGTAAAATAATTAAAAAATGCGGATAAAATATGTACATTGAGTGGGTTTACAAGTGTTCAAAAGTTATACATTCAATTAACACTATTTCATATCGTCTGACTTATTTAGGAATTAGATCTAGGTCATTTTGAAATCATGTTCTAGAATTAGTTAGCCTAATGGATAAATGATGAAATATGCAATACATACTTCAAGGTAGGGTCCATAATCAATCTGACACACGTCTTATGTTCATATACCCAAGAAGTTACACCATCAGCATAGTCCATGAGTCTGAGCAATCACACAATTCTCATATACCCAGATGGCCTTATGGTCACTCCATTATCAGAAGTCCGTATAGTTGGGTGGCCACACAAATGTCACCCTACCCATCATAGTAAAGGATTTAAGGTCACATGGTTACTTATTTTTACTACACCATAACTCATACATCTATGTGCAACTACTATATTAAACTCCCACATGGTCAGGTTGTCGATGCCATAATTTCACTTGGTTGAGTGGACATATAATTAGTATCATAGTCCAGTGACCACGTTTCAAGGCATCCAAGGCATAATCACAAGCATACCCACCATACCTGGTTACACTATATTACACTAACTCTTAAACTATGATCGCCCTATACTTCATACGGAGAATGACTTAGATTCGGTGTCACATGATCAAGAGGCCAGGAACTAGCTTCTATCACAACAGATATAGTTTAGTGGTCCCTGCATCTACCTCACGTATGAGCATAATGTAAAGGTTGTATTTATTTTGCATGATACCGAATTGAGGGGCACTCCATTATCAAGTTGTATAATCCAACCCAAATCATAATTTTCATGACTAAGAAAATCTGCACATATAACCCGATTTTCATGCTTTAGGTGACTATGTCTATGCCCATAAGCACATGGTCATGTCATTGGATGGTCACCAATGCCACCTGACTTCATGTAATTGGTTAGCCTTGTGTGCATTTCACAATCATATGGTTATATGACTACATATACTCCACAATTGCATATGATTAGGTGACCTTACATACATCACATGTCCACATGATTAAGGGGCTAAACACGTACATCACATCCTCCCACCACTAAAGTCTACATATTTGTTATAATTGAACACGTTTATGGGTTTAAACACATTTCATATCATCCTACTACTTAGGGCTGCACTCTAACCAAAGTGCCAAATGGTGAAAGGCTGTGCACTCGTTATATAATTAGGTAATCTAAGGCAGCAACATAATACAAAGTATAGCACATACCAAGTGGTGAAGGACTGTACACACAACACAATTTCACATGATTCAATATAACATACATTTAATACATGTAGATCACAAACTCTTGCCGAAGAAGGCTAATGGTTGGCCTAAACAAGGCTACTACTAATGGGCCCACATGACATTTACTCAAAATGGGCCTTAACATTCTTGGGCCCACACATCAATGGAATTCACATGGGTTTTATGCGGTAAAGCTCATGGGGTTATGCATTCATCATACTTACATCAAATGTAGGTTGTCTAGTCCACGCACTACATGGTCACATGATTGTACAACATCAATATATAGAAATTTTAACAAAGATCTGGACTATTCACATATCAATCCAATTTGCATAATTTATGGGCCACCAATCCATGGTGGGCCTGGGGCTAAAAATCAAGTCAATCTGTGGCACATGTGGGCCACACCACACACAAAAGTTGAGAGGATTACCCTCCATTAAACATTCATAATCATTTGTTGGGTCACCAAGGTGTGGTTAACAAATCAAACCCATCCACTATGTTTGTCCCACATGGTTGAGGGTTCAGTCCAAGTTACAGATGCATCCAAATTTTAGGTGGACGCCGGCAAGTGTTTTTGTATGCTTGGGCTCACTTCGAGTTGTACAAATGGTTCAAGGTGATCAAAGTTATATGGATCCTAGAGTGATGTATTTATTATATCTACACTATTAATCTATATTTAGAGATCATTTTAGAGAATTATCCAAAATTAATCATATCCAAAGATTATTTGGACCTTACCACAAATAGGAGTGAATATAATGATTTCACCATTAAACAATCCATAGGGCCCAGTATAACATTTATTTTCCATCCAATCTGTTCATAAGGTCATAAAGACTTGAATTAAGGGGAAAAACAAATTTCATATTGGTCCAAAACTTCTATGACCCAAAATTCAATGGTAGACATTCAATCCCCTACTGCTTTTATAGTGTGACCCACTTGATAGTTAGATCTATCTTATTTTTCTTCTCAAGCCTTAAGACAAGCTTGCCAAATGAATCAACGGTTTGAATATAACACATACCTCATGATCAGATTGGTCCATCTTCTTATTTTTTATTTTATTTATTTATTTATGGTGTGGGCCACCTGAGTTCTGTGTACAGGTGATTTTTGGGGGTGACCCATTTTTAAAGGGGACCCATTAAATGCATGGCGTAGATGCTCGACATGCATCAAGGTGGGGCCTCTGGTGGGGCCCACTTCCTTCCAGCATCAGTAGTAGGACGCTGCTTGCTGCAACGTCAGACGCTAACAGCAACATCGTCCAATGCTGTTTTTTATTTTTATTTTTATTTTTTTTAATTTTTTTGTATATTTATTTATTATTATTATTATTATTTTACATAATGTGTGCACATGTGTGCATGGGTGTATGTGTGTGTGAGAGAGAGAGTTTGGCCAGCCCAAAAATTATTAAAAATAATGTTTTTGATGGTGTGGCCTACCAGAGATTTGGATTGGTGTCATTTTTTGGCTCAACACCTAAAATGATATGGGGAATTAAATGGACAGTGTGGATTGAATACATACATCATGGGTGGGGCCTACTGTGGTCTCACAACCCCCTTCCCTCTTATTGAAAGCAGCTGGACGCTGTTACTACAGCGTCCTCTGGACGCTGGTAGCAATCAGCGTCCACTCTCCTTTTTTTGTTATATTGATTTAATTTAATTTATTTTATAATGTGGTATGTGTGCACGTGTGTGTATGTGAGCGTGTGGCCAGCCCAATGGGCCACACTTTCGGCGGTTTGGAAGGCCTACAAAATTCTAGTGGGGCCCACTATTAATGGGTCCCACATAAAGTCTATAAAAAAATTAATTTTATTATTATTCTTTTTATATGTGTTCTCCCATGAATCTACACCATTAAACACATCATTATCATCATATCATCACCATTATTGATCATCTTTTATATATGCTCTCCTATGTATCCACACCATTGCTCAGATCATTATCATCAGATCATCATCACTAATAATCATACAAATAATCAAAAATAAAACAAACCAACAGTGGAGTGGGTGTACTCACCTTGATGAATTACATGGTTGTTTGAGATGGATGGAAGGGATGGAATTAATGGTTGAGATGGATGGAAGGGATGTAATTAATGGTTGAGATGGATGGAAAGGATGGGATTAATAGAGTTGATGGCCCACCAAGATCACTCCTCTCTCTCTCTCTATCTCTCTCTCTCTCTCTCTAAGGGATGGAGGGGTATTTGTAGAGAAATGGATAAAAATATGGTTAAGTTAAGCTAATGTGATTAATATTAGCTTAGGCTAGGATTATGGGAATTTCTGCATGATTAAGAATTAATGGTGGATTAAGGAGACATAGGGTGGCATGGCATGATGACATCATGCTTGAGGTGTGACATGGAGAAGAGTTGACTTGGGGTGTACATGAGAGAGGGAGGGGTATGGGTGTGTGACGTCACACACATGGGTAGAGATTCTCTCACCCATGTGTGGCATGTACATGTGTGCATGGCATGTGTTGTGCACATGTGCGGAATGGATTACATGGCGTCTTGTGCACATGATACAACAATGTTCTTTACGGCGTATCTCACTAACAGAGTATCGTTCAGACGCACGGGTGGTACCTCCATGAAAGCGGTGACAGGGCGGTCGATATGAGATAGGTTTCGGGGTCTTGGGGTTTCGGTCAGTTGGGTGTGTACTATGAACAACCAATCTAGGTCTAGCTACGGGCGTTGATCATTGTGTACATAAGCATAGAAAGTCGTACGGAATAGACAGGGTCTTACAATGGGCAATCGACTTGATTGGGCAAATCTATCCACCCTCAACTAAGATGGACACATTTATTATTGTAGCAACTGACTACTTTACCAAATGGGTTAAGGTAAAACCTATGCGTATGGTCGGTGAAGAAGATATTATTAGTTTGATAGAAATTAACATCATTCATCGCTTTGGTATTCTCGAATCCAGTACTATGGATCGAGGTGCGGCATTTACGACCAAGGAGATGAAGGCTATGGCTGATCGATATGGGATAAAAATCCTACATTCAACCTCGTATTATGCTCAGGCTAATGGTCAGGCCAAAGCTAGTAACAAAGTGATCAAAAATATCTTGAGGAAAATGATACAAGGAAACCCAAGAGAATGACACGTTAAGCTATTTAAGGCTCTATGAGCCTATAGGGTATCACCTCGTACTAGCACAAGGGTTAGCCCGTTTATGCTGACTTATGGGCATGAAGCAGTTTTGCTTCTAGAAGTTATGGTTCCATCTATGCGGGTTACCCATTAATAATAGTTAAGTCTAGCTTAATTCACAGAGGCAATGTTGGTCGAGCTTGAAGGAAAGGATGAGACTCACGTTAGGGCATTGAATTCTATTGTGGCCAACAAAGCGGTCGTGGCTCGAGAATACAAAAAAAAGAGTTAAAGAAAAAGCTTTCAAGGAGGGAGACATAGTTTGGAAGATGGTGATTCTTATTGGTCAGAAGGACTGAGCATTGGAAAATTGGTCCCACACTTGGGATGGACCATATACCATCGAGCAAGTTTTAACAGTCGAGGCATACCTTCTTAAAGATTTAAATGGTAATACCGCCCTAATGCTTATACATAGCCGATTTTTAAAGAAATACTTCCCTCTACTATGGAAGGTCATCAGAGATCGAGCCAAGCCAACGCAGTAAAGAAAATTACACGTGTTGAGGCATAAAAAGAGAGAGGGAGAGAGAAAGGATGGTAGAAAGTTCATTGTGCGCAGATCATTGTACTTAAAGAGAGCATTGTATGGAAATGATTGTTGTGTGGAAATGATCATTATGCTCAAAGAGAGGATTGTGCATAAATGATCGTTGTGTGAAAATGATCATTGTGCAGAAATGATCATTGTGCAGAAATGAGCCTTGTGTGGAAAAAGTGGCCATTGCACAGAAGTAATCATTGTGCGCAGATGATTGGAGCGCATAGCAAAGTCCGCATAAATGGAAACGCGCACAGCGAAGTCCGCACAAAGGGGAACACACATCAAGGTTCACACAAAGGAGGAGTGCACACTGAGGTCTGCACAACAGGGGAGCACACAATGCCTATGTGTCATATTCACACGTGTGAGAGGGCTATAAATACCTCATGACCCCTTCAAAGGGGTCATTAGCTTCTAAACACAAAGAAGGAGAAGATTGCAAAAGAGCAAAGGTAGAGCCCGTACCCATTGTGCGGAACGGGCGTTGTGCGGTGCACAATAGGAGCCAGCGCACAATAGTGCCCACGCACAATGTCTTCTTCCAGCACACAATGGCTTTTAACAATGGCACAATGGCTTCTGACAGTGCACATTGGCTTCTACCACGGCATTTGGCATAGTGTCTTAATACTTGATACATTTATGCATTGTGTTGCTGTTAAATATTTGTTTTACATTATAATCCATAATATTCTATTTGGAATCAAAGAAGAGACGGATGTAAAAGAACTTGGAATGAATAAATGATGTGATTATCTTCCTTATTTTCTTTTGTTCATAATTAAGTGAATGAGATAATTTCTGAAATCAAACGCATTTGTTTTCTTGTCGAAACAAAATGGCGACTCTGCTGGGGACCCAACTTTTTTTTTTTCACTTAAATATTAACCTAAGAATTGTACGAAAGATAATCACAACTGTTTGGCACCTTACATGTGCTAAAATGGCGACTCTCTATGGGAACATCCTACCTTTCATCTCCAAATTAGAATATAACTTGATTTTAATTACTAATTTATGTTATTTTATGATATGATGGACCCAGGAGAAGATATTTCAATCAACTAACCATTGGCAACCATTCAGAAGAATATAATCTTCTACTTCACTACGACGGGTTTCATCGTAGAGTATGCTGAGAAAGCGTCGCCAACCAAACGTATGGAGCCACGGGCAGCTACTACAGTTATAACTGCTTCATCAATTGCACAGGAAGAAAGAGATGATTAGATCGTTGTCACTCACAGAAGGACAAGGACTCAGAATGTCACTGTGACAAAAGTGAATACATCACTGAGAAGTGATAGGGGACCGATAACGCGAAATACTGCCAAGAAACATCCTGAACTTGCTCCGCCGGTAATCTACCCAACGCAGGCAATGACTACTCTAACCACACAAGATTTTCCTGCCTTGCCTGCTAAGAGCTCCTGATGGACAAGAGAGTAAAAAGGAAAGGCTTTACTAAAAAGTCTACCAGGATCCACATCACCAATCTTTATGTCTTCCCGATCGGCCGGCTACTCCAGAAATGCAAAAAGATCATATGATTCTCCTCTTTCCGCGACTCCTATAACGTCAATATACTCCCATTCAGCATCAGCCACTTCCTTGTTAGGGAATGGAGAAGCTGTCGTTCACATGGCCGGAACAAACCGAGGGTCTTATCCAACTACAGAGGATCGAATCGCTGAAATGGCAGAGGCACAAAAAGCATTGATGGAAGAATCTAGAAACCTCCGGGAGGCCTTATGAACTCTTGCACACAACGTAGCCTGAATGGCGGCACCCCCAGTGACCAATAATGCAAATGAACAAGAACAAAACCTCGAAGGGTCGCAGCTGCCAAGAACCGGGTCACATGGATCTGCCCTCACAATGAGAGAAGTGTCATAGGAAGAAGTACAACAAGTCATTGAAGAAGCAGTTAGGTCAGAAAGAGAACGTGAGGGCACATGGAGATTTAGATATCGAATGTCGTACCTATGGGAGGTAGAAGATATCCCATTCTCGAACAATTTTAAGCATCATGCTTTCAGAAATTCAATGGTGATGGGTCAGCAGAAGAACACCTGATGCACTTCATCACTAGTATGGGGAATTTGTCCACAGTGCCCCAGTATTTCCTCCAATTATTTGGGTCTTCTTTGACTAATAAAGCATTCAGGTGGTATTCTAGCTTAACGTTTGGGTCGATAAGAACATGGGAATAGATGCAAGATGTGTTCATGTCAAACTTCTTCTCATCAAAACGTGATGTCAGTATCACAGAACTAGCTTCGGTGCGATAAAGAGAGGGGGAGCTAGTGAAAAAATTTATAGACAGATGGAAGACTTTGGGAGCTTCTTGCAGGCAATTGCTAGAAGAAAATGAATAGGTAAAAATGTGCCTAAACTCTATGGAAACTAGAGTAGTGTTTGGACTCACCAGTGCTGATATCAGAACCTTCCGCGACTTGGCTACAAAAGCGCACCCTCTAGAACCGATGACTTAAAAATTGCCAACGTTCAATTATGAAATGGTCAAAAGAGGATCCTAGAAGTTGATTACAAATGTGGTTGAGCATGAAAAGAGAAGCCAGGACATGAGGGAAGTAAAGGGCAAAAGGACAAAAAGGAAGGAAGAGTCGAATTGCCCCAGAGGAAGGTTTTATGACAAAAAACCTTGGTAATTGAATTCTCATGAGGGTTTCGCATTTAAAAGAGAGGGCGTACTCCCTATGATGAATCAATTGTTAAAAGCCAGAACAATTGAATTGCCTCTGTCGAAACGTCCCGAAGAAGCATCTAAAATAAAGGAAAGAGACTTTTGTCACTATCATCGCATAGTAGGGCATTCGACGGAAAACTGTTATACATTGAGGTGTCTTATACAAAGAATGATAAACATGGGTGAGATAATAGTCGGAAAAGAGAAAGAAAGATATAAAAGAGTGACAGTAAACGTGCTTTCCTTACAAGAAGATATCAGGGTAGGATAAGGGTGGATAATTAGAAAACAGTGGAGAAAGTTACAGTGACTACCTTGTGATCAGGGAAGAAGATGGTCAGTCTGCCAAATTTGAGAAGCAAAAATCTAAAGATAGAAGTGGTTAAGAATCATGCCAGTAATGATAACAGTGGCAAAAAAGAAAAGAGGAAGGAGGCAGGGACGATGACTTATGACATTATAAGCCACTGGAAAGGCATTCCAGCTCGATTGAGTGTCTATGATGCTCTGAAACTGTCAGAAGACTCCCTAAAAAGCCTGATTAAAGCTTTGTCTGATGAAGGTATAAGAGGAGTGTTGTTGACTGAGATGGAGAATGAGAAATGAGAAGATTGTATGCCAGTTATCTCATTCTCTGATGAAGACCTGGTTTGTGAGGGGGAAGATAATAGGTCGTTAATGATAATGGACCATATTTGTGGCAAACAAGTAAAATGAATAATGCTAATAATGGGTTTACTGTAAACCTATTGCCATTAACAATGCTGAATGAATTAGGTTATCGATGCTCGAACCTACGTCCTAGTGGAATGATGATACAAGGTTTTAATCAAGAGGGACAACATGCGCTTGGAAAAATCACAATAACGCTGGCAATAGGAGAATTAACTACAAACGTCGTCTGCCATGTTATAAATGCAATGACTACATATAATCTTCTTCTGGGAAGACCATGTATGCATTAGTATGGCATCATACCTTCTTCTTTGCAGCAGTGTCTCAAATAATGCAAAGACGGAGTGCAACACAAAGTATTAGCTGATGCAAGACCATATACAAAAGCGGAGGGTTTTTTCACAGACGCAATTTATTATGATGCATTCACTAGCGAGGAATGAAAGGAGAATGATAAGAACAGGGACCCAGAAAATGCCTGCATGGAAATAGTAAAACAAAAGGAAGCGAAGTCGTCAATAATAGAAAAGGTGAAAAAGAAGTTCTATTTTGTTCTGAAATATCTGCGACAGCCAGGACAACCGCCAGTAACATTACTATCGCCAGAACAATTGGAAATTTTGCAGTCAAATTACACAGTACCGCTCCCATATGCTGAAAGGAGTAAGCCATTTCCTCTTGTTTCGAAAAGAGTTCATGTTAAGTCTAGTGCAAGATATCCAGAGCCGATCAAATTCTATGCTCCCTCAGAAATGAAGAAAGATGAAGCAATTGACAGTGGTGTGGGAAATGGAAGATTAACACCCAAAGAGCTGGAAAGATATAGCTTGGTTAGTCAAAAAATCATAAAGAAAATGGGCTTTGACCACGAAGAACCTTTTGACTTAAATTATGGAAAAGGAATTCAGATTCCAATCGAGGTGAATCAGAAGAAGTGAGAAAAATTCCAAGGACTGGGGGCAGAATCTTCAGTGAATATGGTAACAGTTGAACAGATAGAAGAAACGGATCTTGATATAATCAGCAAGCCTGAGACAGCCCCAAAACAGATGGAGGATGGGGGGCAACTGACAATTGACAATTTGAAAGAGATAAATTTGGGAACAGAGGAAGAACCGCGGAATACGTTCGTAAGTGCCAGTTTATCAGAAGAAGAAGCTAATCAATATGTTAGTCTCCTGAAGGAAAATAAAGATGCCTTTGCTTGGAAGTATGCAGAAATGCCAGGTCTAGAGCTGACAGTGGCGATGCATCGGTTAAATATCTCTAAAGATAAAAGGTCCATCAAGCAAACACAGTGGTAGTTTCACCTAGATTTGGTTCCCAAGATAGAGGAAGAAATAAGAAAACTGATAATGGTCTGATTCATTAAAGAAGTTAAATACCCCAAGTGGATATCAAATATAGTCCCAGTAAAGAAGAATGGGCAGATCAGGGTTTGCGTCGATTTCAGAGATTTGAATGAAACATGCCCGAAAGATGACTTTTCACTGCCGATAACCGAAATGTTGGTAGACAGTACTACGCAGTATGCTGTCATGTCCTTCATGGATGGCTGCGCTGGTTACAATCAAATACGAATGGCACCTGAAGATGAGGAAACAACGACTTTCAGAACTCCATTGGGGATATATTGTTATAAAGTCATGTCATTCGTTCTCAAGAACGCAGGGGCAACGTATCAAAGGGCAATGCAAAATATATTTCAAGACATGATGCACAGGCATGTTGAGTGTTATGTGGACAATTTGGTGGTCAGGTCCAATCATCATGAGGAACACCGCGAACATCTGACTTCGGTCTTCCGTCGAATCAGAAGGAAACAGTTAAAGATGAACCCAACCAAATGTGCGTTTGGAGTATTGTCAGGGAAATTCCTTGGTTTCGTGGTGAGACAAAGGGGTATCAAAATAGATCCGGAGAAAGTTAGAGCTATTCAAGATATGCCACCTCCGAAAATGTTGAAAGAGCTAAAAAGCTTACAGGGAAAGTTAGCATATATCTGTTGTTTCATCTCGAACCTGGCAGGAAGATGCCAACCGTTTTCTCATTCGATGAAGAAGGGAGTAGAATTCATATGGGATAAATGCTTCCAGAATGCCTTTGATTCGATAAAAGAACTGTTGAAACAACCTCCAGTATTAACGGCCCCCGTGAAAGGAAGACCTCTCATTTTGTATATATCAGTAGTTGAGAATTCACTAGGAGCCTTGTTGGCACAAGTGAATGAAAATGGGAAAGAAGTGACACTTTATTATTTAAGTCGAACATTGATCAACGCAGAATGCAATTATACACCCATCGAAAAAATATGCTTAGTATTGGTATTTACAGTTCAGAAATTAAGGCATTATTGTTTGTCTCATGACATAACTTTGATATCTCGAGCAGATCTCATCAAATTTTTAATGACAAGACCAATGTTCTCAGGAAGGTTGGCAAAGTGGATGTTGCTATTGTCAGAATATGCGATCACGTATGAACCGGTGAAAGCAGTAAAAGGATAGGCAGTGGTAGATTTTCTAGCGGCTCATCCTGTGACAGACAATGAAGCGATCTTTGATAAGTTTCCTGATGAACAGGTTACAATGACATAGTCGCCAAATGTGTGGCAAATGTTCTTTAATGGAGCAGCTCGGGCAACAGGGGCAGGTGCCGGAGTAATATTCATTACCCCCCAGGGCAATTTGTTGCCTTATTCTTTCACATTAGGTACTGCATGTACAAATAACGAAGTCGAATATAATGCCCTTATCATTGGGATGGAGATAGCTAGTGAATTGAAAATAAAAGCACTGTAAATTTATGGGGATTCTAAGCTGGTTATAAATCAGTTGACAATTGAATTTGAAACAAGGAAACCGAAACTTCTACCATACTGTTGAAGGGTGCAGCATTTATTGGAGAAATTTTTGAACGTTGAAATCAAGCATATACCATGGTATGAAAATGCGAGGGTCGATGCTTTGGCTAATTTAGCAGCAACACTGTCACACCTGGATCGGAGTCCCCTGCAAGTGACAATTGAAGAAAGGAGATTTTTACCCTCAACAGAGATAATCCGTGACATAAGGGAAGCACTCCCTATATCATGCCTAGAAGTGACAGTAAAAGATTAGCGTCAGCCTTTCATTGATTATCTCAAATACGATATCCTTCCAGAAGACTCAGAGGCGAAGTTGCAGATTAACAGAAAGTAAAAAAGATTCATTTTGTGTAATGAGGAATTATACAAAAGATCTTACAATGAAATAAATGAAGAAGAGGTGGGTCAAGTGTAGCAAGAGGCGCATTCTGGGGAATGTGGGGCGCATCATTCTGGGAGGAATTTGTTCCATTAAGTGCACCGGATGGGATATTACTGGCCGACAATGTTTAAATATGTAATAGATTATGCGAAGCGGTGCCACAAATGTCAAATCCACGGGGACATCATACATGTACCACCCAAAGATCTTCATCAGTCAGCTACTTCTTGGCCTTTTACCGCGTGGGGACTCGATGTCATCGGTCCCATAAATCCACCGTTGTCCAGAGGAAAACAGTATATACTAGCAGCAATGAATTATTTCTCCAAATAGATTGAAACAATTGCACTACGAAATGTTAACGAGAAAGATATTGTTAATTTCATTCGGCATGCGATAATATATCGTCATGGTATCCCAAAGAAAATCATCACAGACAATGACACTCCTTTCAAGAACAGGAGAATGGAGAAGTTATGTCTTAAGTTCAAAATTCATCAGTCGTTCTCAACACCCCATTATCCACCAGCTAATGGGTTGGCAGAAGCATTCAATAAAACGATTGTAAAAATACTTAAGAAAATGGTAGATGAGAATAAGCATGACTGGGATGAGAAATTGCAAGAAGCTCTATGGGCTTATAGAACAACTCATCGCACAGTGACACAACTACACCGTATTCGTTAGTTTATGGTGTAGAAGCTGTCGTGCCAATTGAGATACAAGTCACTTTGCTAAGGGTAGCAGTGCATCAGTCAATCACAGATGATGAGAACGTAAGAATACGGCTGAGAGAGCTGGATTTGCTTGATGAAAAAGACTGGCAGCACAGCAGCGCTTATCAAGCCAGAATTTCTGCTACCTTCGATAAAAAGGTTAAACATCGATCTTTCAAGAAAGGGGATTTGGTTTTGATGTTGAAAAGGTCGATAGTAGTCACTCGAAGAGTAGGGGGCAAGTTTGATCCTACGTAGGATGGATCGTATGTCATAACTGAAGTCTACTCCATTGGAGCGTACAGAGTAATAGATCAAGATAAATGAGGCATCAGTATACCGGTTAATGCTCGCTTTCTCAAGAAATATTACTCCTAACTGTAGGAGGAATTTTGATTTACAAGAATATCAAGACAATTCTTCTATATCAAAAGGGTCAATCACAGATGAAATGACGAAATAGCCGTTAAAGACGCAGCCTTGTATTCTATCTTCATGAATGATGAATAAGAGGCAAATCTTCAAGCATATCACTATCATCGAAGTCTTAACCATTGCTGTCATTATTGGTTGTTCATCCTTGACAAAATCCTCGTCGTCGCCATTACTATCGGTTACTTATCAAAATTAATTATTATCGCCAAGCTGGCTGGACATAAAGAAATAAATATCATTAGATTATCATATAGGCAACAACAAGCAACGACGATATATCAATTATTGATTCATCGTTTAGGGCAGCTTAGCTAAGCCCTATACGGCCAACTATGCATAAGATGTATATTTATTCGGGACAACAGTGTGGAGCCAGCGGCCCTAAAAAGCCCATATAGGCCACATTACATGCATACCCATGCGGGCAACGGATGAAGCCAACAACTAAAAGCCTTAAAGGCCAAAAAGTTATAAAACAGCCAGTCACGCATGAGACTAATGCCGTTTATGAGCTCTCCAACAACGTCATAGACGAGGATGAAAATACCCTCCTATGAATGGGTTCGAACTCACAGATGAAGAAAAACGGGGAATAGAATAAGACTCCCCAGATCTTTGGTTTGATTTCGGTATTAACTCATGAGGAAGGACTTAAAACCTACTCATTGATGGATTAACGACCTTGGATTTGGTACAAAAGGTAGCCTTGCGTGCCCCGCGAACTCTAGAGAGTTACTATGGCCAACCATGCGCATAAATCCCATTGAGTTCACGGCTCCGGTAGCTTCATTGGGCCCCTCTGATGGACCACGATTTGTGAACTCCCCGGACGCGATAAGTCTAGAGAACTCATGAGAGTTAGAGAGACCATTCACATAAGACCTGACTCCAACTACTTATGAGTCTTAAAAACTGTGGTTGCTCCACTACTTAAGAGCTTAAACTATGTGCAAAGCTAACTAACTAACTTTGAGATAAAATAGTCCCGCCCATTGAAATAAAACATCATATAGGGTCGCTATACAATGCATAGATATAAATAGTAGAAGTAATGAAGTATGAATATGAAAGCATCAACAAGTACTAAAATCAATAATTGTATTATCAATGATGAATTTTGCTCCAAATAAAATACTGTAAGTTGTTTATGTATTACAATGCAAAAGGAATATTTACATACAATGTGTACAGATCTTCAGTTATGTTTAATATTTCTAAGTAACATTGCAACTCTTCTTTTAAATGAGATTGTGCCACAACAGTTGTGCGTTCAGCTTCAAGAATCATGCTGGTTTGATCAGGAACGACAATCAATTCTGATTCCAAAAAAGCAGCAACTTCCCTGTTCCTTATTTGTTTAGCTTGTTCTGTATCAATTACTTGAGTATTCATTTCAAGCTCTTCTTTGATCTAATGAATAGTTAAATCTTCTACTTCTTTGTGATTCTTCAGTGATAGAATCTCTCTCTCAATAAGAGCAATTTGATCATCAATAATTGCCTTCTTTCTATTAGAAACTTTTAACTTCTCATGAAGAGACTGACTAACAACATTGCAATTAGCAAGAACATCATTTGAATGAGAAAGTCTCTCCTTGAGTAATACCAATTCTTTCTGACAACTTAGAATTTCGAGAACAATGACTATATTCCGCGCTGCTTCTAAGTTTTTCATGGAATCATAAAACTGTGATAAGGAGGCATGAAGAGACTGAACATCAACATGCGCCAGACGAGCCGAATGGGTGAGAACTGCTAGAGCGCTATCCAAAAAGTGCTACTGGGTTGGATCTTCAAAAGCACTAATGGTAGTAGAAATTGCGTTCTTGAAGAGTCCCAATATAAGAGGTGGCACCCTTTCTAAAGAAACTTTATTAAAAGCTGTAGTTACTGAGTTGGACCCTTCGGATCCATTTAGAGTTAGTGCGACTTTAACTAAAAGATAAGAAGAAGAGATTATAAGTTCAAAAGAAGATGCATGTGTATATAATGACAATATAAAAAAAGAAAAGAAAATATATATCCGGATTAGGGGCAACAATAGAAGTAACTTGAACATAATGAGTTGTGGGTGCTGCAGAACAGGGGACTTCCGTAGTCATAATAACATTAAAAGAAAGCTCTTGAGCCCCTACAATACTTGAGTTAAGGGTACTTGGAGTTGGGACGTCAGCCGGATTAGAAAGAAATTCTAAACTTTGAGCTACTAGTTGAATAAGAGAAGGACACACAGTAGGGAACTTATCAGTCTGAATGGGGGCATCAAATGTTGTGGGGACTATCAGTAAAATTTCTTCTATGATGGGAAGAAGAAGTACATTCCCCATCGTTGCCTGAATTTCAGATGATTGAGCTTCTACATCCCTTAAAGTTGATGTTCCGATAGCAACCGCATTAGCAGTTTTCATGATACATGGAGAATATGAAGCATCAAAAGAAAGAAAGATATTCGCACCAGGAGAACAACCATATTCTCCATAATCGAGTTGCTCCTCATCATCTAGGAAGGTCACCAGAATTGGAAGAGAGGTATCATCTAGATGAGTGATTGGAGCATCAGGCAGTGGGGATTCAACTCTTACATCGCCTTCTTCTCCAATATCCACCTCGGCATCAGTATTTGAGTTCAAGGTAGCTCCTTTGTCAGTTAAGCTCGTGGGAGAAGATGTATCATTGCTTACAGTATTCGCTAAATATTATGTTGACCTATCTTCTTCCGATATGGCTTGTTTTCCCTTATAAGTAGTCTTCACAGGGAGAAGACGTGCACTTTAAGTGGGAGACGGGACTTGTTGTGCCAAAACTTCAGGAGACAATGACTTAGCATGGGAGTGAGTCATAGGAGATGTAGTAATGACAATCTGGGGCGCAGCTGGAGAAGTCATGGTTGTAGCACGATTTACTGTGGTTTCTGTAAGATCCACGATAGGGATAACTGTGGCGGTTGTATGTTCAAAGTCTGAGAGATTGCAGAGGAGATGGGCTTTGTAGCAAGAGGAATGACAGGAGCAGGGTGTGTAGGCTGATCTCCTCCTTCAGGAGTAGGTGAAGGCAAAATACCGCATGCAGTTTCAAATTTATTGCGAGGAGTGGCCAATCTTTCTCCTTATTTTATCAAATTCAAAGGAGAACCGAAAGCAATCCATCCTTCTAGAGTGTTTAGAGGCTTTATTTCTCTGATGGGCTCTTCCACAAAAATTTTACGACGAAGTTGTCTTGGAACGACAGCCTGATCCTTCTCGTAAAAATATCCAATTCCTTGCTCCGGCATGTAGTTCCTCAAGCATGGAGGAGCAACCAAGATAGGCCGATCTATTGGAAAATAGTTTTGCACCAAGTATTAATGATACGCCCACCATCGCATCCAGGTATATGAAGCCGTCACGCAATGATTATACCCTGGGAGAATAAATCGAGAGCTAAAATTTCTTGCTAAGAGTTATTTCCATATTAAAGCCCAAATGTAGGGGTCAACTCCATAGCTTCTCATTGTCCACGTGACCTCCTCACTTGCCTGGGGCATAGCTTGATCATACCCAAATTGTCTGGCAAATTGACTTGGATAATATGGTTCTCGCCAGAACTCTACTCCTTCTCATAGGGGAAGACTACAAGAACGGATGCAAAGAAAGAAGGTTCTCTCAATGGGTTCTAAGTCATTGTTATCCTCAACTTCTCTATCTTCAGCTTGGTAATTATAAGTGCTATGGTTTTATGCTCCTTTAGTTGTCAAATTTTGTGGTGTCAAAACATCAATCTATGTCTTATGTAGCTCACTGGTATATATGATCAAGACATTGCATCACCTCTCTGAACACTTTGCTTTAAGTCAAGAATGAAGAACTACTTCAAACCATTTCAAGAAATGCAAGTACAAGCTACAACGGAAGAAGTGATCTTGTTCAAGACCCAAGTCAAGTGTAATTCAAGCTATAAGAAGTACAACTCAAGATTAAGTGTAATTAAAGCTCTAGAAGATCTCAAGCTCAATATTACATCAAGTAGAGAGATCTCAAGCTTCACAATCTTCAAAGGTCAACTATCACCTGAAGAAATGAAGTCTCAATGATCATACCTCACTTTCAAGGTATGATTGACCTTAGATTGACCTTAGGGTAGGTCATTTTGTATACATAATTCAAATTGAATTACTTTACATGTATTTAGACTATTCTAAGACTAGTCCTGAACTCTGTTCGACTAGTCCTAGCTCTGGCTCGACCAGTCCAAGAAATTTCAAGACCAGTCCTAAGTTGTTACAAGTTTTTAGAATTTTTTGGTTGATCTATGACCAGTCCTGGACTCTGTTCGACCGGTCGTGTGAAAAGTGCATGACTTGTCCTACGACTAGTCCTAAACCTACGAATAAAATTCCACAACTATTCCTGGTTTCTCACGACCAGTTGTAGGAAGCTCATGACTAGTCGTGGAGGGCTCACGACTAGTCGTGGATACCCTATGACCAGTCGTGAAACAGTTTTATCCAATCGTACTTAAAATTTTAAAAATCTGTTCGGTCTATGACTAGTTGTAGTGTCCTCAGGACTAGTCGTAGATGAGATTTCTGCAACTATAAATAGAACACAAATTTCAGAGTTTTATATCGAATTTCAAGTAAAATCAAGGCATCACTCTGACATAAGTTTTTGTTCATTTTTAAGCTACATTGCGCATATTTAATATTATCTTTTGTTAGCTTTATTAATTTGATTTTGTTTCTATATTCCAATCTAAATTGAAAAGAGGAATTGTTATATTCCTTCTTCTTAGAATCAAAATCGAATATAGCTAGCCTAATTGGTTTAATTTAAAATCAATTAGAACCTAGAACCATTTCAAAGTGAGTATTAGACATTGAACTTCCACATTCGAACTTCTACTCTGATTGATTCTTCCGGGCTGCTACAAAAAGAGAAATCTAGGTATTTAACTGTATTGTAAATTTCCTTCATTTTGGTTTTTGTTTGAAATTAAGCCAGAAAAATCTCAATCTAGTGGTTATCTGAGGAGAGCTAGGAAAACTTAGAAGTGGGGTTTTTGAATTATGTAAGCCCATTTGAAAGACACAATTGTGAAGGTTTTAGGTGAACCTGTGAAACCTATTTTCATAGTGAACGTTAATATTCCCTGTGTGAGGATATTAGGAGTGGAGTAGCAAGCTGTGTGGTTGTTGTTTAATAGTTGGTGTACACACAGGCGAACCACTATAACTCTTTGTGTTTTGTGGATGTGTGAGTTATATTTCCTATCTTTTATCATTCAAGTTTGTGGAATGTATGTGTGGATGTGAATGTTGTAATATTTACATTTCAAGCACTATGGGAAATGTTGTAATAATTTAGATTTAAATTCTTGCAATTTATTTCAATTCCTTGCTATTTATTTATTCCTCTTCAATTTGAGTTTTTGATACGAAGAACGTTCTAGAAGTAGGGTCGTCTTGCCATAAACCCTTGGTTTTTATGGTGTAAGGTTGCCCTTAGAACAACATTGGTATCAACCTCTCAATACTTGTTTATTGAGGTTGTCTTTCATTTTAGCATTGTGAATTGATTTCTTTTATTTGGCTATCTCATTATTTTATTCCATGTTATTATTTTAAATTTGGCATTGTATTATTCACCCCCCCCCCCGGGACATATAGCTTGGCTTTTTAAGTGGTATCGAGCCTAATAGCTCATTTTAACTCTTTATATTTGGATTTATTTCTTGAGCTAATCGATCTAAGCTATTGATAAGATGCCAAATTTTGATAGCCTCTCTAACCACCATTTTATGGCTCCAATTATGCCTATATTGGAAACCAGGATGAGGATTTTCCTTAAATCTATGGATAAGAGCGTGTGGCAAGCCACAGTGACTAAATGGAACCCCCTACCACTGAAGTGACCGGTATCAATGGTTCAAAATCAATAAAAGTTTCACCATATTTCACTTAGACCACGCTTTAGAAAAGTGAAAGTAGTGCCAATGTAAAAGCACTAAATGCACTCACTTGTGCACTATCACCGGATGAGTTCAAAAGAATTATATCCTGTGATACCGCAAAGCAAGCTTGGGATATTTTAGAAATGACACACGAGGGTACTTCAATTGTCAAGAAATCTAAAGTCCAACTCCTCACAATCAAATTTGAAGAAATTCATATGGAGGAAAATGAAATGTTTATAGACTTTTATACAAGATTAAATGACATTGTAAACTCTCTGTGGGGTCTTGGCGATAAAATTCCAGAAAGTAAAGTATGTGCAAAGATACTACGCTCACTTCCTGAACGGTTCAACTCTAAGGTAACCACGATTCAGGAACTTCGTGATACGGACAATATGAGGGTAGAAGAACTAGTTGGTTTTTTACAAACCTATGAGTTAAACTTTAAAGCTCTTAAAGGTAAATCTATTGCTCTTAAATCTTCTAAATGTATTTCTCAAGAAAACTCCGATTTAGAAAATTCTGAAGATGATATGACTCTTTTAGCAAAAAAGTTTTACAAGATTTTCAAAAGTAAAAAGAGGGTAGACTTTCAAAAATCAAATGATAAGAGAAGATCTAAATCTAAAACTAAAAATCTTTAAAAGAGAGTCATTGTTGCAACTACCAAGAATATGTGCATTTAGCAAACAAGTGTCCTAAAAAGGACAAACCCAAAAAGAAGTGTATGTTGGTTTCTTGGGATGAATCCTCTGATTCTGAAGCCTCTTTTGAATCAAAAGATTCTGAAACCAAGTCGGGTAATGAAGTCAAAGCCCTTATGACTGTAGCCAAGTTCACTTTTTCAGATCATGATGATTCTACTAGTGAAGAAAATTTGAATAGTGATCATGAAAATGAAGAAGATCTTTAAGATGCTTACAATGCCCTATACAAGGATAGTTATAAAATTGTCGTAAAACTAAAACTTCAAAAAGAAAAGTTTTTAAAACTTAAAGAAAATTTTGAATCACTTGTTTTAGAAAAATCTTAAATTTCAGATTGTTTTGAAAAATCAAAATGTGATTTAGAGTTCAAAACTTCCCTGATTGAAAACATAAAATCTAAAAATGAAAAACTTAAACTTGAAGTCTCTTCTCTTTTGAGTTTAAAGGATACATGGAGATATGCCCAAGGTGATCCAAAGTTAGAAAAACTTTTGTCTGGATCAAGAAAATGTGGTGACCGATTTGGTTTGGGCTAGGATAAAAGTGTTCCTCCTAAGCAAAAGAATATTTTTCCTAAGTTTATGAAAGGAGAATCTTCAAACTCAAAAGGAAATAGTTCTAATCAAAAGTTTTCTAAAAATGTTAAAACTTTTCAATCTTTCAAACCTAAAAGTAATTATGTCAACTATAAAAATCAGAATCAAAACTCGTTGGCTGAAAAGATAATTGATTTGCTTAAGGAGCTCATAAAATCTAACTCAGTGGGTCATTCTTACAATAATTACAAATACAAGATGACCAACTATACTCCTAAACCCAAAACAATTATGAAATGGGTTCCTAAGGTTACCTACTTGGTTGCCCACACTGCTTTCAAAGCTACAAGCCATTTAAAGTGGTACCTAAACAGTGGATGCTTAAGGCATATAACTGGTGATAAAGGTCTATTCACCGATCTCAAAGATATGACTGATGGGTCAGTCACATTCGGCGATGGCAGCAATTACAAGATTATTGGCCAAGGTACGGTTCAACTCTATAACCTCCCTTTGTTTAAAAATGTTTTATACGTTGAAGGATTAAAACACAATCTGTTAAGCATATCTCAAATATGCGATAACAATCATAGTGTAAGATTTTCTAACCAAGGTTGTGAAATTCTAAATAATAAGGGTTCAGTAATATTAACTGGTCGCAGAACTTCTGAAAACTGCTATATTGTTAGTGAATCCAGCTCATCTAGTCAAACGTGTTACATGGTCCACACCAAAGAGACTGATTTGTGGCATAAACGTCTTGGACATGTACACTACCATAATTTGTATAGACTGAGAAAAAGAGAACTAATAAGAGGTCTATCTAAATTACAAAAATAGACAAAATATGTGGCGAATGGCAGATTGGTAAGCAAGCTAGGAGCTCTCACAAGAAGGTGAACTCCAATGCTACATCAAGACCACTCGAACTTCTCCATATGGATTTAATAAATACGTATTGGTGATCGTGAATGATTATACCAGATTCACTTTGGTAGCTTTCTTAAGGTATAAATCAAAAACCCTTAATGAAGTAAAAAGAGTTCTCAAACGAATCCAAACGGAAAAATGTTCTCAAGTCTGTAAGATCCGTAGTGATCATGGATTTGAATTTTAGAATAGCAGTTTTGAGAAATTCTGTAGCGATCAGGGAATATCGCATGAATTCTCTGCGCCCAAAACTCCACAACAAAATGGAATTGTAGAAAGAAAAAATAGAGTGCTTCAAGAAATGGCTAATGTAATGTTGAATAGTATGAAGCTATCTAAAAATCTTTGGGCTGAAGCCGTAAGTACTGCCTAGTATATAATCAACCGGGTTTATACTAGTAAATCTAATAATAAAATGGTGTATGAAATGTGGTTCGATAAGAGGCCTACTGTCAAATACTTTCGAGTTTTTGGCAGCAAGTGCTACATTTTACGTGACCGTGAAAATTGGGGGAAGTTTGACACTAAAAGTGATGAAGGGATCTTTTTAGGTTATTCTTTAAACAGTCGTGCATATCATGTACTGAACAAAAGGACTGGTGTTATATAGGAATCTATTAATATAGTCATAGACGATCACTTGAATACACCTGCCCTAAGTTCAGATAATGATGAAGTTCTTTTAATTGATAAACCAGATACTTCATCAAGTTGAAGCAATTCTGAATTGAGGACTGTTAAAGATCATCCAACCAATCAGATTCTTGGAAACCTTCTCATTGGTGTGCGCACTCGTAAACAACTTGAAGACATATGTAATTACGTATGCTTTACATCTTAGGTAGAGCTAGTAAACGTAAAAGAAGTTCTTACTAACGAAAACTGGATAGTTGCGATGCAAAAAGAGCTTAACCAATTTGTGAGAAATGATGTTTGGTATCTTGTTCCTAGACCTAAAGAAAAACATATTATTGGAACTAAGTAGATTTTCAAAAATAAGTCTACTGAACTTGGTAATATTATTCGAAACAAGGCTAGACTGGTTGTACAAGGGTACACTCAAATTGAAGGCATTGATTATGATGAAACCTTTGCCCCAGTAGCTCGTCTTGAATCAATTAGACTATTTATATCCCTTTCTTGCTTTAGAAAATTCAAAGTTTATCAAATGGATGTGAAGAGTGCCTTCTTAAATGACGATCTATATGAAGAAGTGTATGTTGAATAACCAATGGGTTTTGAAGACCCTAAGAACACTGATCATGTCTACCGCCTTCAAAATGTTCTTTACGGCTTGAAATAAGCTCCCAAGGCATGGTATGAAAAATTGACTAAGTTTTTACTAAATCATAATTTTTAAATGGGAAGTGTTGATAAAACTTTAATTGTTAAGAAATATAACGATGATATTTTAATGGTACAGATCTATGTTGATGATATTATATATGGATCAACCTATTCTAACATGACTGTTGAGTTTGCAGATTTAATGAAATCTATGTTTGAAATGAGCATGGTTGGGAAATTAAATTATTTCCTAGGGTTACAAGTAAAACAACAACCCGATGGTATTTTTATTTCTCAAACCAAATATACTTTGAACTTGATTAAAAAATTTAGATTTGAGAATGGTAAGAATTTTGATACTCCTATGAGTACAACTTTAAGACTCTTAAAGGACTCTACAGGTAAAAATGTTGATCCTAAATTATATCGTAGTATGATTGGCAGTTTACTTTATTTGACTATTAGTAGACCTGATATTGCTTTTAGTGTTGGTATTTGCACTAAATATTAGTTTGATCCTAAAGAGTCACATCTAACTACTGTTAAGCGGATAATGCGATATGTCGCAAGTACTACTAAATTGGGTCTCTGGTATCCTTATGATACTAGTGTTCAATTAGCTAAGTACTCAGATGCTGATTGGGCTGGTAATATTGATGACAGGAAATCAACTAGTGGTGGTTGTTTCTATATTAAAAATTGTTTATTTTCTTGGTTTAGCAAGAAATAAAGTTCTATATCACTCTCAACTGCTGAGGCTGAATACATCACAGCAGGAAATGCATGTACTTAGCTTATTTGCATAAAACATATGTTAAGCGATTATGGAATTGCACAGGAATCAATGATATTATTTTGTGATAATTCTAGTGCTATAAATATTTCAAAAAATCCAACTGAGCATTCATGTACCAACCACATTGACATTAGGTATCATTACATTCATGAATTAGTGGAAGAAAAAATAATATCTTTGGAATACATTCCGACCGAGACTCGACTTGTTGACATTTTCACTAAACCGCTCGACAAAAGTAGGTTTAATAAATTAAAAGTTAATCTTGGTATGTGCATTCAAAATTGATTATTCATGCATGTATGTATCATAGTATTTGATAATTTATGTGTTTAAATTTCAAATTTTTATGAAAAATGCATGATTTTGTTTGTACACGACCAGTCGTGGATGTGGTCAACCAGTCGAGGACAACTCAAGACCAGTCATGGAGCACGCTGGTCATTTTAAAAATTGGGGAAAATTTTTTTCTTATTCATTTCTTCCTTCTTCTCCAACGGGTGTGGCACGACTAGTCGTACCCAACTGCTTTATTCTTTAAGGTAAGTGCATCATTTCAATTTTTCCTGTAGATTTATGCTCTAATCACTTCATTTTCTTCCCTGGAGTGGTTTATTTCAAGTTCTCTTGAAGATTTTGGGGTTTTCTACACCCAAATCTGATCTTTGTAAACCCCACTCTATCTTATTTGCATCTTCTTGATTCTTTGAGTTTCTTCATGTAAATGGATGCTAGAGTGAAAAAGAAAACTTCCCATGGTCCATCATCTTCTAGATCAACTCCTATTACTTGGTGCCATCTTCGGTCACCCGAAGATGATCCCTCACATGTGCGGGATTGGGAGAACTGTTGAGGGTCAAAATTGCATATTAGACCCCAGTTATTACCTGCATTTACGAGCGTGATACTGTTTAACAGCCTATTTTAATCGTGTTTGTGTTGCAAGGTGACTTTGGGAGCTTGGACTGAAAAAGGGTGCTAAATGTATGGATTTGACGCTCCAGAATCACCAAGACAAGGGACAGACCCTAGCGGACCGAGATCGAAGAAATTACATGCCAGATATTCGAGAAAATCAGGCCACTCACATTAAACGGGCCCGAAAATCGTCCGAAATGCAAGATCACAGGGTTTCCACCATCTGTTTGACTTGAAATTGTATATGTGGCCTGAGGATCATAAATGAACCGTACACGTCGAATTTCAGCCATTGGATCCCTGAGAAAGTAGCCCAACGAGCAGATCAGCCCATAAACCATTGATTTTGGGCCCACCTACTATCTGGATATGCCTTAAAATTTGTCTTGACAGTTTAAATGATATGAGAAAAAGGATGGACAGATCAAATTTCTCATGAGCATCACGATGGACCTCACCTGGAGTTGGGTGCGCACATAGTGCACACGCATCCGCTGTGTATCGCAATAATCAAAGACGATCAAACCGTCTTTGACCGAAGGAGTTTCCTTTTTCACTACGGCCAACGAATTTTGAAACAGGGACTTGCGGTCCTCTGTTGTGGGCCACCATAACGATTCTATGGTCCAATCATGACCGTCCATTAGACCATCATGGCCCATATTACCATCTCCTATGTGGCGGTATTTCAAATGACAGCAGATATCGGTTTTTAACCGTCCAAACACAAGACAGACGGAAAAGAAGAAAACCACATGAGCCACACCAAAATAAATCAAATCTCACCATTACCATATGTTTTTTCATCGTAAATCTAATGTATGGTGTGGATTTTTTAAACAAAAGCGAAGTGGGCCCCACCGAGCATTGCAGCGCAAGAATCTTCTGTTTCGCACGTCCGGATGCTATTCACTTTTCACGGGAGTTGCATGATCATGAAAGTGATTGGACGGTCGATCTGGACCATTAAAATCACTACCAAGGTGAGGCCGTCTAGGGATAAGAAGCCTGAACGGCTCAGATCTTGCACTTGGAGCGTCCTTTGGCCGAAAAACTAAGCCAAATGCAATTCGGTTGCGTTTTTCTTCGCTGCGAAACGCTGCTTGCTGCGTAACTTGCACGCCCATTCTCCTCACACTGACGTAACTCCACCACTTCCCTGTCTATAAGAAAGAAGAGAGAGAGAACGTGAGCATCATCTTTTGGATTCAAGAGTTAGGACGTGAAGCAAGAAGAGAGAGATTAGAGTTTTTTTTTTTTTGTTTTTTTTGTTTATTTTATTTTTGTTTAAGGGATTTAGCCTAATCATGTTGTTAGGCTAAACCTCTTAGCTAGGGCTAAGAGGTGAAGCTTGTAGCGTGATTGGGGTGTTAGTTTTGTTTTGATTCATGGTTATTGAACTCTTATGGTTTATTATGACTCAAATTACAGTAGATCTGCAATAGCTTTGAGTATGTTCTTTTCTTATGAGATTGTGAACTTAGGAGGCCCTATTGTTCGCCATCGTCTCATGGGCATGGTTGGGTGATGGAACCCTTCCTAACTTTCACAATTCTCTCATGATTGGCTGTGAGATTGGTAAATTGCTGTTGTTTGCCATAGTCTCCTGGGCATGGTTAGGTGACGGAATCACTTTCAAATCTTAACCAACCTTATCTGTTGATGATTAGATTCATGAGAAGTTCAGAGATCTGACATATCTCTTCTTATCAACTGGATAAGATAGGACTCTGATTCCAGTTGTGTCCCTAAATCAGTGCAAGGTAACTTCCCAATTGCTATAAGTGGATCCTTGGCACCCTAATTTCCTAACTCTAAATTCTCTAAGTTTTAGATAAATATTTCACCATTATTCCCTCATACTCATTTGATTTAGATTTCATCTTAGTCTAGTTCTAGTTCTATTTAGTTTCAGATTACGTACAGGTTTCAGTCCCTTGGGATTCGACCTCGGTCTCACCGAGTTTATTACTACATCACAACCCTATACTTGGGGAGTGAACAAGTTTTTAGCGCCGTTGACGGTTTCGTTTTCTGAAATTAACTAGTTTTAGGATTAGTTTAAGATTAGGATTTTTCTAACTTTAGGTTTAGGTTTTTCTGATTTCTAGAAACTAACCTGTTTTCCTGTTTTGTAGGATCCTGACATAAACTTCTAAATTGGTAATCCCTTTCTAATTCCTCTACTTTTTCTATTTTTAAAATTAGGGTTTGAGTTTTAGAAATTTTCTAATTCTAGTATTTTTCTATTTTTAGGAACTAGTTTATTTTTAGAAACTTTCCTCTTTTGTTTTTAGAAACTAGGTTAGTTATTTCCTTTTTAGAAACTAACTTTCTATTTCAATTGTAGGAACTTTCTAACTTTAGACTTTTTATTTTAGAAACTAATCTCTTTTGTTTTATTTTGTAGGATCTTAACATAAGAACTTCTCATTTGGTACCTTCTTTTTAACTTCTCCTCCTCTTAACTTCCATATTGCTGTAGGATCTTTTCTTTTATTTTTCTTAGGATTAGATTCAGAGTTCGGGTTTCACCATGTATATGCATGAGTGCAGTATACTGAGAAGAATAACATATATTGGGATGATGATTATGATAGAAAACAACCTATGTATCAAAACTTTTCTGAAACTATCATCGAGAACCAATCGGAACATAAAGATCCACCAATTAAGAAGTCCTTACGTGATCATATGCAAGAGAACAATTACACCCCACGAATTAACAAAACAGTACGTGAGTGTTGGGGTTATCATAACTATAGGAGTGAGAATTATTATCATCCATCCGATAAAAAGAAAACAATGCATGATTATATTATGAGTGATAATATGTACTACCAACCATCAGATTCTCTCACCTATGATACGTATGACTATAATCAATAGAAACATCAAAATTGGGAAAATAAACCAACAACATGTTATAATGATTATTCTCTTGAACCCCCTATCTTTGAGATCCAACCAGAAACAATCCAACAGGATTTATTTCAGCGTAACATGGACTGTCTTGTGGAAATTAGAAAAGTAATGGAAGCACTCAATTTACGCCTCAATAGGATAGAGGAAGCTCGCTCATCCCAACCACAACACAATCCAGAAATACAATGCGAGGAGTGATCCTCACTCGCTTTTGAAGAAATCTGGAATTTGGAATGAGGAGTTGGATTCCACTAATGAGCATATGATTCACTTTCCCGATGAGTCGATCTCAATGATGGTCCAAAGGAATGGTCAAGAGACATGGGTATCTTTCAAATACAATGATGATGACATACCTCCCTCACATGACACACATGATTTCAATGATGAGGTAAATGTTAATTTATTCAAACCTCAACCTAATTTAGGAATGGAATGTGAGGAAAGCGATCCCATCCCGAGTGTGCACTATTGGACAAATTAGACAATGATGCATATTGGGATGACTATTATGAACGTGTAACCCAAATTTTTCTAGAATCAATCTCAAGTTTAGTCCAGGTCAATGATTAAGTCATACATGAAGTGGTTGGTCATAATGAGCCACTCCCTTCACCTAACATGTCTGATTTAAAAGTGAAGGATGAGTCCCTTACAACCGACCCTTCTAACTCTTATGAAACATGTTTGGACCACTCCTCTGAATCGAATGATGATGTGATTCGGGAGAAGGACGAGTTGCTCGCTACGACCTTGGAATTTGAAACCACTCAGTTGAGGCCACCATCTGAGCTGTACATGTTTGACAATTCAACGCCTTAATTGAGTAGTTTCAATGAACAGAGTGATCACATAAATGCTTCCCCTATTGATTTTCAATCTGTCTGTGCAGGATTGAAGCAAGAGAGTGTACCTCCATCCACTTTCAAGGATGATGGATTTCTTGGGCAGATCATCATGAGCTCCAATGTGGAAAATAAGTCACGCTTAGCTGAATTACCCAACTCTTTGGACGATTGCTAGGAACACTTTGTAGATTTAAACGATCCTATGATTCGAGAAATAATAGATGCCTCGTAAGACAACATCTCGGTAGTCATCACTAACCAGGAGAACCCTTATTCTGAAGCCCCTCCCTCCCCATATCCTCACTGTTTACCATTAAAGGAGGAGTTGACAATGAAACCGAAGTCTGATACTTCGGAATGTGTTGAGACTACATCACTTCCTGAGAAGTTTTTTGAACTTTATCTACCTGTAATCTCTAATTCACCATGTGATACTAACGTTGAAACTTCTTCTATCACAGGTGAATTGCATATACTCTGGATACCTCAAGCTATTCAACGAAAAATTTCTTATGAGGTACATAAGTTTCTCTGGAAAGTCACGCTCTAGGGCGTCCAAGCCTATTGGAAAAAGGGCTTTTGGATGATCCTGTTGAGAAACTTACTGAGAAACTTATCAAGATATTGGCCGGAAGAGGAACCTTGCGGCATGCTCGAGTAGTTTTTTCCTGCTTTCATAGGACTAGGGTAGTTTGCTTTATGTTGTTCTAGGATAGACGGTTTTATGCCATTAGGTTAGTTTGCTTCCTGCATTGTTTTAGGATAGTTTGCTTTCATGTCTTTACTCTCGTGCTGACCGGCTTTTATACTGCGACCTCTTGAAAAATCTCTCGATTCCTTCATTCAAGTACTATCTTCCCATTATGTTTTATTTACTTTCATTGTCCTATGTGCATTGCATGCTCATATATCTTTTACATTGAGGACAATGTAGATTTTAAGTTGGAGGTGGGAGATTAGGTTACTTAATCAGTATTTTCTTGGTCTTGAGCAGAAATTGTGAAAATTTTTAAATTTTTTTGGACTTTCTTATGAATTCGAAGTAATTTTGATGGTTATCTTGGATTTCGAATTACAAGATAAGTGATGTTGGTAATTTATGACTCTTGGATTCAGTTATTTGTTAGATTTCACAGTTAAGTTTGAACTGTTAATCCATGATTAGAAAAACATTAATTAAGTCATGATTTCATAAGACATATCTCGTTTGCACATTAAGGTTTCAGTTCAATATTAAATTGTAACTTGGTAATCACTAAGCATGTAAGGAACTAGCCTAGAAAATTTTCCCATCATGATCAATTGAAGAAAAAGAAAATACCTATTTTAAAAAAAAAAAAAAAACAGATACCTTTGGAAAGGGTTGGGCGAATAATTTTCACCATAGGTTATGGTTGACATTTGAAAAGATTTAGGCGACTAGTTTTCACCATAGGTTTGCTCCTTATAGGTGAGGATTTGTTTCCCCTCCTTGGCGTTACTGCTCATGGAAAAATCAAACGCTGGTAGAATGAAAAGTTGATTTGTGAAGCAAGTTTTGGTTTAGGTTGGTTGTCCTGAGTACTCTTGTTGGTTACCAATGATATCATGAAATAACGAATTGAATCTTAATGTTGATAAGCCGAGATTACACTATACACTCATAGAACTCAATGTTTAGAAGTTTTCTAATTGGTGGATAAATACCTTAAACTTGACAATGAAGTTTACCGTACACTTGAGTCTAGGAGAAAGTAATGCCCAACATTCATGTATCTTAGAATCTTAATATCTGGATTGTTTTTCATAAATCACTCGAGTTCATAGAAATTGTCTTGTAATTCTCAACTTATTTTTCACATACTTTGCTCGGGACTAGCAAAATGCTGGTTGGGGGTTGTGTTGAGGGTCAAATATTGCATATTAGACCCCAGTTATTACCTGCATTTACGAACATGATACTGTTTAACAGCCTATTTTAATCGTGTTTGTGTTGCAAGGTGACTTTGGGAGCTTGGACTGAAAAAGGGTGCTACATGTATGGATTTGATGCTCCAGAATCACCAAGGCAAGGGACGGACCCCAGGAGACCGAGATCGAAGAAATTACATACCAGAGATTCGAGAAAATCAGGCCACTCACGTTAAACAGGCCCGAAAATCATCCAGAATGCAAGATCACAGGGTTTTCATCATCTGTTTGACTTGAAATTGTATATGTGGCCTGAGGATCATAAATGAACCGTACACGTCGAATTTCAGCCATTGGATCCCTGAGAAAGTAGCCCAACGAGCAGATCAGCCCATAAACCATTGATTTTGGGCCCACCTACTATCTGGATATGCCTTAAAATTTGTCTTGACAGTTTAAATGATATGAGAAAAAGGATGGACGGATCAGATTTCTCATGAGCATCGCGATGGACCTCACCTGGAGTTGGGTGCGCACATAGTGCACGCGCCTCCACTGTGTATCGCAATAATCAAAGACAGTCAAACCGTCTTTGACCGAAGGAGTTTCCTTTTTCACTACGGCCAGCGAATTTTGAACCAGGGACTTGCGGTCCTCTGTTGTGGGCCACCATAACGATTCTAGGGTCCAATCCGGACCGTCCATTAGACCATCATGGCCCATATTACCATTTCCTAGGTGGTGGTATTTCAAATGACAGCAGATATCGGTTTTTAACTGTCTAAACGCAAGACAGATGGCAAAGAAGAAAACCACGTGGGCCACACCGAAATCAATCCAATCTCACCATTACCATATGTTTTCTCGTCGTGAATCTAACGGACGGTGTGGATTTTTTTTAAAAAAACGAAGTGGGCCCCACCGAGCATTGCAGCGCAAGAATCTTCCGTTTCGCACGTCCGGACGCTGTCCGCTTTTCACGGGAGTTGCATGATGATGGAAGTGATCGGACGATCGATCTGGATCGTTCAAATCATTCCCAAGGTGAGGCCGTCGAGGCATAAGAAGCCTGAACGACTCAGATCTTGCACCTGGAGCATCCTTTGGCCAAAAAACCAAACCAAATGCAATTCGGCTGCATTTTTCTTCATTGCGAAACGCTGCTTGCTGCATAACTTACACGCCCATTCTCCTTACACTGACGTAACTCCACCGCTTCCCTGCCTATAAGAAAGAAGAGAGAGAGAGAACATGAGCATCATCTTGGGGATCCATGCTAGGACGTGAAGCACAAGAGAGAGAGTAGAGTTATTTTTTCTTTCTATTTTTATTTTTCTTTTGTTTATTTTATTTTTGTTTAAGAGATTTAGCCTAATCATGTTGCTAGGCTAAACCTCTTAGCTAGGGCTAAGAGGTGAAGCTTGTAGCATGATTGGGGTGTTAGTTTTGTTTTGATTCATGGTTATTAAACTCTCATGGATTCTAGTTTGATTATTAAGGAATACTTTTAGTTTTTAATAGTTTATTGTGACTCAAATTACAATAGATCTGCAATAGCTTTGAGTATGTGCTTTTCATTATGAGATTGTGAACTTAGAAGGCCGTGTTGTTCGCCATCGTCTCATGGGCATGGTTGCGTTATAGAATCCTTCCTAACTTTCACAATTCTCTCATGATTGGCTGTGAGATTGGTAAATTGCTGTTGTTTGCCATAGTTTCCTGGGCATGGTTAGGTGACGGAATCACTTCCAAATCTTCATCAATCTTATCTATTGATGATTAGATTCATGAGAAGTTCAGAGATCTGACAAATCTCTTCTTACCGACTGGATAAGATAGGACTCTGATTCTCGTTGTGTCCCTTAATCAGTGCAAGGTAACTTCCCAATTCCTACAAGTGAATCCTTAGCACCCTAGTTTCCCACCTCTGAATTCTTTAAGTTTTAGATTAATATTTCACCATTATTCCTTAAATTCTATTCAATTTAGATTTCATCTTATTCTAGTTCTAGTTCTATTTAGTTTCAGATTACTACAGGTTTCAGTCCATTGGGATTCGACCTCGGTCTCACCGAGTTTATTACTACATCACAACCTTATACTCGGGGAGTGAACATATGCATGTTATCTATTGTTTAAGTTTTATTTTTTTATCCTCTTGTGAGATCCATATGTTTCCATCGTAGGATGGGCTAACATCTTACATTGGGATGGGCCTGCATAGCAATCTATTGCACATGCCATGTTTGCATGCATTTTTGAGTTTTCATCTGAGAATTTAACTTTAAAAATTGATGCTAGAGAAGGTCCATTTGATGTAGACCGCCATTTGATTTCGGGTTTTATGGACATACATGTCAATGATGAGGGTATTCCTATTCATACTTTAGCTGAAAAACCCACAGAATTGGAAAAATGCATGCTCACTAGAGATCTATGTAATATGAATGTGCAATGTACACATAAAGGGAATGCGCTCCCCTCAAAGTATTTGTTATCGAGATGCAGAGTTCTCCACAGAATCTTTATTTCAAATCTATTTCCTCATTCACAAAACTGAACTGACTTCATTTATGGTTTGGGTTTTGCATTCATTATCTCTGGTACTAAAGTTTGTCTGCCTTCTTTGATATGTCATTCCATCATTCAGTTTCATCTCCATCTAGGTCATAGTGATATTCCGTTTACCTATCTTATGACTGTGTTAACTAATCACATGTTAGTTATTATGCCTGTTAGAGAGGCCCCTATCTATCATCTTATTTTTAACAATTCAAGTATAAACAAGATGAAATTGGAATTGGCTCCTGGCCAAGTAGATGTTGGTGGTGGAGTTGAAGCAGTGAATGAAGATGAAGCTGGCAATCTTCCTGATGATGTTAATATGGATGATATCTTTGACGAACTTGAATCAGATTCTACTAATGATCCTGACTATGAGCCATCTGATTTTGATGCTTGTCTTCGTGCACATGAGGAGAAAGTTGAGAATATGAATGTGGCCCATGATCTTCGATTTAAATATATGTGCAAGTACCTTAGGCGCATAAACAAGGGCCTTCATCAACTTGATACTACCATACTTGCTCCTTCATTTGGATCTGATTAAGTGTTTTATCCTTTGGTCTGTATTAACTCTAATACTATTTTACCTTTGTTGGTGTGTAAATTTTGATTTTACTTCAGTTTGGTTAACTGACCTTTGTTTGTGGATTTGAACTGCTTAATAGTTTGTGGACTTTAATCTGCTTAAATCTTATTTAGTTAATCCTTTTCTTACTCCTGTTTATTATCCTTTTCCATTTCTTATTTGCTTCCTTTGTCATATTGTGACAAAAAGGGGGAGAAGATTTCAAGTAGTTTGGATTGATTGGAATGGATAATGGATATGGATTGAAGGGTAGTAACATTAATTTTTACGATATATATGTGTGTGCTTCTCAGGGGGAGTAAATAAGTACGGAAGAATTTGTGCTAGTTAATGAATAACTGGTGCATGATTCTTTAACCAAGTTGAAACTGGTTCTGTTATATATGTCTGGTGCATGATTGACTAGTGCATGATTCTTTATTGAGCATGTTGTGCTTCTCTTATTTTTTAGGAGCAATTTTAGCTACAGAGAACCTAGTCTATAGCTACGGATTAAATCCGTAGCAAAATAGCTACGGATTTAATCCGTAGCTATAGCCTAGGTTCTCTGTAGCTAAAACGTACTTTTCAACCTATAACCTATATGGTGCTTAGGGGGGTCCATGAGGTCCACTGGAATATATGTATTTGATCTAAGCCGTCCAAAAATTCGGATATATAATGTTGTTGCATGACCCCAAAAATTATGTGGATTGAATATCTAGGTGGACCACACCATAAGAAATAATATAAATTAAATGTGTACTGTTAATTTGTTGTGTGGTCACCTTAAAGATTTGATCTAAATGAATTTTTTATCATCCTTAAAATAATAATTTAAATTTATTGGATGGAGTGGATATATGAAATACATCACAGTGGGCCCCACGTAACTAAAATTTTAAAACAACTCAGGGCCGTCCGTCACGTGCCAGTCCAAAACCCCGTCTCCCTCCAAAAATGAAACCCATCTCCATTTTCTCCCGCCCTTCAAAACCGAAACCCCTTCTCCATCTCCGTCTCTCTCTCTCTCGCACTCAGTCTCTCTCGTTCCCTTGCCCTCTCTTCATCTCCCGATCTCCCTCACCCTCTCTCACTGTCTCAAGGCCGCATTCCGCATCTCCCGAAACCCATTTCGCTGCATGAAGTAGAAGAAGAAGAAGCATCGTACGGTGAGTATATTTCTTTTTCCCTCTTTATCTCTTTCTCAAATCTTTCAGAGGTTCAATCCGCATTCCCCTCTCTCTGTTTCTGAAATGTAAGGGCCGTTTGGCCGGTCGGATTGGAAGGGATTAGATGTTATTGGAAGGGATTGGAAGGATTTGCCCCTTCTGTTTCTGAAATCTAAGGGCCGTTTGGCCGGTCTGATTGGAAGGGATTGGATGTTATTAGAAGGGATTGGAAGTTAAATCCTGGGATTGGTCGGGCGTACCAAACAGAGTCGGTGATCAATAGCCAATGCCTGAGACGCGTTTGGCTCGAGGGATTGGAAGGGATGGTAAGGTTTAATCCCAGTATTGGCCGGGTGTGCCAAACAGACTGGATATATCAATCCAGGGATATAGCAATCCCATGTATCTGAAGACAATCCACTGTCAACACCATCAATACCTAGAAATCCAGGCCATCCACCATAATACCTTTCAATCCCTTTCAATCCACCCAGCCAAACGGGGGAACGGACTGGCTACTCCCCCTAGCACCAGCTTTAGGCTGCTTGTCGGTGCTCTGTGGGCCCCATCATGATGTATGTGTTTCATCCATGCCATCCATCTATTTTTACAGATAATTGTAATATTTGAGACAAAAAATGAGATATATCCAAATCTCAAGTGGACCACATTACAGGAGACAGTGTTGAATGAGCGTCGACCATTAAAAATTTTTTGGTGGCCATAAAAGTTTTGGATCAAGCTGATTTTTGTGTTTTCCCTTCATCTAGGTCTGTCTGACCAAATCAACAGATTGGATGTCAAATAAACAGTACAGTGGGCCCTAGGAGGATTTTAATGGTGGATATCCAATCAGTATTGTTTTCATGGGGTGTGGACCACCTGATATTTATATCCTTCTAATTTTTTCGATATGACATCTTTGGCTTTTATTCAAAAAATTAGGCTGTTTTAACTCCTAGTCTGGCCACTTATAAAATTATACCTAAAAATTGTAAATATACATCATATGGTCCACTTCAGTCTCGGAATAATACAATTTTTGGGTAGTTTTTTTCATCATGATGAGCCAATACTATATGAATGGATTGGATGCACAGGAAAGTGGTAATTCACCATTAAAACTTAATGTGGGTTGAAGAAATTTTGGATAGAGCTGATATTTGTGTGGTTTCTTTGAATGAATTGAACGGTTCCATATTTGGGACCATCCATACAGGGGGCACCTTGACGCACCATTGTTAAGTTGGGAAATTTCCCTTATTTCTTGCATCGAAAGAGGAAATGTCCTCTTATAAAAGAAACAAAACGTACATTCATCAATCTCTTAATTTAAGATTAGTTGTACAAGGCTAGTTACAAATCCTATAATGTAATTAAGATCAATTTATAAATTTTATATATTTACAATGTGAAACCCCCCTCAAGTTGGAGAGTGAGTATTAAGAACACTCAACTTGGAGCTCAACTGTTGGAAATATTCCATCACCATCATTTTGGTAAATAAATCGGGGATTTGGAATCTTGATGGAACATAAGACAGTTGATGAATAAAACTGGATTTGATCTTTTTACAAACATGTGACAATCAAGCTCAATGTGGTTTGTACATTCATGAAAGACTTGATTGTTAGTAATGTGAAGACCGACTTGATTGTCACAAAAAATAGAAGTTAGCTGAAAATTGCAAACTTGAAGATTGTGAAGGAAATAGATATGCCAAGTTAGTTCACAACTGGTAGTAGCCATGGAGCCATATTTTACTTCGGCCGAGGATCAAGAAACAATGGTTTACTCCTTTATTGTCCACCAGAAAGGAGAATTGCCAAGAAAAGTGTAATAACCAGTTAGAGAGCAGCTGGTAATAGGACAACTAGCCCAATCAAAATCACAATAGCCTCTCGACATAAGAGAACTGGAAAATGACATAAGTAAACCTTGGCTCGGAGATCCTTTCATAAATCAGAGAACACAAAGTGCGGCAGCACAATACATCTCAGGTGAATTGACTAGGATTTTACAGAATACAATATCCAGCCGAGTAATAGTAAGATAGATAAGACATCCAACCAATCGACAATATGGAATCGAAACGGTGAGAAGATCCCCTTCTACATCCATGAGTTTGAAGTTTGATCCATAGGCAAGTTTGTAGGACAGACACCAAGTAAACCAACATAGGATGAGATATCAAGAGTGTATTTTCGTTGGCTTAGGTAAATGGTCGATGGGAGTGAGAAACTTCAATTTTCAAGTAGTACTTAAACGGTCTGAGGTCTTTAATATGAAATTGATGTTGTAAGGTCTTTAAAACAGAGATGACTTTGTCGTTGCCGCCAATGACAAGGACGTTGTCCACATAAACTAAAACAACAGTAAAAGTGGTACCATGATGCCGAGAAAGAAAGAGTAATCCACAATGAACTAAGGGCCCGTTAATTTGGATTTGTGAAAAGCGTGAGAAAAGAAATTGTATTTCCAAAGAAACCTTGTTTTCAAGAAAATGTGGGAAAGGAAATAGTGTTTATCATGTTTGTTTATCATCACCAACATTTTCTTAAGAAAATTGAGGTTTGTGTGGGGGTGTGCGCGCGTGTAAAAAATAAAAATAAAAAAAATAAAAAAATAAAAAATAAATAAATAAAAACATTTTCTTAAGAAAATCGAGGTTTGTTTCCAAATCATATATTTGGCAAAATAAAATTCTCTTGAGAAATTATTTTGGTACCATGTGGTGCCTATGTATCCAGCAGTAGGATGTATGGAATTAACAATTAATATTTCCTTTGTAATATGGAAATATTTATTGGAGGGGCGAAGGGTATTTGATGAACAGTTTAGATGGAACGTACTAGACATAAACTGATCATGCTCATCTTGCCCCTATAGTTTCTTGTGGTGTGGCCCACCTAAATTTTAGATCGGGTTAGTTTTTGTCCCGGTACCTAACATTGCAGGATAATCCCGATGGACGGAGTGGATTTGACGAAGAGAATATGGTGGCCCCATTTGAAACTAAGTTAAAGAAAGTTATCATGCCCCTATTTTTTAAAAAATTGGGATGATGACTTCAAACATGAGTTATTTCATTTTTTCAACTTCATTTTAGGGCCAAATCTCAGGTGGACCACACCATAGGAAACTGTGGTGATTGAATGCCCACCATTAGGGCCTGTTTGGCCGGGTAGATTGGATGGATTTGGATGGTATTAGAGTAGATTGTACAAATTTCAAGGTAATGATAGTTGCGTCAATAGATTGGTGCAAGATCTATGGGATTGCTATATCCTGGGATTGCTATTTCTGGTCTGTTTGGGACGCCTAACCAATCCCGGGATTAAACTTTCCAATCCCTTTTAATCCCTTGAACCAAACACGTCCCAAGCAATTTTAAAGGGATTAGGGTGGATTGGATGGGATTTAAAAGTAATGATGGTGATGTCAGTGGATTGTCTTAAGATCCTGAAAGGAATTCCAGAATTATTTTTTTTTGGGTTTGTCAGATTGTGACATCAATTTGAATTTCTATGTTTTTTTATTTTATTTTTTAATTTTTTTTTACAATGTCTTTTATGTTACTGGCATAGGCATTCATATATATATTGAGAAATATGATTGAAGTGTTGGACTAGCATGTGCATTTACACCATTTTTTTAAATGTTGGTGACTCATCCACCACATGTGTCATAAAACATGTTAATCCACTGCATTGCATTCATCAGGAATCAAGCTTGGGGGTAAACATTTTTGGCTTTTATTCAAAAACTCAAGCTGTTTTAACTCCTAGTCTGGCCACTTATAAAGTTATACCTAAAAATTGTAAATATACATCATATGATCCACTTCAGTCTCGAAATAATACAATTTTTGGGTAGTTTTTTTCATCATGATGAGCCAATACTATATGAATGGATTGGATGCACAGGAAACAGTGGTAATTCACCATTAAAACTTAACGTGGGTTGAAGAAATTTTGGATAGAGCTGATATTTGTGTGGTTTCTTCATCCTAGGTCTTTGTAAGCATTCCATTGCCCTTGTGTGGTGAAGTCTTTGACTGGTACGATCCATCATTTAGCTTGATATATTAGAATTGCATGCGAGACTTTTCATCTATGCAAGTGGTTTAATATTATACTTATTAATTGCATTATTAATTTTTTGTAAAAATACAATGATGGCAAACTCCTTAATACATTGTATTTGGTAGATAATATCTGTATGGGTCCAATCATCTGATAGCACTTTCTTCATTTTCAACTTTTGAGGAGGATGGTGCATTAGGTTAATTTCCAACTTTAATTTTTGGTAAGGTGCAGGTTGAAAATGGACCCATTGGTTAATCGAGATTTGGCTGTAATGAATAGGGAGTGGATGACACTAAGTTTCCCTGACCCACGTTTTCTTTCTGGAATCAGAAGTTTTTCAAAGTTTGCACAAGAAAACCTTTCTGGTAGAGAATTTGTTCCTTGTCCATGCACCACTTGCAGATGTGCACGTTTTCCGGTTTCTTATGATGATATGGAAATACATCTAATGAAAAATGGATTCGACCCAAGCTATAGGGTTTGGAACATGCATGGGGAACATGTATCACCTAAGTGTACTGTACGTGAATCAAGTTCCCAACAATATCATAGTGTCTCGAACTTAAATGAGGTTCACAACGCGATCGTTCAAGAACTTGGTGGTAATAACCTAGATGAAGTTGTACAGATGAGCCCAACGTGACCCCTATAGTTGAAGGTGTCTTTGGAGAAAATGAAACCAATGACTTTGAAGCAAATCTACGAGACGCAATGACTGAGCTATACCCTAGGGCCCAAGATTTCACCGTGCTGACTTTCATTGTACAACTTTTCAAATTAAAGGTGAATCATGGATGGTGTGAAAAAAGCTTTACGGAGCTCCTTCAACTACTAAAGAAGGTGTTACCTTCCGAAAACAAGGCCCCAACTAATACCTACCAGGTGAAGAAGATCATTACAAAGTTGGGTCTTGATTATGTGAAAATCCATGCTTGTCTAAATGACTGCATCTTATACTGGAGAGAGAACGAGAAGAAAACCATTTGTCCAAATTGTAAAACTTCTAGGTACAAGACTGAAATGGATGGATTTTGAGAGAAAACAATCTCAAATACCTAGAAAGGTGTTAAGGTATTTTTCATTAACACCAAGGTTACAAAAAATGTTCAATGTGCCATGGTTGGGGAAAGAAATGTCTTTGCACTCAACCAGAAAATTTCAACATGAAAAGATGGAGCATCTGGATGATTCTATTGCATGGAAGAATCTTGATGACAAGTATACAGATTTTTCAGCTGAGCCTCACAATGTTCAATTGGGTTTGGCTACAGATGGGTTTAACCCATTCAGCGCTTTTAGTATGTCGCATAGTTCATGGCCCGTTATGTGTGTGACGTACAACCTTCCACCAAAACTTTGCATGAAACCTCAGTTTACTATGTTGACTTTGCTCATTAAGGGACTGCGACAACCAGGAAAGGATATTGACGTTTATTTACAGCCATTGATTGATGAATTGCAAAAGTTATGGAAAGAAGGGGTCACGACGTTCAATACATACCATGAAAACAAATTCAACATGCGTGTCGTTCTGCTTTGGACAATCCATGACTTTCCAGCAGATGGTAACGTTTCTGGTTGTAGGACAAAGGGTAAGTATGGTTGTCCTGTATGTGGTCCTAACACAGATTCTTTGCGACTCCAATATGGAAAGAAACATGTTTATATGGGCCATAGACGATGGTTGCTAATGTCAGAACAGGCTAGGAAGGACACAAGTGCTGGCACGTTTAACAAGAAGGTGGAGATACGACGTCAACCGATCCGTCTGGATGGGATTGAGGTTGAAAGACAAACCGCGAACTTGAATATGCAGTGGGGGAAGACTAGGAAGAGTAATATAAGGGGTATTGATGGAGGCCGACAAGAGCTAGCGGATGTTGTTGAATCACCGTGGTTCTTCAAACGGTCTATATTATTTGATCTGGAGTATTGGAAAGATATTCCCGTGCGTCACAACCTTGATGTCATGCATATTGAGAAAAATATATGTGAAATTCTTGTTGCCTTGATGTTGAACACGCCTGGCAAAACCAAGGATGATGCTAATGCACGCAGGGACCTGAAACAATTGGGAATTAAGAAGCGTCTATGGCTGAAAAAGAACAATGGCAAGGTGATTCAGAAACAAAGTCCTTTCTGTCTAAGAAAAGAAGAGAAAAAACTTTTCATCCAGACTTTGCATGAGCTATGTGTTCCGATCGGTTTTAGTGTGAATTGGAGGACCATCGTAAAGGAAGATTGCGTGGATTTAAAGGGAATGAAGTCTCATTCTTACCATGTGTTGATGCAACATCTGCTCCCAGTTCTCATCCAGCATGCATTCAGGGATAGAAAGGTCATTCGTCCTATAATTACAAGCTTTTGCACCTTCTTTAATGCCTTGTGCTCGACAACCGTAGACCTTCAAACACTCCTTACTCTCGAGAGAGGCATGGCTAGGACGTTATGTCAGCTTGAGACTATATGCCCGCCATCGATATTTGTCATTATGATGCATTTGTCGATCCATTTGGCTTACGAGGCTCGCATATGTGGTCCTGTATACTATCGATGGATGTATCCATTCGAAAGGTACGTTGTGAGCTTAATAAGAATAAATTGGCTTAACATCTACATTTGCATGTGTATATAATGTATCATTAACTTTGTCAGGTTCATGAAGACATTCAAGGCCTATGTTCATAACAAGACACGACCTGAGGGTTGTATTGCAGAGCAGTACATCCAAGAGGAGACAGTTATATTCTGCAATCAATATAAAGGAAAACAGAAAACAAGCCTATTGGAAAAGCTGGAAAAACGGTTTAACAGAGTCATTCCAGGACTACGTAAGTTGGAAGATATCGTTGATGATGACTCTAATGATGATGATGTTGGTCCAGTAGGTACGGGTCAAAGTGTTATCCTAGCGGGTATCGAATACGAACAAGCTCGTAGATGGGTACTGAAGAGTCATCCCAGCTACGACGAGTGGGAATGGTATGTATAATAAGCTCATATATATGTATATATATATATATATTTATCTTCTTTACTTTATGCGATTTCAATATAACAATGTTATCGAATATCGCACAGGAAGCACAAAGATTTCTTGCAGCGATGTTATAAGAGGATCAACAGGGTGCCTAACGAGGACGAATTCATATCTTGGTTGAAGAGGCAACCGGAGTTCAGAATCTGGCGATAATGAATTTAAAGATGTTGTGAGAGGACCTCTAGCTTTTTCTATGCAATACAATAAATATTGTATTAATGGTTTCCTCTTTGTCACTAAGGACTATGAGGAGAATAAAACGAACCAAAACAGTGGGGTTAGGACAGAGGGTATGACAACCTTTCGATCAAGTGCTAAGGATATCAATACAGTGGATGAAAATCAACCTTACTACGGAGTCCTTCGTAGAATTATCCAATTGGAGTACCGAACAGGTACAAGCCCATCCTATTTAAGTGTGATTGGGTGAAAGTGACACATCATGGTGTTTCTTTTGATGCAGAAGCGAATTTGAGATTAGTAAATTTGGCTAGTCTTTACAGTTCAGACAAAGTCGGTGACGAGCCCTTCATTCTTGCAGAGCATGCTACGCAAGTTTTCTACTCCAGAGATCCAAAAAATCCTGCGGCATGTGGTCTTGGAGGTTCCCAAAAATTTTTGTCGAAGAAGAGACATGCGTTCTATCGGACGATTAAGGGCTGTAAGTAATGTCGATGCAGGACTGATCTCACCTCATTAGCAATGGTTGATGAATTGATATTCAATGAATCTGATGTCAATGTTGTGGTCGAGAAAACAAAGAAAAGAAAACGATCGAAGAGAATCTATGATTTGTTTGTATTTTCTAAGAATGTAAGAATGATATTTATTGGAGGAAGTTTAAACAAGGTTTGGATAATATAGTGAATTTTTTGTACTTTATCTGTGATCTAAATTATTTCTTAACTATTAGCTTTTTTTTTAAAAAAAATCTTTTCTTATCTTTTCATATTAGGGAAGAAATAGGCACATGGATTCACAAGCAAAGGTATTGGGTGCGCAGGTGTTTGGGAGTACAGATTCAAGCAATACCAAAGGTAATAAGATACTTCTCCTTAATTATATATGTAAATTTCCTTTTCCTTATATATTGGCAGTAATCAATAATGTATATATATAACTGTTATTCTTTTTATGTAATTGTGTCAGCTTCTTCTTCATCTAAAAAAAGAGGCATTACTAGGGGGGTTTCTTTACTTGTGCCACCTGATAGGAAAAAAGTCCTAAAGACGAATGAATTCGGGCAACCAAATGAGGACTGTTCCGATCACAGGGACTTTGCATCGCATGTCGGTGTCCTCACCCGTTCTCATATCCCGATCATATACCCGGACTTTCGCCAAGTGCCTCATGAACAAATTCATATGGTCACAGAAAGATTGTCACGGTTTTATGAGTTTGAGGGTCAAAGTTGGGCTGCAAGTCTTGATTACGTTACAAAACGCATCAATGAAACGTGGAGGAATTACAAGAGAAGATTGACGGCAAAATATATTACAAACAAGGATCCTATTGCTTTAAGAGATGGTCCTGCCCCCCCAGGTATCCCTATGGAGGATTGGAAGGCCTTCGTGGATCAACGTACCACCGAGGAATTCAAGAGGGTAAGCGCAAGGAATAAAGTCAATCGGGCTAAGCTAAAAGGACCTGCGTGTCTTGGGAGGCACAGCATGGCTGTTACTCGCCATAAGATGGTATGTATTTAAAAATAGATATTATAGTTTAAAATTGAATTTAAATTTGAATTATCATTCATCTAAATCTATTAATGATGTGTATTTCAATGATATATAATGTGCCAAAGGCGATGGAGAAGAATCTTACCTCTGATGTCGAGATAGGTAGATGTGAAGTCTTCTTAAGAGCCCATACAAGAAAGGACAAAGTTGTCCAATATCCTGAACTTGCTGTAAGTGTATCCCTCGTACTACTAACTAGTACCCTTGTGAAAAGCCTAAGTATAACTTTGAATTATATTGCATTCATTTGTATTTTTTCACAGGAAAAACTAGATGAGCTCTATAGTAGCAATCCTGCTTCTAGGATGACCGGCATGGATGATGCCCTTACAGAGGTAGTAATAAAATTTAAAAATTAGTAGAGTTTTATGGTAATTATGAATATCCTAATAACTTAATTTATAATGTTTTACAGTTGGTTGGGTCTGACAATAGAGGGCGAATGCGGGGTCTAGGTTGCTCAATAAGCAAGGTCGGACTGAAGAAGTCAGCTCCTGCTCGTTCAAAGGTAGAGAATGTGACAAAAGAAAAAGAGAGCGTAACTCAAGAGTTATCTCAGGTGAAGAAAAAATTGGATGGTATGACCCAAGATATAGTTGAGATGAAGAAAACATTAGTTGATATGCAGAAAGATAGACAGTATACTCAAAATCTCTCATCACCAACAGTCGCTAAATCTACTCAGGCGTCGTCGGTATGCAAGTATAATTTTTTTACTATAATGAGCTTACAATTATATTATAAACGCTAACAATACCAATGCCATTTTATGTGTAAATGTAGCCGGATATTATATATATCGGTAAGAGATGCGACTTGCTTGGTTTTGGAAAACGTGGTGTAGTTGCTCGTGGTGAAGTACACGAAGTTAATCCAAATGCAACTGTCCATTGCGAGCCGTTGGAGGATGGAGCTTTTGTTGTTGTCCTGACTGAGGTTATACAACCTCACGCTCCTTTGTGGAAAGAAGATGGGTTCGCATCTACACTTGGAGAGGCCGGTCCAGGATCATTTGTGCAATGGGGGAAAGAGGCTTTGAGAATTCAATAATTTGAACAAATTTGGTACTGTATAATTGAACATGTGTTGTGTGCATTTTGAACTCAATTTAAACTTGTTGTGTGCATTTTGAACTAATTTTGAACTTGTTGTGTGCATTTTGAACTAATTTGGCACTTGTTTTTTTATTTCTTTTAATATTGAATGAATTTTGTACTCTATATTTGAACGTATTTATAGTCTTAGGCTCCATTTGGTCATCACATTAATATTTATAAAAACATTTTTTTTTGAAAACCAAATGGAGCCTAAGCTCTTTTTTAACTCCGCCAATGCAACTCCTTGCATTGCCGGTCCCAAGCCCGGGTAAAGGAGGAGGGAGAAGGGCTTTAGAATGAATCGTCAACTATGGAGGAGATCTTGAAAATGCAGTATCTCTAGTTTTATAGTTTTACTTGTACATTCCTGTATTGATTACTCAAGCATGACGGTTATGCGCATTCTTTCAGGTGGATGTTGCATGTGGGAGGGTTGGAGCTGCATATTTCAGATTTAAGCATCTGGTACGTCTCTTGTCAAGAATGCACATGTGTAGTTCATTAAACAGTACATTATGTGATATCATGTGCATGATATCTATGTTGTAATTTCCCTCATGTATTTTGCTTAAAATCCATGTTTATGTATGATTCTCATGCATTGACATGGATTTGAGCTAAAAAGATCGAAATAGAAAATTTGAGAAAACAGGAGATTTTCTTTTATAAAGTAAGTATTTGGGACCAAGTGGTTACGTATTTACTCCATTAAATTTGCTCGAAATTAATGGAGCAGACCTGAATGTGCGTCGGAGCTATCCGGATGAGTGGGGGTCCCTGGAAGGTGGGAACCATTGTTATGACCATGATAAAGCTGTCTATTTTTCATGGACAGCATTAGAGGGGACTGGCCATTTGAACAGGCCGTGTTTATGTATTTGCTCGAAATTAATGGAGCAGACCTGGATGTGCGGGGATCCCATGAAGATGGGAACCGCTGTTATAACTATGATGAAGCTGTCCATTTCCTATGGACAGCATTGGAAGGGGCCTGGCATTTGCGTCGGATGGCCTTGTTTATATCTGTATTTGCTTTGCAGGGGCCATACCCTTAACCTTTCTCAATTCCCTAAACTTAAACCTACACCTAATCCTAATCGTAACTCCCTAACCTAAACCTATCTTTAAAGTTGAAAACCCAAACATAAACCCGACCCCGAACCCAAACCCGATTTCCTAAACCTAAACCTTAACCTATTCTCAATTACCTAAACCTATGTCTTATAACCTAAACCTAAACCTAAACCTAAACCTAAACCTTAACTTATACCTATAACCTATATCCTAAACCAAAACCCATGACCTAAAATCCCAAAACCTATAACCTAAACCAAAACCTATAACCTAAATGTATTCTCAATTCCCTAAACTTAAACCTACACCTAATCCTAATCGTAACTCCCTAACCTAAACCTATCTTTAAACTTGAAAACCCAAACATAAACCCGACCCCGAACCCAAACCCGATTTCCTAAACCTAAACCTTAACCTATTCTCAATTCCCTAAACATATAGCCTAAACTCAATTCCCTAAACCTCAACCTAAACCTAAACCTAAACCTATAACCTAAACTCAATTCCCTAATCCTCAACCTAGACCTAATCCTAAACCTAAACCTAAACCTATAACCTAAACTCAATTCCCTAAACCTCAACCTAAACCTAAACTTAAACCTATAGCCTAAACTCAATTCCCTAAACCTCAACCTAAACCTAAACCTAAACATATAGCCTAAACTCAATTCCCTAAACCTTAACCTAGACCTAGACCTAAACCTAAACCTATAGCCTAAACTCAATTCCCTAAACCTCAACCTAAACCTAAACCTAAACCTAAAACCTAAACTCAATTCCCTAAACCTCAACCTAGACCTAATCGTAAACCTATAACCAAAACCCAAACCGACACCTAAACCTAAACCTAAACCTAAACCTATAACCTAACCTCAACCTAGACCTAAACTTAAACCTATAGCCTAAACTCAAATCCCTAAACCTTAACCTAGACCTAGACCTAAACCTAAACCTATAACCTAAACTCAATTCCCTAAACCTCAACCTAAACCTAAACTTAAACCTATAGCCTAAACTCAATTCCCTAAACCTTAACCTAGACCTAGACTTAAACCTAAACCTATAGCCTAAACTCAATTCCCTAAACCTCAACCTAGACCTAATCCTAAACCTAAACCTAAACTCAAATCCCTAAACCTTAACCTATAACCTAACCTAAACCTATAACTAAAACCCAAACCGACACCTAAGCCTAAACCTAAACCTAAACCTATAACCTAACCTCAACCTAGACCTAAACTTAAACCTATAGCCTAAACTCAAATCCCTAAACCTTAACCTAGACCTAGACCTAAACCAAAACCTAAACCTATAGCCCAAACTCAATTCCCTAAACCTTAACCTAGACCTAGACCTAAACCTAAACCTATAGCCTAAACTCAATTCCCTAAACCTCAACCTAAACCTAAACCTAAACCTATAACCTAAACTCAATTCCCTAAACCTCAACCTAGACCTAATCCTAAACCCATAACCAAAACCCAAACCGACACCTAAACCTAAACCTAAACCTAAACCTACAACCTAACCTCAACCTAGACCTAAGCTTAAACCTATAGCCTAAACTCAAATCCCTAAACCTTAACCTAGACCTAGACCTAAACCTAAACCTATAGCCCAAACTCAATTCCCTAAACCTTAACCTAGACCTAGACCTAAACCTAAACCTATAGCCTAAACTCAATTCCCTAAACCTCAACCTAAACCTAAACCTAAACCTAAAACCTAAACTCAATTCCCTAAACCTCAACCTAGACCTAATCGTAAACCTATAACCAAAACCCAAACCGACACCTAAACCTAAACCTAAACCTAAACCTATAACCTAACCTCAACCTAGACCTAAACTTAAACCTATAGCCTAAACTCAAATCCCTAAACCTTAACCTAGACCTAGACCTAAACCTAAACCTATAACCTAAACTCAATTCCCTAAACCTCAACCTAAACCTAAACTTAAACCTATAGCCTCAACTCAATTCCCTAAACCTCAACCTAAACCTAAACCTAAACATATAGCCTAAACTCAATTCCCTAAACCTTAACCTAGACCTAGACCTAAACCTAAACCTATAGCCTAAACTCAATTCCCTAAACCTCAACCTAAACCTAAACCTAAACCTAAAACCTAAACTCAATTCCCTAAACCTCAACCTAGACCTAATCCTAAACCTATAACCAAAACCCAAACCGACACCTAAACCTAAACCTAAACCTAAACCTATAACCTAACCTCAACCTAGACCTAAACTTAAACCTATAGCCTAAACTCAAATCCCTAAACCTTAACCTAGACCTAGACCTAAACCTAAACCTATAGCCTAAACTCAATTCCCTAAACCTCAACCTAAACCTAAACTTAAACCTATAGCCTAAACTCAATTCCCTAAACCTCAACCTAAACCTAAACCTAAACATATAGCCTAAACTCAATTCCCTAAACCTTAACCTAGACCTAGACCTAAACCTAAACCTATAGCCTAAACTCAATTCCCTAAACCTTAACCTAGACCTAGACCTAAACCTAAACCTATAGCCTAAACTCAATTCCCTAAACCTCAACCTAAACCTAAACCTAAACCTAAAACCTAAACTCAATTCCCTAAACCTCAACCTAGACCTAATCGTAAACCTATAACCAAAACCCAAACCGACACCTAAACCTAAACCTAAACCTAAACCTATAACCTAACCTCAACCTAGACCTAAACTTAAACCTATAGCCTAAACTCAAATCCCTAAACCTTAACCTAGACCTAGACCTAAACCTAAACCTATAACCAAACTCAATTCCCTAAACCTCAACCTACACCTACACTTAAACCTATAGCCTAAACTCAATTCCCTAAACCTTAACCTAGACCTAGACTTAAACCTAAACCTATAGCCTAAACTCAATTCCCTAAACCTCAACCTAGACCTAATCCTAAACCTAAACCTAAACTCAATTCCCTAAACCTCAACCTAGACCTAATCCTAAACCTATAACCAAAACCCAAACCGACACCTAAACCTAAACCTAAACCTATAACCTAACCTCAACCTAGACCTAAACTTAAACCTATAGCCTAAACTCAAATCCCTAAACCTTAACCTAGACCTAGACCTAAACCTAAACCTATAGCCTAAACTCAATTCCCTAAACCTCAACCTAAACCTAAACTTAAACCTATAGCCTAAACTCAATTCCCTAAACCTCAACCTAAACCTAAACCTAAACATATAGCCTAAACTCAATTCCCTAAACCTTAACCTAGACCTAGACCTAATCCTAAACCTAAACCTAAACCTAAACCTATTCACAATACCCTAAAAATAAAGCCTAAACTCAATTCCCTAAACCTTAACCTAGACCTAGACTTAAACCTAAACCTATAGCTAAACTCAATTCCCTAAACCTCAACCTAAACCAAAACCTAAACCTAAAACCTAAACTCAATTCCCTAAACCTCAACCTAGACCTCATCCTAAACCTATCAAAACCAAAACCACACCTAAACCTAAACCTAAACCTAAACCTACACAATCCTAAACCTAAGCTTAAACCTATAGCCTAAACTCAAATTCCCTAAACCTTAACCTAGACCTAGACCTAAACCTAAACCTATAGCCAAACTCAATTCCCTAAACCTTAACCTAACCTAACCTAAACCTAAACCTATAGCCTAAACTCAATTCCTAAACCTCAACCTAAACCTAAACCTAAACCTAAACCTAAACTCAATTCCTAAACCTAACCTAGACCTAACTAAACCTATAACCAAATCCCAAACCTAACCTAAACCTAACCTAAACCTAAACCTAATAATCCCTAAACCTACAACCTAACCTAAACTTAAACCTATAGCCTAAACTCAAATCCCTAAACCTTAACCTAGACCTAGACCTAAACCTAAACCTATAACCAAACTCAATTCCCTAAACCTTACCAACCTAACCTAAACCTAAACCTATAGCCTAAACTCAATTCCCTAAACCTTAACCTAGACTACTAAACCTAAACCTATACCTAAACTCAATTCCCTAAACCTTAACCTAGACCTAACCTAAACCTAAACCTAAATCAACCTAAACCTAACTTACCACCTAAACCTTAACTAAAACCTAAACCTAAACCTAAACCTAACCTAAACTCAATTCCCTAAACCTCAACCTAGACAAAACTAAACCATAAACCTAAACCCTAAACCTATAACCTAAACCTAATTCCTAAACCTAACCTAGACCTAAACATAAATTTTTTAAACCTTAACCTATAACCTAACCTAAACCTATACTAAAACCAAAACCAACCTAACCTAAACCTAAACCTAAACCTAAACTCAATCCCTAAACCACAACCTAGACCTAAACTTAAACCTATAGCCTAAACTCAAATCCCTAAACCTTAGACCTACACCTAAACCTAAACCTAAACCTATACCCTAAACTCAATTCCCTAAACCTTAACCTAGACCTAGACCTAAACCTAAACCTATAGCCTAAACTCAATTCCCTAAACCTCAACCTAAACCTAAACCTAAACCTATAACCTAAACTCAATTCCCTAAACCTCAACCTAGACCTAATCCTAAACCCATAACCAAAACCCAAACCGACACCTAAACCTAAACCTAAACCTAAACCTACAACCTAACCTCAACCTAGACCTAAGCTTAAACCTATAGCCTAAACTCAAATCCCAAAACCTTAACCTAGACCTAGACCTAGACCTAAACCTAAACCTATAGCCCAAACTCAATTCCCTAAACCTTAACCTAGACCTAGACCTAAACCTAAACCTATACCCTAAACTCAATTCCCTAAACCTCAACCTAAACCTAAACCTAAACCTATAACCTAAACTCAATTCCCTAAACCTCAACCTAGACCTAATCGTAAACCTATAACCAAAACCCAAACCGACACCTAAACCTAAACCTAAACCTAAACCTATAACCTAACCTCAACCTAGACCTAAACTTAAACCTATAGCCTAAACTCAAATCCCTAAACCTTAACCTAGACCTAGACCTAAACCTAAACCTATAACCTAAACTCAATTCCCTAAACCTCAACCTAAACCTAAACTTAAACCTATAGCCTCAACTCAATTCCCTAAACCTCAACCTAAACCTAAACCTAAACATATAGCCTAAACTCAATTCCCTAAACCTTAACCTAGACCTAGACCTAAACCTAAACCTATAGCCTAAACTCAATTCCCTAAACCTCAACCTAAACCTAAACCTAAACCTAAAACATAAACTCAATTCCCTAAACCTCAACCTAGACCTAATCCTAAACCTATAACCAAAACCCAAACCGACACCTAAACCTAAACCTAAACCTATAACCTAACCTCAACCTAGACCTAAACTTAAACCTATAGCCTAAACTCAAATCCCTAAACCTTAACCTAGACCTAGACCTAAACCTAAACCTATAGCCTAAACTCAATTCCCTAAACCTCAACCTAAACCTAAACTTAAACCTATAGCCTAAACTCAATTCCCTAAACCTCAACCTAAACCTAAACCTAAACATATAGCCTAAACTCAATTCCCTAAACCTTAACCTAGACCTAGACCTAATCCTAAACCTAAACCTAAACTCAAATCCCTAAACCTTAACCTATAACCTAACCTAAACCTATAACCTTAACCTAGACCTAGACTAAACCTAAACCTATAGCCTAAACTCAATTCCCTAAACCTCAACCTAAACCAAAACCTAAACCTAAAACCTAAACTCAATTCCCTAAACCTCAACCTAGACCTAATCTTAAACCTATAACCAAAACCCAAACCGACACCTAAACCTAAACCTAAACCTAAACCTACAACCTAACCTCAACCTAGACCTAAACTTAAACCTATAGCCTAAACTCAAATCCCTAAACCTTAACCTAGACCTAGACCTAACCCTAAACCTATAGGCCAAACTCAAATCCCTAAACCTTAACCTAGACCTAGACCTAAACCTAAACCTATAGCCAAAACTCAATTCCATAAAACTCAACCTAAACCTAAACCTAAAAAAAAAACCTAAACACAATTCCCTAAACCTCAACCTAGACCTAACCAAAACCTATAACCAAAACTCAAACCGACACCTAAACCTAAACCTAAACCTAAACCTATAACCTAACCTCAACCTAGACCTAAACTTAAACCTATAGCCTAAACTCAAATCCCTAAACCTTAACCTAGACCTAGACCTAAACCTAAACCTATAACCTAAACTCAATTCCCTAAACCTAAACCTAAACCTAAACTTAAACCTATAGCCTAAACTCAAATCCCTAAACCTTAACCTAGCCCTAGACCAAAACCTAAACCTAAACCTATAGCCCAAACTCAATTCCCTAAACCTTAACCTAGACCTAGACCTAAACCTAAACCTATAGCCTAAACTCAATTCCCTAAACCTTAACCTAGACCTAGACTTAAACCTAAACCTATAGCCTAAACTCAATTCCCTAAACCTCAACCTAGACCTAATCCTAAACCTAAACCTAAACTCAAATCCCTAAACCTTAACCTATAACCTAACCTAAACCTATAACTAAAACCCAAACCGACACCTAAGCCTAAACCTAAACCTAAACCTATAACCTAACCTCAACCTAGACCTAAACATAAACCTATAGCCTAAACTCAAATCCCTAAACCTTAACCTAGACCTAGACCTAAACCTAAACCTAAACCTATAGCCCAAACTCAATTCCCTAAACCTTAACCTAGACCTAGACCTAAACCTAAACCTATAGCCTAAACTCAATTCCCTAAACCTCAACCTAAACCTAAACCTAAACCTATAACCTAAACTCAATTCCCTAAACCTCAACCTAGACCTAATCCTAAACCCATAACCAAAACCCAAACCGACACCTAAACCTAAACCTAAACCTAAACCTACAACCTAACCTCAACCTAGACCTAAGCTTAAACCTATAGCCTAAACTCAAATCCCTAAACCTTAACCTAGACCTAGACCTAAACCTAAACCTATAGCCCAAACTCAATTCCCTAAACCTTAACCTAGACCTAGAACTAAACCTAAACCTATAGCCTAAACTCAATTCCCTAAACCTCAACCTAAACCTAAAACCTAAACTCAATTCCCTAAACCTCAACCTAGACCTAATCGTAAACCTATAACCAAAACCCAAACCGACACCTAAACCTAAACCTAAACCTAAACCTATAACCTAACCTCAACCTAGACCTAAACTTAAACCTATAGCCTAAACTCAAATCCCTAAACCTTAACCTAGACCTAGACCTAAACCTAAACCTAAAACCTAAACTCAATTCCCTAAACCTCAACCTAAACCTAAACCTAAACCTATAGCCTAAACTCAATTCCCTAAACCTTAACCTAGACCTAAACCTAAACCTAAACCTATAGCCTAAACTCAATTCCCTAAACCTAAACCTAGACCTAAACCTAAACCTAAAACAAAAACAAAAAAACAAAAACCTAAACCTAAACCTAAACCTAAACCTAAACCTAAAATCAATTACCTTAACCTCAACCTAGACCTAATCCTAAACCTAAACCTAAACTCAAATCCCTAAACCTTAACCTATAACCTAACCTAAACCTATAACTAAAACCCAAACCTACACCTAAACCTAGACCTACACCTAAACCTATAGCCTAAACTCAATTCCCTAAACCTCAACCTTGACCTAAACTTAAACCTATAGCCTAAACTCAATTCCCTAAACCTCAACCTAAACCTAAACCTAAACTGATAACCTAAACTGAATTCCCTAAACCTCAACCTAGACCTAATCCTAAACCTAAACCTATATCCTAAACTCAATTCCCTAAACCTCAACCTAAACCTAAACCTAAACCTATAACCTAAACTCAATTCCCTAAACCTCAACCTAAACCTAAACCTAAACCTATAGCCTAAACTCAATTCCCTAAACCTTAACCTAGACCTAGACCTAAACCTAAACCTATAGCCTAAACTCAATTCCCTAAACCTCAACCTAAACCTAAACCTAAACCTAAACCTAAACTCAATTCCCTAAACCTCAACCTAGACCTAATCCTAAACCTATAACCAAAACCCAAACCGACACCTAAACCTAAACCTAAACCTAAACCTATAACCTAACCTCAACCTAGACCTAAACCTAAACCTATAGCCTAAACTCAAATCCCTAAACCTTAACCTATACCTATACCTAAACCTAAACCTATAACCTAAACTCAATTCCCTAAACCTCAACCTAAACCTAAACTTAAACCTATAGCCTAAACTCAATTCCCTAAACCTACACCTAAACCTAAACCTAAACCTATAACCTAAACTCAATTCCCTAAACCTTAACCTAGACCTAGACCTAAACCTAAACCTATAGCCTAAACTCAATTCCCTAAACCTCAACCTAGACCTGATCCTAAACCTAAACCTAAACTTAAACCTATAGCCTAAACTCAATTCCCTAAACCTTAACCTAAACCTAAACCTAAACCTATAGCCTAAACTCAATTCCCTAAACCTTAACCTAGACCTAGACCTAAACCTAAACCTATAGCCTAAACTCAATTCCCTAAACCCTATAAACCTAACCTAAAATCCTAACCCAAACCTTCAACTAAACCTATAGCCTAAACTCAATTCCCTAAACCTTAACAACCTAGACCTAAACCTAAACCTATAACCAAACTCATTCCCTAAACCTTACCCTACTAACCTAAACCTAAACCTATAACCTAAACTCAATCCTAAACCTCAACCTAGACCTAACTTAAACCTATAGCCTAAACTCAAATCCCTAAACCTAACTTAAACCTATAGCCTAAACTCGATTCCCTAAACCTAGACCTAGACCTAAACCTAAACCTATAGCCTAAACTCAATTCCCTAAACCTTAACCTAGACCTAGACCTAAACCTAAACCTATAGCCTAAACTCAATTCCCTAAACCTCAACCTAAACCTAAACCTAAACCTATAACCTAAACTCAATTCCCTAAACCTCAACCTAGACCTAATCCTAAACCTATAACCAAAACCCAAACCGACACCTAAACCTAAACCTAAACCTAAACCTATAACCTAAACTCAATTCCCTAAACCTCAACCTAGACCTAAACCTAAACCTATAGCCTAAACTCAATTCCCTAAACCTTAACCTAGACCTAGACCTAAACCTAAACCTATATCCTAAACTCAATTCCCTAAACCTTAACCTAGACCTAAACCTAAACCTATAGCCTAAACTCAATTCCCTAAACCTTAACCTAGACCTAAACCTAAACCTAAACCTATAGCCTAAACTCAATTCCCTAAACCTTAACCTAGACCTAGACCTAAACCTAAACCTATAGCCTAAACTCAATTCCCTAAACCTTAACCTAGACCTAGACCTAAACCTAAACCTATAACCTAAACTCAATTCCCTAAACCTCAACCTAGACCTAAACCTAAACCTATAGCCTAAACTCAATTCCCTAAACCTTAACCAATACCACACCTAAACTTAAACTTAAACCATAGCCCAAACTAACCCTAAACCTTAACCTAACCTAGACCTAAACCTAAACCTATAGCCTAAACTCAATTCCCTAAACCTAACCTAGACCTAACCTAAACCCGCCCCCCCCCCCCCCCCCCCCCCCCCCCCCCCCCCCTAAAAACCCCCTAAACCTAAACCTAAATAAAACCTAAACTCAATTCCCTAAACCTCAACCTAGACCTAATCCTAAACCAATAACCAAAACCCAAACCGACACCTAAACCTAAACCTAAACCTATAACCTACACCTAAACTTAAACCTATAGCCTAAACTCAAATCCCTAAACCTTATCCTAGACCTAGACCTAAACCTAAACCTATAGCCCAAACTCAATTCCCTAAACCTTAACCTAGACCTAGACCTAAACCTAAACCTATAGCCTAAACTCAATTCCCTAAACCTCAACCTAAACCTAAACCTAAACCTAAAACCTAAACTCAATTCCCTAAACCTCAACCTAGACCTAATCCTAAACCTATAACCAAAACCCAAACCGACACCTAAACCTAAACCTAAACCTAAACCTAAACCTATAACCTAACCTCAACCTAGACCTAAGCTTAAACCTATAGCCTAAACTCAAATCCCTAAACCTTAACCTAGACCTAGACTTAAACTTAAACCTATACCTAAACTCAATTCCCTAAACCTCAACCTAAACCTAAACTTAAACCTATAGCCTAAACTCAAATCCCTAAACCTTAACCTAGACCTAGACCTAAACCTAAACCTAAACCTATAGCCCAAACTCAATTCCCTAAACCTTAACCTAGACCTAGACCTAAACCTAAACCTATAGCCTAAACTCAATTCCCTAACCTTAACCTAGACCTAGACTTAAACCTAAACCTATAGCCTAAACTCAATTCCCTAAACCTCAACCTAGACCTAATCCTAAACCTAAACCTAAACTCAAATCCCTAAACCTTAACCTATAACCTAACCTAAACCTATAACTAAAACCCAAACCGACACCTAAGCCTAAACCTAAACCTAAACCTATAACCTAACCTCAACCTAGACCTAAACTTAAACCTATAGCCTAAACTCAAATCCCTAAACCTTAACCTAGACCTAGACCTAAACCTATAGCCCAAACTCAATTCCCTAAACCTTAACCTAGACCTAGACCTAAACCTAAACCTATAGCCTAAACTCAATTCCCTAAACCTCAACCTAAACCTAAACCTAAACCTATAACCTAAACTCAATTCCCTAAACCTCAACCTAGACCTAATCCTAAACCTATAACCAAAACCCAAACCGACACCTAAACCTAAACCTAAACCTAAACCTATAACCTAACCTCAACCTAGACTTAAGCTTAAACCTATAGCCTAAACTCAAATCCCTAAACCTTAACCTAGACCTAGACTTAAACCTAAACCTATAGCCTAAACTCAATTCCCTAAACCTCAACCTAAACCTAAACCTAAACCTATAGCCTAAACTCAATTCCCTAAACCTTAACTTAGACCTAGACTTAAACCTAAACCTATAGCCTAAACTCAAATCCCTAAACCTTAACCTAGACCTAGACCTAAACCTAAACCTATAGCCTAAACTCAAATCCCTAAACCTTAACCTAGACCTAGACCTAAACCTAAACCTATAGCCTAAACTCAATTCCCTAAACCTCAACCTAGACCTAATCCTAAACCTATAACCAAAACCCAAACCGACACCTAAACCTAAACCTAAACCTAAACCTATAACCTAACCTCAACCTAGACCTAAACTTAAACCTATAGCCTAAACTCAATTCGCTAAACCTTAACCTAGACCTAGACCTAAACCTAAACCTATAGCCTAAACTCAATTCCCTAAACCTCAACCTAAACCTAAACCTAAACCTATAACCTAAACTCAATTCCCTAAACCTCAACCTAGACCTAATCCTAAACCTAAACCTAAACTCAATTCCCTAAACCTTAACCTAGACCTAGACCTAAACCTAAACCTATAGCCTAAACTCAATACCCTAAACCTCAACCTAAACCTAAACCTAAACCTATAGCATAAACTCAATTCCCTAAACCTTAACCTAGACCTAAACTCAATTCCCTAAACCTATAGCCTAAACTCAATTCCCTAAACCTAGACCTAGACCTAAACCTAAACCTATCGCCTAAACTCAAATCCCTAAACCTTAACCTATAACCTAACCTAAACCTATACTTATAACCTAAAACTATTCCCAAATCCCAAAACCTATTACCTAAACCTAACCTTTCCCTAAACCATAACCCATTCTCAATTCCCTAAAGCTATAACCTATAACCTAAACCTAAACCTAAACATAAACCTAACCTAAACTTATAACCTTTCCTAAAACCTTTAACTTAAACCTAAACTTAAAACCTAAATGTATTCTCAAATTCTTAAACCTAAACCTACACCTAATCCTAATCTCAACTCCCTAACTTAAACCTAAACTTGTAAACCCAAACCTAAACCCGATCCCGAACCCGAACCCGATTTCCTAAACCTAAACCTTAACCTGTAATCAAGTTCCCAAAAGTTATAACCTATAACCTAAACCTTAACCTAAACCTAAACCAAAATCTATAACCTAAACCTTAACTTATAACCTAAACTTAATTATAACCTATAGCCTAACCTTAACCTAAACCTATAACATAAACCTAAACCAAACCTAAACCTATAATCATATGGTGAGACCATTTCTTTTGTGTCAATTTCATTCCTCTTTGAGTTTTTTTAATTTATTAAGAAAAAAAAAGTGGTTATACGTGATGCACTTCTTTCCATTGTCTTTCTTTTCTCTACTGGGCATTCTAATTTATGAATGACATGACTGTTTGTAGGATGATGGAATATACGAAGCTGCTGAAATTCGGTGAAGTCGAGCACATTTCTCTAATGAAGCTAAAGATTTGTATTTTCAGCATTATTGTATTTGTAACTGTATTTGATTGTAATTGTAATTAATTGAATGAAGGATTATAATTGTAATTGAATGAATGAAGGATTGTAATTGTAATTGAATGAATGAATGATTGTAATTGAATGATTGTACAGGTGGTATTTGAATGAACAGGTGGTAATTGATTGTACAGGTGGTATTTGAATGAACAGGTGGTAATTGAATGAACAGGTGATTTAATTTTTCAATGTACAAAATAGCTACGGATATTGACCGTAGCCACTAGTCAAACAGGTGGAGACTTTTTAATTTTGGCATATTGCTACGGACTTTCAGCTACAAATAATATCCGTAGCTGTTTGAAGTTTTTGCTACAGATATAATTGCTATGGATTATATCTGTAGCTATTTACAATATAGCTACGGATTAAATCCGTAGCCAATAATCAGATAGGTATAGCCTTTTAAATTTTGCCCTATTGCTACGGACTTTCAGCTACAAATATATCTATAGCTGTTTTTTTTTTTTTGCTACAGGGGAAAAGGCTACGGATTTAATCCGTAGCCTTAGGTCTATGGCTACGGATTAAATCCGTAGCCATAGGTTCCAGACCTATTGTTATGGCACCTACGACGACGGTCGTGTTACGGACTAGCTACGGACTTAATCCGTAGCCTTATGTCTATGGCTACGGATTAAGTCCGTAGCCTTTACCCATTTTTTTGGTAGTGACAGGGATTAATTCTTTGAATGTGTATTGGTGATATTATTGTTGAGTGTGTTTTGTCACAAATTTGACAAAGGGAGAGATTGTAAGTGCTACGATTTTATGCTCCTTTGGTTGTCAAATTTTGTGGTGTCAAAATATCAATCTATGTCTTGTGTAGCTCATTGGTATATATGATCAAGACATTGCATCACCTCTCTAAACACTTTACTTCAAGTCAAGAATGAAGAACTACTTCAAACCATTTCAAGAAATGCAAGTACAAGCTACAACGGAAGAAGTGATCTTGTTCAAGACCCAAGTCAAGTGTCATTCAAGCTATAAGAAGTACAACTCGTGATTAAGTGTAATTTAAGCTTTAGAAGATCTCACGCTCAATGTTACATTAAGTAGAGAGATCTCAAGCTTCACAATCTTCAAAGGTCAACTATCATCTGAAGAAATGAAGTCTCAATGACCATACCTCACTTTCAAGGTATGATTGACCTTAGATTGACCTTAAGGCAGGTCATTTTGTATACAAAATTCAAATTGAATTACTTTACATGTATTTGGACTATTCTAAGACTAGTCCTGAACTCTGTTCGACTAGTCCTAGCTCTGGCTCGACCAGTCCAAGAAATTTCAAGACCTGTCTTAAGTTGTTACAAATTTTTAGAATTTTTTGGTTGAGCTACGACCAATCCTGGACTCTGTTCGATCGGTTGTGTGAACAATGCACGATTCGTCCTACGACCAGTCCTGGACCCATGACTCAAATTCCAGCAATTGTTCCTGGTTTCTCGCGACCAGTCGTAGGATGCTCACTACCAGTCGTGGAGGGCTCACGACCAGTCGTGGACACCCTATGACCAATCGTGAAACGGTTCTATCTGATTGCACTTAAAATTTTAAAAATTTGTTCTTCTACGACCAGTCATAGATGAGATTTCTGCAAATATAAATAGAACACGAATTTCAGAGTTTTATATCGAATTTCAAGTAAAATCAAGGCATCACTCTAAGATAAGTTTGTGTTCATTTTTAAGCTACATTGTGCATATTTAATATTCTCTTTTGTTAGCTTTATTAATTTGATCTTGTTTCTATATTCCAATCTGAATTGAAAAGAGGAATTGTTGTATTCCTTCTTCTTGGAATCAAAATCAAATATAGCTAGCCTAACTGGTTTAATTTAAAATCAATTATAACCTAGAACCATTTCAAAGTGAGTATTGGACATTGGTTCTTTCGGGTTGCTACATTCGAACTTCTACTCTGATTGGTTCTTTCGGGTTGCTACAAAAGGAGAAATCTAGGTATTTTACTGTATTATAAATTTCCTTCGTTTTGGTTTTTGTTTGAGATTAAGCCAGAAAAATATCAATCTAGTGGTTATCTGAGGAGAGCCAGGAAAACTCAGAAGTGGCGTTTTTGAATTGTGTAAGCCCATTTGAAAGACACAATTGTGAACGTTTTAGGTGAACCCGTGAAACTTATTTTCATAGTGAATGCTAATATCCCGTGTGAGGATATTAGGAGTGGAGTAGCAAGTTGTGTGGCTGTTGTTTAATAGTTGGTGTACACACAGGAAAACCACTATAACTCTTTGTATTTTGTGGATGTGTGAGTTATATTTTCTATCTTTTATCATTCAAGTTTGTGGAATGTATGTGTGGATGTGAATGTTGTAATATTTACATTTCAAGCACTATGGGAAATGTTGTAATAATTTAGATTTAAATTCTTGCAATTTATTTCAATTCCTTGCTATTTATTTATTCCTCTTTGGTTTGAGTTTTTGATATGAAGAATGTTCTAGAAATAAGGTTGTCTTGCCATAAACCCTTGGTTTTTATCATGCAAGGTTGTCCTTAGAACAACATTTGTATCAATTTCTCAATACTTGTTTATTGAGGTTGTCTTTCATTTTAGCATTGTGAATTGATTTCCTTTACTTGGCTATCTCATTATTTAATTTCGTTGTTATTATTTTAAATTTGGCATTGTCCTATTCACCCCCCTCCCCCCTCTAGGACATAGCTTGGCCTTTTTCAGTAATCCAAATAGAAAGGGAAGAAGTCAATGGATTCCATGTTGTCAATTTTATCCGTTATCCATTCCTACCCCTTCTTTATCATCTTTCACTTCAAGAAGTACCACAGGGGTAGATGATTGGGATGGACATAAGCCTTCTCTAGGTCATTGTAAGTCTAGGGGAAATAAATGTCAAGCCATCTAGAGAAATAATTCCATGGAGTAAAAGAAGATGAAACTCCTAGTGCCAGGCTTGAGCAATGCGCCGCGGCATGATCAAAAGCTCTGTATAACGAGCATAAGATAGGAGGAGCCAAAGAATATCTTTTTCTACCTTCCACCATCGCACCTGCCGCCACAAATAAGGTTGGTCGAATAGAGTCCGAGCTTTTCGAGCTAGGAAGCACGACTAAACTCAACCAATAGGCCAAGAAAGCGACCAATTCAGTTTGAGTGATGAAATTGGCCGAGCTCCTTATCTTTTTGCGATTGGCTTCTAGTTCGGCACAATGGCTGCCAGGGAATAAAAAAAAAAAGAGAGATAAGGGAAGGAGTGAGCAATTTATATTTATAGGTAAGTATTGTCTAAAAGGGAAGAAAAGTGCTAGAATACTTCCATCATATCATAAAATAACATAAATTAGTAATTAAAATCAAGTTATATTCTAATTTGGAGATGAAAGGTAGGATGTTCCCATAGAGAGTCGCCATTTTAGCACATGTAAGGTGCCAAACAGTTGTGATTATCTTTCGTACAATTCTTAGGTTAATATTTAAGTGAAAAAAAAAAAAGTTGGGTCCCCAGCAGAGTCGCCATTTTGTTTCGACAAGAAAACAAATGCGTTTGATTTGGAAAATTATCTCATTCACTTAATTATGAATAAAAGAAAATAAGGAAGATAATCACATCATTTATTCATTCCATGTTCTTTTACATCCTTCTCTCCTTTGGTTCCAAATAGAATATTTATGAATTATAATGTAAAACAAATATTTAGCAACAACATGATGCATAAATGTATCAAGTATTAAGACATTATGCCAAATGTTGTACTAGAAGCCATTGTGCACTGTCAGAAGCCATTGTGCCGCTGTCAAAAGCCATTATGCACTAGCAAAAGCTACTATGTGCTAGAGGAAGCCATTGTGAGCTGGCTCCTATTGTGCGCCGCACAACTCCCGTTCCGTACAACGGGTATGGGCTCTACCTCTCCTCTTTTACAATCTTCTCCTTCTCCGTGTTTGGATGCTAATGACCCCTTTGGAGGGGTCATGAGGTATTTATAGCCCTCTCACAAGTGCAAACATGCCATGTAGTCACTGTGTGGAATCCTTTACGCAATTTTTATTATGTGAAGTCCCTTGTGCGGCCATCTCTATGTGGAATCCTATGTGCGGACTCCCCTGTACGAACCCCTCTGTGTGGACCCTGGTGTGCGGATTTCTCTGTGTGGATCCTCGTGTGCGGATTTCTTTGTGCAGACCATTATGTGCGATCATCTGTGTTTTAAGGCTCATTTCAAGACAACACTCATTTATGCACAATGCTCATTTCCACACAACGAACTTTCTGCTATCTTTTCCTCTTATTATGCCTCAACAGATGCCCCCTTGATCCTGCATTCTTTTTGTTCTTATGTCTACAAAATAATGTAGGATCAATAATAATAAATAAAGATTCATTCTAATTACTACTTGTCTTCATTTCTTTTGTTGTGCACATCATCAAGCCCTTGGGCGCACAGTCATATTCTGTGTTGTGCGCGCACAACATGTTCCGTACAATGTTCACCACACAATGGATGACACCTCGCCTATAAATACAGCACTTTAACATTTTTTCTCACTTCACTTTTGCACTGACAACGTTGTGTGCCACACAACACCTCTTTGCTTACAGCAGGACTTCACACACAACACCTCTCCATGCACAACTAGTTTTTTAGTACAAGGACAGGAAGCGCATAATGACCTTACTGCACAACGAACTTGTGCATGATGCATTACGCACATTGTATTGCGCACAATGCTCCGCACGCATTACATTATGCACAACGGTCGATACACACTACATTGCGCACAATGCTCTGTGCACACTATATTGCGCACAACGCTCTGTGCATACTGTCTTATAATAAAATGCAGACATGGACTTTATAAATTTATACTCCCTCTTTTTAGCAATCTTCTATACTTCCCCCTTTTGACTTAATGAACTTCTCTTTCGGATTTTAACTTGTTCACTAACTCTTGTATAGGTATTCGATGGCTAGCTCAAAAAGTCCTCTTGCCTCCCCAAGTACCGCTGGGCCTTCTGACTTGTAATCAACTGAAACCTATGGTCAGAAAAGACCCTGATCTGATGAAAACTACACTTCCTTCTTCAAAGAGCCGACTCCTATCATTATTAATTTTGTCGACTGCATCTAATGCCTATCTGAACACATTCGCATGGCCGTACTGATGAAGGAGATAGAAGGACCCCCCCACTTTAGGACAAGAGTTTAATTAAGAGGATTGGTTGAAATGCACAACCAATTTTCACACAGACGATGTCCGTCCTTCCACTGCAGAGGCTTCTCCTACCCCAAGCGTTTAAAAGCAAACAAGAGAAAAAAATAAAGATGAAGCTTTCCAGGAAAAGATTCGAGAACATAATCGAAGACGTTTTTAGAATGCTTAGGATTCAGTTAAGTTAAATACCAAGGCGATTAAATTTCGAAACCCATATAAAGATGAGACCATTGCTCTCCATTTGTAATTTCAACGTCACCGGTCTATTCTTCAGAGTGAACCGACAGACCACATGCTGTATGTGTCAAATTGGGTGATCAAAGAGCCGCAAATCCTCGAAGGCTATCTCACAAATAAAGGCTTAACCCAAAAGACTGGGCAAATAAGATATATGCGCTTCCTCACACCATGTTATAACTCTCACTCCTTATATTTTACTCATTTCTTTGAAACAATTCAACAATGTTTTCTTCATCGCGACTCCCTATGGGCAAAGAAGAATTTAGGACACGGGGAATACTATAGCGCATGGGCCAAAGCAATCTTAAAGAAGTACGAAGATGTCCTTATGGTAGCAAACATATATTATGCCATAGAAGCCACCTCAAAATTCTTTCAAAAGGACACGATGATTAATAAGGGCTTTCTGAAATATTGGTCTTCCACTACAAATTCTTTCCATCTTCCAGTAGGGGAAGTAAATATCACCTTATGGAATCTATATAGGATAGTTGGCCTATCTATCTCTGGATCTTTCCTCGATGAATACATTCCTTCGAACGAAGAATTTTCTTATGTTCCCCCTAACAGGGTGCCCAAAATTACAGCATCAACTATCGAGCTCTTCCGCAAAACATCTTATTTCGCTGACGACCACAAGATTTCTCCTCTTTAATGGCTCGTGCATTTTTCCTGATACTTGGTGTAAGTATTCTAACACTTTTCTTCCCTTTCAGACAATGCTCACTTATAAATATAAATTGCTCACTCCTTCCCTTCTCTCTTTTTTAAGTTCCCTAGCAGCCATTGTGCCGAACTAGAAGCCAACCGCAAAAAGATAAGGGGCCTAGCCAATTTCATCACTCAAACTGAATTGGCCGCTTTCTTGGCCTATTGGTTGAGCTTAGTTGTGCTTCCTAGCTCAAAAAGCTTAGACTCTACTTGTCCAACCTTATTTGTGGTGGTAGGCGTGATGGCGGAAGGTGGAAAAAGATATTCTCTAGCTCCTCCTATCTTATGCTCGTTATACAGAGCTTTTGGTCATGCCGCAGTGCATTGCTCAAGCTCGGCACTAGGAGTTTCATCTTCTTTTACGCCATGGCATTATTTCTCCGGATGGCTTGGCATTTATTTCCCATGGACTTACAATGACCCAGTGATGGCTTATGTCCATCCCAATCATCTACCTCTGTAGCATTTCTTGAAGCGAAAGATGATAAAGAAGGGATATGAATGGATAGTAGATAAAATTGACAACATGGACTCCATTGACTTCTTCCCTTTCTATTTGGATTACCAAGCTAAAGATAGAGAAGTTGAGGATAATAATGACTTGGAACCCATTGAGAGAACCTTCTTCCTTTACATCCGTTCTTGCAGTCTTCCCTTGCGAGAAGGAGTAGAGTTCTGGCGAGAACCATACTACCCAAGTCGATTCGCTAGACAATTTGGGTACGATCAAGCTATGCCCTAAGCAAGTGAGGAGGTCACATGGACAATGAGAAGCTATGGAGTCGGCCCCTACAATTGGGCTTTAAAATGGAAGGAGCTCCTAGCGAGAAATTTTAGTTCTCGATTTATTCTCCTGGGCTATAATCATCGAGTGACGGCTTCCTATACCTGGATGTGATAGTAGACACATCATTACTACTTGGTGCGCAACTATTTTACAGTAGATTGGCCTATCTGGGTTCCTCCTCCATGCTTGAGAAATTACAGGCTGGAGCAAGGAATTGGATATTTTTACGAGAAGGATCAGGCTGCCGTTCTAGGACAACTTCATCGTAAAATTTCTGTGGAAGAGCCCATCAGAGAAATAAAGCCTCCAAACACTCTAGAAGGATGGATTGCTTTCGGTTCTCCTTTGGATTTGATAAAATGGGGAGAAAGATTGGCCACTCCTCATAATGAATTTGAAACTGCAGGCGGAATTTTGCCTTCCCCTACCCGTGAAGGAGGAGATCAACCTACACACCCTGCTTCCGTCATTCCTCCTGCTACAGAGCCCATTTCCTCTACAATCTCTCAGCTTGTTGAACATACAACCGCCACAGTTACCCCGGTCATGGATCTTACAGAAACCACAAAAAATCGTGCTATAACCATGACTTCTCTCGCCGTACGTCGGATTGTTATTACTACATCTCCTATGACTCGCTCCCATGCTTAGTCATTGTCTCCCGAAGTTTTGGCAGGACAAGTCCCTTCTCCCACTCAAAGTGCCTGTCGTCTCCCTGTGAAGACTACTTATAAGGGAAAACAAACCATATCAGAAGAAGACAGCTCGTAAGAATATTTAGCTACTGCAAGCGATGATACATCTTCTCCCATGAGCTTAACTGATGAAAGAGATGCCTTGAATGCAGATATTGATGCTGAGGTGGATATTGGAGAAGAAAACAATGTTAGAGTTGAATCCCCACTTCCTGATGCTCCAGTTACTCATCCAGATACGTCTCATTCAATTCCAATGACCTCCCTAGATGATGAAGAGCAACTCGATTATGGATAATATGGTTGTTCTCCTGGTGCAAATATCTTTCTTTCTTTTGATGCTTCATATTCTCCATGTATCATAAAGACTGCTGATGTGGTTGCTTGCGGAACATTAACTTTAAGGGATGCAGATGCTCAATTATCTGAAATTCAGGCAATGATGGGGAATGTACTTCTCTTCCCAGCACAGAAGAAATCTTACCAATAGTCCCCACAGCATCTGATGCCCCCATTCAGACTGATAAGCTCCGTATTATGCGCCCTTCTCCTATCCAGCCAGTAGCTCGAAGTTTAGAATTTCTTTATGATCCGGCTGATGTTCCAACTCCTAGTACCCTTAACTTAAGTATTATAGGAGATCAAGAGCTTTCTTTTAATGCTGTTATGACTATGGAAGTCCCCAGCTCTGCAGCACCCACAACCCATTCTGTTCAAGTTACTTCTATTGTTGCCCCTAATCTGAGTATATGATTTTCTTTTCTTCTTCTTTTTTCTTTATATCATTATTATATACACATGCATCTTCTTTTGAACTTATAATCTCTTCTTCTTATCATTCAGTTTCAGTTGCGCTAACTCCAAGTGGATCTAAAGGGTCCAACTCAGTAACTGCGGTTTTTTATAAAGCTTCTTTAGAAAAGGTGCCACCTCTTATGTTGGGACTCTTCAAGAATGCAATTTCTGTTACCATTGGTGCTTTTAAAGATCCAACCCAATGACCCTTTTTGGTAGCGCTCTAGCAGTTCTCACCCATTCGGCTCATCTGGCACATGTTCAAGTTACTTCTATTGTTGCCCCTAATCTGAGTATATGATTCCACAAGAAACTTAGAAGCAGCGTGGAATAAAGTCATTGCTCCTGAAATTCTAAGTCGTTAGAAAGAATTGGCATTACTCAAGGAGAGACTTTCTCGTTTAGCTAATGTTCTTGCTAATTGCAATGCTATCAGTCAGTCTCTTCACGAGAAGTTAAAAGTTTCTGATAGAAAGAAGGTGATTATTGATGATCAAATTGCTCTTCTCGAGAGAGATTCTATCATTAAAGAATCAGAAAGAAGCAGAAGATTTAACTATTCGTCAGATCAAAGAAGAGCTTGAAACGAATACTCAAGTAATTGATACAGAACAAGCTGAACAAACAAGGAATAGGGAAGTTGTTGCTTCTTTAGAATTAGAATTGATTGGCGTTCCTGATCAAGCCAGCATGATCCTTGAAGCTGATCGTACAATTGCTGTGACACAATCTCAATTAAAAGAAGAGTTGCAACATTTACTTAGAAATATTAAACATAACTAAAGATCTGTAGGCATTATATGTAAATATTCCTTTTGTGTTACAATACATAAACAACTTTCAATATTTTATTAAAAGCAAAATTCATCCTTGATAATACATTCAATGATTTTGATACTTATTGATGCTTTCGTATTCATACTTTATTACTTCTATTATTTATATATATGCATTGTATGGTGACCCTATGTGATGTTTTATTTCAATGGGCGGGACGACTTTATCTGAAAGTTAGTTAATTAGCTTTGTACACAATTTAAGCTCTTGAGTAGTAGAGTAACCACAATTTTTTAGACTCATAAGTAGTTGGAATCAGGTCTTATGTGAATGGTCTCTCTAACTCTCGTGAGTTCTCTAGACGTATTATAGCCGGGGAGTTCACAAACCGTGGTCCATCAAAAGGGGCCAATGAAGGTACCAGAGCTAAGAACTCAATGGGATTTACGCGCATGGTTGGCCACAGTAACTCTCTAGAATTTGCGGGGCACGCAAAGCTACCTTTGGTATCAAATCCAAGGTTGCCAATCCATTAACGAGTAAGTTTTAAGCCCTTCCTCATGAGTTAATATCGAAATCAAACCAGGGATCTGGGGGGTCTTATTCTCTTCTTTCTTCGTCTATGAGTTCGGACCCATTAATGGGAGGGCATTTTCATCCTCGTCCATGATGCTGTCGGAGAGCTCACAAACGGCATTGGTCTCATGCGTGACTGGCTGTTTTGCAACTTTTTAGCCTTTAAGGATTTTTAGTCACTGGCTCCATTCACTGCTCGCATGGGTATGCATGTGATGTGGCTTATATGGGTTTTCTAGGGCCGCTGGCTTCACACTGCTGTCCCGAACAAATATAGGTCTTATGCGTAGTTGGCCGTATAGGGCTTGACTAGGCTGCCTTAGACGGTGAATCAATAATTGATATATCATCATTGCTTGTTGTTGCCTATATGATAATCTGATGATACTTATTTCCTTATGTCCAGCCAACTTGGTGATAACAATCAATTTTGATAAGTCACCAGTAGTGACGACGATAGTGGGGATTTTATCAGAGATGAATGACCAATAATGATAACACTGGTTGGGACTTCGATGATAGTGATATGCATGAAGATTCACCTCTTATTCATCATTCATGAAGATGGAATACAAGGCTGCGCCTTTAAAGGCCATTTAATCATTTCATCTGTGATTGCCCCCTTTCGATATAGAAGAATTATCTTGATAATCTTCTAAATCAAAATCCCTCCTACTGTCAGGAGTAATATTTCTTAATAAAGTGAGCATTGACCAGTATAGTGATGCCTCGTCTGTCTTAATTTGTTACTTTGTACGCTCCAATGGAGTAGACTTCAGTTACGATATACGGTCCATCCCATTTAGGGTCAAACTTGCCCCCTGCTCTCCTAGTGACTACTATCGACCTTTTCAACATCAAAACCAAATCCCCTTTTTTGAAAGATTGGTGTTTAACCTTTTTATCGAAGGCAATAGAAATTTTGACTTGATATAATTGTAAGCGCTGCTGAGCTGCCAGTCTTTTTTCATCAAGCAAATCCAACTCTTTCAACCATATTCTTGCATTCTCATCATCTGTAATTGATTGATGCACCGCTACCCTTAGTGAAGCGACTTGTATCTCGATTGGCATGACAGCTTCCGCACCATAAACTAACGAATATAGGGTAGCTTGTGTCGCTGTACAATGAGTTATTCTATAGGCCCATAGAGCTTCCTATAGTTTTTCATCCTAGTCACGCTTATTCTCATTCACCGTTTTCTTCAGTATTTTTATAATCGTCTTATTGAATGCTTCTGCCAACCCATTGGCTGGTGTATAATAGGGTGTTGAAAACAATTGATGAATTTTAAACTTAAGACATAACTTTTCCATTCCCCTGTTCTTGAAAGGAGTATCATTGTCTATGATGATTTTCTTTGGGATACTATGATGATATATTATCGCGTGTCGAATGAAATTAACAACATTTTTCTCTTTAACACTTCATAGTGTAATCGCTTCCACCTATTTGGAGAAATAGTCCGTTGCTACTTGTATATATTGTTTTCCTCTGGACGACAGTGGATTTATGGGGCCGATGACATCGAGTCCCCATACGGCAAAAGGCCAAGAAGTAACTGACTGATGAAGATCTTCAGGAGGTACATGTATGATGTCCTCGTGGATTTGACATTTGTGGCACCGCTTCGCATAATCTATTGCATCTTTAAACATTGTCGGCCAGTAATATCCCATACGGTGCACTCGATGGAAAAAATTCCTCCCAGCCTGATGTGCCTCACATTCCCCAGAATGCGCGTCTTACAACATTTGACCTGCCTCTTCTTCATTTAGACATCAAAATAGTATTTCATTATAAGTTCTTTTGTATAATTCCTCATTACACAAAATGAATCTTTTTGCTTTTTGTTTAATCTGTACCTTCGCCTCTGAGTCTTCAGGAAGGATATCGTATTTGAGATAATCAATGAAAGGCTGACGCCAATCTTTTACTATCACTTCTATGCATGATATAGGGAATGCTTCCCTTATGTCACTGATTATCTTTGCTAAGGGTAAAAATCTCCTTTCTTCGATTGTCACTTGTAGGGGACTCCGATCTGGGTATGATAGTGCTGCTGCTAAACTGGCCAAAGCATAAGCCCTCGCGTTTTCATACCGCGGTATATGCTTGATTTCAAAGTTCAAAAATTGCTCCAATAAATGCTACGCCCTTCGTCAGTATGGTAGCAGTTCCGGTTTCCTTGTTTCAAATTCAGTCGTCAATTGATTTATAACCAGCTTATAATCCCCGTACATTTGTAGCATTTTTATTTTCAGTTCTCTGGCTATCTCCATCCCAATGATAAAGGCATTGTATTCGGCTTCATTATTTGTACATGTAGTACCTAACATGAAACAGTAAGGCAACAAATCACCATAGGGGTAATGAATATTACTCCGACACCTGCCCCTGTTGCCCAAGCCACTCCATCAAAGAACTTTTGCCACACTTTTAGCGACTCCGTCATCATAACCTGTTCATCAGGAAACTCATCGAAGATGACTTTGCTATTTGTCACAGGATGAGCTATTGGAAAATCTTTCATTGCCTGTCCTTTTATTGCTTTCACCGGTTCATACGTTATGGCATATTCTGACAATAATAACATCCACTTTTCCAACCTTCCTGACAACATTGGTCTTGTCATTAAAAATTTGATGGGGTTTGCTCGAGATATCAAAGTTATGTCATGAGACAAAAAATAATGCCTTAATTTCTGAACTGCAAATACCAATGCCAAGCATATTCTTTCGATGGGTGTATAATTGCATTTTACACCGATCAATGTTCGACTTGAATAATAAAGTGCCGCTTCTTTCCCATTTTCGTTCACTTGTGCCAACAAGGCTCTTAATGAATTCTTGGCTGCTGATATATACAAAATGAGAGGTCTTCATTTCATTGGGGCCATAATACTAGAGGTTATTTCAACAATTCTTTTATCAAATCAAAAGGCATTCTGACAGGAATTATCCCCTATGAATTCTGCTCCCTTCTTCATCAGATGAGAAAACAGCCGACATCTTCCTGCCAGGTTTGAGATGAAACGACGGATATATGTTAAGTTACCCTGCAAGCTTTTTAGCTCTTTTAACATTTTCAGAGGTGGCATATCTTGAATAGATCTAACTTTCTCCGGATCTATTTCGATACCCCTGTGTCTCACTACAAAATTAAGGAATTTTCCTGATGATACTCCAAACACACATTTGGCTGAGTTCATCTTTAACTGTTTCTTTCTGATTCAGCAGAAGACCGAAGCCAGATGTTCGCAGTGTTCCTCATGATGATTGGACTTGACCACCAAATCATCCATATAAGACATAACACTCAACATGCTTTAGCATCATGTTTTGAAATATATTTTGCATTGCCCTTTAATACATCGCCCTTGCATTCTTGAGACTGAACGACATGACCTTATAATAATATATCCCCAATGGAGTTCTGAAAGCCGTCGCTTCCTTATCTTCAGGCGTCATTCATATTTGATTGTAACCGGTGTAACCGTCTATGAAGGACATAACAACATATTGTGTAGTACTGTCTACCAACATTTCGGTTATCGACAATGGAAAATCATCTTTCGGGCATGCTTCATTCAAATCTCTAAAATCGACGCAGACACGAATCTGCCCATTTTTCTTCTTTACTGGGACTATATTTGATACCCACTTGGGGTATTTAACTTATCTGATGAATCCGACCTTTGTTAGTTTGCTTATTTCTTCTTCTATCATGGAGACCAAATCTGGGTGAAACCACCGTTGTGTTTCCTTGATGGGCCTTTTGTCTTTAGAGATATTTAACTAGTGCATCGCCACTGTCGGCTTTAGACTTGGCATTTCCGCGTATGTCCAAGCAAAGACATCTTTATTTTCCTTCAGGAGACTAACATATTGATTAGCATCTTCTTTCGATAAACTGGCACTTATGAACGTATTCCGCGGTTCTTCCTCCATTCCCAAATTTATCTCTTTCAAATTGTCAATTGTTGGATGCCCCCCATCCTCCATCTGCTTTGGGGCTGTCTCAGGCTTGTTGATTATATCAAGGTCCGTTTCTTCTATCTACTCAGCTGTTACCATATTCACCGAAGATTTTGCCCCCAGTCCTTAGAATTTTTCTCACTTCTTCTTATTCACCCCGATTGGAATCTGAATTCCTTTTCCATAATTTAAGATAACAGGTTCTTCGTGGTCAAAGCCCATTTTCTTCATGATTTTCCAGCTTGCCAAGCTATATCTTTCTAGCTCTTTGGGTGTTAATTTTCCATTTCCCACACCACTGTTAACTGCTTCATCTTTCTTCATTTTTGGGGGAGTATAGAATTCGATCGGCTCTGGATATCTCGCACTGGACTTAACATGAAATCTTTTTTGAAATGAGAGGAAATGGCTTACTCCTTTTAGCATATGGGAGTGGTACTATGTAATTTGACTGAAGAATTTCTAATTGTTCTGGCGATAGTAATGTTAGCGGTGGCTGTCCTGGCTGTCGCAGATGTTTCAGAATAAAATAGAACTTATTTGTCGCCTTTTCTGTTGCGGACGACTTCGCTTCCTTTTCTTTTACTATTTCCATGTAGGCACTTTCTGGAGCCTTGTTCTTATCATTCTCCTTTCCTTCCTTGCTAGCAAATGTATCATAATAACTCGCATCTGTGAAAAAAGCCTCCGCTTCTATGTATGGTCTTGCATCAGCTAATACTTTGTGTTGTACCCCGTCTAGGGTAAAAGGTACGATACCATTCTGATGCATCCACAGTCTTCCCAAAAGAAGATTATATGTAGTCACTGCATTTATAAAATGGTCGATGACGTTTGTAGTCAACTCTCCTATCTCCAGCGTTATTGTGATTTTTCCAAGTGCATGCTGTCCATCTTGATTAAAGCCCTATATCATCATCCCACTAGGGCGTAGGTTCAAGTCTCGATAACCTAATTCATTCAGCATTGTTAATGGCAACAGGTTTACAGAAGACCCGTTATAAAGCATTATTTGCTTTACTTGTTTACTGTGAATATGACCCATTATCATTAATGACCTATTATGTTCCCCCTCACAAACCAAGTCTTCATCAGAGAAGGAAATAACTGGCATACAATCTTCTCATTTCTGATTTTCCATCTCAGTCAGCAACACTCCCCTTATACCTTCATCAAATAAGGCTTTAATCAAGCTTTGTCAGGAGTCTTCTAACAGTTTCACAGGATCATAGACACTCAATCGAGCTGGAATGCCTTTCAAGTGGCTTATAATGTCATAAGTCACTATCCCTTTCTCCTTCCACTTTTCTTTTTTGCCATTGTTATCATTGCTGGCATGATTCTTGACCACGTCTATCTTTAATTTTTGGCTTCTAGAATTTGGCGGACTAGCCATCTTCTTCCCTGATCACAAGGTAGTCACCGTAACTTTCCCCATTATTTTCTGATTATCCACCCTCGTCCTACCCTGATGATCTTCTCGCAAGGTAAGAACATTTGTTGTCACTATTTTGTCTCTTTCTTTCTCTTTCCCGACTATTATCTCACCCCTGTTTATCATTCTTTGTATAATACACTTCAATGTATAATAGTTTTTCATCGGATGCCCTACTATGCGATGATAGTGATAAAAGTCTCTTTCCTTTGTTTTAGATGCTTCTTCAGGACATTTTGAGAGGGGCAATTCAATTGTTCCAGCTTTTGATAACTGGTTCATCATAGGAGTACATCTCTCTTTCAAATGCAAAACCCTCATGAGAATTCAATGATCGGGTTTTTTTGTCATAGAACCTTCCTCTGGGGTGATTCGACTCTTCCTTCCTTTCTGTCCTTTTGCCCTTTACTTCTCTCGTGTCCTGACTTCTCTTTTCACACTCAACCACATTTATGATCAATTTCTGGGATCCTCTTCTGGTCATTTCATAATTGAATGCTGGCATTTTTCGAGTCATCAGTTCTAGAGCATGTGCTTTTGTAGCCAAGTCACAGAAGGTTCTGATATCAGCACTGGTGAGTCCAAATGCTACTCTGGTTTTCATAGAGTTTAGGCACATTTTTACCTATTCTTTTTCTTCTGGCAATTGCTTGTAAGATGCCCCCAAGGTCTTCCATCTGTCTATAAATTTTTCCACTGGCTCCCCGTCCCTTTGTCATACCGAAGCTAGTTCTGTGTACTGACATCATGTTCTGATGAGAAGAAGTTTGACATGAACACGTCTTGCATCTGTTCCTATGTTCTTATCGACCCATGCTTCAAGCTAGAATACCACTTGAACACTTTATTCACTAAAGAAGACCCAAATAATTAGAGACAATACTGGGGCACCATGGAGAAATTCCCCATACTGGTGATGAAATACATCAGGTGTTCTTCTGGTGACCTATCCCCATTGAATTTCTGAAACTCAAGATGCTTAAAATTGTTCGGGAATGGGATATCCTCTACCTCCCTCAGGTACAACATTCAATATCTAAATCTCCTTGTGCCCTTGCGTTCTCTTTCTGACCTAACCGCATCTTCGATAACTTTTTATACTTCTTCCCATGTCACTGGTCTCATCGTGGGAGCAGAGCTATGTGAACTGGTCCTCGGCAGCTGCAACCCTTCGGGATGTTGTTCTCGTTCAATCACATTATCAGTCACTGGGGGTGCCGCCATTCGGGCTACATGATGTGCAAGAGTTCCTAAGGCCTCTCGGAGGTTTCTACATTCTTCCATCAGTGCTATTTGTGCCTCTACCATTTCAGCGATTCAATCCTCTGTAGTTGGAGAAGACCCTTAGTTTGTTCCGGCCATGTGAACGGCAGCTTCTCCATTCCCTGACAAGGCAGTGGTCGATGCTGAATGATTGTGTATTGACATTATAGGAGTCGTCGAAAGAGGAGACTCATATACTCTTTGTGCATTTATAGAGTAACTGGCCGATCGGGAAGACATAGAGATTGGTGACATGGATCCCAGTAGACTTGTTAGTAAAGCCTTTCCTTTCTACTCTCTTATCCACCGGGAGCTCTTAGTAGGCAAGACAGGAACATAAAATTTTCAGGGTCATTTTAGTAGGGTAGATTGCTGGTGGTGCAAGTTTAGGATGTTTCCTGGTAGTATTTCATGTTATCGATCCCCTATCTCTTCTCGGTGATGTATTCGCTTCTGTCACAGCGACATTCCGAGTCCTTGTCCTTCTACAAGGGACAATGATCAAGTCATCTCTTTCTTCCCACGCAATCGGTTAAGTAGTTATGACTGTAGCAGCTACCCGTGGCTCCATACGTTTGGTTGATGCCGCTTTCTCAGCATAATCTATGACGAAACCCGTCGCATTGAAGTAGAAGATAGTATTCTTCTGAATGGTTGCCATTGATTAGTTGGTTGAAATATCTTTTCTCCTAGATCCATCATATCGTGAAACTACATAAGTTAGTAATTAAAATCAAGTTAAATTCTAATTTAAAGATGAAAGGTAGGTTGTTCCCACTGAGAGTCGTCATTTTGGCACCTGTAAGGTGCCAGACAGTTGTGATTATCTTTTGTACAGATCTTAAGTTAATATTTAAGTAAAAAAAAGATCCCCAACAGAGTCGCCATTTTGTTTTGACAAGAAAACAAATGTGCTTGATTTGGGAAATTATCTCATTCGCTTAATTATGAACAAAAGAAAATAAGGAAGATAATCACATCATTTATTCATTTCAAGTTCTTTGACATCCTTCTCTCCTTTGATTTAAAATAGAATACTTATGAATTATAATTGAAAACAAATTTTTAGTAGCAACATGATGAGTAAATGTATCAAGCATTAAGACACTATGCCAAATGCTGTTCTAAAAGCCATTGTGCACTATCAGAAGCCATTGTGCACTATTAGAATCCATTTTGCTGTTATCAGAAGCCATTGCATGCTGACAAATGTTACTATGCCTTGGAAGAAGCCATTGTACACGGGCACTATTGTGCGCTGGTTCCTGTTGTGCACTGGCTCTCGTTGTACGCCAGCAACATTGTGCACCGTACAATGCCCGTTTCACACAATGGGTATGGGCTCTACCTCTCCTCTTTCACAATCTTCTCATTCTCTATGATTGGATGTTAATGACCCCTTACTGACGGGTCGGGGTATTTATAGCCTTCTCACAAGTGCAAACATGCCACGTAGTCACTGTGCGGAATCCTTTGCGTGATTTTTATTGTGCGAAGTCCCTTGTGCGGCCATCTTTATGTGGAATCCTATGTGCGGACTCCCCTATGCAGACCCCTCTATGTGGACCCTGGTGTGAGAATTTCTTTGTGCAGATCCCGATGTGTGGATTTCTCTGTGCAGACTGCTGTGTGCGGTCATTTGTGTTTTAAGGCTCATTTTCGCACAACACTCATTTCCACACAATGAACTTTCTGCTATCTTTTCTGCTTTTTATGCCTCAATAGGAAGATGGAAAGAATTTATAGTGGAAGACTAGTATTTTAGAAAGCCTTTATAAATCATCGTGTCCTTTTGAAAGAATTCTAAGGTGGCTTCTATGGCATAATATATGTTTGTTGCCATAAGGACATCTTCATATTTCTTCAAGATTACTTTGGCTTACGTGCTATAGTACGGATGATCAGTCCAAAGACCCCGTGTCCTAAATTCTTCTTTGCCCCATAGGGAGTCGCGATGATGGAAACGTTGTTGAATCGTTTCAAAGAAATGAGTGAAATATAAGGAATAAGGGTTGTAACATGGTGTGATGAAGTACATATATCTTATTTTCCTGATCTTTTGGGTTAAGCCTTTATCTGTGAGATAGCCTTTGAGGATTTGCGGCTCTTTGAACACTTAATTTGACACATACAGAAGTCTATTTTGTGTCGTATAGTCAGTCGGTTTGCTCTGAAGAATGGATTGGTGGCGTTGAAGTTGCAGAGGAAGAGCAATAGTTTCATCCTTATAAGGGTTGAGAAATTTAATTGCTTCGGCATTCAGCTTGATTGAATCGCAGACATTTTGGAAACACCTCCGATTGTGTTCTCGAATCTTTTCTTGGAAGACTTCATATTTGCTCTTTTCTCTTGTTTGCTTCGAAAAGGTTGGAGTAGGAGAAGTCTCAGCAGTGGAAGGACGGGTGTCGTCTGTGCTAAAATTGGTTGTGCATTTCAACCAATCCTCCCAATCAGACTCTTGTCCTGAAGTGGGGGGTTCTTCTATCTCATTCATCAGTAAGGCGATGCGAATATATTCAGATAGGCGTTGGATGCAATCGACAAAAATAATAATGACAGGAGTCGGCTCTTTGAAAAAGGAAGTGTAATTTTCAGTAATTGGGGCCTTTTTTTATTACGGGTCTCGGCAGATTGCGAGTCAGAGGCCCCAGCAGTGCTTGGGAGATGAGAGATCTTTTTGAGATTGCCATTGGAAATCTATACAAGAGTCGGTGAACAAAATTAAAATCAGGAAGAAAGGTTCATTAAGTTAAAAAAGAAGTATAAAAGATTGCTGAGAAGAAAGGACAAATAAATTTGAAGTACAGAAGTATATTTAAGCACAAGTCATTGTGTGTAAAGGGTTGTGCGCAAGGCCGCTATGCGTTACCTGTCCTTGTACACTAAATTTTGACTGAGTGAAGAGAGGTGTTTTGTCCCGTTGTCCAGGACAGCTGTTGTGCAGTGCACAACGATGTTGGCGCACAATGATGATGGCGTGAACAATAGCTTGACGTAGAAATAGTATAAAGCCGGTGGGAAATGAAGTGGCGAAAAAGAATACAAGTCCTGTATTTATAGGCGAGGTCTGGACCATTGTGCGGTGACCGTCACGCGATAATTATTGTATGGAATACGTTGCGTGCAGTCCAGTGAGCGCACAACAAAGAAAGTAACTATGTGCCAAAGGGATTAATGATGCGCATAATAAAGGAAAGTAAAAATATTAGTTAGAATGAATTTTTATTGATCCTACATTGTTTATTTTGTAGATATAAAAATAAAAAACGTAGGATCAAGGGGGCATCTGTTGAGGCATAAAAAGAGAGAGAGAAAGGATGGTCGATAGTTCATTGTACACAGATCATTGTGCTCAAAGTGAGCATTATGCGGAAATGATCATTGTTCGGAAATGATCATTGTGCTCAAAGAGAGCATTGTACAGAAATGATCATTGTGAAAAAATGATCATTGTGTGGAAATGATCATTATGCGGAAATGAGCCTTGTGTGCAGATGACCGCACAGTGAAGATCGTACAAAGGGGTCCGCACAGTGAAGATCGCACAAAGGGGTCCGCACAGTGAAGATCGCATAAAGGGGTCCGCACAGAGAAGACTGTACAAAGGGGTCCACACAATATAGAGAAGTATGCATAGTGAAGTCACACAAAGCAGTCCGCATAGTGAAGTTAGTGAAGACTGCGCACTAAAATCTGCACAATGGAATGCCGCACAATGCCTATGTGTCATATTCACACGTGTGAGAGGGCTATAAATACCTCATGACCCCTTCAAAGGGGTCATTAGCTTCTAAACACAAACACTGCCAGCACGCAACAACACCAACGTGCAACAACTCCAGTGCGCAACAGCACCAGTGCGCAATGCTCCAGCGCACAACGGCACCAACGCGCAACAGCACCAGCGCGCAATGCTCCAGCGCGCAACGGCTTCTTCCAGTGTACAATGGCTCCTGTCAGTGCATAATGGCTTCTAACAACAGCCCAATGGCTTTTGACAACTCGCAGTAGTGTCTAATAGTGCACAATGGCTTCTAGCCTAACATCAGATCAAGGAAGAACAAACAAAAGGATGATCAAAACTGAGACGGATGTAAAAGAACTTGGAATGAATAAATGATGTGATTATCTTCCTTATTTTCTTTTGTTCATAATTAAGTGAATGAGATAATTTCTGAAATCAAACGCATTTGTTTTCTTGTAGAAACAACAAGTAAATTAAAAAGAGAGGGTCAGACGGCTAAGTCATCCCTAGTCCACTTGGCATGAGCAAAGGCTCGAGCAGTAGCAACCTTTGCATCCTTCGCTTAGTTCTTTCTCTCGCACCAGGACGCTTCTTAACTCACCAATGTCTTTGCAGCATGTTTGATATAGTTTAGACGACGATTGATGTCGCCCACCTCCGAATCAGACAAACACTTCCTACCTTCGCTTATCTTAGTACGCCCTTCCTAGAGAGATACCCAGGCTTCTATAAATGCGATCAACTCTGCACTCTGTAGCCAATCGTAATGAGGAAAGATTCTTCTGGTTCCAGCCAAGTTGTCAAGGAGCCAGGCAAGTAAGCATTTTAAACTCTACATCATTTTTTGGTTAAACTCATTTTCATGAGTCTAGTGCAGTTCTTGGAAGTGGGTTGGCGGAGTACGACATTCTTGGCTTAGAGTCGATAGGCATCTTAGGGCATTCGTGCAGTGGTCAAATTCAACATCTTCTTCTGAAAATACATGTCCAAGACATTGGAGTTCTTAGAAGATATTTAAAATTTCCTAGGAAGACCCCTCCTGCTAAGGAATTTCCCTGATATCTTGGCTGAAAGAGAGTCCTTCATCCATAGATGATGAGTGTAAGAAAGTTTCTACATCCATGACAACGACGTCATCTAGAAGCTTAAGATGATCCATTAAAGATATAATCTCTCTTGCAAAGGCGTTGGGTAAGGTTAGTCCATTTGATGCTTAAGTCATTCTTTTATATACTAAGTTTAAAGGCATAAGTTAATGTGCACGATTAACTAAGTGACGATTAAGTTCTCAAAAATAAAGGAGATATTCTCACTAAAAGGGGCAGTTGAGTAGTCAGAGCCATATTCGGGAATAATTACTCAAGTTTTGAAATGTTTAAGTGCTGCCCCCATGGTTTAAAATACTAAACATGCATTTTGCAAAGTGGGTGGTTGCGAGTAACTAAGATAAATTGTTCTTAAAATTGCGGTAGAACCGCTATTACTAAAGTATAGAAGTATGTCAAGTGTCTTAGAGGGGGGTGAATAGGACTTTTCAAAAATTATTTTCTTAATAACCCACAATGCCTAACTTTAATCAAGATGAGTAAGGCAAAGTAACTAGATGGCATCCAGGCCAATAGAGGGTCCAAAACACATAGGCTGATATAAGATTTACATGTAAAGAAACAAGCCTATAAAGGTAGTGTATATGATAGTGTGTGAGATGTGATTCCTATGAATACTTATACATTCACCAAATCATGCATTATAATAATCATTTGATAGACATAAGCATAATTAGATCAATGCACAAAAAGAAATCCCAAACACAATCATATATAGTGGTTCAGCTACTTTCCTACTCTACTCCTAGCGGACGAATTCTCTCCTAAAGTGTATCGGATTTCACTATCTAATGGTTTTAAATCAGGTTAACCATGAACTTTCACAACCTACACAAGGTTAACTAAGGGACCTATACAAAGTTGCCTATGGTGCCTACACAAGGGGATGAGTCTTACACAAGGACACACTTAGGAGCCTACACAAGGCAACTTATGCATACACAAAACAAACACGTCCTACACAAGGACAATGTATTTTCCCATCGGAGACCTTATAAAAAGGTCTTGGTGAGTTTGTCACTCAAACTTTGAATTCCAATCCTACACAAGGAAATGACTTCAGACTCAACAGACTCCTTATACTTACAGATAAGTGAGTGAGCCCCTTTCTTATATAATCTGAAGATCTTCTATATTGATGAAGAGTCTTCAACTCCCTTTAACCACAACAACTTATGATGCTTCGATCAATGCGTCGAGGTTGTGAGGTTTAAGTTTTGGTTGTTCTTCTCTATTTAAATGATATGATTTAAACACATAAAGAAGATTCCCATGAGCTAAGCAATTAAGAGTTTCAACACAAAGATTTTCCTATGAAGGATGTTGCTGAAAACTCAATAAATGCTAGAGTTCAAGATTTAATCCAAGCAATAAAGATAAGAGAAAATGCTTGTGCAAAGGATTGAATGATGAACTCTAATAGGAAAGAGGGAATGAGGTTGTGGGTATTTATCCTTGCAACAACTCTCTCAAACTCTCTTAAATTCTAGCTCCTTTTACAAGAGGCAAGTCATATGTATTTATAAATTTGAAATCCCAACGGTAAAAAAAGGGGTAGAAATCTGACATTGTCGATGCCATCGAATCTTCTCTGATTGCATCAACTTCACCGATTGCATCGACTTCTTACAGGAGATTGTTGCGATATGTAAATAAATAAAATGGTGATAGTAAAGTGTAACATCCCGGATTTTTGCTACTTTGAATTACCAAAAAATCCTTATATATATATATAAAACTAGTCACGTTGCCACTTACTGACCCTTGACGCTCGAGGTAAGTTTATACGCGATTGGTACCGATAAAGAACTGTACAAATAAGATTGATCAACCATAGAAAACCAATGAATCCAACCGATCACTTAAACATCAAGATTAGCCCCATGATTTGTTCACATAGGGCCCAAATCTAACCGATCTGCCACCAACTAACCAAACAACCATAACTAAATTAGAGATCTTGCTAAACCTAAGCGAGCTATGAATTAGACCTTAATTAATAAACCAAATCAACCCGGTTACTCTTTTAGCCTAAAACTGATGATTTAGAGTGATCATGACTGAATCACCATTTTTACTAATTTCGAATAGGCCATACTGTGAACTTAGTTAATCCATGCCTTAACAACTGCACCCAAGAAATTTTGGTACCCAATTTACTCTAGAAATGCCCTGATTACCCGAACAAGCTCTAGACTGCTCGTTAGTGGCCACTAGTTCTAAAATTATAAACTAATGTCCATCTCATTGGGCTTGTGGTCTAACGTGGGCAATGAACTCAAACGATGCCTAGAAACGGACGATCTGGCCCCACCACTTAGGATAATAAATTAAGACATTTCAGCCATTAGATTTCACCCAAATTTGTACCATAGGTTAAAGATATTTTCCTGCACTTGTCCACCAAATCTGACCCTCGATCGAGAAATGGTGACCGTTGATCTTAAATTGGACCCTTGCGATAAAACCCCGCGTCCGTTTGCCATCAAAATTTATGCAAGCCTTCATCGGGCCATGGGGGCACTTATCCCATAAATGAGATGGGCCAAGGGGGCATCAGGGTAGCCCCAACAGTCAGAAATGAGTCCCACAGGGCCATTTGAAGGAATTTATAGAACTTAGGGCCAACTGATTTAAAATCTAGGGTATAAAACCCTTTAACCCCCTCTCTTTCCCTCATTCCCACAACAATTTCCAGCAAAGGGAGAGAGAAGAGAGAGTGAGAGAGAAAGGAGGTTATGAGAGGGAAGGGAGCTAGGAAATTGGAATTTTCACACTCCTACCTCCATCATTCACTAGGAACCACAGTCCGATCGCCATAGAGACAAGGTATGGTTGATCTAGGGTAACAAATTCAAGCTCTTCTCCATTTTTCTTAAGCTAGGGTCACTTGCATGCACCCTGACACGAAGTTTATGTGACACAGGGTCCTGACACATTAAGTTTGAGGACCTGACAACGCTAGAGTGACCGCAAGAGGTTCCGGTCGATAATAGGTGTGGACCATTACCTCTAGGTGGCCAATTATCGTGCCTAGCGTAAATCATAGTGATTTTGTATGAAGGATATGTGTGCATGTTACTGAATTTTATGTATTGCTTAGTTTAGGACCCATGTGTAGAATTTTCCTAAAATTGAGAGATTTAGGTCCCGAGGTTCCTTGATATGTAGATTGCTAAATTTTTAGTTAATTTAGGAAATTGCATGTGCAATTCCCCAATGTTGCTGATTTTGTACCTTAAATTTCATCACATGCAATTGATAGATGTAATTGGGTGAATTGTTGTCCACTTGTTGAATTGCTGAATTTTATTGCACTTGACTTCCCCTGTGGTTGATTTGTTATGTCATTTGTTGGCACATGCAATTGAATTGGTGTGAGTTGGGTGTATGGCTGTCCATTTTGTTGAATTGCTGAAATATGTTGAACTTGATCTTCATTGCTGCTAATCTTGTAAGATTGACCTTGTCACATGTAGATGTTTTGTGGGATCTAGTGTATTGCTGTCCATATTGTCGCGATTTTGAAATATGCTAACTCACCAAACCGCGAGTTGTCGGTCGTAGTTGAACTACATGAGACGTTGTTCTCTGGTCGTACAATCCGTGGTTTGTCTCGTGGGGACAAATTGGTCCACTGGTCAGCCATCCTTATACATTATCCATGTTTATACATGCCTGCTAGAACTTGAGGCACCCTGTAACCTTTGTGCCCACTGATAACCTTAATTTACGGCCCATAAGCTCATGAGTTGCGGATGGTGGAATGGGACAGTATGCCTGAGTTATCGGCCTAAGCTGGGGTGACGAGCCTCCCCATAATGACCAGTGAGCACTAAAAAAAGACTCGTGAGCCGGGGATGGTGGTATGGGACACTATGCCCGAACTATTAGCCTATGTTGGGGTCACGACCTCCCCGAGTGACCGTGAATAGGAATCTAATGTCTAATCATTTTCATATGAGCTTAAGAGTTATGGGAATGACGAACCCACAAGAGCTAAGGATCACGAGAGTCACACGACCACAACCATTAGAGCCGCGCGATCGGATTAGGGCAACGATTCATCAGGGTATTTCGGTTTCCCCAACCTGCTCGTTGAATAAACTTAACTAATTAACTCAGCTAACATGTGCATTATATGGATTGGTTGAAAGTGCCCTGGTTTGTCAATTAGCGTGAGTGTTGAGTCAGCAAGTCAAGTGAGCCCCATAGGAAGATCATTCAAGTGTCTGACTCAACTGGATGTGTGCCCCGAACTTGTCAAAGGTAAACTTAGCCTCGCATCCCATGTCCTAAAACACCCAGGTATATAAAACCCTTAAAAATGGATAGAACAACATAGCGTTAAAGTATGAAAACTATTTTGCAAAATCAGGAAAATCTTTAAGTTTTCAGGTTTTATCGATATATTGATCTAACCTCTATAAGATCAGGCACTAGTTATCAATGTCCTCGAAATGCAATTGATATCATCAAATTAAGGACCTCATGTGTCGAGCAACCAACTTAATCTTTTGACAAAATTATCGATGAATCGATGAAACATTCGATATCATTGACATTCAAATTCTGAGATCAACGAAACGTCTTGATATAATTGAATACTGTTTTGTTTGTGTCGAGCAAGCTTCTAAGGTAAATCATACATTTATCGATGACTTGAAGAGAGCCTTGATATCCTCAGAATTTAATCTCTGATAATATCGATGGATCTTCGATGTTATCGAATTCTAACCAAAATGTCCAACAAGCTTTTAGGAAAATCCTCATTAAATGTTCGAGGAATTGAGACTCCCTCAATAATATCAATATTCAAATATCGATCACATCGAATCTAGGCCGATATCATCGATTTCAGATAATGGAGTGTCTAGCAAGCTCATAGAAAAATCTTCTATACAAGATCGATGAATCGAACTAGTTATCAATATCAATGATATTTGAAATCCGATGACATTATGAGAGGATCGATAATATCGAAGCCAATTGTCTCATTCTTAGCTTGCTCTATTGTTTTTTTATTGTCGAGGAATCGAACCATGGTTCAATGAAATCGGAGTTCGAAATCTGATGACATCGAAGCATGTTCGATATGATCGAGTTGTGTATAAGAGATTCAATAGTGATTGTCAGAAGAGTTCATTTCATCGATTTATCCCTCGATGTCTTCGAAAGCATACGTTCGATGATATCAAAGATGGCTTGATAATATCGAACTCTGTCAAAAATCTGACTATTTTATTACCGTTGGATCTCTTACCTATTTAAGGAGAGCTTGCTATGAGTTGCTGATTGAGAAAAAATAAAGAAAAATAGAGAGAGCCTTAAGAGAGTCCTGCATACTATTTACCCTAAGCTCTTTTTCTCATGGGAGTTCATCCTCTAATCCACCCTCATCATTGATATTCAACAGAGTGGATTGGAGAATGAACTTCTGCATTCAAGGATCATCCAGCTACCACCTTAATGGTAAATCATTGAGCTAGGATACCTAGAATGCTTGAATGCTTGGAATCACTCCATCTCTAAAAGAGGAAAATATTTAATAGAGTCAGATTCCAACATAACCTTGACCCAACCCATTGCCATACATTGGAGCATCATCAGTGTTACGGATCAAGGGAGTTGAAGATTCTTCGCCATCAAAGGAAGAGATCTTCTTCAACGTGCTTAATGGAGCTCATCTACTTATCTGTAAGTCAATAAAGTCTAGAAACCCTGCTGATCACTCATTTGTGTAAGATCAGTGTTGTGTATTGACCCTTGTTCTTAGTGAGCATAAACTTAGGTCCTTAGTGTAGGTCCTTAGCCTTTGTGGCCTAAAACCTAGGTGTTGTGTGTTGAACTTTGCTCTTGTGTAGGGCATAAACTCTAGGTTCCTTATGTGGATCCTTGGCTTGTGTGACCTAAACCCCTAGGTTCCTTGTATGGATCCTTTGCTCGTGTGTAGAGCATAAAACTTGGGTGATGTGTATTGACCTTTGCTCCTGTGTAGGCATAAACTTATGTCTCGTGGAGACATGTCCAGGTTCCTTGTTAGGTCCTAGAGTCGACCTTGTGTAGGTTGTGAAGGTTAGAGGTGAATCTGATTTAAAACATTTGTTAGTGAGATCCGGTACACTCAAGGGTTAAGTGCGTTCACTGGAAGTGGAGTAGGCACATAGCCGAACCACTATAAAATGACTGTGTTTGAGATTGTTATTTGCGCATTACTGTTATACGTTTTCTTTGAATGTTATCATAAAGCATGCTAATATGATTATTTGGAACTGATAAGAATCACATCCCACACACACACAGTCATATCATTTATTCATCATAGACTAAGACTACATATTGTTCAAATACTTGATAGTCTTATGATTGGATCCTCTATTTGGCTTGGAAGTCATTAGAGTTAAATTAGGGTAATCATGATAGGAGTTTGTTAAATCAGGGTTATGATAATAGGATTGTAAATCGTCATAAAATTTTTATAAAGTCATATTCACCCCCCTCTAGGACACTTTGACCTATTCTCGCTTCTACTAAAGCGATCTTTACTACAATTTCAATTGGTATCAAAGTGGGTCTCTCTTAAGGGCTTCACCGCCTAGAGAATGATCTTGATTGAAGTTGGAATCATGGCCAAAGGAGAGGGCTCATCTGTAACTAGACCTCCTGTCTTTGATGGTTTAAACTATGCCTATTAGAAGGCTAGGATGCACTATATTCTGAGATCTTTGGATCATGAAGTTTGGGACATTATTGAAAATGGACATGTGCTGCCAACCGAACAAATAGTACTTGAAAATGGCACAACTATCTCCAAACCAAAATCTAAAGAAAAGTGGACATCATTCGATAAAGAAAAACAAACAGCTGAAGCAAATGCAATGAATGCCAGTTATTGTGCTATGTCCCAAGAAGTCTTTAATCAGATCAGTATGTGTGGAACCTCTAAAGAAACATGGGACTTGTTGGAAACCACTCATGAGAGAACCAACACAGTAAAAAGATCCAAACTGCAACTCCTAACATCACAACTTGAAGGTCTCAGAATGGAAGAGCATGAGACCTTTATGAAGTTCTTCACAAAACTAAACATCATCTGCAACTCCATGGGTGGATTAGGAGAAAAAGTCTCCAGTGTATCCCAAGCTTATCCTAGCCCATCTAGACTCTATCCAGACGAGTTTTATGCTCTCTTCATTGTGATCTCTCACTTTTATTAGCATTTAAAGCTCCTATTAATGAAGACCATGAACTCGTGCCTTCTCTAAGTACAAAGACTAAACTAGGAAAATCCTGTCTTTTTGATACTCTAGAGCATCCATACGTTAAATCCCTTAGGAAATCTACTCATTATCCTAGATAGGAGATTCAACCAACTCACATTACCTTGGTCACCTTTATAGGTATATTTTATGAAAGGTTCTTGATCGTGAAGCTGAGCAACAGGAAAATCCAAGTTATGCGATCAGGGGAGCACCGGGAAGCTGATTCAAGCACGAGAGCACGATGATCAAGCAACCCAAGATGAGCTACAAAAGAGAACTCAATCGGACAAGTAAGTGTCATTGTTAAGAGTTCAAAGTTTAGTCTCTATCTTTGTGTAGGATTGAGACTAAAAGTTTTCTATCAACAAACTCAATTAGGTTCCTAATGTGGGACCTTGGTCAGTGGGCCTAAACATAGGTGCCTTATGTGGGACCTTGGCCGGTAAGCCTAAACGTAGGTGTTTTGTTTGGGACCTTGGCCAGTGGGCCTAAACATAGGTGCTTTGTGTGGGACCTTGGTCGGTGGGCCCAAACGTGGGTTCTTAGTGTTGGACCTTTGCTCTTGCGGAGAGCATAAATTTGTGTCCTTAGTGTAGGACTGTAAATGTTATTGGTAAACCTATTTTAAAACCTTTAATAGTGAAATCTGGTACACTCTGAGATTGAGTGTGGATGCAGGGAGTGGAGTAGGCATGTAGCCGAACCATTATACTTGTTTGTGTTTAGAATTGTTATTTGCACATCTGTTTAATCATACTTATATATGCTTGAATGTTTGAATTCTTATACATGATTGAATGAATGTTATTAATTGATAGGAAGCACATTTCATACACAAGCTCACAACAGTAGGATAGTTGTTCTATGTATATGTCTTTAATAACCTTTGTGAATGGATCCTCTATTGGCTTGGAAGCCTTTAGAGTTATATTGCCTTACCTGTTTTTAAACTGAATGATTGTTTAAGTTAGGCAATTAGGATTTTTAAATAGAAGAAATATTTGAAAAGTCCTATTCACCCCCTCTAAGACATTGCCTCATATGCATTTTTTAGTATCAATGGTATAAACTGTAATTTCAATATAGATGACAAAATTACTAATAGTCACTTATGATGGAATTAGATTGGTCGTGGTCTTTCACAACTTGTCCATTATTGTGCATGGCAATAAGTTAACTGCAGCCCCATTATCAACTAGAAATCTAGTGATAGGGCATCCGTCCAAATGACCTGATATATATAACGGCTTGAGGTGATGTGTCATGTTGCGAGTGAGCTTGTCAATAATTACCCTTTTAGATACACCCTCGGCCACAATCGTAACCGTGTTGACATGTGGTGCTTTACTAACCTTAGGTACACTTTCATTGCTCTCTTCAAACAGGAAAGAGGCGTTCTTATGAATACTGGAGAAGCATATTCTTCGACGTCACTGGCCATCTTGTTTGGTTAAGTGGGCCTAGCCTGAAAGATTGATGGCAACGTAAAGACCATATTGTAATGAAATGTGACTAGCGGCAATGACCAGAACACAATTTCATTACATAAACTTTACCCCCCTAGTGTTTCAAATACCATCCTCTCGATCAGATTAGCACATTCATTAACTGTAAGTTCGGCCGATAAATCGACAGGCGAGGACATTTTGAACGTATCAACGATTGATGAGAGCTCACTGGCTAACCATTCCTCCATTGGGAAGAATTCCTCACTGAGGTAATCTGATAAGTTACCACAGTTGTCTTCCTCTTTAAGGTTCATCGACTAATCTACGTCATTAAGGGCCTCTGAACCTTCTTGCACTGCAGTTAGTAGCACTACTTTGACCATGTTCACTACCAATTGTTCATCAGGAACAAGGACCCTCTAAAAAGGTCCGGGCATCTTTGCTTCTAGTCGAGGAATTGTCATCCCCTCTTCCATTCCTCTTCTTGTGGTAACCCTCTATCTCTGCCATTGAAGCTTTTGAGTCCTCGTAAGTCCTTCCAGTATTGATGGAAACTTTGGGTGACTTGTTTCCATTCCCCTTCACATGTATTGGAGGGTCTAACCATCCTTGGGAAAGGTAGACCCTAAGCTTAATGACGATTGGAGGCCAATTGTGGTGGGTGATGATGGTCGGGGCCATTATGACGATGCTTATCTCCCCTCTTGGGAGCATCCTCCGACTAAGATTCAATCTCCCGTTCATATCGTTTGCAGATTTGAGGAACTTAACAAGTTCTTTTGATGGTCATTGATTAATCATCTCGGGGTTGAGGAACCCATCGGCACCCTTGCATGGGTTGTCACGCACCAGACTCGGTAACCGGACTCACAAGGAACCCGATGGCCAATTCTGCCTGCAACAGCCTCCATAGTACCCCATTCTCAGCTCTTGAGGCAGGTTCCGATCTTGGGATCCTACAAGGAGGATTTCCATAATAATATAATCATTTCTAATACGAGCATACCCAAGATCACAACAAGTATATCTGAGAATAACAAAGGCACACATCACAAAATTCACCAAGAATTTGAACTTTTACAAGCTTTCAGAAGGTCCAAAGGGACATACATAAGATGATAGAAGAAGGAGAGAAAAGTCTGCAACACTGGAGTCCTCAAGCTCAACTCTACTCCAAGCTCTGCCGCTACGATGCCTGCCTAGGATCTCCTGCATGCATCAATTATGCATAAGCTTATAAAATCATAAAGGGTGGTGAAAGTGTGTGACGATGGTGCACAGAAGAATAGTATGAGGTACAGGAAGAGAAACATGCTCAATGACAATATCACTAGCCTTACCAAGGCTTATCATGAATATGATACAATGAGTACTGGGCGCCAAACCAGGGCAATGCATGAAGGGGCTTATACAGCCGTTGCAAATGCGATGCAATGTAATGCCATTGCTCATGACCAATACACATATCAAGTACATTTCTATTCATAAGAAAATCATCGGGGTCCATTACACTGCTGGATGACTGCCGCTCTACAAACCCACACAGTCAAACGAGCGTAAGAGACCTCACTACCTGCCTGTGGATAGCCAATCACCAATAAGGCCTAGCGGTAGTGGACCTATTTCATGAGCTAGTCAGACTTAGCTTAGTAATGCCCTCCCTCACAGGTGGATAAGGCCACATCCCCATCCAACCGACTACAGACAGTGGGAGTCACAGCCTAAAGGTGTAAAGCCCTTGTGCTCTCATGTATGCTCAAGTAATATTTTCGGTGTTCACACATACGGCCATCCACGAACGTCCCTGTGGAGGAAAGGCCCTGTGGAAGCAAGGGCGGTATCATCATGAAATGTTATGTTAATACATGAGTCACACATACAGATCATGCACAGGCTTCAGGCACTCAATGTGCATGAGGGGAGAAACTCCATCCCTCAGTGACCACCACACAACCCAATCAATTCACATAGATGATGCATATGGGTCACAATGATGTAAATGTGCTACCTGAAAAGAATATATTCCACCTTCTTAAGGAGGGACAAGGTCCAGATACATAGACAGGTACTCTATGGAGAAGTGAAGTCCTCTAGTGGGGGCTCAATACTTTGGGGTGACCCACAAGCTAAGAGAGTCATAAAGTCTTTATGGAGGAAACGGTCCTAACAAGGTCCAAGGTGGGCGTTCAACCACCTATAAGGACCCTATAGGCCTACCTTAGGGGAACCAAGGAGGACATCCAACCTCAACTGAGTCCCAAAAGGTAGCCCGCTACGCATATAAAGTAAGGTCTAAGGCTTAAGCAATCCATGGCCTAATGGGCTATACACAAAGCCCAACTCATAGGCAATATGACGGGACCTCAAGCAAGGTTTGGGCCCAACCACAAAGGTCATAAACCCACATATTGTGGTGGGCCTCATGGGCAGCCTAGTAGTTCAACTATGTGGGCAATTTCACACTTAATACAAGTGAGTTGAGCCTCACATCTTAGCCCATGTACAGGGTTAATTTGGTGGGTAGCCAACGGCCCAAATACTTGCATATTATGGCCCACAAACTGATCACAATAGGTAGAAGAGTGTAGGCCCAAAGGTCAATGGGCCTATCTAGAAGCTTTTAGTCCAAAAGGCCTAAGGAACTAGCAATTAACCACATACAATGATCCAATAAAAACCCAACTTGTGTAGGCCTCAGATGAGCACTAATTACACCCAAAAATACTGAAGGAAAAAGGCAAGATAACTAATTAAATAATTCTAAAATATGGTGGGCCATGCTGCCCCAAAATAAACATTTATGGGCAACAACATTGGGCCCATTGCTGAATTTTCAGCCCACTCGCTTTCTGGGCTTGTTGGATTTCAACAAATAAATTAATTTATAGTGTATTTAATTCCTGATGGCCCACACACATCACTGTGGGTCCCACCAGATGAGAGGACGGATGTACAATACATATTTTAAGTGGGCCATGCCGATGGGAAGCGGGCCCAGCAGCCCAAGGTAGGGACGTCCCAAGGGTGGGACGGTCCAAGCCTATGAACGGCTTGGCCCCGCCCCCCCTACACTAAGGTGGGCTCCTTACAACCCAAGTGGGCCCTACATGGGACGTCCACCTAGGGTGGACCATACGCACACATGGGCCCCACAAAATGGAAGGACGGCATGGAGGAAAAATATACATCATGGTGGGCCTGGCCAAGGATGGCCAGCCCATGGTGGGTGTCCACCAGCTGGACGTCCATCATGGACTACTGGTCTAGCCACATGGGCCCACAATCATGGCTACAAGGGCCTCTAGAAGACCTTAAGATGGGCCCTACAGACATGCATAAAGGCTCCAATGGGCTGGGCCCAATAAGATCCATAGTTGCAAAGAAGACAGCAAGGTTAGAATAAAAATTTGCAACATACATGTTGCTGTACTGAATTTGGGCCATCCAAATGGGTGGGTTTTGGGCCTCCAAAATTCCTAAAATTTGGACCCAAGGTCTCTCATCAAGCCTATAAGAAGGTGAGACCCAGAAAGATGGCCCACCATATGAGAAAGTATTTTTAAATTTTAGTTTTTAAGGGACTATGTTGCCTAGACTGCACAGCAGAAATTTCTGGCAGTCCACTATATTGGCCCACCCTTTTGGATGCACAAATGGGATCTGTCGGGGCTGAAATTTGGTATGATTGTAGGTGGTTCATGCAGATACAAGAATCACATATCAATTAGTATCACTCTTCACATAAATAACCAAAAATCAGGCCCCAAGGTGGTCCAAAAATCTGTCCAGACAGTTTCTGGACAGCAACAATAGATTGTAAAGAAATAATTATAAACAGTAATTAAAATGGGATTTAATCCCAGGAAATTAGGGGATGGACCACCATAGTGGGCCCCATAATTATCCAGACCATCCCACCATCCAAAATATCTTTGAATGTACCCCAATTAGTTGGATTTTGGGGCCACATGTCATAGGGTGAAATGCTATGGGCATCCTCCCCTTTTTGGGTGGCTGTATTTTTGTTGGCCCACAAGGTGGGCCACACACCATGATCAGGAAATGAAAGCAAGGAAAAGGAGAGAAAGAAGGGCAATCCGGCCGTAGGGAAAGGGCTCCGCCACTATTGAGCCCTCCTCAGAATAATCTCACCACACATCATACGTAGATTTACATCTACAACATGGATCTTACACATGCATGGCTTAAGAACAAAATGTATGGTGGGGATGCCATCCCCATCATGGTTATAAGGTCTAGATGACCCAAACATGATATGATAAGAAAGGAAACTACCATGATGGGGCCCATAGAGAAAGGCCCCATGCATGGATCATGCATGCATAAGGTGGGCCATTAGGCCACACCCATGGGATTGTGTGGGATCTCCACCATGGATTGGTGGGTCCCACACTTCCTTCATGAAAGAAAGAAGATATCTGAGCCATGGAAATCAGATTTCTACATCTAGAGGAGCACCCACCTCTAAAGATGCCTTCAAACTCCAAGATCAGGTTCATTGCTTCAAGGGGAAGGGGATTGAAGGTTGTAGATGAGATTTTGATGGCTAGATGGTAGAGGAAAGGAGGAAGGTCCTGGAATGGGGAGAGGGAGGTTGGACATTTTTTGTAAGGGGAGAGGAAATTAGAGAATGAGAGCGAGAGAGAGGGGAGGGAGGGGTGTATACCAATGCACTAATTGCTCTCTTGGCTAGGGAAGAGCAAAGTCATGATGCCATGTAAGAGATTGGGAAGAAAAGAAAATGATGGCTTTCTTGGTTAGAGGAGGTAATGATGAGTTTTGGAAGAAATCTCATCATGGATTTGCTAGCCCTAGGTAGGCTGGCTTTATAGGAGAAAGTGCTCATAGGTGGGCCCCACCTTAAAAAATGTGTACACCCTACAAGTGGGGTCCACAATCATGATCAAAGGTCAAGAATGCTTAAATTGATATCACAAGATGCACATGTCGGAATCATGCATGAGACGCGGCGTTAGAACCGTGTCGATGATGAGGACGCAATGGCATAGGTTTCGGGTTGATCCGAGTTGGGTCTATGTGACCGAACTCAAGGATGACCGCAAACACTACCTGAAGCTTGCGGGTCACCGAAATTTGACTAGTAGGACCGTAGGATAAAAATGAATGAGATGTATACTTACACACATATGCACACATGCGAACTTGGGTTGGGTCTCACATGGGTCAATCGGGTATTCTTCGTTGACCATCTTGGATCTTGGCTGAGATTAATCTTCTGTTACAGTTGGTTCCTCATATTAGCGGTGACCATGTTTACTTCAATGTTAGATGAGAATGGGTCAGTGTCGATCAACATTGCTTCTTCTCCCTTTTTTTGAGAATTTCAATAACCCGCGATCGATGTGGTCCTGATTGACGTTCCTGAATATAACACACTTATTAGTTGAGTCAGATCTGAAAAGGGTGAGCTCTCAGTCCTAAAGGGGGGAGGTGAATAGGACTATGCCAAATAAAAATAAAAGTGGAATATAAATGCAGATAGTCAAAAAAATAGCAACCTCTAATGCACTAGTCTTGAGCAGTTGATACAAACTTCATTTAAAGGACAACTTTACACCAAAAACCAAAGTTTATGGTGGCATAACCTGATGTCTTGAACTTAGTAGGGATTAAAAACTCAAAATAATATAAAGGATAAATAAAATAAATCAAGCTATTACAACATTCACCACATGTACATGAAAATAAAATACAACATTCACCACATCACATACATCATCATTATCATTCAAACTCTGAGAATTATAGTGGTTTGGTGTGTATACCAAATATTCTCAAACAGCCACACCTACTCCACTCCTAATATCCACAACCCACAGGATATTGGCTTTCACTATGAAATAAGTTTTTCTAATGTTCACCTTAAAACCTTTGCAATTTTGTTTTCAATGGGCTACCACAATTAAAAACCCCACACACTGAGATTTTCTGGCTATCTCAATAAAAATTACGAAAGATATTTTCTAGTAATCTCACAAACCAAATACAATAATTGAAATGATAATATTTATTTGAAGATTCTTCTTCTTCGATGTAGCCTAGTAGAACCACCTTTTTGAAGATGTAGATGTTTAAAGTTCAATCTCACAAATGATGGGATTTCAGGTCTAAATGAATTTTAATTTAAATCCAACCTCGGGCTACTTTGATTCAATTTCTTGGATCTCAAAAGGATAAAAAAATTCCCTTTTTAACAAGTAAGATTGAATAGCAAGAGATCAAGAAATTCAAAACCAAAAAGCCATAAAAGAATCTTAAATTACTGTATAATAGATTCATAATAGTGGGGACTTAGTTCTCAGAAAGGAGGCTTGAATTAGCTTGAAATGAGTATGAAATGCTGAGAAAAGTCCTCTATTCATAGGGTGAAATTCGGTTCGCTCGACTGGCCTAAGGTCTGCCTTGACCGATCCTTGAGGTTGAACTTGAAAGCTTCTTGAGATTCTTAACTTGTGAACAATGCTTGTCAACCTAAGTTAATCTTGAGTAGAGCATTGTTCTTCATAGATGCAAGCTTTATAACAGTGTCTTTGGCATCCCAAATTTGACAACACAAAGGGCTATAAACTATGACACTTATAACTGGCCGTGCCAATGCCTGGACTAGTTGAAGTATGACTAGGGCTAGATGAAATAAAGCCTAAAATAAGTACAATGACCCAAGTTCAATATGCAATATGAATGACTTAACCCTAAGGTCTTTTTATGGTCACATATACCTTAAATGTGAGTATTGAACTTGTAAACTTCGGTCTCTTTGGTAGATAGTATTCTTGAAGTACTTGAAGCTTGATCTTGTACTCTTGAAAACTTGAAACTTGTACACTCGAACTTGAACTTGTATACTTGAACTTGTTCTTGTATTTGCAGTTGAACAAGCACCTTGATTTGAAGTTGTAGTGGCATTTAATGTTGATGTAGATGACTTGAAACCCGTCTTCATATAAAGGTGAACTTTCCATCTTATCAAACAAGTCAATCACTCCAAATTGGTTTGTGTAAGACCCCATCTATTTCATACCATTTTCTATGCCTATGTGCACGACGATCGATGCCCTTATCCAAACCTAGACTAACCGTGCATAGCGCACACCCGACTGACCAGAACCTCAAGACTTCAAAACCTAGTTCATATCAACTGCCCCGTCACCATGATCACGTAGGTACAACCCGTGTGTCTATACGACACTCCGTTAGTGAGATACGCTGTGAAGAATCATTAGTGTATCATGTGCGCATGGCACCATGTACTCCATTCCACACATGTGCACAACACATGCCAAGCACACATGCACATACCACACATGGGTGAGAGAATCTCTACCCATGTGTGTGATGTCACACACCCATACCTCCCCTCTCTCATGTGCATGCAAGGTCAACTCTTCTCCATACCATATCCTATGCATGACATCATCACACCATGCCATCTCATTTCCCTTTAATCGACTATTAATTACAAATCATGAATTAATTGTCATAATCTTAGTCTAAGCTAACCAAGATGACATTAATTGAATCTAACCACATTTTAACAATTTCTCTACAAATAATCCTTCATTCCTTAGCATTTCACCATTTTTTCTACACAAGTAGAGAGAGAAAGAGAGGAGTGATCTTGGTGGGCCATCAATCCCATCCTTTCCATCCATCTCAACCATCCATTTAATCCATCAAGGTGAGTACACCCCCTCCACTCTTATATTTTGTTTCCTTTTTTTATTATTTGGATGATTAATAGTGGTGATGATTTAATGATAATGATGTGATCAATGGTGTGGATGCATAGGAGAATGGATATAAAGAGATGATTAATAATGGTGATGATATGATGATAATGATGTGAGTAATGGTGCGGATGTATATGAGGATTCATACAAAATAATAATAATAATAATTTGTTATAGACTTTATGTGGGACCCATTGATAGTGGGTCCCACCAGAACCTTTGTATGCCATCTAAATGGTCCTGTGTGGCCCATTGGGTTGGCCACACACACACACACACACACCCATGCATGCATATGCACACCACACCATAAAAAAATAATAATAATAAATAAACAAGTGAATTAATAAAATAAAAAATAAAAATAAAAAAATAGGGGGAGTGGACGCTGCTGCCAGCGTCTAGAAGATGCTGCAGCAAGCAGCATCCCTACTGCTTGAGTTCAAAGGGGGTGAGGCCGTGGGTCCACAATGGACCCCACCCATGATATATATATATATATATATATATATATATATATATATATAATCCATGCCATCCATCCAATTTCCCAGCTCATTTTAGGTACTGAGCCAAAAAATGAGGTCAATCCAAATCTCTGATAAGCCACACCATCAAAAAAGTTATTTTAATAGTGAGAAACTGTTAGGGCCCGCTGTGATGTTTCTGTATGTCAAAAAATGCTAAATATTGGGCTCATTATATCTGTCACGAGCCTGAGAACCCAGTAGATGGAGTAGATTGTCATGATGTGGGCCCCACCTATGAAAATCTTCCAAAAATAAAAAAATAAATAACAGATGGATGTTGTTGCTGCCAGCGTCTAGAGGACGCTGCAGTAAGCAGCGTCCGTTGCTTAGAATAGAGGTAGAGACTATGGGTCCCACCACAGGCCCCACCAAGATGTATGTTGAGCATTAACACCGTGCATTTGATGGGTCCCCTTTAATCAATGGGTTTCACCAAAAATCAGCCATACAAGGAACTCAAGTGGTCCACACCATCTAAAATCATGTGGAGACATGCCTAAAACATATAAGGGCACTTGCTGAGGCCCACCTGAAATTTGGATGCGTCTGAAACTTGGATTGACCCCTCAACCAAGTGGGACACACACAATGGATGCATTGGATCTCTCAAGTGACCCACCTTGATGAGAAATATAAAAAAATAAATAACTAAATAAATAAAAATAAAATAGAAAAGAAAGGGCATGAAGGAGGTGACGTCCTCCCTGGACGTTATGCGTCTAGAGAGGGCGGTCCCTGCCCACCTTTGGGGTAAAGTTTTGTGGGGCTAATCATGGCCACACCATGATGTATGTGCTAAATCCACACTGTTCATCCATCTTACTAGCCCCATTCATTGTATGGTCCCAAAAATTAGGCCAATTAGAAGCTCATGCAGGCCATGCCGACAGTGAAAATTGTACTCAAAATGCTCAAATTTTTCTAGGGCCCACTTTGGTGTTGAAAAGTATATCTAGGCCATTCATCCACTCCTTCAAACCATTTTAAGACATGAGTAAAAGAATGAGGCAGATCCACACCTTAGGTGGACCACACTAAAAGAAACAGTGGGAATAAAAATCCTTACCATTAAATCCCTTGAGTTCTACCGTGATGTGTAACTACCACCAAAGTTGGGTCGGTCATTAGACAGCGGAGCCAACTCATTACATGTATTTTATATCTAGGTCGTCCATCATTTAGACCATCCATGTGTTGTGGGCCCCACCCGACATATGTACCTTATAGCCATATCATTCATCTAGTGGGTGGTATCAACTATGATGTTGTTTGTTGTACAAAATGTTCATGGGGTAGACCCTACCATGTCAATGTGACCCACAATTATATGAAATGTAATAATAATAATAATAATAATAATAATAATAAGGAAAGGGAATTGCATGCTTAGTAATGAAAACTTCCTTGGACATAACGTGATGCATGTGGAGCCCACCTAGGTGTATGTGTTGTATACCCACAACGCCTATATTTTCCAGTCACTTGGGAAGTGGGCCCACCTCCTACCCGTGGACACAAGATGAAGTAGAACTCAGTTTTAGGTGGGCCATGCTATAAGTAGAAATATTAGTAATAATCATTGGCAATTCTTAGGCTCTGGTGTGCCCCCTATATGCTGGGATGCTTCCTTGACCATGGACTCCACCTTGTAGTATGATGTAGATCCATGCCATTCATCGGTTTATCCTTATTATTTAAAAGTATGCTCTCATAGATTAGTCAAATCCAAATCTCATGCCATGGGAGCAATATTGATCATTGACGGGATGAATGGTAGCTAGATTTGGCAAAATAGTATTGAATATGTAACACATAAATCTTGTTATCATGTGTGACGTGGATAGTCGTAAATCATGTGGGTATGTGAGGAATGTGTGGCCCAACCATATGATCATGTGGTGCTTAGATGACTGCTAAACTATGTGAAATTATGGTACTAGCCACATGACTATGTGAAAGTTTAGTAAAGCGGTTGCCCCATTATGCAAGTTATGGTATAATTAAATAATAATAATAAGTAACCATCTCATCTTAAGTTCCTTATTATGAAAAGTAGAGTGATATTTGTGTGGCCACTCAACCATCTGGACTTTTGATAATGGAGTGGCCATAAGGCCATGTGGGCATATGAGAATTGTGTGATTACTCAGACTCGTGGACTATGATGATGGTGTAACCTCTTAGGTGTGTGAACTTAGGATGTGTGTCAGATTGATTATGGACCCTGCCTTGATGTAAGTATTGCATATTTCACTATTTATCCATTAGGCTAGCTAATTCTAGAACATGATTCTAAAATAATCTAAATCCAATTCCTAAATCAGTTAGACGATATGAAATAGTGTTAATTGAATGTATAACTTTCGAACACTTGTGAGCCCACTCAATGTACGTATTTTATCTGCACTATTCAATTGTTTTGCCAACCAAAAAAATTGATGATGGAGCCCGCTGACATGTGCCTTATGCATCTGAACTGTTCTTCCTTGTACTACTTTAATGTATGTGAATTACCTATACTATCTACTTATTGAGACCCACCATAATGTTTGTGTTCGGACCCATCTGCTTGCAAGACCACTTAGAAGTAGGACCCACTACGTTGTATAAGATAAACCCGCATCATCCAACCATGACTAACTCTTATATGTATATTATATACTAAGTTGGTCAATTTAGGGCTCACTGTATCTTATGAGGTTTACCTGTGCCTTCCAAACCATTGTAGAACTACTATGATAATTATTTGCAAATCCAACCTACTAACAGCCCACTTGAAAGTGAAGCCCTCTACATTATATGAGTTTCACCAATACCATCTATCATGTGGCTCGCTTACTATATGTTATATCTATGCCTTTCATCTCATAACCATTTGGTGCATGTACTTTACGTCACCACTACTCATTAACCATAAGGCCCAGTTAGGGTATAACCATGTGGTCTCAATAGAAGAAAATCATGTCGGGCCAAAGCCGCTAATGGAATATCTATCTTACGAATGATACGGTGTAATCTTGAATACAATTAATGCTCGTGATTATGATAGCTATGGGTGATATTAGTGATGTTAGTTGTAAGATCCGTATCCTAGTCCGTACCGTTCTGTAGGCTTCCGCGGTCCTTCAGGTCGAATTCCGGCAACCCTCGACTTATATCCGACATTTGCACATGATCCTAAGCTAAGTCTTGCATATCGGAGTCGACTCGACTCAAAACTTATACCCTACTGACCGCACCATCGCCGCAGTTCCGACGCTGTGACTCAAGCACCGATCTGATACCCAGGCCAGGAGCTGTGGTCCCGCGCTCATCTCGAGAAAAACACCACGCGTTGCAAATTTTGAGAGAATCTCTACAACATGTCACATCAAATCAAGTCAAGTACACCACCATACCTCAATGCCACCTCACCTTATCCCAAGTACCAACACCCATCCCTCCTTTTTCCCAAGTCAACTCCCTCTCTCCATACCCTTCCCTCTTTTACCAAAATTTCCAACAAACCCATGCTTTCCCATTACCCTTCCTTACAACATTCCACCCATCCCATATCAATCCATCATTCCTCTCTCTCTCTCTCTCTCGCATTCTCTAGCAATTTCCCAAATCTCGTGAGAGCTTCCAACATCCAAGCTCTCTCTCCCAAAACATGTGTGGCCCACTTTCCCACTCTCATCTCCCATCTCAACCTTCCAATCTCCATCAACTTCCGTTAAAATTGAAGGCAAGGAGCATACAAGTCCAAGGAGCTAAAGGGGAAGGCTGCTAGGTGGGTGATCTACCGATGATTTGCATTTGAGGGCCCACTTATAGGTGGGACCCATTTTGATGTATGTGTTGTAATCATGAGGGGCCCATAGTGGCAGGGCCCCTCCATCACCGTCTCCCTCTATCTGTTTTGATGAAGTGGGCCCCGCTAATTGTGTTTTATCCGCACCATCCATCATGGACGGTGGGACTCCACCTAAAGTGCATCCGTATCCAGGCTGTCCAGGGCCTAGACACACCCAGATCCATAGCTCAACTAGCAAACTGAGTGGAGATGCCTCATTTCAACACTTGAGATCTTGGTATCGATCCCTAGTGGGGGTGGCTAATATGAAGTGTGTGTATTGACATGGGTGTATACTAACAAGCTAACCTAAAAAAAAAAAAACAAAGAAAAGGGACCTGGATCCTGATGCCCTTCACCCTCACACACACACACACACGTACATACTATATAATATAATGTATATTATATACATATATGGTGGGCCACACTAAGTGGACCCACCGCGTTGCATTTATACCATCCAATGTCCCTGTTATTGTACGCTGGCTGGATGTATTTATATTATATATTATATATATATATTAATATTATATCATTATATAATATTATATATATATATTACATTAATATTATATTATTATATGTGTGCTGTGATGGGCCACTACCACGTGGGACCCACTTGTATATGACTGGGTTGGCTGGAGCTGTTCAACTGCTGTTTGACGTCATCAGCTCTGTGGACCCCATTGTATGTGTTACATCCCTACCATCCATCCGACGGTGGAAATCCACCTAGGATAGTGATGTCATCAAGTTGTGGACCCTACCATGACATATGTGTTTCATTCACACCGTCCCTGGTAGGGACGGTGGATCCCTACCATGATACATGTGTTGCATCCCAACTATCCATCCATTTGGTAAGACTGTCTCAAGGCTTGAGACTAAAAATAAGACAGATCCGTTATCAGGGTGGACCACACTACGAAAACAATAGATTGAACGCCCTCCATTGAAACCCTTTTTGGGATTATAGAAGTTTTGAACCAATATGATATTTGTTTTTCCTCTAAATCCAGTCTTGATGACCTTATAAATAGATTAGTTGGGAAATAAATCCTATGGTGGCGCCCACTAGAATTTAATGGTGGAAATCTTTATCACCACTATTATTTGTGGTATAGTCCAAATGATCCTTTGGATATGATTTTTAAATAATGCTCTAAAATGATCTTTAACAATGGATGAAGGCTGTAGTTGGTATGACCCATCTAATGTATTAAGGGCCCACTTGATGAGGCCCGATTTGAGGTATTTAGGGGCCCAATTGATTAGGCCCAATTGATTAGCCCATTTGATTTTTGGCCCATTTGAATCGGCCCATTTAAATCGGCCCATTTGACTCAGCCCAATTACTCAGCCCATTTGATTTGGCCTAATTGATTTGATCCATTTGATACAACCCAATGTTATATATATATATTGGCCCATGAGTGAGGCCCAATGTGATGCGTATATGCCCCATAAGCAAGGCCCATGATGATGTGCATTAGACCCTTGTATGAGACGGTGGACCCATTATACAATTGATCCTATGAGCGTCTTTCCTTAGGAGCAATGTTGGTTAAAGGTCCACATTGATGGGCAGATGGTTGGACATCCACATTGTGACCTTTCTTTAAGCCTTGTTAGGCCATTCCTCATCATTCTCTCATGGGTTAACCCAGACGCTTGGGCCCCATTGATTTTAATTGGTCCATCATCGGCCATCCATCTATGGACCCCGCCTTGCGTCGAGGTTGATTATCAATGCCGATTATCGATGCAAATTGTCGATACCAACTACCGTTGCTGATTATGAGTTTGTGACAGCGTAGCATTGTGATACATGCCTATACGCATCATCTGTATGTTTATAATGAGATGTGATTGGCCATTGCATATGCCTTAGTGCAAGTAGTTTATAGGACTCCCTGATAGGCAGAGTTATCCCACATGAGCGCACGGTATGCGCAAGATTAATGCATGATTGGACTGCGTGACTCATGCACTTTGCATATGTGTGATTGTGATTACTGTATGCCCTAGCGACATCAGGGCCATAGCCTCCATAGACACATCATGGTGGTTGAATTAGATATCGAAAATACTATTTATAGCATCGGGGCGCCATAAATGGCCATGAGTGAAAATTCCTAACCCGATGATATCAGAGGATGACTCCAACATCGAGATTGAGTGGATACATGAGCACACAAAGCTTGAATACAAGAAGGCCACGTCTCCCATTGTGTCGTGGTCAGTTGGAAAGGGGTGTGACCTTACTCGCCTGAGTGAGGGGGCAATTTCTAGGTTGAGTTTGACTAGCTTGAGGAATAGATCCGCTATTGATGAGCCGGGCCCGATATTGGCAAGCGGATAGTGAGGTCTCTTTCACTCACACAGTTGTGCGTTCAGATAGGGGCGGCAAGCTGACGTAGAGTGTACTTGACCTCGGTGATTATCCAGAATAAGAATTGTACTGATATTTGATGCTCTAGTGATGAGTTGCATTGATATGTGGATTTGGATGGGGATTTCCATGCTTGAGTTGCATCTTATATCGCATGGTCTTGATATGGCCGATAACATTTACATATTGCACCGCATAACCTTGGTACGGCTGATTGCATTCATGTATCTATCAGCATGATTCCGCATTACTCTGACATTCCACTCTAAGCATGTGCACATTACGCACACACTTACACCACTCTCTAAGCTTTCTATAAGCTTATGCACAATTGATGCATGCAGGTGACGCCAGGACGCAGCCGTAGCTTCACCGCTTAGGAGCGTGTAGTCAAACTTCTGGAGTTTTCATTATTATCATTATCTTGTATTTCCCTTCATACGCATTGTACTTTAAAGTTTTTGATCATAGTGAATTTTTTTATGGTGTTCTTGGTGTTATTTTTTATGGGTTATCTTATGGTTATGCTTATACTGAATCAAAATCATGTTTGAAATCCTCCTTGTAGGATCCCAGGATCGGAACCTGGTGTATGGATGCCGGGAGCTGAGAATGGGGTACTATGAAGGCTTTCGGTGCAGGATTTGGCGATCAAGAATTTCGTAAGCTCAGTTTCTGAGTTTGGGGTATGACAGAAGTTGGTATTAGAGTATAACTTAGGAATAAACAAGAACAACATCACATGTTTGCTATGAGTTTAGGACAATTAGGTTCCGAGTGCGTAACCTTTCGATTTAGTTCCCTAACATGCCTTCGAGAGTTCTCAAGGATTGATAGGCGTCTTTGTTCTTTTCTAAGACATGTCGCCTAGGAGAGTGACCCGAGCGACTCTCATTCCACCACCTGAGGCTCCCGCTTTACCACCTATGACTCCCGTTCCACTCCCAAAGATCTCTGCTCCCCATCCTGAGGATGTCGTTCCTCCACCTGAGACCGGTGAGGATCCGACCGTACCTGTGAGTGCCTCCCATTTACAAAAGATATTGTAGGCTGTGACGGCTGCGCTTCAGGGACAGGGCAGGCACCCAGTTGTTTCACCAGCCCAGGCAGAGTAGGAGCGCGTGAGCGCCCTTCTTCGAGAGTTTAGACAGCTCGATCCTCCGCGTTTCTAGGGTGAGCCAAATCTGACTGCAGCCGAGAGATGACACCCCGATGTGGAGGAGATTTTTGATATTATGACATGTACGACCTAACAGCAAGTCCGGTTAGCAGTATTTCTTCTCCATGGTGAGGCCGAGTACTAGTGGACTTCCGTTACCCGTGTTGTAGGGCCTGATTTTGTCTGGACATGAGAGGATTTTATTGATCGATTCGAGCAGCAGTACTTCCCTGACCACATTTGTCATCAAAGAGCATTAGCGTTTGAGACTTTGGTGTAGGGGGACATGTCCGTGACATAGTATGCGGCCCGTTTCGTGGCGCTATCGAGGTTTGCCGTTTTGAGAACGGCTTATGTTACAGTCTTTGAGGCCGTGTTATTAGGCATGAGCTCCCGACCTTTTAGGTGGTAGTATGGAGGGCTCAAATTTATGAGACTGAGTGGGCCAACATGTAAACTGGTCATGATCGGATGAGAAACTGGAACAGGCAGGCCCCCTCTAGTAGCTCCTAGCAGTATTGACGATTGTAGAGATATAGAAGCCACCCATTCACCAGAGCACCAGCAGCACCATCGGCACCACCTCAGAGGTAGCTTTTTAATACCTATTATGGATGTGGTAGGATAGGACAACATAGGTGGGAGTGTCCCCGACCTCAGCAGCAGCAGCTGACAGCAACGCAATAGCCTCTACAATAGCAGTTGAGAGTACCGCAGTAGCCTACACAGCAACAGCGACAGCAGATCCCATCACTGAGGCCCCCTCAGTAGCAGCATCAGCACCTGCCTCTGAGACCTCAGCAGCCGAGGCAGCAGTTTTTAGTGCCTCAACGATAACAACAGCAGCAGCACCCTCCGAGGGGACAGGTACTTCCCCCGTCAGCTCAGGCTAGGTTCTACGAGGCTAAGGAGGACCCTCAGACATTCGGCGGAGTCGTTAAGGGTATACTTCTAGTCTTTGCATGCATCGCCCGAGTGTTATTTGATTTCAGTGCTTCGCGTTCATTCATGTCTGAGGATTTTTGCTGATCGACTAGATTACTGACAGAGTCTACTAGTGAGGGATTGATCATATCGACGCCCTTAGGGAAGACTACAGTATTAGGCCACTTCTGTTCATCTTGCCCCGTGTTAGTAGAAGAGATTTTATTGCCCTCTGACTTGTACGTGCTACCGATGTCAGATTTCGACGTTATCTTGGGCATGGATTGGCTTGCCGAGTACCACATCATCTTAGACTACTCTGCAAGGATAGTCACATTCTGTATATCAGGCTTGTCACAGCTTCAGTTCATTGCAGAGCCCTGAGGATAGCCATTGTCCAACTTGATGTCTTGCGCTGTTGAGGAGCCTGTTGCCCTTTGTATTGATCAGTTGCCGATTGTCTGTGATTTTTCCGACGTGTTCCAGGAGATTCTGGGATTACCGCCGCACCGTCATATTGAGTTCCAGATCGATCTTGTGCCCGGTACCGCACCTATCTTGAAGGCCCTGTTTCGTATGACACTGATGGAGTTCAGGGAGCTGTAGCAATAGTTGGATGAATTGCGTGAGTTGGGATTCATCCATCTAAGCAGTTCTCCGTAGGGAGCGCCGGTACTTTATATTAGGAAGAAGGATGGCTCGTTAAGGCTCTATGTAGATTACCGCGAGCTCAACCAGATCACAATTAAGAACAAGTACCCGCATCCGAGGATACATGATTTATTTGATCAGCTGCAGGGTGCATAGTTCTTTTCGAAGATTGACCCACGTTCCGGTTATCATTAGATTCGGGTTCTAGAGGAATACATCACGAAGACGGCTTTCAGGATGCGTTATGGTCATTTTGAGTTTCAGGTCATGTCCTTCAGACTGACCAATGCACCCGCGGTCTTCATGCAGTTGATGAACAAGGTCTTTCGTCCGTATCTCAATCAATTTGTTGTAGTATTCATCGATGATATTCTGATATATTCGTGGACCCGTGAGGAGCTTATGCAGCATCTGAAGATCGCATTACAAACCCTCCGTGCCTACCAACTATATGTGAAGCTGGAAAAGTGTGAGTTTTGGCAGGAGGAAGTGAAGTTCCTCGGTCATGGAGTGACGAGGGAGGGTGTCGCAGTGGACCCCTCGAAGGTTGAGGCAGTGCGTCAGTGGGGCCAGCCCACAACTACGTCCGAGATCCACGGTTTTCTTAGTTTGGCGGGCTACTATCGGCGTTTCATCGAGGGCTTCTCCCGTATTGTAGCCCTGTTGACCAGGTTGACTCAGAAGGGCGCAGATTTTATTTGGACTGATGCATGTGAGTAGGCATTCGTGGAGTTGAAGGACCGTCTAACGTCCGCCCTTGTCCTCACTCTTCCCTCTGGAAATGATAGATTTGTTGTATTTACCGATGCCTCACATATTGGTTTAGGTGTTATCCTGATGCAGCACGACAGACCTGTAGCCTTCACATCTCGCCATCTCAAGGTCCATGAGCTGAACTACCCCATGCATGATTTGGAGGTAGTAGCAGTCGTCTTCGTACTGAAGGTGTGGAGACACTATCTCTATGAGGTCAGGTTCGAGATCTTCTTCGACCACAAGAGCTTGAAGTATCTATTCTCTCAGTCTGAGCTGAACATGAGGTAGAGATGCTGGATGGAGCTTCTGAAGGACTATGCTTTTGACCTCTAGTACCACCCAGGCAAGGCAAATGTGGTGGTAGATGCCCTTAGCCATTAGCCATGGGGTTTGGTGGCACACATGATGATTCAGGAGTGGAGGATGCTCAAGGATATAATAGAGTATGCTTTGAGTTTGGTCTGCAGTCTTCTATCGTTCAGCTATCGAGCCTATCGATTCAACCATCTATTATCACAAGGGTGATCGAGGCTCAACAGACAAATGAGTCGTTACAGGATTACCGAGTAGAGGCAGCATCTGAGAGTCAGACAGATTAACAGATTGGTTCTGATGATGGACTTCGCTTCAGTGGCCGATTATGTTTCTGGGATTTACCTGAGCTGCGCAGAGATCTTATGACCGAGGCACATCGATCGGGGTTTTCTATCCACCCTGGCTCGACGAAGATGTATTGTGATATGGGGAGACAGTATTTTTGGGCAGGAATGAAGCACCAGATCGACATTTTTGTGGCTAACTGTGACACATGCCAGCATGTCAAGGCTGATAATCAGAGACCCCCTGGTCTTTAGTAGCCGTTGAGTGTCTTGATGTGGAAGTAGGAGCACGTATCTACCGATTTTATCATGGGTTTGCCGAGGACTCAGCGTGGTCATGACGTTAACTAGGTTGTAGTAGACCATTTGACGAAGTCGGCACATTTTCTTGCAATTCGTGAGACTTGGCGTTCGGTCCGGCTTATTAAGCTGTTTGCTGATGAGATCGTGATACTGCATGGTGTTCCCTTCTTGATCATTTTAGACCAAGACCCGAAGTTCACATCTCAGTTTTGGGGGAGCTTTTAGAAGCGATGTGTACTAATTTGTAGCTCATCACCGTGTATCATCCACAGACCGATGGGCAGATCGAAAGAGTCAACCAAAACCTTAAGGATATGCTAAGAGCTTGCATGATCGACTTCTCGGGTAGTTAGGATGAGCAACTGCGATTGGCTGAATTCCCATGCAACAACAGCTATCAGTCGATCATTGGCATGACTCTTCTTGAGGCATTATATGGCAGACCATGCAGATCATCGAGTTGTTGGATAGAGAGCAGTGTCTCCTAGGTCCTGAGCTTGTGCAGCAGACGTTAGAGGCTATCGATATCATCAGGTAGAGGATGCGCACAGCTCAGAGCCGGCAGAAGAGTTTTGCTAATTGCCAGCATCGTCCCTTGGAGTTCGCTGTTAGGGACAGAGTGTATCTCAAGGTCTCACCCATGAAGGGTGTAGTTTAATTTGGAGCGAAGGGCAAGCTTGCCCTGAGATTTATAGAACCTTTCGAGATCACTAGGCGTGTTGGTGCCATGGCCTATCAGCTTGCCTTGTCATCTCAGTTGTCTAGCGCCCACAACATTTTTCATGTTTCTATGATGAGGAAGTGTGGGTCAGACGTAGTTCCTATTATTGATTGGCAACCGTTGGAGGTTCGTGAGGATGCTTCTTACATTGAGCAGCCAGTTTGTATCCTTGATCGGAAGGAGAAGGCCCTCCGTACCAAGGTCATTCCCTTAGTGAAGGTGCAATGGGATCACCATTCTGTTAATGAGGCGTCTTGGGAGCGCGAGGCCAAGATTCAAGAGCGCTATCCCCATTTCTTTGATGATTGATTAAATGTTGTATCTTGTATGCTGTCTCCGATTTTATATGATGATGCTTTGTTTCCTCTTTCTTTATTAGTTATGTCTAGTTACGATGATTGTGTAATTTCGAGGATGAAATTTTTATTTGGAGGGGAGAGATGTAAGACCCATATCCTAGTCCGTACCGTTCCGTAGGCTTCTACGATCCTCCCGGTCGAATTTCGGTAACCTTCGACCTGTATCTGATATTTGTGCATGATCTTAAGCCAAGTCTTGCATATCAGAGTCGACTTAACTCAAAACTTGTACCCTAGCGACCGCACCGATGTCGCGGTTCCGACGTCGTGACTTACGCACCGATCTGATACCCGAGCCAGGAGATGTGAGCCCGCATTCATCTCGAGGAAAACGTCGCGCGTTGCAAATTTTGAGAGAATCTCCACAACATGTCACATTAAATCAAGTCAAGTACACTATCATACCTCAATGCCACCTCACACTATCCTAAGTACCAACACCCATCCCTCCTTTTTCCCAAGTCAACTCTCTCTCTACCTACCCATCCCTCTTTTATCAAAATTTTCAACAAACCCATGCTTTCCCATTACCCTTCGTTATAACACATCATTCCTCTCTCTCTCTCTCTCATTCTCTAGCAATTTTCCAAATCCCATGAGAGCTTCTAACGTCCAAGCTCCCTCTCCCAAAACATGTGTGGTCCACTTTTCCACCCTCTCATCTCCCATCTCAACCATTCAATACGAATATGTCAAATTTAAGCTGTAAAAGTGGAATAAAAGAATATGATAGTCAAATAAAGGAAATCAATTCATAATGCTGAATTTAAAGACAACCTCAAATGAACGAGTATTAAGAGGTTGATATAAATGTTGTTCTAAGGATAAGCGTGCACCATAAAAACCAAGGGTTTATGGCAAGATAACCTTATTAGAACGGTTTGTGTATCAAAAACTCAAACTGATACAGAGAAATAAAGAAATGAATAGCAAGGAAGGAAATTTAAGCTATTACAACATTCCCACACATCTACATAAGGATTACAACATTCACCACAAATGAAAATAAGGAAATTACAACCATTCACAAAAAGAAATAAATATTTAAACCACAAGACCAGAAATTATAGTGGTTTGCTTGTGTGTACACCAATTGTTTAGAAAAACAGCCACACAACTACTCCACTCCTAATATCTTCACACAGTGGATATTAGCGTTCATTATGAAAATAGGTTTTTCCAGGTTCTGTAAAACCCGTATCCGAGTCTGTACTGTTTCGTCGACTCCCGCGATCATTCCCATCGAATTTTGGCAACCTGTGACCTATAATCACCGTTTGCGCGTGACCCTAAGTCATATCCCGTAGATTTAAGTTGGCTTAATCCGAGACTTATACCATTGCGACCGCACCGTGGCCGCAGTTCCAACGCCGTGACTCGCGCACCGACCTGATACCCTGGCCGAGAGATGTGGGCCTGCGTTTAGTTCCAGGAAAAACACTACATGTTTGCAATCCCAAGAGAATCTCTACAACATGTCCCATCAATCAATCAATCAAGTACATTATCACCTCACATCTATCACCCATCTCTCTCTCTCTCTCTCCTTACAACCCCCCCCCCTCTCTCTCTCTCTCTCTCTTTCTCAACACAAAATTCCAAGCAACCAAAAGGAGTACATGTCCATGCATTTCTAAGGAGAGAAAGAATTGTGCGTGGCCCACTTCCTCTCCCAAAAACGTTCATCCTAGCCATCATTTCTCATCATCTTCCATCAAAGAGAAGCACAAGGAGATCGGCTTTCCAACGGACCAAGAAGATCGAATGGTTGGTGCTTTATAGGCTAGATTTTCATGTTTTTATGATGGGCCAAGTGAGGCCTACTGATTGATGGTACGGATCTCATTTTGGGACCCTAGATGTGGCCGATGGCCCACCTTGATCCTCATGATCATTCCATGATGGGGCCATTCTTCATGGACCCCATCATGATGTTTATTTTCCTTGCATGAATGGAGGTCATCTAGACCTTCTATTTTGGTGGAGAAGGAATCTCCACTGTTTATCTTTGATTTGGTGGGCCCACATGTATTGGGACCCACCTGATGTATGATTGAATGCAAGGGAGGGCTCATAGTGGCGGAGCCCTCCATCATCACATGTCTCTCCCTCTCTCTATCTCACTCTCTCTCTCTCCTTCCTTTAATTTGTGACCCATTTAGTGAGTGTATGTGGTGTCCAAACCGTCCATCAAATGGACCCCATGGCCATCCAAGCCATGTGGGCCCTACCCTTCGGATAATGGGAAAACACAAATATCAATTAACCAAGTGGGCCACGTTCACGTGGGACCCACCTCGAATATGTGTTGTATCCCAAACCATCCAGCATCCCTAGACGATGGACACAGTCTTAGTGAAGTGTGAACGGTCAGTGGGTTGCACTCATAGCAAAAAAAAAAAATAATAATAATAAATAAATTTGGTTTATGCTTTTTCGGTGGGCTACCCATACATGCCCCCACCTTGATGTATGGGTCCAATCCACGCCATCCATCCTATTCTCCTACTCATTTTAGGCGTTGAGTCGAAAAATGAGGATAATCTGAATATTTGGTGGGCCATAACATAGAAAACACTATTTTTACCGTTGAAATCTACCCTGATGCTTCTATACGCCAAAACATATCGAATATTGGGCTTGATGTGTCTGTCTTGAGCCCTGGAATCCAACAGTTGGAGTGGATTCACCTGATGTGGGCCCCACATATGAAAAACTGTAAAAAAAAATAATTTTTGAAAAAAAAAAGAAAATGGCATGCAGCATTGTGTTAGCGGGTGGGCAAGGATCATGGTCCTAGCCAAGGTCCCAGCCATGGGCCCCACTGTGATGTGTGTGGAATATCCACACCATGCATTTGGTGGGCCCCTTCTTGCGGTGGGCCCCCTCCAAAAATCAGCCATATACGAAGCTCAAGTGGCCCACGTCACAGGAAACAGCAGATTGAACGACTACCATTGAAACTCTTTTGGGTGTTACAGAAGTTTTGAATTATTATGAAATTTGTTGTTCCTTTTCATTAAGGTCCATGTGACCTTATCAACAGTTGGATGGCAAATAAACATTTTGGTGGGCCCACAGTGGGACCCACTTGCAAGTGGATTGGCTGGTGCATGTATACAGTAGCGTAATAGTTGTTATATTGATGTTGTCAGGCCTCCCAGGCCATGTGGACGCCATGCACGAGGCATGTGCTATATCTATGACGTCCATCCTTATGGGACTCCCCTTCATGATGTATGTGTTGCATCCAAACCGTCCAACCATTTGGCAAGCTCATCTTAAGGCTTGAGGCTAAAAATAAGACAGATCTAGGATCACGTGGACCACGCTATAGAAACAGTATTGGATTGAATGCCCACCATTAAAACCCTTGGATTACAAGGTTGGACCTATATGATATTTGCTTTTCCTCTAAATTTAGGTCCTTATGACCTTATGAATAGATTGGATGGGAAATAAATGCTATGGTGGGCCTTAGGAATTTTAATTGTGGAAGTCATCATTATCACCACTTATCTTTGGGTATGGCCCATTTGATATGCATGGGGCCCAATTGGTGTAGCCCATTTAATTTACATATGGCCCATGTGATGTGGCCCACTTATCATATTTATGGCCCGTTGTTGAGGCCCACCTTGATGTGTATGAGGCCGTTGTTGAGGCCCACCTTGATATGAATGTAAGGCCCATGTTATGAGGCCCATTGTGATGTATTCAAGGCCCATGGGTTATGGCCCATTGCAATGTACATAAGGCCCATTGGTGCGGCCCATTGGTGTGGCCCACTTGATCAATATAAGGCCCATGTGATGCGGCCCATTTGATGTATCTAAGGCCCACGGGTCGAGGCCCAATAGGATGTCCTTAGGGTCCATTACAATGTGTGATTCTCATGGTTTGTATAATGATGTTTTATGGCGGGCCATGCCTTGGGAGCAATGTTGGTTTGACATCCATATTTTAAGAATAATGTTGGTTAAATGTCTGCATTATAACTCTCCCTAGGGCCTATTGATAGGCCCGTACTTGTTATGTGTAGGCCATCTAGGCCCATCTTCATTGTAAGGACAATTCATCACTTTATAACATGCTTAGTATCTCCATGATTCATGCCATACGCATCATATGTATGCTTGATATCAGGAATGTTTGATCATAGCATAAGCCGCTGGGCTGAGACATTTACAGGATTCCTTATGAGACGGAGTGCCCCACATGATCGCGTGGTACGCGTGAAATTGCTGCATGATTGTATGGTGTGACTCATGCATCTTGCATATGTGTGACTTGATCATTGTATGCCCTAGCAACATCAGGGTCGTAGCTCCACAGGCACATCGTGGATGGCCGTATCGGATACCGAAAATACTTGGTTCTAGCACTATGGGCACTTAAGATGTCCTTGGGTGAGAGTCCTATAACCTTTTGGTACCAGGAGATGCTCCAACGTCTAGACCAAGTGGATACACGAGCGTTCGAGTGCCAAATACCAGTAGATCGCGTCTCCCACTGTGTCGTGGTCGGTTAGAAGGGGGTGTGGCCTTATCCACCCTAGTGAGGGGGCTATAAGCTAGGCTGAGTTTGACCAACTCGTAAATGAGTTCGCTATCGACGAGCCGGGTAGGTATTGGCAGACTACTGGTCAGGCAGATAGTGAGATCTATTCTGCTCGTTAGGCTATGCGGCTAGCAAGGCGGCAATCTGTGTGGAGTGTACTAGACCCCGGTGATATCCCAGAGATAAACTATACTGATATGTGTACCTAATGAGGACTAGCATGCTTGTTTTGCATCTCACATATGACATTTGGCTATATAGGCATCGCATCGCATGGCCTTAGTATGGCCGATAGCATTCATGCCTTGCATTACATAGCTTTGGTACAGTTGATTGTATTCATAGACTTACCCGCATCTTTTCACATTACTCTGATATTGTATACTTGGCACTTGCCTTGCGCACACACTTACACCACCCTCTAAGCTTTTGTAAGCTTATGCATGATTGTTGTGAGTAGGTGTCGTTGGATAGCAGCAGCGCTTAGGCAGGAGCGTGTATCAGATCATTTTGGAGCTTTTTGATCACCTTGTATTTCCCTTTCCGCATTGTACTTAATATTTATGTTATAGTAGATATGTGGTGATGTTGTTTTATGACTTAGTTATACTTGTAGTTATGCTCCATTACAAAAAAAAATCATACTGAAAATTCTCCTTGTAAGATCTCAGGATCGGAATCTGACATGTGAGTGCTGGGATCCGAGAATGGGGCACTACGGAGGCTATCGGCACCGGATTCGGCGATCGAGAATTTTGTGAGCATGTTTTCTAAGTTTGGGGCATGATAAGTTGGTATCAGAGCATAACTTGAGAATACCTAAGGATCACATCACATATCTACTATGAATTTAGAATGAATAGGTTCCGAGTCCAAATGACTTAGCAATTTCTCGACATAGACCCTTAACGTTTATGCCTTCGAGAATTCTCAAGGCTGATAGGCCGTTGTTCCTTTCTGTAGGACATTATGCCTAGAAGAGCGACTCGATCGAATCCCGCTCCACCACCTACGACTCTCGCTCTACTACCTGTTACTCCCACTCCACCACTAGATATTCCTACTTTTCAGCCTAGGGATGCCACTCCTCTACCTGAGACCAGTGCGGATCCGACAGCACCTGTGAATGCCGCCCAGCTTCAGCAGATGCTGCAGGCGATGACCGCTATTCTTTAGGGGCAGAGCAGGCGTCCCATTGTGACACCAGCCGAGGCTGAACAAGAGCGTGCGAGCGCCCTTCTCAAAGACTTCCGATAGTACGATCCCCTGCATTTTCGAGGCGAGCCAGACCCTACTGCAGCAGAGATATGGTGCTCCGAGGTAGAGAAGATATTTGACACCATGAGATGTACAACCCAGCAGTGAGTCCTATTAGCCGTATTTCTTCTCTAGGGTGAGGCTCAGCATTAGTGGGCATCTATCGCCCAATCGTAGTGGCCGATTTTATGTGGACCTATGAGGACTTTGTAGACCGGTCTGATCGGAAGTTCTTTCCCGAGCATGTGCGGCAGCAGCGTGCATTAGAGTTTGAGACTCTGGTCCAGGGAGACATAACCATGTCCCAGTATGAGGCACGTTTCGTCTTGCTATTGAGATTCGTTATTTTGAGAATGACTTGCGTCCTGCCCTCAAGAGCCGTATGATCGGACACATGCTTCCGACATTTGAGCAGATTCTAGAGAAGGCTCAGATCTACGAGTCAGATTTGGCTGGTGTGCAGAGAGCCCGTGAACAGAGGGGAGATCGGAAGAGGAAGGCGCCCTCTGGTAGTTCCCACCAGCAGCGTCATTCACAGCAGTGGTGCACGACCCACCCAGCATTCCGAGCACCAATGGCACCCCCAACACCACCTTCGGGACTGTTCATAGGTACCGGCTTTGGATGCGATAGGACAGGACATTACGTGCATGAGTGTCCCCATCTGCAGCAGTAGTAACTGAGGGCACTGCATCCACCTTCGTGACAGCCACCACAGCAGCAGCAGTGACCGCATCACTAGCCTCCGGGGCCTCCCTTACAGTAGCAGAGGCAGCAGATCAGGCCGTCACAGGGCAACACCATCAGTAGAGACCTCAGAGGGGACCTGCACCTCTCTAACAGGCCCAAAGCAGATTTTATGCCGCCCAGTAGGACCCTCAGTCACCAGGAGGGGTCATCGAGGGTACTCTCCCTGTTTCTACATGCATTGCACATTTATGATTTGATTCTGATGCATCGCATTCCTTTGTGGCCGATGATTTCTGTCGATCGACCGGTTTTTCGATGGAGTCTGCCTGTGAGAGTTTGTCAGTATCGACGTCTTTAGGGAAGACTGCAGTGTTGGGCCAATTTTGTGCATCTTGCCAGTTCTAATTGGGGATGTCTTTTTGCCTGCCAACCTATTTGTATTGCCGATGTCCGAGTTTGATGTTCTCCTGAGCATGGATTGGCTCGTCCATGCTATATTGGATTGCTCCACGAGGATAGTCACGTTCTTTATACCCAGCGTGTCAGTGTTCCAGCTTGTTGCCGAGTCAAGAGGAGAGTAACTTTCTTGCTTGTTATCTTGTGTCTATGAGGAGTTAGCTGCCTTGAGTATCGACCAGCTACCAGTCGTTTGTGGTTTTCCCGATGTGTTTCAGGAGATTCTAGGGTTACCACCTCGTCGACACACCAAGTTCTAGATTAATCTTGTGCCTGGTACCTCGCCTATTTCAAAGGCCTCGTATCGTATGACACCATTGGAGTTATAGGAATTACAGAAGCCGTTAGACGAGTTGCCTGAGTTAGGCTTTATTCATCTAAGCAGTTCACTGTGGGGAGCTCCGGTACTCTTTGTGAAGAAGAAGGATGGCTCGTTGAATATCAAGAGTCAAGACTAAGATGATCAAAGGAGCATCCTTCCAATCCCGCTAAGACCTCCAAGAGATTGGAAGTCGAAAAGGAGATTCTAAGTTCAATATGGAGATGCTTCTATCCTCTGAACTCCATTTCCCATCAACAAGAAGCGCTTCCAAATTGTCTTTCGTGATACTCACTACAGCATACTCCATGTCTCCACCACCTCGAGACAAACCAAAACAACAAAGGATCATAACATCCCTGTTCAGCTCCTCACCTTCACCCCACATCACTTCATCCTTCTCTTTTATCTATGGCTGTAGATGGGAGTAGAATTTTAATGTAGAAGTTCAATGTCCAAACTCACTTATGTAATGGTTCTAAGTTCTAAATTGATTTTAAATTAAATCAAGTTGGGCTAGCTCTATTTAATTTTGATTCCAAGAAAAGGGTAAATCTCAATCCCTTCTTCAAATATGATTAGAATAAAGAATACAAAATCAAATATAATAAAGCTAAAATAAGAGAATATTAAATGAGCACAATATAGCTTAAAAAGAACACTAACTTATCTCTCAGAGTGGTGTATTGATTTATCTTGAATTTAATGAAAAACTCTGAAATTTGTGTTCTATTTATAGGTGAAGAAATTGCATTCACGACTAGTCCTGAGGACACTACGACTGGTTGTAGGACCAACAAATTTTCAAATTTTTGAGCGCGATTGGATAAAGCCGTTCCACGACTGGTCGTAGGACCTTCATGACTGGTCGAGGGACTTCCACGACTAGTCGTGACCTATCCACGACTGGTCATATGGAACCTGAAATAGCCGCTGGACATTGAGTTGTCGGTGTAGGACTGGTCGAGCACGAGTCGTGCACTGTTCACACGATTGGTCGAGCAATCTCTAGGATTGGTCAAGGCTTAACAAAAAGTTTTGAAAATTTGAAACAAACTTAGGACTGGTCATGGAATTTCTTGGACTGGTCGAGCAAGTGCCAGGACTAGTCGAACAGAGTCCAGGACTAGTTGAGAAACAATCTATTCACTTATAAAATGATCTAATTGAATTATGTATTCAAAATGACCTACCCTAAGGTCAATCTAAGGTCATTCATACCTTGTTAGTGAAGTATGAACATTGAGAACTTCTTTTCCTTCAATTGATAGTCGTTCTTTGAAGTTCATGAAGCTTGATGTCTTGTCAAGTAGAGAACCTTGAACTTGAGACTTCTAAAGCTTGAAATTGACATTCATTGAAGCTTGAAGTTGACATTCGTTAAAGCTTGAGCTTGAGTTGAGCGCTGCCTTTAGACGAAGCTTTGACACTTCGTACCTTAAAACTTGAAGGAGTGAACTATCATCACTTGATGTATATTGAAGCTTGAAATCGAAGAACTTAACTTGCATTATCTATTGAGGTAATGACTTTTACACTTGTACATGAGATGCATAGACATGGATATGTAGAGGTGCTGGACAAGACAAGAATTCCAATAGGTTTTGGCACTACCAAATTTGACAACCAAAGGAGCTAGAAAACATCACACTTACAATCTCCCCCTTTGTCAAATTTGTGACAAAACACACTTCACTAAAAGTAGGATAAGCATTATGTCCTCAATAAAGAATCATGCACCATACATAACAGAATAAAAAAAAATATGCATTGGTTATAAAGCATTTCCTTCAATTTTCCCCCTTACTTACTCCTCTTCCTTTCTCAAAGAAAGGCTATCCACAATCCATCCACAGTCCACATGCCAACCATATATTACAATCACAATATATCAAGAATGACAAAATTCTCCCCCTTTTTGTCACAATATGACAGAGGAAGAAACTGATGCATGGAACAAGATGTAGATAAAAAAAGAAGAATAAGATGAGTAACGAGGAATAATGAAAAAAATAGATAGGATATTATAGATATAAGCAAGAAAAGTTCAAGCATCATTAATCAACATCATCCAAGTTCAACCAAATTCTCACAAACCAAAGAAAGTGAAGTATTAAAAGAGTTATTACAAACCAAGATTAGAAAATACTAATCACAACCTGAAGAGGGAGCAGAAATAGATGGATCAATATGATGTAAACTCTTATTAATGCGCCTCATATATTTATGCATATAAGCAAATTGCGAATCCTAGGTTACATGAATCTGAGCCACCTGCTCCTCAAGAGATTACAACTTCTCAGCAAAATCAGAAGGCTGATGATCAATGTCAGCCTCAGAATCTGATTCAAGCTCATCAAAGATATCGTCCATGTTTAGGTCATCAGGAGGTAAATCGCCTTCTTCTTCATTTACTGGTTCAGTTCCACCACCACCCACATTGACTTGAACATCAGCCAACCTCAAATTCATCTTGTTTATATTTGAGTTGTTGAAAATAAGGTGTTGAATAGGAGCCTCTCCAACAGGCATAGCCACTAACATATGGGTGGCCAACACAGTCATAAGATATACAAAAGGGATATCACTGTGTCTAGAATGGAGACGGAATTGAATGATGAAATGACAGATTAAAGAAGGAAGACAAACATTTGTACCAGAAATGATGGAATACAGAATCCGAACCATGAAAAAGGTGAGTTCAGTTTTGTTACCAGAACGTGAATAAAGATTTAAAATAAAAATCCCGTGAATGACCCTGTATCTGGGTAACAAGTAATTTGAAGCAAGCGCATTCCCATTTTGACTCCATTGTGCATCTATATTACATAATGCTTTAGTAAGCATATATTTTTCCGATTCAGATGGTTTAGCTACTAGAGTGCTAATTGGAATACCTTCATAATTGACAGGTATCTCCATTAGGCCAGAAATCAGATGTCGGTCTACTTCAAATGGGCCTTCTCTAGTTGCTATAATAAAAATTAAATTTTTAGTTGAAAAATCAGAAATACATGCAAACATAGCTTGCGCAATAGACCGGTATGCTGGCCCACCCCAATGTAGAATGTTATTCCATCCTACAGATTGGAGAAGAGGAAGGAGATCAAAAGGAGCAAGATGTTCAACATGAATAGGTTGCTCAATAATAACATTGTGCAACCTTAAATCCCGCACATATGGAGGATCATCTTTAGGTGACCGAAGGTGACGCCTTATTATTGGTGATGATCTAGATATTGAAGGACCACGAGAGTTTTTCTTTTTGCCTCTCTCATCCATTTGCAACTAAGAATACAAGGAATCAAGAGTTGCAAAAGATATAGAGTGGGTTTACTCAAAATCAGATTTTGGAGAAGAAAACCCCAAAAACCTCAATGTAACAAGAAATAAATCACTCCAAGTATGAAAATGAAGTGATATGAATTTGAATCTACAAGAAAAATGGAATTAACGCACTAACCTTGAAGATCTAAGAAAGTGTGGACGACCGATCGAGCTTAAACTCATTGGAGAAGAAACACAAATGAAGAAGAAAAATATTTTTCCCCTAAATTAAAGCACCAGACACGCTACACGATTGGTCGAGTACATGCTCGACCCGTCGTGCCACGACTGGTCGAGTATGTACTCGACTGGTCGTGTACAACCAAAAATGTGCATTTTTCACATAATTTAAAATTTAAACAATTAATATAACAAATATACACACTATGATACATACATGCATGAATAATCAATTCAAATTGCACATACCAAGATTAAATTTCAATTTATTAAACCAACTTTTGTCAAGTGGTTTAGTGAAAATGTCAGCAAGTTGATTATCAGTCGTAGTGTATTTAAAGAAATTGTCTTTTCTTCCACTAATTCCCGAATGTAGTGATATCTAATGTCAATGTGCTTAGTTCATGAATGTTGGATTAGATTTTTAGATATATTAATTGCATTAAAATTATTACAATATAAAATCATAGAATCCTGTGCAATTCCGTAATCGCTTAACATTCTTTTCATCCATACAAGCTGAGTACATGCATTACTAGCTGCAATGTATTTAGCTTCAACAGTTGAGAGCGATACAGAACTTTATTTCTTACTTTGCTAAGAAACTAAACAGTTCCCAACATAGAAACAACCACCATTGGTTGATTTCCTATCATCAACGTTACCAGCCCAATCAACATAAGTGTAACCAGCTAATTGAACATTAGTATCATATGGATACCAAAGACCCAGATTAGCTGTACTTGTGACATATCGCATAATCCGCTTAATAGCAATTAAATGTGACTCTTTAGGGTCAGATTGATATCTAGCATAAATCCCTACGCTAAATGCAATATCAGGTCAGCTTGCAGTTAAATACAACAAACTACCTATCATACTATGATACAATTTAGGATCCACTTTCTTACCTGTAGAATCCTTTGAGAGTTTTAGTGTCGTACTCATAAGAGTATCAAAAGTTTTCCCATTCTCAAATCCAAACTTTTTAACTAAGTTTAGAAGATATTTGGTTTGGGAAATGAGGAAACCATCAGGTTGCTGTTTAACTTGCAACCCTAGGAAATAATTTAATTCCATAACCATGCTCATTTCGAACTTAGATTTTATAAGATCTGCAAACTCAATAGTCATGTTAGCATAGGTAGATCCATAAATAATATCATCAACATAAATCTGAACTATTAAAATGTGATCATTATGTTTCTTTACAAATAAAGTTTTATCAATACTTCCCATTATAAAGTTATAACTTAGTAAAAGCTTACTCAATTTTTTATACCATGCCCTGGGAGCTTGTTTTAAACTGTAGAGAGCCTTTTTTAGGCAATAGACATTATCAGCATTCTTAGGGTCTTCAAAACCCAATGGCTGTTCAACATACACTTCTTCATGCAAATCTCCATCTAAAAAAGCACTCTTTACATCCATTTGATAAATTTTGAACTTTCCAAAGCAAGCAATGGATATAAATAGTCTGATTGATTTAAGACGAGCTACTGGGCTACTGTCTCATCATAATTGATGCATTCAATTTGAGTGTACCCTTGTACAACCAGTCTAGCCTTGCTTCGAATTATATTACCAAGTTCATTAGACTTATTTTTAAAAAATCCACTTAGTTCCGATAATATGTATATCTTTTGGTCTAGGAACTAAGTACCAAACATCATTTATAACAAATTAATTAAGCTCTTCTTGCATCACAACTATCCAGTTTTCATCGATAAGAGCTTCTTTTTCGTTAACCGGTTCTATCTGAGATGTAAAGCAGATGTAGTTACACACATCTTCTAGTTGTCTACGAGTGCACACATCAATGAGAGGGTTTCCAAGAATTTGATTAGTTGGATGGTCTTGAACAGTTCTCAGTTCAGAGTTGTTTTAATTTGATGAAGAATCTGATTTATCATTAGAAGTACTTCATCATTATCTGAACTTGAGACGTGTATTCAAGTGATCATCAATGACCACATTAATACTCCTGAATAACATCGGTCCTCTTATTAAGAACCTGATATGCTCGACTATTTAGAGCATACCCTAAAAATATCCCTTCATCACTTTTGGTGTCAAACTTACCCAGATTTTCTCGATCACGTAAAATATAATACTTGCTGCCAAAAACTTGAAAGCATTTGACAGTAGGCTTCTTATCAAACCACATTTCATAAGCCGTTTTACGGTTTGATTTTCTAGTATAAACAGGGTTAATTATATAACACGCAGTATTTACGGCTTTGGCCCAAAGATTTTTAGGGAGCTTCATACTATTTAATATTACATTCGCTATTTCTTAAAGAACTCTATTTTTTCTTTCCACTATGCCATTTTACTGTAGTGTTTTTGGCGCAGAGAATTCATGTGATATTCCCTGATCACTGTAAAACTTCTTAAAACCACTATTCTCAAATTCTGATATATGATCGCTATGGATCTTACAGACTTGAGTCTCTTTTTCAGTTTGAATACGTCTAAGTACCCTTTTAACTTAATCGAGAGTTTTTGATTTGTCTCTTATGAAGACTACTCACGTATATCTAGTAAAGTCATCAACGATTACCAGAATATATTTTTGCCACCTCGACTCTCCATTCTAGTTGGTCCAATAAGATCCATATGAAGGAGTTCGAGTGGTTTAGATGTGACATTAGAGTCCACTTTTTTGTGGGAACTCCTAGTTTTCTTGCCAATCTGGCATTCACCACATATTTAATTTATTTTTTGTATTTTGGGTAAGCCTCTTATTAACTCTCTTTTGCTCAATCTACATAAGTTGCAGTAGTGAACATGTCCAAGGTGTTTATGCCATAATTCGGTCTCATCGGTATGGACCATGTAACACGATAAATTAGATGAACTAGATTCACTTACAATATAGTAGTTTTTAGAAGTTTTGTGATTAGTTAATATTACAGAACCATTTCTATTTAAAATTTCACACCCTAGGTTAAAAAAATTACGCTATGATTTTTATCGCATATTTGAGAAATGCTTAATAAGTTATGTTTTAAACCTTCTACATATAAAACATTCTTAAATAAAGGGAGGTTAGAAAGTTGAACCGCATCTTGGCCAATAATCCTGCAATTGCTACCATCACCAAATGTGATTGAACCATCAGTCATGTCTTTAAGATTGGTGAACAAACCTTTGTCACCAGTCATGTGCCGGGAGCATCCATTGTCAAGGTACCACTTTGAATGGCTTGATATTTTGAAAGCCGTGTGGGCAACTAAGCAAGTAACCTTAGGAACCCATTTCATTATAGTTTTGGGTTTAGAAGTATAGTTGTTATAAGACCAACCGATTGAGTTAGATTTTAAGAGCTCCTTAAGTAAATCAACAATTTTCTCAGCTATAAGATTACGATTCTAATTTTTATAGTTGATATGGTTGCTTTTAGGTTGAAAAGTTTTAGCATTTTTAGAATAATTTTGATTTGAACTTTTTCCTTTTGAGTTTGAAGACACGCCTTTCACAAACTTAGAGGGAGTATTCTTATATTTGGGAGGAATATTTTTGTCGTAGCCCAAACCAGATCTGTCATCACATTTTCTAGATTCGAATAATAGTTTTTCTAAATTAGGATCACCTTGGGCATACCTCCATGTATCCTTAAAACTCAAAAGTGAATAGACTTCAAGTTTTAGTTTTTCATTTTCAGATTTTAGATTTTCAATAAGGGAGGTTTTGAAATCTAAATCCCATTTAGTTTTTTCAAAACAATATAAAATGTGAGATTTTTCTAAAACAAGAGTATCAAAATTTTCTTTAAGTTTTGAAAACTTTTCTTTCTAAAGTTTTAGTTTTACCGCAATTTTACAACTTTCCTTGTATAGGACATTATAAGCATTTTGAAGATCTTCTTCATTTTCATGATCACTATTTAGATTTTCTTCACTAGTTAAATCATCACGATCTGAAAAAGTGAACTTAGCTAGAGTCATAAGGGCTTTGACTTCATTACCCGACTCGATTTCAGAATCTTCTAATTTAAAAGAGGCATAAGTGCCAGAAGATTCATTTCAAGTGGCCAACATACCTTTCGTTTTAAGTTTGTCCTTTTTAGGACACTTGTCTGCTAAATGCCCATATTCATAGCAGTTGTAACATTGACTATCTTTTAAAGATTTTCAAGTTTTAGATTTAGATATTTTCTTATCATTTGATTTTTGAAAATCAATCCTCTTTTTACTTTTGAAAATCTTATAAAACTTTTTAGCTAAAAGGGCCATATCATCTTCAGAATTTTCTAAATCAGAATTACTATTTTCTTGATAAATACATTTAGAAGATTTAAAGGCAATGGATTTACCTTTAGGAGCTTTAAAGTTTAACTCGTAGGTTTGTAAAGAACCAATTAACTCTTCTACCCTCATATTATCCGTATCACGAAGTTCCTGGATTGCGGTGACCTTTGAATTGAACCGTTTAGATAGTGAACGTAGTATCTTTGCACAGACTTTACTTTCTGGGATTTTATCACCGAGACCCCACATAGAGTTGACAATATCATTTAATCTAGTATAAAAGTCCATGAATGTTTCATTTTTCTCCACACGTATTTCCTCAAATTTGGTTATGAGGATTTGGACTTTAGATTTCTTGACAATTGTTGTTCCCTCGTGTGTCATTTCTAAAATATCCCAGGCTTACTTTGCAGTATCACAGGATATAATTCTTTTGAATTCATTAAGTGATAGTGCGCAAGTTATGGCGTTTAAAGCCTTTACATTGGTACTACTTTCATTTTTCTAAAGAGTGCTTCAAGTAAAATAAGGAGTTACTTTCATTGATTTGGATCTATCGATACCAGTTACTTTAGTGGTAGGAGGGGTCCATTCAGTCATTGTGGCTTGCCACACGCTCTCATCTATGGATTTTAAGAAAATCCTCATTCTGGCTTTCTAATAGGCATAATTGGAGCCATTGAATGGTGGAGGCCTAATGACTGAAAGACTATCAAAATTTGACATCTTAAATAGCTCAGATCGATTAGCTCAGAAAATAAATCCAAATAAAATAATTAAAAACAAGCTATTAGGCTCTGATACCACTTGAAAAGGCCGAGCTATATATCCTAGAGGGGGGGGGGGGGGGTGAATAGGACTATGGAAAATTTTAAAAAATAATAGCAGAATTTAAATAAATTAAATACAGATAGCAATAGACAATCCCACAATGCTGAATTTAAAGACAACCTCAAATGAACGAGTATTGAGAGGTTGATATAAATGTTATTCTAAGGACAACCTTGCACCATAAAAACTAAGGGTTTATGGCCAGAAAACCTTATTAGAACGGTTTGTGTATCAAAAACTCAAACTGATACAGAGGGATAAAGAAATGAATAGCAAGGAAGGAAATCTAATCTATTACAACATTCTCACACATCCACATAAGGATTACAACATTCACCACAAATGAAAATAAGGAAATTACAACCATCCACAAAAAGAAATAAACATTCAAACCCCAAGACCAGAAATTATAGTGGTTCGCTTGTGTGTATACTAATTGTTTAGAAAAACAGCCACACAACTACTCCACTCCTAATATCCTCACACAATGGATATTTGTGTTCACTATGAAAATAGGTTTTTTCCAGGTTTACCTAAAACCCTCACAATTGTGTCTTTCAGGTGGGCTTACACAATTCAAAAAACCCCACACTCTAAGTTTTCTAGATCACCTCAGATAAACCAAAACAGAGATTTTTCTGGCATAATCTCAAAAACCAAAATAGAAATTTACAATAATGTAAAATACCTAGATATTCTCTTTTTTATGCCGCCTAGAAGAACCAAATCGAAGTAAAATATCAACGTAGAAGTTCAATGTCCAAACTCACTTATGAAATGGTTTTAAGTTCTCAATTGATTTTAAATTAAATCAAGTTGGGCTAGCTCTATTTGGTTTTGATTCTAAGAAAAGGATAAATCTCAATCCCTTCTTCAAATATGATTGGAATAAAGAATACAAAATCAAATATAATAAAGCTAAACTAAGAGAATATTAAATGATCATAATATAGCTTAAAATGAATACTAACTTATCTCTCAAAGTGACATATTGATTTATCTTGAATTTAATGAAAAACTCTAAAATTCGTGCTCAATTTATAGGTGAAGAAATTGTGTTCATGATTGGTCGTAAGGACACTACAACTAGTCATAGGACCAACAGATTTTTGAAATTTTGAGCGCGATTGGATAAAGCTGTTTCACGACTAGTCGAGGGACCTCCATGACTGGTTGTGACCTGTCCACGACTGGTCGTGTGGAACCTGAAATAGTCGCTGGACATTGACTTGTGGGTGCAGGACTAGTTGAGCTTGAGTCGTGCACTGTTCACACGATCAGTCGAGCAGTCTCCAGGACTGATCGAGGCTTAACAAAAAATTCTAAAAATTTGAAACAAACTTAGGATTGGTCATGAAATTTCTTGGACTAGTCAGTCAATGCCAAGACTAGTCGAACATAATCCAAGACTAGTCGAGAAACAGTTAATTAACTTATAAAATGATCTAATTGAATTATGTATTCAAAATGACCTACCCTAAGGTCAATCTAAGGTCATTCATACCTTGTTAGTGAAGTATGAACATTGAGAACTTCTTTTCCTTCAATTGATAGTCGTTCTTTGAAGTTCATGAAGCTTGATGTCTTGTCATGTAGAGAACCTTGAACTTGAGACTTCTAAAGCTTGAAATTGACATTCGTTAAAGCTTGAGCTTGAGTTGAGCGCTGCCTTTAGACGAAGCTTTGACACTTCGTACCTTAAAACTTGAGGGAGTGAACTATCATCACTTGATGTATATTGAAGCTTGAAATCAAAGAACTTGACTTGCATTATCTATGAGGTAATGACTTTTACACTTGTACATGAGATGCACAGACCTAGATATGTAGAGGTGTTGGACTAGACAAGAATTCCAATAGGCTTTGGCACTACAAAATTTGACAACCAAAGGAGCTAGAAAACATTGCACTTACACTTTCCCACTCTCTCATCTCCCATCTCAACCTTCCAATCTCCATCAACTTCCATTAAAATTGAAGGCAAGGAGCATACGAGTCCAAGGAGATAAAGGAGAAGGCCGCTAGGTGGGTGATCTACCGACGATTTGCATTTGAGGGCCCACTTATAGGTGAGACCCATTTTGATGTATGTGTTGTAATCATGAGGGGCCCATAGTGGCGGGACCCCTCCATCACCATCTCTTTCTCTCTATCTGTTTCGATGAAGTGGGCCCCACTAATTTGTGTTTTATCCACATCGTCCATCGTGGACGATGGGACTCCACCTGAAGTGCATCCATATCTAGGCTGTCCAGGGCCTAGACACACCTAGATCCATAGCTCAACTGGCAAACTGAGTGGAGATACCTCATTTCAACACTTGAGATCTTAGTATCGATCCCTAGTGGGGGTGGCTAATATGAAGTGTGTGTACTGACATGGATGTATACTAACAAGCTAACCCAAAAAAAAAGACGCTGGACGGCATACATAAATATATTACTGGGGTGGGTCCCACGTAGATGTGGCCCACCAACATTTATACATATAATATATATATATATATATATATATATATATTATATTATATATATATATATATATATATATATATATGGTGGGCCACACTACATGGCCCCACCCCGTTCCATCCAGACCGTCCAGCGTCCCTGCTGCTGGACACTGGCTGGATGTATTTATATTATATTATATATATATTATTAATATTATATCATTATATAATATTATATATATATTACATTAATATTATATTATTATATGTGTGTTGTGATGGGCCACTACCACGTGGGACCCACTTCTATATGATTAGGTTGGCTGGTGCATCTCACAATAGTTGTTCAGTTGCTGTTTGATGCCACCAGGCTCTTTAGACCCCACTGTATGTGTTGCATCCCTATCGTCCATCTGGACGGTGGAAAATCCACCTAGGACAGTGACGTCATCAACTACTGTGGACCCTACCATGATGCATGAGCTCGTCCTAATGGTGGGCCATGTACGTGGACCCTACCCTGATGCATGTGATTCATCCAACTATCCATCCATTTGGCAAGACTGTCTCAAGGCTTGAAACTAAAAATAAGACAGATCCAGTTATCAGATGGACCACACTACAGAAAACAGTGGATTGAACGCTCACCATTGAAACCCCTTTTGGGATTACAGAAGTTTTAAACCAATATGATATTTATTTTTCCTTTAAATCCAGGTCTTTGTGACCTTATGAACAGATTGGTTGGGAAATAAACCCTATGGTGGCGCACACTAGAATTTAACGGTGGAAATCTTTGTCACCACTATTATTTGTGGTATGGTCTAGATGATCCTTTGGATATGATTTTTTAAATAATGCTCTAAAATGATCTCTAATAATGGATAAAGGGTATAGTTGGAACGGCCCATTAGTATGGCCCATTTAATGTATTAAAGGCCCACTTGATGAGGCCTGATTTGAGGTATTTGGGGGCCCATTTGATTCAGCCCATTGACTCGGCCCATTTGACTCGGCCCAATTGATTCGATCCATTTGATACGGTCCGATGTTATATATATTGGCCCATGAGTGAGGCCCAATGTGATGCGTATATGCCCAATAAGTAAGGCCCATGATGATGTGTATTAGACCGTTGTATGAGACCGTGGACCCATTATACGATTGACCCCATGAGCACCTTTCCTTGGGAGCAATGTTGGTTAAAGGTCCACATTGATGGGCAATGATGGTTGGACATCCAGATTGTGACCTTCCCTTAAGCCTTGTTAGGCCATTCCTCATCATTCTCTCTTGAGTTAACTCAAACACTTAGGCCCCATTGATTTTAATTGGTCCATCATCGGCCATCCATCTATGGACCCCGCCTTGCGTCGAGGTTGATTATCAATGCCGATTATCGGTGCAAATTGTCGATACCGATTGTCGTCGCCAATTATGAGTTTGTGACAGCATAGCATTGTGATACATGCCCATACGTATCATCTGTATGTTTGTTATGAGATGTGATTAGCCATTGCATATGCCTTAGTGCAGGTGGTTTATGGGACTCCCTGATAGGCAGAGTTGTCTCACATGAGCACACGATATGCAGAGGATTGATGCATGATTGGACTGCATGACTCATGCACTTTACATTTGTGTGATTGTGATTACTATATGTCCTAGCGACATCAGGGCCACAGCCTCCACAAACACATCGTGGGTGGCCAGATTTAATACCAAAAATATTGTTTCTAGCATCGGGGCGCCATAGATATCCTTGAGTGAAAATCTCTAAACCCGATGGTACCAGTGGATGACTTCATAAGGCCGAATACCAGGAGGCCGCATCTCCCACTGTGTCGTGATCGGTTGGAAATGGGTGTGACCTTACCCACCTGAGTGAAGGGGCAATTTCTAGGTTGACTTTGACCAGCTTGAGGAATAGGTCCGCTATCAATGAGCCGGGTCCAATATTGGCAGGCAGATAGTGAGGTCTCTTGCACTCACCCAGTTGTACGTTAGGATAAGGGCTGTAAGCTGGCGTAGAGTGTACTAGACCTCGATGATTATCCAGAGTAAGAACTATACTGATATTTGATGCTCTAGTGATGAGCTGCATTGATATGTGGATTTGGATGAGGATTGACATGCTTGAGTTGCATCTCGCATCGTATGGTTTTGATATGACCGATAACATTCATATATTGCACCGCATAGCCTTGGTACGGCTGATTGCATTCATGTATCCATTAGCATGATTCCGCATTGCTCTGACATTGCACTCTGAGCACGTGCACATTACGCACACACTTACACCACTCTCTAAGCTTTTTATAAGCTTATGTACGATTGATGCATTCAGGTGACGCCAGGACGCAGCCGTAGCTTCACCACAGTAGGAGCATGCAGTCGAACTTCTGGAGTTTCTGTTATCATCATGATCTTGTATTTCCCTTCATACACATTGTACTTTAAAGTTTTTATCATAGTGGATTTTGTGATGGTGTTCTTGTGCTTAGTGTTTATGGGTTATGCGTATACTGAATCAAAAGCATGTTTAAAATCCTCCTTGTATGATCATAGGATTGAAACCTGGTGAATGGGTGCCGGGAGCCGAGAATGGATTACTACGGAGGCTGTCGACGTTGGATTCGGCGATCGAGAATTTTGTGAGCTCAGTTTCCGAGTTTGGAGCATGACATTAGTGATTGTGGTTAATATAAGTGTGTGATTTAATATCTTGACTAATATTTTTCCACTTCCTAACATACTAAATTCATCTACTTGACCATGTTGATATTGATCATACTTAAGCACCATGGAATGATGGTATGTACAAGTGTACTTCAATATATTGTTTATTTATAAGATATGTCCTCTTCAGTCTAGTCATATGACCATGGATTGATATAGTTGATAGTGACACATGATGATTATATGTCATTTTTGGCTTAAAGGTTAAGCAGACCCTAAACTCATGGTATTATATGCATACCACATGCCCTTGAACATATGCCTTATCATAAATGCTTGAATTCAAGCCTAATCATGACATACATGATGATCGAAATACCATAGTCCTGCCGTATAACATGAGTTGGATCTTAACTATAAAATGTGCATCTATAATGATGACTTAGGTTATCCCTGAAAATGAAAGGGACACCGGAAGTGTGGAAATAGTAGGGGATGATGTGCCCCTTGGGTTGAAAGTCCCTAAACCCCGATGCTAGCTAGGGATAACTCACCGTCAGGCTGAGTGGATACATGGGTCATGGATTTGACTCTCACTGACCAAGTCAGGTTAAGAAGTGGTGGGTCCAACCTGCTTAAGGGCTGAGGTGCAAACAGGAACCGGTCTGACTCACCGATAAGGAGAAGCATGAATGAGGTCCGTTACTGGTATGCCGGGTGGAAGTCCACCGCAGGGCGGGTATGTGAGTGCAATTACTGGTGTCTGGTGCATGGGTGTCAACCATGATGTTTACCTTGATATACAATTGGTGGAAGTCCACTGCAGGGCAAGTATGTGAGGTTGATTGCTGGTGTCTGGTGCATGGGTGTCAACCACGGTGTTTTCCCGAGATATACAGTTATGATATGGCATGACAATATGATGATAATGATGATGATATGATTACTGATGTGTGTAATACGGCTATGGTTGTGGTATAGGAGAAATGAAAATATGACTTCGTGATGCTGGTAGCATTGATTCGGAGTGTTCCTATGTTGCATATGCATTGCATTGGCATTGGCATCATACCTTACATACTACACACCTTTCACCATACATGATTTCTTCGTGGCATATTTATCTTGCTTGCATGTAGGACACACTGCACACATGTGTGTACTCACCAGGCATTTTACCTAAGCTTCCTATTTCCTTTTTTTTTTTCAGGACAAGAGTAGCTTGGAAGACTTAGTTTTCTCGATGCATTGCATTTATTTTTCGATTTGGCAATGTTGACGTTATATACCTTTTGAAAAGCATTGTACTTGTAACCATCAGAATTTATATTGCTTGGTATTTTGATCATGGATCTTCATGCTCAGGTATTATTATGTATATATAAAAAATTTCGATCAAAAATCTTCCTTGTGGTGCGTTGAACTTGGGACTTGGTGTATGGAAGTCGAGTACCGGATTTGTCGCATCGCGGAAGCTGTCCATCCCTGAATTTGGGGTGTGACAGTTTGTCACTACAAAATTTTATAATACAGGGTGCTGGATCTAAACCATAACACTTATAATCTCCCCCTTTGTCAAATTTATAACAAAACCAACTTAAAAGATCAATATATTCATTACACACACAAGTTCACAAACAAACAAACTTTCAAAAAAATTCCCCTCAAACTACTGCCCCTTCAGTTGAGCTTGTTGACTTGGTAGAAACCTGTATTAACAGATACATATCCCCAAAAAAAATATACATACATGCATCTCTCTACATCATTCACCAAAACATAACGACCATGCTACACAAATTATCTCCATTTTTGTCACAATATGACAAAGGAAGAAATATACAATAAAGCGCAAACAAGAAAGGGACTATGACATATGAAAAAGAGTAGTAGAAATAGAATAAAAGTTAAACGATTAAACCATAATGAAGGAAAGCGTCAACATCAAACAATTATACATGTCTAAATAGCAAATAGATAACGAGTGAAAGTATAGAGTCAATAGATGTCCAAAATCAAATATTAAGAAAAGTAAACTAGTCAGAGACAGATGAAGAGAGAGGTGGAATGGAAGGATCGATTTGGTGCAATCCCTTTATAATGCGTCGAAAATACTTATGCATATATTTCATTTGATTATCTTGGGATATTTTTAATCCATCCACCTTCTCTTCTAAAGCGCGAAGGCATTCATCAAATCTAGAAGGCTGAAAATCAGGATCAGCCTCTACATCATCTGTTTCTAGTTCATCAAAGATATCATCCATGTTGGCATCAATTGGTAGCACATCTTCCTCTCTAATTTCTTCCCCAACTTCCTCAGCAACCCCATCCCTTTGACCAGGAGCTAGTCTCAAATTCATCTTGTTTATGTTTGAATTATTGAATGGAAGATGTGAAATAGGAGCTTCTCCAGGTGGCATGCTCACACAACAATGCAAAGCGAGGGTGGTCATCAAATAGGCATAAGGGATAAAGCTATGGCTAGGGTGAAGATGAAATTATATAATGAAATAATATATTAAAGAAGGAAGACATACAGAGACACCAGACACAATAGAATGAATGATACAAACTATAAATGATGTAAGTTCAGTTTTGTTTCCGAATCAAGGATAGACGTTGGAAATAAAAATATGATGCAACACTCTGTATCTACGCAACAATTGGTTGGCTCAGAGCGCATTACCTGAACTCCACTCCGAGTCCATCTTACACAATTTTCAGGTTAGAGAACATTTTTCCGACTCATTCATCATTTCGGCTAGGGTCGGAATTGGAATGCCATCATCATTCACATTGATATCCATTAAACCCAAAATCAAGTGATGATCAATTTTAAATGAACCTTTTCTAAATATGATTGTGAAGGTTCAATCATTAAGTGAAACATCACCAATGCAAGTGTACATTCCATGCACAATGGAGTGGTATGTGAGTCTGCCCCAATTCAAAATGTTATCTGATCTTAGAGCAACATGGAGGGGGACAATAGGAAAATTGTGCAAAGTGATTACCATTGATGGTGCGCACAACTATAACATCGCAGAGACGAAGACCCCACATATATTTGAGATCCTCTTTGGGTGGTCGAAGAGTTCGCACCCTAATAGGTGTGGAATGAGAAGAGGATGCTCTAGAAGCTTTCTTCTTCGTTCTTCATTCCATTGCAAGGATCAACAAAGAAATCAAAGGTTTTAAACCTAATAGATTTTATGCAAATACACCTTAGAAATCACTAGGAAAGATGAAATAATTGCAAGGATCTAACAATGTGAGACTCAAGGAACCTAAATACGAAAGGAAATTGAAAATGGAACACTTACCAAGTAGTAATTAAAGGTGCGTTCAACCGGTCGGAGAAGGGGCAAGTGAGGAAGATGAAAGAAATGGAGAAAAAAGTGTTTTTTTCACACTTAAGGGCCCTCCAACCGCACTCCTTGACTAGTCAAGTACATACTCAACCAGTTGAGCCACGACTGGTCGAGTATGTGCTCGATCAGTCGTGCAAGCACAAAAAAAAATGCACATTATTATATTTAATTCCAAATAATGTGCATATAAATATATAAAAATAAAGCATGCAAACATGATAAACTCAATTCGAATTACACATACCAATACCCATTTTTAACTTAGAAAACCTATTTCTGTCAAGTGGTTTAGTAAATATGTCCGCAAGCTGATTTTCAGTTTGTACATATTCCAATGCAATGATTTTATCTTCCACTAATTCCCAAATGTAATGATACCTAATGTTAATATGTTTGGTACGGGAATGCTGGATGGGATTCTTAGAAATATTAATTGTGCTAGAATTATCACAATATAGTATCATAGTATCTCGTGCAATACCATAGTCATTGAGCATTCTTTTCATCCATACCAGATGGGTACAAGCATTTTTGGCTGCGATATATTTAGCCTCAGCTCTAGATAGAGATACTGAACTTTATTTCTTGTTGTGCCATGAAACCAAACAGTTCCCAATATAAAAGTATCCACCACTAGTAGACTTTCTATCATCTATATTCCTAGACCAATCAGCATCCGAATAACCAACTAATTGAACATTAGTATCATGCAGATACCATAGGCCAAGATTAGCCGTACTTGAGTCATATCTAATAATTTGCTTGATAACAATGAGGTGAGATTCCTTAGGATTTGATTGATATTTAGCACAGATGCCTACACTGAATGCTATATCAGGTTGGCTCGCAATTAAGTATAATAAACTACCAATGATACTGTGATATAACCAAGGATCTACACTTTTGCCTGTTGTATCCTTAGAAAACTTAAGAGTTGTACTCATAGGAGTATCAAAATTTTGTCCATTCTCAAATCCAAATATCTTAACTAGATTTAGAGCATACTTAGTTTGAGAAATGAAAATACTATCATCAAGTTGTTTAACTTGTAAACTTAGAAAGTAATTCAATTCCCCCATCATGCTCATTTCGAACTTGGATTTCATCAGCTCTGCAAACTCAATAGATAGGTTAGAACATGTAGAACCATAGATAATATCATCAACGTAGATCAGTACTATAAGTATGTGTTCATTATGTTTCCTAACAAAAGAGTTTTATCAACACTCCCCATGCCTTGGGAGCTTGTTTCAAACTATAAAGTGCCTTGTTAAGGTGATGCACATGATTAGAGTGTCTAGGGTCCTCAAAACCCTTAGGTTGTTCAACATAAACCTCTTCATGTAAATCACCATTTAAAAATGCACTTTTAACATCCATTTAATAAAAATAAAAAATTTTGAAATATGCAATGGATATGAATAATCTAATTGATTCAAGATGAGCTATTAAAGCAAAGGTTTCATCGTAATTGACTCCTTCTATTTGAGTATACCCTTGTATAACTAGTCTAGCCTTATTTCTTATTATATTTCCAAACTCATCAGATTTATTTTTGAAAATTCACTTAGTTCCAATTATATGTTTATCAGATGGTCTTGGAACCAAATACCCCACATCATTCATAATAAATTTATTCAGTTCATCTTGTATGGCAATTATCCAATTTTCATCAGTGAGTGCCTCTTTCACATTGGGCAGTTCAATTTGGGAAGTAAAACTTACATAATTGCATATATTTTCCAATTGTTTTTGAGTATGTACACCAGTGAGAGGGTTCCCTAAAATTTGATCAGTAGGATGATCTTTGACTGATCGTAATTCAGTGTTGATTTGACCAGTTGAGGAGTCAGGTTTATCAAATACAGTGACTTCATCATCTTCTGAACTAGATATTAGTGTATTTAGGTGATCATCATTAACCACATTAATAGATTCTTAAATAACACTAGTTCTCTTGTTAAGAACACGGTATGCTCAACTATTCAAAGCACAACCTAGAAAAATCCCTTCGTTACTTTTAGTGTCGAACTTCCCTAAATTTTTCTGGTCACGTAAAATATAAAACTTACTTCCAAAAATTTGAAAGTATTTGACTGTGAGTTTCTTATTAAACCATAGTTCATACACAATTTTATCTTTTGATTTTCTGATATAAACACGGTTTATTATATAACATGCAGTATTAACTGCTTCGGCCCATAAGTTCTTAGGTAACTTCATTCTATTTAACATTACATTGGCCACCTCTTGTAGCACTCTGTTCTTCCTTTCAACAACTTCATTTTGTTGAGGCGTTCAGAAAACTCGTGCGATATACCATGATCACTACAGAACTTCTCGAAATTGCTATTTTCGAATTTCGATCCATGATCGCTTCGGATCTTAACTACATTCATTTCTTTTTCCATTTGAATATGCTTAAGTATTCTTTTGACTTCATCGAGAGTTTCATATTTTTCTCTCATGAATGCAACCCAAGTAAATCTAGTAAAGTCATCAACAATTACCAAGAAATACTTCTTCACTGCCTCTACTCTTCGTTCTGGTTGGTCCTACTAGATCCATATGGAGAAGTTCAAGAGGTTTAGATGTGGTGGTGGAGTTCACTTTATTATGACTACTCCTTGTTTGATTTTCAATTTGACAGTTGCCATATATTTTATCCATTTTCTTTAATTTGGGTGGACCTCTAATAACATCGGCTTTGCTCAATTTATACAAATTTCAATAGTTTACATGTCCAAGGCGCTTGTGCCATAATTCACTATCATTGGTTTGGTCCACGTAACAAGATACTTTAGATGAGCAAGATTCACTTACGATATAGTAATTCTTAGATGTCCTACGATCATTTAATATCACATAACCTTTCTCATTTGAGATCTCACATCTTTTATTAGTGAATTTTACACTATGCTTATTATCGCAGATTTGAGAGATACTCAAAAGATTGTGCTTAAGTACTTATAAGAATAAAAAAAATCAAAAGGAGGAAGGTTAGAGATATGAACTGTACCTTAGCTAATAATTTTGCAGTTACTTCCATCACCAAAAGTGACTAAACCTTCAATCATATCTTTGTAGCCAGTGAACAAATCTCTATTACCTATCATGTGCCTTAAGCAACCACTGTCTAGGTACCACTTTGATTGACTCGAAGCCTTGAAGGCGGTGTGGGGAACCAAATAAGTAACCTTAGGAACCCATTTCATAGTAGTTTTAGGTTTTAGAACACCATTGGTTTTTCTTCGCTTATTAAAATTATTAACTCTCACATTAGAGTTAGATTTGAGGAGCTCCTTGAGTAAATCCACAATTTTTTCAGCTAAAGGATTATAAGAATGATTTTTAAAGTTGACATTAGAATTGACTTTAGGTGCTTGAAAAATCGTTCTATTTTTAGAGTTGTTTTGGTTATTAAATTTTAATTCCTTTCCTTTTGAGTTAGAAGATTCTCCTTTGACAAATATAGGAGCTATACTCTTATTTTTCAGAGACATGTATTTATCATAGCCCAGACCCGATCTATGTCCACATGTTCTTGATGCGGTTAATAACTTTTCAAGTTTAGAGTCTCCCTGAGCATACCTCCATGTATCCTTTAAACTCAATAGGGAAGAAACTTCACGTTTTAGTTTCTCATTTTCTGTTCTTAATTTTTCCAATTCGGATGCTTCGAAATTCAAATCACATTTAGCTTTCTCAAAATAATCAGAAATATGAGATTTTTCTAAAATAGGATTTTCAAAATCCTCTTTTAATTTCAGAAATTTCTCTTTTTGAAGTTTAAGTTTGACAGCAATCTTACAACTCTCCCTATATAGGGCATTATAGGCATCTTGAATATCATCTTCATTATCATTCTCAGGGTCACTCCTCAGATTATCATAACTGGTTGAATCACAACTATCTGTGGAAGTGACTTTGGCTAGAGTCGTTAAAGCGTTGACTTCATTTGAAGTTTTAGGTTTTGATTCATCCGACTCAGAAGAGACTTCAGAGCTGGATGATTCATCTCATGTGGCTAATATGCCTTTTCTCTTTGGCTTGTCCCTTTTAGGGCATTTATTTGTAAATGCCCATATTCATGGTAGTCGATGCACTGACTATCTTTTATAAATTTCCATTTTTTAGATTTACCCTTTTTCTTCTCAGAGGGTTTTTGAAAATCAACTCTCTTTTTACTTTTGAAAATTTTATAAAACTTTTTCGCAAGCAAAGCCATATCATCCTCTGAGTTTTCACAATCAGAATTAACATAACTATCATGTGAAGTTGATTTGGATGATTTAATAGCGATAGACTTGCCTTTTAGATCTTTGAAATTTAACTCATATGTTTGAAGAGAACCAACAAGTTCCTCAACTTTCATGTTATCTATGTCTCTAAGTTCCTGAATGGCAGTAACCTTGGAATTGAATCTCTCAGGAAGTGATCACAGAATTTTTGCATAGACTTTCTTTCTGAGATGCTATCTCCAAGACTCCACATAGAGTTCACTATATCATTTAGTTTTGTATAGAAGTCCATGAATGACTCATTTTCTTCCATACATATTTTCTCAAACCTAGTGGCAAGGATCTGAACTTTTGACCTTTAACAATAGATGTACCCTCATGTGTCATTTCAAGAATTTCCCAAGTTTGTTTAGTAGTATCATAAGATATAATTCTTTTGAATTCATCAGGTGATAGTGCACAAGTGATTGCATTTAAAGCCTTAGCATTTGCACTGCTCTCATTTTTTTGAAGAGTAGTTTAACTATAAAATGTTGTTCCTCTCATTGACTTGATTCCATCACTGCCTAGAACTTCAGACATTGGTGGTTTCTATCTAGTCACTATGGCTTGCCACACACTTTCATCAATGGACCTTAACAAGATCCTCATTTGGGCTTTTTAATATGCATAGTTGGAGCCATCAAATGGTGGTAGCCTAGTAATAGATAACCTATCAAAATTTGACATCCTGAAAGCTTTGGATCAATAAACTTAGGAAATGAATCCAATAATATGAACTACTTAGCTCTGATACCACTTGAAAAGGGTGAGCTTCAATCCTAGAGGGGGCGGGGGTGTGAATAGGACTATGCGAAATAAAAATAAAAGTGGAATATAAATCCAAATAGCCGAAATAAATAGCAACCTCTAATGCACTAGTCTTGAGAGGTTGATATAAACTTCGTTCAAAGGACAACCTTATACCAAAAACCAAGGTTTATGGCAGGACAACCTGATTTCTTGAGCTTAGTAAGGATAAAAAACTCAAACTAATACAAACGATAAATAAAATAAATCTAGCTATTACAACATTCACCACATGTACATGAAAATAAAATACAACACTCACCACATCACATACATCATCATCATCATCCAAACTCTGAGAATTATAGTGGTTCGGCGTGTACATCAACTGTTCTCAAATAGCCACACCTACTCCTCTCCCAATATCCACAATCCATGGGATATTGGCTTTCATTATGAAATAAGGTTTTCCAAGGTTCACCTTAAAACCTTTACAATTGTATTTTCGATGGGTTACCATAATTAAAAACCCCACACACTGAGATTTTCTAGCAATCTTAATCAAAATTACAAAAGAGATTTTCTGGTAATCTCACAAACCAAATTCAATAATTGAAATGATAATACTTATTTAAAGATTCTTCTTCCTTGATGTAGCCCGGTAGAACTGCCTTTTGGAAGATGTAGATGTTCAATGTTCAATCTCACAATTGACGGGATTCTAGGTTTAAATGAATTTTAATTTAAATCCAACCTTGGGCTACTTTGATTCAGTTTCTTGGATCTCAAAAGGATAAAAAAATTCCCTTTTTAATAAGTAAGATTAAATAGTAAGAGATCAAGAAATTCAAAACTAAAAAGCTATAAAAGAATCTTAAACTACCATATAATAGCTTCACAATAGCGGGGACTTAGTTCTTAGAGAGGAGGCTTGATTATCTTGGAATGAGTATGAAATGCTGAGAAAAGTCCTCCATTTATACGGTGAAATTCGGTTCGCTCGACTGTCCTAAGGTTTGCCTTGACTGGTCCTGGCAGTAAACAATTTTCAAAAATTCTGGCGCGATCGGATATACCCGACACTCGACTAGTTGAGTGGGGCTCAAAAACCTTGTTGGACTTTGAGTCGAGCCCTGCTTACTTCATAGATGCAAGCTTTATAACAGTGTCTTTGGCATCCCAAATTTGACAACACAAAGGGCTATAAACTATGACACTTATAACTGGTCGTGCCAGTGCCTGGACTAGCTGAAGTATGACTAGGGCTAGATGAAACAAAGCCTAAAATAAGTACGATGACCCAAGTTCAATATCCAATATGAATGACTTAACCCTAATGTCTTTTTATGGTCACATATACCTTAAATGTGAGTATTGAACTTGTAAACTTTGGTGACTTTGGTAGATAGTATTCTTGAAGTACTTGAAGCTTGATCTTGTACTCTTGAAAACTTGAAACTTGTACACTCGAACTTGAACTTGTATACTTGAACTTGATCTTGTATTTGCAGTTGAACAAGCACTTTGATTTGAAGTTGCAGTAGCATTTGATGTTGATGTATATGACCTGAAACCCATCTTCGTATGAAGGTGAACTTTCTATTTATTACACTTGAAGGTGAACTTTCCATCTTATCAAACAAGTCAATCACTCTAAATTGGTTTGTCACCACAAAATTTGACAACACACTTGTTAGTTGAGTGGGACCGAGATCCGTGCCACTTGCAGTACTCAATCTTTTGTAATTCATCGGCTGAAGGTATCTTATGATTCATAGGAATTTTAATGAATTTTTTGGCTAACAAAATATCAAATATTTCTTCAGCTCGAGTGATATTAAAGGTGTACACCTTCCGAGCCTTTTGTGTGGTCGAAGCGGTCAACTCCACTTTCACTAATGTTGAACATACTAATGACTTCTTAGCCACTACTTCAGCAAATACAATCTCATAATTAGAGTTGTTGTAATATGTCCCTAATGACGACTTCTTCTGCCTTGCTCCTTCTTACAGGAGCTCCTCGTAACAAAAGACCTTTTTAGTTAGGTCATATAGATCAACAAATTCCATACCTATGAATTTCTTACGGAGCTTATATTCAAGCTCGTCTTATGTCAGTTGCACAAATTTGATCTCGATCATGACAATCTTACAACGACTCTTGGCCCACTTGAACCACGTAATATAACTCTCGCATGACTCCCCAGGAAACTGTCAGAATAGTGTGAGATTGGCTATGGTAATCTCTCTGTTCTTGAAAAGCATAGTCTTCCATAGGGAGATTGTTCTTTAGGTCTTCAATCTGTACGTCACCTGCATAATCTGTATGGTTGGAGAGGGTCAATGCCCTAATCATAGTGATGGTTATCCTTCAAGATTAACATTGATTCAAGAGATTCATAAAAGTAATGTAAGGGTTCTAACACATCCCGTACTCCACTAATACGAGGGTATTAGCATGCGCGAACAACCTACATGAGATGCATGCCTAGCAAATTATGTGCAGCTTATCATATATAGTGATCATCTCAATGTGGAATATGGTTCATAAAAAATTCGACTCGACCCGCATCCCATAACTACGAATATTCGACGAGATGGCCAATGCTACCATGGATTTACGTGAACACCTCAAGGTATACAATACATGAGTCTGATAAATTACGTGATATGATTTGTTCATGGAGCGACTATTTGTGAAATCCAATCCTTAAAGTGATGTGACACTGCATTTGTGAATTACACACATCGATTTGTGCACCATTACCCAAAACCCATGGAATTATGTGACGACCAAGAGGGTCTTTACCAAGAGCGCATTACGTCCATGATAGAGTATTTAAATCACTAGTTGTGATACATCTTACACATCACTTACACCTATAGAGAGATAGATTGAATCATGGAGGTTCTGGAATATCAAGACACATGCCCAAGCCTTAAAGATAAATAGCACAAGGCTAATATAATAAGGAAAAGAGTGACAATGGTTAACTCAACAAAAATAAAAGTGGCAATAGCCAACATAACAGAGAGGAGAGTGACAATGGTCAACTCAAGAAGAAGAGTAAAAATGACTAACTCAACAAATAGACGAGTGACAATGGCCAACCCAATAATAAGGAGAGTGGCAATGACCAACATAATAAAGAGAAGAGTGGTAAGGGCCAACTCAATAAATTGATAAAGGCATGGGCAAGGCTTATATCCATCACCTCACATAAATTCATAAAGATCACTTGTAATGAACATTATACTGTAATCCAAAAAGATAAATAATTGATGGTATACCATATAGTTGTAGGGAGAATTCACAGTAACATGAAAACATGTAAAAAAACAAGATAAATATAACAACTTAAATTAATGGAAGCTTAAAGGAATAAACCCTCACCTTTGTCTGATCATCCTCGATTAGGTTTAAATGTCCAAATACACATCTTACGATCAATTTTTTCTTAAACCACTTGGTTTGAACAATTAATATTAAGATAGGGTTCAGTTTTTTATAACATTGGGTCTGACTCAATTATTAATCAATGTGAGAAAAAACCTTGGTTAAGACATGGTTTAAAGGTATCACATACCTTATTTGTTGATAGATTCCAATCTAGTAAACCTTAGGTTTAACATATTCTTTCACCGAGTCGACTTAGTTTGACTCGGTAGAACTCTATACGTGATTCTAAAACTCAAGTTCAAATTATAAGGTTTCTAATGGAGATTGCTCTGAGTGATCTACTTACCTCTAGAAAATTGATTCAAATCCGAACTCAGACTAGTGACTCAATGCTCGACCTCTCTCCTTTCTTTCTCATGATCTTCCTCTCTCTTTCTTTTCTTTCTTCTTCTTTCTTTCTTTCTATTTTCTTTCACTCTTTCTTTTTTCTTTCCTTTCTTTCTCTTTTCTTTTCTTTTCTTGTTGACATGCATCATCCGAATGGTGGGGAGCTTTTATAGTGCATCTCAGCATATGAAGTCTCCTTCCGTAGCCCTTACACAAGGGGTGTGCGAAATAAAAGGCATTTGCTCATTTGGCGTGGAGTACGGAACAAGTAACATATTGATCTTCTGGTTTCTATTCTTTCTTGATCATTCTGAATCTCCTCCTTCCTTTCACATTCTTTAGGTGGGCCATTGATCGGATCATTAGATGGTGGTCTTACTTGCTTGTTATGACGCTGCCCACCGTTCATATTGCTCAGTTAAATGAGCTCTTTTTAATGGCAATTCTTGCTGTCGTCCTTATCATTTCCGATCGTCTTCATGAACGATCTAGATTTGTTGTCCAATGGCCCTTGGGACTAGATATATGGTGGATCTTTATCAGGAAGTTTCGAGAATTCCTCTTTCGGAGCGGGAGTGTTGGAGAGAAAGGCGGAAGTGCCTATTTTTTCGCACCAACGGAAATAAAACCTTATGTTCCTCTTTTTTTAGAATTCAAGGCTGGAGATAGACTCCCTTGTGTGTAGTTTTGATGGTGAAGATTGGTTCCATCCTGAGTGTGGACAGTCAGGAAAGATGATTGGGTCGTTCACTGCTTTCTGATCGATCTTCGGTGTACAGTCCAGCTTATAACTGGACTTATACATTCATGTGATCTCGCCTCCATACGAAAAAAATAAGGTCCGTTCAGTTTTGATCTACGACCATAATGGATGGTTTAGATCATCTAGGTTGATCATGTCGATGGCCCACAACATCTCCAAACGGAACGCTCTCCATTTACATCTCACACAGGGAGGAAGCTTGTGGATCAAACATTATTTTATCGGTTTGGGGTTTAATGTGTTGAGAGCTAGGGGTTGGTCAGAAGTGGGTCTCGTGCATGGTGGATGGTCCGGATCATCCCATTGGATGATCAAGGTGGCCCACAACACATCCTAGTGTCTTCAGCGAAAATGAGGGAGGAGAGAGACTCCCTTACAATTTCAAATTCCTGTGGTGCACGCACAACACTCGTGTGGGACCCACAGTGTTGTCTGCATGAGAAATATACAGCGCCCATTCATTTTTTTCATCTGATTTAAGGGGTTGATCCCAAAATGGTGGCACATCCAAAGATCAGGTGGCCCTAAAGTCAACGGTTATAGGTTGTTTTCTCAATTTGGGCCACTTGTACAATGATCTAATGGGTAAAATTTTATACGTACTGTTAATTTATGATGATCAAGCTTGATATAAGGTTTTGCATGAACCGAATCTTGGGAACCATGTGATTTAGAATTCAAGAGCCTAGGTTAATGGCATTTTCATAATTTTTGCTGATCTAGGAGTTTGTGAAATCTAAGGGTTCTACAGGGTTGTATGCGCCTATCTAAACAATTCTTGCAAACGGACTCATATCTATATCATTACAAAGGAGTTATTTGCCAATTCATTTAAGGAAAGGTATATACGTTAAATCACATGATGAAGGGTCTTATCTTGAAATCAATGGTCAGATGACTTAATCTATGGAATGGAGGTCATTCCCAATGGTTGAATCCGTGTTAGGGAATCGATGTAAGGTTAGGATAGTTAGTTTCATATCGTACACATGGACATATTACGTTAAATTTCATGGTAACACTTAAGAGCTTTCAATACTCGGTTATTGAAATGTTTAGGGTGTTACACCTTAACCCCTTCTTGCAGGAACTCCTTATAATGAGAGACCTTCTTAGTTTGGTCATATAAAACAACAAACTCTGTACCTATGAATTTCTTACGAAGCTTATATTCCAGTTCATCTTATACAAGTAGCACAAACATGACCTTGGTCACAACAACCTTACAACGACTCTTCGCTCGCTTGAATCGAATAATATAGCTCTCACATGACTCCCCAGGCAATTGTCTGAATCATGCGAGATCGTTTATGGTAATCTTTTTATTCTTGGAAAAGAACTGAGCATGGAATTTCTCTTCTAACTCTTGCCAAGTATGTATCGAGTTTGGCAATAAGTTTGAATACCAAGTAAAGGCCATTGTGGTTAACAACTGACCGAATAATTGTAACTTGCTACACTGCATCTTGAAATGGCCAATGTACTGAATGGTCGACTAACTAGGTTCGCCCAAGATAAGGAGAAATCTAGTCGATAATTTCTCGAGAGTGGATGTTGCCGATCTACCCACTCGGGGTATGGCTTGTGATATATGGGAATAGTGTTACGGCCGAGCACTTAGCTAACAACTTTTTGGATAATTTGTATTATCTGGTCGTGTTCTACTTACTGAGGCTGATTTGGACCAAACCAGTTAAGATTATCTTGGAATCTGAGGCCCTATTATGGATGAACCCACTCAAGTCCATGATTCCTATTTTCAGGTACAAATTTCTTGACCTTCCACTCAGGTCACCTAACTTCCACAGGAGGTGGTACATTCTTTACATTCAGGGGAGGAATAGGGCTTGGATTATGTTGTAGAGACGACATATACGTAAGAAAGTTGCCTTAGTGGCCGAACTTCCATCGACATTGTGTTGAGTTGTTGGTGGTGTTTGCACCATTTTCAAAGTCACCAGTTGTTCCATGGCTTCATTCTGGCTAGTCATGTACCGATTGGTGCTCTTTGCTTGAGCACAAAATTATTCCCCTAGGGCTCTTCCATATTTTTGCACTATCTAAATACTCATCTAAACATCCCGAAGTACAATGGCTACATCATCTAGGAGCACGATTTAGGACGTGGACGGCCCCATTAAGTGTCTAGTTAGGTTATTATTCATATTTAACACCTCAGGGGTGCAGGAATCGACTTGTCCTTGATTGGAGGTAGTGCAGTTAGTGTAGAGGGCTCAACCTTAGCAATGCGAGCACTCATATGAATTATTGGTAATATCACACCGGTATCTTAGAGACATGGTCCCACTAGACGTGCCAGGATATTGTTCATTGTTATTTTTGCACTGGTGCGCGGCATGCCAGAACTGGAATTGCGGCTTCAATTCAAACCAAACAACAATGACCTCTAGCTGAAGAATGAATTTTTGATGGATGAATTGAGTCCAGTATGCGAGTGTAGACTTGAATTATGACTTGAATTATTGGCTACTTTGATTATTGATATGGATTACACTAAGGAATGTAATTAAGCAAGCTTAGAAAGTAAAGATTACACTAAGGAATGTAATTTGCTTAACAAGGAAAGTAAATGATTACACTAAGGAATATAAATCTACAGGATAATTAAAAATGTAAATTTGGTTTGTTTGGGTTGGTGTGAGACGATTTCCTTTGTTGCATTCCCCTTCTATTTATAGCTGAAAATGAGAGCTTAACTAGTCCTAGAGGGGGGTGAATAGGACTATGGCAAATAAAAAATAAAGTGCAGAAATAGTAAATGAATCAGAGGTCTCGATTACACTAGTATTGAAATGTTGATTTAAACTGGTTCGTAGGACAACCTTCACCCAAAGAAGTTTAGGCAGGACAACTTTATTTCATGAAACTTGTAAGAATCAAAATTCCAAACCAAGCAAAAGTCAATAAAAGCTAAACTATTATAAGCATTCACTACTTTAACTTAAAAAGATTACAACCACTCACCACATAAACATAAAAGACATTCACCACAACACCAAGAATTATAGTGGTTCGGTGTCACAAGTTCTCAAACAGTCACACCTACGCCACTCCCAATAATCACTATCCACGTGATATTGACTTTTATTATAAATAAGGTTTTCACAGGAACACCTTAAAACCTGATACGGTTGTGATTTTATTGGGCCATCACAAACGAGAAACCCCTCACTGATATTTTTTGGCTATCTTAGGAAAATAAAATGAGATTTTGTAGCTATCCCAATAAAACCAAAATATAAAAGAAATATACTTATATTCTCCTTTGAAGATGTATCAGTCGATGTAGTTGTAGAACCACTTATCTTGAATGTAGATTGTTCAATGTTCAGTCATATAGACAAGGGTTCAAGGTTTTAGATTGATTTTAAATAGATTCAAACTAAAGGTTACTTGTTTGAATTCCTTTAAGATCTAAAAAAGAAGAGTATTTACTCTCTTTATAAAATAAGATTGACAACATAAGAGATCAAGGAGTTAAACAATAAGCTATTAAAAATATGTAATAAATACCATGCAATAGCTTGAGCATAACAAGGACTTCTTTCTCTCTTATAGAAGGATTTGATAGACTTGAATTGTATTTTTAGATTGAGAGAAAGCCTCAATTTATAGGCAAAGAAGTTATTGCTTCGACTCATCTAAGAACCGAATTCCATTCTAACAAATTTTCAAATTTGAGCACGATAAGATAAAACAGATCTTCGATTGGTCGAAGGCCCTACTCAATCAGTGAAGGGCCCCATTTGGCTCATCGAGCATGGTCTTCGACTGGTCAAGGGTGCCAGAAATCTGAACTGATTCAGTTGCTGGACTTCGAGTTGAGCAATCCTCGACTGGTCGAAGGCCCACCTTCGATTAGTCGAAGGAATAATAGAAAATTTATTTTTTCTTTGATTTGAACTAGGACTAGTCGAACTTTCTTAGACTAGTCGAGCCACAACTTAGATTAGTTGAGCCTTAGCCAACTATAAGCATACAAACCTATTTAAGGTAGATTTTGAAAGTACCTAAACCTAAGGTCTTTCTAGGGTTCATAATACCTTAAATGACTAAACTTTGAAGCAGATTAGATGTTTGAACTTTATGGAGCTTGATGTTCTACTAGATTCTTGAATATAGCTTGAATTTCTTGATAGAGCTTAATCTTCTATTAGAACTTTAGTAGAACTTGAACTTAACTTGAACTTTCCATCTTGATCTTTATTAGAAGGCCACTACATAAGTTGTTTTGTCTAAACAAAATTTGACAAACAAAGTGTGTTTTACACATTATAGCACTTACAATCTCCCCTTTTGTCAATTTCGTGACAAAAAACTTATTATTACAACAATTAGAATGAAGTCTTGTATTCTTGATCCCATGTTGTAGAAGATTTGTTGTGGCTTTGATGAACTAGCAAAAAATTTGCTACTCCCCCTCAATTTGAGCTTCCCCTGTATTATGACATACATTCTTCCATTCCAAAGCATTCTCATATAAACATATATCATTCATATCAATCATATAATCATGTATCGTGCAATCTTCATTCTACAAAACTAACCTCTTCCCCTTTTTATCACAATTTGACAAAGGAAAGAATAGCTTACTATCAGAAAAATAAGATTTTCAAATAACCATATTAATGAAAGTATAAGAAGACATAAAAATATGAATTGATTAGGAAGTAAGCAAATGTAAATGTTAAGTTAAGGATAATAAGCATTCAAGGAGTTTAATAGAGTAGAAAAGTCATCAAGCAAACACACAAAGTATTAAGTTTTACATACCAATAATACAAATAAACTTAGTCAGATCTAGAGGAAGAGGGAGGAAGCATTGAAGGATCAATCTGGTGCAAACTTCTAACAATGCAATAAAAATACTTTCGCATGTATTTCATTGAAGATTTTTTATTTTGTGCTAGATTGTCTTGAGAAACCTTTAACTCAGAAACCTTTTCCTCTAAGGATTTGAGCCGATCATCAACCTGAGAAGGTTGATAGTCTAGATCAGCTGGATCATCTGACTTATCAAGGTCGGTAAATATATCATCCATTGACATGTCCTTTGGTGCAGGCGCTTCTTCCTCATCATCATCTCACTAGCCTGGAAGAAATTTCAAATTCATTTTGTTCAAATTTGCATTATTAAAAGGTAATTGTGACTTCGGTGCCTCGGTTGAAGGTATGACGACATTACAATGAAGAGCAAGGCAAGTCATGAGATAGGCAAATGAAATCGAACCATGACCAGGATGAATTCAGAATCGAATGATCAAATAACACATTGAGGAGGGAAGAGATATTGGAACACCAGTAACTATAAAATGTAGGACACGAGTCATGAAGGGAGTAAGTTCAAACTTATTCCTGAATCTTGGATAAGCATTAGACGTGAAAATTTGATGGAGGACACGATATTTAGGAATTATCTAGTTAGCACAGAGAGCATTACCAAATTTTCATTCAACGTCAAAGAGACATAGTCTACGAGTGATCTTCCGTTGCTCGATATGAGTCAATCTATCGGTGAGATTGGCAATGAGAATGCCATCATCATTGACGGCTATTTTAGTCAAAGATGAATTCAAATGGCGATCAATAGTAACTGTCCCTTCTCTAAAATTAATTGTAAAAGTAAGATTTTCAAGGGACATGTAGCTTATGGACGCATACATGGCTTGTGCAATGGAACAGTAAGTCGTTCCGCCCTAACTAAAAATATTTTCCCAACTGATATTTTGAAGGATAGGTACAAGCTGAAATGGTGCAATGTGATCAACATTCACAGTCCTTTCTATTTAATCTCTCTAGTGCAAAAATCCCTAACATGCTCTGAATCTTCTTCAGGGCTTCTTAGGGTTCTCACACTAATGGGAGTCGACCTTGAGGATAAGCTATCATGGTCCTTACGAGTTGCCTTCCTCTTAGTACGAAGCTCCATTTAGTGATTGCACAAGAGAAGATTAAGGTAAGTAGATGGGTTGAGTTTAGATCAAATTTTTACTTAAAACCCACTACAATAAGGTTAAAAAATCACAAATACACCATAAATACAAGATAAACTGGCAAAGATCAACCCAAATCTAGAAGGAGAATGGAAAAGGACTACTTACAACAAAGATTGGAAGATAGGTTCATCGAGAGAAGCCATGACTAGTCAAAGAAGAAGGTGGGAAATAAAATAGAAAAGTGATTTTTCCCCCTTTATTGTACAATCCTCGACTGGTCGAGCATGTCATTGACCTGTCAGAGGTCGACTAGTCGAGCAGGCCATAATTTTGAAAAGTTTTTATTTAAAATTTTAAATTTATTTACATGTTTTGCATTTAAACATTATAAACATATAATAAAAAAGGCATAAACAACGTAATTAATTAATTAAAAGTATACAAACCAATGTCATGCTTTAATTTAGAAAATCTATTCCTGTCGATCGATTTTGTCATTATGTCTACAAGTTGCTTCTTAGTCTAAATATATTTTAACGCAATACTCTTGTCTTTAGCTAATTCTCAGATATAATGGTATCAAATATCGATATGTTTCGTACGAGAATGTTGAATAAGACTTTTTTTTGAAATATTAATTGCACTTGAATTATCATAATATAATGTCATTGTGTCTTGTACAATACCATAATCGGCTAACATTCTTTTCATCCATATCAGCTGGGTGCAAGCATTACCAGCTGTGATATATTCAGTTTCAGCTATTGAGAGAGATACAAAATTCTATTTCTTGCTGAGTTAGGAACCTAGACAGTTCCCTACGTAGAAACATCCACCACTGGTAGATTTTTTATCATTAATATTTCCTACCCAGTCTGCATCGAAATATCTAGCAATTTGTACAGTTGTATCATGAGGATACCACAGACTTACAGTAGCAGTACTTGCAACATATCTGATTATCCGTTTAACAACGATTAGATGTGATTCCTTAGGATCAGATTAATATCTAGCACATATTCCAACACTATAAGCAATATCAGGTCTATTAACAGTTAAGTATAGAAGACTATTAATCATACTTTGATATAGACAAGAGTCTATACTTTTACTTGATTCATCCTTAGAGAGTTTGAGAGTTGTACTCATAAGAGTATCAAACTTTTTCCATTTCTCAAACCCAAATCTCTTTACAAGATTCAAGGCATACTTGGTTTGTGAGATGAATATACCATCTTCATGTTGTTTTAATTGTAATACAAGCAAGTAATTTAGTTCTCCAACCATACTCATTTCAAACTTAGATTTCATTAGATCTGCAAACTCAATAAACAAGTTAAAGTATGTAGATCCGTAAATAATATCATCAATATAAATCTGAAAGTCAATATATGATCATTATATTTCTTGACAAATAATGTTTTATCAACGCTTCCCATGAAAAAGTTGTGACTACGTAAGAATTTAGTCAGTTTTTCATACCATGCCCTGGGAGCTTGTTTCAAACCATAAAGTGTCTTTTTAAGATGGTATACATGATTTGAAAGTTTAGGGTCCTTAAAACCCTTAGGTTGTTTAACATATACTTCCTCATGTAGATCACTATTTAGAAATGAGCTTTTAACATCTATTTGTTATATTTTGAATTTCATATGACATGCAATTGAAATAAATAATCTTATGGATTCAAGGCGCACAACCAGTGCAAATGTTTCATCATAATCAATTCCTTCGATCTGAGTGTATCCTTGTACAACCAGTCATGCCTTGTTTCTAATAATATTCCCCATTTCATCAAATTTATTCTTAAATATCCATTTTGTTCTAATTACATGTTTATCAGAAGGTCTAGGAACCAAGTATCAAACATCATTTCTGACAAATTGATTTAACTCTTCTTGCATAGCAAATATCCAACTTTCATCGGCAAGTGCTTCATTTACATTTGCCGATTCAATTTGAGAAGTGAAGTAGACATAATTACAGATGTTTTCTAATTATCATCTTATTTAAACACTAGTACGAGAGTTACCCAATATCTGATTAGTCAGATGGTCTTTGACTAATCTTAATTTAGTATTAACTGATTTAGATAAAAAGTCAGGTTTATCTATAATGTTGACTTCATCATTATCTTGTTTTGGAGTGGGTGTGGTTAGGTGATCGTCAATCACTACATTAATAGATTCCTGAATCACCCCTATTCTTTTGTTAAGAACACTATATGGTCGACTATTTAATGCATAACCTAAGAATATTTCCTCATCACTGTTAGCTTCAAACTTTCCTAAATTTTTTTGGTCACGTAAAATGAAATATTTACTTCCGAAAGTATGAAAATATTTGATGGTTGGTTTCTTATTAAACCATAACTCATAGGCTATTTTATCTTTAGCTTTTCTAACATACACATGATTTATATGTAGCAAGCAGTATTGACAGCTCCAGCCCATAAGTTTTTCGATAATGTTGATGCAGGAGCATTGTGCGTTACATCCGCACACTGAAATGTACATAAAGGACAGTGCACATGGGGTCCACACAAAGGATAGCGCACAAAGATGGTCCACACAAAGGACAGCGCACAAGGGTGGTCCGCACAAAGGACATCGACATGGGTGGTCCACACAAAGGGCAGAACGCGAGAGTCAATGCACAAAGGCGGCCACGCAAAGGGGTGACTGCACAATAGGATTGAGTGCACAATGGACACGTTGACACGTTCAATGTGTGGAAGCCTATATATACCCCATCACCCCTCTATGTAGGTCATTAGCACAAGATTTAAGAGAAGGAGAAGGAGAGAAGTGGACCTGAGATGAATACAGGTAGCGTTCACACCTGTTATGCAGAACAAGCGTTGTGCGGCGCACAACTATGCTAGAGCACAATGTGCACAAGCACACACGTGTCTGAGCGCACAACATGTGTGAGCGCACAATGCATGCTAGCGCACGGTGGATGTTTTCTAGGCACAATGTTACCTTTATGCAGTGACATATGCATGATTTCTTTAGCAATCAGAGATCAATGAAAAAGCTTCAGGTTAGATCAAAGGAGCAATTAAGACGTATTTCACGTCAGCGCATTAATGCCAATATACTAAAATATATTGAAGATCATGATTCAATATCTGTATTTTGGGTTTTGTCTTATAATTTTGTAAACATTCTACTTTGGAATCAAAGGAGAGAAAGGATGTAAATGAATTCGGAATGAATAAATATTGTGATTTTCCTTTTTATTCCCTTTTGTTAACTATTAAGTGATTGAAATCCCCCAAACCAAATGCATTTGTTTCTTGTCAAAACAAAATGGCGACTCTACTGGGGACTATATATATTCACTTAATACTAACTTAAGGATTATACTGAGGACATGTCGTCAAGGCGCCAAAATGGTGACTCTCGGTGGGAACATCCACCCTTTCATCTCCAAAGTAGAATGTAATCTTACTCAAGTACTAATTCATGCCTTCTTTTATAACTAAATATAGATTCAGAGAAACTACAATCTATTAATGGAAATCATTTAGAAGAAAATAATCTTTTACTCACTGCGATAGGGTTTGTCATTGAATATACTGATGAACAAGATAAGTACTGCAAAGAGAAATCTGTGTTAGTCAAGCATGTGGAACCACGAATAGTTATTGCAGTCATAACCGCTTCACTAGTAACACAAGAAGAAAGGAATGACTGGATCGTTGTTACACGTATGAGAACAAGAGCCTGAAATGTCACCGCTACCGAGACAAGTTCATCATCGAGAAGAGTTAGGGGACCAATAACACGAAACACAGCCAAGAAACACGCCGAACTGGCCCCACTGGTAATCTACCCTGAGAAAACTGTTGTCCCCTCAGCAATACGTGTCACACCCCAAACTCAAAAATTGGGTTCACAAAATTCCCGATCGCCGAATCCGGCGCCGACAGTCTTCGTAGTACCCCATTCTCGGCTTCTAGCGGCCATACACTGATTCCAATCCTGGGATTCTATAAGGAGGGTTTTTCAATGTACATTAATCTCGTAAGAAGCATAACCACAAGTTTATCCAAATCACAAAGGCAACATCATCATCACAATTCCACTAATATAATTAATTGAATACAGTACTGAAAGGGAAATACATATATCAAAAATGAAAGCTCTAGAAGACAACTGCATGCTCTAAGTTCAACGCTGTTTTGACCTAACGTCACTTACATGCATCTATCGCGTATAAGCTTATAGAAAGCTTAGAGGGTGGTGTAAGTGTGTGCACAAGATAAGTGCCAAGTATGCAATATCAAAGCAATGTGGAAACATGTTCGTAAGTCAAATATCATATATTAAGGATGCAATGTAATATGCCAATCCTGACAAGTCCACGAATACCGTCAGCCATATCTGAGCCATATAAATGCAGAAACATAGCCACCCAGAATGTCATATACTGCCAATGTAATGCAATATGTGGTGCGAATGAAATGACCAAGCTAGAGTGTGAAGTCGAGATGATAGTATGTAGTATCACAGACTATGGGGTCCATCATAAGGGACTTCTATCCAAACTAGTCCCATACCTAAATTTGGATAGATAGACTCAATGTGGTAAACTCTTGATCTCATGTTGGTCGTGCACCCCAACCGAAATCCTAGCCATTGTGAAGGTACACATAACAATTAACTGCGCACCACCAGCCTGAGTAGATAGTGAATGAATGAATGAATGAGTATAATGCTGAGTATGCAACTCCTACTTAGTAAGTCCACATATCAGTACTGTACATCTCTGGGATCATCACTAGGGTCCTTTACACTCCACACTGGCTGCTGCCTCACTAGCTGTACAACTATATAAGTAGAAAAGACCTCACTACCTGCCTGCCAGTAGTATAACAATGCCTACCAGGCTCATCAATAGTGGGTCCATTTGAGAGCTGGTCAAACTCAGCCTAGCTTATAGCCCCCTCACTTAGGCGGATAAGGTCACACCCCCTTCCAACCGACCACGACACAGTGGGAGACGTGGCCTACTATATTCGGCACTCAGGCGCTCATGTATCCACTTGATCTACATGTTAGAGTATCTCCTGGCCGTGGAGGTTTAGGGACTTACACCCACGGACATTTAACATCCTAGATGCTCAAACTAAACATTTTTGGTGTCTCATCTGACCATCCACGATATGCTTGTGGAGGCTATGACCCTGATATCGTGAGGGCGTACAATAGTCATATCATAAAATGTAATATGCATGACTCATACCATCTAATCATGTATCAAACCTGCACATACCGCGCACTCATGTGGGACAACTCCACCTATCGGGGAGTCCCATAAACAACCTGCCCTATGTCATATGCAATGGTCAACCACATCTCATAACAAACATGCAAATGATTCTTATGGGCATGTGTCATGATGTTATGCTATCACATACTCATAATCAGTATCAATAACTAGCACCGATAATTGACATCGATGATCAGCATCGGCCTTAATAATCAGCACCGATAATCAGCATGGATAATTGGGATCAATAATCAGCATTGATAATTGACATTAATAATCAGCATCAATAATTGGCAACGATACAACATCGATAATCGGCACCGATACAACATTGATAATTGGCACCGATAATCGACATCGATGAGAATGGGCCTAATAGGGCCTAAGGAAAGGTCACAATGTGGACATTTAACCAACATTGATCCCAACGAGTGGCCCACATAGAGCCTAACAAATCATATAGTGGGCCCATGGCCTCACACAAGGGCCTAATATACATCACCATGGGCTTCACTCAAGGGCCTGCTATACATCACAATGGGCCTTACTCATGGGCCACATATGCATCATATTGGGCCTCACTCATGGGCCTCATATACATCACAATGAGCCTCATCACTTGGACCACGTACACAACATAATGGGCCTCACACAAAGGGGCTAATATACATCACGATGGGCCGCTCACACAGGCCTAATGTACATCACAATGAGCCCCATCACCTGACCCTCAAATGCATCATAATAAGTCTCATCACTTGGGCCTATATACATTACAATGGCCTCATCCATGGGCCACATATACATCATAATGGGCCTCATCACATGGGTCATATATGCACCACATCAGGCCTCATCAATGAGCCTCATAGCAGGTGGGCCTACACCTTCCAAATGGACTCACCAGATAAACGACATGGACGTTTAACACATACATCAAGTGGGCCGCATGTCCAATGAACTGGATGGCATGGCTAAAACATACATCATGGTTAGGCCGCACATAACACCATCCAGCAATGGATGGTGCAGATACAGAATACATACATCAAGGTGGGCCTCACCTGCTCCCAGAACAGATGGACAAAAAGGAGAACACATACATTAAGGTGGGCTCCACCGCTAATGGACGGTGTGCCGATACAACACATACATCTGGTGGGGTCCACGTGCACGTGTTGGACACAGCACACGTCAGGTGGGGTCCATAGATAGACAGTGCAAATAAAGCACTTACATCACGGTGGTTTCCACCGTTCAGACCACTGGATGGTGGGGATAAGACACATATATCAAGTGCATCCCACAACACTGTCCAAAGATAGATGGTGGGGATACAGAATATATTCATAAGGTGGGCCCCACCCCCATATGTGCAGCACGTGTGGGGTGGGCCCACGTCCAAGGAAAAAAATGGACGGATGGTATAGATGTTTACACATCCTCATGATCAAGCCATAGGACGTGCTGATGTCTGTACAACAGTTATAGTTGCTGGTATGCAGTACTCCACCCAATCCAAATCCCACATTAGGTGGGTCCCACCACACATATTATATATATAATATTATATTTTTATATATCATTTAATTGGTAGCCCTAGACGTCCATTGACAGATGGTCTGGATGAAGCCCATCATTAAGGTGGCCTCTCGTCCTTGTATTGGATGGACAGCCATGATAAGGCCTTACATCTGGTGGGTCCCGCATGGCACACATGTGGATGGATGGTTTAGATATAACAAATACATCAATGGTGGATCCCACCTTCCAGCAATCTGGATGGTGAAGATATACATACCTTAAGATCAGACCCACACAAATAGCTGATGTCAACACAGTAGTTAGATAGTTGGTGGGACCCACAAAGCTTGCTGTCGTTAGTACAATAGCTATACTACTGGTGGGGCCGACATAGATGAAAGGTGTGAATAAAGCACATACATCATGTGACGCCCATGAGGATGGTGTGCTCCACCTGAGATTTGAATTTGCTTCGTTCCAGGCCTGGGTGGCCTGGATTGACAGTGTGGATTCACACGCACATCATGGTGGGCCACCAGATGAAAAAAAGAGAGTTAGAGATAGAGTGAAAGGGAGAGAGAGACGACGTGCGATAGAGGGACCTCGACACTATGGGCCCTCCCTAGGATCTACAACACATACATCAAAACGGGTCCCATGACAAGTGGGCCTTACATCAAAATCAAAACCTAATGCTAGAACACCCATCGATTTTGCACCTTCTTGGCTCCTTAGAATGCTAATCTCCTAAGCTCTCTCTTTGATAGAGGTTAATAAATTATGGATGGCTAGGATGAGAGATCTTGGGGTAGGGAGTGAGCCACACTTGGCTCTTCTCTCCCCTTAGTCTTTTTCTCTCTTAGTTGCTAGGAAAATGGTAGAGAATGAGTGAAAGATGGGAGATGTAAGGAGAGAGAGGAATGGGTGTGTAAGAGGGATGGGATGAGAGGTATGGTGGTGTAAGGAGAGATGACATGAGGGTTGACATTTGGGTAAGGCTTCTATAAGAGAGGGATGGGTTGTGTACTTGACTTGTGATTGATTGATTAATGTGGAAGGTGGTAGAGATTCTCTTAGAATTTGCAACATGTGGCGTTTTTCTCAAAATAAATGTGGGCCCACAACTCCTGGCCTGAGACTCGAGTTAACATGGTGCGCAAGTCGTGGCGTTGGAACTGCGGCGACGGCGCGGTCGCAGGGGTACAAGTCTCGGGTCGAGTCGACTTGAGTATACAGGATGCGACTTAGGGTCATGCGCAAACACCGACTGCATGTCGTGGGTCGCCAGAATTCGATGAGGAGGATCACAAGAGTCTATGGAATGATACAAAATAGGATATGGGCCTTACAATATGTAATTTTCCTGCTCTGCCTACTAGAAATGCCAAGTGGATAAAAGAACAGAAAGGAAAGTCATTGCTGACCAGCTCACCAGTCTTCACCTTACCTCAATCAAATGGCTATTCTGGAAATACAATGTGATCAGACGAGGCTCCTCTTTCAGCAATTCCTATAGCAGCAATGCATTCTCATTCAGTTTCGACTATAGCCTCGTCAGGAAACAGAGAGACTGCTGTGCATATGGCCGGGACAAACCAAGGGCCCTCCCTGACCATAAAAGACTGCATAGCTGAAATGGCACACACACAGAGAACGCTGATGGAGGAATGCAGAAACCTCAAGGAGGCCCTAGCAACCCTTGCACATAATGTACCACGAATGGCCGTACCCCTAATGAATGACAATGTAAATGAGTGAGAATAGCAGCTCGAAGGGTCACAACCTCCGAGAACAGGGTCGCTTGGTTCTGTCCCTATAGTGAGAGCAATGACTCGGGAGGAAGTACGACAAGTCATTGAGGAGATGGTCAGGTCGGAAAGGGAACGTGAGGGTATAATAAGATTCAGATATCGAACATTATACCTAAGAGAGGCAGAAGATATCCCATTCCTAAATAATTTCAAGCATCCTGATTTTCAGAAGTTCAATGGGGATGGATCACCGGAGGAGCATCTAATGCATTTTATCACCAATATGGGGAATTTCTCCACAGTGCCCCAATATCGCCTTCCGTTGTTCAGGTCTTCTCTGACGAGCAAGGCATTCAGATGGTATTCCGGTTTAACACCCGGGTCAATGACACGTAGGAACAAATGCAAGATGCCTTTATGTCAAACTTCTTTTCATCAAAACATGATGTGAGTATCACAGAACTAGCTTTAGTGCGACAAAGAGAAGGAGAGCTGGTGGAAAAGTTTATAGATAGATGGAAGACCTTGGGGGCTTCTTACAGGTAGTTGTCAGAAGAGAAAGTACAAGTGAAGATGTACCTGAACTATATGGAAGTAGGAATAGCATTTGTCTCACTAGTGTTGACATCAAAACCTTCCATGACTTGGCTACAAAAGCGCACGCCTTGGAACTGATGACTAGAAAAATGTCGGCGTTCAACTATGAGATAGCTAGAAGAGCTCCTCAGAAATTGATTACAAATGTGTCGAGCATGAAAAAAGAAGTCGGGATGCGAGAGAAATAAGGGGCAAGAAGACAAAAAGGAAACAAGAGTCAAATCATTCCAGAGGAAGGTTCTACAATAAAAAACTCTGATCATTGAATTCTCAAGAGGGTTTCGCATTTAAGAAAGTGGACGTACTCCCCATGATGAACCAATTACTGAAAGCCAGAACAATCGAGCTACCTCTGTCAAAGCACCCTGAGGAGTCATCGAAAATAAAAGAAAGAGATTTCTTTCATTATCACCGTCTAGTAGGACAACCGACAAAAAATTGTTACATGCTGAAATGTATTATACAGAGGATGATAAATAAGGGGGAGATAATAGTTGGAAAAAAGAAAGAAAGGGATAAAAGAGTGAAAAGGCTGAGCTATGTGTCCTAGAGGGAAGGGGGGGTGAATAGAACTATGCCAAACAAAAATTTATAAGTGGAATATAAACAACAAATAGCCAAAAAGAATGCAAATAACAAAAGGAAATAACAGCCTCAAAAATCAAGTACTGAGAGGTTGATACAAACTTGGTTCTAAGGACTACCTAACACCAAAAACCAATGGTTTATGGCAGGACAAACTTATTAGAACGTGGCTGAGTATTAAAAACTCAAACTCAAGAGGATATGAAAGAAATAGAAACTAATCTATTACAACATTCACCACACAATGCTGAAATATAAAGATTACAACATTCACATCCACAAATATATCCCACAATCTTAAACCATAAAAGATAAAGAAATAAATCACACAACCACCAAACACAGAGAATTATAATGGTTCGCTTGGGTGTACACCAACTGTTAATAAACAACCACACAACTACTCCACTCCTAATATTCACTCCCTTGGGATATTAGCATTCACTAATCAAAATAGGTTTTTCAAGGTTCACCTAAAACCTTCATAATTGTGTCTTTAGATGGGCTTACACAATTCAAAAAACTCCTCGCTCTGAGATTTTCCAGATCTCTTAAGACAAAACCAAAATAGAGATTTTCTAGAACAATCCCACAAACCAGAAATGAATTGAATTACAGAAAAAGTAAAAACTTATCTGTATGACGATTCTAAAGCAGCCCGGTAGAACTAACTTGATGATGATGTAGATGTTCAACGTTTAGTCTCACAAGTGTATAAGGTTCTAAGTCTAGATGATTTTTAATTAAATCAGCAAGGGCTTTGTATTGATTTTGATCTCAAGGAAGGGTAAATTAAATATCCCTTTTCAAAATGAGAATGGAATAGAGAATGAAAATTAAAAACAAGAGCTACTTTAAAGAATCTTAAATATGCACAAAATAGCTTAGAATATACTCAAAATTATCTCAGAGTGATTGCTTAAGAATGATAAGAATTGAATAGAAAACTCTAAAATTCGAGCACTATTATATAGGTGAAAAATTGGTTCGCACGACTGGCCTTTGGTTAGGTATGACTAGCCTTATCAAAACTGATTTTCAAAAATTCTACCGCGATAAGATTTTTTAGCTGCACGACTGACCTTGTGGGTCCCACGACTGGTCGAGTGGATTGCTCGACTAGTCGTGGACACCACACAACTGGTCGTGTGAGTCCAGATTACTCAGTGAAAAACGAGTTGAGCAATATTCGCACGACTGGTCAAGCAGTTTCCAGGACTGGTCGTAGACCAACCAAAAAATTCTTAAAATTCATAACAAATCGTGGACTGGTCGAGGGAATATTAGGACTGGTCGAGCTAGTGCTAGGGCTAGTTGAAAGAACAGAATTTTACACTTATAAAATATTCAAAATGACCGACCGAAAGTATGAAATGATCTAATCATGATCTAAGGTCAATCTAGGTCAATCATACCTTACTTGTGAGATAGAACATATGAACACTTACTCGATCGATCACTTCAATAGTTTTAATTCTTGTGATCTACAAAGCTTGAACTCAACATACTAAACATAATCTTCAACTAGGTCTTAAGTTTTTGGACTTTTCTAGTTCTATATCTTGAACCATAATGTTCTTGAAAACTCTGTCCTCACTCAATATATGAAAGTCATCACTTTCTTCCAGTTTGAAGATATCAGTAAGTTCGTCATAGATATCGGCAAGATAAATTCAGCATAAACAAAACAAACATCGAAGATTTAATGTGAATAGATGCACAAGCTTGATACAAATTATGATACAAACTTGAATTGGTTTGTCACACCAAAATTTGACAGTACTTAGGGTTTATCAACATAGCACTTTCAATCTCCCCCTTTGTCAAATTTGTGACAAAATCAAAATTACAATATGCAATAGATATTCAAACAATACATTGCACAAACATGTTGCACTAACATGCATAGACATATATGATATGATTTATAATATATATCGTGCACAATAATCAACTCTCCCCCTTAATCCACTACTCTTTGCAAAAAAAAATATATTAGCCACATTTCATCATATCATATCCACATATCATTCAATATTCTCCCCCTTTTTGTCACAATATGATTAAGGAAGTGAATAAGGATAAATGAAGAGAATAAGAGAGCATGTAGAATTAATAACTACTTATCTAAATCAAATAAATAGAGTATCTGAACTGAATAGATAAGAGTTTAAATAAAATTATCCAATTAGCCATAGGGAAAAGAGTTAGAATATAGTTATTACAGATACCATCAAATCAAAACAAAACTAATCAGATCCTGATGAGGGAGCAGGAATAGATGGATCAATTTGATGTAAACCCTTATTAATGCACTTCATATGTTTGCACATATAAGCAAATTGAGAATCCTGGGTTACACGAATTTGAGCCACCTGTTCCTCAAGATTACGCAACCTCTCATCGAAATCAGAAGGCTGATAATCACGGTCAGCCTCAGAATCTAATTCAAATTCATCAAATAAATCATTCATATTAACGTCTTCTTGAGGTAAAGCATCAGCTTCTTCAGCTTCTTCATCTTCTCTAGCATTCCCATCAACTTGACCAGGTGCTAAGCCTAGGTTCATCTTGTTGATATTAGAATTGTTAAATAGATGGAGATTAATAGAATCTTCTCTAACAGGCATAGTTATCAAAGCATGATTAGCTAAGGCAGTTATAAGATAAGTGAATGGAATATCGCTATGACCAAGATGAAGACGAAACTGAATAATATAATAACAAATAAGAGAAGGAAGATAGATATGGATGCCAGATACAACTGAATGCATAATGCGGGCCATAAAAGAGTTCAGCTCAGTCTTGTTACCTAAGTGAGGATAGACATTCAAAATAAAAATCCGATGCAAGACCCTATATCTGAGCAACTATATTTGGAACTGAGCGCAGTACCGCCATTCCATTCCACATTCATGTTACAGAGAACTCTCGTAATCAATTGTTTAACATTTTAGAAGGTCTAGATTGTAAAGTGGATATGGGTATGCAATCATCAACAGGTATATTCATGATTGCTGAAATTAAATGACAGTCTACTTTAATTGGACCTTCTATATTTGACATAGTAAATGTCAAATCTTCTAGAGAGAACTCAGTAATGCAAGTATACATGGCCTGCGCAATGGATCGGTATGCAGGACTGCCCCAAGATAGTATGTTTTCCCAACCTACAACTTGAAGGATAGGGACAATGTTGAAGCGCTTAAGATGATCAATAATGACAACACGCTCAACAATAACATTTCTAAGATGAAAATCCCGCACATACTCGGGATCCTCTTCGGGAGGCCGAAAGTGATGCACAGTAATGGGTGTGGAACGGGATGAAGAGGGACCATGAATGGTTCTCTTCCTATTTCTTCCTTCCATTGCAACAAGAAAATAAAGAAACGAAGGATCACAAAAAGAAATGAAAGGATTCCAAGTAAATCAAATTTTAAGGAAAAAACCTTTTCAAACCACCATAAATCTTGAAACAAGAAGCAAAATCAAGATTAAAGATGATCAAAGAACTTAAATCCATAAGGAAATAAAAATAAAGCACTAACCGGAGAGTGATCAGAGATGGGTTCGACCGGTCGTGGATGGGCTTGATGGAGATGAAGAAAGAAATGAAAAAAGTGACATTTTCCCCAAATAAAAACCTATTTCACGAGTTTTACGAGTTTCACGACTGGTCATGTACATACTCGACTAGTCGTGCCACGACTGATTGAGTGTGTACTCGATTGGTCGTGTAACACTGAATATGTGTAATTTTGTATATATTTAAATTTTAAAAAATGTAAAATAATATATGCATACCTTATGATACAAATGAGCACAAATCATCAGTTCATATTGCACATACCAAGATCAAATTTTAATTTTACAAATCAATTTTTGTCGAGTAGTTTTGTGAATACATCAGTTAGTTGATTCTTAGTTTGAATATATTATAATTGTAAGACCCGTGTCCTAAACCGTACTGTTTCATAGGCTTCCTCGGCCCTCCCGGTCGAATTCTGGCGACCCACGATTTATTATCAGCATTTGCACATGATTCTAAGTCTTGTCCTGTATATCAGAGTCAACTTAACTCAGAACTTGTACCTTAGCGACCGTGCCGTCGCCGCGGTTCCGATGCCGCGTCTTGTGCGCCGAGGCGATTTCCAGGTCAGGAGATGTGGGCCCGTGTTTAGTTCAAGAAAAATGTCGCGCATTTGTAAACTCAAGAGAACATCACATCAATCTCATCAATCAAGTAGACATCATGTCAAGTATAAACAACCCCCCTAAAGTTAACTCTCTCTCTCTCTCTCTCTCTCTCTCTCTCTCTCTTACACACCCTTACATGTCAAGTACACAGCACTCACTTTTTCTCGCAGTTAAATAAAGTAAACTTCCTGTCATACTGCAATATAACTTAGGATCCACACTCTTACCTATTGAATCCTTAGAGAATTTCAAAGTGGTACTCATTGGAGTATTAAAAATTTTTCCACTCTCAAATCCGAACCTTTTAACTAAGTTCAGAGCATATTTGGTTTGGGAGATGAAGAATCCATCAGGAAGCTGTTTGACTTGCAACCCTAGGAAATAATTTAGTTCTCCAACCACGCTCATTTCAAATTTGGACTTCATAAGATCTGTAAACTCAATAGTCATGTTAGCACAGGTAGATCCATAGATAATGTCATCAACATAGATTTGTACTATTAAAATATGATCATTATGTTACTTAACAAATAATGTTTTATCTACACTCCCCATAACAAACTCATGACTTAACAAGAATTTATTTAAATTCTCATACCATGCCCTGGCAGTCTGTTTCAAACCATAGAGTGCCTTTTTAGGCGATAAACATGATTAGCATGCTTAGGGTCTTTAAAACCCTTTGGTTGTTCAACGTATACTTCTTCATGCAAATCACCATTTAAAAATGCACTCTTAACATCCATTTGATATATTTTGAATTTTTTAAAATATGCAATGAATATAAACAGTCAGATTGATTCAAGAGGAGCTACTGGGGTAAATTTTTCATCATAATCAATACCTTAAATTTGGGTTTATCCTTGTACAACCAGCCTAGCCTTGTTTCTAATTATGTTACCAAATTCATCAGACTTATTCTTGAAAATCTATTTTGTTTCGATAATATGTTTATCATTTGGTCTTAGAACTAAATACCAAACATCATTTCTCACAAACTGATTGAGCTCTTCTTGCATAGCTACAATCCAGTTTTCATCAGTAAGGGCCTCTTTTACGTTAGCCAATTCCATCTGAGATGTAAAGCATACATAGTTACACATACTTTCTAATTGTTTACGAGTGCGTACACCAATGAGGGGATTTTCAAGGATTTGATGAGTAGGATGATCTTTATTTGTTCGTAGTTCAAGTGTTATTTTGATTAGATGAAGAGTCTGGTTTATCAATTAGAAGAACCTCATCATCTTCTGAACTTGAGACAGGTGTATTCAAATGATCATTAATGACCACATTAATAGATTCTTGTATTACACTAGTCCTCTTTTTAAGTACCCAATATGCTCGACTATTTAGAGCATACCTTAAAAATATCCCTTCATCACTTTTGGTGTCAAATTTACCCAGACGTTCTTAGTCACGCAAGATATAGCATTTACTGCTGAAAACTCAAAAGTATTTGACAGAAGGCTTCTTATCAAACCACATCTCATAAGTCGTTTTATTATTAGATTTTTTAATATAAAAATGGTTAATTATATAACAAGTAGTATTTACGGCTTTAGCCTAGAGATTTTTAAGAAGCTTCATACTATTTAACATTACATTTGTCATTTCTTAAATCACCTTATTTTTCCTTTCCACTACCCCATTTTGTTGTAGTGTTTTGGGAGTAGAATATTCATGTGATATTCCTTGGTCACTACAAAATTTCTCAAAACTGCTATTTTCAAACTCAGAACCATGATCACTACGGATCTTAGTGACTTGTAACTCTTTTTCATTTTGGATACGTTTAAGTACCCTTTTTTACTTCATCGAGAGTTTCAGATTTCTCTCTTAAGAAGACTACCCAAGCATACCTAGTAAAGTCATCTACAATGACCAGAATATACTTCTTGCCACCTCAACTTCTGTTCTAATTGTTCCAATGAGATCCATGTGAAGAAGTTCAAGTGGTTTAGATGTGGCAGTGGAGTTTATCATTTTTTGTGAACTCTCCTGGTTTGTTTACCAATCTGGCACTCGCCACATATCTTATCCACTTTCTTTATTTTGGGTAAGCCTCTTACCAAATCACTTTTACTCAATCTATTTAAGTAGCAATAGTGTACATGTCCTAAGCGCTTATGCCATAGTTTGGTCTAATTGGTACGGACCATGTAACATGATAGCTTAGATGAGCTTGAGTCACTAAATATATCTCAGAAGTTCTGTGACCAATTAATATTACAGAGCCATTCTTATTTAAGATTTCACACTTTTGGTTTGAAAATTTTACATTGTGATTATTATCGCAAATTTGAGAAATGCTTAATAAATTATGTTTTAAACCTTCTACATATAAAACATTCTCAAATAGAGGGAAGTTAGGGAGTTGAACCGTACCTTAGCTAATAATTTTCTTAGTTAAAGGATTACGATTCTGATTTTTATAGTTGATATGGTTCTTTTTAGGATTTAAGGACTAAAAAGTTTTAGTCGTTCTAGAAATATTTTGATTCAAACTTTTCCCTTTTGAGTTAGAAGACTCTCCTTTAACAAATTTAGGTGGAGTATTCTTATATTTGGGAGGAATATTTTTATCGTACCCCAATCCAGATTGATCACTACATATTCTGGTCCAAATAAGAGTTTTTCTAATTCAAGGTCACCTTAGGCATACCTCCATGTGTCCTTCAAACTCAAAAGTGAAGAGACTTCTAGTTTTAGGTTTTCATTTTCAGATTTTAAGTTTTCAACTTAGGATGTTTTAAAATCTAAGTCACACTTAGTTTTTTCAAAGCAATCTAAAAGGTGTGATTTTTCCAAAACCATATTATCAAAATACTCCTTCATTTTTAAAAACTTTTCTTTCTGTAGTTTAAATTTAACAGCTATTTTACAACTTTCCCTGTATAAGGCATCATAAGCATCCTGAAGATATTCTTCATTCTCATGATCACTTCCCTTATTTTCTTCACTAGTTGTATCATTATCTAAGAAAGTGAACTTGGCTAGAGTCATTAGGGCTTTAACATCATTACTCGACTCAGTTTCAGAATCTTCTGACTCAGAAGATGCTTCAGAGCAGAAAGATTCATCCCATGTAGCCATACCTTTCTTTTTAGGTTTGTCCTTTTTAGAACATTTTTTTGCTAGATGCCTATATTCATGGCAGCTGTAGCATTGGCTGTCTTTTAAAGATTTCTAATTTTTTTTATCTTAATCTTTTCTTTTCAGTAGGTTTTTGAACATCAACCCTCTTTTTACTTTTGAAAATCTTGTAAAACTTTTTAGCTAAAAAGGCCATATCATCTTCAGAATTTTTTAAATCAGAATTGTTATTTTCATGAGACATGCTTTTAGAAGACTTAAGGGCGATAGATTTACCTTTCGAAGCTTTAAAATTTAACTCATACGTTTGTAAAGACCAACCAGTTCTTCAACCTGTATATGGTCTATATCACGAAGTTCCTGAATGGTCGTGACTTTTGAATTAAACCTTTCAGGTAGTGAGCATAGTATCTTTGCACCGACTTTGCTTTCTAGGATGCTATCTCCAAGACCCCACATAGAGTTGATTATGTCATTCAACTTAGTATAGAAGTCCATGAATGTTTCACTTTCTTCCATACATATTTTCTCAAACCTAGTGGTGAGGATTTGTAGTTTAGATTTCTTAATAGTAGTCGTACCCTCGTGTGTCATTTCTAAGATATCTCAGGCTTATTTCGCAGTATCACAAGATATAATTCTTTTAAATTCATCTGGTGATAGTGTGCAAGTAATTGCAATTAAAGCCTTGGCATTGGCACTACTCTCAGTTCTCTGAAGAGTGGTCCAAGTGCTAAAAGGAGCAACCCTTGGAGATTTAGTTCCATCAAGGCCTAGAGCTTCAATAGTAGGTGGAGTACATTTAGTTATTGTGGCTTGCCACACATTCTCTTCAAGAGACCTTAAGAATATTCTCATTCTGGCTTTCCAATAAGCATAATTAGATCCATCAAAAGGTGGAGGCCGAGTTATAGAAAGGCTATCAAAATTTGACATCTTAAAAGCTCGGATCGGTTAGCTCAGGAATTAAATCCAAATAAACAAGCTATTTGGCTCTGATAACACTTAAAAAGGTCGAGTTATGTGTCCTAGGGGGGGGGTGAATAGGACTATGCCAAACAAAAATTAATTAGTGGAATATAAACAACAGATATCTAAAAAGAATGCAAATAACAAAAGGAAATAACAATCTCAAAAATCAAGTATTGAGAGGTTAATACAAACTTGGTTCTAAGGACAACCTAACACCAAAAACCAATGGTTTATGGTAGGACAACCTTACTAGAACGTAGGTAAGTATTAAAAACTCAAACTCAAGAGGATATGAAAAAAATAGAAACTAATCTATTATAACATTCACCACACAATGCTGAAATATAAAGATTACAACATTCACATCCACAAATACATCCCACAATCTTAAACCATAAAAGATAAAGAAATAAATCACACAACCACCAAACATAGAGAATTATAGTGGTTCGCTTGTGTGTACACCAACTGTTAATAAATAGCCACACAACTACTCCACTCCTAATATCCACTGCCTTAGGATATTAGTGTTCACTAATCAAAATAGGTTTTTCAAGGTTCACCTAAAACCATCACAATTATGTCATTAGATGGGCTTACACAATTCAAAAAACCCCTCGCTTTAAGATTTTCTGGATCACCTAAGACAAAATGAAAATAGAGATTTTCTGGAATAATCTCACAAATCAGAAATAAATTGAATTATAGAAAAAGTAAAAACTTATCTGTATGACGATTCTGAAGCAGCCTAGTAGAACCAACTTGATGACGACATAGATGTTCAATGTTCAGTCTCACATATAGGGTTCTAAGTCTAGATGATTTTTAATTAAATCAGCAAGGGCTTTGTATTGATTTTGATCTCAAGGAAGGGTAAATCAAATATCCCTTTTCAAAATGAGAATGGAAGAGAGAATCAAAGTAAAAAAAATAAGAGTTACTTTAAACAATCTTAAATATGCACAGAATAGCTTAAAATGTACTCAAAATTATCTCAAAGTGATTGCTTAAGAATGATAAGAATTGAATAGAAAACTTTGAAATTCGAGCACTATTCATAGGTGAAAAATTAGTTTGCACGACTGGCCTTTGGTTAGCTACGACTGGCCTTATCCAAATAGATTTTCAAAAATTCTGGCACGATAAGATTTTTCAGCCACACGACTGGCTTTCTGGGTCCCACGAATGGTCGAGTGGACTGCTCGACTGGTCGTAGACACCACATGACTAGTCGTGTGAGTCCAAATTACTCGCTAGAAAACAAGTCGATCACTGCACGACTGGTAGAGCACTATTCACACGACTGGTTGAGCAGTTTCCAGGACTGGTCGTAGACCAATAAAAAAATTTCAAAAATTCATAACAAATCCTAGACTAGTTGAGCCAGTGCTAGGGCTAGTCGAAAAAATATAATTTTACACATATAAAATAACCAAAATGACCATCCAAAAGTATAAAATGATCTAATCATGATCTAAGGTCAATCTTAGTCAATCATACCTTGTGAGTTAGAACATATGAACACTTAATGTATCGATCACTTCAGTAATTTTAATTCTTACGATCTTTAAAGCTTGAACTCGACATACCAAACATAATCTTCAACTAGGTCTTGAGTTCTTAGACTTTTCTAGTTCAAGATCTTGAACCACAATGTTCTTGAAAACTCTGTCTTCACTCAATATATGAAAGTCATCACTTTCTTCCAGTTTGAAGATCTTGGTAAGTTCATCATAGATTTCGGCAAGATAGATTCAGCATGAACAAAATGAACGTCGAAGATTCAATGTGAACAGATGCACAAACTTGATACAAATCAAGATATAAACTTGAATTAGTTTGTCACACCAAAATTTGACAATACTAAGCGTTTATCAACGTAGCACTTTCAAAGAGCAACATCAAACATGCTTACTATGCAAGAAGACTCTTAGGGAAGAATAGACGCATATAATTAGAAAATAATGAGGAAAGTCGTAGTGACTACCTTGTGATCGGGGAAGAAGATAGCCAGTCTACCAAATTCAAAAGGAGAAAAGCCAAGAGTAGAAGTAACAAAGAACCACTCCAATGGCCATGATGGTAAGAAAGAAAAAGAGAAGGAGACAGGGAAGGTGACTTACAACATCATAAACCATCTGAAAGGCACACCAGCTCAGCTGAGTGTTTATGACACCCTAAAATTGTCAGAAGATTCCCGACAAAGCCTGATTAAAGCCTTATCTGACAATGATGTTAGGGAGATATTGCTGACTGAAATGGAGAATGAGGAATAGGAAGATTGTATGCTAGTTATTTCCTTTTCTGACGATGACCTAATTTGTGGTGGGGAACATAAAAGGCCATTGATGATCGTCGGTCATGTTCATGGTAGATAAGTCAAGCGAATAATGCTCAATAATGGGACCGCGGTGAACCTATTACCACTAACAATGCTGAATGAGTTGGGCTATCGCCGTTCTAACCTGTGCCCTAGTGGAATGATGATATAGGGCTTCAATCAAGATGGACAGTGTGCACTTGGTAAGATCACAACAACTCTGGAAATAAGAGAATTGACTACAAATGTCATCTGCCATGTTATAAATGCAATGATGACATATAACCTCCTTCTGGGAAGACCGTGGATATATCAGTATGGCATCATACCTTCCACCCTACACCAGTGCTTCAAATACTGCAAAGATGGGTTGCAATATAAAGTACTAGCTAATGTGAGGTCATATAGAAAAGTTGAAGCCTTCTTCGTAGACACCAGTTATTATGATGAATTTGCTAACAACGAAGAGAAAAGGAACAATAAAAATGAGGCCCCAGGAAATATTTACATGGAAATAGTGAAGGAAAAAGAGACAGAATCGTCTGGAACAAAAAAAGTAAGAAATTTTTTGTGTCAAAGCATCTGTGACAACCACGACAACCACCATTAACATTATTGTCACCGAAACAGTTGGAAATTCTACAGTCTAATTATACAGTACCGCTCCCATATGCCGAAAAGGGTAAACTATTTTCACTCATCCCAAAGAGATTTCATGTCAAGTCCAGCACAAAATACCCAAAGCCAATTGAATTTTATGCCCCTTCAGAAGTAAAGATAAGAAATAGTCGGCAGTGACAGGAGTCATCGAAAATTAACATCCAAAGATCTTAAGAAGTATAGTCCAACCAGTAGGAAAATATGAAGAATATGGTCTTTGATTACGAAGGACCAAATGGCTTAAACTACGGGAAGGGAATTTAGATCTCGATCGGAGTTAATCAGAGAAAGTGAGAGAAGTGTCGAGGACTGGGGGCAGAAGCTTCAGTAAACATGGTTACAGTCAACCATGTAGAGGAAACAGACTCCGAGATGGTCAGAAATCTTGAGACTGCCTCGAAGCAGATGGAAGACGGGGGGTAGCCGACAATTAACAGTTTGCGAGAGATAAATTTGAGAACGGAAGAAGAACCGTGAAATACATTCATAAGTGTCAGTCTGCCAGAAGAAGAAGTTGATAAGTATATCAGGCTTCTAAAAGAGAACAAAGATGTCTTCGCCTGGACATATGCAAAAATACCAGGCCTAGAACCGTCAGTGGCAATGCATCGATTGAACATCTCCAAAGATAAAAGGCCAATCAAGTAAGCACAAAGACGGTTTGATCCGGACCTGGTCCCTTGGATAGAAGAAGAAATAAGCAAGCTAATAAAAATCAGGTTCTTCAGAGAGGTCAAATATCCTAAATGGATATCGAATGTCATCCCAGTAAAGAAGAAAAGTGGACAGATCAGGGTTTCTGTTGACTTTAGAGATCTGAATAAAGCTTATCCAAAAGATGAGTTTCCATTGCTGATTACCGAGCTTTTGATTGACAGTACAACGCAATATATCATCATGTCCTTTATGGATGGTTACACCAATTATAACCAGATAAGAATGACCCTAAAGATGAAGAGGCAATAACATTCAGAACTTCCTTGGGAATCTATTATTATAAAGCCATGCCGTTCGATCTTAAGAATGCGAGCGCAACATATTAGAGGGCAATGTAGAACATATTGCAAGATATGATGCATAAACATATTGAGTACTACGTGGACGATTTGGTGGTTAGATCTAACCATCACGAGGAGCATTTGGCTTTGGTATTCTGCAGACTAAAAAAGAAGCAGTTAAAGATGAATCCAACTAAATGTGCATTTAGGGTATCGTCAGGGAAATTTCTCGATTTCGTTATAAGGCACAGGGGAATCAAGATCGACCCAGGGAAAGTCAAGGCTATTCGAGGTATGCTGCCCCCGAAAAAGTTGAAGGAATTGAAAAGCTTGCAAGCAAAATTAGCATATATTCACCACTTTATCTCAAATTTGGCAAGAAGATGCCAGCCATTTTCTCACTTAATAAAGAAAGGAATGGAATTTATATGGGACAAGCTTGTCAGCATGCCTTCGACTCGATAAAAAAATTGTTGAAACAACCTCCAGTGCTAATAGCTCCGGTGAAGGGTAGACCTCTTATCATGTACATATCAGCAGCCGAGAATTCATTAGGAGCCTTGTTGGCACAAATGAACAAAAATGGAAAGGAAGCAACACTTTATTATCTGAGTTAAACTTTAATAGGCACGAAATGCAACTATCGTCGATTGAAAAAGTATGTTTGGCATTGATATTCGCAGTCTAGAAACTAAGACATTAGTGTCTATCCCATGACATAACCTTGATATCTCGAATAGACCCCATTAAGTTTTTAATGATAAGTCCGATGTTATCAGAAAGACTAGTAAAGTGGATGTTGTTGCTATCAGAATACATGATTACGTACATGTCAGCGAAGGCGGTAAAGGGGCAGGCAGTGGCAGAGTTCCTGGCAGCTCACCTAGTAATAGATATAAAAGTCATTCTTGATGAACTTATCGACGAGCAAGTCATGATGATTGAATTGCCAAATTCATGGCAAATGTTTTTTAATGGTGCATCACGAGCAACAAGCGCAGGTGCCAAAGTGATATTTATCACCCCCAAGGCAATTTATTACCTTATTCTTTCACGTTGGGTACCCCATGCGTGAATGATGAAGCTGCGTATAATGCCCTTATCATTAGAATGGAGAGAGCCAGCAAATTAAAGATAAAGACACTATAGATTTATAGAGATTTCGAGCTGGTTATAAATCAGTTGATGACTGAGTTTAAAACAAGAAAACAAGAGCTTCTACCATACTATCGAAAAGTGAAACATTTGTTAGAATAATTCCTGCACGTCGAAATCACATTGTCCTATTCACCCCCCCTCTAGGACATATAGCTTGGCCTTTTCACTATCTTGCCCAGATCGAAACCCCTTCCAAGTGACAATTGAAGAAAGAAGATTTTTGCCTTCAACAGAAATCATTAGTGAAGCCATTGAAGCACTCCCCATATCGTGTCTAGAGGTGACAAGAGACGATTGACATCAACCTCTCGTTGATTACCACAAGCATCATATCTTGCCAGAAGATCAAGTGCTGAGACTGCAAATTAAACAGAGATTAAAAAGATTCGTTATGTGTAATGAGATGTTATATAGAAGATCTTATAATGAAATATTGTTGTGATGTCTGGACGAGGAGGAAGCAGGTCAAGTATTGTGAGAGGCACATTCTGGGGAATGTGGGGCACATCAGGCTGGGCAAAATTTATTTCATCAAGTATATCGAATGAGATATCATTGGCCCACAATGTTTAAAGATGCTATAGATTATGCGAAGCAATGCCACAAATGTCAGATTCATGGGAATATCATACATATACCCCCTGAAGATCTTCATCAGATAACTACTTCCTAGCCTTTTGTGCATGGGTACTCGATGTTAGTGGCCCCATAAATCCACTGTCGTCTAAAGGAAAATAATACATATTGGCAGCAACAGACTATTTCTCCAAGTGGACCAAAGCAATTGCATTGCAAAGTGTTAAAGAGAAGTATGTCGTTAATTTCATCCGACATGCAATAATTCATCGCCATGGCATCCCAAAGAAAATCATCACTGACAATGGCACTCCTTTCAAGAATAGGGGCATGGAGAAGCTATGTCTTAAATTCAATATTCACCATTCGTTTTCAACACCCTACTATCCACTGGCCAATGGATTAGTAGATGCATTTAACAAGATGATTGTGAAAATATTGAAAAAAATAGTGACTGAGAATAAGCGTGATGGAGATGAAAGGTTGCAAAAAGCTTTATGGGCCTACAGGACCACTCATCGGATGGCAACACAAGATACCCCGTATTCACTAGTTTACAACATAGAAGCTGTCGTGCCAATTGAGACACAAGTTGCCTCACTCAAAATAGTAGTGTAGCAATCAATTACTGATGATGAGAATGCAAGAATAAAACTGACAGAATTGGATCTACTTGATGAAAAGCGACTAGCGGCTCAGCAACGATTGCATTTATAAAAGGCCAGGATTTCCCCTACCTTTGACAATAAAGTAAAGCTAGAAAGGCTGAGCTATGAGTCCTAGAGAGGGGGGGGGGGTGAATAGGACTATGCTAAATTAAAAATATAATAGCGGAATTTAAACAAATATAAATAAAAGATAGCAATTAAACAATCCACAATGCAAAAATGTAAAACAACCTCAAGTGTACAAGTATTGAGAGGTTGATACAGATGTTATTCTAAGGACAACCTTACACCAAAAACCAATGGCTTATGGTAGGACAACCTGATTCTTAAAACGGTCTGTGTATCAAAATCTCAAACCGATACAGAAGAATAAAGAAATAAATAGCAAAGGAAATAACTAACCTATTACAACATTCCCACACTTGCATAAAATAAATTACAACATTCTCCATAGATGCATAAAGGAAAATTACAACATCCACAAAATGGAATATTCAATTAATCACCATAAGACCAGAAATTATAGTGGTTCACTTGTGTGTACACCAACTATTTAGAAAAACAGCCACACAACTACTCCACTTCTAATATCCTCACACAGTGGATATTAGCGTTCACTATGAAAATAGGTTTTTCAAGGTTTACATAAAACCCTCACAATTGTGTCTTTCAAGTGGGCTTATACAATTCAAAAACCCCACACTCTGAGTTTTCTGGATCACCTCAGATAAACCAAAACAGAGATTTTCCTAGCACAATCTCAAAAACCAAAAAAGAAATTTTCAGAAAAGTAAATAGGCTTATCTAGATATCCTCCTTTGATGTAGACCGGTAGAACCAAATCAGAGTAGAAGTTCAACGTAGAAGTTCAATGTCCACACTCAATTATGAAATGGTTATAGGTTCTAAATTGATTTTAGATCAAATCACCTTAGGCTAGCTTGATTTTGATTTTGATTCCAAGAAATGGGAATACTTCAATCCCTCTTTCAAATAAAATTGGAATGCATAATACAAAATCAAATGCAAAAAAGCTAATTAAACAGAATATGAAATAAGAACTAAATAGCTTAAAAATATCACTAACTTATCTCTCAGACTGGTGTATTGATTTTGCTTGAATTGAATATCAAACTCTAAAATTCGTGTTATATTTATAAGTCTAGAAATCACGCTCTCGACTGGTCCTGAGGTCGGCACGACTGCTCGAAGGACCAACAAACTTTTAAAAATTTAGGGGCGATAAGATTAGGCCGTTCCACGACTGGTCGAAGGACCTGCTCGACCGATCGAGTGGCCTCCATGACCGGTCGAGTCTTGTCCACGATTGGTCATGTGGAACTCAAATTAGTTACTGGGCTTTGAGTCGAGCCTGCAGGACTGGTCGAGTACTGTTCAGACGACCAGTCGAACAGTCTCCAGGACTGGTCGAGGCAATAACAAAAAATCTGAAAAATAAGTAACAATCTTAGGACTGGTCGAGGATTTCTTGGACTGGTCGATCCAGTGCTAGGACTAGTCGAAAAATAGACTATGCATTTATAAAATGACCCAATTAAATTATGTATACAAAATGATCCATCCTGTGGTCAATCTAGGGTCATTCATACCTTATACATGATGTATGAACATTGAAACTTTTTTTGCTAGTTGATAGTCAATCTTTGAAGTTCACGAAGCTTGAAATGATGATGCTTGAACTTGAAACTTTTGAAGCTTGAATATGACTAACGTTAAAGCTTGAGCTTGAGATTTAAAGTAAAGAACTTTGTCTTGACTTGGACGAAGCTTTGAAAACTTGAACTTTTGAAGCTTGAAAGAATGAATTCACACTTGGTGTTGTACTTGAACATGAACATGTAATCTTGCATTTGAAGTTCTTGAAGTAAAGACCTTTGATCTTGTATATGAGATGCAATGTCTTGAAATGTTAGATGAGCTACACAAGACATAGATTCTAAGCGGTTTTGGCACTACAAAATTTGACAATAATAGGAGCTAGAAAGCATAACACTTACGATCTCCCCCTTTATCAAATTTGTGACAAAACACACTTCATTCAAAATAAGCATAATATGCACAGTAAAGAATCATGCATCAATTATCAAAATAAACTAGTTACAACTTGGTTAAAGAATCATGCACCAGTTATAAATAGGTCAAAACAATTTGCATCTACTAGCCCAACAATACTCCCCCTTACTTACTCCCTCATACAAAAAAAATAATAATGAATGACTACTTATCCACAACTCACATTCCACATCCATAATCCACATGCCACATAACATAAGCATGATAAAATTCTCTCCTTGTTTGTCACAATATGACAAAGGAAGGAACCAATAAATAATAGTGGAAGTAGAAAAATAAGGAAGAAAAATAAGAGTAATGGGGAATAGATGAACAAGATAGTCAAGATAGTAAATCTATAAATAAATATTGTTCAAGCATGATCAAACATGTTCAACCACATAAAACAAAAGAAGTCCAAGTATCATAAACGTTATTACAAACCAGATAAGCAAATACTAATTAGAACCCGATGAAGGAGCAAGTATGAAAGGATCAAGTTTATGAAGTCCCTTGTTAAGGCGCTTAAGATACTTGCGCATATATTTGAATTGTAAATCATGGGATAAATTTATGTTTTCTACCTTCTCCTCAAGCGAGCGCAACCGCGCATCAAAGTCAGATGGCTGATAATCAGGATCATCTGTTGAATCGGATTCGATCTCATCAAAAATATCACCCATATTGTTTTCATCTGGAGGTAAATCACCTTCTTCTTCGTTTGCGAAATCAGCTCCACCAACACCCACATTGACTTTGCTAGGGGCCAACTTCAAATTCATTTTGTTAATATTGGAGTTGTTGAATGGCAAGTGATGGATGGGAGCTTCTCTTACAGGCATAGCCACTAAACCATGTGTGGCCAACATAGTCATAAGATATCCAAAGGGAATTCACTGTGTCCTAGATGGAGATGAAACTGAATGATGCAATGACAAATCAAAGAAGGAAGATATATAGATGTACCAGAGATGATGGAATGAAGAATACGGACCATGAACGTAGTGAGTTCAGTTTTATTACCAGAACGAGGATAAACATTCGAAATGAATATCCTATGAAGGACTCTGTATCTGGGTAACAAATACTTTGAGGCAAGCACATTTTCAGTAATATTCCATTCCGCATCTATATTGCATAACTCTCTAGTAAGCATACGCTTCTAAGTTTCAGATGGTTTTGCTACTAGAGTGCTAATGGGAATACTGCCATCATTGACAGGTAAATCCATTAAGCCAGAGATAAGATGTCAATCCACATCAACTGGACCTTCTCTGGTTGAGATGGTGAATGTCAGATTTTTAGTAAAAAAATTAGTAATACAGGCATACATAGCTTGTGCAATGAAGTGGTATGCCGGCCCACCCCAATGCAGTATGTTATCCCATCCTACAGACTGAAGAAGAGGAAGGATATCAAACGGAGCAAGATGATCAACATTAACAGGTTGTTCAACTATAACATTGCGCAACTTAATATCCCACACATAAGAAGGATCATCTTCGGGTGATCGAAGGTGGCGCACTGTTATAGGAGTCGACCAAGAAGTAGAAAGACCACGAGATCCTTTCTTCTTGTTCCTACTTTCCATTTGCACCAAAGATTTCAATAGACAAAGAAATTGCAAAAGAAGTAGAGTGGGTCTCCAATAAATCAGATTTTGGAGTAGAAAACCCCAACAACAACTATGAATCAAGAAATAAATTATACCAAAGATGAAAATGGAGTGCAAAGAACTTGATTCTACAAGGAAAATGAAAATAAAGCACTAACCTTGAAGGAATAGGAGATGGGTTCGACCGGTAGACGTAGGAGCCGTTGGAGAAGCCACTCAAAATGAGGAAAAAGTGATTTTTTCCCCCCAAATAAAGCATCAAACCTGCAGTACATGACTAGTCGAGTACATGCTCGATCGGTCATGCCACGACTAGTCGAGTATGTACTCGACTAGTCGTGCACAACCCAAAATATGCAATTTTAATAAAATTTAAAATTTTAAACAATTAAAATAAAAAAAAATGTACATTATGATACAGAAATGCATAAATAATCAATTCAAATTGCACATACCAAGATTAAATTTCAATTTCACAAACCGGCTTTTATCGAGTGGTTTTGTGAATATGTTAGCAAGTTGAGTCTCAGTCGGAATATATTCCAAAGAAATTATCTTTTCTTCAACTAATTCATAATGTAGTGATATTTAATGTTAATGTGCTTGGTTCGTGAATACTGGATTGAATTTTTAGAGATATTAATTGCGCTTGAATTATCATAATATAAAACCATAGTATCTTGCGCAATTCCTTAATCTCTTAACATTCTTTTCATCCACACAAGCTGAGTGCATACATTACCTGTTGTAATGTATTTAGCCTCAACAATTGAGAGTGTACGGAGCTTTGTTTCTTACTTTGCCAAGAAACTAAATAGTTCCCTACATAAAAACAACCCCCACTAGTTGATTTTCGATCATCAATGTTACCCACCTAATCAGCATCCGAGTAACCAACTAATTGCACATTAGTATCATGTGGATACCAGAGACTAAGATTAGCTGAACTAGCGACATCACAAAATGTGCTTAACAATAATTAAATGTGATTCTTTAGGGTCAGATTAATGTCTAGCACAAATTCCTACGCTAAATGCAATATCAGGTCGGCTCGCAGTTAAATAAATTAAACTTCCTATCATACTGCGATATAGCTTAAGATCCACACTTTTACCTGTAGAGTCTTTTGAGAGTTTTAAGGTAGTACTCATAGGAGTATCAAAATTTTTTCCATTCTCAAATCTAAACTTTTTAACTAATTTCAAAGTGAATTGGCAATTTCCATTGTATCTTTGTTTGCATGGGTAACACTTTTCCAAAATTGTTTGGTAAGTCATGGCCTGTTTGGTTGCTACTCGAAAATGAGTTTACCTCATTTTATTTCATATCGATTACACATTGGTTATATTTTTAAACCGTACAAATAAAATTAATCTCTAATATATAATTTGTAATTAAATAAAGTGAGACGAAACTCATTTTCAAGTGGCAACCAAACAAGCCCTTAGCTTTTACAAATCAAAATAGGGACATCACAGCGGAAACTGATGGTTGTTATTCGCATTGTCTTGTTGAACTGAAACCTAAAAGCAAACTTATTGTGGTGTGTGGATTCAGTTATTTCAAAGAATTACTCTTCCATATATTTGCTTTTTCTACTTGCAATTATTGGGATCTAGATGGAATTAAGATGTGGCTTGGGTGTGTTTTGCATTAGATCCATGCCTTGTGTTTCTAATCATTTGGATTCTTATTTTCTTCATTTTGATTGGTTTATTTAATCTCTGGACCCATAGTTATTGCATTTTGGAGTTTTGAAATCTATTATTCTTATGCAATTTAATCAGGTATCCGAGACCACATAATTTCAAAGTTCATGTGTGTATGTGGAGCTACAAATATACTTGCAGATGGCGCTTAGGGAAACTATCAACCGCATCTTGGAGTCAACTACCAGTAGTGCAGAAAATGCTGGAAGTGTATTACATGTGCAAGGTTTGTAAGCTGGTGATGATCTGGTTTAGTGTATTGAAATCAAACATTTCATATAAGTTGAGTGATCTAACATGTTTTCTTCATATATGGAGTCCGCTTGGTGTTCACTGCTTAAAGCTCCATCCCCTACTCTTTCTACCACTGCAAAAGATGAAACTATGACAAATCATCGTGAAGATCATACTCATAATATAAAAGACACCTTTTCTATACATCATAAGTTTCTGGTTGACGGATTCACTGTTCCTATGTTCTTGTTCAACCCATCCGTAATTTTATTTTATTGTAATTTATTCTATTTGTCTATGTTGCAGCTGTTGACTTGCAATGGAGAACCCCTTAAGATATTGCTGGTGAAAACCATGCAATGCCTTTTGGCCCTTTGGCCTACAACCCAGATTGGTTTGGCATGCAATGGGGAATGGATGGATATGTGGCACCTCTTGCTGGTCCCATGCCCTTATATGGGTTATGCACCAGGTCCATTTGAGGTTCCCTTTTGGGGGGGGGGGGTGGTTGTGTCGTGTCTTACCTCAAGAACCCTTTGGAGGACAAGGTTATATGATGTCGGTCGTTCCTCATCAAAGGTAATCTGGGCACTTCCAACATTGCAATCACTGTATTATATTATAGCACTTGAAAAAAAGAGAAAGAAATCACTGTATTAGATTACATGGACACACCATGTCTTGTTTGAATTTCAATGGCTACATAACACTTGCAGTCATTCAAATGTAAAAATTCAAAATGGTTATACCATAGGTTGTCCTACATAAAGTTGAATGGATATTCAAATTTCATGTTTGGATTTCAAAATTTAGAGCTCCGTAGATGTTAAGATTTCTTTTCGTGTTTGGATGACAGTCTGTAGAAGTCTCATGATTCATAATCCAAAAGCATACTGCAGGAGCATACATGGAATAGGTGAGTAGTGGAACATGTGCTCATGACTCATGTGCAAGAGATTTGAGGTATTTACTAAGTCTCCGGAAATGTGAACATACTCTCCTAATGGGTTGTTTATGTTTTGGATAGGGCTGCAATAGGGAAACATTACAGAGAGCACTATTTAGTGGCAGTAGGAAAAAACAACATCTATTACTTTAGAGAATTGATAATGTGCATGTCTGCAAATGCTTGTCTTTCTGAGTCTTTACTGGCGGTTTCAACCACCAGTAAAGGTCAATTTTCTTATAGTGACTTTTTAATTGGTATTGTGCTTTTATGAATGGATTAAAATGAATAATTGTATTTAATTGAATGAATTAACAACTACCAAGTGGGAAGAAGCTAGAGATCTATTGGGCGCCCCGAGCGCACCACCGAATAGTCCTATTGTTGAGTTATCTGCATATGTCAAATAGAAGGCGTCAAATGATAACATAGTGAAGAAATATCCCCAAGATTATTATTTAGGACATTTTAGTGATTAGCAGGTTCACAACAAATATATATTAATACATTTTATTCACTCAAGCATGTTATCTTTAATGCACAGTTATTAAATAAGTTACACATGTTACCAACACAATCAGTGCAGTTAATGATAAACAAGAGATTAAACAATTTCTAAATACTCTTGTTAAATGTTTATATGAAGATATGACATGATGCATACCCTTTCCAAACAACACTCCCTCACACGCGACTCCGACAACATATTTCGCATATGACAACACTTCCTCAAACGGTGCAACTCCAACGCCTTTTTGGCACATCCTAACTAATGTAGTGTGGTACATGATTATGTTAGATAATAATTATTAAGTTTAATTCATCCAGCATATTGGCGAAGCTAAGTGTCTAGTTGGTATTTTAAAACACCATCGCAAAGTGGGATTGAGTGATCAACTCAGTGGTTCCATTAACTCTAAGTTACACATGTTATCGATTCCACTAATAAAAGTAATGATAAAGTAACTTAAACATCCAGTTTCTAGATACTCTTATTAATGTACATGTATGTTGTATGAGATGATATATGCCCTCACAATCTAACACTCATGTAAGTGTTATGGTTTCTAGCTCCTATGATTGTCAAATTTTGTAGTGTCAAAACCTCTTGGAATCTGTGTCTTGTGTAGCGCATCTACATATTCAAGACTGTGCATCTCATGTATAAGAACAAAGGTCTTTACCTTAAGAACTTCAAATGCAAGATTATATGTTTATGTTCAAGTACAACACCAAGTGTTAATTTAATCTTTTAAGCTTCAATAGTTCAAGTTTTCAAAGCTTCATCTAAGTCAAGACAAAGTTCTTTACTTTGAACCTCAAGCTCAAGCTTCCATGTTAGTCAAATTCAAGCTTCAAAAGTCTCAAGTTCAAGTTTTATCATATGTCAAGATCTCAAGCTTCGTGAACTTCAATCAACTGAAGCAAAAGAAAATTCAATGTTCATATTTTACTTACAAGGTATGAATGACCCTAGATTGATCATAGGATAGGTCATTTTGAATACATAATTTAATTGGGTCATTTTATAAGTGCATAGACTGTTTTTCAACTAGTCTTAGAATATGTTCGACTAATCCTAGTACTGGCTCGACCAGTCCTAAGTTTGTTACTTATTTTCAGAATTTTTTGTTATTGTCTCGACTAGTCCTGGAGATTGCTTGACCATTCGTGTGAACAGTGCTCAACCAGTCTTGCAGGCTTGACTCAAAGTCCAGCAATTAAAAATAGTCCGACACGACCAGTCTGGATAGGAGTCGATCGGTCGTGGAGGCCACTCGACCGGTCGAGCAGGCCCTTTGACCAGTCGTGGAATGGTTTTATCTTATCGCGCCCAAATTTTTAAAAGTTTGTTGGTCCTTTGACCAGTCGAGCTAACCTCTGGACCAGTCAAAGATGCGATTTCTGCACTTATAAATAGAGTTCAAATTTCAAAGTTTGATATCCAATTCAAGTAAGATCAAGACACCACTCTGAGAGATAAGTTGGTGATATTCTTAAGCTCTTTAGTGCTCATTTTATATTCTCTTTAATTAGCTTTTTTTGCGCATGATTTTGTATTTTACATTCCAATTTTATTTGAAAGAGGGATTGAAGTTTTTCCATTTCTTGGAATCAAAATCAAATCAAGCTAGCCCAAGGTGCTTTAATCTAAAATCAATTTAGAACTTAAAATTATTTCATAAGTGAGTGTAAACATTGAACATCTACGTTGAACTCCAAATTGGTTCTTCCGGGTTGCATCAAAAGGAGAATATCTAGATAAGTATTTTACAGTTTTGTAAATTCATTCTTTTGGTTTCTTTGAGATTGTGCAAGAAAAATCTCTTTCTTTTGGTTTGTCTAAGGTGATCTAAAAAACTCAGAATGTAGGGTTTCTGAATTGTGTAAGCCCTCTTGAAAGACACAATTATGAGGGTTTTAAGTGAACCTTGAAAAACCTATTTCATAGTGAACGCTAATATCCATTGTGTGAGGATATTAGGAGTGGAGTAGTTATGTGGCTGTTTTTCTAAACAGTTGGTGTACACACAAGTGAACCACTATAATTTCTGATCTTGTGGTAATTGATTGTTTATTTTATTTTGCAGATGTTGTAATTTCCCTTTATGCGTTTGTGGAGAATGTTGTAATTTCTTTTATGCAAGTGTGGGAATGTTGTAATAGCTTAGTTTCTTTCTTTTCTATTTATTTCTTTATTCCTTTGTATCAGTTAGAGTTTTTGATACACAGACCATTCTAGGAATCAGGTTGTCCTACCATAAGTCATTGGTTTTTGGTGTAAGTTTGTCCTTAGAACCACATCTGTATTAATCTCTCAATACTTATACACTTGAAGTTGTTTTACATTTCTGCATTGTGGGATTTTTTAGTACTATCTTTATTTATATTTGTTAAATTCCACAGTTTATTTTTAATTTGGCACAGTCCTATTCCCCCAAGGACTCTTAGCTCGTCCTTTTCAAGTGGTATCAGAGCCTAATAGCTCACTTTAATTATTTTCTTTGAATTTATTTCCTGAGCTAATCGATCTGAGCTTTTTAAGATATCAAATTTTGATAGCCTTTCAGTCATTAGGCCTTCACCATTTGATAGCTCCAATTATGCCTATTGGAAAGTCAGAATGAGGATTTTCTTAAAATCTATAGATGAAAGCGTGTGGCAAGCCACAGTGACCAATTGGACCCCTCTTACCACTGAAGTAACTGGTATCGACGGATCCAAATCTATGAAAGTCGCACCTTAATTTTCTTGGACCACTCTTCAGAAAAGTGAGAGTAATGCCAATGCAAAGGCTCTAAATGCAATCACTTGCGCACTATCACCAGATGAATTCAAGAGAATTATATCTTGTGATACTGCAAAGAAAGCCTGAGATATTTTAGAAATGACACATGAGGGAACAACAATTGTCAAGAAATCTAGAGTCCAAATCCTCACAACCAAATTTGAAGAAATACGTATAGAAGAAAGTGAAACTTTCATGGACTTCTATATAAGATTAAGTGACATTGTCAACTCTATGTGAGGTCTCGGTGATAAAATCCCAGAAAGTAAAGTCTGTGCAAAGATACTACGCTCACTACCTGAATGATTCAATTCAAAGGTGACTGCGATACAGGAACTTCGTGATACGGATAATATGAGGGTAGAAGAATTAGTTGGCTCATTACAAACCTATGAGTTAAACTTTAAAGCTCCTAAAGGTAAATCCATCACCCTCAAATCGTCTAAAAGTATTTCCTAAGAAAATAGTAATTCTGATTTAGAAAATTCTGAAGATGATATGGCCCTTTTAACTAAAAAGTTTTATAAGATTTTTAAAAGTAAAAAGAGAGTTGATTTACAAAAACCTAATGAAAAGAGAATATCTAAATCTGAAACCTGAAAATCTTTAAAAGACAGTCAATGTTACAACTGCAATAAATATAGGCATTTAACAAACAAGTGTCCTAAAAAGGATGAACTGAAAAAGAAAGCTATGTTGGCTACTTGGGATGAATCTTCCTTCTCTGAAGCCTCTTCTGAGCCAGAAGATTCTGAAACCGAGTCTGATAATGAAGTTAAAGCCCTTATGACTCTAGTCAAGTTCACTTTTTCAGATAATGATGATTCAACTAGTGAAGAAAATATGAATAGTGATCATGAAAATGAAGAAGATCTTCAAGATGCTTATAATAACTTATACAAGGAAAGTTGCAAAACTAAAACTTCAAAAAGAAAAGTTTTCAAAACTTAAAGAAAATTTTGATAATCTTATTTTAGAAAAATCTCACATTTCAGATTGTTTGGAAAAAACTAAGTGTGACTTAGATTTTAAAAACTCCCAAGTTGAAAACTTAAAATCTGAAAATGAAAAGCTAAAACTTAAAGTCTCTTTACTTTTGAGTTTAAAAGACACATGAAGGTATGCCCAAGGTGATCCTAAGTTAGAAAAACTTTTATCCGATTCAGAAAAATGTGGCGGTCGATATGGGTTGGGCTACGATAAAAATATTCCTCCCAAACATATGAATAATTCACCCAAATTTGTGAAAGGGGAGTCTTCAAACTCAAAAGGAAAAAGTCTGAATCAAAATTATTCTAAAAATGCTAAGACTTTTCAAACCTTAAAACCTAAAAGTAACCATATCAACTATAAAAATCAGAATCGTAATCCTTTAGCTAAGAAAATTGTTGATTTACTTAAGGAGCTCTTAAAATCTAACTCAGTGGGTCAGTCTTATAACAACTATAAATACAAGAAGACCAACTTTACTCCTAAGCCCAAAACTGTAATGAAATGGGTCCCTAAGGTTACGTGCTTGGTTGCTCACACTGCTTTCAAAGCTTCAAGGCATTTAAAGTGGTACCTAGACAGTGGATGCTCCAGACACATGACTAGTGACAAAGGTCTGTTCACCAATTTTAAAGACATGACTGATGGTTCAATCACATTTGGTGATGGTAGCAACTGCAGAATTGTTGGCCAAGGTACTAATTCGGCATTCGACTTCCATACACCAAGTCTCGAGTTCGGAGCACCACAAGGAAGATTTTTAATTGAATTTTTTTAATTTATATACATAGTAATACATGAGCATAAAGATTCATGATCAAATTACCAAGCAACACTCTTCAATAGAAATCCGATTGTTACAAGTACAATGCTTTTCAAAGGTACACAATGTCAACATTGCCAAATCGAAAAATAGATGCAATGCATCGAGAAAGCAAAGTCTTCAAAGCTACTCCAGCCCTGAAAAAAATGAAAAATAGGAGGCTTATACAAAAAGCCTAGTGAGTACACCGTGTGTGCAGTGTGTCCTACATGCAAGCAAGATAAATATGCTACAAGAAAATCATACCACAACCATAACCATATTACATGCATCCGTAATCACATCATCATTATCATATTTTCATGCCATAATTATACAATATCAAAAATATCGACAAGTCCATGAGTCATACAATATCGTAGTACGCAATATAAATCAGTTATGCAAATGAAGAGTAATAAAGAGCCAAATATTAGATGTCGAGGATGCAATGCAATATACGATTCGGATGAGTTCACGAATACCGTCACCCATATCAATACTGAAACATAGTAACCCGAAATGCTAAATGTTACTAATGTAATGCAATATGTGGTGCGAATGGAATGACCATCCTGGAGTGTGAAGTCGGGATGATAGTACGTAGTATCACAGGCTATGGGGTCCATCACAAAGGACTTCTATCCAAACTAGTCATATACCTAATTTGGATAGTCAGACTCAATGTGGTGAACTCCTGATCTCAGGTTGGTCACGCACCCCAACCAAAATCCTGGCCATTTCGAAGGTACACATAGCAAATAGTTGCGCACCACCAGCCCGAGTGGATAGTGAATGAATGAATGAATGAGTATGCAACTCCTACTCAATAAGTCCATATATCAGTACTGTTCATCTCTGGGATCATCACTGGGGTTTAGTACACTCCAAATGGCAGTCCCTCTCCCAGCAGCATAGTCCAAGTGAGCGCAAGAAACCTCACTATCCACCTGGCCAATAGTCTGCCATACTTATCCGGCACGTTGATGGCGGACCCATTTACGAGCTGGTCAAACTCAGCCTAGCTATGGCCCCTACCCTCAGGTGGGTAAAGCCACACCCTCCCAACCGACCACAACACGGTGGGAGACGCAGACTCCGGTATTCGGCACTCGGGCGCTCATGTATCCACTCGGTCTTAACGTTAGGGCATCTCTTGGCCTTGGAGGTTTAGGGATTTCACCCAGGGACACCTATGGCGCCCGTATGCTAGAACCAAACATTTCTAGTATTCCATCCGGCCATCCATGATATGCCCGTGGAGGCTACGGCCCGATGTCCCTAGGGCACACAATGCAAGATGCATGAGTCATACAATGCAGTCATGCATTAATCCTACGCATACCGTGCACTCATGTGAGATAACCTCTGCTTATTAGGGAGTCTCAAAACAATCTGTCCAACAACATATGCAATGGTCAAACACATCTTATAACAAACATGCAAATAATGCGTATGGGTATGTATAATGATGCTATGCTGTCACATACTCATAATCAGTATCAATAATCGGCCTCAACAATCGGCTTCGACAATGTAAACATTTAACCAACATTGCCCCTAAGGAATGACCCACATAAACATCAATACATATATCATGGTGAAATCACACATCACATCGGTCCTCAGATACATCACTTTGGGTCTCACACAAGGGTCACGCATTCATCGCATTGGGCCTCACTCATGGGACACATATATATCACATTGGGTCGTATCATATATGCACTACACATTGCAATGGGCCTCGGCTCATGAGCCATGAAGACACCACATCAGGCTTCACGACCCATGGGCTTCAAATACATAATAGGTGGGCCCTACACATGGGGTCTCAAATACATCACAATGAGCCTCATCATATGGGCCGGAAATATATCTCAATGGGCCTATGATCAATCTGTCACAAGTCCTAAGTTCATGTACCCAGGAAGTTACACCATCGGCATAGTCTATGAGTCTGAGTAATCACATAATTTCTCATATGCCCATATAGTCTTATGGCGACTCCATTATCAGAAGTCTATATGGTTGAGTGGCCACACAAATGTCACTCTACTTGTCATAATAAGGGACTTAAGGTGAGATGGTTACTTATTATTATTATTATTATACCATATTTCGCATAATGGGGCAACCGCTTTACTAAATTTTCACGTAACCGGGCGGCGAGTACCACAATTTCACATAGTTTAGTAGTCACCAAAGCACTACTTGATCATATGGTCGGGCTACACGTTCCCCACATACCCACATGATTTACGGCTATTCACGTCACGCATGATCACAAGATTTATGAGCCACATATTTAGCACCATTTTGTCAAATCTAGTTATCACTCATCCCATCAGTGATCATATGGTTAATGGCCACAACAATCATAAATCTACTTAAACAAGTAGTCACACGATTGCCCCGATTTTCATACAATTACGTGGGCTATAAAAAATCAAGCACTCTCATGTGGTGGTCCACACAACTTCCACCAATCCACACTACTAGTTGGGCCACCCGAGATCCCAAATTCCTATAGTGTAGTGATCCACATGATTCCTACCAACTGGTGGACTAAATGAGGAATAACTATTACAATAGGCACCATGAAAACGACTTAGATTGCCGTAAATATATAGGCAGCCCCACACTCTAAAATGATCTAATCAAAATAGATGAATGGCTGGTAAAACATGTATATTAGGTGGTCCATGATCGATTAAAAGGAATAGATGGATAGATTTCTCACAAACATTACTGTAACTCTAGGAAATATTTAACGGTGGACAAGTGATCAATATTGCTCCCGTGGCATGAGATTTGGATCTGACTAGTCTATGGAACCATACCCTAAAATGATGAGGATAAACCGATGAAAGGCATAGATCTACATCATACTACAAAGTGGAGTCCATGGCCAAGGAAGCATCCCAGCATATAAGGGCATACTAGAGCCTAAGAATTTCTAATGGTTATTACACTGTTTCTACTTGTAGCATGGCCTGGCCCACCTAAAATTGAGTTCTACTTCATCTTGTGTCGACGAGCAGGAGGTGGGCTCACTTCCCAAGCGACTGAAAAATATATAGGCAATATGGGTATACAACACATGCACTTAGGTGGGTTTCACATGCATCACATTATGTCCAGGGAAGCTTTCATTGGTAAGCATGCAATTCCCTTTCCTTATTATTATTATTATTATTATTATATTTTGTATAATTGTGGGTCTCATTGACATGGTGGGGTTCACCCCATGAACAGTTCATATAACAAACAACATCATAGCTGATACCACCCACTAGATGAATGACATGGATATAAGGTACATACGTCGAGTGGGACTTATGACACATGGATGGTCTAAATGATGGATGACTGGGATGTAAAATACATGTAACGAGTTGGCTCCATGATCTAATGGCTGACTCAACTTTGGTGGCAGTCACACGTCACAGTAGAACTCAAATGATTTAATAGTAGGGAATTTTATTCCCACTGTTTCTTATAGTGTGGTCCACCTAAGTTGTGGATCTGCCTCATTCTTTTACTCATGACTTAAAATGGTCTGAAGGAGTGAATGAATGGCCCAGATATACCTTTCATCACCAAGGTGGGCCCCAGAAAAATCTAAGTATTTTGTGTACAATTTCCACTGTCCAAGTGGCATGGCCTACATGAACTTCTAATCGGCCTGATTTTTGGGACCATACAATAAATGGTGCTAGTAAGATGGATGAATGGTGTGGATTTAGCACATACATTGTGGTATGGCCATGATCGGCCAACAAAATTTTACCCCAAATGTGGACGTCACTTCCTCACACCATTATTTTATTTTGATATTATTATTATTATTATTATTTGTATATTTTCTCATCAAGGTGGGTCACTTGAGAGATCCAGTCCGTCCATTGTGTGCGTCTCACTTGGTGGACGGGTCAGTCCAAGTTTCAGATGCATCAAAGTTTCAGGTGGGCCCCATCAAGTACTTTTGTATATTTTAGCATGTCTTTACATGATTTTTGATGGTGTGGGCCACCTGAGTTTCGTGTATGGCTAAAATTTGGGGGTGGTCCATTTTTAAACGGGATCCATTAAATGCATGGGACTGATATTCGACACACATCATGGTGGGGCCTGTGGTGGGGCCCACCTCTTTCCAGCGTCAGCAGAGACGCTGCATGGCGTCATTGCTGTTTTGCATTTTTTTTTATTTTTCATATTTGGGGCCTACAACGGGACGATCCAGTCCGTCTATTGCGTGTGTCCCACTAGGTTAAGGGGTCATTCCAAGTTTCAGGTACATCAAAATTTCAGGTGAGCCCCCAGAAAGTACTTTTATATGTTTTCACATGATTTTTTATGGTGTGGCCTACTAGAGAACTAGATTGGCTTAATTTTTTGGCTCAATGCCTAAAATGATCTGAAAATTTGAATGGATGGTGTGGATTTGATACGTACATCATGGGTGAGGCCTGCTGTGGACCCATAGTCCAAACCCCTTTATTTAAGCAGCCAGGCGTTGCCTAGTGTATTCTTTTTTTCATTTTATTTTATTTTTTTGTTTTGTGTTGTGTGCACTTGTGTGCATGGGCGTGTGTGTGTTTAGCCAACACAATGGGCCACACTTTGGATGATTTGGATGGCCTACAAAATTCTAGTGGGGCCCACAATCAATGGGTCTCACCAAAAAATATATATATATATTTTTCTATTATTATTCTTTTCATATGTATTTTTCCATGAATCCACACCATTAAACATACCATTATCATCATATCATCACCATTTTTTTATCATCTTTTTATATGTACTCTCCTACATATCCACACCATTGATCACATCATCATCATCAACATCAACATCATTTCCACCTTACAAAAACACAACAAAGATAAAATAAGAATGAGTAGGGTGGGTGTACTCACCTTGATTAATTAGATGGATGGTTGAGATGGATGGAAGGGATGGGATTGATGGAGTTGATGGCCCACCAAGATCACTCCTCTCTCTCTCATGGAAAATGGTGAAATGCTAAGGGATGGAGGGGTATTTATAAAGAAATGGATAAAATTTTGGTTAAGCTAATGTGATTAATATTAGTTTAGGCTAGGATTATGGTACTTAATTCATGCTTTGTAATTAATGGTGGATTAAAGGAGCATGGGATGGCATGGTGTGGTGATGTCATGCATAGTGTATGGCATGGAGAAAGGTTGACTTTTCATGCACATGAGAGAGAAGAGGTATGGGTATGTGACATCACACACATGGGTAGAGATTCTCTCACCCATGTGTGGCATGTACATGTGTGCATGACATGTGTTGTGCACATGTGTGGAATGAAATACATGGTATCATGCGTACATGATACACTTATTATTCTTTACGGCATATCTCACTAACAGATTATCATACCGACGCAAGGGTGGTACCTCCACGATCGCGGCGACGGGGCGGTCGATATGAGATAGCTTTCAAGGTCTTGGGGTCCCGGTCAGTCGGGTATGTACTATGAACGGCCAGTCCAGGTTTAGTTAAGGGCGTAGATTATCATGTACATAAATATAGAAAGTCGTACTGATGGTTCAATCACATTTGGTGATGGTAGCAACTGCAGAATTGTTGGCCAAGGTACGGTTCAACTCTTTAACCTCTCTCTATTTGAGAGTGTTTTATATGTAAAAGGGTTAAAATACAACTTATTAAACATCTCTTAAATATGCGATAATAATCATAGTATAAAATTTACTAACCAAGATTGTGAAATCCTAAATAATTGTGAAATCCTAAATAAAAATGGTTCTGTAATATTAACTGGTCGCAGAATTTCTGAAAACTACTACATTGTGAGTGATTTAAGCTCATCTAATCTATCATGCTATATGGTCTATTCCGATGAGACTGAATTATGGCATAAACGCCTCGGACATGTACACTACCATAACTTGTATAAATTGAGTAAAAGAGAGTTGGTAAGAGGTCTACCTGAATTACAGAAAGTAAACAAAATATGTGGCGAATGCCAGATTGGCAAACAAACCAGGAGTACTCATAAAAAAGTGAACTCTAATGCCATATCTAAATCACTCGAACTTCTCCACATGGATCTCATTGGACTAATTAAAAAGGAGAGTCGAGGTGGCAAGAAGTATATTCTTATAATTGTTGAGGACTTTACCAGATATACATGGGTGGTCTTCTTAAGGGACAAAGCAGAAACTCTCGATGAAGTAAAAAAGAATACTTAAATGTATCCAAACGGAAAAATGATCTCAAGTCTATAAGATCCGTGGTGATTATGGATCAGAATTTGAGAATAGCAGTTTTGAGAAATTTTGCAGTGATCAGGGAATATCACATGAATTCTTTGCACCCAAAACACCACAATAAAATGGTATAATAGAAAGAAAAAATAGAGTGCTTAAAGAAATGACAAATGTAATACTAAATAGTATGAAGCTCCCTAAAAATCTTTGGACTGAAGCCGTAAATACTGCTTGTTATATAATTAACCGCGTTTATACTAGAGAATCGAATGGTAAAATGGCTTATAAAATGTAGTTTGATAAGAATCCTACTGTCAAATACTTTCAAGTTTTAGGCAGCAAGTGTTACATTTTACATGACTGAGAAAATCTGGATAAGTTTGACACTAAAAGTGATGAAGGGATATTTTTAGGGTATATTCAAAATAGTCGAGCGTATCGAGTTCTTAATAAGAGAAATGGTGTAATTCAAGAGTCCATTAATGTGGCTATGGACGATCACTTGAATACACCTGTCTCAAATTCAGAAAATGATGAAGTACTTTTAATTAATAAACCAGATACTTCATCAAGTCAAAATAACTCTAAACTGAGGACTGTTAAAGACCATCCAACTAATCAGATTCTTGGAAACCCTCTCACTGGTGTGCGCACTCATAAACAACTACAAGATAGAATCGGCTAACATAAAAGAATCCCTTTCTGACGAAAACTGGATTGTTGCGATGTAACAAGAGCTCAATCAATTTGTCAGAAATGATGTTTGGTACTTAGTTCCAAGACTGAAAGATAAACACATGATCGAAAAAAAAATGAATTTTTAAAAATAAGTCTGATGAACTTGGTAATATTATTAGAAACAAGGCTAGGCTGGTTGTATAAGAGTATACTCAAATTGAAGGCATCGATTATGATGAGACCTTTGCCCTAGTAGCTCGTCTTGAATCAATCAGACTATTTATATCCATTGCTTGCATTAGAAAGTTCAAAATATACCAAATAGATGTAAAGAGTGCATTCTTAAATGGCGATTTGCATGAAGAAGTGTATGTTGAACAACCAACAGGTTTTGAAGACCTTAAGAATGTTGATCATGTCTACCGCCTAAAAAAGGCACTCCACGGTTTGAAACAAGCTCCTAGGGCATGGTACGAAAAGTTGACTAAGTTTCTACTAAGTCATAACTTTATAATGGGAAGTATTGATAAGACATTGTTTGTAAAGAAACATAATGATCACATTTTAATAGTGTAAATTTATGTTGATGATATTATTTATGGATCTACCTGTGCTAACATGACTATTGAGCTGTAGATCTTATAAAGTCTAAGTTAGAAATGAGCATGGTTGGAGAATTGAATTATTTCTTAGGGTTGCAAGTTAAACAACAACCTGATGGTTTATTTATCCCTCAAACCAAATATGCTCTGAACTTAGTTAAAAAGTTTGAATTTGGGAGTGGGAAAAACTTTGATACTCCAATGGTTACTACTTTAAAACTCTCAAAGGACTCTACATGTAAAAGTGTGGATCCTAAATTATATTGCAGTATGATAGGTAGTTTGCTTTATTTAACCGCGAGCCGACCTGATATTGCATTTGGCGTAGGAATTTGTGCTAGATATTAATCTGACCCTAAAGAGTTACATCTAACTGCTGTTAAGCTCATTTTACGATATGTCGCTAGTTCAACAAATCTTAGTCTCTGGTATCCACATGATACTAGTGTGCAATTAGCTGGTTACACTGATGCTGAGTGGGCTGGTAACACTGATGATCGAAAATCAACCAGTGGTGGTTGTTTTTATGTAGGAAACTGTTTAATTTATTAGCAAAGTAAGAAATAAAGTTTTGTATCGCTCTCAATTGTTGAGGCTGAATACATTGCAACAGGTAATGCATGTACTCAGCTTGTGTGGATGAAAAGAATGCTAAGCGATTACGGAATTGCGCAAGATACTATGGTTTTATATTGTGATAATTCCAGTGCAATTAATCTATCTAAAAATCCAATCCAACATTCATGAACCAAGCATATTGACATTAGATATCACTACATTCGTGAATTAGTGGAAGAAAAGACAATTTCTTTGGAATATATTCTGACTGAGAATCAACTAGCTGATATATTCACAAAATCACTCGACAAAAGCAGGTTTGCTAAATTGAAATTTGATCTTGGTATGTGCAATATGAATTGATTATTCATATATTTTTGTATCATAATATATATATTTATTATTTTAAATGTTTAAAATTTGCATTTTGTGTAAAATTGCACATTTTAGGCTATGCACAACCAGTCGAGTACATACTCGACCAGTCGAGCATGTACTTGACCAGCCATGAACCACGGGTTTGGTACTTTATTTGGGAAAAAATCCCTTTTTCTTCATTTTGGTTATTTTCTCCAATGGCTCCTAGGTCGACCAGTCGAACCCATCATCTAGTTCTTCAAGGTTAGTGCATTGTTTTCATTTTTCTTATAGATTCAAGTCCATTGCACTCCCTTTTAATATTTTGTGTAGTTTATTTCTTGATTAATAGTAGTTTTTGGAGTTTTCTTCTCAATAATCTGATTTATTGGAAACCCACTCTACCTCTTTTACAATCTCTTTGTACCTTGATTTCTTTGTTGCAAATGGAAGGTAGAACTAAAAAGAAAGGATCTCGTGGTCCCTCAACTTCTAGGTTGACTCCTATTACAGTGCACCACCTTCGGTCACTCGAAGATGATCCCTATTATGTGCGGGATATTCAGTTGTGCAATGTTATAGTAGAACGACCCGTGAATGTTGATCATTTGGCTCCATTTGATCTCCTTCCTCTCCTTCAGTCTGTAGGATGGGATAACATACTACATTGGGGTGGGCCGGCATATCACTCCATTGCGCAGGCTATGTATGCTTGCATTACTGATTTTTTTACTGAAAATCTGACATTCACTATCTCAACCAGAGAAGGTTCAATTGATGTGGACTGTCACCTTATCTTTAGGTTAATGGATTTACCTGTTAATGATGAATGTATTCCCATTAATGCTCTAGTAGCAAAACCATCTGAAACTGAGAAGCAAATGCTTACTAGAGATTTACACAATATAGATGCAGAATGAAATACTACTGCAAATGTGCTTGCCTCAAAGTTTTTGTTACCCAGATACAGAATCCTTCACAAGATTTTCATTTCAAATGTCTATCCTCGTTCTGGTAACAAAACCGAACTCACTACGTTCATGGATCACATTCTTCATTCCATCATCTCTGGTACCTCTGTATGTCTTCCTTGATTTTTCATTGCATCATTCAGTTCTGTCTCCATCCAAGACAGTGACATTCCCTTCGCTTATCTTATGACTGTGTTGGCCACCCATAGTTTAGTGGTTATGCCTATTGGAGAAGCTCACATTCATCACCTACCATTCAACAACTCCAATATTAACAAGATGAATTTGAAGCTGGCCCTAGGCTAAGTCAATGTGGGTGTTGGTGGAGTTGATGCCGCAAATGAAGAGGTGGGTGGTTTACCTCCAGATGACATCAATATGGATGATATTTTTGATAAGATCGAATCTGATTCAGCAGATGATCCTGATTATCAGCCATCTGACTTTGATGCGCATTTGCGCTCACTTGAGGAGAAGGTAAAAAATATGAATGTGTCCCATGACTTGCAATTCAAATATATATACAAATATCTTAGGTGCCTTAACAAGGGACTTCATTAAATTGATCCTACCATACATGCTCCTTCTTCAGGTTCTGATTAGTATTTGATTATATGGTTTGTAAAAACTTTTAAGATACTTGAACTACTTTTGGATTATGTGGTTGGACATGCTTGAACATGCTTTCTTATGGTTCTAATTACTTAGTAATCTTGTTCTTATATGAACTTCTTTTTCATTACTCATTTATTTACTTCCTTATTTATCTACTTTCATTCTCATTTAATGGTTCCTTCATTTGTCATATTGTGACAAAAAGGGGGAGAATTTTATCCTGCTTGTCATGTGAAATTGTGGATAGTAGCCATATTTCCATTTTTTGATATTGATGAAGAGTATTAATGTGGAGTAAGGGGGAGTAAGTAAGGGGGAGAGTATTGATGTAGAATATTGATGCGTATTGCCTTATTTTGGTTGTAGTAACAAGAACATAATTCTTTCTTCTGCATATATGGTGCTTGATTCTTTATTATGTGTGTAATGCTTATATTATTTTAATGAAGTGTGTTTTGTCACTACTTTGACAAAGGGGGAGATTGTAAGTGCTATGGTTTCTAGCTCCTATGATTGTCAAATTTCATAGTGCTAAAATCTCTTGGAATCTGTCTTGTGTAGCGCATTTACATATTCAAGACTGTGCATCTCATGTATAAGAACAAAGGTCTTTACCTTAAGAACTTCAAATGCAAGATTACATGTTCATGTTCAAGTACAACACTAAGTGTTAATATAATCTTTTAAGCTTCAATAATTCAAGTTTTCAAAGCTTCGTCCAAGTCAAGATAAAGTTCTTTACTTTAAACCTCAAGCTCAAGCTTCCATGTTAGTCAAATTCAAGCTTCAAAAGTCTCAAGTTCAAGCTTCATCATATGTCAAGATCTCAAGCTTCGTGAACTTCGAAGAACAACTATCAACTGAAGCAAAAGAAGATTCAATGTTCATATTTTCCTTACAAGGTATGAATGACCCTAGATTGACCATAGGATAAGTCATTTTGAATACATAATTTAATTGGGTCATTTTATAAGTGCATAATTTGTTTTGCGACTAGTCTTAGACTAAGTTCGACTAGTCCTAGCACTGGCTTGACTAGTCCAAGAAATCCTCTACAAGTCCTAAGTCTGTTACTAATTTTTGGGATTTTTTGTTATTGCCTCGACCAGTCCTGAAGACTGCTCAACCGGTCGTGTGAACAGTGCCCGACCAGTCCTGCAGGCTCGACTCAAAGTCCAGCAGCTAAAAAGGGTTCCACATGACCAGTCGTGGACAGGACTCAACCGGTTGTGGAGGCCGCTCGACCGGTTGAGCAGGTCCTTTGACTAGTCGTGGAACGGTCAGATCTTATCGCGCCCAAATTTTCAAAAGTTTGTTAGTCCTTCGACCAGTCGAACCGACCTCAGGACCAATCGAAGGTGCAATTTCTACACTTATAAATAGAGCACGAATTTTAGAGTTTGATATCCAATTCAAGTAAAATCAATACGTTGCACTGAGAGATAAGTTAGTGATATTTTTAAGCTATTTAGCGCTCATTTTATATTATCTTTAATTAGCTTTGTTTGCATTTGATTTTGTATTCTACATTCCAATTTTATTTGAAAGAGGGATTGAAGTTTTTCCATTTCTTGGAATCAAAATCAAATCAAGTTAGCCCAAGGTAATTTAATTTAAAATCAATTTAGAACTTAGAACCTTTTCACAAGTGAGTGTGAACATTGAACATCTACGTTGAACTTCTACTCTGAATTGGTTCTTCCAGGCTGCATCAAAAGGAGAATATCCAGATAAGTATTTTACAGTTTTGTAAATTCATTCTTATGGTTTCTTTGAGATTGTGCCAGAAAAATCTCTTTCTTTTGGTTTGTCTGAGGTGATCCAGGAAACTCAGAGTGTGGGGTTTATGAATTGTGTAAGCCCACTTGAAAGACACAATTGTGAGGGTTTTAAGTAAACCTTGAAAAACCTATTTCATAGTGAACGCTAATGTCCATTGTGTGAGGATATTAGGAGTGGAGTAGTTATGTGGCTGTTTTTTTAAATAGTTGGTGTACACACAAGTGAACCACTATAATTTCTGGTCTTGTGGTGATTGATTGGTTATTTTATTCTGTGGATGTTGTAATTTCCCTTTATGCATTTGTGGAGAAAGTTGTAATTTCTTTTATGTAAGTGTGAGAATGTTGTAATAGCTTAGTTTCTTTCTTTGTTATTTATTTCTTTATTCTTCTGTATCAGTTTGAGTTTTTGATACATAGACCGTTCTAGGAATCAGGTTGTCCTACCATAAGCCATTGGTTTTTGGTGTAAGGTTGCTTTAGAACAACATCTGTATCAACCTCTTAATACTTGTACACTTGAGGTTGTTTTACATTTCTGCATTGTGGGATTGTTTAGTGCTATATTTATTTATATTTGTTTAAATTCCACAATTTATTTTTAATTTGGCATAGTCCTATTCACCCCCCCCCCCCCCCTCTGGGACTCTTAGTTCAGCCTTTTCAGCTTGTCAGCCAATTCCATTCATGCCCGGGTCATTCAAACGGTACTTTGGCACGGATCCATCAGCCAGGTAATTTGATGGGGGTCATTCGAATAAGGATCTATCACCTCCATTAGTGCTCGATGGTCACTACGGGGAGGCTCATCACCCTAGCGTAGGCTGACAGCTCGGACACAGTGTCCCATACTACCATGCCCGGCTCATGAGTCTTGAGATTGTATCAATAACGGTTATGAGTAGACTAAATCAATGGTAATAGTGGTATCCCAGATTCTATTGAATGTTATACAATCACCATGTACAAGAATGATTAAGCTTACATTAGACTGATGTAAACGACTACGGAGGACCTCGGGCAAACCGACATTGGGTGCAAAGCATCCCGTGTAGCTCCAACTACTGTCGATCATCCATGTTCAATTCCGGTCTGCCGTATAAGCCTGGGATAGTCTCCTTAAAGTGAGCTACCCACATATTTGGATAATTTCCAAAGCTCGGTCCACCACCACAACACAATTCAATAATCCTAGTATTTTCAAGCATTCAACATCTAAGAATTTTATAATATCAAGAGTTTCATGTTATTCAAGCATTTCATTGAGCATGTTAGCAACCAATTAGTAAATAAATGCATTTGATTATTTTAAAATGCCAAGTAAAAGCTTTGGGGTAGATCTTCACCTTTGAGTTAAAATCCAATACTTGAATGTGGCCCTAGCGTCGGGAATTTAGAAGAACACTCCAAACCTAGATTAAAGTATAAGACTATCATTAATGGTGTGGATTTATTCATAATTAAATATTAAATAATGAATTATGGCTTAACTAACTCAATTTGATTGATCCATCAACTCGGTTTGACAAATAGGGACTCGAAATCGGCACATAACTTAAATTGTAATGGAATGGGGGCCAATTACGGCTCTCACAAGAGTATGTACCCCTCTAATTGATAATTGTCACTCAAAGCCTTAACATACTAAATCCTAATATTAGGGGTTTTGGCACCGTGGATTGGAGGGGATTGGAGGGGGTTTCCAATTCACGGTGAGAGCTTAGATTACACCTAAAATCATTTCAATAGTTGCATGTGTAACATGTATGTCACTGTACACTATCATTCTATTGGTCACATGGCCCACTAATGATGATCAGCACCGTCCAAACATTGTCCATATTAATCAACGATTAAAAATCGCTGGTTAGTCACTCAGACATGATCTTGTGCTTGCAGTCCATCCGAGACTTGGAATTTCATCATTTTCAGATAAAGCATATATTTCAGCAGGCTTATCACAACCATAGTGTCAAAAATTATATATCTCACTAATTAGGGATATTAAAGTTGATTTAGTAATTAAATTCAAACCCTTGTAAATATACCATGCATTGGTATTTTTGAATTAAAGTTGATTCACACTCCAAAGTGTCAAACACACCGTGAGGATTGCCAATCCAGGGATTTCCAATCCTGGGGGTTCCGAATCCATGCTCCCAAATAGGCCATTAGGGTTTGCGAGAATTGACGGAAATTAAAAAAAAAAGGGTTTCTAACCCTAATGACTCAAAATGAAAGAAATGAGAAAAAAAGATGGAAAGACAGTAGGGAAACCTCTTACCTAGCAAGTGAGTGGAGAATTCAACCCAAAATCTTCGGATTTCATCCGTGGAAGAACATGAGATCGGGAATAGAGGCGAAGTCTTGCACGAATTTGGAAGCACGGGGATTGGATGACGTGATCCGGCCGCCGGGGGTGCATGCAAGGTGGTGGCTCCCACTTTCTCTCTCCTCTCTCTCTCTCACTCTCTCTCTCTCTCTCAGCTACTGGATATGGCTGAGAGAGAAGGGTTGGAGCTTATATGGGTGGGATTATTTTAGTTGGCCCCAAGGTTTGAAAAATCCCAAAAATGGCCAAATGGGGCCTGATTTAGATTATAGGGGTTGCTCTGATGCTCCCCTAGCCATGAAATTATAGGAAAGGTGGTCCATGGCCTGATGAAGGGCTGGGTAAATTTGATCAAAAACAGATGCAGGGTTTTGCCGGGAAGGCCCGCTTTGCGATCAACGGTCACCATTCCACGATCAATGGTAAGATTTTGTAGGCGTGGTCCTGAATTTATTTCCAGCCTTTGGTGTAAATTTGGCAAATATCCGACTGATAGAAAGCTCATAATTGCAACATCAGTTATGGGGCTAAATAGGTAAATTTCAGACTTTCCCCAAATTAGGCCAGATGACTCATAGTTTGCAAGTGCCAGCTGGGCAACACAATTTGATTATTTCTGGGCACTTCCAGAGTGTAGCATCCACGTGAGACATCAAGCCCAGTGAGATGGACATTACTCTACAATTTCAGAACTAGTGACCCACTAACAAGCGGTCTAGAGCTTGTTCGGGTAATCGGGGCATTTCTGGAATAAATTGGGTAGAGGGATTTCTTGTGAGAAATGATTAAGATTTAGATTAGCTAATTTCATAGTATAGACTATTTGCAACTAGTGAGAATGATGATTCAGTCATAATCACCCTGATCATGAACCCTAATTCAACTATACTTGAAATTATCTAATTTAGTAAAATATACTAAAATAGAAATTTTAAATTTAATCATATAGGATGATTCCTAGTATGATTAGAAGCAATTTCTAAGAAGACTCCAAGTATAAAAATTCTAAGATGAAAAAGATACGCGCGGCCCATTGACAACGTGTAGTTGTAGAAAATTTTCAGTTTCAATAACTCTATTTCATATAATGTTTTTGACATTTTTAGTTAGCATATTATTTTAATTATTTTTTTAGTAGTTCATCATTAAGTATACTTTATCTCAACTAAATTTCATTAAATTTCCTATTCTAGAAAAATTCTAAAAATTCTGGAAGTACCAGTTGTCCGAAACTAAAAAATTTTAGATAGTTGTTACATCATCCTAGATTTAAATATATTAAAATTTTATTTTATTTTTCATTTATTTTTATAAGAAAATAGACTGATCAAGCTTCAATATGGCTTTTGAATATAGGTGGGCATATCTGACCCGATCCGATCCGATCAGACCCGTTCCGAACAGAATCGACGGCCTAGATTGGGCCTGATCGAGTCTTTCTATCCAGATCCGATCGTTTTTTGGGTTGGGTTCGGATAGACCACTATCTGGACAGATCCGATCTGAAAATCTGAACCGAAATTATCCGAACTGATTTGACCCGACCCGACTCGTAGCGGGTAGTCGGGTAGTATAAATACTATTTTTACCCTAAACCCAAATCGTTTTTACCCCCCTCTTTTCTTACCCTACCATCTCCCACCCACAGATCTTCTTCCTCTCCTTTTCTTGCTGTGTCTCTTAGCTGCGTTGCGGTTTCGTCGATATCTCGCGCCAATTCCTCCTAAAACTCCTTCAGCCAGGTGTCATCATCTAGGATGTTAGATCTCCTTCTCCATCCTCGCATTGACCTAGATCCGCCTAAAAGAGCTTTGGTAAGGACGTTTTATCTCTCTAATTAAATTTGGTGGAAGCGGCACCATCCCCCTAATCTAGCAGGAGAAATGATAAGATACAGTGTCTGTACCATAAGATATGGTAAAGCCATTATTTTTCGCCAATATATCTTATAGACAAACTATCCTATCTGTAGAAAAGGTGGGCCACATTATCATCATTGGTCCATTGTAAGGTAATCTGATAAAAACTTATGGTGGGACAATTATTGCTATAGACCATTGATATCATTTCGTGTGCTGATGTGGCATACCCAATACATATATAGTTATGATTTTCATGGGAGAAAATCATAGTATTGTTTCTCATTTTTTGTATGGATTTGATATTTATATAAGTAATCAGTTGACGACGAAAAGATGGATGTATCTTAGGTTACAATACAACCACTGTATCTTGATCATTTCTGCATGTCTTCAGTAATACCATCCACAGGTTTCCTCTTCAAAAGCGATTTTTAGCCTAGACTTTATATGCTCCTTGGGAGCACCGAAACCTTATATGCTCCAACAGAACAATATTCGTCCAATGCCCTACACGTCGTGTGAGCCACACATGAAACTTAAGAGATAATAGGGAGAGCTATTACATATGGACCGATCCGTACCGTGCCAATCTGATTCGTACCACTTTTCCCGACCGAGCTGAACTCGGATCAGATCAGGGTACGTATAGTTTGGAACGGTTCAAGTAAGGTGGTCCAGACCCAGTCCTAGAACAGATCAAGTATGGGTCAGGCAAATGAGATTTTAGATAGGATCGGGTTGGACCTAATCCGATCCGACTCGGTTTGATGCCCAACTCTACTTTTGAATTACCTGAATTGGAGTTATATTAAGGGAGATATGACTTTTTGAAGTCGTCCTGAAAATGCAGAGAATTTCGACGGTGGTCCACCAAAATCTGGTGCACTGGTGGTGCGCCGCCACAATCCTTTGGAGCCGGCGACGGTGCGCCGCTGATCTGGTGGTGGTGCCACCATACTCTATGGTGTCTGGTGGTGGCTTTGCCACTTAATATTTGAAAATTTGTGTATCTCTCAATCCAGAATGAGTTATTCGACATGCAATATATGATTTTGGGGTAGGAGAAGATAACCTACACAAATAACTTGGTTATTTCCTAAGATTTCATTAGGTTAATGGTATAAAGTCCATTTTATTTATATTTTTACTTTTTATAGTAAATTTTAGTTTAGTTATAGTTCTTCATCCTTTGAGCTTTAGGATTTGTGTCTAATATGAAAGTACTTAGAAAGATTTGAAGAATAAGGTGGTAGAAGGGGAGATTTTTGAATAAGATGGATTGAAAGGGGGATTTGAGACTTAGGTATTGAGTTTTGAGAGCTTGGGAAGAGAATGGGGTGATGAATTGAGAGTGAAAAAGGTATAACGGACTAGAAATGGGGTATAAATGAAGTAGAAATGGCCCTAGGTGAAGCCCATGGGGCTTCTATGTGATTCATAAGAGCAAAGAGGAGTCCCTTCTATAGCTGAACCCTAGGCTAAGACTTCAGTGTTTAGATTAGCCGGATGGCTTGGTCTTAAGGTCCTTTAACATCGCTAAGTTCGATTGCTCCCTCCTAAGTCGATAAGACGTTATGATAGACCCATTGCCTAAGGACGTCCAACTCCAAGTTGGAAAAAATACGAGACGTTACAGATACCCAGAAACAGAAGAAATTATCTGTCTTCACAAAAGTGTTTGACGAGATACTGAGTACTAATGCATATCCTTGTGAACTTTTTGGAGATATTCTCACACCAGTTGTTTTAAATACCCTATGTGATATCTATCGGAGAACTGAAATATGTCTACCCACTTTAATTTTGTCCATAACCGTCCTTTTAACGTCCATCTTTAATGACGGTCCATGGTCATCCTTTAACTAATACGACGCAGCAAAATAGGAAGGCCCATGTGATAGTTCAAAACTGTTATTTATTGAGATTTGAGACGGTTTTTAGCTGTCATTTTTTCACTATTTTGGCATAGTGTCAATTCCAACCATTTGAGTCCGTTTAATATCGTTCCCCTCCTTGAGGTTGTATGATGGGCTAACATATTGAATTGGGGTGGAATCGCATATCGGTCCATTGCCCAAGCCATGTTTGCATGCATTAGTGATGTGTCTATTGAAAATTTAACCTTCATTATTTCGTTTCGAGAAGGTACATTTCCAGTAGATCGTCACTTGATTTCTAACTTAATGGATGTTCCTGTTAATGATGAAGGGATTCCAATTATCACATTGTCTGAGAGATTAAATGAATCTAAAAAATGAATGTTAACCAGAGTTTTATGCAACATGAACTCGGATTGGAATTTTGAGATTGCGCTCTGATCCAATCATATGTTACCTAGATACAGAGTTCTTCATCATATCTTTATCTCGAATGTTTACTCGAGATCTAGTAACAAGACTGAATTAACTTCTTTCATGGTGCACATTCTACACTCTGTTGTTTCTGGTATTCAAGTGTGTCTTCCATCTCTAATTTGCTATATAATAATTCAATTTCGTCTCCATCCGGGCCATAGTGATATACCTTTCGCTTATTTGATGACCATCCTTGCTTTTAATTATCTTGTGGTCATGCCTACTGGAGAAGCTCCTATTACCCATCTTCCTTTCAATAAGTTGTAAGGCCCATATCCTAGCTCGTACTATTCCGTAGGCTTCCACGGTCCTCTTAGTCGAATTCTGGCGACCCGCGATCTATTATCGGTGTTTGCATGCGATCCTAAGTCAGGTCTCTTATATCAAAGTCGGCTTGACTCAAAACTTATACCCTAGCGACTGCGCCGTCACCGCGGTTCCAACGTCGTATCTTGCGCAACAAGGCGATACCCACGCAAGGAGATGTGGGCCCGCGTTCAGTTTGAGGAAAAATGCCGTGCATTGCAAATTCCAAGAGAATGTCACATCAATCACTTCACTTGTCAATGTACACCCATTACTCTATCCCATCCCTAAGTACAAAAGCAACCCTTAAAAGTCAACTCTCCCGTACACAAGTACACCCATCCATCCCTCTCTCTCATCACTCCTCTCCCATCATCTCTCTCTCTCACTCTCTCTCTCATTTTTTCGCCCAAGCAACCCACGTCCAAGCTCCCATGAGAGAGCTAGTGTGGCCCACCTTCATACCTTTCATCTTCACCATCCACGTCCAATCTCAACTGTTGAAGTCTCTCCATTGGAGCTCTAGATCGCATTGGTGGAAGGAAGAGTTTGAGATCTTGAGGTGGGTGATTTTATTTGTTGATTTTGATGATTTGAGGGCCCACATATGGTGGGACCCATCTTGATGTATGCATTGCATGGGGAGGGCCCATAGTGGCGGGGTCCCTCCCCTTCTCATCGGTCTTTCTCTCTCTCTCTCTCTCTCTCTCTCTCTCTCTCTCGTGAAGGGCGTGGCCCACTAGATCCACACCGATCGTAGAACCACTGTGATGTATGTATTTTATCCATGCCATCCTCCGAGTGGACCCACCATTTGGATGGGCCTGATTGGAGTAGGACACAAATATCTGCTTATCTAAGGCCACTAGTGGGTCCCACACGTGTCGACCCATGAGTATTGAATCCGAGTTGTCCATCAGTTAGACGTCCAACAGCATGCAGTTGTTGGATTGTCAGTAAGTTTTGTGGGCTCCATCCCACTGTCAGTCCATCCGGCTCCAAACATCTGCACGTTGGGTTTTTTTATAATAATAATATAATAATATAATGAAAGTATATATGATATAATATATATTGATGTGGTGGTTCAACCATGTGGGACCCACTACCTGATGGATGTGTTCCATCCAAATCGTCCATTCATTTAGCGAACCCGTCCCTGGTGGGCCACGTGCGTGGACCCCACCATGATGCATGTGTTGTATCCATACCATCCAGCCATTTTGTGATGGTAGGAGGGACCCACGTGATGTACGTGTGGAGCCCACTGACACGTGTGATCTGCACACCGTCCAAATCATGTGGAATGTGTTATATCCCAACCGTTCCTCTGATGAACGGCCCTGCATCAGTAGCAGTATGCTGTTGTGCTTGACGTCGGCAAACAGTGGGACCCACCTTGATGGATATGTCCAGACCATCCATTCATGTGGAGCTCTCTATGACGCACGTGTGGCGTTCACTTGCCACGTGTGTGGAGTATGTGTTTTATCCTTACCGTCCAGATAAGCTAGACGATGAGGCCCACTGTTATGTATTTGTGGCATCCACCTGCCACGTGTGTGTGGGACCCAGGTGTGATGCACGAGCATAATCCAGACCGTCCATCCATGGACCCCATTGGTACACGCTGTCCAGGCCGTCCATGCCCGGACGCTGACCTGTTTTGATATAATAATAATAATAATAACTGATATATGTGGTATGTAAGATGGGCCCCACGTGGAATTCCATCATAATGCTTGGGTTTTATCCCTGGCCGTCCATTCTGGACGTTTCATGTGTATATATATATATATATTTACACATAATACTAATAATATTATATTGATATAAAGAGGTAGGATGGCCCACCTATGTGGGACCCACCTAATGGCAGTGCTTTATCCTCAATGTCCCACTAGGTGGGACCCACTGATGGATTTGTTACATTCCACCGTCCAGTACATCGATGATACCACTTGAAAAGGCCAAGCTATATGTCCTAGAGGGGGTGAATAGGACAATGCCAAATAAAAACTTATAACAGCGGAATAATAAAGAAAATGATAGCCAAATTAAATAATAATGCAAGAAAGAAAAACAACCTCAAAATTCAGATCTTGAGAGGTTGATACAAACGTTATTCTAAGGACAACCTTATACCAAAAATAGAATTTATGGTAGGACAACCTTATTTCTAGAAAGGTCTTTGTATCAAGTCTCAAATCGAAGAGGAATACAAATATAAATATAAACTGAATTGAAATAACTTGTAATTAAAGATGTATTGTTCTAGGGACAGCCATACACCATAAAAATGGCAGGGCAACCTTGCTGAACAACTTTCAAATGAAATTGAAAATCAAGCTTATAAAGGAATAGCAAAAAGTAAATTCTAAGCTATTACAACATTCTCACAAAGCTTGAAATAATTACAACATTCACCACCATACATACATCCCACAAAAAGAATAAAAACAATTAAAAGAATAAATCAATCACCCACAACTCAAAGGATTTATAGTGGTTCGCCTGTGTGTTCACCAACTGTTATCCAATAAGCCACACAAAAAGCTACTCCACTCCTAATATCCTCACACAGGGATATTAGCGTTCACTAAAGATAGGTTTTCCCAGGTTCACCCAAAACCCTTACAATTGTGTCTTTGTATGTGGGCTTACACAATTAAAAAAACCCCACTTCTGAGTTTTCCTGGCTTTCCTCAGATAACCAAAATAACAAGATTTTTCTGGCAAATCTTGAAAGAAACCAAAATAATAGAAAGGAATTTACAATATGTAAAATACCGAATATCTTCTTCGTTGTAGCAGGTAGAACCAAATCAAAGTAGATGATTGAATGTCCAAGTTCAATGTCCAGTACTCGATTACAATGGTTCTAGATCTAATTGATTTTAAATTAAACCAACTAGTGTTTGCCTTAATTGTTTTTGAGTACAAAGAAAGGGAATAACAATTCCTCTTTTCAAATCAGATTGGAATAGCTTAAACAAAATCAATTAAAAGAAAGCTAAGGAAAGAAGATATTAAATAAGCACACTTAGCTTAAATGGAGCACAAAATTATCTCTCGAAGTTCGACGAAGATTGGCTTGAATACTATAATTAAATCGATGATTTCTTCGAGATTCGTGCACTATTTATAGGTGAAAAGATCGTGTCTTCGATCGTCTAGAGTGCTCTACGACTAGTCGAAGCTCTAAATGATATTTGAAAAATCCGGCGGGATATGCTTTGACTGTTCTACGACCGGTCGTAGCCCTCCTACGACCGGTCGTAGGTCCTGAAAAGGTTCGCCGGACTTCGAGTCGTAGATTCTACGATCGGTCGAAGATGCAAACACTGCTTCCTACGATCGGTCGAATGCATTCCGTGACTAGTCGAAGGCTAATGATTTTATCCGAATTTGTAACAAACTTACGATCGATCCAGGAATTTCTTAGATCGGTCGAAGCAAGTCTAGGACTAGTCGAAGCAGACCTAAGACTGGTCGAAGAACAGATCAATCACATGTAAAATAACATTCGACTTATGTATCCGAAATGACCTACTTCTAAGGTCATCCTATGGTCAAACAAACCTCAATTAAGAAGTATGGACATTGAAACAAGAGACCATGAAGAATGAGCCTTGAAGTCTTGATGTAGACTAAACCTTGAAGTAGCTCAATCATGAAAGTGGCTTGAGTTTCAACTTGAGTCTTGAGTTCAGCTTGAGTCTTGCCTTGTACTTTCTTTTTCTTTTCAGCTTGAGTCTTGTGAGCGGTTCTTGCATTCAAGAGTCTTGTCTTGTGATCAGTTCTTTCATTCAAGATCCCGAGTCTTGTACTTGAGAGCTTTGCTTGACGTGAGCTTAGCTTGTACATGTATGTTGATCCTTGAGAGAGCTTCACTTATGCAAGTTATATCTAACCGAGTATAATAGTGATTTTGGCACTACAAATTTGACAACAAACAGGGATATAAACTATAGCACTTACAATCTCCCCTTTGTCAAATTAGTGACAAAACACATAACCAAACAAAAGTAAAACAACCGGTTAATACATGCAAATCAATAATCAACATTTAACATTCAACCAGTTTCAACATTCAACAAGAAACAAGATCAAACAAGATCAAACATATATTCTTCTACCCCACTCCCCCCGAGTAACATAACCAATGCTACTCCTCTCACAATCACATTAACAACAAACCATTCTCCCCCTTTTTGTCACAATATGACAAAGGAGAACTAAATAAAGGAATGAGAGTAAACATGAGGAGGAAATAGAGTATAGCAAAAGAGTCATAGAGATACTCAAGATAGCATCTCATATATCCAGCATAAATATTACATTAAGAACAAACATCCAACAGCATAGAATCCAACTCAAACTCAATCAAACAAGAGCAAAGTAATAAAGTTATTACATACCAAAAGTCTCATAGAAACTAGTCGGAATTAGAACTTGAAGATGGAGCAGAAATAGAGGGATCGAGTTGGTGCATGCCTTTGTTCAAGCGCCTTAAGATATTTGCGCATGAATTTGAATTGCAAATCATGAGCAACGAGACATGTTCTCCAACTTAACATTAATATTCTCAACTTTATCTTCCAATGCACTCGACGTGCATCAAATGAAGAAGGCTCATAATCGGGATCATTTGTAAGTCAGAATCCAGTTCCTCAAAAATATCATCCATATTAATATCAACACCAGCTTCTTCAGAACCATCAACACCACCACCTTGTTCGGGAAGCAGATCCAACTTCATCTTATTAATATTTGTATTGTTGAAGATCGGATGATGGATAGGTGCTTCATCAACAGGCATATCGACTAACATATGAGTAGCCAATACATCATAAAGTATGCAAATGGAATGTCACTATGACCAGGATGGAGTTGAAACTGAAGAATGAAATGACAGATTAAGGATGGTAAACAAATCCGAGTACCATTTGAGATAGCATGGATAACACGAACCATAAATGAAGTCAAGTCAGATTTATTACCCGATCGAGGATACAGATTAGACACAAAGATTTTGTGAAGAATTATGTATTTGGGTAACAAATACCTTGCGGGGAGCGCATTCCCTTTTTGAGTCCATTGAACATCCATATTACACAAGTCTCTAGTGAGCATGCGTTTTTCAGCCATTGAGGGTTTATCGGTTAAGTTATGAATTGGAATACCCTCATCATTCACAGGAATTTCCATAAGGGCTGAAATTAAATGACGATCAACGTCAAATGGCCCTTCTCTAGTAGAAATTTGAAAAGTTAAATTATCTGTGAAAATGCACTAATACATGAAAACATGGATTGGGCAATGGACCGTTATGCAGGCCCACCCCAATGCAATAAGTTAGTCCAACCTACGCTTCAAGCATAGGAAGGATGTCAAATGGAGCAATGTGATTGACATCAACAGGATGTTCAACGATAACCTTACGAGATCTAATGTCCCTAACAAATGATGGGTCATCATTGGGAACTAGACGAGGACGTTTAGATCAAGGGGTAGATCCTGGAGGAAGAAGAAGGACCACGTGAAGTAGTTTTCTTACCTCTAGAAGCCATTTGCAACAAGGATTTAAAGGAATAAAGAAGTTGCAAAGGATTGAGAAGAGGGTTTGCTCAAAACAGATTTTTCAAAATCTCAACCCCAAATCTCAATGATTTTCAAGATAGAAAGCTTCAAGAGAGAAAAGGAAGCAATCTTGACACAAATATGCAAGAAAAACGGATTTGGAACACTAACCTTGAAGAACTTGAAAGATGGGTTCGACGAGTCGAAGTTCGGCTCCAAGGAGAAGAAAGAAGAAATGAGGAAGAAAGTGAAAAATCCCCAATATGAAGTGAAACCCGTGCTCCACGACTAGTCGTGGGTATCTACGACCGGTCGTAGTACGACTGGTCGTGTATACTCACGACTGGTCGTACAAACCCCAAAAATCCAATATCTTGCAATTTAAACAAAAATTGAAATTCAATCTAGCAAATATATACAATAATATACAAGAAGGCATAAATTATCAATTTAAAATGCACATGCCAAGATCAAATTTCATCTTTTTGAACTTGCTTTTATCAAGAGGTTTTGTGAAAATGTCAGCTCGTTGATCTTCGGTAGGAATATATTCTAGAGATATAACTTTTCTTCTACTAATTCCCTTATATAATGAAATCTAATGTCAATGTGCTTAGTACGAGAATCCTGAATAGGATTTTTGAAATATTTATCGCACTGGAATTATCACAATGTAATAACATAGAATCTGTTTAATTCCATAATCACTTAGCATTCGTTGCATCCAAACAATCTGTGTACATGCATTACCAGTTGCAATATACTCGCTTCAGTTGTTGAAAGTGATATAGAATTTTGTTTCTTACTAAACCAGAAACTAGACAATTTCCAATGAAAAACAACCACCACGGTTGATTTTCTATCATCTAGATTACCATCCCAGTCAGCACCGAGTACCCAACTAATTGAACATTGGTTTCATGAGGATACCGAGACCGAGATTAACATTACTTGCGACATATCTAATAATTCGCTTGACAGCAATCAAGTGAGATTCTTTTGGATCGGATTGATATCTTGCGCAAATACCAACACTTAGAGAAATATCAGGTCTACTAGCAATTAAATATAACAAACTACCAATCATACTCCGATAAAGTTTTGAGTCAACATTTTTACCATTAGAGTCTTTTGATAGTTTCGGGTAGTACTCATGGGAGTATCGAAATTCTTGCCATTCTCAAATCCAAATCTCTTGATTAGATTCAAGGCATACTTAGATTGAGAAATGAATATTCCTTGATTGTTGCTTTACTTGCAATCCAAGGAAATAAGTCAATTCCCCAACCATGCTCATTTCAAACCGTGATTTCATCAAATCTGCAAACTCAGTAGTCAAGTTAGTACAAGTTGATCCATAAATGATATCATCAACATAAATCTGTACCATTAAGATATGATCATTTTGTTTCTTAACAAACAGAGTTTTATCAATAGATCCCATTTGAAAATTATGAGTTAAAAGAAATTTCGTTAGTTTCTCATACCATGCCCTAGGTGCTTGTTTTAATCCATAAAGTGCCTTTTAAGCCGATACACATAATCAGTATTTTTGGAATCTTCAAATCCCATTGGCTATTCAACATAGACTTCTTCATGTAAATCGCCATTTAGAAAAGCACTTTTTACATCCATCTGATAGATCTTTATCTTTTTAAAACATGCAATGGATATAAATAGTCTGATAGATTCAAGACGTGCTCTGGTGCAAAGGTTTCATCGAAATCAATCCCTTCAATTTGAGTATAACCTTGTACCACCAGTCTAGCCTTGTTTCTAATTATATTTCCACGTTCATCGCAGACTTATTTTTGAAAATCCATTTTGTTCCAATGATGTGTTTATCTTTAGGTCTTGGTACGAGATACCAAACATCATTTCTTATGAATTGGTTGAGTTCATCTTGCATCGCAACAATCCGGATCTCATCGGTAAGCGCTTCTTTTACGTTAGATGGTTCAATTTGGGATGTAAAACATACATAATTACATATATCCTCAAGTTGTCTACGGTGCGAACACCGGTGAGAGGGTTTCCAAGAATTTGTGTGGTTGGATGATCTTTAACAGTCCTCAACTCAGAATCAGTTTGATTTGATGAAGTATCGGGTTTATCAATGATTAGTACTTCATCATTATCTGAATTAGAAGTTGGTGTGTTTAAATGATCATCAATGACAACATTAATGGATTCTTGAATCACACCATCCTTTTGTTCAGAACTCTATAAGCTCGATTGTTTAAAGAGTATCCTAGAAAAATACCTTCATCACTCTTCGTATCGAACTTTCCCAAATTTTCACGATCACGTAAAATATAGCACTTGCTGCCAAAAACTCGAAAGTATTTAACAGTAGGCTTTTTATTGAACCACAATTCGTAAGCCGTCTTATTATTATCTTTTTTTTGTGTAGACTCGGTTAATAATATAGCAAGCTGTGTTGACTGCTTCAGCCCAAAGATTTTTAGAGAGCTTCATGCTATTCAACATGACATTAGCCATTTCTTGAAGCACCCTATTCTTCCTTTCTACAATTCCATTTTGTTGTGGAGTTTTGGGAGCAGAGAATTCATGTAATATTCCTTGGTCGGTACAGAACTTCTCAAAATTGCTATTCTCAAATTCAGATCCATGATCACTACGAATTTTACTGATTTGAGAAGATTTTTCAGTTTGAATCCTTTTGAGAACTTTTCTTACTTCTTCAAGGGTTTGATTTATCCCTTAAGAAGACTACCCAAGTGAATCTGGTAAAGTCATCAACTATTACCAAGATATACTTTTTACCACCACGACTTTCCGTTCTGGTAGGTCCTATCAAGTCCATGTGGAGAAGTTCGAGTGGTCTTGATGTGGTATTTGAATTCACCTTTTTGTGTGAGTTCTTTGTTTGTTTGCCGAGCGGGCACTCACCACATATTATATCTAATGTCTGAAGTTTGGGTAAACCTCTGACAAGTTCTCGTTTGCTCAATCGATATAAATTTCGATAATGTACATGTCCAAGACGTTTGTGCCATAAATCGGTCTCGTCTGTATGGACCATGTAACATGTTTGATTAGATGAGCTGGATTCACTAATAATATAGCAATTTTCAGGCATTCTACATCCAGTTAATATTACAGAACCCTTATTGTTTAGTATCTCACGCTTTGATTAGAAAACCGAACATTATGGTTATTATCACATATTTGTGATATACTAAGCAAGTTGTGCTTTAGGCCTTCAACATATAAAACATTTTTAAACACAAGAAGATTAAAAAGTTGAACCGTACCTTGGCCTATTATCTTGCGATTGCTACCATCACCAAATGTGGTGACCCATCAGTCATATCTTTCGATCGGTGAATAAGGCTTTGTCACTGTCATATGCTGGAGCATCCACCTGTCTAGGTACCACTTTGAATGACTTGTTGCTTTGAAAGCGTGTGAGCAACCAAGCGGTGACTTTAGGAACCCATTTCATAATTGTTTTGGGTTTAGGAACATAGTTGGTCTTCTTTTGTGTATACTTGTAGGAATGACCTATAGAGTTAGATTTTAATAGCTCCTTGAGTAAATCAACTATCTTTTCAGCTAGTGGATTTCGATTCTGATTAAATTGACATGGGTGTTTCTAGGTTTTTGAAAAGTTTTTGAATTTTTAGAAAAATCTTGATAAGTACTTTTCCCTTTTGAGTTTGAGGACTCTCCTTTAACAAACATAGGAGGAGTATACTTTTGTTTAGGAGGTTGATTTTTATCATAGCCCAACCCGGATCGATCGCCACATTTTCTTGATCCGGATAACAATTTTTCTAACTTTGGATCACCTTGGGCATATTTCCATGTGTCCTTTAAACTCGAAGAGAGGAAACTTCAGTTTTAAGTTTCTCAATTTCAGATTTTAAATCAACAATTTGAGAGTTTTTAAATTCCAAATCGCATTTTGATTTTTCAAAATTATCGAAATTTGTGATTTTTCTAAGACAAGCGATTCAAAATAATTTTTGAGTTTAGAAAACTTTTCTTTTTGAAGTTTAAGTTTGATAACAATTTTACAACTTTCCTTATATAGGGCATTGTAAGCATCTTGAAGATCATCTTCATTTTCACATTCACTATTCAGATTTTCTTCACTGTAAGAGTCATTATCCGAAAATGTGAATTTGGCTAGAGTCATAAGAGCTTTGACCTCATTGCCCGACTCGATTTGATAGTGCGTTGATTCAGGAGAACCTTCAGAATCGGATGATTCATCCCATGTAGCCAACATACCCTTCTTCTTGGGTTTGTCCCTTTTAGGACATCTATTTGCTAAGTGCCCATATTCTAGACATTTGTAACATTGACTATCTTTCAAAGATTTTGAGATTTGGGTCTAAACTTCTTTTTGTCATTTGATTTTTGAAAATCAACTCTTTTCTTGCTTTTGAAAATTTTGTAAAATTTTTAGCTAAAAGAGCCATGTCATCTTCTGAATCAGAATTTCTTCTGAACTACATTTAGAAGATTTTAGAGCGAAAGATTTACCTTTAGGAGCTTTAAAGTTTAACTCGTAGGTTTGTAGAGAACCAACTAGTTCTTCAACCCTCATATTATCCGTATCACGAAGTTCTGGATTGCGGTTACTTTAGAATTGAACCGTTCAGGAAGTGAGCGTAATATTTTTGCACATACTTTACTTTCTGGGATTTTATCGCCAAGACCCCACATTGAGTTTACAATGTCATTCAATCTAGTGTAAAGTCCATAAACATCTCATTTTCCTCCATATGAATTTCTTCAAATCTGGTTGTGAGGAGTTGGACTTTAGATTTTTGACAATTGTAGTACCCTCGTGTGTCATTTCTAATGTATCCCAAGCTTGCTTTGCGGTATCACAAGAAATGATTCTTTTGAACTCATCCGGTGATAGTGCGCAAGTAATTGCATTTAGTGCTTTAGCATTTGCACTACTCTCACTTTTATGAAGGGTGGTCCATTGGTAATATGGTGTGGTTTTCATAGACTTTGAACCATCAACCCCGGTAACTTCCATGATAGGAGGATTCCATTCAGTCACTGTGGCTTGCCACACATTTTCATCCATTGATTTGAGGAAGATCCTCATTATGGCTTTCCAATAAGCATAGTTGGAGCCATCAAAGGGTGGAGGCCTAGTGACTGAAAGGCTATCAAAATTTGACATCTTAAATAGCTTAAATCGTTAGCTCGGGAATTAAATCCAAGAATTAAAAAGAGCTATTAGGCTTTGATACCACTTGAAAAGGCCAAGCTATATGTCCTAGAGGGGGTGAATAGGACAATGCCAAATAAAAACTTATAACAATGGAATAATAAAGAAAATGATAGCCAAATTAAATAACAATGCAAGAAAGAAAAACAACCTCAAAATTCAGATCTTGAGAGGTTGATACAAACGTTATTCTAAGGACAACCTTACACCAAAACGAGTTTATGGTAGGACAACCTTATTTCTAGAAAGGTCTTTGTATCAAGTCTCAAATCGAAGAGGAATACGAAATTAAATATAAACTGAAATGAAATAACTTGTAATTAAAGATGTATTGTTCTAGGGACAGCCATACACCATAAAAATGGCAGGGCAACCTTCTGGAACAACTTTCAAAATGAAATTGAAAAACAAACTTATAAAGGAATAGCAGAAAGTAAATTCTAAGCTATTACAACATTCTCACAAAGCTTGAAATAATTACAACATTCACCACCATACATACATCCCACAAAAAGAATAAAAACAATTAAAAGAATAAATCAATCAACCACAACTCAAAGGATTTATAGTGGTTCGCATGTGTGTTCACCAACTGTTATCCAACAGCCACAAAAAAAGCTACTCCACTCCTAATATCCTCACACAGGGGATATTAGCGTTCACTAACGAATAGGTTTTCCCAGTTCACCCAAAACCCTTACAATTGTGTCTTTGTATGTGGGCTTACACAATTAAAAAAACCCCACTTCGGAGTTTTCCTGGCTTTCCTCAGATAACCAATATAACAAGATTTTTGCAAATCTTGAAAGAAACCAAAATAATAGAAAGGAATTTACAATATGTAAAATACCTGAATATCTCCTTCGTTGTAGCAGCCGGTAGAACCAAATCAAAGTAGATGATTGAATGTCCAAGTTCAATGTCCAGTACTCGATTACAATGGTTCTAGATTCTAATTGATTTTAAATTAAACCAAAAAGGGCTTGCCTTAATTGATTTTGATTCCAAAGAAAGGGAATAACAATTCCTCTTTTCAAATCAGATTGAATAGCCGAAACAAAATCAATTAAAATAAAGCTAAGGAAAGAAGATATTAAATAAGCACACTTAGCTTAAATGGAGCACAAAATTATCTCTCGAAGTTCGACGAAGATTGGCTTGAATACTATAATTAAATCGATGATTTCTTCGAGATTCGTGCACTATTTATAGGTGAAAAGATCGGGTCTTCGATTGTTAGAGTGCTCTACGACTAGTCGAAGCTCTATCAGATATTTGAAAATCCGGCGGGATATGCTTTGACCGTTCTACGAGTCGTAGCCCTCCTACGACCGGTCGTAGGTCACCTACGACGGGTCGTAGGTGTGATCGCAGTCGTAGGTCCTGAAATCCCTGGACTTCGAGTCGTAGATTCTACGACGGGTCGAAATAGTCGACACTGTTCCTACGATCGGTCGAAGTCTCCAGGACTAGTCGAAGGCTAGGATTTTATCCGGAATTTGTAACAAACTTACGATTGGTCGAGGATTTTCTTAGACCGGTCGAAGCAAGTCTAGGACTAGTCGAAGGACGAGTCGTGGAAGAACAGATCAATCACATGTAAAATAACATTCGACTTATGTATCCGAAATGACCTACTTTCTAAGGTCATCCTATGGTCAAACAAACCTCAATCAAGAAGTATGGACATTGAAACAAGAGACCATGAAGAATGAGCCTTGAAGTCTTGATGTAGACTAAACCTTGAAGTAGCTCAATCATGAAAGTGGCTTGAGTTTCAACTTGAGTCTTGAGTTCTGCTTGAGTCTTGCCTTGTACTTTATTTTTCTTTTCAGCTTGAGTCTTGTGAGCGGTTCTTGCATTCAAGAGTCTTGTCTTGTGATCAGTTCTTACATTCAAGATCCAGAGTCATGAACTTGAGAGCAATGCTTGACGTGAGCTTAGCATGAACATGTATGTTGATCCAAGAGAGAGCTTCACTAATGCAAGTTATATATAACAGAGAATAATAGTGATTTTGGCACTACAAATTTGTTACATTCCACCGTCCAGTACATCGATGGTGGGGATCCACCGTGTTGCATGTGTTTCTTCAACACCGTCCATCTCGACGAAGGGAAAACACTAATATCAGTTGGATCCCTCCAACTAGTGGGCCACTACGTGGGACCCAGTCACAGCAAAATGGATTGGCTGATCTACCGCACACTATGTAGCTGCTATGTGCAGAGTGTGTTTTTGATCTACACCACCTATCTATGCGACCCACCATAATGATGTGTGTATTTTACCTACATCGTCCAACTGGGATGGTGTTGACTCACCTGATGCATGACTTCCATCCATGCCATTCCGTCCATGTGCATGGACCCACCTTGATGTGTTGTAACTCCACACCGTCCAGACCTCTAGACGGTGGGCCGGTCACGAGGTATGTGTTATATGTAAACCGTCCATCCACTAAATGAGGCAGATCTATCAGGTGGACCACACCGTAGAAAATAATGGAGAGTTGAACGCCTACCATTGAAACCTCTTAGGAATCCCAAGCAGTTCTGGATTAACATGAAGTTTGTCTTTCCTCTTAATTCAAGCCTTTATGACTTTATGAACAGATTGGATAGAAAATAAATGTTATGGTGGGCCCTGGGAATTTTAAACCACGGGAAACATTATCATCACTGCTATTGTGGTATGGTCTAGATGATCTTCCAATATGATTTATTCCTTAGGTAATGTTCTAAAATGATCTCTAAAAATAGAAGAATAGTGTAGATAGTTCACTTAGAACGATGGGCTCGATTGATGTATTTGTAACCCATCCATTAAGTCCCATCTTGATGTATATGAAGCCCATTGGTGCGGCCCGTAGACACGGTCCACCTGATGTTTATGAGGCCCATTGGTGCGACCTATTGTGCGGCCCATTGATACGGCCCACCTGATGTTTATGAGGCCCATTGGTGCAACCCGTTAGTGCAGTCCATTGATACGGCCCACTTGATGTTTATGAGGCCCATTGGTGTGGCTTGATTTGATATACATGAAGCCCATTGGTGTGGCCTATCTGATGTATTTTGGCCCATGGGCGGGGCCCGCCCGTTTGTATTGTTAAGCCCATGTAATGAGGCCCACTCGATATATGAGGCCTAGTATTGAGGCCCGTGCGATGAGGCTCATATGATATATTTGAGGCCCAGGTGCAAGGCCCACCTGTTGTATATTCGAGGCCGATGTGATGTATGTTGGCCCATATGATGAGGCCGATGTGACGTAAATGAGGCCCATCGTGATTGTATGTGAGGTCATGGGCCTACTATATGTTTGGCCCTATGTAGGTCACTCCTTAGGAACAATGTTGGTTAGATGTCCACATTGATGGGCAATAATGGTTAGATGTCCTCATTGTGACCTTTCCTTAGGCCTTGTTAGGCCCATTCTCTTCGTGGGTTAACCCAAATAAGTGGGCCCCATTTGCCATAGACGGATGGCTCCGTGCTATCAGATTTGATAGAACCACAGCCGAGAGCCGATCTTTACATCATGGTTGATTGGTTGTCCATCAATAGACACCGCCTTGTTTATATATGCTGGTTGTCGGTACCGGTTATCAATGCCGATCGTTGGTGCTGATTATCGATGTTGATTATCGGTACCGAATATCGAGGCCGATTGCGATTGTCGAGGCCCATTGCGATGTATTCAAGGCCCATGGGCAAGGCCTATTGTGATGTATTCATGGACCATGGGTAAGGCCCACTGTGATGTATTTGTGGCCTATGGACAAGGCCCATTGTGATATGTATTAGGCCCATGATGCATGACCTATTTAATGTGTTCGAGACCCATGTGTAGGGCTCACATGTCATGCATTTGAGGCCCATGAACAGGGCCCACCTATTGTGTATATGTGGCCTTTGAGTAAGGTCGACTGTGTTATATATTAGGCCTTTGTGTGAGGGCATGGGCCCATTATATGTTTCGCTCTATGTGGATCATTCCTTGGGGGCAATGTTGGTTAAATGTCAACATTGTCGAGGTCAATTGTCGATGCCGGTTATTGATACCAGTTATGAGTATGTGAAAGCATAGCATCATGATACATGCTCATATGCATCATCTGCATGTTTTGAGATGTAGTTGACCATTACATATGTCATTGGGCAGGTTGTTATGAGACTCCCTAATAGGCGAAGATTGTCTCACATGAGCGCATGGTATGCGCATGATTGATGTATGACTGGATTGTATGACTCATGCATCTTACATTATGTGTTGTGATTACTGCATGCCTTAGCGACATCAGGGTTGTGGCCTGCACAGGCATATCGTGGATGGCCAGATGGGACACCAGAAATTGTTCTAGCATCAGGCTACCATCGATGGCTCTGGGTGAAAATTCCTAAACCTCCGAGGCCAGGAGATGCCCTAACGCCAAGACCGAGTGGATAAATATGAGTGCATGAGGGCTGTATACCAGTAACCCGTGTCTCCCACTGTGTCGTGGTCAGTTGGGAGGGGTGTGACCTTATCCGCCTGAGTGAGGGGGCAATGTCTAAGTTGATTTTGACCAGCTTGGGGAATGGGTCCGTTATCGATGAGTCGGGCCTGAAATTAGTAGGTGGATAGTGAGGTGCACACACACATGAAATGTCCAGAACGGACGACCATGGATAAAACCCAGGCATTATGATGGAATTCCACGTGGGGCCCATCTTACATGCCACATATATTAGTTATTATTATTATTATTATTATTATTATTATTATAATATCAAAACAGGTCAGCGTCTAGGCCTGGACGACCTGGACAGCATGCACCAATGGGGTCCATGGATGGACGGTCTGGATTATGCCCGTGCTTCACACCTGGGCCCACACACACGTGGTAGGTGCCGACTTCACACTTTAGCATAGTCATTCCATTTACACCATATTGCATGGTCATTCCATTTGCACCATATTGCATTATATCCGCGGCATATGACATTTTGAGTTCTTATGTTTTCTGTACTTATATGGTCTAAATATGGCTGACGCTATTCATGAACTCATTAGGAATTGCATATTGCATCACATCCTCGGCATTCCGATATTTGACTCTTTATGACTCCTCATTTGTATAGTTGTTCCATATTGTGTATTCGATATTGATTGACTCATGGACTTGTCCGTATTTCCGTTTACTCTGTTATCGTATGATTATGATCTTGTCAATATTTACGCTTACTTCGATAATTCATGATCTTGTTAGTATTTACGCTTATTCCGATAATGTACGATTTATGGATTACCAGTATTTTCGGTATTGTATGACTATGATGGTATTGTATTGAATACTTGGCACTTACCTTGTGCACACACTTACACCACCATCTAAGCTTTCTATAAGCTTATGCATGATAGATGCGTGCAGGAGCTTACAGTGATCTTCTGGAGCTTGATTTTCCATTTATGTATTTCCCTTTCAGTATTGTACTCAACGATTATATTAGTGAATATGTGATGATGATGTTGCCTTTGTGAATTGGGTAGTCTTGTGGTTATGCTTATTACGAGTTAAATGTACATTGAAAAAAATTCTCATTATAGGATCCCAGGATCGGATCTAGCGTATGGACGCTAGGAGCCGAGAATGGGGTACTACGGAGGCATTCGGCACCGAATTTAGGGATCGAAATTCCTGTGAATCCTATTTTTGGGTTTGGGGCTTGACAAAAATTCGTATCAAAGCATAACTTAGGAATACTTGAACATAACATCACATATTTGCTGATAGCTACCCTACACTCTATGATTGTTGAGAAGTTAGAATGGTTAAATCCCCGAGTTCGAATAACTTAGAGATTTTTTGGCATAGCTCCCTACCGTTGAGATTGTGAGGCTGCTTAGTATTCAAGCTTCGATCATTTCTGATCCGAGATCCAAGATTAGTGGGTTCATCATAGCGTTGATGAGGCATCCTGAGAGGGCGAGGTTCAGATTAGAGAGCGATATTTGTGTATATATTATAAGTCGATGCTTCCTCTCCCCTGGCTTTGTCTTGCTAGATAGTAAATTTTGAGGATGAAATTTTTTATTTGAAGGGGAGAGTTGTAAGGCCCGTATCCTAGCCCGTATTATTCCGTAGGCTTCCGCGGTCCTCTTAGTCGAATTTCGATGACCCGCGATCTATTATCGATGTTTACATATGATCTTAAGTCGTGTCCCGTATATCAGAGTCGGCTTGACTTGAAACTTATACCCTAGTGACCGCGCCATCGCCGCAGTTCCAACACCACGTCTCACGTGACAAGGTGATACCCAGGCCAGGAGATGTGGGCCCGCGTTCAGTTTGAGGAAAAATGCCGCGCGTTGTAAATCCCAAGAGAATATCACATCAATCACTTCACTTGTCAAAGTACACCCATTACTCTATCCATTCCCTAAGTACAAAAGCAACCCTTAAAAGTCAACTCTCTCCCTTACACAAGTACACCCATCCATCCCTCTCTCCCATCACTCATCTTCCATCATCTCTCTCTCTCATTCTCTCTCATTTTTCCTCCCAAGCAATCCACGTCCAAGCTCCCATGAGAGAGCTAGTGTGGCCCACCTTCCTACCTTTCATCTCCACCATCCAAGTCCAATCTCAATCGTTGAAATCTCTCCATTGGAGCTCTAGATCGCATCGATAGAAGGGAGGGAGGGTCCGAGATCTTGAGGTGGGTGATTTTATTTGTTGATTTTAATGATTTGAGGGCCCACATGTGGTGGGACCTATCTTGATGTATGCATTGCATAGGGAGGGCCCATAGTGGCGGGGTCCCTCCCCTTCTCATCAATCTTTCTTTCTCTCTCTCTCTTGTGATGGGCGTGGCCCACTAGATCCACACCGATCGTGGAACCACTATGATGTATGTATTTTATCCATGCTGTCCTTCGAGTGGGCCCACCGTTTGGACAGGCCTAATTGGAGTAAGACACAAATATCAGCTTATCTAAAGCCACCAGTGGGTCCCACACGTGTGGACCCATGAGTATTGAATCCAAGTCATCCATCAGTTAGACGTCCAACAACATGCAGCTACTGGATCGTCAGTAAGTTCTGTGGGCTCCATCCCATTGTCAGTCCGTCCAGCTCCAAACATCTGCACATTGGGTTTTTTTATAATAATAATAATATAATAATAATATAATGAAAGTATATATGATATAATATATATTGATGTGGTGGTTCAACCATGTGGGACCCACTACCTGATGGATATGTTCCATCTAAACCGTCCATTCATTAGGCGAACTCATCCCTGGTGGGCCACGTGCATGGACCCCACCATGATGCATGTGTTGTATCCATACCATCCAACCATTTTGTGATGGCATGAGGGACCCACGTGATGTACGTGTCGAGCCCACTGACACGTGTGATCTACACACCATCTAAATCATGTGGAATGTGTTATATCCCAACTGTTCCTCTGATGTGGAGCTCTCTATGACGCACGTGTGGCGTTCACTTGCCACGTGTGTGGAGTATGTGTTTTATCCTTACCGTCCAGATAAGCTGGACGGTGAGGCCCGCTGTTGTGTATCCATGGCATCCACCTACCACGTGTGTGTGGGCCCAGGTGTGAAGCACGGGCATAATCCAGACCGTCCATCCATGGACCCCATTGGTGCATGCTGTCCAGGCCGTCCAGGCCTAGACGCTGACCTGTTTTGATATTATAATAATAATAATAATAATAATAATAATAATAACTAATATATGTGGCATGTAAGATGGGCCCCACGTGGAATTCCATCATAATGCCTGGGTTTTATCCATGGTCGTCCGTTCTGGACATTTCATGTGTGTGTGCACCTCACTATCCACCTACTAATATAAAGAGGTGGGATGGCCGACCTACGTGGGACCCACTTGATGGTAGTGCTTTATCCTCAACGTCCGACTAGGTGGAACCCATTGAAGTATTTGTTACATCCCACCGCCCAGTACGTCGACGGTGGGTATCCACTGTGTTGCATGTGTTTCTTCAACGCCATCCATCTGGACGAAGGGAAAACACTAATATCAGCTGGATGCCTCCAGCTGGTGGGCCACTACATGGGACCCACTCACAGCGAAATGGATTGGCTGGTCTACCGTACACTATGTAGCTGTTATGTGTAGAGTGTGGGTTTGATCTACACCACCTATCTGTGCGACCCACCGTAATGATGTGTGTATTTTACATGCATTGTCCAACTGGGATGGTGTTGACTCACCTGATGCATGACTTCCATCCATGCCATTCCGTCCATGTGCATGGACCCACCTTGATGTGTTGTAACTCCACACCGTCCAGACCTCTAGACGGTGGGCTGGTCACGAGGTATGTGTTATATGTAAACCGTCCATCCACTAAATGAGGCAGATCTATCAGGTGAACCACACCGCAGAAAATAGTGGAGAGTTGAATGCCTACCATTGAAACCTCTTAGGAATCCCAAGAAGTTCTGGATTAACATGAAGTTTGTCTTTCCTCTTAATTCAGGCCTTTGTGACCTTATGACTGGATTTGATAGAAAATAAATGTTATGGTGGGCCCTAGGAATTTTAAACCGTGGGAAACATTATCATCACTGCTATTGTGGTATGGTCCAGATGATCTTTCGATATGATTTATTCCTTAGGTAATGTTCTAAAATGATCTCTAAAAATAGATGAATAGTGTAGATAGTTCACTTAGAACGGTCGGCTTGATTGATATATTTATGGCCCATTCATGAGGCCACCTTGATGTATTTGTGACCCATCCATTAAGGCCCACCTTGATGTATATGAAGCCCATTGGTGCGGCCCGTAGACACGGTCCACCTGATGTTTATGAGGCCCATTGGTGCGGCCCACCTTGATATACATGAGGCACACTGGCGTAGCCCACTTGATGTTTATGAGGCCCATTGGTGCGGCCCGATTTAATATACATGAAGCCCATTGGTGTGGCCTATCTGATGTAATTTGACCCATGGGCGGGGCCCGCCCGTTTGTATTGTTAAGTCCATGTAATGAGGCCCACTCATATAATATGTTTGAGGCCTAGGCGCAAGGCCCACCTGTTGTGTATTTGAGGCCCGATGTAATGTATGTCGGCCCATATAATAATGCCGGTGTGACATAAATGAGGCCCATCGTGATTGTATGTGAGGTGATGGGCCCGCTATATATTTATCCCTATGTAGGTCACTCCTTGGGAGCAATGTTGGTTAGATGTCCACATTGATGGGCAATGACGGTTAGATGTCCTCATTGTGACCTCCCCTTAGACCTTGTTAGGCCTATTCACTTCATGGGTTAACCCGAATAAGTGGGCCCCGTTCGCCATAGACAGATGGGTCCGTGTTATCGGATTTGATATAACCACGTCCGAGAGCCGATCTTTACATCATGGTTGGTTGGTTGTCCATCAATGGACCCCGCCTTGTTTATATATGCTGGTTGTCGGTGCCGGTTATCAATGCTGATCGTCGGTGCTGATTATCGATGTTGATTATCGGTACCGAATATTGAGGCCAATTTCGATTGTCGAGGCCTAGTATTGAGGCCAATTCCGATTATCGAGGCCGAGTATCGAGGCCGATTCTGAATTGTCAAGGCCCATTATGTTGTATTCGAGGCCCATGGGTAAGGCTTATTGTGATGTATTCATGGCCCATGGGTAAGGCCCACTATAATGTATTCATGGCCTATGGACAAGGCCCATTGTGATATGTATTAGGCCCTTGATGCATGACCCATTTAATGTGTTCGAGACCCATGTGTAGGGCTCACATGTCATGTATTTGAGTCCCATGAGCAGGGCCCACCTATTGTGTATATGTGGCCTTTGAGTAAGGTCCACTGTGTTATATATTAGGCCTTTGTGTGAGGCTGTGGGCCCATTATATGTTTGGCTTTATGTGGGTCATTCCTTGGGTGCAATGTTGGTTAAATTTCCACATTGTCGAGGTCGATTGTCGATGCCGGCTATTGATGCCGGTTATGAGTATGTGACAGCATAACATCATGATACATGCCCATACGCATCATCTGTATGTTTTGAGATGTGGTTGACTAATACATGTCATTAGGCAGGTTGTTATGAGACTCCCCGATAGGCGGAGATTGTCTCACATGAGCGCATGGTATGCGCATGATTGATGCATGACTGGATTGTATGACTCATGCATCTTGCATTGTGTGTTGTGATTATTGTACACCCTAGCGACATCAGGGTTGTGGCCTCCACAGGCATATCGTGGATGGACAGATGGGACACCAAAAATTTGTTCTAGCATCGGGCTGCCATAGATGGCCCTGGGTGAAAATTCTTAAACCTCCGAGGCCAGGAGACACCCCAACGTCGAGACCGAGTGGATATATATGAGCTCATGAGGGCCGTATACCAGTAGGCCGCGTCTCCCATTATGTCATAGTCGGTTGGGAGGGGTGTGACCTTACTCGGCTGAGTGAGGGGGCACTGTCTAGGTTGAGTTTGACCAGCTTGAGGAATGAGTCCGCTATCGACGAGTTGGGCCCGATATTAGCAGGCGGATAGTGAGGTCTCTTCCACTTACCCAGTTGTGCACTCGGATAGGGGCGGCAAGTTGGTGTAGAGTGTAATAGACCCCGGTGATGATTTCAGAGATGATATGTACTAATATGTGGACTTATTGAGCTGGGGTTGCATACTCATTCATTCATTCATTCACTATCTACTCGGGCTGATGGTGCGCAACTATTTGTTATGTGTACCTTCGTAATGGCCAGGATTTCGGTTAGGGCGCGTGACTAACCTGAGATCAGGAGTTTACCACATTAAGTCTGACTATCCAAATTTAGGTATGAGACTGGTTTGGATAGAAGTCCCTTATGATGAACCTAATAGCCTGCAATACTACATACTATCATCCTGGCTTCATAATCCAGCATGGTCATTCCATTCCCACCATATTGCATTACATCCGCAACATGTGGCATTTTGGGTTACTATGTTTTTGCATTATATGATCTAGATATGGCTGACGCTATTCGTGAACTCATCAGGAATTGCATATTGCATCGTATCCTCAACATGTGATATTTGACTCTTTATGACTCCTCATTTGCATAACTGTTCCATATTGCGTATTCTGATATTGATTGACTCATGGACTTGTCCGTATTTTCGTTTACTCTGTTATCATATGATTATGATCTTATCAGTATTTCTGCTTACTCTAACAATTCATGATCTTGTCAGTATTTTTGCTTATTCCGATAATGTACGATTTATGGATTACCATTATTTTCGATATAGTATGATGATGGCATTGTATTGAATACTTGGCACTTACCTTGTGTACACACTTACACCACCCTCTAAGCTTTCTATAAGCTTATACATGATAGATGCGTGCAGGTGATGTTAGGTTGTAGCAGTCTTAAGCTTAGAGCGTGTAGCGGTCTTCTGAGGCTTGATTTTCGATTTATGTATTTCCCTTTCAATATTGTACTCAATGATTATATTAGTGGATATGTGATGATAATGTTGCCTTTATGAATTGGGTAATCTTATGGTTATGCTTATTACGAGTTAAATGTACATTGGAAAAAAATCCTCCTTGTAGGATCCCACGATCGGATCTGGCATTTGGACGCTAGGAGCCAAAAATGGGGTACTACGGAGGCTGTCGGTACCGGATTTGGCAATCAAAATTCCTGTGAATCCGATTTCTAGGTTTGGGGCGTGACAATTCCAACATTAAAAAGATGAATTTGAAGTTGGCTACTAGTCAAGTTGAAAAGGATGTTGGAGGAGCTGTTGAAAAAGCTGGAGAAGAAGATGCTTTACCTCCTAATGATGTGACTATGGATAATATTTTTGTTGAATTAGAATCTAATTCTGAGGCTGATCCTAATTATCTGTCATCTACTTTTGATGAGTGGTTGAGAACATTAGAGGAAAAGGTAGAAGGTTTACATGTTTCCCATCAGACTCAATTCAAATATATGTGCAAATACCTTCGACACATTAACAAGGGACTACATCAAATTGATCCATCTATTCCTGCTCCATCTTTTAGTTCTGACTAGATTTTATTTTCAATGCTGGGTTTGTAATAACTCTGAACTTTTCCTGTGCTTAGATAGTTCTTGAACATATGTGTTTTGATGAACATGTTAGTATGCTTAATGATGACATTTGGATGTTAATTTATAGACATGGTTATGATATTCACTCTCTTATCTCATATTCTTCTCATTTCTTCTTACTTAAATCATCTATTTGTTTTTCTTTCATTTGTCATATTGTGACAAAAAGTGTGAGAATGTGGTATGGATATATTTAATGCTATATGATGATTGTTGGCGAGATGTGTGATTGTAGAATATATGGAAGTATAATTATTTGGAAGTGTATTTTTTTTTTTTTTGGGGAGGTGGGGGATATGTATTTGCTTAATACAGGTTCTACAAATCACCTCGCCTAGATTGAGGGGGAGTTGTAGCATGACTGGTGCATGATTCTTTATTAAACTGGTGCATCATTCTTTAGTCAGTTTTGTTACAAATTTGACAAAGGGGGAGATTGTAAATGCTATCTTGTAAATCTAGCACCTGGAGTTGTCGAATTTTGTTGTGTCAAACTACTTAGAATATGTATCTTGTTTTGATGAGATGGATCGAACAACTTCATGCATTGTGAGTCATCTTCATCATCGCCAAACTTTTCTACATATTCAAGTTGAATAACGTTGCCGAAGTTTGGGGATTACAAGGTCAAGTGCAGGAACAAAAGTTTAAGGCTCAACTTCAAGTTGAAAGATCATTATTACTACTTTAAAGAATCAAGAACTCAAGCCCTAACTCAAGCTCAAGTTCAAGATTTGGAAAACAAGCTTCATGTATTTCAAGTGAATGAGTTACTGAAGCGATCGATGTTTCGATGGTTCAAAGTCACAAACAAGGTATGGATGACCCTAGATTGACCATAGGTTAGGTCATATTCATTGCATATTTTATTTGGGTCATTACATAAGTTTATCGGTCATTTCCTCGACTAGTCCTAGTCTTTGTTCGACTAGTCCAAGCACTGGCTCGACTAGTCAAAGAAGTTTCTCGACTAGTCCAAGATTTGTTGTGAGTTTCTAAAATTTTCTATTGGACCCTCAACCAGTCGTAGAGACTGTTCAATCAGTCGAGTGAATAGTGCTCGACCAGTCGTGCAGTGTTCGACTCAAATTCCAGTAAGGTTTTTTGGTCCCACTCGACCAGTCGAGCAAGCCACTCGACCAGTCGAGTAACAATATTATCTTATCACGCCAGAATTTTTGAAATGTGGTTGGTCCTTCGACCAGTCGAACCGACACTTAGATCAGTCGAGTGAACAATATTTTCACCTATAAATAGAGGACAAATCTCATAGTTTTTCATTCATTCCAAGTATAATCAAGCCATCACTTTGAGACTAAGTTCCTACATTTCTTAAGCTATATTCTGTTCATTTTAGATTCTCTTAAATAGGTTTTTGTTTTTAATTTTGTGATCTTCAACTCTATTTCATTAAAGAAGGAAATTGTGATTTTATCCTCTTTGAGATAAAAATCAAATCAAGCTAGCCCAAGTTAATTTAATCTAAAAATCATTTAGACCAAGAACCCTTTCATTTGTGAGACTGGACATTGAACATCTTCGACTACATCAGATTGGTTCTACTAGGCTTCATTAGAAGGAGAATCTTTAGTAAGTACAATTTAATTTTGTGTATCTTTTGTGGTTTGTGAGATTCTGCCAGGAAAATCTCATTTTTTATTTTTTCTGAGATAAGACAGAAAATCTTAGAGTGTGGGGTTTTTGTAATTGTATAAGCCTATCTAAAAACACAATTGTGAAGGTTTTAAGGTGAACCTTGGAAAACCTTATTTGATAGTGAAAGCCAATATCCCGTGGGTGTGGATATTGAGAGTGGAGTAGTTGTATGGCTGTTTTTCAAAAGTTGGTGTCATGCCCCAAACTCGAAAACTGGGCTCACAAAATTTCCAATCGCTGAATCCGATGCCAACAGCCTCCATAATACCCCATTATCGGCTCCCATCATTTATACACCAGATTTCGATCCTGGGATCATATAAGGAGACGTACTTTTATCTCGTAAGAAGCATAACCACAAGTGTACCCAAATCACAAAGGCAACATCATCATCACATATCCACTAATATAATCAGTTGAATACGGTGCTGAAAGGGAAATACAGATATCGAAATCAAATCTCCAGAAGACAGCTACACGCTCCAAGCTCAACGCTGTTGCAACCTAACGTCACTTACACACATCTATCATACATAAGGTTATAGAAAGCTTAGAGGGTGGTGTAGTGTGTGCACAAGATAAGTGCGAGGTATTTAAATATCAGAGTAAGCAGAAATACTGACCAGTCCATGAGTCATACAATATCAGATGTCGAGGATGAAAAGCAATATGCAAATCCTGATGAGTCCACGAATATCGTTAGCCGTATCTAGGCCATATAAATGTATAAACACGGTAACCCAAAATGCTAAATGTCATGGATGCAATGTAATATGTGGTGTGAATGAAATGATCAAGCTAGAGTGAAGTCGGGATGATAATTCGTAGTATCACAGGCTATGGGGTCCATCATAGGGAAATTCTATCCAAAGCAGTCCCATACCTAAATTTGGATAGTCAGACACAATGTGGTAAACTCCTGATCTCAGGTTGGTCTCATACCCCAATCGAAATCCTTGCTATTATGAAGGTACATAACAATTAGTTGCGCACCACTAGCCTGAGTAAATAGTGAATAAATAGTGTGCAACTCCTGCTGAATAAGTCCACGTATCAGTACTGTACATCTCTAGGATCATCACCGGAGTTTAGTACACTCCAAACTAGATTGTCGCCCCATCGCGCACAACTAGGTGAGCAGAAGAGACCTCACTATCCGCCTAGCCAGTAGTCAGCCAATACTTACCCGGCACATGGATAGCGGACCCATTTATGAGCCGGTCAAACTCAGCCTAGTTTTACCCACTATGAATCGAATGGATAAGGCCACACCCCCTTTCAACCTACCACAACACAGTGGGAGATGCGATTTACTGGTATTCGGCTCTCGGGGGCTCATGTAATCCACTCGGTCTAAATTTTGGAGCATCTCTTGGCCACGGAGGACTCACAAGGAACCCGATGGCCGCATGTGCCGACAAGCCTCCGTAGTACCCCATTCTCGCTCCCAACCAGGTTCCGATCCGGGATCCTACAAGGAGGATTTTCATAACAATATAATCACTTCCAATGCGAGCATACTCAAGATCACAGCAAGTACATCGAGAATAACAAAGGCACACATCACAAAATCCACTAAAAATTTGAACTTTTACAATCATCCAAAAGGTCTAAAAGGACATACATGAGAATAAAAGGAAAAGAGAGAGAAATCAGCAACACTGAAGTCCTCAACTCAACTCTACTCCATGCTCTGCTACTACGACGCCTGCATAGAGTCTTCTACATGCATTAATCATGCATAAGCTGATAGAAGCTTAGAGGTTGGTGAAAGTGTGTGACAATGGTGCACAGAAGAATAACAGGAGATGCAAGAAATGAAACATGCTCAATAAGGATATCACCAGCCTTACCAAGGCTTATCATGAATACGATGCAACGAGTATTGAGCACCATACCAAGGCGATGTATGAAGGGGCTTACACAGCCAATGCTAATGCGATGCAAGTAATGTCAGTGCTCATATCCAAACCATATGTCAAGTACATTTCCAATCATAAGGAAATCACTGGGGTCCATTACACTGCTGAATGACTGCCACTCTACAAACCCCACACAGTCAAACGAACGTAAGAGACCTCACTACCCGCCTGTGGATATCTAATCACCAACAAGGCCTGAAGGTAGCGGACTCATTTATGAGTTGGTCAGACTTAGCCTAGCAACACCTCCTCACACTAGGCAGGTAAGGCCACACTCCTATCCAACCGACTACACGATAGTGGTCACAGCCTATCGGTATAAGGCCCTCGTGCGCTCATAGTTTTTCACTTGGTCACGGCGTTGGAGCAGATCCTTGGTACCATGGAAGTTTTGGGAATCTCACCCATGGGCATCCTACGCACCCAGTATGCTCAAGTAATATTTCCGGTGTCCACATATGCGGCCATCCACAAATGTCCCTGTGAAGGCAAGGCCCTGATGAAGCAAGGGCGGTATCCTCATGAAATGCGATGCCAATGCATGAGTCGCACACACAAATCATGCACAAGTTTCAGGCACTCAATGTGCAAAAAGGGAAGAAACTCCATCCCTGAATGACCACTATACAATGCAATCAATTCATACAGATGATGCATATGGGTTGCAACGATGTAAGTGTGCTACCTGAGGAATATGAAATCGTCTGTCCCAAGGAGGGTCAAGACCTAGGCACATCGACAGGTATTCTAAGAAGAAGAGAAGTCCTCTAGTGGGAGCCCAGTACTTTGGGATGACCCACAAACTAAGAGAGTCAAAATCCTAAGGAGGAACAGTCCTAGCTGGGCCCAAGGTGGGCCTTTAACCACCTATAAGGGCCTCTATGGGCCTACCTTAGGGCCACCAAGGAGGACATCCAACCTCAACTGGGTCCCAAAAGGTAGCCTACTATATATGTAAAGAAAGGTCCAAGGCACAATCAACCCATGGCCTAGTGGGCCATACACTAAGCCCAAAAACAAAGGCAACCTGGTGGGCCCTTAAGCAAGGTTAGGGCCCAACCATAAGGGTCATAGGTTCATTCATTGTGGTAGGCCTAATGGGCAGCCCATTATCCCAACATATGGAAAATTCTTAAATTTTTAACACATGTAAGTTGGGCCTCACATCTCGGCCCAAGTATGGATTTATTATAGTGGGCAAACAAGGGCCCAACTACTTGAGTATTTAGCCCATAAGGCCCATTACAATGACATGGTAAATATAGGACCCAAGGGTTCAATGAGCCTATCAAAAGTTCCACCCAACCAAGGCTATAAGGCCCTTACTTAACTAAGAGACTAGCCCAAGAAGAATCCTATTTGGGATGGGCCTTTAATCATACACTAATTAAGCCCAAAAATAAAAATTAAGATGATAAGATACTGACATAAATCCTCCTCAAATCTAGTGGGCCATATTGCCCCAAAGAACATCTATAGGCCACAATTATTGGGCTCAATGCCAAATTCCAGCCCACCCAAATTTCTGGGTTGGTTGGAGTTCAGCATTAGAAGTATTTCTTAGTATAATTAATTCTGGATGACTCACACACATCACTGTGGGCCCCACCAGATGAGAGAGGATATACAATACATATATGAAATGGGCCGGACTGTTAGAATGCAAGCCCAGGTAGCCTAAGGTAGGGATGTCCCATGTGTAGGCAGTCCTATGGGCCTGGGGTATATGGCCCAAAAATCCACCTAATGTGTTCTAATTGAATAAAAAGGGGGCAAGTATGATCAATCCCCTAAGGACCCTACATGGATGGGTGGTGGGACATTCAACACATCGAGGTGGGCCTACGAAGCAGGCTAGATGCCCCAGCCTGGGCGTCCCTGCCTAGCAGACCACTTCCAGCCATACCACGGGCAACTCAAATGTATTTTGGATCTGAAATTTTACAAAGTGATACTTCCATAGGTGACCTACACCCCCACAAAATTTCAAGATTTTTGGACACTTATAAATATTTTAATTTATTTAAATAAAATAGACTGTCCAGAAAATCGGACTGACCTGGACGTCCCAACGTGGTGGGCCAGTCCGGCCCTTGCCACGGTGTACACAGAGGTCCATTGGCCCTGAAATTTGGTAAGTGGGTCCTAGAATGGGTGGAACATATCTCCACAAAATTTCAGAATTTTTAGACATATATAAATATTTTAATTTATTTAAAGAAATCAATCTGTCCTAAAAATCGGACTGATCTGGACACCGTATTGTAATGGGCCAGTCCAGCCACCACCATGGTGTGTACAGGTGTCCATTGGCCCCAAAATTTTGTAGGTGGGTCCTACTATAAGTGAACCACCTCTCTGTAAAATTTTATGATTTTTGGATACTCATAAATATTTTAATTAAATTAGGAATTTCAATCTGTCCAGGAAGGGATGTTGCTGTCCATGCATTGTTTACCCAATAAGGTGGGCCCAACCTTCATCCAAGAGGGGAAAAATGGAGGTTTAGTATTTTCTTCATAAAATAAAGTAAGGTGGGGTCCATAAAAGTGGCCCATCCTTCAGAGAAACCAAGCTGAAGTGTATGTTTTCCCTCCATACATGTGGGTTGGACAGCCCAACAAGGTGGACCGCCCACCCCTATGGGCCTCCTTTTTGGGTACCATATCATGGACCATCTGAGGTATGACCCATCACACCTCATGGTGGGGTCCACACCTTCTCATTATACTCCATACTTGTAAAGAAAATAATGACAATCATGATCCAAAAATCCATGCCAAAGATTGAACATGACAATCCATGCAACAGTCCAAGTTTTTGGACAGCAATACATGGCTGGACACATCAGCTTATATCTCAATAATCCCAGCCATAAAAAGGGTGTGTAGCCTTCCTCAGTGGGCCCCACATAAGTCCAGATCACATACTAGAACTAGGACACTTGCATGCATTTGATTAAGGTGTCCGATGATCATGGAGTTAGGTGATAAGAGCATCCCACCTTGCTGGATTTTTATTTTTATTTATTTTGGGACATCCAAGGCCCACTATAAATGGGCCACACACACACTATCATCCATACATCAGAGAAAGAAAAGAAGGAAAGAGAGTAATCCGGCCATGGGGGTAGGGCCCCGCCACTAGTGGGCCCTCCCAAGAGTGAATCATACCCATACAACTACATTGATTTTACATGCAACATAAAATCACTACATGCATGATATATAATTGTTATGGATGGTTGGGATGCCATCCCAACATGATCCTTAGGGTCTAGATGACCTTAAGATGGAGTGGATTATAAAATACATCATGATGGGGTCCATGGAGAATGGCCTCATCATGGATCATGACATGCATGTAGGATGGGCCAAAGGGCCACATCCATGGGATCAAATGGGATCCCCACCATGGATTGGTGGGTCCCATATGATCCATCTAGAAAGAAAAAGATCAAAGGTTAGAAAATAAGATCAACAATTATAATCACCCACCTTGAATCTTCAAGCTACCACCAACACTAGGTACTCCAAGCTCCAAGCTTAAAGGTTCAATGGTCAAGATGAGTTTGTGATGGCTAGATGGAGGAAGAAAGGAAGGGAAAGTTGCTGGAAATTGGGAGAGGGAGGGCTGGAAATTCTTCCATGAAAGAGGAAAATGAGAGAATGAAGGAGGAGAGAGAGAAAGGAAAGGTTGTAGGGGAGTCATCATTACTCTCCCTCCTTGGTTAGAGAAAGAAATCATAACCTATGGTGATACAAACAATGCTTGCTAGGGTAAGTTAGGTGTGGGTAGTATTTAGGATGGGTAGTATTTATTCCATGGGAATTGTAGTGTGTATGGGTGGTGTGCATGGGAACTTGTGCCTAAGAGTGGTCCATATGCTTTTGTACAAAAAGTGGGCCACATGATGAAATGCTCACAACTTTTGATCTATAAGTCGGATGAATGCACAAGACGCGTCGTTGGAATCGCACCGACAATGCGGTCACAATGGTATAGGTCTCAACTCGATCCGAGTTAGGTCTTCATGACTGGGCTCATGGATGACCGCAAACACTATCCAAGGGTCACGGGTCGCCAGGATTCGACCGGTAAGACCGCTGGATCAAGATGGACGGAATGCATAATCACACACACACATGCATACATGCGAACTCGGGTCGGGTCTCACAACCCTCCCCACCAACAAAGAAATTTCGTCCTCGACATTAAACACTCTTCGCCCAAATAAAAGACAAAACACCATCATCATATAGCAATCATCATATAAGGAAGGCAATACAAACAATCATATATCAATCAATCATCAAACAAATGGGGATAACGCTCTCTAATCTCGGCCTCACGTTCCCAAGACGCCTCGGCCTCGAATGATAACCCCGTTGCACCTTCACCAGGGGAATGACCTTGGTCCTAAGGACTTGCTCCTTCCGATCAAGAATATAAATCGGTTGCTCAATATAGGAAGCATCCTCACGGACCTCAAGTGGCTGCCAATCAATCACAGGGATAGTGTTCGACCCACACTTCTGTAACATAGAAATATGGAAACATCATGGATAGCAGACAACTCAGGAGGTAAGGCAAGCTTATAGGCCACAATGCTTACCCGCTCGGTAATCTCAAAAGCTCCAATAAATCTTGGGGCAAGCTTGCCCTTTACACCAAAGTGAACCACACCCTTCATAGTCGAGACCTTGAGATATACCATGTCCCCAACTACGAACTCGAGGGGTCGATGCCGACGATCAGCAAAACACTTCTGCCAGCTCTGAGCTGTGGGCATCCTCTGCCTGATAACATTAATAACCTATGATGTCTGTTGCACAAGCTCGGGACCTAAGAGATGACGCTCTCCAACCTCGGTCCAACAACTAGGAGATCTGCATGGTCTACCATAAAACGCCTGGAAAGGAGCCATGCTGATAGTCACCTGGTAGCTATTATTGTACGCGAACTCGGCGAGGCGCATATGCTCATCCCAACTGCCGCAAAGTCGATAACACAAGCTCTGAGCATATCCTTAAGGATCTGGTTGACCCTTTCGGTCTGCCCATCCGTCCGTGGATGATAAGCGGTGCTGAGATGCAAAGTGACCCCTAACACCTCTTGGAAACTCCTCCAAAACTAAGATGTAAATCTGAAGTCTTGGTCTAAAACGATCGAAACTAGGACGGCGTGTAGTCTCACTATCTCCTCAATGAACACCTTTGCAAGCCGGTCCATTTGACCAGGAAGCACGCACTGGAATAAAATGAGCTGACTTCATCAGAAGATCAGCGATAATCTAGATGGTATCGTGACCGCGCTGAGTCCTCGGTAAACCTGCGATGAAGTCCATCGATACATGCTCCCACTTCCACTCTGGAACGCTCAACGGCTGCAAGGGACCAGGGGGTCTCTGATGATCGGCCTTGACACGTTGGCATGTGTCACACTCGGCCACAAAACTCGCAATCTGGCGTTTCATCCCCTGCCAGAAGTACTGCCTCCTCATATCACGATACATCTTCGTGGAGCCCGGGTGGATAGTAAGTCTCGATCGGTGTGCCTCGGTCATCAAATCATGACGCAACTCTGACACATCTGGGACACACAACCGGCCTCTAAAGCGTAATCCACCATCGGAACCAATCTGCCAGTCTGACTGCTCCACGGATGTGGCTTCTGCTCGATACTTCTGAAGTGACTCGTCCGTCTGCTGAGCCTCGATCACCCTAGCCACTAAAGAGGGTTGAATCGACAAGCTCGAAAGCTGAACAATGGAAGACTGCAGACCGAACTCAAAGTCAAACTCTGATACATCCTCGAGCATCTGCCACTCACGCACCATCATCTGTGCCACCAGCCCTCGTGGCTGGCGGCTAAGCACGTCCGCCACCACATTTGCCTTGCCCGGGTGGTACTGAAGGTCAAAATCATAATCTTTCAGCAACTCCATCCATCGCCTCTGTCGCAGGTTCAACTCGGACTGAGAAAATAGATACTTCAAGCTCTTATGATCCGAGAAGAGCTCGAACCTAGCCCCATATAGATAATGCCTCCACACCTTCAGTGCGAAGACGACTGCTGCGAGCTCCAAATCATGAGTGGGGTAGTTCAGCTCATGGACCTTGAGCTGGCGCGAGGCATACGCCACTGGCTTCCCATGCTGCATCAGTACAGCACCCAAGCCAACTCTGGAGGCATCAGTAAAAACAACAAAACCCTCACTCCCATCAGGAATAGTGAGAACAGGAGCGGACGTGAGGCGATCCTTCAATTCTGTAAATGCCTTCTCGCAAGCGTCACTCCAGGCGAACTCGATGCCCTTTCGCGTCAACCGGGTTAGTGGTGCTGCAATACGGGAGAAACCTTTAATAAACCGTCGGTAATATCCTGCTAGACCAAGGAAGGTGTGAATCTCAGACGCGTTCACGGGCTGGCCCCACTGACGCACTGCATCAACATTCGAGGGGTCCACAGCGACACCCTCCTTCGTCACCACGTGACCGAGGAACTTCATCTCTTCCTGTCAAAACTCACACTTCTCCAGCTTTACATACAGCTGGTGGGCACGGAAGGTCTCAAGCACAATCTGCAGGTGCTCAGCATGGTCCTCTCGGGTCCTCGAATATACAAGAATATCATCAATGAATACCACCACGAATTGATCAAGGAACGGTCGAAAAACCTCATTCATCAGCTGCATGAAGATAGCGGGCGCATTGGTCAGTCCAAATGACATGACCAGGAACTCGAAGTGACCATAACGTGTCCGGAAAGCCGTCTTCGGAATGTCCTCCTCTCGGACCCGAATCTGATGGTAACCAGAACGCAAGTCTATCTTAGAAAAATACTGTGCACCCTGCAACTGATCGAACAAGTCATCAATACGGGGAAGCGGGTATCGGTTCTTGATGGTGACTCTATTGAGCTCACGATAATCTACACAGAGTCGCAACGAACCATCCTTCTTCTTCACAAACAATACCGGGGCTCCCCAAGGTGAACTACTAGGACGAATGAAACCTAACTCCCGGAGCTCATCCAACTGCTCCTGCAGTTCCCTCAACTCCAATGGTGCCATCCGGTAGGGGGCCTTCGAGATGGGCGCAGTACCGGGTACCAAATCAATCTGGAACTCCACCTGCCGACGCGGCGGTAACCCCGGTATCTCCTGAAACACATCCGGGTACTCACAAACAACTGGCAACTGCTCAATACTCTCTGCCACAGAATCCTCAATGACCGAGGCTAAGAAACTAGATAATGGCTCTCCTCTGGGCTCGGTGATAAACTGGAATACTGATAATCCTGGAATGTGAAACGTAACCATCCTCGCGGCACAGTCTAAGATGGCACAATACTCTGCAAGCTAGTCCATACCCAGAATAACACCAAAGCCTGATAGCGGCATCACGAGCAGATTGGTGGGAAGAACATCTTGCCCACTAACACCGGGCAAGAAGGGCAGCGACGGGTCAACACCACGGACTTCCCCATGAGAGTCGAAACGGCCAAGGCCTCAGACACGGACTCTGACGGAATACCGGTTGATCGGCAAAACTGCTCCACCACAAAAGAATGGGAGGCACCAGAATCAAATAAAACATGAGCAATGCAAGTATAAACAAGAAGAATACCCTCGACGACTCCGCCGGTTGATAACTGTGGATCCTGGCCTGGTGCCTACTCCGCGGGATAAAATTGACCTTGAGCTGGTAGGGGAAGCAAATTGAAAGACTGTGGGTCATAAGTCTATGCCTGCTGGGCTGCAATACATACTCGACCCAGGGACTGAACATATGGATATCCCCTCTGCTGGTGCTGGTGCTGCAGCTGTCTCTACTGCTGATGTCTCTGCTGAGGAGGTCTACCTGGCTGCTTTTGCTGCTGAGGAGGAGCCCTAGGAGCGGCGGCTGGAAGCTGCGCTCGCTGCTACTATTGCTGAGGAGGACAAGGAGGAGGCAACTGTGGTGGCCTCTACTGTTGTATGGGGAGAGGGAAATCACGCCTCTGATGCCCGGTCTGTCCAATACACCAGAAAAGGGGCCGGAAGATAAAGCGGCTGCCGATGATGATGAAGAAGCTACTAACTGAACCGCAGGCTGATTTGCTCCTCCATCTTTGCCGACGGTGCTGCCTGGAACTGCCGGCCGGTGCCCTCCTCTTCCGGTCTCCACCGGAACTCTGCTCTCTCTATCTCTGGGTCATAGCCCAGTTCTCCTCATAAACCAGTGCCCGATGAATGACCTGGTCAAACGTCTCAAACAATGCCCTACCACACGATTGCGAAGGGTGGGACGTAAACCAGTCACAAACGCGACGAGCCCTCATCTTCTCATCGGTGAGATGAGGAGCAAATCTAGATAAGGCTAAGAAACGGGCCTCATACTGAGATACGTCATATCACCCTGTACTAGGGTCTCAAACTCGATCGCCGGCTGGATCTGAACCTCGGGGAAGAACTTCTGGTCGAAACGGACCACGAACTCCTCCCATGTCCAAGCAAACCGAGGCCCGACCATCCTAGATACGGATGACCACCAGTGACGGGCCTCACCCTGAAGAAGATATGTCGCAAGGGATACTCTCTGACCCGCAGGACACCGAATAGTGTCAAAAATCCTCGCAACCTCAGTGCGACAAGCCTCAGTGGCAGAAGGGTCTGATTCACCACTAAACCTTGGGAGATCATGCTGCCGTAACTCTTGAGCTATTACACTAGCTCATGGTAAATCAGACTGCCCAGAAACCTCAGCGGTAGCTGGCTGAAAGGTCTGCAATGCGGTGGCAACAAGGTGCATCAACTGCTAAAAATGCTCGGCTCCTATAGGTACTGTTGGAAAGGCAGGGGTGGCACTCGCCTCAGGCGGAGGCACGGGTGCGATCGGCGGAACAGGAGTCTCCGAAGCCAGAACTGCAGGCTGAGGAGGGGGGATAGTGAGGGAACTGGAGGTATGGGCGCTACGGGCTCAACTGGAGGAACAGGCCGGATCGGGACCTCAGGAATCGGATCCTCAACAACGGGAGCCGGATGTGCTCGAGTAGAAGGGGTAACTCGGGCACCTCGTCCACGTGCACCACGACCACGGGTGCCACGACCACGGGAGCCACGTCCACGCGGCATCGTCTACAAAATAATGACGACTCAAGGAATCAAGACAATTACAGGCTCAATACGGAGTGAAATGAAGGATCTTGGGACACTACTTGTCCCAAGTTCTTAGCAGACCTGCGATGTCATCCTTAGTCTTTCCAGAATTACCTGCTATGCTCTGATACCAACTCCTGTCACGCCCCAGACTCGGTAACCGGACTCACAAGGAACCCGATGGCCAGTTCTGGCAGCCTCCGTAGTACCCCATTCTCGGCTCCCGAGGTAGGTTCCGATCCTGGGATCCTACAAGGAGGATTTTCATAACAATATAATCACTTCCAATGCGAGCATACTCAAGATCACAGCAAGTACATCTGAGAATAACAAAGGCACACATCACAAAATCCACTAAAAATTTGAACTTTTACAATCATCCAAAAGGTCTAAAAGGACATACATGAGAATAAAAGGAAAAGAGAGAGAAATCAGCAACACTGGAGTCCTCACTGCTCAACTCTACTCCATGCTCTGCTGCTACGGCGCCTACCTAGAGTCTCCTGCACGTATCAATCGTGCATAAGCTTATAGAAGCTTAGAGGGTGGTGTAAGTGTGTGTCAATGGTGTACAGAAGAATAGTAGGAAGTATAAGGAAAGAACATACTCAATAAGAATATCACTAGTCTTACCAAGGCTTACCATGAATGCGATGCAATAAGTAATGAGTGCCATACCAAGGCAATGTATGAAAGGGGGGCTTGTACAGCCAATGCTAATGCGATACAAGCAATGTCAGTGCTCATATCTAAACCACATATCAAGTACACTTCCAATCATAAGGAAATCACCGAAGTCCAATACACTACTGAATGACTGCCGCTTTATAGACCCCGCACAGTCAAACGAGCGTAAGAGACCTCACTACCCGCCTGTGGACAGTTAATCACCAGCAAGGCCCGACGGTAGCAGACCCATTTACGAGCTGGTCGGACTCAGCCTAGCAATGCCTCCTCACACCAGGCAGGTAAGGCCACACCCCTATCCAACTGACTACACGACAGTGGGAGTCACGGCCTAACGGTATAAGGCCCTCGTGCGCTCATATATTCCATCCGGTCATGGCGTTGGAGAAGATCTTTGGTATCATGGAAGTTTTGAAAATTTCACTCATGGGCATCCTATGCACCCGGTATGCTCAATAATATTTTCGGTGTCCACATATGCGGCCATCCACAAATGTCCCTGTGAAGGCAAGGCCCTGATGAAGCAAGGGCGGTATCCTCATGAAATGCGATGCCAATGCATGAGTCGCACACACAAATCATGCACAAGTTTCAGGCACTCAATGTGCAAAAAGGGAAGAAACTCCATCCCTGAATGACCACTATACAATGCAATCAATTCATACAGATGATGCATATGGGTTGCAACGATGTAAGTGTGCTACCTGAGGAATATGAAATCGTCTGTCCCAAGGAGGGTCAAGATCTAGGCACATCGACAGGTATTCTAAGAAGAAGAGAAGTCCTCTAGTGGGAGCCCAGTACTTTGGGATGACCCACAAACTAAGAGAGTCAAAATCCTAAGGAGGAACAGTCCTATCTGGGCCCAAGGTGGGCCTTTAACCACCTATAAGGGCCTCTATGGGCCTACCTTAGGGCCACCAAGGAGGACATCCAACCTCAACTGGGTCCCAAAAGGTAGCCTACTATATATGTAAAGAAAGGTCCAAGGCACAATCAACCCATGGCCTAGTGGGCCATACACTAAGCCCAAAAACAAAGGCAACCTGGTGGGCCCTTAAGCAAGGTTAGGGCCCAACCATAAGGGTCATAGGTTCATTCATTGTGGTAGGCCTAATGGGCAGCCCATTATCCCAACATATGGAAAATTCTTAAATTTTTAACACATGTAAGTTGGGCCTCACATCTCGGCCCAAGTATGGATTTATTATAGTGGGCAAACAAGGGCCCAACTACTTGAGTATTTAGCCCATAAGGCCCATTACAATGACATGGTAAATATAGGACCCAAGGGTTCAATGAGCCTATCAAAAGTTCCACCAACCAAGGCTATAAGGCCCTTACTTAACTAAGAGACTAGCCCAAGAAGAATCCTATTTGGGATGGGCCTTTAATCATACACTAATTAAGCCCAAAAATAAAAATTAAGATGATAAGATACTTACTTAAATCCACCACAAATCTAGTGGGCCATATTGCCCCAAAGAACATCTATAGGCCACAATTATTAGGCTCAATGCCAAATTCCAGCCCACCCAAATTTCTGGGTTGGTTGGAGTTCAGCATTAGAAGTATTTCTTAGTATAATTAATTCTGGATGACTCACACACATCACTGTGGGCCCCACCAGATGAGAGAGGATATACAATACATATATGAAATGGGCCAGTGTTAGAATGCAAGCCCAGCAGTAGCCTAAGGTAGGGATGTCCCATGTGTAGGCAGTCCTATGGGCCTGGGGTATATGGCCCAAAAATCCACCTAATGTGTTCTAATTGAATAAAAAGGGGGCAAGTATGATCAATCCCCTAAGGACCCTACATGGATGGGTGGTGGGACATTCAACACATCGAGGTGGGCCTACGAAGCGGGCTAGATGCCCCAGCCTGGGCGTCCCTGCCTAGCAGACCACTTCCAGCCATACCACGGGCAACTCAAATGTATTTTGGATCTGAAATTTTACAAAGTGATACTTCCATAGGTGACCTACACCCCCACAAAATTTCAAGATTTTTGGACACTTATAAATATTTTAATTTATTTAAATAAAATAGACTGTCCAGAAAATCGGACTGACCTGGACGTCCCAACGTGGTGGGCCAGTCCGGCCCTTGCCACGGTGTACACAGAGGTCCATTGGCCCTGAAATTTGGTAAGTGGGTCCTAGAATGGGTGGAACATATCTCCACAAAATTTCAGAATTTTTAGACATATATAAATATTTTAATTTATTTAAAGAAATCAATCTGTCCTAAAAATCGGACTGATCTGGACACCGTATTGTAATGGGCCAGTCCAGCCACCACCATGGTGTGTACAGGTGTCCATTGGCCCCAAAATTTTGTAGGTGGGTCCTACTATAAGTGAACCACCTCTCTGTAAAATTTTATGATTTTTGGATACTCATAAATATTTTAATTAAATTAGGAATTTCAATCTGTCCAGGAAGGGATGTTGCTGTCCATGCATTGTTTACCCAATAAGGTGGGCCCAACCTTCATCCAAGAGGGGAAAAATGGAGGTTTAGTATTTTCTTCATAAAATAAAGTAAGGTGGGGTCCATAAAAGTGGCCCATCCTTCAGAGAAACCAAGCTGAAGTGTATGTTTTCCCTCCATACATGTGGGTTGGACAGCCCAACAAGGTGGACCGCCCACCCCTATGGGCCTCCTTTTTGGGTACCATATCATGGACCATCTGAGGTATGACCCATCACACCTCATGGTGGGGTCCACACCTTCTCATTATACTCCATACTTGTAAAGAAAATAATGACAATCATGATCCAAAAATCCATGCCAAAGATTGAACATGACAATCCATGCAACAGTCCAAGTTTTTGGACAGCAATACATGGCTGGACACATCAGCTTATATCTCAATAATCCCAGCCATAAAAAGGGTGTGTAGCCTTCCTCAGTGGGCCCCACATAAGTCCAGATCACATACTAGAACTAGGACACTTGCATGCATTTGATTAAGGTGTCCGATGATCATGGAGTTAGGTGATAAGAGCATCCCACCTTGCTGGATTTTTATTTTTATTTATTTTGGGACATCCAAGGCCCACTATAAATGGGCCACACACACACTATCATCCATACATCAGAGAAAGAAAAGAAGGAAAGAGAGTAATCCGGCCATGGGGGTAGGGCCCCGCCACTAGTGGGCCCTCCCAAGAGTGAATCATACCCATACAACTACATTGATTTTACATGCAACATAAAATCACTACATGCATGATATATAATTGTTATGGATGGTTGGGATGCCATCCCAACATGATCCTTAGGGTCTAGATGACCTTAAGATGGAGTGGATTATAAAATACATCATGATGGGGTCCATGGAGAATGGCCTCATCATGGATCATGACATGCATGTAGGATGGGCCAAAGGGCCACATCCATGGGATCAAATGGGATCCCCACCATGGATTGGTGGGTCCCATATGATCCATCTAAAAAAAAAAGATCAAAGGGTAGAAAATAAGATCAACAATTATAATCACCCACCTTGAATCTTCAAGCTACCACCAACACTAGGTACTCCAAGCTCCAAGCTTAAAGGTTCAATGGTCAAGATGAGTTTGTGATGGCTAGATGGAGGAAGAAAGGAAGGGAAAGTTGCTGGAAATTGGGAGAGGGAGGGCTGGAAATTCTTCCATGGAAGAGGAAAATGAGAGAATGAAGGAGGAGAGAGAGAAAGGAAAGGTTGTAGGGGAGTCATCATTACTCTCCCTCCTTGGTTAGAGAAAGAAATCATAACCTATGGTGATACAAACAATGCTTGCTAGGGTAGGTTAGGTGTGGGTAGTGTTTAGGATGGGTAGTGTTTATTCCATGGGAATTGTAGTGTGTGTGGGTGGTGTGCATGGGAACTTGTGCCTGAGAGTGGTCCATATGCTTTTGTACAAAAAGTGGGCCACATGATGAAATGCTCACAACTTTTGATCTATAAGTCGGATGAATGCACAAGACGCGTCGTTGGAATCGCAACGACGATGCGGTCACAATGGTATAGGTCTCAACTTGATCCGAGTCGGGTCTTCATGAGTGGGCTCACGGATGACCGCAAACACTATCCAAGGGTCACGGGTCGCCGGGATTCGACCGGTAGGACCGCGGGATCAAGATGGACGGAATGCATACTCACACACACACATGCACACATGCGAACTCGGGTCGGGTCTCACAACATTCTTAAAATATCTAGCCATATATACAATTTCTTTCATAACACCTTGCTAGACCTTCAGCCAAATATTTTCGGCGTCCCATCTAACCATTCACGACATGCCTGTGGAGGCTACGACCCTGATGTCGTTAGGGCATACCGTAATCACAACATATAATGCAAGATGCATGAGTCATACAATCCAGTCATGCATCAATCCTGTGCATACCATGCGCTCATGTGAGACAATCTCCGCCGATCAGGGAGTCTCATAACAACCTGCCCAATGACATATGCAATGGTCAACCATATCTCACAATAAACATGTAGATGATGCATATGGGCATGTATATGATGCTATGCTATCACACACTCATAATCAGTATCGACAACTGGCACCGATAATTGGCCTCGATAATCGAAATCGGCCTCGACAATCGATTGACAATCAAAATTGGCCTTGACAATTGGAATCGGCCTCGACAATTGGAATTGACCTTGATAATCGGAATCAGCCTCGACAATCGAAATTGATAATCGACCTAACAAAGGCCTAAGGAAAGTTCACAATGTGGACATTAACCATCATTGTTCCTAAGGAGTGGCCCACATAGAGCAAACATATCGTGGGCCCATAGCCTCACACAATGGCCCAATATACATCACCATGGGCCTCTCTCAAGGGCCTAATACACATCACTGCGGGCCGCATCACATGGGCCTAATACATCTCACTGGGCCTCATCATATGGGTCATAAATACATCACAACAGGCCTTGCCCATGAGCCTTGAATACATCATAATGGGCCATAACCCATGGGCTTCAAATACACAATAAGTGGGCCCTACACATAGGCCTAATATACCTCATAGGTGAGCCCTTCCAATAGGCCTCATACACATCAAGTGGGCTGCATCAATGGGCCGCACTAATGGGCCTCATAGATGGGCTACAAATATATCAAGGTGGGCCTCACAGATGGGCCACAAGTATATCAAAGTGGGCCTCTCGAATGGGCCACAAAATACATCAAATTGGGCTAACGGATGGGCCACAAAATACATCAAGGTGGGCCTCACAGATGGGCCACAACTATATCAAAGTGGGCCTCAAGTGGGAGCTTAGATTACATCTAAAATCATTTTAATAGTTGCAGGTGTAACATGTGTATCACTGTACATTATCATTCTATGGGGCACATGGCACTCTAATGATGATCAACACTGCCTAAACAATGTCTATGGAAATCATCACTGTCCAAACATTGGACAACACCGTCCAAACGTTGGACGGCACTGTCCAAATCAGACCCATAAAGCTTGCTGACATGTACAACAGCTAGGAGGGCTACTGGCCCACCGTCCAGAAGCAGATGGATGGCTGGGATATAACGCATGCCCATGATCAGTCCACAGATTAGATGGTTGGTGTGGATGAAACCCATACATCTGGTGGGTCCCATGGAACTTGTTAATGTCATTACATCAGCTAGATAGCTAGTTAATCCCCACCGTCTAATGGATGGTTGGGATATAACATATACCTCATGGTCAGGGCCCACCGTCCAGATGGATGGTCTGGGCGAAACACATACCACAGTGGGACCCTTAAAGCTAGGTGACGTCACGACAGCAGCCATGCTGCTGCTGGGGTGGATGAGTGGTATATATAAAACACTTACCTTATGATGTAGCCCCACCGTCAAAACACATAGATCATGGTGTGGTCCACTGCACGGACGATGCAGATGGAACCCATGCATCACGCCTGGTCCCACAGCAGAGATGGACGGTTTAGATCAACACGTGTGTCCAGGTGGGGTCCACATCAGCGTGGCCCACTCAGTTAGGAATCAAATTGATATTTGTTGATTCCCACTCACACGATCCAGCAGTAGAGGCTGCTGGACATCAGATGGTTAGACGGTATGGATGTGATACATCCATCCAGGTGGGGGTCCACGTACATGTTGAAATGGCTAAGCTTATATGTCCTAGAGAGGGGGGGGGGGAGGTGTGAATAAGACTATGCCAAATTTAAAATAAATACAACATAAATAAAGAAAGTGAGATAGCCAAATACATGAACTGGTAAAATAGATGAATGACATTGATAAAGTACATACAATATGGTGGGTCCACGTGGTGGCCCACCCAAGCCGGGATCTCCATATTTAAGATTTTCCTTCATTTTCTTCGGAATAAATCATGATCCTTGTTAGATCATACATGCACAAAATAGGTGGGCCACATCAATAAGGAAGGAGAGAGAGAGGGGGGGGGGGGAGGGAGAAAGAGAGATAGAAACGTGAGAACGGGAGGGACCCCGCCACTATGGGCCCTCTTTATACAATGCATACATCAAGATGGGTCCCACTAAATGTGGGCCCTCAAATCATCAAAGATCGAGATGATGAACACTCACCTTGATCTCCTCTTCCTTCTTCCACCTATAGCCTCTAGAGCTCCAAGGGAATAATTTCAACGGTCGAGATGATCTTTGGATGGTGGAGATGGGAGGTGGGAAGGTGGGCCACACTAGCTTCTCTCATGGAAGCTTGGACGTGGGTTGCTTGGAGAATGAGGGAGAGAGAGATGAGAGAGAGGTTGTTAGAGAGAGAGAGATGGGTGAGTGATGGGTGTACTTGGTTGTAAGAGAGAGTTGACTTTGGGGAGGGTGATTGTACTTGGGGATGGGTGTTGTACTTTGACTAGTGATGTGATTAATTTAACATGTTTCCCTTGGGTTTGTAAATATGCGGTGTTTTCCTCAAACTGAATGCGGGCCCACATCTCCTGGCCCAGGTATTACCTCATCGGGCGAGACGCGATGTCAGAACCGTGGCAACGACATGGTCACAAGGGTACAAGTCTTGGGTCGAGCCGACTCTAGAATACAGGATACGACTCAGGGTCACGCGTAATTGCTATCTACACAGCGCGGGTCACTGGAATTCGACCGGGTGGACCGCGGAAGCCTACAGAACAGTATGGGTTAGGATATGGTTCTCATAATTGGTGTACACACATGAACCACTATAATTCTCGATGTTTGGTGCTGAATGTTGTAATTTCCTTTTATGCACTTGTGGTCAATGTTGTAATAATTTAGATTATTTCCTTTGCCTCCTTCTAAGTTTAAGTTTTTGATACTTACAAACGTTTTAAAAATCAGGTTGTCCTACCATAAACCTTGGTTTTTGGTGTAAGGTTGTCCTTAGAACTCAGTTTGTATCAACCTCTCAATACTTATGCATTTGAGGTTGTTTATAATTGTGTTATCTATCCTTGTTTATCTTTATAATTTCACATTTATTTTTTAATTTGGCATAGAGTATGAGGCATCAAAAGAAAGAAAGATATTTGTGCCAGGGGAGTAGCCAGACTCTCCATAGTCAAGTTGTTCTTCTTCAAAGGAGGTCGCTTTAATTGGAAGAGGGACATCTGGATGACTGATTCGGGCATTAGGGAGAGGAGATTCGGCCCTAGCCTCACCGTCTTCTTCAATATCTACTTCAACCTCAGTTTCTTGATTCAATAAGACATCTCCTTCATCAGTCCAACTTGTAGAAGAAGATGTATTGCTGTTTGAAGTGTTAGCCGAGTATTCTAATGAATTATCTTCTTCCGACAAGGTTTATTTCCCCTTATAAACAGTCTTCACGAGGAGGAGACGATCACTTCGAACGGGAGAGGGAACCTGTTGTGCCACAATTTTGGAAGACAATGACTTAGTACGTGAGTGAGTCATAGGCGATGTAGTAATAGTGACTCGATTTACGGCAGGAGAAATTACAACCATGGCGCGACTTATAATAGGAGAGACTGTAGTTGTTACATGACTCATGACAGGGACCACTGTGTTGGCTATCTGATCAGTAGGAGTGTATAAAGTGGTGACTGGAACTTCAGATGCTCTTAGCTGGTTTGGAGAAATAATTGCGGCAGACAGTCTCTCTGACTTCCTTATGAGGTCTAAAGAAGCCCCATAAGCTATCCATCCTTCCAAAGTGTTAACGGGCTTTATCTACCGAATGGGTTCCTCCAAGGAAATTTTTGAACAAACCTACCCGGGCAGCAGCATGGTCTGTTTCGATAATATAACCGATGCATTGCTCTATCCAGTAGTTTCGTATTATGGGAGGAGGAATCCAAATAGGCCAATCCACTAGGTAGCAATTATGCACAAGATGGAATTGATGTGTCTACCACCGCATCGAAACGTAAGAGGCTTAAACATGATGGTTGTAGCCGAGGAGAACTTGATGATTATGGCCAGCAGATGCTTCCATATTAGAGCCCAATTGTAAGGACCTACTCTGTAGCTCCTTATTATTCAAGTGACAACCTCCCCATCTTATGACACAGTTTGGTCATAACCAAATTGTTCAACAAACCTACTCAGATAATATGGCTCTCTCCAGAATTCTACTCCTCACATAGGCAAGCTACAAGAGCTGATGCAAAAGAAGAAAGTCCTTTCAATGGGCTCTAGACTATCATTATCTTTGACTTCTCTGTCCTCAGCTCGATAATCCAAATAAAAGGAAAAGAAATCGATGGATTCTTTATTTTTAATCTTGTCTACTATCCATTCATATCCCTTCCTCACCATCCTTCGTCTAAGGAAATACTATAAAGGTAGGTGTTCCAGGTGAACATAAGCCTTCTCTAGATCACCATAAGTCCAAGGGAAATATACACCGAGCTAACCTGAGAAGTAATGTCACAGAGTAAAGGAAGATGTAGCTCCAATAGCTAGTCTTGAACAATGCACCGCAGCGTTTCCAAAAGCTTTATACAGCGAACATAGCATGGGAGGTGTAATGACCCGAAAAATTTCGTGCCAAGACCCGAGTACTACCTCTATTTTTCCTTAGAAGTTATGTGTGGGTAGAATGACCAAACTTAGCCAATAAGCCCTTTTATCTTCTTGCGAGTGGCTTCTAATTAGGTTGAGTGGCTGCCAGAAAACCTAGAAGTAGAAAAGAGATGAAAATGAGAACATATATATAAAGATGCATTTGAATAAGAGAAGGGATGTTAAAATATTCATAGTAGGAATTGCGAGAAACGTGCAAGCCACTAGAATGGGGATATTTTGTGAACATCGAGGAAATAGGACATCTCATGGAAAAGTTCGATGGTGGAGGCTGAAATCTTAGGTACTTTGCCAGGAGAAACATAAGTAAACTCCTCATTTGTAGGAATGCATTCGTCCAAAAAAGACCTAGAGATAGGCAAACCTGCCATCCTGTGCAGATCCCACAGACTGATGCTCACTTTGCCAACCAAGAGGTGGAAGGAATTTGTGGCGGAAGACCAATACTTTAAGAAGCCTTTGTAAATAAGCATATCCATGTGAAAGAAATCGGAAGTGGCTTTTATCGCTTTGTATATGTTTGTCGCTGTTTGTTGTCAAATTTGTGGTGCCAAAATCACTGTTATGTTATATATAAACTGCTTAAGTGAAGCTCTCTCAAGGATCAACATACATGAACAAGCTAAGCTCACATCAAGCAAAGCTCTCAAGTACAAGACTCAGGATCTTGAATGAAAGAACTGATCACAAGACAAGATCTTGAATGCAAGAGCTGCTCACAAAACAAGACTCAAGCCGAAAAGAAAGTACAAGGCAAGACTCAAGTTGAGACTCAAGCTGAACTCAAGACTCAAGTTGAAACTCAAGCTAAACTCAAGACTCAAGGTGAAACTCAAGCCACTTTCAAGATTGAGCTACTTCAAGGTTTAATCTACATCAAGACTTCAAGGCTCATTCTTCATGGTCTCTTGTTTCAATGTCCATACTTCATGATTGAGGTTTGTTTGACCATAGGATGACCTTAGAAGTAGGTCATTTCGGATACATAAGTCGAATGTTATTTTTCATGTGATTGAGTCTGTTCTTCGACCAGTCTTAGGTCTGCCGACTAGTCCTAGACTTACTTTGACCGATCTAAGAAATTCCTCGACGATCGTAAGTTTGTTACAAATTACGGATAAAATCTGTTAGCCTTGGACTAGTCCGGATTGCTCGACCGATCGTAGGAACAATGTCTGCATCTTCGACCGGTCGTAGAATCTACGACTCGAAGTCCGCGAACCTTTGCAGGACCTACGACGATCGAAGGAAACTTACGACGATCGTAGGTGACCTACGACCGATCGTAGGAGGGCTACGACGATCGTAGAGCGTGCGAGCTTATCCCGCCTAATCTTTCAAATATAGGTATGGCTTCGACTAGTCGAAGAGCACTCTAGACGAGTCGAAGAACTGATCTTCTCACCTATAAATAGTGCACGAATCTCGAAGAAATCATCGATTTAATTATAGTATTCAAGCCAATCTTCGTCGAACTTCGAGAGATAATTTTGTGCTCCATTTAAGCTAAGTGTGCTTATTTAATATCTTCTTTCCTTAGCTTTATTTTAATTGATTTTGTTTCGGCTATTTCAATCTGATTTGAAAAGAGGAATTGTTATTCCCTTTCTTTGGAATCAAAATCAATTAAGGCAAGCCCTATTTGGTTTAATTTAAAATCTATTAGAACTAGAACCATTGTAATCGAGTCCTGGACATTGAACTTGGACATTCAATCATCTACTTTGATTTGGTTCTACCGGCTGCTAAAACGAAGAAGATATTCAGGTATTTTACATATTGTAAATTCCTTTCTATTATTTTGGTTTCTTTCAAGATTTGCCAGAAAAATCTTGTTATATTGGTTATCTGAGGAAAGCCAAGAAAACTCAGAAGTGGGGTTTTTTTATTTGTGTAAGCCCACATCCAAAGACACAATTGTAAGGGTGTTGGGTGAACTGGGAAAACCTATTCGTTAGTAAACGCTAATATCCCCTGTGTGAGGATATTAGGAGTGGAGTAGCTTTTTGTGTGCTGTTGGATAACAGTTGGTGAACACACAGGCGAACCACTATAAATCCTTTGAGTTGTGGTTGATTGATTTATTCTTTTAATTTTTTTATTCTTTTTGTGGGATGTATGTATGGTGGTGAATGTTGTAATTATTTCAAGCTTTGTGAGAATGTTGTAATAGCTTAGAATTTACTTTCTGCTATTCCTTTATAAGCTTGATTTTCAATTTCATTTTGAAAGTTGTTCCAGAAAGGTTGCCCTGCCATTTTTATGGTGTATGGCTGTCCCTAGAACAATACATTTTTAATTACAAGTTATTTCAATTCGAGTTCATATTTGTTTTTGTATTCCTCTTCGATTTGAGACTTGATACAAAGACCTTTCTAGAAATAAGGTTGTCCTACCATAAACTCTGTTTTGGTGTAAGGTTGTCCTTAGAATAACGTTTGTATCAACCTCTCAAGATCTGAATTTTGAGGTTATTTTTCTTTCTTGCATTATTATTTAATTTGGCTATCATTTTCTTTATTATTCCGCTGTTATAAGTTTTTATTTGGCATTGTCCTATTCACCCCCTCTAGGACATATAGCTTGGCCTTTTCAAGTGGTATCAAAGCCTAATAGCTCCTTTTAATTCTTGGATTTAATTCCTGAGCTAACGATTTAAGCTATTTAAGATGTCAAATTTTGATAGCCTTTCGGTCACTAGGCCTCCACCCTTTGATGGCTCCAACTATGCTTATTGGAAAGCCAGAATGAGGATCTTCCTCAAATCAATGGATGAAAATGTGTGGCAAGCCAAAGTGATGAATGGAATCCTCCTATCATGGAAGTTACTGGGGTTGATGGTTCAAAGTCTATGAAAACCACACCATATTACCAATGGACCACCCTTCATAAAAGTGAGAGTAGTGCAAATGCTAAAGCACTAAATGCAATTACTTACGCACTATCACCGGATGAGTTTAAAAGAATCATTTCCTGTGATACCGCAAAGCAAGCTTGGGATATATTAGAAATGACACACGAGGGTACTACAATTGTCAAAAATCTAAAGTCCAACTCCTCACAACCAGATTTGAAGAAATTCATATGGAGGAAAATGAGATGTTTATGGACTTTTACACTAGATTGAATGACATTGTAAACTCAATGTGGGGTCTTGGCGATAAAATCCCAGAAAGTAAAGTATGTGCAAAAATATTACGCTCACTTCCTGAACGGTTCAATTTTAAAGTAACCGCAATCCAGGAACTTCGTGATACGGATAATATGAGGGTTGAAGAACTAGTTGGTTCTCTACAAACCTACGAGTTAAACTTAAAGCTCCTAAAGGTAAATCTATCGCTCTAAAATCTTCTAAATGTAGTTCAGAAGAAAATCTGATTCAGAAGATGATATGGCTCTTTTGGCTAAAAATTTTATAAGATTTTCAAAAGCAAGAAAAGGGTTGATTTTCAAAAATCAAATGATAAAAAGAAGTTTAGACCCAAATCTCGAAAATCTTTGAAAGATAGTCAATGTTACAACCGTCTAGAATATGGGCACTTAGCAAATAGATGTCCTAAAAGGGACAAACCCGGAAAAAGGGTATGTTGGCTACATGGGATGAATCATCTGATTCTGAAGGTTCTTCTGAATCAGAAGATTCTGAAACCGAGTCGGGTAATGAGGTCAAAGCTCTTATGACTCTATCCAAATTCACATTTTCAGATAATGACTCTACAAGTGAAGAAAATCTAAATAGTGAATGTGAAAATGAAGATGATCTTCAAGACGCTTACAATGCCCTATATAAGGAAAGTTGTAAAATTCTTGTCAAACTTAAACTTCAAAAAGAAAAGTTTTCTAAACTCAAAAATTGTTTTGAATCGCTTGTCTTAGAAAAATCACAAATTTCACATAGTTTTGAAAAATCAAAATGTGATTTGGAATTCAAAACTCACTAATTGTTGATTTAAAATCTGAAATTGAGAATCTTAAAACTGAAGTATCTTCTCTTCTAAGTTTAAAGGACACATGGAAATATGCCCAAGGTGATCCAAAGTTAGAAAAACTTTTATCCGGATCAAGAAAATGTGGCGATCGATCCGGTTGGGCTATGATAAACATCTACCTCCTAAACAAAAGTATACTCCTCCTATGTTTGTTAAAGGAGAGTCCTCAAACTCAAAAGGGAAAAGTACTTATCAAGATTTTTCTAAAAATTCAAAAACTTTTCAAAACCTAGAAACAGCCATGTCAACTTTAATCCGAATCGAAATCCACTAGCTGAAAAGATAGTTGATTTACTCAAGGAGCTATTAAAATCTAACTCCTATAGGTCATTCCTACAAGTATACACAAAAGAAGACCAACTATGTTCCTAAACCCAAAACATTATGAAATGGGTTCCTAAAGTCACCTGCTTGGTTGCTCACACTGCTTTCAAAGCAACAAGTCATTCAAAGTGGTACCTAGACGGTGGATGCTCCAGGCATATGACAGGTGACAAAGCTTTATTCACCGATCTGAAAGATATGATGATGGTTCAGTCACATTTGGTGATGGTAGCAATTGCAAGATTATAGGCCAAGGTACGGTTCAACTTTTTAATCTTCCCGTGTTTAAAAATGTTTTATATGTTGAAGGCCTAAAGCACAACTTGCTTAGTATATCACAAATATGTGATAATAACCATAATGTTCGGTTTTCTAATCAAAGTTGTGAAATACTAAATAATAAGGGTTCCGTAATATTAACTGGACGTAGAACGTCTGAAAATTGCTATATTATTAGCGAATCCAGCTCATCTAATCAAACATGTTACATGGTCCATACGGACGAGACCTGATTTATGGCACAAACGTCTTGGACATGTACATTATCGAAATCTATATCGATTGAGCAAACGAGAACTTGTAAGAGGTTTACCCAAACTTAAATTAGATAAAATATGTGGTGAGTGCCAAATAGGCAAATAAACAAAGAACTCACACAAAAAGGTGAATTCAAATACCACATCAAGACCACTCGAACTTCTCCACATGGACTTGATAGGACCTACCAGAACGGAAAGTCGTGGTGGTAAAAAGTACATCTTGGTAATAGTTGATGACTTTACTAGATTCACGTGGGTAGTCTTCTTAAGGGATAAATCTGAAACCCTTGAAGAAGTAAGAAAGGTTCTCAAAAGGATTCAAACTAAAAAATCTTCTCAAATCAGTAAAATTCGTAGTGATCATGGATCTGAATTTGAGAATAGCAATTTTGAGAAGTTCTGTACCGACCAAGGAATATTACATGAATTCTCTGCTCCCAAAACTCCACAACAAAATGGAATTGTAGAAAGGAAGAATAGGGTGCTTCAAGAAATGGCTAATGTTATGTTAAATAGCATGAAGCTCTCTAAAAATCTTTGGGCTGAAGCAGTCAACACAGCTTGCTATATTATTAACCGAGTCTACACTAGAAAAGATAATAATAAAACGTCTTACGAATTGTGGTTCAATAAAAAGCCTACTGTTAAATACTTTCGAGTTTTTGGCAGCAAGTGCTATATTTTACGTGATTGTGAAAATTTGAGAAAGTTCGATACGAAGAGTGATGAAGGTATTTTTCTAGGATATTCTTTAAACAGTCGAGCCTATAGGGTCCTGAACAAAAGGACTGGTGTGATTCAAGAATCCATTAATGTTGTCATTGATGATCATTTAAACACACCAACTTCTAATTCAGATAATGATGAAGTACTAATCATTGATAAACCTGATACTTCATTGAATCAAACTGATTCTGAGTTGAGGACTGTTAAAGATCATCCAACCACACAAATTCTTGGAAACCCTCTCACCAGTGTTCGCACCCGTAGACAACTTGAGGATATATGTAATTATGTATGTTTTACATCCCAAATTGAACCATCTAACGTAAAAGAAGCGCTCACTGATGAGAAACCGGATTGTTGCGATGCAAGATGAACTCAACCAATTCATAAGAAATGATGTTTGGTATCTCGTACAAGACCTAAAGATAAACACATCATTGGAACAAAATGGATTTTCAAAAATAAGTCCGAATGTGGAAATATAATTAGAAACAAGGCTAGACTGGTGGTACAAGGTTATACTCAAATTGAAGGGATTGATTTCGATGAAACCTTTGCACCATTAGCACGTCTTGAATCTATCCGACTATTTATATCCATTGCATGTTTTAAAAAGATAAAGATCTATCGATGGATGTAAAAAGTGCTTTTCTAAATGGCGATTTACATGAAGAAGTCTATGTTGAACAACCAATGGGATTTGAAGATTCCAAAAATATTGATTATGTGTATCGGCTTAAAAGGCACTTTATGGATTAAAACAAGCACCTAGGGCATGGTATGAGAAACTAACGAAATTTCTTTTAACTCATAATTTTCAAATGGGATCTTGATAAAACTCTGTTTGTTAAAAAACAAAATGATCATATCTTAATGGTAGAGATTTATGTTGATGATATCATTTATGGATCAACTTGTACTGACTTGACTACTGAGTTTTCAGATTTGATGATATCACAGTTTGTAATGAGCATGGTTGGGGAATTGACTTATTTCCTTGGATTGCAAGTAAAGCAACAATCAAGGAATATTCATTTCTCAATCTAAGTATGCCTTGAATCTAATTAAGAGATTTGGATTTGAGAATGGCAAGAATTTCGATACTCCTATGAGTACTACCCGAAACTATCAAAAGACTCGAATGGTAAAAATGTTGACTCAAAACTTTATCGGAGTATGATTGGTAGTTTGTTATATCTAACTGCTAGTAGACCTGATATTTCTCTAAGTGTTGGTATTTGCGCAAGATATCAATCTGATCCAAAAGAATCTCACTTGATTGCTGTCAAGCTAATTATTAGATATGTCGCAATTACTTTAAATCTCGGTCTCTGGTATCCTCATGAAACCAATGTTCAATTAGCTGGGTACTCGGATGCTGACTGGCCTGGTAATCTAGATGATAGAAAATCAACCGGTGGTGGTTGTTTTTTCATTGGAAATTGTCTAGTTTCCTGGTTTAGTAAGAAACAAAATTCTATATCACTTTCAACAGCTGAAGCTGAGTATATTGCAGCTGGTAATGCATGTACACAGCTTGTTTGGATGCAACGAATGCTAAGAGATTATGGAATTAAACAGAATTCTATGTTATTACACTGTGATAATTCCAGAGCGATAAATATTTCAAAAAATCCTATTCAACATTCTCGTACTAAGCATATTGACATTAGATTTCATTATATAAGGGAATTAGTAGAAGAAAAAGTTATATCTCTAGAATATATTCCTACTGAAGATCAATGTGCTGATATTTTCACAAAGCCTCTTGATAAAAGCAGGTTCAAAAAGATGAAATTTGATCTTGGCATGTGCATTTTAAATTGATAATTTATGCCTTCTTGTATATTATTGTATATATTTGCTAGATTAAATTTCAATTTTTGTGTAAATTGCAAGATATTGAATTTTTGGGTTTGTACGACCAGTCGTGAGTATACACGACCAGTCGTACTACGACCGGTCGTAGATACCCACGACCAGTCGTGGAGCACGGATTTCACTTCATATTGGGGATTTTTCACTTTCTTCCTCATTTCTTCTTTCTTCTCCTTGGAGCCGAACTTCGACTCGTCGAACCCATCCTTCAAGTTCTTCAAGGTTAGTGTTCCAAATCCGTTTTTCTTGCATATTTGTGTCAAGATTGCTTCCTTTTCTCTCTTGAAGCTTTCTATCTTGAAAATCATTGAGATTTGGGGTTGAGATTTTGAAAAATCTGTTTTAAGCAAACCCTCTTCTCAATCCTTTGCAACTTCTTTATTCCTTTAAATCCTTGTTGCAAATGGCTTCTAGAAGTAAGAAAACTATTTCACGTGGTCCTTCTTTTTCCTCCAGATCTACCCCTTTATCTAAACGTCATCTTCTTGTTCCCAATGATGATCCATCATTTGTTAAGGACATTAGATCTCGTAAGGTTATCGTTGAACATCCTGTTGATGTCAATCATATTGCTCCATTTGACATCCTTCCTATGCTTGAAGCTGTAGGTTGGACTAACTTATTGCATTGGGGTGGGCCTGCATACCTGTCCATTGCCCAATCCATGTTTTCATGTATTAGTGCATTTTCACAGGATAATTTAACTTTTCAAATTTCTACTAGAGAAGGGCCATTTGACGTTGATCGTCATTTAATTTCAGCCCTTATGGAAATTCCTGTGAATGATGAGGGTATTCCAATTCATAATTTAACTGATAAACCCTCAATGGCTGAAAAACGCATGCTCACTAGAGACTTGTGTAATATGGATGTTCAATGGACTCAAAAAGGGAATGCGCTCCCCGCAAGGTATTTGTTACCCAAATACATAATTCTTCACAGAATCTTTGTGTCTAATCTATATCCTCGTTCTGGTAATAAATCGATTTAACTTCATTTATGGTTCGTGTTATCCATGCTATCTCAAATGGTACTCGATTTGTTTACCTTCCTTAATCTGTCATTTCATTCTTGATTTCGACTCCATCCTGGTCATAGTGACATTCCATTTGCATACTTTATGATGTATTGGCTACTCATATGTTAGTCGATATGCTGTTGATGAAGCACCTATCCATCATCGATCTTCAACAATACAAATATTAATAAGATGAAGTTGAATCTGCTTTCTGAACAAGGTGGTGGTGGTCTGAAGAAGCTGGTGTTGATATTAATATGGATGATATTTTTGAGGAACTGGATTCGAACTCAGCTAATGATCCATTTTGAGCCTTCTTCATTTGATGCACGTCGAGTGCATTAGAAGGTAGAGTTGAGAATATTAATGTTAAGTTGGAGAACATGTCTGTTGCTCATGATTTGCAATTCAAATACATGCGCAAATATCTAAGGCGCTTGAACAAAGGCATGCACCAACTTGATCCTACTATTCCTGCTCCTTCAAGTTCTAATTCTGACTAGTTTCTATGAAACTTTTGGTATGTAATAACTTTATTACTTTGCTCTTGTTTGATTGAGTTTGAGTTGGATTTTATGCTGGATATTTGTTCTTAATGTAATATTTATGCTGGATATCTGTGATGCTATCTTGAGTATCTCTATGTCTCTTTTGCTATACTCTATTTCCTCCTCATGTTTACTCTCATTCCTTTATTTAGTTCTCCTTTGTCATATTGTGACAAAAAGGGGGAGAATGGTTTGTTGTTAATGTGATTGTGAGAGGAGTAGCATTGGTTATGTTACTCAGGGGGAGTGGGGTGTCAAGAAGAATATATGTTTGATCTTGTTTGATCTTGTTTCTTGTTGAATGTTGAAACTGGTTGAATGTTAAATGTTGATTATTGATTTGCATGTATTAACCAGTTGTTTTACTTTTGTTTGGTTATGTGTTTTTGTCACTAATTTGACAAAGGGGGAGATTGTAAGTGCTATAGTTTATATCCCTGTTTGTTGTCAAATTTGTGGTGCCAAAATCATTGTTATGTTATATATAACCTGCTTAAGTGAAGCTCTCTCAAGGATCAACATACATGAACAAGCTAAGCTCACATCAAGCAAAGCTCTCAAGTACAAGACTCAGGATCTTGAATGAAAGAACTGATCACAAGACAAGATCTTGAATGCAAGAGCTGCTCACAAAACAAGACTCAAGCCGAAAAGAAAGTACAAGGCAAGACTCAAGTTGAGACTCAAGCTGAACTCAAGACTCAAGTTGAAAGTCAAGCTGAAATCAAGACTCAAGCTGAAACTCAAGCCACTTTCAAGATTGAGCTACTTCAAGGTTTAATCTACATCAAGACTTCAAGGCTCATTCTTCATGGTCTCTTGTTTCAATGTCCATACTTCATGATTGAGGTTTGTTTGACCATAGGATGACCTTAGAAGTAGGTCATTTCGGATACATAAGTCGAATGTTATTTTTCATGTGATTGAGTCTGTTCTTCGACCAGTCTTAGGTCCTGCTTCGACTAGTCCTAGACTTACTTCGACCGATCTAAGAAATTCCTCGATCGATCGTAAGTTTGTTACAAATTAGGATAAAATCGTTAGCCTTCGACTAGTCACGGAATGCATTCGACCGATCGTAGGAAGCAGTGTTTACGCATCTTCGACCGATCGTAGAATCTACGACTCGAAGTCCAGCGAACCTTTCGGACCTACGACGATCGAGGAAACCTACGACCGATCGTAGGTGACCTACGACGATCGTAGGAGGGCTACGACGATCGTAGAACGATGCGAGCTTATCCCGCCTAATCTTTCAAATATATTATGGCTTCGACTAGTCGAAGAGCACTCTAGACGATCGAAGACCTGATCTTCTCACCTATAAATAGTGCACGAATCTCGAAGAAATCATCGATTTAATTATAGTATTCAAGCCAATCTTCGTCGAACTTCGAGAGATAATTTTGTGCTCCATTTAAGCTAAGTGTGCTTATTTAATATCTTCTTTCCTTAGCTTTATTTTAATTGATTTTGTTTCGGCTATTTCAATCTGATTTGAAAAGAGGAATTGTTATTCCCTTTCTTTGGAATCAAAATCAATTAAGGCAAGCCCTATTTGGTTTAATTTAAAATCTATTAGAACTAGAACCATTGTAATCGAGTCCTCTGGACATTGAACTTGGACATTCAATCATCTACTTTGATTTGGTTCTACCGGCTGCTACAACGAAGGAGATTTTCAGGTATTTTACATATTGTAAATTCCTTTCTATTATTTTGGTTTCTTTCAAGATTTGCCAGAAAAATCTTGTTATATTGGTTATCTGAGGAAAGCCAGGAAAACTCCGAAGTGGGGTTTTTTTTAATTGTGTAAGCCCACATACAAAGACACAATTGTAAGGGTTTTGGGTGAACTGGGAAAACCTATTTTTAGTGAACGCTAATATCCCTGTGTGAGGATATTAGGAGTGGAGTAGCTTTTTGTGTGGCTGTTGGATAACAGTTGGTGAACACACAGGCGAACCACTATAAATCCTTTGAGTTGTGGTTGATTGATTTATTCTTTTAATTGTTTTATTCTTTTTGTGGGATGTATGTATGGTGGTGAATGTTGTAATTATTTCAAGCTTTGTGAGAATGTTGTAATAGCTTAGAATTTACTTTCTGCTATTCCTTTATAAGCTTGATTTTCAATTTCATTTTGAAAGTTGTTCCAGCAAGGTTGCCTGCCATTTTTATGGTGTATGGCTGTCCCTAGAACAATACATCTTTAATTACAAGTTATTTCAATTCAGTTCATATTTGTTTTTGTATTCCTCTTCGATTTGAGACTTGATACAAAGACCTTTCTAGAAATAAGGTTGTCCTACCATAAACTCTGTTTTTGGTGTAAGGTTGTCCTTAGAATAACGTTTGTATCAACCTCTCAAGATCTGAATTTTGAGGTTGTTTTTCTTTCTTGCATTATTATTTAATTTGGCATCATTTTCTTTATTATTCCGCTATTATAAGTTTTTATTTGGCATTGTCCTATTCACCCCCTCTAGGACATATAGCTTGGCCTTTTCAATATGTTTGTCGCGACAAGAGCATCCTTATATTTCTTTAGAATTGCCTTAGTCCATGAACTATAATATGAGCGTTCAGCCCAAAGACCACGCGTCCTAAATTCATCCTTCCCCCACAAAGAATCACGGGCGCGAAAATGCTACTGGATTGTCTTAAAATAATGTGTGGGATATATGGCGTGATGATTATAGCATGGTGTAAGAAAATGCATATACGATATCTGCCCTGTCTTCTGGACTAAGCATTTCTCCGTGAGATAGCCTTTGAGAATTTTCGCCTCTTTTATGACCTAGTTTGACACATATAGGAGTCAGTTTTGTGTCATATAATTAGACAGTTCACTCTAGATCATTGATAAATGACGCTGAAGGTGTAAAGGGATGGTTATGGTCTCGTCTTTGTAGGGATTTTTGAATTTGATTGCATCCACGTGGGACCTGATCATATCCCAAGCGTTCTAGAAGCGTCTCTTATTTTGCTCCTAGATTTTCTCTTGGAAGATTTCATCTTTACTCCTTTTCCTCTACTTCTTCGAAATCGAGGGAGAAGGGGAGGATTCAACAGGGGCAGGTCGAGTTTCATCTGTCCAAAAATTAGCAGTAGATTTTTGCCAATTCTCCCAATCAGACTCTTGTCCTTCAGTTGGGGGTCCTTCTATTTCTCTCATCAGAACGGTTGTGCGGATATGGTCAGACAGGCATTGAATTCGATCACCAAAGTTGATTATGGTAGGGGTTGGTACTTTGAAGAAAGAAGAATAGCCTTTGGAAGATCTAGCCCTCTTCTAGGTATGACTCTCAAGTGACTGAGTGTTTGATGGTTCGATAGTGTCTAGGGAAGTATGAGGTCTCTTGGAACAAGCCATTTGAGATCTGTGAAAGTTATAATGTAAAGGTTCAATAAATTAAGACATTGGAAGAAGTTCAAAATGTGCAAAAAGACCAAAGTCACAAGAAAAGATTTTTATTGTGCGCAAGGAGTAAACATGCATAAATGCTTGTTGTGCGCAGGACTATTGTGCACAAGGAGTTACTATGCATAAATGACTGTTGTGCGCAGAAGATTGTTGAGCACAGAAGATGGTTATGCACAGAAGATCGTTATGCGCAGAAGATCATTGTGCATAAGTTGTTGTTGTGCGCAACAATCTGGTGTGCGTAGGAAAATATGGTGTGCGAGGAAGATTGAGTAGAGGAGAAGCCAATGCGAAGTAGGAAATGAGAGAAATGAGCTTCAACCGTGTTAATATAGGCTTACGCTGCCCATTGTGCACAAGTTGTTGTGCGCGGATTTAAAAATTACGCACGATGAAGAAAAAGAAAGTAAATTAGTTAAAATGTTGAGGGATTGATCCCACATTTTATTATTTTGCAGATAAAAATAAAAAGTGTAGGATCAAGGGGGTATCTGTTTAGGCATAAAAAAAAGAGACTTATGTTGTGCGTAAAAGCATTATGCGTAAAAACATCAGGTTGGGCCACACACTAGAATGTGCACAAAGGATGGTGTATATGGGTGGTCTGCACAAAGGATAGCACACAGAGATGGTCTGCACAAAGAACAACGCACAAGGGTGGTCCGCATAAAGGATAACGCACATAGGTGGTTCGCACAAAGGGCAGCACACGAGGGTCAGTGCACAAAGGCGGCCACACAAAGGGGTGACCGTGTAATAGGACTGAGCACATAATGGACCCGTTGACACATTCATACATGTGGAAAGGCTATATATACCCCATCACCCCTCTATATGGGTCATTAGCACAAGATTCAAGAGAAGGAGAAGGAGAGTAGTGGACCTTAGGCGAATACAGGTAGCATCCACACTTGTTCTGCTGAACAAGCGTTGTGCGGCGTACAACTATGCTAGCGCACAATGTGCCCGAGCGCACAATGCATGCTAGCGCATAGTGGTTATTTTCTAGGCACAATGTGTAACGATATGCAGCGACATATGCATGATTTCTTCAGCAATCAGAAATTAATGAAAAGCTTCAGATTAGATCAAAGGAGCAATCAAGACATATGTCACACCGGCACATTGATGCCAATATACTGAAATATATTGAAGATCATGATTCAACATCTGTATTTTGGGTTTTGTCTTATAATTTTGTAAACATTCTACTTTAGAATCAAAGGAGAGAAAGGATGTAAACGAATTTGGAAGGAATAAATATTGTGATTGTCCTTTTTACTCCCTTTTATTAACTATTGAGTGAATGAAATCCCTCAAACCCAATGCATTTGTTTCTTGTCGAAACAGGTAAGTTCATGCTATTTAGCATTACATTGGCCATTTCATGTAAAACTCTGTTCTTTCTTTCAACAACTCCATTCTGTTAAGGTATTTTAGGAGTAGAGAACTCATGTGATATACCATGGTCATTACAGTACTTTTTAAAATTGTTATTTTTAAACTCAGTATCATGATCACTTCTAATTTTGATCACAGGTACATCTTTTTCAGTCTGAATTTTTTTTAAGAATTTTTCTGACTTCATCGAGAGTATTTGATTTCTCTCTTAAGATGACTACCCAAGTAAATCTGGTGAAATTATCAACAACGACCAGAAAATACTTCTTTCCACCTCTACTCTCCATTCTCATTGGACCCACCAAGTCCATATGGAGTAGTTCTAAAGGTTTGGCTATGGCTAAGGAGTTCACTTTCTTGTGGCTACTCCTTATTTGCTTGCCAATCTGACATGTGCCACAAATTTTTTCTACCTTTTTCAATTTGGGTAAGCCACGAATGTGATCTTTCTTGCTCAATTTAAAAAGATCTTTAAAGTTAACATGTTCAAGACGTTTATGTTATAGTTCAGTTTCATTTGATTAGACCATGTGACATGAATAGTTAGAAGAGCACGAGTCATCAATAATGTAGAAATTTTCAGAGGTCCTATGACCATTTAATATCACACAACCCTTCTTATTTGTAATCTCACATCCGTGATTTGAAAATTTTACACTATGTTTGTTATCACATATTTAAGATATGCTTAAAATGTTATATTAAACCTTCAACATAAAGTACATTTTCAAAGAGAGGGGGGTTAGGAAGTTGAATAGTGCCTTAGCCTATGATTTTGCAGTTGCTTTCATCTTCGAAGGTAACTGAACCGTTGTTTACTTCCTTGAAGTTGGTGAATATTGTTTTGTCACCTGTCATATGTCTTGAGCATCCACTATCCAGGTATCATTTTGAGTGACTCATGGCTTTGAAAGCTGTGTGGACAACAAGACATGTAACCTTTGGAACGCATTTCATTATGGTTTTAGGTTTAGGAGTATCATTAGATTTTCTCTATTTTTGAGAGTTGGAATTTCTCCACTTTCTATTAACTCCAATTCCATCTGAGTTGGATTTTAGAAGCTCTTTGAGTAAGTCCACGATTTTTTTAGCTAAAGGTGATTTATTATATCTTTAATTTCTATAGCTGTTGTCATTAGTGTTAATTTTAGGAACTTGAAGTGGTTTTGAGTTTTTGAAATCATTTCGATTAAAATTTCTTAAATTCTTACCTTTAGAGTTCGAGGATTCTCCTTTTACAAATGTAAGAGGTGTATTCTTAATTTTCAGGGAATCATTTTTTATATAACCCAGACCTAACTTGTCACCACATTTTTTGGATAAGGTTAACAATTTTTCCCATTTTGGGTCTTGGTGGGCATATCTACAAGTATCCTTAGAACTCAAGAGGGAAGAAACTTTGAGTTTTAGTTTATTAATTTCAGTTCTGAGTTTTTGTAACTCTGATGATTTGAAATTTAAATCCAATTTTGTTTTTTCAAGACAGTCCGAAAGATGATATTTTTCTAAAACATTATTTTTAAGTTCTTCTTTTAATTTAGAATATTACTCTTTTTGAATTTTTAGTTTGATAAAAAATTTACAACTTTCCCTATATAGGGCATTGTAAGCATCTTGAAGATCATCTTCATTTTTATTTTCAAGGTCACTCTTGAGATGTTCATAGTTAGATATATTACAACTATCTGAGGAGGTGACTCTAGCTATAGTCATATGGACTTTTACATCATTTGTGGTTGCATTTTCTTGTTCTGATTCATCAGACTCAGAAGAACTTTCAAAGCTTGATGATTCATCCAAAGTAGCAGCATGCCCTTTCTTTTTGACTTGTCCCTTTTATGACATTTATTTGCCAAGTGCTCGTATTCATGATAGTTGAAACATTAACTGTCCTTTATTTTAGATTTTTAAGACTTAGATTTTCCTTTTCGTTTATCTAATGGTTTTTGAAAATCTGATCTTTTCTTGTTTTTGAAAATTCTATAAATTCTTAGCTAGCATTGCCATATCGACTTCAATTTCTTCAAAATTAGAATTAGTACAATTTTCTTTTAAAACAAATCTAGAAGATTTAAGAGTAATAGACTTACCTTTAGGGGCTTTAAATTTCAACTCATATGTTTGGAGAGAGCCAACTAACTCTTCCACCTTCATTTGATCAGTATCTCTTAATTCTTGAATGGTAGTAACCTTAGAATTGAATCTGTCAGGAAGAGATCGCAGTATTTTTGCACAGACCTTGCTTTCTGGGATTCCATCTCCTATACCCCACATGGAATTTACTATATCATTTAGTTTCGTATAAAAGTCCATGAAAGTTTCACTTTCTTCCATACAAATTTCCTCAAATCTAGTAGTGAGGATTTGAACTTTTGATTTCTTGACTATAATAGTTCCTTCATGTGTCATTTCAAGAATATCCCAAGCTTGCTTAGGTATATCGTGTGAAATAATTCTTTTGAATACATCAAGCGATAAAGCACAAGTTATGACATTTACGGCCTTAACATTAGCATTGCTTTCACTTTTCTGAGTTCCAGTCCATAAGTAGAATGCAATTTCTCTCATAGACTTGGTTCCATCTTCGGCTACTACCTCAGTCATAGGAGGTTTCCATTTGGTTACAGTGGCTTCTCACACACTTTCCTCTAAGGATTTTAGAAAAATCCTCATTCTGGCTTTCTAATATGAATAATTAGAGCGATAAAAAGGAGGCCTGTTAAGAGATAAACTGTCAAAATTTGACATAATAAAGCTCTGGATCTAAACTCAAGGAAGTTAATCCAAAATAAAATAGATCAACCCGTTTTGATACTACTTGAAAAGGAGAGCTTAAGATGGGGGATGAACAGTTGGGGCATAAAAAAATAAAGTGCGAAAATAGTAAATAAATCAGAAGTCTCAATTGAACTAGTAGTGAAACATTAATTCAAACTGGTATGTAGGACAACCTTCACTTAAACAAGTTTAGGCAGGACAACCTTATTTCATGAAACTTTTAAGAATCAAAATTTTAAACCAAGCAAGAGTCAATAAAAGCTAAACTATTGCAAGCATTCACCACTTTAACTTAAAAAGATTACAATCATTCACCATATAAACATAGAAGGGATTCACTAGGACACCAAGAATTATAGTGGTTCGGTGTGTCAACAATTGTTCTTAAATAGCCATACCTACTTCACTCTCAATAATCACTATCCACGTGATCTTGGCTTTCACTGAAAATAAGATTTTCACAGGAACACCTTAAAACCTGAAACAGTTGTGATTTTATCGAGCGATCACAAATAAGAAACCCCTCACTAAGATTTTCTCGCTATCTCAGGAAAATCAAATGAGATTTTCTGGCTATCTCAATAAAACCAAAATACAAAAGAAATATATTTATCTTCTCCTTTAAATATGCATCATTTGATTTAGCTGTAGAACCACTTCTCTTGAATGTAGATCATTCAATGTTCAGTCATATAGATAAGGGTTCAAGGTTCTAGATTGATTTTAAATAGATTCAAACTAAAGGCTACTTGTTTGAATTCCTTTAAGATCTCAAAAAGAAGAGAATTTACTCTCATTATAAAATTAGATTGACAGCATAAGAGATCAAGAAATTAAATAAAAAGCTATTAAAAATATTTAGTAAATACCATGCAGTAGCTTGAGCATAACAGGGACTTCTCTCTTTCATGTAGAAGGATTTGATAGACTTGCATAGTATTTTCGGATTGAGAGAAAGCCTCAATTTATAGGTAAAGAAGTTGTTGCTTCGACTCATATCAGACAGTCTTCGACTCGTCTAAGAATCGGATTCCGTTCCAACAAATTTTTAAATTTGAGTAGGATAAGATAAAATAGATCTCCGACTAGTCGAAGGCCATGCTTGACCGGTCGAGGGCTCCATTTGACTCGTTGAGCATGGTCTTCGACTAGTCGAGGGTGACAAAAATTCAAACTAATTCAGTTGCTGGACTTCGAGTCGAGCAACCCTCGACTGGTCGAAGGCCCACCTTCGACTGGTTGAGTAGTTTCCTCGACTGGTCGAAGGTGTAATAAAAAATCCATTTTTTCTTCGATTTGAACTAGGACTAGTCGAACTTTCTTAGACTAGTCAACCCACAACTTAGACTAATCGAACCTTAGCCAACTATAACCATAAAATCTTATTTAAAGTAGGTTTTAAAAGTACTTAAACCTAAGATCTTTCTAGGGTTCATAATACCTTAAATAACTGAACTTTAAAGTAGATTAGATGCTTGAACTTTATGGAGCTTGATTTTCTACTAGATTCTTTAATAGATCTTGAATTTCTTAATGGAGCTTGATCTTCTACTAGAACTTTAGTAGAACTTGAACTTAACTTGAACTTTCCATTTTGATCTACGTAGAACTTGAAATTTCCATCTTAATCTTCACGAGAAGGCTACTACATAAGCTATTTTGTCTCAATGAAATTTGACAAACAAGGTATGCTTTACACATTATAGCACTTACAATAACTTTGATCTAGTTATTCTAAATTCTTCCCACGTTTAGACGGTTGACATAACTGCTTTCCACTACTTGAATTCCTTTGCTTCTCCTTTTGCCACTTGTCCTATAACTGCTTAGCACCACTGCCTTCCGGAGATTTCCTTCCCACCTGTCCTAGTTATCGCTCCAGAATTCCATGCTGAGAAGACCACATTCCATTCGGCCACCTCTTTAGTACATGACACTACTTGATACGTCCTGACTCCACTTATCGAGAAATCTCCTTCATACATATCTGTAGATCTCTAAGCAAACCATGCGTATCCATAAAGATCACACATAACTCCCTTTGATTGGCCATAGAAGGGTATGAAAGTAATGGGGACTAACACCACTTTAATGTTTTAATGGCATCTAATTGTCCATCTTTCCTGCTCCCTCTTGTTCTCTTGGGAAGACAAGTCAAGTTGATTTAAGACTTAAGTGGACCCCACCACATGGAGCAGTTGGGATGGGGATGTCCACAGTTTAAAACCTTTCAGATTGCGTGTGAGGCCCACCATGTTATGTATATGCTATCTAGTCCATTCAGAAGCATTCAAGAGGAATGTATACCCAAAAAATTCAAGGCATTCTCAAAATTAAGTTTGTTAAAAGACGTGAATTTTAGAGATTTTAGGCATGATTTCACTACCAGAAAAATGGGTAAAGGCTATGGATTTAATCCGTAACCATAGGTCTATGGCTACGGATTAAATCTGTAGCACGACCGTCGTCGTATGTGCCGAAGCAATAGGTCTAAAACCTATGGCTACGGATTTAATCTGTAGCAATAGCTTAAAATAGCTACAGATATAATCCATAGCAAATATTTCTGTAGCCAAAAGAACCTACAGCTACGGATATTATTAGTAGTTAAAAGTAGTGTTGGATCCGTAGCAATATGCCTAATTTATAACAGCTATGGTTAATATCCGTAGCTATTGCCTACATTTAAAAAAAAAATTATATTCATTCATTCAATCAATTACCACCTGCATAATCATTCATTCATTCAATAATGAATCAATTACAATCCTTCATTCATTCAGTTACAATAATGTTGAAAATACAAATCTTGGTGAGTCTGTGTGCACTCGCATATGGCCAAAATAGATGTAAGTATCAGTAGTCCACCTCCACATCCGACAGTTATACCGATAACTTCTCCTGTGCGTCTTCTGTAATTATTCAAGGGCGAACCACCACTAGAGGACTCTGCAACATAAAAACAAAGAATCAGTCGTGAAAACTAATCAGTCTATTGCTCAGTTATCGTCCTCTAATTTTGCCTTTAATTCACCCCGTTCTGCTAAATTTAAGAATAAAAACGGACAGAAAAGCAAAAACCGAGCAAGAAAAATCAAATTGATGATGAGTATGATTTCAAGATTGAGTTGTTACTTCCCATCATGCCTCGGATTACCCTCTTTCGAAAATTCAGGTAAACAGTGAAAATCACAAGGACTGAAATTTTGGATGCCTGTAAAAGTTTTCAAGTGACTTTTAGTTGTAAGTCACTTACAGGGAAGTGACTTCTCACCCCAGCCCTATGAAGTTTTCTGGTTGTTTCACTTATAAGTGACTTACATGTTGAATTTCCTCCACCAAGCACCACTAGTAAGTGACTTACCTGTAACTCACTTCCCACTAACAGAACTTATAGGCATCCAAATGACCCTTAACAAGAATCATTTAATCAAAATGTATTCACAATTCAGGAACTGTTTGAATTTCAAAATTGCAAAATTGCTATAAGAATGGCCTAATATAAGAAATAGGTACAATAATAATGGTTTACTATCTCGTGAAGAATATAACATGGCATATGCAAAATTGCAAACAAGAATGGCCTGGTTTAAGAAATAGGTACAATAATATTGAATTACACAATGATGCTTTGATTTTTATAAAAACACAATGAAACTACCATTGCGAAAAGAAAAAAGTCCCTAGGTCAACTTGGCCCTACAAATGGATGTGTTAAAGATTTAAATGTTCGATCGTAGTTTGGAACTTGCTTTGGACTCACTAATTGGATTCTTAAAATAAGCCAGAAAATAGAAAGATTTCTTTTACTCCTTTTCATAGTTTAGAAATATAAGCTGAAATAGTCATTCCATATCACTAGCAGATGGAAATGTGTTCAAATGTGCCATAAGTCTTATATAGACAACACACTACTTATAGAAAGCACTTTACAAAGTCTTCTCAAACTATCCTCGCTTGCTTGTATAAACAACACACTACTTGTAGGAAGCACTTTACAAATGTGCTTTCATGGATTCTGAGTCAGGGCACATCCACGGCCACCAAACAGATGGTCCACATCACAGTATAGATGACCATGTGAATGATGGAGACAGAAGTCCACAATTGATAGATAGAAAATAACCTCAGGGGAAAAAATCTGAATGAAGTACAGTTTCAGATCTGTACTTCCGACTTGACAAAACCCATCACAAGAGATGCTGCAAGATGGAGACGTACTTCAATAGTTACTTTGGTAATATTATGGTCATGTTTACCCTTAGCATCTATAAGTAACAAACTTGAGTCAAATATGTCAGGACAACAATATTGGAAACATATGAGTAAGCCACCTAGACATTACATGCCACTTATGGTAGAGTAAAGATGATGATTATTTGCATATTGAAAGAATCCTCACCGTGGGATATCTTGGTGTTTGTCTAAGAAATTTAACATCAGCCTTTGGCTTACATTTTTCCCACTAAATTCTTTCCCTGCATCATTTAATCCATAATCATGGTCATCCCATGTGCCAATAAATATTCAATAACAAAAATCAAAACAGATAGAGATCAACGACAGTTGTAAATCATAGGACTGAATCTAACTTCAACTCGGCTTTCTTTTAGAAATACAGCAAGATCCTCTAGCATCTTCACGTAACGATATGCAATTCTATACCCACAGCAGAACACATGGCACAAGTGGACATTTAGTTGGAAATCCTTCCATGGGGCCCACCTGCAAAGGGGCTATTTGTTGGTCCCATAATTGTTGCTTTCCAGTGGAACATGTCTTCAGCAATAGGACCTTTAATCATATAAAATATCCAATTCAGAAAAGCTCATGAAACAACAATATAGATTTTGAGGAAAAGAAACATCAGAAAAGAAAAAGGAGAAAAAAAATGGCACAAACCAGCATTGCCACCAAATGAAACAGTTATGAAACATGATAAACCACTTCTAGCTATCAAGCCACCAAATGAATTTCAATCAAATCAAACACTACAAACAAACATACTCCTGTACAAGTCATCAATATCAACTAAAAAAATCTATTTTCTTCTATATTGAACAAAGGAAAAATGAGTTAATAGAAATTAGACAACCTTCAAATGGGCAGCAGCCTTATCCTTGTCAGTAACACTCTAGTTCACTCCACAACATAATGCAGCAGTCTCAGCCCATTAAATCTCTTTAGCGTTCCTTACAATTGGTAAAACAATAGAATACATTTGAGAATACATTCGGGTTCGGGTTCGAGATTGGGTTTAGGTTTGGGTTTTTAAGTTTAGGTTTAGGTTTAGGTTAGAGAGATGAGATTAGGATTAGGTGTAGGTTAAGGTTTAGGGAATTGAGAATAGGTTAAGGTTTAGCTTTATGAAATCGGGTTCGGGTTCAAGATCGGGTTTATGTTTGGGTTTTAGGTTTAAGTTTAGGTTATAGGTTATAAGTATAGTTTTAGGTTTAGGTTTTAGGTTTATGTTATAGGTTATAGCATTCGGTTAGATGTTAAGGTTTAGGTTAAGGTTAAGGTTTAGGTTATAGGTTTTGAGATTTGAGAATAGGTTTAGGTTATAAGAATAGGTTTAGGTTTAGGTCTTATGTTTAGGTTAAGGTTATAGGTTTAAGTTATATGTTTAGGTTTAAGTTATAAGTGTAGGTTATAGGTTTAGGTTTAGGTTAGGTTATAGGTTAAGGTTTAAGGAATTGAGTTTAGGTTTTAGGTTTAGGTTATAGGTTACAGTTTAGGTTTAGGTTAAGGTTTAGGTATAAGTTTAGGTTATAGGTTTTGGGATTTGAGAATAGGTTTAGGTGAAGGTTATAAGTTTAGGTTTAGGAAATCGGGTTCGGGTTCGGGATCGGGTTTAGGTTTGGGTTTTCAAGTTTAGGTTTAGGTTTAGGTTAGGGAGTTAAGATTAGGATTAGGTGTAGGTTAAGGTTTAGGGAATTGAGAATATGTTTAGGTTAAGGTTATAAGTTTAGGTTTAGGAAATCAGGTTCGGGTTCGAGTTCGGGTTTAGGGTTGGGTTTTCAAGTTTAGGTTTAGGTTAAACAGTTGAGATTAAGATTAGGTGTAGGTTTAGGGATTTGAAAATACATTTAGGTTTTAGTTTTTAGGTTTAGGTTTAGGTTATAGGTTTAGGTATTCTCTAGTATTATCCACTATTGAACCTAGTATTATCTACTACATACTAGTAACATACAACCAATATTGGGGCACCATACCATAAGCTATAAGAATTTCTTGTCCCCCTAAATAAGGTATCCTCCATTGATAACATATATATATATATATATATATATATTATATATATATATATATATATATATATATATATATATATATATATAGTGGACTCTTGCCACACACCATTCATTAAACCCAAAATAAGATTGTACATGTTGATTCGGGAGGGACCCTACAAAAACCTTGGGCCGCTCCTATCATATCAGTCCTACAGACTGGGTAGTAAGGGAAAAGAGCCCATATGGGGCTGGAAGAAAAACTACAAACAGGGAAATATCCACAAAAATGCTTCTATCCTCACCACACGCGGGGGCCATACCCAGCTCCTAGCTGGCAGTTTTACCAGCTCTTAAACACCCCAAGCCGATTTTATCCAGGAAAATCCTGCCTCTCACCTCCATAGGAAGATCCTTTAGCTGGGAAAAGAAGGAGAAGGTCTGATCAGAACTACCTTGGCAGGCCAGCTAGGAGCATAGTAAAAAAATACATTCATCATCCATTTCATGCATCACAAGTCTTCTTTCCCAAAGCACTCAATACTTTCTTTTTAACTTTATCATAGTAAACAAACCAATGAGATTCCAATCTTCAAAACAATAAAAGATAATAAAAGAAATAAACAACTAATATGGGAAGCTGGCACACCTGCAAGCTTCACTGCGAAGAGTCCAAAAACTTGTGGGAAAATTCCTTGCAAAATGGCATTTTGTCCTGCAAATAGTTTGAAGAAGCATGATTGGAACATGTAGCAAATAAAAAATTGAAAGAAAAAACATAATGAAGAAAAAAATTTGAAGAAAATATTTTAAGATCATTTTAATGTCATGAAAAAAAAATCTCTATTAATTAAGAGGGGGAAGGTACATGAGAGACCGGTTTTAATTGATACAGCGAGAAACAATATTAGTAAAACCAGTTATTACCAGAGAGAATAAAGGAGAAGCTATCTATATTGTGGATACTAATTAAATAAAATGTAAAAACCTTATATAATTAAATAATAATAATAATAATAAAGTAATTACTTTTCCAACATTAACTTAAAGTTTTCATGAACAAAGATGGGCAAGTAAAAATCTGCGTCTGTAGATACCTCTCATAGCCACGCACGCCACGCATGCGAAACGTCATTTTCAAACCAAACTACACTCACTATTTTCAAATCTCACGCGGCCACTTCATTCCCCCACTCTCTCCCTCGATTTCCCCGCTCTCACCTCTCTGTCTCTCTCTCTCTCTCTCTCTCTCTTGAAGCAAAAAAGAAGAAGAAAAAAAATCTCTTTTATGTTTTCTCAATCCTTCTTCCATTTTCTTCTTAACAAGAAAATCCATATTTACTAATATTCCCATTTTTCTATTTTTCAAAAGAATGAGTTCGGACTCCGAAAGCATTGGCTCTAGTACTCGTACTTTCAGCCCAAACCCTAACCTAAACCTAAACCCGATCCCGAACCCAAACCACAAATGGTAGTGGTAAACAATACCATAACTCTCATATTTTTATGAATTGGTGAAACAAGATTGGGTAAATATCAGTTCCATTGATAGGAGGGAAAAGCTCACATGATCCCTACCCTGCAATAAGGCTATTTGGTAGACCCTAGTACAACATGACATGTGCATAGTTAAATCATTCATATGGATGGCCATTAGGATAGCCCCACTACTCATAGTCTATCATAACAACCCTAAGGTGACCACAAGATTCTAACCTTCAAAATCCAAGTCTCTCTTTTTGTAGCTGTTGGTTTGCCAGTTGTAGTATTCTAGGTGAACTCTAGACCTTTGAACTATACAATTCATCTTTCATGGCATTGATTGGATGGAAAGAATAATTCATAGTGGCCTTGAAAAATGGGTCACACATGAGAACCATGTAAGTCGATAATTTTATTGTCCACATATTTAAAAAGTATAATAAAGTAGAGAACTGCTCCAATTCTCTCCTAGGAGCATCAACTAATTAATTACAGTTGGATGTAAACTACCATTAAGTACAAAACACATTAAATATTTACCGTGAAAAAATCAGACCGATCTGATGATCAAATCCCTGCTAAGTTTGCCTTCTTACTTATAAACATCCCTTTTCTAACCCATTAATTGGATGGTTATAATTGCCCCACAGAAGAATTATAAGCAATCCATGATGGGAACCATCAAATAGAAAGGGAAGTACTATGCATGCATAAGAACTTCAAAATTAGAATAGACAAGGCAACAAGCAAATAAAGCTTATTTCAATAACATTAATAGCATCCCATGCACCTTCTTGCAAATAACTTCTTCGGCCATGCCCTGACTTTGAGCCATCTTCATCCCCAACAACCATCACAAATTAGTGCAATCATAAATTATTTCTTTTTTAAAACAGAAGGACATGCATTCTTTGTTGAAAAACTGACCTTTCTTTATTAGGAAGCAAGCCACAAAGTCTTCATTGTCTTTCCACATGTATACTGATGAAATCCCCCTTCATAATACCTACCAATGCAGTTGTGCAAAAGAATTGCTTTTACTTCTTCAGAAACAGAGAATAGTTTCTTTCATTTTCTGCATACTGGCATTACTTGCCAAATCATTAGATGAAGGTCATGGACAAAAATTAAGCCTACTGTAATAGATAAATAGTAAATCAAAGATCTAATCTCGAAACATTTTATTCTGAATAGAACAAAATAGAGAATGTGCACTAAAGAGTATCCAATAGCTGAAACATGATTTCTAAGAAAAGTACAATGCATTTTACGATTACCCTATAAAAGAAATCCACACATAAGCATTATTTGATAACTTTGCTTGCTTCTTCTTTTTAACTATTATTAGTTTGCCACTTACATATATAAATAAATGTCTCTGTTGTATAGCCTCTCCGTTTGAGCATTGGCCCTATTGAAATAGTAGTACCATAAATCAATGTTTTCATAAGTCCTCATAACTATATGAGAAGTAACACAAAATGATTTCTTTTAGCAATTCAAAAAATGTCTCAAGTAGGAGAAATAATTCAAAATATTAATTAAAATCCATCATTCACCCTGTTTTGATTGAGGCACTTACGTCCAAGTGAACCTTAAATTGTAATTTAAGGTGTGTTTGGTTGAACCAAATATCATGATATTTTTGTGCAACTAGATACCGTTAATAACTGATTCTCGTTGGTTATGGGAAGAGCTAATGAAGGGTATCTAGATCAGCTCAAGTTATAAACAAGCAAATTTTTTTAGATAATTTCATGACAGCATAGGGGAATTTTGGACACATTTCCAATTAAGAATTCGATAACCTTCTGAATGCATCATACACACACATACATGCATGCATAAAACATACATAGATACATATAAATACATACACAAATACATGTTTAAGAATAATATGAAAAAACCCAAATCGAAGAAAGGAAGAAAAGAGAAAGAAACAGACCAGAAAAAGAAGAACAATCTTATACCACTCAAGATTCATTGCAAGGATTCATCATTGTTGGCTTCTCCTGTTTTGATACGTTTCTTCCTCTTCTCGATCTTACTCATCATAGTATCTTGCACTTCTTTGATGATTTCCTTTCTCTTTATGTTTTCTTTCATGGGCAAAAACCTACAATGTGATAGTGCACGCAACATGAAATTCAAATGAATTATCATTTAGATCTCTAGTTTCGAAAGGAGTGACTAAATTGTATTAATGAGAAGCAGTGGTCAGACTATAGTTACGTGGAGCCTAGTTCCTTAATATGTATGCCAAGCAAGATAATTGCATTTCCACTTTATGGGACTGACAATTGTAATGCAATTTCTAGTGTATCCAAACACAGATTTCAACTAATGGTGGAATTAACAATTGGAATCCTACATAGTTAGATGTAGGTCCATAAGCATAATGGGTATTGAAAATTAATGCTCCTCGGCTAAATTTAGCCACCATTCCTCATTTTGTATCTTCAGGTTCTTTGCTCAAAATCGCAATCATATAAGATTGAAGTTGGATTTGAAAGGAATGCAATGAGGGGGAAATCAGTTTCCTTTTCCTAACTTTTCCTCTCATAATGAGGAAAACCATTCCACACTCCCCCATGCGAGAGATAGGTCTCACCGTTCAACTATTGACCTTTTCACATTTATACAAAAGACAACAATAATAACCAAACAATGGAATTAAGGTTGGTTGGATTTGGTTGGATTTTGCAGTTTTCCATTCCTTAAGGATTCTTTAGGGGTTTTCCATTTCCATATTTTAGATTCTGTTTATCCAAACACAAAATAGAAAAAATGTAGCAAAGGAAAAAATGAAATGAAAGAAAGAAAACAAGAGGAAATTCAGAACACAAACATAACCAGGTACGTATGCCATCTGAAGAGCCTAGATATATAACAACCTCAGATTGTTCAGTTTGGAGTTGAACATTCTAACTTCCTTCTTTATAGCTGCTGCCAAACCCTGTTCGTGGGATAATGTCTCCCATTAAAGTTTGAAGATCGTGCCACATCTGATTCACATGCTCTTCACAACCAACCTACTAATCCCATTTGTTGACCAAATCATAGCAACATATAGAGAATGATAGTAACATCCACCATAGCCAATAAGAAACAAAAATCAACTGACCAATGTACTAAATAAAAAAAATTCAACAAATTCACATAATTAATCGAATCCAAACTGACTAAATTCAAAGAGAAGAAATTTGTTCAAGGTGGTACACCCCAGGGCTACCGGCCTTCTCCTTGGCATTTTCACAAACATCTACTAGGCATTCTTATAAACACATTAAACACTACCAGAAAAATGGGCAAATGAAATATGTTCATACCAGAAAGCAATACACAAATGTCATATGGAGGAGTTCGGATCGTCAGCATTTTTTATTTTATTTTATTCAAAAACCCATCAAATTCTCAATGAAATCAGTAATACCAAAATCCCAGAAAACCCAAATAGGCCAGGAAACTAAATCCAAAATAGTAAGAGCGTTCGAAAGAACAAAGGGGATACCTGCAGCATGCCATTTGCCAATATCGAGTGCCTCCAGAGAGTGGAGTACAAGCCCATTTTCCATTCTCTGCAGAGGCAGCAGACCGTTGGAATCATCACCTTCGGAAGAGGATACTTCCGTCTTAAGTTTCTTAGGGTTTCCTGTATCGGAGTCTTTGGTTTCTGAGTCTGCTTGATCTGGTTCAGGTTCCTTTCTCTTCTTCTTGGAGGACGACATCTCCTCGATTTCATTGCCTAACTTTTGAGATTTGGCAATGGGATTTTCTAGGGTTTGAGAGAGAGAGAGAGAGAGAGAGGTTGGGAAACAGAGGGGCAGGCTCACGAGAGAGAGGGTTTGGGTTTTTGGGAGAGGGGCGGGCACGCGAGAGAGATTTGAGGGTTTGGGTTTTGGGAGGGGCGGGCACGGGATTGTGTTTAGGGAGGGGGGGACGGACGACACTTTTAAGTGCATAGTTTTAGGACTTATGGGGCCCACCATGATGTATGTTATTTATCTACTCCATTCATTCATTTTAAAAGATCATTTTAAGGGTTGATCTAAAAAATGAGTCAGATTGAAGTTGTAAGCGGACCACATAAAATATTAATGATAGAAATTTATTTTTTATTATTTCTTATGGTGTGGTCCACTTAGACCTTCAATCTACCTACTTTTTGGGCTCATCCAATGAAATTATATATCAAAATTTATGGACGTCTTAGATAAAACATATATATTCCAATGGGCCTTGTGGAGCCCCTTAAACACCATCAATCCCTACTAAGATCCTGGTGGACTATAGCTTTTAGCTACAGATTAAATCCGTAGTAAATTAGTTACCGTTTATATCCGTAGCTAAAATGTTCCAAAGTCCTTAGTGTTTGCTCGATTTTTTGGTAGTGTTTTATTATAAAAGAAGAATAAGATTCTATGAAAAACCAAAGAAAAAATACAAGATGGACCAACATAAAGATGGGAGGGGACACTTGATGAGAGCCTTTATATTTGAGGCCTCACCAATCACTCCAAAATCAACCCATGAGGATTATGGAAGCACATATTATTCCTCTCTCCCCATACGGCCCGAATGCTTGCTAATAAGCATAGCATTCTCCCATTCTTCCCCAGCTCATCCTTGTCATGCCCCAAACTCAGAAATCGGGCTTACAAAATTTTTGATTGCTGAATCCGACGCTAACAGCCTTTGTAGTACCCTATTCTCCACTCCCAGCGCCCATACGCCAGATTCCGATCCTGGGATCCTACAAGGAGGATTTTTCAATGAACATTTATCTCGTAAGAAGCATAACCACAAGTATACCCAAATCACAAAGGTAACATCATCATCACATATCCACTAATATAAACAGTTGAGTACAATATTGAAAGGAAAATACATATATCAAAATCAAAGCTCCAGAAGACAGCTGCACGCTCCAAGCTCAACGCTACTACAACATAACACCACCTGTACGCATCTATCGTGCATAAGCTTATAGAAAGCTTAGAGGGTGGTGAAAGTGTGTGCACAAGATAAGTGCCAAGTATTCAATGCAATATAATGCCATAATCATACAATATCGAAAATACAGGCAAGATCATAAATCATATGATATCAAAGTAAGCAGAAATATACTGGTAAGTCCATGAGTCATATAATATCAGAATATGCAATATAGATCAACTATGTAAATGAGGAGTCATAAAGAGCCAAATATCAGATGTCGAGGGTACAATGCAATATGCAGTGCGATTGAAATGACTAAGCTGGAGTGAAGTCGGGATGATAGTACGTAGTATCGTAGGCTATAAGGTCCATCACAAGGGACTTCTATCCAAACCAGTCTTATGCTAAATTTGGATAGCTAGACTTAATGTATTAAACCCTTGACCTCAGGTTAGTCACGCGCCCCAACCAAAATCCTTACCATTGTGAAGGTACATAATAATTAGTTGCATGTGGATAGTGAATGAATGAATGAATGAGTATGCAACTCCTGCTCAATAAATCCATGTATCAATACTTAACATCTCTGGGATCATCACCGAGGTTTATTACACTCCAAACCAGATTGTTACTCCAACGTGCACAACTAAGTGAGTGGAAGAGACATCACTATTCGCTTGGCTAGTAGTTAGCCAATACCTACCTGGCACGTCGATAGCGGACCCAGTTATGAACTGGTCAAACCCAGCCTAGTTTTGCCCACTATGAAACGGGCGGATAAGGCCACACCCCCTTCCAACCGACCACGACACAGTGGGAGACACGACCTACTAGTATTCGGCACTGGGGCGCTCATGTAATACACTCAGTCCAGATGTTGGAGCATCTCCTGGCCACAGAGGTTTAGGGATTTCACCCAGGGACATTTATGGTGCCCATATGCTATAATAGATTTTCGGTGTCCCATCTGGCCATCCATGATATACATGTGGAGGCTATAGCTCTGATGACGCTAGGGCGTATAGTAGTCATAGTCTTAATAATTGACCTCGATAATCGGCCTCAACAATCGGAATCGGAATCGACCTCAATAATCGACATCGACAATCAGAATCAGCCTCAATAATCGACCTCGACAATCAGAATCAGAATTTACCTCAACAATCAGAATCAGAATCGGCCTCGATAATTAGAATCGATATCGACAATTAAAATCGGCCTCGATAATCGGCCTCAACAATCGGAATCAGAATCGATGTCAACAATCGGCCTCGACAATCGAATCGGCCTTGACAATCGGAATCGACCTCATAGATGAGCAGCCGATGATGGACCAAGCAATATCAATAGGGCCCAATCATTTGGGTTAACCCACTAGAAAATGATGAGAATGGCCTTAACAAGGCCAAAGGGATGGTCACAATGTGGACATTTAACTAATATTGCTCCCAAGGAGTGGCCCACATAAAGCCAAACGTATAGTGGGCCCATGGCCTCACATAAAGGCCTAATATACATCGCAATGGGCCACTCATACACAACAAGTGGGTCCCATCACATGGGCTAAATACATAGACCTCATGTACATCACAATGGGCCGCAATACATGGGTCGGAATTGCATCTCATTGGGCCTTACCAAATGGGCTAGAAATACATCATAACGGGCCATATACACATGGGCTCAAATACATCATAATGGGCTGCATTACGTGGGCCTATATACACATCAAGTAGGCCGCATCACATGTGCTTAATACAATCAAGTGGTCCTTATACCTGGGCCTCATGTACATCAAAACAAGCCGTATCCGATGGGCCGCACCAATGCGCCTAATACAATCAAGTGGGCGGCATCAATGGGCCGCAACAATGGGCCTCATGTGAGAGAGTTTGGATTACATCTAAAATCATTTTAATAGTTGCAAGTATACCATGTGTATCATTGTACACAATCATTCTATGGGGCACATGGCACTCTAATGATGATCAACACTGTCCAAACATTGGACAGCACTATCCAAACACTATCCAAGTAAATATGCACTGTCCAAACATTGGACATGTAAATCAACACTGTCCAAACATTGTCCAGCACCATGTGTGGATGAAATAAATACATCATGGTGGTCCCACATGCTAGCAAAACAGGTGGACGGCTGATATATCTATATATATATATAGTGGTGAGGGTCCCACATATGTGGCCCACCAAGGATTTGGATTTGTATACACCACGTGGGCCTTATGGTGGATGGATGGTTAGTATATAACACATACTTCACCATCAGACCCACCATACCAGCCTATGGATGGTGGGGATATACAACATATATCAAGGTGGGTACCACATTGCTGGGTGATGTCAATACAGCAGCTATATGCTGCTGTAAACGCACACCAGTCAATCCCCTTTTCCAGGCAGGTGGGTCCCACGTGGGGCCCACCATATATACTTATGTGTATATATAATATATTATATTATTATTATTATTATGTTATTATTATATTTATTTTTTTATTTTTTTTACTTTTACACTGACCAGTGTCCAACTAATCACCGTCCAAAGATTGGACGGTGATGATTCAATACATAGGGGTGGGTCCCACCCGTCCAAGGTGTTGGATGGTATGGATTTAACACATACCACATGATAGGGCCCAGAGATGGATGGTTGGCGTGGATACAAAGTATAAGGTGGGCCCCACCAGCAAATGGATGAACGGTTGGGAGATAACTCATACCTCCTGATGGAGGTTTGCTAATGGCAATACAGCAGCTATATAGCTTTATAGGTACATAGGCCTTCAGCTACTACAAAGGTGGGTCCCACGTGCCACATGGATGGTTGGGATTAAACCCACACCTCATGATCTAACCCACACCTGCTGACATGGATCCAGTAGCAGGTATTACTATGTGGGATGTGCAGATGGACGTTGTGAATGCTGCACACATGCAGCGAATGGGGGCCACAAATGGACGGTTTGGATGTAACACATACATCATGTTGCTGTCGTATTACAACAGCTACATAGCTGGTGTGAGGTACTCCCGCCAGTCTACTTCCCACTGTCCATAGATTTGACGGTGAGGATACAACATGTCCATCATGGTAGGCCCCACACAGCCCATCCAAATGGACATCGTTGATATACAAAACAAACATTAAGGTGGGATTTCCACCATCTGGATGATGGATGGCGTGGATAACATCATGCATCAAGGTGGGCCACACATCAAGAGAGAGAGAGAGAGAGAAATGTGAGAAGGAGAGGGACCCCGCCACTATGGGCCCTCCCTATACAATGCATACATCAAGATGGGTCCCACCATAAGTGGGCCCTTAAATCAAAAAATCAAAACATAAAATCACCCACCTTTGATCTTCTCAGACTTCTCTCCATCTTTAGCTCCAAAGGAACATGGTTTAAGGGTTGAGATGAAACTTGGATGGTGGAGATGGGAGATAGGAAGTGAGCCACACAAAGTTCTCTCATGGAGCTTGGACGATTGCTTGGGAGAAAAAATGAGAGAGATGAGAGAGAGAGGTGATGTATAGAGAGAGAGGGATGGTGAGTGATGGATGGAGTGTGGGTGTACTTGACAAGGTATGGGTTAAAGAGAGAGTTGACTTTGGGGGAGGGGTGGTTGAACTTACTTGAGGCGATTGATGGGATATCTACTTGACATGATTGATGTGATTTCTCTTGGGTTTTGCAATTGCGTAGCGTTTTCCTTGAATTAAATGCGTGCCTACATCTCCTGGCCCATGTATCGCCTCGGTTCATGAGACGCGGCATCGGAACCACAGTGACGGCGTGATCGCTAGGGTACAAGTCTCAGGTCGGGTCACCAAAATTTGACCAAGAGGACTGCAGAAGCCTAAGGAATGGTACGGGCTAGAATACGGGTCTCACAACCTTTATGCCAAGATAGAAAGAGAAACTCAATGGGGCAGTGTAACACCCCATACTTTTCAATACTTGGGTGTTACCATGTAATCTAACTTAGTATAAATACGAACCTAACCTAGTATAAGCACAAATCCAATCATTGAATGTTCACACGTACTAGCCCAAATCTAACCGTTGGGAGTAATATTCACACTAACACAAGTCTACATCATCAACTAACCTTATTTTTAGGATTCTAACCATCTTGATAGACTAATCGCTTTAATAGACAGATCTAACCGACCATCAAAACCATCCAATATGGATCATGAAAGTCCCTAGTCTTAGATCATCTTAAAGATTTGGGGCCCGAATCGTCAGATTCACCCTTTATCATATTCACATTACTCAATTTGGAAACCCATCAATTAACCACTACACTCAAGCCATCTTTTCATTCAATCTCTTAGTAATTTTCATCTAGACTAGAAGGAGATTTTAGAGCATTGATGATTAGTTTAGGTACTAGTCTGATTGTTAAATCGACATAGATTGTGATTGAAGGCCAAAGATCGAGTTGTAGGGCCCACTTGAGTGTTAGATCAACCTCATTCTTGGACTCATGGCCTTACATGGACCAATGGATCGAATGATCGGTGTGGATCAAATTTGAAACCCATTTGACCATCAGAATGACATAAATCAACATTTAATGATCGTAACACCCTCAATATGGCCCACCCAAGTTGTGAAATGGCCTCATCTGTCGTCTAGAGTTATAATGGGACCCTACAAAGTGAATGGACGGAACAAATTTCACATCAGGTTTATGTGGACCCCATCTAGAGCCGCATGTGCAGCCAATGGGGTGAACACCCACGGTATACTGAACCCAAGTTCGGGTCAAACTAGGTTTAACACGATACATCCTGCCCAAAGAGGAAATTCCCCTCTCCTCTTTTATTTTCATTGTGCTTGGACGATTGGACAACATCTGTTTGAGATGTATGTGGCCCATCATGATTATCCCCTTGGATGATCAAAACTGTCCATCTAGTAGAGGGTCCACATGTTACCAAAACCTGATAAGTTTCGCACGATGTAGCACATGTACATGCACACGATTCTTGATGCAAATAAGACTTACACGCACAATGCTTTTGAAAAATAGAAATTTTGAACCATTGCTGCTAGATTGGCAATCCGCATGCATCCTTCATCCTCTATCTCGACTATTCATTCCGAAGCAATCCCAACACTTCAACTTAGGGCTCTCTTCCGTATCCAAACCAAAACAATGGCCAATTTTGGAAGTGGTTTCAAATGAGTAAAATATTGACCATTTGGGTTCAATCCAATGACTTTAGGGAGAGCCAGGGTTCATTATAAGCACATTAGAATCGAGCAGCAGGTGCACCTCCTCCATTTTCTTGCAACTGCACTAGAAAAAAATGGTCGTTTCTCTCAAAAGTTGAACCAACCACTCTAAACTCCTTTAAGATTTAATGAAGCTTGTTTATAAGCTTTCTAAGGTCCATATAGACCATCTGCAAGAAGCAGATTGGAGGAGGAAGCATCAGTTTTGAGGGCGCCATTAATGGCCACCTCCTTCTTCCCCGTTTGTGCTGCACCAAGGCATCTCGAGTCGAGGTGAGTTCTGGTTAGGTTGGAGCTACAGCTGGCCAGGGTTGAAAGAAAGAAAGAAAGGAGAGAGGAAGATGGAGAGATGAAGAGAGAAAGGGAGAGGGTGAGTGAAATTGTTGCACTCACTATCGAGTCGAGAGAACTCGACTCGCTGAGGCATGAGTCAGATCAAGATTTAGTCCAGCGACCTTGCTGGATGGGTCTGAGAAAAGGAGAAGAAGGAAAGTGAAATTAGAAAGAAGAGAGGGAGTAGGTGAGCTCCATTCCAACTCTGCTGATCGCTGCCACATTGCACCAGCTCACACAATTTGCTGGTGCGACCGCTCAAGTTGTTGGGATAGTCGGGGCCATGGACAGTCCAATTCAGACGGGTTTTGGCTGTGTCTAGGCTCTGTAAAAGGCAAGGAAAAGAGTAAGGGAGAGAAGAGAAGTAGGAAAGGGAAGAGAGGATCAATAAAGGGAAGGTAGTGCGTGCGACGGTTGTTTGTTGTAATTGCACGACTCGAGCAAGTTGTGATGAAGTTGTGTATGTTCTGGTGGGTATTCAGTTGTACTGTCATGAAGAAAAGAAGAAGAAGAAGAGATGTGTGAGGGATGTTTCCCTTTTTGTGTAGTTGCTGAGTCGACTCGATTCACATGACTTGAGTTGAGGCACAGTCCAAGTTGGGCCTGTTTGTTCGAGTGTTGTTGCTAGATTTTTAGCACATGGAAAACAAGTAGAAGAAGAAGAAGATGAAGAAAGAGGGAGAGAAGAAGAAGAGGAATTAAAGAGAGAAAGTAAGGTGATCAGTTAAGTGAAGCACAGTAAACTCGGGTGCCAAACTGAGTTGATTCAACTCAAAGCAACTAGGTACATCTTTTTCCTCCCACCTTGTATTAAAGTCCAAATTAGAATTTTAATCGATTAGTTATTACATAATCCCAATTAAGATGTATCCTAACATCATACTTTCGATTTCATTATGTTCGAGCTGGGAGCGGGTCGAGTGGAATCTATCTCTGAAAGTTCCTAAGGGCGTGTGTGCCTCCTGACAACAATTATAGATTGTTCGAAACATAAGGTGATGATTTCTTCCCCTTGATCTTTCCACTTTCCTATTGGTTTAAGTGATAGTTCTTGTCTTAATTTCAGTTGATAATTATTATCTTTATTTGATTATTACTTGTGCTAGTTGTTAGATTGACTTCTAACTTATATGCTCGACATTTATCTTGTATAAGCATATATATATGTTGCACTTGTATAGCTTCTCATGCTTGTGGATTGCTTATGGAACTTAAACTAGTACATCTATTAGTGGGAAACCCCACTTATAAATGTACATCCAAACTTAGGACGTAACTTGATTAATTGTGACGATAATGGGCTCCCCACCTAGTGGCCATTTTACCTAAGTTTGTTGTAGACTTACCATCTTGCAGATTTTTGTGCCCTCTGTGGCTTAATATGATCTTTATCCTTCAATTTGTGGCTTTGATATGATATGTGCCCTTTGCGGCTTTGATATGATACTTGCCCTTTGTGGCTTTGAGTTGATATTTGCCCCATGTGGCATTGATATGATATTTGCCCATGTGGCTTCCATTTGATATTTGCCCTAAGTGGTTTGATGGATTGTTCTTATATATCTATGCGATGCTAAGATCCACTTGTTCTGTTATGATTGGCCATTAGTCGAGGAGGTTACCATTAAACATCCTAATGTCAGAGTCTCATGAACCGAGGATGGTGGTATGGGACCTATGCCCAAGCTATCGGCCTACCTAGGTGAAGAGGCCCCCCGTAGTGACCTTTGAGCTTTCTTAAATTGGCTAGTTGTAATTGGAATAATAACACTTGGGCTAATCATGCATTTATAGCATACTGCCGATGACAGGTGGCTAATTCTGGATGCTGTAGCATGTGCCCTTAGGCCTTAGTATGGTATCGTTTCACTAACTCCCAGACCATTAATTATCGACCCATATACGTGATGTACGCATGTGATGTGCTTCACTGGTGACTGGTCATATGCATGGGTGACGAGCCTAAGTCCGACTGGATGAGCATCCCCAAGTCAATGTGCATTCACGTATCCATGCATTTAAACAAGATTGCATGATGTATTGTTTTGGATGCCTTATTTCTTTAAATTATGCTTGACTAATGTGGCGTTGTGTAATCTTGAGGAAAATTTACACTGAGCTAGCCACTCATTCATTGAATATATAATTATAAAGGTAGTACAGGTGGTTTGAATAATATCTATGTCCAGATTGATGAAGAGCAGGTGACAATTATTAAGGATGCATCGCTGTATCTGCCAAGAGAAGCTGTGCAATCTTGCGGCTTAAGTTTATATGCATTTTTTATTTCTCATGTGTTAAATTGTGAAATTCTTGTATTTGTTAGCATAGAGACATTGGTTTATATAAGTCATTTGGGCAACCGCTCATATATTCTGAATGTAAATAAAAATTTTCCTTTATGTTTGACTTGTCTATCTTCTATTAAACTGCTAGATCTAAGAAAAGAAAATAAATATATATATATATATATATATATATATATATATATATATATATATATATATATACACGTGGAATTTGGTTACTTTTAAAGGTTAACACTCAGGTTTTTGGAAAATGAGTCATATACTCGGGTTTCGAAAACTCGGGGAGTTACAGTTGGTATCAGAGCGAAGTATGAGATAACCAGGCCTTTGAGAAATGAACTTATATAAAACCTTTATATCTCAAGTATAAGACAACATTATGACTTTTTTTACCCATCACATTTGAGATTAGGTGAGTTCATCATTATCTCAGTTAAATGGATCTTAAATCATACTTTGTATATCTACATATGTTGGCCTTTTCTTTTCTTCTTCTTCTTCTTATTTTTTCTCCTTTTTTTCACCTGTGCAATAGTTTAATGCCTCAAGTTTTTGTTTAATATTGCTTGAAGAACCCCTTTTCATGTTTCATGTGCAATTTCAATGTACGAAGACTTCATAATGAAGTTCTTGTTTGAATGTGATGTTCACTTTTGAAGATTGGTGGCATTTGCCTCTGATTGTAGGAGCTCTGGTGTTGGAGAAGATGGAGGGATTCACTCGCCAAAGTGTGATAGAAGAATTTGGAGCAACGACAAAGGATGCAGGAAAAATTTAGGTGTAGACTCTTTGAAAGATTCTTGAAGAAAACGGTGAAGTAGAATACTAATAGAAATTGGTCCTTAATGGAAGAACTGACCCAAAGAGCTTTAAGGCAAGCACGCCATTGACTATTCGTAAGGATTTTGATTCATATATTCAATGAATTGCATAGGGAGAATTGTCACCTATACTTGCTAGGAAACCCATAACATCTCTATCAATAAGGCCTTAGTTCTAACTTAAGCTCTGACTTCTTGAGATTATTTTGAATGCATGATTTGTGAACTTGATGTAGAGCCAAGATGGATAAGAAAAGGCCTGATCATAGGCGGAAGTGATGCGAACCATTAGAACCTTAGAACAGGCATATCTCGCAAACCGGAATGAGTGATCCAATATGCCTTATATGATTTTTGGGGTTAGAGGAGCTACTTTAGCCACCCAACCCTTCGATACTGGGTTATACATGCCGAATTTGGGAGATTCCATCAGATTGACAATTGAATTTTCATTTTATTTTCATTTTTACTATTTATAATAAGTTTTAGTTTGATTATAACTCTTCATCCATTGGGCTTTAGGAGTTGCGTCCAACATGAAAAGTGCTTAGAATAATTAAGAGAATAGCATGGTTAAGGAAAATAGGACGCTTATTAATTTTAGCCAAAAACCATGAGGTCTAGAGGAAATCACGACTGTCTATAAATAGTAAGCCACAATTTCTAGGAGTTTTAAGGCCTGTTTGTTAGCACTAAATACTTAATGCGGAATTTGGAAAATGTTCCATGTTTAGTGGTGTTTGTTAATGCAAAAGAAGGAAAACGCTCCACCAATTTATGTTGAAAATTTTCCGTGTTAGGAGTCTAGCTTAATGGGGAATGAAGAATGTGCTCTGTGATTTTTTTTTTAATTCCAAAATTATCCTTTGCGAGAGAGATTTTCTCCCTTGCACTGTACACATCCTAACTTTATACATGAGGCACTTCTCTAAGCCCACCATGATGTATGTGTTTCATCCATTCCATTCATCCATTTTTTAAAGATCATTTTAGGGCTTGATACCAAAAATGAGAGGAATATAAATCTTAGGTAGACCACACCACAGGAAAACAATTGTGATTGGATATCCACTATTAAAACTCTCCTAAGGCCTAATGTACTGTTTATTTGACATCCACGCTGTTGATTAGGTCATATAGACCCAGATGAATGGAAAAAATAAAGATCAGCTTGATCTAAAACTTTTATGGCCCCAAAAAAGTTTTTAATGGTTGACGTTCATTCAACACTATTTTCCTATAATGTAGTCCACTTGAGATTGGGATATACCTCATTTTTGGTCTCATACCATAAAATGATGGACAAGATGGATGAAACATATACATCATGGTGGGGCCCACATAGCACCGACCACCAGCCATTGGTTGGTGGCAGGGGAGTAGCCAATCCATTTCCACGGACGCGGATTAGATACTAACAGGTTGAATGAGACTCGCTACTGAAGTGATGTCACCAAGTTCTATGGACCCAATCATGATGTATGTTTTGTATCCACACCGTCCATCCATTTGGAAAGATAATTTTAGTTAAAGATCCAAAGAATGAGTCAAATCCAAAGCTCCAGTGGACTCACTACATAAAACAGTGGGGAGAGTGATGCCCACTATTAAAAACTTAAATAGGCCACAAAAGTTTTTGATCAAGTTGATATTTGTTTTTTCCCTTCTTTCATGTCTGTGTTAACTTGTCAACAGGTTGGATTTGAGGGCCTTATGAATAATGATATTTTAGATTTCTATTAAGTATTTTAGTTTATTTGAATTAAATATAATGATTTTATTTTCATTTAATAAAAAAATAATTTCTTTAGAATGTAAAACATTTTCAAACGGGAGATAAGGGCAAATGTGTCAAATTAACATATTTCAGACATTTCAGATGTTTGTTAACAAACAAGTTGTTTCAAATTCAGTACTTAATTTTCAGACTTCAGCCATAATTATCAAACAAATTTTTTGACTTCAGATTTCAAATTCAGGCGTTATATTTTAGATTTAGTCTTTATACTTCAGATTTAACAAACGGGGCCTTAGTTGTAGTTTAATTTCGAACTTCCTAGGTTTCATGTCATTATTTAAGAAGGTCGTAAGCTCATTTTAATCATCAAGCAATTTCTTTAAAATTTAAAAAATTATTTCTATTTTCTTATTTTTCTCGTAGATTCAAAGTATCTCTCTATGAGGAGTCCAGAGAAGCTCCGTGGATTCAAAGTATTTACCCCCCTGAGGAAGACGGTGGTCGACCTCAACACGTCCTTCCCTACGTCAGTTTGGTATCAGAGGGAGGCTTTCTATTCAGATCTATGGCTTCTAATGATGGGTCAAGAAACAATCCCATGGACGGTGCTCAAAAGAATTTACCTTTAACAATAATGACTTTCGAAGCAGCACAGTGAGAGAATCGACAACTCATGGAAGGACTACAGGCTACCATTGGTTGCTTGACGAAGGCCCTAGGGCCACTCTTTTTTCATGGTGGTGACCCACCACCAGCAGGTACAGGAACTCATAATTGCATTAATCATAAGATAGTGCTGGCAGTGAACCAAAGGATCATCCCTGAGTAGGGGGGATCTAGTGACGAGGAGGTCAATGATGTGGTCCTCCAATAACCGATATAAGGCGCTGATTGAGTAGATTAGAGAGATTAATTGAAAGGTGCAATCGTACTCTTATGGAAATGGTTAGGAGTCACTACAAGAAATACCACTTTTAGCGACGAAAATTTTCGTCGCTAAAAGTCAGATTTTCGTACTTAAAACCCATCAGCGACGAAAATTTTCGTCGCTAAAGACCGATGTATAAGGCTTTTGTCGACGAAAAATCCAAATCGTCGCTAAAGTAAGCTTTTTAGCGACGAAAATTTTCGCTGCTAAAAAAATTTGTTATACTTTTAGCGACGAAAATTTTCATCGCTAAAAATTCGTTGCACTTTTAGAACGAAACTTTTCGTCGTTAAAAACCTGTACAAGTCTTTTTAGTAGCGAAACTTTCGCTACTAAAAAATTTGTTACACATTTAGCGACGAACATTTTCGTCGCAAAAAAACTGTATATGTTTTTGTAGCAGAAAAAATTTTCGCTACTAAAAAAAATCGTTACACTTTTAGCGACAAAAATTTTCGCCGCTAAAAATGACTAAAAATTCATTTTTTGTAAAAATATGATGATCAGCAAAATTTTTCGCTGCGAAAAAATATACGTTCAACTTTTAGCGATGAAAATTTTCGCCGCTAAAAAACGAACAATACTTTTAGTAGTGAAAATTTTCGTTGCTAGAAATTCGTTCCACTTTTAGCGACGAAAATTTTCGTCGCTAAAAACCTGTACAAGACTAGTAGCAAAAATTTTCGCTACCAAAAATTCGTTACACCTTTAGCAACAAAAATTTTTGTCGCTAAAAACTTTACAAGACCTTTAACAATGAAAATTTTCACGCTAAAAATAAATTACAATACTTTTAGCTACGAAATTTTCGCCGCTAAAAGTCTTGTACATATACGGCTCAAAATTCCTCACAAAATTCTTGATAAACACCGTTACAATATATTTCATCATGTTCATCTTGATATACACGTATTATATAATATATTTCATCATATTCACATTCACATCCATCTAAATTAACCCAAACATAAACTACATTCATCCAAACACAAACAACCTTATCCGCATCATATTCATTCACACATAAATACATATAAACTTAACATAATAAATAAATATACAAAAATCACACGATGAAGGCGAAGGCGGGGCATCGATGGGTAAGCGTGCAGCGAAAACCTGAAACATCTCCATCATCCTTCGCTCATGCTCCACCCGCATCTCCTCCATCCTCCTCTCCTGCTCCTCCCTTTGCCTCGCCAGCTGATCCTCCATCCTCCTCTCCTACTCCTCTCTCTGCCTCGCTAGCTCCTCCTCAATCCTCCTCTCCTGCTCCTCCCTCTGCCTTGCCAGCTAATCTTTGATGTCATCGACGACGACCCATAGCTGCTGAACCTCTCTCTCTGCGGTATCAGCTCGGCGTACGGCGCTGTCTCCAACGACGATGGATCGGCTGGAGGTAGCTCTAGTGGGTGCCATGAGCTTGGCACCATGGCCAAACCCACGCACATATCCAGAACGGGTGCCAAGCACCTGACTTAGGATCTCTAGGTCACTCCACTGAGTACCATCGGGAGTGAGTTAACTGCGTAAGGTGTTCATCTCCTCCTGTAATGAAAACATATGAATTTTCATAATAAATGACATTATTATAATTTAACGTAAATAAATTTTACAATGTAAGGATCTTTACCCAAATCTCGCTGGCTCTAGGATGTACTCAAGATCCCGTCGCCTGCCGACAGTGAGTCCCTTTGTAGAAGTCTACTGGTCCGGGCTCCTGGCCAGTGACGGAATCTCGCTGTGCAATCGAAAAGACAATAGAATTAATATAAATACATAAAAAGAATATATAAATGCAATAATTACTAGTACTTTCTTACCATGTCGTGATGAAACCGTACAAATGACTTTGAACCAGCTACGTAGTTCACTTCTAACTTTCCTCTATTGTCAGAATTTATTTTGCTCCTCTTCTGAACACATTATTCATAATACATTGTTATTAATTGGAAAATTAATTATTACGTTAAGATATCATAAATATGTGAATATTACCTGAAAAGAATCAGAAGAAAACCTATCACAGAGTATTTGCAAGTTGTCGTAGTCATGTACCGCTTGTACCACTGGTGTAACTCCCTGTGGTACTCCTTGAACCGCTCCCTGACCATGTCATCGATGGCATGAAAAATATAGGGAACACTCAAATCCAAGTCAAATTTATCCTGCTGTTTCGTAAATAATAAATTAAGGCAATAAGCTTATTAAGAAAATAACTTAACCATAAATGAACTTTTATCAAATAAATTTTAATTTACAAAAATTTACCTGAAGGCGCTGACGAATGAGCTGCCGTATATCATCTGTCACGTCTCCCCAACGGGGAGTGGTGGGGGGATCAGAGATCGGCATAAGACACCAACCTCTGACGTAAACAACATGGCATTATTCCCAACAAGTCTAATGCAGTCCTGTGGGAACTTTACCGTCACCCTACCCATGCGCGTAAGTCGCTCTAAAAGCAACCCACGCGTGAGTCCACGTCCTCGTCTGCTGGTCGACGATGCTGTTGTAAAAGAATTATGTAAGTCTAAACATAAATAGAAGTAATTAAAAGAAATATATGTCTAGACTTATATGCAATGCTCGGTGATTGTGCGACTGAGGGATCAGATGCCTGCGATGCAACATGTGACAGCGATGCTGTCTCTATTGCATCAGGGGTAGAAGGGGTAGATCCAGTGAGCGAATGACATGGTCTCCCACCTGGTGCCATCACTGAATATGTGCGAGCTACGAACTTATAAATTTAAACATTGTCAATACAAGTGGAATATACTAAAACATTATGTAAGTAGTGTTGATGGTACAATGCATTTGTGCTTATGCTTAGAGAGATGATTAAAATATGATTAGACTATTACACTATAATGCAAGTAGAATATAATAAAACTATAAAGTTTAATCTATTACCTATGAAAATTCCATTATACATTGTCATTCTATATTAAATACACATATTTCGTTGTAATACGAAATAACTTTAAGGAAAACTATCTGAAGTACTCCTTGCATAAGTTATTGTATGCTTCAAAAGCATATGTCATGTTGTGTGAAGCACTCGACATTGTTACAGCCAATATGTCAGTCATAATAGGAGAAATCTGGTCTCTTGGGACTCCATTCAAATGTGTAAGTGACAAAGCTGCATCTTCCATAGCAAGTTTCCTATGGTTATATACCTCCATCAACCCCGGAATTTCTTTGAGATGGCATAATCTTTCCTCTGAGTCGTCGTCGATATATTCCACTATACACTCATCGACCAGACCGGGTATCTCTATGGCCCTACCAGAAGAAGATAGAACATAAACGTCCATCTACAACAGTTGATGAAGTATGTTGTCTGCTTCTGTTACACTCCGGTTTAAGGAGGACATGATCGGAAATTGACTCAACTGCAAATATGGATTATAAACAAGTCAATAAAAAGAATTAATCATGACTTATAATTTTCACGTATACATGGAATACATAAATTATTCGAATTGAAAAATGACATGTAAATCATGTGTACATTTAATAATCGTCATCTGTATCACTATCGCTTAGGGCTATTTCTTCTTCACCATCACTATCGCTAATTAGTATTTCCTCCTCATTGTCCGCAATGTCGTCATCAATGAAACCGCTATCATCTCTAACAATATCACGTATTATTGAGGCATCAACATGATCAGGTGGCAATCATCTCTGTCTAATTGCACCAGATCAATATCAACACTTGAATCAGTCCATGTATCCCTAGATGGCATGTCTTCTTGATATGCTTGTTCAACCCTAGACGTGTCATTTCCCCCGTCCTCTCTATCTTCAACTTCTGGTAAGGGAACGTCAAATATGTTCTTGCGCTTTATTTTCTGCACCACGTGCTAAGAGCCACCTGACTTGGTGTTAGTGAGGTAAATACTTGTTCGGCTTGGCTAGTGAGGACAGATGGGTCATCCTTAAAACACTTCCGAGATATAATTTATGCTCGTAAACTAGTTATCAGTCTGTATTCCCAACTTCTTATTTCCAATGTCCCACCAATCACATCTAAATAAGTACACCCGCTTTCTCATACAATAACTCAGCTCAATAATATCTGTCAAAATGCCATAAAAGTCAATTTCATCCTCCTCATTTGTTCCCTTCACAACCACCCCACTATTTTGTGTGGTCCTGTACTTCTCACGTTCTTCGGTGTGGAACTGAATCCCATTTACAATACAACCTGTATATCTAGATACACGTCTATCAGGGCCACATGCCAGTGAGTATAATGCATCAGACGCATCCGCAGAGTTGCTCGTGCGCAACGTCTTCATCTATTATCATGTACAGAATATAATTGTTTAGGGATTTTCATAAGTTGAAATAATGTGCAATACAACGAAAATGCTAAGTGTGGTGAGATACAATGTGAAATCTTACACGTTTGGCGAACCATTCTGGAAACTGATCCTGATGCATTCGATCATAATTTGTGGGGAATTTGGACTTCATCTCGTCTATGTGTTCGCTATACATAAATGGCACGTCATCAGCAAGAAACATTAAGATCATCGTATGAAGAGAAAACAATAATCGAGAGAAGACTTACTCCAAGTACGAATTTATTTCTTCACAATTATGCAACTCATACCACCTCGCCTTTGCTAGATCCCCAAGGTCCATATCCTGAAACGTTGGGGATCCTAAAGGACGAACATTATGTGCAAACATAGATATGAGTCCTTGTTCATGCTCCTGTCCTTCATCGGCATTCCGATCTTCTCAGTTGAATCTAGTCTCTATGCCACGAAGATACATGGAGCAAAATGTAAGGCACTCATTATCAATATACGCTTCAGTTATGGATCCCTCCGGGCGTGCCTTATTCCTCACAAATCGTTTGAGTGTGTGAAGGTATCTATACACAAAACCACTATGTTAAGAGTATGAAAACATGGATATATGTAGTTTATGGAATGGATAAAATTTTTAACATATTAGTACCACCTTTCGATCAGATACATCTAACGATATTGTACTGGGCCTCTTTGCCTCGTGCGGTAAATGAATCGCTAGGTGTACCATGACATCGAAAAATGCAGGTGGAAATATTCTTTCAAGTTTGCAAAGGATTACGGCAATGTCCCTCTCTAGTCGTTTAATAACATCTACATTCAATGATCTCGAACATAAATCCTTAAAGAATATCCCCAACTTAATCAGTGCCGCACTGATATCCTTGCTCAAGAATCCACAAATCACAACCGGCAGTAGGCATTGCAGAAGGACGTGACAATCATGACTTTTCATTCCTGTTACCTTACAGTCCGTAACGTTTACGCGTCGAGATATGTTTAATGCATACCCATCGAAAAACTTCACCGATCTCAACCATTCACATAAATGCTTTCTTTTTAATTTTGTCAACGTGTAGCAAGCTGCTGGTATAGTATACGAATTTTCATGTGGTTGCAAGTGACTCTTTCCTTAAACCCATTTCTTGTAGATCCAATCGAGCCTTGAAACTGTCTTTTGTTTTCTTCTCTATGTTCATCAATGTTCTGAAGACATTGTCACATATATTTTTCTCAATATGCATGACATCCAAGTTGTGTCACAATTTCAGATCACTCTAATAGGGCAACTCAAAAAAGATGCTCTTCTTTCTCCAGTTATAGTCCAATACTGTATGTTTCCTCTTCTTCAAGTGCGATGCCTTACCAAATCTAACTTCTCCAATATTACTCAGTTCCTGCATCACGTCTTCTCCAGATAGCTCTTTCGGAGGTGGCTTATGATCTTGTTTACCATTAAAGATCATCGTCTTCCTACGCCAACTATGATCGCTCAGAAGGAAGCGACGATGGCCCATATAACACATTTTCTTATCATGCTTCAATGACAATGAACAAGTCTCAATACCACATGTAGGACAAGCCAACTTGCCCTTCGTGCTCCACCTAGATAAATTTTCATACGCGAAAAAGTCATTTATTGTCCACAAGACCGCTTCATGCAATCGAAATGTCTGTCCTACAAATGTATCATACGTTTGTACACCTTGACTCCACAACTCGTTTAACTTATCTACTAACGGTCACAAATACACATCAATGTCATTCCCAAGTGACCTAGGTCCAGGAATAAGCAATGACATCATGAAAAATAACTCCTTCATACACAACCAAAGAGGTAAATTGTAGGGCATAAGTACTACTGGCCACATACTGTATGAGCTACTCATATTACTAAATGGATTAAAACCATCACTTGCAAGGCCTAATCGAACATTACGAGAATCCTTTGCAAACTATTCATGTTGCTTGTCAAAATTTTACCAGGCTTCAGAGTTCGTAGGGTGCCTCAGTGTACTATTATCATGAACGTGTTTCTCCTTATGCCACCTCATATCTTCAGCCGTCTTACGAGACATAAACAATCTTTACAATCTAGGTTTCAATGGAAAGTACCTTAACACCTTTCGTGAGATTTTCTTACCCTTGGCTCTATCATTCTTCCACCTAGACTCTCCACATTCTTAACACTCTTCAGCCTTATCATGCTTTTTTCGATATAATAAACAATCATTTATACATGAATGTATGAGTTCATAACTAAGGCGTAAGTCTAGTATTAAGGATTTTGCCTCGTAATGAGACTTTGGCAATGTCTCACCGTCTAGTAACGCTTCTTTCAACAACTGAAGCAACATGTCGAACGATTTGTTACTCCAATGATTTATTGTTTTCAAATAAAGTAACTTTGTAAGAAAATTCAACTTGAAGAAGTTCTCACACCCCGGATAAAGTGGACGTTGCACATCCCTCAACAACCTACTAAACTTTTCTGATTCGACATCACCCATTGGAGGAATATCTTGGCTACTGCTTGTCGCTGCAAAATCAGTATTCGTAGCTGTTCCCCTGAACACATCCCCTAAAATATCTTGCATTTCGTCAACGTCTTCATCCTCATCATTCGGCACAATTAGGTCAGCAAGGACTTTAGAGGGCTCAACTCTATGGGTCATATCTTCACCATGATAGATCCAACAAGTGTAACCCTAGTCAATCCCAACTATGAACAAATCGTCCTCTACTTTGTCTAAAGTCTTATATATCATGTTCTTGCATTTTTGACATGGACACCTAATCCTATTCCTTGAATTTGCTCGATTTTACACAAATTCCATGAACTCTTGAACCCCTTGTTTATACTCTGGGCCAAACCTGTTCTTAGCTCACATCCAACTCTCATCCATGTCTACAATGAAAAGACTAAAGTCAGTTTACGAAAATAGCTTTAAGATTAGTCTAGGTTATAGGTTTAGGTTATATGTTTAGGTTTAGGGAATAGAGACTAGGTATAAGTTTAGGTTTAAGTTTAGGGAATTGGAGTTGAGATTTGGATTAGGTGTAAGTTTAGGTTTAGGGATTTGAGTTTAGGTTATAGATTATAGGTTATAAGTTATGGGTTATGTAATGACCTTGGAAATTTTTGTGCTAATCTTTCCTTAAGTAGTTGTTTTTGGGGTAATTAGCACTATACTCAATTGCTTGTGAAATTCGCATCAATCACTTTAAATTGTATCTGCATGGCTCTAAACTTGTAGATTAGTTAGTGTTATGTTACTCTGAAATCTGGGATCCATCGCTAAATCCAGTTGTTCTGGGGTATTTTTGGAAGATCTGGATCGGACCTGGACCATGCGTCGAAAGTTCGATAGCGATGATCTTAGGCTATTGCGGTCACTGAGTTGGGCTTGACCATCACCTCGAAAATCAAGTCCATGTGATGTTCTGGGTCGATTTGTTTGAGTTCGGAGTAAAGAGTGTGAGAACGGTTGGAATTTATTAAGTTTTTATGAAATTTGAGTCGTGTCGCTTCCGCGACGATTTTAAGCTATCTGACTGTTGGATTCTGACCCAATTTCACCCTCGATCGGGGAAGGTAGCCTGCATATTCTAGTGCTTGTGGACTGATCGAGATTCCTTGACCGTTGATTTGAGTGTGGTCTACCACGGTTGATCTAAGAGCCGGTCGGTATGAAAACTCAGCTTGACCTAGATCCATGGTCAAGGAGCTTAAGTCCGACCTTTCGTGGTTATAGGCCTACCAGAAGTGCTTCGTTGGATCGAGAAAGGCATGCTTTGGTTATAACCTAAGTATACCTTGTCCCTGGGGTTATTTTCATCAAATATAGGCCTATTTATAGTCCTTAAACCCTAGCCCTCTTTTCCATACGAATTTTCTCTAACCCTAGCTTGGAAAGAGAGTGGAAAAGAGAGAGAAAGTGAGAGAGATAAGTTGGTGAATCATCTTGGATTCTTCCTTGTTCTTCTTCATCTTTGAACCTTCACTTTGAATCGTTCTTCTGACGATTCTGAGTTCATCTTGGGGTAAGTTAACCTAACCCTAATCTGTGTTAGAGCTTAGATTAGTCTTGGTGTTGTTGTATCTCATTTCTATCCTTGTTTTAGGGTATCCTATCGCCGTTGACGAAGACAACTCGTCTAAATCAGTTCGGTGTTTCTTTCTTTGCTTAAGGTGCGGACTTTAAGTGTATAGGTTATGGTTTTCAAGGCTTTCAACGCCAGTTAGTGATTTATTCTTGTTATGGATGAGATTTCACATGCCAAATGTTGTGTTTACGTTGCTTTCCTGATATGCATGTGCTATATTGAGATTTGTGTATTCTATGTGTATTTATAAAGTACCGTATACGTATAAAATATGCACTTATGTTTGCCATGATTATTTGTCATGTATGTATGCTAGATGCATGTATGACAACTCCTTGGTAAAAGGAATTGTCTAAATGCATGTTCTTCAACATACGTCATGTATGTTGTTCCATGTATGCTAAGTGTTTGTAGAAATGCATAAATGATCTAAAGTGTAATTTATTACACTAATTGCGGGCATTGAGAAGTGATTCTCAACACTCCTATTGATGTGCATGATTTCCTTTATGCAAGTTACATTCCATGTTATTTAAATTCAAGCATTCCTATGCTTACATTTATGTTAAGTTGATATTCTTCAAGTGCTTATGTACCATGATTTAAGTTGTTGTTCCATTACTGTTTTTCATTCCATATAAATATCTGTTGTAATGTAAGGTGTGTGGGACTAGGCATTAGTCCAGGAAATCGGTAATCGACTCTATATTCGTGGTTGAGGTTGCTTTCACCACGTAGGACGTATGAGACGAACCCGAGCCGTATTAGAGTTGTCGGCAGTGGTTTGGCCACGCAGAGTGTTTGCGCACTCTATGTCATTCAATTCAACGTACGCTCGTGCTAGTCGAGTTCGTCAAGTAACCCGATTGTCCGATGTGTGTTCACCATGTATGGACGCTACTGCTTGAATCTAGGGTACCGAACTTACCAGTGAAATCCTAATAACCATTGTACCTTGATCCGCTAAGACTCATGAGCCGGACATGGTAGTATGGGACACCGTGGTCAAGCTGTCGGCCTAGCTAGGGTGACGAGCCTCCCCGTAGTGACCAGTGAGCAACCAAACTCGTGAGCCGATTATGGTGGTATGAGACACTATATTCGTGCTGTCGGCCTACATTGATTGGTGACGAGCCCTTTGTAGTGACCTCGAGCATACCTGGATACCGTAAGGAGGTGACGAGCCGAACTATGGTAGTAAAGGCATGAAAGGCTTGCATTGATTGGTGATGAGCCCTTTGCTACGACCTCAAACATATGATCGTATGAGATGTCTAGGATTGACAATCCTAGTATGGATCACTGTTTGGATGGTGATATGAGGAAGGTATCTTAGCTTCCCAATCCTGCTGTATGGAAATGGACTAATAACAACTTGGTAATTATATCCATGCACTGCATTTGCATGTGCTTTATAGATGTGGCGCACTTTGAGGTGATGTCATGCGTAACGTAAGATGAAGACGCTGAGGGTGTACGCATGAGGGCACACATCATATTGCATACATCCTTGCATTAACAAGAGTACTTAGGATTTATTTAATTGTTCTGTTTTATCATTACTATTTGATTGAACTGATAACATGTTAACCAGTGCCTTATTGTTCCACTGAGTTGATCACTCACTCCCACGTTTAGGGCGGTGTTAAACACCCACCGGACTCTGGTCTTAGGTTCTAATGTTGCAGATGTCGATGCGACTTCTGAGGCCGAGCGGGAGATGGATGATGATGAGGCTCCTTTCTCTTATATGCAGTTTTGAGACGGGTTCTAGCGAGCCTTGGTCCGATGCGCGGGATCTATGGGATTATTTTTTAAAATTTAAATGATGTAACTTGATACTTATAATTTTGTTAAGTAACACTTTCATACGACCTGGTTGTATATGTACTTTGGGATTTACACTTGTACACATATTTTTCTATAAGTCTTCCGCTTGCTTTATTCACTTATCCCTGAATCATATCGGTGTTTTGGCTTAATCTATTCCATGTTTTATGCACTAATACAGTCAACATACATTCATCATTAAATAGGTTATAGGTTTAGGTTTAGGGATTTGAGTTTAGGTTATAGATTATAGGTTATAGGTTATAGGTTTAGGTTAAGGTTATAAGTTTAGGTTAAGGTTATAAGTTAAGGTTTAGGTTTAGGTTATAAGTTTAGGTTTTGGGATTTGAGAATAGATTTAAGTTAAGGTTATAAGTTTAAGTTAAGGTTATAAGTACAGGGTATAGGTTAAGGTTATAGTTTAGGTTAAGGTTATAAGTATAGGAAATCAAGTTCGGGTTCAGGATCGGGTTTATGTTTGGGTTTTCAAGTTTAGGTTTAGGTTTAGGTTAGGGAGTTGAGATTAGGATTAGGTGTAGGTTTAGGTTTAGGGATTTGAGAATACATTAAGGTTTAGGTTTAGGTTTAGGGATTTGAGAATAGGTTTAGGTTATAGGTTTAGGTTTAGGTTAGGTTATAGGTTTTTGGTTAAGGTTTAGGTTATAGTTATAGGTTTTGGGATTTGAGAATAGGTTTAGGTTATAAGTATAGGTTTAGGTTAGGTTATAGGTTATAAGTTTAGGTTACAGGTTATAGGTTATAGGTTAAGGTTTAGGTTATAGGTTTTGGTTTAGGTTAAGGCTATAGGTTTAGCTTTAGGTTTAGGTTTAGGTTTTAGGTTTAGGTTAGGGTTATAGGTTTAGGTTTAGGTTATAGGTTATAGCTTTAGGGAATTGAGAATAGGTCAAGGTTTAGGTTTAGGAAATCGGGTTCGGGTTCGGGATCGGGTTTAGGTTTGGGTTTTCAAGTTTAGGTTTAGGTTTAGGCTAGGGAGTTGAGATTAGGATTAGGTGTAGGTTTAGGTTTAGGGATTTGAGAATACATTAAGGTTTAGGTTTAGGTTTAGGGATTTGAGAATAGGTTTAGGTTATAGGTTTAGGTTTAGGTTTAGGGATTTGAGAATAGGTTTAGGTTTAGGTTAAGGTTATATGTTAAGGTTAAGGTTATAGGTTTAGGTTTAGGTTAAGTTTATAGGTTTAGGTTTAGGTTAGGTTATAGGTTTTTGGTTAAGGTTTAGGTTATAGTTATAGGTTTTGGGATTTGAGAATAGGTTTAGGTTATAAGTATAGGTTTCGGTTAGGTTATAGGTTATAAGTTTAGGTTACAGGTTATAGGTTATAGGTTAAGGTTTAGGTTATAGGTTTTGGTTTAGGTTAAGGCTATAGGTTTAGCTTTAGCTATAGGTTTAGGTTTTAGGTTTAGGTTAGGGTTATAGGTTTAGGTTTAGGTTATAGGTTATAGCTTTAGGGAATTGAGAATAGGTCAAGGTTTAGGTTTAGGAAATCGGGTTCGGGTTCGGGACCGGGTTTAGGTTTGGGTTTTCAAGTTTAGGTTTAGGTTTAGGCTAGGGAGTTGAGATTAGGATTAGGTGTAGGTTTAAGTTTAGGGATTTGAGAATACATTTAGGTTTAGGTTTTAGGTTATAGGTTTAGGTTTAGGTTTTAGGTTTAGGTTAAGGTTAGGTTATAGTTTATAAGTTTTAGTTATAGGTTATAGGTTTAGGTTTAGGTTTAGTTTAAGGTATAGGTTTAGGTTTAGGTTTAGGTTATAAGCTATAGGTTTAGGGAATTGAGAATAGGTTAAGGTTTAGGTTTAGGAAATCGGGTTCGGGTTCGGGATCGGGTTTAGGTTTGGGTTTTCAAGTTTAGGTTTAGGTTTAGGTTTAGGGATTTGAGAATACATTAAGGTTTAGGTTTAGGTTTAGGGATTTGAGAATAGGTTTAGGTTTAGGTTTAGGGATTTGAGAATAGGTTTAGGTTATAGGTTTAGGTTAAGGTTATAGGTTTAGGTTTAGGTTAAGTTTATAGGTTTAGGTTTAGGTTAGGTTATAGGTTTTTGGTTAAGGTTTAGGTTATAGTTATAGGTTTTGGGATTTGAGAATAGGTTTAGGTTATAAGTATAGGTTTAGGTTAGGTTATAGGTTATAGGTTATAGGTTAAGGTTTAGGTTATAGGTTTTGGTTTAGGTTAAGGCTATAGGTTTAGCTTTAGCTATAGGTTTAGGTTTTAGGTTTAGGTTAGGGTTATAGGTTTAGGTTTAGGTTATAGGTTATAGCTTTAGGGAATTGAGAATAGGTCAAGGTTTAGGTTTAGGAAATCTGGTTCGGGTTCGGGACCGGGTTTAGGTTTGGGTTTTCAAGTTTAGGTTTAGGTTTAGGCTAGGGAGTTGAGATTAGGATTAGGTGTAGGTTTAGGTTTAGGGATTTGAGAATACGTTAAGGTTTAGGTTTAGGTTTAGGGATTTGAGAATAGGTTTAGGTTATAGGTTTAGGTTTAAGTTAAGGTTATATGTTAAGGTTAAGGTTATAGGTTTAGGTTTAGGTTAAGTTTATAGGTTTAGGTTTAGGTTTAGGTTTAGGTTTAGGTTATAGTTATAGGTTTTGGGATTTGAGAATAGGTTTAGGTTATAAGCATAGGTTTCTATAACCTAAACTTATAACCTTAACCTAAACTTAAAACCAAAACCTAAACCTATAAGCTAAAACCTAAACCTAAACTTAAAACCTAAATGTATTCTCAAATCCCTAAACCTAAACCTACTCCTAATCCCAATCTCAACTCCCTAACCTAAACCTAAACCTAAACTTGAAAACCCAAACCTAAACCCGATCCCGAACCCCAACCCGATGTCCTAAACCTAAACCTTAACCAATTCTCAATTCCCTAAAGCTACAACCTATAACCTATAACCTATAACCTAAACCTAAACCTAAACCTAACCTAAACCTAAACCTAACCTAAACCTATAACCTTAACCTAAACCAAAACCTATAACCTAACCCTAAACCAAAACCTATAACTTAAACCTATAACCTAAACCTAAACCTAAACCTAAAACCTAGACCTAAACCAAAACCAAAACCTATAACCTTAACCTAAACCAAAACCTATAACCTATAACCTAAACCTAAACCAAAACCAAGATATTTGCATGTATAGTCATGGTTTTTAACTTATTATTACTATTTTGAATCATCCATTATCATAACTTTTGCACTTTGCTGTTCCACAATGGCCACCATATTTGCATGACTCCTAATATTTTGAACTTTAGGTTTCTACAAAGCAGAAGCAGCAATAATTTGTTTCTGGTGAAGCTTATCCCTTGTACATTTTCTTGTTATTTTAGTGATAAAAAGATAACCTCTTCGGGGCATGGAATTTGTTATTGCTACAGCAGCGGCTACCATGGATTAGAGAAGTTTAAACTCATCAAGCTCATCAATCAAACCGGTGCTAGTTATGTCGGGACAATGTCTAAATCGACGACACATTTGGTGAGTTTTGAAATGAAGGAATCAATTATAGTACCGGTTTGAGTGATGAGATTGATGAGTTACTTTCTCAGGAAATATAGTCTGGCTAAGGATTTGGGAACAAAAATAGTTAACCATCTTCAGTTTGAGAATTGCATGAAGGAAGGGAAACGCCTACCAGAGGGTCCATATACCATGCAGAGGTATTATTGTTATTCCTTGTGCTGCTTAAATAGAAAAGCCAGAACTGCATTTTAATAGTTATATTTTTCTTTTTTGTTTGGCTGTGAATTGTATGGTTATCATTCCAATCATCATATACCCTTCTCTATCTCCTTCACATAAACCTATACTTATAACCTATAACCTAAACCTAAACCTAAACCTAAACCTATAACCTAAACTTATAACCTTAACCTAAACCTATTCTCAAATCCCAAAACCTACACCTATAACCTAAACCTAGACCTTAACCTAAACGTAAACCTATACGTATAACCTATAACCTAAACCTAAACCTAAACCTTAACCTAAACCTATAACCTATAACCTTAACCTAAACTTATAACCTTAACCTTAACCTATTCTCAAATCCCAAAACCTATACTTATAGCCGAAACCTAAACCTTAACCTTAACCTATAACCTATACTTACAACCTTAACCTAAACTTACAACCTTAACCTAAACCTTAACCTATAACCTAAACCTAAACCTAAACCTAAAACCTAAACCTAAACTTAAAACCTAAATGTATTCTCAAATCCCTAAACCTTAACCTAGATGCCTGCATGAGTCTCCATGTTTTACATCTGGTAGCCATGCCTTACACCTAGATGGACATCCATATCCAGTTTACATGTTTCTGTTTTCACTGATGAAGCTCAGCTTGTATTACACCAAAATACTGCATTTTGTAATACATAGGATTGGATTAGTAATGCATTTGATCTAAAGATTCTTTAGCATTTATATCTGATGGCCACCATATTTAGTTTGAGTGTCTGAAATGAAGATGTTGAGATTGATGAGTTGCAAGAAGAAGAATGTATAGATTCCACTAGTGAATTTTGATAAAGAAAAACAATTTGATGTATAAATTCTTATTATTTTTTCCTTTCCTTTGAAAAAAAAAGAGATCTAAATGAACTCATTTTGGATATACTAGTCAATCTCTACTTTTGAACTTTTGATTTGTGGACAAACTGTAAGTATTTTTCATTTAAAAGATGCATTGATGATTCTTATATTATTCAATTTTCTCATGATGATTGTTTTATACAAGACTAATGTACTAGGACAGTACAAGGGATGAAGAGATTGGGTGTGCACATGGTGTGTTTGATGAAATTCCTAAGAGGAATTTGATTAGGATGGAGTGCAATGATTTGTGCGACTCAATCATTTCAATTGCAGAGTCTATATGGTAATTTATCATGCCCGAAGATACAAAGCATGTGGCCCATCCTATGTTAACGTTAGATCTCAAATGTGTTTGCAAGTGGTTGGCAAAGGGATTGAAGTGTGTATGGGCTTAGAAAATTTATTCTTTTCAGTACTGTGTTTAATTAATTCATTCTTGCAGTCTTATTAAGTTGTGGGAGCATCCGTACATGTGCTGGCAACAGAGCAGAGCTCAATCAATGCTTGCATGAATGAAAAGAATGAGGTGTCTATGATATGAAAGAAGTGGAGATCAAGTTAGCATCTAGTAATTCAAAATGTTCAACTGTTCCTTCTCCACTGCATAGTGTAAGTTGACTACCTATGCAAAGGTAACGTTGTCTTGTCTCACTCATGTACTATTTCATGTTATAAAATTTTTAAATAAATTGTACGAGGTTTACAGTAATCTTGGAGTGCAGAAAATTTCCAAGTATGTGCAATTCAGTTTGAGTTATTTCTCTAATCACGGTAGCTTGGGAGGGTTGATACGAGAGATGGCTTTGCAAAAGGCCGATTAAAACTATACTGGGTTATCTTGTTGGTCCTGAAATGATTATGTCCGGCAAGATAACCCGGTATAGTTTTAATCAGGCCTTTTGTAATCAACCCATCCCTCGTATCAACCCTCCCAAGGCTATCATGATTAGAGAAATAACTCAGACTGAATTGCACATACTTGAAAATTTTCTACACTCCAAGATTACTGTAAACCTCGTACAATTTACTTGGAAATTTTCATCAGCTGTAGGTCATCTGGTATAAAGAGCTTGTCCTTCTCTACTAACCGAACATAAAACACGAACTCAATGGCAATTTTTCAGCCTATGAATCTTGTGTATATGCAGAAAAGCAACAGAAGTGGTTAATGCTTTTAATCATTCAATGTCCAACTACTATCCATTGTAGGGACTGCTGATGAATGGTTTGGAAGATTGGTTTTCATCCATAAAAAAATAGATGCCTACCTTATTTTTAAATGTATTAGCTTGAAATTGATGAAGCAGACCCGGATGTTGAGCGGGGGTCCCTGGAAGGTGGGAACCGCTGTTATGACCATGATGAAGCTGTCCATTTCCTATGGATAGCATTGGAGGGGCTTAACTATTTGGACAGACCGTGTTTATGTATTTGCTTGAAATTAATGGAGAAGACCCGGATGTGCGTCGGAGCTATCCGGATGAGCGGGGGTCCCTAGAAGGTGGGAACCGCTGTTATGACCATGATGAAGCTGTCCGTTTCCTATGGACAACATTGGAGGGGCCTGGCCAATTGGAGCAGGCCATGTTTATATCTGCATTTGCTTGAAATTAATGGAGTAGACCCGGATGTGCGTCGGAGCTATCCGGATGTTGAGCGGGGGTCCCTGGAAGATGGGAACCGCTGTTATGACTATGATAGAGCTGTCCATTTCCTATGGACAGCATTGGAAGGGCCTGGCCAATTGGAGCAGGCCGTGTTTATATCTGTATTTGTAGGGACCACACCCTTAACTTATAACCTAAACCTATTCTAAAATCCCAAAACCTATAACTACAACCTAAACCTATAACCTAAACTTATAAACTATAACCTAAGCCCATAACCTAAACTCAATTCCCTAAACTTTAACCTACAACCAAACCTAAACCTATACTTATAACCTAAACCTATTCTCAAATCCCAAAACCTATAACCTAAACCATAACCTAAACCTATAACCTATAACCTATAACCTAAACTCAATTCCCTAAACCTTAACCAATAACCTAACCTAAACCTATACTTATAACCCTAACCTAAACCTATTCTCAAATCCCAAAACCTATAACTATAATCTAAACCGTAACAAAAAACTTATAACCCAACCTAAACCTAAACCTATAAACTTAACCTAAACCTAAACCTATAACCTTAACCTTAACATATAACCTAAACCTAAACCTATAACCTAAACCTATTCTTAAATCCCTAAACCTAAACCTAAACCTTAATGTATTCTTAAATCCCTAAACCTAAACCTAAACCTTAATGTATTCTCAAATCCCTAAACCTAAACCTACACCTAATCCTAATCTCAACTCCCTAACCTAAACCTAAACCTAAACTTGAAAACCCAAACCTAAACCCGATCCCGAACCCGAACCCGATTTCCTAAACCTTAACCTTAACCTATTCTCAATTCCCTAAACCTATAGCTTATAACCTAAACCGAAACCTAAACCTATACCTTAACCTAAACCTAAACCTAAACCTATAACCTATAACCTAAACCTAAAACCTAATGCATTCTCAAATCCCTAAACCTAAACCTACACCTAATCCTAATCTCAACTCCCTAACCTAAACCTAAACCTAAACTTGAAAACCCAAACCTAAACACGATCCCGAACCCGAACCCGATTTCCTAAACCTAAACCTTAACCTATTCTCAATTTCCAAAGCTATAACCTATAACATAAACCTAAACCTAACCTAAACCTATAACCTTAACCTTAACCTATAACCTTAACCTTAACCCAAAACCTAAACCTTAACCTAAACCAAAACCTATAACCTATACCTAAACTTATAACCTTAACCTAAACCTATAACCTAAACTTAAACCTATAACCTAAACCTAAACCTATAACCTAAACCTATAAACTAAAACCTAAACCTAAACTTAAACCTAAACCTAAACCTATAACCCAAACCAAAACCAAAACCTATAACCTAAACCTTAACTTATAACCTATAACCTAAACCTAAACCTAAACCTATAACCTAAACCAAAACCTATAACCTTAACCTAAACCAAAACCTATAACCTTAACCTAAACCAAAACCTATAACCTAAACCTTAACTTATAACCTATAACCTATAACCTATAACCTAAACTTATAACCTTAACCTAAACTTAAAACCAAAACCTAAACCTATAAGCTAAAACCTAAACCTAAACCTAAAACCTAAATGTATTCTCAAATCCCTAAACTTAAACCTACACCTAATCCCAATCTCAACTCCCTAACCTAAACCTAAACCTAAACTTGAAAACCCAAGCCTAAACCCGAACCCGAACCTGAACCCGATTTCCTAAACCTAAACCTTAACCTATTCTCAAATCCCTAAATCTAAACCTACACCAAATCCTAATCTCAACTCCCTAACCTAAACCTAAACCTAAACATGAAAACCCAAGCCTAAACCTGATCTCGAACCCGAACCCGATTTCCTAAACCTAAACCTTAACCTATTCTCAATTCCCTAAAGCTAAACCTACACCAAATCCTAATCTCATCTCCCTAACCTAAACCTAAACCTAAACTTGAAAATCCAAACCTAAACCCGATCCCGAACCCAAACCCAATTTCTTAAACCTAAACCTTAACCTATTCTCAATTTCCAAAGCTATAACCTATAACTTATAACCTAAACCTAAACCTAACCTAAACCTATAACCTTAACCGATAAACCAAAACCTATAACCTTAACATAAACCCAAAACCTAAACCTTAACCTAAACCAAAACCTAAACCTTAACCTAAACCAAAACCTATAACCTAAACCTTAACTTATAACCTATAACCTAAACTTATAACCTTAACCTAAACTTAAACCTAAAACCAAAACCTAAACCTATAACCTAAACCTATAAGCTAAAACTTAAACCTAAACCTTAACCTATTCTCAAATCCCTAAACCTAAACCTACACCTAATCCCAATCTCAACTCTCTAACCTAAACCTAAACCTAAACTTGAAAACCCAAGCCTAAACCCGATCCCGAACTCGAACCCGATTTCCTAAACCTAAACCTTAACCTATTCTCAATTCCCTAAAGCTATAACCTATAACATATAACCTATTACCTAAACCTAAACCTAAACCTAAACCAAAACCTATAACCTAAACCTTAACCTATAACTTATAACCTATAACTGAAACTTATAACCTATAACCTAACCTTAACCTAAACCTAAAACCTAAACCTAAACCTATAACCTAAAACCTAAACCTAAACCTAAAACCTAAATGTATTCTCAAATCCCTAAACTTAAACCTACACCTAATCCTAATCTCAACTCCCTAACCTAAACCTAAACCTAAACTTGAAAACCCAAACCTAAACCCGATCCCGAACCCGAACCCGATTTCCTAAACCTAAACCTTGACCTATTCTCAATTCCCTAAAGCTATGACCTATAACCTAAACCTAAAACCTAAACCTATAACCTTAACCTTAACCTATAACATATAACCTATAGCCTAAACTTATAACCTAACCTTAAGCTAAACCTAAACCTATAAACTAAAACCTAAACCTAAAACCTAAATGTATTCTCAAATCCCTAAACCTAAACCTACACCTAATCCTAATCTCAACTCCCTAACCTAAACCTAAACTTGAAAACCCAAACCTAAACCCGAACCCGATTTCCTAAACCTAAACCTTGACCTATTCTCAATTCCCTAAAGCTATAACCTATAACCTAAACCTAAACCTAAACCTAACCTAAACCTATAACCTTAACTTAAACCTAAAACCTAAACCTAAACCTAAAGCAAAACCTATAACCTTAACCTAAACCAAAACCTATAACCTAAACCTTAACCTATAACCTATAACCTGTAACCTAAACTTATAACCTATAACCTAACCTAACCTTAAGCTAAACCTAAACCTATAAACTAAACCTTAACCTATTCTCAATTCCTTAAAGCTATATAGCCTATAACCATAACCTATAACCTAAACCTAAACCTAACGAAAACCTATAACCTAAAACCTAAACCTAAACCTAAACCAAAACCTATAACCTTAACCTAAACCAAAACCTATAACGCATAACCTATAACCCATAACCTAAACCTAAAACCAAAACCTAAACCTATAACCTAAACCTAAACCTAAACCTATAAACTAAAACCTAAACCTAAACCTAAACATAAAACCAAAATATATTCTCAAATCCCTAAACCTAAACCTACACCTAATTCTAATCTCAACTCCCTAACCTAAACCTAAACCTAAACTTGAAAACCCAAACCTAAACCCGATCCTGAACCCAAACCCAATTTCCTAAACCTAAACCTTAACCTATTCTCAATTCCCTAAAGCTATAACCTATAACCTATAACCTAAACCTAAACATAAACCTTAACCAAAACCTATAACCTAAATGTTAACCTATAACCTAAACCTTAACCTATAACCTATAACCTAAACCTAAACCTAAACCTAAACCTAAAACCTAAACCTTAACCTAAACCTAAACCTAAAACCTAAATGTATTCTCAAATCCCTAAACTTGAAAACCCAAACCTAAACCCGATCCCGAACCCCTAACCTAAACCTAAACTTGAAAACCCAAACCTAAACCCGATCCCGAACCCGAACCTAATTTCTTGAACCTAAACCTTGACCTATTCTCAATTCCCTAAAGCTATAACCTATAACCTAAACCTAAACCTAAACCTAAACCTAACCTAAACCTATAACCTTAACCTAAACCTAAAACCTAAACCTAAACCTAAAGCAAAACCTATAACCTTAACCTAAACCAAAACCTATAACCTAAACCTTAACCTATAACCTATAACCTATAACTTAAACTTATAACCTATAACCTAACCTTAACCTAAACCTAAAACCTAAACCTAAACCTATAAACTAAAACCTAAACCAAAACCTAAAACCTAAATGTATTCTCAAATCCCTAAACGTAAACCTACACCTAATCCTAATCTCAACTCCCTAACCTAAACCTAAACCTAAACTTGAAAACCCAAACCTAAACCCGATCCCGAACCCCAACCCGTGTAACCTAAACCTAATTAACCTATTCTTAATTTCCTAAAGCTATAACCTATAACCTATAACCTAAATATAAACCTAAATCTAAAGCTAAACCTATAACCTAAACCTAAACCTAAACCTATAACCTTAACCTAAACCAAAACCTATAACCTAAACCTTAACCTATAACCTAAACCAAAACCTATAACCTAAACCTTAACCTATAACCTATAACCCATAACCTATAACCTAAACCTAAACCAAAACCTATAACCTATAACCTAAACCTAAACTAAAACCAAAACCTATAACCTTAACCTAAACCTTAAAATATTCTCAATTACCTAAAGCTATAACCTATAACATAAAACCTAAACCTTAACCTATAACCTATAACCTAATCCTAAACCTAAACCCTAAATGTATTCTCAAATCCCTAAACCTAAAACCTAAACCTAAACCTATAACCTAAACCAAAACCTAAACCTAAAACCTAAATGTATTCTCAAATCCCTAAACCTAAACCTACACCTAATCCTAATCTCAACTCCCTAACCTAAACCTAAACCTAAACTTGAAAACCCAAACCTAAACCCGATCCCGAACCCGAACCCGATTTCCTAAACCTAAACCTAAACCTTAACCTATTCTCAATTCCCTAAAGCTATAACCTATAACCTATAACCTATAACCTAAACCTAACCTAAACCTATAACCTTAACCTAAACCTAAAACCTAAAACCTAAACCTAAACCTAAACCTAAAACCTAAATGTATTCTTAAATCCCCAAACCTAAACCTATACCTAATCCTAATCTCAACTCCCTAACCTAAACCTAAACCTAAACTTGAAAACCCAAACCTAAACCCGATCCCGAACCCGAACCCGATTTCCTAAACCTAGACCTTAACCTATTCTCAAATCCCTAAAGCTATAACCTATAACCTAACTTAAACCTAAACCTATAACCGACACTTATAACCTAAACCTAAACCTAAAACCTAAATGTATTCTCAAATCCCTAAACCTAAACCTAATCTCAACTCCATAACTTAAACTTAAATTTGAAAACCCAAACCTAAACTCGAACCCGAACCCAAACCCGATTTCCTAAACCTAAACCTTAACCTATTCTCAATTCCCTAAACCTTAACCTATAACCTAACCTAAACCTTAACCTATTCTCAATTCCCTAAACCTTAACCTATAACCTAACTTAAACCTAAACCTATAACCTACACTTATAACCTAAACCTAAACCTATAACCTAAACCTAAAACCTAAATGTAATCTCAAATCCCTAAACCTAAACCTACACCTAATCCTAATCTCAACTCCCTAACCTAAACCTAAACCTAAACTTGAAAACCCAAACCTAAACCCGATACCAAACCCAAACTAGAACCTGATTTCTTAGACCTAAACCTTAACCTATTGTCAATTCCCTAAAGCTATAACCTATAATGTATAACCTAAACCTGATTTCTTTTCATTTGTCTGGATCACTTCTCATATGTTCTCTCTCTTTTCATTTGTTTTTTTCCATAAGATTTTCTTTTTTCCATAAGATTGTTTGTGTTTGGATGAATGTAGTTTATGTCTGGATGAATTTACGTAGTTTGGGTTTAGATAGATGTGAATGTGAATATGATGAGATATATTATATAACAGGTGTATATCAGGAAGAATATGATGAATTATATTCTAACAGGTGTATATAAGGAAATTTGGGATGGAATATTTTTTTTAAAAAAGAGACTTTTAACTACGAAATATTTCGTAGGTAAAAGTCTCATTAACGTTTTTTAGCGACGAATATTTTTGTCGCTAAAAGTCTTATCCACGTTTTTTAGCTACGACAATTTTCATCACTAAAAGTAACCCCTTCGAATAGTTTGGAAAATTGTTGGCTGCCTTTAGTGATGAAAATTTTCGTCACTAAAAGTCACATCTAGGATTTTCAGCTACGAAAAGTTTCGTAGCTAAGAGTAATCTTTTCAATTTTTCTTGAAACCGTTTAAAGCCTTTAGTGATGAAACTGTGCGTCGTTAAAAGTCTCATCATGTTTTGCACTTGGTTGCAGCGTTAAGCAAGATTTTTAGCTACGAAAAGTTTCGTAGCTAAAAGTACATTCGATTTTTTGAAAAAGTGGTTGCTGCTTTTCGTGACGAACGTTTTCGTCGCTACAAGTTTGTTCCATGATTTTTAGCTATAAAAATGTTCGTAGCAAAAAGTAATCCATTCGAATTTTTTGAGAAATTGTTTGAAGCCTTTGGTGATGAATAGTTTCGTCGCTAAAAATATCATCCACGATTTTTAGCTACCAAAAGTTTTGTAGCTAAAAGTAATGCATTACAGGCTACCATTGGTTGCTTGACGAAGGCCCTAGGGCCACTCTTTTTTCATGGTGGTGACCCACCACCAGCAGGTACAGGAACTCATAATTGCATTAATCATAAGATAGTGCTGGCAGTGAACCAAAGGATCATCCCTGAGTAGGGGGGATCTAGTGACGAGGAGGTCAATGATGTGGTCCTCCAATAACCGATATAAGGCGCTGATTGAGTAGATTAGAGAGATTAAGAGTTTAGGATGAAAGTTGATATTCTTATCTTCAATGGTTAACTTCACATTGAGGATTTCCTCGATTGGCTTTTTGAAGTTGAGTGATTCTTCGACTATATGGACATCCCTGAAGCGAAGAAGTCAAGCTTGTGGCCTATAAGTTGAAGGGTGGAGCTTTAGCTTAGTGGAAGCAACTGTAATTTACATGGACGAGGAAGATCAAAGCACCAATCCGCACATGGCAGCGGATGAAGCATCTGCTACCCACAGAATTCCTCCCTAGAGACTACGATTATGTATTATTCTAATAATACCAAAATTGTCATCATGGAAGTTGATCGGTGAGAGATTACGTAGAAGAATTCTACTGCTTGGCGGCCTGTAAAAATTTGGTTGAGACTTAATCATAATAAGTCACCTGATTTAACGGTAGATTGCGTATGGTGATCCAGGATTGGGGTCTTAATGCAGTCCATTTGGATGATGAATGATGTAATCAAGTTGACTACCCGAGAAAAAGCACAGCTTGAACGTCTCAACACACAGACCTATACTACCACCAGGGTCACTACGGCAGGTCCATCCCAGGGAGCTCCATAGCCTAGAGGGAAAGAACTTGTAGGAGCACACACTCAACCTCCTACACTCACCAACCGAGATCAAGGAAGTGGGTAAGCTAGATCCTGAAGGAGCGTATCAACTATTGCTAGTCCGAGCAAGATCTTGAACCCCTATGGTTGGTTGAGACCTGACCATTGCTATCGTTGTGGCCAGTCGGGTCACCTATCAAACACTTGTCCCTAGTGACAAGTGGTGAACCTCGCCATCAATGATGGTAGTGCTGAAAACTCCAATGAAGACCCAGATGTTGAGGGACTAGAGCATGCCATGGAGGACGAAGAAGATGAGATAGGTTGGGTTTCGAGGATCATGGCGAGTCACTCGTCATGAGGCGACTATTGTATGTGCTAAGGAAAGAAGTACACCCATAACAACATAATATTTTCGAAACTAGGTATACGGTGAATCGAAAAGTTTGTAATGTGATCATCGACAGTGAGAGCAATGAGAACATCGTCTCCAAAATCATTGTGGAGAAATTGTATTTAAAAATGGAACTTCATCCCTCCCCATACATGATCAGTTGGATTAAAAAGTTTGACAAGACGAAAGTAACTGAACAGTGCACTATATCTTTTTAAATTGGCAAATATTATATAGACGAAGTAGTATGCGATGTCATTGACATGGAGGCCTGTCACAAACTACTCGGTCGGCCATGGCAATCCGATCGTGACACCACTCATAAGGGGGCGAGATAATATGTATACTTTCGTCAAGGACAACCATAAAACCATACTAGCCCCTATGGATCTAGAGGAGCCACCCGAAACTTCTAAAGTTGAGGGCCATTTTCTCTTAACCATACAAAACTTTGTGAAGGAATCTAAAGAAATAAGATAAGCCTATGCATTAATTGTAAAGGGGAAGTAACTCGCGGCCACCATCATCCCTGATAAAATAAAACCCTCGGTGCATGAATTCAAAGAACTTTGGCCCGATGACCTTCCTGATGAACTGCCTCCCATGCGAGATATTCAGCACCATATCGACCTTATCCCCGGGTCGAGTTTACCCAATCATCCTCACTATCGGATAAGTTTGAAGGAGTATGATATTCTACAAGGGCAAGTGGATGAGCTGATCCGTAAGGGTCTTATCCGAGAAAGCATGACCGGCTCTATTAACTCCTAAGAAAGATGGGAGTTGGTGTATGTGTGTCGATAGTCAAGCCATCAACAAAATTACTATAAAGTACAAATTTCCCATATCATGGCTAGACGATATGTTGGACATGCTTGAGGGTGCAAAATAATTTTCGAAATTGGATTTAAGGAGCGGCTACCATCATATTCAAATACGGCTGGGAATAAGTGGAAGATGACTTTTAAGACCAAGGAATGGTTATATAAATGGATGGTCATGGCCTTCGGTCATTCGAACATGCCCAGCACATTCATGAGGTTGATGAACCAAGTTCTGAAGTTATTCATTAGATAGTTCTTTGTAGTTTACTTCAATAATATTTTGATATACAGTCAAGATGAAGAAAACCATATGAAACACCTCAGGAAGGTCCTTCAAGTGCTCACCGAAAATAAGTTGTATCTCAATTTTTAAAAATGTAGCTTTTTTACTAATAGCATATTATTTTTTGGCTTTGTTATGATGTTCATGGGAATCTGGGTGGACGATGAAAAAGTGAGAGCCATCAAGGAGTGGCTGGTTGCAACAAACATCCATTAGGTACGGAGTTTTCACAAATTGGTGACATTCTACAGTCAGTTCGTGAAGAACTTTAGCACCATTGTGTCACTAATTATAGACTGCATGAAGAATGGACAATTTTTGTGGACTAATGAAGCCAACAGGAGATTTGTCAAAATTAAGCAAAGGTTGTCCACAACCCTAGTTCTTGTACTTCCCAACTTCGACAAAATATTTGAAGTCTAATGTGATGCTTCATATGTTAGAATTTGGGGAGTTCTGTCTCAAGAAGGTAAGTCGGTAGCCTTCTATAGTGAAAAGCTTAGCGATGCACGCAAAAGTGGTCGACCTGTGAGCTCGAAGTATACGCAGTGGTCCATGCACTATGACATTGGCAACATTACCTAATTTAGAGGGAGTTCATTCTTTACACAGACCATCAATCTCTCAAATTCATTAATAGCCAAACTAACATGAATCGTGTACATACTAGGTGGATTTCATTATTGCAGGAATTCACGTTTACGTTAAAACATAAGTTTATGTAGCAAAACAAGGCGGTTGACACATTTAGCTACTGTGCAACTTTGTTAGTCACCATGAGCAGTGAGGTTGTCGGGTTTCAGCACCTCAAAGACATGTATGCCGATAACAATGACTTTAAGGACACATGGATTAGATATTAAGAAGGTCACCCTAGTGGCCTACACATGAAAGACAAGTTCCTTTTTAAAGGGAATCAATTGTGCATCCCCAAAAACTTATCACTTCACAATCCACATCCAGGCTTTCCAATAGGAATGGTTTGATCCATCAAAGGGAGGTGGCCTGGATATGGATAAGCTTTCAAAATTTGACATCTTATAGCTGTAGATCTAACTTTAGGAGGTGAATCCAAACAAGAGCAACCTTGCTCTGATACACTTGTAAGATGAGATACAGATGTCTTAGAGGGGGTGAATAGGACTAAACCAATTTATGATAATCAATCAGGGAAAATAAATTCATGTTGGCATAGATATTGAAATCTTAATCTCAATTGAGTCGTAGGATAACATTCACCTAAAATCTTAAGTAGGGCAACACTAATTCACGACATCCTTAAATTCAATATTTCAAGATAATAACAATAAGAATAAGATTATCAATCACCACAGTGCATAGAGAGTTATAGTGGTTAGATGTTTAACACACACCTACTCCACTCCCAAAATTACTACTCCACATAATTTTATCTTTCCACTATTTTAAAGATTTTCATAGGATCACCTCAACAATCTCTTACAGCTCTTGTGATTTTCATAGGCTAACCACAACAAAACCTTAAGTGATTTTCATGGGCTTATCACTCCACAACCTAATGAGATTTTCAGGCAATCTCAACAAACCCAAACTGAAAGAATATACTGAAAATAAAAACCTATCTTCTCGTAGACGAAAGTCAATGAGAAATATCGATGAAACTTTTGAAGTTGATGCTTCAGTAGATGCAGTTATCCTTTTACTTAGATGATGATGAACTAATGTATGCTCAACCAAGAAGGATCTAGGGATATATGATTTCTCAAAGAATAAAACTATAAAAGTTGTAGATTCAATCCTTTAATCTCAAGTTAAGTATAACTCACTCTCTAATTGAATTTAAATTTATTTGAGAAGAAAATTGAATAAGTTATAAGTAAAATATAAGAATCACTAAGCAAATAGCTTGAAAAAGACTAAAATTTCTCTATTTTGTTTCTAGAAGATTTTTCTATGATTTTCGTGCTTTAAAACAGTGAGAAATGGTCTTTATTTTTCTATGACTTTCGTGCTTTAAAACCTAAGAATCCCTTTAGCTGGTCAGAGTTCCTCGATACTGTTCCAACGGCGATTAAATTTCATGGAATTTGATTTTATCCAAACTTCGCCATATCGGAGACAGGGTTTAGCTAGCTTAAGAATTCAAAAATCAGAAATTTTGCATTGTTCTAAACTTGACCTAGGTCATTTTTTGGGTTTACTCAAGTTGGTTTCAAAAAATTTAAATAAAATGAGAAAATATTTTTTTGAAAACTTTGTACCTTGTAACATTTGTGTGTGCATGTGTCTGGATTTTTGTACTGGGATACAAGAATAAGAATTCTGGCTCAGCCAATGTTTTGACTTGTGATTTAAAGTAATGCCTCAAGAGAATCCATGATTCCTTAGGGGAGTATGCAGCTGAAACCGTCGCCTTTCATAGTTTGTAAGATGTTGTGAAATCCTTATCTTTAACTATATTTTCTCTTTTTCTTGACTCGGGCTATTTGTTGAGCGGTCTTGATGTAATGCCTTAAAATTTCGACACCCAAGTCTTTGCTCGTCCTGGGAATTCTAGGCATTAATTTCATTTGCACTTTGTTTAGATTGTGTGATTTTAACAAAACTTAGACACTTTGTGCACACAAGTATAAATTTATGAGAAGGAAATTTATTGCAATTATTATTCTATTTGAAGGGAAAAGTTCAATGAATCATCAAATGCTCTCTTAATGGGAGCTTATTACATTGTCCTTTGTAGCAGTGTAAAACAAATAAACAATCAAACTGTAATACAATTCTCTTTCTCTATTCATTCGCATCCTCTTTAGAGTGGTTATCATCCCAATTGTTGTCTGTATATCACTAACAATATCTATGTGGTTGGAGAGAGTCAATGCCCTACTCATAGTGGTGGTTATCTTTAAGGTTTACAATAATTCAAGTGATTCAGAAGAATAATAGAAGGGTACCAATACATCGATACTCTACAAATATAAGTGGTATCGGTATGCACAACCATCCTATATGATATGCATGCCTAGAAAAATATGTGTGGTCCATCACACTTATCGATCATGATCACAATGTGCAAAGTATTTTAAATTATCTGACTCACCTTACATTCTCACACTACGGAGATTCGTCGGCGTGTTCAACGTTAACGTGGATTTATACAAACATCTCAAGGCGACGCAATAATGCGTTGGGGATTTATGTGATACGATGTGTTTATGGAGTGAGTATTTGCGACATCCAATCCCGAGAAGTGATGTAACACACATGGCAATTTACTTACATCGATTGTGCATGACTCACCCACCCACGAGATTACGTGTTGACCAAGAGGGCCATTACCTATAACGAATTACGTCCATAATATTATATTGATCACTAGAAGTGGAATTTTCAACATAATACTTGCGTTGTGTGATATAACTGCAGTAACTAAAATTATGTGGCTATGACTTGCATAATGAAGATAAATGGCATCAAAACTTGAAGCAGGTAAGAAAGATGTAATTAGCTAAATTAAACCGTAAAATTGACAAGAAAAACCCTCACCTTTGTTGTCTGATCATCCACTAAGGTTAAATGCTCAGAGATATAATTTAGGACCAACCTTTATTCTGATTCACCTAGTTTGAATTTGACTAAGGAAAGTGTTAGAGATTCTAGGTTATTGAGTATGAGGTTTAGGCTATGCCATGTATCGTCCGTGTTTAAAGACTCAGGTGTGTCCTTCCACTAAGTCGACTTAGTTTGTCATGGTGGAATCCTCCACCACCTTTGGTAAAGGAGGTTTAAAAGAAGGAGGACATGAAGATGCGAAGGAAGGAAGAAAGAAAGAATCTACACTGATCGGGTTTGGCAACAACTTAGTGGGTTGGCACCCGCACCCAAATTCTCGTACCTTCTTCTTCCTTATCAATGGATGATCGAAGTTTTCTACCCGGCCTAGGTTGTTGTTGAAATCCGGTGGATTCCAGCACCCTATCTCCTCCTTCTCTATCTCTCTTACACACATTTTGCTCCCATTTTCTCTCTCGCTTTTCTCCCGGCACGAATACTAGATGTTCCTTCCCTTCTCCACATGTCAGGTCTTTATAGGCCTTCGAACGCAGTCCAGCAAGGGAGAGTCCACTCAAGTCAAGTTGCGTTAGAGTAGGCCTGTTGGAAGTCTCGCTGTTTAGCCTGTGGTGGGTTTAGATTCACGGCCTAGATCTGTCGATCTACTTCCTCTAACGTGTTGGGAAAGGTCTCCTGCTTGAATGGCCCATAGGTGCATGGTTTTGATCCTTGTTTTAGGACCAGAACAATTATTGTCATTTAGTGATTGTTCAAGGAAGATGGATCATGTTCCCATGGTATATCTATGTCCATCCCACCTTCTCTCAAAGCAGGGCTTCCGGATAGTTCTAATTTTCTTGTAGTCATGTCCTGGCCCATCAGATTGATGGTCGGTGCGAGATTACTGGACCGATTGCGAAAAAAGATTCTTCCGCATAGTGCGGTGTGGTGTGAAAACCAGCGGAATAGCGGGGTGTTGTTCTCTTCCCACCTTCTTTCCTAATCTGGAATGGATCCGGAACCTCTTCTTTAGAGGATGGACAGTTCAACATGCACGAAAGTCGGGGTTTTTTCTATCTTGGATGAACACAACCGCACGACTTGTGGGGTTGCTGGCAATGGCATGCGGTTCTGATCTCTTCATGCGCATGACCCATCTTAGTCAGAATTTGGAATGGTGGCCAATGGACGGTTCTGATTTCCCATCCTTCCGTGATGGTGGCCCATGTCAAATCCAGTCAGAGATATTGCATTTGAAATGCCGAAGGCATGAAGAGATGGAGAAGAGGAGTCTTTTTCTTGGGGGGTTAGTTGAGTCAAATGAGGTTTGACCACCTTTAGCCCTTGGTGCTCCTTAGCTGCACACAAGCTGTGCACGTGCACCCTCCGTATGGTGTTTACTGGGGTGTTTTGATTAATCCACTCTATCCACTCGATCCTTTGATCCTTTAGGTTCCAAGAGTGGGTCTGGTCTAACGCTTAGATGGGCCATGCTTTCAAGTAATTGGGTTTTAATCTCAGATTTTCTCTAATCTGACGGTCAGATTTCTCTGAATCTGGTCGTCAACACTCCTACTGGTTTGTGATTCGTTTTATAGTGATCTTGACACCTATTCTTATCCTTAGGTCATCGAGTAGGTTGATCTTTGGATGAGGGTTACCCAGAGTGGTCAGATTCTATATGAGCAGGGAAGGTGTCCGGGTGGAGTGAATGTGTGTTCACACTTTGTTAGGTCCTTACGGTGGTGTTTGGGTACTAAAAGTTTAGGGTTTTATACTTGAACTGTCTTTTCATACCTACTTTTTCTTTTTCTTTTCTTTGAGTCATTTTTGCTTATAGCGCCCTTTCGGATTTTCACTATAGTCAGTTTTTTCTGTCATTTTTGCCTATGGCACCCTTTTAGGTTTTCATCATGTCTTAGGTATTTGATATTTCCTACCCCTTAGCAACTATGTTGTTTTTATCCTTGATGCCCTTTTGGGTTTTCACCGAGTCTGCTATGTGCCCACTATTTTTAGGCAGAGCATCTTTTCATGTTTTCAATCCGCCATTTTGTTTAGGCACATTTCTTTTTCTTCTTTTCTTTTCTTTTTCCTCAGTCATCGAGTGGGTCAGAATTACATTATTGCCTACCAACTAGCAGCTATTCCAACATTTTCTTGAGTTATAATGGTAAAGCTATTGACCTTACCCTATCTCATCCTGAGGTTAAGGGGTGGTTGTTTTTATTTTGAGGGTCGATTTTTTCCTTTTTTGTTTGGACTGCGCGCTCTTTATTTTGGTCTTATTTCTTTTCTTTTGTCTCTATTTTCACTCTTCTTCTTTTTCTCTCCTTTTTTACCCTTCGTTCGAAGCTCTATATTTTTATGAATAGGGATTTTCAGGATGACCAACTTTGGTCAGTTGACTTCATCTTTACTAATGTAACTATAGATGAGATTATATCAACTTACCCATGAAAGATTTTCACGTTGTTGGCGTCGATTGGCTCTGGTAGATCCTCTCCATTCATAGTGGTGAGCTGGAGAGCGCCTCAAAGAAGTACTTCTCTAATGATTAACAATCCTTCCCATGATGGCTTGAACTTTTCTCAAGGATATAGAAGATGCGATGGTAGAATGCGCTTCATTACTATGTCACCAATATTGAAGCTTCTCTTTTGGACTCTCTTGTTGTATGCCCAACCGATCCTCTTCTGATAGCTTTGGGAATGACTTAGCACACTCATGCGCTTCTTGTCTGCGAGGTGCAATCGATTGTATTTGGCTTTGAGCCATTCGCCTTCCTCAGCTTCACTCTCAAGTAGTACTCAAAAAGACAATATTTCCACTTCAACTGGTAGAACCTCTTCAATTCCATATGTAAGCTTGAAAGGAGTTATGCCTGTAGTAGACTGTATAGACGTTCAATAGGCCCAAAGTGCATATGAGAGCATCTCAAACTAATCTTTATATGTCTTGACCATCTTCTCAAGTATCCTGATAAGCATCTCGTTGGTGGCTTCCATTCCTTCGTTCATCTAGGGGTAGTAGGAGGCCGAACGTCGATGTTGAATCTCTAACTTTTCAAGGAAGTCATCCATCTTTTTGTTGACAAAGGGAGAACCATTGTCGGTGATGATGGTGTGAAGGACTTCGTATCGGCTAATGATATTTCTTTTATAAACTTGATTATTTGAGATGTTTCTATGGTGGTGTAGGATGTTGCTTCTACCCACTTGGAGAAGTTGCTGACTGTCATCAGTATGTACTCATGACCATTTAAAGCTTTTGGAGTAACCTTTCTGATGATGTCGATACTCCACATGGAGAAGGGTCATGGCATGGCCAGGTTGTATAGCTCCGAGTATTTGGTTTGCATGCTCTTGACACTTGAAACACTTCTTGATGTGCTGGCATCAGTCTGTCTTCATAGTCATCCAGTAGTATCCAAGTCGTAGAATCTTTTTTGCTATCATGTGTTCGTTCATGTGTGGGCCACACACCCCATCATGAATTTCTTCTATAAACTTTATAGCTTCGGATTCATCGACACATTTGAGAAGAATCTGATTATAGGATATCTTGTAGAGAATTTCACTGTTGGTAGTGAATTGTCCTGCCAACATTAGATGGTTCCGCAGTCGGTTGATGTAACATCTTCCCAGTACTCTTGGCTTTCTAGATATAATTTGATGTCAATATACCAGTGTTTGCTAATAGGGGTAGCTTCGACCTCTTCAATTTGCAAGTAGAAGGCAAGTTCTTCTTGAAGTTCGACTATGAACTTCCATTATGAAGCTCCTCTTAGTATCTCCAGCATTGATGCTAGAGTGGCGAGAGCATCTGCAAATTGATTTTTTGCTTGTGGCATGTATGAGAAGTTGACTTCTTTGAAATCGTTAATCTAATTTTCGAGTTATACATGATATTTGTTGTGTGTCAAATATTACATACTTCCCCCTATTTATATCTTGGTTTTATGAATATAATAATGCTTAATGGGTATATTTTATACATGTTTGTATTACGAGGTGAGTTTAAAAGCTTGGATTGAAAAGAATGTTAAAAGCATAGATTTGATGCTCAAGAATCACCAAGGGATGGATCTCAGGAGACCAAGATTGAAGATTTCAAGACCCCAAGATTCAAAGAAACCAAGTGAAAAAGGAAGGAAATTGAAAGTGCAAAGTGCAGAAATTCACATAATCTGAACTTCGTTGTCTATGTAGTGTTTGATGACATCGAAGCCAGTGTTTGATGACATTAACCACCGGTCGATGACATCAAAGAATTACAGGAAATAAAGTTTGGTTGCTGGACAAATTGGATACAGTTCTCGATGACATCAATGACTTGTTCGATTGCTCGAAGACCTGCTCGATGATATCAAAGGTAGTTTGATGAGATCAAGATTTTTGCAAATTTTTAGAGTAACTTCAATGACATCGAGATTTTTGTGGATTTTTAGAACAACTCGTTGGAACATTCTACACACATTCTCGATTCATCGAAGGCAGTTCGATGACATAAGGGGTTACACAGAGTGAAAAGGCATGACTTCCGGATTCAAGTTACCTATGATGACATTGAAGGCCGTTTGATGACATCGAAGGCATTACGCAGAGTTATGCAGAGTGTGTAAATTTGAGGCAGTTTTCTGAAATTAGATAGACAAGATTATAAATATGGGCTTTGAGGAGTTCTAAACATGAATTAGTTTACAAAGAGCGGAGCTAAAGGGTGGAGCAGCCTCCCAAGAGTTTTTCTTCTTTCCTTTTCTATTTTTAATGCTTTCTTTTAAGGTTTTAGATCCAATAATGTCTATAGTTAGCTAAACCTCTTAGCTAGGGCTAAGAGGTGAAGCTTGTAGCTTGTTGGGATGATTTTCTTACTTTAATTCTTATTTTTCTTGAACCTCATTGACTTATAGTTTGATTTTAAAGGAACATTTTTTGTTTTCTATGATTTATTGTGACTCAAATTACAATAGATGTTATGATAGCTTTGGATATCTTCTTTTCCTGTTTTGAGATTGTGAGATTGGTAAATCCTGTTGTTCACTATCGTCTCCTGGGCATGGTAGAATGATGGAATCCCTTCCAATCACCACAATACTCCTTTATTGAAGACTAGATCAATGAAAAGTTTAGAGATTTGATTTAATTGCATCTTCCAATTAGATAGGATAAGACTCCAATTCTAATTGTGTCTCTTGAATCAAACTGAGGTAGCATCCTGATAGCTATAAGTGGATCCTTGGCACACTAGTTCCCATCTTTTAATTGATAGTTTAAATCAACATTATTCATAATTACTCTCTTTTATTCCAAATTTAAGTTTGCATCTTCTTCTAGTTCTAGTTATTTTCAGAATACGTATAAGTTTAGTCCCGGTAGATTCGACCTCGGTCTCATTGAGTTATTACTACATTGCGACCCTACACTTGGGGTTGTGAACCAGTTTTTTGTGCCATTGTCGATGACTATGGCTACATTTTTTTAAGATTAATTGGTATTAAAATTAGGTTACTATTAGGGTTTATTTTTCTATTACGCTTTTAGGTTAGGATTTTTTCTGAAATTATTTTTAGAAACTAACATTGTTTTATGTTTTGTAGGATCCTAACATAGCAATCATAATTAGGTAAACTCTCTCCAACTCTCTCTTATCTTTTCTAAATTTTCTATTTGCCTTATTTAGTTCTCTTTATCTTAGATTTAGTTTTGTTTAGCTATTTGAGGGCTACGAGTGTTTCATGCCTAAGTCGATTCGTGATAACACTCTTCGTCTCTTGAGTGATGGAGGATTAGTTGAAGGGTTGCCTACCTATCACGGGATTAGACATCACTTGAGATCCTCTGAATTAATTGAAGGTATGGCTACAAATCACCCTCAACATTTAGTTGAGGAAGTTGAAGATGAGAATGAGGTGCATCATGCACCCCCACCTTGTACTCTACGAGATTATTTACAACAGGCGGGGATGAGTACACTTTCTTGCATGATATTCGCATTGAATGTAGGAACCATGGACATTAAACCTATAATGAAACAACTACTTCCTAAATTCCATGGATTAGAATCTAAAAGCCCATACTTGCACATAAAAGAGTTTGATGAGATAGTCGTCACATTACACTTTCCAAAAGTATTTGAAGATATAGTGTGACTTAAATTGTTTCCATTCTCATTAAAGGAGAAAGCTAAGAAGTGGATGCACTCCTTAAAGCCACGATCTATCAGCACATGGGCCGATATGACTTGAGAATTTCTCAAAAAGTTTTTCCCGTTTCATAAAACTAACAGTTTAAGGAAGACAATCATGAACTTTGCCCAAAGAGAGAAAGAAACCTTCTTCCAATGCTGGGAAAGGTTCAAGGATCTCACAAATTCATGTTCAAACTATGACTATGAAGTATGCCAAACAATAAGCTTTTTCTATAACGGATTAACTTCACCAATGTGTCAGTTCGTAGAGATGATGTGTAATGGTGAATTCATGAACAAGGAGGTCGATGATGCGTGGGATTATATTGATCAATTGGTAGAAAACACGCAATCATGAGACACCTCCCCAAGACCCACCACTTCTAAGTCTACTCAATTAAAGGAAATGGGAAGAATTTATGTTTTAAAAGAGGAAGATGACATGAGTGCAAGGGTGGGCATTCTCACAAGGAAAGTCGAGGGCATGGAACGTAAGAAGGCATTTGTGCTTCCAACATACATATAACTAAAACTTGTTCAAAAATTCCTGCTTTCAAGAAATATTGAATGAGTAATCAAATGACGTGAACAACTACCAAAGACCTTTTAGAGGACCCACCTCAAATACATATAATTCCAGCTGGAGAAACCATACAAATTTCAGCTGGAGGAATGGACAAAGGCTAACCCACAAGAGGCCCTTACTCAAGTTTTAAATCAAAAGAGGCCTCAAGAGGATATGGTTCAAAAATTCATGTAAAACTAAGAGCTATTCAATTAGAATACAGTGCAAGCATTCCAAAATCTCAAAACAACAATGAGAATATTTACATCGTCAATTCAAAGGATTGAGTTACACTTAGCGAGTGGGGAGAAAGTGATGCTTCCAGCCCAGCCTCTTCCCAATCCAAAGCCACAATGTGAAATTAGTGACCCAAGCTCTTCAAATCAAATGGAGCAATCCAAGTCTATCACCACTCTTGGGAGTGGAAAGACAATTGAAGAATCTATTCCAATGAGGGTTAAAAAGCCTAAGGACCCAGAAGAAGATGAGAATAATAGACCTAGCATTTCTCCACAAGAGGAAGAACTGAAAAAACTGTGTGAAACGATTATGCCATTACCTCAGCGGTTGATTGCACTAAAACCTCTATCTAATTCTTAGGATATTCTAGAGGTGCTTAAGCAAGTGAAGGTCAATATTCCTCTACTAGATGCCATTAAACAAATCCCTTCATATGCTAAATTTATAAAAGATCTATACACTACCAAAAGATGGTAAAACATTCAAAAGAAAATTTTTCTGACAAAAAAAGGTGAGTGCCAACCTCAAGCAAGATGTGCCACAAAAATATAAAGATCCTGGTAGCCTAACCATCACTTGTGTAATTGGGAACCACCATATTGAGCACACACTTCTTGACTTAAGAGCGAGCATAATTTGATTCCTTTCTCGGTATACGAACAATTGGGTTTAGGTGAATTAAAACCCACCCAAACCACATTACACAACTTGTCGATCACTCTGTTCATGTACTGAGAGCGATGATTGAGGATACATTGGTCCAAGTTGATAAATTCTACTATCTAGTAGAATTTATTATCGTAGATACTCAACCCATCATAGATATGAGCATTCAAATTCCCGCCATTCTTGGTTGTCCATTCCTTTCTACATCAAATGCAATCATTAATTATAGGAATGGATTTATGAATTTATCTTTCAGAAATATGACATTGGAGCTCAATCTCTTTTTCGACATGAGCAAACAGTCAGAGGATGTTGATGATATCCACGACATTAATTTGATATATTCTTTCGTGGATGATAGAGCACTTTTGACTCTATACTCTAACCCTCTAAAGACGTGCTTGGCCCACTCTCTTGATTTAGATGATGACATGATTAATGAGATGGATGCCTTGCTTGATGTTATGCCGGTACTCGAAGTTAACCAGTGGAGGCCACAATTTGAAACCTTACCCCAAACCATTGTAGTGCCTCTACCATCTAGCCTCAAAGAACCGAAGCTTGACCTAAAACATTTGCCTACTGATCTTAAATATGTCTATTTAGGTTAAGATAAGACATACCTGATGGTGATTTCTTCCAACCTTGAGAAAGAACATGAGAGTGCTTATTTCCACTCTCATTGAGCATAAAAGAGCCCTTGGATGGTCGATTGGGGACCTCAAGGGAATTGATCCTTTGATTTTTACTCATCATATTCATCTAAAGGATAATGTGGAAGACCTCCCAACAACCATAAAATCGGTTAAATCCAAATATGAAGGAAGTGGTTAAAGGAGAGGTCCTTAAGTTGTTCGATGTGGGTATCATCCACCCTATATCCGAGAGTCAATGGGTGAGTCCAACTCAGGTGGTTCATAAGAAGTCTGGAATCACCACCGTATCTAATGCCGATAATGAACTCATGCCAACTAGAGTTACCATTGGTTGGAGAATGTGTATAGACTACAGGAAATTGAAGATCGTCACAAGGAAGGACCACTTTCCTTTGCCCTTTATTGATCAAAATTTGAAAAGGTTAGCCGGTCATTCTTACTACTACTTCCTTAATGGGTATTCAGACTACAATCAGATAGAGATAGCCCTTGAAGATCAAGAAAAGATAACATTTACATGTCCCTTTAACACCTTTGCTTACCAAAGGATGACATTCGGACTGTATAATGCCCCTGCCAGTTTTCAGCAATGCACGTTAAGTATATTTTATGACATGGTGGGGTAATATTTAAAGGTCTTCATGAACGACTTCTCTATCTTTGGCCCATCCTTCAGGGAATGTCTAGAAAATCTTAAAAATGTGTTGAAGCGATGTAAAGAAAAGAATTTAGTTTTTAATTGGAAAAAATGTCAGTTCATGATTCCTAAGGGAATAGTGCTTGGACATATAATTTCATTAAAGGGAATTGATGTAGACAAGGCTAAAATAGATCTTATCTTTCACTTACCTCCGCCCAAGAGCATACGTGATGTGCGATCCTTCTTAGGACACGCTGGATTTTATAGACGATTCATAAAGGACTTTAGTCATCTCTCTTGTCCTTTATGTAATCTACTTCAAAAGGATGTACCATATGAGTGGATTGAACAATGCTAGTAAGCTTTCACTAAGCTGAAGGGCATGTTAACAATGTAGCCACCCGATTGGAGTATCCTAAGATCATGTGTGATGCGTCTAACTATGCTATTGGGGAGGTGTTAGGCCAGAGAAAAGTGAAGAAGCCCTATGTAATTCACTATGCGAGTAGAACTCTAAATTCTGCTTAAGTAAACTACTCTACTACAAAAAAACAGCTCTTAGCCATAGTGTTCACTTTGGACAAATTTAGGTCTTACTTGATTGGATCCAAGATCATCATCTACACAAACCATGCAATGCTAAAGTATCTTCTTTCTATGAATGTTGTTAAGCCCCACTTAATAAGATGGATCCTTCTATTCTAAGAATTCGATATAAAAATACGAGACAAAAAGGAAGTAGAGAATGTAGTGACCGATCATCTCTTTAGGATTGATCTTCCCGATTCCCTTGAACCAACACTGATAAACGACATGTTCTCTGATAAAAAAAATTTTAAACTTTTCCAATTACCTTGATTTGCTGACATTGCGAATTATCTTGGGTTTCACATCGACATATTGGATTGCGCAAGATAAGAAGAGATTCTTCGCCAAGATACGTAAGTTTTTCTAGGTTAACCCTTATCTATTTAAATATTGCCCAAACTAAATTCTAAGGAGATGTGTGCTAAATAATGAACATCAAAGAATTTTCTCCTTTTGTCACTCTCAGGCCTATGGTAGTCACTTTTCTGCTAAAAAGACCACGGCCAAAATTCTGTAGTGTGGCTTTTACTGGCCCACTAGAGTATTGGAAAGTACGGGTTTTACATATGATGTCACTAAACCCAATTCTTATTATTGAAGCATTTGATTGTTGGGGCATCGATTTTATGGGACCATTCCCTCAATCCTTTGGAAATATTTATATTTTCTTAGCAGTAGACTATGTCACTAAGTAGGTCAAAGCAATTCCGTGCTGGAATAATGATCATAGAATGGTCATTAGATTCTTCAAAGAAAATATCCTTTCCCAGTTTGGAACACCTCGAGCGATCATTAGTGATGGAGGGTTGCACTTTTGTAATAGACCATTCGAGACCTTAATGAAGAAATATGGTATCTCTCATAAAGTAAGCACTCCATACTACCCACAGACAAGCATGCAAACTAAGATTTTCAACAGAAAAATTAAGTAAATTCTGGAAAAAATGGTTAACCTTGACTATAAGGATTGGTCAATCCGCTTGACCGATGCTTTATGGGCTTACCGTACAGATTTAAAAACCCCCATTGGGATGTCTCTTTTTAGACTCGTATATGGGAAAGCTTGCCACTTGCCTACGGAGTTGGAACATAGAGCCTGTTGGGCTATTAAAAATTTGAGTTTTAACTTGCACAACGCTGGCTCGCTGCGCAAACTTCAATTGAACTAACTTGAAGAAATTTGGAATGATGCTTATGAGAACTCGAGAATTTACATGGACAAGATGAAAGTGTTTCATGATCGGAACATCATTTAGAAATCATTCACACCTGGTCAAAAAGTCTTTCTATACAATTCTCAGTTACATCAATTTTCGAGTAAGCTTTGATCTTGTTAGACAGACCTTTCACTGTTACTAAAGTCTATCTTCATGGGGTCGTTGAGATAAAGAATATGATGAATGGCAATGTTTTCAAGGTGAACGAACATCGTTGAAAGCAATTTGTTGAGAAGTTTGATTCAGAGGATATGTCTATACCTCTAATTGATCTTGTGTATCAGGATTGACCTCCTAATCTGATGGAGGTATAGTTAGGTTTATTACTTTCATAAGATTTATGATTAGGATAGTTTGTTTTCAATAAGTTTAGTCTTTATGATAACCCATCTACATGTTGAGAACTTTGGAAAAGCTTCAATTCTCCTTCTTCAAGTACTACCTTTCCATCACTTCTCCTTTATTTTCGTTGTCTCATATACATTGCATGCTTATATCTTTTATATTGAGGACAATGTATATTTTAGGTTGGGGGTGTGGATTAGGTAAACTAATCAGTATTTTCTTAGTCTCTAAGAAAAAAAAATGAAAATCTTCAATTTTTTCAAGTTAAAAACCTATTTGGAAAGCAATAGTTTGTGCACTTAAGAATGCCTTGAGTATAAGATAAGATAGAGTTTGAATTTTGAATTATTAGAGTTTGATCAACTGAGTATACTATTACTTAAGTTCTCTCATCTAATTAATTAAGAGGAATTTTGAATATCATGTTAACCTAAGTCACAAGACACATTCAATTTATTTTCTGTGAATTATGCTAGAATTTTTTATTGTTAGTATGTGAATCATTGATAGATGTTGAGAATTAAGTCTGGAGAATTTCATCAACCTTAAAAAGATAAAAAGCACCAGTTAAAAAACAAAGAGATCGACAAAAAGGTCATATATGATGAAAATATTGGAAAAGAATGTAAAGTCTAAAAAGAATGAAGACGAAAAGACTGAAAAGAATGAATAAATAAAAGTGACCATTGATATAAAATCCAGAACTAGAAAAAGAAGAAAAAGGGGATAAGTTTGGAATTAACACTTGATTGTTCAATTAATCTTGAGGTAATGAGCATGGCTAACATTATGAAACAATAGTATTTCTATGGAAAGTAAGTTGAAATTCACTGAGCACATTAGAAAAACTTGATATATGAATTTATGTTTCTAAGTGATTGTTAAAGAACCTATTTGATTGATTACTCATTTGATCCGGCTCTATGTTTTCAAAATTTCAATCTTGCTTCTTTCGATTCTACTCATTCATACTTGTTTGTATAAAAGATTGTTTTTTGAAAGAGGTTTGATCATTAAAAATTAAAGATTATGTCACGCATGTTTTGCTCGAGACTAACAAAATGTTGGTTGGGGGTGTGTTGAGTGTCAAATATTGCACATTTCCCCCTATTTATATCTTAGTTTTATGAACATGATAATGCTTAATGGGTATATTTTATATATATTTGTATTGCGAGGTGAGTTTAAGAGTTTGGATTGAAAAGAATGTTAAAAGCATGGGTTTGATTATCAAGAATCGCCAAGGCAAGCGACGGATCTTAGGAGACCAAGATTGGAGATTTCAAGACCCCAAGATTCAAGGAAACCAAGTGGAAAAGGAAGTCAAAAGTGCATAGTGCATAAATTCACAGAATCTGAACTTCACAGTCTATGTCATCGACCACCGTTTAATGACATCAAACAAGGGTAGATGATATCGAAGAATTACATAAAAATTGAGTTTGGTCGCTAGACAAATTAGATTCAATTCTCGATGACATCGAAGTCATATTCGATTGGATAATGATATTCTAATTTTGTCCAATTAGTGAGTTAAACAAGAGTAAGATTATACCAAAATAGCATAACATACTCCAGATACAATTAAATCAAGTAAGCGGAAGACTGAAACATATGTATACGAACAGGTAAGTGTTTCACAATCTCCAAAGTATGATTATGTAACCGGCCCGAATTTACACATGTGTCATTTCAAAATAAACAAAATATCAAAATGTGGAGTGTCCGGCTAATCCGTGTGTCCCTGAATCCCGTCGAATCAGCGTGGGGTCTATATAGACCCGCCTGAGAGCTGAATGTAGGAGAATTCTTCCTCCTCGTCTATGAAGTCCAACTTTGCTACATAGGCTTCGTCATCACCTGTATCTAAACCAGAGTCTGGTTAGTGTTTTAAAACATCGTCCTAGGGTGGGAGTGAGTGATTAACTTAGTAGTACTATAAGGCAAAGGTTAACATGTTATCAAGTCAATCAAGCAGTAATGATAAAGCAATACAACAATCATTTCCTATCTACTCTTGTTAATGCAGGGATGCTTTGCAGTAATGATGTATGCCCTCACACAAAGCTCCCTCACAAGCGACTCCAATAACCAAGTTTGTACATGATAACCTCCCTAAAGTACACCTTCCTCGCCAAAGCACATGCAATGCGGTACATGGTCATGTTAGCCGAGTACTTAATTAGGTTCATTCATACAACATATTTAGGAAGCTAAGGTACCTCCCTTTTTATCATTGACCCAAACCAAAGGATCCAACTAGGGTCGTCAATCCTAGTTAACCACATACGATAGGCAAGTTATAGGGCATCACCCCTAATGGAAAGCAATCAATAGAAAAATTCAATAGTTTATACTCGCGGTCACTATGGGGAGGCTCGTCACCTCAGTGTAGGCAGACAGCTTGAACATGGTGTCCCATACCACCATACCTAGCTCACGAGTTTGAGTTGCTTAGTGGTTACTACGGAGAGGTTCATCACCTCGGTGTAAGCCGACAGCTCGACCACGTTGTCCCATACCACTATGCCCGGCTCATGAATCTTAGTGAATCGTGGTACCATGGTTGAAACGAGCCTTTACATTGGTAAGTGATACCTTAATTCAAGCAGTGGTGTCCATACACAGTAAACACACAATAGGCTTATCGGTTTGTTTGGTACAAGTACACGTAGACTTGATCGACTTGAAGTGCATGAGCATCCATTGTAGCCTAACCACTGTCGACAATCGTCATGCGACTCGGATTCTTCGAGTTACCTAATGTGGCGAGACTAATTCAGCCACCCAGACAGGAATTGTTACCGATTGCCTGGGCTAGGTTGTAGCCTCAATCTCACTCTGATGCAATAAGTAGGCACATATGATAATCATACCAGCATTTAACAAACAATCCAAGTGAAAATTCTTGTTTGAGCATTTCATCAAACACATCGAACATGTTACCAAACACTTGCATTTTATCCATAAATCACATAATGACAATTATGGTTATGAGAATGAAACTATGTACATGATTAAGGTAATTGAGGGTCCTATCTTAATACACTTAATAAATATAATTCATCAACATTTTCTCATTTAAACATTTCATCAAACACCTAAGTTACACTTCACCAAATACATAGACTAGATTAGTTACAACATATATTATGGCAATTCCTTACACAAAGAGATCATCATGCATATGACAAACATGAATCTTAGATTAACAGTCATGGCAAGCACAAATCACAATTTCATGTTCATTCAAACATTTCAACAAACACATGGGATGCATCTTATATTCAACATAGTTTATACATGTAAAATATATCAAAATCGGCGTATCAAAAATAATATGATAGCAATCAAGTCAGACATAAATCATTAGATGACATTGAAAGTATTGAAAACCATAACCTAAACATTTATAGTCCGCACCTTTCGTCGGAATACTCGATTCTGTCATGCCCCAAACCCGGAGATCGGATTCACAGGAATCTCGATCGCCGAATCTGGTGTCAATAGCCTCCGTAGTACCCCATTCTTAGCTCCCAGCATCTATACGCCAGATTTCGATCCTGGGACCCTATAAGGAGGATTTTCCACTAATATAAACTTTGAATATAATGCTGAAAGGAAAATATATATGTCAAAAATTAAAGCTCCAGAAAACGCTACATGCTCCAAGGTCCACGCTGTCGCAACCTAACATCACCTGCATGCATCTATCGTGCATAAGCTTATAGAAAGCTTAGAGGGTGGTGTAAGTGTGTATACAAGGTAAGTGTCAAGTATTCAACATAATGATACCATCATATAAGACCAGAAATACCGGTAATCCATAAATCATACAATATCGGAATAAGCAGAAATATTGATAAGATCATGAATTATCAGAGTAAGCAGGAAGCTTATAGAAAGCTTAAAGGGTGGTGTAAGTGTGTGCGATGCACATGCCAACCATATAGATATCAGAGTAAGTGGAAATACTGGAAATTCATAAATCGTACAATATCAGAGTAATACAAAAACATGCTGGTAAGTTCATAAATACCATCAGCCTTATCTAGGCTATGCGATACAAAAACATAATAAGTCAATATCATAAACTGAGATGCAATGCAATATGCGGTGCAAATGAAATGACCAAGCTAGAGTGTGAAGTTAGGATAATAGTACGTAGTATTGCAGGCTATGGGGTTCATCACAAGGGACTTCTATCCAAACCAGTCCCATACCTAAATTTAGATAGATAGACTCAATATAGTAAACTGCTAGTCTCAAGTTGGTAGCGCGCCCCAACCAAAATCCTGGCCATTGCGAAGGTATACATATCAATTAGTTGCGAACCACCAGCCTGAGTGGATAGTGAATGAATGAATGCATGAATGAGTATGCAACTCCTATTCACTAAATCCACATATCAATACAGTTCATCTCTGGGATCATCATCGAGGTTTAGTACACTCTAAATGGCACTGCCGCTCTCAAAGCCGCCCAGTCTAAGTGAGCATAAGAAACCTCACTATCCGCCTAGCCAATAGTCTGCTAATACCTATCCGGCACATCGATAGCGAACCCATTCATGAGTTGGTCAAACTCAGCCTAGTATTGCCCCCTACCCTCGGGCGGGTAAGACCACACCCCCTCCCAACCGACCACAACACAGTGGGAGACGCGGCCTTCTGGTATTCGGCACTCGGGCGCTCATATATCCAATCAGTCTCGACGTCGAGGAGTCTCCTGGCTATGGAAGTTTAGGAATTTTCACCCAGGGACATCTATGGCGCCCGTATGGTAGAACCAAACATTTTGGTGTCCCATTTGGCCATCCACGATATGCCTGTGGAGGCTACGGCCCTGATGTCGCTAGGGCGTATAGTAATCATAATGTGAGATGCATGAGTCATACAATCCAGTCATGCATCAATCTTGCGCATACCGCGTGCTCATGTGAGATTACCTCCACTTATTAGGGAGTCTCATAACAATATGCTCAATGACATATGCAATGATCAACCACATCTCATAACAAACATGCAGATGATGCGTATGGGCATGTATCATGATGTTAAACTGTCACATACTCATAATCGATATTAACAACCGGCATTGACAATCGACCTCGACAATGTGGACATTTAACAAACATTGCCCCCAAGGAATGGCCCACATAGAGCCAAACATATAATGGGCTCACGACCCCACACAAAGGCCTGATATACAACACAGTGGGCCTTACTCAAGAGCCATATATACACAACAGGCGGGCCCTACTCATGGGCCTAACATACATCGTAATGGGCTTTTCTCATGGGCCTAACATACATCGTAATGAGCTCCATAGCCTGGTCCTCAAATGCATCCCAATGGGCCTCATCGCATAAGCCTCATGTACATCATATTAGGCCTTAAACACGGCCTGAATGCACATCACAACGGTCCTCAAATACGGGCTGCATATACATCGCATTGGACCTCAACAATCGGGATTGGAATCGATAATCAACCTCTATAATAGGAAATCGGCAATCGATCACGATAGTCATCAAGGCCAATGATAAGCATCGATAATCGGCACCGACAACTAATATATATAAACAAGATGGGGTCTATAGATAGACAACTAATCAACAATAATGTAAGGATCGGCTCTTGGCCGTGGTTATATAAATCCGATAGCACAGAACCATCTGTCTATGGCAAATGGGGCCCACTTATTTGGGTTAACCCACGAAGAGAATGGGCCTAACAAGGCCCAAGGGGAGGTTACAATGAAGACATCTAATCGTCATTACCCCTCAATGTGTACATTCAACCAACATTGCTCCCAAGCAGCGACCCACGTAGAGCCAAACATAAGTGGGCCCATGGGCCGCACCAATGGGCCATCATATACATCAAGCAGGCCACATCAATGGGCCTAATATACATTATAGGCGGGCCGCATCAATGGGCCGCACCAATGGGCCATCATATACATCAAGTGGGCCGCATCAATGGGCCGCACCAATGGACCTCATGTACAACACATCGGGCCTCACTCATGGGCCACATATAGATCACATTGGCAGAAGGTGCATGCAATACACTCACATGAATGGTTAAGCCCTTGTGCAGGCATTCAAATAATATTACCATACCTCAAGCCTCACACATGCCTCCCTACCATGGTTTAGCTCATGCGCGAATCAAGTATGCATCCCATATATGTCACATATGCATTCAATGTAACCTGTCACTCATGCATGTATTACTTGCATCCATGCATGTATAACACATCCATTCGTGTATAACACATAATGTGGTGTCATGTACCTTATTACACACTCATCATACATGTACGCATGCATACAACACTATTACCGGTACTTAATAGACATGCATCACACGTGTGCATACCCACATGCCATGGATTCAAGTCATATAGCGTGCCTTGCATGCATGCAATCTTTCACCCACAAATAGCATGGCCCGCTCCACTACTAGATGGTGCTCTATGGACCCATGCATGTATCTCATCCAAGCCAACGGTGAAAATATAATACATATTTCACAGTGGGTCCCACCTTCTGATGAAAGGCGCACAAAATGATTAGGCCCACAAAACTTGCAGGGAATACAGCAGCTACTACTGCTGATGGAATGCAGATGTGGATGGTCTAGATGAGACACCGATGGACAGTGGAGAACACATATGTCATGCTGGTCCACAGAATTTGCTGACGTCAAGAGACAGCAACTATATTGTTGGTGTGGGGTCCACACATGGGGATATAAAACCCATATCATGGTGGTCCTACACGTGATAGACGGTGTGAATATCACATGTCATGATGGTGGGACCCCTGACCTGGACGGTAAGGGAATAACACATACCTCAGAAGGGACCCATGGTCTGGATGCATGGCATGAATACAAACTGCATACGTCAATGTGGCCCCATCTCCACACGTGTGACATGTGTGGAGTGGGTCCACGTCCTGGAAAAATGGCTGGCTGGCATGGATAATCACATACGTCATGGTGTGCTCCATGGAACCCCGTCCAGGGGATAGACGGCTTGGATATATAATGCATAAATCAAGGTGGGTCCCACCTACCCACACACATGGGGTGGCCCACCCCTCAAATAAATGGATGGTATAGGTGTAATGTGTACATGATGCGGGACCCACAGGGCTTGCTGACGTCAGTACCACAGCAAATAGGTGGAGATCTGGACGGTGGGATGAAATACTTTAAGGTGGGTCCTGCACGGGTGGCAGTGTAGATATAACACATACTTCATGGTGATCCAGCACCTGGATGGTGCGGATACCATGCCTGTAGTAAGGTGGGTCCCACGTGGGGCCACCACATCATAATATGTGTGTGTGTGTATATATATATATATACACTTTATATGTGCAGGGGTGCAGGGTGCAGCGTCCAGCGTCCAGAACTTCTGGACGTGTTGGATTAATGGTGTGCATATAAATATAAAATAGGGACATAAGGTGGGTCCCACAAATGGTATGTACGGTGTGTATACAACACACGTGTCATGTGGGTCCCACGTCCGGGCCTTAGACGGTGTAGATAAAACAAATATATCAAGTGGGTCCCACGCTGCATGGACGCAGCTCACGTACAATGGGTAGGCGCGGATGAAACACATGCCTCTTGGTTAAGCCCACCGTCCAGCTATCTGGACGGTGAGGGTCGGCCACAATCATCAAGGTGCGGTCCCACATGGGGCCCATCATAACATTTATTTAATCGGTTGGTAGGCCACACGGACCCAGATACAGAGGAAAAACAAATTTCATATCAATCCAAGGCTTCTGCTACAACCCAAAAGGGTTTCGATGGCAGACGTTCATCCACACTATTTCCTGTGATGTGGGCCACTTAAGATGTAGATGAGGCTGATTTTTGGTGTGGGGCCCGCTTCCCTAAGGGACTAGCAAATTCACGGTGTTGATGTGCGAGATACTTCATGGTGGGGCCTGTGGTGGGGGCCACCGTTCCACCTTTAAACCGGCAATGAGGATGTTGCTTACTGCAGCGTCCAGAGAGGACGCTGACAACAGCAGAACGTCCAGTGTGCGTTGTTGTTTTTTTTTTTCCTACGGATCTTATATGTGGGGCTTGCATTAGACATATCCACGTTGACCACTGGTCTCCCCGGCTCGTAATAGAACTAACGAGTCTAATATGCAATATTTTTGACATATGGAAACATCATAGTGGGCCTTAACTGTTTAAATCACCTAAAATCACTGTTTCCTTCATTATGGCCCGCTAGAGGTTTAGATCGACTTCACATTTCGACTCAACGGCTAAAGTGAGGTGGGAAAAAGGGTGGACGGTGGGTTAAATCCATACATCAAGGTGGGGCCTGTATGAGTGGCCCACCCAAAAATCAAGAAAGCCAACTGGCGTTTTATTTAAATATTATTTTTATTTATTTATGATAGCTTGTTAGTACACACCCATGTCAGTACATGAACTCCATGTTAGCCATACCCTACTGCACGTCCAGCGTCCATGGAACGCTGGACGGTATGGATAAACACGGCATGATGGTGGGTCCCACGTGTACGTGGCCATGTTCATCAAGGTGGGTCCCACATGAACGTGGCCCACCTAATGGGTCTGATTTTTTTGTGTTTTCTTATCATCCATAAGGTAGGGTCCACATGACTTGGACGGTTTGGATAAAACCTACATCAACTTGGGGTCCATCCAAGTGGGCCACACATCACACAAAAATGAAAGAGAGAGAGAGAGAAGCACCCACCTCTAAATCAACTCCTTCCTCAATTCCTCGGGTCCTCAAGCCCTTTTAGGATCTTTTTCAATGGTGGAGATGAGCTTCTGATGGTAGGATTGAAGGGGATCTAAGGTGAATTTGACTAGAAATGGGAGAGCTGCTATGGACGTTTTCACCTTCTCTCTTGCTAGGGGAGAAAATGAAGAAGAAGAAGAGAAGAGGGAGAGTAATTAATTCATGTAAGGCCATAAATGCTAGGGTTGACTCATGGGGAAAATAAATGTCATAATTGGTTGTAAGTATTTATTACTTGGCATGGGGTGATGACATCACCCCATGATAACCTAGGAAATGGTGCCATTGTGATATGTGAGCCCCATAAATGTGTGGTCCATAGCTATTAAAATGCACGAGCTACATCTCATGATCTAAGCGTCGCATTGACGCACGAGACGTGGCGTTGGAATCGCGGTGTTGGCACAGTCGCAATGGTATAAGTCTCGGGTCGAGTCGACTCAGATATACGGGACACATCTCAGGGTCATGCGCAAACACCGATAACTGACCGTGGGTTGCCGAAATTCAACTGGGATGACCGGCGAAGCCTACGGAACAGTACGGGCTAAGATATGGGCCTTACATTGAAAGCATTAAAAATCATAACCTAAACATTTATAGTCCGCACCTTTTGTCGAATACTCGATTTGGACTTGGTTTAAACTCTATGTTCCCGAAAACGGAACGACGGGTACCTAAATACATAGACTAGATTAGTTACAACATATATTATGGCAATTCCTTACACAAAGAGATCATCATGCATATGACAAACATGAATCTTAGATTAACAGTCATGGCAAGCACAAATCACAATTTTATGTTCATTCAAACATTTCAACAAACACATGAGAAGCATCTTGTATTCAACATAGATCATACATGTAAAATATATCAAAGATATGGGGTGGTTTGAGGGCTATATATAGGCCCAAGAGTGATGTAAATGGCCCCAGGGCCATGGTATACTTAGTTTTTATCAAAAGGGTGACTATTTTTGACAAATAGGGTTCATAGGAAGGCCCACTACTCACATATGTCATAGTGTAAGTTCCCTAACAATGAATCTATGTCACGATGTGGTTTCGATGCGATTGGATAGGCCGATCGACCGTGGAGGACCCATGTGAGATCAATGGTCATACTTACTTAATCGGGGCCACAATTATACGGATTCGTGCAGCGAAATTTTCTTTTTTCATGGGTGAAGTTTGGTCAGAAACTGACAGTCCAAAATTTTCAATTTCGCACGTAAGCGAACGACCTAATTTACTTAAGTTTCATTACGTTTTCTAAAGATATTCATGTTTCTCACATACTTTACGCAAGACTCAAGTTATGCATTTTTGGATACCATTTAGGCTCGATTCCCGTGATGATTGTCAAGCCCAGTAGGACGGATATAACCGTATAGTTTCACGATAATCGGACTTTCGACGTGCGGTCTAGATCTGATACGGAGTTTCAATGTACTCCCGAGAGCAACAGGCCCATGGGATTTCTCTAATATTTTTATAGTATTGAGTCAGTGGTATTAATGGTTTTAGGCCTTTCCATTTGTGAAAATGGTGGTTTGAGTTAAATCCACCGATTATTTAGTTTTGCACTTAACCTATTTTCACCTAAATTATACTATAGGATACGGTCCCCGAGCAGTTCTATGTTTTTTTGACACTTTTAGTTAGTATATTATTTTAATTATTTTTTTTAATGGTTCATCATCAAATCTACTTTATCTTCACCAAACTTCATTAAATTTTATATCATAGAAAAATTCTAAAAATTCTAGAAGCAAAAATGTCCGAACTAATAATTTTTGAATAGTTGTCACATCATCATAGATTTAACTATATTAAAAAATTTATTTTATTTATTTATTTATTTTTAGATGAAACTAAACTTATCAAGCTTCAATCTAGCTTTTGAATCACCTAAATCGAAGTTATATATGAGGGAGATATGACTTTTTGAAGTCGGCCTGAAAACACAGAAAATTTCAGCGAGGGTCCACTAAAATTCGGTGCATCGGTGGTGCGTCGCCAACCAGGCAGTGCCACTGCAGCCATCTGGTGGTCCTGGTGGTGGTTCTACCACTCGGTTTTTGAAACGAGTGTATCTTGCAAACCGGATGAGTTATTCGACATGCAATATATGATTTTGGGATAAGAGAAGCTAAGCTATCCACATAACCTAGTTATTTTGTGAGATTCCAAAAGGTTAATGGTCAAAAACCCATTTTATTTATATATTTACTATTTATAACAAATTTTAGTTTAATTTTAGTTTTTCATCCTTTGAGCTTTAGGATTTGTGTCTAATATGAAAGTACTTACAAAATTTTGAAGAATAAGGTGGTGAAAGGTGAGATTTTTGAAGGAGATGGGTTGAAAGGGGAATTTGAGACTTTGGGATTGAGTTTTGAGAGGTTGGGAAGAGAATGGGGTGATGAATTGAGAGTGAAAAGGGTATAACGGACTAGAAATGGGGTTTATGTGAAGTAGAAATAGCCCTAGGTGAAGCCCATGGGGCTCCTATGTGATTCACGAGAGTAAAGAGGGTCGCTTCTATAGTTAAATAACGGACTAGAAATGGGGTTTATGTGAAGTAGAAATAGCCCTAGGTGAAGCCCATGGGGCTCCTATGTGATTCATGAGAGTAAAGAGGGTCGCTTCTATAGTTAAATCCTAGGATAAGACTTCAGTGTTTAGATTAGTCGGATGGCTTGATCCTAGGGTCCTTTAATGTCACTAAGTTCGATTGCTCCTTCCTAAGTCGATAAGGTGTTATGATAGACTCATTGCCCAAGGACGTCTCACTCTAAGTTGGCAAAAAATTCGGGATGTTACATATAGAAAATCAAGTTTGGTTGCTGAACAAATTGGATGCAGTTCTCGATGACTTTGACAAACTATTCGATTGCTCGATGACATCGAAAGCAGTTTGATGACATCGAGATTTTTGTGGATTTTTGGAGCAACTCGCTGGAACACTCTGGACACATTCACAATTAATCGAACACCTTCGATGAGATCGAAGGACTATTTAATGACATCGAAGATATGTTCAATGACATGAAGAGTTATGTAGTTCGAAAGGCTTTACGCAGTATGAAAGGGTGTGACTTCTGAATTCAAGTTACGTTTGATGGCATCAAAGGTTGTTCGATGTCATCAGAGGTATTATGCAGAGTGCACAAATTTGAGGTAGTTTTCAAAGACGATTGGACAAAGGCTATAAATATGGATTCTCTAAGGAGTTCTAAACATGAATTAGGTTACAAGGAGCAAAGCCAAAGGGTGGAGCAACCTCCTAAGAGTTTTTCTTCTTTCCTTCTCTATTTTTAATGCTTTCTCTTAGGGTTTTAGATCCAATCATGTCAATGGTTGACTAAACTTCTTGGTTAGGGCTAAGAGGTGAATCTTGTAGCATGTTGGAATGATTTTCTTGCTTTAATTCATGTTTTTCTTGAACCTCATTGACTTCTAGTTTGATTTTAAAGGAATATTTTTAGTTTTCTATGACTTATTGTGACTCAAATTATAATAGATGTTGTGATAACTTTGGATATATTCTTTTCTTGTTTTGATATTGTGAGATTGGTAAATCTTGTTATTCACCATTGTCTCCTGGGCATGGTAGGATGATGGAATCCCTTCCAATCTCCACAATACTCCATTAAGGACTAGATCAATGAAAAGTTCAAAGATTTGATTTAATTACTTATGCTTCCATTTGTATAGAATAGGACTCAAATTCCATTTGTGTCTCTTGAAGCAAAGTGAGGTAGCATCCTGATAGCTACAAGTGGATCCTTGACACCCTAATTCCCACCTTTCAATTCATAATTTAAATTAACATTATTCATAATTACTCTCTTTTATTCCATATTTAGGCAAGACCATCTGTGAATTGGTTCTTTACTCGTGGAATGTATGAGAAGGTGACTTCTTTGAACTCTACGATTAGATTTTCAAGGTATACATGGTATGGTATCAACTTCTCATCTTTAGTCTTCTAATTTCCATTGGTCTGGCTAATGATAAGCTGTGAGTATCTAAATACTCATAGCTTCTTTACACCTAAGATAATGGCTTCTTTCAGACCGACAATGCAAGCTTCGTACTCTGACATGTTGTTGGTGCATTCGAATCCTATTCACCTAAAGATAGGACTTGGACATTGTTGGGAGAGTAAATGATAGATCTAATTCAACTTCCCTTGGAATTTTTTACTTCATCGAAGAATAACATCAACTCGTCTGTCTTTCTTTCCTCTTCTTCCTTAATGAGTAAAAGATCTTTGTCAGGGAAGAAGGTCTTTAGGGGCTGATAATCAGGCTGCTAGTGGGTAGTGAAATGATTAACAAGGGCTTGTCCCTTGATTACCTTCTGAGTGACATAGGTGATGTTGAACTCAGACATAAGTAACTTCCATTTGTCTATCCTTCGAGTGAGTGTTGGCTTCTCGAACATGTATTTGAGAGAATCCATACGAGCGAGGAGAAGGATATGATATACGATCATGTATTGCCAGAGTCACTGAGTTGCCCAAACTAGGGTCATGCATGTCTTCTCAAGTGTTGAATGTCTAGTCTCGTAATTTATGAACTTCAACTTAGTATATTGATTGTTCATTCCTATTTCTTTATGTTGGTTGAGGACTTAATTGAATTCTTTTGAAGGATCTTAAATATTCGCTCATAGATAGGAGTGAGTTGTGCAATGAAGCGGTTGATGTACTGGATTTTTCCAAGAAAGCCATAGATTTCTTTTTCTATCATTGGAGTTAGAATTTCGATGATGGTTCTTGTCTTTGTTTCACCGACCCTGATGCCTTCCTCACTAACTATGAAGCCAAGAAGTTTGACTCTAGCTGCACTAAAGATGCATTTATGAGGGTTAAGTCAAAGCTTGTACTTTTCTAACCTATTAAAGAACTTCTTTAGGTCTTTAAAGTGTCCTTCAATCATGCGAGATTTGATGATCATGTCGACGATGTATACTTCCATTTCCTTGTTCATCATATCATGGAACAAGGCTATCATCGCTAGTTGGTATAAAACTCCCAGGCTCTTCAGAACAAATGGCATAACCCTGTAGCAGAATGTTCCCCATGGTGTGATAAATGAAGTCTTCTCATGATCTTCGACAGCCATCTTGGTTTGAGTGTAAACAAAGAAACCATCAATGGTGGAGAAGAACTTATGCCATGTAGTGTTGTTGACTAGAGTATTGATGTGTGGCAGGGGGGAGTCATCTTTAAGACTTGCTTTGATGAGATCTCGGAAGTCGATGCACATCCAGACCTTAACATCCTTCTTTGGTACTAGTACCATGTTAGCAAGCCATTAAGGGTCATTTGAGACTACCAAGAATCCTATGTTGTATTATTTGATGACTTAGTTGCAAACTTTCAAGGCCCATTCTAGCTTCATTTTTCTGAGCTTCTATTTTACTAGCTTCATCTCTAGCTTTGTTGGTAGATGGTGTGCAACAAGTTCTTCTTCGAGCCCCAGCATGTCTTTATATGAGAATGCAAAGTTAGATAGTCTCAGACTCAGAAATTCTACCATTTTCTGCTTGAATTTTGGCGGCAAATATTTTCCAATGTGTACTTCCTTAGGGACTTCGTGGGTTCCCAAATTTACTACATTGAAGTCATCGGCTATGACTTTAGCTTTGGTTTTAAACTTTTGAGGAGAACCTCAAGTTCGGGAGCTGGGTCATCATCTTCCCCTCCTTGAACTTTGTCCAGACCTATGAGTACGAAGTCTAACTCGATGTCAAAATCATTTGTGTCAGCTTTAAACTCATGTGGCACTTTAGATGAACTGGGCACATTTATGAATGTAAGAATTGAAATGCTCTTTGATTTTTAAAAATCTTAAGAATCTAAAATGCTAGATGGTTTTTTAGTTTTTTTTTTTTTTTTGGATTTTTGGGTTCCAAGGGACCATGAGAAGGCCAATATTTCTAACCATGACTGATCCTGACCTAGCTTAGGTACCAAATGCTATTTAAATTGGCATTTTTTTTGGAGACTGACGCCCTTGGATGGTTCACTAACCAATTTGATGATTAGGGGAGTAGTTGTCTAGTTGAGACCCCGCGTTCCCTCCCCTGAAGAGGCGGGGGTCGATGCATTGAATGGAGAAACATGGTTTGGCCCAATAACCATTATATTCCCTTGGTTGGGTTCATGATCTAAGTTGTACTCAGTCCCTCTTGAGTCACTTATGGTACATTGGAGTTCTTTTTGCCCCCATGTTAGGTATTATTGTGGGACTTGCACATTGAACCAATCTAGGGCTGGCTACTGTCCCTTCTTGGTCCAATGAATTAGACCATCGTGGCCATGACTGGATGATGGATGTCTTTGGTTGTTGATGGATGATGTATGTGGTGTGGGCATAACATGCCCTGGGCTGATTACTGAAGCTGAGACAGGCATGGTGTACCCTTGGTTGATTAAAGTTGAGACATGTAGGGTGTGCCGCTCAATGGTTGAAGCTAAGACAAGTAGGGTGTACCCTTGGAAGGTTGAAGTTGAGATAAGAAAGGTTTGTCCTTGGTTAATTGAAGTTGACACTCGTAAGGTGTGCCCCTGGTTGATTGAAGCTGAGACTAGTAGGGTGTGCCCCTGTTTGGTTGGAGCTGAGACAGGCAGAGTGTGCCCCTGGTTGGTTGAAGCTGAGACAGGCAGTGTGTGCCCCTGTTTGATTGAAGCTGAGACTGAGAGGGTGTGCCCCTAGTTGTTAAAGCCGAGACAGGCATGGTGTGCCCCTAGTTGGTTGAAGTCGTGACAGACAAGGCGTACCCCTGTTTGGTTGAAGTTATGGATGTGATGACAGGTATCAATGCATCCTGGCATCCTTCGAAGTGTTACACTTGATCCCGCTCATGGTCCGAGGTTAATTCTTCTTCGTCTTCAGGTGCAAGCGGTTCTTTCCTTTATGGCCCTAGGATTGTTTTCCACTGGATAGGGGGCCATAGAACCTCATTGTGACATAGAGAGGTAGCTTCGTATGGTGTTACTAATATCTCCTCCTTGCAAGGAATCACAAGTTTGACGAAGTTGATCGGTGTGCATCGGGACTCCTTTTTTCTCTAATTATCTTTCAAATTAGGCGTATACCCCAGTCCCCACTTCCTTTTGTTGTAGATTGTCTCTATTGCCCTTGCTTTTGAGTGGTTCCTCACATGGTACTTGAGGCTTTGTCGTTCGACCAACGAAAAGACATACTTAATGCTCATTGGTGCCGGATTGACCATTGTATTCATAGTTTCAATTTCGAAACTGTGGTAAAGGTCTTTCTCTGAATGTTGGATGTCAATGACCGAAACGTCTGGCTCTTGTGCACCATAGTCATTAGGAATGATGAGCTCGGGTTCAGCTAGGATAGAGATTGTCTTGTTGTTGAGGATGTATTTAACTCATTGATGAAGAGTGGATGGGATGGCTTCGACCTTGTGAAGCCATGACCTTCCCAACAACATATTAAAGGATGCAAATATATCCAAGACTCGAAAAGTGATGATTGAGATATCTTAACCGATTTGCACTTCAATGTCCACTTCTCCTTATATAGTTCAACAAGAGTTTTTGATGGCTCTGACTCTCATGTCACTTGGCTGGAAAGATGATGGCTCGATCTTAAGGAAAATTGTCGTCTGGAGTGGGCACATGTTTAGGCTTGAGTTGTAATCAATGAGGATCAGCGGAACTCATAAGTTCTTTATCGTAAGGCGATGTTGAGAGACCTTCTGTGCTCTCGTCCGTCAGGAGAAAGCTCATTATTCGTGAAGGTGATAGCTTTGAGCGTGAGTTGCCCTATCATCAGCGTGATCATCTCTGGTGGAGTGTCTGAGGTGATGTGAGCATTGTTCAGTGTCTTGGCGAAAATTCTCGGTGTGTCCATGATGTGCATAGTAGTTCCCATACAGATACATGTGATGGGATCACCTGGAGCTGTGTTGTTGTATCTGATGTTGACAGAGCTCCTTTGTCGTCACCATGACTGCCAAGGCTTAGGTTCTTCACTTTGTCACACTCCAACTAGTGCCAAGGGACCACCTTGTAGCATGGAGGCTCCTTTTCCTCAAACATTACTTGCTGAGCTGGGAGTTATGTTAGTGCCAAGGGAATGACCACTGTTTCTTCCTCATATGGAGCCCTTGTCTATAGGACCAGTCTATTGCATGTGATGAATGGGATACAATGAGGTTTGTCCTCATAGATGATATGAGTGTTAGGTTGTGGCATGATTGCACTTGTGGTTGGACGTTGTCATGGGATGAAGAAAGGTCTTCTCTCCATTACTGGTACTTGTCGGGGAGTCCTCTTATCATTCATTAGCCAATGTGACATGTGGAAAGGTGCTGTTAGTGACTTATCAGTGATTGCTTGTGCTTCTCCTTGTAAGATGACCGACTTGTATGCTGAGGGTGCCCCTTCCAAGATGACTAGCTTAAAGTTGGAGGGTTCATCTTCTAATACCACCGGCTTGTACAATTAATGAGGAGTTCTCCTTCTTTGGAGGACTACTGGCTCGACTGTTGGGAGAGGGACTTAGGGTGCCTTACAAGGCTAGTGGTGCATTTGAGCAATCTTGTGATACGGCATGGATAGATCGTAGAGGAGCGAAGAAGCGATCAATGCTTTCCTTTTCAAGGACGTCGATAATTGGTCAATGTGATGAGATAGGGTCTGATGGATGATGTGGTAGAGGGTTTTGAAGGATATTTGGGGAGTCACTGGTGTAGTCCTAGGGGTTGAGATGGAGATCTTTCAACAGTTGATAAGATCTTGGATTGTATGTCTTGAAGAAAAGCATCTTTCCGTCGAATGACCTTAGCCTTGATGGAACTCACAGTACTCATTCTCATTATAGTTCATTGGTAGAGGATTTGGAGGTGGTCTGGATTACAGGGGAGTGAGGAGTTGTTTTTGCACTAACGTTGCCATGATATGGTTGTACATTTGTATGAGTGTGGTGAATCTCCTGAACTCCCTATCACCTGCCTATTCTGATGGGGGTACTGGACATTTCCCCTGAATTGTTGTTGTTGCTATTGTGGTTGTGGAATTTACCACAGTGGTGGTGGTAGTTGATATATTTGTTGTTGATGCTGAGGACGGTACTATTGGTACTGTTGGTGCCCTTATTGAGGTTCTTGCTGGGTGCCTTGAGCTATAATGATGATGTTGGCTTCTGCCATGTGATGGGTAGCACCGTTGCCATTTTCGTTCCCATTTCCTATGGGTCTTCCCTCGACCTTATTTTGTTTGGCTAGAGCGGCTTGATAAGGCCATAAGGAGATTGTTCTTGCATGTATTCCCGCTTCCACTTGCTCTCTAACATGGAGGAGTTAAGTGAAGTTCGTATAGGGGTGCGAGGTCAGATATCCAAAGATGCCCGGATTCGTTGAATGGATGATCATGGAGATTTTCTCCTCGTCGTCGATTGGAGTGCACATCCTAGCGGCCATCACTCGCCATCGCCCTACATATGCGGATAATGTATTGTTGCCCTTCTGTCTCAAGGGTACCAAGTCTGCTCTTCTAGGAGCCATGTTGAGATTGTAGGTAAACCTGTCGACAAATGCCTATGATAATTGTTCCTAGGTTTTGATCTGGTGGAAATCTGAGGAAGTCTACCAGTCCGAGGCATGGTCCCTCAAAGATTTTTGGAATAGCCAAATGAGTGCTCCTTCATTTCTTGCCACTACATTCAATTCTCCATAGAATGCCTTGAGATATGCCATATGACATCCGTTGCTGTCGTATCTTTTGAATTTGGTACCTCAAACTTCTGAGGTACCTGTGCATTTGGGAAGGGACATAAGTCCATGAACTTTATTGAGGGGAGATCAACCCCTTACTATCTCTGAAGCTGATTTTGCATGGTTTGGAGCTACTCCCACAACTCCTCTTTTTCTACACGGCTCATTTGAGAGACCGACGTCTCTCTCGGCAAGGCCCGTTCCACTAATTCGGCATAGTGATCGATTTATACGATCCTATGGCTCCCATTAGGGGGAGCTTGTTGAAATGTAACTATATTCCCATGTGCGGGGAATTGAAATTGAAAAGCACTCTCGGTCGGGGGAGGTTGAGATATTGGGAAGTAACCCCCTTGTTGGGTATTTGTCATGTTTCATTGGTTGAACTGGGCTTGACACTGACCCCCATTGTGGGCGTTCACCAGTGCTACTCCAAGCTGGGATTGACATTGACCCCCATTGTGCGCATTCACATTTAAAATCCTTGTTGCGGGATGTGTCGGAAATTGACTAGAGACCTTGTTTGCAGGATCGATTTGAAACTGAATTGGAAATTGATTGGAGGCCTCAGTTGCGAGGTTGTCATGAAATTGACTGGAGACCCTGTTTGATGGGTCGGTTTGAAGCTGTGCTAGATATTGACTGGAGACCCTATTTGCAGGGTCGGTTTGAAACTGTGCTGGAAATTGATTGGAAGTCCCGGCTGCAGGATTGGTTTGAAACCGAGCTGGAAATTGATGGTATGCCTCAACTTCAAAGCTATCCTGAAAGTGACTGGGGATCATGTTTGTAGGATCGGTTTGAAATTGATTGGAAATCCCGATTGCGGGATGTGCTGGAAATTGATTGGAGGCCTCGGTTGCGAGGTTGTTCTGGAATTTACTGGGAATCTCGGTTGCGGGATTGTTCTAAGATTGACTCTCAGCTGCGGGAGGGTACTGAAGAAAGTGCCCCTGGTTGAGGGCTACGCTGGTTGGTGTCGGTGGTCCTTTGCGGAGTCCGACGATTGTGCTTGATTCAAATTGGAGGTTGTGAGGAGTCTGTGAGTTGATTGTTGTTGTTGAACTAGACCAACTTGGTTGTTGCCTGTGGCCACTTGCGCTTGCATGAATTGCCGGAACATGTTTTGCATTGCTTTCATGCCTTGTGTCTCTTGGATGCATGTCATTCTCACGGCTTTTGCCTATTGTGGTTGTGCAGGTTGAGCTTCTATGAGATCGAGAACATGGAAGGGTTGAACGTCTTCCTCATCATGATCTATTACTGCTTGAAATATGGTGCGGATTATACTGCGATGAGGAAGACTTCTTCGAGAAAGCCTGACTCGCGAAGGCATAATTTTTTGTTCCTTTTATTATGAATGTTAATGCAAATGCGGATGCATATGTAGATGTGCGAGAATAGATATTCTTCAGGAATCTGTAAGATCCTTTTTTTTTTCAAGTCGGGTCGCATCTAGCGTAACTAGCTCTTCCTCAGCAGAGTAGCCATTCTATGGATACTGGAGAATGAATTTTCCTTGGTACTAGAGATCTACCCTCTTCTTTCCATTGGTTGCCTCGCTCGAGGGCTTTTATGAAGGGTGTAATATTTGACCAGAGTTGCCACTAACCAATTATTATCATTCTACAGTCGGTTAAAGCTCGTAAAAACACTGAAGATTGAGGACCCGGAGATCCTTAGCTAGCTCAAACATGACTCATGAGTTTACATTTCAAAGATTCTGAGGGACCGCGGTTACAGAGAAGGAAGGCGTTAAGTACCCATTATACCCATACGGATGTACGGTCTTTACTTCACAAGATCTGACTAATTTATGAAGAATAAGAGTAGTTCTCACATGTGGAAAATGGAACGTGATGTAATGATAATAGTGATTGATCGATCTAAATTTATGAAGGGCAGGATCCGATTATATCGGCAAGCTGCAAACCATATGTTCGAAACGATCGAGTGTTTGGTGCAAAGTATATATGTGTTTGGATGATGTATGGATGCTTATGATAAAATGACGGCCAACCAACTAAGGTTTCTGGTGGACCTGCTATGATTATATCAGAAAGTCTCAAACCATACGACTACCAGTTAAATACAATAGAAAATAATGGAATGTAATGTATATGCTAAAACGATGGCTAAGCGGCTAAGGTTTATGATGGGTAAGATCCGATTATATTGATAAGCTACAAAGCATACGCATGCGAGTCAGATGTGTGAAAATGATGAAAATGCACTATGATGCTGATGTATATGAGGAGCATGAGGGTTAAGAAGGAAATGAATATTGCACAATGATAATGCACTGATCCGATGAAACTGGTAGAGGCTTGAATGAATGGATAAATGGTAGTGTCACAAGGCTAGATTGGGTGGCTGAGATTTGAACTTAGGTTGTCACGCTCCAAACTCAAAAATCAAGCTCAGAAAATTTTTTATCGCCGAATCCAGGGCCGACAGCCTCCGCAGTACCCCATTCTCAGCTCCCGACACCCATATGCCAGATTCCGATCCTGGGATCGTACAAGGAGGATTTTCAGTCTGAATTTTTTTTTTGTAAAGGAGCATAACCACAAGCATAACCAAGTTACAAAACAACATCACCACATATCCACTATAATAAATCATTGAATACAATGTGAAAAGGGAAATATAATAATAACCAAAAGCTCTAAGATGGTCTGCCACGCGCTCCTACCTCAGCGCTGCTGCGACCTATCGTTACCTGCATGCAACGGTCGTGCATAAGCTTATAAGAAGCTCAGAGGGTGTGTGCGTGTGTGCATAATGCATGTGTCAATCAAATAATATCAGAGTACATGAAAAAATTGGCAAGTCCATAATGCTATCATCCATATCAAGTTATGTGATACAAGGCCTATGTAGCTAAATGTCATATGCAAGATGTAACGCATGCATGCCAGTCCTCATCAAGATCCACATATCAGTACAATTCATCTCTAGAATATCGCTAGGGTCTAATACCCTCCACACTGGCTGCTACCTTCCAACCACGCAACTAGCAAGAGAAAAAGACCTCACTATCTACCTAACCAGTAGTCTGTCAATACTTACCCGACTCATCGATAACGGACCCATTTACGAGCTCGTCATACTCAACCTACCTTATAGCCTCCTCACTTAGACGGATAAGGCTACACCCCCTTCCAACCGACCACAATACAGTGGGAGACACGACCTACTGGTATTTGGCACTCGGGCGATCATATATCCACTCGATCTCGACGTTGGAGCAACCTCTTGGTACCATAAGGGTTTAGGGGCTTTCACCTATGGACATCTAAAGTGCCCATATGCCAGAACTAAATATTTTTGGTATCCATTCTGACCATCCATGATGTGGCTGTGGAGGCCACAACCCTGATATCACTAGGGCGCTAAGTGATCATTTCACACAAATGTGAGATGCATGAGTCTTATCATCCAATCATGCATCAAACATATGCATACCGCGCGATCATGTGGGGTAACTCCGTCTCACAGGGAGTCTCATAAACATCTCAGCCCAATGGCATATGCTATGATCAATCACTCCTCATAACATGCATACAAATGATGCGTATTGGCATGTATCATGATGTTATACTATGCATGTTCTCAGTGTGTCATACTAGACTAAGTACACTAGCATGATTATCAGATATAACGGGCGATGATTGGCCTTAACCGATATGTCACTTACAAGAATAGGGACTGAACGATACGCCTCATATAGAAGTCTCTATGGAATGGTCCACATTAGACTATCATAAGCTATTCAAGGTACTAGTATATCATATATCCTAAGGCGGGGTCCCCTATAAGGACGGTGGATCTAACCCATGAATCGAGATGAGCTTCAACAGTGGATATACCAAATCTGATACCATATGTTCTTCCATCTACGGCAAGGGGTGATGATGTACTAAATAATGGATATACCAAATCTGCTACCACATATTCTTCCATCTACGGCAAGGGGTGAGAGTGTGAACCGTGTACAATCAAGTGGGCTTCCTCGCCCTCTCTATCATGAAATAAACTGGGCCTTCCTATGGGGCCTGATATGAATACAACGTAGGCTCCAAGGTTTGGATAGTTCCTATAAGGCATGGTGGAAAGCGTCATCATCAATGAGGGCCCTAAGATATGGGTTAGTCTATAGTAGTTTAACTCAATATTGATATATACATGTAATGACCCGGAAAATTTTGTGCCAAGACCCGAGTACTACCTCTATTTTTCCTTAGAAGCTTATTGGGGCAATTAGCGCTAAACTCGATTGCTTGTGAAATTCGCATCAATCACTTTAAATTGGATCTGCATGACTCAAAACTTGTAAAATCATTAGCGCTACGTTACTCTGAAATCTGGGATTCATTGCTAAATCCAATTTGCTCTTAGGAATTTTTGGAAGTTCGGATCGGACTGGACCGCGCGTCGAAAGTCCGATAGCAATGATCTTAGTGTATTGGTCACCATGTTGGACTAGGCCATCACCTCAAAAATTAAGTCCAGGTGATGTTCGACGATTTGCATTAGTCCGGAGTGAAGAGTGTGAGAACGGTAAGATATTAAATGAGATTTTATGAAATCTAAGTCGTGTCGCTTACGCGACGATTTTAAGCAATCGGACCGATGGATTCGACCCAATTTCACCCTCGGATCGGGGAAGATGGCTCGGGCATGTCATAGTGCTTGTGGTCTGATCGAGTTTTGGTGACCATTGAATTGAGTGTGGTCCGCCATGGCTGATCTCGTAGATCCGATCGATCGAAAACTTAGTCCGACTAGATCCATGGTCGGTGAGCTTAAGTCCGACCTCTCGTGGAAAAAGGCCCACCGAAGTGCTCCATTAGATCGAGAGAAGCCTGTTTTGTTTATAACCTAAGCATACCTTGGCCCAGTTTCATCAATGTTAGGCCTATATATAGACCTTAAAACCCTAACTCTCTTTTCCATACGAATTTCCTAACCCTAGCTAAGAAAGAGAGAGGAAAAGAGAGGGAAAGTGAGAGAGAAGTTGGTGAATCATCTTAGATTCTTTCCTGTTCATCTTCATCCTTAAACCTTCACTTTTGAATCGTTCTTCTGGCGATTTCAAGTTCATCCTTGGGTAAGTTAACCTAACCCTAATCTGTGTTAGAGCTTAGAATAGTCTTTGTGTTGTTGTAGCTCGTTTCTATTCTTTCTTTAGGTTATATTGTTGCCATTGACGAAGACATATCGTCTGAATCAGTTTGGTGTTCTTTTCCTGGTTTAAGGTGCGGACTTTAATCGTATAGGTTATGGTTTTCAAGGCTTTCAATGCCAGCTAATGGTTTATTCTTGTTATGGATGCAATTTCACATGCCAAATGTTATGTTTATTTTGTGTTCCTGATATGCATGTGTTATATTGAGATTTGTGTATTCTATGTGTATGTAGGAAGTACCGTATACGTATAAAATATGCACATGTGTTTGCCATGATTATTTGTCGTGTATGTATGCTAGATGTATGTGTGTCAACTCCTTGGCAAAAGGAATTGTCCAAATGCGTGTATTTCAACATACGTCATGTATGTTGTATTATGTATTCTAAGTGTTTGTAGAAATGTCTGAATGATCTAAAGTGTAACATATTAACCTAATTGCGGGCGTTGAGAAGCGATTCTCAACACTCCTATTAGTGTGTATGATTTCCTTCATGCAAGTTACATTCTTTGTTGTTTAACTTCAAGCATTACTTATGTGTAAATCCATGTTAAGTTGATACTCTTCAGATGCTTACATACCACATGATTTGAGTTGTTGTTCCATTACTATTCTAGATTGTTGATATGAATATCTGTTGTGGTGGAATGTGTTTGGGACTAGGAAATAGTCCAAAAAATCGGTAATCGGCCTTGAGTTCGTAGCTGAGGTTGCTTTCGCCACGTAGGACACGATTTGACGAACCCGAGTCATATTAGACTTGTCGGCAGTGGTTTGGCCACACGGAGTGTTTACACACTTTATGTCGTTCAACCCAACGTGCGCTCGTGCTAGTCGAGTTCGTCAAGTAACCCGATTGTCCGATGTATGTTCACCATATATGAACGCTATTGTTTGAATCTAGGGTACCGAACTTACCAGTGAAATCCTATTAACCTTGGTACCTTGATCCGCTAAGACTCATGAGCCGGACATGGTGGTATGAGACACGGTGGTTAAGCTGTCAGCCTACGCTGGGGTGACGAGCCTCCTCGTAGTGACCAATGAGCAACCAAACTCGTGAGCCGATTATGGTGGTATGGGACACTATATTCGTGCTATCGGCCTACATTGATTGGTGACGAGCCCTTTGTAGTGACCTCGAGCATGCTTGGATACCAAATTGAGGTGATGAGCCTTAGTGTAGTAACGAAGGTGTGATAGGCGTGCATTGATTGGTGACGAGCCCTTTGCAACGACCTGAAAACATATGATCATATGAGATTGTCTAGGACTGACGACCCTAGAATGGATTACTGTTTGGATGGTGATATGAAGAAGGTACCTTAGCTTCCCAATCCTGCTGTATGAAAAGGACTAATAACAACTTGGTAATCATGTTCATGCACCGTATTTGCATATGCTTTGTAGACGTGGCGCACTTTGAGGTGATGTCATGCGTAACGTAAGATGAAGACGCGAGGGTGTATGCGTGAGGGCACGCATCATTCTACATACATCATTGCATTAACAAGAGTACTTAGGACATGTTTGATTATTCTACTTTATCATTCTTGCTTGATTGAATTGATAACATGTTAACTGTGCTTTATTGTTCCAGAGTTAATCACTCACTCCCATGCTTCGGGCGGTGTTAAACACCCACCGGACTCTGTCTTAGTTGCTAATGTTGCGAGATGTTGATCGACCGAGGCGAGCGAGGAGATCGAGATGATGAGGCGGCATTTTCTTTCATGCGGTTTTCGGGCGGGTTCTAGTGAGCCTTGTTCGAATGCGTGGACTGGGATTTCTTTTTCGGAATAGATGATGTAATTTGATACTTGTAATATTTTGATAGCAACACTTGTAAAATGACCTGGTATGTATATGTTTTTCGAGGATTTGCACATGTACACTTATGATTCTATAAGTTTTTCGCTTGCGTTCTTCACTTATCCCTGAATTCTATTTACAGTTTGGCTTAATCTATTCCATGTTTTATGCACTTATACGGACAACATACATCCACCATTAAATATATTGCATAAGTGATGTTTTGAAACTCGGGAGGTGAGTTAGCTCGACCCCCGAATTTCGGGCGTTACAAGTTGGTATCGAGCATGAATTGGATTAAACCGGACTGGGTTATGGTCACACACCGCATGTTGTCGCCACTTAGTGTATTTGGGTGTGAGTTTATCGTAGATTTTGTGTTTGTGTCTCGTTGCTTCTATCGATGAAAGTTTACTCGGAAACGATCGCCGAGATCGAGTCTGTGCTCTCTCCGATCACACACAATGACCCAAAATCTCTTCTAGGCCATCTATTAATTAGATGGTGTATCTTCCCATCTTAACCCTTCAATTGTCAAGAAATCTCTGTTTGTATCGATTTCTAACCGAATGGCCCGATAGGCGTCGAACCAAGCAAAGGGGCCGATCGGGGCATTTCCAGGGGGACCCAGGGGGGGACCCACATCATTTTAGAGCTAAGGGACTAGGAGGACCTCGCCCAAACGGCGAGCCATCGCTGGACAGTCCAGAGACCGGCGATGTCCTCGCAGGTTCGGCGAGCCCTCGCCGATCAGCGGGCCGGCTCGGGCCGACGAGTTTGTGGCCTAGTGTGGCCCACCCTTCCATGGTTTGCTGATTAAAACCTTCCCTAAACCCTATCTCCATCACAATTCACCCTCCCAAGATCTCCTTTTCTTCAAGTTTCTCTCCAAACTCCACCAAATCCTCCCAAAATCTCCTTCTTCTTCCATTTTCGTGTACACCCAACCAACCCATCTCAAAACCTCACCCCCCATTGCTGTTTACACATTCTTTTCTTCTCATTTAAGCTCCCAAATCCTCCCTTGAGATTTCAAGTGTGTGGAAGCTTCACCATTCTTCCTATTTCTCCCTTTTCTCTCATTTCCATGGCCCTCTTCGAGTTTATCACGACCATATTTTCCATCTCTACCCTTCTTTCTTTGATGGGGAAGAAGAGAGCGCCCGTGGATGAAGCCGGGCCTAGCCGCCCATCTCGTGCACGGAGGCCGAGAGGTGCCGCCGCGAGCACGACCGCCGCTCGTGAATTCCAAACCAAGCGGGACCTTGATCCTCGAGCTCCCATTGGAAGAACCTTGTTGGTGAAGTTATCTCATGGAGTCTATGAAGGCCGTAGGGTCCTTTTTGAGGCTCATGTTGATCCGCGGCTATATGGCGAGTTTCTGTTGTTGGAGCACCTGGAAGAAGCTGGTTGGTGTCCCTTGTTTGAGGGCGAGTATCGCGCGAATGCAAGTACTGTTCGAGCTTTTTATGCCAACATTCGTGATCCTTCGCTGGAGCCTCTGCAGTTCAAGATTCCTTGTGGTAGCGGTCGGGAGGCCACGGTCAACGTCGCTTTGATATCCCGACTCCTGAATGTGCCACTTGGTGAGGTGCATGCCAGTGAGAAGAATTTGAACAGTATGCGCGAGAGGGATCGTCGCACCCGGCTCTTGTGTGGTCGTCTGGTCGAATGGCAGCCTAATAGAAGTCTTCTAGCTACCAACATGACGGACGACTTCCGCTTGCTTCACCACATGTGTACGTTCAATGTATATCCAAGGTGGAGCAACCACAGCGAGTGTACGTGCCTGATGGTAGATTTTCTATATCAGGTGGGGCAAGGAGCGAAGTTATGTGTGCCGACGTACATCTTGCGTCAGATTATTCTCATCGCTCGTTCGACTAGGAGGACCGAATCGCTTCCATTTGGCCGACTCATTTGTAAGCTTGCACATGAGTTTGGCTATCGGCTTGGGGCAGAGAAGCCGGTTCCTGTTTGTCACATTAATCTGACGACCCTTAAGCAGATAGAAATTGGTCCTCGTCGACAGGCCTCAGAGAGTGAGGATGAGTCAGAGAGTGATGAGGATGAGAGTTATGCTGAAGGTGGAGCTGAGATTGAAGAAGAAACAGAGCAGGACGAGGAAGAGGTTGAGGCACAGGATACGAGTGAGAGCTCTCCTCCTGTGGCACCAGAGCAGAGCGCAGATCAGGCTGCCAGGGATGCCCGTATCGCTCGGCTTGAGGAAGGGCAGGCTGTTCTACGCCAGGATATCATGGATCTTCGAGGCCTTGTGAAGCATAAGTTCAAGAAGGTGACTCGAACTCTGAAGTCTATCCTGTGTTGCTTACAGGATAAGGGTGCCCCGCCTCCATCTCCTGATTCTGACGAGTAGTTGTCGTTGTAGTCGTCCTTTGCTTTGTTTTGTTGTTTCTTTTTTTGTGTAGCCGTTGTTGGCTTTTGTAGTTGGAAGTTGTTTGTTGTTGTTTGAAGTTTTAGATGTTGTAGTTCACATGCTTTCCCTGTCGTGATTCATGTAATGCTGCACTACTTGTATTGCGATAAATTTTGTTAAATGGAATGCATGTTGTTTATCTTTGAAGTTGTGCTGTGAATGTTGTGTGGATGGATTATGTGGACGTAGAATCTTACAGGTTGCATCCTCTGTTGAATGTAGGGTATGCCTCCTAAGGGTTCGAAGACTTCGGCCCGTCTCTCCTTGGTTGAGTCGCTTGTCGGGGTTCCTCCCCGAGCAATAGCAGACAGATCCACGAGTCGGGCCGTCTCATGTTGGTGTTGGTGACACCTATGGCTCCTCCAATCACGCCTTCGGTTCTTGAGTCGAGCCGGCATCATTAAGTTCTCGTTGAATGCGAGATGATGATGTTGATGCGGCCATACTCCGACTCCCTCGCAGCAGTTTCTGTCTTCCATGGTGGCATCTTTGCTCAGTCGAGTGAGGGCGACTCCACCGCTTCACCTATGCCCCCATCCGGGAGCGCTAGTGCGGCGACACTTTTGAGTGATTTCATCGCTTACGACCTCCCACATTTCCAGGTAATCAGACCCGAGGAGGCCGAGTCTTGGATTGATCGCATCTCTAAGATGCCGAGACCGCTGCACAGGTCGAGCAAGTCGAGCTTGCCTCCTTCATGTTTGAGAAGGAGGCCGATCTATGGTGGGACAGTGTTCTTCGCACTATTGAGGAAGGATATGAGTGGTCGTGGCGGGCGTTTGAGGCACGCTTCCACGAGAAGTATTTTTGGGTCACGTATCGACATGAGAAGGAGAGTGAGTTCCTTCGCCTCCGCCAGGAGGGAGTCGGTGACGGAATATGAGAATCGGTTCACCGAGCTAGGTCGGTATGTTCCTTTGATTAAGGCGATCACCGATGAGGATGCGGTGCTTTTCCGAGGGATTGAGGCTTGAGATCCGATCGAAGATATCGTTGTGCTAGCATTTCTTCCTATGCGGAGTTGGTGAGCATGTCCTTGCGAGCGAAGCAGGACGGAGATAGGTCGTCCCATATGCGAGCACCTACGGTTCCCAGGCACTGCACCTTTTTTGCAAGAGGCCGCGGCGATTTCTCCTCTTAGGCATCCAGACCGCCGCTCGGCAGATGCGCGATGATCTTCGTTGTTCGAATTGTGGGAAGATGGGGCATTTGGATCATTTTTACTTTTCGCGTATGCGGGCGGTGGTTTTACTCCACCGCAGAGGATCGGCCGTCCGATGCCTCGGGTTATTTCTCCACCACCTCTTCGTTCGGTGCCAGCTCATCCATCCTTGAGACTGTTGTACCTAGCTTGAGGCCACCTCGGTGGCCCATGGTTCCTCCGTCGAATCGTCAGCAGAAGGCTCGAGTTCATGCGCTCTCGGCTGAAGCGCCTTCTGACTTGGTGTCGAGATCCTTCAAGGTTACAGCGCACATTAAAGGTAGTCCCATTTCTATGTTAGTGGATACAGGTCCATTACCTCTCTTATATCATATGCGCAATTAGGCATTTGAGTTTGAGCACTATTTCTATAAAGAGAGTGACGCTCACTACCGCTACGGGAATTTCCTCTGCTATGAACAAGCGTTGTATGGATTGTTGGGTTGATCTAGGAAGTTGATCGATTCGTGTTGATTTCTTTATCGCACTTCTTTTTCATTATGATGTTATTATGGGTATGGATTGGCTCACGAGGATGCGGCAGAGATGATTGTGAAGTAAGGTCGGTGACAATCCATGTACCTGAGGGCGAGACAGTTATTTCCCAGTTAAGGTCAATTACCCTTTTCGTCTTGATTATTATACTTCTCTGTTGGAAGTATGGCTGAATTAGCGTTTGAAAGCACGCACCGTAGTTCGGGAGTTTGAAGATGTGTTTGAGTCGATTCTGGATTACCTCTTCGGCGTGAGATTGACTTTACTATCGATCTCATGCCAGTGCGGCGCCCATTTCTTTGCCCACCTATCGTATGCCTCCGAGTGAAATGGAGGAATTGAGGAAGCAGATAGATGGTTTGTTAAATTTGGGCTTTATTCGGCCTAGTGTGTCTCCTTGGGGAGAACTGTCTTATTTGTGAAGAAGAAAGATGGTTCCTTGATCTTATGTATTGATTATCGCAGTTGAATCGTAACTATGAAGAATAAGTATCCTTTGCCCGGGATTGATGATCTGTTTGATCGGTTGAAAGGGGCATGGTACTTTTCGAAGGTTGATCTGAGTCAGGGTATCACCAATTGCGCGTCAAGAATGAGGATGTGCAGAAGACCTTTTAAGACTAGCTTGGTCACTATGAGTTCCTTGTGATGTCGTTCGGTCTTACGAACGCACCGCCATGTTCATGGATCGATGAACAGGTGTTTTGGCCATTCTTATTCCAATTCGTCATTGTCTTTATCGATGACATCTTGATTTATTCTGCGAGTCGGGAAGAACACGAGGAGCACTTAAGAGCGTTTTGGATACTCTTAGAAAGAATCGGTTGTTTGCTCAATACAAGAAGTGTGATTTCCGGAAAGAGGAAGTCAAGTTCTGGGACATGTGGTGTCCAAGGAAGGGATATGTCGATCTTGCTAAGGTAGCCGTAGTGCAGGACTGGGAGCAGCTTGGTTCGGTTACTGAAGTGAGGAGTTTTCTTAGCCTGGTAGGTTACTATCGTCGATTCATTTGAGATTTGTCCAAGATAGCCAGACCGTTGTCTCAGCTGAAGCGGAAAGATCTCAAGTTCGCCTGGAATGAGAAAGCAGAAGCAACTTTTCAAGAGCTGAAGGATAAGTTGACGTTCGCCCCTATGCTAGTATTTCTAGAGCAAGGGGTCAAGTATACTATATACACCGACACCTTTCGTGTGCGTTTGAGTTGTGTTCAGATGCAGAAGGACAAGGTTATTGCCCATGCATCGTGACAGTTGAGGAAACACGAGGAAAACTATCCTACACATGACCTAGAGTTAGTGGCCGTCATCTTTGCATTAAAGCTCGGAGACATTACCTCTATGGAGAGGAGTTCGAGCTCTTTTGCGACCACAAGAGCCTTAAGTATATTTTCACGCAGCGTGACTTGAATATGAGGCGCGCCGATGGATGGAAACATTGAAAGACTTTAAGTTCGATGTTTCTTACCATCCGGTAAGGCGAACCTTGTGGCGATGCGTTGAGTCGTAAGAAGACTATAGAGTTTGCGGCTCCACTGATGATAGTAGAATGGGATATGTTGGAGTTTGTGCGAGACTTTGAGCGAAGCTTATGGTGGAAGAGTCGTATGAGGTTATCGCACATATTCATGTATAGCCCCTCATTGATGAGAAGATCGTTGCGGCTCAGGCGGATGATGAGCTTTTGGCAAAGATGAGAAAGCGGGTTGGTACGGAAGAACTCCGATTAGAGTGTTAGTTCCTGATGGGGGCCTACGATTTCATGGCCGATTATGTGTCTCGGACATTCCTGACTTGAGATGGGAGGTTCTCGAGTTAGCTCATAGTTCTAAGCTTGCGATGCATCCAGGTAGCATAAAGATGTATCAGGATATGAGAAGATCATATTGGTGGGACAACATGAAGGTTCACATTGTTGAGTTTGTATCTCGTTGTCTCACGTGCCAGCAGGTTAAGGCAGAGCATCGCCGACCTCCTGGGTTACTTCAGCCCATGCCCATAGCAGAATGGAAGTGGGACTTCATCTCTATGGACTTTATTTCTGGATTGTCGAGAACGAAGAAGGGACATGATTCTATTTGGGTGATCGTCGACCGATTGACGAAGTCAGCTCACTTCTTACCGATCAGAGTCACAAACTCTGCAGACGAGTTGGCTAGGTTGTACATCAAGGAGATTGTACGTCTGCATGGAGTTCCCTTGGAGATTGTGTCTGACAGAGACACGCGTTTCACATCTATCTTCTAGACTCGTATCATGGAAGCGATGGGTGTGAAATTGAAGTTCAGCACCGCGTTTCATCCGCAGATAGATGGGCAGACGAAACATGTGAATCAGATCCTGGAAGACATGTTGCGAGCTTGTGTTTTGGATTTTAAGGACAGTTGGGATGATTGTCTCCCGTATGCCGAGTTCGCGTATAATAACAGTTTCCATGTGAGTATTGGCATGGCTCCCTATGAGGCGTTGTATGGTCGCCGTGCAGAGCACCGCATTATTGGGCAGAGTTGGCGAGCGTAGTTTGCTTGGCCGGAGTTGGAGGCGACTTGAGAGAAAGTTGACATTATTCAACGTCGACTTCGGACAGAGTAGGCAGAAGAGTTACGTTGATACGAGGCGACGACCGCTTGAGTTTGAGGTCGGAGACCATGTATTTCTTAAGGTCTCTCTTATGAAGGGAGTTAGCGGTTTGGTAAGAAGGGAAAGCTTATGCCGAGATTTATTGGTCCTTTTCAAATTCTAGATCGAGTGGGAGCGAGCATACCGCCTTGCTTTGCCCACACCTCTTGCGGGCGTGCATAACATATTTCATGTTTCATGCTAAAGAAGTACGTTCTTGATCCTTTGCATATTATCAATTGGGAGCAGGTGCGGTTGAGCGAGGATGCCACATATGTCTTGCGACCAACACGTATTCTGGATAGAGGAGCAGGTATTGCGTAGCAAGGTCATCCCTCTTGTGAAAGTTTTATGGATGCATCATAGTGAGGAAGAGGCTACTTGGGAAACAGCTGAGGTTAGAAAGAGCTACCCTTAGATCCTTGAGGAATATGAGAAGGTATGAATTTCGAGGACGAAATTTTCTTTAAGGGAGGTAGATTATAATGACCCGGAAAATTTCGTGCCAAGACCCGAGTACTACCTCTATTTTCCTTAGAAGCTATTTATGGGGTAATTAGTGCTAAACTTGATTGCTTGTGAAATTTGCATCAATCACTTTAAATTGGATCTGCATGACTCAAAACCTATAGAATCATTAGCGCTATGTTACTTTGAAATCTGGGATTCATCGCTAAATCCAGTTGCTCTTGAAAATTTTTGGAAGTTCTGGATCGGACCTGGACCGCGCGTCGAAAGTCCGATAGCGATGATCTTAGGCAATCATGGTCATCATGTTGGACTTGGCCATCACCTCAAAAATCAAGTCCAGATGACGTTCTGGGTCGATTTGATTGAGTCCGGAGTAAAAAGTGTGAGAACGGTGAGAAATTAAATGTGATTTTACGAAATCTGAGTCGTGTCGCTTGCGCGATGATTTTATGCAATCTAACTGTTGGATTCTGACCCAATTTTACCCTCTGATTAGGGAAGATGGCCCAGGCATGTCATAGTATTTGTGGTCTGATCGAGTTTCGGTGGCCACATTGAATTGAGTGTGGTCCGCCACGGGCTGATTTGTAAAGCCGATCGATATCTTAGCTTGACCTAAATCCATGGTCGGTGAGCTTAAGTCCGACCTATCGTGGAAAAAGGCCCACCAGAAGTGCTCCGTTGGATCGAGAGAGGCCTGTTTTGGTTATAACCTAAGTATACCTTGGCCCTGGGGTTATTTTCATCAATGTTAGGCCTATATATAGACCTTAAAACCCTAGCTCTCTTTTCCATACGAATTTCCTAACCCTAGCTAAGAAAGAGAGAGAAAGTGAGAGAGAAGTTGGTGAATCATCTTAGATTCTTTCCTGTTCTTCTTCATCCTTAAACTTTCACTTTTGAATCGTTATTCCGGCGATTCTGAGTTCATCATTGGGTAAGTTAACCTAACCCTAATCTGTTTTAGAGCTTAGATGAGTCTATGTGTTGTTGTAGCTCATTTCTTTTCTTGCCTTAGGTTATCTTATCGCCATTGACGATGACATATCGTCTGAATCAGTTCGGTGTTCTATTTCCGGCTTAAGGTGCGGACTTTAATCATATAGGTTATGGTTTTCAAGGCTTTCAATGTTAGCTAATGGTTTATTCTTGTTATGGATGAGATTTCACATGTCAAATGCTATGTTTATCTTGCGTTCCTGATATGCATGTGTTATATTGAGATTTGTGTATTCTATGTATATGTAGGAAGTACCGTATACGTATAAAATATGATCATGTGTTTGCCATGATTATTTGTCGTGTATGTATGCTAGATGTATGTGTGTCAACTCCTTGGCAAAAGGAATTTTTCAAATGCGTGTATTTCAACATACGTCATGTATGTTGTATTATGTATTCTAAGTGTTTGTAGAAATGTCTGAATACTTAAAGTGCAACATATTAACTTAATTGTGGGCGTTGAGAAGCGATTCTCAACACTCCTATTAGTGTGTATGATTTCCTTCATGCAAGTTACATTCTTTATTGTTTAACTTCAAGCATTACTTATGTGTAAATCCATGTTAAGTTGATACTCTTCGAATGCTTACATACCACATGATTTAAGTTGTTGTTCCATTACTATTCTAGATTGTTGATATGAATATCCTATTGTAGTGGAATGTGTTTGGGACTATGAATTAGTCCAGAAATTCGGTAATCGGTCTTAAGTTCATGGCTGAGGTTGTTTTCGCCACGTAGGGCGTGTTTAGACGAACTTGAGTCATATTAGAGTTGTCGGTAGTGGTTTGGCCACACGGAGTGTTTGCGCACTCTATGTCGTTCAACCCAACGTGCGCTCATGCTAGTCGAGTTCGTTAAGTAACCCGATTGTCCGATGTATGTTCACCATGTATGGACGCTACTGTTTGAATCTAGGGTACCGAACTTACCAATGAAATCCTATTAACCATGGTACCTTGATCCGCTAAGACTCATGAGCCGGACATGGTGGTATAGGACACCGTGGTCGAGCTGTCGGCCTACGCTGGGGTGACGAGCCTCCCCGTAGTGACCAGTGAGCAACCAAACTCGTGAGCCGATTATGGTGGTATGGGACACTATATTCGTGCTGTCGGCCTACATTGATTGGTGACGAGCCCTTTGTAGTGACCTCGAGCATACCTGGATACCGCATTGAGGTGACGAGCCTTATTGTAGTAACGAAGTTATGATAGGCGTGCATTGATTGGTGATGAGCCCTTTGCAATGACCTAAAACCATATGATCGTATGAGATGATCTACGACTGATGACCCTATAATGGATCACTGTTTGGACATCGATATGAGGAAGGTACCTTAGCTTCCCAATCTTGCTGTATGAAAAGGACTAACAACAACTTGGTATCATGTTCATGCACCGCATTTGCATGTGCTTTGAAGACGTGGCGCACTTTGAGGCGATGTCATGCGTAATGTAAGATGAAGACGCTTAGGGTGTACGCGTGAGGGCACGCATCATTCTACATACATCCTTGCATTAACAAGAGTACTTAGGACATGTTTGATTATTCTGCTTTATCATTACTGCTTGATTAAATTGATAACATGTTAACCTTTGCTTTATTGTTCCACTGAGTTGATCACTCACTCCCACGTTCTGGGGCGGTGTTAAACACCCACCAGACTCTGTCTTAGTTGCAGATGTTGATGAGACCTCTGAGGCAGAGCAGGAGATCGAGGATGATGAGGCTGCATTTTCTTTCATGCAGTTTTCAGGCGGGTTCTAGTGAGCCTTGTTCTGATGCGTGGGACTCTGGGATTTCTTTTTGGGAATAGATGATGTAATTTGATACTTGTAATATTTTGATAGCAACACTTGTAAAACGACCTGGTATGTATATGTATTTCAGGGATTTGCACATGTACACATATGATTCTATAAGTCTTCTGCTTGTGTTCTTCACTTATCCCTGAATTATATTTGCAGTTTGGCTTAATCTATTTCATGTTTTATGCACTTATACAGATACATACATCTACCATTAAATATGTTGCATAAGTGATGTTTTGAAACTCGGGAGCTGAGTTATGCTCGATGGGGAGTGGGCTTACAATGGGCCTTAGGGAGGTTTACAATGGTGGACCTTTAACCAACATTTCTCCTGAGGTGCAGCACATTTGGGATTGGAATTTAACTTACAATGAGGCCCACGGCCCTATGATACTAGTAAGAATGGATGGCAGTGTGCTTATAGTGCATACAACATGGAATGCCTCATGAAACAGCCTATGGCCGAGAAACAATGGGTGGATAGTGTGTGTAACACATACATCATAGTGGGCCTCATGGGGCAGCCCATGGCCCAGAAAAATGGGCAAACGGTGTGTACATAACACATACATCATGTTGGGCCTTATAGGACAACCCATATGCTCCCGAAAAGAATGGACAGCGTGTATATAGAACACATACAACAAGTGAGCTCTAATGGCTAGACGTCCAACACTTTGGACGTCTGGGATGATCACAAATAGAAGGTGGGTCCCACCTGTAGATGGTCCACATGAGAGTGGGCCACGTCCAGGTGGGCTTGGAACATAAGGGCGATGTGGATAAACAACACAGTAGGCCCATTCGCCTCTAGTCCGTCCTCATGGGTAGTGTGGGCCTGATACAATCATCACAGTGGGTCCCACAAAGGCATGGGCCACCCAGGAGGTGGGCCGACTCCACACTTCCATCTAAAACTTGTTGGGTAGGGTGGTAACAATACATACATCGGAGGTGAGCCTGCTGCCACTGGACAGACAGGCAAGCCCTACTGCTGTAATGGGGCGGCCCATAAGACCGCTCGGTCTAGGCTGTTGCGGATGGACAGTGTAGATATAACATACATCAAGGTGGGGTCCACATGAGTGGACCACCCTACTTAAAAGACCCAACAAGTGGGCCGCTGCATGGGACATCAACGTCTAGGTGGCCAGTGGCCAACAACTGCTGCACGCTGGCCGTCTTGGACCAGGCCTTAAAATAATCAGGAAAACTAGATGGATGGCGTGGATATAGGCCACATACAGCAAGGTGGGGTCCACACCAGTGCAGCCCACTGGCCTTAGACTAAGTTGATACTTGCGTTTTCCTTCATACAGGCGGTCGAAGGTGGACGGTCCTGCTGGTGCTATGGTGCAGCCCATGACACTACTTGATCTAGGCCATTATAGATGAACGGTGAGGCTAAAACCATACATCATGGTAAGGTCCACATAGGTGGGCCACACAGCCCCAGGACAAAGCCCATATTTGTGTTTTCCCTGCATTAGTGCATGTGTGACCGACCGGTCACACAGGCCCAAAACGAGCAGCCGGTGACCCTATTGCTAGACAATGGGCATCCCACTATCTGGATGATTTGGATCATCATACAATATCAATGTTGGTCCATCAAACCAGGGAAAGAGAGAGAGAGAGAGAGAGAGAGAGAGAGAGAGAGAGAGTGTGTGTGCAGAGGAGGAGCTCTGCCACTATGAGCTCCTCTCCAAGCATTACAACACATACATCAAATGGGTCTCACCAAATGTGAACCCTCAAATCATAAAAATCCATGGTGGAAATCCCTTTCCCACCAACAAATACAAGGTCTAAATGACCTTCTTACAATGAAGATCAAAATAAACATCATGATGGGGTCCGTGGAGAATGGCCCCATCATGGGATTCATATATGCATCATGGTGGGCCATTGGCCACACCTGGGCCCAAAATGGGATCCCTACCATCAACTAGTGGGCCCCACTTGTCCCATGGATTAAAACATTGATCTAAACCTAAGATCACCCACCTATGGATCTCCTTCTTGGTCCCTTGGCTTCCTTAGCTCCTAGACTTCTTCTTTAAGGGTGGAAGATGAAGATTGAAGGGTTAAGATGAGAGATTTGGGGTAGAAAGTGAGCCTCACACTTGGCTATTTTCTGTCCTTAGATTTCCTTCTCCTTGGACGTTCTCTCTTCTTAGTTGCTTGGGATGGGTAGAGAAAATAAGAAAGAAAGGGGATGTGATGGATTAAAATGAGAGAGAAGGGATGGGTGGTGTAAGAGAGAAATGATAGATGTGTAGGAGAGTGATGGTGGTGTAAGAGAGGAGTGACATGAGGGTTGACCTTGGGAGTGGTTGCTTGTCTTGGGGGAAAAGAAAGGCATGGGTTGTGATGGGTTGTGTGCTTGACTAATGACATGAAAGATGGGTAGAGATTCTCTGAAATCTCTTAGAATTCGTAATGTGCGGCATTTCCTAGAGATAAACACGGGCCCACAACTCCTAGCCTGGGAAACAATAAAATGCAATGTAATGCTAATATATATGAGGAGCAAGGGATTTCAAAAGGGAATGAATGTTGCACGATAGTAATGCTCTGTTTTGATGAAACTGATTGAAGCTTAAATGGTTGGATGAAGAGTAGTATCGTAAGGCTAGATCAAGTGATTCATATTTAAACTTAGGTGACTCAGGAGGCTTAGACTCTTGTTAGGCTAGGCTAGACCAGGGTTGAGCTCTCTCTCTCTCTCTCACTCTCACTATAACTCTCCTTGGTGGAGAAATAATAGGGGACTCCTTTGGGTGAGAAGGGATTGTTATAAATGGGAGTGGATGCTTTGAAATGAGAAGGGATGGTGGCTATTTATATCCTCCAACCTTGGTTTTCTTGTAATTTCTGGTGATCCCAGGGGTAAAAAGTAGTTGAAGGGCTGGGATTGGAGATTGCCACATGGCATCATCTCATGGGTTAGATTAGGTAGTAAAAGAGAAATTTTGGGTAAGGAGATGGGCATTAGAGTAAATGCACCTCAACTTCGCACTTAAGGTTCGAAAAAGGAGAATTCCACATGCTTGAGTGATGTTACCCCAAAGAGGGGGAGTGTCACGTGGCCGGCAATAGCCTAGCTATTGTCGATCCTCACTTGGACTCCCTGCTTTGGCAGGCAGCATCCTTCAAGCATGTGAAAGCTCTACTATGAGGGTTGTTGCTTTGAGGTTTCGGTCATTTCTCCAATTCGGCTTGGTTTTAGGCTCAATTAAGTGAGTTAACTGGGTTATGGGGTTGGGTAGGCTGACCGGGTGAGTTGACTTATTGAGTTGACTCAAGGCTCTTGGATTTTATGTTCCTAGGGTTCAAGGTTAGGCTAACCGGATTGACTGGTTTGAATTGGTTGAGTTTAGGGTTTAGGATTGGGGTTCCTAGGTTTAGGCTTCTAGGGTTAGGGTTTATGATTGGGGTTTGGTTATCCATTCATTTGTTCAAACTCAGTCAGCTTATCATCATGGGGTGAGATGTGTACACATAATAAGTATGCTCCATATTTTAATGATTATATGCACCCTTTAAATCCCCTATTAGTAAGTGCCTTGTAATTAGTAAATCTTGACCTATAAAGTTATTTCATACTATATTTTTATTTGTATATTTATTGAAACTAACTCTTTGTCAAATACTGATTAAAAGGGGGAGAAAGTTTCAGTCCCATTAAAACAATGAATTCTATTTTATAAGGTTTGTTTGTTGTTGCAGGAATTGATGAGATATGGGGAGCAAGTATGATGGAGCATTATTATTGTTACATATCTTGGGTCCTGTTCTTAAATTTGTATATCATTGTAATCTTGGACATGTAATATTATATTGTTTTGTTGTGGACCATGACATGGTCTAGGTTAGGTTTTTATCATGTAATTGACAAAGGGAAAAATTGTTAGTGTACTGATTTATACACCTTATTTGTTAATCACGTGAATCCTTGTGTCATGGAATCAGTTGTACTATTGGAAGTTAAAGACTGAAAACATAAGTGAAGGGAGAGCATCAATGAGCAACGAACAGATAAATGCAATGCTTTGATGTCCTTAACCCTTGACCCAAAACAACCTAAACCTCTAAATGATTTTAAACCTAATAGGTAAACCTTTTACTGATCATCCCATAAGCTATATGAGCCTAAATTGAACATCCTTAAATTGGCTCTAAAGGTCTCAAGTTGTTGGAAAAATTGCACAATTTCAGCAACCTTTAGTCACACCGAACCCACTTTCGGTCTGAGTGAAAATGTCTAAAACAGGACAACAAGCTAGGACATAATTCCGTGTAATTCGACTCCATGCGAATAATCCGAAGATCACCTTTAATGTGACCTAAGGGGCCCAAGTCTATCCAACAACTTTCCTATCTAATTTGATGTGACCGAAGATTAGCCATTTCTGTCCATCTTTTAATTGTTGGAACTCGATTTATTTAAATATGAGATTCAATCTTGGGGCATTTTAGAGGATTTTTTTTTTATTTTTTATTTTTTATAAATGAAGCTAAGTAAATCCTCAAACATATCTCATATTCATGAAATTTGATTCATCTTCTTGAGTTTTACCATTATAATGAAGATTCCAACCTTAATGTTAAAGATGAACTCAATCTCCACCATTTTATAGAGTTTAGACCTAACCTCTATAGTTATATTATTGTCTTAATCCTCTAGAAGACCCTTCTTGGTGAATCTCATACGCTTTACAACTTTCCGTTGAGATTCAACCCAACCTCCCATCACCTTGGTCGCCGCATCGGAGCATCGTATGCAAGGTGTTTGATTTTGAAGTTGAAGTATTGACAATACATCAGAATCATGACCGGGAGAGAAATTGAGGAGCGAATTCAAGTATGGGTGAGCTTTAAAGAAGCATCTAAAAAATGAGGCATAAACGGGGCTCATTTCGACAAGTGTTATTGAGTGAGCCCATACTCTCTTTCTTTATGTAGGATTGAGGGTAAGAATTAATGACCCAAACTCGAATAGGTTCTTATATAGGACCTAGGCTCTAGTATATGGCCGAATTCACCAAAAACGGGAGTGTATGTGTTAGTATCCGCGGGAGCCTCTGACGGGAGTAAACGTAGGTCATTGGATTAGGACCGAGGTTATTAGTTAGCCTATAGAAAACCAACTAAAATCTCTTGTGGGAGCTTTTGGTGAGAGTGTATATCAATATGTTCATGTGTAAGACCGAGGTTCATGGTGAGCTTATAGAAAATCATGTAGAGCCTCTTACGTGAGCAAGTCTTTGTGTACTATTATAAATGTTAGAGGTGAGCTTAATTTAAAACATCTGATAGTGAAATCTATTACAGTTGTGAGTTGAGTGTGTCCACCAGGAGTGGATTTGGAAAACTAAACAACTATACATACTTATGTTTGGGATTGTATTTGAACACTTATTTAATTATGCTTATATGGTGAATGTTTAATTATATGTATAAATGATTAGATGAATGCTAGGAGTTGATAGGTAGCACATCCCACACACACATGTATACTATCATGTTTATATACTAGTTGCTTAATTGACACATCCTTTGTAGTGTATGTGATTAGACGTTCTAATGACTTGGAAGCCTTAGAGTTAATAGTCTTGCTTATTTCAAATTGTATATTAGTTTAAGTAGGTAATCGTGTTTAAAAAGACACAAAATTTATTTCGCCAAAGCTTCTGCACATAGTCGTGGTATCTTATTCCATACAATTTCACATTTATCTTGAGGTCGCATATACTACTAAGGTACATGCAGAGGTTCCTACTTAAGCACGTAGAAAATTGGGTTCCTGACCTATAAATACCCCTGTACTCACTTTAAGGAGGAGTAGAGCAATAGAGAAACAAGAGCAAAGATGAAACAAGGACTCTACACTCTTCGAAGAAGATAAGAAGCTTCAAGCACATACGTTCTTAAGATTTAACTCACTTGCCGGAACAGTCCACCTTATTCATTGAGAAGAGCCCTCATCATGCGAAAGAGACCCTTACGAAGGAAAGACCTTTGAGCCATGCAGTAGGGTCTTCCAAATATAAGCTTCGACACCACAAGATGAGCACCATTGTATAGAGCTATGCGCCTAGGCGTAGACCTGTCACAACATATGCGCCCAGGTGCAGAGCTCTCCGTTAGCCCACTAAAGAATTACACACGCATGTAGTCCATGAATTACACACGCATGTAGTCCATAATGGACCTCTTGCACATCCAAGTCTTTGTACAAGGCACATACCTTCTTATAATCAATGCTCAAGGTAGAGGATCCTATCAGCCAATGATTGGAGATCAAGAACGATTTTCACCCATCTTTAACATTTGAGCCCCTGTGGCATTACACCCACAGTTATCACGAGTCTTTTAGTTCCAAACGCTTCGAAGACGAAGAACTAAAGACTAAAAAACTTTATGCACCACACAACAGTACACCTACTTTGGTTTTGCCTTTCAATCAAGGATTTTTATCCGAGATGTAAGGGCTCATACTAGAGCACAACCTAAAATTTAACTGCTCCAAAATATTAATAAAAGTCGTTCGGTTTGACTCTTTGGGTGTACAACATGTGGGCTTTACATAGTCCGCTGATGAGTTTGTATCCTCGACAACTCTTCGATGGAAACAACAATTTCCTAATGTAATAAGAGAGCAACGAACTCTCCCCATTGAATGTTAGCTTTCTCACATTTCATTAAGTAATGGATTACCTGATGTTCTCGCTTCTTATGGTCAAATCCATGATGCTAACCACGGGCTATATGGGATGCCTAACATCCAATGGCTACTGAGAAGACGAAACCTTCCCTCCCAACCTTATCAAAATACATTTTGTCCTAAATAATTACTAAATTCTTAATATAACTTATTTGATTAGTTAAAAATAAAATATAATTTACATACTTTATTTACGTGAGACCAATTTTTATCATCCAAATACAACGCTGTCCGCTTGGATTTAAAAACATAGTTACTGTCGCTACCAAATACCAGATATTCATTTTCATCACAGTAAAAGTCATTCTAAAATAACCATATACCGATGACCTATCCCATATCTGATATGATACGCGTCAAACGGTCCCTTCCCAAAGTGAAGCGGATTAGCTGGTGTACCACACACCACAGATCATTTTATGGCTTTATCCCAAAAATGAGAGGTATATAAATCTCAGGTGGACCACACCACATGAAAACAATAGAGATTGGATATCCACCATTAAAATCCTCTTAAGGCCTACTATCGTTTATTTGACATCCAATCATTGATTAGGTTATACAGCCCAAATGAAGGTAAAAACAAAAATCAGCTTGATCAAAACTTTTATGGCCCCCAAAATGTTTTTAATGGTCGCCGTCATTCAACATCAAGTTTCTGTCATGTGGTCCAATTGAGATTGGGATGTATCTCATTTTTGGTCTCATGTTGTAAAATGAATTCAGAAAAATAGATGGACAGAGTGGATGAAGCACATACATCATGGAGGGCCCCAAAGAGCACCGACCACCAGCCATTGGCAGTGTCAGAGTAGCCAATCCGCTCCATACGGAGCGGATTGGCTACTCCCGACACCGACCACTGGCTAGTGGTCGGTGTCGTGGACCCCACTATGATGTATGTGTTTCATCCATTTTTAAAGATAATTTCAGAGATTCATCCCAAAAATGAGAGGTACATAAATCTCATCTGTACTACACCACATGAAAACAATAGTGATTAGATATCCACCATTAAAATCCTCTTAAGGTCCACTGGACTGTTTATTTGACATCAAATCTGTTGATTAGGTCATGCAGGCCCAGATGAAGGTAAAAAACAAAAATAAGCTTGATCCAAAACTTTTATGGCCCCCAAAATGTTTTTAATGATTGACGCTCATTCAACACTGTTTCCTGTAATGTGGTACAATTGAGATTGAGATATAACTCAATTTTTATCATCCAAACACAACGCTGTCCGCTTGGATTTAAAAACATAGTTACTGTCGCTACCAAATACCAGATATTCATTTTCATCACAGTAAAAGTCATTCTAAAATAACCATATACCGATGACCTATCCCATATCTGATATGATACGCGTCAAACGGTCCCTTCCCAAAGTGAAGCGGATTAGCTGGTGTACCACACACCACCGACCTAGCTGATGTGTGTACGTGGCGCTCGAAGTGGAGCCCGTCAGCTCCTCGAGCAGCGAATGTACAAACGGTGGGTAGGAGATCAAAGTTATGTGGGCCACAATGATGTATTTACTATATCCATACCGTCATCCACTTGGCGAGATTATTTTAGTTTATTATACAAAAACTGAGTCATGTACAAGGCCTAAGCGGACCACACCACAAATAAAAGTGGGAAAACTATTACCATCGTTAAAACATTCCTAGGGCCTACCAAAATGTTTATTTTCATAAACAATATGTTAATAAGCTCAAAACGACATGGATGAAGAGGAAAAATAAATATCAGTGATCCAAAACTTCTGTGATCCCCAAGATGTTTCAACGGTAGATGTTCAATCCCCCACTGCTTTCTGCATTGTGGTTCACTTAATCCTTGTATCTATTTTATTTTGGGCTCAAGCCTTAAAAATATCTACCCAAATGAATGGACGGATTTGATATTTTAAAAAAAGTAAAAAATTACCTTATGTTTGGGCCCACAGACCTTGGTGACGACAACGCACACCGAGGTCATTGGCGTGTGGTACACCAGCTGCGGAAGTGGTTTGCGTAGTGAGTAACTCAGTAAGGTAAGGCCGTATGGGTACTGAGTAAACTCGGTGGGGTCCACCGTGATTTATATATATTATCCACTCATTCCATTCAATTTACCAGATAATTTTAGGATTTGAGCTGAAAAATAAAGCATATCCAAAGCTCAAATGGGCCACACCACGGGAACAGGGTGAATTGAATGTCTACGGTTGAAATTTTCTTGAGGGCTACTGAAGTTTTGGATAAAGCTTATATTTTTGTTTTCCCTTCATCCATGTTTTTGTGATCTTATGAACAGGTTGGATGATAAATAAACATCACTGTGGGGCCTAGCAAGGTTTCAACGGTGGAAATCATTATTCCCACTGTTTCCTGTGGTACGGTCCACCTGAGTTTTATATATGTTTCAATTTTAGTATCAAACGCTTAAATGAGCTGGAAAAAAGGATGGACGGTGTGGATAAACCACGTACAGTCACGGTGCAGTACGATAAGGGTTACTGAGTAACTCAGTACGCAAACCGATTTCGGTCTCGCTCCCACGGTCTTCACACTCAGCGTGCTAACGCTGCAAGCGCACTGGACATTAGTTGAAGCGGAAGGTGGCGGTTGTGGGAAATATGAACATCCGCAAATTCAAGTTCATTCCACCTCAATCTGGCCATCCCTTAACAAAATGCAAGAGCAACTTCAAAAAATTGCTTTCTACCTTTGAGATACGTTAGCCGCTTGCCGATTAGTGGACGGCCCTGATTTTTGCATGTGGTCTCCTTCATGGATGCTGCCAGCTTATCCGCAGCTCACACGTTGGACCCACTAGTTAGGTGGCACTTTTGTTGATCTTTCATGGTGCTTGTTCATGTGGGGACAGCAAGCACCCACCACTCAAAAATCCATAAATGGATTATGGTACGTGGTCTAGTGATTACACCGGCTCGAGTGCAGTTGCCTCGCACGCTTACGTGTGCAATATCGAATCCGCACATCAAGCCAACGGCAACGGCAATATATATAAAAACAACGTTACGATGGTTATTAGGTGGCCTATATCTATGAAAATAAGCGGACGGTTGTAATAAATTGACACGTGGTCCAGATGCTTTGTACAAGTATGACCGCACTGATTAGCCAATTTTGGATGCATGGAATATAAGAGGTGAGGATCTCCTGACGAACGGGTCTGATCTTTAACACGTATGATGAGAGCGCACTTTTAAAGTGCACTCGAGCGAGACTGGACATGATACTCGAGATCCGTTTCTGCCCTGCCAAGCAAACGAGCTGTTTTCCCACTGCGGCATGATCGTTGCGGCTGTACTAAGCGAAGATATTCCCTCGTTCCCTGTCATAACTCATAATGCAAACGTCCAGTAATTTGATACTTGGGTAGAGTATGATAGTTGATAAGCAGTTCATACTCGACACAAAATGGACTGATTAGTTTTTGGAACCGACTGTCGTTGAGTCAAAGTCCCAAGATGAAATTATTTGAACAATTCTAACTTTTGATTTGTGGGTACTTGTTTGTTGAAATCGGATCATTGGGTATTTGTCATTTTTTAATCGTCGAAATAAATATCCACCAATCCGAAAGTAGAGTAATCAAATAAGGGGATTTTTTTTGCTCGTTGTCCATCCAAACTAAGATCCATAATTTGGACAGTCTGATTTGAATTACTTGAATGCCATGATGCAATATCCAGATAATGTTTAAATGCCTGCTTATCAGCCATCACACTCTTGCCAGAGTATCACAGATTTTATCAATGGATAGGTGATTTCACACACACTTCCGCGCCAGCTCGGCATAGGCTCGCTTGGCTGATACCATAGTCACGATCAAGCTGGTATCCAATGGAAGTGGAAGTGACGTGCTTAGACGGCGAGAAGATATGAACCGTCCATTTTCTGGATGCCGTTGTCCATGGGACGCGGATTTCCTGTGAAAACCTTTGGCAGGAGGTTCCTGCGCTGGAAACAAAGATGGGGCCCACCGTGAAGTCTGTGAGACATCCACCCTGTCCATCTGTTTTGTGAGCTCATTTTAGCAAATGGGATGAAAAATGAGTCGGGTCAAAGACTCAAGTGGGCCGAAAATGTGAGGATTAAAAGTCTACAGTTGAAATATTCATGCGGCCACAAAAGTTTTGAATCAGGATAATATTTGTATTGTTAGTTCATCCCAGTGGAAATGACGTTACGAACCATATGGATGGCATTTAAACATCACTGTAGTAGGGAGGTTTCAACGTAGGAATTTCCCTGCCTACCTTTTACTTTAGTGTGGCCAACGAGTTTTGGATTCTGCTCACTTTTCGTCTCACGTCAAAAAAATACAGTCCGGATCCCCTGTTTGCCAGAACCACGATTTTCTTGCTTTTCTCCTCTTTTGCTGCATTGGTGATTATTCCATCTCAATAAGCGATGCATTATTCAGTGCATTACACAATCACATGGTCCAATTAGATTGCAATAATCACAATTTTGCTGCTTCAGAGGATCCATTTTCCCTAAAATGAACTCACAAAATGGATGGACTGGGTAGATTTCAAGCATCACGGTGGTTCCCACCTAAGTTTCCAGTGCACGAAATTCTTGCGAAAGGCTGTAGCAGGAAATCCACGTCCATTAAAAATATTATTTTGTTTATTCTCAAATGTTAATAGTCATGACTAAATATGGCCCATTTGCAAAAGCTCTTGGGTGGTTTAGATCATTGTTTTATCTCCTTCGCTTTGCTCCAACTTGAAAAACTCATGAACATCTATTTATCATGGGGTCGGCCATGTTTCCACACCCTGAGCTGATGTGGTGAGTCTAAAGCTAGGCATCAAACCGAGTTGGATCGGATTGGGTCCAACTTGATTCGGTCCGAATTCTACATGGGTTGACCTGAACTCGATCTAATCCGGGACCGAGTCCGGCACATTTGACTCGAACCGATCCGATGCACGGTTGGCCTGACCCGAACCGAGTCCAACTCAGTCAGGGAAATCGAGTCGGATCGGGTTGCGTACGGTTTGGATTGGGTTGGGTCTGTGGGTCAAACTATGACGTATGTGTTATATCCAAACCGTCCATCCATTTGGAGAGTTCGTCTTAAGGCTTAAGCCACAAGATAAATCAAAAGATCAGTTAGACCACACTGCAAAAAAGTGGGGGATTGAACATTTACCATTGAAACCCTTTTGGAGATCACGGAAGTTTCAGATTAATATGAAATTTGTTTTTCCTCTTCATCCATGTATTTTTAACCTCATTAACAGATTAGATGGAAAATAAACGTTATGGTGGGCCCTACGAATTTTTTAACGGTGAAATCATTATCTCGCTACTATTTTCGGTGTGGTCCATTTGAGCTTTAGATATGATTCAATTTTTTTTTCAAATGCTTTAAAAGGATCACGAAAAATGGATAAACGGTATGGATATAATAAATACATCATTGTGGGGCCCATGTAATTTTGATCTCATTTAAGCTGTTTGAATAACTCAGAGCTCGAGGCCTGTCTCCGCCTCATCTTTGCACGACACATATTTACACCAGCTGTAAAAGTTGTTGTGTTGATGTGCCATGCACGACACATATCTAAACCAGCTGCGCATCTGCACTCTTATCGTACTGAGTAAACTCAGTTGGGCCTACCATGAATGTATGTGGTCTATCCATGTCGTCCATCCATTTTTACACCTCATTTAAGGAGTTGGCCCCAAAATTGAAGCATATAAAAGGCTCAAGTGTATCATACCACAAGAAACAGTGGGAATAATGATTTCCATCGTTGAAACCCTGCTAGGCCCCACAGTGATGTTTATTTGTCATCTAATTTGTTCATAAGATCATACCGACATGGATGAAGGGAAAATAAAAATATAAGCTTGATCCAAAATTTCCATGGCCCCCAAGAATTTTTCAATGGTAGACTTTCAATTCACACTGTTTCCCACGATGTGGTTCATTTGAGATTTGGATATGCTTCATTTTTGGTCTTAAGCCCTAAAATTATCTTATAAAATGGATGGAAGCAGTGGATAAAATATATAAATCACGGTGGACCCCACAAAGTTTACTTAGTACGCTTAGCGTAGTGAGTTATTCAGTACACAATCCGCTTCCTACGAAATTGCATTGGGGGCTCTTACTATACTGAGTAAACTCTGTTGGGTCCACCGTGAATGCATGTGTTTTATCCACGCCATCCATTCATTTTTCCAGATCGTTTTAGCAGTTGAACGCAAAATTGATGCATATCCAAAGCTCAAGTGGACCATACCACTGGAAAAAGTAAAAGTATTGATTTCCACCATTGAAAAATTTATAAGGCCCCAGTGATGTTTATTTGTCATCCAACTTATTTATGAGATAAATATTTGTGATAAATATCCATAAGAATCATTCGGATAAGATCGGATCGGTCTGGATCAGATCCATTTGGTGGATTCTGGTTTGAATTGGTCCGGTTCGACCGCTATCTAAACTCGATCCGATGAACGGTCGGATCTAACCGATCCAACTCGAACCGCATCGATCCAAGCCTTCGATTCGGTTTGGATCGGGTCAGATTCGTCGGATCATGTCGGTTTATGCTCAACTTTAGTGGTGACTAGGGACGTCCGTCAGTCAATTAATTCAGAAAGGTTAATATTGTCACCGATTCTCGAAATTGAGTGTAAACTTGGTTGAAACACGGGTGTTAAAAATAAAAGATTTTTCCATATGGCTGCTTGCATTTCTAGCTATCGACCGAAAACCTCCTTTTTTTAACTATTTCTTACAACTTGCCTGCCTATTTCATATAGGTCCTACAGCTGCTTCCACTAACGGATAAGTAACTGATGGATCCGTTAACTGCAGAAAATCCAGTCTTATCCTTGTTTGACCATAGAAATTCATATTCAACCCCTTCTATATCATTTTATCTTTGCTAAATGATAGCCCTCCCTTTCTTCCTCATTTCAGGAGGTTTATTTGTGCATGAAGATCGCTACATACAGATGCAAAGGATATGTGGGGTCCACTGTGATGTTGTGTCTTATCCATAGCTTGCATTCATTTTACCAAGTTATTTTAGGGCATAAGCTCAAAATTGAAGCATATCCAAAGCTCAAAATTGAAGCATATCCAAAGCTCAAGGGGGCCGCACCGTACGAAAGGGTGGAGACAATGACATCTACTGTTAAAACCTTCATACGGATCACAGTCATGTTTACTTGCTATTCAACTTGTTCATAAGGTCACATGGATATGGATGAAGGGAAAGCACAAATACCAGTTTTATTCAAAGCTTCTGCTACACAAAAAAGTTTTTAATTGTAGGCGTTTAATTCCCATTGTTTCATGTGACGTGGTCCACTTGAATTTTTAATATGCTTCAATTTTAGGATCTTGTACTAAAATGAGCTGGTAAAGCGGATGGACGGTGTGGATAAAACACATACAGTATGGTGGACTCCACTTGTTGTTTTTGATGTCTTAAATCTATTAAAAAATGGGGTCTATTAATGGCATCGACGGACCATTCGATGCATCGAGTATTGTTTGATGCCATTGAACAACTACTCAATCCCATCGAGAACTTTTAGATTTTCTTCAGTTGGTTACTGGACATATTGGGTGTTATTTCGATGACATTGAAGATTAAGTTCGATGCCATCGAAGATGATTTGAGTAATCGAGATAAATATGATTTTAATGTTTCGTCTCTGGATAGTTTAAGTGTTATTTTGATGACATTGAAGTGAGTTTGATGCCATTAAAGGTTAAGTTCGATGACTTCAAAGACTAATTGAAGGTGTCATCGAATGAATACGGAGATTTGTGAATTTACGAGATTTGTTTCTGATTTCAATTGTGATTCTTTGAAATGCTATATATTTGGGTGTAATCGGGTTTGGGAGGTATCTAAGGCTTTCAGATTCATTTTAAGATTTCAAGGGTGTAGCTTGGGATTGATTCAAGGTTGTTTGGATCAAGTAATCTCTCTTCTCTTGTAAATTTCTTCTTTCATAGTGATTACATGTCACTTTGTGCCGTGGTTTTTCCTCGTGAGGGTTTTTCTAGGTTAAATTCAGAATTTTTATGTCACGCCCCAAACTCGAAAAACGGGCTGACAAAATACCCAATCGCCGAATCTGGTGCCGACAGCCTCCGTAGTATCCCATTCTCGGATCTTAGTGCCCATACACCAGATTCCGATCCTGGGATCCTATAAGGAGGATTTTCAGTATGATTTTTTTTAGAGCATAGCCACAAGCATAACCAAGTCACAAAACAACAACACCACATATTCACCATATCAAAAACTTTAAGTACAATGCGTATGAAAGGAAAATACAATATAATGAAAGTAACAGAAACTCCAGAAGCTCGGCTGCACGCTCCAAGCTTAACGCTGCTGGCACCTAACGCCACCTGCACGCATCTATCGTGCATAAGCTTATAGAAAGCTTAGAGGGTGGTGAAAGTGTGTGTAGGCGAGTGTCAAGTGTATAATATTAGAGTAATGCAAAAATATGTGGTAAGTCCATGAATGCTATCAACTATATCAAAGCTATGTGATGCAAGGCATGAATGCTATCGGCCATACCAAGGCCATGCGATGCAAGGCCTATGTAGTCAAATGTTATATGCGAGATGCAAAGCAAGCGTGCCGGTACTCATCAAGTACACATATCAGTACGATTCCTCTCTAGATATCACCGGGGTCTAGTACACCTCACAATGACTGCCTCCTCCCTAGCTGCACAGTCGAGCGAGTGGAAAAGACCACACTATCCGCCTGACCAGTAGTCTGCCAATACCTACCCGGCTCGTCGATAGCGGACTCATTTGCGAGCTGGTCAAACATAGCCTAGCTTATAGCCCCCTCACTCGGGCGGATAAGGCCACCCCCCCTTCCAACCGACCACGACACAGTGAGAGACGCGGCCTACTGGTATTCGGTTCTTGGGCGCTTGTGTATCCACTCGGCTTAGACATTGGAGCATCTCCTGGTACCAAAAAGGTTCCGGGACTTTCACCCAAGGACATCCTAAGTGCCCACAGTGCTAGAACAAAGCATTTTCGGTAATTGATACAGCCATCCACGATGTGTCTGTGGAGCCATGGCCCTGATGTCGCTAGGGCGTGCAGTGATCAAGTCACACATATGCAAGATGCATGAGTCACACCGTACAATCATGTAGCAATCCTGCGTGTATCACGCGATCATGTGGGGCACTCCATCTCATAAGGAGTTTCATAAATGTTTCAGCCCAACGGCTTATGCTATGATCAAACATTCCTCATATCAAGCATACATATGATGCGTAGGGGCATGAATCATGGAGATATACTAAGCATGTTACAAAGTGATGAATTATCAACAAGTATGGGCCTATCAATGGGCCCTAAGGAGAGTCATAATGCGGACATTTAACCAACATTATTCTTACAATGTGGACGTCAAACCAACATTGTTCCCTAGGCATGGCCCGCCATAAAACATCATTTCATAAACCAAGGGGGAATCACACATTGCAATGGACCCTAAGGACATCCTGTTGGGCCTCGACCCATGGGCCTTAAATACATTAAATGGGCCGTATCACATGGGCCTTACATTCATCAAATGGGCCGCGTTAATGGGCCCCCACCAACGGGCCTTATGTACATGCAATGGGCCATATCCCATGGGCCTTTGAAAACATCACAATGGGCCTTGTAACATGGGCCTTATGTACATCAAAGTGGTCCTCAACAATGGCCTTGTACACATCAAGGTGGGCCTCAACAATGGGCCATAAATATGGGCCACAAATACATCAAGATGGTCTAATCACATGGGCCTTATGCATACGAAATGGGCCTAATCATATGGGCCTTAGATATATACCAAGGTGGGCCTCAATGGACGGCCATAATTAAATCAAGATGGGCCCTAAACATATGCCAAGGTGGGGTCCATTTGAACTACATATCTATTTATTTTTAGTCTCAAGCCTTAAAATGGGCTTTCAAAATGATTGGACAACTTGGATGCAGCACATGCATCATGGTGGGGGTCCACATGAAGGCCCACCATCAGGTATATTATAAAATATAATATATATAATATATATACAATGTAATACACACACACACACACACACACACACACACACATGCACGCACAGGGCAGCTATAGGGGTGGGTCCCACCGTCTAGGGTGGACGGTGCGGATAGAACATATAGATCATGGTGGGGTCCACTGTCCAGACAGTGGACAGTGTGGATGAACACATAAATCATGGAGTTCACCATCCACTGCTGTGGACGGCGTGGAGAGAACACATACACAGGACGGGTCCACCATCCCGTGCTGGGGACGGTGTGAATAAAATACATACATCACTGTGGGTCCCACGTGGGGCCCACCATAACGTTTGCTTTCCATCCAACCTGTTGAGAAGGTCACGCAGACCTGGATTGAAGTGGAAAAACAAATTTCATCTTGATCCAAAACTTCTGTGGCCCAAAAAAGGGTTTCAAAGGTATATGTTCAATCCCACTGTTTCCTTTAATGTGGGCCACCTGAGCCGTTTATTCGGCTGATTTTTGGGGTGGGCCTACTGCTAGAAGTGGCCCACCATATGAACGGGTTGGATGACAAATATACGTCATGGCGGGGCCCATAGAGGGAGCCGTGGGTCCTGCCTACACGGGCGCCCGCCCAGCGCTTGTCTGCACGTCTGACAGTAGCAGCAGCAATGCTGCTGTTGTAATTTATTTATTTTTTTGAAAAAATAAGTTTTTCAGGGGTTTTTCATATGTGGGGTCCGATTCAAGTGAATCCACCCCAGCCAATGGATTCCATGGCCCGAGACAAGCCAAACAAGTCCAATATCGAATATATTTCGGCGTGTAGTAAAAATTAAAGTGAATTTAAACGGTGAGAATCACTATTTTGAAGGGTATGGCCCTCCAAAAGCTTGGATCAGCTTCATCTTTCGGCTTAATGCCTAAAATGATTTGGGAAATAGAATGGACGGTGTGGATTAGTCATATACATCAAGGTGGGGCCTACATGGACAAGCCCCTTCCAAAGCTTATAAATCAAGCTCATATTTGTATTTTCAATTGACGTGCATGGACGTCCCTAGATGTCTGGACATAACATGTGCGTTGAGGTGGGCCCTGCTTAGGTGGGCTGCCAAATGGTGAGTGGTGGGGATACAACACATATATAAAGTGGGCCTCACCCACCAATGACTTGGGTCCAATACATGCTTCGTGGTGGGGTCCATCCAAGTGGGCCACACGGCCATATCATCACACACAAAAATAAATAACTAAAAAGAGAGGGAGAGAGAGAAATAGAGTGGGACGCGTGTGATGGAGGGCTCCACCACTATGAGCCCTCCCTTGCAAGAAATCATACATCAAGTGGGTCCCAATACATGTGGGCCCACCAAATCAAGGATTCAACGGTGGAGACCCTTTCTCCACCAAATGCAAGGTCTAGATGACCCTATCCATACATGAAAAATAAACATAATGATGGGGTCCATGGAGAATGGCCCCATCATGGAATGATCATGAGGATCAAAGTGGTCCATCGACCACATCAAGGGTCCAAAGTGATATTCATACCATCAATCGGTAGGCCTCATTTGTCCCATCATAAAAACACAAAAAAACCTATCCTATAAGGCACCCACCGGTCGATCTTCTTGGTCCGTTGGAACACATATCTCCTTGTGCTCTTCTTTGACGGTGGAAGATGAGAAATGAATGGCTAGGATGGAGGATTTGGGATGGGAAAGTGGGCCACCAAAATCACATTTCTCTCACATGGAGAAGCTTGGACGTAGGGTTTTTTTTTGCTCTCTCTTTGGTTGCTTGGAAAGTGTGAAGAGAAAGAGAGGGAGAGATGGGATGTAAGGAGAGGAGTGATGGATGTGAGTGATGGGTGAGGTGATGGTGTACTTGACTAGCATGGGTGTATAAGAGATAGGGTGAGAAAGGGTTGACTTTGGAGAGAGAAAGCATGGGTTGCTTAGTACTTGACATGAGGTGATGGATGGGATTGATTGATGAGATTGATTTGACATGTTGTAGAGATTCTCTTGGAATTGCAAACGAGTGGTGTTTCGTCGAAATAAATGCCGGCTCACATCTTCCTGTCAAGGTATCGGATCGGTGCACGAGTCGCGGCGTTGGAACCGCGGCGATGGTGCGGTCACAATGGTATAAGTTTCGAATTAAGCCGACTTAAATCTACAACATAAGACTTAGGGTCGATCGCAAACGTTGATTACCGATCGCAGGTTGCCGAAATTCGACGGGAAGGATCGCGGGATTTGATGGAACAGTATGAACTAGGATACGAGTCTTACAGCTCTCCCCACTTAATAAGAAATTTCATCCTCAAAATTTAAATCATAACATACCAATACAGAGCTTACCAAGAGAGGGAAACCACACTGCTATATATATAATTAGAACACAACATACTAACATAATCAAACATCTAAGGGATAGGGATAACGCCCACAAATCTTAAGTTCTAACTCCTAGGACGCCTCATTCATGAACAATCTAGGAAGATGGTGTAGGGGCCAAGTCACGCGAATCATCGAAAACTGCTCTTAATGACTGAGGATCCTGCTGGGCGGCATAAAATCTACCCTGGGCCTGCTGGGGAGGTGCAGGTCCAATATGAGGTCTCTGCTGTTGCGAGGGAGGTCCCGGAGGCTGGTGCTGCGGTCGCTATTGCTGTGGGGGCTGTCGCAGAGGCTGATATGTGCCATCGGCTGCTGATGCTGTGGTGGCTGTCGCGGAGGTGGATGCGGTGCCCTCGGCGGCTGCTACGGCGGATGGGGACACTCGTGCACGCGATGTCCTGTCCTACCGCATCCAAAACAGGTACCGGTAAATGGTCCCGAAGGTGGTGCTGGGGGTACTGCTGGGGCTCGAAATGTTAGGCGGGTCGTGCGTCGCTGCTGTAAATGATGCTGCTGCGGCTGGGAGCTACTGGAGGGTTCCTTCCTCTTCTGATCTCCCCTCAGGTCACGGGCTCTCTGCAAACTGGCCCAATCTGACTCGTAGATCTGGGCCCTCTCCACATTTTGCTCAAAAGTCGGAAGCATGTGTCCGATCACACGACTCTTAAGGGCAGGACGCAAATCGTTCTCAAAACGGGGTGCCTTCCGCCCCTCATCATCAACAAGATACGTCGCGAATCTCGATAGTGCGACGAAATGAGCCTCATACTGGGACACAGTCATGTCTCCCTGGACCAGAGTCTCAAACTCTAATGCGCGCTGCTGGCGCACATGCTCGGGAAAGAACTTCCGGTCAAACCGGTCTACAAAGTCCTCCTAGGTCCACTCAAAATCAGCCGCTACCGATGGGGCGATAGATGCCCACCAATGCTGAGCCTCACCCTGGAGAAGGAATACAGCTAAAGGGACTCGCTGCTGGGTTATACATCTCATGATGTCGAATATCTTCTCCACCTCGGAGCGCCATATCTCTGCTGCAGTAGGGTCAGGCTTGCCCCGGAAACGTGGAGGATCATGCTGTCGGAAGTCCTTGAGAAGAGCACTCGCACGCTCCTGCTCGGCCTCAGCTGGTGTAATAGTGGGACGCCTACTCTGCCCCTGAAGAATAATGGTCATCGCCTGAAGCATCTGCTGCACCTGGGTGGCACTCACAGGTATGGTCGGATCCGCGCTGGTCTCAAGTAAAGGAGTGGCATCCTCGGGCTGGAAAGCAGGAATATCCAATGGTGGAGCGGGAGTCGCAGGTGGTAGAGCAACAGTAGCAGGTGGTGGAGCGAGAGTTGCAGGTGGTGGAGCGGGATTCGCTCGGGTCATTCTTCTAGCCATTATGTCCTACAGGAAGGAACAAGGGCCTATCAGCCTTGAGAATTCTCGAAGGCATAAATGTTAAGGGTCTAGGTCGAGAAATCGCTAAGTTATTCAGACCCGGAACCCATTCATTTTAAGTTCATAGCAGATATGTAATGTGAGGTATTCCCAAGTTATGCTCTGATACCAACTTCTTTCACGCCCCAAACTTGGAAAATGGGCTCACAAAATTCTCAATCACCGAATCCGGTGCCGACAGCCTCCGTAGTACCCCATTCTCGGATCCTAGCGCCCATACACCAGATTCCGATCCTAGGATCCTACAAGGAGGATTTTCAGTATGATTTTTTTTAGAGCATAGCCACAACCATAACCAAGTCACAAAACAACAACACTACATATCCACTATATCAAAAACTTTAAGTACAATGTGTATGAAAGTGAAATACAATATAATGAAAGTAACAGAAACTCCAAAAGCTCAGCTACACGCTCCAAGCTCAACGCTGTTGCGACCTAACGCCACCTGCATGCATCTATCGTGCATAAGCTTATAGTAAGCTTAGAGGGTGGTGAAAGTGCATGTAAGGCGAGTGTCAAGTGTATAATATTAGAGTAATGCAGAAATATGCGGTAAGTTCATGAATGCTATCAACTATATCAAAGCTATGTGATGCAAGGCATGAATGCTATCGGCCATACCAAGTGCATGTAATGCGAGACCTATGTAGCCAAATGTCATATGCGAGATGCAAAGCAAGCGTGCTAGTACTCATCAAGTACACATATCGGTACAGTTCCTCTCTGGATATCATCGGGGTCTAGTACACCTCACACTGACTGCCTCCTCCCTAGCTGCACAGTCGAGCGAGTGGAAAAGACCACACTATCTGCTTGACCAGTAGTCTGCCAATACCTACCGGGCTCATCGATAGCGGACTCATTTGCGAGCTGGTCAAACTCAGCCTATCTAATAGCCCCCTCACTCAGGCGGAGAAGGCCACACCCCCTTCCAACCGACCACGACACAGTGGGAGATGCAGCTTACTGGTATTCGGTGCTCGGGCGCTCGTGTATCCACTCGGTCTAGACGTTGGAGTATCTCCTAGTACCAAAAAGGTTCTAGGACTTTCACCCAAGGACATCCTAAGTGCCCACAGTACTAGAACCAAGCATTTTCGGTATCCGATATGGCCATCCACGATGTGTCTGTGGAGGCACAGCCCTGATGTCGCTACGGAGTGCAGTGATCAAGTCACACATGCGAGATGCATGAGTCACACCGTACAATCATGCAGCAATCCTGCGTGTATCACGCGATCATGTGGGGCACTCCATCTCATAAGGAGTCCCGTAAAGTCTCAACCCAACGGCTTATGCTATCATCAAACATTCCTCATATCAAGCATACATATGATGCGTATGGGCATGAATCATGGAGATATACTAAGCATGTTACAAAGTGATGAATTATCAACAAGTATGGGCCTATCAATGGGCCCTAAGGAGAGTCATAATGCGGACATTTAACCAACATTATTCTTACAATGTGGACGTCAAACCAACATTGTTACCTAGGCATGGCCCGCCATAAAACATCATTTCATAAACCAAGGGGGAATCACACATTGAAATGGACCCTAAGGACATCCCATTGGGCCTCGACCCATGGGCCTTAGATACATCAAATGGGCCGTATCACATGGGCCTTACATTCATCAAATGGGCCGCATTAATGGGCCCCCACCAACGGGCCTTATGTACATTGCAATGGGCCATATCCCATGGGCCTTTGAAAACATCACAATGGGCCTTGTAACATGGGCCTTATGTACATCAAAGTGGTCCTCAACAATGGCCTTATACACATCAAGGTGGGCCTCAACAATGGGCCATAAATATGGGCCATAAATACATCAAGATGGCCTAATCACATGGGCCTTATGCATACCAAATGGGCCTAATCATATGGGCCCTAGATATATACCAAGGTGGGTCTCAATGGACGGCCATAATTAAATCAAGATGGGCCCCAAACATATGCCAAGGTGGGGTCCATTTGAACTACAGATCTATCTTATTTTTAGTCTCCAGCCTTAAAATGGGCTTTCAAAATGATTGGACAGCTTGGATGCAACACATGCATCATGGTGGGGGTCCACATGAAGGCCCACCATCAGGTATATTATAAAACATAATATATATAATATATATAATATATATATAATGTAATACACACACACACACATGCACACACAGGGTAGCTGTAAGGGTGGGTCCCACCGTCTAGGGTGAACGGTGCGGATAGAACATATAGATCATGGTGGGGTCCACTGTCCAGACAGTGGACAGTGTGGATAAACACATAAATCATGGAGTTCGCCGTCCACTACTGTGGACGGCGTGGAGAGAACACATACACAGGATGGGTCCACCGTCCCGTGCTGGGGACGGTGTGAATAAAATACATACATCACTGTGGGTCCCACGTGGGGCCCACCATAACGTTTGCTTTCCATCCAACCTGTTGAGAAGGTCACGCAGACCTGGATTGAAGTGGAAAAACAAATTTCATCTTGATCCAAAACTTTTGTGGCCCAAAAAAGGGTTTCAAAGGTATACGTTCAATCCCACTGTTTCCTTTGATGTGGGCCACCTAAGCCATTTGTTCGGCTGATTTTTGGGGTGGGCCCACTGCTAGAAGTGGCCCACCATATGAACGGGTTGGATAACAAATATACGTCATGGTGGGGCCCACAGAGGGAGCCGTGGGTCCTGCCTACACGGCCGCCCGCCTGGCACATGTCTGCGTGTCTGACAGCAGCAGTAGCAATGCTGCTGTTGTAATTTTTTTTTTGAAAAAATAAGTTTTTCAGGGGTTTTTCATATGTGGGGTCCGATTCAAGTGAATCCACCCCAGCCAATGGATTCCATGGCCCGAGACAAGCCAAACAAGTCTAATATTGAATATATTTCGGCGTGTAGTAAAAATTAAAGTGAATTTAAACGGTGAGAATCACTATTTTGAAGGGTATGGCCCGCCAAAAGCTTGGATCAACTTCATCTTTCGGCTTAACGCCTAAAATGATTTGGGAAATAGAATGGGCGGTGTGGATTAGTCCCAACATCAAGGTGGGGCCTACACGGACAAGCCCCTTCCAAAGCTTATAAATCAAGCTCATATTTGTATTTTCAATTGACGTGCATGGACGTCCCTGGACGTCTGGACATAACATGTGCGTTGAGGTGGGCCCTGTTTAGCTGGGCTGCCAAATGGTGAGTGGTGGGGATACAACACATATATAAAGTGGGCCTCACCCACCAATGACTTGGGTCCAATACATGCTTCGTGGTAGGGTCCATCCAAGTGGGCCACATGGCCATATCATCACACAAAAATAAATAACTAAAAAGAGAGGGAGAGAGAAATAGAGTGGGACGCGTGTGATGGAGGGCTCCGCCACTATGAGCCCTCGCGTGCAAGAAATCATACATCAAGTGGGTCCCAATACATGTGGGCCCACCAAATCAAGGATTCAACGGTGGAGACCCTTTCTCCACCAAATGCAAGGTCTAGATGACCCTATCCATACATGAAAAATAAACATCATGATGGGGTCCATGGAGAATGGCCCCATCATGGAATGATCATGAGGATCAAAGTGGTCCATCGGCCACATCAAGGGTCCAAAGTGAGATCCATACCATCAATCGGTAGGCCCCACTTGTCCCATCATAAAAACACAAAAAAACCTATCCTATAAGGCACCCACCGGTCGATCTTCTTGGTCCGTTGGAACGCCTATCTCCTTGTGCACTTCTTTGATGGTGGAAGATGAGAAGTGAATGACTAAGATGGAGGATTTGGGATGGGAAAGTGGGCCACCAAAATCACATTTCTCTCACATGGAGAAGCTTGGACGTGGGGTTTTTTTTTTGCTCTCTCTTTGGTTGCTTGGAAAGTGTGAAGAGAAAGAGAGGGAGAGATGGAATGTGAGGAGAGGAGTGATGAATGTGAGTGATGGGGTACTTGACTAGATGGGTGTGTAAGAGAGAGGGTGTGAAAGGGTTGACTTTGGAGAGAGAAAGCATAGGTTGCTTTGTACTTGACAAGAGGTGATGGATGGGATTGATTGATGAGATTGATTTGACATGTTGTAGAGATTCTCTTGGGATTGCAAACGCGCGGTGTTTCATCGAAATAAACGCTAGCTCACATCTTCCTGTCAGGGTATCGGATCGGGCACGAGTCGTGGCGTTGGAACCGCGGCGACGGTGCGGTCACAATGGTACAAGTCTCAAATTAAGTTGACTAAAATCTACAACATACGACTTAGGGTCGATTGCAAGCGTCAATTACCGATCGCAGGTTGCCGAAATTCGATGGGAAGGATCGTGGGATTTGATGGAACAGTACGGACTAGGATACGGGTCTTACATTTTGCGTTGTGCTTGCTTAGTGTGATTGGATTACTTCACTTGATTCATCTATGTGTGCGTCTATGGTCCCCCAACACCATTGAATTACTTGGTCCGTAGGCAAGGTAAGCAATGACTAGCTACAATGTGTTGAGTGTCAAATATTACATATTTTTCCCAATTCATATCTTAGTTTTTTGAACATGATAAGGCTTAACAGTATATTTTATAATGTTTGTGTTGCAATATGAGTTTAAGAGCTTGGATTGAAAAGAATGCTAAAAGCATGGATTTAAGGCTTAAGAATTGCCAAGGCAAAGAATGGATCTTCAGAGAACAAGATTGAAGATTTCATGACTCTAAGATCCAAGGAAACCAAGTGGAGAAGGAAGGAAGTTCGCAGTGCAAAGTGCAAAATCCACAAAATCTGTATCATCAACCACCTGTTGATAACATTGAAGCCATCGTTTGATGACAGCGAGGAATTACATGAAAATCAAGTTTGGTCACTGGAGGAATTGGATGCATTTCTCGATGGATCGAAGACTTGTTCGATAACTCGAAAACCTGTTCGATGACATCGAAGACTATTTGATAACATCGATCTTTTTATAGAATTTTGAAGAAACTCATTAGACTGCTTTAGACACATTCTCGATGAATCAAGCACCCTTCGATGTAATCGAAGGTCTACTGACATCGAAAGAAGGTTCTATGACACAATAACTTACGCAGTGCATAAAGGTGCGACTCCCAAAATTTAACTTATGCTTGATAACATCGAAGGCTGTTAAATGTCATCGAATGCGTTACATAGACTGTGTAAATTTGAGGCGATTTTGCAAATCTGACCAGACAAGGCTATAAATATGGGTTTCATAGGCACTTTTTAGGAAATCTAGGGTTTGGAGAAGCAGAGCAAAAGGGTAGAGGCGTCTTCCAAGAGTTCTTCTTCCTTTCTTTCCTAGTTTTTAATGCTTTCTTTGAGGATTCTTGATCCAATTATGTCTAAAGTTAGCTATACCTCTTAGCTGGGTGTAACGTTTCAAAAAAATCCGTACAAAGACTCGAGTACCACCTCAGGCAGAAATCACTAAGGACCAATTCCTTTAGAAATTAAACGAGAATTAACTAGTGCTAAACTAGGTTACCTGTGAAATTAGCACTAATCACTTTAAATACGAGCTGCAAGACCCAAACTGTTTAGAATTGTTGACGCTACATTACCCTGAAACTTAAAATCAATCCCAAAACCCAATTGCTATCGGGAACACTTGTAAACTTTGTATCTGACCTGGACTATGCGTCAAAAGTCCGATTACCCTAGAACTATATGATTATGACCGAATTATAAGACTTGACAACCATCTCAGAAATTAAGTCCTAATAGTGTCTAGAAACGCACAACTTAAGCTCGGAGCGAAGTGTGTGAGAAATGCGAATATCTTTAGGAAATGAACTGAAACTTAAGTGAATTGAGTCATTCACTTGCAGGACAAATCTAAGGATTCAAACTGTCAGAATCTGACCCAATTACACCCTCGAATCAGGAAAATTTTTCAATACATCTCAGTTAACTTGTGGCCCTGATCGAGTGCCGCTGACCATTGAACTGAAACTGGTCCTCCGCTGTCAATCTGTAAACCCGATCGGACTGAAAACTTAGCTTGACCCAGATCCAATGTCAGGAATCTTAAGTCCGACCGCACGTAGGAAAGGGGCTTCCAGAACAGCTTCATTGGACTGAAACAACCAACTTTTGGCTATAACCTAAGTATACCATGGCCCTGGGGCCATTCCCATCAGTTCTGGGCCTATATAAGCACCTTAAACCCTCTCTCTCTATCATTCCATACGAATTTACAACCCTAGGAGAGAGAAGAGAGAGAAAATAGAAGAAGTGAGGAGAAGAGAGAGAGTGTTGGAGTTTGTTCCTAGAATTCTTCCCCGCCACTCCACGCGCTTAACCATCGCTACCGTGTCGCTATACCGGCGATCTCGATTCCGTTTTTGGGTAAGAAATCCTAACTTAGCTATTTCATACTGTAGGTTGCAGTTGTGCTGTAGACGACGAGTTAGAGAACGAACTGAGTTCGTTACGAGTCTACCAACGAAAGGTGCAGACTATAAACGGTTAAGTTATAGTTTTCAAGGCTTTCAATGTCAGTCAATGATTTATGACTGACTTAAGTGCTATCACATAGGCGTAGTTAGGATGTTTCAACCTATTTCACATATATGTAGGCTAGGCTATTTCGAATGCATTCTAAGTGTTTGTTAAAATGTTTAAATGAATATGGAATTGTGATTTGTGCTTGCTATGATTATTGATTGCTAATACATGATCGTTGTGCGTGTGGAAACTCCTATATAGGAGGATTTGCTATAACACGTGTTTTAATTGATTTATTACATGTATGTAATATGTGTAGACTAAGTGTTTGATAAAATGCCTGAATGAGAAAATGCTGGTTTAAATGTATGTAATAAGGGTGTTGAGATAGGATTCTCAATTCCCTTATCTATAGTTATAGTTTCCTCTATATAACCTATCTTACTACTATGTGCTGTGTAGATGAAATGTCAGTGTATGATAATATGCGTAGTATGTGTTTGTTTAATTGTTCAAGTAAGATTTATATCTGATTTCAGTTGTTTGTTTTGGATTACTATATGTGAATGCTATTGTTTGGAATGTGATTGGGGCTACGATGTAGTCCAGGCAATCGGTAATTGTCTGTGAACGGTGGTTGAACTGCTTAACCATGACAGACACGCCCGATGAATCTGAGTTGTACGTTGCTAGTCAACAGTGGTTAGGCCACACGGAGTGCTTGCGCGCTTCATGTCGATCGGCTCGACGTATGCTCATACCAGTCGAGCTTGTCAAGCAACCCGGTTGACCCAATGTATGTTCACCATGTATGAACGCTACTGTTTGAATCTAAGGTACCAACTTAGCAGTGCCAAACCCGTTTAACCTTGGTACCTCGATCCGCTAAGACTCATGAGCCGTGCATGGTGGTATGGGACACCATGGTCGAGCTGTCAGCCTACGCTGGGGTGACGAGCCTCCCCGTAGTGACTAGTGAGCAACCCAGAATTATGAGCTGAATATGGTGGTATGGAACACTGTATTTGAGCTGTCGGCCTACGACTAGGTGACGAGCCATTCGTAGTGACCTCGAGCATACTCTGAGACTGCGCTGAGGTGACGAGCCTTTTCGTAGCAACTAGAGTATAAGCTAGGCCTGCATTGTGGTGACGAGCCCTTTGTAGCGACCTGTAACCGCAACATCATATGAGAGTGGCTAGGACTGACGACCCTAGTGGATCATTGCTTGGGAAGTGATATAAGGGAGGTACCTTAGCTTCCCAACCTGCTGTATGAATAAATCTAATTAAGAACTTGGCTAACACGACTATGCATCGCATTGCAAGGTGCTTTGGCGAGGAAGTGCATAGAGGAAGGGGTGCATGTCGTGATCGTAAGGTGTTGTCGCAAGAGGGAGTGCAGGCGAGGGCATGCATCATTACTACATACCATCCTTGCATTAATCAGAGTACTTAGGAGTGTTTGTTTCATTGCTTTATCATTACCGCTTGACTAAATTAATAACATGTTAACCTTTGCTTTATAGCTCCACTGAGTTAATCACTCACTCTTACATTTTGGGATGGTGTTTTAAACACCAACCAGACTCTGTCTTAGATGCAAATTTTGGCGTGACATATGAGGCCGAACCAGACCTCTACGACGATGAGGAGGAGTTCTCATACATGCAGTTATCAGGCGGGTTTACGTAGGCCGCTCTGACCGATGGGATTACAGGGATATATGATTAGTTGGACATTCACATTTTGTCATTTGGTACTCTTTTGAATTAGAGATGTATTTATTCAGCTTAGTAATGCCATCATACTCGGGAGGTTGGAAAACGTATCTATGTACTTTATATATCTATCACAGTCTTTCGCTTGCAAAGTTTAATTGTCACTGGAGTATGATTTGCTATTTGGTATAATCTCACTCATGTTTAAGGCACTAATACATACAACATTTAATCATCTTTATCTATGTTGCATAAGTGATATGCTGGGACTCGGGAGTTGGGCTCATGCTCAACCCCTTAATTTTAGGGCATTACAAGTTGGAATCAGAGCATGATTTGGATTAAACTGGACCTGGGTTATAGTCACACGATGCACACTGATGTACTTTGACTTAGGAGGGAGCGTTGAAACAGAGAAACTAGCATAGGATTCCCAGTTTCACCAATTGGCAAAATTGACCGGCTCTGACCGTTAAATTAGGGCCTGTAGGCCTTTGTGATCATGCGTGAGGGCCTCCATTCATTCCTAGACCATCAATCGATGGATTTAGACCCCGAGTCAACCTATTCCACACTCAATCAAACCGAAAAGTGCAACAGTACACGAAATGGGACCCAAAACGACTGAAATGGAGTCGGGGGCCTACACGGTGCAATACGAGGGGGCCCAGAGTGGACCTCGCACTCGGGTGAGCCATTACCAAAATTTCCAGGGATTGGCGATGGCATCGCCAGAACGGCGGGGCCTCGCCGATCGGGCAGACCGGGCCTGTCAGGCTGACACGGACCAGGTAGGCCAGCACATGTGAGCTGCTATGTGGCCCACCAAATTGAGTGGAAATATTTTTATTCATTCCATTTGCTTCCCCTCCTCATTTCCCACCCCTTTAAGCTTTCCTTTCTCTCAAAAATCCCAAATTTCCCCTCTCAAATCACCCCTCCAAGGTCATTTTTTTCCTTTTTCTTGCATTGTCCACACCATTCTCTCAAACCCATCTTCCATAGCTATCTATCTCCCACGTTTCTTTTCATTTGAATGCACCAACCTTCCCTTGTGTATCTAGAATCTCAAGTTCAACAACCCATTCTCTCTCTCCACCTTATTGCACTCTCATGGCTCTTTTCGAGCTTGTGACGGCTATTTTCTCCATCTCCATGCTTCTTTCTCTCATGGGGAAGAAGAGAGCTTCCACAAATGAAGCCGGGCCTAGTCGCCCTACTCGTTCAAGGAGATCGAAAGGCGCCATCACTAGTGCAAGCGTCGATTGGGAGATAAGGACAAAGTGGGACCTCGATCCCCAGGCTCCCCTCGAGAGAGCTCTACTAGTGGATCTATCCCATTGAAGATTTCAGGGCCGTAGGGTTCTTTTTGAAGCACATGTGGACGAGAAGCTCTTTGGGGAATATCTGTTGATGGACTGCCTGGTCGAGGCCGAGTGGGGTCCCATATTTAAGGGCAAGTCTCGTGCGAATGTGAGCACAGTCCGAGCCTTCTACGCCCACATTCAGGAGCCAATGCTGGAGCCTTTGCAGTTCAAATTTCCCGTGGGATGGTGAGATCTCATAGTTAATTTTGGCTTGATAGCCTAAGTTATGGGAATGCAGCTTGGCGAGGTCCATGCTAGTGAGAAGAATCTTCGGATTGCACGTGAAAGGGATCACTGCACACGATTCCTTTATGGCCAATTGGCTCACCAGAATCCAAACAATAGTCTCCTGGCATCTAATATGACCGACGACTTTTGCCTGCTCTATCACATCTTCACGTACAACGTGTATCCCAGGTGGAGCAATCGCAGCGAGTGCACATGCCTGATGATAGACTTTCTGTACCAAGCTGGGCAGGGAGAGAAGTTGTGCGTGCCTACGTATATGCTGCTACAAATAGAGCAGACTACACGCTCTTCCAGGACATCCATATCTCTCCCCTTTGGCCGACTTATAAGCAAGCTTGCACGCGAGTTCACCTACGGACTTGGCCGACTTATATGCAAGCTCGCAAGTTGGGCAGGGAGCAAAGTTGTGCGTGCCTACGTATGTGATGAGGGTCGAATATTACGTATTAGACCCCGATTATTACCTGATTTTACGTATATGATAATGCTTAACGGAGTATTTTAATTATATTTTTGTTGCAGGACGAAATCAGGAGCGTTGATGGAAAAAGAGTACTACAAGCATGGATTTGACGCTCTGAAGTCACCAGAGTAAGGGACACACTCCAGAGGATAAATATTGAATAATTTACATGCCAGGGATCTGAGGAAATCAAGCCATTCACATTAAAATGACCCAAAATTAGTCCAGAATGCAAGATCACGGGGGTTCCACCATCCGATTGACTTGAAACTTCATACATGGGATGAGGGCCATAAATTAACTATACATATCAAATTTCAACCCTCGAATTACTATGGAAGTACCCCAATTGACAGATCAGCCCCTAAATCGTTGATCTTGGGCCCACCTAGTCTCTGGATATGCCTCAACTTCGGTTCCAACACCTTAAATGAGATGATGAAATAAATGGATGGATTAGATTTAGCAAAAATATTACAGTAGACCTCACCTAACGTGACATGTGCATAGTGTACATGTGCACTAGCCGTGCACGGTAGCAACCTTCTTCTCTGATTCGAAAATGGCAATTGCCGTTATAGCGTTCGCACAGCACCATCACTGGTTGCTGTTGTGGGCCCCATACATTTCCCAAACAGACAATCCAAACCGTCCACCAGAATCCCAGTATCGCTATTACCAATTGTACGTGACCGAATTTCAAAAGAAAGCGCTTATGAAAATCTATCTGTTCAAAAGCATGTTGAACGGCAGAGAAAGATAACGGGTGGGCCTCATCAAAAGAAGGTAAAAACTGTGTATTCCTAACAGAAATCTCATCCTCCATCCAATGGACGGATTGGATTTCCCAAAATAATGAGGGAATGGGTCCCACCAGCATCACAACGAAAGAGATCCGCATGCTCTGTTCGCGTCCTGACGGCTGTCCGTTTTTCGAAAGCTAATGGGCCACCTCTATAGCTCGTATGATCGATCCAAGCCATCCATTATGTATAACATCTCAGAATGTCCCAGGAGACGTTGATTTAACAGACAACATGCAAGGAACATGGGACGTGGGAGGCTCCGATTTTCAATGCGTAATGGGTATACACGCACCGACTTCTATTTCTCAACCGACCTGCTATTGCGTAAATCAATTGAGGCTACTATAAAACAGAGGGAGGGGGCCAGAGCTTAGGGGGGAGAGGATTCAATTCAATTTTGGAACGTGAGATCTGAGCCGTTGTTGGACGTAGAGCAAAGCAGAAGAGAAGAAAGGGGAGCCAGAGAACAGATCCAGAGAAGAGAAAGAGAAGAAAAGAGAAGAAAGAGGAGAGAAGGATGTTTTTATTTCATCAATTTTATTTTTCTTACTTTCTAATTGATCACATGGATAGCTAAATTCCTTAGCTAGGGCTAAGATGAAGCCTCTAACTTGAATGATCCTTATTTGTTGATTTAATCTTAACTTGATTGATTTGTTTCTTTCTCTAGTGTGCTTGACTGGAATTTCTGTACTTCTCTATGCTATGAGCTTAACCAAAGTCTAGTTATGGATGTTGTTTGGAATATTATTCTAGGTGCTTGTGTCTGACCATGAACATGTTTCCTATAGAGGAAGAAACAGGAACTTACCTCTCTTCATGCCTGACCATGGATGGAAAGATGTGATCCATATGCTTTAAGGGATTATACATTCTATGTGCCCGACCAAGGACATAGTTTGTGATTTTTTTAATTTATATCAAACTGAATAGGGTGAATCAATAGGTAAAACAAGGGTCATGATAATTAGGGGTGGATTCGAAAGTCCTAGTCTTCTCCTTGATTGAATTATGCTCCTTGTTCTCAGTTATTTTTCATAGATTTTTATTAATTTACTTAATCATTAGCTCAACTATTTGTTGGATTAGTTAAGAAGAATCGTTTATTTCAAATTGTGACAACTAGTCCTCGTGGGAACGATCTCGTAATACGTACCGTATCTACATCTGATTCATATACTTGCGAGTTTAAAATCATTTAAATCAGATTGGTTTAAAAATAAAACATCAAGTTTTTGGCACCGTTGCCGGGGACTGTTTCGGTCCAATTGGATTTAGGATTCTCTGTTATCATAATTCATAGTCTTAGATTTTACTAACTTTAGGTTAATTTTTTTTTTTAAGAAACTAACCTATTTCCTGTTTTATAGGGTCCTGACATAAACTTCTAATTTGGTAATCTCTTTCTAAATTCTCTACTTTTTCTAATTTCTATTTTTAAAATTAGGGTTTTACTTTTTAGAAATTTTCTAATTCTAGGCTTTCTTTTTTAGAAATTTTCTATTTTCTAATTTTATATTTAGATTCTTCTTTCAAGTAACTTTCTATTTTCTAGTTTTAGAAATTTTTCCCTTTTTAGAAACTAACTTAGCTTTTTATTTCTAAGATTAGAAACTTTCTTTTTAAGAAATTAACTGTTGCTTTGGATTTTTCTAGCATTATTTTAGGAAATTTAATTTAATTTTGTTTTTATTATGTTTACAGGAGTTGAGGAAGGAAGCTGCTAAATAAGATTATCTTCAAAAGGAGGAGCTGCCAAATCTTCAGACATCCATCATCTCCTTTTCCGGGTTCTTCCTTCCAATTCTCGTTTACATAGCTTTCTCTTGTTTTTAGGAATTCATAATTTTTATTTTTAGTTTTATTTCTCTTAGGTTACATCTTAGTTTAGTTTTCTTTCTTACATTGCAATGACATAGTTTATGCTAGGACGTAGATCTCTGAACATAGAACTAGCACCTTTTGATCCTGAAATAGAAAGAACCTTTCGTAGAAGATTTAGAAACATCCTATCTGAAATGGCGGACAAGAATGGAACTAAAGCTCTTAGAGATTATTCAGCTCCTATCCAATTCAATGCGCCTTCATGCATAGTGTTGCTCGCCACCACGATAGCACACTTTGAACTTAAACCTAGGGTCATACAATGGTTACCCTCCTTTTATGGTTTAGATAAGGAGGATCCATACCATCATGTGAAAGAATTCCTAGACATTTGCTCTACCTTTAGGTTCCAAAATTTTTCAGATGATTCGATCCGTTTGCGCCTTTTTCCTTTTTCTTTGAAGGATAAAGCAAAAGCATGGTTGAATTCTCTGGAAGTTGGGTCTATCACTACATGGGACCAACTATCTATGAAGTTCTTAAACAAGTTCTTCCCTGTTCACAAAACTAATGCTCTCCGTAGAGAAATTACTAATTTCACACAAAAAGAGGGTGAGCACTTTCATGAATGTTGGGAAAGATGGAAGGACTTGCTTCTTAAGTGTCCACACCATGGTTTTGAGAAGTGGCAGCAGGTTCAATACTTTTATGACGGTTTGACACCCCAAAACCGTCGCATGGTTGATGCCACCAGTGGTGGGTCATTCATGATTAAAAGTGATGTCGAAGCGTGGAATTTCTTTGAAACCTTATGTGAAAACTCCCAGCAATGGGGCTATTCAAATAGAGGTGAAAGAAGTCCTCAACCACAGAAGAAAGGTGGTATATATGAGGTAGGAGTCACGCAAGATCTTTATGCCAAGATTGATAGCCTGACAAAGAAAGTGGATGCTTTGATGTTAAATAATGGACCTCCACAAACAACTCAAGTCGAGTCATGTACCATATGTTCCAGTCCCGCCCATCCTAGGCAGTCTTGTCCATCTAGTGCAGCATTTCCAGAATTTCTCTCTGAACAAGTACATGCTATGAACACCTTTCGGAGAACTGGGAATGATCCTTACTCGGACACCTACAATCCAGGGTGGGCTAAGCATCCAAATTTTTCTTGGGCAAAAGGACCACAAGAAGTAAGACCATCTGAAAATTCTCCACTGCAACCGTACCCCCAAGTTGGCAGTCAACAACCTCAGCAGTTTTCGCAGTATCAACAAGTACCTCCACAATCTAGGAAACCATCTCTTGAGGATACACTCAATCTTTTTATGAAGAGTTCACTTCAATTTCAAAAAGACACCCAACAAACTTTACTAGCTAACCAGCAAAGCGTACATGCAAATGTGTAATCCATTGCCAAGTTGGAAGTACAGTTGGGTCAACTTGTTGCCACATTGAGTGAGAGAGAGAAGGGCAAGTTCCCTAGTCAACCTGTGGTAAATCCAAAAGGACAGTATGAGATTGGCTCTAATTCAAACCAAGAATAATATCATGAGCAAGCCAAATAAATCATTACCCTTAAGTCCGGTAAACAGATCGAGAACAAAGTAGAGATGCCTAGGGAAGAATCAAATTCCAAATCAAAAGATCAAAATGAAGCAGAGAGACATACTAATGCATCGAAAGCCCAAAAGCACTCTGACTCTCCAGGAACCACTCATGTACCATCTTATGTGCCTAAAGCACCTTTTCCTCAATGTTTGGCACCAGTTAAGAAAGGAAACAACTTTAATGAAATATTGGACATGTTTAAGAAAGTGTAAATCAACATTCCGTTGCTTGATGCTATCAAGCAGGTCCCTGCTTACGCTAAGTTTCTTAAAGAATTATGCACTCAAAAGCATAAGCTGAATGTTTATAAGAAGGTCTTTCTTGCGGAGCAACTCATCTCCATGATTTAACACAACACCCCTCCTAAATTTAGGGATCCAGGAGTGCCTACCATTTCTTGTGTCATAGGAGATTATAAGGTTGAGAAAGTATTGCTTGATTTAGGGGCCAGTGTTAATTTGTTACCATATTCTGTATATGAGCAGCTAAGACTTAGTGAGCTGAAACCAACTAAAATAACATTACAACTAGCTGATAGATCTATCAAGGTGCCCTGTGGTGTTATTGAGGATGTGCTAATCCAGGTTGATAAGTTTTATTTTCCAGTGGATTTCATCGTTCTAGATACTCAGCCTGTCCAGAATCCTACTAGTCAAATTCCGGTTATCCTAGGACATCCATTCTTAGCCACATCCAATGCTATCATAAATTGCAGGAATGAAGTTATGAAGTTGTCTTTTGGTAACATGAAGATCAAACTCAATGTTTTCAATGCTAGACAACAACCAACTGACTTGGATGATATATTTGAAGTGGACATGATTGAGACTCTAGTGCATGAATCTTTCCTTCAATCTTCCGAAGACGCACTTGAAACTTGCTTATCACATTTTGGCATGGATTTTGACATAGAAAGTTCCATCCAAGCAGTCAATGCATTAGTTGACTCTAATCCTGAAATGGATACTACAAAATGGAAAGCTAGAGTGGAACTTCTTCCACCATATAAGTCTAAACTGGTCCCGTCGATTGAGAAACCACCCGAACTTGACCTTAAACAATTACCTGAAACTCTCAAGTATGCATTTTTAGGCCCTTCTGAAGCCCTGCCTATCATCATAGCTTCTAACCTTGATAAGGAACAGGAGGGTAAGTTGCTCAATGTTCTTAGAGAATATAAGGCAGCTATTGGGTGGACGATAGCTGACATAAAGGGAATAAGCCCCACTGTGTGTATGCATCATATTCATCTTGAATAAAATGCAAAAACGTCACGTGAAATGCAAAAGAGGCTTAACCCTAACATGAAAGAGGTCGTTCGAGCGGAGGTGCTTAAATTGTTAGATGTTGGTATCATTTACCCCATTTCGGATAGCACTTAGGTCAGCCCAGTTCAAGTTATTCCCAAAAAATCTGGGATTACGGTGACCAAAAATGACAAAAATGAATTAGTGCCAACTCGCATGACTACGGGTTGGTGAGTTTGTATTGATTACTGTAAACTGAACCTGGTCACAAGGAAGGATCACTTTCCTCTTCCTTTCATAGATCAGATGCTTGAGAGATTGGCAAGGCACAACTGTTATTGTTTCCTGGATGGTTATTCCGGGTATAATCAAATTCCCATTGCTCATGAGGATCAAGAGAAACCACATTTACATGTCCTTTTGGTACATATGCCTATGGCGTATGCCATTTAGGTTGTGTAATGCGCTTGCTACTTTTCAACGATGCATGATGAGTATTTTTTCCGACATGGTTGAGCGTTTCGTCGAGATTTTCATGGATGATTTTTCCATTTTTGGCTCTTCTTTTGATGAATGTTTATACCATCTATCTCTTGTCTTGGAAAGATGTAAAAAAATGAACATGGTATTAAATTGGGAAAAGTGTCATTTTATGGTTCAAAAAGGGATTGTACTCGATCATGTTATTTCAAGTAAAGGCATTGAAGTTGATAAATCCAAGATTGATTTAATTTCTAGTCTTCCTCCACCTAAAACAGTGAAGGAGATTAGATCGTTCTTAGGGCATGCGGGATTCTACAGGAGATTCATTAAGGATTTTAACAAAATTTCTCGACCCTTATGCAATTTATTAGCTAAAGATGTTGCATTTGTCCTTAATGATGATTTTCGGAAAGCATTTGATAAGTTGAAGCATTTATTAACTTCTGCTCCAATCATCCAACCACCTAATTGGAGTTTACCCTTTGAGCTTATGTATGATGCTTCGGATTATGCTGTTGAAGCTGTCCCAGGACAAAGATTGAACAAAATGCCTCATGTCATTTATTATGCTAGTAGGACCTTAAATGATGCTCAACTTAACTACTCTACCACTGAAAAAGAATTGTTGGTAGTGGTATTTGCTCTAGACAAATCCAGGTCGTATCTCATAGGATTAAAGGTTATAGTGTTCTCAGATCGTGCAGCATTGAAATATCTTCTTTCTAAAAAAGATGCTAAACCTCAATTGATTCGTTGGATCCTCTTGCTATAAGAATTCGACATTGAAATTCGGGATAAAAAGGGTTCCAAAAATGTTGTAGCCAACCATTTGTCTAGACTTGTCTTGGAGTCCACAGTAGATCCTTTGCCAATGAACGAGTCTTTCCCTGATGAACAACTTTTAGCTATCTCTCAATTACCTTGGTATGTGGATATTGTAAATTATCTTGTTACAAGTCAACTTCCTTCTCATTGGACTAAGCAGGATAAATCCAAATTTCTTGCTGAGGTTAAACATTTCGTTTGGGATGACCCATACTTATTCAAACTTTATCCTGACCAGGTTATTAGGAGATGTGTGCATGAGAGTGAGTTTCATAAGATAATCTCCTTTTGTCATGACCATGCATGTGGTGGTCATTTTGGTTCAAAGAAAACAACTGCAAAAGTTTTACAAAGTGGATTTTATTGGCCTACACTTTTTTGAGACACTCACGCCTTTTGTTCTGCATGTGATAGATGCCAACGTACCTGTAATATTTCCCACAGGAATATGATGCCACTTACCAATATTCTCATAGTAGAGCTATTTGATGCTTGGGGTATTGACTTCATGGGTCCATTTCCCCCGTCATTCGGCTATATGTATATCCTTGTGGCCGTCGATTATGTCTTTAAGTGGATTGAAGCAGTGCCATGTAAAACGAATGATCACAAAGTTGTGGTCCGCTTCTTGAAAGAAAATATCTTTTCTCGTTTTGGTACTCCTCGAGCAATTATAAGTGATGGGGGTACTCATTTTTACAATAAACCGTTTGAATCTTTAATGAAGAAATATTCCATCACCCATAAAGTTGCAATGCCATACCATCCACAAACAAGTGGTCAAGTAGAGGTTTCGAATCGGGAGATTAAACAAATTTTAGAAAAAACGATTCGCCTTGATTGTAAGGATTGGTCGCAATGTTTCAATGATGCTCTTTGGGTGTATCGTATGGCTTTCAAAACCCCGATTGGAATGTCCCCCTATAGGCTTGTCTTTGGGAAAGCATGTCACTTGCCTGTGGAATTAGAACATCATGCTTATTGGGCCATCAAAACCTTTAACTTTGATTTAAACAAAGCTAGATTGCACCGTAAACTTCAACTCAATGAGTTAGAAGAAATCCGAAATGAGGCATATGAGAATGTAAAAATTTACAAAGAACGGATAAAATTTTTTCATGACCAATCAATTCTCCGCAGGACATTTGAACCGGACCAGAAAGTATTGTTGTATAATTCCAGGTTACACCTCTTTCCTGGAAAACTACATTCGTGATGGTATGGTCCTTATCAGGTAGTAAAAGTATTTCCTCATGGAGCGGTTGAGATTCAAAATCCAAAGGATGGGAATATTTTCAAAGTAAATGGTCAATGGCTGAAACCATATTTAGAAGATTTGGTTAATCAAGATGTTGAGGAAATTCATTTGGAGGACCCAGGTTATTAGGATTGATTAATTTATGGTCCATGAGTGCCTTCATTGCTTGTCTGGCTGAAGACGTTAAATTTAGCTCTCCTGGGAGGCAACCCGGCTTTTCATTCTATTTCATTTTCCTAGTTCAATGTTTGTGGGTAACATTGCTACAAACCCTCACGAGACTACAACTCGTTCACTAGGGCTAACCTAGGGGTTTAAAGGCTTGTTGCATACGCTAAATGCAATCGAGAGCACCTACGAAAGTGGTGTAAGTAGGATCTTCTTTTTGTGATTTTATTTTTGTTATTTTGCTTTTGTTGATTTCTCTCTTGTGCTAGCTCACTTTTACGTTGATATTTTTGGGAAAGCCTCTTGATTCTCCGTCCAGGTACTATCTTTCCATCACTCCTCTTTTATTTTCGTTATCCCATGTGCATTGCATCCTTATTTCTTTTACATTGAGGACAATGTAGATTTTAGGTTGGGGGTGGGCGATTAGGTTACCTAATCAGTATTTTCTTGGTCTTGAGCACAAATTGTGAAATTTTTAAAAATTTTCTGGAATTTCTTATGCATTTGAAGTGATTTTGAAGGATAATTGTGATTTTAACATTGTAAGGTACAAAATGTCGGTAATTTATAACTCTAGGATTCAGCCATCCGTTAGATTTCACAGTTAAGTTTGAATTGGTAACCCATGATTAGAACTTTTAAACATTGATTGAGTCATGATCTCACATATGACATCTCAGTTGCACATTAAGGTTCCGTTTCAACATTGAATGATTAACTTGGTAATCACTAAGCATGAAAGGAACCAGCCTGAAATTTTTTTTTAGCTTCGGTCTATAAATAAGAATTGAAAAAAAGGGTAAGTCATATAATCTTTACCATAGGTTTGCTCCCTATAAGTGTAGATTCGATTCCCCATGGTTGTCATTTGAAAAAGTTAGGCGACAAGTTTTCGCCATAGGTTTGCTCCCTATAGGTGAGGATTTGATTCCCCTCCTTGGCATTACTGTTCAGAAAAAAATAAAATAAGGGCTGATAGAATGAAAATTTAACCTATCAGGCAAGTGTTGGTTTCAGTTGTCATGTATTCCGTTGTTAATTACTAATGATATCATGAAATTGACAATTGGATCTCTTATTGATTGTAAGCCGAGATTACGCTATACTCTCATGGAACTCAATGTTTAGAATATTCTAATTAATGGATTAATATTTTGAAATTGATTAGGAAGTTTATCGTGAGCTTAATTCTAGAAAGAAAAATTCTGTGCACCGTTCATGAATCTTAGAATTCTCACGCCTTGATGATTTGTTCACAAGTCACTTAGGTATACAGAAATTATTGTGAATTTCTGAAATTATTTTTCTCATGTTTTGCTCGGGATTAGCAAAATGTTGGTTGGGGGTTGTGATGAGGGTCGAATATTGCGTGTCAGACCTCGATTATTGCCAGATTTTACATATATGATAATGCTTAACGAAGTATTTTAATTATATTTTTGTTGCAAGATGAAATCAGGAGCGTTAATGGAAAAAGAGTACTACAAGCGTGGATTTGACGCTCTGAAGTCACCAAAGCAAGGGACGCACTCCAGAGGTCCAATATTGAATAATTTACACGCTAGGGATCTGAGGAAATCAAGCCATTCACATTAAAATGACCCGAAATTAGTCCAGAATGCAAGATCACAGGGGTTCCACCATCCGATTGACTCAAAACTTCATACACGAGATGAGGGCCGTAAATTAACTCTACATATCAAATTTCAGCCATCGGATTACTATAGAAGTGCCCCAACTGACAAATCAGCCCCTAAACCGTTGATCTTAGGCCCACCTGGTCTTTGGATATTCCTCAACTTCGGTTCCAACACCTTAAATGAGATGACGAAATAAATGGATGGATTACATTTAGCAGAAACATTACAGTAGACCTCACCTAACGTGGCATGTGCATAGTGTACATGTGCACTAGCCGTGCACGGTAGCAACCTTCTTCTTTGATTCGAAAATGGCAATTGCCGTTATAGCGTTCGCACAGCACCATCACCGGTTGCTGTTGTGGGCCCCATACATTGCCTAAACGGACAATCCAAACCGTTCACCAGAATCCCAGTATCGCTATTGCTAAGTGTAGGTGACCAAATTTCAAAAGAAAGTGCTTATGGAAATCTATCTGTTTAAAAGCATGTTGAACGGTAGAGAAAGATAACGGGTGGGCCTCATCAAAAGAAGGTAAAAACTATGTATTCCTGATAGAAATCTCATCCTCCATCCAATGGACGGATTGGATTTCCCAAAATAATGAGGGAATGGGTCCCACTAGCATCACAGCGGAAGAGATCCGCATGCTCTGTTCGTGTCCTGACGGCTGTCCGTTTTTCGAAAGCTAGTGGGCCACCTCTATGGCTCGTATGATCGATCCAAGCTGTCCATTATGTAGACCATCTCAGAACGTCCCAGGAGATGTTGATTTAACAAATAACATGCAAGGAACATGGGACGTAGGAGGCTCCGATTTTCAATGCGTAATGGGTATACACGCACCGACTTCTATTTCTCAACTGACCTGTTGCTCCGTAAATCAACTGAGGCTACTATAAAATAGAGGGAGGAGGCCAGAGCTTAGGGGGGAGAGGATTCAATTCAATTTTGGAACGTGAGATCTGAGCCGTGGTTGGACGTAGAGCAAAGCAAAAGAGAAGAAAGGGGAGCCAAGGAACATATCCAGAGAAGAGAAAGAGAAGAAAAGAGAAGAAAGAGGAGAAAAAGATGTTTTTATTTCATCAATTTTATTTTTCTTACTTTCTAATTGATCACATGGATAGCTAAATTCCTTAGCTAGGGTTGAGATGAAGCCTCTAACTTGAATGATCCTTGTTTGTTGATTTAATCTTAACTTGATTGATTTGTTTCTTTCTCTAGTGTGCTTGACTAAAATTTCCGTACTTCTCTATGCTATGAGCTTAACCAAAGTCTAGTTATGGATGTTGTTTGGAATATTATTCTAGGTGTTTGTGTCTGACCATGAACATGTTTCCTATAGAGGAAGAAAGGAGGAACATACCTCTCTTCATGCCTGACCATGGATGGAAAGATGTGATCCATATGCTTTAAGGGATTATACATTCTGTGTGCCTGACCAAGGACATATTTTGTGATTTGTTTAATTTATATCAAACTGAATATGGTGAATCAATAGGTAAAACAAGGGTCATGATAATTAGGGGTGGATTCAAAAGTCCTAGTCTTCTCCTTGATTGAATTGTGCTCCTTGTTCTCAGTTATTTTTCATAGATTTTTATTAGTTTACTTAATCATTAGCTCAACTATTTGTTGGATTAGTTAAGAAGAATCGTTTATTTTGAATTGTGACAACCAATCCTCATGGGAACGATCTCGTAATACGTACCGTATCTACATCTCATTCGTATACTTACGAGTTTAAAATCATTTAAATCAGATTAGTTTAAAAATAAAACATTAGACAACATCAAGCCTGACACAACGAGAGTGAGGATGAAACGGATAGTGAAGAGGAAGAGAGTGATGAAGAAGGTAGAGATGAAATAGAAGGAGAGTGAGTTTCTTCGCCTCCGTTAGGGAGGGATGACAGTGGCGGAATATGAAAACAGGTTTACGGAGCTGGCTAGGTATGTTCTGTTGATTTTAGTTGATCAGCTGATGCAGATGCAGCGATTTTCTGAGGGCCTGCAGCCCAAAATACACTCGAAGATGTGCTGCACTAGCATACCCACTTATGCTGAGCTAGTGAACATGTCTTTACGAGCGGAGTAGGACGGGGACAGATTATCCCACACTCGTGGGCCTATGGTTCGTAGGCCACGACCCGAGTTGCAGTGTAGGCCGTTCCTCGGTAAGAGGCCCTGCACAGACTCGCCTCCTAGGATCGCGGCTCCACCAGCCCCTATGAGGTGACCAGACTTGTGTTGCATGTACTACAAGCGTGCAGGCCATGCAGATACTTATTGCTTTACTAAGATGAGGGACAATGGCTTCTCGCCGCCTCAGAGGATCAATCGCCAGCCCCCACATGTTATTACAGCTCCACCTCTATGGATGGCGCCAGCTCGCCCCTCCTTTTGACTGTTGGCACCTCGTTTTAGGCCACCTCAATGACCCATGGTACCTCAGCCCAACCATTCTTAATAGACTCGGGTACATGCGCTTACAGCTGAGGCACCTGAGGCAGACATGGCACCGGTGACTTTTGAAGTCACCTCACAGATCCAATGTACTCTAGTTTTCTTATTGGTAGACACCAGGTCCACTATCTCTATCATTTCATGCGTGGAAGTCAAGTAACTAGCGTTGGATACTGCTCCTATGAAGGGAGTGAGAATCACTACTTTTATAAGGACCTTTTCAGATGTTACTCGGATTTTTGAGGCTTGCTCAGTAGATTTGGGTAGCAGGACGGTGCTCGTTGACCTGATCATTGCCCCACTATGGCATTACGACGTTATCCTCGGTATGGATTGGCTCACCGAGATTAAGGCGGAGATTTATTACGATACCTGGGTAGTGATAGCCTACGGACCTGAGGGCATGGTCTTTACTTTTCCAGTGCAGGTCAGTTGGCCCTACCGTGTTAGTTATTACGCTACCTTGTTAGAGTAGGTTGAAGGCCCTATGTTAGGAAATACGCCAGTAGTCTATGAGTTTGAGGACGTGTTCAGAATGATTCTTGAACTACCTCCTCAGTGCGAGATTGATTTATTTGTGAATAAAACATGGAATAGATTTTTCCAAAACACAGATATGATTCAGGGACAAGTGAATAAAGCAAGCGGAAGGCTTATAGTAAAATGTGTACAAGTGTAAATCCCTGAATTACATATACAATCCCAGATCGTGTAAAAGTGTTATTTAACAAAATTATAAGTATCAAATTACATCATTTCAGTTCCCAAAATATCCCAGAGATCCCGCGCATCCGACCGAGGCTCGCTAGAACCCGTCTCGAAAATTGCATATAGGAGAAGGCATCTCATCGTCCAGCTCCCGCTCTGCCTCGACGTCGCATCCACATCTGCAACATCGGGGCCTAAGACGAGTCCGGTGGGTGTGTAACACCGCCCCGTAAACGTGGGAGTGAGTGATCAACTCGGTGGAACAATAAGGCACGGTTAACATGTTATCAGTTCAATCAAACAATAATGATAAAGCAAGATAAGTAATTAAATCCTAAGTACTCTTGTTAATGCAAGTATGAATGCAATATGATGCGTGCCCTCACGCGTACACCCTCGGCGTCTTCATCTTACGTTACGCATGACATCGCCTCAAAGTGGCCACATCTACAAAGCACATGCAAATGCGGTGCATGGATATGATTACCAAGTTGTTATTAGTCCGTTTCACACAACAGAATTGGGAAGCTAAGATACCTTCCTCATGTCACCATCCAAACAGTGATCCATACTAAGGTCGTCAATCCTAGATATCTCATACGATCATATAGTTGAGGTCGTAGCAAAGGGCTCGTCACCAATCAATGTACACCTTTCATGCCCTTACTACCACAGATCGGCTCGTCACCTCCTTGCGGTATCCGGGTATGCTCGAGGTCACTACAAAGGGCTCGTCACCAATCAATGTAGGCCGACAACAGCACGAATATAGTGTCCCATACCACCATAATCGGCTCACGAGTTTAGTTGCTCATTGGTCACTACGGGAGGCTCGTCACCCCAGCGTAGGCTGACAGCTCGACCACGGTGTCCCATACCACCATGTCCGGCTCATGAGTCTTAGCGGATCGGTACCATGGTTATTAGGATTTCACTGGTAAGTTCGGTACCCTAGATTCAAGCGTAGCGTCCATACATGGTTAACATACATCGGACAATCGGGTTACTTGACGAACTCGACTAGCACGAGCGCACGTTGAATTGAACGACATAGAGTGCGCAAACACTCGCGTGGCCAAACCACTGCCGCCAACTCTAATACGGCTCGGGTTCGTCTAATGCGTCCTACGTGGCGAAAGCAATCTCAACCACGAATATAGGGTCAATTACCGATCTCCTGGACTAAGGCATAGTCCCAAATATCCTACACTACTACAGATATTCATATGGAATGTAAAACAATAATGGAACAATAACTCAAAACATGTTACATACACATATGAAGAATATCAACTTAACATAAATGTAAGCATAGGTGATGCTTGAATTTAAATAACTTGAAAGGTAATCTGCATAAAGGAAAACATGCGCATCAATGGGAGTATTGAGAATCACTTCTCAACGCCCACACTTAGTGTAATCGTTACACTTAGGTCATTCATGCATTTCTACAAACACTTAGCATACAAGGAATAACATACATGGACGTATGTTGGAATACATGCACTTAGACAATTCCCTTTACCAAGGAGGTGTCATACCTGCATCTAGCATACATACATGACCAATAATCATGGCAAGCACAAGTGCGTATTTTATACGTATACGGTACTTTATAAATACACTTAGAATACACAAATCTCAATATAGCACATGCATATCAGAAAGCAATGTAAACATAACATTTGACATGTGAAATCTCATCCATAACAAGAATAAATCACTAATCGGGATTGAAAGCCTTGAAAACCATAACCTAAACACTGAAAATCCGCAACTTCAGCGAAGAAAGAACCGCCGAGCTGATTTAGACGAGTAGTCTGTGTCAACGGCGCTAGAATACCCTAAAATAAGGATAGAAATGAGATACAACAACACCAAGTCTAATCTAAGCTCTAACACGGGTTAGGGTTAGGTTAACTTACCCCAAAAGAACTCAGAACCGTCAGAGGAACGATTCAAAGTAAAGGTTCAAAGGTGAAGAAGAACAAGGAAGAATCAAGATGATTCACCAACCAATCTCTCTCACTAACTCTCTCTTTTCCACTCTCTTTCCAAGCTAGGGTTAGAGAAACTTCGTATGGAAATGAGAGCTAGGGTTTAAGGACTATATATAAGCCTTAAAATGATGGAAATAACCCCATGGTCAAGGTATACTTAGGTTATAACCAAAGCACGCCTTTCTCGATCCAACGAAGCACTTCGGTGGGCCTATAACCACGAAAGGTCGGACTTAAGCTCATTGACCATGGATCTAGGTCAGCCTGAGTTTTCATACCGACCGGCTCTTCAGATCGGCCGTGGCGGACCACACTCAATTCAACGGTCACAAAATCATCAAGTCCACAAGCACTAGGATATGCCGGGGCCAACATCCTGATCGGAGGGTGAAATTGGGTCAGAATCAACGGTCCGAATGCTTAAAATCGTCGCGCAAACAGACTCAGATTTCAATAAAAGCTTATTAAATTTCAACCGTTCCCACACTCTTCACTCCGAGCTCAACCAAATCGACCTAGAACATCCGATCGACTTGATTTTCGAGGTGAAGATCAAGCCCAACTTGGTGACATAACTTACTAAGATCATCGCTATCGGACTTTCGACGCGCGCCCAGTCCGATCCAGATCTTCCAAAATTCTCCAGGAACAACCGGATTTAGCGATGGATCCCAGATTTCAGAGTAACGTAGCGCTCACTAATCTACACGTTTAGAGCCATGCAGATACAATTTAAAGTGATTGATGCGAATTTCACAAGCAATCAAGTAAAGCACTAACTACCCCAAAACAACTACTTAAGGAAAGATTAGCACAAAATTTCCAAGGTCGTTACATTAGGTTTAGGATATAGGTTTAGGTTTAGGACGTGTTCAGAATGATTCTTGAACTACCTCCTCAGTGCGAGATTGATTTTACGATTGATCTTATGCCTGGTGCGACACCCATCTCGTTACCCACGTATCGCATGCCTCCATGTGTGATGGTGGAATTGAGGAGATAGATTGACACTTGTTGGATGTGGGATTCATACGACCGAGTGTGTCTCCTTGTGGAGCACCTATGTTGTTTGTGAAGAAGAAAGATGATTCACTACGATTGTGTATTGATTATCGTAGGTTGAACAAAGAGACGGTGCAGAATAAGTATCCTTTACCCAGGATAGATGATTTGTTCGATCAGTTGAAGGGGGCACAGTATTTCTCGAAGATCGACTTACAGTTGGGGTATCATCAGTTGCGCGTCAGGGAGGAAGACGTGTAGAAGACAACATTCAGGACCAGCTTTGGGTACTATGAGTTCCTTGTGATGTCGTTTGGACTTATAAACACACCAGTCGTGTTCATGGACTTGATGAACAGGGTGTTTCGGTCGTATCTATTCTGATTCGTCATCGTGTTTATAGATGACATCTTGATATATTCTAAGAGTTAGGAAGATCACGAGGATCATCTACGAGCAGTCCTTGATACTCTCAGAAAGAGCCAGCTATTCGCTTAGTACAAGAAGTGCGACTTCTAAACGGAGGAAGTCAAGTTCCTGGGACATGTGGTGTCCAAGGAAGGGATAGCTGTGGACCTCGCTAAGGTACCCGCAGTTCAGGACTGGGAGCAGCCCGGTTCGGTTACTGAGGTGAAGAGTTTTCTTGGTCTGGCAGGTTATTATCGACGATTCATTCGGGACTTCTCCAAGATATCCAAGCCTTTGTCTCAGCTCACTCGAAAAGATCTTAAGTTCGCCTGGAATGAGAAGGCAGAAGTAGCTTTTCAGGAGCTGAAGGACAAGTTGACGTCTGCCCCTGTGTTAGTATTTCCAGAGTAAGGGGTCAAGTATACTATATACACCGACGCATCTCGTGTTGGTCTAGGTTGTGTCCTTATGCAGAAGGACAGGGTGATTGCGTACGCCTCGAGACAGCTGAGGAAACATGAGGAGAACTACCTTACACATGACCTAGAGTTAGCGACCGTCATCTTTGCACTGAAGCTCTGGAGACATTACCTCTACGGAGAGGAGTTCGAGCTCTTTTGTAACCATAAGAGCCTTAGGCACATATTCACTCAGAGGGACTTGAATATGAGGCAGCGACAATGGATGGAGACTTTGAAGGACTTCAAGTTCGAGGTCTCTTACCATCAGGGAAAGGCCAACCTTGTGGCAGACGTGTTGAGCCGCAAGAAGGCGTTAGCATTTGTGGCTTTGCTGATGATAGTAGAGTGGGATATGGCAGAGTTTGTGTGAGACTTTGAGCAGAAACTCACGGTGGAGGAGCCGTTTGAGAGCATCAGACATATTCAGGTACAACCACTTATTGATGATAGGATTATTGCGGCTCAGGCAGACGACGAGCTATTGGAGAAGATGAGAAAGCAGCTTAGTGATGATGTAGACTCAGAATGGAGAGTTGGTACGGATGGGGATTTACGTTATCGTGGCCGCCTACGCGTCCCAAACCTTCATGACCTAAGGAAGGAAGTTCTCGAGGCTGATCACAATTTGAGGATGAAAATGAATCCTGGCAGTATGAAAATGTACCGCGACATGAAGCGCTCATACTGGTGAGACAATATGAAGGCCCATATAACAGAGTATGTATCACGTTGTCTCATGTGCCAGCAGGTCAAGGCCGAACATCGCTGACCTCATGGATTGCTTCAGCCCATGCCCATAGCTGAATGGAAATGGGATTTCATCTCTATGAATTTCATATCAGGGTTGTCGAAGACAAGGAAGGGACATGACTCCATCTGGGTGATCGTGGACCAGTTAACGAAATCGGCTCATTTCCTCCCTATTAGAGTTTCGAACTCAGCAGACGAGTTGGCCAGGTTGTACATTAAGGAGATTGTACACCTGCATGGAGTTCCTCTGGAGATCGTGTCGGACCGAGACACACGATTCACATCTATCTTCTGGACTCGTATTCAGGAAGTAATGGGTGTGAAGCTGAAGTTCAGTACCGCATTTCACCCACAGACTAACGGGCAGACGAAACGGGTAAACCAGGTGTTGGAGGATATGTTGCGAGCTTGTGTACTAGATTTCAAGGATAGTTGGGAAGACTGTCTTCCTTATGCAAAGTTTGCATATAACAACAGTTTTCAGGCGAATATTGGCATGACTCCCTATAAGGCCTTGTATGGGCGTCCCTGTCGGGCACCGCATTGTTGGGCAGAGGTTGGCGAGAAGAGCTTGATTGGCCTAGAGTTAGTTCAGGCAACCTCAGAGAAGATCGACATTATCAAGCGTCGACTTCTGGCAGCACAGAGTAGACAGAAGAGCTATGTTGATACGAGGCAGCGACCGCTAGAGTTCGAGGTCGGGCACCATGTATTCCTGAAAGTTTCCCCGATGAAGGGAGTACTTCGATTTGGCAAGAAGGGGAAGCTCACGCCTAGATTTATTAGTCCATTCTAGATCATAGACCTAGTGGGTATGGTGGCCTACCGCCTTACTTTGCCCACACCACTCGTAGGTGTGCACAACGTATTTCATGTATCCACGCTGAAGAAATATATTCCTTATCCTTCCCACATTATCAAGTGAGAGCAGGTATAGTTGAGCAAGGATGCTACTTATGTACTGTGACCGATGCGTATCTTAGACAGGAAGGAACAGGTGTTGCGCAGTAAGGTTATTCCCCTGGTGAAGGTATTATGGATGCATTATACTGAGGAAGAGACTACTTAGGAGATAGAAGTAGAGGTTCATAAGAACTACCCTCAGATTCTTAAGGAGTACAAAAAGGTACTAATTTCGAGGACGAAAATTTTCTTTTAGGGGGTAGATTGTAACGTCTCGAAAAAATTCGTACAAAGACCCGAGTACCACCTCAGGAAGAAATCATTAAGGATCAAATCCTTTAGAAATTAAACGAGAATTAACTAGTGTTAAACTAGGTTACCTGTGAAATTAGCACTAATCACTTTACATACTAGCTGTAAGACCCAAACTGTGTAGAATCGTTGATGTTACATTACCCTGAAACTTAAAATCAATCCCAAAACCCAATTTCTCTTAGGAACACCTGTAAACTTCGTATCGGACCTGGACCACGTGTCAAAACTCCGATTACCCCAGAACTATACGGTTATGACCGCATTATTGGAATTGACAACCACTTCAGAAATCAAGTCCTAATAGTGTCTAGAAATGCACAACTTGAGCTCAGAGCGAAGTGTGTGAGAAACGCGAATATCTTTAGGAAATAAACTGAAACTTAAGTGAATTGAGTCGTTCACTTGCACACCAAATCTAAGGATTCAGACTGTCGGAATCTGACCCAATTACACCCTCAGATCAAGGAAAATTTCCAACACATGTCAGTGAACTTGTGGCCTTAATTGAGTGCCGGTGACCGTTGAACTGAAACTGGTCCTCCGCGGTCGACCTGTAAACCTGATCGGACCAAAAACTTAGCCTGACTCAGATCCAATGTCAGGAAGCTTAAGTCCAACTGCACGTAGGAAAGGGGATTCCAAAATAGCTCTATTAGACCAAAACAACTAACTTTTGGCTATAACCTAAGTATACCATGGCCATGGGGCCATTCCCATCAGTTTTGGCCTATATAAGCACCTTAAACCCTCTCTCTCTCTCATTCCATACGAATTTACAACCTAGGAGAGAGAAGAGAGAGAAAAGAGAAGAAGAAAGTGAGGAGAAGAGAGAGTGCTGGAGTTTGTTCCTGGGATTCTTCCCTGCCACTCCACGCGCTTAACCATCGCTACCGTGTCACTATACCGGCAATCCTGATTCCGTTTTTGGATAAGCAATCCTAACCCTAACCTATTTTAGAGTTTCAAATAGAGTAAAGGATGAAATAGCTAACCTATTTCATACTGTAGGTTGCAGTTGTGCCGTAGACGATGAGTTAGAGAATGAACTGAGTTCATTATGAGTCTACCGGCGAAAGGTGCGGACTATAAATGTTTAGGTTATGGTTTTCACGGCTTTCAATGTCAGTCAATGATTTATGACTGACTTGAGTGCTATCACATAGGCGTAGTTCGGATGTTTCAACCTATTACTCATATATGTAGGCTAGGCTATTTCAAATGCATTCTAAGTGTTTGTTAAAATGTTTGAATGAATATGGAATTGTGATTTGTGCTTGCTATGATTATTGATTGCTAATACATGATCGTTGTGCGTATGAAAACTCCTATGTAAGAGGATTTGCTATAACATGTTCTTGCACTCATCAAATTGTACATGTGTCATTGTTGATGAATAATCCCAACTGTCTAAATTGATGATTTGATCATGGTTGGATCATATCAGAAATTTCATTCACTAGGATGTGAAGGGCGTAACTAATTAGGATGTGTGTAGGGTCATCATGCATGACTTCCTTTCACTCTGTATAATTCTTCATGTTGGTGCAACAATTTTTGCATCCTGTAGTCAATCACGTGAGTTTTTATATCAAGTAGTTGGTTGAGCCCTTGGAAGATGAAGAACAAAGACAAGAGTAAAGATGGCGCATCAAGGAGTAGAAAATAGGTAAATGAGCTGCCTTGGTGACCCTATCCCTTGACCCAAAACATCCTTAGAACTCTAGATGATCTAAGCTTAATAGGAATACCTAATTGATCATCCATTAGCCATAGAAAACTAAGAGAAACATGATAAATAAGACTAGAAGAGGTGCAAAGCTGCCGTGTAAAAGATAGCCCAAAACAACAGTTTCGATGGCATCGATCTGCTATCGAAGTGCCTTTGATGGCATTGAAGGCCAACTTGACGGCATCGATCGAGAGTCAGAACTGTCCAACAAAATGACATTTGTTCTGATTTTCTTGATGGTATCGAGGCCACCTTCGATGACATTGAAGGACCCCTCGATGGCATCGATTGAGAGTCAGAATTATCCAGTAAGAAATCATATTTATTTCTGACTTTCTCGATGGCATCGAAGATTGAATTCGATGACATCGAAGATACTCTAGATATGTCCAGCGACAAATTAACATAAATATATGGATTTATCGATAATATTGAGGAAACCTTCGATGGCATCGACAGAGCCATTTTTTAACCATTAGAGCTCGAACTTTTTATAAAGGGCATTCGTTTCTTGAGTTTTTTAATGGGTTTTTAGTGTAATAGAAGCTTAGGAGATTCCATGTTCATATCTCTTATCCCAAGCCTCTATACCATGGAGTTTTAAGCCATCTTCCTTGAGATTAACACTCTTATGTGGATTACACCATCTACCTTGAAGATACGCTTGAACGCTTTCATTTTTTAGAGATTGGACGTAAACTATCTTGGCATAGTATTGTCCAAATCGTATAAAAGACCCATCTAGGTGAATTCCTTAGGAAAAATAACTTTTCAATAGTTGTAGGAGATTCAACCAACCTCCCATCACCTTGGTCACCTCAAAGGAGCATCGCAAGGTGTTTGATCATGAAACTGAGGCCTTGAAAAAGTAGCAACATCATGATCGGGGGAGCATCGGGGTGCTAATTGAAGCATGGGAGAGTGACGATCAAGCAACCCAAGATGGAGCTACAAAGGGGACTCAATCCGACAAGTAAGTTATCTTATTTAGGAGTCCATTTTTACTTAATTTTCTTGTGTAAGATTGATGGTAAGATTTTCAAATTCAAAAGCAAACTAGGTTCTTATGTAGGACCTTAGCTCTTATATAGAGCCTAAACCCCTAGGTTCTTGTGTAGGGCCTAAATCTCCAGGTTCTATCGTAGGACCTCGGGTCTTATGTAAGGCCTAAATCTTCAAGTTCTTGTGAAGGACGTTAGCTCGTGTGTAATGTCTAAATCTTCAAGTTCTTGTATAGGACCTTAGCTCATGTGTAAGGCCTAAAACCGTGGGTTCTTGTGTAGGACCTGAAATTGCGAAAATGACCGCCTTAATTGAAGTAGAAATATGCCAATATGTCCAAGAGGGGGGTGAATAGGACTTTTATAAAATTTTATAGCAATTTAAAATCATATTACTCTAATCCTAACAACAAGCATACATTAGGATTACTTAGAAGTAACTTTACTGGCTTCCAAGCCCGGTAGAGGATCCAATCACAAACTATTAGAGAAATGAATAATGTGCAAATTCGTTTATGATGGATATGACTGTGTGTGTGTGAGGTGTGATCTCAAATAATTAAATATGAAAGTACTTAAGGAAATCACATAAGTAATGGAGGACAATAGCAATCTCAAACACAGTCATTTTTATAGTGGTTCGACTACTTGTCTACTCTACTCCTGGCAATCGCACTCAACCCTTGATTGTACCATATTTCACTAAGGTGGTTTCACATGGTTTACCTCAAATCCAAGGTTTTAAATCAGGTTCACCTTTAACCAATACAACCTACACCTAGGCTGACAGTTTATGCTCACACGAACAAGGGTCAACACATAACACCTGATTTTAGGGACACTGGCAAAGGATCCACACAAGGAACCTCTCACGTTTATGATCTCACGAGCAAGGGTCAACACAGAGCACCCACTTTTAGGCACACTAGCCAAGGATCTCCTATGAGGCCCTAACTGTTTATGCTCTCCATAGAGAAAGGGTCAACACAAAAGCACCCACTACGTACACTCCCGCAGGAGGCCTCCTAGAGAACTTGCAAAGGGTGAGAAACACCTTAGACCCAATCCTACAAAGGAATAATCACAAGGGTCCTCTGGACTCTAGTAACTTACAGATAAGTAGATGAGTCCCTTTCAACACATTGTTCAAGATCCTCCTCCTTTGCTGATGAAGAATCTTCTGCTTCCTTGAACTGCAACTCAGAAGATGTACTAATGCATGGCGACAGGTTGGGTCAAGGTTGTAATGAAATCCTACTCTATTGAAGGTTTTCCTATTAGGGAAATAGAGCGATTCCAATCATTCATGCATTCAAGGCATCCCAGCTCAATGATTTGCCATTAAGATGGTAGCTGGAGGATCCTTGAATGCGGAAGTTCATTCCCCAATCCACTCTATTGAATGTCAATGATGAGGGTGGTTTGGAGTATGAACTTCCATGAGAGAAAGGGCTTTGATTATATGATCTAAGGTTAGACACTTAAAAGCACCCTCTTCTTTCTCTACCAGTAGCTAAGAACAAGCTCTCTATATATAGGCAAAAAGTTCCAACGGATATAAAATGGTCACATTTATAACAGAGTTCAATATGATCGACCAAGGTCGATATCATCAAGCGTATACTCTCAATTACATCGATTGGTCGCTCGATGACACAAACTCAAACGTCATACGCTTTTGAAACATTTTACCAGCTGGTCAAGGGAATCAAACCTGCGTCGATGTCATCGGATTTCGAACTCCAATTTCATCGACACGAGGATCGATTCCTCAACACTTGAAAATGAGAGAGACTTGCCTTAGAAATATTTCAGGTCAAGGATATGATCGAGGTACACTCGATATCATCGGAATTTGAATGTCGATGATATCGGTAGTTGGGTCGATGCATAGATAAATCTAAAGGATTTTCCAGTTAATCTTGCTAGACAGTTTATTGCCATTCTCGATGCAATCAATCCAGCCTTAATACCATCAATACTTGAATATCGATTCTATCGAGTGAACCTCGATCCAAGATAAAAACCACTTGAAAATTTTACTGGTAAACTGTGTCCAAGACCGATATCATCGAAGGCCTTTCGATATCATCGAAAGTTGAATTATGAGGATATCGAGGGATACTTCAATATATCGAAGGTCTTTATGATTTTCTATAGAAAAATAGGGAACTAAATCTCTACTGTCGATTTTATCCAGTCAACTTCGATAGACTCGAGATTCAACATTCAATGATATCGATACTGCTAGCGATACATCGATAATTCCATCCAGAAGTATATGCGGTTGCTGGACAACATATGTCCTCATTCGATAATATCGAGTGAGTTCTGAGGACATCGATAACATTTTTCAATTACATCGATTGATAAATCGACAGAAGTAGAAAACTTAGAGATTTTTCTGAATTTTGAAAAAAAATTTCTAACTCAAAAACCCTATGATATTCTAATTAATTTTAATGGTTTTATTTACCTGGTGTTTCGGGACATGGGATGTGAGGCTTAGATTTATCTATGGAGAGTTCGGGCCCTCATCCGATTGAGGCAGACGATTGATTGATCTTCCTATGGAGCTTCTCTATTTAGCCGGCCGACTCAACACTTACGCTAATTGACAAACCAGGGCACTTTCAATCTCCCCCTTTGTCAATTACGTGACAAAATACCAAAACACCCTAGAATAACATCTAGACAAACACATCCTAAATTGTGTGTACATGTATTTTACACAATTTTACAATGTCTGGTGAAATCATACACACAATTTATAGCTGCTCCCCCTAACAGCATTCTCCCCCTATCTTGGTGCAACTGCTCCCCCTAACACCTGCATCACCATTCAAGTAGATATACAATTTTCCTTTCGGGGTGTTTGATTCGTTCTCCCCCTTTTTGTCAGTCATTGGCAAAGATAGGTATATCAGTTGATATTTGACTGAAGTTAAAATACTTTGGGAGAACCATCATCCGGAGAACATACATATAATAAAAAAAATTTATGTCAGAGAATATGTATGCATCGGGAAATTAAGGAGAGCAGAATATCAAGCAGCTAATATAAAGATTAAGCACACCATGTATCACACACCATTTATAAAGATAACCAGATAAAACAGGACAGTAAAGAGATGAGAATTATAATCAGCCAAAGCCCACAATATCCAAAAACATATATATATTACCCAAGATTGGCAGTAGTTTAACAGTTATCCAAACAAAATTACCAAACCCATTTATGGCACCTAGAACCAACCATCAATATTTAGCCCATTCATGGGCATACACAACACACACACAAAAACTGTTTGACTATGTAGATTGGTGAGTTATCACATACACTCATGGGAGTGTAGAACATTAAAAAAGATATTAATGCTCATATGCGGAAATAAGAGAGAGCTGTATGTAACAGCGTCCAGAGATCAGCACTATGGAGCAGAGGAGGATGGTGCCATGTCGTCTCGACGATAGGTGATTAGATCAACCAACTGTTACACGGTCTGCTGCAATTCGTTTACCAGGCGTTCCAAGATGGTAAACCTTTCATTCACTGATTCCTTGAGCTGTGAGACATCGCGCTGTATTGCTCCAATCCTATCTTGATGGAGCTTAAATCTTTTCGCAGGCCTGGGCGTTGATGTCGATAGTGCTTGATGGGGCGTAGGAGGTTCTTCCTCAGCCATTCTAGCCTCTTCAGTGGGAGCAATGCCTTCACCTCATTCTCCTTCTGCGTGAATTTCTTCCTCTGGCGGATCCTCGGGAAACTTATGGAACTTTAAGTCCATCCTTTGAATGTTGTTTTTGTTGAAGACTTGAAGGGGAAGTTGCAGATCGCTGGTAGATGGAAAACCGATGGCATTGCACATCGTGTGTATAATCCAGGGATAGGGCAATTGAACGTCCCTAGACGTATGAATGGCATAGACTAACTGGTGCACAGTAAGAGTAGGGAGGCAGACCTTGATTCCTGTGGCTATGGAGTAGACTATCATGGCCATAAACCCAGTGAGATCAGAACGGTTGGCACTTCTATGATAGATATTTGAAGTTATGCTCGACCCCCGAATTTCAGGGCGTTACATTCCATGAATCTGGATTTTAATGCATTCCCTTGGTACCAAGGAATGTCACAACCATAACAAAGGAACTTAGTGACCTTTGATCGACTTTCAGGATTTTCAAGATCCATATCTGAAAATCCAACAGGTGACAGGCTAAGACCAAAAGTTCCAGTAATAGACGCAGGGGTGATCTCCATGTCATCACCATCAATAGACATAGTGATTGAGGGCCGATCAGACACAGGAGAATGACAGGAAGTGAAAAAGTTGTATGTCCGTTCAAGTTGACATGGCCCACCAAAGTCAAGAACAAGCAACCAATCAATTGCAGCAAAAAGGGGTTCCAGATTATACAGTATTAAACAGTCCCTATCAACCTTTCTTTCATGGATAAGCTTCCTACCAGTGTACTTAGCCAAAACCGGATTCAATCTAATTGGAGGAGATGCCGGAGCCTCAGATTGGGACCCCCTATGCGATCCCTGTCTAGTGCGTTGACGGGTAAGGGTCCCGCGTTTAGGGGCCCTTGCTCTTTCTTTTAAGGCAAGAAATTTTTGTAGGGAGGCTCTAGAAGACTCTCTCAGACCGAACACCTTTTCTTTTCCTTTCGCATTTGAACAGATAGAGATTTGAAAGATTTGAGGAGAATCAGATAAAATTTCTTCTTGGAAACTTGAAAATACCCAAACCAAAACAAGATGGAATCTTGAAAAAGGAGGAATCATAGGGGTAATACTGGTTTTGAGGAACATTGATGACTCCTTGATGGAGTTTCATGTGAACCGACGAAAGGATATGGGCAAGAAGAAAATAAAATGATTTTTTGATAAAAAAATGTGATTTTTCCTGCTCGACCGCCTTATATCAGGCGGCAATCTTCGATATTATCGATCAGTGTTTCGATGATATCGATATACCCCACCCGATGTTATCGAAATTGTCTTCGATATCATTCTTGATCATATGACTCTTCCTATTCCAAAGAGGCGTCGATGATATCGACCTTTGATCGATTAATTGAGAATCAACATGACTTATCGACAGACATATCAAAGGTAAATAATTTTCATTTTTCCACACTTCCACAAACTTTCATATATAGTATAGAATATCTTTGAATCAACCGGTATACACAGTAAAAATTTTGTACAATCAATTTATAGATCAAAAGTATAAACATTAAGATGTTTATATACAAAGAGATTGAGGTGTGAGACCTCAGATGTATCATTAAGAGGTCAACAAAATTGCATCTTTTCATCAGCTATTCAGATCTAGATACATGATCTGAACTTGTTTTTCCATGCTTAATGTTTCTAGGCATGTGAATCGGCCTTTCCTTTTCCTTTAATAACATAACAATGGTTGTTAGTGCGAGAACCTTTCATCACTGATTTTCCTGAAAGATCTAGGATCTCGCATTTTTCTTTATTGAATGTAACCACATGCTCATTGTCACATATTTGAGAAATGCTTAAAAGATTATGTGTTAGACCTTTTATGCAAAAGGCATTCTCATTTTTTAGCAAATTTATTCCTTTAATAATTCCTTGTCTAATTACCTTAGCGGTGCTTCCGTCTCCATAGGTGACTATCCCATTATTAAGATCTGAATAGTTTGACAAAAGGGGTTTGTCACCTGTGACATGTCTTGAGCAACCGCTATCTAGGTACCACTTACTATCATTACCTGTTATATGATTTGAATGAGTAATAAGGCATTTTTTCTTTTCTTTTGGAACCCATTTTGTGACAGGAGTTTTTACTGTAGTAGATTCAGCCACTTGGTTTAGTACTTCCTTCACTCTGCCATTCATTCCTGGTGATGATGGGTGTGTATTTCTTATATTCCTAGGTGGACACTTGATGTCTTATTTTTTCTTGTTGGTTTGAATTTTTGTCCAGAATTATGTTGTGTCCTCCTAGGTGATAAGCATTCAAACTTGTAATGACCCGAATCACCACATAAATGACAAACTGGAGTAGTTCTAGTATTACTTCCTAAAGCGGTAGATTTTTCAGTCATTCGTGCTAATTTTCCAAATTTTATTTTAGATTTTTCATATTCTAAGCCACTCTTGTCCTTTCCAGGTCTTCCCATACCTAAGAGTTTTTCTAACTTCTCACCACTCTGGGAAAACTTATAGTTTAGCTTAGCGATTTTCTTGGATTCTTCTAAATCAAACAGGAGTGTAAGATTTTCATTTTGAAGAAGCATGTTTTTGTCTTTTAATAGCTCAACCTGTTTGTTTAGTTTTTCAGACTCAGATTTAAGGAAGGTGTTGATTCTTTCAAGTTTATCGTTATCTGGATGATATTGCTGTAAATCATTGATTAAATGTGTATTTATTTCCAGAGTTTTATCCAAATCTTTTTGCAGCAATTCTTTTTTATTTTCAGATATTCCAAGTCTTCTAACATTGTTGATGCTATGGATATAAAGTTGATTGTAAGAATCTTGTAATTTATTCTGTTTTTCTTCTTCTGCCTTTTTAGTTTCCTCATTATTTGATGGAAATGATTCAATGACTTGCAGTTCTTCCTCGATCTCAGTTTCACTGGGAATAATTAGAGTAGTGGAGACCATAAGAAGTTTCAAAGATTTTTGGTCTTTATTGCTCTCTGAGTCGCTAGATTCTGAGTTTGACTCTTCCGTATCATCCCATGTGGCAGCCATTGCCTTACCCTTAGTTTTTCTATTTTAGGATTTAGTAGACACGTGTCCAAACTTCTGACAGGCATAACATTGTAGTTATCTAGTCTTTTTACCAAATTTACCTGCAGACTGTTTGTTGTCCACCCTTTTTCCTTTAAATGGACGGCCACAATTTTTCTGAATCGTTGAGCCAGCAAAGCCACTTCCTCATCTTCATCTTCTCTTTCAATTTCAATGTCCTCATTTGTTATTTTATTTGAAGTTTTGAGGATAGTAGTTTTGGATTTTGGGATTTGTTTGAAGTGTAGTTCAAATGTTTGTAGGGAACCTAGGAGTTCTTATACTTTCATTTCATCCATGTTTCTACATTCTTCAATGGTTGTTACTTTAGGATTGAATCTTTTTGATAATGATCTTAGTATTTTCCTATAGATTTTAGGAGTCAGAACTTTCTCTCCTAATCCTCCCATGGAGTTGCAAATAATATTCAGTTTTGTGAAAAACTCCATAAAGGTCTCATGCTCTTTCATTCTGAGACTTTCGAACTGTAATGTTAGAAGTTATAGTTTGGATCTCTTCACAGTGCTTATTCCTTCATGGGTTGTTTCCAACAAATCCCATGCTTCTTTAAATGTCCCACACATACTGATTTGATTGAAAATATCTTGGGACACAACACAGTAGATAGCATTCATAACTTTAGCCTCAGCAGTTTGGTTTTCTTTATCGAATGTTGTCTACTTCTCTTTAGATTTCGGTTTAGTGATAGTTGTGCCATTATCAAGTACTATTTGTTCAAATGGTGACACATATCCTCGTTCAACTTTATCCCAGACATCATGATCCAAAGATCTCAGAAAGTAGTGCATTTTAGCCTTCTAGTAAGCATAATTTGATCCATCAAATACTGGAGGTCTAGAGACTGATGAGCCCTCTCCTTTGGCCACATTCCCAACTTCAGTCAAGATCACTCTCTAGGTAGTGAAGCCCTTAAAGAGAGACCCGCTCTGATACCAATTGAAATTGCGGTAATGACCGCCTTAGTTGAAGTGAGAATATGCCAATATGTCCTATAGGGGGGTGAATAGGACTTTTATAAAATTTTATAACAATTTAAAATCCTATTACTTTAATCCTAACAGCAAGCATACATTAAGATTACTCAAAAGTAACTTTACTGGCTTCCAAGCCCAGTAGAGGATCCAATTACAAACTATTAGAGAAATGAACAATGTGCGAATTCGTTTATGATGGATATAACTGTGTGTGTGTGTGAGGTGTGATCTTAAATAATCAAATATGAAAGTACTTAAGGAATTCACATAAGTAATGGAAGACAATAGCAATCTCAAACATAGTCATTTTTATAGTGGTTCAACTACTTGTCTACTCCACTTCCGGCAACCGCACTCAACCCATGAGTGTACCAGATTTCACTAAGGAGGTTTCACACGGTTTACCTCAAACCCAAGGTTTTAAATCAGGTTCACCTTTAACCAATACAGCCTACACTTAGGCTGACAGTTTATGCTCCCACGAGCAAGGGTCAACACATAGCACCCGATTTTAACCACATTGGCCAAGGATCCACATAAGGAACCTCTCATGTTTATGCTCTCACGAACAAGGGTCAACACAGAGCACCCACTTTTAGGCACACTGGCCAAGGATCTCCTACGAGGCCCTTATTGTAACATAAAACACCCACTACGTACACTCCCGCAGGAGGCCTCCTAGAGGACTTGCAAGGGGTGAGAAACACCTTAGACCCAATCCTACAAAGGAATTATCACAAGGGTCCTCTGGACTCTAGTAACTTATAGATAAGCAGATGAGTCCGTTTCAGCACATTGTCGAAGATCTTCCTCATTTGTTGATGAAGAATCTTCTGTTTCCTTGAACTGCAATGCAGAAGATGTACCAATGCATGGCGATAGGTTGGGTCAAGGTTGTAATGAAATCCTACTCTATTGAAGGTTTTCCCATTCGAGAAATAGAGCAATTCCAATCATCCATGCATTCAAGGCATCCTAGCTCAATGATTTGCCATTAAGATTGTAGCTTGAGGATCCTTGAATGCGGAAGTTCATTCCCCAATCCACTCTATTGAATGTCAATGATGAGGGTGGATTGGAGGATGACCTTCCATGAGAGAAAGGGCTTTGGGTATATGATCTAAGGTTAGACACTCAAAAGCACTCTCTTCTTTCTCTACCAGCAGCTAAAGACAAGCTCTCTATATATAGGCAAAAGGTTCCAATGGATATAGAACGGTCACATTTATGACAAAGTTTGATATCATCGAGCAGGGTCAATATCATCAAGCGTATACTCTCAATTACATCGACTGGCCGCTCGATGACACAAACTCAATTGTTATACGCTTTTAAAACATTTTGCCAGCTGGTCGATGGAATCGAACCTGCGCCGATGTCATTAGATTTTAAACTCCGATTTCATTGACACGAGGATCGATTCCTCTACACTTGAAAATGAGAGAGACTTGCCTTAGAAATATTTCAAGTCATGTATATGATCGAGGTACACTCAATATCAATGAAATTTGAATGTCGATGATATTGGTAGTCGGGTCAATGCATCGATAAATCTAAAGGATTTTTCAGTTAAGCTTACTGGACAGTTTATGTCCATTCTCGATAAAATTGATCCAGCCTCGATACTATCAATACTTGAATATCGATTCTATCGAGTGACCCTCAATCCAAGATAAAAACCACCTAAAAATTTTGCTAGTAAACTGTGTCCAAGACCAATATCATCGAAGGCCTTTCGATATCATCGAAAGTTGAATTCCGAGGATATCGAGGGATACTTTGATATATCAAAGGTCTTTATGATTTTCTATAGAAAAATAGGGACACAAAATCTCTGCTGTCGATTTTATCTAGTCAACTTCGATAGACTCGAGATTCAAGATTTGATGATATCGATACTACTATCGATACATCGATAATTCCGTCCAGAAGTATATGCGGTTGCTAGACAACATATGTCCTCATTCAATAATATCGAGTGAGTTCCGAGGACATCGATAACATTTCTCGATTATATCGATCAATAAATCGATAGAGGTAGAAAACTTAGAGATTTTTCTAAATTTTGAAAAAAAAATTCTAACTCAAAAACCCTATAATATTCTAAATAATTTTAAGGATTTTATTTACCTGGTGTTTTGGGACATGGGACGTGAGGCTTGGATTTACCTGTGGCAAGTTCGGGCCCTCATCCGGTTGAGGCAGACAATTGATTGATCTTCCTATGGAGTTTCTCTCTCTAGCCAACTCAACACTCATGTTAATTGACAAACTATGGCACTTTCAGGACCTTGTGTAACGCCCTGAAAATCAGGGGTCGAGCACAAACTCGACTCCTGAATTCCAACACATCACTTATGTAACATAGATAATGATGATTAAATGTTGCCCATATTAGTGCATTAAACATGAATGTGATTATACCAAAATAGTATATCATACTCCAGAGACAAGTGAATTTTGTAAGCGGAAGACTATATTAGATGTATAAGATATATGGACTGTAGTAAGTCTCCGAAGTATGATCAGGTTACTAGGTTAAACATGTACATGTATACTCCCAAAATGTAAAAAAAGAATATACATGTGTGCTCCAAATACAATCATAACGAGTGTAATGATATCTAGTCAGCATCCCTGTAAGCCTCGTCGATCAGAACACGGTTTACATAGACACGCCTGATAGCTGCATATAGGAGAAACCCTCATCATCCTCAAAGTCCAGCTCCGCCTCGTAGGCTACACCATCATCTGAACCTACAATAGGGTCTGGTTGGTGTGTACAACACCGTCCCGTAACGTGGGAGTGAGTGATCAACTCAGTGGAACAATAAAGCAAAGATTAACATGTTATCAATTCAGTTAAGCAGTAATGATAAAGCAGACATATCAGACATTCCTAGATACTCTTATTAATGCAAGGATGAAATGTAAGCATGATGCATGCCCTCGCCTATACTCCCTCGTACGACACCATCTTACGGTCGCGGCATGCTTTCTTCCCTTTGTGCTCTTCAACCCAGGGCACATGTAGTGCGATGTAATGAGCATGATTACCAAGTTATTATTAGTCCCTTTCATACAGCAGGATTAGGAATCTAAGGTACCTCCCTTATATCAATTCCCAAACAATGATCCATTCTAGGGTCGTCAATCCTAGCAATTCTCATATGATATTGCGGTTCTAGGTCACTGCAAAGGGCTCGTCACCTTATTAGTGCAGGCCTAGTGTACTCTTGTTGCTACGTAAGGGCTTGTCGCCTCTACGCAGTCTTAGCGTACGCTCGAGGTCACTACAAAGGGCTCATCACCTTATCAGTGTAGGTCAACAGCTCGAATACAGTTTCCCATACCACCGTATTAGGCTCACGAGTCTGGGTTGCTCACTGGTCACTACGGGGAGGCTCGTCACCCCAGAGTAGGCCGACAGCTCGACCACGGTGTCCCATACCACTATTTTCGGCTCATGAGTCTTAGCGGATCGAGGTACCAAGGTTAAAGGGGTTTTCACTAGTGAGTTTGGTACCTGAGGTTCAAGCAGTAATGTCCATACATGGTGAACATACATCGGGTCAATCGGATTACTTGACGAGCTCGACTAGTACGAGCGCACATCGATTTGATTGACGTGAAGTGCGAAAGCACCTCATGTGGCCTAACCACTGCCAACATCTCAAGTACGGTTCGGATTCATCGATCACGTCCTATGTGGCGAAATCAACCTCAGCCACCTATTCAATGCCTGTTACCGATTGCCTGGACTATTCTATAGTCCCAAACAAAATCATCTATAACAGATAATCATACAAGCTAATCAGAACAGTAATGGATCAACAATTCCAATCATACAAGCATGTGAGCATTTAATGGATTTCAACTTAAACATGAATTCACACATAGGCAATGTCTAAGTAAAACAGACAAAGAATATAAGTTACATGGAGGAAGTCATACACATCGTTAAGGTAGTTGAGAATCTCTTCTCAATACCCATATAAAGTACAATTTATTACACTCTTGTTCATTCAGACATTTCTACAAACACTTAGACTACATATTCCAACATACATGACGTATGTTGGTGATAGCACGTATTAAGGCAAATCCATACACTAGGGATTTACCCCGTATACCACACGCATATACCCACAGCGGATAATCATGGCATGCATGAATCCGGGTTCCATATTCATTTAATCATTTCTACAAACACTTAGGCTGCACACTTTAACATATATAACGTATATTGGCCGTGGCATAATTTAGGGCAAGTCCTTTCGCTAAGGAGTTGTCGCATATATAACAAGCATATATCCACGACAGATAATCATGTTAGGCACAATTCCAAATTCCATACGTATTCAAATATCACAACATATACATAGAATACACTATATGTCACATAGTTCATATATAGTTGTAAAACGAAATAGACGACGCATTTCGCATGTAAAATAGCACCCACGTCAGTTATAAATCATTAACCGACATTAAAAGCTTTGAAAACCATAACCTATACGTTTATAGTCCGCACATTTCACCGGTAGACTCGTAACGAACTCAGTTTTATAGCTAAGTCTTTGTCTATGGCAGATTGACAACCTATAGCATAAATTAGGTTAGCTATTTCATAACTTACACTATCTGAAACTCTAAAACAGATTAGGGTTAGGTTTTCTTACTTAAGAACGGGATTGGTATCGCCTGTATAGCAACACAGGAGTGGTGGCTAAGTACGTGGAGCGTCAGGGAAAGATCCTAACATCTATCTCTCACTCTCTCTCTCTCTTCCTCACTTTCTTCTTCTCTTTTCTCTCTTCTTTCCCTTAGGGTTTGCAAAATTCGTATGGCATATGAGGGAGAGTGTTTAAGGTCCTTATATTGGCCCAGGTTTGATGGGAATGGCCCCAGGGCCAAGGTATACTTAGGTTATATCCAAATACGGACTGTTCCGGTCCAACGAAGCACTTCTGGTGGTCCCTTTTTTACATACGGTCGGACTTAAGCTCCCTGACCATAGATCTAGGTCAGGCTGAGTTTTTGTTCCGATCGGATTTACAGATCAGCCGTGACGAACCAGTTTCAGTTCAACGGTCACGGTCACTCGATCAGGCCACAAGCACATCGACATGTGTGGGACATTTCTCCTGATCCGAGGGTGTATTTGGGTCATATTCTGATGGTTTGAATCCTTATATTTGGCCCGCAAGCGACACGACTCAGATTACTTAAATTCATATTTTTATTTCTAAATATTTTCACGTTTCTCACACTCTTTGCTCCGGGCTCAAGTTGTGCTTTTTTAGACACAATTAAGACTTGATTTTTGAGGGAGTTGTCAAGTCTAGTATTGCGGTCATAACTATATAGTTTTACAGTTATCAAACTTTTGACTTGCGGTCCAGGTCCGATACGAAGTTTCAAGGTGCTTCCGAGAGCAATTGGGTTTTGAGATGGATCCTAAGTTTCAAGATAATGTAGCGTTAATGATTCAACACATTTTAAGTCTTGTAGTTCATATTTAAAGTAGTTCGAGCTAATTCTAGTGATTGTTCAGTTTAACACTTAACTAAATCATGCCCTAATTACGATAGAATAAGGTCTTAGGGCAGTTCTACGTCCCTTTCTGGCACTTTAGTTTGGTATATTATTTTAATTATTATTTTAATATTTTTTTATCAAGTCCACTTCATCCCTACCAAATTTCATTAGATTTCGTGTTGTAGAAAAATTCTAAAAATTCCAAAAGCAGTAGCTGTCCAAACTAATAATTTTCAGATAGTCGTCACAATGACCTATATTTAACTATATAAAGTATTTTATTATATTTTTCAATTATTTTTATATGAAACTAAACTTATCAATATTCAATATAGCTTTTGAATCACCTAAATCGGAGTTATAACGAGGGAGATATGATTTTTTGAATTTGGACATACATTGCAGAATTTTTCTGCCGAAAATGGGTCGTCGGCCCGCTGCGGCCCTACTAGGCCCGCTTGGCGATGAGGCCTTGCCAAACCGGCGAGCCCCTCGCTGGCTGCTGGACTCTAAGGCGATGGCTCACCCCAGGGGCGATGTCCTCCCCCCTCCCTGGGGGTACCGGATACATGTGGGACCCACCTCGGGTCCCCCAGAATTGTGTCGTTTGGGCCCCCGAGTTCGTCGATGCATTATCGGGTCTCATTTATAAACCAGAATGAATTATTTGACATGCAATATATGATTTTGGGGTAGGAGAAACTAATCTATCTAAATAATTTATATGATTTTGGGGTAGCATAATCAAATAATAATAAAGCATAAGTAAATAACAACTTCAAATGTACTAGTCTTAAGTGGTTGATACAAACTTAGTTCTAAGGACAACCTAACACCAAAAACTAAAGGCTTATGATAGGACAACCTTACTAGAACGTTTGTAAGTATCAAAAACCCAAACTAATAAAGAGGTAAAGGAAATGACAAATAAAATAAACTAAGTTATTACAACATTCCCACAAGTGTATAAAATAAATTACACCATTCACTACAAATGTTTAAAATAAATTATAACATTCACGCACATAAGCACATTAAATCATTCACCACAACTCCAAGAATTATAGTGGGTCACTTATGTATAGACCAACTGTTAGAAAAAATCCACACAACTACTCCACTCCTAATATCCACTCCCTCAGGATATTAGCATTCACAATGAAAAAGGTTTTCCAAGGTTTACCTTAAAACCTTCACAATTGTGTCTTTAATTGGGCTTACACAATTCTAAAAACCCCACACTCTAAGATTTTTTGGATTACCTCAGACAAACCAAAAAGAGAATTTTCTAGCACAACCTCAAAAACCAAAAAGAATATACAAAATGTAAATGTACTTATCTGGAAATTCTCCTTTGAAGAAGCCCGGTAGAACTGATCCGATTTAGACGAAGATATTCAATGTCCAGTGTCATAGATGAAAAGGTTCTAGTTGTAAATGATTTTTAATTAAATCAACATGGGCTAGCTTGATTTGATTTTGATCTTAAGAAAGGGGAAAACTCAAATCGCTTCTTAAAGTAAGATTGGAATAAAGATCTTAAAATCAAATAATAAAAGCTAATTAAAGAGAATATTAAATGAGCACAATAGAGTTTTAAAATATCACAAACTTATCTCTTAGAGTGGTGTCTTGATCTTGCTTTTATGAATGAATAATCTCTGAAATTCGTGCTCTATTTATAGGTGAAAATACTATTCACTCGACTGATTTAAGGGTCGGTTCGACTGGTCGAAGGACCAACAAAATTTTAAATTTTCTTGCACGATAAGATAAGGCCGTTACTCGACTGGTCGAGTGGGACCCAAAAATGTTGCTGGACTTTGAGTCTAGCCTGCACAATCAGTCGAGCAGTATCCAGGACTGGTCGAGAGCCCAACAGAAAATTCTAAAAAATAGCAACAAACCTTGGTTTGGTTGACAAAACTCTTAGACTGGTCGAGCCGGTACTTAGACTAGTTGAACAAGGTTTAAGACTAGTCAATAAAAAGACCTATAAACATATGAAACGACCCACGAAGAATATGCAATGAATATGACACAATCTAGGGTCATCCAAACCTGTTTGTGAGTAGGAACACTTGAAACATCATTTGCTTCAAAATCTTGAATACTTGAGATGCTTGAAGTTCGAGTTCAATCTCTTGAACTTGAGCTTGAGTTACAATTGAGTTCTTGAGTCTTTAGCGTACTGTAATTGAACTTCAAACTTGAACTTGATTTCTTGAATTTTAGCTTGAAACCATGAAAACTCTTCGCTTTAACTTGAAGACGTAGGCAAGTTCGATGAAGATCCAGAGAACTTATCTATGAACCTGATCACTTCAACTCAAAGCATGATGCAAATACTAAATGGTTTGACACAACAAAATTTGACAATACAATGGGTGCTAGATTTTCACAATAGCATTTACAACTCCCCTTTTGTCAAATTTAGAACAAAACCAAATAAAGAATTATGCACAATAAAGAATCATGCACCAGTTATATATATGCACAATAAAGAATCATGCATCAATGATCAATGGACACATCTCCCCACATCTCCCTCTCATTCCATTACCCCCCTTCAATACAGGAGAGGTGATTTGCAGATCCTGTAAATATATATATATATATATATATACATACTACACTCCATATTTCACAATCATCACACATCTCTACAATTTCTCCCCCTTTTTGTCACAATAAGACAAAGGAAAGATGTATATAGAGAAGAGAAGTCAATAAAATAAGATAGGAAACATCATCATGATAATCAAAATATCAACTCAAAACACAATATCATGACTAAATACTAAAAAGTAAAAGTATGTCCATGAAATATCCCAACACACATGATCCCAACACAAATCCAAGAGTAGAAAGTATTAATACATGTCCAAAAAAAATACTAATCAGATCCAGAAGGAGCAGGAATAGAAGGATCTATCTGATGAAGTCCCTTGTTAATGCACTTAAGATACTTGCGCATGTATTTAAATTAATTTTTTTGGGACACATGTAGACCCTCTACCTTCTCCTCAAGAGATCGCAAACGTTCATCAAAGTCAGAAGGCTGAAAGTTAGGATCAGCCGTAGAGTCTAACACATCAATCTCATCAAATAAGTCATCCATGTTAACATCATCTAGAGGCAAAGCATCATCCTCTTCAGTTGCTTCAACAGCTCCACCAGCACCCACATCAACTTGGCTAGGAGCCAACCTTAGATTCACCTTATCTATGTTCGAGTTGTTAAAGGGAAGATGGTTAATGAGAGCTTCTCCAATAGGCATAGCCACATACAAGACTATGTATGTCTAGTGCAGTCATAAGATAGGCAAAGAGAATATTACTATGACTCGGATGGAGACGAAACTGAATAATGTTGTAACAAATAAGAGATGGACAACATACAGGAACACCAGTAACAATAGAATGAAGGATGTGAGCCATGAAAGAAGTAAGCTCAGTCTTGTTACCAGACCTAGGATAGACATTAGAAATGAAAATCCGATGGAGAATCTTGCATCTGGGTAGCATATATTTGGAACTGAGCACCATACCTGAGTTCCAATTAGCATCCATGTTGCATAATACTCTAGTAAGCATTCTTTTCTCAGACTCAGATGGTCTTGTTACTAAAGTAGAGATAGAGATACCGTCATCATCAACTGGAAGATCCATCAATCCAAAAATTAAGTGACGGTCCACATCAATTGGACCTTCTCTGGTTGTAATAGTAAACATCAGATTCTTAATAGAAAAGTCACTAATGAAGTAAACATGGCTTGTGCTATGGAACGATATGCCGGACCGCCCCAATGTAAAATGTTAACCTAACCTACAAATTGAAGGATGGGAACAATACCGAAAGGTGCCAAATGATCAGAGTTGACCGTCCGTTCAATAATCACATTGTGTAATCGAATATCCGCACATACTCGGGATCTTTTTCAGGTGACCGAAGATGGCGCACCGTGATTGGAGCAGAATGAGAAGAAGAGAGACCACGAGAGACTCTCTTCTTATTTCTACTATCCATTGCATAAGAAAGACAAGGAATACAAGCAATGCAAGAAAGGAAAGAAGGGTTTCAAGGAAATCATATTTTTAGCTAGAAAACCCAGCAAACCACCATAAACCTTGAAATAAATAAGAAAAATAAGGAAATGAAAGAGAAAAGAACTTAAATCCACAAGGAAATCGAAAAAGATGCACTTACCATGAAGGAATTAAATGTGGGTTCGACTGTTCATGGTAGGGCTGGTTGGAGAAGCTGAAACAAATGAAGAAAAGTGTTTTTGCACAATAAAAAACCCTAAACCCGAGCGAGTTGACTGGTTGAGTACATACTCGACCGGTCATGCCATGATTGGTCAAGTATGTACCCAACTGGTCGTGCACCTCAAAAATTCAGCATATTTTTATAATTAAAAATTAAAAATTTTACAAAAATAAATAAAATAAAAATATGCAATATATTACAAATAAATACATACAAATTAATTCATATTGCACATACCCATATCCATTTTCAACTCAGCAAACCTGTTTCTGTCAAGCGGTTTTGTAAATATGTCTACAAGTTGATTTTCAGTCTGAATATAATCCACAAAAGAAATTTATCTTATATTAATTCACGAATATAATGATACCTAATGTCAATATGCTTAGTTCGTGAATACTGAATTGAATTTTTAGAAATGTTAATTGCGCTAGAATTGTCCCAATACAATGCCATAGAATCTTGCACAAATTCATAATCACTTAACATTCTTTTTATCCACATAAGTTGGGTGCATGCATTACCAGCTGCAATATATTCAGCCTCAGCTATGGAAAGTGATATGGAACTCTGTTTCTTACTACGTCATGAAACTAGGCAGTTCCCGACATAAAAACATCCATCACTGATAGACTTGCGATTATCAATATTACTAGCCCAATCAGCATCCAAATAACCAGCTAATTGAACATTAGTATTGTGAGCATACCAAAGACCAAGTTTGGCCGAACTTGCGACATATCTCAAAATGCACTTTATAGCAATTAGGTGGGACTCTTTATGGTCCGATTGATATCTAGCACAGATTCCTACATTGAATGCAATATCAGGTCGACTTACAGTTTAATATAATAAACTACCTATCATACTGCGATACAACTTAGGATCTACACTCTTACCTGTCAAATCCTTAGAGAGTTTAAGCATCATACTCATAAGAGTATCAAAAATTTTACCACTCTCAAAGCTAAATTTTTTAACTAAATTTAGAGCGTATTTGGTTTGAGAGATAAAGAACCCATCAGGAAGTTGTTTTACTTGTAAACCTAAGAAATAGTTCATGTCTTCAACCATGCTCATTTTAAAATTGGACTTCATTAAATCTGCTAACTCAACAGTCATGACAGAACAGGTAGATCCATAGATAATGTCATCAACATATATCTATACTATCAGTATGTGATCATTGTGTTTCTTAACAAAAAATATCTTATCAACACTCCCCATTATAAAGTTATGACTTAGTAAAAACTTAGTCAATTTCTCATACCATACCCTGGGAGCTTGTTTCAATCCATAGAGTGCCTTTTTCAAGCGATAAACATAATCTGTATGTTTAGGGTCTTCAAAACCTTTATGTTGTTCTACATATGCTTCCTCATGTAGATCACCGTTCAAGAAAGCACTCTTAACATCCATTTGATAAATTTTAAACTTTTTGTAACAAGCAATGGATATAAACAGTCTGATAGATTCAAGACGAGCTACTAAGGTAAAGGTTTGATCATAATCGATGCCTTCTATCTGAGTGTACCCTTGTACAACCAATCTAGCCTTGTTTCTTATAATATTACCAAGTTTATCAGACTTATTTTTAAAGATCTATTTAGTTCCAATTATGTGTTTATCATTAGGTCTAGGAACTGCGTACCATACATCATTTCTTATGAATTGATTAAGTTCATCTTGCATAGCTACAATCCAATTTTCATCAGCAAGAGCTTCTTTTACATTGGCTGATTCAATCTGGGATGTGAAACACACATAATTACAAATATTTTCTAATTATTTACGAGTGTGCACACCAGTGAGAGGATTCCTAAGAATTTGATCAATTGGATGATCTTTAACTGGCTATAGCTCAGTGTCATTTTGATTAGACGAAGAGTCTGGTTTATCAAATAAAGAGACTTCATCATCTTCTGAACTTGAGACAGGTGTATTCAAGTGATAATTTATAACCACATTAATAGATTCTTGAATAACACCGGTCTTCTTGTTAAGAACATGATATGCTCGACTATTTAGAACATATCCTAGGAAAATACCCTCATCACTTTTAGTGTCGAATTTTTCTAGATTTTCCCAGTCACGTAAAATGTAACACTTGCTGCCAAAAACTCAAAAGAATTTAACAGTGGGTTCTTATTGAACCATAGTTCATATGCAGTCTTATTATTAGATTTTCTCATATAAACACGGTTAATTATATAACATGATGTGTTCACAACTTCAGCCTAAATATTTTTAGGAAGTTTCATACTATTTAACATTACATTAGCCATTTCTTGAAGTACTCTATTTTTCCTTTCAAATACTCCTTTCTTTTGAGGTGTCTTGGGTGAAGAATACTCATGTGATATTCCATGATTGCTACAAAACTTCTTAAAATTGCTATTATTGAACTCGGAACCATGATCACTACGAATTTTGGTGACATGTGATTCCTTCTCAGTTTGGATACGCTTGAGTACCCTTTTCATTTCATCGAGAGTCTCAGATTTCTCTCTCATGAAAACTACCCATGTATATCTGGTAAAATCATCTATAATTACTAGAATATACTTCTTACCACCTCGACTCTCTGTTCTAGTTGGTCTAACGAGATCCATATGGAGGAGTTCAATGGGTTTGGATGTGGCACTGGAGTTCACTTTCTTGTGAGCACTCCTAGATTGTTTTCCAATCTGACATTTGCCATAAATTTTATCCAATTTCTTTAACTTGGGTAGACCTCTTATTAATTCACTTTTGCTCAATCTATAAAGATTACCATAGTGTACGTGTCTTAGGCGTTTATGTCATAGTTCGGTCTCATCGGTTTGAACCATGTAACACGATAATTTAGGCAAGCTTGAATCACTGACTATATAGCATTTCTCAGATGTTCTGCGACCAGGTAATATCATATAACCATTCTCATTAGAAATCTCACACCCTTGGTTGGTGAATTTTATGTTATGTTTATTATCACAAATTTGAGAAATGTTTAAGAGATTATGCTTAAGGCCCTCTACAAACAACACATTTTCAAATGGAAGATATTAAAGAGTTGAACCATACCTTGGCCAATAATCCTGCAGTTGCTACCATCACCAAATGTGACTGAGCCATCAGTCATATAAGATTGGTGAACAAATCTTTATCACCTGTCATATGTCTAAAGAAACCACTGTCTAGGTACCACTTTGATTGACTCGAAGCCTTGAAAGTGGTGTGCACAACCAAACAAGCAACCTTATGAACCCATTTCATTACTGTTTTGGGTTTTGGAGTATAGTTGGTCTTTTTATGGTTGTAGTTGTTGTATATTTTACCATTCGAGTTAGATTTTAAAAGTAGATCCACAATTTTCTCAGGTAAGGGGTTATGATTTTGATTTTTATAGTTGATATGGTTGCTTTTAGGTTTCATAGCCTGAAAATTTTTAGAATTTTTTAAACAATTCTAATTCAGACTTTTCCCTTTTGAGTTAGAGGACTCCCCTTTAAGAGGAGTGGACTTACTTTTGGGAGGTGTATTCTTATCATAGCTTAGATCAGATTTATCACCACATTTCCTTGATCCGGTTAGTAGTCTTTCTATTTTAGGATCACCCTGGGCATACCTCCAAGTATCCTTCAAACTTAAGAGAGAAGAGGCTTCTAGTTTTAGTTTTTCATTTTCAGATTTTAGGTTTTCATTTTGAGAAGTTTGAAATCTAAATCATGCTTAGCTTTTTCAAAACAATCTGAAAAATGTGATTTTTCTAAGATTAGATTATCAAAATTTTCTTTTAATTTTAAAAACTTTTCTTCTAGAAGTTTTAATTTTACAGCAATCTTCCAACTTTCCTTGTATAGGGCATCATAGGCATCTTGTAAATCTTCATCATTTTCAGGATTACTTCTCAGATTTTCTTCACTAGTTGAATCACAACTATCTAAGAAAGTGAATTTGGCTAGAGTCCTTAAGGCTTTGACCTCATTAGTAGACTCATGTTCAGAATCATCTGACTCAGAAGAGGCTTCAAAGCAAGACAATTCATCTCATGTGGCTAACATGCCTTTCTTTTTAGATTTGTCCCTTTTTGGACATTTGTTTGCCAGATGCCCGTATTCATGGCAATTGAAACATTGACTATCTTTTATAGATTTCCAATTTTTAGATCTAGTTCTTTTCTTTTTTTGAAGGTTTTTGAAAATCTACCCTCTTTTTACTTTTGAAAATCTTATAAAACTTCTTCGCTAATAATGCCATATCATCTTTAGATTTTTCATAATCAGAATTACTAATATTTTTATGAGAAGTATTTTTAGAAGACTTAAGGGCAATGGACTTACCTTTAGGAGCTTTAAAGTTTAACTCCTAGGTTTGTAAAGAACCAATTAGTTCTTTAACCCTCATATATCTGTATCACGAAATTCCTGACCAGTAGTGACCTTTGAATTGAACCTTTCAGGCAATGAGCGTAGTATCTTTGCACAAACTTTACTTTTTGGGATACTATCACCAAGACCCTACATAGAGTTGACTATGTCATTTAATTTAGTATAGAAGTGCATGAAATTTTTACTCTCTTCCATACGTATCTCCTCAAACCGAGTGGTGAGGATTTGAAGTTTAGATTTCTTGACAATAGTCGTACCCTCATGTGTCATTTCTAGAATATCCCACGCTTGATTTGCAGAATCACAAGATATAATTCTTTTGAATTCATCTAGTGATAGTGCGCTAGTAATTGCATTTAAAGCCTTTGCATTGGCACTACTCTCATTTTTCTAAAGTGTGGTCCAAGAAAAATAAGGCGCAACTTTCATAGATTTGGTTCCATTAGTGCTTAGAACTTCAGCGGTAAGAGAGGTCCATCTAGTCACCGTGGCTTGCCACACGCTCTCATCTATGGACCTTAAAAAGATCCTCATTCTGGCTTTCCAATAGGCATAATTAGAGCCATCAAAAGGTGAAGGCCTAGTGATTGAGAGGCTATCAAAATTTGACATCTTATAAGCTCAAATCGATTAGCTTAGGAATTGAATCGATTAAGCTTTGATACCACTTAAAAAGGCCAAGCTATATGTCCTAGAGGGGGGGGGGGGGGGGGGGGGTGAAAAGGAAAATGCTAAATTTTTTTTTTTTAAATGTGAAATATAAAGAATGATAGCACAATCAAATAATAATAAAGCTCAAGTCAATAACAACCTCAAATGTACTAGTCTTGAGAGGTTGATACAAACTTAGTTCTAAGGACAACCTAACACCAAAAACCAAAAACTTATGGCAGGACAACCTTACTAGAACATTTGTAAGTATCAAAAACCCAAACCAATAAAGAGGCAAAGGAAATGACAAATAAAATAAATTAAGTTATTACAACATTCCCACAAGTGCATAAAATAAATTCCACCATTCACCACAAACGCTTAAAATAAATTACAACATTCATACACATAAGCACATTCAATCATTCACCACAACTCCAAGAATTATAGTGGTTTGCTTATGTATACACCAACTGTTAGAAAACATCCACACAACTACTCCACTCCTAATATCCACTCCCTCAGGATATTAGCATTCACTATGAAAAAGGTTTTTCAAGGTTTACCTTAAAACCTTCATAATTGTGTCTTTGATTGGGCTTACACAAATCCAAAAACCCCACACTCAAAGATTTTCTAGATTACCTCAGACAAACTAAAAAGAGATTTTTCTGGCACAATCTCAAAAACCAAAAAGGATATACAAAATGTAAATATACTTATCTAGAAATTCTCCTTTGAAGAAGGCCGGTAGAACCGATCCGATGTAGATGAAGATGTTCAATGTCTAGTCTAACAGATGAAAAGATTCTAGTTCTAGCTTTTGTTATTTGATTTTGATTTGATTTTGATCCCAAGAGAGGGGAAAACTCAAATCCCTTCTTAAAGTAAGATTGGAATAAAGATCTCAAAATCAAATAACAAAAGCTAATTAAAGAGAATATTAAATGAGCATAATATAGCTTAAAAATATGACAAACTTATCTCTCAGAGTGGTGTCTTGATCTTGCTTTTATGAATGGATAATCTTTAAAATTCGTGCTCTATTTATAGGTGAAAATACTGTTTACTCGACTAGTTTAAGGGTCGGTTTGACTGGTCAAATGACCAACAAAATTTCAAAATTTCTAGCGCGATAAGATAAGGTCATTACTCGACTGGTTAAGTGGCCTGCTCGACCAGTCGAGTGAGACTCAAAAATATTGTTGGACTTTAAGTCGAGCCTGCACAACCGGTCGAGTACTGTTCACTCGATTGGTCGAGCAATATTCAGGACTGGTCGAGAGCCCAACAAAATTCTAAAAAATAGCAACAAACCTTCGACTTGTTGACAAAACTCTTAGACTGGTTGAGTCAGTACTTAGACTAATCGAACAAGGTCTAAGACTAGTCGAGAAATGTAATCATATGAAATGACCCACAAAGAATATGTAATGAATATGACACAATCTAGGGTTAATCTAGGGTCATCCAAACTTGTTTATGAGTAAGAACACTTAAAACATCATTTTCTTCAAAATCTTGAATATTTGAGATGCTTGAAGTTCGAGTTCGATCTCTTGAACTTGAGCTTGAGTCATGCTTGAGTTCTTGAGTCTTTAGCATACTGTAATTAAACTTCAAACTTGAACTTGAGTTCTTGAATTTTATCTTGAAACCATGAACACTCTTCACTTCAACTTGAAGACGTAGGCAAGTTCGATAAAGATCCAAAGAACTTATTTATGAACCTGATCACTTCAACTCAAAGCATGATGCAAATATTAAATGCTTTGGCACAACAAAATTTGATAATGCAATGGGTGCTAGATTTTCACAATAGCATTTACAAGAATAATGTTTAATCAAGAGGGATACACCATCCCATGACCACCATATTTTAACAGGTCTAAGTATGCCTATTAGAAGGTTAGGATGAAGGTCTTTCTAATGTCCCTTGACCATATAGCTTATGCTATTGTCGAACAAGGATGGACGATGTCTATAGAACAAGTCATGATTGTTGGTAGATCCATTAGTGATCCCAAAGATAAATCCAAATGGAGTGCCGATGAAAGAGTGCGATATACCTATAATGACAAATCTCTCAATGTTATTTACTGTGTGGTTTCCCTCGATGAATTTGAATCCATATATACTTGTGAAATGGGGAAGGAAGCGTGGGACATCTTAGAAGTCTCCCACAAAGGAACTAACTCATTAAAAAGATCGAAGCTTCAGCTCTTAATGACCTAATTCGAAACATTAGGATGAAAGAGTCTGAAACTTTCATAAAATTCTACTCTTAACTGGAGGATATTTGCAATTCCATGTGGGGTTTAAGAGAAAGGGTTCCAGAAGGGCGTATATGTAGGAAAGTACTTAGATCCCTACCAGATAGGTTCACTCCCAATATAGCCTCAATAGAAGAGTGTAGGAATATAAATGAAATGAAAGTAGAAAAACTTATATGTTCCCTACAAACTTTTGAACTACACTTTAAGATCTCCTCTAAAGAAAAGAAATTAGCCATCCTCAAAACATCTTATAGGCATTCACAAAAACATAAAGAAATTAAATCTGAAAGTGATAGTGATGAGGAAGATGGTGAGGAATTATCTAAAGCATTTAAGAAATTCCTCAAGCTTTCTAGAGGAAAAAGTTGTGACAAGAAGGACAAGAAGGTGGACAAAGATAAAATCTTTCAAACCACCTAAGCAAGTCCAATGTTATATTGTGAAAGCTATGGACATTGTAAGTGCTTATACTTAAAGCACATTTAGGATTGTCAAATTTCGTAGTCCCGTATAGATCACATGCACTCATGAAGATGTTCTTCGATGACTCATGAAGACTACGTAAAGACTGGATCAACATCTCAAGGAAGACTCATCATCACAAGCTTTAAATTGTCTTAGTTCGTAGTTTGAAGCATCTGTATGTATCAACCATCAGGTGATAAACCTGAGAATGACCCTAGTGTTGAGGGTCAAATATTGCTTATTATCCCCCATTTATTTCTTGATTTTATGGGCATGATAATGCTTAATGTCCTATTTTACTCATATTTGTGTTGCAAGGTGAATTTAAGAGCTTGAATTGGAGAAGATACTAAAAGCATGAATTTGATGCTTAAAAGTCACCAAGGCGAAGAATGGATCTTAGGAGACAAAGATTGAAGATTTCAAGGTCCCAAGATTCAAGAAAACCAAGTGGAGAGAAGAAATGAAGTCAAAATAACAACTGCATCGCTCACATTGATTGTGTCATCGACCACTGTTCAATGACATTGAAGCTACCATTTGATGACATCGAATACGGGTCAATGACATCAAATTTATGGATGAAAATCGAGTTAGTCGCTGGATAAATTGAAGACATTTATCGATGACTCGAGGACTTGTTCGATGACTCGACGATTTGCTCGATGACATCGAAGCTAGGTCTATGACATCAAATTTTATGTGGATTTTCGAAAAAACTCATTGGACATATTAGGCATCATTTTCGATTACTCGAAGTACTCCTCGATGATATCGAAGAATAGTTCGATGACATCGAAGGCATCTTCGATGACATCGAATTTATTGAAGAAATTGAGATAACTTGTTGGACTTTTTTGGACACATTATTGATTCCTTAAACAATTCTCAATGACATTAAAGACTATTTAATGTTATCGAAGGAATCGCGCGGAGTTACGCAGAGTGCGTAAATATGAGGTGGTTTCCGGATTTTTTGAAGTCGGTGTGAAAGGAGGTGTTGCACAACTATAACTAAGAGTCCCCACGGTACTCCTAGGATCATCTAGGGTTTGGAAGAGTAAAGCACAAGGGTGGAGAGCAGTCGCCAAGCATTTTTCTTCCTTTTTCCTTAGATTTTCATACTTTCTTATAGGGTTTTAGATCCAATCATGTCTATGGTTGACTAAACCTCTTAGCTAGGGCTAAGGGGTGAAGCTTGTAGCATGATGGTATGTTTCTCTTGCTTTAATTCATGTTTAAGTTGAACTTACTTTGATTCTAGTTTGATAATTAAGGAATACTTTCAGTTTTTAATGGTTTGTTGTGACTTAAATTACAATAAATCTGCAATAGCTGTGGGTATCTTCTTTTCCTGATTTTTGAGATAATGGGATTGGTAAATCCTATTGTTTGCCATCATCTCATGGGCATGGTTTGGTGATGGAATCCCTGCCAATTATCATAATTCTCCTTTATTGAGAATTAGGTTAAAGGAAGTTCAGATTGACTTAATTGATATATCTTCCAATTGGATAGGATAGGACTCTGATTCCAATTGTGTTATTTCAATCAAGTAAGAGGATTCCCTGATCACTGCAAGTGGATCCTTAGAAACCTATTTCCCACCTTTAAATTCCAAGTTTTAATTAAATAATTCACAATTACTATCTCTATAATTCCAGGTTTAGTTTTACATCTTCTCCTAGTTCTACTGCTAGTTAATTTCAAAAACGTACAAGATAAATCCCTGAGGATTCGACCTTGGTCTTACCGAGATTATTACTACATTGCGACCCTACACTTGGGGTTTTGAATAAGTTTTTGGCGCCGTTGCCAGGGATTGGCGGTTGAGTTTTTTCGAGATTGATTAGTTTTAGAATTAGGTTAAGAGTAGGATTTGTTATTTTCTATTTTTAGGTTAGGTTTTTTTTTTGAATTATTTTTAGAAACTAACTTTCTAATTCTAGGTTTAGAACCTTCCTAATTTGTTTTTAGAAACTTTTCTTTTTCATTTTTAGAAACTAATTCACTTTCCCTTTTCTTTTGCAGGATCCTAACATAAAAACTTCTAATTTGGTAACTTCTTTCTAATTCCCTTACTTTCTAATTTTCTCTCTTTCTATTTCTAGATTTCTATTTCCTTCTTTCTTTTTAGGTTTAGGATAGATTCTGAAATAAAGGGTTGAAAGTTAGATTCTGAAATAAAGGGTTGAGAGTGTTTCATACCCAAGTAGGTCCATGATAACACTCGACGTCTCTTGAGTGAAGGAGGATTGATTGAGGGGTTACCTATCTATTACAGGATTAGACACCACTCGAGATCCACATAATTAACTGAAGTTATGGATGCAAATCAACTGGCCAATCAACCTCTATATCCACCTCAACCTAGGTTTGAGGAAATCTAGGATGAAAACAAGGTGCATGAAGCACCCTCGCCTCGTACTTTATGAGATTATTTACAACCAGTGGGGTGAGCACACCTTCTTGTATGGTTTTTCCAGAAAACATGGAAAACATGGATATCAAGCCAGGGGTAGTCCAACTCCTTCCAAAGTTCCATGGACTTGAATATGAAGGTTAATATTTACATATGAAAGAGTTTGATGAGATCATAGCCACTTTATATTTTCCTAACGTGTTTGAGGACACGATCGGGTTGAAACTCTTTTCCTTTTTTTTAAAAGAAAAAGCTAAGACGTGGTTGCACTCACTATGTCCACGATCCATTGGTAGATGGAATGACATGACAAGGGAATTTATAAAGAATTTTCTCCCATATCATAAAACAAACACCCTTAGAAAGTCGATCATGAACTTCACGCAAAAGGAAGATGAAACATTCTTCCAATGTTGGGAGCGGTGCAAGGATCTTGTCAATTCATGTCCACAACACTGATTTGAAACATGGCGCATAACAAGTTTCGTTTATGATGGACTGACATCTTCCATGTGCCAAATGGTCAAGATAATGTGCAATGGGGAATTCATGAGCAAAGATGTCAATGATGTGTGGGATTATTTTGACAAGCTTGCTGAAAACACACAATCATGGGATATCTCCCTTAGATCCAATATCATGTCTAAGCTAATTCAAACAAAGGAGAGGGGTGGAATGTATGTTTTGAGAGAAGAAGATAATATAAGTGCTAAAGTGGCCAGTCTCACAAGGAAACTCGAGGCCATTGAACTTAGGAAGGATAAGGATAAGGAAGTTGTCTGCGATATTTGTACATGTAACATTCATACAACTGAAAATTTCCCAACAATACCTACGTTTCAAGAAATATTGAATGAGTAATCAAATGCCGTAAACAACTACCAAAGGCCTTTCAAGGGAACCACCTCAAAAACGTACAACCCTAGCTGGAGAAACCATCCAAATTTCAGTTGGAGGAATGGGCAAACTGCTACTCCTCAAGGGATCCTTAACCAGTTTTTGGATTAAAAGAAGCTCAAGAAGATCTGATTTTGAAACGCATTCAAAATCAAGAGCATTTTAATCAAGGCACACTAAAAGCTTTTCAAGATCTTACCAAAGTTGTGCAATGAATTGAGTCACACGTGATGATTGGAGAAAAAGGGGTACTTCCAGCCCAACCTCTCTCCAATCCTAAACCACAATATGAAGTTAGTGACCCAAGCTCTTCAAATCAAATGGAGCAAGTCAAGTCTATCCATACTCTTAGGAGTGGGAAGACCATTAACAAAACCACTCTGGTTAGTGTAGAAAAGCCTAAGGATCCAGAAAAGGACAACAATGATAGACTTAGCACTACTCCACAAGATTTAGAACTGGAACCTCAAGGCAAGCCAATTGTCCCATTCCCCCAACGGTAGGTTACACCAAAACCTCTGTCGAACTCTTAGGATATTTTAGAGGTGCTTAAGCAAGTGAAGGTCGACATCCCTCTACTGGATGTCGTTAAACAAATTACTTCATATGCCAAATTCCTGAAAGATCTATGCATTACCAAAAGATGATAAAATATTCAAAAAAAAATCTTTTTTACAAAAAAAGTGAGTGCGATCCTATGACAAGATGTGCCACAAAAGTATAAAGATCCTGGTAGCCCAACCATCGCTTGTGTGATTGGGAACTATCGGATTGAGGACGCACTTCTTGACTTAGGAGCTAGCATAAATCTGATTCCTTATTCGGTCCATGAACAATTAGACCTTGATGACTTAAAACCCACCAAAACTACATTGCAACTTGCTGATCACTCAGTTCATGTATCGAGAGGAATAATAGAAGATGTGTTGGTCCAGGTTGACAAATTCTACTATCTAGTAGATTTTATCGTCCTAAACACTCAACCCATTATGGATACAAGCACTTAAATCCCTGTCATACTTGGCCGTCCATTCCTTGCTACATTAAATGCAATCATAAATTGTAGGAATGGGGTTATAAGCCTATCTTTTGGGAATATGACAATGAAGCTGAATATATTTTTCAATAGAGGCAAACAGTTAGAGGATGATGATGATTTCCACGATATTAACCTAATTGATTCTTTCGTGGAGGATAGAGCACTCCTGACTCTATATTTTGACCCTCTAGAGACATGCTTGGCCCACTCCCCCGATGTAGATGATGATATGATTAGGAAGATGGATGCCTTAGTTGATGCTACATCGGTACTTGAAGTTAATCGGTGGAGGCCACAATTTGAGAAATTGCCCCGAACCGATGTAGTGCCTCTACCGTCTAGCTTCAAAGCACCAAAGCTTGACCTAAAACCTTTACCCGCTGATTTAAAATATGTTTATTTAGGTCAAGATGAGACATACTCAATGGTGATTTCTTCCCACCTTGGGCAAGAATAGGAGAGTATGCTTATCTCTACTCTCATTGAGCATAAGGGAGCCCTTGGATGGTCGATTGTGGACCTCAAGGGAATTGGCCATTTTATTTATACTCACTGCATTCATCTTGAGGATAATACGAAGACCTCATGATAACCACAACGTAGACTAAATCCAAACATGAAGGAAGTAGTTAAGGCCTAGGTTCTTAAGCTATTGGATGTAGGTATCATATACCCAATATCTGATAGCCAATGGATGAGTCCAACTTAGGTAGTTCCTAAGAACTCTGGAATCACCATCATAGCCAATGTTATTGAGGGTCAAATATTGCATATTATCTCCCATTTATTTCTTAAATTTTCAAACATAATATGGCTTAATGGTATCTTTTACATGTGTTTGTGTTGCAAGGTGAATTTAGGAGCTTGGAATGAAAAGAATACTAAAAGCGTGGATTTAGTGCTCAAAAGTCACCAAGGTGCTCGAATTTATGAGGAAAAATCAAGTTGGTTGCTGGACATATTGGGTGTTTTTATCGATTAATAAAAGACATGTTCGATGACTGAGGGAAGGTGCTCGATGACATCGAAGACCGCTTGATGACATCGAATTTATTGAAGAAATTAAAGCAACTCGCTGAACTATTTTAGACACATTCTCGATGACTCGATGACCCATTTGATGAATCGAAGCTCTACTTGATGGCATCGAAGGACGTTTCAATGACATAGAGACTTATGTAGTGAGAAAGAAGAAAAGGCATGACTTCCACATTTAAACTCCTTCGATGACATCAAAGGGTGTTCGATGACATCGAAGGCGTTACGCGAACTACATAAATTTGATCCAGTTTTACAATTTTGTGGAACTTTGCTTATAAATAGGGTTTTCTAGGAACTTTTTAGGATATCTAGGGTTTGAAGAAGCAGAGTAAAAGGGTGGAGCCACTTCCCAAGAGTTTTTCTTCCCTTCTCTTTAGTTTCTAATGCTTTCTTTTAGGGTTTTTAATCCATGTTTATGGTTGGCTAGAACCCTTATCTAGGGCTAAGGGGTGAAGCTTGTAGCATGATTGAGATGTTTTTCTTGTTTGATTCTTGTTATTGTTGAACTTGTTTGATTTTAGTTTGATATTTAAGAAATACTTTTAGTGTTTAATAGTTTGTTGTGATTAAAATTACAATGGATCTGCGATAGCTTGAAGTATCTTCCGGTTCTGTTTGGAGTTTGTGAAAATAGGAAATCTTGTTATTCTCCATCATCCCTTGGGCATGGCTTAGTGATAGAATCCTTTCTATCCTTCATAATTCTTCCATGATTAGTTGTTGTATCGGTATACCCTGTTGTCTACCATTGTCTCCTAGGCATGGTTACGTGATGGAATCACTTCCAATCTTCACAACTTTCATCCATTGAGAATTAGGTTAATGGAAGTTCAGATATGAGTTTATTGAATATCTTCCAATTCGATAGGATAGGACTCCAATTCCAATTGAGTGCCTTGAATCGAATAAGGAAACATCCTAATAGCTACAAGTGGATCCCTGGAATCCCTAGTTTCCCACTTTTAAATTTCTAAAGTTTCTAAATTCATCATCTCACAATTACTCCTTACTTTCTTGATATAGGTTAGATCTTCTCTTAGTTTTAATTCTAATTACTCTCAGGATATATACACAAGATTAGTCCTCATGGATTCGATCTTAGTCTCACTGAGATTATTACTACATCACGACCCTGCACTTGAGTTTGTGAATAAGTTTTTGGCGCCATTGTTGGCAACTAACAACAGTGTTTTTCTAAGATTGATTAATTTCAGAATTCGGTTAAGATTAGGGTTTTTCCACTTTCTATTTTTAGGTTAGAGTTTTTCTAAATTATTTTAGAAGCTAACGTAGCTTTCTAGTTATGGGTTTAAAAACTTTCTTTTTTTGTTTTTACAAAGTACTTTCTAATTTTAGGTTCAGAAACTTTCCTTTTTATTTTTAAAACTAACTTTTCCTCGTTTTAGAAACTTTCTATTTTTTGTTTTTAGAAACTTTCCTTTTTCATTTTTGAAAACTAGATTGATTTTTTTTTATTATATAGAAATTAACTCATCTTTCTATTTTTGTTTTTAGAAACTTTCTAATTTTAGAAGTTTTGTTTTAGAAACTGATTTGTTTTGTTTTATTTTGCAGTTTGCAGGATCTTAATTTAGTAACTTCTTTCTAATTATCTCTCTCTTTCTATTTCTAGATTTTTATTTTCCTTCTTTCTTTAGGTTTAAGTTAGAATCTGAAATTGAGGGCTGAGAGTGTTTCATGCCCAAGTGGGTTCGTGACAACACTCAACATCTTTTGAGTGGAGGATTGATTGAGGGGTTATCTATCCATCACAGGATTAAACACTGCTTGAGATCCTTAGAGTTAATTGAAGTTATGGCTGCAAATCAACTGGTCAACTAACGGGGAAGACAACTCAACCTCAAGTTGAGGAAGTCCAGGATGAGAATGAGGTGCATCAAGCACCCCCGCCTCGTACTTTACGAGATTACTTACAACTGACGGGGGTGAGTACACCATCATGCATGGTTTTTCTAGAAAATCTGGGACACATGGATATCAACCCAGGAGTAATCCAACTCCTTCTAAAATTTCATGGGATTGAATATGAAAATCCATACCTACGCTTGAAAGAGTTTGACGAGATTATAGCCACTCTATACTTTCCAAATGTGTCCAATGACACGGTCAGGCTGAAACTCTTTCCTTTTTATTTGAAAGAGAAAGCTAAGACGTGGTTACATTCACTACATCCTCGATCTATTGGTAGATGGAATGACATGACAAGGGAGTTCATAAAGAAAATTTTTCATATAATAAGACGAACACCCTTAGAAAGTCGATCATGAACTTCACCCTAAAGGAGGATGAAACATTCTTCTAATGTTGGGAACGGTTTAAGGATATTGTCAGTTCATACCTACAACATGGTTTTGAAACGTGGTGCATCACGAACTTCTTCTACAATGGACTGACATCTTCTATGCGCCAATTAGTTGAGACAATGTGTAACCGGGAATTCATGAATAAAAATGTCGATGATGTGTGGGACTACTTTGATAAGCTTGCTGAAAACACACTTGCTGAAAACACACAGTCATGGGACATCTCCCCAAAATCAAGCACCATGTCTAGGCCGACTCAATCCAACGAGGGGCGGAATGTACCTTCTAAGAGAGGATGATGATATCAATGCTAAAGTGGTGAATCTCACCAGAAAACTCGAGTCCATGGAATTAAAGAAGGGTAAGGCTAAGGAAACTGTTTGCGGTATTTGTGCTTGTAACATTCACATAATTGAAAATTATCCAACAATACCTACCTTTCAATAGGTACTGAATGAGCAATCCAATGCCGTGAATAATTACCAAAGACCTTTCAGTGGGCCCACCTCTAATACGTATAATCCCGGTTAGAGAAATCATCCAAACTTCAGTTGGAGAAACAGACAAACTGCTATACCTCAAGGATTCCCTAACCAACTTTCACATCAAGGGAAACCTCTGGAGGATCTGGTTTTAAAGCATCTTTAAAATCAAGAGCTTTTCAATCAGGGTATGATACAAGTCTTTCAAGACCTCACAAAGGCCATACAAGGACTTGAGACTACAAGTGCGATTAGGAACAAGGGGAGCCTTCCTGCTCAACCTCTTCCCAATTCAAAACCGCAATATGAAGTTAGTGAGCCAAGCTCTTTAAATCAGATGGAGCATGCTAAATCTATCACTACTCTTATGAGTGGGAAGACCATTGACAAAACCATTCCGATTAGAGCTGAAAAGACTAAGGACCTAGAAGAGGACAACAATGATAGATCTAACCATGCTACATAAGAATTAGAATCGGAACCTCAAGGGAAGCCGATTGCTCCATTTCCCCAATGGTTGGTTGCATCAAAACCTCTCTCTAACTCTCAAGACATCCTAGAGGTGTTGAAACAAGTGAAGGCCAATATTCCTTTACTGGATGCAGTAAAATAAATTCCTTCATATGCTAAATTTTTGAAAGACCTATGCATGACTAAAAGATGGCAAAATATTCAAAAGAAGATCTTTTTAATTGAAAAAGTGAGTGTCATCTTGAAGTAAGATGTGCTACAAAAGTACAAAGATCCCGGTAGCCCAACTATCAATTGCATAATTGGGAATTACCAGATTGAGCATGCACTTCTTGACTTAGGAGCTAGCGTGAATCTGATCACGTACTCAATCTATGAGCAATTGGGTTTAGGTAAATTAAAATCCACCCGGACCATGTTACAACTTGCCGATTGCTCAGTCCGTGTACCGATAGGGAGAATTGAGGATGTGTTGGTCCAAGTTGACAAATTCTAATACCTGGTAGACTTTATCATCTTAGATACTCAACCCATCGTGGACATGAGCACTTAAATTCCCATCATCCTTAGTCGCCCATTCCTTGCCACATCAAATGCGATCATTAATTATAGGAATGGAGTCATGATTTTGTCTTTCAGGAACATGACATTAGAGTGGAATATCTTTTTCAATATAGGTAAACAGTCAGAGGATGATAATGATCTCAATGACGTTAACATGATCGACTCTTTCGTGGAAGATAGAACTCTTTTGACATTATCCTCTGACCCTCTAGAGATGTGTCTGGCCTAGTCCCTTGATTTTGACGATGATATGATTAGGGAGACGGGGGCCATGCTTAATAACGTGTCAGTACTTGAAGTTAACCGGTGGAGGCCATAATTTGAAGAATTGCCCCAAACTGATGTAGTGCCTTTACCGTCTAACCTCAAGGCGCTGAAGCTTAACCTAAAGCCTTTGCCCTTTGATTTGAAATATACTTATTTAGGTCAAGATGAGACATACCCAGTGGTGATTTCTTCCGACCTTGAGTAAGAACAGGAGAGTATGCTCATCTTTACTCTCATTGAACATACAGGAGCCCTTAGATGGTCGATTGCGGACCTCAAGGGAATTGACCCTTCGATTTGTACTCACCGCATTTATGTAGAGGATAATGCGAAGACCTCTCGGCAACCACAATATAGATTAAATCCAAACATAAAGGAAGTGGTTAAAGTCAAGGTTCTTAAGCTATTGGATGTATGTATCATATATCTTATATCGGATAGCCAATGGGTGAGTCCAACTTAAGTGGTTCCCAAGAAGTCCAGAATCACCATCATTGCTAATGCCAACTAGAGTTAGTACTGGTTAGAGAATGTGCATTGACTACAGGAAGTTGAATACTGTCACAAGGAAGGACCACTTCCCTTTTCCCTTCATCGATCAAATTTTGGAAAGGCTAGCTGGTCATTCCTACTACTGTTTCCTTGATGGATATTTGAGCTAACTCAGATTAAGATAGCCCGTGAAGACTAAGAAAAGACCACGTTCACATGTACTTTTGACACCGTTGCTTACCAAAGGATACCATTCGGATGGTGTAATGTCCCCGCCACCTTTTAGCGATGTATGATGAGTATTTTTTCTAACATGGTGGGGCAATATCTAGAGGTCTTCATGGACGACTTCTAGGTCTTTGGTCCATCTTTCAGCAATTGCTTAGAAAATATTAAATGTGTGCTGAAAAGATGTGAAGAAAAGAATTTAGTACTCAAATGGGAGAAGTGTCATTTCATGGTTCATATGGGAATTGTTCTTGGATACATCATCTCATCCAAGGGAATAGAGGTAGATAAAGCAAAAATTGATCTTATCTCTACCCTACCTCCACCCAAAAGCATACGAGAGGTGCGATCCTTCTTAAGACACGTTGGGTTTTACATAAGATTCATAAAGGACTTCAGTCACATCTCTCGTCCTCTATGTAATCTACTTCAAAAGGGCGTACCATATGAGTGGACTGGGCAATGCCAGGAAGCTTTTACTAAGCTCAAGGGCATGTTAACCACTGAACCTATCATGCAGTCACCCGACTGGAGCCTTCCTTTTGAACTTATGTGCGATGCATCTAACTATGCTCTTAAGGCAGTTTTAGCCCAAAGAAAAGAAAAGAGGCCCTACATTATGCATTATGCAAGTAGAACGCTAAATCCTGCCCAAGTGAACTACTCTACTAAGAAAAAGGAGCTCTTGGCCGTAGTATCGCTTTAGATAAATTTAAATCCTATTTGATCGAATCTAAGATCATTATCTACACTGATCATGTGACACTCAAGTACCTTCTTTCTAAGAATGATGCTAAGCCCCACCTGATAAGATGGATCCTCCTACTCCAAGAATTTGACTTGGAAATAAAAGTTAAGAAGGGAGTAGAAAACGTAGTGACTGACCATCTTTCTTGGCTTGACCTTCCTGATTCCCTTGAGATGACACGTATAAATAACATGTTCCCTGACGAACAACTATTTAAAGTTTCTTATTCACCTTGGTTCACTGATATTGCTAATTATCTTGCCACAGGTTTCACACCGACACATTGGACTGCGTAAGATAAGAAGAAACTTATCACTGAGGAATGCAAATTCTTCTAGGATGATCCGTATTTATTTAAATATTATCTGAATCAGATTTCAAGGAGATGTGTGCCAGACAATGAGCACCAGAGTGTCATCTCCTTCTGTCATTCTCAGGTCTGTGGTGGTCACTTTTCTGCTAAAAAGACCACGACCAAAATTCTACAGTGTGGCTTTTATTAGCCCACTATGTTCAAGGACATTCATGAGTTTTGTTAAGCTTGTGAGCGGTGTCAGAAGTTGGGAGCATTACCTCGTAGAAATATGATGCCTTTAAACCCTATTTTGATCATTGAACATTTGATTATTGGGGCATCGATTTCATGGGACCATTCCCCCAATCTCATGGAAATTTATACATTCTATTAGCCGTGGACTATGTCACTAAATGGTCGAAGCGATCCCATACCGTAATAATGACCATCATACGATCATTAAATTTTTAAAAGAAAACATTCTTTACTAGTTCAGAACACCTCGAGCCATTATTAGTGATGGAGGATCACATTTTTGCAATAGTCCATTCACAAACTTAATGAAGAAATATGACATTTCTTACAAGGTGGGCACTCCATACCACCCACAAACAAGTGGGTAAGCTGAGATTTCTAATAGGGAGATCAAACACATCTTGGAAAAGACGGATAACCCTGACTGTAAGGATTGGTCAATCCACTTAACCGATGCTTTATAGGCTTACCATATAGCCTTTAAAACTCCCATTGGAATGTCTCCCTTTAGACTTGTCTATGGAAAAGCTTGCCACTTACCAGTGAAGTTGGAACATAGAGCCTGCGGGTTATAAAGAATTTGAACTTTGACTTGGACAACGCTTGGTCACTGCGTAAGCTACAATTGAATGAACTCGAGGAGATCCAGAATGAAGGATATGAGAACTCGAGAATTTACAAGGACATGATGAAGGTGTTCCATGATAAGAACATCCTTCGTAAATCATTCTTACCGGGTCAGAAAGTCCTCTTGTACAATTTTTGGTTACTTCTCTTTCTGAAAAAACTCTGATTTCGTTGGATCAGGCCTTTCACTATTACTAATGTACACCTGTAACGTCTAGGAAAAATCTGTACAAAGACCCGAGTACCACCTTAGGTAGAAATCCTTAAAGACCGTATACTGTGGAAATTAGACAAAAATTAATTAAGTACTAAACTAAACTAATCGATGGATTAGCTTGAACCACTATTTAGACGAACTGCAAGACCCAAAACCATTGAAATCACTAACTCAACATTACTTAGAAACCTAGGAGAAATCTGAAAACTCAGTTGCTCTTGGGAGCACATTGAAACTCCGTATCGGACCTGGACCGCGTGTCGAAAGTTTGATTACCGCAAAACTATAAGGTTATGACCATCTTATTGGGCTTGACAACCATCGTGGGAATTGAGCCCAAATAGTATCCAGAAATGTACAACTTGAACCTTAAGCGAATTGTGTAAGAAACGCGAATATCTTTAAAAAATGAACCAGAACTTAAGTGAATTGGATCGTTTGCTTGCGGGCAAAATTGAAGACTTTAGATCATCATATTCTGACCCAACTACACCCATGCATCAGGAAAAAATTTCTGCCCTTATCGGTATACTGGTGGCCCTGATCGAGTAATGGCGACCATTGATCTAATACAGGTCCTTCACGGGCAATCAGTTTATCAGATCACACCTTAAACATAGTCCTGGCGTAGATCCATTGTCAGGGAACTTGCTCTATGACTTAAGTGAAAAATGGAGCTTCCTAAGGGCCACGTTTGTCAAAAATAGGCACCCTAGCTATAACCTAAGTATACCATGGCCCTGGGGCCATTGACATCACTTTTGGGCCTATTTAAAGACCTTAAACTACCCCTCTCTCATTCCATACGAATTTCTCTAACCCTAGGAGAGAGAAGAGAGAAAAGAGGAGAAAAGAGTGAGGAGAAGAGAGTGAGATAGGGAGATCGTTGTTGGGATTCTTTCCCACGACTCAACACCTCAATTTATCACCCCACCTCGCTACACATTTGTCTTTGACTACGATTTGGGTAAGAAATCCTAACCTTAATCTCATTTTAGGAATCCAAATAGAGGAATCGACGAAATAGCTAACCTATTTTGATGTTTAAGTACCATTGTTTGGTATACAGGAACGTAGGATTCGAACTGAGTTCGAAACGAGGAATCCGACGAAAGGTGCAGACTATAAATGTTTAGGTTATGGTTTTCAAGACTTTTAATGTCAGCGATGATTTATGTCTGACTTGATTGCTGCCATATGATTTTAGTTACGATGTATTCGATAAACTATACATGTGTATGAACTATGTGATTATATGTAAGCCCCGTATCCTAGACCATACTGTTCCATAGACTTCCGCGGTCTTCCCGGTCGAATTTCAGTAACCTTTGACCCTTAACCGGTATTTGCGTGCGACCCTGCATCACATGCCGTCAACCTGAATCGACTCAAACCAAGACTTGTACCCTTGCGACCGCGCCATCACCGCAGTTCCGATGCCGCGTCTCGCGCGTCCATCCGATACTCTGGCTGGAGATACAGGCCAGCGCTCGGTGCGAGGAAAACGCCGCGTGTGCGAATTTTGAGAGATTCTCTATGACTTGTCACATTAATCAATCAATCAATCCCATCATGTTAAGTACATGTCAAGTACACATCACCTTTCACTCATTCCCAAACAACCCCAAAGTCAAAAGCTTCTTACACAAGCCCATACTTTCCTTACACCAAAAACCACAAAAGTCAAAAAGTTCTTACACCCATCACTCACCACATCCATCACTCCATCACTCCATCACCCATCTCTCTTTACAACCCTCTCTATCTCCTTTATTTTTAAATCACAATTCAAGTAACCCAAAAACCTCCATACGTCCAAGCTCTTCCACTCCAAGAGAGCCACAAGTGTGGCCCACCTTTCCTACCCTTTCATCTCTCATCTCAACCATCCAAACCTCATCTCTTCCGTTGGAATCAAAGCTAAGGAGCTAAGGAAGCCTAGGGTGTAAGAAGAAGCTGGTGGGTGATCTTGGATGTTTGTCTTTTATCCTTTTTATTTTATTTAATGGTCCACATATATGGGACCCACCTTGATGTAGGCTTTGTATCAAAAGGGGCCCATAGTGGCGGGGCCCCTCCATCCTCTCCATTCTCTCTCTTTATTGTTTTGTTTTCCTTTTTTATTGTGGGTATGATGGCTTGTGGTCCACTTGATGCGGGACCTTATCCACGCCATCCATTGATGCAGACCCCCACTGTTTTCATGGGTGGTACGCGCCATGGGCAAAACACAAATATCAGGCTAATCCAAAATAGGTGGGCCATTTGGGACCCACCTTGATGAGGCATGCCACCCGTCCGTCAGTGGAGGTGGCTAACAGTGAAGTGTTAACTGACAGTGAGTGTGCACTAACGTAGGTGTGCTAACAGTGGGTGTGCACTAACGTGGGTGGCTAACATGAGTGTGTACTGACATGGGTGTGGAGTGACAGTGGGGTCCATAGGACCCACCCACGTCATCCATCCATTTTGACGGGCCACACCATACTCTATGTGTTTAATCTAAACCGTCCACCGTTTTTAGACGGTGGGGCCACGTTCGTGTGGGGCCCTCCCTGACACACCCAGCCCATAGCTCAACTGGTAGACTGAATAGTGGTACCTCATTGCAACACAGAGGTCTTGGATTCTCTTGTAGGGAGTGGCTAACGGTGTAGTGTGATTGACGGTGGGGTCCATGGGACCCACCTACACCTTTCATCCACTCTGTTGGGCCACACCATGTTGCATGTGTTTAATCCGGACCATCCACCGTTCTTGGACGGTGGGACCCACCCCACGTGTGGGGCAACATCGTGATGTATGTACTATCCAGGCCTTGGACGGCCTAGACGTTTGATACATAATATATATTATATTATATTATATATATTATATATTATATTATATTATATATATGATATATTATAATATATATATATATATATTATATTAGATATATGCTACTATAGTGGGCCTTATGTGGGACCCACCTCTATTTATTTTAGAAAGAAAAAGAAAAAGAAATAAAAATGCAGCCATGTTACTAGTACAAGCAGCCACGTGCTGCTCTCTCTCTCTCTCTCTCTCTCTCTCTCCCTGTAATGTTAGTGGGATGTAGGCCCCACATGATGTATGTGTTTTGGCAAATGTCGTCCATCTATTTTGATGGTGGGCCCCACTACCATCTGGCGACAGCCAGTTCTGTGGGTCCCACTACTAAGGATGCCTCATATAGTATGAATAATATATTATATATTATATTATAATATTATATTATCTGAGAAAGGTGGGCGCTACATGGGACCCACCCCTACTCCCTTTATTTTAATACAACTAAGCTGTACAGTTATAGCTATACATTATATATATATATATATATATATTATATTCTTTATATAATGCATGAGGGTGGGCCCTAGGTGGGACCCACCTCTGCCTTACAATGGGCAGTGGGATGCACATGGAGGCCCGTATGGTGTATGTGTTTAGCACACGCCGTCCGTCCAACGGTGGGGCCCACTCCCTATGTATAGGCTTTATCTACACCGTCCCCTATTTGAACGGTGGGGCCCACCATGATGCAAGTGTTGTATCCATGTCATCCAACCATTTGTCAGATCATTTTACAGCATGGGAAGATAGTGTGAATCATATCTAAAGTTTAAGTGGACCCCGCCATTTAAACAGTAGACAGTGACCTCCACCGCTCAAACTTCTAGGGCCGTGGTGGTTTCTAAATAAGCTGATATTCTTTTTACTTCATTTATCTCTATGTTAACTTATGAATAGGTCGGATCTCAAATATACATAAGGTTGGGCCCAAATGAGGCCCATCAGTGTGGCCCATTTGATATACATGAAGCCCATTGGTGCAACCCATGTAATGCGGCATATGGGATGTGGTCCGCTCGACATAGGAGGCCCATTGAGATATATTTGTGGCCCAGGTGCGAGGTCCACCTGATGTGTATTCGAGACTTGATGTGATGTATGTGAGGCCCATGAACGAGGCCCAATGTAATCTATGAGCATGGCCGTTGCATTATTTATAAGTTCTTTATAAGGGTCACTCCCTGGGAGCAATGATGGTTGGACGTCCACATTAATGGGCAATGATGGTTAGATGTCCTCATTGTAACCTTCCCTTAGGTCTTATTAGGCCCCTTCCGATTTGTCGAGGCCGATTCTGATTATAGATGCCGATTATCGAGGTTGACGCTGGTTATCGATACCGATTATGTGTATGTGACAACATAACATCATGATATATGCCCATACGCATCATCTGCATGCTTGTGATGAGATGAGTGATTGATCATAGCACATGCCCCTGGGCAGATTGTTATAGGACTCCCTGGTGGAGGGAAATGCCCACATGAGCACGCAGTACGCGTATGACTGCTGTATGACTAGATTGCATGATTCATGCATCTCACATTGTGTGACATGCATACCGTACGCCCTAGCGACATCAGGGCCATAGCCGCCATAGGCATATCGTGGTTGGCAGGATTAGATACCGAAAATCTTGTTCTACATGGGGTGCTATAGATATCCGTGGGTGAAAGTCCCTAAACCCTTATGGTACCAAGAGGTTGCTCCAACGTCTAGGCCGAGTGGGTGCATGAGCGTCGAGTACCGATTACTAGACGGTCGCGCTTTCCACTGTGTCTTGGTCAGTTGGAAGGGGGTGCAGCCTTACCCGCCCAAGAGGAGGGGCAATGCTAGGCTGAGATTGACCAGCTCGAAGAATGAGTCCGCTATCGATGAGCCGAGCCTGATATTGGCAGGTGGATAGTGAGGTCTCTCCACTCGCCTTATTATGCGTGATGGGGCGGCAATCTGGTTTGTAGTGTACTAGACCCCTGTGATATTCCAGAGTTAAGCTGTATTAATATGTGGACTTAGATGAGGTTTGCATCTTGAGTTGCATTTCACACTGCATGGCCTTGTTATGGCCAACATCATTCATGCCTTGCACCGCATGACCTTGGTACGGCTAATAGCATTCATGGATACATCAGCATATTCTGTATTACTCTGATACCGCATAATTGTATTACTACCTTACACACATACTTACACCACCCTTTAAGCTTTCTATAAGCTTATGCATGACCGTTGCATGCAGGTGACGTTGGACTGCAACAGTGCTGAGGCAGGAGTGCATAGCAGATCATCTTGGAGCTTTTTGTCCATTATCATTGTATTTCCCTTTATGCTCATTGTACTTGTAAAGTTTTTGATCATAATGGAAATGTGATGGAGTTTTTTATTGTTGTTTGTGGGTTATGCCTTTTGTTATGCTTATTATGAATCAAAATGATGTTGAAAATCCTCCTCGTAGCATCCTAGGATCGGAGTCTGGCGAATGGGCGCTAGGAGATAAGAATGGGATACTATGGAGGCTGTCGGCATCGGATTCGGTGATCAGGATTTTGTGAGCCCGGTTTTCGAGTTTGGGGCGTAACATTATATAATGCATTTCAGGTGTTTGTTGAAATATTTGAATGAACATGAAATTATGATTTATGCTTGCCATGACTATTAAACTAGAATACATGTTTGTTGTATGTATGACAACTCCTTTATGAAAGGACCTGTCATAATATATGCTATAACTAATTTAGTTTATGTATATAGTATTATGTAGTCTAAGTGTTTAATAAAATGTCTAAATGAGAAATTGTTTGATAAATCGCTTCTAACAAGGGTGTTGAGATGGGATTCTCAACTACCTTATCCATATTTGTAGTTTCCTTCATATAATGTAAATTGTAGCTATGTAATTTATGGATGAAATGCATATGTATAATAACCTGTCCAATGTATTTGATAAAATGCTCAAATGGAAATTATGCTTGAATTGTTCGTTAAATGTTGTTATGATTAACATATGTAATTACCTCTTACATTTGAATATGATTGGGACTACTACACAGTCTAGGTAATCGGTAACGGTTCTCGATTGAGTGGCTGAACTAATTTCACCACATTAGATACGTTTGATGAATCCGAGCGGTACGGTGATTGTCCACAGTGGTTAGGCCACACAGAGTGCTTACGTACTCTATGTCGATCAATTCAACGTGCACTCATACCAATTGCACTTTTCAAATAACCCGATTAGCTTATTGTGTGTATACCATGTATGGACGCTACTGCTTGAATCTAAGGTACTACTTACCAATGTAAAACCGATTTCAACCATGGTACTAAGATCCGCTAAGACACATGAGCCAGGCATGGTAGTGTATGGGACACCGTGGTCGAGCTTTCGACCTACGCTAAGGTGACGAGCCTCCCCGTAGTGACCAGTGAGCAACCCAAACTTGTAAGTCGAATATGCTGGTGTATAGGACACCGTATTCGAGCTGTCGGCCTACGTTAAGGTGACGAGCCTCCTGTAGTGACCTCGAGTATAAATTAGGCCTACGCTGATGTGACGAGCCTCCCCATAGTGACCTCGAGTGTAAACTCTTAAACTTGCCTATCCACTGTTTTCATCAGGGGTTATGCCCTATAACTTGCCTATCGTATGTGATTAACTAGGATTGATGACCCTAGATGGATCCTTGCTTGGGTAGATGCTAAAAAGGGAGGTACCTTAACTTCCCGAATCTGCTGTATGAATAAGCCTAATAAATTACTTAGCTAACACAACCAAGCACCACATTGCATGTGCTTTGGTGAGGAAGCGCACTTTTAGGGAGTTTTCCATGCACGATCGCTAGATGAAGTCACTGAGGGAGTGCAGACGAGGGCATGCATCATTACAGCATACCATCCCTGCATTAATAAGAGTACTTAGGATTTGATTGTTGTACTGCTTTATCATCACTGCTTGACTGAATTGATAACATGAAACCTTTGCCTTATAGTACCACTGAGTTGATCACTCACTCCCACACTGGGACGGTGTTTTAAAACACTAACCAGACCCTGATTTAAATGCAGGTTATGGTGAGGCTTACGCGACAGAGCCGGACTTCTTAGACGAGGAGGAGTTCTCTTACGTTCAGCTCTGAGGCGGGTCTATGTAGGCGTGAAGCTGCTCACCGGGATTATAAGGATTACATGGATTAGTCGTACAATCACATTTTGACATTTTGTATATTTTGAAACAAATTATGTATATATTCAGCCCGGTAGCACATTCATACTCTGAAGGTTTTAAAACACGTATATGCCTTATATATTTAGTTTAGTCTTTCACTTGCTCATTTACATTAACTCTGGAGTATGATATGTTGATTTAGTGTAATCCCACTCATGTTTAATACACTAATATGGAAAACAATTAAACATCATTATCTATGTTGCATAAGTGATGCGTTGGAACTCGGGAGTTGAGCTTTGCTTGACCCCCGATTTTCGGGGCGTTACAAGTTGGTATCAGAGCATGATTTGGATTAAACTAGACCTGGGTTATGGTAACATGATGCACTTTGATGCACTATGACTTAGGTGGGGGTGAAAAATGTAGAAATGAATGTGGGATTCAAAGTTTCACCCACGGGCGAGATTGACAGTCGAAATGTAACCCATACATGTCCGAGATCCTGTGAAATGATCTCGATTCCTTCTTAGGCCGTCAAAAGTCGGGTTTAAACTATTACCTGGCAAATCACAAAATTAGAACACACCAAAAGGCATGAATATGCGTGAAATGGATAGAAGAAACGCATTTCACGGAAATAGGGGCCCATATCGTAAAATTCAGTGGGACCTAGGGGGTCCCCCGCACCATTTCGAAGCCCCGAGAGGGGGAGGCCACCGCCATCTGTCTAGGGGACTGCGGCGGCACCACCCTAATGTCGGCGTGCCGCGCCCACCTCCATCGAGCCACGGCCGACCCTCGGATCCGGTGACCCACCGCCCTAACCCACATGTGTGGGGCCTTGCACTCGTGGGACCACCCTATTGGGTCCACTTTGCCACCCTTTGTCCATTCCACCCCCATTCTAAGCTTCCAAACCCTCCAAATTCACATTTCCTCTCTCAAATCTCCTTTCCATACACAAAGATCCTTCTTCTACATTACACACCCATCCTCCACCATTTTCCTCAAAACCCTTTCTTACAACCCTCCATCTTCCCATTTCCTACCTATTTGAGCACAAAAGCTCTCTTGTGCAGCTCATAGCCCTCCAAATCCATAAATCCATCTCACCTTTCAAGCTTTTCCAACCCCAAGGCTCTTTTTGAGCTAGTTGCTACTATTTTGTCCCTCTCCACACTCCTTTCCCTTATGGGGAAGAAGAGGGCATCCGTGGATGAAGCCGGGCCTAGTAGCCCAACCCGTTCGAGGAAGAAGATGGTCACCAAAGCAAACACAAGCACCGAGGGAGAAAGAAGATCAAAACGGGATCTTAACCTGTAGATCCCTATTGAGAGATCACTACCGTCGGGCGTCGAATTAGGTAGGTTCCGTAACCGAAGAGTTGTATTCGAGGCTCATGTGGATGAAAGGCTTTTCGGGTTGTACCCAGTGATGGACATGCTCCCTGGAAAATGGGTGGGGTCCCATATTTGAGGGGAATACCCATGCGAGTGAAGGAGCAGTGCGTGCCTTCTATGCTCATATACGGGACCCACTACTGGAGCCGCTACAGTTTACTATCCCTTTGGGAAGAGAGTAAGCCATAGTCAATGTTGACATGATAGCTCGTATCATGGGTATAGAGCATGGACTTGTACATGTTAGTGAGGCAAACCTTGCCAGTGAATGAGAAATCAATCACCGCACCCGTTTCCTTTGCGGCCAGCTTGAGTGGTGGAGGCGAGGAAATATCCTTGCATCGACCAAATTGACAAACGATTTCCACCTGCTCCACCACATATTCACATATAATGTATACCCCAGGTGGAGTAACCGCACGGAATGTACTCGGCTAATGGTGGATTTCTTACATAGAGCTTGTCAGGGAGACGAGCTATATCTGCCTACATTCATACTATCTTGGATTGTGGGTATTGCACGATCTATATGTGAGATGCCACACTTCCCTTCAGTTGACTTATTTGTAAAATTGCCCGCCACTTCAGTTTTAGACTCCACATGGATACGTTGTCCCAATTCATATCATCAGTGATGTTATGCTCAACAATATGGGCATAGGCCCCAGGCAGCGACAAGCAAGGCTTGATGAGTATGGGGATAAGATAGAGGAAGAGGAAGAAAGTGGTGAAGAAGAGGAGGAAGATGAAATAGAGGAAGGAAGTGAGACGGAAGAAAGTGTGGGGGAAGGCAGTGATGAAGAGGGAAGTGATGAGGAAGAGCATGAAGAGGAAGAAGAGGAGGCCCAAGATGCAGGTAGGGAGCCTCCTACTGTTACACATGACTACCGCCATGATCAGGCTGCCTTAGAAGCCCGCATGGCTCAGATTGAAGAGAACCAGGCCGCCCTGAGACAAGAGGTCAAGGAGAATTAGGCCTATCTGAAACAGAAATTTAAGAGGAAGTCTCGCACTGTGAAGACCCTCCTATGCTGTTTGCAGGATAAGGGTGCTCCTCCACCATCACCAGAGTCAGACGACTAGTCATATGTTGTAGTCGTCTTTAGGTTTTCCTTATTTCTTATTTCTTTTTGTAATAGCCTTAGTAGGCTTAGTTGGTTGTTAGTGTGTTTAGTGTTTAAAGCTTTTGTTAGATTAGCTCACATGCATCTTCTATTATGATCCTCAGCCGGCCATTGGCCCCACTATTGTGGGGGCCATTGCTCAGAACGTGAATATGGTCCCGCCTGCACCACCTGTGTAGCTTGCTGAAAACATGAATACCTGTGGTCTATTTGAACACTTTTAGCATTTTTGACCTCTCACATTTGTGGGCACTCACAAGCCCGAGGAAGCCAAATACTGGCTAGATCGCATCTCTAAGATGCTAAAGCCGTTGCACTGCACTTAGGTAGAACAAGTTGAGCTAGTCACTTATATGTTTGAGAAGGAGGCTAGTCTATGGTGGGACAACGTCCTACTAATAGTTCCTACGGTATGTGTGGACAGGGATGCATTTGAGACCCGCTTCCATGGGAAGTACTTCCCCCTCACTTACCGTAATGAAAAGGAGGGTGAGTTTCTTCGCCTCTGACAATGAAGAATGACTGTGTCAGAGTAAGAAAAAAGGTTTATAGAGCTAGCCAGATATGCTCCTTTAATCTTATCAGATGAGTCGATGAAGCTGCAGTGATTTTCTAAGGGTCTGCGGCCTGATATCCGCACGAAGATGTGTTGCGCTATCATTCCCAACTATGCTGAGCAAGTGAAGATGTCTCGACAAGCTGAGCAGGATGGAGACAGACTTTCTCGCACACGTTTACTAGTTGGCCCTAGGCCTCAACCCGATTTGTCGAATCGATCGTTCCTCGGCAAGAGGCCACATGCGGATTCGCATCTTAGGCTTATGGCTCCACCGACATAGCCTAGGTGATCAGATATGTGGTGCATCTACTGTAAGAGGATGGGCTATTCAGATACATATTGTTTTATTAAGATGAGGGACAATGATTTCACGCCGCCTCAGAAGATTAGTCATCAACAACCGCAAGCTATATTAGGTCTACCTCTATGATCGGCTTCCCCAGTAAAGCCATTTTATCGACCACCTATACCTCAAAATAGGCTGCCTCAACAATATATGGCAGTGCAACCGAATCGTCCTCAATAGGCACATGTACATGCACTAGTAGCTGGTGCATTTGAGACGACAACTGTAGTGCCTTTAACCTTTGAAGTCATTGCCCACATTTAAGGTACACCTATATTTCTATTGGTGGACATCGGGTCCACCATCTCAATAGTATCATGCTCTATAGTTAGGCATTTGGGGTTGAACAGTACCCCTATGATTGGGGTAAGAGTCCTTATCGCAATGGGGACTTTCTCCGACGCTACTAAGTTTTGTAAAGATTGTCCAATAGACCTAGGGATCAAAATAGTGTGCATTGACCTGATTGTCACCCCGCTGCATCATACGATCTCATCCTTAGCATGGATTGACACTCCAAAATGAAGGCGATTGGCTTATCGAAATGAAGGCAGAGATCGATTGCTATACTAGATTGGTGACAACACATGCACCTGAGGGCACAACCTTTACTTTCCTAGTGCAGGTCAGTTGACCCTACCGTATAAGTTGCTACACTTCCTTATTGGAGAATGTTGATGGTCCGACACTTGGGGATACCCCTGTTGTCTAAGATTTCACAGACATATTCAGGACGATACTTAGACTACCTCCTTAGTGCGAGATCGACTTTACTATCCACCTTGTGTATGGTGTGACACCCATTTCCCTACCAACATATCGCATGCCTCCATGTGAAATGGAGGAGCTGAGGAGACAGATCGATGATCTGTTGGATATAGGTTTTATACGGCCTAGTGCATCCCCTTGGGGAGCACCAGTATTGTTTGTAACAAAGAAAGATGGGTCGCTGCGATTGTGTATTGATTACTGCAGGTTGAACCAAGTGACAGTGAGGAACAAGTATCCATTGCCCAGGATAAATGATTTGTTCGATCAATTAAAAGGGGCACGGTATTTCTCAAAGATTGACTTATCGTCTGGATATCATCAGTTGCACGTCAAGGATAAGGACATGCAGAAAACAATATTCAGGACCAGTTTTGGGCACTATGAATTTCTCGTGATGTCGTTCAGACTTACGAATGTACCGGCAGTGTTCATGGATCTCATGAACTGGGTGTTTCGGCTGTATCTGTAACAGTTCATCATCGTATTTATAGATGACATTTTGATATACTCCAAGAGCCGAAAGGATCACGAAGAGCACCTGCGAGTAGTCTTCGATACTCTCAGGAAGAATCAGTTGTTTACTCAATACTAGAAATGTGACTTCTGGGAGGAAGAAGTCAAGTTTCTGAGACATGTGGTGTCCAAGGAAGGCATCGTCATGGACCTTGCCAATGTGGTCGCGGTTCAGGACTGGGAGCAGCCCAGTTCAGTTACAAAAGTGAGGAGTTTCCTCAGACTTGTTGGCTACTATCGTCGCTTCATTAAAGACTTTTCCAAGATGGCCAGACCGTTATCACAACTCACTCGAAAAGATCTTAAATTCACCTGGAACGAGAAAACAGAAGTAACCTTTCAAGAATTAAAGGACAAGCTGACATCCGCACCCGTGCTAGTATTGCCAGAGCAGGGGGTCAAGTACACCATCTACACTGATGCCTCTCATGTTGGTTTGGGATGTGTTCTTAAACAGAAGGACAGAGTTATCGCATATACCTTGCGACAGTTGAGGAAACATGAAGAAAACTACCCCACGCTTGACCTGGAATTGGCAATGGTCATTTTCGTATTAAAGCTCTGGATACATTACCTCTATAGAGAGGAGTTCGAGCTCTTTTTCAACCACATGTGCCTTAAGTACATCTTCACGCAGAGAGACCTGAATATGAGGCAGTGGCAATGGATGGAAACCTTGAAAGACTTTAAGTTTGAAGTTTCCTACCATCCTGGTAAAGCTAACCTTGTGGCAGACGCGTTGAGCCACAAGAAAATAATAGAATTTATAGCTCCGCTGATGATAGAAGAATGGAACATGGTAGAGTTGTGCGAGACTTCGAACAGAGGCTTATAGTAGAGGAGCCGTTCGAGAGCGTCGCACACATCCATGTGCAGCCGCTTATTGATGACCGAATCATTATGTCACAAAAAGAAGATGAACTGTTAGTGAAGATGAGAAGGCGAGCAAGTGATAGTGAAGACTCCGAATGGAGGGTTGGCTTAGATGGAAGTTTGAAATATCGCGCCCCCCTATGCATTCCAAATCTCCATGACTTGAGGTGAGAGGTTCTGGAAGCCTCACATAATTTAAGATTGGCAATGCATCTTGGTAGTACTAAGATGTATCAGGATTTGAAGCGTTCATACTGGTGGGACAACATGAAGGCCTAGATAGTAGATTTTGTATCCCGTTGTCTCACATGCCAGTAGGTCAATGCCGCCTGGTTTACTTCAGCCCATGCGCATAGCTGAATGGAAATGGGACTTCGTATCTATGGATTTCATTTCTGGGTTACTGAAGATAAGGAAGGGACATGACTCCATTTGGGTGATTGTGGACCGATTGACGAAGTTGGCTCATTTTCTCTCGATTAGAGTTTCAAACTCAGCAGCTGAATTAGCCAAGCTGTACATGAAAGAGAACGTACGTCTACATGGAGTTCCTATGGAGATTGTATCGGATCGAGACACACGATTCACGTCCATTTTCTGGACTTAAATCCAGGAAGCAATTGGAGTGAAATTGAAGTTCAGTACCGCATTCCACCCACAGACAGATGGGCAGACTGAACAGGTAAACCAAATATTAGAAGAAATGTTGTGGGCATCTGTGCTTGATTTCAAGGAGAGTTAGGATGATTGTCTTCCCTATAAAGAGTTCGCTTATAGCAACAGCTTCTAAGCGAGCATTGGCATGGCTCCCTATGAAGCATTGTATGGGCGCCCATGTTGAGTACCACATTGTTGGGCAGAAGATGGCGAGAAGAGCCTGATTGACCCAGAGTTGGTTCAGGCAACCTTAGCGCAGATTGATATTAATAGACGCCGACTCCTTACAGTATAGAGCAGATAGAAGAGTTACACCGATACATAACGACGGCAGTTGGAATTCGAGGTTGGGGACCATGTGTTTCTTAAGGTTTCCCCCATGATGGGAGTCCTTCGATTTGGTAAGAAAGGTAAGCTTACGCCGAGGTTCATAGGCCCATTCCAAATTCTTGATCGAGTGGGTATGGTAGCATACTGTCTCGCCTTGCCCACACTACTCGCTGGCGTGCACAACGTATTTCACGTATCAATACTGAAGAAATATGTTCCTGATCCCACTCACATTATTATGTGGGAGCAGGTGCAGCTAAGTGAAGATGCTACATATGTACTTCGACCAACACATATCCTAGATAGGAAGGAACAGGTGTCGTGTAGCAAAGTTATCCCTCTTGTGAAAGTATTGTGGACTCACCACACTGAGGAAGAGGCTACTTGGGAAATGAAGGCCGAAGTCCGTAAGAACTACCCTCAGATCCTCGAGGAGTACGAAAAGGTATTAATTTCGGGGATGAAATTTTTCTTTAAGTGAGGAAGATTGTAATGTCTCAAAAAAATCCATACAAAGACCCGAGTACCACCTCAGGTAGAAATCCTTAAAGACCGTATACTGTGGAAATTAGATGAAAATTAATTAAGTACTAAACTAAACTAATTGGTGGATTAGCTTGAACCACTATCTATACGAACTGCAAGACCCAAAACCATTAAAATCACTAACTCAACATTACTTAAAAACCTAGGAGAAATCTCAAAACCCAGTTGCTCTCGGGAGCACATTGAAACTCCGTATCGGACCTGAACCACTCGTCGAAAGTGTGATTACCACAAAACTATAAGGTTATGACCACCTTACTGGGCTTAACAACTATCACAGGAATCAAGCCCAAATAGTATCTAGAAACACATGACTTGAGCCTTGGGCGAAGTGTGTGAGAAATGCAAATATCTTTAGAAAATGAACCAGAACTTAAGTGAATTGGACCATTCGCTTGTGGGCGAAATTCAAGACATCAAACTGTCGGATTTTGACCAAACTACACCCATGGATCAGGGAAATTTCTCTACTCTTATCGGTATACTTGTGGCCCTGATCGAGTAACGACGACCGTTGATCTGATACAGGTCCTTCACGGCTGATCAGTTTGTCAGATCGCACCATAAATACAGTCCTGTCATAGATCCATTGTCAAGGAACTTGCTCCATGACTTAGGTGAGAAATGGTCCTTCCTAAGGGCCCCGTTTGTCAAAAACAGGCACCCTTTATCTATAACGTAAGTATACCATGGCCCTAGGGCCATGGGCATCACTTTTGGGCCTATTTAAAGACCTTAAACTACCCTCTCTTATTTCATACGAATTTCTCTAACCCTAGGAGAGAGAAGAGAGAAAAGAGGAGAAAAGAGTGAGGAGAAGAGTGTGAGATAGGGAGATTGTTGCTGGGATTCTTTTCCACGACTCCACATCTCGATTTACCACCCCACCTCACTACACGTTCGTCATCGACTACGATTTAGGTAAGAAATCCTAACCTTAATCTCATTTTAGGAATCCAAATAGAGGAATCGATGAAATAGCTAACTTATTTCGATGTTTAGGTACTGTTGTTCTGTATATGGGAACATAGGATTCGAACTGAGTTCGAAACAAGGAATCCGATGGAAGGTGCGGACTACAAACGTTTAGGTTATGGTTTTCAAAGCTTTCATTATCAGCAATGATTTATGTCTGACTTAATTGTTGCCATATGATCTTAATTATGATGTATTCGATAAACTATACATATGTGTGAACTATGTGATTATATAGTGCATTTCAGGTGTTTGTTGAAATGTTTGAATGAAAGTGAAATTATGATTTATGCTTGCCATGACTATTAATCTGGAATACATGTTTGTTGTATGTATGACAACTCCTTTATGAAAGGACCTGCCATAATAAATGTTATAACTAATTTAGTTTATGTATATCGTATTATGTAGTCTAAGTGTTTGATAAAATGTCTAAATGAGAAATTGTTTGATAAATCACTTCCAACAAGGGTGTTGAGATGGGATTCTCAACTACCTTATCCATATTTATAGTTTCCTTCATATAATGTAAATTGCAGCTATGTGATTTATGGATGAAATGCATATGTATAATAATTTGTCTAATGTGTTTGATAAAATGCTCAAATGGGAATTATGCTTGAATTTTTCATTAAATGCTGTTATGATTAATATATGTGATTACCTCTTGAATTTGAATATGATTGGGACTACTACGTAGTTCAAGCAATCGATAACGGTTCCCGATTGAGTGTACGAATTAGTTTCACCACATTAGATATGTTCGATGAATCCGAGCTGTACAGTGATTGTCGACAGTGGTTAGTCCATGCGGAGTGCTTACGCGCTCTATGTCGATCAATTCAACATGTGTTCATACCAATCGCACTTGTTAAATAACCCGATTGGCCTATTGTGTGTTTACCATGTATGGACGCTACTGCTTGAATCTAAGGTACCATTTACCAATGTAAAATCCGTTACAACTATGGTACTAAGATCCGCTAAGACTCATGAGCCAGGCATGGTGGTGTATGGGACACCATGGTCGAGCTGTCAGCCTACGCTGGGGTGATGAGCCTCCTCGTAGTGACCAATGAACAACCCAAACTCGTGAGCCGAATATGGTGGTGTACGGGACACCATATTCGAGATATCGGCTTACGTTTAGGTGACGAGCCTCCCATAGTGACCTCGCATATAAATTAGGCCTGCGCTGAGGTGATGAGCCTCCCCGGAGTGATCTTGAGTGTAAACTCTTGAACTTGCCTATCCACTATTTTCATCAGAGGTGATGCCCTACAACTTGCCTATCATATGTGATTAGCTAGGATTGATGACCCTAGATAGATCCTTGCTTGGGTAAATGATCAAAAGGGAGGTACCTTAGCTTCCTGAATCTGCTGTATGAATAAGCCTAATAAATTACTTGGATAACACGACCATGCACCACATTGCATGTGCTTTGGCAAGGAAGCGCGCTTTTAGGGAGTTTGTCATGCACAATCGTTAGATGAAGTAGTTGAGGCAGTGTAGGTGAGGGCATGCATCATTATAACATACCATCCCTGCATTAATAAGAGTACTTAGGATATGATAGTTGTACTGCTTTATCATCACTGCTTAACTGAATTGATAACATGAAACCTTTGCCTTATAGTACCACTGAGTTGATCACTCACGCCCACACTAGGATGGTATTTTAAAACACTAACCAGACTCTGATTTAAATGCAGGTTATGGTGAGGTTTACGCGACGGAGCCGGACTTCTTAGATGAGGAGGAGTTCTCTTACGTTCAGCTCTGAGGCGGGTCTTTGTAGACGTGAAGCTGCGTCACCAGAATTACAGGGATTACATGGATTAGTCGTACAATCACATTTTGACATTTTGTATATTTTGAAATAAATTATGTATATATTCAGCCCGATAGCACATTCATACTCTGGAGGTCATAAAACACGTATAGGCCTTATATATTTAGTTTAGTCTTTCGCTTGCTCATTTACATTAACTATGGAGTATGATATGCTGATTTAGTGTAATCTCACTCATATGTAATGCAGTAATATGGACAACATTTAAACATTATTATCTGTGTTGCATAAGTGATGTGTTGGAACTCAGGAGTTGAGCTTTGCTCGACCCCCGATTTTCAGGGCGTTACAATACACTCATGGGGCTATAGTGATAAAGAATCTAGACAATGACAATGAATTCAAAGTAAATGGACATCGATTAAAGTCATTTGTTGACAAATTCAATTCAGAGGACATGTCTATACCTCTGTGTGATCCTGTTTACCTCGATTGATATCCTAGTCTGATGGAGGTATAGGTAGGTTTATTGCTTTCATAGGACTAGGATAGTTTATTTTATGCTATTTAGGATAGTTTGCTTATAATCTATTGAGTTTTATTTTGTGCTAACCTATTTTATGCTGAGATCATTGGAAAAGCTTCAAATTTCCTTCCTCCAGGTACTATCTTTCTATTACCATTCCCTTTCTTTTCGTTGCCTCATTTGCATTACATGCTTATTTCTTGTACATTGAGGACAATGTTGATTTTTGTGGGGGGGGTGTAGGAGATTAGGTAACCTAATAAGTGTTTTCTCAGTTTTGAGTAATAAAATTTGAATTTTTTTAAATATTTTCAGTTAAAATCTGTTTGACTTATGTACTTAAGAATGCTTTGAGTATGAGAAGATAAAGATTGAATCTTGAATTGCTGGAGTCTAATCATCTAAGTAACTCATCACATGAGTGCTTGCATTTAATTGATTAAGAGGAAATTGTATATCATGTTAATTTAAATCACAAACACACATTTAATTTATCTTCTGTAAGACATGCTAAAAGTTCTGATTGTTTGTATATGACTCGTTGATAAATGGTGAGAATCGAGTCTGAAGAATTTTATCTACCTTAAAAGAAGAAAAGAACCAGTTAAAAAAAAAAAAACAAGAGATCGACAAAGAGGTCATGAAAAAGAATGAAAAGAATGAAAAATCTGAAAAAGAATGCAAAAATAAAGAATAAAAAATATATATTTAACTGTCGATATATAAAATAAAAAACTGGAAAAAGAAGGAGAAGGGGATGAGTTTGGAATTAGTACTTGAGTTCAAACCAACCTTGAAGTGATGAGCATGAGTGACATTATGAAATTATAGTAGTTGTACGAAAAGTAAGTTGATTTTCATTGAGTACATTGAAAAACATGGTATATAGACTCATACTCTGATTTGATTGACAAAGAACTTACTTGATTGGTTACCTATGTGATTCTGCTCTAGGATTTTCAAAATCTCACCTTCTTATCTTACCTATACTGGATTACACAAAAGATTGTTTTTCGAAAAAGGTTTTGAACTTGAGATTGAATATTATTTTTTGCATATTTTAGTCTGGATTAGCAAAATGTTAGTCGAGGTGTGTTGAGGATCAAATATTGCATATTATCCCCCATTTATTTCTTGGTTTTACAAATATAATATGGCTTAATGGTATATTTTACATGTGTTTATGTTGCAAGGTGAATTTATGAGCTTGGAATTTAAAGAATGCTAAAAGCATGGATTTAGTGCTCAAAAGTTACTAAGGCAAATAATGGATCTGTGGAGACCAAAATTGAAGACTTCAAGACTCTAAGATCCAAGAAAATAAGTGGAGAAGGAAGGAAGTCGAAAGAATAAGCGCAAAAAACACAAATATTGTATCATCGAGAACCGTTCGATGACATCGAAGATCTATTTGATGACATCGAACACTGGTTGATGACATCGAATTTATGAGAAAAAATCAAGTTGGTTTCTGTACATATTAGGTGTTTTTATCGATTAATCGAAGACATGTTCAATGACTCGAGGTAAGGTGCTCGATGACATCGAAGACTTCTCGATGACATCGAATTTATTGAAGAAATTGAAGCAACTCGCTGGACTATTTTGGACACATTCTCAATGAGTCGATGACCCGTTTGATGAATCGAAGCTTCGCTCGATGACATCGAAGGACAGTTCGATGACATAATAACTTACGCAATGCGAAAGAAGAAAAGGCACGACTTTCGAATTTAAGCCCCTTCGATGACATTAAAGGGTGTTCGATGACATCGAAGGCATTATGCGAACTGCGTAAATTTGATCTGAGTTTGCGATTTTGCAGAACTTTGCTTATAAATAGAGTTTTCTAGGCACTTTTAGGATATCTAGGGTTGGAGAAGCAGAGTAAAAGGGTGTAGCCACTCCCCAAGAGTTCTTCTTCCCTTCTCCTTAGTTTTTAATGCTTTCTTCTAGGGTTTTTAATCTAATCATGCCTATAGTTGGCTAGATCCCTTAGCTAGGGCTAAGGGGTGAAGCTTGTAGCGTGATTGAGATGTTTTTCTTGTTTGATTTTTGTTATTGTTGAACTCTTTTGATTCTAGTTTAATATTTAAGGAATACTTTTAGTGTTTAATGGTTTATTGTGACTGAAATTACAATGGATTTGTGATAACTTGAAGTATCTTCCTCTTCTGTTTGGAGTTTGTGAAAATAAGAAATCCTGTTGTTCTCCATCATCACTTGGGGCATGGCTGAGTGATGGAATCCTTTATATCCTTCACAATTCTTCCATGATTAGTTGTTGGATCAGTATACCATGTTGTCTACGTTTATCTCATGGGCATGGTTAGGTGATGGAATCACTTCCAATCTTCACAACTTTCATCCGTTGAGAATTAGGTCAATAGAACTTCATATATGAGTTTATTGAATATCTTCCTATTAGATAGGATAGGACTCCAATTCCAATTGAGTGCCTTGAATTGAATAAGGAAACATCCTAATAGCTGCAAGTAGATCCCTGGAATCCCTAGTTTCCCACTTTTAAATTTCTAAAGTTTCTAAATTCATCATCTCATAAGTACTCCTTACTTTCCTGATTTAGGTTAGTTCTTCTCCTAGTTTTGATTCTAATTACTCCCAGGATAGACACATAAGATTAGTCCTCATGGATTCGATCTCGGTCTCACCAAGATTATTACTGCATTGCGACCCTACACTTAGGGTTATGAGCAAATGCTAACAATGAACTCGTGCCAACTAGGATCACTACCGGTTGGAGAATGTGCATTGACTACAGGAAGTTGAATACCGTCATAAGGAAGGACAAATTTCCTTTGCCCTTCATCGATCAAATTTTGGAGAGGCTAGCTGGTCATTCCTATTACTATTTCCATGATGAATATTTGGATTACAACCAGATCGAGATAGCCCTTGAAGATCTAGAAAAGACCACATTCACATGTCCTTTTGGCACCTTTGCTTACCGAAGGATGCCAGTTAGACTATGTAATGCCCCCTCTAATTTTCAGCGAAGTTTGTTGAGTATTTTTTCTGACTTGGTGGGGAAATATTTTGAGGTCTTCATAGACGACTTCTCGGTCTTTGGTCCATCATTCAGCGAATGCTTAAAAAATTTGAAATGTGTACTGAAGGGATGTGAGGAAAAGAATTTGGTACTTAATTGGGAGAATTGTCACTTCATGGTTCGTAAGGGAATCATTCTTGGACATATCATCCCATCCAAAGGAATTGAGGTAGATAAGGCTAAAATTGATCTTATCTCTAACCTACCTTCACCTAAGAGCACAAAAGATGTGCTATCCTTCCTAGGACATGCCAGATTTTATAGACGATTCATAAAGGACTGTAGTCACCTCTCTCGTCCTTTATGAAATCTACTTCAGAAGGATGTACCATATGAGTGGACTGAGCAATGTCAATAAGCTTTCTCTAAGCTAAAGGGCATGTTGACTACCACACCTATCATGCAGCCACCTGATTGGAACATTCTTTTTGAACTTATGTCTGATGCATCCGACTGTGCTATTGGGGTAGTGTTAGGCCAGAGAAAACAAAAGAAGCCCTACATTATTCATTATGGAAGTAAGACTCTAAATTCGGCCCAAGTGAATTACTCTATTATGGAAAAGGAACTCTTAGCCATGGTTTTCGCTTTTGACAAATTTAGATCTTACTTGATTGGATCCAAGATCATCATCTACACTGATCATGCAGCACTCAAGTATTTCTCTCTAAGAATGATGTTAAGCCTCGCTTGATATGATGGATCCTTTTACTCCAGGAATTTGATTTGGAAATAAAAGATAAAAAGGGAGTAGAAAACATAGTGGTTGACCATCTTTCGAGACTTGACCTCTCTGATTCTCTTAAGACGGCACCCATAAACGAAATGTTCCTAACAATTATTTAAAGTCTCCCACTCACCTTGGTTTGCTAATATTGCTAACTATCTTGCCTTAGGTTTCATGTTGATATACTGGACTGCGCAAGATGAGAAAAAATTCTTTATCGAGGTTCATAAGTTCTTCTGGGATGATCCATACTTGTTTAAATATTGCCTAAACTAAATATTAAGGAGATATGTACCAAAAAATAGACACTAAAGTGTCATCTCCTTTTGTCACTCTTAAGCCTGTGGTGGTCACTTTTCTATCAAAAAGACCACGACTAAAATTTTGTTGTGCGGCTTTTACTGGCCCACTATGTTCAAGGACACTCATGAGTTCTGCAAAGCTTATTAGCTTTGTCAGAAATTGGGAGCATTGTCCCATTGAAATATAATACCTTTGAACCCCATTCTCATCATTGAAGCATTTGATTGCTAGGGCATCAATTTCATGAGACCATTTGTAAGGCCCGTATCCTAGTCCGTACCATTCCGTTAACTCCTGCTATCCTCCCCGACGAATTTCGATAACCTACGATCTGTAGACAGCATTTGTGCACGACCCTAAGTCGTACCCCATAGATTTAAGCCAACTCAATTCGAGACTTGTACTATTGCGACTGCACCATCGTCATAGTTCCAACATTGCGTCTTGCGCACCGATGCGATACCTAGACCAGGAGATATGGGCTAGCGTTTATCTCGAATAAAAATGCCGCACATTGCGAATTCTGAGAGAATCTATACCCAATTCATCACATCAATCAATCAATCAATCAAGTACACAACCCATCAGTCAACCTATCACACTCATACCTCACATGTCACCTCTCTTACACAACCCATACCCCTCTTACACAAGCTACCCCCAAAGTCAACTCTTACATCACTCCATCCATCACTCACACCCACACCTCTCTCTTATAACCACCCTCTTTCTCTCTCATTCTCTACTCACTTTTCCAAGTAACCTAAGAGGTTGGCCGTCCAAGCATTCCATGGAGAGAAAAGTGTTTTGTGTGTGGCCCACTTCCTACCCCTCTCATCTCCCATCTCAACCCTTCAATCCTCATTATCTTCCATCAAAGAGAGAGTCAAGGAGTCTGGCATCCCATCAGACCAAGAACATCGAACGGTGGGTATTTATAGGACTAGATTTGCAGTTTTGATGGTGGGCCAAGTGGGCCTTACCAATTGATGGTATGGATCTCACTTTGGACCTAGGTGTGGCCGATGGCCCACCATGATTCATACATCCATCCCATGATGGGGCCATTCTCCATGGACCCCATCATGATGTTTAATTTCCTTGTATGAAAAAGTTCATCTAGACCTTGCATTTTGGTTGAGAAGGGATCTCCACCATTGATTTTGATTTCGTGGGCTCACATGTAATGGGACCCACTTGATGTATGTTGTATGCATGGAAGGGAGGGCCCATAGTGTCGGGGTCCCTCCATCACACTCGTTCTCTCTCTCTCTCTTGTGTTTGATCGTGGCCCACCTAGCATGTATTGATGGACGGTGGGGACCACAGCTGCACAGCTGTGGTATTGACGTCAACAAATTCTATGGGGCCCACTCATGATGTATGTATTTTATCCGTGTTGCCCAGCAGCATGGGTCCCACACATGTGTGGACTCCACCATGATGTATGGTCACGTAGGACCCACTACCTGTAGCAGATTGGCTGGTGTACGTGTATAGCAACAATAAAGCTGTTGTATTAACATTTGCAAGCTCTATGGGTCTCACCCATGATACATGTATTTAATCCACACCATCCACCCTATTTCCCAGCTCCTTTTAGGTGTTGAACTGAAAAATGAAGCTAATCCAAAACTCTGGTAGGCCACACCATCTAAAACATTATTTTAATAGTGAAAAATTATTTGGGCCCACTGTGATGTTTCTGTGCGTTAAAACATATCCAATATTAGGCTTGTTAGATCCGTCAGGAGCCTAGGGACCCAACTGGCAGGGTAAATCCTCCTGATGTGGGCCCCACCTATGAAATTTCAAAAGAAAAGTAATAATATTAATAATATTAATAAGTCACGTTGCTGCTGTTAGCGTCCAGAGGACGCTGCAGCAAGTAGCATCCTTGCTGCTTCAAACGGGTAGGGACCTTGAGCCCCACCATGATGTATGTGGAACATCAACATCGTGCATTTGGTGGGTCCCCTTTAAGAAGTGGGATCCCCTAAAAATCAGTCGTTCATGGAACTTATGTGGTCCACGCCACCTAGAAAGTAGCAGGGGATTGAATGTCTACCATTGAAACCCCTTTTTGGGTCCCAGAAGTTTTGGATAAATATGAAATTTGTTTTTCCTCTTTATTTAGGTCTATGTGACCTTATCAACAGATGGGGATGGAAAATAAATGTTATGGTGGGCCTCACGTGGGACCTACTTGAGAAAGAGATTGGTTGGTGTATGCATACACCAGCTATATAACTGTTGTGTTGACGTCCTAAGTTCTAAGGGTCCCACGCATGATATATGTGTTATCCACACCGTCCATATGCCGAACAGGTGGGCACACCTTGATGTGTATATTATATCCACACCGTCCATCCGTTGCTGGACGGTGGAACGCCACCATGATGTAGTGTTTTGTCCACTCTGTCAATCTGTGGATCGCACCACGTGGAATGTGTGAAATCCACGCTGTTGAGTAAAGGACGGTGGGTCCCATCGATGGAAGGGTTTTATCTACTCGGTCCATCTATGGGGCCTGCCTTGGTGGCACGTGGCTTCACATGTGGGACCCACATAATGTATGTGTTTCATTCACATCGTCCAGTCCTTGGATGTGGACGGTGGTCCACTGATGTATGTATTGTATTCCACATCGTCCGTCTGTGTGGGACTCGCCATGATGTATGGGTCTTATCCACATCGTCCATAGGCTAGGATGGGTGGGGCCCACCTTCATGTATATATTATATATCCGCACCGACTATTTACTAGGGACTGTGGGCTTCTTGATGTATGTATTCTATAACTAGCCGTCCATCTATTGCTGGACATAGACCTTACCTTGAAGTATATCTACACTATCCATGGGGCGTGGGGCCCACCATGATGTGTATTGTATTCAGGCCCATCTTGCAGGCCCACCTTGTAATGTGTTGTACATTTGCACCATCCATCCACGTGGTCCCCACGTGATGAACATGTTTGACCTAAACTGTCCATCTAATGGGGCCCATTTGGAATGATGAGTTGTATGTGCGACCCATTTGACTAGGCCCGATGTGATGTAATTGGGGCCCAGGCATGAGGCCATTGAGATGTATTTGAGGCCTAGGTGAGAGGCCCATTGTGTTGTATATTAAGCCCATAAGATGAGGCCCTTTTGTGATTGTTTATGAGGCCCATTGGATGTGTGAGGCCACTGTGATGTACGTGCTATATACACACCATTTACTCATTTTTAGGCCGTGGGCCCCACCGCCTTATGCAGGCCCACCATGTGTGAATAATGGGCACACGTTGTCCATCCATTTCCTAAATAGTCGGAGGGCCAATAATCTCGTTATGATTCTGATTCGGATTTCTATACGGACCGCACCATAGGATAATGGTGGTTAAATGTCCACTGTTGTAAACTTTCATAGGGTCCATTGTTAAGCCCATTTCCAACAATACCCTAGTGGGCTAACTCAAACTGTTGGGCCCCCACCGATGATAGTAATACCCATTTTTCCATGGGGCTGCCTTGTGAGACCCACCTAGCAGTATGTATGGTATGCACATGCTCTCCATTCCTTTTTTTTCCAGATTCATATAAGGGTCGTGGGCCCCATCGTGAGTTAAATCCCAATCCCTTAATGGGCTGCACTGCAGGAACAATGGTGGTTAAAGGTCCACCATTGTAAATCTTCTTAGGGCCTATTGCTAAGTCTAATCCCATCTACCCTTAATGGGCTATCCCAAACCGTTGAGCCCCATTAATGTTAGTACTACCCGTCTCTTTTATTAGGCTAACCCAAACCGTTGGGCCCCATTGATACTAGTACCTTCCCACCATGCTCGGTAGGGTCATCCAAACCTTGGATCCCACATTATGTTCATAGCAGGCCTTTCATAGGAATGCGACCCATCTAGATTCATGTTTTGCCTAAGCTTAGCGACCATACCCAAGGTCCACTTAGGGGTTGAGTGGACTACCCAATCCATTAGAGGTCCTAGAAGTATGAACTCCACCAAACCCACTTTGTGAACGTATTGGGCTTCCCATGGGAAAGCCCAGTTTATTACATAATATAGAGATTTAGGAAGCCCAATTGTTCATCCTGTTAGCCCACCTTGTGAACTCACCTTGTCATATACCCACTTGACTCACCACGAGAGGTGCATCTTACTCTTGTACCCATTTACTAGGACCTCGTGACATGAACATATCATTCACATCATCCGTCTCTTTGTTGAGATAAGTCTGAGGTCCATCTTGGACATTAGTGTATCATCTAGGCTATCCATCGCTTACTGCATCATCACCCCTTGCCGTAGATAGAAGAATACGTAGTATCAAATTTGGTTTATCTACCATATAGAGCCTATCTCGATGCATGGGCAAGATCCATTGTCCTTCCTGTGGACCCCATCTTGGAATATATGATATATCAGTGCCTTGGAAAGCTAATGTAGTATAACGTGGGACATGTTGCATGGACTCCTGTAGTTGTAGAAGGAGCATGTTGTTTAGTTTATACTCTGGGTATGTGACATGTCGGTGAAGGCCGATTGTGGATCATTTGTTGTCTGATTTATCACATAATCATGCCTATGTACTTTATTACATCATGCTGCATGTCCATACGCATCATTTGTATACCTGCTATGAGGAATGGGTGATCATAACATTGTCATTGGGCTGAGTTATTTAGGGGATTCCTTAAGAGATGGAGTTGCCCCACATGATCGCGCGGTATGCGCAGGTTTGATGCATGACTGGATGGTATGACTCGTGCATCTCGCATTTGTATGACATGATCACTTGGTGCCCTAGCGATATCAAGGTTGTGGCCTCCACAGGTTCATCATGGATGACCAGATGGGATACCGAAAATATTTCGTTTTAGCACTATGGGCACATAGGATGTCCTTGGGTGAGAGTCGCAGAATCCTCTTGGTATCAGGGGAGACCTCAACGTCTAAACCGAGTGAATACATGATCACTTGGGTGCCGAATACCAGTAAGCGACGTCTCCCACTGTGTCATGATTGGTTGGGAGGAGGTGTGGCCTTATTTACATGAGTGAGGGGGTTATAAGCTAGGCTGAGTTTGACCAGCTCCCAAATAGGTCCGCTATCGATGAGTTGGATAGGTATTGGCAGACTACTGGCTAGGCAGATAGTGAGGTCTTTTCTACTCACTAGTTGTGTGGCTAGGGAGGCGGCAGCCATTGTGGAGTGTACTAGACCCCTATGATATCCCAAAGATGAGTCATACTAACATGTGAACGTACAGAGTATGGGATTACTTGCCCACCATGTGACTCATTCATTCATTCATTCACTAGCCACTCAGGCTGATGGTGCATAACTAGATCATTACATGCACCTTCGCAATGGCTCATGATTTTGGTTGGGTACGCGACCAACTTGAGATCAGGAGTTTACCACATTAAGTCTATCTATCCAAATTTAGGTATGGAACTAGTTTGGATAGAAGTCCCTTGTGATGGACCCCATAGCTTGTGATACTACGTATTATCATCCCAAATTCACACTCTAGATTGGTCATTTTATTTGCACCGCATATTGCATTGCATCCCCAATATATGGTATTTGGCTTACTATGTCTCCACATTGCATAACTGATCTACACTGCATACTATGATATTGTATAACTCTTGGAATTACTAGTATTTCTGACATTATAAGATTTATGGATTTATATTGTATACTTGGCACTTACCTTGCGCACACACTTACACCACCCTCTAAGCTTTCTATAAGCTTATGCATGATAGATGCGTGCAGGTGGCGCTAGGTCGCAGCAACGTTGAGCTTGGAGCATGCAACTATCTTTTGGAACTTTGATTTTTGATATATGTATTTTCCCTTTCAGCATTGTATTCAACCGTTTATATTAGTGGATATGTGATGATGATGTTGCCTTTGTAATTTGGGTAATCTTGCGCTTATGCTTCTTACGAGATAAATGTACATTGGAAAATCCTCCTTGTAGGATCCTAGGATCAGAATCTAGCATATGGGTGCTGAAAGTTGAGAATGAGGTACTACAGAGGCTGTCGGCACCGGATTCGGCAATTGAGAATTTTGTGAGCCCGGTTTTCAAGTCTGGGGCGTGACACCATTCCCCCAATCTTTTAGAAATTTATACATCTTGCTAGCAGTGGACTATGTCACTAAATGGGTCGAAGCGATCTCATGCCGGAACAATGATCATTAAACGGTCATTAAATTCTTAAAAGAAAATATCATTTCCCAGTTCGAAATGCCTCGAGCCATTATTAGTGATGGAGGTTCACATTTTTGTAATAGGCCATTTACGAACTTAATGAAGAAATATGACATCTCTCACAAGGTGAGCACTCCATACCACCCACAAACAAGTGGGCAAGCCAAAATTTCCAATAAAAAAATTAAACATATTTTGGAAAAAAACGGTTAACCCTGACCATAAGAACTGGTCAATCCAATTGACTGATGCTTTATGGGCTTACCGTACTGCATTTAAGACCCTTATCGGAATGTCTCCCTTTAGACTTGTCTATGGAAAGGCTTGCCACTTGCCTGTGGAGTTGGAACATAGGGCCTACTGGGCGATTAAAAATCTTTACTTCAATTTGGACAACGTTGGCTTGCTGTGCAAACCTCAGTTGAATGAATTGGATGAAATCCGCAATGATGCATATCAGAACTGGAGAATTTACAAGGACAAGATGAAGGTGTTTCATGACCAACAATTTCTTCAAAAATCATTCACACCAGGTTAAAAAGTCCTTTTGTATAATTCTCGGTTACACCTTTTTCCAGGTAAACTCCGATCTCATTGGACTAGCCCTTTCACTATTACTAATGTTTATCCTCATAGGGCTGTCGAGATTCGGAATCCAAATAATGGCAATGAATTTAAAGTAAATGGATATCGTTTAAAGCTATTTGTTAAACAATTTGAGTCAGAGGACATGTCAATACCTCTGATTGACCTTGTTTACTAGAATTGACATCCTAGTCTGATGGAGGTATAGGTAAATTTATTTGCTTTCATATGATTTAGGATTAGGATAGTTTATTTTTCGCTGTTTAAGATAGTTTGCTTTCCACTATTTATGATAGTTTGCTTTCTGTTTGTTTAATTCTTGTGCTAATTCATCTTCACACTGAGACCATTCCAAAAGCCTCAAAATTCCTTCTTCAGATATTACCCTTCCATCACTTCCCTTCTCTTTTCATTGCCTCTTTTGTATTACATGCTTATTTCTTTTACAATGATGACAATGTAGATTTTTCAGTTGGGGATGGAGGATTAGGTGAACTAATCAGTGCTTTTTCCATTTTAAGCAATTTCTTTTTAAAATTTTCAACGTTTCAAGTTGAAATCTGTTTGGGAAGTGATGAATTGTGTACTTAAGAATGCATTGGGTATGATAAAAATAGAGATTGAATTTTAGATTATTGGAGTTTGATCAACTAGGTAATATATCATCTACGTTCTTGTGCTCAATTAATTAGGAGATAGTTTAAATATCATGTTAATCTAAATCACAAGACACACTCAACTTGTCTTCTATAAGACATGCTAGAATTTTTAATTGTTAGTATATAAATCTTTAATAGATGGTGAAAATCAAGCCTAGAGAATTTTATCCACTTTAAAAGAAGAAAATAACCAGTTAAAAAATAGGAGATCGACAAAAAGGTCATGAAAAAGAATGCAAAAATAAAGAATGGATAAAAATTGACAGTCGATATAAAATCAAAAACTAGAAAACGAAGGACAAGGGGATAAGTTCAGAATCAGTACTTGAGTTTCAAACTAATCATGAAGTGATGAGCATGGTTAACATTATGAAACTTATGCTCTGAATCAATTAAGAACGTATTTGATTGATTGCTCAAATGATTCGGCTCTAAGTTTCTAAAATCCCACTTTCTCTCCTCAAGTCTACCCATTCACACTTGAGTGTACAAAAGATTGTTTTGCCTAAAAGAGGTTTTGGACATTGAGCATTGAGGTTCATTTCATGCATACTTTACTCAAGACTAGCAAAATGCTGATTGGGAATTGTGTTGAGGGTCAAATATTGCATATTATCCCCCATTTATTTCTTAGTTTTATGAACACGATAATGCTTAATGTCCTATTTTACTCATGTTTGTATTGCAAGGTGAATTTAAAAGCTTAATTGGAAAAGATGCTAAAAGCATGAATTTGATGCTCAAAAGTCACCAAGGCAAAGAATGGATCTTAGGAGACAAAGATTGAATATTTCAAGGTCCTAAGATTTAAGAAAACTAAGTGGAGAAGAAATGAAGTCGAAAGAACAAGTGTAGAGCTCACATTAACTGTGTCATCGACCACCGTTCAATGACATCGAAGCTAACATTTGATGACATTGAACACAGATTGATGACATTGAATTTATGAATGAAAATTGAGTTAATTGTTGGACAAATTGAATACATTTATCGATGACTCGAGGACTTATTCGATGACTCGAAGATCTACTCGATGACATCAAATTTTCTGTGGATTTTCAGCAAAACTTGTTGGACACATTGGGCATCATTTTTTATTACTTGAAGTACTCCTTGATGATATTAAAGAACTGTTCGATGACATCAAAGGCATCTTCGATTACATTGAATTTATTGAAGAAATTAAGATTACTCGCTGGACTGTTTTGGGCACATTATCAATTCCTCGAACAATTCTCAATGACATCGAAGACTATTATTTGATGTCATCGAACGAATTGCGCAGAGTTACGTGAAGTGTTAAATTTGAGGTAGTTTTTGGATTTTTCCCAGTTGGTGTGAAAGGAGGTGTTGCACAATTATAAATAGGAGTCCCCACGGTACTCCTAAGTTCATCTAGGGTTTGGAGGAGTAAAGCACAAGGGCAGAGGGTTGTTGCCATGCGTTTTTTTTAAACCTTTCTTCCTTAGTTTTTCATGCTTTCTTCTAGGGTTTTAAATCTAATCATGTCCATGGTTAGCTAAACCTCTTATTTAGGGCTAAGGGGTGAAGCTTATAGTGTGATGGGGTGTTTCTCATGCTTTGATTCATAATTAAGTTGAACTTACTTTGGTTCTAGTTTGATAATTAAGGAATACTTTCAATTTTTAATGGTTTGTTGTGACTTAAATTACAATAAATCTGCAATAGATTTAAGTATCTTCTTTTCCTGATTTTTAAGATTATGGGATTAGTAAATCCTATTATTTTCCATTGTCTTGTGGGCATGGTTTGGTGATGGAATCCCTGCCAATTATCATAATTCTCCTTCACTGAGAATTAGGTCGAAGGAAGTTCAAATTGACTTAATTGCTATATCTTCCAATTGGATAGGATGAGACTCCAATTCCAATTGTGTTATTTGAATCAAGCAAGAGGATTCCCTGATCACTGCAAGTGGATCCTTAGAAACCCTAGTTCTCACCTTTAAATTCTAAGTTTTAGTAAATAATTCACAATTACTCTCTCTACAATTCCAGGTTTAGTTTTACATCTTCTCCTAGTTCTACTGCTAGTTAATTTCAAAAACGTACAAGATCAGTCCCCGAGGATTCGACCTTGATCTTATTGAGATTATTACTACATCGTGACCCTACACTTAGGGTAGTGAACACCTAGGTTGTGTATTTCACATGGTATCATAATGAACATAATTCTAAGTAAAATACACTAAAGTTAGTTCTGCCCGACTTCTGGTTCAACCAGCTTAACTACCTTCAGCTAACCCAACACATTTTGGGCAAGTATATAGCAAGTAAGGATTTTCTGCATTAAGTTCAGCCAGCCCAACCTTGAGTTTGGCCAGTTGAACCTGTCAGTTCGACTAGCCCAAAGTGTTTGGTCAAGCTTCCAACAATCTTAAAACTTTAGATCTCAGGGAGATCCGGCCAACCGAATTTTAGTTTGGGCCAGCCAAATTTTTGAAAAATCTTATCCTGCGAAATCTGAGTGCCGTTGTAATGATATTGTTGGAATTTCACTAGCCAAACTGAAAATCTGGCCAACCAAATTTCCAAGACCTTTGGCTATAAATAGAGGCCTTCTCTCATTCTTTTCTACAACAAAAAATTGTGAGCAATATACTCCAGCAATAAGAGAAAGTTAGGGGCCATTGTAAGCTATTTGTGCGGTAAATCTTACTTTAATTTAGCTTATTCTATTCTCTTCTCTCAAGTTAGTTTTAATAATTTTCAATAGAGTAATCCATACTCTACTTGAGAATCAGATAATTGAATTTCCAATATTAGGGTTTTTGTTTATTGAAAATACATTAGATCCCTATACTGTTTTTTGGGTTGAACACATATACGTCTTCATTAATATCCCAACAAAGAAGATCACTCAATATGGTCTAGTTAAACTCCTCTCCGAGGTAGGATAATTTTGAAATAGGGCGGGGCGACTTACCGATCCATTGCATAAGGGATATATGCATCCATTAATGAAGCTTCTTCAGATAACTTAACATTTAATATTCAAATTCTGGAAGAAACTATCACTGTAACACCCTCCATCATATCGTCCATTATGGACATTGAGATGGCATATGATAGGGTACCAATTCCTACTCTTTCTGAATATATGAATAATTCAGAAAGAAATTCCTTACCCGGGTGTTATGTGGTTTTGACGCCGAATGACGGTCCGGTAACTCTTTCCCCACTTATAATTTACTTCCACAATACCGCATTCTTCATCGCATCCTCACATCTAATGTCTATCCTAGGGTAAGGAATTAGACTGACCTTACTTCCTTCATGATGTGTGTTATGCATACTCTTCCACCCGGTATTCACAATCGTCTTCCATCTTTGATTTCCTTCCTAATTATTCAATATCGCCTCTATCCACATCATGGCTTTATTCCTTTTGCATTCCACATGACTTTCCTTACTTTGCACTTTAATATTCAAATTCCCACGATCAAAGTACCGGAATCCAAACTCCCATTTGGAAATGCAAACCTGAATATGATTGGTTAAACCCGTGTCCTGAGCAGTTAGGTGATCAGGAGGAAGCTTGTGAGGGCGACATTAACATGGACGATATTTTTGCCAATTTGGATGAGTCAGGAGACACAAATGATTCTGATTTCCATCCTTCTCAATTTTTTGATAGGTTGAAAAGTTTAGAGAAGAAGGTGGACGCTTTACAAGTATCCTAGGACTTACTCCATCAAATTAAAAAATAACACATAAAGTATGTCAAAAAGTACTTTCATCGCTTCAATAGGAGTTTGAGGATTAATGATCCCGAGATGTCTGCATCATCCTCCTCTGAATCCGAATGATTAAACACTTATGGTCTGTAATAACTCTTTATTACTCATTGGATTTGCTGCACTTGTACTTAGATTTCTCTCTAGATTACTTGCATAATTGTCTTTATAGATTTGAATGATCTTATTATCATGACATTTTCTTTGATATTTATGCCTCTATTATGCATCTTTTGGTTTATTTCTTTCTTTGTCAAATTCTGACAAAAAGGGGAAAAAATTATGATATCTAGGGATATATTTTAATCTTTTAATCTTTGATGCATGATGATGTTTAATACATGATATGAGATATATATGGAGATGAATGATATATATGGAGAATTTTTTTCTCTGATACATTATGGGATAATATTTCTGCATTGGATTGCATGTGGTGAAAATTTCAATATATATATTTATCCTTGATCAAGTACTCAAGGGGAGCTACTAATGTTTATTCTAAGGGGGAGCATCATGTAAGAACTTCAAGATATGATACTAAAGGTAGTGTACAGATGATCTTTTGAACCGGAGCATATTTTAGTATGATGAGTTTGTGAGATGTTGTAATGTTGTATGATGAGTTGTGTATGACTATGTTTTGTCACGAAATTGACAAAGGGGGAGATTGTAAGTGCTTATACTTAAAGCACAGTTACGATTGTCAAATGTCATTGTCCCGAATGGATCACAAGCACTTATGAAGATGTTCTTCAACGACTCATGAAGATTACATAAAGAATGAATCAACATCTCAAGGAAGACTCATCATCCAAGCTTTAAAATGTCTTAGTTCGTAGTTTAAAGCATCTGTATGTGTCAACCATTAGGTGGTATGACTTTAGAATGGCCCTAAGTAGGTGTATTTCACATGGTATTATAATGAATATAATTCTAAGTAAAATAAACTGAAGTTAGGCTAGCTCGTCTTTTGGTTCGGCCAGCCAAACTACCTTCGACTAACGCAACACATTTCAAGCAATTATACAACAAGATAAAGATTTTTCGTGTCAAGTTCAGCGAACCCAGCCTGTCAATTCGGCCAACCCCAAGTGTTCAGTTAAGTTTCTAGCAATCTTAAAACTTTGAATCTCAGGGAGATTCGCCTAGTTAAACCCTGTATTTGGCCAGCCGAATTGGAGGTTTGGTTGGCCTAATTTTAAAAAAATTTTATCTCGTGAAATCTAAGTGTCGTTGGAACAATATCATTGTAATTTGGCCAATCGAACCGAAAATCTAGCCAGTCGAATTTTCAAGACCTTTGCCTATAAATAGAGGCCTTCTCTCATTCTTTTCTTTAACAAAAATTTGTAAGTAATATATTCTAGCAAGGAGAGAAACTCAGGGCCATCTTAAGTTATTTGTGTAGTAAACCTTAATTTAATTTAGCTTATTCTATTCTCTTTTCTCAAGTTAGTTTTAATCATTTTCAATAGAGTAATCCATACTCTACTTGAGAATCAGATAATTGAATTTACAACATTAAGGTTTTTATTTATTGAAAACACATTAGATCCCTATACTCTTTTCAGGTTAAACACATATACGTCTTCATCAATATGCCAAGAAAGAAGATTGCTGCAATCAAAGTTATAGTTCCATCTTCAACTCGACATCAGAAGATAAGTACTATGTTTTATTTTATTATCTTTTGGGTTTTCTGAGATAGCCTAAAAATATTAGTGGTTTGTTTTGTGGTGATCCCATGAAAATAACAAAGTGGGTTTTTTTGTGATATCCCATGAAAATTACAAGAACTGTTTAGGTTGTTAAGGTGAACCTATGAAAATCTTGAAATAATGAAAGCCAAAATTACGATGGTAGTAATTTTGGGAGTGGAGTAGGTGTGGGGTTAAGCACTGAACCATTATAACTCCTTGAGCAGTGGTGGTGAATGTTTATTTATTTATTACTTTCCTTGCGATTGATTATCTCTTACTAATTTTGGTATTTTTCAAAGATATCGTGAAATAAGGTTGTCCTGCTTAAATCTTTTAGGTGAAGGTTGTCATATGAACTATTTGGAATCAAGATTTCAATAATCTAAGTGATTGAGAATATTTGTTTTATTATTGTGCATTATGTCGAATTATTTTGTATAGTCCTATTCACCCCCCTCTAGGACATTTATAGCTTGTCCTTTCAAATATTTTACCCTCAATTGTGTTAGTAAAATAAAATCTAAAGGCAAGGCAATGGCAGCAACATGGGATGATACGGAGGAGTTTGAATCTACTCTAGATGACTCCTCTAGTGTGAAAGACCTGAGTCACTTATGTGTCTTATCAACTCACACCATACATTCCCTCCTTAGTAGTTTAGGATACCATAATTCCATGAAAAGGTGACCTTAAAAGGTCCCTTTGGGATAAAGTGGTAAATCAGAGGATCAAGCCTTATCATGAGCTTAATTAATGAATCTAAGGATCAAGCCTCACATATGAGGAAATTGTAATATTTGAGGATTTTAGGCTCTTATATTTAAATCAGAAGATTCTAGCCTTATATTGTGTTTAACTGAAAAATATAAGGGGTTCCAGTCCTTACCTTAGTGTTAGACTCTGAGGAGTTTCAAAACGAGGTCTTAGGTTCAATACCCATGGGTGGTGAAATCCCACTACGACGTGCGTGGGTGTGTGTCGGGTGTGTGTGTGTGTGGAAAAATAAAATAAAATAAAGTAAAATTGGAAAATATGAGGATTTAACCACATTTGTATTGGTAATTTTAGCTTTAAAGTTGTTAAATTCTAAATATCATATGTTTATAGCTTAGATTATCATTGGTCATTCTTATTTTTCATTGATATATCTTTTGAATGACCTCAATAAGCATGCTCCATGATTTTAATGATAATATGCACCCTAAATCCAATGTTAGTATGAGCCTTATAATTGGTAAATCTATGACTTATAGGGTTGTTTCATATATGATTTTATTATTATATTTAATGGAACTAACGCTTTGTCAAATACTGATAAAAATGGGGAGAAAGATCATCCCACCAAAACATGATTTCTATCTTGCAGAGTTTGTTTGTTGTTGTAGGGATTGATAAGATAGGGGGAGCAGTTATGGGGGAGAAATGCTAGTGTTACATATCTTAGTTTATCGAGTTATAAATCATTTGTGTTTAACAAGCAATATTTTGAGTTATTTTGGTATGTCATTGGTATGGACCATGACATGGTCTTAGGTTAGGTTTTTGTCATGTAATTGACAAATGGGGAAATTGTTAGTGCACTGATTTTTGCACCCTATTTGTCAATCACATGAGTCTTTATGTCAAGTAGTCGGTTGAGCCCTTGGAAAGTGAAGACCAAAGACACAAGCAAAGACAGAGCATCAATGAGCAAAGAAAAGATAAATGAGGTGCCTTAGTGAACTTAACCCTTGACCCAAAACAACCTTAAACCTTTAGATGATTTAGGCTTAATGGGAATACCTAATTAATTATCCCTTACCCTTAAAACACCAAGAGAAACATCATAAATAAGGCTAGAAGAGGTGTGAAGCTACTGTGTAAAAGATATCCTAAAATAGTAGTTTTCGATGGTTGTTCGATGGCATCAATCGAGAGTCAGAACTGTTTAGAGACAAAATGACATTTGTTCTAATTTTCTCGATGGTATCGAGGCCATATTTGATGGAAATGAAGGGTAATTTTGATGGCATCAATTGAGAGTCAAAATTGTTAAGTAATAAATCAAATTTATTTCTGACTTTCTTGATGACATCGAGGACACCTTCAATGGAATTGAAGATTAAGTTCGATGACATCGAAAATTGCGTTCGATGACATTAAAGATACCGTAGATATGTCCATCGAGAGATCAACATAAATATCTGGATTTATCGATGGCATCGAGGAAACCTTCGATGGCATTGACGGAGCCATTTTCTGCCTTTTGTTTTTTACTATTGGAGCTCAAACTTTTTATAAATGGTATTAAGTTCTTAGGCTTTTTTATGGGTTTTTGGTGCAATAGAAGCTTAGGAGATTCCATGTTCAAATCCCTCATCCCAAACCTTTATACCATAGAGTTCTAACCCATCTTTCTTGAGATTAACACTCCTATGGGGATTCCACCCTCCACCTTGAAGATGTGCATGAACTCTTCCATTTTCTAGAGATTGGACTTAAGCTATCTTGGCATATCATTGTCAAAATCGTCTTGAAGACTTATCTAGGTGAATCCCCTAGGAAAAATAACTTTTCACTAGTTGTAGGAGATTCAACCAACCTCCCATCACCATTGGCTCTTATGTGGGGCCTAAATCTCTGGGTTCTTATGTAGGACCATGGCTCTTCTGTAGGGCCTAAATCTTTGGGTTATTGTGTAGGACATTGGCTGTTGCGTAGGGCCTAAAACCTCGGGGTCTTAAGTAGGACCTTGGCACTTGTGTATAGAGCTAGGCTAAACAAACTCAATCAGATGGATCTGACCCAATTAGACCCGATCAGAACCGAACTAACGGTCTGGATCGGTGCAGATCGGGTAGCCCCATCTAGATCCAAATTTTTTTCGGGTCGAGTTCGGATTGGCCATGATCCGACCCGACTCGACCCGAAAACCTGATCCGAATGGATCCGGACCGATCCGATCCTACCCGATCTGGAGTAGTTCTTATTAATACTTCTACTTTTTTCCCATGGTATGGCCTACTTGAGCTTTAGATATGCATCAATTTTGGGTTCAACCACTAAAATGATCTGCAAAAATGAATGGATGGCGTGGATAAACTACATGCATTCAAGGTGGGCCCCAACAAAGTTTACTGTGTACAAGTGGAAGAGGATTTGCTAGTGTACTACACAACTATGTAGACAGCTATGTAACTGGCTATGCACCTAGCTGTAGGTATGTGTCGTGCCAAGACGAGCACTAATGCTCCTCGAGCCGCGAGTTGTAGGAATGGTTCAAAGGAGATCAAAGTTATATGGCTCCAGCATGATGTATGTGTTTCATCCATTCTGTTCATCCATTTTACAGATCATTTTAGGGCTTTATACAAAAAATGATAAGGATGTAAGTCTCAGGTGGACCACACCACAGGAAAACAATAATGGTTGGATGTCCACCATTATAATCCTCCTAAGGCCCACTGTACTGTTTATTTGACATCTAATCTATTGATTAGGTCATAAGGACTTAGATGAAGTGGAAAAATAAATATCAGCCTGACCAAAAACTTTTATGGCCTCCAAAACGTTTTTAATGGTCAATGTCCATTCAACACTGTTTCTTATATAATGTGGTCCACTTGAGATTTTGATATACCTCATTTTTTTCTCATAGTATAAAATGATATGTAAAAATAGATGGAGGGCATGGATGAAACAAAGTTTACTGTGTACAAGTGGAAGAGGGGGTAATAGAAGCGTAGGAGATTCCATGTTCATATCCCTCATCCCAAACCTTTATACCATAGGGTTCTAACCCATCTTTCTTGAGATTAACACTCCTATGGGGATTCCACCCTCCACCTTGAAGATGTGCATGAACTCTTCCAGAGCATTGACCACCAGCCATTGGTTGGTGGCAGGGGGAGTAGCCAATCTGTTTCATTGCTGTCGTCTGGCGCTCCTCAAGCTACGGCGCACCTCGAGCCTGAGTTGTATAAACGGTTCAATGGAGATCAAAGTTATATGGGCCCCACAGTGATGTATTTATTATATCTACACCGTTCATATATTTTTAGAGACCATTATATAGCATTATCCAAAGAATAATATCCAAAGATCATCTGGACCACACCACAAATAGCAGCAGAGAATGATTTTTACCGTTAAACAATTTGTGTGGTCCACTTGATAGTTAGACCTGTCTTATTTTTCATCTCAAGCCTTAAGACGAGCTCGCCAAATGGATGGACGATTTGGATATAACACATACCCCATATTAAGGCCCACAGAACTCGGTAACGTCAATCCAAAAGTCACCCGTGCAAGTTGTGCTTGCATGAAAAGTAAGTTACTATGATTTCGTGCAGTGCACGATCCACAGTCTAATAAAAATGTTGATACGGTGGATGGAAAGTTCATTCGAGCTATGTGGGACCCACCTTGATGTATATGTTTTATTTAAGCCGTTCAATCATTTTGACATATCATTTTAGGCATTAAGCACAAAAATAAGGTATATTAAAGGCTGAAGTGGACCACACCATATGAAGGAGTTAGATTAAATTCATGCTATCCGAATCGTACCCAACCCGATCCAACTCGATTTCCTTGACCGAGTCGGACTCGGTTTGGGTTAGCCCAACCATGCATCGGATCGGTCTGAGTTAGGTGACCCGGACTCGGTCCCAGATCGGATCGAATTCGGATCAAGCCATTGAGATTTCGGTTCGGGTCGAGTTGGATCCAATCCAATCTGATCCGGACCGATGCCCAGTTCTACTTGTGTAGAGCCTAAAGTCTAGAGTCCTTATGTAGGACTGCAAAAGGTTAGATGTTAACCTAATTTAAAACCTCCGATAGTGAAATCTGGTACACTCATGGGCTGTATGTGTCCGCTGGGAGTGGAGTAGGCAAGTAGCCGAACCACTATATATGATGGTGTTTATGATTGTCATTTGTAAATTTGTTTAATTATGCTTGTGATTTTAAATGTCTAAATTATGCATGCATGATTGGATGAATGCTTAGCGATTAATACTTAACACATCTCACACACACATATACACTATCTTGATACAGACTAGTTGCTTATTTGCAAATTATTTGTAATCTGTGATTGGACCCTCTATTGGCTTGGAAGCCTTAAAGTTAAATTATCTTACTTATTTTAATTAAAAATTAGTTTAAATTAGATAATTAGGATTTAATTAGGTTCTAATCACGCCCCCCCCCCCCTCTAGGACAGTTTTCATTCCTTAACTCCATCAAGATTCCATACATGCAATCGTGGTAATCCCATTACACCACAAGCACAATTTCACTTTAGACCACTGATCTGAAGGGTACCTCTGTACATCGTTGATGGCAAAAAATGTGGTAGATCCAAAGCTCAAGTGGGTTGCACAACAAGAAACAATGGGGATTGAATGCCCATTTAAATGTTAATGGGGCACAGGATTCTTGTGAGAAATCCATCCTGTCCATTTGTTTTGATAGCTCATTTTATAGCATTGGACAAAAATGAGGCCAATATCAAGCTCAAGTGGGCAACACGAAATGGAATAGTTGGATTGTAGGCCACCATTGAAACATCTTGGGACCATCGTGAGGCTCACTTTGAGCGTTGGATCTCCCTCATTTTTGGGCCCATGTTGTAAAGTAAGCTAGTAAAACAGATAGACGAGGTGGATTTCTCACAACCAATAAGGTAAGGCACGTACAATCAAGGTTAGGTTGGCACGACAATCAGAACTTGTTGGACATTTAAGTCTAAAGGGCAAGGGTTGCTCCACTGTAGGGTCACAGATTGTTTGTGATAAATCTACCTCGCCCATTTGTGTTTCCACATCATTTTAGTAAATGGGCCAAAAAATGAGGCAAATCCAAAGATCAAATGGGTCACATAATAGAAAATAGTGGGATTAAATGCCTTCTATTGAAACATATTAGGCCATTGAGGGGCTTACTTTGAGCTAGGATCTGGCTCATTTTTTGGCAGATGCCTTAAAATGAGTTAGGAAAACAGATGGGCGGAGTGGATTTATATATAAAAAAACATCAAGGTGGGCCCCACATCTGGTCTAGGTTAGGTTAGCATGACAATCTACATCAAACAGTGTGCCACCCAGAGGTTTGAGGTTTGCTAGAAATTCAAAGTCAAGAGGGTGGGGATTGCTTAATCATAGGTTAGGCCCACCATGATGTTTGTGATAAATCCACTCTGTCCATTGGATATTCAAGTTAAGAGGGTGAGGATTGCTTAACTGTAGTTGGGGCCCACCATGATGTTTGTGACAAATTCACTCCATCCATCAGATTTTCCATCTCATTTGAGGACTAGGACCCCAAAATGAAGCCGATCCAAAGCTCAAGTGGCCTAAACAAACATGAAACAATGAGGATTGAATGCCCACAATTAACATATTCATGGGGTTATGGGATGTTTATCACAAATCGACCTTCTCCATCTACGTTTTCAGCTCATTTTATGCCATGGGCCCAAAAACGAGGTTGATACCAAGACCTAGTGCATGGGCCACACAATAGGAAACAATATGATTACAATCCCACGGTTAAGGGTCCTTACTCATGCCTTGGTGATAGGCTCACAAGAGTTTTAACACGAGGTCATGCATTCTAGTACCCATTGTGGTCAAATTATGAGTGCATGGGTGTGTGAGTGCATGTGTAAAAACAAAAAAATTTCAATGTTAAAATAGCTTGGTATTGAGTGTAAAATATTACATATTTCTCCCTATTTATTCTTTGGTTTTATGAACATGATAATGCTTAATCGATCTATTTCTACATGTTTTCTCTTACAAGGTGATTTGAGAGCTTAATGTGAAAATGATGGTAAAAGCATGAATTCGATGCTAAAGAATTATCAAAGTGAGAATTGGATCTTTGGAGGTCAAGATTGAAGATTTCAAAAGTCCAAGATTCAAAAAAACCATGAAGAAGGACAAATTTTGAGATTGTAAAGTGCAGAAATCTAGAAGTGTTGAACTTGATAGTTTGATGACATTGAACACAGTTTTGATGGCATCGAAGGAGACTTGATCCCATCGAAAAATTTGAGAAATTCAAGTTTGGTTGTTGGACATATGGGTGCAGTTCTCGATCCCTTCGAAGACCCATTTAATCCCATTGAAGACACATTCGATGCCATCGAAGCCAGTTCGTTGACATCGAAATTATCAAGAATTTTGGGGTGAACTCGCTGGACAATTTTGTACGTTTCTCGATTCCATCAAGCACATGTCCGATGACATTGAATCTAGTTCGATGCCATTGAAGGTTGGATGATCTCATCGAAAGACTTACGCAAACAGTTTTAACAGTTTCTAAATTTGAATCGAACTTGGCCATGGAACTTCGATGCCATCTAAGTCCCACCGAAGCTCCCATTACAGCTGCGTAACCTGCGTAAATTGAAGTCGGATCTAAAGTCGGTATGAACAAAGTCAATATAAAGTAGTTTTTTAAGTTCTTCTAAGCATGAATTAGGGTAGGAAGAGTAGAGCAAGGAGTGTTGTTGCCTTAAGGAGTTCTTTCTTTCTTTTTTAGTTAGTTTTTCATGTTTTCCTTTGAGAGTTTTAGTTTAATCATGACTATGATTAACTAATCTCTTAGCTAGATGTAAGAGGTGAAGCTTGTAGTTTATTTTAATGTTTATCTTACTTTGATTCATGTTTATATTGAAATTCCATTGATTTTTAGTTTGAACGAAGAAATATTTTCAGTTTACTATGATCTATTGTCGACTATAATCACGGTAGATGCTTGGGAAGCTTTTGATATGTTCTTACTTGTTTTGCAATTGTGTGATCTATAAAATTCCGTGATCTTCCATTATCTCTAGGCATAGTAGATGCTTTAAATTCCTTGCGATCATTACATTGGTACTATATGAGTGAACTAATCCAATGAAAGTTCAAAATTCCATTATGTTTTAACCGATCTATTGCTTGGGGCTCATTTTGCAACAACTTTGAGCTTTGGATCTGTCTTATTTTTTAGCCCATGTTATGCAATGAGTTAGGGAAACAAATGAATGGGATGGATATTTCACAAATATCAAGATGGGCTACATGTATGGTACATTGGGGTTAGTTTGGCACATAAATGAATCTAATGTCTATTGAACGGATATTGTTAATGCCAAGTATGGTTAAGGGAGTAGTTTTCTCAATACGAAAATATAAATATTTATCTGTATAGTAACTAACGGCTGGCGATGCAATGTGTAACCATAGAAACTATGAGCGAGTTTTAAGAACTAGTTTAAAAGCAATAGGCTTTGGGTCAATGTCTTAAAAGGCAAGCCACTGTATTTTTTATGTAGTAAATAAATAATCAGGATCCTCTACTTATCATAAGTAGGAATACTGCTACATTAAATGTAGTGTGTGGTGATGTGACCCAATCAAATTTCAATGGGGAGGATTTTATTGCTAGTTAGAGCTGGGCATCAGTTTGGATCGGATCGGATTGGGTCCAACTCGACCTGATCTGAAGTCTCAGTGGCCTGATCCGAACTCGATCCAATCTGGGACAGAGTCCGGGTCACCCGACTTAGACCAATTTGATACATTGTTGGCCTGACCCGAACCAAGTCTGACTTAGTCAGGGAAACCGAGTCGGATCAGGTTCGGAAGGATTTGGATTGTATGAATTTAATCTAACTGTTTCATGTGGTGTGGTCCACTTCAACCTTTACTATGCTGTCTTTTTATGCTCAAGGCCTAAAATGATATGTTAAAATGGATGGACGGCTTAGATAAAACATATACATCAAGGTGGGTCCCACATAGCTCTGAAAGAACTCTCTATACCATATCCATGCTTTTTATCCGACGTGTGTTGACGTGCATACACGAAATTACAGTGATTTCTTTCACGCAAGTAACTTGTTGTAACAATGTTAGTAAGTTCTGTGGGTCTGATATTGGGGTATGTGGTATATCCAAACCGTCCGTCCATTTAGCGAGCTCGTCACAAGGCTTGAGACGAAAAATAAGACAGATCTAAATATTAAGTGGACCACCCAAAATGTTTAACGGTGAAAATCATTCTTTGGTGCTATTTGTGATGTGGTCCAGATGATCTTTAGAAATTATTCATTTTTCAGATAATGCTTTACAATGATCTCTAAAAATACATGAATGTGTAGATATAATAAATACATCACTGTGGGGCCCATATAACTTTTATCTCCTTTGAACCGTTCATACAACTCGGAGCTCAAGGAGCGTCAGTTTCGTCTTTGCACGCCACTACCTAGCCAACTAGCATAGCTATGGACGTGGATTGCATACTATGTAACTCAGTACTTTAAGTGTATTAAGTAAACTCTGTGGGGTCCACCGTGATTTACATATTTTATCTACTCCATCCATCCATTTTACTAGATAATTTTATGGTTTCATCTAAAAAATGAGATACATCCAAATCTCAAGTGAACCTCACCACGGGAAATAGTGTGAATTGAAATTCTACCGTTGAAAATTTCTTGGGGCCCACAGAAGTTTTGGATCAAGCTGATATTTATTTTTTACCTTCATCCATGTCTGCGTAATCTTATGAATAGGTTAGATGATAAATAAAAATCACCGTGGGCCCTAGCAAGGTTTCAATGGTGGAAGTCATTATTTGCATTGTTTCTTATTGTGTGGTCTACTTGAGCTTTTGGAATACTTCTATTTTAGACTCAACCACTAAAATGATCTCAAAAAACAGATGGTGTAACACCCTGTCCATTCTGTACTAGTTTCTATGCATATGTGCATGATGATCAACACCCTTAGCTAGACCTGGATTGGTCGTTCATAGTATACACCCAACTGATCAGGACTTCAAGACCTCGAAATCTATTTCAAATCGACTACCCCGTCACCGCGATCGTGGAGGTACAACCTGTGCGTCTGTACGATACTCCGTTAGTGAGATACGCCGTGAAGAATCATTAGTGTATCATGTGCGCAAGGTGCCATGTACTCCATTCCACACATGTGCACAACACATGCCATGCACACACGCACATGCCACACATGGGTAAGAGAATCTCTACCCATGTGTGTGATGTCACACACCCATACCTCCCCTCTCTCAAGTGCTCCCCAAAGTCAACATCTCTCCATTCCATACGCTATGTATGACATCATCACACCATGCCATCCCATTCTCCTTTAATCCATCATTAATTACAAATCATGAATTAATTGTCATAATCTTAGTTTAAGCTACCCAAGACCACATTAATTGAATCTAACTAAATTTTAACAATTTCTCTACAAATAGTCCTTCATCCCTTAGCATTTCACCATTTTTCTACACAAGAGAGAGAGAGAGGAGTGATCTTGGTGGGCCATCAACTCCATCAATCCCATCTCTTCCATCCATCTTAACCATCCATCTAATCCATTAAGGTGAGTACACCTCCTCCACTCTTATGGTTTGTTCTCTTTTTTATTATTTGGATGATTAATAGTGGTGATGATTTGATGATAATGATGTGATCAACGGTGTGGATGTACAAGAGAATTCATATAAAAAGATGATTAATACTTGTGATAATATGACGATAATGATGTGATTAATGGTGTGGATGCATAAGATGATTCATACAAAAAAATAATAGAATAATAATTCATTATAGACTTTATGTGGGACCCATTGATAGTGGGCCCCACCAAAACCTTTGTATGCCATCCAAACCATCCAAAGTGTGGCCTATTGGGCTGGCCAAACACACACACTCAGACCCATGCACACATGTGCACACCACACCATCAATAATAATAATAAATAAATAAATTTTAAAAAAATAATAAAACAAAAAGTAAGGGGAGTGGATGTTACTGCCAGGGTCCAGGAGACGCTACAGCAGGTAGCGTCCTTGCTGCTTGAGTTGGGGTTGGGGTGTGGGTCCACAATGGACCCCACCCATGATGTATGTATTTAATCCATGCCGTCCATTCAATTTCCTAGCTCATTTTAGGCATTGAGCCGAAAAATGATGCTAATCCAAATCTCTAGTAAGCCACACCATCAAAAAATTTATTTTAATAGTGATATTTTATTATCAAGTTTGTTAGGGCCCACTGTAATTTTTCTATACATCAAAATATGCTGAATATGGGGTTCATTGGATCCGTCACGAGATAGAGAATCTAATAAACAGACTGGATCATCCTTATGTGGACCTCACCTAGGAAAAACAACTGAAAAATAAAAAAAAAAATATAAGCAGAAATTGACGTTGTTATTAACGCTACAGCAACCAGCGTCTTGCTGCTGTGTTGGCCAGGGACCGTGGGTCCCAGCCATAGGCCCACCATGATGTATGTCGAAAATCAACACCGTGCATTTGATGGGTCCCCTTTAAATGGTGGGACCCCCCAAAAATCAGTTGTATACGGAACTCAGGTGGCCCACACCATCAAATATCATGTGAAGACATGCTAAAATATATAAAAGTACTTTCTGGGGCCCACCTAAAATTTTGATGCATCTGAAACTTGGACTGACCCCTCCACCAAGTGGGACACACACAATAGATGGACTGGATCTCTCAAGTGACCCACCTTGATGTGAAATATAAAAATAAAATAATATAAAAATAAAATAATAAAATAATAAAATAAAATAAAAAAGAAAGGGCGTGGAGGAGGTGACGTCCTCCCTGGACGTCTAGATAGAGGGCGGGCCCACCTTTGGTGTAAAGTTTTGTGAGGCTTATCATGGCCACACCGTGATGTATGTGCTAAATTCAGGCCGTTAATCCATCTTACTAGCCCCATTAATTGTATGGTCTCAAAAATTAGGCCGATTAGAAGCTCATGTAGGCCATGCCACTTGGACAGTGGAAATTGTACTAAAAAAATGCTCAGATTTTTCTGGGGCCCACCTTGGTGATGAAAAGTATATATGGGCCATTCATCCACTCCTTCAGACCATTTTAACTCATGAGTAAGAGATTGAGGTAGATGCACACCTTAGGTGGACCACACTATAAGAAACAGTGGGAATAAAAAATCCCTACCATTAAATCCCTTGAGTTCTAACGTGATGTGTAACTGCCACCAAAGTTGGCTCGGTCATTGGATAGCGGAGCCAACTCATTACATGCATTTTATATCCAGGTCATCCATCATTTAGACCATGCATGTGTTAAGGGCCCCACTCGACACATGTACCTTATAGCTATGCCGTTCATCTAGTGGGTGGTATCAACTATGATGTTGTTTGTTATGCAAACTGTTCATGGGGTGGACTCCCCATTTCAATGGGACCCACAGTTATACAAAATATAATAATAATAATAAGGAAAGGGAATTGCATGCTTACCAATGAAAACTTCCCTGGATATAACGTGATACATGTGGAGCCCACTTAGGTGCATGTGTTGTACACCCACACTACCTATATTTTTTAGTCACTTGGGAAGTGGGCCTACCTCTTGCTCGTAGACACAAGATGAAGTAGAACTCAATTTTAGGTGGGCCACGCTATAAATAGAAATAGTGGTAACAACCATTGGAAATTCGTAGGCTCTAGTGTGCCCCCTATATGTTGGGACACTTCCTTGACCATGGACTCCACCTTGTAGTATGATGTAGATCCATGCCATTCAATGGTTCATCCTTATCATTTTAAGGTATGATCCCATAGATTAGTCAGATCCAAATCTCATGCCAAGGGAGCAATATTGATCACTTATCCCCCATTAAATGTTTCTTAGAGCTACAGTAATATTTGTAAGAAATTTATCTATCTATTCTTTTTTTAACCGATCATAGGCCACCTAATATATATGTTTTACCAGCTATTCATCTATTTTGTCAGATCATTTTAGAGTGTGGGGCTTGTAAGTGCTATGGTTTTATGCTCCTTTAGTTGTCAAATTTTGTGGTACCTAAACATCAATCTATGTCTTGTGTAGCTCATTGGTATATATGATCAAGACATTGCATCACCTCTCTAAACACTTTGCTTCAAGTCAAGAACGAAGAACTACTTCAAACCATTTTAAGAAATGTAAGTACAAGCTACAACGAAAGAAGTGATCTTGTTCAAAGACTCAAGTTAGTGCACAATGGAAGATGAAGTGTAATTCAAGCTCTAGAAGATCTCAAGCTAAATGTTACATCAAGTAGAGAGATCTCAAGCTTCACAATCTTCAAAGGTCAACTATCATCTGAAGAAATGAAGTCTCAATGTTCATACCTCACTTTCAAGGTATGATTGACCGTAGATTGACCTTAGGGTAGGTCATTTTATATACATAATTCAAATTGAATCATTTTATAGATGTTTGGTCTGTTCTAAGACTAGTCCTGAACTCTGTTCGACTAGTCCTAGCTCTGGCTCGACCAGTCCAAGAAATTCCTAGACCAGTCTTAAGTTATTGCAATTTTTTGAAATTTTTTTATTGAGCTACGACTAGTCCTAGAGACTGCTCGACCGGTCGTAGGAATAGTGTCGACTCGTTCTAGGACTAATCGTACACCTTCGACTCAAACTACAGCGATCAAATCAGGTGCCTCACAACCAGTCATAGGATGCTCACGACTAGTCGTGGTAGGCTCACGACCGGTCGTGGACACCCTTCGACTAGTCGCGAAACGGTTTTATTCAATCGCTTAAAATTTAAAAAATCTGTTCGGTCTATGGTCTGTCGTAGTGTCCTTAGGACCAGTCATAGATGCATTTTCTGCAACTATAAATAGACGGTGAATTTCAGAGTTTTACAATGCAATTCAAGTAAAATTAAGGCATCACTCTGAGATAAGTTTGTGTTCATTCTTAAGCTAATTTTGCATATTTAATATTCTCTTTTGTTAACTTTTTCTTATTTGATTTTGTTTCTGTATTCCAATCTAATTTGAAAGAGGAATTGGGATATTCCACCTCTTGGAATTAAAATCAAATAGAGCTAGCCCTAATTGGATTTAATTTAAAATCAATTAGAACTTAGAATCATTTCAAAGTGAGTATTGGACATTGAACTTTTATATTCGAACTTCTACTTTGATTGGTTCTCCCGGGCTGCTACAAAAGGAGAAATCTAGGTATTTTACATTTGTGTAAATCTTTTATTGGATTGGTTTCTTTTGAGATTGAGTTAGAAAAATCTCATTGTGTTGGTTATCTGAGGAGAGCCAGAAAACTGAGAAAGTGGGGTTTTTGAATTATGTAAGCCCATTGAAAGACACAATTGTGAAGGTTTTAAGTGAACTTGTGAAACCTATTTTCATAGTGAACACTGATATCCCCTGTGTGAGGATATTAGGAGTGGAGTACAATCTGTGTGGCTGTTGTTTAACAGTTGGTGAACACACAGGTGAACCACTATAATTCTTTGTGTATTGTGGTTTAAATGTTTGCTTAATTTCTATATCATTTATCATTCAAAATTGTGGGATGTATGTGTGGATGTGAATGTTGTAATATTTACATTTCAAGCACTGTGGGGAATGTTGTAATAGTTTAGATTTCAATTCTTGCTATTTCCTTTCCGTTCCTTTACAGTTTTAGCTTTTAATTCTGTAATTGTTCTAGTAAGGTTGTCCTGCCATAAACCCTTAGTTTTTATGGTGAAAGGTTGTCCTTAGAACAACTAGAGTTTGTGATTGCTTTACATTCTGTATTGTGAATTATTATTTTTCTTGTTCTTGACTATCCTATTGTTTTATTCCGCTATTATTATTTTAAATTTGGCATAGTCCTATTCACCCCCCACCCCCCCTAGGATATATAGCTAGGCCTTTTCAAGTGGTATCAGAGTCTAATAGCTCGTTTTAATTTTTGTTATTTGGATTTATTTCCTGAGCTAATCGATCTAAGTTATTTATAAGATGTCAAATTTTGATAGTCTTTTAGTCACTAGGCCTCCACCTTTTGATGGCACCAATTATACTTATTGGAAAGCCAGAATGAGGATTTTTCTTAAATCCATAGATGAAAGCGTATGGCAAGCCACATTAACTGAATGGAACCCCCTACCACTGAAGTAACTGGTATCGATGGTTCAAAACCAATAAAAGTTTCACCATATTTCACTTAGACCACAGTTCAGAAAAATGAAAGTAGTGCCAACGCAAAAGCACCAAATGCAATCACTTGTGCACTATCACTAGATGAATTTAAAAGAATTATATCCTGTGATACTGCAAAGCAAGCTTGGGATATTTTAGAAATGACACACGAGGGTACTTCAATTGTCAAGAAATCTAAAGTCTAACTCCTCACAACCAAATTTGAGGAAATTCTTATGGAAGAAAATGAAATGTTTATGGACTTTTATATAAGATTAATTGACATTGTAAACTCTATGTGGGGTCTTGGTGATAAAATCCCAGAAAGTAAAGTATGTGCAAAAATATTGCGCTCACTTCCTGAACGGTTCAATTCTTAGGTAACCACGATCCAGGAACTTCGTGATACGGACAATATGAGGGTAGAAGAACTAGTTGGTTCTTTACAAACCTATGAGTTAAACTTTAAAGCTCTTAAAGGTAAATCTATTGCCCTTAAATCTTCTAAATGTATTTCTCAAGAAAATTTTGATTTAGAAAATTCTGAAGATGATATGACTCTTTTAGCGAAAAAGTTTTACAAAATTTTCAAAAGTAAAAAGAGGGTTGACTTTCAAAAATCAAATGATAAGAAAAGATTTAAAATCAGAACTTGAAAATCTTTAAAAGATAGTCAATGTTACAACTGCCAAGAATATGGGCATTTAGCAAACAAGTGTCCTAAAAAGGACAAACCTAAAAAGAAGAGTATGTTGGCTACTTGGGATGAATCCTTTGATTCTGAAGCCTCTTCTGAATCAGAAGATTCTGAAACCGAGTCAGGCAGTGAAGTTAAAGCCCTTATGACTCTAGCCAAATTCGCTTTTTCAGATAATGACGATTCAACAAGTGAAGAAAATCTGAACAGTGATTGTGAAAATGAAGAAGATCTTCAAGATGCTTACAATGCCATATACAAGGAAAGTTGTAAAATTACCGTAAAACTAAAACTTTAAAAAGAAAAGTTTTTAAAACTTAAAGAAAATTTTGAATCACTTGTTTTACAAAAATCCCACATTTCAGATTGTTTTAAAAAATTAAAATGCGATTTAGATTTCAAAACTTCCCTGATTGAAAATCTAAAATCTAAAAATGAAAAACTAAAACTTGAAGTCTCTTCTCTTTTGAGTTTAAAGGATACATGGAGATATGCCCAAGGTGATCCAAAGTTAGAAAAGCTTTTGTCTGGATCAAGAAAATGTGGCGACCAATCTGGTTTGGGCTACGATAAAAGTGTCCCTCCTAAACAGAAGAATACTTTTCCTAAGTTTTTGAAAGGAGAATCTTCCAACTCAAAAGGAAATAGTTCAAATCAAAAGTTTTCTAAAAATGTTAAAACTTTTCAATATTTCAAACCTAAAAGTAATTATTTCAACTATAAAAATCAAAATCAAAACCCTTTGGCTGAAAAGATAGTTGATTTTCTTAAGGAGCTCTTAAAATCTAACTCAGTGGGTCATTCCTAAAACAATTATAAATTTAAAAAGACCAACTATACTCCTAAACCCAAAACAATTATTAAATGGGTTCCTAAGGTTACTTGCTTGGTTGCTCACACGGCTTCCAAAGCTTCAAACCATTCAAAGTGGTACTTAGATAGTGGATGTTCAATGCATATAACTGGTAATAAAGGTCTATTTACCGATCTCAAAGACATGTCTGATGGTTCAGTCACATTCGGTGATGGCAGCAATTGCAGGATTATTGGCCAAGGTACAGTTCAACTTTCTAACCTCCCCTTATTTAAGAATGTTTTGTACATTGAAAGGTTAAAACATAACTTGTTAAGCATTTCTCAAATATGTGATAAAAATCATAGTGTTAAATTTTCTAACCTATGGTGTGAAATTTAAAAAAAAAATGGTTCAGTAATATTAACTGGTCGTAGAACGTCTGAAAACTGCTACATGGTAAGTGATTCTAGCTCATCTAATCAACTGTGTTACACGGTCCATACCGATGAGACCGAGTTATGGCATAAACACCTTGGACATGTACACTATCGCAATCTCTATAGATTGAGCAAAAGAGAACTAATAAGAGGTCTACCTAAATTGCAAAAAGTAGACAAAATATGTGGCGAATGTTAGATTGGCAAACAAACTAGGAGTGCTCACAAAAAGGTGGACTCTAATGCCACATCTAAACCTCTCGAACTTCTCCACATGGATCTTGTAAGACCAACTAGGATGGAGAGTCGAGGTGGCAAAAAATATATATTAGTAATCGTGGATGATTTTACCAGATTTACTTGGGTAGCCTTCCTTAGGGATAAATTAGAAACCCTTGATGAAGTAAAAAAGGATTATCAAATGGATCCAGACTGAAAAAGGTTCTCAAGTTAGTAAAATCCATAGTGATCGTAGATCTAATTTCGAGAATAGCAGTTTTGAGAAATTCTGTAGCGATCAGGGGATATTACATGAATTCTCTATACCTAAAACTCCACAATAAAATGGAATTATTGAAAGAAAAAATAGAATGCTTTAAGAAATGGCTAATGTAATGTTGAATAGTATGAAGCTCCCAAAAAAATCTTTAGACTCGTAAATACTGCATGCTATACTATCAACTGAGTTTATATAAGTGAGTCAAATAATAAATCTGCTTATGAACTGTGGTTCGATAAGAAGCCTACTGTTAAATACTTTCGAGTTTTTGGCAGCAAGTGTTATATTTTACGTGACCGTGAAAATTTGAGAAAGTTTGACACTAAAAGTGATGAAGGGATTTGTTTAGGTTATTCTTTAAACAGTCGCGCATATTGCGTACTGAACAAAAGGACCGGTGTTATTCAGGAATCTATTAATGTAGTCATAGACGATCACTTGAATACACCTGCCTCAAGTTCAGATAATGACCTGCCCCAAGTTCAGATAATGATGAAGTTCTTTTAATTGACAAACCAGATACTTCATCAAGTCAAAACAATTCTGAATTGAGGACTGTTAAAGATCATCCAACCAATCAGATTCTTAAAAACCCTCTCACTGGAGTGCACACTTGTAAACAACTTGAAGACATATGTAATTACGTATGCTTTACATCCTAGATAGAACCGGTAAACATAAAAGAAGCTCTTACTAATGAAAACTGGATAGTTGCGATGCAAGAAGAGCTTAACCAATTTGTGAGAAATGATATTTGGTATCTTGTTCCTAGACCTAAAGATAAACATATTATTAGAACTAAGTGGATTTTCAAAAATAAGTTTGATGAACTTGGTAATATTATTCGAAACAAGGCTAGACTGGTTATATAAGGGTACACTCAAATTGAAGGCATTAATTATGATGAAACTTTTGCCCTAGTATCTCGTTTTGAATCAATTAGACTATTCATATCCATTGCTTGCTTTAAAAAATTCAAAATTTATCAAATGGATGTAAAAAGTGCCTTCTTAAATGGTGATCTACATGAAGAAGTGTATGTTGAACAACCAATGGGTTTTAAAAACCCTAAGAACACTGATCATGTCTATTGCCTTAAAAAGGCTCTCTACGGTTTAAAACAAGCTCCTAAGGCATGGTACGAAAAATTGACTAAGTTTTTACTAAGTCATAATTTTCAAATGGGGAGTGTAGATAAGACTCTTTTTGTTAAGAAACTTAATGATCATATCTTAATAGTACAGATCTATGTTGATGATATTATATATGGATCTACATGTTTTAACATGACTGTTGAGTTTGTAGATTTAATGAAATCTATGTTCGAAATGAGCATGGTTGGGAGATTAAATTATTTCCTAGGGTTGCACGTAAAATAACAACCTACTGGTATTTTTATTTCTCAAATCAAATATGCTTTGAACTTGATTAAAATGTTCGGATTTGAGAATGGTAAGAATTTTGATTCTCCCATGAGTACAACTTTAAGACTCTCAAAGGACTCTACAGGTAAAAATGTTGATCCTAAATTATATCGTAGTATGATTGGTAGTTTACTTTATTTAACTGCTAGTAGACCTGATATTGCTTTTAATATTGTTATTTGCGATAGATATCAGTCTGACCCTAAAGAGTCACATCTAACTGTTGTTAAGCGGATAATGCGATATGTCACAAGTACTGCTAAATTGGGTCTCTGGTATCCATATGAAACTAGTGTTCAATTGGTTGGGTACTCAGATGCTGATTGGGCTGGTAATATTGATGACAGGAAATCAACCAATGGTGGTCGTTTCTATATTGGAAATTGTTTGGTTTCTTAGTTTAGCAAGAAACAAAGTTCTATATTGCTCTCAACTGCTGAGGCTGAATACATCGCAACTGGAAATGCATGTACTCAGCTTGTTTGGATGAAACGTATGTTAAGCGATTATGGAATTGCATAGGAATCAATGATACTATATTGTGATAATTCGAGTGCTATAAACATTTTAAAAAATCCAATTCAGCATTCACGTACCAAGCACATTGACATTAAGTATCATTACATTTGTAAATTAGTGGAAGAAAAGCTGATATCTTTAGAATATATTTCCACCGAGACTCAACTTGCTAACATTTTTACTAAACCGCTCGACAAAAGTAGGTTTAATAAATTGAAATTTGATCTTGGTATGTGCAATCTAAATTGAATATTCATGTATACTTATATCATAGTGTATATATATTGGATAATTTATTGGTTTAAATTTCAAATTTTTATGAAAAATACATATTTTAGTTGGTACACGACCAGTCGTGGATATACACAACCAGTCGTAGCATGACCGGTCATGGACATCCCACAACCAGTCGTGTAGCGTGCTGGACGTTTTTAAATTGGAGAAAACTTCATTTTCCTTATTTCTTATTTCCTCTCCAACGAGTCGACGCCCGACCGATCGTACCCACTACCTAGATCTTCAAGGTTAGTGCGTCTTTTGCATTTTTCTTGTAGATTCTAGTCAAAATCACTTCATTTTCACTCTTGGAGTAATTTATTTTATCATTTATTACAATTTTGGGATTTTATCTTGAAAAATCTGATCTATTAAAACCCCACTTCACATCTTTCAAAGTTACTTGTTTCTTTAATTATTCTATTACAAATGGATGCTAGAGGGAAAAGGAAAACTTCCGGTGGTCCATCTTCTTCTCAATCAACCCCTATCACTCAGTGCCATCCTCGATCACCCAAAGATGATCCCTCATATATGTGGTATTTGCGTTTGCGCAATGTCATGGTTGAGCGACCTTTTGATCTTGACCACATTGCTCCTTTTGATATTTTTCCACTTCTTCAAGCTGTAGGATGGGCTAACATCTTACATTGGGGTGGGCCTGCATGTCAATCTATTGCGTAGTCCATGTTTGCATGTATCTCTGATTTTTTGACTGATAATTTATCATTTAAAATTAATGCTAGAGAAGGTCCATTTGAAGTAGACCACCATCTGATTTCGGGTCTTATGGACATACCTGTCAACGATGAGGGTATTCTTATTCATACCTTAGCTGAAAAACCCTCAGAATCAGAAAAACGTATGCTCACAAAAGATCTATGTAATATGAATGTGCAATGGACTCATAAAGGGAATGCGCTCCCCTCAAAGTATTTGTTACCCAGATACAGAGTTCTCCACAGAATCTTTATTTCTAATCTGTATCCTCGTTCAGGTAATAAAATTGAACTGACTTCGTTTATGGTTCAGGTTTTGCATTCTGTTATCTCTGGTACTAAAGTTTGTCTTCCTTCATTGATATGTCATTCTGTCATTTAGTTTCGTCTCCATCCAGGTCATAGTGATATTCCATTTGCCTATCTTATGACTGTGTCAGCTAATCACATGTTAGTTGCTATGCTGGTTGGAGAGACTCCTATTCATCATCTTATTTTTAACAATTCGAATAGTAACAAGATGAAGTTGGAATTGACTCCTGGACAAGTGGTGTTGGTGTTGGAGAAGCTGAAGCAGGGAATAAAGATGAAGCTAGTGATCTTCCTGATGATATTAATATGGATGATATTTTTAATAAACTTGAATCTGATTCTACTAATGATCTTGACTATGAGCCATCTGATTTTGATGCTTGTCTTCGTGCTCTGGAGGAGAAGGTAGAGAATATGAATGTAACCCATGATTTACGATTTAAATATATGTGCAAGTATCTTAGGTGCATAAATAAGGGCCTTCATCACCTTAATCCTACCATACCTGCTCCTTCATCTGGATCTAATTAAGTGTTTTATCCTTTGGTCTGTATTAACTCTAATATTATTTTATCTTAGTTGGTGTGTGAACTTCGTTTTTCCTTCAGTTTGGTTGACTGACCTATGTTTGTGAAATTTGAACTGGTTATTGATATGTGCACTTTTAAATTGCTTTCTTATCTTGCCTAGTTATTTCCTTTCTAACTCTCTTGGCAATCCTTCTTTTCTAAATATTTTTTTCTTCTTCCTTTGTCATATTGTGATAAAAAGGGGGAGAAGATTTCAGGCTTGGGGAAGTAGCACGAATTTTTATGATATATATGTGTGTGCTACTCAGGGGGAGTACATAAGTAAGGAAGAAAATGTGCAAGGAAGAATTTATAGAATTTATGCCAGTTAATGACAACTGGTGCATGATTCTTTAACCAGGCTGTAACTGGTTCTCTTATATATGACTGCTGCATGTTATGCTTCTCTTATTATTATTATTTTTTTGGAGTGTGTTTTGTCACAAATTTGACAAAGGGGGACACTGTAAATGCTATGGTTTTATGCTCCTTTGGTTGTTAAATTTTGTGGTGCCAAAACATCAATTTATGTCTTGTGTAGTTCATTGGCATATATGATCAAGACATTGCATCACCTCTCTAAACACTTTGCTTCAAGTCAAGAACAAAGAACTACTTCAAACCATTTCAAGAAATGCAAGTACAAGCTACAACGAAAGAAGTGATCCTATTCAAAGACTCAAGTTAGTTTACAACGGAAGATGAAGTGTAATTCAAGCTCTAGAAGATCTCAAGCTCAATGTTACATCAAGTAGAGAGATCTCAAGCTTCACAATCTTCAAAAGTCAATTATCATCAGAAGAAATGAGGTCTCAATATTCATACATCACTTCAAGGTATGATTGACCTTAAATTGACCTTAGGGAAGGTCATTTTGTATACATAATTCAAATTGAATCATTTTATCGATGTTTGGTCTATTCTAAGACTAGTCCTGAACTCTGTTAGACTAGTCCTAGCTCTGGCTCGACCAGTCCAAGAAATTCCTAGATCAGTCCTAAGTTGTTGCAATTTTTCAAAATTTTTGGTTGAGCTACAACTAGTCCTGGAGACTGCTCGACTGGTCGTAGGAACAGTGTCAACTCGTTTTAGGACCAGTCGTGCACCTTCGACTCAAACTACAGCGATCAAATCAGGTGCCTCACGACTAGTCGTAGGATGCTTACAACCAGTCGTGGAGGGCTCACGACCGGTCGTGGACACCCTACGACCAGTCATGAAACGGTTTTATCCGATTACGCTTAAAATTTCAAAAATCTGTTCGATCTACGACTAGTCGTAGTGTCCTCAGGACCAGTCATCGATGTGTTTTCTGTAACTATAAATAGACGACGAATTTCAGAGTTTTACAATGTAATTCAAGTAAAATCAAGGCATCACTTTGAGATAAGTCTGTGTTCATTCTTAAGCTAATTGTGCATATTTAATATTCTCTTTTGTTAGAATGTTTGCTTAATTTTTATATCATTTATCATTCAAAATTGTGGGATGTATGTGTGGATGTGAATGTTGTAATATTTACATTTCAAGCATATGGGGAATGTTGTAATAGTTTAGATTTCAATTCTTGCTATTTCCTTTATATTCCTTTAAAGTTTTAGCTTTTAATTCTCTAATTATTCTAGTAAGGTTGTCCTGCCATAAACCCTTGGTTTTTATGGTGAAAGGTTGTCCTTAGAACAACTAGATTTTGTAATTGCTTTACATTATGTATTGTGAATTATTATCTTTCCTATTCTTGTCTATCCTATTGTTTTATTGCAGTGTTATTATTTTAAATTTGGCATAGTCCTATTCACCCCCCCACCCCCCATGGTACCTATTGTAATGGTTATTCCTCATTTAGATTGTCAGTTAGTAGAAATCATGTGGATCACTATACCATAGGATTTTGGGTGGCCCAACTAGTAGTGTGGATTGGTGGAAGTTATGTGGACCACCACATGTGAGTGCTTGATTTTTATAGCCCACCTAACTATATGAAATTGGGGTAATCGTGTGATTACTTGTCTAAGTAGACTTATGATTGTTGTGGCCCTTAACCATATGATCACTGACGGGATGAATGACAGCTAGATTTGACAAAATGGTGTTGAATATGTAGCTCATAAATCTTGTGATCATGCATAACATGGATAGCCGTAAATCATGTAGGTAATGTGTGGCCCAACCATATGATTAAGTGGTGCTTAGGTGACTGCTAAACTATGCAAAATTGTGGCAGTGGCCGCCTGACTACGTGAAAGTTTAGTAAAGCAGTTGCCCCATTATTCGAAATATGGTATAATAATAATAATAAGTAACCATGTGACCTTAAATCCTTTATTATGACAAGTAGAGTGACATCTGTGTGACCACTCAACCATTCAGACTTCTAATAATGGAGTGGCCATAAGACCATGTGGGCATATGAGAATTGTGTGATTACTTAAACTCGTGGACTATACTGATGGTGTAACCTCTTCTGTATGTGAACTTAGGGCATGTGTCTGATTGATTAAGGACCCTAACTTGATGTGAGTATTGCATATTTCACAATTTATCCATTTGGCTAGCTAATTCTAGAATATGATTCCAAAATGACCTAGATCCAATTCCTAAATAAGTCAGACGGCATGAAATAGTGTTAATTGAACGTATAATTTTCAGACACTTGTGAACCCACTAAATGTACATATTTTATCTGCACTGCTCAATTGTTTTGCCAACCAAACAGTTTGATCATGGAGCCCGCTGTCGTGTGCCTTGTACATCTGAACTGTTCCTCGTACTACCTTATAATATCTGAGTTACCTATACTATCTACTTATTGGGACCCACCATAATGTTTGTACGTGGACCCATCTACTTGCAGTACCACTTAGAAATAGGACCCATTATGTTGTATGAGACAAACCCGTATTTTTTAACAGTGACTAACTCTTATGTGTATATTATATACCAAATCGTTCAACGTAGGGCTCACTGTATCTTATGAGGTTTACCTGTGCCCTCCATACCATTGTAGAACTACTATGATAATTATTTGCAATTCCAACCTACTAATAGCTCACTTGAAGGTGAAGCCCTCTACATTATATGAGTTTCACTAGCACCATCCATCATGTGGCTCATGTTATAATTATGCCTCTCGTCTCATAATCACTTGCATGTACTTTGCGTCATCTCCACTCATTAACCATAAGGCCCAGTTAGGGTATAACCATGTGGTCCCAATAGAAGAAAATTATGTCGGGCTAAAACCGCTAATGAAATATCTATCTTGCGAAGGATATGGTGTAACTCTTATTACAATTAATGCTTATGATTATGATAGTTATGGAGGATATTAGTGATGTCAATGATTATGGTTCGGAGAAGCATGTGATTTAAAACTTGATTAATGTTGTTCCACTCCCTAGCATACTAAATTCATCTACTTAACTACATTGAGATTGATCATACTCATATACCATGAATGATGGTATGTGCAAGTGTACTTTAATACATTTGTTCATGTGTAAAATATGTCCTCTTCAGTTTAGTCACATGATCATGGATTGACATAGTGGATAGTGGCACATGATGATTATATGTCATTTTTGGGCTTAAAGGTTAAGGAGACCCTAAACTCATGGCATTATATGCATACTACATGCACTTGAACATATGCCTTATCATAATTGCTTAAAATCATGCATAATTGTGACATACATGATGATCAAAATACCACAGTCATGCCATATAACATGAGTTGGATCTTGACTATGAAATGTGCATCTATAATGATGACTTGGGTTATTCCTGAAAATGAACGGGACATCAGAAGTGTGGAAATAGTAGGGGATGATGTGTCCCTTGGGTTGAAAGTCCCTAAACCTTGATGCTAGCTAGGGTTGCCTCATCGTCGAGCCAAGTGGATACATGAGTCATGGATTTGACTTCCACTGACGAGGTCGGATTGAGAAGAGGTGGGTCTAACCTGCTTAAGGACTGAGGTGCAAACAGGGACTGGGTCTGACTCACCAGCGAGGAGAAGCGCGAATGAAGTCTGCTACTGGCATGCCGGGTGGAAGTCCACCGCAATGCGGATATGCGAGGTCGACTACTAGTGTCTGGTGCATGGGTGCCGACCACGGTGTTTCTCATGATATACAGTTGGTGGAAGTCCACCACTGGGCGGGTATGCGAGGTCGATTACTAGCGTCTGGTGGATGGGTGTTGACCACGGTATTTTTCGAGATATACAGTTATGATATGGCATGATAATATGATAATTATGATGTGATTACGGATGCGTGTAATATGGTTACGGCTGTGGTATAGGAGAAATGAAAATATAACATGGTGATGCTGGTTGTATTGACTTGGAGTATTACTATGATGCATATGTTGTGCATTGGCATTGACATCATACCTTACGTACTACACGCCTTTCACCATACATGATTTTTTGTGGTATATTTATCTTACTTGCATGTAGGACACATTGCACACATGTGTGTACTCACTAGGCTTTTTGCCTTTTGCCTAAGCTTCCTATTTTTCATTTTTTTTAGGACAGGAGTACATTGAAAGACTTGGCTTTCTCGATGCATTGCATCTATTTTTCAATTTAGAAATGTTGGCGTCGTGTACCTTTTGGAAAGTATTGTACTTGTAACCATCAAGATTTATAATGGAGAGTGTTGCTTGGTATTTTGATCATGGATCTTCATGCTCAAGTATTATTAGATTTTTAAAAAAATTAATAAAAAATCTTCCTTGTGGCGTGCCAAACTCGAGACTTGGTGTATGGAAGTCAAGTGCCGGATTCGGGGCATCACGAAATCTGTCCGTCCCCAAATTTGGGACGTGATAGATGGACGGCATGGATAACCCAAGACATTCATGGTAGCCACAACTGAGTTTACTCTGCACGATAGAAGCGTAATGAGTAACTCAGTACGCCATCCTATTTCCCTATTTCCTAGGATACAATAGTAGTTGGTGTGTGGTACTGACGCTGATGGTTCGCTACTCCCTGTGTTCGGTGATCTGTGGGCCCCACCATGATGTATGTATTTCATCGATGCCGTTCATTCATTTTTACAGATCATTTTAAGACTTGATACAAAATATTAGAGGGATAAAAATCTTAGGTGGACCACACCACAGGAAAACAATGATGATTGGATATCCTCCATTAAAATCCTCCTAAGGCTCCGGATCGGGTCCATTTAGATCGGGTTTGGGATCAGATCGGTCCGGATTGATCACGATCTGATCCCGATCCAAAAATCATTCGAATATGAAATACCTAACCCGATCCGCCCTAATTCAGGCCGTCGGTTCCGTTAGGATCGGGTTGGATCCACCGGATTGGATCTGTTTTGCCCAGCTCTACTGCTAGTAGCAAACAGAGGACTTGGATTCATAAATAAATACAAATGACGTTATTCATGGAGAGAGTCATCCGCAAAGCAGCACAGGTTCAATTACAAAAGCCGTGGTAAAACTCACACGGTTTTATACGGTGTTCAACCACAGCAGCCGCTAGAAGATGGACGGTCATAATCATTCGACCGCATGTCCTTGTTGCCACGTATGCTGGCCAGCCTAATTGCCTCAAATTGCAGAAAAGAAACTGCATGGATGTATTTAGGCAAAAAAGGATTATTATTATTATTTTCTTTTCATCCCTGTATCATGTTATCGAATTTTATGGATGACAGAGATCCGGGCCATTCATCAAGTAATATATACTGGGATCGTGAGCTGGACTAAAAGAAAATAATCATCTACTGATAAGGGAGAGCACACTTGTACGAGAAAAATGGACGTTTAGATGAAAGGTGGAATTGCTCATGCATGGCCCAAATAGCAATACTTTTAGTCGAGCGGCGCGGCTCCTGATTGTTCTGGCGTTGGAGGGGCCGCAAAGAAGCGTAACAAATATAATTAATAGAAATGCCAACAGCAATCATTTTCTCTCAATTTTCTTCTCCCACCACCACATCTGTTTGGTGGATCGATATGATATTACTCCAACATCGATCACATCCTCCTACCTTCCTTCTCTTAACCTACCATAAAACCCCTCTTCTCCACCCTCATAAACCAGAACCCAAGCCAGCAAAGGTAAGAAGAACAACCACAGCAGCAGCGGAAACGACAACAACAACGAAGACGATGGAACGACTGTCGTTGGTTTTCTCATTCACCATTGCACTATTCCAGATCCTACAGACAGTCACCGTTGTCACTGCACAGTCTCCAGCACCGGCACCAGCAGGGCCGACCAATATCACTGCAATACTTGAGAAGGCTGGTCAGTATACAACTTTTATCCGGCTCCTTAAGAGCACCGCCGTGGCGGACCAGATCAACAGTCAGCTCAACAACACCAACAATGGCATGACCCTATTCGCTCCAACCGACAATTCCTTCTCCAGCCTCAAGTCAGGCACCCTCAACAGTCTCACCGATCAGGAGAAGATAAGCCTCATCCAATTCCACGTCATCTCCTCCTACATTCCCCTCTCGCAGTTTCAGACAGCTACCAACCCTCTTCGCACCCAGGCCGGCGATGTCAGCAACTATGCGTTCCCGCTCAATGTCAGCACGGCTGGCAACCAAGTCAATTTCACTACTGGGATCGACAATGCCACGATTGCCAACACCATTTACACCGATGGCCAGCTCGTTGTTTACCAGATCGACAAGGTGCTGCTTCCGCTCAGCATATTCGGCCCTCATCCTCCTGCTCCGGCGCCTGCTCCTTCCAAGCCCAAGAAGGCTTCCCGCTCTTCGGCTTCACCTTCATCGGACGATGCTTCCAGCGCATTGTATGTGAAAGTGCATGCATTGGAGTCATTTGCGGTGGCAGCAGCTGCGATTGCGGCATTTTGGTTGTGATCATTGATCATCTGCATCTCCCTTTCGATCTCTTTCTCTCTCCCTGTCTGAATGCTACGAGTGCCGTTGCTTGTGACGTTTTTGGTTTTACGGAGAAGCTTTTGTGATGAGAACCGTCGGAAAAGTTTGGATGTGTAAGCTTTCTTCTTTGTTCCTGCTTGTTACCTTGTAAGGTAGGTTTTGTATTCTTATTTCATTCATCTCGTGCAATAAAAAATTTTCATTTTTGTCATTTAGAACGTTTTCTTCTCTTCTCTACACGGTTCTTATTCATGCGTCGGTGGTAGACTCACGAGATTTGAGTGTTGTGTGCTTAAAATAAATAAGTAAAGAAATCTTCTCTGCAGAGTCGGCAAACCCGGCTCGGGAATCGGTCAGACCCCCATTGGGGTTAATCCACGGGAAATTGACTATATTGACCTTGATGTATGGTCAAATTTCCTAAAGAGTTAATCCTTTCAAATATTCCTTAGGTGGCCTTCTGACAGGCCTTCAAAAGTTACTTAGACCAAAATGCCCTTATCCTTATTTCAGTAGCTGTACAGTTTTTTAGGGAATAAGAACTTATGTTGTATTTAATGTCAAGAAAGTGATGTGTATGGAATCTTTTTTTTTTTTTGTATGTGGCCAAGGACTAAACTCGTGGGGCCCACATTGATGTATGTGTATAATCCATGTGGCCCATCTTTTTTGCAGTGTTATTTTATGGCTAAGTGTAACGCCCTGAAATTCGGAGGTCGAACATAACTCAGCTCCCGAGTTCCAAAACATCACTTATGCAACATATTTAATGATGGATGTATGTTGTCTGTATTAGTGCATAAAACATGGAATAGATTAAGCCAAATAGCAAATATAATTCAGGGATAAGTGAAGAAAGCAAACGGAAGACTTATAGAAATATATATGTGCACATGTGCGAATCCCTGAAGTACATATACATACCAGGTTGAAATGTAAGTGTTGCTATCAAAATTACATCATTTAATTCCCAAAAGAAATCCCAGCATCCCGCGCATCAGAACTAGGCTCACTAGAACCCGTCTGAAAACTGCATAAAAGATAAAGCAGCCTCATCATCATCCATCTCCCGCTCTGCCTCAGAAGTCGCATCAACATCTACAACATCAGCAACTAAGACAGAGTCTGGTGGGTGTTTAACACCGCCCCAGAACGTGGGAGTGAGTGATCAACTCAGTGGAACAATAACGCACAGGTTAACATGTTATCAATTCAATCAAGCAGTAATGATAAAGCAGAACAATTAAACAAGTCCTAAGTACTCTTGTTAATGCAAGGATGTATGCAAAATGATGCGTGCCCTCACGCGTACACCCTCAGCGTCTTCATCTTACATTACGCATGACACCACCTCAAAGTGCGCCACATCTACAAAGCACATGCAAATGCGGTGCATGAACATGATTACCAAGTTGTTATTAGTCCTTTTCATACAGCAGGATTGGGAAGCTAAAGTACCTTCCTCATATCACCATCCAAACAGTGATCCATACTAGGGTCGTCAGTCTTAGACATCTCATACGATCATATGGTTGTAGGTCGTTGCAAAGAGCTCGTCACCAATCAATGCACGCCTATCATACCTTCGCTACTACACTAAGGCTCGTCACCTTAATGCGGTATCCAGGCATGCTCGAGGTCACTACAAAGGGCTCGTCACCAATCAATGTAGGCCGACAGCACGAATATAGTGTCCTATACCACCATAATCGGCTCACGAGTTTGGTTGCTCACTGGTCACTACGGGGAGTCTCGTCACCCCAGCGTAGGCCGACAGCTCGACCATGGTATCCCATACCAACATGTCCGACTCATGAGTCTTAGCGGATCAAGGTACCAAGGTTAATAGGATTTCACTGGTAAGTTCGGTACCCTAGATTCAAACAATAGCGTCCATACATGGTGAACATACATCGGACAATCGGGTTACTTGACGAACTCGACTAGCACGAGCGCACGTTGGGTTGAACGACATAGAGTGCGCAAACACTCCGCGTGGCCAAACCACTGCCGACAACTCTAATACGACTCAGGTTCATCTAATGCGTCCTACGTGGCGAAAGCAACCTCAACCACGAACTTAAGGCCGATTACCGATTTCCTAGACTAATCATAGTCCCACACATATTACACTACAACAGATATTCATAACTGCAATTTAGTATAGTAATGGAACAACAACTCAAATCATGAAGTACGCAAGCATTTGAAGAATATCAACTTAACATAAATGTAAGCATAAGTAATGCTTGAAATTAAATAACAAGGAATGTAACTTACATGAAGGAAATCATACACATCAATAGGAGTGTTGAGAATCACTACTCAACGCCCGTAAATAGTGTAATAAGTTACACTTTAGATCATTCAGGCATTTCTACAAACACTTAGAATCCATAGTTCAACATACATGACGTATGTTGAAATACACACATTTGGACAAATCCTTTTACCAAGGAGTTGTCGCACATACATCTAGCATAAGTACACGACAAATAATCATGGCAATCACATGTTCATATTTTATACGCATACGGTACTTTATACATACACATAGAATACACAAATCTCAATATATCACATGCGTATCAGGAACGCAATATAAACATAACATTTGGCATGTGAAATCTCATCCATAACAAGAATAAACCATTAACTGGCATTGAAAGCCTTGAAAACCATAACCTATACACTTAAAGTCCGCACCTTAAGCCAGAAAAGAACACCGAACTGATTTCAGACGATATGTCTTCGTCAACGGCGACAGAACAACCTAAGGCAAGAAAAGAAATGAGCTACAACAATACAAAGACTATTCTAAGCTCCAACACAGATTAGGGTTAGGTTAACTTACCCAAAGATGAACTCAGAATCGCCGGAATTATGATTCAAAGTGAAGGTTAAAGGATGAAGAATAACAGGAAAGAATCTAAGATGATTCACCAACTTTCTCTCTCACTTTCTCTCTCATTTCCTCTCTCTTTCCTTAGGTAGGGTTAGGAAATTCGTATGGAAAAGAGAGTTAGGGTTTAAGGACTATAAATAGGCCTCAAATTGATGAAAATAACCCCAGGTCCAAGGTATACTTAGGGTATAACCAAAACCAGCCCCTCACGATCCAACGAAGCACTTCCGGTGGGCCTATAATTACGAAAGGTCGGACTTAAGCTCACTAAGCATGGATCTTGGTCAGGCTGAGTTTTCATACCGACCGGCTCTTCAGATCAGCCGTGGCGGACCACACTTAATTCAACGGTCACTGAATCTCGGTCAGGTCCACAAGCACAATGACATGCTTGGGCCACCTTCCCTGATCAGAGGGTGAAATTGGGTCAGAATCCAACGGTTAGATTGCTTAAAATCGTCTCGCAAGCGACACGACTCAGATTTCATAAAATCACATTAAATTTCCAACTATTCTCACACTCTTCACTCCGAACTCAATCAAATCGACCTAGAACAACATCTGGACTTGATTTTTGAGGTGATGGTCAAGTCCAACATGGTGACCACAACAGCCTAAGATCATCGCTATCAGACTTTCGACGCGTGGTCCAGGTCCGATCCAAAACTTCCAAAAATTCTCCAGAACAACTGGATTTAGTGATGAATCCCAGATTTCAGAGTAACATAGCGCTAACTAATCTACAGGTTTAGAGTCATGCAGATCGAATTTAAAGTGATTGATGTGAATTTCACAAGCAATCGAGATTAGCGCTAATTACCCCAAATAGCTACTAAGGAAAGAAAAGCACAAATTTTCAGGGTCATTACAATTTACCCCCCTTAAAGAAAATTTCGTCCTCGAAATTCATACCTTCTCATATTCCTCAAGGATCTGAGGGTAGCTCTTTCTGACCTCAGCTTCAGATTCTCAAGTAGCCTCTTCTTCACTATGATGCGTCCATAGCACCTTCACAAGAGGGATAACCTTGCTACGCAATACCTGCTCCTTCCTGTCGAGAATACGCGTCGGTCGCAGTACATAAGTGGCATCCTCACTCAACTGCACTTGCTCCCAACTGATAATATGCGAAGGATCAGGAACGTACTTCTTCAACATAGAAACATGAAATACGTTATGCACGCCCGCAAGAGGTGTGGGCAAAGCAAGGCGGTATGCTACCGCTCCCACTCGATCCAGGACTTGAAATGGACCAATAAATCTCGGCGTCAGCTTCCCCTTCTTACCGAACCGCAAAACTCCCTTCATAGGAGAGACCTTTAGAAATACATGGTCTCCAACCTCAAACTCAAGCGGTCGACGCCTCGTATCAGCATAACTCTTCTGCCTGCTCTGCGCTGTCAGAAGTCGACGTCGAATGATGTCAACTTTCTTTGAAGTCACCTGCACCAACTCTGGGCCAAGCAAACTACGCTCACCAACTTCTCCCAGCAATGTGGTGCTCTGCAAGGGCGACCATACAACGCCTCATAGGGTGCCATGCCAATACTCGCCTGAAAACTGTTATTATACGTGAACTCTACATACTGAAGACAATCATCCCAACTGTCCTTGAAATCCAAAACACAAGCTCTCAACATGTCTTCCAGGACCTGATTCACGCGTTCCGTCTACCCATCTGTTTGCAGATGAAACGCGGTGCTGAACTTCAGTTTCACACCCATCGCTTCCTGGATACGAGTCCAGAAGATAGAAGTGAAACGCGTGTCTCTATCAGACACAATCTCCAGGGGAACTCCATGCAGACGTACTATCTCCTTAATATACAACCTAGCCAACTCGTCTGCAGAGTTTGTGACTCTAATCGGTAAGAAATGTGCCGACTTCGTCAATCGGTCGATGATCACCTAAATAGAGTCATATCCCCTCCTCGTTCTCGGCAACCGAGAAATAAAATCTATAGAGATGAAGTCCCACTTCCATTCTGCTATGGGCATGGGCTGCAGCAACCCAGGAGGTCGGCGATGCTCTGCCTTGACCTGCTGGCACGTCAGACAACGAGAAACAAAATCAGCAATCTGGACCTTTATATTGTCCCACCAATAAGATCTCCTCATATCCTGATACATCTTCGTGCTACCTGGATGCATTGCAAGCTTAGAACTATGGGCTAACTCGAGAACCTCCCGTCTCAAGTCAGGGATGTCAGGAACACATAACCGGCCACGAAAACGTAGGCCCCCATCAGAACTAATACTCCAGTCGGAGTTCTCATCTGTACCAACCCGCTTCCTCATCTTCACCAAAAGCTCATCATCTGCCTGAGCTGCAACGATCCTCTCATCGATAAGGGGCTGTACACGAATGTGCGCGATAACCTTATACGGCTCAACCACCGTAAGCTTCTGCTCAAAATCTCGCATGAACTCCAACATATCCCACTCTGCTATCATCAGCGGAGCCGCAAACTCAATAGCCTTCTTGCGACTCAACGCATCTGCCACAAGGTTCGCCTTGCCCGGGTGGTAAGAAACATCGAACTTAAAGTCCTTCAATGTTTTCATCCATCGGCGCTGCCTCATATTCAAATCACGCTGCGTGAAAATGTACTTAAGGCTCTTGTGGTAGCAAAAGAGCTCGAACTCCTCACCATAAAGGTAATGTCTCCAAAGCTTTAATGCGAAAATGACAGCTGCTAACTCCAGGTCGTGTGTAGGGTAATTCTCTTCATGTTTCCTTAACTGACGCGAAGCATAAGCAATCACCCTGTCCTTCTGCATAAGGACATAACCCGGGCCAACGCGAGAGGCGTCAGTATATATAATATACTTAACCCCTTGCTCTGGCAATACTAGCACAGGGGCGGACGTCAACTTATTCTTCAGCTCCTGAAAAGCTAACTTCACCTTCTCATTCCAAGCAAACTTCAAATCCTTCCATGTCAGCTGCGACAACGGTCTGGCAATCTTCGAGAAGTCTTGAATGAAGCGTCGATAATAGCCTGCAAGACCCAGAAAACTCCTTACCTCAGTAACTGAACCAGGCTGCTTCCAGTCATGCACTGCAGCTACCTTGGCAAGATCGACAGCTATACCTTCCTTGGACACCACATGTCCCAGGAACTTGACTTCCTCTTTCTAGAAATCACACTTTTTAAACTGCGCAAAGAGATGATTCTTCCTAAGAGTATCCAAAACCGCTCTTAAGTGCTCCTCGTGCTCTTCCCAACTCGCCGAATAAATCAAGATGTCATCGATAAAAACAATGACAAATCGAAACAAGAATGGTCGAAACACTCTGTTCATTAGATCCATGAATACGGCCGGTGCGTTCATAAGACCGAACGATATCACAAGGAACTCATAGTGACCGAAGCTAGTCCTGAAAGCGGTCTTCTGCACGTCCCCATCCTTGACGCGCAATTGATGATACCCTGACTGCAGATCAACCTTCGAAAAGTACCGTGCCCCCTTCAATTGATCAAATAGATCATCAATCCTAGGCAAAGGGCACTTATTCTTCACAGTTACCAGATTCATCCTACGATAATCAATACATAATCGCAAGGAACCATCCTTCTTCACAAACAAAACAGGTGCTCCCCAAGGAGACACACTAGGTCGAATAAAACCCAAATCCAGCAAACCATCTATCTACTTCCTCAACTCCTCCATTTCACTCGGAGGCATACGATAGGTGGGTAAAGAAATGGGCGCCGCACCAGGCATGAGATCAATAGCGAAATTAATCTCAGGTAATCCAGGAATCGACTCAAACACATCTTCAAACTCCCGAACTACCGGCATACTAACTAATGCCGATTCAGCCATACTCTCCAACAGAGAAGAATAATAATCAATACGAAAAGGGTAGCTGACCTGAACTGGGAAAGTAACAGTCTCGCCCTCAGGTCCATGGATAGTCACCGACCTCGCTTCACAATCAATCTCAGCTCGCATCCTCGTGAGCCAATCCATACCCATAATAACATCGTAATGATAAAGCGGTGCGACTAAAAAATCAACACGGATCGATCCACTCCCTAGATCGACCAAACAATCCATACAACGCTTGCCCAAAGCAGAGGAAATCCCCGTAGCGGTAGTAAGCGTCACTCCTTGCATAGGAACAGATCTCAAACCCAAACGCCTAACTGCCGCATAAGATATAAGAGAAGTAGTGGACTCTGTATCCACCAACATAGAAATGGGAATACCTTCAATGTGCGTTGTCACCTTGAAGGATCTCGGCACCAAGTCAGACATAGGCGCTTCAGCTGAAAGCGCATGAACTCGAGCCTACTGCTGACGATTCGGTGGAGGAACCATGGGCCGTTGAGGTGGCCTGAAGCTACGAACTGCAGGTCTGAAGGATGGATGAGCTGGCGTTGATCGAAGAGGTGGAGGAGAGATAACCTGAGGCATCGGACGACTAATCCTCTGCGGTGGAGTAAAACCATTGGCCCGCATACGCGAAAAGCAAAAACAGTCCAAATGCCCCGTCTTCCCACAAAAAGAACAGCGAACATTAGCTCTCATCTGCTGAGCGGGCGGTACTGAACGCCTAGGAGGAGAATCTGCTCGCGGCCTCTTGCCGAGAAAAGGTGCACCCTGAAAATCTGGTCGCGGCCTAGGAACCATCGGTGCTCGCATGCGGGATGACCTATCCCCGTCCTGCTCTGCTCGCGAGGACAAGCTCACCAACTCCGCATAAGAAGAAATGCTAGCACAACAAATCTTCGATCGGATCTCAGGCCTCAATCCCTCAGAGAAGCGCCGCATCCTCATCGGCTGATCGCCCAGGATCAAAGGAACATACCGACCCAGCTCAGTAAACCGGTTCTCATACTCCGTCACCAACAGCCCTCCCTGGCAGAGGTGAAGGAACTCACTCTCCTTCTCATGTCGGTACGTAACCGGGAAATACTTCTTGTAGAAGCGTGCCTCAAACGCCTGCCACGACCACACAAAACCTTTCTCGACAGTGCGAAGAACACTGTCCCACCACAGACTGGCCTCCTTCTCAAACATAAAGGAGGCAAGCTCAACCTGCTCGACCTCAGGACAATGTAGCGGTCTCAGCATCTTAGAGATGCGGTCGATCCAATATTCGGCCTCCTCGGGTCTGTGAGAACCCGTAAATGTAGGAGGTCGTAAGCGCTGAAATCGCTCAAAAATGCCACTCGCACCGGCGCTCCCAGATGGAGGCATAGGTGAAGCAGGTGGAGTCGGCCCCACTGACTGTGCAAAGATGCCAGCCATGGAAGAGAGGAACTCCTGCTGCTGCTACTGCTGGTGCTGCTGCTGCTGAATCTGCTGCTGCTGCATCAACAGCATCATCTGCTCAAACCTATCAGACGGCGGAGCAGACGAAGGTGCACGACTCAGCTCAGGAACCGAGGGCATGACTGGAGGAGCCATAGGTGTCAACCCAGCACCGGCATGAGACAGACCTGCCCGTGGATCTGATTGGCTATCGCTTAAGGGAGGAACCCCAACAAGCGACTCAATCAAGGAGAGACGGGCCGAAGACTTCGAACCCTTAGGAGACATACCCTATATTCAACAGAGGATGCAACCTGTCAGATTCTACATCACATAATCCATCCATACAGCATTCACAGCACAACTCCAAAGATAAACAACATGCGTTCCATTAAACAAAATTGTTACAATACAAGTAGTGCAGCATTACATGAATCATGACTAGGAAAGCATGTGAACTACAACATCTAACACTTCAAACAACTACAAACAACTCCAACTACAAAGCTAACAACGGCTACACACAGAAAGAAACAACAAACAAAGCAAAGGACGACTACAATGACATCTACTCGTCGGAATCGGGAGATGGAGGCGGGGCACCCTTATCCTGCAAGCAACACAGGATAAACTTCAGAGTTCGAGTCACCTTCTTAAACTTATGCTTCACAAGGGCTCGAAAATCCACAATATCCTGGCATAGAACAGCCTGCCCTTCTTCAAGCCGAACAATATAAATTGAACTAATAAAAGATTAGCTAATCATGCATTTATGACATGTGTAGAACTTACCGGATGATGTCGATATATGTGCTTGGAATTTTTGGGTCATGATGTCGATGTTCATCTCTCTTCATCATCGCTCTCTGACTCATCCTTACTCTCTAAGGCATGTCGACCAGAACCAATCTCCATTTGCTTAAGAGTCCTCAGATTAATATGACGAACAGGAACCGGCTTCTCTGCTCCAAGCCTATAACCAAACTCATGTGCAAGCTTGTAAATGAGGCAGCCAAATGGAAGCGACTTGGTCCTCCTAGTCGAACAGCGATGAGAATAATCTGGCGCAGGATGTACATCGGCACACATAACTTCGCTTCTTGCCCCACCTGATATAGAAAATCTACCATCAGGCGCGTACACTCGCTGCGGTTGCTCCACCTTGGGTATACATTGAACATACACATGTGATGAAGCAAATGGAAGTCGTCTATCATGTAGGTAGTCAGAAGACTCCTATTCGGCTGCCATTCGACCAAACGACCACACAAGGATCGGGTGTGACGATCCCTCTCGGGCTATTGTTCACATTCTTCTCGCTGGCATGCACCTCACCAAGTGGCACATTCAGGAGTCGGGATATCAAAGCGACATTAACTATAGCCTCCCGACCGCTACCACAAGAAATCTTGAACTGTAGAGGCTCCAGCGAAGGATCACGAATATTGGCATAAAAAGCTCAAACAGTACTTGCATTCGCGCGATACTCGCCTTCAAACAAGGGACACCAACCAGCCCCTTCCAGGCGCTCCAACAACAGAAACTCGCCATACAGCCACGAATCAACATGAGCCTTAAAAAGGACTCTACGACCTTCATAGACTCCATGTGACAACTCCATCAACAAGGTCCTACCAATAGGAGCTCGAGGATCGAGGTCCCGCTTGGTCTGGAATTCACGAGTGGCGGACGTGCTAGCGGCGACACCTCTCGGCCTCCGTGCACGGGTTGGGCTGCTAGGCCCGGCTTCATCCACGAGTGCTCTCTTCTTCCCCATCAAAAAAAGAAGGGAGGAAATGGAAAATATGGCCATGATGAACTCAAAGAGGGCCATGAGAAATGAGAGAAATGGGAGAAATAGGAAGAAAGGGAAACTTCCACACACTTAAGATCTTAAAGATGGATTTGGGAGCCCAAATGAGAAGAAGAGGAAATGAAAACAGTAATGGGGTGAGGGTTTTGAGATGGGGTGATGGGGTTTGCACGAAAATGGAAGAAGAAGAAGATTTAGAAGGGATTTGGAGAAGTTTGGAGAGGGTTTTCAAGAAAGGGAGAGCTTGGGAGGGAAATTTATGAAGGAAGTAAGGTGTATGAGGGGTTTAAAACAGCAAACCGTGGAGGGGTGGGCCACATTAGGCCAAACATGCATCGGCCCGAGCCGGCCCGCCCGGCCTGGCCTCGCCGAGCCGGCGATGGCATCGCCGGTCTCTGGACCTCCTGGCGATGCCTCATCGTTTGGGTGAGGTCCTCTTGGTCCCTTAGCTCTCAAATGATGTGGTTCCCCCCTTGGGCCCCACTAGAAATGCCCCGATCGGCCCCTTGCTTGATTTGACGCCTATCGGGCCATTCGGGCAGAAATCTTATTCAAACAAAGATTTCTCGAAGACTTAAGGGTTGAAATAGGATGATAAACCATCTAAACTCATTAGTGGATGGTCTAGGAAAGGTTTCGGGTCGCTGTGTGTGATCAGGAGAGAGCACAGACTCGATCTCGGCGAACGTTTTCAGTAAACTTTCGCCGATAGAAGCTACGGAACACAAACACACAAACTACGATAAACTCGCACCCAAATACACTAAGGTGGCGACAGCGTACGGTGTGTGACCATAACCCAGGTCCGGTTTAATCCAGATCATGCTCTGATACCAACTTGTAATGCCCTGAAATTCGGGGGTCGAGCATAACTCAGCTCCCGAGTTCCAAAACATCACTTACGCAACATATTTAATGATGGATGTATGTTGTCTGATTAGTGCATAAAACATGGAATAGATTAAGCCAAATAACAAATATAATTCAGGGATAAGTGAAGAAAGCAAGCGGAAGACTTATAAAAATATATATGTGTACATGTGCGAATCCCTGAAGTACATATACATACCAGGTTGAAATGTAAGTGTTGCTATCAAAATTACATCATTTAATTCCCAAAAGAAATCCTAGCATCCTGCGCATCAGAACTAGGCTCACTAGAACCCGTCTGAAAACTGCATAAAAGATAAAGCAGCCTCATCATCATTCATCTCCCGCTCTGCCTCAGAAGTCGCATCAACATCTGCAACATCAGCAACTAAGACAGAGTTTGGTGGGTGTTTAACACCACCCCAGAACATGGGAGTGAGTGATCAACTCAGTGGAACAATAAGGCACAGGTTAACATGTTATCAATTCAATCAAGCAGTAATGATAAAGCAGAACAATTAAATAAGTCCTAAGTACTCTTGTTAATGCAAGGATGTATGCAAAATGATGCGTACCCTCACGTGTACACCCTCAGAGTCTTCATCTTACGTTACGCATGACACCACCTCAAAGTGCGCCATATCTACAAAGCACATGCAAATGCGGTGCATGAACATGATTACCAAGTTGTTATTAGTCCTTTTCATACAGCAGGATTGGGAAGCTAAAGTACCTTCCTCATATCACCATTCAAACAGTGATCCATACTAGGGTCGTCAGTCCTAGACATCTCATATGATCATATGGTTGTAGGTCGTTGCAAAGGGCTCGTCACCAATCAATGCACGCCTATCATACCTTCGCTACTATACTAAGGCTCGTCACCTCAATGCGGTATCCAGGCATGCTCGAGGTTACTACAAAGGGCTCGTCACCAATCAATGTAGGCCGACAGCACGAATATAGTGTCCCATACCACCATAATCAGCTCACGAGTTTGGTTGCTCACTGGTCACTACGGGGAGGCTTGTCACCCCAGCGTAGGCCGACAGCTCGACCACGGTGTCCCATACCACCATGTCTGTCTCATGAGTCTTAGCGGATCAAGGTACCAAGGTTAATAGGATTTCACTGGTAAGTTCGGTACCCTAGATTCAAACAATAGCGTCCATACATGGTGAACATATATCGGACAATCGGGTTACTTGACGAACTCGACTAGCACGAGCGTACATTGGGTTAAACAATATAGAGTGCGCAAACACTCCGCGTGGCCAAACCACTGCCGACAACTCTAATACGACTCGTGTTCGTCTAATGCGTCCTACGTGGCGAAAGCAACCTCAACCACGAACTTAAGGTCAATTACCGATTTTCTGGACTAATCATAGTCCCACACATATTACACTACAACAGATATTCATAACTGTAATTTAGTATAGTAATGGAACAACAACTCAAATCATGAAGTACGTAAGCATTTGAAGAATATCAACTTAACATAAATGTAAGCATAAGTAATGCTTGAAATTAAATAACAAGGAATGTAACTTATATGAAGGAAATCATACACATCAATAGGAGTGTTGAGAATCACTACTCAACGCCCGCAAATAGTGTAATAAGTTACACTTTAGATCATTCAGGCATTTCTACAAACACTTAGAATCCATAGTTCAACATACATGACGTATGTTGAAATACACACATTTGGACAAATCCTTTTACCAAGGAGTTGTCGCACATACATCTAGCATAAGTACACGACAAATAATCATGGCAATCACATGTTCATATTTTATACGCATACGGTACTTTATACATACACATAGAATACACAAATCTCAATATATCACATGCGTATCAGGAACGCAACATAAACATAACATTTGGCATGTGAAATCTCATCCATAACAAGAATAAACCATTAACTGGCATTGAAAGCCTTGAAAACCATAACCTATACACTTAAAGTCCGCACCTTAAGCCAGAAAAGAACATCGAACTGATTTCAGACGATATGTCTTCGTCAATGGCGATAGAATAACCTAAGGCAAGCAAAGAAATGAGCTACAACAATACAAAGACTATTCTAAGCTCCAACACAGATTAGGGTTAGGTTAACTTACCCAAAGATGTACTCAGAATCGCCGGAATAACGATTCAAAGTGAAGGTTAAAGGATGAAGAAGAACAGGAAAGAATCTAAGATGATTCACCAACTTTCTCTCTCACTTTCTCTCTCTTTTCCTCTCTCTTTCCTTAGGTAGGGTTAGGAAATTCGAATGGAAAAGAGAGTTAGGGTTTAAGGACTATAAATAGGCCTCAAATTGATGAAATAACCCCAGGGCCAAGGTATACTTAGGGTATAACCAAAACCAGCCTCTCACGATCCAATAAAGCACTTCCGGTGGGCCTATAACCACGAAAGGTCGGACTTATCGTACCGACCGGCTCTTCAGATCAGCCGTGGCGGACCACACTCAATTCAACGATCACTGAATCTCGATTAGGTCCACAAGCACAAGGACATGCCTGGGCCACCTTCCCTGATCAGAGGGTGAAATTGGGTCAGAATCCAACGGTCAGATTGCTTAAAATCGTCACGCAAGCGACACGACTCAGATTTCATAAAATCACATTAAATTTCCAACCGTTCTCACACTCTTCACTCTGAACTCAATCAAATCGACCCAGAACAACATCTGGACTTGATTTTTGAGGTGATGGTCAAGTCTAACATGATGACCGCAACAGCCTAAGATCATCGCTATCGGACTTTCGACGCGCGGTCCAGGTCCGATCCAAAACTTCCAAAAATTCCCCAGAACAACTGGATTTAGCGATGGATCCCAGATTTCAGAGTAACATAGCGCTAACTAATCTACAGGTTTAGAGTCATGCAGATCGAATTTAAAGTGATTGATGTGAATTTCACAAGCAATCGAGATTAGCGCTAATTACCCCAAATAGCTACTAAGGAAAGAAAAGCACAAATTTTCAGGGTCATTACACTAATGCCCAAATATCAGCCTAATCCAGAGCTCGTGTGGGTCACATAATAGAAAATAATAGTGACAATGGAACCCACTATTGAAACTTTTTAGGGTCACTATGATGTTTGTTAGAAGCGGACATTACCCAAGTCAGAACTTTTTGATCCCACGGCGAGCTGGCCGACAAGGTGGATGGAACGGATCACCCCATTGTGCGTCTTAGGCTATTGTACTAATGGCTATTATTTCATTTGGTAGTAAAGAAAGTGAACATGTAACAATCGCGACTCATATAACATAAGAACTACGACCCATATAACATGACAATTACGAACAACCCATGACAACTACGACCCATATAACATGACAACCACAACCCATATAATATGACAACCATAACCCATGACAACTATGACCCTTACCACTTTACAACCATGACCCTTACCGCATTACAACCATGACCCGGGTATGGGTCGTGGTTGCCATGAGATAAGGGTCATGGTCGTCATGCTATACGGGTCGTGGTCTTCATTTGATAGGCCTTGGCAAGGACCAACTAGTGGAGCTTACATTAATGTATGTAAATAATTCATGCCGCCCATCCTTTTTGTCGCGTCATATTAAGGCTAGGTTCCAAATATTAGCCTAATCTAGAGCTCGTGTGGGCCACGTAATAGAAAATAATGGTGACAATGGCACCAACTGTTGATATTTAAGCCCACACAAGCTCTGGATTAGGCTGATATTTGGGTCCTAACCCTAAAATGACACGACAAAAATGATGTGTGGCATGGATTATTCACATACATCAATGTAGGCCCCACTAGATGGTCCTTGCAAAGACCTATAAAATGAAGACTACAACTTGTATAGCATGACAACCACTAGATGGTCTTTGTAATAAATGCATCATTTTTTTTTCTGATTGTATTTTATGTACTATTTCTATCAGCATTAAGCTTAGATGAGTTATCAATCATAGCAAGTTCTTACAATGAAAACAGGTTGTATTATTATAAATTTTTAAAAAATAGTTGCAAATATATTCCATAGCTATAGCTACGGCTTTTGTTCGTAGCTATTGGTATCTATTACTACGGATATTATTGGTGTTATTGGTATTTATTGCTATGGATAAAATCCCTTTTACTACGGATATGATCCGTAGCACGTCCGTCGCTATTGGTGGGGTAGCTAAAGGTATTGCTACGGATATAATCCGTAGCTATTAGTATCTATTGATACGGATTATATCCGTAGCTATTGGTATCTATTGCTACGGATATTATCCGTGGCTATTGATATCTATTGCTATGGATATAATCCATATCTATACCTTTATCTACCCCACTAATAGCAACGGATGTGCTACGGATCATATCCGTAGCAAAAGGGCTTTTGCTACGTTTTTTGGTTGTATCCTTTGCCCGTTTTGCTTGTAGTGATGATAACCACGACTCTTTCCTCATGAAAACCACAACCCATATAACATGGCAACCATGACCCATACCCGGGTCGTGTTTGTAATGCGGTAAGGGTCGTGGTTGTAATGTGATAAGGGTCGTAGTTGTCATGTCGTGGTCGTCATGTTATAAAGGTCATGGTTGTCATGGGTCCTGCTTGTCATGGGTCATAGTTATCTTGTTATATGGGTCATGGTTCTCATGTTAAATGTGGTAAGTGAATATTTAACAACCGCGACCCATATAACATGAGAACCACGACCCATATAACATGATAACTATGACCCATGACAATCACGACCCATATAACATGACAACCATGACCCATGACAACTACAACCCTTATCACATTACAACCACGACCCTTATTGCATTACAACCACAACCCGAGTATGGGTCATAGTTGTCATGTTATATGGGTCGTGGTTTTCATGAGATAAGGGTCGTGGTTGTCATGGGTCATGGTTGTCATGTTATATGAGTCGTGATTGTCATGGGTCATAGTTATCATGTTATATGGGTCGTGGTTCTCATGTTATATGGGTCGCGGTTGTTAAATATTCACTTACCACATTTAACATGAAAACCACGACCCATGACAACTATGACCCTTATCACATTACAACCACGACCCTTACCGCATTACAACCATGACCTGGGTATGGGTCATGGTTGCTATGTTATATGGGTTGTGGTTTTCATGAGGAAAGGGTCGTGGTTGTCATCACTACAAGAAAAACGGGCAAAGGATATAGCCAAAAAACGTAGCAAAAGCCCTATCCGTAGCATGTCCGTCGCTATTGGTGGGGTAGATAAAGGTATAGCTACGGATTATATCCGTAGCAATAGATATCAATAGCTACGGATAATATCTGTAGTAATAGATACCAATAGCTACAGACATAATCCGTAGCAATAGATACTAATAGCTACAGATTATATCCGTAGCAATACCTTTAGCTACCCCACCAATAGCGACGGACGTGCTACGGATCATATCCATAGCAAAAGGAATTTTATCCATAGCAATAAATACCAATAGCACCAATAATATCCGTAGCAATAGATACCAATAGCTACGAACAAAAGCCGTAGCTATAACTACGGAATATATTTGCAACTATTTTTTAAAAAATTGTAATAATACGACCTGTTTCCATTATAAGAACCTGCTATGATTGATAACTTATCTAAGCTTAATGCTGATAGAAATAGTACATAAAATACAATCAGAAAAAAATGATGCATTTATTACAAATAGCAATCAAATCATACAATGCATCCTACATTAACATTTCTAAATAAACAATACTTCACTTTGCTCAACCTATTATAAGAATTACAACTAAGGCGTGCTATCATGTGCAAGAAACAAATACACTGCAACACAGTAAACACCCTCCATATGCATTTAATAATGCTCACGTTTTTATAGAATTTTCTTCCTTTAGATGGTCAATTTCAGCAAATGCAGAAGATAGAGCTTCTTCTTTCCTTGAAACTGCAGATGTAACTTCTGTGGACTTCAACACAAGATCACTTTCAAGTTCTAAAACTCTTCCCTTGAGAAAATGAATTTCATCATCCACTGACTTCTTTAGCTTGTTAGCCTGTATAAAGAAGCATTTGTAGACACAATCAAACAAGCATGCCTTTGTACACATCTCAAAAGGAAGAAAGATAAAAAAAAACACTTATATATGAAGAAATAAAAAATGTACCTACAAATCTTCTAAACTATGGCAAAATCCAACATCAGTAATGTGTTCAAACCTAGGTTGGACTTTTAAACTCAAAACCTAGGTTTAACTTAAGGTTATAGGTTTAGGTTTAGGTTTAAGTTTTAGGTTTCGGTTAAGGTTATAAGTTTAGGTTAGGTTTAGGTTATAGGTTATAGGTTATAGCTTTAGGGAATTGAGAATAGGTTAAGGTTCAGGTTTAGGAAATTGGGTTCGAGTTTGGGATTGGGTTTAGGTTTGGGTTTTCAAGTTTAGATTTAGGTTTAGGTTAGGGAGTTGAGATTAGGATTAGGTGTAGGTTTAGGTTTAGGGATTTGAGAATACATTTAGGTTTAAGGTTTAGGTTTTAGGTTATAGGTTTAGGTTTTAGGTTTATGTTAAGGTTAGGTTATAGGTTATAAGTTTAGGTTATAGGTCAAGGTTTAGGTTACAGGTTTTGGTTTAAGTTAAGGTTTAGGTTTAGGTTTAGGTTATAGGTTATAGGTTATAGGTTAAAGCTTTAGGGAATTGGGAATAGGTTAAGGTTTAGGTTTAGGAAATCGGGTTTGGGTTTAAGATCGGGTTTAGTTTGGTTTTCAAGTTTAGGTTTAGGTTAAGAGTTGAGATTAGGATTAGGTATAGGTTTAGGTTTAAGGATTTGAGAATACATTTAGGTTTTAGGTTTAGGTTTAGGTTAAGGTTATAAGTTTAGGTGTAGGTTATAGGTTATAGCTTTAAGGAATTGAGAATAGGTTAAGGTTTAGGTTTAGGAAATCAGGTTTGGGTTCGGGATCGGGTTTAGGTTTGGGTTTTCAAGTTTAGGTTTAGGTTTAGGTTAGGGAGTTGAGATTAGGATTAGGTGTTGGTTTAGGTTTAGGGATTTGAGAATACATTTAGGTTTTAGGTTTAGGTTTAGGTTTTAGGTTTTAGGTTTAGGTTTAGGTTTTAGGTTTAGGTTAAGGTTAGGTTATTGGTTACAAGTTTGGGTTATAGGTTAAGGTTTAGTTTATAGGTTTTAGTTTAGGTTAAGGTTATAGGTTTAGGTTTAGGTTATAGGTTTAGGTTAAGGTTTAAGTTTAGGTTATATGTTATTGGTTATAGGTTATAGCTTTAAGGAATTGAGAATAGGTTAAGGTTTAGGTTTAGGAAATCGGGTTCGGGTTCGGGTTCGGGTTTAGGTTTGGGTTTTCAAGTTTAGGTTTAGGTTTAGGTTAGGGAGTTGAGATTAGGATTAGGTGTAGGTTTACGTTTAGTTTAGGGAGTTGAGATTAGGATTAGGTGTAGGTTTAGGTTTAGGGATTTAAGAATACATTTAGGTTTTAGGTTTAGGTTTAGGTTTTAGGTTGTAGGTTTAGGTTTTAGGTTTATGTTAAGGTTAGGTTATAGGTTATAAGTTTAGGTTATAGGTTATAGGTTATAGTCAAGGTTTAGGTTACAGGTTATGGTTTAGGTTAAGGTTATAGGTTTAGGTTTAGTTTAAGGTTTAGTTTATAGGTTTAAGTTAAGGTTTAGGTTTAGGTTATAGGTTATAGGTTATAGGTTAAAGCTTTAGGGAATTGAGAATAGGTTAAGGTTTAGGTTTAGGAAATCGGGTTCGGGTTTAAGATCGGGTTTAGTTTGGGTTTTCAAGTTTAGTTTTAGGTTAAGGAGTTGAGATTATGATTAGGTGTAGGTTTAGGTTTAAGGATTTGAGAATACATTTAGGTTTTAGGTTTAAGTTTAGGTTAAGGTTATAGGTTTAGGTTAGGTTTAGGTGTAGGTTATAGGTTATAGCTTTAGGGAATTGAGATTAGGTTAAGGTTTTGGTTTAGGAAATCAGGTTTGGGTTCGGGATCGGGTTTAGGTTTTGGGTTTTCAAGTTTAGATTTAGGTTTAGGTTAGGGAGTTGAGATTAGGATTAGGTGTAGGTTTAGGTTTAGGGATTTGAGAATACATTTAGGTTATAGGTTTAGTTTTAGGTTTTTGGTTGTAGGTTTAGGTTTATGTTTTAGGTTTAGGTTAAGGTTAGGTTATCGGTTATAAGTTTAGGTTATAGGTTATAGGTTAAGGTTTAGTTTATAGGTTTTAGTTTAGGTTAAGGTTTAGGTTTAGGTTATAGGTACAGGTTAAGGTTTAGTTTTAGGTTATATGTTATAGGTCATAGGTTATAGCTTTAAGGAATTGAGAATAGGTTAAGGTTTAGGTTTAGGAAATCGGGTTCAGGTCCGGGATTAGGTTTAGGTTTGGGTTTTCAAGTTTAGGTTTAGGTTTAGGTTAGGGAGTTGAGATTAGGATTAGGTGTAGGTTTAGGTTTAGGGATTTGAGAATACATTTAGGTTTTAGGTTTAGGTTTAGGTTTTAGTTTATAGGTTTAGTTATAGGTTTAGGTTTAAGTTTTAAGTTTAGGTTAAGGTTAGGTTATAGGTTATAAGTTTAGGTTATAGGTTTTGGTTTAGGTTAAGGTTATAGGTTTTGGTTTAGGTTTAGGTTTAGGTTTAGGTTGGGTTTAGGTTTTAGGTTATAGGTTATAGCTTTAGGGAATTGAGAATAGGTTATAGGTTTAGGAAATCTGGTTCGGGTTCAGGATCGGGTTTAGATTATAAGTTTAGGTTTAGGTTATAGGTTATATGTTTAGGTTACAGGTTTAGGTTTAGGTTTAGGTTAGGTTATAGGTTATAGGTTTATGTTTAGGTTATAGGTTATTGGTTAAAGTTTAGGTTATAGGTTAAGGTTTAGGTTTAGGTTATAGGTTTAGGGTGTGGTTTAGGTTAAGCGTGTGGTCCCTGCAAATACAGATATAAACACGGCCTGTCTAAATGGCCAGGCCCCTCCAATGTTGTCCATAGGAAATGGACAGCTTCATCATGATCATAACAGCAGTTCCCACCTTCCAGGGACCCCCGCTCAACATCTAGATAGCTCCGATGTACATCCGAATCTACTTCATCAAATTTGAGATAATACATAAACACAGGCCTATCCAAATGGCCAGGCCACCCATATTGCTATCCATAGGAAATGGACAGCTTCATCATGGTCATAACAGTGGTTCCCACCTTCCAGGGATCCCCGCTCAACATCCGGATAGCTCCGATGCACATTCGGATCTACTTCATCAATTTCAAAATAATATATAAACATGGGCTTGTCCAAATGGCCAGGTCACCCATATTGCTGTCCATAGGAAATGGATAGCTTCATCATGGTCATAATAGTGGTTCCCACCCTCCAGGGACCCCCCACTCAACATCCAGATAGCTCTGACACACATCCGGATCTACTTCATCAATTTCGAGATAATATATAAACATGAGCCTATCCAAATGGCCAGGCCACTTCATCAATGAATCATATAGTATGAAGGAAAGAAGACTCACCAATTTAGCTAGCAATGAGAGAAAGTGTGAGTGCTTGGAATGTTGCCCTTTCTTTGAATAATGAATGCATATTCCACAATGCAATCTAAGAATGAGTAATTTTTTTAGTTTCTCCGACAATGCATATGGGCACAGATTTACATATAAAGATTTTAAAGGTTGTAAAACAGAGTAAATGATTATATTAACTTCCAAGTATTGATTAAGAAGAAAAATGTAAATGATGATGGGAAAGAAATCTCGATATATTAAATTATTGAAGGACAATGAGACATACTAAGACTACAGGTACCCGGAATAAGATAACTGCACCAATGTTGTACCTAGCTACATTGACAGAACCCAAAAATTATACAAATGAAATGACAAAAGCCAGGATATCATGGACCAAGAGGAAGATGAGTACCCTCAAGAAAAAACTTATGCCAAGCATATTTAATGTGACGAACTTTCATTATGTCTTTAGTTGGCTTCAACAAAGGTTTTATCTGCACTAGCAGGATAGATTAATAAACAACACCAATAAAACATAAATTTACGTAGATGTAAAAGCTGAATGCCAATTTGCAACATAGAAGCAACAACCAGAAAATTGTGTATCTAAACATATAAATAAGGAGCTAAAATTTGAGTACGTCTGAGTGAAAAAATAACCAAGATCTACTGATGACACTACCCATAGAAAGTCAATACCCCTTGGATAACTCAATCCTATATCAATGCAATTAACATTTCTAATGGAAATTTTAAAAAAAATGAATAAAATTTCAATTTGCCTTCTAAATTGTACTTACCGATAGTTGGAATTGTGGTAACAATCTCCCCTAGCTTGAGCTTAAGTCTGTTTTCTATTACAATTAGCGAAATCAATACGAACTTACAATAATAGGTACCAGGTCTTTGGTCCAAGGGTGATCCATAATAAAAGGTACTATTTACCATGAACTAAACCCATATATTATCCATACCTTGATTGGACTCACTACAAGGGTAATCTTTTAATGATGGCCCACTGCTTCTGATAATCACTACATGCATGCCTTTGTACACATCTTAAAAGAAAGAAAGATTAAAAAAAAATACTGAAAACAGGGATTGCAACTTTCGAACAAATGAGATTTAGGATACAGGGATGTACCTCAGCCTTGAATTTTTCATGAGCATATTCAATTTTCTTCAATGCAACTTCATTCACTGTCAAAAAATATCATAAAATATTTAAATCCTTAAGAGTATCAGATAATAAATCTAAGTAAACTCACAAGCAAACACACCCTCAACAATAGTCCTTCCTCAAGTTAAAATAAATAAATAAATAAAAACTTTTTTTCCACACAAATACACATAATATTGTTCTGTAGTTATTTGAAAAATCTACTTCTTGAATTCAACCTTCTGATAGTATATAAGTGCCATCAAATTGTGTATTGTGGAGCTTCCCCCGCATCCTTAATGCACTTGGTGTTTGGACCAGTGCAGAAAACACAGCCTGCATTATGCAGACTAGTGTTTTCCTTCCTTTTCTCCCTCAAATTGGGTTGACATGCATTTCATATCTCAACCCTGGACTAATGCCACACATCGTTTCACCCTTGAGAACTTAACATTCAAATGTAACCTAAAGCAAGGCTCGTGGTATGGTTTCTTGTAAGAGTTCTTGATGAGGTTTTTACTCTTCTAATGATCTCATTTTTGTTTCACATGCTAGATATATAAGATTCCCTCTAGAAAATTGCAAGTTTCACCAGTTTCCAATTTTTAAAATAGTAGACAATGCCCGATTGAGCAACAGAATGAAACTAAATTCAAACATGAAACTATTTGAATTTTCAAAACAGAAATAATAGAAAAGCTTCACAATAGATAGAATCTTTGGCAACATTCCTATGGCACATTTAAATACCCAAATGATAAATAAAAATGCTCTTGAAGGACCATAAAAATAAGAGAAGCCTGAACCTCAGCAGTCAACTGAAGCATACCTCAATTGGGTCATGTTCCTCGTATGGTAATTCACTTGTAGGGACCATTACCAACTCACATTCCACAACCTACAACACAAACTATAGTTAACAAAGATAAAACTGGAGCAATTTAAATAATTCTTACACTTCCCACACCTGGGGACGATATAGCAAACCCATGATGCATGAGTCCAAACCATATGTTGTCTACACAGGACAATGGTTTTATTAGCAATAGCATGTCCTGCATCACTTGTACCATCATAAGGCTTTTAAATAGAACACTAACCTTTGAGGCAGCAAATTTGGGTCATCCTATATCATCATATGCTGACCATCATTATTGTGAAACCATGATAGTGGCTGCACTTGTTGTTCACTAACGGTACATGCATCCCATTATGAAACTACAAAATCATGATGGTATCAATCACTATTTTTTTAAGAAATATAAGACATTTGTATTATCCATGCCCATGATCAATGACATCCTGTGAATTTTCAAAAGTCGCAGGAGTGCGATTTTTACACAATAGCAACGGTCACAGAAGGAGAGTAGCTTTTGCACAATAGCAAAAGCATAATTTTGGACAGCAAAAATTCAATTCATAGGAATTTACAGTGCTCTATAGTTTAGAAATGCATGTTCTCAGTTAGAGTTGCAACTGAGTTCAGCTTGATCCATAGTCCACAGGAAAATTTAGTTTTTTTCTTTCAAAAATCTGGATTTCATTGATGATCTAAGATTCTTACAAATAAGCAACAGACTCAAGCCAATAAAAGGGCCCAAGACTCGGAGCTATACAAGGCCTGCACATTCGGGAGGGCCACCAGACAGAGGCCCGCCTATCATATGTCAAAAAGAAAACAAAGAGAGGGCTAAGAAAATCGAATCGCTCATAAACCTGCCCTATCAAGGACCAACTCCCCTCAGGAGAAGATGGGGAGATCCGAGATAGCCTGGAATAACCTGTTTTGCTGGTTAGAGCTACCCAACGGGCAAGGCTATCCGCCACGACAATGGACTCTCTGGGGAAAATTTAGTTCAATAGCAATGAATTTAGCAATGCATTTCAGTTCACAGAAATTCCAATGGTATGGACTTCAACAAAATGTTCAGTTCAAGCTACAGTCCGCATTCCAGTTCATGTTTAGTTCACAAATGAGTTCCAGTTCACAGATTTGTTTGGAGTTTAGTCTATGAATCAGTTGATAAATTAGATTAGGATCTGTTGCAATCACATAATACAATCCAGTTCACATGAGTGCATGAATTAGTTTACAAATGAGTGTAGGAAATAAAAGTAACCATTGATTTGGAAAAAAAAATCATTAATTTGCATCACTTCACAAAAACCTGCAACCCATCACTGCAATCATAGAATAAGTCAATGAATCACATCACAACCATCCTTCAATCTGCATCACTTCACAAGCATGTGCATTAGTTACAAAAGTCTAGGATCTGTTGCAATAAGGAAAAGTCAATAAGTTACACAAATGAGTTGATGAATCAGGCTACAAATGAGTGCATGAAGCCCAAGTACTAGTCCTACATGTGGTGACAGGTCTGCATCGATGGCTATCAGTTTAGAAATGAGTGCACAAAAGGAAAGTAATGATTGATTTGAAAAGAAAAAAACAATTGATACATACCACTTCACAAAACCTGCAACCAAACTCAGCAATCACAGAAAAAGAGGTTAATCTATGAACCACTTAGAATGCATCTCCACTGATCTGCATCACTTCACAAGCATCTCCATTAGTTTCAAAGTCTAGGATCTGCTGCAATCAGGAAAAGTCAGTTAATGAATTAGCGCATGGATAAGTTTTTACCATCACAACCTATTTGAATTTACAGTTTGTAATAGGAATTACAGAACATTCACAACCACATTTGCATTCATTTTACTGATTCTAAAATGTGTTCATTTCACATTCCCAACCCTATTTACATTTATGAATCAGAAGTTTCACATTCCCACGCATGAATATAATGGCAATACAGAAAACTCAGTCCACATGCATATTTAGAGAACCATGATATCTTCACTGTCCGTTATCCTTAAACAACTATGAAGCAAAAAAACATGAGATTGTGCATTTATGCTCAGTATAGGTAACCTAACCATGATCATAGTTTTAAAACTCGCAGACTCAACTCATTGACCACCCCAACCAGTAAGGCCTATTGACGGGCTTTTAGTCTTAGAAGAACTGCGCTGATGTGCTCTACCAAAATCTGTAAATAAAATTAAAAATGTAAGGTAGTTTGAAATGGACTAACAGATTCATGTTAATGTTCAGAAGTAAGCACACACATTGCTATATGGAATTACTTAAATGGCATCACTAATTAATTTAAGAAAATTCAAAGAAAATTTGCATTTCCTCATCAATATGCGTGACTTGGTCAGGATGCAATCTACTTCCTATTCATCTCCCTTCGAAGTTAAGCCACAAGTTAGGCTGCATCGTCAACACAGTAACAACAATAGGTTCCCTTCATCTCAAATTACAGTGCAGTTGTCTTCTTGATCATCACATGCGCCACAGTAGAAACAACAATAACAACATGTGAAAATCAAGAGAAATTCTCTGCATAAGGATTTTTTTTTTCCAAAATGAAAAAAATTTCTATGTCTTTTTTCTTTTTTCCATTTTTAAGAAAAGAGTCCTCAAATAGTAAATTTCATCAACGTAATCAAATCCATGAGTAATATGTTGTTTTGGTGGAAAGCATCGAGTAAACCTCAGAGCAAAATAAGGGATGAAAAGGCCCAACCCTACATGTAAGTTCAGCTCATCAAAGCCTATCAGATTATATTGTTTGCACTTGTTGCATCTTCATAATGTTACAATCTGGTATTATTATACCATTTTTCTTTCTCATGGGAACCCTACTGTATGTATATACTATCAAAATATGATGCAAGTGGGGCTCTATTCGAAGTTCAAACCTAGAACCACGGCTAGACTCAATAGCAATCAACAACGCAACCGATTTAGAAGAAGCGTTGACAGATATATCAAACTGCAGTTTATGAATAGAACTACAGAGAGATTGGCTTCTTGTCTGACATTTGGTAGGTCAAGCTACGATGGGGGACTTGTTGCCAACTTGGACTTCTTTGGTGGCAGGTTTCCTCCAGAAAGCATCACATAGGTATAAAAGCATAGCATTGCAATACTCACAACAACATAGAACCCATTAGGAAAGACTTTCTTTGTCAAAGAGTACATCTGAAAGTGCTTTGCAAGAAGGGCAACAGTAAGGATTGATTGCCCCAAGATGAATGGTAAGCTAGATTTCCCCTGCCTCCAAACTTTTAAGCTATAGATGCTTAAAGCCAACAAAGCACCTCCGAAAAGAACTGTATGATCTAGCCATTTCATCAAACAGATAGCATGCCATTTCATCCAGCCATTTCAACAAATAGATAGCATGCCATTTCATCTTACATTTAGCATGTATCAAATCTGAAAGACAAAAAGAGACACAGAGAAGAAGATATCAAACCTATGGAGAGAAGCTTCATGGTGTGTGTTTCTTCAAGTAGAAGTTTCACGGCTGCTATAATGGAGAGATAGAAGAGACGGCAGAGAGATGGAGGAGAATGAGAGATCGAGCAGAGATCGGGAGTGAGAGAGAGGATTGGGAAACAGAGAGAGGGAGAGAGAGAGGCGATTAGGGAACAGAGAGAGAGAGAGAGGAGATTAATGAACGGAGAGAGAAAATGAGGCCATTTTGGGCGCGGCTCTGTTTTGAGCGCACGCCCAAAATTGGCCGTCGTTTTGTGAGAAAGACCGTGGACGGTCCTGACAGGGGCTTCGTGGGGCCCACCATGATGTATTTGGTTTATCCATTCTGACCATTAATTTTATTAAATTATTTTAGTTTATGATACAAAGCTTAAAATATATTAAAGGCCCAAGTGGACCACACCATAGGAATCAAATGTGATTTAATCTCCATGTTTCCTACCGTGTGGTCCACTTGAGCCTTTGATCCATATGATTTTTCATTTCATGCTCTAAAGTAATATTTCCAAATATATGGATGGCTCAGATAGAAAATATATATATATTTAGGCCCCATAGAGCCCCTTATAACACTGTTAATTATTCATGGTGTATCAACTCTTTAGCTACGGATTAAAACCGTAGTAATTATGGCTACGGTTTATATCCGTAGCAAAATTTAAAGTAGTTTGTATCCTTTGACCCTTTTTTTGGTAGTGCATGAGGTAAGGGTCATGGTTGTAATGCTATATGGGTCATAGTATTTATTTTATAGGCCTTGGTAAGGACCAACTAGTAGGGACTACATTGATGTATGTGAATAATTTATGCCACCCATCTTTTTTATGTGTCATTTTAGGGATAGGACCCAAATATCAGCTTGATCTAGAGCTCATGTGGACTTAAATATCAACAGTGGGTGCCATTATCTCCATTATTTTCTATTATGTGGCTCACACAAGCTCTGGATCAGGCTGATATTTACAATCTAGACCTAAAATGACATGACAAAGAGGACGGGCGGCATGGATTATTCACACACATCAATGTAGGCCCTACTAGTTGGTCCTTGTTAAGGCCTATAAAATGAAGACTGCAACCCGTATAGTATGACAACCACAACCCTTACCTCATGACAACCACGACCCTTACCTCATGGCAACCACGACTCATACCCGGGTCGTGGTTGTAATGTGGTAAGGGTCGGGGTTGTAATGTTGTAAGGGTCGTAGTTGTCATGTTATATGGTCGTACTTATCATGTTATATGGATCGTGGTTGTCATGGGTCGTAGTTATCATGTTATATGGGTTGTGGTTGTCATGTTATATAGGTCGCAGTTGTTACATGTTCACTTCCTTTACTATAAAATGAAAGGATAGCCATTAGTACCATAGCCTAAGGCCCACAATGGGGTGATCCGTTCCTTCCACCCTGTCGGCCAGCTCGCTGTGGACCCAAAATGTCTTAACTTAGGCAGTGTCCACTTCTAACAAACATTAGAGTGAGCCTGTAAAGTTTTAATAGTGGGTTCCATTGTCACCATTATTTTCTATTATATGATCCAAACGAGCTCTAGATCAGGTTGATATTTGGGCCCTAACCCTAAAATGACACAACAAAAAAGGATGGGTGGCATGGATTATACACATACATCAATGTGGGCCCTACGAGTTTGGTCCTTATCCACACACAAAAAAGGGTTCCGTACACATCACTTTCTTAGCATTAAATACGACGTGACTTCTTATTCCCTAAAAAACCATATAACTACTGAAACAAGGACAAGGGCATTTTCGTCCAAGTAATTTTTGAAGGCGTGTCAGAAGGCCACCTATGAAATATTTGAAAGGTTGAATCTCTTTAGGGAATTTGACCATACATCAAGGTCAGTATGGTCAATTTCCCTTAATCTATTGGCAAATTGCAAAACAAAGAGAAAAGGCACTTTATCACTGACACATGCACGCCCGCGTGCACACACACACACACACATATCACACTCATGCAGTAGTGGGATTTCACCACCCAAGGATACGAACCCTTAACGGAGCAAGAGTAAGGATCCATATATATATATATATATATATATATATATATATTCACACATGCACACACACTCGCGCTGTAATGGGATTTCACCACCTATGTTTACTTGAACCGTTGACTAGGTGTTAAAACTCTTAAGAGTACCACCGGAGCAAGAGTAAGGACCCACACACACAAAACACACACACACACAAATATACACACACACACACACACACACACACACAAATGCTCAACTGCACACCACTTCACACAGAACTCATGCGAACTTTTTTGAGAGCTCATCATACTTGATGTGACTCCAAAATTTGAACGGTCCACATGAAGTAGCACCTCATAAAACCCACGCGGCCCAATTTTTACTTTGATCCAAAACTTTAGTGGGCCATGAAAAATGAAAATATTTTTCTCCCTTGATTTGTACTGCTCTTTTCTCTAGCCCACCATAATTTTAGATCAAGGTGAAAATTTGCCCCTTGGGGTTTTATGGGATACCGGTCGCGGCCCAAGTTTCAGACTGAAATCATGGGCTAGAGATGTGCTGGTCGGCCCAACTAGTGAGCTATATATATATATATATATATATATATATATATATATATATATATATATATATATATATATATATATATATGTTCACACACAACTAGTTGGACCTTGCATTTTGGTCCAACTACCTGGGCATTTAATGAGAAAAATTTTCTTATATGCTAATTAATGTTGAGAGAGAGAAGGGCGTTTGCTTCATGTTAGTCTTTTAAGAGGTCTTTTAAAAATGATCTCTAACATGGGTGGGCCCCACTATGGTGTTAATGTAAAATCTACCTTGACCATCACGTGTGTCACCTCATGATCTAAGAACTGAAAAACAACTCCATCCATGGTTCACTGCACAATTAGAAATAGTGTTAAAAAAAAAACTCACCTTTTAAAATAATTCCTTTCATGAGGCACACGTAAATCAAGTATGGGGCTGATTTTTGAGTTATATGCCTAACTTTTGATGTAGCATCTAATGGTTGGAATGGATTTCACTTACTCATGATCATCTGTCCTGTAAAAATGAAAGGTAGATGTCTCTCCATCTATTGTTCTATTGGTGTGTCCTACCTAAATCAAAAGTCAGCTTGATATTTTGTCTCTAGATGTAGAATAAAATCACACATTTGATGGTGGTAGTGGATCTCACATGCACATCAAGACATCATGGTGTGCCTAATAAAAATAAGGTTATACATTCCCCTTCCACCATTAAGCTTCTTCAGGCTTCCATACAAGAAAAAAAGAGTCATGTTAGGAAAAATATATAGAGTGGATTAAGTGTAGTCCATTGCTTATGCAACACAATTCGTCCCTGACCATGCCACCCACCTTTATGTATGTATTGTATATCCACGTGGTCCATTGGTTTTTTCAGCTCATTTTAGAACATAGATCCAAAAACGAAGCAATTATAAATGTTAAGTGGTCCACACTAAATAGAAAATAATGAAAATTGAACTTTTACCATAAAAATTTCTTGAGGCCCACCGTAATATTTTACTTGCCACCCAACTTATTCATAAGGTCACAAAGACCTTGATGAAGGAAATAAAAATAAAAATAAATTTCAGCTTAATCCAAAACTTTTGGCCCACAAAAGTTTTTAATGGCCAATCACCACTATTTCTGTGGTGTGGTCCACTTGAAATATGTATCTATTTCATTTTTCAAATCATGTCTTACCATGAGCTAAAAACATAGATGTAGAGAATGAATATACAATACCTTTATCAAGGTAGGCCCAGGACCAACAATGCACAGTATTGCATGAAGACAGGCTACACCCAATTTACTTCGAAATCGAATTGCGTACTGAGTTACTTAGTACGCTTTTATCGTATTGCGTAAATCCAGTTGGGCCTACTGTGAATGTGTGTGGGTTACCCACACCGTCCATCCATTTTTTCAGCTCATTTTAGTGGTTGAGCTAAAAATTCAAGCATGCCCAAAGCTCAAGTGGCCACACCACAGGAAACAGTGGGAATAATGACTTCCACTGTTGAAACCTTGGTAGGGCCCACAGTGATGTTTATTTGTCATCCAGCCTGTTCATAAGATCACACAGACATGGATGAAGGGAAAACACAAATAATAGATTAATCCAAAACTTCTATGGCCCCTAATAAATTTTCAATGGTAGAATTTCAATTCACACTATTTCCCGTGGTGAGGTCCACTTGAGATTTGGATATACTTCATTTTTTGTCTAGAGCCCTCAAATTATCTGTTAAAATGGATGGACGGAGTGGATAAAATATGTAAATCATGGTCGACCCCACAGAGTTTACTCAGTACGCTTAGCGTGCTGAGTTACTCTGTACGCAATCCGTGTCCATGTACTCTCACTTTTCTGGGAACAAACACCTTTTCTCTTGGAATACGAAGAAGTTTAACAGTAGGAGAGAAAGCTTACCTTGATTGGCACACCGTATCATGTACGCAAGATCGACTCCGACCATTAGATGTGTAATGCCATTGTAAGTCTAGAGAGAAAATATACGGTAAATTTGTAATTCAGGTGAGCCACACCAATGGAATATTTGAGGGAGAGACATCCACCTTTGATTTTTAGAGGACCCCAATCATGAACATGTGAAATCCATCCAACCATTAGATGCGAAAGTAAAGGCCAGGTGGGGGACTTAAAAATCATATCCATACGTGATTCATGTGGGCCTCATCAAACAATCATTTTGGAGGGTGAGCTTTTTTAGCATTCTGTTTTCAATTGTATGCTCCATCTGAACTACCAATGGGGTTTGTTTCCAATCCATGAGTCTAACATGATGTGACACATGTGATGGTTAAGGTGGATTTTACATTAACAACAGAAAAGGTCCCACTCAAGCCAATGATCATTTTGAAAGCTAATGTCAAACCAAGTCCTATTTCTCTTTCAACATTAACTAGCATTAATTCATTAGAACTAGTTTGACGGTCTAACTGGTTGTGTGTGAGCATTTCTCATATATAGGGAAAAGGTTCTATACGATTGAGCTTATGAGAACTCCCCATGAGGTCGAGCTATGTGGGTCCCACCATGATTTGTGTCGAACATCTACCCCATCTGTCAGATGCACCATTCTATAGTGGGCCCAAGGCTTAAAAATCAAGTCAATCCATGACTTGTGTGGGCCACACCACATACAAAACTTGAGAGGGGTTACCCTCCATTAAAACATTTGTAATCATTTTTTTGGCCCACCGAGATGTGGTTCACAAATCCAATCCATCCATTATGTGTGTCCCACTTGGATGAGGGGTCAGACCAAGTTTCAGACGCATCAAAATTTAGACTCATCTAAATTTCAAGTGGGCCCCACTAAGTGCTTTTATATGTTTTAGGCATGCCTTCACATGATTTTAGATGGTATGGCCCACCAGAGTTCCGTATACTGCTAATTTTTGGGATATCCCATAATTTAAAGGGGACCCATCAAATGCACGGTGTTGATGTTAGACATACATCATGGTGAGGCCCACACAGCTCGACCTCATGGCAAGTTCCCATGAGCTCGACTGCATAGAACCTTTTCCCACATATATATATATATATAGAGAGAGAGAGAGCTGGCCATGTCTGACCCGATCCGGTGGATCCAACCCGATCCTACCCGATCTGAACCGAATTGACTACCTTGATCGGTGTAGATCTGAATGTTTTTCATATCGATTTCGGATCGTGGTCAATCTGCACCGATCCGATCCAGAGTGGATAAACCACATGCATTCACAGTGGGCCCCAACAGAGTTTACCTAGTAAGTTCGTGAGATTCTTCCATAATAACCATACATGGTAGGAGTTTCTAGATTAATGATGTGGATCATCAGATGGTTCGGTTGATTGGGCCAGTAGAGACTACGCAAGCCTATCTAGCAAACCTCTTTTATTGGTAAGCACATTGGCTGGTGTATTTATTATACCTACACACCAGTTATTTAGTTGTTGTAGGTATGTGTCGTGCGAAGATGTGTTGGGACTTAGCCATGTAAGGCATGTAACATGTGGACTCAGGAATCCAGGTTCCGAGTTCCATCCAACCTTGGCTCCCCCATCTTAGTGACTAGACCATGTCAACTAGTTAAGTCGTTGACTCGCCTGATTTGCAAACTATGCACACAAGTAATACATACAGTGTGGGTGTAGCTTTCGGCTCATTTAGAGACCTATCTCCAACAGCCCATTAACAACATGACAACCACGGATGACTTATTAAATAAGATTTTAACAACTAAGAAATTCCTTAAAACAACTCCATGTTTGACGTAGAGAGGGACGTGATGAGGTTGATATTTTGAATCCATGGAGCTCTCTGGACTTCTCACATAGCTTCCTCGAATCCACGTGGAATAGAAGTAGAAATAATTTCTAATAAATTTGAAATAAATTGATCGATGATTTTTAAAAAAATGAAATTACACTCATTTAAATAATGAGCTCAAACCTAGGACAAAGTTTTAGACTCAAACTCTAACTCAAACATGCTAGAAATGTGACTTACTATAAATAGTAAACTTACTATATATGGACGGCCTCCATTCTTACTAGACTTCATGGTTTTCAGCCAAAAATAGTAAGTGTCCAATTTGTCCTAAGCACATTATTCTCCTAATTTTTCTAAGGCCTTTTCATATTGGGCACGACTTCTACAACTCAAAGGATCAAAAGTTATATTCAAACAAAAACTTACTATTTATAGTAAAAAATGAAAATAAATTTGACTTTTAACGATCGATATGATGGAATCTCACCAATCTGGAGTGGGCAACCCGGCATAGCAAGGTTAGTTGGCTAAAGTTGCTTCTCCTAGCCCAAAATCATTTATGATATGTCAAAAAACTCATCCTGGTTTGTGAGATATGACTCTTTTGCTATTTTGGCAGTCTGGATCATTTCCACCTCCGATCGGGCCTTCTCTGGTCCATCTTTGCCATGAAAGTGTCTACGACCCGCTCTATATCCATCTTCTAGTGGATTGTTTGAGCAATGGACTGTTTAAATAAAGTTTAACATGCTCCTTAATTTAAACTAGTCCAACATCGAGGAGTGCATGCATTTTGTATATTAAAAAAATCATTTGAAAGTGTTTTTATGAAAATGGCTGCAATTTGGTCTTCCGTGTTATAGCTGTGAATGGTCCTGCGAGCGGCCTTATGTTTTTGGCTTTTCTCTCTATTGAATGTTGTTGTTTGGGGGTGCAATTGGGTGTGGTATGGACTCAAATAAGATAGCACATGCTTTAAAGTCACTATTGTTGGCACTCCGTTTGTTTTGTTATATGGGATGTGTGTGTCTGTGTGTGGCTGTGTCTGAACAGGTTGTACGACTCGATTCAAACCAAACAACTTAACCCTAAGTGTTAAGATAAGTAAATACATCGAATGCGATTGTATATGACCGAGACCTGAGAAAATCCATCATCTATTTAGCCACTTGCAAGATAATTATAGGATAATCATGCGATTTTTGGAGGGTGGGGTACTTCCTCTAAAGATAAGTTTCACCTTGCCGTCCATAAAAAAAATGTCTTTCATAAATGGAAACAATCATACAGAAAGAAAATACTTATAGTCGATCACAAGGAGCAACAGTAAGATGCCTTTCTAAAAGATGAAGTTATTATATTGATACTGGGAATAGTGCAGTGCAAAAGCCTAGAATTGGATTAGATCTAAAGATTATTGCTACTCCTAGGATAAAGCTTAGCTATGATAAGGAAAGATAAATTTAATTGGTTTGTTGGATTTGCCCGAGATGTCTTGCTTTGTTGAATTCCTTCGTTATTTATAGATCTCTATTGTGGCTTCTCTTAAGGCGTTTCTCTTCTTTACTTCGTCGGTTATGGCATTTGAATCATTACCATATCGGTCTTCCAGATACTTCCTTTTCCTCTTGACATTTATCCCTCTAATCATTCTTTTCCACTCGACTGTTTTTCACCTCTTGGACTTATTGGCCGTAACTTGTCATTAGCTGAAGTGTATTATTTAGCTCAGTGTCGGTCATACTTCCATAGAAAGCACTTTAAATATTTATAAAGATCTTTCACATGCTATATATTTCCTGTGCAACAATACGTATCCTTTTTTAATTGACTATTTTGGGAATGGTCAAAATTAGGGTACAACTTGCCACCCCCCCCCCCAACACACACACACACAAATCTCTTCGTCGTTGGGAAAAAAGGTGAAAGCGATGATGACTCATTGTCAGCACAATAAATGCAATTTTCCACTGGAAAAAAATATCAATTTCGACCATCTTAGTCGAAAAACATTGAAGTCAACCATCTGGATCGAAAAAAGATTAAATTCGACCATGGCAATGGAGACTATTAATCAATCCATTCTAGATAAGGCTTATGGTAGACTAAGGTAGTAGTATGACTAAGAACTCGGTTGCCACCTCTTGGACTAGTTGTAAAACTTGGTCACGATCTAAATGGCAAGATTGTTCATGATTCAGATGTTGAGGTTCAGTCGTAGGAGGTGGCTTAAGACCTATCGAGTATTGTTCCCCATTGTAAGAAATATTCTTAGGAATATGTTGCCCCTTGGGCATTCCCTAATTTCTAACCTCAGGAATGCAATTCATGTTTTCTCAGTCAAATTGTCCGAACTCTGTAGGTGGAAGAACATTCCGCATATCCTTTAATGGAGCAAGATGTGTGTTCCATTATGGAATAAGCATTGGTGGTACCGGTAGTATCAGTACCATGTTTCCAATAGAACTAGTCTTAAAAGTTTATTAAGGCACAGTTGGTGGAGGCACAATTTGTTGAGGCATGACAGGTGCTCTTTTAGCAAAAATAACCATCATCTGATTTAACCTCTCAGTCTGACTGGCCATCTACCTATTGAAAGTTTCAGCCTGAATTCAAGACTGATTGGCCTGAGTTTGTGATTACTCTGTAATATGTTGAATCCTGTTTGCATATTGTGTAGTCCATTCAATATTATCTCAAGTGAATTAGTTGGAGATGATGATGCCCTATCCTGATTTGGAGGATCAAGTACTTGGTTCGACAACAACTCGAGCACTAGTTGAACCTGCGTCACCTCCTTTAGTACGGGAGGTTCACTAACTACATATTCAAACAACAAATTTTCTCCAAAATTAGGCCTTGATCATTAAGCTTAGACTGTTAATTGAGATCAAGTTCGTTTTGACACTTGTTAGGAGAATTTTCAAGATAGGCCAATCTAAATTTTGGATCACTAAGAAAATCATGTACCCCAACCATATTTGACGTACACGACATTATGAACGAATTAGATTCAAAGAAAGATTACTAGAAAATATAAATTGGAGAAACTCAATTCAAGTGGGATGAGAAACCTATTTCAGAAACCCTTTATAAAAGAGTACTTACATCCCTTCTCCACTCACACACTTATACTCCCAATGTCCAAGGAGAGAAAGAGAGAGAGAGAGAGAGAGAGAGAGAGAGAGAGAGAGAGAGACCTAGACGCCCATTATCCTCTTCCTTCTCCACACGTGTTGTGTCTCGCAATGTCGCGATTTATGTAGAAATTTTCCTACATCGAGATCTACTTAGGATTTAGATCTAAGGCCAAGGTGAGGGATTCCTTTAAGCTTATACTAATTTGAATTGATTTATGCATGATTTGTCTTTTTTTTTGCATATTTTCCTTTTGCTGTGATTTTTATGCAGTGGATTGATGGACCATTATGAATTATTTATTGATGCAAGAATTATGGTTAAGGTATGATTTTAATTATACGTGATTTTATGAATTCATGTGGGGGTGATGGATACAATCCTTGCCCTTCCCCAATTTTGAGAGCAACACATGTTTCCACTCTATATTGAGTTAGCCTTTTACTTTTCTCTCCTTATTTAGTTGAGTTAGCCTATTTTCTACTCTTCTCTTTTATTAAGATAGCTTATTGTTACTCTTCTCCTTTATTAGATTAGCCTTATGTTGCCTCCTTTTATGGCTTGGGCATGTCTTGGAATTCCAAAACTCCCATGGTTCAATTTACTTATCTATTGATGCAAGTGATGTTTTGAACATCTCACATCGAGTGATTCATATATTTTATCATGGACGTAATGCGCTCTAGGTAATGACCCTCTTGGTGAAAGCGTAATTCCATGGATTTTGGGGTAGTGGTGTACAAATTGATGTAAGTAATTCGTAATATGTGTTACATCACTTTTGGGATTGGATGTTGCAAATAGTCACTCCATGAACAAATCGTGTCATGTAATTCATCTGATCCATGTGTTGTGCCATCTTGAGGTGTTCACGTAAATCCACAGTTGCATTGGACACACCGACGAATCTCCATAGTATGGGATATACAGCGAGCTGGGTTTTCTATGAAATCATATTTCACATTGTGATGATCATTATGTATGATGGACTACACACATTATAGTAGGTATGCATTCATGTAGATTGCTTACACATGTCGATACTACTCATAGTGGTGGAGTACGAGATGTATCGGAACCCTTGGATTGTTCTATGGATCTCTTGAATTATTGTTGATCTTAAAGGATAACCATCACTATAAGTAGGGCATTGACCATCTTCAACCATACAAACATCGCAGGTGAAATATAGACCAAATATGCAGGTGGTGATTGCACTATGGAAGATTATTCTGAATAAAGAAGAAGGATAACATTATGTTTAGCTTTATTTAATTTTCGTTACAAAACTCTAAATAATGTAACAAGCTCCCATGTAAGAGGGCATTAGATAATTAGTTGATTTTATACTTTAAAGGAATAAAAAGTACAGTTGATTTTATTCTCGTGAATTGTTGCCTTCGTGAATGTAAGTGAATTTAGTTTAAATGAGAAAAATAACGTTCAATTTGGAAGCATCCAATTATTAACTTATTAACTCCCAAAATTCTCGGGCCATGAAAATTTAGGGCGTTATAGTTGGTATCAGAGCATGAGAATAAGATTAACTGGGCCTGAGGGCATGTATCATCATAAACTTTACGCGACTAGGATATGATCTTGAATTAGATATTTATACATAAGTGAATTCCTAAAGAAACTAGGAAGTTAAGGAACTAGAAACCCATATTTAGGTTCCTCTTTGAAACTATTAAGTTAGAAAAAAAATTAGAGACTATGAATTGAGGTACATTGGGAATAAATTCCCAAACCTCCAGATAATTTTATTTTTGACTGAAATTCATCCTTAAATGGTATTCTAAGTAAGAAAAATAGATCCCCCAAGTTGGAATTAGAGTCTTTCCAATTTATTTTTTTAAAAAAAAAAACCAAATACTATTTCGGTGAGAACTAACGCATTAGTATTCTTCTGTTGATTTCCATGGGTGTACTTATCAGAAAATTTTGAAAGTTTTTGGGTAGCTCACTTAGGTCTCCAGAAACCTCCCTTTAAAATTTCAGCTCAATTGGATCTATACACAAATCTATAAAAATTCAATGATAGAAAAAATTTGTAAAAATTGTTGCTGGAGAGCAAACCTTTTTGTACCTTACAGGGATAAAACACCAACAAAAGTGTAGAATTTTAATTTGATTTTTTATTTTTTTTTGTAATTTAAAGAATAAGTTATGAACTTAAGTTTTAAATTTTATCTTATTCTGATATATAGTTTCGAAATTAAAATTCCATGAGTGATAGGTTGTCAATATAAAATGATTTTGTGAATTTACAGTTGTTCATATAAATAAAATAGCTTAGGTTCAACAAGGGATGGACCATTTAGGCCTGCCATTTATGAAACCTAGGGGATTTTTAAAATGGAATAAAAAGGTACATGATATTAACCAAGAATATAAAACAATCGGGACCACGGACTTACAGAACTATATTCTGGAAGGTATAAGTGGTTTGATCCCAATACCAAATCCTAGATACTTACCAATGAACTCAATGCCCTTATCAAGCATAAGTTCGAGACTCACCTAGAATGGATGATACCAAAGAACTTACCACCCTGACTAGGCAAGAGTTTATTATATCATGATTAGCCCTACTATAACCATTTTTCCATGTTACTCAAAATACTAAGAATAAAATAAAATTCTATATAATGGAGGAACTAATGTGTGAAATGCTGTAAAATTAAATATTGAACTAAATAAAATAATTATACATATATAAATCTTAGGGTCAAGATTTTCATTTAAGAGGGTACATTATAACATCCCGATTTCTTGTAGCCAAATATATGCACACATAGACATATATATCTATATCATAAGGAATACAGTGAAAACTTAAACATAACGAATCAATATAAATGGTAGAAGTAATTAAATTTTGAGAACAATATTTTATTTAAGAGGGTTAGATTTTAACACCACGAATGTGAGACCCGTATCCAAGCCCATACCATTCCGTAGGCTTCCACGGTCCTCCCAGTCTAATTTCAGTGACCCACGATCTGTTATCGGTGTTTACGCGCGATCCAGAGTCGTATCCCGTATATCAGAGTTGGCTCAACTTAAAACTTGTATCCTTGTGACCGCACCGTCATCATGGTTCAGACGTCACGTCTCACGCACTGAAGTGATACTCGGGCCAGAAGATGTGGGTCCATGTTCAGTTCGAGGAAAACGCCGCACGTTGCAAATCCCAAGAGAATATGTCCCATCAAATGTCAAGTACATAGCCCATCATTCCCATCACTCACACCCATCCCCAAGTACCATACCCATCCCCAAAAGTCAACTTTCCATCACTTCACCCATCCCTCTCCCCATCACTCCATCACTCACATCACCTCTCTCTCTCATTTTTCTCCCAAGCTCCATGAGAGAAATCCAAAGCCCAACCTCCATGAGAGAAAGCTATGTGGCCCACCTTCCTACCTCCCATCCCTACCATTCAAAGTCCATCTCGACCATTGAATCGCACCCCTTGGAGCTCTAGATCGCATTGGCCGAAGAAGGAAGAAGAGATCAAAGGTGGGTGATTTTATTATTTGATTTTGTGATTTGAGGGCCCACATATGTGGGACCCATATTGATGTATGCATGTATAGGGAGGGCCCATAGTGGCGGGGTCCCTCCCCTCTCACGATCGTCTCTCTCTCTCTCTCTCTCTCTCTCTCTCTCTCCCTCCCTCTCCCTTTTGATGTGCAGCTCACCCGATGCATGTGACATATCCATGCCATCCATCACCGTGGAGCCCATCATGATGCATGAATTTTATTTATGCCATCCACCAAGCAGGTCCACCCTGCTGGCCATTCAACAACAATACCTTGCTGCCGTCCTTGAGCGAACACTAGATGGAGGGGAAAGCACAAATATCAGCTTCATCCTTAATGCAGGTGGGCCACTCCTATGGGATCCACCTGATATATATGTTATATCCATGTTATCGTCCAGGGATGTGGACATCACCTTGAATTATATACATAATATATATTATATGCACCTTTCATCCACTATAGGCAGCAGTGTTGCTGACACCGTGAATGAAGAGAAAACACAAATAGGAGCTTGGTCCTATGGACCCCACCACGACTTATGTGCTTCATCTATGCAAGTGGGGTGGCCACATGTGGACCCCACCTTGATGTGCTACATCCATTGTCCAGACTTTGGACGGTGGAGCACGTATTTCATGGTCTGGACGGTGGGACCCCAACCGACTGCTGACATTAGTAAGTTTTGTGGGTCCCACGTGATATGTGTTATATCTAAACCATCCAGATGGTGGGACCCATCTACTGACTATCGTCAGCAAGTTCTGTGGGTCCCACGTGATTGTATGTGTTAGATCCCAACCACCCACCTACTATAGGGCCACACAATGATGTATTTGTTTCATCAACACCATCCAGACCATCTGGACCATGCTGGACAGGTTCGACGATCCTGTGGGCCACGCCATGATGTATGGGTCTTACTTGCACCATCCAGCAGGCCTGGACGGTGGGTACCCACCATGAAATATGTGTTTTATCCCAGCCGTCTACTGTCTGGATGGTGGACAAACAAGCTACTGTAGCAACAGCAGTTGCTGCACCTACGTCAACAAGTTCTGTGCGTCCCATCTGGACAATGGATGCCCTACCATGATGTATGTATTCTCCACGCTATCCATCTATTTTGGGTAGTGTGTGGGACCACCCCCCACACACGTGCTGCACATGTGAGGGGTGGGGCCCATCTTAATTTATGTATTCTACATCCAACCATCTATCTGGATGGTACTAGTGGTACCCACATGTATTAGCGTCAGCAATTTCTATGGGTTTGATCATACAACACATGTTATATCTAACCGTCCATGAGGACGTGAGGACCCGAACTTTTTAGCTACTGTATTAACGCAATTAGGCTAAGGGTCTGATCTTGAGGGTTGCATCTAAACCATCATTTCCTGGCCCCACCAGTTAGCTGCTGCTTTGAAGACATCATTTTCTGTAGTTCCATTATGAGGTTGTGATATATCCAAGTTATCCATCCGTTTAAGGACACGGACCCACCCATGATGTATTTATTTCATCCACACCATCTAGATTATGCTGGACGGTGCTGGACAATGTTTGGACGACGTCGGGAAATGTTTGGATAGTGTTGATCTACATGAGAAATGTTTGGATAGTGCTAATCATCGTTAGTGGGCCACGTGCCCCATAGAATGATAGTACAGTGATACATATGTTACACTTACAACTATTGAAATGATGTTTGGTTTGGTCCAAGCCCACTTGAGGCCCGTTGGTGCGGTCCATCCATGAGGCCTATCATGACATATATTTAAGGCCCATGTGATAAGGTCCACCTGCCTTATATTTAAGGCCCATGTGATAAGGTCCACCTGCCTTATATTTAAGGCCCATATGATGGGGCCCACCTGCTTGAATATGAGGCCCATGGGCAAGGCACATTGTGATGTATTCGTGACCTATGGGCAAGGCCCATTATGATGTGTATTAGGCCCTTATCGTGCGGCCCATTATATGTGTATTAGGCCTATGATGTGTTGCCCATTTGATGTATTCGAGACTTGGATATGTGGCCCATTTGATGCATACGAGACCCATGTGTGAAATGGCCTAGCTATATGTCCTAGAGGGGGGGAGGGGTGAATAGGATGATGCCAAAATAAAACTTTAACAGCGGAATAAAGAAAGATAGTTAGCCAAATAAACTAAATCAAATCATCATGCTGAAATAAAAGCAACCTCACTAAACAAGTATTGAGAGGTTGATACGAATTCAATTCTAAGGACAACCTTAGATCATAAAAGCCAAAGGTTTATGGCAGGACAACCTTATTTCTAGAACGTCTTTTGCATCAAAAACTCAAACCAGAGAGGAATAAATAAATAGCAAGGAATTGAAATAAATTGTGGGAATTTAAAACTAAATTATTACAACATTCCCACTGTGCTTGAAATGTAAATTTTACAACATTCACATCCACACATACATTCCACAAATCTGAATGAAAAGAGATATAAAACTTAAGCAAGCATTCAAACCACAAGACAAAGAGTTATAGTGGTTCGCCTGTGTGTACACCAACTGTTCAACAATAGCCACACAGCGCTACTCCACTCTGAATATCCTCACACAAGGGATATCAGCATTCACTATCAAAGATAGGTTTTCCAAGTTCACCTAAAACCTTCACAATTGTGTTTTTCTCTGTGGGCTTACACAATTTAAAAAAACTCCTCTTTTGAGTTTTCCTGGCTCTCATCAGATAACCAATACAATGAGATTTTTCTAGCAAATCCCAAAACAAAATCAAATGAAAGTAAATTACATAAACATAAAATACCTGAATTTCTCTTTCGTTGTAGCAGCCTAGAAGAACTAAGTTGGAGTAGAAATTTGAATGTCAAAGTTCAATGTCCAATACTCACTTTATAATGGTTCTAGGTTCTAATAGATTTTAAATTAAACCAAATTGGGCGTAGCTTTATTTGATTTTGATTCCACGAAGACGGAATACAATAATTCCTCTATTCAAATAAGATTGGAATATACAAACAAAATCAAATAAGAAAAGCTAAAGTAAGAGAATATTAAATATGCACACTTAACTTAAAATGGAGCACAGACTTATCTCTCTTAAGGCCAAATTAAATTAGCTTGAAAATCATTGTTTAATTCTGAGATTCGTACTCTATTTATAGGTGAGCAAATCACGTCTTCGACTGGTCTAAAGACCTCTACGACTGGTCATAGAACCAACAGATATTTGAAAATTTGGGCGCGATAAGATCTGGAGGTTTCATGACTGGTCGTAGGTGGTCTACGACTGGTCGTATGTCCCCTTCGACTGGTCGTAGGTTTCATGCAACTAGTCGAAGCTAGCCAATCTTCAACGCTGTACATTGAGTCGTAGCTCTACAACAGGTCGAAGAAACAGTCGACACTGTTCATACGACTAGTCGAACAAACCCTAAGACTAGTCGAAGCTAAATAGAAAATATCTGAATTTTGCAACAAACTTACGACTGATCTAGGAATTTCTTAGACAGGTCGAAGTAGTGCTAGGACTAGTCGAATAAGGTCCAGGACTAGTCTTAGAACAACCTAAACTCACTTATATAAAACATATGAGTTATGTATCTAGAATGGCCTACTCTAAAGGTCAACCTAAGGTCAGTCATACCTCAATAGTGAAGTAAGGACATTGAACATAGGAGACAAGTGACCTTTGAAAGTAATAAAGCTTGAAGTCTTGATGTAGTTCAAACTTAAAAGCTTCTCGAGATCTTGAGGTTGAACTTGAAAGCTTCTTAAGATCTTGAATTATCCTTATTTTGAATTAAGCCGAACAATCTCACTTTCTCGAGTCTTGACTTGTGAGCAGTGCTTGGCAATCAAAGCTGATCTTGAGTAGAGCATTGTTCTTCACAAATGCAAGCTTCATAACAGTGTCTTTGGCACCACAAATTTGACAATAAAAGGGCTATAAACTATAGCACTTACAATCTCCCCCTTTGTTAAATTAGTGAGAAAACACACTTCCAAGATATGTTACATAACACAGAATATTTGATTAAAAATCATGCACCAGTTGTTATATCATGTACCAGTTGTTATCAACTAGCATACATGATCCTGCAAACCTGTAAATCAATATTCAACATAACATACAGTCCACTTCTGCACATACTCCCCCTGAGTAACATACAATGCTACTCTCTCCTCATAACATAATCATTCATTAGACACACATCACATCCATATCCATTCTCCCACTTTTTGTCACAATAGGACAAAGGAATCATAGAACAAATGGCTGAGGAGAAATAAGGAAAGAGATATATGAGTGGAAACAAGACATGATATGATTAACCCGCATAAACAGCCCACATAATTCATATACAAAGCTAAGTCAAAAATAGCTACAGTCTCAAAACCAGTTAAGCTAACACAAGAGTAATAAAGTTATAAAAGACCAGATAACTTTAAAAAAAAACTAATCTGAACCAGATAAAGGTGCAGGGATGGAAGGATCAAGTTGATGTAAGCCCTTGTTCAAGCGCCTAAGATATTTATGCATATACTTGAACTGTAAATCATGGGCAACAGACATGTTTTCCATCTTAACATTCATATTCTCAACTTTATCTTCCAATGCACACAGATGTGCATCAAACTCATAAGGCCCATAATCTGAATCATTTCCAGAATTAGATTCAATTTCTTCAAATATATCATCCATGTTGATATCATCAGGAGGAAGATCACTAGCTTCTTCCTCACGTTCAGCTTCAGTATTGCCACCACCAACACCTTGACCAAGAAGGAAATCAAGCTTCATCTTATTGATATTAGAATTGTTAAATATCAGATGATGGATAGGGGCCTCTCCAACCGGCATATCGACTAGCATATGCGTAGCCCACACAGTCATCAAATAACCAAAAGGAATGTCACTATGATCAGGATGGAGTCGAAACTAAATAATAGAGTGACAAATCAAGGATGGTAGACAAACATGAGCACCGCTAGCAACAACATGAAGAACACGGACCATGAAAAAAGTCAATTCAGATTTATTACCTCATCGAGGATATAAGTTAGATACAAAGATTTTGTGAAGAACTCTGTATTTGGGTAACAGATATTTTGAAGGAAGTGCATTCCCTTTATGAGTCCATTGAGAATCGAAATTGTATAAATTTTTAGTGAGTATATGATTTTCAGATACAGAGGGTTTTTCAGATAAGTTATGGATAGGAATGCCCTCATCATTCACAGGAATTTCCATAATAGCTTAAATCAAATGACGATCAACGTCAAATGGTCCTTCTCTTATGGCTATCTTAAAAGATAAATTTGCCATTGAAAAATCACATATGCATGCAAACATGGACTGGGTAATGGACCGGTATGCTGGCCCACCCCAATGTAATAAGTTATCCTAACCTACAGCTTGGAGCATAGGAAGGATCTCAAATGGAGCAACATGATTAATGTCAACAGGATGTTCAACAATAACATTGCGTAATCTGATGTCCCGAACATAGGATGGATCGTCCTCAGGAGCTCGAAGATAACGCTTAGTAATAGGGGCTGATCTAGAGGAAGAAGAAGGACCACAGGATGTTATTTTTCTACCTCTAGATGCCATTTGCAACAAGGATTTCAAGGGAAAAGAGAGTTGTAAAGGGTTGAGAAGTGGGTTTTCTCAAATCAGATTTTACTCAAAAAAAACCACAAATCTCAAAGAAATTTGAAATAGATAACTTTAAGAGAAAAAAGGAAGAAATCTAGACTCAAACATACAAGAAAAATGCAAAAGAAGCACTAACCTTAAAGATTTTGAAGGATGGGTTCGACTGGTCGTGCGTCGGCCCTTTGGAGAGTGAAGAAGAAATGAAGAAGAAGAAGCATTTTTTCCAAATTATAAGAGATTCACTCGATTCACGACTGATCGTGGTGTACACTACCGGTCGTAGCATGACTGGTCTTGTAGATTCACGACCGGTCGTAGCACGACTGGTCGTGTAAATTCACGTCTGGTCGAGTACCGGCCAGAAAAACTGATTTCCAACATTATATTCAAAAATTTGAAAACAAATCAAGCAATTATATACACTATGATACAAATAGGCATAAATAATCACTTTAAAATGCACATGCCAAGATCAAATTTCATTTTGTTAAACCTGCTTTTGTCAAGCGGTTTGGTGAAAATGTCAGCACGTTGATTTTCGGTAGGGATATATTCTAAAGATATAACCTTTTCTTCTACTAATTCTCGAAAATAATGAAATCTAATGTCAATGTGCTTAGTACGAGAATACTGAATTGGATTTTTTGAAATATTTATGGCACTGGAATTATCACAATATAATAACATAGAATCCTGTTTAATTCCATAGTCACTCAGCATACGTTTCATCCAAACTAGCTGAGTACACGCATTACCAGCTGTGATATATTCAACTTCAGCTGTTGAAAGTGATATAGAACTTTGTTTCTTACTAAACCAAGAAACTAAACAGTTTCTAATATAGAAGCAACCACCACTGGTTGATTTTCTATCATCAAGATTACCAGCCCAGTCAGCATCCGAGTACCCAGCTAATTGAACACTAGTCTCATGAGGATACCAGAGACTGAGATTAACAGTACCTGCGACATATCATATAATCCGCTTGGCAGCAGTCAAGTGCAACTCTTTAGGATCATACTGATATCTAGCACAAATACCAACACTTAGAGCAATATCAGGTTTACTAGCAGTTAAATACAGTAAACTACCAATCATACTACGATATAATTTTGGATCCACGGTTTTTACCTTTAGAATCTTTTGAGAGTTTCAAGGTTGTACTCATAGGAGTATCAAATTTCTTACCATTCTCAAATCCAAATCTCTTAATCAAATTCATAACATATTTAGATTGAGAAATAAACATTCCGTCAGGTTTTTGTTCTACTCGCAACCCAATGAAATAATTCAATTCCCCAACCATGCTCATTTCAAATTGAGATTTCATCAAATCTGCAAACTCAATAGTCATGTCAGTACAGGCAGATCCATAAATGATATCATCAACATAAATTTATACTATTAGAATGTGATCATTATATTTTTTAATAAACAGAGTCTTATCAACACATCCCATTTAAAAATTATGGCTTAATAGAAACTTTGTTAGTTTCTCGTACCATGCCCTGGGAGCTTGTTTTAAACCGTAAAGTGCCTTTTTAAAGGCGATACACATGATTAACATTTTTGGAGTCTTCAAAACCCATCGGTTGTTCAACATAGACTTCCTCATGCAGGTCACCATTTAAAAAAGTACTTTTCACATCCATTTGGTAAATCTTAAACTTTCTAAAAGATGCAATGGATATAAAAAGTCTAGTTGATTCAAGACGTGCTACTGGTGCAAAGGTTTCATCAAAATCAATGCCTTCAATTTGAGTGTAACCTTGTACCACTAGTCTAGCCTTATTTCTAATTATATTGCCAAGCTCATCAGACTTATTCTTAAAAAGTCATTTGGTTCCAATGATGTGTTTATCTTTAGGTCTAGGTACGAGATACCAAACATCATTTCTCACAAATTGGTTAAGTTCTTCTTGCATCGTAACAATCCAGTTTTTATCAGCAAGAGCTTCTTTTACGTTAGATGGTTCTATTTGGGATGTAAAACATACATAATTACATATATCCTCAAGTTGTTTACGAGTACGACACCAGTGAGAGGGTTTTTAAGAATCTATGTGGTTGGATGATTTTTAACAGTCCTCAGTTCAGAATCAATCTGATTAGATGAAGTATCAGATTTATCAATTACTAGTACTTCATCATTATCTGAACTTGAGACTGGTGTGTTTAAGTGATCATCAATGACTACATTGATAGACTCCTGAAACACACCGGTCCTTTTGTTCAGAACCCTATAAGCTTGACTGTTTAAAAAGTATCCTAAAAAGATCCCTTCATCACTTTTCATATCAAACTTTCCTAGATATTCATGATCTCGTAAAATATAGCACTTGCTGCCAAAAACTCAAAAGTATTTGACAGTAGGCTTTTTATCGAACCACAATTCGTAAGCCATTTTATTATTACCTTTACTAGTGTAAACCCGGTTAATGATATAGCAAGCTGTATTGATTGCTTCAGCCCAAAGATTCTTAGAGAGCTTCATACTGTTCAACATGACATTAGCCATTTCTTGAAGTACTCTATTTTTCCTTTCAACTATTCCATTTTTTTGTGGAGTTTTGGGCGCTAAGAATTCATGTAATATTCCTTGGTCGCTACAAAACTTCTTAAAACCGCTATTCTCAAATTCAGATCCATGATCACTACGAATCTTACTGACTTGAGAACCTTTTTCAGTTTGAATCCTTTTAAGAACCTTTTTCACTTATTCAAAGGTTTTTGATTTGTCCCTTAAGAAGACAACCCATGTATATCTGGTAAAGTCATCTACTATTATCAAGATATATCTTTTGCCACCTCGACTTTCCGTCCTGGTAGGTCTTACAAGATCCAAATGGAGATGCTTGAGTGGTCTTGATGTGGCATTGGAATTCACCTTTTTGTGTGAATTTCTCGTTTGTTTTCCAATCTGGCATTCACCACATATTTCATCTAACTTTTGTAGTTTGGGTAGACCTCTTATAAGTTCTTGTTTGCTAAATCTATATAGATTTCGGTAGTGTACATGTCCAAGACGTTTGTGCCACAAATCAGTCTCGTCTGTATGGACCATGTAACACGATTGATTAGATGAGTTGGATTCACTAATAATATAGTAGTTTTCAGACGTTCTACGTCCAGTTAGCATTACTGAACCCTTGTTGTTTCGAATCTCACATGCTTTGATCAGAAAACCGAACACTATGGTTATTATCACAAATTTGTGATATACTTAGAAGATTATGTTTCAGTCCTTCAACATACAAAAAATTTTTAAACTAAGGAAGGTTATGGAGTTGAACTGTACCTTGGCCCATAATCTTGCAATTGCTTCCATCACCAAAGGTAACTGACCCATCAGTTATATCTTTAAGATCGGTGAATAAGCCCTTGTCGCCTGTTATATGCCTAGAGCATCCACTATCCAAGTAACACTTTGAATGGCTTGTTGCTTTGAAAGCGGTGTGGGTAACCAAGCAGGCAACTTTAGGAACCCATTTCAGAACTGTTTTGGGTTTAGGAGTATAGTTGGTCTTCTTCTGACTGTTGTTATAAGAATGACCTACTGAGTTAGATTTTAAGAGCTCCTTGAGTAAATCCACTATCTTTTCAGCTAGTGGGTTTCTGTTCTAATTTTTGAAGTTGACATAGCTACCTCTAGGTTTTTGAAAAGCTTTTGTATTTTTAGAAAAACCTTGACTAGTATTTTTCCCTTTTGCGTTAAAAGACTCTTCTTTCACTAATTTAGGAGAAGTATACTTTTGTTTAGGAGGAACATTTCTATCATAGACCAACCCGAATCTGTCGCCACATTTTTTAGATCCAGTTAAAAGTTTTTCTAACTTTGGATCTCCTTGGGCATACCTCCATGTATCCTTTAAACTCAGAAGAGAAGATACTTCATTTTTAAGTCTCTCATTTTCAGATTTCAGATTTTCAATCAGGGAGGTTTTGAATTCTAAATCACATTTTGATTTTTCAAAACAATCTAAAATTTGGGATTTTTCTAAAACAAGAGATTCAAAATATTCTTTGAGTTTAAAAAACTTTTCTTTTTGAAGTTTAAGTTTGACAACAATTTTACAACTTTCCTTTTATAGGGCATTGTAAGCATCTTGAAGATCATCTTCATTTTCATAATCACTATTCTGATTTTCTTCGGTAGTTGAATCATTATGATCTGAAAAAGTGAATTTGGCTAGAGTCATAAGGGTTTTAACTTCGGTTTCAGAATCTTCTGATTTAGAAGAAGCTTCAGAATCAGATGATTCATCCCAAGTAGCCAGCATACCCTTTTTTTGGGTTTGTCCTAATTAAGACACTTGTTTGCTAAATGCCCATATTCTTGGCAGTTGTAACATTGACTATCTTTCAAAGACTTCCAAGTTTTAGATTTGGGTTTTGATCTTTTCTTATCATTTGATTTTTGAAAATCAACCCTTTTTTTACTCTTGAAAATCTTGTAAAACTTTTTTGATAAAAGAGCCATATCATCTTCAGAATCAGAGTTTTCTTTAGAAGATTTAAGAGAGATAGATTTACTTTTAGGAGCTTCAAAATTTAACTCATAGGTTTGTAAAGAACTAACTAGTTCTTCTACCCTCATATTATCCGTATCACGAAATTCCTGGATCGCGGTTACCTTAGAGTTGAACCGTTCTGGAAGTGAGCGTAGTTTCTTTGCACACACTTTACTTTATGGGATTTTATCGCCAAGACCCCACATTGAGTTTACAATGTCATTTAATCTAGTGTAAAAGTCCATAAACATTTCATTTTCCTCCATATGAATTTCTTCAAATTTGGTTGTGAGGAGTTGGACTTTAGATTTTTTGACAATTGTAATACCCTCGTGTGTCATTTCTAATATATCTCAGGCTTGCTTTGCAGTATCACAGGATATGATTCTTTTGAACTCATCCGGTGATAGTGCGCAAGTGATTGCATTTAGTGCTTTTGCATTGACATTACTCTTATTTTTCTGAAGGGTGGTCCAAGAGAAATAAGGAGTTACTCTCATTAATTTTGAACCATCGATACCAGTCACTTCTTATAACGACCTTGGAATTTTTGTGCTAATCTTTCCTTAAGTAGTTGTTTTTGGGGTAATTAGCGCTCTACTTGATTGCTTGTGAAATTCGCATCAATCACTTTAAATTGTATCTGCATGGCTCTAAACGTGTAGATTAGTGAGCGCTACGTTACTGTGAAATCCGGGATCCATCGCTAAATCCGGTTGTTGGAGAATTTTTGGAAGATCTGGATCGGACTGACCGCGCGTCGAAAGTCCGATGGCGATGATCTTAGGCGATTACCGAGTTGGGCTTGGTCTTCACCTCAAAATCAAGTCGATCTGATTTCTAGGTCGATTTGGTTGAGTTCGGAGTGAAGAGTGTGAGAACGGTTGGAATTTAATAAGCTTTTATGAAATTCGAGTCGTGTCGCTTGCGACGATTTTAAGCATTCCGACCGTTGGATTTCGACCCAATTTCACCCTCGAATCAGGATGTGGCCCACGCATATCCTAGTGCTTGTGGACTGATCGAGTTTCGTGACCGTTGAATTGAGTGTGGTCCGCGACGGCTGATCTGTACCCGATCAGAGCGAAAACTCAGCTGACCTAGATCCATGGTCGGTGAGCTTAAGTCCGACCTTTCGTGGTTATAGGCCCACCGAAGTGCTTCGTTGGATCGAGAAAGGCGTACTTTGGTTATAACCTAAGTATACCTTGACCACGGGTTATTTCCATCATTTTAAGGCCTATATATAGTCCTTAAACCCTAGCTCTCATTTCCATACGAATTTTCTCTAACCCTAGCTTGGAAAGAGAGTGGAAAAGAGAGAGTTAGTGAGAGAGATTGGTTGGTGAATCATCTTGATTCTTCCTTGTTCTTCTTCACCTTTGAACCTTTACTTTGAATCGTTCCTCTGACGATTCTGAGTTCTTTTGGGGTAAGTTAACCTAACCCTAACCTGTGTTAGAGCTTAGATTAGACTTGGTGTTGTTGTATCTCATTTCTATCCTTATTTTAGGGTATTCTTGCGCCGTTGACGAAGACAACTCGTCTAAATCAGTTCGGCTATTCTTTCTTCGCTTAAGGTGCGGACTTTAAGTGTATAGGTTATGGTTTTCAAGGCTTTCAATCCCAGTTAGTGATTTATTCTTGTTATGGATGAGATTTCACATGTCAAATGTTATGTTTACATTGCTTTCCTGATATGCATGTGCTATATTGAGATTTGTGTATTCTAAGTGTATTTATAAAGTACCGTATACGTATAAAATACGCACTTGTGCTTGCCATGATTATTGGTCATGTATGTATGCTAGATGCATGTATGACAACTCCTTGGTAAAGGGAATTGTCTAAGTGCATGTATTCCAACATACGTCATGTATGTTATTTCCTTGTATGCTAAGTGTTTGTAGAAATGCATGAATGATCTACGTGTAACTGATTACACTAAATGCAGGCGTTGAGAAGTGATTCTCAATACTTCTATGGATGCGCATGATTTCCCTTATGCATTTACATTCCAAGTTATTTAAATTCAAGCATTCCTATGCTTACATTTATGTTAAATTGATATTCTTCAGATGTGTATGCACCATGATTTGAGTGGTTGTTCCATTACTGTTTTACATTCCATATGAATATCTGTCGTAGTGTAGGATGTTTGGGACTATGCCTTAGTCCAGGAAATCGGTAATTGACCCTTTGGTCGTGGTTGAGATTGCTTTCGCCACGTGAGACGCATTAGACGAACCCGAGTCGTATTAGAGTTGGCGGCAGCGGTTTGGCCACGCGGAGTGTTTGCGCACTCTATGTCGTTCACTTCGACGTGCGCTCGTGCTAGTCGAGTTCGTCAACTAACCCGATTGTCCAGTGTATGTTAACCATGTATGGACGCTACTGCTTGAATCTAGGGTACCGAACTTACCAGTGAAATCCTAATAACCATGGTACCTGATCCGCTAAGACTCATGAGCCGGACATGGTGGTATGGGACACCGTGGTCGAGCTGTCGGCCTACGCTGGGGTGACGAGCCTCCCCGTAGTGACCAAAGTGAGCAACTAAACTCGTGAGCCGATTATGGTGGTATGGGACACTATATTCGTCTTTGTCGGCCTACATTGATTGGTGACGAGCCCTTTGTAGTGACCTCGAGCATACCCTGGATACCGCAAGGAGGTGACGAGCCGATCTGTGGTAGTAAGGGCATGAAAGGCGTGCATTGATTGGTGACGAGCCCTTTGCTACGACCTCAACTATATGATCGTATGAGATGTCTAGGATTGACGACCCTAGTATGGATCACTGTTGGATGGTGATATGAGGAAGGTATCTTAGCGTCCCAACCCACCTGTATGACTTGGACTAATAACAACTTGGTAATCATATCCATGCACCGCATTTGCATGTGCTTTGTAGATGTGGCGCACTTTGAGGCGATGTCATGCGTAACGTAAGATGAAGACGCCGAGGGTGTACGCGTGAGGGCACGCATCATCGTGCACTCATACCGGCAATACTAAGATTACTGAGGATTTATTTTATTGTCCTGCTTTATCATTACTGTGTGATTGAACTGATAGCATGTTAACCACCTATCATATGCCTGGAGCATCCACTATCTAGGTACCACTTTGAATGGCTTGTTGCTTTGAAAGCGGTGTGGGTAACCAAGCAGGCAACTTTAGGAACCCATTTCAGAACTGTTTTGGGTTTAGGAGTTAGTCTTCTTCTGACTGTTGTTATAAGAATGACCTACTAAGTTAGATTTTAAGAGCTCCTTGAGTAAATCCACTATCTTTTCAGCTAGTGGGTTTCTATTCTGATTTTTGAAGTTGACATAGCTGCCTCTAGGTTTTTGAAAAGCTTTTGTATTTTTAGAAAAACCTTGACTAGTATTTTTCCCTTTTGCGTTAAAAGACTCTCCTTTCACTAATTTAGGAGAAGTATACTTTTGTTTAGGAGGAACATTTCTATCATAGACCAACCCGAATCTGTCGCCACATTTTTTAGATCCAGTTAAAAGTTTTTCTAACTTTGGATCTCCTTGGGCATACCTCCATGTATCCTTTAAACTCAGAAGAGAAGATACTTCATTTTTAAGTCTCTCATTTTCAGATTTCAGATTTTCAATCAGGGAGGTTTTGAATTCTAAATCACATTTTGATTTTTCAAAACAATCTAAAATTTGGGATTTTTCTAAAACAAGAGATTCAAAATATTCTTTGAGTTTAAAAAACTTTTCTTTTTGAAGTTTAAGTTTGACAACAATTTTACAACTTTCCTTTTATAGGGCATTGTAAGCATCTTGAAGATCATCTTCATTTTCATAATCACTATTCTGATTTTCTTCGGTAGTTGAATCATTATGATCTGAAAAGTGAATTTGGCTAGAGTCATAAGGGTTTTAACTTCGGTTTCAAAATCTTCTGATTTAGAAGAAGCTTCAGAATCAGATGATTCATCCCAAGTAGCCAGCATACCCTTTTTTTGGGTTTGTCCTAATTAAGACACTTGTTTGCTAAATGCCCATATTCTTGGCAGTTGTAACATTGACTATCTTTCAAAGACTTCCAAGTTTTAGATTTGGGTTTTGATCTTTTCTTATCATTTGATTTTTGAAAATCAACCCTTTTTTTACTCTTGAAAATCTTGTAAAACTTTTTTGATAAAAGAGCCATATCATCTTCAGAATCAGAGTTTTCTTTAGAAGATTTAAGAGGAATAGATTTACTTTTAGGAGCTTTAAAGTTTAACTCATAGGTTTATAAAGAACCAACTAGTTCTTCTACCCTCATATTATCCGTATCACGAAGTTCCTGCATCGCGGTTACCTTAGAGTTGAACCGTTCAGGAAGTGAGCGTAGTATCTTTGCACACACTTTACTTTCTGGAATTTTATCGCCAAGACCCCACATTGAGTTTACAATGTCATTTAATCTAGTGTAAAAGTCCATAAACATTTCATTTTCCTCCATATGAATTTCTTCAAATTTGGTTGTGAGGAGTTGGACTTTAGATTTTTTGACAATTGTAATACCCTCGTGTGTCATTTCTAATATATCACAGGCTTGCTTTGCAGTATCACAGGATATGATTCTTTTGAACTCATCCGGTGATAGTGCGCAAGTGATTGCATTTAGTGCTTTTGCATTGGCAATACTCTCATTTTTCTGAAGGGTGGTCCATGAGAAATATGGTGTTACTCTCATTGATTTTGAACCATCAATACCAGTCACTTCAGTGGTAGGTGGGTTCCATTCTGTCACTGTGGCTTGCCACAGACTCTCATCCATTGATTTGAAGAAGATCCTCATCCTGGCTTTCCAATATGCATAGTTGGAGCCATCAAAGGGTGGAGGCCTAGTAACTGATAGGCTATCAAAATTTGACATCTTATATATAGCTTAGATCGTTAGCTCAGGAATTAAATCTAAATAAAAAGCAATAAGAGCGAGCTATTAGGCTTTGATACCACTTGAAATGGCCTAGCTATATGTCTTAGAGGGGGGGGGGGGTGAATAGGATGATGCCAAAATAAAACTTTAACAGCGGAATAAAGAAAGATAGATAACCAAATAAACTAAATCAAATCACAATGCTGAAATAAAAGCAACCTCACTAAACAAGTATTGAGAGGTTGATACGAATTCAGTTCTAAGGACAACCTTACACCATAAAAACCAAAGGTTTATGGCAGGACAACCTTATTTCTAGAACATCTTTTGTATCAAAAACTCAAACTGGAGAGGAATAAATAAATAGCAAGGAATTGAAATAAATTGCAGGAATTTAAAACTAAATTATTACAACATTCCCACTGTGCTTGAAATGTAAATTTTACAACATTCACATCCACACATACATTCCACAAATCTGAATGAAAAGAGATATAAAACTTAAGTAAACATTCAAACCACAAGACAAAGAGGTATAGTGGTTCGCCTGTGTGTACACCAACTGTTCAACAACAGCCACACAGCGCTACTCCACTCCTAATATCCTCACACAGGAGATATCAACGTTCACTATCAAAGATAGGTTTTCCAGGTTCACCTAAAACCTTCACAATTGTGTTTTTCTCTATGGGCCTACACAATAAAAAAAACTCCTCTTTTGAGTTTTCATGGCTCTCCTCAGATAACCAATACAATGAGATTTTTCTGGCAAATCCCAAAACAAAACCAAATGAAAGTAAATTACACAAATATAAAATACCTGAATTTCTCCTTCGTTGTAGCAGCCCAGAAGAACCATGTTGGAGTAAAGATTTGACTGTCAAAGTTCAATGTCCAATACTCACTTTATAATGGTTTTAGGTTCTAATAGATTTTAAATTAAACCAAATTGGGCGTAGCTCTATTTGATTTTGATTCCACGAAGATGGAATACAACAATTCCTCTTTTCAAATAAGATTGGAATATAGAAACAAAATCAAGAAAAACTAAAGAAAGAGAATATTAAATATGCACACTTAGCTTAAAATGGAGCACATACTTATCTCTCAGAAGGCCGAATTAAATTAGCTTAAAAATCATTATTTAATTTTGAGATTCGTACTCTATTTATAGTTGAGCAAATCACGTCTTCGACTGGTCTAAAGACCTCTACGACTGGTCATAGAACCAACAGATATTTGAAAATTCGGACGCGATAAAATCTGGAGGTTTCACGACTGGTTGTAGGTCGTCTACGACTGGTCGTATGTCCCCTTCGACTGGTCATAGGTTTCACACGACTAGTCGAAGCTAGCCAATCTTCAACACTGTACATTGAGTCGTAGATCTACAACGGGTCGAAGAAACAGTCGACACTGTTCATACGACTAGTCGAATAAACCCTAAGACTAGTCGAAGCCAAACAAAAAATATCCAAAATTTGCAACAAACTTATGACTGATCTAGGAATTTCTTAGACAGGTCGAAGTAGTGCTAAGACTAGTCGAACAAGGTCCAAGACTAGTCTTAGAACAGCCTAAACTCACTTATATAAAATATATGAATTATGTATCCAGAATGGCCTACTCTAAAGGTCAACCTAAGGTCAGTCATACCTCAATAGTGAAGTAAGGACATTGAACATAGGAGACAAGTGACCTTTGAAAGTAATGAAGCTTGAAGTCTTGATGTAGTTCAAACTTGAAAGCTTATTGAGATCTTGAGGTTGAACTTGAAAGCTTCTTCAGATCTTGCATTATCCTTGTCTTGAATTAAGCCGAACAATCTCACTTTCTCGAGTCTTGACTTGTGAGCAGTGCTTGTCAATCAAAGCTGATCTTAAGTAGAGCATTGTTCTTCACAGATGCAAGCTTCATAACAGTGTCTTTGGCACCACAAATTTGACAACAAAAAGGGCTATAAATTATAGCACTTACAATGTGTAGGGCCCACATGTTATGTACTTGAGGCCTATGAGTAGGGCCCACCTGTTGTGTATATGAGGTCCATTTGTGCGGCCCATTAATGCGGCCCACCTGTTGTATTTGAGGCCTACCGTGACGTGTATTACGACCATATGATGCGTATTAGGCCCATCATGATGCGTATGCCCATCATGATGTGTACTAGGCCCATGCGATGCGGCCCACCGTGACGTGTATTAGGACCATGTGATGCGGCCCATAGTGATGTGTATATAGCCCTTGTGTGAGGCCCATTGCGATGTATAATATGCCTTTGTGTGAGGCCATAGGCCCACTTTATGTTTGGCTCTATGTTGGTCACTGCTTGGGAGCAATGTTGGTTGAATGTCCATATTGATGGGCAGTGATGGTTAAATGTCGACATTTTGACCTTCCCTTATACCGATTATCGAGATCGATTCTGATTATCGAGGCCACTTCTGATTGTCGAGGCTGATTGTTGAGGCCAATTTCGATTCTGATTGTCGAGGCCGATTCCGATTGTTGTGGCCGATTGTTGGAGCCGATTCCGATTCCGATTTCATTTTCGATTGTTGAGGCCGATTTCGATTATCGAGGCCGATTCCTTTTGTCGAGGCCGATTCTGATTATTGAGGTCGAATATTAATTTCAATTATCGGTGTTGATTATCGATACTGATTAGGATTATGTGACAGCATAGCATCTGATACATGCCCAAACAGATCATCTGCAAGTTTGTTATGAGATGTGGTTGACTGTTATATTGTCATTGGGCAGGTTGTTATGAGACTCCTGATAAGTGGAGGTTATCTCACATGAGCGCAAGATTGATGCATGACTGGATTGTATGACTCATGCATCTTGTATTGTGTTGTGATTACTATACGCCCTAGCGACATCAGGGCCGAAGCCTCCACAGGCATCTCGTGGATGGCCAGATTGGACACTAAAAATCTTTTATTAGCATCGGGCTACCATAGATGGCCCTGGGTGAAAATCTCTAAACTTCCGAGGCCAGAGGACGCACCAACATCGAGATCGAGTGGATATATATATATATATATATATGTATGAGCGCATGAGGGCTGTATACCAGTAGGCTGCGTCTCCCACTGTGTCATGGTCGGTTGGTAGGGGGTGTGGCCTTACCCGCCCGAGGGTAGTGGGCATAACTAGGCTGAGTTTAACAGTTTGTGATTCAGTCCGCTATCAATGTGACGGGTAGATATTGGCTTACTACTGGCCAGGTGGATAGTGAGGTCTCTTTCACTTGCATGGTTGCGCGTCTAGTGGGCGGTGATTGCATGTAGAGTGTACTAGACCCCAGTGATGATCCTAGAGATGTATAGTATTGATTTGTGGAGTAGGAGTTACATACTCATTCATTCATTCATTCACTATCCAGTCGGGTGGTGGTGCGCTACCATTTGTTATATGTACCTTCATAATGGCCAGGATTTCGGTTGGGGCACGCGACTAACTTGAGATTAAGAGTTTACCACATTGAGTCTGACTATCCAAATTTAGGTATGGGACTGGTTTGGATAGAAGTCCCTTATGGTGGACCCCATAGCTCATGATACTTCGTACCATCATCTGAACTTCACGCTCCTGCATGGTCATTTGCACCGCATATTACATTACATCCTCGGTATCTGATACATGACTCTTTATGACTACTCATCTGTATAGCTGATTTGTATTGCGTACTCTGATATTGTATGACTCATGGACTTGTCAGTATTTCTGCTTACTCTGATATCGTATGATTCATGATCTCACCGGTATTTCTAACATTGTATGATTATGACGTTGTATTTGTGTGCTTGGCACTTATCTTGCACACAAACTTTCACCACCCTCTAAGCTTTCTATAAGCTTATGCACGATAGATGCATGCAGGTGGCGTTGGTCACAGCGGAGTTGAGCTTGGAGCATGCAACTATCTTTTGGAGCTTTGATTTTATTTTGACATATGTATTTTTCTTTCAGCATTTTATTCAAAGTTTATATTAGTGGATATATGATGATGATGTTGCTTTTGTGATTTGGGTAAAGTTGTGGTTATGCTTCTTACAAGATAAATGTACGTTAGAAAATCCTTCTTGTAGGATCCCAAGATCAGAACCTGGCATATGGGAACTGGGAGCAGAGAATGGGGTACTACGGAGGCTGTCGGCACCGGATTTGGTGATCGGGATTCCTGTGAATTCGATTTTTGGGTTTGGGATGTGACAAAAGATGGTATCAGAGCATAACTTGGGAATGCCTGAAGATAACATCACATATCTGCTGATAGCTACCCGACACTCTATGATTGTTGAGAACTTAGAATGGTTAGATCCCCGAGTTTGAATAACTTAGAGATTTTCTGATATAGCTGCCTACCGTTGAGATTGTGAGGCTGCATAGTATTTCCATTTCGATCGTTTCTGACCGGGATCTGAGGTTCAGTAAGGGTCACCATTCTGTTGAGGATGCGTCCTGGGAGCAAGAGCCTAAGATTCGTGTGCGTTATCCGCATCTCTTAGGTGTTCGATTATGTTGGTATGTTTTGTGATAGGATTTTCCTCCCTTGGTAAGCTTTGTATTTGTTGTATTATGTTTTAAATTTCGAGGATGAAATATTTATTAGGAGGGGAGAGCTGTGAGACCCATATCCTAGCCCGTACCATTCCATAGGCTTTCGCGGTCCTCCTAGTTGAATTCTGGCGACCCGCAATCTGTCATCGACCTTTGCACAAGATCCTGAGTTATATCCCATATATCAGATTTGGCTCGACTCGAAACTTGTATCCTTGCAACCGCGTCGTCGCCATGGTTCCGAGGCCGTGTCTCGGGTGCTGAAGCAATACTCACACCAGAAGATGTGGGCCCGCGTTCAGTATGAGGAAAATGCCGCACGTTGCAAATCCTAAGAGAATATGTCCCATCAAACGTCATGTACACACCCAATCAATCCCATCACTCACACTCATCCCCAAGTACCATACCCTTCCCCGAAAGTCAATTTTCCACCACTTCACCCATCCCTCTCCCATCAGTCCATCACTCACATCACCTCTCTCTCTCATCTCTCACTCATTTTTCTCCTAAGCTCCATGAGAGCAATCCAACGCCCAACCTCCATGAGAGAAAGCTTAGTGTGGCCTACCTTCCTACCTCCTATACCCACCATCCAAAGTCCATCTCGACCGTTGAATCGCAACCCTTGCAGCTCTATATCACATTGGCGGAAGACGGATGAGGAGATCAAAGGCGGGTGATTTTATTATTTGATTTTGTAATTTGAGGGCCCGCATATGCGTAACCCATCTTGATGTATGCATGTATAGGGAGGGCCCATAGTGGCGGGGTCCCTCCCCTCCCACGATCGTCTCTCTCTCTCTCTCTCTCTCTCTGCCTCTCCCTCTTGATGTGCGGCCCACCCGATGCATGTGACATATCCACGCCATCAATCATCGTGGAGCCCACCATGATGCATGAATTTTATCTATGCCATCCACCAAGCAGGTCCACCCTGCTGGCCATGCAGCAGTAATACCTTGCGGTCGTCCTTGAGTGGACGCTAGATGGAGGGGAAAGCACGAATATCAGTTTCATCTTTAATGCAGGTGGGCCACTCCTGTGGGTCCCACCTGATATATATGTTACATCCATGTCAGGGACGTGGACCTCACCTTGAATTACATACATAATATATATTATATACACCTTTCATCCACTGCAGGCAGCAGTGCTGTTGACACTGTGAATTGAGGGAAAACACAAATAACAGCTTGGTCCTGTGGACCCTACCACGATTTATGTGCTTCATCTATGCATGTGGGGTGGCCACGTGTGGACCCCACCTTGATGTGCTGCCTCCATCGTTCCGACTGTGGATGGTGGAGCATGTATTTCATGGTCGGACGATGGGACCCCAACCGGCTGACTGACGTCAGTAAGTTTTGTGGGTCTCACATGATATATGTGCTATATCTAAACCGTCCAGATGGTGGGACCCATCTGCTGACTGTCGTCAGAAAGTTCTGTGGGTCCCATGTGATTGTATGTGTTAGATCCCAACCGCCCACCTGCTGTAAGGCCACACAATGATGTATTTGTTTCATCCACACTGACCAGACCATCTGGACGGTGCTGGACAGGTTGGACGGCCCTGTGGGGCCACACCATGATGTATGGGTCTTACCTGCACCGTCTAGCAGGTCTGGACGGTGGGCACCCACCATGAAATATATGTTTTATCCTAACCATCCACTGTTTGGATGGTGGGCCAACAGGCTACTGTAACAGCAGCAGTTGCTGCACATACGTTAGCAAGTTTTATGGGTCCCATCTGGACCATGGATGCCCTACCATGATGTATGTATTCTCTATGCCATCCATCTATTTTAGGTAGTGCGTGGGAACCCCCCAACACCCCCCCCCCCTCCCCACATGCTGCACATGTGAGGGGTGGGGCCCATCTTGATTTATGTATTCTACATCCAGCCATCCATCTGGACAGTACTGGTGGTACCCACATGTATTAACGTCAGCAGTTTCTATGGGTCTGATCATAATGCACGTGTTATATCTAACCGTCCATGACAACGTGCAGACCCTAGCTTTTTAGCTACTGTATTAACGCTAGCAGGCTGAGGGTCAGATCTTAAGGGTTGCTTTTAAACCATCCATTTCTTGGCCCCATCAGTTAGCTGCTGCTTTAAGGACAGCAAGTTCTGTAGTCCCATCATGAGGTTGTGATATATCCAAGCCGTCCATTCGTTTAAGGACACGGACCCCACCCATGATGTATTTATTTCATCCACACCATCTAGATAATGCTGGGCGGTGCTAGACAATGTTCGGACAACGCAGGGACATGTTTGTATAGTGCTAATTTACATGGGAAATGTTTGGACAGTGCTGATCATCGTTAGTGGGCCATGTGCCCCATAGAATGATAGTGTATAGTGATACATATGTTACACCTACAACTATTGAAATGATTTTTGGTTTGGTCCAAGCCCACTTGAGGTCCATTGGTGCAGTCCATCCATGAGGCCCATCATGACGTATATTTAAGGCCCATGTGATAGGGCCCACCTGCCTTGCATTTAAGGCCCATATGATGGGGCCCACCTGCCTTATATTTAAGGTCTGTATGATGGGGCCTACCTGCCTTGTATTTAAGGCCCGTATGATGGGGCCTACCTGCTTGAATCTGAGGCCCATGGGCAAGGCTCATTGTGATGTATTCGTGGCCTATGGGCAAGGCCCATTGTGATGTGTATTAAGCCCTTATTGTGCGGCCCATTGTGATGTGTATTAGGCCCATTACGTGTGACCCATTAGATGCATTCGAGATCCAGATACGTGGCCCATTTGACGCATACAAGACCCATGTGTAAGGCTCACATGTTATGTATTTGAGGCCCATGAGCAGGGCCCACCTGTTGTGTATATGAGGATCATTGGTGCGGCCCATTAATGCGGCCCACCTGTTGTATTTGAGGCCCACTGTGACATGTATTAAGACCATATGATGCTTATTAGGCCTATCATGATGTGTAGGCCCATCATGATGTATATTAGGCCCTGACAATGCGGGCCACCGTGACGTGTATTAGGACCATGTGATACGGTGTAACACCCCGGATTTTTGCCAACTTGGAGTTAGACGTACTTCGGTAATGGGTCGATCCTAACACCTTAATTACTTCTCAAAAACTCAATCCCAAAGTCTCAAATCCCCTTTCAACCCATTTCCTTCAAAATCTCCCGTTTCCTTCAAAAATCTCACCTTTTACCACCTTATTCTTCAAATTTTTCTAAGTACTTTCATATTAGATACTAATCCTAAAGTTTAAATGATGAAGAAAAATACTTAAACTAAAACTTATTGTAAATGGTAAATACGTAAATAAAATGGGCCTTTGACTATTAATCTTTTAGAATCTTATGAAAAAAATAGATTATTTAGATAGATTAGCTTCTCCTACCCCAAAATCATATATTACACATCAAATAACTCATTCTAATTTACAAATCAGACCTGATAATGCCTCGACGGACTCAGGGGCCCAAACAACACAATTCGGGGGGACTCGAGGTGGGTCCGGCATGTATCCGGCACACTCGGGGGGGACATGACCCCTGGGGCAAGCCATCACCCCAGAGTCCAGCGACCGGCAAGGGGCTCGTTGGTTCAACGAGGCCTTGCTAAATTGCGGGCCTGCGGGGCCACAGTGGGCCAGCTGCCCGTTTTCGGCAGAAAAATTCTGTAATATACGTCTAACTTTGAAAAATCATATCTCCCTCATTATAAATTTGATTTAGGTAATTCAAAATTCATATTGAAGATTGATAAGTCTAGTTTCATATAAAAATAATTAAAAAATATAATAAAATACATCATATAGTTAATATATAGGTCATTGTGACAACTATCCAAAAATTATTAGTTTGGACAGGTGCTGCTTCCGAAATTTAAAAAAAAAATTTACAACACAAAATCTAATGAAATTTAGTAGAGATAAAGTGGACTTGATGAAGAACTATTATAAAAATAATTAAAATAATATACCAACTAAAAGTGCCAGAAAGGGGCGTAGAACTGCCCTAGGACCTTGTTTTATCGTAATTAGGGCACGATTTAGTTAAGTGCTAAACTGAACAATCAATAGAATTAGCTTGAACTACTTTAAATATGAACTACAAGACTCAAAATGAGTAGAATAATTAATGCTACATTATCTTGAAACTTAGGATCCATCTCAAAACCCAGTTGCTCTCGGGAGCACACTGAAACTCCGTGTCGGACCTGGACCACACGTCAAAAGTCTGATTACCCCGAAACTATACGGATATAACCGCATTACTGGACTTGACAACCCCCTCAAAAATTAAGTCTTGATTATTTCTAAAAATGTACAACTTGAGCCCAGAGCAAAGTGTATGAGAAATAAGAAAATATTTAGAAATAAAAATCCGCATTTAAGTAATCTGAGTCATGTCACTTGCGGGCCAAATATAAGGATTCAGACTGTCAGACTCTGACCCAACTACACCCTTGGATCAGGAGAAATTTTCCACAAATGAATGTGTACTTGTGATCCTGATCGAGTGACCGTGACCGTTGAACTGAAACTGGTCCACCACGGCCGATCTGTAAATTTGATCGGTACGAAAACTCAGTGTGACTTAGATCCATGGTCAGGGAGCTTAAGTCCGACCGAACATGGAAAAGGGGCTGCCAGAAGTGCTCTGTTGGACCAGAACAGTCCGTATTTGGATATAGCCTAAGTATACCTTGGCCAAGGGGCCATTCCCATTAAACCTGGGCCTATATAAGGACCTTAAACACTCCCTCTCTTATGCCGTACGAATTTTTGCAAAACCTAAGGGAAAGAAGAGAGAAAAGAGAAGAAGAAAGTGAGGAAAAGAGAGAGAGAGTGTGAGAGATAGATGTTGGGATCTTTCCCTAACACTTCACGTGCTTAGCCACCACTCCTGTGTCACTATACAAGCGATACCAATCCTGTTCTTAGGTAAGAAAACCTAACCCTAATCTATTTTAGGGTTTCAGATAGTGTAAGCGATGAAATACCTAACCTAATTTATGCTATAGGTTGCCAATCTGCCGTAGACAAAGACTTAGCTTTAAAACCGAGTTCGTTACAAGTCTACCGGCGAAAGGTGCAGACTATAAACGTATAGGTTATGGTTTTCAAGGCTTTCAATGTCAGTTAATGGTTTATTACTGATGTGGGTGCAATTTCACATGCCAAATGCGATATTTGTATCGCGTTTCTGATATATATGAACTATATTGAGTTTAGTGTATTCCATGTATATGTAGAAAGTATCGTATGCGTATGAAATTTGAACGTGTGCTTGCCATGATTAATTGTCTGTGTTTGTGCTAGTTGTATGTGAAACAACTCATTGGCAAAAGGATTTGTCCTAAGACGTGCTATCACCAACATGCGTCATGTATGTTGGAATGTGTAGTCAAAGTGTTTGTAGAAATGTCTGAATGAACAAGTGTGTAATAAGTTGTACTTTATATGGGCGTTGAGAAGAGATTCTCAACTATCGTAATGATGTGTATGATTTCCTCCATGTAACTTACATTCTTTGTCTATTTAGTTAGACACTGCTTATGTGTGAATTCATGTTTAAGTTGAAATCCATCAAATGCTCACATGCTTGTATGATTGGAATTGTTGATCCATTACTGTTCTGATTAGCTTGTATGATTATTTGTTATACTTGAATGTGTTTGGGGCTATGAAATAGTCCAAGCAATCGGTAACAAGCTTTGAATAAGTGGCTGAGGTTGTTTCCCCACATAGGACGTGATCGATGAGTCCGAGCCGTACTTGGGTTGTCGGCAGTGGTTAGGCCACACAGAGTGCTTACACACTTCATGTCGATCAACTCAACGTGCGCTCGTACTAATTCAGCTCATCAAGTAACCCGATTGACCCAATGTGTGTTCACCATGTATGGACGCTACTGCTTGAATCTAAGGTACCAAACTCACTAGTGAAAACCCTTTTAAACCTTGGTACCTTGATCCACTAAGACTCATGAGCCGGACATGGTGGTATGGGACACTGTGGTCAAGCTGTTGGCCTATGCTGGGGTGACGAGCCTCCCCGTAGTGACCAATGAGCAACTCAGACTCGTGAGCCGAATACGGTGGTATGGGACACTGTATTCGAGCTGTCAGCCTACACTGATAAGGTGACGTGCCCTTTGTAGTGACCTCGAGCGTACACTAAGACTGCGTAGAGGCGACGAACCCTTACGTAGCAATAGGAGTACACTAGGCCTGCACTAATAAGGTGACGAGCCCTTTGCATCTACCTAGCACCGTAACATCGTATGAGATTTACTAGGATTGACGACCCTGGAATGGATCATTGTTTGAGAATTGATATAAGGGAGGTACCTTAGCTTCCCAATCCTGCTGTATGAAAGGGACTAATAATAACTCGGTAATCACGCTCATTATATCGCACTACATGTGCCCTGGGTTGAAGAGCATAGAGGGAAGAAAGCATGTCGCGACCGTAAGATGGTGTCGCAGGAGGGAGTGTAGGTGAGGGCATGCATCATGCTTACATTTTATCCTTGCATTAATAAGAGTATCTAGGAATGTCTGATATGTCTGCTTTATCATTACTGCTTGACTGAATTGATAACATGTTAACCTTTGCTCTACGGTTCCACTGAATTAATCACTCACTCCCACGTTACGGGATGGTGTTGTACACACCAACCAGACTCTGTCTTAGTTGCAGGTGATGGCGATTCTTAAAAGGCGTAGCCGGACTTTGAGGATGATGAGGAGGGTTTCTCCTATATGCAGCTATCGGGCGTGTCTATGTAGACCGTGTTCTGATCGACGGGGCTTAAAGGGATGCTGACTAGATATCATTACACTCATTATGATTGAATTTTGGAACACACATGTATATTGTTTTTATACATTTTGGGAGTATACATGTACATGTTTAACCTAGTAACCTGATCATACTTCGGAGACTTACTACAGTTCATATATCTTATACATCTAATACAGTCTTCCGCTTGCAAAATTCACTTGTCTTTGGAGTATGATATACTGTTTTGGTATAATCTCATTCATGTTTAATGCACTAATATGGACAACATTTAATCATCATTATCTATGTTGCATAAGTGATGCGTTGGAACGTGGGAGTCGAGTTTGTGCTCGACCCCTGATTTTCAGGGGGTTAAAAGATTGTATCAGAGCATGATTTGGATTAAATTGGACCTGGGTTATGGTAACACGACGCACACTGACGCACTCTGATTTAGGAAGGGGACAATGAAATTTAGAGACCTTGACAATTTCAAACTCGAAACAAATCCAAAAAGGCGTGAATATGTGCACGTGCAGTTAGGAAAAGGGGACCCTATGGGCCTAAGGACCCAAAACCAAGAAATTTAGAGGGGAGTAATGAGATAATTAGGACTTTGGGAATGAAGATTATATAAACAACAATGACCATCAAATTTTGGGACATGTAGAGTTTTGGACCTAGAGTTGGTACTCCTAGATTTCAAAAGATCTGACAGTATAGGAAATCGAATAAGTTAATAACGTAAACCCTATGACCTCCCTAGCTGGTATGGTCATGTGTGAACTACACAAGTGTAAATACATTCAAGTTCGGACAACTCAATTCCAATCAGACAACTTTTGACCCAAAGTGATAAAACAATTCCTTGTATTGGAAATGGTATGAAATCATCTAGCGTTTGAGCATAGAATTTGGATTACAACTAGTGGATTATAGCTACTCCCAAGTTAAGACTAGGATACTGGTTATACTAAGGACTGTAAAAGGACCGATTATACTAAGAAAATTGGAATATAGACTTAGCTTTCTTGATTAGGTTAGAGTGAGACCTCGCTCCTTCGTTGAATCCCCTTAGTACTTATAGGCTTCTTTAACAACTCTTAGGAAGCTGTTTTGACTTAAAAACTAGCCACATCCAGAGAAAACTTATATATCTCTTAGATTTAATGTAGATCAAATCAATACACCCCTTAGAATTACCTTCTTAAGGACTTGTTACAATCGGGAATACGGAGTAGAGAAACTATATAAAAGCGAAGTATTCGCGGTTTGAATCGAATTCTCAATCTTGGTAGTTACCAATGAACTCTATGCTCTAATCAAGCAGAAGATCGTGATCAACTAGGATTAAGAACTGATACGACAAATTTTCTGTCCTCGCGAGGCAGAAGGTCTATGTATCTGGCTCAGACCCACTACACAACTTTCCTTCTGTGTTGGCCCTACCAGTTATAACTAAAGTTTATTACTTCATCTTTGAGAAGTGTTATGAATATATAGCCAATAGAGATTTTCCTCTTTTGGCCTAAGAAATTTCTCAAATGGACAACAGACAGCTAGGAATTAAGTCCTAAATATCAGACCATTCTGGCATACATATTATGTATATGAACTTAGAAGGATAGTCTGCCCGCTATCCTATTTTGTCCAAATTCCTTATGTACCAATAATGTATAGATTATCTTATAGTATTAAACTAGACATGATTAAAGAGGGTAAGTCTGGACCGTTGCAAAACTCCTTGGTAGAATTAGGCATCTTGCCATAAACTTACACCCGTTCCCGAAATCAACCGCAACACCCATCATTTTTAGCTCCTTTTTGTAACCATAGGTACCAACGCCATAGTACACCTCATCGATGAAAGGAAGACCAATGTATTGAGAGATCATTTCCCATTCTGTGTCGAGGATAGGTCCCAAATTACACCTCGTTCCGACATACGGATCAGGACAAAGATCCTTGAGCCTTCAGAGTGAAAATTTATTTTTAAGGGGGGTAGAACATTATCAGCCCAATCTAGTTAAGTCAGTCTATACATCCATTGGATCAGAGTGGCGCAGCGGAAACGTGGTGGGCCCCTGCACCACTGGCCCAGGATCGAAGAAAATTGATCTAGGCTATGCGAAGGGATATGTTACTAAATAGGATCTGAATCTTCCTTAGAATGTCTATAATGAAGTCTTTGAAAGAAAGAAATTAGGGTTCAAGTGTTAAACCAATTCATGTTAAAGAATAGGCCTAACAATGGGTACGAGCTGAATTACAATTGTCAAGGTCAGTGTATCTACAATGTGCTCGTTGAATACGAACTTAATAGGAGCCTTAGCTAATTTTAGGGCGAAACAATTTTAAGTAGGGTAAACTAAAATGAGCCAGACTAGCATAGATAGTGCACACCCTGCCACGAATATAAACTTAAAACCAATAAAGTTTAGACAAAAGAAATAATAGAATCCTTACTTATTACCCTTAGCCAATTTCGAGGACGAAATTATTTTTAAGGGGGGTAGATTGTAACACCCCGGATTTTTGCCAACTTGGAGTTAGACGTACTTAGGCAATGGGTCGATCCTAACACCTTAATTACTTCTTAAAAACTTAATCCCAAAGTCTCAAATCCCATTTCAACCCATTTCCTTCAAAATCTCCCATTTTCTTCAAAAATCTCACCTTTCACCACCTTATTCTTCAAAATTTTCTAAATACTTTCATATTAGATACTAATCCTAAAGTTTAAATGATGAAGAACAATACTTAAACTAAAACTTACTGTAAATGGTAAATACGTAAATAAAATGGGCTTTTGACTATTAACCTTTTGGAATATTACGAGATAAATATATTATTTAGATAGATTGGCTTCTCCTACCCCAAAATCATATATTGCATGTCAAATAACTCATTCTGGTTTACAAATCAGACCCGATAATGCCTCGACGGACTCGGGGGCCCAAACAACACAATTTAGGGGTACCCGAGGTGGGTCCCACATGTATCCGGCACCCCCGGAGGGGGGTGGGGGGAAAGACATCATCCGTGGGGTGAGCCATTACCCCAGAGTCCAGCGACCATCGAGGGGATCGCCAGTTCGGCAAGGCCTCGCCAAATTGCGGGCCTAGCAGGGCCGCAGCGGGCCGTTTTCGGTAGAAAACTTTTACAATATATGTCCAACTTTGAAAAATCATATCTCCCTCGTTATAACTCCAATTTAGGTGATTCAAAAGAAATATGGAAGATTGATAAGTATATTTTCATATAAAAATAAGTAAAAAATATAATAAAATACTTAATTTAGTTAAATATAGGTCGTTGTGACAACTATCCGAAAATCATTAGTTTGGATAGTTGTTGCTTCCAGAATTTTTAAAGTTTTTCTACAACATAAAAGATAATGTAATTTGGTAGGGTTGAAGTGGAATTAATTAAGAACTATTAAAAAAATAATTAAAATAATATACCAACTAAAAGTTCCAGAAAGGGGCATAGAACTGCCCTAGGACCTTATTCTATCGTAATTAGGGCACGATTTAGTTAAGTGCTAAACTGAACAATCAATAGAATAGCTCGAACTACTTTAAATATAAACTACAAGACTCAAAATGAGTAGAATCATTAATTCTACATTATCTTGAAACTTAGGATCCATCTCAAAACCCAGTTGCTCTTGGGAGCATACCGAAACTCCGTATTAGAACTGGACCGCACGTCTAAAGTTTGATTACCCGAAACTATACGGATATGACCGCATTACTAGACTTGACAACCCCCTCAGAAATCAAATCTTAATTGTGTCTAGAAATGCACAACTTGAGCCCGCAGCAAAGTGTGTTAGAAACGTGAAAATATTTAGAAATAAAATTCTGAATTTAAGTAATCTAAGTCATGTCGCTTGTGGGCAAAAGATAAGGATTTAAACCGTCAGAATCTGACCCAAAACACCCTCAGATCAGGAGAAATGTCCCACACATGAAGGTGTACTTGTGACCCTGATCAAGTGACCGTGACCGTTGAACTGAAACTGGTCCTCCATGGCTGATCTGTAAATCCGATCGGTACGAAAACTCAACCTGACCTAGATCCATGGTCAGGGAGCTTAAGTCTGACCGCAAGTGGAGAAGGGGCTGCCAGAAGTGCTCCCTTGGACCTGAATAGTCCGTATTTGGATATAACCTAAGTATACCTTGGCCATGGGGCCATTCCTATCAAACCTAGGCCTATATAAGGACCTTAAACACTCCCTCTCATATGCTATACGAATTTTTGCAAACCCTAAGGGAAAGAAGAGAGAAAAGAGACGAAGAAAGTGAGGAAAAGAGAGAGAGAGTGTGAGATATAGATGTTGGGATCTTTCCCTAATGCTCCACGTGCTTAGCCACCACTCCTGTGTCACTATACGGGCGATACCAATCCCGTTCTTAGGTAAGAAAACCTAACCCTAATCTATTTTAGGGTTTCAGATAGTGTAAGTGATGAAATAACTAACCTAATTTATGCTATAGGTTGTCAATCTGCCGTAGACAAAGACTTAGCTTTAAAACTGAGTTCGTTACGAGTCTATCGGTCAAAGGTGCGTACTATAAACGTATAGGTTATGGTTTTCAAGGCTTTCAATATCGGTTAATGGTTTATTACTGATGTGGGTGCAATTTCACACGCCAAATGCGATGTTTGTATCGCGTTTCTGATATATATGAACTATATTGAGTTTAGTGTATTCCATGTATATGTAGAAAGTATCGTATGTGTATGAAATTTGAATGTGTGCTTGCCATGATTAATTATCATGTGTTTGTGCTAGTTGTATGTGAAACAATTCCTTAGCGAAAGGATTTGCCCTAAGACGTGCTATCACCAACATACGTCATGTATGTTGGAATGTGTAGTCTAAGTATTTGTAGAAATGTCTGAATGAACAAGTGTGTAATAAGTTGTACCTTATATGGCCGTTGAGAAGAGATTCTTAACTATCTTAACGATGTGTATGATTTTCTCCATGTAACTTACATTCTTTGTCTGTTTTACTTAGACACCGCTTATGTGTGAATTCATGTTTAAGTTGAAATCCATCAAATGCTCACATGCTTGTATGATTAGAATTATTGATCCATTACTGTTCTGATTAGCTTGTATGATTATCTGTTATACTTGAATGTGTTTGGGGCTATGAAATAGTCCAGGCAATCGGTAACGGGCTTTGAATAGGTGGTTGAGGTTGTTTCGCCACATAGGACGTGATCGATGAATCTGAGCCGTACTTGGGATGTCGGCAGTGGTTAGGCCACACGGAGTGCTTACACACTTCATGTCGATCAACTCAACGTGCGCTTGTACTAATCGAGCTCGTCAAGTAACCCGATTGACCCGATGTATATTCACCATGTATGGATGCTACTGCTTGAATCTAAGGTACCAAACTCACCAGTGAAAATCCTTTTAAACCTTGGTACCTCGATCCGCTAAGACTCATGAGCTAGACATGGTGGTATGGGACACCGTGGTCGAGCTGTCGGCCTATACTGGGGTGACGAGCCTCCCCGTAGTGACCAGTGAGCAACCCAGACTCGTGAACCGAATACGGTGGTATGAGACACTATATTCGAGCTGTCGGCCTACACTGATAAGGTGATGAGCCCTTTGTAGTGACCTTGAGCGTACACTAAGACTGCGTAGAGGCGACGAAGCCTTACATCGCAACAGGAATACAGTAGGCCTACACTGATAAGGTGACGAGCCCTTTGCAGCGACCTAGAACCGTAACATCATATGAGATTTACTAGGATTGATGACCTCAGAATGGATCATTGTTTGGGAATTGATATAAGGGAGGTACCTTAGCTTCCCAATCTTACTGTATGAAAGGGACTGATAATAAATCGATAATCACGCTCATTACATCGCACTGCATGTGCCCCGGGTTGAAGAGCACAAAGGGAAAAAAACATGCCGTGACCGTAAGATGGTGTCACACGAGGGAGTGTAAGCGAGGGCATGCATCATGCTTACATTTCATCCTTGCATTAATAAGAGTATCTAGGAATGTCTGATATGTCTGCTTTATCATTACTACTTGACTGAATTGATAACATGTTAACCTTTGCTCTATGGTTCCACTGAGTTGATCACTCACTCCCACGTTATGAGACGGTGTTATACACACCAACCAGACTCTATCTTAGTTGCAGGTGATGGCGATGCTTATGAGGCGGAGCCGGACTTTGAGGATGATGAGGAGGGTTTCTCTTATATGCAGCCATCGGGCGTGTCTATGTAGACCGTGTTCTGATCGACGGGGCTTAAAGGGATGATGACTAGATATCATTACACTCGTTATGATTGTATTTTGGAGCACACTTCTATATTCTTTTTGTACATTTTAGGAGTATACATGTACATGTTTAACCTAGTAACCTGATCATACTTCGGAGACTTACTACAGTTCATATATCTTATACATCTAATATAGTCTTCCGCTTGCAAAATTCACTTGTCTCTAAAGTATGATATACTGTTTTGGTATAATCCCATTCATGTTTAATGCACTAATATGGACAACATTTAATAATCATTATCTATGTTGCATAAGTGATGCATTGGAACTCGGGAGTCGAGTTTGTGCTCGACCCCTGATTTTCAGGGCGTTACAAAATGGTATCAGAGCATGATTTGGATTAAACTGGACTTGGGTTGTGGTAACATGACGCACACTGAAGCACTCTGATTTAGGAAGGGGGCGATGAAACTTAGAAACCTTGACAATTTCAAACTCGAAACAAATCCAAAAAGGCGTGAATATGTGCACGTGCAGTTAGGAAAAGGGGACCCTATGGGCCTAAGGACCCAAAACCAAGAAATTTAGAGGGGAGTAATGAGATAACTAGGACTTTGGGAATGAAGATTATATAAACAACAATGACCATCAAATGTTAGGACATATACAGTTTTGGACCTAGATTTCAAAAGATTTGATAGTATAGGAAATCAAATAAGTTAATAACGTAAACCCTAGGACCTCCCTAGCTAGTATGGTCATATGTGAAGTGCACGAGTGTAAATACATTCAAGTTTGGACAACTCAATTCCAATCAGACAACTTTTGACCCTAAGCGATAAAAAATTCCTTGTATTGGAAATGGTATGAAATCATCTAGCGTATGAGCATAGACTTTGGATTACATCTAGTGGATTATAGCTACTCCCAAGTTAAGACTAGGATACTGGTTATACTAAGCACTGTAAAAGGACCGATTATACTAAGAAAATTGGAATATAGACTTAGCTGTCTTGATTAGGTTAGAGTGAGACCTCGCTCCTTCGTTGAATCCCCTTAGTACTTATAGGCTTCTTTAATAACTCTTAGGAAGTTGTTTTGACTTAAAAACTAATCACGATCAGAGGAAACTTATATATCCCTTGGTTTTAACGTAGGTCAAATCAATACACCCCTTAGAATTACCTTCTAAGGACTTGTTACAATCGAGAACATAGAGTAGAGAAACTATATATAAGCGAAGTATTCGCGGTTTGAATCGAATTCTCAATCCTGGTAGTTACCAATGAACTCTATGCTCTGATCAAGCAGAAGATCGGGATCAACTAAGATTAAGAATTGATACAACAAATTTTCTGTCCTCGCAAGGCAGAAGGTCTATGTATCCGGCTTTGACCCACTACCCAACTTTCCTTCCGTGTTGGCCCTACCACTTACAACTAAAGTTTATTACTTCGTCTTTGAGAAGTGTTAAGAATATATAGCCAATAGAGATTTCCCTCTTTAGGCCCAAGAAATTTCTCAAATGGGCAACAAACCGTTAGGAATTAGGTCCTGAATCATAGACCATTCTGGCATACATATTGTGCATATGAACTTAGAAGGATAGTCTGCCCGTTAACCTATTTTGTCCATATTCCTTATGTACTAATAATGTATAGATTATCTTACAGTATTAAACTAGACATGATTAAAGAGGGTAAGTCTGGACTGTGACAAAACTCCTTGGTAGAATTAGGCATCTTGCCATAAACTTACACCCGTTCCCGAAATCAACCGCAACACCCATCATTTTTAGCTCCTTTCTGTAACCATAGGTACCATATACATCCATTGGATCAGAGTGGCGCAGCAGAAGCATGGTGGGCCCCTGCCCCACTGGCCCAGGATCGAAGGAAATTGATACAAGCTGTGCAAAGGGATAGGTCACTAAATAGGATCCGAATCTTCCTTAGAATGTCTATAATGAAGTCTTTGAAGGAAAGCAATTAGGGTTCAAGTGTTAAACCAATTCATGTTAAAGAATAGGCCTTACAATGAGTACGAGCTGAATTACAATAGTCGAGGTCAGTGTATCTACAATGTGCTCATTGAATACGAACTTAATAGGAGCCTTAACCAATTTTAGGGCGAAACAATTTTATGGAGGGTAAACTAAAATGAGACAGACTAGCATAGATAGTGCACACCCTGCCACACATATAAACTTGAAACCAATAAAGTTTAGACAAAAGAAATAATAGAATCCTTACTTATTACCCTTAGCCAATTTCAGAGACAAAATTATTTTTAAGGGGGGTAGATTGTAACACATTGGATTTTTGCCAACTTAAAGTTAGACGTACTTAGGCAATGGGTCGATCATAACACCTTAATTACTTTTCAAAAACTCAATCCTAAAGTCTCAAATCCCCTTTCAACCCATTTCCTTCAAAATCTCTCATCTCCTTCAAAAATCTCACCTTTCACCACCTTATTCTTCAAAATTTTCTAAGTACTTTCATATTAGATACTAATCCTAAAGTTTAAATGATGAAGAGCAATACTTAAACTAAAACTTACTGTAAATGGTAAATACGTAAATAAAATGGGATTTTGACTATTAAAGTTTTGGAATCTGATGAAATAAATAGATTATTTAGATAGATTAGCTTCTCCTACCCTAAAATCATTTTTTGCACATCAAATAACTCATTCTAGTTTACAAATCAGACCAGATAATGCCTCGACGGACTCGGGGGCCTAAACAACACAATTCGGGGGGACCCAAGGTGGGTCCCGCATGTATCTATCACCCCCCGGTGGGAGGGGGGGGGGGAGGACATCGCCCCTGGGGTGAACCATCCCCCCAGAGTCCAGCGACCGGCGAGGCCTCACCAAATTGCGAGTCGGCAGCCCGTTTTCGGTAGAAAAATTCTATAATATACATTTAGCTTTGAAAAATCATATCTCCCTCGTTATAACTCCAATTTAGGTGATTAAATAGCCATATTAAATCTTGATAAGTCTAGTTTCATATAAAAATAAGTAAAAAATATAATAAAATACTTAATTTAGTTAAATATAGGTCGTTGTGACAACTATTTGAAAATTATTAGTTTGGACAGCTACTGCTTCCAGAATTTTTAAATTTTTTTTACACAATAAAATATAATAAAATTTGGTAGGGATGAACTAGACTTGATGAAGAACTATTAAAAAAATAATTAAAATAATATACCAACTAAAAGTGCCAAAAAGGGGTATAGAACTGCCCTAGGACCTTATTCTATCGTAATTAGGGCACGATTTAGTTAAGTGCTAAACTGAACAATCAGTAGAATTAGCTCGAACTGCTTTAAATACGAACTACAATACTCAAAATGAGTAGAATCATTAATGCTACATTCTCTTGAAACTTAGAATCCATCTCAAAACCCAGTTGCTCTCGGGAGCATATCGAAACTCCGTATCGGACCTAAACCGCACGTAGAAAGTCCTATTACCCTGAAACTATACGGATATGACCGCATTACTAGACTTGACACCCCACTCAAAAATCAAGTCTTGATTATGTCTAGAAATGCATAACTTGAGCCCGGAGCAAAGTGTGTGAGAAACGTGAAAATATTTAGAAATAAAAATCCGAATTAAAGTAATCTTAGTCGTGTCACTTGTGGGCCAAATATAAGGATTCAAACCGTCAGAATTTGACCCAAATACACCCTCAGATCAGGAGAAATGTCCCACACATGAAGGTGTACTTGTGACCCTGATCGAGTGACCATGACTGTTGAACTGAAACTAGTCCGCCACTGCTGATCTGTAAATTCGATCGGTATGAAAACTCAGCGTGACCTAGATCCATGGTCAGGGAGCTTAAGTCCGACCGCACATGGAAAAGGGGCTGCCAGAAGTGCTCCGTTGGACCAGAACAATCCGTATTTGGATATAACCTAAGTATACCTTGGCCCTGGGGCTATTCCCATCAAACCTGGGCCTATATAAGGACCTTAAACACTCCCTCTCATATGCCATACGAATTTTTGCAAACCCTAAGGGAAAGAAGAGAGAAAAGAGAAGAAGAAAGTGAGGAAAAGAGAGAGAGAGTGAGAGATAGATGTTGGGATCTTTCCCTGACGCTTCACGTGCTTAGCCACCACTCCTGTGTCGCTATACGGGCGATACCAATCCCGTTCTTAGGTAAGAAATCCTAACCCTAATCTATTTTAGGGTTTCAGATAGTGTAAGTGATGAAATAGTTAACCTAATTTATGCTATAGGTTGCCAATCTGCCGTAGACAAAGACTTAGCTTTAAAACTGAGTTCGTTACGAGTCTACCAGCGAAAGGTGCGGACTATAAACGTATAGGTTATAGTTTTCAAGGCTTTCAATGTTGGTTAATGGTTTATTACTAATGTGGGTGCAATTTCACACGCCAAACGCGATGTTTGTATCGCGTTTCTGATATATATGAACTATATTAAGTTAGTGTATTCCATGTATATGTAGGTAGTATCGTATGCGTATGAAATTTGAACGTGTGCTTGCCATGATTAATTGTCGTGTGTTTGTGCTAGTTGTATGTGAAATAACTCCTTGGCGAAAGGATTTGCCCTAAGACATGCTGTCACCAACATCCGTCATGTATGTTGGAATGTGTAGTCTAAGTGTTTGTAGAAATGTCTGAATGAACAAGTGTGTAATAAGTTGTACTTTATATGGGCGTTGAGAAGAGATTCTCAACTATCTTAATGATGTGTATGATTTCCTTAATGTAACTTACATTCTTTATCTATTTTACTTAGACACTGCGGCGCTGAATGCCTCGGAGGAGAATCAACACGCGGCCTCTTGCCAATGAAAGGTGCACCCTGGAAATCCGGTCTCGGCCTAGGAGGCATCGGTGCTCGCATGCGGGATGCTCTATCTCCGTCCAGCTCTGCTCGCAAGGACATGCTCACTAGCTCCGCATATGAAGAAATGCTGCCACAGCAAATCTTCGATCGGATCTCAGGTCGCAGCCCCTCAGGAAAACGCCGCATCCTCATCGGCGCTGATCACCCAGGATCAAAGGAACATACCGCCCCAACTCAGTAACCGGTTCTCATACTCCGTAACTGACAACCCTCCCTGGCGGAGGCGAAAGAACTCACTCTCTTTCTCATGTCGGTACGTCACGTGTAAATACTTCTCGTGTAAGCGCGCCTCAAACGCGTGCCTCTACCACTCTAATTCCTCCTCGACAGTGCGAAGCACACTGTCCCATCACAAACTGGCCTCCTTCTCAAACATGAAGGTGGCAAGCTCAACCTGCTCGACCTCAGAGCAGTGCAACGGCCTCAGCATCTTAGAGATGCGGTCAATCCAATACTCGGCCTCCTCGGGTCTGTGAGAACACGCAAAAGTAGGAGGTCGCAAGCGCTGGAATCGCTCGAATGTGCCGCTGGCACTAACACTGGCACTGGCACTCCCGGATGGAGGCATAGGTGAAACAGGTGGAGTCGCCCCCGCAGAAGCTAAAGTGCGCCATGGAGGAGAGGAACCCCACCATTTAGGGTTTGACATTCGCGGTCCGTACACATCTTTGGGTCGGGGGCACATGCTCGCAACGTGAAACGCTTCTCATGGAAGTAAATAATTGGGGAATTTGACATCGGGAACCGAGGGTGGACTGGAGGAGCCATGAGTGTCGACCCAACACCAGCACGAGATGGACCCGCCTGTGGATTCGTGCGGCTATCGCTCAAGGGAGGAACCCCTGCAAGCGACTCAATCAGAGAAAGACGGGCCGAAGTCTTCGAACCCTTAGGAGGCATCCCTACATTAAATCAAAGGATGCAACATGACAGATTCTAAGTCACATAATCCATCTACACAACAACAACACAGCACCACTCCAAAAACAAACAACATGCAGTCCATTAACCAAACTCGTCGCAATACAAGTAGTGCAACAATACATGAATCACGACTAGGAAAGCATGAAAACAACAACATCTAACACTACAAACAACCACAACTACTACAACCACTAACCGCTACCACACTACAACAACTCCAACTACAACCAACAACGGCTACACACAGAAAGAAACACCAAACAAAGCAAAGACGGCCACGACGATGCTACTCGTCGGAGTCAGGAGACGGAGGCGGAGCACCCTTATCCTGCAAGCAACACAAGATAGACTTCAAAGTCCGGGACATCTTCTTGAACTTGTGCTTAACCAATCCTCGAAGATCAACCATCTCTTGGCGTAAAGCAGCTTGCCCTTCTTCAAGCCGTGTAAGACGGGCATCTCGCAACTTTGCGCCCTGCTCTGGCACCACCGGAGGAGAGCGATCACTCGAATCCGTGCCTCAATCTCTTCCTTGTCTTGCTCTGCTTCTTCCTCAGACTCCGCCCACCTTCAGCATAACTCTCATCGTCACCACTCTCGAGACCGTGCCTCACCCTCTGGAGGCAAGCCTGACATGAACCAACCTCCATTCGGCAAGGGTCCTCAAGTTGATATAGCGAATGACCGGCTTCTCGGCTCCAAGCCTATAGCCAAACTCATGTGCGATCTTGCAAATGAGGCGGCCAAAGGGAAGAGATTCGTTCGTCTACTCGAACGAGCGATAAGAATAATCTAACGCAGCGTACGTCGACACACACAACTTCGCATCCTGCCCCAACTGATATAGAAAATCTACCATCAGGCGCACATTCTTTGTGGTTGCTCCATTCGGGATACACATTGAACGTAAAGATGTGGTGAAGCAAGCGGAAGTCGTCCGTCATGAAAGAAGCCTAAGACTGAGTAGCAGACCAGATGACCCCACAAGGATCGGGTGCGACGATCCTTCTCGCGCACACTGTCCACATTCTTTTCTTGGCATGCACTTCCCCAAGTGGCACCTTCAAGAGTCGGGATATCAAAGCAACATTGACAATTCCAACTCGACCGCTACCACAGGGAATCTTGAACTGCAGAGGATCAAGCGAAGGCTCCAGAATGTTGGCATAGAAGGCCCGAACATGCTAGCATTCGCGCGATACTCGCTTTCGAACAAGGGACCCCAACCAGCCCCTTCTAGGCGCTCCAACAAAAAGAACTCACCAAAGAGCCGCGGATCAACATGAGCCTCAAAAAGGACTCTACGCCCCTCATAGACTCCATGCGACAATTCCGCCAACAAGGTCCTACTAACAGGAGCTCGAGGATCGAGGTCCCGCTTCGTCTAGAACTCGCACGTGGCGGACGTGCTAGAGGCGGCACCTCTCGGCCTCCGTGCACGGGTTGGGCGGCTCGGCCCGGCTTCATCCACGGCGCTCTCTTCTTCCCCATCAAGGAAAGAAGGGAAGAAATGGAAAAGATGGCCGTCACAATCTCAAAGAGGGCCATGAGAAATGAGAGAAAGAGAAAATAGGAAGATGGTGAAGCTTCCACACAACTATGAGCCAAAAAGGGAATGAAATGGCTCAAATAAGAGGGAAAGATGGAGAAATCAGCCATGGAATGGAAGATTTGAGAATGGGGTGATGGGTTTGCACGAAAATGGAAGGAAGATGAAGATTTGGGAGAGATTTGAGGGAGTTTGGAGAGGTTGTTGAAGAAAATGAGAGCTTGGAAGAGGGTTTTGTAAAGGAAATAGGTAAAAGGAGTGGTTTTAAAGTGAAAACCGTGGAGGGGTGGGCCACACAAGCCTCATGGACGATCGGCCCGCGTCGGCCCGGCCCGCCTGGCCGGCCGACCGGCGATCCCTCGCCGAACCGGCGATGGCATCGCCGGTCTCTGGACATATCGGCGATGCCTCGCCGATTTGGCGAGGTCCTCCTGGTCCTCCTTGGTCCAAATGATGTGGTTCCCCCACGGGTCCCACAGAAAATGCCCCGATTGGCCCCTTGTGTAAATTGAAGCTTATCGGGTCATTCTGACAGAAATCAGCGATTTTTGGAAGGTTTAAAAATGAATAATGGGAAGGTAGACCATCTACACTCATTAATAGAGGGTCTAGAACAGGTTTCGGGTCGGTGTGTGATCAGGTAAGGGTACAGACTCGATCTCGGCAAAGGTTTTCAGGAAACTTTCGCCGATAGAAACTACGAGCACAAACACAAAGCGATGATAGACCCGCACCCAATTACACTATAGTGGCGACAACGTGCGGTGTGTGACCATAACCCAGTTCCGGTTTAATCCAGATCATGCTCTGATGCACTGTAACGCCCTGAAATTCGGGGGTCAAGCATAACTCGGCTCCCGAGTTCCAAAACATCACTTATGCAACATAATTAATGAATGATGTATGTTGTGTATTAGCACATAAACATGGGATAGATTAAGCCAAAACGCAGATATGATTCAGGATAAGTGAATAAAGCAAGCGGAAGACTTATAGTAAAATATGTGGACAAGTGTAAATCCTGAATTACATATACAACCGGATCGTGTAAAAGTGTTATTTATCAAAATTATAAGTACAAGTTACATCATTTCAGTTCCCAAAATAGTAATCCCATAGATCCCGCGCAATAACGAGGCTCGCTAGAACCCGTCAAAAACTGCATATAGGAGAAGGCGGCCTCGTCGTCATCCAGCTCCGCTCTGCCTCGACGTCGCATCCACATCTTGCAACATTAGGGCCTAAGACAGAGTCCGGTGGGTGTGTAACACCGCCGAAACGTGGGAGTGAGTGATCAACTCGGTGGAACAATAAGGCATGGTTAACATGCTATCGGTTCAATCAAACAAGAATGATAAAGCGTGACAATTAAATAAATCCTAAGTACTCTTATTAATGCGGTATGAATGCGGTATGATGCGTGCCCTCACACGTACACCCTCAGCGTCTTCATCTTACGTTACGCATGACATCGCCTCAAAGTGCGCTACATTTACAAAGCACATGCAAATGCGGTGCATGGATATGATTACCAAGTTGTTATTAGTCCAATTCATACAACAAGATTGGGAAGCTAAGATACCTTTCTCATATCACCATCCAAACAGTGATCCATACTAGGGTCGTCAATCCTAGACATTGCATACGATCATATAGTTGAGGTCGTAGCAAAGGGCTCGTCACCAATCAATGCACGCCTTTCATGCCCTTACTACCACAGATCGGCTCGTCACCTCCTTGCGGTATCCGGTATGCTCGAGGTCACTACAAAGGGCTCGTCACCAATCAATGTAGGCCGACAAAGACGAATATAGTGTCCCATACCACCATAATCGGCTCACGAGTTTAGTTGCTCACGGTCACTACGGGAGGCTCGTCACCCAGCGTAGGCCGACGGCTCGACCACGGTGTCCCATACCACCATGTCAGGCTCATGAGTCTTAGCGGATCAGGTACCATGGTTATTAGGATTTCACTGGTAAGTTCGGTACCCTAGATTCAAGCAGTAGCGTCCATACATGGTTAACATACACTGGACAATCGGGTTAGTTGACGAACTCGACTAGCACGAGCGCACGTTGAATTGAACGACATAGAGTGCGCAAACACTCCGCGTGGCCAAACCACTGCCGCCAACTCTAATACGACTCGGGTTCGTCTAATGCGTCTCACATGGCGAAAGCAATCTCAACCACGACCAAAGGGTCAATTACCGATTTCCTGGACTAAGGCATAGTCCCAAACATCCTACACTACGACAGATATTCATATGGAATGTAAAACAGTAATGGAACAACCACTCAAATCATGGTGCATACACATCTGAAGAATATCAATTTAACATAAATGTAAGCATAGGAATGCTTGAATTTAAATAACTTGGAATGTAAATGCATAAGGGAAATCATGCGCATCCATAGAAGTATTGAGAATCACTTCTCAACGCCTGCATTTAGTGTAATCAGTTACACTTAGATCATTCATGCATTCCTACAAACACTTAGCATTCATGGAACAACATACATGACGCATGTTGAAATACATGCACTTAGACAATTCCTTTTATCAAGGAGTTGTCATACATGCATCTAGCATACATACATGACCAAAAATCATGGCAAACATAAGTGCGTATTTTATACGTATACGGTACTTTATAAATACACTTAGAATACACAAATCTCAATATAGCACATGCATATCAGGAAAGCAATGTAAACATAACATTTGACATGTGAAATCTCATCCATAACAAGAATAAATCACTAACGGGATTGAAAGCCTTGAAAACCATAACCTATACACTTAAAGTCCGCACCTTAAGCAAAGAAAGAACCGAACTGACTTAGACGAGTTGTCTTTGTCAACGGCGCAAGAATACCCTAAAATAAGGATAGAAATGAGATACAACAACACCAAGTCTAATCTAAGCTCTAACACGGGTTAGGGTTAGGTTAACTTACCCCAAAGAACTCAGAATCGTCAGAGGAACGATTCAAAGTGAAGATTCAAAGGTGAAGAAGAACAAGGAAGAATCAAGGTGATTCACCAATCAATCTCTCTCACTAACTCTCTCTTTTCCACTCTCTTTCCAAGCTAGGGTTAGAGAAAATTCGTATGGAAATGAGAGCTAGGGTTTAAGGACTATATATAGGCCTTAAAATGATGGAAATAACCCGTGGTCAAGGTATACTTAGGTTATAACCAAAGTACGCCTTTCTCGATCCAACGAAGCACTTCCGGTGGGCCTATAACCACGAAAGGTCGGACTTAAGCTCATGACCATGGATCTAGGTCAGCCTGAGTTTTCGTACCGACCGCTCTAGATCAGCTGTGGCGGACCACACTCAAATCAATGGTCACGGAATCTCGATCGGGTCCACAAGCACTAGGATATGCACTGGGCCAACCATCCTGATCGGAGGGTGAAATTGGGTCAGAATCCAACGGTCGAATGCTTAAAATCATCGCGCAAGCGACACGACTCGATTTCATAAAAGCTTATTAAATTCCAACCGTTCTCACACTCTTCACTCCGAACTCAACCAAATCGACCTGAACATCGGATCGACTTGATTTTCGAGGTGAAGACCAAGCCCAACTCGGTGACCGCAATCTGACTAAGATCATCGCCATTGGACTTTCGACGCGGTCTAGGTCCGATCCGGATCTTCCAAAAATTCCCCAAAACAAGCTGGATTTAGCGATGGATCCCGGTTCCGAGTAACGTAGCGCTCACTAATCTACACGTTTAGAGCCATGCGAGATACAATTTAAAGTGATTGATGCGAATTTCACAAGCAATCCAGTAAAGCGCTAATTACCCCAAAAACAACTACTTAAGGAAAGATTAGCACAAAAATTCCAAGGTCGTTACAATCGACCCCCCTTAAAGAAAATTTTAAGCAATCTGACTGTTGGATTCTGACCCAATTTCACCCTCGGATCAGGGAAGATGGCTCAGGCATGTCATTATGCTTGTGGACCTGATCGAGTTTCGGTGACCGTTGAATTGAGTGTGGTCTGCCACAGCTGATCTGTAAATCCGATCGGTACGAAAACTTAGCCTGACCTAGATCCATGGTCAGTGAGCTTAAGTCCGACCTCATGTGGAAAAAGGACCACCGGAAGTGTTCCGTTGGATCGAGAGAGGCCTGATTTGGTTATAACCTAAGTATACCTTGGCCCTAGGGCTATTTTCATCAATGTTAGGCCTATATAAAGACCTTAAAACCCTCACTCTCTATGCCATACGAATTTCCTAAACCCTAGCTAAGAGAGAGAGAGGAAAAGAGAGAGAAGTGAGAGAGAAGTTGGTGAATCATTTGAGATTCTTTTCTGTTACTCTACATCCTTAAACCATCACTTTTGAATCGTTATTCCGGCGATTCTAAGTTCCTTCTTGGGTAAGTTAATCTAACCCTAATCTGTTTTAGAGCTTAGAATAGTCTATTTGTTGTTGTAGCTCATTTCTATTCTTGCCTTAGGTTATTAAGTCGCCGTTGACAAAGACATATCGTCTGAATCAGTTTGGTGTGCTTTTTCTAGTTTAAGGTGCAGACTATATTCGTATAGGTTATGGTTTTCAAGGCTTTCAATACCAGTTAATGGTTTATTCTTGTTGTGGATGCAATTTCACATGCCAAATGCCATGTTTATTTTGCGTTCCTGATATACATGTGTTATATTGAGATTTGTGTATTCTATGTATACGTAGGAAGCACCGTATACGTATAAAATATGAACATGTGTTTGCCATGATTATTTGTCATGTACTTGTGCTAATTGTATGTGTGTCAACTCCTTGGCAAAAGGAATTGTCCAAATGCGTGTATTCCAACATACGTCATGTATTTGAATTATGTAGTCTAAGTGTTTGTAGAAATGTTCGAATGGGCTAGTGTGTAATACATTATCCTATTTGTAGTACAATTGAGAAGAGATTCTCAACTCTCCTTTTGGTGTGTATGATTTCTTACATTCGATTTACATTCTTTGTTCTTTAAGTTCAAGCACTACTTATGTGTAAATCCATGTTAAGTTGATATTCTTCAACTGCTCATGTACTACATGCTTTGAATTGTTGTTCCATTACTGTTATAAATTGTATATGCATATCTATTATAATGGAATGTGTTTGGGACTATGACTTAGTCCAGGAAATCGGTAACAGACCTTGAATTCGTGGCCGAGGTTCCTTTGCCACGAAGGACGTGATTTGACGAACCCGAGTCGTATTAGAGTTGTCGGCAGCACTCTATGTCGTTCAACCCAATGTGCGCTCGTGCTAGTCGAGTTCGTCAAGTAACTCGATTGTCCGATGTATGTTCACCATGTATGGACGCTATTGTTTGAATCTAGGGTACCAAACTTACCGATGAAATCCCGTTAACCGTTGTACCTTGATCCGCTAAGACTCATGAGCCGGGCATGGTGGTATAGGACACTGTGGTCGAGCTGTCGGCCTACGCTGGGGTGACGAGCCTCCCCGTAGTGACCAGTGAGCACACCAGACTCGTGAGCCGATTATGGTGGTATGGGACACTATATTCGTGCTGTCGGCCTACATTGATTGGTGATGAGCCCTTTGTAGTGACCTCGAGCATACCTGGATACTGCATTAAGGCGACGAGCCTTAGAGTAGTAACGAAGGTATGATAGGCGTGCATTGATTGGTGACGAGCCCTTTGCAGCGACCTAAAACCATATGATCGTATGAGATTGCCTAGGACTGACGACCCTAGAATGGATCACTGTGTGGAAATTGATATGAGGAAGGTACCTTAGCTTCCCAATCCTGCTGTATGAAAAGGATTAATAACAACTTGGTAATCATGTTCATGCACCGCATTTGCATGTGCGTGAAAGTCGTTGGCACCGCGGGAGGATGTCATGCGTAACGTAAGATGAAGACGCCGAGGGAGTAAGGCGAGGGCATGTATCATTTATACATACATCCTTGCATTAACAAGAGTGATTAAGACATGTTTGATTATTCTGCTTTATCATTATTGCTTGATTGAATTGATAACATGTTAACCTTTGCTTTATTGTTCCACTGAGTTAATCACTCACTCCCACGTTCCGGGGTGGTGTTTAAACACCAACCAGACTCTGTCTTAGATGCAGATGTTGATGCGACCCCTAAGGCAGAGCAGGAGTTCGAGGATGATGAGGCCGCATTTTCTTTTATGCAGTTCTCAGGTGGGTTCTTGTGAGTCATGTCCTGATGTGCGGGAATTCTGAGTTTTCTTTAGGGAATAGATGAATTTCATTTTAATACTTGTATTTTTTAATAGCAACACTTGTAAGTATGACCTAGCATGTATACGTATTTCAGGGACTTACACCTGTACACATATATTTCTTTAAGTCTTCCGCTTGCGTTTTTCGATTATCCCTGAATTATGTTTGTAGTTTGGATTAATCTATTCCATATTTTATGTACTCATACAGACAACATACATCCATCATTAAATATGTTACATAAGTGATGTTTTGAAACTCGGGAGCTGAGTTATGCTCGACCCCCGAATTTCAGGGCGTTACAGCTGGGGTGACGAGCCTCCTCATAGTGACCAGTGAGTAACCCAGACTCGTGAGCCGAATACGGTGGTATGTGACATTATATTCGAGCTGTCGGCCTACACTGGTAAGGTGACGAGCCCTTTATAGTGACCCCGAGCGTACACTAAGACTGCGTAGAGGCGACAAACCCTTACGTAACAGGAGTACACTAGGCCTGCACTTGTAAGGTGACGAGCCCTTTGCAGCGACCTAGAACCGTGACATCGTATGAGATTTGCTAGGATTGATGACCCTAGAATGGATCATTGTTTGGGAATTGATATAAGGGAGGTACCTTAGCTTCTCAATCATGCTGTATGAAATGGACTAATAATAACTTGGTAATCACGCTCATTACATCGCACTGCATATACCCCGGGTTGAAGAGCACGGAGGGAAGAAAGCATGTCGCGACCGTGAGATGGTGTCGTACGAGGGAGTGTAGACAAGGGCATGCATCATGCTTACATTTCATCCTTGCATTAATAAGAGTATCTAGGAATGTCTGATATGTCTACTTTATCATTACTGCTTGACTGAATTGATAACATGTTAACCTTTGCTCTATAGTTCCACTGAGTTGATCACTCACTCCCACGTTATAGGACGATGTTGTACACCCCAACCAGACTCTGTCTTAGTTGCAGGTGATGGTGATGCTTATGAGGCGGAGCCGAACTTTGAGGATGATGAGGAGTATTTCTCTTATATGCAGCTATCGGGCGTGTCTATTTAGACCGTGTTCTGATCGACGGGACTTACAGGGATGCTGACTAGATATCATTACACTCGTTATGATTGTATTTTGGAGCACACTTGTATATTCTTTTTGTACATTTTGGGAGTATACATGTACATGTTTAACCTAGTAACCTGATAATACTTCGGAGACTTACTATAGTTCATATATCTTATACATCTAATACAGTCTTCCACTTGCAAAATTCACTTGTCTCTGAAGTATGATATACTGTTTTGGTGTAATCCCATTCATGTTTAATGCACTAATATGGACAACATTTAATCATCATTATCTATGTTGCATAAGTGATGCGTTGGAACTCGGGAGTCGAGTTTGTGCTCGACCCTCGATTTTCAGGGCGTTACATGCAGCCCATAGTGATGTGTATGAGGTCCATTGCAATGTATATTAGGCCTTTCTATGAGGCCATGGGCCCACTTTATGTTTGGTTCTATGTGGGCCACTACTTAGGAGCAATGTTGGTTAAATGTCCACATTGATGGGCAATGATGGTTTAATGTTCACATTATGACCTTCCCTTATACTGATTATCGAGACCGATTCCGATTGTCAATGCCGATTATTGAGGCTAATTCTGATTTCGATTCCAATTGTCGAGGCCAATTACCGAGACCGATTTCGATTGTCGAGGCCGATTGTTGAGGTCGATTCAGATTTCAATTGTCGAGGCCGATTCCGATTGTCGAGGCCGATTAAGATTATCGAGGCCGAATATCGATGCCGATCATCGGTGTTAGTTGTCGTTACCGATTATGTGTATGTGATAGCGTAGCATCATGATATATGCCCATACGCATCATTTGCATATTTGTTATGAGATGTGGTTGACCATTGCATTGTCGTTGGGCAGGTTATTATGAGACTCCTTGATAGGCGGAGGTTATCTCACATGAGCATACGGTATACGCATGATTGATGCATGACTAGATTGTATGACTTATACATCTTGCATTGTGTGTTGTGATTACTATACGCCCTAGCGACATCAGGGCTGTAGCCTCCACAGGCATATCATGGATGACCAGATGAGACACCGAAAATCTATTATTCGCATCAGCTACCATAGATGGACCTGGGTGAAAATTCCTAAACCTCCGAGGTCAGGAGACACCCCAACGTTGAGATCGAGTGGATTATATATGAGTGCATAAGGGTCATATACTAGTAGGCTGCGTCTCACACTATATTATGGTCGGTTGGGAGGGGGTGTGGCCTTACCCGCCCGGGGTAGTGGGCATAGCTAGGCTGAGTTTGACCAGCTCATGATTTGGTCCGCTATCGATGTGTTGGGTAGATATTGGCTGACTACTAGCTAAACAGATAGTGAGATCTCTTCCACTTGCATGGTTGCTCGTCCATTAGGCGGCGATTGCATGCAAAGTGTACTAGACCTCGATGATGATCCCAGAGATGTACAGTATTGATTTGTGGAGGAGTTGCATACTCATTTATTCATTTATTCACTATCCACTCGGGCTGGTGGTCTGCAACCATTTGTTACATGTACCTTCGTAATGGCCAGGATTTCAGTTGAGGCATGCGACTAACCTGAAATTAGGAGTTTTGCACATTGAGTCTGACTATCCAAATTTAGGTATGAGACTGGTTTGGATAGAAGTTCCTTATGGTGGACCCCATAGCTCGTGATACTTCGTACCATCATCCTGACTTCACGCTCCTGCATGGTCATTCGCATCGCATATTACATTACATCCTCGGTACCTGATATATGACTCTTTATGATTACTCATTTGTATAGCTGATTTGTATTACGTACTCTGATATTGTATGACTCATGGACTTGTCAGTATTTCTACTTACTCTGATATTATATGATTCATGATCTCGCTAGTATTTCCGACATGGTATGATTATGACGTTGTATTTGTGTGCTTGACACTTATCTTGCCCACACACTTTCACTACCCTCTAAGCTTTCTATAAGCTTATGTATGATAGATGCGTGCAGATGTTGTTGGTCGCAGTGGCGATGAGCTTGGAGTGTGTATCTGTCTTCTAGATCTTTGATTTTATTTTGACATATGTATTTTCCTTTCAGCATTGTATTCAAAGTTTATATTAGTGGATATGTGATGATGAAGATGCTTTTGTGATTTGGTTAAACTTATGGTTATGCTTCTTATGTGATAAATGTATGTTAAAAAATCCTCCTTGTAGGATTCCTCGATCGGAACCTAGCATATGGGTGCTGGGAGCCAAGAATGGGGTACTATAGAGGCTGTCCGCACCGGATTCGGCGATCGGGATTCCTGTGAATCCGATTTCTGGGTTTGAGGCATGACACCGAACTTTTCAATACTTAAATATTAAAGGTTCTCGAGTGTTACCATGAACTTTAATTTAGTATATACATGTGTATGTCACCAATTTAGCATATCCTAACCATACATCTATTCTCTAACCTGAATTTGACCATTGTGAATAATATTCATTCATAGATCAAGTCATTCAACCCTTGATTTTTAGGACAAGATCATCATATATCTAAGTATTCTCACTTGTTCATCATAACCAAATGTTTAGTAACTATTCACCGCTAGGTAAAGATATCTGACCGTCCACTTTGAGTTTGGACCACCCGATCATTGTAAACTAACTATTTGATCTCTACATCCGCTCGTATACATATCGAATCGAGATGTTAATCCGTTCATCTTGTTTACCACCTATAAATATACTTAATCCACTGTAAGAACTACAATATGAGGAACTTGCACATTTGAACAAGTCACTTGAATCGAATGGTATACATGTTCTACCTCTTGATCACTCAAAAAACCTACTTGTGTTCATCTGTTTATAAAACTGACCATACACCCACCTACATACATGATCAGAGTACTAACCATCAAGTTTTTCTATTTTGAACATGTCATTTGATTGTCCATCATATTTGGATCCACAAAATGGGCCGCCCAAATATCAGAATGAACTGTTCAGTTCGAAGATACATAAGGTATATGCCATAACTACTGGCTAACTTCTCTATTAGATATATGAAAACATTGATTTACACATTGGGGCAATATAACCCATTAAAAAGAGATCTTGGCCATCTGTAAGTGATCAAGGCCCAAACTGGGGCGATGGAAAGAGAATGAAAATTAAAAAATGTTTGTCAAAATTTTATTACATTTAGATAGTATAGTCCAACGTTATGAACGACGGAATTTGGAGAAATAAAAGATAACAAAATCATAAATACTTAATGTTATTAACCTAAACCCATCGATTTTAGATCACATAGTTATTATGATATGTTTGATGTGAAATTTTATACTATGATTATTTATCATAAATTAACCATACACATCAAATTTCAGCCTTTATATCATTGTAAAAGTGGTCCAACTGATAAATCAGCCCCTTAACCGTTGATTTTGGTGTCCATTGGTGAGGAAAGTTCGTGGGTAGTCATAGTGGGATATTTCCCTTCATATGAATGAATTAGATTGTCCATCATATGAACTGAGTGTGAAATGTCATAACCCCACCTTGGTAGTCATTTCCTTACAAGCAAAGTTAGCATTTTTAGCTTACCAACTCTTTCTAAATATATAGCTTTCAATTGACCTACTTGACACCGTCAATCATAACTCAAATTTGGACCACACTTTGTCATCATATTACTATGAGATTATTCAAAATTTAGACCCCAATCAATGTTCCTACACCATCAAATGTTGACCGCCTTAAAGTTAATTCCTACATTTTGTTGTGAAAGATGAAATTTAAGATTTAGAAATTTTCCACCATCGATCAACCACCAAAAATTTCTTAATCATTTACTTATTCTGAATATATATTTTCTCCAAAATTAGGCCCTAATCATTAAACCTGGACCGTTAATTGACATCGACTTTGTTTTAACACCCGTTTAGAGAATTTTCAAGATAGGCCAATTTAAATTTTAGATCACGAGGAAAATCATGTATCATGTCCCTATTCGACGTCCCTGACACTGAACGAATTAGATTTAAAGAAATATCACCATAAGAGACAAATTGGAGAAACCTAATTCAAGTAGGATGAAAAACCAAAATTGAGAAACCCTTTATAAAAGAGTGCGTAAATCCCTTCTCCACTAACACACCTATACTGCCAACATCCAAGGAGGAGAGAGAAAGAGAAAGAGAAAGAGAGAGAAGGAGTAAGAGAAAGAGAGAAGCTTAGATGCCCATCATCCTCTTCCTTCTCCACATGTATGGTGTCTCCCTCTTACTCAAGCGATGTTGTGATTCATGTTGAAGCTTTCCTACATCAAGATTTACTTAGGATTTAGATTTAAAGCTATGATGAGAGATTCCTTTAAGCTTACACTAATTTGAATTAATTTATACATGATTTGTCTTATTTTTATATATTTACATTTTACTGTGATTTTTATGCAATTGATTGATGGACTGTTATTAATTATTTATCTATGAAAGAATTATGGTTATGGTATGATTTTAATAATGCATGATTTTTATGAATTCTTGTGGGCCAATCTAAAATCATACCTTAACCATAATTCTTTCATAGATAAATAATTCATGATGGTCCATCAATTAATTATATATAAATCATAGTAAAAGGAAAATATGAAAAAATAAGACAAATCATGTATAAATCAATTCAAATTAGTGTAAGCTTAAAGGAATCCCTCACCTTAGCTTTAAATATAAATCTTAGGTAGATCTCGATGTAGAAAAGCTTCTACATGAGCCACGACATCGCTTGAGTAAGAGGGAGACACCACACATGTGGAGAAGAAAGAGCATGATGGGTAAAAATAGACTGGCTAAAGAGGAGAAGTCAGTTCAAATATCTTCGTAGGACACGAGGTCAGACAACACTGGTCATGACCAATGAGCTCCCGAATGGCCAAGGAAGATCTCCTCCGCCAAAGAGAGGTCAGTCACGTACTATGTTTAAAGGTAGGTCGACCATCTACCTAATGATAAGGGGAGGCTCAAATCTCATCCGAGTATCTAAGTCGGCTAAGACCACCTCGGACTCTTAAGATCGATGCCACAACATACTCCATCCAAACTCTACTAAGGAAAGGAGCTTGGCCTTACTCCCCGAACATGAGGGTAGGTTAGCAAGTCATTAATCTACATAGCATAGAGAGAAGGGTCAGGGCTTGCCAGAGAATCCAGGTCAGCATCCTACCCCCTGGTCAGGTCGGTAGACTACCACCTGGTCAAGTCGGCCTCGACCTCTTATTGCATGATGCCCCCGGTTCCTATTGATCAGGTTTTATCCGAAAGACCAGCTTAGGATATCTGCCGAAGATCTCAGGGACAACTACGACACGCTCGAAATAGTGATCTCCCCAGATCTTCATAGAGGATCTTGGGAGGTCATCCCGACATATTCGGGACTCAATTCCCTCTACAATAGGAAGATATCCTCTATGCGACTACCTCTCCTCAACTATAAATACATCTCTAATGGTGAAAGGTATGTAGAATCTCTCACACAAAACCCGTCGATACCACCACACCGAGATTCCTAGCCTAACTTTGGCATCGGAAGGTCGATCCCCTACTCTAACCAGGGACTCCTTTGTCTTCTTCCTGTGTAGGTACTAAAAGATTTAAAAAGGGTGGACCAGATTTTTACATCAATAGTTTTCTGCCGTCTGTGGGAATGACATCAAAGTTGTTACTGCTTTACCAAAAAACTACAATGGCGAAAGGAAAGAAGAAAGATCTAGCTTCTATTGTTGTAGCCATCCCAGCTTTTCCTAAATCATCAGTCGAGTAGTGTGCCCAGCCCTACCAACAGCAGGTTGACTCTACTTCCACAGTGCCTACTCCTTAACCTGCATCTGGGGCGGTTGATTAATCTCCTTGAAGAACTGAGTCGAAGCCCTGAATAAAAACATGGATCAACTCATGTAACTCCTAGATAGACAGAATCCACCCCTCGGTCGCGAAGCAGAGGGTGCTACCACTTAAAAACCTCAAGCACCGGTTAATTCGTAGAGAAACAAGCAACCTCTTGAGTTGCCAGCCTAAGCTCTTTCCCATACTTCAGGAGCAACCACGCTCGCAGACTCCGATTTGCACCTCGCGCTAGAGGGGAAGAGCTGTGGAAAAGCCCCCGAAGCAGTGGTCGAGAATGATGGCCCTTGGGAGGTAGAGCTCTGAAAAATTTGAGGGCAGATCAGCGACATCAGACAAGCCTACCATGCCTGAGTGTCAACCTCAGTAGAGGCCATGTTAGGAGAAACCAAAGCACCATTCACTGACAACATTATGCCATCTCCGCTTCCACCAAGATTCTGGATACCGCAAATGACACCCAACTCTGGAACCGCCGATCTGGCCGAGCATCTTGAGTACTTCAAAGCCTAGATGGAGCTTCATGGAGCCTCGGGCCCCATAATATGCTAAGCATTTTCACTGACCTTATCAAGAGTTGCTCGGCAGTGGTTCAAGTAGTTGAAGCCAAGGTCCATCAGTTCCTTCTCACGGCTTAGCATAGCCTTCCTCACAACATAGAGAGAAGGGGTCAGGGCTTGCCATAGAATCTGGGTTGGCATACTACCCCCTGGTTAGGTCGATAGACTACCCCCCAGTCAGGTCGGCCTTGACCTCCTACTGCGCACCGCCACGAGTTCCTATTAATCAAGTCTTATGCAAAAGACCAGCCCGAGATCTTCCTCAAAGATATTGGGGACAACTATGACACGCTCGTAATACGAACCTCCCCAAATGTTCACCGAGGATCTCAAGAGGTCATCCCGACATATCGGGGACTCGATTCCCTCTACAATAGGAAGATCTCCTCTACGTCGCCACCTCTCGTCAACTATAAATACGAGCATCTCTAATATTGAAAGGCATCCAAAATCTCACTCAAAACCCCTCGATATTACCAAAGCTATATTCCTAGCCTGACTTTGACATTAGAGGGTCCCCTACTTTAGCCAGGGTCTCATTTGTCTTCTTCTTATGTCATGCCCCAAACCTAGGGATTGGGCTTACAAAATTCCCGATCGTCGAATCCGGTGCCGACAGCCTCTGTAGTACCCCATTTTCAACTTCTAGTGCCCATACTCCAGATTCTGATCTTGGGATCCTACAAGGAGGATTTTCATAAATTTTTTTGTAAAGAAGCATAACCACAAGTATACCCAAATCATAAGAACAACATCATCACCACATATCCACTAATATAAATATTAGAATACAATGTTGAAAGGGAAATACATAAATAACAAAATCTCCAAAAAGATCTTCCACAAGCTCCCGCCTCAACGCTGCTATGACCTAACGTCACCTACATGCAACGGTCATGCATAAGCTTACTAAGAAGCTTAGAGGGTGGTGCGTGTATGTGCAATACATGTGCTAAACATACAAATATCAGAGTAAGCGAAAAATACTGGCAAGTCCATAAATACTAGCAAGTCCATAACAAGACAATGTGATGCAAGACAGTATAATAAATGTCATATGCTGAGGATGCAATGCAATGTGTAAATCCTGACAAGTCCACGAATACTATCAACCTTATTTAGGCCATGTAATGCAGAAACATAGTAAACTAAATGTCATATATAGAGGATGCAATGCAAATGCAATGCAAAAGAAATGACAAAGCTAGAGTGTGTAGTTAGGATGATAGTACGTGGTATCGCAAGCTGTGGGGTTCATCACAAGAGACTTCTATCCAAACCAGTCCCATACCTAATTTTGGATAGCTAGACTCAATGTGGTAAACTCCTAATCTCAGGTTGGTTACATGCCCAACCAAAATCCTAACCATTGTGAAGGTACACATAATGATTTGGTTGCGCACCACTAGTCCGAGTGGATAGTAAATGAATGAATGAATGAGTCAAGTGCTGAGTAAGCAACTCCTACTCAGCTAGTTCACATATGACCACCACAGCACTTCCGATGTGGGAAAAGGTTTTGCCTCACTATATGCACAGTAGCCTGCCAACTACTGGTAGCTCGCTTAGGCCTTTAGGTGCCACCCACATCAGTGACTACCCACGTGTGCCTGCCCACGTGTGTAATAGTGATGGGGCGTCACAATATCAGTACCGTACATCTCTGGGATATTACTAGGGTCTAGTACACTCCACACTGGCTACCGCCTCCCTAGCCATGCAACTAGCAAGAGGAAAAGACCTCACTATCTGCCTAAGCAGTAGTCTACCAATACATACCCAGCTCATCGATAGCAGACCCATTTATGAGATGGTCATACTCAGCCTAACTTATAGCCACCTCGCTTAGGACGGTATAAGGCCACACCCCCTTCCAACCAACCATGACATAGTGGGAGACGTGACCTACTAGTATTTGACACTCGGGCATTCATGTATCCACTCAATCTAAATGTTGGAGCATCCCCTGGCCATGGAGGTTTAGGGATTTTCACCCACGGACATCCAAAGTGCCCATATGTTGAGTCCCAAACATTTTCTGGTGTCCCATCTAGTCATCTACGATATGCCTGTGAAGGCCAAAACCCTTGTGTCGTTAGGGCATACAGTGATCATGTAACACAAAAAGTGAGATACATGAGTGATACCATCTAGTCATGCATCAACCTGCACGTACCAGACGATCATGTGGGGAAACTCCATCTCACAAGGAGTCCCCTAAATAACTCAGCCCAACAGCAATGCTATGATCAAACATTCCTTATAATAAGCATACAAATGATGCATATGAACATGTATCATGATGTAATACTAAGCATTTTCTCAGTGTGTCTTACTAGACTAAGTACACTAGCATGATTATCAAATATAGTAGGCAATGATCAGTCTTAACCAGTATGTCACTTACAAGGATAGGGGCTGAACGATACGCCCCATATAGAAGTCTATATGGAATGGTCCATGTTAGACTATCATAACCTATTCAAGGTACTAACATATCATATATCCTAAGGCGGGGTCCACTGGAAGGACAGTGGATCTAACCCATATATCGAGATAGACTCTATATAGTGGATATACCAAATCCGATACCACATATTCTTCTAACTGCAACAAGGGGTGATGATGTACTATCCTCCAGTTAGAGGATGGCCTAGATTGCATACTAATGCCATGGATGGACCTCACACTAGTCCCAAAGGTAAATGGATGGTGTGGATAATATATACATGACACTGAGGTCCTAGCAATTGGGTACAAGGGTAGGACACATCTTACGGGGTGAGTCAAATGGGTATACAACAAGGTGAGTTCACAGGGTGAGCTAACAAGATGAACAATTAGGCCTTCTCAATCTCTTATCATGAATAAACTGGACTTCCTTATGGGGTCCGATACATACACAATGTGGGCTTGGTGGAGTTCATACATCTAGGACTGTGTGTCCTTCCAAACGGATTAGGTAGCCCGCTTAACAACTAAGTGGGCCTTGGATATGGTTACTAAACTTGGGTAAAACATGTATCTACATGAGCCACATTTCTATAAAAGGCCCGGTATGAACATAATGTGGGCTCCAAGGTTTGGACAATGCTACAGGGCATGGTGGGAAGCACCATTATCAATGGGGGCCTAAAGGTTGGGTTGGCCCAATGGGTATCACTAACATAAGTGGGGACCCAATAGTTTGGGTTAGCCCACTAGGGTATCACTAACATCAGTGGGGGCCTACGGTTTGGGTTAGCCCACTAGGGTATCACTAACAACAGTGGGGGCAAGGTGGAAATGGGCTTAATAATGGGCCTTAAGAGAGTTTACAATGCTGGACATTTAACCACTATTTGTTAAGGTGCGGTACATTTAGGATTGAAATCGGAATCACAACGGGGCCCTCGACCCTCCAAATATCTAGAAAATGGATGGACAAGGTGTGCACATCACTCATACATGTTAGGCCCCACAAGGTAGCCCTATAATGGGCGTATAACACATACATCATGGTGGGCCTGCATAAGGTGGTCTATACAAATGAATGGATAGTGTGCATACAATACACACATTATGATGGGCCTCATACCTCACAATGGGCCTCATACAATCCTAATGGGCCTCACACAATCACCATGGGCCTCATATACATCACAATGGGCCTCATCATATGGGCTTCATATACATCATAATGGGCCTCATCACATGGGTCTCATATACATCACAATGGGCTTCATCATATGGGCCTCATGTACATCATAGTGGGCCTCATTATATGGGCCTCATGTATATCACAATGGGCCTCATCACGTGGGCCTCATATACATCACAATGGGCCTCATCACATGGGCCTCATGTACATGATAATGGGCCTCACGTAAATCACAATGGGCTTCATCATATGGGCCTCATGTACATCATAATGGGCCTGTTAGGCGTTAAACAGGATAGCCCATTGATGGACGGCCTGGATAAAATACACATCATAGTGGGTCCCACTGGACATGGGCCACCAGGTAGTGGGCCAGTGCTGGGCCCCCACAAGCATCACAATGGGGGCAAAAGCGTCCGACTTCTGCTGGACAATGTGGATGAAACACATGCCTCAAGGTGGATCCCACCCTCCCTATTGGATGGTGTGGATGAAACACATACATCACGTGGGCCCCACACCCGCTAGACAGCGTGGGTACAACGCATACATAAAGGTGGAGTCCCACCATCTTATGGACAGTGAGGACAAAACACACACAGCACGGTGGACTCCCACCGTCCCATCTGCTAGATGGTGTGAACACTACATGTGCAGGGTGGGTCCCACCGTCCTCAGATGGACAGTGAGGATAAAACCCATACATTAAGGTGGGGTCCACGTCCTCAGATGGATGATGCGGCTACAACACATACTTTAAGGTGGGTCCACGTGGTGGCCCACTAGTGCTAGGATCAAGTTGATATTGGTTTCTCCCATCGTCCAGGCTTGTCCGAAATAGACAGGCAAAGTGGGCCTACCCACTGGACTTCATCAAGGTGGGCCCCACAAATGGGATGGCGTCCCACGAATGGGATGACATGGATGCAACACGTAAATCATGGTGGGGTCCATGGATCAGGTTGGTATTTGCATTTTCCCTCCATCCAGGCCCACCCGAAAACAGGCAGCAAGGTGGGCCCATTTGTGGATAGCAGGTTGGCCCGCTAAATGGATAGTATGGATAAAACTTATGCATCATCAAGGTGGGCCATCAATAGGGACAAGAGAGAGAGAGCGAGAACGTGTGTGTGAGGGAGGAGCTCTGCCACTATGAGCTCCCCTCCAAGCATTACAACCCAAACATCAAATGGGTCCCACCACATGTGGGCCTACAAAGTGGAAATCAAGTTGGGGATACCATCCCCACCAAAAATCAAGGGTCAAGATGACCCTCTATATGTTGATTATCAAATAAACATCATGGTGGGGTCCATGGAGAATGGCCCCATCATGAATTAAACATATGAATCATGATGGGCCATTGGCTACACCTTGGGTCCAAAATAGGATCCATACCATCAATTGGTAGGCCCCACTTGCCCATCACTAAAATTACAATCTAATCCTACAAAACACCCACCTATGGTCCTCTTCTTTTGCTCCTTGGAATCCTTGGCTCCTAAGCTCTCTCTTTGATGGAGGATGATGAAGATTGAAGGGTTAGATGGTGAGATTTGGGGGTAGGAAAGTGGGCCTTATCTTGGGTTCTTTCTCTCCTTAGAATTTTCTCTCTTGGTTGTTTGGGATTTGGGTAGAGAAATGGGATGGGATGGAGTGAGAGAGGGATGGTGTTGTGTAGGAAAGATGGGATGAGAGGGATGGGTGGTGTAAGAGGAGTGACATGAGAGGCATGGGTTATGTTGACTTTTGGGGGCATGAGGTGGCATGGGGTATGGGTTGCCTTACATTGTTAGTAAGAGAGGGATGGGTTAGGTATGGGTTGTACTTGACTTGTACTTGATTGATCGATGTGATGGATTAGGTAGTGATTCTCTCAGAATTCACAATGTGTGACATTTCCTCAAAATATACGCAGGCCCACTTCTCCTAACCTGGGTATTGCATCAGTGTGCAAGTCATGACATTGGAACTGTGACGACGACGCGGTTGTTAAGGCACAAATCTTAGATCGAGTCGACTCAGATCTATAGGATATGACTTAGGGTCGCGCGTAAATGCTGTCTACAGGTCACGGGTCACCGGAATTCGACGGGGAGGATCGCGGAAGTCTAAGGAATGGTATAGACTAAGATACGGGCCTTACATGCTATGCAAGTACTCAAAGGTCTAAAATGGGTGGACTAGATTTTTGCATCAACTATGAGCGTCTAGGCTTCTCTTTCTCTTTCTCCTTCTCTCTATCTTTCTCTTTCTCTCTCTCTCCTCCTTGGATATTGGGAGTATAGGTGTGTAAGTTGAGAAGGGACATATGCACGCACTTTTTTTATAAAGGATTTCTCAAATTGGTTTTCTCATCCTACTTGAATTGGGTTTCTCCAATTTATCTCTTCTGGCAATCTTTCTTTAAATCTAATTTGTTCACAGTGTTGGGGAGGTCAAATAGGGCCAAGGTACATGATTTTCTTTGTGATCTGAAATTTAGACTGACATATCTTGAAAATTCTCTTAATGGGTGCCAAAATGAACTTAAACTCAATTAATGGTCCATGCGTAAGGATCAGGGCCTAATTTTTGAGAAAATATGCAGTCAGAATAGGTAAAAAATTGAAAAATTTTTTGTGGTTGATCGATGGTGGAAAAAGGCTAAATTTGAAATTTCACCTTTCGCAATAGAAGGATTTGGCTTTAAGGTAGTCAACATTCAACAGTGTAGGAACATAGATTGGGGTTTAAATTTTGCATAATCTCATAATCATATGAGGCCAAAGTGTGGTCCAAATTTGAGTTGCGATTGACAGTGTAAAGTGGGCCAATTGGAAGCTCTAGATTTAGAAAGAGTTGGTAAGCCTAAAGTGAATAACTTCACCCTTAAGGAACGACCTACCAATGTGAGGTTCTCATATTTCATACTCAGTCCATATGATGGACAATCGAATTCATTCATATGAAGGGAAATATCTCATTACAAATACCCATGAGCTTTCCTCACTCGATGAACACCAAAATCAATAGTAATGAGCAGATGAGAATGTATATACGTTGATGGAAAGTAAGTGTGCCTTAACAAAAGCTTTTATTCTGCTATGTCCTCCCATTTTAATCTTCTTTCTTGCCATCTATGATTCTTGACAACCTTTAGGAGATTATCTATATGAACCCTCATTACTTCTATAAAAGAAGTAACTTAAAGAGTTATGGTGGGACTGACGATAAAACAAAATTAGAACACACAGACCTTCAACATTATGTAAAACTAGAGCGGTGATTCGATCATTTAAAGTTCCTAATAGTATGTAAAAGAGAAAACCAGACAATCATTTGGAAGATCTACATGGTAGCATTTGTTCGTGTACTTGAATCATAGGGAGTAAAGGATTGGAAGTTGCTAAACTTGCGAAGATCCCGGAGTTTTACACCATCACGAGTTATAGTTTGATCAATAAAAGAAACATCAGAATGAGAACATTCTTATCTCTATTTTAGTTTCAGTTGAAACACACACACGTGCGCGCACACACACAGGAAAAGAGTATATAAAGAGCTATGTTCTAGAAGGGGGAGACAGGAGAGAGACATTAACAACTATCACTGGAAGAAACAAAACCTAGGGAAATCATACAATCTCATAATGAGGGTTAAAGGATTCACCTCTTTTGTATGCGAGAGACATTTGAGCTAGATGTTGCTTGTCGACAACTATAGTTGAGATGCTACCGGTGGTTGGACTGTTATCCATTTGCTCAAGTGGGGAAAAAACATTATCATCTAGTCATCATCTAAGCCTTATCCCAACATATTGCCAACAAACAAATAAATAAAATAAAATAAAAAAGCATATAAATTTTGAGAATCTTCTAGAGACCAAAAACACTTCAAATCAAGCGATAAAAGCTAAAATTTGACCTGGATTTGAGACTCGAATGACCACCCAAGTTATCCAAGTTAAAAGGCCTATGCTACATTAAAGTTCTATGTCATTCCCTCTTCGAGCAACCAATTAGATAATTAAAAAGGAATACATTTTTTTTCCATGAAACTATGTTGTATTTTTATCAGTCAATGTGATTACACTACGTTGAGAATTAGATGTTTATTCTACTTGGATATGTCATATTAAAATGAGGAATTATACCATTCTCTTAACTTGAGGTTATGCATAGCATCTTTAGGTCTTGAGCTGGTACAGGTGTGCCCATGGTTTGGTGATGCAAATTGTCGATCTGTCGGGCCCACTGTGGACAAATCATGTCTCAGAAAAGCTCACAAATTGAATTATCTAAGGCATCTGATATGTCTGGCATTTTTCTGTCGAATGTGGAGCATTATGCATGGTTTTCCCCAAATGGTATGGTAGGAAACATGCATAAGTAGCAATTCTAGATAAGATAATTGTTAATACCGTCCAACAATTTTTAGGCCATAACTAAAGTTGAATATTCTGCCCCAAGCCCATCTATAACATTAATGCCTAGTGAAAGAATCTAACGTTAAATCATCCCATCCAATGACTATAATGCTAATTTCTAGAATGATCATTGTGCACAAGTAAAACTCATTTTTTCACCAACATTTCAAACTCTATTACCTCATGGATGGGATTTGAGGTTCAAAAGAAATAATAAGATACCAAAGGATACAACATAATGCATCATAAGAAAACATAACTGAAATTAGTAAAATAAATATCATCTGCCATAATACTTATAAAATCATGTACATAAAAAGTGTAAAGGAACTTCACAGAGGCAAACCTGTTGATCATTCTGCAAGCCATCCTTAGTTGATTTTGCTAAGTTTGAATAGGGATGTTGATATGGGAATGGTTAGTATTAAGGCCTTGCAAGCCATTTTCATAAATGCATCAAGAACCTGAATTGTTAACAGTCCAATCTAGGATCTAGGTCATCTACATAGGCCCTAGATTGTGGAAACTCTAGAAATAAGGGGAATAACAATTAAGGAACCCAAAAAAAAATCTCTACTCTTGAAGTTCTCCACTAAATTTTATAAAGTTAACATGTAGAAATGTAATGAAATTAATTCCATGAATTTTCAATCAGAATCATACTTACATATATTTCAGTGAGAGGAGGCTTGATAGCTGGAGACCCAATGTTCCGTTGATCCCTAGCTCATCAATCTTATTGCAAGAAGAGAACATGGCCTTAGATAGAATAAGCAAAAAAGAGGAGAGTGAGAACCCCATCCCAACTGTTACCTGTGGTGTGGCCCACTTGAGTTTTGGATTGATGAGATTTTTTGGCCTAAAATGGAACATTAGAGGTGCACACAATGGACAGGTTGGATGTCATTAAAAAATCATGGTGCACCCTGCTTCCATTTGTAAGTTAAACTTATCTAAAAATTATTCAGTGGATCCAGCTTCTTGGGAAGGCTTTAAGAGTAGAGATTTTTGTATAATACAAAACTGTATGATAAGGGATGGCATACAAACATCTATATACATGTTTGTGTGTCATGTAAATGTGTATGCATATTTAGACACACACACACACACACACACACACACACTCATTATTCGTAGTATCAGTATTGTTACATGTATCGCTAGCTGGGGATACAGAAACATGTATGTGGAGCTGAAGCCTTGCCGAAGTATCAACAACATGATTGTGAGAGCATCGGGGAGTTGATTGAGGCACGGGTGAGCAGAGATTAAGCAACCCAAGATGGAGCTACAAAAGGAACTCAATCCGATAAGTAAGTGTCATGTGTAAGAGTCCAAGTTTGTACTCCTTTCTTATGTAGGTTGGAGTGTAAGAGTTTGTATTCCCAAACTCGTCTAGGTTCTTTAGTAGGACCTTGGCCTTTTTATAGGGCCTAAATTTGTGGTTCTTGTGTAGGACCAAATTTGTTGGTCAACCTAAGGAGAAACCAACCAAAGTCTCTTGTGGGAGCCTACGACAGGAGAATATGTATCAGGTTCTTATGTAGGACCTTGACTCTAGTTTGGAATCTAAATTTCAGGTTTTTGTGTAGGACCTTGGATCTTGTGTAAGGCCTAAACCTTGGGTTGTTGTGTAGGACCTTCGCTCTTTTAGAGAGCCTAAATTTAAAGTCTTTATGTAGGGTTGTAAAGGTTAGTGGTGAACCTAATTTAAAACCTCTGATAGTGAAATCCAGTACACTCATGGGTTAAGTGCATCCACTGTGAGTGGAGTATGTAAGTAGTCAAACCACTATATATGATTGTATTTGGGATTATCATTTGCAAAAATTGTTTAATTATGCTTATGTGTTTTTGTTAAGGGTCAAATATTGCATTTTATTCCCCTTTTATATCTTGGTTTTATGAACACAATAATGTTTAATGTTCTATTTTAGTCATGTTTGTGTTGCAAGGTGAATTTAAGAGCTTGGGTTGAAAAGGGTGATAAAAGCATGAATTTGATGCTCAAGAATCACCAAGGTAAGGGATGGATCTTAGGAGACCAAGATTGAAGAATTTAGATGCCAAAGATCCAAGAAAACCAAGTGAGGAATGAAGAGAATTAAATATTTGAAGTGACGAAAAGGAATCATGAAATCATCCTAAAAAAACATATTCTAAAACTCTGGGTCATTTCATGAAATTGCACAGAGTGAAGTCTATTTTGAAAAACTGCGTAGAGTGAAGTTTATTTAGCAAACTGCACAAATTTGAGGCGATTTTTAGAGTTTTCCAACTAGGTGTGAAAGTTGGAGTTCCACAACTATTAATAGGACTCGCTAAGATGTTCCTAAGCATCTTCTAGGGTTTAAGGAGTGGAGTCAAAGGGTGGAGAAGATGTCACCAAGAGTTTTTCTTCTTCTTCCTTAGTTATTTTCATACTGTCTTCTAGGGTTTTAGATCAAATCATGTCTATGGTTGGCTAAACCTCATAGCTAGGGCTAAGAGGTGAAGCTTTTAGCATGATGGGAGGTTTCTATTGCTTTGATTCATGTTTATGTTGAACTCCTTGGATTCTAATTTGATATTTAAGGAATACTTTCAGTTTTTAATGGTTTATTGTGACTCAAATTACAGTAAATCTGCAATAGCTTTAAGTACCTTCTTTTCCTGATTTGGGATTGTGAAATTAGTAAGTCCTGTTGTTCACCATTGTCTCTTGGGCATGGTAGGGTAATGGAATCCTTCTTAATCTTCACGGTTTTCCTGCTTTGAGATTATGGGATTGCTAAATTCTGTTGTTTGCCATTGTCTCCTGGGCATGGTTTGGTGATGGAATCCCTGCCAATTATCATAGTCCTCCTTCATTGAGAATTATATTAATGAAAGTTTAGATTTAGTTTTATTGATATATTTTCCAATTAGATAAGATAGGACTCCAATTCTAATTGTGTTACTTGAATCAAGCAAGAGGGCTCCCTGATCACTATAGGTGGATCCTTGGCTCCCTAGTTCCCACCTTTAAATTCTTATTTTTAATTACTCTATTCACAATTACTTTCTCAAATACTTCAGAATTAGTTTCACATCTTCTTCTAGTTCTACTTGTAGTTAATTTCAGAAACGTATAAGCTTCAGTCCCTAGGGATTCGACCTCGGTCTTATTGAGATTATTACTACATCACGACCCTACACTTGGGGTTGTGAACAATTTTGTGAACAAATTTGAATGCTTAATTATAAATGTATGATTAGATGAATGCTTAATATTGGATAAGTAATATGTCCCATGTACACATATACACTATCTTGATATATACTAATTGCTTATTTGCACATCCTTTGTAGTCTATGTGATTTGACCCTCTATTAGCTTGGAAGTTTTAAAGTTATATTGCCTCACTTAGTTTAATTATTAATTAGTTTAAGTTAGGCAATTAGTATTTTTAATTAGGATAATTTTTAATTGGTCCTAATCACACCCCTAGGACATAGCCATCATTCTCTAGCTGCGCCATACTTCTGCACTTAAACGTATTGCTGTTGAGGGTCAAATATTGCATATTATCCCCCATTTATTTCTTAGTTTTACAAACATAATATGGCTTAATGGTATATTTTACATGTGTTTGTGTTGCAAGGTGAATTTAAGTGCTTCGAGTGAAAAGAATGCTAAAAGTGTGGATTTAGTGCTCAAGAATTGCCAAAGCAAAGAAGTGATCTTTGGAGATCAAGATTGAAGATTTTAAGACTCTAAGATCTAAGAAAACCAAGTGGAGAAGGAAGGAAGTCGAAAGAACAAGCGCAGAAATCACAAAGACTTTGTCATCTAGAACTGTTCGATGACATCGAACCATGGTTGATGACATTAAATTTATGAGAAAAAATCAAGTTGGTTGCTGGACATATTGGGTACTTTTCTCGATCAATCGAAGAAATGTTCGATGACTCGAAGGAAGGTGCTCGATGACATCAAATTTATTGAAGAAGTCGAAGTAACTCGCTGGACGGTTTTTGACATATTCTCGATGACTCGAAGACCTGTTCGATGGATCGAAGATTCGCTCGATGACATCAAAGGATGGTTCGATGACACAGAGAGTTACACAATGCGAAAGAAGGAAAGGCACGACTTCTGGATTCAAACACCTTCGATGTCATCGAAGGGTTTTTGATGACATCGAACCGGTTACGCAGAGTGCGTAAATTTGACCCGATTTTGTGGATTTGCAGAACTTGGCTTATACATAGGGGTTCCTAAGCACTTTTTAGGATATCAAGGGTTTGGAGAAGCAGAGAAAAAGGGCGAAACCACTTTCCAAGAGTTCTTCTTTCCTTCTCCTTAGTTTTTGATGCTTTCTTCTAGGGTTTTTAATCTAATCATGTTTATGGTTGGCTAGATCCCTTAGCTAGGGCTAAGGGGTGAAGCTTGTAGCATGGTTAGGAAGTTTCTCTTATTTGATTCTTGTTATTGTTGAACTCTTTTGATTCTAGTTTGATATTTAAGAAATACTTTTAGTGTTTAATGGTTTTTTGTGACTAAAATTACAATTGATCTGTAATAGCTTGAAGTATTTTCTTTTTCTGTTTGGAGTTTGTGAAAATAGGAAATCCTGTTGTTCTCCATCGTCCCTTGAGCATGGATGGGTGATGGAATCCCTTCTATCATTCACAATTCTCCCATGTTAGTTGTTGGATTGGTATAACTTGTTGTCTATCATTGTCTCCTTGACATGGTTAGGTGATGGAATCACTTCCAATTCACACAACTTTCATCCATTCAGAATTAGGTCAATGGAAGTTCAGATATGATCTTATTGAATACCTTCCAATTGGATAGGATAGGACTCTGATTCTAATTGAGTGCCTTGAATCAAATAAGGAAACATCCTAATAGGCGCAAGTGGATCCCTAGAAACCCTCGTTTCCCATCTTTGAATTTCTTAAGTTTTTTCTTCTCTTTTTTTTTTAAAAAAAATTAATTCTCTCATAATTACTCTCTACACCTTCAGATTTAGGTTAGATCTTCTCCTAGTTCTAATTCTAATTACTCTTGGAATAGACACATAAGATTAGTCCTCATGGATTTGACCTCTGTCTCACTAAGATTATTACTACATCGCGACCCTGCACTTAGGGTTGTGAACAAGTTTTTGACACCGTTGCTAGGAAACTAACGGCTATGTTTTTTTTTTCCTGAGATTAGCTAGTTTTGAAATTAGGTTACAATTATGATTTTTCTACTTTATATTTTTAGGCAGGGTTTTTCTGAATTATTTTAAAAACTAACTTAACTTTCTATTTTTGGGTTTATAAATTTTCCTTTTCTGTTTTTAGAAACCTTCCTCTTTTCTATTTTCTAATTTGAGGTTTAGAAACTCTCCTTTTTCATTTTTAGAAACTAGGTTGCTTTCTTATTTTATTTATTTTTAGAAATTAACTTATCTTTCTATTTTTATTTTTAGAAACCTTTTAATTTTAGAATTTCTATTTTAGAAACTAACTTATTTTGTTTTGTTCTGTAGGATCTTAATATAGGAACTTCTAATTTTGGACCTTCTTCTTAATTCCCTCTTTATTTCCATTTCTAGATTTCTATTTTTCCTTCTTTCTTTTAGGTTAGGTTAGAGTCTGAATTTAAGGGTTGAGATTGTTGCATGCCTAACTGGGTTCGTGATAACACTCAATGTCTTTTGAGTGAAGGAGGATTGGTTGAGGGGTTATCCATCCATCATAGGATTAGACACCACTCGAGATCCTCAGAGTTAATTGAGGTTATGGTTGCCAATCAACCGGTTAATCAACTAAGAAGACAATTGAAAAGGGCGAGCTCTTAGTCCTAAAGGGGGGTGAATAGGACTATGCCAAATAAAATATAATGCGGAATATAAAAATAAATAGCTGAAACAAATATCAATCTCAATTGCAATAGTATTGAGAAGTCGATACAAACGTTGTTTAAAAGGCAACTTAACACCAAAAACCAAAGTTTATGGTAGGACAACCTAATTTCTTGAACTCGGTAAGGATAAAAAACTCAAACCAAAGCAAGATGCAATAGAAAGAAACCTAACTATTACAACATTCACCACATGTACATGAAAGAGATATAAGCATTCGACACACACACACACACACACACACACACACACACACACACACATATATATATATATATCACTTACATCATCCACATTAGCTACCACAACTCCAAGAATTATAGTGGTTCGGTGTGTACACCAATTGTTCATAAATAGCCACACCCACTCCACTCCCAATAATCACAACCCACGTGATATTGGCTTTTACTAAGAAAGAAGGTTTTCAATGGTTCACCTTAAAACCTTTACAATTGTGTTTTCAATGGATTATCACAATTAAAAACCCTGCACTGAGATTTTCTGGCTGATCTCAGTCAAAACTAAAAATAGTGATTTTTTTGCTAATCTTAAAAACCAAAATAGAAAATATAAAATACTTATTTAAAGATTCTTCTTCGATTTAGCCGGGTAGAACCGCTTCTTTGAAGATGAAAATGTTCAATGTTTAATCACACAAATGGAAGAGTTTTAGGTCTAAATGAATTTTAAATTAATTTGACCTTGGACTACTTTGATTCAATTTCTTGGATCTCAAAAGGAATAGATTAGAATTCTCTTTTATAAAATCAGATTGAAGTAGCAAGAGATCAAGAAATTATAAATAAAAAAAGCTATAAAAGAATCTTAAATTACTGTACAATAGTTTTACAATCACAAGGACGTAACTCTCAGAATGATGGCTTGATTTAGCTTGGAATGAATGAAAAACTCTGAGAAAAGACCTCTATATATAGGTAGAAAAATGTTTCCTTCGACTGGTCTAAGGTCTCCCTCGACTGATCTTAAGAATAACCAAATTTCAAAAATTCTGGCGTGATCAGATAAAACCAAACCTCAATTGGTTGAGTAGAGCTCAAAATGGTTGCTGGAGTTTGAGTTAAGCCCTGTTCGACTGGTCGAGCACTTTTTCCACAACTGTTGAGAAGGGTGCTCAACTGGTCGTGACCCTACTAGAAAATTCTAAAATTTTAAGTTATTTCCTGGACTGGTCGAGACAAATCTTCAACTGGTCCAGCCAGAGCCTGGACTAGTCGAACATAGGCTAAGACTAGTCGAATTAAAGCCTATGAAAAGTATATTAACCCATATAGAATATGCAATTGAATGACCTAGTCCTAAGGTCTTTCTAAGGTCATATTTACCTGAAAGTTGAACATTGAACAATGCAACTTCTGTTCCTTACAATTGATCTTGTACTTGAAGTTCTTCAAGCATGATCTTGTACACTTGAAATTTTTGAACTTAATCTTGAACATTTGAAGTCCTTTAACTTGATATTGTTCGTGCAGTGCCTTTGAGCTAACATATAGACTTGAAGTAGTATATGAACTAGGTCTAGAACTTGCACTTGAGCTAGCACTTTGGCTTGATCTTGAATTTGAAGATGTACTTGAACTTGAAGCAATACTCTATGACTTGAATGTAGAACATCTTCACTTGAAGGTGAACTTTCCATCACTTCAACTTAAAGGTGAGCTTTCCATCACTTGTAGAGGTCCATCAATCGAAAGTGGTTTGTAATAATGAAATTTGACAACTAAGGGTGCTAAATATACAATACAACACTTACAATCTCCCCCTTTGTCAAATTTGGGACAAAAACCAACTTGAACGATCAACCTATACTTACCTAATGCTTAAGTTCACAATTCTTCTTCATAAAGAAACTCCCCCTCAATCTAATCCACTCAGTTTGAGCTTGGTGACTTGTTGTAGAGTACTTGTATTAACAAATACACATATATCTGAAAAAATGCACTCCTCTACATCATACTATACCAATCAAACTTCTACAACCATAAGGCCTATAAAATTCTCCCCCCTTTTGTCACAATTTGACAAAGGAATGTAATAACAGTAAACTGCCATCGATGTGATTATGACAATAGCAGTAGGATAAGAGTAAAAATGTAAAACAAGTAGAGTTTAACATAAAGATAGGATAATAAGTGCCATGAAGTTAAGCATCCAAAATGTTAAGTAGTCATACAAGTCCAGCAAAATATAAAGTCATAATCCAAGTTATACATATCCAAAATGTAAAGAAAAAGATCACTAATCTGAACCAGAAGAAGATGGAGGTGGAATAGATGGATCAATCTGATGGAGTCCTCTGGTAATGTGATGAAAGTATTTTTGCATATATTTCATGGATGATATTTGACTCTCATTCAGATTGTCCTGAGAAACTTTCAAGGCATCCACCTTCTCTTCCAAAGAGCAAAGACACTGATCAAATTGAGGCACCTGAAAATCAGGATTAGCTTTGACATCGTCAGATTCAAGTTTATTAAATATATCTTCCATCATGTACTTAGTTGGCAATGTATCTTCTTCACCAACTTCCTCTACTCCCACATCCATTTGGCCTGGATTCAGCTTTAGGTTCATCTTGTTTATATTTGACTTGTTGAAGGGGAGAACCGAAACAGGAACTTCACCAGGAGGCATGACCATATTGCAGTGCACAACTAAGGTGGTCATCAAATAAGCGAAGGGAATATATTCGTGGCCTGGATGAAGAAGAAACTGAACAATATTGTAGCATATCAAAGGTGGAAGACAGATGGGAATACCAGACAACGGAATGTAAAATGATAGCCATGAATGAAGTAAGCTCGACTTTATTTCCAAAGCACGGATAGACATTTGCAATAAAAATGTGATGCAGGACCCTGTATTTGGGCAACATTTGATTGGCCCGGAGCGCATTTCCATCATTCCATTCCAAGTCCATGTTACATAATTTACGAGTTACCAAACATCTTTTCGATTCATTTAATCGATCATCTAAAGTTGGTATGGGTATAACATCATCATTCACATTGATGTCTAACAAACTTGAAATTACATACCTATCAACTTGAAAATTGCTTTCCCTAAAGGTAATTGTGAAAGTCAAATTTTCAAGTGATACATCACTCATACAAGCAAACATACCCTGCGCAATGGAGCAGTATGTGGGTCTGCCCCAATTTAAAATGTTTTCCCAACCTACAACCACTAGGATGCGAAGAAGTTGAAACTGAGCCAAGTGAATTGAATTGATGGTACGCTCAACAATGATCTCCCTGAAAGTGCCTTGGTTTGTCAATTAGCATGAGTGTTGAGTCAGCTATACTGCAAAGCCTCATAGGAAGATCAATTCAAAGCGTCTGCCTCAACCGGCTCAACCGGATGTATACACAAGCTCGCCACAGGTAAATCTAATCCTCACATCCCATGTCCCATAACACCAGGTATTTAAACCCTTAAAACAGTTACAACATCATAGGGTTTTTAAGTTAAGAAAACTTTTTCAAAATCAGAAAATCTCTAAGTTTTCTTGCTTTGTCGATTTTATCGATACACTGCTCAATATGATCAACCTGCACTGTCAATGTCCTCGATGCCTAAACGATATCATCGATATGAGGACAAAATCTGTCCAACAACCACATATATATTTGGATGGATTTATGATGTATCGATATACCTATCGATATTTGAATCTCGAGTCCATCAAAGGTGACTCGATAATATCGACATGTAGATCTCCAGTGCCCCTCTTTTCACTTAAGAATATCATATGTGCATCAATATATTGAAGCCCTCCTCGATACCATCGAAGTTCAAATCTTGATGACATTGGAAGGCTCTCGATGTTATCGGTCATGGGCATGAAGATTTCTAGCAAAATATTTCAAGATAGTTTATCTCTGATCGAGGGTCACTCGATAGAATCGATATTTAAATATCGATGATATCGGTACGGTTTCAATGACATTGAACAAGGACAGAAACTGTCTAGCAACCTTAAATGAAAATCCATTGGATTTATCGATGCCTCGACACAACTATCAATATCATCGACATTTAAATTTTGATGATATCGAAGGTCCCTCGATCATTCTTGTAAACCTGAAATATTTCAAAGTAAGTCTCTCTCATTTTCAAATGTCAAGGAATCGATCCTCGTCTTAATAAAATTGGAGTTCAAAATTCGATGGCATCAACGTGTGTTTCAATTTCCTCGACCAACTGGTAGAAAGTTTCAAAAGCATATGATATTTGAGTTTGTGTCATCGAGCTGCCAGTCGATGCAATCGAGAGTATACCCTCGATGATATCGACCCTGCTCGATGATATCAAACTTTGTCATAAATGCAACTGTTTTATATCCGTTGGAACTTTTTACCTATATATAGAGAGATTGTCTTTGGTTGCTGGTAGAGAAAAGAAGAGAGTGCTTTTGAGTGTTTAATCTTAGATTATTTACCCAAAGCCCTTTCTCTCAAGGGAGTTCATCCTCCAATCCACCCTCATCATTGATATTCAATAGACTGGATTGGGGAATGAACTTCCACATTTAAGGATCCTCCAGTTACCACCTTAATGGCAAATCATTAAGCTGGGATGCCTTGAATGCATTGATGACTGGAATCACTCTATCTTCCTTATAGGAAAACATTTAATAGAGTGGGATTCTATCTTAACCTTGACCCAACCCGTCACCATGTATTGGTACATCATCTGAGTTGCAGATCAAGGAAGCAAAAGATTCTTCTTCAACAAAGGAGGAGATCTTCGTCAATGCACTGAAAGGGACTCATTTGCTTATTTGTAAGTTATTAGAGTCTAGAGGACCCTTGTGATCATTCCTTTGTAAGATTGGGTCTAAGGTGTTTCTCACCCCATACAAGTCCTCTAGGAGGCATCCGGCGGGAGTGTACATAGTGGTTGCGTTGTGTCGATCCTTGCTCTGTGGAGAGCATAAACAGTTAGGGTCTTGTGGAACATCCTTGGCCAGTGTGCCTAAAAGTGGGTGTGTTGTGTTGACCCTTGCACGTGAGAGCATAAATAGTTAGGGTATTGTGGAAGATCCTTGGCCAGTATGCCTAAAAGTGGGTGCGTTGTGTTGACCCTTACTCGTGAGAGCATAAACAGTTAGGTTCCTTGTTGGATCCTTGGCTAGTGTGCCTAAAAATGGATGCATTGTGTTGACCCTTGCTCATGAGAGCATAAACAGTTAGTTTCCTTGTGTGGATCCTTGGCTAGTGTGCCTAAAACTGCATGTTATATGTTGACCCTTACTCAGGGAGCATAAACAGTCAGCCTAGGTGTAGGTTGTAAAGGTTAAAGGTGAACCTGATTCAAAACCTTGGGTTTTGGGTGAACTGTGTGAAACCTCCTTTATGAAATTCGGTACACTCAAGGGTTGAGTGCGGTTACTGGGAGTGGAGTAGACAAGTAGTCGAACCACTATAAAAATAACTGTGTTTGGGATTACTATTATGTTATATTTGCTTGTGTGATGTCCTTAAAAACTCTTCATATCTAAATATCTGTGATCACACCTCACACACTTAGTCATATCCATCATAAACTAGTTTGCATATCATTTACTTCTTAAATCGTTTGTGATTGGATCCTCTACTAGGCTTGGAAGCCAGTAGAGTTACCCTTGAGTAATCCTAATATGTGCATGTTGTTAGGATTAGTGAAATAGGATTTTAAATCAACCATAAAACTTTGAAAGTCCTATTCACCCCCCTCTAGGACATATTGGCATATTCCTACTTCAACTAAGGCAGTCTTCACCGCAATTTCAATTGGTATCAGAGCGGGTCTCTCTTTAAGGGCTTCACCGCCTAGAGAGTGATCTTGACTGAAGTTGTGAATATGGCCAAAGGAGAGGGCTCATCGATCACTAGACCTCCAGTATTTAATGGCTCAAATTACGCATACTAGAAGGCTATAATGCACTACTTTCTGAGATCTCTAGATCTTGATGTTTGGGATATAGGTGAAAGTAGATATGTGCCACCATCTGAACAAATTGTACTTGATAATGGTACAACCATACAAAACCCAAACCTAAAGGGAAGTGGACAACGTTCGATAAAGAAAAATAAACTGCTGAAGCTAAAGCTATGAATGTCATCTACTGTGCCGTTTCCCAAGACATTTTCAATCAAATAAGTATGTGTGAGACATCTAAAGAAGCATGGGATCTATTGAAAACAACCCATGAAGGCACAAGCACTGTGAAGAGATCCAAACTATAACTACTGACCTCACAGTTCGAAAGTCTCAGAATGGAAGAGCATGAGACCTTTATGGAGTTTTTCAAAAAGTTGAATATCATTTGCAACTCCATGGGTAGATTAGGAGAGAAAGTTTCGGTACCAAAAATCTGTAGGAAAATTCTAAGATCCCTACCGGAATGGTTCAATCCTAAAGTAACAACCATTGAAGAATGCAGAAACATAGATGAAATGAAAGTAGAAGAACTAGTAAGTTCCCTACAAACATTTGAATTACACTTCAAACAAACCCCTAAATCCAAAACTATTGTCCTCAAAACTTCAAAGAAAACAGCAAATGAGGATATAGAATGTGAAAGAGAAGCTGAAGATGAGGAAGTGGCTTTGTTGGCTCAACGATTCAAAAAGTTCTTTTAGAAAAATCGTGGACGTTCGCTTAAAGGAAGAAGGATGGATAACAGACAATCTATAGTCAAATTTGGTAAAAAGACCAAAGAATCACATTGTTATGCCTGTCAGAAGTTTGAACACCTATCTACTGAATGTCCAAATAGAAAAACTAAGGGCAAGGCAATGGCTGCCACATGGAATGATACGGAAGAGTTAAACTCAGAATCTAGCGACTCTGAGAGCGATGGAGACCAGAAATCCTTGAAAATTCTTATGGTCTTCATAGCCTCAATTATTCCCACTGAAACTGAGAACGAGTCTGAACCACAAGCCACCAAATCATTTCCATCAGATATTGAAGAAATTGAATAGGAAGAAGAAGAAGAACAGAATAAACTACAAGATGCTTACAATCAACTTTACATCCATGGCATCAACATTGTTAGAAGACTTGGAATATCTAAAAACAAAAGAGAATTGCTACAAAAAGATTTAGATAAAACTCTAGAAATTAATACACTTCTAATTAATGATTTGCAACAATATTATTCAGATAATGATATACTTGAAAGAATTAATACCTTCTTTAAATTCGAGTCTAAAAAACTAAACAAACAGGTTGAGCAATTAAAAGATAAAAATATGCTTCTCCAAAATGAAAATCACATACTCCTGTTTGATCTAGAAGAATCCAAAAAATAGCTAAGATAAAATATAAGTTTTCCCAGAGTGGTGAGAAGCTAGAAAAACTCTTAGGTATGGGAAGACCTGGAAAGGAAAGAGTGGCTTAGGATATGAAAATCTAAAACAAAATCTGGAAAACCAGCACAAAAGACTGAAAAATTGCTGCTTCAGGAAGTAATACTAGAGCAAATCCAGTTTGTCATCTATGTGGTGATTCGGGTCACTATAAATTCAAATGCATGTCTCCTGGGAAGACTCATCATAGCTCTGGTCAGAATCATATTGGAAAACTCAAACCAACCAAAGAAATGCAAAATGTCTGAAGTCAACCTAGGAGTACGGATAAAAGAGATTCACCACCTAAAATGACCAACAAGGAGTTAATAAATCAAGTGGTCGATTTAAACAAGAAAACTGAATCTACCACAGTAAAAAATCCTGTCACAAAATGGGTCCCAAAAGAAAAGAAGAATTATCTGGGTACTCATTCAAACCATATACCAGGCAATGAAACTAGGTGGTACCTGGATAGCGGATGTTCAAGACATGTCACAGGTGACAAATCTCTCCTTACAAATTATTCAGATCTTGATGATGGGATATTCACCTATGGAGACGAAAGCACCGTTGAGGTAATTGGACAGGGAGTTATTAAAGGAATAGACTTGCTTAAAGATGAGAATGCTTTTTTTCATAAAAGGATTAACTCACAATCTTTTAAGCATTTCTCAAATATGTGATAATGAGCATGTGGTTACATTCAACAAAGAAAAATGCAAAATCCTAGACCTCTCAGGAAATCAGTAATGAAGGGTTCGCGCACAAATAATCACATTATGTCATTAAAAGGAAAGGATGATCCCTATAAATGTTGAGCATAGAACATGTCCACGTCATGCATCAAGATCTGGATATTTACTGAAATGATGCAATTTTTGGTAAGCTATTAATGATACATTTGAGGTCTCTCACCTTAATCTTTTGTATATAAACGTCTCGATGTTTATAATTTTTTGTTGTACAATACTTGTACAAAATTTTGCTGTGTATACTGGTGATTCAAAGATATATTATTCAATAAATGAAAGTCTGTTGAAATGCTCACCTTCGATATGTCTGTTGATAGATCATGTGGATTCTTGATTTGTAATGCCCTGAAATTCAGGGGTCGAGCATAACTCAGCTCCCGAGTTTCAAAACATCACTTATGCAACATATTTAATGATGGATGTATGTTGTCTGTATGAGTACATAAAACATGGAATAGATTAAGCCAAACTGTTAACATAATTCAGGGATAAGTGATGAACGCAAGCGGAAGACTTAAAAAAAAACATAAGTGTACATGTGCAAGTCCCTGAAATATATATACATGCCAGGTCATACTTACAAGTGTTACTATTAAAATTATCTGCATCTAAGACAGAGTCTGGTTGGTGTTTAAACACCGTCCCAGAACGTGGGAGTGAGTGATCAACTCAGTGGAACAATAAAGCAAAGATTAACATATTATCAATTCAATCAAGCAGTAATGATAAAGCAGAACAATCAAACATGTCCTAATTACTCTTGTTAGTGCAAGGATGTATGTAGAATGATGCATGCCCTCGCCTGTACACCCTCAGCATCTTCATCTTAAGTTACGCATGACAACCGTCCTCAAGTGCTCCACCTCTTCCAGGCACATGCAATGCGGTGCATGAACATGATTACAAGTTGTTATTAGTCCTTTTCATACAGCCGGATTGGGGAGCTAAGGTACCTTCCTCATATCAATTTCCACATAGTGATCCACTCTAGGGTCGTCAGTCCTAGGCATCTCATACGATCATATGGTTTTAGGTCGCTGCAAAGGGCTCGTCACCTCAATGCCGTATCCAGGTATGCTCGAGGTCACTACAAAGGGCTCGTCACCTCAATGCCGTATCCAGGTATGCTCGAGGTCACTACAAAGGGCTCGTCACCAATCAATGTAGGCCGACAGCACGAATATAGTGTCCCATACCACCATAATCGGCTCACAAGTTTGGTTGCTCACTAGTCACTACGGGGAGGCTTGTCACCCCAACGTAGGTCGACAGCTCGACCACGGTGTCCCATACCACCATGTCCGGCTCATGAGTTTTAGCGGATCAAGGTACAACGGTTAACGGGATTTCATAGGTAAGTTTGGTACCCTAAATTCAAGCAATAATATCCATACATGGTGAACATACATCGAACAATTAGGTTACTTGACGAACTCGACTAACACGAGTGGATGTTGAGTTGAATGACATAGAGTGCACAAACACTCCGTGTGGCCAAACCACTGCCGACAACTCTAATACGACTCGGGTTCGTCAAATCACGTCCTTCGTGGTGAAAGTAACCTCAGCCACGAACTCAAGGCCGATTACCGATTTCCTGGACTATTCCATAGTCCTAAACACATTCCATTATGACAGATATTCATATCAACAATTTAGAATAGTAATGGAACAACAATTCACATCATGTAGCATGTGAGCATTTGAAGAATATCAACTTAACATGGATTTACACATAAGTAATACTGGAAGTTAAACAACAAGGAATGTGACTTACATATAGGAAATCATACACACCAATAAGAGAGTTGAGAATCGCTCCTCAACGCCTGCAATTAGGATAATAAATTACACTTTAGACCATTCAGACATTTCTACAAACACTTAGACTACATAGTGCAACATACATGACGTATGTTGGAATACACGTATTTGAACAATTCCTTTTGCCAAGGAGTTGTCACACATACAATTAGCATAAATACACGACAGATAATCATGGCAAGTACATGTTCATATTTTATATGTATACGGTACTTCCTACATATACATAGAATACACAAATCTCAATTTAACACATGCATGTCAGGAACACAAAATAAACATAACATTTGGCATGTGAAATTGCATCCATAACAACAATAAACTATTATCTGACATTGAAAGCCTTGAAAACCATAACTTATACGAATATAGTCCGCACATTAAACCAGAAAAACACACCGAACTGATTCAGACGATACGTCTTCGTCAACGGCGACAAGATAACCTAAGGTAAGAATAGAAATGAGCTACAACAACATAAAAACTATTCTAAGCTCTAAAACAGATTAGGGTTAGGTTAACTTACCCAAGAAGGAACTTAGAATCGCCAGAATAACGATTCAAAAGTGATGGTTTAAGGATGTAGAGTAACAGGAAAGAATCTAAAGATGATTCACCAACTTCTCTCTCACTTTCTCTCTCTTTTCCTCTCTCTTTCTTAGCTAGGGTTTAGGAAATTCGTATGGAAAAGAGAGTGAGGGTTTTAAGGTCTATATATAGGCCTCACATTGATGAAAATAATCCCAGGGCCAAGGTATACTTAGGTTATAACCAAATTAGGCTTCTCTCGATCCAACGGAACACTTCCGGTGGGCCTTTTTCCACATGCGGTCGGACTTAAGCTCACTGACCATGGATCTGGGTCAGGCTGAGTTTTCGTACCGATCGGATTTACAGATCAGCCGTGGCGGACCACACTTAATTTAACGGTCACCGAAACTCAATCAGGTCCACAAGCACTATGACATGCCTAGGCCATCTTCCCTGATCCGAGGGTGAAATTGGGTCAGAATCCAATGGACAGATTTCTTAAAATCGTTGCACAAGCGACACGAATCAGATTTCATAAAATCACATTTAATCTCGCACCGTTCTCACACTCTTCACTCCGGACTCAATTAAATCGACCCAGGACATCATCTGGACTTGATTTTCGAGGTGATGGTCAAGTCCAACATGGTGACCATAATTGTCTAAGATCATCGCTATTGGACTTTCGACGCGCGGTCTAGGTCCGATCCAAAGCTTCTAAAAATTCCCAAGAGCAACTGGATTTAGCGTTGAATCCCAGATTTCAGAGTAACATAGCGTTAACGATTCTACAGGTTTTGAGTCATGCAGATCAAATTTAAAGTGATTGATGCTAATTTCACAAGCAATCGAGTTTAACGTTAATAAACCCACAAATAGCTTCTAAGGAAAATAGAGGTAGTACTCGGGTCTTGGCACGAAATTTTCCAGGTCATTACACGATTAATCGATAATGGGTCGATATTATCGACGCCTCTTTAGAATGTGAAGAGTCTTATGATCGAGTATGATATCGAAGAAAGCGCCAATAATATCGATCAAGGTATCTCGATATCATCGAAACACTGGTCGATGATATCGAAGATTGCTGCCCGACAAAAGGCGGACGAGCGGGAAAAATTACTTGCGACTGATCCTGTTCTTTTCCCTGCTCATTTTTCTTGGTTCCACCTGCTCGAAGCCTCGTCGAGAAGATCTCAAACGTTGTCTGTGGTGTACCAAATGAGTAAGGAAAAAGGGAAGTCTCCGGCCATTGGAGAATCATCTCGGCCTAGTAAAAGGAAGATCGTGGCTTCAAAAGGAAAGGCAAGACGCGGTCTCAACATAAAGATGCTCTGGCCGCAGCACTAGGATTGCCAGAAACTGTTGTAAATCCTCCTCCACACATTCTTGAAAAATATTCTGGGAGGCGTCTGGTGTATGAGTGTAGGGTTGACAGGAACTGTTTAAAACCCCACAACATAGAAGCTCTGTTAAAGGCAATCGACTCGCTTCCTCTTCTTGATTTTGGGGGAGCATGCCACAATGAGCGTACTTATCGGTTCTTTGCATATTATCACTCTCCAACACTAGAACCACCGTCGTTTACTATCATAGTTGGAGATGACAGTGTTGAGATTACTGTAGAATCTATTGCTTGCATTTCAACTTAAACTTGTTCCCAGTTGGATTGTCTAACCTTAATCTTGAAAATCCTATCACTCGATCTTCAATTACTAAATTCCTATGTCAAGGTCAAGATATCCCATGGTATCAGGGAAATGCCCTAAAAGAAAAATATTTGCACCCTCGATACCGCGTCTTGCATAAGATATTTTGTTCAAATGCTTATCCTTGTGGTCCAAATCGCTCTGATCATATCGGATTCATGACCATGATCATATGCTGTGTTGCTACTGGAGTCAAACTTTGTCTGCCTACCTTGATACTCCACCAAATAGTAAGCACCATTCATCAGTCCAGAATAGTATACTTACCCTTTCCTCACATCATCCATGAAATCTGTGATAAAATTAGTATCCCTCAAAGTAGTGATCCTGTACATCCTCTTCAGCACTTTAACAAGGTCAATATATGAAAATCGTACCTTAAGTTTCACGAGTATAAGGATGAAGATTCTGAGGAGGCTATTCATGAAGATGAAGAAATGGGGGAAGGCATTGCTCCAACTGGTGTAGATCTAGTAAAGCCACAGTATGCTCCTGAACCAAGTGGTTCGGCTCCAACTTAGCGTGTCAAGTTCCACCAAGACAGTTGGTGCAATGCAGCGTGGTTTAACTCAAATGGAAGATAAGTTAGGGGGACATGATGCGAGATTTTTCGCACTTGAAAAGATGATTTCTAGCGTCCAACAGTCTGTCCAGCAATTGATCGACTTCTTTACCTATCGCAAAGATGATGCAATACCCACATCATCAGCCCCGTAGTATCAATGGTCTTCATGCCATCTCAACACACTGATTCTCAAAGCAATGTTGGGCATGGATATCTTTTTGATTGCCATGCGTTTTTATGTGTGTATGAGATGGATATTCAACTAACAAATTTGATAGTTTTTTTTTTGTTACCATGATGGGGACTTGTTTTCTTTTGATTTTAATGTTATACTACTGCCAACCTTGGGAAGTATTTTTTTTAATATTGTGGACCATGGCTAATTATAATTCTCACATCTTGATTGCCCTGTTTTATCTCATGATCTTTGCAAAAGGTATGTGATGCATTTGATGTTGTGTTTATCTCACTACCTTACTTGGTCTGCTCTACATATATTGAATCCAAATATGAGATGTTTAAATTTACTATCTTAATTGTTATGCATCTATTTTTGTTATGTATGCTTTCTGAATAGTGGTTCTCCCTAAAGCTTCAATCTTCAGTCAATATCTACTCTTATGCTATCCTTTGTCAAATGAGTGACCAAAAGGGGGAGAACCATTTAAACACCTCGACAGTAAATGTGTCCTTGCTTGTGTATGATGTTGTAGGTGTTAGGGGGAGCAGCTGCACCAAGATAGGGGGAGTTTGTAGATAGGGGTAGGGGGAGCAGCTTCTGAATGTGTTGTGTATATGACATTGTTAGCATTATACAATTGTGTAAAGAACATGTACACACAATTTAGGATGTCAGTATAGAAGTTGTTTCTAGGGTGTTTTGGTATTTTGTCACGTAATTGACAAAGGAGGAGATTAAAAGTTCCCTAGTTTGTCAATTAGCGTGAGTGTTGAGTCAACTAGACAGCAGAGCCTCATAGGAAGATCAATTCAAAGCGTCTGCCTCAACCAAATGTGTACACAAGCTCACCACAGGTATATCTAAGCCTCACATCTCATGTCCCATAAGACCAGGTATTTAAACCCTTAAAATAAGTTAGAACATCATAGGGTTTTTAAGTAAAGAAAACTTTTTCAAAATTAAAAAATCTCTAAGTTTTCTTGCTTTATTGATTTTATCAATACACTGCTTGATATGTTTGACCTACACTGTCGATGTCCTCGATGCTTAAACGATATCATCGATATGAGGACAAAATATGTCCAGCAACCACATATATCCCTGGACGGATTTATCGATGTATCGATATACTTATCGATATCATCAATATTTAAATCTCGAGTCCATCTAAGATAACTCGATAATATTGACAGGCAGATCTTCGGTGCCCCTGTTTTCACTTAATAATATCATATGTGCATCGACATATCGAAGCCCTCCTCTATACCATCGAAGTTCAAATCTCGATGACATCAGAAGGCTCTCGATGGTATCGGTCATGGGCATGAAGATTTCTAGCAAAATATTTTAGGATAGTTTATCTATGATCGAGGGTCACTCGATAGAATCGATATTTAAATATCGATGATATCGGTACGGTTTCGATGGCATCGAACAAGGATAGAAACTGTCCAATAAGGTTAAACGAAAATCCCTTAGATTTGTCGATGCCTTGACACAGCTATCGATATCATCGACATTCAAATTTTGATGATATCGAAGGTCCCTTGATCATTCTTGTAAACCTGAAATATTTCAAATAAGTCTCTCTCATTTTCAAATGTCGAGAATCGATCCTCGTCTCGATAAAATTGGAGTTTGAAATCCGATGGCATTGACGTGTGTTTCGATTTCCTCGACCAGCTGGCAGAAAGTTTCAAAAGCGTATGACATTTGAGTTTGTGTCATCGAGCAGCCAGTCGATGCAATTGAGAGTATACTCTCGATGATATTGACCCTGCTCAATGATATCGAACTCTGTCATAAATGCGACCGTTTTATACACTACAAGAAAAATGGGCAAAGGCTACGACCAAAAACTGTAGCAGAAGGCCTTTTGCTACGAATATGGTCCATAGCACGTCTGCTGCAATTGGTGGGGTAGCTAAAGCTATCGCTATGGATTTTATCTGTAGCAATATATACCAATAGCTACTGATTTTATCCGTAACAATAGATACCAATAGCTATGGACAAAAGCCGTAGCGATAGTTTCTGTAGATAAATGTAACTACACCTACAGATTAAATCTGTAGCAGTAGGTATCAATAGCTACGGATAAAGGCTGTAGCTATATTTTCTGTAGCGTAAAATACCTACAGCTATAGATTAGATCCATAACAGTTGATATCACTAGCTCCTAAAAAAGCAGTAGCTATAATTTCTATAAGTGCACCTACTACTACGGATAATATCAGTAGTTGAAAGTGGAATGAAATCCGTAGCAATAATCTGTAGTTAGCAATAGCTACAGTTTTCAGAATAATAGCTACGACCAAAATTCGTAGCTATTTTTAAAAAAAAATTATAATATGGTGCCTCTTTCCATTGTAAGAACCTACTGTGATTAATAACTCATCAAAGCTTAATGTTGATAGAAATAATACATGAAATGCAATCGGAAAAAAAAAATGATGCATTTATTAGAAATAGCAATCAAATTATACAATGCATCCTACATTCACATTTCTCAATAAGCAATACTTCACTTTGCTTAACCTATCATAAGAATTACAACTAAGGCGTGCCCTCATGTGCAAGAAATAAATACACTCCAACACAGTAAACACCCTCCATATAATGTAATAATGCTTACATTTTTATAGAATTTTCTTCCTTCAGATGGTCAATTTCAGCAAATGCAGAAGATAGAGCTTCTTGTTTCCCTGAAACTGCAGATGTTACTTCTGTGGACTTTGACACAAGATCACTTTCAAGTTCTGAAACCCTTCCCTTGAGAAAATGAATTTCATCCTCTGGTGACTTCTTTAGCTTGTTAGAGTGTACAAAACAGCATTTGTAGACACAATCAAATAAGCATGCTTTTGTATACATCTCAAAAGGAAGAAAGACAAAAAAAAAAAACACTTATATAGGAAGATATCACATATGTGAAACAATAGGTTTATCAGATTTGAACTTTCCATTTGATTTTGAATATCAGATAATTTTACTTTTCAATTAATCCACAGCTGACAAGGTAAAATGATGGTTTTTTTTTTTTTTTTTACCATTGATATATATATATATATATATATTGTCGCCAACCTGAGGATTCAAATGGACTGAATTTTACATATCAAAATATGGAGAGGTCAGATATCACATATGTGACACATTAAGTACAATCACCCGCGTGTGTATGTATATGATACTCAGGTGGATATGGCGAAACTACATGTTAATGAGGTTTGGTTTAGGAGTGAAGTGGAGGAAGTGAATGCAAGTTTATAGGATATGCTTTTTTCTTTGTGCTCATAAATGAGTCTCTAAAAGGCTTTTTAATGATTTTGAGGGGTTTGTCGTTGTCATCTTTCTTCTACATTATGGTAGTAGATACTCTTAGGCAACTGATTATCAAACCTAACTAGGAGGACGTTTCAGGTGGAAATTTGGGATTTGGGCTACAACTTCTCTAAATTTACGTAACTTATGGAAGAGTAGTTAATGATTAAACAAAAACTAAAGCATTCCTAACTGATAGTGAATTAACCATGCATTCCCTTTTTTTTAACTTTGATCTTTCATAGATGCCTTAAAGCACTTTTTGTGATTTGCTTTACAGTAGATTGGTATTCAAGGAGAGTGGTCTTGGTTTTTAGCTCCTTTGTTATAAGGCTGTCAACAAGAATTATTATAGAAATAGGCCTGCAATCATAGATGGTTTCAAAATCTTCAATTTAAGTAGGCATTATTGAACTATCATGATTTTTTGGTTATATTAAGCGTTCTTTCTCTTGTTATTAAAGCTCGAGATTTACTTGTGAAATATTAGACATATTGATAAACTAGGGATATTTTTTTTAATAATGCATGTATGTTATTATTTTTGTGTGCATGTATTTATGTTTCTCGAATTAGAATTTCAGAATCAAAATCAAAATCAAAATCAGAATTAGTAAAAAAAAAAAAATTGAAATTACAATCCTTTTAAAAAATGTGTTCAAACCTAGGATGGACTTTTAAACTCAAAACTCCAACTCAAACACACTAAAATATGTGACTTACTATAAAAAGTAAACTTACTATTTACCGACGATATCCATTCCTACTAGACTTCATGGTTTTCTGCCAAAAGTAGTAATAGCCCATCAACACAGTAAAGTGGTTTGGATGACAACTGTGCAGTTGCACAGAGAATTAATTTCTAACAGAGCTTTCTGGTTTTTTGATTTTCTATTTTCACATCAAAGCTGATGTCATATATGTTCTTAACGCTGATATATGGTTTCTATCAGTAAAACAGAGTGGGGAATGCCAGCGCTACACTATAACTAACAAAATTGGAGCATACTTGTAGAAACATTACATAGTAAGACAGAAAGACATGAGTAAGAAAAGAGGAGAGAAAAAAATGCATACATGCATGCATACATGCATACATACATACATACATCCATATATACATACATACATAGATCAGGTTATAGGTTTAGGTTTAGGTTATAGGTTATAGGTTTAGGAATTCGGGTTCGGGTTTAAGTTTAGGTTAAGGTTAAGGTTATAGGTTTAGGTTTAGGGATTTGAGAATAGGTTTATAGGTTTAGGTTATAGGTTATAGGTTTAGGTTTAGGTTTAGGTTATAGGTTACAGGTTTAGGTTATAGGGTTAGGTTTAGGGATTTGAGAATAGGTTTAGGTTTAGGTTTAGGTTATAGGTTATAGGTTTAGTTTATAGGTTATAGGTTTAGGTTTAGGTGTAGGTTATAGGTTATAGGTTATAGGTTTGGGTTTAGGTTTAGGTTATAGGTTTAGGTTATAAGTTTAGATTGAGGTTATAGGTTATAGGTTTAGGAATTCAGGTTCGGGTTCAGGTTCGGGTTTAGGTTTAGGTTAAGGTTAAGGCTATAGGTTTAGGTTTAGGGATTTGAGAATAGGTTATAGGTTATAGGTTATAGGATTAGGTTTAGGTTTAGGTTTAGGTTATAGGTTATAGGTTATAGGTTATAGGTGTAGGTTTAGGTTTAGGTTTAGGTTTAGGTTTAGGTTATAGGTTATAGGTTTAGGTTTAGGTTTAGGTTATAGGTTATAGGTTTAGGTTTAGGTTAAGGTTATAGGTTATAGGTTATAGGTTTGGGTTTAGGTTTAAGTTTAGGTTATTGGTAATAGGCTTAGATTGAGGTTATAGGTTATAGGTTTAGGAATTCGGGTTCGGGTTTAGGTTTAGGTTTAGGTTAAGGTTATAGGTTTAGGTTTAAGGATTTGAGAATAGGTAATAGGTTATAGGTTATAGGATTAGCTTTAGGTTTAGCTTTAGGTTTAGGTTATAGGTTATAGGATTAGGTTTAGGTTTAGGTTATAGGTAATAGGTTTAGGTTTAGGGATTTGAGAATAGGTTTAGGTTCAGGTTTAGGTTATAGGTTATAGGTTTAGCTTTAGGTATAGGTTATAGGTTTAGGTTTAGGTGTATGTTATAGGTTATAGGTTTGGGTTTAGGTTTAGGTTTAGGTTTAGATTGAGGTTATAGGTTTAGGTTATAGGTTACAGGTTTAGGTTATAGGTTTAGGTTTAGGGATTTGAGAATAGGTTTAGGTTTAGGTTATAGGTTTAGGTTTAGTTTATAGGTTTAACTTTAGGTTAAGGTTATAGGTTATAGGTTTAGGTGTCAATTATAGGTAGGTTATAGGTTTGGGTTTAGGTATAGGTTATATGTTATAGGTTTAGGTTTAGGTTATAGGTTTAGTTTATAGGTTATATGTTTAGGAATTTAGCTTCGTGTTCGGGTTCGGGTTTAGGTTTAGGTTAAGGTTAAGGTTATAGGTTTAGGTTTAGGGATTTGAGAATAGGTTAGAGGTTATAGGATATAGGTTTAGGTTTTAGGTTATAGGTTTAGGTTTAGGGATTTGAGAATAGGTTTAGGTTTAGGTTTAGTTTATAGGTTATAGGTTTAGTTTTAGGTGTAGGTTATAAGTGGGTTATAGGTTATAGGTTATAGGTTTGGGTTTAGGTTTAGCTTTAGGTTTAGGTTATAGGTTATAGGTTTAGGTTATAGGTTTAGATTGAGGTTATAGGTTATAGGTTTAGGAATTCAGCTTCGGGTTCAAGTTCGGGTTTAGGTTTAGGTTAAGGTTAAGGTTATAGGTTTAGGTTTAGGGATTTGAGAATAGGTTATAGGATTAGTGAAAAGGCCAAGCTATATGTCCTAGAGGGGGGGTGAATAGGACAATGCCAAATAAAAACTTATAACAGCGGAATAATAAAGAATATGATAGCCAAAGTAAATCACAATGCAGTAAATTAAAATATCCTCAAAATTTAAATTTTGAGAGGTTGATACAAACGTTGTTCTAAGGACAACCTTACACCAAAAACTAGAGTTTATGGTAGGACAACCTTATTTCTAGAAAGATCTTTGTATCAAGTCTCAAATCGAAGAGGAATACAAAAATAAATATAAACTGAATTGAAATAACTTGTAATAAAAAATGTATTGTTCTAGGGACAGCCATACACCATAAAAATGGCAGGGCAACCTTGCTGGAACAACTTTCAAATGAAATTGAAAATCAAGCTTATAAAGGAATAGCAGAAAATAAATTCTAAGCTATTACAACATTCTCACAAAGCTTGAATTAAATAATTACAACATTCACCACCATACATACATCCCACAAAAAGAATAAAAAATTAGAAGAATAAAACAATCAACCACAACACAAGGGTTTATAGTGGTTCGCCTGTGTGTTCACCAACTGTTAAACAACAGCCACACAAAAAGCTACTCCACTCCTAATATCCTCACACAGGGGATATTAGCGTTCACTAAAAATAGGTTTTCCCAGGTTCACCCAAAACCCTTACAATTGTGTCTTTGTATGTGGGCTTACACAATTAAAAAAACCCCACTTCTGAGTTTTCCTGGCTTTCCTCAGATAACCAATATAACAAGATTTTTCTGACAAATCTTGAAAGAAACCAAAATAATAGAAAGGAATTTACAATATGTAAAATACCTGAATATCTTCTTTGTTGTAGCAGCCCGGTAGAACCAAATCAAAGTAGATGATTGAATGTCCAAGTTCAATGTCCAGTACTCGATTACAATGGTTCTAATTCTAATTGATTTTAAATTAAACCAAACAGGGCTTGCCTTAATTGATTTTGATTCCAAAGAAAGGGAATAATAATTCCTCTTTTCAAATCAGATTGGAATAGTAGAAACAAAATCAATTAAAATAAAGCTAAGGAAAGAAGAATATTAAATAAGCACACTTAGCTTAGATGGAGCACAGAATTATCTCTCAGAAGTTCGACGAAGATTGGCTTAAATACTTTTATTAAATCGATGATTTCTTCTGAGATTCGTACACTATTTATAAGTGAGAAGATCGGGTCTTCGACTGGTCTAGAGTGCTCTTCGACTAGTCGAAGCAACAACAGATATTTGAAAAATCCGGCGGGATATGCTCTGACCGTTCTACGACTGGTCGAAGCTCTCCTACGACTGGTCGTAGGTCTTGCAAATCTTCGCTGGACTTCGAGTCGAAGATTGTACGACTGGTCAAAGATCAGTCAACATTGTTCCTACGACTGGTCGAACAGATTCCTGGACTAGTCGAAGGCTAACAGATTTTATCTGAAATTTGTAACAAACTCACGACTGGTCGAGGATTTTCTTAGACTGGTCGAAGCAAGTCTAGGACTAGTCGAAGAAGGCCTAGGACTAGTCGAAGAACAGACCAATCACATGTAAAATAACATTCGACTTATGTATCCAAAATGACCTACTTCTAAGGTCAACCTATGGTCAATCAAACCTCAATCATGAAGTAAAGGACATTGAAACATTCGGAACAAATGACCTTGAAGTATCAGTCTTGAAGTCTTGATGTAGATCAAACCTTGATGTAGCTCAATCTTGAAAGTGTACAAACTACCTTGAACTCTTCTTGAAGTCTTACAGCTTGAGTCTTGTCTTGTGAGCAGTTCTTTCATTCAAGATCGATCCTTGTACTTGTGAGCTTTGCTTGTTGTGAGCTTATCTTGGTCATGAAAGTTGATCCTTGAAATAGCTTCACTTAAGCAAGTTATATATAACATAACAGTGATTTTGGCACCACAAATTTGACAACAGACAGGGATATAAACTATAGCACTTACAATCTCCCCCTTTGTCAAATTAGTGACAAAACACATAATCAAGATAAACAAGAGTAAGACTCTTCAATATTCAACATTCAACCAGATTCAATCAACAAGATCATATACTCAAGATCAACCATATACTCCCCTTGACTCCCCACTCCCCCTGAGTAACATATCCAATGCTACTCCTCCCATAATCACATTAAGAACAAACCATTCTCCCCCTTTTTGTCACAATATGACAAAGGAGAACTAAATAAAGAAATTCATGAGAGTAAACATGAGAAGGAAATAGAGTATAGCAAAAGAGTCATAGAGATACTCAAGATAGCATCACATATATCCAGCATAAATGTTACATCAAGAACAAATATCTAGCATAAAACATAAATAGAATCCAAATCAAAATCAGCCAAGTGCTAAGACATAAAGTTATTACAGACCAAAAGTCTCATAAAAACTAGTCAAAACTAGAACTTGATGAAGGAGAAGGAATAGAAGGGTCAAGTTGGTGCATGCCTTTGTTCAAGCGCCTAAGATATTTGCGCATGTACTTGAATTGCAAATCATGAGCAACAGACATGTTTTCCAACTTAACATTTATATCCTCAACTTTACCCTCTAATGCACTCAGACGTGCATCAACATCAGATGGTACAAAATCTGGATCATTAGCTGAGTCAGAATCTAGTTCCCTCAAAAATGTCATCCATATTAATGTCAACACCAGCTTCTTCAGGACCACCACCACCACCATCACCTTGTTCAGGAAGCAGATCCAACTTCATCTTATTGATATTTGTATTGTTGAAGATTAGATGATGGATTGGTGCTTCATCAACAGGCATATCGACTAACATATGAGTAGCCAATACAGTCATAAAATATGCAAAAGGAATGTCACTATGACCAGGATGGAGTTGAAACTGAATAATGAAATGACAGATTAAGGATGGCAAACAAATTTGAGTACCATTTGAGATAGCATGGATAACACGAACCATAAACGAAGTCAAGTCAGATTTATTACCCGAACGAGGATACAGATTAGACACAAAGATACTGTGGAGAATTCTGTATTTGGGTAAAAAATACCTTGCGGGGAGTGCATTCCCTTTTTGAGTCCATTGAACATCCATGTTGCACAAGTCTCTAGTTAGCATGCATTTTTCAACCATTGAGGGTTTATCAGTTAAATTATGGATAGGAATACCCTCATCATTCACAGGAATTTCCATAAGGGCTGAAATTAAATGACGATCAACGTCAAAAGGCTCTTCTCTAGTAGAAATTTGAAAAGTTAAATTATCCTGTGAAAATGCACTAATACATGTAAACATGGATTGTGCAATGGACCGGTATGCAGGCCCACCCCAATGTAATAAGTTAACCCAACCTACAGCTTCAAGCATAGGAAGGATGTCAAAAGGTGTAATATGATTAATATCAACAGGAAGCTCAACAATAACATTACGAGATCTAATGTCCCTAACATATGATGGATCATCATTAGGAACAAGAAGATGACGCTTAGAGATAGCGGTCGATCTGGAGGAAGAAGATGGATCACGGGAAGTAGTTTTTCTACCTCTAAAAGCCATTTGCAACAAGGATTTAAAGGAATAAAGAAGTTGCAAAGGATTGAGAAGTGGGTTTGCTCAAAACAGATTTTTTAAAATCTAAACCCCAAATCTCAATGATTTTCAAAATAGAAAGCTTTAAGAGAGAAAAGGAAGCAATCTTGACACAAATATGCAAGAAAAACGGGATTTGGAACACTAACCTTGAAGGACTTGAAGGATGGGTTCGACGAGTCGAAGTTCGGCTCCAAGGAGAAGAAAGAAGAAATGAGGAAGAAAGTGAAAAATCCCTAATTTTAAGTGAAACACGTGTTCCATGACTGGTCGTGGGTATCTACGACCGGTCGTAGTACGACCGGTCGCGTATACTCACGACTGGTCGAATAAACCCCAAAAATTCAAATTACTTGCAATTTAAACAAAAAAAATGGAATTTAATCTAGCAAATATATACAATATTATACAAGAAGGCATAAATTATCAATTTAAAATGCACATGCCAAGATCAAATTTCATCTTTTTAAACCTGCTTTTATCAAGAGGTTTTGTGAAAATATCAGCACGTTGATCTTCAGTAGGAATATATTCTAGAGATATAACTTTTTCTTCTACTAATTCCCTTATATAATGAAATCTAATGTCAATATGCTTAGTACGAGAATGCTGAATAGGATTTTTTGAAATATTTATCACACTGGAATTATCACAATGTAATAACATAGAATCCTGTTTAATTCCATAATCACTTAGCATTCGTTGCATCCAAACAAGCTGTGTACATGCATTACCAGCTGCGATATACTCAGCTTCAGCTGTTGAAAGTGATATAGAATTTTATTTCTTACTAAACCAGGAAACTAGACAATTTCCAATGTAAAAACAACCACCACTGGTTGATTTTCTATCATCTAGATTACCAGCCCAGTCAGCATCCGAGTACCCAGCTAATTGGACATTGGTTTCATGAGGATACCAGAGACCGAGATTTACAGTACTTGCGACATATCTAATAATTCGCTTGACAGCAATCAAGTGAGATTCTTTTGGATCAGATTGATATCTTGCGCAAATACTAACACTTAGAGAAATATCAGGTCTACTAACAGTTAAATATAACAAACTACCAATCATACTCCGATAAAGTTTTGAGTCAACATTTTTACCATTAGAGTCTTTTGATAGTTTCAGGGTAGTACTCATAGGAGTATCGAAATTCTTGCCATTCTCAAATCCAAATCTCTTGATTAGATTCAAGGCATACTTAGATTGAGAAATGAATATTCCTTCAATTTGAGTATAACCTTGTACCACCAGTCTAGCCTTGTTTCTAATTATATTTCCACATTCGTCAAACTTATTTTTAAAAATCCATTTTGTTCCAATGATGTGTTTATCTTCAGGTCTTGGTACGAGATACCAAACATCATTTCTTACGAATTGGTTGAGTTCATCTTACATTGCAACAATCCAGTTCTCATCAACAAGAGCTTCTTTTACATTAGATGGTTCAATTTGGGATGTAAAACATACATAATTACATATATCCTCAAGTTGTCTACGGGTGCGAACACCGGTGAGAGGGTTTCCAAGAATTTGTGTGGTTGGATGATCTTTAACAGTCCTCAACTCAGAATCAGTCTGATTCGACGAAGTATCGGGTCTATCAATGATTAGTACTTCATCATTATCTGAATTAGAAATAGGTGTGTTTAAATGATCATCAATGACAACATTTATGGATTCTTGAATCACCAGTCCTTTTGTTCAGAACCCTATAAGCTCGACTGTTTAAAGAATATCCTAGAAAAACACCTTCATCACTCTTCGTATCGAACTTTCCCAAATTTTCACGATCACGTAAAATATAGCACTTGCTGCCAAAAACTCGAAAGTATTTAACAGTAGGCTTTTTATTGAACCACAATTCGTAAGTTGTTTTATTATTATCTTTGCTAGTGTATACTCGGTTAATAATATAGCAAGCTGTGTTGACTGCTTCAGCCCAAAGATTTTTAGAGAGCTTCATGCTGTTCAACATGACATTAGCCATTTCTTGAAGCACCCTGTTCTTTCTTTCTACAATTCCATTTTGTTGTAGAGTTTTGGGAGCAGAGAATTCATGTAATATTCCTTGGTCGGTACAGAACTTCTCAAAATTGCTATTCTCAAATTCAGATCCATGATCACTACGAATTTTACTGATTTGAGAAGATTTTTCAGTTTGAATCCTTTTGAGAACTTTTCTTACTTCTTCAAGGGTTTCAGATTTGTCCCTTAAGAAGACTACCCATGTATATCTGGTAAAGTCATCAACTATTACCAGGATATACTTTTTACCACCACAACTTTCCGTTCTGGTAGGTCCTATCATATCCATGTGGAGAAGTTCGAGTGGTCTAGATGTGGTATTTGAATTCACCTTTTTGTGTGAGTTCTTTGTTTTTTTGCCTATCTGGCATTCACCACATATTTTATCTAATTTCTGAAGTTTGGGTAAACCTCTTACAAGTTCTCGTTTGCTCAATCGATATAAATTTCGATAATGTACATGTCCAAGACGTTTGTGCCATAAATCACTCTCGTCTGTATGGACCATGTAACATGTTTGATTAGATGAGCTGGATTCACTAATAATATAGCAATTTTTAGACGTTCTACGTCCAGTTAATATTACAGAACCCTTATTGTTTAGTATTTCACAGCTTTGATTAGAAAACCGAACATTATGGTTATTATCACATATTTGTGATATACTAAGCAAGTTGTGCTTTAGGCCTTCAATGTATAAAACATTTTTAAACATAGGAAGATTAAAAAGTTGAACCATACCTTGGCCTATAATCTTGCAATTGCTACCATCACCAAATGTGACTGAATCATCAGTCATATCTTTCAGATCGGTGAATAAAGCTTTGTCACCTGTCATATGCCTGGAGCATCCACTGTCTAGGTACCACTTTGAATGACTTGTTGCTTTGAAAGCAGTGTGAGCAACCAAGCAGGTGACTTTAGGAACCCATTTCATAACTGTTTTAGGTTTAGGAACATAGTTGGTCTTCTTTTGTGTATATTTGTAGGAATGACCTGTAGAGTTAGATTTTAAGAGCTCCTTGAGTAAATCAACTATCTTTTCAGCTAGTGGATTTCGTTTCTGATTAAAGTTGACATGGCTGCTTCTAGGTTTTTGAAAAGTTTTTGAATTTCTAGAAAAATCTTGATAAGTACTTTTCCCTTTTGAGTTTGAGGACTCTCCTTTAACAAACATAGGAGGAGTATACTTTTGTTTAGGAGGTAAATTTTTATCATAGCCCAACCCGGATTGATCGCCACATTTTCTTGATCCGGATAAAAGTTTTTCTAACTTTGGATCACCTTGGGCATATTTCCATGTGTCCTTTAGACTCAGAAGAGAAGATACTTCAGTTTTAAGATTCTCAATTTCAGATTTTAAATCAACAATTAGTGAGTTTTTGAATTCCAAATCGCATTTTGATTTTTTAAAACAATCTAAAATTTGTGATTTTTCTAAGACAAGTGATTCAAAACAATTTTTGAGTTTAGAAAACTTTTCTTTTTGAAGTTTAAGTTTAACAGTAATTTTACAACTTTCCTTATATAGGGCATTGTAAGCGTCTTGAAGATCATCTTCATTTTCACATTCACTATTCAGATTTTCTTCACTTGTAGAGTCATTATCTGAAAATGTGAATTTGGCTAGAGTCATAAGAGCTTTAACCTCATTGCCCGACTCAGTTTCAGAATCTTCTGATTCAGAAGAACCTTCAGAATCAGATGATTCATCCCATGTAGCCAACATACCCTTCTTCTTGGGTTTGTCCCTTTTAGGACATCTATTTGCTAAGTGCCCATATTCTAGACAGTTGTAACATTGACTATCTTTCAAAGATTTTTGAAATTTGGGTCTAAACTTCTTTTTGTCATTTGATTTTTGAAAATCAACCCTTTTCTTGCTTTTGAAAATCTTGTAAAATTTTTTAGCTAAAAGAGCCATATCATCTTCTGAATCAGAATTTTCTTCTGAATTACATTTAGAAGATTTTAGTGCGATAGATTTTCCTTTAGGAGCTTTAAAGTTTAACTCGCAGGTTTGTAGAGAACTAACTAGTTCTTCTACCCTCATATTATCCGTATCACGAAGTTCCTAGATCGCGGTTACTTTAGAATTGAACCGTTCAGGAAGTGAGCGTAATATTTTTGCACATACTTTACTTTCTGGGATTTTATCGCCAAGACCCCACATTGAGTTTACAATGTCATTCAATCTAGTGTAAAAGTCCATAAACATTTCATTTTCCTCCATATGAATTTCTTCAAATCTGGTTGTGAGGAGTTGGACTTTAGATTTTTTGACAATTGTAGTACCCTCGTGTGTCATTTCTAATATATCCCAAGCTTGCTTTGCAGTATCACAGGAAATGATTCTTTTGAACTCATCTGGTGATAGTGCGTAAGTAATTGCATTTAGTGCTTTAGCATTTGCATTACTCTCACTTTTCTGAAGTGTGGTCCATTGGTAATATGGTGTTACTTTCATTGATTTTGAACCGTCAACCCCAGTAACTTCCATGATAGGAGGATTCCATTCAGTCACTGTGGCTTGCCACACATTTTCATCCATTGATTTGAGGAAGATCCTCATTCTGGCTTTCCAATAGGCATAGTTGGACCCATCAAAGGGTGGAGGCCTTGTGACTGAAAGGCTATCAAAATTTGACATCTTAAATAGCTTAAATCGTTAGCTCAGGAATTAAATCCAAGAATTAAAAAAAAGAGGAGCTATTAGGCTTTGATACCACTTGAAAAGGCCAAGCTATATGTCCTAGAGGGGGTGAATAGGACAATGCCAAATAAAAACTTATAACAGCGGAATAATAAAGAATATGATAGCTAAAGTAAATCACAATGCAGTAAATTAAAATATCCTCAAAATTCAAATTTTGAGAGGTTGATACAAACGTTGTTCTAAGGACAACCTTACACCAAAAATCAGAGTTTATGGTAGGACAACCTTATTTCTAGAAAGATCTTTGTATCAAGTCTCAAATCGAAGAGGAATACAAAAATAAATATAAACTGAATTGAAATAACTTGTAATAAAAAATGTATTGTTCTAGGGACAGCCATACACCATAAAAATGGCAGGGCAACCTTGCTGGAACAACTTTCAAATGAAATTGAAAATCAAGCTTATAAAGGAATAGCAGAAAATAAATTCTAAGCTATTACAACATTCTCACAAAGCTTGAATTAAATAATTACAACATTCACCACCATACATACATCCCACAAAAAGAATAAAAAATTAGAAGAATAAAACAATCAACCACAACACAAGGGTTTATAGTGGTTCGCCTGTGTGTTCACCAACTGTTAAACAACAGCCACACAAAAAGCTACTCCACTCCTAATATCCTCACACAGGGGATATTAGCGTTCACTAAAAATAGGTTTTCCCAGGTTCACCCAAAACCCTTACAATTGTGTCTTTGTATGTGGGCTTACACAATTAAAAAAACCCCACTTCTGAGTTTTCCTGGCTTTCCTCAGATAACCATAACAAGATTTTTCTGGCAAATCTTGAAAGAAACCAAAATAATAGAAAGGAATTTACAATATGTAAAATACCTGAATATCTTCTTTGTTGTAGCAGCCCGGTAGAACCAAATCAAAGTAGATGATTGAATGTCCAAGTTCAATGTCCAGTACTCGATTACAATGGTTCTAATTCTAATTGATTTTAAATTAAACCAAACAGGGCTTGCCTTAATTGATTTTGATTCCAAAGAAAGGGAATAATAATTCCTCTTTTCAAATCAGATTGGAATAGTAGAAACAAAATCAATTAAAATAAAGCTAAGGAAAGAAGAATATTAAATAAGCACACTTAGCTTAGATGGAGCACAGAATTATCTCTCAGAAGTTCGACGAAGATTGGCTTGAATACTTTTATTAAATCGATGATTTCTTCTGAGATTCGTGCACTATTTATAAGTGAGAAGATCGGGTCTTCGACTGGTCTAGAGTGCTCTTCGACTAGTCGAAGCAACAACAGATATTTGAAAAATCCGGCGGGATATGCTCTGACCGTTCTACGACTGGTCGAAGCCTTCCTACGATGTCGTAGGTCACCTACGACCGGTCGTAGGTTTCCTTCGACTGGTCGTAGGTCCTGCAAATCTTCGCTGGACTTCGAGTCGAAGATTGTACGACTGGTCGAAGATCAGTCGACACTGTTCCTACGACTGGTCGAACAGATTCCTGGACTAGTCGAAGGCTAACAGATTTTATCCAGAATTTGTAACAAACTCACGATTGGTCGAGGATTTTCTTAGACTGGTCGAAGCAAGTCTAGGACTAGTCGAAGAAGGCCTAGGACTAGTCAAAGAACAGACCAATCACATGTAAAATAACATTCGACTTATGTATCCAAAATGACCTACTTCTAAGGTCAACCTATGGTCAATCAAACCTCAATCATGAAGTAAAGGACATTGAAACATTCAGAACAAGTGACCTTGAAGTATCAGTCTTGAAGTCTTGATGTAGATCAAACCTTGATGTAGCTCAATCTTGAAAGAGTACAAACTGCCTTGAACTCTTCTTGAAGTCTTGCAGCTTGAGTCTTGTCTTGTGAGCAGTTCTTTCATTTAAGATCGATCCTTATACTTGTGAACTTTGCTTGTTGTGAGCTTATCTTGTTCATGAAAGTTGATCCTTGAAAGAGCTTCACTTAAGCAAGTTATATATAACATAACAGTGATTTTGGCACCACAAATTTGACAACAGACAGGGATATAAACTATAACACTTACAATTAGGTTTAGGTTCAGGTTTAGGTTATAAGTTTAGGTTTAGGTTTAGGTTTAGGGATTTGAGAATAGGTTTAGGTTTAGGTTATAGGTTTAGATTAAGGTTATAGGTTATAGATTTAGTAATTCGGGTTCGAGTTCGGGTTTGGGTTCGGGTTCGGGCCTGTAATGATGTTTATTTGTCATTTAACCTGTTCACAAGATCACACAGACAGTGATGTAGGGAAAAAATAAATATCAGTGGTTCCCAGCTTCCAGGGACCCTCGCTCAACATTCGGATATCTCCGATGCACATCCGGATCTGCTTCATCAATTTCGAGATAATACATAAACACGGGCCTGTCCAAATGGCTAAGCCACCTATATTGTTGTTCATAGGAAATGTATAGCTTCATCATGGTTATAACAGCGGTTCCCACCTTCTAGGGACCCCCGTTCAACTTCCGGATAGCTCCAACGCAAATCCAGATCTACTTCATCAATTTCGAGATAATACATAAACACGGGCCGTCCAAATGGCCAGGCCACCCATATTGCTATCCATAGGAGATGGACAGCTTTATCATAGTCATAACAACGGTTCCCACCTTCTAGGGACCCCTGCTCAACATCCGGATAGCTTCGACGCACATCCGGATCTGCTTCATCAATTTTGAGATAATATATAAACATGGGCCTATCCAAATGGCCAGGCCACCCATATTACTATCCATAGGAAATGGACAGCTTCATCATGGTCATAACAGTGGTTCCCACCTGTAAGGGATGGAGGAGAAACTAATACGAGAAGTTTATATGATGTGGGGTCGTGATCCAGATCAAACGGTTGGACTTGATTATTTTCTGCTGTGAGAATTACTCGGTCTGACTCTCAAAATCCTCAAAAAGACAATCATGTTACCTCAGATATGATATTTTGCCAATGGATCTATGCTCCCTATAACACCCTTCTGAATCATATAGCCCCAAAAATTAGGTCCTAAAACACCCTTCCAAATTCAAAAGCATGGTACCTGAGTTTTCATATGTGACAAAGCCAATTCCTCGATGTCGCTTGGATACTAGTTCTTAAAACACATTGAATATCAAATCTCAATGTCTTTGATATTAAAGATACAAACATACAGACACAAGTTTTATAGAAAAGATAGAAATAAGAAAGCCAGTATAGAACTATAGGGAATCAACTCCTTTAATTGCCCATAATCATACCAATAGAGCATGTTTGCAATTAACTGTACACCACATGGTAGAGAAATTTCATCCAGTCCACTCATCCATTAAATGTGTCACCATATTTTCACCTGGATCTTAAAAATCAGTCTAACCCAAAACTTAGGTGGGCCACACCATAAAAACTCTAAATTATAAATCTTAAAAATCAGTCCAATCTAAGACTTGGGTGGGCCACACCATAGAAATAATGTAAAATCATGCTCAAAAACTCTAAATTCAGTTCATCCTAGTCTGGTGCATTAGATGATTGAATAAGACACCATATAAACACTAATATAGTGGACCCCACATGCAACTTACATTCTTGCAATAGCGGGACTTCCATCTCAACTATCCCCCCATATTGTAGACAACCTACATTTTAAATAGGCCTAAATTTTTAGGTCCTAGTGGTGGATCTCATGTACATGACATATTCCATGCACGTCAGCAAATAGTCACACCCGCAAATAAGGGTAAAAGCACTTACAATAATATAAATATCTCCTAAAGAATTTGAGAATTTTGTAATGTGGTTTTATAAAGAAATGGTTGCGTAGAATGGCTATAATATTCTTGACCATGCAATCCCTCCTCTTGGACCTTCGTGTACCTGCACAAAAGAAAAAGGGACAAAGGAGACCCTGGCTTGAGCAGGGGACCCTCCGATGCCAAAGTCGGGCCTGGATTCTAGGTCTAAGAGTATTGAGGAGCTTTTTAGAGAGGATTTGTTCCGTACCTCTCAAGGTGACAGGGGTCCTTCTTTTATAGCTACTGGGGCGTGTGTCGCACGAGGATTCTCTTCCCGATATTGAGCGCGGGATCTTCTCCTGGGATCACGGGGATAAGATCGTGCCCATCTTGAGCCTTCATCCGATCCCGTGAACTTCGGGGTCGGAGATCTTATCCCAAGATATCCGGGATGAGGCTCGACCTAGCGATGGTCGGTCTGGCAGGGTGGTCCGCCCGACGCATGCCCGGGACGCTGATGAGTCGTCCGAACCGACTCAACCTTTGTCTCGGTTTAGCGCACCATGCCTCGGACTTGACACATCCTTTTGTGATCCGAGGCATTAAGTCCGATAAAGAAATGGTTGCGTAGAATGGCTATAATATTCTTGACCATGCAATCAATAGAATGCATCGAAATTTAAAAATAAACATGTGCAAGAATTCAATTCAAAGCTTCAAGCTCACTGAAATATACCAACAAAAGTAAATGGCATTATTGATTTTCAACTATAAAGCATAAAATATGAACTGGAACATGAGAGCCGAGAAGTCTTGACTCACTTGTTCAATTTAACGCAAGTAACTTTTAGTGTTTCCTTCTTCTTTTCATCAAGCTCTTCAATCACCTTCTTGATTTTTGACTGATCATTCTAAGCAAGAGAAGAATACAGTAAATAAACATCTTCAGACATAAACAAATTCAATTTTTTTTTTAAAAAAAAGATGAGATCCTTTACAGGCTGAGAAATACAACAATATACCTCAATGATATTTTTCTTGGATAATAAGTCATTGTATTCATCTTCAGCTTTCTCGAACATTGTCAGAACTTTTTTGTTGACCCTCTTCTCAAGGCTGAAAGCAATCAATTAGATTAACTGAGATGCATGTCCATTAACCTTCTTCTTTAAAAAAAAATGCAAAACCAAACATCAATTAGGTGTTGAATCATACTATTTCATTGTCATGGAAAAGAAAACAAAGAAGCACAGGAAACAACACAACAAGTAATCTAATCACACCCAGATTGTTCATCTTGAAGTTTCTCAAGTTCCTCCCTTGATTTACGAGGGTCACGAGATGAGAAGTCATAATTTATCCCACTTTTTCCAAATAATTGTTTCTTAGCTGCAATCCAACTATGCCTTTCTAGTACTTTATCTACCTTTAGGGAGAAATCTTTATGTTCCACATCTATTCGCTTAATCTATGTGAATGGGAAAGAGTGGGTTTCTATCAAGAACACATCCACAATTTCATAGATTAAGCAAGTTAAATAAAATAGGAACAAAATAACCACTGCAAGTACCTCATTTTCCAATTTTTTCCTCTCAACATTTGCATCACTAATTTTATGTTGAAGCTTTTACTGCTCCTTGACAATGGCACTGACTCAGCGTCACATTCTTTCATCTTTGAACGACTCAAATTGAGCTCAGATTAGGCTTGATCATATTCCTTCTTTATGGAACTAACCTGCAATAGGAAAGGCAATAAAGACGTGTGCATTTTGTGTTTAGCAAAAAGGGTTAGATTGTAAGTTTAAGCACCTTGCTTGTAAGGTTATCTACTTCTGTAGTGAGGCTATTTATCTGTGTCTGTAAAGAAACCAATTGATTTTCCAGGGAAGCATGCTCATGAATGGCTGCTTCCTTCTCCCTGTAATGACCCTGAAAATTTTGTGTTATTCTTTCCTTAGTAGCTATTTGGGGTAATTAGCGCTATACTCGATTGCTTGTGAAATTTGCATCAATCACTTTAAATTTGATCTGCATGACTCAAAACTTGTAGATTAGCTAGCGCTATGTTACTCTGAAATCTGGGATTCATCGCTAAACCCAGTTGTTCTGGGAAATTTTTAGAAGTTCTGGATCGGACCTAAACCACGCGTCGAAAGTCCGATAGCAATGATCTTAGGTTGTTGCGGTCGCCTGGTTGGACTTGGTCATCACCTCAAAAAATAAGTCCGGGTGATATTCTGGGTCGATTTGTTTGAGTTCGGAGTGAAGAGTGTGAGAACGGTTGGAAAGTAAATATGATTTTATGAAATCTGAGTCATGTCACTTGCGCTATGATTTTAAGCAATCTGACCGTTGGATTCTGACCCAATTTCACCCTCTGATCAGGGAAGGTGGCCCAGGCATGTCCTTGTGCTTGTGGACCTGATCGAGATTCAGTGACCGTTGAATTGAGTGTGGTTCGCCACGGTTGATCTGAAGATCCAGTCGGTACGAAAACTCAGCCTGACCAAGATCCATGGTCAGTGAGCTAAAGTCCAACCTTTCGTGGTAATAGGCCCACCAGAAGTGCTTTGTTGGATCGTGAGAGGCCTATTTTGGTTATACCCTAATTATACCTTGGCCCTGGGGTTATTTTCATCAATGTTTGGCCTATATATAGACCTTAAAACCCTAGCTCTCTTTTCCATACGAATTTCCTAACCCTAGCTAAGTGAGAGAGAGGAAAAGAGAGAGAAAGTGAGAGAGAAGTTGGTGAATCATCTTAGATTCTTTCTTGTTCTCCTTCATCCTTTAACCTTCACTTTGAATCGTTATTCCAGTGATTTTTGAGTTCATCTTTGGGTAAGTTAACCTAACCCTAATCTGTGTTAGAGCTTAGAATAGTCTTTGTGATGTTGTATCTCATTTCTTTTCTTGCCTTAGGTTGTTTTGTCGCCGTTAACGAAGACATATCGTCTGAAATCAGTTCGGTGTTCTTTTCTGGATTAAGGTGCGGACTTTAATCGTATAGGTTATGGTTTTCAAGGCTTTCAATACCAGTGAATGGTTTATTCTTGCTATGGATAAGATTTCACATGCTAAATGTTATATTTATGTTGCGTTCCTGATATGCATGTGATTTATTGAGATTTGTGTATTCTATGTGTATGTATAAAGTACCGTATGCGTAAAAAATATGAACATGTGATTGCCATGATTATTTGTCGTGTACTTATGCTAGATGTATGTGCGACAACTTCTTGGTAAAAGGGATTGTCCAAATGCGTGTTTTCAACATATGTCATGTATGTTGAACTATGTATTCTAAATGTTTGTAAAAATGCCTCAATGATCCAAAGTGTAATATATTATACTATTTATGGGCGTTGAGAAGCGATTCTCAACTCTCCCACTAGTGTGTATGATTTCCTTCATGTAAGTTACATTCCTTGTTTAATTTCAAGTTTTACTTATGCTTAAATCCGTGTTAAGTTGATATTCTTCAGATGCTTACATACCATATGATTTGAGTTGTTGTTCCATTACTATTCTAAATTGTTGATATCAATACCTGTTATAGTGGAATGTGTTTGAGACTATGAATAGTCCAGGAAATTGGTAATCGGCCTTAAGTTCGTGGTTGAGGTTGCTTTCGCCACATAGGACGTGATTAGACGAACCCGAGTCGTATTAGAGTTGTCGGCAGTGGTTTGGCCACGCGGAGTGTTTACGCACTCTATGTCATTCAACCTAACGTACGCTCGTGCTAGTCGAGTTCATCAAGTAACCCGATTGTCCGATGTATGTTCACCATGTATGGACGCTACTGCTTGAATCTAGGGTACCAGACTTACCAATGTAATCCTATTAACCATGGTACCTTGATCCGCTAAGACTCATATGCCGGACATGGTGGTATGGGACATCGTGGTCGAGCTATCGGCCTACGCTGGGGTGATGAGCCTCCCCATAGTGATCAGTGAGCAACCAAACTTGTGAGCCGATTATGGTGGTATGGGACACTATATTCGTGCTGTCGGCCTACATTGATTGGTGACGAGCCCTTTGTAGTGACCTCGAGCATGCCTGGATACCGTATTGAGATGACGAGCCTTGTTGTGGTAACGACGGTATGATAGGCATGCATTGATTGGTGACAAGCCCTTTGCAACGACCTAAAACCATATGATCGTATGAGATGTCTAGGACTGACGACCCTAGTATGGATCACTGTTTGCATGGTGACACGAGGAAGGTACTTTAGCTTCCCAATCCTGCTATATGAAAAGGACTAATAAAAACTTGGTAATCATGTTCATGCACCGCATTTGCATGTGCTTTGTAGATGTGGCGCACTTTGAGGCGATATCATGCGTAACGTAAGATGAAGATGCTGAGGGTATACGCGTGAGGGCACGCATCATTTTGCATACATCCTTACATTAACAAGAGTACTTAGGACATGTTTGATTGTTCTGCTTTATCATTACTGCTTGATTGAATTGATAATATGTTAACCTGTGCTTTATTGTTCCATTGAGTTGATTACTCACTCTCACGTTCTGGGGCGGTGTTTAAACACCCACCAGACTCTGTCTTAGTTGCTGATGTTGCAGATGTTGATGCGACTTCTGAGGCAGAGCGGGAGATGGATGATGATGAGGCTGCTTTCTCTTTTATGCAGTTTTCAGACGGGTTCTAGTGAGCCTTGTTCTGATGCGCGGGATTTTGGGATTTCTTTTGGGAATTAAACGATGTAAATTGATACTTATAATTTTGATAGCAACACTTACATTACGACCTGGTATGTATTTCAGGGATTTGCACATATACACATATATCTCTTTAAGTCTTCCGCTTGCTTTCTTCACTTATTCCTGAATTATATTTGCTATTTGGCTTAATCTATTCCATGTTTTATGCACTAATACAGACAACATACATCCTTCATTAAATATGTTGCATAAGTGATGTTTTGGAACTCGGGAGCTGAGTTATGCTCGACCCCCGAATTTCTGGGCGTTACAGTCTCTCTCTTTCATTTTCAAAGTCTAAATCCTTTCACAATTGAATGCATCAAAATTTAAAAATAAATATGTGCAAGAATGCACCAATTACAATAAGAAGTGTGTGAGTAGGATTCTGATTACTACCATCCCTACATGTATGCAAGATCCAATTTATCTAGTGGTTGCCACTGTATATGTGTTGCGGCTAGAAAAATCAGGTTGTTCTGTTTTTGAGATGAGCCACATATGTATGGTAAGAATGGAAACTGAGTCAACTGGCAATCCAGATTTGATGCCCATGTATGGCCCAACTGAGAACCAGACAGACCTGATGAAAGGCCTGGATTTCGCATGCAAGGAGAGTAGGATTCAATATGCTACTTCTACAAGAAGTCTTAACAGGTTTCAGTTATAACTGAGTATATGAACACTGATGGATGTCCAACGGGAAAAGAAGAAACTGTGTGTTAATGGGTGGGGCCTAGTCTGCTAGACAAGATTCCTAGACCCAACATGAGTTACAATGCAAATAAAATGGCACATGAACTGAGAGTTACAGAGCTGCATGAAATAAAAAATGCTACATGAGACTGCAAAATTATGAGCGCATGCACGTTTGAATAAAAGATTTAGGCTTCATGCTACTGGAATAGATGACCCCGCAGTTTATTAGAAATGGTTCTTGTTGAAAAAAAAAACTAGTAGGGATGTCGTTTCATTGGTATAATTGGACAACTTAAATCATGCACCCAATCGTGATCCCGTAAGGCAGTCAAGACGAGTGCAGGAAAATGTGGCTGACGTGGATGAGGGGATCATGGGCCTCACAACATTAGTACATTGCACCCAGTGGCTTTTTCCACTCAAATTCCTACTTACATGCATATCATCATCAAAGCCATCTGTAACGCCCTGAAATTCGGGGATCGAGCATAACTCAGCTCCCGAGTTCCAAAACATCACTTATGCAATATATTTAATGATGAATGTATGTTGTCTATATTAGCGCATAAAACATGGTATAGATTAAGCCAAATAGCAGATATAATTCAGGGATAAGTGAAGAAAGCAAGCGGAAGACTTATAGAAATATATGTGTACAAGTGCAAATCCCTGAAGTACATGCACAACCAGGTCGTAATGTAAGTGTTGCTATCAAAATTACAAGTATCAAGTTACATCATTTAATTCCCAAAATAAATCCCAGCATCCCGCGCATCAGAACAAGGCTCGCTAGAACCCGTCTGAAAACTGCATATAAGAGAAAGCAGCCTCATCATCTTCCATCTCCCACTCTGCCTCAGAAGTCGCATCCACATCTGCAACATCAGAACTTAAGACAGAGTCTGGTGGGTGTTTAACATCGCCCCAGAATGTGGGAGTGAGTGATCAACTCAGTGGAACAATAAGGCACTGGTTAACATGTTATCAGCTCAATCAAGCAGTAATGATAAAGCAGAATAATTAAATAAGTCCTAAGTACTCTTGTTAATGCAAGGATATATGCAAAATGATGCGTGCCCTCACGCGTACACCCTCAGCGTCTTCATCTTACGTTACGCATGACACCACCTCAAAGTGCGCCACATCTACAAAGCACATGCAAATGCGGTGCATGGATATGATTACCAAGTTGTTATTAGTCCTTTTCATATAGCAGGATTGGGAAGCTAAAGTGCCTTCCTCATATCACCATCCAAACAGTGATCCATTCTAGGGTCGTCAATCCTAGGCATCTCATACGATCATATGGTTTTAGGTCGTTGCAAAGGGCTCGTCACCAATCAATGCACGCCTTTCACACCTTTGTTACTACACTAAGGCTCGTCACCTCAATGTAGTATCCAGGCATGCTCGAGGTCACTACAAAGGGCTCGTCACCAATCAATGTAGGCCGACAGCAAGAATATAGTGTCCCATACCACCATAATCGGCTCACGAGTTTAGTTGCTCACTGGTCACTACGGGGAGGCTCGTCACCCCAGCGTAGGCCGACAGCTCGACCACGGTGTCCCATACCACCATGTCCGGCTCATGAGTCTTTGCAGATCAAGGTACCATGGTTAATAGGATTTCATTGGTAAGTTCGGTACCCTAGATTCAAACAGTAGCGTCCATACATAGTGAACATACATCGGACAATCGGGTTACTTGACGAACTCGACTAGCACGAGCGCACGTTGAGTTGAACGACATAGAGTGCGCAAACACTCCGCATGGCCAAACCACTGCCGACAACTCTAATACGACTCGGGTTCATCTAATACGTCCTACGTGGCGAAAGCAATCTCAGCCACAATCCTTAAGGCAGATTACCAATTTCTTGGACTATTCATAGTCCCAAACACATTACACTACGACAGATATTCGCATTAAATGTAGAACAGTAATGGAACAACAACTTCAATTATGTGGTACTTAAGCATTTGAAGAATATCAACTTAACATAAATGAAAGCATAAGCAATGCTTGAAATTAAATAACAAGGAATGTAACTGACATGGAGGAAATCATACACATCAATAGGAGTGTTGAGAATCACTTCTCAACGCCCACAAATAGTGTAATAAGTTACACTTTAGATCATTCAGGCATTTCTACAAACACTTAGAATACATAGTTCAACATACATGACGTATGTTGAAATACACACATTTGGACAATTCCTTTTACCAAGGAGTTGTCATACACACATCTAGCATACATTCATGACAAATAATCATGGCAAACACAAGTGCATATTTTATACGTATACGGTACTTTATACATACACATAGAATATACAAATCTCAATATAACACATGCATATCAGGAACGCAACATAAACACAACATTTGGCATGTGAAATCTCATCCATAACAAGAATAAATCATTAACTGGCATTGAAAGCCTTGAAAACCATAACCTATACACTTAAAGTCCGCACCTTAAGCCAGAAAAGAACACCGAACTGATTTCAGACGAGATGTCTTCGTCAACGGCGACAGATTACCCTAAAACAAGGATAGAAATGAGATACAACAACACCAAGACTAATCTAAGCTCTAACACAGATTAGGGTTAGGTTAACTTACCCAAAGATGAACTCAGAATCGTTAGAATAACGATTCAAAGTGAAGGTTCAAGGATGTAGAAGAACAGGAAAGAATCCAAGATGATTCACCAACTTCTCTCTCACTATCTCTCTCTTTTCCACTCTCTCTCCAAGCTAGGGTTAGAGAAATTCGTATGGAAAAGAGAGCTAGGGTTTAAGGACTATAAATAGGCCTCAAATTGATGAAAATAACCCCAGGGCCAAGGTATACTTAGGGTATAACCAAAACCTGACTCTCGCGATCCAACGAAGCACTTCTAGTAGGCCTATAACCACGAAAGGTCGGACTTAAGCTCCTCAACCATGGATCTAGGTCAAGCTGAGTTTTCGTACCGACCGGCTCTTCAGATCAGCCGTGGCGGACCATACTCAATTCAACGGTCACGGAATCTCGATCAGGTCCACAAGCACAAGGACATGCCTGGGCCACCTTCCCTGATTAGAGGGTGAAATTGGGTCAGAATCCAACGGTCAGATTGCTTAAAATCGTCGTGCAAGCGACACGACTCAGATTTCATAAAAGCTCATTAAATATCCAACCGTTCACACACTCTTCACTCCGAACTCAATCAAATCGACCCAGAAAAACATCTGGACTTGATTTTCGAGGTGATGGTCAAGCCCAACATGGTGACCACAACAGCCTAAGATCATCGCAATCGGACTTTCGACACGCTGTCCAGGTTCGATCCAGAACTTCCAAAAATTCCCCGGAACAATTGGATTTAGCAATGGATCCCAGATTTCAGAGTAACATAGCGCTAACTAATCTACAAGTTTTGAGTCATGCAGATCGAATTTAAAGTGATTGATGCGAATTTCACAAGCAATCGAGTGTAGTGCTAATTACCCCAAAAACAACTACTTAGGGAAAGATAAGCACAAAATTTCCCGGGTCATTACACCATCATAATTAATTCAAACCCATATTTAGAGTCATAACTTCAATTAGACCATAAATCACCCTATCTTTTCTTATTACCTCTAACTATATCCTTTTGGGCCTTTTCCTTCTCTATAATCTAAACCTTTTGGGCATTTTCCTTCTCTATTAATGAAAGGAGACTAGTAAGGCATTCCATATGACTATGGAAAAGCGAAAATAAGAACATATGGTACAACTTAAAGCATGACTATAAATGTCTCCACACTATTTATGCAGATTTGATCCAATTTTCTTGTCCATCATTTGAAACTGTGAATTAAATTAATCGAAGGAAGTGCAATATGCATGTCTATAAAGTTTAAAGCAGGAATGCCAACAAAATTTGACTAGCCATATTTTCAGTTACCTTGACTTATGGAATAGAATTTGAACGTATGGTATAATGTAGCATGAGAATGGTGAACCCAAATAATATTGAACAATGGAACCTACTGCTAGTCTATGTAAGAAATTTGCATACTCTTACCTCACAAAGCCTGCTACCATACGCAAGAGCATGAAAAGAGTCAAACCAAACCATACTCCTGGAAGACCAAAACCAGAAGGAGCATATACCAAAAATGCACATGACATAGTCCCAACCACCATCTGCTCGGTCAAAATAGCAATATTAAAGGATCTTCTAGACACAGGCAAATATCATGAATGAAGACTAAAAATTATGTGAATTTAATATATCTTAAGGCTGAAGCTTACCGAAGAAAAAGCCGAATACGAGAAGTCTGAAACACCACAATGGAGACCATAAAAAACAAAAGATAGAGCATTGATGGGTTGAGTGGCACTGACAAACTACAAAATATAACAAGGGAATCCATCAATCAAGATGCAACCAAGGGTTGAAATAATCTAGTTGCAGGTAAACATGAATACGTACCAAAAACCCCGACCTAACAATTCCTAGCACTTCAATGTCTTTAGTGAATAATTCAGCAATAGAACTGTACCATGTACCCAGTATGATTTCTAAGAAAACACCAGTAAATGCTCCTGTCTAAGGAAAAGGAGAAACATGGAAGTTCAGATCAATTTCCGAACAACCTTATTAAAATGAATTCAGACCTTGAAAGTATTAGAGGATATGATATGTATGCATAATTGGATACATACATCTCATATCCTCTAACAACCTTAGCATATCTTAACCTCTACCAATCTTAGTATGTAAGTTGTATGTACAACTGTATATAAACGCATCCAATCCTCTAACAGAAATCGTATGAAAGACAACTCAAGATTATCGTTTACTCAAGTTGCAGGCTATTTAGAAATAAAATGATAAGTGCGGGAGAATAATCACCTTCAGAACGGAATAAGTACTTTCTTTCACCTTTTTGTAGTTACTCTTTGAGAAAGAACTTGCAATTAGAGCCTAAGAATAAACAAACAATCCATTAAAGACATGATCAAGAAATAAAAGAAAATATTAATAATCAAATTATTTTCGAATAACAGGAAAAAACAAAGATAAAATAAATAGTTAAAAACTTTACCATTTCAATATTGAACCTTGTAGTGGCAACATTGATCTGTGGGGTTAAAAATACATCAGCCTGCATATAAAAATCTCAAGTTAGTTAGGCCTTTCAGGTCCTTAAATGATAATAGAAGAAGCAAAAAAACTATTGAAATTAACCATCAAGCATTTTAAAAATCCCTCTCAGAAAATGAATGAAAAGTACACAACTCACCTTGATACCCATTCTCCCTCCTCCTTTACCCAGGCTTGGGACCGGCAATGTAAGGAGTTGCATTGGCGGAGTTAAAAAGGGGCTTAGGCTCCATTTGGTTTGTGATGACCAAATAGAGTCTAATATGTTTAAATATAGAGTATAAAATTCATTCAAAATTACAAAAACCAAACCAAACAACATATAGAGTAACTAAAAAAAACATGTAGACCATCAATATGTTGAACTATAAAGTGCCAAATTAGTTCAAAATTAAGGAAAAAACAAGCGATCCACACCAAGTTCAATTATAGAGTACTAAATTTGTTTAATTATAGAGTAACTAATAAAAGCATCCTCACCAAGTTCAATTTAAGGAAACATCATATATAGTAACTAAAAAAAGCATCCACACCAAGTTCAATTATAGAGTACTAAATTTGTTCAAATTATCGAAAAATCTCAAAGATTCCTTCCCCCATTGCACAAATGATCCCGGACCAGCCTCTCCAAGTGTAGATGCGAACCCATCTTCTTTCCACAAACGAGTGTCAAGATGTATAATCTTAGTCAAGATAATAACAAAAGCTCCCTCCTCCAATGGTTCGTAATGGACAACTACATTTGGATTAACTTCGTGTACTTGACCACGAGCAACTGCATCACAATTTCCCCAACCAAGCAAGCCGCATCTCTTACCGATATATATAATATCCGGCTACATGTACACATACAAAATGGCATTTGTATTGTTATCATTTATAAAATAATTTTAAGTTCAATACAGTAGCAAATTTACACTTGCATACCGACGATGCCTGAGTGGATCTAGTAATTATTGGTGATGAGGGGTTTTGAGTAGATTGTCTGTGTTGCTGCATCTCCATCCAGGCCTTCATCTCGGCCAATGATTTCTTTATATCAGATATCTCCTACACTAGTTCATCTCTTTCTTTTATCAATTTCTCTACCTTTGAACGGGCAGGGGCTAACATCTTCAGTCTTGTCTTGGTTATTGAGCAAACTAGACCCCGTATTCGCCCTCTACTGTCAGAACCAACTGTAAAACATTGCAAATCAAGTTATTGGAAAATTCATAATTACCATGAATCTCACTATAATTTTTAAATTTTATTATTACCTGTGTAAGGGCATCGTCAACGCTGATAATCTTAGAAGAAGGATTGTTAGAATAAAGCTCATCTAATTTTTCCTGTGAAAAAATACAAATGAATGTAAAATAATTCAAAGTTATACATTGGCATCTCATAAAGGTACTGGTTAGTGATAGAAGGGGATGTACTTACAACAAGGTCAGGGTACTGGACAACTTTGTCCTTGCTTGTATGGGCTCTTAAGTAAACATCACATCTACCTATCTCGGCATTAGAGGTAAGATTCCTCTCCTTCGCCTTTGGCACATTATATGTTAATGGAGTTAGATGAGTGATAATTCAAAAGTAAATTTAATATTAAACTATAATACCTATATTTATAAATAAATAATACATGCCCTCTGATGGCGAATAACGGCCATGCTGTTCCTCCCAAGACACGCAGGTCCTTTTAGCTTGGACCGATTGACATTATTCCTTTCACTTGCTCTCTTGAATTCCTCAGTGCTATGTTGATTCACGAAGACCAACCAATCCTCCATAAGGATACCTGGGGGGCCAGGACTATCTCTCACAACTGCAAGATCCTTACCTTTAATATATTTTGCAGTCAACCTTTGCTTGTAATTCCGTCAGGTTTCCTTAATGCGTTTTGTTATGTATGTAACACTCGCATCCCAACTTTGACCCTCAAACTCATAAGCCCGTGACAATGACTCCATGATCATCTAAATGTGTACATGAGGCACCTGGCGAAAGTCCTGGTATATAATTGGGATATGAGTACGAGTGAGGATACCGATATGCGATGCAAATTGCTTTTGTTCAGGACAATCCTCATTCGGTTGCCCGGATTCATTTGTCTTTAGGACTTTTTTATTATCAGGTTGCTCATGTAAAAAAGCACCCCTAGTAGGACCTCTCTTTCTAGACGAAGAAGAAGAAGCTGGCACAACAAAATAAAAAGAATAACGTTATATATACACATCGTTGATTACCGCCAATATATAAGAAAATTAAAATTTGCATATCTAATTAAGGAGAGCTATCATATTACCTTTGGTCTTGCTCGCATTCGTAGTCTTGGTCAAGTGCACACCCAATGCCTCTGGTTGTGAATCCATGTGCCTATTTAAATTAAAATAAAATAAAATAAAATAAAAACACTAATGATTAATATAATAATTTAGATAACATATAAAGTACAAACAATTCACTACATTATCCATACCTTGATTGGATTTCCTCCAATAAATATCATTTTGTTACAAGCTTAGAAAATATAAACAATTCAAGAGATTCTCCTTGGTCACTTTCTTTTCTTGTTTTCTCGACTACAACATTGATGTCTTCAGGTTCATTGAATATCAACTCATCAACAATTATTAATGAGGTGAGATTAGGTCCTGCATCGGCATCAATTACATCCTTAAATCGTTCCGATAGATGGCACGTCTCTTCTTAGATAAAAATCTTTTTTGAAACCTCCAATACCACATTCCATTCAGGATTTTTTTGGATCTCTAGAATAGAAAACTTGCGTGGCATGCTCCGCAAGAATGAACGGCTCGTCACCCAATTTGTCTGAACTATAAAGACTGGACAAAATTACTAATCTCAGATTCGCTTCGACATCAAAAGAAACACCAAGATGAGTCACCTTCACCCAATCACACTTACATAGGATGGGCTTGTACCCTGTTCTATACTTCAAATGGATAATTCTACGAAGGACTCCATAATAAGGTTGATTTTCATCCACTATATTCATATCCTTAGCACTAGATTGGAAGGTGGTCATACCCTCTGTCATAACCCCATTGTTTTAGTTCATTTTATTCTCCTCATAGTCCTTAGTGACAAAGAGAAAATCATTAATACAATACTTATTGTATTGAGTACAAAAAGCTAGAGGTCCTTTCACTATATCTTTAAATTGTTTATCGTTAGATTCGCTAAACTCTGGATGCCTCTTCAACCAAGGTATGAATTCATCCTCGGTAGGCACCCTTTTGGTCCTCCTGTAACATCGCTACAAGAAATCTTTGTGCTTCCTGTGCATTATTTGATACCATTGTTATATTAAAATCACATAAAGTAAAGAAGATATATACAAATGAGCTAATTGTGCATACCCTTCTCACACATCATACCTGAGATGACTCTTCAGTACTCATGTACGAGCTTGTTCGTATTCGATACACGCTAGGATAACACTTTGAACGGAACTTATTGGACCAACATCGTCGTCATTGTTATCGTTATCAACGACATCTTGTAAATTTTGTAGTCCTGAAATGACTCCATCAAACCGTTTTTTCAGTTTTTCCAAGAGGCTTGTTTTTTGTTTTCCTCTGTATTGGTTGCAATATATAATTGTCTCATCCTGGATATATTGTTTTGCAATGCAACCCTCAGGTCGCATCTTGTTACGGACATAGGCCTTGAATGTCTTCATGAACCTAACAAAGATAATGATACATTACAAATACATACAATCATAGATGTTAAGCCGGATTATTCTCACTAAACTCATAGCGTACTTTTCGAATGGATACATCCATCGATAGTATACAGGACCACATATGTGAGCCTCGTAAGCCAAGTGGATCGACAGATGCATCATCACGACAAATATAGATGGAGGGCATATAATCTCAAGCTGACATGACGTCCTAGCCATACCCCTCTCAAGAGTGAGGAGCATTTGAAGGTCTACTGTTGTCGAGCACAAGGCATTAAAGAAGTTGCAAAAGCTTGTAATTATAGGATGAATGACATTCCTAACCCTGAATGCATGCTGCATGAGAACTGGGAACAAATGTTGCATCAACACATGGTAAGAATGAGACTTCATTCCCTTTAAATCCACACAATCTCCCTTTATGATGGTCTTCTAATTTGGACTAAAACCGATTGGAATAAGCAGTTCATGCAAAGTCTAGATGAAAAGCTTTTTCTCTTCTTTTCTTAAACAAAAAGGACCTTGTTTCTAAATCATCTTGTCATTGCTCTTTTTTAACCATAGACACTTCTTGATTCCCAACCGTTTTAAGTCCCTGCGTGCATTGGCATCATCCTTGGTCTTGCCAGGTGTGTTCAACAACAAGGTGAGAAGGATTTCACATATATTTTTCTCAATATGCATAACATCAAGGTTATGACGCACTGAAATATCTTTCCAATACTCTAAATCAAATAATATAGACCGTTTGAAGAACCACGGTGATTCAACATCACCCGTTAGCTCTTTTCGGCCTTCATCAATACCCCTCATATTCCTTTTCTCAATCTTCCCCTATTGCATATTCAAGTTCGCAGTCTGTCTTTAGACCTCAATCCCATCCAGACAAATGGGTTGTCGTCGTATCTCCAACTTCTTATTGAATGTGCCAGCACTTGTGTCCTTCCTTACCTGGTTTGACATTGGAAACTATCATCTGTGACCCATATAAACATGTCTCTTTCCATATTGGAGTTGCAAGAATCTATGTTGGGACCACATATAGGACAACCATACTTACTCTTGGTCCTACAACCAGAAACATTACCATATGCTGGAAAGTCATGGATTTTCCAGAGCAAAACGGCACACATCTTGAATTTATTTTTATGGTATTCGTCAAGCGTCATGACCCCTTTTATGCCATAAGTCTTGCAATTCATCAATCAATGGCTGTAAATAAACATCAATATCCTTTCCTGGTTGTTGTGGTCCCTCAATGAGTAAAGTCAACATAGTAAACTGAGGTTTCGTGCAAAGCTTTGGTGGAAGGTTGTACGTCACACACATAACGGGCCATGAACTATAAGTTGCAATCAAAGCACCGAATGGGTTAAACCCATCTGTAGCCAGGCCCAATCGAACATTGCGAGGCTCAGCTAAAAAATTCATATACTTCTCATCGAAATTCTTCCATGCAATAGAATCAGCTGGATGCTCCATCTTTTCATGTTGCAATTTTCTGGTTGAGTGGCAGGACATTTCTTTCGCTAACCATGGCACAGTGAACCTTCTTTGTAACCTTGGTGTTAATGGAAAATACCTTAACACCTTGACAAGTACTCGAGATTGTTTTTTCTCGACATCCATTTCTGTCTTGAACCTAGGACCTTTACAAGTTGGACAACTGGTTTTCATCTCGTTCTCTTTCCAGTACAAGATACAGTCATTTTTACAAGCATTGATCTTCACATAATCAAGACCTAACTTTGTAATGATCTTCTTCGCTTGATAAGTATTAGCAGGGGCCTTGTTACCGAAAGTAACACATTTTTTAGTAGTTGAAGGAGCTCTGTAAAGCTTTTTTCACTCCATCCATGGTTCACCTTTAATTTGAAAAGTTGTACAATAAAAGTCAGCACGGTGAAATATTGGGCCCCTGGGTATAGCTCGTTCATTGCGTCCTATAGATTTTCTTCAAACTCATCAGTTTCATTTTCCCCAAAGACGCCTTTGACTACGGGGGTCACATTCAGCTCATCCTGTACAACTTCATCTAGGTTATTACCACCGAGTTCTTGAACAATCGCGTTGTGAACCTCATTTAAGTTCAGGACATTGTGGTACTGTTGGGACCTTGATGCATATTCTGTACGCTTAGGTGATACATGCTCACCATGCATGTCCCAAACCCTATAGCTTGGGTCGAATCCATTTTTCATTAGATGTATTTCCAAATCATCATAAGATATCGGTAATCATAAACATCTCCAAGTGGTGCATGGACAAAGAATGGTTTCTCTACCAGGAAGGTGTTCTCGTACAAACTTCAAAAAGCTTCTAATTCCAGAAAGAAAATGAGGCTTTGGAAAACTTAATGTCATCCACTCCCTATCTGTTATAGTCGGATCCTGATTAACCAAGGGTTTCATTTTAAACCTGCAGCTTACAATTTTATTTATTATTGTTATTTTTCACTCATTCACGGATCTAATTCTAAACACATGCATCTTTTTTTTAACACACGCACACACCCCCACACACTCACACCTTGCGTGTTCCAGTAGACATATATGCAGGTGACAGCCCTTTGGGAGGATTGTTGGACTATTTGGATTTTGTTCCGCTTACAGAATCTCCTTGGAGAAGAACATTTCTAAGTGCCTGTTGACACACACCTTTGCTTGCAGCCATGTGTGCTGAACTAGCAGTTTGGGATCCAATGGCCAGATCGAAAATCAGGCTGGTGAATTCATCAAGTGTGAGCTACAAATTTATCTAATCGGTTGAAGAAAATTGCCAGCAATTTGCATTTGGTACATATGGGTGGTGCACCTGACAAGTGGACCAACTAAGTTTTTGGGCACTCATCTAACCCAGTTGGACCAAACTGATTCATGGTTCTTGCTAAATGTTTTTTGGATTCACGTACCTGCTTCAAGTTGTGCATGGAATCAACTAAACTACTAGCCTCTATAACTGCTTTAGGAGTGTAGGTTGTTATCGCATCACCCTTGTTGAAGTGTTTGGGGACTTGGACCTAAGATTGCCTTAGGTCATACCGTATCCTGTGTGCACTGCACATCTTCATAAGGATGCAATTAGAAGTCCACATGGTTCTCAAATTTGTCCAACGTGCAACAGCTAAAACACCTGGAAGATATATTGTCATCAGGATTTGTTTCACATGATCTTCTGGAAAAATGCCTACTTAAGAATTGTGTTTTTGGCTCTTTAATTCTATAAAATGGTAGATAAATCTTAAGGCATATAGAGGAACCTAGAATCTAGAGTAGCTTAGGTTCTTAGAAGCTTGTTAATGTTTCTTTCACCTCTATTAAGCCCAGATGCAACTCTCCACATGAACCTCTCAACATGTATCTTATATCTACACTATGCAGGTAAGCTTCACACTTACCTGATCCAGAATCAGGTTGACCACAAATGCTTGAAATTAACAGACATTTTAAAACTTGTTGTGGTTCACATTTGACATGTGAGTGTGGTCCACCCGATGACCTTCTCATTTTCAGGCCTGATCATCTGTACAGAGTGACCACCTAGCATTGCTAGGATGTCTCACATATTTGCCATGCTGTTACATGTGGCCTTACGTGGATGTGTCCATGTTAACCATAACACTCCTGGATGAATGTGAACTCAGTGGAGGTATGCAAAGGTGTTTAGTGAGTGCATTCACAACAAAATGAGGGATAGTGAGCAGGAGCAATGAATTTTATTCTTCACTTGTGTTTCTCTTCTTCTTTTGATTGACTAATTCTGGTTGTGCTTCTTTATGTACATCATCTGCATCATTGTTGTCATCACCACAACCACCATCTTTCTAGATGCTGATCTATGTTCTATTTATTGGTTGAGACAATGAGCTCCACACCACTGGATTAGATTTGATGCTTATAGTCTTTCTGGTGCAGGGTTGCCACTGAGAGTAATGAACAACATGATCTAGAGATTGTTTCTACACGGGCTGCTACAGAGCTGGATGTGGCTGAGAACAGTGGTGCTATCCTTCACCACTTTAAGAGTAAGTCCTATATTATTCTTACTTTTATTTCCCACATCTTTTAGTTGCATATATTTGAGCCAAGAAATATGGCATAGAGGAGCTGAATATCTCAAAATATGCTAATCATTTGGTCAGCATGGCTCTGTGATTTGTTTTAAAGAGTTCTAATTTGGCTGTTATTGCTGTAAGAACATGTTCAATACAATGTTCTTGAAATACATTTTGAGTTAGAAAAGACAACGGTAGAAAGATTACATAGAAAATTTGTATCGTACCCTGGGTTTAGTAACTCAAACAAGATTTGCCTATGATGAACCAACAAACTAGCTTTGTTGCTGTAAATGCCAAAGTCTTTAGTTCAAAGTCTCAATTAAGGCTCATGAATTAAATGGGATGGGGACGTTGCACTAAAAATAAAAATAAAAAAATAAAAAAAAAACCTGTTCAATATCTCCTAGCATGAATGTCATTTCAAGAAATAGAAAACATCCCATTTCATCAAATAGATACAATGTCATTTCATCAAATAGATACAATGCCATTTCAACAAACATATAGCATGTCATTTCATCAAACAATAAAATAGATACAATGCCATTTCATCAAATAGATACAATGTCATTTCAACAAACAGATAGCATGCCATTTTAAATATGAAAGACATGAAAATAGATACAAATAGAAGAAGATATCAAACCTATGGAGAAGAGCTTCACGACGTGTGTTTCTTCGGGCAGGAGATTCACGGTTGTTGGAATGGAGAGAGAGAGAGAGAGAGAGAGAGAGAGAGAGAGAGAGGGAGAGAGAGAAGAGGGCGTTCACGGCTGATGCATTAGAGAGAGAGGGAGGAGAATGAGAGAGATGGAGCAGAGATCGGAAGGGAGAGAGAGGATCAGGGAAAGATGAGCTTAGGGAATGATCTGATAAGGGAACGGAGAGAGAGGGAGAGAGAGAGAGAGAGAGAGAGAGAGAGAGCAAAATACCCGTGTTTGGGTGTGGCTTTGTTTTGAGCACACGCCCAAATTTAGGGGTTTCTGACGGACGGACGTAGATGGTCCAATTAGGGGCTCCGTGGGGCCCATCATGATGTATTTCCTTAATCCATTTTGATCCATAATTTTAATAAATTATTTTTGCTTATCACACCAACTTTCAGGTATATTGAAAATCCAAGTGGACTACACCATAAGAAGCAACTGTAATTTAATATCATTATTTCCTACCATGTGGTCCACTTAAGCCTTCGATCTAGTTGATTTTATTTCTCATCCACTAAAGTAATATTTAAAAATATATAGACGACTAGATAGAACATATAGTTTCTTTTAGGCCTCATAGAGCACCTTACAACACTATTAAATATTAATGGTGTATTGACTTTTTTTCCTACAGATTAAAACCGTAGCAAACTTAGCTAAGGTTTATATCCGTCGCAAAAAGCTAACGTGGTCTGAATCCTTTGCCCCCTTTTTTGGTAGTGATATCCATTGGAACTTTTTGCCAATATATAGAGAACTTGTCTTTAATTGCTGGTAGAGAAAGAAGAGAGTGCTTTTGAGTGTTTAACCTTAGATTATTTACCCAAAGCCGTTTCTCTCAAGGGAGTTCCTCCTCCATTCCACCCTCATCATTAATATTCAATAAAGTGGATTGGGGAATGAACTTCTGGATTTAATAATCCTCCAGCTACCACCTTAATGGTAAATCATTAAGCTAGGATGCCTTGAAAGCATAAATGACTGGAATCACTCTATCTTCCTTATAAGAAAACATTTAATAGAGTAGGATTCCGTCTTAACCTTGACCCAACCCGTCGCCATGTATTGGTACAACATCTGAGTTGCGGATCAAGGAAGCATAAGATCCTTTGTCAACAAAGGAGGAGATCTTTGTTAATGCACTGAAAGGGACTCATCTGCCTAGCTGTAAGTTATTAGAGTCTAGAGGACCCGTGTGATCATTCCTTTGCAGGATTGGGTCTAAGGTGTTTCTCACCCCTTGCAAGTCCTCTAGGAGGCCTCCGGCGGGAGTGTACGTAGTGGGTGCGTTGTGTTGACCCTTGCTCTGTGGAGAGCATAAACAGTTAGGGTCTTGTGGAAGATCCTTGGCCAGTGTGCCTAAAAGTGGGTGCGTTGTGTTGACCCTTACTCGTGAGAGAATAAACAGTTAGGGTCTTGTGGAAGATCCTTGGCTAGTGTGCCTAAAAGTTGGTACGTTGTGTTGACCCTTACTCATGAGAGTATAAATAGTTAGGTTCCTTTTGTGGATCCTTGGCTAGTGTGCTTAAAACGGGTGTTATGTGTTGACCCTTGCTTAAGGAGCATAAACAATCAACCTAGGTGTAGGTTGTAAAGGTTAAAAGTGAACCTGATTTAAAACCTTGAGTTTGGGGTGAACCATGTGAAACCTCCTTAGTGAAATCCGGTACACTCAAGGGTTGAGTGCGGTTACCGGGAGTGGAGTAGACAAGTAGTTGAACCACTATAAAAATGACTGTGTTTGGGATTTCTATTATGTTATATTTGCTTATGTGATTTCGTTAAAAACTCTTCATATTTGATTATCTGAGATCACGCCTCACACACACAGTCATAACCATCATAAACTAGCTTACATATTATTCATCTCTTAAGTAAGTTTGTGATAGGATCCTCTACTAGGATTAGAAGCCGGTAGGGCAAATTTTGAGTAATCTTAATATATGCTTGTTGTTAGGATTAGAGTGATAGGATTTTAAATAAACCATAAAACCTTTAAAAAGTCCTATTCACCCCCCTCTAGGACATATTGGCATATTCCTACTTCAACTAAGGCAGTCTTCGCCGCAATTTCACTCTCGAGTGCGAAAATCTTGCACATATTCGCGATCTTCCTCGGGTGATCAAAGGGTTCATACCATAATAGGTGTAGAACGAGAAGAGGAAGCTCGAGTAGCTTTCTTCTTCGAGCGACCTTCCATTGCAAGATTCAAAACAAGAAAAAACATCAATGGAGGATGGAGTTTGGAGCAAATCAGATTTTGAGCAAAAATCCTTTACAAATCAAGAGAAAACATCAAATTTACACCAAAATCTAGCAAGATATGCAAATGGGAACCCAAATATGGAAGGAAATAAAAAATGAAGCACTTACCAAGCACTAATCGAAGGTGGGTTCGACGGGTCGGAGAAGGGCCAGATGAGGAAGAAGAGAAATGGTGAAAAAAGTGATTTTTCTCTCTCATAAAGGGCCTCCAACCATGCAACTCGACCGGTTAAGTACATGCTCAACCTATCGAGCCACGACTGGTCGAGTATGTGCTCGACCGGTCGTGCAAGCAATAAAAATACATATTTTTATTCAAATTTTTTAATTTATTTTACACCAATTATTTGCACATAAATATAACAAATAAAACATGCAAATACACAATAGTAAGCTCAATTAGAATTACACATACCAATATCCATTATCAATTTTGAAAATCGATTTCTGTCAAGAGGTTTAGTAAATTCATTAACAAGTTGATTTTCTGTTTGAATATATTCCAATGAAATAACTTTATCCTCAACTAAATCCTGGATATAGTGATATCGAATGTCAATATGCTTCGTATGGGTTTACTAGATGGGATTTTTAGATATATTAATTGCGCTAGATTTATTGCAATACAAAATCATTGTATCTTGCGCAATACCATCATCATTGAGCATCTGTTTCATCCATATAAGCTGGGTACAAGCATTTATGGCTACAATGTATTCAACTTTAGTTGTAGATAATGATACAGAACTTTGTTTCTTGTTGTGCCAGGATACCAGACAATTTCCACCATAAAAGCATCCAACACTAGTAGATTTTCTGTCATCTATGTTCCTAGCCCAGTCTACATCCGTACAACTAGCTAATCAAACATTAGTATCATATGAATACCAGAGACCTATATTAGCTGTACTTGCGACATATCTAATTATGCGCTTAACGTCAATTAGATGAGATTCCTTAGGGTCTAATTGATATCGAGCATAGATACCTATGCTAAATGCTACATCAGGATGACTTGCAGTTAAGTATAGTAAGCTACCAATCATACTGTGATATAACCAAGGATATATACTTTTACATGTTTAATCCTTCGAGAGCTTGAGAGTCGTACTCATAGGAGTATCGAATTTCTTATCGTTTTCAAATCCAAATTTCTTAACCAGGTTTAAGGTGTACTTGGTTTGAGAAATGAAGATACCATCATCAAGTTGCTTAACCTGTAGCCCTATAAAGTAGTTCAATTCTCCCACCATACTTATTTTGAATTTAGATTTCATCAGCTTTGCAAACTCAGTAGACAGGTTAGTGCAAGTAGAACCATAGATAATATCATCCACATATATCTATAATATTAGTATGTGTTCATTATATTTTTTAACAAAAAGAGTCTTATCAACACTCCTCAAAATAAAATTATGACTTAGTAAGAAATTAGTCAAATTTTCATACCATGCCCTAGGAGCTTGTTTCAACCCATAAAGTGCCTTTTTAAGGCGATACACATGATTAGAGTGTTTAGGGTCCTTAAAACCCTTAGGTTATTCAACGTAGACCTCTTCATGCAGATCATCATTTAATAATGCATTTTTAATGTCCATTTGATAAATTTTGAACTTTTTAAAGTACACAATGGATATGAATAATCTGATGGATTCTTGACGAGCTAATAGGGCAAAGGTTTCATCATAATCAACTCCTTCAATCTAAGTGTACCCTTGTACAACTAGTCTAGCTTTGTTTTTTATTATGTTCCCTAAATTATTAGATTTATTTTTAAAGATCCACTTGGTTCCAATTATATGTTTATCAGATGGTCTAGGAACCAAATACCACACATCATTTCTAACAAATTGATTCAGTTCATCTTGCATGTTAACTATCCAATTTTCATCAGTGAGTGCCTCTTTTACATTGGTCGGCTCAATTTGGGAAGTAAAACACATATAATTACATATGTTTTCCAATTGTCTTCAAGTACATACACCAGTCAGAGGGTTACTTAGAGTTTGATCAGTAGGATCGTCTTTGACTGATCGTAGTTCAATATTGATTTGACAAGATTAGGAGTCATATTTTTCAATTATATTGACTTCATCATCTTCTGAACTAGTAGATGGTGTATTTTGGTGATCATCAATAACCACAATTATGGACTCCTGAATGACACCAATTCTCTTGTTGAGAACATGATACACTCGACTATTCAGAGCATACCCTAGGAATATCCCTTCATCACTCTTAGTGTCGAACTTCCCTAAATTTTCGCGGTCTCACAAAATGTGGCACTTACTTCCAAAAACTCGAAAGTATTTAACTGTAGGTTTCTTATTAAACCACAGTTCACGAGCTATTTTATCTTTTGATTTTCTGACGTAAACATGATTTATTATATAGCACGCAATGTTAACAGCTTCAGCCCATAAATTTTTAAGTAACTTCATGCTATTCAACATTACATTAGCCATCTCTTGTAGCACTCTGTTTTTTTCTTTCAACAACTCCATTTTGTTGAGGTGTCTTAGGAGTTAAAAACTCATGCGATATACCATGATCACTACAGAACTTCTCAAAATTGTTATTTTCAAACTCGAATCTATGATCACTTCGGATCTTAGCAACATTCATTTCTTTTTCAGTTTGAATACGTTTAAGTATTCTTTTAACTTCATCAAGAGTTCCAGATTTTTCTCTCATAAATGTTACCCAAGCAAATCTGGTAAAATCATCCACAATTACCTAGAAATACTTCTTACAACCTCTACTCTCCGTTCTGGTTGGTCCTACAAGATCCATGTGGAGAAGTTCAAGGGGTTTAGATGTGGCAAAGGAGTTCCCTTTCTTATGACTACTCCTTGTTTGTTTTCTGATTTGACATGCGCCACATATTTTATCTATTTTCCTCAATTTGGGTAGACCTCTAATAAGATCAGTTTTGCTCAGTCTATATAAATTCCGGTAGTTTACATGTCCAAGGCATTTGTGTATAATTTGGTTTCATTGGTTTAGACCATATAACAAGATAATTTAGACGAACTAGAATCACTTACGATATAGCAATTCTCAGATGTTCCATGACGATTCAATATCAGACAACCTTTCTCATTTGAGATCGTGCATCCTTGATTAGTAAATTTAACACTATGCTTGTTATCGCAGATTTGAGAAATACTTAAAAGATTGTGCTTAAGATCTTCTACAAATAAAACATTTTCAAAAGGAGGAAGGTTAAAAAGTTGAACCATACCTTGGCTAATTATTTTGCAGTTACTTCCATCACCAAATGTGACCGAGCCATCAGTCATTTCTTTGTAGTTAGTGAACAAATCTCTATCACCTGTCATGTGTCTTGAGCAACTGCTGTCTAGGTACCACTTTGATTGACTTGAAGCCTTGAAGGCAGTGTGGGCAACCGAACAAGTAACCTTAGGAACCCATTTCATTGTAGTTTTGGGTTTTGGAGCACTGTTGGTTTTCTTTCACTTATAATCACTATTAACTCTCGCATTTGAGAAGCTCCGTGAGTAAGTCCACGATTTTTTCAACTAAGGGATTATAATTTTATTTTCTAAAGCTGACATTATTAACTTTAGGAGCTTGAAAAGTTTTTAGATTTTTAAAGTTGTTTTGATTCAAGAACTTTCCTTTTGAGTTAGAGGATTCTCCTTTAACAAACGTAGGAGATACACTCTTAGTTTTCAGAGGCATATGTTTATCATAGTCTAGACTTGATCTGTCTCCACATTTTCTAGATGTGGATAGTAAATTTTTAAGTTTAAGGTCTCCCTGGACATACCTCCATGTACCCTTTGAACTCAAGAGGGAAGAAACTCATTTTCTAATCTTAATTTTTCAAATTTAGACATTTTGAAATTCAAGTCACATTTTAATTTTTCAAAACAATAAAAAATATGCAACTTTTCTAAAATAAAATTTTCAAAATCCTCTTTTAATTTCAGAAATTTCTCTTTTTGAAGTTTCAGCTTGACAGCAATCTTACAACTCTCCCTATATAAGGCATTATAGGTATCCTGAAGATCATCTTCACTATCATTCTCAAGGTCACTCCTTTAAGATTCAGATGTGTCGCAACTATCAAATGAAGTGACTCTCGCAAGAGTCAGTAAAGCCTTGACTTCATTTGAAGTTTCAGGTTCTGATTCATCCGACTCAGAAGAAGCTTCAGAACTGGATGATTCATCCCAATTGGCTAACATGCCTTTTCTCTTTGGATTGTCCCTCTTTGGACACTTATTTGCCAAATGCCCATATTCATGGCAGTTAAAGCACTGACTATCTTTTAGAGATTTTCAGTTTTTAGATTTCTCCTTTTTCTTTTCAGAGGGTTTTTGAAAATCAACTCTCTTCTTACTTTTAAAAGTCTTATAAAACTTCTTAGCGAGTAAAGCCATATCATCCTCTGAGTTATCACAATCAGAATTAACATTACTATCTTGAGGAATAGATTTGGATGATTTAAGACCTGTAGACTTACCATTTGGAGCTTTGAAATTCAACTCGTAAGTTTGAAGTGAACCAACAAGTTCCTCAACCTTCATTTGGTCTGTGTTTCTAAGTTCTTAAATGGCGGTCACCTTGGAATTGAGTCTCTCAAGAAATGATCGCAGTATTTAGCACAGACTTTACTTTTTGGGATGCTATCTCTAAGACCCCACATAGAATTCACTATGTCATTTAGTTTCGTGTAGAAGTCCAAGAATGTCTCATTTTCTTCAATATGAATTTTCTCAAACTTAGTTGTGAGGATCTGAACTTTAGACTTTTTTACTACAGATGTACAATCGTGTGTCATTTTAAGAATGTCCCAGGCTTGTTTAGCAGTATCGCAAGATATAATTCTTTTAAATTCATTAGGTGATAGTGCACAAGTGATTGCATTTAAAGCCTTAGCATTTGCATTACTCTCATTTTTTTGAGGTGTGGTCCATAAATAATAAGGCGATACTTGCACGGACTTGGTTCCATGTAACGCCCTGAAATTCGGGGGTCGAGCATAACTCAGCTCCCGAGTTCCAAAACATCACTTATGCAACATATTTAATGATTAATGTATGTTGACTGTATTAGTGCATAAAACATGGAATAGATTAAGCCAAAACACAGATATAATTCAGGGATAAGTGAATAAAGCAAGCAGAAGACTTATAGAAATATGTGTACAAGTGTAAATCCCTGAAGTACATACATAAACCAGGTCGTGATGAAAGTGTTATTATCAAAATTATAAGTATCAAGTTACATCATTTAAATCCCAAAAATAATCCCAGAAGCCCATGCATCAGAACAACGCTCGCTAGAACCCGTCTGAAAACTGCATATACGAGAAAGCAGCCTCATTATCATCCATCTCCCGCTCTACCTCAGAAGTTGCATCAATATCTGCAACATTAGAACCTAAGACAGAGTCTGGTGGGTGTTTAACACTGCCCCAGAACGTGGGAGTGAGTGATCAACTCAGTGGAACAATAAGGCACTGGTTAACATGTTATCAGTTCAATCAAGCAGTAATGATAAAGCAGAACATTTAAATAAATCCTAAGTACTCTTGTTAATGCAAGGATGTATGCAAAATGATGCGTGCCCTCACGCGTACACCCTCAGCGTCTTCATCTTACGTTACGCATGACACCACCTCAAAGTGCGCCACATCTACAAAGCACATGCAAATGCGGTGCATGGATATGATTACCGAGTTGTTATTAGTCCATTTCATACAGCAGGATTGGGAAGCTAAGATACCTTCCTCATATCACCATCCAAACAGTGATCCATTCTAGGGTCGTCAGTCCTAGACATCTCATACGATCATATATTTGAGGTCGTAGCAAAGAGCTCGTCACCAATCAATGCACGCCTTTTATACCTTTATTACCACAGTTCGGCTCGTCACCTCATTGCAGTATCTAGGTATGCTCGAGGTCACTACAAAGGGCTCGTCACCAATCAATGTAGGCCGACAGCACGAATATAGTGTCTCATACCACCATAATCGGCTCACGAGTTTAGTTGCTCACTGGTCACTACGGGGAGGCTCGTCACCCCAGTATAGGCTGACAGCTCGACCACGGTGTCCCATACCACCATGTCCGGCTCATGAGTCTTAGCGGATCAAGGTACCATGGTTATTAGGATTTCATTGGTAAGTTCGGTACCCTAGATTCAAGCAGTAGTGTCCATACATGGTGAACATACATCGGACAATCGGGTTACTTGATGAACTCGACTAGCACAAGTGCACGTTGAGTTGAGCGACATAGAGTGCGCAAACACTCCGCGTGGCCAAACCACTGCCGACAACTCTAATCTGACTCGGGTTCGTCTAATACGTCCTACGTGGCGAAAGCAACCTCAGCCACGATCATGAAGTAATTACTGATTTCCTGGACTAATGCATAGCCCCAAATACATTACACTACAACAGATATATGAATTGAATGTAGAACAGTAAAGGAAACAACAACTCAAATCATGGTACATAAGCACTTGAGGAATATCAACTTAACATAAATGTAAGCATAAGTAATGCTTGAATTTAAATAACATGGAATGTAACTTGCAAGAAGGAAATCATGCACATCAATAAGAGTGTTGAGAATCACTTCTCAACGCCCGCAATTAGTGTAATAAATTACACTTTAGATCATTCATGCATTTCTACAAACACTTAGAATACATGGTACAACATACATGACGTATGTTGAAAAACAAGCATTTGGACAATTCCTTTTACCAAGGAGTTGTCATACACACATCTAGCATGCATACATGACAAATAATCATGGCAAACACAAGTGCATATTTTATACGTATACGGTACTTTATACATACACATAGAATACACAAATCTCAATATAACACATGCATATCAGGAACGCAACATAAACACAAGATTTGGCATGTGAAATCCCATCCATAACAAGAATAAATCATTAACTGGCATTGAAAGCCTTGAGAACCATAACCTATACACTTAAAGTCTGCACCTTAAGCAAGGAAAGAAACACCGAACTGATTTAGACGAGTTGTCTTCGTCAACGGCGACAGATTACCCTAAAACAATGATAAAAATGAGATACAACAACACCAAGACTAATCTAAGCTCTAACACAGATTAGGGTTAGGTTAACTTACCCCAAGATGAACTCAGAATCGTCAGAATAACGATTCAAAGTGAAGGTTCAAGGATGTAGAAGAATAGGAAAGAATCCAAGATGATTCACTAACTTCTCTCTCACTTTCTCTCTCTTTTCCACTCTCTTTCCAAGCTAGGGTTAGAGAAAATTCGTATGGAAAAGAGAGCTAGGGTTTAAGGACTATAAATAGGCCTATAATTGATGAAAATAACCCCAGGGACAAGGTATACTTAGTTTATAACCAAAGCATACCTCTCTCGATCCAACGAAGCACTTCTGGTGGGCCTAATACCACGAAAGGTCGGATTTAAGCTCACTGACCATGGATCTAGGTCAGGCTGAGTTTTCGTACCGACCGGCTCTTCAGATCAGCCGTGGCGGACCACACTCAATTCAACGGTCACAGAATCTCGATCAGGTCCACAAGCATAAGGATATGCCTGGGGCACCTTCCCTGATCAAAGGGTAAAATTGGGTCAGAATCCAACGGTCAGATAACTTAAAATCATCGCGCAAGTGACACGACTCAGATTTCATAAAAGCTTATTAAATTTCCAACCGTTCTCACACTCTTCACTCCGAACTCAAACAAATCGACCCAGAACATCACATGGACTTAATTTTCGAGGTGATGGTCAAGCCCAACTCGGTGACCGCAACAGCCTAAGATCATTGCTATCGGACTTTCGACGCCCGGTCCAGGTCCGATCCAGATCTTCCAAAAATTCCCCAGAACAACTGGATTTAGCGATGGATCCCAGATTTCAGAGCAACATAGCGCTAACTAATCTACAAGTTTAGAGCCATGCAGATACAATTTAAAGTGATTGATGCAAATTTCACAAGTAATCGAGTATAGCGCTAATTACCCCAAAAACAACTACTTAAGGAAAGATTAGCACAAAATTTTCCAAGGTCGTTACATTCCATCATTGCCTAGAACTTCAGTCATTGGTGGTTATCATTTGGTAACAGTTACTTACCACACTCTTTCATCAATGGATTTTAGAAAAATCTGCATCTTGGCTTTCCAATAAGCATAGTTGGAGCCATCAAACGGTGGTGTCCTAGTAATAGAAAGGCTATCAAAATTTGACATATTAAAAGCTTTAGATCGATTAGCTTAGGAAATAAATCCAAGAGAATGAGCTATTAGGCTCTGATCCCACTTGAAAAGGGCGAGCTCTTAGACCTAGGGGGGGGGGGGGGTGGGGGGAATAAAATGCAGAATATAAAAACAGATAGCTGAAATAAATATCAATCTCAATTGCAATAGTATTGAGAGGTCCATACAAACGTTGTCCAAAGGGCAACCTTATGCCAAAAACCAAAGTTTAAGGTAGGACAACCTGATTTCTTGAACTCAATAAGGATTAAAAACTGAAAAGGCAGAGTTACGAGTCCTAGAGGGGGGGGGGGGGGTGAATAGGACTATACTAAATTATAATTTAAATGCAAAATTACAAAGAAATAAATAATGATAGTACTTAACAATCCCACAAAGTAGAAATAAATAGCAACCTCAAATGCTCAAGTATTGAGAGGTTGATACAGATGTTGTTTTAAGGACAACCTTACACCAAAAACCAATAGCTTATGGTAGGACAACCTGATTTCTAGAACGGTCTGTGTATCAAAATCCCAAACCAATATAGAGGAAAATAAAGATAACAAGGAAAATAAAATAAGCTATTATAGTATTCCCATAATTGCATAAAACATATTACAACATTCTCCACAAAGGCTTAAAGAAAAATTACATCATTCACATAAAGCCACAATCAACTAACCACCACTACACCAGATATTATAGTGGTTCGTTTGTGTGTACACCAACTGTTAAAAAACAGCCACACAACTACTCCACTCCCAATATCCTCTCCCTCAGGATATTGGCTTTCACTATGAAATAAGTTTTTCAAGGTTTACCTAAAACCTTCACAATTGTGTCTTTCAAGTGGGCTTGCACAATTCAAAAACCCCACACTTTGAGATTTTCTGGATCACCTCAGACAAACTAAAAAAAAGATTTTTCCTAGCACAACCTAAAAAACCAAAAAGAGATTTATAAAAATATAAATACACTTATCTAAATATTCTCCTTTGATGAAGCCCGGTAAAACCAATTTGAAGTAGATAATCAATGTAAAAGTTCAATGTCCAGACACACTTATGAAAGGGTTCTAAATGAATTTTAGATTAAATCACTTTGGGCTAGCATGATTTGATTTTGATCTTAAGAAAGGGAAAAACTTAAATCCCTTCTTCAAATAAGATTAGAATAGAGAACTCAAAATCAAATACAAAAATCTAATTAAAAGAGAATATTAAACGAGCAAAATATATCTTAAGAATATCACAAACTTATCTCTCAGAGTGGTGTCTTGATTTTTCTTGAATGACTTACCAAACTTTGAAATTCGTGCTCTATTTATAGGTGAAAAAACTGTTCACTTGACTGGCCCAGAGGTCAACTCGACTGGTCGAAGGACTAACAAGAATTTAAAATTTTTGGCACGATAGGATAAGATAGATCCACGACTGCTCGAGTGACTAGCTCGACTGGTTGAGTGGCCTATTCGACTGGTCGAGCCATGCACTCGACTAGTCGAGTGGAACCCTGAAAGGTTGCTGGACTTTGAGTCAAGCCTGCTCGACTGGTCGAGCAGTCTTTAGGACTGGTTGAGGGTCCAATAGAAATTTTGAAAATCCACAACAAACCTTGGACTGGTCAAGAAAATTCTTAGACTGGTCAAGCTAGTACTTGGACTAGTTGAACATAAGCTAGCACTAGTTGAGAAAAAGTCTATAAATTTGTATCAAGACCTAAAACAAGAATGTAATTCATATGACCTAACCTATGGTCAATTTAAGGTCATTCATAACTTATAGGTGAAAATTGAACATTGAAACATCGTTCACTTTGATTGATAGTTTATCTTGAAGTACTTGAAGCTTGTCATTGTATATTCGAAGATGAGCTTGAAGAAGCGACCTTGTGACTTTGAGTTTCAACTTGAGAAGATTACTTGAGCTTGAATTCTTTAAGTAAAGCACATTATCTTGATATAGTTGAAACTTGAAAACTTGATCTAGCACTTGATGTTGTACTTGAATCTCTTATTCTTGTACTTAAAGTTCTTGATGTAGAGTCTCTTGTTCTTGTACTTGCATGTAGTTAAAGATGATATACAGTTGAGCTACATAAGATACAGATTCCAAGAGGTTTTGACACTACAAAATTTAACAAATCTAGAAGCTAGATAAGATAACATTCACAATCTCCCCCTTTGTCAAATTTGTGACAAAACAAAATGCATTAAAATATGCATAATATGCATAATAAAGAATCATGCACCACCAGTTAAGAAACCAAATAGCAAACCGAATACTCCCCCTTAATATATTACTCCCTAGAATTGAAGAGGAGAAAATTTGTTATACTTCTCTTCTCCACTCCCTACACTTCTCTTCTCTACTCCACATTCTCCACATTCCATAAAATTCATAGAATCAATCCAATATCATTATGAAATAGGCAAGCAACACAAATTCTCCCCCTTTTGTCACAATTTGACAAAGGAAAGAACGTATAAATGAAGATGGAAGTAATAAGAGCGATGAGTAATGAGAGAAGAAGGAAGTTCAAAATAACATAAATATGGGCAAGATAACCAGTTAAACATGTCCACAATAATAAGAAAACATGTCCAAGCAAATAAAAATAAGAGAAATCCAAGTATGAAAGTTATTACATATCAGATGTTTAAAACTAATCCGAACCAGAAGAAGGAGTAGGTCTGGAAGGATCAATTTGATGAAGTTCATTGTTAATGCGCCTAAGATATTTACGCATATATTTAAATTGCATTTCTTAGGACACATGCATACATTTAACCTTCTCCTCACGAGAGCGCAAACCAACATCAAAATCAGAAGGCTAATAATTAAGATCAGCTGCAGAGTCAGATTCAATCTCATAGAAAATGTCATCCATATTGACATCATTTGGAGGCAAAGCATCCTCCTATTCAGTTGCTTCTGTTGCTCCTCCAGCATCTACATCAACTTGGCCTGGAGCCAACCTCAAATTCATCTTATTTATGATTGAGTTGTTGAATGGTAGATGGTTAATGGGAGCTTCTCCAACAGGCATAGCCACTAGACTATGGGTGGTTAATACAGTCATAAGATAAGCAAAGGGTATATCACTGTGACTTGGATGGAGATGAAACTGAATCATGATATTATAGATAAGCGAAGGAAGACACACAGAGACTCCAGTAACAATAGAATGAAGAATACAAGCAATAAATGTAGTAAGCTCAGTTTTGTTACCAGATCGAGGGTAGACATTTGAAATGAAAATCCGATGGAGAACCCTGTATCTGGGTAACATAAACTTGGAGGTGAGTGCATTCCCAATACTCCATTCCACATCTATATTACATAAAACTCTAGTGAGCATTCTCTTCTAAGATTCAGACGGTTTTGCTGTAAGTATATAAATGGGAATACCGTCATCATTGATTGGTATATCCATTAACCCAAAAATTAAGTGACGGTCCACTTTAATTGGACCTTCTCTGGTTGTAATTACAAATGTTAGATTCTCAGTAGAGAAGTCACTAATGCAAGCAAACATAGCCTGTGTACTAGAGCAGTATGCTGGTCCGCCCCAATATAAAATGTTATCCCATCCTCCAGATTGAAGGAGAGGAATAATGCCAAATGGTGCCAAATGATCAGGATTAACAGTCCGTTCAACTATCACGTTGCGTAAGTGAATATCTCGCACATACTTGGGATCTTCCTCGGGTGACCAAATATGGTGCACTGTGATAGGAGCAAAACGAGAAGAAGAGGGACCACGAGATCCTTTCTTCTTTCTTTTACTCTCTATTGTGACAAAAAAATCAAGGAATACAAAGATTGCAAAAGAGGCAAGAAGGGTTTCTAGTACATCAGATTTTTTGATAGAAAACCCTCAAAACAATCATAAAGCTTGAAATAAACCACGCAAATGAAGAAAATGACGTGTAAAAGATTTAAATCTATAAGAAAATTGGAAAAAATGCACTAACCATGTAGGAATCGAAGATGGGTTCAACCGATCGAGGTAGGGCTTGTTGGAGAAGAAGACCCAAATGAAAAATAATTTTTTTTTTCTCCAAATAAATGGCCAAACCAGTGATTCACGACTGGTCGAGTATGTACTCGACTGGTCATGCACCACACAAAATATACAATTTTATATTAAATTTAATTTTTAAATATTTTAAAATAATCAATATGTACATTTTGATACAAATCTACACAAATCATCAGTTAATATTGCACATTCCAAGATTAAATTTCAATTTTGCAAACCTATTTTTGTTTAGCGATTTTGTGAATATGTTAGCAAGTTGATTCTCAGACTGAATATATTCCAATGAAATTATCTTGTCTTCCACCAATTCACAAATATAGTGATATCTAATGTCAATATGCTGGGTTCATGAATGTTGAATTGGATTTTTAGAAATATTAATTGCACTTGAATTGTCATAATATAAGACCATAGATTATTGCGCAAATCCATAATCACTTAGCATTCTCTTCATCCACACAAGCTGAGTACAAGCATTACCCGCAGTAATATATTTAGCCTCAGCTATGGAGAGCAATACATAACTTTGTTTCTTACTTAGACAAGAAATCAAACAGATCCTGACATAGAAACAACCACCACTGGTTGATTTACGATCATCAATGTTAACTACCCAATTAGCATCTGTGTAACTAGCTAATTGCACACTAGTATCACATGGATACCATAGACCAAGATTAGTTGAACTAGTGGCATATCGCAAAATGTGCTTGACAACAATCAGATGTGACTCTTTAGGGTTCGACTGATATCTAGTACAAATTCCTACGCTAAAAGCAATATTAAGTCAGCTTGTAGTTAAATAAAGTAAACTACCTATCATACTGCGATACAACTTAGGATCCACACTCTTACCTGTTGAATCCTTGGAGAGTTTTAGAGTAGTACTCATTGGAGTATCAAAATTTTTCCTACTCTCAAATCCGAACTTTTTAACTAAGTTCATAGCATATTTGGTTTGAGAGATAAAGAAACTATTAGGGAGCTGTTTAACTTGCAACCCTTGGAAATAGTTTAGTTTTCCAACCATGCTCATTTCAAATTTAGATTTTATAAGCTCTGCAAATTCAACAGTCATGTTATTACAAGTAGATCCATAGATAATGTCATCAACATAGATTTGAACTATTAGTATGTGATCATTAGGTTTCTTTACAAATAGTGTTTTATCAACACTTCCCATTATAAAGTTATGACTTAGCAGAAACTTAGTCAACTTTTTGTACCATGCCCTGGGCGCTTGTTTCAAACCATAGAGTGCCTTTTTCAGGCGATAGACATGATTAACATGCTTAGGATCTTCAAAACCCTTTGGTTGTTTAACTTACACTTCTTCATGCAAATCATTGTTTAAGAATGCACTCTTTACATCCATTTGATATATTTTGAATTTTTTAAATCATGCAATTGATATAAATAGTCTGATTGATTCAAGATGAGCTACTGGGGTAAAGGTCTCATCATAATCAATGCCTTCAATTTGAGTGTACCCTTGTACAACCAACCTAGCCTTATTTCTAATAATATTACCAAGTTCATCAGATTTATTTTTAAAAATCCATTTTGTTCCAGTAATGTGTTTATCTTTTAGTCTTGAAACTAAGTACCAAACACCATTTCTAACAAACTGATTGAGCTCTTCTTCCATTACTACAATCCAGTTATCATCATTAAGGGCTTCATTTACGTTGGCCGGTTCTATCTGGGATGTAAAGCACATGTAGTTGCACATATCTTCTAGTTGTTTACGAGTACACACACTAGTGGAAGGGTTTCCAACGATTTGATTAGATGGTGGTCTTTAACTATCCGCAGTTCAGTGTTAATTTGACTAGATGAAGAGTCTAGTTTATCAAATAAAAGAACTTCATCATTTCTGAACTTGAGACAGGTGTATTCAAGTGATCATCTATAACCACATTAATGGACTCTTGAAATACATCAGTTCTCTTATTAAGAACCCGATATGCTCAATTATTTACAGCATACCCTAAAAATATCCCTTCATCACTTTTGGTGTCAAATTTACCCAGATTTTCTCGATCACGCATGATGTAACACTTGCTGCTGAAAACTCGAAAGTATTTGACAGTAGGCTTCTTATCAAACTACATTTCTTAAGCAGTTTTACTGTTTGATTTTCTAATGTAAACACGATTAATTATATAATAAGCAGTATTTATCGCTTCAGCTCAAAGATTTTTAGGAAGCTTCATGCTATTTAGCATTACATTTGCCATTTCTTGAAGCACTCTATTTTTCCTTTCCACTACACATTTTGTTATGGTTTTTTGGGTGCAGAATATTCATGTGATATTCTCTGATCATTGTAAAATCTCTCAAAAACTGCTATTTTCAAACTCAGAACCATGATCACTACGGATCTTAGTAACTTGTGATTCTTTTTTAGTTTGGATACGTTTAAGTTCCCTTTTTACTTCATCGAGAGTTTCTGATTTCTCTCTTAAGAAGACTATCCAAGTATACCTAGTAAAGTCATCTACAAGCACCGGAATATACTTTTTGCCACCTCGACTCTCCGTTCTAGTTGGTCCAATGAGATCCACATGGAGAAGTTCAAGTGGTTTAAATGTGACATTGGAGTTCATCTTTTTATGAGTACTCCTAGTTTGTTTACTAATCTGGCATTCACCACATATTTTATTAACTTTCTTTACTTTGGGTACACCTCTTACTAATTCTCTTTTGCTCAATCTATACAAATTGCGGTAATGTGGATGTCCTAGGTGCTTATGCCATAATTCGGTCTCATCGGTTTGGACCATGTAACACGATAGCTTAGATGAACTTGAATCACTAACAATGTAGCAGTTTTCAGAAGTTCTGCGACGAGTTAATATTACAGAACCATTCTTATTTAAAATTTCACACCCGTATTTGGTAAACTTTATACTATGATTATTATCACATATTTGAGAGATGTTCAATAGATTATGTTTTAAACCTTATACATATAAAATATTCTCAAATAGAGGGAGGTTAAAGAGTTGAACCATACCTTAACCAACAATTTTATAGTTGCTGCCATCACCGAACGTGACTGAACCATCAGTCATGTCTTTAAGACTGGTGAACAGACCTTTATTACCTGTCATATGTCTGGAGCAACCACTATTTAGGTACCACTTTAAATGGCTCAAAGCTTTGAAAGTGGTGTGGGCAACTAAACAAGTAACCTTAGAGACCCATTTCATTATTGTTTTGAGTTTAAGAGTATAGTTGGTCTTCTTATGTTTGTAGTTGTTATAAGTCCTACCCACTAAGTTCGATTTTAAGAGCTCCTTAAGAAAATCAAAAAAAAAAATCAGCCAAAGGATTATGATTTTGATTTCTATAGTTGGTATGATTGCTTTTAGGTTTAAAAGTCAGAAAAGTTTTAGAATTTTTACAATTATTTTGATTCAAACTTTTTCCTTTTGAGTTAAAAGATTCCCCTTTAACAAATTTGGGTGGAGTATTCTTATTCTTGGGAGGAATACTTTTATCATAGCACAATCCAGATTGATCGCCACATTTTCAGGATCCGGATAAATTCTTTTCTAAATTAGGATTACCTTGGGCATACATCCATGTGTTCTTCAAACTCAAAAGTGAAGAGACTTTTAGTTTTAGCTTTTCATTTTCAGATTTTAATTTTTCAACTTGGGACATTTTGAAATCTAAGTCGCACTTAATTTTTTCATAACAATCTGAAAAGTGAGATTTTTCTAAGACTATATTATCAAAATTCTCTTTTAGTTTTAAAAACTTTTCTTTCTGAAGTTTTAACTTTAAAACAAATTTGCAACTTTCCCTATATAGGGCATCATAAGCATCTTGAAGGTCTTCTTCATTTTCACTGTCATTATTCAGATTTTCTTCACTGGTTAAATCATCATTATCTAAAAAAGTGAACTTGGCTAGAGTCATTAGGGCTTTAACATCATTAGCTGACTCAGTTTCAGAATCTTCTAACTCAGAAGAGACTTCAGAGCAGGAAGGATCATCCCATGTAGCCAACATACCTTTCTTTATAGACTTGTCCTTCTTAGGACATTTCTTTGTTAGATGCCCATATTCATGGCAGTTGTAGCATTGCTGTCTTTTAAAGATTTTTAATTTTTAGATCTAGCTTTTTTCCTTTCAATAGGTTTTTTCAAATCAACCCTCTTTTTACTTTTGAAAATCTTGTAAAAATTTTTAACTAAAAGAGCCATATCATCTTCAGAAGCTTCTAAATCAGAATCATTACTATTTTCATGAGAAATAATTTTAGAAGACTTGAGGGCGATTGACTTACCTTTGGGTGCCTTAAAATTTAACTCATAGGTTTGAAGAGACCCAACTAACTCTTTTACCCTCATATTATCTGTGTCACAATGTTCCTAGATCACAGTCACTTTTGAATTGAACCGTTGAGGTAATGAGTGCAGTATCTTTGCATAGACCTTACTTTCTAGGATCCTATCACCAGGACCCTACATAGAGTTGACAATGTCATTCAATCTTGTATAGAAGTCCATGAAAGTTTCACTTTCTTCCATACGTATTTCCTCAAATTTGGTTGTGAGGATTTGGACTTTAGATTTCTTGACAATTATTGTACCCTCATGTGTCATTTCCAAAATATCCCAGGCTTGCTTTGCAGTATCACATGATATAATTCGCTTGAATTCATCCTGTGATAGTGCGTAAGTAATTGCGTTTAAAGCCTTTGCATTGGCACTACTCTCACTTTTCTGAAGATTGGTCTAAGTGAAATAAGGTGAAACTTTTACAATTACAGATCCATCAGTACCAGTAACTTCAGTGGTAGGGGGATCCAATTGGTCACTGTGGATTGCCACACGCTCTCATCCATGGATTTAAAAATAAATAAATCCTCTTTCTGGCTTTCCAATAGGCATAATTGGAGCCATCAAATGGTGGAGGCCTAGTGATTGAGAGGCTATCAAAATTTGACATCTCAAAAAGCTCAGATCGATTACCTTAGGAATTTAATCCAAATAACAAAGATAAAAATGAGCTATTGACTCTGATACCACTAGAAAAGGCCAAGCTAAGAGTCCTTGGGGGGGAAGAGGGTTGGAGAATAGGACTATGCTAAATTAAAATTTAAATGTAAAATTAGAAAGAAAGAAATAATGATAACACTTAATAATCCCACAATATAGAAATAAATAGCAACCTCAAATGTACAAGTATTGAGAGGTTGATACAGATGTTGTTCTAAGGACAACCTTACACCAAAAACCAATGGCTTATGGTAGGACAACTTGATTTCTAGAATGGTTTGTATATCAAAATCTCAAACCAATACAGAGGAAAATAAACTAAGCTATTACAGCATTCCCACAATTACATAAAACAGATTGCAACATTCTCCACAAAGGCTTAAAGAAAAATTACATCATTCACACAAAGCCACAATCAATCAACCACCACTACACCAAATATTATAGTAGTTTGTTTGTGTGTACACCAACTGTTAAAAAACAGCCATACAACTACTCCACTTCCAATATCCTCTCCCTCGGGATATTGGTTTTCACTAGGAAATAGGTTTTTCAAGGTTCAACTAAAACCTTCACAATTGTGTCTTTCAAGTGGGCTTACACAATTCAAAAATCCCAGGCTTAGAGATTTTTTGGATCACCTCATGCAAACCAAAAAAGAGATTTTTCCTGGCACTACCTTAAAAACCAAAAAGATATTTATAAAAATGTAAATATACTTATCTGGATATTCTCCTTTGATGAAGCCCAGTATAACCAATTCGAAGTAGATGTTCAATGTATATGTTCAATGTCCACACTCACTTATGAAAGGGTTCTAAATGATTTTTAGATTAAATCACTATGGGCTAGCTTGATTTGATTTTGATCTCAAGAAAGGGAAAAACTTAAATCTCTTCTTCAAATAAGATTAGAATAGAGAACTCAAAATCAAATATAGAAAGCTAATTAAAAGAGAATATTAAACGAGCATAATAAAACTTAAGAATATCACAAACTTATCTCTCAGAGTGGTATCTTGATTTTGCTTGAATGACTTACCAAACATTGAAATTTGTGCTCTATTTATAGGTGAAAAAACTGTTCACTCGACTGGCCCAGAGGTCAACTCGACTGGTCGAAGGATCAACAAGAATTCAAATTTTTAGGCGTGATAGGATAAGAAAGATCCACGAATGGTCGAGTGGCTGGCTCGACTAGTCGAGTGGCCGGCTCGACTAGTAGAGTGGAACCCTGAAAGGTTGCAGGACTTTGAGTCGAACCTGCTTGACTGGTCGAGCACCGTTCACTCGACTGGTCGAGTAGTCTCTAGGACTGGTCAAGGGTCCAACAGAAATTCTGAAAATCCACAACAAACCTTGGACTGGTTGAGAAAATTCTTAGAGTGGTCAAGCCAGTACTTGGACTAGTCAAACATAAGCTAGGACTAGCCAAGAAAAAGGAATATGCCAATATGTCCTAGAGTAGGGTGAATAGGACTTTTTAAAGTTTTATGGTATATTTAAAATCCTATTACGCTAATCCTAACAACATGCACATATTAGGATTACTCAAGGATAAATCTACTGGCTTCTAAGCCTGGTAGAGGATCCAATTACAAAATATTTAAGAAGTAAACAATATGCAAACTAGTTTATGATGGATATAATTGTGTAAGTGTGTGATGTGTGATCACAGATATTTAGATATGAAAATATTAAAGAAAATCACAAAAATAAAAGAATAGCAATCTCAAATATAATCATTTTTATAGTGGTTCGACTACTTGTCTACTCCACTCTCGGTAACCGCACTTAACCGTTGAGTGTACCGGATTTCACTAAGGAGGTTTCATAGCAGTTCACCTCAAACCTAAGGTTTTAAATCAGGTTCACCTTCAACCTTTACAACCTACACTTAGGCTGACTGTTTATGCTCCCTGAGCAAGGATCAACACATAGCACTCGATTTTAGGCACACTGCCAAGGATCCACACAAGGAACCTCTGTTTATGCTCCCACGAGCAAGGTTCAACACAACACACCCGATTTTAAGGACATTGGCCAAGGATCCACACAAGAAACCTAACTCTTTATGCTCTCCACAGAGCAAGGATCAACACAACGCACCCACCACGTACACTCCCGCCGGAGGCCTCCTATGAAGGCTTACAAGTGTGAGAAACACCTTAGACCGAATTCTAAAAAGGAATGATCATAAGTGTCCTCTGGACTCAAATAACTTACAAATAAGTGGATGAGTCTCATTCAGCATGTTGACGAAGATCTCCTCCTTGTTGATGAAGAATCTTCTGCTTCCTTGATCCACAACACAGATCATGTACCAATACACGGCTTCAGGTTGGGTCAAGGTCAAGATGGAATCCTACTCTATTAAATATTTTCCTATAAGGAAGATAGAGTGATTCTAATCATCTATGCATTAGAGTGATTCTAATCATCTATACATTCAAGGCATCCTAGCTTAATTGTAATGACCCTGAAAATTTTGTGCTATTCTTTCCCTAGTAGTTGTTTTTGGGGTAATTAGTGTTATACTCGATTGCTTGTGAAATTTGCATCAATCACTTTAAATTGTATCTGCATGACTCAAAACTTGTAGATTGGTTAGCGCTATGTTACTCTGAAATCTGGGATCCATCGCTAAATCCAGTTATTCTTGGAAATTTTTGGAAGTTCTGTATCAGACCTGGATAGCGCGTCGGAAGTCCGATTGCGATGATCTTAGGCTGTTGCGGTCACCATGTTGGACTTGGCCATCACCTCAAAAATCAAGTCCAGGTGATGCTTTAGGTCGATTTGATTGAGTTCGGAGTGAAGAGTGTGAGAACGGTTGGAAAGTAAATGTGATTTTATGAAATCTGAGTCGTGTCACTTGCGCGATGATTTTAAGCAATCTGACCTTTGGATTCTGACCCAATTTCACCCTCTGATCAGGAAAAGTGGCCCAGGCATGTCCTTGTGCTTGTGGACCTGATCGAGATTCAGTGATCGTTGATTTATGTGTGGTCCGCCACGGCTGATCTGAAGATCCGGTCGGTACGAAAGCTCAGCCTGACCAAGATCCATGGTCAGTGAGCTTAAGTCCAACCTTTCGTGGTAATATGCCCACCGAAAGCGCTTCGTTGGATCGTGAGAGGCCGGTTTTGGTTATACCCTAAGTATACCTTGGCCCTGGGGTTATTTTCATCAATATTTAGCCTATTTATAGACCTTAAAACCCTAGCTCTCTTTTCCATACGAATTTCCTAACCCTAGCTAAGTGAGAGAGAGGGAAAAGAGAGAGAAAGTGAGAGAGAAGTTGGTGAATTATCTTAGATTCTTTCCTGTTCTTCTTCATCCTTAAACCTTCACTTTGAATCGTTATTCCGGCGATTCTGAGTTCATCTTTGGGTAAGTTAACCTAACCCTAATCTATGTTAGAGCTTAGAATAGTCTTAGTGTTGTTGTATCTCATTTCTATTCTTGGTTTAGGTTATTCCTGTCGCCGTTGACGAAGACATCGTCTGAAATCAGTTCGATGTTCTTTTCTGGCTTAAGGTGCGGACTCTAATTGTATAGGTTATGATTTTCAAGGCTTTCAATGCCTGTGAATGGTTTATTCTTGTTATGGATGAGATTTCACATGCTAAATGTTATGTTTACTTTGCGTTCCTGTTATGCATGTGATTTATTGAGATTTGTGTATTCTGTGTATGTATAAAGTACCGTATGCGTATAAAATATGAACATGTGGTTGCCATGATTATTTGTCGTGTACTTATGCTAGATGTATGTGCGACAACTCCTTGGTAAAAGGAATTGTCCAAATGCGTGTATTTCAACATACGTCATGTATGTTGAACTATGTAATCTAAGTGTTTGTAGGAATGCCTGAATGATCTAAAGTGTAATATATTATACTATTTGTGGGCATTGAGAAGCGATTCTCAACTCTCCCACTAGTGTGTATGATTTCCTTCATGTGAGTACATTACTTGTTGTTTAATTTCAAGTCTTACTTATGCTTAAATCCATGTTAAGTTGATATTCTTCAGATGCTTACATACCATATGATTTGAGTTGTTGTTTCATTACTATTCTAAATTGTAGATGTGAATACCTGTTGTAGTGGAATGTGTGTGGGACTATGCAATAGTCCAGGAAATTAGTAATCGGCCTTAAGTTCGTGGCTAAGGTTGCTTTCACCACGTAGGACGTGATTAGATGATCTTGAGTCGTATTAGAGTTGTCGGCAGTGGTTTGGCCACGCGAAGTGTTTACGCACTCCATGTCGTTCAACCAAACGTGCGCTCGTGCTAGTCGAGTTCGTCAAGTAACCCGATTGTCCGATGTATGTTCACCATGTATGGACGCTACTGCTTGAATATAGGGTACCAGACTTACCGATGAAATCCTATTAACTATGTGTAATGACCCTAAAAATTCTGTGCTATTCTTTCCCTAGTATTTGTTTTTGGGGTAATTAGTGCTAATCTCGATTGCTTGTGAAATTTGCATCAATCACTTTAAATTCGATCTGCATGACTCAAAACTTGTAGATTAGCTAGTGCTATGTTACTCTGAAATCTGGGATCCATCGCTAAATCCAGTTGTTCTGGGGATTTTTTGGAAGTTCTAGATCGGACCTGGACCGCGCGTCGAAAGTCCGATAGCGATGATCTTAGGCTGTTGCGGTCACCATGTTGGACTTGGTCATCACCTCAAAAATCAAGTCCATGTGATGTTCTGGGTCGATTTGATTGAGCTCGAAGTGAAGAGTGTGAGAATGGTTGGAAAGTAAATGTGATTTTACGAAATCTGAGTCGTGTCGCTTACGCGACGATTTTAAGCAATCTGACCGTTGGATTCTGACCCAATTTCATCCTCTGATCAGGGAAGGTGGGCCAGGCATGTCCTTGTGCTTTTGGACCTGATCGAGATTCAGTGACCGTTGAATTGAGTGTGGTCCACCACAGCTGATCTGAAGAGTCGGTCGGTACGAAAACTCAGCCTGACCAAGATCCATGGTCAGTGAGCTTAAGTCCGACCTTTCGTGGTTATAGGCCCACCGGAAGTGCTTCGTTGGATCGTGAGAGGCTGGTTTTGGTTATACCCTAAGTATACCTTGGCCCTGGGGTTATTTTCATCAATATTAGGCCTATTTATAGTCCTTAAACCCTAACTCTCTTTTCCATACGAATTTCCTAACCCTACCTTAGAAAGAGAGAGAAAGTGAGAGAGAAGTTGGTGAATCATCTTAGATTCTTTCCTGTTCTTCTTCATCCTTGAACCTTCACTTTGAATCGTTATTCTGACGATTCTGAGTTCAACTTTGGGTAAGTTAACCTAACCCTAATCTGTGTTAGAGCTTAGAATAGTCTTTATATTGTTGTAGCTCATTTCTATTCTTGTCTTAGGTTGTTCTGTCGCCGTTGACGAAGACAAATCGTCTGAAATCAGTTCGGTGTTCTTTTCTAGCATAAGGTGCGGACTTTAAGTGTACAGGTTATGGTTTTCAAGGCTTTCAATGCCAGTGAATGGTTTATTCTTTCTATGGATGAGATTTCGCATGCCAAATGTTATGTTTATGTTGCGTTCCTGATATGCATGTGTTATATTGAGATTTGTGTATTCTATGTGTATGTATAAAGTACCGTATGCGTATAAATTATGAACATGCGTTTGCCATGATTATTTGTCGTGTATGTATGCTAGATGTATGTGCGACAACTCCTTGGTAAAAGGATTTGTCCAAATGTGTGTATTTCAACATACGTCATGTATGTTGAACTATGTATTCTAAGTGTTTGTAGAAATGCCTGAATGATCTAAAGCGTAACTTATTACACTATTTACGGGCGTTGAGAAGTGATTATCAACACTCCTATTGATGTGTATGATTTCCTTCCTGCAAGTTACATTCCTTGTTATTTAATTTCAAGCATTGCTTATGCTTACATTTATGTTAAGTTGATATTCTTCAAATGCTTGCGTACTACATGATTTGAGTTGCTGTTCCATTACTATTCTAAATTACAATTATGAATATCTGCTGTAGTGTAATGTGTGTGGGACTATGATTAGTCAAGGAAATCGGTAATCGGCCTTAAGTTCGTGGTTGAGGTTGCTTTCGCCACGTAGGACGTATTAGATGAACCTGAGCTGTATTAGAGTTGTCGGCAGTGGTTTGGCCACGCGGAGTGTTTGCGCACTCTATGTCGTTCAACCCAACGTGCGCTCATGCTAGTCGAGTTCGTCAAGTAACCCGATTGTCCGATGTATGTTCACCATATATGGACGCTATTATTTGAATCTAGGGTACCGAACTTACCAGTGAAATCCTATTAACCTTGGTACCTTGATCTGCTAAGACTCATGAGCCGGACATGGTGGTATGGGACACCGTGGTCGAGCTGTCGGCCTACGCTGTGGTGACGAGCCTCCCCGTAGTGACCAGTGAGCAACCAAACTCGTGAGCTGATTATGGTGATATGGGACACTATATTCGTTCTGTTAGCCTACATTGATTGGTGACGAGCCCTTTGTAGTGACCTCGAGCATGCCTGGATACCGCATTGAGGTGACGAGCCTTAGTGTAGTAGCGAGGGTATGATAGGCGTGCATTGATTGGTGATGAGCCCTTTGCAACGACATACAATCATATGATTGTATGAGATGTCTAGGACTGACGACCCTAGTATGGATTACTGTTTGGATGGTGATATGAGGAAGGTACTTTAGCTTCCCAATCCTGCTGTATGAAAAGGACTAATAACAACTTGGTAATCATGTTCATGCACCACATTTGCATGTGCTTTGTAGATGTGGCGCAGTTTGAGGTGGTGTCATGCGTAACGTAAGATGAAGATGTTGGGGGTGTACGCGTGAGGGCATGCATCATTCTGCATGCATCCTTGCATTAACAAGAGTACTTAGGACATGTTTAATTGTTTTGCTTTATCATTACTGCTTGATTGAATTGATAACATGTTAACCTGTGCCTTATTATTCCACTGAGTTGATCACTCACTCCTACGTTCTAGGGCGGTGTTAAACACCCACCAGACTTTGTCTTAGTTGCTAATGTTGGAGATGTTGATGCGACTTCTGAGGCAGAGCGGGAGATGGATGATGATGAGGCTGCTTTCTCTTTTATGCAGTTTTCAAACGAGTTCTAGTGAACCTCGTTCTGATGCGCGGGATGCTAGGATTTCTTTTGGGAATTAAATAATGTAATTTTGATACTTGTAATTTTGATAGCAACACTTACATTTCAACCTGGTATGTATATGTACTTCAGGGATTCGCACATGTACACACATGTATTTCTATAAGTCTTCCGCTTGCTTTCTTCACTTATCCCTGAATTATATTTGCTATTTGGCTTAATCTATTCCATGTTTTATGCACTAATACAGACAACATACATCCATCATTAAATATGTTGCATAAGTGATGTTTTGGAACTCGGGAGATGAGTTATGCTCGACCCCCGAATTTCAGGGCATTACACCATAGTACCTTGATCCGCTAAGACTCATGAGCCGGACATGGTGGTATGGGACACCGTGGTCGAGCTGTCGGCCTACACTGGGGTGACGAGCCTCCCCGTAGTGACCAGTGAGCAACCAAACTTGTGAGCCGATTATGGTGGTATGGGACACTATATTCATGCTGTCGGCCTACATTGATTGGTGATGAGTCCTTTGTAGTGACCTCGAGCATGCCTGGATACCGCATTGAGGTGACGAGCCTTAGTGTAGTAACGAAGGTATGATAGGCGTGCATTGATTGATGACGAGCTCTTTGCAACGACCTAAAATCATATGATCGTATGAGATGTCTAGGACTGACGACCCTAGTATGGATCACTGTTTGGATGGTGATATGAGGAAGGTACTTTAGCGCTTCCCAATCCTGCTGTATGAAAAGGACTAATAACAACTTTGTAATCATGTTCATGCACTGCATTTACATGTGCTTTGTAGACGTGGCGCACTTTGAGGCGATGTCATGCGTAATGTAAGATGAAGACGCTGAGGGTGTACGCGTGAGGGCACGCATCATTCTACATACATTCTTGCATTAACAAGAGTACTTAGGACATGTTTGATTATTTTGCTTTATCATTACTGCTTGATTGAATTGATAACATGTTAACCTGTGCCTTATTGTTCCACTGAGTTGATCACTCACTCCCACGTTCTAGGGCGGTGTTAAACACCTACCAGACTCTGTCTTAGTTGCTGATGTTGCAGATGTTAATGCGACTTCTGAGGCAGAGCGGGAGATGGATGATGATGATGCTGCTTTCTCTTTTATGCAGTTTTCAGACAGGTTCTAGTGAGCCTCGTTCTGATGCGCGAGATGCTGGGATTTCTTTTGGGAATTAAATGATGTAATTTTGATACTTGTAATTTTGATAGCAACACTTACATTTCAACCTGGTATGTATATGTACTTCAGGGATTCGCACATGTACACACATATATTTCTATAAGTCTTCCGCTTGCTTTCTTCACTTATCCCTGAATTATATTTGCTATTTGGCTTAATCTATTCCATGTTTTATGCACTAATACAGACAACATACATCCATCATTAAATATGTTGCATAAGTGATGTTTTGGAACTCGGGAGATGAGTTATGCTCGACCCTCGAATTTCAGGGCATTACACCATGGTACCTTGATCCGCTAAGACTCATGAGCCGGACATGGTGGTATGGGACACCGTGGTTGAGCTGTCGGCCTACACTGGGGTGACGAGCCTCCCCGTAGTGACCAGTGAGCAACCAAACTCGTGAGCCGATTATGGTGGTATGGGACACTATATTCGTGCTTGTAACACCCTGAAATTCGGGGGTCGAGCATAACTCAGCTCCCGAGTTCCAAAACATCACTTATGCAACATATTTAATGAAGGATGTATGTTGACTATATTAGTGTATAAAACATGGAATAGATTAAGCCAAAACACAAATATGATTCAGGGATAAGTGAATAAAGCAAGCGGAAGACTTATAGTAAAATATGCGTACAAGTGTAAATCCCTGAATTACATATACAAGCCAGATCGTATGAAAGTGTTATTTAACAAAATTATAAGTATCAAGTTACATCATTTCAGTTCCCAAAAATAATCCCAGAAATCCCGCGCATCAGACCGAGGCTCGCTAGAACCCGTCTGAAAACTGCATATAGGAGAAGGCAGCCTCGTCGTCATCCAGCTCTCGCTCTGCCTCAGAAGTCGCATCCACATCTGCAACATCAGAGCCTAAGACAGAGTCTGGTGGGTGTTTAACACCACCCCAGAAACGTGGGAGTGAGTGATCAACTCAGTGGAACAATAAGGCACTGGTTAACATGTTATCAGTTCAATCAAACAGTAATGATAAGCAAGATAATTAAATAAATCCTAAGTACTCTTGTTAATGCAAGGATGTAAGCGAAATGATGCGTGCCCTCACGCGTACACCCTCAGCGTCTTCATCTTACGTTACGCATGACATCGCCTCAAAGTGCGCCACATCTACAAAGCACATGCAAATGCGGTGCAAGGATATGATTACCAAGTTGTTATTAGTCCATTTCACACAGCCGGATTGGGAAGCTAAGATACCTTCCTCATATCACCATCCAAACAGTAATCCATACTAGGGTCGTCAATCCTAGACGTCTCATACGATCATATGTTTGAGGTCGTAGCAAAGGGCTCGTCACCAATCAATGCACGCCTTTCATGCCCTTACTACCACAATTCGGCTTGTCACCTCCTTGCGGTATCCAGGTATGCTCGAGGTCACTACAAAGGGCTCGTCACCAATCAATGTAGGCCGATAGCACAAATATAGTGTCCCATACCACCATAATCGGCTCACGAGTTTAGTTGCTCACTGGTCACTACGGGGAGGCTCGTCACCCCAGCGTAGGCCGACAGCTCGACCACGGTGTCCCATACCACCATGTCCGGCTCATAAGTCTTAGTGGATCAAGTACCATAGTTAATTAGGATTTCACTGGTAAGTTCGGTATCTTAGATTCAAACAGTAGCGTCCATACATGGTTAACATACAATGGACAATCGGGTTACTTGACGAACTCGACTAGCACGAGCGCACGTTGAATTGAACGACATAGAGTGCGCAAACACTCCGCGTGACCAAATCACTGCCGACAACTCTAATACGACTCGGGTTCGTCTAATACGTCCTACGTGGCGAAAGCAATCTCAACCACGAACGTAGGGTCAATTACTGATTTCCTGGACTAAGACATAGTCCCAAACATCTTACACTACTACAGATAATCATATGGAAAGTAAAACAGTAATGGAACAACAACTCAAATCGTGGCACAAACGCATCTGAAGAATATCAACTTAACATAAATGTAAGCATAGGAGATGCTTGAATTTAAATAACTTGGAAAGTAACTGCATAAAGGAAATCATGCGCATCAATAGGAGTATTGAGAATCACTTCTCAATGCCCGCAATAAGTGTAATAAGTTACACTTAGATCATTCATGCATTTCTATAAACACTTAGCATACATGGAAACAACATACATGGCGTATGTTGGAATACATGCACTTAGACAATTCCTTTTACCAAGGAGTTGTCATACATGCATCTAGCATACATACATGACAAATAATCATGGCAAACATAAGTGCATAATATATACGTATACGGTACTTTATAAATACACCTAGAATACACAAATCTCAATATAGCACATGCATATCAGGAAAGCAATGTAAACATAACATTTGGCATGTGAAATCTCATCCATAACAAGAATAAATCACTAACTGGGATTGAAAGCCTTGAAAACCATAACCTATACACTTAAAGTCCGCACCTTAAGCAAAGAAAGAACCACCGAACTGATTTAGACGAGTTGTCTTCGTCAACGGCGATAGAATACCCTAAAATAAGGATAGAAATGAGATACAACAACTCCAAAACTAATCTAAGCTCTAACACAGGTTAGGGTTAGGTTAACTTACCCCAAAAGAACTCAGAATCGTCAGAAGAACGATTCAAAGTGAAGGTTCAAAGATGAAGAGGAACAAAGAAGAATCCAAGATGATTCACCAACTTATCTCTCTCACTTTCTCTCTCTTTTCCACTCTCTTTCCAAGCTAGGGTTAGAGAAAATCGTATGGAAAAGAGAGCTAGGGTTTAAGGACTATAAATAGGCCTATTCTTGATGAAAATAACCCCAGGGTCAAGGTATACTTAGGTTATAACCAAAGTAAGCCTTTCTCGATCCAACGAAGCACTTCTGGTGGGCCTATAACCACGAAAGGTCGGACTTAAGCTCCTTGACCATGGATCTAGGTCAAGCTGAGTTTTCATACCGACCGGCTCTTCAGATCAGCCGTGGCGGACCACACTCAATTCAACGGTCACGGAATCTCGATCAGGTCCACAAGCACTAGGATATGCCTGGGCCAACTATCCTGATCAAAGGGTGAAATTGGGTTAGAATCCAACGGTCAGATAGCTTAAAATCATCGCGCAAGCGACACGACTCAGATATCATAAAAAGCTTAATAAATTCCAACCGTTCTCACACTCTTCACTCCGAGCTCAAACAAATCGACCCAGAACATCACATGGACTTGATTTTCGAGGTGATGGTCAAGCCCAACTCGGTGACCGCAACAGCCTAAGATCATCGCTATCGGACTTTCGACGCGCGGTCCAGGTCCGATCCAGATCTTCCAAAAATTTTCCAGAACAACTGGACTTAGCGATGGATCCCAGATTTCAGAGTAACGTAGCGCTCACTAATCTACACGTTTAGAGCCATGCAGATACAATTTAAAGTGATTGATGCGAATTTCACAAGCAATTGAGTAAAGCGCTAATTACCCCAAAACAACTACTTAAGGAAAGATTAGCACAGAAAAATCCAAGGTCGTTACAATTTACCCCCCTTAAAGAAAATTTCGTCCTCGAAATTCATACCTTCATATAATCCTCGAGGATCGGAGGGTAGGTCTTCCTGACCTCAGCTTCAGATTCCCAAGTAGCCTCTTCCACACCATGATGCATCCATAGCACCTTCACAAGAGGGATAACCTTGCTACGCAATACCTGCTCCTTCCTATCCAGAATACGCGTCGGTAGCAGTACATAAGTGGCATCCTCACTCAACTGCACTTGCTCCCAACTGATAATATGCGAAGGATCAGGAACGTACTTCTTCAGCATAGAAACATGAAATACGTTATGCACGCCCGCAAGAGGTGTGGGCAAAGCAAGGCGGTATGCTACCGCTCCCACTCGATTCAGAACTTGAAATGGACCAATAAATCTCGGCGTCAACTTCCTTCTTACCGAACCGCAGAACTCCTTCATAGGAGAGACCTTGAGAAAAACATGGTCCCCCACTACAAACTCAAGCGGTCGACGCCTCGTATCAGCATAACTCTTCTGCCTGCTCTGCGCTGTCAGAAATCGACGTCGAATGATGTCAACCTTCTCTGAAGTCACCTGCACCAACTCTGGGCCAAGCAAACTACGCTCACCAATTTTTGCCCAACAATGCGGTGCTCTGCACGGGCGACCATACAGCGCCTCATAGGGAGCCATGCCGATACTCGCCTGGAAACTACTATTATACGCGAACTCTGCATACTGAAGACAATCATCCCAACTGTCCTTGAAATCCAAAACAAAAGCTCGCAATATATCTTACAGGACTTGATTTACGCGCTCCGTCTGCCCATCTGTTTACGAATGATACGAGTCCAGAAGATAGATGTAAAACGTGTGTCTCTATCAGACACAATCTCCAGGGGAACTCCATGCAAACGCACTATCTCCTTGATATACAACCTAGCCAACTCGTCTGCAGAGTAAGTGACTTTGATCGGTAAGAAATGCGCTGACTTCGTTAATCGATCGACGATCACCCAAATAGAGTCATATCTCTTCCTCGTCCTCGGCAACCCAGAAATAAAATCCATAGAGATGAAATCACACTTCCATTCAGCTATGGGCATGGCCTGCAACAACCTAGGAGGTCGGCGATGCTCTGCCTTGACTGCTGGCACGTGAGACAACGAGAAACAAATTAAGCAATCTGGACCTTCATATTGTCCCACCAATAAGACCTCTTCATATCCCGATACATCTTCGTGCTACTGGATGCATCGCAAGTTTAGAACTATGGGCTAACTCGAGAATCTCACGTCTCAAGTGGGGATGTCAGGAACACATAATCGGCCACAAAATCGTAGGCCCCATCAGAACTAACACTCCGGTCGGAGTTCTCATCTGTACCAACCCGCCGCCTCATCTTCACCAAAAGCTCATCATCTACCTGAGCCGCAACGATCCTCTCATCGATAACGGCTGTACACGAATGTGTGCGATAACCTCATACGGCTCAACCACCGTAAGCTTCGCTCAAAATCGCGCACGAACTCCAACATATCCCACTCTGCTATCATCAGGAGCCGCAAACTCAATAGCCTTCTTGCGACTCAACGCATCGCCACAAGGTTCGCCTTACCAGGATGGTAAGAAACATCGAACTTGAAGTCCTTCAATGTTTCCATCCATCTCGTTGCCTCATATTCAAATCACGCTGCGTGAAGATATACTTAAGGCTCTTGTGGTCGCAAAAGAGCTCGAACTCCTCACCATAGAGGTAATGTTTCCAAAGCTTTAATGCGAAGATGACGACCGCCAATTCCAGGTCATGCGTAGGGTAATTCTCTTCGTGTTTCCTCAACGACGCGAAGCATAAGCAATCACCCTGTCATTTACATAAGGACACAACCTGGACCAACGCGAGAGGTGTTAGTATAAATAATATACTTAACCCCTTGCTCGGCAATACTAGCACAGGGACGGACGTCAACTTGTCCTTGACTCTGAAAAGCTAACTCCGCCTGCTCACTCCAAGCAAACTTCAAATCCTTCCGTGTCACTGCGACAACGGTCCGGCAATCTTCGAGAAGTCTGAATAAAGCGTCGATAGTAGCCTGTAAGACCCGGAAAACTCCTCACCTCGATGGCGAACCAGGCTACTTCCGAGTCCGCACTGCGCGCTACCTTGGCAAGGTCGACGGCTATCCCGTCCTTGGACACCACATGTCCCAGAACTTGACTTCCTCTTTCCGGAAATCACACTTCTTAACTGTGCGAAGAGCCGATGCTTCCTAAGAGTATCCAAAACGCTCTTAAGTGCTCCTCGTGCTCTGCCCGGTCGACGAATAAACCAAGATGTCATCGATAAAGACAATGACGAATCGGAACAAGAATGGTCGAAATACCTGTTCATTAGATCCATGAACACGGCCGGTGCGTTAACGACCGAACGACATCACAAGGAACTCATAATGACCAATGTCCTTAAAGCGGTCTTCTACACGTCCCCATCCTTGACGCGCAATCTGATGATACCCTGACTGGAGATCAACCTTCGAAAAGTACCGTGCCCCCTTCAATCGATCAAATAGATCATCAATCCGGGCAAAGGGTACTTATTCTTCACGATTACCAGAAGTTCAACTGCGATAATCAATACACAATCGCAAGGAACCATCCTTCTTCTTCACAAACAAAACAGGTACTCCCCAAGGAGACACACTGGGCCGAATAAAACTCAATTCCAGCAAACCATCTATCTGCTTCCTCAACTCCTCCATTTCACTCGGAGGCATACGATAGGTGGGTAAAGAAATGGGCGTCGCACCAGGCATAAGATCGATAGCAAAATCAATCTCACGCCGAGGAGGTAATCCAAGAATCGACACAAACACATCTTCAAACTCCTGAATTACCGGCATACTAACCAACGCCGATTCGGCCGAACTCTCCAACAGAGAAGAATAAAAATCAATACGAAGAGGGTAACTGACCTGAACTGGGAAAGTAACAATCTCGCCCTTAGGTCCATGGATCGTCACTGATCTCGCTTCACAATCAATCTCAGCTCGCATCCTCGTGAGCCAATCCATACCCATAATAACATCGTAGTGATAAAGCGGTGCGACTAGCAAATCAACACGGATCGATCCACTTCCCAGATCGACCAAACAATCCAAACAACGCTTGCCCAAGGCAGAGGACATCCCCGTAGCGGTAGTAAGCGTCACTCCTTGCATAGGAACAGATCTCAAACCCAAACGCCTAACTGCCGTATAAGAAATAAGAGAAGTAGTGGACCCTGTATCCATTAGCACAGAAACGGGAATACCTTCAATATGCGCTGTCACCTCAAAGGACCTCGGCACTAAGTCAGACATAGGCGCTTCAGTTGAAAGCGCATGAACACGAAACTGCTACTGACGATTCGGCGGAGGAACCATGGGCCGCTGAGGTGGCCTGAAACCAGGAACTGCAGGTCTGAAGGATGGATGAGTTGGCGCTGATCGAAGAGGAGGAGAAATAACCGGAGGCATCGGACGGCTAACCCTCTGCGGTGGAGTAAAACCACCTGCTCGCATACGGGAGAAGCAGAAACGGTCCAAGTGCCCCACCGTCCCACAATAAGAACATCTAAGATCAGCTCTCATCTGCTGAGCGGGCGGCGCTGAACGCCTAGGAGGAGAATCAACTCGCAGCCTCTTACCAAGGAAAGGTGCACCCTGAAAGTCCGGTCGCGGCCTAGGAACCATCGGTGCTCGCATGCGGGACGCTCTATCTCCGTCCTGCTCTGCTCGCAAGGACAAGCTCACCAGCTCCGCATAAGAAGAAATGCTAGCACAGCAAATCTTCGATCGGATTTCAGGTCTCAGTCCCTCAGAGAAACGCCGCATCCTCATCGGCTGATCACCAAGGATCAAAGGAACATACCGCCCCAACTCAGTAAACTGGTTCTCATACTCCGTAACCTACAACCCTCCCTGGCAGAGGCGAAGGAACTCACTCTCCTTCTCATGTCGGTACGTCACCGAAAAATACTTCTCGTGGAAGCGCGCCTCAAACGCCTGCCACGACCAAACAAAGTCCTCCTCGACAGTGCGAAGCACACTGTCCCACCACAAACTGGCCTCCTTCTCAAACATGAAGGTGGCAAGCTCAACCTGCTCGACCTCAGAGCAGTGCAACGGCCTCAGCATCTTAGAGATGCAGTCAATCCAATACTCGGCCTCCTCGGGTCTATGAGAACCAAGAAAAGTAGGAGGTCGCAAGCGCTGGAATCGCTCGAATGTGCCGCTGGCACCCTCGCACTGGCACTCCCGGATGGAGGCATAGGTGAAACAGTGGAGTCGCCCCTACCGACTGAGCAAAGATGCCAACCATGGAGGAGAGGAACTCCTGCTGCTGCTTCTTCTTCTTCATCTAGATTTCTGCATCAACAGCATCATCTGCTCAAACCTATCAACAGGTGGAGTAGATGAAGGTGCACGGCTTGGCCCAGGAATCGAGGGTGTGACTGGAGGAGCCATAGGTGTCGACCCAACACCGACACGAGATGGACCCGCCTGCGGATCCGACTGGCTATCGCTCAAGGGAGGAACCCCAGCAAGCGACTCAATCAGAGAGAGACGGGCCAAAGTCTTCGAACCCTTAGGAGGCATCCCTACATTAAATCAGAGGATGCAACCTGTCAGATTCTAAGTCACATAATCCATCCACACAACAACACAGCACAACACAACTCCAAAAATAAACAACATGCATTCCATTAATCAAAATCGTCGCAATACAAGTAGTGCAGCAATACATGAATCACGACTAGGAAAGCATGAAAACAACAACATCTAACACTTCAAACAACCACAACAACTACAACAACTCCAACTACAAGCCAACAGCGGCTACACACAGAAAGAAAACATAAACAAAGCAAAAGACGGCTACGACGATGCTACTCGTCAGAATCAGGAGATGGAGGCGGAGCACCCTTATCCTGCAAGCAACACAGGATCGACTTCAGAGTCCGGGACATCTTCCTAAGCTTATGCTTAACAAAGCCTCGAAGATCAACCATCTCCTGGCGTAAAGCAGCTTGCCCTTCTTCAAGCCGTGTAAGACGGGCATCACTGGCAGTCTGCTCTGCGCCCTGCTCTGGCACCACAGGAGGAGAGCTATCACTCGAATCCTGTGCCTCAATCTCTTCCTCGTCTTGCTCTGCTTCTTCCACAGACTCCGCACCGCCTTCAGCATAACTCGCATCATCACCACTCTCAGACTCAACCTCACCCTCTGAGGCAAGCCGACCAGAACCAACCTCCATCAGCTTGAGAGTCCTCAAATTGATATGACGAAAAGGGACCGGCTTCTCAGCTCCAAGCCTATAGCCAAACTCATGTGCGATCTTGCAAATGAGGCGGCTAAAGGGAAGAGACTCGGTCCTTCTACTCGAACGAGCGATGAGAATAATCTGGCGCAGGACGTACGTCGGCACACACAACTTCGCATCCTGCCCCAACTTGTAACGCCCTGAAATACGGGGGTCGAGCATAACTCAGCTCCCGAGTTCCAAAACATCACTTATGCAACATATTTAATGAAGGATGTATGTTGACTGTATTAGTGCATAAAACATGAAATAGATTAAGCCAAAACACAGATATGATTCAGGGATAAGTGAATAAATCAAGCGAAAGACTTATAGTAAAATATGCGTACAAGTGTAAATCCCTGAATTACATATACAAGCCAGATCGTATGAAAGTGTAATTTAACAAAATTATAAGTATCAAGTTACATCATTTCAGTTCCCAAAAATAATCCCAGAAATCTCGCGCATCAGACCGAGGCTCGCTAGAACCCGTCTGAAAACTGCATATAGGAGAAGGCAGCCTCGTCATCATCCAGCTCCCGCTCTGCCTCAGAAGTCGCATCCGCATCTGCAACATCAGAGCCTAAGACAGAGTCTGGTGGGTGTTTAACACCACCCCAGAAACGTGGGAGTGAGTGATCAACTCAGTGGAACAATAAGGCACTGGTTAACATGTTATCAGTTCAATCAAACAGTAATGATAAGCAAGACAATTAAATAAATCCTAAGTACTCTTGTTAATGCAAGGATGTATGCGAAATGATGCGTGCCCTCACGAGTACACCCTCAGCGTCTTCATCTTACGTTACGCATGACATCGCCTCAAAGTGCGCCACATCTACAAAGCACATGCAAATGCGGTGCATGGATATGATTACCAAGTTGTTATTAGTCCATTTCACACAGTAGGATTGGGAAGCTAAGATACCTTCCTCATATCACCATCCAAACAGTAATCCATACTAGGGTCGTCAATCCTAGACGTCTCATACGATCATATGTTTGAGGTCGTAGCAAAGGGCTCGTCACCAATCAATGCACGCCTTTCATGCCCTTACTACCACAATTCGGCTCGTCACCTCCTTGCGGTATCCAGGTATGCTCGAGGTCACTACAAAGGGCTCGTCACCAATCAATGTAGGCCGACAGCACGAATATAGTGTCCCATACCACCATAATCGGCTCACGAGTTTAGTTGCTCACTGGTCACTACGGGGAGGCTCGTCACCCCAGCGTAGGCCGACAGCTCGACCACGGTGTCCCATACCACCATGTCCGGCTCATGAGTCTTAGCGGATCAAGGTACCATAATTAATAGGATTTCATCGGTAAGTCTGGTACCCTAGATTCAAACAATAGCGTCCATACATGGTGAACATACATCGGACAATCGGGTTACTTGACGAACTCGACTAGCACGAGCGCACGTTGAATTGAACGACATAGAGTGCGCAAACACTCCGCGTGGCCAAACCACTGCCGACAACTCTAATACGACTCGGGTTCATCTAATACGTCCTACGTGGCGAAAGCAATCTCAACCACGAACGTAGGGTCAATTACCGATTTCCTGGACTAAGGCATAGTCCCAAACATCTTACACTACTACAGATAATCATATGGAAAGTAAAACAGTAATGGAACAACAACTCAAATCGTGGCACAAACGCATCTGAAGAATATCAACTTAACATAAATGTAAGCATAGGAGACGCTTGAATTTAAATAACTTGGAAAGTAACTGCATAAAGGAAATCATGCGCATCAATAGGAGTATTGAGAATCACTTCTCAATGCCCGCAATAAGTGTAATACGTTACACTTAGATCATTCATGCATTTCTACAAACACTTAGCATACATGGAAACAACATACATGACGTATGTTGGAATACATGCACTTAGACAATTCCTTTTACCAAGGAGTTGTCATACATGCATCTAGCATACATACATGACAAATAATCATGGCAAACATAAGTGCATAATATATACGTATACGGTACTTTATAAATACACCTAGAATACACAAATCTCAATATAGCACATGCATATCAGGAAAGCAATGTAAACATAACATTTGGCATGTGAAATCTCATCCATAACAAGAATAAATCACTAACTGGGATTGAAAGCCTTGAAAACCATAACCTATACACTTAAAATCCGCACCTTAAGCAAAGAAAGAACCACCGAACTGATTTAGACGAGTTGTCTTCGTCAACGGCGATAAAATACCCTAAAATAAGGATAGAAATGAGATACAATAACTCCAAAACTAATCTAAGCTCTAACACAGGTTAGGGTTAGGTTAACTTACCCCAAAAGAACTCAGAATCGTCAGAAGAACGATTCAAAGTGAAGGTTCAAAGATGAAGAGGAACAAAGAAGAATCCAAGATGATTCACCAACTTATCTCTCTCACTTTCTCTCTCTTTTCCACTCTCTTTCCAAGCTAGGGTTAGAGAAAATCGTATGGAAAAGAGAGCTAGGGTTTAAGGACTATAAATAGGCCTATTCTTGATGAAAATAACCCCAGGGTCAAGGTATACTTAGGTTATAACCAAAGTAAGCCTTTCTCGATCCAACGAAGCACTTCTGGTGGGCCTATAACCACGAAAGGTCGGACTTAAGCTCCTTGACCATGGATCTAGGTCAAGCTGAGTTTTCATACCGACCGGCTCTTCAGATCAGCCGTGGCGGACCACACTCAATTCAACGGTCACGGAATCTCGATCAGGTCCACAAGCACTAGGATATGCCTGGGCCAACTATCCTGATCAGAGGGTGAAATTGGGTCAGAATCCAACGGTCAGATAGCTTAAAATCATCGCGCAAGCGACACGACTCAGATATCATAAAAAGCTTAATAAATTCCAACCGTTCTCACACTCTTCACTCCGAGCTCAAACAAATCGACCCAGAACATCACATGGACTTGATTTTCGAGGTGATGGTCAAGCCCAACTCGGTGACCGCAACAGCCTAAGATCATCGCCATCGGACTTTCGACGCCCGGTTTAGGTCCGATCCAGATCTTCCAAAAATTCCCCAAAACAACTAGACTTAGCGATGGATCCCAGATTTCAGAGTAACGTAGCGCTCACTAATCTACACGTTTAGAGCCATGCAGATACAATTTAAAGTGATTGATGCGAATTTCACAAGCAATCGAGTAAAGCGCTAATTACCCCAAAACAACTACTTAAGGAAAGATTAGCACAGAAAAATCCAAGGTCGTTACAGTGCTGTCGGCTTACATTGATTGGTGACGAGCCCTTTGTAGTGACCTCGAGCATGCCTGGATACCGCATTGAGGTGACGAGCCTTAGTGTAGTAACGAAGGTATGATAGGCGTGCATTGATTGGTGACGAGCCCTTTGCAACGACCTAAAATTATATGATCGTATGAGATGTCTAGGACTGACGACCCAAGTATGGATCACTGTTTGGATGGTGATGTGAGGAAGGTACTTTAGCTTCCCAATCCTGCTTTATGAAAAGGACTAATAACAACTTGGTAATCATGTTCATGCACCACATTTGCATGTGCTTTGTAGACGTGGCGCACTTTGAGGTGATGTCATGTATAACGTAAGATGAAGACGCTGAGGGTGTACGGGTGAGGGCACGCATCATTCTGCATACATCCTTGCATTAACAAGAGTACTTAGGACATGTTTGATTATTCTGCTTTATCATTACTGCTTGATTGAATTGATAACATGTTAACTTGTGCCTTATTGTTCCACTGAGTTGATCACTCACTCCCACGTTCTAGGGCGGTGTTAAACACCCACCAGACTCTGTCTTAGTTGCTGATGTTGCAGATGTTGATGCGACTTCTGAGGCAGAGCGGGAGATGGATGATGATGAGGCTGCTTTCTCTTTTATGCAGTTTTCAGACGGGTTTTAGTGAGCCTAGTTCTGATGCGCGGGATGCTGGGATTTCTTTTGGGAATTAAATGATGTAATTTGATACTTATAATTTTGATAGTAACACTTGAATTACGACCTGGTATGTATATGTATTTCAGGGATCTGCACATGTACACATTTATTTCTATAAGTCTTCCACTTGCTCTCTTCGCTTATCCCTGAATTATATTTACTATTTGGCTTAATCTATTCCATGTTTTATGCGCTAATACAGACAACATACATCCATCATTGCATATGTTGCATAAGTGATGTTTTGGAACTCGGGAGCTGAGTTATGCTCGACCCCCGAATTTCAAGGCGTTACATTAATGATTTGCCATTATGAAAAGGCCAAGCTATATGTCTTAAAGGGGGGGGGGGGGTGAATAGGACTATGCCAAATTTAGACTATAACAACGGAAAAATGATAACCAATTAAAATAAATCAATTCACAATGCTTAAAATGAAAAGCAGCCTCAATAATCAAGTATTGAGAGATTGAAACAATTGCAGTTCTAAGGACAACCTTACACCATAAAAACCAAGGGTTTATGGCAGGACAACCTTACTTCTAGAATGTTCTTTGTATCAAAAACTCAAACTAAAGAGGAATAAGTAAATAGCAAAGAATTAAAAATTTGTAAGAATTTAAATCTAAATTATTACAACATTTTCCATGTGCTTGAAATGTAAATATTACAACATTCAAATCTACACATACATTCCACAACTTGAATGATAGAAGAGAGGAAATTAAGCAAACATTCAAACTACAATACACAAGGAGTTATAGTGGTTCACTTATGTGTTCACCAACTGTTAAAGAATAGCCACACAGAATGCTTCTCCACTCCTAATATCCTCACACAGGGGATATTAGCGTTCACTATCAAAATAGGTTTCACAGGTTCACCTAAAACCTTCACGGTTGTGTCTTTTTAACTTGGGCTTACACAATCCAAAAACCCACACTTTCTGAGTTTTCTGGCTCTCCTTAGATAACCAAACACAATGAGATTTTTCTGGCTTAATCTCAAAAGAAACCAAAAACAGAATGTAAATTACAATAATGTAAGGATTTCTCTTTTGTAGCAGCCCAGAAGAACCAAGTCGGAGTAGAGGTTCGAATGTCAAAGTTCAATGTCCAATACTCACTTTATAATGGTTTTAGGTTCTAATAGATTTTAAAATAAACCAACATGGGCTAGCTTTAATTGATTTTGATTCCAGAAAAAGGAAAATAACACTTCCTCTTTTCAGATCAGATTCGAATACAAGAAACAAAATCAATTTAAAAAGCTAATGAAAGAGAATATTAAATATGCACACTTAGCTTAAAATGAAGCATAGACTTGTCTCTCAGAAGGCCGGATTACAATTACTTCAGATGTCATCAATATTTAGAGATTTGTGCTCTATTTATAGGTAATCAAATCACATCTTCGACTAGTCTAGAGATTGCTATGACTGGTCTTAGAACCAACGGATATTTGAAAATTTAAGCGTGATAAGATAAGGCAATTTCACGATTGGTTGTAGGTAGTCTACGACTAGTCGAACGACACCTTCGACTGGTCTTATGTTGATCACGACTAGTTGAAGCTAAGTAAAATACATCACTGCAGTTTGAGTTGTAGGTTCACGACTGGTCGAAGGAACAGTCGACACTGTTCATACGACTGGTCGAACAGACCCCATGACTGGTCGAAGCTTAGCAAAATTTTTTGAATTTTTGCAACAAACTTACGACTGGTCCAAGAAAATCTTAGACAAGTCGAAGCAGTGATAGGACTAGTCATAGAGCAGACCAGATTCACAAATATAAAACATTTGTATTATGTATCCGAAACGACCTACTCTAGAGGTCAACCTAAGGTCAAACATACCTTAATAGTGAAGTAAGAACATTGAACCCTTAAGATATGTAACCTTTAAAGAAAGTGAAGCTTGAAATCTTGATGCAGCTTTTCCTTAAAGGCTTCAATTACGCAATCTTGAATCTTGACTTGTAACTTGTAAATTCAGTTAAACATTATCGAGTCTTGACTTATAAACATGTCTTGTCTTTTGAAGTCGATGTTGCGAGACAATGTCATGGCTTGACATATCTTGAGTTGAGCATTGTGCTTCACTAATGTAGTCAGCATTCATACACTAAGACTCACTTCATCCATACATGCTTCATCCATACTGTGTCTCAAACATTTGCATTTATGTAATTTTACAAAGTACAAGCAGTGTTTTTGGCACCACAAATTTGACAACATAAAGGGGCTTTCAACCATAGCACTTACAATCTCCCCCTTTGTCAAATTAGTGACAAAACACACTTTCAAGATATATTACATAAAGCAGAATATATGGTTAAAGAGTCATGCACCAGTTATTATTAACTGGCCCACATTCATAATCAATTCAACATATAATCCACCTCTGCACATACCTGCACATACTCCCCTTGAGTAACATATATCACATAGATTCAATACCTTAGACATCCATTAGACATCCATTCTCCCCCTTTTTGTCATAATAGGACAAAGGAAGCAATGATCAAATGGTAGAGGAGTTAAAATGAAAGAGAGAGTAAAAAAAAAATCCATAAATAGAGATAAGTCAAAAGCAGTAACAATCTCACAAACAGAGAGAACAGAAGAGTAATGATGCTATTACAGTCCAGTAGAATAAAAAGAACTAATCTGAGCCAGATGAAGGAGCAGGGATGAAAGGATCAAGTTAATGCATGCCCTTGTTCAAACGCCTAAGATATTTGCGCATATATTTGAGCTGCGTGACATTAAAAACATGCATATTCTCAACCTTCTCCTCCAATGCACGTAAACATGCATCAAACTCAGAAGGCTCATAATCTGGATCATTAGCAGAATCAGATTCAAGTTCTTCAAAAATATCATCCATGTTAATGTCATCATGAGGAAGATCACCAGCATCGTCCTCATTTCCAGCTTCAGCACCACCATTACCATCACCTTGGCCAGGAAGCAAATCCAGCTTCATCTTATTAAGGTTAAAATTGTTAAATATCAGATGATGGATCGGGGCCTCTCCAACAGGCATGTCGACCAACATATGTGTAGCAAACACAGTCATCAAATAAGCAAAAGGGATGTCACTGTGACCTGGATGGAGTCGAAACTAAATAATGGAGTGACAAATTAAAGATGGTAAACAAACATGAACACCTCTGGCAACAGAATGAAAAACACGAACCATGAAGGACGTCAATTCGGATTTATTACCCAATCAAGGATACAAGTTAGACACAAAGATTTTATGAAGAACTCTTTATTTGGGTAACAAAAACTTTGAGGGGAGCGCATTACCTTTATGCGTCCAATGTACGTCCAAATTGCATAATGCTCTAGTGAGCATACATTTTTCAGTTTCTGAGGGATTTTCAGATAAGATATGGATGAGAATGCCCTCATCATTCACAGGAATTTCCATAAGAGCTGAAATCAAATGACGATTAACGTCAAATGGTCCTTCTCTTATGGTTATTTTAAAAGTTAAATTTTCCAATGAAAACTCACTTATGCAAGCGAACATGGACTGAGCAATGGACCGGTATGCAGGCCCACCCTAATGCAATAAGTTATACCAACCTGCAGTTTGAAGAATAGGAAGGATATCATACGGGCAACATGATCTACAGAAACAGGACGTTCTACAATAACATTCCCCAATCTTACATAAGATGGATCTTCTTCGTAGAACCGAAGATGACGCTTGGTAATAGGAGTAGATTTGGAAGAAGATGGACCACGGGATGTTGTCTTTCTACCTCTAGATGCCATATGCAACAAATATATGAAGGAAACAATGCATTGCAATGGATTGAGAAATGGATTTTCTCAAATTAGAATTGGGTGAAGAAAAATCCCAAATCTCAACAAAACTAGAAATAGACAACTTCAAGTAAGAGATAGAAGCAAACTTGGCACAAATCCACGAGAAATAAGCAAATGGAATAATAACCTCAACAGATTTGGAAGGTGGGTTCGACTGGTCGGGCGTTGGCTTATTGGAGAAGGAAGTTGAAATAAGGAAGAAATGAAAGTTTCCCCAATTTAAGTCAAACAGCGTGATTTACAATTGGTCGTGGGCTTTCTTCGACCGGTCGTGTCACGACAGTCGAGGAAATCCTCGACTGGTCGAGTACCACCAAAAATCTGATTTCCAGCATATTTCACAAAATTTGAAATCTAAACGAAATATATACAATATGATACAAATAGGCATAAATAATCATTTTAAAATGCACATACCAAGATCAAATTTCAATTTGTTAAACCTACTTTGTCGAGTGGTTTAGTGAAAATGTTAGCACGTTGATTCTCAGTAGGGATATATTCCAAAGATATAACCTTTTCCTCTACTAATTCACGAATATAATGAAATCTAATGTCAATGTGCTTGGTACGAGAATGCTGAATTGGATTTTTCAAAATATTTATGGCACTGGAATTATCATAATATAATAACATAGAATCCTGTTTAATTTCATAATCATTTAGCATACGTTTCATCCAAACAAGCTACGTACATGCATTACCAGCTGCGATATATTCAGCTTTAGCAGTTGAAAGTGATATAGAACTTTATTTCTTGCTAAACCAAGAAACTAAACAATTCCTGATATAAAAGCAACCACTACTGGTTGATTTTCTATCATCAAGATTACCAGCCCAGTCAGCATCCGAGTACCGAGCTAATTGAACACTAGTCTTGAGTGGATACCAGAGGCCGAGATTAACAGTACTTGCGACATATCTCATAATTCGCTTGACAACAATCAAGTATGATTCTTTAGGATCAGACTAATATCTAGCGCAAATACCAACACTTAGAGCGATATTAGGTCTACTAGCAATTAAATACAATAAACTACCAATCATACTCTGATATAATTTTGGATCCACATTTTTACCTGTAGAATCTTTTGAGAGTTTCAAAGTTGTACTCATAGGAGTCTTAAAATTCGTACCATTCTCAAATTTGAACCTTTTAATCAGGTTCAAGGCATACTTGATTTGAGAAATAAAAATACCATCAGATTGTTGTTTTACTTGCAACCCTAGGAAATAATTTAATTCCCCAACCATGCTCATTTCAAATTTAGATTTCATTAAATCTGCAAACTCAACAGTCATGTTAGTACATGTTGATCCATAAATAATATCATCAACATAGATTTGAACCATTAAGATATCATCGCTATATTTCTTAACAAAGAGCATCTTATCGACACTCCCCATTTGAAAATTATGACTTAGTAAAAACTTGGTCAATTTTTCGTACCATGCCCTAGGAGCTTGTTTTAGACCATATAGAGCCTTTTCAAGACGGTATACATGATCAGTAAGCTTAGGGTCTTTAAACCCTATAGGTTGTTCAACACATACTTCTTCATGTAAATTGCCATTCAAAAAGGCACTCTTTACATCCATTTGATAAATTTTAAATTTTTTAAAGCATGCAATGGATATGAAAATCTGATTGATTCAAGGTGAGCAACTAGGGCAAAGTTTTCATCGTAATCAATGCCTTCTATTTGAGTGTACCCTTGAACAACCAGTCTTGCCTTGTTTCGAATAATATTACCAAGTTCATCAGACTTTTTTTTGAAAATCCACTTTGTTCCAATAATATGTTTATCTTTAGGTCTAGGAACAAGATACCAAACATCATTTCAAACAAATTGATTAAGTTCTTCCTGCATAGCTACTATCTAGTTTTCATCAGAAAGTGCTTCTTTTACATTTACCGGTTCAATCTAGGATGTAAAAGACATGTAGTTACATATGTCTTCTAATTGTCTACGAATGCGCACACCAGTGAGAGGGTTTCCAAGTATCTGATTGGTTGGATGATCTTTGAGAGTCCTTAGTTCAGAATTAACTTGATTTGATGAAGTATCTGGTTTGTCAATCAAAAGAACTTCATCATTATTTGAACTTGGGGTAGGTGTATTCAAGTGATCATCAATGACTACATTGATGGACTCTTGAATCACACTAGTCGTATTGTTCAGAACATGATATGCCCGACTGTTTAAAGAGTATCCTAAGAAGATCCCTTCATCACTTTTTGTATTAAACTTTTCCAGATTTTCAGGGTTACGTAAAATATAGCACTTGCTGCCAAAAACTCAAAAGTATTTGACAGTAGACTTCTTATCAAACCAAAGCTCATAAGTAGTTTTATTATCAGACTTACATGTATATACTCGGTTGATAATATAGCATGCAGTATTTATGGCTTCAACCCAAAGATTTCTAGGGAGCTTCATACTATTCAACATTACGTTTCCCATTTCTTGAAGCACTCTATTTTTCCTTTCCACAATTCCAATTTGTTGTGGTGTTTTGGGCGCAGAGAATTCATGCAATATTCCTTGATCGTTATAGAATTTCTCAAAACTGCTATTCACGAACTCAGATCCATGATCCGATCTTACAGACTTGAGAGCCTTTTTCAGTTTGGATTCGTTTGAGAAACTTTTTTACTTCATCAAGGGTTTCTGATTTATCCCTTAAGAAGGCTACCCAAGTGAATCTGGTAAAATCATCCACGATTACCAGTATGTATTTTTTGCCTCCTTGACTCTCTGTCATGGTAGGTCCTATAAGGTCCATATGGAGAAGCTCTAGTGGTCTTGATATGGCATTGGAGTTCACCTTTTTGTGAGAGCTCCTTATTTGCTTGCCATACTGGCATTCACCACATATTTTGTCTACTTTTTGTAATTTTAGTAGACCTCTTATTAGTTCTCTCTTGCTCAATTTGTATAAATTACAGTAGTGTACATGTCCAAGGCGTTTATGCCATAATTCAGTCTCATCAGTATGGACCATGTAACACAATTGTTTAGATGAGCTACCATCGCTTACAATATAGAAGTTTTCAGAAGTCTTGCAACCAGTTAATATTATAGAACCCTTTTTGTTGAAAATTTCACAACCTTTATTAGAAAATTTCACACTATGATTGTTATCACATATTTGAGATATGCTTAACAGGTTGTGTTTTAGTCCCTCAACATATAAAACATTTTTAAATACGGGGAGGTTATAGAGTTATCTTTAAGATCGACAAATAAAGCCTTGTCGCCTATCATATGCCTGGAGCATCCACTATCAGGGTACCACTTCGAGTGACTTGTAGCTTTGAAAGCGGTGTGGGCAACTAAGCAAGTAACCTTAGGAACCCATTTCATAACTGTTTTGGGTTTAGAAGTATAGTTGATCTTCTTGTATTTGTAATGACCCACTGAGTTAGATTTTAAGAGCTCCTTAAGCAAATCAACTATCTTTAAGCTAAAGGATTTTGGTTCTGATTTTTATAGTTGACATAGTTGCTTTTAGATTTTTGAAAAGATTTAACATTTTTAGAAAAACTTTGATTAGTACTTTTTCCTTTTAAGTTTCAGGTTTCTCCTCTTACAAACTTGGGAGGAGTATTCTTCTGTTTAGATGGTATATTCTTATCATACGCCAACCCGGATCTGTCACCATATTTTCTAGATCCGGATAGAAGTTTTTCTAACTTCGGATCACATTGAGCATACCTCCATATATCCTTCAAACTCAGAAGAGAAGATACTTCATTTTTAAGTTTCTCATTTTCAGATTTCAAATAATTAATCAGGGAGGTTTTGAATTCTAAATCGCATTTAGTCGTTTTAAAACAGTCTGAAATCTGAGATTTTGCTAAAATAAGAGACTCAAAATTTTCTTTAAGTTTTAAAAACTTTTCTTTTTGAATTTTTAGTTTTACGGCAATTTTACAACTCTCCTTGTATTGGGCATTGTAAGCATCTTGAAGATCTTCTTCATTTTCATGTTCACTATTCAGATTTTCTTCACTAGTTGAATCATCATGATCTAAAAAAGTGAACTTGGCTAGAGTCATAAGAGCTTTAACTTCATTGCCTGACTCGGTTTCAGAATCTTCTAATTCAGAAGAGGCTTTAGAATTAGACGATTCATCCCAAGTAGCCAACATTCCCTTCTTTTTGGGTTTTTCCTTTTTAGGACATATTTTTGCTAAATGCACATATTCTTGGCAGTTGTAACATTGACTATCTTTCAAAGATTTCCAAGTTTTTTATTTAGATTTAAGTTATTTCTTATCATTTGATTTTTGAAAATCAACTCTCTTTTTACTTTTGAAGATCTTGTAAATTTTTTTTTGCTAAAAGCGCCATATCATCTTCAGAATTTTCTAAATCAGAATTTTCTTGAGTAATACATTTAGAAGATTTAAGAGCGATAGATTTTCCTTTAGGAGCTTTAAAATTTAATTCATAGGTTTGTAAAGACCCAACTAGTTCTTCTACCCTTATATTGTCCGTATCACGAAGTTCCTGGATCGCAGTTACCTTAGAGTTAAACCGTTCAGGAAGTGAGCATAGTATCTTTGCACACACTTTACTTTCTGGGATTTTATCGCCAAGACCCCACATAGAGTTTATAATGTCATTTAATCTTGTATAAAAGTCAATAACATTTCATTTTCCTCCATATGAATTTCTTCAAATTTGGTTGTGAAGAGTTCGACTTTAGATTTCTTGACAATTGAAGTACCCTCGTGTGTCATTTCTAAAATATCCCAAGCTTGCTTTGTAGTATCATAGGATATAATTCTTTTGAATTCATCCGGTGATAGTGCGTAAGTGATTACATTTAGTGCTTTTGCATTGGCACTACTCTCATTTTTCTAAAGAGTGGTCCATAAGAAATACGATGTTACTCTCATTGATTTTGAACCATCGATCCCAGTCACTTCAATGGTATGTGGGTTCCATTCAGTCACTATGGCTTGCCACACACTCTCATCGATTGATTTGAGTAAAATCCATATCATGGCTTTCCAATAAGCATAGTTGGAGCCATCAAATGGTGGAGGCCTAGTTACTGAAAGGCTATCAAAATTTGACATCTTATATATATATATCTTAGATCGTTAGCTCAGGAAACGAATCCAATAATACAGAATTAAAAATGAGCTATTAAGCTCTGATACCACTTGAAAAGGCCAAGCTAAAGGTCCTTGTTGGGGGGAGGGGGGGGGGGGGGGGGGTGAATAGGACTATGCCAAATTTAGACTATAACAGTGGAAAAATGATAACCAAATAAAATAAATTAATTCATAATTCTTAAAATGAAATGCAACCTCAATAATCAAGTATTAAGAGATTGAAACAAATGCAGTTCTAAGGACAACCTTACACCATAAAAACCAAGGGTTTATGGCAGGACAACCTTATTTCTAGAACGTTCTTTGTATAAAAAACTTAAACTAAAGAGGAATGAATAAATAGAAAAGAATTGAAAATTTGTAAGAATTTAAATCTAAATTATTACAACATTCCCCACTGTGCTTGAAATGTAAATATTATAACATTCACATCTACACATACATTCCACAACTTGAATGAAAAAAGAGAGGAAATTAAGTAAACATTCAAGCTACAATACACAAAGAGTTATATTGGCTCGCCTGTGTGTTCACCAACTGTTAAACAACAGCCACACAAAATGCCACTCCACTCCTAATATACTCACACAGGGGATATTAGTGTTCACTATCAAAATAGGTTTCACAGGTTCACTTAAAACCTTTACAGTTGTGTCTTTTTAACTTGGGCTTACACAATCCAAAAACCCACACTTTCTGAGTTTTCTGGCTCTCCTCAGATAACCAAACACAATGAGATTTTTCTGGCTTAATCTCAAAAGAAACCAAAAACATAATGTAAATTACAATAATGTAAAATGCCTAGATTTCTCCTTTGTAGCAGCCCAGAAGAACCAAGTTAGAGTAGAGGTTCGAATGTCAAAGTTCAATGTCCAATACTCACTTTATAATAGTTCTAGGTTCTAATAGATTTTAAATTAAACCAAAATGGGCTAGCTTTAATTGATTTCGATTCCAGAAAAAGGAAAATAACACTTCCTCTTTTCAGATCAGATTGGAATATAATAAAAAAATCAATTTAAAAAGCTAAAGAAAGAGAATATTAAATATGCACATTTAACTTAAAATGGAGCACAGACTTATCTCTCAGAAGGCCGGATTACAATTACTTCAGATGTCCTCAATATTTAGAGATTCGTGCTCTATTTATAGGTGAGCAAATTGCATCTTCAACTGGTCTAGAGATTGCTACGACTGGTCTTAGAACCAACGGATATTTGAAAATTTGAGCGCGATAAGATAAGGCAGTTTCATGACTGGTCGTAGGTAGTTTACGACTGGTCGAAGGACACATTTAACTGGTCTTAGGTTAATCACGACTAGTCAAAGCCAAGAAAAATACATCACTGTAGTTTGAGTCGTAGGTTCACGACTGGTCGAAGGAACAGTCGACACTGTTCATACGACTGGTCGAATAGACCCTAGGACTGGTCGAAGCTTAACAAAAAATTCTGAATTTTTGTAACAAACTTATGACTGGTCCAGGAAAATCTTATACAGGTCGAAACAGTGCTATAACTATTTGAGAAATATCTAGGACTAGTCTTAAAGCAGACCAGATTCCCAAATATAAAAATTTGCATTATATATCCGAAATGACCTACTCTAAAAGTCAACTTAGGGTCAAACATACGTTAATAGTGAAGTAAGGACATTGAACCCTTAAGATATGTGAGCTTTAAAGAAAGTGAAGCTTGAAATCTTGATGTAGCTTTTCCTTAAAAGCTTCAATTATGCAATCTTGAATCTTGACTTGTAACTTGTAAATTCAGTTGAACATTCTCGAGTCTTGACTTGTAAACATGTCTTGTCTTTCGAAGTTGATCTTGTGAGACAATGTCGTGGATTGACATATCTTGAGTTGAGCATTGTGCTTCACTAATGTAGTCAACATCCATACACTGAGATGCATTCATCTATACATGCTTCATCCATTCTGTGTCTCAAACATTTACATTTATGTAATTTCACAAAGTACAAGTAGTGTTTTTGGCACCACAAATTTAACAACATAAAGGGGCTTTCAACCATAGCACTTACACATTGAGGTAGTAGCTGGAGGATCCTCGAATGCGAAAGCTCATTCCCCAAATCACTCTATTGAATATCAATGATGAAGGTGGATTGGAGGATGAACTCCCATGAGAGAAAGGGGTTTGGGTATATGATCTAAGGTAAGACACTCAAAAGTACTCTCTTCTTTTTCTACCAGCAACAATAGACAAGTTCTCTTTATATAGGCAAAAGGTTCCAATTGATATAAAACGGTCACATTTATGACAGAGTTCGATATCATCGAGCAGGGTCGATATCATCGAGTGTATACTCTCGATTGCATCGACTTGCCGTTCGATGAATCAAACTCAAATGTCATACGCTTTTGAACCCTTTTGCTAGCTGGTTGATGGAATCGAAACACATGTCGATGTCATCGGATTTCGAACTCCAATATCATCGATAAGAGGTTCAATTCATCGATACTTTGAAAAATGAGAGAGACTTGCTATGAAATATTTCAGGTTTACAAGGATGATCGAGGGACCTACGAGACATAGGAATTTACTTGTTGATGATATCAATAGATGTATCGAGGCATTGATAAATCCAAGGGATTTTTGTTTAAGCTTGTTGGGCAGTTTTTATCCCTGTTCGATGCCATCGACACCATTATGATATCATCGATATTTGAATATTGATTCTATCGAGTGACCCTCGATCATAGATAAACTATCCTAAAATAATTGTTGGAAGAATAGGCGCCCATGATTGATAACATCACTGGCCTTCCGATATCACCGAGATTTGAATTTTGATGGTATCGAGAAGGGCTTCGATATATCGATGCACATGTGATTTTCTTAAGTGAAAACAGGGGCACCAGAGATCTGTCTGTTGATATTATTGAGTCACCTTTGATGGACTCGAGATTCAAATATCGATGATATCAATAGGTATATCGATATATCGATAAATCCGTCCAGAGGTATATGTGGTTGCTGGACGTATTTTGTCCTTATATCGATGATATTTTTTAAGCATCGAGGACATGGATAGCACGGGTCGTTCATTTCGAGATGTGTATCGATAAAATCGACAAGGCAAGAAAACATAGAGAATTTTTTGATTTTTGAAAAAGTTTTCTTAACTTAAAAACCATATGATGTTCTAGTTTGTTTTAAGGGTTTTATATACCTGGTGTTTTGGGACATGGGATGTGAGGCTTAGATTTACCTGTGGCGAGCTTGCACACATTCAGTTGAGGTAGACGCTTTGAATTGATCTTCCTATGAGGCTCTGCAGTCTAGCTGACTCAACACTCACACTAATTGACAAACCAGGGAACTTTCAATATCCCCCTTGTCAATTACATGACAAAATACCAATACACCCTAGACCAGCTTCTATACTGACTTCCTAAATTATGTGTACATGTTCTTTACACAATTATACAATGCTAACAATGTCACAGCACATCCAGAAGCTACTCCCCCTAACTGCAAACTCCCCTTATCTTGGTGCAGCTACTCCCCCTAACACGTGTAGCACCATTCAAGCATATATACAATTTTCCGTTCGGGGTATTTGAACTCTTCTCCCCCTTTTTGTCAGCCATTGACAAAGATATAACAGTTGATATTGACTAAAGTTTAAAGTATTTGAGAGAACCAACATTCAACGGAATATGCATATAATAGATAGATGTATAATGGTCAAATAGTTGATTAATCAGACATCATTTGCAGTAAATATGTATGCATAGCAGATTACATACAGTAGTGATAGAAGCAGATAAACTAATGATCAAAACATCATATGCTATTCACACCATAAACTTTATGAACTAGGAGATCTCAAAACATAATCATGGCAGTAAAATTAGTGAATTATAAGCAACCATATTTAAGAAAGTATCTGATACTTATACTACCCCAGACAGCAGTAAACTTCACGGGCCCCCAACACCAAAGTATATTTTTTTACTTAAAGGATATATAAAAAAAATCACACTTGGTAGATTAGTAATGCATAACACACATATATATGAGCGAAGAGCATTCAAAAAGACATTTTATGCCCTTAACATTTCAGGGAAACTCTAGGTATGTGATGCATTGGTCATACGTTAGACAATCAAAAACCTTTACTGTGCTGGTAAGGCATCAAAAATTTGTTGAGTAGCAAGTTGCTAAGTTACCAGCATGGTTTTGATCTCCAATAGACAGGCTTCACAGTCATCCAGCCACTTCATTATGTAGGATTGTCTCTCAAGCAGATCCTGGATAGTTTCTTATTCGGGGACAGCCTGAATGTTCTCAACAGAGATGGGACGGAGTACAGGATATCCTTTGTCTGAGCTTGAATTGATTTTTCCCCCACGAGGCGCGTTGACAACAATTTTTTGGATATCTTCTAGACTAAACCAGGCACACAAGTGTGGCATATCATTAGTAGGAGGCAGCCCAAATTGACGTGATAGTTTGGATATAAGACATGGGAATGGTAGTACAGTGATGGATTCATTTGAAGACACCCGAATTATTTGTTGTAAAATAAGAGTGGGTAGGTAGATGTGAATACCAAGATGAACATCATACAAAACATTTAACATGTATGGAGAAAGCATGTTACCAGAGACTTCACAGGGATAGACATTTGTGCCGAAAATGCTGTGAAGAATTTTGTATGCAGGATTGAGGTATTTAACATGAAGGATATTCTTTGCATTTCTCAATATAGTAACGCCATCACACAACGCTCGAGTAACTTCACCCCATACACCAAGAACATTCATATTTCGTTCTGATACAGGTATTTTAGTGACCTCTACCCCAATCAATCAGCTTATCAGTCTAAGAGTGACGTGCTCGGTCTAATTTGTGATAGCTACTGAAACAATTGGAGGATTATTTTCAACATTGTAGATTAGACTCAAAAATTGATGCACCAGATTATGCTGAAATCCTCCACCAAGATTCATGACAGTCCCCCATCCAATCAGTTCTAAGAGATTAATGATCGCAAAAGGTGTAATGCTCTTCCTCTGAACTGACCGTTCTGCCACAAGGTTTAGGTTGAAAAGTGGAGATAAGCTAGTTGCTCTTTTCTTTCTTACTCTTCATTGAGGGTTGTTGAGGAAGAACCAAATTTTTAGACATTTTTGTTTGAAAAGAAACCTGTTCTGAGAAATGTAATCCCATTCCAAGATCAACCAGTGAGTCTCCTTTTCCGTTCTTTCATTTTTAATTTTCCAATAACCATCGATATTATCGATCATCGTTTCGATGACATCGGTGTACCTTAATGATAGTTTCAATGAAGATCAGAAGGAAGTTCAACCGTCCCGACGATTCAGCTTTTCGAGAGATCTTTGATGGTATCGATTCTTGGTCGATGCAATCGAACTATTCACTTGATTTATCGATAGGCGTCTTAAAGGTGAATGTTTTCAGTTTTCAGCATTTGGACAATCTTCCATGTATACTATTAGTATATCTATAGATCAACAGTATACACAGTAAAATTTTGTACAATCAATGCACACATCAAAATTATAAACATTTGAATGTTTAAATACAAAAGATTGAGGTGAGGAACCTCAAATATTTCATTTAGAGCTCAGTAAAAATTGCATCATTTCAGCAAATGTCCAGATCTAGATGCATGACCTGGACTTGTTTTTCTATGCTCAGTACTTCTAGGCATCAATCCTTTCTTTGCCTTTGATAATGTAGCAGTGGTTGTTTGTGCGATGACCCTTCATTACTGATTTTCCTGATTGGTTTAGGATTTTGCATTCTTGTTTGTTGAATTTGACCACATGCCCATTATCACAGATTTGAGATATGCTTAGAAGATTATGTGATAAACCTTTTATGCAGAAAGCATTCTCATTTTTAAGCAAATTAATCCCTTTTATTGTTCCCTGTCCAATTACTTTAGCAGTGGTTCCATCTTCGTAGGTGACTATCCCACTATAAAGATTCTTATAGTTTGAAAGAAGGGACTTGTCACTATTGGTATGTCTTGAGCAACCACTGTCTAGGTACCACTTAGTGTCATTGCCTGTTAAGTGATTTGAGTGAGTAGCAAGACAATTTTTCTTTTCTTTAATTACCCACTTTGTGACATGATTCTTACTTATACTAGATTAGTTTTCTTATTTGATTCAATTACTTGATTATTTTCTGTGTTGCTACTGGAGGCATCAGATTTTTCAAGTGTTTGTGTTCCATACTCAGTTTTTGCTCTAGCTTTCTCATACCCTAAGCCATTTTTGTTATTTCTAGATTTTCCCATACCTAAAAGTTTTTCTAACTTCTCAGTACTCTGGGAAAACATACAGTTTAGCTTGGAAAATTTTCTGGACTCTTTTAGATTAACCAGGAGTGTATGATTTTCATTTTGAAGGAGCATGTTTTTGTCTTTTAATTGCTCAACCTGTTTGTTTAGTTTTTTAGACTTGGATTTAAGGAAGGAGTTAATTCTCTCAAGTTTATCATTATCTAAGTGATATTGTCATAAATCATTGATTAGATGTGTATTAATTTCTAAGATTTTATCCAAATCTTTTTGCAGCAATTCCTTTTTGTTCTTAGATATTCCAAGTCTTTTAACTACTTTGATGCTATGAATATAAAGTTGATTGTAAGCTTCTTGTAGTTTGTTTTGATATTCTTCTTCTTCCTTTTCCAATTTCTCATTATCTGACAAAAATGATTCAGTGACTTGCAGATTCTTAGTTGCAATGGGAATGATTGGAGTAGTGGAGACTATAAGAATTTTCAAGGATTTCTGGTCTCCATCACTCTCTAAGTCACTAGATTCTGAGTTTGACTCCTCTGTATCATCCCATGTGACAGCCATCGCCTTACCCTTAGTTTTTCTGTTTGGGCATTCACTAGATAGGTGTCCATACTTCTGACAGGTATAGCATTGTGGTTCTTTAGTCTTTTCACCAAATATGCCTGCCGAAGGTTTGTTGTCCACCCATCTTTCTCTGGAAGGACGGCCATGATTCTTTTGAAAGAATTTCCTGAATTGTTGTGCCAGCAAAGCTACTTCTTCATCTTCATCTTCCTTTTCACTTCCACTGTCCTCATTCATTATTTTCTTTGAAGTTTTTAGGACAGTTGTTTTGGATTTTGGGATTTGTTTGAAGTGTAGTTCAAAAGTTTGTAGGGAACCTACTAGTTCTTCTACTTTCATTTCATCAGTATTCCTACATTCTTCAATGGTTGTTACTTTGGGATTAAACCGTTCCGGCAATGATCTCAGTATTTCTTACAGATTTTAGGAACCAGAACTTTTTCTCCCAATCCACCCATGAAGTTACAAATGATATTCAACTTTGTGAAAAACTCCATAAAGGTCTCATGCTCTTCCATTCTGAGAATTTTGAACTGTGAAGTAAGGAGTTGTAGTTTAGATCTCTTCATAGTGCTTGTGCCTTCATGGGTTGTTTCCAATAGATCCCATGCTTCTTTGGATGTCCCACACATACTTATTTGATTGAATATATTTTGGGATATGACACAGTAGTGGCGTTCATAGCTTTAGCTTTAACTGTCTGTTTTTCTTTATCGAACGTCGTCCACTTTTCTTTAGGTTTGGGTTTTGTGATGGTTGTGCCACTGTCAAGTACAATTTGTTTAGTTGGTGGCACATATCCACTTTCAACTATCTCCCAAACATCATGATCCAAAGATCTCAGAAAGTAGTGCATCCTAGCCTTCCAGTATGTGTAGTTTGAGCCATCAAAAACTGGAGGCCTAGTGACTGATGAGCCCTCTCCTTTGGTCATATTCCCAACTTCAGTCAAGATCAGTCTCTAGGTGGTGAAGCCCTTAAAGAGAGACCTGCTCTGATACCAATGGAACTTGCGGTAAAGACCGCATTAGTTGAAGTAGGAATATGCCAATATGTCCTAGAGGGGGGTAAATAGGACTTTTCAAAGTTTTATGGTTTATTTAAAATCCTATTATACTAATCCTAATAGCATGCACATATTAGGATTACTCAAGGGTAACTCTACTGGCTTCCAAGCCTGGTAGAGGATCCAATCACAAACTATTTAAGAAATAAACAATATGCAAACTAGTTTATGATGGATATGACTGTGTAAGTGTGTGAAGTGTGATCACAGATATTCAGATATGAAAATATTAAAGAAAATCACACTAACAAAAGAATAGTAATCTCAAACACAGTCATTTTTAGAGTGGTTTGACTACTTCTCTACTCCACTCTCGGTAACTGCACTCAACCCTTGTGTGTAGCGGATTTCACTAAGGAGGTTTCACAGCGGTTCACCTTAAACCTAGGTTTTAAATCAGGTTCACCTTCAACCTTTACGACCTACACTGAGGCTGACTGTTTATGCTCCCTGAGCAAGGGTCAACACATAGCACCTGTTTTTAGGCACACTGGCCAAGGATCCACATAAGGAACCTCTGTTTATGCTCCCAAAAGCAAGGGTCAACACAACACACCCGGTTTTAGGGACACTGGCTAAGGATCCACATAAGGAACCTAACTGTTTATGCTCTCCATAGAGCAAGGGTCAACATAACGCACCCACCATGTATACTCCCGCCGGAGGCCTCCTATGAAGGCTTGCAAGGGTAAGAAACACCTTAGACCTAATCCTAAAAAAGAATAATCATAAGCGTCCTCTAGACTCTAATAACTTACAAATAAGTGGATGAGTCCCATTAAGAATGTTGATGAAGATCTCCTCCTTGATAATGAAGAATCTTCTGCTTCCTTGATCCGCAACAAAGAAGATGTACTAATACATGGCTTCAGGTTGGGTCAAGGTCAAGACGGAATCCTACTCTATTAAATGTTTTCCTATAAGGAAGATAGAGTGATTCCAGTCATCTATGCATTCAAGGCATCCTAGCTTAATGATTTGTCATTAAGGTAGTAGCTGAAGGATCCTTAAATGCGGAAGCTCATTCCCCAATCCACTATATTGAATATCAATGAAGAGGGTGGATTGAAGACAACAACAACAGACAAGTTCTCTTTATATAGGCAAAAGGTTCCAACAGATATAAAACGGTCACATTTATGATAGAGTTCGATATCATCGAGCAGGGTCCATATCATCTAGCGTATACTCTTGATTGCATCAACTTGCCGCTCAATGATACAAACTCAAATGTCATACACTTTTGAACCCTTTTGCCAACTAGTCGATGGAATCGAAACACATGTCGATGTCATTGGATTTTGAACACCTATATCATCAATGAGAGGTTCGATTCATCGATACTTTGAAAAATGAGAGAGACTTGCTATGAAATATTTCAAGTGTACAAGGATGATCGAGGGACCTTCGAGATCATCAGAATTTGAATGTCGATGATATCGATAGATGTGTCGAGGCATCGATAAATCCAAGGGATTTTTGTTTAAGCTTGCTAGACAGTTTCTGTCCCTATTCGATGCCAAAGAAACCGTACCAATATCATCGATATTTGAATATCGATTCTATCGAGTGACTCACGATCATAGATAAACTATCATAAAATAATTGCTGGAAGACTAAGCACCCATGATCGATAACATCGCGGGCCTTCTAATATCATCGAGATTTGAATTTCGATGGTATCGAGAAGGGCTTCGATATATCGATGCACATGTGATTTTCTTAAGTAAAAACAGGGGCACCGGAGATATGTCTATCGATATTATCGAGTCACCTTCGATGGACTTGAGATTCAAATATCGATGATATCAATAGGTATATCGATACATCGATAAATCTGTCCAGAGGTATATGTGGTTGCTAGATGTATTTTGTCCTCATATCGATGATATCGTTTAAGCATCGAGGACATCGACAACACGGGTCGATCATATCAAGATGTGTATCGATAAAATCGATAAAGCAAGAAAACATAGAGAATTTTTTGATTTTTGAAAAAGTTTTCTTAACTTAAAAACCCTATGATGTTCTAGTTTGTTTTAAGGGTTTTATATACCTGGTGTTTTGAGACATGGGATGTGAGGCTTAGATTTACCTGTGGCGAGCTTGCACACATCCGGTTGAGGTAGACGCTTTGAATTGATCGTCCTATGAGGCTCTGCAATCTAGCTGACTCAACACTCACGCTAATTGACAAACTAAGGCACTTTCAATCTCCCCCTTTGTCAATTACGTGTCAAAATACCAAAACACCCTAAACCAGCTTCTATACTAACATCCTAAATTGTGTGTACATGTTCTTTACATAATTGTACAATGTTAACAATGTCACAACACATCCAGAAGCTGCTCCCCCTAACTGCAAACTCCCTTTATCTTGGTGTAGCTGCTCCCCCTAACACCTACAGCACCATTCAAGCAGATACACAATTTTCCATTTGGGGTGTTTGAACTCTTCTCCCCCTTTTTGTCAGTCATTAACAAAGATATAACAGTTCATATTGACTGAAGTTTGAAGTATTTGAGAGAACCAACATTCAGAGGAATATGCATATAACAGATAGATGTATAATGGTCAAACAGTTGATTAATCAGACATCATTTGCAGTAAGTATGCATGCATAGCAGATTACATAAAGCAGTGATAGAAGTAGATAAACTAATGATCAAAACATCATATGCTTTCACACCATAAACTTGATGAACCAAGAGATCTCAAAACATAATCATGGTAGTAAAATTAGTGAATATAAGCAGCCATATTTAAGAAAGTATCCAATACTTATACTTCCCCAGATAGCAGTAAACTTCACGGCCCCCAACACCTAAGTATATTTTTTACTTAGAGGATATATAAAAATAAAATAAAATCACACTTGGTAGATTAGTAATGCATAACACACATATATATGAGCGAAGAGCATTCAAAAAGACATTTTATGCCCTTAACATTTCAGGGAGACTCTAGGTATGTGATGTAATGGTCATACGTTAGACAATCAAAAATCTTTACTATGCAGGTAAGGCATCAAAAATTTGTTGAGTAGCATGTTGCTAACTTACCAGCATAGTTTTGATGTCCAATAGACAAGCTTTCACTAAGAAAGATGGTTTTCCAAGGTTCACCTTCAAACCTTTACAACTGTGTTTTCAATGGGCTATCACAATTAAAAACCCCGCATTGAGATTTTTTGGCTGATCTCAGTCAAAACCAAAAATATATATTTTTTAGCTGATCTCAAAAACCAAAACTAAAAATATAAAATACTTATCTGAAGATTCTTCTTCAATGTAGCCCAGTAGAACCCCTTCTTTGAAGATGAAGATGTTCAATGTTCAATCACACAAATGGAAGGGTTCTGGGTTTAAAAGAATTTAAAATTAATTCAACCTTGGGCTACTTTGATTCAATTTCTTGGATCTCAAAAGGGATAGATTAGAATTCCCTGTTATAAAATCAGATTGAAGCAGCAAGAGATCAAGAAAATATAAATTAAAAAAGCTATAAAAGAATCTTAAATTACCGTATAATAGCTTCACAACCACAGGGACTTAACTCTTGGAATGGTGGCTCGATTATCTTGGAATGAATGAAAAACTCTGAGAAAAGGCCTCTATTTATAGGTAGAAAAACGGTTCCTTCGACTGGTCTAAGGTCTCCCTCGACTGGTCCTGAAAACAACCAAATTTCAAAAATTATGGCACGATCGGAAAAAATCGACCCTCGACTGGTCGACTATAACTCAAAATGGTTGCTGGAGTTTAAGTTGATACCTGTTCGACTGATCGAGCACTGTTCCCATGAATGGTCGAGAATGGTTTTCGACTGGTCGTGACACTACCAGAAAATTCTGAAAATTTAAGTTATTTCCTGAACTAGTCGAGGCAAATCCTAGACTGGTCGAGCCAGAGCCTGGACTAGTTGAACCAAAACCTATAAAAAGTATATTAACCTATATAGAATATGCAATATGAATGACCTAATCCTAAAGTCTTTCTAGGGTCATATATACTTGAAAGTTGAACATTGAACCATGTAACTTCAGTTGCTTCCAATTGATCTTGTACTTGAAGTTCTTGAAGCGTGATCTTGTACACTTGAAATTCTTGAACTTAATCTTGAACATTTGAAGTTCTTGAACTTGATCTTGTCCATGTAGTGCCTTTGAGCTAACATATAGATTTGAAGTAGCACATGAACTAGGTCTAGAACTTGCACTTAAGATAGTACTTTAGCTTGAACTTGAATTTGAAGCCATCCTTGAACTTGAAGCAATACTCCATGACTTGAATGTATCGCATCTTCACTTGAAGGTGAACTTTCCATCACTTCAACTTAAAGGTGAACTTTCCATCACTTCTAGAGGTCCTTCAATCCAAAGTGATTTGTCACAACGAAATTTGACAACTAAGGGTGTTAAATATATAATACAACACTTACAACAACCTCAACCTAGGGTTGAGGAAGTCCAGATGAGAATGAGGTGCATCAAGCACCCCCGCCTCGTACTTTATGAGATTATCTACAACCGGCGGGGGTGAGCATGCCCTCATGCATGGTTTTTCCAGAAAATCCAAGACACATGGATATCAAGTCATGAGTAATCCAACTCCTTCCAAAATTTCATAGGCTTGAATCTGAAAATTCATATTTACACTTGAAAGAGTTCAACGAAATCATAGCCACTCTATACTTTCCAAACGTGTCCGATGACATGGTTAGGCTGAAACTCTTTCCTCTTTCTTTGAAAGAGAAAGCCAAGACGTGGTTGCATTCACTATATCCTTAATCTATTAGTAGATAGAATGACATGAAAAGGGAATTCATAAAGAATTTTTTTTTTCTATACCATAAAATGAACACTCTTAGAAAGTTGATCATGAACTTCGCCCCAAAGGAAGATGAAACATTCTTTCAATGTTGGGAGCAGTTCAAGGATCTTGTCAGTTCATGTCCACAACATGGTTTTGAAACGTGGTACATCACGAACATTTTCTGTGATGGACTGACATCTCCCATGCGCCAATTGGTCGAGACAATGTGTAATGGGGAATTTATGAATAAAAATGACAATGATGTATGGGACTACTTTGATAAGCTTGTTGAAAACACACAATCATGGGACATCTCCCAAAAATAAAGCACCATGTCTAGGCCGACTCAATCCAAGGAGAGGGGCAGAATGTATCTCCTGAGAGAGGATGATGATATCAATGGTAAAGTGGCTAATCTCACCAAAAAACTTAAGGCCATGGAATTAAAGAAGGATAAGGGTAAGGAAACTGTTTACGGTATTTGTGTTTGCAACATTCACACAACTGAAAATTGCCCAACAACATCTTCTTTTCAATATGTACTAAATGAGCAATCTAATGCTGTAAATAATTACCAAATACCTTTCAGTGGGCACACCTCTAATACGTACAATCCTAGCTAGAGAAATCATCTAAACTTCAATTAGAGAAATGGACAAACTGCTACACCTCAAGGATTGCCTAATCAAATTCCAATTCAAGGGAAACCTCAAGAGGATCCAGTTTTAAAGCATCTTTAAAATGAAGAGCTTTTCAATCAGGGTATGTTATAAGTCTTTCAAGACCTCATAAAGGCCATGCATGGACTTGAGACTAAAAGTGCGATTGGGAACAAGGGGAGCCTTCCAGCTCAATCTCTTCCCAATCCAAAATCGCAATACCCAAGCTCTTCAAATCAGATGGAGCAAGCTAAATCTATCACCACTCTTAGGAGTGGGAAGACCATTGCCAAAACCATTCCGGTTAGGGCTAAAAATTTTAAGGACCCGAAAGAGGACAACAATGATAGATCTAGCCATGCCCCACAAGAGCTAGAACCAGAACCTCAAGGGAAGTCAATTGCCCCATTTCCCCAATGGTTGATATCACCAAAACCTCTCTCTAACTCTCAGGACATTTTAGAGATGTTGAAACAAGTGAAGGTTAATATTCCTTTACTGGATGCCATAAAAAAATATCTTCATATGGCGAATTTCTAAAAGACCTATGCACGACCAAAAGACGGCAAAATATTCAAAAGAAGATCTCTTGAATTGAAAAGGTGAGTGCCATCCTGAAGTAAGATGTGCCACAAAAGTACAAAGATCATGGTAGCCCAACCATCACTTGCGTAATTGGGAACTACCGATTGAGCATGCACTTCTTGACTTAGGAGCGAGCGTGAATCTGATCCCATACTCGCTCTACGAGCAACTGGGTCTAGGTGAATTAAAACCCACCCGGACCATGTTACAACTTGCTGATCACTTAGTTCGTGTACCGAGAGGGATAATTAAGGATTTGTTAGTCTAGGTTGACAAATTCTACTACCCGGTAGATTTTATCGTCTTGGATACTCAACCCATAATGGACATGAGCACTCAAATTCCTGTCATCCTTGGTCACCCATTCTTTGCTACATCAAACACAATCATTAATTGCAGTAATAGAGTCATGAGTTTGTCTTTCGGTAATATGACATTGGAGTTAAATATCTTTTTCAATACAACTAAACAATCAGGGGATGATGATGATCTCCACGATATTAACCTGATTGACTCTTTCATGGAAGATAGAACACTCTTGACCATATCCTCTAACCCTCCTGAGACGTGCCTGGCCCACTCCCGTGATTTTGATGATGATATGATTAGGGAGACGAAGGTCATGCTTGATACCGTGCCCATACTCGAAGTTAACCGGTGGAGGCCATAATTTGAAGAATTGCCCTAAACTGATGTAGTGCCTCTACTGTCTAACCTCAAGGTGTTAAAGCTTGACCGAAAACCTTTGCCCTCTGATTTGAAATATGCTTATTTAGGTCAAGACGAGACATACCCGGTGGTGATTTCTTCCCACCTTGAGCAAGAACGGGAGAATATACTCATCTCTATTCTCATTAAGCATAAGGGAGCCCTTAGATGGTTGATCGCAGACCTCAAGGGAATTGACCCTTCAATTTGTACTCACTGCATTTATCTGGAGGATAATGCAAAGACCTCTCAGTAACCACAACGTAGATTAAATCCAAACATGAAGGAAGTGGTTAAGGCCGAGGTTCTTAATCTATTAGATGCTGGTATCATATACCTTATATCCGATAGCCAATGGGTGATTCCAACTCAGGTGGTTCCCAAGAAGTCGGGAATCACCATCGTAGCCAATGCCGATAATGAACTCATGCCAACTAGAGTTACTATTGGTTAGAGAATGTGCATTGATTACAAGAAGTTGAATACCATCACGAGGAAGGATCACTTCCCTTTGCCCTTCATCGATCAAATTTTGGAAAGGCTAGCTTGTCATTCCTATTATTGTTTCCTTCACGGATATTCGGGCTACAATCATATCGAGAGAGCCTGTGAAGACAAAAAAAAACCACGTTCACATGTCCTTTTGGCACCTTTGCTTATCGAAGGATGCCATTTGGACTATGTAATTGCCCTGCCACCTTTTAATAATGTATGATGAGTATTTTTTCTGACATGGTGGGACAATATCTAGAGGTCTTCATGGACGACTTCTTGTTCTTTGGTCCATCTTTCAGTGATTCTTAGAAAATCTTAAATTTGTGCTGAAAAGATGTGAAGAAAAGAATTTGTTACTCAATTGGGAGAAGTGGCATTTCATGGTTCATAAGGGAATTGTTCTTAGACACATCATCTCTTCCAAGGGAATAGAGGTAGATAAAGCAAAAATTGATCTTATCTCTACCTTACCACCACTCAAAAGCATACGAGACGTGCGATCCTTCTTAAGACATGCTCGGTTTTACAGCAGATTCATAGAGGACTTGAACCATATCTCTCATCCTTTATGCAATCTACTTTAAAAGGATATTCCATATGAGTGGACTAAGCAATGCCAAGAAGCTTTTTCTGAGTTCAAGGGCATGTTGACTACCACACCTATCATACAGCCACCTGATTGGAATATTCCTTTTGAACTTATATGTAATGCATCTAACTATGCTGTTGGGGCAATGTTAGGCCAAAGAAAAGTAAAGAAGCCCTATGTTATTCATTATGCAAGTAAGATGTTAAATTCGGCCCAAGTGAATTACTCTACTACGGAAAAAGAACTCTTGGCCATAGTATTTGCTTTGGATAAATTTCAATCTTACTTGATCGGATCTAAGATCATTACCTACACCGATCATGTGGTACTCAAGTATCTTCTTTCTAAGAATGATGCTAAGTCCTGCTTGATAAGATGGATCGTCCTACTCCAAGAATTTGATTTGGAAATAAAAGATAAAAAGGGAGTAGAAAACGTAGTGGTTGATCACCTTTCTAGACTTGACCTCCCGGATTCCCTTGAGACGACACTCATAAATGACATGTTCCCTGACGAGCAATTATTTAAAGTCTCCCATTCACCTTGGTTCGTTGATATTGCTAATTATCTTGCCACAGGTTTTACACCGACACATTGGAGTGTGCGAGATAAGAAGAAAATTTTCACCGAGGTGCGCAAATTCTTCTGAGGTAATTCTTATTTATTTAAATATTGCCCAGACCAGATCTTAATGAAATGTGTGTTAGACAATGAACACCAGAGTGTCATCTCCTTCTATCATTCTTAGGCTTATGGTGGTCGCTTTTCTAATAAAAAGACCATGACCAAAATTCTACAGTGTGACTTTTATTGGCCCACTATGTTTAAGGACACTTATAAATTTTATAAAACTTGTGAGCGTTGTAAAAAATTGGGGGCATTATCTTGTTGAAATACGATGCCTTTGAATCCCATTCTCATCATTGAAGCATTTGATTACTGGGGCATTGATTTCATGGGACCATTCCCCCAATCTCATGGGAACTTTGAAAAGGCCAAGCTATATGTCCTAGAGGGGGGGTGAATAGGACAATGCCAAATAAAAACTTATAACAGCAGAATAATAAAGAAAATGATAGCTAAATTAAATAACAATGCAGGAAAGTAAAACAACCTCAAAATTCAGATCTTGAGAGGTTGATACAAACGTTATTCTAAGGACAACCTTACACCAAAAACAGAGTTTATGGTAGGACAACCTTATTTCTAGAAAGGTCTTTGTATCAAGTCTCAAATCGAAGAGGAATACAAAAGTAAATATAAACTGAAATGAAATAACTTGTAATTAAAAATGTATTGTTCTAGGGACAGCCATACACCATAAAAATGGCAGGGCAACCTTCCTGGAACAACTTTCAAATGAAATTGAAAATCAAGCTTATAAAGGAATAGCAGAAAGTAAATTCTAAGCTATTACAACATTCTCACAAAGCTTGAAATAATTACAACATTCACCACCATACATACATCCCACAAAAAGAATAAAAAATTAGAAGAATAAAATAATCAACCACAACTCAAGGGATTATAGTGGTTCGCCTGTGTGTTCACCAACTGTTATACAACAGCCACACAAAAAGCTACTCCACTCCTAATATCCTCACACAGGGGATATTAGCGTTCACTAAAAATAGGTTTTCCCAGGTTCACCCAAAACCCTTACAATTGTGTCTTTGTATGTGGGCTTACACAATTAAAAAAACCCCACTTCTGAGTTTTCCTGGCTTTCCTCAGATGACCAATATAACAAGATTTTTCTGGCAAATCTTCAAAGAAACCAAAATAATAGAAAGGAATTTACAATATGTAAAATACCTGAAAATCTCCTTCGTTGTAGCGACCGGTAGAACCAAATCAAAGTAGATGATTGAATGTCCAAGTTCAATGTCCAAGACTTGATTACAATGGTTATAATTCTAATAGATTTTAAATTAAACCAAATAGGGCTTGCCTTAATTGATTTTGATTCCAAAGAAAGGGAATAATAATTCCTCTTTATCAAATCGATTGGAATATAAGAAACAAAATCAATTAAAATAAAGCTAAGGAAAGAGAATATTAAATAAGCACACTTAGCTTAGATGGAGCACGAAATTATCTCTCAGAAGTTCGACGAAGATTGACTTGAATGGATTAATTAATTCGATAATTTCTTCTGAGATTCGTGCAGTATTTATAAGTAAGAAGATCGGGTCTTCGACTCGTCTAGAGTGCTCTTCGACTAGTCGAAGCACTAACAGATATTTGAAAAATCCGGCGGGATTTGCTTTGACCGTTCTACGACCGGTCGAAGCTCTCCTACGACGGGTCGTAGGTACCTACGACCGGTCGTAGGTTTCCTTCGACGGGTCGTAGGATCCCTTTCTGCTGGACTTCGAGTCGAAGAATGTACGATTGGTCGAAGATCAATCGACACTGTTCCTACGATCGGTCGAACGGATTCCAGGACTAGTCGAAGGCTACGATTTTATCCGTAATTTGTAACAAACTTACGATCGATCCAGGAATTTCGTAGACTGGTTGAAACAAGTCTAGGACTAGTCGAAGAAGGCCTAGGACTAGTCGAAGAATAGACCAATCACATGTAAAATAAACATTCGACTTATGTATCCGAAATGACCTACTTCTAAGGTCATCCCATGGTCAAACAAACCTCAATCATGAAGTATGGACATTGAAACAAGAGACCATGAAGAATGAGCCTTGAAGTCTTGATGTAGATTAAACCTTGAAGTAGCTCAATCTTGAAAGTGGCTTGAGTTTCAACTTGAGTCTTGAGTTCAGCTTGAGTTTCAACTTGAGTCTTGAGATCAGCTTGAGTCTTGCCTTGTAGTCTTGATTTCAGCTTGAGTCTTGCCTTGTGAGCAGTTCTTTCATTCCAGAGTCTTGTTTTGTGAGCAGTTCTTTCATTCAAGATCTTGAGTCTTGTACTTGAGAGCTTTGCTTGTTGTGAGCTTAGCTTGTTTATGAATGTTGATCCTTGAGAGAGCTTCACTTATGCAAGTTATATATAACAGAGTATAATAGTGATTTTGGCACTACAAATTTGACAACAAACAGGGATAGAAACTATAGCACTTACAATCTCCCCCTTTGTCAAATTAGTGACAAAACACATAACCATAATAAACAAAAGTAAAACAACTGGTTAATAGCTGCAAATCAATATTCAATATTCAATATTCAACCATTATCATTCAACAAGATCAAACATATATTCTCCTTGACACCCCACTCCCCCTGAGTAACATAACCAATGCTACTCCTCTCACAACCACATTAACAACAAACCATTCTCTCCCTTTTTGTCATAATATGACAAAGGAGAACTAAATAAAGGAATGAGAGTAAACATGAGGAGGAAATAGAGATACTCAAGATAGCATCACATATATCCAGCATAAATAGTACATTAAGAACAAATATCCAGCATAAAATCCAACTCAAACTCAAGCAAACAAGAGATAAGTAATAAAGTTATTACATACAAAAAGTCTCATAGAAACTAGTCAGAACTAGAACTTGAAGATGGAGCAGGAATAGAAGGATCAAGTTGGTGCATGCCTTTGTTCAAGCGCCTAAGATATTTGCGCATGTACTTGAATTGTAAATCATGAGCAACAGACATGTTTTCCAACTTAACATTTATATCCTCAACTCTACCCTCTAATGCACTCAGACGTGCATCAACATCAGATGGTACAAAATCTGGATCATTAGCTGAGTTAGAATCCAGTTCCTCAAAAATGTCATCCATATTAATATCAACACCAGCTTTGATCAGACCACCACCACCACCACCAACTTGTTCAGGAAGCAGATCCAACTTCATCTTATTAATATTTGTATTGTTGAAGATCAGATGATGGATTGGTGCTTCATTAGGCTTTGATACCACTTGAAAAGGCCAAGCTATATGTCCTAGAGGGGGTGAATAGGACAATGCCAAATAAAAACTTATAACAGCGGAATAATAAAGAAAATGATAGCCAAATTAAATAATAATGCAAGAAAGAAAAACAACCTCAAAATTCAGATCTTGAGAGGTTGATACAAACGTTATTCTAAGGACAACCTTACACCAAAAACAGAGTTTATGGTAGGACAACCTTATTTCTAGAAAGGTCTTTGTATCAAGTCTCAAATCGAAGAGGAATACAAAAACAAATATGAACTGAATTGAAATAACTTGTAATTAAAGATGTATTGTTCTAGGGACAGCCATACACCATAAAAATGGCAGGCAACCTTTTGAACAACTTTCAAAATGAAATTGAAAAACAAGCTTATAAAGGAATAGCAGAAAGTAAATTCTAAGCTATTACAACATTCTCACAAAGCTTGAAATAATTACAACATTCACCACCATACATACATCCCACAAAAAGAATAAAAATAATTAAAAGAATAAATCAATCAACCACAACTCAAAGGATTTATAGTGGTTCGCTTGTGTGTTCACCAACTGTTATACAACAGCCACACAAAAAGCTACTCCACTCCTAATATCCTCACACAGGGATATTAGCGTTCACTAAAAATAGGTTTTCCCAGGTTCACCCAAAACCCTTACAATTGTGTCTTTGTATGTGGGCTTACACAATTAAAAAACCCCACTTCGAGTTTTCCTGGCTTTCCTCGGATAACCAATATAACAAGATTTTTCCGCAAATCTTGAAAGAAACCAAAATAATAGAAAGGAATTTACAATATGTAAAATACCGAATATCTTCTTCGTTGTAGCTACGGTAGAACCAAATCAAAGTAGATGATTGAATGTCCAAGTTCAATGTCCAAGACTTGATTACAATGGTTCTAGTTCTAATTGATTTTAAATTAAAACAAACAGGGATTGCCTTAATTGATTTTGAATCCAAAGAAAGGGAATAACAATTCATCTTTATCAAATCAGATTTGAATATAAGAAACAAAATCAATGAAAATAAATCTAAGGAAAGAAGATATTAAATAAGCACACTTAGCTTAGATGGAGCACAAAATTATCTCTCGGAAGTTCGACGAGGATTGGCTTGAATACTATAATTAAATCGATGATTTCTTCGAGATTCGTGCTCTATTTATAAGTGAAAAGATCAGGTCTTCGATGGTCTAGAGTGCTCTACGACTAGTCGAAGCTCTAAAGATATTTGAAAAATCCGGCGGGATATGCTTTGACCGTTCTACGATGGTCATAGCCCTCCTACGACGTCGTAGGTCACCTACGACGGTCGTAGGTTTCCTTCGACGTCGTAGGTCCTGCAAAGACCTGGACTTCGAGTCGTAGATTCTACGATCGTCGAAGATGCGAAACACTGTTCCTACGATCGTCGAATGCATTCCGTGACTAGTCGAAGGCTACGATTTTATCCAATTTGTAACAAACTTACGATCGATCCAGGAATTTCTTAGATCGGTCGAAGCAAGTCTAGGACTAGTCGAGAAACATAAGACTGGTCGAAGAACAGACCAATCACATGTAAAATAACATTCGACTTATGTATCCGAAATGACCTACTTTCTAAGGTCATCCTATGGTCAAACAAACCTCAATCAAGAAGTATGGACATTGAAACAAGAGACCATGAAGAATGAGCCTTGAAGTCTTGATGTAGACTAAACCTTGAAGTAGCTCAATCATGAAAGTGGCTTGAGTTTCACTTGAGTCTTGAGTTCAACTTGACTTTCAACTTGAGTCTTGAGTTCAGCTTGAGTCTTGCCTTGTACTTTCTTTTTCTTTTCAGCTTGAGTCTTGTGAGCGGTTCTTGCATTCAAGAGTCTTGTCTTGTGATCAGTTCTTTCATTCAAGATCTTGAGTCTTGTACTTGAGAGCTTTGCTTGATGTGAGCTTAGTTTGTTCATGAAGTCATGAATGTTGATCCTTGAGAGAGCTTCACTTAAGCAGTTATATAAAACATAACAGAGATTTTGTCACCACAAATTTGACAACAAACAGGATATAAACTATAGCACTTACACATATGAGTAGTTAATACGGTCATAAAGTATGCAAATGGAATGTCTCTATGACCAGGATGGAGTCAAAATCAAGAATGAAATGACAGATTAAGGAAGACAAACAAATCGAGTACCATTAGAAATAGCATGGATAACACGAACCATAAATGAAGTCAGTAGATTTATTACCCGAACGAGGATACAGATTAGACACAAAGATTCTATGAAGAACTCGTATTTGGGTAACAAATACCTTGGGGAGCGCATTCCCTTTTTGAGTCCATTAAACATCCATATTGCACAAGTCTTTAGTTAGCATACGTTTTTCAGCCATTGAGGGTTTATCAGTTAAGTTATGAAATGGAATACCCTCATCATTCACAGGAATTTCCATAAGGGCTGAAATTAAATGACGATCAACGTCAAATGGCCATTCTCTAGTAGAAATTTGAAAAGTTAAATTATCCTGTGAAAATGCACTAATATATGAAAACATGGATTGGGCAATGGACCGTTATGCAGGCCCACCCCAATGCAATAAGTTAGTCCAACCTACAGCTTCAAGCATAGGAAGGATGTCAAATGGAGCAATGTGATTGACATCAACAGGATGTTCAACGATAACCTTACGAGATCTAATGTCCCTAACAAATGATGGATCATCATTGGGAACAAGAAGATGACGTTTAGATATAGGGGTAGATCTGGAGGAAGAAGAAGGACCACGTGAAGTAGTTTTTCTTCCTCTAGAAGCCATTTGCAACAAGGAATTAAAGGAATAAAGAAGTTGCAAAGGATTGAGAAGAGGGTTTACTCAAAACAGATTTTTCACAACCCAAACCCCAAATCTTAATGATTTTCAAGTTAGAAAGCTTCAATAGAGAAAAGGAAGCAATCTTGACTCAAATTTTCAAGAAAAACGGATTTGGAACACTAACCTTGAAGAACTGGAAGGATGGGTTCGACAAGTCGAAGTTCGGCTCCAAGGAGAAGAAAGAAGAAATGAGGAAGAAAGTGAAAAATCCCCAATTTGAAGTGAAACCCGTGTTCCACGACCGGTCGTGGGTATCTACGACCGGTCGTAGTACGACTGGTCGTGTATACTCACGACTGGTCGTATAAACCCCAAAAATTCAATTTACATGTAAATTTTACAAAAATTGAAATACAATCTAGCAAATATATACAATATTATACAAGAAGGCATAAATTATCAATTTAAAATGCACATGCCAAGATCAAATTTCATCTTTTTGAACCTGCTTTTATGAAGAGGTTTTGTGAAAATGTCAACTCGTTGATCTTCAGTAGGAATATATTCTAGAGATATAACTTTTCTTCTACTAATTCCCTTATATAATGAAATCTAATGTCAATGTGCTTATTACGAGAATGCTGAATAGGATTTTTTGAAATATTTATCGCACTGGAATTATCACAATGTAATAACATAGAATCTGTTTAATTCCATAATCACTTAGCATTCGTTGCATCCAAACAAGTCGTGTACACGCATTACCAGCTATACAGCTTCAGCAGTTGAAAGTGATATAGAATTTTGTTTCTTACTAAACCAGAAACTAGACAATTTTCAATAAAAAACAACCACCACCGGTTGATTTTCTATCATCTAGATTACCCGCCCAGTCCGAGTACCCAACTAATTGGACATTGGTTTCATGAGGATACTAGAGACCAAGATTTACAGTATTTTCGACATATCTAATAATTCGCTTGACAAGGAATCAAGTGAGATTCTTTTGGATCGATTGATATCTTGCGCAAATACCAACACTTAGAGAAATATCGGTCTACTAGCATTAAATATAACAAACTACCAATCATACTCCGATAAAGTTTTGAGTCAACATTTTTACCATTAGAGTCTTTTGATAGTTTCGGGGTAGACTCATAAGAGTATCGAAATTCTTGCCATTCTCAAATCCAAATCTTTTGATTAGATTCAAGGCATACTTAGATTGAGAAATGAATATTCCTTCGTTGTTGCTTTACTTGTAATCTAAGGAAATAAGTCAATTCCCCAACCATGCTCATTTCGAACTATGATTTCATCAAATCTGCAAACTCAGTAGTCAAGTTAGTACAAGTTGATCCATAAATGATATCATCAACATAAATCCGTACCATTAGGATATGATCATTATGTTTCTTAACAAACAGAGTTTTATCAACAGATCCCATTTGAAAATTATGAGTTAAAAGAAATTTCGTTAGTTTCTCATACCATGCCCTAGGTGCTTGTTTTAATCCATAAAGTGCCTTTTTAAGTCGATATACATGATCAGTATTTTTGGAATCTTCAAATCCCATTGGCTGTTCAACATAGACTTCTTCATGTAAATCGCCATTTAGAAAAGCACTTTTCACATCCATCTGATAGATCTTTATCTTTTTAAAACATGCAATGGATATAAATAGTCCGATAGATTCAAGACGTGCTTCTGGTGCAAAGGTTTCATCGAAATCAATCCCTTCAATTTGAGTATAACCTTGTACCACCGTCTAGCCTTGTTTCTAATTATATTTCCACATTCATCGGACTTATTTTTGAAAATCCATTTTGTTCCAATGATGTGTTTATCTTTAGGTCTTGGTACGAGATACCAAACATCATTTCTTATGAATTGGTTGAGTTCATCTTGCATCGCAACAATCCAGCTATCAGCAGGAGCTTCTTTTACGTTAGATGGTTCAATTTGGGATGTAAAACATACATAATTACATATATCCTCAAGTTGTCTACGGTGCGAACACCGGTGAGAGGGTTTCCAAGAATTGTGTGGTTGGATGATCTTTAACAGTCCTCAACTCAGAATCAATCCGATTCGATGAAGTATCGGGTTTATCAATGATTAGTACTTCATCATTATCTGAATTAGAGATTGGTGTGTTTAAGTGATCATCAATGACAACATTAATGGATTCTTGAATCACACCAGTCCTTTTGTTTAGAACTCTATAAGCTCGACTGTTTAAAGAGTATCCTAGAAAAATACCTTCATCACTCTTCGTATCGAACTTTCCCAAATTTTCACGATCACGTAAAATATAGCACTTGCTACCAAAAACTCAAAAGTATTTAACAGTAGGCTTTTTATTGAACCACAATTCGTAAGCCATTTTATTATTATCTTTTCTAGTGTAGACTCGGTTAATAATATAGCAAGCTGTGTTGACTGCTTCAGCCCAAAGATTTTTAGAGAGCTTCATACTATTCAACATGACGTTAGCCATTTCTTAAAGCACCCTATTCTTCCTTTCTACAATTTCATTTTGTTGTGGAGTTTTAGGAGCAGAGAATTCATGTAATATTCCTTGGTCGGTACAGAACTTCTCAAAATTGCTATTCTCAAATTCAGATCCATGATCACTACGAATTTTACTGATTTGAGAAGATTTTTCAGTTTGAATCCTTTTGAGAACTTTTCTTACTTCTTCAAGGGTTTCAGATTTATCCCTTAAGAAGACTACCCACGTATATCTGGTAAAGTCATCAACTATTACCAAGATATACTTTTTACCACCACGACTTTCCGTTCTGGTAGGTCCTATCAGATCCATGTGGAAAAGTTCGAGTGGTCTAGATGTGGTATTTGAATTCACCTTCTTGTGTGAGTTCTTTGTTTGTTTGCCTATCTGGCATTCACCACATATTTTATCTAATTTCTGAAGTTTGGGTAAACCTCTTACAAGTTCTCGTTTGCTCAATCGATATAGATTTCGATAATGTACATGTCCAAGACGTTTGTGCCATAAATCAGTCTCGTCTGTATGGACCATGTAACATGTTTGATTAGATGAGCTGAATTCACTAATAATATAGCAATTTTCAGACATTCTACGTCCAGTTAATATTACAGAACCCTTATTGTTTAGTATTTCACAGCTTTGATTAGAAAACCGAACATTATGATTATTATCACATATTTGTGATATACTAAGCAAGTTGTGCTTTAGGCCTTCAACGTATAAAACATTTTTAAACACAGGAAGATTAAAAAGTTGAACCGTACCTTGGCCTATAATCTTGCAGTTGCTACCATCACCAAATGTGACTGAACCATCAGTCATATCTTTCAGATCGGTGAATAAGGCTTTGTCACCTGTCATATGCCTGGAGCATCCACTGTCTAGGTACCACTTTGAATGACTTGTTGCTTTGAAAGCAGTGTGAGCAACCAAGCAGGTGACTTTAGGAACCCATTTCATAACTGTTTTGGGTTTAGGAACATAGTTGGTCTTCTTTTGTGTATACTTGTAGGAATGACATATAGAGTTAGATTTTAATAGCTCCTTGAGTAAATTAACTATCTTTTCAGCTAGTGGATTTCGATTCTGATTAAAGTTGACATGGCTGTTTCTAGGTTTTTGAAAAGTTTTTGAATTTTTAGAAAAATCTTGATAAGTACTTTTCCCTTTTGAGTTTGAGGACTCTCCTTTAACAAACATAGGAGGAGTATACTTTTGTTTAGGAGGTAGATTTTTATCATAGCCCAACCCGGATCGATCGCCACATTTTCTTGATCCGGATAAAAGTTTTTCTAACTTTGGATCACCTTGGGCATATTTCCATGTGTCCTTTAAACTTAGAAGAGAAGATACTTCAGTTTTAAGATTCTCAATTTCAGATTTTAAATTAACAATTAGTGAGTTTTTGAATTCCAAATCACATTTTGATTTTTCAAAACTATCTGAAATTTGTGATTTTTCTAAGACAAGTGAATCAAAACAATTTTTGAGTTTAGAAAACTTTTCTTTTGAATTTTAAGTTTGACTGAAATTTTACAACTTTCCTTATATAGGGCATTGTAAGCGTCTTGAAGATCATCTTCATTTTCACATTCACTATTCGGATTTTCTTCACTTGTAGAGTCATTATCTGAAAATGTGAATTTGGCTAGAGTCATAAGAGCTTTAATCTCATTGCCCGACTCGGTTTCAGAATTCAGAAGAACCTTCAGAATCGGATGATTCATCCCATGTAGCCAACATACCCTTCTTCTTGGGTTTGTCCCTTTTAGGACATCTATTTGCTAAGTGCCCATATTCTTAACTTGTAACATTGACTATCTTTCAAAGATTTTCTAGATTTGGGTCTAAACTTCTTTTTATCATTTGATTTTTGAAAATCAACTCTTTTCTTGCTTTTGAAAATTTTATAAAATTTTTTAGCTAAAAGAGCCATATCATCTTCTGAATCAGAATTTTCTTCTGAATTACATTTAGATGATTTTAGAGCGATAGATTTACCTTTAGGAGCTTTAAAGTTTAACTCGTAGGTTTGTAGAGAACCAACTAGTTCTTCAACCCTCATATTATCCGTATCACGAAGTTCCTGGATTGCGGTTACTTTAGAATTGAACCGTTCAGGAAGTGAGCGTAGTATTTTTGCACACACTTTACTTTCTGGGATTTTATCGCCAAGACCCCACATTGAGTTTACAATGTCATTCAATCTAGTGTAGAAGTCCATAAACATTTCATTTTCCTCCATATGAATTTCTTCAAATCTGGTTATGAGGAGTTGGACTTTAGATTTTTTGACAATTGTAGTACCCTCGTGTGTCATTTCTAATATATCCCAAGCTTGCTTTGCAGTATCACAAGAAATGATTCTTTTGAACTCATCCGGTGATAGTGCGCAAGTAATTGCATTTAGTGCTTTAGCATTTGCACTACTCTCACTTTTCTGAAGGGTGGTCCATTGGTAATATGGTGTGGTTTTCATTGATTTTGAACCATCAACCCCAGTAACTTCCATGATAGGAGGATTCCATTCAGTCACTGTGGCTTGCCACACATTTTCATCCATTGATTTGAGGAAGATCCTCATTCTGGCTTTCCAATAAGCATAGTTGGAGCCATCAAAGGGTGGAGGCCTAGTGATTGAAAGGCTATCAAAATTTGACATCTTAAATAGCTTAAATCGTTAGCTCAGGAATTAAATCCAAAAAACGAGCTATTAGGCTTTGATACCACTTGAAAAGGCCAAGCTATATGTCCTAGAGGCGGGGGTGAATAGGATAATGCCAAATAAAAACTTATAACAGCGGAATAATAAAGAAAATGATAGCCAAATTAAATAACAATGCAGGAAAGTAAAACAACCTCAAAATTTAGATCTTGAGAGGTTGATACAAACGTTATTCTAAGGACAACCTTACACCAAAAACAGAGTTTATGGTAGGACAACCTTATTTCTAGAAAGGTCTTTGTATCAAGTCTCAAATCGAAGAGGAATACAAAAGTAAATATAAACTGAAATGAAATAACTTGTAATTAAAAATGTATTGTTCTAGGGACAGCCATACACCATAAAAATGGCAGGGCAACCTTCCTGGAACAACTTTCAAATGAAATTGAAAATCAAGCTTATAAAGGAATAGCAGAAAGTAAATCCTAAGCTATTACAACATTCTCACAAAGCTTGAAATAATTACAACATTCACCACCATACATACATCCCACAAAATGAATAAAAAATTAGAAGAATAAAACAATCAACCACAACTCAAGGGATTATAGTGGTTCGCCTGTGTGTTCACCAACTGTTATACAACAGCCACACAAAAAGCTACTCCACTCCTAATATCCTCACACAGGGGATATTAGCGTTCACTAAAAATAGGTTTTCCCAGGTTCACCCAAAACCCTTACAATTGTGTCTTTGTATGTGGGCTTACACAATTAAAAAAACCCCACTTCTGAGTTTTCCTGGCTTTCCTCAGATGACCAATATAACAAGATTTTTCTGGCAAATCTTCAAAGAAACCAAAATAATAGAAAGGAATTTACAATATGTAAAATACCTGAAAATCTCCTTCGTTGTAGCAGCCCGGTAGAACCAAATCAAAGTAGATGATTGAATGTCCAAGTTCAATGTCCAGTACTTCATTACAATGGTTCTAATTCTAATAGATTTTAAATTAAACCAAATAGGGCTTGCCTTAATTGATTTTGATTCCAAAGAAAGGGAATAATAATTCCTCTTTATCAAATCAGATTGGAATATAAGAAACAAAATCAATTAAAATAAAGCTAAGGAAAGAGAATATTAAATAAGCACACTTAGCTTAGATGGAGCACAGAATTATCTCTCAGAAGTTCGACGAAGATTGGCTTGAATACTTTAATTAAATCGATAATTTCTTCTGAGATTCGTGCTCTATTTATAAGTGAGAAGATCGGGTCTTCGACTGGTCTAGAGTGCTCTTCGACTAGTCGAAGCACTAACAGATATTTTGAAAAATCCGGCGGGATTTTCTTTGACCGTTCTACGACTGGTCGAAGCTCTCCTACGACTGGTCGTAGGTTTCCTTCGACTGGTCGTAGGACCTGAATATCTTCGCTGGACTTCGAGTCGAAGAATGTACGACTGGTCGAAGATCAGTCGACACTGTTCCTACGACTGGTTAAACAGATTCCAGGACTAGTCGAAGGCTAACAGATTTTATCCGAAATTTGTAACAAACTTACGACTGGTCGAGGAATTTCGTAGACTGGTCGAAGCAAGTCTAGGACTAGTCGAAGAAGGCCTAGGACTAGTCGAAGAACAGACCAATCACATGTAAAATAAATATTCAACTTATGTATCCGAAATGACCTACTTCTAAGGTCATCCTATGGTCAAACAAACCTCAATCATGAAGTATGGATATTGAAACAAGAGACCATGAAGAATGAGCCTTGAAGTCTTGATGTAGATTAAACCTTGAAGTAGCTCAATCTTGAAAGTGGCTTGAGTTTCAGCTTGAGTCTTGAGTTCAGCTTGAGTTTCAACTTGAGTCTTGAGATCAGCTTGAGTTTCAACTTGAGTCTTGATTTCAGCTTGAGTCTTGCCTTGTACTTTCTTTTCAGCTTGAGTCTTGTTTTGTGAGTAGTTCTTTCATTCAAGATCTTGAGTCTTGTACTTGAGAGCTTTGCTTGTTGTGAGCTTAGCTTGTTTATGAATGTTGATCCTTGAGAGAGCTTCACTTATGCAAGTTATATATAACAGAGTATAATAGTGATTTTGGCACTACAAATTTGACAACAAACAGGGATAGAAACTATAGCACTTACAAACTTATATATTCAACTAGCCGTAGACAGTGTCACTAAATGGGCTGAAGCAATCCCGTGCTGGAACAATGACCATTAGATGGTCATTAAATTCTTAAAAGAGAACATCCTTTCCCAGTTCAAAATGCCTCCGGTCATCATTAGTGATGGAGGCTCACATTTTTGCAATAGGCCATTCGCAAACTTAATGAAGAAATATGGCATCTCTCACAAGGTGAGCACTTCATACCACCCACAAATAAGTGGGCAGATTGAGATTTCTAATAGGGAGATCAAACATATTGTAGAAAAGACGGTAAACCCTAGCTGTAAGGATTGGTCAATCCGCTTGACTGATGCTTTATGGGCTTACCGTACAACCTTTCAAACTTCCATTGGAATGTCTCCCTTTGGACTTCTATATGGGAAAGCTTGTCAATTACCAGTGGAGTTGGAACATAGAGCCTACTAGGCTATAAAGAGTTTGAACTTTTACTTAGACAACGTTGGCTTGCTGCGTAAGTTACAATTGAATGAACTCGAGGAGATCCGAAATGATGTGTAACGCCCTGAAAATCGGGGGGTCGAGCATAACTCAGCTCCCGAGTTTCAAAACATCACTTATGCAACATATTTAATGATGGATGTATGTTGTCTGTATGAGTGCATAAAACATGGAATAGATTAAGCCAAACTACAAACATAATTCAGGGATAAGTGAAAGACGCAAGCGGAAGACTTAAAGAAACAAGTGTTGCTCTCTAAATAAATGGATGTATGTTGTCCTGATATGTGTACATGTGCAAGTCCCTAAAATACGTATATACGCCAGGTCATAATAACAAGTGTTGCTATCCAAATACAAGTATCAAAATGACATCATCTAGTACAATTACAATGAAAACCCACAATCCCTGCATATCAAGACATGGCTCACATGAACCCGCCTGAGAACTGCATAAACGAAAATGCATCCTCATTATCCTCGTAATCCTGCTTTGCCTCAGGGGTCGCGTCAACATCTACATCTAAGACAGGGTCTGGTTGGTGTTGAAACACCGTCCTAGAATGTGAGAGTGAGTGATCAACTCAGTGGAACTATACAGTAAAAGTTAACATGATATCAAATCAATCAAGTAGTAATGATAAGGCAATACAATCAACACGTCATAATTACTCCTGTTAATGTAAGGATGTATGTAGAAATGATGCATACCCTCGCCTGCACTCCCTCAGTGTCTTCATCTTACGGTACACATGACAAACTCCCGCAGTGCCAACGACTTCTACGCACATGCAATGCGGTGCATGAACATGATTACCAAGTTATTATTAATCCTTTTCATACAGCAGGATTTGGGAAGCTAAGGTACCTTCCTCATATCAATTTCTAAACAGTGATCCATTCTAGGGTTGTCAGTCCTAGACAATCTCATACGATCATATGGTTTTAGGTCGCTACAAAGGGCTCGTCACCAATCAATGCATGCCTATCATACCTTAATTACTACCCTAAGGCTCGTCGCCTCAATGCAGTGGCAAGGTATGCTCGAGGTCACTACAAAGGGCTCGTCACCAATCAATGTAGGCCGGTAGCACGAATATAGTGTCCCATACCACCATAATCGGCTCACGAGTTTGGTGTGCTCACTGGTCACTATGGGGAGGCTCGTCACCCCAGCGTAGGCCGACAGCTCGACCACGGTGTCCCATACCACCATGTCCGGCTCGTGAGTCTTAGCGGATCAAGGTACAATAGTTAACGGAATTACATCAGTAAGTTTGGTACCTTAGATTCAAACAATAGCGTCCATACATGGTGAACATACATCGGACAATCGGGTTACTTGACGAACTCGACTAGCACGAGCGCACGTTGAGTTGAATGACATAGAGTGCGCAAACACTCCGTGTGGCCAAACCACTACCGACAACCCTAATGCGACTCGGGTTCGTCAAACACGTCCTACGTGACGAAAACAACCTTGGCCACGAACTCAAGGATTGTTACCGATTTCCTGGACTATTCCATAGTCCCAACATATTCGATTATAACAGAGATTCATAATAACAATTTAGAACAGTAATGGAGCAACAATTCTAATCATACAATATGGAAGCATGTAATGAATATCAACTTAGCTTGAATTACACATAAGTAGTGCTTGAAGTTAAACAACAAAGAATGTAGATTACATGTAGGAAATCATACACACCACTAGGATAGTTGAGAATCTCTTCTCAACGCCTATAATAGGTTAATATATTACACTCTTAACCATTCAGACATTTCTACAAACACTTAGACTACATAGCCCCACATACATGGCGTATGTTGGCGATAACACACATTTGGACAATTCCTTTCACCAAGGAGTTGACACACGTACAACTAGTACAAGTACACGACAATTAATCATGGCAAACACATGTTCATATTTTATACGTATACGATACTTCCTACATATACATAGAATACACAAATCTCAATATAACACATATATATCAGGAACGCAAAATAAACTTCACAGTTGGCATGTGAAATTGCATCCATAACAATAATAAACCATTACTCAACATTGAAAGCCTTGAAAACCATAACCTATATGAATATAGTCCGTACCTTAAACCAGAAAGCACAATAGATCTGATTCAGACGATAAGTCTTCATCAACGGCGACTAGATAACCTAAGGCAAGAATAGAAATGAGCTACATCAACACTTAGATAAGTCTAATCTCTAACACAGGCTAGGGTTTGACTAACTTGCCCAAGAAGGAACTTAGAATCGCTGGAATAACGATTCAAAAGTGGTGGTTTAAGGATGCAAAGCAACAAGAAAGAATCTCAAATGATTCACCAACTTCTCTCTTACTTTCTCTCTCTTTTCCTCTCTCTTTCTTAGCTAGGGTTAGGAAATTCGTATGGAAAAGAGAGTGAGGGTTTTAAGGTCTTTATATAGGCCTAAAATAGATGAAAATAGCCCCATGGCCAAGGTATACTCAGGTTATAACCAAATCAGGCCTATTCTAATCCAACGGAACACTTTTGGTGGTCCTTTTCCCACGTGCGGTCGGACTTAAGCTCAGTGACCATGGATCTAGGTCAGGCTGAGTTTTCGTACCGATCAGATTTACAAATTAGCCGTGGCGAACCGCTCTTAATTCAACGGTCATCGAAACTCGATCAGGTCCACCGGCACTAGGACATGCCTGGGCCATCTTCCTTGATCCGAGGGTGAAATTGGGTCAAAATCCAATGGTCAGAGTACTTAAAATCGTCGCGCAAGTGACACGACTTAGATTTCATAAATTATATTTAATTTCTCAGCTTTCTCACACTCTTTACTCCGGACTCAAGCAAATCGACCCATGACATCATCTGGACTTGATTTTTGAGGTGATGGTTAAGCCCAACAAGAAAATTAACGCTATCGAACTTTGGACGCGCGGTACAGGTCCGATCCAAAGTTTTTAAAAATTTCCAAGAGCAACTGGACTTAGCGTTGAATCCTAGATTTCAGGGTAACATAGCATTAATGATTTTACAGGTTTAGGGTCCTGCAGATCAAATTTAAAGTGATTGGTGCAAATTTCACAAGCAATTGAGTTTAACGCTAAATAACCCACACTTAACTTCTAAGGAAAAATAGAGGTGGTACTCGAGTCTTGGCACGAAATTTTTCGGGCCATTACATGATGCATACGAGAACTCGAGATTTTACAAGGACAGGATGAAAGTGTTTCATGACCAACGTATTCTTCGAAAATCATTCACGCCAGGTCAGTAAGTCCTCTTCTCAGGAAAACTTCAATCTTGTTGGACCGGCCCAATCAGTATTACTAAAGTGTATCCTTATGGGGCTGTCGAGATAAAGAATCCAGACAATGGCAATGAATTCAAAGTAAATGGACATTGATTGAAGCCATTTGTTGAAAATTTTGATTTAGAGGACATGTCCATACCTCTAAGTGATCTTGTTTATCGAGATTGGATCTCCTAATTTGATGGAGGTATAGGTAGGTTTATCACTTTCATATGGCTATGGTAGTTTGCTTTATGTTGTTTAGGATAGTTTGCTTATACATTATTGAGTTTCATTCTGTCCTAACCCATGTTATGCTAAGATCCATAGAAATGCTTCAAAATTCCTTCTTCTAGGTACTATCTTTTCAACACCAACTCCTTTCTTTTCGTTGTCTCTTTTGCATTACATGCTTATTTCTTGTACATTGAGGACAATGTAAATTTTTGTGGGGAGTGTGGGGGATTAGGTAACCTAATTAGTGTTTTTCTCAGTTTTGAGTAAAAAAATTTTAAGACAAAAACGTTTAAATTGCTTTCAGTACGATGAGACGAGAGATTGGATTTTAAATTGTTGGAGGTTAATCATGTAAGTAAATTATCACCTACGGTTCTTGAATAATTAAAAGGAAATTTGCATATCATGATCACAAAACACATTTAAATTGCTTCCTTGGGATATGCTGGGGTTTCTAATTGTTAGTATGTGAATCATTGATAGATGTTGAGAATCGAGTCTGGAGAATTTTATCTACCTTAAAAGATGAAAAACCAGTAAAAAAATAGGAGATTGGCAAAAAGGCCTTGAAAATGAAAAAAAAAAATGACAACATCACTGAGAAGAATGAAAAAGGTCTCTGAAAAAGATGAATTGTCCAAAAAAATGGGAATAAAAGTAGCCATCGATAAAAAATCAGAAACTGAAAAAAGAAGAAAAGGGGGTAGAAATCAGTACTTGAGTTTTCGACTTATTTTGATATGAAGAACATGACTAACATTATGAAACACTAGTATTCCCATGGAAAGTAAGTTGACATACATTGAAAAACTTGATATTTGAATCTCTATTCTGATTCAAGTAATATACTTAATCAATTCCATGTTTGATTCGATTCTAAGTTTTTAAAGTCTCACTTTCTTGTTTTGTCCCTACTCATTCATGCTTGATTGCACAAAAGATTGTTTTCCAAAAAAGGATTTTGAACTTGAGAGTGAAGATTATTTTTTGCATATTTTGCTCGAGACTAGCAAAATGCTGGTTGGGGGTTGTGTTGAGGGTCAAATATTGCATATTATCCCCTATTAATTTCTTGGTTTTATAAACATAATATACTTAATGGTACATTTACATGTGTTTGTGTTGCAAGGTGAATTTAAGAGCTTGGAGTGAAATGAATGCTAAAAGTGTGGATTTAGTGCTCAAGAATTGTCAAAGAAAAGAAGGGATCTTTGGAGACCAAAATTGAAGATTTCAAGACTCGAAGATCCAAGAAAACCTAGTGGAGAAGGAAGGAAGTCGAAAGAACAAGTGCAGAAATCACAAAGACCGTGTCATCGAGAACCGTTCGATGACAACGAAGATCTATTCGATGACATCGAACCATGGTCGATGACATCAAATTTATGAGAAAAAATCGAGTTGGTTATTGGACATATTGGGCGCTTTTCTCAATCAATCGAAGAAATGTTCGATGATTCGAAGGCAGGTGCTCGATGACATCGAAGACTGCTTGATGACATCGAATTTATTGAAGAAATTGAAGTAACTCATTAGACAGTTTTGGACACATTCTCGATGACTCGAAGACCTTTTCAATGGATTGAAGCTTCGCTCGATGACATCAAAGGATGGTACGATGACACAGAGACTTATGCAGTGAGAAAGAAGAAAAGACGCGACTTTCGGATTCAAACCCCTTCGATGCATCGAAGGGTTTTGATGACATCGAATCACTTACTCGGAATTACACAGAGTGCATAAATTTGATCCTATTTTGTGAATCTGCATAACTTGGCTTATAAATATGGGTTCCTAGGCACTTTTTAGGATATCGAGGGTTTGAAGAAGCAGAGCAAAAGGGCGAAGCCGCTTCCCAAGGGTTCTTCTTCCCTTCTCCTTAGTTTTTAACACTTTCTCATAGGGTTTTTAATCCAATCATGTCCATGGTTGGCTAGATCCCTTAGCTAGGGCTAAGGGGTGAAGCTTGTGAAATGGCCTAGCTATATGTCCTATAGGGGGGGGGGGGGTGAATAGGACGATGCCAAACAGCAGAATAAAGAAAGATAGATAGCCAAATAAACTAAATCAAATCACAATTCTGAAATAAAAGCAACCTCACTAAACAAGTATTGAGAGGTTGATACGAATTCAGTTCTAAGGACAACCTTACACCATAAAAACCAAGGGTTTATGGCAAGACAATCTTATTTCTAAAACGTCCTTTATATCAAAAACTCAAACTGGAGAGGAATAAATAAATAGCAAGGAATTAAAATAAATTGCAGGAATTTAAAACTAAATTATTACAACATTCCCACTGTGCTTGAAATGTAAATTTTACAACATTCACATCCACACATACATTCCACAAATCTGAATGAAAAGAGATATAAAACTTAAGCAAGCATTCAAACCATAAGACAGAGTTATAGTGGTTCACTTGTGTGCATACCGACTGTTCAACAACAGCCACACAGCGCTACTCCACTCCTAATATCCTCACACGGGGGATATCAGCGTTCACTGTCAAAGATAGGTTTTCCAAATTCACCCAAAACCTTCACAATTGTGTTTTTCACTGTGGGCTTACACAATTAAAAAAAAAAAACTCTTTTGAGTTTTCCTGGCTCTCCTCAGATAACCAATGCAGTGAGATTTTTCTAACAAATCCCAAAAGAAAACCAAATGAAAGTAAATTACACAAACGTAAAATACCTGACTTTCTCCTTCGTTGTAGCAGCCCAGAAGAACCAAGTTGGAGTAAATATTTGAATGTCAAAGTTCAATGTCCAATACTCTCTTTGTAATGGTTATAAGTTCTAACAGATTTTAAATTAAACCAATTGGGCGTAGCTCTATTTGATTTTGATTCCAAGAAGACGGAATACAGCAATTCCACTTTTCAAATAAGATTGGAATACAGGAAAAAAATCAAAAAAAGAAAGATAAAGAAAGAGAATATTAAATATGCACACTTAGCTTAAAATGGAGCACATACTTATCTCTCAGAAGGCCGAATTAAATTAGCTTCAATTTTCTATTTTATTCTGAGACTTGTGCTCTATTTATAGGTGAGCAAATCACGTCTTCGACTGGTGTAAAGAACTCTACGAATGGTCATAGAACCAATAGATATTTGAAAATTCGGGCGTGATAAGATTTGGAGGTTTCACAACTGGTCATAACTGGCCTACGACTGGTCGTAGGTCCCCTTCAACTGGTCGTAAGTTTCACAAGACTAGTCAAAGCTAGCCAATCTTTAACATTGTACATTGAGTCGTAGCTCTACAACGGGTCGAAGAAACAGTCGACACTGTTCATACGACTAATCGAACAAACCCTAAGACTAGTCAAAGCCAAATAGAAAATATCCAAATTTTACAACAAACTTACGACTGATCTAGGAAATTCTTAGACAGGTTGAAAAAGTGCTAGGACTAGTCGAATAAAGTCTAGGACTAATCTTAGAACATCCTAAACTCACATATATAAAACATATGAATTATGTATCCAGAATGACCTACTCTAAAGGTCAACCTAAGGTCAGTCATGCCTCAATAGTGAAGTAAGGACATTGAAACATAGAGACAAGAGACCTTTGAAAGTAGCAAAGCTTGAAGTCTTGATGGAGCTCAAACTTGAAAGCTTCTTAAGATCTTGAGGTTGAACTTGAAAGCTTCTTGATATTCTTGACTTGTGAACAGTGCTTGTCAAACAAAGCTGATCTTGAGTAGAGCTTTGTTCTTCACAGATGCAAGATGCATAACCGTGTCTTTGGCATCACAAATTTGACAACAAAAGGGTTATAAACTATAACACTTACAATCTCCCCCTTTGTCAAATTAGTGACAAAACACACTTCCAAGATATGTTACATAACATAGAATATCTAATTAAAGAATCATGCACCAGTTGTTATATCATGTACCAGTTGTTATCAACCGGCATACATGATCCTGCAAACCTGTAAATCAATATTCATATTCAACATAACATACAGTCCACTTCAGTACATACTCCCCCTGAGTAACATACAATGCTACTCCCTCCTCATAACATAATCATTCATTAGACACATCACATCCATATCCATTCTTCACCTTTTTGTCACTATAGGATAAAGGAAGCATAAAACAAATGGCTGAGGAGAAATAAGGAAAGAGATATATGAGTGGAAACAAGACATGATATGATTAACCAGCATAAATAGCTCACATAATCCATATACAGAGCTAAGTTAAAAATAGCTACAGTCTCAAAACCAGTTAAGCTAACACAAGAGTAATAAAGTTATAACTAACCAGCTAACTTAAAAGATCTAATCAGAACCAGATGAAGGAGCAGGGATGGAAGGATCAAGTTGATGCATGCCCTTGTTCAAGCGCCTAAGATATTTGCGCATATACTTGAATTGTAAATCATGGGCAACAGACATGTTTTCTATCTTAACATTCATATTCTCAACTTTATCTTCTAATGCACGTAGACGTGCATCAAACTCAAAAGGCTCATAATCTGGATCATTTCTAGAATCAGATTCAAGTTCTTCAAATATATCATCCATGTTAATATCAGCAGGAGGATGATCACTAGCTTCTTCCTCATGCTCAACTTCAGCATTGCAACCACCAACACCTTGACCAGGAAGGAAATCAAGCTTCATCTTATTGATATTAGAATTGTTAAATATTAGATGATGGATAAGGGCCTCTCCAACCGGCATATCGACTAACATATGCGTAGCCAACACAATCATCAAATATCGAAAAGGAATGTCATTGTGACCAGGATGGAGTCAAAACTGAATAATAGAATGACAAATCAAGGATGGTAGACAAACATGTGCACTGCTAGGAACAACATGAAGAACACGGACAATGAAGGAAGTCATTTCAGATTTATTACCCGAACGAGGATACAAGTTAGACACAAAAATTTTGTGAAGAACTCTATATTTGGGTAACAGATATTTTGAAGGAAGCACATTCCCTTTATGAGTCCATTGAACATCTAAATTGTATAAATCTTTAGTGAGCATACGTTTTTCAGATACAAAGGATTTTTTAGATAAGTTATGGATAGGAATGCCCTCATCATTCACAGGAATTTCCATAAGAGCTCAAATCAAATGACGATCAACGTTAAATGGTCCTTCTCTTGTGGCTATCTTAAAAGATAAATTTTCCAATGAAAAATCACATATGCATGCAAACATGGATTAGGCAATGGACCGGTATGCTAGCCCACCCCAATGTAATAAGTTATCCCAACCTACAACTTGGAGCATAGGAATGATCTCAAATGGAGCAACATGATTAATATCAATAGGATGTTCAACAATAACATTACGTAATCTGATGCCTCAAACATAGGATGGATCATCCTTAAGAGCCCGAAGATGACGCTTAGTAATAGGGGCAGATCTAGAGGAAGAAGAAGGACCACAGGATGTTATTTTTCTACCTCTAGATGCCATTTGCAACAAGGATTTCAAGAGAAAAGGGAGTTGCAAAAGGTTGAGAAGTGGGTTTTCTCAAATCAGATTTTACCCAAGAAAAACTCCAAATCTCGATGAAATTTAAAATAGATAACTTCAAGAGAAAAATAGAAGAAATCTAAACTCAAATCTACAAGAAAAATGCAAATGGAGCACTAACCTTAAAGATTTTGAAGGATGGGTTCGACTGGTCGTGCGTGGGCTCGAAGGAGAGAGAAGAAGAAATGAAGAAGATGAACCATTTCCCCAAATTATAAGACATTCACGCGATTCACGACAGGTCGTGGATGTACACGACCAGTCGTAGCACGACTGGTCATGTAGATTCATGACTGGTAGAGTACCGGCTAGAAAAACTTGATTTCCAACAATATATACAGAATTCGAAATCTAATCAAGAAAATATATACAATATGATACAAATAGGCATAAATACTCATTTTAAAATGCACATGCCAAGATCAAATTTCATTTTGTTAAACCTGCTTTTGTCGAGTGGTTTAGTGAAAATGTTAGCACGTTGATTTTCGGTAGGGATATATTCCAAAGATATAACCTTTTCTTCTACTAATTCTCGAATATAATGAAATCTAATGTCAATGTGCTTAGTACGAGAATGCTGAATTGGATTTTTCAAAATATTTATGGCACTAGAATTATCATAATATAATAACATAAAATCCTGTTTAATTCCATAGTCACTTAGCATACGTTTCATCCAAACAAGTTGCGTACATGCATTACCAGCTGCGATATATTCAGCTTCAACTGTTGAAAGTGATATAGAACTTTATTTCTTGCTAAACCAAGAAACTAAACAGTTTCCAATATAGAAACAACCACCACTGGTTGATTTTCTATCATCAAGATTACCAGCCCAGTCAGCATCCGAGTACCCAGCTAATTGAACACTAGTCTCATGTGGATACCAGAGACCGGGATTAATAGTACTTGCGACATATCGCATAATCCACTTGACAGCAGTCAAGTGCGACTCTCTAGGATAAGACTGATATCTAGCGCAAATACCAACACTTAGAGCGATATCAGGTCTACTAGCACTTAAATACAGTAAACTACCAATCATATTATGATATCATTGTAGATCCACATTTTTTACTTTTAGAATCTTTTGAGTGTTTCAATGTTGTACTTATAAGAGTATCAAATTTCTTACCATTCTCAAATCCAAATCTCTTAATCAAATTCATAGCATATTTAGATTAAGAAATAAGCATTCCGTCAGGTTTTTGCTTTACTTGCAACTCAAGGAAATAATTCAATTCCCCAACCTTGCTCATTTCAAACTGAGATTTCATCAAATCTGCAAACTCAATAGTCATGTCAGTACAGGTAGATCCATAAATTATATCATCAACATAATTTTGTACTATTAAAATGTGATCATCATGTTTTTTGATAAACAGAGTCTTATCAACACATCCCATTTGAAAATTATGGCTTAATAGAAACTTTGTTAGTTTCTCGTACCATGCCCTAGGAGCTTGTTTTAAACTATAAAGTGTCTTTTTAAGGCGATACACATGATAAGCATTTTTGGAGTCTTCAAAACCCATCGGTTGTTCAACATAGACTTCCTCGTGCCAATCGCCATTTAAAAAAGCACTTTCACATCCATTTGGTAAATCTTAAACTTTCTAAAACATGCAATGGATATAAAAAGTCTAATTGATTCAAGACGTGCTACTGGTGGTAAGGTTTCATCAAAATCAATGCCTTCAATTTGAGTGTAACCATGTACCACTAGTTTAGCCTTGTTTTTAATTAAATTGCCAAGCTCATTAGACTTATTCTTGAAAATCCATTTGGTTCCAATGATGTGTTTATCTTTAGGTCTAGGTACGAGATACCAAACATCATTTCTCACAAATTGGTTAATTCTTCTTGCATCGCAATAATCCAATTTTCATCAGCAAGAGCTTCTTTTATGTTAGATGGTTCTATCTGGGATGTAAAACATATGTAATTATATATCCTCAAGTTATCTACGGGTATGAACACCAGTCAGAGGGTTTCCAAGAATCTGTGTGGTTGGATGATATTTAACAACCCTTAGTTCAGAATCAGTCTGATTAGATGAAGTATCGAATTTATCAATTACTAGTACTTCATCATTATCTAAACTTGAGACTGGTGTGTTTAAGTGATCATCAATGACTACATTGATAGACTCTTGAATCACATCGGTCCTTTTGTTCAAAACCCTATAAGCTCGATTGTTTAAAGAGTATCCTAAAAAGATCCCTTCATCACTCTTCGTATAAAACTTTCTTATATATTCACGATCTCGTAAAATATAGCACTTGCTGCCAAAAACTCGAAAGTATTTGATAGTAGGCTTTTTATCGAACCACAATTCGTAAGCTGTTTTATTATTACCTTTACTAGTGTAAACCCGGTTAATAATATCGCAAGCTATATTGACTGCTTCAGCCCAAAGATTCTTAGAGAGCTTTATATTGTTCAACATGACATTAGCCATTTCTTGAAGCACTCTATTTTTCCTTTCAACTATTCCATTTTGTTGTGGAGTTTTGGGCACTGAGAATTCATGTAATATTCCCTGGTCACTACAGAACTTCTCAAAATCGCTATTCTCAAATTCAGATCCATGATCACTATGAATCTTACTGACTTGAGAACCTTTTTCAGTTTGAATCATTTGAAGAACCTTTTTCACTTCTTCAAAGGTTTCTGATTTGTCCCTTAAGAAGACAACCCATATACATCTGGTAAAGTCATCTACTATTACCAAGATATATCTTTTGCCACCTCTACTTTCCGTCCTGGTAGGTCCTACAAGATTCATATGGAGAAACACGAGTGGTCTTAATGTGGTATTGGAATTCACCTTTTTGTGTGAGTTCCTCGTTTGTTTGCCAATCTGGCATTCACCACCTATTTTATCTAATTTTTGTAGTTTGGGTAGACCTCTTATAAGTTCTCATTTGCTCAATCTATATAGATTTCGGTAGTGTACATGTCCAAGACGTTTGTGCCATAAATCAGTCTCGTCTGTATGGACCATGTAACACGATTGATTAGATGAGCTGGATTCACTAATAATATAGCAGTTTTCAGATGTTCTACGTCCAGTTAGTATTACTGAACCCTTGTTGTTTAGAATCTCACAGCTTTGATTAGAAAACCGAACACTATGGTTATTATGACAAATTTGTGATATGCTTAGAAGATTATGTTTCAGTCCTTCAACATACAAAACATTTTTAAACAAAGGAAGGTTATAGAGTTGAACCGTACCTTGGCTCATAATCTTGCAATTGCTTCCATCACCAAAAGTAACTGACCCATCAATCATATCTTTAAGATCGGTGAATAAGGCCTTGTCACCAGTCATTTGCCTGGAGCATCCACTATCTAGGTACCACTTTAAATGGCTTGTTGCTTTGAAAGTAGTGTGGGCAACCAAGCGGGCAACTTTAGGAACCCATTTCAGAACTATTTTAGGTTTAGGAGTATAGTTGGTCTTCTTCTGACTGTTGTTATAAGAATGACCTACTGATTTAAATTTTAAGAGCTCCTTGAGTAAATCCACTATCTTTTCAGCTAGTGGGTTTCTGTTCTAATTTTTGAAGTTGTTTTTCCCTTTTGAGTTAGAGGACTCTCCTTTCACAAATTTAGGAGAAATATACTTTTGTTTAGGAGGAACATTTTACCATAGCCCAACCTGGATCTGTCGCCACATTTTCTAGATTCAGATAAAAGTGTTTCTAACTTTAGATCTCCTTGGGCATGCCTCCATGTATCCTTTAAACTCAGAAGAGAAGGTACTTCATTTTTAATTCTCTCATTTTCAGATTTCAGATTTTCAATCATGGAGGTTTTGAATTCTAAATCACATTTTGATTTTTCAAAACAATCTAAAATTTGGGATTTTTCTAAAACAAGAGATTCAAAACATTCTTTAAGTTTAAAGAACTTTTCTTTTTAACGTTTAGTTTGACAACAATTTTACAACTTTCCTTATATAGAGCATTGTAAGCATCTTAAAGATCATCTTCATTTTCATAATCATTATTCAGATTTTCTTCGCTAGTTGAATAATCATGATCTGAAAAAGTGAATTTGGCTAGAGTCATAAGAGCTTTAACTTCACCACCTGACTCGATTTCATTATCTTCTGATTCAGAAGAAGCTTCAGAATCAGATGATTCATCCCAATTAGCCAACATACCCTTCTTTTTGGGTTTGTCCTTTTTAGGACACTTGTTTGCTAAATGCCCATATTCTTGGCAATTGTAACATTGACTATCATTCAATGACTTCCATGTTTTAGATTTGGGTTTTGATCTTTTCTTATCATTTGATTTTTGAAAATCAACCCTCTTTTTACTCTTAAAAATCTTGTAAAACTTTTTCGCTGAAAGAGCCATATCATCTTTAGAATCAGAGTTTTCTTTAGAAGATTTAAGAGCGATAGATTTACTTTTAGGAGCTTTAAAGTTTAACTCAAAGGTTTGTAAAGAACCAACTAGTTCTTCTACCCTCATATTGTCCGTATCACGAAGTTCCTGGATCGCGGTTACCTTAGAGCTGTATCATTCATGAAGTGAGCGTAGTATCTTTGCACACACTTTACTTTCTAGGATTTTATTGCCAAGACCCCACATTGAGTTTACAATGTCATTTAATCTAGTGTAAAAGTCCATAAACATTTCATTTTCCTCCATATTAATTTCTTCAAATTTGGTTGTGAGGAGTTGGACTTCAGATTTTTTTATAATTGTAGTACCCTCATGTGTCATTTCTAATATATCCCAGGCTTGCTTTGGAGTATCACAGGATATGATTCTTTTGAACTCATTCGGTGATAGTGCGCAAATGATTGCATTTAGTGCTTTTACATTGGCACTACTCTTATTTTTCTGAAGGGTGGTCCATGAGAAATATAGTGTTACTCTCATTGATTTTGAACCATCAATACCAGTCACTTCAGTGGTAGGTGGGTTCCATTCAATCACTGTAGCTTGCCACACACTCTCATCCATTGATTTGAGGAAGATCCTCATCCTGGCTTTCCAATAGGCATAGTTGGAGCCATCAAAGTATGGAGGCCTAGTGACTGATAGGCTATCAAAATTTGACTTCTTATATATAGCTTAGATCGTTAGGTCAGGAATTAAATCCAAATAAAAAGCAATAAGAGCGAGCTATTAGTCTTTGATACCACTTGAAATGGCCTAGCTATATGTCCTAGAGGGGGGGAGGTGAATAGGACGATGCCAAAATAAAACTTTAACAGCGGAATAAAGAAAGATAGATAGCCAAATAAACTAAATCAAAACACAATGCTGAAATAAAAGCAACCTCACCAAACAAGTATTGAGAGGTTGATTTGAATTCAGTTCTAAGGACAACCTTACACCATAAAAACCAAGGGTTTATGGTAGGACAACCTTATTTCTAGAATGTCCTTTGTATCAAAAACTCAAACCGGAGAGGAATAAATAAATAGCAAGGAATTGAAATAAATTGCAGGAATTTAAAACTAAATTATTACAACATTCTCACTGTGCTTGAAATATAAATTTTACAACATTCACATCCACACATGCATTCCACAAATCTGAATGAAAAGAAATATAAAACTTAAGCAAGCACTCAAACCACAAGACAAAGAGTTATAGTGGTTCGCCTGTGTGTACACCAACTGTTCAACAACAGCCACATAGCGCTACGGGGGATATCAGCGTTCACTATCAAAGATAGGTTTCCCAGGTTCACCCAAAACCTTCACAATTGTGTTTTTCTCTGTGGGCTTACACAATTGAAAAAAACCCCTCTTCTGAGTTTTCCTAGCTCTCCTCAGATAACCAATACAATGAGATTTTTCTGTCAAATCCCAAAAGAAAACCAAATGAAAGTAAATTATACAAACATAAAATACCTGACTTTCTCCTTCATTGTAGCAGCCTAGAAGAACCAAGTCGGAGTAGAGATTTGAATGTCAAAGTTCAATGTCCAATACTCTCTTTGTAATGGTTCTAAGTTCTAATAGATTTTAAATTAAACCAATCAGGCGTAGCTCTATTTAATTTTGATTTTAAGAAGACGGAATACAACAATTCCACTTTTCAAATAAGATTGGAATACAGGAACAAAATTAAATAAGGAAAGCTAAAGAAAGAGAATATTAAATATGCACACTTAGCTTAAAATGGAGCACAGACTTATCTCTCAGAAGGCCGAATTAAATTAGTTTCAATTTTCTATTTTATTCTGAGATTCATGCTCTATTTATAGGTGAGCAAATCACATCTTCAACTAGTCTAAAGAACTCTACAATTGGTCATAGAACCAACAGATATTTGAAAATTCGGGTGTGATAAGATTTGGCGGTTTCACGACTGGTCGTAGGTCCCCTTCGACTGGTCGTAAGTTTCACATGACTAGTTGAAGCTAGCCAATCTTCAACGCTATACATTGAGTCGTAGCTCTACGACAGATCGAAGAAACAGTCGACACTGTTCATATGACTAGTCGAACAAACCCTAAGACTAGCCGAAGCCAAATAAAAAATATCTGAATTTTGCAACAAAATTATGACTGATCTAGGAAATTCTTAGACAGGTCGAAGCAGTGCTAAGACTAGTCGAATAAAGTCTAGGACTAGTCTTAGAACAGCCTAAACTCACATATACAAAATAGATGAATTATGTATCCAGAATGACCTACTCTAAAGGTCAACCTAAGGTCAGTCATACCTCAATAGTGAAGTAAGGACATTGAAACTTAGAGACAAGAGACCTTTGAAAGTAACAAAGCTTGAAGTCTTGATGGAGCTCAAACTTGAAAGCTTCTTGAGATCTTGAGGTTGAACTTGAAAGCTTCTTGAGATTCTTGACTTGTGAAAAGTGCTTGTCAAGCAAAGCTGATCTTGAGTAGAGTTTTGTTCTTCAAAGATGCAAGCTACATAACCGTGTCTTTGGCATCACAAATTTGACAACAAAAAGGGCTATAAACTATAGCACTTACAATCTCCCCCTTTGTCAAATTAGTGACAAAACACACTTCCAAGATATGTTGCATAACACAGAATATCTGATTAAAGAATCATGCACCAGTTGTTATATCATATACCAGTGGTTATCAACCGGCATACATGATCCTGCAAACCTGTAAATCAATATTCTTATTCAACATAATATACAGTCCACTTCAGCACATAGTCCCCCTAGGTAACATACAATGCTGCTCCCTCCTCATAACATAATCATTCATTAGACACATCACATCCATATCCATTCTCCCCCTTTTTGTCACAACAGAACAAAGGAAACATAGAACAAATGGCTGAGGAGAAATATCGAAAGAGATATATGAGTGAAAACAAGACATGATATGATTAACCAGCATAAACAACTCACATAATCCATATACAGAGCTAAGTAAAAAATACCTACAGTCTCAAAACCAGTTAAGCTAACACAAAAGTAATAAAGTTATAACAAACCAGCTAACTTAAAAGATCTAATCAGAACCAGATGAAGGAGCAGGGATGGAAGGATCAAGTTGATGCATGCCCTTGTTCAAGTGCCTAAGATATTTGCGCATATACTTGAATTGTAAATCATGGGCAACAAACATGTTTTCTATCTTAACAGTCATATTCTTAACTTTATCTTCCAATGCATGTAGATGTGCATCAAACTCAGAAGGCTTATATTCTGGATTATTTCCAGAATCAGATTCAAGTTCTTCAAATATATCATGGATGGGTGATGGAATCCCTTCTATCATTCACAATTCTCCCATGTTAGTTGTTGGATTGGTATAACTTGTCGTCTACCATTGTCTCCTGGGCATGGTTAGGTGATGAAATCACTTCCAATCCACACAACTTTCATCCATTGAGAATTAGGTTAATGGAAGTTTAGATCTGATCTTATTGAATATCTTCTAATTGGATAGGATAGGACTCCAATTTCAATTGAATGCCTTGAATCAAATAAGGAAATATCCTAATAGGCACAAGTGGATCCTTGGAAACCCTAGTTTCCCACCTTGAAAATTTTAAAGTTTTTTATATTTATTTATTAAATCTCTCACAATTACTCTCTACACCTTCATATTTAGGTTAGATCTTCTCCTAGTTCTAATTCTAATTACTCTTGGAATAGACACACAAGATTAGTCCTCATGGAATCGACCTCTGTCTCACTGAGATTATTACTACATTGCGACCCTGCACTTGGGGTTGTGAACAAGTTTTTGGCACCGTTGCTGGGGAACTAACAACTATGTTTTTTTTTTTTTTTCTGAGATTAACTAGTTTTGAAATTAGGCTAAGATTAGGATTTTTCTACTTTATATTTTTAGGTTAGGGTTTTTCTGAATTATTTTAGAAGCTAACTTAGCTTTCTATTTTTGGGTTTAGAAATTTTCCTTTTCTGTTTTTATAAACTTTCCTCTTTTCTACTTTCTAATTTTAGGTTTAGAAACTCTCCTTCTTCATTTTTAGAAACTAGGTTGCTTTCTTATTTTATTTATTTTTAAAAATTAACTCATCTTTCTATTTTCGTTTTTAGAAACTTTCTAATTTTATAATTTCTATTTTAGAAACTGATTTGTTTTATTTTGTTCTGCAAGATCTTAATATAGGAACTTCTAATTTGGTAACTTCTTTCTAATTACCTCTCTCTTTCCATTTCTAGATTTCTATTTTCCTTCTTTCTTTTTTTTTAAAGGTTAGGTTAGAGTCTGAATTTGAGGGCTGAGGGTGTTTCCTCCCCAAGTAGGTCTCAATGTCTTTTGAGTGAAGGAGGATTGGTTAAGGAGTTATCCATCCATCACAGGATTAGACACCATTTGAGATCCTCAGAGTTAATTGAGGTTATGGATGCCAATCAACCGGTTAATCAATTAGGAAGACAATTGAAAGGGGTGAGCTCTCGATGGGGGTGAATAGGACTATGCCAAATAACAATAAAATGCATAATATAAAAACAGATAGCTGAAACAAATATTAATCTCAATTGCAATAGTATTGAGAGGTCGATTAAAAACGTTCACTATAAGAAAGAGGGTTTTTAGCGACGAAACACATTTTCGTTGCTAAAAGTCACTTTTAGCGACGAAATAATTTTTCATCGCCAAAAGTGTACTTTTAGCGACGAGACTTTTCGCAGCTAAAAATCATGGATGAGACTTTTAGCGATGAAAATTTTCGTCGCTAAAGGCCGCAAACAACTTTTTCAAAAATTGAATGGATTACTTTAAGCTACGAAAATTTTCGTAGCTACAAATCGTGGATGAGACTTTTAGAGACGAAAATTTTCACCACGAAAGGGTGCAAACGATTTACTTTTAGCTACGAAACTTTTCGTAGCTAAATATCGTAGATGAGATTTTTAGCGACAAAAATTTTTGTCGCCAAAGGCTACAAACAATTTCTCAAATAAATCTAATCAATTACTTTTAGCTACGAAAATTTTCATAGCTAAAAATCATGGAACAGACTTTTAGGGACGAAACTTTCGTCGCCAAAAGCTGCAAACAATTTTTGAAGCCGCTCGAATGGATTACTTTTTGCTACGAAACTTTTCGTAGCTAAAATTTGTGAATGAGATTTTTAGCAACGAAAAGTTTCGTTGCCAAAGGCTACAAACAATTTTTCAAAAAATTGAATGGATTACTTTTAGCTACGCAACTATTCGTATCTAAAAATCATGGAATAGACTTTTAGCGACGAAAACCTTCGTCGCTAAAAGCTGCAATAAAGATTTAAACAGTTAAGATTACTTTTAACTACGAAATGTTTTGTAGCTAAAAAACATGGATGTGACTTTTAACGACGAAAATTTTCGTTGCTAAAGGCTGCAACAATTTTAAAAAACGTGGATAAGACTTTTAGTGAGGAAAATATTCGTCGCTAAAGACTTTTACCTACAAAATATTTCGTGGGTAAAAGTCTCTCTTTTTTTATATATATATACACCTATTAGAATATAATTCATCATATTCTTCCTGATATACACCTGTTATATAATATATTTCATCATATTCACATTCACATCCATCTAAACCCAAACTATGTAAATTCATCCAAACATAAACTACATTCATCCAAACATAAACTACATCCATCCAAACACAAACAATCTTATGGAAAAAAAAAACAAATGAAAAGAGAGAACATATGAGAGGTGATTCAGACAAATGAAAAGAATCAGGTTTAGGTTATAGGTTATAGGTTATAGGTTATAGCTTTAGGGAATTGAGAATAGGTTAAGGTTTAGGTTTAAGAAATCAGGTTCTGGTTCGGGTTCGGTATCAGGTTTAGGTTTGGGTTTTCAAGTTTAGGTTTAAGTTTAGGTTAGGGAGTTGAGATTAGGATTAGGTGTGGGTTTAGGTTTAAGGATTTGAGATTACATTTAGGTTTTAGGTTTAGGTTATATGTTTAGGTTTAGGTTAGAAGTATAGGTTATAGGTTTAGGTTTAAGTTAGGTTATAGGTTAAGGTTTAGGGAATTGAGAATAGGTTAAGGTTTAGGTTTAAGTTAGGTTATAGGTTAAAGTTTAGGGAATTGAGAATAGGTTAAGGTTTAGGTTTAGGAAATCGGGTACGGGTTCAAGTTCGGGTTTAGGTTTGGGGTTTCAAGTTTAGGTTTAGGTTAAGGAGTTAGGATTAGGTGTAGGTGTAGGTTTAGGAATTTGAGAATACATTTAGGTTATAGGTTTAGGTTTAGGTTATAAGTGTCGGTTATAGGTTATAGCTTTAGGGATTTGAGAATAGGTTAAGGTCTAGGTTTAGGAAATCGGGTTCGGGTTCAGGATTGGGTTTAGGTTTGGGTTTTCAAGTTTAGGTTTAGGTTTAGGTTAGGGAGTTGAGATTAGGATTAGGTATAGGTTTAGGTTTGGGGATTTAAGAATACATTAGGTTTTAGGTTTAGGTTTAGGTTTAGGTTTAGGTTTTAGGTTTTAAGTTTAGGTTAAGGTTATAGGTTTAGGTTAGGTTTAGGTTATAGGTTATAGGTTATAGGTTATAGCTTTAGGGAATTGAGAATAGGTTAAGGTTTAGGTTTAGTTTTAGGAAATATGGTTCGAGATTGGGTTTAGGTTTAGGTTTTCAAGTCTAGGTTTATGTTTAGGTTAGGGAGTTGAGATTAGGATTAGGTGTAGGTTTAGGTTTAGGGATTTGAGAATACATTTAGGTTATAGGTTTAGGTTTTGGTTTTAGGTTTAGGTTAAGGTTATAAGTTTAGGTTATTGGGTTATAGGTTATAGGTTAAGGTTAAGGTTAAGGTTGTATGTTTTGGTTTTGGTTTAGGTTTAGGTTTAGGTTTTAGGTTTAGGTTAAGGTTATAGGTTTAGGTTAGGTTTAGATTTAGGTTATAGGTTATAGGTTGTAGGTTTAGGGAATGGAGAATAGGTTATAGGTTTAAGTTTAGGAAATTGGGTTCGGGTTCAGGTTTAGGTTTGGGTTTTGAAGTTTATATTTAGGCTAAGGAGTTGAGATTAGGATTGGGTGTAGGTTTAGGTTTAACGATTTGAGAATACATTTAGGTTTTAGGTTTAGGTTTAGGTTTTAGTTTATAGGTTTAGGTTTAGGTTTAGGTTTTAGTTTATAGGTTTAGGTTTAGGTTTAGGTTTTAGGTTTAGGTTAAGGTTAAGGTTAGGTTATAGGTTATAAGTTTAGGTTATAGGTTTAGGTTTAGGTTATAGGTTTTAGTTATAGGTTAAAGGTTATAGCTTTAGGGATTTGAGAATACATTTAGGTTTAGGGATTTGAGAATACGTTTAGGTTTTAGGTTGTAACTGTAGGTTATAGGTTTAGGTTTAAGTTAGGTTATAGGTTAAGGTTTAGGGAATTGAGAATAGGTTAAGGTTTAGGTTTAGGGATTTGAGAATACATTTAGGTTTTAGGTTTAGGTTTAGGTTTTAGGCTTAGGTTTAGGTATAGGTTATAGGTTATAGGTTATAGCTTTAGGGAATTGAGAATAGGTTAAGGTTTAGGTTTTGGTTTAGGTTATAGGTTTTGGTTTAGGTTTAAGTTTAGGTTATAGGTTATAGGTTTTGGTTTAGTTTAAGGTTATAGGTTTTGGTTTAGGTTTAAGTCTAGGTTTTAGGTTTAGGTTAAGGTTATAGGTTTAAGTTATAGGTTTTGGTTTTGGTTATAGGTTTTGGTTTAGGTTAAGGTTATAGGTTTTGGTTTAGGTTATAGGTTTAAGTTATAGGTTTAGGTTAGGTTTAGGTTTAGGTTATAGGTTGTAGCTTTAGGGAATTGAGAATAGGTTAAGGTTTAGGTTTAGGACATCGGGTTGGGGTTCGGGATCGGGTTTAGGTTTGGGTTTTCAAGTTTAGGTTTAGGTTTAGGTTAGGGAGTTGAGATTAGGATTAGGTGTAGGTTTACGTTTAGGGATTTGAGAATACATTTAGGTTTTAGGTTTTGGTTTAGGTTTTAGTTTATAGGTTTAGTTTTAGGTTTTAGGTTTAGGTTAAGGTTAGGTTTGAGGTTATAAGTTTAGGTTACAGGTTATAGGTTATAGGTTAAGGTTTAGGTTATAGGTTTTGGTTTAGGTTAAGGTTATAGGTTTTGCTTTAGGTTTAGGTTTAGGTTTTAGGTTTAAGTTAAGGTTATAGGTTTAGGTTAGGTTTAGGTTTAGGTTTAGGTTATAGGTTATAGCTTTAGGGAATTGAGAATAGGTCAAGGTTTAGGTTTAGGAAATCAGGTTCGGGTTCGGGATCGGGTTTAGGTTTGGGTTTTCAAGTTTAGGTTTAGGTTTAGGTTAGGGAGTTAAGATTAGGATTAGATATAGGTTTAAGTTTAGGGATTTAAGAATACATTTAGGTTTTAGGTTTTAGTTTATAGGTTTAGGTTATAGGTTTAGGTTTAGGTTTAGGTTTTAGGTTTCAGGTTTAAGGTTTAGGTTAAGGTTTAGGTTTAGGTTTAGGTTTTAGGCTTTAGGTTTAGGTTTAGGTTTGAGATTAAAGGTTTAGGTTTTAGGTTATAGGTTAAGGTTTAGGTTATAGGTTAACGTTTAGGTTATAGGTTTTGGTTAAGGTTTATGTTTAGGTTATAGGTTATTGGTTATAGCTTTAGGGAATTGAGAATAGGTTAAGGTTTAGGTTTAGGAAATTGGGTTCGGGTTCAGAATCGGATCTAGGTTTGGGTTTTCAAGTTTAGGTTTAGGTTTAGATTAGGATTAGGTGTAGGTTTAGGTTTAGGGATTTGAGAATACATTTAGGATTTATGTTTAAGTTTAGGTTTAGGTTTTAGTTTATAGGTTTAGGTTTAGGGATTTGAGAATACATTTAGGTTTTATGTTTAAGTCTAGGTTTAGGTTTTAGTTTATAGGTTTAGGTTATAGGTTTTGATTTTGGTTTTAGGTTTAGGTTATGGGTTATAGGTTATGCGTTATAGGTTTTGGTTTAGGTTAAGGTTATAGGTTTTGGTTTTGGTTTAGGTTTAGGTTTTAGGTTTAGGTTAAGGTTAAGGTTATAGATTTAGGTTATAGGTTTTCGTTAGGTTTAGGTTTAGGTTATAGGTTATGGTTATAGGCTATATAGCTTTAAGGAATTTAGAATAGGTTAAGGTTTAGGTTTAGGAAATCAGGTTCGGGTTCGGGATCGGGTTTAGGTTTGGGTTTTCAAGTTTAAGTGTAGGTTAAGTAGTTGAGACTAGGATTAGATGTAGGTTTAGGTTTAGGGATTTGAGAATACATTTAGGTTATAGGTTATAAGTGTAGGTTATAGGTTTAGGTTTAAGTTAGGTTATAGGTTAAGGTTTAGGGAATTGAGAATACATTTAGGTTTTAGGTTATAAGTGTAGGTTATAGGTTTAGGTTTAAGTTAGGTTATAGGTTAAGGTTTAGGGAATTGAGAATAGGTTAAGGTTTCGGTTTAGGAAATCGGGTTCGAGTTTAGGTTTGGGTTTTCGAGTTTATGTTTAGGCTAAAGAGTTAAGATTAGGATGAGATGTAGGTTTAGGTTTAGGGATTTGAGAATAGATTTAGGTTTTAGGTTTAGGTTTTAGTTTATAGGTTTAGTTTATAGGTTTAGGTTTAGGTTTAGGGATTTGAGAATAGATTTAGGTTTTAGGTTTAGGTTTTAGTTTATAAGTTTAGTTTATAGGTTTAGGTTTAGGTTAAGGTTAGGTTATAGGTTTAGGTTATAGGTTATATGTTATAGGTTAAGGTTTAGGTTATAGGTTTAGTTTATAGGTCATAGCTTTAAGGAATTGAGAATAGGTCAAGGTTTAGGTTTAGGAAATCGGGTTCAGGTTCGGGATCAGGTTTGGGTTTGGGTTTTCAAGTTTAGGTTTAGGTTTAGGCTAGGGAATTGAGATAAGGATTAGGTGTAGATTTAAGTTTAGGGATTTCAGAACACATTTGGGTTTTAGGTTTAAGTTATAGGATATAAGTTTAGGTTAAGGTTTAGCTCATAGGTTTTGGTTTAGATTAAGGTTATAGATTTAGGTTCGGGAAATCGGGTTCGGGATCGGGTTTAGGTTTGGGTTTTCAAGTTTAGGTTTAGGTTTAGGTTAAGGACTTGAGAATACATTTAGGTTTTAGGTTATAGCTTTAGGGAATTGAGAATAGGTTAAGGTTAAGGTTATAAGTCTAGGTTTAGGTTATAGGTTAATGTTAAGGTTTAAGTTATAGGTATAGGTTTAGGTTATAGGTTAAGGTTTAGGTTTAGGAAATTGGGTTCGGATTCGAGATCGGGTTTAGGTTTGGGTTATAGGTATAGGTATTGGGATTCGAGAATAGGTTTAGGTTATGGTTATGAGTCTAGGTTTAGGTTATAGGTTAAGGTTTAGGTTTAGGCTATAGGTATAGGTTTAGGTTATAGGTTAAGGTTTAGGTTTAGGAAATCGGGTTCAAGTTCGGGATCGGGTTTAGGTTTGGGTTATAGGTATAGGTTTTGGGATTCGAGAATAGGTTTAGGTTAAGGTTATAAGTATAGGCTATAGGTAAAGGTTAAGCTTTAGGTTTTGGCCATAAGTATAGGTTTTGGGATTTGAGAATAGGTTTAGGTTAAGGTTATGAGTCTAGATTTAAGTTATAGGTTAAGGTTTAGGTTTAGAAAATCGGATTCGGGTTCGGGATCGGGTTTAGGTTTGGATTATAGGTATCGGTTTTGGGATTTGAGAATAGGTCTAGGCTAAGGTTGTATGTATAAGTTATAGGTTAAGGTTAAGGTTTAGGTTTCGGCTATAAGTATAAGTTTTGGGATTTGAGAATAGGTTTAGGTTAAGGTTATAAGTCTAGGTTTAGGTTATAGGTTAAGGTTTAGGTTTAAGTTATAGGTATAGGTTTTGGTTATAGGTTAAGGTTTAGGTTTAGGAAATCGGGTTCGGGTTCGGGTTCGGGATCGGGTTTAGGTTTGGGTTATAGGTATAGGTTTTGGGATTTGAGAATAGGTTTAGGTTAAGGTTACGAGTCTAGGTTTAAGTTATAGGCTAAGGTTTAGGTTTAGGCTATAAGTATAGGTATAGGTTATAGGTTAAGGTTTAGGTTTAGGAAATCGGGTTCGGGTTCGAGATCGGGTTTAGGTTTGGGTTATAAGCATATGTTTCGGGATTTGAGAATAGGTTTAGGTTAAGGTTGTAATTATAGGTTATAGGTTAAGGTTAAGGATTAGGTTTCGGCTATAAGTATAGGTTTTGGGATTTGAGAATAGGTTTAGGTTAAGGTTATAAGTCTAGGTTTAGGTTATAGGTTAAGGTTTAGGTTTAGGTTATAGGTATAGGTTTTGGTTATACATTAAGGTTGAGGTTTAGGAAATCGGGTTCGGGATCAGGTTTAGGTTTGGGTTATAGGCATAGGTCTTGGGATTTGAGAATAGGTTTAGGTTAAGGTTGTAAATATAGGTTATAAGTTAAGGTTAAGGTTTAGGTTTCGGCTATAAGTATAGGTTTTGGGATTTGAGAATAGGTTTAGGTTAAGGTTATAAGTTTAGGTTTAGGTTATAGGTTTAGGTTAAGGTTTAGGTTTAGGTTATAGGTATAGGTTTAGGTTATAGGTTAAGGTTTAGGTTTACGTTATAGGTATAGGTTTAGGTTATATGTTAAGCTTTAGGATTAGAAAATCGGGTTCGGGTTCGGGATCGGGTTTAGGTTTGGGTTATAGGTATAGGTATTGGGATTTGTGAATAGGTTTAGGTTAAGGTTATGAGTCTAGGTTATGGTTTAGGTTTAGGCTATAGGTATAAGTTTAGGTTATAGGTTAAGGTTTAGTTTTAAGAAATCAGGTTTTGTTTTAGGAAATCGGGTTCGGGTTCTGGATCGGGTTTAGGTTTGGGTTATAAGTATAGGTTATAGGTTATGAGAATAGGTTTAGGTTAAGGTTATGAGTCTAGGTTTAGGTTATAGGTTTTGTTTTAGGTTTAGGCTATAGGTATAGGTTTAGGTTATAGGCTTAGGGAATGGTTTAGGAAATCGGGTTCGGGTTTGAGATTGGGTTTAGGTTATGGTTATAGGTCTAGGTTTTGGGATTTGAGAATAGGTTTAGTTTAATGTTGTAAGTATAGGTTATAGGTTAAGGTTAAGGTTTAGGTTTAGTCTATAAGTATAGGTTTTAGGTTTTGAGTCTAGGTTTCGGTTAAGGTTATAATTCTTGGTTTAGGTTATAGGTTATGGTTTAGGTTTAGGTTATTTGTTTAGGTTTAGGTTATAGGTTAAGGTTTATGTTTAGGAAACCGGGTTCGGGTTCGGGATCTTTAAGGTTTGGGTTATAGGTATGGGTTTTGGGATTTGAGAATAGGTTTAGGTTAAGGTTTAAGTTTGGTTTAGGTTATAGGTTAAGGTTTAGGTTTGGCTATAAGTATAGGTTTAGGTTTGGAAAGGTTTAGGTAAGGAAACCGGTTTGGGTTGGGTTTTTTTAAGGTTTGGGTATAGGTATGGGTTTTGGGTTTAAATAGGTTTAGGGAAGGTTTAAGGAAAGGTTTGGTTTAGAATTGGGTTTGGTTTGGGTATAAGGTATAGGTTTTGGGAATTTGAGAATAGGTTTAGGTTAAGGTTGTAAGTATAGGTTATAGGTTAAGGTTAAGGTTTATGTTTCGGTTATAAGTATAGGTTTTGGGATTTGAGAATAGGTTTAGGTTAAGGTTATAAGTCTAGGTTTAGGTTATAGGTTAAGGTTTAGGTTTAGGTTATAGGTATAGGTTTTGGTTATACATTAAGGTTGAGGTTTAGGAAATCGGGTTGGGGATCAGGTTTAGGTTTGGGTTATAGGCATAGGTCTTGGGATTTGAGAATAGGTTTAGGTTAAGGTTGTAAATATAGGTTATAAGTTAAGGTTAAGGTTTAGGTTTCGGCTATAAGTATAGGTTTTGGGATTTGAGAATAGGTTTAGGTTAAGGTTATAAGTTTAGGTTTAGGTTATAGGTTTAGGTTAAGGTTTAGGTTTAGGTTATAGGTATAGGTTTAGGTTATAGGTTAAGGTTTAGGTTTACGTTATAGGTATAGGTTTAGGTTATATGTTAAGCTTTAGGATTAGAAAATCGGGTTCGGGTTCGGGATCGGGTTTAGGTTTGGGTTATAGGTATAGGTATTGGGATTTGTGAATAGGTTTAGGTTAAGGTTATGAGTCTAGGTTATGGTTTAGGTTTAGGCTATAGGTATAAGTTTAGGTTATAGGTTAAGGTTTAGTTTTAAGAAATCGAGTTAGGGTTCGGGATCGGGTTTAGGTTTGGGTTATAAGTATAGGTTATAGGTTATGAGAATAGGTTTAGGTTAAGGTTATGAGTCTAGGTTTAGGTTATAGGTTTTGTTTTAGGTTTAGGCTATAGGTATAGGTTTAGGTTATAGGCTTAGGGAATGGTTTAGGAAATCGGGTTCGGGTTTGAGATTGGGTTTAGGTTTGGGTTATAGGTATAGGTTTTGGGATTTGAGAATAGGTTTAGGTTAAGGTTGTAAGTATAGGTTATAGGTTAAGGTTAAGGTTTAGGTTTCAGCTATAAGTATAGGTTTTAGGATTTGAGAATAGGTTTAGGTTAAGGTTATAAGTCTAGGTTTAGGTTATAGGTTAAGGTTTAGGTTTATGTTATATGTATAGGTTTAGGTTATAGGTTAAGGTTTAGGTTTAGGAAATCGGGTTCGGGTTCGGGATGGGCTTTAGGTTTGGGTTATAGGTATAGGTTTTGGTATTTGAGAATAGGTTTAGGTTAAGGTTATGAGTCTTGGTTTAGGTTATAGGTTAAGGTTTAGGTTTAGGCTATAGGTATACGTTTAGGTTATAGGTTAAGGTTTAGGTATAGGAAACCGGGTTTGGGTTCGGGATCAAATTTAAGTTTGGGTTATAGGTATGGGTTTTGGGATTTGAGAATAGGTTTAGGTTAAGGTTGTAAGTATAGGTTATAGGTTATAGATTAAGGTTAAGGTTCAGGTTTCGGCTATAAGTATAGGTTTAGGGATTTGAGAATAGGTTTAGGTGAAGGTTATAAGTCTAGGTTTGGGTTATAGGTTTTCTTTTAGGTTTAGGCTATAGGTATAGGTTTAGGCTATAGGTTTAGGGAATGGTTTAGGAAATCGGGTTCGGGTTTGAGATTGGGTTTAGGTTTGGGTAATAGGTATAGGTTTTGGAATTTGAGAATAGATTTAGGTTAAGGTTATAAGTATAGGTTATAGGTTAAGGTTAAGGTTTAGGTTTCGGCTATAAGTATAGGTTTTAGGATTTGAGAATAGGTTTAGGTTAAGGTTATAAGTCTAGGTTTAGGTTATAGGTTAAGGTTTAGGTTTAGGTTATATGTATAGGTTTAGGTTATAGGTTAAGGTTTAGGTTTAGGAAATCGGGTTCGGGTTCAGGATCGGCTTTAGGTATGGGTTATAGGTATAGGTTTTGGTATTTGAGAGTAGGTTTAGGTTAAGGTTATGAGTCTTGGTTTAGGTTATAGGTTAAGGTTTAGGTTTAGGCTATAGGTATAGGTTTAGGTTATAGGTATATGTTTAGGTTTAGGAAACCGGGTTCGGGTTCGGGATCGAGTTTAAGTTTGGGTTATAGGTAAGGGTTTTGGGATTTGAGAATAGGTTTGGGTTAAGGTTGTAAGTATAGGTTATAGGTTATAGATTAAGGTTTAGGTTTAGGTTATAGGTATAGGTTTAGGTTATAGGTTAGGGTTTAGGTTTAGGAAATCGGGTTAGGGTTCGGGATCGGGTTTACGTTTGGGTTATAGGTATAGGTATTGGGATTTAAGAATAGGTTTAAGTTAAGGTTATGAGTCTAGGTTAAGGTTATAGGTTAAGTTTTAGGTTTAGGCTATAGGTATAGGTTTTGGGATTTGAGAATAGGTTTAGGTTAAGGTTATGAGTCTAGGTTTAGGTTATAGGCTAAGGTTTAGGTTTAGGCTATCGGTATAGATTTAGGTTATAGGTATAGGTTTTGGAATTTGAGAATACATTTAGGTTTTAGGTTTTAGGTTAAGGTTTAGGTTTACGTTAAGGTTGAGGTTTAGGTTATAGGTTAAGGTTTTAGGTCATAGGTTTTGGTTTAGGTTAAGGTTATAGGTATAGGTTAAGGTTTAGGTTTTAAGATATAGGTTTAGGGAATTGAGAATAGGTTAAGGTTTAGGTTTAGGAAATCGGGTTTGAAAAGGCCAAGCTATATGTCCTAGAAGGGGGGTGAATAGGACAATGCCAAATAAAAACTTATAACAGCGGAATAATAAAGAAAATGATAGCCAAATTAAATAATAATGCAGGAAAGAAAAACAATCTCAAGATTCAGATCTTGAGAGGTTGATACAAACGTTATTCTACCGACACCCTTACACCACAAACAGAGTTTATGGTAGGACAACCTTATTTCTAGAAAGGTCTTTGTATCAAGTCTCAAATCGAAGAGGAATACAAAAACAAATATGAACTGAATTGAAATAACTTGTAATTAAAGATGTATTGTTCTAGGGACAGCCATACACCATAAAAATGGCAGGGCAACTTGCTGGAACAACTTTCAAAATGAAATTGAAAATCAAGCTTATAAAGGAATAGCAGAAAGTAAATTCTAAGCTATTACAACATTCTCACAAAGCTTGAAATAATTACAACATTCACCACCATACATACATCCCACAAAAAGAATAAAAAAAATTAAAAGAATAAAATAAACAACCACAACACAAGGGTTTATAGTGGTTCGCCTGTGTGTTCACCAACTGTTATCCAACAGCCACACAAAAAGCTACTCCACTCCTAATATCCTCACACAGGGGATATTAGCGTTCACTAAAGATAGGTTTTCCCAGGTTCACCCAAAACCCTTACAATTGTGTCTTTGTATGTGGGCTTACACAATTAAAAAAACCCCCACTTCTGAGTTTTCCTGGCTCTCCTCAGATAACCAAAATAACAAGATTTTTCTGGCAAATCTTGAAAGAAACCAAAATAATAGAAAGGAATTTACAATATGTAAAATACCTGAATATCTTCTTCGTTGTAGCAGCCCGGTAGAACCAAGTCAGAGTAGATGATTGAATGTCCAAGTTCAATGTCCAGTACTCGATTACAATGGTTCTAATTCTAATAGATTTTAAATTAAACCAAATAGGGCTTGCCTTAATTGATTTTGATTCCAAAGAAAGGGAATAACAATTCCTCTTTATCAAATCAGATTGGAATAGCAGAAACAAAATCAATTAAAATAAAGTTAAGGAAAGAGAATATTAAATAAGCACACTTAGCTTAGATGGAGCGCAGAATTATCTCTCGAAGTTCGACGAAGATTGGCTTGAATATTATAATTAAATCGATGATTTCTTTTGAGATTCGTGCTCTATTTATAAGTGAAAAGATCGGTCTTCTACTCGTCTAGAGTGCTCTTCGACTAGTCGAAGCCATAAAATATTTGAAAGATTAGGCGGGATAAGCGCAGACCGTTCTACGATCGGTCGTAGCCCTCCTACGACGGTCGTAGGTTTCCTTCGACCGGTCGTAGGTCCTGCAAAAGTTCGCGGCTTTGAGTCGTAGATTCTACGACGGGTCGAAATCAGTCGACACTGTTCCTACGATCGGTCGAAGGATTTCTGGACTAGTCGAAGGCTAGCAGATTTTATCCGGAATTTAACAAACTTACGACTGGTCGAGAATTTTCTAAGACTAATCGAAGCAAGTCTAAAACTAGTCGAAGAAGCCCTAGGACTAGTCGAAGAAACAGACCAATCACATGAAAAATAACATTCGGTTTATGTATCCGAAATGACCTACTTCTAAGGTCATCCTATGGTCAAACAAACCTCAATCATGAAGTATGGACATTGAAACAAGAGACCATGAAGAATGAGCCTTGAAGTCTTGATGTAGACTAAACCTTGAAGTAGCTCAATCATGAAAGTGGCTTGAGTTTCAGCTTGAGTCTTGAGTTCAGCTTGAGTCTTGCCTTGTACTTTCTTTTTCTTTTCAGCTTGAGTCTTGTGAGCAGTTCTTGCATTCAAGAGTCTTGTCTTGTGATCAGTTCTTTCATTCAAGATCTTGAGTCTTGTACTTGAGAGTTTTGCTTGATGTGAGCTTAGTTTGTTCATGAAGTCTTGAATGTTGATCCTTGAGAGAGCTTCACTTAAGCAGGTTATATAAAACATAACAGAGATTTTGTCACCACAAATTTGACAACTTACAGGGATATAAACTATAGCACTTACAATCTCCCCCTTTGTCAAATTAGTGACAAAACACATAACCAAACAAAAGTAAAACAACTGGATAATACATGCAAATCAATAATCAACATACATTCTTCTTGACACCCCACTCCCCCTGAGTAACATAACCAATGCTACTCCTCTCACAATCACATTAACAACAAACCATTCTCCCCCTTTTTGTCACAAGATGACAAAGGAGAACTAAATAAAGGAATGAGAGTAAACATGAGGAGGAAATAGAGTATAGCAAAAGAGTTATAGAGATACTCAAGATAGCATCACAGATATCCAGGATAAATATTACATTAAGAACAAATATCCAGCATAGAATCCAACTCAAACTCAATCAAACAAGAGCAAAGTAATAAAGTTATTACATACCAAAAGTCTCATAGAAACTAGTCAGAATTAGAACTTGAAGATGGAGCAGGAATAGAAGGATCAAGTTGGTGCATGCCTTTGTTCAAGCGCCTAAGATATTTGCGCATATACTTGAATTGCAAATCATGAGCAACAGACATGTTCTCCAACTTAACATTAATATTCTCAACTCTACCTTCTAATGCACTCAGACGTGCATCAACATCAGATGGTACAAAATCTGGATCATTAGCTGAGTCAGAATCCAGTTCCTCAAAAATATCATCCATATTAATATCAACACCAGCTTCTTCAGGACCACCACCACCACCACCTTGTTCAGGAAGCAGATCCAACTTCATCTTATTAATATTTGTATTGTTGAAGATCAGATGATGGATAGGTGCTTCATCAACAGGCATATCGACTAACATATGAGTAGCCAATACAGTCATAAAGTATGCAAATGGAATGTCACTATGACCAGGATGGAGTCGAAACTGAAGAATGAAATGACAGATTAAGGATGGCAAACAAATCTGAGTACCATTTGAGATAGCATGGATAACACGAACCATAAACCATTTAAGTGAAACCCGTGCTTCACGACTGGTCGTGGGTATCTACGACCGGTCGTAGTACGACTGGTCGTGTATACTCATGACTGGTCGTATAAACCCCAAAAATTCAATTTACTTGCAAATTTTACAAAAATTGAAATACAATCTAGCAAATATATACAATATTATACAAGAAGGCATAAATTATCAATTTAAAATGCACATGCCAAGATCAAATTTCATCTTTTTGAACCTGCTTTTATCAAGAGGTTTTGTGAAAATATCAGCACGTTGATCTTCAGTAGGAATATATTCTAGAGATATAACTTTTTCTTCTACTAATTCCCTTATATAATGAAATCTAATGTCAATGTGCTTAGTACGAGAATGCTGAATAGGATTTTTTGAAATATTTATCGCACTGGAATTATCACAATGTAATAACATAGAATCCTGTTTAATTCCATAATCACTTAGCATTCGTTGCATCCAAACAAGCTGTGTACATGCATTACCAGCTGCAATATACTCAGCTTCAGTTGTTGAAAGTGATATAGAATTTTGTTTCTTACTAAACCAGGAAACTAGACAATTTCCAATGAAAAAACAACCACCACTGGTTGATTTTCTATCATCTAGATTGCCAGCCCAGTCAGCGAGTACCCAACTAATTGAACATTGGTTTCATGAGGATACCGAGACCGAGATTTACAATACTTGCGACATATCTAATAATTCGCTTGACAAGGAATCAAGTGAGATTCTTTTGGATCGATTGATATCTTGCGCAAATACCAACACTTAGAGAAATATCGAGTCTACTAGCAGTTAGATATAACAAACTACTAATCATACTCCGATAAAGTTTTGAGTCAACATTTTTACCATTAGAGTCTTTTGATAGTTTCGAGGGTAGTACTCATAGGAGTATCAAAATTCTTGCCATTCTCAAATCCAAATCTCTTGATTAGATTCAAGGCATACTTAGATTGAGAAATGAATATTCCTTGATTGTTGCTTTACTTGCAATCCAAGGAAATAAGTCAATTCCCCAACCATGCTCATTTCAAACCGTGATTTCATCAAATCTGCAAACTCAGTAGTCAAGTTAGTACAAGTTGATCCATAAATGATATCATCAACATAAATCTGTACCATTAAGATATGATCATTTTGTTTTTTAACAAACAGAGTTTTATCAATAGATCCCATTTGAAAATTATGAGTTAAAAGAAATTTCGTTAGTTTCTCATACCATGCCCTAGGTGCTTGTTTTAATCCATAAAGTGCCTTTTAAGCCGATATACATGATCAGTATTTTTGGAATCTTCAAATCCCATTGGCTGTTCAACATAGACTTCTTCATGTAAATCGCCATTTAGAAAAGCACTTTTTACATCCATCTGATAGATCTTTATCTTTTTAAAACATGCAATGGATATAAATAGTCTGATAGATTCAAGACGTGCTATTGGTGCAAAGGTTTCATCGAAATCAATCCCTTCAATTTGAGTATAACCTTGTACCACCGGTCTAGCCTTGTTTCTATTATATTTCCACACTCGTCGGACTTATTTTTGAAAATCCATTTTGTTCCAATGATGTGTTTATCTTTAGGTCTTGGTACGAGATACCAAACATCATTTCTTATGAATTGGTTGAGTTCATCTTGCATCGCAACAATCCGGTTTCTCATCAGTTAGCGCTTCTTTTACGTTAGATGGTTCAATTTGGGATGTAAAACATACATAATTACATATATCCTCAAGTTGTCTACGGGTGCGAATACCGGTGAGAGGGTTTCCAAGAATTTGTGTGGTTGAATGATCTTTAATAGTCCTTAACTCAGAATCAGTCTGATTCGATGAAGTATTGGGTTTATCAATGATTAGTACTTCATCATTATCTGAATTAGAGATTGGTGTGTTTAAGTGATCATCAATGACAACATTAATGGATTCCTGAATCACACCAGTCCTTTTGTTCGGAACCCTATAAGCTCCATTGTTTAAAGAGTATCCTAGAAAAATACCTTCATCGATCTTCGTATCGAACTTTCCCAAATTTTCACGATCACGTAAAATATAGCACTTCTGCCAAAAACTCGAAAGTATTTAACGAGGCTTTTATTGAACCACAATTCGTAAGTGTCTTATTATTATCTTTTTGTGTAGACTCGGTTAATAATATAGCAAGTGTGTTGACTGGACCCAAAGATTTTTAGAGAGCTTCATGCTATTCAACATGACATTAGCCATTTCTTGAAGCACCCTATTCTTCCTTTCTACAATTCCATTTTGTTGTGGAGTTTTGGGAGCAGAGAATTCATGTAATTTTCCTTGGTCGGTACAGAACTTCTCAAAATTGCTATTCTCAAATTCAGATCCATGATCACTACGAATTTTACTGATTTGAGAAGATTTTTCAGTTTGAATCCTTTTGAGAACTTTCCTTACTTCTTCAAGGGTTTCAGATTTATCCCTTAAGAAGACTACCCAAGTGAATCTGGTAAAGTCATCGACTATTACCAAGATGTACTTTTTACCACCACGACTTTCCGTTCTGGTAGGTCCTATCAAGCCCATGTGGAGAAGTTCGAGTGGTCTTGATGTGGTATTTGAATTCACCTTTTTGTATGAGTTCTTTGTTTGTTTGCCTATCTGGCATTCACCACATATTTTATCTAATTTCTGAAGTTTGGGTAAACCTCTTACAAGTTCTCGTTTGCTCAATCGATATAGATTTCGATAATGTACATGTCCAAGACGTTTGTGCCATAAGTCGGTCTCGTCTGTATGGACCATGTAACATGTTTGATTAGATGAGCTGGATTCGCTAATAATATAGCAATTTTCAGACGTTCTACGTCCAGTTAATATTACAGAACCCTTATTATTTAGTATTTCACAACTTTGATTAGAAAACCGAACATTATGGTTATTATCACATATTTGTGATATACTAAGCAAGTTGTGCTTTAGACCTTCAACGTATAAAACATTTTTAAACACGGGAAGATTAAAATGTTGAACCGTACCTTGGCCTATTATCTTGCCGATTGCTACCATCACCAAATGTGGTGACCCATCAGTCATATCTTTGAATCGGTGAATAAAGCTTTGTCACTGTCATATGCTGGAGCATCCACTGTCAGGTACCACTTTGAATGACTTGTTGCTTTGAAAGTGGTGTGAGCAACCAAGCGGTGACTTTAGGAACCCATTTCATAACTGTTTTGGGTTTAGGAACATAGTTGGTCTTCTTTTGTGTATATTTGTAGGAATGACCTATAGAGTTAGATTTTAATAGCTCCTTGAGTAAATCAACTATCTTTTCAGCTAGTGGATTTCGATTCTGATTAAAGTTGACATGGCTGTTTCTAGGTTTTTGAAAAGTTTTTGAATTTTTAGAAAAATCTTAATAAGTATTTTTCCCTTTTGAGTTTGAGGACTCTCCTTTAACAAACATAGGAGGAGTATACTTTTATTTAGGAGGTAGATTTTTATCATACCCCAACCCGGATTGATCGCCACATTTTCTTGATCCGGATAAAAGTTTTTCTAACTTTGGATCACCTTGGGCATATTTCCATGTGTCCTTTAAACTCAGAAGAGAAGATACTTCATTTTTAAGATTCTCAATTTCAGATTTTAAATCAACAATTAGTGAGTTTTTGAATTCCAAATCACATTTTGATTTTTCAAAACTATCTGAAATTTGTGATTTTTCTAAGACAAGTGAATCAAAACAATTTTTGAGTTTAGAAAACTTTTCTTTTTGAAGTTTAAGTTTGACAGCAATTTTACAACTTTCCTTATATAGGGCATTGTAAGCGTCTTGAAGATCATCTTCATTTTCACATTCACTATTCAAATTTTCTTCACTTGTAGAGTCATTATCTCTGAAAATGTGAATTTGGCTAGAGTCATAAGAGCTTTGACCTCATTGCCGGACTCGGTTTCAGAATCTTCTGATTCAGAGAAACTTCAGAATCGGATGATTCATCCCATGTAGCCAACATACCCTTCTTCTTGGGTTTGTCCCTTTTAGGACATCTATTTGCTAAGTGCCCATATTCTAGACGGTTGTAACATTGACTATCTTTCAAAGATTTTTGAAATTTGGGTCTAAACTTCTTTTTGTCATTTGATTTTTGAAAATCAACTCTTTTCTTGCTTTTGAAAATTTTGTAAAATTTTTTAGCTAAAAGAGCCATGTCATCTTCCGAATCAGAATTTTCTTCTGAACTACATTTAGAAGATTTTAGTGCGATAGATTTACCTTTAGGAGCTTTAAAGTTTAACTCGTAGGTTTGTAGAGAACTAACTAGTTCTTCAACCCTCATATTATCCGTATCACGAAGTTCCTGGATTGCGGTTACTTTGGAATTGAACCGTTCAGGAAGTGAGCGTAATATTTTTGCACATACTTTACTTTCTGGGATTTTATCGCCAAGACCCCACATTGAGTTTACAATGTCATTCAATCTAGTGTAAAAGTCCATAAACATCTCATTTTCCTCCATATGAATTTCTTCAAATCTGGTTGTGAGGAGTTGGACTTTAGATTTTTTGACAATTGTAGTACCCTCGTGTGTCATTTCTAATATATCCCAAGCTTGCTTTGCAGTATCACAAGAGATGATTCTTTTGAATTCATCCGGTGATAGTGCGCAAGTAATTGCATTTAGTGCTTTAGCATTTGCACTACTCTCACTTTTCTGAAGGGTGGTCCATTGGTAATATGGTGTGGTTTTCATAGACTTTGAACCATCAACCCCGAACTTCCATGATAGGAGGATTCCATTCGGTCACCGTGGCTTGCCACACATTTTCATCCATTGATTTGAGGAAGATCCTCATTACGGCTTTCCAATAAGCATAGTTGGAGCCATCAAAGGGTGGAGGCCTAGTGTGAAAGGCTATCAAAATTTGACATCTGAATAGCTTAAATCGTTAGCTCAGAATTAAATCCAAGAATTAAAAAGGAGCTATTAGGCTCGATACCACTTGAAAAGGCCAAGCTATATGTCCTAGAGGGGGGTGAATAGGACAATGCCAAATAAAAACTTATAACAGCGGAATAATAAAGAAAATGATAGCCAAATTAAATAATAATGCAGGAAAGAAAAACAATCTCAAGATTCAGATCTTGAGAGGTTGATACAAACGTTATTCTAAGGACAACCTTACACCAAAAACAGAGTTTATGGTAGGACAACCTTATTTCTAGAAAGGTCTTTGTATCAAGTCTCAAATCGAAGAGGAATACAAAAACAAATATGAACTGAATTGAAATAACTTGTAATTAAAGATGTATTGTTCTAGGGACGGCCATACACCATAAAAATGGCAGGGCAACCTTGCTGGAACAACTTTCAAAATGAAATTGAAAATCAAGCTTATAAAGGAATAGCAGAAAGTAAATTCTAAGCTATTACAACATTCTCACAAAGCTTGAAATAATTACAACATTCACCACCATACATACATCCCATAAAAAGAATAAAAAAATTAAAAGAATAAAATAAACAACCACAACACAAGGGTTTATAGTGGTTCGCCTGTGTGTTCACCAACTGTTATCCAACAGCCACACAAAAAGCCACTCCACTCCTAATATCCTCACACAGGGGATATTAGCGTTCACTAAAGATAGGTTTTCCCAAGTTCACCCAAAACCCTTACAATTGTGTCTTTGTATGTGGGCTTACACAATTAAAAAAACCCCCACTTCGAGTTTTCCTGGCTCTCCTCGGATAACCAAAATAACAAGATTTTTCCGCAAATCTTGAAAGAAACCAAAATAATAGAAAGAAATTTACAATATGTAAAATACCGAATATCTTCTTCGTTGTAGCAGCCGGTAGAACCAAGTCGAGTAGATGATTGAATGTCCAAGTTCAATGTTCAAGACTCGATTACAATGGTTCTAATTCTAATAGATTTTAAATTAAACCAAATAGGGCTTGCCTTAATTGATTTTGATTCCAAAGAAAGGGAATAACAATTCCTCTTTATCAAATCGGATTGGAATATAAGAAACAAAATCAATTAAAATAAAGCTAAGGAAAGAGAATATTAAATAAGCACACTTAGCTTAGATGGAGCGCAGAATTATCTCTCGAGAAGTTCGACGAAGATTGGCTTGAATACTATAATTAAATCGATGATTTCTTTTGAGATTCGTGCTCTATTTATAAGTGAAAAGATCAGGTCTTCGACTGTCTAGAGTGCTCTTCGACTAGTCGAAGCCATAAAATATTTGAAAGATTAGGCGGGATAAGCGCAGACCGTTCTACGACTTGTCGTAGCCTCCTACGACCGGTCGTAGGTTTCCTTCGACGTCGTAGGTCTTGCAAAAGTTCTGGACTTCGAGTCATAGATTCTACGACCGGTCGAAGATCGACTGGTACTGTTCCTACGATCGGTCGAACAGTTCTGGACTAGTCGAAGGCTACAGATTTTATCCGGAATATGTAACAAACTTACGATGTCGAGGATTTTCTTAGACTAGTCAAAGCAAGTCTAAGACTAGTCGAAGAAGCCCTAGGACTAGTCGAAGAACAGACCAATCACATGTAAAATAACATTCGGTTTATGTATCCGAAATGACCTACTTCTAAGGTCATCCTATGGTCAAACAAACCTCAATCATGAAGTATGGACATTGAAACAAGAGACCATGAAGAATGAGCCTTGAAGTCTTGATGTAGACTAAACCTTGAAGTAGCTCAATCATGAAAGTGGCTTGAGTTTCAGCTTGAGTCTTGAGTTCAGCTTGACTTTCAACTAGAGTCTTGTGTTGTTCTTTAGTCTTGCCTTGTACTTTCTTTTTCTTTTCAGCTTGAGTCTTGTGAGCAGTTCTTGCATTCAAGAGTCTTGTCTTGTGATCAGTTCTTTCATTCAAGATCTTGAGTCTTGTACTTGAGAGTTTTGCTTGATGTGAGCTTAGTTTGTTCATGAAGTCTTGAATGTTGATCCTTGAGAGAGCTTCACTTAAGCAGGTTATATAAAACATAACAGAGATTTTGGCACCACAAAATTGAGAATAGGTTAAGGTTTAGGTTTAGGAAATCGGGTTCGGGTTCGGGATCGGGTTTATGTTTGGGTTTTCAAGTTTAGGTATAGGTTTAGGTTAGGGAGTTAAGATTTGGATTAGGTGTAAGTTTAGGTTTAGAGATTTGAGAATACATTTAGGTTTTAAGTTTAGGTTTAGGTTTTAGGTTTTAGGTTAAGGTTTAGGTTTAGGTTAAGGTTGAGGTTTAGGTTATAGGTTAAGGTTTTAGGTCATAGGTTTTAGTTTAGGTTAAGGGTATGGTCCCTGCAAATACAGATATAAACATGGCATCCGGCGCAAATGGCCAGGCCCTTCCAATACTGTCCAAAAAAAATGGACAGCTTCATCGTGGTCATAATAGTGGTTCACTCTTTCCAGGGAACTCCGCTCTTCCGAATAGCTCCGACGCACATTCGGGTCTGCTCCATTAATTTCGATCAAATACATAAACACGGCCTGTCCAAATGGCCAGGCCCTTCCAATGCTGTCCATAGGAAATGGACAGCTGCATCATGGTCATAACAGCGGTTCCCACCTTCCAGGGACCCCCGCTCATCCGGATAGCTCCGACGCACATCCGGGTCTGCTCCATTAATTTTGAGCAAATACATAAACACGGCCTGTCCAAATGGCCAGGCCACTCCAATGGTTTAGGCTTTCCTTACCTTCCATTGTATGCTTTCAAGGTGTAGATGGCCAATGAAACACACATACATCTTGGGAATCGCTTCTCAAAACCGCAGACTGTTTTGTTTTGAAACTCGTTCATCTCACCTGAAAACCTGTCACATAATGAATAACTGTAACCATAATGATAACTATTGTGAATGCACTATAATGAACGAATTATTATTATTATTATAGATAACTGTAATTACAACATGGATGTTGGAGTCACTTATGAATGGGTAGAAAGGCATATAAAGATTATAATCGATCTTAGAAATATAAATGTCATTATAGATAACTATAATTACAACATGGATGATGTGTGTGTCTATTTCATATGCACCTCAACATATATGTCTGTGTGCATGTGCAGGTGTGTGTGTCCATATATATATATATATATATATATATATATATATATATATATATATATATATTGTATTAGAGAAGGGAAGGGATTATTTAAATCATTAACAAAAGAAATATATGAATATTAAAAGATGTTGACTTCTTCATAAAATGCTTAGGCCTATAAAGAAATGGAACCAATGTCCACACCACCTGATTGATTTGCATATAAAACAACCATATTACAACGAACTATTTCAATCTCAATCCAAACCATCCATGGTGGGATGTGGATGATCACATATTTAATAGCAACCCGCGTGGCTTTGAAGTGGATTGAATCAGACCTCTCTAAACACAAAGGCCTTGACATGGTGGGATTCCCTTAAGTAGTGGCACAAAACCATATTTGGAAGTGGTTGGTGAAATACATATTTGACACACTTCTGAACCCCAAACACTAATCTATTGCCATGTGGGGGATTGCCAAGAAATACACCATGTTTATCGGAAGCAGATTGCATGCTGAGGTTCACCATGATTTATGTATTTTATCCACTATGTCCATCCATTTCAATAGATAATTTTAGGGCTTGAGCTCAAAAATGAAGCATATCAAATGCTCAAATGGACTACACCATAGGAAAAAGTGTGAATTGAACATCTACTATAGAGAATTTCTTAAGGGCCATAGAAGTTTTGGATCAAGCTTATTTTAATGTTTCCCCTTTGCCCATGCCCGTATGATCTTATGAATAGGTTGCATGACAAATAAACATCACCAGGGAGCCTAGCAAGGTTTCAACAATGGAAAACCCATTAATTAATTACCATGTTACTAGAACAAAATTTTCAAGCTCAAGTGCATGTGGATGATCAATCTCAATCCAAACCATCCATTAGATTCCTTCTTTTTGAAGTGGGCCACCATGAACGTAACACCCTATCTAATGACAGCAATCCCTGATCTAGAGGCATAAAGCACGAGAGCTCAACTGAAAAACTACAACATGATAAAGAAATCATTCCTAGAAAAACTAACCATTCAACCATATTACATGACTCATTTTCTAGAAATGATGATATAAAGTCATGGGACCTTTCTTACGGTTCCCTATGTAAGGTGAGAACAGTATAAAATAGAACACACAACACTAATGGTTCAGTTTTATCATGATATGCCACTCCTGTTCATTAAAGGAAACAATAAAAAAAAATAAAAAATAAAACGCTGCTCCTGTTGGCAAGCTAGTTGTCTCATGACTCTCAACAAGGTTGAAGATCCATTTTTGCTCTCAAGGCCATTTAAGAAATGCATTGATTTGTCCCTAGGGATGAGGAGACCCATCAATACCATCCTATGGAGGTTAAACTCCAAAACCCTCAGACCTCTAGATGTATAAACAAATTTAAATTAGTTAAAATAACCTGCAATTAGATGCTCTACATTGTTACTCCAATCATCATCATGTCCTTGTCCCAACTATTTGGAGTCACCTTTACAAATCATGTATTGCCAATCATTCCTATCTAAGGCCCTCTCCTTGAAAAGTGAATCCACCCACAAAGATATATTTTAATGAAGAAAAGATAATATGGAATACAAATATAAGTACTTAGAAACATGGGCTACACCCCCAAGTTAGTTTCTGCACCATTTAAGAATGGGAGTGGCTCTTCTTCAACTGCATGCATGGCATAGTTGTATGGCAATTCGAACTGTCCAAATTGCTGACCCAAGTACCAAAGGAGCATAACCAACAGATTGCACTAAGAAGATACTATTAACTAACAGATTGTATGGTGTGCGCTTTTCTCTTTAGCCAATGAAACAAGCCATGCAAAAGATTCATTAGCTCCACATACATGGATTGAAAATTGCTGGGCTCATCAAGGCAAAAAATTGCAGAATTTAGAGATTATGGATTGAAAAATGCTATATGTTCAAGTTTAAGAAAAAACCCATCCATCCAAAATTGCAGAATTTAGATATTATGTGGGGGATGTTTTAAGGCCTGTTTGGATTAGTGGAATCTCATTTTCTACTTTAGAAAGAAATTATTTTCCTCGAACATGGCTTCTCTTGCTATTTGCAGAAACAAAATCAGCAGTGGAACTCTCCATTTCAACCGTCATCCTCAAAAATTGGTGATTTCCGTTTGTTGAAAAAAAAAAAAAAAGAACAGAAGATATGGATTTTTAAATCTTTTTCGAGATGGGGCTCTCATTTTTCGATCATTGACCTATTAACATTAGCATGAAAAATATGAAATGCTAAAATAAATAGGTTATTTAGAATTCTTTTTTTGTAAAATTCTTTTTCCACACAAATTTTATCCGATATGACAATTTCCTATTCAAATATATAGAAATGAGTTGGAATAAGCCCACATAAGTCATTTCCACTCTATAAAATTGAGTTATTTCAATTCAATCAATTGGGTTTCCAAACACATCGGCAATGAGTCACAAACGTGCAAAATTCTGTTTCTTTTTAACAAATTCAAGCAATTTCATGGACATGTAACAATTGTTGTAGGAGGAACGAAGCATGCCCACTAAAATAAACAACCAAATTACATTAATCTCAACATTCGATTTCAATTTATTTTTTTAAAGTATAAATCGTGAAAAAAAAAAAACAGAAACTCCTAAATCCAAACATCCGAAATTTGGAAATAAACAACAAAAACTTGATTGAAAATCGTTTCTACATAAACTAACCTTTCCTTAAAGAGATTGTTTGGTGCTACGCCTGTGACTTCTGCAACAAGTAGCAGAGAGGGCTCTACTTTCAGATCCATCAGCGGAAAGGGGTTTTTTATTTTTCGTGAGTGGGAGTGACAGAGGGTTTTCGGGTCTTTCAGCAGAGAGAGGTTTCAAATCTTTCGCCATCGGAGAGAGAGGAGAGGGTGCGAGAGAGAGAGAGAGAGGGTCGGGCGGGCGGGCGGGCGTGCAGCAGGTAGAGAGAGAGGAAGGGGAAAGGGGGCTAGGGTTGGGTGGGGTTAGGAAAGGGTTCCATACGGTCAAGCTCATGGGAACTTCCCACGTGGTCGAGCTGTGTGGCCCCACTGTGATGCGTGTCGATCATCAACACCGCGCATTTGATGGGCCCCCTTTAATTTATGGGATATCCCAAAAATCAGCCATATACGGAACTTAGGTGGGCCATACCATCTAAAATCATGTGAAGAAATGCCTAAAACATAAAAAATCACTTGGTGGGGTCCACCTGAAATTTTGATGCATATGAAACTTGGTCTGACTACTCATCCAAGTGGGACACATATAACGGATGGGCTGGATTTGTGAAACACATCTTGTTGAGCCCAACAAATGATCATGAATATTTTAATGGAGGGTAACCCCTCTTAACTTTTATACATGGTGTGGCCCAAAAAAGTCACGGATTGACTTGATTTTTAAGCCCCAGGCCCAACATAGAATGGTGCATTTGACTGATTAGGTAGATGTTTGACACCCATCACGGTAACACAGTAGTAGGTGTTACCCCTGTCGTGGGCCCACCTTGATGGTGCGTTATATATCCACTCTGCCCAACCATTTTTCCATCGGGATCTTAGACCCACCATGTTTGTGTTGCCGAGTTTTTCACTGAAGAAGTTTATTCTTAATGTTTAAATTGAGTTATTTCTCCATATTATAGATATTTTGAATCTGTAAGCCCACTTTTATAGCCTACTTGATGATTGGTTTAGCTTAATAAATATCTCAAATATTCATCTTGATGGGCTTAACAAAATAACATAAATTGAGTTATTACTCGAAACCTGTAAGTAACTTTCACTTATAAGTGACTTACGGGTAAGTCACTTACAACTTAAAAGAACCTACAGGCATCTAAACAGGCCCACCAATATTTATATACCTCTCATTTTTGGAATAAATCCCTTATTTCATGTATTTTTTACTTTTGGACAGGTTGGATTTCAAATAAACATTGCGATGGGCCTTAAGATAGTTTCAACGGTGGTAATCACTCTCCCCGCTGTTTTCTGTGGTGGGGTCCACTATATAGTTTTTATCTACCTCATTCTGTGGCTCATGACTTAAAATGATATCTCAAAATGGATGGACAGTGTGGATATAACAAATACATTGTAGTGTTTCCACACCATAGGAAACAATGGACCACACCATAGGAAACAATGGACTTAAACTTATACCATTGAAAATTTCTTAGGGCCACGTAAGTTTTAGATCGAGCTTAAATTTTTGTCGGCCATGTCGGCCATCCATTTTTCCAGCTTATTTACAGAATTGAGACCAAAATTGAAGCAAATCCAGAGCTCAAGTGGATCATACCACATGAAACAGTGGGAATATAATGATTACATTTACATTGATGGAAATTAGCATTATTATTGGATAATGATTGTATGTCTAGAAATACTATGGTTTCCCAAACATTTTCATTTCATGTTTGAGATCAGAATTGAAAACACCACATCACCAAGTTTGGTGAGGGACACAATTTGAGGTACCACCATAGACATGTATGGTTCATCTCAGGTGCTGGGCTAGGGCCCAACTCTCTTCAGCATAAACAGGCATCTTTTTCTTTGAAGAATTGAAGTTAGTAAATTTTGTGGGCCCTATCATGATGTGTGTCGAACATCAATACCGTGGATTTGATGTGTCGCCTTTAGGTTATGAGATATCTCAAAAATCATCGGTAAATGAAACTCAATTGGGCCATACTATTTAAAACTATGTGAAGACATCCTAAAAAATATAAAAGCACTTAATGGGGCCCACGTGAGTTTTGGATGCGACTGAAACTTGGTCTAACCCCTCATCCAAGTGGGACACACATAATGAGTGGGTTGGATATGTGAATCACATTTAGGCAAGCCCACTATAATGAGTTGGAACTAATGCTTAAGTTGACCATAAAAGTGGGGATTAAACGCTCACCATTAAAAACTTGCTGGGACCTGTAGAAGTTTCTGATCAAGTTGATATTAGTGTTTTCATTTCATCCGGGTCTACATGACCTCATGAATAGGTTGGTGTGTTGAAAAAACCATCATGGTGGCCCTTCTAAAGGTCTTAACCGTGTGCATCATTATCACTGTTGCTTCCTTTAGTGTGGCTTACTGGAGTCGTGGACCTGCCTCAATTTTTGCATACTACTGTATATAGATGTAATAAAATGGATATCATTTTTTACATATCATTTGATGACTTGATCCCCTGCCACTAGCCATTAGCTAGTGGTCGGTGCTCTGTGGGCCCCACCATTACAAGAAACAGTGTTGAATGAACATTACAAGAAAAAATGAGGTATAACTCAATCTTAAGTGGACCACATTACAAGAAAAAGTGTAGAATGAACATTGACCATAAAAAACATTTTCAAGACTATAAAAGTTTTGGATTGATATTTATTTTTTCCCTTCATTCGGGTCTTCATGACTTAATCAACAGATTGGATGTCAAATAAATAGTACATTGGGCCTTAGGTGGATTTTAATGGTGGATATCTAATCATTATTGTTTTCCTGTGGTGTGGTCCACCTAAGATTTATATCCCTATCATTTTTTATAACCATCCCTAAAATGATATGAAAAAATGGATGAAACACATACATCATGGTGGGCCCACAGAGCAGCGACCATCAGCCACGTGGCGGGTGAGTAGCCAGTCCGTCTCGGACGTGGCTAGGTTCAAATCTCGAGAGTAGTTTTTAGAGTAAATGGTTGTTAGTATATTCGCATGTATTTATGGTGATTCTCAAGTTGCCCAAAATGTTTGTATAGTATAGTATATAAAAGGAACAAAAAGCATCTTAATACAAAACTTCTTTCACCTCCATCATATAGTATGACCTACATGAGTTTTGGATCTACTTGGTTTTAGAATTCTAACCTATAATGCTCTTTTAAAAGAGAAAGGCCTTTACTATTAGTGGAGGTAGGAAAATAAATATAATTTATTTTTCTATAAAGAAACGCTTCATCAACAATGGATAGTTGATTTAGCAATTATTTTTTCTTTTCTAAACATATAAAAGTAAGAATTCTTTTAATTTGCAATATGCGCAATTTATTATTCTTTTTTAATTGCAATACGCTTTTTATTTTGATGCTTAAAATCCTAACCACTCGAATAGTGGGACCCACTGTAGATATGTTAGAATCCAAAACATAGCATGCTGTGTAAGTTAGGGTTGTAAATGGCCCCTGCCAGGGTTATTTTTCCATTTAAACCTTCCCGGGATGAACTTTGGGACCCGATTAGGTGTCCGAACCCACCCAAGACAGTGCGGTTCTTACCACGGGGCCCACCTTGATGTATGTATTCTGTATCCACGCCGTCCATCCATTTTCCCAGATAATTTTAGGACATCGTCCAAGAAATGAAGCAGATCCAATTATCAGGTTGACCATTCCATAGGAATCAGTGGTGAAACTTAAACATGGCTGATATGCGGCATTTACAAATACTTACAAATTGCATACATGGCTTGAAACTTTAACAAAAAAGAAAACGTAATTGACACTAAACCGCTTGAATTATGGTTTCGTGATTAAGATGTATCATGAATCAAAAGTTAAACGTATTTGATCATATGGATGTCTAATGGCTTGGATCATATTGGACGGTTAAGATTGAAAGGCATCCAATGGTCCTATATATTTCAAAAACAAGCTTCCACATATCAAAGGTTAGGATATTCAACTAGATTGGCTTAGATAGTCAGTTTAATTTGAGTTAATGTGTGCCACGTCTACAATTTTCAAGTGCTTGTGTATCAAGCATTGCACTCTGTCACAGTATCAAACTATCAAGCTTCAACGGTGCTCACTGAATGATCACTGTTTCCTCTCGTGTGTCCCACTTGAGTTCTAGATACACCTAATTTTTTTATCGCAGGTCCTTAAATGATCTCAAAAAATGGATGGACAGAGTGGATTTATCAAAAACATTTCTGTGGGCCCCACCCCGCATCTTTGCGCAGGAACTTCCTGTGAAAGAAATTCGCGTCCATCCCTCTCCACCCAATTCATGCCCAAAATTTGAGCGCGCGTCCAAAATACCCTAAACCTATCTCTCCCTTTCTCCATTCCCTGATTCCCTCTCTCACACACCCGATCTCTGCTCCCTATTCCTCTCTCTCTCTCTCCCTCTTTTCCCTGATTCCCTCTCTCACGCACCCGATCTCTGATCCCTATTCCTCTCTCTCTCTCTCTCTCTCTCTCTCTCTCTCTCGATCTTCGTCCCGATCTCCTTTCCCTTTCTATCTCAAGCCCTTCAAGCAGAGGAAGCAAAAGAAGAAAGTAGAAGACAAGGTTCGTCTCTCTATCTCTCTCTCTCTCTGGTTCTTGGAGCTCTTTTCTGCTGTATATGTGTAGACAATGACTGGATCTTCGTCGCTTATTTACTGTTAGCAACATCTTGTTTGGCTTGAGAAGATGCTTTTCCTATTTCTGCCCATGATATCATTTTTGCTGACAAGACTTCCATTTCAAAATAAGGGCAATACTTTGTCTCGCAACATGCGGTGGCCCTCACTCTACAGCCATAAACATGACATGCATGTAAGAGATGTAAACGATTAATTCTGTAGGGTCCATCATTGTCTAGAGTAGACACACCAAAATGAGATGATACCCAAATCCTGTCTGATTGATGAACCTTTTCCCAGTGGATATGGACTGCTGCTCATATTTTTGTTTAACCTTTCATTTGTAACCCATCCGTTAGACAGACCTCATCAACGGAATAGCATAATTTTCAGGCTATGGAATCTCCACAGTATGTCCATCTGAAGAATCATCTACATCTCATAGATGGGTAACACTACCACATACATTCTTTAAGTAAAAAAGGAAAATTGAAAAAATAAAAAATAAAAATCTGGTTTTAATGTGAACAAGTAACAAATAGCTCAACTTTTAAGTGATGGTCGACAAGAGAAGACAAAGTTTTGAAGAATTCAAAAGATATATATACATCTCATAACACCAAAATCCTTTACAAAATCAGAGAAGAAGAAAACAAGAAGTCCTTTGATGTTCTCTTATCCTAGATAGCATGAGGCATCAGCTGATAAAATAATCAAGTGTATCTTGACCCAGAACGTGAAATTGATCATTGAAAGTTATTCTAATAGGTAACCTTCAGTGTTCTAAGAGCAGTTCCCATTGTTCACGGGAACTTGAGAAAGTAATTTCTCCACTGATCTCTTCAAACGTTAAGAACCTTCAACTAACTGATTTAATCATTTCTCTCTTTTCATTTCTTTTATTTTCTTTTTTCTAGAAGAACAAGGAAAACATCAAAGGCAACCTCAACTAGATGGGAGAAAACCATGACAATGACAACGATTGTGGCGAACAAGGAAAATGCCTGGCCCAAGGGTTGTCTAGTGAGCTTGGGTTTACAGTATGCACAGGTGAGGCCTATGCTTCAATGATCCAATTATATGATGAAGAGTCTGAACATGGATGGTCCATGTGCTGAAAATCTCTAAGATTTGAAGATACTATCCATCAATCTTTGGCCCTGTTTGGGTTGACTGTGGAATGTTATTGCATTTTCTTTCTTAGCGGTCGGTTTCCACAGGCATATTGAAGGGTTAGGATTTTCACATCAGAGAGATGTTTGATTCATTGGCCATCTAAAATAGAACCAATCATATAAACAGCTCTGGATACCAAACCAAGTGTGCCCCCTTGTACAACCTCTCAGCCCAAGCATTATATATAGTATAACCCTAGATTTGAAAACTAAAAGCTTTCTCACTCTGAGAACTAGTAGACAAAACCAAAAGAGAATGGGAAGGCTATTTTCCAAATTCAATGCTTATAAGTAAGATAATCTAATAATTGTATAAATTAAATATAATATTTTCTATACATTTATGATTAAACGCATACATGTATTATTATGAACTTTCAAACACTTTACATATGACAATATAGTTACTTCGAGTTAAGATGGGCAAGTGCAGTTCACTTAATTCGTGAGAATCCAAATGACCCTTTATAGCTCAAGTTGACCTGACCTCGTCTGATCTGATTTTAAATGAGTCAAGTGGACTTGGACCTATTTAATCGAGTAATAATCAACTCTTTTATCTTTTTTTGTAAAATGATAATCCACCTGATATTTGGATTTGTCCTCCTCAAATTTTAGAACCACGTCCTATAATGGATTGGTAAAATGAATGGACAATGTAAATATAGAACACATCTTCACTAGGGTGGGGTCTGTTTAACATTATGATTTTGGTTGGCACGGGCCCGCCAATCCACAAAGGTAACACCAAAGGCCCACGCATGTGTAGAATGTAGCTCACGTGTGCCATGCTGGCACGCGAGGCCCCTACATGAGCTGCCTTGTACATGCGTGGGCTTGGATAAGTTTTTTTTTCTTTGTTAACTTGTTAGTACACCCATGAGGTCAAGCTGTGTAGGCCCCAATCTCAGGTGGACCACACCACATGAAAACAATAGTGATTGGATATCCACCATTAAAACCCTCCTACGGCCCACTGTACTTTTTATTAGACATCCATTCTTTAGGATTATGTCATAAAGGCCCAGATGATGGGAAAAGACAAAAACCAGCTTGATCCATTCATTAATGGTGGCAAATAAACCTTACATTGGACCTTAGGAAGTTTTTAATGGTGTGGTCCACCTGAGATTTATATTGCCATGTGATATGTTCAGACCTTACAAGATCCTTCAAATTCCCAAGAATATTTGATATTATTAGTCTTAATTTCATTTTTAAATCCCGATTAAATAATTTTATTTAGTATCATTATTAAATCCTAATTTCATTTATTCTGTGGGGGCCCCACCATGATGTATGTGTTTAATCCATGTCGTCCCCATAAGGTCAAGTTGTGTGGGCCCCACCATGATGTGTGTCAAACATCAACACCATGCATTTGATGGGTCCCCTTTAAATTATGGGATAATATAAAAAGTAGCTGTATACGGAACTCTGGTGGGCCATACCATCTAAAATCATGTGAAGACACACCTAAAACATATAAAAGCACTTGGTGGGCCCCACCTGAAATTTGGATGCGCCTGAAACTTGGTATGACCCCTCATCCCAGTGGCACACACATAATGGATGGGCTGGATTTATGGACCACATCTCTGTGGGCCCAAAAAATAATTTGGAATCTTTTGATGGAGGGTAACCCCTCTCAACTTTTGTATGTGGTGTGGCCCACACAAGTCATAGCCCACCATGATTTTGGATTTATAGTTATGTCAATTTGGTCAAAGTTTTATACATTGTTTCCCTCCTTTTTCTGGAAATATACAGTAAATAAGTTTAACTTTTCATGTTGTTGATAGAATCATTCATCTGGTGGGGTCTTCCTTAGTGATCAATACTAGAAAGGTTTCATCAATCAGATGGTCTAGACCATCCAATCAGTGATGAATGAATGGTGGAAAATAAATATTAACTGAGTCAGCACTGTCTGGGAAAATAAATATTAAGTTCAAGGTCTTTTCTTTATTATGTTTATTTTGACACCCATTTTACTAGAATGCAAAATTCTCATCACCTTCTCTAACAGTATGAAAATAACAAGATGCTTCCTCTAGATCTATGTCCTGGAATAAAGAAATCCTCCATGATTTAGCTTCCATGCAAGTTGCTATTTGATCACATTTTGAGAACTTTCTTAGACAATTTGATACCATTATGTTTTTCAATGTTTCGAGTTTGTATGACATTGTTTCCAACACTGGCATAATTTCAATTGTTTGAATAATCTTATAATGCTTAAATCAGTACACTTGGACATGTGTTTACAATGCTTGAATCAGTCCAATTGAACATTTGTTTACGATGATTAAATCAGTCCACTGGAACATGTGTTTATGATGCTTAAATCCATCAACTCGGATGTGTGGTAATGATGCCAAGATATTCGGCAAGAACATGTGTTTATGATGCTTAAATAAATCGACCTGGATGTGTGGTAATGATGTTAAGATCAGCCCCCTAGAACATTTGCTTATGATGCTTAAATCAATCCACTTGAACATGTATAAATGATGATTGACTTAGTTCACTTGAACATGTGTGAATGATGCTCAACTTGGTTCACTTGAAAATGTGCGAATGATGCTTGACTTGGTTCACTTAAACACGTGTGAATAATGCTTGACTTGGTTCACTTGAGCATGGGTGTATGGTGCCTATGTTGTAATTTATAGATTTGTAAGTTAGATAATTAGTTACTCATTTGAGGATTTCTATGGGGCCATACATAGATATGGTGTGTTTTTGGTGGCATAGAAATTGCTCAAATTGTCCCATTTTGGACAGTTCAATGTTAGATGGATAGTATGCTTTCATATAATCTATTTAAATGTTCATGCCTGATCCATGGTTCATCTCCTCGTTTCTCTCTAGATTTGTTTCTTCCGTTCTGTATCCAATGCCAAATATCTTTACATTATTTTAGATATTTGGCATCGGAATGTAACGTAAGATCAACTTATCTGGAGAGGCATGGGGAGATGCTGCCGGATTTTCGGCGTGGACGTTTAAGTGGGAATATGAAAGTATTACAATCTATCCAACCTTGGATGAGTATCTAATTTAGAATTTAATTATATCATCTCGAAATTGATGGAGTAGACCCGGATGTGCATTGGAGCTATTCGGATGTTGAGCGGGGGTCCCTGAAAGATGGGAACCGCTGTTATGACCATGATGAAGCTGTCCATTTCTAATGGACAGCATTGGAGGGGCCTAACAAATTAGAGACGGCCGTGTTTATATCTGTATTTGCTTAAAATTAATAGAGTAGACCCGGATGTGCATCGGAGCTATCCGGATCTTGAGTGGGGATCCCTGGAAGATGGGAACCGCTGTTATGACTATGATGAAGCTGTCCATTTCCTATAGACAGCATTGGAAGGGCCTAACAAATTGGAGATGGCCGTGTTTATATCTGTTTTTGCAGGGACCACAACCTAAACCTATTCTCTAATCCCTAAACCTAAACCTAAACCTTAACGTATTATCAAATCCCTAAACCTAAACCTACACCTAATCCTAATCTCAACTCCCTAGCCTAAACCTAAACCTAAACTTGAAAACCCAAACCTAAATCCGGTCCCGAACCCGAACCCAATTTCCTAAACCTAAACCTTGACCTATTCTCAATTCCCTAAAGCTATAACCTATAACCTAACCTAAACCTATAACTATAACCCAAACCTATTCTCAAATCCCTAAGCCTAAACCTAAACCTATAACCTATACCTATTCTCAAATCCCTAAACCTAAACCTACACCTAATCTTAATCTCAACTCCCTAGCCTAAACCTAAACCTAAACTTGAAAACCCAAACCTAAACCCGGTCCCGAACCTGAACCTGATTTCCTAAACCGAAACCTTGACCTATTCTCAATGCCCTAAAGCTACAACCTATAACCTAACCTAAACTTATACTTATAACCTATACCTATTCTCAAATCCTAAAACCTATAACTATAACCTAAACCTTAACCAAAAACCTATAACATAGCCTAAACCTAAACCTATAAACTTAACCTAAACCTAAACCTATAACCTTAACCTTAACATATAACCTTTACTTAAACCTAAACTTATAACCAAAACCTATTCTCTAATCCCTAAACCTAAACCTAAACCTATAACCTAAACCTATTCTCAAATCCCAAAACCTATAACCTAAACCTTCATGTATTCTTAAATGCCTAAACCTAAACCTAAACCTAAACCTACACCTAATCCTAATCTGAACTCCCTAGCCTAAACCTAAACCTAAACTTGAAAACCCAAACCTAAACCCGGTCCCGAACCCGAACCTGATTTCCTAAACCTAAACCTTGACCTATTCTCATTTCCCTAAAGCTACAACCTATAACCTAACCTAAACCTATAACTATAACCTAAACCTAAACCTATAACCATAAGCCTAACATATAACCTTAACCTAAACCTATTCTCAAATCCCTAAACCTAAACCTAAACCTATAACCTAAACCTATTCTCAAATCCCAAAACCTATAACTATAACCTAAACCTAAACCTATAACCTATAACCTAACCTAAACCTAAACCTATAAACTTAACCTAAACCTAAACCTATAACCTTAACCTTAACATATAACCTTAACCTAAACCTATAACTATAACCCAAACCTATTCTGAAATTCCTAAACCTAAACCTAAACCTATAACCTATACCTATTCTCAAATCCCTAAACCTAAACCTAAACCTTAACGTATTCTCAAATGCCTAAACTTAAACCTACACCTAATCCTAATCTCAACTCCCTAGCCTAAACCTATACCTAAACTTGAAAACCCAAACCTAAACCCGGTCCCGAACCTGAACCCAATTTCCTAAACCTAAACCTTGACCTATTCTCAATTCCCTAAAGCTATAACCTATAACCTAACCTAAACCTATAACTATAACCCAAACCTATTCTCAAATCCCTAAACCTAAACCTAAACCTATAACCTATACCTATTCTCAAATCCCTAAACCTAAACCTACACATAATCCTAATCTCAACTCCCTAGCCTAAACCTAAACCTAAACTTGAAAACCCAAACCTAAACCCGGTCCCGAACCCGAACCCGATTTCCTAAACCGAAACCTTGACCTATTCTCAATGCCCTAAAGCTATAACCTATAACCTAACCTAAACTTATAACCTAAACCTATTCTCAAATCCTAAAACCTATAACTATAACCTAAACCTTAACCAAAAACCTATAACATAGCCTAAACCTAAACCTATAAACTTAACCTAAACCTAAACCTATAACCTTAACCTTAACATATAACCTTAACTTAAACCTAAACTTATAACCTAAACCTATTCTCTAATCCCTAAACCTAAACCTAAACCTATAACCTAAACCTATTCTCAAATCCCAAAACCTATAACCTAAACCTTAATGTATTCTCAAATGCCTAATCTCAACTCCCTAGCCTAAACCTAAACCTAAACTTGAAAACCCAAACTTAAACCCGGTCCCGAACCCGAACCCGATTTCCTAAACCTAAACCTATAACTATAACCAATTCCCTAAAGCTATAACCTATAACCTAACATAAACCTATACTTATAACCTAAACCTATTCTCAAATCCCAAAACCTATAACTATAACCTAAACCTATACCTATAACCTTAACCTAAACCTAAACCTATAACCTAAACCTATTCTCAAATCCCTAAACCTAAACCTAAACCTATAACCTAAACCTATTCTCAAATCCCTAAACCTAAACCTAAACCTTAATGTATTCTCAAATACTAAACCTAAACCTAAACCTATAACCTATAACCTATAATCTATAACCTAAACTCAAATCCCTAAACCTAAACCTACACCTAATCCTAATCTCAACTCCAATTCCCTAAACTTAAACCTAAACTTATACCTAGTCTCTATTCCCTAAACCTAAACATATAACCTAAACCTATAACCTAGCCTAATCTTAAAGCTATTTCCGTAAACTGACTTTACCATTTCATTGTAGACATGGATAAGAGTTGGATGCGAGCTAAGAACAGGTTTGGCCCAAAGTATAAGTAAGGGGTTCAAGAGTTCATGGAATTTGTGCGAAATCGGGCAAATTCAAGGAATAGGATTAGGTGTCCATATCGAAAATGCAAGAACATGATATATAAGATTTTAGACAAAGTAGAAGATGATTTGTTCATAGTTGGGATTGACCAGGGTTATACTTGGTGGATCTATCATGGTGAAGATATGACCCATAGAGTTGAGCCCTTCAAAGTCCTTACTGACCCAATTGTGCCGGATGACGAGGATGAAGACGTTGACGAATGTAAGATATTATAAGGGATGTTTTCAGGGGAACAGCTGCGGATACTGATTTTGCAGCGACAAGCAGTAGCCAAGATATTCCTCCAATGGGTGATGTCGAATCAGAAAAGTTTAGTAGGTTGTTGAGGGAGGCAGAACGTCCACTTTATCCGGGGCGTCAGAACTTCTCCAAGTTGAATTTTCTTACAAAGATACTTCATTTGAAGACAATAAATCGTTGGAGTAACAAATCGCTTGACATGTTGCTTGAGTTGTTGAAAGAAGCGTTACCGGACGGTGAGACATTGCCAAAGTCTCATTACGAGGCAAAAACATTGATGCGAGACTTGTGCCTTGGTTATGAACTCATACATGCATGTATAAATGATTGTTTATTATATTAGAAAAAGCACGATAAGGCTGAAGAGTGTCAAGAATGTGGAGAGTCTAGGTGGAAGAATGACAGAGCCAGGGGTAAGAAAATCCCACGAAAGGTGTTAAGGTACTTCCCATTGAAACCCAGATTGTAAAGATTGTTTATGTCTCGTAAGACGGCTGAAGATATGAGGTGGCGTAAGGAGAAACGCGTTCATGATGATAGTACACTAAGGCACCCTGCGGACGCTGAAGCCTGGCAAAATTTTGACAAGCAACATGGCTGGTTTACAGAAGATTCTCGCAATGTTCAACTAGGCCTTGTAAGTGATGGTTTTAATCCATTTGGTAATATGAGTAGCTCGTACAGTATGTGGCCAGTGGTACTTATGCCCTACAATTTACCTCCTTGGTTGTGTATGAAGGAGTCATTTTTCATGATGTCATTGCTTATTCCTGGACCCAGGTCAGCTGGGAATGACATTGATGTGTATTTACGACCGTTGGTAAACGAGTTAAACGAGTTGTGGAGTCAAGGTGTACAAACGTATGATACATTTGCAGGACAGACATTTCGATTACATGCAACGGTCTTATGGACAATAAATGACTTTTCCGCATATGGAAATTTGTCTGGGTGGTGCACGAAGGGCAAGTTGGCTTGTCCTACATGTGGTATTGAGACTTGTTCATTGTCATTGAAGCATGGTAGGAAAACATGTTATATGGGCCATTGTCGCTACCTTCTGAGCAACTATAGTTGGCGTAGGAAGACGATGATCTTTGATGGCAAACAAGATCATAGGCCACCTAGGAAAGAGCTATCTGGAGAAGACGTGATGCAACAACTGAGTAACATTGGAGAGGTTAGATTTGGTAAGACATCGCACTTGAAGAAGATGAAACGTACAGTATTGGACTATAATTGGAGAAAGAAGAGCATCTTTTTTGAGTTGCCCTATTGGAGTGATCTGAAATTGTGACACAACTTGGATGTCATGCATATTGAGAAAAATATATGTGACAATGTCTTTGGAACATTGATGAACATAGAGAAGAAAACAAAAGACAGTTTTAAGACTCGATTGGATCTATAAGAAATGGGTTTAAGGAAAGAGTTGCACTTGCAACCACATGGAAATTCGTATACTATACCAGCGGCCTGCTACACGTTGACAAAACTAGAGAGAAAGCGTTTATGTGAATTGTTGAGATCGGTGAAGTTTTTCGATGGGTATGCGTCAAACATATCTTGGCGCGTAAACGTTACGGACTGTAAGGTAACAGGAATGAAAAATCATGATTGTCATGTCCTTCTGCAATGCCTATTGCCGGTTGCGATTCGTGAATTCTTAAGCAAGGATATCAGTGCGGTACTAATTGAGTTGGGGATATTCTTTAAGGATTTATTTTCGAGATCGTTGAATGTAGATATTATTAAACGACTGGAGAGGGCCATTGCCGTAATCCTTTGCAAACTTGAAAGAATAATTCCACCTGCATTTTTTGATGTCATGGTACACCTAGCGATTCACTCACCGCACGAGGCGAAGCTTGCAGGCCTAGTACAATATCGTTGGATGTATCCAATCAAAAGGTGGTACCAATATGTTAAAATTTTTATTCATTCCATAAACTACATATATCCATGTTTTCATACGTATAACATAGTGGTTTTGTGTATAGATACCTTCACACACTAAAACGATTTGTGAGGAATAAGGCATGACCGGAAGGGTCGATAGCTGAAGCGTACATTGATAATGAGTGCCTTACATTTTGCTCCATGTATCTTCGTGGCATAGAGACTAGATTCAACCGAGAAGATCGGAATGCCGATGAAGGGCAGGAGCATGAACAAGGACCCATATCTGTATTTGCATATAATGTTCGTCCTTTAGGATCCCCGACGTTTTAGGATATGGACCTTGGGGATCTAGCAAAGGCGCGGTGGTATGTGTTGCATAATTGTGAAGAAATAGAGTCGTACTTGGAATAAGTCTTCCCTCGATTATTATTTTCTCTACATATGATGATCTTAATGTTTCTTGCTGATGACGTGCCATTTATGTGCAGCGAACACATAGACGAGATGAAGTCCAAATTTCTCACAAATTATGATCGAATGCATCAGGATCATTTTCCAGAATGGTTCCCCAACCGTGTAAGATTTTACATTGTATCTCACCACACTTAGCATTTTCGTTGTATTGCACATTATTTCAACTTATGAAAATCCCTAAATAATTATATTCTGTACATGATAATAGATGAAGATGTTACGCACAAGCAACCCTGCGGATGTGTCTGATGCATTATATTCACTGGCATGTGGCCCTGATAGATGTGTATCTAGATATACAGGTTGTATTGTAAACAGGATTCGATTCCACACTGAAGAACGTGAGAAGTACAGGACCACACAAAATAGTGGGGTGGTTGTGAAGGAAAAAAATGAGGAGGATGAAATTGACTTTTATGGCATTTTGACAGATATTATTAAGCTGAGTTATTGTATGAGAAAGCGGGTGTACTTATTTAGATGTGATTGGTGGGACATTGGAAATAAGAAGTTGGGAATATAGACTGACAACTACTTTACGAGCGTAAATTTATCTCGGAAGTAGTTTAAGGACGACTCATTTGTCCTCGCCAGCCAAGCCGAACAAGTATTTTATCTCGCTGATACCAAGTTAGGTGGCTCTTGGCACGTGGTGCAGAAAATAAAGCCCAGGAACGTATTTGACGTTCCCGTACCAGAAGTTGAAGATAACAAGGACAGGAGAAATGACACGTTTAAGGTTGAAGAAGCATATCAAGAAGACATGCCATCTAGGGATACAAGGACTGATTCAAGTGTTGATATTGATGTGGTGCAATTAGATAGAGATGATGTGCCACCTGATCATGTTGATGCCTCAATAATACGTGATATTATTACAGATGATAGCGGTTTCATTGATGATGACGTTACGGACAATGAGGATGAAATACTGATCAGTGATAGTGATGGTGAAGAAATAGCTCTAAGCGATAGTGATACAGATGACGATTATTAAATGTACACATGATTTACATGTCATTTTTTAATTCGAATAATTTATGTATTCCATGTATACATGAAAATTACAAGTCATGATTAATTCTTTTTATTGACTGGTTTATAATCCACATTTGTAGTTGAGTCAATTTCTGATCATGTCCTCCTTAAACCGGAGCGTAGCAGAATCACGCAACATACTTCATCAGCTGTTGCAGATGGATGTTTCGGTCCTATCTTCTTCTGGTAGGGCCATAGAGATACTCGGTCTGGTCGATGAGTGTAGAGTGGAATATATCGATGATGACTCAGATGAAAGATTATGTTATCTGATGGAGATATATAACCACGAAAAACGAGATATGGAAGATGCGACTCTGTCACTTGCACATCTGAATGGAGTCCCAAGAGACCAGATATCTCCTATTGTGACTGGCATGTTGGCTGTAAATATGTCGAGTGCTTCGCACGAAATGACATATGCTTCTGAAGTATACGATAGCTTATGCAGGGAGTACTTCGGATAGTTTACCTCAAAGTTGTTTCGTATTACAATGAAATATGTGTATTTAATATAAAATGACAATGTATAATGGAATTTTCAATGATTATAAATTAAAGTTTACAGTTTTATTATATTCTGCTTGCATTATAGTGTAATGGTCTAATCATATTTTAATCATCTCTCTAAGCATAAACACATGCATTGTACCGTCAACACTACTTGTACAATGTTTTAGTATATTCCACTTGTATTGACATTGTTTAAAATTTATAAGTTCGTAGCTCGCACATATTCAGTAATCGCACCAGGTGAGAGAGTACGTCGTTCGCGTATTAGATCTACCCCTTCTACTCGTGAAGTGACGAAGCCAGCATTGCCGTCACATGTTGCATCTCAGGCGTTTGATCCCTCAGTCGCGCATACACCGGGCACTGCATGTAAGTCTAGGCGTATATTTCTTTTAATGATTTCTGTTTATGTTTAAACTTACATATTTCTTTTGTAACAGCGTCGTCGACCAGCCGACGAGGACGTGGACCCACGCATGGGTTGACCGACTTATGCGTGAGGGTAGGGTGATGGTAGAGTTCCCACAGGACTGCATTAGACCTGTTGGGAACAATGCCATGTTGTTTACGTCGGAGGTCGGTGTCTTATGCCAATCTCTGATCCCCCCACCACTCCCCGTTAGGGGGACGTGACAGATGATGTGCGACAGCTCATCCGTCAGCGCCTTCAGGTAAATTTTAGTAAATTAAAATTTATTCTATAAAAGTTTATGTACAGTTAAGTTATTTTCTTAATAAGTTTATTATCTTAATCTATTATTTACGAAACTACAGGATAAATTTGACTTGGATTTAAGTGTTCCGCACATCTCCCATGTCGTCGATGACATGATGAAGGAGTGGTTTAAGGATTACCGCAGTAAGTTACACCGGCAATACAAGCGGTGCATGAGCCACGAGGAGGCCGTACAGTCCGCACCGCTGCACGTGAGCGATGAGGACTGGCGGATACTCTGCGATAGGTTTTCGTTTGATTCTTTTCAGGTAATATTTACATATTTATGATATCTTAACATAATAATTAAATTTGTAATTAATAACAATGTATTATGAATAACGTGTTTAGAAGAGGAGCAAAATAAATTCTGACAATAGAGGAAAGTTAGAAGTGAACCACGTAGCTGGTTCAAAGTCATTTGTACGACTTCGTCATGACATGGTAAGAAAGTACTGGTAATTATTACGTTTATATATTCTTTCCATGGATTTATATTAATTCTATTATCTTTTTGATTGCACAGCGAGATTCTGTCACTGGCCAGGAGCCCGGACCAGTAGACTTCTACAAAGGGAGTCACTGTCAGCAGGCGACAGGATCTTGGGTACATCCTAGAGCCAATGAGATTTGGGTAAAGATCCTTACATTGTAAAATTTATTTGCATTAAATTATAATAATGCCATTTATTATGAAAATTCATATGTTTTCATTATAGGAGTAGATGAACACCTTACGCAGTCAACCCACTCCCGATGGTACTCAGCGGAGTGAGCCAGAGATCCTGAGTCAGGTGCTTGGCACCCGTTCTGGATATGTGCGTAGGTTTGGCTATGGTGCCAAGCTCATGGCACCCGCTAGAGCTGCCTCCAGCCGATCCATCGTTGTTGGCGACAGCGCCGTACGCCGAGCTGATACTGCAGAGAGAGAGGTTCAGTAACTACGGGTCATCGTCGATGACATCAATGATCAGCTGGACAGACAGAGGGAGGATCAGGCGAGGCAGAGGGAGGAGCAGGAGAGGAGGATGGAGGAGGAGCTGGCGAAGCAGAGGGAGGAGCAGGAGAGGAGGATGGACAATCAGCTGGCGAGGCAGAGGGAGGAGCAAGAGAGGAGGATGGTGGAGATGCGGGTGGAGAATGAGCGACGGATGATGGACATGTTTCAGGTTATCGCTGCACGCTTATCCACTGATGCCCCAGTGCCTCCACCTTCATCTGTGTGATTTTTTTATATATTTGTTTATTATGTTAAGTTTTGAATGAATGTGATGTGGATAAGATTGTTTGTGGTTGGATGAATGTAGTTTATGTTTGGGTTTGGGTTAATTTAATTAGATGGATGTGAATGTGAATATGATGAAATATATATATATATAATAGGTGTATACCAGGATGAATATGATGAAATATATTGTTAATAGGTGTATATCAGGAATTTTGTGCGGAATTTTAAGAGGTATATTAAAAAAAAAAAAAGACTTTTAGCAATGAAAATTTTCGTAGCTAAAAGTATTGTATTTATTTTTAGCAGTGAAAATATTCGCTGCTAAAAAGGCTTCTAAAGTTTTTTAGCAACGAAACTTTTCGTTGCCAAAGGTGTAACGAATTTTTTGGCAGCGAAAACTTTCGCTGTTAAAGGTCATGTAAAGGTTTTTTATTGACGAAAATTATCATTGCTAGAAAGGAACGAATTTTTAGCAGCGAAAATTTTCGTGGCTAAAAGTCTTGTATAATTTTTTTTAGACGAAAATATTCGTCGCTAAAAACTGAACTACTTTTAGCAGCGAAAATTTCTTGTACAGTTTTTTTTTTTGCAAAAAAAATTATCGTCGTTAGAAAGGAACGATTTTTTAGCAGTGAAACTTTTCGCTGCTAAAAGTCTTGTATAGTTTTTCTTGCAACGAAAATATTTGTCGCTAAAAACTGAACTACTTTTAGCAGCGAAAATTTTCGCTGCTAAAAGTCTTATACAGTTTTTTTTTTGCAACGAAAATTATCGTCGCTAGAAAGGAATGAATTTTTAGCAGTGAAACTTTTCGCTGCTAAAAGACCTGTATAGTTTTTTTTTGCGACGAAAATATTCATCGTTAAAAACTGAACTACTTTTAGCAACAAAAATTTTCACTACTAAAAGTCTTGTACAGTTTTTTTTGCGACGAAAATTATCGTCGCTAAAAGTAATGAATTTTTTAGCAGCGGAAATTTTCGTTGCTAAAAGTCATGTATATGTTTTTTGCGATGAAAATATTCGTCGCTAAAAACTGAATAATACTTTTAGCAGTGAAAAGTTTTGTTGCTAAAAGTCTTGTATAGTTTTTGTTGCGATGAAACCCTTCGTCGCTAAAAGTAATGAATTTTTAGTAGCGAAAATTTTCGCTGTTAAAAGTCTTGTACAGTTTTTTTAGTGATGAAAATTTTTGTTGCGAAAAGCCTTGCTTTAGTGACGATTTCAATTTTTCACCGTTAAAATCCATGCACGTCGGTCTTTTAGCGATGAAGTTAGCGACGAAAATTTTCGTCGCTAAATGTATTTAGCTACGAAAATCTGACTTTTAGCGATGAAAATTTTCGTCGCTAAAAGGGGTATTTCTTGTAGTGGTTGTTCAAAGGAAAACCTTACACCAACAACCAAAGTTTATGTAGGACAACCTGATTTCTTGAACTCGATAAGGATCAAAAACTCAAACCAAAGCAAGAAGCAATAGAAAGAAATCTAACTATTACAATATTCACACATGTACATGAAAGAGATATAAGCATTTAACACATATACATCACATACATCATCCACATCATCCACCACAACTCCAAGAATCATAACAGTTGGTGGTTCGGTGTGTACACCAACTGTTCACAAACAGCCACACCTATTCCACTCCTAATAATCATAACCCACGTGATATTGGTTTTTACTAAGAAAGAAGGTTTCCAAAGGTTCACCTTAAAACCTTTTCAACTGTGTTTTCAATGGGCTATCACAATTAAAAACCCCGCATTGAGATTTTCTGCTTGATCCTAGTCAAAACCAAAAATAGAGATTTTTTGGCTGATCTCAAAAACCAAAACAGAAAATATAAAATACTCATCTGAAAATTCTTCTTTGATGTAGCTCAGTAGAACTGCTTCTTTAAAGGCGAAGATGTTCAATGTTCAATCACACATATGGAAGGGTTCTAGGTTTAAATGAATTTTAAATTAATTCAACTTGGACTACTTTGATTCGATTTCTTGGATCTCAAAGGGATAGTTCAAAATTACCTTTTATAAAATCAGATTGAAGTAGCAAGAGATTAGGAGATTATAAATAAAAAAAGCTATAAAAGAATCTTAAATTACCGTACAATAGTTTTAAAATCACAAGGACTTAACTCTCATAATGGTGCCTTGATTTAACTTGGAATGAATGAAAAACTCTGAGAAAAGACTCTATTCATAGGTAGAAAAATGGTTCCCTCAACTGGTCTAAGGTCTCCCTCGACTGGTCCTGAGAATAACCAAATTTCAAAAATTCTGGCACGATCGGATAAAAGTGATCCCCAATTGGTCGAGTAGAGCTCAAAATGGTTGGTGGAGTTTGAGTCGAGCCCTGTTTGACTGGTCAAGCACTTTTCCCACGATTGGTCGAGAAGGGTGCTCGACTAGTCGTGACCCTACTAGAAAATTCTGAAATTTTAAGTTATTGCTTGGACTGGTCAAGCCAGAGCCTGGACTAGTCGAACATAGGATAAGACTAGTCGAACTAAAGCCTATAAAAAGTATATTAACCCATATAGAATATGCAATATGAATGACCTAATCCTAAGGTCTTTCTAGGGTCATATATACCTGAAAGTTGAACATTGAACCATGTAACTTTAGTTGCTTCCAATTGATCTTGTACTTGAAGTTCTTAGAGCATGATCTTGTGCACTTGAAATTCTTGAACTTAATCTTGAACATTTGAAGTTCCTGAACTTGATCTTGTCCATGTAGTACCTTTGAGCTAACATATAGACATGAAGTAGCACATGAACTAGGTTTAGAACTTGCACTTGAGCTAGCACTTTGGCTTGATCTTGAATTTGAAGTCGTACTTAAACTTGAAGCAATACTCTATGACTTGAATGTACCACATCTTCACTTGAAGGTGAACTTTTCATCACTTCAACTTGAAGGTGAACTTTCCATCACTTGTAGAGGTCCATTAATCCAAAGTGGTTTGTCACAATGAAATTTGACAACTAAGGGTGTTAACCATACAATACAACACTTATAATCTCCCCCTTTGTCAAATTTGGGACAAAAACCAACTTGAAAGATCAACCTATACTTACATAATGCACAAGTTCACAATTCTTCTTCATAAAGAACTCCCCCTCAATCTACTCCACTCAGTTTGAGCTTGTTAACTTGTTGTAGAGTACCTGTATTAACAAATACACATATATTTGAAAAAAATGCACACCTCTACACCATATACCAATCAAACTTCCATAATCATAAAGCGTACAAAATTCTCCCCCTTTTTGTCACAACTTGACAAAGGAATATAATAACAGTAAACAACCATAAATGTGATTATGATAATAGCAGTAGAATAAGAGTAAAAATGTAAAACAAGTAGAGTTTAACATGAAGATAGGATAATAAGTGTCATAAAATTAAGCATCCAAAATATTAAGCAGTCATACAAGTCCAGCAAAATATAAAGTCATAATCCAAGTTATACATGTCCAAAATGTAAAGAAAAAGATCACTAATCTGAACCAGAAGAAGATGGAGGTGGAATAGATGGATCAATATGATGGAGTCCTTTGGTAATGCGATGAAAGTATTTTCGCATATATTTCATGGATGATATTTAACTCTCATTCAGACTGTCTTGAGAAACTTTCAAGGCATCCACCTTCTCTTTCAAAGAGCAAAGACGCTCATCAAACTAAGGCACCTGAAAATCAGGATCAGCTTTGACATCGTCAAATTCAAGTTTATTAAATATATCTTCCATCATGGTCTCAGTTGGCAATGCATCTTCTTCACCAACTTCCTTTGCTCCCACATCCATTTGGCCTGGATTCGGCTTTAGGTTCATCTTGTTTATATTTGAGTTGTTAAAGGGGAGAACCGAAACAGGAGCTTCACCAGGAGGCATGACCATATTGCAGTGCACAGCTAAGATGGTCATTAAATAGGCGAAGGGAATACATCGGTGGCCCGGATGAAGATGAAATTGAATAATAATGTAGCATATTAAAGATGGAAGACAGATGGGAATACCAGACATAACGGAATGTAAAGTGCTAGCCATGAATGAAGTAAGCTCGACTTTATTTCCAAAGCGCAGATAGACATTTGAAATAAAAATGTGATGTAGGACCCTGTATTTAGGTAACATTTGATTGGCCCAAAGTGCATTTCCATCATTCTATTCCAAGTCGATGTTACATAATTTACGAGTTACCAAACATCTTTATGATTCATTCAATCGATCAGCTAAAGTTGGTATGGGTATACCATCATCATTCACATTAACATCTAGCAAACTTGAAATTACGTACCTATGAACTTGAAAATTGCTTTCCCTAAAGTTAATTGTGGAAGTCAAATTTTCAAGTGATACATCACTCATACAAGCAAACATACCTTGCGCAATGGAGCGGTATGCGGGTCCGCCCAATTCAAAATGTTTTCCCAACCTACAACCATTAGGATAGGAAGAAGTTGAAATTGAGCCAAGTGATTTGAATTGACGGTCCACTCAACAATGATCTCCTGAGTGAGAAAATGTCACACATATTCGGGATCTTCCTTGGGTGATCAAAGGGGTTGTACCCTAATAGGTGTAGAACGAGAAGAGGAAGTTCGAGTAGCGTTCTTCTTCGAGCGACCTTCCATTGCAAGATTCAAAACAAGAAAATATCAATGGAAGATGGAGTTTGGAGAAAATTAGATTTTGAGCAAAAACCCTTTGCAAATCAAGAGAAAACCTCAAATCTACACCAAATTCTAGCAAGATATGCAAATGGGAACCCAAATATGGAAGGAAATAAAAAATGAAGTACTTACCAAGCACTAATCAAAGGTGGGTTCGACAGGTTGGAGAAGGGCCGAATGAGGAAGAAGAGAAAATGGTGAAAAAAGTGATTTTTCTCTCTCACAAAGGTCCTCCAACCATGCAACTCGACCGGTTAAGTACATGCTCGACCCATCGAGCCACGACTAGTCGAGTATGTGCTCGACCGGTCGTGCAAGCAATAAAAATACATATTTTTATTCAAAATTTTTGATTTATTTTACACCAATTATTTACACAAAAATATAACAAATAAAATAAGCTCAATTAGAATTACACATACCAATATCCATTATCAATTTTGAAAATCAATTTTTGTCAAGAGGTTTAGTAAATATGTTAGCAAGTTGATTTTTTGTTTGAATATATTCGGACGAAATAACTTTATCCTCAACTAAATCCTAGATATAGTGATACCGAATGTCAATATGCTTCGTATGGGAATGTTGGATGGGATTTTTAGATATATTAATTGCGCTAGAGTTATTGCAATATAAAATCATTGTATCTTGCGCAGTACCATAATCATCGAGCATCTGTTTCATCCATACAAGCTGGGTATAAGCAATTTTTACTGTAATGTATTCAGCCTCAGCTATAGATAATGATACAGAAATTTGTTTCTTTCTGTACCAGGATACTAGACAATTTCTAACATAAAAGCATTCACCACTGGTAGATTTTTTTGTCATCTATGTTCCCAGTCCAGTCTACATCTGTATAACCAACTAATTGAACATTAGTATCAGATGGATACCACAGACCTAAATTAGTTGTACTTGCGACATATCTAATTATGTGTTTGATAGCAATTAGATGGGATTCCTTAGGCTCTTATTGATATCTAGCACAGATACCTACGTTGAATGCTACATCCGGATGACTTACAGTTAAGTATAGTAAGTTACCAATCATAATACAATATAACCGAGGATCTATACTTTTACATATTTTATCCTTCGAGAGCTTGAGAGTCGTACTCATAGGAGTAACGAATTTCTTATTGTTTTCGAATCCAAATTTCTTATCCAGGTTTAAGGTGTACTTGGTTTGAGAAATGAAGATACCATCATCTAGTTGTTTAATCTGTTGCCCTAGAAAGTAGGTCAATACTCCCACCATACTTATTTCGATTCTGGATTTCATCAGCTCTGCAAACTCAGTAGAAAAGTTAGTGCAAGTATAACCATAGATAATATCATCCACATATATCTGTACTATTAGTATGTGCTCATTATATTTTTAACAAAAAGAGTCTTATCAACACTCCCCAAAATAAAATTATAACTTAGTAAAAACTTAGTCAAATTTTCATACCCATGCCCTGGGAGCTTGTTTCAACCCATAAAGTGCCTTTTTAAGGCGATACACATGATTAGAGTGTTTAGGGTCCTTAAAACCCTTAGGCTGTTCAACGTAGACCTCTTCATGCAGATCACCATTTAAGAACGCACTTTTAACGTCCATTTGATAAATTTTGAATTTTATAAAGCACACAATGGATATGAATAATGTGACAAGTTCAAGACAAGCTACTGGGGCAAAGGTTTCACATAATCAACTCCTTCAATCTAAGTGTACCCTTGTATAACTAGTCTAGCCTTGTTTCTGATTATATTCCCTAACTCATCAGATTTATTTTTAAAGATCCACTTGGTTCCATTTATATATTTGTCAGATGGTCTAGGAACCAAATATTACACATCATTTCTAACAAATAGATTCAATTCATCTTACATGGAAACTATCTAATTTTCTTAAGTGAGTGCCTCTTTTACATTGGCTGACTTAATTTGGGAAGTAAAACACACATAATTACATATGTTTTTCAATTGTCTTCGAGTACGCACACTAGTCAAAGTGTTGCCTAGAATTTGATCAGTAGGATGGTCTTTGACTGATCGTAGTTCAGTATTGATTTGATAAGATGAGGAGTCAGATTTTTTAATTATATTGACTTCATCATCTTCTGAACTAGTAGATGGTGTGTTCAGGTGATCATCAATAACCATATTTATGGACTCCTAAATGACACTAGTTCTATTGTTGAGAACACGATACGCTTGACTATTCAGAGCATACCCTAGGAATATCCCTTCATCACTCTTAGTGTCGAATTCCCTAAATTTTCGCGGTCTCGCAAAATGTAGCACTTACTTCTAAAAACTCAAAAGTATTTAACTGTAGGTTTCTTGTTAAACCACATTTCATAAGCTGTTTTATCTTTTGATTTTCTGATGTAAACACGATTTATTATATAACACTGAGTGTTAACAGCTTCAGCCCATAAATTTTTAGGTAACTTCATGCAATTCAACATTACATTGGCCATCTCTTATAGTACTCTATTTTTCCTTTCAACAACCCCATTTTGTTAAGGTGTCTTAGGAGTTGAAAACTCATGCGATATACCATGCTCGCTATAGAACTTCTCAAAATTGCTATTTTTAAACTCCGATCCAAGATCACTTCGGATCATAGCAATATTCATTTCTTTTTCAATTCGAATACGTTTAAGTATTCTTTTAACTTCATCGAGAGTTTCAGATTTTTCTCTTATAAATATTACCCAAGTAAATCTGGTTAAATCATACGCAATTACCAAGAAATACTTCTTCCCACCTCTACTCTCCATTTTTGTTGGTCTTACAAGATCCATGTGGAGAAGTTCAAGATGTTTAGATGTGGCAAATGAGTTCCCTTTCTTGTGACTACTCTTTTTTTATTTTCTAATTTGACATGCGTCGCATTTTTTATCCATTTTATTCAATTTAGGTAGACCTCTAATAAGATTGGCTTTGCTTAGTCTATATAAATTCTGGTAGTTTACACGTTCAAGGCATTTATGCCATAATTCGGTTTCATTGGTTTGGACCATGTAACAAGATAATTTAGACGAAGTATAATCACTTACAATATAATAATTTTCAGATGTTTTACAACCAATCAATATCACACAACCTTTCTCATTTAAGATCTCCCATCCTTGATTAGTAAATTTAATACTATGTTTATTATCGCAGATTTGAGAAATACTTAAAAGATTGTGCTTAAGACCTTCTACAAATAAAATATTTTTAAAAGGAGGAAGGTCAAAAGTTGAACTGTACCTTGGCTAATTATTTTACAGTTGCTTCTATCACCAAATGTGACTGAATCATCAGTCATTTCATTGTAGTTAGTGAACAAATCTTTAGCACCTGTCATGTGTCTTGAGCAACCACTGTCTAAGTACCACTTTGATTGACTTGAAGCCTTGAAGGTGTTGTGGGCAACCAGACAAGCAACCTTAGGAACCCATTTCATTGTAGTTTTGGGTTTTGGAGCATTGTTGGTTTTCTTTTGCTTATAATAACTATTAACTCTCACATTCGAGTTAGATTTGAGAAGCTCCTTGAGTAAGTCCATAATTTTTTCAACTAAAGGATTATAATTTTTTTTTCTAAAGCTGACATTATTAACTTTAGGAGCTTAAAACCATTTTAGATTTTTAAAGTTGTTTTTATTCAAGCCCTTTCCTTTAGAGTTAGAGGATTCTCCTTTAACAAATGTAGGAGATACACTGTTAGTTTTCAGAGGCATGTGTTTATCATAGCCCAGACCCGATCTGTCTCCACATTTTCTAGATGCAGATAGTAACTTTTCAAGTTTAGGGTCTCCCTGGGCATACCTCCATGTATCTTTTGAACTTAAGAGGGAAGAAACTCATTTTTTTATATTAATTTTTCAAGTTCATACATTTTGAAATTCAAGTCACATTTTTCTTTTTCAAAACAATCAGAAATATGGGACTTTTCTACAATAGAATTTTGAAAATCCTCTTTTAATTTTAGAAATTTCTCTTTTTGAAGTTTTATCTTGACAGTAATCTTACAACTATCCCTGTATAGGGCATTATAGGCATCCTGAAGATCATCTTCATTATCATTCTCAAGGTTACTCCTTTGAGATTCAGATGTGTCACAACTATCAAAGGAAGTGACTCTGGCAAGTGTCAGTAAAGCCTTGACTTCATTTGAAGTTTCGGGTTCTGATTCATCCGATTCAGAAGAAGCTTCAAAGATGGATGATTCATCCCAAGTGGCGAACATGCATTTTCTCTTTGGCTTGTCCCTCTTTGGATACTTATTTGCCAAATGCCCATATTCATGGTAGTTGAAGTACTATCTTTTAAAGATTTCCAGTTTTTAGATTTTCCCTTTTTCTTCTTGGAGGGTTTTTAAAAATCAACTCTCTTCTTACTTTAAAAATCTTATAAAACTTCTTAGCGAGTAAAGCCATATCATCCTCTGAGTTATCACAATCAAAATTAACATTACTATCTTGAGGAATAGATTTGGATGATTTAAGTGCTAAAGAGTTACCTTTTGGAGTTTTGAAATTCAACTCATAAGTTTGAAGTGAACCAACAAGTTCCTCAACCATCATTTGGTCTGTGTCTCTAAGTGCCTGAATGACAATCACCTTGGAATTGAATCTCTCAAGAAGTGATCACAGTATTTTAGCACAGACATTGCTTTCTAGGATGTTATCTCCATGACCCCACATAGAACTTCAGTCATTGGTGGTTACCATTTGGTCACTGTTGCTTACCACACGCTTTCATCAATGGATTTCAGAAAAATCCACATCCTGGCTTTCTAATAAGCATAGTTGGAGTCATCAAACGGTGGTGGCCTAGTAATAGAAAGGCTATCAAAATTTGACATATTGAAAGCTCTAGATCGATTAGATTATGAAATAAATCCAAGAGAATGAGCTATTACGCTCTGATACCACTTGAAAAGTCCTAGAGGGGAGGGGGGGGGGGGGGGGTGGGGGGTTGAATAGGACTATGCCAAATAAAAATAAAATGCGGAAGATAAAAATAGATAGCTGAAACAAATATCAATCTCAATTGCAATAGTGTTGAGAGGTCGATACAAACGTTGTTAAAAGGACAACTTACACCAAAAACCAAAGTTTATGGTAGGACAACCTGATTTCTTGAACTCGGTAAGGATAAAAAACTCAAACCAAAGCAAGATGTAATAGAAAGAAATCTAATTATTACAACATTCACTACATGTACATGAAAAAGATATAAGCATTCAACACATATACATCACATATATTATCCACCACAACTCTAAGAATTATAGTGGTTCAGTGTGTACACCAACTGTTCGCAAATAGCCACTCCTACTCCACTCCTAATAATCACAACCCACGTGATATTGGCTTTCACTAAGAAAGAAGGTTTTCTAAGGTTCACCTTAAAACCTTTATAACTTAGTTTTTAATGGGCTATCACAATTAAAAACCCCGCGCTGAGATTTTCTGGCTGATCTTAGTCAAAACCAAAAATAGAGATTTTTTGGCCAATCTCAAAAAATTAAAAAAATATATAAAATACTTATCTGAAATTCTTCTTCGATGTAGCCCAGTAGAACCGCTTCTTTGAAGACGAAGATGTTCAACATTCAATCCCACAAATGGAAGGGTTCTAGGTTTAAATGAATTTTAAATTAATTCAACCTTGGGCTACTTTAATTCAATTTCTTTGATCTCAAAAGGGATAGATCAGAATTCCCTTTTATAAAATCAGATTGAAGTAGTAAGAGATCAAGAAATTGTAAGTCAAAAAAGCTATAAAAGAATCTTAAATTACCCTACAATAGCTTCACAATCACGGCGACTTAACTCTCGGAATGGTGGTTTGATTTATCTTGGAATGAACGAAAAACTCTTAGAAAAGACCTCTATTTATAGGTAAAAAAATGGTTCCTTCGACTGGTCTAAGGTCTCCCTCAACTGGTCTTGAGAACAACCAAAGTTCAAAAATTCTGGTGCGATCGGATAAAACCGACCATCGACTAGTCAAGTAGCCTTCTTGACTGGTTGAGTAGAGCTCAAAATGGTTGCTGGAGTTTAAATTGAGCCCTTTTCGACTGGTCAAGCACTATTCCCACGATTGGTCGAGAAGGGTGCTCGACTGGTCGTGACCCTTCCATAAAATTCTGAAATTTTTAATTATTTCCTGGACTGGTCGAGACAAATCCTAGACTAGTCGAGTCAGAGCATGGACTAGTCGAACATAGGCTAAGATTAGTCGAACCAAAGCCTATAAAAAGTATATTCACCCATATAGAATATGCAATATGAATGACCTAATCCTAAGGTCTTTCTAGGATATATACCTGAAAGTTGAACCTTGAACCATGTAACTTCAGTTGCTTCTAATTGATCTTGTACTTGAAGTTCTTGAAGCATGATCCTATACACTTAAAATTCTTGAACTTAATCTTGAACATTTGAAGTTCTTGAACATGATCTTGTCCATGTAGTGCCTTTGAGCTAACATATAGACTTAAAGTAGCACATGAACTAGGTCTAGAACTTGCACTTGAGCTAGCACTTTGGCTTAATCTTGAATTTAAATCCGTACTTGAACTTGAAGCAATACTCCATGACTTGAATGTAGCACATCTTCACTTGAAGGTGAACTTTCCATCACTTGTAGAGGTCCATCAATCTAAATTGGTTTGTCACAATGAAATTTGACAACTAAGGGTGTTAAATATACAATATAGCACTTACAACAATCTCAACCTAGGTTCAAGGAAGTCCAGGATGAGAATGAGGTGCATCAAGCACCCCCACCTCGTACTTTACAAGATTATCTACAACCGCCGGGGGTGAGCACGCCCTCATGCATGGTTTTTCCAAAAAATCTGGGACATATGGATATCAAGACAGGAGTGATCTAACTCCTTCCAAAATTTCATAGGCTTGAATTTGAAAATCCTATTTACACTTAAAAGAGTTCGATGAGATCGTAGCCACTCTATACTTTCCAAATGTGTCCGATGACACAGTCAGGCTGAAACTCTTTCCCGTTTCTTTGAAAGAGAAAGCTAAGACGTGGTTGCATTCATTACGTCCTTGATCTATTAATAGAAGGAATGAGATGACAAGGTGTTGAGGGTCGAATATTGCATATCAGACCCCGATTACTACCTGATTTTACGTACACGATAATGCCTAATATTATAATTTAATCGTGTTTTTGTTGCAGGATGTAATAAGGAGCTTTGATTGAAAAAGAGTATTAAAAGCATGGATTTAACACTCCGAAGTCACCAGAGCAAGGAATGGACTCCAGGGGACCGAGATCGATGGATATACACGCCAGAGATTCGAGAAAATTGAGAAACTGAAGCTTAAGTGGCCTGAAAGTTAGTCAGAATGCAAGATCACAGGGTTTCCACCATCCACTCGGCGCAAAACTTCATACATAGCCTGAGGACCATAAATTAACCGTACACGTCAAATTTCAGCCATTAGATCCTTGTGGAAGTGGCCCAACAGAGAGATCAGAGGACAATAACCATTAAGAAAGCATCTTGGACATCCTTGGGAGATCTGGACCCAAACTGAACTGATGGAAAGAGCACGAAAAACGGTGGATATTTGCCAAATTTCACTTCTTTTGGATGGTGCAATCAGGAGATACTGACAGCAGAAGATATAACAAAAGAGAATGGCAAATCTGTAAATAAATGTGCCATGCATGGCTTACGTGAAGCCAATTGTATTTTTAACGGTGAATGTTGTCCATACATCGGTTAAGCGTGTGGCCCACCCTGAAGTCAGATCTACTTTAAACTGGAAGCCATGGGCCAACACTATGTACAGGAGCTGATGGAGGGAGTGGATTTCTAGGACAGGCATCACAGTGGACCCCACCTACTTTTTGCGCAAAATATCCAAATTGAGAAGTTTCGCACGTCCAGTGACGAGACGTGTTCCACTGGGTTTTGACAGTGGGCCCCACCCATCATTCCATTAGATGATCTGACCCGTCCATTTGCTCTGGAGGATGGCCAAGACCCTGGATATGATTCCTTTCTGGTCCCATACAAGTGATCGTGTGAATTTCTTATCCAAACAGAAGACGGACGGTGCAATGAAACGTTCCGTGGGCCACACTGAATCTAACCCAAAACCAGTCAATTCTACATAGTTTTTCGAGCAGAATCTAATGGATGATGTGGATCTTTCACCTGACACCAAGAAGTGGGGCCCGCCAACGTCCAATGTAAGCTCTGTTACGCACGCCGTCTTCTACTGTGCATAAAGGCTACGCATACAAGATCTATAAGAAGAAAGAGAGAGAGGAAGCTTGAAAAAAAAAAGAAAAGTTTGGCGTGGGCAGCCGTGGAGGCCAAGAGAGAGGGGGAGAGGTAGCACGTGAGCGTGGCTTGGGCTGGACGTCAGGGGGAGAATTGAGAAGAAAGCTGGGACGTGGAGTTTGGCTTGGCTGGAACAAGGAGGACGATTGAAAGGGAGATGGGAATGTGAAGACAGGGAGGAGAGAGAGAAGTTTTTTTTTTTTTACTTTCCTTGCTATGGTTTTTCGTTCCTCTTCTTTTTCTTTTGTTTATTTGTTTATTTTAGCCCATTCATGTGTGGCTAAACCCCTTAGCTAGGGCTAAGAGGTGAAGCCTGTAGTGAGATGAGAGATACTATTTCAAGCTTTTAACTTAAATTCATAAACTGAATGTGATCTTAGTTGATTATTATAAAAAAAAAAAAAAGATGGTTCCGTTGCCGGGACTGACGGTTGCAATTCTCTGAGATTAATTAGGTTTAGGATTGGTTTAATAACTTTAGTTTTAGGTTTTTAATTGATTTCTAAAACTAACTTGTTTCCATGTTTTGTAGGATCCTGACATAAGTTCCTAAATTGGATCTTAACATAGGAACTTCTCATTTGGTAACATCCTTCTAACTTCTCCTCTTACTTTCTGTACTACTATAGGAATTTTTTATTTTCTTCTAGGATTAGAATCAGAATTAAGGTTCACCATGGAAGCTTGGGTACGTGTCTATGCTGAGATGGATAAGCAGTTTTGGGGAATGCCTGAGGGTTTTGGAATTCAACGTATACATCAAGATTTTTCTCCATCGAGAACCGACATTGAGAACCGACTAGAACGTTATGCTCCATCGGCTAATAGGTCTGTATACGATCATAATTATGGGAATGAGGATTATTATCAACCATCATGTTCTCCCATGTATGATCAATATGACTATAACCAGTGGAACCATCAAAACTGGGAAGATGAACCAACAACATGTTGTAATGATTATTCTCTTGGATACCCTACCTTTGAGAACCAACCAGAAACGATCCAAGAGAATTCATTTCAGCATAACATGGAGTGTCTTGCTGAAATTAGAAAAGCAATGGAAGCACTCAATTCGCTCCTCGATAGGATAGAGGAAGCTCGTTCATCCCAACTACAATCCAATCTAGAAATACAATGCGAGGAAAGTGATCCTCACTCGCTTTTGAAGAAATCTGAAATTTGGAATGAGGAGTTGGATTCCATTAATGAGCATACGGTTCAATTCCCCGATGAGTCGATCTCAATGACTGTTCAAAAGAATGGTGGAGATACATGGGTGTCTTTCAAATATAATGATGATGATATACCTCACTCACAGGATACACTAGATTTCAATGATGAGGGAGAGGTTGGTTTATGTGAACCTCAACCCAATCTGGGAATAGAATGCGAGGAAAGTGATTTCATCCCAAGTGTGCACTGCACTGAACTAGAATATGATGAGTATTGGGATGACGATCATGAATGTGCAGCCCCAGTTCCCCTGGAATTAATCTCAAGTTTGGTCCAGGTCAATGATCAAGAAGTGCACGAAGTGAGTGGTCATAATGAGCTACTCCACTCACCTGACATATCTGATTTAAAAGTGGATGAGCTCATTACAACCAACCCTTCTATCTCTTGTGAGACATGTTTGGACCACTCTCCTAAATTACATGATGATATGATTCAGGAGAAGGACGAGTTGGTCGCTACGACCCTGGAATTTGAAACCACTCAATTGAGGCCACCATCTGAGCTATACACGTTTGACAATTCAACACCTCGATTGAGTAGTCTCAATGAACAAAGTGATCACATCGATGCTTACCCTATTGATTTTCAATCTGTCTATGTAGGACTGGAGGAAGAAAGCATACATCTGGCTACTTTCAAGGATGATGGTTTCCTTAGGCAGATCATCGCGAGCTACAATGTGAAAAATAAGTCACACTCAGCTGAACTTCCCAACTCTTTGGATGATTGCTTGGCATACCTTGCAGATTCAAACGATCCCATGTCAAAAGATAAAGTGGATGCCTTGCAAGACGACATCTCGATAATCATCACTGACCGAGAGAACCCTTATTCTGAAGCCCCTTCTTCCCCTGATCCTAAACGTCTACCAGTAAAGGAAGAGGAGCTGAAAATTGAACCGAAGTTTGGAACTTCGGAATGTGTTGAGACTACATCACTTCTTAAGAAGTTTTCTAAACTTTATTTACTTGTAGTCTTTGATTCACCATGGGATACTAACGTTGAAACTTCTTCTGTCACAGGTGAATCGTATATACTCTGGATACCTTAAGCAATTCAATGGAAAATTTCTTATGAGGCACATAAGTTTCTCTGGAAAGTCATACTCCAGAGCGTCCAAGCCTATTGCAAAAAGGGCTTTTGGATGATCCTGTTGAGGAACTTACTAAGAAACTTATCAGGATATTGGCCGGAAGAGGAACCTTGCAGTATGATCGAGTAGTTTTTTCCTGCATTCATAGGACTAGGGTAGTTTGCTTCATGCTGTTCTAGGTTAATTTGTTGTTTGGCTGAAGGCTTAAACTTAGCGCTCCTGGGAGGCAACCCAGCTTTTCATTCCATTTCATTTTCCTAGTTAGTTAGTTCAATGTTTGTGGGTAACATTGCTGCAAACCCTCACGAGACTACAACTCGTCCACTAGGGGCAACCTAGGGGTTTAAAGGCTTGTTGCATACGCTAAATGCAATCGAGAGCACCTGTGAAAGTGGTGTAGGTAGGATTTTATTTTTTTTATTTTTATTTTTCTTCTGTTGGTTTCTCTCTTATGCTTACCCGCTCTTACGTAGATATCTTTGGAAAGCCTCTTGATTCTTTCGTCCAGGTACTATCTTTCCATCACTCCTCTTATATTTTCCTTGTCTCATGTGCATTGCATGCTTATTTCTTTTACATTGAGGACAATGTAGATTTTCAGTTGGGGGTGGGAGATTAGGCTACTTAATCAGTGTTTTCTTGGTCTTGAGCAGAAATTGTGAAAATTTTTAAAATTTTCTGGAATTTCGTATGAATTCGAAGTGATTTTGACGGCCATCTTGGATTTAGAATTACAAGATAAGTGATGTTGGTAATTTATGACTCTTGGATTCAGTATCTTTTAGATTTCACAGATAAGTTTGAATTGTTAATCCATGATTAGAGGTTTTAAACATTGATTGAGTCATGATTTCACAAGACACATCTTGCTTTCACATAAAGGTTTCAGTTTGATATGGAAGGGTTAATTTGGTAATCACTAAGCATGTAAGGAACCAGCCTGAAAAATTTGCCCGTCATGATCAATTGAAGAAAAAGAAAATACCTACGAAAAATAAAAAAAAATAAAAAAAATAGATACCTTTGTAAAGGGTTGTACAAATAATCTTCACCATAGGTTTGCTCCTTATAAGTGTAGATTTAATTCCCCATGGATGATATGTGAAAAGGGTTGGGTGTACGATCTTTACCATAGGTTTGCTCCCTATAGGTGCGCATTCGATTCTCCTCTCCCTCGATGGAAAAATCAAAAGCGAGAAGAATGAAAAGAAAGAATTGTAAGGCAAGTTCTGGTTTAGGTTTTGAGTGTCCTGAATGCTCTTTTGATTATCAATGTTATCATAGAAATTATCTATTGGATTTCTTAACGATGATAAGCCGAGATTTCATTATACACTCATGGTACTCATTGTTTAGAATTGTTCTAATTAATGCATAAATACTTTAAACTTGATTATGAAATTTATTGTGCGCTTGATTCCAGGAGGAAGTAATGCCCAACAGTCATGCATCTTAGAATTTTCGTATCTAGATTGCTTTTCAAAAATCACTTGAGTTCATAGAGATTGTCCTATAATTCTCAACTTATTTTTTGCATACTTTGCTCGGGACTAGCAAAATGCTGGTTGGGGGTTGTGTTGAGGGTCGAATATTGCATATCAGACCCCGATTACTGCCTGATTTTACGTACACGATAATGCTTAATATTATAATTTAATCGTGTTTTTGTTGCAGGATGTAATAAGGAGCTTTGATTGAAAAAGAGTATTAAAAGCATGGATTTAACGCTCCGAAGTCACCAGAGCAAGGAATGGACTCCAGGGGACCGAGATCGATGGATATACACGCCAGAGATTCGAGAAAATTGAGAAACTGAAGCTTAAGTGGCCTGAAAGTTAGTCAGAATGCAAGATCACAGGGTTTCCACCATCCACTCGGCGCAAAACTTCATACATAGCCTGAGGACCATAAATTAACCGTACACGTCAAATTTCAGCCATTAGATCCTCGTGGAAGTGGCCCAACAGAGAGATCAAAGGACAATAACCATTAAGAAAGCATCTTGGACATCCTTGGGAGATCTGGACCCAAACTGAACTGATGGAAAGAGCACGAAAAACGGTGGATATTTGCCAAATTTCACTTCTTTTGGATGGTGCAGTAGGGAGGAACGAACAACAAAAGAGAATGGCAAATCTGTAAATAAATGTGCCATGCATGGCTTACGTGAAGCCAATTGTATTTTTAACGGTGAATGTTGTCCATACATCGGTTAAGCGTGTGGCCCACCCTGAAGTCAGATCTACTTTCAACTGGAAGCCATGGGCCAACACTATGTACAGGAGTTGATGGAGGGAGTGGATTTCTAGGACAGGCATCACAGTGGACCCCACCTACTTTTTGCGCAAAATATCCAAATTGAGAAGTTTCGCACGTCCAGTGCTCCCACTGGGTTTTGACAGTGGGCCCCACCCATCATTCCATTAGATGATCTGACCCGTCCATTTGCTCTGGAGGATGGCCAAGACCCTGGATATGATTCCTTTCTGGTCCCATACAAGTGATCGTGTGAATTTCTTATCCAAACAGAAGACGGACGGTGCAATGAAACGTTCCGTGGGCCACACTGAATCTAACCCAAAACCAATCAATTCTACATAGTTTTTCGAGCAGAATCTAATGGATGACGTGGATCTTTCACCTGACACCAAGAAGTGGGGCCCACCAACGTCCAACGTAAGCTCTGTTACGCACGCCGTCTTCTACTGTGCGTAAAGGCTACGCATACAAGATCTATAAGAAGAAAGAGAGAGAGGAAGCTTGAAAAAAAAAAGAAAAGTTTGGCGTGGGCAGCCGTGGAGGCCAAGAGAGAGGGGGAGAGGTGGCACGTGAGCGTGGCTTGGGCTGGACGTCAGGGGGAGAATTGAGAAGAAAGATGGGACGTGGAGTTTGGCTTAGCTGGAACAAGGAGGACGATTGAAAGGGAGATGGGAATGTGAAGACAGGGAGGGGAGAGAGAAGTTTTTTTTTTTTTACTTTCCTTGCTGTGGTTTTTCTTTCCTCTTCTTTTTCTTTTGTTTATTTGTTTATTTTAGCCCATTCATGTGTGGCTAAACCCCTTAGCTAGGGCTAAGAGGTGAAGCCTGTAGTGAGATGGGAGATACTATTTCAAGCTTTTAACTTAAATTCATAAACTGAATGTGATCTTAGTTGATTATTACAAGGGAATTCATAAAGAAATTTTTTTCATAACATAAAACGAACACTCTTAGAAAGTCAATCATGAACTTTTGCCCAAAAGGAAGATGAAACATTCTTTCAATGTTGGGAGCAGTTCAAGGATCTTTTCAGTTCTTGCATATAACACAATTTTGAAACATGGTGCATCACGAAATTTTTCTGTGATGGACTGACATCTCCTATGTGCTAATCGTGGTGCGGGTTGGACCGGCCACTAGGCTAGGACGCCTAGGCTGGGGCGTCCAGCCATGGTTGGTCGTCCACCCCTCCTTATGGACCCACCATTGATGTATTTGTTATCCCAACCCCCATCCATTTATGGTCCATGTGGGTCATGGCCATCTCCCTCATCCATATTTGGGACCCATTTGGATGATTTTTGGGCTAATTGCCTAAGCCCATAGGTTTGTCTACCCTTGGGACACCCAGGCCCATTAGACCACTGCTGGACTTTCGTTCCAGTAGCATGGTCCACCTATTTTATGTGTGTAATCCAGTCTTCTCACCAAGTGAGACCCACAGAGATATATGTGGGCCACCAACGAACATATACCTAATTTATATTATTTATTGTTAGGCTCCAGTAGGCCCAGAAATAGGTGGGCTAGAAATTCAGCAATGTGCCCAAACTGGCTGCCCCTAATAGCCTGTTTTGGGGTAGCATGGCCCACTAAATTAAGGATGGATTATGCACATAAGATTATCATTCTCTAAAATATCTTAGGCTTCATTCATGTTTACTTGGAGGCCCACCTCAATTGGATTTTATTTTGGATCTATGTTCATAGTTTTAGTTGGACTTTGTAGGCCCATTTATCTTGGAATCTTCTAGTTATGTTCCTTGACCTTTAGGCCTGTTCTCACTACTTATTATGATGGGTTTAAGGGCCATAATGTGCAAGTAGTTAGGCCCTTGGTTGCCCACCAAATAACCTTGTACTTGGGCCAAGTTGTGAGGCCCAACTCACTTAGATAAAGCATAGAAATTGCCATATGATTGGATTATTGGGCTGCCCACTAGGCCCACCACAATATGTGGATTTGTGACCTTTATGGTTGGGCCCAAACCTTGCTTAAGGGCCCCCATATTGCCTATGAGTTGGGCTTTAAGTATAGCCCACTAGGCCATGGGTCAACATAGGCCCTAGGCCTTGCTTCATATTTGAGTAGTAGCGGGCTGCCCTCTTAGGACCCAGTTGAGATTAGATGTCCTCTTGGTGGCCCTAAGGTAGGCCCATGGGGTTGTTATGGATGGTTGAAGGCCCACCTTCGACCCTTGATAGGACCGTTTATTCCTTTAGGCTTATATATGACCTTTCTTTGCCTTGTGGGCTACCCCAAAGTATTGGGCCCCCACTAGAGGTTTGTTCCTTAGATTAATTGTCTAAGTTCCTAGACTTGATTCCCTTCTTGGGAAGGAGTATGTTCTAAGTTATCATCGCCGTATGACACACCCTCATGACCCATATGCATCGTTGAGTGATTAGATTGCATCTGTGTGTGGGTATTGTGTTGATATGATAGAGAGATGGAGTTTCCCTCTTGTGGACATTAAGTGCTTGGAGTTAGTACATGATTGGTATGCATTACTCATGCATCTGGCATCGCATCTCATGGACATTATCGTCGTTGCTTCATCAGGGCCTTGCCTCCACTAGTATATTCATGGATAGTTGTATGTGGGTACCGAAAATATATTATTTGAGCATTTGAGGTGCATAGGATATCCCTGGGTGAAAGCCCCTAAACGTTTAAGGTACTTAGAAGATGCCTCAACACCGTAACTAAGTGAAAATCATGAGCGCTCGAGTGTCTTACACCAATAGGCTACATCTCCCACTGTCGTATAGTCGGTTGAGATAGGATGTAGCCTTATCTGCCTGAGTGAGCGGGCATGGCTAGGCTGAGTCTGACCAACTCGTGAATGGGTCTGCTACCGTCGAGCCTTGCTGGTGACTGGTTGTCCACAGGCGGGTAGTGTGGTCTCTTATGCTCGTTGACTGTGTAGTCTTGACAGCGGCAGTCATCCTGTAATTATCAGATCCCGGTGATTTCTTTATGATGGAATTGTATTGGATATGTGGTCTGGCTATAAGCATTGGCATCACTTCGCATTGCATTGGTGTCGACTGTATAAGCCTTGTTGCATTACATAGCCTTGGTATGGCTTCCTTCATTCATGGCTTAACCTTGGTAAAGCTAGTGCTATTGGCATTGATCATGTTTCCCTTCTGTATCTTCTATTATTATTCTACGCACCATTGTCACACACTTTCACCACCCTCTAAGCTTTCTATAAGCTTATGCACGATTGACGCGTGCAGGAGATCCTAGGTCGGTGTCGTAATGGCAGAGCTTGGATGGGAATTGAGTCGAGGACCAGTGTTGCAGATCTTCTTTCCTTCTTCTTTTTTCATCAGATGTATTTCCTTTCAGCCTTGTACTTGAAAAGTTTAAATTCATAGTGGATTTTGCATTGCGTGCCTTTGTTATTTCTGAGATTTACTTGTTGTGATCTTAGGTATGTTCGTATTGGAATGGATATACGGTTACAAAAGTCTCCTTGTAGGATCCCAGGATCAGAACCTGCCTCAGGAAGCGAGAATGGGGTACTACGGAGGTTGTTGCAGCAAGAACCGGCCATCAGGTTCCTTGTGAGTCCGGTTATCGAGTCTGGGGCGTGACATAGGATAACATCACTCTTATCCACCCATGCTTACAAGTCATGAGTACTAACATGCCCATGCCTTCTTATAAAGACATGATTACATCTTACACCTCATAATTACTTTCTTATACTCCTCTCTCTCCCTCCCATCTTCCTCATTTGCAACCAAGAGAGGGCTTGGACATCCAAGCAAGAGGAGAGAAAAACCATCTCACCATCCTTCTTCTTAGCTAACTCCCACCCAATCCAACCATCGTAATCATATCTCCACCATTGGAGAAGCACTTTAAGAACTTTGGAATACCAGGGAGCAAGAACAAGAAGAGGTGGGTGCTTCTTAGGTTAGTTTTCTTCATTTCATGCATGGGACAAGTGGGACCTACCAATTACTGGTAGGGATCCCATCTTGGACCCTAGGTGTAGCCAATGGCCCACCATGATTTGCATGCATGTATCCATGATGGGGACATTCTCCATGGACCCCATCATAATGTTTATTGATGAGATATTTATTTAAGGCTATTTGAGCCTTGATTTATGTGGTGGGAATAAGGTTTCCCAGCTAATTTCCTGATGTATGAGCCACCATGATGTACATCATATCCACACCCTTCACATGAAATCCTATTTTTTGTATCTAGACAGTAAGTTCTAAAAATCATATAAAATCAACCATGCTAAGATCAGAGTTAAAACTTGGGAATAATATGAACCACAATATGAACTAACTTTGGACTAAATTTTGTAGCCATCCAACGGTCCAATCATTAGTAACATCAAGTTTACTTGACTGTTGTCCAGTAACACATGCAGGATTCTGATTTTCCTAAAATAGACCCATTTTCAACTCTTTTAATGAAAGTATTAAAAATATACGTTCCATTGGATTCATAGAAAATCAAACCAAATTTTCAATGGTATATAATAAGCCTCAATCGGAGTTCGGACGGCTGAGATCTTAGCCTTATATGAAAGATGTATTTGGGGGCTTGTTATGACCATTCTTGTGTGGGCCATATCTGTGATTGCAACAGTCAGATGTATTTGATATTTGATCTTACCTTACTTGAGATAGCAAATAATCATATGTATGGTCCCTATGATCAGATTATTTTATGATAAATTTTAGAAAATTTTGAACAGACAGATACTTTCGTAAGGATAAACCTTAAATTATTTTGTATGGTCCAGATGGATGTCATGCTCTGTATAGTTGGAAACCTATATACAACCTGAATGACATATTCTCAAACATTGTCTTGGATTTTCCAACATAAAATCTGATCATAGATATTTGATCAAGTCATTTCATGTGCCACTTGTATGTTGTATGTATGTTGACCACAACATTCATCCTCTAATTATGGACCCACTTGGTAATGAGGCCACTTTTGATTTATGTGCTTTATTAGTTCATTTAATCTGGACAGCCATGCGTATTCATGTATGTCTCTTATCTATGCTTTGTTAGCATGTGGGTCTTGAAAGTGCCCTAGTTTGTCAATTAGCGTGAGTGTTGAGTCAGCTAGACTGCAGAACCTCATAGGAAGATCAATTCAAAGCGTCTACCTCAACCGGATGTGTGCGAGTTCACCACAGGTAAATCTAAGCCTCACATCCCATGTCCCAAAACACCAGTTATATAAATCCCTTAAAACAAACTAGAACATCATAGGGTTTTCAAGTTAAGAAAACCTTTTTAAAAATCAGAAAATTCTCTAAGTTTTCTTGCTTTGTCGATTTTATCTATACACTTCTCGATATGATCGACCTATGTTGTCGATGTCCTCGATGCTTAAACGATATCATCAAAATGAGGACAAAATACGTCCAGCAACCACATTTACCTTTGGACGGATTCATCGATGTATCAATATACCTATCGATATTTAAATATCGAATCCATTGAAGGTGACTCGATAATATCGACAGACAGATCTCCAGTGCCCCTGTTTTTACTTAAGAAAATCACATGTGCATTGATATATCGAAGCCCTTCTTGATACTATCGAAATTCAAATCTCGATGATATCGGAAGGCCCGCAATGTTATCGATGATGGGCGCCTAGTCTTCCAGCGATTATTTTAGGATAGTTTATCAATAATCGAGGGTCACTCAATAGAATAAATATTCAAATATCGATGATATCGTTATGGTTTCGATGGCATCGAACAGGGACAGAAACTGTCCAGCAAGCTTAAACAAAAATCCCTTAGATTTATCGATGCCTCGACACAGCTCTCGATGTTCAAATTTCGATGATCTCGAAGGTCCCTTGATCATCCTTATAAACCTGAAATATTTCATAGCTAGTCTCTCTCATTTTTCAAAGTATCGATGAATCAAACCTCTCATCGATGATATCGGAGTTCGAAATCTGATGACATCGAAATGTGTTTCGATTCCATTGACCAGTTGGCAAAAGGGTTCAAAAGTGAATGACATTTGAGTTTGTGTCATCGAGTGGCAAGTCGATGCAATCGAGAGTATATGCTTGATGATATCGAGCTCTGTCATAAATGTGACCGTTTTATATCCTTTGGAACCTTTTGCCTATATAAACAGGACGTGTCTATTGTTGCTAGTAGAGAAAGAAGAGAGTGCTTTTGAGTGTTTTACCTTAGATCATATACCCAAAGCCCTTTCTCTCATGGGAGTTCATCCTCGAATCTAGCCTCATCATTGATATTCAATAGAGTGGATTAGGAAATGAACTTCCACATTCAAGGATCCTCCAGCTACTACCTTAATGGCAAATCATTAAGCTGGGATGCCTTGAATGCATAGATGACTGGAATCACTCTATCTTCCTTATAGGAAAACATTTAATAGAGTAGGATTCCGTCTTGACCTTGACCCAACCTGAAGCCATGTATTAGCACATCATCTGTGTTGCGGATCAAGGAAGCAGAAGATTCTTCATCAACAAGGAAAAGATCTTCATCATTGTGCTGAATGGGACTCATCCACTTATTAGTAAGTTATTAGACTCTAGCAGACACTTGTGATCATTCCTTTTTAGGATTGGGTATAAGGTGTTGCTCACCCTTGCAAGCCCTTGTAGGAGGCCTCCGGGGGGAATGTACGTGGTGGGTGCGTTATGTTGACCCTTGCTCTGTGAAGAGCATAAATAGTTAGGTTCTTTGTGTGGATCCTTGGCCAGTGTGCCTAAAACCGGGTGCGTTGTATTGACCCTTGCTCGTGGGAGCATAAACAGAGGTTCCTTGTGTGGATCCTTAGCCAGTGTGCCTAAAATCGGGTGCTATGTGTTGACCCTTGCTCAGGGAGCATAAACAGTCAGCCTCAGTGTAGGTTGTAAAAGTTGAAGGCGAACCTGATTTAAAACCTTAGGTTTGAGGTGAACTGCTGTGAAACCTCCTTAGTGAAATTCGACACACTCACGGGTTGAGTGCGTCTGCTGGGAGTGGAGTAGACAAGTAATCGAACCACTATAAAAATGACTGTGTTTGTGATTGATCTTTGTCTCTTATTGTTTGTGTGATTTCTTTAAATGCTTTTATATTTGATCACACTGCACACACAGCCACATCCATCATAGACTATAAACTGTTTCTTGCTTATCATTCAAATAGCTTTGTGATTGGATCCTCAATTTGGCTTGGAAGCCATTTGAGTTACTCTAATGATATCCTGATGCTCTTTATGCCTAATCACTCAAGATTAGTTTAATAGGATTGTTAATAAGCATAAAATTTTAAAAAGTCCGATTCACCCCCCTCTAGGACTATTGGCACACTCTTACTTCAACTTAAGCGGTCATTATTGCAATTTCAATTGGTATCAGAGAGGGTCTCTCTTTAAGGGCTTCACCACCTAGAGAGTGATCTTGACTGAAATTGGGAATATGGCCAAAGGAGAGGGCTCATCAGTCACCTGGCATCCAGTTTTTGATGGCTCAAATTATACATACTAGAAGGCTAGGATGCACTACTTTCTGAGATCTTTGGATCATGATGTTTGGGAGATAGTTGAAAGTGGATATGTGCCACCAACTGAACAAATTGTACTTGACAGTGGCACAACCATCAGAAAACCCAAACCTAAAGAAAAGTGGACGACGTTCGATAAAGAAAAACAGACGGCTGAAGTTAAAGCTATGAATGCCATCTACTGTTGCATGTCCCAAGATATATTCAATCAAATAAGTATGTGTGGGACATCCAAAGAAGCTTGGGATCTATTAGAAACAACCCTTGAAGGCATAAGCACTGTGAAGAGATCCAAAGTACAACTCCTTACTTCACAATTCGAAAGTCTCAGAATGGAAAAGTATGAGACCTTTATAGAGTTTTTCACAAAGTTGAATATCATTTGCAACTCCATGGGTGGATTGGGAGAAAAAGTTCTGGTTCCTATAATCTATAGGAAAATACTAAGATCACTGCCAGAACGATTTAATCCTAAAGTAACAACCATTGAAGAATGTAGGAATACTGATAAAATGAAAGTAGAATAACTATTAGGTTCCCTACAAAATTTTGAACTGCACTTCAAACAGATCCCAAAATCTAAAACAATTGTCCTAAAAACTTCAAAGAAAATAATGAATGAGAACAGGTGAAGTGAAAAGGAAGATGAAGATAAGGAAGTGGCTTTGCTGGCACAACGATTCAGGAAATTCTTTCAAAAGAATTGTAGTCGTCCTTTTAGAGGAAGATGGGTGGACAACAAACCTTTGACATGAAAATTTGGTAGAAAGACCAAAGAACCACAATGTTATACCTGTCAGAAGTATGGAGACCTATCTACTGAATGCCCAAACAGAAAAACTAAGGGCAAGGAGATGGCTACCACATGGGATGATACAGAAGAGCCAAAATCAGAATCAAGTGACTCAGAGAGTGATGGAGACCAGAAATCCTTAAAAATTCTTATGGTCTCCACTACTCCAATCATTCCCATTGCAATTGAGAATCTGTAAGTCACTGAATCATTTCCGTCTGATAACGAAGAAACTAGAGAAGAAGAAGAGGAAGAAAAGGATAAATTGCAAGATGCTTATGATCAACTCTACATTCATAGCATAAATATCCTTAAAAGACTCGGAATAATAGAAAATAAAAGTAAGTTACTGCAGAAAGATTTAGATAAAACACTGGAAATCAACGCACAATGAATGAATGATCTACAATCATATCATTCATATAAAATAGGTTAGAAAATGTGAATATATTCTTAAAATCTAAAATTGAAAAATTGAACAAATAGGTTGAATATGCTCCTTCAAAATGAGAATCACACTTGATCTAGAAGAATCCAGAAAAATGGCTAAGATAAACTATAAGTTTTCCTAGAGTGGTGAAAAGCTAGAAAACTATTAGGTATGGGAAGGCCTGGTAAAGACAAGAGTGGCTTAGGATATGAAACTTTTAAGCCAAAATCTAGAAATGCAGCACCAATAACTGAAAAACCTGTTGCTTCAGGAAGCAAAACTAAGGCTACTCCGATGTGTCATTTGTGTGGTGATTTGGGTCACTATAAGTTCGAATGCATGACCCCTAGGAGGACTCAACACATCTCTGGTCAGATTCTTATTGATAAATTCAAACCAACTAGAGAAATGCAGAATTTTAAGGGTTCACCTAGGAACATGGATAGAAGAAATACACTTCCATCACCACCCGAAATGACTAAGAACATGAAAGAGTTATTTAATCAAGTGGATGAACTAAACACTAAAATTAAATCCATCATAGTTAAAAACTCTGCCATGAAATGGGTAAGGAAGAACTAGTTCAGATCATGCATCAAGATCTGGATATGTGCTAAAATGATGTAATTCTGTTGAGCTTCAAAATGTTACATCTGAATCTTTTTGTGCATAAACATTGTGATGTTTATATTTTTAAGTTGTACAAAACTTGTACAATATTTTGGTGTGTATATCGTAAATTCAAGGATGAAATCCTATACTTTGATGTCTGTCAAACTACAGAAGAATGAGAAATATTCAGAGTCGATATGTCTCCTGACAAGTCATTATCGATTAATCGATCAAGGGTCGATACCATCGATGACTCCTTGGAATAAGAAAAGTCATGCGATCGAGAATGATATCGAAGACAGGGCCGATAAAATCGATCAAGGTCTATCGATATAATTGAAACAAGGATTGATGATATCGACAGATGCCGCCGGATATAAGGCAGTAGAGCACGAAAAAGGGATTTTTCTCTCAGAGTTCTCCTTTCTTCTTCCTTACTCGATTCCCTCGACCAGACTGCTCGGACCCTCATCAGGTAGCCTCAAACGTCTCACAAATCCGGTAATACCTCTCTATACATCAAGAGTCCATCCTTCTTTTAGGTATTTTTGTTCCTGTAGGTTTTTTTTGTCCTTTTTCCCAAAGATCCTTCAAACCCTCTTTTTGTCTACATAAGAAAAGACAAAGGAAAAGCATCCGGACCGAGTGAGTCTTCGAGATTCGCTCAACAAAAAAGTGCTTGCTCCAAAAGAAAGGGTAAGGGCCCTGGAACGTGGAACCCCTACAAGGCAGCGCACTAGATCGCATGGCGGGTCCCAGTCTGAGGCACTGACACCTCCACCGGCAAAAGAAAATCCGGTCTTAGAAAATTTCACTCGGAGAAAGGTTATTCAGGAGAGAAAAGTTGATAAGAGTTGTCTAATTCCATATAACCTGGAACCTCTGCTTACTGCCATAGATTGGTTGCCCGTTCTTGATTTTGGCAGGCCTTGTCATCTTGAAAGAACATAAAATTTCTTCACCGCCTGTCATTCTCCAGTATCCGACCCTCCGTCCATCACTGTGACCGTTAATGGTGATGATCTGCAAATCACTCCTGAGTCTATCGCAGGAATTTTCAATCTTACTCTATCACCTGTAGGACTCCCAGATATGGACATGGAAAATATTGAGATCAGGTCCAAGGTCACCAAATTCCTCTGTCATGATCATGATGTTCAGTGGTACCAAGGTAACGCTCTGAAAACCAAATTCATAGAACCACGATTTCAGGTCCTACACGGTATCCTTGCTTCAAACATCTACTCTAGGGGCTCCAATAGGGTTGATCTCACAGGCTTCATGACTACGATAATTTATTCGATCGCCTCTGGTATCAAGATTTGTCTACCTACCCTCATCGTGCATCAGTTGGTTTATGCTTCTCATACAACTAGGGATGTTCACTTACCATATCCCTAGATCATACATACAATATGTAATGCCATAGGCTTTTCAACTACAAATGATCCTGAACTTCCTCTCCAAACCTTCAACAAAAGCAACATCCGAAGGATGGATTTGAAGTTTCATAGGTATCCTGATGATCCGACTGAGGATGGCATTCAAGTAGAAGTAGGTGGTGCTAGTGATGCTCCTATGGAAGGGACTGAGACGGCTGGAGAAGAAGCTTTTAGACCTCATCACGCACCATCAATATTAGCTCCTGGGCATGCTAAACGCTTTAAGCTCCACCAGGATCGGATCGGAGCAATTTAGAGGGATGTCCACTCAGTGCACGAAAGGCTCACCGTCTTGGAGCGGCTGGTCCAAGGTGTGCAGCAGACAGTACAATAATTGGTTGAGCTAATCACATGCTGTCGAGACGATATGATGCCATCTACCTCTGCTCCTCCACCATAGTACGAGATTCTGAATGTAAGACCTGTATCCTAGCCCGTACTGTTCCGTAAGCTTTCGCGGTCATCTCGGTCAAATTCCTCCACCATAGTAGACTCACACCAGCAAGCAGCTGGTGTCCCTTATATCTAAGTCGGCTTGACCCGAGACTTGTACCAGTGCGACCGCGCCGTCACCGTGGTTCCAATGCCGCGTCTTGCACGCCGATGTGGTACCCTGGCCAGGAGATGTGGGCCCACGTTCAGTTCGAGGATGAACGCCGCGAGTTGCAATCCCTAGAAAATATCACATCAATCAAGTACACATCACTCTCATCACTCACACCCATCCCCAAGTACAACCACCCCCTTTAAAGTCAACTCTCACCCTTACATAAGTACACCCATCATCTCACTCACCCATCCCATCCTCTCTCTCTTTCTCTCTTATTTTCTTCATTTTTTTTTTCAAGCAACTATGAGACTCCCACGTCCATGACTCCCATGAGAGAGCTAGTGTGGCCCACCTCCCTATCTCCCATCTCCACCATGTGAGGATCATCTCCACCGTTGAAGTTGTCTCTTTGGGGCTCTATCATGCATTGGCGGAAGAAGGAAGGAGAGATCTCAAGGTGGGTGATCTTTTTTTTTTTTTTTTTTTTTTTGTGATTTAAGGGCCCACATATGGTGGGACCCATCTTGATGTGTATCTTGTACCAAAGAGGGATCCATCTTGATGTGATTTAAGGACCCACCGTTTGGACGTGCCTGTTTGGAGGAAGACATAAATATCAGCTCCATCCTAGCAGTGGGTGGCCCACCTACGTGGACTCACCTTGATGCAACTGTCCATTTATTTGGACATGTACCCATTTGATGTGTTGACAGCAGCAAGTTTTGTGGGTCTATATCATGAGGTATGTGTAGGACCCACCCCAGGCTACACCATGATGTATGAGTTTTGTACCCATGCCGTTTATCAAAAGCGGGACCCACACGAGGCACGTGTGGTGTCCACACCGTCCATCTGGCCAGTGGGACCCACCGTGAGAGATGGGTGTTTTCACCCATACGGCCAGCCTCCCTGGACATAGGTCGGAAGGAAATAAAAAATAAAAAAAATAAAATATCAGTTTGATTCAAGAATTCTTGGTGGGCTGCTCATGCAAGCCTTATGTTGATGTATAGCTTTAATCCACACCGTCCACCCTATTTTCCAGTTCATTTTAGGCATTGAGCCGAAAAATGAACCCAATCCGACTATCTGGCGGGCCATACCATAAGAAATAGTGTTTCCTACCGTTAAAACCCACCTTATGATTGTACACACTGAAACATGTCCAATATTGGGCTTGTTTTGGTCGGTCTGGAGCCATGGGATGCAATGGCTGGGTCAGATTCTTCAGATGTGGGCCCCACCTAGTAAAATCCATTGAAAAATAATTTTTTTTAAAAAAAAAGAAGTGAGGCATGCAGTGCCTGTTGCTGGTGCTAACCAGAGACGCAGCAGCGTCTGCGTGGACGTTGGGCGGGTAGAGACCCATGGCCCTAATTGTGGCCCCCACCGTGATGCATATGGAGCATCCACACCGTGCCTTTGATGGACCCCCTTTAATCAGTGGGTCATCCCAAAAATCAACCGTTCACGGCACTTAGGTGGCCTACCCCATCTTAAATTATGTGAAGATGTGCTTGACCTATAAAAGCACTTTGTTATGAGGGCTAGTGTGATGTTTGGGTCTTATCCACACCATCCAGATGGCTGGATGGTGGGACCCACCATTGATGTATTTTATATCCACGCTATCTATCAGGTGGACCACTACAGAAACAGGTGGAGATTGAACGCCCACCATTGAAACCCTTTTTGGGCAATAGAAGTTTTGAAGCTATATGAAATTTGTTTTTCCTCATAGTCTAGGTCCACGTGACCTTATGTACGGATGGAATGAAAAATAACGTTATGGTGGGCCCCACGTGGGACCCACTTGCATGGAAACGGATTGGGTACTGTACCACACACAGCTATATATATAGCTGCTGTATTGACATCGGCGCCCATGTGGGACTGCATGATGTATGTATCTTATGTCCATGCCGTCCATCCGTGGATCAGACCGTTCATCTGGTGGGACCCACTGATGTTTGTCTTATCCACACCATCCATCCAGACATGGGTCTGGGCGGTGAACCACCTCATTCAAATAGTAATAATAATAATAATAAAATAAATATAAATAATATTATTATCTATATATATATACATAGACAAATACCTGATGGGCCCCTCACATGGGACCCACCTGTTGAATGGAAGCAGACTCACACTAGCAGGCAGCTGGTGTGATTGACCAGAGCAAGTTCTGGTGGGTCACACCTTGATGTACGTGATGTAATTGCACTGTCCAGCAGATCTGGATGGTGGGACCACCTTAATATATGTTTTGATCTACGCCATCAGTACATGAGACGCGTGGACCCACCTTGATTGGATGTATTTTATCTTCGCACCGTCGAGCTCAGCAGATGGACGCACCTTGATGTATGAGGTCTGCCTTGATGAATGTGTTGTATTCACATTGTCTGTCCATTTTGATGGACGTATGGCCCACCTTGATGCATGCATTCTATATTCACACCGTCCAGTAGCTACTGGATGGTGGGGCCCTCCCTATTATATGTTTATTATATGTGTTGTACAAGCATACCGTCCATATGCAGTATGAACCAGCATGATGTATTTATTTATCCACACCGCCCAATCTCTAGATGTGGGATGGGGAACCCGTGTGACATATATATTTCATTCCATGCAATCCATCTGTGTAAGGCCCACCTTGATGCATCTGTTGTACATATGGATTCCTCATGATATATAAGTTTTATATCCATACCGTTCAACTATTTGGATGAGATGCACCAAGATATATATATATATAAATATATATATATATATAAATATATATATATATATATATTTATCCATGTCGTCCAGGGTAGGCAACCCATTATGATATATATCAGGGCCCATGGGTTGAGGCCCATTGAGATGTATTCAAGGCCCATGGGTTAAGGCCCATCGAAATGTATTTGGAGCCCGTGAGCAGAGCCCACCTCATATGTTCCATCTTAACCATCCAGATCATAGAGGGCAAGCATCGATGTATGTTTTATCCACACCGTCCGTGGGACATGTGACCCACTAGATGTATGCATGCTATATCCACACCAACCATCTAGTGGGGCCCATCTGTTGCATGTATAGGGCCTACCTATTTGTGCGGCCAATTGGGGCAACCCACTTGATGTGTACGAGGCCCATTAGTGCAACCCATTAATGCAACCCACTTGATGTGTATAAGGCCCATTAGTGCGGCTCATTGATGCGGCCCACTTATTGGATTGACGCCCATTGATGCGGCCCAATGATGTGACCCACCGTGATGTACATATTAGGCTAATGGTGCGGCCCAATATATCGACCCATCGTGATGTGTAGGCCCATGTGCTGCATGTGTAAGGCCCACCTGTTGGATATTTGGGCCCACCTTATGTTTGACTCTATGTGGACCACTGCTTGGGAGCAATGTTGGTTGAATATCCACATTGATGGGCAATGACGGATAGATGTCCTCATATTAACCTTCCTTTAAGCCTTGTTAGGCCCATTCTCTTTATGGGTTAACCCAAATAAGTGGGCCCCATTCGCCATAGACAGATGGCTCCGTGCTATCGGATTGATATAAACACGGTCGAGAGTCGATCTTTTCATTATTGTTGATTAGTTGTCCATTTATGGACCCTGCCTTGTTTATACATGTTGATTATCAGTACTGATTATCGAGGCCGATCCCGAGTGTCGATTCCGAGTATTAAGGCTGAATATCGAGGCCGATTGTTGAGGCCCAATGCGATGTATATGCGGCCCATATTTGAGGACCGCTGTGATGTGCACTTAGGCCATGTTTAAGGCCTAATATGATGTATATGAGGCCTATGCGATGAGGCCCATTGGGATGCATTTGAGGACCAAGCTATGGAGCCCATTATGATGTATGTTAGGCCCATGAGAAAGGCCCATTGTGATGTATTCATGGCCCATGACGCATGGCCCATTCGATGTATTCGAGACCCATGTGTAGGGCTTACATGTCATGTATTTGAGGCCCATGTGCAGGGCCCGCCTGTTGTGTATATGTGTCCCTTGAGTAAGGCCCACTATGTTGTATATCAAGCCTTTGTGTGAGGCCGTGGGCCCATTATATGTTTGGCTCTATGTAGACCATTCCTTGGGGGACAATGTTGGTTAAATGTTCACATTGTGTGATTGATGATCGATGCCAGTTATTGATACTGATTATGAGTATGTGACAGCGTAACATCATGATACATGCCCATACGCATCATCTGCATGTTGGTTATGAGATGTGATTGATCATTGCATATGTCATTGAGCATGTTGTTATGAGACTCCCTGATAGGCGAAGGTTATCTCACTTAAGCACGCGGTATGCGCAGGATTGATGCATGACTGAATTGTATGACTCATGCATCTCACATTATGATTACAGTACACCCTAGCGACATCAGGGTCGTAGCCTCCACAGGCATATCATGGATGGCCAAATGGGACACCGAAAATGTTTAGTTCTAGCATACGGGCCCCATAGATGTCCCTGGGTGAAAATTTCTAAACCTCTGTGGCCAGGAGACGCCCCAACGTCGAGACCGAGTGGATATATGAGCGCATGCGAGGGCCGTATACCAGTAGGTCGCATCTCCCACAGTGTCGTGGTCGGTTGGGAAGGGGTGTGACCTTACCCGCCTGAGTGAGGGGGGCAATGTCTAGGTTAAGTTTGACCAGCTTGAGGAATAGGTCCGCTATTGACGAGCCGGGCCCAATATTGGCAGGCAGATAGTGAGGTCTCTTCCACTTACCCAGTTGTGCGCTTGGATAGGGGTGGCAAGCTGGCGTAGAGTGTAATAGACCCCGATGATGATCCCAGAGAGGAATCATACTAATTTGTGGACTTATTGAGTAGGAGTTGCATACTCATGCATTCATTTCATTCACTATCCACTCGGGCTGGTGGTGCACAACTAATTGCAATGTACCTTCGCATAGCCAGGATTTCAGTTGGGCGCCGACTAACCTGAGATCAAGAGTTTACCACATTGGGTCTGACTATCCAAATTTAGGCATGGGACTGGTTTGGATAGAAGTCCCTTGTGATGGACCTCATAGCCTGCGATACTACGTACTATCATCCTGACTTCACACTCCAGCATGGTCGTTCCATTTGCACCACATATTGCATTACATTCATGGCATATGACATTTTAGGTTACTGTGTTTCTGCATTATATGGTCTAGATACGACTGATGCTATTTATGGACACATCATGAATTGTATATTGCATCGTATACTCGGCATCTGATACCTGGCTCTTTACGACTCCTTATTTGCATAACTGTTCTATATTGCGTATTCTGATATTGATTGACTCATAGAATTGTTCGTATTTTTGCTTACTTTGTTATCATATGATTTATGATCTTGTCATGATCTTATCAGTATTTCTATTTACCCTGATAATTCATGATCTTGTCAATATTTATTCTTATTCCGATATGGTATGATTTATGAATTACCAGTATTTTTGGTATTGTATGACTATGGCATTGAGTTGAATACTTGACACTTACCTTGTGCACACACTTACACCACCCTCTAAGCTTTCTATAAGCTTATGCACGATAGATGCGTGTAGGTAATGTTAGGTTGCAGCAGCATTGAGCTTGGAGCGTGCAGCGGTCTTCTGGAGCTTGATTTTCGATTTATGTATTTCCCTTTCAGCATTGTATTCAAATGTTTATATTAGTGGATATGTGATGATGATGTTGCCTTTGTGATTTGGGTATGCTTGTGGTTATGCTTATTACGAGTTAAATGTACAAAAAAAAATTCCTTGTAGCATCCCAGGATCGGAATCTGGCGTAGAATGGGGTACTGCGGAGGTTGTCAGCACCGAATTCGGTGATCGAGAATTTTGTGAGCCCGATTTCCAAGTTTGGGGCATGACACTGAACGCTATCACATTCACTATCTTATTGGATGCTCTACGCTCTCATGGATGAATGTGATAGCCTCTTGACAGTTTGACATCTTTTTGACTTGTATATGCCCCAGTGTGGGTTTGTTACTACTTCTGTGTGCCCATGGAAGGGCTTGTTTCTTTATGTGAATTGTTTTTTTTTCTGCTAAAGTTGGGCAGTATGCGCTTTGTTTTATCTAGTTTGGATATGGCACGCATTGATCACTGTTCTTTACTGACATATTCATATATATGATTTCCGTTGTTTTGTTGGTTTGGGCTTATATTGCAAAGGTATGTGATGCATTTTGATCTATCTCACCACCTTACTAGATCTCCCCTGCATACATGGGATTCTAACATGAAGATATTTTAGATCTCTGTTAAATCATTATACATCTATCTATTATATGCATATTCCTCTGAATGTTGGTTCTCCCAAATACTTCAAACTTCAGTCAATATTAACTATTATATCTTTATCAATGACTAACAAAAAGGGGGAGAAGAGTTCAAAAACCCCGAACGAAAAATTGTATATCTGCTTGAATGGTGCTGCAGTTGTTAGGGGGAGCAACTGCACTAAGATAAGGGGAGTTTGCAGTTAGGGGGAGCAGATACTAGGTTGTGTACATGGTTTCACTAGAAATTATAAAATTGTGTAAAATACATGTACACACAATTTAGGATGTGGTTGTCTAGATACTGCTCTAGGGTGTTTTAGTATTTTGTCACGTAATTGACAAAGGGAGAGATTGAAAGTGCCCTGGTTTGTCAATTAGCGTGAGTGTTGAGTCAGCTAGACTATAGAACCTCATAGAAATATCAATTCAAAGCATCTACCTCAACCGGATGTGTGCAAGCTCGCCACAAGTAAATCTAAGCCTCACATCCCATGTCCCAAAACACCAGGTATATAAATCCCTTAAAACAAACTAGAACATCGTAGGGTTTTTTAAGTTAAGAAAGCCTTTTCAAAAATCAGAAAATTCTCTAAGTTTTCTTGCTTTATCGATTTTATCGATACACATCTCGATATGATCGACCTGTGCTGTCGATGACCTCGATGCTTAAACGATATCATCGAAATGAGGACAAAATAGGTCCAGCAACCACATATACCTCTGGATGGATTTATCGATGTATCGACATACCTATCGATATCATCGATATTTGAATCTCGAGTCCATCGAAGGTGACTCGATAATATCGGCAGACAGATCTCCGATGCCCCTGTTTTTACTTAAGAAAATCACATGTGCATCGATATATCGAAGCCCTTCTCGTTACTATTGAAATTCAAATCTCGATGATATCGGAAGGCCCGCGATGTTATTGATCATGGGTGCCTAGTCTTCCAGCAATTATTTCAGGATAGCTTATCTATAATCGAGGGTCACTCGATAGAATCAATATTCAAATATCGATGATATCGGTACAGTTTCGATGGCATCGAACAGGGATAGAAACTGTCTAGCAAGCTTAAACGAAAATTCTTTGGATTTATCGATGCCTCGATACAGCTATTGATATCATCGACATTCAAATTCTAATGATCTCGAAGGTCCCTCAATCATCTTTGAAAACTTGAAATATTTCATATCTAGTCTCTCTCATTTTTCAAAGTATCGATAATTCAAACCTCTCATCGATGATATCGGAGTTCGAAATCCGATGACATCGACATTTATTTTGATTCCATCGACCAGCTGGCAAAATGGTTCAAAAGCGTAGGACATTTGATTTTGTGTCATCGAGCGGCAAGTCAATGCAATTAAGAGTATACGCTCGATGATATCGAGCTCTGTCATAAATGTGACCGTTTTATATCCGTTGGAATCTTTTGCCTATATAAAGAGGACTTGTCTATTGTTGCTGGTAGAGAAAGAAGAGAGTGCTTTTGAGTGTTTTACCTTAGATCATATACCCAAAGCCCTTTCTCTCATAGGAGTTCATCCTCCAATCCACCCTCATCGTAGATATTCAATAGAGTGGATTGGGGAATGAACTTTCGCATTCAAGGATCTTCTAACTACTACCTTAATGGCAAATCATTAAGCTGGGATGTCTTGAATGCATAGATGACTAAAATCACTCCATCTTCCTTATAGGAAAACATTTAATAGAGTAGGATTTCGTCTTGACCTTGACCCAACCCGAAGCCGTGTATTGGTACATCATCTATATTGCGGATCAAGGAAGCAGAAGATTCTTGATTAACAAGGAGGAGATCTTTGTCAATGTGCAAAATGAGACTCATCCACTTATTTGTAAGTTATTAGAGTCCAGAGGACACTTGTGATCATTCCTTTTTAAGATTGGGTCTAAGGTGTTTCTCACCCATGCAAGCCCTTGTAGGAGGGCTCCGATTGGAGTGTTGTGGTGGGTGCATTGTTTTGACCCTTGCTCTGTGGAGAGCATAAACAGTTAGGTTCCTTGTGTGGATCCTTAGCCAGTATGCCTAAAACTGGGTGCGTTGTGTTGACCCTTGTTTGTGGGAGCATAAATAGAGGTTCCTAGTGTGGATCCTTGGCCAGTGTGCCTAAAACCGGGTGATATGTGTTGACCCTTGCTCAGGGATCATAAACAGTCAGCCTCAGTGTAGGTTGTAAAGGTTGAAGGTGAACCTGATTTAAAACCTTAGGTTTGAGGTGAACCGCTGTGAAACCTCCTTAGTGAAATCTGGCACACTCAAGGATTGAGTGCGTCTGTCAAGTGTGGAGTAGACAAGTAGTCGAACCACTATAAAAATGACTATGTTTGTGATTGATCTTTGTCTCTTATTGTTTGTGTGATTTCTTTAAATGCTTTTATATTTGATCACACTTCACATATAGTCACATCCATCATAGACTATAAATTGTTTCATGTTTATCATTCAAATTGCTTTGTGACTGGATCCTCAATTTGGCTTGGAAGTCATTTGAATTACTATAATGATATCCTGATGCTCTTCATGCCTAATCACTCAGGATTAGATTAATAGGATTGTTAATAAGCATAAAATTTTAAAAAGTCTTATTCACCCCCCTCTAGGACTATTGGCATACTCCTACTTCAACTTAAGCGGTCATTACCGCAATTTTAGGTCCCACTTGCCATTGGATCTATTTCATTTCCTTTTCACTTTTTGTTTGCTGAAATTTTCTTCGTACTTAACTGTATTGCATGTAGGCCTCTTTGACACCTTGTAGTGGGCCCAACACTTTGTAGTTAAGGGTCCCACTTTCGGGGATGTTTAACCCTTATATAAGTGAGTTGGGATGTCCCACCTTTTTGTCAGGAATGATCCCTAAGTGTTTGGAAATTGGGCCATAAGTTGTGACAAACCCCATTACTTAAAATTGTCTGATTATTTATGTTTTGTACCAACTTAGGCCTCTATTGCAGACCACACGCTAGAGATATGCGTAAGCCACCACTTGGAACCTTTAGCCTATACTAATGAATAGATAAGTAATATTTACTCGGGCTAAATTAGACCCCACATGATCAGGGAGTGTATCCAAAAATGTGGTCAGGCATGGTTGTACAGAAAATTATGTGCAGAAAATTAAAGTACCTATATTTGGCCCTATACCAAATATTACATGTGCACAACCAGTTGGTCCCTGCTTATAGTTTTTGATGTACATATATAGTACAATCAAGGGCACCTAATGAGACACTGAAAATTGGTTCCCTGTTATCAAGGGACATACTCAAAATTAGGTCAAAACTAATTCTGCACTGTGTTTCCTGCACATTTCCTCCAAGTACCCATGTTTGGGACACTACCGTAAATTGTACACACCAAACCAATTAGGCTCACCTTATAATTTAAAACTCATGTATAGATCTAACATACGGATCCTTCCTTTCACTAGATGTGGGTCCCACATGATTATAAATATGAATTGAAGATGGCCATAAACCAACATTACACAAATATCTATTTGATGTAAAAATTTATGTGGGGCCATGTCAGTGGGGTCCACCACCTTCCCCAAAGCATTTAATGTGGCATCTAAACACTAAAAAATGACTCGCAGATATTGTTGGGCTTAAAAATCTTAAGTGGGACATCTAATATGGGCTATCTTGTATGGGCCTTACCTTTCATGTAATGAGGTTCACCTGGCATGTTTTGTAAATGGGTGTTGTATAAGTTGTAAAATATTTAGTGGACAGATCTTGTTGTCCCAATGTTCTCTTAAGATATAGGTGGCCTTGGGCCCATCTAAATGATGCAAACCTAAAGCCTAAGCGGGCCTAACACTAAGAGAAATCGTTGGGGAATGAGAAACCCATAGTGGTAACCTTCCTCGAGCCTGTTAGGCAGGCTCATTGCCTATTGGGCAACGAGCCTTTCTTACTACCTCTAGTCAAGTGGACCAAACTTAGAGAGACCTATTTTACAATGTATAAACTGGATAATTGGGCTTTTTCTTGATTTGTTGTGTATGTGGCTAGTGGGCCCAATATCATATATGACATAAAAGATGTTAGTATGTTATCCTTGATGTTTGAGATTATGCATTATTCCTAGTTAGTGGAATGTGTGGGGTCCACTTAGTTGTGGAATTAGATCCACACCATTGAAAGTATTGTGGTTAAACATTTATGCCCTTGGGTTGGCCTATTGGTTCACCAAGTGGGACTCACACTTGACCTATATGGTGCCTTGCATGTAGTTCAAGTCTAGGGTGGAAGTCGTACTAGGTAGGACGCACCTAGTGATGGGTGAGATGATAATACATGTATGGTAACATGATAATGATGTTTGTGAGTTGTTGGTTGAAATGATAGATATGATTTAATGGATGGTGAATTATGGCATGTGCATTGATGATGGATGAGTAATTATTTATAGTACTTATGACATTGTTTATATTAATCATGAAGTGAAAATGATCCTTATGGTAATGATGATGATTATATATATATATATGCATGCACGATGACAAAAGATCCTAGTTGACTACCATGCTTGATATCTAAGTGATAATAATACACATTGATTGTTGTAATGATAATGTGGATAAGATAACCATATTTTACTTGATGCATGGATAATGATAAACAAATGATGTTGGTGGACATAAGGATAACCTTATGTATGATAGACAATTAATGCTCAGGGCATGTATAATAATAATATTGGACAATGGTCATGATATTGATGATGAATGTGAATGCCTATATGCTATGTACTCTATACACATGATTGCATGATACATGCTCATACGCATGATTGGTATGCCTATTATGAGGGATGATTGATCATAGCATACGCCATTGGGTTGAGATGTTTATGGGACTCATTATGAGATGGAGTTGCCCCCATGATCGCGCGATATGCACAGGTTTGATGCATGACTGGATGGTATGACTCATGCATCTCACATTTTGTGTGACATGATCGACATACTAAGAACATGCTTATTATAACATCATGATACATGCTCATATGCATCATTGGTATGCCTGTTATGAGGGGTGATTGATTATATCATATGTCATTGGGCTGAGATGTTTATGGGGCTCCTTGTGAGACGGAGTTGCCCCACATGGTCGTACAGTACATGCAGGTTTGATGCATGATTGGATGGTATGACTCATGTATCTCACATTTTGTGACATGATCATTTAGCGCCCTAGCGACATCAGGGTTGTGGCATTCACAGGCTTATCGTTGATGGTCAGATGGGACACCAGAAATGTTTGAGATTCATCATATGGGCACTTTGGATGTCAGTGGGTGAAAGTCCCTAAACCCTGTGGATAGGGGATACTCCAACATTGAGACTGGGTGGATGATATGAACGCCTGAGTACCGAATACCACTAGGCGACGTCTCCCACTGATCATGGTCAGTTGGAAGGGGTGTGACCTTACCCACCTGGTGAAGGGGGCATAGTTAGGTCGAGTTGACCAGCTCGGGAAATGGGTTCGTTATCGATCAGTCAGGTAGATATTGGCAGACTACTGGCTAAGCGGATAGTGAGGTCTCTTCTACTCACCTGATTACGCGTGATGGGGTGGCAATCCAGTGTGGAGTGTACTAGACCCTAGTGATGATCCCAGAGATGTATGGTACTGATATGTGGACTTACTTAGCATGAGTTGCGTAATTAGCATTTGACTCATTCATTTATTCATTCACTATCCACTCGGGTTGGTGGTGCGTAACCAAATCATTATGTGTACCTTCACAATGGCTAGGATTTCGGTTGAGGCACGCAGCCAACCTGAGATTAGGAGTTTACCACATTAAGTTTAGCTATCCAAATTTAGATATGAGACTAGATTGGATAGAAGTCCCTTGTTATGAACCCCACAACTTGCGATACCACATATTATCATTCCGACTCCACACTCCAACTTTGTCATTTCTTTTGCATTGCATCCTCTGCATATGACATATTGTGATGCCTCGTCACTATGGTCACATGTGGGTGGGCACATGTGGACGGACACTGATGTGTGCGGGGCCTAGTGGGCCTGGGCGAGTTACCAATGGTTGGCAGGCTACTGTGCACACACTGAAGGCAGAACTTTGTCCCACATATTCATGGACTCGTCAGGATTTGCATATTGCATTGCATCCTTAGTATATGACATTTGGCTTACTATATCTCCACATTGCATAGCCGATCTACATTACTTCCTTAGTATATAACATTTTCTTATTATATCTTTGCATTGCATGGCTTGTATAAGGCTAATGGTATTTATGGACTTGCCAATATTTCCGCTTACTTTAATATCTATTTGCTTGGCACATGCATTGCACAGACATACACCACCCTCCAAGCTTCTTGTAATCTTATGCATGACTATTGCGTGTAGGTGACATCATGTAGTAGCAACATTGAGACAGGAGTGTGTGCTAGAGCTTTAGATTTTTTATTTCATATATGTATTTCCCTTTCAGCATTGTACTTGAATGATTTTGTTAGTGGATATGTGGTGATGTTGTTTTGTGACTTGGTTATGCTTTACAATTTTTTTTTTACTAAAAGTCCTCCTTGTAGGATCCCAGGATCGGAATCCGGTATATGGGTGTCAGGAGCCGAGAATAGGTACTATAGAGGCTATCGGCGCCGGATTTGGTGATTGGGAATTTTATGAGCCCAGTTTTCTAGTTTAGGGCATGACACATCATCTGTTATCAACTCATGTACTGCCACCCTGAGCGACGCGACCTGTGTTTCAATTGGGATAATAGCTTCGACACCATAAATTAGTGAATAAGGCGTAACTTTTGTCGTGGTTCGATGAGTCGTTCGGTAGGCCCACAAGGCCTCTTGTAACTTCTCGTCCCAATCACATTTATTTCCTGTGATGATTTTCTTTAAAACCTTGACTATTTTTTATTGATGGCTTCTGCCTATCTATTGGTCGGTGGATAATAAGGCGTTGAGAATGAATGCTGAATACCGAACTTTTGACATAGTTTTTTCATTTTTATTCTTGAAAGGAGTGTCATTATCAGTAATGATTTTTCTTGGAATTTCATGATTATATATGATTGCGTGGCGAATAAAATTAACAACATCATTTTCTTTGACACTACACAAGGCGATCACTTCTGTCCCTTTGGAAAAAGAATCTGTCACCACCAAGAGATATTGACATCTTTTGTGTGATGATGGATTAATAAGACCGATAACATCTAGTCCCCAGGCTGCAAAGGGCCACACAGCTACTGACTAATGCAAATTTTTAAGAGGTACATGTACAATATCACTATGTATTTGATATTCATGACATCATTTCGAATAGGCTATTGCATCTTTAAACATAAAAGACCAGTAATACCCCATATGATGTATGTGGTGAAATAAATTTCGACTGGCCTGACGAGCTCCCCATTCCCCTAAATTGGCTTCGTGTAATACATAATTGGCTTCTTCTGTATCCAGGCAACACAATAGCATTTCATTATAAGAGTTTCTAAACAAAACCTCATTATGCACAACGAACCTTTTTTACCCATGGTTAATCTATAATTTCAATGACTGATTTTTTAGGAGAATTCCATATTCTAGATAATCAATGAAGGTTTGATGCCAATCATCGATGGTAATTTCTAAACAAGACACTGGCAGTACTTAAACGATTTTGTTTAAGAGTTATGGTGATGGTAGAAATCTCTGTTCTTTAATTGTTATCTGAAGATGACTCCTGTCATGACAAGAAAGAGTCGCGGCCAAGTTAGTTAGCACGTCTGCCCTCGCGTTTTCATATCACGTTATATGATTGATTTCAACATTATAAAAACCCTTTGATAATTGTTGTGCTCGTCAATAATAGGGTAATAGTTCCGAATTTCTTATTTCGAACTTTATCATCAATTGGTTAATTGTCAGTTTAGAGTCTCCAAAGATCTGCAGAGCTCATATTTTCATCTCATGGGCTATTTCTAGTCCTATAATGAGAGCATTATATTCAGCTTTATTGTTAGTACATGTTGTACCCAATGTGAAGGAATATGGCAATAAATTGCCTTAAGGACTGATGAATATTATCCAAGCGCCCGCTCTTGATGTTTGGTAAGAACCATCTAAATAAATCTTCCAGGAACTAGGCGATTCAACTAAAAACACATGTTTGTCTAATAATTCATCGAAAATTTCTTCATCATCAAGGATCAGATGAGTCGTTAGGAAATCTATGACCACTAGTCCTTTTACTACTTTTGATGGCTTGTAAGTGATTGTATATTCAGAGAGATGCAACATCCATTTGGATACACTTTCAGACATCATTGGTATTATCACCAAAAATTTTATCGGATCTACTCGCAAGATCAAAGTTATCTCATGGGAGAGACAATAGTGTCACAACTTTTGCATAACAAATACCAAGGCTAGACATATTTTCTCGATGGGCGAGTAGTTACACTCCACACCTATCGAGGTTCAGCTTAGATAATAGACAACGCTTTCTTTTCCTTGTTCATTCTATTGGGCTAGTTGAGCCCCTAAAGAATTTTATGATGCAGCAATATATAGGAGTAGGGGTATACCCTTCACAGGTGCTGTTAATACTAGAGGTTACTTCAATAACTCTTTGATAGAATCAAATGCATTCTGGCATGCTTGATCCCATATAAATTCCTCTCCTTTCTTCATGAGGTGAGTGAATGGTTGGCATTTCCTGGCCAAGTTTGAGATAAAGCGTTAGATATACACTAATTTTCCTTATAAACTCTTGAGTTCTTTCAACATTTTTGGAGGCGACATTTCTTGAATAGACTTGATCTTTCCTAGGCCAACCTCAATTCCTCGATGTCTGATAATAAAGCTACAAAATTTACCCTATGACACACCGAAAGTTCATTTTGTCGATTTCATTTTCAAATGTTTCTTCTTAAAGCGATGGAAGACTGAAGAAAGATGTTCATGATGTTCTTCATGATCGTCTGACCTAACCACCAGATCATCAACTTAGCATTCTACATGTTTGCGCATCATGTCTTGAAAAATGTTCTTCATCACTCTCCGATACATAGCGTCGACGTTCTTGAGCCTAAAAGGCATAACCTTATAGCAATATATTCCCAGAGATGTTTTGAATGTTGAAGCCTCTTCATCTCTACGTTACATGTGTATCTAATTATACCTAGCGTACCCATCTATGAAGGACATAACTACATATTTCGTTGTTCTATCAATCAACAATTCTATTATGGGCAGCGAGAAATCATCTTTTGAGCATGCTTCATTTAAGTCCCTGGAATCAATGCACACTCTAATTTGTCCACTTTTCTTCTTTACAGGGACAATGTTAAAGATTCATTTAGGGTATTTGACTTCCCTTGTAAAACCAACTTTAATTAAATTATTCATATCTTCTTCTATCAATGGTATTAAGTCAGGATGAAATTGCCTTTATGCTTGTTTGATCGGTTTCTTATCTTTATAGATATTAAGTTGGTGCATTGCTACTCACGGTTCTAAACTTGAGATCTTAGCATATGTCCAGGCGAACACATCTTTATTCTTCTTTAACAATTCGACGTATCGGTCAGCCTCTTGTTATGATAAGCCAACACTTATATACATGTTTTGGGGTTCTTCCTTTGTTCCCAAATTTACTTCTCGTATCGCATCGACAGTTGGTTGGCCCCCATCTTCTATTTGTTTGGGAGATATTTCTAGATTCTTGATTTCTTAATTATTATCTTCAATTGTCTTGAGATTCATTTCTTGTCCGATTGTTGAGGCAGCATTGGTCACGTTCACTTGCGTGTACATAGAAGTTACCGCCAATCCATGAGATTTTTTCTATTTCTTTTCATTTACACCAATTGGGACTTGAATACATTTGTCGTTATTTAGCCCTATCGGCTCATCACAGTCAAAACTCATATTTTGCATAATCTTTCTACTGATTAGGTTGTATTCTTCAAATCTTCTAGCGACAGCTTGCCATGGATTACCATTTCATTTGTTCCTTCTTCTATTCCTATATCTGATGGAGCATAGAATTCAATCGGTTGAGGATTGTTTGAACTAGGTTTACATAGAACCATTTTGGCATAATGGGTAATGACTTGTTCCTCTTACCATGTGACACCAATACCATGTAATTTGACTGCAAGGTCTCCATCTGCTCTAGTGATAGAAACGTTAGAGGGGGCTGGCCAAGCCATTTCAAGTGCTTTAGAACAAAGTGAAATTTCTTTTTCTTATATGCTTTCTTAGAAAATTCCATTTTTGTGACTTTCTTCTCTATTTTTAGTATTCTATCAAATTTTGGCCTTATATCTTCCTTATTTTCCTTTCTACCTTCTTCTTTTTGAACTCATTGTAATAACTTGCATCTACGAAGAAAGATTCTGCTTTTATATATGGTTTTGTGTTGCTATCACCTTTTATTAGAGGTCGTTCTTACAGTACTTTAAGCATTAGTGCAGGGTGGATGGTATGATGTCATGCTGGTGCATCCATGGCCTTCTAAGGAGGAGATTATACATTGTTACTTTGTTAATTGTGTGACACACAACATCTGTGATTAACTCGCTTATCTCCAGTATTAATGTGATCTTTCCCAATATGTGTTGGCTGTCTTGATTGAAACCTTGAATCATCATTCGACTGGAGGGCAGATGCGAATGGCGATATCCCAACTTATTGAGCGTGTTCAGCGGTAATAGATTCACTGTAGAGCCATTTTCCAACATTATTCACTTGACCTGTTTCTCGCGGATGTGGTCGATGACCATCAGCGGTCTATTATGCTCCTTGTTGTCCATTAGATCACTGTCAGAAAAAGTAATAACAAACATGCAGTTGTTCACTTTTGCCACTTCGAGTGTATCGACCCATGTGAAACAATTTTCTTTTTCTGATTCTATGTTTTCCATTTCAATAAATAGTGCTTTTTTGATGTCATCATCTAATAAAGGTTGAATCAACATTTAATGGAAATCTTTTGACAATCGTAACACATCATATATACTCAGCTGGGTAGGGATGCCTTTGAGATGACTTACGACGTCATAAGTTACTTTCCTAGTTAATGATGCCCCATTAGTTGGCAGTTTGTTCCTTTCATCTTTCTCATTACTTCATGACATCTTTTGAGGTAGACTTGATATCTTCTTCCCTGAATGCAACCTAACTACTGTCACTTTACGGGTACTCATCATCGATGACTTGATTGGTTCGTCGGACGATTTGATGAAAATCACATTACAACCTTCTTTCTTCTATTCATTATGTACAAGTGATCGATACTGCTCATACTTGATTATTTTATGTCTTATATTCTGGCATGAGATATCCCAAACAGATATAGTGTTTGTGGTTTTTTTTCTATTCCTTTCTTTCTCCTTTTCCATTACAATCTCTCCTCAATTTATCATTCTCTATAATATGTTCTTCAGTGTAAAGAAATTCTCTGCCGGATGACCTCATAGGCGATGATAATGATAGTAGTTATTTTCTTTTTTCATCTTGATTTCTTTTAGATGTTTGGACTAGGGTAATTTGATCATCCTGGTAGTCAACAATTGATTCATCATAGGGAGAACATCTTCTTTTTCAACTGAATACTCGTCATGAAAATTATACTACCTAGGCCGCCTATCGTTCATTTGGCCTCTGTAGCGATCTGTGTCTTCTCTTCTCTATGTCCTTCATCGGTTATGAGGGTTTTGTCTCTTCTTTTCTTGATCAGCGACATTTGCTGTTAGTCGACCTGAACCTCACCGCACCATTTCATTCTAGAAGGCCGGCATTTTCTTAGTCATAATTTCAAGTGCGTGAGCCTTCGCAGCGAGGTTATGAAAGATCCGTATATTGGTGCTTGTTAAGTCGAATGCAATTCCTATCCCCATCAATTTCAAACACATCTTCACTTGTTCTTTTTCTTCAGAGAGTTGTCTGCACGATGCCCCTAGGGTCTTCCATTGATTGATGAACTTTTCTATCGGTTCACAATGACTTTATAATTGAACCTGTCAAGAAGTGATCGTAGTATTTTTGCACACAAATTGTTTTTAGGGTCTTATCTCCAAGACCCCACATGGAATTAACAATGTCATTTAGTTTTGTAAAGAAATCCAAGAATGATTCATTTTCTTCCATATGGATTTCTTCAAACCTTGTTGTAAGGATTTGAATCATAGACTTTTTAACAATGTTAGTTCATACGTGTGTCATTTCGAGAATATCCCAAACATATTTTGTTGTATCACAAGAGATGATTCTTTTAAATTTGTCTAGTAATAGATCACAAGTAATAACATTAAGTGCATTTGCATTAACACTACTTTCACTTTTCTGACCTGCAATCTAAAGAGTATAAGTTACTTCTTTCATGGACTTGATTCCATTTTTAGCCACTACTTCTAACATTAGAGGGACCCATTGGGTCATGGTGGCTTGCCACTGTTGAGGGTCAAATATTGCATATTATCCCCCATTTATATCTTGGTTTTATGAATATGATAATGCTTAATGTTCTATTTTACTCATGTTTGTGTTGCAAGGTGAATTTAAGAGCTTGGATTGAAAAGAATGCTAAAAGCATGGATTTAGTGTTTAAGATTTGCCAAGGCATGGAATGGATCTTTGGAGACCAAGATTTAAGATTTCAAGACCCCAAGATCCAAGAAAACCAAGTGGAGAAGGAAGGAAGTCGGAAAAATAAAGTGCAAAAATTCAATTCATTGTCTACGTCATCAACCACTGTTCGATGACATCGAAGATATCTCTCAATGACATCAAATTTTTACATGAAAATCGAGTTGGTCGCTAGACATATTGGGTGTAGTTTTTTATTACTCGAAGCCTCACTCGATGACATCGAACACAACTCAATGGCATCGAATTCTCTAAAGAATTATGAAACAACTCATTGGACTGTTTTAGATGCTTTTTTGATTCCTCGAGGACCGGTTCGATGACTCGAAGGGATGCTTGATGACATCGAAGGACAGTTCGATGACATAGAGAGTTACGCAGTACGAAAAGCGAACCAAGGCGCGACTTTCAGATTCAAACCCTTTGATGACAGCGAAGGCTGTTCGATGACATTGAAGGCGTTACATGGAGTTACGTGGACTGCGTAAATTTGATCCGATTTTATAATTTTGTGTAACTTTGCCTATAAATATGGGTTTCCTAAGTCTTTTTGGAATATCGAGGGTTTGGAGGAGCAGAGTAAAAGGGTGGAGCCATCTCCCAAGAGTTTCTTCTTCTCTTCTTCTTAGTTTTTAATGCTTTTTTCTAAGGTTTTGAATCCAATCATGTCCATGGTTGGCTAAATCTCTTAGCTAGGGCTAAGGGGTGAACCTTGTAACATGGTTGGGATGTTTTTTCTAGTTTGGTTCTTGTTCTTGTTAAACCTCTTTGATTCTAATTTAATATTTAAGGAATACTTCTAGTTTTTAATGGTTTGTTGTGACTTAAATTACAATAGATTTGCAATAGCTTTAAGTATCTTCTTTCTCTGATTTGAGATTGTGAAGTTAGTAAATCCTATTGTCCACCATCGTCCCTAGGGCATGGTTGGGCGATGGAATCACTTATAACCCTCAAATTTCTCCATAGTCTCCTGGGCATGGTTAGGTGATGGAATCACTTCCAATCCTCACAACTTTCATCCGTCAAGAATTAGATCATTGGAAGTTCATATATGAGTTTATTGTATATCTTCTAATTGGATAGGATAGGACTCCAATCTCAATTGAGTTCCTTGAATTAAATAAAGAAATATCCTAATAGCTGCAAGTGGATCCCTAGAAACCCTAGTTCCCACCTTTGAATTCTTAAGTTTCTAATTTCGTACTTCACCAGTACTTCCTTATATTCAAGATTTAGGTTTAGATATTCTTATAGTTCTAATTCTAATTACTTTTAGAATACACACGAGATTAGTCCCTGTGGATTCGACCTCAGTCTTACCAAGATTATTACTATATCGCGAGCCTACACTTGGGGTTGTGAACAAGTTTTTGGCACCGTTGCTAGGGATTAATGGTTATGTTTTTCTGAGATTAACTAGTTATTAGTTTAAGATTAGGGTTTTTCTACTTTCTATTTTTAGGTTAGGGTTTTTTCTGTTTTTAGAAACTAATTTACTTTCTAATTCTAGGATAGAAACTTTCCTAATTTGTTTTTAGAATCTAACTTTTTGTATTTTTTAGAAACTTTCTTTTTCATTTTTAGAAACTAGTTATTTATCCATTACAGGATTAGACACCACTTGAGATCCACAAAGTTAACTGAAGTTATGGCTGGTAATCAATCGGGCAATCAACCTCCAAATCCACCTCAACCTAGGGTTGAGGAAGTCCAGGATGAGAATGAGGTGTATCAAGCACCCTCGCCTCAGACATTACGAGATTATTTACAACTGGTGAGGGTGAGCACACCCTCATGCATGATTTTTCCAAAAAATACAGGACATATGGATATTAAACCAGGGGGTAATCTAACTCCTTCCAAAGTTTCATGGACTTGAATATGAAAATCCATACTTACATTTGAAAGACTTTGATGAGATCATAACAACTTTATACTTTCCTAACGTGTCCTCAGACACGTTCAGGCTTAAATTATTTCTCTTCTCTTTGAAAGAGTAAGCTAAGACATGGTTGCATTCACTGCATCCATGATCTATTGGTAGATGGAATCACATGACAAGGGAGTTCATAAAGAAATTCTTCCCATATCATAAAACAAACACCCTTAGAAAATCGATCATGAACTTCGCCCAAAATGAAGATGTGACATTCTTCCAATGTTGGGAGTGGTTCAAGGATCTTGTCAGTTCATGCCCACAACACGGTTTTGAAATGTGATGCATAACTAGTTTTTTCAACAATGGCGTAACACCCCATAATGTTTGGTACTCGGGTGTTACCATGAAGATCTAGACTTGCTCACACGTGTGTGGAGACACACATGACTCACCTTATGCATCACATCCAGTGGCTCACAATCTACTCATCTGATCAACTAGTACAATCTTCATCCCTATATTAGGTCACCTAACCATTGGGAGTGGGCCATTCACCTATAAATCGAGCTCTCCATTAGATTGATCCTTAAGATGGGCCATCACATAATTACAGAACTTATTTCAGGATATCAATCTCTTAAAAAGTTAAAGACGGACCATACAAGTGCATTAAAGACTCCCTATGTAAACTGTAGATCGATCACAACGTTTCATTGATCAAACTAACGACCGATTTTCCCTAATTGGCCATTTGATTGTAAAATCGACTGTAAGGCTGCGTCTGGTATTGGATCCATGGCCACTTTGATATGATTCAATCCATTGACGACTCTACTCAAAGGCAAGTCACATAAGATAATAATAATAATGTTAATAAACAATAAATGAATACAATATCTATGTATGCACATATAAAGGTAATATAATAATAATAATAATGTAAAATTTTAAGACAAATAGTCCTAATAACCTATGGAGTGGGACCCGCAACATGATTAAAAATGTGTGCATACATAAGGGAAATAATAATGAAAATAATAACAAAGTAAAAGAATATAATGATAATAATAGATAGTTTATAATAGAGTAAATTAGGGATCAAAGTCACAAGATCCACCCCACATCAAGTCTACATAACTCCGTCAGGCCAGTCCACCATTAAATTTCATTGTAGGCCATGTGTTGACAAATTTGACTGATAAGTTCAATCAGGTAGCCATAGGAGACCTTAAGACCAATACGGATTTGAATTAGAAAGGAATTAGTTGTTGGAGCAAGGGCCACTCACAATTAAGTTGGAATTCAGTGGTGTGGCCACTTAATGATCGACCACACTTCAAATCCCCTACCCTAACTAACACTGCTAAATGAATGAACGGACTAGATTTGTTGAAATACCTCCGTGGGGCCCACACCATGATTATGATACACATATATAGATGTGTATAGATATATATATATATATACACACACACACACACACACACATACATACATACACATATATACTTACATGTAATAATAATAATAATAAGAGTTTAAAATTAAAAATTAAAAATTATATATTATTTAAATAATAACATATGATGGTATGCTTAGACACATACAAATGATCCCTTAGGACATTCTGACTGTTAATGGTCGAATTGGAACTAATCTGACCGTTGGATTGACTAGAATCAATGGGAAAACCCAATTATCACTAAGTATGGCCCAACTAAGCTTTGGATCTGCCCTATCTTTGGCCGAAAGTCCTAATAGGATCCACAAAACTTGATGGATGGGTAAATCTATCGAGATCATCTAGGTGGACCCCACATTTATGTAGCGAGTACATTACCTATGTACTCCATCCCACCAAAATGGCCAGACCCAGTCAAACCACGTTTGACCGTGAAATACTGAAAGAGGTAGGGATTTCCCTCCTTTCCTTTATTTGAAATCCCAAATAATGGATGGACAATGTCCATTTTTGACCGACCATGGCCGACCATGATTGTCCCTCTAGACGATCTTAACCGTCCATATTATAGAGGACCCGAAGTCGAACAAAACCATGGTCAATCCACTGTTGGATTACACACACGTGCACACAATATCAACCATAAGTTAGGCTACAAGCACACCTATTCCAAAAATGGTAAGAAATCCATTTTTCTTGCCTTTCCAGTTGGCATAATCTACGTGCGCTCGTCACCCTCAATCTCGGGCGTTCAATCCCAAGCAATCCCAGCCGTTGATATCGTGTCATTAGTCTTTGCAAGCAAAAGATTGAAAGATCTAGCCGTCTCTTCCTCCCATCGAACCCACAGACCTTACCTCCTTAAAGCTTCAATGAAGCTTGTCTACAAGCTTCCAAGGGCCCCCACAAACCATCTGCAAGAGGCAGATCGGAGGAAGAAGCCTCCGCTCGAGATCCGCCATTAATAGCCATCTCTTTCTTCGTCTTTCAAACCACATCAAGGTAACTCGGTCGGGTCGAGCTCTGGTTAGGTTGAAGCTCCTGCTAACTGTGGTTGGAAGAAGAGGAGAAAGAGAAGAAAAGAGAGAGAGAGTTGTGGGACGAGTCGCTGGGCAAACCGAGTCAGGACTGATTCGCTGTGCTGGGCGAGCTGAATCTCATCCACACAGTGTTGATGGGTTTTCAACAGAAAGGTGGGTGATAGAGAGGAGGAATGAGAAAAAGGAAGAAAAAGAGAGAAAGAGAGAGAAGAGGGGGACGCATTCCTGTTCAAACTGGGTCGATTCAACCAGCGCTAAGTCTTAGGGCCTACTAAAGCTGCTGCTGCTGGCCAGAGAGAGGGAGCAGTGACAAGAAAGAGAGTGAGAAAGGAAAGGGAGAAAGAAAAGAGAAAGAAGAAGGAAGAGTAGTGGTGTTGGGCTGAGTCAACTCGGCTGGAACTGAGTCGACCTAGGTGAGTCCACAATTTCTTTCCATATTGAAATTATTTCGATTATAGATATTATTGTTACCATTACAATCATCATTAGGATTGATTAATATTATATACGTATGGGCATTAGTAGATTATCTATATTAATATTAGTCATTACATAAAAAAATTATCATTATTAAATAATAGAGTTTTATTTTGTCAACCTTAAAAATTATCATTGATGATTAGAGCATACTATTTGCTTCATTACAATAACTATTAGTGCCCCGTTAGCTAACATTAAGTATATTGTTAATATTAATGATCGTTTTGGAGTTATTAGTATTATTAGCATTTACAATCAACTATACATCATTGGCCATTATTGTATTACTATTAATAACGTTATTAATACTGTTATTACATCCATTAGAAATTGAATCTTAAAATTTATCATAGACCTAAATTAAGGATGAAACCCTAAAACTTAGGCCATCTAAATCCGAGGTTAAGACCTTAACCCTAAAGAGTGTATTGGGTTTGAGCTAATTGTAGAATTTAATAACTTATGGTAGGTCATGGTATCTATTATCATGACTAGATTCATTATTGATAATTAGGATTAGTATAATTAAGAAACACTATCAACTTCCTTAGGGATTAGTAAAATTCTTGTAATATGGTTATTATCATTAGTCATTATCATTTTACTGTTAGTAAATATTTCATTTCTATTACCTCTATTATTTATTAAATTATTAGTCAATATAAGAACATTAGATATTACATATATACTTGAATATAAACTTGTGAATTATCATTTGATGGATTAATACTCCTATTGTGAGTATTATTTGTTCCACTGTACGATAATAATATTAATAATAACTTGGGACTTAAATCCTAGAATCTAAGCACCAAACTAAAAGATAAAACCTTAACCCTACATCAAAACCCTAAAGATAAATAACTAAAACCCTAGGCTATGATCTTAAACCCTAGGTAGTGTGTAGAACTTGGATCTAATTGTACAAGTTCCTAATTTATGATAGGAATTGATTATAAGGAAACATGCATTCTCTAGCAACATTGGTAGGCGGTTCAAAGTATAAGGTGATGATATCTTCCCCTTGAGCTTTCCACTTTCCCATTAGCTTAAGTGATTGTTTTTATTTATTTTAAATTTCGATTGATAATCGATATTCTCATTTTATAATCACATGTGCTAATTGTTGGATTTAAATTGCTATATTCCATGCTTAATATTTATCATGCATATTTATTTCGTGCTTGTAGATTAATTGTGTATTGCTTATGGAACTTAAACTAGTACATCTGTGGGAAACCCCCACCTATAAATGTACACCCATACTTGGAATGTAGCTCGACTGGTCGTGATTGTAATGGGCCTTCGACTGGGTGGTTATTGAATGGTGGTTTAATTTGAATATTGATGTGGGCCTACCACCAGGGGTTATTGTGTCTGAATGATTTTTTTTAAGGATGGTCTTTTATCGCATCGTTTTGATATCGGCCCTATGTGGCTTAGTTTTGATAATTGCCCTATGTGACTTAGTTTTGAAATCTGCCTCAGGTGGCTTTGTTCTAGTATTTTCCGTATATTGGTTCGATGTTTTATATTATATAACCATGCGATGGTAAGCCCCATATATTGAATTTGATTGGCCACTAGTCGTTGGTCTTCCATTAAACATCCTAAGGTGGTAGCCTTACGGGCCGGGGATGGTAGTCATGGGACACTATGCCCGAGTTGTCAGCCTACGCTAGGCTTTGAGCTCCCCATAGTGACCTTTAAGCTTATTAAACATGCTGGTTGTAAACAGATTAATAATGGTTGGGCTAATCATGCATTCACAGCATTCGGGCGATGACGGGTGGCTAATTCTAGATGTTATAGCACGTGCCTAATAGGATTTAGTTGGGGTATCGTTTCACTGGCTCCCAAACCATCGACTGTCGACCCACCTTCAATGAGTTTGGAACTATGTATGTATTATGTACTTTCACTGGTGACCGACCACATTGTATAGGTTTTGCCCAAAAGCCAACTGGATGAGCATCCCCAATTGATGTGCACTTATACATCCATGCATTTAATAAGACTGCATCATATATTGTTTTGTATGCCTTGTATGTTTTTATAACTATCCTTACCTAATGCAGCGATGTGTAATATTAAGGGGAGTTCACACTGAATTGGTCACTCATCCATCAAATATATAACCGTATAGGTAGCACAGGTGGTCCAGACGACATTCATGTTTATATTGATGAGGAGTAGGATATGGTTGATAAGAGTGCATGAATGAATTTGTTAAGGATTGCTATAGGATTTCACAACTCAAGATTATTGTAAATTTACCTTGTTTCACATGTAATATTATTTTATTTCGTAATTGTAAGAATGAGGACATTGGTTTGTATAAGTCATTATAGGCAACTTCTTGTATAGTTAAATGATAATGTAACTTTCCTTTACATTTGATTTGTCCATACTATGTTGAATCTGCTTACTTTGAGTGAAAAAAAAATGTGGGTTTTGGCTCTTTATAGGTTAACACTCGGATTTTTGGGAAACGGGTCATATACTCGGGTCCTAAAAAGTCAGGGCGTAACAGATGGATGACATCTTCTATGCGCCAAATGGTTGAGACAATGTGCAATGGGGAATTTATGAATGAAGATGTTGATGATGTGTGGGATTACTTTGATAAACTTACTGAAAACACACAATTATGGGACATCTCCCCAAAATCTAACACCACTTCTAAACCTACTCCATTAAAGGAGAGGGGCAGAATGTATCTTCTGAAAGAGGATCATGATATAAACGTTAAAGTGGATAATCTCACCAGGAAACTCGAGGCCATGAAACTAAAGAAGGATAAGGCTAAAAAAACTGTTTGCAGTATTTGTGCTTATAACATTCACACAACTGAAAATTGTCCAACAATACCCACTTTTTAAGAGGTACTGTATAAGAAATCTAATGTCGTGAATAATTACCAAAGGCCTTTCAGTGGACCCACTTCAAATACATACAATCCTAGCTGGAGAAATATCCAAACTTCAGTTGGAAGAATGGACAAACTGATATTCCTTAAGGATTTCCTAATCAAACTCTAAATTAAGGGAAATCGCAAGAGGATCCCATTTTAAAGCATCTTTAAAATTAAGAGCATTTCAATCATGGCATGTGTCATGCCCCAAACTCAGAAATTGGGCTCACAAAATTTTTGATCACCGAATTTGGCACCGACAACCTCCGTAGTACCCCATTTTCGGCGCCCGGCACCCATACACCAGATTTCGATCATGGGATCCTACAAGGATAATTTTCAGTATCATTTTCTTTTGTAAATGAGCATAACCAGGTCGTAAAATAACATCACTACATATCCACTATATCAAAAACTTTGAGTACAATGAGGAAAGGGAAATATAAGATAATTAAAAAGCTCCAAAATGATCTAATACACTTTCCTTACTCAGCACTACTGGGATCCAATGTCACTTGCATGCAATGGTCATGCATAAGCTTACAAAATCTTAGAGGGTGTGTGCGTGTGTTCAATGCATGTACCAAGCATACAATATCAGACTAAGCGGAAATGCCGAAAAATCCATGAGTGTTATCAGCCATACCAAGGCTATGTGATGCAAGGCCTACGTAGACAAATGTCATATGCAAGATGCAATACAAGCATGACAGTCCTCATCAAGTACATATATCAGTACAGTTCTCCTCTGGGATATCATTGGGGTCTAGTACACTCCACACTAGCTGCCACCTCCTTAGCTGCACAGCCCGACGAGTGGAAGAGACCACACTATTTGCCTGACCAGTAGTATACCAATACCTACCTTACTCATTAATAGCAGACTCATTTGCGAGCTGGTCAAATTCAGCCTAAGTTATAACCCCCTTACTCAGGCAAATAAGGCCACACCCCCTTTCAACCGACCACGAAATAGTGGGAGACGCGGCCTACTGTTATTCGGCACTCGTGCGCTCATGTATCCACTAAGTCTAGACGTTGGAGCATCTCCTGGTACCAAAAGGGTTCTAGGACTCTCACCTAAGGACATTCTATGTGCCCACAATGCTAGAACCAATATTTCTGGTATCCAATCTAATCATCCACGATATGCCTGTGGAGGCCACAACCCTGATGTTACTAGGGCATATAATGAATCATGTCACATGGAATGCGAAATGCATGACTCACCCTATCCAGTCATGCATCACCCTTGCACATACCATGCGATCATGTGGGGCACTCCGTCTCATAAGGAGTCCCATAAATGTCTCAGCCCAATGGCGTAAGCTATGATCAACCATTCCTCATAACAAGCATGTAGATGATGCATATGGGCATGTATGAGGATGTAATATTAAGCATGTTCTTAGTGTGTCCTACTAGATAAAATAAACTAGCATGTTTATCAGATGCAGTAGCCAATAAGTGGTCTTAACCGATATATCACATACAAGGAGTAGGAGCAGAACGATACACCCCATTAAGAACGAAGTAGTCTTTATGGTTCGGCCAATGTTAGACTATCATAACCTATTTAAGGTATCAATGGGGCCTACTGGTTTAGGTTAGCCCACTGGGTAAGGGTAGAAGTGGGCTTAACAATGGGCCCTAGGGAGGTTTGCAACGATGGGCCTTTTATCACACCCAAACTCGGAAACTGGGCTCACAAAATTCTTGATTGCCGAATTAGGTGCTGACAGCCTCTGTAGTATCCCATTCTCGGCTCCCGACACCCATATGCCAGATTCCAATCCTGGGGTCCTAGAAGGAGGATTTCCAATGTGATTTTTTAATGGTTAATCTGTTTAGGTAGTTACACATTTTGTACATGATATCAATGCATATCGAAGAGACAAACCTGTTCGACATGTCACACATAATATGGTGCACCAACTCAACAGTAATAAAGGAAACAATAGTAAACTCCAACAGCTCTTGTATGCATCATGAAAAAGTGTAAGTCATATGTATGAGCAAACCACAACTCGTGAGTCTACTGCGTGCCGGGAGTAAAACACGTCTTATTAGGGCACTCCCGTAAAGGCATCCAAAATAGCCATAGGCATGTTATCAACTAATCATGTTATCATAGGTGAGTAGGTTATCAATCAAGCCTGTCATATAACTATACAGGTTATCATGAACATGACATCAATAATAGGCATGTCACTCAACAAGCGACTATGAACCATTAGAATAGCCAATCATCATGAACAAGATAATCAAATTTCATTTTTTACTATATGACATATGATGGAGAGGCAATGGCAAGGCTGATGTGTAATCGTTCAAATACAAAAACATAATAAACCAAATGTCATATGCTAAGATGTAATGCAATATGTAAATCCTGACGAATCTAAGAATACGTGAGACAAGGTTTTGCCTTCACTATGTGCACAGTAGCCTGCCAACCACTGGTAACTCACCTAGGCCTGCTAGGCCCCGCCTACATCAGCGTCTGCCTACGTGTGCCCATCCACATCTGACCACAGTGACGGGGCATCACAATATGTCATATGTAGAGGATGTAATGTAGTATGCAATGCGGAAGAAATGACAAGGTTGGAGTATGTAGTCGGGATGATAGTACATGGTATCGCTAACTGTGGGGTTCATCACAACGGAATTTTATCCAAATCAGTCTCATACCTAAATTTAGATAGCTAGACTCAATGTAGTAAAATTCTGATCTAAGGTTGGTCGCACGCCCTAACCAAAATCCTAGCTATTGCAAAGGTACACATATTGATTTGGTTGCACACCACCAGACCGAGTGGATAATGAATGAATGAGTCAAATGTTGAGTACGTAACTCATGCTTAGTAAGTCCACATATCAGTATCGTACATCTCTGGGATCATCACCAGGGTTTAGTATAATGCTGTCAGCCATACCAAGTGTCACGCCCCAAACTCATAAAGCGGGCTCACAAAATTCCTGATCGCTGAATTCAGTGCCGATAGCCTCTGTAGTACCCCATTCTTGGCTCCCAGCATGAATACAACATATTCCAATCTTAGGATCCTATAAGGAGGATTGTCCAATGTACATTTATCTTGTAAGGAGCATAACCACAAGTTTACCCAAATTACAAAGGCAACATCATCATCACATATCCACTAATATAAACAGTTGAATACAACTGTACACTCCAAGATCAACGCTGTTGTGACCTTACGCTACCTGCACGCATCTATCGTACATAAGCTTATAGAAAGCTCAGAGGGTGGTGTAAGTGTGTGCGATGCACGTGCCAAGCATATAAATATCAGAGTAACTGAAAATACTAGCAATCCATAAATCGTACAATATCAGAGTAATGCGAAAACATGCTGGTAAGTCCATAAACATCATCAGCCTTATCCATGTTATGCGATGTAAAAATAAAATAAGCCAATATCATATACTGAGGAAGCAATATAGATCAGCTATGCAACGCGGAGACATAGTAAGCCAAATACATATACTGAGAATGTAATGCAATATACAAATCCTGATGAGTCCACAAATACTGTCAGGATCATCTAGGACATATAAATGCAGAAATATAGCAGCCCAAAATGCCATATGTCGTAGATATAGTATGCGGTGCAAATATAATGACCAAGCTGAAGTGTGAAGTTAGGATGATAGTACGTAGTATCACAGGTTATGGGGTCCATCACAAGGGACTTCTATCCAAACTAGTCTCATACCTAAATTTGGATAGTCAAACTCAATGTTATAAACTCCTAATCTCATGTTGATCGCGTGCCCCAACCAAAATTTTGGCCATTACGAAGGTACACATAATAATTAATTATGCACCACCAGCCCAAGTGGATAGTGAATGAATGAATGAATGAGTAAAATGCTGAGTATACAACTTCTCAATAAGTCCACATATCAGTATTGTACATCTCTAGGATCATCAACAGGGTCTAGTATACTCTACACGCGATCGCCGCCCACTAGACGCGCAACCATACAAGTGGAAGAGACATCACTATCTGCATGGCCAGTAATTAGCCAATATCAATCCGTCACGCCGATAGCGGACCCATACAAGTCCCTGAGATATGTATGCTCTGTCAGGTCATAATTACAAGTGTTTGTTTCAAAATACAAGTATCAAAATGAAATAAACCACTGCAACAATAACCCTGAATCCCCGTAGCTCAGGACACGGCTCACATGAACCCGCCTGAGATCGCATCATCATCTGCATCTAAGACAGAGTCAGGTTGGTGTTTAAACACCGTCCCAGAACGTGGGAGTGAGTGATCAACTCAGTGGAACTATACAGTAAAAGTTAACATGTTATCAATTCAATCAAGCAGTAATGATAAAGCAATACAATTAAAGATATCCTAATTACTCTTGTTAATGTAAATATGTATGTAGAAATGATGAATGCCCTTGCCTGCACTCCCTCAGCGTCTTCATCTTACGGTACGCATGACAACCTCCTGCAGTGCTTCACAACGCCAAGGCACATGCAATGCGGTGCATGAACATGATTACCAAGTTGTTATTAGTCCTTTTTATATAGCAGGATTGGGAAGCTAAGGTACCTTCCTTATATCAATTCCCAAACAGTGATCCATTCTAGGGTCATTAGTCCTAGACAATCTCATACGATATTATGGTTCTAGGTCGCTGCAAAGGGCTCGTCACCAATCAATGCATGCTTAATCATACCTTAGTTGCTACAATAAGGCTCGTCGCCTCAATGTAGTATCAAGGTATGCTCGAGGTCACTACAAATGGCTCGTCACCAATCAATGTAGGCTGACAACGCGAATATAGTGTCCCATACCACCATAATCAGCTCACGAGTCTGGATTGCTCACTGGTCACAACAGGGAGGATCGTCACCCAGCGTAGGCCGACAGCTCAACCACGGTGTCCCATACCACCATGCTTGGCTCATGAGTCTTAGCAGATCGAGGTACCATGGTTAACGGGATTGCACTGGTAAGTTTGGTACCCTAGATTCAAACAGTAACATCCATACATAGTGAACATCCACCGGGATAATTGGGTTACCTGACGAGCTCGACTAGCATGAGCACACGTTGAGTTGCATGACATGAAGTGTGCAAACACTCCATGTGGCCAAACCACTGCCGGCAACCCTAATACGACTTGGGTTCGTCAAACATGTCCTACGTGACGAAAGTGACCTCAGCCACGAACTCAAAGCTTGTTACCGATTGCCTAGACTATAACGTGGCCCCATACACATTCAACCATAATAGCAAACATATTATAAAATGTAAGATAACGAGAATCCATTTATAAGTAAGGCGGTAAAATTAACAACTTGCATGAAGGAAATCAAACACATAGTTAACATGGATAGTTGGACTAAGAAATTCATGGAGGAAATAGTACATATAAGGAAGTAGTTGGGATTTTATATCTCAACTCCCTCATAATTCACACCTTACTAAATACGAACTTATTCAGGCATTTTCACAAGCACTTAGACGACACTTAGCAACATACATCACATATGTCAGCCATATTACATAGTAGGGTAAATCCTTTTAACAAGGAGTTGCTGCATAAATAAGAATCATATTCTTATGACAATTAATCATGGCAATCACAACGCCAAATTCCAAATGCATACAAACATTTCAACAAACACATGAATCACACTACTTACAACATAGATTATCTATATACGTAAAACGAAACAGATATCGCATTTGGCATGTGAAATGGCACCCACATCAGTAATAAATCATTAACTGACATTGAAAGCTTTGAAAACCATAACCTATACGAATATAGTCCACACCTTAAACTAGAAATTGTGCAACGGATTCGATTTAGACGATAAGTCTTCGTCAACGGTGAATAGGTAACCTAAGGCATGAATTTGATTAGCTACATCAACACTTAAACTATTCTAAGTTCCAAAACAGGTTAGGGTTTAATTAACTTACCCAAAAATGAGATTAGAACTTCCGGAATAACGATTCAGATGTGATGGATTAGGTACACAGGGTAACTAGAAAGAATTCCAAGATGATTCACCAACTTCTCTCTCACTCTCTCTCTTTTCCTCTCTCTCTCTTAGCTAGGGTTTGGAAAATTCGTATAGAATTTGAGAATGAGGATTTAAGGTCTTTATATAGGCCTAAAATTGATGGAATTAGCCCCAGAGCCAAATTATACATAGGTTATAACCAAATCGGGTCTATTTCGATTCAATGGAGCGTTTCTGGAGGTCCTTTTTCTGAATGCGGTCTGACTTAAGTTCACTAATATTGGATCTTAAGCAAGTTAAGTTTTCAATCCGATCGGGTTTCTAGATTGCTCATGGCGGACCAATTTCAATTCAACGGTCACCGAAACTCGATCAGGGCCACAAGCACTTTGACATGTGTGGGCCATCTTCCTTGAGCCAAGGGTGAATTTGGGTCAGAATCCAATGGTCAGAATGCTTATAATCGATGCGCAAGTGACACGACTCAGATTACTTAAATTCATATTTAATTTCTAAATAAATTCACTTTTCTCACACTCTTCACTCTGGACTCATGCAAATCGTCTCAGGACATCATCTGGACTTGATTTTCGAGGTGATTGTCAAGCCCTACAAGGTGGTCATAATTGTCTAAGTTTATCGCTATCGGACTTTCGACATGCAATCCAGGTCCGATACAAAGTTTTCAGGTACTCCCGAGAGCAACTGGGTTTAGCGTTGAATCCTAGATTTTATGGTAACATAGCGCTAACGATTCTACAAGTTTTAGGTCTTACAGATCGTATTTAATGTGGTTGGTACTAATTTTCATAAGTAATCGAGTTTAGCACTAGTTAACTCACGTTTAATTTCTAAAGGATTGAGTCCTAAGAGAATTCTAGTTAAGGTGGTGCTCGGGTCTTTGTACGGAATTTTTTGGGATGTTTCATAGGCCCCTACCCTTGGGTAGGTAAGGCCATACCCCCTTCCAATCGACCATGACACAGTGGAAGACGCGGCCTACTATTATTCGGCACTCGGCCACTCATGTATCCACTCGCTCTAGATGTTGGAGCGTCCTCTAGTACCTAGAGGGTTTAGAGATTTTCACCCAGGGACATCTATGGCGCCCCGATGCTAGTAATAGATTTTCGATGTCTCATCTGGCCATCTATAATATGCTTGTGGAGGCTACGACCTTGATGTCTCTAGGGCTTATGGTGGTCATATTACAAAATGCGAGATGCATGAGTCATATCATCAGTCATGCATCAAACCTAAGCGTACCGCACATTCATGTGGGGCAACTCAAGCATGCAGATGATGCATATGGAAATGTATCATGATGTTATACTATTACATACTCATAATCAGCATCAATAATTAGACTAACGAGGCCTAAAGGAAAGTCACAATGTGGACATTAAACCATCTTTATCCATTAATGTGGACATTTAACCAACATTACTCCCAAGGAGTGGCCCACATAAGAGCCAAATGTATAGTGGGCCCATGGCCTTATACAAGGGCCTCATACACAACCTAATGGGCCTCACATAAAGGACCTAATATACATCACGATGGGCTACAAACATATCACATCGAGCCTTATCACATGGGCCATATATACAGCACAATGGGCCTCATACTTGGGCTATAATCACGTCATAATGGGCCTTATACACGGGTCGCAAACACATCACAATGGGCCGCTCACACAGGCATAATATACATCACAATGGGCCCCATCGCCTAGCCTTTAAATGCATCACAATGGTCCATAATTACATTACATTAAGGTGGGCCCCGCACCTTCCAAATGGGCTACAAATACATCACATTGGGCCTTACTCATGGGCCTCACATACAACACATCAGACATCATCATATGGGCCTCATCACATCACATCGGGCCTTACCAAATGAGCCTCAATTACATCACATGGGGCTTCACCAAATGGGCCTCAAATGCATCACATTGGGCCTCATATATGGGCTGCAATACGTCACATTGGACTGCATCACCTGGACCTAAAAACTGATGGATGGCAAGGATATATATATATCATGGTGGGCGGCACATTTAGCGGACTAGATGGCATAAATGAAATACATATAGCATGGTGGGATTGTACAGTGCAGGCGAACCCAGCACATGCAGGAAGTGGACCCTACGCCATCAAAATGGGTAGACAGCGCGAATATGAAATACATACATTAAGGTGAGCCCCACCATCTAGCGAGTTGGATGTTGCGGATATACAATACATTCATCATGGTGGGGCCATGTCAATCACATGATGGATGGTGTGAATATACAACACATCCTCAAAGTGGGCCCCACCCCCAATAAATGGACAGTCGGCATGGATGAAATGCATACATCATGGAGTGGCCCATGCAACACCGTCTGGATGGATGGTGTGTATATACAACACATATATCAAAGAGCGGCCCACACAGCACTGTCCAGATGGAAGGTGTGCATATGTAGCACATATGTCAAGGAGGGCCCCATCGAGCAAAATGTCCAGATGGATGGCTAGGTGGAACACATACATTAGATGGCCCACAGAACTTGCAAACATCACTGTAGGTGGGACCCATGTGCCTGGATGGCATGGATGAAATACATACTTCTCTCCTTCAAATGGTCCAGCAACAACTTCTGCTAGATGTCCTAAGATTGGACGGTCTGGATCCAACACATGCCCATGGTGGGGCCCATAGAACATGGTGACATCACTGTAGGTAGGTACGGTGGTCCCCAGCAGATGAACAATTTAGATATCTCGTGATCAGACCTGCAGTACTTGCTAATGTCAATACAGCAGCTATATAGCTATGTAAGGATACTATCCAATCCGCCAGCAAGGTGGGACCCACGTGGGGGCCCACCATATAATATAATGTATTATTATTATTATTAAACTGCTAGAGTCCAGTGTCCAGCATCCTGGACGGACGGCCTTGATGTAAGGTGGGTCACACCACATATAGCGTGATGGGGCCATAGATCTTGCTGACGTTAATACATTAGCGAATCTACTTCCACGTGGGTCCACATGTGTGGGGCCCACTGGATAAAGCTGATATTTGGGATTTCTCTACGTCAAGGCCTATTGGACGGTGCCAGTAGTGCTAGACTGTCCAGCCAGCCACAAGACACTAGCAGTTGGGTCCACACATGTGAACGACACGGATATAAAATACACACATCACGGTGGGCCACACACACACACATCAGGTGGGCCTTCATGCAAGGAAAGGAGAGAGAGAGAGAGAGAGAGAGAGAGAGAGAGAGAGAGGGAGAGAGATAGATTGGTGTAGTGGAGGGACCTCGCCACTATGGGACCCTCATATGATTACAACACATACATCAAATTACTCCCATCACAAGCAAGCCATCAAATTGAAAATCAATGGTAGATCACCCACCGATTGCAAAGCTTCTAGGCTCCCTGGACTCCTTGGCTCCTAAGCTTGCTCTTTGATGAAGAAAGATGAAGATTGAATGGTGGAGATTGGGGTAGGGAAGTGGACCACACCTAGTTTCTTTCTCTCCTTAGAAGGCTTGGAAGATTCGCTCTCTTTGGGAGTTGCTTGCAATGAAAGAGAAATGAGAGAGAGAGGGGTGATGTAAGGAGAGAGGGATGGGTGTGTAAGAAGAGGGATGAGTTGGGTTGAATTTTAGGTGAGAGAGGGATGGGTGGAGAGAGAGAGAGAGAGAGAGAGAGAGAGAGAGAGAGAGAGGGAGAGTTGATTTTAGGTAAGGTGGTGTAAGAGAGGGATAGGGTGGGTTGCTTGTATTAGATTAATTGATTGATTGATGGATTGATGTGATGTTTAGTAGAGATTCTCTCAGAATTCACAATGTGTGGCGTTTTCCTCGAAATAAACGCGGGCCCACATCTCTTAGCCTATGTATAGGATTGGTGCACGAGATGTGGTGTTGGAACCGTGGTGATGGCGCGGTCGCAAGGGTATAAGTCTCTGGTCAGGTCAACTCAAATATTTAGGATGCAACTTAGGGTCACGCGCAAACACTAATTACACGTTGCAGTTGCCAGAATTTGACCGGGAGGACTGCGAGAGTCTATAGAATGATACGGTCTATGATACGGGCCTTACACCAAGGCTATGTGATGTAAGGACTATGTGGCTAATGTCATATTCAAGGTGCAATCACAAGTCATGCCAGTCCTCATCTGAATCTACATATCAGTACAGTTCCTCTCTAGACAATCACCGAGGTCTAATACACTATATACCATATTACCACTCTACATTGGATGCACAACCATGCAAGCAGAAGAGACCTCACTATCCGCCTGAACAGTATTTTGCCATTATCTACCTAGCACATCGGTAGTAGACCCATTTACGAGCTGGTCAAACTCAGCCTAGTAATTATCCCTACCATCAGGCGGGTAAGGCCACACGCCCTTCTAACCGACTATGACATAGTGGGAGACATGACCTCCTAGTATTTAGCCCTCATGCGCTCATACATCTACTTAGTCTAGGCATTGGAGCATCCTCCATGGTACCATAAGGGTTTGGGGACTTTCACCCTGGGACATCCTTCGCGCCCCCGTGCTTAACAAGAATTTTAGGTGTCCAATCCTACCATCCACACTATATTTATGGAGGCTACAGCCCTAATGTCGATAGGTTGTATAGTAATCATAATCACACAATACAAGATACATGAGTCACTCAGTCCAATCATGTATCAATCCTACGCATACTGTGCACTCATGAGGGACAACTCTGCCTATCAGGGAGTCCCATAAACAACCTACCTTATAGTATGTGCAATGGTCAACCACATCTCATATCAAGCATGCAGATGATGCATATGGGCATGAATCATGGTGATGATGTACTCTCCTCATATCAAAGATGGGACTAGACGGCCTACTTATATCAAGAATATGCCTAATAATATGGGGGTCCAATGATTTGAGTTAGTTCACTAAGAGGAGATGATAATGGGCCTAACAACGGGCCTTAGGGAGGGTGACAATACGGACATTTAACCACCATTACCCCTACAATGTGGACATTTAACCACCATTGCTTCCAAGGCATGACCCATTTTAATACCAACTACGAAGACGAATGGGCATCATAAATATCGTTACATACATCATGGTGGAATCACATATCACAATTGGGCCTCATATACATCACCTTGGGCCTCACACAAGGGCCTCACATACATCACATTGGGCCTCGCTCATGGGCCTCATATACATCACTTTGGGCCTCACACAAGGGTCGCATATACATCACATTGGGCCTCACTCATGGACCTCATATACATCACTTTGGGCCTCACACAAGGGCCTCATATACATCACATTGGGCCTCACTCATGGGCCTCATATACGTCACTTTGGGCCTGACACAAGGGCCTCATATACACCACTTTAGATATCAAGCATGGTGGTCAACTAGCATGTTTTGTCATCATGCGCGCACGCGTACACACACACACATATAATATCATCATCATTACCATGAGGATCATTTTCACTTCATGATTAACATAAATAATGTCATAAGTGTTATAAATAATTACTCATCCATCATCAATGCATATGCTATAATTCACTATCCATTAAATCATATCTATCATTTCAACCAACAACTCACAATAATCATTATCATGTTACCATACATGTACCATCATCTCACCCATCACTAGGTGCGTCCTACCTAGTGTGACTTCCGCACTGGACTTGAACTACATGCAAGGCATGATGTTGTATAGGTCAAGTGTGAGTCCCACTTGGTGAACCAATAGGTTAACCCAAAGGCATAAATGTCCAACCACAATGCTTTCAATGGTGTGGATCTAATTCTACAACTAAGTGGGCTCCACACATTCCACCAACTAGAAACAATGCACAATCTTAAACACAATGGATAACATGCTAACATCTTTCATGTCGTATATCATATTGGGCCTACTAGCCACAAACACACAAACCAAGAAAAGTCTAATTATCCAGTTTATGAATTATAAAATAGGTCTCTCTAAGCATGGTCTACTTGACTAGAGGTAGTATATAAGACACGCTGCCCAATAGGCAATGTGCCTGCCCAACGGGCTCATGGAAGGTTACCTTTGTGGGTTTCTCATTCCCCAACGATTTCTCCTGGTGTTGAGCCTGCTTGGGCCTTATGATTGCATCATTTAGAGGGGCCCAAGGCCACCTATGTCTTAAGAGAACATTTGGACAACAAGATCCATCCACTAAATATTTTACAAGTTATACAACACCCATTTACAAAACATGCCAGGTGGACCTCATTACATGAAAGGTAAGGCCCATACAAGATAACCCATACTAGATGACCCACATAAGGTTTTGAGCCCAACAACACCTAAGAGTTATTTTTCAGAGTTTAGATACTACATTAAATGCTTTAGGAAGGTGGTGGACCCCACCGACGTGGCCCTACATAAATTGTACATCAAACAAATTTTTGTGTAATGTTGGTTCTGAGCCATTTTAGAGTTAGATTTATGATCACGTGGGGCCTACATATGGTGAAAGAGAATAAACACCTGGTAGCTCTATGTATGGGCTTTACAAATTATAAGTCAAGCCTCATTGGTTGGGTGAGTATAATTTACGGTGATGGCCCAAACATGGGTACTTGGAGAAACTGTGCAGGAAATATAGCGCAGAATTAGTTTTGGCCCAATCTCGAGTATGTGCCATGATCACAGGAGACCACCTTTCAGTGTCGCTGGTTGTACTATATATGTACTTCAAAAACTATAAGCTGGGACCAACTGATTGTGCACACATAATATTTGGTATAGGGCCAAATATAGGTACTTTGATTATCTGCACAATTTTCTGCACAACCATGCTTGACCACATTTTGCGATCCACTCCCTGATCATGTGGAGTCTGATTTAACCCAAATAAAATATTATTTATCTATTCATTGGTATAGGTTAACGGTTCCAAGTGGTGGTTTACTCATATCTCCAGCGTGTGGTCCACTAAAGAGGCCCAAAGTTGGTACAAAGCACAAATAATCAGATAGTTTTCAGCAATGGGGTCTGTCACAACTTAGGGTCCAATTTTCAAATACGTAAGGAATCATTCCTGACAAAAAGGTGGGGCATCCCAGCTTAATTATATAAGGATTAAACATCCCCCAAAGTGGGATCCTTAACTACAGAGTGTGGGGCCCGCTACAAGGTGTCAAAGAGTCCTACATGCAATACAGTTAAGTACTTAAAAATTTTCAGCAAGTAAAAAGTGTAAAGGGAATGAAATAGATCCAATGGTAAGTGGGGCCCACATACTAGCAAACCATAGATAAGAGACACACAAAAATATACATGGGTTCCCAGATTGGATGAACTAATTAAATGCATAAATCACAAGTGATCCCACACCCAAGTGGGTCAATGAAAGGATAATTGTTATGTATAACATAGATCCAACATATTCATCAAGTAACACATGAAATATATATTGATGAAATCTCGATGATCAGATTCTCTGTTGGAAGATCTGATCCAATGGATGGTTTGGGAATAAGTCATTTAGGCCGTTTATATATTTCCAACCATACACAACCTTGGATCCATCTGGACCACACATAGAAATTCAAGATTTGTCCTTATAGAAGTATTTATCGGTCCAGAATTTTTTAAATTTTATCATAAAAGAATCTAACCATAGGGACTATACATATGATTATTAACTATCTTAAGTAAGTTAAGAGCAAATATCAAATACATCTAACTGTTGGAATCACGAATATGGCCCAAACAGGAATGGTCATAATAAGCTCTCAAATACATCTTTCGTATAAGGCCAAGATCTCAGCTGTTCGATCTCCGATTGAGGCTTATTATATATCATTGGAAAGCTAGTTCGATTTTCTATGAATCCAATGGAACATATGTTTTTAATACAATTATTAAAGGAATTAAAAATAGGTCCTTTTAAGAAAATCAAAATCCTGCATATGCTGCTAGATAGCAACTAAGTAAACTTGATGTTACGGATTATTGGACCATTGGATGGCTACGAAATTTGGTCCAGAGTTATTGATATTATGATTCATAATATCTCCAAGTTTCAACTCCGATCTTAGCATGGTTGATTTTATATGATTTTTAGAACTTGTTCATAAATAAAAACAGGATTACAAATGAAGGGTGTAGATATGATGTTCATCATGGTGAACCATACTGACATAGGCCACTTTGCTGACCACCATAGATATAAATACATGCACATAAGAATCCCACAGTAGTGGGGCCCACACATATCAAGAAAATAAAAAGAAGAAGAAAGAGGAGGATGAAGAGGATGGGAGGAGGGGTGTAGACTCACCTCAATGGATGGATGGTTGGATGATGATGTGTGGTCCACTCCCTCTGGGATTGTTGGTGGGCCACACCTTGGCCCCACACTCACTCACTCTCTTAAAATCTCAGAATTGTTTTAAGTATAGGAAAAGAGTAAGTGCAAGAGCTCCTACTCATATATAGGGAATTGGGGGTTGAGGTGGCAAGATGATGTGGCAAGATCTTATTGGTGCTAAAAGTGAGGTGGAAGGTGGTGTATTGTAAGACCCGTATTCTAGCCCGTATTGTTCCGTAGGCTTCCGCGGTCCACCCAATAGGAATTTTGGCGACCTGCTATTGGTTATCGACGTTTGCGCGCGATCCTGAGTTATGTCCCATATATCAGAGTTGGCTCAATTCGAAACTTGTACCCTTGCGACTATGCCGTCGCCGCGGATCCAACGCTGCATATTACACACCAAGGCGATACCCGAGCAGGAGATGTGGGCCCGCATTCATTTCTAGGAAAACACTTGAGAGAATCTCTACCTAACATCACATCAATCCATCAATCAATTAATTAATCAAGTACTAGCAACCCAACCCATCCCTCTTCTTATACACCCATCCCTCCCTCCTTACATCACCCTCTCTCTCTCTCTCATTTCTCCATTTTTAAGCAAGCAACCCCATGAGAGCCCAACGTCCCAGCTTTTCAAGAGAAAAGCTAGTGTGGCTCACCTTCATACCACTCAATCCCACCATCCAGGCTTCATCTCCACCATTGAAACTCTTTCCTTGGAGCTCTTGAACCCATTGGTGGAATAAGGAAGAAGAGATCAAAGTGGGTGCTTGTCTATGACTGGATCCGTCCTTTCCTTCTTTAATCTTTAATTTTTATTTGCATTGGACCCATCTGGATGTATGTTATAGATCTTAGAGGGGCCCATAGTGGCGGGATCCCTCCATCACGCTGTTCTTTCTCCCTCTCTCTCCCTTCTTCTCATTTCATTTTTTTATGGTGATGATGAATGATGGCCCACCTGATGTGTACAACACATCTAGGCCATCCATAGACCCATTGTAATGTATGTATTTTATCCATGACAGGCCTCCTTGGGGCCCACTTTTGCTTGATTTTCCAGCGCCTGTCCATTTGGATAGGCCTGCATGAAGGCAAGAATATCAGCTTTATCTAAAGCTGGTGGGTCCCACACGTGTGGACCCACCTGAAGCATGTCTTTCATCCATGTCATCCACCATCCAGACCTTGGATGGTGGTGGGGCTTACATGGATGTATATATCCACAGCATCCGTTCATATCAGAGAGGCCATAGGCCTGTACCTTGAATAAGAGATGGAATTATCAACTTGATCCCAAAATTTTGGGTGGTCCACTCATGTAGACCCCACTTTGATGTAGGTATATGATCCACATTGTCCATCCAATTTCCCAGTTCATTTTAGGCGTTGAGCCAAAAAATGGAACCAATCCAGATCTCTAGTAGGCCATACCATTAAAAACATTATTTTAATAGTGATAAACTGTTAAGGCCCGCTGCGATGTTTCTGTGCTTCAAAACATATTGTATATTGGGCTTGCTAGGCCGATCTCGAGCTCAGGAATCCAACAGATGGACTGGATCCTCCTGATATGCACCCCACTTAGGAAAATCTGCAAGAAAAAACTATACAGCAGACGCTGCTGCTGCTACAGTCCAGAGGACACTGCAGCAGCGTCCTGCTACTTGACATAAAGGCAAGGACCGTGAGTCCCAGCCGCAAGCCCCACCGTGATGTATGTTGAACATCGATACCATGCATTTGATGAGGCCCCTTCAAATAATTGGGCACCCAAAAATCAGCCGTACATAGAACCCAGGTGGTCCACACTATAGGGACCAGTGGTGGATTGAACGTCTACCATTGAAGCTTCTATGGGTCCCAGAAGTTTTAGATAAATATGAAATTTGTTTATATTTTTGGTCTGTGTGACCTTATCAACAGATTGGATAGGAAACAAATGTTATGGTGGACCCCACGTGGATTGGTTGGTGTACCGTACACCGGTAGAGCCCACCTTAGTGTATGCATTCTCTAGTCACACCATCCATACGAACGGTACTATGTGGAGCCCATATATGTATGTGTTTTATTCACCGTCCCATCAGCAACATTAACTACTGATGATGTCTGCAAGTTTTAAGGGTCCCACATGGTGTATGGATCTCACCCATGTCGTCCGTCCGTCTAAATGGGACCCACCTTTAATATCTGTGTGGTATGATCAACACCATCCATGCAATCGGCAAGCTCGTCTTACGGCCTGAGATTTAAAAATGAGGCAGATCCTGCATCAGGTGGACCACATTGTAGAACACAGTGGAGGGATTAAATGTCCACCACTGAAACCCTTGTGGGAGCACAGAAGTTCCAAATCAATATGATATTCATTTTTCCCCTTAATTCAGGTCTTTGTGACCATATGAATAGACTAGATGGAAGTAAACGTTATGGTGGGCCTCGACCCTATGAATTGTTTAACAGTGAGATCATTATCTCCATTGTTAATTGTGGTATGGTCTAGATGATCTTTTGATATGATTTATTTATGTAAATGTTCTAAAATGATCTTGAACTTAGGTGAATGGTGTGGCTCGTCGATGTGGCCCATTAGATGTATTTGAGGCCCACATGATGCGGCCCGATTTGATGTATTTCAGGCCCACATGATGCGACCTAATTTGATGTATTTGAGGCCCATATAATGCGACCCATTTGATGTATATTGGCCTATTAATGCGGCCCACCCATTGTATATGAGGCCCATTGGTGCAGTTATTGATGCGGCCCACTTGATGTATATTGAGGCCCATGGGTTACAACCCATTTGATGTATATTGAGGCCCATGGGTCGTAGCCAATTGTGATGTATTTGGGGCCCATGGGTCGTGGCTCATGGTGATGTATAATAGGCCTGTTGTAATATATTTTCTAGCGATGCAATGAGGACCATTGTGATGTATTTTTACCCATATGATGAGGCCCATTGTGATGTATTTCTAGCCCGTTTGGTAAGGCCCATTGTGATGCATTTTTGGCCCATTTGGTAAGGCCCAATGAGATGTATTTTTTGGCCCATATATTGCTGCCCATTTGACATTCATGGGGCCCATGTATTGCGGCCCATTGTGATGTACATGAGGTCCGTAAGCGAGGCCCAACGTGATGTATATGTGGCCCTTGAGTGAGGCCCATTGTGGTGTATGTTAGGCCTCTGTATGGGGCCATAGGCCCCACTATACGTTTGGCTCTATGTGGGCCACTCCTTGGGAGCAATGATGGTTAAATGTCCACATTGATGGGCGATGATGGTTAAATGTCCACATTGTGACCTTCCCTTAGGCCCTTTGTTAGGCCGATTCTGATTATAGAGGTCGATTCCGATTGTCGAGGCCGATTCTAATTGTCGAGGCCGATTCTGATGATCGAGGTCGATTCCGATTATCAAGGCAGATCCTGATTGTTGAGGCCAATTGTATAAGCCGATTATCGAGGCTGATTATTGATGCTGATTATTAGTATCGATTGTCGATACCGATTATGAGTATGTGTTAGCATAGCATCATGTACATGCCCATATGCATCATTTGCATGTTTATTATGAGATATGGTTGACCATTGCATATGTTATTGGGCAGGTTGTTATGAGACTCCCTGATATGCGAAGATTGTCTCACACGAGTGCACGGTATGTGCAAGATTGATGCATAACTGGATTGTATGACTCATGCATCTTACATTGTGTGTTGTGATTACTGTACGCCTAGCGACATTAGGGCCATAGCCCCCACAGGCATGTCATGGATGGCTAGATGGGATACCGAAAATATTTGGTTTGAGCATCCGGGCACTTTGGATGTCTGTCGGTGAAAGTCCCTAAACCTCTGAGGCCAGGAGACGCCCAACGTCTAGATCAAGTGGATACATGAGCGCCCAAGTGCTGAATACCAGTATGCCGCGTCTCCCGCCGTGTCGTAGTCAGTTGGGAGGGGTGTGGCCTTATCTGCCCGAGTGAGGGGGCTGTAAGCTAGGCTGAGTTTGACCAGCTTCTAAATGGGCCCGCTATCAATAAGCTGGGTAGGCATTGGTATACTACTGGAAGGCGGGTAGTGAGGTCTTTTCCACTCACTGTGTTGCGCGGCTGGTCGAGGCAGTAGCCAGCTTGGAGTGTAATAGATCCCAATGATGATCCCAGAGATGTACAGTATTGATATGTGGACTTATTAAGCAGGAGTTGCATACTCACCATTTTAACCATTCATTCATTCATTCACTATCCACTCAGACTGGTGGTGTGCAATTAACTGTTATGTGTACCTTTGCAATAGACATGATTTCGTTTGGGGTGCGCGACTAACCTGAGATCAGGAGTTTACCATAATGAGTCTAACTATCCAGATTGGGTATGAGACTAGTTTAGATAGGAGGCTCTTGTGATAGACCCCGTAACCTATGATACTACGTACTATCATCCCAACTTCACACTCTAGCTTGGTCATTTCATTCACACCGTATATTACATTAATCCACGGCATATGGCATTTTGGGTTACTATGCTTCTACATTTATATGGCTTAGATGAGGCTGATGGTATTTGTAGCTCTTAAGAATTGCATATTGTATTGCATCCTCGGTATCTGATATTTGGCTCATTATGTCTCTACATTGTATAGTGTACCTACATTACTTTCTCAGTATATGTCATTGGCTTATTATGTCTTTACACCACATATCCTGGATAAGGTTAATGATATTTTATGGACTTGTTAGTAATTACACTTACTTTGATATATTGTGTGCTTGACACTTATCTTACACACACACTTACACCACCCTTTAAGCTTTCTATAAGCTTATGCACGATGGATGCGTGTAGGTGGCATTAGGTCGCGACAGCATTGAGCTTGGAGGGTGCAGTGGACTTCTGGAGCTTCCGATATTGCTATTGTATTTCCTTTTATACATTATACTTAAAAGTTTGATATTAGTGGATATGTGATGATGATGTTGTCTTTGTGATTTGGGTAAACTTGTGCCTATGCTTGTTATGAAACAAATGTATGTTAAAAACCCTCCCTGTAGGATCTTAGGATCGAAATCTAGCATGTGGACGTTGGAAGTTGTGAATGGGGTACTACGGAGGCTATCACCACTAGATTCGGCGATCAAAAATTTTGTGAGCCCGATTTCCGAGTTTGGAGCGTGACATGTATGACATGGGTAGTGGATAGATGAGGTAGATGGTGCGAAGCATGCATTGGCCAAGGTGGAAGAAATCTAGACATGCATTGGCTAATGGATGGATAAGGGTTATGGGCTGTAGGTGATGCGTGGTGGATGATGAAGTGGAGTGTTACAATTGGTTGTTTGAAGTGATGTGACACAAATCAAGACATGCATTAGATGCATATATAGGATGAGGTGGCCATGGGTCATGATTAGTTTCTACGGCATGGGGAGAGAGCTAATGATGGGTTTTGGGATAGAGTCCAATTTTATCTTGTAGTGCTTGTCTTATATGTGCTAGGTTCTTATTTTGTTATGTAGCAGTTGTCCTATATGTTGGTAATTTCCATGTTCTAAAAGTGGGCTTTAGGCCCAAATGGGGCTCAATTCCAATGGGCCTAGCCTAATAAAGGTTGCTTGTGTTACTGGATACATAATTTGGGCCTTACATTCGATGGGTCATATCTCACTAACGAAGCGTAGGATTGATGTGTGGTTTTCACCATTGTGACCACAAAGACGACGTAGTCCACATGATAGAGGTCTTAAGATCATCTGGAATAAATCACTTTGGTGAGTTTTCTAGGTGCATTAGGGTGTAGTTTATGGTCTATCAACGGTGCGAGTTGGGACATGTGTGCATACGAGCAGTGTTGCAAAAGACCAGGATCCCACATCTTTAACCACCATTGCTCCTAAGGTGCAACTCATTTGGGATTGAAGTCGAAATCACAACGGGGCCCTCGGCCCTTACACTAATTTAAAAAGTGGGTGGATAGTGTGTATAGTACATGCATCAATGCGGCCCTCACGAGGCAGCTCATAATTAGGCATATAACACATACATCATGGTGGGTCTCTCAAGACAATGGGGTCCACAGCCCTGGAAATGGATGAACGGTGTGTATATCACACATATATCATGGTGTGTCTCGCACACGTAACACGTCTCACACATATAATGGGCCTCACACATGGGCCTCTTATACATCACAATAGGCCTCTCATACGGGCTTAATATACATCACAATGGGCCTTATCTCATGAGCCGCAACAATAAGCCTCATATACATCAAGTGGGCTGCATCACAAGGGCCGTAACAAAGGGCCTCATATACATCAAGTGGGCCGCATCACATGGGCCTCATATACATCAAGTGGGACCCATCATCCTGCATTCTACTATCTATACCATTCATCTATACCATTCATCTATTTTTAGAGATCATTTACATGGGATAGATTAAGCCAAAACGCAGATATGATTCAAGGATAAGTGAATAAAGCAAGCGGAAGACTTATAGTAAAATATGTGTACAAGTGTAAGTCCTTGAATTACATATACAACCAGATCGTGTAAAAGTGTTATTTATCAAAATTATAAGTACAAGTTACATCATTTCAGTTCCCAAAATAGTAATCCCATAGATCCGCGCAAGCACGAGGCTCGCTAGAACCCGTCTCAAAACCTGCATATAGGAGAAGGCGGCCTCGTCGTCATCCAGCTCCCGCTCTGCCTCGGACGTCGCATCCACATCCGCAACATCAGGGCCAAGACAGAGTCCGGTGGGTGTGTAACACCGCCCCGAAACGTGGGAGTGAGTGATCAACTCGGTGAAACAATAAGGCACATAGGTTAACATGTTATCGTTCAATCAAATAGTAATGATAAAACAGATAAATAAATAAATCCTAAGATCGTTATTAATGCAAGTATGAATGCAATATGATGCGTGCCCTCACGCGTACACCCTCGGCGTCTTCATCTTACGTTACGCATGACATCGCCTCAAAGTGCGCCACATCTACAAAGCACATGCAAATGCGGTGCATGGATATGATTACCAAGTTGTTATTAGTCCATTTCACACAACAGATTGGGAAGCTAAGATACCTTCCTCATGTCACCATCCAAATAGTGATCCATACTAGGGTCGTCAATCCTAGACATCTCATACGATTATATGTTTGAGGTCGTAGCAAAGGGCTCGTCACCAATCAATGCACGCCTTTCATGCCCTTACTACCACGGATCGGCTCGTCACCTCCTTGCGGTATCCGGTATGCTCGAGGTCACTACAAAGGGCTTGTCACCAATCAATGTAGGCCGACAAAGACGAATATAGTGTCCCATACCACCATAATCGGCTCACGAGTTAAGTTGCTCACGGTCACTACGGGAGGCTCGTCACCCCAGCGTAGGCCGACGGCTCGACCACGGTGTCCCATACCACCATGTCCGGCTCATGAGTCTTAGCGGATCGTACCATGGTTATTAGGATTTCACCGGTAAGTTCGGTACCCTAGATTCAAGCAGTAGCGTCCATACATGGTTAACATACACTGGACAATCGGGTTAGTTGACGAACTCGACTAGCACGAGCGCACGTTGAATTGAACGACATGGAGTGCGCAAACACTCCGCGTGGTCGAACCACTGCCGACAACTCTAATATGACTCGGGTTCGTCTAATGCGTCTCACGTGGCGAAAGCAATCTCAACCACGACCATAGGGTCAATTACCGATTTTCTGGACTAAGGCATAGTCCCAAATACATTACACTACTACAGATATTCATATGGAATGTAAAACAGTAATGGAACAACCACTCAAATCATGGTGCATACACATCTGAAGAATATCAACTTAACATAAATGTAAGCATAGGAATGCTTGAATTTAAATAACTTGGAATGTAAATGCATAAAGGAAATCATGCGCATCCATAGAAGTATTGAGAACCACTTCTCAACGCCTGCATTTAGTGTAATCAGTTACACGTAGATCATTCATGCATTTCTACAAACACTTAGCATACAAGGAACAACATACATGACGTATGTTGGAAATACATGCACTTAGACAATTCCCTTTACCAAGGAGTTGTCATACATGCATCTAGCATACATACATGACCAATAATCATGGCAAGCACAAGTGCGTATTTTATATGTATACGGTACTTTATAAATACACTTAGAATACACAAATCTCAATATAGCACATGCATATCAGGAAAGCAATGTAAACATAACATTTGACATGTGAAATCTCATCCATAACAAGAATAAATCACTAACTGGGATTGAAAGCCTTGAAAACCATAACCTATACACTTAAAGTCCGCACCTTAAGCAAAGAAAGAACCGCCGAACTGATTTAGACGAGTTGTCTTCGTCAACGGCGCTAGAATACCCTAAAATAAGGATATAAATGAGATACAACAACACCAAGTATAATCTAAGCTATAACACATGTTATTGTTAGGTTAACTTACCACCAAAGAACTCAGAATTGTCAGAGGAACGATTCAAAGTGAAGGTTCAAAGGTTAAGAAGAACAAGGAAGAATCAAGATGATTCACCAACCAATCTCTCTCACTAACTCTCTCTTTTCCACTCTCTCTCCAAGCTAGGGTTAGAGAAAATTCGTATGGAAATGAGAGCTAGGGTTTAAGGACTATATATAGGCCTTAAAATGATGGAAATAACCCGGTCAAGGTATACTTAGGTTATAACCAAAGCACGCCTTTCTTGATCCAACGAAGCACTTCGGTGGGCCTATAACCACGAAAGGTCGGACTTAAGCTCCTTGACCATGGATCTAGGTCAAGCGAGTTTTCATACCAACCAGATCTTGCAGATCGACCGTGGCGGACCACACTCAATTCAACGGTCACGGAATCTCGATCAGTCCACAAGCACTAGGATATGCATGGGCCAACCATCCTGATCGGAGGGTGAAATTGGGTCAGAATCCAACGGTGAGAATGCTTAAAATCGTCGCGTAAGCGACACGACTCAATTTCATAAAAAGCTTATTAAATTCCAACCGTTCTCACACTCTTCACTCGAGCTCAACCAAATCGACCTAGAACATCGGATCGACTTGATTTTGAGGTGAAGACCAAGCCCAACTCGGTGACCGTAACAGCCGAAGATCATCGCTATCGGACTTTCGACGCACGGTCAGTCCGATCCAGAACTTCTAAAAATTTTCCAGAACAACTGGATTTAGCGATAGATCCCAGATTTCAAAGTAACATAGCGCTAACTAATCTACAAGTTTTGAGCCATGCAGATACCATTCAAAGTGACAGATGTGAATTTCACAAGCAATCGAGTATAGCACTAATTACCCCAAAAACAACTACTTAAGGAAAGATTAGCACAAAAATTTCCAAGCTCGTTACAGCTAGGTACTGCGGATGCAATGTAATATGTGGTGCGAATGAAATGACTATACCCCCCCCCCCCCCCCCAAATAAAAAAGAAAAAAAGAATCACATCCAAAGATCATCTGGACCATACCACAAATAGCAATGGAGATAATGATTTTCACCGTTTGAAATTCTCAGGGCCCACCATAACATTTATTTTCCAATCTGTTCATAAGGTCACAAAGACCTGAATTAAGGGGAAAACAAATTCCATATTGATCCAGAACTTCTGGAACCCCAAATGGGTTTCAATTGTAGGTGTTTAATCCTCCACTGTTTTTGTAGTGTGTTCCATCCGATGATAGATCTGTCTTATTTTTCTTCTCAACACTAAAGATGAGCTTGCAAAGTGGATGGACGATTTGGATATAACGCACATATCACAGTGGGTCCCACCGTCCCAGCTGGACGATGTGGACACCACATAGATTGAATAGTTGGGATATAACACATACCCATGATCAGGCCCACAGAACTTGCTGACGTTAAATACATCAACAAGTTCTTCTACTGGTGGGAGTTGTAGATGAACAGTTTGGATATAAAACATATACATCAGGTGGGTCCCACTTGAAATTTGGATTTATCTCATTTTAATGCCATAAAACTATCTCCTAAATGGTTGGATGGTGTAGGTAACACACACCTCATGATCAGACCCTGCTGACGTCAATTCAACAACCATATGGCTGGGTTGCTGGCCCACCAGCAGATGGATGGTCTGGATTTAGAACATATACATCAGCGGTGGGCCCACTGTCCAGCCATCTGGAGAGTGTGGATGTACAGGTACCTTGCGGCAGACCCATAGAACTTGCTGACTATAATACAGTAGCTATATAGCTGGTGTCAGCGTACACCAGCCAATCTTCTTCCATAATAGGTGGTCCCATGTGGGGCCCACCATAATATTATAATATTATTAATATATGTATGTATATATTATATTATATTATATATTATTATTATTTTTTTTATGTTTAAATGTACAGGCCCTGGACGTTTGTTGACAGATAGCCTGGATATAACATATACATCATAGGTGGGGTCCACATCCAGTGGACTAGACAATATGGACTGCCACTCATACAGCAGGCCCAACCATCCATGATCCAACGGACAGTGTGGGAACAAAGTACATGCATCACGGCCGGATTTCTACTGTCCATGGTGTGGATCTAATCCATTCTTCAAGGTGGGCCGCAATAGGAAAAAAATAGAGAGAGAGAGAGAGAAACGTGTGATGGAGGGAGCTCTGCCACTATGAGCCCTCCTAGGATTACAATACATACATTGAGTGGGTCCCAATACATGTGGACCCACCAATTAAAATCAACGATGGAGATCCCTTTTCCACCAAAATGTAAGGTCTAGATGACCTTTTCACATTAGGAAAATAAGCATCATGATGGGGTCCATGGAGAATGGCCCCATCATGGGATGATCATACGAAATAAGTTGGGCCATCGGCCACACCTAGGGTCCGAAATGGGATCATTACCATTGATCGGTAGGCCCCACTTGCGCTATGAACAAAGATCATTATCTATACCTAAGATAACCCACCTAAGGTCCTCTTCTTTAGCTCGTTGGAATGCTAAGCTCATAAGCTCACTCTTTGATGGAGGATGATGAAGATTGAAGGGTTAGATGGTGAGATTTGGGGGTAGGAAGTGGGCCTTGATCTTGGGTTCTTTCTCTCCTTAGAATTTTCTCTTCTTAGGGTTTTCTCTCCTTAGTTGCTGGAAAATGGTAGAGAATGAGATGGGATGGAGTGAAATGAGAGAGGAGTGATGTGTGTAAGAAGGATGGGATGAGAGGGATGGTTGTGTAAGAGAGGTATGAGTTGTGTAAGAGAAATGTTGACTTTGGGGGTAGCTTGTGTAAGAGAGGTATGGGTTGTTTAAGAGAGGTGACATGTAAGGTATGGGTGTGATAGGTTGAGAGATGGGTTGAGTACTTGACTAGTGATTGATTGAATGATGTGATGGGTTGTAGAGATTCTCTCAGGATTTGCCACATACGGCGCTTCTTCAAGATAAACACTGGCCCACATCTTTTGGCTTGGGTATTACATCAGTGCACAAGACACGACATTGGAACCACAGTGACAGTGCAGTCGTAATGGTACAAATTTCGAGTCGAGTCGACTCAGATCTACGGGGTGCGACTTAAGGTCGCACACAAATGCTATCTACAAATCACAGGTTGCTGGAATTCAACGAGGAGGATCGCTAAAGTCTATGGAATAGTACGACTAAGATACGTGCCTTACAGTATGTTACAACCCTTTCAGGACCTTACGAAGGTCATACAAGAGCTTGAGATAAAAAGTGCGATTGGGGAAAAGGGAAGCCTTCCAGCTTAACCTCTTCCCAATCCAAAACAACAATATGAGGTTAACAACCCGAGCTCTTCAAATCAAATGCAACAAGCTATGTCTATCACCACTCTTAGGATTGGAAAAATAATTGACAAATCTATTTCAGTAAGGGCCGAAAAGTCTAAAGACCTGAAATTAGATGAAACTAATAGACGTAGCAACACTTCACTTGAGTTAGAACCGGAACTTTAAGGCAAGCTGATTGCACCATTCCCCCAAAGGTTGATTGCACCAAAACCTCTCTCTAACTCTCAAGACATTTTAGAGGTGCTGAAACAAGTGAAGGTCAACATTCCTCTACTGGATGATGTTAAATAAATACCTTCATATGCCAAGTTTCTGAAAGTTCATGCACTATTAAAAGATGGCTAAACATTCAAAAGAAAATATTTCTGACAAAAAAAGTGAGTGTCATCCTAAAGCAAGATGAGCCATAGAAATATAAAGATCCTACTAGCCCAACCATTGCTTGTGTAATTGGGAACTACCAGATTGAGCACGCACTTCTTGACTTAGGAGTGAGTGTAAATCTGATTCCAACTTGGTCTATGAACAACTGGGTCTAGGTGAATTAAAACCCACATGGACCACATTACAACTTGATGATTGCTTAGTTCATGTACCGAGAGGGATAATCGAGGATGTGTTGGTCAAGGTTGACAAATTCTACTACCTAATAGATTTTATTGTCTTGGATACTCAACCCATCGTGGACATGAGCACTCAATTTCCTGTCATTCTTGGTCACCCATTCCTTGCCACATCAAATGCAATCATCAATTGCAGGAATGGAGTCATGAGTTTGTCTTTTAGAAATATGACATTATGGCTAAATATCTTTTTCAATACAGGCAAACAATTAGAGGACGATGATGATTCCCATGATATTAACCTAATTGACTCTTTTATGGAAGATAGAACTCTTTTGACCTTATCCTTTGACCCTCTAGAGACGTGCCTGGCCCACTCCCATGATTTTGATGATGATATGATTAGGGAGATGGGGACCACGCTGGATACCATGCCGATACTTGAAGTTAACTAGTGGAGGCTACAATTTGAAGAATTGCCCCAAACCGATGTAATGCCTCTACCATCTAACCTCAAGGCACCGAAGCTTGACTTAAAACCTTTGCCCTCTGATATGAAATATGCCTATTTAGGTTAAGATGAGACAAATCCAGTGATGATTTCATCCCACCTCGGGTAAGAACAAGAGAGTATGCTTATCTCTACTCTCATTGAGCATAAAGGAGCCCTTGGATGGTCAATTGTGAACCTTAAGGGAATTGACCCTTCGATTTGTACTCACCGCATTTATATAGAGGATAATGCTAAGACCTCACAGCAACCACAATGTAGAGTAAATCCAAACATGAAGGAAGTGATTAAGGCTGGGGTTCTTAAGCTATTAGATGTGGGTATCATATACCTTATATTAGATAGCTAATGGGTGAGTCCAACTCAGGTGGTTCCTAAGAAGTCCGAAATCACCATAGTAGGCAATGCCAACAATGAACTCATGTTAACTAGAGTTACTACTGGTTGAAGAATGTGCATTGACTACAAGAAGTTGAATACCATCACTAGGGAGGACCACTTTCCTTTGCCCTTTATTAAAAAAATCTTAGCAAGGCTAGATAGTCACTCGTACTACTGCTTCCTTGATGGGTATTCGGGCTTGTAACGACCTTGGAATTTCTGTGCTAATCTTTCCTTAAGTAGTTGATTTGGGGTAATTAGCGCTTTACTCGGTTGCTTGTGAAATTCACATCAATCACTTTAAATTGTATCTGCATGGCTCTAAACGTGTAGATTAGTGAGCGCTACGTTACTCTGAAGTCTGGGATCCATCGCTAAGTCCAGTTGTTCTGGGGAATTTTTGGAAGATCTGGATCAGACCTAGACTGCCCGTCGAAAGTCCGATGGCGATGATCTTAGGCTGTTGCGGTCACCGAGTTGGGCTTGACTATCTCCTCGAAAATCAAGTCCATGTGATGTTCTGGGTCGATTTGTTTGAGCTCGGAGTGAAGAGTGTGAGAACGGTTGGAATTTATTAAGCTTTTATTGAAATCTGAGTCGTGTCGCTTGCGCGATGATTTTAAGCTATCTGATCGTTGGATTCTGACCCAATTTCACCCTCTGATCAGGATAGTTGGCCCAGGCATATCCTAGTGCTTGTGGACCTGATCGAGATTCCGTGACCGTTGAATTGAGTGTGGTCCGCCACGGCTGATCTGAAGAGCCGGTCGGTATGAAAACTCAGCTTGACCTAGATTCATGGTCAATGAGCTTAAGTCCGACCTTTCGTGGTTATAGGCCCACCAGAAGTGCTTCGTTGGATCGAGAAAGGCGTGCTTTGGTTGTAACCTAAGTATACCTTGACCCTGGGGTTATTTCCATCATTCTAAGGCCTATTTATAGTCCTTAAACCCTAGCCCTCTTTTCCATACGAATTTTCTCTAACCCTAGCTTGGAAAGAGGGTGGAAAAGAGAGAGAAAGTGAGAGAGATAAGTTGGTGAATCATCTTGGATTCTTCCTTGTTCTTCTTCATCTTTGAACCTTCACTTTGAATCATTCTTCTGACGGTTCTGAGTTCTTTTGGGGTAAGTTAACCTAACCCTAACCTGTGTTAGAGCTTAGATTAGTTTTGATGTTGTTGTATCTCATTTCTATCTTTATTTTAGGGTATTCTATCGCCGTTGACGAAGACAACTCATCTAAATCAGTCCGGTGGTTCTTTCTTCGCTTAAGGTGCGGACTTTAAGTGTATAGGTTATGGTTTTCAAGGCTTTCAATCCCAGTTAGTGATTTATTCTTGTTATGGATGAGATTTCACATGCCAAATGTTATGTTTACATTGCTTTCCTGATATGCATGTGCTATATTGAGATTTGTGTATTCTAGGTGTATTTATAAAGTACCGTATACGTATATATTATGCACTTATGTTTGTCATGATTATTTGTCATGTATGTATGCTAGATGCATGTATGACAACTCCTTGGTAAAAGGAATTGTCTAAGTGCATGTATTCCAACATACGTCACGTATGTTGTTTCCATGTATGCTAAGTGTTTGTAGAAATGCATGAATGATCTAAGTGTAACTTATTACACTTATTGCGGGCATTGAGAAGTGATTCTCAATACTCCTATTGATGCGCATGATTTCCTTTATGCAGTTACTTTCCAAGTTATTTAAGTTCAAGCATCTCCTATGCTTACATTTATGTTAAGTTGATATTCTTCAGATGCGTTTGTGCCACGATTTGAGTTGTTGTTCCATTACTGTTTTACTTTCCATATGATTATCTGTAGTAGTGTAAGATGTTTGGGACTATGTCTTAGTCCAGGAAATCGGTAATTGACCCTACGTTCGTGGTTGAGATTGCTTTCGCCACGTAGGACGTATTAGACGAACCCGAGTCGTATTAGAGTTGTCGGCAGTGGTTTGGCCACGCGGAGTGTTTGCGCACTCTATGTCGTTCAACTTAACGTGCGCTCGTGCTAGTCGAGTTCATCAAGTAACCCGATTGTCCGTTGTATGTTAACCATGTATGGACGCTACTGTTTGAATCTAGGATACCGAACTTACCAGTGAAATCCTAATTAACTATGGTACTTGATCCACTAAGACTCATGAGCCGGACATGGTGGTATGGGACACCGTGGTCGAGCTGTCGGCCTACGCTGGGGTGACGAGCCTCCCCGTAGTGACCAGTGAGCAACCAAACTTGTGAGCCGATTATGGTGGTATGGGACACTATATTCGTACTGTCGGCCTACATTGATTGGTGACGAGCCCTTTGTAGTGACCTCGAGCATACCTGGATACCGCAAGGAGGTGACGAGCCGAATTGTGGTAGTAAGGGCATCAAAGGCGTGCATTGATTGGTGACGAGCCCTTTGCTACGACCTCAAATATATGATCGTATGAGATGTCTAGGATTGACGACCCTAGTATGGATCACTGTTTGGATGGTGATATGAGGAAGGTATCTTAGCTTCCCAATCCTGCTGTATGAATTGGACTAATAACAACTCGGTAATCATATTTATGCACCGCATTTGCATGTGCTTTGTAGATGTGGCGCACTTTGAGGCGATGTCATGCGTAACGTAAGATGAAGACGCTGAGGATGTACGCATGAGGGCACGCATCATATTGCATTCATCCTTGCATTAACAAGAGTACTAGGATTTATTTAATTGTCCTGCTTTATCATTACTGTTTGATTGAACTGATAACATGTTAACCAGTGCCTTATTGTTCCACTGAGTTGATCACTCACTCCCACGTTTCTGGGGCGGTGTTAAACACCCACCAGACTCTGTCTTAGGCTCTGATGTTGCTGATGTGGATGCGACTTCTGAGGCAGAGCGGGAGCTGGATGATGACGAGGCTGCCTTCTCCTATATGCAGTTTTCAGACGGGTTCTAGCGAGCCTCGGTCTGATGTACGGGACCATGGGACTATTTTTGGGAACTGAAATGATGTAATTGATACTTATAATTTTGTTAAATAACACTTTCACACGATCTGGCTTGTATATGTAATTCAGGGGTTTACACTTGTACACATATTTTACTATAAGTCTTCCGCTTGCTTTATTCACTTATCCCTGAATCATATCTGTGTTTTGGCTTAATCTATTCCATGTTTTATGCACTAATACAGTCAACATACATCCATTATTAAATATGTTGCATAAGTGATGTTTTGGAACTCGGGAGCTGAGTTATGCTCGACCCCCGAATTCCAGGGCGTTACAAGGCTACAACTAGATAGAGATAGCCCTTGAAGATCAGGAAAAGACAACATTCACTTGTCCCTTTGGCACCTTTGCTTACCGAAGGATGCCATTCATACTAATGTAATGCTCCGCCACTTTTTAGCAATGCATGTTGAGTATTTTCTCTGACATGGTGGGGCAATATCTAGAAGTCTTCATGGATGACTTCTCTATCTTTGGTCCATCATTCAATAATTGTTTGGAGAATCTTAAGTGTGTGCTGAAGCGATGTGAGGAAAAGCATCTATACTAAATTGGGAGAAGTGTCATTTTATGGTTCGTAAAGGAATTGTTCTTGGACATATCATCTCGTCCAAGGGAGTTGAGGCAGATAAAGCTAAAATTGATCTTATCTTTACCCTACCTCCACCCAAGAGCATACGTGACGTGCGATCCTTTTTAAGATATGCTAGATTTTATAAAAGATCCATAAAGAACTTTAGTCACGTCACTCACACTTTATGTAATCTACTTTAAATGAATATTCCATATGAGTGGACTGAGCAATGCTAAGAAGTTTTCTCTAAGATCAAGGCATGTTGGCTACCGCACCTATCATGCAGCCACCCGATTAGAGTAATCCTTTTGAACTTATGTGTAATGCATCTGACTATGCTATTGGGGTGTTATTAGGCTAAAGAAAAGAAAAGAAGCCTTACGTTAATCATTACGCAAGTAAGACTCTAAATCCGATTGAAGTGAATTACTCTACTATGGAAAAGGAACTCTTAACCGTGGTATTCACTTTAGATAAATTTAGATCTTACTTAATCGGGTCTAAGATCATTATCTACAGTGATCATGTGATGCTCAAGTACCTTTTTTCTAAGAATGATGTTAAGCCATGCTTGATAAGATGGATCCTCCTACTCCAGGAATTTTATTTGGAAATAAAAGATAAGAAGGGAGTAGAGAACGTAGTGACTGATCATCTTTCGAGACTTGACCTCCTTGATTTCCTTGAGACGACACCTACAAATGACATGTTCCCTGATTAACAATTATTTAAAGTCTCCCGCGCACCTTGGTTTACTGATATTGTTAATTATCTAGCCACAGGTTTCACACCAACACATTGGACTATGCAAGATAAGAAGAAAATTTTCGCCGAGGTACCCAAATTCTTCTGGGATGATCCGTATTTAGTTAAATATTGCCTATATCATATTCTAAGGAGATGTGTACACCAGATAATGAACACCAGAGTGTCATCTCCTTCGGTCACACTCAGGCCTATGGTGGTCACTTTTTTGCTAAAAAGACCACGACCAAAATTCTGCATTGTGGCTTTTATTGGCCCACTATGTTCAAAGATACTCATGAGTTTTGTAAAGTTTGTGAGCATTGTCAAAACTTGAGAGCATTGTCCCATTGAAATATGACGCCTCTAAACCCCATTATGATCATTGAAGCATTTGATTGTTGGGGCATTGATTTCATGGGACCATTCTCCTAATGTTTTGAGAATTTATATATTTTGCTAGCAGTAGACTATGTCACTAAATGGGTCAAAGCGATTCCATGTCGGAACAATGATCATCAAGTGGTCATTAAATTCTTAAAAGAAAATATCTTTTCCCAGTTCGAAACACCTCGAGCCATCATTAGTGATGGAGGTTCACATTTTTATAATAGACTATTTTTGAACTTAATGAAGAAATATGGCATTTTCCACAAAGTGAGCACTCCATACTACCCACAAAAAAGTGGGCAAGTAGAGATTTCCAATAGGGAAATAAGCATACTTTGAAAAAAAAAAATGGTTAACCCTGACCTTAAGGACTGGTCAATTCGCTTGACCGATGCTTTATGGGCTTACCGTACTGCATTCAAGACCCCCATTGGAATGTCTCCCTTTAGACTTATCTATGGGAAAGCCTACCACTTACCTATAGAACATAGAGCCTGCTAGGCTATTAAAAATATGAACTTTAATTTGTACAATGCTAGCTCGCTATGCGAACTACAATTGAATGAACTTGAGGAGATCTGGAATGATGCGTATGAGAACTCGAGACCAACATATTCTTCAAAAATCATTCACATTAGGTCAGAAAGTCCTTTTGTACAATTCTCGGTTACATCTTTTTCTAGGTAAACTCTGATCTCGTTGGACCAGACCTTTTACAGTTACTAATGTCTATCCTCATAGGGCTATTGAGATTCAGAATCTCAATAATGGCAATGCTTACAAAGTGAATGGACATTGTTTAAAGCCATTTGTTGAAAATTTTAATTTAGAGGATATGTCCATGCATTTGATTGATCCTATTTACCAGGATTGACCTCCTAATCTGATGGAGGTATAGTTAGGTTTATCGCTTTCATATGATCTAGAACTAGGATAGTTTGCTTTTTGTTGTTTAGGGTAGTTTGCTTATACTCTATTGAGTTTTGTTTTGTGCTAACCCATTTTATGCTGAGATCCATGGAAAAGTTTCAAATTTCCTTTCTCCAGGTACAATCTTTCCATTACCATTCCCTTTGTTTTCATTACTTCATATGTATTACATGCTTATTTCTTTTACATTGAGGACAATGTAGATTTTAGGTTGGGGATGGGAGATTATGTAAATTAATCAATGTTTTCTCAGTTTTGAGCAAATTTTTTGCAAAACAAAAGTTTGTGTACTTAAGATTGCTTTGAGTATGATGACAAGGTAGAAAGTGAATGTTGGATTGTTGGAGTTTGATCAATTAAGTAGTATATCACTTAAATTCTTACATGTGATTGGTTATGAGGAAGTTTAAATATCATGTTAATCTAAATCACAAGAGACGATCCTTTTACTTTCTATAAGTTATGATAGAATTTTTGATTGGTAGCATGTGAATCATTGATAGATGTTGTGAATTGAGTCTAGAGAATTTTATCCACCTTAAAAGATGAAAAACCAGTTAAAAATAGGAGATCGACAAAAAGGCCACAATTTGAAAAATGACATCACCTCCAAGGAGAATGAAAAAGGTCTCTGAAAAGGATGTAATGTCTGAAAAAATGAATAGGAGTATTCATCGATATAAAATAATAAAGTAAAAATAAATAAATAAAAAGGAGAAGGGGTAAGTTCAGAATCAGTACTTGAATTTTTAAACTCCTCTTGATATAATGAACATGGCTAACATTATGAAACGATAGTATTCTTATGGGGAGTAAGTTGAGATTCACCAAGCAATTTGGCAAAACTTAAAACATGAGCTCATAATTTTAAAACTGATAAAGAACCTATTTGATTGATTGCTTATGTGATTCGACTATAGGTGTCTAAAATCTCACTTTCTTATCTTAACTCTACTCATTCATACTTGATTGCACAAAAGATTGTTTTCTGAAAAAAGGTTTTAAACTGTGAAGATGGAAGATTATTTTACGCATATTTTTGCTCGAGACTAGCAAAATGCTGGTTGGGGATTGTGTTGAGGGTGAAATATTACATGTTATCCTCCATTTATATCTTGGTTTTATGAACATGATAATGCTTAATGTTCTATTTTACTCATGTTTGTATTGTAAGGTGAATTTAAGAGCTTGGATTGAAAAGAATGCTAAAAGCATGGATTTAGTGCTCAAGAATTGCCACGTAGAATAGATCTTTAAAGACCAAGATTTAAGATTTCAAGACCCCAAGATCCAAGAAAACCAATTGGAGAAGGAAGTTAGAAAAACAAAGTGCAAAAATTCAATTCATCGTCTACGTCATCGATCACTGTTCGATGACATCAAAGATAGCTCTAGATGACATCGACCACAGCTCGATGACATCAAATTTTTACATAAAAATTGAGTTGATTGCTGGACATATTGGGTGCAGTTTTCGATTACTCGAAGCCTCCCTCGATGATATCGAGGAGTTGCTCAATGACACTGAACACAGCTCGATGGCATCGAATTTTTTGAAGAATTATGAAGCAACTTGCTGGACTATTTTGGACACTTTTTCGATTCCTCAAGGACTGGTTCAATGACTCGAAGGGATGCTCGATGACATCGAAGGATAGTTCGATGACATAGAGACTTACATAGTGTGAAATGGGAACCAAGGCGTGACTTCCAAATTCAAACCTCTTCGATGACATCGAAGGCTGTTCGATGACTTCGAAGGCATTACACAGAGTTATGCGGACTGCGTAAATTTGATCCGATTTTGTGATTTTGTGGAACTTTGCCTATAAATATGGGTTTCCTAAGTCTTTTTGGGATATCGAGGGTTTGGAGGAGCAGAGTAAAGGGGTGGAGCTGTCTCCCAAGCGTTTCTTCTTCTCTTCTTCTTAGTTTTTAATGCTTTCTTCTAAGGTTTTGAATCCATTCATGTCTATGGTTGGTTAAATCCCTTAGCTAGGGCTAAGGGTTGAAGCTTGTAACATGGTTGGGATGTTTTTCTAGTTTGGTTCTTGTTCTTGTTGAACCTCTTTGATTTTAATTTGATATTTAAGGAATACTTCTATCTTTTAATGATTTGTTGTGACTTAAATTACAATAGATCTGCAGAAGGAGGTGGCATGGAAATAGATAGGCTATCAAAAGGAGCTGGCTTAGAAATGATAGACTATCAAAATTTGAGATCCTAAATAGCTCTAGATCTAGCTCTAGGAAGTTAATCCCAAAAAGAGCAACCTTGCTTTGATTCCACTTAAAAGGACGAGCTATAGATGTCTTAGAGGGGGGGTGAATAGGACTATGCCAAATATTTCGATATCAAATAGTTCATATGACAACCTTCACTTAAAGAATTTAGGTAGGACAACCTTATTTCAAGACGTCTTTGAAATCAAAATATCAAATTATCGCAAGAATAAATGAAGAACAAGATAAGCATAAATAATAAAAATCAATAACCACAATGTACAAAAGAATTATAGTGGTTTAGTGCCTAAATGCAACCCACTCCACTCCCAAAATTACTATACTCGCAATTTTGGCTTTCACTATTTCAAGATTTTCCTAGGGTTACCTTAATAACTTGATACAGTATTGTGATTTTCATGGGCTATCATAATTAAACCACTTTGTGATTTTCACGGGATCACCACGAACAAACCTGCTGAGACTTCCAAGATATCTCAGAAAAACCCAAATTGAAATAAATATAAAGACTACTTATCTTCAATTGGTGAGTCGAAGTTGTATTTGTATCTCGAATGCAGGAATCTTCTTCTTGGGATGTAGATGAAGTCTTTGTATGAGTTCAACCCAAAAAGAAATAAATGGATCTAATATATTTTCAATAAAATGAATGATACCCTAATGCTGGAAATTCGATTCTCTATTTCTCAAGTAGAGTATGGATTACTCTATAAAAGTACTTTAAACTAACTTGACAAAGAGAATAGAATTAGATAAAATAAATATAAAAATTACAGCACAAATAACTTAAGGAGGCTTGGACTCTCTCTTTACAATACATTATAGATCTATAAATTTTCATGGTTTTAAGAGTAAGAAAGAGCCTCTATTTATAGCCAAGGATTCTTGAAGTTCAGCAGGCCTGAGGGTCGGTTCGGCTAGTCGGATTCCAAAGATTAGGTTCCAATGGAACTCAGATTTTGCGGGATAAGATCTTTTAAATATTTGGCTAGCCCAAACCCAAGTTCGGCTAGTTGAACATCAGTTACGACTGGCCGACTAAGTGGTTCGGCTAGCTCAATTTGCTTAAAATTTGAAAATGTGTCATTGTTGGAAACTTAACCGCACCCACCCCGGGTTAGCCGAACCTCTGGTCGGGCTGGCCAATCCGGCAGCAAAAAAATCTTTTCGGATCTTTTTTTTTCACATGAATAATGTAGGGTTGGTTGAACCAAATGTCAGGTTGGCCCAACTTGAGTGTATTTAACATGAAATATGATTATTGTTTATGCATGTGTGAGATACACCTAACCTATGGTCAATCTAGGTTTATATCACCTAAAGATTGACTCATACGAAGTGTTCTAAACTTCGAACCATGAATGATCTTGTCTTGTGATGTTGAGTCTTCTTTTCAGATGCTTGATCGAGTTGATAACTTGTCTTCAGTAGAGCTTGTGATCCTTATAGGGCTACGAATTTTGACAAACTACTAAGTGCTTGAGTATAAGCACTTACAATATCCCCCTTTGACAAATTCTTGACAAAATTCACTCATACAATTATACAATTCATCACAACATATTACAACATCTCAATAACACATCATATACATAACATTTGAGTCATCACACAAGATAGCTTGAATCTTGTTACTCATCCTTAGATCATGCAAAAAACTATAATTCCATACAATGTGCATGCAAATGTCAATATGTGTGCTCATAAATGTGAGAGAGATGTGTTCATGATGACCATATCCATATAATTCTCCCCCTTTTTATCAAAATTTGACAAAGGAAGACATATAAATGAAGCATTAGAGAATATAATCAAGGATAGGAGCAACAAACATAAGGATAAAAATGCATTAAACATTAACCATAACATAATATCCAAGTGTATGAGCGGAAAGATTTATCATCATTATGCAAGTAATTCAAAAGAGAATTTAAGTTATTATAGACCATAATTAAAATTTATCTAAGCAATATCAAGTAAACATGTTAAAACTTGAATAATTACAAATTATTCATATGGAGCATGCATCTTAGGATCAATGGATTTTAGACTCTTGCTTAGCTAAAGTCCAACTTTCATCAGCTAGTGTGTCATTTACGTTGGTCAGTTCTATTTGACAACTAAAGCAAAAATAATTCCAAACATTTTCCAACTGTCTTCTGGTTTGAACACCAGAAAGAGGGTTACCAAGAATTTGATTCATTGGATGGTCTTTTAACAACCTTGACTCAATAGAATATGATTTGGATGATGATTTACTTTAATTCATCATAATAATATCATCATCATCATCATCTTAGAGGTGACTGGGATTGATCAGTTAATCATCAATTACAACATTTATTGATTCTTGTATCTCCCTAGTACTTTTATTTAGGACACGATATGCTTGACTGTTTAGAGCATATTCTAGAAAAATGCCCTGATCACTTTTTGCTTTAAATTTTCCCAGATGCTCTCAATCTCGTAAAGTGAAGCATTTGCTTCTAAAAGTACAAGAATATTTAACTAAAGGTTTTTTGTTGAACCAAAGTTCATATGCCATTTTATTTTTTCTTGCTCTTACATATACTCGATTAATAATATAACAAGCAGTATTAACAGCTTCAGCACATAGATTTTTTGCTAATTTTTTTACTGTTAAGTATAACAGTCCCCATTTCTTGTAGAACTCTGTATTTTCCTTTCAGCTACACCATTTTATTGAGTTTTAGGGGGAGAGAATTCATGTAATATTCCATTGTCATGAACTTCTCAAAATTGCTATTTTTAAATTCTGTTTCATGATCACGTCTTATTTTCTTCATAGACGAATTTTTTTATCCATCTGGATGTGTTTAAATAACTTTTTGACGTTGTCAAAAGCATCTGACTTTTCTCTAGAACCCGTCTAAAACTGCATGAAGGAGAAGGCAGCCTCGTCGTCATCCAGGCTCCCGCTCTGCCTCAGCGTCGCATCCACATCTGCAACATCGGGGCCTAAGACAGAGTCTGGGGGTTTAACACTGCCCCAAACGTGGGAGTGAGTGATCAACTCGGTGGAACAATAAGGCACTGGTTAACATGTTATCGGTTCAATCAAACAGTAATGATAAAGCAGGACAAGGAAATAAATCCTAAGTACTCTTGTTAATGCGGTATGAATGCAATATGATGCGTGCCCTCACACGTACACCCTCGGCGTCTTCATCTTACGTTACGCATGACATAGCCTCAGAAAGCGCATGAACACGAGCTGCTGGACGATTCGGCGGAGGAACCATGGGCCGCCGAGGTGGCCTGAAACCAGGAACTGCAGTTCCGAAGGATGGATGAGCTGGCGCCGATCGAAGAGGAGGAGGAGAAATCACCGAGGCATCGGACGGCTAACCCTCTGCGGTGGAGTAAAACCACTGCCCCGCATACGAAAAGCAGAAACGGTCCAAGTGCCCAACCTTCCCACAATAAGAACATCTCGGATCAGCTCTCATCTGCTGAGCGGCGGCGCGAACGCCTCGGAGGAGAATCAACACGCGGCCTCTTGCCAAGGAAAGGTGCACCATGGAAATCCGGTCTCGGCCTAGGAGGCATCGGTGCTCGCATGCGGGACGCTCTATCTCCGTCTGCTCTGCTCGCAAGGACATGCTCACTAGCTCCGCATATGAAGAAATGCTGCCACAACAAATCTTCGATCGAATCTCGGGCCTCAGCCCCTCAGAAAAACGCGCTTCCTCATCGGCTGATCGCCCAGATCAAAGGAACATACCGCCCCAACTCAGGAAACCGGTTCTCATACTCCGTAACCGATAACCCTCCCAGCGGAGGCGAAGGAACTCACTCTCCTTCTCATGTCGTTACGTCAGGAAATACTTCTCATGGAAGCGCGCCTCAAACGCCGCCACGACCACACGAAGTCCTCCTCGACAGGCGAAGCACACTGTCCCACCACAAACCGGCCTCCTTCTCAAACATGAAGGTGGCAAGCTCAACCTGCTCGACCTCAGAGCAGTGCAACGGCCTCGGCATCTTAGAGATGCGGTCAATCCAATACTCGGCCTCCTCGGGTCTATGAGAACCCGCAAAGTAGGAGGTCGCAAGCGCTGGAATCGCTCGAATGTGCCGTGCACGGCACTGCAGGAACTGGCGCTCCCGGATGGAGGCATAGGTGAAACAGTTGGAGTCTCCCACCGACTGAGCAAAGATGCCGGCCATGGAGGAGAGGAACTCCTGCGGCTGTTGCTGCTGCTGCTGAATCTGCTGCTCCTGCATCAACAACATCATCTGCTCAAACCTATCAACAGGTGAAGCGAAGAAGGTGCATGGCTCGGCTCAGAAACCGAGGGTGTGTCTGGAGGAGCCATAGGTGTCGACCCAACACCGGCACGAGATGGACCCGCTTGTGGCTGACTCGCTATCGCTCAAGGGAGGAACCCCAACAAGCGACTCAATCAGAGAAAGACGGGCCGAAGTCTTCGAACCCTTAGGAGGCATCCCTACATTAAATCAAAGGATGCAACCTGTCGATTCTAAGTCACATAATCCATCCACACAACAACAACACAACACAACTCCAAAAACAAACCACATGCATTCCATTAACCAAAATCGTCGCAATACAAGTAGTGCAGAATACATGAATCACGACTAGGAAAGCATGAAAACAACAACATCTAACACTACAAACAACCACAACTACTACAACCACTAACACTACCACACTACAACAACTCCAACTACAAGCCAACAACGGCCACACACGAAAGAAACACCAAACAAAGCAAAGACGGCCACGACGATGCTACTCGTCGGAATCGGAGACGGAGGCGGAGCACCCTTATCCTGCAAGCAACACAGATAGACTTCAAAGTCCGAGACATCTTCTTAAACTTGTGCTTAACCAAGCCTCGAAGATCAACCATCTCCTGGCGTAAAGCGGCTTGCCCTTCTTCAAGCCGTGTAAGACGGGCATCTCGGCAACTGCGCTCTGCTCTGGCACCACAAGAGGAGAGCGATCACTCGAATCTCGTGCCTCAATCTCTTCCTCGTCTTGCTCGCTTCTTCCTCGAGACTCCGCACCACCTTAGATAACTCTCATCGTCACCACTCTCAGACCCGGCCTCACCCTCGGAGGCAAGCCGACCAGAACCAACCTCCATCAGCTTAAGGGTCCTCAAGTTGATATAGCGAACAGGGACCGGCTTCTCAGCTCCAAGCCTATAGCCAAACTCATGTGCGATCTTGCAAATGAGGCGGCCAAAGGGAAGAGACTCGGTCCGTCTACTCGAACGAGCGATGAGAATAATCGGGCAGGACGTACATCGGCACACACAACTTCGCATCTTGCCCCACCCGATATAGAAAATCTACCATCAGCGCGTACACTCACTGCGGTTGCTCCACCAGGATATACATTGAACGTAAAGATGTGGTGAAGCAAACGGAAGTCGTCCGTCATGCGAGAAGCCAAAAGACTCCTATTCGGCTGCCATTCAACCAGACGACCACACAAGGATCGGGTGCGACGATCCCTCTCGCGCACACTGTCCACATTCTTCTCGTTAGCATGCACTTCCCCAAGTGGCACCTTCAAGAGTCGGGATATCAAAGCAACATTGACAATACCAAGTCGACCGCTACCACAAGGAATCTTGAACTGCAGAGGCTCCAGCGATGGATCAAGAATATTGGCATAAAAGGCTCAAACAGTGCTAGCATTCGCGAGATACTCACCTTCGAACAAGGGACCCCAACCAGCCCCTTCTCGGTGCTCCAACAAGAAAAACTCACCAAAGAGCCACGAATCAACATGAGCCTCAAAAAGGACCCTACGGCCTTCATAGACTCCATGCGACAACTCCGCCAATAAAGTTCTACTAATGGGAGCTCGAGGATCGAGGTCCCGCTTGGTCTGGAATTCACGAGCGGCAGACGTGCTCGCGGCGGCACCTCTCGGCCTCCGTGCACCGGTTGGGCGGCTAGGCCTGGCTTCATCCACAGTGCTCTCTTCTTCCCCATTAAAGAAAGAAGGGAAGAAATGGAAAAGATGGCCGTCACAATCTCAAAGAGGGCCATGAGAAATGAGAGAAAGAGAGAAATAGGAAGATGGTGAAGCTTCCACACACTTAAGAGCTAAAAAGGGGATGTGAGAGTTCAAATGAGAAGGAAAGATGGAGAAATCAGCAATGGAATGGAAGATTTGAGAATGGAGTGATGGGTTTGCACGAAAATGGGAGGAAGATGAAGATTTGGGAGAGATTTGAGAGAGTTTGGAGAGGTTTTGGAGAAAAGGAAAGCTTGGAGGTGGGTGTTGTGAAGGAAATAGATGAAAGGAAGGGTTTTAAAATGAAAACCGTGGAGGGGTGGGCCACATTGAGCCTAGGGACGATCGGCTCGCGTCGGCCCGGCCCGCCTGCGGCGATCCCTCGCCGAACCGGCGATGGCATCGCCGGTCTTTGGACATATCGGCGATGCCTCGCCGATTTGGCGAGGTCCTCCTGGTCCTCCTTGGTCCAAATGATGTGGTTCCCCCCGGGTCCCACAGAAAATGCCCCGATTGGCCCCTTGTGTAGTTTGAAGCCTATCGGGTCATTCTGACAGAAACAGCGATTTCTGGAAGGTTTAAAGATGAATAATGGGAAGATAGACCATCTACACTCATTAATAGAGGGTCTAGGAAAGATTTCGGGTCACTGTGTGTGATCAGGTAGGAGTACAGACTCGATCTCGGCAAAGGTTTTCAAGAAACTTTCGCCGATAGAAGCAACGGAACACAAACACAAACTACGATAAACTCGCACCCAAATACACTAAAGTGGTGACAACATGCGGTGTGTGACCATAACCCAGGTCCGGTTTAATCCAAATCATGCTCTGATACCAACTTGTAATGCCCTGAAATTCGGGGGTCGAGCATAACTCGGCTCCCAAGTTCCAAAACATCACTTATGCAACATAATTAATGAATGATGTATGTTGGCTGTATTAGCACATAAACATGGGATAGATTAAGCCAAAACGAGATATGATTCAGGGATAAGTGAATAAAGCAAGCGGAAGACTTATAGTAAAATATGTGTACAAGTGAAAGTCCCTGAATTACATATACAACCGGATCGTGTAAAAGCGTTATTTATCAAAATTATAAGTACAAGTTACATCATTTCGTTCCCAAAATAGTAATCCCATAGATCCGCGCAAGCACGAGGCTCGCTAGAACCCGTCTCAAAACTGCATATAGGAGAAGGCGGCCTCGTCGTCATCCAGCCCGCTCTGCCTCGGACGTCGCATCCACATCTGCAACATCGGGGCCTAAGACAGTCCGGTGGGTGTGCAACACCGCCCAGAAACGTGGGAGTGAGTGATCAACTCAGTGGAACAATAAGGCACTGGTTAACATGTTATCAGTTCAATCAAACAGTAATGATAAAGCAGGATAAGTAATTAAATCCTAAGTACTCTTGTTAATGCAAGCATGAATGCAATATGATGCGTGCCCTCACGCGTACACCCTTAGCGTCTTCATCTTACGTTACGCATGACATCGCCTCAAAGTGCGCCACATCTACAAAGCACATGCAAATGCGGTGCATGGATATGATTACCAAGTTGTTATTAGTCCATTTCACACAACAGGATTGGGAAGCTAAGATACCTTCCTCATATCACCATCCAAACAGTGATCCATACTAGGGTCATCAATCCTAGATATCTCATACGATCATACAGTTGAGGTCGTAACAAAGGGCTCGTCACCAATCAATGCACGCCTTTCATGCCCTTACTACCACAGATCGGCTCGTCACCTCCTTGCGGTATCCAGATATGCTCGAGGTCACTACAAAGGGCTCGTCACCAATTAATGTAGGCCGACAGCACGAATATAGTGTCCCATACCACCATAATCGGCTCACGAGGTAAGTTGCTCACTGGTCACTACGGGGAGGCTCGTCACCCTAGCGTAGGCCGACAGCTCGACCACGGTGTCCCATACCACCATGTCCGGCTCATGAGTCTTAGCGGATCAAGTACCATAGTTAATAGGATTTCACTGGTAAGTTCGGTACCCAAGATTCAAGCAGTAGCGTCCATACATGGTTAACATACAACGGACAATCGGGTTACTTGACGAACTCGACTAGCACGAGCGCACGTTGAATTGAACGACATAGAGTGCGCAAACACTCCGCGTGGCCAAACCACTGCCGACAACTCTAATACGACTCGGGTTCGTCTAATGCGTCTCACGTGGCGAAAGCAATCTCAACCACGACCAAAGGGTCAATTACCGATTTCCTGGACTAAGGCATAGTCCCAAACATCCTACACTACGACAGATATTCATATGGAATGTAAAACAGTAATGGATCAACAACTCAAATCATGTTACATACACATCTGAAGAATAATCAACTTAATATAAATGTAAGCATAGGAATGCTTGAATTTAAAAAACTTGAAATGTAAATGCATAAGGGAAATCATGCGCATCCATAGAAGTATTGAGAATCACTTCTCAACGCCTGCATTTAGTGTAATCAGTTACACGTAGGTCATTCATGCATTTCTACAAACACTTAGCATACATGGAACAACATACATGACGTATGTTGGAATACATGCACTTAGGCAATTCCTTTTACCAAGGAGTTGTCATACATGCATCTAGCATACATACATGACCAAAAATCATGGCAAGCACAAGTGCGTATTTTATACGTATACGGTACTTTATAAATACACTTAGAATACACAAATCTCAATATAGCACATGCATATCAGGAAAGCAATGTAAACATAACATTTGACATGTGAAATCTCATCCATAACAAGAATAAATCACTAACTGGGATTGAAAGCCTTGAAAACCATAACCTATACACTTAAAGTCCGCACCTTAAGCAAAGAAAGAACCGCCGAACTGATTTAGACGAGTTGTCTTCGTCAACGGCGCTAGAATACCCTAAAATAAGGATAGAAATGAGATACAACAACACCAAGTCTAATCTAAGCTCTAACACAGTTAGGGTTAGGTTAACTTACCCCAAAAAGAACTCAGAATCGTCAGAGGAACGATTCAAAGTGAAGGTTCAAAGGTGAAGAAGAACAAGGAAGAATCAAGGTGATTCACCAACTAATCTCTCTCACTTCCTCTCTCTTTTCCACTCTCTTTCCAAGGTAGGGTTAGAGAAATTCGTATGGAAATGAGAGCTAGGGTTTAAGGACTATATATAGGCCTTAAAATGATGGAAATAACCCTATGGTCAAGGTATACTTAGGTTATAACCAAAGTACGCCTTTCTCGATCCAACGAAGCACTTCGGTGGGCCTATAACCACGAAAGGTCGGACTTAAGCTCATTGACCATGGATCTAGGTCGCCGAGTTTTCATACCGACCGGCTCTTGAGATCACCGTGGCGGACCACACTCAATTCAACGGTCACGGAAACTCGATCAGTCCACAAGCACTAGGATATGCCGGGGCCAACTTCCTGATTCGAGGGTGAAATTGGGTCGAGAATCCAACGGTCGGATAGCTTAAAATCGTCGCAAGCGACACGACTCAATTTCATAAAAGCTTATTAAATTCCAACCGTTCTCACACTCTTCACTCCGAACTCAACCAAATCGACCTAGAAATCAGATCGACTTGATTTTGAGGTGAAGACCAAGCCCAACTCGATGACAATAACCTAAGATCATCGCCATCGAACTTTCGACGCGCGGTCAGGTCCGATCCAGATCTTCCAAAAATTCCCGAACAACCGGATTTAGCGATGGATCCCACATTTCCGAGTAACGTAGCGCTCACTAATCTACACGTGTAGAGCCATGCAGATACAATTTAAAGTGATTGATGCGAATTTCACAAGCAATCGAGTAAAGCGCTAATTACCCCAAAAACAACTACTTAAGGAAAGATTAGCACAAAAATTCCAAGGTCGTTAAAATCTACCCCAGCACATAGATTTTTTGCTAATTTTTTTACTGTTAAGTATAACAGTCCCCATTTCTTGTAGAACTCTGTATTTTCCTTTCAGCTACACCATTTTATTGAGTTTTAGGGGGAGAGAATTCATGTAATATTCCATTGTCATGAACTTCTCAAAATTGCTATTTTTAAATTCTGTTTCATGATCACGTCTTATTTTCTTCATAGACGAATTTTTTTATCCATCTGGATGTGTTTAAATAACTTTTTGACGTTGTCAAAAGCATCTGACTTTTCTCTTAAGAAGGCTACTCATAAATATCTAGTGTAGTCATCAAGTATAATTAGAAAGTATTTTTTACCGCCTCTGCTCTCTGTTCGAGTTGGTCCAACTAGGTCTGTATGGAGTAATTCAAGGGGTCTAGATGTGGTTAAGGAGTTTACCTTTTTATGACTACTCCTGATTTGTTTGCCTATTTGACAGGTACCACATACTTTCTTTTCCATTTCCTTTTAAAACTTGGGTAATCCTCAAAGATGATCTCTCTTGCTTAGTTTATATAGATCTCTAAAGTTCACATGTCCAAGACGTTGATACCATAGTTCAGTTTCGTCTATTTGGACCATATAGCAAGAGTGATTTGAGGAACATGATTCATCAATGATATAGTAATTTTCAAAGGTTCATTGACCATTTAATATTATATGACCCTGATTATTAATTATCTCACATCCGTAATCTGAAAATTTAACACTATGATTAATATTGCAGATTTGAGATGTGCTTAGCAAATTATGTTTCAAACCTTCAACATTCTAAGACATCTTTAAAAACAGGAAGGTTGGGAAGTTTTACATTACCTCTTCCAATGATTTTGCAGTTGCTGCCATCTCCAAATGTTGCTAAGCCGCGATCAATTTGATTGATGTTTGATAGTATCGCCTTATCACCTATCATATGTATAGGTATACACAAGTTGATCTGAGTCAAGCTTGACGTAGCTCGACTCAACTCAGCCACTAGCTAACCTTAGCTCTAACTCGGCTTGGCTCGGTCCTCGAGCCTGACTGGCCAGCTTGACTCGGTTTGGTTAGCAACTTAGGCCATTTCGATCCGAGTTCGCCTGTGTAGCATTTTCACAAACACATGGACTGCACCTTTAAATTATCATTGTATGTAAAATAGTAGAAGTAGTTTTATAGGTATTTCATCAAACACCCTGTAGGAAACATTAAAATCAAGAAAAAGGGGTATTTGTTTGATGACACATACCTTCCTTGCCACTAGCCGACACTTTGTTGAGTCATTTCATCAAACACTTGGTGAGAAACATCAATATAAAAGTAACCAAGTCACTGAACTAGTTCAATCCGAGTTCGATTCAAGTTAGGTTCGATCTGAATCGAGTCAACCTTAGGCAAGCTTAAACTCGGTTCGAAATTTTTTCGAGCTCAAAAAATCAACTCAACTTGGCTCAAACTCAATTTCGAACCAAATCGAATCGAGCTTTTTGGAGTTGAGTCGAGTGAGCTAACCGAGCTAACTCAGTTTGTGTATAACCCTAGTCTTATGTCTAGAGCATCCACTATCCAGGTACCCGTCTTGAATGGTTACTAGCTTTAAAAGCTATGTGGATGACAATGCACTTATTTTTTGGAACCCATTTCAATATGGTTTCAGGTTTAGGAGGATCTCTAATAGCATGATTAGTTTGAGAGTAAGATTTTTCTTTATTCTTACTTACTTTGTTAGCTCTAGAGTTGGATTTCAAGAGCTCCTTAAGTAAGTCCACTATCTTATTTACTAAAGAAGGATTATAATGTTTCCATTGATTTTTGTGATAGTTGGCCTTATATTTTGGATAAAAAGTTTTTTTACATGATTTTTCATTCCTTTTTTATTTCCTTTTGTAATTTCTATTTGATCTTGAAGATTCACCTTTAACAAATATAGGAGCAGATTTTTTTTAAATTTTTCTAAGCGATTCTTGATATATCCTAAGACAAATTTGTTGCTAGTTCGACGAGATGCAATTGCAGCTTTTCAAGTCTCTGGTCACCTTGGGTGTATATCCAAGTCTCTTTAGATTTTTTAAGAGAAGTAATTTCTAATAATGAATTCTCATTTTCAATTTTGATATTTTGAATTTCAGAATTTTTTAGATTTAACTCTACTTTAATTTTCTCAAAACTATCAGAAAAATGAGATTTCTCCAAAACAGATTTTTCAAGTTCTAATTTTAAATCAGCACATTTATCTTTTTAATTTTTTAATTTTGCCGCAATCTTACAACTTTCTTTGTATAAGGCATCATAGGCAATTTGAAGATATTTTTCATTTTCAATGTCACTTCGTGGCGCTTCATAGTTAGAAGTTTCATCTTCGCTTGTAGGAGTGATTCTAGCTATGATCATGAACGCCTTTTGATTATTTTCAATTTCTTGGTTTGATTCGTCGGTTTCTGAATTGGATTCAAATTCAGACGATTCATCCCAAGTGATGATCATGCCTCTTCTTTTAGATTTATCCTTCTTAAGACATTTTGCAACTAGATGCCCATATTTAGAATAGTTGCAGCATTGGGAGTCTTTAGATTTTGATTTCCAAGAATTTCATTTTCTCTTGTCAATCGGATTTTGAAAATCAGCATTTGTTTTTATTTTTAAAAATTCGATAAAACTTTTTAACTAGTATAGTCATGTCATCCTCATTTACCTCGTTATCTGAATTTGAGTATTCGGATTTTGATTTTGAGGATTCAAGTGCTATGGACTTGTTTTTGGATGCTTTGATATTCAACTCATAGGTTTGTAGAGATCTAACTAATTCCTCTACCTTCATTGTATCGGTATCCCTCAATTCTTATATCGAAGTGACTTTATAATTGAACCTGTCAGGAAGCGATCGTAGTATTTTTGCACACACTTTTCTTTTAGGGACTTTATTCTCTAAGACCTTCTATAGAATTAATAATGTCATTTAGTTTAGTAAAGAAATCCATGAATGATTTATTTTCTTTCATATAGATTTCTTCAAACCTTGCTATAAGGATTTGAATCTTAGACTTTTTGACAATGTTAGTTCCTTCGTGTGTCATTTCAAGAATATCCCAAGCTTGTTTTGCTATATCATAAGAGATGATTCTTTTAAATTCATCAGGTGATAGAGCACAAGTAATAACATTAAGTGCTTTTGCATTAGCACTGCTTTTACTTTTCTGACATGTAGTCCAAAGAGTATAAGCTAGTTCTTTAATGGACTTGGTTCCATTTTCAGCCACTACTTCTAACATTGGAGGGACCTATTAGGTCATGGAGGCTTGCCACACACTTTCATCAATAGATTTTAGTAAAATCCTCATTCTAGCTTTCTAACAGGAATAGTTTGAGCCATCAAAAGGAGGTGGTCGGGAAATGGATAGACTATCGAAATTTGAGATCCCAAATAGCTCTGGATCTAGTCCTATGAAGTTAATCCCAAAAAGAGCAACCTTGGTTTGATACCACTTGAAAGGACGAGCTATAGATGTCCTAGAAAGGGGGAGGGGTGAATAGGACCATGCCAAATATTTCGATTTAAAACGAAATAATAAATTAAATAAACTCAATTGTGTAAAGTATTAAATTCTAGATATCAAATAGTTCGTAGGACAACCTTCACCTAAAGAATTTAGGTAGGACAACCTTATTTCACGACGTCTATCGCAAGAATAAATGAAGCACAAGATAGACATAAATAATAAAAATCAATCACCTCAATGCACAAAGGAATTATAGTGGTTCGTGCCTAAAGGCAACCCACTCCACTTCCAAAATTACTACACTCGTAATTTTGGCTTTCACTATTTCAAGGTTTTCCTAGGGTCACCTTTACAACCTGATATAGTTATTGCGATTTTCATAGGTTATCATAATTAAACCCAATTTTTTATTTTCATGAGATGACTATAAATAAACCTGTTGAGATTTCTAGGCTATCTAAGAAAAACCTAAATTGAAATAAATATAAAGACAGTACTTATCTTCTGTAACGCCCTGAAAATTGGGGGTTGAGCAGAAGCTCAACTCTCGAGTTCCAATGCATCACTTATGCAACATAAATAATGATGATTAAATATTATATATATTAGTACATTAAACATGAGTGAGATTGTACCAAATCAGCATATCATACTCAGAAATAGTTAAATTACACAAGCGGAAGACTGTGATAAATATATAGAGCATATAAGTGATTGTAAGTCCCTAGAGTATGAATGTCACCAGGTTGAATAATCAAATGTATAATTTTAAAATTTAAAAAATGATGAAGTGTAATGTCATCTAATCCATATCCCTGTAGCCCCGATGATGCAACTTCAAGTCTACATAGACCAGCCAGAGAGTTACAGATAAGAGAACTCCTCGTCGTCATAGAAGTCAGGCTCTGCCTCGTAGGCCTCGACATCACCTAAAACTACAATAGAGTATGGTTGGTGTTTTAAAACACTGTCCCAAAGTGGGAGTGAGTGATCAACTCAGTTGAGCTATAAGGCAAAGGTTAACATGTTATCAATTCAGTCAAGCAGTAATGATAAAGCAATATAACAAGCATTCATAAGTACTTTGGTTAATGCAAGGATGTTATGTATTAATGATGTATGCCCTCGCCTGCACTCCCTCTGTGACATCATCTCACAGTCGCACATGCAGCACTCCCGCTGTGCCCAACTCCAATGCCAAAGGCACATGAAATGCGGTGCATGTGCGTGATTAGCCAAGTCTTAATTAGACCTATTCATACAGTAGGTTTGGGAAGCTAAGGTACCTCCCTTTATATCATTGACCCAAACAATGATCCATCTAGGGTCATCAATCCTAGTTAGTCACATATGATGGTAGTTCCAGGTCGCTACGTAGAGGCACATCACCTCAGCGCAGGCCTAGTTTATACTCGAAGTCACTACGAAAAGGCTCGTCACCTTAGCGTATTCCTAGTGTATACTCGAGGTCACTACGAGAGGCTCGTCACCTGATGTAGGCTGGCAGCTTGAATACAGTATCCCATACCACCGTATTCGACTCATGAGTTTGGTTTGCTCACTGGACACTACGATGAGGCTCGTCAGCATAGGCCGACAATTCGACCACGGTGTCCCATACCACCATTCCCGGCTCATGAGTCTTAGCAGATCGTGGTATCATGGTTAAACGGGCTTTACACTGGTAAGTGGTACCTTAGATTCAAACAGTAGCGACCATACGTGATAAACATACATTAGGTTAATCGGGTCACTTGACAATCTTCATTGGTACAAGCGTATGTTGAATTGATTGACATGGAGAGCATACGCACTCCTCGTGGCCTAACCACTATCGATAATCACTGTACGACTCGGATTCATCAAATGTATCCGTCGTGGCTAGAATAGTTCGACCACCAATCTTAAACCATTACCGATTGCTTGGACTACATCTTAGCCCCAATCACACTCCAAAGCAATAACATTCACATGTGATAGTCAAAGACAACATGCGACAACCAATCCAAATATAAATCTCATTTGAGCATTTTAACAAACACATAGTGTACATGTTATCATACAAAGGCATTTCAACCATAAAGCACGTAGTAGCGATATAGGTTACATGAAGAAAACTATAACTATAGATAAGGTAATCGAGAACCCTATCTCAATGCCCTCGTTAAATACATTTTAACAAACATTTTCTCATTTAGGAATTTTATCAAACACTTAGACTACACATCACATACATGTAATAAATTGGTTATAACCTATATTATAGCAAATCCTTTCACAAAGAAGTTGCCACATGTACGACAATCATGTATTCTCAAACAACAATCATGGCAAGCACAAATCATAATTCCGTATTCATACAAACATTTCAACAAACACATTGAATACGTTAATTTCAACATAGTTCATATATATATGTAATACGCGAAAAACATCACATCTAAGCATATGTGATAGCAATCAAGTCAGTCATAAATCATTAACTAACATTGAAAGCCTTGAAAACCATAACCTAAATGTTTATAGTCCGCACCTTTCCTTAGTAAACTCGCACCGTACTCAGTTTGAACACTACGTCTTTATCTACGACACAATGACAACCTATAACTTGAAATAGGTTAGGTATTTCACCATTTACTCTATTTGGATACCTAACACAGATTAGGGTTAGGATTTCTTACCCAAGAACGGAGTCGAAATCGCCAGTATAGCGACACAGGTAGAATGATTCAGCATGAGGAGCGGTAGGAACGAATCCCAACAACTATCTCACACTCTCTCTCACTTCTCCTCACTTTTTCTTTCTCTTTTCTCTCTTCTCACTCCTAGGGTTTAGGGAATTCGTATGGAATGAGAGAGGGGTGGGTTAAGGCCCTTATATAGGCCCAGAACAGATGCCAATGGCCTTAGGGCCATGGTATACTTAGGTTATAGCCAAAAAGTGGCTGCTTCGGGCCAACGGAGCTCATCTGGAGGTCCATTTCCTACATATGGTCTGGTTAAAGTTCCCTGATAGTGGATCTATGTCAGGTTAAGTTTTTGGTCCGATCGGATTTGTAGATCGACCGCAGAGGACTAGTTTTAATTCAATGGTTATCGTCTCTCGATCAGGGCTACAAGTGCACTGACATGTGTAGGGAAATTTCCCTGACCAAGGGTGTAGTTGGGTCAGAATCTGATGGTCTGAAACCTTAAATTTGACCTGCAAGCGAACAACCCAATTCACTTAAGTTTGAGTTTGTTTCTAAAGATATTCACATTTCTCACACACTTCGCTCCGGGCTCAAGTTATGCGTTTTTGGAAACTATTTGGACTTGATTTCTAAGACGGTTGTCAAGCCCAGTAAGGAGGTTATAACCGTATAGTTTCATGGTAATCTGACTTTCGACGCATTTTCCAGGTCCTATACGGAGTTTCAATGTGCTCCCGAGAGCAACTAGGTTTTGAGATTGACCCTAAGTTTTTAGGTAATGTAGAGTTAGCGATTCTACTGGTTTTGGGTCTCGCAGTTCGTATAGAAAATGATTCGAGCTAATTCGCCGACTAATTCAGTTTAGCACTTAATTAATTTTCGTCTAATTTCTAAAGGATTCAGTCTTTAGTAATTTCTGCTTGAGGTGGTACTCGGGTCTTTGTACAGATTTTTTCGAGATGTTACAATCTACCCCCCTTAAAGAAAAATTTCATCCTCGAAATTAGTACCTTTTTGTACTCTTCGAGAATCTGAGGGTAGTTCTTGCGGACCTCAGCTTTTGTTTCCCAAGTAACCTCTTCCTCAGTGTGGTCTGTCCATAGTACCTTCACAAGCGGGATAACCTGACTATGCAGCACCTGTTCCTTCTGGTCTAAAATAGGTGTCGGTCGCAGTGCATAAGTAGCATCCTCACTTAACTGTACCTGCTCCCATTTGATAATGTGGGAAGGGTCAGGAACATGTGGGAAGGGTCAGGAACATATTTATTCAGCATCGATACATGGAATACATTGTGCATGCCGACAACTGGTGTGGCAAAGCAAGGTAGTACGCTACCACACCCACTCGATCTAGTATCTAGAATGGGCCAATGAATCTCGGTGTGAGTTTCCCCTTCTTGCCAAGCCGAAGGACTCCCTTCATGGGGGAAACCTTGAGAAACACATGGTCCCCAACCTCAAACTCTAGCGGTCGTCGTCTCGTATCGGCGTAACTCTTCTGTCTACTCTGTGCCGCCAGAAGTCGATACCTGATAATGTCGATCTTCTCTGAGGTCACCTGTACTAACTCTGGACCAATCAAACTCTTCTCACCAACCTCCGCCTAGCAATGTGGTGCTCTACATGGATGTCATATAGTGCTTCGTAGGGGGACATGCCAATACTCACTTGAAAGCGGTTGTCATAAGGAAACTCAGCATAAGGAAGGCAGTCATCCCAATTATCCTTGAAATCAAGCACACAAGCTCGCAACATATCTTTCAACACCTGATTCACCCGTTCCGTCTGCCCATCAGTCTATGGGTGGAATGCGGTGTTGAACTTCAATTTTACATCCATTGCTTTCTAGATACGAGTCTAGAAGATAGATGTGAATTGCATGTCTCTGTCCGACACGATCTTCATAGGAACTCTATGCAGACGTACTATCTCTTTGATGTACAGCCTGACCAAATCATCTACAGGGTTTGAAACTCTAATAGGGAGAAAATGAGCTGATTTCATCAACCGGTCCACGATCACCCAAATGGAGTCATGTCCCATCCTCGTCTTCGGTAATCCTGAGACAAAATCCATAAAGATGAAATCTCATTTCCATTCTGCTATGGGCATGGGCTGAAGTAAACCAGGAGGTTGGCGATGCTCTGCCTTGACCTATTGTCACCTGAGACAACGGGACACATAATTTACTATGTGGGCCTTCATGTTGTCCCACCAGTACAACCTCTTCATATCTTGATACATCTTCATACTACCAGGATGCATCGTCATCTTTGAATTGTGAGTAGCTTCGAGAACTTCCCTTCTTAAGTGATGAAGATTTGGGACGCATAGGCAGCCACGATAACGTAAACCCTCATCCGTACCAAATCTCCATTCCGAGTCTTCACTACTGCTCACCTGATCTCTCATCTTTGCTAATAGTTCATCATCTTTTTGAGCCATAATAATCCTGTCATCAATGAGTGGCTGCACACGAACATGTGCGACGCTCTTGAATAGCTACTCTACCGTAAGCTTCTGCTCAAAGTCTTATAAAAACTTAACAATATTCCATTCATCGATTATCAGCGGAGCCACAAATGTAATAGTCTTCTTGCGGCTCAATGCATCTACCATAAGGTTAGCCTTGCCATGATGGTAGGAGACCTCGAACATGAAGTCCTTCAAGGTTTCCATCCACCGTCGCTGCCTCATATTCAGGTCTCTCTGCTTAAATATGTATCTGAGGCTCTTATGGTCGTAAAAGAGCTCGAACTCCTCTCCGTAGAGGTAATGTCTCTAGAGCTTTAATGCAAAGATGACCGCTGCTAACCTTAGGTCGTGCGTAGGATAGTTTTCCTCGTGTTTCTTTAACTGTCGCGATGCATAAGGGAGCACCCTTTCCTTCTGCAAAAGGACACAACCTAAACCAACACGAGTCGTGTCGGTGTATATCGTATACTTGACATCTTGCTCTGGTAATACTATCACAGGGGTGACGTTAACTTGTCCTTCAATTCCTGAAAAGTTACTTCTGCTTTCTCATTCCAAGCAAACTTAAGATCCTTCCGAGTCTGCTATGACAACGGTCTGGCTATCTTGGAAAAGTCTTTAATGAATCGACGGTAGTAGCCTACCAGGCTAAGAAAACTCCTCACTTCTGTAATCGAATCGGGCTACTCCCAGTCCCGAACTGTGGTCACCTTAGCGAGGTCCACAACTATTCCTTCCTTGGATACCACATATCCCAGGAACTTGACTTCTTCTTTCCAAAAGTCGCACTTCTTGTACTGGGTAAATAACTGGTTCTCCCTGAGCGTATCAAAGACTGCTCGCAGGTGTTCCTCATGTTCTTCCCGACTCTTAGAGTATATCAGGATGTCATCTATAAATATGATGATGAATCGGTATAAATACAGTTGAAACAGCCAGTTTATCAGATCCATGAACATGACCGGTGCATTCATAAGTCTAAATGAAATCACAAGGAACTCGTAGTGCCCAAAGCTGGTTCTGAATGCTGTCTTCTGCACGTCCTCATCCCTAATGTGCAACTGGTGATACCGTGACTGTAAGTCGATCTTAGTAAAATACTACGCCCCTTTCAGCTGATCAAACAGATCATCTATCCTGGGTAAATGATACTTGTTCTTTACTGTCACTTAGTTCAACCTGTGATAATCAATACAAAATTGTAGTGATCCATCCTTCTTCTTTATAAACATCACAGTTGCTCCCCAAGGAGGTACACTCGGTCGTATGAAGCCTGCATCCAATAGATCATCGATCTATCTCGTCGGTTCCTCCATCTCACATGGAGTCATGTGATACGTCGGTAGTGAAATGGGAGTCGCACCAAGCACATGATCAATGGTAAAATCGATCTCGTGCTGAGGAGGTAATCCAGGTATCTTCCTAAACATGTCCATAAAATCCTAAACTACTGGTGTGTTCCTATGTCTCGGACCATTAAGATTCTCTAGCAGCGTAGCATAACAACTAATGTGGTAGTACCAACTAACTAGCACTAGGAATGTAAAGGTCATGCCCTCAGGTCCATGGGCTGTCACTATCATAGCATCATAATCGATATCTGCCCTTATCTCGGTGATCTAATCCATATTGAGGATCACATCGTAATGACATAGCGGGACAATAATCAGGTCGACGAGTACTGTTCTGCTCCCTGAGTCTATCGAACAACCCTTACACATACACATCTTGGTAGTATCTGAGAAGGTCCTTGTGGCCGTGAGGAGTCTCAATCCAACCATAGGACTAGTTTCCAACCCTAGTCGCTTGACTGCTGCGCATGTTATTATAGAGATAATGGACCCGATGTCCACCAATAAGAAGACTGGTATACCTTGAATATGTGTCGTGACTTCGAAAGCCATCGGTGCTATAACTGCTATCTCGGATGCCTCAGCTACAAATGAGTGCACATGAGCCTATTGAGAACGGTTTGGCTGCGGTGCCATAGGTCGCTGAGGTGGCCTAAATCGAGGTACAGGTGGCCTGTAGGAAGGCTGCGCAGGTAGCACAAAATGTAGAGGTGGAGCTGAGATAGCTGGTGGCATCTTCCGGTTAATCTTCTGAGGAGGCATAAAGTCGTTGTCCCTCATCCTGGTGAAACAGTAGGTGTCAGCATGGCCCAGCCTATTGCAGTAGGTGCATCATATATTAGGTCACCTCGGCTGTGTCTGTGGAACCGTAAGCCAAGGAAGAGAGTCTACACGCGGCCTCTTGCCGAGGAACGGTCAGCTCGGAAAGTCCGGTCAAGGCCTAGGAATCATGGGCACGCACATACAAGATAGCCTATCCCCATCCTGCTCAGTTCGCAGGGACATGCTCACTAGCTCAACATAGTTGTTAATGCTAGCGCAACACATCTTTAAGTGGATCTCAGGCCACAAACCCTCAGAGAATCACCGCATCATCATTGGCTCATTCGCTAATATCAAGGGAGCATATCTAGCCACCTCCGTGACCGGTTCTCATACTCCGCTATAGTCATCCCTCCCTGTCGGAGGTGAAGGAACTCTCCCTCCTTCCCATTACGGTAGGTGAGAGGGAAATACTTCTCGAGGAAGTGTGTCTCAAAAGCCTACCACGTCCATATGTAACCAAGAGCAACCGTTATAAGGATGTTGTCCCACCAAAGACTGGCCTCCTTCTCAAACATGTAGGTGACCAACTCTACCTGTTCTACCTCAGTGTAGCGGCTTAAGCATCTTAGAGATGTGGTCAAGCCAATACTCGGCCTCCTCGGGTCTGTGAGTACCCGTAAATGTAGGAGGTTGGAAGCGCTGAAATTGCTCAAATAGGCCGTTGGCACTCATATTCCCAGCAGGGTGCATAGGTGACGCAAGCGGAACCACACTCATGTTCTTGGTAAGGGCCCCAGCAATAGTGGTCCAAATCTGCTGTTGCATAAGAAGCATCATCTGATCCAGCCTATCAGGAGGAGGAGCATGATGCATATGAGGCGTCAATGAGGACGCACGGTTTGGCTCGGGAACCGGTTGTGCAATAGGTGTTGGCCCATTAGTGGGGCTAGTGGCCGGCTAAGAATCTGGCATAGTCTCACGATCCGAGCCTAAACTTGGTTCCATATGATTATCGCTGAGGGGAGGTGCCCCGTCAATCGAGTCGCTAAGTGTAAGACATGCCATACTCCATGTGGCCTTAGGTGGCATCCCCTATATACAACATAGGGTGCAACACATGTAAGATTCAACATAGTAATACTCAATTTTTCAAGCATTCTACACATTCCATAACAAAAGGAGCTGCATGCATTTCATTTAACAAAATTTGTCACAATACATGAGATATAGCTTTACATGAATCATGACAAGAAACACATGTGAGCTAAGCAAATTAAAGCCTTAAACACCAAACACACCATCAAACCTACCTTACTACAAAGCCTATCAAGGCTATAACACAGAAAACAGGAAAGCAAGGAAAACCCAAAGATGATTACAATATAGGACTAGCCATCAGAATCTGGTGATGGAGGAGGAGCACCCTTGTCCTGCAGACAGCACAGGATGGCCTTCAAGGTGCGAGACACCTTCTTGAATTTCCGTTTCATGGAGGCCTGACCCTCTTCAAGCTTAGCCTGGGTCTTACTGACCTCCTGTCACAGGGCGACCTGGCCCTCCTCAATCTGAGTCAAGCGGGCTTCTATAGCAGCCCGATTGTGGTGGTGCTCATGTGTGGTAGGAGGAGAGCCCTCGTCAGAGTCTTAGGCCTCTTCTTCTTCCTCTTCCTGTTCTTCCTCTTCTTCACTTTCTTCCTCTATCTCATCTCTGCCTTCTTCATCACTCTTTTCCTCTTCACTCCCCGTCTCATCCTCACTCTCATCGAGTCGAGCTTGACGTTGTCAAAGCCCAATATTCATGTTGTTGAGAGTAGTGTCATTGATGAAATGGATCAGCGTAAGCCTTTCTAAGCCAAGTCTGTAGCAAATTCATGAGCAAGCTTACACAAAAGTTGTCCGAATGGGAGTGAAATGGTTGTCCTAGGAGAGCGCATGGTTTGAACTATCTGTAATAGTACATACATAGGCAGACACAGTTTGTCTCCTTACCCAGCTCGGTATAGGAAGTCTACCATCAGACGCATGCATTCGCTGCAATTGCTCCACCTATGATACACGTTGTGTGTGAAGATGTTGTGGAGTAGGCGGAAGTCAGGAGTTATCTTAGATGTCAGGAGGCAATTACCTGGATTCCAGTGGACCAGTCAACTATAAAGAAATCGTGTGCAATGATCCTTTTCACGCTCTTGAGGTTCTTCTCACTAGCATGAACCTCCCCATGCAGCATCCCCATGATTCGGGCTATCAGGTCCACTTTGACAATGGCTTCCCGCCTTCCCACGGAGATAGAGAACTGTAAAGGCTCCAATAGCGACTCTCGTATATGGGCGTAGAAGGCTCGGATAGTGCCCTCATTCGCACGAGACTTACCCTAAAATATGGGACCCCATCCATCATCTAATAGGAGATTCATCACCGGATAAAGCCCAAACAGTTTCTCATCCACATGTGCTTCAAAGAGAACCGTACGGCCTTGAAACCTTCTGTGAGCCATATCTGCCAGTAAAGCCCTTTTGAGAGGAAGCTGGGGATAGAGATCTCGCTTCATCCTTAACTCCCAATCTGCACTTACACTAGCCTCGACACCTTTTTTACCTCCTTAAATGGGGAAGCCCTCTTCTTCCCCATGAGGGAAAGAGTGTGAAAAGGGAGAAAATTGCTGCCATGAGCTCAAAAAGAGCCATTTAAGTGAAACAAGATGGAGGGATAGGATGGATTGTTGGTCCTTGAGATTCTTGAGACACAGAGGAGGGTTTGTCCGCTCAAATGGGAGGAAATGAGGGACATGGGAGGTGGGTTTGAAAGGAATGGTGGGAGGTGTGTATGGAATGAAGAAAATGAAGAAGATATGAGAATGGAGGAAGGATTTGAGAGAGAAAATGGGATTTTTGGGAGATTAGAAAGCTTGGAGGGGTGTAAGAGAATGAAAGGAAGCAAATGGGATGGATATAAGGGGTCCCACATAATGTCATGGGCCCCACTATCATGTACACCCATCGGCTCGATCGGCCCACCGCAGCCTGACAGGCCCGCTATCCGTGGACTGCGAGGCCTCGCCGTTAGGGCGATGCCATTGCCGTCCACTGGACACATGGGTGATGGCTCACCCCAAGGGCGATGTTATCCCCCCCACCAGGGTGTTGAAAATGTGTGGGGTCCACTTTGGATCCCCCTGGTTTGCACTGTTTAGGCCCCTAAGTCCGTTTAAGGCGTTTCAGGTCCGATCTCACGCTTATTCACACTCTTCAGGTTATTTGAGTGTGGAATTCATCGAATTATGGTCTAAACCTATCGATTGATGCTCTAAAAAGGGATTAGGGCCATCTCATATGATCACAGATGCATATGGGTCCCGTTTCTATGGTCAGTTTCACAGATGCATATTTGAGTGTGGAATTCATATGATCATCGACGGGTGAAACTTGCGATCCTATGATTATCTCTACATTTTAACACTCCCTCCTAAGTCAAAGTACATCAATGTGCATCATGTTACCATAACTCAAGTCTAGTTTAATCCAAATCATGCTCTAATACCAACTTGTAACGCCCCAAAAATTGGAGGTTGAGCAGAAGCTCAACTCCCGAGTTCCAACGCATCACTTATGCAATATAAATAATGATGATTAAATGTTGTCCATATTAGTGCATTAAACATGACTGGGATTGTACCAAATCAGCAAATCATACTCCAAAGACAGTTAAATTACATAAGTGGAAGACTGTGATAAATATATAGAGCATATAAGTGATTGTAAGTTCCCAGAGTAAGAATGTCACCAGGTTAAATAATTGCATATATAATTCTAAAATTTACAAAATAATAAAGTGTAATGTCATCTAATCCATATCCCTGTAGCCTCGGTGATGTAACTCTAGGTCTACATAGACCCGCTAGAGAGTAGCAGGTAGGAGAACTCCCCCTCGTCGTCATAGAAGTCAGGCTCTGCCTCATAGGCCTCGACATCACCTGAAACTACAATAGAGTCTGGTTGGTGTTTTAAAACACTATCTCAGAGTGGGAGTGAGTGATCAACTCAGTGGAGCTATAAGGTAAATGTTAACATGTTGTCAATTTCGTCAAGCAGTAATGATAAAGTAATACAACAAGCATTCCTAAGTACTCTGGTTAATACAAGGATGGTATGTATTAATGATATATGCCCTCGCCTGCACTCCCTCTATGACATCATCTCACGGTCGTGCATGCAACACTGCCGCTGTGCTCAACTCCAACACCAAAGGCACATGTAATACGGTGCATGTGTGTGATTAGCCAAGTTCTCAATTAGACATATTCATACAGAAGGTTTGGGAAGCTAAAGTACCTCCCTTTATATCATTGAACCAAACAATAATCCATCTAGGGTCTTCAATCCTAGTTAGTCGCATACGATGGCAGTTCCAGGTCGCTACGGAGAGGCTTGTCACCTCAGCGCAGGCCTAGTTTATACTTGAAGTCACTACGGAAAGGCTCGTCACCTTAGTGTAGTCCTAGTGTACACTCAAGGTCACTACGAGAGGCTCGTCATCTGATCGTAGGTCGATAGCTCGAATACACTGTCCCATACCACCATATTCAACTCACGAGTTTGGTTTAACCACTGGACACTATGGGGAGGCTCGTCACCCTAGCGTAGGTCGACAACTTGACCACGGTATCCTATACCACCATGCCCAGCTCATGAGTCTTAGTGGATCGTGGTACCAAGGTTAAACAGGCTTTACACTGGTAAGTGGTACCTTTGATTCAAATAGTAGTGTCCAAACATGGTGAACATACATTAGGTCAATCGAGTAACTTGACAAGCTCGACCGGTGCGAGCGTATGTTGAATTAATTGACATGGAGTGCATATGCACTCCTCGTGGCCTAACCACTATCGATAATCACCGTACGACTCAGATTCATTGAACATATCTGTCATGGTTAGAATAGTTCGGCCACTGATCGTAAACCATTACCGATTGCCTAGACTACATCGTAGTCCCAATCACACTCCAAAGCAATAGCATTCACATGTGATAGTCAAAGACACCATGTGACAACCAATTCAAATATAAATCTCATTTGAGCATTTTAACAAAGACATAGTGTACATGTTATCATACAAAGGTATTTCAACCCTAAAGCAAATAGTAGCTATATAGGTTACATGAAGGAAATGTAACTATAGATAAGGTAATTGAGAACCCTATCTCAATGCCCTCATTAAATACATTTCAACAAGCATTTTCTCATTCAGACATTTTATCAAACACTTAGACTACACATATCACATACATGTAATAAAATGGTTATAACATATATTATAGCAAATCCTTTCTCAAAGGAGTTGCCACGCGTACGACAATCATGTATTCTCAAACAACAATCATGGCAAGCACAAATCATAATTCTGTATTCATCCAAATATTTCAATAAACACATGGAATCATTAATTTCAACATAGTTCATATATATATATATATATATATATATATATATGTATGTATGTAATACACGGAAAACATCGCATTTAAGCATATGTGATAGCAATCAAGTTAGTCATAAATCATTAACTGACATTGAAATCCTTGAAAACCATAACCTAAATGTTTATAGTCCACACCTTTCGTCGGTAAGCTTGTATCGTACTCAGTTTGAACACTACGTCTATGTCTACGACACAACGACAACCTATAGCATGAAAAAGGTTAGCTATTTCACCATTTACTCTATTTGGATACCTAACACAGATTAGGGTTAGGATTTCTTACCTAAGAATAGAGTCGAAATCGCCGCTATAGCGACACAGGTAGAATGATTTGGCACAAGGAGCGGTGGGAACGAATCCTAACAACTATCTCACACTCTCTCTCACTTCTCCTCACTCTTTCTTTCTCTTTTCTCTCTTATCTCTCCTAGGGTTTAGGGAATTCATATGGAATGCGAGAGGAGTGGGTTAAGGCCCTTATACAGGCCCAGAACTGATGTCAATGGCCCTAGGGCCATGGTATACTTAGGTTATAGCCAAAGAGTGGCTGCTTTGGGCCAATGGAGCTCATCTGGAGGTCCATTTCTTGCATACAGTCCGGTGAAAATTTCCTGACGATGGATCTATTTCAGGTTAAGTTTTCAGTCCATTGTAGATCGATTGCGGAGGACCAGTTTCAGTTCAACGGTCATCGTCTCTCGATCAGGGCCACAAGTGCACTGACATGTGTAGGGAAATTTTCCTGATCCAAACCTTAAATTTAGCCTCCAAGCGAATAACCCAATTCACTTAAGTTTGAGTTTATTTTCTTAAGATATTCATGTTTCTCACACACTTCGCTCCGGGCTCAAGTTGTGTATTTCTGGATACTATTTGGACTTGATTCCCGAGACGATTGTCAAGCCCAGTAAGGGGGTCATAACCATATAGTTTTGCGATAATCAGACTTTCGATGCACGGTCCATGTCCGATACAGAGTTTCAATGTGCTCCCGATAGCAACTGGGTTTTGAGATTGACCCTAAGTTTTTAGGTAATGTAGAGTTAGTGATTCTACTGGTTTTCACACTTCGTATAGAAAGTGATTCGAACGAATTCGTCAACTAATTCAGTTTATCACTTAATTAATTTTTGTCTAATTTCTAAAGGATTCGGTCCTTAACGATTTCTGCCTGAGGTGGTACTTGGGTCTTTGTACGGATTTTTCCGAGACGTTACATCTTCGGTTGGCGAGTCAAAGTCGTAATTGTAGCTTGAATGCAAGAATATTCTTCTTGGGATGTAGATGAAGTCTTTGTATGAGTTCACCTCAAAAAAAAATAAAGGGATCTAATATATTTTCAATAAAATGAATGATACCCTAATGTTGCAAATTTGATTCTTTATTTCTCAAGTAGAGTATGGATTACTCTATAAAAATAGTTTAAAATAACTTGAGAGAGAGAATAGAATTATCTAAAATAAATATAAAAATTACAGCACAAATAGCTTAAGGAGGCTTGGACTTTCTCTCTTTGCAACACAGTATAGATTTATAAATTTTCATGGTTTTAAGAGTAAGAAAGAGACTTTATTTACAGCTAAGGATTCTGGAAGTTCAGTTGGCCCGAGGGTCGGTTCGGCTAGACGGATTCCAAAGATTAGGTTCTAACAGAACTTAGATTTCACAGCATAAGATCTTTTAAAACATTCGGCTGGCCCAAACCCAAGTTCAGCTGGCCCAATTTGCCTAAAAAATGAAAATGTGTCATTGTTAGAAACTTGACCAAACCCACCTTGAGCTGGCTAAAGGTCATGTTCGGTTGGTTGAACAGGCCATGAAAGAATCTTTTCAAATCTTTCTTTTCGCCCGAATAATGTAGGTTTGGTCAAAGTCAGTTAGGCTGGGCGAACCAAATGTCAGGTTGGCCTAACTTAAGTGTATTTAACATAAAATATGATAATCGTTTATGCATGTGTGAAATACACCTATCCTATGGTCAATCTAGGTTTATATCACCTAAAGGTTGACTCATACGAAGTGTTTTGAACTTCAAACCATGAATGATCTTATCTTAAGATGTTGAGTCTTCTTTTCAGATGCTTGATCGAGTTGATAACTTGTCTTCAGTAGAACATGCAATCCTTATTGGACTATAAAATTTGATAAACTACTCTGTGCTTGAGTATAAACACTTACATATTACAAATTTCATAGATCACATAATTGTAAAACAGATAAGTAGAAATTAAAAGCTTCTCAAGCATCTACTATAATTGCAGTCATAATAAATCATAGAAAACTTAAAATATTCATTCATTTAATAATTAATGAAAGTTCAACATAAAATTGAATAAAAGTAAAATAAGCATCAGAATAAACTACAAGCTTCACCTCGTAGCTCAATCTAAGAGATTTAGCTAACCACTGACATGATTGAAACTAAACTCTGATATAAAAACATAAATACTAACTAGACGAAGAAGAATAGAGAAGAAGAAGAGACTCCTTGAGCTTCCACCACAACTTACACTACTCTTCTAACCTTAATTCGTGCTTAGGAGAACCTATAAAACCACTATTTATAAGCTTTGCAAGAACTGACTTCAATTTATGCATCTTTACACAACTTCGATGGGACTTCAATACATCAAAGTTGTCTTCGAGGTCAATTTGAATTTAGATACTGACAATAATTACCTTTGTAAGTCCAATGAAATTGCCCGACCTTCGATGACATCGAAGCCATCGAACATGTGTTCATTGGAATCGAGAATTGTCTGAAACAATATAGTGAGTTTCTCCCAAAATTCATGGATATTTTAATGTCATCGAATTGACTTCGATGACATCGAACTAAGCTTCGATGGTATCAAGAATTGCATCTTTTCATCCAGCAACCAAACTTAATTTTCTCTGAAATTCCAATGTGATTGAACCTCCTTCGATGGCATCAAACACTTACCTTGATGACATCAAAGCCGATGTCATCAAACTGTCAAGTTTGACAATTCCAGATTTCTGCACATTGCAATCTTGATTTTCTTCCTTCTTCACTTGATTTTCTTGAATGTTGAAATCTTAAAATCTTCAATCTTGTCCACCAAAGATTCATTCTTGAGCATTAAATCTATGCTTTTAGTATCCATTTCACCTTAAGCTCTTGAAATGACCTCGCAAGAAAGAATACACAAAATAAGTTCAATTAATCATATTAACTCTCATAAAACCAACTTAGAACAAGGGGAATTATGTAATATTTCTCAATCAACACACCCCAAACCAACAATTTGCTAATCCCAAGAAAAACATGCAAATCCACAATTCTCAAAATCTCAATTCTCAACCCTCCCTTAGACGGCAAGTTGCATATAGTTCTATATATGGGATATTCAAAGGCATGAAAGTAAAACATGGGTGATCTAGATCCTAATATCTGTAGTAAACAAATGAACTAAATCCTCCCTCGTTACTTAACTTATAGAATACTTTTAAACATCAAGAATCTAGCGTGCCAAATGATCTCCCAATAAACTTGTTTTCTTTCATAATGTTAGCCATGTTCATTACCTTAAAGTGGATAGCTCACTACAAGTACTGATTCCAAACTTATCTTCATATTTTACTTATTTTCTAGCTTTTAATTTTATATCAATGGCTTTCATTCTTTCTTCATTCCTTCTTTTTATCAATTTTTCACTGGATGCACATATTGTAGGTAGCCATATTCGATCTTATTGTTTTCTAGCTGGTTTGGTTTCTTCTTTTAACTCTTTTAGGTAGATAATGATCTCCAGACTTGGTTCCTAATCACATTTAAGTAATTAACATACTATCACTAGAAAGTAAACAACTTCATTGTTTACGAGCTAGATGTGGATTACAAGCTAGACCTAATTGATGTTTTAAAATTTTCTATTAATTAACTAATTAAGAGAACATACACAAAATTCTACTAACTTACTAGATTCTAGATTACAACAAAATTATTCCATATCTTTGTAAAACTCAACATGCATCTTAATTATACCGAAAATTCACTTTAAAAAGGAATGTCGAAACAAAAATTTGAAAAATTTTCTCTAAAACTAGAAAAACACCGATTAGATCATTCTAATCTCACCCCTAACCTAAAATGTACATTGTCCTCAATGTATAGAATGTAAGCAACCAACTCAACATGAGACAACCAAAACAACGAGGAGTGCATAAGAAGGATATTACTTGAAGAAGGAAATTGAAATGATTTGAAGTCTTCTAAAAGATAAAGTGGTTAGCACGAAACTAAACAAAAGGAAACTATCCTATTCCTAAGTCCTAAGAAAGCAATAAACCTAACTATACCTCCATAGACCAGGAGGTCAATCCTAGTAAATATGATCCATTAAAGGTATGGACATATCCTCTGAATCAAATTTCTTAACAAATGGCTTAAGAGAGTGATCCTTCACTTTTAAAATGTTGTCATTCATTGGATTTGCAATCTCAATAGCCTCATGAGAATAAACATATTTAACAATGAAGGGGTTGGTCCAACGAAAGCAAAGCTTACCCAAAAAAATATGTAATCAAGAATTGTACAAAAGGACCATTTGACCAGACATGAATGATTTTTGAACAATGTTTCGGTCACAGAACACCTTCATTTTGTCCTTATAAATTCTCAAATTCTCATAAGTACCATTCCAGATATCTTCGAGTTCATTTAATTGAAGTTTGCGCAGTGAGCCAGGTTTGTCCAAATTAAAGTTTAAAATTTTAATTGCCCAGTAGGCCTTATATTCCAACTCTACAGGCAAATGGCAAGCCTTCCCATAAACAAGTCTAAAGGGAGACATTCCAATGGGGGTCTTATAAGTTATACGGTAAGCCCATAAAGCATTAGTCAAACATATATATTGACTAATCCTTTCGATCAGAGTTAACTATTTTTTTCCAAAATATGTTTGATTTCCCTATTGAAATTTTCAACTTGAGCGCTTGTTTGCAGGTGATACGGGGTGCTCACTTTGTGTGAAATGACTTATATTTTCATTACGGTATCAAATGGCCTGTTACAAAAGTGTGACCCTCCATCACTTATGAAGGATCAAGGTGCTCCGAACTGGAAAAATGTTGTCTTTTAAAAATCAAATGACCGTGTGATGGTCATTGTTTCGGCATGGGGTTGCCTCAACCCATCTAGTAACATAGTCAACTACTAATAAAATATAAATGTTTCTAAATGATTGGGGTAATGGTTTCAAAAAATTAATGCCTCAGCAATTAAATGCTTCAAGAATCAAGAAATGGTTTAGTGGCATCATGTTTCTATGGGACAATCCTCCCAAATTTTAACAAGGTTCACAAGCTTTGTAAAACTTGTGAGTTTCTCTAAACATAGTGGGCCAATAAAAGCCGCACTATAGGATTTTGGTCGTGGTCTTTTTTAGCAAAGAAGTGACCACCATAGGCCTAAGAATGATAGAAGGAAATTACAGTTTGATGTTCATTGTCGGGCACATATCTCCTTAGGATTTGATTTGGGCAATACTTAAACAGATATGGGTCATCCTAAATAAACTTACATACCTCGGCATAGAATTTCTTCTTATCTTACACAATCTAATGTTGTGGCGTGAAACCTATAGCAAGATAATTGGCGATATCGTCAAACCAAGGTAATTGGGAAAGCTTAAAGAGTTATTCATCAGGAAACATGTCATTAATTGGTGTCGGCTTAAGGGAATCAGAAAGTACGTGTCTAGAGAGATGGTTAGCTGCTACATTCTCTACTCCTTTCTTATCGCGTATTTCAATGTCAAACTCTTGGAGTAGGAGGATCCATCTTATCAGACGAGGCTTGGTATCCTTCTTAAAAAGAAGGTACTTTAGTCTGCATGAATGTTATAAATGATGATCTTGGATCCGATCAAGTAGGACCTAAATTTTTCCAAAGCGAACAGTATGACTAAGAGTTCCTTCTCGTAGTAGAGTAGTTCACTTGAGCAGAATTTAGAGTTCTACTCGCATAGTAAATCACATATAGCTTCTCCTTTCTCTGACCAAACATCACCCCAATAGCATAGTCAGATGCATCACACATAATCTTAAAAGGAATACTCTAATCGGGTGGTTGCATGATATGAGCATTAGTTAACATAGCCTTGAGCTTAGAGAAGGCTCCCTGACATTCTTCGTTCCACTCGAATGGGATATCCTTTTGGAGGAGATTGCATAGAACACGAGGGAGATGACTAAAGTCTTTAATGAATGTTCACAACCCCAAGTGTAGGGTCTCAATGTAGTAATAATCTCAGTGAAACCGAGGTCGAATCCACAGGGACTAATCTTGTGCATATTTTAAAAATAACTAGAGGTAAAACTAGAAGAAGATCTAAATCTAAATCTGGAAAATAAGGAAATAATTGTGAAAGGGATTTTAATAATCAAAAGGGAATTAGGGTGACAAGGTTCCACTTGTAGTAATTGAGATGCTACCTTGCTTGATTCAGGAATCCCAACTGGAATTAAAGTCCTATCCTATCCAGTTGGAGAAAGAGATAGTAAAATCTCTGAACTTCTCATTGATCTAGCCTCAAAAGAGGAGAATTGTGAAGATTTGGAAGGGATTCCATCATCCAACCATGCCCAGGAGACAATGGCAAACAATATGATTTACCAATTCTACAATCTCAAATAAGAAAAGAAGATACTCAAAGCTATCGCAAATCTATTGTAATTTGAGTCACAATAAACCATTAAAAATTGAAAGTATTCCTTAAAATCAACTAGAAATCAAAGAGGTTTAATAAAAAAAGAATCAAAACAAGAAAAAGATCCTAAAAATGCTACAAGCTTCACCTCTTAGCCCTAACTAAGAGGTCTAGCCAACCATAGACATGATTGGATCAAGAATCCTCAAACAAAACATTAAAAACTATGAAAGAAAGGAAGAAGAACTCTTGGGAGATGGCTCCACCCTTTTGCTCTGCTTCTCCAAACCCTAGATATCCTTAGAAGTCCTTAGGAAACCCATATTTATAGCCTTCTCCACATAGATTCACTAAACCACCTCGAATTACGCACTCCACATAAATTCTGCATAATTGTTTGATCTCATCGAACGGCCTTCGATGTCATCGAAGAATGTATCCAATTTATCCAATAACTAAAAATGTTTTTTTTTTTGGTAATTCTTCGATGTCATCTAACAATGTTCGATGTCATCAAAGACTAGCTTCAATGTCCTTGAACAACCTTCAATGATATCGAAAACTACATCTAGTTTGTCCAGCGACTAAACTCAATTTTTCTATAATTCTTCGATGTCATCGAAGACTGGCTTCGACGTCATCTAAACTTAAATTCTGTGAATTTTTGCATTTCCTTCCTTCTCTACTTGGTTTTCTTGAATCTTTGGGTCTTGAAATATTCAATCTTCATCTCTAGAGATCCATTCTTTGCCTTGGTGATTCTTGACTATCAAATCTATGCTTTTAACATTCTTTTCAATCCAGCCTCTTAGATTCACCTTGCAACACAAACATGTATAAAATATACCATTAAGCATTATCATATTCATAAAACCAATATATAAATGAGAGGGGGGGGATATGTAATATTTAAGACTCAACAATGAATCTCTTATAGAACCCAGCATGCCCTAAAAAGGATCGCACGTCATGTATGCTTTTGGGTAGAGGTAGGTTAGAGATCAAGTCAATCGTAACATTATTTACCTCGATTCCCTTGGATGATATTATATGTCCAAGAACCATTCCTTTGGGAGCCATGAAATGTCAATTTTCCCAATTCAGCACAAGATTTTTTCCTTTACATCTCTTTAGCACAAATTTAAGATGTGCAAGGCATTCACTAAAGGATGGACCTAAAACAAAGAAATTGTCCATGAAGACTTGTAGATATTGCCCCACCATGTTAGAAAAAATACTCAACATACATCGCTGAAATATGGCAGGGGCATTACATAATTTGAATGGTATCCTTTGGTAAGGAAAGGTGTCAAAGGACATGTGAATGTGGTCTTCTCTTAATCTTCGAGGGCTATCTCTATTTAATTATAGCCCGAATACCCTTCCAAGAAACAATAGTAATAATGACCAGCTAACCTTTCTAAAATTTGATCAATGAAAGGTAAAGGAAATTAGTCTTTCCTTGTGACGGTATTCAACTTTTGGTAGTCAATGAACATCCTCCAACTAGTGGTGAATTTGGTTAGCACGAATTCATTATCGACATTGGTTATAATAGTGATTCTGGACTTCTTAGGAACCACTTGTGTTGGACTCTGTAATGCCCTGAAATTCGGGGGTCGAGCATAACTCAGCTCCCGAGTTTCAAAACATCACTTATGCAACATATGTAATGATGGATGCATGTTGTCTATATGAGTGCATAAAACATGGAATAAATTAAGCCAAACTGCAAACATAATTCAGGGGAAGACTTAAGAAATATATGTGTACATGTGCAAATCCCTGTGATATGTATGCTCTGCCAGGTCATAATTACAAGTGTTTGTTTTCAAAATATAAGCATCAAAATGAAATCATTTATTACAAAGAGAACCTAGAATCCCCGTAGATCAGAACACGGCTCACATGAACCCGCCTGAGAATTGCATAAAAGAAAACATGTCCTCGTCATCTTCATACTCATGCTCTACCTCGGGGGTCGCATCATCATCTGCATCTAAGACAGAGTCTGGTTGGTGTTGAAACACCGTCCCAGAATGTGGGAGTGGGTGATCAACTTAGTGAAACTATACAGTAAAATTTAACATATTATCAATTCAATCAAGCAGTAATGATAAGGCAAAATAATCAAACACGTCCTAAGTACTCTTGTTAATGCCAAGATGTATGCAGAAATGATGCATGCTCTCGCCTGCACTCTCTCAGCATCTTCATCTTACGGTACGCATGACAACCTCCCGCAGTGCCCACGACGCTAAAGCACATGCAATGCGGTGCATGAACATGATTACCAAGTTGTTATTAGTCCTTTTCATACAGTAGGATTGGGAAGCTAAGGTACCTTCCTCATATCAATTTCTAAATGGTGATCCATTCTAGGGTCGTCAGTCCTAGACAATCTCATACAATCATACGGTTCTAGGTCGCTACAAAGGGCTCGTCACCAATCAATGCATGCCTATCATACCTTAGTTACTACCCTAAGGCTCGTCGCCTCAATGCAATATCAAGGTATGCTTGAGGTCACTACAAAGGGCTTGTCACCAATCAATGTAGGCCGACAGCACGAATATAGTGTCCCATACCACTATAATCAGCTCACGAGTCTGGTGTGCTCATTGATCACTATGGGGAGGCTCGTCACCCCAGTGTAGGCCGACAGCTCGACCACGGTGTCCCATACCACCATGCCCGGCTCATGAGTCTTAGTGGATCAACGTACAATGGTTACAGGATTGCATTGGTAAGTTTGGTACCCTATATTCAAACAATAGCGTTCATACATGGTGCACATCCACCGGGACAATCGGGTTACTTGACAAACTTGACTAGTATGAGCGCACATTGAGTTGAATGACATAAAGTGCGTAAACACTCCGTGTAGCCAAACCACTGCTGACAACCTTAATACGACTCGGGTTCGTCAAGCACGTCCTACGTGGTGAAAACAACCTCGGCCATGAACTCAAGGTTTGTTACCGATTCCCTGGACTATTTCATAGTCTCAAGCACATTCAAGTATAACAGCTATGCATACTAACAATTTAGAATAGTAATGGAGCAACAATTCTAATCTTACAGTATGTGAGCAGTTGATGAATATCAACTTAACATGGATTTACACATAAGTAGTGCCTGAATTGAAACAACAAAGAATGTAACTTGCATGTAGGAAATCTTACACACCAATAGGATAGTTGAGAATCTCTTCTCAACGCCCGTAAACAAGATAATATATTACACACTTGATCATGCAGACATTTCTACAAACACTATTACAAGGAGAACCCAGAATCCCCGTAGATCAGGACACGACTCACATGAACCTGCCAGAAAACTGCATAAAAGAAAATGCGTCCTCGTCATCCTCATACTCCTGCTCTGCCTCGGGGGTCACATCATCATCTGTATCTAAGACAGAGTCTGGTTGGTGTTGAAACACCATCCTAGAATGTGGGAGTGAGTGATCAACTCAGTGGAACCATACAGTAAAAGTTAACATATTTTCAATTCAATCAAGCAGTAATGATCGACAAAATAATCAAACACGTCCTAAGTACTCTTGTTAATGCCAGGATGTATGTAGAAATGATGCATGCTCTCGCATGCACTCCCTCAGCGTCTTCATCTTACGGTACGCATGACAACCTCCCGCGGTGCCCACAATGCCAAAGCACATGCAATACGGTGCATGAACATGATTACCAAGTCGTTATTAGTCCTTTTCATACAGCAGGATTGGGAAGCTAAGGTACCTTCCTCATATCAATTTCCAAATGGTGATCCATTCTAGGGTCGTCAGTCCTAGACAATCTCATACGATCATACAGTTCTAGGTCGCTGCAAAGGGCTTGTCACCAATCAATGCATGCCTATCATACCTTAGTTACTACCCTAAGGCTCATCACCTCGATGCAGTATCAAGGTATGCTCGAGGTCACTACAAAGGGCTCGTCACCAATCAATGTAGGCCGACAGTACGAATATAGTGTCCCATACCATCATAATCGGCTCACAAGTCATGTGTGCTCACTGGTCACTACGGGGAGGCTCGTTACCCTAGTGTAGGCCGACAGCTCGACCACAGTGTCCCATACCACCATGCCCGGCTCATGAGTCTTAGCGGATCAAGGTACAATGGTTAATGGGATTGCATTGGTAAGTTTGGTACCCTAGATTCAAACACTAGCGTCCATACATGGTGCACATCTACCGGGACAATCGGGTTACTTGACGAACTTGACTAGTACGAGCGCACGTTGAGTTGAACGACATAGAGTGCGCAAACACTCTGTGTTGCCAAACCACTGCTGACAACCCTAATACGACTCGGGTTCGTCAAACACATCCTACGTGGTGAAAACAACCTCAGCCACGAACTCAAGGTTTGTTACCGATTCCCTGGACTATTTCATAGCCCCAAGCACATTCAAGTATAATAGCTATGCATACTAACAATTTAGAACAGTAATGGAACAACAATTCTAATTATACAGTATGTGAGCATTTGATGAATATTAACTTAACATGGATTTACACATAAGTAGTGCCTGAATTTAAACAACAAAGAATGTAACTTGCATGTAGGAAATCATACACACCAATAGGATAGTTGAGAATCTCTTCTCAACACCCGTAAACAGGATAATATATTACACATTTGATCATTCAGACATTTCTACAAACACTTAGATTGCATATTCCAACATACATGACGTATGTTGGTGATAACACACATTTGGACAATTCATTTTGCCAAGGACTTGACACACATACAACTAGCACAAATACACGACAATTAATCATGGCAAACACATGTTCGTATTTCGTACGTATATGATACTTTCTACATATACATAGAATACACAAATCTCAATATATCTCATATATATCAGAAACGCAATATAAACATCACATTTGACATGTGAAATTGCACCCACAACAATAATAAACCATTAACCAACATGGAAAGCCTTGAAAACCATAACCTATACGAATATAGTCCGCACCTTAAATCAGAAAATGCGCAATAGATCTGATTCAGACGATAGGTCTTCGTCAACGGTGACTAGATAACCTAAGGCATGAATAAAAAGAGCTACATCAACACTTAGACTATTCTAAGCTCCAAAACAGACTAGGGTTTGAATGACTTACCCAAGAATGAACTTAGAATCGCCGGAATAACGATTCAGAAGTGATGGTTTAGGGACACAGAATAACAAGGAAGAATCTCAAGATGATTCACCAGCTTCTCTCTCTTTTCCTCTCTCTCTTAGCTAGGGTTAGAAAATTCGTATGGAATCGAGAGTGAGGGTTTTAAGGTCTTTATATCAGCCTAAAATTGATGAAAATAGCCCCAGGACCAAGGTATACTTAGGTTATAACCAAATCGGGTCTATTTCGATCCAACGGAGCATTTCTGGTGGTCCTTTTTCCACGTGCGAACGGACTTAAGCTCACTGACCATGGATCTAGGTTAGGCTGAGTTTTTGTACTGATCAAATTTACAGATCAGCCGTGGCGGACCGATCTCAATTCAACGGTCACCGAAACTCAATCAAGTCCACAGGCACTATGACATGCCTGGGCCATCTTCCCTGATCTGAGGGTAAATTTGGGTCAGAATCCAACGGTCAAATTGCTTAAAATCGACGCGCAAGCGACACGACTCAACTTTCATAAATTCATATTTAATTTCTCACCTTTCTCACACTCTTTACTCTGGACTCAAGCAAATCGTCTCAGGACATCATCTGGACTTGATTTTTGAGGTCATGGTCAAGCCCAACAAGGTGATCATAATTTCTAAGATCATTGCTATCGGACTTTCTACGCACGGTCCAGGTCTGATACAAAGTTTCCAAGTACTCCCGAGAGCAACTGGATTTAGCGTTGAATCCTAGATTTCAGGGTAACATAGCGCTAATGATTCTACAGGTTTTGAGTCTTGCAGATCAAATTTAAAGTGATTGGTGCTAATTTCACAAGCAATTGAGTTTAACGCTAATTAACCCTCATTTAACTTCTAAGGAATTTGAGGTAGTACTCGGGTCTTTGCATGAAATTTTTCTGGTCATTACAGACTCACCCATTTACTATCGGATATAGGGTATATGATACCCACATCTAACAACTTAAGTACCTCAGCCTCAACTACTTACTTCATGTTAGGATTTAAATGGTGTTGTGGTTGTCGAAATATTTTCATATTTTCTTCTGAGTGAATGCGGTGAGTATAAATCACAGGGTCAATTCCCTTGAGATCTTTAATCGTCCATCTAATAGTTCTTTTATGTTCTTGAGAGTATAAATGAGCATAATCTCTTATTTTTTTTTATCAAGGTGTGATGAAATCATCACCGTGTATGTCTCGTCTTGACGTAAGTAGACATATTTAAGATTAGGGAGTAAAGGTTTCAAGTCAACCTTTGGTGCCATGAGACTAGACAGTAGAGGCATTGTTTCAGTTTGGGGCAAAGTCTCAAATTGTGGCCTCCACCGGTTAATTTTGAATATCGGGTTTATATTAATTAATGCATCCATCTCCCTAATCATATCATCATCTAAATCGGGGGGAGTGGGCCAAGCATGTCTCCAAAGTGTCAAAGTATATAGTTAAAATTGCTCTATCTTCTATGAATGAATCAATCATGTTAACATCGTGGGTACCATCAACATCCTCTAGTTGTTTGCTTATATTGTAAAAAAATGTTCAGCTCTAACTTCATGTTCCCAAAAGATAATTTCATCACTCCATTCTTATAATTGATAATTGTATTTGATGTAGCTAGGAATGGGTGACAAAGAATGATGGGGATCTGAGTGCTCACATTCATGATGGGATGAGTATCCAAAATGATAATATCCACAAGATAATAGAATTTATTAACTTAGACTAACATGTCCTCGATCATCCCTCTTGGTATATGGATCGAACGATCACCAAGTTGAAGTGTAGTCCTAGTGGGTTTTAATTCACCGAGGCTAAGTTGTTCGTATACTAAGGGATCATATTTACACTTGCCCCAAGTTGAGAAGTGCATGCTCAATCCGGTGATTCCCCAATACACAAGTGATGGTTAGGCTACCGGGATCCTTATATTTTTGTGGCATATCTTGCTTGAGGATGGAACTCACTTTTTCAATCAAGAAGATTTTCTTTTCTATATTTTGCCGTCTTTTGGTAGTGCATAGATCTTTTAGGAACTTGGCATATGAAGGAATTTTCTTAATGGCATCCAAGAAAGAGATATTTACTTTCACATGTTTAAGAACCTCTAAGATGTCTTGAGTGTTAGCCAAGGGTTTAGGTGAAATCGACCGTTGTGGGAATGGTGCAATTGGCTTGTATTATATGTCCGATTCTTTCTCATGTGGAATGTCACTAATTTTGTCACGCCCCAAATCTATGAAAGGATAGCTTCTGTAATGCCCCGAATCCGGCACTCGACTTTCATACACCAAGTCCCGAGTTCGGTGCACCATAAGGAAGATTTTTTATTTTTTTTACTAAAATTTTCTTAGAGTGATTTTTTTTAATATATGAGCATGATGATCTGTGATCACAATACCAAGCAATAATATCCATTATAAATCTAGATGCCTATAAGTACAATGCTTTCTAAAATGTACACAACGTAAATATTGTCAAATCACAAAATAGATACAATGCATCGAGAAAGCTAAATCCTCCAAGCTACTCATGCCCTAAAAAAATGGGAAAAGGAAGGCTTAGGCTAAAAAGCCCAGTGAGCACAAGCGTGTGTGCATAGTGTACAAGTGTATAATAATAATCAAAATATCATTATATACAAACTGAAGCATGGCGACCATGTAATGTTACATAAAGCCAAGAAGATAAGATGCAATGTAAGAGATGATATGCAAAAGTATGCCGGTTGTATGCAGGCATGTAAATCCTCCTCTAAAAATTCACATCACAATACAATTATCATCATTGGGAAACACTGAGGCTTGGTATCCATAGCAAGTCCAAAACTTGTTGAATAGAGGCCTCGCATCAGTGGGGGGCCTATAACCATGCCAATTCCCACCTGGAACACCGGTAGCAAACCTATTTCAAGGGCTGGTCAAACCTAACCACATTCACTCCAGCTCTTCAGCTAAGCGTGGCCGAACTTCTTCTCACCCCACTACGTCGGTAAAAATCATGCTTACTATGGTCTTTGGCACCAGGTGACTCATGGTATTCACCCGGTCGTGATAATGAGGCTCGAGGGTACCACTCGAGGTTTAGAAAATTTCACCCAGGAGTCTGGGACCCGGTATAAAAAAAACCATAAGCACGCTATGCAGTATAATTGCACTCCAGTAATGCTATGCATGCAAGCCATTTATACATACAAGGTAGCCCTAATGCCAATCAGGCTCCTCTGCCAACCACATCCAACTGCAATACATGCTTATCATGGAATAGATATACGTTTAATTTAAGCATTAACTTAAATATAAATAGTTTAAGGACTTCAATCCAGAGACCAAGCCCGATATATTCACTTTAGGGACTTCAATCTAGAGACCAAGCTCGATATATTCACTTTAGGGACTTCAATCCAGGGACTAAGCCCGTGGTCTCTCAGACCAAATTACATCCACATGTACTTTGTCATGCCCCATACTTGGAAACCAGGCTCACAAAATTCCTGATCATTGAATCCGGTAGCGACAGCTTCTGTAATACCCCATTCTTGACTTCCAGCGCCCATGTGCCAGATTCCGATCCTGGGATCCTACAAGGAGGATTTTCTAATGTACATTTAGCTCGTAAGAAGTATAATCACAAGTTTACCAAAATTACAAAGGCAATATCATCACATATCCACTAATATAAACAATTGAATATAGTGCTGGAAGGAAAATACATATATCAAAAATCAAAACTCCAGAAGACAGCTACATGCTCCAAGCTCAACACTCTGTGATCTAACGCCACCTGCACGCATCTATCGTGCATAAGCTTATAGAAAGCTTAGAGGGTGGTGTGAGTGTGTGCACAAGGTAAGTGTCAAGTACGTAATAACAGAGCAATGCAGAAACATGCCAGTAAGTCCATAAATACCATCAGCCTTATCCATGGTATACGATGTAAAAACATAATAAGCCAATATCATATACTGAGGAAGCAACATAGATCAACTATGTAATATGGAGACATAGCAAGCCAAATATCATGTACTGAGGATGCAATGCAATATGCAAATGCTAATGAGTCCATAAATGCCGTCAGCCGTATCTAGACCATACAAAATAGAAGAATAGTAAACCAAATGTTATGTGCTGGGGATGCAATGCAATATGCGGTGTGAATGAAATGACCAAACTAGAGTGAGAAGTCGGGATGATAGTACATAGTATCGCAGACTATGGGGACAAGGGAATTTTATCCAAACTAGTACCATACCTAAATTTGGATAGCCAGACTCAATGTGGTAAACTCCTGATTTCAGGTTGGTCATGCACCCCAACCAAAATCCTAGCCATTGCGAAGGTATACACGATGACTTAATTGTACACCACCAGCCTGAGTGGATAGTAAATGAATGAATAAGTCAAATGCTGAGTACGTAATCCCTACTTAGTAAGTCCACATTTAGTATAGCTCATCTTTGGGATATCACCGGGGTCTAGTACACTCGACAATGGTTGCCGCCTACCTAGTTGCACAACTCACTATCCGCCTAACCAGTAATCTGCTAATACCAACTTGGCTCGTCGATAGTGGACCCATTTACAAGCTGGTTATACTCAGCCTAGCTTACAGCCCCCTCGCTTGGGTGGATAAGGCCACACCCCTTCCTAACCGACCATGACACAGTGGGAGACACCGCCTTCTGGTATTTGGAGCTCAAGCGCTCACATATCCACTCAGTTTAGACGTTGGAGTATCCTCCTGTACAAGAGGATTCTAGGACTCTCACCCAAGGACATCCTATGTGCCCACAGTGCTAGAACCAAATATTTTTAAAATCCCATCTGTCCATCCATGATGAACTTGTCAAGGCCACAACCCTATTATCGCTAGGACTCTAAGTCATCATGTCACACAAATGCGAGATACATGAGTCATACAGTCTAATCATGCATTAATCCTGCGCATACCGTGAACTCATGTGGGACAACTCTACCTATACGGAGTCCCATAAATGGTTAATCATATCTCATAACAAACATGCAGATGATGCGTATGGGCATATATCATGATGCTATGCTGTCACATACTCATAATCGGTATCGATAACCGACACCAATAATCAACATTGATAATCGGCTTCTATATTCGACATCGATGATCAGCATCAGCCTCAATAATCAGTATCGATAATTGGCCTCGATAATCGGTACTCATAATTAGCCTCGATAATTAGCACTGATAATCAACATCGATAATCGGCCACGATAATCGGCACCGATAATCATCATCAATAATTGACATCAATAATTGGCATCGATGAGAATGGGCCTAACAAGGTCAAAGGGAAGGTCACAATGTGGACATTTAACCAACATTACTCCCAATGAGTGGCACACATAGAGTGAAACATATAGTGGGCTCATGGCCTCACACAATGGCGCAATATACATCACCATGGGCCTCTCTCAAGGGCCTAGTACACCATAATGGGCCTCACTTATGGGCTACATATGCATCGCATTGGCTCATGGACCTCATATACATCATAATGGGCCGTAATACATGGGCCTCATATACATCAAATGGGCCGCAATACATGGGCCACAAAAGTGGGCCTTATCTACATCAAGTGGGTCGCATTGCATGGGCCTCATATACAACACGTCGAGCCTCACTCATAGGCCAGATATAGAACACGTCGGGCCTCACTCATGGGCCATGTACACAATATGTCGGGCCTCACTCATGGGCCACATATACATCATAATGGGCCTCATCATAAGGGCTATATATACATCACATTAGACCTCATCAAAGGCCACAAACATATTGTAATGGGCCTCAACAAATGGGCCACAAGAACATCAAAATGGGCCTCACCAAATAGACCGCAAATATATCACATTGGGCCTCATCAAAGGCCTTATATACATCACAATGTGGGTCCCATCTGCTGGGCGACACTAATACAACACAAGTATCACGTTGCAGCAACACTGTCCCAATACCTGGACAATGTGGATGCATACATTATATGGCGTCCACATCTCAGAAGATGGACAGATTGATGGTAAGGATAAAACCCTATTCATCTGGTGGATTTCCACCATCCAAACAGTGGATGGAGTGGATTATAAATCATGGCAGGCCCCACTGAACTTGGTAACATCACAACAGTCACCTTGCTAGTAGCTAATCTGCGGCCATCAACTGATGGGTCCCACATGATCTGGACAATATGGATACAACACATGCGTTAGAATGGGGGTCACGTGCAAAATACAACACACATGAAAGGTGGGCCCTAATGATGGAGGGTGTGAATGAAATAAATGGATGGTGTGGCAACAATACATAGTCATGATAGGCCCCACATAATTTGGACGGTCAGGATAAAACATGCCTGGTGGGTCCCACAGTGTTAGAGAGTACGCTGGATAGCGTGTTGTCCAGCAGTACATCCCACCTAAGATTTGAATCTTCCTCAAATGGATGGACGGTGTTGATAAAACACATACATCATGATGCCCCAGCAGCACCGTCCATAGATGGATGATGTGTATAAGACACATACATCATAGTGGGGTCCACACCATTGTCCTGATAGGTGGACAGTGGATATACAATACATACACCAAGGTGGGTCTCACCCCCACATGTGTCACATGTGTGGGGTGGGCCACACATCCCAACAGATGCATGGAATGTATTAAACACATACATTAAGGTAAGGTCCACCATTTTCAAATGGATGGACGGCTAGGATGTAAACCACATGCATCATGGTGGTGGGTCCACGTCCTCAGTAGACGGACGGTTGGGATATGACCCACACCTCGTGATGGAACCACAGAACTTACTGACGTGGTCAGCAGCTATATGTTGTTGAACTGCTACCCAGCAGCCCAATAGATGAACGGTGTAGATGTAGGACACTTGCACCAAGGTTGGTCCCACAGTCCTGTGGTGTGGACGGTCTAGATGTAACCATCCCTCATGATGGATGGCTGTGGATGCATACATTATATGGGGTCCATGTTCCTGAAGATGGACGGATGGTGAGGATAAAATCCTATTCATCTAGTGGATTTCCACCATCCAAATAGTGGATGGAATGGATTATAAATCATGGCATGCCTCACTAAACTTGATAACGTCACTGCAGTCACCCTGCTAGTAGCTAATCTTTGTCCATCATCTGATGGGTCCCACATGATCTGAACAATATGGATAAAACACATGCGTTAGGATGGGGGCCATGTGGTGAATACAACACACATGAAGGGTGGGCCCTACTGATGAAGGGCGTTGATGAAATAAATGGATGGTGTGGCAACAATACACATGTCATGGTAGGCCCCACATAATTTGGACGGCCATGATAAAACACGCCTGGTGGATCCCACAACATTAGAGAGTACACTAGACAGCGTGCTGTCCAGCAGTATGTGCCACCTGAGATTTGAATCTTCCTCAAATGGATGGACGGTGCTGATAAAACACATACATCATGGTGCCCTAGTAGCACCGTCTAGAGATGGACAGTGTGTATAAGACACATACATCACAGTGGGGTCCACACCACCGTCCTGATAAGTGGACGGAGTGGATATACAATACATACACCATGGTGGGTCCCACTCCCACACGTGTCACACGTGTGGGGTGGGCCACACGTCCCAACAGATGGACGGAATGTATAAAACACATACATTGTGGTAGGGTCCGTCGTTTTCAAATGGATGGACGGCTAGGATGTAAACAACATACATCATGGTGGTGGGGTCCACATCCGCAGCGGACAGATAGTTGGGATATGACCCACACCTCGTGATGGAACCACAGAACTTGCTGACGTGGTCAACAGCTATATGCTACTGGGCTGCTGCCCAGCAGCCCAATAGATGAACAGTGTAGATGTAGGACGCATGCACCAAGGTGGGTCCCACCGTCTTGTGGTGTGGATGGTTTGGATGTAACCATCCCTCATGATGGATGGTTGGGATATACAACACGACATCAAGGTGGGCCCCACGTCCCATGTCCAGCAAAACAGAGGGACGAGCGATGGTAAAAATAGATATATCACGGTGCATCCCGCCGTCCAGCTAAGGATGCAACCCATTCATCACGGTAGGGTCCCACATCCCTTGCTGAACGATGAGGGTACACCCCATACATTGAGGTGGGTCCACACGCGTGGCCCACCAGCCTTGGGTCAAGCCTGTATTTGTGTTTTCCATTTGGTCCACGCCAGCCCAAACAAACAGCAAGGTGGGCCCCACCAACTGGACGTCCAGAAAAAGATTTGGACGGTCTGGATTGTGGCTGAACACATTAGGTGGGCCACATACCTTATCATCACTATAAAAAAGAAAGAGAGAGAGAGAGAGAAGAGAGAGGGATGAGCGATGGAGGGGCCCCGCCACTATGGGCCCCTCTAACACATGCATTAATACATACATTAATATGGGTCCCAAATCATGTCGGCCCTAAATCAAAAATTAAGTTTTAGCTTTATGATCACCCACCGTTCGATCTTCTTGGTCCGATGAAATGTCAAACTCCTTGGCTCTCTCTTGATGGAAGATGATGAGGATTGAAGGGCTAGGATGAGGGATCTTAGGGTAGGAAGTGGGCCACACACTTACCTTCTCCATGAGAAGCTTGGACGTCCTCTCCTTGGGAGTTGCTTGGAATGAAGTGAGGAATGAGAGAGAGAGAGAGGAGAGGTGTGTAAGAGATATGTCATGAGAAGGATGGGTTGCCTTGACTTTTTAGTAAGAAGGGATGAGATAGGTATAGGTGTTGTTGGCTTTAGTGTGAGAGAGGGATGGGTGTGATGGGATGTATACTTGACTTGTACATTGATTGATTTGATGGGTTGTAGAGATTCTCTCGAAATTCGCAATGCGGGGCATTTTTTAAAAATATATGCAGGCCCACAACTCCTGGCCTGGGTATCGCATTGGTGCGCAAGACGTGGCGTTGGAACCACCGCGATAGCGGTCACAATGGTACAAGTCTCGGGTCGAGTCGACTCAGATATATGGGATGTGACTCAGGGTCGCCTGCAAACGCCGGTTACTGGTCGTGGTTTGTCGAAATTCGACAGGGAGGATCACGGAAGTCTACGTAACGGCACGGTCTAGGATATGGGTCTTACATACTCTACCACATGCATATGATCTCTGCATGATCACACCATGCACTCCTCATCCGTGATGCATGTATATGTACACATGCGTGCAAATGCAATATGCACAAATATTCTGAGACCAACGAAAAATGATCACGTTGCCAACTAGGAAAAATAGTGGTCCAATGTGCACTTTCGTCATGATCATGGGGCTATGTGAGCATCCACACCTTCCACATCCCAAGAATACACCAACCGTAGAATGGAACAAGTAGGATCAATCCATCACTCGACACTAATCACATAGTCGGAACTACATACAATGTCACCACAACAAGCTATACATCAAGCATGCGTAAGGGATATGCACACATTATAACATGCATCAAATCCACATGTAAACATCCATAGATATTCAAAAGTTAGGCCATAGCATCAACATATTCGTTCATGGTTAAGGGTTAAGTGGTTCGCTTCATTGTTCCTATGATAAGTGGGTGCACAAGTGTCGTGCCACCACACGGAGCTAGGTGCGCTTTATATGACTCAAGGCACTACATATGGTGGTCCACTTGATTACCATCCAAGCATGTGAACACAAATTAGCATTACCATACACATACAATCATCGCATCCAACCATTCACATACATCATCATCACTACGTGTATCACATCGCATAATTACTACACATATGCCATCACAACATGCATAGTTCGATTGCAATCTAACACCTCAACATGCCTAGCTATCATTCCAAGTGGCTAAGGCATGGTTCATCACCTCACTTGAATGGGCCGATTAGTGGGTTGTTACATCCCATCCTTCTAGCATATTGAATGGCCCAAGTGATCAACACAATAAGTTCATTTGATAGTTTAATCACACTAAATGCCACGACTCACTTCATGCTCTAAGATGCACGTCACGTGGAGTCTTACATTCTTAGTAAGAGTGAAAAGGCTATACGTCCTAGGGGGGGGGGGGGTGAATAGGATTATGCCAAATTAAAAAATAAATGCGAAATATAAAGAACGATAGCACAATTAAATAATAAAGAAGCACACGTAAACAGCAACCTCAAATATACTAGTATTGAGAGATTGATACAAACTTAGTTCTAAGGACAACTTAACACCAAAAACCAAAGGCTTATGGCAGGACAACCTTACTAAAACATTTGTAAGTATCAAAAGCCCAAACCAATAAAGAGGCAAAGGAAATAGCAAATAAAATAAACTAAGTTATTATATATTCCCACAAGTGCGTAAAATAAATTGCACCATTCTACATAAATGCTTAAAATCAATTAAAAAATTCACACACATAAGCACATTCAATCATCCACCACAACTCTAAGAATTATAGTGGTTCACTTATTTGTACACCAGCTATTAGAAAACAACCACACAACTACTCCACTCCTTCGAAATATTAACGTTCACCATGAAAAAAGGTTTTCAAAGGTTCACCTTAAAACCTTCACAATTGTGTCTTTGACTGGGCTTACACAATTCCAAAAACCCCACACTCTAAGATTTTCTGAATCACCTCAAACAAAACTAAATAGAGATTTTTCTGGCACAACCTTAAAAACCAAAAAGAGATATACAAAATGTAAATGTACTTAATTGAAAATTTTCCTTTGAAGAAGCCCGGTGGAACCAATCCGATGTAGACGAAGATGTTCAATGTTCAGTCTCACGGATGAAAAGGTTCTAATTCTAAATGATTTTTAATTAAATCAACTTGGGCTAGCTTGATTTGATTTTTATCTCAAGAAAGTGAAAAACACAAATCCCTTCTTAAAGCATGATTGGAATAGAGATCTCAAAATAAAAAACAAAAGCTAATTAAAGAGAATATTAAATGAGCACAATAAAGCTTAAAAATATTACAAACTTATCTCTCAGATTGATGTCTTGATTTTGCCTTAATGAATAAATAAACTCTAAAATTCGTGCTCTACTTATTGCTGAAAATATTATTCACTCAACTGGTCTAAGGGTCGATTCGACTGGTCAAAGGATAAATAAAATTTCAAATTTTCTGACGCGATAAAATAAAACCATTACTCGACAGGTCGAGTGGCTTGCTCGACTAGTCGAGTGGCCTACTCGACTGGTCGAGCACTGCACTCAACTGGTCAAGTGGGACTTAGAAATGTTGCCGGACTTTGAGTCAAGCCTGCACGACTGGTCAAGCATCATTCACTCGATTAGTTGAGTAGTCTCCAGGACTGGTCGAGAACTCAACAAATTCCAAATGTTAGCAAAAATATTAGATTGGTTAAGAAAACTCTTAGACTGCTTGAGCCAGTACTTGGATTAGTCGAACAAGGTCTATGACTAGTCGAGAAAAAGACCTATAAATATATGAAATGACGCACAAAGAATATGCAACGAATATGACACTATCTAGGGTCAATCTAGGGTCATCCAAACCTGTTTGTGAGTGGGAACAAATGAAACATCATTTGCTTCCAAATCTTGATATCTTGTGATACTTGAAGCTTGAATTCAATGTCTTGAACTTAAGCTTGAGTCACACTTGAGTTCTTGAGTCTTTAACGTACGGTAGTTTAACTTTAAACTTGAACTTGAGTTCTTGAATTTGATCTTGAAGACATGAACTTCAAAACGCTTCACTTCAACTTGAAGATGTGGGCTAGTTTGGTGACGATCCACAGAACTTAAAAATGTATGAACCCGATCACTTCAACTAAAAGCATGATGCAAATACTAAATGGATTGACACAACAAAATTTGACAATACTACGGGTGCTAGATTTTCATAATAGCATTTACAATCTCCCCCTTTGTCAAATTTGTGACAAAACTAAATAAAGAAATATGCACAATAAAAAATCATGCACCAGTCATGTATAATAAAGAATCATGCCCCAGTGATCAATAAACACATCTCCCTCTCATTCCATTACTCCCCCTCAATCCAGGAGAGGTGATTTCTAGAACCTGTAAAAAAAATATACAATCCATATTTTCTCCATATATTCCACAATCATCACACATCTCTAATATAGACTCCATATTTTCTCCATATATTCCACAATCATCACACATCTCTACCATTTCTCCCTCATGTTGTCACAATAAGACAAAGGAAAGATGTATATAAAGAAGAGAAGAAGTAAGATAAGATAGGGAATAACAACACCATGATGATCAAAATATCAACATAAAGCACAATAGCATGTCCACATACTAAAAAGTAATAGTGTGTCCAAGAAATATCCTAACAAACATGATTCCAACACAAATCGAAGAGTAGAAAGTATTACTACATATCCAGAATAATAAACAAAAACTAATCAGATCCAGAGGAAGGAGCAGGTATAGAAGGATCTATCTGATGAAGTCCCTTGTTAATGCACCTTAAGATACTTGCGCATATATTTAAATTGATGTTCTTGGGACACATGTAGACCCTTCACCCTCTCTTCAAGGGATCACAAACGCTAATCAAAGTCAGAAGGCTGAAAGTCAAGATCAACCGCAAAGTCTGACTCATCAATCTCATCAAATAAGTCATCCATGTTAACATCATCTAGAGGCAAAGCATCCTCCTCTTTAGTTGCTTTAGCAGCTCCACCAACACCTGTAAATGCCATAGTTTATATCCCTTTGTGGTTGTCAAATTTTTGGTGCCAAAGACACTATTAGGAAGCTTGCATCAGTGAAGAACAATGCTCTACTCAAGATCTCAAGAAGCTTTCAAGTTCAATCTCAAGATCTCAAAAAGCTCTCAAGTTTAAACGATAGCAAGACTTCAAGCTCCATTACTTTCAAAGGTCACTCGTCTCTAAAGTTTCAATGTCCTTACTTCACTATTGACATATGACTGACCTTAGGTTGACCTTTAGAGTAGGCCATTTTGGATACACAATTCATATATTTTATATAAGTGAGTTTGGTCTGTTCTAAGACTAGTCCTGGACTTTGTTCGACTAGTCCTAGCACTGCTTTGACCTGTCTAAACATTTCCTTGATTAGTTGTAAGTTTGTTACAAAAATTTAAAATTTTCTGTTAGGCTTCGACTAGTCCTGGGGACTGTTCGACCAGTCGTAGGAACAGTGTCGACTGCATCTTCGACCAGTTGTAGACCTACGACTCAAAGAACAGCGTTAAAATTCGGCCACCTACGACCAGTCGAAGGAAATCTACGACCAGCCGTGAAACTGTCAAATCTTATCGCGCCCGAATTTTCAAATAACTGTTGGTTCTACGACCAGTCGTAAAGGTCCTTAGACCAGTCGAAGGCGTGATTTGCTCACCTATAAATAGAGCACAAATCTCAGAATAAATTAAGCAATTTAAGTTAATTTAATTCGGTCTTCTGACAGATAAGTCGGTGCTCCATTTAAGCAAAGTGTGCATATTTAATATTCTCTTTATTTAACTTTCTTAATTGATTTTGTTTCTTGTATTCCAATCTAATCTGAAAAGAAGAATTGTTATTTTCCTTTTTCTGGAATCAAAATCAATTAGAGCTAGCCCTTTTGTTTTAATTTAAAATCTATTAGAACCTAGAACCATTATAAAGTGAGTATTGGACATTGAACTTTGACATTCAAATCTCTACTCCGACTTGGTTCTTCTGGGCTGCTACAACGAAGGAGAAAATCAGGTATTTTACAATTTGTGTAATTTACATTGTTCAGTTTTATTTGAAGTTAAGCCAGAAAAATCTCAAAGTTGTTGGTTATCTGAGGAGAGCCAGAAAACTCAGAAGTGAGGGTTTTTGAATTGTGTAAGCCCTTTTAAAAAGGCACAATTGTGAAGGTTTTCTGTGAACCTGTGAAAACCTATTTGATAGTGAACGCTAATATCCCCTGTGTGAGGATATTAGGAATGGAGGAGCATTCTGTGTGGCTATTGTTTAATAGTTGGTGAACACACTGGCGAACTACTATATTTCTTTGTGTTGTGGATGTGTGATTTATATTTCCTATCTTTTATCATTCATAATTGTGGAATGTTTGTGTGGATGTGAATGTTATAAATTTTACATTTCAAGCTCAGTGGGGAAAGTTGTAATAATTTAGATTTACATTTCAACATTATATTTTTGCTATCTCTTTATTACGTTGAGCTTCAGTTTCTCTATTTGTTCTAGAAATAAGGTTGTCCTACTATAAACTTTGGTTTTTACTGTAAGGTTGTCCTTAGAACAATTTGTGTTTCTATTTCTCTATTTTAGGTTGCTTTCCATTCTTATTCTGTGATTGGTGTAAAGTGTTATCTATTCTTTGTTTCATATTCCGCAATATTTAAATTTAAATTTGGCATAGTCCTATTCACCCCCCCTCTAGGACATATAGCTTGGCCATTTCAAGTGGTATTAGAGCCTAATAGCATGCTCTTATTGCTTTTTATTTGGATTTAATTCCTGAGCTAACGATCTAACCTATATATATAAGATGTCAAATTTTGATAGCCTATCAGTCACTAGGCCTCAACCCTTTGATGGCTCTAACTATGCCTATTGGAAAGCCAGGATGAGGATCTTGCTCAAATCCATGGATGAAAGTGTGTGGCTATCCACAGTGAATTAATGGACCCCTCCTACCACTGAAGTAACTGGGATTGATGGTTCAAAATCTATGAAAATTACACCATATTTCTCTTGGACCACACTTTAGAAAACTGAGAGTAATGCAAATGCTAAAGCACTAAACGTAATTACTTATGCACTATCACTGGATGAATTCAAAAGAATTATATCCTGTGATTCTGCAAAACATGCTTGGGATATATTGGAAATGACACACGAGGGTACTTCAATTGTCAAGAAATCTAAGATACAAATCCTCACAACTAAATTTGAGGAAATACGTATGGAAGAAAATGAAATGTTCATGGACTTCTATACTAGATTAAATGACATTGTAAACTCTATATGGGGCTTAGGTGATAAAATTCCTGAAAGCAAGATATGTGCTAAAATACTACGCTCACTTCCTGAACGGTTCAATTCTAAAGTAACCGCAATCCAGGAACTTCATGATACGGATAATATGAAGGTTGAGGAATTAGTTGGCTCATTACAGACTTATAAGTTAACCTTTAAAGCTCCAAAAGGTAAATATATTGCTTTAAAAACTTCTAAAAATGGTTTTCATGAAAATTACTTAAACTCTGAAGATGATATGGCTCTTTTGGCAAAGAGATTTTATAAAATTTTTAAAAGTAAAAAGAGGGTTGATTTTCAAAAAGAATTTAATAAAAAGAAACCAAAACCTAAAACTAGAAAATCTTTAAAAGACAGTCAATGTTACAACTGCCATGAGTATAGGCATTTGGCTAACAAATGTACGATGGCTACTTGGGATAAGTCCTCTGATTCTGAAGTCTCTTCTGAATCAGAAGATTCTGAAACTAAGTCAGGGTGTGATGTTAAGGCCCTTATGACTCTAATCAAATTCACTTTTTCAGATAATGATGACTCGACTAATGAAGAAAATCTGAATAGTGAATATGAAAATGAAGATGATCTTTAAGATGCTTACAATGCCCTGTACAAGGAAAGTTATAAAATTGCTGTGAAATTGAAACTTCAAAAAGAGAAATTTTCTAAACTCAAAGAAATTTATGAATCTCTTGTTTTATAAAAGTCCCATATTTCAGACTATTTTAAAAAGACAAAATGCGATTTAGATTTTAAAACCTCCCAGTTTGAAAATCTTAACTCTAAAAACGAACAACTAAAACATGAAGTCTCTTCTCTTTTGAGTTTAAAGGAAACCTAGAAATATGCCCAAGGTGATCCTAAATTAGAAAAACTCTTATCTGGATCAAGAAAATGTGGTGATCGATCTGGTCTGGGCTATGACAAGAGTGTTCCTCTTAAACCGAAGAATACTTCTCCCACGTTTGTAAAGGGAGAGATCTTAAACTCAAAAGGGAAAGATCAAATGTTTTCTAAAAGCTATAAATCTTTTTAAAAACCTAAAAGACATATCAACTATAAAAAGCAAAGCTAAAGTCCTTTGGCAAAAAGGATAGTTGATCTACTTAAGGAGCTTCTAAAGTCTAACTCACTAGGTCATACTTATAACTCTTACAATCGAAAGATGATCTGCTATCCTCCTAAACCCAAAATGGTTATGAAATGGGTTCCAAAGGTCGCTTGCTTGGTTGCCCACACCACTTTCAAAGCAACAAGCAATTCTAAGTGGTACCTAGTAGATGCTCCAGGCATATGACAGGCGACAAGGCTTTATTTATCGATCTCAAAGACATGACTGACAGTTCAGTCACATTTGGAGATGGCAACAACTGCAAGATTATGGGCAAGGTACGGTTCAACTCTATAACCTTCCTTTGATTAAAAATGTGTTGTATGTTGAAGGACTGAAACATAATCTTCTAAGCATATCTCAGATTTGCGATAATAACCATAGTGTACGGTTTTCTAATCAAAGCTGTGAGATTCTAAACAACAAGGGTTCAGTAATACTAACTGGACGTAGAACGTCTGAAAACTGCTATATTGTTAGCGAATCCAGCTCATCTAATCAATCATCTTACATGGTCCAAACAGACGAGACTAATTTGTGGCATAAACGTCTTGGACATGTACACTACCAAAATTTACATAGATTGAGCAAATGAGAACTTATAAGAGGTCTACCCAAACTACAAAAATTAGATAAAATATGTGGTGAATGTCAGATTTGCAAACAAATAAGGAACTCACACAAAAAGTTGAATTCCAATACCACATCAAGACCACTCGAGCTTCTCCATATGGATCTAGTAGGACCTACCAGGATGAAAAGTTGAGGTGGCAAAAGATATAGTTTGGTAATAGTAGATGACTTTACCCGATATACATGGGTTGTCTTCTTAAGGGACAAATTAGAAACCCTTGAAGAAGTAAAAAAGGTTCTCAAAAGGATTCAAACTGAAAAAGATTCTCAAGTCAGTAAGATTCGTAGTGATCATGGATCTGAATTTGAGAATAGTGGTTTTGAGAAGTTCTGTAGCGACCAGGGAATCTTACATGAATTCTTAGCGCCCAAAACTCCACAACAAAATGGTATAGTTGAAAGAAAAAATAGAGTGCTTCAAGAAATGGCTAATGTCATGTTGAATAGTATGAAGCTCTTTAAGAATCTTTGGGCTGAAGCAGTCAATACAGCTTGTTATATTATTAACCGGGTTTACACTAGTAAAGGTAATAATAAAACAGTTTACGAAATATGGTTCGATAAAAAGCCTACTGTCAAATACTTTTGAGTTTTTTGTAGCAAGTGCTATATTTTACGAGATCGTGAACATCTGGGAAAGTTTGATACGAAGAGTGATGAAGGGATCTTTTTAGAATACTCTTTAAACAGTCGAGCTTATAGGGTTCTGAACAAAAGGACCGGTGTGATTCAAGAGTCCATCAATGTAGTCATTGATGATCACTTAAATACACTAGTCTCAAGTTCAGATCATGATGAAATACTAGTAATTGATAAATCCGATACTTCATTTAATCAGATTAATTCTGAACTGAGGACTGTTAAAGATCATCCAACCACACAGATTCTTGGAAACCCTCTCACTAGTGTTCGTACCGGTAGACAATTTGAGGATATATGGAATTATGTATGTTTTACATCCCAGATAGAACCATCTAACATAAAAGAAGCTCTTGCTAATGAAAACTGGGTTATTGCGATGCAAGAAGAACTTAACCAAATTGTGAGAAATGATGTTTGGCATCTCGTACCTAGACCTAAAGATAAACACAACATTGAAACCAAATGGATTTTCAAAAATAAGTCTGACGAACTTAGAAATATAATTAGAAATAAGGCCAGACTTGTGGTACAAGGTTACACTCAAATTGAAGGTATTAACTAGGATGAAACCTTTGCACCAGTAGCACGTCTTGAATCAATCAGACACTTTATATCCATTGCACGTTTTAGAAAAATTTAAGATTTACCAAATGGATGTGAAAAGTGCATTTTAAAATGGAGATCTGCATGAGGAAGTTTATGTTGAACAATCAATGGGTTTTGAAGACCCCAAAAATGTTGCTCATGTGTATCATCTTCAAAAGGCACTTTACGGTTTAAAACAAGTTCCTAGGGTATGGTACAAGAAACTAATAAAGTTTCTATTAAGCTATAATTTTCAAATGGGATGTGTTGATAAAACTCTGTTTATTAAAAAACAAAAAGATCACATCTTATTAGTACAAATCTATGTTGATGATATCATTTATGGATCTACCTGTACTGACATGACTATTGAGCTTGCAGATTTGATGAAATCTTAGTTTGAAATGAGCTTGGTTGGGGAATTGAATTATTTTCTCGGGTTACAAGTAAAACAAAAACCCGATGGAATGTTCATTTGTCAATCTAAATATGCTATGTACTTGATTAAGAGATTTGGATTTAAGAATGGTAAGAACTTTGATACTCCTATGAGTACAACCTTGAAACTCTCAAAAGATTCTGCAGGTAGAAATGTGAATCCGAAACTATATCGGAGTATGATTGGTAGTCTATTGTAATTAACTGCTAGTAGACCCGATATCGCTCTAAGTGTTGGTATTTGCGCTAGATATCAGTCTGAACCTAAAAAGTCGCACTTGACTGTTGTCAAGCGGATTATACGATATGTCGCAAGTACTGTTAATCTCGGTCTCTGGTATCCTCATGAGACTAGTGTTCAATTAGCTGGGTACTCAGATGCTGACTGGACTGGTAATCTTGATGATCAAAAATCAACCAGTGGTGGTTGTTTTTATATCGAAAACTGTTTAGTTTCGTGGTTTAGTAAGAAACAAAGTTCTATATCACTTTCAACAGCTGAAGCTGAATATATCGCATCTGGTAATGCGTGTACACAACTTATTTAGATGAAACGTATGCTAAGTGATTATGGAATTAAATAGGATTTTATGTTATTATATTGTGATAATTCCAGTGCCATAAATATTTCAAAAAATCCAATTCAGCATTCTCGTACTAAGCACATTGATATTAAATTTCATTATATTCAGGAATTAGTTGAAGAAAAGGTTATATCTTTGGAATATATCCTTACCGAGAATCAACGTGTTGATATTTTCACTAAACTACTCGACAAAAGCATGTTTAACAAAATGAAATTTGATCTTGGCACGTGCATTTTAAAATGATTAATTATGCTTATTTGTATCATATTGTATATATTTATTAGTTTAGTTTTCAAATCTTGAAAAATATGCAAAAAAATAGATTTTTTGGTCTGTACTCGACTAGTCGTGAGTATCCATGACCAGTCGTGCTACGACCAGTCGTGTATATCCATGACCAGTCGTGAATTGTGTAGATTCACTTAAAATTTGGGAAAATCATCTTCTTCTTCATTTCATCTTCACTCTCCAACAAGCCGACACACGACTAGTCAAACCCATCTTTTAAAATCTTCAAGGTTAGTGTTCCATTTGCATTTTGTTTGTATATTTGTGTCTAGATTGCTTCTATTTCTCTCTTGGAGTTGTCGATTTCGAATTTAGTTGAGATTTGAGGTTTTTCTTTTGAAAAATCTGATTTGAGAAAATCCTTTTCTCAATCCTTTGCATCTCTTTATATTCTTGAAATCCTTGTTGCATATGGCTTCTAGAGAAAGAAAATCAACATCCTGTGGTCCGTCTTTTTCTTTCAGATCGGCCCCTATCACTAAGCGTCATCTTAGGGCTCCTGAGGATGATCCATCTTATGTTCGGGACATCAGATTGCGTAATGTTATTGTTGAGCATCCAGTTGATATTAATCATGTTGTTCCTTTCGATATTTTTCCTATGCTCCAATCTGTAGGTTGGAATAACTTATTGCTTTGGGGTGGGCCAGCATACCAGTCCATTGCCCAATCCATGTTTGCATGCATATGTGCTTTCTCACTGAAAAATTTAACTTTTTCTATCTCCATAAGAGAAGAGCCATTTGAAGTTGATCATCATTTGATTTCAACCCTTATGGATATTCCAGTGAATGATGAGGGTATTTCCATCTGACAAACCCTCTGTCGCTAAAAAACATATGCTGACTAAGGACTTATGCAATTTGGATGTACAATGGACGCATGAAGGGAATGCGCTTCCTTCAAAATATTTGTTACCCAAATACAGAGTTCTTCACAAAATCTGTGTCTAATTTGTATCCTCGGTTGGGTAATAAATCTGAATTGACGTCCTTCATGGTTCGTATTCTTCATTCTGTTGTCAGAGGTGTTAACATTTGTTTACCATCCTTGATTTATCAATTCATCATTCATTTTCGACTCCATCCTGGTCACAGTGACATTTATTTTGGATATTTGATGACTATTTTGGCTACACATATGTCAGTCGACATGCCAGTTGAAGAGGCCCCTATCCATCATCTGATATTTAACAATTCCAATATCAATAAGATGAAGCTAGATTTACTTCCTGGCCAAGGTGATGGTGTTGGTAGTGCTGAAGCTGAACATGAGGAAGAAGCTGGTGATCTTTCTCTTGATGATATTAACATGGATGATATTTTTGAAGAGCTTGAGTCTAATTCTACAAATGATCCAGATTATGAGCCTTCTTCATTTGATGCTCATCTGAGTGCATTGGAAGATAAAGTTGAGAATCTAAATGTTAAGATAGAAAACATGTCTGTTGCCCATGATTTACAGTTCAAATATATGCGCAAATATCTTAGGCGCTTGAACAAAGGCATGCATCAACTTGATCCTTCCATTCTTGCTCCTTCATCTGGGTCAAATTAGTATTTTTAAGTTCACTGGTCTGTAATAACTTTATTACTCCTAACTAGTTTTGGAGTTTGTCACTCTTTTTAACTTAGCTCAGTCTATGAATTATGTGTGCTACTTATGCTATGTTCTCATATCTTGACTAGTTACCTCTCATATTTCTCATTAATTATTTCTACTCAGCCATCTGTTCTGTGCTTCCTTTGTCCTATTGTGACAAAAAGGGGGAGTATGGATATGTTATGGATATGGATGTTGTCATGAGGAGAGTATGTTACTTAGGGGGAGTATGTGCAGAGGTGTGAGCAAAGGTGTGCAGAGGTGGACTGTATGTTGATATTGACTTACAAGTCTGCAGGATGCCTGTTGATAACAACTGGTGCATGCTTCTTTAATCAGATATAACAACTGGTGCATGATTCTTTATTCGGATATTCTGTGTTATGTAACATATCTTGAAAGTGTGTTTTGTCACTAATTTGACAAAGGGGGAGATTGTAAATGCCATAGTTTATAGCCCTTTGTGGTTGTCAAATTCGTGGTGCCAAAGACACTGTTATGAAGCTTGCATCTGTGAAGAACAATGCTCTACTCAAGATCTCAAGAAGCTTTCAAGTTCAATCTCAAGATCTCAAAAAGATCTCAAGTTTAAATGACAGCAAGACTTCAAGCTCCATTACTTTTAAAGGTCACTCGTCTATAAAGTTTCAATGTCCTTACTTCACTATTGAGGTATGACTGACCTTAGGTTGACCTTTAGAGTTGGCTATTTTGGATACATAATTCATATGTTTTATATAAGTGAGTTTGGTCTGTTCTAAGACTAGTCTTGGACTTTGTTCGACTAGTCCTAGCACTGCTTCGAGCTGTCTAAACATTTCCTGGATCAGTCGTAAGTTTATTACAAAAATTAAAAAATTTCTTTTAGGCTTCAACTAGTCCTGGGGAACTGTTCGACCAGTCGTAAGAACAGTGTCGACTGCATCTTCGACCAGTCGTAGACCTATGACTCAAAGAACAGCGTTGAAATTCGGCCACCTACGACCAGTCGAAGGGATCCTACGACCAGTCGAAGGAAACCTACGAGTAGTCGTGAAACTGCCAAATTTTTTCGCGCTCGAATTTTTAAATATCTGTTGGTTCTACGACCAGTCGTAGAGGTCCTTAGACCAGTCGAAGGCATGATTTGCTCACCTATAAATAGAGTACGAATCTCAGAATAAATGAAGCAATTCAAGTTAATTTAATTCGGTCTTCTGACAGATAAGTCGATGCTCCATTTAAGCAAAGTGTGCATATTTAATATTCTCTTTCTTTAGCTTTCTTAATTGATTTTGTTTCTTGTATTCCAATCTAATCTGAAAAGAGGAATTGTTATTTTCCTTTTTCTGGAATCACAATCAATTAAAGCTAGCCCGTTTGTTTTAATTTAAAATCTATTAGAACCTAAAACCATTATAAAGTGAGTATTAGATATTGAACTTTGACATTCAAATCTCTACTCTGACTTGGTTCTTCTGGGCTGCTACAACGAAGGAGAAAATCAGGTATTTTACAATTTGTGTAATTTACAATGTTTAGTTTTATTTGAGGTTAAGCCAGAAAAATCTCAAAGTTGTTGGTTATCTAAGGAGAGCCAGAAAACTCAGAAGTGAGGGTTTTTGAATTGTGTAAGCCCTTTAAAAAAGACACAATTGTGAAGGTTTTGGGCGAACCTGTGAAAACTTATTTGATAGTGAACGCTAATATCCCCTGTGTGAGGATATTGGGAGTGGAGTAGCATTCTGTATGGCTGTTGTTTAACAGTTGGTGAACACGCAGGCGAATCACTATAATTCTTTGTATTGTGGATGTGTGATTTATATTTCCTATCTTTTATCATTTAGAATTGTGGAATGTTTGTGTGGATGTGAATGTTGTAAATTTTACATTTCAAGCTCATGTGGGGAATGTTGTAATAATTTATATTTACATTTCAGCATTATATTTTTGCTATCTCTTTATTGCGTTGAGCTTCAGTTTCTCTATTTATTCTAGAAATAAGGTTGTCCTACCATAAACTTTGGTTTTTAATGTAAGGTTGTCCTTAGAACAATTTGTGTTTCTATTTCTCTATTTTTGGTTGCTTTCCATTCCTATTCTATGATTGGTGTATAGTACTATCTATTCTTTGTTTCATATTCCATAGTATTTAAATTTAAATTTGTCATAGTACTATTCACCCCCCCTCTAGGGCATATAGCTTAGCCATTTCAAGTGGTATCAGAGCCTAATAGCTCGCTCTTATTACTTTTTATTTGGATTTAATTCCTGAGCTAACGATCTAAGCTATATATATATAAGATGTCAAATTTTGATAGCCTATCAGTCACTAGGCCTCAACCCTTTGATGGCTCCAACTATGCCTATTGGAAAGCCAGGATGAGGATCTTGCTCAAATCGATGGATGAAAGTGTGTGGCTATCCACAGTGAATTAATAGACCCCTCCTACCACTGAAGTAACTGGGATTGATGGTTCAAAATCTATGAAAATTACATCGTATTTCTCTTGGACCACACTTCAGAAAACTGAGAATAGTGCAAATGTCAAAGCACTAAAAGCAATTACTTGTGCACTATCACCGAATGAATTCAAAAGAATTATATACTGTGATTCTGCAAAACATGCTTGGGATATATTGGAAATGACACACGAGGGTACTTCAATTGTCAAGAAATCTAAGATACAAATCCTCACAACTAAATTTGAGGAAATATGTATGAAAGAAAATGAAATGTTCATGGACTTCTATACTAGATTAAATGACATTGTAAACTCTATATGGGGTCTATGTGATAAAATTCCTGAAAGCAAGATATGTGCTAAAATACTACGCTCACTTCCTGAACGGTTCAATTCTAAAGTAACCGCATCCAGGAACTTCGTGATACGGACAATATAAAGGTTGAGGAATTAGTTGGCTCATTACATACTTATGAGTTAACCTTTAAAGCTCCAATAGGTAAATCTATTGCTTTAAAAACTTCTAAAAATGGTTTTCATGAAAATTATTTAAACTCTGATTTAGAAAACTCTGAGGATGATATGGCTCTTTTGGCAAAGAGATTTTATAAAATTTTTAAAAGTAAAAAGAGGGTTGATTTCCAAAAAGCATTTGGTTAAAAGAAACCTAAACCTAAAACTATAAAATCTTTAAAAGACAGACAATGTTACAACTGCCATGAGTATGGGCATTTGGCTAACAAATGTCCTAATAAGGGCAAGTCAAAAAAAAAAAGTATGATGGCTACTTGGGATGAGTTCTCTGATTCTGAAGTCTCTTCTGAATCAGAAGATTCTGAAACTGATTCAGGGTGTGATGTTAAGGCCCTTATGACTCTAGCTAAATTCACTTTTTCAGATAATGATGACTTGACTATTGAAAGAAATCTGAATAGTGAATATGAAAATGAAGATGATTTTCAAGATGCTTACAATGCCCTATACAAGGAAAGTTATAAAATTGTTGTGAAATTGAAACTTCAAAAGGAGAAATTTTCTAAACTCAAAGAAATTTTTGAATCTCTTGCTTTAGAAAAGTCTCATATTTTAGACTGTTTTGAAAAGACAAAATGCGATTTAGATTTTAAAACCTCCCAGTTTGAAAATCTTAAATCTGAAAACGAACAACTAAAACATGAAGTCTCTTCTCTCTTGAGTTTAAAGGAAACCTAGAAATATGCCCAAGGTGATCCTAAATTAGAAAAACTCTTATCTGGATCGAGAAAATGTGGCGATCGATCCGGTCTGAGCTATGACAAGAGTGTTCCTCTTAAACCGAATAATACTTCTCTCACATTTGTAAAGGGAGAGATCTTAAACTCAAAATGGAAAGATCAAATGTTTTCTAAAAACTATAAATCTTTTCAAAAACTTAAAAGACATATCAACTATAAAAAGTAAAGCCAAGGTCCTTTGGCAAAAAATATAGTTGATCTTCTTAAGGAGCTTCTAAAGTCTAACTCACTAGGTCATACTTATAACTCTTACAATCGAAAGAAGACCTGCTATCCTCCTAAACCCAAAATGGTTATGAAATGGGTTCCAAAGGTCGCTTGCTTGGTTGCCCACACTGCTTTCAAAGCAACAAGTCATTCTAAGTGGTACCTAAATAGTGGATGCTCCGGGCATATGACAGGCGACAAGGCTTTATTTACCGATCTCAAAGACATGACTAACAGTTCAGTCACATTTGGAGATGGCAACAACTGCAAGATTATGGGCCAAGGTACGGTTCAACTCTATAACCTTCCTTTGATTAAAAATGTATTGTATGTTGAAGGACCGAAACATAATCTTCTAAGCATATCTCAAATTTGTGATAATAACCATAGTGTACGGTTTTCTAATCAAAGCTGTGAGATTCTAAACAATAAGGGTTCAGTAATACTAACTGGACGTAGAACATCTGAAAACTGCTATATTGTTAGCAAATCTAGCTCATCTAATCAATCATCTTACATGGTCCAAACAGACGAGACTGATTTGTGGCACAAACGTCTTGGACATGTACACTACCGAAATTGACATAGATTGAGCAAATGAGAACTTATAAGAGGTCTACCCAAACTACAAAAATTAGATAAAATATGTGGTGAATGTCAGATTGGCAAACAAACAAGGAACTCACATAAAAAGGTGAATTCCAATACCACATCAAGACCACTTGAGCTTCTCCATATGGATCTAGGAAGACCTACCAGGACGAAAAGTTAAGGTGGCAAAAGATATATTTTGGTAATAGTAGATGACTTTACCAGATATACATGGGTTGTCTTCTTAAAGGACAAATCAAAAACCCTTGAATAAGTAAAAAAGGTTCTCAAAATGATTCAAACTGAAAAAGGTTCTCAAGTCAGTAAGATTCGTAGTGATCATGGATCTGAATTTGAGAATAGCGATTTTGAGAAGTTCTGTAGCGACTAGGAAATATTACATGAATTCTTAGTGCCCAAAACTCCACAACAAAATGGTATAGTTGAAAGGAAAAATAGAGTGTTTCAAGAAATGACTAATGTCATGTTGAATAGTATGAAGCTCTCTAAGAATCTTTGGGCTGAAGCAGTCAATACAGCTTGTTATATTATTAACTGGGTTTACACTAGTAAAGGTAATAGTAAAACGGCTTACGAAATGTGGTTTGATAAAAAGCCTAATGTCAAATACTTTTGAGTTTTTGGCAGCAAGTGCTATATTTTACGACATCATGAGCATCTGGGAAAGTTTAATACGAAGAGTGATGAAGGGATCTTTTTAGGATACTCTTTAAACAGTCGAGCTTATAGGGTTCTGAACAAAAGGACCGGTGTGATTCAAGAGTCCATCAATGTAGTCATTGATGATCACTTAAATACACCAGTCTCAAGTTCGGATAATGATGAAATACTAGTAATTGATAAATCCGATACTTCATCTAATCTGATTGATTCTGAACTGAGGATTGTTAAAGATCATCCAACCACACAGATTCTTGGAAACCCTCTCACTGGTGTTCGTACCCATAGACAACTTGAGGATATATGCAATTACGTAGGTTTTACATCCCAGATAGAACCATCTAACGTAAAAGAAGCTCTTGCTAATGAAAAATGGATTGTTGCGATGCAAGAAGAACTTAACCAAATTGTGAGAAATGATGTTTGGCATCTCTTACCTAGACCTAAAGATAAACACATCATTGGAACCAAATGGATTTTTAAAAATATGTCTGACGAACTTAGAAATATAATTAGAAATAAGGCTACACTAGTGGTACAAGGTTACACTCAAATTGAAGGTGTTGACTATGATGAAACCTTTGCACCAGTAGCACGTCTTGAATCAATTAGACTCTTTACATCTATTGCGTGTTTTAAAAAATTTAAGATTTACCAAATGGATGTGAAAAGTGCATTTTTAAATGGAGATCTACATGAGGAAGTTTATGTTGAACAACCAATGGATTTTGAAGACCCCAAACATGCTGATCATGTGTATCGTCTTGAAAAGGCACTTTATGGTTTAAAACAAGCTCCTAAGGCATGGTATGAGAAACTACCAAAGTTTCTATTAAGCCATAATTTTCAAATGGGATGTGTTGATAAAACTCTATTTATTAAAAAATATAAGGATCACATCCTATTAGTACAAATCTATGTTGATGATATCATTTATGGATCTACCTATACTGACATGACTATTGAGTTTGCAGATTTGATGAAATCTCAGTTTGAAATGAGCTTGGTTGGGGAATTGAATTATTTCCTCGGGTTACAAGTAAAACAAAAACCTGATGAAATGTTCATTTCTCAATCTAAATATGTTATGAACTTGATTAAGAAATTTAGATTTGAGAATGGTAGGAACTTTGATACTCCTATGAGTACAACCTTGAAACTCTCAAAAGATTTTACAGGTAAAAATGTGGATCCGAAATTATATCAGAGTATGATTGGTAGTCTATTGTATTTAACTGCTACTAGATGTAATGACTCGAAAAATTTTGTGCCAAGACCCGAGTACTACCTCTGTTTTCCTTAGAAGCTTTTTGGGGTAATTAGCGCTAAACTTAATTGCTTGTGAAATTTGCATCAATCACTTTAAATTCGATCTGCATGACTCAAAACCTGTAGAATCATTAGCGCTAGGTTACTCTGAAATCTGGGATTCATCGCTAAATCCAGTTGTTCTTGGGACTTTTTGGAAACTTTGAATCGGACCTGGACCGCGCGTCGAAAGTCCGATAGCGATGATGTAATGACCCTGAAAATTTTGTGTTATTCTTTCCCTAGTAGTTGTTTTGGGGTAATTAGTGCTAATCTCGATTGCTTGTGAAATTCGCATCAATCACTTTAAATCTGATCTGCATAATTCAAAACTTGTAGATTAGCAAGCGCTATGTTACTCTGAAATCTGGGATCCATCGCTAAATCCAGTTGTTCTTGGAAATTTTTTGAAGTTCTGGATCGGACATGGACCGCGCGTCGAAAGTCCGATAGCGATGATCTTAGGCTGTTGCGGTCACCATGTTGGACTTGACCATCACCTCGAAAATCAAGTCCAGGTGATGTTCTGGGTCGATTTGATTGAGTCTGAAGTGGAGAGTGTGAGAACGGTTGGATATTAATTAAGATTTTATGAAATCTGAGTCGTGTCGCTTGCGCGATGATTTTAAGCAATCTGACCGTTGGATTCTGACCCAATTTCACCCTCTGATCAGGGAAGGTGGCCCAGGCATGCCCTTGTGCTTGTGGACCTGATCGAGATTCAGTGACCGTTGAATTGAGTGTGGTCCGCCACGGTTGATCTGAAGAGCCGGTTGGTACGAAAACTCAGCTTGACGTAGATCCATGGTCAGTGAGCTTAAGTCCGACCTTTCGTGGTAATAGGCCCATCAGAAGTGCTTCGTTGGATCGTGAGAGGCTAGTTTTGGTTATACCCTAAGTATACCTTGGCCCTGGGGTTATTTTCATCAATATTAGGCCTATTTATAGACCTTAAAACCCTAGCTCTCTTTTTCATACGAATTTCCTAACCCTAGTAGAGAAAGAGAAAGGAAAAGAGAGAAAGTGAGAGAGAAGTTGGTGAATCATCTTAGATTCTTTCCTGTTCTTCTTCATCCTTAAACCTTCACTTTGAATCGTTATTCCGGCGATTTTGAGTTCATCTTTGGGTAAGTTAACCTAACCCTAATTTGTGTTAGAACTTAAAATAGTCTTGGTGTTGTTGTATCTCACTTCTATTCTTGTCTTAGGTTGTTCTGTCGCCGTTGACGAAGACATATCGTCTGAAATCAGTTCGGTGTTCTTTTCTAGCTTAAGGTGCGAACTTTAAGTGTATAGGTTATGGTTTTCAAGGCTTTCAATGCCAGTTAATGGTTTATTCTTGCTATGGATGAGATTTCACATGTCAAATGTTATGTTTATGTTGCGTTCCTGTTATGCAAGTGATTTATTGAGATTTGTGTATTCTATGTGTATGTATAAAGTACCGTATGCGTATAAGTTATGAACATGTGATTGCCATGATTATTTGTCGTGTACTTATGCTAGATGTATGTGCGACAACTCCTTGGTAAAAGGAATTGTCCATATGCGTGTTTTCAACATACGTCATGTATGTTGAACTATGTATTCTAAGTGTTTGTAGAAATGTCTAAATGATCTAAAGTATAATATATCAACCTAGTATGGGTGCTGAGAAGCGATTCTCAACTCTCCCACTAGTGTGTATGATTTCCTTCTTGTAAGTTTCATTCCTTGTTGTTTAAATTCAAGTATTACTTATGCTTACATTCCTGTTAAGTTGATATTCTTCAGATGCTTACATACCATATGATTTGAGTTGTTGTTCCATTACTATTCTAAATTGTTGATCTTAATACCTGTTATAGTGGAATGTGTTTGAGACTATTAATAGTCCAGGAAATCGGTAATCGGCCTTAAGATCGTGGCTGAGGTTGCTTTCGCCACGTAGGACGTATTAGAGTTGTCGGCAGTGGTTTGGCCACGCGGAGTGTTTGCGCACTCTATGTCATTCAACCCAACGTGCGCTCGTGCTAGTCGAGTTCGTTAAGTAACCCGATTGTCCGATGTATGTTCACCATGTATGGACGCTGCTGCTTGAATCTAGGGTACCAGACTTACCGATGAAATCCTATTAACCTTGGTACCTTGATCTGCTAAGACTCATGAGTCAGACATGGTGGTATGGGACACCGTGGTCGAGCTGTCAGCCTACACTGTGGTGACGAGCCTCCCCGTAGTGACCAGTGAGCAACCAAACTCGTGAGCCGATTATGGTGGTATGGGACACTATATTCTTGCTGTCGGCCTACATTGATTGGTGACGAGCCCTTTGTAGTGACCTCGAGCATGCCTGGATACCGCATTGAGGTGATGAGCCTTGCTGTGGTAACGACGGTATGATAGGGGTGCATTGATTGGTGACGAGCCCTTTGCAATGACCTAAAACCATAAGATCGTATAAGATGATCTAGGACTGACAACCCTAGTATGGATCACTGTTTGGATGGCGATATGAGGAAGGTACTTTAGCTTTCCAATCCTGCTATATGAAAAGGACTAATAACAACTTGGTAATCATGTTCATGCACCGCATTTGCATGTGCTTTGTAGATGTGGCGCACTTTGAGGTGGTGTCATGCGTAACGTAGGATGAAGACGCTGAGGGTGTACGTGTGAGGGCACGCATCATTTTTCATACATTCTTGCATTAACAAGAGTACTTAGGACATGTTTGATTATTCTGCTTTATCATTACTGCTTGATGGAATTGATAACATGTTAACTTGTGCTTTATTGTTCCACTGAGTTGATCACTCACTCCCACGTTCTGCGGCGGTGTTTAAACACCCACCAGACTCTGCCTTAGTTGCTGATGTTGCAGATGTTGATGTGACTTCTGAGGCAGAGCGGGAGATGGATGATGATGAGGCTGCTTTCTCTTTTATGCAGTTTTCAGACGGGTTCTAGTGAGCCTCGTTCTGATGCGCGGGATGCTAGGATTTCTTTTGGGAATTAAATGATGTAATTTGATACTTATAATTTTGATAGTAACACTTGAATTACGACCTGGTATGTATATGTATTTCAGGGATCTACACATGTACACATTTATTTCTATAAGTCTTCTGCTTGCTTTCTTCACTTATCCCTGAATTATATTTGCTATTTGGCTTAATCTATTCCATGTTTTATGCGCTAATACAGACAACATACATCCATCATTGAATATGTTGCATAAGTGATGTTTTGGAACTCGGGAGCTGAGTTATGCTCGACCCCTGAATTTCAGGGCGTTACAAGTTGGCATCAGAGCATTAGCCGTCCGATGCCTCAGGTTATTTCTCCTCCACCTCTTCGATCAGCACCAGCTCATCCATCCTTTAGACCTGCAGTACCTAGCTTCAGGCCACCTCAGCGGCCCATGGTTCCTTCGCCGAATCGTCAGCAGCAGGATCGAGTTCATACGCTCTCAGCTGAAGCGCCTATGTCTAACTTGGTGCCGAGGTCCTTCGAGGTGACAGCGCACATTGAAGGTATTCCCGTTTCTATATTGGTGGATACAGGGTCCACTACTTCTCTTATATCTTATGCGGCAGTTAGGCGTCAGGGTTTGAGAACTGTTCTTATGCAAGGAGTGATGCTTACTACCACTACGGGGATTTCCTCTGCTATGAGCAAGCGTTGTATGGATTGTTTAGTCGATTTAGGAAGTGGATCGATCCGTGTTGATTTCTTTGCGCACCTCTTTATCATTACGATGTTATTATGGGTATGGATTGGCTCACAAGGATGCGAGCTGAGATTGATTATGAAGCAAGTTCGGTGACCATCCATGGACCTGAGGGCGAGACAGTTACTTTCCCAGTTCAGGTCAGTTACCCTTTTTGTATTGATTATTATACTTCTCTGTTGGAGAGTATGGCTGAATCGGCGTTAGTTAGAACGCCGGTAGTTTGGGAGTTTGAAGATGTGTTTGAGTCGATTCCTAGATTACCTCCTCAGTGTGAGATTGATTTTGCTATCGACCTCATGCCTGATGCGGTGCCCATTTCATTACCCACCTATCGTATGCCTCCGAGTGAAATGGAGGAGTTGAGGAAGCAGATAGATGGTTCCTTGCAGTTATGTATTGATTATCGCAGGCTGAATTTGGTAACTGTGAAGAATAAGTACCCTTTGCCTAGGATTGATGATCTGTTTGATCAATTGAAGGGGGCACGGTACTTTTCGAAGGTTGATCTGTAGTCAGGGTATCATCAGTTGCGCGTCAAGGATGGGGACATGCAGAAGACCGCTTTCAGGACTAGCTTCGGTCACTATGAGTTCCTTGTGATGTTGTTCGGTCTTACGAATGCACCGGCCGTGTTCATGGATCTGATGAACAGGGTGTTTTGGCCATTCTTGTTCCGATTCGTCATTGTTTTTATCAATGACATCTTGATTTATTCTGCGAGCCGGGAAGAACACGAGGAGCACTTAAGAGCGGTTTTAGATACTCTTAGGAAGAATCATCTCTTTGCACAATTCAAGAAGTGTGATTTCTGGAAAGAGGAAGTCAAGTTCCTGGGACATGTGGTGTCTAAGAAAAGGATAGCTGTCGATCTTGCTAAGGTAGCTGCAGTGCAGGACTGGAAGCAGCCTGGTTCAGTTACTGAGGTAAGGAGCTTTCTAAGTCTTACAGGCTACTATCGACGCTTCATTCAAGACTTCTCGAATATTGCCAGACCATTGTCGTAGTTGACACGAAAGGATTTAAAGTTTGCTTGGAATGAGAAGGCGGAGTTAACTTTTCAGGAGCTGAAGGACAAGTTGACGTCCACCCCTGTGCTAGTATTGCCAGAGCAAGGGGTTAAGTATATTATATATACTGACGCCTCTCGCGTTGGCCTGGGTTGTGTCCTTATGTAGAAAGACAGGGTGATTGCTTATGCTTCGCGTCAGTTGAGGAAACATGAAAAGAATTACCCTACGCACGACCTGGAGTTAGCAGCTGTCATTTCGCATTAAAGCTTTGGAGACATTACCTTTATGGTGAGGAGTTCGAAATCTTTTGTGACCACAAGAGCCTTAAGTATATTTTCACGCAGCGTGATTTGAATATGAGGCAGCGCCGATGGATGGAAACATTGAAGGACTTTAAGTTCGATGTTTCTTACCATCCAGGCAAGGCGAACCTTGTGGCAGATGCGTTGAGTCGCAAGAAGGCTATTAAGTTTGCAGCTCTGCTGATGATAGCAGAGTGGGATATGTTGGAGTTCGTGTGAGATTTTGAGCAGAAGCTTATGATGGTTGAGCCGTATGAGGTTATCGCACACGTTCGTGTACAACCCCTTATCGACAGAGGATCATTGCAGCTCAGGCAGATGATGAGCTTTTGGTGAAGATGAGGAAGCGGGTTGGTACAAATGAGAACTCTGACTGGAGTATTAGTTCTGATGGGGGCCTACGATTTCATGGCCGGTTATATGTTCCTGACATCCCTGACTTGAGACGGGAGGTTCTTGAGTTAGCCCATAGTTCTAAGCTTGCGATGCATCCAGGTAGCTCGAAGATGTATCAAGATATGAGGAGATCTTATTGGTGGGACAATATGAAGGTCCATATTGCTGAGTTTGTTTCTCGTTGTCTCACATACCAGCAGGTCAAGGCAGAGCATCACCGACCTCCTGGGTTGCTGCAGCCCATGCCCATAGCAGAATGGAAGTGGGACTTCATCTCTATGGATTTTATTTCTGGGTTGCCGAGAATGAGGAAGGGATATGATTCTATTTGGGTGATCATCGACCGATTGACGAAGTCGGCGCATTTCTTACCGATTAGAGTCACAAACTCTGCAGACGAGTTGGCTAGGCTGTATATCAAGGAGATTGTGCGTCTACATGGAGTTCCTTGGAGATTGTGTCTGATAGAGACACGCGTTTCACATCTATCTTCTGGACTCGTATTCAGGAAGCGATGGGTGTGAAACTGAAGTTCAGCACCGCATTTCATCCGCAAACAGATGGACAGACGGAACGCGTGAATCAAGTCCTGGAAGACATGTTGCGAGCTTGTGTTTTGGATTTCAAGGACAGTTGGGATGATTATCTTCAGTATGCAGAGTTCGCGTATAATAACAGTTTCCAGGCGAGTATTGGCATGGCTCCCTATGAGGCGCTGTATGGTCGCCCGTGCAGAGCACCGCATTGCTGGGCAGAAGTTGGCGAGCGTAGTTTGCTTGGCCCAGAGTTGGTGCAGGTGACTTTAGAAAAAGTTGACATCATTCGACGTCGACTCCTGACAGCCCAGAGTAGGCAGAAGAGTTATGTTGATACGAGGCGTCGACCGCTTGAGTTTGAGGTTGGAGACCATGTATTTCTTAAGGTCTCTCCTATGAAGGGAGTTCTGCGGTTCGGTAAGAAGGGGAAGCTGACGCTGAGATTTATTGGTCCATTTCAAGTTCTAAATAGAGTGGGAGCGGTAGCATACCGCCTTGCTTTGCCCACACCTCTTGCGGGCGTGCATAACGTATTTCATATTTCTATGCTGAAGAAGTACGTTCCTGATCCTTCACATATTATCAGTTGGGAGCAAGTGCAATTGAGTGAGGATGCCACTTATATACTGCGACCGACGCGTATTCTTGACAAGAAGGAGCAGGTATTGCGTAGGAAGGTTATCCCTCTTGTGAAGGTGCTATGGACGCATCATAGTGAAGAAGAGGCTACTTGGGAATCCGAAGCTGAGGTCAGAAAGAGCTACCCTCAGATCCTTGAGGAATATGAGAAGGTATGAATTTCGAGGACGAAATTTTCTTTAAGGGGGGTAGATTGTAATGACCCTGAAAATTTTGTGTTATTCTTTCCCTAGTAGTTGTTTTGGGGTAATTAGTGCTAATCTCGATTGCCTGTGAAATTCACATCAATCACTTTAAATCTGATCTGCATAACTCAAAACTTGTAAATTAGCTAGCGCTATGTTACTCTGAAATCTGGGATCCATCGCTAAATCCAGGTGTTCTTGGAAATTTTTTGAAGTTCTGGATCGGACCTGGACCACGCGTCGAAAGTCCGATAGCGATGATCTTAGGCTGTTGCGGTCACCATGTTGGACTTGACCATCACCTCGAAAATCAAGTCCAGGTGATGTTCTGTGTCGATTTGATTGAGTCTGAAGTGGAGAGTGTGAGAACGGTTGGATATTAATTAAGAATTTATGAAATCTGAGTCGTGTCGCTTGCGTGATGATTTTAAGCAATCTGACCGTTGGATTCTGACCCAATTTCACCCTCTGATCAGGGAAGGTGGCCCAGGCATGCCCTTGTGCTTGTGGACCTGATCGAGATTCAGTGACCGTTGAATTGAGCGTAGTCCGCCACGACTGATCTGAAGAGTCGGTTAGTATGAAAACTCAGCTTGACCTAGATCCATGGTTAGTGAGCTTAAGTCCGACCTTTCGTGGTAATAGGCCCACCAGAAGTGCTTCGTTGGATCGTGAGAGGCTGGTTTTGGTTATACCCTAAGTATACCTTGGCCCTGGGGTTATTTTCATCAATATTAGGCCTATTTATAGACCTTAAAACCCTAGCTCTCTTTTCCATACTAATTTCCTAACCCTAGTAGAGAAAGAGAAAGGAAAAGAGAGAGAAAGTGAGAGAGAAGTTGGTGAATCATCTTAGATTCTTTCCTGTTCTTCTTCATCCTTAAACCTTCACTTTGAATCGTTATTCCGGCGATTCTGAGTTCATCTTTGGGTAAGTTAACCTAACCCTAATCTATGTTAGAGCTTAGAATAGTCTTAGTGTTGTTGTATCTCACTTCTATTCTTGTCTTAGGTTGTTCTGTCGCCGTTAACGAAGACATATCGTCTGAAATCAGTTCGGTGTTCTTTTCTAGCTTAAGGTGCGAACTTTAAGTGTATAGGTTATGGTTTTCAAGGCTTTCAATGCCAGTTAATGGTTTATTCTTGCTATGGATGAGATTTCACATGTCAAATGTTATGTTTATGTTGCGTTCCTATTATGCATGTGATTTATTGAGATTTGTGTATTCTATGTGTATGTATAAAGTACCGTATGCGTATAAGTTATGAACATGTGATTGCCATGATTATTTGTCGTGTACTTATGCTAGATGTATGTGCGACAACTCCTTGGTAAAAGGAATTGTCCATATGCGTGTTTTCAACATACGTCATGTATGTTGAACTATGTATTCTAAGTGTTTGTAAAAATGTCTGAATGATCTAAAGTATGATATATCAACCTAGTATGGGTGCTGAGAAGCGATTCTCAACTCTCCCACTAGTGTGTATGATTTCCTTCTTGTAAGTTTCATTCCTTGTTGTTTAAATTCAAGTATTACTTATGCTTACATTCCTGTTAAGTTGATATTCTTCAGATGCTTACATACCATATGATTTGAGTTGTTGTTCCATTACTATTCTAAATTGTTGATATCAATACTATTATAGTGGAATGTGTTTGGGACTATGAATAGTCCAGGACATCGGCAATCGGCCTTAAGATCGTGGCTGAGGTTGCTTTCGCCACGTAGGACGTATTAGACGAACCCGAGTCGTATTAGAGTTGTCGGCAGTGGTTTGGCCACGCGGAGTGTTTGCGCACTCTATGTCATTCAACCCAACGTGCGCTCGTGCTAGTCGAGTTCGTCAAGTAACCGGATTGTCCGATGTATGTTCACCATGTATGGACGCTACTGCTTGAATCTAGGGTACCAAACTTACCGATGAAATCCTATTAACCTTGGTACCTTGATCCGCTAAGACTCATGAGCCGGACATGGTGGTATGGGACACCGTGGTCGAGCTGTCGGCCTATGCTGGGGTGACGAGCCTCCCCGTAGTGACCAGTGAGCAACCAAACTCGTGAGCCGATTATGGTGGTATGGGACACTATATTCGTGCTGTCGGCCTGCATTGATTGGTGACGAGCCCTTTGTAGTGACCTCGAGCATGCCTGGATACCGCATTGAGGTGACGAGCCTTGTTGTGGTAACGACGGTATGATAGGCATGCATTGATTGGTGACAAGCCATTTGCAATGACCTAAAACCATAAGATCGTATGAGATGATCTAGGACTGACGACCCTAGTATGAATCACTGTTTGGATGGCGATATAGGAAGGTACTTTAGCTTCCCAATCCTGCTGTATGAAAAGAACTAATAACAACTTGGTAATCATGTTCATGCACCGCATTTGCATGTGCTTTGTAGATGTGGCGCACTTTGAGGTGGTGTCATGCGTAACGTAAGATGAAGATGCTGAGGGTGTACACGTGAGGGCACGCATCATTTTTCATACATCCTTGCATTAACAAGAATACTTAGGACATGTTTGATTATTCTGCTTTATCATTACTGCTTGATTGAATTGATAACATGTTAACCTGTGCTTTATTGTTCCACTGAGTTGATCACTCACTCCCACGTTCTGGGGCGGTATTTAAACACCCACCAGACTCTGTCTTAGTTGCTGATGTTGCAGATGTTGATGCAACTTCTGAGGCAGAGCGGGAGATGGATGATGATGAGGCTGCTTTCTCTTTTATGCAGTTTTTAGATGGGTTCTAGTGAGCCTCATTCTGATGCGCGGGATGCTGGGATTTCTTTTGAAAATTAAATGATGTAATTTGATACTTATAATTTTGATAGTAACACTTAAATTACAACCTGGTATGTATATGTATTTCAGGGATCTGCACATGTACACATTTATTTCTATAAGTCTTTCGCTTGCTTTCTTCACTTATCCTTGAATTATATTTGCTATTTGGCTTAATCTATTCCATGTTTTATGCGCTAATACAGACAACATACATCCATCATTGAATATGTTGCATAAGTGATGTTTTGGAACTCGGGAGCTGAGTTATGCTCGACCCCCGAATTTCAGGGCGTTACGTATGATCTTAGGCTGTTTTGGTCACCATGTTGGACTTGGCCATCACCTCAAAAATCAAGTCCATGTGATGCTCTGGGTCGATTTGATTGAGTTCGGAGTGAAGAGTGTGAGAACGGTTGGAAATTTAAAAAGATTTTATGAAATCTGAGTCGTGTCGCTTCCACGACGATTTTAAGCAATTTGACCGTTGGATTCTGACACAATTTCACCCTCTGATCAGGAAAGATGGCCCAGGCTTGTCCTTATGCTTGTGGACCTGATCGAGATTCGGTGACCGTTGAATTGAGTGTGGTCTGCCACGGCTGATCTGAAGATCCGATCGGTATGAAAACTTAGCCTAACATAGATCCATGGTCAGTGAGCTTAAGTCCGACCTTTCGTGGTTATAGGCCCACCGAAAGTGCTTCGTTGGATCGAGAGAGGCTTGTTTTGGTTATACCCTAACTATACCTTGGCCCTGAGGTTATTTCCATCAATGTTAGGCCTATATATAGACCTTAAAACCCTAGCTCTCTTTTCCATACGAATTTCCTAACCCTAGCTAAGAAAGAGAGAGGAAAAGAGAGAGAAAGTGAGAGAGAAGTTGGTGAATCATCTTAGATTCTTTGCTGTTCTTCTTCTTCCTTAAACCTTCACTTTTGAATCGTTATTCCGGCGATTCTGAGTTCATCCTTGGGTAAGTTAACTTAACCCTAATCTGTGTTAGAGCTTAGAATAGTCTTGTGATGTTGTATCTCATTTCTATTCTTACCTTAGGTTGTTCTGTCGCCATTGACGAAGACATATCGTCTGAAATCAGTTCGGTGTTCTTTTCTGGATTAAGGTGCGGACTTTAATCATATAGGTTATGGTTTTCAAGGCTTTCAATGTTAGTTAATGGTTTATTCTTGTTATGGATGAGATTTCACATGCCAAATACTATGTTTATTTTGCGTTCCTAATATGCATGTGATATATTGAGATTTTTGTATTCTATGTATATGTATAAAGTACCGTATACGTATAAAATATGCACGTGTTTGCCATGATTATTTGTCGTGTATTTATGCTAGATGTATGTGTGACAACTCCTTGGCAAAAGGAATTGTCCAAATGTGTGTATTCCAACATACGTCATGTATGTTGACCTATGTATTCTAAGTGTTTGTAGAAATGCCTGAATGATCTAAAGTGCAACTTATTAACCTAATTGCAGGCATTGAGAAGCGATTCTCAACACTCCTATTAGTGTGTATGATTTCCTCCATGCAAGTTACATTCCTTGTTGTTTAATTTCAAGTCTTACTTACGCTTAAATCCATGTTAAGTTGATATTCTTCAAATGCTTGTTTATTACATGATTTGAGTCGTTGTTCCATTACTATTCTAAATTGTAGATATGAATATCTGTTGTAGTGGAATATGTGTGAGACTATGCATCAGTCTAGGAAATCGGTAATCGGCCTTAAGTTCGTGGCTGAGGTTGCTTTCGCCACGTAGGACGTGATTAGATGAACCCGAGTCGTATTAGAGTTGTCGGCAGTGGTTTGGCTACGTGGAGTGTTTGCGCACTCTATGTCGTTCAACCCAACGTGCGCTCGTGCTAGTCGAGTTCGTCAAGTAACCCGATTGTCCGATGTATGTTCACCATGTATGGACGCTATTATTTGAATCTAGGGTACCAAACTTACCCGTGCAAATCCTATAAACCGTTGTACCTTAATCCGCTAAGACTCATGAGCCAGACATGGTGGTATGGGACACCGTGGTCGAGCTGTCGGCCTACGCTGGGGTGACGAGCCTCCCCGTAGTGACTAGTGAGCAACCAAACTCGTGAGCCGATTATGATGGTATGAGACATTATATTCATGCTGTCGGCCTACACTGATTGGTGACGAGCCCTTTGTAGTGACCTCGAGCATGCCTGGATACCGCATTGAGGTGACGAGCCTTAGTGTAGTAACGAAGGTATGATAGGCGTGCATTGATTGGTGACGAGCCCTTTGCAATGACCTGAAACCATATGATCGTATGAGATGATCTAGGACTGATGACCCTAGAATGGATCACTATTTGGACATTAATATGGGGAAGGTACCTTAGCTTCCCAATCCTGCTATATGAAAAGGACTAATAACAACTTGGTAATCATGTTCATGCACCGCATTTGCATGTGCTTTGTAGACATGGCGCACTTTGAGGCGATGTATGCGTAACGTAAGATGAAGATGCTGAGGGTATATGCGTGAGGGCACGCATCATTCTTCATACATCCTTGCATTAACAAGAGTACCTAGGACATGTTTGATTATTCTGCTTTACCATTACTGCTTGATTAAATTGATAACAGTTAACCTGTGCTTTATTGTTCCACTTAGTTGATCACTCACTCCCACATTCTGGGACGGTGTTTAAACACCCACCAGACTCTGTCTTAGTTGCAGATATGGATGCGGCTCCTGAGGCAGAGCAGGAGTTTGATGATGATGAGGCTGCTTTCTCTTATATGCAGTTTTCAGACGGGTTCTAGTGAGCCTTGTTCTGATGCGCGGGATGCTAGAATTTCTTTTGGGAATTAAATGATGTAATTTGATACTTGTAATTTTGATAGTAACACTTGTAAGCTCGACCTGGTATGAATATGCATTTCAGGGATTTGCACATGTACACATATATTTCTTTAAGTCTTCCGCTTACGTTCTTCACTTATCCCTAAATTATATTTGCAGTTTGGCTTAATCTATTTTATGTTTTATGTCTCATACAGACAACATACATCCATCATTAATATGTTGCATAAGTGATGTTTTGGAACTCGGGAGCTGAGTTATGCTCAACCCCCTAATTTCAGGGCATTACAGTAGACCTGACATTGCTCTAAGTGTTGGTATTTGCGCTAGATATTAGTCTGAACCTAAAAAGTCACACTTGACTGATGTCAAGTGGATTATACGATATGTCACAAGTACTGTTAATCTCTGTCTCTGGTATCCTCATGAGACTAGTGTTCAATTAGCTGGGTACTCGGATGCTGACTGGGTTGGAAATCTTGATAATCGAAAATCAACCAGTGGTGGTTGTTTTTATATCGAAAACTGTTTAGTTTCTTGGTTTAGCAAGAAACAAAGTTCTATATCACTTTCAACAGCTGAAGCTGAATATATCGCAGCTGGTAATGCGTGTACACAACTTGTTTGGATGAAACGTATGCTAAGTGATTATGGAATTAAACAGGATTCTATGTTATTATATTGTGATAATTCTAGTGCCATAAATATTTTAAAAAATCTAATTCAGCATTCTCATACTAAGCACATTGATATTAGATTTCATTGTATTTGGGAATTAGTTGAAGAAAAGGTTATATCTTTGGAATATATCCCTACTTAGAATCAACGTGCTGATATTTTCACTAAACTACTCGACAAAAATAGGTTTAACAAAATGAAATTTGATCTCGGCATGTGCATTTTAAAATAATTAATTATGCATATTTGTATCATATTGTATATATTTGCTAGTTTAGTATTCAAATCTTGAAAAATATGTAAAAATCAGATTTTTTGGCCGGTACTCGACCAGTCGTGAATCGCATAAATTCACTTAAAATTTGGGGAAATCATCTTCTTCTTCATTTCATCTTCACTCTCCAACGAGCTGACAGATGACTAGTCGAACCCATCTTCCAAAATCTTCAAGATTAGTGGTCCATTTGCATTTTGTCTATAGATTTGTGTCTAGATTGCTTCTATTTCTCTCTTGGAGTTGTCGATTTCAAATTTAGTTGAGATTTGGGGTTTTTCTTTTGAAAAATCTGATTTGAGAAAACTTTTTTCTCAATCCTTTGCAGCTCTTTATATTCTTGAACTCTTTGTTGCATATGGCTTTTAGAGGAAGAAAATCAACGTCCCGTGGTCTGTCTTCTTCTTCCAGATCGGCCCCTATCACTAAGTGTCATCTTAGGGCTCCTAACGACGATCCATCTTATGTTCGGGACATCAAATTGCGTAATGTTATTGTTGAGCATCTAGTTGATATTAGTCATGTTGCTCCTTTTGATATTTTTCCTATGTTCCAATCTGTAGGTTGGAATAACTTATTACTTTGGGGTGGGCCAGCATACCGGTCCATTGCCCAATCCATGTTTGCATGCATATGCGCTTTCCCACTAGAAAATTTAACTTTTTCTATCTCCACAAGAGAAGGGCCATTTGAAGTTGATCGTCAATTGATTTCAGCCCTTATGGATATTCCAGTGAATGATGAGGGTATTCTCATCCCTACTTTATCTGATAAACCCTCTGTCGCTAAAAAACATATGCTGAATAAGGACTTATGCAATTTGGATGTACAATGGATGCATAAAGGGAGTGCGCTTCCTTCAAAATATCTGTTACCCAAATACAGAGTTCTTCATAAAATCTTTATGTCTAATTTGTATCCTCGGTCGGGTAATAAATCTGAATTGACGTCCTTCATGGTTCGAATTCTTCATTCTTTTATCAAAGGTGTTAACACTTGTTTACCATCCTTGATTTTTCACTTCATCATTCAGTTTCGACTCCATCCTGGTCATAGTAACATTCCTTTTGGATATTTAATGACTGTGTTGGCTACACATATGTCAGTTGACATGCCGGTTGAAGAGGCCCCTATCTATAATTTAATATTTAACAATTCTAATATCAATAAGATGAAGTTGGATTTACGTCCTGGCCACGGTGATGTTATTGGCAGTGCTGAAGCTGAACATGAGGAAGCAGCTGGTGATCTTTCTCCAGATGATATTAACATGGATGATATTTTTTAAGAACTTGAGTCTGATTCTACAAATGATCCAGATTATGAGCCTTCTTCATTTGATGCACGTCTGAGTGCATTAGAAGATAAAGTTGAGAATCTAAATGTTAAGATGGAAAACATGTCTGTTGCCCATGATTTACAGTTCAAATATATGCACAAATATCTTAGGCGCTTAAACAAAGGCATGCATCAACTTGATCCATCCATTCCTGCTCCTTCATCTGGGTCAAATTAGTATTTTTAAGTTTACTGGTCTGTAATAACTTTATTACTCCTAACTAGTTTTGGAGTTTGTCACTCTCTTTAACTTAGCTCAGTCTATGAATTATGTGTGTTGCTTATGCTATGTTCTCATATCTTGACTAGTTACCTCTCATATTTCTCATTGATTATTTCTCCTTAGCCATCTGTTCTGTGCTTCCTTTGTCCTATTGTTACAAAAAAGGGGAGTATGGATATGTTATGGATATGGATGTTGTCATGAGGGGAGTATGTTACTCAGGGGGAGTATGTGCAGAGGCGTGAGCAAAGGTGTGCAGAGGTGGACTGTATGTTGATATTGATTTACAAGTCTGCAGGATGCCTGTTGATAACAACTAGTGCATGACTCTTTAATCAGATATAACAACTGGTGCATGATTCTTTATTCAGATATTCTAGGTTATGTAACATATCTTGAAAGTGTGTTTTGTCACTAATTTGACAAAGCGAGAGATTGTAAATGCCATAGTTTATAGCCCTTTGTGGTTGTCAAATTTGTGGTGCCAAAGACACTGTTATGAAGCTTGCATCTGTGAAGAACAGTGCTCTACTCAAGATCTCAAGAAGCTTTCAAGTTCAATCTCAAGATCTCAAAAAGCTCTCAAGTTTAAACGACAGCAAGACTTCAAGCTCCATTACTTTCAGAGGTCACTCGTCTCTAAAGTTTTAATGTCCTTACTTCACTATTGAGGTATAACTGACCTTAGGTTGACCTTTAGAGTAGGCCATTTTGGATACATAATTCATATGTTTTATATAAGTGGGTTTGGTCTGTTCTAAGACTAGTCCTGGACTTTGTTCGACTAGTCCTAGCACTGCTTCGACCTGTCTAAACATTTCTTGGATCAGTCGTAAGTTTATTACAAAAATTAAAAATTTTCTGTTAGGCTTCAACTAGTCCTGGGGACTGTTCGACCAATCGTAGGAACAGTGTCGACTGCATCTTCGACCAGTCATAGACCTACGACTCAAAGAACATTGTTGAAATTTGGCCACCTACGACCAGTCGAAGGAAACTTACGACCAGTCGTGAAACTGCTAAATCTTATTGTGCCTGAATTTTCAAATATCTATTGGTTCTATGACCAGGCGTAGAGGTCCTTAGACCAGTCGAAGGCATGATTTACTCACCTATAAATAGAGCACGAATCTCTGAATAAATCAAGCAATTCAAATTAATTTAATTCGGTCTTCTGAGCAATAAGTCGATGCTCCATTTAAGCTAAGTGTGCATATTTAATATTCTCTTTCTTTAGCTTTCTTAATTGATTTTGTTTCTTGTATTCCAATCTAATCTGAAAAGAGGAATTGTTGTTTTCCTTTTTCTGGAATCAAAATCAATTAGAGCTAGCCCTTTTGTTTTAATTTAAAATCTATTAGAACCTAGAACTAGTATAAAGTGAGTATTGGACATTGAACTTTGACATTCAAATCTCTACTCCGACTTGGTTCTTCTAGGCTACTACAACGAAGGAGAAAATCAGGTATTTTACAATTTGTGTAATTTACATTGTTTGGTTTTATTTGAGGTTAAGCTAGAAAAATCTCAAAGTTGTTGGTTATCTGAGGAGAGCCAGAAAACTCAGAAGTGAGGGTTTTTGAATTGTGTAAGCCCTTTAAAAAAACCACAATTGTGAAGGTTTTTCGATGCACCTGGGAAAACCTATTTGATAATGAACACTAATATCCCCTGTGTGAGGATATTAGGAGTGGAGTAGCATTTTATGTGGCTATTGTTTAATAGTTGGTAAACACACAGGCGAACCACTATAATTCTTTGTGTTGTGGATGTGCGATTTATATTTCCTATCTTTTATCATTCAGAATTGTGAAATGTTTGTGTGAATGTGAATGTTGTAAATTTTACATTTCAAGCTCAATGGGGAATGTTGTAATAATTTAGATTTATATTTCAGCATTATATTTTTGCTATCTCTTTATTAGGTTGAGTTTCAGTTTCCCTATTTGTTCTAGAAATAAGATTGTCATACCATAAACTTTGGTTTTTGGTGTAAGGTTTTACTTAGAACAATTTTTGTTTCTATTCCTCTATTTTAGGTTGCTTTTCATTCCTTTTCTGTGATCGGTGTATAGTGCTATCTATTCTTTGTTTCATATTCCGCAGTATTTAAATTTAAATTTGGCATAGTCCTTTTCACCCCCCCCCCCCCCCCCCCTCTAGGACATATAGCTTGGCCATTTCAACACCCACATCGAGTTGGCCAAGAGCCAACCTCAGATTCATCTTATTTATGTTCGAGTTGTTGAATGGAAGATGGTTATTGGGAGCTTCTCCAACAGACATAGCCATAAGACTATGAGTGGCTAGTGCAGTCATAAGACAGGTAAAGGGAATGTCACTATGACCCAGATGGAGACGAAACTGAATAATGATGTAACATATAATAGATGGAAGACATATAGAGACATCCATAACAATGGAGCGAAGGATGCGAGCCACGAAAGTAGTAAGCTCAGTCTTGTTACTAGACCTAGGATAGATATTAGAAATGAAAAATACGATGGAAAATCCTATATCTGGGTAACATAAATTTAGAACTGAGCACATTCCCGGAACTCCATTCCACATTCATGTTGCATAACACTCTAGTGAGCATTCTTTTCTCAGACTCAAACAGTTTTGCTACAAGAGTAAAAATAGGAATACCGTCCTCATTAACTGGAAGATCCATCAATCCAGAAATTAAGTGATAGTCCACATCAATTGGACCTTCTCTAGTTGTAATAGTAAACGTCAGATTCTTAGTAGAGAAGTCACTAATGCAAGCAAACATGGCATGTGCAATGGAACAGTATGCCGGACCGCTCCAATTTAAAAAGTTATCCCATCTTACAGATTGAAGGAATGAAATAATATCAAAAGGTGTCAAATGATAGAGTTGACTGTCCGTTCAACAATCACGTTACGTAATTGAATATCCCGCACATACTTGGGATCTTCTTTGGGTGACCGAAGATGGCGCATCGTGATAGGAGTGGAACGAGAAGAAGAAGGACCACGAGAACCTTTCTTCTTATTTCTACTCTACATTGCAACAAGGAATACAAGCAATGTAAGAAATGAAAGATGAGTTTTAAGAAAATTAGATTTTTAGCAAGAAAACCTAACAAACCACCATAAACCTTGAAATAAACAACAAAAACAAGAAAATGGAATTGCAAAGAACTCAAATCTATAAGGAAATCGAAAAAGATGGATAAACCATGGAGGAATCGAAGGTGGGTTCGACCAGTCTTGCTAGGGCTGGTTGGGGAAGATGAAGCAAATGAAAAAAATTGCTTTTTAGGCAATGAAAACTCCCAAACCCAAGTGGGTCGACTAGTCTACTACATACTTGATCGGTCGAGCCACGACTGGTTGAGTGTGTACTCGATTGGTCGTGCACCTCGAAAATTCAGCATATTTTCATATTTTGAAATTTAAAAATTTACAAAAATAAATAAAAAAACATGCAATATATTACAAATAAACACATGTAATTTAATTCATATTGCATATACCTATATCCATTTTCAACTTAGCAAACATGTTTCTGTCAAGCGGTTTTGTAAATATGTCTGTAAGTTGATTTTCAGTTTGAATATAATCCATAGAAATAATCTTATCTTCTACCAATTCATGAATATAATGATATCTAATGTCAATATGCTTAGTTTGTGAATGCTGAATTGGATTTTTAGAAATGTTAATTGCGCTAGAATTATCACAATACAAAACCATAATATCTTGCACAAATCCATAATCACTTAACATCCTTTTCATCCACACGAGCTGGGTGCAAGCATTACCGGCTGTTATATACTCAGCCTTAGCTATGGAAAGTGATACAGAACTTTGTTTCTTACTATGCCATGAAACTAGACAATTCCAGACATAAAAACATCCACCACTAGTTAATTTGCAGTTATCAATATTACCAGCCCAATCAGCATCCGAATAACCGGCTAATTGAACATTAGTATCATGAGGATACCAAAGGCCAAGTTTGGTCGAACTTATGACATATCGTAAAATGCACTTTACAGCAATCGGGTGGGACTCTTTAGTGTCCGATTGATATCTAGCATAGATTCCTACACTGAATGCAATATTAGGTCGACTCGCAGTTCAATATAATAAACTACCTATCATGCTGCGATACAACTTAGGATCTACACTTTTACCTGTCGAATCCTTAGAGAGTTTTAGTGTCGTACTCATAGGAGTATCAAAACTTTTACCTCTCTTAAAGCTAAATTTTTTAACCAAATTTAGAGCGTATTTGGTTTGCGAGATAAAGAATCCATTAAGAAGCTGTTTTACTTGTAAACCTAAGAAATAGTTCAGATCTCCAACCGTGCTCATTTCAAATTTGGACTTCATTAAATCTGCAAACTCAACAATCACGTCAGAACAGGTAGATCCATAGATAATGTCATCAACATAAATATGAACTATCAGTATGTGATTATTGTTTTTCTTAACGAAAAGTGTCTTATCAACACTCCCCATTTTAAAGTTATGACTTAGTAAAAACTTAGTCAATTTCTCATACCATGCCCTGGGAGCTTGTTTCAATCCATAGATTGCCTTTTTCAGGTGATAAACATGATTAGTATGTTTAGGGTCTTCAAAACCCTTAGGTTGTTCAACATATACTTCCTCATGTAAATCATCATTTAAAAACGCACTCTTAACATCCATTTGATAAATTTTAAACTTTTTATAATAAGCAATGGATATAAACAGTTTGATAGATTAAGACGAGCTACTGGGGTAAAGGTTTCATCATAATCAATGTCTTCTATCTGAGTGTATCCTTGTACAACCAGTCTAGCTTTGTTTCTTATAATATTACCAAGTTCATCAGAATTATTTTTAAAGATCCATTTAGTTCCAATAATGTGTTTATCATTAGGTCTAGGAAATAAGTACCATACATCATTCCTTACGAATTAATTAAGTTCATCTTGCATAGCTACTATCTAATTTTCATCAGGAAGCGCTTCTTTCACATTGGCTAGCTCAATCTAGGATGTGAAGCACACATAATTGCAAATGTTTTATAATTGTTTACGAGTGTGCACACCAGTGAGAGGATTCTCAAGAATTTGATCAATTGGATGATCTTTAACTGACCGTAGTTCAATGTCATTTTGACTAGATGAAGAGTTGGGTTTAACAAATAAAGGGACTTCATCATTTTTTGAACTTGAGACAGGTGTATTCAAGTGATCATCTATAACCACATTAATGGATTCTTAAATTACACCGGTCCTCTTGTTGAGAACACGATACGCTCGACTATTTAGCGCATATCCTAGGAAAATACCCACGTCACTTTTAGTGTCAAATATTTTCAGATTTTTCTGGTCACGTAAAATATAACACTTGCTGCCAAAAACTCGTAAGTATTTAATAGTAGGCTTCTTATTGAACCATAGTTCATATGGAGCCTTGTTATTAAACTTTATAGTATAAACACGATTAGCATTATAACATGTCATGTTCACAACCTCAGCCCAAACATTTTTAGGAAGTTTCATACTATTTAACATTACATTGGCCATTTCTTGAAGTACTCTATTTTTCCTTTCAACAACCCCATTCTGTTGAGGTGTTTTCGGTGAACAATACTCATCCGATATTCCATTATTGCTACAGAACTTCTCAAAACTGTTATTATCGAATTCAGAACCATGATCACTACAGATTTTGGTTACAATCATCTATTATGACCAGTATATATTTCTTACCTCCTCAACTCTCTGTTCTATTTGGTCCATTGAGATCCATATGAAGGAGTTCAAGGGGTTTAGATGTGGCACTGGAGTTCACTTTCTTATGAGCACTCCTTATTTGTTTTCAAATCTGACATTTGCCACAAATTTTATCCAATTTCTTTAAATTGGGTAGACCTCTTATTAATTCACTTTTGCTCAGTCTATAGAGATTATGGTAGTGTACATGTCCTAGGTGTTTATACCATAATTCAGTCTCATCAGTTTGGACCATGTAACACGATAACTTAGATGAGCTTGTATCACTGACTAAGTAGCAATTCTCAGATGTTTTGCAACCAGTTAATATCATAGAACCATTCTCATTATAAATCTCACACCCTTGCTTGGTGAATTTGACGTTATGTTTATTATCACAAATTTAAGAAATTCTTAAGAGATTATGCTTAAGGCCCTCTATAAATAACACATTCTCAAATGGAGGAAGATTAAAGAGTTAAACCGTACCTTGGCCAACAATCTTGTAGTTGCTACAATCACCAAATGTGACTGAACCATCAGTCATATCTTTAAGATTGGTGAACAAGTCTTTATCACCTTTCATGTGTTTGGAAAAACCACTATCTAGGTGCCACTTTGATTGACACAAAGCCTTAAAAGCGGTGCGGGCAACCAAATAAGCAACCTTAGGAACCCCTTTCATTACTATTTTGGGTTTTAGAGTATAATTGGTCTTTCTATACTTGTAGTTGTATATTCTACCATTCGAGTTATATTTTAGAAGCTCCTTAAGTAGATCCACAATTTTCTCAGCTAGGGGTTATGATCTGATATCTATGGTTGATATGGTTGTTTTTAGGTTTCAAAGCCTGAAAAGTTTTAAATTTTTTATAATTATTTTGATTCACACTTTTCCCTTTTGAGTTAGAGGACTCCCCTTTAACAAATTTAAGAGGAGTAGTCTTATATTTAGGAGGGATATTTTTATCATAGCCTAGACCAGATCGATCGCCACATTTCCTTGATCCAGTTAGGAGTCTTTCTAGTTTAGGATCACCTTGGGCATACCTCCAAGTATCCTTTATACTCAAGAGAGAAGAAACTTCTAGTTTAAGTTTTTCATTTTCAGATTTTAGGCTTTCAATTTGGGAAGTTTTGAAATCTAAATCACACTTAGCTTTTTCAAAACAATCTGACAAAAGTGATTTTTCTAAGACTAGATTATCAAAATTTTCTTTTAATTTTAAAAACTTTTCTTTTTGAAGTTTTAATTTTACAACTATCTTACAACTTTCCCTATATAGGGCATCATAGGCATCTTGTAAATTTAGCTAGAGTTGTAAGATAGTTATAAAATTTTTAGATTCAAGATCTTGTAAATACGTTTCAACTTTTCATCATTTTAGTTGTAAATATTCAACTTTTCATGGCAGTTGAAACAACTCTAAAAATGATGAAAAGTTGAAACAACTCTAAAAATATAAATATTCATGGCAGTTGTAAAATTTTTAGATTCAAGATCTTGTAAATATGTTTTAACTTTTCATCATTTTCAGGATCACTTCCCATATTTTCTTTACTAGTTAAATCACAACTATCTGAGAAAGTGAATTTAGCTAGAGTCATTAAGGCTTTGACCTCATTAGTAGACTCAGGTTTAGAATCATCTGACTCAAAAGAGGCTTCAGAGCAAGACGATTCATCCTATGTGGCTAACATATTTTTCCTTTTAGATTTGTCCCTCTTTGGACATTTGTTTGCCAGATGCTCATATTCATGGCAGTTGAAAGATTAGCTGTCTTTAATAGATTTTCAATTTTTAGATCCAGTTCTTTTCTTTTCTGAAGGTTTTTGAAAATCTATCCTCTTTTTACTTTTGAAAATCTTATAAAACATCTTAGTTAAAAATGCCATATCATCTTTAGAATTTTCAGCATTATTTTGAGATATATTTTTAAAAGACTTAAGGGCGATGGACCTTTAGGAGCTTTAAAGTTTAACTCATAGTTTTGTAAAGAACTAACTAGCTCTTTAACCTTCATATTATCCGTATCACGAAGTTCCTGAATGGCAGTGACCTTTGAATTGAACCTTTCAAGTAATGAGCGTAGTATCCTTGCACAGACTTTGCTTTCTGGGATATTATCACCAAGACCCCATATAGAGTTGATGATGTCATTTAATTTAGTATAGAAGTCCATGAAATTTTCACTTTGTTCCATACGTATCTCCTCGAACCGAGTGGTGATGATTTGAAATTTAGATTTCTTGACAATAGTTGTACCCTCATGAGTCATTTCTAGAATGTCTCAGGCTTGCTTTGTAGAAACAAAAAATATAATTCTTTTAAATTCATTTGGTAATAGTGCGCAAGTGATTGCATTTAAAGCCTTTACATTGGTACTACTCTCACTTTTCTGAAGTGTGATTTAAGAAAAATAAGGTGCAACTCTCATATATTTGGTTCCATCAGTGCCTAGAACTTCAGTAGTAGGAGGGGTCCATCTAGTCACTGTGGCTTGCCACACGCTCTCATCTATGAACCTTAAAAAGATCCTCATTCTGGCTTTCCAATAGGCATAATTGGAGCCAATCAAAGGTGGAGGCCTAGTAATTGAGGGGCTATCAAAATTTGACATCTTATAAGCTTAGATTGATTAGCTTAGGAATTGAATCCAAATAAAAAGAAGCTATTAGGCTCTGATACCACTTGAAAAGGTTGAGCTATATGTCCTGGGGGGGGGTAAGACTATGCCAAAAATAAATGCAGAATAAAAAGAATGATAACACAATTAAATAATAAAGAAGCACAGGTAAACTGCAACCTCAAATATACTAGTACTGAGAGGTTGATACAAACTTAGTTCTAAGGACAACCTAACACTAAAAATCAATGGCTTATGGCAGGACAACCTTATTAGAATGTTCGTAAGTATCAAAAACCCAAACCAATAGAGAGATAAAGAAAATAGAAAATAAAATAAACTAAGTTATTACAGCATTCCCACAAGTGCATAAAATAAATTACCCCATTCTCCACAAATGCTTAAAATTAATTACAATATTCACACACATAAACACATTCAATTATCCACCATAACCCCAAAAACTATAGTGGTTTGCTTGTGCATACACCAGTTGTTAGAAAACAGCCACACAACTACTCCACTCCCTTGGGATATTAGCGTTCACTATGAAAAAAAGTTTTCAAAGGTTCACTTTAAAACCTTCACAATTGTGTCTTTGATTAGGCTTACACAATTCTAAAAACTCCACACTCTAAGATTTTCTAGATCACCTCAGACAAAACCAAATAGAGATTTTTCTAACACAACCTCAAAAACCGAAAAGAGATATACAAAATGTAAATGTACTTATCTAGAAATTCTCCTTTGAAGAAGCCTGGTAGAACCGCTCCGATGTAGACGAAGATGTTTAATGTCCAGTCTCACAGATAAAAAGGTTTTAGTTCTAAATGGTTTTTAATTAAATCAACATGGGCTAGCTTGATTTGATTTTGATCTCAAGAAAAGGGAAAACACAAATCCCTTCTTAAAGTAAGATTAGAATAGAGATCTCAAAATCAAATAACAAAAGCTTATTAAAGAGAATATTAAATGAGCACAATATAGCTTAAAAATATCCCAAATTTATCTCTCAAAGTGGTGTCTTAATTTCGATTTAATGAATGAATAAACTCTGAAATTCATGCTCTATTTACAGGTGAAAATATTGTTCACTCGACTGGTCTAAGGGTTGGTTCGACTGATCGAAGGACCAACAAAATTTCAAATTTTCTGGCGGATGAGATAAGACTATTACTCGACTGGTTGATTGGCTGCTCGACTGGTCAAGTGAGACTTAATAATGTTGCTGGACTTTGAGTCGAGCCTGCATGACTGGTCGAGCACTGTTCACTCGACTGGTCGAACAGTCTCCAGGACTAGTCGAGAGCCTAACAGAAAAATCTGAAAATTAGCAACAAACCTTGGACTAGTCGAGAAAACTCCTAGACTAGTCGAGCCAGTACTTGGACTAGTCGAACAAGGTCTATGACGAGTTGAGAAAAAGACCTATAAACATATGAAAAGACACACAAAAAATATGTAATGAATATGACACTATCTAGGGTCAATCTAGGGTCAATCTAGGGTCATCCAAACTTATTTGTGAGTAGGAACAAATGAAACATCATTCACTTTTGAATCTTGATATCTTATGATACTTAAAGCTTGAGTTCAATGTCTTGAACTTAAGCTTGAGTCATGCTTGAGTTATTGAGTCTTTAGCGTATGGTAGTTGAACTTCAAACTTGAACTTGAGTTCTTGAATTTAATCTTGAAAACATGAACTTCATTATACTTCACTTCAACTTGAAGATGTAGGCTAGTTTGGTGACGATCCACGGAACTTAAAAATGTACGAACCTGATCACTTCAATTCAAAGCATGATGCAAATATTAAATAGTTTGGCACAACAAAATTTGACAATACTACGGGTGCTAGATTTTCACAATAGCATTTACAAAGAGGAGGTACATCTACAAGCTCGATAGGTCTACTGCTAATGGACCCACAAGGCATCCACTCAAGGTGGGCTTTAAGGTTAATGGGCCCACCACTCTGATGCCATTGTAAACATATTAGTGGAGTCCATAAATTAAGCCCAATACTACTGACAAGATGGGACCAATCATCAAACTGACACGTTTCTCAAGTTCACATATCTAAGAATCTACCTAATTAGCATACTCCACAAGTTAGGATGACCCCACAATTAACTTAATTCTATATGATCCCGAGCTCAATCCATTATCATAAGTTCATATGGCTAAATAGCTACACAACGTCACTCTACTTGCCATAATTAAGGATTTAAGATCGCATTATTACTTGTTCTCACTACACCATACCTCACAGAGGTAGGTGACAACCCCTTTATTAAACTTCTCTACGCTCCAATGGCCAACAACATTACAATTTCACATAGTTTAGTGGAGATACAATTATTATCATAGTCTAGCGTTCGCACTTCAAAGCATCCAAGCATAGCTACACAATCACAATCATACCCACCATACATGGCTACACTATGTTGCACTGAGTCTTATACTACAACTGCCTCACAATTCGCACAGCCAAGGACTCGGATTCAGTGTCATGTGCTTAGAGGCTAAGGGCCACATTTCATCGTACCATTTACACTTTAGAGGTCACATCACACAGAATCAAGGACCTTGACAACGTTAGCTTGTGTAACCAAACCCTACATCACAATCTGTCTAATGTACAACTTGGTCATACATGATTCAAGTGGCCATGCCTATGTCAATAAGTACAAGGTCACGTTGTTAAATGGCTACCAACGCCACTTGATTTCATGCAGTGAGGTGGCCTTGTGTGCATTTCTCAATCGTATGGTTACATAGCCACAGGCACACCACCATTGCGCATGGTTAGGTTGCCATGCATACATCATATGCCTACACGAGTAAGGGACTAGACATATATATTGCACCTTTACGCTACTAGAGTACACATTTATTATAATTGAACGTTTAAAGGTTTAAACACACGTCACACAATCCTATTACTGAGAGTCGCATTCCAACCAAAGTCCCAAGTGGTCAAGGGCTGTCCACACGTCATATAATTACTAACTTAAGGATTGAAAGTTAATCCCACGTAGTTTATGTCCAACCACATGCCATGTGATCACGTGGCGGTGGACTGCACATACTGTACAATTTCACCCGGTTTAGGGCACCGTTCATCTGGCAAATTCAAATGATTAGAGACCACCTAAGCATTACATGATAACATGGTTAGGTACCAAGCACACACCACATGTTCACATAGGTTAGTGGTCATATAAGCATCACATAAACGTATGGTATGGCGCACACATTCTGCACATATCCACATGATTTAGGGCTATCTAGCTGTCCACGTCACACATGATTACATGATTTGCGGCCACCAATATGTCAAAATTTCGGCTTAGCTTGGTAGGCCTCATAAGACCAAAAATACAGACCACCAGATGGGCCACTTGAAGTCACAAATTTGCACTGCTAGGTGGGCCCACAAAGACATGGATTCACCGGATTTAGATGGGCCACCCAAAATCAAAATCTCTGGTAGCTGAGTGGGCATACTGTTTAATGAACTACATGGACTTCAATACAACATCAAAGGGGCCCCACTGGCTCATAGACAGTGTGCCCACATGCAGAGTGGGCCACACAAGGTTGAATCAGGCTAATATTTTTATGTCTTCAGTTCATTAATGGGAATTCATGAATGCCATGAACACAAAACATATACCTCATACGTGAGGCTCAGATTGGTGGCAAATAAATGTTTCAGTGGGGACTAGATTGTCAAGTCCTATAGAGTCTCAACGATAAGTCTCCACTGCCGCTGTCATTGGTAGGGTTCACCTAATATTTGAGTCTGTCTCATTTATGGCATATGCTCTAACTAAGCTGTTAAAATAGATAGGTGGTTCATATGAAACATGCGAATCACAGTGGCTCCACCCACTTGGCATTACAAGACACATACATTACAGCAGGTCCTACCGACTGGATGGCATAGATAATATATATGCACCATGGTGGGACCCGCACTAGATGAAAACTTGGACCAAACACGTGCCATGGAGTGGACTTTAGGAAAGATCAACAGTGGATGTTTAACATATATTGCAGCATTAAGGTGGGCCCAATGCCAGGCCCCTCAATTTGGAATGTGGTAGATAAAATGTTATACCAGGACGAGGTCCTGGAGCTCAAAAGATAACAATGATGGTTAAATCTTATATATATATATATATATATATATATATTAAAGGGGATTTGCGCACCGACCTCTGCCATCATTACAGGGATATAAACATTATGGCGGCCATAGGAAGAATTCAACGGTGGACCTTTCTGTCCACTGATATGTCCCACCTAAAAATTTGGATCAACCTTGATCTTAGGCTCATACCCCCAAAATGATCTAGAGAATGAGCTGAATGGCATGAATATGATACATATGCCATGATGGGTCCACTGTGGGCCCCACAGATGAAGTTAGATGGCAAACAAACCTTTCAGTGGACGCTGAGAGTTTTAATAGAAGCCGTTCAATCATCATCGTTTACTATCGTGCGGTTCGTTGATATTAGATATGTCTCATCTTTAGGGTGCGGCCCACCTAATGGGCAGTTTGGATAAAATCCACACACACGGTGGCCACATGGGTCCAACCAAAGGAAAGGGGTAGATATGTAATAAATACATCGAAGATGACCCCCCAACTGCGTGGGTGCCACTTACTGAGACCCTCCCACAATATATATATATATATATATATATATATATATATATATATATATATATGTGTGTGTGTGTGTGTGTGTGTGTGTGTAGGGATTGAACATCCTAGTGCGGTCCACAACCTGGACAGTTTGGACCACATGCAACGTCCCAATGGGCCCACAGTAAGGCCATGGTCTACTGATCCAGCGGATATCTACGTTTTCTCCTCATCCAGGTCTTTGTGACCCCAATGACAGGTTGGATGGCTAATGATCATCATGGTGGGGCTACAGTCAATGGGTTAGATGAAAAACATCATCACAATAGAGCTCACTAAATGTGGGTCCCATATCATCATCATCATCATCAATTTCAAATGGGAAACAAATCAATAACATAAGTGAAGGGGGTGTACTCACCTTGATGGCTTCAATCAATGGTTGGGATGGAAGGGATGGGATTGATGGTGGCCCACCAAGATCACCTCTCTCTCTCTCTCTCTCTCTCTCTCTCTCTCTCACTTATTGTAGAAAATGGTAAAAATGTTAAGGAACGGAGTATTTGTAGAGAAATGGCTAAAAATGTGGTTAGGTTAGATTAATGTGATTATAGTTAGCTTAGGCAAGGATTATGGTTAGGTAATGCATGATTAGGGCTTAATGGTGCATTGAAGGAACATCTAATGTCATGGTATGATAAAGTCATGCATAGAGTGTAGTATGGAGAAGAGTTGACTATGGGGTACATAGGAGAGAGGGGTGGTATGGGAACGTGGTGTCACACACATGGGTAGAGATTCTCTCACCCATGTGTGGTATGGTGCATGTGTGGAAAGCATGTGTTGCATACATATGTGAAATTGAATGCACAGCGCCATGCAAACTTGATACACAAATCACTCTTCATGGCGTATCTCACCAACGGAGCATCTCATAGATACACGGGTGGCACCTCCTCAACTGTGGTGACAGGTTGGTCGATATGATATGGGTTTCGAGGTCTTAGGATTCTGATCAGTCAGTTGTGCATTATGCACAGTTAGTCCAGGCCTCACCAAGGGCATCGATCATCATGTACATAAGCATAGAAAATGTATGGAATAGACGAAGTCTTACAAAATTCATTATTCTTCTTAGGTTCTTCCAAGTCCTTAGGCTTCTCAGCCCTAATTAGGATGATTTTGTCAATTATTTTTCCACTTCTAAGGGTGGTGATGGATATCGCTTATTCCACATGTTGATCCGAAGAGCTCAGGTAACTTATTTCACATTGCAGTTTTGGATTAAGAAGAGGTTGGGCTGGAAAAGTCCATATCTCTCTAGTCACTAACTGTGACTCAATCATTTGAATGGACTTGCTAAGGTCCTAAAATGATTGTAAAGTGTTTTGATTGAAGAGCTCTTGATTGTGAATATGTTTGAGAATCGGATCCTCTTATGATCTTTGCTAATTTGGAAATTAAAAGAGAACCCCTCCAGAATTCATGTTTGTACTGGTCGGTTGACTATTCCTCCAGATGAAATTGGGATGATTTCTCCAACTGGATTTGTATGTATGTAGCTCTCCGAAATTCAAGGGCCAAGTAGGAACTTGGCTCCCAAATTCTCGAGTACCACGTGTACCCTAATGGGCCTCATATGCATGTGAATATAGGTATCCTGTGATTAATGGAGGATTAAATAAAAAATAAAGCAACAAAACATTCAGTGCAACTACCATTGTAAATATTCAGTACAAATTCCATAATCCAAAATGAAATATCTAGTAGGGACCAAGTCCCATCCTCTCATCACTCCCTGAAAAGTGTCGGGCCCTGGTCCAAACCCACGATCATCCATCAAGCTAGTAGGGTCCACCAAAAGTCGGGAAGTATGCCTACTCCTCTTCGTCATCCACACTGGCATCTTCTAACGCATCATGCTCCAGTGTTCCTGCATTTATGCCAGATTCTGGTAGGTATTTTAGAACATCGTCCTAGAGTGAGAGTGAGTAGCTAACTCAGTGGTACCATTAGGAATAGATCGCACAATCATCATGCATAGAATAGATTTAGTAAACAACATTCATCATAAAATCCTAAGTACTCTTAGTTAATGAAATGCATGGTTTAATGAAACGATGCATGCCCTCACCACCAACTTTTCCCCGAGCGACGACGTCTAACGATCGCAATGACCAACACTTCCTCAGTTGCGACATCAACTGCTGAGGCACCACAATAAGTAATTAATGTCATGAGAAATTAGTCGAGTTAGTTAATTAGGTTCATTCATCTACCAGGTTGGGGAAATCGGAATACCCTCATCAGAAACATTACCGTAATCTGGTCGCGCATCTCAAGGCTATGGTCGTACGACTCTCGCGATCCTTAGCCCTCGTGGGTTCGTCAATCCCATAGCTTTAAGCTCATACAAAAAATTGATTGGGACTTTCAAGTCCTTCTCATGGTCACTATTGGGAGGTCGTCACCTTAGCGTAGGCCGACAGCACAGGCACAATGTCCCATACCACCGTCCCCGGCTCACGAGTCTTAATGCTTATTGGTCACTAAGGGGAGGCTCGTCACCCCAGCGTAGGCCGACAACACTAGCACAATGTCCTACACCACCATCCCTATCTCATAATTATTGTGAGTTGAAATTTATAATTAATAATGGGCACAAAGATCTCGAGGTATCTCGGGTTCATAAAGAGGTGTGCAACCATGGTTAACATGCAAGGATGGCCGATTGTGGACCAATATGCCCCCACTAGCTGCACCATAAACAAAACGGCCTGAGTGCGGTGTCTCGTATAGTCCAACTACGGTTGACAATTTACAGCTCAACTGGTCAGGCCAGATTTACCCATGGGTTGAACCAACGAAGGATTTCCCAAATAATTTTGGTTGATCGGCCAATCCATGAGAGGGCAATTTCACAGGCAGACATCATAAATTCAACAATTTTAGGAATAATTACACAATGACAACAAAATCCAGCATTCTAAGTACATGAACATCAATACACTAACCACCACCAAGCTACGAGAATCATGTTCCAACATTCCAGCGATTTCTACAAGTTGGACAATTATACACCCATTCACATCAATTCAATTTCACATATGCTAGCATGAAGCATTTGATTCAGCAATATCAAAAATTTAGAGCAATTAATGCAGGATTTTAACAAATTAACAACAATGCACTCCTCTTATGCCTAACAGGTTTCACATGTAACCAAGTTCGACTAATCAATTCAGTAATGTTTGGGGAAATTGAGTAAATATACTCTAATTTAATATGTAAATAGCATTTCATACATTTGGGGATGTTCGGACCTAAACCCCTTTCCACATTTGGAGAAAATTCTAAATTAACAATCCCAAATCAATCAATCTAAAATTCAACAATACGCAAGGACAAGATATCATGCAAATTTACTAAAAACTACGCTAGGCACGAAAAACGACCATCTAAAGGTAATAGTTCGCACCTATTGTTGACCGGAGGCCTTCCCAATTGACCTATTATCGTCGAGTCCACAAACTCGATGCACCAGGGCCCTGCGTTGCATGAAAATTATGGTAAGGTGCATGCATGTGGCTGATTGCTAAGGAAAGGTAGGTTTGAGTTTGAATCTCACCTTAGATCAGACGTAGATTGGTTCTACGGCAAGCGGGTCAGAATTTTCGGTAATATATGGATGTCTCTCTCTCTCTCTCTCTCTCTCTCTCTTTCTCTCTCTCTCTCTCTCAGATTTCAGCAGCTGGAATCTCAGCAAATGAGAGAGGGTTTGGCATTAAATACCCTGGAATTAAATCCTTTGGCCCTGAATTTCATAAAGTGCCTTCAATGGCCCTGTAGAGCCCATTTCTGGCTATTGGAGCCACTATGATGGGCCCTTGGCCCATCTAATTCACGGATAAGGTGCCTCATGGCCAGATGAAGGGTCGAGTAAAATTTGACGGCAAATGGATGCGGGGTTTTGTCGCAGCGTTCCAGTTCATGATTAACAAATACCGATTTTCGATCAACGGTCAGATTGTGTGGACGAGGGCAAGAAAATATTTCTAGCCTTCGGTGTAAATTTAGAAGAGATCTGACGACTGGAATGCCCAGATTCACTGACTCAAGAAACTGGACCAATTGATTTAAAATTTCAGATTTTCACTCTTTAGGCCAAACGACTTGCATTTTCCAAGCATCGACTGGACGATACAATTCATCCATTTTTGGGCACTGTCCGAGCCTGACGTTCGCAATAGACCATAAGCCCAGTGAGTCCCATGGCCCCCCAAAATTTCAGAAATTTTGGTTCTTCCTTAGGCGGTGCACAGCTCGCACGAGCAGATGCCAAGTATAATTTGGCCGTCTGGCTCTATGACCCGTGTACGGCCCTAACATAATTGGATTCGATTATATTAGTGCCTTATCAGGATTAATTTATTGGAAATAAGTCAATGTGTGTGTTTGAATCGTATGGTCCTACGTCAGTTGACATGTGATCGCCTCACGACACTATTCCGACTTGGGCCAGGTGTTATAATCTACCCCCCTATAAATAAATTTTGTCCTCAAAATTTGTACTTATTCATACTACTTGAGCAGATTTGGGTAGTGCTTGCGGATTTCAGCTTCAGTCTCCTAGGTGGCTTCTTATTTCCCATGATGTGTCCATAATACCTTAACCAGCGGGATCACTTTGTTCCGCAAAACTTGCTCCTTATCCAAAATCTGAGTGGGCCTAAGGATATATGTGGCATTATCCTTGAGTTCCACGTGCTCCCATTGGATGACATGTGAGGGGTCGGGAACATACTTTTTAAGCATGGAGACATGGAACATATTGTGTACTCCTGCAAGTGAAGTGGGCAATGCTAAGCGATATGCAATCGGCTCGATGCGGTCGAGAATTTGGAAAGGCCCAATATATCGTGAGGCGAGTTTCCCTTTCTTCCCAAAGCGTAGGACCCCTTTCATTAGTGAAATCCTTAGAAACACATGGGCCCCTGCTTCAAATTCTAGGTCCCTTCGTCTTGTATCTGTATAGCTCTTCTATCGACTCTGGCCCGTTAAGAGAGGACGCCTAATGATTTCATTCCTTTCGGTGGTTGTCCACACCAATTTAGGCCCCAATAAACTTTTCTCACCAATCTCAACCCAACAATGTGGATATTGACACGAGCGCCCATGTAAAGCCTCTTAAGGTGCCATGTCGATGCTAGCTTGGAAGCTATTATTGTAGGTGAACTCGGCATAAGGAAGACATTCATCCCAACTATCTAAGAAATCTAGTTCACACACTCTCAACATGTATTCTAATATCCGATTCACTCGTTTTGTTTTCCCATCGGTCTGAGGATGGAAAGCAGTGTTAAACTTTAACCTTACTCCCATCGCCTGTTATATTCGGGTCCAAAACATTGAAGTGAAATGGGTATCCCGATCTGATACGATTTCTAAAGGAACGCCATGGAGCCGAACTATTTCCTTAATGTGCAATCTGGCTAAATCGTCAGCAGAGTGAGAAGCTCGAATTGGGAGAAAATGAACTGATTTTGTCAATCAATCCACAATCACCCAAATCGATTCATGTCCTTTCCTTGTCCTGGGCAAAACTGAAATGAATTCTATGGAGATAAAGTCCCATTTCCATTCAGCAAGGGGCATAGGTGTAAAAGGTTCGGTGGTTGGTGATGTTCGGCCTTGACTTGTTGACATGTGAGACATCTAGAGACATAATCGGTTATCTCTCTTTTCATGTTGTCCCACCAATAATTTCGCTTGAGGTCCTGGTACATCTTGGTACTTCCAGGGTGCATTGCAAGTTTAAAATTGTGGGCCTTGGCTAATAGTTCTTCTTTCAATTTAGGATGGTTCGAGACTATTTTGAACAAGAAACAAATGCATTTGATTTGGAAAATTATCTTATTCACTTAATTAGGAACGAAAGAAAATGAAGAAGATAATCACATCATTTATTCATTCTAAGTTCTTTTACATCCATTTCTCATTTGATTCCAAAACAAAATGTTCATGACTTGTAATAAAAATAAATAAAATTCTCTTGTGCTAAAGCAATATGTGCTGGAAGCACCGTATGTTGCAAACTGTTGTGCACTGAACACTAAACACTGTTGTGTGCTCATTAATAGTGTTGTGCGCCTAAATTTGTTGTACACCTGGGTCCGTTGTGCGCTCAGATCTGTTGTGCGCCAACAGTGTTGTGCGCCAACGATGGTGTTGTGCACCCGACAGTGTTGTGCGTCAACATTATTGTGCGCCGATGGCGTTGTGTGCCGCACAACACCTATCCCGCACAATGCATTCAGGCTCTACCTCTCTCTCTTCTCGGAATCTTCTTATGCTTCTTGATTGGCTGCTTCTGACTCCTCACTGATGGGTCAAGGTATTTATAGTCGTCTTACATGTTCGAACATGCCACGTAGTCACTGTGTGGAATCCTTTGTGCGACCTTCACTTTACGGAGTCCTTTGGGCAGCCTGCACTGTGCAGAGTCCTTTGCGCGGCCTGCACTATACGGGATCCTTTGCATGGTCTTCAGTGTGCCGAGCCCTTTGTGTGGAGCCCTTTGCGTGGTCTTGCCGCATAATGTCACTAACACACAATAAATACCTACGCACAATAACTATCTGCGCACAATGACCTTCTTCGCACAATATTAAATTGCGCACAATGGATATATGTGCACAGTGACCTACCCACAATGCATATCTACTATTTTTTCTCTCTTTTTTATGTTTCAACAGGGACACAAAGGCGGCTTCGAAATCGTAGACCTCTATCAGAGCCGATTCTCCATTCGGAGTCGCTCTAAACTTCTGCAAGTTCTCTCATCTTTCTTAATAATTTATCACCTCTCTGGGCCTCGATGACTTGACTGTTAATCATTGAATGAACGTGAACATGTGCAATGACTTCATATGGTTCTTCTATCATCAACTTCAACTCAAAGTCCCATATAAACTCCACCATACCCCACTCTTCCACCATTAATGGAGCAGCAAATTCCAGCATCTTCTTCCGACTCAATGCGTCTGCCACTAGATTAGCCTTACTAGGATGGTAGGAGACATCGAAGTTGAAGTCCTTTAATGTCTCCATCCAGCAGCGTTGCCTCATATTCAAGTCCCTTTAAGTGAAGATGTATTTAAGGCTCTTGTGATCACAAAAGAGTTCAAATTCCTCCTCGTAGAGGTAGTGTCTCCATAGCTTCAAGGCGAAGATGACTACTGCCAATTCGAGGTTGTGGGCAGGGTAATTCTCTTCATGCTTCCTCAATTTTCGTGAGGCATAGACGATGACTCTGTCCTTCTGCATAAGGACGCAACCCGATCCAACATGGGACGCATCCGTGTAGATAGTGTACTTGACTCCTTACTCAGGTAGAATGAGCACTGGAGCTGAGGTCATTCTCTCTTTCAATTTTAGGAAGGCCGCTTCTGCCTTTTCATTCTAGACGAACTTGAGGTCCTTCCTGGTGAGCTGGGATAAAGGTCAGGCTATTTTTGAAAAATCCTTGACAAACCAACGATAGTATCCCACTAATCCCAAGAAACTTCTGACTTCCATAACCGAGCTTGGTCGCTTCGAATCTTGTATTCACTGTTTTAGCTAGGTCCACAAAGATGCCTTCATTAGACACCACGTGGCCCAAGAACTTGACCTCCTCTTTCCAAAAGTCACATTTTCGAAATTGAGTGAATAGCTTGTTCCTCTTGAGCATTTCTAAAACCTCTTACAAGTGTTCCTCATGCTCCTTCAGTAGATTAAAATGCCTTCTATGAACACGATGACAAATCGGTACAGGAAAGGTCTAAAAAATCTATTGATAGATCCATGAACACAGTTGGCGCATTCGTGAGTCCAAAGGGCATGACCAAGAACTCATAGTGCCTAAAGCTAGTTCTAAATGTTGTTTTCGGTATATCTTCTTCTCTAACCCGTAATTGATGGTACCCAGATTGTAAGTCAATCTTCAAGAAGTACTTAGCACCTCTTAGTTGATCGAATAGGTCATCAATCCGAGGCAATAGGTATTTATTTCTTATGGTGACCTGATATAATCGTTGATAATTGATGCACAGCTGTAAGGACCCATCCTTCTTTCTCACAAACACGACTGGGGCTCCCCAAGGTGAGACACTGGGTCGAATGAAACCCGAGTCCAGCAAATCATCGATCTGGGTCCGTAGCTCATCCATTTCGCATGGAGGCATTCGGTAGGTCAGAAGGGAAATGGGCGTGGTGCCTGACACCAAATCTATGGTGAAATCAATTTCCCGCCAGGGAGGGAGTCTCTATGCTTGAACACATCAATGTAGTCCCTAACAACAGGCGTGCATGTCAATGAGAGTTCTTCATTGCCTTCTTCTAGCAATGCATAGCATAGGACTCATTGTGGATAGCTAACCTGAACCGGAAATGTAAAAGGAGTGCTACCATCTTCATAAATTGTCATCGTCTGATCCTCAAAATCGATCTCGGCTCTCATTGCGGAGAACCAGTTCATACCCAAAATCATTTTATAATGAAAGACTCTTGTGACTATAAGGTCCACGAGTATTCTTTTCTCTCCTAGATCAATTGGGGCAACCTCGGCAGATGGATGTAGCTTCAGTGAAGGTTCTGGCTGCCTTTATGATCCTTACTCCCGACATGGAAGTAGTTAGTAACCTCAAATTCTTGGCGGTCGTATGTGATATGAGTGATGTTGGGGACCCAATGTCCACGACAGGAAAAACAGGGATACCTTGAATATGATCAGTGACTTCAAATGTTGAGGGTGCGGTTGTGGCCATGTCCACACCTTCAGCTGTTAGGGCATGTACCTTGGCTTGTTACGGTTTGTTGGGTTGATGTGTAGTTCATGGCGGTGGCCTAATTTGAGGTGCCAGCGACCTACGAAATTGTTGAGATGACCCTGCTGCTCGCTGAGGGGAAGTTGGCAGCGCTTATTGGGGAGGTTGGCTTGTACGTTGAGGGGGCATGTAGGCATGATCCCTCATCTTCGGGAAGCAATACACCTCTAAATGCCCCACCTTTCTACAATACCCACAAACACAATTGGGTCGGGCATATGTGAGTGGAGGTGGTGCATGTTGAGGAGGAAGACTTGGCTGTACTCTTCTTCTTGAGGAGGAGGATACTGTCTCCCTGACCTTCCCCGTGACTTAACTTGGAGGTGTGATCGGGAAACTCGTTCTCCGTCTTGCTTCGATCGCAAGGACATTTCCACCAACTCAGCATAGGTTCGTATGTTTGCACAACAAATTTTGGTGCGAATACTGGCCCTTAATCTCTCGGCGAAGCACCTCATCCGGGTTTCTTCATCGGCAACAATCTTGGGGGCGTAGCAAGATAACTCAGTAAACCGATTCTCGTATTCAGCCATCGACATCCCCCCTTGTTGGAGGCATAAAAATTCATTTTCCTTCTCAATCCGGTAAGTACAGGGGAAGTACTTCTGGAAGAAGCGCATCTCAAAATCTTCTCATGTCTATATAAAATTGGCAGGAAGGTTCTCAACACACTATCCCACCACACATTGGCCTCCTTCTCGAACAGATAGGAGATCAACTCCACCTATTCCGCTTCATAGGAGTGGAGGGGTCGAATCACCTTGATGACCTGATTTAGCTGACTTTCGGCTTCCTTAGGTCGGTGTGTGCCGGCAAAGGTGGGCGGTATAAGGCTCTGAAAGCACTTGAAAAGGTTATATGGAGCGGTTGCCGTCTTGGCTTGATCAGGCGAAGGCATATTCATATGATGGGCCATGGCTCCCACTAAGGTGTGTAATGACTGTTGCTACCATTGCATGATGTGCAGTGACTATTGTTGTTGTTGCGTGCTCCATGGTGCCCATAACTAGGGCATCCTGGTACGAAGAGTCTCACCTTGAGTCAATGACGCTTCTGGGAGTTGATCTGGTATGTCATTTCCAACGTCAAGCTGATTGGCTCCGCTTTGTCAACCTTGTTACTCATTAGGGGTGGTTCACCCCCACTCATCTCTTCGGCCCAAGGCTAGGCGGACTAGGAGGCTATCGCCTTGGGGTCTCATTGTCGTGGAAGGAAACTCCATAACATTTAGTAACTTAAAATCCATGGATGCAACATATAACACTTACAAAAATTGAGAGCAACATCACATGAATGTTATCAACTTTCCAAACATTCCAACATATTGCTCAAATATAGGCAACTTCATACATTTCATTAAGTAAAATTGTCAGTGTTACATATGCTAGGGCATTACATGTACAATGACGAAAAATGCATGGTTACCGATCAACAAGGACAACTTCAAAAGTCTACATCCCAAGACAACTAAACTAAGTCTATCCAAGACTATTATAAAAATAAAAATGACTACATCACTACATCCCTTATCCTGCATGCAGCACAAGATTTTCTTCAGCATGTGGGACATCTTCTTCAGCTTCTTCCTCATATTCTCCTGATTTTTCTCAATCTTGGCTAGGTGGGAGTCAAGCGCATCCTGAATCTGGCGCTCGCTGCGAGTGGTGGGAGGCTCCCAGTCAATTTCCTGGGCTTCACTTTCTTCTTCTTCCTCTTCAGCTTCGCTCTCCTCTTCTATCTCCTCCTCGAACTCTTTTAGTCGGGCTATACACTATTTAGGGCCTATCTTCATATTGTTGAGGGTGTTCTCATCAATCATTCTGATTGGGATGAGGTGCTCCACATGCTGCTTGTACCCATAATTTTGGGCAATCTTGCTGATCAATCGGCCGGATGGGAGAGACTGGTTCTCCCGAATGGATTGCACCACCTTCATGATCTAAGTTAGTATGAGGGTAGGTAGGCAAACCTTCTCTCCCTGTCCCACTCGGTAGAGGAAGTCTACCATGAACCTGTGCACTCTGTACAGTTTATTGACCTCAAATACATGTTATCCGTGCATATGTGGTGGAGTAAGTGGTAGTCGGGTGTCATATCCATTGGATTGAAGCTGTTTTCTTGCCTCCACTCGACTAGTCGACCACACAAGTGGCGCGTGAGGCGGTCCCTTTCCTGCCTTTCTGTAAGGTTATTCTCGTTAGCATGAACGACTCGGCGCTCTACCCCAAGGATGCATGAAATTATATCCACATTGACTTGAGACTCCTGTCTGCCTAGAGGAATGAAGAATTCAAGAGGGTCGAGGGATGGGTTCCTCATTCACGCATAAAAGGTCCGTACATGGTCCTCACTGGCGTGAGACTTCCCTTCGAACATTGGACCCCAACCATTCTCGAGAAGGTGGTCCAGTAGTGGATGTTCACCGAGCAGCTTCTCACCTACGTGGGCCTCAAATATGATCTCGTAGTGTCTAAACCTACCGTACTCAATGTCCAGCGGTAGCGCTCTTTCCAATGGGATTTGGAGATCGAGATCTTGTTTCGATCTCCTCTTGATGCTTGGGCCTGCACTAGCATCCAGCTTCTTCTTGGATCTTCTCTCTCAGCGCAGCCCAACTTCATTAGAGGTCGCTCGCTTCTTCCCCATAAGGGATACAAGCATGGAGATGGAGAAGATGGATGTCAGCATTTCAAAGAAGGCCATGGAGTGAAAATGCTTTGAGGATGTGAGGGATTTGAGAGAATGTGAGTTGTAAGACCCTAGAGGAAGGGTTTTTGTGCTCAAATGAGTGGGATTATAAGAGTACAAGGAAGGCTTGGGATGATTAGGGTGTAAAATTGGTTAGAGATGGGGCATGCAAGGAGGAAGATGAATCTTGGAGCTTGGAAATGAGAATTTAGAAGATAAAAAGGGTTTAGGAGAGGTTTGAAGTGTGGAAAATGGTTTGGGAGGGGGTTTTTAACCTTAAGAAGGGGGAGATGAGTGAATAGAGGGGCCCCCACACATGGGAGGGACCTCACATGGCTGTTAAATTGGCAGTGCGCTACCATCATCTAAAACCAGTGGCAGCGCGTCATCGATGTGGCAGTGTCGCCGCCACCCTCTGGTGTTTCTAGCGGTGTACCGCTCAATCGTGGTGGCCAGCCACCCTTGGTCCTCCTTCGCAGTCGGTGGGACCCCCTGGGTCCACCTGAATGTGTTTGTTAGGCCCTCGATTGGTTGCTTCCATTCATCATGGTCTAAGGATCGTTTTATCGCATTGGTAAGGTCCATTTTGGGCTTGAAAACTCTTAAATGATGACTCAAGCAGGCCTGGAGTCCTTTACGTTGATGCAGAGACTTTTTGTCCCAATTGGACTGGAAATTAAGTGGATCTTATGTTAGGTCGGAATGTCAAGTTTGTATGCTAGACCGTTGAAATCTCATGAGTTACTCACATAGCCTAGTCCTGAAACATTAAAATTGGGTCAACTTAATTCATTAACACCTGATTAGGAGTGATTTGGATCACTTTATTTAGCCTAGGTATTTCTACTCACAAGTCCTAGGCTAGCGCAAAGGTTTCGGACTTGCCAAATGGCATAATCTCAAGATCCTAATACTGTCTCTAAGTTCAATTGCTCCCTCCTGAGTCCAAAGTGCATCGCGATAGACCCGTCACCTTAGGCCTCGTTTAATCCAAACCATGCTCTGATACCAAGTTGTAGCACCTCGAAATTCAAAGGTCAAGTAGGAACTCGACTCCCGAATTCCCGACTGCCACGTGTACCCTAACGGGCCTCATATGCATGTGAATATAGGTATCACGTGATCAATGGAGGATTAAATCAAACATAAAGTAACAAAACATTCAGAAATTTAAGTACTAAATTAATTAGAAGCTCAAGTGCAGCTACCACGGTAAATATCCAGTACAAATCCCATGATCCAAAATGAAATATCTATTAGGGACATAGTCCCATCCTCTCATCACTCCCTAAAAAGGGTTAGGCCCTAGCCCAAACCCACGGTCATCCATCGAGATAGTAGGGTCCACCAAAAGTTTAGAAGTACGCCTCCTCTTCATTATCCGCACCGACATCTTCCAATGCGTCACGCTCTAGTGTTCCTGCATCTATGTCAGATTTTGGTTGGTGTTTTAAAACACCATCCTAGAGTAGGAGTGAGTAACTAACTCAGTGGTACCATTAGCAATAGATCGCACAATCATCATGCATAGAATCGATTTAGTAAACAACATTCATCATAAAATCCTAAGTACTCTTAGTTAATGAAATGCATGGTTTAATGAAATGATGCATGCCCTCACCGCTAACTCTCCCTCGAGCGACGATGTCTAACGATCGCAATGACCAACACTCCCTCAGTTGTGACCTCAACTACCGAGTCGCAATAATAAGTAATGCAATGTCATTTGAATGCTAGCCAAGCTGGTTAATTAGGTTCATTCATCCAGCAGGTTAGGGAAACTGGAATACCCTTATAAAAAACATTGCCCTAATCTGATCGCGCAGCTGAAGGCCATGGCCATACTACTCTCGCGATCCTTAGCCCTCGTGGGTTCATTAATCCCATAGCTTTAAGCTCATACGAAAAATCGATTGGGACTTCCAAGTCCTACTCGCAATCACTACGAGGAGGTCATTACCCAAACTTAGGCCGACAGCATGGGAACATTGTCCCATACCACCATCCCCGGCTCACGAGTCTTAGTGCTCATTGGTCACTAAGGGGAGGCTCGTCACCCCAGTGTAAACCGACAACACGGGCACATTGTCCCATACCACCATCCCTAGCTCATGAGTCTTGTGGGCCGAAATTTATAATTAATAGTGGGGGCAAAGGTCTCGGGGTATCTCTGGTTCATACAGAGGTGTGCAACCATGGGTAACATGCAAAGATGGCTGATTGTGAGCTAATATGCCCCCACTAGCTGCACCATAAATTGAATGGCTTGAGAACGGTGTCTCGTGTAGTCCAACTACGGCCGACAATTTACAGATCAACTAGTCGGGACAAATTTACCCGTGGGCTGAACCAACGAAGGGTTTCCAAAATAATTCTAGTTGATCGGCCAATCCATGAGAGCGCAATTTTGCAGGCAGACAGCATAAATTCAGCAATTTTATGAATAATTACACAATGACAACAAAATCTAGCATTCCAAGTACATGAACATCAATACACTAACCACTAGCATGCTACGAGAATCATGTTTGCACATTCCATGATTTCTACAAGTTCGACAACCATACACCCATTCACATTAATTCAATTTCACATATGCCAGCATGAAGCATGTGATTCAGCAATATCAGAAAGTTAGAGCAATTAATGTAGAAATTTAGTAAATTTAGAACAACACACTCCTCTTATGCCTAACAGGTTTCACAAGTAACAAAGTTGGACTAATCAATTCAACAATGTTCAGGGAAATTGAGTGCATATGCTCTATTTTAACATGCAAATAGCATTTTATACATTTGGGGATGTTCGGACCTAAACCCCTTTCAACATTTGGGGAAAATTCTAAATTCACAATCCCAAATCAATCAATCCAAAATTCAGTAGCATGCAAGGACAAGCAGTGTTCGCATTGTCGACGAAATGTTGATAATATCGGTGTCACTAGACTAGCGACATCGAAATCCCCCTTTTTTGTTTCTCTCTCGATTATCGGCGAAATATCGGCGATAATTTTGGATTTTTTGCAATAAAATAGGTAAAAAAGGAAAAACATGAAAAAAACCCTTTGATTTCAGTAATACCTGGTTGATGGTTGATTGGAACTTGGAAGAAAAGAATCTAGGCAGCAATCGACAGCTATCGTCTTCGACGGAGGTAAAGAAATCTGAAATTTTCCCTTTTCTTCGTTTGATTGGAAGATTTTCGGTGAAAATTCAGGGATTTTGGGAGATTGAGATGGGATTTTGAAACCCTCGGTCGAAAATCCCCCCTCTCTGCCGAAAACCCCTCTTCGAAGATGAAAAACCCTCTTATTTTTTTTTCTTTTATGCCTCACAACTACAGAAGCAGACCGCACATGGTGCGCTTCAGCATACTAAGTAAACTCTCTGGGCCCACCGTGAATGTATGTGATTTATCCATGTTGTCCATTCATTTTTCTAGTTCATTTTAGGGGTAAATCCTAAAATTAAAGCATATCCACAACTCTAGTGGACCACACCACAAGAAACAATGAGAATAATGATTTTCACCGTTGAAACCTTCTTAGGCCCCACGGTGATGTTTATTTGTATCAAACCTTTTTGTAAATATAAAAAGGCTTGGATGAAGGGTTAAAATAAATATCAACTTGATTCAAATTTTTTGTGGCCACCAGGAAGTTTTTAATGATATGCATTCAATTCACACAGTTTCCTGTGGTGTGGTCCATTGAAGATTTGAATTTGGTTCATTTTTCGGATCACACACTAAAATAAGCCATCATATATGATGGACAGTACAGATGTAAGGTACATACTTTATAATGGGTCCCACAGTTAGGGATCCACGGGAAGCGGATAGGCTGGTGTACCTCACACCAGCTATATAGCTGCTGTAAGTACGTGTCGTGCAAAGACGAGCATCGACGCTCCACGAGCTCCGAGTTGTACGAATGATTCAAAGGAGATCAAAGTTATATTGGCCCCCACAGTGATGTATTTATTATATCTACACCGTTAATCTATTTTTAGAGTTCATTTTAGATTATTATCCAAAAAATGAACTATATCCAAAGATTATATGGACCACACCATAGATAGCAGCGGAGATAATGATTTTCATCATTAAACAATTTGCAGGGCCCACCATAACATTTATTTTGCATCCAATCTGTTCATAAAAACACAAATATCTGAATGAAGAAGATTTTTTTTTTTCATATTGATCCAAAACCTTTGTGACCCCAAAAAGAGTTTAAGGGTTTTAATGGTAGACGTTCAATCCCCTATTGGTTTTTGCAGTGTAGTCCCCTTGATAGTTATATCTGTCTTATTTTTCATCTAAAACCTTAAGACGAGCTCTTCAAGTGGATGAACGGTTTGAATATCAAACATACCTCATAATCAAACCCACAGAACTTGCTTACGTCAATAGCTAGTGGGATGTACACCAGCCATTCCACCTCCCGACCCACCTAGCTAGGTAAATTTTAGGATGAGTAAAAACTACAATGGAAGTGGATTGCATACTGAGTAAACTCAGTGGGCCCATCGTAATTTACGTATTTGATCCACTCTTTCCATCCATTTTATTAAATGATTTTAAGGCAAAGCCAAAAAATGAAGCATATCCAAAGCTTAGGTGGACCACACCACACGAAACTATGTGAATTGAATGTTTACCATTGAAAAATTCTTGAGGGCCACAAAAGTTTTATATCAACCTAATATTTCTGATTTTTATTAATCCACGTCCCTATGATCTTATGAATAGTTTTGATGACAAATAAACATCACTGGGCCCTATGAAGATTTCCATGGTGGAAATCATTATTCCCACTGTTTCATATGGTGGGGTCCACTTGAAACTTAGATAAATTTATTTTGGTTATTATTAGAGTAATTTTTTATGAAAAAATATGCTTTTTTGGCCCCATTAAATGAAAACTTATTATTTAATGTATTTTTTTACAAATTTTTAATTTTTAAATATACAAATATATGTATTTAGGCATGTCCTGAAGTTGCATTAAAAAATTTCACTGTTATCTCCATGTTTACGCATTTTTCTCTACATTTTCGGTTATCGACAATATTATCGGCGATGATGATACTATATTTTTATCTCTGACCAGCGAAACTTGTAGTGATACCGACAACTCAAACACTGAGGACAAGATATCATGCACATTTACTAAAAACTACACTAGGCACAAAAATTGACCATCTAAAGGTAATGGTCCATGCCTATTGTTGACCAGAGGCCTTCGTAATTGACCTAATGTTGCCGGGTCCGCAAACTCGACAAATTGGGGCCCTACGTTGCATGAAAATGGTGGTAAGGTGCATGCATGTGGCTAGTTACTAAGGAAAGGTAGGTTTGAGTTTGAATCTCACCTTATATCAAACATAGATTGGTTCTACGACGATCGGGTCAAAATTCCCAGTAATATAGGGACGTGGGTGCGGGGAATTTCAATCCCCAAGCAACACCTTCACACTCCTTCACTCTCTCTCTCTCTCTCTCTCCCCCTCAGATTTCAATTGCTGGAATCTTAGCAAATGAAAGAGGGTTTGGCATTAAATACCCTGAAATTAAATCCTTTGGCCCTGAATTTCATAAAGTGCCTTCAATGGCCTTGTAAGGCCCATTTCTGACTATTGGGACCACTTTGATGGGCCCCTAACCCATCTAATTCAGGGATAAGGTGGCCCATGGCCAGATGAAGGGTCAAGTAAAGTTTAATGGCAAATGGATATGAGGTTTTGTCTCAGCAGTCTAGTTCGCGATTAACAGTTACCGGTTTTCGATTAACGGTCATATTTTGTGAGCGAGGGCAGGGAAATATTTCTAGCTTTCGGTGTAAATTTAGAAGAGATCCGATGGCTGGAATGCCCAAAATCATTGACTCAAGAAATGGGGCCAATTGATTTAAAAATTCAGATTTTCACTCTTTAAGCCCGGTGACTTGCGTTTTCCAAGCACAGACTAGACGGCACAATTCGTCCATTTTTGGGCATCTTCAGAGCTTGACGCCCGGGATGGACCATAAGCCCAATGAGGCCAATGGCCCCCCAGAGTTTCAAAATTTTTAGTTCTTCGTTGGGTGGTGCACCACTCACACGGGCAAACGCCAAGTATAATTTGGCCGTCTTGCTCCACGACCTGTGTTCGGCCCGAACATAATTGGATCCAATCATATTAGTGGCTTAATCAGGATTAATTTATTAAAAATAAGTCCACACGTGCATTCGAATTGTACGGTCCTGTGTCAGTTCACATGTGAGCACCTTAGGACACTATTCCGACTTGGGCCAGGTGTTACACTGTATTTGAGATAGGGGTGTTGAACAGCCTTTGATAGTTATCTATGATATTTGATTGTTCATGTAACAATTCTCAAAATGCAGGAATTGTGGGACAATCCTATGTTACATGTTATGTTACTAGCACAAATCCTGCACACAACTTCAACGATCTCCTCAGGTTTAACCATCTCTACTTTCCTTAGTTCCATGGCTTCCACCTTTCTTGTGAGGCTAACCACCCTAACATTCACGTCATCTTTTTCGTTCAAGGCATAAATCCACCCCTTTTCTCTTGATTGGGTCTGCCTGTAAGTTGTGGTTTTTGAGGAGGTATCCCATAAATGTGCGTTTTCAGCAAGCATGTCAAAATAATCCCATGCGCCATTGGCTTCTTTATTCATAAATTCTCCATTACACATCATTTCCATGAATTGGAGCATGGGCGAAGTCATTCCATCATAGAAAAAGCTTATGACCCGCCCAAATTTGTATCCATGATGTGGGCAAGAGTTTAACATATCTTTAAATCTCTCCCAACTTTGGAAGGTCTCTTTCTCTTTTTCTAGGAGAAATTCATTATTGCCCTCCTTAGGGTGTTGGTCTTATGAACCGGAAAGAACTTTTTAAGGAACTCCTAGGTCATCTTGGCCCACGTCCCTATTGATCTTGGATGAACAGAATGAAGCCATGACTTGGCTTTTTCTTTTAGAGAAAAGGTAAACAATTTTAGTCTTAATGTGTCCGCAGTGACGTTTTGAAAATATAGGGCTGCTATGTTTTCATAAAATTCCTTTATATACAGATATGGACTTTCATAGCCAAGTCCATGGAACTTTGAGAGTAGTTGGATCACTCCTATTTTGAAGTCCATATATTCCTGCATTGATTGGAAAAATCACCCAGGAAGGCATACTCACCCTCGCCGGTTGGAGTTAATCTCTCAATGTTTTTGGCGTAGGAGTATTGTGCACCTCATCCTCATCTTGTTGTTCCTCTATGGGGATTATATGGTTGATTTATAACTAAAACTTCAGTTAACTCTAAGGGTCTTAGATGATATCTAATTCGGTGATGGATAGACAATCATTTGACCAATCCTCCTTCACTTAAGAGACGTATGGTGTTATCACGGACCCACTTGGGCATGAAACACTCTCAGCCCTCAATTTCTAAACAATTAATACTAAGAAAAAGGAAACCATAGAAATGAGAAATCTAAAAAGAAGAGAAAGTTTGAGAGGAGTTACCACATTGGAGTTGTTATGTTAATCGCTACAAAACAGAAATGAGGTTACTTCCTAAAAATAAATTCAGAAAAAAATCTAAACGAAAACACGGAAAAAGGTAATCATAATTCTAATTAATTCCAATGTTAATCAGTTTCAGAAAATGAAACCGAAGTCCCAGGTAGTGGTGCTAAAAACTTGTTCACAACCCCAAGTGCTGGGTTTTGCTATAGTAATAATCTCAGTGAATCGAGGTTCAATCCACAGGGACTTTCTATGTGTGTGTTTCTGAAATAAACTAGAATTAGAACTAGAAAATAGGATAAACAAAAATCTGAAATAAGAGAGATCAATGGTGATAAACTATCAATAATAATGGGAAAACTAGAGAACCAAGGGTCCACTTGTAGTTATTATGATATTACCTTACTTGATTCAATTGAACAAATCTAGAATTGGAGTCCTGTCCTATCCAATTTGATGATAGAGCAGTTAAAACAAAATTTAAACTTTCATTAGTGTAGTTAGTTCACAACCCCAAGTGTAAGGTAATGATATAGTAATAATCTTAGTGAGATCGAGGTCAAATCCATAGGGACTAATCTTGTACGTATTCTAAAAATAACTAGAACTAGAACTAGAAGAAGATTTAAATATAAAATTGGAATATAAGGGAGTAATTGTGAATAATGTTGATTAAAACTTATCAATTGAAAGGTGGGAACTAAGGTGCCAAGGATATACTTATAGCTATCAAGATGTTACCTTACTTGATTTAAGAAACACAATTGGAATTGGAGTCCCATCCTATCCAATTGGAAGATAAGATAATCAAATCTCTGAACTTTTCATTGACCTAATTCTCAATGGAGAAGAATTATGATGATTGAAAGGAATTTCATCACCCAAACATGCCCAGGAGACGACGGTGAACAATGGGATTTATCAATCTCACAATCTCAAAATAGGAAAAGAAGATATCCAAAGCCATCACAGCTTCTATTGTAATTTGAGTCACAATAAATCATAAAAAAATAAAAATATTCTTTTAATATCAAACTAAAAATCAATAAGGTTCAACAAGAACAAGAATCAAAGTAAGAAAATCATCTCAACACGCTACAAGCTTCACCTCTTAGCCCTTGCTAAGAGGATAAGCCAACCATAGACATGATTGGATCTAAAACACTAAAAGAAAGCATTAAAAATCGGAAAGAAGAGAAGAAAAACTCTTGAGGCTGCTCCACCCTTTTGCTCTACTTCCTAAATCCTAATTTCTATTTAGAACTCCTTGAAAAACCCATATTTATAGCCTTCTCTGTCTAAATTTAAAAATTCACATTAAATTTACGCAGTCTGTGTAATTCTGCGTAACGCTTTCAATGTCATCAAAGAGCCTTCGATGTCATGGAAAGTAACTTGAATCCAGAAGTTGCGCCTTTTGGCACTGCGTAATGTCTTTCACATTGTGTAACTCTTCATGTCATTGAACATACCTTCGATGTCATCGAAGGGCCTTCAAGTAATCGAGAATGTGTTCAGAATATTCCAGCGAGTTATTCTAAAAATCCACAAAAATATCGATGTCATTGAACAGCCTTCGATGACATCAATCATGTCTTCTAGTAATCGAATAGGGCTTCGATGTCATCGATAAATACATCCAATTTGTCCAGCGACCAAACTCAATTTTCATGTAATTCTTTGATGTCATCTACCTATGTTCGATGTCATCGAACATTGGCTTCGATGTCATCGAATAGTGGTCGATGACATAAACAGTGAAGTTTAGATTCTGTGAATTTTTACAATTTGCACTTTCAAGTTTCTTCCTTCACTGCTTGGTTTCCTTGAATCTCGGGGTCTTGAAATCTTTAATCTTGATCTCCTAAGATCCATCCCTTACCTTGGTAATTCTTGAGCATCAAATCTATGCTTGTAACATTCTTTTCAATCCAAACTATCAGATTCACTTTGTAATACAAACATGTATAAAATATACCCATTAAGTATTATCATGTTCATAAAAATAAGATATAAATAGGGAAAAATATGCAATATTTGACACTCAACATAGTTCCCTCATGACGTACCAATGCAATGATCGCAGGGAATTCAAGCATCTATTATGCCAATAGATGATGGTGGATTATGAATTTCATAGATAACACAATTGCAAAATAGGTAAGAAGATATTAAAAGCCTCCCGAGTATCTACTGTAATTATAGTCACAACAAATCATAGAAAATTGAAAATATTCCTTCATTTAAACTAAATAATTAATGAACATTCAACATAAACTTGAATCAAAGTAAAATAAATATCAAAATAAACTACAAGCTTCACCTCTTAGTTATATCTAAGAGATTTAGCCAACCACTGACCTGATTGAAACTAAACTCTCAAACAAAAAAATAAATACCAACTAGAAGAAGTAGATTGTAGAAGAATAAGAGACTCCTTGAGCTTCCACCACTCCTTACACTACTCTTCGGACCCTAATTCATGCTTAGGAGAACCTATAAAACTACTATTTATAAGCTTTGTAAGACCGACTTCAATCTACACAGCTTCGATGACACCTTCTATGGGGACTTCGATGACATTGAAGCCCTATCTTTGAGTTCAATTCAAAATTTGAAACTGACAATAACCGCATACGTAAGTCCTTCGATGAAATCACTCGAGCATCGATGACTTTGATGTTATCAAACATGTGTTTGATGAAATCGAGAATCGTCCAAAAATAGTCTAGTGAGTTTCTCCCAAAACTCATGAAAATTTTGATGGCATCGAACAAAGCTTCGATAAAATTGGAGGGGTCTTCGATGGAATTGAGAATTGCAACTTTTTGTCCAGCAACCAAACTTAATTTTCTCTAAAATTCCTTCGATGACATCGAACACTTACTTTAATGACATCGAAGATATGTTCGATGTCATCGAACTATTAAGTTCAGCAGTTCCTGATTTTTGCTCTTTGTAATCTCAATTTTTTTCCTTCTTCACTTGGTTTACTTGGATCTTGGACTCTTGAAATCCTCAATCTTGGCCACCAAAGATCCATCCTTACTTTGATAATTCTTAAGCATCAAATCCATACTTTTAGCATCTATTTTACCTTAAGCACTCGAAATCACCTCACAAGAAAGAATACATAAAATAAGTTCAGTTAATCATATTAATTCTCACAAAACTAAGTTACAACAGGGGGAATTATGCAATATTTGTCACTCAACAATCTACAGCTTAGGCTAGATCGAGCAGAGTTCACGCCGAGTTCGAGCTCGAACGTTCGAGCTAAGTTCGAGTTTGAGTTTTTGAGTTGACTTTGAGTTCGAGTTCGAGGTTGTAAATGTAACATAACATTCAATCAATAACACAATAAAACTGAAAATAAAAAATAACTTACAAACTAAATATTAAAATTTTACAATTACAAACTTACAACAGCATTAGATGCATTTATTTTCTGTTGTTATTTACTACAGGAGATAATATTCATCTATCGAGCTCGAGCTCCTATCCAATTGTTCATACACGCACTCATTCACCTCTCCTAAATCAGAAGGTGGAGAGAGTTTTTCATCATGCTCTTGTATAGATTGAATTTGATTGTTCAAACTTTCTTTGTGAGTAGATTTATATGTAGTTCCCAACATCCTGTAAAATGCACCAAGAAATGAAGAGAAATTTAGATGGTTTGTTACTATTCTTCTTTTTATTCATGCAACTTGATCCTTCTTTGGCACCATGTTGCCTTGGTGGATATCGTTGATCTCTATAAGCCTCTTGCATACTATGTTTCAAGGTAAGTTGAAATTATTCTTCTTCCAATGCTAATAATCTAGCTTCCTCTACCTTGGAAAGTTTGGATGGGGTGTAGAAGGTTTTTTAAATTTGAATCAATAAGCGCTTGAAAAAGAAGTTGGACCTCCATTAGGGCTTTAGGATACGATTTTACATCTACACCCCAACATGAAAAGTGTAACCTAAGCTGATTAGTTTTGTTAACAAACTTTGCCCCACACAAATGACACAAAATCTTCAATTTTTTGAACTTTGAAGACTGGACAAAGGAACTGTAGTCCCAAATGTCGGTTGATGGTTCAGATGATGATATATGTACACTTTATGTGTTGAAGAAATTTATAAGGCCCACATCATAGCCTGTACCATTCCTTAGACTCCCACAATCCTCCCTGTTGAATTTCAACAACCTGTGACCTGTAATAAGCATTTGCGCATGACCCTAAGTTGCATCCTATAGATCTGAGTCTGCTCGACTCGAAGCACCCTAGCGACCACACCGTTGTTGCGGTTCCAACACCACGTCTTGAGCACCGATGCAATACCCAGGCCAGGAGTTATGCGCTGGCATATATTTTGAATCTCTACCCACCTATCACATCAATCAATCAAGTACACATCCCATCACAACCCATAATGTAACACCCCGGATTTCGAGGGTCGAGCAAAGCTCAACTCCTCAGATCTAACACATCACTTATGCAATGTAAATAATGATGTTTAGATGTTGTCCATATTAGTGCATTAAACATGAGAGGGATTATACTAAATTGGTATATCATACTCCAGAGTTAATATAATTAAGCAAGCAGAAGACTAAGATAGATATATAAGGTATATGTATGCGTTTCACAACCTCCAAAGTACGAGTATATTACCGGGCCGAATATATACATGTGTTAACTCAAGATATACAAAATGATAAAATGTAAGTCTCTGACTAATCCATGTATCCCTAAAATCTCATCGAAGTAGCATGAGGTCTACATAGACCAGCCAGAGAGTTGAACATAGGAGAATTCTTCCTCCTCATCTGCGAACTCCAACTTCGCTACATATACATCCTCATCACCTGCATTTATAACAGATTCTGGTTGGTGTTTTAAAACACCATCGCAGAGTGGGAGTGAGTGATTAACTCAATGGTACTATAAGGCAAAGGTTAACATGTTATCAATTCAATCAAGCAATAATAATAAAGTAGTACAACAATCATTCCCTAACTACTCTTATTAATGCAGGGATGGTATGCAGTAATGATGCAGGCCCTCGCACGACACTTCCTCAAGTGACTACATCAACCATTCGCGCATGGCAAACTCCCTAAAGTGCATTTCCTCGTCAAAGCACATGTAATGCGATACATGATCGTGTTAGCCGAGTACTTAATTAGGCTTATTCATACAACAAATTCGGGAAGCTAAGGTACCTCCCTTTATATCATTTACCCAACCGAAAGATCCATCTGAGGTCGTTAATCCTAGTTAATCACATACGATAAGCAAGTTGTAGGAGATCACTCCTAATGAAAAGTAGTGGATAGGTAAGTTCGAGAGTTTATACTCGAGGTCACTATAGGGAGGCTCATCACTTCAGTGTAGGCCGATATCTCGAATACAATATCCCATACCATCGTATTTGGCTTTTGAGTTTGGGTTGCTCACTGGTCACTACGGGGAGGCTCGTCACCACAGCATAGGCCGACAACTCGACCATGGTGTCCCATACCACCATGCCTGGCTCATGAGTCATAGCGGATCATGGTACCATGGTTGAAGCGGGTTCTTACACTGGTGGGGGTATCTTAGATTCAAACAGTGGCATCCATACATGGTGAACATACAGTAAGCCAATCAGTTTGTTAGGTAAATTCGATTGGTACGAGCACATGCTGATTAAATTGACATGGAGTGCATAAGCACCCCGTGTGGCCTAACCACTACCGAGAATCCTCGTATGACCCGGATTCGTCGAATTATCAAATGTGGTAAAACTAACTCGACCACCCGAATAAGGAAGGTTACTGATTGCCTGGACTAGGTTGTAGTCCCAATCTTACTCAAGAGTAGTAGGCAGACACATGTGATAATCATAATAACATTTAACTAACAATTCAAATACCACACTCATTTGAGCATTTTGGCAACACATTGACCGTGTTACCAATTTTATCCATATATTTGCATAGAAGCGAAGATGGATGCCTGAAAGAATTGTACATGTGTATAAAGCAATACAAAATCCTAAGTTAATACTTGTAATAAGTTCAAATCATTAACAATTTCTCATTCAGACAATTTAATAAACACTTAGGCCACAATACACCAATATATGGACTAGGTTAGTTACAACATATAACTCAGCAAATCCTTATACAAATTAGGTTATAAAGCATATGAAAAACATGAACCTTAAATTTGAAATCATGGCAAGCATAAATCACAATTTCACACTCAGTCAAACATTTCAACAAACACATGGAATACATCTTATACTCAACATAGTTCACACATGTATAATTTATCGAACACGTTGTAACTAAGATCACACGGCAACAATCAAGTTAGACATAAATCATTGCTGACATTGAAAGCCTTGAAAACCATAACCTAAACGTTTATAGTTCATACCTTTCGTCGGAATACTCGTTTCGAACTCGGTTCGAATCCTATGTTCCCGAACATAGAACAACGGATACCTAAACATTGAAATAGGTTAGCTATTTCATCATTTATGATATGTGGATCCCTAAATTAAGATTAGGGTTAGGATTTCTTACCCAAATCGTAGTTGAAACGGGTTGTGTAGCGATGTGGAAAGGCAATCTAGTGCGTGTAGTCGTGAGAGAGAAAACTGCCACGATCTCCCAAACTTTCTCTTCTCTCCTCACTCTTTTCTCTTCTTTTCTCTCTTCTCTCTCCTAGGGTTTGGAGAAAATTCGTATGAGAGAGGGGTGGGGTGGTTTGAGGCCTTTAATTAGGCCCAGAACTGTTGTCAATGGCCCTAGGGCCATGATATACTAAGGTTATAACCAAAGGGTGCCTGTTTCTGACAAACAGGCCCCTTAGGAAGGTCCATTTCTCACTTACGTCATAGGGTAAGTTCCCTAACCATGGATCTAAGCCAGGTTATGATTTCGGTATGATCAGATTAGTGGATCGATCGTGACAAACCTGTATCCGATCAACGGTTGTCGTCCCTCGATCAAGGGCACAAGTATACAAATGTGTAGGAAAATTTCCCTGATCTATGGGTGAAGTTTGGTCAGAAACTAACGGTCTGAAATCTTCAATTTTTCCCACAAGCGAATGACCCAATTCACTTAAGTTTCAATACTTTTTCTAAGGATATTCAGTTTCTCACACACTTCACTCAGGGCTCAAGTTGTGCGTTTCTGGATACTATTTGGGCTCGAGTCCCACAATGTTCGTTAAGCCCAATAAGGTGGACATAACTCTATATTTTTGCAGTGATCGGACTTTCGACGTGCGGTCCAGGTCCGATTTGGAGTTTCAATGTCCTCCCGAGAGCAACTGGCTTTTAGGATTCCTCCTAGGTTATTAAGTAGTGTTGAGTCATTACTTTTGATAGTTTTGGGTCTTGCCATTTGTATAGATAGTGGTTCAAGCTAAATCCACCGCCTATTTAGTTTAGTATTTAACTAAATTTCACCTAAATTTCTACAGGATACGATCCTTGGCGATTTCTGTTTGAGGTGGTACTCGGGCCATTGTACGGATTTTTCCAAGACGTTACACATAACTAACCTATCCCTCTCTCACCAACAAAGCAAGGCAACCAATACCCCATGCCACCTTATGCCCCCAAAAGTCAACACCACCCATCCCTCTCATCTCATCCTTCTTACACAACACCAACCCTCTCTCCCATCTGTCACTCCATCCCATCTCATTCTCTACCATTTCTAAGCAACCAAGAGAGACAATGACTAAAGAGAGAAAAAAGAACCCAAGATCAAGGCCCACTTTCCTACACCTAAACCTCACCATCCAACCCTTCAATCTTCATCATCCTCTATCAAAGAGGGAGCTTAGGAGCTTAGCATTCCAAGGAACCAAGAAGAAGAGCCAACTGTGGGTGTTTTGTAGGATTAAATTGTAATTTCTATGATGGGCCAATTGGAGCTTACCGATTGATGGTATGGATCCTACTTTAGAACCTAGGTATGGTTGATGGCCCACCATGATTTATATGTTCATCCCATGATGGGGCCATTCTCCATGGACCCCATCATGATGTTTATTTTCCTATTGTAGAAAGGTCATCTAGACCTTGATCTTGTGGGTCAGAAAGTGAAAAGGCCTACCTATATGTCCTAGAAGGGGGGGTGAATAGGATTATGCCAAATTAAAACTTTAACAGTGGAATAAAAATGAATAAAGTAAAGATAGAACTTTAAACAAATCACAATACGGAAATGTAAAGCAACCTCAAATAGAAAGATTGATACCAATGTTATTCTAAGGACAACCTTGCACCATAAAAACCAAGGGTTTATGGCAAGACAACCTTACTAGAACAATTTGAATATAAAAAACTCAAACTGAAAGGAAATAAAGGAAATAACAAGAAATAAATTCTAAACTATTATAACATTCCCCACAATGCTTGAAATTTAAATATTACAACATTCACATCCACACATACATCCCACAAATTTGAATGATAAAAGAAATAGAAATTAAACAAACATTCAAATCATAAGACACAAAGAATTACAGTGGTTCGCCTGTGTGTTCACCAACTGTTAAACAACAGCCACATAGCTTGCTACTCCACTCCTAATATCCTCACATAGGGGATATTAGCATTCACTACGAAAATAGGTTTCGCAGGTTCACATAAAACCTTCACAATTTTGTCTTTCAAATGGGCTTACACAATTCAAAAACCCCAACCTCTGAGTTTTCTGGCTCTCCTCAGATAACCAACACAATGAGATTTTTCTGACTTAATCTCAAATAAAACCAAAAGAAGGAAATTTATAATAATGTAAAATACCTGGATTTCTCCTTTTGTAGCCGCCCGGAAGAACCAATTAGAGTAAAAGTTCGAATATAGAAGTTCAATGCCCAATACTCACTTTGAAATGGTTCTAAGTTTTAATTGATTTTAAATTAAATCAAGTTGGGCTAGCTCTATTTGATTTTGATTCTAAGAAGTGGAATATCCCAATTCCTCTTTCAAATTAGATTGGAATGCAGAAACAAAATCAAATAAGAAAGGCTAACAAAAGACAATATTAAATATGCACAATGTAGCTTAAAAAGAACACAAACTTATCTCTCAGAGTGATGCTTTGATTTTACTTAAATTCGATATAAAACTCTGAAATTCATGCTCTATTTCTAGTTGCAGAAATCGCATCTACGACCAGTCCTGTGGACACTATGACTGGTCATAAGATGAATTGCATTTTGAAATTTTGAGCGCAATCGGATAAAACCATTCCACGACTGGTCATAGGCCTTGCACGACCGGTCGTGACACCTCCATAACTGGTCGTGACCATCCTACAATTGGTCGTGAGGTACCAAGTTTGTTCGCTGTAGTTTGAGTCATAGATCCTGGACTGGTCATAGGATGAGTAGTGCACTGTTCACATAACTGGTCGAACAGAGTCCAGGACTGGTCGTAGCTCAATCAAAAAAATCTAAAAATTTACAACAAACTTAGGACTGGTCTTAGAATTTCTTGGACTGGTCGAGGCGATTCTAGGACTAGTCAAACAAGGTCCAGGACTAGTCTTAGAACAGACCAAACACTTATAAAATGATTCAATTGACTTTTGTATATAAAATGACCTACCCTAAGGTCAATCTAAGGTCATTCATACCTTAAATGTGAAGTATGGACATTGAATCTTGATTTCTTTAGATGATGGTTGACCTTTGAACATTATGAAGCTTTGAGATCTCTACATGATGTAGCTTGAACTTGAGATCTTCTAAAGCTTGGATTTGTCATTCTTGAATAAAGTACTTGACCTTGCATTTCTTAAAGTAGATCATCATTCTTAACTTGAAGCATTGTGATGCAGTGTCTTGAACATATAAATCAACATGCTACATAAGACACAGATTGTGTTTTTGGCATCACAAAATTTGACAACTAAAGGAGCAGGAAACCATAGCACTTACAATCTCCCCCTTTGTCAAATTTGTGACAAAACACACTCCAATCAACATAAGAGAAGCACAACATACTCAATAAAGAATCATATAAGAGAACCAATTACAGCCTGGTTAAAGAATCATGCACCAATTATTGTTAACTAGCACAAATTCAAACTCCTCCTTACTTACTCCCCCTGAGTAGCACACATATATCCAAAAAAATAAAAATGCTACTCTACTCCCCCTCATTCCATATCCATAAGTATTCAATCCAACATTAATATACTCCCCCTTTTTATCTCAATATGACAAAGGAAGCAAAGAATAAATGGAAGAGGAAGACCAATAAGAGAATAATAAAGGAGTTAAATAGGTAAAAGATATAAAAGCAAATTCAAAGTTCACATATCATAAACCAGTATAATCCAAAGTAAGTCTAGCACACTGAAACAAACCAAAGTAGAATAGAAGTTATTATAGACCATAGGATAAAAACACCTAATCAGATCCTGAAGGAGTAAGTATGGTAGAATCAAGTTGATGAAGCCCCTTGTTTAAGCACCTAAGATACTTGTGCATATATTTAAATTGTAAATCATGGGTAACATTCATGTTCTCTACCTTCTCCTCAAGTGCACGAAGACGAGCATCAAAATCAGATGGCTCATAGTTAGGATCATTAGTAGAGTCAGATTCAATTTCATCAAAGATGTCATCCATATTAATATCATCAGGAGGAAGATCACCAGCCTCATCTGCATTCCCTGCATCAGCTCCGCCACCACCAACATCCACTTGGCCAGGAGCCAATTCCAATTTCTTCTTGTTAATATTAGAGTTGTTGAAAATAAGATGATGAATAGGAGCCTCTCCAACAGGCATATCAACTAGCATGTGAGTATCTAACACAGTCATAAGATAGGCAAATGGAATATCATTGTGTCCTGAATGGAGACGAAACTGAATGATGGAATGACATATTAAAGAAGGCAGACGGACATTTACACCAGTGATGACAGAATGCAAACCCCAAACCATAAAGGAAATCAGTTCTGTTTTATTACCAGAACGTGGATATAGATTGGAAATAAAGATTCTGTGGAGAACCCTGTATCTGGGTAACAAGTACTTTGAGGGGAGTGCAATCCCTTTATGAGTCCATTGCACATCCGTATTGCATAGTGCTCTAGTGAGCATGCTTTTTCTGATTCTGAGGGTTTCTCAACTAGAGTATGAATAGGAATGCCCTCGTCATTAATCGGTATGTCCATTGGACCCGAAATCAAATGACAATCTATTTCAAATGGACCTTCTCTAGCATTAATTTTAAAAGTTAAATTCTCAGTTGAAAAGTCAAAAATGCATGCAAACATAGATTAAGCAATAGATTGGCATGCAGGCCCACCCCAATGTAAGATGTTAGCCCATCCTACAGCTTGAAGAAGAAGAAGGATACCAAAAGGAGCAATGTGGTCAAGATCAACAGGTCGTTCAACAATGACAGTGCACATTCACAAATCCCGCACATATGAGAGATCATCTACGGGTGATCGAAGATGGCGCCGAGAGATAGGAGTTGATCTATAAGATGATGGACCTCAGGAAGTTTTCTTTTTTACCTCTGGCATCCATTTCAACAAAGAGTACAAAAATTCCAAGGTCGTTACAGATGTAGAGTTAGGTTTGGCTAGAACAAATTTTTCAAAAGAAAACCCCAAAATCACAATGAATCCTAAAATAAATTACTCCAAGAGTGAAAATGAAGTAATATTAACTAGAATCTATAAGAAAAATACAAATGACACACTAACCTTGAAGATCTAAGAAGGTGGGTACGACTAGTCGGGCGTCGGCTCGTTGGAGAGGAAATAAGAAATGAGGAAGATGAGATTTTTTCCAAATTTTAAAAGGGCTAGCGCGCTACACGACTGGTCGTGGGTCGTCCTCGACCGGTCATGCCACGACTGGTCGAGCACGTCCACGACTGGTTGTGTACCATCAAAAACATGCATTTTCTATAAAAATTTAAAATTTAAACCAATAAATTATCATATATATACACACACACACACACACACACAGAGTAAGATAGAAATATGCATGAATATTCAATTTAGATTGCACATACCAAGATCAAATTTCAATTTATTAAACCTGCTTTTGTCGAGCGGCTTAGAAAAAATGTCAGCAAGTTATTCTCGGTCGGAATATATTTCAAAGATATTATTTTTTCTTCCACTAATTCATGAATGTAATGATACCTAATGTCAATATGCTTGGTACGTGAATGCCGAATTAGATTTTTAGAAATATTTATTGCACTGGAATTATCACAATATAAAACCATTGACTCCTGTGCAATTCCATAATTGCTTAACATTGTATTCATCCAAACAAGCTGAGTACATGCATTTCCAGCTGCGATGTATTCCGCCTCAGTAGTTGAGAGCAATAAAGAATTTTACTTCTTGCTAAACTAAGAAACTAAACAATTTTCAATATAAAAACAACCACCACTGGTTGATTTCCTATCATCGATATTACCAGCCCAATCAGCATCACTGTACCTAGCCAACTGAACACTAGTATCATATGGATAATAGAGACCCAAATTAACAATACTTGTGACATATCGAATAATTTGCTTAATAGTAGTTAGATGTGACCCTTTAGGGTCAGATTGATATCTAACACAAATACCAACACTAAAAGCAATATCAGGTCTACTTGCAGTTAAATAAAGTAAACTACTAATTATACTACGATATAATTCAGGATCCACATTTTTACCTGTAGAATCTTTTGAGAGTCTTAAGGTTGTACTCATAGGAGTATCAAAATTCTTACCATTCTCAAATTCAAACTTTTTAATCAAGTTCAGAGCATATTTGGTCCGAGAAATGAAAATACCATCAGGCTGTTGTTTTACTTGCAACCCTAGGAAATAAATCAATTCCCCAACCATGCTTATTTCGAACTTAGATTTTATTAAATCTGCAAACTCAATAGTCATGTTAGTACAGGCAGATCCATAAATAATATCATCAACATAGATTTGTACCATTAAGATATCATCGTTATGTTTTTTAACAAAACAAGTCTTATCAACACTTCCCATTTGAAATTTATGACTTAGTGAAAACTTAGTTAACTTTTTGTACCATGCCTTGGGAGCTTGTTTTAATCCGTAGAGAGCCTTTTTAAGGCGGTAGACATGATCAGTGTTCTTAGGGTCTTCAAAACACGCTGGTTGTTCAACATACACTTCTTCATGTAGATCGCCATTTAAGAAGTCACTTTTTACATCCATTTGATAAATTTTGAATTTTCTAAAACATGTAATGGATATGAATAGTTTAATTGATTCAAGACGAGCTACTGGGGTAAAGGTTTCATCATAGTCAATGCCTTTAATTTGAGTGTACCCTTGTACAACTAGTCTAGCCTTGTTTCGAATTATATTACCAAATTCATCAGACTTATTTTTAAAAATTTACGTGGTTCTGATAATATGTTTATCTTTAGGTCTAGGAACAAGATACCAAACATCATTTCTCACAAATTGGTTAAGCTCTTCTTGCATCGCTACTATCCAGTTTTAATCAGTAAGAGCTTCTTTTACATTAGCCGGTTCTATCTGGGATGTAAAACACACGTAATTACATATATCTTCTAGTTGTCTACGAGTGCGCACACTAGTGAGAGGGTTTCAAAGAATTTGGGTGGTTGGATGTTCTTTAACAGTCCTCAGATCAGAGTTAAATTGATTTGATGAAGTATCTGGTTTGTCAATTAAAAGAACTTCATCACTATCTGAACTTGAGGCAGGTGTAATTAAGTGATCGTCAATGACCACATTAATAGATTCTTGAATAACACCGGTCCTCTTATTCAGTACTCGATATGCACGACTATTCAAAGAATATCCTAAAAAGATACCTTCATCACTCTTAGTGTCAAACTTACCTAGATTTTCACGGTCACGTAAAATATAGCACTTGCTGCCAAAAACTTGAAGTATATGACAGTAGGCTTCTTATCGAACCATAGTTCATAAGCAGTTTTATTATAAATTTTACTTGTATAAAATAGGCTGATTGAATAGCATGCATTATTTACAGCTTTAGCCCAAAGATTTTTAGGGAGATTCATACTATTCAACATTACATTTGCCATTTCTTGAAGCACTCTATTTTTTCTTTCAGCAATTTTATTTTGTTGTAGTGTTTTAGGTGCAGAGAATTCATGTGATATGTCTTGATCGCAATAGAATTTCTCAAAACTACTATTTTTGAATTCTGATCCACGATCACTGCGGATCTTACTAACTTGAGAACCTTTTTCAGTTGGATCCGTTTGAGAATTCTTTTTACTTTATCAAGGGTTTCTGATTTAACCCTTAAGAAGGCTACCCAAGTGAATCTGGTAATTATCCACAATTACCAGTATGTATTTTTTGCCACCTCGACTCTCCATCCTGGTTGGTCCTATGAGATCCATATGGAGAAGCTCAAGTGGTTTTGATGTGGCATTGGAGTTCACCTTTTTGTGAGCACTCCTAGTTTGCTTGCCAATCTGGCATTCACCACATATCTTGTCTACTTTTTGTAGTTTAGGTACACCTCTTATTAGTTCTCTTTTGCTCAATCTATACAGATTGCGGTAGTATACATGTCCAAGGCATTTATGCCATAATTCAGTCTCATCGGTATGGACCATGTAACACGATTGAATAGATGAGCTAAAATCACTTATGATGTAGCAGTTTTTTGAAGTTCTACGACCAGTTAATATTACTGAACCATTTTTGTTTAAAATTTCACACCCTAGGTTAGAAAATTTAACAATATGATTTTTATCACATATTTGAGAAATGCTTAACAAGTTATATTTTAAACCTTCAACGTACAGAACATTCTCAAATAAGGGGAGGTTAGAAAGTTGAACTGTACCTTGGCCAATAATCCTGCAGTTGCTACCATTACTAAATGTGACTAAACCATCAGTCATGTCTTTAAGAGTGGTGAGCAGACCTTTGTCACCAGTCATGTGTCTGGAGCATCCATTGTCTAGGTACCACTTTGAATGGCTTGAAGCTTTGAAAGCCGTGTGGGCAACCAAGCAAGTATCCTTAGGAACCCATTTCATAATTGTTTTGGGTTTAGAAGTATAGTTGGTCTTCTTATGTTTGTAGTTGTTGTAAGAATGACCCCTAAGTTAGATTTTAAGAGCTCCTTAAGTAAATCAACTAGTTTTTCAGCCAAAGGGTTTTGATTCTGATTTTTATAGTTGATATGATTACTTTTAGGTTTGAATGATTGAAATGTTTTAGCATTTTTAGAAAACTTTTGATTTGAACTTTTATCTTTTGAGTTTGGAGACTCTCCTTTTACAAACTTAGGAGAAGTATTCTTCTATTTAGGAAGAACATTTTTATTGTAGCCCAAACCGGATCGGTCGCCACATTTTCTTGATCCAAATAAAAGTTTTTCTAACTTAGGATCACCTTGGGCATACCTCCATGTATCCTTTAAACTCAAAAGAGAAGAGACTTCAAGTTTAAGATTTTCATTTTCAAATTTTAGATTTTCAATCAAGGAAGTTTTGAAATATAAATTGCATTTTGATTTTTCAAAACAATCTAAAATATGGGATTTTTCTAAAACAAGGGAATCAAAATTTTCTTTAAGTTTAAAAAACTTTTCTTTTTGAAGTTTTCGTTTTACGACAATTTTACAACTTTCCTTGTATAAGGCATTGTAAGCATCTTGAAGGTCTTCTTCATTTTCATGATCACTATTAAGATTTTCTTCACTAGTTAAATCATCGTGATTTGAAAAAGTGAACTTGGCTAGAGTTATAAGAGCTTTAACTTCATTGCTCGACTCGGTTTCAAAATCTTCTGATTCAAAAGAGGCTTCAGTGCCAGAAGATTCATCCCAAGCAGCCAACATTCCTTTCTTTTTATGTTTGTCCTTTTTAAGACATTTGTTTGTTAAATGCCCATATTCTTGGAAGTTGTAACATTGACTATCTTTTAAATATTTCCAAGTTTTAGATTTAGATTTAGATCTTTTCTTATCATTTGATTTTTAAAAATCAACACTCTTTTTACTTTTGAAAATCTTGTAAAACTTTTTCGCTAAAAGGGCCATATTATCTTCAGAATTTTCAAAATTAGAATTTTCTTGAGAAATACATTTAGAAGATTTAAGGGCAATAGATTTACCTTTAAGAGCTTTAAAATTTAACTCATAGGTTTGTAAAGACCGAACTAGTTCTTCTACCCTCATATTGTCCGTATCACGAAGTTTTTGGATCGCGGTAACCTTTGAGTTGAACTGTTCAGGTAGTGAGCGTATTATCTTTGCACACACTTTACTTTCTAGGATTTTATCGCCAAGACCCCATATAGAGTTCACAATGTCATTTAATCTTATATAAAAGTCCATGAACATTTCATTTTCCTCCATATTTATTTTCTCAAATTTGGTTATGAGGAGTTAGACTTTAGATTTCTTGACAATTGATGTTTCCTCGTGTGTCATCTCTAAAATATCCCAAGCTTGCTTTGCAGTATCACAGGATATAATTCTTTTGAATTCATCCAGTGATAGTGTGCAAGTGATTGCATTTAGTGCTTTTGCATTGGCACTACTCTCACTTTTTTAAAGTGTGGTCCAAGAAAAATAAGGTGAGACTTTCATTGATTTGGATCCATCAATACTAGTTACTTTAATGGTATGAGGGGTCCATTTAGTCACTGTGGCTTACCACATGATCTCATCCATAGATTTAAGGAAAATCCTCATCCTGGCTTTCCAATAGGCATAATTGGAGCCATCAAATGGTGGAGGCCTAGTGACTGAAAGGCTATCAAAATTTGACATCTTATAAATAGCTTAGATCGATTAGCTCAGGAAATAAATCTAAAAATATAACAATTAAAATGAACTATTAGGCTTTGGTACCGCTTGAAAAGGCCTAGCGATATGTCCTAGAGGGGGGAGGGGTGAATAGGACTATGCCAAATTAAAACTTTTAGGGCAGAATAAAAATGAATAAAGTAAAGATAACACTTTAAACAAATTACAATATGAAAATGTAAAGCAACCTCAAATAGAGAGATTTATACCAATGTTATTCTAAGGTCAACCTTGCACCATAAAAACCAAAGGTTTATGGCAGGACAACCTTACTAGAACAATTTGAATATAAAAAACTCAAACTGAAAGGAAATAAAGGAAATAACAAGAAATAAATTCTAAACTATTACAACATTTCCCACAATGCTTGAAATGTAAATATTACAACATTCACATCCACACATACATCTCACAAATTTGAATGATAAAATAAATAGAAATTAAACAAATATTCAAATCACAAGACATAAAAAATTATAGTGGTTCACCTGTGTGTTCACCAACTGTTAAACAACAGCCACACAGCTTGCTACTCAACTCCTAATATCCTCACATAGGGGATATTAGTGTTCACTATGAAAATAGGTTTCTCAGGTTCACTTAAAACCTTAACAATTGTGTCTTTCAAATGGGCTTACACAATTCAAAAATCCCAACCTTTGAGTTTTCTGGCTCTTTTCAGATAACCAACACAATGAGATTTTTCTGGCTTAATCTCAAATAAAACCAAAAGAATGAAATTTACAATAATGTAAAATACCTGGATTTCTCCTTTTGTAGCAGCTCGAAAGAACCAATTAGAGTAAAAGTTCAAATATAGAAGTTCAATGTCCAATACTCACTTTGAAATGGTTCTAAGTTCTAATTGATTTTAAATTAAATCAAGTTGAGCTAGCTCTATTTGATTTTGATTCCAAGAAGTGGAATATCTCAATTCCTCTTTCAAATTAGATTGGAATGCAGAAACAAAATCAAATAAGAAAAGCTAACAAAAGAGAATATTAAATATGCACAATGTAGCTTAAAAAGAACACAAACTTATCTCTCAGAGTGATGCTTTGAATTTACTTGATTTCGATATAAAACTCTGAAATTTGTGCTCTATTTATAGTTGCAAAAATCGCATCTATGACTAGTCCTGTGGACACTATGACTGGTCGTAGGACGAACTACATTTTGAAATTTTGAGCGCGATCGGATAAAACCGTTCCACGACCGGTCGTGACACCTCCACAACTGGTCGTGACCATCCTAAGACTAGTCCTGAGGCACCAGGTTTGTTCACTGTAGTTTGAGTCGTAGATCCTAGACTGGTCATAGGATGAGTCGTGCACTATTCACACGACCGGTCGAACAGAGTCCAGGACTAGTCGTAGCTCAACCAAAAAATTCTAAAATTTTGCAACAAACTTCGGACTGGTCTTGAAATTTCTTGGACTGGTCGAGGCAGTTCTAGGACTAGTCGACCAAGGTCCAGGACTAGTCTTAGAACAGACCAAACACTTATAAAATGATTCAATTGACTTATGTAAACAAAATGACCTACCCTAAGGTCAATCTAAGGTCATTCAAACCTTTAATGTGAAGTATGGACATTAAATCTTCATTTCTTCAGATGATGGTTGACCTTTGAAGATTATGTAACTTGAACATGAGATCTTCTGAAGCTTGGATTTGTCGTTCTTGAGTTGTACTTGATCTTGAGTTGAACATTATCTTGAGTCTTGAACAAACACTCATCTTTTCGATGTAGCTTTAAAAACTCTTAACATTAAAGTTTACAGAAGTGGATAAAGTACTTGACCTTGCATTTTTTGGCACCATAAAATTTGACAACTAAAGGAGCAGGAAACCATAACACTTACAGAAAGGGATTTCCACCATTAATTATATATGGCTTGAGGGCCCACATGTGGTGGGGCCTATTTGATGTATTTATTGTAAATCCTATAAGGGCTCATAGTGGCGGAGCCCTCCATCACACACACATCTCTCTCTCTCTCTCTCTCTCTCTCTCTCTCTCTCTCTCTCTCTCTCTCCTTTCCTTGTGGTAAGCCACCTTGATGTATGATATATCCAGACCATCCATCCGGTGGCCCGTCCCTGCTATCCAACCGAGGCCCACCCTTGCTGTCTGTTTAGACAGACCCTGATGAAGGGAAAATTCAAATAACAGTTTGATCCAAACTGTAGGCCACATACATGTGGGACCATAGTGATATAAGTATTTTATCCAACTGTTATATATAGCCGGTGTATTGATGTCAACAAGCTCTGTGGATTTGATCATGAGGTATGTGTTATATCCAAACCATCCATTTGTGTGAGACCCACACATGACTATGTGTTGTATCCTCCACACCGTCCAGCCTCGTGGATGGTTAGGGCCTTTCTTAATGGGTGGGACCCACCTATGATGTATGTGTTTCATCCGTGTTGTCCTATACAGGAACATGAGACCCACCCCACACGTGTTGCACATGTGGGGGTGGGGGTTACATTGATGTATGTGTTTTATCCTCACCGTCCATCCTTGAACGGTGAGATCCACCCCGTATGTATATGTTATCCAGGCCGTCCACACGTGGGATGGTGGGACGCACCTAGCGCGGGGTGTCCAGCACCGCCCAACGTGGACAATGGGACCCACATGATGTATGTATTGTATAACCACGTCGTCTGTCCATTTGCCGAACGTGGAGGACCGCCTGCTTTACATGTAGGGCCCACCTACTGTAGGAGCAGGGCCCACCTTGATATACATGAGGCCCAATGTGATGTATATGAGGCCCATGGGTGAGGCCTAATGTGATGTACATGAGGCCCATGGGCGAGGCCCAATGTGATGTATATAAGGCCTATGTGATGAGGACCATTGTGATGTATGTGAGGCCCATGTGATGAGGCCCAATATGATGTATATGAGGCCCAAGTGTGAAGCCCACTGAGATATATATACGGCCCATTGTGATGGTATGAGGACCATTGTGATTGTATGAGGCCCATTGTGATTACATAAAGCCCACGAGATGTTTGTGAGGCCACTGTGATGAGGCCCAATGAGATATATGTGGCCCATTGTGATAAGGCTCATTGAGATGTATGTGGCCCATTGCGATTATGTGTAAGGTCCACCATGTTGTATGCAACATGTCCACGCTGGCCAACTTTTGGTTGGGCCCAATTATGATGTGAAAGGGCCCCACTTGTTATATGTTTTGTTGCCCATTTGTGCAGTTGTGAGGCCCACTTTGATGTGCATATTGTAAGCACTTTGTCCACACATTTTCTAGGCCATAGGGCTGGCCTGTGAGGCCCACCATGATGCACTTATGGCCCACTCATTGTTTTAGGGCCATGGTCCCCTTTGTCATGAGAAGCCCACCTTGATTTATGTTATTATATGTATCCTACATTCCTTAGGCCATGGGCCGCCTTGAGAGGCCCATAGTGATGTATATGTTTTATGCCTGTGTTAGGGGATGCCTTATGAGGCCCACCATGTGTGAGTGATGTGTATATGTTGTCCATCCACTTTCTAGATAGTATTAGGGCTGTGGGCCCCCATTATAAGCTAGAATCCATATCCCAAATGGGTCGCACCTTAGGAGCAATGGTGGTTAAATGTCCACGTTGTAATCCTCCCTTGGGCCCATCGTTATGTCCATTTCCACCCCATCCTTATTGGGCTATCCCAAATCGTTGGGCCCTAATTAATGCTAGTGATACCCATCTTTCCCTTATTGAGTTATCTCAAACATCGGGCCCACATTGATGTAGTGATTTCCACTTTACCTTATTGGGCTAACCCAAGTAGTTGGGCCCCATTTGATGAGGATGCTCTCCACCATACCCTGTAAAAGTACCCAAACCTTAGAGCCTCCTTGTGTTATTACCAGGCCTTCCATAACAAATGTGGTCCACCTAGATACATGTGTTTGCCTAAGCTTAGTGACCCAAACTCGAGGCCCACTTCGATGATGAGTAGGACCGTCTACAAGGTTATATAGTCCTGGATGTGTGGATCCTGCCAAGACCCGCCTCGTAGTTGTATCGGGCCCTCATAGGGAAGCCCATTTGTTCATGATAAAGAGAAAGCCCAATTGTTGTATACCCATGTGACTCACCCCGTGAGATGTATCCTACCTTAAAATCGATTGCTAGGACCTCGTGTTATGTATGTATCATCCACAGTCTCTTTACCTTCTTAGGATGAGTGTGAGGCATATCTTTGACATTAGTACATCATCATCACCTCCCTTGCTGTAGATGGAAGAATATGTATTATCATGTTTGGTATATCCACTATGTAGAACCCATCTCGATGTATGGACTAAACCTATCGTCCTCATCTTAGATTATGTAGAGCCTTGGAAGGCTAATGTAAGATATACAGCATGGGCTCTTATAATTGTAGAAGGAGCACGTCGTTTACAATATTAGTATGTGACATGCCGGTGATGGTCGATTGTGGATTATTATTGTTTGCCTTATCAGATAATCATACATATGTACTTTATTACATTATGATACATGCCTATACACATTATATATATACTTGTTATGAGGGATGATTGATCATAGCATATGCCATTGGGCTGGTTTATTATGGGGCTCCTTGTGAGATGAAGTTGCCTCACTTGAGGGCGATACGCGCAGGATTAATGCATAACTGGATAGTATGACTCATGCATCTCGCATTTGTGTGACATGATTTCTCTACGGCCTAAAGACATCAGGGCCGTAGCCTCCCTAGGCATATCGTGGATGACAGGATTGGATAGTAGAAATATTAGTTCTAGCACGGGCACATCATAAATGTCCCAGGGTGAAAGTCCCCAAACCTTCTTGATACCAGAGGATGATCCAATGTCTAGATCGAGTGGATGTATGAGCGCATAAGAGCCAAATACTAGTTAACCGCGTCTCCCACTATGTCGTGGTCAGTTGAAAGGGGATGTGGCCTTACCTGCCCAAGTGAGGTGGTAATGACTAGGCTGAGTCTAACCTAGCTTGTGGAATAGATCCGCTATAGACGAGTCGGGCCCGATATTGGCAGGTGGATAGTGAGGTCTCTTCCACTTAGCCAGTTGTGCGCTTAGATGGGGTGGCAAGCTGGTGTTGAGTGTACTAGACCCCGGTGATATCCCAGAGATGTATGGTTCTAATATTGTGACACCCCGTCTCTAATACACACGTGGGTGGCCACACGTGGGCGGACGCTAATGTTGGTCGGGCTTAAGGGCTTAGGCAAGCTACTGTCCATGCAGTGGGGCTGAACCTTGTCCCACATTAGAAGCGCTATGGTGGTTATATGTTGATCTACTGAGTAGGAGTTGTGTACTCAGCATTTTACTCATTCATCCATTCATTCACTATCCATTCGGGCCAGAGGTGTACAACCAAATCATTGTGTACCTTCACAATGGTCAAGATTTTAGTTGGGTATGTGACCAACCTGAGATCAGAAGTTTACCACATTGAGTCTAGTTATCCAAATTTAGGTATGGGACTAGTTTGGATAGAAGTTCCTTATGATGGACCCCACAGTTTGCGATACTGTATACTATCATCTCAACTTCACACTCCAGCTTGGTCATTTCTTTCACACCACATATTACATTGCATGCTTAGCACATAGCATTTGGTTTACTATGCTTCTGTATTGCCTAGCCTGAATAAGGTTAATGATATTATGGACTCACCAAGATCTGCATATTGCATTACATCTGTGGCATATGGCATTTGGGTTGCTATGTTTATTTGTGGCTCATCAAGAGTTGCATATTGTATTGCATTCTCGGCATCTGATATTTGGCTCATTATGACTCCGCATTGCATAGCCGATCTGCATTCCATACTTTGATATTGAATGACTTATAGACTTGTCAGTATTCTGCTAACACTGATATTATATGCTTGGCACATGCTTTGCACACACATGTACACCACCCTCTAAGGTTGGTAGTAAGCTTATGCATGACTGTTATGTGCAGGTGACGTTAGGTCGTAACAATGTTGAGACAGGAGCAGGTGCTAGAGCTTTGGAGTTTTGTTTCATATATATGTATTTTCCCCTTTTAGTATTGTACTCAAATGATTTTATTAGTGGATATGTGGTGATGATGTTGTTGTGACTTGGTTATGCTTGTGGTTATGCTCCTTTATAAAAAAATTCATACTGAAAATCCTCCTTGTAGGATCCCAGGATCGGAATCTGGCATATGGGCGCTGACAGTCAACAATGGGATACCACGGAGGTTGTCAGCACCGGATTTAGCGATCAAGAATTTTATGAGCCCAGTTCCCGAGTTTGGGGCATGACAGAAGCTGGTATCAGAGCATAACTTGGGAATACCTGAGGATAACATCACATATTTGCTGATAGCTACCCTACACTCTATGATTGTTGAGAACTTAGAATGATTCAGTCTCTGAGTTCAAATAACTTAGAAACTTTCTGATATAGCTCCCCATCGTATGTGTATTCGAGAGTGCTTAAGGATAATATGCCCTTATTCCTTCTTATAGGACATGACACTTGAGAGAGCGAGCCGAGCAGCTCCCGTGTCCGAGACCAATGTGGCCCTGACTGTATCGGTGAGCACGGATCAGCTTCAGCAAATGATGCAGGTGATGATCGTGATTCTTCAGGGGTAGGGTAGGCGACCCTCAGATACACCATCCTAGACTGAGTAGGAGCATGCGAACTCCCTTCTATGCGACTTTAGGCAGCTAGATCCCCCTCGCTTCTAGGGAGAGCCTGACCTGTCGGGATCAGAGCAATGGAGATTTGAGGTGGAGAAAATTTTTGATACTATGAGGTGTACAACCCAGCAGCAGGTTCCATTGCCACTATATCTTCTTGAGGGCGAGGCCGAGCATTGGTGGGCCTTAATCGTCCATGTTGTCGGGCCCAATTTTGTATGGACATGGGAGGACTTTACGAACCCATTCAACCGAAAGTTCTTCTTGGGGCACGTTCGTCAGCAGTGCGCACTTGAGTTTGAGACTCTTGTGTAGGGGGACATGTCGGTGTCTTAATATGAGGCCCAATTCATCGCGTTATCAAGAATTGTACCATACCTGGTAGCGGATGAGGGGCAGAAGGCCCGCCATTTCGAGTGTGGCTTACGTTATAGCCTTCGGAGTCGTGTCGTTGAGCACATGCTCCCAACATTTGATCAAGTTCTACAATAGACCCTGATATATGAGGTAGAGTGGGTCGATTCACAAAGAGCCCATGGTCAGAACGAAGGTCGGAAGAGGAAGGCCTCCTTTGATAGCTCCCAGCAGCGGCAGCGACCGCCGTAGAGGCACAGGAACTGTCCACCCCTTCGAGCGCCAACAGTACCACCAGCACCATCACGGAAACCATTTTCAGGAGTTTGCTACGAATATGGTGGGGTGCGGCATCGTAGGCATGAGTGCCCCATCCACAGCAGCCGATGAGAGTGCCTCAGTAGCAGAAGCAACAACAATACTTACCGCCGAGACCCCCGCAGCAACAACAACAGCAACGACCACAGAGGAAACATACACCTCCCCAGCAAGACCCTTAATTGTCAAGAGGAGTCATCGATGATTCATGCGACCAGGCCTTAGGACCATCTTGATATATTATTCATGGAGGAGATATCTTAGGAGCGAGAGGCTGAGATTCGTGAGGGTTATCCCCATCCCCTTGTTGTTTGACCGCAGTTGTGTGTTATGTTTCTGATTTTACATAGTGAAATGATTTTCCCTCTTTTATGAACTCTAGTTAATTGTGCGATGGTGTAAATTTTGAGGACAAAATTTTTATTAGGAGGGAAGAGCTGTAAGGCCCATATCCTAGCTCATACCGTTTCTTAGACTCTCGCGATCCTCCCCGTCGAATTTCAACAACCCGTGACCTATAGGTAGCATTTACACATGACCCTAACTCGCATTCCGTAGATCTGATTCAGCTCGACTCGAACATTGTAGCCTAACGACCGCACCATTGTTGCAGTTCCAACGCCGCATCTTGCGCACTGATGCGATACCTGGGCTAAGACTCGTGGGCCTGCACATATTTCCAGGAAACATCATGCATTGCGAATCCTAAGAGAATCTCTACCCACCTATCACATCAATCAATCAAGTACACATCCCATCACAACCCATACCTAGGCCATCCTCTCTCACCAACAAAGCAAGGCAACCTATACCCCATGGCACCTCATGCCCCCAAAAGTCAACACCACCTATCCCTCTCATCCCATCCTTCTTACACAACACCATCCCTCTCTCCCATTCCTCACTCCATCCCATCTCATTCTGTACCATTTCCAAGCAACTAAGAGAGTAAAAGACTAAGAAGAGAAAAGAGAACCCAAGATCAAGGCCCACTTTCCTACCCCTAAATCTCACTATCCAATCATTCAATCATCATCATCCTCCATCAAAGAGGGAGCGTATGAGCTTAACATTCTAAGGAACTAAGAAGAAGATCCAAGTGTGGGTGTTTTATAGGATTAGATTGTAATTTTAGTGATGTGCCAAGTGGGGCCTACAGATTGATGGTATGGATCCTACTTTGGACCCTAGGTGTGGACGATGACCCACCATGATTCATATGTTCATCCCATGATGGGGCCATTCTCCATGGACCCCATTATGATGTTTATTTTCCTATCATAGAAAGGTCATCTAGACCTTGATCTCGTTGGTGGGAAAGGGATTTCCACCGTTGATTTTTTATGGTTTGAGGGCCCACATGTGGCGGGACCCATTTGATGTATTTATTATAAATCCTAGGAGGGCTCATAGTGGCAGAGCCCTCCATCACACCTCTCTCTCTCTCTCTCTCTCTCTCTCTCTCTCTCCCTCTCCTTTCCTTGTAGTGGGCCACATTGGTGTACGATATATCCAGACCATGCATCCAGTGGACCATCCCCGCTGTCCAACCGTGGCCCACCCTTGTTGTCTGTTTGGATAGACCCTGATGAAGGGAAAATTCAAATATCAGTTTGATCCAAACTGTGGGCCACGTACACATGGGACCACCATGATATACATATTTTATCCCACCATCCATCGGGACAGTGGGGACCACCGTTATATATAGCCATTGTATTGACGTCATCAAGCTCTGTGAATCTGATCATGAAGTATGTGTTATATCCAAACCGCCCATCCTCCACACCGTCCAACCTCATGGACGGTGGGGGGCCTACCCTGATGGGTAGGACCCACCTATGATGTACATGTTTCATTTGTGTTGTCCTGTACAGGGACATGGTACCCACCCCACACGTGTTGCACATTTGGGGGTGGGGCCTAGCTTAATGTATGTGTTCTATCCTCACCGTCCATCCCCGGATGGTGAGACCCACCCATATGTATGTGTTATCCACATCGCCTACACATGGGACGGTGGGACCCACCTATTGCGTGGTGTCTAGCACTGTCCATAAGTGGATGGTGGGACCCACATGATGTATTTATTATATAACCACGTTGTTCATCCATTTGCCGAGCGTGGAGGGCCGCTTGTTGTACTTGTAGGGCCTACCTGCAGTGATGTACATGAGGTCCATGGGTGAGGTCCAATGTGATGTATATTAGGCCTATGTGATGAGGTCCATTATGATGTATGTGAGGCTCATGTGATGAGGCCCAATATGATGTATATGAGGCCCATGTGTGAAGCCCATTGAGATATATGTGAGGCCCATTGTGCTGTGTCAGGCTGATTGTGATGGTATGAGGACCATTATGATTGTATGAGACCCATTGTGATTACATAAAGCCCACGAGATGTATGTAAGGTCACTATGATGAGGCCCATTGAGATATATGTGGCCCATTGTGATGAGGCCCATTAATATGTATGTGGCCCATTGCGATTGTGTGTAAGGTCAACCATGTTATATACACCAAGTCCACGCTGGCTAGCTTTTAGTAGGGCCCATTTATGATGTGCATGGGCCCTACTTGTTGTATGTTTTACTACCCATTGTGCAGTTGTGAGGCCCATTTTGATGTGTGTATTGTAAGCACATTGTCCACCGATTTTCTAGGCCATAGGGCTGGCCTGTGAGGCCCACCATGATGCACTCGTGGCCCACTCAATTTTTCAGGGCCATGGGCCCCTCTGTCATGAGAAGCCCACCTTGATTTATATGATTATATGTATCTTATCCATACATTCCCTAGGCCATGGGCCACCTTGAGAGGCCCATAGTGATGTATATGTTTTATGCCTGTGTTAGTGGCTACCCTGTGAGGCCCACCATGTGTGAGTGATATGTATATGTTGTCCATCCACTTTCTAGATAGTATTAGGGTCGTGGGCCCCCATTATAAGCTAGAATCCATATCCCAAATGGGTTGCACCTTAGGAACAATGGTGGTTAAATGTCCACGCTTTAATCCTCCCTTGAGCCCATTGCTACGTCCATTTCCACTCTATCCTTATTGGGCTATCCCAAATCGTTGGGCCCCCATTAATGCTAGTGATACCCATCTTTCCCTTATTGAATTATCTCAAACATTGGGCCCACATTGATGTAGTGATTTCCACTTTACCTTATTGGGCTAACCCAAGCAGTTGGGCCCCATTTGATAAGGATGCTCTCCACCACACCCTATAGAACTACCCAAACCTTGGAGCCTCCTTGTGTTATTACCAGGCCTTCCATAACAAATGTGGTCCACCTAGATGCATGTGTTTTCCCAAGCTTAGTGACCCAAACTCGAGGCCCACTTAGATAGGACCGTTTGTAGGGTTATATAGTCCTAGATGTGTGGATCCTACTAAGACCCGCCTCGTATTTGTATCGGGCCCTCATAGGAAAGCCCAATTGTTCATGATAAAGAGAATGCCCACTTGTTGTATACACACGTGACTCACCTCGTGAGATGTATCCTACCTTGCAATTGTTAGGACCTCGTGTTATGTATGTATCATCCACACTATCTATTTACCTTCTTAGGACGAGTGTGAGGCTTATCTTTGACAGTTGTACATCATCATCACCTCCCTTGCTGTAGATGGAAGAATATGTAGTATTAGGTTTGGTATATCCAATATGTAGAACCCATCTCAACATATGGACTAGACCTGTCATCCTCGTCTTGGATCATACAGAGCCTTGGAAGGCTAATGTAAGACATACCGCATAAGCTCCTATAGTCATAAAAGGAGCACATTGTTCAGTTTACAATCTGAGTATGTGACATGCTGATGATGGTCGATTGTGGATTATTGTTGTCTGCCTTATCAAATAATCATGCCTATGTACTTTATTATATCATGATACATGCCATACGCATTATATGTATACTCTTTATGAGGAGTGATTAATCATAGCATATGCTATTGGGATGGTTTATTATGGGGCTCCTTATAAGACGAAGTTGCCCGACATAAGCACGCTACGTGCAGGATTGATGCATGACTGGATGGTATGACTCATGCATCTCACATTTATGTGACATGATCTCTGTATGCCCTAGCAACATTAAGGCCATATCCTCTATAGACATATTGTGGATGGCAGGGTTGGACACCAAAAATATTAGTTCTAGCACGAGGGAACCATAGATGTCCTAGGGTGAAAGTCCCCAAACCTTGGTACCAAAGGATGCTCCATTATCTAGACTGAGTTTATGTATGAGCGTATGAGTGTCGAATACTAGTTGGCTGAATCTCCCACTGTGTCATGGTCGGTTGGAAGGGAGTGTGGCCTTCCTCGCCCGAGTGCGGGGGTAATGATTAGGCTGAGTATGACCCTGCTTATGGAATACGTCCACTATCGACGAGTCGGGCCCGATGTTGGCAAGCAGATAGTGAGGTCTCTTCCACTTACCCAATTGTGCACTTAGATGGGGCAGCAAGCAGGTGTTGAGTGTACTAGACCCCGATGATATCCCGGAGATATACGGTTCTGATATTGTGACACCCCGTCTCTATTGCACACGTGGGCGGGCATGCGTGGGGCGGACACTGATATGGGTGGGGCCTAATGGCCTAAGCGAGCTACCAGTGGTTGGCAGGCTAATGTACTGGCAGGTTATTGTGTATGCAATGGGGCAGAACATTGTCCCACATCGGAAGCTCTATGGTGGTTATATGCGGACCTACTGAGTAGGAGTTGCGTACTCAGTTTTTGACTTATTCATCCATTCATTCACTATCCACTCGGGCTGGAGGTGCACAACCAAATCATTATGTGTACCTTTACAATGGCTAGGATTTTGGTAGGGTATGCGACCAACCTATGATCAGGAGTTTACCACATTGAGTCTAGTTATCCAAATTTAGGTATGGGACTGGTTTGGATAAAAGTCCCTTGTGATGAACCCCACAGTTTGCGATACTACGTACTATCATCCTGACTTTACACTCTAGCTTGGTCATTTCTTTCGCATCACATATTGCATTGCATCATCATCACATAGAATTTGGTTTACTATGCTTCAGTATTGCCTAGCCTGAATAAGGTTGATGGTATTATAAACTTGCCAGGATCTGCATATTGCATTACATCCGTGGCATATGACATTTGGGTTGCTATGTTTCTGCTATTATAAGGCTTAAATGAGGTTGATGGTATTCGTGGCTTGTCAAGAATTGTATATTGTATTACATCCTCGGCATCTGATATTTAGCTCGCTATGACTCTGCATTGCATAGACGATCTGCATTGCATACTCTGATATTGAATGACTTATAGACTTGTCAATATTCTGCTAACACGGATATTATATACTTGGCACATGCATTGCGCACACATGTACACCACCCTCTAAGCTTGGTAGTAAGCTTATGAACGATCGTTGCATGCAGATGACGTTATGTTGTAGCAGCGTTGAGACAGGAGCACGTGCTAGAGCTTTAGAGTTTTGTTTTATATATATGTATTTTCCCCTTTCAACATTGTACTCAAATGATTTTATTAGTAGATATGTGGTGATGATGTTGTTGTGACTTGGTTATGCTCATTTATAAAAAAAAATCATACTGAAAATCCTCCTTGTAAGATCTCAGGATCGAAATCTGGCATATGGGCGCTGGGAGTCGAGAATAGGATACTACGAAGGCTGTCAGCACCGGATTCGGTGGTTGGGAATTTTGTGAGCCCAGTTTCTGAGTTTGGGGCATGACAAAATTAGTATTTTGACAATAATATATAAAATATGAAAAACAAAAGAAAAAAATGATATATGATAAATAAAAGCAGTAATGAAATATGAATTATAAAATAAATAAAATCATAATACAAAATGGAAATAAAGGTCATTGCTACGTTGCACTTATAACCTCTATCAACATTACATCTAATTACACATCATACATTACATCAGTTTTAAGTTTCAAAAAATTAATAATAATTTTTAACCTAATATCCTTAACGTTGCTGCTATTGCATGTGCAGTCTCATCTTGAGACTTGTTCTACTCCTCAATATCAAAACTATTACCTCCCCAAATCGGACACAACCAATCTCGTATACAAATTAATGCTTTAACTATTTTTTTTTGAAAGAAAGTTTCGATGCTTGCTCACGACCCTACTCCCCTTGTTAAAAGAAAATTTTGATGTCATTATTGAAATTGGAATAGAAAATATATCGAATACCATCGTTGATAGTGTAAGGTATTTTGTTTTACTAACTCTCATCTTCTACCACTCCAAAACATCAAAGTCTGAGTCCTAATACCTTACGATTGACTTTTTAAGATATAAGTCTAACTATAATTCTTTCGTCTCATTATCTGTATCTTCTTGTGCTAATAAAGAATGTATTCATCATCGACACTACCAAAAAATGAGAAAAATTTAGGGACTATTAGAGTCTTTTGCAATAGATATAAACCGAAGTTTTTTCTTGATTTTGAAGATATGACCTCTCACACCTCAGCACAATGCTATTCAGAAGAACTAAGTGATACAGAAAGTGATCCATGGGTAAAGAGTATTTGTTTTGTCCATTTTTGCATTTCAGTTGCGTCACACAGAGAGTTTTAGGCGTTTTGGAGTGTGGAAAATTGACTGTGACCAAATCGCTACTGGATTTTGTGTTAGCTGATCGGGTCCGTTGGTTATCTCTAGCACGTGCCGAGTATGCTCGCAATTTAATCCATTTAGTTTTTCAATGATTTTCAAGTCAATGGGAGAGAAATTATTGAAGTCAAGTTGAAGCTCAAAGAGTGATGTGTCCTTGTTTTAGGTGTGGTGTCTACAGTATGTTATAATAGATATAATATAATATATAATGATAAATATATATAATAATAAACAATATAATGTGAAAAGGTTGTAATATGAATTCATTACATAGTATTAGTTAAGATTAATATTATTGTTAAAATGTTCATTAAGTATAATATTTTAAATAATGTTAATAAATAATATAATTTATTATAAAATATATGTTATATTATATTATTGTATTATGTTGATGTTTAATGTTTAATATTAGTTATACATTGTAACAATATTAATAATTAATAGAATATATAGAATATAATAGTAATAAGATGTAAGTGTTTAAATAACGATTGTATAAATGTAAATGTATTATACTTTGTGAAGAATAATTAATTATATATTGTAACACATATATGAGTATTGTGTTATTGTATAAAGAATAAATGATAGAAATGTTTCTAAAACAATTAATAAGAAAGTTAAAGAAATTAGTGTTTGTTTGACTTTTATTATAGTAATATTGAATATAAGTGTTAGAGCATTATTTTATTATATATAATATATAGTATTATGTAAATAAAGATTAATATATGCCACATGTATCATTTATAGGTTCCTGTGTATCAAGCATCCTACATAGCCAGAGTATATTAAGAGTGTATTAAATAACTTCCCGTAGAAATTAAAACGGTAGGCTATCTAATTCTATGCTAACGTGGGATTCTTGTCTTGTACATTGATGAAATTTTGGTGGCCAGTAATGACATTAGAGTGTTTCACGAAACTATATATATATATATATATATATATATATATATATATATATATATATATATATATATATATTTAATAAATAATAATTACAAAAAAAAAAATAAAAGATTTGGATCAATCTGATCAAAGTTAATAATAATAAATTATGGTTAATATGTGTTAAGTAACATTGTCATATATAATATGTTTGTAAAAGATATATTGTTAAGTTGTAATATGGTAGTAATATAATCATTAATATTATTATATTCTTATACAATGTACATATTTAATAATTATGATATATATTATATATATAATGTATGGATTCAGTATATTATATACATTCATTATTCAGGATATAAAAAAGTTGTTATATAAAATTTTAATGATTATATTAAGTGGCTTCATATGACTACAATATCATACAAAATCGGCTAAATTTTATATGATATCATAGTCATATGAAGCCAATGTGTGGTCCAAACTTAAGTTGCTACTGAGGGTGTAATGTGGGTCAATCAGAAGTTATAAATTTAGGAAGAGTTGGTAAGCATAAGACGGCTTACTTCACCCCTAAGGAAGAGCTTACCAAGGTGGGGGTCCTCATATTTTACGTTGGGTCCATATGATGGGCAATCCAAGTTGTTCACATGGAGAGAAATATCCTATTACAACTATCCACGAGCTTTCCTCATTCCATGGATACTAAAATCAATGGTTAAGGGCTGATTTGTTAATTGGGCCACTTTTACAATGATCTAAGAGCTGATATTCAACGTGTATGGTTGATTTATGATAAATAGGCATGGTATAAAATTTTACATAAAATGAATCATTAGAACTATGTGATCTATAATTTAAGGATATAAGTTAATGGCATTAAGTATTTACGATTTTGCAATCTTTTATTTCTCCAACTTCCACTATCCGTAATGTCGGACTACACCATCCAAATGTATTGAAATTTGACAAACATTCTTTATTTTTCATCTCTTTTCATTGCCCCATTTTGGGCCTTGATCGCTTACTAGAAATTCAGTGGGGCAAACTAGAAATTCAGCAGGGGAAACATGAAATTTAGCGAGGGAAACTGGAAATTGAGCGAGGCAAACTATAAATTGAGCATGACAAACTAGAAATTTAGCAGGGCAAACTGGAATTTGAGCGGGGCAAACTATAAATTGAGTGGGGTAAACTAGAAATTGAATGGGGCAAACTGGAATTTGAGCAGGGTAAACATGAAATTGAGCGGGGCAAACTGAAAATTGAGCTGGGCAAAGATCGGAATATCCGAATAATACATGAAGGGAAATATAATAACATATTTTTTATGAAACCAAAACTTCACCTTGGTTAACTAATAGCACCAATAGCAAGAGTGGCATTACGTTAAAAGATTGGGATATAATGGTTTTGATTTACAGGTTATTCTTATCGATTACAACCAACAAGGCAACAAGGACCCCTTGATTTTTATTTATAAATGGCCTCATTGTTTCTTCACATGCTTCTAAGAACAATGACCATACTGGTTCTCCTACCAATAAAGGATCATTTCACTGTTTTCATTTAGTTGAAAGGATCAAAGAATTACCTTCAAGTTATGATTTTGAAACCAATCCTCAAATTCAACTTGTGTGAAGCTAAGGTCCCCACTAGGATTCAACAAATAGTATGCATCTGTTGGGTCTATTAATGGATATGTGGCAGCAACTCTCCCAACTTGAGCTTGATAGTTGTGGCTTCTTTTCAGTGCTACAGAGCTGCTACCAACAGATGGCATCCGATAAACCTCATGTTTTCGTAATATCGGAAGATTCTCCGAAGGAAGCATCTGTATTCAACAATCAATCAAGCATAATATGACTTATATTCTTTCTTTTACACACATGCAAAAATATCTTCATGTAGAACGACAAACAAGCTCTTAAAACATATTCAGTAGCAATAAAAGGATATGGTCATTGTTCAAAGAAAATGAACATATCAAGGGAAGAGAACCAGCTTAATAGAACTTCCTACATATGTCAGAAGTTACAATAAGAGGAAATACAAATTCTTTCTTTGGTCCAGTTCAAAGACTGTTTAACCAAATATAATACAGTTTCATTACCTTGTTTTTTAGGCAACCACATCTTAAGGACAAAAAACTCAGCACTTCCACTCAAGCTAGAGTATCCCAATGTTGCCCAGCTTGGTACAAGCCTCACACAATCAAAACTCACATAATCTAAACTCAATGGATTTGGTCAACCGGGTGGACCCGGTCGACCCCGCTTATCTAAAACATCAGTGGACCCAGTCGACCAAGTGGACCCGGTCAACCCCGAATATCTGTTCACTTACTCGGTCGACCGGGTCCCAATCCAGCCGACCCTGTTTGGATACCACTAAATAATTTACTTTTTCTACTTGCGGCAGTAGATAAGTAACTTATTTGAGATAAGTAAGTTTGGTTTATGATATAGTCTTGATCTTTAACCTAGGCAGTTGGTTTGTTCAGGTCTTCAACCTGTATGGTTGGATCTTAATTCATTATTCAAATATTCAGCTTGGATGGTTTGATCTTTAGTTTGGACCCTCATATGGGCTTAATCTTTAATTGCTTAGAAATGGTACTCCTTGTGGTCTCCCATTAGATGATCTAATCGTCTTTCGCTAAGGCAATATGACTATTTCACTCATGGTTGTAGCCTATGGGTGGGCTTAACAACACCATCTACCAACTTATCCATCAATTTAACAATGTGTGCTACCTTAATGGCTTGTATTACCCACACAAAAATATCATGGCTTTAATGAACTAGAATTGAGTGAGGCAACTTAGGAATTAAGCGAGGGAACCTCGTAATTGAGCGAGGCAACCTAGGAATTGAGCATGGGAAGATAGGAATTGAGCAAGGGAAAATAGGAATTGAGCGAGAGAAGCTAGAAATTCAGCGAGGCAACATATAAATTGAACAAGGGAAGCTAGGAATTGAGCGAGGTAACTAAGGAATTGAGCGAGGCAATGAAGAAATTGAGCGAGGCAACATAGGAATTGAGCGAGGGAAAGTATAAGCTGAGCTAGGGAAACTTGAAATTAGGTGGGGCAAACTAGAAGTTGAACAAAGCAAGCATGAAAGTTGAGCGATGGAAACATTTACACGTTATGAAATTTAATTCATTATAAATTTTCCTGAAGTACAAATTGTGCAGGGAATATACAACACTATATATAATACGACATTCCATAAAATTTTCCTCTTCATCTCATGCCTAGGACAAGTATCATTTACATGTTACAGACAAACAATCATACGCTATCGACTTCCTCCAATGTATAGTGAATTTTTTTATGTCTGTTCCCTCCAATGTGCGACCGATGTACAGTATATCGATGAATTTCATTAGAAATATGCCACAGTTAAAACCATTGCATTACTTCGGCAAAGATTTCTCTTCTTTGGCGGTCCATGTCTTCCCTTCAAGCGCGGTGACATCTTCGGTGGCATGAAAGAGAATTGGTTGTACATGTTTAAGAAATAGGCTATCAGTAAAAAAAACATGATTAAAGAACACATAACAACTAGGCTTAATGTTATGTGATGAATGCATTACCCGTTCACTATACTAAATCTCCTTCGCATGTGATTTACCTCGCTACTTGGCAATTGCGATGACATTGTTCATCTTGCCTACCAACTTTGCACGTTCTGAAGTAGACTTTGAGTCCCGATACGCCTTTAGAGTCGGCATACTAGTTTGAAGGCATGCCTTTTCATCACTTTCCGCTGATCCCTCCTCACCCTCGTCATCATTCTCATTACCCTCATTGCTCAATTCCTGGGTTTCGATGACCTACAAAATTTATCAATGCACATATAAGAGTCGAAAAACTTTTAACGATGAATTAAACGACATTCCATTTTAATTAAACGTTCATGATATCTCACCTAAAAACTATCACGGTGCAAGCGAACGGCGTCCGTTTTCCATTCTCGTAGGGTGGGTTCCAAGTACTTTATTAAGATAGTTTGCCAAAGAACGTAGACTAATGTTCATATACAGAGTGTAAGTGTCAAATCAAGCAAAGTGAACGGCGGAGAAATACATATACTTACAGCTTCACTCTAAAAAATTGCATGTATTTTATTGTACCTCCAACCTTTCAGCCTCGATATTGAATGAAGCATGGAATTTGCGAGGGAACAAACAAAATAACACACTCTCATAGGGCCGGTAATCTCTCTGCAGCCCATATCTGTTTTAATGAGATTGCATGAGGATGAAAATCCACAATTGAATATAATCATGTAGAATAAAGAAAGAGTTCTTACCTGCAAAGGAAAGACACAACCATATACATTGTAGCAAGCCGCGCCTAATGTCATCACAGCAGCTACAACCCCTTGCGACATTGTATTGTAGGCCAAACTACCCCAAGGATAGCCATAGAAATCCTTTATGGAGTCTACTAGGTACATATAATCCATGTTACACACAGTTTTCGATTCGGTTCCCCTAACAAAACACTTTACACACATAAGTAGAGCAACCTTCACGACATCCTCGTGCTTATTGGTGTCAACTAATTTATTAAATACATTTAATAAATGCTTCTTAAAAACTCGATATTCTTTGAAGTATTTGTTCATTAATGTACTCTTGATGGGACTTTTTTTTGGCATTGTAAGCTCCCCAGTCTTAAGCCCTGTTATGAGGGCGAAGTCCATTGCAACTATGTCCCCCGTATCTCAAATATAACATCGCCTTTATATCTTACAACAAGAAGGTGAAATAGAGCCCCTATAAATTGAAAGGATGAGAGGTGCAAGGAGAAAGAAAATGGGGATTGTTAAATAGACTTAGCCGAGTATCATGCTTCTCTAATCCACCCTTCACCGTGTCGAACCACCAACTCAATGAACATTTAGAGGATGGGTTTGGGAATTGAGAACAAGAATCGTCACCTACAAACATGTAATGGAAAATATATTAAAAGTAAATTTCACTACTTACTTAAAGAATCATAACGCAAAAACTTAAACATAGTTGAAATTGAGAGAAGCAAACTAAAAATTGAGCGAGGAAAATTAGAAAATGAGTGAGGGAAACATGAAATTCAGCAAGGCAAATATTAAATTTAATGAGGCAAGATGAAATTGAGCGAGGCAACCTAAAAAAAATTGAGCGAGGCAAGGTGAATTGAGCGAAAAACTTAAAAATTGAGCGAGGGAACCGAGATAATGAGCCAGGGAACCTAGAAATTCAACAAGGCAACCTAGGATTTGAGCGAGGCAACCTAGGATTTGAGCCAAGGAAGCTACAAATTGAGCGAGGGAACCTAGGAATTCAGCAAGGCAACCTAGGAATTGAGCGAGAGAAGCTAGAAATTGAGCGAGGGAACCTATGAATTGAGTAAGGCAATGTGGGAATTCAACAAGGCAACGTGAGATTTCAGCAAGGCACTAGGAATTGAGCGAGGGAACCTAGGAATTGAGCGAGGGAACCAAAAATTTCAGCGAGGGAACCGAAAAATTCAGCGAGGCAACTTAAGATTTGAGTGAGGGAAGCTAGAAATTGAACGAGAGAACCTAGAAATTCAGCGAGGCAACCTAGGAATTGAGTGAGGGAAGCTAAAAATTGAGCGAAGGAACCTAGAAATTCAGCGAGGCAACTTAGGATTTGAGCGAGGGAAGCTACAAATTGAGCGAGGGAACCTAGGAATTGAGCGAGGCAACGTAGGAATTGAGCGAGGCAACGTAGGAATTGAGCGAGGGAAGCTAGAAATTGAGTGAGGGAAGCTAGAAATTGAGCGAGGTAACGTAGAAATTCAGCGAGGCATTCTGGGAATTGAGTGAGGGAGGCTAGAAACTGAGCGAGGGAAGCTAGAAATTGAGCGAGGGAACATAGAAATTGAGTGATGCAACCTATGAATTGAGAGAGGCAACCTAGGAATTGAGTGAGGAACCTAAAAATTGAGTGAGGCAACCTAGGAATTGAATGAGGCAACGTAGGAATTCAGCGAGGCAACCTAGTAATTGAGCAAGGCAACCTAGGAATTGAGCGAAGGATGCTAGAAATTGAGCGAGGTAACCTATAAATTGAGTGAGGCAACCTAGGAATTGAGTGAGGCAACCTAGGAATTGAGCGAGGCAACCTAGGAATTGAGCGATGCAACCGAGGAATTGAGAGAGGCAAGGTAGGAATTCAGCGAGGCAACCTAGGATTTAAGCGAGGCAACCTAGGATTTCAGTAAGAGAACCTAAAAATTGAGTGAGGCAACCTATTAATTGAGCGAGGCAACCTACGAATTGAGCGAGGAAACCTAGAAATTGAGCAAGGCAATGTAGAAATTTAGTGAGTCAACCTAGGAATTGAGAGAGGGAAGCTAAAAATTGAGCGAGGAAACTTAGAAATTCAGAGAGGCAACCTAGGAATTGAGTGAGGGAACTTAAAAATTCAGCAAGGAGACCTAGGATTTGAGCGACGCAACCTAGGAATTGAGCGAGGGAAGTTAGAAATTGAGCGAGGGAAGATAGAATTTGAGTGACGGAACCTAGAAATTCAGCGAGGTAACCTATAAATTGAACAAGACAACCTAAGAATTGAGCGAGGCAATCTAGGAATTGAGAGAGGCAACCTAGGAATTGAGCAAGGGAAGCTAGAAATTGAGCGAGGGAAGCTAGAAATTGAGAGAGGAAACCTAGAAATTCGATGAGGCAACCTAGGAATTGAGTAAGGGAAGCTAAAAATTAAGCGAGGCAACTTAGAAATTGAGCAAGAGAACCTAGGAATTAAGCGAGGCAACATAGATATTCACGAGGCAACCTAGGAATTGAGTGAGGGAAGTTAGAAATTCAGTGAGGGAATCTAGAAATTCAACGAGGCAACCAACGGATTGAGCGCTAGTAGCAAGCAATAGCTTTGAAGCTGCATCAGCTTTGAAGTTGCAGCCATTTTCCTATTGCATTCACTTGCTCCTCCATTTGCTGGGCTTTTTGTTGTTGCTTGCGGAATAGGCAATCTTTCTTTTTTTAATAAAATATACCCTTAGATAGAGGAATAGATAGAAGAGAGAAGATCTATATATCTTTTCTCATAGATGTAATATAGAAGAGAGATCCCTCTTATTTTTTAATCAGGAGAGAGATCTCTCTTCTCCAAAGGCTTTGGATTTAACGATTTTCAAGAGCAAGATAGAGAAAAGATGCGTTGAGATAATACCTTTCATCCTAATCTCATCTACTGAAAAAGGGGGCCCTCTTAATCACCTAAAGAGATTTTAGGCAGAATTAGCATAATTATGACTGCGAGGATTGAGCTGTCAAATGAGACTATCCTCATTCCACGGCTGGGGTTCTAGAAGATAAGATTTATGCAGTAAAAAAAGGTCTTCTGAGTTGAGTGAGGGAAGCTAGAAATTGAGCGAGGCAACCTAAAAATTGAGTAAGGGAACCTAGGAATTGAGCGAAGCAACGTAGAAATTCCACGAGTCAACCTAGGAATTGAGCGAGGGTAGCTAGAAATTGAGCGAGGGAACCTAGAAATTCAGTGAGGTAACCTAGGATTTGAGCAAGGCAACCTAGGATTTGACCAAGGCAACCAGGAATTGAGCAAGATAACCTAGGAATTGAGCGAGGCAACATAGGATTTGAGCGAGGCAACCTAGGAATTAACCGTGGGAAGCTAAAAATTGAGTGAGGGAAGTTAGAAATTGAGCGAGGCAACCTATATATTGAGTATGGCAACCTAGGAATTAAGTGAGGTAACCTAGGAATTGAGCAAGGCAACATACAAATTAAGTGAGGCAACCTAAGAGTTGAGTGAGGGAAGCTAGAAATTGTTAAGGGAACCTAGAAATTCAGCGAGGGAACGTAAAAATTTAACGATGGAACCTATAAGTTGCCCGAGGCAACGTAGAAATTGAGTGAGGCAACCTAGAAATGGAGCGAACAAACCTAGAATTTGAGCATGGAAATTTAAAAATTGCACAATGAAACCTAGAAATTGACCGAGGCAACCTAAAAATTACACGAGGCAACGAGAAATTGAGCGAGGCAGCATATAAAAATTCAGTGAGGCAACCTAAAAATTCAACGAGGTAACCTAGATTTGAGCAAGGCAACCTAGAAATTTAGCAAGGCAACATAGAAATTGCGCGAGGTAACGTAGAAATTGAACGAGGCAACCTAGAATTTGAGCGATGGAACCTGGAAATTCAGTGAGGCAATGTAGAAATTGAGCGAAGCAATCTAGAATTTGAGTAAGGGAAACTAGAAATTCAACGAAGCAACTTAGAAATTCAGTGAGACAACCTAAAAATTGAGCAAGGGAACCTAAGAAGTCAGCGAGGTGACCTAGAAATTCAGCGAGGTGACCTAGCAATTAAGCAAGGCAAACTAGAAATTGAGCTAGGCAAACAAGAAATTGGGCGAGGCAAGGTGAAAATTGACCAAGGCAAGATAAAAATTGAGCGAGGTAAGTTAAAAATTGAGTAAGGTAACCTAGAAATTAAGCAAGGAAAACATGAATTTGAGCAAGGCGAGCTTGAAATTGGGTAAGGCTAACTTGAAATTCAATGAGGCAAACATGAAATTCAGTGAGGCTAACATGAATTGGAATGAACTTTAAATGTAATTGAACTAGCCTAACAATTTGCTCTTTGGTGAATTTGACCGAGCAATTAATGAAATTCTCTTTGGTGAATTTAACTGAGCAATTAATGAAATTGACTGAGTGTTCATATAATTTTTTGTTACACTATATGAATTCATGGAAGTTCCTCATCATATTTTTATGATATCTCTGTCAAATTTATGAATTGCTTGGCGAATTTCACCAATCATAAACCGAGAAGTAGGTCAAATGGACCAAAATCTCTTGTAAATTGGATTTATAGTTTGCTCAGTACTCTATTATAGTACTGAGTTAATTAAGTTGGGCCCACCTTGAATGTATGTGGACTATCCATGACGTTCATCCGTTTTTCCATCTAAAGTAAGGGTTATAGCCCAAAATGATGGCATATCAAAATATCAAGTGGATCATACCACAGGAAACAATTGTTCCACCATAGAAACCTTGTTATGCCCCCATAATGAAGTTTTATTTGCAATCCATCATGTTCATGGGATGATTTTTACAAGGATGAACCAAAAACCAAGATGCGAGCTTCATCTAGCAGTTTAGTGGCACATAAAAAATTTACACCGTTTAGGTAAATATACTACATTATACCTGTGGTGCATGCTTTCTTCCATGAAGGGACCATTTTTAGAAAAATGAGAGAATGCGGATGAATAGAGAGGGTGGGATCCAGCTAGAGGATGGTGCGATCCAAGCAACAGAAGTAGTGCAGGATTTTTCATCTCTTTTTTTTTTTTTAAAATGGAGTGAGTGAAGGGAGGGAGAGGAAACACAATAGCAGTGAAAAGGAGGGGTAGTTTTGTCCTTAAATTCACTGTCCGCATGTGCTAGTCTAAGTTGGTCACTTAAGTTTGTATTGCTTCATAAAAACTACTGGATAAAAGGTTTTGTCTACAGTGGTAAATTTCTCCTTTCTTTAAAAATGAAAATTTTCATTTTTGTTTCTGCCAGCGTCTGTATAGACAAGTGTAGTGGGCCACCACCATCCATCATTTAAATGATCAAGACCGTTCATTCAATCCAGGGAGTGGCCATGACCCTAGCCATGGAGTCCTTTTGCTTCCATGCACGTATACACATGTAGATCGCCGTCAAAAACAAGATGAATGGCGGGAAGATTGGATCCTTTGGGCCGCACGAATCTCTAGGAAAACCATCTATTCCTAACTGAAACTTCAACACGAATCTAATGGACTGGGTGATTTCTCTGAAAACATCATTGTGGAGCCCACTGAGCATCTCAGCATAGTTCCCTTGCATTAGTTACCCACGTCCAACAGCCGGCCTCCGTGGGCCATTCTACGATCAAGATCACGACTGGATCTGTGATCCAGACTATACAAATCACTCCCAAGGTGGGGCTGACCATCATCAGGGAGGCAAATTCAAAAGCTAGATGATCAGCTGTATAGAACGAGCATTCAAACACAACCGCTTCAGCGTTTCCTACGCATGCTGCTGGCTGCATAACTCCTTACACTTGTTTTCACCTCTCCACTGACTCTAACCTCTTGTGCGTGAAACCCAGCCATTGACTTCCTTTGCCTATAAAAAGAGAAGAGAAGAGAGAGAGATTTCGTGCTTGGACGTGGAGAAGAGCAGGGAGAGAGAGAGAGAGAGCCGTGGAGCGGGCCATCTCCATTGAGTTTTTCTTCCTTTTCTTCTTTAGTTTCTTCTTTCATTTAATTTCCTTAAGAGATTTTAGTTTGACATGTCTATGATCGGTTAAACCTCTTAATTAGGGCTAAGAGGTGAAGCATGTAGCGTGATTGTGATATTTACTTTGTTTTGATTCATATTTTATTGAACTCTCTTGAATTCTAGTTTGATTATGAAGGAATATTTTTAGTTTTTAATGGTTTATTGTGACTCAAATTACAATGGATCTGCGATTGCTTTGAATATCTTTTTTTCCTGAGTAGAGATTGTGAAATTAGGCAATCATGTTGTTCACTATCATCCCTTAGGCATGGTAGGGTGACAGAATCCTTCCTAACTTTCACAATTCTCTTATGATTAGTTGTGGGTTTAGTAAATTGTTGTTGTTTGCCTTGTCTCCTAGGCATGGTTAGGTGACAGAATCACTTCCAATCTTTACCACTCTGATCATTTGATGATTAGATCCATGAGAAATTCAGAGATCTGACAAATCTCTTCTTACCAATTGGATAGGATAGGACTCTGATTCTAGTTGTGTCATTAAATCATGCATGGTAACTTTCCAATTGCTATAAGTGGATCCTTGGAAACCCTAGTTTCCCACCTTTGAATTTTACAAGTTTTAGTTAAGTAGTTTACAATTACTCTCTTTAATTCCCCTAATTAGATTACATCTTCTTCTAGTTCTTGTTCTGGTTACTTTTAGATTACTTATAAGGTTCAGTACTCCCTGTGGATTCGACCTCGATCTTACCGAGATCATTACTACATCGCGACCCTATACTTGGGGTGGTGAAAAAGTTTTTGGTGCCGTTGCTGGGGATTGACAGTTGCATTTTACTGAGATTAACTAGTTTTAGAATTAGGTTAAGATTAGGTTTTTCTAATTTTAGGTTTAAGTTTTTTTGTTTAATTTTTAGAAACTAACCTAACTTTCCTATTTTGTAGGATCCTGAGATAGACTTTCTAAATTGGTAATCTCTTTCTAATTTTTCTATTTTTCTATTTTTAAGATTAGGTTTTATTTTTTATTTTTAGAAACTTTCTAATTCTTGGATTTCTTTCCTTTTTAGAAACTAACTCCTCTTTCTAATTTTATTTTTAGAAACTTTCTAATTTTAGATTTTCTGTTTTTAGAAACTAACTTGTTTTGTTTTGTTTTGCAGGATCCTAACATAGAACTCTCCAATCTGGTAACTTCTTTCTAACTTCTTCCCTCTACTTACTTTCCATATTGCTTTAGGATTTTTTTTCTTTTCTTTTAGGATTAGGTTCAGGATTAGGGTTTCAACATGCAAGAGTGGGTACATCAGTATATTGAGATGTATAAGAGATATTGGGGAGGAATGTATGATGATTATAAAAGAAATCAACCTATGTTTCAAAATTTTTCTGAAACCATCATTGAGAACCGACCAGAATATAATGTTCCACCAGTTAAGAAGTCCTTACATGATCATATGCAGGAGAATAATTACACTTCATGGATTAAGGAAACAATATGTGAATGTTGGGGTTGTCAGACTTATGGGAGTGAGAATTATAATCAACCATTAAACAAGAAGAAGACGATGAGAGATTATATTATAGGTGATAATATGTATCAACAACCATCATATTCTCCCACCTATGATCCGTATGACTATGATCAGTGGAAACATCAAAATTGGGAAGATGAACCATTGGTACATCATAGTAATAATTCTCTTGGGTCCTGTACCTTTGAAACTAAATCAGAAACGATTCAAGATGAGTCACTGAAAGATAACATTTATGATTTTTTTGGGCTTAAAAAAATGATAGAAGCACTTATATTGTGCATTGATAAGACATTAGAGGCTCGTTCGTCCTAGCTACATCTCAATCCAGAAACATAATACGAGGAAAGTGATCCTAACTCGTTTTTGAAGAACTCTGGAATTTGGAATGAAGAATTAGATTAGGCAAATGAGCATATGGTTCAATTCCCAGAGGAGTCGATCTTGATGACGGTTCAAAAGGATGATAAAGAGACATAGGTGTAAATATAATGATAATGACACGCTTCACTCACATGACACACTTGGTTCCAATGATGAGGGAGAGGTTAGTTTATTCGAACCTCAACCCAATTTAGAAATAGAATGTGAGGAAAGTGATCCCATCCCACGTGTGTACTACACTGAATTGGAGGATGATGAGTATTAAGATGACGATCATGAATGTTCGGCCCAAATTACCCTAGAATCAATCTCAAGTTTGGTCCAGGTCAATGATAAAAAAGTACACGAAGTGATCAGTCATAAGGATCTACTCCACTAATTTGACACGTCTGATTTAAATGTAGAAGATGAGCCTCTTTCAATCGACCCTTCTAACTCTTGTGTGACATATTTAGATCACTTCCCTGAATTGAATGATGATATGATTCGGGAGAGGGATGAGTTGCTCGATATGACTCTGGAATTTGAAACCACCCAGTTGAGGCCACCATCTGAGCTGTACACTTTTGACGATTCAGTGCCTTTACTGAGTAGTTTCAATGAACAGAGTGTTCAGATCAATGCTTTCCTTATTGATTTTCAATCTGTCTGTGCATGGCAAGAGTAAGAGAGCATGCATCCATCCACTTCTAGAGGCGATGGAATCCTTGGGTAGTTCATCACAAACTTCAATGTGGAGAATGAGCCACTCTTAGCTGAATTTCCCAACTCTTTGGATGATTGCTCGTCACACTTTGCATATTCAAATGATCCTATGATAAAAGAAATAGTGAATGCCTTGTAAGACAACATCTCGGTAGTTGTCACTAACCTAGAGAATCCTTATTCTCAAGCCTCTCCTTCCCTCGATCCTAAATGTTTACCATTAAAGGAGGAGCAGAAAATTGAACTGAAGTCTGAAACTTTTGAATCTGTCGAGACTACATCACTTTCTAAGAATTTTTCTGAATTTTATTTACATGTAGTCTCTGATTCACCATGTTATACCTACTCTGAAACTTTCTTTATCACAGGTGAATCATATATACTCTGGACACCTTAGGAGATTAAAAGGAAACCTTATGCTGAGATCCATAAATTTCTCTAGGAATTCATGCTCCAAGGCATCCAAGCTTATTATGAAAAGGGCTTTTGGATGATCTTGTTAAGAAAACCTACTGAGAAATTTATCAAGATATTGGCTAGAGGAGAAACCTTGCAACATGACTGAGTAGCTTTTCCCTTGCTTTCCTAGTTTAGGATTAGTTTATTGCTTTCATGTTATGTCTAGGATAGTCAGCTTTATGCTGTTAGGATAGTTTGTATTCCAGTTGTTCTAGGATAGTTTGCTTTTGTTGGTTTAACTCTTGTGCTGACCCACTTTCACGCTGAGATCTCTTTGGAAAAAGCCGTATAGTCTCCTCGTCATGTACTATCTTTCCATCACTTCTCCTTTACTCTCATTGTCTCATGTGCATTGCATGCTTATATCTTTTATATTGAGGATAATGTAGATTTTAAGTTGGGAATGGGAGATTAGGTTACCTAATCAGTGTTTTCTTAGTCTTGAGTAAAAAATTGTGATTTTTTACAATTTTTTTGAAAATTTTATGAATTTGAGTGGTTCTAAAGGCTATTCTTGATTTAGAAGTATGAGATACTTAATGTTGATGATTTATGACTTTTGGATTTAGTTGCCTATTAGATTTCATAGTTAATTTTGAATTATTAACCCATGATTAGAAGTTTTAAACATTGATTGAGTCATGATTTTACATGTCACATCTAGCTTACACATTAAGGTGTCAATTTGATATTGAATTGATAACTTGGTGATTATTAAGCATGGAAGGAACCAACCTGGGGACTTTGTCCATCATATTCAAATAAGAAGAATTGAAAAAAAAATAAGAGAATACCCAGCTAAAAAAAAGTAGTTGTCTTGGAAAACGGCTACCTGTTAAAACCTTTAAAAAGGTTGACACAGAGTGAAGCCATCAACGGAAAAATTAAATGCTGAAAGAATAAAAAAGTTGAACTGTAAGGCAAGTTTTGGTTTAGGTTGGGTTATCCGGAATGCTCTTTTTGGTTATCAATTTTATCATGAAAATTGACGATTGGACCCTTAATTGTGATAAGTCGAGGTTACATTATACACTCATGGAACTCAATGGTTTAGAATTGTTCTAATTAATGGATTAATATTTTGAACTCGACTATGAAGTTTACCGTGAGCTTGAGTTTAGGAGAAGGTAATGATCAACATTAATGCATCTTAGAACTCTAGTATCTAGATTGTTTTTCAAAAATCACTCGAGTTTATAGAAATTATCTTATAATTCTCAAAATATTTTTTGCATACTTTGCTCGAGACTAGCAAAATGCTGGTTAGGGATTGTGTTGAGGGTCAAATATTGCATATAGACCCCAGATATTACCTGATTTTATAAACATGATAACACTTAAATGTTATATTTTAATCATGTTTTTATTGCAAGGTGAATTTAAGAGCTTGGACTGAAAAGGGTGTTAAAGACATGAATTTAATGCTCAAGAATCATCAAGGCAAGGGACGGATCCTAGGAGACTAAGATCGTAAGATTTACACACCAAAGATCCGAGAAAACCAAGTGATTAATGATAAAGAGGCCTGAAAATCATCTTGAATGCAAGATCACGGGGTTCTCACTAACCGTTTAACTCGAAACTTTATATCTAGCTTGAGGACCATAAAGTAACTGTACACATAAAATTTCAGCCATTGAATCTTTGTGGAAGTCACCCAATGGACAGATCAGCCACTAAATCACTGATTTAGGGCCCACCTGATATCTGGATATGCTTCAATTTTGGTCTCAACCCCTTAAATTATAAGAGCAAGAGGATAGACGGAATGAATTTCAAAGAAAACATCATGGTGGACCCCACTTACATGGCACCAGCCATGCACAGAAACTAAGAGACCAGTCAGCGCATGTTAACCTGTTCTCTTTCTTTAAAAATGAAAATTTCCATTTTTACTTCCTCTAGCGTCCTCACGGACGAGTGTAGTGGGCCACCACCGTCCATCATTTGGACGATCGAGACCGTACATTCGATCCAGGGGGTGGCCACAACCCTAGCCATGAAGTCTTTTTGCTTTCATGCACGTGTACACACACAGATCGCCGTCGAACACAGGATGAATGGTGAGAAGATTTGATCCTTTGGGTCACACCAAACTCGAGCAAAACCATCCATTCCTGACTGAAATTTTGCCACGAATCTAATGTATGGGGTGGATTTCTCCGAAAACATCAGTGGAGCCCACCGAGCATCCCAGCACAGCTCCCTTGCGTCAGTTACGCACGTCCAACGTCCGGCCTCCATGGGCCATTCTACGATCAAGATCACGACCAGATTTGTGATCCGGACCATACAAACCACTCCCAAGGTGGGGTCGACTATCATCAAGGAGGCAGATTCAAAGGCTGGATGATCAGCTATCCAAAATGAGCATTCAAACGTGGTTGCTTCTGCGTTTCTAGCGCACGCAGCTGGCTGCATAACTCATTGTGCACGTTTTCACCTCTCCACCTGTTCCAGCCTCTTGTGCGTGAAACCAAACCACTGACTTCTTACCTATAAAAAGAGAAGAGAAGAGAGAGAGAGAGAGATTTCATGTTTAGACGTGGAGAAGAGCAAAGAGAGAGAGAGAGCCGTGGAGCGAGCTGTCTCCATTGAGTTTTTCTTCCTTTTCTTCTTTAATTTCTTCTTTCCTTTAATTTCCTTAAGAGATTTTAGTTTGATCATGTTTATGATCGGCTAAACCTTTTAGCTAAGGCTAAGAGGTGAAGCTTGTAGTGTGATTAGGATGTTTACTTTGTTTTGATTCATGTTTTATTGAACTCTCTTGGATTCTAATTTGATTATGAAGGAATATTTTTAGTTTTTAACGGTTTGTTATGACTCAACTTACAATGGTTCTGCGATTGCTTTGAATATCTTCTTTTTGCTAAATTAAGATTGTGAAATTAGGCAGTCCTGTTGTTCACCATCGTCCCTTGGGCATAGTAGGGTAACAGAATCCTTCCTAACTTTCACAATTCTCTTATGATTGGTTGTGGGTTTAGTAAATTATTGTTGTTTGCCATGTCTCCTGGGCATGATTAGGTGACGGAATCACTTCCAATCTTCACCACTCTCATCCTTTGATGATTAGATCCATGAGAAATTCAGAAATCCGAAAAATCTCTTCTTACCAATTAGATAGGATAGGACTCTGATTTTAGTTGTGTCTTTGAATCATGCAAGGTAACTTTCCAAATGCTACAAGTGGATCCTGGAAACCCTATTTTCCCACCTTTGAACTTTACAAGTTTTAGTTAAGTAGTTTATTGTTACTCTCTTAAACTCCCCTGATTAGATTACATCTTCTTCTAGTTCTAGTTCTGGTTACTTTCAGATTATGTACAAGGTTCAATCCCAGTGGATTCGACCTCAGTCTTACCGAAATTATTACTACATTGCGACCCTATACTTGGGGTGGTGAACACTGATGATGGGCCCAAATTCAAACCAGCGGACTTCATTTGTCGCTGGTGAAAAATGAATGAAAGAGAGAGGGAATTCTCTATCTTTTTAAATTTTCACGGGTCAACACCCGTTTAACCGTGTTGACGGTCTAGTGCACCATGGGTGCACTGCCCTTGTTGCACATGCACAGTAATGTGGGGTCCATTGTGATATCTTTCATGGATCCGGTCCGTTAGTTCATTTTATAATACCACTTTAAGGTAGGAGATTGAAAATGAGGCAAAACCAAAGCCCTGGTGGACCATATTGACTGAAATATGGTCGTTAGATGCCAATTATCGTGGATCTGATGGTTGGATCGACTCAAATCTGAAAATCGACGGTCAAAAAGCCCAAGGGGATCATATGTATGTTTTTACTATGAATTTCTCAACGTAGTATATTACTAGAATAGTGTAGAATTTTGTGACTTAGTTATTAATTATTTTATTTTATTATTATTATTTATCTGTATATTTAACATGTGGGACCTACACTTCATGGTAGGTACCTTAAGTTTAGGATTGCTTATTATATAAATGGGCCACATTTCATGATTATGAATTTTATTATGATTTATTATGGAATTTGTGGCTATACCTGTCTAAATTTGTTAATTTTCATAAAATTGATGGTTAGGTAGTTTCCAAACCTAATCTAGAATGGTCTTAGGAGTTCAATATTAACGATAGGTGGTTTGACTTGTCTATCAAAGTGATTGAGATCTTAGAAATAAGTTTCTTTAAGGATGTGATGGTCCATCTTAATATCGAGAGATGGATAGTTTGATCAGTGGATACAAATTATTCTTGATGGTTAGATTGTTGCATGTTTAAGTTTATAGGCTGATCTCGAAGTACTTAAATGTGATATCACATGCCTCAATAGTTGGATTTGGATCGTGGGTCGGCTAATTAGTGTCAATGTAATCCTACATTAACAGATGGATGCACTAATTTATGGTTGCAATCACTTCCAACGATCAAATTGAGGCCACAATGTATGAATGTTCACATAAAATGGGTTTGTGGTTGCACTAAATTAGGTTCTCATTGTAACACTTAAGTACTAAAAAGTACAGGGTGTTACATATCTCGAGCACGAATTTCTTGTGTGTTGTAAGAGCATGCGGTAGCTTCTTGCTTCCAATTCAATTGTGAGGGATAGGTGGGGTCCACTTTGGTGAGTTCTTGAAAAATCCACTCCCTTCATTGATTTTATAAGGTCGTGATAGGCCATGGTTGCGAATACAGAGTTGATCGGAGGCTTGTCTTGAATGTTCTCTTAACAAATGTTGAAAGGGACTGAATCTCAATTAGCGAACCATGCTTAATGATCAGGGCCTAATTTTGAAATTAATGTGTAGTCGGGATAAGAAAATGGTTGGATAAAATTTGGTGGTTGATCAATGGTGGAAAAGGCCTAAATTTGAAATTTTACCTTTTGCACCAAAAGGAAGGAATTTCAGTCAAGGCAGTCATCATTTAATGGTGTAGGATCATAGATCGAGGTCTAAATTTTGTATGATATCGAGTAGTGAGGACTCCAGTGTTGTTGATTTCTCTCTCTTTTCTTATTACCTTATGTATGTTCTTTTGAACCTAATGTAAACTTGTAGAAGTTCAAATTTATAGTGGATTTTGCAATGTGTGCCTTTGTTATTCTCAAATGTACTTGTTGTGATCTTGGGTATGCTCGCATTGAAAATGATTATACTATTATGAAAATCCTCCTTGTAGGATCCTAGGATCGGAACCTGCTTCAAGAGCCAAGAATGGGGTACTACGGAGGCTGTTGCGGCCAGAACTGGCCATCGGGTTCCTTGTGAGTCCAGTTACCGAGTCTGGGGCGTGACAAGATATGAGCGTTTGAACATTTGGAAGAAAAAAATAAAAAATAATAATTATGTTTATATATACATATATATATATGTATTGTAAACCGTTTAAACGTCCTAAAGGTGGGCGCCCACAATTTAGTTCGGGCACCCACAACATGGCCCAATGAAGTGGTTCATCAGCAACGGATGTTAATGCTAATAAGGTACTATGGTCACACAAACACAAGGACAGGCTAAATCAGAGTGATAGAGAGATAGAGAAAAAGAAATAGAGAGTGAGAAAGAGAAAACAAATAGGAGAAGGAGAGATAAAAAAATTAGAGAGGGTCTGAGGGTTGGAATTCGCTTAGAGTGTTATCCAAAGTGCTTTAAAAGATTTTCAACATATCAATATGCTGTCCAACACATGAGACAAAAATGACCATCAAATGAGTCAAAAGAGCTAAGAATTTGTCCATCTCCATTTAATTTACATTTCACTCCACATATTTTAATTGCATTAACCATATCGGCCTTTTATTCCGCATTATTCTCCATCTTCTATTTTTCACTTTTCTGCCTGCCCAAGATCTTAAATCCTATGAAGTAAGGCTAGTTAGTATTTTAATTTATTTACCGCATTTTATTTTATTCACCTACATAGGGCCACTTAGCTCTGTGATGTAAGGCTACATAACTTTTTCTTATTTCTGCATGCCCGGCCTTCATGGTTTATGCAAAGAACAACCAAATATAAAATGTTGAAATCCATTAAATCTTCAACACTTACAAATCTTTTGTAGTAGAGACTACACATTGTTCGAGCAGAAAAGGGTGCTTAAACCCTTCATTTTTCGTCACTGAGGCCCTTACTCAAAATCTACGATAGCAGACTAACCGCGGGAGTCACTTAAGTTAGGAAATCGTGAGATTCCCCAACTCTTAAGTGATTCTACTGTTCCTACCCGATCATAGATTTGAAGCTTTATTTGGCTAGTGGTGACTCCAAATCAAATGTATTTTTACATCCGAGTTAATAACATACTTCCCCTAGAGTAATAAAATCAATACCAAAGCCAACGAAGTGAGGGCATCACTGCCACGCTCGTGCGCGCGTGTGGGGGGGGAAGCGTTCACACATTCATATATTAATAATTTTATTAATTATATACTCTATTATTATAATTTATTTATACATATTCTACACTATAATATTAATTCATTTTAATATATTTTTCTATTATACTATGATTTTTATATTATCTTCTTTTGTGTGTGTGTGTGTGTGTGTGTGTGTGTGTGTGTGTAATGTTTTCTCGTTACTAATTTTCACATTCTACTATTTTCAACCATCTAATATGATTACCCATTTTATTATACAACCATCTATTCATTTATTTATAATTGATACAATAATTTTTTATTTATTTTTCAAATTTTTATTAATCTTTATTATATTACAAACGAATATTCTTTACAATTTATATTATAACTTAATATACTTTCAAATATACAATATTTTCAACTATACTTATAATGTACTTTACATTTTTATATTATTACGAATATTTATACATGTCTTTTTATACACATAATACATTGTAATCTATAGTATTATTATATTATTTTTTATAAAATAAATATATATTTCATAATTCTTGTTACATTACTATTCAAAATTTCTAATTTAACATAATTATATCAAAATACTAATATGCATTAATGTGTGTTAAGTAACATTGTCATATATAATATGTTTGTAAAAGATATATTGTTAAGTTGTAATATGGTAGTAATATAATCATAAATATCATTATATTCTTATATAATGTATATATTTAATAATTATGATATATATTTTAAATATAATGTATGGATTCAATATATTATATACATTCATTATTCATAATATAAAAAAATTGTATATAAAATTTTAATGATTATATTAAGTGGCTTCATATGACTACGATATCATACAAAATTTAGCCTGATTTTTCGATTTTGTATGATATAGTAGTCATATGAAGCCAAAGTGTGGTCCTAATTTAACTTGTGATTGATGGTGTAATGTGAGTTAATCAGAAGCTATAGATTTAGGAAGAGTTAATAAGCCTAAAATGGCTTACTTCATGCCTAAGAAAAAGCCTACCAAGGTGGGGGTCCTCATATTTTACATTGGGTCCATATGATGGGCAATCCATGAGCTTTCCTCACTCGATGGACACCAAAATCAATGGTTAAGGGGCTAATTTGTTAATCGGTCCACTTTTAAAATGATCTAAGGGCTGATATTCAACGTGTATGGTTAATTTATGATTAATAGGCATGGTATAAAATTTCATATGAAATAGATCATTAGAACTATGTGATATAAAATTCAAGGGTATAAGTTAATGGCATTACGTATTTACGATTTTGCCATCTTTTATTCCTCCAACTTCCACTGTCCTGGACGTTGGAATATACCATCCAAATGCATTGAAATTTGACAAACATTCTTTATTTTTCATTCTCTTTCCATCACCCCATTTTGGGCCTTGATCTCTTACAGATGATCAAAATACCTTTTTAATAGGCTATACCGCCCCAAGGTCTAAATTAATGCTTTCATATATCTAATAGAGAAGTTAGCCGGTAGTTGTGGCATATACCTTACAATTTCGAACTCAGCAAATCATTCTGATATTTAGGTGGCCCGTTTGACGAATCCAAATATAATGGACGGTTAGATGACATGTTAAAAATAAGAAAACTTAATAGTTAGTACTCTAATTATGTATGTAAGTGGGGATATGGTCAGTTTTGTAAATAAATAAACACAAGTAGGTTTTTGGAGTGATCAAGAGGTTGAACATGTATACCATTAGATTCAAGTGACTTTTTCACATGCGTAAGTTCATCAAAATGTAGTCCTGATGGTGGGTTAAGCATATTCATAGGTGGTGAACAAGATCAATGGATCAACATCTCGATTCGAGACGTGTACTTACGCATGTGACCATACCTTTTATAATGGATGTAAATATTAGGTAGTTAGTTTACCATGATCAGGTGGTCCAAACTCAAAGTGGATGTCATATATCTTTACCTAGTGGTGAATAGTTGATTGAACGGTTGGTTATGATGAACAAGTGAGAATACTTGGATATATGACGATCTTAACCTAAAATTGATGGTCTGATGACTTGATCTATGGATGAAGATTATTCTTAATGGTTAAATTCAGGTTAAAGGATAGATGTAAGGTTAGGATAGGCTAAATTGGTGACATACACATGTATATACTAAATTAGATTTCTTGGTAATACTCGAGAACTTTCAATACTCATGTATTGAAAAGTTCAAGGTGTTATAATCTACCCCCCTTAAACAAAATTTCGTGCCCAAAATTTAATTATTTCTAACATTTATACTAATTCATTATGTTTAAGTTTTCATTGTATTCCTTATAAAATCGAGATGCTACATATAGGGCCCATCAAAATGTATGTGTTTTATCTAAGTCATCCATCCATTTTGGTAGCTCATTTTAGAGCACGAGCACAAAAAAGGAGGCATAGAGAAGGCTCAAGTGTACCACACGGTAGGAAATAGTGGAGATTAATTGCCTACCATTATCTGTATTGTGGTCACCCGGGCCTTCGATTTGCCTCCTTTTTGGGATCATGCCTTAAAAATATTTTTTAAAATAAATGGATGGTGTGGATAAACCACGTACATCACGGTAGGCCCTATGGAGAGCCCAACAGGACCGTCCGTCTCTAACTCCTTCCTAATACACGTTTGGAAAGAGCCCTCGCGTACAAAAAAAGTTCTCACGCCCAAATAAGAAAACCCTTGCTCTTGTTTTATTTCCTACACAAGGAAGCAAGAACAAAAGCACTCTAAGCAACTAAAGGGAGAGAAAGGCCCTCTCGTTTCCAGGTTCCTTGAGTAGCCACAGAGAGAGATGGTGGAAAAAATGAGTAAAGGGAGGAAGGAGGAGGTCATCACCAGAGAATACACTGTCAATCTCCACAGACACTTGCATGAGGCTCCGAAGGCCATAAAAGAGAAAGAAATTTGTGCAAAAGGCAATGGGGAATCCGGAGTTTACCGAGACAGGTCTGCGTGTGCATTACCCACAAGAGAAATGAAGAGGACGATGTAAAGGAAGAGCTCTACTTGTTCGTAACTGTTGTGGAGGTCCCACTTGAGGGGCTTAAGGGATTGGGGACCAAAGGCATTGAAGAAGGAGATTAGATTAAACTCTTATTCAACTAAGGTAAGCATTTCAAGTTAATATTTTTGGCTTTGAGATTTATAGGATTCTTTTCCATGATTTTTATGTGATTCGAACTGGTGATCATGTTCTAAATGCTTGAGTGGGAATGTTTAGTTGTATTTTGCATCAATGCTTAATGGTACTTTCAATTAAAAAAGAAAGAAAGAATTGAAGCCCTAGCCCACCTGTCTCATGAGATCATCGACCTCACAAACCACCTTTCTCTATATATATTTGCCGTCCATCTATTCAATTGATTTTTTCCTTCAGATTTTGTGTATTACTGTAGGTTATAAAATGTCATGCCCCAAACCTGGAAATCGGGATCACAAATTTCTGATCTCCGAATCCGGTGCCGATCGCCTCCATAGTACCCCATTCTCGGCTCCCAGCGTCCATACGCCAGATTCCAATCTTACGATCCTATAAGGAGGATTTTTCCAATGTACATTTAACTCAAAATAAGCATAACCACAAGTTTACCCAAATAAAAAAGGCAACATCATCATCACATTTCCACTAATATAAACTATGAATACAATGCTGAAAGGGAAATATATTAATCAAAATCAAAGCTCCAGAAGTGTCACGCCCCGAACTCGGAAACCGGGCTCACAAAATTCCCGATCGCCGAATCCGACGCCGACAGCCTTTGTAGAACCCCATTCTCGGCTCCCGACACCCATTTACCAGGTTCCGATCCTGGGATCCTACAAGGAGGATTTCTAATATCAATTTAATTCATAATGAGCATAACCATAAGCATAACCCACAAACAATAACCATAAGAACACCATCACAATATCCACTATGATAAAAAAGTATAATGCGTCTGAAAGGAAATACAAGATAATGCAAATAACGAAAACTCCAAAAGCTCGATTGTACGCTTCAACTCTGACGAGGCTACGGCTACGTCCTGGCATCACCTGCATGCATCAATCGTGCATAAGCTTATAGAAAGCTTAGAGGCTGGTGTAAGTGTGTGCACAATATAAGCGTGCTCAGAATGCAAGGTTAGAGTAATGTGGAATCATAGTGATGAGTACATGAATGCAATTAGCCGTACCAAGGCTATGCGGTGCAAGATATGAATGCTATCAACTATAAGACGGCCATGCGATGTGAGATGCAACTCAAGCATGCCAATCCTCATCATATATCAGTACAGTTCTCGTTCTGGATAATCATCGAGGTTTAGTACACTCCAAGTGGCACTGCCGCTCTCCTAGCCGCACCGTCCAAGTGAGCGTAAGAAACCTCACTATCCGCCTGGCCAATAGTCTGCGAATACCTATCCAGCATGTCGATAGCGGACCCATTCACAAGCTGGTCAAACTCAGCCTAGTATTACCTCCTACCCTCGGGCGAGTAAGGCTACACCCCTTTCCAACCGACAATGATACAGTGAGAGACGCAACCTCATGGTATTCGGCCCTCGTGCGCTCATATATCTACTTGGTCTCGACGTTAGAGTCATCCTCTGGTACCATCAGGTTTAGGGATTTTCACCCAGGGACATCTATGGCGCCCCGATGCTTAGTAACAATATTTTTGGTATCTAATCCAGCCACCCACGATGTATCTGTGGAGCTATGGCCCTAATGTCACTAAGGCAACAATAATCACAATCACACAAATGCAAGTGCATGAATCATACTATTAGACATGTAACAATCCTGCGTGTACCGTGCGCTCATGTAGGGCAACTCCGCCTATCAGGGACCCCATAAAAGATCTGCCCAAAGGCATATGCTATGATCCATCACTCCTCATATCAGGCATACATATGATGTGTATGATCATGAATTATGGATCTATATTGGGCATGTTATGTGGTGATGGGCTCTGTTCAAAACAAAGATGAGCCTAGACGGCCTACACACTACAGGTATGGGCCTATCAATGGGCCCCAGGGAGAGTGACAATGCGGACATTTAACCAACCTTATGTACATCCTATTGGGCCTCGACACGTGGACCTCATATATATCAAAGTGGGCCTCGACAACGGGCCATATTTACCTCAAGATGGGCCTAGTCACATGGGCCTCATATATATCATGAATCATACCAAAATATTAACTGGACCACACTCCAAATATCAGTGGTGATAATGATTTCCACCATTAAAATTCTTAAGGCCCACCATAGCATTTATTTTCTATCCAACCTGGTCATAGGGCCACACAAACTTGGATTAAGGAAAAAAAACAATTTCCTAACATTCCAAACTTTTGTGACTACAAAAGTATTTCAATGATAGAAACTTAATCCTCACTGCCTTTGTACTGGGTGGTCCACTTGATCCTATATCTGTCTCATTTTTAGTCTCAAGCCGTGAGACAGGCTTTTAAAATGGTTAGACGATTGGGATGCAACACATGCATCGTGGTAGGGCGCACGTGGTACCGTCCAGATAGATGGTACATATGCAATACATTTAATCACTTTGGGTCCCACCAAAGCTTACTGACGTCAATGGAGCTGATGACGTGCTGCAGCCAATCCACCAGCAGGTGGGTTCCACATGGAGCCCACAACGTAAATAATATATTACATATTATTATAATATCATTATTATTATTATATCACATATATATATATATATATATATTTTTTTTAAGGACGTCCAGCGTCCAGATGTCCAGACGTGGACGCTGGAGTGCATACATACATGGAATGGGGTCCACCGTGCTATTTGTTTTCCATCCAACCCATTAATAAGGTCACACGTGACCTGGGCCCACCGTAGTATTTATTTGCAATCCAAACTGTTGATAAGGTCACACAGACCCTGATGGAGAGGAAAAATAATTTCATAGTGACCCAAAACTTCTGTCCTAAAAAGGTTTCAATGGCAAACGTTCAATTCACTGTTTTCCAGCCATGTGGGCCACCTGAGTTTCTTGTACCGCTGATTTTTTTGGGGCCCACTGTCCCAAATGGGACCCAACAAATACATGGCGTTGGTGGTCGACATAGATTATGGTGGAGCCCATGGCTGGGACCCATGTTGGGCCAACACGTGCATAATGGTGGGGCCTGCCGCATAGCGCAGCAGCGCCTGCTGCACGCGTCAGCGGCAGCAGGTGATGCTGCTTATTTTTTTCCTTTTTTTAAAGGAAAAAGGGTTTCTCCACAATTTTTCCTATGTGGGGCCCTTATCAGGATAATCTAACCCAGTCGTTGGTTCCCATGTCTTAATACAAACCCATCAAGCCCAATATTCGATGGGTTTTGGTGTACAGCAACATTAGAGTATATTTCAATGGTAGAAAACTTTTTTGCTATGCTATGGCCCATCAGAAACTCGGATTGAGTTCATTTTTTAGCTCAACTCCTAAAATGATTAGAAGGAAAGGATGGACGGCTTGGATTGAGTACATACATCAAGATGGGCCCTGCATGAGTGGCCCACCATTTCCTTCCTTTTTTTTGTTAGCTCGTTAGTACAGTCCCATGTCAGTACACACACTCCATGTTAGCTGCCCCTATCACATCCAGTGTCTAGAGATGCTGGACGGCATGGATAAATAGGGCATCATGGTGGGTCCCACATGTACAAGGCCCACCACCATGCACATATATATAGTATTAATATAAAATAAATATAATATATTATATATAGTATGTGGGACTTCCCACCATCCCAAAAATGGATGATGGATTTCACCTAAAATGTGGTGGGCCAACCATTGATGAATGGAGTGGATTTAACATGATTTGGTGGGGCTCACTTCATTTTAGGGAAAGGAAAGAGAGAGAGAGAGAGAGAGAGAGAGAGATAGAGACGGTGAAAGAGAGGAGGGACCCCGCCACTATGGGCCCTCCATTGATACATCACATACATCGAAATGCGTCCCACCAACAAGTGGACCCTCAAATCATGAAATCAACGGTAGAAACTCAAAGATCACCCACCTCTAGGCCTCCTCCTTGCTCCCTTAGCCTTCTATGCTCCTTGCCTTCACTTTTGATGGTGGTTCATGGGATTTTGATGGTGTGGATGAGAGATGAGAGGGTGGGCCACACTTGTGGTTTGGGAGAGAGGGAGGTTGGACATGGGATGTTGCTTGGGAGAGATTTTTGAGAAACGAGGGAGAGAGAGAGAAATGATGAGATGATAAGGATGGGTGATGTGGTGGTTGTAAGAAAAAGGTGATGGGAGGTATGGTTGTGGTTGAAAATGGGGTAAAAAAGGGATGGTGAGGGGAGAGAGAGAGTTGACTTTTGAAAAGGGAGGGATGGGACTTGTACTTAAGGTATGGTTGTACTTGACATTGATTGATTGATTGATTGATGAGACATGACGTAGAGATTCCCTCGAAATTCACAACACGCGGCGTTTCTTTGAAACAAACGCTGGCATACATCTCCTAGCCTGGGTATTGGTTCGGTGCGCGAGTCACGGCGTTGGAACCGCGACGACGGTGCGGTCGCAATGATACAAGTTTCGGATCGAGCCAACATCGGTATGCGGGACCCGGCTTAGGTTCACTCGCAAACATCGGATACAGGTCGAGGATTGCCAAAATTCGATCAAAAGGACTGTGAAAGCCAACGGAACAGTACAGACTATGACACGGGCCTTACAACTCGCCCTTCTAAATAAAAATTTCATCCTCAAAATTTACACGATCATTGTAAGTAAACATAACTCATAATAGAAGAGGAAGTAAGGCATCGTCATATAAATATCGGTGACAACATACAAGATACAGCATATAATCAATCATTAAAGAGATGGGGATAACGCTCTCGAATCTCGGCCTTGCGCTCCTAAGACGCCTCATCAACGGAATGGTGACCTCACTGAACCTTCACCAAGGGAATGACCTTGGTCTAGAGGACCTGCTCCTTCCGATCAAGGATACGAACTGGCTACTCAGTATAAGAAGCGTCCTCACGAACCTCCAACGGTTGCCAATCAATAACAGGAACGATGTCTGACCCACACTTCCTCAACATAGATATGTGAAAAATGTTGTGGACACTAGACAACTGAGATGGTAAAGCAAGCCGATAGGCCACGGCGCTAATGTGCTCAGTGATCTCGAAAGGTCCAATGAATCTCGGGGCAAGCTTGCCCTTCGCTCCAAATCGAACAACACCCTTCATGGGCGAAACCTTGAGATACACATGGTCCCCTACAACAAACTCCAAGGGATGACGCCGGTGATCAACAAAACTCTTCTGCCGGCTCTGAGATGTGCGCATCCTCTGCCTGATGATATCGATAGCCTTTGATGTCTCCTACACAAGCTCGGGACCTAGGAGACACCACTCTCCAACCTCAGTCCAACAACTCAGAGATCTGTACGGTCCGTCATACAATGCCTCAAAAGGAGTCATGCCAATGGTCGCCTGATAGCTGTTGTTGTATACGAACTCAGCCAATTGCAGATGCTCATCCCAGCTACCCCCGAAGTCAATCACGCAGGCCCAAAGCATATCCTCAAGGATCTGGTTGACCCGCTTGGTCTGGCCATCGGTCTGCGGATGGTACACAGGGCTGAGCTGCAAATCAGTGCCCATAGCTCTCTGAAAGCTCCTCCAAAACTGAGACATGAACCTCGAATTTCGGTCAGAAATGATCGAGACTTGAATGCCGTGCAGTCTCACAATATCCTTGATGAATAACCTCGCAAGCCGGTCTAGAGGCCAAGTCACACGAATTGCAAGAAAATGCACCGACTTCGTTAGACAATCAACGACATCCCAGATGGCGTCATGATCGCGCTGAGTCCTTAGAAAACCCATAATGAAATCTGTAGATACGTGCTCCCACTTCCATGTCGGGACACTCAACGGCTCCAATAGACTAGGGGGTCTCTGATGATCGGCCTTGACACACTGACATATGTCACACTCGGCCACAAAACTGGTGATCTGATGCTTCATCCCTGCCCAAAAATACTGTCACCTCATATCACGATACATCTTCATCGAGCCAGGGTGGATAGAAAACCGCGATCGATGTGCATCGTTCATAAGATCTCTGTGCAACTCAGGAATATCCGGGACACATAATCAGCCTTTGAAGCGAAGTCCACCATCAGCACCAATCTACCAATCTGTCTGACTCTCAGATGCCGTCTGTACTCGATAATCCTGTAACAACTCATCTGTCTGCTGAGCCTCGATCACCCTTGCGACAAGAGAGGGTTGAATCGACGGGCTCGATAGCTGAACAATAGAAGACTGCAGACCAAAATCGAAGTCGTACTCTGCAATATCCTCGAGCATCCTCTACTCCTGAATCATCATATGTGCCACCAAGCCTCATGGCTGATGGCTGAGGGCATCTGCCACCACATTCGCCTTACCTGGGTGGTACTGGAGGTCAAAGTCATAGTCCTTCAGAAGCTCCATCCAGCGTCTCTGTCTCATGTTCAGTTCGGAGTGAGAGAATAATTACTTTAAGCTCTTATGGTCAAAGAAGAGCTCAAATTTGACCCCATAGAGATAGTGTCTCCACACCTTTAGTGCGAAGACAACTGCTGCCAGCTCCAAATCATGCGTGAGGTAGTTCATCTCATGGACCTTGAGCTGACGAGACGCGAAGGCTACAGGCCTGCCATACTGCATCAGGACAGCACCTAAACCAATACGTGAGGCATCGGTAAATACAACAAATCCATCACTCCCAGAGGGAAGAGTGAGGACAGGAGAGGACGTCAGACGGTCCTTTAGCTCCATAAATGCTCGCTCACAGGCGTCACTTCAAATAAACTCTACGCCCTTCTAAGTAACCTGGTCAACGGGACCGCGATACGGGAGAAGCCCTCAATGAAACGTCGATAGTATCCCGCTAAACCAAGGAGACTGCGGATCTCGGACGCAGTCCTAGGCTGACCCCACTGAGGCACTGCCTCAACCTTCGAAGGGTCCACTGCGACACCCTCCCTCGTCACCACGTGACCAAGGAATCTCACCTCCTCTTGCCAGAACTCGCACTTCTCCAGATTCGTATATAGCTGATGGGCACGGAGGGTCTGCAAAGCGATATTCAGATGCTGCTCATACTCCTCACGGGTCCTCGAATAAATCAGAATGTCGTCGATGAATACCATAACAAACTAATTGAGATACGGACGGAAGACCGCGGGTGCATTGGTCAGTCCAAAGGACATGATATTCGACCCCAATTCCGTACCCGTAGGCATGACTTATGTTTTGTATGTTTACACTTCATAATCCACATGTATATTGACAAAATGATCTCACTCATAAAATATAACAATCCAAAATTTTTATAATCGAACATTTATTTAAAGAAGAATAACATGTCCATGTTCTGACTATTCAAGATTACCATCAAACACATGTCATCATAATGTTGTCTTACTAAATGTTCATTACACTAATTTAGAAAATGGTAAAAAATAAAAATAAATAAAAGAAAATCTCTTTAAGCTCCTCCATATGATCCCGATCCTGAAATTTTAAAATCCCAACAGGGTAAGCTGTGAAGCCTAGTAAGTAATCTCAACACAGGTTTCAAAATAACCTCATATAACATGAATAAAAGTATTAAAAGATACAATACCTATTTAGGTAAAACAACAAATGGGGAGATTTAATAAACACAAAATTTCAATGTAAATTCAAAGAAATATGAATGCATGAAATCAACATATGCTATACTCCATGATAAAAGGTGTGGTTTATTCTTTTTAACACCAGGGCCAGTTTACACCGGTTGGCCAACACCCACGACAATACAACACCTAGCCTGGCAATGGGAACCTCTTGCATGATATGCTCACCCATCCAAAGGGCACTTAGTGAGGGACCCATTTGTACGTTAGCTGGTCAGACTACTACCCTACCGAACCTGGCAGTGGGAACCTTTTGCAATCCTAACATGCTCACCTACTCAAAGGGTATGGTAGATGTTCCAAAAGGTACCAATTCGGTTTCTGAGACTTTCAACCCAAGGGTCTTGATCGCCCCACCTATTTACGCTTTAGGGATTTTCAACCCAGAGGACTTAATCGCCCCACCTATTTTCTGGTGTTTCATAACTATTTTAATAATGCATGATTTTAATATTGCATTAATCACGTATTTCAAAAAATCTTCCATGGTTTCTATTCTTCGATCAATCCATAATACTTTGTGTATATAATTTATCGAACTAAAAATAAAATTTTCAATCAATGTAAATTGTCCTTACATGATTAAAGTTCTTCAAAAAAAATAAACATGTAATGTAATATATTAGATCTTGATTAAAGTTCTACGTAAAGAAAAAAATAATAATAATAAACACGCAACGTGCTTTATTACATATAAGAATTTAGAAATTTATATATAAACTCAAGATTTTTGTGATAATTCTAACAACAAAGTTAAAATGTAAAAATAAATTTTTAATGTAAGATTAACAATAAGACAATATAAAACTCGAATTAAGGCATATTAAAATAATGACAACTGATGTAATAAAAAATTTAAAAATTAAAGATCATTTTTAGGAAGCATGGTAAGTAGTTACATTAAAAAAAAATCTAAGATGGCAAAAATTAATTATAAGTACAAAAGAATAAACAAATATATGTATATATATAATATATATAAGTTTGTCTTTTATATATAATTATCAAGTGAGAGATACTCACTTTTTTATAAAAAGAAAAAGTGTATATATATATATATATTTCCTTTTTCTCTTTCCTCCTTTTCTTTCTTCATTTTTCTCTTTCCTCTCTCTCTCTCTCCTGCTTGGTAGTGAGATGTCACTTACGTCTCCCCTCTTTCTCTTTTATATTATAAGGTGGGTCCCACTTTATGTTAATGCATGGGAGGTTTCACATGTGATTTTTCATCTTCACGTGTTTTTTTTTTTTTCTCTTTGCATAAAAAGAAAGTGAGTTATGGATTTCATATATATTGAAAATTATCCAAAGTTTGGTATGAACCGCATATTTGATATGAAATATGACCCCTCACGCTAAAACTAAACCGGTAAGGTTTTATGATTTTCTAAGTTGTATAATGTGTACCGTTGGTTCGATGATCGATTGAATAGATAAGACGATCTATGATAATAACAAAAATGAATGATGAGCGGTTGGATGATTTTGTAAATGAGAAGTGTATGGTCCACTAGGTTCCTTGACAGGAGACAAAGTTTGTGTACAGATGGTTTCATGGATGGTTTAAAGTATAAGAGTTTGTTGTGTGATGTACAGGGTGAAATAATATATATAAGTGTACACAGATTCTTTTAAAATATAAAATCGGAACTAACTTTCTAAGCCTAGATCACCATTGATTTGTGGGTCTAATTGTCTCGTAAGAGATATTTTCTCAAAATCGACCGATAAGAGCGTTGGGCATAACAAGATCTTCATGATGAACCATTAATGTTAGTTTTTAGATGGACCGCTTGAGAGTTATGATCCATATTTGCAATAGATGGTGACATAATGGATCTAAGTGTAGAAATTAAGGGATTTTGGTTTAAATTAGGTGAATAGGTCTTGGTATAAGTTCGGATATAAATGGGCATGTGCAAATATGGTTTTAAGAATAGTCTATGTGGATGGGCATCTACACTCTTAGATGTTTTGGATCGATGATGGACCTCGCATTTTGAAGATTTAACTTAAATGAACAAATTCCCAGTTAAGGGTTTTTAAGCGCTACGTAATGATGAATTCAATTTTGTAATTGGGTCACTGAACATGGGTGATCTCTACCATCAGATTTTGATAAGTACCCACTGGATGGACATTTTTGGAAAATAAAATAGATGATTGGAATTCTCATATAGCCATTTACAAAATGTCCAGACGGTTAGTTTTTGAGAAAGGTCTGTACATGTGGGTATTTATCCTAGGATTACTTGGCGCCCAAATTGATCAAGTTGTAGTTGTTAGAATCTTAATTCATTGGTATGGTTTCTATAGAAAAATATAAGAATCATAATAGTCATGTTGAACTATTTGTTTGGGTCCCAAAAATGGGTGGATCTGATCATATGACATTTTGTTTGGTATGATAGAGATGTCCAAAAATCCTATAGATGGAATGTAATATATATCTAGTGATTTCAAGGTAAATGTACGGAGGGTTTTACGATTGGACAAAATATTTAAAAGATATATGTCGTTTTTAATATATACCATTTGAATCATAATTATGGTATTGGACCTATGATATGTATGATCACGTTTAATGAAATCTAACCTGATAAGAATCTTAGTTATGAAAATTATATCATAATCTAAAAGTTAGGAATTTGGTTAAGTGGACTTATGCAATTGTGGCCCTTGATTTATATAAAAAATATTTAGAATTTAAAATTGAAAAAAATAAACAGGTGGTTAGGTTCCTTAAAATATGAATAAGTAAGTGTACGGATAGTTTATCAATTGAATGAATGGTTAAAAAGTTATAAGGGATATATGACAATGTGATGTAGGGTTCACCCAAGGAAAGTGTTATCCTATCATAGTTACTAGTATCAAGTTTTAATATTTATAGGAGAATTCTTTTAAAAATGAACAACCCAATAAATAAATAAATAAATTATACCACCAAAATTTATTTGGGATATTACATACTACCCTCCTTAAATGAATTTCGTCCTCGAAATTTTAATTACCTTCCTCAACGAAAAGAGGTGGGTACCTCTCTCGAACTTCTATCTTATGTTCTAGGAGTTTATTCTTCATTGTGGTGACTCCATTGGACCTTGACTAATGATATCACCTTTGGCTGTACTATTTGATCTTTCATATCTAAGATACGCAAAGGTCTCTCAACATATGACGAATTTTCTCGGATTTCTACTAACTATTAATCTATCACATGAAATGCATCCTTCTGGTATTTTTGAAGCATAGATACGTGGAAAAAAATTGTGAATACTGGCGAGCTATGTGGGTAGTGCTAGTCTGTAGCCAACAAGTCCGATTCTCTCTAGGATATCAAACGATCCTATAAAATGTGGTTCTACTTTCCCTCAAAATTGCTAAGTATGCTACTTAAAATTTCTACAGTTAGTCATAGTCCCGATGACTCTGACCACTTCTTCCATGGTCAGCTTAGCACCAACCATTGGCACTAGTGTAGCTGATGTGGAAGTTGTAGGTCGCATTACCGATGTATCGATTTGGTATGGCAAATGTATCTATTTCAGGAGAGTTTCTTCTTGTTTTCTTAGACCTCATTGATTTACGAAGATGAGGGAAAGTTTTGAGTTATAAGTTCACTGCCACTAAGGGAAGTTTAAGCCTATGCCTAGTTCTCATAAGTTTCATTTTTTTTTCTAACCCTAAGTCCCATTAGATTCTGAAACCTAAGCTCTGATACCAATCACACCCCGAAATCCGGCACCTAGGTATATAAGACCCCGATTCCGTACTCGAAGGCATGACTTATGTTTTGTATGTTTACACTTCATAATCCACACGTATATTGACAAAATGATCTCACTCATAAAATATAACAATCCAAAAATTTTATAATCGAACATTTATTTAAAGAAGAATAACATGTCCATGTTCTGACTATTCAAGATTACCATCAAACACATGTCATCATAATGTTGTCATATTAAATGTTCATTACACTTATTTAGAAAATGTTAAAGAAACAAAAATAGATAAAAGAAAATCTCTTTAAGCTCCTCCATGTGATCCCGATCCTGAAATTTTTAAATCCCAACAGGGTAAGCTGCGAAGCCTAGTGAGTAATCTCAACACAGGTTTCAAAATAACTTCATATAACATGAATAAAAGTATTAAAAGATACAATACCTATTTAGGTAAAACAACAAATGAGAAGATTTAATAAACACAAAATTTTGAATGTAAATTCAAAGAAATATGAAGGAATGAAATCAACATATGCTATACTCCATAATAAACTGTGTTGTGAATTCTATTTATCACCAGTGCCAGTTGAGCCCGTTTGGCCAACACCCACGACAATACAACACCTAGCCTGGCAATGGGAACATCTTGCATGATATGCTCACCCATCCAAAGGGCACTTAGTGAGGGACCCATTTGTACGTTTAGCTGGTCAGACTAGTACTCTACCGAACCTGTAGGTGGGAACCTTTTGCAATCCTAACATGCTCACCCAGTCAAAGGGTACAGTAGCAAAAGGTACCAATTGGGTGTCTGGGACTTTCAACCCAAGGGTCTTGATCGCCCCACCTATTTAAGCTTTAGGGATTTTCAACCCAGAGGACTTAATCGCCCCACCTATTTTATGGTGTTTAATAAATATTTTAATGATGAATGATTTTAATATTTCATTTATCAAGTTTTTCAAAAATCTTCAATGGTTGCTATTCTTGATCAATCCATAATACTTTGTGTATATAATTTATCAAACTAAAAATACAATTTTCAATCAATGTAAATTGTCCTTACATGATTAAAGTTCTACAAAATAATTAAACATGTAATGTAATATATTAGATCTTGATTAAAGTTTTACGTAAAGAAAAGAAATAATAATAATAAACATGCAACGTGCTTTATTACATCTAAGAATTTAGAAAATTATATATAAACTCAAGATTTTTGCAATAATTCTAACAACAAAGTTAAAATGTAAAAATAAAATTTTAATGTAAGATTAACAATAACACAATATAAAACTCGAATTAAGGCATATTAAAATAATGACAACCGATGTAATAAAAAGGTTAAAAATTAAAGATCATTTTTATGAAGCATGGTAAGTATTTACATTAAAAAAAAATCTAAGATGGCAAAGATTAATTATAAGTACAAAAGAACAAACAAATATATGTATATATATAATATATATAAGTTTTTCTTTTATATATAATTATCAAGTGAGAGATACTCACTTTTTTATAAAAAGAAAAAGTGTATATATATATATATTTCCTTTTTCTCTTTACTCCTTTTCTTTCTTCATTTTTCTCTTTCCTCTCTCTCTCTCTCTCCTGCTTGGTAGTGAGATGTCACTTACGTCTCCCCTCTTTCTCTTTTATATTATAAGGTGGGTCCCACTTTATGTTAATGCATGGGAGGTTTCACATGTGATTTTTCATCTTCACGTGTTTTTTTTTTTTTCTCTTTGCTGGACGAAACGCAAGTGAGTTATGGATTTCATATATATTGAAAATTATCCAAAGTTTGGTATGAACCGCATATTTGATATGAAATATGACCCCTCATGCTAAAACTAAACCGGTAAGGTTTTATGATTTTCGAAGTTGTATAATGTGTACCGTTGGTTCGATGATCGATTGAATAGATAAGACGATCTATGATAATAACAAAATTGAATGATGAGCGGTTGGATGATTTTGTAAATGAGAAGTGTATGGTCCACTAGGTTCCTTGACAGGAGACAAAGTTTGTGTACAGATGGTTTCATGGATGGTTTAAAGTATAAGAGTTTGTTGTGTGATGTACAGGGTGAAATAATATATATAAGTGTACACACATTCTTTTAAAATATAAAATCGGAACTAACTTTCTAAGCCTAGATCACCATTGATTTGTGGGTCTAATTGTCTCGTAAGAGATATTTTCTCAAAATCGACCGATAAGAGCGTTGGGCATAACAAGATCTTCATGATGAACCATTAATGTTAGATTTTAGATGGACCGCTTGAGAGTTATGATCCATATTTGCAATAGATGGTGACATAATGGATCTAAGTGTAGAAATTAAGGGATTTTGGTTTAAATTAGGTGAATAGGTCTTGGTATAAGTTCGGATATAAATGGGCATGTGCAAATATGGTTTTAAGAATAGTCTATGTGGATGGGCATCTACACTCTTAGATGTTTTGGATCGATGATGGACCTCGCATTTTGAAGATTTAACTTAAATGAACAAATTCCCAGTTAAGGGTTTTTAAGCGCTACGTAATGATGAATTCAATTTTGTAATTGGGTCACTGAACATGGGTGATCTCTACCGTCAGATTTTGATAAGTACCCACTGGATGGACATTTTTGGAAAATAAAATAGATGATTGGAATTCTCATATAGCCATTTACAAAATGTCCAGATGGTTAGTTTTTGAGAAAGGTCTGTACATGTGGGTATTTATCCTGGGATTACTTGGCGCCCAAATTGATCAAGTTGTAGTTGTTAGAATCTTAATTCATTGGTATGGTTTCTATAGAAAAATATAAGAATCATAATAGTCATGTCGAACTATTTGTTTGGGTCCCAAAAATGGGTGGATTATCATATGACATTTTGTTTGGTATGATAGAGATGTCCAAAAATCCTATAGATGGAATGTAATATATATCTAGCGATTTCAAGGTAAATGTACGGAGGGTTTTACGATCGGACAAAATATTTAAAAGATATATGTCGTTTTTAATATATACCATTTGAATTATAATTATGGTATTGGTCCTGAGATATGTATGATCACGTTTAATGAAATCTAACCTGATAAGAATCTTAGTTATGAAAATTATATCATAATCTGAAAGTTAGGAATTTGGTTAAGTGGACTTATGCAATTGTGGCCCTTGATTTATATAAAAAAATATTTAGAATTTAAGGTTGAAAAAATAAACAGGTGGTTAGGTTCCTTAAAATATGAATAAGTAAGTGTACGGATAGTTTATCAATTGAATGAGTGGTTAAAAAGTTATAAGGGATATATGACAATGTGATGTAGGGTTCACCCAAGGAAAGTGTTATCCTATCATAGTTACTAGTATCAAGTTTTAATATTTATTGGAGAATTCTTTTAAAAATGAACAACCAAAAAAATAAATAAATAAATTATACCACCAAAATTTACTTGGGATATTACAAGTGGATTGGTGCAATGACCTGAAACTCAAAATGACCATAATGCGTCCTGAAAGCCGTCTTTGAGATGTCCTCCTCTCGAACCCGAATCTGATGATAACCAGAATGCAGGTCAATCTTCGAAAAGAAATATGCACCCTGCAGCTGATCAAATAAGTCGTCTATCCTCGAGAGCGGGTACTTGTTCTTGATTGTGACCCGATTGAGCTCGCGGTAATCCACGTAGAGCCTCAATGAACCATCCTTCTTCCTGACGATGAGTACTGGCACTCCCCAAGGTGAACTGCTCGGATGAATGAATCCCAACTCATGCAACTTGTCCAACTGCTGCTACAGCTCACACAATTCCATCGGTGTCATACGGTACGGGGCCTTCGAGATAGGCGCAGTACCAGGCATAAGATCTATCTGGAACTTAATATGACGATGCGGCGGCAATCCTGAAATCTCCTGGAACACGTCGGGGAAATCACAAACAACTGGCCACTGATCAATACAAATGGTAATAGGCTCCTCGACGGCGTAGGACATCAAGCATGACAACGACTCTCCTCTAGGCTCGGCGACGAACTAAAACTGTGGCAAGCCGGGTATAAAGAATATGACGGTCCTCGCGGAACAGTCCAACATGGCGTGGTACTCAGTAAACCAATCCATGCCTAGGATGATGTCAAAATCTGACATTGGCAGCACAAATAAATCGGCGAGCAAAAAGATATCACCGACTAGAACCGGGTAAGATGAACAGAAATGGCCCAATACTGTGGTCTTCTCCAAGTGCGTCGATACAGTCAACCCCTTATGAGTAGACTCTGTCGGTAATCCAGACGAATGATAAAAATCCTCAGACATGAATGAATGCAATACACCAGAATCAAACAGTACACGTGCAATACATGTGGAGACAAAAAGAATACCCTAAATGACTCCTCCAGATGACTGCGGATCCTGCTGAGCTGTGTAGAACCTAACCTGAGATGGTTGGGGAGGTGCATGTCCCCTCTGAGGTCCCTAGTGGTGCTGCTACCTCTACGGCGGCCTGTACTACTATCTTTGCTGCTGCCGGGGTCTCAGCGGCTGAGGTGGCTACGGTCACTGCTGATGGGGTCGCTGCTATGCTAGAGGCTACTGTTGAGGTCACTACTGCGCTGGAGGCTGTTGTGGCCCTCTCGACTGCTGCAGATGAGGGTGAGGGTACTTAGACAGGCGGTGCCCTGTCTCACCGCATCCAAAATAGGTCATTATAAATGGCTACTGGGGTGGCGCTGGAGGTGCTGCTAGTGCTCTAGTAAGTGGGTGGCTCCTATACCTCTATGGCCGTCGATGATGCTCGGAGCTACTAGAGGGGGCCTGCCTTTTCCGATTCTGACCCCTCCTCTGATCTTGGTCTCTCTGTGAGCTAGCCCACTCAGTCTCATAAATCTGGGCCCTCCGCACTACTGCCTGAAAAGTTGGGAGCTCGTGCCCAATCACACGGCCTCGAAGACCGGAATGTAAGTCGTTCTCAAAATTACAGGCCTTCCGCCCTTCATCATCAACCATATATGGTGCGAACTTCGATAGCGCCACAAAACGGGCCGCGTACTGCACCACGGTCATGTTCCCCTGCACCAGAGTCTCAAATTCCAGTGCTCTCTAACATCGAATGTGGTCAGGGAAGTACTGCTCCTCAAATCGGTCAATGAAATCCTCCCATGTCCAGACATGATTAGGTCCTGCAACGTGGGTGATAGAGGTCCACCAATACTCAACCTCACCCTGGAGAAGGAATACAGCCAACCGAACTTGCTGCTGGGTCGTACATGACATGGTATCAAAGATCTTCTCCACATCGGAGTGCCATCTCTCAGCTGCTGTCGGATCTGGCTCGCCCTGGAAATGTGGAGGATCGAGCTGTCGGAACTCACGAAGAAGGGCAACTCCTGCTCTGCCTGTGCAGGTGAAAGAACTGGGCGCCTGCCCTGCCCCTGAAATGCAGCAGTTACAGCCTGCATCATCTGCTGTAACTGCGAGGCACTCACATGCACGGTCGGATCCGCACCGGCATCAGGTGGAGGAACCTCATCCTCAGACAGGGGAGCATAGATCTCTGGCAGTGGAACGGGAGGCGTAGGTGGTAAAGCTGGAGCCTCAGGTGGTGGAGCAGGGTGCGCTCGGGTCGCTCTCCTGGGCGGCATGTCCTATAGGAAAGAACAATGACGCCAATCAACCTTGAGAATCGCACATTAGGGAATTTAATCGGAAGGTTTCACACTCAGAACTTAATCGTCCTAAACTCATAGCAAACATGTGATGTTGTTCTCAATTATTCCCGGGTTATGCTCTAATACCAACTTCTGTCATGCCCCGAACTCAAAAACCGGGCCCACAAAATTCTCAATCGCCGAATCCAGTGCCAACAGCGTCTATAGAACCCCATTCTCGGCTCCCGACACCCATTTACTAGGTTCCAATCCTAGGATCCTACAAGGAGGATTTCTAATATCAATTTAATTCATAATGAGTATAACCATAAGCATAACCCACGAATAATAACCACAAGAACACCATCACAAAATCCATTATGATAAAAAAACTTTTAAGTACAATGCGTCTGAAAGTAAATACAAGATAATGCAAATAACGGAAACTCCAAAAGCTCGACTATATGCTCCAACTCTGACAAGGCTACGGCTGTGTCCTGGCGTCACCTGCACGCATCAATCGTGTATAAGCTTGTAGAAAGCTTAGAGGGTGGTGTAAGTGTATGTGCAATATAAGCGTGCTCAGAATGCAAGGTTAGAGTAAAGTGGAATCATGGTGATGAGTACATGAATGCAATAAGCCGTACCAAGGCTATGCGGTGCAAGATATGAATGCTATCAACCATAACACGGCCATGCGATGCGAGATGCAACTCAAGCATGCCAATCCTCATCATATAACAGTACAGTTCTCATTCCAAATAATCACTGGGTTTAGTATACTCCAAGTGGCACTACCACTCTCTTAGTCACACAGTCCAAGTGAGCGTAAGAAACCTCACTGTCCGCCTGGCCAATAGTCTGCCAATACCTATCCGGCATGTTGATAGTGGACCCATTCACGAGCTGGTCAAACAAGGCCTAGTATTGCCCCCTACCCTCGGGCGAGTAAGGCCACATCCCTTTCCAACCAACCACGACATAGTGGGAGACGCGGCCTCCTAGTATTTGGCCCTCGTGCACTCATATATCCATTCGGTCTCGACATTGGAGTCATCCTCTGGTACCATCGGGTTTAGAAATTTTCACCCAGGGACATCTATGGCGTCCCGATGCTTAGTAACAATATTTTCGGTATCCAATCCAGCCACCAACGATGTGTTTGTGGAGGCTATGGCCCTGATGTCGCTAGGGCATATAATAATCATAATCACATAAATGCAAGTGCATGAATCATACTATCAGATATGTAACAATCCTGCGCATACCGTGCGCTCATTTAGGGTAACTCCACCTTTCAGAGAGCCCATAAAAGATCTGCCTGAAGGCATATGCTATGATCCATCACTCCTCATATCAGGCATACATATGATGCGTATGATCATGAATTATGGATCTATACTGAGCATGTTATGTAGTGATGGGCTCTGCTCAAAACAAAGATGGGCCTGGATGGCCTACGCATTACAGGTATGGGCTTATCAATGGGCCCCAGGGAGAGTGACAATGCAGACATTTAACCATCATCATCTTTACAATTTGGACATTAAACCATCATTGCTCCCAAGGCATAGCCTGCTATAAAGGTCAACCCATAAACCATGGGGAATCATACTATAATGGGCCTTATGTACATCCTATTGGGCCTCGACCCATGGACCTCATATATATCAAAGTGAGCCTTGACAACGGGCCACAATTACATCAAGATGGGCCTAGTCACATGGGCCTCATATATATCATGAATCATACCAAAAGATTAACTAGACCACGCTCCAAATATTAGTGGTGATAATGATTTCCACCATTAAAATTCTTAAGGCCCACCATAGCATTTATTTTATACCCAACCTGGTCATGGGGCCACACAAACTTGGATTAAGGAAAAAAAACAATTTCCTAACATTCCAAACTTTTGTGACTACAAAAGTATTTCAATGGTAGAAGCTCAATCCTCACTGCCTTTGTACTAGGTGGTCCACTTGATCCTATATCTATCTCATTTTTAGTCTCATGCCGTGAGACAGGCTTTCAAAATGGTTGGATGGTTGAGATGCAACACATGCATCATGGTAGGGCGCATGTGGTACCATCCAGATGGATGGTACATATGCAATACATTTAATAACGGTGGGTCCCACCAAAGCTTACTGATGTCAATGGAGCTGATGACGTGCTACAGCCAATCCACCAGCAGGTGGGTTCCATATGGAGCCCATAACGTAAATAATATATTACATATTATTATAATATCATCATTATTATTATATCACACACACACACATATATATATATATATTTATATATATTTTTTTAAGGACGTTCAGACGTCTAGATGTGGACACTGGAGTGCATACATACATGGAATGGGGTCCACCGTGCTGTTTGTTTTCCATCCAACCCATTTATAAGGTCACACGTGACCTGGGCCCACCATAGTATTTATTTGCAATCCAAACTGTTGATAAGGTCACACAGACCCTGATGGAGAGGAAAAACAATTTCATAGTGACCCAAAACTTCTGTCCCAAAAAGGTTTCAACGACAGACGTTCAATTCACTATTTTCCAGTCGTGTGGGCCACCTGATTTTCTTGTACTGCTGATTTTTTTGGGGCTCACTGTCCCAAAGGGGACCCAACAAATGCATGACGTTGATGGTCGACACAGATCATGGTGGGCCCCATGGCTAGGACCCACGTTGGGCCAGCACGTGCATAATGGTGGGGCCTATTGCACAGCGCAGCAGCGCCTGCTGTACGCGTCAGCGGCAGCAGGTCATGCTGCTTAATTTTTTTTCTTTTTTAAGGAAAAGGGTTTTTCCACAATTTTTCCCATGTGGGGCCCTTATCAGGATAATCTGACCCAGTCGTTGGTTCCCTTGTCTTAATACAAACCCATCAAGCCCAATATTCAATAGGTTTTGGTGTACAACAACATCAGAGTATATTTCAATTGTAGAAAACTTTGCTTGCTATGCTATGGCCCACAAGAAACTCGGATTGAGTTCATTTTTCGGCTGAACGCCTAAAATGATTAGAAGGAAAGGATGGACGGCTTGGATTGAGTACATACATCAAGGTGGGGCCTACCTGAGTGGCCCACCATTTCCTTCCTTTTTTTTGATAGCTCGTTAGTACACTCTCATGTCAGTATACACACTCCATGTTAGCTGCCCCTATCACGTCCAGCGTCCAGAGATGCTGGACGACATGGATAAATAGGGCATCATGGTGGGTCCCACATGTACGTGGCCCACCACCATGCATATATATATAGTATTAATATAAAATAAATATAATATATTATATATAGTATGTGGGACTTCCCACCATCCAAAAAATGGATGATGGATTTCGCCTAAAATGTGATGGGCCACACCATTGATGAATGGAGTGGATTTGACATGATTTGGTGGGGCCCACTTCATTTTAGGGAGAGGAAAGTGAGAGAGAGAGAGAGAGAGATACGGTAAACGAGAGGAGAGACCCCGCCAATATGGGCCCTCCATTGATACATCACATACATCGAAATGGGTCCCACCAACAAGTGGGCCCTCAAATCATGAAATCAACGGTAGAAACTCAAAGATCACCCACCTCTAGGCCTCCTCCTTGCTCCCTTAGCCTTCTATGCTCCTTGCCTTCACTTTTGATGGTGATTGATGGGATTTTGATGGTGTAAATGAGAGATGAGAGGGTGGGCCACACTTGTGGTTTGGGAGAGAGGGAGGTTGGATGTGGGATGTTACTTGGGAGAGATTTTTGAGAAATGAGGGAGAGAGAGAAATGATGGGACGATAAGGATGAGTGATGTGGTGGTTGTAAGAAAAAAGGTGATGGGAGGTATGGTTGTGGTTGAAAATGGGGTAAAAGAGGGATGGTGAGGGGAGAGAGAGAGTTGACTTTTGGAAAGGGAGGGATGGGGCTTGTACTTGAGGTATGTTTGTACTTGACATTGATTGATTGATGGGACATGATGTAGAGATTCCCTTGAAATTCGCAACGCGTGACGTTTCTTCAAAATAAACGCTGGCCTACATCTCCTTGCCTGGGTATCGATTCGGTGCGCGAGTCGCGGTGTTGGAATCGTGGAGACGACGCGGTCACTATGATACAAGTTTTGGATCGAGCCGATGTCGGTGTGAGGGAACCAGCTTAGGTTCGGGCGTAAACATCGGATATAGGTCTAGCATTGCCGAAATTCGACCGAAAGGACCGGGGAAGCGAATTGAACGGTACAGACTAGGACACGGGCCCTACAAGAAGAATGTTGTGTGCCCCATGCTCAACCCTACTATAACCTAACGCCACCTGCAAGCATCTATCGTGCGTAAGCTTATAGAAAGCTTTGAGGGTGGTGTAAGTGTGTGCATAAGATAAGTGCCAAGTATTCAATATAATGCCATAATCATACATTATCAGAAATACTGTCAAGATCATGAATCATATGATATCAAAGTAAGTGGAAACATACTGGTAAGTCCACGAGTCATATAATATTAGAGTACGCAATGCAGATCATAATGAGCCAAATATCATATACTGAGGATGCAATGCAATATGCAAATCCTGCTAAGTCCATCTAGGCCATATCAGAGCAGAAACGTAACGACGCAAAATGTCATATGCCGCGGACATAGTGCAACATGCAGTGAATGAAATGACTAAGCTGGAGTGTGAAGTCAGGATGATAGTACGTAGTATCACAAGTTACAAGTTCCTCCACAAGGGACTTCTATCCAAACCAGACTCATACCTAAATTTGGATAGTCAGACTCAATGTGGTAAACTCCTGATCTCAAGTTAGTCGCGCGCTCTAACCAAAATCCTTGTCATTGCGAAGGTAAACAACAATTAGTTGTGCACCACCAGCCCGAATGATAGTGAATGAATGAATGGATTGAAATTGTGGTAATGACCGCTTTAGTTGAACTAATAATATACCAATATGTGCTAGAGGGGGGTGAATAGGACTTTTTCAAATGTTTTATGATTATTTAAAATCTTATTAAACCTATCCTGAGAAAATATTCGTAAATCAAGATTTCTTCAAAGTAACTCTAATGACTTCCAAGCCAATTAGAGGATCCAATAATAAAACTAATTTAATGATCAACATGATGTACTTCGGAGTTTATGATGGATGTAACTGTGTGTGAGGTGTGATCAAATATGAAAGCATTTAATGAAATCACACAAGTAATCAAAGCCAAACATCAATCACAAACACAGTCATTTTTAAAGTGGTTCGACTACTTGTCTACTCCACTCCTGACAAACGCACTCAACCATTGAGTGTGTTGGATTTCAATAAGGAGGTTTCACAATAGGTTCACCTCAAACCGTAGGTTTTAAATCAGGTTCACCTCTAACTAGTACAACCTATGCCTAGGTTGTTAATTTATGCTCCCATGAGCAAGGGTCAACACATAGCACCCGATTTTAGGCACATTGGCTAAGGATCCACTCAAGGAACCTCACTTGTTTATGCTCCCATGAGCAAGGGTCAACACAACGCATCCAACTTTTAGACCACCTTAGTCAAGGACCTACACAAAGGACCTAACGTTTATGCTCCCACAGAGTAAGGGTCAACACAAAGCACCCACCACGTACACTCCCACCGGAGGCCTCCTACGAGGACTTGCAAGGGGTGAGAAACACCTTAGACCCAATCCTAAAAAGGAATGATCACAAGGGTCCTCTTGAATCTAATAACTTAGGGATAAGCTGATGAGTCCCTTTTAGTGCATTATTGAAGATCTCCTCCTTTGATGAAGAACTTCAGCTTCCTTGATCTGCAACTCAGAAGATGTACAAATACATGGCGACGGGTTGGGTCAAGGTTATAATGGAATCGTACTCTATTGAATATTTTCCTATAAGGGAGATAGAGCAATTCCAATCATCTATGCATTTAAGGCATCCCAACTTAATTATTTGCTGTCAAGGTGGTAGCTGGAGGATCCTTGAATGCAGAAGTTCATTCCCCAACCCACTCTATTGAATGTCAATGATGAGGGTGGATTGGAGGATGAACTTTCATGAAAGAAAGGGCTTTGGGTATATGATCTAAGGTTAAACACTCAAAAGCACTCTCTTCTTTCTCTGCAAGCAACTAAGGATAAGCTCTCAATAAATAGGCAAAAGGTTCTAACTGATATAAAACAGTCACATTTATGACAGAGCTCAATATCATTGAGCAGGATCGATATCATCGAGCGTATACTCTCAATTTCATCGACTGGCCGCTCGATGACACAAACTCAAATGTCAAACACTTTTGAAACATTTTGTCAGTTGGTCAAGGGAATCGAAACCTGTGTCGATGTCATCGGATTTCGAACTCTGATTTCATCGACGCGAGGATCGATTCCTCGACATTTGAAAATGAGAGAGACTTGGCTTTGAAATATTTCAGGTCAAAAGGAATGATCGAGGTACACTCGATATCATTGGAATTTGAATCTTGATGATATCGATAGCCGTGTCAATGCATCGATAAATCTAAGGATTTTACCAGTGAGCTTGCTAGACAAATTATGTCCATTCTCAATGTCATCGACCAGGTCTCGATATCATTGATATTTGAATATCGATTCTATCGAGTGACCCTCGATCCAAGATAGAACAACCTGAAAATAGTGCTGGAAAATAGAGTGTCCAAAACCGATATCATCGAAGTACTTCTGATATCATCGAAATTTGAATTTTGAGGATATCGAGGAGACTTCGATATATTGAAGCTTTTACAATTTTCCTTAGAAAAATAGGGACACATTCGATGTGCTGTCAATTTTATCAAGTCAACTTCGATAGGCTCGAGATTCAAAGTTCAATGATATCCATAGTCATATCGATACATCGATAAATCCGTCTAGAAATATATGTGGTTGCTAGACATCTTTTGTCTTCATTTTAATGGTATCGATTGGTCATCGAGGACATCGACAGCACTATTCGATTATATCAAACTGTCTCTCGATAAATCGATAGAGGGAGAAAACTAAGAGATTTTCTGCAACTTTGAAAAAAGGTTTTCTAACTCAAAAACCCTATGATATTCTAATCAATTTTAAGGGTTTTAATTACCTATTGTTTTGGGACATGGGATGTGAGGCTAAGATTTACCTGTGGCGAGTTCGGGCCCACATCCGATTGAGGCAAACGGTTAATTGATCTTCCTATGGAGCTTCTTTATCTAGCCAACTCAACACTCACGCTAATTGATAAACCAGGGCACTTTCAATCTCCCCCTTTGTCAATTACGTGACAAAATACCAAAACACCCTAGAACAACTTCTATATTAACATCTTAAATTGTGTGTACGTGAACTTTACACAATTATACAATGCTATGCAGTTCACATACACAAACACTCAGAAGCTGCTCCCCCTAACTACAAACTCCCCCTTTCTTCTTGTAGCTGCTCCCCCTAACACCCGCATCACCATTCACAAGCAGATAACAATTTTTCTGCGGCAAGTGCATATTTGTTCTCCCCCTTTTTGTCAGTCGTTGACAAGGCTAAATGTAACAGTTGATATTGACTGAAGTAGATAATATGGAAGAACCATCATTTAGGGAGCACATGCACAAAATCGATCGATGTAAACCATGTATGCAAAGCAGACCAAGTAGAGAACAATGAGATATACAGATAATATAAAGATAAAGCATCACACACATCACATCCCATAGATGATATAAACTAGATGGAAGTAAAGATCGATGATATATAAATTGCCATAACCAACAGTATCCAAAATATACATATACTGCCCAAGATTGGCAGTAGTATAATCATTCATCCCATACTAAAAGAAAATTCAGCCTATCCATGGGCATCTAAAAACTAGTATTTATCTCATTCAGAGTATATCCATAAGTAAAAAACTGTTAGACCTGTCCGTTAGATAGTCGTCACATACACACATAAGAACGCAAGGCAATAAAAAAGATATCCATGCCCACGCGTTGCACTGAGTATTTGGTATATGAGACAGCAGGAAGACCATTGATGCTACGGTGGAGGGACTAATGAGAATGGTGCTACATCATCTCTTTGGCATGTAATTAGATCGATCAGTTGCTGGACCGACCATTGTACGCTACACATCATATTTTCCAGTGCAGAGAGCCTATCATCATATCCTCCTAACTTGTCTTCTATCTGAGCTAATCCTCGCTGCGTGGCACCAACTCTATCTTGGTGAAACTTGACACGTTGAGATGGAGCTGAATCACTTGGTTCAGGAGCATGTTGTGGCTCCACAGGATCTACACTAGTTGATGCTATGCCTTCTCCCGTTTCTCTATCTTCATGAATAGCCTCCTCAGAATCCTCTTCCACATACTCGTGAAATTTAAGGTCTGATTTTCGTATATTGACTTTATTAAAGTGTTGGAGGGAACGCAAAGGATCATTTGTTTGAAGAATACCAATTGTATCATAGATTACATGAATGATGTAGGGAAAGGGCAAGTATACTGCCCTAGACTGATGGATGACACTTGTAATTTGGTGAAGAATCAAGGTGGGTAGACAAAGTTTGACTCCAGTAGCAACACAGTATATAATCATGGTCATGAACCCAGTAAGATCAGCATGAATGGGTCCATGTGAATAAGCATTTGAGTAGAATATCCAATGTAAGATGCGATATCGAGGGTGTAAATATTTTTCTTTTAAGGCATCTCCCTAATACCATGGGGTATCTCGACCTTGACACAGGAATTTCGTAATTGTAGACCAAGCGATAGGATTTTCAAGATCAAGGTCAGACAATCCAACTAGAGATAAGGGTAAATTAAGAATGCTAGCAATGGACTCTATAGTAATCTCAAAGCTATCATCTCCAACTATGACTGTAAAAGATGGTGGTTCTAGTGTTGGAGAATGACAGTAAGCAAAGAACCGATAGGACCGCTCAATGTTTCATGTTCCCCCGAAATCAAGAAGAGGAAGCTAATTGATTGCCCCTAACAGAGCTTCTATGTTGTAGGGTTTTATGCAGTCCCTGTCAACCCTACGCTCATACACCAGGTACCTTCTAGAGTATTTTTCAAGTATGTGTGGAGGCAGACCCACAACAGTTTCTGGTGGTGCTGGTGCTTTAGCCGAGGCTTTTCTATGAGACGACTCCCGCATAGAGGAGCTCTATGGGTGTGGAGGAGATCATTGAGACTGAGTCCTACCTATTCCTCTTGAGGTCACGACTTTCTTTCTGATATGTCGAGATGATTCACCGATGGCTAGAGACTTCCCTTTCTCCTTACTCATTAGGATACTCAGAGGAAGTTTTCAAAGGAAGGAAGAATTTAAAGATCTTGAGAGCCAACCTGAAATTTACAAATAGAAGAATCTTAACACAAGATAGTATACCATAAGGAATCAAGATTATGTGTTAGAGATTACTTGAGTTCTGACACTTTAGATGGTATACGGTTGTCATACAATGGGAGCCATGGAAGAAAAACCTAGAGAAATCGAGCAGGGAAGCTAAGAGGTGAATCTTTACCTCTCGTCGGCCTTTCATCAGGCGGTGAGATTCGATGTCATCGAACATGGTTTTGATGATATTGATATGCTCCATTTGATTTTATTGAAGATGTCTTCAATAACATTTTCAATTATATGACTTTTCAAATTCCGAAGAGGCGTCGATGATATCGACCTTAATCGATTTAATCAAGAATTTAAAAGAGTTATCGACAGACATATCGAAGGTGAATAATTTTCATTCTTCCACAATACTTCGACAAAGTTTCATGTATAATGTAGTATATTTTGAATCACAATAGTATTCATAACAAAATTTTGTACAAACATTGTACAAACCAAAAATATAAACATTAGAATGTTTATATTCAAAAAGATTGAGGTGAGGAACCTCAGATGTATCATTAGGAGCTCAGTAAAATTGCATCTTTTCAGTAGCTATCCAGATCTAGATGCTTGACCTGGACATGATTTTCCATGCCCAATTATTTCTAGGCATGTGAATCAGCCTTTCCTTCTCCTTTAATAACATAGCAATGGTTGTTGGTCCGAGAACCTTTCATCACTAATTTTCCTGAAAGATCTAGGATCTCGCATTTTTCTTTGTTGAATGTAACCACATGCTCATTATCACATATTTAAGAAATGCTTAAAAGATTATGCGTTAGACCTTTTATGCAAAAGGCATTCTCATTTTTGAGCAAATTTATTCCTTTAATAATTCTCTGTCCAATTACTCTAGCAATGCTTCCGTCTCCATAGGTGATTATCCCATCATTAAGATTTGAATAGTTTGACAGAAGGGATTTGTCATTAAGATTTGAATAGTTTGACCGAAGGGATTTGTCACCCTTGACATGCCCTTGACATGTCTTGAGCAACCGCTATCCAGGTAACACTTAGTATCATTGCCTGTTATATGATTTGAATGAGTAATAAGGCAATTTTTCTTTTCTCTCACTGCCTATTTTGTGATAGGATTATTAACTATGGTAGGTTTAGTTTTCTTATTTAATTCAGCCACTTGATTCACTACTTCCTTCATTCTGTTAGTCATTATAGGTGGTGATGGATGTGTGTTTCTTCGATCCATATTCCTAGGTGGACTCTTGACATTTTGTATTTCTCTGGTTGGTTTGAATTTACTAATATGATTTTGACCAGAGTTATGTTGAGTCGTCTTAAGTGTCAAGCATTGAAACTTATAATGACCCGAATCACCACATATATGATAAACTTGATTGGTTCTTATATTACTACCTGAAGTAACAGATTTTTCAGTTATTGGTGCTACATTTCCAGACTTTGTTTTAAATTTATCATATCCTAAGCTGCTCCTGTCCTTTCCAGGTCTTCTCATACCTAAGAGTTTTTCTAACTTCTCACCACTCTGGAAAAACTTATAATTTAGCTTAGCGATTTTTCTAGATTCTTCTAAATCAAACATGAGTGTATGATTTTCATTTTAAAGGAGCATGTTTTTTTCTTTTAATAGCTCAACATGTTTGTTTAGTTTTTCTGACTCAGATTTAAGGAAGGTGTTGATTCTTTCTAGTCTATCATTATCTGAGTGATATTGCTGTAGATCATTGATTGGATGTGTATTAATTTTAAGGTTTTATTTAGATTTTTTTGCAACAATTCTTTTTTTATTTTCAGATATACCAAGTCTTCTAACTATGTTGATGCTATGGATGTAGAGTTGATTGTAAGCATCTTGTAGTTTATTTTGTTCTTCTTCTTCTTCCTTTTTAGTTTCCTCATTATCTGATGGAAATGATCCAGTGGCTTGTGGTTCTTCCTCGTTCTCCATTTCAATGGGAATGCTTGGGGCAGTGAAGACCATAAGAATTTTCAAAGATTTCTAATCTCCATCGCTCGCTGAGTCACTTGATTCTGAGTTTGACTCTTCTGTATCATCCCATGTGGCAGCCATTGCCTTACCCTTAGTTTTTCTATTTGGGCATTCAGTAGATAGGTGTCCAAACTTCTAACAGGCATAACATTGTGGTTCTTTGGTCTTTTTTACCAAATTTACTTGCAGAATGCTTGTTGTCCAACTTTCTTCCTTTAAATGAACAGCCACGATTTTTCTGAAAGAACTTCTTGAATCATTGCGCCAATAAAGCTACTTCCTCATCGTCGTTTTCTCTTTCACTTTCATTGTCCTCATTTGTTGTATTCTTTGAAGTTTTGTGGATAGTAGTTTTGTATTTAGTGGTTTGTATGAAGTGTAGTTCAAATGTTTTAAGGGAACCTACTAGTTCTTCTACTTTCATTTCATCGATGTTCCTACACGCTTCAATGCTTGTTACTTTAGGATTGAACCGTTTCGGTAATGATCTTAGTATTTTCCTACAGATTTTTGGGATCGAAACCTTCTCACCTAATCCACCGATGGAGTTGCAAATGATATTTAGTTTTATGAAAAACTCCATGAAGGTCTCATGCTCTTCCATTCTGAGACTTTCAAACTGTGATGTTAGGAGTTGCAGTTTAGATCTCTTTACAGTGCTTGTTCCTTCATAGGTTGTTTCCAACAGATCCCATGCTTCTTTGGCTGTCCCACACATACTAATTTGATTGAACATATCTTGGGACACAACACAGTAGATAGCATTCATAGCTTTAGCCTCAGCAGTTTGGTTTTCTTTATCAAATGTTGTCCACTTATCTTTGGATTTTGGTTTGGTGATAGTTGTGCCATTTTCAAGTACTATTTGTTCAGATGGTGGCACATATCCTCTTTCAACTATATTCCAAATATCATGATTTAAAGATCTTAGAGAGTAGTGCATTTTAGCCTTTCAGTATGCATAATTTGATCCATCAAGTACTAGAGGTCTAGTGAATGATGAGCCCTCTCCTTTGGCCATATTACCAACTCAGTCAAGATCACTCTCTAGGTGGTGAAGCCCTTTAATAGAGACTCGCTCTGATACCACTTGAAATTACCGTAATGACTGCTTTAGTTGAAGTAGGAATATGCCAATATGTCTTAGAGGGGGGCGAATAGGACTTTTTTAAATGTTTTATGATTATTTAAAATCCTATCAAACCTATCCTGACAAAATATTCATAAATCAGGATTTCTTCAAAGTAACTCTAATGGCTTCCAAGCTAATTAAACGATCCAATCATAAAACTAATTTAATGATAAACATGATGTACTTTAGAGTTTATGATGGATGTAACTGTGTGTGAGGTGTGGTCAAATATGAAAGCATTTAATGAATCACACAAGTAATCAAAGACAAACATCAATCACAAACATAGTCATTTTTATAGTGGTTCGACTACTTGTCTACTCCACTCCCGACAGACACACTCAACCCTTGAGTGTGTCAGATTTCACTAAGGAGGTTTCACAACAGGTTTACCTCAAACTGGAGGTTTTAAATCAGGTTCACCTCTAACCAGTACAACCTACACCTAGGCTGACAATTTATGCTCCCATTAGCAAGGGTTAACACATAGCACCCGATTTTAGGCACGCTAGCCAAGGATCCACTCAAGGAACCTCACTTTATGCTCCCACGAGCAAGGGTCAACACAACGCATCCAACTTTTAGACCACCTTGGTCAAAGACCTACACAAAGGACCTAACATTTATGCTCTCCACAGAGCAAGGGTCAACACAAAGCACCCACCACATACACTCCTGCCGGAGGCCTCCTACGAGGGCTTCCAAGGGGTGAGAAACACCTTAGACCTAATCCTACAAAGGAATGATCACAAGGGTCCTCTTGAATATAATAACTTACAGATAAGCAGATGAGTCCATTTTAGTACATTGTTGAAGATCTCCTCCTTTGATGAAGAACTTCAGCTTCCTTGATTCGTAACTCAGAAGATGTACTAATACATGGCGACAGGTTGGGTCAAGGTTATAATGGAATCCTACTCTATTGAATATTTTCCTATAAGGGAGATAGAGAAATTCCAATCATCTATGCATTCAAGGCATCCTAGCTTAATGATTTGCCATTAAGGTGGTAGTTGGAGGATTCTTAAATGTGGAAGTTCATTTTCCAATCCACTCTATTGAACGTCAATGATGAGGGTGGATTGGAGGATGAACTTCCATAAGAGAAAGGGCTTTGGATATATGATCTAAGGTTAAACACTCAAAAGCACTCTCTTCTTTCTCTGCAAGCAACTAAGGATAAGCTCTCTATAAATAGGCAAAAGGTTCCAATATATATAAAATGGTCATATTTATGACAGAGTTCGATATCATCGAGCAAGGTCGATATCATCGAGCGTATACTCTCGATTTCATCGACTGGCCGCTCGATGACATAAACTCAAATGTCAAACGCTTTTGAAATATTTTTCCAGCTGGTTGAGGGAATCGAAACCTGCATCAATTTCATCAGATTTTGAACTCCGATTTCATCGGCACGAGGATCAATTCCTCGACATTTTCCTTAGGAAAATAGGGTCACATTCGATGTGCTGTCGATTTTATCGAGTCAACTTCGATAGGCTCGAGATTCAAAGTTCAATGATATCGATAGTTATATCGATACATCGATAAATCCATCCAGAAATATATGTGGTTGCTAGACATCTTTTGTCCTCATTTTGATGGTATCAATTGGTCATCAAGGACATCGACAGCACTATTTGATTATATCGAAATGTCTCTCGATAAATCGATAGAGGAAGAAAACTTAGAGATTTTCCACAACTTTGAATAAAACTTTTCTAACTCAAAAATCCTAGGATATTCTAATCAATTTTAAGGGTTTTAATTACCTAGTGTTTTGGGACATGTGATGTGAGGCTAAGATTTACCTGTGGTGAGTTCGGGCATACATCCAGTTGAGGTAGACGGTTGATTGATCTTTCTATGGAGCTTTTTTGTCTAGCCAACTCAACACTCACGCTAATTGACAAACCAGGGCACTTTCATGAATGAGTATGTAACTCCCACTCAATAAGTCCATGTATCAGTACTGTATATCTCTGGGATCATCACCGGGGTTTAGTACACTCCACACCAGATTGCCACCCCATCGTGCGCAACCAGGTGATTGGAAGAGATCCCACTATCCGCCTAGCCAGTATTCAGCCAATACCTACCTGGCACGTTGATAGCAGTCCCATTTATGAGTTGGTCAAACTTAGCCTAGTTTTTCTTACTACGAATCAGGTGGATAAGGCCACACCCTCTCCCAACCGACGATGACATAGTGGGAGACGCGGCCTACTGGTATTTGGCATTCAGGCGCTCATGTATTCACTCAGTCTCGACGTTGGGGCATCTCCTGGCTCGGAGGTTTAGAGATTTTCACCCAAGGCCATTTTATGGCAGCCCGATGCTAGTAATAAATTTCGGTGTCCCATCTGGCCATTCACGACATGCCTGTGGAGGCTACGGCCCTGATGTCACTAGGGCATACAGTAATCACAACACACAATACAAGATGCATGAGTCATGCATCAATCCTGCGCATACTGTGCGCTCATGTGAGATAATCTCTGCCTATCAGGGAGTCTCATAACAACCTGCCCAATGACATAAGCAATGGTCAACCACATCTCTTAACAAGTATGTAGATGATGCACATGGGCATGTATCATGATGTTATAATGTCACATACTCACAATCAGTATCGATAATCGGCCTCAACAATCAGAGGTATCGATAATCAGCCTCGACAATCGGAGGCGTCGATAATTAACCTTGACAATCGGAATTGGCCTCGACAATCAGAATCGGCCTTGATAATCAGAATCTGCCTCAATAATCAGAATTTGCCTCGACAATCAGAATCAACAATCAGAATCGGCCTCGACAATCGGAATTGGCCTTAACAATCGAAATCAGCCTCAACAATCAGAATTAACCTCGATAATCGAAATCAGCCTTGACAATCGGAATCAGCCTCTACAATCAGAATCGGTAATCGGTCTAACAAAGGGCCTAAGGGAGGGTTACAATGTGGACATTTAACCATCATCGCCCAGCAATGTGGACATTTAACCATCATTACTCCCAAGGACAGGACCACATAGAGCCAAACATATCGTGGGCCCATGGCCTCACACAATGGCCCAATAAAAATCACCATGGGTCTCACTCAAGGGCCTAATACACATCACGATGGACCTCACTCATGGGCTACATATGCATCACATTAGGCCTCAAATACGGGTCGCACATACATCACAATGGGCCTCGGCACATGGGTCATAATTACATCACATCAGGCCTCACTTGTGGGCTGCACATACATCACAACGGGCCGCACCAATGATCCTCATATACATCAAGTGGGCCACATCAACAGGCTGCACCAATAGGCCTCATATACATTAAGTGGGCTACATAAATGGGCCATACCAATGGGCCTCATATACATCAAGTGGGCCGCATTAATGTGCCTCATATAAATCATATTGGGCCTCAACATATGGGCCAACATACATCACATCGAGCCTCATCAAATGGGCCCTAAATACATCATATTGGGCCACACTACTTGGGCCTCACCATTTACATCTACATCATTTTTTTAGAGATCATTTTAGAGTATTACCTAAAATGAATCATATCAAAAGATCATCTGAACCATACCACAAATAGAAGTGGAGATAATGATCGAAAGATCATCTAGACCACATTGCAAATAGTAGTGAAGATAGTGATTTTCACTATTAGAAAATTTCATAAGGGCCACCATAACGTTTATTTTTCATCTAATCTGTTCATACGATCATAAAGACCTGAATAAGAGGAAAAACAAATTTCATATTGGTCCAAAACTTCTGTGACCCAAAAGGGTTTCAATGGTAGACGTTGAAACCCCTACTGCTTTTTATAATGTGGACCACATGATAGTTAGATCTGACTTATTTTTCTTCTTAGGCCCTAGGATGAGCTCACCAAATGGATGGACGGTTTGGATGTATCACATATATCAAGGTGGGGTCCACATACGTGGCCCACCATAGAATTGAATCTACTTCATTTTTTAATCTCAAGCCTTGAGAAGAGTTCACCAAATGGGATGGACGGTTTGGATGCAACACATGCATCAGCGGTGGGGTCCATGTCCCAGTTGGACGGTGGGGGACCCCACACGTGTAAGGTCGGTCCCACCATCCAGCAAATGGACGGATGGTGTGGATTAATCCCACCTTCAGCAACCGTATACCTAGTATGTGGTACCCAGCCAATCAGCTTCTCCAGAATAGGTGGGTCCCACGTGAGGCCCACCATATGATAACATATATTAATATTATATATATATATATATTACATAAATATATATATGTATCATTATTATTATTAGTATTAGTATTATTCTATTTATTATATATATATATATATATTTAAGCCAAGTAGCTACCAGCAAGTCCAGATGAATGGGTGGTTTGGATTAAAGGCACGTACATCAAGGTGGGTCCCATCCCACACATGGTGGGCCCCACACGTCAACATAAATGGTTGGATGGTATGGATATAAATCATACCTTGTGATGAGGTCCACAGAACTAGCTAAAGCTAGGCCAGTAGCTGCATGCTGCTGGCCATATGGACAGTCCAAATAGGACACATGTGTGAGGTGGGTCCACACGTGTGGAACTCTCTAGCCCACATGAAGCCGATGTTTGTGTTTTACCTATATCCAGCAGCGCTGGATAGCGTACATACAACATATAAATATATAGTGGGGTCCATATCAGTGGGCCGCCCCGCAGATCAAGCTGATACTTGTGTTTTTTCCCTCCATTCAGGCCTATGTGACCGACCGGTCATGCTGGCCCCAAATCAGGATTAAGGTGGCCCACTTATTGGATGGCATGGATAAACTACACACATCATAGGTGGGCCATCATACAAGGGAGAAAAAGAGAGAGTGATAAACGATGAAAATGGGAGGGACCTCACCACTATGGGCCCCTCCTAAATACAAAACATACATCAAGATGGGTCCCACAATATGTGTGCCCTCTAATCATCAAAATCACACAAAAATCACCCACCATTTGATCTTCTTGGTCTGATGGAATGCCAGACTCCTCGGCTTCGACTTTAATGGAGGATGATGGAGATTGAACGATTGGATTGGGTGGTAGGGAGGTGGGTCACACTAGCTTCTCCTCTCTCCCATGGAAATGCTTGGACGTGGGTTGCTCATGGGGTTGCTTGGGAGAATGAGAGAGAGCAAGAAGAGAGAGAGAGGTTGTGAGAGAGAGAGGGATGGGTGAGTGAGTGACGGGTGTACTTAATGGCTGGGAGAGAGAGAGAGAGAGAGAGAGTTGACTTTAGGGGAGGGGTGGTTGTACTTGCTTTAGGTGATTGATGGGATTTGTACTTGACATGATTAATATGATTTCTCTTGGGTTTTGCAATTGTGAGGTGTTTTCTTCAAACTAAACGTGAGCCCACATCTCCTGGCCTGAGTATCGCCTCGGTATATAATACACGGCGTCGGAACCGAGGCGACAGTGCGGTCGCTAGGGTATAAGTCTTGGGTTAAGCCAACTTTGGAATACAGGATATGACGTAGGGTTGCGTGTAAATGCTATTTACGCGTCGTGGGTCACCGGAATTCGAACGGGTGGACCGCGAAAGTCTACGGAACGGTACGGGTTAGGATACGGGCCTGACATAAAATGAGTTGCAAATGTTGAATACATAAAGTTTACATCAATCATTTTTTAAAAAAAAATTGGTTATGTTATTCTCTGGCATCTTACATGCTTGATCAAATGTCAAACGGCCACTACAGGAAACTACTCTTTTACCGACGACATAATTCATCGGTATTTCATCTTTTTTCGTCAGTAATTATTATTACTGAGGAAATATGTTGTCGCTAAGATAGTCGTAATAAGATCGTGACTAAAGGATTTTTTGAAAAAAATATATACTTCGTCGGCAATGATAAAACAAATACCGACAACTAAAATTGTCGGCCAAACATCTTACTTTTGGTAGGAAAAAATAATATATTTCGTCACTAAACACAGCTTATATCGACGAATATCTTCATCGGTAAAACAATAATACCGATGAAATAATTTTTCGATATAAGTCCACTATTATCGACGAATATGTTCGTTAGCATAAGCCCGTTAATATCGACATTACTGATGAGTATATTTCTCGGCATAAGCCCACTATTACCGACGATTATTTTGTCAGTATATCTTATATATAGATCGTTGGTATAAATTTTGTATTAATTTCTACCTACAAAATATTTTTTCGGTATAAGTTTTCGACTTACTGTTATCAAAGAAATATTTCATCGGTAATAGTCACTTTTTTTTTCAAAATTCAGGAAAAAAAATCCTGATATACACCTGTAAATACACTTGTTACAATGCATTTTCATCATATTCACATCCACATCCATCCAAACACAAACTGCATCCATCCAAACACAAACCACATCCATTCATACACAAACAATCTTATCCACATCACATTCATCCACGCACAAATACATATAAGTTTAACATTCGTATATAAAATAAATCATAAAGAAAATAAAATAAAAATCATGAAGATGAAGGCAGAAGTAGTGGGGCATCAGTGGTAAAGCATGCAGCGAGATCCTGAAACATTTCCTACAGCCGTCGCTCATGCTCACTCACATCTCCTTGATCCTCCTCTCCTGCTCCTCCCGTCGCCTCTCCTCCTCTCTCCGCCTTTGCTCCTTCCCCTCCCGTCACTTCTCCTCCTCTCTCCGCCTCTACTCCTCCTCCTCCCCACGCCTTTGCTCATCCTTCCTCTGCCTCTCTAACTGCTCTCTGATGTCATCGACGACGAGCCGTAGCTGCTGAACCTCTATCTTTGCCATATCAGCTCGGCATAGGGCACTCTCCTTAGTGACGGATCGGCAGGAGGTAGCTCTAGTGTAACATCTTAAAAAAATTTATACAAAGACCCGAGTATCACCTCAGGTAAAAATCACTAAGGATCGAATTCTTTAGAAATTAGATGAAAATTAGTTAGGTACTAAGTTAAATTAATTGGGGAATATCTTGAACCATTATCTATATGAACCACAAGACTTAAAACTAATAGAATCGCCAACCCAACATTACCTAAAAACCTAGGATCAATCTCAAAACTTAGTTGCTCTCGATAGCACATTAAAACTCCGTATCGGGCCTGGATCGTACGTCAAAAGTATGATGACTATGAAACTATAAGGTTACGACCATCTTACTAGGATTGACAACCATCGCAGTAATTGAGTCCAAATAGTATCCAGAAATGCACAACTTGAGCCTGGAATGAAGTGTGTGAGAAACTTAAGTGAATTGGGTTGTTCATTTGCAGGCCAAATTTAAGGTTTCAGACCGTCAGATTCTGACCTAACTACACCCTTGTATTAGGGAAATTTTTCTACACCCATTGGTATACTTGTGGCTCTGATCGAGAGACGGTGACCATTAAACTGAAACAGGTCCTCCACGATCGATCCACTAATCCGATCGGACCAAAATCTTAACCTAGCTTAGATCTATGGTCAGGAAACTTTCTCCAGATCGTATGCAAGTGATGGACCTCTATATGAGCTCTGTTGGCCTAAAACAGCCATCCTTTGGCTATATCCTAAGTATGTCATGGCCCAGTGGCCATTGACACCACTTCTGGGCCTATATAAGGGCCTTAATCCACCCCTCTCTCATTCCATAAGAATTTTCCTAACCCTAGGAGAGAGAAGAGAGAAAAGAGGAGAAAGGAGTGAGGAGAAGAGAGAGTTCAGGAGATCGTTACTGAGATTCATTCCCACTGCTCCTCATATTGAATCACCACCCCACCATCGCTACACCGTCGAATCCAACTCCATTTTTGGGTAAGAAATCCTAACCCTAATCTGTTTTAGGAATCCAAATAGAGAAACCGATGAAATAGCTAACCTATTTCGATGTTTAGGTAGTCGTTGTGTGGTAAACAAGGACGTGGTGTATGAACCAAGTTCGTAACAAGCATACCGACAAAGGGTGCGGACTATAAACGTTTAGGTTATGGTTTTCAAGGCCTTCAATGTCAGCAATGATTTATGTTTAGATTGATTACTGCCATATGATCTTAGTTATGACATTTTTGGTATATCATATATGTGTAAACTAGGTTGTATACTAATGCATTCCATGTGTTTGTTAAAATGTTTGAATGAATATGAAATTATGATTCATGCTTGCCATGATTATTATTTGAGAATACATGATTGTTGGATGTTTGACAACTCCTTTGAGAAAGGGTTTGCCCTAACATATGTTATAACTAAGGTACCACTTATCAATGAAAAGCCCATTTCAACCTTGGTACCACAATCCGCTAAGACTCATGAGCCAGACATATAATGTATGGGACACCATAGTCGAGCTGTCAGCCTACGCTGGGGTGACGAGCCTCCCCGTAGTGACCAGTGAGCAATCCAAACTCGTAAGCCGAATATGGTGGTGTATAGGACACTGTATTCGAGTCGTCGGCCTACGCTGAGGTGACAAGCCTTCCTATAGTAACCTCAAGTATAAACTAGGCCTATCGTATGTGATTAACTAGGACTGACAACCCTAGACCTGAACTTGTTTATCCACTACTTTTAAATCAGGGGTGATGTTTCCTTATAACTTGTCTATCGTATGTGATTAACTAGGACTGACGACCCTAGATGGATTATCGTTTGGGTAAATGATATAAAGGAAGGTACCTTAGCTTCCTGAATCTACTATATGAATAAGCCTAATCAAGAACTCGGCTAACACGACCATGCACCGCATTGCATGTGCCTTTGGCATGGAAGAGCATAATGGGAGTAGCATATGCAACTATGAGATGGTGTCGCTGAGGGAGTACAGGTGAGGGCATGCATTATTATAGCATATCATTCCTGCATTAATAAGAGTACTTAGGACATGAGTTTTGTACTACTTTATCTTTACTGCTTGATTGAATTGATAACATGTTAACCTTTGCCTTATAGTACCACTGAGTAGATCACTCACTCCCACTCTAGGATGGTGTTTTAAAACACCAACTAGATTCTATTTTAGCTACAGATGGTGGTGATGCTTACGAAGTGGAGCTTGACTTTTACGACGATGAGGAGTTCTCCTATATGTATCTATCAGGCGGGTCTATGTATACCATGTACTAATCGACGGGTTTACAGGGATATGAATTAGCTGGGCATTACACTTTGTGATTTTATATATTTTAGAACAAACATGTATATATTCAACCTAGTGACATGATCATACTCTGGGGGTTTATAACCACTTATATACTTTATGTATCTATCACAGTCTTCCGCTTGCTTAATTCAATCATCTTTGGAGTATGATATGCTGATTTAGTGTAATCCCATTCATGTTTATTGTGCTAATACGGACAATATTTAATCATCATTATCTATGTTGCATAAGTGATGTGACAGAGCTCGGGAGTTGGGCCTTTGCTTGACCCTCAAAATATGGGGCATAACATGTTGGTATCAGAGCATGATTTGGATTAAACTGGACCTAGGTTATGGTAAAATAGTACACACTGACATACTTTGACTTAGGAGGGGGCGATAAAATATAGAAACAAATGTAGGATTCTAAGTTTCGCCGTTGGACGAAACTGACCGTTGAAATATGACCTGTATGCAATTGTGATCATGTGAGATGGTTCCAGTTCCTTTCTAGACCATCAATCGATGGGTTTCGACCGTAATTCAGTGCACTCCACACTCAAATAACTAGGAAAGCGTGAATATGCGCGAGATGGAACCCAAAACCACCTCAAACTGACTCGAGGGCCCAAATGGCACAAATCGGGGAGAACCAAAGTGGCCCCCATGCATTTCTGGCACCCCGGGAGGGGGATTCCATCGCCCCCAGGGTGAGCCATCGCCCAAGGGTCTAGCGGACCATGATGGCATCGCGCTTACCGCGAGGCCTCGCGGTCCAAGTCCAGGTGGCCGTGGCGGGCCAACCTTGTGCACTCATGTGGGGGCCACGAAATCATGTGGGACCCTCTCTTATTCCCTTTTTGCTTCATTTCAACCCCCACTTAGCTTTTACACCCTCCAAATCTCTCAAAGATCTCACTTTTCTTCTCAAATTTCCCCCACCATTCTCAAATCTTCTTCTTCTTCATCACTACATACCCACCTCCCACCATTCCTTTCAAACCCATCTCAATCCCCAAATTCCTATCGAAAGAGCTTTACCGGTGGGCATCACACATGGTAGGTTTCAAGGCTATAGAGTTATCTTTGAAGCACACATTGATGAGAGACTGTTGAGCTTTATCCAGTGATGAACCTTCTTTTGGACATTGGGTGGGGTCCTATATTTGTGTGCAAGTCACGTGGGTGTGTTAGCACTATTCGAGCCTTTTACGCCCACATACAAAATCCATTGTTGGAGCCTCTACAATTCTCTATCCCCATGGGAAGGTGGGAAGCTGTTGTCAATGTTGGCGTGATATCCCGAATCATGGGGATTCCACGTGGAGTACATGATAGCAAGAAGAATGTTAAGAGTATACTTACAAGAGATCGCCGCACACAGTTTCTTTTCAGCCTATTGGTCTAGTGGAAGTGAGGCAATTGTCTCTCAGCATCCGAGATGGCTCCTGACTTCCACCTACTCCACTACATATTCGCAAACAATGTGTATCCTAGGTGGAGCAATCACAATGAATGCATAAGTTTGTTGGTGGACTTTTTATACAAAGCTGGGTAGGGAGACAAGCTATGTCTTCCTATGTACATACTACTGCAGATAGTCCAAACTGCACACTCCGTTAGGATAAATATTTCACTCCCATTTGGCTGACTTATATGTAAGATTGCTCATGAGTTCAGCTACAGACTTAACGCGGATGAGCTTGCGCCGATTCATTTCATCAATGACACCACACTCAACAACATGGGCATTAGGTCGAGATAGCATCGAGCCCGACTTGATGAGTATGGTGACGAGATAGAGGAAGAGGAAGAAAGTGAAGAGGATGAGGGGAGTGAAGATGAAGAAGGAGAGGAAGGGGGTGATGAGGATAGAAGTGATGAGGAAGAGCAGGAAGGAGTAGAAGAGGAGGCCCAAGACTTTGATGGGGGACTCTCCTCTTGCTACACATGAGCACCACCATGATCGGGCTACTTTAGAAGCCCACTTGGCTCAGATTGAGGGCCAAGTCACCCTGCGACAGGAGGTCAGAGAGACCTAGGCTAAACTTGAAGAGAATAGGGCCTACATGAAATAGAAATTTAAGAAGGTGTTTCGCACCTTGAAGGCTCTCCTGTGCTGTCTGGAGGACAAGGGTGCTCCTCCTCCATCACTAGAGTCGGACAACTAGTCATATGTTGTAGTCGTCTTTGGGTTTTCTTTGTTTTCTTATTTTCTATGTTATAGCCTTAAAATGCTTAGTAGTATGGTAGAGTGGTTGCTATGTTTTAGTGTTTAAAAACTTTGTTTAGATTAGCTCACATGCATCTTCTGTCATGATCCATGTAACACTACATCTCATGTATTGTGACGATTTTGGTTAAATGAAATGCATGAAGCTTCTTTTGATTTGGAATGTAAATGATGTTTGGATGAGTGTGAGTTCTTATGCTGAATCTCACACATGTTGCACCCTATGTTGTATTGAGGGAATGCCACCTAAGGCCACTTGGAGTACGACACGTCTTACACTCGGCGAATCGAGTGACGGGGCACCTCCCATAAGCGATAGCCATACAGATCCTAGTTTGGGCCTGGGTAGTGAGACTATGCTGGATTCTTAGCCAGCCACTAGCCCCATAAATGGGCTGATGCCTTTTGCACCACTAGTTCTAGAACAGAACCATGCGTCTTCATTGGTGCCACACATGCCTCAGGCGGCTCCTCCTCCTAATAGGTTGGAGTAGATAATGCTCCTTATGTAGTAGCAGCAGAAGATTTGGACCACCATCGTTGGGGCCCTTGCCCAGAACATGAATGTGGTTCCGCCTGCACCACATGTGTACCCTACTGGAAACCTAAATGCCAGCGACTTATTTGAGTGATTTCAGCACTTTTGACCTCCACTTTTTAGGGTACACATAGACCCGAGGAAGCTGAATATTGGCTTGACCACATCTCTAAGATGTTGAAGCCGCTACATTGCACTAAGTTAGAGCAGGTTGAGTTATTCACATATATGTTTGAGAGGAAGCCAGTCTCTAGTGGGACAGCATCCTTCAGACCATTCCCGAGGGGTATGTGTGGACATGAGATGCTTTTGAGACCCACTTCTAAGGAAAGTATTTCCCCCTCACCTACCATAATGAGAATGAGGGTGAATTCCTTCGCCTCCATGAGGGAGGAATGACTGTGGCCTAGTATAAGAATAGGTTCACAGAGCTGGCTAGATACGCTCCCTTAATATTAGTAGACAAGTTGATATGAATGCAGTGATTTTCTGAGGGTCTGCGGCCTGAGATATATATGAAGATGTATTGCGCTAGCATTTCCAACTATGTTGAGCTAGTGAACATGTCTCTGCGAGCTGAGCAGAACAAGGATAGACTGGCCTGTACACGTGTGCCCATGGGTCCTAGGCCTTGACCTGATTTTTCGAGCAGACCGTTCCTTGACAAGAGGCCACATCCAGATTCACCTCCTAAGCTCATGGCTCCATCAACACAGCCTAGGTGATCAGATGTGTGGTGCACCTACTCCAAGAGGTTAGGCCATACCGACACTTACTGCTTTACTGGGATAAGGGACAATAGCTTAGCGCCGCTTTAGAAGATCAACCAGCAGTTACCTCAGGCCATCTCAGCCCCTCCTCTACAATAAAAACCACATGCACAGTCATCTTATCGGCCACCTACACCTTGATTTAGGCCACCTCAATGACCTATGGCACCGTAGCCGAATTGTCCTCAACAAGCTCGGGTGCACTCACTTGCAGCTAAGCCTTCCGAGCTAGCAACTGCATCACCATTGGCTTTCGAAGTCACGACACACATCCAAGGTACACCTGTGTTTCTGTTGGTAGACACCCGGTCCACTATCTCGATCATATCATGCGCAGCAGTCAAGCGACTAGTGTTGGAAACTACTCCTATGGTTGGTGTAAGACTCCTTACCGCCACAGGGACCTTCTCAGACTCCACCAAGACTTGTAGAGGTTGCTCGATAGACTTAAAGAGCAGAACAGTGCTCGTTAACCTGATGGTCGCCCCATTATGTCATTATGATGTCATTCTTGGTATGGATTGGCTTACTGAGATGAAGGTAGAGATCGATTGCAATACTAGAGTCGTGACAACCCATGAATCTGAGGGCATGACCTTTACTTTCTCAGTTCAGGTCAATTGGTACTACCGTGTTAGTTGTTATGCTATCTTTTTAGAGCATGTTGATGGTCCGATACTTCAAAGCACACTGTAGTCCAAGTCCAAGATTTCATGGATGTGTTCAAGACGATACCTGGATTACCTCCTCGGTGCGAGATCGATTTTGCCATCGACCTAGCGCCAGGTGCGACACCTATATCTCTACCAACGTATCGCATGCCTCTGTGTGAGATGGAGGAACTAAGGAGACAGATCAATGATCTGTTGGATGCAGGCTTCATATGACCGAGTGTATCTCCGTGGGGAGCACCCTTGTTGTTCGTGAAGAAGGATGGATCACTGTGATTGTGTATTAATTATCGCAGGTTGAACTAAGTGACAGTGAAAAATAAGTATCCTTTGCTTAGAATAGATGATATGTTCGATCAGTTGAAAGGGGCATAGTATTTTTCAAGGATCGACTTACAGTCAGGGTATCACCAGTTGCGCATCAGGGATGAAGATGTATAAAAGACAGCATTCAAAACTAGCTTTGGGCACTACGAGTTTCTTGTGATGTCATTTGGACTCACAAACGCACCCGCTGTGTTCATGGACCTTATGAACTAGGTGTTTCATCCGTATCTGTACTGATTCATCATCATATTCATAGATGACATCCTGATATACTCTAAGAGTCGAAAGGATCATGAGGAAGAACCAGTTGTTTGCCCAATACAAGAAGTGCAACTTCTGGAAAGAAGAAGTCAAGTTCCTGGGACGTGGTGTCTAAGAAAGGAATAGCTATGGACCTTGCTAAGGTGACCGCAGTTCAGGACTGGGAGTAGCCCAGTTCAGTTACTGAAGTGAGGAGTTTCCTCGGCCTAGCAGGTTACTATCATCATTTCATTAGAGACTTTTCCAAGATAGCTAGACTGTTGTCTTAGCTCATGTGGAAAGATCTCAAGTTTACCTGGAATGAGAAGGCAGAAGCAGCCTTTCAGGAACTGAAGGACAAGTTGACATCTGCACCCGTTCTAGTATTGCCAGAGTAGGGGGTCAGATATACCATTTATATCGACAACTCTCGTGTTGGTTTAGGTTGTATTCTTATGCAGAAGGACAGAGTGATTGCGTATGCATCGCGACAGTTGAGGAAACACGAGGAGAACTACCCTACGCACGACCTGGAGTTGGTAGCCATCATTTTTGTATTAAAGCTCTAGAGACATTACCTTTATGGAGAGGAGTTCGAGCCTTTTTGCGACCATAAGAGCCTCAATACATATTCACACAAAGAGACTTGAATATAAGGCAGCGACGATGGATGGAAACCTTGAAAGACTTCAAGTTTTAGGTTTCCTACCATCCTGGCAAGGCCAACCTTGTGGCAGATGCGTTGAGCCGCAAGAAGACGATAGCATTTACAGCTCTGCTAATGATACATGAATGAAATATGGTTGAGTTTGTGCGAGACTTTGAACAGAAGCTTACAGTAGAGGAGCCGTTCATGAGCGTTACGCATATTCGTATATAGCCACTTATTGATGACCGGATCATTGTGGCTCAGAGAGAAGATAAATGGTTGGTAAATATGAGAAAATGAGCTAGTGACGATGAAGCCTTAGAATGAAGAGTTAGGTCGGATGGGGGTTTACGTTATTGTGGCCGCCTATGCGTCCCAAATCTTCATGACTTGAGAAAGGAAGTTCTCGAAGCTGATCACAATTCGAAAATGGCGATGCATCCTGGTAGTATAAAGATGTATCAAGATGTGAAGCGTTCATACTGGTGGGACAACATGAAGGCCCACATAGCAGATTATGCGTCCCGTTATCTCACATGCCAGCAGGTAAAGGTCGAGCATCACCGACCTCCAGGATTACTTCAGCCCATGCCTATAGCTGAATGGAAATGGGATTTCATCTCTATGGATTTCATTTCAGGCTTACCGAAGATGAGGAAGGGACATGACTCCATTTGGGTGATTGTGGACCAATTGCCGAATTCGGCTCATTTTCTCCCTATTAGAGTTTCAAACCCAGCAGATGATTTGGCCAGGCTACTGCATGGAGTTCCTATGGAGGTCGTGTCAGATCAAGACATGTGATTCACGTTTATCTTCTGGACTCGTGTCCTGGAAGCAATGGTGGTGAAATTGAAGTTCAATACTGCGTTCCACCCATAGACGGATGGGCAGACGGAACGGGTCAATCAGGTGTTAGAGGATATGTTGCGGGCATGTGTGCTCGATTTCAAAGATACTTGGGATGACCGTCTTCCTTATGCAGAGTTTGCGTATAACAACAACTTTCAAGCAAACATTGGCATGACTCCTTACAAAGCACTATATGGACATCCATGTCGAGCACCACATTGTTAGGTAGAAGTTGGTGAGAAGAGTCTGATTGGCCTAGATTTAGTTCAAGCGACCTCAGAGAAGATCGACATTATCAGGCGTCGACTTCTTTCAGCACAGATCAGACAGAAGAGTTACGCTGATATGAGGTGACGACCGGTAGAGTTTGAGGTTAGGGACCATGTATTCTTGAAGGTTTCCCCAATGAAGGGAGTCCTTCGATTTGGTAAGAAGGGGAAACTCATGCCACGATTTATTGGTCCATTTCAGATTTTAGATCTAGTGGGTGTGGTAGCATACCGCCTCGCTTTGCCCACACCACTCGTCGGTTTGCACAACGTATTTCATGTATCGATGCTGATGAAATACGTTCTTAATCCGTCCCACATTATCAAATGGGGGCAAGTACAGTTAAGTGAAGGTGCTACTTATGTACTGCGACCGATGCATATCCTAGACAGGAAGGAACAGGTGCTACACAGTAAAGTTATTCCGCTTGTGAAGGTATTGTGGACACATCACACTGAGGAAGAGGTTACTTGGGAAACAGAAGCTGAGGTCCGTAAGAACTACCCTCAAATTCTCAAGGAGTAAGAAAATGTACTAATTTCGAGGACAAAATTTTTCTTTAAGGGGGGTAGATTGTAACGTCTCAGAAAAATCCGTACAAAGACCCGAGTATCACCTCAGCCAGAAATCACTAAGGATCGAATTCTTTAAAAATTAGAGGAAAATTAGTTAAGTACTAAGTTAAATTAATCGAAAAATTATCTTGAACCACTATTTATATGAACCACAAGAGCGAAAACTAATAGAATCATTAACCCAACGTTACCTAGAAACATAGGATCAATCTCAAAATTAGTTGCTCTTGGGAGCACATTGAAACTCTGTATCGGGCTAGACAACGCGTCAAAAGTTTGATGACAACGAAACTATAAGGTTATGACCACCTTACTGGGCTTAACAACCATCACGAGAATCAAGTCCAAATAGTATCTAGAAACGCACAACTTGAGCCTGAAGCGAAGTGTGTGAGAAACGCGAATATCTTCAGGAAATGAACTCAAACTTAAGTGAATTGGGTCGTTCGCTTGCAAGCCAAATTTGAGGTTTCAGACCATCAGATTCTGACCCAACTACACCCTTAGATCAGGAAAATTTCTTTGCACCCATTGGTATACTTGTGGCCCTGATCGAGACATGGTGACTGTTAAACTGAAATAGGTCCTCCACGATCGATCCACTAATCCGATCGGACTAAAATCTTAACCTAGCTTAGATCAATGGTCAGGGAACTTTCTCTAGATTGTATGCGAGCGATAGACCTCCATATGAGCTCCGTTGGCCCGAAATAGCCATCCTTTTGCTATACCCTAAGTATACCATGGCCCCGGGGCCATTGAAACCACTTTTAGGCCTATATAAGGACCTTAATCCACCCCTCTCTCATTCCATACGAATTTTCCTAACCTTAGGGGAGAGAAGAGAGAAAAGAGGAGAAAGGAGTGAGGAGAAGAGAGAGAGTTAAGAGATCATTACTGGGATTCATTCCACTGATCCTCGTATTGAATCACCACCCCATCATCACTACACCATCGAATCCAACTCCATTTTTGGATAAGAAATCCTAACCCTAATCTGTCTTAGGAATCCAAATAGAGAAACTGGTGAAAAAGCTAACCTATTTCAATGTTTAAGTAGTCGTTGTGCCGTAGACACGGACGTGGTGTATGAACCGAGTTCGTAACAAGCGTACCGACGAAGGGTGTGGACTATAAACATTTAGGTTGTGGTTTTCAAGGCCTTCAATGTCAGCAATGATTTATATCTGAATTGATTGCTGCCATATGATCTTAGTTACGATATTTTTGATATATCATATATGTGTAAACTAGGTTGTACACTAAATGCATTCCAGGTGTTTGTTGAAATGTTTGAATGAATATGAAATTATGATTCATGCTTTCCATGATTATTATTTGAGAATACATGATTGTTGCATGTATGACAACTCCTTTAAGAAAGGGTTTGCCCTAATATATGTTATAACTGATTTACTTCAAGTATGTAGTAATGAGTATACTAGGTGCTTGATAAAATGTCTGAATGAGAAATTATTTGACGTATTTCATTTAATAAGGGTGTTGAGATAGGATTCTCAATCACCTTATCTATAGTTACAGCTTCCTTCATGTAACCTACCTAGCTACTATATGACTTATGGATGAAATACATATGAATGATAACATGCTCACTATGTGTGTTAAAATGCTCAAATGAGATTTATATTTAAATTGGTTGTTAAATATTGTTTTGACTATCACATAGGAATGCCTATTGTATTTGAGCATGATTGGGACTAATACGTAGTCTAGGCAATCGGTAACAGTTTCTGATTGAATGGCCAAGTTAGTTTCGTCACAACAGACACGTTCGATGAATCCGAGTCGTACGGTGATTATCGACAGTTGTTAGGCCACGAGGAGTGTGTATGCACTTCATGTTGATAAATTTAGCGCACACTCGTACCAATCGAACTTATCAAGTAACCCGATTGGCCTAATGTGTGTTTACCATGTATGGACGCTATTGCTTGAATCTAAGGTACCACTTACCAATGAAAAGCCCGTTTCAACCTTAGTACCACGATCCATTAAGACTCATGAGCCGAACATGGTGGTGTATGGGACAACATGTTCGAGCTGTCGGCCTACGCTGGGGTGACTAGTGAGCAATCCAAACTCGTGAGCCGAATATGGTAGTGTATGGGACACTGTATTCGAGCTGTCGACCTATGCTAAGGTGACGAGCCTTCCCATAGTGACCTGGAGTATAAAATAGGCTTAAGCTGAGGTGACGAGCCTCCCATAGTGACCTAAACTTGCCTATCCACTACTTTTAAATCAGAGGTGATGTTGCCCTATAACTTGTCTATCGTATGTGATTAACTAGGACTGACGACCCTAGATGGATCACTGTTTAGGTAAATGATATAAAGGGAGGTACCTTAGCTTCCCAAATCTGCTGTATAAATAAGCCTAATTAAGAACTCGGCTAACACGACCATGCACAACATTGCATGTGCCTTTAGCGTGGAAGAGCACAGTGGGAGTAGCATGTGCGACCGTGAGATGGTGTCGTTAAAGGAGTGTAGGTGAGGGCATGCATCATTATAGCATATCATTCCTGCATTAATAAGAGTACTTAAGACTTGAGTGTTGTACTGCTTTATCATTACTGCTTGATTGAATTGATAACATGTTAACCTTTGCCTAATAGTACCACTGAATTGATCACTTACTCCTACTCTAGGACGGTGTTTTAAAACACCAACTAGACTCTATTTTAGCTACAAACGATGACGATGCTTACAAAGTAGAGCCTGACTTTTATGACAATGAGGAGGAGTTCTCCTATATACAGCTATCAGGTGGGTCTATGTAGACCATATACTGATCAACGGGTTTACAGGGATACGAATTAGCTGGACACTACACTTTGTCATTTTGTAAAATTTTGAACCAACATGTATATATTCATCTTAGTGACATGATCATACTTTGGGGGTTTATAACCACTTATATACTTTATATATCTATCACAGTCTTCCACTTGCTTAATTCAATCATCTTTGGAGAATGATATATTGATTTAGTGTAATCCCATTCATGTTTATTGTGCTAATACGGACAACATTTAATCATCATTATTTATATTGCATAAGTGATGCGACGGATCTTGGGAGTTGAGCCTTTGATCGACCCTTGAAATTCGGGGTGTTACATCTACCGAGTGTCATGAGCTTGGCACCATGGCCAAGGCCAGCACATATCTAGAATGGGTGCCAAGCACCTCGCTCAAGATATCTGGATCACTCCACTAACTACCATCGGGAGTGGGCTGACTGTGTATGGTGTCCATCGCCACCTGTAATGAAAACATATGAATTTTTATAACGAATGACATTATTATAAATCAATGCAATTAAATTTTACAAGGTAAGGATTTTTACCCAATTCTCGCTGGCTCTAGGTTGAACCCAAGATCCCATCGGCTGCCGACAGTGAGTCCCTCTGTAGAGGTCTACCGGTCCAAGCTCATGGCCAGTGACGGATCTCGCTGCGCAATTGAAAGGACAATAGAGTTAATATAAATACATGGATAGAATATATCAACTTAATAATCACCAATAATTTCTTACCATGTCGTAACGATGTCGTACAAATGACTTTAAACGAGCTACATGATTCACTTTTAACTTTTCCTTATTCGTAGAATTTATTCTGCTCCTCTTCTGAACACATTATCCATAATACATTGTTATTCATTATGAATTTAATTGTTACCTTAAGATATCATAAATATGTAGATATTACCTGAAAAGCCTCAGATAAAAATCTCACACAGAGTATCTGCCAGTCATCGATAGTCGTGTGCGGCGAAGCGGACAGTATGACCTCCTTGTGGGTCCTGCACTGCTTGTACAGCTGGTGTAACTCTCCGCAGTACTCCTTGAACTGCTCCTTGACCATGTCGTCGATGGCATAGAAAATGTATGGAACACTCAAATCTAAGAAAAATTTATGCTGCAGTTTCGTAAATAATAGATTACGATAATAAACTTATTAAGAAAATAACTTAACCGTAAATGAACTTTCACAAAAAAAAATGATTTACTAAAATTTACCATAAGGCGCTGACGGATGAGTTGTCGTACATCATCTGTCACATCTGCCCAATGGGGAGTGGTGGCGGGGATCAGAGATCGGCATAGGACACTGACCTCTGACGTAAACAACCTGGCATTGTCCCTAATGAAATTATGGTAATGATCGCTTTAGTTGAAGTGGGAATATTCCAAGATGTCCCAGAGGGGGGTGAATAGGTGTAATGACCTGAAAATTTTTGTGTCAAGACCCGAGTACTACCTCTATTTTTCCTTAGTAGCTTATTGTGGGTTACTTAGTGTTAAACTCGATTGCTTATGAAATTCGTATCAATCACTTTAAATTGGATCTGCATGACTCAAAACCTGTAGAATAGTTAGCACTATGTTACTCTGAAATCTGGGATTCATCGCTAAGTCCAGTTGTTCTTGGGAATTTTTGGAAGATCTAGATCGGACCTGGACTGCACGTCGAAAGTCTGATGGAGATCATCTTAGGATGTGTTGGTCACCATGTTGGGCTTGACCATCACCTCAAAAATCAAGTCCAGATGATGTTCTGGGTCGATTTGTTTGAGTCTGGAGTGAAGAGTGTGAGAACGGTGAGATATTAAATAAGATTTTATGAAATCTGAGTCGTGTCGCTTGCGCGATGATTTTAAGCAATCTGACCATTGGATTCTGACCCTATTTCACCCTCTGATCAGGGAAGATGGCCCAGGCATGTCCTTGTGCTTGTGGACCTGATCGAGTTTCGATGACCGTTGAATTAAGTGTGGTCCGCCACGGTTGATCTGAAGATCCGGTCGGTACGAAAACTCAGCTTGACCTAGATCCATGGTCAGTGAGCTTAAGTCTGACCTTTCATGGAAAAAGGCCCACTGGAAGTGCTCCGTTAGATCGAGAGAGGTCTGTTTTGGTTATAACCTAAGTATACCTTAGCCCTGGGGTTATTTTCATCAATGTTAGGCCTATATATAGACCTTAAAACCCTAGCTCTCTTTTCCATACGAATTTTCTAACCCTAGCTAAGAAAGAGAGAGGAAAAGAGAGAGAAAGTGAGAGAGAAGTTGGTGAATCATCTTAGAATCTTTCCTGCTCTTCTTCATCCTTAAACCTTCGCTTTAGAATCGTTATTCCAACGATTCTGAGTTCATCCTTGGGTAAGTTAACCTAACTCTAATCTGTGTTAGAGCTTAGAATAGTCTTTATGTTGTTGTAGCTCATTTCTATTCTTGCTTTAAGTTATCTTGTAGCCGTTGACGAAGACATATCGTCTGAATCAGTTCGGTGTTCTATTTCTGGTTTAAGGTGCGGACTTTAATCGTATAGATTATGGTTTTCAAGGCTTTCAATGTTAGCTAATGATTTCTTCTTTTTATGGATGAGATTTCACATGTCAAATGTTATGATTATCTAGCGTTCCTGATATGCATGTTTTATATTGTGATTTGTGTATTCTATGTATATGTAGGAAGTACCGTATACGTATAAAATATGCACATGTGTTTGCCATGATTATTTATCGTGTATGTATGCTAGATGTATGTGTGTCAACTCCTTGGCAAAAGGAATTGTCCAAATGCGTGTATTTCAACATACGGCATGTATGTTGTAATATGTATTCTAAGTGTTTGTAGAAATGTCTGAATGATCTAAAGTGCTACATATTAACCTAATTGTGGGCGTTGAGAAGCGATTCTCAATACTCCTATTAGTGTGTATGATTTCCTTCATGCAAGTTACACTCTTTGTTGTTTAACTTCCAGCATTACTTGTGTGTAAATCCATGTTGAGTTGATATTCTTCAAGTGCTTACATACCACATGATTTAAGTAGTTGTTCCATTACTATTCTAGATTGTTGATATGAATATCTGTTGTAGTGGAATGTGTTTGGGACTATGAGTTAGTCCAGGAAATCGGTAATCGGCCTTCAGATTGTGGCTGAGGTTGCTTTCGCCACGTTGGACGTGATTAGATGAACCCGAGTCGTATTAAAGTTGTCGGCAGTGCTTTGGCCACACAGAGTGTTTGCGCACTCTATGTTATTCAACCCAATGTGCGCTCGTGCTAGTCGAGTCCGTCAAGTAACCCGATTGTCCGATGTATGTTCACCATGTATGGATGTTATTGTTTGAATCTAGGGTACCAAACTTACCAATGAAATCCTATTAACCATTGTACCTCGATCCGCTAAGACTCATGAGCCGGACATGGTGGTATGGGACACCGTGGCCGAGCTGTCGGCCTACGCTGGGGTGACGAGCCTCCCCGTAGTGACCAATGAGCAACCAAACTCGTGAACCGATTATGGTGGTATGGGACACTATATTCGTACTGTCGGCCTGCATTGATTGGTGACGAGCCCTTTGTAGTGACCTCGAGCATGCCTGGATACTGCATTGAGGTGACGAGCCTTATTGCAGTAACGACAGTATGATAGGCGTGCATTGATTGGTGACGAGCCCTTTGCAACGACCTAAAACCATATTATCTTATGAGATGTCTAGGATTGACGACCCTAGAATGGATCACTGTTTGGATGGTGATATGAGGAAGGTACCTTAGCTTCCCAATCTTGCTATATGAAAAGGACTAATAACAACTTGGTAATGATGTTCATGCATCGCATTTGCATGTGCTTTGTAGATGTGGCGCACTTTGAGGCGATGTCATGCGTAATGTAAGATGAAGACGCTAAGGGTGTACGCGTGAGGGCACGTATCATTCTTCATACATCCTTGCATTAACAAGAGTACTTAGGACATGTTTGATTATTGTGCTTTATCATTACTGCTTGATTGAATTGATAACATGTTAACCTTTGCTTTATTGTTCCACTGAGTTGATCACTCACTCCCATGTTCTGGGACGATGTTAAACACCCACCAGACTCTGTCTTAGTTGCTGATGTTGCAGATGTTGATGCGATCTCTGAGGCAGAGCAAGAGATCGATGATGATGAGGCTGCTTTCTCTTTTATGCAGTTTTCAGACGGGTTCTAGTGAGCCTAGTTCTGATGCGCGGGATTTTGGGATTTCTTTTGGGATTAAATGATGTAACTTGATACTTGTAATTTTGATAGTAACACTTGTAACACGACCTGGTATGTATATGTTTTTCAGGGATTTGCACATGTACACATATGATTCTATAAGTCTTCCGCTTGCGTTCTTCACTTATCCCTGAATTATATTTGTAGTTTGGCTTAATCTATTCCATATTTTATGCACTCATACAGACAACATACATCCATCATCAAATATGTTGCATAAGTGATGTTTTGGAATTCGGGAGCTGAGTTATGCTCAACCCCCGAATTTCAGGGCGTTACAATAGGACTTTTTAAAATTTTATAATGATTTAAAACCTATCAACCCTATCCTGAACTAATATACAGATAGAAGGATTTCTTCAATATAACTCTAATAGCTTCCAAGCCAAATAGAGGATCCAATCATAAGACTATTCAAAACATAAACAAGATGTATAACCTAGTTCATGATGGATGTGACTGTGTGTGAGATGTGATTCTAATTAGTTCCAGGTAATCATGTAAACATGCATTATGAGAACATTCAGAGAAATCACATAAGCAGTAAAGTAAATAGTAATCCCAAACACAGTCATTTTTATAGTGGTTCGACTACGTGTCTACTCCACTTCCTGCAGACACACTCAACCCTTGAGTGTACCGGATATCACTAACGGAGGTTTCAAATCAGGTTCACCTCAAACCAATATAACCCACACAAGGTTGACTCTATGACCTACACAAAGTACCTAACATATCTCCATGAGACACAAGTTTATGCCCTACATAGGATCAAGGGTCAACACACAGCACCCAGATTTTAGGCTACACAGGCCAAGGATTCACACAAGGAACCCAACAGTTTATGCCCTATACAAGAGTAAAGGTCAACACACAACACCTAGGTTTTAGACCACACAAGTTTAGGACCTACACAAAGGACCTAAGTTTATGCTCTCCATAAAGCAAGGGTCAACACATAGCACCCCCATGTACTCTCCCGTCAGAGGCCTCCTATAAGGACTTGAAAGGGGTGAGAAGCACCTTTAACCCAATCCTACAAAACGGATTATCAAAAGGGTCTCTGGACTCTAATGACTTACATATAAGTAGATGAGGCCCATTAAGCACGTTGATGAAGATCTCCTCCTTTGATGATGAAGAATCTTCAGCTCCCTTGAACTGCAACATAAATGATACACCAATGTAAGGCGACGGGTTGGGTCAGGATTATCTTGGAATCCTACTCTATTAAATGGTTTTCTATATTAGGAACAGAGTGATTCCAAGCATCTATGCATTCAAGGTATCCCAGCTCAATGATTTTCCATTAAGGTGGTAGTTGGAGGATCCTTGAATGTGAAAGTTCATTCCCTAATCCACTTTATTGAATATCAATGATGAGGGTTGATTGGAGGATAAATTTTCATGAAAGAAAAAAAGGCTTAGGGTTGGTGATCTGAATTAAACACTCAAAAGCTCTATCTATTTTCTCTACTAACAACCAAAGGCAACCTCTCATTAAATAGGTAAAAAGATCCAACAAAAATAAAATAGTCATATTTTTAACAGAGTTCGATATGATCGAGCTTATACTCTAGATATCTTCGAATGCCCGCTCGATGACACGAACTCGATCTGTCAAACGCTTTTGAACCTTTTTGCCAACTGGTCAAGGATATTGAATATGCTTCGATGTCATCAGATTTCAAACTCCGATTTCATCGACGCATGGTTCGATTACTCAACATTTGAAAACTTGAGAGCAAACTTGCCTTTGAAACTTAACAGGTATTGATGTGATCGAGCATCCCTCGATATCATCTGAATTTGAATGTCGATGATATTAATACCAGATTCGATTCATCGATATTTTAAAGGAATTTTCTTATAAGCTTGCTAGACAATTTGTGTCCTATTTCGATGACATTGACCTGGTCTCGATATGATCAATATTTAAATATCGATATCATCGGGTACTCCTCAATACTTGAATAAATTTACCTGAAAGCCTGTTGATCAGATTTGTGTCCCAATCCGATATCATCGAAGGTCCGTTGATATCATCGAGGTTTCAATTTTGAGGATATCGAGGCTCCCTTTGAGATATCAAAAATCACATGGTTTTCCTTAACTGCACTCTGGACATAAACTGACTAGTTGTCGATTTTATCGAGCCGTCTCGATGAACTCGAGATTCAAAAGTCGATGATATCGAACATGTCATCAATTCATCGATAATTCAGTCTAAGTTTCATTATGGTTGCTGGACATCTAAAGTCCTCATTTTGATAATATCGAGTGAGTTTCAAGGACATTAATAATAGTATTCGATTTCATCAAACCACTTATTGATAAATCGATAAAGGCAGAAAAATTAAAGATTTTCCTGATTTTGCAAATAGTTTTTTCACCTTAAACCCTATGTAACGCCCCAAAATCGGGGGTCGAGTAAAGCTCAACTCCCGAGATCCAACGCATCACTTATGCAATATAGATAATGATGTTTAAATGTTGTCCATATTAGTGCATTAAACATGAGTAGAATTATACCAAATAGGTATATCATACTTCGGAGTTAATGTACTTAAGCAAGGGGAAGATTGAGACAAATATATACAGTACATATGTGTTTCATAACCTTTGGAGTATGAACATGCTACCAGGATGAATAAATACATAATTTGTTTCAAAATATATAAAATGACGAAATGTGCATATATGACAGTAACGTCTCGAAAAAATTCATACAAAGACCCGAGTACCACCTCAGGCAGAAATCACGAAGGACCGAATCCTTTAGAAATTAGATAAAAATTAATTAAGTATTAAACTAAATAACTCAGAGAATTACCTTGAACCACTTTCTATACGAACCGCAAGACCCAAAAACATTAGAATCGCTAACCCAACATTACTTAGAAACTTAGGACCAATCTCAAAACCGAGTTGCTCTCGGGAGCACATTGAAACTCCATATTGAGCCTAGACTGCACGTTGACAGTCCGATGACTACGAAACTATTAGTTATAACCACCTTACTAGGCTTGACAACCATCATGGGAATCGAGTTCAAATAGTATCCAGAAACGCATAACTTGGGCTTGGAGTGAAGTGTGTGAGAAACGCGAATATCTTCAAGAAATGAACTCAAACTTAATTAAACTGGGTCATTTGCTTGCAGGCCAAATTTAAGGTTTTAAACCATCAAATTCTGACTCAACTACACCCTTGGATCAGGAAAATTTCTCTACACCCATTGGTATACTTATGGCCCTAATCGAGTGACGATGACCGTTGAAATGAAACGGGTCCTCCAAGATCGATCCACTAATCTGATCAAACCGAAATCTTAACTTAACATAAATCCATTGCCAAGGAACTTTCTCCTAACCATATGCGAACAATGGATCCCTAGATGAGCTCCGTTGGCCCAAAACAGCCATCCTTTGGCTATTCCCTAAGTATACCATGGCCCAGTGGCCATTGACATCAGTTCTTGTCCTATATAAGGATCTTAACCTACCCCTCTCATTCCATATGAATTTTCCTAACCCTAGGAGAGAGAAGAGAGAAAAGAGGAGAAAGGAGTGAGGAGATGAGAGAGAGTTCAGGAGATCGTTATTGGGATTCATTCTCACTGGTCCTCGTATTGAATCACCACCGCACCATCGCTACACCGTCGATTCTGACTCCATTTTTGGGTAAGAAATCCTAACCCTAATCTGTTTTAGGAATCCAAATAGAGAAATCGGTGAAATAGCTAACCTATTTCAATGTTTAGGTAGTCGTTGTGACGTAGACAAAGACGTGGTGTACGAACCGAGTTCTTAAGGAGTGTACCGACGAAAGGTGCGGACTATAAATATTTAGGTTATGGTTTTCAAGGCTTTCAATGTCAACAATGATTTATGTCTGACTTAATTGCTACCATATGATCTTAGTTATGACATTTTTTATATATCATGTATGTGTAAACTAGGTTGTATACTAAAATGCATTCCATGTGTTTATTGAAATGTTTGAATAAATAGGAAATTATGATTTATGCTTCCCATGACTATTAATCTAGAATTCATGTTTGTTGTATGTATGACAACTCCTTAGTGAAAGGATTTGCCATAATATATGTTATAACTAATTTATTATATGTATGTTGAAATGTGTAGTTTAAGTGTTTAATAAAATGTTTCAACGAGAAAATGTTTGTTGAGATGTATTTAATGAGGGTGTTGAGATAAGATTCTCAATTTCCTCATCTATAGTTATAGTTTCCTTTATGTAACCTATCTTGCTACTACGTGATTTATGGATGAAATGTCTATGTATGATAACATGTGCAAATGCTTGTTAAAATGCCTGAATGAGAATTGTATTTGAAATGGTTGTTAAATGTTGGTTTGACTATCACATGTGATTACCTATTGTAATTAAGTATAATTAGGACTACTACATAGTCCAGGCAATCGGTAACGGTGCCCGGTTGAGTGGCCGAACTAGATTCACCACATTGGATGCGTTTGACGAATTCGAGTCGTACAATGATTCTCGACAGTAGTTAGGCCACGTGGAGTGCTCTCGTGCTCCATGTTGATTAATTTAGTGTACGCTTGTACTAATCGAATTTGTCAAATAACCCAATTGGTCTATTGTGTGTTTACCATGCATGGACGCTACTGCTTAAATCTAAGGTACCACTTACCAATGTAAAACCCGTTTCAACCTTGGTACCACGATCTACTAAGACTCATGAGCCGAGCATGGTGGTATGGGATACTGTGGTCAAGCTTTTGGCCTACGATGGGGTGACGAGCCTCCCCGTAGTGACCAGTAAGCAATCCAAACTCGTGAGCCGAATACGGTGGTATGGGACAATGTATTCAAGCTATTGGCCTATGCTAAGGTGACGAGCCTTTTACGTAGTGACGTCGAGTATAAACTAGGCCTACGTTAAGGTGGAGAACTTCTCCGTAGTGACATGAACTTGACTATCTACTACTTTTCAATTAGTGGTGATGTTGCCCTATAACTTGCCTATCATATGTGATTAACTAAGATTAATGACCCTAGATGGATCATTGTTTAGGTAAATGATATAAAGGGAGATACCTTAGCTTCCTGAATCTGCTGTATGAATGAGCTTAATTAAATATTGGCTAACATGACTAGGCACTACATTGCATGTGCCTTTAGCGTTGAAGAGCACGTTTAGGGAGTTTACCATGCGCGATCGTGAGATGATGTCGCTAAGGGAGTGCAAGCGAGGGCATACATCATTACAGCATATCATTCCTGCATTAATAAGAGTACTTAGGACATGATTGTTGAATTACTTTATCATTACTACTTAATTGAATTGATAACATGTTAACCTTTTCCTTATAGCTCTACTGAGTTGATCACTCACTCCTACTCTGGGATGGTGTTTTAAAACACCAACCAGACTCTGTTTTAGCTATTCTTTATGGAGCTATTATGCGAGTCTATGTAGACCATGTACTGATCGGTGAGATTACAGGGGTATGAATTAGTGGGACATTTCACTTTGTCATTTTGTATATTTTGGAACAAACATGTATATATTCAGCCTGGTGACATGATCATACTCTAGGGATTTGTAACCACTCATATACTTTATATATCTATCACAGTCTTCTGCTTGCTAAATTTAATCATCTCTGGAGTATGATATGTTGTTTTAGTGTAATCTCACTCATGTTTAATGCACTAATTTGACCAGCATTTAAACATCATTATCTATGTTGCATAAGTGATGCGTTGGAACTCGGGAGTTGAGCTTTGCTCGACCCCCAATTTTTAGGGCATTATAAGTTGGTATCAGAGCATAATTTGGATTAAACTGGACCTGGGTTATAGTAGCACGATGCATACTAACATACTTTGACTTAGGAGGGGGCGATAAAACGTAAAAATAATCGTACGATTCTAAGTTTCACCGACGGACAAAATTGACCATTGAAATATGACCCGTATGCAACTGTGATCATGTGAGATGATCCTAGTTCTTTTATAGGCCATTAATCGATGGGTTTAGACGATAATTCAGCATACTCCACACTCAAATAACCCAAAAAGTGTGAATATGCATGAGATGGAACCCGAAACCACCTTAAACGAACTCGGGGGCCCAAACGACACAAAACGGTTGTACTCGGGGGGTCCCTCATACATTTTCGGCACCCTGAGAGGAGGATGCCATCGTCCCCAGGGATGCCCCATTGCCCTAGGTCTAGAGGACTGTGATGGCATCGCGCCTACCGCGAGGCCTCGCGGTCCATCCAGCGGGTAGCATCAGGCTCGCGGGTCCGGCGGCCCACCGACCTTTTGCACGTGTATGGGCGCACAAAAATCATGTGGGGCCCTCTATAAGCCCTTTTTTGCTTCATTCCAACCCCCACCTAGTTTTTAAACCCTTCCAACCCCTCCAAAAACCTGATTTTTCACCTCAAATCTCCCCTCCATTCACATTTCTTCTTCTTCTTCATTACATAACCACCTCCACCATCTTCATCAAAACCCATCCCGTATCTCCTTTATTTCTTCACATTTGAGTACACAAACCCACCTTTGTGTCTCAAAAATCTTAAAATCCACCCACCTATCTCATCTTGCAAGCTCTCTTAACTTTATGGCTCTTTTCGAGCTAGTTGTCACGATTTTCTCCCTCTCCATGCTTCTTTCCCTTATTGGAAAGAAGAGGGCACCCGTGGATGAACCCGAGCCTAGTCGCCCTACCCGTCCAAGGAAGCAGAGAGGCGTCGAGGCCAGCACTAGCATTGAGCGCGAGCGAAGGATGAAGCGGGATCTCAATCCCCAAATTCTTATCGAAAGAGCTCTGCCGGCGGGCATCACACATGGTAGGTTTCAAGGCCGTAGAGTTGTCTTTGAAGCGTACATGGATGAAAGACTGTCTGGACTTTATCTGGTGATGGACCTCTTGTTGGACGCCAGGTGGCGTCCCATATTTGAGGGTAAGTCATGTAGGTGTGTGAGTACCGTTCAAGGCTTCTACACCCACATACGAGATCCATTGTTGAAGCCTCTACAGTTCACTATCCCCGTGGGAAGGCGGGAAGTCATTGTCGATGTTGGTGTGATATCCTAAATCATGGGGATTCCACATGGAGAATTACATGCTAACAAGAAGAATCTCAAGAGTATACGAGAAAGAGATCACCGCACGTGGTTTCTTTGCTAGGCAATTGCCTCCAGCGTCCGAGATGACTCCTGACTTTTCCCTACTCCACTACATATTCACAAACAATGTGTATCTTAGGTGGAGCAATCGCAGCGAATGCACACATTTGGTGGTGGACTTTCTATACAGAGCTGGGCAGGGAGACAAGCTGTGTCTGCCTATGTACGTACTACTATAGATAGTCCAGACTGCACGCTCTGTTACGATGGATATTTCACTCCCATTTGGCTGACTTATATGCAAGATTGCTCATGAGTTCGGCTACAGACTTAATGCGGATGAGCTTGCACTGATCCATTTCATCAATGATACCACACTCAACAACATGGGCATTTGGCCGCGACAACATCAAGCCCAACTTGATGAGTATGCTAACGATATAGAGGAAGAGGAAGAAAGTGAAGAGGATGAGGGGAGTGAAGATAAAGAAGGCGAGGAAGGAAGTGATGAGGAAGAGTAGGAAGAGGAAGAAGAGGAGGCCCAAGACTCTGATGGGGGCTCTCCTCCTACTACTCAAGAGCACCACTGTGGTTGGGCTACTTTAGAAGCCCGCTTGGCTCAGCTTGAGGAGAGCCAAGTCGCCCTAAGACAGGAGGTCAGAGAGACCAAGGCTGAAGTAAAGTAAAAGCTTGACAAGAGTCAGGCTCACATGAAATAAAGGTTTAAGAAGGTGTCTCGCACCTTGAAGGCTCTCCTGTGCTATATGTAGGACAAGGGTGCTCCTCCACCATCATAAGATTTGGACGACTAGTCATATGTTGTAGTCGTCTTTGAGTTTTCCTTGTTTTCTTGCTTTCTATGTTACAGCCTTGATAGGCTTAGTAGTAGGGTAGAGTTGTTGGTGTATTTTAATGTTTAAAGCTTTGTTAGATTAGCTCATATGCATCTTCTGTCATGATGCATGTAAAACTACATTTCATGTATTGTGAAATTTTTAATTAAATGAAATGCATGAAGCTCCTTTTGTTATAAAATGTGTAGAATGCTTGAGAAGTTAAGTGTTGTTGTCCTAAATCTTACACATGTTATACCCTATGTTGTATATAGGGAATGCCACCTAAGGCCACTCAGAGTACGTCACGTCTTACACTTGGCGAATCAAGTGACGGTGCACCTCCCCTAAGTGATAGCCACACGGACCCCAATTTGGGCCTGAATCACGAGACTATGTTGAATTCTCTACCGGCCACTGGCCCCACAAATGGGCTAACACCTAGGGCATCACCGGTTCCAAAATAGAACCATGCATCAGGCGGCTCCTCCTCCTAATAGGTTGGACCAGATGATGCTCCTTATGCAGCAACAACAGCAGATTTGGACCACCATTGCAGGGGCTCTTGTCCAGAACATGAATGTGGCCCTGCCTACACCACTTGTGCACCCTGCTGGAAATATGAATGCCAACGGGTTATTTGAGTGATTCCAGTGCTTCCGACCTCCCACCTTTGTGGGTACTCACAGACCCGAGGAGGCCAAGTACTGGCTTGATCGTATCTCTAAGATGCTAAAGCCACTGCACTACACTGAGGCAGAGCAAGTTGAGTTGGTTACGTATATGTTCGAGAAGGAGGCTAGTCTATGGTGGGACAACATCTTACGGACAGTGGCTTCTGGGTATGTATGGACGTGGGAAGCTTTTGAGACTCGCTTCCATGAGAAGTACTTTCCCCTTACGTACCGTAATGAGAAGGAATGAGAGTTTCTTAGCCTCCGACAGGGAGGGATGACCATATCAGAGTATGAGAACTACTTTACGGAGCTAACCAGATATGCTCCTTTGATACTAGCAGACGAGCCGATGCAAATGCGCCGTTTCTCAAATGGTCTATGGGCCGATATCTACATGAAGATGTGTTACATTAGCATTCCCAACTATGCTAAGCTAATGAACATGTCTCTGCGAGCTGAGCAGGATGGGGACAGATTGTCCCATACATGAGTACCCATGGGCCTTAGGCCTCGACCTAATTTGCCTAGCAGACCATTCCTCGGTAAGAGGCCATGTGCAGATTCACCTCCCAGGCCTATAGCTCCGCCTACATAGCCTAGGCGATCAGATCTATGGTGCACCTACTGTAAAAGGTTGGGCCATACTGACACTTACTGCTTTACCAAGATGAGGGACAACGGCTTCATGCCTCCTCAGAAAATCAACCGTCAGATGCCACACTGTAACGACCTTGGAATTTCTGTGCTAATCTTTCCTTAAGTAGTTGTTTTTGGAGTAATTAGCGCTTTACTCGATTGCTTGTGAAATTCGCATCAATCACTTTAAATTGTATCTGCATGGCTCTAAACGTGTAGATTAGTGAGCGCTACGTTACTCTGAAACCTGGGATCCATCGCTAAATCGAGTTGTTCTGGGGAATTTTTGGAAGATCTGGATCGGACCTGGACCGCGCGTCGAAAGTCCGATGGCGATGATTTTAGGCTGTTGCGGTCACCGAATTGGGCTTGACCATCTCCTCGAAAATCAAGTCCATGTGATGTTCTGGGTCGATTTGCTTGAGCTCGGAGTGTAGAGTGTGACTATGGTTAGAATTTAATAAGCTTTTATTGAAATCTGAGTCGTGTCGCTTGCGCGACGATTTTAAGCTATCTGACCGTTGGATTCTGACCCGATTTCACCCTCTGATCAGGATAGTTGGCCCAGGCATATCCTAGTGCTTGTGGACCTGATCGAGATTCCGTGACCGTTGTTTTGAGTGTGGTCCACCACGGCTGATCTGAAAAGCCGGTCGGTATGAAAACTCAGCCTGACCTAGATCCATGGTCAGTGAGCTTAAGTCCGACCTTTCGTGGTTATAGGCCCACCAGAAGTGCTTCGTTGGATCAAGAAAGGCTTACTTTGGTTATAACCTAAGTATACCTTGTCCCTAGGGTTATTTTCATCAAGAATAGGCCTATTTATAGTCCTTAAACCCTAGCTCTCTTTTTCATACGAATTTTCTCTAACCCTAGCTTGGAAAGAGAGTGGAAAAGAGAGAGAAAGTGAGAGAGATAAGTTGGTGAATCATCTTGGATTCTTCCTTGTTCTTCTTCATCTTTGAACCTTCACTTTGAATCGTTCTTCTGACGATTCTGAGTTCATTTTGGGTTAAGTTAATCTAACCCTAACCTGTGTTAGAGCTTAGATTAGTTTTGGAGTTGTTGTATCTCATTTCTATCCTTATTTTAGGGTATTCTATCGCCGTTGACGAAGACAACACGTCTAAATCAGTTCGGTGTTCTTTCCTTGCTTAAGGTGCGGACTTTAAGTGTATAGGTTATGGTTTTCAAGGCTTTCAATCCCAGTTAGTGATTTATTCTTGTTATGGATGAGATTTCACATGCCAAATGTTGTGTTTACATTGCTTTCCTGATATGCATGTGCTATATTGAGATTTGTGTATTCTACGTGTATTTATAAAGTACCGTATACGTATAAATTATGCACTTGTGTTTGCCATGATTATTTGTCATGTATGTATGCTAGATGCATGTATGACAACTCCTTGGTAAAAGGAATTGTCTAAATGCATGTATTTTCAACATACGTCATGTATGTTGTTCCATGTATGCTAAGTGTTTGTAGAAATGCATGAATGATCTAAAGTGTAACTTATTACACTTATTGCGGGCGTTGAGAAGTGATTCTCAATACTCCTATTGATGAGCATGATTTCCTTATGCAAGTTACTTTCCATGTTATTTAAATTCAAGCATCTCCTATGCTTACATTTATGTTAAGTTGATATTCTTCAGATGCGTATCTACCATGATTCAAGTTGTTGTTTCATTACTGTTTTACATTCCATATGAATATCTGCTATAGTATAAGGTGTTTGGGACTATGCCTTAGTCCAGGAAATCGGTAATCGACTCTATATTCGTGGTTGAGATTGCTTTCGCCACGTAGGACGTATTAGACGAACCCAAGTCGTATTAGAGTTGTCGGCAGTGGTTTGGCCACGCAGAGTGTTTGCGTACCCTATGTCGCTCAATTCAACGTGCGCTCGTGCTAGTCGAGTTCGTCAAGTAACCCGATTGTCCGTTGTATGTTAACTATGTATTGGACGCTACTGCTTGAATCTATGGTACCGAACTTACCAGTGAAATCCTATTAACTATGGTACTAATCCGCTAAGACTCATGAGCCGGACATGGTGGTATGGGACACCGTGGTCGAGCTGTCGGCCTACGCTGGGGTGATGAGCCTCCTCGTAGTGACCAGTGAGCAAATAAACTCGTGAGCCGATTATGGTGGTATGGGACACTATATTCGTGCTGTCGGCCTACATTGATTGGTGACGAGCCCTTTGTAGTGACCTCGAGCATACCTGGATACCACAAGGAGGTGACGAGCCAAACTGTGGTAGTAAGGGCATGAAAGGCGTGCATTGATTGGTGATGAGCCCTTTGCTACGACCTCAAACATATGATCGTATGAGATGTCTAGGATTGACGACCCTAGTATGGATCACTGTTTGGATGGTGATATGAGGAAGGTATCTTAGCTTCCCAATCCGGCTGTGTGAAATGGACTAATAATAACTTGGTAATCATATCCATGCACCGCATTTGCATGTGCTTTGTAGATGTGGCGCACTTTGAGGCGATGTCGTGCGTAACGTAAGATGAAGACGCTGAGGGTGTACGCGTGAGGGCACGCATCATTTTGCATACATCCCTGCATTAACAAGAGTACTTAGGATTTATTTAACTGTTCTGTTTTATCATTACTGTTTGATTGAACTGATAACATGTTAACCAGTGCCTTATTGTTCCACTGAGTTGATCACTCACTCCCACGTTTCTGGGGCGGTGTTAAACACCCACCAGACTCTGTCTTAAGCTCTGATGTTGCAGATGTGGATGCGACTTCGAGGCAGAGCGGGAGATGGATGATGACGAGGTCTCCTATATGCAGTTTTCGGACGGGTTCTAGCGAGCCTTGGTCCGATGCGTGGGATTACGGGATTATTTTTGGGAACTTAAATGATGTAACTTAATACTTATAATTTTGTTAAATAACACTTTCATACGATCTGGCTTGTATATGTAATTCAGGGGTTTACACTTGTACACATATTTTACTATAAGTCTTCCGCTTGCTTTATTCACTTATCCCTGAATCATATCTGTGTTTTGGCTTAATCTATTCCATGTTTTATGCACTAATACAGTCAACATACATCCATCATTAAATATGTTGCATAAGTGATGTTTTGGAACTCGGGAGCTGAGTTATGCTCGACCCCGAAATTTCAGGGCGTTATAAGTTGGTATCAGAGCATGATCTGGATTAAACCGAACCTGGGTTATGGTCACACAATGCATGCTGTCACCACTTTAGTGTATCTGGGTGCGAGTTTATCGTAGATTGTGTTTGTGTTCCGTAGCTTCTATCGGTGAAAGTTTACTGAAAACGTTCACCGAGATCAAGTCTGCACTATTTGTGGACACTGAGTCTACTATTTCAATAATATCATGTGCAGCAGTCAAGCGATTAGTGATGGAAACTACTCCTATGGTTGGGGTGAGACTCCTTACTGCCACGGGGACCTTCTCAGACACTACCAAGATTTGTAAGGGTTGCTCGATAGACTTAGGGAGCAGAACAGTACTCATTGACCTGATTACCACCCCGCTGTGTCATTACAATGTCATCCTTGATATGGATTGGCTCATCGAGATGAGGCAGAGATTGGTTGTGATACTAGAGTGGTGATAGCCCATGGATCTGAGGGCACAACCTTTACTTTTCCAGTTTAGGTCAGTTGGTACTACCATATCAGTTGTTATACTACCTTGCTAGAGAATGTTGATGGTCTGACACTTGGGAATACGCCTGTAGTCTGAGATTTTACGAACGTGTTTAGGACGATACCTGGACTACCTCCTCGCACGAGATCAACTTTACTATCGACCTTGTGCCTGGTGCGACACTCATTTCGCTACCGGCGTATCGCATGCCTCCATGTGAAATGGAGGAATTGAGGAAACAGATCAACGGTCTGTTAGAATCAAGCTTCATATGACCAAGTGTATCCCCTTGGGACCACTTGCATTGTTTGTGAAGAAGAAAGATGGATCACTGCAATTGTGTATTGATTATCGTAGGTTGAACTAAGTGACAATGAAGAACAAGTATCTTTTACCCAGGATAGATGATCTGTTCGACCAGTTGAAAGGGGCACAATATTTTTCAAAGATCGACTTACAATCAGGGTATCACCAGTTGTATGTCAGGGATGAAGACATGTAGAAAACAACGTTCAGAACTAGCTTTGGGTACTACGAGTTCTTTATGTTGTCGTTTGGACTCGCAAACACACTGGCTGTGTTCATGGACCTTATGAACCGGGTGTTTCGGCTGTATCTGTACCTATTCATCATCATATTTATAGATGACATCCTGATATACTCCAAGAGTTGAAAAGGTCACGAGGAGCACATGCGAGTAGTCTTTGATACTCTCAAGGAGAACTGGTTATTTGCTCAGTACAAGAAATGCTATTTTTGGAGAGAAGAAGTCAAGTTCCTAGGACTGTGGTGTCCAAGGAAGGAATAGTTGTGGACTTTGCTAAGGTGACCACAGTTTAGGACTGGGAGCAGCTTGGTTCAGTTACTGAAGTGAGGAGTTTCCTCAGCCTGGTAGCTTACTATCATCGATTCATTAGGGACTTTTCCAAGATAGCCAGACCGTTGTCGCAGCTCACTCGGAAGGATCTTAAGTTTGCCTGGAATGAGAAGGCAGAGTATCCTTTCAGGAACTAAAGGACACGTTAACGTTCGCACCCATACTAGTATTGCCAGAGCAAGGAGTTAGATATAACATTTACACCGATGCCTCTCTTGTTGGTTTGGGTTGTGTTCTTATGCAGAAGGACAGGGTGATTGCTTATTGAAAAGGCCAAGCTATATGTCCTAGAGGGGGGTGAATAGGACTATGCCAAATTTAGACTATAATAGCGGAAAAATGATAACCAAATAAAATAAATCAATTCACAATGCTTAAAATGAAAAGCAGCCTTAATAATCAAGTATTGAGAGATTGAAACAAATGTAGTTCTAAGGACAACCTTACACTGTAAAAACTAAGGGTTTATGGAAGGACAACCTTATTTCTAGAACGTTCGTTGTATCAAAAACTCAAACTAAAGAGGAATAAATAAATAGCAAAGAATTTAAAATTTGTAACAATTTAAATCTAAATTATTATAACATTCCCCACTGTGCTTGAAATGTAAATATTACAACATTCACTTCTACACATACATTCCACAACTTGAATGATAAAAGCTAGGAAATTAAGAAAACATTCGAACTACAATACATAAGAAGTTATAGTGGTTCGCCTGTGTGTTCACCAACTATTAAACAACAGCCACATAGAATGTTACTCCACTCCTAATATCCTCACATAGGGGATATTAGCGTTCACTATCAAAATAGGTTTCACAGGTTCACCTAAAACCTTTACAGTTGTGTCTTTTTAACTTGGGCTTACACAATCGAAAAACCCATACTTTCTGAGTTTTTTGGCTCTTCTCAGATAACCAAACACAATGAGATTTTTCTGGTTTAATCTCTAAAGAAACCAAAAACAGAATGTAAATTACAAAAATGTAAAATACCTGGATTTGTCCTTTGTAGCAGCCTGGAAGAACCAAGTCAGAGTAGAGGTTCGAATGTCAAAGTTCAATGTCCAATACTCACTTTATAATGGTTCTAGGTTCTAATAGATTTAAATTAAACCAAAATGTGATAACTTTAATTAATTTTGATTCCAGGAAATGGAAAATAACACTTACTCTTTTCAGATCAGATTGGAATACAAGAAACAAAATCAATTTAAAAAGCTAAAGAAAGAGTATTAAATATGCACAAACCTATCTCTCAGAAGGCCAGATTACAATTGCTTAAGAGGTCCTTAATATTCAGAGATTCGTGCTCTATTTATAGGTGAGAAAATTGCATCTTCTATTGGTCCAGAGATTGCTACGACTGGTCTTAGAACCAACCAATATTTGAAAATTTGAGTGCGATAAGATAAGGCAGTTTCACGACTGGCCGTAGGTAGTCTACGACTGGTCAAAGGACACCTTCGACTGGTTTTAGGTTGATCACGACTAGTTGAAGCTAAGCAAAATACATCGCTGTAGTTTGAGTCGTAGGTTCACAACTGGTCAAAGGAATAATCGACACTGTTCATATGACTGGTCGAACAAATACTAGGACTGGTCGAAGCTTAACAAAAAATTTTAAATTTTTGCAGCAAACTTACGACTCGTCTAGGAAAATCTTAGACAGGTCAAAGCAGTGCTAGGACTAGTCGAGAAAGATCCAGGACTAGTCTTAGAGCAGACTAAATTCTCAAATATAAAACATTTGCATTATGTATCCGAAATGACCTACTCTAAAGGTCAACCTAAGATCAAACATACCTTAATAGTGAAGTAAGGACATTAAACCCTTAAGACATGTAACCTTTAAAGAAAGTGAAGCTTAAAATCTTGATGTAGCTTTTCCTTAAAAACTTCAATTACGTAATCTTGAATCTTGACTTGTAACTTGTAAATTTAGTTAAACATTCTCGAGTCTTGACTTGTAAACATGTCTTGTCTTTCGAAGTCGATCTTGCGAGACAATGTCGTGGCTTGACATATTTTGAGTTGAGCATTGTGCTTCACTAATGTAGTCAACATCCATACACTAAGACTCGCTTCATCCATAGATGCTTCATCCATACTGTGTCTTGAACATTTGTATTTATGTAATTTCACAAAGTACAAGCAGTGTTTTTAGCACCACAAATTTGACAACATAAAGGGGCTTTCAACCATAGCACTTACAATCTCCCCCTTTGTCAAATTAGTGACAAAACACACTTTCAAGATATATTACATAAAGTAGAATATATAGTTAAAGAGTCATGCACCAATTATTATTAAATGGCGCACATTCATAATCAATTCAACATATAGTCCACCTCTGCACATACCTGCACACTCCCCCTGAGTAACATACATCACATAAATCCAATACCATAGACATCCATTAGACATCCATTCTCTCCATTTTTGTCATAATAGGACAAAGGAAGCAATGATTAAATGGCAGAGGAGTTAAAATGAAAGAGAAAAAAAATCCATAAACAAAGATAAGTTAAAAGTAGTAACAATCTCACAAATAGAGAGAGCAGAAGAGTAATAATGTTATTACAGTCCAGTAGAATAAAAAGAACTAATCTGAGCTAGATGAAGGAGCAGGGATGGAAAGATCAAGTTGATGCATGCCCTTGTTCAAACGCCTAAGATATTTGCGCATATATTTGAACTGCATAACATTAAAAACATGCATATTCTCAACCTTCTCCTCCAATGCATGTAAACGCGCATCAAACTCAGAAGGCTCATAATCTGGATCATTAGCAGAATCAGATTCAAGTTCTTCAAAAATATCATCCATGTTAATGTCATCATGAGGAAGATCACCAGCATCCTCCTCATTTCCAACTTCAGCACCACCGTTACCATCACCTTGGCCAGGAAGCAAATCCAGCTTCATCTTATTAAGTTTAAAATTATTAAATATCAGATGATGGATCGGGGCCTCTCTAACAGGCATGTCGACCAACATATGTGTAGCCAACACAGTCATCAAATAAGCAAAAGGGATGTCAGTGTGACCTGGATGGAGTCGAAACTAAATAATGGAGTGACAAATCAAGGATGGTAAACAAATATGAACACCTCTGGCAACAGAATGAAGAACACGAACCATGAAGGACGTCAATTTGGATTTATTACCTGATCAAGGATACAAGTTAGACACAAATATTTTGTGAAGAACTCTTTATTTGGGTAACAAAAACTTTGAGGGGAGTGCATTCCCTTTATGCATCCAATGTACGTCCAAATTGCATAAGGCTCTAGTGAGCATACGTTTTTCAGTTTCTAAAGGTTTTTCAGATAAGATATGGATGAGAATGTCCTCATCATTCATAGGAATTCCCATAAGAGCTGAAATCAAATGACAATGAACATCAAATGGTCCTTCTCTTGTGGCTATTTTAAAAGTTAAATTTTCCAATGAAAACTCACTTATGCAAGCGAACATGGACTGGGCAATGGATCGGTATGCTAGCCCACCCCAATGCAATAAGTTATCCCAACCTACAGCTTGAAGAATATGAAGGATATCATACGGTGCAACATGTTCTACAGAAACAGGATGTTTTACAAAAAGATTCCTCAATCTAATGTCCCATACATAAGATGGATCTTCTTCATAGAACCGAAGATGACACTTGGTAATAGGAGTAGATTTGGAAGAAGATGGACCATGGGATATTATCTTTCCACCTCTAGATGCCATATGCAACAAAGATATGAAGGAAACAAAGTGTTGCAATGGATTGAGAAATAGATTTTTTTCAAATTAGATTTGGGTGAAGAAAAACCCCAAATCTCAACAAAACTAGAAATAGACAACTTCAAGTAAGAGATAGAAGCAAACTTGGCATAAATCCACAAGAAATAAGCAATTGAAAAACTAACCTCGATGGATTTGGAAGGTGGGTTCGACTGGTCGGGCATCGGCTTGTTGGAGAAGGAAGTTGAAATAAGGAAGAAATGAAATTTTCCCTAATTTAAGTCAAACAGCGCGATTTACGACTAGTCGTGGGCTTTCTTCGACCGGTCGTGTCATGACGGGTCAAGGAAATCCTCGACTGGTCGAGTACCACCAAATATCTGATTTCCAGCATATTTTATAAAATTTGAAATCTAAACGAAATATATATAATATGATATAAATAGGCATAAATAATCATTTTTAAATACACATACCAAGATCAAATTTCAATTTGTTAAACCTACTTTTGTCAAGCGGTTTAGTGAAAATGTCAGCACGTTGATTCTCGCTAGGGATATATTCCAAAGATATAACCTTTTCTTCTACTAATTCATGAATGTAATGAAATCTAATGTTAATGTGCTTGGTACGAGAATGCTGAATTGGATTTTTTAAAATATTTATAGCACTGGAATTATCACAATATAATAACATAGAATCCTGTTTAATTCCATAATCACTTAGCATATGTTTCATCCAAACAAGCTGCGTACATGCATTACTAGTTGCAATATATTCAGCTTCAGCAGTTGAAAGTGATATAGAACTTTGTTTCTTGCTAAACCAAGAAACTAAACAATTTTCGATATAAAAGCAACCATCACTGGTTGATTTTCTATCATCAATATTACCAGCCCAATCAACATCCGAGTACCTAGCTAATTGAACACTAGTCTCGAGTGGATACCAAAGACCGAGATTAACAGTACTTGCGACATATCTCATAATTCGCTTGACAGCAATCAAGTGTGATTCTTTATGATCAGACTGATATCTAGAGCAAATACCAACACTTAGAGCAATATCAGGTCTACTAGCAGTTAAATACAGTAAACTACCAGTCATACTCCGATATAATATTGGATCCACATTTTTACCTGCAGAATCTTTTGAGAGTTTCAAAGTTGTACTCATAGGATTATCAAAATTCTTACCATTCTCAAATCTGAACCTTTTAATCAGGTTCAAGGCATACTTGGTTTGAGAAATAAAAATATCATCAGATTGTTGTTTTACTTACAATCCTAGGAAATAATTTAATTCCCCAACCATGCTCATTTCAAATTTAGATTTCATTAAATCTACAAACTCAACAGTCATGTTAGTACATGTTGATCCATAAATAATATCATTAACATAGATTTGAACCATTAAGATATCATCATTATGTTTCTTAACAAAGAGCGTCTTATCGACACTCGCCATTTGAAAATTATGACTTAGTAAAAACTTGGTCAATTTTTCGTACCATGCCTTGGGAGCTTGTTTTAGACCATATAGAGCCTTTTTAAGACGGTATAGATGATCAGTAAGCTTATGGTCTTCAAACCCTGTAGGTTGTTCAACATATACTTCTTCATGTAAATCGCCATTCAAAAAGGCACTCATTACATCCATTTGATAAATTTTAAATTTTTTAAAGCATGTAATGGATATGAAAAGTCTGATTGATTTAAGGTGAGCAACTAGGGTAAAGGTTTCATCATAATCAATGCCTTCTATTTGAGTGTACCCTTCAACAACCAGTCTTACCTTGTTTCGAATAATATTACCAAGTTCGTTAGACTTATTTTTGAAAATCCACTTTGTTTCAATAATGTGTTTATCTTTAGGTCTAGGAACAAGATACCAGACATCATTTCGAACAAATTGATTAAGTTTTTCCTGCATAGCTACTATCTAGTTTTCATTAGAAAGCGCTTCTTTTACATTTACCAGTTCAATCTGGGATGTAAAACACACATAGTTACATGTCTTCTAATTGTTTACGAGTGCGCACACCAGTGAGAGGGTTTCCAAGTATCTGATTGGTTGGATGATCTTTGACAGTCCTTAGTTTAGAATTAACTTGATTTGATGAAGTATCTGGTTTGTTAATCAAAAGAACTTTATCATTATCTGAACTTGGGGCAGGTGTATTCAAGTGATCATCAATGACTACATTGATGGACTCTTGAATCACATCAGTCCTGTTATTCAGAACACGATATGCCCGACTGTTTAAAGAGTATCCTAAGAAGATCTCTTCATCACTCTTTGTATCAAACTTTCCCAGATTTTCATGGTCACGTAAAACATAGCACTTGCTGCCAAAAATTTGAAAGTAATTGACAGTAGGCTTCTTATCAAACCAAAGTTCATAAGCAGTTTTATTATCAGACTTACATGTATGCACTCGGTTGATAATATAACATGCAGTATTTACGGCTTCAACCCAAAGATTTCTAGGGAGCTTCATATTATTCAACATTACGTTTCCTATTTCTTGAAACACTCTATCTTTCCTTTCCACAGTTCCATTTTGTTCTGGTGTTTTGGGTGCAGAGAATTCATGCGATATTCCCTCATCGTTACAGAATTTCTCAAAACTGCTATTCTCGAACTCAGATCCATGATCACTATGGATCTTACAGACTTGAGAGCTTTTTTCAATTTGGATCCGTTTAAGAATTTTTTTTACTTCATCAAGGGTTTCTAATTTATCCCTTAAGAAGGCTACCCAAGAGAATCTGGTAAAATCATCCATGATTACCAGTATGTATTTTTTACCTCCTCGACTCTCCATCCTGGTAAGTCCTATAAGGTCCATATGGAGAAGCTCGAGTGCTCTTGATGTGTCATTGGAGTTCACCTTTTTGTGAGAGCTCCTTGTTTGCTTGCCATACTGGCATTCACCACATATTTTGTCTACTTTTTGTAATTTTAGTAGACCTCTTATTAGTTCTCTCTCTGTATAAATTATGGTAGTGTACGTGTCCAAGGCGTTTATGCCATAATTCAGTCTCATAAGTATGGACCATGTAAGACAATTATTTAGATCAGTTACCATCGCTTACAATATAGCAGTTTTCAGAAGTCCTACGACTAGTTAATATTACAGAACCCTTTTTGTTTAAAATTTCACAACCTTTATTAAAAAATTTCACACTATGATTGTTATTATATATTTAAGATATGCTTAACAGGTTGTGTTTTAGTCCCTCAACATATAAAACATTTTTAAATAAGGGGAGGTTATAGAGTTGAACCGTACCTTGACCAATAATCTTGTAGTTGCTACCATCACCAAATGTGACTGATCCATCAGTCAGTTCTTTATATCGGTGGATAAAGTCTTGTCGCCTGTCATATGCCTAGAGCATCCACTATCAAGGTACCACTTCGAATGACTTGTAGCTTTGAAAGCGGTGTGGGCAACCAAGCAAGTAACCTTAGGAACCCATTTTATAACTGTTTTGGGTTTAGAAGTATAGTTGGTCTTCTTGTATTTGTAATGACCCACTGAGTTAGATTTTAAGAGCTCCTTAAGCAAATCAACTATCTTTTCAGCTAAAGGATTTCGATTCTAATTTTTATAGTTGACATAGTTGCTTTTAGATTTTTAAAAAGATTTAACATTTTTAGAAAAACTTTGATTAGTACTTTTCCCTTTTGAGTTTAAGGTTTCTCCTCTTACAAACTTGGGAGGAGTATTCTTCTATTTAGAAAGTATATTCTTATCATAGCCCAACCCGAATCTGTCACCATATTTTCTAGATCCAGATAGAAGTTTTTCTAACTTCAGATCACATTGAGCATACCTCCATGTACCCTTCAAACTCAGAAGAGAAGATACTTCATTTTTAAGTTTTTCATTTTCAGATTTCAGATTATTAATCAGGGAGGTTTTGAATTCTAAATCACATTTAGTCTTTTTAAAACAGTCTGAAATATGGGACTTTTCTAAAAAAAGAGACTCAAAATTTTCTTTAAGTTTTAAAAACTTTTCTTTTTAAAGTTTTAGTTTTACGACAATTTTACAACTCTCCTTGTATAGGGCATTGTAAGCATCTTGAAAATCTTCTTCATTTTCATGTTCACCATTCAGATTTTCTTCACTAGTTGAATCATCATGATCTAAAAAAGTGAACTTGGCTAGAATCATAAGAGCTTTAACTTCATTACCCGACTCGGTTTTAGAATCTTCTTATTCAGAAGAGGCATCAGAATCAGACGATTCATCCCAAGTAGCCAACAATCCCTTCTTTTTGGGTTTTTCCTTTTCAGGACATTTGTTTGCTGAATGCCCATATTCTTGGCAGTTGTAACATTGACTATCTTTCAAAGATTTTCAAGTTTTTGATTTAGATTTAAGTTGTTTCTTTCATTTGATTTTTAAATTTCACTCTCTTTTTACTTTTGAAGATCTTGTAAAACTTTTTTGCTAAAAGCACCATATCATCTTCAGAATTTTTTAAATCAGAATTTTCTTGAGTAATACATTTAGAAGATTTAAGAGCGATAGATTTACCTTTAGGAGCTTTAAAATTTAATTCATAGGTTTGTAAAGACCCAACTAGTTCTTCTACCCTCATATTGTTCGTATCACGAAGTTCCTGGATCGCGGTTACCTTAGAGTTGAACCGTTCAGGAAGTGAGTGTAGTATCTTTGCACACACTTTACTTTCTTGGATTTTATCACCAAGACCCCACACAGAGTTTACAATGTCATTTAATCTTGTATAAAAGTCCATAAACATCGCATTTTCCTCCATATGAATTTCTTCAAATTTGGTTGTGAGGAGTTGGACTTGAGATTTCTTGATAATTGAAGTACCCTCACGTGTCATTTTTAAAATATCCCAAGCTTGCTTTGTAGTATCACAGGATATAATTCTTTTGAACTCATCCGGTGATAGTGCGCAAGTGATTGCATTTAATGCTTTTACATTGGCACTACTCTCATTTTTTCTGAAGAGTGGTCCATGAGAAATACGGTGTTACTCTCATTGATTTTGAACCATCGATCCCAGTCACTTCAGTGGTAGGTGGGTTCCATTTAGTCACTGTCGCTTGCCACACACTCTCATCCATTGATTTGAGGAAAATCCTCATCCTGGCTTTCCAAAAGCACAGTTGGAGCCATCAAATGGTGGAGGCCTAGTGACTGAAAGGCTATCAAAATTTGACATCTTATATATATAGCTTAGATCGTTAGCTTAGGAAATGAATCCAAGAATAAAGAATTAAAAATGAGCTATTAAGCTCTGATACCACTTGAAAAGGCCAAGCTATATGTCCTAGAGGGGGGTGAATAGGACTATGCCAAATTTAGATTATAACAACGGAAAAATGATAACCAAATAAAATAAATCAATTCACAATGCTTAAAATGAAAAGCAGCCTCAATAATCAAGTATTAAGAGATTGAAACAAATTCAGTTCTAAGGACAATCTTACACCATAAAAACCAAGGGTTTATGGTAGGATAACCTTATTTCTTGAACGTTCTTTGTATCAAAAACTCAAACTAAAGAGGAATAAATAAATAGCAAAGAATTGAAAATTTGTAAAAATTTAAATCTAAATTATTACAACATTCCTCACTATGCTTGAAATGTAAATATTACAACATTCACATCCACACATACATTCCACAACTTGAATGATAAAAGATAGGAAATTAAGCAAACATTCAAACTACAATACACAGGGAGTTATAGTGGTTCGCCTGTGTGTTCACCAACTGTTAAACAACAACCACACAGATTGCTACTCCACTCCTAATATCCTCACATAGGGGATATTAGCGTTCATTATCAAAATAGGTTTCATAGGTTCACCTAAAACCTCCACAGTTGTGTCTTTTTAACTTAGGCCTACACAATCCAAAAACCCACACTTTCTGAGTTTTCTGGCTCTCCTCAGATAACCAAATACAATGAGATTTTTCTGGCTTAATCTTAAATGAAACCAAAAATAGAATGTAAATTACAATAATGTAAAATACCTAGATTTCTCCTTTGTAGCAGCTCGGAAGAACCAAGTCGGAATAGAGGTTCGAATGTCAAAGTTCAATGTCCAATACTCACTTTATAATGGTTCTAGGTTCTAATAGATTTTAAATTAAACCAAAATGGTCTAGCTTTAATTGATTTTGATTCCAGAAAAAGGAAAATAATACTTCCTCTTTTCAGATCAGATTGGAATACAAGAAACAAAATCAATTTAAAAAGCTAAAGAAAGAGAATATTAAATATGCACACTTAGCTTAAAATGGAGCACATACTTATCTCTCAGAAGGCCGGATTACAATTACTGTAGATGTCCTCAATATTCAGAGATTCGTGCTCTATTTATAGGTGAGAAAATTGCATCTTCGACTGGTCCAGAGATTGCTACAACTGGTCTTTGAACCAATAGATATTTGAAAATTTGAGCGCGATAAGATAAGGCAGTTTCACGATTGGTCGTAGGTAGTCTAAGACTGGTCGAAGGACACCTTTGACTGGTCTTAGGTTCATCACGACTAGTCGAAGCCAAGTAAAATAGATCATTGTAGTTTGAGTCGTAGGTTCACGACTGGTCAAAGGAACAGTTGACACTGTTCATACGACTGGTCGAACAGACCCCAGGACTGGTCGAAGCTTAACAAAAAATTTTGAATTTTTGCAGCAAACTTACGACTCGTCTAGGAAAATCTTAGACAGGTCGAAGTAGTGCTAGGACTAGTCGAGAAAGATCCAGGACTAATCTTAGAACAGACTAAATTCTTAAATATAAAACATTTACATTATGTATCCGAAATGACCTACTCTAAAGGTCAACCTAAGGTCAAACATACCTTAATAGTGAAGTAAGGATATTGGACCCTTAAGATATGTAACCTTTAAAGAAAGTGAAGCTTGAAATCTTGATGTAGCTTTTCCTTAAAAGCTTCAATTATGCAGTCTTGAATCTTGACTTGTAACTTGTAAATTTAGTTGAACATTCTCGAGTCTTGACTTGTAAACATGTCGTCTTTTGAAGTCGATCGTTTAAGACAATGTCGTGACTTGACATATCTTGAGTTGAGCATTGTGCTTCACTAATGTAGTCAACATCCATACATTGAGACTTGCTTCATCCATACATGCTTCATCCATACTGTGTCTTGAACATTTGCATTTATGTAATTTCACAAAGTACAAGCATTGTTTTTGGCACCAAAAATTTGACAACATAAAAGGGCTTTCAACCATAGCACTTACACTTATGCATCACGACAGTTGAGGAAACACAAAGAGAACTACCCTACGCATGATCTGAAATTGGCGATTGTCATCTTTGCATTAAAGCTCTGGAGACATTACCTCTACTGAGAGGAGTTCGAGTTATTTTGCGACCATAAGAGCCTCAGGTACATATTCACGCAGAGAGACCTGAATATGAGGCAATGACGATGGATGGAAACCTTGAAAGACTTCAAGTTTGAGGTCTCCTACCATCCTGGCAAGGCCAACCTTGTGGCAGACGCATTGAGCCGCAAGAAGATGATAGCATTTGCAGCTCCGCTAATGATAGAAGAGTGGAACATGGTGGAATTCATGCGAGACTTTGAGCAGAAGCTTACAGTAGAGGAGTCATTCAAGAGCGTCGCACACATCTTCTTGCAGGAACTTATTAATGATCAAATTATTGTGGCTCAGAGAGAAGATGAATGGTTGAAGAAGATGAGAGAGCAAGCAATTGACAACGAAGAGTCTGAATGGAGAGTTGGTTTGGATGGGGGCTTACGTTATCGTGGCCGCCTATGCGTTCCGAATCTTCATGACTTGAGAAAGGAAGTTCTAGAAGCCGCTCACAATTCGAGGATGTTAATGCATCCTGGCAGTATGAAGATATACCGAGACATGAAGCATTCATACTGGTGGGACAACATGAAAGCCCACATAGCAGAGTATGTGTCCCGTTGTCTCACATGTTAGTAGGTCAAGGCCGGGCATCGCCGACCTCCTGGTTTGCTTCAGCCCATGCCTATAGCTGAATGGAAATAAGATTTCATCGCTACGAATTTCATTTTAGGGTTACTGAAGATGAAGAAGGGACATGACTCCATTTAGGTGATTATGGACCGATTGACGAAATCAGCTCATTTCCTCCCGATTAGAGTCTCAAACTCAGCAGACGATTTGGTCAGGCTGTACATCAAGGAGATAGTACGTCTGCATGGAGTGAATATGGAGATTGTGTCGGATCGAGACACGCGATTCACGTTCTTTTACACTCGTATTCAGGAAGTGATGGGGGTGAAACTAAAGTTCAGTACCACGTTCCACCCACAAACTGACGAGTAGACGGAATGGGTAAATCAGGTGTTAGAAGACATGTTGCCGGCATGTGTACTTGACTTCAAAGACAGTTGGGATGACTATATCCCTTATGTCGAGTTTGCTTATAACAATAGCTTTCAAGAGAGTATTGGCATGACTCCCTACGAAGCACTGTATAGGCGTTCATGTCGAGCACCGCATTGTTCGACAGAAGTTAGTGAGAAGAGTCTGATTGGCCCAGATTTAGTTCAGGCGACCTATAAGAAGATCGACATTATCAGGTGTCGACTCCTTTTAGCATAGAGCAAACAAAAGAGTTACACCGATACAAGGCGACGACCGCTAGAGTTTGAGGGTGGGGACCATGTGTTTCTTAAGGTTTTCCCCATGAAGGGAGTCCTTCAATTTGGCAAGAAGGGAAAACTCACACCACGATTTATTGGTCCATTCCAGATTCTAGATCGAGTAGGTGTGGTAGCATAATGACTCACTTTGCCCACACCACTCGCAGGCATACACAACGTATTTCATGTATCGATGCTGAAGAAATATGTTCCTGATCCTTCCCACATTATCAAATGGGAGCAAGTACAGTTGAGTGAAGATGCTACTTATGTATTGCGTCTGACGCGTATCCTAGACAAGAAGGAACAGGTGCTGCGCAATAAAGTTATCCTGCTTATGAAGGTACTGTGGACGCACCACACTGAGGAAGAGGCTACTTAGGAAACAGAAGCCGAGGTTCATAAGAACTACCCTCAAATTCTTGAGTACGAAAAGGTACAAATTTCAAGGATGAAATTTTTCTTTAAGGGGGGTAGATTGTAACGTCTTGAAAAAATCTATACAAAGAACCGAGTATCACCTCAGGTAGAAATCATTAAGGCCAAATCCTTTAGAAGTTAGATGAAAATTAATTAAGTATTAAACTAAATAAATTGGATAATTAGCTTGAACCACTTTCTATACGAACTGCAAGACTCAAAACCATTAGAATCGCTAACTTAACATTACCTAGAAACCTAGGATCAATCTCAAAACCCAGTTGCTCTCGGGAGCACATTGAAACTCCGTATTGGGCCTGGACCACGTGTCGACAGTTTGATGACTGTAAAACTATAAGGTTATGACCACCTTACTAGGCTTAACAACCATCGCAAGAATCAAGTCCAAATATTATCCAAAAATGCACAACTTAAGCCTGGAGCGAAGTGTGTGAGAAACGCGAATATCTTTAAGAAATGAACTCAAACTTAAGTGAATTGGGCCGTTCACTTGCAGGCCAAATTTAAGATTTTAGACCATCAGATTTTGACCCAACTACACCCTTGAATCAGGGAAATTTCTCTATACCCATTGGTATACTTGTGGCCCTGATCGAGTGACGATGACCATTAAACTGAAACGGGTCCTCCACGATCAATCCACTAATCTGATCGGACCAAAATCTTAACTTGGCATAGATCCATTGCCAGGAAACTTTTTCTAGACAGTATGCGAACAATGGATCCCCAGATGAGCTCCATTGGCCCGAAATAGCCATCCTTTAGCTATACCCTAAGTATATCATGGCCATGAGGCCATTGACATAGTTCTAGGCCTATATAAGGACCTTAACCCACCCCTCTCTCATTCCATTTGAATTTTCCTAACCCTATGAGTGAGAAGAGAGAAAAGAGGTGAAAGGAGTGAGGAGAAGAGAGAGAGAGTTCAGCAGATTGTTACTGGGATTCATTCCCACTGTTCCTGGTATTGAATCACCACCCCACCATCACTACACAATCGATTCTGAATCCTTTTTTGGGTAAGAAATCCTAATCCTATTCTGTTTTAGGAATTTAAATAAAGAAATTGGTGAAATAGCTAACCTATTTCAATGTTTAGGTAGCCGTTATGCCGTAGACAAAGACGTGGTGTACGAACCGAGTTCATAACAAGCGTACCGATGAAAGGTGCGGACTATAAATGTTTAGGTTATGGTTTTTAAGGCTTTCAATGCCAGCAATAATTTATGTCTGACTTGACTGATGTCATATGATCTTAGTTACGATATTTTCGATATATCATGTATGTGTAAACTAGGTTGTATACTAAAATGCATTCCATGTGTTTGTTGAAATGTTTGAATAAATAAGAAATTATGATTTATGCTTCCCATGACTGTTAATCTAAAATTCATGTTTGTTATACGTATAGCAACTCCTTCGTGAAAAGATTTGCCATAATATATGTTATAACTAATTTATTATATGTATGTTGAAATGTGTAGTTTAAGTGTTTGATAAAATGTCTGAATGAGAAAATGTTTGTTGAGATGTATTTAATGAGGGTGTTGAGATAGGATTCTCAATTTCCTCATGTACAGTTACAGTTTCCTTCATGTAACATATCTTTCTACTACGTGATTTATAGATGAAATGTCTATGTATGATAACATGTGCAATATGGTTGTTAAAATGCCCGAATGAGAATTGTATTTGAAATGGTTGTTAAATGTTGTTTTGACTATCATGTGATTACCTATTGTAATTGAGTATGATTGGGACTACTACGCAGTCCAGGTAATCAGTAACAGTTCCCGGTTGAGTGGTCGAACTTGATTCACCACATTGGATACGTTCGACGAATCCGAGTCGTATGATGATTGTCGATAGTGGTTAGGCCACGTGGAGTGCTCTCCCGCTCCATGTCAATTAATTCAGTGTGCGCTCGTACTAATCAAATTTAACAAATAACCCAATTGGTCTATTGTGTGTTTACCATGTATGGACACTACTGCTTGAATCTAAGGTACCATTTACCAATGTAAAGCCCATTTCAACCTCGGTACCATGATCCGCTAAGGCTCATGAGCCGGGTATGGTGGTATGGGACACCGTGGTCGAGCTGTCAGCTTATGTTGGGGTGACGAGCCTCCCCGTAGTGACCAGTGAGCAACCCAAACTTGTGAGCCGAATACGGTGGTATGGGACACTGTATTCAAACTATCAACCTATGCCAAGGTGACGAGCCTTTTCTGTAGTGACCTTGAATATAAATTAGGCCTATGCTGAGGTGACGAGCCTCTCCGTAGCGACTTGAACTTGCCTATCCACTATTTTTCAATTAGGGGTGATGTTGTCCTATAACTTGCCTATCGTATGTGATTAACTAGGATTAACAACCCTAGATGGATAATTGTTTTGGTAAATAATATAAAGGGAGGTACCTTAGCTTTCTGAATCTGCTATATGAATGAGCCTAATTAAATATTGGCTAACATGACCATGCGCCGCATTGCATGTGCCTTTGGCGTTAAAGAGCACATTTAGGGACCTTGTCATGCGCAATCGTGAGATGATGTCGCTAAGGGAGTGCAGGCAAGGGCATGCTTCATTATAGCATATCATTCCTGAATTAATAAGAGTACTTAGGACATGATTGTTGTACTGCTTTATCATTACTACTTAATTGAATTGATAACATGTTAACCTTTGCCTTATAACTCCACTGAGTTGATCACTCACTCTCACTCTGGGACGGTGTTTTAAAACACCAACCAGACTCTGTTTTAGCTGCAGATGATGGTGAGGCTTACGAAGCGGAGCCTAACTTCTATAACGATGAAGAGTTCTCCTATATGCAGCTATCAGGTGGGTCTATGTTGACCATGTACTGATCGGCGAGATTGTAGGGATACGAATTAGTGGGACATGTCACTTTATCATTTTGTATATTTTGGAACAAACCTGTAAATATTCAACCTAGTGACATGATCATGCTCTGGGGATTTGTAACCACTCATATACTTTATATATTTATCACGGTCTTCTGCTTGCTAAATTTAATCATTTCTGGTGTATGATATGTTGTTTTAGTGTAATCCCACTCATGTTTAATGCACTAATATGACCAACATTTAAACATCATTATCTATGTTGCATAAGTGATGCGTTGGAACTTGAGAGTTGAGCTTTACTCGACCTCCAATTTTTAGGGCGTTACAATGACTAATACATATAATCCCTATGATCCTGGCGATGCAGCTCTATGTCTACCCAGACCCACCTGAGAGCTGCACATAGGAGAACTCCTCCTCCTCATCTAAGAAATCTAACTCCATCGAGTAAGCCTCATCGGAACTTGCATCTAAATTAGAGTCTGGTTGGTGTTTTAAAACAACGTCCCAGAGTGGGAGTAAGTGATTAAATCAGTGGTACTATAAGGCAAAGGTTAACATGTTATCAATTCAATCAAGCAGTAATGATAAAGAAATACAATAATCACTTCCTAGTTACTCTTGTTAATGCAGGAATGATATGCAGTAATGATGCATGCCCTCGCCTACATTCCCTCAGCGACTTCATCTAACGATCGCGCATGGAAAACTCCCTAAACGTGCACTTCCTCACTAAAGCAAATGTAATGTAGTGCATGGTCGTGTTGGCCAAGTAATTGATTAGGCTTATTCATACAGCAGGTTCGGGGAGCTAAGGTACCTCCCTTTATATCATTAACCCAAGCAGGGATCCATCTAGGGTCGTCAATCCTAGTTAATCACAAACGATAGGTAAGTTGTAGGGCATCACCCCTAATGAAAACAGTGGATAGGTAAATTCAAGTGTTTATACTCAAGGTCACTATGGGAGGCTTGTCATCTTAGCATAGGTCGATAGCTCGAATATGGTGTCTCATACACCACCATATTCGGCTCACGAGTTTGGGTTACTCACTAGTCACTACGGGGAGGCTTGTCACCCTAGTGTAGGCCGACAGCTCGACCACGGTTTTCCATACACCACCATGCCCAACTCATGAGTCTTAGCGGATCTTGGTACCATGGTTGAAATGGGCTTTATATTGGTAAGCGGTACCTTAGATTCAAACAGTGGCGTCCATGCATGGTGAACACACAATAGGCCAATGTGGCTGTCATTGCCTTTCCTTTAGTTTTCCCATTTGTGCATTCAGTGGACAGGTGTCCAAACTTTCGGCAAGTGTAGCACTATGGTTCTTTGGACTTTTTACCAAATTTACCTGTAAAATATTTGTTGTCCAATTGTCTTCCTTTAAATGGTCTGCCACGGTTTCTATGGAAGAATTTTCTGAACGGTTAAGCCAACAGAGCCACTTCCTCATCTTCATTCTCCCTTTCACTTTCATCTTCCTCATTTGTATTGTTCTTTGAAGTTTTGAGGACTGTATTTTTGGGTTTAAGAGTTTCCTTGAAGTGTAGTTCAAATGTTTGTAAGGAACTTACGAGTTCTTCTACTTTCATTTCATTCATGTTTCTACATTCTTTAATAGTTGTAACTTTTGAGTTGAACCATTCCGGTAAGGATCTCAGAATTTTCCTTTAGATTTTTGGAGCCGGAACTTTTTCTCTTAATCAACCCATGGAGTTGCAGATGATGTTCAGTTTTGTGAAAAAAATCCATGAAGGTCTCATGTTCTTCCATTCTAAGACTTTCAAACTGTGATGTTAGGAGTTGCAGCTTGGATCTTTTTATTGTGCTAGTTCCCTTATGAGTTGTTTCCAATAAGTCCCATGCTTCTTTAGCTGTTCCACACATACTGATTTGATTGAAGACTTCTTGGGACATAGCACAGTAAATAGCATTCATTACTTTAGCTTCAGAGGTTTATTTTTCTTTATCGAATGTTGTCCATTTTTCTTTGGGTTATGGTTGGGATATGGTCGTGCCATTTTCAAATACTATTTGTTGGTTGGTGGCACATATCCATTATCAACAATGTCCCAATCATCGTGATCCAACGATCTCAAAAAGTAGTGCATTCTAGACTTCCAGTACACATAATTTGATCCATCAAATATAGGAGGTTTAGTTACAGATGAGCCATCTCCTTTGGCCATATTACCAACTTCAGTCAAGATCACTCTCTAGGCGGTGAAGCCCTTAAGAGAGACCCACTCTGATACTAATTGAAATTGTAGTAATGACAACTTTAGTTGAAGTGGAAATATGCCAAGATGTCTTAGAGGGGGGTGAATAGGACTTTTTAAAATTTTATGATGATATAAAACTATTAACCCTATCCTGAACTAATATGCAGATAGCAGGATTTCTTCAATGTAACTCTAATGGCTTCCAAGCCAAATAGAGGATTCAATCATAAGACTATTCAAAACATAAACAAGATGTATAACCTAGTTCATGATGGATGTGACTATGTATGAGATGTGATTCTAATTAGGTAATCATGTAAACATGCATTATGAGAATATTCAGAGAAATCACACTAGTAAAGTAAATAACAATCCCAAACATAATCATTTTTATAGTAGTTCGACTACGTGTCTACTCCACTTCCGGCAGACGCACTCAACCCTTAAGTTTACCGGATCTCATTAACGAAGGTTTCAAATCAGGTTCACCTCAAACTAGTACAACCTACACAGGGCTGACTCTAGGACTTACACAAGGTACCTAACATGTCTCCATGAGACACAAGTTTATGCCCCACACAGGAGCAAGGGTCAACACACATCACCCAGATTTTAGGCCACACAGGCCAAGGATCCACACATGGAGCATAATAGTTTATGCCTTACATAAGAGCAAAGGCCAACACACATCGCCTAGGTTTTAGACCACACAAGTTAAAGACCTACACAAAGGACATAAGTTTATGCTTTCCACAGACTAAGGGTCAACACACAACACCCCATGTACTCTTCCGTCGGAGGCCTCTTATGAGGACTTGAAAGGGGTGAGAAGCACCTTTGACCCAATCCTACAAAATGAATGATCAAAAGGGTTTCTAGACTCTAATGACTTACAGATAAGTAGATGAGCCCTATTAAGCATGTTGATGAAGATCTCCTCCTTTGATAATGAAGAATCTTCAGCTCCCTTGAACCGTAACATAGATGATGCTCCAATATAAGGCGACAGGTTGGGTCAAGGTTATGTTGGAATCCTACTCTATTAAATGTTTTCCTATATTAAGAACAGAGTGATTCCAAGCATCTATGTATTCAAGGTATCCCAGCTCAATAATTTGCCATTAAGGTGGTAGCTAGAGGATCCTTGAATGCGGAAGTTCATTCCCCAATCGACTCTATTAAATATCAATGATGAAGGTGGATTGGAAGATAAACTCCCATGAGAGAAAAAAAGGCGTAGGGTAGATGATCTGAATTAAACACTCAAAAACTTTATCTATTTTATCTACTAATAACTAAAGGCAAGCTCTCATTAAATAGGCAGAAAGATCCAACGGAAATAAAACAGTCATATTTTTTTACAGAATTCGATATCATCGAGCAGTCTTCGCTATCATCGAGCATATACTCTCGATATCATCGAATGCCCGCTCGATGAAATGAACTCAATTTGTCAAACACTTTTGAACCTTTTTGCCAACTGGTCAAGGATATCGAACATGCTTCATTGTCATTGGATTTCGAACTCCGATTTCATCGACTCATGATTCGATTCCTTGACATTTGAAAACTTGAGAGCAAACTTGCCTTCGAAACTTAATAGGTATTGATGTGATCGAGCATCCCTCGATAACATCTGAATTTGAATGTCGATGATATCGATACCAGTTTTGATTCATAGATATTTTCAAGGAATTTTCCTATAAGCTTGTTGGAAAGTTTGTGTCCTATTTCGATGACATCAACCTGATCTCGATATGATTGATATTTAAATATCAATATCATCGGGTACTCCTCGATACTTGAATGAATTTTCCTTAAAGCTTGCTAATCATATTTGTGTCCCAATCCAATATCATCGAAGGTCCGTTGATATCATCGAGGTTTGAATTTCGAGGATATCGAGGCTCCCTTCGAGATATCGAAAATCACATGTTTTTCCTTAACTGCATTCTGGACACAACCTGACTAGTTGTCGATTTTATTGAGCCATCTCGATGAACTCGAGATTTGAAAGTCGATGATATCAAACATGTCATCGATTCATCAATAATTCAGTCCAGGATTCATTGTGGTTGTTGGACATCTGAAGTCCTCATTTCGATAATATCGAGTGAGTTTTGAGGACATCAATAATAGTGTTCGATTTCATCGAACCACTTATCGATAGATCGACAAAGGTAGAAAACTTAGAGATTTTCCTAATTTTATAAAATAGTTTTCTCACCTTAAACCCTAGGTTGTTCTATCCATTTTTAGGGGTTTTATATACCTAGTGTTTTGGGGTAGAGGATGTGAGGCTAAGTTTACCTTGACGAATTCTAGCACACATCCTATTAAGGCAGACACTTAAATGATCTTCCTATGGGGCTCACTTGTCTGGCTGACTCAACACTCATGCTAATTGACAAACCAGGGCACTTTCACCCAATAGGTCTAAGGCAGTCCTGTGGGAGCTCTGCCATCACCCTACCCTCAAGCATAAGTCACTCTAAAACTAACCCACGTGTCGGTCCATATCATCGTTGGCTGGTCGACAATGTTATCACAAAAGAAATATGTAAGTCTAAACATAAACAAAAGTCACTAAAAGAAATATATGTCTAGACTTACATGCAGTGCCTGGTGTATGCACAACTGAGGGATCAGACACATGTGATGCAGCATGTGACGTTAATGCTGTCTCTGTTGCATCACGGTTGAAAGGGGTAGATTCAGTGTGTGAACGACTTGATCTCCTACCTGGTGTCATGACTGAATATGTGTGAACTACGAACTTATAAATTTAAATAATGTCAGTACAAGTGTATGAACATTAATATAATAAACATATTAAACTTTACAGTGTAAGTGGAATATACTAAAACATTATAAAAGTAGTGTTAACGGTAGAATGAATTTGTGTTTATGCTTAGAGAGATGATTAAAATATGATTAGACCATTACACCATAATGCAAGCAGAATATAATCAAACCATAAACATTCTAGTAAAATTTAAAAATTCCATTACACATTGTCATTCTATATTAAATACATATATTTCATTATAATACGAAAAAACTTCGGATCAACTATCAAAAGTACTTCCTGCGTAAGTTATCATACACTGCAGAAGTATATGTCAAGCTGTGTGAAGCAATCGACATTGTTACAGCCAACATGCTAGTTAGAATAGGAGAAATCTAGTCTCTTAGGACTTCATTTAAATGTGCAAGTGACAAAACCACATCTTCCATACGAAGTTTCCCACGGTTATATTCCTCCAGTAGGTCCAGAATTTCTTTGAGATTGTATAATCTTTCATCAAAGTCATCGTCGATATATTCCTCCCTACACTCATCGACCAGACTGGGTATCTCTTTGGCCCTACCAGAAGAGGATAGGGCTAGAAATTCCATCTGTAATAGCTGATGAAGTATGCTGCATGCTTCCACTACGCTCCAGTTTGAGGAGGACATGATCAAAAATTGACTCAACTACAAATGTGGATTATAAACAAGTCAATTAAAGGAATAAATTATGACTTGTAAAACATGTATACATGTAATAATCAAATTATTCAAATTAAAAAATGACATGTAAATCATGAGTACATTTAATAATTGTCGTCTTAGGACTATTTCTTCTTCACCATCACTATCACTAATCAGTATTTCCTCTTCATCATCCGCAATATCATCATCAATGAAACTACTATCATCTTTAACAATGCCATGTATTATTGAGGCATCAACATGATCAGGTGATACATCATCTCTGTCCAATTGCACCACATCAATATTAACATTTAGATCAGTTTCTCTATCCCGAGATGGCATGTCTTCCTGATATGCTTGTTCAACCTTAGATGTTTCATTTTTCCCATCCTCGCTATCTTCAATGTCTGGTTTGGGAACGTCAAAAACATTCGTGGGCTTTATTTTCTGCATCACGTGTCAAGAGCCACTTAACTTGGTGTCAGTGAGGTAAAATACTTGTTCAACTTGGCTGACGAGGACAAATGGGTTGTCCTTAAACCACTTCTGAGATAAATTTACACTCGTAAAGTAGTCGTCAGTCTGTATTACCAACTTCTTATTTCCAATGTCCCACTAATCATATTTAAATAAGTATACCCACTTTCTCATACAATAACTCAACTCAATAATATCCGTCAAAACGTTATAAAAGTCAATTTTAACCTCCTTATGCGTTCCCTTCACAACTACCCCACTATTTTGTGTGGTCCTATACTTCTCACGCCCTTCAATGTGGAACCTAATCTTGTTTACAATACAACCTGTATATCTAGATACATGTTTATTAGGGCCACACGCTAGTAAGTAGAGTGCATCAGATGCATCCGCAGAGTTGCTAGCGCGCAACGTCTTCATCTATTATCACGTACAGAATGTAATTATCTAGGAATTTTCTTAGGTTCAAATATTGTGCAATACAACAAAATTTTAAGCGTGGTGAGATACAAAGTGAAATCTTACACGTTTTGCAAACCATTCTAGAAACTGATCATGATATATTCGATCATAATTTGTCGGATATCAGGACTTCATCTCCTCGGTGTGTTCATTATACATAATTGGCATGTTATCAGTAAGAAATAATAAGATCATCGTATGTAGAGATACAATTATCGAGAGAAGACTTACTCTAAGTACGACTCTATTTCTTCACGATTATGCAACACATACCACCACGCCTTTGCTTGATCCCCAAAGTCTATATCCTAAGATGTCAGGGGTCTTAAAGGACCGACGTTATGTACCAATACAGATATGAGTCCTTGTTCATGCTCCTGCCCTTCGTCAGCATTCCGATCTTCTTGGTTGAATCTAGTCTCTATGCCATAAAGATACATCGAGCAAAATGTCAGGCACCCATTATCAATGTACACCTTAGGAATGGATCCCTCTGAACGTGCCTTATTCCTCACAAATCGTTTTAGTGTGTGAAGGTATCTGTACACAAAATTATTATGTTATATGTTTAAAAACATGGATATATCTAGTTTATGGAATGAATAAAAATTTTAATAGGTTCTACCACCTTTCGATCGGATACATCCAACGATATTGTACTGGGCCTGCAAGCTTTACCTCGTATGGTAAGTGAATCATTAGGTGTACCATGACGTTGAAAAATGCAGGTGAAAATATTCTTTTAAGTTTGTAAAGGATAACGACAATATCCCTCTTCAGTCATTTAATAACCTCTACATTCAATGATTTTGAACACAAATCCTTAAAGAATATCCCTAACTTAATCAGCGCCGCACTGATATCCTTACTCAGGAATTCACGAATCGCAACCAGTAGTAAAAGTTGCAGAAGGACATGACAATCATGACTTTTCATTCCTTTTACCTTACAGTCTGTAATGTTTACACACCAAGAGATATTTGACACATACCCATCAGGAAATTTCACCTATCTCAACCATTCACATAAACACTTTTTTTAAAATTTTGTCAATGTGTAGTAGGCTGTTGGCATAGTGAATGAATTTTCATGTGGCTGCAAGTGCAACTCTTTCCTTAAACCCATTGCTTGTAGATCCAATCGAGCCTTAAAACTGTCTTTTGTTTTCTTCTCTATGTTCATCACTGTTCTGAAGACATTGTCACATATATTATTCTCAATATGCATGACATCCATGTTATGCCGTAATTTCAAATCACTCCAATAGGACAACTCAAAAAAATGCTCTTCTTCCTCTAGTTATACTCCAATACTATACGTTTTCTCTTCTTTAAGTGTAGTGCCTTACCAAATCTAACTTTTCTAATGTTACTCAGTTATTGCATCACATCTTCTCCAAATATCTCTTTCGGTGGTAGCCTATGATCTTATTTTCCATCAAAGATCATCATCTTCCTGCGCCAACTATGATCTCTTGGAAGGAAGCAACGATGGCCTGTATAACACATTTTTTTATCATTCTTCAATGATAATGAACAAGTCTTAATACTGCATATAAGACAAGCCAATTTTCCCTTCGTGCTCCACCTAGACAAATTTTCATACGCGGGGAAGTCATTTATTATCCAGAAGACTGTTGCATGAAATCGAAATGTCTGTCCTGCAAATGTGTCATATGTTTGTACATCTTGACTCCACAGCTCATTTAACTCATCTACTAATGGTCGTAAATACACATCAATGTCATTCCCGAGAGACCTAGGTCCAGGAATAAGCAATGAAATCATGAAAAATCCTTCATACATAACCAAGGAGGTAAATTATAGGGCATAAGTACCACTAGCCACATACTATACGAGCTACTCATATTACCAAATGGATTAAAACCATCACTTGCAAGACTAAGTCGAACACTGCAAGAATCCTTTGCAGACCAGTCATATTGCTTGTCAAAATTTTACAAGGCTTCAGAGTCCATAGGGTGCCTCAGTGTACTATCATCATGAACACGTTTCTCCTTATGCCACCTCATATCTTCAGCTGTCTTGTGAGACGTAAACAATCTTTGTAATTTGGGTTTCAATAGGAAGTACCTTAACACCTTTTGTGAAATTTTTTTACGCCTGGCTTTGTCATACTTCCACCTAGATTCTCCACATTCTAGACATTTTTCAACATTTTCATGCTCTTTTCAATACAACACACAATCATTTATACATGCATGTATAAGGATGTAACCAAGGCCCAAGTCTCGCATCAAGGATTTTGTCTCGTATTGAGACTTAGGCAATGTCTCGCCATCCAGTAATGCTTCTTTTAACAAGTCAAGCAACATGTCGAATGATTTATTACTCCAACAATTTATTATCTTCAAATGAAGTAACCTTGTAAGAAAATTTAATTTAGAGAAGTTCTCACACCCCGGATAAAGTGGACGTTGCGCATCCCTCAGCAAATTACTAAACTTTTCTAATTTGACATCACCCGTAGGAGGAATATCTTGGCTACTACTTGTCATTGTAAAATCAGTATCCGCAATTGTTCCCCCGAACACATCCCCGATGATATCTTGCATTTTATCAACGTCATCATCCTCGTCATCTGGTACAATTGGGTCAGCAAGGACTTTAGTGGCCTCAACTCTTTTGTGGAACTCTTCATCATGATGGATCCACCAAGTGTAACCCTTATCAATCTCAACTATGAACAAATCGTCTTCTACTTTATCTAAAGTCTTATGAACCATGTTCTTGCATTTTCGACATGGACACCTAATCCTATTCCTGAATCTGCCCGATTTCATGTAAATTCTATGAACTCTTGAACCCCTTATTTATACTCTCGGCCAAACCTATTCTTAGCTCGCATCCAACTCTTATCCATCTCTATAATGAAAAGATTAGAGTCGGTTTACAGAAATTGGTTTAAGATTAGGTTAGGGTTATAGGTTTAAGATTAGCTATAGGTTTAGGTTTAGATGTAGGGTTTAAGGATTCAGGTTCGGGTTCGGGATTGGGTTTAGATTTAGGTTTTCGAGTTTAGGTTTAGGTTTAGGTTTAGGTTATAGGTTTAGGTTTAGGGATTTGAGAATAGGTTTAGGTTTAGGTTTAGGTGTAGGGTTTAAGAATTCGAATTCAGGACCGGTTTTATGATTAGGTTTTCAAGTTTAGGTTTAGGTTTAGGTTTAGGTTAGGGTTATAGGTTTAGGATTAGGTATAGGTTTAAGTTAAGTGAATTAAGTTTAGGTTTAGGTTTAGGTTTAGGTTTAGGTTTAATGATTTGAGAATAGGTTTAGGTCTAGGTTTAAGAATTCCGGTTCGGGTTCGGGTTCGGGATCGGGTTTAGGTTTAGGTTTTCGAGTTTAGGTGTAGGTTTAGGTTATAAGTTTAAGTTTAGGTTTAGGTATAAGTTTAGGTTTAGGGATTTGAGAATAGGTTTAGGTTTAGGTTTACGCTTAGGGTTTAGGGATTTGGATTTGGGTTCAGGTTCAGGATCGGGTTTAGGTTTAGGTTTTCAAGTTTAAGTTTAGGTTTAGGTTTAGGAATTTGGGTTTGGGTTTGGGTTTGGGTTTAGGTTTAGGTTTAGGTTTAGGTTTTCGAGTTTAGGTTTAGGTTATAGGTTTAGGTTTAGGTGTAGGTGTAGGTTTAGGTTTAGGGATTTGAGAATAGGTTTTGGTTTTGGTTTAGGCTTAGGGTTCAGGGATTCAGATTCGGGTTTGGGTTCAAGATCGGGTTTAGGTTTAGGTTTTCAAGTTTAGGTTTAGGTTAAGGTTAAGGTTATAGGTTTGGGTTTAGGTGTAGGTTTAACTTAAGTGAATTAAGTTTAGGTTTAGGACTAGGTTTAGGGATTTGAGAATGGGTTTAGGTTTAGGTTTAGGAATTCAGGTTCAGGTTCGGGTTCGGGTTTAGGTTTAGGTTCAGGGATTTAAGAATAGGTTTAGGTTTAGGTTTAGGCTTAGGGTTTAGGGATTTGGATTCAGGTTCGGGTTAGGGTTCGGGATCGGGTATAGGTTTTGGTTTTTAAGTTTAGGTTTAGGTTTAGGTTTGGGTTTAGGTGTAGGTTTAATTTAAGTGAATTAAGTTTAGGTTTAGGTTTAGGTTAAGGTTATAGGTTTAGGTTTAGGTTTAGGCATTTGAGAATAGGTTTAGGTTTAGGTTTAGGAATTCGGGTTCGGGTTCGGGATTGGGTTTAGGTTTAGGTTTTTGAGTTTAGGTTTAGGTTTAGGTTTTGGTGTAGGTGTAGGTTTAGGTTTAAGGATTTGAGAATAGGTTTAGGTTTAGGCTTAGGCTTAGGGTTTAGGGATTCAGATTCGGGTTTGGGTTCAGGATCGGGTTTAGGTTTAGGTTTTCAAGTTTAGGTTTAGGTTTTCAAGTTTGTGTTTAGGTTTAGGTTAGGGTTATAGGTTTGGGTTTAGGTGTAGGTTTAAGTTAAGTGAATTAAGTTTAGGTTTAGGGTTAGGTTAAGGTTATAGGTTTAGGTTTAGGTTTAGGGATTTGAGTTTCGGTTTAGGTTTAGATTTAGGAATTCAGGTTCGGGTTCAGGTTCGAGATCGGGTTTAGGTTTAGGTTTTTGATTTAGGTTTAGGGTTAGGAAATCATGTAAATGTATGTAGTTTATCTACACCATCCATCTACTTTTCAGATCATTTAAGGGGTTGAATCCAAAATTGAATCATATCCAAAACTCAGGTGGACCATACCACAAGAAATAGTAGGTATAATGATTTCCATCATTGAAACCTTTCTAGGGCCTGTAGTGATGTTTATTTATCATCCAACCTATTCACAAGATCACACAGATAGTGATGAAGGGCAAAAATAAATATCAACGGTTCCCACCTTCAAAGGACCCCCACTCAACATCTGGATAGCACCGACGCACATCTGGGTCTGCTCCATCAATTTTGAGCTAATGCATAAACATGAGCCTATCCAAATGGCCAGGCCACCCATATTGCTGTCCACAGGAAATGGACAGCTTCGTCATGGTCATAACAGCGGTTCCCACCTTAAAGGGACCACTGCTCAATTAAATCATAAATTAGTTACCCATCCAAGGTGGATAGATCGTAATACTTTCATATTCCCATTTAAACATCCACGCCAAAAATTCGGCAACATCTCCCCATGCCTCTCTAGATAAGTTGATCTTACGTTACATTCTGATGCCAAATATCTAAAGCAATGTAAATATATTTGGCATTGGATATTGAATGGAAGAAACATATCTAGAGAGAAACAATGAGATGGACCGCAGATCAAGCATTAACATTTAAATAGATTATATGAAAGCATATTATACATCTAACCTTGAACTGTCCAAAATGGGACAATTTGAGCAATTTCTATGCCACCAAAAACACACCATATCTATGTATGCCTGCATAGAAATCCTCAAACGAGTAACTAATTATCTAACTTACAAATCACAATCACAAGTCACAACTATAAACTAAAAGGTCACAATAATAATTTAAGAAAAAAATGTAATACATATTAAGCATATTGCCCATATTAAGTATACTACCCATATTAAGCATATTAAGCCTCATTTCGACCAAGACCTATACATGTGGTGCCCACATGATGAATAGCCCTGATCTCATCTACAAGTTCAAATCTCAAACCTTTACATTTTTGTACTGTATTTATGGTTCCAATCATAAATGTAGTAATTAAAAATGACAATATGCTTAGTGCAAGTTGCTTGTTTTATTGAAATTAAGTGAATCAAACTCCAAGAAAACATAAATAAATAAGAGAGAAGAATTTAAGTTTGTGCACAAATCATATGCGATGCATGATAATCCCATAACAGTATTTCATGTTATAAACAAAAGCCACTCTCAATATAAATTTCCATTATTTTAATATATTTCCCATGGGAAGCTTCAAACCACATCAAGGGCTTATTTTAAGTTTAAGTCTTGTTTTAAGTCTAGGACCTTGATTGGTAAATGCCTAAAAATGAGTTCGACTTATTTTAGTTAGCAATGATTCTGGAATAGAAATTTTAGTCTTTAATATGTTGTTAGTTTTTGCATGAGTTCATTATATACTAGGGATCAAGATCTCCATATCATAATTATTATTAACTAAATGAGATGAGCTATAGTCAAAATTTCCTAATGGTGTGGCTAGCTACATACTATGGTTAGTTTAGCTACTAGTGTGTAATTATCATAAGATCCATGTTGTTCATCAAGTAAGCCGCTCATTGTTAATCCCATTCTAATTGTTAAACCCAAAAATCATGATCATCTAAAAATTAGGTAGGCAACACTATAGAAAACAGTTGAGAAGGAATGCCTACCATTAGTTTTGTGCAATTACTATTATGTTGTTTATCCAAAAATCATAATATTGGAAGACTTAGTTGAGCCATACCACATAAATTTGGAGGTTAATTTTAGGTCTAATTTCACATGATGTCCCATCTGAGAAATGAATTAGACTGAAAGGTGTGCTCATATTCATCTAATAGTTCTTTAATTCATCATTAAACAACCAAAATATATTTAAGCATTTATAACACCTGTTAGTAGAAGTTGATAGGAATTTCTTCAATTTCTGTAAGGGGTCCATGGTTTAATCTGTGTGTGACTGTAATATCTTCAAAGACTGTGAAAGGGTAACTGGATGAGTAAGATGAATCAACGGATGGATGGACGGCAAGCCGTATTATTGGATGGACTGAGAAAGACACCCAGGACCCAATTTCTAAGTGGGTCAGAAAAATTGAATCTAGACCTGTTAAAATTAGAGACTGCAAGTCATGGTACCTGTTGACATCCCTACTTGAAATAAGGATGGTTTGTTTTACTTAAAACTAGTCCATTTATGGCAACACTAGCTTCCTTGTTGTTGTATCGTAGATTGATTGGGGAAAACCGTAATCTCTCATTAATTAGGGTTAAGTAAAATATACATTATATACAAGTATCTTCCTACATGAATATAATTGGCACATGCAATGATGGTGGAGAGAGGATAGGGCTTGTAATTGCTTAAAATCCCCTGTGTCCTTCCATATTGCATGGTAGGGCCCACAGAGATGAACACTATCCTAACTTCCGTTTGAATGCCGACAACATATTATCAGTTTTATAGAGGTTTGCTCAAATAAACTTCCATTTAGACTATGCATTTGTCAAAGTAGCACATGTGTGTGCAATCTAATCCATCAATTGGATGGGCCCAGCTATGTAAATGTTGTTATTTGTTTACTTGTCTCTTTACAAACCATGCGAGTGTCAAAATGGTAAATATGTGTGCAATCTAATTCATCTAATGGATGAGCCGGAGGTAACCTCCGGGGAATTCTTATCAAATTAATGAAATAAGACAAATGTATTTGAGGCATTAGATAGCCTACAATGTGAATCTAGAATCTAGTGGCGCATTTGACACCAAGTCACAGTGCAAAAGAGCAGATAAGTTTCACAATCCTAATTGATATTCATTTATTAAAATTGGACGATTGAATGTATTTTCAAATCCTATCATAAAGAAGATAACACTTTCAATGGATCACATTCAACTATAAAAGAATTAGATCAATGCCCATTTTTATTACATCTTTTCACATGAGCCATCCACGGCGGCGGTGGCAAGGACATGTTGTCAATGGTTTAGATATAAATCTCAGGTAGACCACACCACAGGAAAACAGTAGTAACTAAATGTCAACCATTAAAAACCTCCTAGGGCCCACTATAATTTTTATTTGACATCCAACCCATTGATTAGGTCAAACTAACTTGGATGAAGGGGAAAAAAACAAATATTATCTTGATCCAAAGCTTTTGTAGCCCTTGAGAATTTTTTAATGGTGGTTGTTCAACCAATGCAGTTTTCTGTGATGGGTCCACTTGAGATTTAGATCTATCTCATTTTTCAGTCTCGCAACATAAAATGATCTGAAAAAATGGATGGATGGCATGGATGAAACAGATACGTAATGGTGGGCCCTACCATGTGCATTGACAAATCCACCAAAAAATCCCCAAATTCCAATTTTGGACAATCCACCCTAAAATCCGCAAATCCCTAAATCGTCATTAAGATTGAGAGACATTAAGAGAGAGAAAGAGGAATACCTCAACCGAGCTTCAGAGAGAGAGAGAGAGAGAGAGAGAGAAGGCGTGCGTGGGTAGGGCTTTGGCAACAAGAGCGTGGGTGAAGAGAGAGAGAGAGAGAGAGAGAGAGAGAGCGAGAAAGAGTGAGAGTGAGAGAGAGAGAGAGACAGTTAGAGAGAGAGAGAGTGAGAGAGAGAGAGAGAGCAATAGTGAGAGATGAGCGCTGGAGTTGTTTCGACTTAAAACATAACATTATTACCGACGAAACTTTTCATCGAGAATACTTTTCACAATTTGTCGGTAAAAGGCTTCAAAAATATTTGGGCCCACCTATGCTCTATCAACCCCATCCACTCCATACATATGTTTTCAAATATACTTATTAGCTACACCAAAAAAAAATTACAAATCAACATCCATAATCAACCACACAAAATGAAATAATATGTCCACCGTTCATTTTGTACACCTTTACCATCGATTTTTATCATCGGTAAAAATCTCCTTTAGTGACGATATTGTATAATGTCGGTAAAAATAGCCTCTCGGTGGGAAAATATTTGGTCGTGGCAGGGTATTTTGTTTGGGAAAGTCATGTTTACCGACGAAATAAATTTCGTCGGAAAGAAGCTCATCAGAAACCATTTCGTCTGGGCAGGGCTCTGTTGGGCCAACCGTGATGTAACTATTTTATCTACTCTATTCCTCACTTTTCTCAGATCATTTTCAGGTATGCGCCTAAAAATGAAGCAGGTTCACAGCTCCCGTGGACCACACGAAATGAAGCTACAGTGATAATGACACCCACCATTGAAACCTTTCCAAGGGACACCGTGATGTTTTTTTACCATCCAACCTATTCATAATGTCATGTAGACGTGGATGAAGTGAAAAGACAAATATCAACTTGATCTGAAACATCTCCAACTCCCAAGGACTTTTTAATGGGGGACATTCAATCCCCACTTTGTGCTCCAGTACTTAAGACTTGGACCTGTCTCATTCATAATCATATATTGGGCCCACCTAGATGTGATTCAGATATACAGCCCATTCATTATGTGTTTCCCACTTGGATGAGGGGTCAGACCAAGTTTCAGCTGCATGCAAAACTTATGTGGGGCCCACCAAGTGCTTTTATATATTTTAGTGTGTCTTCATATAGTTTTAGATGGTATGGCCCACCTGAGTTTTGTATACCGATGATTTTTGAGATATCTCATATCCTAAAGGGGACACATCAAATGCACAGTGTTGATGTTCAACACACATCATGATGGGCCCCACAAAACTTACTAACATTAATTCTTAGGTTCTCACAAGGTCAATAAGTTGGGTCATAATTTTGACCAGAATATTTGGCCCATTTTACATGTCTGGTCGATTCGCTCTATTTTACTAATCGTTACCCTCAATTTGACTAGTTACTCGCCCCGATCATGCTACATATGAGAAAGATATTGGTAATACAAGATTGATCAACAATTTGAGTGAGTTTTGATTTAAACATCTGAAGTTATTTACTCTTCAATCTGGACTGATCAGATTGTCCAAAAATGGTTAAAGGTTGTTCATAATATCAAAAATATATGAATGAAGAGAAAACACAAACATCAGCTTGATCCAAAACTTCTATGGCCTCCAATAAATTTTCAATGGTAGAGGTTCAATCACACTATTTCCTGTGGTGTGGTCCACTTGAGCTTTGGATTTGCTTCCTTTTTTTTATAGACCTCAAATTATCTGTTAACATGGACGAACGGAGTGGATAAAATAAATAAATAATGGTGGACCCCACAAAATTTACCGAGTATGCTAAGGGTAATGAGTAACTCACCTAAATGTAGTGGAGATGGGTTTCCTTAAAACATTCATAATCATATATTGTGCCTGCCTAAATGTGATTCACATATCCAACCCACTCATTATGTGTGTCCCACTAGGATGAGGGGTTAGACCAAGTTTCAGCTGCATCCAAAACTCATGTGGGCCCCACCAAGTGCTTTTATATTTTTTAGGATGTCTTCACATAACTTTAGATGGTATGGCCCACGTGAGTTTTGTATACAGATGAGTTTTGAGATATCTCATAACCTAAAGGGGACACATCAAATACACAGTGTTGATGTTCGACACACATCATGATGGGGCCCACAAAACTTACTAACATCAATTCTTAGGTTCTTACAAGGTCAATAAGTTGGGTCATAATTTTGACCAAAATATTTGGCCCATTTTACATGTCTGGTCCATTCACTCTATTTTACTGATCAATACCCTCAATTTGACTAGTTAGTCACCCTGATCAGGCTACATACAAGAAAGATATTAGGCATATAAGATTGATCAACAATTTGAGTGAAAATTGATTTAAACATCAGAAGTTATTTACTCTTCAATTTGGACTAATTAGAATTGTCCAAAAATGATTAAAGGTTCAATTAGTAGATGTGCCAAATAATTTAGTAAAAAAATGTTATTTTTTCACAGATAAATCTCAATTTTCATTTGCAAATCACAATTTTTTTTTTCAAAATGTATATTTTTTTACTCTTAATTTTTCTTTCAAAACTTTTAACAAAATATCATATTTATTATCAAATATTTCAAAAAAATACAAATTCTAAATTTTTATTGTCAAAATCTTAAAAATTTTATCAAATTTTATTTTACTTTTATCGCAAAATTCAAAATGCCGATTTTTGCCGATGATGTATCTATTTTGTTGGTAAAAAACTCCTTTTCTGATGAATGTTTTTGTCGGTAAAAAAGCTCCTTTACCGACAATAATGTAAAACGTCAGTAAAAAAAAAGTCTCTCTGATATTTTGCCAATGATGTATCTATTTTGTCGGTAAAAAACTCATGTTCCTTTATCGACGATATTGTATAACGTCAGTAGAAATAGCCTCTCCGATCTTTGGCCGACGATGGATCTATTTTGTCGGTAAAAAACTCATGTTCCTTTATCAATGATATTGTATAACATCAATAAAAATAGCCTCTCCAATCTTTTGCCAACAAACTATTTGGTTCATCGGGAAAAATTACATTTATCGACAAAATAATCGTCGAGAAAATAGTTTTCACCAACAATACATAATGTCGTCGGTAAAAGTTTCCAGGCCATCATTGTAAATGGTGGTGGGAACATATTTGGTCGTGGTGGGAATCTTTTGTTGATGAAATCATATTTCATTAGAGAAATTCATGTTTACCGATGAAATTGATTTCGTTGGAAATAAGTTCGTCGGTAAAAGGCCAATTTCTTATAGTGAGCCCAAACTTGCTGTATTGTGGAGAACCCTGTTGTATTCCCCTGAGCTAGATTTTTTTGTACATGGCATAAAAGAAAAGTTCTATTACTATAACTCTTCTAATAGAAACTTCACAATATACTATATATGTATATCAAATTTCATGTGCACAGTTATAATGCTTCAGCTGACTATTTAAATCTGGGAAAACTGCCACATGCAAATCACATCTTTTCTGGTCATTGTCCATTTTGTATGAATTCACTCATCATTCATGACAACGATTTTTTAAAGCCCTTTTGATTGGTGATGTTTCTTTCTTTGCTTATGATCCCATGTGATTTTCAAAAAATGTCTTTCTAGTTATCCTTGCTAACTATCTCTAGATATGTCTACGAACCTATAAATTTTATAGGGAAGTGGCAAAGAAACAAGTACATTGGTGTCTCTCTAGTTGGGAAGACATTGGCAATGATGGGATTTGGAAAAGTGGGATCCAAAGTTGCTAGACGTGCGAAAGGCCTAGGGATGCATGTTGTGGCAAATGATCCATATGCTTTAGTTGATAAAGCAAGGCCTATTGGCGCAAAGCTAGTGTCCTTTGACGAGGCCATTAAATTGTTTGAAATATCTTTGGTGCTTATTAAATTGTTAGTGGGAAAGGTTACTATTGGGGGAAAAATTGAGTGACTTATAAAAGGAGTCAACTCTACAACAAGCACGGACTCAATGGGCTAAACTACTGGCAAGATATCTACTGGCAAAGAAAGGCCGACCACGAAGTAGGTCGGTATAGTCATAGGCCCACATGACAATTGGCCAATCTATTGAGTAGGATGGCACAACTATAGATTAGCTATAGATTGACTATAGGTCAGCACGATCATAGGTCCGTTATAAATCAGCTATAAGTCGGCATGACCATAGAACAGCCATAGGTCTGCCATAGGTCGACACACTCTCCGTCAAAGTCGGAGAGTCGGTATCAACCTCAGGTGAATGTTGATCAGTCGAGACCATAGGTGAATGTTGATCTGTCAAACAACTCGGTATTACCTACCTCTAAGGCGTCAACCGCCTTTACTGAACAACTTGTGCCGAGCAACCGACACAAAGATCTCCTAAACAGCCCAATGATCTCTCCCAAGATAAGATCGGATCCCAAGGATCTCAGACACCCGTAATCTCAAGAAGATCTCTGATATGATTGGAGATCCATACGAGAAGATCTCTAATGTATCAGGACTCCTAAATGTGGAACACTTCTTATGGTGTGATCTTCCCGCTCGTATAAATAGGGAAGCCCCTAGCCAGTGAAAGGTGTGCATACTTACCCACTCAACGCACAATATTAAACATGACTGGTGACTCTTTTCCTTAAAGATCATCTACTACAAAGACCCAAGTTCCTGACTTAGGCATCGAAGGGTCCCCTATATTAACCAGGGTCTCCTTTGTCCTGCTATTTCTTGTGTGTAAGTGTTCGAGGGTCTAAGGAGGGTCTGTCGAAAAACTGCATTAACAGTTTGGCACCTTCTATGGGAAATGAAATCAGAGTCATTTCCTACTTTACTAGAGAGATTACAATGGCCAGAGGGAAAAAGAAAATCCGGATCTCCCTAGTTGTGCTTGACCTAACTCCACCCTCGAAGCATCCTGATAGTCATCGGGGTTCCACTTCCTAACATTAGGTTGATTCCGGCCCCGGGAGGCAAAGCCACCTGTCCCGCGTCAAGGGAGGTCGATTGAACTCCCTTAAAAAGCAAGTTGAAATGTTGAACAACAACATGAACTCCATAAAGTAGTTGTTGGAACAACTACAACCTTATCACGTACAGAAGCCTAACAAGGAGGATGAGGAAACGGGCCACAATCCTCCTCAGCCTTCCAGCACGCCCGCCACCTCTCAGAGAAGGCTACAACAAGGCTCGACCAAACCAGCCCCATCTCACATTTCTGGGACTGCAGCTTCGCCCGCTTCTGATCTACATCATGAGGTAGACTGAAAGAAGCGCGACAAAGCCTTGGTCGAAGCTATTACTAAAAGCAGCGAGCCTTGGGAGGCCAAGATCAAGTGTTTACGTGGTCAGATCGGGGACATGAGACAAGCCTACCATACAAATGGGCTGACCCCAACCGAACCCCCATTTACCGCCAATATCATGCGGGTGTGATTCCCAGATAGATTCCATATACCTCATATCACTCCCTTCTTGAGAGCTACCAACCCATTGGGACATCTGGAATCTTTCAGGGTCTAGATGGAGCGGCACAATGCATCGGACGTAGTAATTATCACACCCCAAACTCAGAAATCGGGCCCACAAAATTTCTAATTGCCGAATCCAGTGCCGACAACCTTCATAGTAACCCATTCTTGGTTCCTAACGCCCATGCGCTAGATTCAGATCCTGGGATCCTACAAGGAGGATTTTCTAGCATACATTTATCTTGTAAGAATCATAACCACAAGTTTACCCAAATCACAAAGGCAACATCATCATCACATATCCACTAATACAAAAGTAAATACTGTGCTGAAAGGGAAATACATAAATAAAAAATCGAAGCTTCAGAAGATAGTTGCACGCTTCAAGCTCAACACTGCTGCGACCTAATGCCACCTACACGCATCTATCGTGCATAAGCTTATAGAAAGCTTAGATGATGGTGTAAGTGTGTGTGCAAGGTAAGTGCCAAGTATGCAATATCAGAGTAAAGTGGAAACATGCTGGCAAGTCCATAAATACCATCAGCCTTATCCAGGCTACACGATGCAAAACATAGTAAGCCAACATCATATATTGAAGATGCAATGTAGAACAGCTCTGCAATATGGAGACATATTAAGCCAAATATCATATATTAAGGATGCAATACAATATGCAATTATGAAGATCCACGAATACTATCAACCTCATCTAAGCCATATAAATGCAGAAACATAGTAACCCAAAATGTCATATGCCACGGATGTAATGCAATATGCAGTGCGAATGAAATGACCAAGCTGGAGTGTGAAGTCGAGATGATAGTACGTAATATCGTAGGCTGTGAGGTCCATCACAATGGACTTTTATACAAACTAGTCCCATACATAAATTTGGATAGTTAGACTCAATGTGGTAGACTCCTTATCTCAAGTTAGTCGGGCGCCCCAACCGAAATCCTAGCCATTAGTTGCCCACCACTAGCCCGAGTAGATAATGAATGAATGAATGCATGAGCAAAATGCTGAGTATACAACTCCTGCTCAATAAGTCTGCATATCAGTATTGTACATCTTTGGGATCATCAATAGGGTCTAGTACACTCCACACTGGCTGCCGCCTCCCTAGCCGCATAATCATGAAGTAGAAAAGACCTCACTACCCGCCTGCTAGTAGTATACTAATGCCTACCTGGCACATCGATAGCGGACCCATTTGCGAGTTGGTTAAACTCAACCTAGCTTACAGGCTCCTCACTTAGGCAGATAAGGCCACACCCTCTTCCAACCGACCATGATAAAGTGGGAGACACCGCCTACTGGTATTTGGCACCTAGGCGCTCATGTATCCACTCGGTCTAGACGTTGGAGTCTCCTCCAGTACCAGAGGATTCTGGGACTCTCACCCCATGACATCCTATGTGCCCACAGTGCTAGAACCAAATAATTTTGGTGTCCCATCTGGCCATCCACGACATGTCTGTGAAGGCCATAGCCCTAATGTCACTAGGGCGTACGGTGGTCATATCAAAAAATGTGATATGCATGAGTCATACCATCTAGTCATGCATCAAACCTGCGCATACCACGTGGTCATGTGGGATGACTCCACCTATCAGGGAGTCCCATGAATAACCTGCCATATGGCATATGCAATGATCAACTACATCTCATAACAAACATGCAAATGATGCTTATGGGCATGTATCATGATGCTATGCTGTCACATACTCATAATCGGCATCGATAACTGAAAAGACCAAGCTATATGTCCTAAAGGGGGGGTGAATAGGACTATGCCAAATTTAAAATAATGACAGTGAAATTAAATAATGTGATAGCCAAATAAAAGAAATCAATTCACAATGTTTAAATGGAAAGCAACCTCAATAATCAAGTATTGAGAGATTGAAACAAATGCAGTTCTACAGACAACCTTACACCATAAAAACCAAGGGTTTATGGCAGGACAACCTTATTTCTAGAACGTTCTTTAAATCAAAAACTCAAACTGAAAAGGAATAAATAAATAGCAAGGAATTGAGATAAATTGTAAGAATTTAAATCTAAATTATCATAACATTCCCCACTTCGCTTGAAATACAAATATTACAACATTCACATCCACACATATATTCCACAAACTTGAATGATAAAAGATAGGAATTTAAGCAAACATTCAAACCACAAAACATAAAGAATTATAGTGGTTCGCCTGTGAGTTCACCAACTATTAAACAATAGCCACATAGCTACTCCACTCCTAATATCCTCTCACAAGGGATATTAGCATTCACTATCAAAATAGGTTTCACAGGTTCACCTAAAACTTTCATAATTGTCTTTTTAACTTGGGCTTTCACAATCCAAAAACCCACACTTTCTGAGTTTTCTGGCTTTCCTCAGATAACCAACACAATGATATTTTTCTGGCTCAATCTCAAAAGAAACCAAAAGAATGTAAATTACATAAAAGTAAAATACCTAGATTTCTCCTTTTTGTAGTAGCCCGGTAGAACCAATCAGAGTAGATGTTCGAATCAATGTTCAATGTCCAATACTCACTTTACAATGGTTCTAAGTTCTAATTGATATTAAATTAAATCAAATGGGCGTAGCTCTATTTGATTTTGATTCCAAAAAGAAGGAATACAGCAATTCCTCTTTTCAAATAAGATTGGAATATAGGAATAAAATCAAATAAGAAAGACTAATAAAAAGAATATTAAATATGCACAGCATAGCTTAAAATGAATAAACTTATCTCAGAGTGGAGGCTTGAATTTTCTTGAAATTAATCGATGAAAAACTCTGAAATTCGTGTTCAATTTATAGATGAAAAGATTACGTCTACGACTGGTCTTAGGAACCCTTCGACTGGTCGTAGAACCAACGACATTTTGAAATTTTTGAGCGCGAACTTAAAAAAAGTTCTACGACTAGTCTTAGGGAGTCTACGACTGGTCTTAGACCACCTACGACCGGTCGTAGCAGATCCAGGACTGGTCATAGACAACCAGGTTTGGTTGCTGGAGTTTGAGTCGTAGTTCTAAGACTGGTCGAAGGTCGAGTCGTGACCTCCCTATGACCGGTCGAATAGTCTCCAAGACTGGTCGTAGAGTAACCAAAAAATTTTGAAAATCTTTAACAACTTAGTATTAGTCGTGAAATTTCTTGGACAGGTCGAACTAGTGCTAGGACTAGTCGAACAAGATCTAGGACTAGTCTTAGAATAGACCAATTCATATAAATAGATTCATTTTGAATTATGTATACAAAATGACCTACCCTAAGGTCAATCTAAGGTCTATCATACCTGGGACATGAAGTATAAACATTGAACTTCATCCTTTTAGATGTAGGTTGACCTTTGAACCTAGAAGCTTGAGATCTCTATCTTGATCTAGCTTGATCTTGAGATCTTCGAAAGCTTGAACTTAAACTTCATCTTTAGTTGTACTTGAGTCTTGAAATGTACTCTTCTTATCGATGTAGCTCTGAACATTGATGCTTAAAGTACATGACTTTACATTTTTTGAAGTAGAGCACCGTACATGTCTTGAACCATTGTGATGCAGTGTCTTGATCATATATATATCAACATACAAACACAAGATACAGATAGAGGTTTTGGCACAACAAAATTTGATAATCAAAGGAGCATGAGACCATAGCACTTACAATAACCAACACCGATAATCAACATCGATAATTGGCATCGATGATCAGCATCGTCCTCAATAATCAGCCTTGATAATTGGTACCAATAATCAACATCGATAATCAGCTTAATAAAGGGCTCAAGGGAAGGTCATAATGTGGACATTTAACCATCATTACCAATCAATGTGGACATTCAACCAACATTGCTCCCAAGGAGTGACCCTCATAGAGCCAAACATATAGTGGGCCCATGGCCTTACAAAGGGCCTAATATACATCACCATGGGCCTCACTCAAGGGCCTAATACACATCATGATGGGCCACATATGCATCACGTTGGGCTTCACTTATGGGCCTCATATACATCACATCAGGCCTCATCAAATGGTCCACAAATACATCATATTGGGCCTTAGCATATGGGCCAATATATATATCACATCGGACCTCACTCATAGGCCACATAAACATCATAATGGGCCATGTCATATGGGCCATATATATATCATATTAGGCCATGATCCATGGGCCTCGAATACATCACAATGGGCCACAACCCATGGGCCTCCAACACATCACAATGGCCCTCATATCTGAGCCTCAAATATATCATAATGGGCCACATCATATGGGCCTCTCATATATCATATTGGGCCTAATGGGGCAACCTATGATTTAGTAAAATAGATGGGGAACATGCATAACATATACATTAAGATGGGCCTTACAGGTTAGCCCCTATTGTCAAGAAAAATAGATAGATAATATACTTACAATACACACATCATGGTGGGGTCCTACAGATCTGGACGATGTAGATAGAAGTCTAGAATGCATCACGGCGGGGCCCACATCTGTTGGACAACAAGGATAAAATACATCACGGTGGGCCTGCTGCCACTAGACCGCATGGATGAAACATATCGGGTGGACCCCACTACCGCTGGATGATGCAGATAAAATACATACGTTATGGTGGGGTTTGGGTCTAGAAAATGGACGGACAACATGGTTGAAACACATAGAGCATGGTGGTCTCCACCGTTCAGGCCGCTAGATGTTGAATAAAATACATAAATCATGTGGGGTCCACCATTCATCAAGGCAGGCCCCACACACACGTGGAAGGATGGCGGTTTGGATAAAACACTTACATTACGGTGGGGCCACGTGATGCCAACACGTATCATATCAAGTGGATCCCCACTGTCCAAAAACCCCTAGATAGTGGAGGAAAAATACATAAATCACGGTGGATACCACTATCCCTTATGGATGGTGCTGATAAAATCCATACGTCATGCTGGGGTCCATACGTCCCACCTGTGGACGGTGGACATACAACACATATCATCAAGGTGGCCACCCAAATCCCATCCGGGGATGGACGGTTTGGATAAAACATATACATAGGGGTGGGTTCCACACCACCTGTCTAGATGGACGGTGTGGATAAGACCCTAACGTCACGGTGGGTCCCACCTGCCCTCCTTTGCTGGATGGTGCAGATGAAATAGATATAGCATGGTGGGCCTCAGAATGTGCTGGCGTCAATACATCAGCAATTTGCTAGTGTGGGGTCCACACATGTGGATGGTGTAAATATAGCACCTCCATCAAGGTGCGTCCCACCTGTGGATGGCACATACATCATGGTAATTCCCACCGTCCCAAGCATCCGTCCTAAGCATTTGGACGGTGGAGGATATACAATGCCTACATCGTTGTGGGGTCACGTCCCACATGTGAATGGCTACCACATCAAGGCCCCACCGTCCCTACATGGATGGTGTGGATGACATAGATTAAACACATATGTCAGAGGTGGCTTCACACATGTGGGCCCACCAGCGTTTTGAATTAAGCTGATATTGTGTTTTGCCACCATTTAAACCCCAACGTCTGGACAGTCTGGATGTAACACGTACAGCAGGTGGGTCCACATCAGCATGGCCCACCCCACACGGCATGGATCAAAAATGTGAATCATGATGGAGTCCACACGAACCAAGCTAATATTTGTTTATTTTCCCTCCATTCTCGGTGGCCCAAAAATGGGCAGCAAGGCGGGCCCCATATGCTAAACGTCTAAAAAAATATGGACAGTCCATATTGTTGGACACATCAGATGGGCCACACGCATCATCACAAAAAAAAAAATGAGGAGGGAGAGAGAGAGAGAGAGAGAGAGAGAGAGAGTGGAGATGGAGATGGAAGGGGCCCCACCACCATGGGTCCCTCTTAAACATTACACACATGCATACATCACTTGGATCCCACCAAATGTGGGCCCTCAAATCATCAAATCCAAGTAAGAAAACACAAATCTAATCCTAGACAAGCACCTACCATTGGATCTTCTAGGCTCCTTGGACTTCTTAGCTCCTAGGCTTCCTCTTTGATGGAAAATGATGATGATTGAAGGGCTAGGATGAAAGATCTTGGGTAGAAAGTGGGCCACACTTGGCTCTTCTCTCCTTAGGATTTTTCTCTTATGGTTGCTTGGGATTTGGTGGAGAATGGGATGGGATGGAGTGATGTATGGGAGAGAGGGATGGATGTTGTAAGAAAGGGTTGACTTTGGGGATGGGAGAGAGATGGGGGGCCATGCCTAGGGATGGGTTGCCTATTTGACTTGTGATTGATTGATTGATGTGATGGGTTATAGAGATTCTCTCAAAATCTGCAACGTCCGGCGTTTCTTTAGAAAATACGTGGGGTCCATAACTCCTGGCCTAGGTATCGCATCGGTGTCAGAGACGCGGCATTAGAACTGCGGCAATGGTGCGGTCGCTAGGGTAGAAGTTTCGAGTCGAGCCAACTCAGATCTTTGGGATGCGACTTAGGATCACTCGCAAACATCGATTACAGGTCGCGGTTTGCTAGAATTTGACTAGGAGGACAACGAAAGTCTACGGAATGGTACGGTCTACGATACAGGTCTTACAGTAATGTGCTGAACTTTCTCCCTAACCTTTTCCAGATCACCCATCTATGGCTCAAGCAATTGAAGACGAACTCGATAGTTTATTCTCCCAACTCGATTAGGTCTTAGTCACAAACTTCATCGGGGGAAAGAAGTGACTCAAACTGAACTCTCATATCCTTCACGTCATCTAAAAGGACGGTGAGCTATTGAAGGATTACATCAATCGCTTCAACCTCGAAGCAATGCAAGTACAGAAACATTCTAAAGAGCTTACCCTGACAACAATAATGGGAGGACTGAGGGATCGCCAGTTTCACTTTTCACTGGACAAAAACCCACCAACAATGATCGCTGATCTACTGAATAGGTCGTAAAAATATGTTAACGCCAAAGAAGCCTATGTCCTGGGAGATGTCATCCAAAACAAAGTTGTCCCGACCAAAGAACAACAAACGAGGGTAGAACTAAGTTCAGCCGCTACAAACAAAAAGAGGAAGGACGACCAGTTACGTGACAACCATTACCCGAATAAACAACCTGACAGTAAGTTCAAGACATACACTCCTCAACAAAATGCCTGAACAAGTCTTAATGGAGATTCAGGATAAGCATATCCTTACCTAGTCGAGCAAGTTGAAATTTGATCCTAATAAAAGGAGCAAAAGCAAAAACTATCTTTTCCATCGGGATCAAGGTCATTTGACACGCGACTGCTTCGACCTCAAGTAAGAAATCGAAGCACTCATTCGTAGCAGTCACCTTAGAGAAAATGTCAGTCATTGAGAAGATCGGGCCACAACAAAAGACGCACATCCCATCAATAAAGAACCAGCAAGAGAAATCCGCACCATCTTCGGGGGCCCTGGGGGTGGAGGAGATTCGAATAAAGCTTGGAAAGCCCACGCATGATGCATCATTCATTCTAACTTGGAACATGAGATCCTTACCACCAGCCGACCTTTAAAAGAGCAAAAAGTAGATACTTGCAACCTGACCTTCACCGAAGAGGATGCCCGAGGAGTCCACCATCTGCATGACGACGCGCTTGTGGTTACACTGACCATAGCCAATCGTAAGGTATTCCGGATCCTTGTGGATACTAGATCATCAGCAGACATCCTCTTCACATAGGCGTTTGACAAGATGGGAGTTGGTCAGTCTAGACTTCGACCTGTCAAGACTCCACTGTGTGGTTTCTCAGGTGGCAAAGTCATACCAGAAGGATCAATATAGCTCCCACTTACGGCCGAAGACGGACAAAACCAGATAACTATGATGACCGACTTCCTAGTAGTAGACTGCCCATCTGTCTACAATGTAATCCTCGACCATCCATCTCTCAACGCCCTGCGAGTTGTGGTCTCAACCTTCCACTTAGCTATGAAATTCCCAATCGAGTAAAAGTGTCGAATCGGTAAAGGGAGACTAGCACGAAGCTTGGTAGTGCTATACAATGGCGCTAAGGGATTTGCATTAAATGATGTCCACACTTCTCTGGACCCTTGCAAAGATTCTGAAGAAAGAGGGTCTCCCATGGAGGACCTTGTTCTCACTCCGATCAACGATTCTAACTTGTCAAGAATGATCCAAATTGGATCGTCCCTAACACCTCCGCTACAAAACAAGATGATAGTTCTCCTTTGACGTTATGCGGATGAATTCGCATGGTCTCATGAGGACATGCCTAGCATTGACCCAAAAATCATCATGCACCACCTCAATGTCGATCCCGATTACCGACCTATTTGACTGAAGCGTCGAGCACTCAGCCCCAAATGATATGCAGTGATTGGAGAAGAAGTTGACAAGCTCCTCAAAGACAGATTCATCGAGGAAGCTTATTATCTGGATTGGATAGCTAATATAGTGTTGGTTAAATAGTCCAATGGAAATGACAAATCTGCATCGATTATACGGACTTGAACAAAGCCCGTCCCAAAGATAGTTTTCTCCTTCCTCGAATCGATCAGCTTGTTGACAGCATCGCAGGGCATAAACTACTTAGTTTTATGGACGTTTATTCTAGTTATAATCAAATTGTAATGCATCCATACGATAAGATAAAGACAACCTTTATCACTGACAAAAGCCTTTATTGTTACCGAGTTATGCCGTTTGGATTGAAAAATGCAGGAGCCACTTATCAAAGGCTTGTGAACAAGATGTTCGCCCATCAGATCGGGTGAACAATTGAAGTTTACATAGACGATATGCTCGTCAAAAGCATCATGGCCACGGATCACACTTCTGATCTCGAAGAAATGTTCCTCATTCTTCATAAATATCAGATGAAGTTAAATCCAAACAAATGTTCCTTCAGAGTTAGCTTAGAAAAATTCCTCAGTTTTTTGGTCAGCCAATGAGGGATTGAAGCAAACCCTGAAAAGATTAAAGCTCTGCTCGACATGGACTCACCAAAGATAACCAAAGAAATCCAACGACTTACAGGAAGAATCACCTCACTTAATCGCTTCGTGCCTCAAGCTACAGACAAATGTCTCCTCTTCTTCAAATAGTTGAAAGGGAAATGGGTGGTAGATTGGACAGAAGAATGTGAGATGCCCTTTTAGAAGCTTGAATAGTACCTGGGATCGTCGCCACTGCTCTCCAAACTTGAACAAGGAGAATCTCTACTATTATACTTGGTTGTTTCTAATGTAGCGATTAGCTCGGCCTTAATTAGGGAGCATGTGGGAAAGCAACTCCCAGTGTACTACTTCAGTAATGCCTTAGTTTCAGCCGAAACCAAGCACCTAAATCTGGAGAAACTAGCATTGGCATTGACATTCTCTTCTCAATAATTGTGGTCATACTTCCAAGCTCACACCATCCTCGTCTTGACTGATCAACCACTTCATCAAGTGCTCTAAAAGCCCGAAGCTTCAGGAAGGCTAACCAAGTGGGCAATCAAGTTAAGCGAGTTCCACATCAAGTATCAACCCCGAATAGCTATTAAAAGTCAAGCAGTAGCTGACTTTATTGTCGAGCTTACCACCACACTTTTCCTAGATGTTCAAGATGATCTACCCAGGTTGGAACTTGTCTCGGACGTTCCACCCAATCAATCTTCTGGTTCCCAAATTAAACTCGACCTACCCAAGTGGACGCTATACATGGATGGTTCATCCAACTCTAAGGCAAGTGAGGTCAGGATAGTCCTAGAGACCCCAGATTGTATATGTATGCAATATGCCTTAAGATTCAGATTTCAAGCCTTCAACAATGTAGCAGAATACGAAACTTTGCTCATTGGACTTAGGCAGACAACCACCATGGGAGCCCAACACCTTGAAGTCTGCAGTGATTCACAGTTAATCACCAATCAAATAGCCGAAGCATATCAAGCCAAGGAATGCATGAAAGCTTATCTATGAAAAGCTAAAGAATTGATCAGAAAATTCCAAAAATGCAATGTAGCTTTGATTCCTAGAGTGAAAAATTCCAAAGCCGACATGTTAGCAAAGCTAGCCACTGCAGACAAAGATGATATTCCAAGATCCGTTCCGATCGAGTTCCTTACTAAACCAAGCATTGATGAGGCCGACCTCGCCATAGCTCTTTAGGTAAGCTCAAAATCAACTTGAATGGACGCAATTATCGACTTCATCCAAGAAGATAAGCTACCCAAAGATCAGATGGAAGCACGCAAACTACAGACCAAGGGAACTCGCTACACCATAGCCAACGACATCCTCTACCAGAAAGGGTTTTATCTCCCTTACCTTAGATGTCTCGACCAGATGAAGCAGAGTATGTCCTGAGGAAAACTCACAAGGGTATCTATGAAAACCACTCAAGAGGCCGAGCTTTATCCCATAAGGTCATTCGACAGGGGTACTATTAGCTGACTATCCAGCCGATGCTTGGAAACGTGATGAATGCCAGCGCTTCGCAAATGTACCTCAGAAACTGTAAGTGCTGTAAAGTATAAAGTACATTTATTTTTGTTAAAGTTCGATGGAAAAAACAACTTCTGTTCAAGTTCAAGACATGAAGATGGAAAGTTCACTTTCAAAGTTTAAGAAATGATGATGGAAAGTTCACCTTCAAAGTTCAAGACATGAAGTTGGAAAGTGCAAGTTCAAAATAAGAAGATGGTTACATTAAGTCCAAAGTTCTCAAGCCCTACTTCTCTTTTAGTTCATGATTAAGTTACAAGACTACTTCAAATAGAAGATTGAATGAACGCAACTGAAGATACAAGTAAAAGCTACAAGGTATACACTTCAATGTTCAATGTTTTTAGGTATATGTGACCCTAGAAAAACCTTAGACTTAGGTTCTTTCGAATGCCAAACATGGGCTTCTATACTTTAACTGGGTTTAAGTTCGACTAGTCTAATCCTTAGTTTAAGTAGTCTAGGCTTTAGTTTGACTAGTCTAAGAAAAACTTCGACCAGTCTAAGCTTTCAACTGAAAATCAGATAAAATTTGTTAGTTCCTTCACCAATCGAAGGCATACCCTCAACCAGTCGAAGGTGGCTCGACTCGAAGTCCAGCAATGTATTTTGGGCATCCTCAACCGGTCAAAGGCATTGCTCGACCAATCGAGGAGGCCACTCGACCAGTCGAAGAACGGTTTTGAACTGATCCTACTTCACATTTGAAATTTGGTTGTTTCTTAGATCAGTCAAATGAGACCTTAGACCATTTGAAGCAAAAAATTTTCAGCCTATAAATATAGTTCTGTTCTCACTCTGAAATATATCATTCAAGCCACCAAGAGCCTTCATTTTGAGAGAGAAAAGTCCCTATCTTCTTCAAGCTATAGAACGGTATTTTAAATTCTTTTTAACAGCTTATTGTTTTGTAATTTCTAGATATCTTTTTATGAATCATATGTTTTAAAGGGAGTTCTTGTTCTTCCTTTTGAGATCTAAGAAATTCAAACAAGTAGCCCAGGTTTGAATTAAATTAAAACCTATCTAGAACTATAACCCTTCATTTTGGTTATTGTACATTGAACATTGAACATTCGTCATCAACCGAAGAGGTTCTACGAGCTACATCATTCAACGTCTTCTAAAGAAGATAAATATCTACTTTTTTGTTTTTAGTTTATTTGACATATCCAATAAAATCTCATGTATTGGTTTGACTGAGATAGCCAAAAAATCTCAGTGTGTGGGGTTTTGATTGTGATTGCCCTTCTAAAATCACAATTATATAGGTTTTAAGGTGAACATGTGAAAACCTTGATTATTAGTGAACGCCAATATCACATTGGTTGTGATTATTGGGAGTGGAGTAGGTGTGGCTATTTGAGAATAGTTGGTGTACACACCAAACGACTATAATTCCTAGTGTTTATGTGGTGAATGATTTTTGAGATGTACATGTGGTGAATGTTTGAAAATCTTTATGTACATGTGGTGAATGCTTGTAATAGATAGTTTTTATTATTTGCCTCTTGTTTTAGTTTGAGATCTTGATCCTTACCACATTCAAGAAATCAGGTTGTCCTACCATAAACATTTATTTTTGGTGTAAGGTTGTCCTTTGAATAAGGTTTATATCAATTTCTCAATACTATTATGACTGAGATCTCTGATTAAGTTCTGATTTATTTATTCTTTTAGTACTTTAATTTTTATCTGACATAGTCCTATTCACCCCCACCCCATCTAGGATTGTAATCTCGCCTCTTTCAAGTGGTATTAAAGCTAAGTGGCTCATTTATTTGGATTAATTTCCTAGAGTTTAAAGATCCAAAGCTTCTAATATGTCAAATTTTGATAGCCTGTCTATTACCAGGCCACCACCATTTGATGGCTCAAATTATGCCTATTGGAAAGCCAGATTGCGGATTTTCTTAAAATCCATTGATGAAAGCATGTGGCAAGCCATGGTGACCAAATGGAAACCACCGGTGTCTGAAGTTCTAAGTAGTGATGGAACCAATTCCATTAAAGAATCTATCACGCGCCAAACCCGAAAATCGGATTCATAGGAATCCCAATCACCAAATCCGGTGCCGACAGCCTCCATAGTACCCTATTCTCAGCTCCTAGCGTCCATACGTCAGATTTCGATCCTGGGATCCTACAAGGAGGATTTTTTTAATACATTTTACTCATAATAAGCATAACCACAAGATTACCCAATTCACAAAGGCAACATCATCATCACATATCCACTAATATAATCATTTGAATACAATGCTAAAAGGAAAATACATCAAAAAAATCATGCTCCAGAAGACCGCTTCACGCTCCAAGCTCGACACTGCTGCAACCTAACATCACCTACACGCATCTATCGTGCATAAGCTTATAGAAAGCTTAGAGGGTGGTGTAAGTGTGTGCACATGGTAAGTGCCAAGTATTCAATACAATGCCATAATCATACAATATCGGAAATACTGGTAATCCATAAATCGTACAATTTCGGAATAAGCAGAAATACTGACAAGATCATGAATTATCAAGGTAAACAGAAATACTGACAAGATCATAAATCATATGATAACAGAGTAAGCGAAAATACAGACAACTCCACGAGTCAATCAATATCAGAATACGCCATATCGAACAACATGCAAATGAGGAGTCATAAAGAGCCAAATTTTAGATGCCGAGGATGCGATGCAATATGCAATTCCTGATGAGTCCACGAATAGCATCAGCCGTATCTAGACCATATAATGTAGAAACACAGCAACCCAAAATTTCATATGCTATGGATGTAATGTAATATGCGATGCGAATGGAATGGCCATGCTGGAGTGTGAAGTCGGGATGATAGTACGTAGTATCGCAGGCTACTATGGGGTCCATCACAAGGGACTTTTATCCAAACCAGTCCCATACTTAAATTTGGATAGTCAAGCTCCTGATCTCAGGTTAGTCACGTGCCCAACCAAAATCCTAACCATACGAAGGTACACAATAATTAGTTGCGCACCACCAGCCCGAGTGGATAGTGAATGAAGGAATGAATGAGTATGCAACTCCTGCTCAATAAGTCCACATATCAGTATAGTTCATCTCTAGGATCATCACCAGGGTTTAGTACACTCCAAATGGCACTGCCACTCTCCCAGCCGCACAGTCCAAGTGAGCAAACCTCACTATCCGCCTGGCCAATAGTCTGTCAATACCTATTCGGCACATCGATAGCGGACCTATTCACGAGCTGGTCAAACTCAGCCTAAGACTGCCCCCTACGCTTGGGCGGGTAAGGCCACACCCCCTCCCAACAGACTATGACACAGTGGGAGACGCGGCCTCCTAGTATTTGGCGCTCCGGCGCTTGTGTATCCACTCGATCTCGACGTTGGGGCGTCCTCTGGTACTGAGAGGGTTTAGGGATTTTCACCCAGGGCCATCTATGGCAGCCCGATGCTAGAATAAATTTTTGGTGTCCCGTCTGACCATCCATGATATGCCTATGGAAGCTACGGCCCTGATGTCGCTAGGGCGTACAATAATCATAATGCAAAATGTATGTGTCATACAATCCAGTCATGCATCAATCCTGCACATACTGTGTGCTCATGTGAGATAACCTCCGCCTATCAGGGAGTCTCATAATAACATGCTCAATGACATATGCAATGATCAACTACATCTCATAACAAACATGCAGATGATGCATATGGGCATGTATCATAATGTTATGTTGTCACATGCTTATAATCGGTATCAATAGCCGACATCGATAATCGACCTCGACAATGTGGACATTTAACCAACATTGCCCCCAAGGAATGGCCCACATAGACCCTAACATATAGTGGACCCATGACCTCACACAAGGGCCAACTATATAACACCATGGCCTCACTCATGGGCCACATATACATCAAGTGGGTCCCATCTCACGGGTCTAATATACATCGCAATAGGCTGCTCACACGAGCCTAATATACATCAAGTCAGGCATCATCATATGGGCCAAAAATATGTCACAATGGGTCACGTCCCATGGGCCTCGAATACATCGCAATGGGCCTTAGCAATTGGAATCAGCCTCAACAATTGGCCTCGACAATCGGCACCGATAATCAACATCGATAATCGACACCGACAATCAGCATATAAACATGGCAGGGTCCATAGATGGACAGCTGATCAACCATAATATAAAGATCGGCCCACGACTGTGGTTATGTCAGATCTGATGGCATGGAGCCATCCTTCTATGGCGAATGGGGCCCACTTATTTGGATTAACCCACTTAGAGAATGGTGTGAATGAGCCTAACAAAGCCTACGGGAAGGTCACAATGAGGACATCTAACCATCATTGCACATCAATGTGGACATCTAACCAACATTGCTCCCAAGGAGTGGCCTACATAAGGGATTCATACACAACGTAACGGCCACACATACATCACATTGGGCTTCATTCATGGGCCTCTCCTATATCACGTTGGGCTTCCTACAAGGGCCTCAAATGTATCACAACGGGCCACGCCCATGGGCCTCAGATACATCTTGATGGGCCGCGCCCATGGGCCTTGCATACATCATAATGGGCCTCATCATATGGGTCGGGGATGCATCACAATGGGCCTTACCAAATGGGCCGGAAATATATCACAATAGGCCACGAATACATCAAGTCGGGCTTCATTCAAGGGTCGGAATATATGGTCTTCAAATACACAACAGGTGGGCCCTGCACATGGGCCATAAATACATCACATCGGGCCTTAATACACAACGGGTCGAATCAAATGGGCCGAATCAAATGTTTCGAGCCAAATAGGCCAAATCAATTGAACCGATCAAATGGGCCGATACAAATGGGCCGAGTTAATAAGCCAATACAAATGGGCCGACTCAATGGGCTAATACAAATGGGCCGATACAGATGGGCCGATACAAATGGGTCGAATCAAATGGGCCGATCAAATGGGCCGAATCAAATACATCATGCATTCATTGTAAGGAATCATTATGGTGCATAAAAAAATGAATCATATCCAATGGATCATATGGACCATGCCACAAATGACAATGGTGACAATGATTTCCATCGTTATATTTCTGGTGGGCCCACCATAGTATTTATTTTTCATCCACACTGTTCATAAGATCATAAGGACCTGAACAGGGAAGGAAAATAAATATTATATTGAACAAAACTTCTGTAACCCAGAGGGGTTTCAAGGGTGGGCATTCAACACCACTGTTTTCTTTAGGATGGTCCACTTGATATTAGATCTATCTTATTTTTAGTCTCAAGCCCAAGGACGAGCTCACCAATTGTATAGACGGTTTGATAAAACACATGCGACTTGGTGGGCCCACGTCCAATCTAATGGATGGCTTGGATATAGAATACATACATTAAAAAAAGGGGGGTCCACCATCCCACCATATGGACGGTGTGGATCAAAATATATGTCATAGTGGTCCGCAACACCGTCACATGGTATCTAGCACTGCCCAAGCTGACTAACGCCATCTAGCACATCTAGACGGTGTGATGAAACAAGTACATCATTGTGGGATCCACACGTGTGGTCCACCAGTCTAATAAATGAATGGATGGTGTGAAAACAACACATCGTCAAGGTAGGGCCCACCATAACATTTATTTTCCATCCAATCTGTCCATATGGTCACCAGGACCTGATAAGGAGGAAAAAAAACAAATATTATATTGATTTAAAACTTCTGTGATCCCAAAAGGAGTTCAATGGCAGATATTAAAACCCACTATTGTTGTGGTGTGGTCCACTTGATAATTAGGTTTATCTTATTTTTAATGTCAAGCCCTAAAATTATCTCTCAAAATGGTTGGACGGTGTAGATACAACGCCAGCATCATGGTGGGTGGTTAGATGGTGCAGCTGCATCATGGTGGGACCGCACATGGGTCCCCAATTTAGACGACATAGATGAGGCACATACCTCATGGGGACCACAGAAATTGGTAACATCAATTCACCAGCCATGTAGCAGGCATGAGGCACACCACCCAAACCGTTGGCAGGTGGGTCCCACATGGGGCCCACAATATAAGTATATACCATATACATATATGGTATGCATATATATATCACACACTTATATATATATATATATATATATATATATATTAAAAGGAGAGAGTTCAGATGTCCAGCTCTGGACTGACGGTGTGGATTTAAACCACATAGGGTCCATACAAATGGACGGACGGTGTGGATGGCATCCACACAGCAACTGGTCCCACGTCAATGGGGGCTGTGACATCAGTACAACAGTAATATAGCTGTTGTACGATGCAGCCAGCTGTTGCTGCTTCAACGGCAGGGGTGGGTCCCACGTGGGGCCCACCATAACGTTTATTTCCATCAAATCTGTTGATAAGGTCACATAGACCTGGAATGAAGAGGAAAACAAATTTCATCATGATCCAAACTTCTGGAACACCCAAAAGTGGTTTCAATGGCAGACGTCCAATCTCACTTTTTCCGGTGATGTGGGCCACCTGAGTCCCATATGCAGCTGATTTTTGGGGTGGTCCACTGCCCTCAGGAGGGGCTACTAAATACCTGGTGTTGATTGTTCGAAACACATCATAGTGGGGCCCACGGTAGGGACCCAAACGGTTTGCCTCTTCACGCCACACGCAGAGGACACGTCCTCTAGACAGTACAGCAGCAGCAGGCGCTGCTGCTCTATCTTATATTTTTATTTTTATTTTTTTGAAAAAAATTGAATTTCCATGGTTTTTCACAGGTGGGGCCGGCATCAGCTGAATCCAGCCCAACCATTGCACTCTATAGCTTAAGACCGACCAAACAAGCCCAATATTCAATATGTTTTGGAGTGTAGAAAGATCAGAGTGCATTTTAATGGTGAAAACTACTGTTTTCTAAGCTATGACCTGCCAAATAGTGGGATTGACTTCATTTTTTGGTTCAATGCCTAAAATGAGCTTGGGAATGGAATGGACGGCATGGATTTAACTTATACATCAAGGTGGGGCGTGCATGAGTGACCCACCCAATAAGCTTGAAATCAAGCTTATATTTTGTTTTCAATACACGTCCAGCGTCCCTGGATGCTGGACGGTCTGGGCATAATACATGTACAAGGTGGGCCTTGCTCAAGTGGGCCACCAAATGCATGGATGGTATGGATAAGACATACATCAAGGTGGGGTCCATCCAAGTGGGCCACACATCACACAAAAATGAAAAAGAGAGAGAGAGAGAGAGAGAAAGAGAGAGAAGCACCCACCAATCGGCTTTCTTCTTAGACCTTCTTCTTCCATCAACGCATCCTAGAGATCCAAAGGGTACGATTCAATGGTCGAGATTGATTTTGGAGGGTGGAGATGAGACATAGAAAGGTGGGCCACATTAGCTCCTCTCATGGAGCCATGGACGTTGGGTGCTCCATGGGGTGTTGTTTGAAAATGGAGAGAGAAAATGAGAGGGAGAGAGGGGTGTTGGGAGAGGAGTGATGGGAGAGAGGGATGTATGGGTGTACTTGGGTAAGGGATAGAGTTGACTTTTAAGGGTTGCTTTTGTACTTGGGGATGGGATAGATTAATGCGTGTACTTTGACAAGTGAAGTGATTGATGTGATGATTTTTATAAGGATTGCAACGCGCAGCATTTTTCCTCGAACTGAATGCGGGCCCAGATCTCCTGGCCTAGGTACTGGCTCAGCACGTAATACGCGGCATCAGAACCACGGCGATGGCGCGGTTACAATGATATAAGTCTCGGGTTGAGCCGACTTAGACTAACAAGATCCGGCTCAGGATCACGCGCAGACGCTGTTTACAGTTCGCGAGTCACCGAAATTCGACCAGGAGGACCGTAAAAGCATAAGGAATGGTACGGGGTAGGATACGGGTCTTACAACTCTCCCCACCAAATAAAAATTTCATCCTCAAAATTTAAAATACACTACAACCAATACAGAGCTCACAAAGGGAGGGAAACCCTATCACTATAGATATATTCAAAACACACCATACTAAAATAATCAAACACCTAAGAGATGGGGATAACGCCCACAAATCTCAACCTCACGCTCCCAAGGCACCTCATCAACAGAATGGTGACCCCACTGATCTACGGATCTCAGATCAGAAACAATTGAAACGGGAATACTATGCAGCTTAATAATTTCAATGGTAGGGAATTATATCAAAAGTCTCTAAGTTATTCAAACTCGGGAATCTAATCATTCTAAGTTCTTAACAAACATAGAGTAAAGGGTATCTATTAGTAGACATGTGATGTTATCTTCAGGTATTCCCAAGTTATGCTCTCATACCAACTTCTGCCATGCCCCAAACCCAGAAATCGGATTCACAAGAATCTTGATTGCCGAATCCGGTGCCGACATCCTCCATAGTACCCTATTCTCATCTCCTAGTGTCCATATGCCAGATTCCGATCCTGGGATCCTACAAGGAGGATTTTTTTTATACATTTAACTCGTAATAAGCATAACCACAAGATTACCCAATTCACAAAGGCAACATTATCATCACATATCCACTAATATAATCATTTGAATACAATGCTGAAAGGAAAATACATTAATTGAAAATCATGCTCCAGAAGACCACTGCACGCTCCAAGCTCAACACTGCTGCAACCTAACATCACCTGCACGCATCTATCGTGCATAAGCTTATAGAAAGCTTAGAGGGTGGTGTAAGTGTGTGCACAAGGTAAGTGTCAAGTATTCAATACAATGTCATAATCATATAATATCAAAAATACTGGTAATCCATAAATCATACAATATCAGAATAAGCAGAAATACTGACAAGATCATGAATCATTAGGGTAAACAGAAATACTGACAAGATCATAAATCATATGATAACAAAGTAAGTGAAAATACAGATAACTCCATGAGTCAATCAATATCAGAATACGCAATATAGAACAACATGCAAATGAGGAGTCATAAAGAGCCAGATATCAGATGCCGAGGATACGATGCAATATGCAATTCCTGATGAGTCCACGAATAGCATCAGCCGTATCTAGACCATATAATGCAGAAACACAGCAACCCAAAATGTCATATGCTATGGATGTAATGTAATATGCGGTGCGAATGAAATGACCATACTGGAGTGTGAAGTCGGGATGATAGTACGTAGTATCGCAGACTGCTATGGGGTCCATCACAATAGACTTCTATCCAAACTAGTCTCATACCTAAACTTGGATAGTCAGACTCAATGTGGTAGACTCCTGGTCTCAGGTTAGTCGCGTGCCCAACCGAAATCCTGACTATACGAAGGTACACAATAATTAGTTGCACACCACCAGCCCGAGTGGATAGTGAATGAAGGAATGAATGAGTATGCAACTCCTGCTCAATAAGTCCACAAATCAGTACAATTCATCTCTGGGATCATCACCGAGGTTTAGTACACTCCAAATGGCACTGCCGCTCTCCCAGCCGCACAGTCCAAGTGAGTGTAAGAAACCTCACTATCCGCCTGGCCAATAGTCTGCCAATACCTATTCGGCATGTCGATAGTGGACCTATTCATGAGCTAGTCAAACTCAGCCTAGCACTACCCCCTATGCTCGGGCAGGTAAGGCCACACCCCCTCCCAACCAACCACAACATAGTAGGAGACGCAGCCTTCTGGTATTCGGCACTCAGACGCTCGTGTATCCACTCGGTCTCGATGTTGGGGTGTCCTATGGTACCAAGAGGGTTTAGGGATTTTCACCCAGGGCCATTTATGGCATCCCGATGCTAGAATAAATTTTTGGTGTCCCGTCTGGCCATCCACGATATGCTTATGGAGGCTGCGGCCCTGATGTCACTAGGGCGTACAGTAATTATAATGCAAGATGCATGAGTCATACAATCCAGTCATGCATCAATCCTGCACATACCATGTGCTCATGTGAGATAACCTCCGCCTATCATGGAGTCATAACAACATGCTCAATGACATATGCAATGATCAACCACATCTCATAACAAACATGCACATGATGCATATGGGCATGTATCATAATGTTATGCTGTCACATACTCATAATCGGTATTAATAGCTGGCATCGATAATCGACCTCAACAATGTGGACATTTAACCAACATTGCTCGCAAGGAATGGCCCACATAGACCCTAACATATAGTGGACCCATGACCTCACACAAGGGCCAAATATACAACAACATGGCCTCACTCATGGGCCACATATACATCAAGTGGGTCGCATCTCACGGGTCTAATATACATCGCAATGGGCTTCTCACACGACCTTAATATACATCAAGTCGGGCATCATCATATGGGCCGAAAATATGCCACAATGGGCCACATCCCATGGGCCTCGAATACATCACAATGGGCCCTGGCAATCAGAATCGGCCTTAAAAATCAGCCTCGACAATCGGTACCGATAATCAACATTGATAATCGGCACCGACAATCAGCATATAAACAGGTGGGTCCCACATTAGGCCCACAATATAAGTATATACCATATACATATATGTGTAAGAATATATATATATCACACACTTATATATATATATATATATATATATATATATATTAAAAGGAGAGAGTTCAGACGTCCAACGTCTGGACTGACGGTGTGGATTTAAACCACATAGGGTCCATACAAATGGACGGACAGTGTGGATGGCATCCACACAACAACGGGTCCCACGTCAATGGGGGCTGTGACGTCAGTATAGCAATAATATAGCTGTGGTACAATGCAACCAGCTTTTGCTACTTCAATGGCAAGGGTGGGTACCACGTGGGGCCCACCATAACGTTTATTTCCATCAAATCTATTGATAAGGTCATATAGACCTGGAATGAAGAGGAAAACAAATTTCATCATGATCCAAAACTTCTGGAACACCTAAAAGTGGTTTCTATAGTAGTCATCCAATCTCACTTTTTCCGGTGATATGGGCCACCTGAGTCCCATATGCAGCTGATTTTTGGGGTGGCCCACTGCCCTAAGGAGGGGCTACTAAATACATGGTGTTGATTGTTTGAAACACATCACAGTGGGGCCCGCGGCAGGGACCCAAACGGTCTGCCTCTTCACGCCACACGCAGAGGACACGTCCTCTGGATAGTGCAGCAGTAGTAAGTACTGCTGCTCTCTCTTATATTTTTATTTTTATTTTTTTGAAAAAATTTGAATTTTCATGGTTTTTCACAGGTGGGCCCGCATCAGCTGAATCTAGCCCAACCATTACACTCTATAGCTTAAGACCGACCAAACAAGCCCAATATTCAATATGTTTTGGAGTGTAGAAAGATTAGAGTGCATTTTAACGGTGAAAACTACAGTTTTCTAAGCTATGACCCGCCAAATAGTCGGATTGACTTCATTTTTTGGCTCAACGCCTAAAATGAGCTTAGGAATGGAATGGACGGCGTGGATTTAACTAATACATCAAGGTGGGGCATGCATGAGTGACCCACCCAATAAGCTTAAAATTAAGCTTATATTTTATTTTCAATACACGTCCAGCATCCCTGGATGTTGGATGGTCTAGGTATAATACATGTACAAGGTGGGCCTTACTCAAGTGGGCCACCAAATGCATGGATGGTATGGATAAGACATACATCAAGGTGGGGTCCATCCGAGTGGGCCACACATCACACAAAAATAAAAAAGAGAGAGAGAGAGAGAGAAAGAGAGAGAAGCACCCACCAATCGGCCTTCTTCTTAGACTTTCTTCTTCCATCAACGCATCCTAAAGATCCAGACGGTGCGATTCAACGGTTGAGATTGATTTCGGAGGGTGGAGATGAGAGATAGAAAGGTGGGCCACACTAGCTCCTCTCATGGAGCCATGAACATTGGGTGTTCCATGGGATGTTGTTTGAAAATGGAGAGAGAAAATGAGGGGGAGAGAGGGATGTATGGGTGTACTTGGGTAAGGGATAGAGTTGACTTTTAAGGGTTGCTTTTATACTTGGGGATGGGATAGATTAATGGGTGTACTTTGACAAGTGAAGTGATTGATTGATGGATTTTCTAGGGATTGCAATGCCCAGCATTTTTCCACGTCTAGCAAATGGATGGTATGATGAAACCCATATATCACAGTGGACCACACATGTACGATGTGGATCCAAAACATACATCACACTGGGTACCACACCACCACGGACAATGCTACTCGCTACAATGTGCAACCCACCAAAGTAAGCCCTACACGTCCAGATGGACGATGCAGGATAAAATACATACATATAGGTGGGCCCCACCCTCATAGGAGTCACACATGTGAGGTGGCCCCACGTCCTAGAGAAATGGATAGAAGGTGTGGATATACGCATACATCATGGTGGAGATCCACCGTCCCAACCAGGGACGGTGTGGATCAAACCATACATCATGGTGGTCCTCTCAGCACCGTCTAGATGAACGGTGCAGCTGTAACAGATGCATCATGGTGGCCCACCATGGGGCTAGTCCAACACCATCCAGATGGCCTAGACGATGTGGATGAAACAAATACATCATGGTGTGGCCTTCACAGCACCATCCAAACTATCCAATGTCATCCAAACTATCTGGACGGTGTGCAATATCACATATATCATGGTGGAGGCCCACCGTCCCAACCAGGAATGGTGTGGATCTAGTGGGCCACACCCATCACAAGAGAGAGGGAGGGAGAGAGAGAGAGAGAGAGAGAGAGAGAGAGAGAGATCAGTGAGAAGGGGAGGGACCCCACCACTATGGGCCCTCCCTATACAATGCATACACCATGATGGGTCCCACAACAAGTGGACCCTAAATAAAATGAAATCCAACGGTCGATCACCCACCGTTCTTGCCTCTTCTAGACTCCTTGGACTCTTTTAGCTCCAAAGCTCCAACATTGATGGAGGATGATGAAGATTGGATGGTGGAGATGAGAGGTGAGGAAGGTAGGAAGGTGGGCCACACCTAGCTCTCTCTTGGACATGGGTTGCATGGGAGAAAATGAGAGAGAGAAGAGAGATGAGAGTGATGAGAGATGTGAGTGATGGGTGAGTGAGTCATGGGAGTACTTGTGTAAGAGAGATAGTTCACTTTAGGGATGGGTAGTTGTACTTGGGGATGGGTGTGAGTGATGGGAGTGATGTGTACTTGATTAATATGATTGATGGGATTGATGTGATGGATTCTCTTGGGATTAGCAACGCGCGGCGTTTTCCTCGAACTGAAAGCAGGCTCACATCTCCTGGCTCGGGTATCGCCTTAGCGCGTAAGACGCGGCAACAGCGCGGTCGCAAGGATACAAGTTTCGAGTCGAGCCGACTCTTATATACCAGGACATAACTCAGGATCATGCACAAAAGCCGATAACAGATCATGGATCGCAAGAAATCAACCAGGAGGACCGTGGAGGCCTACGAAATGATGCAGGCTAGGATACGGGTCTTATATGTTGGCTTGGTAAATATTTATAAACACCTTTAAAGTGATTAGAGTGTATTGAGTGAAACAAATAGTGGGATACACGACATCATGGGTAGGCGGTAATTTTTAAAGTTTAGAGAGTTTACAAATAAGACTTGGAAATGGGAGACTCAAATGATGTTTTCCTTGGACAAAAAACATCAATTGTCGTAAGATGAGAGTGGGTAGGCAAATCTTAATTCCTTGATGGATATCATATAAGATATTAAGAACAAACGAAGAGAGCATATCTCCAAAAAAATCACATGAATATACATTTGTGCTCAGAATATTGTGTAGAACTTTAAAGGTGGAGTCCAGATGTGTAGAGGATAGGAGGTTTCATTTATTTCATGGAATTGTCGAGCCCTCACATATGGCTTGGGTTACTTCACCCCAAACACCAAGATGATTCAGTGAGCATTTAGTTGGGGGTGTATGGGTAACTCTAAGTATCAGTAGGTGACTTAGCATTTCAGGAGTTATGTCCTTTGTTGTATTCATGAAATTAATGTTGATCGAGGGGGGGGGGGGGGTCATCATGAGTATCATGGCAGGATTTTAGGAATTGATGAATAAGGTCATATTGGACCTCTCCCCCGAAATAGAGTATATTGCGCCACCCAATAGAACCTAAATATGGATCAACCTCATAAGGTTCTATATAGGAAGATTTGGCCAAACGTTCAAACACGGTATCATTTTTCAGACCCATGTTTGGAGGATGAGAGTTGAATGATAATCGATTGACAAATCTTTGTGTCAAAGTTTCTACTCTAGCAAGCGCCTTACCTTTATCTTTAACCATTTATGTTGGAATCATTTATTAGAAAATAGTTAAACAAAAATAAGAGTAATTAACAAATAACAAACAACATGAAAAATAAGGGCAACAAAATTATATATAAGATTTACATATACAAAGATGAGGCAGTAGATCCTCAGATATAACAATAATCACAAGTGGGCTGGTTGAGACAGGATTAGACCGCGCATATTCCAACAGATCTTTAAAGATTTCCAAATCTGTTGGTATCTAGTGGTTTTGTTAGTATATTGGCAAGTTATTGCTCAATGGACACGTGTTCTAATATGATAACATTTTCTTCGACAAGTTCACGTATGAAGTGATGTCAAATGTCAATGTGCTTTGTTCAAGAATGTTGAACTGAATTTTTGGAAATGTTAATGGCACTAGTATTATCACAGAATAGTATCATTATAGATTTTGTAATATCATAATACAACAACATGTGCTTCATCCATAAAATTTGTGTGCAACAACTACCGGCTGCGATGTATTCGGCCTCGACAGTAGATAAGGATATAGAGTTATATTTCTTACTATTCCAAGATACAAGGCAGTTTCCAATATAAAAACAACCACCACTGGTTGATTTACGATCATCAATGTTTCCAGCCTAGTCAGCATCTAAGTACCCAACAATAATAGTAGATGTGTCAAAGGGGTACCATAAGCTGAATTCAGTAGTTCCCGCTACAAACTTGATAATTCGTTTAACCGCAAATAGATGAGACCCTTTAGGATTAGCCTGAAGTCTATCACATGCACCTATGCTAAATGCAATGTCAAGTCGACTTGCAGTTAAATATAGTAAGCTACCTATCATGCTTTGGTACAAGTGTTGATTCACATGCTTATCATGAATATCTTTAGAAAGTTTAAGTGTGGTGCTCATGGGAGTATGATAAGTACGGCCAAATTCAAGTCCAAATCATTTTATTAATTCTTTTACATATGTGGACTGGCTTATAAAGATCCCATTAGCCATTTGTTTAACTTGTAAACTGAGGAAGAAATTCAGCTCACTTACCATGCTCATTTCAAATTCTGATTTCATCAGTTTAGCAAATTCACGAGCAATAGCTTCACATGTGGAACCAAATACAATATCATCTACATAAATCTGGGCAATTAGTACGACATTTCTGGTCTTTTTTGTAAGTAACGTTTTATCAACACTCCCTCTACAAAACTGGTGATTGAACAGAAATTGAGTTAAGCACTCATACCATGCTTGGGGTGCTTGTTGGAGATCGTAGAGAGCTTTGCTTAACCGGTATACATGTTGAGGAGATTTAGTATCTAGAAATCCTTTTGGTTGTTCTACATACACTTCTTCCTCAAGAATACCAATGAGAAAAGCACCGTTCACATCCTTTGAAACAATTTAAACTTAAGGGCACATACAATGGACATGAGAATTCAATGGACTCAAGACGAGCTACATGGGCAAATGTTTCATCAAAATCGATTTGAGAATATCCTTGTGCTACGAGTCTTGCCTTATTCCTTACTATATTTCTAGATTCATTGAATTTATTTTTAAAGATCCATTTGGTTCTAATAATGTTTGTATCTTTTGGTCTGGGAACTAGTTGCCACATCTCGTTTCTTATAAATTGTTGTAGTTCTTCTTGCATGGCTGTAATGCATAATTCATCTTGTAGTGCTTCTACAACATTCTTTGGTTTGATCTTTGAGGTGAAGCAGAGATGACTATGAATACCCTCAAGTTGTCATCGAGTTTTTACACCTTCATTAGGATCTCCAATGATTTGATTTGGATGATGACCCTCAATGAAAGGTATATTACTGGATGACTAAGGATCAAAAGAGGAGATGGATTTTTCATTTGATTTGTTTGTTATATAAGGTTCCACATCATCATCTATATCATTTGAAGGACCATTGTCGTTATGAGGTTGGTCATCAACAACCACATTGACAGTTTCTTGAATAGTGAGTGTCCTTAAATTGTATACTCTATAAGCTTGACTATTCGGTGAATATCCAAGAAAGATACCGTCTTTAATTTTAGAGTTAAATTTTCCTAGGTGTTCTCTGTCTCTAAGTATATAACATTTGCTACCGAAGACACAAAAATACTTGACACTAGGCGATTTTTCACACCATAACTCATACGGAGTTTTGTTTAATCCTGCTTTAAGATACATTCGATTCACTATGTAGCAGGCGGTGTTAACAGCTTCGGCCCAAAAAAATTTAGCCATGTTTTTTCTATTGAGCTTTACTGAGCCCATCTTTTACAGCACTTGATTCTTTATTTCCTCGTACTTTTGTATGGTTATTTGTCATCTCACTCACTAATTCACATTTTACTTTCTGTTTCATTGGCATTTCCTCATGTACGGTTGCTTAACCAATGTGTCTGAACTTTGAATGATCTCCAGCTTATCTTGTTTTGAATTCCCAGCATGTTTGCTCACTTTTTATCCTCTCTTTTTTCTTTTTTTTTTGGGGGGGGGGGGGGGGTGGGGGAGTCCGATCTCACTTAAGGTTTTGTAACTTATTTTCCCAAAATATAGAATCCCCAAGATGGCTAAGTTCTTATCTTCAGAACTAATCCAATGGAGACTAGAAGATTAAATGGACATTTCATAAGACATCACCAAATAGGTAGTTATGAATAAAAGCATGACACTAACTAACCTGGAGAAGTGTTGTTCAGCTAACTTACATTGATGAATTCTTTCTTTTTGATAAAGTGTACAATCTTCAACTATTTTTTGAGTAATCACTTCAATGTTCAGTTCTACCCTACGTTAGAACAATTTCAGCGAATACTTACGATATAACTAAAATTACGATTTAAACTACTTCTTTTGAAGTATGAATGTAAGACAAAGGTCCTAGAGGGGGGTGAATAGGACTTTTCAATAATTATGCCAATTTAAAATCCTTATTGCCTAGCTTAAACTATTCTCCAATTAAACTAAGCAAGGCAATCTAACTCTAATGGCTTCCAAGCCAATAGAGGATCCAATCTCATAGACTTCTAAGGATATATAATCAATCAACTATCTATAGCATAATGAACATGTGTGTATGGAATATGCTACTTATTAATCCTAAGCATTCATCTTATAAACATAAATGAAATAGATGCACAAATGTCAATCCCAAACACAAGCGTGTATAATGGTTCAGCTATGTGCCTACTCCACTCCCAGTAGATGCACTCTTTTCTAGAGTGTACTGGATTTCACTATGAAAGGTTTTAAATTAGGTTTACCTTAAACCTTTACAACCTACACAAGGTATTGTGTCAGGCCTGTGTCCTAGTACCATTCCGTTCCATAGGATCCCGCGGTCCTCCCGGTCGAATTCTAAAGACCCGCGACCTGTAGATAGTATTTGCGAGCGACCTTGAGTTGTGTCTTGTCAACCCGAGTCGACTTGACCCGAGACCTATGCCACTACAATAGTATCATCACTGCAGTTCCAACGTCACCTCTCATGCATCAATGCCACACTTAGATTGAGAGATCCAGCCTACGCATTCTCCCAGCCATTGATCGCATGATTGCGGGACCCGAGGTGTCCAAGTGCATTTCCCTGGAAAGCAATCATGGTGGTGACATCACCCTAGCCTAGGTAGGCTAGGATGACATCACCCTACCCTAGCCATGGCCCCATGCTTCTTACAAAACAAATAATTGCTAGCCCATGCATGCCTCTTACACAAACTAATCATAACCTAACATAACAATCATTCCAAGCCTTAATCTCTCTCCCTCCCTCCATTTCCCCCTCATTTCTCATCTCCCCTAGTAAGAGAGAAGCTATGGACTCCCAAAAATTCAGCCACATCTCAAGCTCATTCCTCCTAATCCAACCATCCCAACCCCATCTCAACCATTAAAACCTTCCTTTTGGAGCATTAGAACCTAAAGGTGGAAGAAGAATGAGGAGACTTGAGGTGGGTGCCATGTTTAGGGTAGATCTTTTTTTTTCTTTTAATTTCCTTTCTTAGGGTCATGTAGGACCCACCAATCAATGGTGGAGATCCTACTTGACCCCTTGGATGTGGCCAATGGCCCATCCTTGTTACATGCATAAGCCATGATGGGGCCATTCTCTATGGACCCTCATCATGATGTTTTATTTGAATCCATACTGTTGTGGGTCATTTAGACCCTTGATTTGTGGTGGGGATGGCATCCCCACCTTGATTTACAGATTTGAGGGCCCGCACATGGATGAGACCTATCTTGATCTATGAATGTATGATGTATGTAGATGCATGTATTGAGAGACCCATAGTGGCGGCGCTCATCCATCACACGCTTTTCTCTCCATTTCTCTCTCTCTCTCTCTCTCTCTCTCTCTCTCTCTCTCTCTCTCTCTCTCTCTCTCTCTCTCTTCTTTCTATTTTCTTCCATTCTCGCTAGCTTTTAGGTATTTCCCGAATTGGAAATTTTTTCTAGACATCCAGTTTATGGGGCCCACCTTGCTGCCCATTTTTGGGCTAGCCTAGAAGAAGGAAAAATACAAATACCAGCTTGATCCAAACCATGGTGGGCCACCACATGGGACCCACTATATGCAAGTACCTTATAAGGCCGTCCGTCCACACCTGGACGGGAGGCCACATGATGAACTGCCTCATCCAGGTCATCCGTCTGCTGGAAGTCCAGTAGGCTTGGACGAAGTAAAAACACAAATATCTACTTAATATACAGCAGCTGGTGGGCCACACGTGTGGACCCATCTGATATATATATTTCACTCATGCCATCCACCATCTAGACCATGGATGATGGGGCTTGTTGTGATGTGTGTGGCCATCCACATCGTCCACGTGTTCATGGGACCACCTTGATGAAAGTGTTTTATCCACACCGTCCAGCCATGGACAGTGGGAAACCCCACATGATGTACGTGTTCTATCCTATCCCCCCAGTCCAACTGGATGCGGACCCCATCCACATGGCCCACCATGATTTATGTATTATATCCACACTGTCCAGCTTGCTGGACGGTGGGCCTTGACATGATGCATGTGTTGAATCAGCACTGTCCAAACAGTGGGACCTACATGATGTAGGTGTTTCATTCACACTGTCCATCCACCTCAAGACGTGGGACCCACCTGGATTTGTGTGGTGTTCACACCATCCAGCAAAGCATAATGGGACCCACCAGATGTATGCATTTCATATCCACATCGTCCAATCAAGTCCACTGGACATGGACACCACCATAATGTATGTTGTGTATCCACACCGTCCTGTTGTACACGTATGGCCCACCTGCTGTGTGAGCAGGGCCCACCTGCTCGATGTGCAGGGCCCACTCTGCTGCATGTATTCCATCCACACTGTCCATTTGTAGCTGCCCATCTGCACTGTTCAGGCCCACCTTGATGTGTGTTGTAAACACACTGTCCATCTATTTTTCTGGACTATAGGGCTGGTTTGTGAGGCACACCTTGATGTATATGTTACACATGCTTCCCATCTATTTTTATTAAATCATGGGCTGCCGTATAAGGCCCACTATGATGTATGTGTTACATACATCATCCTCCCATTGTGCCTAGATCATGGGATGTTTCTTGAGGCCCAATGTGATGTATGTGAGGCCCAATATGATGTATGTGAGGCCCATGTGATGAGGCCCAATATGATGTATGTGAGGCCCATTGATGAGGCCCAATATGATGAATGTGAGGCCCTCGTGTGAGGCTCATTGTGATGTACATGAGGCCCTTGTGTGAGGCCCAATATGATGTATGTGAGGCCCGCGTGTGAGGCTCATTGTGATGTACATGAGGCCCTTGTGTGAGGCCCAATACGATGTATGTGAGGCCCATGTGATGAGGCCCAATGTGATATATGTGAGGCCCTTATGTGATGCCCAATTGTGATGTGTGATTTCACCATGATGTATGTGATGATGTTCATGATATCCGTCCATTTTCCTAGTTAATATAAGGACCATGGACCCCATTATAGGATAGGTTCTAATGGGCTACACCTTGGGAGTAATGATGGTTAAATGTCCACATTGTAAGAGCAATGATGGTTAAATGTCCACATTGTAATCCTCCCTAAGGCCCATTTTTAGGCCCATTCTCATCTCCTCGTAGTGGGCTAACCCAAACCGTTGGGCCCCCATTGATGCTAGTAGTACTATCCAACCTTGAAGCCCACCTTGAGTGCTTACCGGGCCTCCATGGGGAAGCCCAATTCATGACATGATAGAATGAATGAGGAAGTCCCTTGATCTTAGCCCCATACTTGATATGAGTAGACTATTTAGGCCCATCCTTATTTTGAGGAGAGTACATCATCATTGTATAACATGCTTAGTATAACATCATGAACCATGCCCATGCGTATCATATGTATGCTTGATATGAGAAGTGATTGATCATATCATATGCCTCAGGCAAATTGTTTATGAGATTTCCTGATAGATGGAGTTGCCCCACATGAGCGCGCAGTATGCGCATGATTGATGTATGATTGGATAGTGTGACTCATGCATCTTGCACTGTGTGACATGATTACTATATGCCCTAGCAATATCAGGGTTGTGGCCTCCACAGGCATAACATGGATGGCAGGATCGGATACCAAAAATAATTGGTTCCAGCACTGTGGGCACAAGGATGTCCTTGGGTGAAAGTTCCAGAACCCTTATGGTACCAGGAGGATGATGCAACGTCGAGACTAAGTGGATACATGAGTGCATGAGGACCATATACTAGTAAGCCGCGTCTCTCACTATGTCATAGTCAGTTGGAAGGGGGTGTGGCCTTATCTGCTTGAGTGAGGGGGTTGTAAGCTAGGCTGAGTTTGACTAGCTCGTAAATGGGTCTGCTATCGATGAGCCAGATATATATTAGAAGACTACTGGCCAATCATAGATTCAGACCTATATGATTTTCGATGGATTTACATCTACCAAGTACAGGTGAGTGATCCCAACCCGTTTCCTCTCTATTGTACTTAACGTAGTTGTTTGATTGATATGTTAAGTGTATTTCTTTGTATTGGTTGTTTTACTGTTTCTATTTAAGCTTGGAATTTTATCGATATAACATGATGATATACGTCAAAACATGCTAATATGATGCATCGATCATTCTCATTCATTCATGTTATGCATGGCGCACCTGCGTTGACTCCTAGGGGCACGCACTAGATGACCTATAGGTACTTATAGTACTGGTGACCTAGGGGACCAAGATAATGGAAGCCTACCCAAAAGGGGGAGATGTGGGTTGATAGAATCCAACTTAAGCAAGTGGACAGATCTACCCATTTGATACATTCACGCATCCATGCATCTGATAACATGCATGCATTTCTATTTTAATTATGACGTGCATGAACCATGATGGGTTCACACACTAGCCTGGCCAGTTAACGTTGTGGATTGACAAACGTATAGAGACGAATGAAACAGGAAATTTAAACTAAGTGACAGAAAATGAGGACCAATTATTGGATGAAACGTGGGAGCAATGGTCGTATGTGGCAGAAGATGAACTTGTTACACTTGATTAATGAATTATCTATATATATTTATTGTTTAGGGGTTTGATTTGTTTATTGCATCTATTTGTACGTAAATATGATTCATCATTGATTATAAATATGATCATGTTGAACAATATTTGATTATTATTATTATTTGAATGAAGTTTCAAATGAGTGGACTTAAATGATTCATGTTTAGATGATGTGGCTTTGAATATATGATTATGGAAATTATATGAATGTAACATAAATGTGGATAAATGATGTTAAATTTGGATGTGAACTTAAAATTCATTAAATTGTGCATGTAGACAATTGTACAGAGAATGAGTTAAGTATACCAAGTGTACGTGTCATGAGCCGAAACTCGGGTCTGAGGGTGCACACTCTGTATCCGAATTTCGGGACATGACACGTACTGTATAATGATTTGCAATGCATACATTTAATATTCACCACACAATTAAGTAGAACTTCTCAAAGTCATCCCACATAGTTGATCTTTTCTTTCATTTGGTTGTAGCTAAAGACCCTTCTCCCTCCACAATAAGAGTAGATGTGGTTAGCGCACCGACACCGGAAATAGTTAGGACTTCTCCACTAGCTATTTAATATTCACCACATAATTAAGTAGAACTTTTTCAAAGTCATCCCACATAGTTGATCTTTTCTTTCATTTGGTTGTAGTTGAAGAGCCTTCTCCCTCCACAATAAGAGTAGATGTGGTTGGCGCACCGACACCGGATATAAGCCCGTATCCTAGACCGTACCATTTCGTAGACTTCTGCGGTCTTTTTGGTCGAATTTCGGCAACCTTCGACCCTTAATCGGTATTTGCGCGCGACTCTGATTCACACGCCGTCAATCCGAGTCGACTCAACCCGAGACTGATACCTTAGAGACCGCGTCGTCGCCGCGGTTCTGATGCCACGACTCGCGCGCCAAGGCGATACCGTGGTTTGGAGATGTGGGCCAGCGTTCGGTGCGAGTAAAACACCACGTGCATGAATTCCGAGAGAATCTCTACGAGATGTCACATCAATCAATCAATCAATCATCCTATCATGTCAAGTACACTTCACCTCTCACCCATCCCCAAGCAATCCCCAAAGTCAAAAAGTTTTTTACAAACTCATGCTTTTCTTACAACATTTACCCCTAAAGTCAAAAAGCTCTTACACACCCATCACCACCACATCCATCACCCATCCCTCTCTCTTTACAACCCTCTCTCCCATTTTTCTTCAACTCATTCCAAGCAACCAAGCATCACACGTCCAAGCCATTTCTACCTCCAAGAGAGCTTTGTTTCTCTCCCACGTCATACCCCCCTCATCCTCCATCTCAACCATCCAAACTCCATCTCCTCCGTTGGAATTGAAGCTAAAGAGCTAAGGAAGCCTAGGGTGCAAGAAGAAGTCGGTGGGTGATTGTGAATGTTTGTCTTTTATCTTTTTTTTTTATATTTAACGGTCCACATATGTGGGCCTCACCTTGATGTATGCTTATATTCAAGAGGGGCCCATAGTGGTGGGGCCCCTTTGATATTGCCGATGTCTCTCTCTATCTCCCTCTCTCTTTCTCTTGTATTTGATGGCTTGTGGCCCACCTTGATGCATGATGTCATCCACCTCATCCACCCATCCAAAACGGTGTGACCCCCTTGATCATGCCCCTTTTAACCGGCGTCGTCCATCTATTTTATCCAGGCCATCCAGTGGGCCTGGATGATGAAAAACACTTATCAGCTTGATCCAAAATCAGGTGGGCCACGACCATGTGGGACCCACCATGAGACTTATGTTATATCCACATCATCTAGCGTCCAGGGACGCTGGACGTGTGTGACAGTGGAATGTGAATTGCAGTGGGTGTACTATTAGGGGGTCAGCCAACGGTGGAGTCCATGGGAACTACCCCCGTCCTCCACCCTTCCAAATGGGCCACACCATGATGTATGTGCTTTATCCAAACCGTCCACCGTTTTGGACGGTGGACCATGTCCGTGTGGGGCCCACTTACCCAAATCCCTAGCTCACTGACCGACCGAGTGAAAGATACCTCGTTTCACGCTGAGGTCTTGGCATCTGTCCTTAATGCGGACTGACAGGGGGTGGTAAATAGTGATGTGAGTGACGATGGGTCCATGAGACCCATCACCGTCCATCACCCATTTAGTAGGCCACACCTTGATGTGTATTTCATCCAAACTGTCCACCACCTCTAACGGTGGGGCCACGTCCAGGTGGGGCCCTCCTCCCTAATCCATAGCTCACTGGCAGACTGAGTGGAGGTGCCTCGTTTCAACGGTGGGCCCCATAGCTAACGTGGTAGACTGTGTGAAAGATACCTCTTTTCAACACTGGAGGTCTGGTATCGATCCCTGTGGTGGTGGCTGACATGGAGTGTGTACTGACATGAGCGTGTGCTGACAGTGGAGTTTAGGGGAGCCATCCACGTCGTCCAGCCATTAGGAGTGGGCCACACCATCACGTACGTGTGGTGTCCACCGTCCTTGGACGGTTGGACCCACCCCACGTGTGGGGCCCTCCTTGTTGTATGTAACCGTCCAGGCCACGGCCTGGACGTCACTTTTATATAATATATATTATATATTATATATTATATATTAAGTATAACATATATATCCATGAAGATGGGCCCTACGTGGGACCCGTCTCTGTCTTTAAATGCTTGAAGCTGTACTAGCAGCAGCTGTGTTATAAAATATATTATATATTTTATATGTGCCTTTTAATGCTTAAAGCTGCACAGCAGCAAGTATCTTAATAAAATATATTATATATTATATATTTGTACATGAGGGTGGGCCCCATATCTGTTACTTAAGCTGCATTAGCTGCATGTACGGCAGCTATATAACTGCCATGTGATGTGTAGACCTACTGCTATAAGCCTCACTTATTCCATCCACCTGGTCTATCTATGGGGCCCACCATGAGGCATGTGTTGTATACAAACCATCCAACCATTGAGGTATCATTTTATGATGTGAGCAAAAGAATGGGTCAGATCAAAAATTCAGTGGACCCTGCCATTTAAATAGTGTACCGTGACGTCAACTCCTACGGGCCACCGTAGTTCCCAATGTTGTTTCCACTTCAATTATCTCTATGTTAACTTATGAATAGGTCGAGTCTCAAATACATACAAGGGTGGGCCTGATTTGATATGCATGAGGCCTATTGGTGTGGCCCACTTGATGTACATATAGCCCATGTGATGTGGCTCCCTTGCCATTTGAGGGCCCACTGTAATGTATATAAGGCCCATTTGAGGAGGCCCATCTTGATGTAGTTATGGCCCATCCATTGAGGGTCACCTTGATATATATGAGGCCCATGTTAGGAGGCCCGTTTGATGTATTGGAGGCCCATGGGTTGAGGCCCAATGGGATGTACATAAGGCTTAATGCGAGGAAGGTGCACCTGATGTAATGTGCGATTTCACTATCATGCAGGTGATGATGTTTATGACGGTCGTACCTTAGGAGCAATGTTGGTTTGACGTCCACATTATAAGAACAATGTTGGTTAAATGTCCGCATTATAATTCTCCCTAAGGTCCATTGTTAGGCCCATACTTGTAGGCCATCTAGGCCCATCTTCGTTATGAACTGCATCCATCACCATATAACATGTTTAGTATAGTTCCATGATTCATGATCATACGCATCATATGTATGCTTGATATGAGACTTGACTGATTATAGCATATGCCTTCAGACAGATTGTTTAGGGGCTCCCGGATAGGCGATGCTGCCCTACATGAGTGCACGATACGCGTAGGATTGTTGTATGACTGGATAGTGTGATTCATGCATTCGCATTGTGTGATATGGTTACTGTACGCCCTACCGACATCAGGGCCGTAGCCTCCACAGACGTATCATGGTTGGCAGGATTGGATACTGGAAATCTTGTTCTACATGGGGTGCTATAGATATCCCTGGGTGAAAGTCCCTAAACCCTTATGGTACCAAGAGGTTACTCCAATGTCTAGACCGAGTGGGTGCATGAGCGTCAAGTGTCGATTACCAGACGGTCGCGCTTTTCACTATGTCGTGGTTGCTTGGAAGGGGGTGCGGCCTTACCCACCCGAGAGGAGGGGGCAAAGCTAGGCTGAGTCTGACCAGCTTGAGGAATGGGTCCGCTATCGATGAGCCAAGCCCGATATTGGCAGGTGGATAGTGAGGTCTCTTCCACTCACCTTATTGCGCGCGATGGGGCGATAATCTGGTTGGAGTGTACTAGACCCCGGTGATATTCCAAAGTTGAGTTGTATTGATATGTGGACTTATATGAGGATTCGCATGCTTGAGTTGCATTTCGTACTGCATGGCCTTGTTATGGCCGACATCATTCATGCCTTGCATCGCATAGCCTTGGTACGGCTAATGATATTCATGGATTTATTAGCATATTCTGCATTACTCTGATACTGCATAACTACTACCTTGCGTACACACTTACACCACCCTCTAAGCTTTCCATAAGCTTATGCACGACCGTTGCGTGAAGGTAATGTTGGAGCGCAGCAGCGCTGAGGCAGGAGCGCTTTGCAGATCATCTTGGAGCTTTTTGTTCATTATCATTGTATTTCACTTTATACTCATTGTACTTGTAAAGTTTTTTATCATAGTGGAAATGTGATGGAGTTTTTGGTTGTTGTTTGTAGGTTATGCCTTTGGTTATGCTGATTACGAATTAAACTGATGTTAAAAAATCTCCATCGTAGCATCCCATGATCAGAACCTGGCGAATGGGCGCTGGGAGCTGAGAATGGGGTTCTACGGAGGCTGTCGGCGCCGGATTCGGCGATCGGAAATTTTGTGAGCCCGATTTCTGAGTTTGGGGCGTGACGGAAGTTGGTATCAGAGCATAACTCAGGAATAACAAAGAACAACATTACCTATTTACTATGAATAACTAAGTCCCAAAGTTCAAATAGCTTAACGATCTTCCGTTATATGCCCTTAACGAGCTTGCCTTCGAGAGCATTCAAAGTTGATAGGCCCCTTCGCTCTTTTCTGTAGGATATGCCGCGCAGAAGAGTGACCCGATCAACTCCTCTACCACCACTGGATACTCGAGCTCTACCACCTGCGGCTCACGCACTACCACCTACAATCCCTGCTCCACCACCAGAGATTCCCACTGCCAGTCCTATGAATGCAGCTACTCCACCTGAGACCGGTGCGGATCCAACCGTATCTGTGAGTGCCTCCCAGTTGCAGCAGATGTTGCAGGCTGTGACGGTCGCACTTCAGGGGCAGAGCACACACCCTGTTATTTCACCGGCTCAAGCAGAGCAGGAGCGCGCGAGTGCCCTCCTTCGAGAGTTCCGACGGCTCGATCCTCCACGTTTCTAGGGTGAGCCAGACCCGAGGGTAGCTGAGAGATGGTGCGCCGATGTGGAGAAGATATTTGAGACGATGAGATGCACGACTGAGTGGCGAGTCCGATTAGCCATATTTCTCCTCCATGGTGAGGCTGAGCACTAGTGGACGTCAATCTCCCAAGCAGCGGGCGCTGATTTTGTATGAACTTGGGAGGATTTTGTAGATAGGTTTGACCAACAGTATTTTCCTGATCACATCCGACGACAGCGAGCGTTGGAGTTCGAGGCCTTGGTGTAGGGTGATATGACGGTGGCTCAGTATGTCGCTCGTTTTGTAGCACTGTCCAGATTTGCACCATACTTGGTGAATGATGAGGAGCGGAGAGCCCGCCGATTTGAGGGTGGCTTGCGTTACGGTCTTCGTGGCCGTATTATTGGGCATGAACTCCCGACTTTAGAGGGAGTGGTGCGGAAGGCCCAGATTTTTTAAGCTGAGTAGGACGGTTCTCAGTCTGATCATAGTCAGAGGAGAGACCGGAAGAGGCAGGCTCCTTCCAGTGATTCCCAGTAGGGTCGACCATAGTAGAGGCGCACAGGTCACCCAGCCTTTCGAGCGCGAGCAGCACCTCTAGCACCACCTCTGAGGCAGTTCACAGGCTCTTGTTTTAAGTGCGGTGCGACGGGGCACCGTATGTGGGAGTGTCCTCACCCCCAGCAGCAGCAGCAGCAGCAGAGAGGTCCACAGCAGCCTCCACCACCGCAGCAGCAGAGGCCCCCACAGCGGCAGCGACAGCAGCCCCCACCACAGAGGCCACCTCAGCAGCAGCATCAGCACTAACCTCCGAGACCGCAGTAGCAGAGGCAACAGTTTCGACCGCCTCAGCGACAGCAGCAGCAGTAGCACGCTCAGAGGGGATAGACGCCTCCCCGGCCAGCTCAGGCTAGATTTTATATGGCTCAGCAGGACCCGCAGACATCCGAAGGAGTCGTTGAGGAATACTTTTAGTATCTGTATGCATTGTACGTGTGTTGTTTGATTCTGGTGCATCTCATTCTTTTGTGGCTGAGAGTTTTTGCCGATCGACTGCTTTGCCGTTGGAGTCTGCTCGTGAGGGTTTGTCAGTATCGACTCCCCTGGGAAAGACTGCAGTGTTGGGCCGACTTTGCTCGTCCTGCCCCGTTCTGGTTGGGAATATCTTTTTGCCTGCCGATCTATTTGCATTATCGATGTCCGAGTTCGATGTCATCCTCGGCATGGATTAGCTTACCGAGTACCACGCCATATTGGATTGCTCCGCAAGGACAGTCACGTTTTGTATACCTGGCTTGCTGCAGTTCCAGTTCATTGCTAGCCCAGAGGAGAGTTGTTGTCTTATTTGATGTCATGTGCCATAAAGGAGCCCATAGCTGTGAGCATCGACCAGTTGCCTGTGGTTTGTGATTTTTTCGTTGTGTTCCAGGAGATTCTGGGATTACCGCCTCATCGACTCACCGAGTTTCAGATTGATCTTGTACCCGGTACCGCGCCTATTTCGAAGGCTTCGTATCGTATGGCACCGTTGGAGTTGCAGGAACTGCAGAGGCAATTGGACGAGTTGCGCGAGTTGGGCTTTATCTGTCCGAGCAGTTCACCGTGGGGAGCGCCGGTACTCTACGTGAAGAAGAAGGATGGCTCATTGAGGCTCTACATAGATTACCGCGAGCTCAACAAGGTCACAATCAAGAACAAGTACCCACTCCGAGGATTGATGATTTATTTGATCAACTGCAGGGTGCACAGTTCTTTCCGAAGATTGACTTGCATTCCGGTTATCATCAGATTCGGGTCCGAGAGGATGACATTCCGAAAACAGTATTCAGGACGCGTTACGGTTATTTTGAGTTTCAGGTCATGTCCTTCGGACTGACCAATGCACCCACGGTCTTTATACAGTTGATGAACAAGGTCTTCCGCCCTTATCTCGATCAGTTTGTTGTAGTCTTCATTGACGACATTCTGATCTATTCGAGGACCCGTGAGGAGCACGAGCAGCATTTGGAGGTTACGTTGCAGATTCTCCATGCACACTAGCTGTATGCGAAGCTGGAGAAGTGCGAGTTTTGGCAGCAGGAGGTGAAGTTCCTCGGTCAAGTGGTGACGAGGGAGGGTGTCGCAGTAGACCCCTCGAAGGTTGAGGCAGTGCGTCAGTAGGGCCAACCCATGAATGCGTCCGAGATCCACAGTTTCCTTGGTTTAACGAGCTACTACCGGCGTTTCATTAAGGGCTTCTCTCGTATTGTAGCCCTGCTGACCAGGTTGACCCGGAAGGGCGCGGAGTTTATTTGGAGCGACGCCTATGAGCGAGCATTTATGGAGTTGAAGGACCGCCTCACGTCCGCTCCTGTCCTCACCTTCCCTCTGGGAGTGATAGATTTATTGTATTCACCGATGCCTCGCATATTGGTTTGGGTGCTGTCCTGATGCAGCACGGGAGACCAGTGGCCTTCGCGTCTTATCAGCTCAAGGTCCATGAGCTGAATTACCCCAAGCACGATTTAAAGTTGGCTGCAGTTGTCTTTGCACTAAAGGTGTGGAGACACTATCTCTATGGGGTTAGGTTCGAGTTCTTCTCCGACCACAAGAGCTTGAAGTACCTCTTCTCGCAGTCTGATCTAAACATAAGGCAGAGACACTGGATGAAGCTCCTGAAGGACTATGATTTCGATCTCCAGTACCACTCGGGTAAGACGAATGTGGTGGCGGATGCCCTTAGCCGTCAGCCACGAGGCCTGGTGACACATATGATGATTCAGGAGTGGAGGATCCTCGAGGATATAGCAGAGTACGACTTTGAGTTTGGCTTGCAATCTTCCATTGTGCAGTTATCGAGCCTGTCGATTTAACCCTCTCTTGTCGCAAGGGTGATCAAGGCTCAGTAGGTAGACGAGTCGTTACAGGATTACCGAACAGAGGCAGCATCTGAGAGTCAGGCAGATTGGCAGATTGGTTCAGACGGTGGACTTTGCTTCAGAGGCCGATTATTTGTCCCGGATGTTCCTGAGTTGCGCAGAGATCTTATGACTGAGGCACATCGATCGTGGTTTTCTATCCATCCTGGCTCGACAAAGAAGTACCGCGATATGAGGTGACAGTATTTTTGGGCAGGGATGAAGTGCCAAATTGCCAGTTTTGTGGCCGAGTGTGACACATACCAGCGTGTCAAGGCCGATCATCAGAGACCCCCTGGTCTATTACAGCCGTTGAGTGTCCCGATGTGGAAGTGGGAGCACTTGTCGACAGATTTCATTATGGGCTTGCCGAGGACCCAGCGCGGTCATGACGCCATCTGGGTTGTTGTTGATCGTCTGACGAAGTCGGCACACTTTATTATCATTCGTGCAACTTGGCCTTTGGACCGGCTTGCGAGATTATTCATCAAAGATATTGTGAGACTGCAGGTATTCCAGTCTTGATCGTTTCTAACCGAGACCCGAGATTCACGTCTCAGTTTTGGGGGAGCTTTCAGAGAGCGATGGGGACTGATTTGCAGCTCAGCACCACGTACCATCCGTAGACCGATGGCCAGACCGAGAGGGTCAACCAGATCCTTGAGGATATGCTTTGGGCCTGCGCAATTGATTTCGGGGGTAGCTGGGATGAGCATTTGCGATTAGCTGAGTTCTCATATAATAACAGCTATCAGGCGACTATCGGCAGGCTCCTTTTGAGGCACTATATGGGAGACCATGCAGATCATCGAGTTGTTGGACCGAGGTTGGAGAGCGTTGTCTCCTAGGTCCCGACCTTATGCAGGAGACATCAGAGGCTATTGATATCATCAGGCAGAGGATGCGCACAGCTCAAAGCCGGCAGAAGAGTTTTGCTGATCGTCGGCGTCGTCCCTTGGAGTTTGATGTAGGGGACCAAGTGTATCTCAAGGTCTCACCCATGAAGGGCGTAGTGCGATTTAGAGCGAAGGGCAAGCTTGCCCCTATATTCATAGGACCTTTTGAGATCATTGGGCCTATCGGCGCCATGGCCTATCGGCTTGCCTTGCCATCTCAGTTGTCTGGCGTCCACAACATTTTCCATGTCTCTATGTTGAGGAAGTGTGGGTCAGACATCGTTCCTGTTATAGATTGGCAGCCGTCAGAGGTTCAGGAGGACGCTTCTTACATCGAGCAGCTAGTTTGTATCCTTGATCGGAAGGAGCAGGTCCTCCGGACCAAATTCATTCTGTTGGTGAAGGTTCAGTGGGGTCACCATTCTATTGAGGAGGATTCTTGGGAGCACGAGGCTGAGATTTGATAGTACTATCTCCATCTTTTTTATGATTGATTGTATTGTATTTTGTATGTTATCTCTGATTTTATATAGTGATGCTATATTTCTTCTTCCTCATGAGTTATGACTAGTTATGTTGATTGTGTAAATTTCGGGGATGAAATTTTTATTAGGAGGGGAGATCTGTAAGCCCCGTATCCTAAACCGTACCATTCCGTAGACTTCCGCAGTCTTTTCAGTCGAATTTCGACAACCTTCGACCCTTAACCGGTATTTGCACGTGACCCTAATTCACACACCGTCAATCCGAGTCGACTCAACCCGAGACTGATACCTTAGCGACCGTGTCGTCGCCGTGGTTCTGATGCCGTGACTTGTGCGCCAAGGCGATATCGTGGTTAGGAGATGTGGGCCAACGTTCGATGCGAAGAAAACGCCGCGCGTGCGAATTCCGAGAGAATCTCTACGAGATGTCACATCAATCAATCAATCAATCAATCCCATCATGTCAAGTACATGTCAAGTACACTTCACCTCTCACCCATCCCTAAGCAATCCCCAAAGTCAAAAAGTTTCTTACAAACCCATGCTTTTCTTACAACATTTACCCCTAAAGTCAAAAAGCTCTTACACACCCATCACCACCACATCCATCACCCATCCCTCTCTATACAACCCTCTCTCCCATTTTCTTTAACTCATTCCAAGCAACCAAGTAGCACACGTCCAAGCCATTTCTACCTCCAAGAGAGCTTTGTTTGTGGCCCACTTCATACCCCCCTCATCCTCCATCTCAACCATCCAAACTCCATCTCCTCCGTTGGAATTGAAGCTAAAGAGCTAAGGAAGCCTAGGGTGCAAGAAGAAGTCGGTGGGTGATTGTGAATGTTTGTCTTTTATCTCTTTTTTTTATATTTAACGGTCCACATATGTGGGCCTCACCTTGATGTATGCTTATATTCAAGAGGGGCCCATAGTGGTGGGGCCCCTTCGATATTGTCGATGTCTCTCACTATCTCCCTCTCTCTCTCTCTTGTATTTTATGGCTTGTGGCCCACCTTGATGCATGATGTCATCCACCCCATCCACCCATCCAAAACGGTGTGACCCCCTTGATCATGCCCCTTTTAACTGGCGTCGTCCATCTATTTTATCCAGGCCATCCAGTGGACCTGGATGATGAAAAACACTTATTAGCTAGATCCAAAATCAGGTGGGCCACGACCATGTGGGACCCACCATGAGACTTATGTTATATCCACACCATCTAGTGTCCAGGGACGCTGGACGTGTGTACAGTGGAATGTGAATTACAGTGGGTGTACTGTTAGGGGGTCAGCCAACGGTGGAGTCTATGGGAACTACCCCCGTCCTCCACCCTTCCAAATGGGCCACACCATGATGTATATGCTTTATCCAAACCGTCCACCGTTCTGGACGGTGGACCATGTCCGTGTGGGGCCCACTTACCCAAATCCCTAGCTCACTGACAGACCGAGTGAAAGATACCTCGTTTCACGCTGAGGTCTTGGCATCTGTCCCTAATGCGGACTGATAGGGGGTGGCAAACAGTGATGTGAGTGACGATGGGTCCATGGGACCCATCACCGTCCATCACCCATTTAGTGGGCCACACCTTGATGTGTGTTTCATCCAAACCGTCCACCACCTCTAACGGTGGGGCCACGTCCAGGTGGGGCCCTCCTCCCTAATCCATAGCTCACTGGCAGACTGAGTGGAGGTGCCTCATTTCAACGGTGGGCCCCATAGCTAACATGGTAGACTGTGTGAAAGATACCTCTTTTCAACACTGGAGGTCTGGTATCGATCCCTGTGGTGGTGGCTGACATGGAGTGTGTACTGACATGAGCGTGTGCTGACAGTGGGGTTTAGGGGACCCATCCATGCCGTCCAGCCATTTGGAGTGGGCCACACCATCACGTACGTGTGGTGTCCACCGTCCTTGGATGGTAGGACCCACCCCACGTGTGGGGCCCTCCTTGTTGTATGTAACCGTCAAGGCCACGGCCTGGACGTCACTTTTATATAATATAGATTATATATATATTATATATTATGTATAGCATATATATCCATGAAGATGGGCTCTACGTAGGACCCGTCTTTGTCTTTAAATGCTTGAAGCTGTACTAGCAGCAGCTATGTTATAAAATATATTATATATTTTATATGTGCCTTTTAATGCTTAAAGCTGCACAGCAGCAGGTATCTTAATAAAATATATTATATATTATATATTTGTACATGAGGGCGGGCCCTACGTGGGACCCACCTCTGCTGTTACTTAAGCTACATTAGTTGCATGTACGGCAGCTATATAACTATCATGTGACGTGTAGACCTACTGCTATAAGCTTCACTTATTCCATCCACCCGTTCTATCTATGGGGCCCACCATGAGGCATGTGTTGTATACAAACCATCCAACCATTGAGGTATCATTTTATGATGTGAGCAAAAGAATGGGTCAGATCAAAAATTCAGTGGACCCCGCCATTTAAATAGTGTACCATGACATCAACTCCTACGAGCCACCGTAGTTCCCAATGTTGTTTCCACTCAATTTTCTCTATGTTAACTTGTGAATAGGTCGAGTCTCAAATACATACAAGGGTGGGCCCGATTTGATATGCATGAGGCCTATTGGTGTGGCCCACTTGATGTACATATAGCCCATGTGATGCGGCCCCCTTGCCATTTGAGGGCCCACCGTAATGTATATAAGGCCCATTTGAGGAGGCCCATCTTGATGTAGTTATGGCCCATCCGTTGAGGGCCACCTTGATATATATGAGGCCCATGTTAGGAGGCCCGTTTGATGTATTGGAGGCCCATGGGTCGAGGCCCAATGGGATGTACATAAGGCTTAATGCAAGGAAGGTGCACCCTATGTAATGTGCGATTTCACTATCATGCAGGTAATGATGTTTATGATGGTCATACCTTGGGAGCAATGTTGGTTTGATGTCCACATTGTAAGAATAATATTGGTTAAATGTCCGCATTATAATTCTCCCTAAGGTCCATTGTTAGGCCCATACTTGTAGGCCATCTAGGCCCATCTTCGTTATGAACAGCGTCCATCACCATATAACATGTTTAGTATAGTTCCATGATTCATGATCATACGCATCATATGTATGCTTGAAATGAGAAGTGACTGATCATAACATATGCCTTCGGGCAGATTGTTTAGGGGCTCCCGGATAGGCGGTGTTGCCCTACATGAGCGCACGATACGTGCAGGATTGTTGTATGACTGGATAGTGTGATTCATGCATTCACATTGTGTGATATGGTTACTATACGCCCTAGCAAAATCAGGGCAATAGCCTCCACAAACGTATCGTGGTTGACAGGATTGGATACCAGAAATCTTGTTCTACATGGGGTGCTATAGATATCCCTAGGTGAAAGTCCATAAACCCTTATGGTACCAGGAGGTTACTCCAATGTCTAGACCGAGTGGGTGCATGAGCGCCGAGAGCCGATTACCAAACGGTCGCGCTTTCCACTGTGTCGTGGTCGGTTGGAAGGGGGTGCGGCCTTACCCGCCCGAGAGGAGGGGGCAAAGTCAGGCTGAGTCTGACCAGCTCGAGGAATGGGTCCGTTATCGACAAGCCGAGCCCGATATTGGCAGGTGGATAGTGAGGTTTCTTCCACTCACCTTATTGCGCGCGATGGGGCGGCAATCTGGTTGGAGTGTACTAGACCCCGGTGATATTTCAGAGTTGAGCTGTATTGATATGTGGACTTAGATGAGGATTCACATGCTTGAGTTACATTTCGCACCGCATGGCCTTGTTATGGTCAACATCATTCATGCCTTGCATCGCATAGCCTTGGTATGGCTAATGATATTCATGGATTTATCAGCATGTTTCGCATTACTCTAATACTACATAACTACTACCTTGCGCACACACTTACACCACTCTCTAAGCTTTCTATAAGCTTATGCACGACCATTGCGTGCAGGTGACGTTAGAGTGCAGCAGCGCTGAGGCAGGAGCGCTTTGCAGATCATCTTGGAGCTTTTTGTTCATTATCATTGTATTTCCCTTTATGCTCATTGTACTTGTAAAGTTTTTGATCATAGTGAAAATGTGATGGAGTTTTTGGTTGTTGTTTATGGGTTATGCCTTTGGTTATGCTTATTATGAATTAAACTGATGTTAAAAAATCCTTCTTGTAGCATCTCAGGATTGGAACCTGGCGAATGGGCGCTGAGAGCCGAGAATGGGGTTCTACGGAGGCTGTCGGCGCCAGATTCGGAGATCGAAAATTTTGTGAGCTCGATTTCCGAGTTTGGGGCGTGACACTGGAAATAGTTAGAACTTCTTCACCAACTATTTATAAATATAAAGATAGAAAATTAACTTTTAAGCACTTTTCAACACAAAAGTGGTGTTTACTTAAATGCTCTTATAAATTTTATAAAATTACCTAAGTGTTTAAATCAGTCACACATTCAAGGTTAAATAAATTTTAATACTTTAAATTTTCAATTTAGATGTTACGCTAAAATTTCGACAGCATCTCCCGTTATCTCTCCAAATATATTAATCTTGTATTTGATTCTCACGTCAACTATCTACACAGGCTATGGATATTTGATGATGGAAATAAATATATTTTTTAGAGAAAAGAGGAGAGATGAACTGAAACAGGTATATGTATTCAAATTAGAATAAATGAAAGTATTCTTATCTATTCAACCTTGAACTGTCTAAAAATGGGTCAATTTTAGAATTAACATGCCTCCAAAAAACACTGAATTTATACTTGGTAACACAGAAATCCTTAAATGGATAATTGATTATTCTATATTACTGCATAAAAAAATAAAACAGAAAAATCTAACTAATTAAACAATAACATTAACGTTAATATTAACAATATAACATTAACATTAACAATGTAACATTAATAATTTAATATGTACAATCACATAATTAATAACTAACAATAATAATATGTCAATACCAATAACATTAACAATCTAAATTCTAACATTAACATCTATATATGATATATTAAGTAACAATCTATCATTAATATATATATATATATATATATATATATATATATATATATATATATATATATATATATATAAATTTATAAAACAAATCAAACAACTTTCGCATCAAGGTTTAGGGTTTATGCCCTTTAGGCTTTTTAATATATATATATATATATATATATATATATATATAGATATATATAGACACACACACACACACGCACACACTTCATTTATTGTTTGAAGACATAAAATTATCTGTTAAAATAGATGAACGGAGTGGATGAAATACATAAATCACGATGGACCATTGTTTACTGTATTATGGTCCACCTGAGATTTAGATCCCACCATGATATATATGTTATATCCAACCACATATTATTATATTAATTAATCAAATATTAATATGTGTTTTGATAGTTGGCACCCGGTCGGGCTACCATGGACAACACCTAGCTGGGGGCCCAATCAAATACAGAGGCGAGAGAGGGGAGAGTATTTCTAGAGAGAGGCATGGATGGATGGGTGCTCAGCAGTAGGGCAACGGACTGAGTTCTCGGAGATAGGGACGGCCGGACGGTCGAGGTCCAAGGCCGCAAGGATGGACGGACGTGCTCGCCCCTGCTTGGATATTGAGAGAAAGGGGAAAGGAAAATGGGGCTCGGGCTCGGGGTCGGGCGCTCTAACAGTGAGAGAGGAGAGGGGGTTAGGGCTTGGATGTTTGGGTGCTCGAATGAATAGAAAAATAAGGGGGGCTAGGGTTTTTTGTGGTTTTTATACTATAGAGCAAGTCAGGTTAGAGCCCTGGTCCGAGTTGAATCGGGTCGAGCTTGGACCACCTCGAACTCGGTATGAAATTTGTTCGAATTACAAAAAATAAGTGCGACTCAGTCCGAATTCAATTTCGAGCCGAGTCAAGTTTTTTCCAGACAAACATGTCCGGCTCTGATAAGATCCCTGCGTCAATATGGTAATGATGCACTGTGGCCACTAGATCATCCAAAGGCAGCCCACTATTAATATAACAGACGGGCATTGAAGTTTTTTCATCCTCGTTTCATGCATTGAATTTCATGCACGACAGAGATTCGGGCCATTCAAAAAGTAATATTACCATGAGCGTGACCTGTACTAAAATAAAATAATCATCTGCTGATCAGGGAAAGCTCACATGTATGAGAAAAAAGGAAGATCAGTACATGTATGGCTCATGTTAAGGAGAGGATTCCTTTACAACACCTGTTGTAGGCAGCTGTAAAACACCGAAACTCTGTAGTGTCCGCACAGTTGTGCGTGTGATTTCCACCCTGTCCATCAAGTGTTCCTTCCCATGTTCACTCTACATCAGAGACAAATTCCGATCCAAAATTCAGGTGGGCCACATTATCAGAAACAGCGTAAATTCAAAAATAAACATCTAGGTTCACACCACGTGGCCTTCTTGAATTGCAGATCAGTAGGATTTTTGGCATGTGTATTCATCCGGTTGAGGCAGACCTGATGAGCAGGTGGAATATGGTATACACAGCACGATGAACTGCAAACAGAATCATATGGTTGGCGTCTCCTCCCCTTTGTTCCTTGTAATGCGGCCCATCTGAGTTGTGGATTCTGATAATCTTTGGCCCCGTGGCCTAGATTTGAAGGGTGAATTTGATGGACAGAGTGGATTTCACACAAATGACACAATAGCCCCATGGAGAGCTTGGATATCGTACCTGTTGCGTAAAATAGGCTATATGGTCCCAAGTGACATATACCGGCGAGAGTGGGCATGAGTAAAGTAAAAAAGACTTTTTTTGTTTTTTGTTTTTTACATCCCTCGTTCCAACCATTGAACTGCATGCAGTGATCCGGCCCATTGATTACGTGGCTTATACTGGGAGCATGCCCTCGACTAAATAATAATTATTATTATTATCACATGACAATTGTATGAGAAAAATGTACGGCTAGATAAAATGTCCAATATACATGCGTGGCCACAGATAGAAATCCTTTTAGTCGTGTTGCGCGGCTCCTGACTGTTCTCACGCTGGAGGACCCACGAAGAAACGTAACAAAAACAATAGAAATGCCAGCGGCAATCATTATCTCTCCATCTTCCAAATCCCACCACCACATCCGTTTGGTGGATCGATATGATATTACTCCAATATCGATCGCATCCTCTACCTTCCTTACCTCAATCCACCATAAAACTCCACTATAAAACCTATCCAACCTCACAAAACAGAACCCAAGGCAGCAAAGGTAAAAAGAAAAACCACAGCAGCAAAAGCAGCCGCCGCATCATCAACAACAGCGCCGACGATGGAAAGACTCTCATTGGTTTTCTCATTCACCATTGCACTATTCACCATCGTCACTGCACAGTCTCCATCCCCGGCACCAGTAGCACCAGTAGTACCAGTGGCACCAGTGGTACCAGTGGTACCAGTGGCACCAGTGGCACCACTGGTACCAGTGACATCCCTGGCACCAGCGCCAGCAGGGCCGACCAATATCACCGCAATACTCGAGAAGGCTGGTGGGTTCACAATTCTTATCCGGCTCCTCCAGAGCACCTCCGTGGGCGATCGGATCAACATCCAGCTCAACAACTCCAATGGCATCACCCTATTCGCCCCCACCGACAGTGCCTTCTCCAGACTCAAGAACGGCACCCTCAACAGTCTCACTGATGAGCAGAAGGTGAATCTCATCCAATTCCACGTACTCCCCTCCTTCATCCCCCTCTCGCAGTTTCAGACAGTTAGCAACCCTCTTCGCACTGAAGCCGGCGACATCACTAAATATCAGTTCCCACTCAACATCACCTCCTCCGGCAACACAGTCAACATCAGTACTGGGATCAACAAAGCCTCAGTTGCCAGCACTGTCTACACTGATGGCCAGCTCGCTGTCTACGAGGTGGACAAGGTGCTGCTTCCGCTCAACATCTTCGGCCCTCATCCGCCTCCTGCTCCGCCGGCTCCTTCTCCTTCCAAGCACAAGAAGCCTTCCCTCTCTTCTACCACTTTGGCTGCGCCTCCATCGGACAATGCTTCTAGCAAACTGTATGTGAAAGTGTATGCATTGGAGTCATTTGCGATGGGGGCAGCTGTGATTGCGGCATTTTGGTTTTGATCATCGATCATCTGCATCTCTCTTTCGATCTCTCTATCTCTTTCTGAATTCTAAGAGTGTTGTTGCTTGTGAAGTACTTTGTTTTTTGTTTTTTTCGGAGAAGCTTTTGTGATGAGAACGGGCGGACGAGTTTGGATGTGTAAGCTTTATCCGCCCGGATGTGTAAGCATTCTCTGTTCTTGCTTGCTTACCCTGTGAGATTGGATTTGTATATTCATCTTGTGTAATAAAATTTCACTTCAAGAGATTGTAATACGATTATCATTGTCATTTAGTACGTTTTTTTTTTTTTTTCTTCTAAAGAGATCAAATTCTTCTGTACCCGGATAAGGCCCAGGACTCGGCAGTCGCCCAGTTAGGTTGACCTATTGGCTTTTGGTTTTTGAAAATTGCTGAACAGAGAGCTGACAAAGGTATCTTCCCATTTTTATTTACGACTCCGGATCCTCTGCTTGCCACACGCTTGCTGCATGGTGATTGGTCCAGTTTAAATATAGCGTGATGACGTGGGGCCAGGATTTTCCTGCTTGGGGCGACAGGAGGATCCGGATTATTATTTTTTTATTGAGTGCGGATCCGTACTATTTATTTAGCTATCTTTTCCTTTTTCGGGCGCAGCGATCCTCGGATCCACCAAGGTCGGTGGGACCCTGACCGTAGGGCTCCTTGTGATGTTAGTTTATTAAAGCTTACCCAAATCTACGGTGGACCACGCTACAAGAGACAAATCATTATTGAGTCCCCCATCATTAAAAACTTGATGGATTTCATAGGAATGTTTATTTGCCAGCTTGACAAGGTCCCCAAGACCCGAGATGAAGAGACCACACGGATATTATCTTAATATGAAGCTTTTGTAGCCCACTAGACGTTTTTAATGGTTAATTAATTACCATTGTTTCCTGTACTATGATCCATCTAAGTTTTGCATCTGCTTCATTTTTAGACCATGCCTTAAAATAAGCTTCCATCATGGGTAGATGGTGTGGATGTAGTCACATACATCAGAGTGGGCCCCATAGTCAGGGTCACACCCACTTTTGTAGATCCAGAGATACACCCAACCCGCGCCTTTTGCACGAACGCGGATGGCCTACTTGACGGTTGCTAGTGGATGGTGCAATGTGGGCCCAGCATGATGTATGTGTTTTATCTGTGTTGTCCATTCATATTCTAAGTCATCTCACACGAGCTAAAAAAGCAAATTAGATCCAAATCTTAAGTGAACCACACCAGAAATTTAGTAGTCATTCAACACCCACCATTAAAAACTTTCTTAGCCACGCTGTAATGATTATTTACCATCTAACCTGTTAATTAGGTCACATGGACCAGGACAAAGGGAAAACACAAATATCTGCTTCATTTAAAACTTTTATAGTCTCCGAAAATCTTTGAAGGGTGGGCGTTTAATCAGAACTGTTTTGTTGATGCGGTGAGATTTGAATCTATGTCCAAAAATAATAATAATAATAATATTATTATTATTAATATTAATAACAATAATAACAATAAATAACAAAAATAAATCATGGCATAAAAATAATGATATAAAATAAATGAACAACAAAACACCCGCATCATTACGAGCCCGCATACACTATAACAAATGGGATTTTTACCGGCGCTCATAAGCGCCGCTAAAGATCCCTAAAAGCGCCATTCTATTAGCGGCGCTAGTCAAGCGCCGATAAATGGGTATGTCGCTAAAAGTAATAGGGCACTAGTCACCTTTTCTCAGCGCATTTCTGAGCACTGCAATTGTAGTTTTTCCCCGACGCGAATAAGCGCTGCTAAAAATCACTCAGAGCGCCGGTAAAAGTGGTTTGTGGATACTTTTTCTCGCGAAAAAGCGCCGTAATTTTTACACAAGCGCCAATAAAAGCCTTTGCATGGATTTGAGAGGCCCTAGCATGCCAGTAATTGTTTATTATATATAATTCAATCAAAACCTGTATTTTTTAAATATTTGAAACATAAAAATGATGCAATACAAATAAAACTGAATAATAAACAAAATTTATTACAATAAATGGTCTTGAATATAAATAAATAAAAAAAATACTCTATATGGTCTACTCCTAGCATGAGTGGCGTCAAAATGTTGAAGTGATTTGAACTCTGGATTGCCCCACTTGTATGCAACGAGAAGAGTGGATCACCCACCATTAGCCCTTTGAAAACTGCTCCTATGATAGTCAGAACCAGGCTAGCTAGTCCTTAGCTGCTCCATGGAAGTTGGTTTTTCGGTGCTTAACGTGCTGATCTGTTGGGTGGAAAGAATGGTATGTGGCAATATTCCTTCATGACTTGAAGAGAGCTCTTTCCGCAGCTCATCAAGCTTCATCTCTATACCTGATGACATGCTATGCTTGGTAGCTTTTATATTTCCAGTGTTACCATTCTGTCCAATGCATATTTTAAGTTCAATTGTCTACTTCCCTATCAGATGACAACAAGACATGCATCAACTGCTTCCCACACAACTAATGAATTTGGATTTTCCATTGAATTTGGATACACTTGAGTGACATGAGATGAGATGAGACAAAAATGGTTTGAATCATCTAACAAAACCTTCTCAAAAACTCCAAAGGGCAGGGCAACTGATATTGGAATTCCTATCGAGAAAGGCACTTTTCCTTTTAGATATGAAAGTTTATCTGAATACCATCCCTGATTTTTCATATACACATAGATTAACTCCAAAATGCCATACCGATGAAAGAAATAAAGAAGTAGAAGGGAAAACAGATCTTCAAAAAACCATTCCATATATTTTACAAGACTAACCATTCAACTGGTGAATTTATGAGCTGGTATGGTATATCTACTTGCTTTCTGATCAAAGTTAGGGACGGTGAAGATCCATCTTCTTTCAAATTTGTTGATCTTGCATCAGAGAGTTCACTTTCCTCAATCTCACTATTGTTAAGACAAATGGATAAGGATCCGTTCTATATTCATGTAGCTGATAGAAGTAGCATGAACACAGAATTACACAGAAAAAATAGTAAAAGACAATTTGTCAAATTAGACCATAAGCTCATTTTATGAGGAAAATATAGGCTTATCTTGTAAATCATGAGATATATTGTCATAATCACATAATCCACAAATTCAAGGGATATATTTAACTATAAAGTATTTCTGCAGATGTAGCTTTCAGGCATAACAACTTTGGCAAGATGTGATGGTTGATATATGTGGCATACAAGTAACTCAAATTAATCTGTCAGCACCAATTTAGATGCATCATAATCCAAAAATTACCTTGAATTGATTGCCAAATGGTGGACAAGTATCAGATGGTTAAAATTGAAAAACAAAAATAAAAAAATCCAACTGTTCAACAAATAAGTTATTTCTACCAAAGTATGAAATAACTTCCCATGCCCCAAACAGGGATGAATATTTTTGAAGATGTGCTCTTCTTTATTATGTTTATCAAAGATGTGCTCTTCTTTATTATGATTATAAGAGAATGCTATCTTACAGACAATTGAAGAATCTCACTTCCATAAAGCAGGATATCCCCAAAGAATATTATTGTAACTGTCAGTGACATGTCTATTGTAGGGAACAATTTAACTAAGCTTTGGTTTCACCACTATCTGCATCTACCACACATGGCATGCACATACAAACATCCAAATCATACTAACTGGGGTTCCAATGATGTAGAATATACCTAAATGCTTAATACTGATGGGGCTCCTATCCTTACAAATGGTGGCCCATCAAATGAATGGCTAAAGATAATCAGCCAGTGTCCCACAGAATTGGCAAAACAAGCGCCTGTAAACTGGTTTGAGTGAAGAATAATGACAGATGAATAAGAGCATAGTAAGTCAAAGACAAAGATTAAAATTGGGACCTTAACATTCCTAATCTTCAAATCCATAATGAATAAGAGCATAGTAAGTCAAAGGCATCTTGCCATATCAAGAACAAAAATTATGCCATATTAGAACTGAAATGAATATGAAAATGGTAAGGTGAAGTAATGAACCTTCATCTTATTGGATACGTCCTCATAGTAATGAACTTTCATAGAGGAAGACCTTCTCATACTCCTGTACATGATACCTTAAGTAGCTATCTACTCTTGTAATGTGCATAAGCTTGTTTGGTTCAGCTTTACCAAGTCTCTCGATGTAGACCGGTCTTCCTTCTTTAACAACTCCATGGTATCCCTGAACGTAATAATGCAAGACTTCTTCCAGTGCTACATAATCAAAGTCCTTCAGATTAATATATGGTTACAGTGTCAGAAATAGAAAACTTGAAATCTCTATATTCTAGAAATAATTTGAGAAAGAAAAAATATATTGAATCATTCCAATACAATAGTAGCTCCGAGCACCTTCAGCTTCTCGATGATAGGGATTGTGAAACAGAAGAGTAAAAAGGCTATAAAAATGAAGAAACCTGAGATATTTCAGGTAGAGTGCATCAGATTTGCTGGCCTGCCACTCCAGCAGATGCATGACAACATAGGGTGTAAAATCATTCATCTAGTAGACTCAGTTTGGATGGACCACATAAAAGAGCAGCATCCTTCAGAAGTTCCTAACCATCTGACTGGTTGGCCCAAATATGGACAACCAAAAATAGAGGCCAATGGTTTACGTTGAACAGAAAAATCCATTGAAAATCCAGTGCTTGAGCATCGGTCAGGTAATTACCGATGCAAAACATCCCTTATCATCAGAAACAGAAGCATATAGATAATCTTGCTTTCCTTACTCCCAATCTGCAGAAACACCTCAGCAGCATCCACAATAGTACAATGACACATTTCTTCGCATCTTATTCAGAAAATTTCAGATAATTGCCCTTAAGACTATATGATGTTAAATAGGAGCTTGAAACTTGAATGTAAATAATGAGTATCATAAAGATGCAAGGGAAAAAAGTTGAATGAAGTTATGTGGCACTAACGTCGAGATACATTGTGGGAATTATCTTTATAAAGAGAACCTCAAGATTAGGGGAACATATCCAAAATAAGAAAGACCACTCTTTTAAATGCATTAGTAATGGAAAATCATAAAAAGCCCCTCAAAGCCCTTCTTCTTCTTCTTCTTCTTCTCCTTTTTTTCTAGAAATACAATTTTTCAATGTCAACTCAACCTCTCCAAATGATTGAGCCAAATTTAGTTTTGGAAAATGGATATTGTAAAAAGAAAATATGATTTCAGAAAGTAACGTAAACCTAGAAAAAAATATTGTTCCTTCAAGACGCATCCATAAACAGGGAAAGTATGAGAGAATCATGATCTACAAGAGGTCTGTGCACCCCACATGGACAATTACACACAACTTGTGCCAACTTGGCAAATTTGAGGCTGCACAAGCTGGAACCGACCATCAAGATGACCATATATCACCAAATTTGAGGCTGCACAAGGACATCTAAATAAAACATGCTAGATGCTATGAGGATAATTGATTTGTCATAGCAAAAGTATATGGTAAGGCCAAAAAAGCATGATTTGTCAGAGTACCAATCAAGACTTCGCAGGTGGTTTATACTATTTGTCAGAGTACCACTTCAACTTAAAGTGGGTGTCACACAATTGCCATTTGCCACATTTTCCAACTGGCGCCCGATAACACAAGTTTGAAACACATGATGTTCATTCATCCAAACTTCTGCAATTGGCATCTCAGAATTAATCATTTTCTATTGTATCTTGATTTTGATTCTGTATATGTCTAGCAATATGACAATATAATAATCAAATATTTCTCAATTAAATGCAGACAGTCATATTTGTTGAAACAGTCAATTGCCTTCTATGGGCCACCTGTGCTTATCCAAAAGAAATATTGGATACCTTTCCTCAAGAGTCATGTTGTTCTGATCATCAGGTGGGTTGTGGGTACAAAAGAAATGGATGGTAAAGAGAAAATTGACCAATGATTCCCATTCAGTGTACACATTGGCCCCACCTGATGATCAGAATCACTTGAATTTTGAGAAAGGAATCTACACAGTGGGGTTCTATGTGATGGCATGATTTGTTGAAATCTGTAATCCCCACAGTTGGACAGTTGAAGCTTTTGAAGGCACATCACCATACAGGACCTAGTCAGCACTTCAACTTGCAAGATTATCCCTTGATACTTCTCTCCAAGTCTAGATCATTTTTGAAAAGAAACAAATACATTGTAGGTTTCAAACTTTTATTTTTCCTTAGGCATACTTGATTGTATTGAGAAGTATTAGCAAGAAAGGATGTACAACAAAAGGAACCGGGCTTCTCAAAAAATACAACGAAAGGAACTAGCCTTTGGCATATAGTGGTTGATAGCTGGATGCCAAATGTTGAATGCACATTGCGATGGCTATCAGGAAAAACCACAATTTTGCAACATGGCTATTTAAATAACATGCTTTCCTAATATGTTGCATATGTGTTTCCAACATGGCTATTTAAAGAAAATGAAGCATTTCAGCTACATACTAAGAATTAGCCTGAAAGTGAATGATCTTCTGCTGATGGCATAGCCCCTTATATACATATCTACAACAATAAATACCAAACAATAAAAAGGCAGAAAGCAAAAAATAGATGCACCTCAAATGGTACATTCCCCAAGGATAACGCATAAAAGTTTAGAATACAAACAATGTACCCATCTTAATATGTAATAAATGATTTATAACATTGCAAGCATAAGGAGAAAATTGAAAATGTGGATTATCATGATGAACTCAAAATTTCCTTTACTTTATTCATTAATTTTCTGTTGGTAAATAACTTACAGAAAAAATATGAAGGTCAGCATGTACAACAGTGATGACATCATTGACATTGTGTGACTTGGCTCTCTTAAAGAATTCTTAAGCAGCCCTTGTTTATATCAATTGCATACACCATCCCTACATCATGACAAGGCATTAGTGAAAGAGCTTTGCTAAGCCCACACACATGTTAAAGGTAGCCCATGTACACGCCAAGTGTACCAACATGCAAATAGGAATGAGATACAATCTACCCATCATAGGGCTACCTCTACATGGACGCCCTGGGCCAAGTATCAGGTCAGTCCACTAGTCAGGCGGGCAATAGTTCACGATACAAATTTATGGCTGATAAAAACTAGGCTGAAGTTTTCTAACCCATCAGCTGTTTCTAATATAGTGGTCCACCTGGACCAGATTTATTTTTGGGTAAGAACAACAATCCCGTCGAACCCGCCTAATGAAGGGCTTGGATATTGTACCTTTCTACCATCGTAGAATGTATGATGGTGTGTAAATGGTATGCCTTGTGCACAGGTATGGCTCATAAAGCTATGAATGAAATGTTCAGATGCTATATTCACATATAGATAAGAATTACAGGATCATGTGCATCAGGACAGGATTAGTGACCTAATGCAGGCAATCCATACAGGTGAAGCCCACAGTCCCCAGATCTAGATTGCTGACCAGATAGGCCTATGAAATCAAATATCAGGGAAAAAAATGAATCGACTCAGTTTCGGTCATGACCAAGTTGATGCGATTTCAGTCCTGAACAAGCAATTATTTTGGGTAGTTTTAACAGGTTTTGGCCCTTCACTCATCTTAGATGGACCAAAACCAGGAAGACTCGATTTCGACATGGAACAAAGAATAAAAATTTAAAGCATGGATGGGCCCCATTGTGGATGGTGAATTCAAAAATCATTCAGACTTGATGACTCTAGATGTCCAATCTGTAACCTTTTTTATCGACTGATGCGGCATCATCTTCTTTCTACCGTCAACAACCATTTAAGATTTAATTTATTTATTTTAATTAGGACATTTGTAATTGGGATTTTTGAGGAATGCCCATCCATGGCAGGGCCCTTCCCTTTACATCTATAGTCCTTGACCATTTCATGGGACCTCTTATATGACATGGCACATCAGGAGTTTGGACGTTATACACATCTTAATGCATTGAGAGATTCAGGACTCAATAATTCCTCACCCATCCTATACGAAGGATCGGATTTCATTGAAGATCACCTTGGCCTCTCAAACGTGATGCCATGAATAGAGTCTTTCCTCCAGGCACAGCACAACAGTCAACAATGGTCTCTCCAGGTTGTGGATCCACAACAGACACCACCAAACCTGCAGTTAAGTCTTGATCTGTTAGGAAATATATACTTACTAGAAGCCCTAAATCCCAACACAATTGAGCTGAAAGATGAATATAGAAGTTACTCCTAGATTTTCACTAGGAAAAGCAGATAAAAGTAATCCCAAAGACAATGAAGGTGTGGCTTCTTTTCACTCCCTGGTCAGTCACTAATCTTTGTTTGAATTTCTTTCTCTTTATTTATTTACATCACCATCATCATCATCCTAGCCTCATCCCACCATCTTGGGGCTAGCTGTATGATCATGCTTTGTCAATCATATACCAAACAGAAATTCTCATAATTTCATAGCTAAAGTTTTATGTCCGTGGTCTCCTTGTGTAATCATGCTCTGGTCCATGGTGCAGGTATAACGATGTGCTCCATGCCTCCTCACCTATAGTAGGTCCTGAAGAGCCTTAGCCCCCTATAGTTTTTGGCCTGATTGTTCTCCTCACTGGGGCAAGTGTTTTCAGCATGATGGGAGAATAAAAGAGATGCATGTTAGTACTGTACAAGTACAGATAAACAAAACATGAAAACAAAACGACTAAAAAAAGACCTACCAAACCATTAAAAAAAAAGAGATGCATGTTTCAGGAATTTCGTCAAACATGTGACATGCTTATAGCTCAAATTCTATACAAGCATGCTTTGTGTAAGAAATAAGTGGCCTGTAAAATTCCAAATCCAGTGAAGTAAAAAAATAAATCCATTAGTGATTAAAAGAGAGAGGAAAAAAACCACCTAACCAGTCTCTTCGGTTCAGGCAGCTGCAGAGTTGGAATGTGAATAAGGTTTTAGAAGATTTAGAGAAATCAACTAAAATCTCTAGGGTTTTGGGAGATTTGGAGAAATCGGGAGATGCATGAGAGGAATGAGGTGCAGAGAGAGAGAGAGAGAGAGAGAGAGAGAGAGTACCGATCGAGTGCAGTGGACATAGCAAACGCGTTCGCGTGCAGTGGCATCGAGCAACGTTTTCAGGGTAGCGATCACAGATCGCCAGATCTGAAGGCGTTGCTTCTTTTCAAACAAAAGGAAAGCTGGAGAGAGAGAGAGAGGGACGGGATCGGGGAGGAGAAAGGGAGGGAGGGAGGGAGGGAGAGAGACAGAAGGATAGGGCGCCGAGAGAGGGACAGGATCGAGGATGTAGAATACGGTAGATTAGGGATCGAGGCTGTCATTGCATCTAAGGGGGGGGGGAGAGAGAGAGAGAGAGAGAGAGAGAGAGAGGGGAGAAAAATAGGGCTAGGGCTTTTGGTACGGTATATATACCCGATCGCTAATCGACGCCCATTTTAATTAGCGCTGGTAAATTAGCCACATAAATCGTCGGCTAATCCAGTTTTTGTTGTAGTGATAACACTGTCAAGCAGTAACGTCACTGCTGTCGTGTCCATCCGCTTCGACCTGGAAACGAATTGGCTACTCCCCCTGACACCAGCCCCGTGGCTGGTGGTCGGTACTCCATGGGCCCAGCATGATGTATGTGTCTCATCCATGCCATCCATCTATTTTTACAGATCATTTTATGGTATGAGACCAAAAATGAGATAAATCCCAATCTTAAGTGGACCACATTACAGGAAACATTGTTGAATAAGCGTCGACAATTAAAAAAACATTTTGGGGCCATAAAAGTTTTGGATCAAGCTGATTTTTGTTTTTTCCCTTTATCTGGGTCTGTATGACCTAATCAACATATTGGATGTCAATTAAACAGTACAGTGGGCCTTAGGAGGATTTTAATGATGGATATCCAACCACTATTGTTTTCATGTGGTGTGGTCCACCTGATATTTATATACCTCTCTTTTTGGGATCAAGCCATAAAATGATCTGTAAAAATGGATGAACGGAATGGATGGAACACATACATCATGTTGGGGCCCACAGAGCACCGACCATTAGCCACGAGGCTGGTGTCAGGGGGAGCAACCAATTTGTTTCCCTTCGAGCCCAGGTTCCAGCCGATGTCTCTGTAACATATGGGTGCGCCTGCAACAAAAAGTCCTATGAATTGCACCATAATATGTGTTAAATCCACTCCATCCATCGCGTGAGTCGCAGCATGATACGTGTTAAATCCACTCCATCCATCGTCTGCATCAATTCGTAACCTCAAAAATCAAGCCTATCCAAATGCCAAGTGGGCCACAATAAAATTAAAATTAAAAAAAAAAAAAAAAAAAGTTGCGCTACTCAAACCTTGTTGTCACCCACCGTGACCTATATGAAAATGGATTGCGTGGTGTGAATGAACTTGGTGGTATGTTGACCTAATCAAATTTTGTGAGCCCTACCATAATATATGTGTCAAGTACTTACCGCGTGAGCTCGAAAATACAGTAGATTAGAAGCTCAAGTGGGCCACACCACAGAAAGCAGCGTGGATGGGATGTTTCCCATAGAAACCTTCTTTGGGTCATATAAGTTATGAATCATCCGTGCATGTGTGATCGCGTGAACACGTTGGACGACAAATAAAAGTCAAGGTGGTCCTTAGAAAGTTTCAATAGCGCAAATCACTGTTCCCATTGTCTTATGTTACTAAAATAAGAAGGCTTTTAGCCACAATTTTTTAACCTCACCTTAAAAAATGGAGACTATATATATATATATATATATATATATATATATATATATATATATCAGCATTAGTTGTTAAGTAACCAATGCTAAAAGTTCAGTTTTTGCCTCTATTATAGAGGAACAGAGGTTTAAATTCTATTATTTTGTCTTGGTTTGTGAAAACTTAAGGTTAAAAGTATACCATTTCATCTTAATTGGAGAGAAACCAAGGCCAAAAGTGTATTATTCCGCCTTAGTTGGTAAGAGATCCAGGTAAAAGTCTTTTTTTTTTTCTTTTCCTTTTTTTTTCGGTTGTAAAGGAATCGAGGCTAAAAGTCTGCTATTTCACTTAGATTGGTGAGAACTAAGGCTAAAACTCTACCATTTCACCTCAATTAGTGAGAAAATGAAGCGAAAAGTCCAATATTCTGCTTCATTTGATGAGAAACTGAGGCCAAAAATACACTATTTTGCTCAATGAGTAAGAAACCGAAGTTAAAAGTTCACTTTTTAGCATCAGTTGTTAGGAAACCGAGGCTAAAAGTCTGTCTTTTCGCCTGAGTTACAAAAGAACCAAGACTAAAAGTCCACCTTTTCCACCTCAGTTAGTGAGAAACTGAATCTAAAAGTCTGTTATTTTGCCTCAGTTTGTGAAAAAGCAAAGTTAAAAGTCCATTATTTTCCTTAATTAGTAAAAATTAAGGTTAAAAGTTTACTTTTTCGCCTCAGTTACTAGGAAAGCGATGTTAAAAGTCCACCCTTTTTGCCTCGGTTGCTAAGGAACCGAGGTTAAAAGTATGTTTTTTTGCCTCGGTTAGTAAGCAATTGAGTCTAAAAGTCCATTGTTTCACCTCAGTTAGTGAGTAACTGAGGCTAAAAGCTCACCATTTCACTTCCGTTGGTAAGAAACTGAGGCAAAAAGTCCACCTTAGGAAGCCAAGGTTGCCACACTTGAACATTGAGCCAGACATCGTCCATTCAATTATTTCGATAATATAGCCTACCTGACACGCCAACTCACCTAACACTTGTACTAGGTGATCTTCATGGCAAGGTCCACCATTTGCATGGCCCGAATGTTCTATAAAAGTGTAATTTATTATTAATTTAGCCTTTTGCCTCAGCTATTAAGGAATAGAGGCAAGAAATCCACCTTTTTGCCTCGTTATTATCGGACTATCACTGTTCATAACCCCAAGTGTAAGGTCGCGATGTAGAAATAATCTTGGTAAGACCGAGTTCGAATTCACAGGGACTGAAACTTTTACATTTCTGAAATTAACTAGAAGTAGAACTAGAAGAAGATGTGAAACTAATTCTGAAGTATTTGAGAGAGTAATTATAAATATATTAATTAAAACTAAGAATCTAAAGGTGGGAAATAGGGTGCCAAGGATCCACTTGTGGTGATCAGGGAGCCCTCTTGCTTGATTCAAGTAACACAATTAGAATTGGAGTCTTATCCTATCCAATTGGAAGATATATCAATAAAACTAAATCTGAACATTCATTGATCTAATTCTCAATGAAGGAGAACTATGATAATTGGTAGGGATTCTATCACCAAACCATGTACAGGAGACAAGGGCAAACAAGAGGATTTACCAATCCCATAATCTCAAAGTAGGAGAAGACTAGGAAGGATTTCATCACCTTACTATGTCCCAGAGACGATGGTGAACAATAGGACTTACTAATTTCACAATCTCAAATAAGGAAAAGAAAATACTCAAAGCTATTGCAGATCTACTTTAATTTGAGTCACAATAAACCATAAAAAACTGAAAGTATTTCTTAAATATCAAATTAGAATCCATGGAGTTCAACATAAGCATGAATCAAAGAAATAGAAACATTCCATCATACTATAAGCTTCACCTCTTATCCCTAGCTAAGAGGTTTAGCCAACCATAGACATGATTGGACCAAAATCTCCTAAGAAAAATAGGAAAACAACTATGGAAGAAGAAGAAAAACTCTTAGCAACGGTTTCTCCACCCTTTTGCTCCACTCCTTGAACCCTAGATGTCATGCCCCAAACTCAGAAACTGGGCTAAAAAAAAATTTTGATCGCCGAATCCAGTGCCAACAGCCTCCGTAGTACCCCATTCTCAGCTCCTAGCACCCATATACTAGATTCCGATCTTGGGATCCTGCAATGAAGATTTTCAGCATGAATTTGTTCTCGTGAGAAGCATAACCCAAACAAAAACAACAACATCACTACATATCCACTATAATAAAAAACTTTTGAGTACAACGCATAAAGGGAAATATAAGATAGGTATTAAAAACTCTAGAAGCCCGCACGCTCCTGCCTTAGTGCTGCTACGTCTTAGCATCACCTACATGCAACGGTTGTGCATAAGCTTATCGAAAGCTTAGAGGGTGGTGTAAGTGTGTGCGCAATATATGTGTCAAGTATGCAATATCAGAGTAATGCAGAATATGTTGACAAGTCTATGAATACCGTTAGCCATACCAAGGCTATGCTTTTACATCCCAGATAGAACCATCTAACATAAAAGAAGCTCTTGCTGATGAAAACTGGATTATTGCAATGCAAGAAGAACTTAACCAATTTATGAGAAATGATGTTTGGTATCTCGTACCTTAAAGATAAACACATCATTGGAACCAAATGGATTTTCAAAAATAAGCCTAACGAACTTGGTAATATAATTAGAAACAAGGTTAGACTAGTGGTACAAGGTTACACTCAAATTGAAGGTATTGACTATGATGAAACCTTTGCACCAGTAGCACGTCTTGAATCAATCAGACTCTTTATATCCATTGCGTGTTTTAGAAAGTTTATGATTTACCAAATGGATGTGAAAAGTGCATTTTTATATGGTGATCTGCATGAGGAAGTTTATGTTGAACAACCAATGGGTTTTGAAGACCCCAAAAATGTTGATCATGTGTATCGTCTTAAAAAGGCACTTTACGGTTTAAAACAAGATCCTAGGGCATGGTACGAGAAACTAACAAAGTTTCTATTAAGCCATAATTTTCAAATAGGATGTGTTGATAAAACTCTGTTTATTAAAAAACATAAGGATCACATCTTATTAGTATAAATCTATGTTGATAATATCATTTATGGATCTACCTGTACTGACATGACTATTGAGTTTGTAGATTTGATCAAATCTCAGTTTGAAATGATCTTGGTTGGGGAATTGAATTATTTCCTCGGGTTGCAAGTAAAACAAAAACCTGATGGAATGTTCATTTCTCAATCTAAATATGCTATGAACTTGATTAAGAGATTTGGATTTGAGAATGGTAAGAACTTTGATACTCCTATGAGTACAACTTTGAAACTCTCAAAAGATTCTGTAGGTAAAAATGTGGATCCAAAATTATATCGGAGTATGATTGGTAGTTTACTATATTTAACTGCTAGTAGACCCGATATCGCTTTAAGTGTTGGTATTTGTGCTAGATATCAATCTGATCCTAAAGAATCGTACTTGACTGCTGTCAAGCGGATTATAAGATAGGTTGCAAGTACTATTAACCTCAGTCTCTGGTATCCTCATGAGACTAGTGTTCAATTAGCTGGGTACTCGGATGCTGACTGGGCTGGTAATCTTAATGATCAAAAATCAACTAGTGGTGGTTGTTTTTATATCAGAAACTATTTAGTTTCTTGGTTTAGCAAGAAACAAAGTTCTATATCACTTTCAACAGCTGAAGCTGAAAATCAACCAGGGAGATCTACGCTTGATTCAAGTCACACGATTGGAATCGAAGTCCCATCCAATCCAATTGGAAGATATCTCAGTAAAATTAAATATGAACTTCCTTTGACCTAGTTCTCAATGGATGAGAGGTGTGAGATGTGGAAGTGATTCCATCACAAAACCATACCCAGGAGACAAGGCAAACAACAGGATTTACCAATCCCATAACCAATCTGGGAGAATTGTGAAAGTTAGGGAGGATTCCATCATCCAACCATGGCCAAGGGACAATGGAGAACAACAGGATTTCGTAAATTCATAATCTCAATACATAAAAAGAACATACTCAAAGCTATCACAGATCTATTGTAATTTGAGTCACAACAAACCATTAAAAACTGAAAGTATTCCTTATAATCAAACTACAATAAAAGAGAGTTCAATATAAATATGAATCAAAGCAATAGAAATATCTCATCATGCTACAAGCTTCACCTCTTAGCACTAGCTAAGAGGTTTAGCCAACCATAGATGTGGTTGAACTAGAATCTCTTAAGAAAAGTATAAAAAAAACTACCAAGGAAAGGGAAGAAAAACTCTTGGCGACGGCTTCTCCATGCTTTTGCTCCACTCCTCAAACCTTAGATGATGCCCAGGAGTGTGCTAGGGACCCCTATTTATAATTTTAGGTCTTACACTTTCGCATCAAGTGGAAATTTTCGGAAATCGTCTCAAATTTACGCAATCTACGCAAAAATTGTGTAACACTCGACTGGTTGTGGGAAGTCCTCGACCGGTCGTAGGCCATCCTCGACCGGTCGTGGGACACGCTCGACTGGTCGAGCAAGACAGAAATTTAGTTGTTTTACTCGCTGAAGTTCGAGTCGAGGAACCTCGATTGGTCGAGTTTCAACTGGTTGAGCGGTGTCCAGGACTGGTTGTGCATAACCTGGACTGGTCGAGAAGAGGCCAGGATTAGTCGAGGATTACGTAATTTCACTTCAAAACTTCGATTTTCTTCATTCTTAACTTAATTTTCTTGAATCTTTAGTATGTGCATTCTTCATTCTTGATTTCAACAGATCCAATCTTGGCTTTGGTGATTCTTAAGTATTAAATTCATGCTTTTAACATCCTTTTCAATCCAAGCTCTTGAATTCACCTTATAACACAAACATGATTAAAATAGAACATTAAGCATTATCATGTTCATAAAACCAAGTAATAGATGGGGTCCAATATGCAATATTTGACCCTCAACAACTATCACCTTTAGATCGATGCCAGGCATGTCCTGATGGGACCAGGCGAACACATCGGCGTGTCCTTGGAGGAGATTTATGATTTCATCTCATAGGGCTAGGGTCAGTGACGAACCAATCTGCACTATCTTGGCCAAGTCGGATTCGTCGAGTGGGATGCCGATGAGGTCCTCCACCTTTATCGACCGAGTCCTCCTGAGGATCCAGGGAGGTGATGGTCATCGCTTGGTTCTGTGTTCTTAACGCCATGGAATAGCATTGCTGAGCTTTTTTGTTGGTTTCCTCTAACGTGCCCGACTTTGTGCTTAGTCGAGAATTTCATGGCGAGTTGGTATGTGGATACCACTGCTCGTAGAGTATTAAGGGAAGGTCGTCTTAAAATGACGTTGTAGATAGAGGGGCAGTTGACTACTAGGAAGTTGATCATGGTCGTTATTTGGTTCTTTCCTTCTCTTGTTGTGACTGGGAGTTGTATGGATCCTTCCGAGGTGACTTTTTCTTCCGCAAAACCAATTAAGGGAGTTTTAACAAGTTGGAGTCGAGACCTCCCCACTCCCATCTTATCGAAGGCTTCAGTGAAGAGGATATCCATTGAGCTGTCGGTGTCCACCAATTATCCAAAACACTTTGTGTTAGTGCACTCACCGTGCACACATGTTTGTTAATAATGTGACTAGTTGTGTCAAGTAGTTGGATGAGTTCTTGGCAAATGAAGACCGGAAAAGAATGTGACTAGAAGTACCAAAGTTACATTCAAAATAAAGAAAAGTTTCTACAATCTTGACCTTGCTTATAGATGATCTTAACCCAAATAGGAAAACCCACTTAAATTATCTATTTAAGCCATTCTAAGTTCATATTTTCTACCCTTCTAGACTTAGCTTTAGGAATTTTGAAGTTGTTGAATGATTTAAAGGATAAGAATTTAAAACAAGAAAATCTGTCCCAATTCGGTTGGAGAAGGTCCCACCAAATGACACCTTCGGTGCCACCAAAAGTGCCCAAAACAATTAAGCAGCATTCAAAGTTAACTTGGTACCACTGACTGGACTTTCGATCCCACCGATTTCCATTGAAGAACAAATATTCAGTGTTACCGAAGGTTACAAATTTCATCCAGCAACTTCAGGATCTAATTCGCTGCCACCGATAGATATTTTCGTGCCACTAAAGGCTTACTCGGTAGAACAAAAAACTAGCCATTATAGATCTGTTGGAACTTTTTCTTTATAAATATAGGACCTAGAACTTTATGGAAAGTGTGGATTAAGGCATTTTAGAGTCCCTAGTGTATCCCAAACTCATCTCACTCATCTTAGACTCTATCCACATGAGATTTATGCTTTCTTCATTGTGATTCCTCACTTCAATGAGCATTCAAAGCTCCTATTGATGAAGAACATGATCTTGAGCCTTCTCTAGAGTACAGAGACTAAACCTATTGGCAAATCCATAGTCTCTGTAATACTCTAGAGCATCCATCAGTTGAATTCCTTAGGAAATTCATTCATTACCCTTCATACGAGATTCTACCCACTCTCATTACCTTGGTTACCTTAATAGGAACATCATATGCAAGGTACTTAATCGTGAAGCTGAAATAACAAAAATTATAGCATTGTGATCAGGGGAGCATCGAGGAGCTGATTCAAGCATGAGAGAGCGATGATCAAGCAACTCAAGACAAGCTATAAAAGAGGACTCATTTCGACAAGTAAGTGTCATTGTTAAGAGTTCACAAGTTAGTCTCTATCCTCGTGTAGGATTGAGGCTAAGAGTTTGCTATTCACAAACTCGATTAGGTGCCTAGTGTGGGAAATTAGCCGGTGTGGCTAAAACATAGGTGCCTACTATGGGACCTTGGTCGGTATGGCTTAAACGTAGGTGCCTAGGGTGAGACCTTGGCCTTGGGGCCTAAACGTAGATTCTTAGTGTAGGACATTTGCTCGTGTGTAGAGCATAAATTGCAGAGTCCTTTGTATAGGGCTGTAAAGGTTTATGGTGAACCTGATTCAAAACCATTGATAGTGAAATCTGATACACTCTAGGAGAGAGTACGGTTGTTGGGAGTGGAGTAGGCATGTAGTCGAACCACTATACATCCTTGTGTTCGAAATTGTCATTTGCACATCTATTTAATCATGATTATATAAGTTTGAATGCTTGATTATTTATGCATGATTGGATGAATGCTTAAGATTGATAGGTAGCACATTCCACACACAAGTTCACAATATTATAGGCTAGTTTCTTTATTGTATATCTTGAGTAGCCTAAGTGATTGGACCCTCTATTGACTTGGAAGCCTTTAGAGTCACATTGCCTTACTTAGTTTAATTGTAAATCAGTTTAAGTTAGGCAATGAAATTTTAAATTGGTATAATCATGAAAAGTCCGATTCACCCACCTTTAGGACTCGTGGACTATTCCGTACTTCTACTACAGTGGTCTAAACCGCAATTTCACTTTGCGATTGGTTATAGTCTTGGTCACCACTAACGTATCATCGTAGGGGTGGTGGACACCTCGGACGTCTTCTTCGGTGAATGTTAGCTCACATGATGCTACTTTCTATTCCTTTGGAGGCCTGCTGGTGATGTTGATTTGATGCTCCGAACTCCAGTGACTGATACTTAGGGTGTGAGTTATCCATGCTCGGTTTGAGTCTCCTCCCCCGGCGGGTCCCCCAAAGATGTTACAGATTTCTCCGGTGGCTTCATTATTGATGGGTTACTCATTCTTATAGTTTATTTACTCTTCTCTCATGTTGACATATTCTCGCAAGTGCCCGTTACGGATGAGGGCCTCGATTTTCTCTTTTAAATCGAAGCAGTCGCTAGTTGAATGACTGTGGTCGCGGTGGAAGTGGCAGTACTTCTGCTTGTCCTACTTGTTGGCATCAGATTTTATCTTATTTGACTACTTCTGGAGTCGCTTGTCTCGGGCCTCCATGAGGATCTGCTGTGTGGGAGTGAACCTTCTGTCGGGTCGTCTGCTCGGACGTTGACCTTTAATTGAATTGTCATTCTTTCTCTGTTTGTTGCTGTTGGTCGGAGTTTGTTCCTCCTTAGGTTGCTTTTTTCCTTGGCCGTGTTTTCCTTATTCCGAGCAACTTTTTGCAAGCTGAAAAGCTTCTTGGCATTAGAGTATTTCTGTAAGACCCGTGTCCTAATCCTTACTGTTCCGTTGGCTTCCGCGGTCCTTCCGGTCAAATACCGTCAACCTTCGTACCATATCCGGTGTTTGCACACGATCCTAGGCCAGGTTCCGCGCACCGATGACGGCTTGATCCGAAAGTTGTATTATAGCGACCGCACCGTCGCTGCGGTTCCAACGCCGCGTCTTGTGCGTCAAACCGACGCTTAGATCATAAGTTGGGGACTATGCATTATCATGACCGTGGACCGCGTATTGCGGGGCCCACCTATTCCATGTGGCACTAATCTCTAGGAAATTATGAGAACGATGACATCACCCTACCCTAGCTATAGCCACCCTACCCTAGCTATAGCCACCCTACCTACCCCTACCCCTCTTACAAGCATTTAATGCTAGCCACCCTCTCTTACAACTCATTATTACCTACCTAAGCTATTCTCCCTCTCTCTTATCTCTCCCTCTCTCTCCTTTATTCCTTCATATTTTTTTTCAAGCAAAAAAAAAAAACCCATACGTGAGACCCTCTCCCATTTCTCCCAAGCTACTTGTGTGGCCCACCTTTCCCACCCCTTCATCTCTCATCTCAACCATCTATTTTTCATCTTCCTCCATCAAAGAATAGCACAAGGAGCTAAGGAAGCCAAGGGAGCAAGAAGATCAGTGGTGGGTGTCTTGATAGGGTAGATTTTCATATTTTTAAGATGGACCAAGTGAGGCCAACCGATCAATGGTTTGGATCTCACTTTGGACCCTAAGATGTGGCCGATGGCCCACTTGAATCATCATGATCATTCCATGATGGGGCCATTCTCCATGGACCCCATCATGATGTTTATTTCCTTATATGTTTAGGGTCATCTAGACCATTTATTTTAGTGGAGAAGGGATCTCCACCGTTGGATCGCTTTCATGGATCCACATGTAATGGGACCCGCTTGATGTATGATTTAGTGCAAGGGAGGGCCCATAGTGTCGGGGTCCCTCCATCACACGGTCTCACTCTCTATCTCTCCCTTTTTATTTTATGTCTTTTTATTTATTTTATTTTATTGTATGATGGTAAGGTTGTGTGGCCCGCTCGAATGGACCCCACCATGTAGTAGGTATTTTATTTAAGTGGGGCCCACCTTATATGTGTACTACCCACACCATTCATCAGTGGTGGCCCACCTGAGCAGGTCACCTTGTATGACAGACCGTCCAGCGTCTCTGGACGCTGGACGTTCAATTGGGAAAACACAAACGTTAGCTTGGTTCAAGGCTTTGGGTGGCCCACTCATGTAGGCCCCACCTTGATGTATGTATTAAATCCATGCCGTTCATTCCTTTCCTAAGATGATTTTAGGCGTTGAGCCAGAAGGTGGGACCCATCAGACCTTCAGGCGGGCCATACCATAACAAAAGGTGGTTTTCACCATTGAAACCTCCCCTGATGGGTTGTACACTGGAATATGTCCGATATTGGACTTGAACTGCTCGTGGTGAGCCATGGAAGAGCACTGGACGGTGGGGATTCACTGGATGTGGACCCCACCTGCAAAATCTGCAGATTTTCTGAAAAACAAAAAAATAAAATAAAATGAAGAAGCACTCTGCTCTGTTGTCAGCGTAGCGCGAGCACCAGACGCAGCCGTCGGCGGACGTTGATCGAGACCACCCACGGCCCTAGCCGTGGGCCCCACCTTGACGTTTATGTGCCATCTAACCCGTTCATCGGGTGGGCCACTATCTGACGTGGGCCCACCCCAAAAATCAGCCTGATCCAAGACTCAGGTGGCCCACACCGTGTGAAATAGTGGGATTGAACATTTACCTTTGAAACCCTTCCTGGGCCCACAGAAGTTTGGGATCAGGGTGAGATTTGTTCTCACCCTTCAACTGGGCCCATGTGACCTTATCAATGGTTTGGATGGCATCTAAACCTTATGGTGGGCCCCACATGGAGCCCACAATGATGCATGTGTTTCACTGTCCGCTGGACAGTGTACGTGGAGCCCACTGAATGTGGAGCCCACTGTGTGGGTGGGTGCTCGCGTGTGTGTGTGTGGTGCGTGCGTGTGGGTATATTTATATATTTATATATATATATATAATATTATATTATATATAATATTATATGTAATGTATATATATGATATATTATATCATATATAATATAAAGGTGGGGGTAGGCCCATTTTTAGTTCACTTATGGGCTAGGTTTGAGGCCCACTTTAATGTATATGCAAGGCCCATGGGTCCGGGCCCATTTAAATGTATTGGGGGCCCAATGGGTCGGGGCCCATTAAGATGTAATGGGGCTAATGGGTTGAGGCCCATTTGATGCACGTATGGTGCCCAATTGGCGGGGCCCGTTTGATACATATAAGGCCCATGTGAGTAGGCCCATTGATGCATATATGGGGCCCAACTGTCGAGGCCCATTTGACACATGTAAGGCCCATAAGATTAGGCCCATTTGATACGTTCTAAAGCCCACGGTTTATAGTCCATTGCAATGTACATAAGGCCCATTAGTGCGGCCCAGTGATGTGGCCCACTTGATGAATACAAGACCCCTATGATACGGCCCATTTGACGTATTTAAGGCCCAATGGGACGTGCCTGAGGTCCATTGCAATGTACGATCCTAACATAATTTATGTAATGATGTTTATGACAGAGCTATGCCTTGGAAGCAATGGTGGTTTGACGTCCACATTGCAAGTATAATGTGGTTAAATGTCCACATTATGACTTTCCCTAGGGCCCATTGTTAGGCTCATGCGTGGTATGTGTAGGCCGTCTAGGCCACTTTCGGTATGCACGTCATCCACCCCATATAATATGTTTAATTCCATGATTCATGATCATATGCATCATACGTATGCTTGATATGAGAAATGACTGATCATAACATAGCCTTCGGGCAGATTGTTTAGGGGCTCCCTTACAGGGGGTGTTGCCCTACATGAGCGCACGATACACGTAGGATTGCTGCATGACTGGATAGTGTGATTCATGCATTCGCATTGAGTGATATGGTTATCGACGCCCTAACGACATCGTGGTCGTAGTCTCCACGACGTATCGTGGTTGGCGTGATTGGATACCGGAAATCTTTGTTCTACATGGGGTGCGATAGATATCCCGGGTGAAAGTCCCTAAACCCTTATGGTACCGGAGGTTGCTCCAACGTCTAGATCGAGTGGATGCATGAGCGCTGATTGCCGATTACCAGACGGTTGCGCTTTCCACTGTGTCGTGGTCGGTTGGAAGGGGGTGCGGCCTTACCCGCCCGAGAGTAGGGGGCAATGCTAGGCTGAGTCTGACCAGCTCGAGGAATGGGTCCGCTATTGGCGAGCCAAGCCCGATATTAGCAGGCGGATAGTGAGGTCTTTTCCACTCACCTTATTGCGCGCGATGGGGCGGCAATCTGGCTTGGAGTGTACTAGACCCCGGTGATATTCCAGATTTGAGCCGTATTGACATGTGGACTTAGATGAGGATTTGTATGCTTGACTTGCATTTTACATTGCATGGCCTTGGTATGGCCGACATCATTCTTTGCACCGCATGGCCTTGGTACGGCTAATGGGACTCTTAGCATTCATCAGCATGTTCCGCATTACTCTGATACTGCATAACTACATTATCACCTTGAGCATACACTTTCACCACCCTCTAAGCTTTCTATAAGCTTATGCACGACCGTTGCGTGCAGGTGACGTTGGATCGCAGCAGCGCTGAGGCTTGGACGCGTGGCTGATCTTCTTTTGGAGTTTTGGTCTATCTTCATTGTATTTCCCTTATGCTCACTGTACCTGTTAAGTTTTTGATTATAGTGGAAATGTGATGAATGTTTTTGGTTGTGTTTGTGGGTTATGCCTTTGGTTATGCTTATTACGAATCAAACTGATGTTGAAAATCCTCCTTGTAGCATCCCAGGATCGGAACCTGGCGAATGGGCGCTGGGAGTCGAGAATGGGGTTCTACGGAGGCTGTCGGCGCCAAATTCGGCGATCGGGAATTTTGTGAGCCCGGTTTCCGAGTTTGGGGCGTGACAATTTCTGAGCTCGATTGAAGAGATTAACCAATGTTGTCAGTGGGTTCTTACAGATTGAGAAGAGGAACCTCCCCTCCCTTAGGCCTCCCATCATGGCAGCTAAGGCGATCTCTTTCGAGTGCCCCTCTACTTGCATTGCCTCTAGGTTGAAGCACTTGATGTAGTCCTTCAACAGCTCATCCTCTATCCATATAATGGTGAGGAGGTGAGTAGTCGGCTTGAGTCATTCCTTTCCTCCAACAAAGTTGGTGATGAATGCGATGCTGAGTCGTGAGAATGAGCTGATCGACTATGACTTCAATTGTCGGAAACACTTCTAAGATGCTCTTGTCAAGGTTAGGGAAAACGCTCGGCACATAACAACGGTTGATGTGCCCTGAAGTTCCATCCAAACCCTAAACGATTCTAGGTGTTTGGTTAGGTCAGTGGTTCCATAATATGGGGCGATCTGGGGCATTCGAAACCTAGGTGGAAGTTGGGCATGCATGATATCAAGGTAAATGACAGCTTGGTTTCTTCCAGTATTGTTTCTACTGAGGTCGGAGCGTATGTGCAATAAGCCTACCGTATGTCACCGATCTGGCCTCATAGTTCATTGAGCTTGGCTTCCAAAGGATCTTTGCTTTCGGCCACTGCCTCGAATGCGGTTTCAAGAGTTTTAGTGCTCTTCTTCTCCAATTCATGGCGTAAGTTGAGATGCGGCAGTGCCCGAAACGTGGGAGGGCGCCGGCCTAGATGCTCCGATCTACCTGCTCCTTCGGGAGTCAGCGGGCACTTCAGATGGTGCGGGAATTTTTATGACTACTCGAGTCGTTGCTTCCCCAGCCCCCCGGACGGGGGGAGGGTTCTGTTGCTCTAACATTCACTTTATCAAGTCGATATTGTTAGGCGATGCCTCAACTTACTGCTCAAGAGAGATAAGTTGTCCTTCCTGATTGCAGGATCATTGTATCGGTCCTACGGGCGCAGCGTCATCCTGGAGTTGGGAAGATGAATCCTGGTGGTTAGCAGACCTCTCTGGTGGCGCAAGATCAGGTGCCGCAGTGGATGTTTGAGTTTTCTTTCTCCCTTTCGCCATTGTTGAACATTGGTGGATTATGAGAACGACTTTTGACGTCGTTCCCATAAAAGGCGCCAAACTGTTGATGCAGAAATCTAGTTAACCTTCCGTAGACCTTTAAGCACCTGCACAAGGAACTGACAAAGGAGACCCTAGCTAATACAGGGGACCCTTTGATGCCTAAGTAAGGTAGAGAATCTAGGTCTGGTCTTGAACAAGGTTTTAGGCTAGAGATTGTGCGTACCTTTCACCATTAGGGATGCCCTTATTTATAGGTAGGAGAGGGCGGTGGAGTGGAAGATGGTCTCCATATTCGGTAGGTGCATATTGTAGAAGGATTCAGATCCCATATGTGTCATTAAGATCTCCTAAGATCCTCGGTCAAGATGTCGGGTAGATTTGTGTCGCGATTGCCTTCCTAAATCCTCAATTAGGATTTTGGGCAGATACCGTTGGGACCAGGTCAAAACTAAAAGAGGTGGGATTATGCCAATCCAGTTGTTATGTTGACTTGGATATTATGTCAAGTTCCCTTTGGCATCGGACAGATTAACGGGTTTTCCGACCTACTCTTGAGGACTGTTGCGAGATCGATTCCGATCTGGTTTCCTGCTCGGGAGTGGTGCCTTTAGTAGTATTTGTAACAGGCTGACCTTGCTGAGTGCTTGGGTTTTGACCTGACCTTATATTTATTGGACAATCTATTTTTCCCATAACAAATATTTATTTTTCATAAAGACTTGAATAAAGAGACCACACAAATATCAGCTTGATCCAAAAATTTTGTGGCTCAGGAGAAGTTTTTAATGATCAATTACCACTGTTTCCTATATTATGGTCCACTCGAGATTTAGGTTTGCTTCATTTTTAGGATCATACTCTAAAATGAGTTTTCAAAACGGTTGGACAATGTGGATATAAGGCACATTGTTTCGACAAGAAACAAATGTATTTGATTTGAGAGATATTTTATTCAATAATAACAAAGAAAAGATATAAAGAACAATCATCATAATGTATTTTATTGATTCTGAGTACAATTACATCCTCATTTATCCCTTAATTCCAATATAAAGTACACGAAACAAAAATACAGGAGCCGAATAGGTTCGATTTATCATTTCTAGCAGCATTCCGGCTTGCGATATGCTTGTCTCAATAAGAGAAGTGTTGTGCAGACTTTAGCATCTTTCGTTCTCTCTTCCAATTCATCTAGAATAGGAGTTTCTTGTATAAGATCACTGAATTACAGAGAAGCATTTGCACACTTGTGGGGATATGAAAATCTCGACCACATATGCACATTTTGTATCAATCCCTGAGCAACAACATGTTGTTGCATTGGTCAACGCAACAACATGTTGTTGCGGGACCTTGCGCAATGGGCTATGTCCATCATCTTCATTCTTTTTCCTCCTTCTCCAAAGTACCTGTTAGAGGTACTTGGAGGTCTTATTCTTCTCATGAGCTCTGATCTCTTGTTGCGTCCAAATGAGAGGAGTAGGGTATTTATTGGCCTTCGCACGTGTAGACCCTTGAACTTTGTGCCTTGGGACCCGCCTTGCACAACACTTCCTCTGGTCAGCGCACAACCATTTATTTCGGTTTTCTCAGTGTTGCGCGGTCCCGCACAACCATTGCTCTTTGCACGGTCCTGCGCAACATATATCTTCATCATCTTGTTCTATCTTCCTGATTTCTGCATAAAACTTCAATACTTGTCATTTTTATACTCCAACACACATACATCATGGTAGGCCCCACAATCACAAATCCCACCCACATCTCCAAACAAGAGACATGGGGAAATGTGTCAAATTAACATATTTAAGACATTTTAGATGTTTATTAATAAACAGATTGTTTCAAAATTCATACTTGATTTTCAAACTTTGGCACTTCTTTTAAAGAGTCACTGAATTCAAGTTTTATACTCAAGATTCGGACTTTAGATTTAACAAACAACCCTTGCAAGGATGTTTGATTCATCTCAAGTGGAACATTGTGCAGAGTCAACCCTATGGGGCCATCATGATTTATATATATTTTATCCAAGCTGTCCGTCCATTTTACCAACTCATTTAAGGGCATGAACCTAAAATTAAAGCATATCCTAAGCTCAAGTGCACCACAGGGTAAGGAAAAAAGTGTGAATTAAATGCTAACGTGGAGAAATTATCGGGGGGCTACAGAAACTTTGGCCCTTTCATTTATGTCATTGTGACTTTATGAATAGGTTAGACGACAAATAAACATTACTGTGAGGGGATGGTTTCAACGTGGACATCATTATTCTAACTTTTACCGGTGGCATCGTCCACTTGAGCTTTGGATCTGTTTTAATTTTGGCGTTATGCTCTAAAATAATATGAAAATACTGATGTACGGCGTGGATAAGATACGTACATCCGTAGTGGGCTGCGATCCGCTTCCGAACATCACACGCCAAGAATGGCCCACCTGTGGAAGTGGAGAACGCGCGTCCCGCAGTATTCCTAGATAAACAAAGTACTCGTAGCCTTTGCTGACGTACGGGAGTGGCCATGGCTTCGCAGGTCCTGAACGCAGCAGCTCCGTGTGCGCTCTCATCTTCTTCAGGTCTGTTATTTGGTCCGCTTTCAAAATCAAAATCCAACGTCTACCAGTTTAAAATAAGCTGCGGACCCAGAGACAACCGTGGCCCACTGGTTCGTGGCCGAACCCTGAGTACGGAGGCGATGCTGGCCGTCCAGACCCTAAAGCGCGCATCTGCCCGAGAGAGCAACGAGGACGACATAATCTGCAAGACCTTCCTCCGCCTCGTCAAACCCGACCTTCTCGCCTCCCTCCGGGAGCTCCTCAGACAGAACCATTGTCATCTTGCCCTCAAGGTAACCTCTCTCTCTCTCTCTCTCTCTCTCTCTCATCCTTAAACTAGCTGTGCGTTCGTCACCATTTAATACATTCATAATCGTTCCACACCCTCCAAAATTTCGTCATCAGATAGATGGTAAAGGAGAAAATAGTCATCGTTGGTTGGTTAAGATCATTAGATCAGGGTGATTATATGGCTGTGGTCGCTTTACAGTATGCGAATTGCATACCGCAGTCATCCACAAGGGGATTCGTGGAATCCTCTGGCTTTGCCCTCTTACACGGATTCCGTGGTGTGGTGAATTGGACCGTTGATTTGGTTGGCCCGTTGGGAATGGATGATGCCTGAAAGTCTCTCAGGTTTTGATTATTCTAGTCATCCAATCTTTGCCCTTTTTCTGTTATGTCTGTCGAATGTGGGTCCTGGTTCGAGCACTGGTGAAGGGGATAGGAATTTTGGGGCATTGCCCATTCATGTCTGGGCCCACCAATTTAATGGTCAAGATCTTCCCTCTTTAATTTTTCTTCTTACACGCTCTGTGTTATAGGTTTTCGCGGCGGCTCGTCGAGAGCTTTGGTACCAGACTGATTACTCCTTATATGCAGAGATGGTTTCTGCATTGGCGAAGAATGGTATGACACCGGAGATTGATTGTCTGGTGTCGGATTTATTGGAGGAGAGCTTTTATGCTGGCGACAATCGAGGGCTTGCCCGGCTATTCAAGGTGCTGATTGGAGCCAATCAGGCAAAATCGGTGGTCAATATTTACGGGTTAATGAAGAGAGGGAATGGTGAACCAGATGTGTACATATTTAAGGTTGTGTCCAAAGGGCTGAGGAGATTGGGAGAAACGAGTGCTGCTGATGAGGTTGATAAGGATTTGGAGTGCTTCTTGGATGGAAAGCTCAGGAGGAGTTATTTTTCTGATTGAGGTATTATTCTTCGGTGGATTTTGTTCTTATCCTTCTATACAAATGGATTATTTCAAAAGATTTGAATGATCTTCCTATTTATGATCTGAGTATACATTGATGTTCGTGCCAGTGGGGCCCATGATTCAGCGGTCCAACTGTTTGATATGATGCACCCCGCTGGGGATGGCCCATCCGCCAGAATTCTCCAAGATGGAATTCTAACCCTTCAGTTGGTGACCAGCAAAGTAGATAGTTAAGAAACAAACTACATAGCATTCCCTGGTCAACCAAATTAAGGTAAAAAATTCAATGGATAGTATCTTCCAATCTTGGAGATTTTCTGCATCTGTGATTTCCAATTGGTTCCAACATTTTAATAGTTAGAACAGAAATGCTGAGGCACTTTACATAATAGATCGTAGAGGTGATTTGCTTCATATGTCAATGTGTGTACACGTGCAAGATACGGAACAAATCCCATTTCAATGCTGATACATGCAATATCCAAACCAAATCATGTGTGAATGGGCACACATCTGCAAGATCTGGACCGTTTATTAACTGGGGTTATTTTGAACATTCTGTAGCCCAAATATCAAGGCGGTCCCTGCTCATTAGGTAACCTTTGTCTATGTTGAATATAGGCTGATGGTAACCATCTACTTTTATGGCCCACTTAATGAGTAGTCCAACCTGATGTTTGGGTTCGTAATGTTCTTGGTGGACCTCACTTCATGATTCAAGTGGATTGTGCATATTTTCACATGAACATGTGCCATGAATGACCTCTGCAATCTCTCTGCTACTCACCTTTTGCTTCTTTTGTTGAAGTGTTTGTTTCTAAGAGAGAGGAGACTTATAGGATCGTGAATGATGAGCAGTAATGATTGAGATGTGTTGAATCAAACCATGGTTCGCAAACAAGGACTTGACTTTGTACTCCGTCAGCAATATCTAAATAGAAAAACAACAAAAGTAGGCAATATCAATATATCATAAAAAAAGTTTGTAAGAAAGACAGAACTCATCCCATCCCCCGGGATTTTATTAAAAAGAAAAAGTGCAAAGGGTATCCATTAGGGCAAGGTTAGCACTTGCTGACCAGAACAGCTGGCATGAACAAGTCCAACTCTGGCAAGAGAATCTGCTACAGAATTTGCATCTTGAGGGACAAAGATCCTCATTAGCTTCTGCTGAATCAAACCATATTTTGCAAATCAGGACTTGGCTTTGGAATGGGTCAGAAATATCTATATCTAATAATAAAAGCAAAGAAATAGAAAGCAAAGACTATCCATCCATTAAGGCAATGGGTGGCACTTGTCGACTAGAAGAGATAGCATGAATATTCCATCTTTAGCAAGGTAATCTGCTACAGAGTTTGCAGCTCTAGAGACAAAACGATGCCTCATTAACTACTATATTTTGTTGAATCAAAATGTAGTAATCTTCTTCTCCTTCACAACCCTCTTCTTCCATGGGCTTAGTCTTTGCAAAGTTGGTGGACTTGTTGTGACCACCCTCTTCTTCTTCACAAACTCGGACTTATTGCATTTGGGTTGTTCTTCATAGGTTCGATGTATAAATGGATCCCAAGTCCATTGAAGAACCAGGCTTAGTCTTTGCAAACTTGGTGTGATCGCCTTCTTTTTCTTCACGGACTTGGTGGATTCATGACTAGGCTAGGTCGAATGAGGCCCAAATCCACTTAAGAAACCAGATTGAGTCATGCTAAGACCGAGGTGGATTTGATTTTCCTTACCCAGTCACATAATTGGCTACTTGCCTAATTAACTTGGGCGAGTACGAGGTTGACCAACACTTGTTGAGAGTTGAGACCAATGTTTACCGTATCGGTATCATGTTATGTATTGCACCCTTGAGATATGGATATGTATCGATATTGGTTATCGCATGGGATATATCGTTTGTATCACGGAATTTATTGCACTTTTTGGGAAACATGGGGAAACATTGGGAAATTGGTCGAATTTTTCAATGAAACTTCATGGATTGTTAAAAAAGACATTAATACATGCTTTTAAATCATAACATTACAAAAAACAAGTACACATAATAGGTCTCCTTTGTATAGGGTCCTAGGTTATACGATGAGGACATCAGGTCCTGCAAAGTTTATTAAAGACGAAGGCGGTCGACGAATACATCTTTATGACTCAATGATGGTTTGTGGTACAACCAAGGAGGATTTTGAAGACCTTACACATGTCCCTGGATTAATTGAAGGCCCCACATTAGGAAGACACACGTGTAGGATGAGTTAAAAGAGTGATTTATTATGTGGATTTTTTTTTTATAGAAAGCTTTGTTTTGCACAATTTTTTTTTCTTTTGTTATAGGGGTAGTTTAGTCATTTTCTTTTAAATCCGAATTTTATAAATATGGTGTTTTCTACCCTAAATTGAATGATTTATTTTTTTATTTTTTTAAATGAAAGCTTGGTGCCTCCTTTCCCTTTCTTTCTGTGGTAATTTTTTCTCTTCCCCTAATATCTTCTCTTCTTCCAAATTTTATTTCTAGCTTTCCAACCTTCTTCTTCTCTTTCTATACCTAATATTCTTTGATTACTATTGACCCTACAAATATGAGAATTGATCTCAACAATCTCTTTGATTTTTCAGTCATCCTTGTTCTAGAAATCATTTGATTTCCTAGACTAAAGAAGCTACATTGATTGTTGGATTGAAACCATGCAAGATCAGGAGGTCTTATCCCTCGCCAGATCCAATCCACGCATGATTTGAATATGGTATCACAGGATTGTGATGATGGTCTGCAACCATTGCATGTTTCCTTTGTTATCATCTTTACTATGATGTGGAATGTTGAATATTTCAATTGATTTGCTTAGTTTATTTCGCTAGATAATTTTTGTGCTCACACATGCATTCTAGTTTAGACCGTCTTGCATCATTATGTGTTGTCTGACTGGACTAATGCAAGTATATTAAAACTCTATTCATATAATTTATAAATGTAAGAAATGGATGGAAACACAAGCAATACATTCACAAGCAAAACAAGAAGTACAAAGTCATTATTAATTAATTTAAAATTAAATTATTAATTATATTTTAAAAAATCATCAAACACTCGTAAATGCTCTAAAAATGCAGTTAATTGACCACTAATTGAAAAGAAATTTTGGAAAAAATATTTTTTAATTAAAATTTATTCTTTATTTATTTATTTATTTTGAAAAATCTCCAAAACTGCATGAATTAGTAGATAAGGCCTCATACATGTTTGTTTTCATGTTTGGACAATAAGATTGCAACCAACTTGGGAGAAATTATGGAATTTTCGAAATTTTCCCTAATTTTCTCTAAATTGAACCCAAGGTATTCTGTATCCGTTAAGAGACGGTCGTAAAGGCCGATACGTATAGGTAATGGCCATGATTGTTACATGATACGGGGATGAAAAAGGGCATTTGATTTTTTAGGACTGTATCAGCCGTTATGGCGGCCTTAATAACCATTATAGGGCATAACAACTGTTACCCCCATAATAGTCGAAAAATGACCACTTTTTTTTTTCCCTCTATTTAAATTCATTTTTCTCTTCATTGTTTCAATTTTCTTTTCCTAAAAACTTTTCTAAATTATTCTAAAGCCGATTTCGACCACTCTTACTATAGTTTTTAGGATTAAACTGTAGATTGCAGCGATTTGGGTGAATAGAAGCTCCGAGAGCCTTCTTTTTTTTTTTTTTTTCAAAAAATAGAAGAAAATGGTATTTATGCGTTTTGTTTGCCCGATTTCTAATTCTAATGTTTGATTGTGATGTGCAAATGTTACAGACACATAACCATGTGCATAAATTCATGAGACAACCAGATATAACGCTCTCACCAAAGAGTTGACCGTTACACTATTATAAACATGTTCAAAACAAAAAATAAATACATCTTTGGAAAATTTATATTATTCTGGATTTTCTAAATATATTTTCATATTTTTTTTGGCAATTTTTTTTAACAACCGTTTCGAGGGTTGTAACGGTCGTTACACCCCCCATATCAGCCGTTATGGCTGATACTCGTATCGATAATGGTGGTGACTGTTACAGCCACCGTTACCGATACAGAATACCTTGATTGAACCACCTACCCTCAAATCTCGAAATTGAAGGTTCAAATCCTTGATTTTCCATGCAAAACATGAAGTATCAAACAATTCTAACATTTTGACACTAATTTGATATGATTTAAACAAAAAAATGATCAAATTATGAGAATACTCACCAAAACAAAACTGGCCCCCCAATCCAATTTTATCTTGATTTCAATTTGAAATCTTTGTTTTTCTCCCAAAAGACTCAAGAGAATTGACCGAAATCCTCCCTTAAGGTGTTTAGAATAGAGAAAAAAAAAAAAGAATGAAAAGATGCTTCTTTTTTTTGGTTGTTGTTGAAATAGCTATGCTCCTTGTCGGTATTGAAGATACCTGTCGATATTGACATGAATCATTGATACATAGGAAAACTTTAACTGGCAATGTAGCGATATTTGGCGATATATCGCGGCATTTGCAATATTTTACAATATCGACCGATACATTGCAATACAATATGCAATATTTTGAATTTTCAATACTTGAGGAGGGTTTTATATCGCTGACTTGAGATACCAACCAATATTATCGATACTGCAAATAAAGGTTGAGACCAAGTTTAGTGGAACGAGCCTCTAGTTCACTTAGGAAACTAAACTACATTACTATCAAGAGACTCAAGACTAAGATGGGCCTGATTTTCTTGGCCTTGTCTTCTAGATGCCTGGTTGACAAACCTAGTAATGGCACTAAGCGCAAGCTTAGCCCATGTTTATATTCAAGCCCAGGCAGTGTTGTCATGTGCGGTCGTATATGCACATATTTATGCATTGATCGCATATGCGGTCATGGCATATGCGAGAATATGCAATCACATATATTGCATATGCGAGAATATGTGATCACATACACGATGTATGCAATCGCATATAGCATCTGCGATCGCATATTCACCTAACGGTTAAAAAATCGACCGTTTGATTTTTTTAAAATTTTTGCAAAGTCTAGACTTTTCGCTTATAAAAAGGCCTTAAAAGTCCCCTGTAAATGCAGGTTTCACTCACTCAGACTCTCATCTACTCTCATACTTTCAAATCTCTCATTCTCTCTTACATTCTCCATAGTTCAACTCTCAAGTTCCGAGTTTCCAAGGCCCAAGCTCCAACCTTCTTTCAAGTTTCAATCAAGAACCAAGATTCATGATAGAAGAAGCAAGAAGACATCAAATTCCACGTCTTACATTACATAGTTCTGCATTCTCTCATTTCATTTTCTTCATTCTCTCATTTCATTCATTTCATCTTCTACATCCTCTTACTAATTAGTAATTACTATTAGTGATTAGTAAAATTTAGTAATTTACATTTTCTCATTTCATTTCTTACTAATTACTATTAGCTATTAGTACAATTTAGTAATTTACATTCCCATTTAATTTCATTTTCTCTTTTTAAATTTCTAGATACATTCTCTCATTTCATTTTTCTAGTTCTACATCTATTATTCTCATTCATTTCATTTTCTACCTTCTCTTATTCATTACATACTTACATTCTCTCATTTTATTTTCTAGTTTTAACTTTTAAGTTTCTAGAATTAGATACATTCTCTCGTTTCATTTTCTAGTTCTACATCTATCTCATATTTTCATTCATTTCATTTTCTAGTTCTACATCTAGATTCTCATTTCAACAATCTACAATCTAAATTCATTCATTCTCATTTCTTCAATCTACAATTCTACATTCATTCATTCTTTTTCATTCTCTACAATCTATACATTCATTTGATCATTTCTATTAAAATTTGAATCTATATATCTTTGTATCTCTCCTTTTCAACAGTTAAATTAAGAGACAAGAGTCAAGCAAGACATTTTTTATTTTTACATTTTACAAGTTACAACTTACAAGTCAAGATTCAAATTTCAACAATCAAGCAAGAGTTCAAAGAACGGAAAAATCTACATTCTACTACAACTCTACAATATTTAAGAGTCAAGATAAGAATATATTTTCGAATTTTAGATTGTGTAGTTTCTGTTTGTTCTACTACAAGTCTATAATTGTGCAACCCAACGCCCACCCCCTCTTCTAATACAAGTGTAATTCGAACTCCCTCTCCCCTTTCTCCTCTTCTAATACAAGTGTAACTTGAACTCTCTCTCTTTCTCATTTTCTTCTCTCCCTTTTTAATACTACTAGTGTAAGTGTATAAGTGCAACTCTCTCTCTCTCTCTCTCTCTCTCTCTCTCTCTCTCTTATTCTCTCTCTCCCTCTCCCATCTCTTTAGTCTTGACTCTTTACTTTAGTTTTTAGTTTTTACAAGTTTACAACTTACAAGTTATAACAAGAAGAATTAACACACACACACACACACACACACACACACACACACACACACACACCACACCATGTTTTCTTCCTAATTTTTCTCTTTAAAACCCAAGTCGAACTACCCAGGTTGGAAGTATGGGTACTATCGTAGTGTTACGGATAAGACTCACATAATATGTGATTTATATAAGTATGTGGGTTCCGGTGGCATTGCATAGTACAAGCAACACTTTGCACATTTACCAAAGTTAAATGCAAAAGTATGCGACACAATTACTCTAGAAATTCAAAGGGAGATCATCGAGTATATGCATAAACAATAAAAAAAGAGATGTGATAGTGTCCTACGTTAATAGGAATATGTGGAATAAGATGCATGCGGGGATATAAACGTAGTTGATGTAGATGAAGTTAGCCGTGCCCTTGTTTGACATACCAATCTAGACCATATACGACCTCGAAAAGAGCCCAAGGGTATGGGCCCATAGATAGATAGTGTAGACCACACCTTGAGGATGCGGTCGAAGAAATGACTTTAAATATTTGGGATAAAAATTATTTTATCTACTAATGGTGACCAAATTAGCGTGGCTCAAACAACTTAAAAAAATCAGTATAAACAAAAAAATAGAAAAACTATTATTCAATATATTGCTAAGTGGTTTTACCAAATCGGTATTGCTTTCAACGCAATTAAATTGAGAAGCTTCAAAGTTATTGTGAAGGCTATAAATCAATTTAGACTGGGGCTTAAACCTCATTTATATCATGAAATGAGTGAGATGTGTTAGTGCACTTATTTGCACTCATGTTTGTCAATTACATGAGTAGTTGTGTCTTGTAGTCGAATGAGTTCTTGAGAAGTGAAGACCGGCGATGCAATTGGATCAGAAGCATCAAAGCCACATTGAAGACAAAGAACTACTTCTACGATCTTGACCTTGCAAATAGATGATCCCAACCCATATAGAAATACCTACTTAGATCATTTATTATAAACCAATCCCAAGTTCATATTTTATATCCTATAGTCTTGACTTTTGTATATCCCAAGTTGTTGAATGATTTATTGGACAAAACAGGAAAATCTGTCCATTGTCGGTAGGACGAAGGTACTACCGAAGATATCTTTGGTGCTATCGAAGGGGCTCAAAACAGTTCAGCAAGCTTACAACGTTAATTCGGTGTCACCAACTGGATATTTCGGTGACACCAACTGCCACTGATGAACAAAGTTCAGTGCCACTGAAAGAGACTGTTTTCAATTAGCAACTTGGGAATTTAATTCGGTACTACCGATAGACAATTCGGTACCACTAAAACAAGTTCGGTGATATCGAAGGTCACTTCGGTAGCACCGTAAAGCCATTTTTTATCCGTTGGAAGCTTTTATTTATAAAAGCGGCTTGTAAAAACTTGCAAAATTAGTGAAAATAAGCACCATAGAGTCTCTAGTGTATCCCAAGCTTATCCTAGCCCATTTAGATTCTATCCATATGAGTTTCATGTTCCCTTCATTGTGATCTTTTACTCCTATGAGTATTCAAAGCTCCGATTAATGAAGAACATGAACTCGCGCCTTCTTTAGAGTACGAAGACCAAACCAATAGGAATATCCTTGGTTCTTTGATACTCTAGAGTTGAATCCCTTAGGAAATCCACTCATCATCATATAAAGGAGATTCAATCAACTCCCATAACCTTGGTCACCTTTTTAGGTACATCTTATGCATGGTTCTTGATCGTGAAGCCAAACCAACAAGTAAATCTAAGTTATACGATCAAGGGAGCACAGGGAAGTTGATTCAAGCACGAGAGCGTGAAGATCTAGCAACCCAAGACAAGCTACAAGAGAAAACTCTATCCGACAAGTGTCATTTTAAGATTCAAAAGTTTAGTCTCCTTACTCGTGTAGGATTGAGACTAAGAGTTTGCTATCAACAAACTCGATTAGGCTTCTTGTGTGGGACCTTGGCCAGTGGGCCTAAAGGTAGGTGCCTTGTGTGGGACCTTGTTCGGTGAGCCTAAACAGAGGTGCCTTGTGTGAGACCTTGGCCGGTGGTCCTAAATGTAGGTGCCTTATGGGGGACGGTGGGCCTAAACGTGGGTTCTAAGTGTAGGACCCTTGCTCTTGCGAAGAGCATAAATTGTGTCCTTAGTGTGGGACTGTAGAGGTTATTGGTGAACCTGTTTAAAACCATTGATAGTGAAATCCGGTGCACTTTGGGATTGAGTGTGGATGCCGGGAGTGGAGTAGGCACGTAACTGAACCACTATAAGTGCCTGTGTTTGGAATTGTCATTTGTGCATCTGTTTAATCATGCTTATATATGTATAAATGTTAAATTTGTATACATGATTGAATGATTGTTATTCATTGATAGGAAGCACATTCCACACACAAGCTCACAACACTAGACTATGTATTATATCTGCATATCTTTAATAGCCCTTGTGATTGGATTCTCTAACTAGCTTGGTAGCCGTTAGAGTTATATTGCCTTACTAGCTTTAAATTGAATGATCATTTAAGTAAGGCAATCAAGTTTTTTTTTTTTTTTTTAATAGGCAGAAATAATTGAAAAGTCCTCTTCAACCCCCTTAGGACATTGCCTCATATTCATTCTTCGGTATTAGTGGTGTAAACCACAATTTCATTTGGTATCAGAACAAGGTTCCTCTGAAAAAGGTCTAACAACCTAGAGGAAGATCTTAACTGAAGAAAGAATTATGGGCAAAGGAGAGGGACCATCCGTCTCACGACCACCCATCTTTAATGGTACTAACTATGCATACTGAAAGGCAAGAATGATATTTTTTCTCCAGGCCTTAGATGATGATGTATGGGAGATTGTTGAAAATGGATATAGTACAGTTACAGAACAAATTGTTCTTGAGGATGGTACAACAATCACCAAACCAAAACCAAAGGCCAAATGGACCTAGTATGACAAAGAGATAAGGATGTGTGAAACCAAAGCCATGAATGCAATTTGCTGCGGAGTTTCACAGGAAGTATTTCATCAAATAAGTATGTGTGCAAACTCTAAGGCAGCATGGGAGTTATTAGAAACTACCCATAAAAGAACTAACACTGTGAAAATGCCAAGGCTTCAACTTCTAACATCCCAGTTTGAACACATAAAGATGGAAGAAGATGAGATGTTCATGTAATTTTTCACAAGACTACATGGCATATACAACTTCAAGGGTGGACTTGGAGAAAGAATTTTGGTACCCAAAATATGTAGAAAAATTTTGAGATCCCTACCGGAACGTTTTAACTCAAAGGTCACTACTACAGAAGAGTGTAGGAATATAGAAAAAATGAAAGTAAAAGAACTGGTAAGTTCCCTGCAAACCTTTAAATTACATTTCAAACCTTCTACAAAAACTAAAAACAATGCACTCAAAATTGCCAAAAACATGAATATAATTGAGGAAGAAGAAAATGAGGACGAAGATAATGATAAGGAAGTAGCGTTGTTGGCCCAACGGTTCAAAAAATTCTTCAACAAAAACCCTGGGAGACCATACAATAACAAGCGAATTCAATTGGACCACAAATGTCAAATAGGTAAAACCTTTAGGAAGTCCAAAGAACTCCAATGCTATAATTGCTAGAAGTATGGACATATATCCATTGAGTGTCCATCCATGAAATCAAAAGAAAAAGCTAATGTCAGCAACGTGAGATGACATAGATGAATCCAATTCTGAAAATAGTGAGTTTGAAAGTGAATATGACCAAAACTCACTAAAAATACTTATGGCATCCAACTATAGTCATTCCCAATCTGAAGAACAATATGAAAGAAAAACATATAAATATAAAGGATAAGAGCCAAGCGTGTTGTTTATTAGCTCACATCATACCATCTTCTCAAAAATACTGAAAAGCGACCTCAGATGTCAACTTGAGCTGAAATTATTACATCTGAGGATCATGCCTCCCATATGAGCATTAGAGTCAAATCAAAGGACTAAGCCTGTTAATTGGCCAAACTGATAAATCTGAGGATTCCTGGCCTCTAAATATCTTTGGTGAATTCATGCTAATCATTTCATGAAAACAATGTGTACTAGGAAATTTGTTGTAACAAATTCTGAATCTCAAGGATATTTCGGTAACACCGAACCTACCTTCGGTGTTACCGAAAATGAGCCATGTCAAATTACTTAAAACCCTCACTGCTCACTTCTGTTTAGACTGTGACTTTTCGTGTTTCTTCCCAAGTCCAGTTGGAGGGTTGTACAAAGCAAAAAACTAAGGTACTTTCCAGTGCTTTCTTAATACATCTAAAAATAGGTTCATTTGTCTTAGGTTTGTCTTCTCTTGATCGGTCTTTCCTTCATTTCACTTCATTTTCCCAAATGGAGTCATCATCGCCTAGAGAAAATAGATCCAAGAGGAAGCATGGCACTGAAGGTCCAAATGGAACTAGGCAAAAACTCTGCGTTCCAAAGCGTGGACGATCTTCTAACCAATCATCTAGATCTTCATCTTCTTCAAATCCTGATTCTATCAGCCCCATTACAGCTAGATTTTTAGAGAGAAGAATTGTTTTTGAAAGAAAAGTAAATGTGAAATGTCTTGAAAAATTCAAAGTTCAAGAAATTCTTTCACAACTAGGATGGCTGCAAGTTCTGTCATTTGGAGGGCCAGTGAACGAAACCTTAGTCCGATCATTCTTGTCTCATTGCACTCTATCTAAGGGTTTTGAAGTTGACTGCGATGGCCGTATAGTTAAAATCACCCAATATCGCATTTCAACCCTTATAGGAATACCATTGTGCTCCAAACAACCCATTAAATTATACCTACCCACTAAAGCAAAAAAGAGTTGTTTGGACAAAATTTTTGTGCAATGGGAAGAATGTCCCTTGGCATCACGGGAACGCACTACAGGCCACAAATATGTCAAATGATTATCGTATACTCCATTTGATTTGCATTTCCAACATCTATCATAGATACGAAAATCACACTGAGCTTACACCATTCATGGTGGAGACTTTATATCATATCGGTAAAGGGGAATCATTGTGTCTACCTATTCTGATATATGATGAAAATAGTTTCAAGTTTTGAGTCTAACTTCACAGCTATACCTTTTGGCCATTTGTTGTGCAAGCTGGCCCATCAACGTGGATTCAGAGTGCCTGAAGAAGAATCCATATCAACCCCAGAAATCAATGAGAATAGTATCAGGAAAATGAATCTCTCTACTGTGAATGAAACTGATAGTCCAATATCAACATAAGAAGATCTTTCGGGGAAGGAAGATGAAAGGGTTAAAGAAGGCTTAGATACCCATTCACCAACCTCAGCTCCTATAATGTCTATACCTCAGAAGAATGCTCTCATGCAACTTTTGGAGGATCAATCAAAACTTGGTGAGATGATGAAGTCAATGGAAGAAAAGCTCTACTCACTCCAACAGTCTGTGGAATAGATTCGATCTGATCATTGCAACGTGTGAGTAGCCATTGTCGTAGGTGACTCCTTGTATCCTTAGCCACCCTCTTCTTGTGTATAGGAGGATGGAATTGAATGTCGCTATTTTTTATTTTTATTTTACACATGCACACACACCCCCACACCCTCACGCCTTAGTGGGATTTCACCACCTATGGATACTCAAACCCTTGACCGGGTGTTGAAACTCCTAAGAGTCTACCACTGAAATTGAATGTCGCTACTTTAGTATACTATGACGAAAGACCCTTGATTGGCCAGACTCAGTTATGCTAGGAAAGCGAATTGATCGATTCTAAATTATACATCTATGTGAGGAAGTTCCCATGACAACTACAGCAAGTTTTAAAAATTATAAATACGCACTTGAAAACTTATCTGCCGACAGTATTGAGTTTTTGATAGACTTTTGTAAATGATATTTCTTTTTCTTTTATATATATATATATATATATATATATATATATATATATATATATATATATATATATATATATATATATATATATTACTATTACTTTAAATTGATTTAAGTTGAAGCTCTTGAAAATCAAGTTTTCAGAATAACTTGATAAGTTGGATAAGTGCGTATATTAAACGAGTACTCCATACCGGGAGTTAACTTCATCCAATGTGGTCATGCGGAATAGGACGGGCATTGTAAAGCTTGTGTTATTGAGTACTAGTTAGGTGGTCACTTAGTACTCAAACATATGTGAGAAGATAACGGTGTTCTAGCTGATCCCATGCCTCTGATTCTTTTGATCACGATGTTTGCTTTTGATTTTTATGAGACGAGTTAAATGTACAATATTTTTTGTGTCTATCCCACAATGCGATTGAGTGAGGGATGTTGGATATAGGCCAGTGGGGCCCACTTGTGGGCAATCACTAGTGGGTGGGTCCCATGAGGTTTAGCCCCTTTTTTTTTTATAATCAAATTTTCTTTCTTTCCTTTAAAGTTGAAATACAAATTCAACTTTAAACGAAGATTTAGATGATGAGATAATGATAAGTCCAGATAATTTTTTATCTCATCCAAACTCCCCATCATTCCCTATAAATGAGAAGCGGTTCTCTCGTGAATGACACATCAAGCAATAACGAGAGTAAAAAGGAGAAATTTGAGATATTGATATTTGTCAATCTAACTTGTCATTTGAACGATTTAAGCCATAGATCGTAATCCGAGACCATTTATACCGCAGAATTAAAGGGTTGATTAGACCCATCTACTCCAGTAGTGGTTAGGTAGACCGCTAGGTCTGGATTGTTCATCCTCGGCTTTGTCGAGGTCCCATATTGTGTAGACCGTCAGATCTTAAGAGCTCACTCTCCCGCATAGACTTTTAGAAGGGAGGAGTTGCTGGCATAGGTTGTGAGATTTGTGCTATTCATTTGGTCAAGCACACGGGGACCATTCTCTGGTCCACAAGTCATACTGGTCTTGAGTTCAGTATATATGCATGGTATACCTGATGAGAAGCCCATTTTCGGACCAGGGCATACTAAGTGTGCACCCCGACGTTTTGGATGGACTAATCTTGCAATTGTGTTCCATGTTGGCATTTGAGCTGTAAAGCTGTCGATGCAACTTACACTTAACTGTAACCATTCCTCTCGCTTTCTTTCTGCTCTTTTTCTACATATCTGTGTAGCTTAGCTTCTGCTTCTTGACTCCCTCACAAGCTTCAACATCTAATGCTTATAATATCCAAAATAGTGGTAAAAATCAAGGCCACTGAAATTGGCAAGTGGATGACATAAATGGTGAGACGCATAGTTTCAAGACTCTTGATGGATGACAGAAGCAACCGTTCTGGCCCAGAAACGGAGGTGCTTCTTCATATCAGTTCCAGAGGCAGCAGAAATGAGCGGTATCCTCAGATTAAGCAGCGGAGAATCTGGCCTATTTATAAGCCATGCCTCCGACAAATATGGCCTACTCACTACTCTCTTCCTCTCCCTGAGCGTCTGTAGCCCAGGAAGCACGGTCCTCATATATGGGCTCAGTTCTTCCTCGTTGAAAATGAAACCTAGATCCATGAACCCCTTCAACTCCTCATGTTCTAGCTCAGAGTGGCTCTTGCAGCTCCTCATCTTTTCTATTCTTCTGCTTGGTTTTTCCCTGGTGGTAGTAGACACAGAGCAATTGCGGTCTTCACTTGTAGTCGGCTGCGATAGAATGCTGTGCTCAAGGATGAAATCCAACCTTTGCTTTGGTGTCCACTCCCTCTCCTTAACAACAACAACAACAACAACAAAGCACCAACCGAGTCATACAATAGCCACTTGTGACTTTTTATGGGTGAAGATGAAAATATTTCCTAAAATTACCTTGAGTTGATGGTCAGAATTTAGTGGGGTTGCCAGGTGTTCTGATATGCCGTTTTTCTCTTGTGAAAGTGGGGTGGATGGCGATAACGTTGGTAGGATCTGTGGAGTTTCGGTGATGGTCATAACATTTTGGTGAAACCAGACCCTGTCTATGGTTTCAAGGAGATTGGAGTTGTATTGCTCAGCCATGGGAGAGGGAAGGCTCTCACTAACTTTCTAAGAGTCGTTTTAAAAGGCTATGATGGCGTATGATAAGAAAAAAGAAGAAAAGAAGGGCCAGTTGTCATCCTGCACCTTGGACCAGCAAGTGTTCTTTGTCCAATGCCTTGCATGTGGCTGGTGGGTCAGTGGATCCAGACCTTCCATTTACTGGGTCCTACCAAAAAAATGGCCCGTGGTTGGAAATCACACCAATGGATAATGCTAGGCATGGAATTGAATGTTGACAGTTCACCATTTCCATTTGTTTTTTTGTCAGTTTTAGAGTCATGGCTCGTATTTGTAGCACCCACTAAAGGGACGTTTTAGGTGCACTGGCCCACTTGCTATTTGTCAGGTATTTGGGACCGAATACCCCTTCGCTGATCGAAGGAGTAGAAGAGAATCTCTTCAAGAAAATGAGGCAGCGATTGGGTGGGGAGGGTGTGGTTATTATTCATCATCCTCTGAATCCCGCATCTTCCGAGCTGAGTGTCCGTATTGCTCATTTCTTAGCCACTTTTCACAAAAATAAAATAAAATAAAAATTAAATAAAAACAATCCCTATCTTTCGCAACTAAACAAGCCCTATTCAGATCTTGCGAATGATCTCAAATTTGTGTCTATAGGAGCTCATTGAAAAAAAAAAAAAAGGATAAAGAAAAAAGAACCAGTCCATTGGAGATGTGTTTGTTCCTTTTACGAACCAGTCAATGTGCATAAGAAGATTCTATAGATGATATGGAGCCCGTATAACTGGAATGTGATAGAGCCATCTCTCCATCGTACTTGTTGTGGGAGATCGTGTAAATTGGGACCATCCATCCAGTGTTCCCTATCCTGGATGGAAATTTGTTAAGAAAAACAGCAATTACTTATGAATCAAGTTATCCACTGCGACCATGAAACTGTCGGTAGAAACCATGGGTGCTTGACTCTCAGTTTGCCTAATTCTGGTTCAAGTTTACACTTGGTGTAGCCATCAAATTCATAATGACACGTGATATATTTATGGTACATGATGAGAAGTGTAGCTGACATTGGATAGTTAAAAGGTTTGATCCGCTTTTTACACAACGAGTACTAGTGAGCTAGTATAGATAACAGGAGTGATGCATATATATATATATATATATATATGAATGTACCATGAAATTCCACAGAGATCGGCATGGTTAACTTCATATCTAGTCGAATTATGTAAGTCTACTTATTACAATAGAATAGATCATTATATGCTTGGAAGTACCCCTAGTGAGGATCATGTGGATGGAGAATGTTTGATTGCTCATGACATGTGAGTAAGCTACATGTGCCGTGAGACCAATCAGCTCAAAGCAACTCATTCCAATATTGTTGTTGTGACTGTGAATGTTGTGGGAGCAGCATTCGTTGCACAAAAAAGTGGGTGTGATATTGATTTTAGGTATCCAATATATTCATATTGGAGTCACTACTAGCCAGATAAAGTTTTAGAATCCACAGCCCGATACAAACTGTATAATTGCTCGTGGTTCAAAGAATAACAAGATTCTCCCAACCGCGTGACTCCTATGGTGGTTGTCTACACCATAGGTTATAAGGGCCTCGGTTATGAAAATTGGAGTGGTTATACATCAATTTTTATTCACACAACGTGTAGAATCTACTTTATGGGATTTTACAATGTTTTGGGGATTTTATGAAGCTTCAACATTGCTACATCAAGCCATACTTTATAGGGTGTCAGGACATCAGGTAGGCAACAATAAAAAGACAAAAGAAGACTAGAGAGGAGAAAAGTGTAAAATTAGTGTGTGCGAGTGAGTGAGAGTTTTATGCCTTGGGATGTGTGGAGTGGAGCATGACTTGATATGAGTATGAGAAGAAATAAGGTATAAGTACACTTGTTTGTCAATCACGTGTGTCAATGAGTCGGTTAAGCCCTTCGAAGCTCAAAACTGAAGACATATGAAGAATTGAAGCATCAAGGAGTGAAGAAACAGGAAAATTTAGGTGTATTGGAGCACAAAAATAAAGCAATCGTGAAAAGATAGTATTGTTGCATGGCCGCACCATGAAGAATAATGTTGGAAATGAATGGCATCAGGTAGTTTGCCCAAATTAAATAGAAGACTTGTTACACACCCATGCAATAGGTGTGTATTGTGCAACTGCACAATGAAGACTTGTCACGTATATTTTATTTGGTGGTTCATTTGTGTGGATGCCTATAAATATCCCTTCATTTGGATCATCATAGAGATCAAAAAGGTCTGAAAAATATTCAGGAGCTCTTAGAATAAAGAGTTGCAGCGTTTAAGTATCTTGCAGGAAGCAGAATGGGAGAAAGGAATGATGGATATTCAAGCTAGCAGGAGTCCGGCCTATTGCGCAACTGTGCAACAAGGGTCCTAATGGCCCATATGTTATGAAATTTTACAAATTCGTCTTCCTATGCAAAACTTTTCTGACATTACGACGGATGTCATTCAAGTTGAGATGCTGCCAAAATTATTATTAAACTATTCTTAATTGTACCAAATAAATTTGCTTTGTTTTAGAATCAAACGTAAATGCGAGAGATGTTATAAGAATTCAGATTAATGAAATAAAAATAATGTTGTTTGTTCTTCGATTTTCCCTTATTATTGAATGTCGATATTTCAATCCCCGATACTTGTTTCTGGTAGAAACAAATTGGCGACACTGCTAAGATCGAACTCAGAATCTCTAGTTAAAATATCTACATTTAATATTAACAACAGGATAATCAAAGGACGCTCGTCATCAATTGGCGTTGTAATGGCGCCAAAATGGTGACTCTCAACGGGAACATCCCCCCCTTCATCACTAAAACAAATTATAATTCGACTTAATTAGAATAACTAATAGTTTGTTTTGGACTTCAGGTACTTGGTTCTTACATAATCACGATGGCTACCCTTCCGACCAACATGATTGTCTATTTCACGCCCAATGGATTTGTTGTGTATTATATTGGCAATGTGCAATTGCCATCTAAGAAGATACCGAGGAAAGATGAGTTAGCTGTGACCAAAAATAGAGGACAATAGGTGATGTTTGGGGTGATATCTGCCTCACCAATAGTTCAAAATGACGATGAGGAATGAATAGTAGTAACATCTAAAAGGTGGAAGGCTCAATCCCCTTCTGCGAAAAGCATGGTCTCACTAAGTGTGATAAGAGGATTGATCATGCATAATACCGCAAGGCGCAATCCCGCCTTAACTCCACATTCATTCTACTTGGGAATGACTAAAATATCCTTCACCTCACAAGGTTTTCCTGTACTGCCAATTATGATGGTAAAGATGCCCATCGCAAATTCATTAAGAGTCCGGAAGGATAATGGGAAAGCTATCATGACAAGCAAACCTTTGTGCATGGTACCCCCTTTGATAGATTTAGTGTAAGCTTCTACATCAAGAACATCGCGTTTTGAGTTGGCTATTTCCTCAAGATGGCGATGCATTAGTTTCAGGTTGAGCAGTGGTTCATTTTCCTCAATGTCATTAATGACAGTGTATTCATCTCCTCCGCTAGTATCAGACCAATCAAGGAGTAAAGAAGTAAAAGTCTTTATGACGGACACTAGTCAGTTTGATCTGCTTCCACCAGATGAGCGCTTAGCTGAGATGGCACGCATGCAAACCCTCTTGGTAGAAGAACGTAGGAACCTTCTAGAGGCATTAGCGGCATTAACCCGCAACATGACTCAGGTCCCTGCTCCTCCAATGACAACTGCCATAAACAATAATGAACAATGAGTGGAAGTGCCACAACCGCGAAGGATCAGATATCACGGGGTAGCACCCGTTATTGCTCAAACTTTGACACATGAAGAAATTCGACAGGTGGTTGCTAAAGTTGTTCGCCTGGAAAGGGAATGAGATCAAAAGAGAAGGTCCTGATATCTCAGACACCATATCCCCGCGAAATAGAGGAGATGCCATTTCTTGCGATTTTAAGTACCCGAATTTTCAAAAGTTTAACAGAGATGGCTCACTAGAAGAGCATCTGACGCACTTCATGACAATTATGAGGAATTTCTCCATAGTTTCTCAGTATTGCTTACGACTATTTGGGTCATCCTTAACGAGAAATGCCTTTAGATGGTATTTGATTTTGGCTCCGGAATCTATTCATACTTGAGAATAAATGCAAGATGCCTTCATGGTGAACTTTTTCTCATATGATAGAGAAGTTAGTTTAACCAAATTGGCTTCCATCAACCAAAGAGAGGACAAGCTATTTGAAAAATGCTTTAACCGGTGGAAAAATCTAGTTGCATCATGTCAACAACTTCAAGGAAAATCAGAGGAGGTTAAACTATGTTTGAGCTGTATGGAGCCAAATGTGATGTTTGGCCTAATTAATGTTGGTATGCGAACTTTTCATGATCTCGCTACAAAGGCCCATACTCTTGAAATGATTATTAAGAAAGTATTCGTTTCTCGTACGAAGTCGTTGCGCCAGATCTTTAATAGAACATTAGTCAACACCTCTGGCAAATGAGAGAAAAGGGAAGACTCCCGAATTAAAAAAAGAAATAACAGTGGAGAAAATAAGAACAATTATACGATCGGAGTAACATATAAAATGTTTAGTTGGTATAAAGACAATAATAGGTATGCATTTGCGAAGGAGGACATACTTCCCATGATGAACCAATTATTGGTTATATGAAAGATTGAGTTACCTCAGCCCAAATGCCCTAGAGAAATGGGAAAGACAAAAGGCTAAAAAAAAAAAAAGGATTATTGTCATTATTATCGTATCTTAGGACATCAAATTGAAAGTTATACCATTAAAAGTATGCTCCAAAAGATGATCAATAAATGCAAAGTCATTTTGAAAAAATACAACGATGGGAAGAAAGCAGCAACCAATGCAATTTCCATTAAAAGTAACTATGATCCTTCAAGAAAGGATACATGCTTATGATGCTTACACGGCCCATTATGCTCATACACAAGATTGGGGGCAGATTTGACCCAAAATGAGATGTTCCTTTTCATCCCTTGAAGAAAACAATCACATAAATTTTGATTGCGAAGATCATTCAGGAAAATTCTACCCAATCAAAAGGGCGGGCAGTACGACCATGTAAAAGCACAATAAGATGAATAGTCTTGTAGCAGCGCAATCTCTAGTCATGTACCTTCATGAACCTTACTTCTCTGATGAAACAATGATGAAAAATAATTAATAAAAAGAAAAGTCAAAGAAAAATATGATCTCCAAATATTCCTTTAAACATTTTCCTCTAAGCAGTGGGATAGGATCATCGATCCCGTAATCCCAAAAGAAGGCAATTATTAATCTTCTAAGACAATAATTGTTAATAATAATATTGTAGAATGACACCTAGGCCGAAATTATTATCGCGGCTGAATTATTACTGTGACCTTCAAAAAGGCCTTCAAAAATTTTATATATTCCCTAAAAAGGCTCTAAAATTATTTCTAAGCTTATCGTCAATTATCTGCAGGATTATCGCCAATTATTTCCAAGAATATCGCATATTATTTCCAAGATTATCGCCAATTATTTCCAAGATTATCGTTGATTATCTACAAGATTGTTGCTAATTATTTTCGTATTATTGTCGATTATTTCCAAGATTATTGTCGATTATCTGCAAGATTATCCAAGATTATCACAAATTATTTCCAAATTATCGTTGATTATCTATAGGATTATCGCCAATTATTTTAAGGAATATTGCCGATTATTTCCAAGATGATCACCGATTATTTCTAAGATTACTAGTGATTATTTGCAGCATCATCCAAGATTATTGACAATTTTTTATTATCGATGATTACCTATAAGATTATCGTCGATAATCCAAGATGATCATCGATTATTTACAAGATTATCACTGATTGTCTTTGGGATTATCGTCAATTATCTATAGGATTATCACCAATTATTTCCTAGAATATCGCTGATTATTTCCAAGATGATCGCTGATTATTTCTGAGATTATCGTTGATTATTTCTAGGGTTGTCAGGATTATCACCAACTAATTTCAATATTACCTAAGATTATTGCCAATTTTGAATTATCATCGATTATTTGTAAGATTATCATCGATTATCCCCAAGATTATCGTCGATTATTTCTAGACTGTCGCTAATTATTTCTAACTTTTTAGATATTATTGTCGGTTCTCATCTCTGATGGATCATTGATTAGCAATAATTTCTAAATATTATATGCTCCAACAACTTATGAGCCTAAGTTGTTAATGGTCCAACAACATAAGAGCCGAAACTGTGAATGATCCAACAACTCGAGAGCCTCAATTGTGAATACTCCAACAACCTAAGAGCTTAAACTATCAATGCTCCAACTACTTACGTGCCTAAACTATGATGTTCTAACAACTTAAGAGCCTAAACTGTGAATGCTCTAATAACTCACGAGCCTAAACTATGATGTTCCAACTACTCACGAGCTTAAACTATGGATGACACCTTAATTCTACTAATTGAACTCTAAGATAGTTCCGCCCACTAAAGAGAATGCAACGCAAAGCATGTTAAGAAGGAAAAGGTAAAATGACTAAATTATTGTCATATTATATACCTTAAGATAAAAGGAAACGGGCAATTGAAATATGGATTGATTGTCACGCCCCAAACTTAGAAATTGGGCACACAAAATTCCCGATAGCTGAATCCAACGCTTACAACCTCCACAGTACCTCATTCTTGGCTCCTAGTACCCATGTACCAGGTTTCAATTCTGGAATCCTAAAAGGAGGAATTTCAATATAAATTTGTTTCATAATAAGCATAACCCACGACCAATAACCAGAAAATCATCACGAAAGCCACTATGATAAAAAAAAAAAAACTTTAATATAAAGCGAAAAAGGAAATACAATGATAATAACAAAAACTCCAGAAGTTCTGCGGTACGCTCCTGCTCCTGCTCAGCTACGGCCTAGCGTCACCTGCACACATCAATCATGCATAAGCTTATAGAAAGCTTATAGGGTAGTGAAAGTGTATGCGCAAGGTAGCAATGCAAGTATACAATATCAGAGTAATGTGGAAACATACTAGTAAGTCCATGAATGCTATCAGTCGTACCAAGGCTATGCGATGCAAGGCATGAATGCTATCGGTCACACCAAGGTCATACGATGCAAGGCCTACATAGCCAATGTCATGTGCAAGATGCAGCTCAAGCATACCAATCCACATATCAATCCAACTCATCTTTAAAGCATCATATATCAATACAGTTCTCTCTGGATAATCACCGGGGGTCTAATCACTATACATCAGATTGCCGCCCTACATTGGACACGACCATGCAAGAGGAAGAGACCTCACTACCCGCCTGACTAGTAGCCTCCCAATATCTACCTGGTATGTCAGTAGCAGGCCCATTTACGAGCTAGTCATACTCAACCTAGTAATAACCCCCTTCTCTCTGGGCGGGTAAGGTCACGCCCCCTTCCAACTGACCACAACACAGTGGGAGACGTGGCCTCCTGGTATTCAGCCCTCATGCGCTCATACATCCACTCGCTCTAGACATTGAAGCATCCTCCATGGTACTATAAGGGTTTGGGGACTTTCACCCCGGGACATCTATAACGTCCCCGTGCTTTAACAAGTATTTCCGGTATCCAATCCTATTATCCGCGTTATACCTGCGGAGGCTACAGCCCTAATGTCGCTAGGGTGTACAATAATCATAACACACAATGCAAGATGTATGAGTCACACAATTCAGTCATGCAACAATCCTTTGCGTAACGTACACTCATGTGGGATAACTCCGCTTATCAGGGAGTCTCATAAACAATCTGCCTAATGGCATATGCAATGGTCAATCACATCTTATAACAAGCATGCAGATAATGTGTATGGGCATGTATCATGATGCTATGTTATCACATACTCGTAATTGGTATTGATAATCGGCCGATATACAAGACGGGGTCCATAGATGGACAGCAGATCCATAACATGAAGGTCAGTCCTCAACTATGGATATACCAAATCTGGTAGCATGGATCCCTCCGTCTATGGTGATGATGAACTCTCCTCATACCAAGGTTGGGCCTAGGTGGCCTACCTATATCCTAAGGATTCAGAACAGGCTTCCTTCTCCATACTATCATATATCCCGCTAGATTCCCTGGGAGGCCCAAATAAGTCTTCGATGGACTTCAAGATTAAAATAATCCTACTAGCAACCAATGAGAGCCCAGCATCTTGGGTTAGCCCAATGTGAATAGACGGATCATGCAAATATCAATGGGGCTCAATGATTAGGGTCAACCCACTTAGAGATGAATGAGAATGGGCCTAACAAAGGGCCTAAGGGAAGGTCATAATGTGGACATTTAACCATCATTGCCCGTTCAATGTGGACATTTAACCAACATTGCTCCAAGGAGTGGCCCACATAGAGCCAAACATATGGTGGGGCCCATGGCCTCACACAAGGGCCTCATATACAACATAATGGGCCTCACACAAAAGGCCTAATATACAACATAATGGGCCTCACACAAGGGCTTAATATACAACATAATGGGCCTCACACAAGAGCCTAATGAAGCAGCCCATAGCCCTCATAATGGCTAGAAATAAAATGGACTTCACTCATATAGTCTCATTCATCAATATTGGGCCTCTTGGGTCAGCCCATAGCCCACATACATCAAAGTGGGCCACATGGGGTAGCCCAAAGCTCAGAAAAATGCTAAAGTAGGCTATGTCTAGCATATCCAACATGGTGGGCATATTTAGGCAGCCCATAGGCTCCGAAAATATAGCTGGGCCAAGTGTACAATATACCCAATATATTGGTTCACAATTCAACCCATGTAGTCCATGTAGTCCATCTTAATGGATGGATAACACCTCACTTATAGGAATTCTAAGGCTGGATATTCAGCCCATCTAGCCCATTAAACATCCAGAAAATCTGGGCAATTTGACCCTTATAAAATCAGGTGAAAGGTGGGCCCAACAAGGCATCAAAGGGCCCAAATTCTGCTCAACAAGGAGGTGTATATCATACAAGGAGATGGGCCTGCTACTGGACTTTTGGGCCAGCAATAGTCCAGTCAATTTGGAGGTCCAAGGGGTAGATGGCTGAGGTTAAATCATGCATCAAATGGGTCCCACATCCAGGGGGATGGCTGGCGTAGATACAACACATTAAGGTGGGCCTCACTTCTAAGGGATGGACAACGCTGATAAAACACCTACACCATGTCAGGGCCCATTGTCTAGCAAGTTGGATGGTGCTGGATATACACGTGCAAGGTGGGCCCTGCAGATGGACGGCGTGAATACAGCACATACATTCAAGGTGGGTCCCACCGTCCAGAGTGCTGGACGGTGTGGATAGGACCCATACATCATGGTTGGCCCCATGCAGCACCGTCCAGAGATGGACGGTGTGAATACAGAATACATACATCAAGGTGGGCCCCACCCCCACACGTGCATCATGTGTGGGGTAGGCCCCATGTGCTGCCAAATGGACAGACGGTATGGACATAACACATACCTCATGATCAGACCATAGAACTTGCTAGCGTCCATACAACAACATTTACTGTGTGGGACCCACCGTCCCTTGCTGGATGGTGTGGGTACACCACATACATCGAGTGCGCCACGTGGATGGGGTCCACATGGGTGGCCCACCAAGGTCTTGGATCAACGGATATTTGTGTTTTTCCCTGCCCCAAAGCCGACCGTCCAGGCGAGACAGCCCTGTTGGACGGTTAACATGGTTGGGCCCATAGATGGATGGTTAGGATGAAAATACATGGATCATGGGGGCCTAGTACTGATGATCATTAAGGTGGGGTCCACATGCACCATCCCAACACAAAAATTCAAGGTAAAATCAAGGCAAGAACCCTTCTACAAACATGAAATGGGCCTGGATAAAAATTTGGACAACAACATATTGTTGTCCAATTCCAGTCCAAAAGCTTTCTGGAAAAGATAAAAATCACCATATACATCACGGTTAGGCCACCTACATGGGCCCCACACACTTAGACCAAGGTCCACATGCATCAAACCATTGCATGCAAGACAGGGCAGCAAGGTGGGCCTACCCGCGTCCAGAAAATGGGACAGCAAGGGCATCCCACCCTGTTGGACGGTCTATATGTGTCGAGCACAGCCATGATCATCAGGAAAAAAAAAGGAACTATGGGGAGAGAGAGAGAGAGAGAGAGAGAGAGAGAGAGAGAGAGAGAGAAGAAAAAATTGGCCAATAGAGGAGGGACTCCGCCACTATGAGTCCCTCTCATGATCTACACCATACAATCACATATGATATGGTTCCCATGCATGCATGGGCTCAACATAACATATAAAAATTTGAGGTGGGGACACCATCCCCACCATGCAAATCAGGGGTCTAAATGACTCTTAAAAGGCATGGATTAAAGTAAAAACCATCATGGTGGGGTCCATGGAGAATGGATCCACCATGGCTCATGCATGTAAGAAGATGGGCCAAAGGCCACATCTAGGAGATCATGGAGGATCTCCACCATGGATTGGTGGGTCCTTCAAGTCCCCATGCAAAGAAAAGAAAGAGATCTAAGGAAGATGGTAAGATCTAACCCTAGAGAGCACCCACCTTCAAATCTTAAGCTCCTTCTTCTACCAATGGAATCCTAGTGGGCCAAGGATGAGGTTTCAATGGTTGGGATTAACTTTGGAGGGTTGGGTGAGGGGGTATAGGAGCATGCAAGGGCTGGAATTTTAGAGAGCTTGGGACATCCAAGGACTTGCTAGAATGGTGGAAATGGAGAATGAAAGAGGGAAAGAGAGAGATGAAGGAGAGAGAGAGAAAGAGGTAATGATGATGGCTACTCTCTCTCTCTCTCTCTCTCTCTCTCTCTCTCTCTCCTAGCTAGGCTATGATTTGGGTGTAAGAGAAGCATGGCTAGGGTCATCATTGCCTTGTAAGAGGTATGGGGCTATGGGGGTAGGATTATGTCATCCTAGCTAGCTAGGGTGACATCACCCACATGTTGCCTAGGGAAATTGGCGTGGACACTATGGGTCCCACAATGCATGATCAATGGTCAAATAATGTGAGGGCCGGATCTCCCTATCTAAACGTCGGATTGACGCACAAGACACGACGTTGGAACCATGGCGACAACACGGTCGTAATGGCACCGGTCTCAGGTTGAGTCGACTCAGGTTTACAGGATGTGACTTAGGGTGGGACGCAAATGCAATCTACGGGTCGTGGGTTGCCAGAATTTGATGGGGTGGATCGTGGGATCCTAAGAAACAAAATGGTCACTAGGACACAAGTTTGACAGTTCTCCCCTGCTAATAAAAATTTTGTCCTCGAAATTTATTATCACGTAAAACAAAGTAAGGGAAGAGAAAGCATCATTACACATATATAACAATCAATGCAATACAAAGCATAATCAATCTACAAACAAATGGGGATAGCGCTCTCTAATCTCAGCCTTGCACTCTCAAGATGCTTCCTCAACAGAATGGTGATCCCATTGAACCTTCACCAAAGGAGTAACATTGGTTCGGAGGACCTGCTCCTTTCAATCAAGGATGCAAATCAGCTGCTTAATGTAGGAAGCATCCTTACAGACCTCAAGAGGCTATTAATCGATCACGGGAATGGTGTCTGACCCACACTTCTGCAGCATAGAAACATGAAAAACGTCGTGGATGATAGACAACTTAGAAGGTAAGGCAAGCATGTAGGCCATGGCTCCAACGCGCTCAGTGATCTCGAAAGGTCCAATAAATCTCGGGGCGAGCTTGCCCTTCACTCCAAATTGAACCACGCCCTTCATAGGCGAGACTTTGAGATACACTGTCCCCAACACCAAACTCCAAGGACAATGCTAACGATCAGCAAAACTCTTCTGCCGGCTCTAAGCTGTGCACATTCTCAACCTGATGATGTCGATAACCTCTGATGTCTGCTGCACAAGCTCGGGGCCTAGGAGAGGTGCTCTCTAACCTCAGCCCAATAACTGGGGAATTTACATGGCCTGCCATACAAGGCCTCGAAGGGAGCCATGCCAATAGTTACCTGATAGCTATTATTATACACAAACTCAGCCATGCACAAATGCTCATCCCAGCTACCCGAGAAGTCGATCACGCAAGCACAAAGCATATCCTCAAGAATTTGGTTGACCCTCTCAATTTGCCCATCGGTCTGTAAATGATACGCGGTGCTGAACTGCAAAGTAGACCCTATAGCCTTCTGAAAACTCCTCCAAAACTGAGACGTGAACGTCTCGGTCAGAAACGATCGAAACCGGAACACCGTGCAGTCTCACTATCTCATCGATAAACAATCTGGCAAGCCGGTCCAAAAGCGAAGTCGCACGAGTCGCAAGAGAATGTGTCGACTTTGTCAGGTGATCCACAACAACCCGAATGACATCATGACCGCGCTGAGTCCTCGGCAAGCCCATAATAAAATTGGTGGTTACGTGCTCCCACTTCCACGTCAGGATGCTCAACGGCTGCAATGGACCTGGGGGTCTCTGATGATTTGCCTTGACACGCTGGCATGTGTCATACTTAGCCATAAAACTGGCTATCTGGGGATTCATTCCTATCAAAAAATACCACCTCCTCATATCATGATACATCTTCGTCGCGCAAGGGTGAATAGAAAATCGCGATCGATGTGCCTCGGTCATAAGATCTTTATGCAGCTCTGAAATATTCAGGACACATAACTGACCTTTGAAGTGAAATCAACCATTAGAACCAATTTACTAATCTGACTGACTCTCAGATCCTGCCTTTGCCCAATAACTCTGCAATGACTCATCTTCTTATTGAGCCTCGATTACTCTTGTGACAAGAGGGTTGAATCGACAAGCTTGATAATTGCACAATAGAAGACTGAAGGCCGATCTCGAATTCGAACACTGACACAACTTCAAGCATCTTCCACTCATGAATCATTATGTGCACTACCAGGTCTCGTGGCTAATGGCTAAGGGCATCTGCCCCTACGTTCGCCTTGCCCAGGTAGTACTGAAGATCAAAATCGTAGTCCTTCAACAACTCCATCTAACGTCTCTACCTCATGTTCAACTCGGACTATGAGAAGAGATACTTCAAGCTCTTATGGTCGGATAAAAGCTCAAACCTGAGCCCATAAAGATAGTGCCTCCACACCTTTAGTACGAAGACAACTACTGCCAGATCCAAATCATGCGTGGGGTAGTTCAGCTCATGGACCTTAAGCTGGAAAGACGCATAAGCCACTGGCTTCCCATGCTGCATCAAAACAATACCTAAACCAATACACGAAGCATCAGAAAATACAACAAATCCTTCACTCCCAGAGGGAAGAGTGAGGATAGGAGCAGACGTGAGGCGGTCCTTCAACTCTACGAATGCTCGCTCACAGGCGTTACTCCACACAAACTCTACGCCCTTCCAGGTCAACCTAGTCAGCGGTGCTACAATACTTGAGAATCCCTCGATAAATCGTTGGTAATATCCCACCAAGCTAAGGAAACTGCGGATCTCAGACGAGTTCGTGGGCTGGTCCCACTGACGCACTGAGAGGGGTCCACTATGACACCCTCTCTCGTCACCACGTGACCAAGGAACCTCACCTCTTCCTGCCAAAACTCGCACTTCTTCACTTTCGCATATAGCTGGTGGGCACGGAGGGTCTACAAGGCAGGGTCTACAAGGCAATCTCCATATGCTACTCATGGTCCTCGCAAGTTCTTGAATAGATTAGAATATCGTCGATGAAGACCACAACAAACTGATCGAGATATGGACAGAAGACCTCATTCATCAACTACATGAAGAGTGCATTGGTCAGTCCGAAGGACATGACTTGAAACTCTAAGTGACCATAGCACGTCCTAAAAGCCGACTTTGGGATGTCCTCCTCTCGACTCAAATTTGATGATAAATGGACCGCGAGTCAATCTTCAAAAAGAACTGTGCACCCTGTAGCTGATCAAACAAATCATCAATCCTCGGCAGCGGATACTTATTCTTAATCGTGACCTAGTTAAGCTCACGGTAATCCATGCAAATCCTCAACGAGTCATCCTTCTTCTTGACAAATAGTACTAGCGCTCCCCATGACAAACTGCTCTGACAAATGAAACTCAACTCACACAACTCGTCCAACTGCTACTTTAGCTATCGTAACTCCATCGATGTCATACGATATGAGGCCTTTAAGATAGGTGTGGTACCAAGCAAAAGATCAATCTGAAACTCAATATGCCGGCGTGACAGCAATCCCGTAATCTCATGAAATACGTTAGGGAAATCACAGACCACTGGCAACTAGTCAACACTCATTGCTACGGACTCCTCTATGGCACATGAGATCAAACAAGACAATGGCTCTTCTCTTAGCTCGGCTACGAACTGGAATTGTGGCAAGCCGGGTATACAGAACGTGACTGTTCTCCCGGTGTAGTCTAAAACGGCGTGACGAGCCAATCCATACCCAGGATGACTTCGAACTCTGACATCAGCAACACAAATAAGTCTGCAGGCAAGAAGGTCTCTCCCAACAATACGGGGCAAGAAGGACAGGAGTGGCCTAACATTGCGGTCTTCCCCAAGGGAGTCGATAATGACAGACCCTCGCGGGCAGACTCTAACAGCAATCTAAATGATTGGCAAAAATCCTCAGATATGAACGAGTGTGAAGCACCATAATCAAACAGGACTCGGGTAATGCATGTAGAGACTAGAAGCATACCCTCATCGACTCCTCCGGAGGACTGCGGGTCTTGCTAAGCAGCATAGAACCTAGCTTGAGCTGGCTGGGGAGGTGCTTGTCCCCTATGAGGTCCTACTGCTGCTGCTGCTGCCTCGGCTGCTATGGTCTCGGGAGCTGATGTTGTTGCTACTGTTGTGGGGGCCTCGAGGGTAGGAGCTGCTATCACTGCTGTTGTGGCGAAGGCTGTTGTAGCCCTCTCGGCTGCTGCTGCTGCTAGGGGCGGGGGCACTCATGCCTGCGGTGCCCTGTCCCACCATATCCAAAATAAGTCCCTGTAAACGGCCTCTAAGGTGGTGCTAGAGGTGCCGCTAGGGCTCACCAAGTCGTGTGCCTCTGCCGTTGAAGACACTGCTGGTGCTAGGAGCTATTGAAGGGGGCCTACCTCCTCCGGTCTCTCTTGTGATCTTAATCGCTCTACGTGCCAGCTTACTTAGCCTCATAAATCTGGGCCCTTCGTACACCTCCTCAAAAGTCAGGAGCTCATGCCCAACAACACGACCTCTGAGACCGTAACGCAAGCCGTTCTCGAAAAGGCGAGTCTTCCACCCCTAATCATCAATCAATTATGGCGCAAACCTTGATAGTGCCACGAAAAGAGCCGCGTACTGCAACACAGACATATCTCCCTGCACTAGGGTCTCGAATTCCAACACTCACTACCGACGAATGTGGTCGGGGAAGTACTGCTGATCGAACCGGTCCATGAAATCCTCCTATGTCCAGACAAAATCAGCCCCTGCAGCATGGGAAACGGAGGTCCACTAGTGCTCGGCCTCACCCTTAAAAATATATATTGCCAAAGGGACTCCCTGCTAGGTCATATATCTCATGATCTCAAACATCTTCTCCACCTGAGAGCGCCATCTCTCGGCTGCAGTGAGATCGGGCTCTCCCTGGAATTGCAAGGAATCGAGCCGAAGGAAGTCTTACAACAAAACGCTTGCGCGCTCCAGCTCCGGGGTCTCAGTGGGGCGCCTGCCCTGTCCGTTAAGGGCTATTGTCACGGCCTGAAGCATCTGCTGCAACTGGTTGACACTAACGGATACAGTAGGGGTTGCGCTGGTCTCGGACAGAGGTACGAGGTCTGCGGGAGCCTCAGGTGCAGGAACAGGAAGCTCAGGAATGGGACATGCGGGAGTCGCTCGTGTAAATCGGGTCACTCGGGCACCTCAGGTGCCTTGCGTCCCTTATCTAGGCGGCATGGTTTACAATAAAGAACAAAGGCGCATATCAGCTTTGAGAACCCTCGAAGGCTCAAACGTTAGGGAACCAAATCAGAAAGTTACGCACTCGATACCTACTCGTCCTAAGCCTATAGTAGACATGTGATGTTGTCTTGAGTTATTCCCAAGTTATGCTCTGATACCAACCTTGTCACGCCCCAAACTCAGAAACCAGGCTCACAAAATTCTCTTTAATCGAATCCGGTGCTGATAGCCTCCATAGTACCCCATTCTCGGCCCCTGACACCCATATACTAGGTTCCGATCCTGAATCCTATAACGAGGATTTTCAATATAAATTTGTTTCATAATAAGCATAACCCACAAATAATAACCATAACATCATCACGAAATCCACTATGATCAAAAACTTGAGTACAAAGAGAAAAAGGAAATATAATGATAATAACAAAAACTCCAGAAGCTCTGCATCACACTCCCGCTCCTAGTCAGCTACGGCCTAGCATCATATGCACGCATCAATTGCGCGTAAGCTTATAGAAAGCTTAGAGGGTGGTGAAAGTGTGTGCGCAAGGTAGCAATGCAAGTATACAGTATCAAAGTAATGCGGAAACATGCTAGTAAGTCCATGAATGCTATCAGTCATACCAAGGCTATGTGATGCAAGGCATGAATGTTATCAGCCACACCAAGGCCATACGATGCAAGGCCTACATAGCCAATGTCATGTGTAAGATGCAACTCAAGCATACCAATTCACATATCAATCCAGCTCATCTCTGAAGATCATATATCAGTACAGTTCTCTCCGGATAATCATCGGGGTCTAATACACTATACACCAGATTGTCGCCCTACATTGGACGCACGACCATGCAAGTGGAAGAGACTTCATTACCCGCCTGACTAGCAGTCTCCCAATATCTACCCGACATGTTGGTAGCAAACCCATTTACGAGTTGGTCATACTCAACCTAGCAATAACCCCCTTCTCTCTGGGTGGGTAGATCACACCTCCTTCCAACTGACCATGACACAGTGGGAGACACGACCTCCTGGTATTCGGCCCTCACACGCTCCTGCATCCACTCGGTCTAGACATTGGAGCATCCTCCATGGTACCATAAGGGTTTGGGGACTTTCACCCTGGGACATCTATATCACCCCCGTGCTTTAACAAGTATTTCTGGTATCCAATCCTGCCATCCACGCTATACCTATAGAAGCTATATCCCTGATGTCGCTAGGCCGTACAACAATCATAACACACAATGCAAGATGCATGAGTGACATAATCCAGTCATGCATCAATCTTACACGTATCGTGCACTCATGTGGAACAACTTCGCCTATCAGGGAGTCCTATAAACAACTTGCTTAATGGCATATGTAATGGTCAATCACATCTCATAACAAGCATGTAGATGATGCGTATAGGCATGTATCATGATGTTATGCTATCACATACTCGTAATTGGTATCAATAATCGGCCTATATACAAGGCAGGGTCCATAGATGGACAGTAAATCCATAACATGAAGGTCAGTCCTCAACTGTGGATATACCAAATCTAATAGCACAGATCCCTCTATCTATGGTGATGATAAACTCTCCTCATACCAAGGTTGGGCCTAGGTGGCTTACCTATATCCTAAGGATCCGGAACGAGCTTCCTTCTCCATACTCTTATATAGCCCGCTAGATTCCTTAAGGACTCAAATAAGTCCTAGATGGACTCCAAGATTAAAATAATCCTACTAGCAACTAATTGGGGCCCAACATCTTAGGTTAGCCCAATGTGAATAGATGGATCATGCAAATATCAATGAAGCCCAATGATTAAAGTCAACCCACTTAGAGATTGATGAGAATGGGCCTAACAAATGGCCTAAGGAAAGGTTACAATGTGGACATTTAACCATCATTGCCCATTCAATGTGGACATTTAACCAACATTGCTCCTAAGGAGTGGCCCACATAGAGCCAAACATATAGTGAGGCCCATGGCCTCACATAAGGGCCTCATATACAACATAATAAGCCTCACACAAATGCCTAATATGCAATATAATGGGCCCCACACAAGGACCTAATGAAGCGGCCCATAGCCCTCATAATGGTTGGAAATAAAATGGACTTCATTCATATAGTCTCATACATCAATATTGGGCCTCTTGGTTCAGCCCATAGCCCACATACATCAAGGTGGGCCACATAGGGTAGCCTAGAGCCCAGAAAAATGCTAAGGTAGGCTATGTCTAGCATATCCAACATGGTGAGCCTCTTTAGGCAGCCCATAGGCTCCAAAAACTATAGTTGGGCCTAGTTTACAACATACCTAATATAGTGGTTCACAATTTAGCCCATGTAGTCGACCGTAATGAATGGATAGCACCTCACTTATAGGAATTCTAAGGCTAGATATTCAACCCATCTGGCCCATTAAACATCCAAAATATCTGAGCAATCTGGCCCTTTACAGTCAGGTGAAAGGTGGGCCTAACAAGGCATCAAAGGGCCCAAATTCTGCTCAACAAGCAGGTGTATATCATACAAGGAGATGGGCATGCTGCTGTACTTTTCGGCCAGCAGCAGTCTAGTCAATTTGGAGGTCCAAGGGCTGGACGGCTAAGGTTAAATCATGCATCAAATGGGTCCCACATCCAGGGGGATGGACGACGTAGATACAACACATCAAGGTGGGCCTCACTTCTAAGGGATGGATGGCGCTGATAAACCACCTACACCATGTCAGGGCCCATCGTCCAACAAGCTAGACAGTGTTGGGTACACATGTGCAAGGTGGGCCCTGCAGGTGGACGGCGTGATATACGTCACATACATTCAAGGTGGGTCCCACCATCCAGCATACTGGACGGTGTGGATAGGACCCATATATCATGGTTGGCCCCAAGCAGCATCGTCTAGAGATGGACGGTGTGAATACATAATACATACATCAAGGTGAGCCCCACCCCACACGTGCAACACGTGTGGGGTGGGCCCCACGTGCTGCCAAATGGATGGACGGTATGGACATAACACATACCTTATGATTAGACCACAAAACTTACTAACGTCAATACAACAACATTTGCTGCGTGGGACCCACTGTCCCTTGCTAGACGGTGTGAGTACACCACATACATCGAGTGGGCCACGTGGGTGGCCCACCAAGGTCTTGGATCAACTGATATTTGTGTTTTTCCCTACCCCAAAGCTGACCATCCAGGTGGGATAGCCCTGCTAGACGGTCAGCATGGTTGGTGGGCCCACAGATGGATGGCCGGATGAAAAATACATGGGTCAATGGGGCCTGGTACTAATGATCATCAAGGTGGGGTCCACATGCACCATCCCAACGTAAAAATCCCATGTAAAATCAAGGCAAAAACCCTTCTACAAACATTTAATGGGCCTGGATAAAAATCTGGACTGTAACATATTGTTGTCTAATTCCAGACCAAAAGCTTGCTAGAAAAGATAAAAATCACCATATACATCAAGGTTGGACCACCTAGATGGGCCTCACACACTCAGACCAAGGTCCACTTGCATCAGACCATTGCATGTAAGACAGGGCAGCAAGGTGGGTGGGCCTGTATCCAGAAAATGGGACAGCAAGGGCGTCCCACCCTGTTGGACGGTCTGGATGAGCCGAGCACATCAGATGGGCCATGATCATAAAAAAAAAAGGAACTATAGGGAGAGAGAGAGAGAGAGAGAGAGAGAGAGAGAGAGAGAGAGAAGAAAAAATCGGCCAATAGAGGAGGGACTCCGCCACTATGAGTCCCTCTCATGATCTACACCATACAATCGCATATGATATGGGTCCCATGCATGCATGGGCCCAACATAACATATACAAATCTGAGGTGGGGACACCATCCCCACCATGCAAATTAGGGTTCTAAATAACCCTTAAAAGGCATGAATTAAAGTAAAAACCATCATGGTGGGGTCCATGGAGAATGGACCCACCATGGCTCATGCATGCAAGAAGATGGGTCAAAGGCCACATCTAGGAGATCATGGAGGATCTCCACCATGGATTGGTGGGTCCTTCAAGTCCCCATGCAAAGAAAAGAAATAGATCTAAGGAAGAGGATAAGATCTAACCCTAGAGAGCACCCACCTTTAAATCTAAAGCTCCTTCCACTAATGGAATCCTAGTAGGCCAAGGATGAGGTTTTAATAGTTGGGATTGATTTTGGAGGGTTGGATGAGGGGTATAGGAGCATGCAAGGGCTAGAATTTTGGAGAGCTTAGGACATCCAAGGACTTGCTAGAATGGTGGAAATGGAGAATGAAAGAGGGAAAGAGAGAGATGAAGGGGAGAGAGAGAGGTAATGATGATGGCTAGTCTCTCTCTCCTAGCTAGGCTATGATTTGGGTGTAAGAGAAGCATGGCTAGGATCATCAATGCCTTGTAAGAGGCATGAGGCTATGGGAGTAGGATGATGTCATCCTAGCTAGCTAGGGTGCCATCACCCACATGATTGCCTAGGGAAATGGGCGTGGACACCATGGGTCCCACAATGCATGATCAATGGTCGGAATAATGCAAGGACCGGATTTCCCTATCTATACGTCGGATTGACACACAAGACGTGACGTTGGAACCGCGGCGACAACGCGGTCGCAATGGCGCAGGTCTCAGGTTAAGTCGACTCACGTTTATAGGATGTGACTTAGGGTCTATTGAGGTACAAAAAATATTCCATTGCATGTCTATTGTATTGGTCGGAGAATTCCATAGTGTTGATCCTTCCCAGGGCTGTGCACTCCTTATTTTGGTAAAAATCAGTATCAGGGGGTATTCTGGGTATTTTGGTAAAAATTAGTATCCGGGGTATTCTGGGTATTTTGGTAAAAATAAGCATCCGGGGGTATTCTGGGTATTTTGGTAAAAATCAACATCTGGGGGTATTTTGGTAAAAGGGATGAATGGAGGTATTTTGGTAAAAAGGAGCGGATATGGTCATTTTGGTAAAAAGGAGTGGATGGACTCTACTTTGTATTAAGGAGGAAGTGAGTGGACACCACTGTTTAAGGAGGAAGTTGGTGAACACTACTGTCTAAGGAGGGAGGTTGGTTGTTGCCTTAAGGAGAAGTGGTGGTGATCACCATTGTTTAAGGAACTGAGAGGCCTATAAATACTCCCTCCCATGCCTCATTTGGACAGGAGACAAGATGGAGAGAAGTGGGGAGAAGAAAGGGGAGAGGAGCCGTCTGCATCTCTCTCATTGTGCGCTACTTCATGGTGTGCACCACTTCATGTTGTGCGCCACCTTCAAAGGAAGCCATGTCTTAACACTTCATGTCGTGCACCACCTTCAAAGGAAGCCATGTCTTAACACATCCATTGTGCACCACCTTCAAAGGAAGCCATGTCCTAACACATCCATTGTGTGTCACCTTCAAAGGAAGCCTTGTCCTAAACCAAGTGTTGTGCGCCAAAACTTCTTGTGCGTCAATCTCATTGTGCGCCAAATCCTAAAGCCAGCGCACGATGCCTTTCACAACGCCCTTCTCCCTTGTCTTGATACCAGCGCACAATGCCATTTTGAGTGGTGCTATGTCCAAATACCATCCCTTGTGTGCCATTTCTAAAGGGAGCTTGTTCAAATACATCCATTGTGTGCCACTTTCCACTCACCTATGTCCTAATACATTCCTCCATGCGCCACTTCTATGGGAGTCTTGTCCAGATACAAGCCTTCCAACGCCACTTCTATGGGAGTCTTCCAATGCCACTTTGAAAGGGAACTTGTCCTGATGCTTGGCTTCCAACGCCACTTTGAAATGGAACTTGTCCTGGCTTCCAACGCCACTTCCTATGGAAAGTTTTCCTGAGACAAGCCTTATGTTGTCTTAAGGGATGCTCCATGCGCCACATCAAGAGGAGCTTGTCCTAAGGGAGGGCTTTTGTTGTCTTAACCGATAGCCCATGTGCCACTCCATGTGGAACAATGTCCAGACAATAACTTTTTCATGTCCTGAGACAAATGCTCCCTGCACCATTTCATGTAAGAGAAGGGATGATCATCGCTCCACATTTCAAGGGATGACCGCTCCACATTTCAAGGGATAATCGTCGCTCCACATTTCAAGGGATGATCGTCGCTCCACATTTCAAGGGATGACCACTCCATTGGGATGATCGTCGCTCCACATTTCAAGGGATGACTGCTCCACATTTCAAGGGATGATCGTCGCTCCACATTTCAAGGAATGATCGTCGCTCCACATTTCAAGGGATAATGACCGCTCCACATTTCAAGGGTTTCAAGGAAGAATGAACGAAAGGATGATCAGAATTGAGCTCAACGGTCAGATCAAGGAAGAATGAACAGAAGGATAATCAGAATTGATCTCAACGGTCAGATCAAGGAAGAATAAACAGAAGGATGATCAAAATTGATCTCAATGGTCAGATCAAGGAAGAATGAACAAAAGGATGATCACAATTGATCGCATGGCTAGATCAAGGGTTTCAAGCCCACATAACCTTTCTGTCTTTGCAATAAACATGAAAAGCGTCGAAATGCTGCTGAAATTGCCATCGGGCTATCTTTCCCTTTGCTCATTATGTTGCATTGATTGTACATTATTTTTCAGAATCAAGGAAATCTGAGGATGTAAATGAACTCAAAATAAATGTGATCATTGTTCTCTCACTTTTGCTTTGTTATCATTGAATGAATTCCCACAAATCAAATGCATTTGTTTCTTGCCGAAACAAGGTCGCACGTAAATGCAATCCACGGGTCGTGGGTTATCAGAATTTGATGGGATGGATCGTGGGATCCTAAGAAACGAAATGGTCACTAGGACACAGGCCTGACATTGATATATGTTAAAATTCACTTATAATTATATGGCTGAATGTAAGCAGAATTGCTCATAGCCTATATGCCTGACATTGTTTGAAAAGTGCAAAATTCTCATATATTTTGGAATTGTTAATACATTACCAATATTTTAGAATTGTCAATACATCACAATTATTTTAAAATGGTTAATACATCATGGAGTTGGATCAAAGAATTGTGAATCCCCTAAATGCCAATCTTGGCTAACTTGGTAGGAAAGACTATTGCTTAAGGTCTTGGAACATACAGAGTATGGCTGAGAGGGTATTCCTGATTAAGGGACATTTGGCAACTTAGGGACCGCCACGACAAGAGCAACATCAAAAGATGGATTTCCACAATAAGAGAAACCTTAAAAGACAGATCGCCACGATAAGAGCAACATTAAAAGACAAACCGTAATGACAAAAGGAACATTAAAAGATGGTTCCCTGACCACAGTGCTCAAAGTTAGATTTACCAAAGCCGCCACAACAGCAGGCTCTAATGGAAAATGAATTGCACAAGCAGCTGTAACAAGGACTGTGGAAGATGCAATTATAGCCTCGTTTGTCAAAACACGTTCCCCTAGGGGTTGCTGGAATGACTATCGTGTCTTGATCAACCTCCACATTGCATGGGGTCAACAAAGGTCTATCCAGAGAGAGCAGTGTCGCCACCACTGTCTACACCGTCGGCATAAAAAGTTCTACTATCCTTGACAGGGAAACTTCCACAATCTTAAGAAGGATTTGAGGGTCAGTCTGTAGAAACGATGAAATGGCAGACATCTCGTGAGGGAGAGGGGAGTAGTTGGCGCTTAAAGTCATAAAGACATTAGCTACTAGCGAGTTGCTAAATTCTCCATAATTGAGTGGCTCTTCCTTCAAAGGAGTGTTCACTTGGCCTGTTAGGGTAGATACATCTTACAAGAGCTCTCAACCAACTATAGTGACTTTGATTACGACATTGTCCTCCTTGTTGATATTTACTTCCCTTTCCTCTTTCAAGTCACTGCTCTCAGAAGGGCTACTTACTTCAGCAGAACTACTACTAGAGGACAATTCTTCAGTCTCACTCTATTTTAATGATTCCTTCTTGGTAGGATTCTTCGATCATGATTTGTTGTCTTAGTTGGAAGGGCTGGCCTCGCCTGTATATGCCCTCACTTTTGCAGGAGTAGTGAAGGTGCTTTGGTTGCCCTATTGCATATAGGGAGAGTGGATATGCATTTGTGAATTGGTCACAGGATATGAGGAACTTCATCTTGCAAACTTCATCATGGGAGACGTAAGCTTGCCCTCGATGTCTGTTGTCGTTTCTTTGGTGGGAATATGGAGCATGACCACTAGCGCTTTTGGGGTTGTCATTACCCTCCTCCTATGGAGGTGGTATCGTGGCCTTAACAAATTGCACTCATGGTCTCTACAGTTCTTCTAAACAGATACCATACATAATTTAGCCCTTCAAAGTGTTGACAGACATTACTTGGTGGATAGGCTCCTCTAAAGAAATTTTCAAATACACTTGATCGGGGACATGATCCTTCTCCACTATGTAGCCAGTCCCCTGTTCGGGCATGATTTCTCTCCACTATGTAGCAAGTCCCTTATTCGGGCATGATCCTTCTGCACTATCTAGCCAATCCTCTACTCAGACCTAGGGTTCCTTGGATGCAGAGGAGCAATTCAAATGGGATAATTCACTGAGTGATAAGGACGTACTCAAAAAATAAAAAAGAAAACAGATGTACTCACCATCACATCTTGTAGCTCAAACCAAGTGTTGATAACTTGGAAGAAGAAAGATAAATGATTAAAGTGAAGGGAGGCCAACTTATATAGACAACAAGACCTAATTCTATTGTATGGACCCAATCGCGCAATGAATACTGAGAAGAATTTTTATGCGGACAAAGGATCGATCCCCCGTTTGAATTCATAAAAATAATAGGAGGATCGAGAGGGCATCTGTTGGAGCACAAAAATAAAGCAATCGCGAAAAGATATTATTGTGCGCAGTTGCGCAACAGTGGCAAGTTGTGTGGCCGTGCAATGAAGAATAATGTTGGGAATGAATGGTATCGAGAAGTTTGCCCACATTGAATAGAAGCCCTATTGTGCACCCACACAATAGGGGTATATTACGCGACCGCATAATGAAGACTTGTCACATAGATTTGGTGGTTCACACGTATGGAGGCCTATTAATAACCCCTTCCCTTCTCATTTGGATCATCAGAGGGATCAAAAAGGTCCAAGAAGCATTCGGGAGCTCTCAAAATGAAGAGTTGTAGTGTTCAGGTATCCCGAGGAAGTAGCATAGGAGAAAGGAAGGAAGGAGATTCGAGCAAGTAGGGGTCTGCTTTGTTGTGTGATCGCACAACAGGGCTTGTGTGTGCGACTGTGCAATAGGGGTCTAATGATCCATATGTTATGTGATTTTACAGATTCATCAAGGATTCATCTTCCTATGCACATATTCTTTGAATATTGGAGTGAAGTAAGGATTTCAAACCTGCACAACTCTTCTATCATTGCAACGGATGCCATACAAGCTGAGATGTTGCTGAAATTATTATTAAACTATTCTTAATTACACCAAATAAATGTACTTTGTTTTAGATTCAAGAGAAAATGTGAGGGAAGTAATAATAATTCAGATTAATGAAATAAAAATGATGATGTTTGTTCTTCAATTTTCCCTTTGTTATTATATTGAATGTACATATTCCAATCTCCAATACTTGTTTTTGGTTGAAACAAGGTGCCTTGGTGACCTTAACCTTAGACCCCTTTAGGTCCAAAACAATCTACCCTAGATAACCTGTTCTATATAGGAAAACCCTTATTCATCAAGTTTGTGCCAGGTACATCATGTGCAAAAAAAGAAAAAAAGAAAATCAAAATGCACAAGTTTGATTAATCTTTGATCAATTGAGCGAACCTTCGACCGATCTCGATCAAAGGCACTTCTGTCATGTTTCACGGAAACCTCGATCGATTGACATATCAAGTTTAATCAATCAAAAGTGTGTAAAAGTGTTATGCAGGCTTTCTGCCTTTTGATTGAATTAAGTTCGATCGATTGAAGGGGTTATTCGATTGATCAATACTAATCGTTATAAATTCATTGGAGCTTTTCCTCTATAAAATTAGAAAACAAATCTTTCGAGAATTGATAGTTTTGAGTGAATTAGAATCCCTAGTATGTCTCAATAGTTCCCAACACTTCTAAGATATCACCCAAAGAGATCAATGAGTTCTTCATTGTGATTAATTACTCTAATGAGCATTTTAAACTCCACTTAATGAAGAACATGACATCTTATATTCTTTAAACTTTAAACACCACACATATAGGTAAATCCTTGTCTAAATACCCTTTAGAATGCCCATCTAGGTGAATTCCCATTTGGAATCAACTATCCTACAATTGTATGAGATTAACATCCCTCTCATTACCTTGTAGTCTCATCGGAGCATCAAGTGCAAGGTAACCGATCGATTAAAGCCGAAGGAGATCGACATCAAAGTTCAGGGGAGTAATTGAGAAGTCAATTCAAGATTAAAGAAGCTCTCGAGTAATGCGCTACAACAGGGCTTAATTCGATAAGTAAGCTTGTCATTTTAGAGTCCATATACTCTTTCCTTGTATAAAATATTGAGTATTGAGTTTGTGATCCAAACTCAATTAGGTCCTTGTGTAGGACGACTGTCTTTGGCAGGAGTGTATGTAGGTTCTTATATAGGACTGTCTTTTGGCAGGAGTATATGTAGGTTCTTATGTAAGACTACAACCAGGCACGGGTGAATATGTGTTAGTCTCCATTGGAGCTTCCCACAGGAATATACGTAGGTCATTGGATTATGACTCTAGTGGTTATTAGTTAGTCGATAGAAAACCAACTAAGTCTTCGTGAAAGCCACAAACACGGGTGCAAATGTGGTTCACTAATATGGGTGTGTACGTGTTCCACCAACACATGTGCATACGTGTAGGTTCTTATGTAGGATCAAAGGTTTGTGATGAACCTATTAAAAACCATCGTAAAGGTTAAAGGTAAACTTATTATAACCTTTGAGATAGTAAAATCTAGTACACTCGAGTAGAGTGCACCCGTTGGGAGTAGAGTAGGCAATTATCCAAACCACTATATATCGTTGTGTTTGTCATTAGCTTATGTGGATACATTTATATTCTTATTTGTGATTGAAATTGTTTAATTCATATAGACGCATGATTAGAAGTGTATGTCAGGCACTTAATTTGTAGCACACATAATCAGTAATTCATATGTCCTCATATAGACTAGTTGCTCATATAATTGTATTATTTGTGGTCCATGTACTTAGACCTACTTGACTTGAAAGCCTAAGTGTTAACTGCTTTTAATTGGTGCATATTTTTAAGGCATCCTATTCATACCCCTCTAGGACTTAACCATAATTTTAAGCTCCGCTAAGCTTTTGCATGATGTGGTAAACAATCCATGTAATTTCAATTGGTATCAGAGCATATTGCTCTTCAAGGACTTAACTGTGTAAAGTAAGATCCGTATGAGCTTTACAATTATGTTTACCTATGAGGGGAACGCCATCACATGACCACCATATTTTGATGGGTCTAACTATTGTAAGTGCTATACTTTATATCCCTGTTTGTTGTCAAATTTGTGATACCAAAATCACTGTTATGTTATATATAACCTGCTTAAGTGAAGCTCTCTCAAGGATCAACATACATGAACAAGCTAAGCTCACATCAAGCAAAGCTCTCAAGTACAAGACTCAGGATCTTGAATGAAAGAACTGATCACAAGACAAGACTCTTGAATGCAAGAACTGCTCACAAGACTCAAGCTGAAAAGAAAAAGAAAGTACAAGGCATGACTCAAGCTGAACTCAAGACTCAAGTTGAAACTCAAGCCACTTTCATGATTGAGCTACTTCAAGGTTTAGTCTACATCAAGACTTCAAGGCTCATTCTTCATGGTCTCTTGTTTCAATGTCCATACTTCATGATTGAGGTTTGTTTGACCATAGGATGACCTTAGAAAGTAGGTCATTTCGGATACATAAACCGAATGTTATTTTACATGTGATTGGTCTGTTCTTCGACCAGTCTTAGGTCTGCTTCGACTAGTACTAGACTTGCTTCGACCAGTCTAAGAAAATCCTCGACCAGTCGTAAGTTTGTTACAAATTAGGATAAAATCATAGCCTTCGACTAGTCACGGAATGCATTCGACCGTCGTAGGAACAAGTGTTTCGCATCTTCGACCGGTCGTAGAATCTACGACTCGAAGTCCAACTGGGTCTTTGCAGGACCTACGACCGTCGAAGGAAACCTACGACCGGTCGTAGGTGACCTACGACCCGTCGTAGGAGGGCTACGACAATCGTAGAACGGTCAAAGCATATCCCGCCGGATTTTTCAAATATCATTAGAGCTTCGACTAGTCGTAGAGCACTCTAGACCAATCAAGACCTGATCTTTTCACTTATAAATAGAGCACGAATCTCGGAAGAAATCATCGATTTAATTATAGTATTCAAGCCAATCTTCGTCGAACTTGAGAGATAATTTTGTGCTCCATCTAAGCTAAGTGTGCTTATTTAATATCTTCTTTCCTTAGCTTTATTTTAATTGATTTTGTTTCTTATCCAATTTGATTTGAAAAGAGGAATTGTTATTCCCTTTCTTTGGAATCAAAATCAATTAAGGCAAGCCCTATTTGGTTTAATTTAAAATCAATTAGAACTAGAACCATTGTAATCGAGTACTGGACATTGAACTTGGACATTCACATCTACTTTGATTTGGTTCTACCGGGCTGCTACAACGAAGAAGATATTCGGGTATTTTACATATTGTAAATTCCTTTCTATTATTTTGGTTTCTTTCAAGATTTGCCGAAAAAATCTTGTTATTTTGGTTATCTGAGGAAAGCCAGGAAAACTCAGAAGTGGGGGTTTTTAATTGTGTAAGCCCACATACAAAGACACAATTGTAAGGGTTTTGGGTGAACCTGGGAAAACCTATCTTTAGTGAACGCTAATATCCCCTGTGTGAGGATATTAGGAGTGGAGTAACTTTTTGTGTGGCTTGTTGGATAACAGTTGGTAAACACACAGGCGAACCACTATAAATCCTTTGAGTTGTGGTTGATTGATTTATTCTTTTAATTGTTTTTATTCTTTTTGTGGGATGTATGTATGGTGGTGAATGTTGTAATTATTTCAAGCTTTGTGAGAATGTTGTAATAGCTTAGAATTTACTTTCTGCTATTCCTTTATAAGTTTGTTTTTCAATTTCATTTTGAAAGTTGTTCCAAGAGGTTGCCCTGCCATTTTTATGGTGTATGGCTGTCCCTAGAACAATACATCTTTAATTACAAGTTATTTCAATTCGGTTCATATTTGTTTTTGTATTCCTCTTCGATTTGAGACTTGATACAAAGACCTTTCTAGAAATAAGGTTGTCCTACCATAAACTCTGTTTTTGGTGTAAGGTTGTCCTTAGAATAACGTTTGTATCAACCTCTCAAGATCTGAATTTTGAGGTTATTTTTCTGTCATGCATTGTTATTTAATTTGGCTATCATTTTCTTTATTATTCCATTGTTATAAGTTTTTATTTGGCATTGTCCTATTCACCCCCTCTAGGACATATAGCTTGGCCTTTTCAAGTGGTATCGAGCCTAATAGCTCCTTTTAATTCTTGGATTTAATTCTGAGCTAACGATTTAAGCTATTCGGATGTCAAATTTTGATAGCCTTTCATCACTAGGCCTCCACCCTTTGATGGCTCCAACTATGCTTATTGGAAAGCCGAATGAGGATCTTCCTCAAATCAATGGATGAAAATGTGTGGCAAGCCACTGGTGAATGGAATCCTCCTATCATGGAAGTTCTGGGGTTGATGGTTCAAAGTCTATGAAAACCACACCATATTACCAATGGACCACCCTTGAGAAAAGTGAGAGTAGTGCAAATGCTAAAGCACTAAATGCAATTACTTGCGCACTATCACCGGATGAGTTCAAAAGAATCATTTCTTGTACCGCAAAGCAAGCTTGGGATACATTAGAAATGACACACGAGGGTACTACAATTGTCAAAAAATCTAAAGTCCAACTCCTCATAACCAGATTTAAAGAAATTCATATGGAGGAAAATGAAATGTTTATGGACTTCTACACTAGATTGAATGACATTGTAAACTCAATGTGGGGTCTTGGCGATAAAATCCCAGAAAGTAAAGTGTGTGCAAAAATACTACGCTCACTTCCTGAACGGTTCAAATCTAAAGTAACCGCAATCCAGGAACTTCGTGATACGGATAATATGAGGGTTGAAGAACTAGTTGGTTCTCTACAAACCTACGAGTTGAACTTTAAAGCTCCTAAAGGTAAATCTATCGCGCTAAAATCTTCTAAATGTAATTCAGAAGAAAATTTTGATTCAGAAGATGATATGGCTCTTTTGGCTAAAAAATTTTATAAGATTTTCAAAAGCAAGAAAAGGGTTGATTTTCAAAAATCAAATGACAAAAAGAAGTTTAGACCCAAATCTCGAAAATCCTTGAAAGATAGTCAATGTTACAACTGTCTAGAATATGGGCACTTAGCAAATAGATGTCCTAAAAGGGACAAACCCAAGAAGAAGGGTATGTTGGCTATATGGGATGAATCATCTGATTCTGAAGGTTCTTCTAAATAAGAAGATTCTGAAACTGAGTCCGGCAATGAGGTCAAAGCTCTTATGACTCTAGCCAAATTCACATTTTCAGATAATGACTCTACAAGTGAAGAAAATCTGAATAGTGAATGTGAAAATGAAGATGATCTTCAAGACGCTTACAATGCCCTATATAAGGAAAGTTGTAAAATTGCTGTCAAACTTAAACTTCAAAAAGAAAAGTTTTCTAAACTCAAAAATTGTTTTGAATCCCTAGTCTTACAACAATCACAAATTTAAGATATTGGTTTGAAAAATCAAAATACGATTTGGAATTTAAAAACTCTCAAATTATTGATTTAAAATCTGAAATTGAGAAACTTAAAACTGAAGTTTCCTCTCTTCTGAGTTTAAAGGACACATGGAAATATGCCCAAGGTGATCCAAAGTTAGAAAAATTGTTATCCGGATCAAGAAAATGTGGCGATCGATCCGGGTTGGGGTATGATAAAAATCTACCTCCTAAACAAAAGTATACTCCTCCTATGTTTGTTAAAGGAGAGTCCTCAAACTCAAAAGGGAAAAGTACTTATCAAGATTTTTCTAAAAATTCAAAAACTTTTCAAAAACCTAGAAACAGCCATATAAAATTTAATCAGAATCGAAATCCACTAGCTGAATAGATAGTTGATTTAATCAAGGAGCTATTAAAATCTAACTCTATAGGTCATTCCTACAAGTATACACAAAAAAAGACCAACTATGTTCCTAAACCCAAAACAATTATGAAATGGGTTCCTAAAGTCACATTGCTTGGTTGCTCACACGCTTTCAAAGCAACAAGTCATTCAAAGTGGTACCTAGACAGGTGGATGCTCCAGGCATATGACAGTGACAAAGCTTTATTCACCGATCTGAAAGAGATGACTGATGGTTCATCACATTTGGTGATGGAAGCAATCGCAAGATTTTAGGCCAAGGTACGGTTAAACTTTTTATTCTTGCTGTGTTTAAAAATGTTTTATACGGTGTAGGCCTAAATCACAACTTGCTTAGTATATCACAAATATGTGATAATAACAATAATGTTCGGTTTTGTTTTCAAAGATGTGTGATATTAATTAATAAGGGTTCTGTAATATTAACTGGACGTAGAACGTCTGAAAATTGCTATATTATTAGTGAATCCAGCTCATCTAATCAAACATGTTACATGGTCCATACAGACGAGACCGATTTATGGCACAAACGTCTTGGACATGTACATTATCGAAATTTATATCGATTGAGCAAACGAGAACTTGTAAGAGGTTTACCCAAACTTCAGAAATTAGATAAAATATGTGGTGAGTGCCGGATAGGCAAACAAACAAAGAACTCACACAAAAAGGTGAATTCAAATACCACATCAAGACCACTCGAACTTCTCCACATGGACTTGATAGGACCTACCAGAACGGAAAGTCGTGGTGGTAAAAAGTATATCTTGGTAATAGTTGATGACTTTACCAGATTCACTTGGGTAGTCTTCTTAAGGGATAAATCTAAAACCCTTGAAGAAGTAAGAAAAGTTCTTAAAAGGATTCAAACTGAAAAATCTTCTCAAATCAGTAAAATTCGTAGTGATCATGGATCGGAATTTGAGAATAGCAATTTTGAGAAGTTCTGTATCGACCAAGGAATATTACATGAATTCTCTGCTCCCAAAACTCCACAACAAAATGGAATTGTAGAAAGGAAGAATAGGGTGCTTAAGAAATGGCTAATGTCATGTTGAATAGCATGAAGCTCTCTAAAAATCTTTGGGTTGAAGCAGTCAACACAGCTTGCTATATTATTAACCGAGTCTACACAAAAAAGATAATAATAAGACGGCTTACGAATTGTGGTTCAATAAAAAGCCTCTTGTTAAATACTTTCGAGTTTTTGGCAGGGAAGTGCTATATTTTACGTGATCGTGAAAATTTGGGAAAGTTCGATACGAAGAGTGATGAAGGTATTTTTCTAGGATACTCTTTAAACAATCGAGCTTATAGGGTCCTGAACAAAAGGATGGTGTGATTCAAGAATCCATTAATGTTGTCATTGATGATCATTTAAACACACCAACTTCTAATTCAGATAATGATGAAGTACTAATCATTGATAAACACGATACTTCATCAAATCAAAGCAGATTCTGAACTAAGGATTGTTAAAGATCATCCAACCACACAAATTCTTGGAAACCCTCTCACCGGTGTTCGCACCCGTAGACAACTTGAGGATATATGTAATTATGTATGTTTTACATCCCAAATTGAACCATCTAACGTAAAAGAAGCGCTTCTGATGAGAATTGGATTGTTGCGATGCAAGATGAACTCAACCAATTCATAAGAAATGATGTTTGGTATCTCGTACCAAGACCTAAAAATAAACACATCATCGGAACAAAATGGATTTTCAAAAATAAGTCGACGAATGTGGAAATATAATGAGAAACAAGGCTAGACGGTGGTACAAGGTTATACTCAAATTGAAAGAATTGATTTCGATGAAACCTTTGCGCCAGTAGCACGTCTTGAATCTATCAGACTATTTATATCCATTGCATGTTTTAGAAATATAAAGATCTATCAGATGGATGTAAAAAGTGCTTTTCTAAATGGCGATTTACATGAAGAAGTCTATGTTGAACAGCTAATGGGTTTTGAAGATTTCAAAAATACTGATTATGTGTATCGGCTTAAAAAGGCACTTTATGGATTGAAACAAGCACCTAAGGCATGGTATGAGAAACTAACGAAATTTCTTTTAACTCATAATTTTCAAATGGGATCTATTGATAAAACTCTGTTTGTTAAAAAACAAAATGATCATATCTTAATGGTACAGATTTATGTTGATGATATCATTTATGGATCAACTTGTACTGACTTGACTACTGAGTTTGCAGATTTGATGAAATCACAGTTTGAAATGAGCATGGTTGGGGAATTGACTTATTTCCTTGGATTGCAAGTAAAGCAACAATCAAGGAATATTCATTTCTCAATCTAAGTATGCCTTGAATCTAATCAAGAGATTTGGATTTGAGAATGGCAAGAATTTCGATACTCCTATGAGTACTACCCTGAAACTATCAAAAGACTCTAATGGTAAAAATGTTGACTCAAAACTTTATCGGAGTATGATTGGTAGTTTGTTATATCTAACTACTAGTAGACCTGATATTTCTCTAAGTGTTGGTATTTGCGCAAGATATCAATCTGATCCAAAAGAATCTCACTTGATTGCTGTCAAGCGAATTATTAGATATGTCGGATTTAATGTAAATCTCGTTCTCTGGGATACTCATGAAACCAATGTTCAATTAGTTGGGTACTCGGACTGGGCGGGTAATCTAGATGATAGAAAATCAACCGGTGGTGGTTGTTTTTATTGGAAATTGTCTAGTTTCTGGTTTAGTAAGAAACAAAATTCTATATCACTTTCAACAACTGGTAATGCGCAAGATTGAGCTACACTTGTTTGGATGCAACGAATGCTAAGTGATTATGGAATTAAACAGATTCTATGTTATTACATTGTGATAATTCCAGTGCGATAAATATTTCAAAAAATCCTATTCAGAATTCTCGTACTAAGCACATTGACATTAGATTTCATTATATAAGGGAATTAGTAGAAGAAAAGTTATATCTCTAGAATATATTCCTACTGAAGATCAACGAGTTGACATTTTCACAAAACCTCTTGATAAAAGCAGGTTCAAAAAGATGAAATTTGATCTTGGCATGTGCATTTTAAATTGATAATTTATGCCTTCTTGTATAATATTATATATATTTGCTAGATTGTATTTCAATTTTTGTTTAAATTGCAAGATAATTCATGCTATCTCAAATGGTACTCAGATTTGTTTGCCTTCCTTAATCTGTCATTTCATTCTTCAGTTTCGACTCCATCCTGGTCATAGTGACATTCCATTTGCATACTTTATGACTGTATTGGCTACTCATATGTTAGTCGATATGCCTGTTGATGAAGCACCAATCCATCATCTGATCTTCAACAATACAAATATTAATAAGATGAAGTTGGATCTGCTTCCTGAACAAGGTGGTGGTGGTGGTGGTGGTCCTGAAGAAGCTGGTGTTGATATTAATATGGATGATATTTTTGAGGAACTGGATTCTGACTCAGCTAATGATCCAGATTTTGTACCATCTGATGTTGATGCACGTTTGAGTGCATTAGAAGATAAAGTTGAGAATATTAATGTTAAGTTGGAGAACATGTCTATTGCTCATGATTTGCAATTCAAATACATGCGCAAATACCTAAGGCGCTTGAACAAAGGCATGCACCAACTTGATCCTTCTATTCCTGCTCCATCTTCAAGTTCTAATTCTGACTAGTTTCTATGAGACTTTTGGTATGTAATAACTTTATTACTTTGCTCTTGTTTGATTGAGTTTGAGTTGGATTCTATGCTGGATGTTTGTTCTTAATGTAATATTTATGCTGGATATCTGTGATGCTATCTTGAGTATCTCTATGACTCTTTTGCTATACTCTATTTCCTCCTCATGTTTACTCTCATTCCTTTATTTAGTTCTCCTTTGTCATCTTGTGACAAAAAGGGGGAGAATGGTTTGTTGTTAATGTGATTGTGAGAGGAGTAGCATTGGTTATGTTACTCAGGGGGAGTGAGAATGGTTTGTTGTTAATGTGATTGTGAGAGGAGTAGCATTGGTTATGTTACTCAGGGGGAGTGGGGTGTCAAGAAGAATATATGTTTGATCTTGTTTCTTGTTGAATGTTGAAAATGTTGAAACTGGTTGAATGCTAAATGTTGATTTGCATGTATTAACCAGTTGTTTTACTTTTGTTTGGTTATGTGTTTTGTCACTAATTTGACAAAGGGGGAGATTGTAAGTGCTATACTTTATATCCCTGTTTGTTGTCAAATTTGTGATACCAAAATCACTGTTATGTTATATATAACCTGCTTAAGTGAAGCTCTCTCAAGGATCAACATACATGAACAAGCTAAGCTCACATCAAGCAAAGCTCTCAAGTACAAGACTCAGGATCTTGAATGAAAGAACTGATCACAAGACAAGACTCTTGAATGCAAGAACTGCTCACAAGACTCAAGCTGAAAAGAAAAAGAAAGTACAAGGCATGACTCAAGATGAACTCAAGACTCAAGTTGAAACTCAAGCCACTTTCATGATTGAGCTACTTCAAGGTTTAGTCTACATCAAGACTTCAAGGCTCATTCTTCATGGTCTCTTGTTTCAATGTCCATACTTCATGATTGAGGTTTGTTTGACCATAGGATGACCTTAGAAAGTAGGTCATTTCGGATACATAAACCGAATGTTATTTTACATGTGATTGGTCTGTTCTTCGACCAGTCTTAGGTCTGCTTCGACTAGTCCTAGACTTGCTTCGACCTATCTAAACATTTCCTGGATCGATCGTAAGTTTGTTACAAATTAGGATAAAATGCATTAGCCTTCGACTAGTCACGGAATGCATTCGACCGATCGTAGGAAGCAGTGTTTACGCATCTTCGACCGATCGTAGAATCTACGACTCGAAGTCCGGCGAACTTTTGCAGGACCTACGACCGATCGTAGGAGGCTACGACCAATCGTAGAACGGTCAAAGCATATCCGCGGATTTTCAAATATCTGTTAGAGCTTCGACTAGTCGTAGAGCACTCTAAACCCAGTCGAAGACACGATCTTTTCACTTATAAATAGAGCACGAATCTCGGAAGAAATCATCGATTTAATTATAGTATTCAAGCCAATCTTCGTCGAACTTCGAGAGATAATTTTGTGCTCCATCTAAGCTAAGTGTGCTTATTTAATATCTTCTTTCCTTAGCTTTATTTTAATTGATTTTGTTTCTTATCCAATTTGATTTGAAAAGAGGAATTGTTATTCCCTTTCTTTGGAATCAAAATCAATTAAGGCAAGCCCTGTTTGGTTTAATTTAAAATCAATTAGAACTAGAACCATTGTAATCGAGTCCTGGACATTGAACTTGGACATTCAATCATCTACTTTGATTTGGTTCTACCGGGCTGCTACGAAGAAGATATTCAGGTATTTTACATATTGTAAATTCCTTTCTATTATTTTGGTTTCTTTCAAGATTTGCCGGAAAAATCTTGTTATATTGGTTATCTGAGGAAAGCCAGGAAAAAACTCAGAAGTGGGGGTTTTTTAATTGTATAAGCCCACATACAAAGACACAATTGTAAGGGTTTTGGGTGAACCTGGGAAAACCTATCTTTAGTGAACGCTAATATCCCCTGTGTGAGGATATTAGGAGTGGAGTAGCTTTTTGTGTGGTTGTTGGATAACAGTTGGTGAACACACAGGCGAACCACTATAAATCCTTTGAGTTGTGGTTGATTGATTTATTCTTTTAATTGTTTTTATTCTTTTTGTGGGATGTATGTATGGTGGTGAATGTTGTAATTATTTCAAGCTTTGTGAGAATGTTGTAATAGCTTAGAATTTACTTTCTGCTATTCCTTTATAAGTTTGTTTTTCAATTTCATTTTGAAAGTTGTTCCAGCAAGGTTGCCCTGCCATTTTTATGGTGTATGGCTGTCCCTAGAACAATACATCTTTAATTACAAGTTATTTCAATTCAGTTCATATTTGTTTTTGTATTCCTCTTCGATTTGAGACTTGATACAAAGACCTTTCTAGAAATAAGGTTGTCCTACCATAAACTCTGTTTTTGGTGTAAGGTTGTCCTTAGAATAACGTTTGTATCAACCTCTCAAGATCTGAATTTTGAGGTTGTTTTTCTTTCCTGCATTATTATTTAATTTGGCTATCATTTTCTTTATTATTCCGCTGTTATAAGTTTTTATTTGGCATTGTCCTATTCACCCCCCCTCTAGGACATATAGCTTGGCCTTTTCAACTATAATTTTTGAAAGCTAGAATGATGGTATTCTTGAGATTCCTTGACCTTATAGTTTGGGTTAATGCTGAACAAGGGTGGACTATAACCTTAGAACAAGTTATGATTGATGGTAAATCCATTAGCACTCCCAAAGATAAATTCAAATGGAGTATTGATGAAAGAGCTTGGTATACCTATGACCCAAAGCTCTCAATGCGATTTACTATGTCGTTTCGCTTGATAAATTTAAACACATTTGTACATGTGAAACGGGAAAGGAAGCGTTGGACATATTAGAAACCACCCATAAGGGAACTAGCACAATAAATTGATTGAAGCTTCAACTCTTGACCACACAATTTGAAAACACAAAGATGGAAGAGTATGAGACTTTTATGAAATTCTATAGTAAATTGAATGATATTTGCAACTCCATTTAAGATTTAGAAGAAAAAATCCAGAAGAGTCGAATATGTAGGAAAATTCTTAGATTCACTCCAATAGGTTTACTCCTAAAATAACCTTGATAGAAAAGTGTAGAGACATAAATGTGATGAAAGTAGAACTTATAAGTTCCCTACAAACATATGAACTATAATTTAAAATGCACTTTAAAAAGAAACACACTGTCTTGAAAACTTCACATAGGCACAAGAATAGAAAAATTGAATTCATAGATAACAGTAATGATAATGATGAAGATAAGGAAGAAATGAAGAAAATCACAAAAATCTTCATGAAGTTCTTGAAGAATAGTAGATGATAGGGGTTATGACACAAAGGAGAACATGTATATATGGGTAAATTCTCCAAAAGGCTGAATATAACCCAATGTTCTAACTATGAGGGTTATGAACATGTTGCCTACGGATGCACTAATAAAGTAAGATTCAAAAGCAAGGCTATGACAACAACATGAGATGATATGAATGAGTCTGGATCCGATTCAAGAGACTCCCTTAGTAATGTAGACCTTGGACACTTACGTGTTCTAATGACCTCTATGATTACTTCTCTCCCTAAAGACTTGGGAGGAGATGCTGACCATAACACCTTAGAAGAAGAAGAAGAGTCCTCCTCCAATGAAGAGGATGAAGATGGATGAGAAGAGGACATGTAAGAAACCTATGACAAGCTATACACCAAAAGCTTTGAAATTCTTAAAAAGTTAGGTTGGGTTAAGGCATAAAAGAACCAATTGGCTGATAGTCTAGAAAAAGTGAAATATAAGAATGTCTCCCTTGTGCAAGAAAAAGAAAAATCTTAAATTTTATGTAGATGATACCTTGGGAAGATATGCATGCCTTGAATGTGAACTTAAAACAATGAAATCTGTAAATCAAGGCCTGCGACAAGAGGTTATCCAACTTGAATCTCTTCTTGCCAATACCAAGGCTAAGGACCACCTTTCAAGATCCATAAGTGGGGACCCTCGGACCATCTAAGGATAGTTTTATGGTCGTACTGTTACAGATTGTGGGGAACACAATAAACGAATTAGATTTATATACTACTGTGTGTGGACCCCACTTTGAGATAGACCACGGATTGTGAGTATACTCTCACAGAATCCAAGAGATAAGGAGGAAGATTTGTAATTCAAATAAAATCGAAAAGTGAGGGGGGTATCTGTGTGTTCTCACACCTAGACCTGCGCCCAGGTGAGGGGATGCCAACCCCATTGCTTGGGTGGGTCCCCACCATAAGAAAGGTGATTCACAACATTGGGATGTTTGCCCACCGTCCGTTACACATGTACACCAAATTTTATTATTTTTAGACATGGTTACATGATGAAAAAAATGATGGATAGTGTTGGTAGTCTTAGATCATATGGACCCTGATAAGAATATTGTGTGGATCTTGAGTGGTTACCCATGTGGAATCAAGTCTGATCATTTCATACTGTCCATGTGGATCTAGTTATAGACATTCCACACCATCCATCATGGATCGTGAATAAATGCACAATCTTTTTTCAAGTTAATAGGTGGACTACTTTGTGTGAGGGTGATCTTGATGTCAATATTAAGCCACATGTGATTGTACCTTGATTAAAGTATCAAATTAGATAATCTAACCCTAAATCATAATCTATGTGGGCCATTGGTTTCCAAACACATTTAAAGCCTAGAATTTAATCCTGGCCTCAGACTCACTTGAATCATGATCAAAACCAAGGGTTCCTAAGACCTAGGTGCAATGTGATTAGTGGATGGATCCGATTATTCATTTAAGATCCCAAGTGGGCTATTTTCAACCTAATATGATCTAACCTTGATATTGACCATAAGATTATGAATTCGATCAATCCAAACCATAAAAAATGGGTCAAAACATATAATGAAATGATCTAAACCCTTGGATTAAGAATCCAACTAATCATAACTGACCATCATGAGTCAAATTAATCAAAATAAAAGATTAACTATATAGACACGTAGATCTAATTGACCATACCCTAAATCGATAGTTCTAATTAAAGTTTAATGATTGGATCAGGAGGATCTTATGCCTATATAAGGATAAACCAAAAATGAATGGTTATGATTGGTAAATCATGAACCAAATGTGTGATATGGTTAAACATAAGGCATGGATCGAGTGATTAATGACCTAATTGTCAAATCAACAATCAGATTTGTATGTTAACAAATAATAATTGATTAAATCATGAGATTAAGTATGAAAATAAACCTATTGTTATAATGCTTAAAAGGGATCCTAACACGAATAGAAACTAAGAACCAATGGACTAATCAAAGAGAAATGTATCCGGGAAACTCAAGCTGACTATAACTTTTTGGTAAGTAACTCTACACCAGGATGGTTTTTTCATCATGCATTCATGAATCTTATGATATAAAACCAATAGGACCTCCTCCCAAGGCTGCGACCTGGAGCTAGGGAATGAGTCTAATCATGTCCATAATGGACCACTCATTACTAGACTACAGGTTCACACTATAGGCAAGAGAAACCAATCTAGTAGGAGTAGTATTCTTCTCCATGAGTGAAACTTGGGAGAATCTAGGCTAAATGGGTGTTGGCAAGTCGAAAGTTGTATGCAGCCATGGCCCTAGTGATTCCTAAGTATGGAAATATTTTTATGATAGTTGGCATATTATTGATATTCTAATGAACATGATATTTATTGAATCATGCAATATTAGTACTTGTTGGACTTTTACCTCATAGTGTTGTTTATGAAAAACTATCCAGGAAAAGATATAGTAGAGGTGCCTTCGTGAAGATTACTTAGATGAACACTTAATTAGAGAGCTAAGGGAGGACGGGACTATTTAGTCCTTATCAATTTATTTTATATATGAAGAATGAATTTAGGCCTTAGGATCATCTTGATGTTTACAAACAATTTTAATTTTGGTTTTACACTATGAAATTTTCATGAATAGTATTGTGGTTTGATTGATGACATAATATAATAGGTAATACCTGGGGCCCGATACCTGAATTGATAAAATTTAAATAATTGAGGTTGGGGTGTTACAGTAATACCACAATTGTGCCATATAACATGAATTGGATCTTAGTGATGAAATGTGTATATATGATGATGACTTGGATCATTCATAAAAAGGGACGGGACACTGAAAGTGTGAAATAGTATGGGTAGGTAGAAATCCCTTGAGTTGAAAGGTCCTAAACCCCGATGGTACCTAGGGATGCCTCACTATCTGGCCGAATGGACACATGGGTCATGGATTTGACTCCCACTAACGAGGTCGGTTGAGAATAGGTGGGTCCAACCTGCTAAAGGGTTGAGATGCAAACAAGGACCGGTTTGACCCCTCAGTGGGGAGAAGTGCGAAATGAGGTCCACTAATAGTGTATCGAGTGGAAATCTTATGACACCACTGCATGGCAGGTATGCGAGGTTGATTACTAGTGCCCAATGTGCATGGGTATTGACCAAAGTGTTTTTCGAGATTATATAGTTGCCATGATATGTTATACCAGCATGATGATGGTGATGATGATGTGACCATAGACATGTGTGATACAGTTATGGCTGTGGTAACAGAGATGTGGTAGCATGCATGGTGGTGATGGTAGCACTAATTCGAAGTACGATCATGATGCATATGCATTGCCTTACATTACATTGGTATTAACATCATACCTTATATATCACATGCTTTTTGGCATACATGACTCCTTCATGGCATATTTATCTTAATTGCTTGCATGTAGGACACACCACACACACGTGTGTAGTCATTGCGCTTTAAAGTGTATGCCTTCCTTTCTATAAATTTTTCAAGACAATGCTAGAAATATGAATAGCAAATGATACCTGCTGCACGACTTTTAGACACATTTTTATATACACACTTTTTCAACACATTTTTATGATTATGTACTTTTATGGAATAATTTAATGTAAATATAATGAATAGTGAAAACTGGTGATTTTACTTATATTGAAAATGCCAATCTTGATGCCTGATGTATATTTGTGAAAGGAAAAATATTCCTAAAATTTATAGTCATGTGCTGAGCTCAGGACTTGGTGTGTGGGCGCCAAGTGTCGAACTCAGAGTTCGACATGTCGTGAGCCAAGTCCAACCATCATGGATCGGTCGTGCGAGAGGATAGGTTTGGGATGTGACACTCGATCCTCCAATGCAAGTGTTCAAAGGTCCAACATCATGTTCACATATTTATGATGCACTTACACTCCTATATAGGGTAAAGCCAAAGGCATAATGAACATCAAGTTGACTCCTGATAATGGAAACCTTCCATCTTGACCCAAGCTTGTGCCCTCACATAGGATGACCATACATTTAAAACATGATGTTCACTAATAGGTCCCAAGCATATGTGTTAGTCATTCTCATTAGGGTATTGAGATTAATGAAACCCAACTCTCCCCTGTCAGTGATAATTGTGTCTAATCTCAAGTTTTCAAGGATTATAAACTCTTACCATGTAAGTTTAAGGCAACACTATATTTTTTAGGGCATATCATAGATGTCATACAAGTCCCATTTTCGTCAAGATCAATGGTTGAGATCGAACCTATTACATCTACATGGTTAGTGAATTAAGGCACACAATGGTTTTCCAAGATATAACTCCAACATGTGTTTGGCGATATTCTCCTCTCTCTCTCTCTCTCTATCATTTTTCATAGTGAGCCAAGTTGAAGAACTCTATAATGAATTATTAATTCTTGATCTTGATTACAACTTACCGATTTTGCATAGAATTCCCCACTTTAATATTCCATTACACTGTTATGGTGATTGCACCCTTGATTGTTCAAAAGGCAACACCAGATGAGCCAAACATGGTAGGCCATACCTTTTAAACAAGGAGTAAATGTGTATTAGGATAGAATGGTATCTTAGGATCTTATCTTCAAATAAATATATTATGTGCTAAAAAAATGATAAGAATTGAGAGATTTATCACTGTTCAAACATAAGGTTGTCAATGTTTCAATTCATGGTTGTTGTAAATTTCAAAGTTGAAGATAATAAACTTTGACAACTAAAGATCCCACGGTTGTGAATTCTAATTGACTAGAATATTTCTAAGCACAACTAATACTTTGTGCATGTGCCATGTTACGCGTACGTGTGTGACTGCACTTCTACACCCACATAAGTTCTCTCATGTGCAAACCCTTGTGAGTGAGCACACATACATTCCATATACATGCACACACAAAGGCATAAAAATAGAAGATTTGACCAAGACCAAGAAGAGACCATTGACCTCACTTTCCACCACACCAACACTTTTTCATGGTGGGCTTTAACCAAATCAAGCCCATGTAGGCAGAAGCCCATAGCCCATTGCAACACTCCCCACTAATTCTCTCTCTTTGGTCACTCTCCACTACCCTTACTTCACCCTCTACTAAGTGGGTCATTAACTCTCTCATTTTCCCACCTCCCACATGCCCAATGCATGTCTTCCACCACACCTCTCACTTCCGTTTTTTTTTTTTTTTTTGTTAGCTTGTTAGTACACCCACTATCAATTCACACTTCACTGTTAGCCACCCCCACTAGGGAATCGATACCAAGACCTCAGTGTTGAAACGAGGTATCTTTCACTCAGTCTACCACTTGAGCTATGGATCAGGGTGTCACCTTTCACTTCCCTCTCTACAATGCATGTACTCCAATAATCTCTTTGCTTATACTTCAACTCATTTGCCTAACCCATGAGAGGTTGCTATACCCACCAACTCAAACTCCTAGTAAGTTCTTCACACATTAAGGAATTTGTAGGGGAAAAAAAAAAGGAGAGAAAGAATTAAATAAATAAAATAAAATAAAATAAGAAAGAAAGAGAAAGAAAATAGAGAAGGTAAAGAAAGGAAAGAAAGCAAGAAAGAAAGAAAGAGAAAAAAGAAGAGAAAGAAAGGAGGAGAGAAGAGGGAAGAGAAGCAAGGAAAGAGGTGGAGTCGATTATCAGACTCGACCACGGAAGTGAAAACCATCACACATCGATGAGGTGGGTCATATCTCCAATTTTCGTTTCTTTTCTTTTTCTTTGGGGAAAAAAAAGTGGCCAAACCATCGCCCGAACGGTCCCATCATAGTGGGTGAAACAAATGCATCAATGTGGGCCCACAAGGTAGGGTGGACGGCCAACCAAGGCTGGACGCCCCAGCCTAGGCCACCCAGCCTGGTGGGCTAGTTCAGCCCTCACCATGATCGGTACAAGGGTCCTTTGACCCCGAAACGCGGCAGGTATGTCCTATCATAGGTGGGCCACACCTCTGCAAAATTTTAGGATTTTTGGATAATCAGAAATATTTTAATTAAATTAAGGAATGCAAGCTGTCCAGAAAATCTGTTAAGTGCAGAATTCTAAACAGACCCTGATTGAGCACCCAAAAGGGGTGGGCCCAGCATCTCTAAAAATTGGAAAATTTTGATTTCAACATCCCTACATATGTATAGTACAAGGTGGGGTCCACCAAAGTAGCCCACCTTTTCAAAAATTATTTTATATTTTCAAGTTTCCAAACTGCAATGTTGCTGGAATTACAGCAGAAAATCCAGCAAGGTACCCATATTGGCCCACTCTTTTGGGGACCCAAATGAGGTCAGTTGAGGCTAAAATTTGGCATGCTCAAAGGTGGGACATACAAATTCAAAATTCATAAAATACTTAGTACAAAACTCCCCACCAAAAGCCCCAAATTCTAGCATTAAGTTGGCCCAAAAATTTGTCTAGACAGTTCTGGACAGCAACATGTAATTGAAAGGAATTAAATATAGACATCATTTACAATGGGATTTAACCCCAGAAAATCATTTTGTGGACTACCTCAGTGGGCCCCACAAATGTCCAAACCTTCCCCATCATCAAGAACCCCATGCATGCGCCTCATTTAGGTAGATTTTAGGGCCACATGTCTAAGGATAGAATACCATGGGCGTCCAACCTCTATGGATGGTCTGGATTTTTTTGTTGGTCCACAAGGTGGGCCACACACAAATGATCAAAATGCTAACATCAAAGAAAAATAAAGGATTGGCCACAAGAGGAGGGGCTCCGCCACATTGAGACCCTCCCCTTCATCAATCACACCACACATTTCATTGATTCACACGTTACAACATAGATCAACCACATGCATATCCTAGAATCAAGATCAATGGTTGGGATGCTATCTCAACCATGATTCTAAGGTTGAGATGACCTATCATGTAATGAAATCCAAGGAGTCCTCCATGATGGGGCCCATAAGGGGAAAACCACATGCATGGGATATGCATGCATGAAATAGGCTATTTAGCCACATCTATGGGTTGTTGTAGGATCTCCATAATGGATTGGTGGGTCGTACACTTCCCATATGAAAGAAATAATAGATCTAGAATATGGAATTGAAAATCCTACATCCTAGAAGTACACCCACCTTAGATCTCTTCCAAACTTGTATCACCTAGCTTCTAGTGCTCCAAGAATGATGTATTAATGGGTGAGATGGGGTATGGATGGTTGGATTGAGAGGAATTTGAAGTGAAAGGGGCTGAAATGGGATGGCTAGGTGGGGATGTCCCACCCTCTCTTGCTAAGGAGGAAATGGGAATGAGAAAGGGAGGAAATGAGAGAGAGAGAGAGGGAGGTTTTAAGCTTAGCAATCATTTCTTTCTTACCTTGGGTAGATAAAGGTCATGATTGAAATAGGGAGTTAGAAACAATGTTGTAGGGTTAGTAGGCTTTCTAGGTCTTTGGGTGGTGTTTTAGAGATAGGTGGTGTAGGAATAGGGTTTTAGGTAGTGTGTGTATAGTGTGTGTTGGAAATTGGTGCCAAGAGATGGGACCAACCTAGAAACCTATGCACACCATCCCTAGGTGGGTCACATGACAATGATCAAGGGCTAAAAAATGAAATGCACACAACTTAGGATCTACACATCAGATGGATGCATAAGAAGCATCATCGGAACTGCAATGACGATACCAACAAGATGGCATAGGTTTCGGCTCGATCCGAGTTGGGTCTATATGATCGGATTTAAGGATGACTGCAAACACTATCCAAGGGTCATGGGTCGCCGGGATTTGACCAGTAGGACCGCGAGAATGAGAGAAATAAAATGCATACTTACACACACACACATGCACACACATGAACTCGGGTCGGGTCTTACAATCGATCCAAGGGAAGTCACTTTAGAGTGACACAGACTCTTCTGCGAACATAAGAAAATTATTAGAAGAGCTTGAATCATGCCTCAATAGGTTAATGGAGGCTAGTGTAGCCCAGCCTCAACCCAATCAAGAAACATAATTTGGGGAAGGTACATTAGAGCGCTTGTAGCGCGCCTCGATAAGCTAATGGAGGTTCGTTTACTCCAACCTCAACCCAGTCTAGAAATACAATGCGAGGAAAGTGATCTCAACTCGCTTTTAAAGAACTCTGGAATTTGGAATGAAGAGTTGGATTTTGTTAATGAGCATATGGTTCAATTTTTCGAAGAGTCGATCTCGATAACAGTCCAAAGAAATAATCAAGAGACACTGTTGATTTTCAAATATAATGATAGTGACACACTTCAATCACATGATACACATGATTTCAATGATGAGGTAGAGGTTAGTTCATTCGAACCTCAACCCAATTTAGAAACAGAATGTGAGAAAAATGATCCCATCCCAAGTGTGTACTGCACTGAATCGGAAGATGATGTGTATTGGGATGACAATCATGAATGTTCAGCCCAAATTCTACTAGAATCGATCTCAAGTTTGGCCCAAGTCAAGGATCAAGAGGCTTAGGAGGTTGTCGACCAAAGTGATTTACTCCACCTATCTGACATAGCCAATTTAAATGTGAAGGATGAACCCCTTACGATCGACCGTTCTAACTCTTGTGAGACTTGTTTGGACTACTCCCCTAAATTGAATGATGATATGATTCGGGAGAGAGATGAGTTGTTCGATATGACTCTAAAATTTGAAACCACTTAGTTGAGGTCACCATCTGAGCTATACACTTTAGACGATTCAATGCCTCTACTGAGTAGCTTCAATGAACAAAGTCTTCATATCAATGCTTCACCTATTGATCCTCAATTTGTTTGTGCAAGGCAAGAGTAAGAGAGTATGCATCTATCCACTTCTAGAGATGATGGAATCCTTAAGCAAATTATCACAAACTTCTATGTGACAAATAAGTCACTCTCAACTGAATTTTCCAACTCTTTGGACGATTACTTGGCACACTTTGCACATCCAAACACCATTCAAACGTGGTTGTTCCCGTGTATCACTGCACACGCTGCGTAAAGAGCTGCATAAGGAGCTCTCCACCGACTTTCAGCACCACACCTGCTATCTATAAAAAGGAGAGAATAGAGAGACATGAAAATTATCATCTTGGGACATGGAGACGTGGAGCCCAAGAAAGAGAGAGAGAGAGAGAGAGAGAGAGAGAGAGAGAGAGAGAGCGTGGATGTGTAGCTGGCCATCTCCTTCTTCCTTCCTTTGCGGTTTTTCTTTCCTTTGATGCTTTTTAAGTTCTTTAGTTTAATCATGTCTATGATCTGCTAAACCTCTTGGCTAGGGCTAATAGGTGAAGCTTGTAGCGCGATGGGGTGTTTTCTTCAACTTTAATTCATGTTATGTTGAACTATCTTTGCTTCTAGTTTAATTATAAGGAATCTTCGTAGTTTTTAATGGTTGTTATGACTTAAATTACAATAGATCTGTGATAGTTATGGGTATGTTCTTTTCATTATTATGATTATGAAATTAGGAACCCTGTTGTTCGCCATTGTCTCGTGGACATGGTTAGATGATATTATCCTTCCTAACGTTCATAACTCTTTCAGATTGGTTGTGGATTGCTTAAATTCTATTGTTTTCTTTGTCTCATAGGCATGGTTTTGTGATGGAATCAATTTTAATTCTCATATCTCTCATCTCTTGAAAATTGGATCAAAAGAAGTTCAGATTTGGTTTTTAATGATATATCTTCCAACTGGATGAAGATGGGACTCTAAATCTTGTTATATTTGTGAATCAAGCATAGATTTCCCTGATTGCTACAAGTGGATCATTGAAAACCCTAGTTTCCCACCATTGAATTTTTCAAGTTTTAGTTACATAATTCATAATTATTCTCTTAATTTTTCCTGATTTAGATTACATCTACTTCTAGTTCTAGTTTTAGTTACTTTCAGAATACGTACAAGGTTCAGTCCCTGTGGATTTGACCTTGGTCTTACTGAGATTATTATTACATCGCGACTTCACACTTGGGGTTGTAAACACTCAACTCAAACTTGAAAACTTTAAACCCATATAGTTAATCACTATAAAAGATGTTAATATTGTGAATTTCATGTTCAGCTTAGGCTCATTGAATTTCACGTTAAGCTAGTTGAATTTCATGTTAGGCTCATTGATTTTCATGTTCAACGTGTTGAATTTCATGTTAGGCTCGTTGAATTTCACGTTAGGCTCTTTGAATTTCATATTAAACTCATTGAATTTCACGTTAGGTGTTGAGGGTCAAATATTGCATATTAGACCCCATCTATTACTTGGTTCTATTAACATGATAATGCTTAATATTCTATTTTAATCATGTTTGTGTTGCAAGGTGAATTCAACAGCTTGGATTGAAAAAGGATGCTAAAAGCATAAATTTAACGCTCAAAAATCACCAAAGCCAAGATTGGATCTGATGAAACTAAGAATGAAGAATGTACACACCAAAGATCCAAGAAAATCAAGTCAAGAATAAAGAAAATCGAAGTTTTGAAGTGAATTTGCGTAACCCTCGACCAGTCCTGGCTTTGGCTCGACCAATCTTGCGTATACTCGACCGGTCGAAGCTGCTTAACTCGAACTCTAGTGTATAAAACTTTTAAATCTTCGTGTTGCTCGACCAGTCGAAGGAGACCCTCGACTGTTCGAGGACATCCCACGACCAGTCGAGCGTTACGCAATTTGAGGCAGTTTCCAAAAATTTTCACTCGGTGTGAAAGTCTAAGGCCTAAAACTATAAATAGAGGTCCTGGGGCATCCTTAAGCATCATTTAGGGTTTGAGGAGTGGAGCACAAGCATGGAGAAACCGTCACTAAGAGTTTTTCTTCCCTTTCCTTAGTTGTTTTTATGCTTTTATTAAGAGATTCTAGTTCAATCATGTCTATAGTTGGCTAAACCTCTTAGATAGAGCTAAGAGGTGAAGCTTGTAGCATGATAGGATGTTTCTATTGCTTTGATTCATGTTTATATTGAACTATCTTTGATTCTAGCTTGATTACAAGGAATACTTTCAGTTTTTAATGGTTTGTTGTGACTCAAATTACAATAGATCTACGATAGCTTTGAGTATGTTCTTTTCATATTTTGAGGTTATGAAATTAGGAATCCTGTTATTCACCATTGTCCCTTGGGCATGGTTGGGTGATGGAATCCTCCCTAACTTTCACGATTCTCTCAAATTGGTTGTGGGATTGGTAAATCATGTTGTTTGTCTTGTCTTATGGGCATGGTTTTGTGATGGAATCACTTCCAGTTCTCGCACCTCTCATCTATTGAGAACTAGGTCAAAGGAAGTTCAGATTTGATTTTACTGAGATATCTTCCAATTAGATAGGATGGGACTCTGATTCCTATCGTGTGACTTGAATCAAGCATAGATCTCCTTGATCTCTACAAGTGGATCCTTGGAAACCCTATTTTCCCACCTTTGAATTTCTTAAGTTTTTTCCTTAAACTCTCACAATTACTCTTTATATTTTCAGATTTAGGTTTTTATCTTTTTCTAGTTCTTCTTCTAGTTGCTTTTAGAAAATACATGAGATTAGTCCCTGTGGATTCGACCTCGGTCTCACCGAGATTATTACTACATCGCTGCCCTACACTTGGGTTGTAAACAAGTTTTTAGCGCCATTGCCGGGAACTAACGGTTGTATTTTTTTAAGATTAGTTAGTTTTGGAATTAATTTAAGATTAGGATTTTTCTATTTTCTATTTTTAGGATTAGGGGTTTTTCTGTTTTATTTTAGTAATTAACTTACTTTCTAATTATAGGTTTAGAACTTTCCTAATCAGTTTTTAGGAACTTTCCTTTTTCTATTTTTTAGAAAATTTCTTTTTTCATTTTTAGAAACTAGTTTACTTTCTATTTTTATTTTTAGAAACTTTCTAATTTTAGAATTTCCGTTTTTAGAAACTGACTTGTTTTGTTTTGTTTTACAGGATTTTAATTAGAAACTTCTAATTTGGTAACTTCTTTCTAATTCCCTATCTCTTTTTATTTCTAGATATATATTTCCTTTATCTCTTTTAGGTTTAGGTTAGAATCTGAAATTGAGGGCTAAGAATGTTTCATGCCCAAGTGGGTCCGTGATAACACTCGATATCTTTTGAGTGAAGGAGGATTGGTTGAGGGGTTATTTATCCATCACAGGATTAGACACCACTCAAGACCCTCAAGGTTAATTGAAGTAATGGCTGCAAATCAACTGGGAAGACAACCTCAACTAGGGTTGAGGAAGTCCAGGATGAAAACGACGTGCATCAAGCACCCCCGCCTCGTACTTTGCGAGATTATTTACAACCGATGGGGGTGAGCACGCCCTCATGCATAGTTTTTCCAAAAAATACGAGACACGTGGATATTAAGCCAGGGGTGATCCAACTCCTTCCAAAATTCCATGGACTTAGATCTGAAAGTCCATATTTGCACTTGAAAGAGTTTGATGAGATCATAGCCACTTTATATTGTCCAAATGTGTCTGAGAACACGGTCAGACTAAAACTCTTTCCCTTTTCTTTGAAAGAGAAAGCTAAGATGTCGTTACATTCACTACCTCCCAGATTTATTCGCACATCGAATGACATAATAAGGGAGTTCATAAAGAAAATTTTTCCACATCATAAAACTAACACCCTTAGAAAGTCAATCATAAACTTCGCCCAAAAGGAGGATGAAACATTCTTCCAATGTTGGAAGCGGTTCAAGGATCTTGTCAGTTCATGCCCACAACACGGTTTTGAAACGTGGCACATTACACACTTTTTATATGATGGTTTGACATCTTTCATGTGTCAATTGGTTGAGACAATGTGCAATGAGGAATATATGAATAAAAATGTCGATGATGTGTAGGACTACTTGGACAGACTTACTGAAAATGCACAATCATGGGACACTTACCCAAAATTAAGTACCACTTCTAAGCCCACTTAATTAAATGAGAGCGGCGGATTATACCTTCTGAAAGAGGATGATGATATCAATGCTAAAGCATCTAATCTCATGAGGAAATTCAAGGCCATGGAATTAAAGAAGGATAAGGTTAAGGAAACTGTTTACGGTATTTATGCTTGCAACTTTCACACAATTGAAAATTGTCTAACAATACCTACCTTTCAAGAGGTGCTGAATGAGCAATCTAATTCGTGAATAATTACTAAAGAGCTTTCAATGGTCCTACCTCCAATACATACAATCCTAATTGGAGAAATCATCCAAATTTCAGTTGGAGGAATGGAAAAACTGCTACCCCTCAAAGTTTCTTTAATCAAATTCCAAATTAAGGAAAACCTCAAGATAATCCGGTTCTAAAACATATTCAAAACTAAGAGCTTATCACTCAAGGTATATTGTAAACCCTTAAATACATTTCAAAGGTCATACAAGGGCGTGAGACAAAAAATTCAATTGGGAAAAAAGGGATTCTTTCAGCCCATTCTTTCCCCAATCCTGAACCGCAATACGAAATAAGTGATCTAACCTCTTCAAATCAAATTAAGTAAGCTAAGTCTATCACCACTCTTAGGAGTGGGAAGATAATTGGCAAATCTATTCCGGTAAGGGCTAAAAAGCCTAAGGACCTGGAAGAGGACAACGATAATAAACCTAGCACTGCTCCACAAGAATTGGAACCGGAACATCAAGGCAAGCTATTTGCCCCTTTCCCCCGATGGTTGGTTGCACCAAAACCTCTCTCTAACTCTCTAGTGCTGAAACAAATGAAGGTCAACATCCCTCTACTAGATGTGATTAAACAAATACATTCATATGCCAAATTTCTGAAAGACTTGTGTATGACCAAAAGACGGCAAAATTTTCACAAGAAAATGTTTTTATCTGAAAAAGTGAGTGTCATTTTAAAGTAAGATGTGCCATAAAAATTCAAAGATCCCGGTAGCCCAACCATACCTTGTGTAATTGGGAACTACCGAATTGAGCACACACTTCTTGATTTAGGAGCGAGCGTAAATCTGATTCCTTACTCAGTCTACAAACAGTTAGGTTTTGGTTAATTGAAACCCACTTAACTATATTACAACTTACTGACCACTCAGTTAGTGTACCGAGAGGGGTAATTGAGAATATGTTGGTTTAGGTTGACAGCTTCTACTACCCGGTAGATTTTATCGTCCTGGATACGGAACCCATTAATAACATGAGCACTCAAATTTTCGTCATTCTTGATCGCCCATTCCTTGCCACTTCAAACGCAATCATTAATTGCAGAATGGGCTCATGAGTATGTGAAAAGGCCTAGCTATATGTCCTAGAGGTGGGGTGGGGGGGGGGGGGGTGAATAGGACAATGCCAAATAAAACTTATAACAGCGGAATTAAAAAGAATATGATAGCCAAAATAAATCACAATGCAAGAAAGTAAAATAACCTCAAAATTCAGATCTTGAGAGGTTGATACAAATGTTGTTCTAAGGACAACCTTACACCAAAAACCAGAGTTTATGGTAGGACAACTTTATTTCTAGAAAGATCTTTGTATCAAATCTCAAACCAAAGAGGAATACAGAAATAAATACAAACTGAATTGAAATAAATTGTAATCACAAATGTATTGTTTTAGGGACAACCATACACCATAAAAATGGCAGGGCAACCTTGCTGGAATAACTTTTAAAGGAAATTGAATATCAAGGTGATAAAGGAATAGCAGAAAATAAATTCTAAACTATTACAACATTCTCACAATGCTTGAATTAAATGATTACAACATTCACCACCATACATACATCCCACAAAAGAATAATTAACATCTGAACTAGGTCCTGAATTGTCGATCACAACCTACACAGGAATTACGACTGTCTTGAAGTGTGTTCACCAACTGTTAATCAATAGCCACACGATCTTCTCACTCTAATATCCTCAACCAGGGGATATTACGTCACTAACATAAATAGGTTTTCCAGAGTTCAACCAAAACCTGTGTACAATGCTTTTCCAGTGGACTTACAAATCATAAAAATCGCACATACGAGTTTTGATCATACCTTTGGATTTTCCAATATCGAAAAGGATTTTCACAAAATTTCCCTTTAAAAGAAACTAAGATGTATAATTCTAATTAAATGTTATAACATAACGACATAATACATCCTCTAAAGAAAATTTCACATCAGTAAAAAACACCCAAAATCAATAATTCGCAAAGAGGATGATTCTTTAAGTTGAAGCGTTCAAGGATCTTGCTCATCCCACACACGTTTTGAACGTGCACTAATCTTTTAATAGATTTTACATCTTTCAACATTGTTACAAAATGGGCTTATGCCAATAAAAACATATGTTGTCTTGAGCTTCCAAAGAAAGCAATGACATACTAATTTAAGACAAATTAGATTGGAAAATAAACAAAAGGGAATTAAATAAATGCTAAGAAAGATGAATATAATCTAAAGATAACTAAGAATCAGGCAGAATTAAATAAGGTTCGAAGTTAATGAAGATTGGTATTTTGCTAATGGTTCATAAATTCGAATAATTTCAAATACCACTTAAGGTGCCTATTGATAGAATCAAGTGAATATACTAAAGGTTTCAGGTCTAGTCAAATATCCAATGGAGAAAATCAATTTAGAGGAAGAAATATTAAGTACCTAAAGTTCTTTAATCAATCAAATTAAGGGAAACCTAAATAATCCGGTTCTAAAACATTTCAAACTAAAGCTATATCAAGGTGAAACGGTAAATACTTTCAAATTCGATACAAGGTAGCAAAAATTCAATTGGGAAAACGGATTCTTAGCCTTCCCAATCCTATTCGCATACGAAGAATCTGACTATCAAACAATCACGAATTTTGAGTATCACGATCTTTGATGGGTCATTGGCAAATCACGGTAAGGGCTAAAACATCGGTCGAAGCAGGATCACTAGTCGAACTAAATTTTATCCGAAATTTGTACATAAACATCACGGACTGATTCGACCATTTCTTAGGTTGGTGAAGCAAACTCTCCTACTAATCAAGAATGAACAATAGGACTAGTCACCTTAATGATTAAACAAACTCATATGCAATTTAAAATAAACATTCGATTTATGTATCCAAAATGACCTACTTTCTAAGGTCAACCTAAGGTCAACAAACCTCAACCATGAAGTAAGGACATTGAAACATTAGAACTAGTGACCTCAAGTATGAGCCTTGAAGTCTTAATGAAGTTGAAATCTTAATGTAAGTTCAATTCTTGAAAGAGTCTTGAGTTCTTTACAAACGCCTTGTATCGTTTTGAAGTCTTGCTGAGTCTTGTCTTGTGATTCTTGCATTCAGATGATACCGAGGGGTATGTGAGAATTGTTGGTTGTGGAGCTTTACTGCTTGTTTATGAATGTTGATCTTAAGTGAGCTTCACTTATGCAAGTTATATACATGAGCACTCAAATTCTTGTCATTCTTGATCGCTCATTCCTTGCCACTTCAAACGCAATCATTAATTGCAGAATGGGCTCATGAGCATGTCTTTTGGGAATATGACATTAGAGTTGAATATCTTTTTCAATAAGGGCAGACATTTAGACAATGATGATGATTTTCACGACATTAATATGATTGACTCTTTCGTGGAAGATAGAACACTTTTGACCTTATCCTCTAACCCTCTAGAGACGTGCCTGGCCCACTCCTATGATTTTGATGATCACATGATTAGGGAGACAGGTGTCATGCTTGATACTGCGCCGGTACTTGAAGTTAACCGATGGAGACCACAATTTGAAGAATTGCCACAAACTGATGTAGTGCCTCTACCATCTAACCTCAAGGCACCGAAGCTTGACCTAAAACCTTTGCCCTTTGATTTGAAATGTGTCTATTTAGGTCAACATGAGACATACCTGGTAATGATTACTGCCCACCTCGAGCAAGAACAGGAGAGTATGCTCATCTTTACTCTTCTTGAGCATAAGGGAGCCCTTGGATGGTCGATTGCAGACCTCAAGGGAATTGACCCTTCAATTTGTACTCATCGTATTTATCTTGAGGATAATGCGAAGACCTCTTGGCAATCATAACGTAGACTAAATCTAAACATGAAGAAGTGGTTAAGGCCGAGGTTCTTAAGCTATTGGATGTGGGTATCATATACCCAATATTCGATAGTCAATGGGTAAGTCCAACTCAGGTGATTCCTAAGAAGTCCGGAATCACCATCGTAGCCAATGCCGACAATGAACTTGTGCCAACTAGAGTTACTACTGGTTAGAGAATGTGCATTGACTACAGGAAGTTGAATACCATCACGAGGAAGGACCACTTTCCTTTGCCCTTCATTAATCAAATTTTATAAAAGTTAGCTGGTCATTCCTATTATTGTTTCCTTAACGGATATTTGAGTTACAATTAGATAGAGATAGCCCTTGAAGATCAAGTAAAGACCACATTCATATGTCCCTTTAGCACCTTTGCTTACCGAAGGATGCCATTCGGACTGTGTAGTGCCCCGACCACTTTTCAGCGATGTATGATGAGTATTTTTTCTGACATGGTGGGGCAATATCTAGAGGTCTTCAAGGATGACTTGTTTATCTTTGGTCCATCTTTCAACGATTGCTTAGAGAATCTTAAATGTGTGTTGAAAAGATGTGAAGAAAAGAATTTGGTACTCAATTGGGAGAAGTGTCATTTCATGGTTCGTAAAGGACTTGTCCTTGGACATATCATCTCGTCCAAGGAAATTGAGGTAGATAAGTTTAAAATTGATTTTATCTATAACCTACCTCCACCCAAAAATATACGAGACATGCGATCCTTCTTAGGACACGCCGATTTTTATAAGAGATTTATAAAGGACTTTAGTCACCTCTCTCGTCTTTTATGTAATCTACTTCAAAAGAATGTACCGTTCGAGTGGACTGAGCAATGCCAAGAAGCTTTTACTAAGCTTAAGGTTATGTTAACCACTACACCTATCATGCAACCACCCGATTAGAGCCTTCCTTTTGAACTTATGTGTGACACGTCTGACTATGCTCTTGGAGCGGTTTTAGGCCAGAGAAAAGACAAGAAGCCCTATGTTATTCATTATGCAAGTAGAACCTTAAATCCTGCGCAAGTGACCCACTCTACTAGGGAAAAGGAACTCTTAGACGTAGTGTTCGCCTTGAACAAATTTAGGTCCTAGTTGATCGGATCCAAGATCGTTATTTACACATATCATGTGGTGTTCAAGTATCTTCTTTCTAAGAATGATGCTAAGCCCCGCCTGATAAGATGGATCCTCCTGCTCCAAGAATTTGATATGTAAATAAAAGATAAAAAGGGAGCAGAGAACATAGTGGTTGACCATCTTTTCCACCTTAATCTCTCTGATTCCCTGATGAACAATTGTTCAAAGTCTCCCATTCACCTTGGTTTGCTGATATTGCTAATTATCTTGCCACAGGTTTCACGCCGACACATTGGACTGCACAAGATAAGAAAAAATTCTTCGCCGAGGTTCGTAAGTTCTTCTGGGATGATCCATATTTGTTTAAATATTACCCAGACCCAATCTTAAGGAGATGTGTGCCAGATAATGAACACCAAAGTATCATCTCCTTCTGTCATTCTCAGGCATATGGTGGTCACTTTTCTACGACCAAGATTCTGCAATGTGGCTTTTACTAGCCCACTATGTTCAAGGATACTCATGAGTTTTGCAAAGCTTATGAGCGTTGTCAGAAGTTAGGAGCATTGTCTCGTCGAAATATGATGCCTTTGAATCCCATTCTTATCATAAAAGCATTTCATTATTAAGGCATTGATTTCATGGAACCATTCCCCCAATCTTTTAGAAATTTATATATTTTACTCACCATAGACTATGTCATTAAATGGGTCGAAGCAATTTCATGCTGGAACAATGACCATTAAACGGTCATTAAATTCTTAAAAGAAAACATCATTTCCCAGTTCGGAATGCCTCGAGCCATCATTAGTGATGGGAGCTCACATTTTTGTAATAGGCCATTCGTGAATTTAATGAATAAATATGGTCGAAGATGCGCGACATCGTTCTTCGATGGACAGTTCTGGACTAGTCGAAGCCTAACAAATTTTATCCGAAATTTGTAATAAACTCACGACTGATCGAGGAATTTCTTAGACTGGTCGAAGCAACTCTAGGACTAATCGAAGAAGGCCTAGGACTAGTCGAAGAACAGACCAAACTCATGTAAAATAAACATTCGATTTATGTATCCAAAATGACCTACTTCTAAGGTCAACCTAAGGTCAGTCAAACCTCAACCATGAAGTAAGGACATTGAAACATTAGGAACTAGTGACCTTGAAGTATGAGCCTTGAAGTCTTAATGAAGTTGAAATCTTAATGTAGCTCAATTCTTGAAAGAGTCTTGAGTTCTTTACAAACTGCCTTGTACTCTTCTTGAAGTCTTGCAGCTTGAGTCTTGTCTTGTGAGCAGTTCTTGCATTCAAGATTGATCCTTGTACTTGTGAGCTTTGCTTGTTGTGGAGCTTTAGCTTGTTTATGAATGTTGATCCTTGAGAGAGCTTCACTTATGCAAGTAATATATAACAGTGATTTTGGCACCACAAATTTGACAACAGACAGGGATATAAACTATAGCACTTACAGTATGTCTTTTGGGAATATGACATTAGAGTTGAATATCTTTTTCAATAAGGGCAGACAGTTAGACAATGATGATGATTTTCACGACATTAATATGATTAACTCTTTCGTGGAAGATAGAACACTTTTGACCTTATCCTCTGACCCTCTAGAGACGTGCCTAGCCCACTCCCATGATTTTGATGATCACATTATTAGGGAGACAGGTGTCATGCTTGATACTACGCCAATACTTGAAGTTAACCGATGGAGACCACAATTTGAAGAATTGCCACAAACTGATGTAGTGCCTCTACTATCTAACCTCAAGGCACCGAAACTTGACCTAAAACCTTTGCCCTTTGATTTGAAATGTGTCTATTTAGGTCAACATGAGACATACCTGGTGATGATTACTGCCCACCTTGAGCAAGAACAGGAGAGTATGCTCATCTTTACTCTTCTTGAGCATAAGGGAGCCCTTGGATGGTCGATTGCGGACCTCAAGGGAATTGACCCTTCAATTTGTACTCATCGTATTTATCTTGAGGATAATGCGAAGACCTCTTGGCAATCATAATGTAGACTAAATCCAAACATGAAAAAGTGGTTAAGGCCGAGGTTCTTAAACTATTGGATGTGGGTATCATATACCCGATATTCGATAGTCAATGAGTAAGTCCAACTCAGGTGATTCCTAAGAAGTCCGGAATCACCATCATAGCCAATGCCGACAATGAACTTGTGCCAACTAGAGTTATTACTAGTTAGAGAATGTGCATTGACTACAGGAAGTTGAATACCATCACGAGGAAGGACCACTTTCTTTTGCCCTTCATTAATCAAATTTTGAAAAAGTTAGCTAGTCATTCCTATTATTGTTTCCTTAACGGATATTCGAGCTACAATTAGATAGAGATAGCCCTTGAAGATCAAGAAAAGACCACATTCACATGTCCCTTTAGCACCTTTGCTTACCGAAGGATGCCATTCGGACTGTGTAGTGCCCCGACCACTTTTCAGCGATGTATGATGAGTATTTTTTCTAACATGGTGGGGCAATATCTAGAGGTCTTCAAGGATGACTTATTTATCTTTGGTCCATCTTTCAGCAATTGCTTAGAGAATCTTAAATGTGTGTTCAAAAGATGTGAAGAAAAGAATTTGGTACTCAATTGGGAGAAGGGTCATTTCATGGTTCGTAAATGAATTGTCCTGGGACATATCATCTTGTCCAAGGGAATTGAGGTAAATAAGTTTAAAATTGATTTTATCTCTAACCTACCTCCGCCCAAAAATATACGAGACATGCGATCCTTCTTAGGACACACCAATTTTTACAGGAGATTTATAAAGGACTTTAGTCACCTCTCTCGTCCTTTATATAATCTACTTCAAAAGAATGTACCGTTTGAGTGGACTGAGCAATGCCAAGAAGCTTTTACTAAGCTTAAGGTTATGTTAACCACTACACCTATCATGCAACCACCCGATTAGAGCCTTCCTTTTGAACTTATGTGTGACACGTCTGACTATGCTCTTGGAGCGATTTTAGGCCAGAGAAAAGACAAGAAGCCCTATGTTATTCATTACACAAGTAGAACCTTAAATCCTGCCCAAGTGACCCACTCTACTAGGGAAAAGGAACTCTTAGACGTAGTGTTCGCCTTGAACAAATTTAGGTCCTAGTTGATCGGATCCAAGATCGTTATTTATACATATCATGTGGCGCTCAAGTATCTTCTTTCTAAGAATAATGCTAAGCCCCGCCTGATAAGATGGATCCTCCTACTCCAAGAATTTGATATGTAAATAAAAGATAAAAAGGGAGCAGAGAACATAGTGGTTGACCATCTTTTCCACCTTAATCTCTCTGATTCCCTTGAGATGACACATATAAATGACATGTTCCCTAATGAACAATTGTTTAAAGTCTCCCATTCACCTTGGTTTGCTGATATTGCTAATTATCTTGCCACAGGTTTCACGCCGACACATTGGACTGCACAAGATAAGAAAAAATTCTTCGCCGAGGTTCGTAAGTTCTTCTGGGATGATCCATATTTGTTTAAATATTACCCAGACCAAATCTTAAGGAGATATGTGCCAGATAATGAACACCAAAGTATCATCTCCTTCTGTCATTCTCAGGCATGTGGTGGTCACTTTTCTACGACCAAGATTCTGCAATGTGACTTTTACTAGCCCACTATGTTCAAGGATACTCATGAGTTTTGCAAAGCTTGTGAGCGTTTTCAGAAGTTAGGAGCATTGTCTCGTCGAAATATGATGCCTTTAAATCTCATTCTTATCATAAAAGCATTTCATTATTGGGGCATTGATTTCATGGAACCATTCCCCCAATCTTTTAAAAATTTATATATTTTACTCACCATAGACTATGTCATTAAATGGGTTGAAGCAATTTCGTGCTGGAACAATGACCATTAAACGGTCATTAAATTCTTAAAAGAAAACATCATTTCCTAGTTCGGAATGCCTCGAGTCATCATTAGTGATGGGAGCTCACATTTTTGTAATAGGCCATTCGCGAATTTAATGAATAAATATGACATCTCCCACAAAGTGAATACTCCATACCACCTACAAACAAGTGGGCAAGTTGAGATTTTCAATAGGAAAATTAAACACGTCTTGGAGAAAACGGTTAACCCTGATCGAAAGGATTGGTCAATCCGATTGACTGATGCCTTATGGGCTTACCATACCACATTTAAGACCCCTATTAGAATGTCTCCCTTTAGACTTGTCTATGGGAAGGCTTGCCACTTTCCTGTGGAGTTGAAACATAAAGCCTACTGGGCGATTAAATATTTGAATTTCAATCTAGACAACGCTGGCTCTCTATGTAAACTTCAATTGAATGAACCCGAAGAAATCCAGAATAATGCATACGAGAACTCGAGAATTTACAAGGACAGGATGAAGGTATTGCATGACCAACACATTCTTCGAAAATCATTCACATCAGGTTAAAAAGTCCTCTTGTACAATTCTCGGTTACATCTCTTTCCGGGTAAGCTCCGATCTCGTTGGACCGGCCCTTTCACTATTACCAATGTCTATCCTCATAGGGTTGTCGAGATTCGAAATCCAAACAATGGCAATGATTTTAAAGTGAATGGGCCTCGATTAAAGTCATTTGTTGAGAAAATTGATTTAGACGAGATGTCCATACCTCTGAATGATCTTGTTTATCAGGATTAATCTCCTAGTTTGACGGAGGTATAGTTAGGTTTATTGCTTTCATGTTATGTTTAGGATAGTCGGCTTTATACTATTTAGGATAGTTTTTTTTCTGTTAGTTCTAGGATAGTTTGTTTTGGGTTGATTAACTCTTATGCTAACCACCTTCACGCTGAGATCCTTTGGAAAAAGCCTCAAAATTTCTTCATTAAGTACTATCTTTCCATCACTTATCTTTCAATTATGTTGCCTCTGTTACAGATCATGCTTATTTCTTTTATATTGAGGACTATAAATTTTAGGTTGGGGATGGGAGATTGAGTTACCTAATTAGTGTTTTCTCAGTTTTGAGCAAATTTTTTATCTGTTTGGAAAGCGATAAGTTGTGGATTTAAGACTATTTTGAGTATGATGATATGATAGGAATCAAATTTTGAATTGTTAGAGTTTGAGCAACTAAGTGACCTATCACTTATGGTTCTTACATTTAATCGATTAAGAGTAAGTTCGAATATTATATTAATTGTTTTCTATGAATAATACTAGATTTTCTGATTGTTAGTATGATGATCATTGAAAGATATTGAGAATCGAGTTCGGAGAAGTTTATCCACCTTAAAAGAAGAAAAAGAACCAATTTAAAAAATAGGAGATCGACAAAGAGGTCATAAAGAATGAAGAATGACATCATCTTTAAAGAGAATGAAAAATGTCTTTGAAAAGGATGTAATGTCTAAAGAAGAAGAATAAATATAAATGACCATCGATATAAAATCAAAAACTGAAAAAAGAAGGAAAAGGGGATAAGTTCGAAATTAGTACTTGTGTTTTTAATCAATCTTGAAGTGATGAGCATGGCTAACATTATGAAAAGTTAATATTTTCACTGAGCACTTTGAAAAACTTAATATACGAACCATGCTCTGACGTAAGGGATAAAGGACTTACTTGATTGATTGCTTATATGATTCAACTCTAGGTCTTTAAATTCTCAATTTCTTATCTGAAGTCTACTCATTCATACTTGATTACACAAAAGATCGTTTTTCGAAAAAGGTTTGAACATTGCGCATTAAGGTTCATTTTTCACATTTTTTGCTCGGGACTAGCAAAATGCTGGTGGGGATTGTGTTGCTGGTTAAATATTGCATATTAGACCCCATCTATTACTTGGTTTTATGAACATGATAATGCTTAATGTTCTATTTTAATCATGTTTGTGTTGCAAGGTTAATTCAAGAGCTTGGATTGAAATAGATGCTAAAAGCATGAATTTAACGCTTAAAAACCACCAAAGCCAAGATTGGATCTGATGAAACCAAGAATGAAGAATGTACAGACCAAAGATCCAAGAAAATCAAGTCAAGAATAAAGAAAATCGGAGTTTTGAAGTAAATTTGCGTAACCCTTGACCAGTCCTGGCTCCGACTCGACCATCCTGGCCTCGACTCGACCGGTCGAAGGTGCTCGACTCGAACTCAAGTGTGTAAAACTTCTAAATCTTCGTGTTGCTTGACCAGTCAAAGGAGACCCTCGACCGGTCAAGGACATCCCACAACCAGTCGAGCGTTATGCAATTTGAGGCGGTTTTCGAAAATTTCCACTCGTTGTGAAAGTCTAAGGCCTAAAACTATAAATAGGGGTCCCTAGGGCATCCATAAGCATCATCTAGGATTTGAGGAGTGGAGCACAAGCGTGGAGAAGCCATTGCCAAGAGTTTTTTTTTTCCTTTCCTTAGTTGTTTGTATGCTTTTATTAGAAGATTCTAGTTTAATCATGTCTATGGTTGGCTAAACCTCTTAGCTAGGGCTAAGAGGTGAAGCTTGTAGCGTGATGGGATGTTTCTATTGCTTTGATTCATATTTATATTGAACTATCTTTGATTCTAGTTTGATTATAATGAATGCTTTCAGTTTGTAATGGTTTGTTGTTACTCAAATTACAATAGATCTGCGATAGCTTTGAGTATTGTCTTTTCATGTTTTGAGATTATGAAATTAGGAAATTCTATTGTTCATCATCGTCCCTTGGACATGGTTGGGTGATGGAATCCTCCCTAACTTTCATAATTCTCCCAGATTGGTTATGGGATTGGTAAATCCTGTTGTTTGCCTTATCTCATGGGCATGGTCTTGTGATGGAATCACTTCCAGTTCTCGCACCTCTCATCCATTGAGAACTAGGTCAAAGGAAGTTTAGATTTGATTTTACTGAGATATCTTCCAATTGGATAGGATGGGACACCGATTCTTATCATGTGACTTGAATCAAGCATAAATCTCCCTGATCTCTACAAGTGGATCCTTGGAAACCATAGTCTCCCACCTTTGAATTTCTTAAGTTTTTTCCTTAAATCTCTCACAATTACTCTCTATATTTTCAGATTTAGGTTTTCATCTTTTTCTAGTTCTTCTTCTAGTTGCTTTCAGAAAACACACGAGATTAGTCCCTATGGATTTGACCTCAGTCTCACCGAGATTATTACTACATCGCAGCCCTACACTTGGGGTTGTGAACATTAGGCTCGTTGAATTTCACATTAGGGTCATTGAATTTGGAAGTGAAGTGACTAAAATTGACCACGAAGTAATTGAAATTGACCATGAAGTAAGTGAAATTGACCGCAAAGTAAGTGAACTTGACCAAGAAGTGAGTGAAATTCATCGTGAAGTGAGTGAATTTGACCAAAGAGTGAAATTCACTGCGAAGTGACTAAACTTGACCACGAAGTGATTGAAATTCACCGCGAAGTGAGTGAAATTGACTGCGAAGTGAGTGAAATTGACCGCGAAGTGAATGAAATTCACCACGAAGTTAGTGAAATTGACCGCGAATTGACTGGAATTGACTGTGAAGTGATTGAAATTCACCATGAAGTGAGTGAAGTTCAACGTGAAGTGAATGAAATTCATCACGAAGTGAGTGAAATTCACTGTAAAGTGACTGAAATTGACTGCGAAATGATTGAAATTCACTGCAAAGTGAGTGAAGTTCATCGCGAAGTGAGTGAAGTTCACCACAAGGTGAGTGAAGTTAACCGCGAAGTGAGTAAAATTCACTGCGAAGTGAGTGAACTTAACCTCGAAGTAAGTGAAATTGACCGCGAAGTGAGTGAAATTAACCGCAAAATGAGTGAACTTGAACACGAAGCGAGTGAAATTGACCGCGAAGTGAGTGAACTTGAATATGAAGTGAGTAAAATTCACCACGAAGTGAGTGACCTTGACCGCAAAGTGAGTGAAATTCACCGCAAAGTGAGTGAACTTGTCTACAAAGTGAATGAACTTGATCGAGAAGTGAGTGAAATTGACTAAGAAGTGAGTGAAATTGACTAAGCTTCACATGAAATTCACCGAGCCTAACTTGAAATTGACCGAGCTTCACATGAAATTGATGTTTGCCTTGTTGAATTTCATGTTAGGCTCATTCATTTTCACGTTAAGCTTGGTCGATTTCATGTTCGGCTCAGTCAATTTCAAGTTAGGCTCGGTGAATTTCAAGTTAGGCTTGGTGAATTGCATGTTAGGATAGGTCAATTTCAAGTTAGGCTCGATCAATTTCAAGTCAAGCTCGGTGAATTTTACATTAGGCTCAGTCAATTTCATGGTAGGCTCGATCAAGTTCACGTTAGGCTCGGTCAATTTCAAGTTAGGCTCGGTTATTTTCAAGTTAGGCTCGGTCAATTTCGAGTTAGGCTCAGTGAATTTCACGTTAAGCTTGGTGAATTTCATGGTAGGCTTGTTCAAGTTCATGTTAGGCTCGGTCAATTTCATGCTAGGCTCGGTGAATTTCAAGGTAGGATCGTTCAATTTCACGTTAGGCTTGGTGAATTTCAAGTTAGGCTTGGTGAATTTATGTTTGACTCGGTGAATTTCATATTAGGTTCATTGAAATTTATGTTTGTCTATGGCTGCGGTTATAATTTGTAGCCAAAGATTTCTTTCGGAACTACATTTCTAATAAAGTGGGGACATTTTGGTCCAGTAAAAATGCATCCGTACATAAGGGTCGTAGTTTTGGAAAGTAAGTTTGGAAGGGTAGAGAGAGGATAGTGGCTTAAAAGTGAGGCATATAGTTAGAAAAATCTCTATATACTTTAGGGCATGTGCCTAACATTGAAGCGTATCCAAATCTCAGGGCGTTAGCCCCGCTAAAAGAAACAGCGCCCACCGTTAAAAACGTTTTAGAGACCATAAAGTTTTGGATGAAGAAGATATTTGTTTTTTCCCTTGATCCATGCCTGTGTGACCTAATCAGCAAGTTGGATGGAAATTAAATATTATGGTGGGCTCTAGTCAGTTTTTAACGGTGGGCGTTCAAGATAAACATTATAGTGCTCTCTAGGAAGTTTTTAATGCTGGGCGTTCAATCACTACTGTTTTATTGTGATGTAATCCACTTGAGATTTGAATTTACCTCAATGTTTATGGTTCAGGATTTAGGGTTTATGCTATCCCCTGAAATAATTTGAAAAAATAGATGTACAGCATGGATAAAACACACGTGGGTCACAGACCACTGTCCAGGGAAGCAGATTGCGCAATGAGTAACTCAGTGCGCTATGCTTAATGAGTAAACTCTCTGGGGTCCACGGTGATTGAAATATTCTATCCGCTCCTTCCATCCAATTTTAAATATAATTTTAGGGCTTGAGCCTAAAAATGAAGTGCATCCAAATCTTAAGTGGACCTCACAACGGGAAACAGTGTGAATTGAAATTCTACCATTGAAAGTTTCTTGGGAGCCACAGAAGTTTTGGATCAAGCTGTTATTTGTATTTTACCTTCATCCAGGTCCGTGTGATCTTATGAACTGGTTGGATGACAAATAAACATCACTCCCTAAAAAGGTTTCAACAGTGGAAGTCATTATTCCCACTGTTTCTTGTGATGTGGTCTGCTTAAGATTTTTTTCATATTTAAATTTAGATTCAACCAATAAAATGATCCATAAAAACGGATGGACGGCATTGATAACCTACATACATTCACAATAGGCCCGACTGAGTTACTCAGTACGTTAAAAACTTACTGAGTAACTCAGTCCGCAATCCGATTTCTATTTGCAAAATCTGATTGAGTACCGAGTTACTCCGTGCGCTTCTATTGTACTAAGTAAACTTAGTTGTGCCCAGCGTGAATGTATGTGGTTTATCCACACTGTCCATCCGTTTTTTACGGCTCATTTAAGGAGTTGATTCCAAAATTGAAGCAAATCGAAAGCTAAGTAGATTATGCCACAGGAAACAGTGGGAATAATGATTTCCACCATTGAAACCTTTCTATGCCCTAGATTAATGTTTATTTGTCATTGAACCTGTTCATAAGATCATACAGACATGGATGAAGGGAAAAAAACAAATGTAAGGTTGATCCAAAACTTCTGCAATCCCTAAGATTTTTTCAACAGTAGATGTTCAATTCACACGGTTTCCTATGGTGTGGTCCATTTGATCTTTAGATATGCTTTGTTTGGGGCTCAAGCTCTAAAATTATTTTGTGAAATGGATGGACGAGAATGGATAAAATACATAAATCATGGTGAACACCATAGAGTTTACTCAGTACTCTAAGTGTAGTGAGTTAGTACGCAATCCACTTCCTTGCAAATATAAAGCTCAAGTGAACCACCACTATAAATAGTCCCGGGCCCATCAGGGTGGACCTCACCACAGAAAGTGAAAATTGAATGCCTACCGTTGAAACCTTTTTGGGCTCTCACGTGCTGTTTATATACTACTGAACATATGCATTGGCCACTAGGAAGTGGGCCTCACCACAGGACACCGTTTGCATTGGGCCACTAGGAAGTGGGCCTCACCACAGGAAACAACGGTGACAATGATACCCACGATCGAAACCTTCTCAGGGCTCACCATGTTGTATGCGTTTTATACCCATACCATCCACTTCGATCTCCAGCCCACTTGCTATGCATGAGTCCAGAAATGAAACAGATCTAAATCTCAAGTGGACCCATAGCTGGAAGCAGCAGTGATAATGACACCCAGTACCATTGATACCTTCCAGGGCCATAGTTGAAACCCTTCAAGGGCCCACCGTTGGGGCTTGTTGTGCGCCCCACTAATGTTTATTTGTCATCAAACCTGTTGATAAGGTCATTCCTACTGGGGTGAACTGAAACACAAAAATAGTAACTGATCCAAAACTTATGTAGCCTTATAAGTAGGGTCCGTGCTGTCCGCTGGACAGTGTGTTCCAACCATGGTTATGCGTTTTGACATGCTGTCCGCTTGACAGTATGGCCTACCATGATTTATATATTTTAATTTTATCCATGTTGTCCATTGGACAATGTGATCACCATGTTGTGCATGCATGTCCATGCTGTCCACTGGATAGTAGAACTGATCACCATGTTGTGCATGCATGTCCATGCTGTCCACTGGATAGTAGAACCCACCTGCTGTAATCTGCATAGGGTATTTACGCTGTCCACTAGACAATGGGACCCACCTATGATGTATGGTTTATCCACGCTGTCCACTAGATAGGGGACCCATTGCGATGATGTGTTTAATCAATGTTTTGCACTGGACAACGGGACCTCCATGATGTTTATTTGCTGTCTAACCCGGTAATAAGGCCGTATGGGCCTGGATGAAGAGGGGAAACACAAGTACCATCCTAACTTAAAAGCATGTTCATTGCTCATCCGTAGGCTCATGTGAGGCATACCTGGTAGTCACCTAACTATATGAATTTGTGATACTTGTTTAGTCACTTAACTATGTGAACTTATGATACTTGTGTGACCACGTGACTCTGTGCATTTGTGATACTTGGTGGTCACTAAACTACGCAAATTTATAATACTTATTTAGCCACTTAATTATGCGAACTTGTGATATTGTGTGGCCACTTCACCACATGAACTTGTGATATTTGCGTGACTTAACTATGTGATCTTGTGAAGCCTATTTCAGCCTTTTAACTATTAGATCATATTATGTTTGCTTGACCATTCGATAACGTGTACATGCGTGGCACTTGCTTGACCACTTGGATAGTTGTAACTATGAACTCTCGTGTAGGCCTTTTTAAAACAAACAAACAAAAAAACAAAAACTAAATGGCCCATAGCCCATTAGATTCAACATTGCTAAAATTTTGAAAGTCGGGTTGCCTGAAACTATGAACACTTGCTTAGCCCTTGAACATGTGTGTAAAGTGAACTAGGGGAGCAGCGCCCACCAAGCCACCTATTGTTAGGCATATGAAACTTGATGTAGGTTGTATATCTCCTCATAGCAAGTCTTAAGACTACCTGAGAATATGTGCAATTTACTCACACCACATTGACACGTTAGACTCATGTGTTGCTCGTTCATGGATGTTGAAACCACTGGATGGTTGGATGTTGACCCATGCATTGCATGTTCATGGTTGTTGAAACCATGGGATGGTTTGACCCATACATTGCACGTTCATGGACGTTGGAACTATGGAACCAATGGGATGGTTACATGTTGGCTCATATATAACATGTTTATAGATGATTGGAACCACGGACCTATTAGTGGTTGTGATACCGATAAAATAATAGAAACATACAGGGTGATGATGAGGCCCATGGGTGAAAGTCCTTAAACATCGTTGGTACCAATTGAGTTTTCCCTATTGTCGAGCCGAGTTCGGTAAGATCATGGGACGTTCAACAGTCTTCCGTTGTTGAGTTCGGATGGGGAAGATGTTTGACTAGCCTAGCATGGATACACTACCATAAGGTCAGGTAGGTGAGCACGTGGGATGTGCAACAGGTTCCCACTACCAAGGTGATCAGGTAGGTGTTGGTGATAAGTCTTTGCTAGCTCAGATGGAAATGGCCTTAGTTGTTCATGGAAATTAATTGTACAATTACATATTAGAGTGCATTTATAATCGTATCGCATTTGCACATGCATACAAGTACCCTATACACTTTATTCCTCGCATAAGTCATGCTAAGTGTAAGTAGAGTTATAGATGTCCTACAGGGGGTGAATATGACTAAATCAATTTATTATAATCAAATGCGAAAAATAATTCTCATTAGCAATATATATTGAAATATTGATTTCAATTGAATTGTCGGACAACCTTCACCTAAAATCTTAGGTAAGACAACCTTATTTCACGATGTCCTTAAGACCAATATTTGAAAAAAAAAATAGAGAATAAGATTATCAATCACCATAATACACAAAGAATTATAGTGCTTCGGTATTTAACATACACCTACTCCACTCCCAAAATTACTACTCTACACCCAAAATTACTACTCCACATAATTTTAGCTTTCCACTATTTTCAAAGTTTTAACAGGATCGCCTCAACAATCTCTTATAGTTCTTGTGGTGTTCATAAGCTTACCATAATAAAACTTCAAGTGATTTTCACGGGCTAACCACTATACAATCTGATGAGATTTCTAGGTAATCTCAACAAACTTGAAATGAAATTAATATATTGCAAACAAATACTTATCTTCTCAAAGACAAATGTCGATGCGAAGATACTGATGAAGACTTTTAAACGTAAATGCCTCAATCAATGCAGCAATCATTTTTCTTGGATGATGATGATTCAATGTATGCTCAACTAGAAAGGATATAGGGATATATAATTTCTCAAGGAATAAAATCCTAAAAGCTGCAGATTTAATTCTCTAATCTCAAGTTGAGTATAATATACTCTCTAATTGAATTTAAATTTACTTAAGAGTGAATTGAATAAGCTATTAAAAAAAAAAAAGAATTACTAAGAAAATATTGTGGAAAAGACTAGAGTTTCTCTCTCAGTTTGCGGAAGAATTATCTATTTTTCGTGTTTTAAACAAAAAAAAAAAATGTCTCTATTTATAGCCAAAGATTTGGTTCTTTAGTCAGCCTAAAAATTCCTTCGATTGGCTAAATTTTCACGTTATTGTTCCAATCACTATTAGATTTCATAGGATTTGATTTTATCAAAACTTAGGCTGGCTCGAGCAAATCATCAGCTACCGGAATAAGATTCGGCTGGCCGAATACAGGGTGCGGCTGGCCTAAGCTCCCAGAAATCAGAGAACATGCATTGTTGTAAACTTGACCCGGGTAACCCTCAGGCTAACCTTAGCTGGATTTGGCTAGTTGAATACAGGGTCAGGCTCGCCAAATTTCCAACAAAAACAAAAATTCATATTGTTGGAAACTTGACCGAGGCTGATCTTGAGCTGACCCAAGATGGTTCAGCTGGCCAAATGTGAAGTTGGGCTAGCCGAACATCCTTAATTATTCAAGTAGAATTAGTTGTAACTTTAAAGTTTAAAACCATAATAATGCACTCTATCCTAGGGTCTTTTCTAAATTCATTTTTACCTGTATGTTGGCATACAATTGATCTTTCTCTTGAATTCGTTCCGAGCCTTATACACTTGAGATGTTGAGTTGTGCTCTTTTCTTGAAGTATCGAATATGTTGAAGTGTGTTGAAGTTCCATACTGTATACATTTTTCCTACGAAATTTAACAACAACTTGTGTGCTTAAAACATTAGCACTTACACTAAGGTATAGGAACACCTCACACACGAGAGATGTACTTCACTAGGCTTTCTTAAGTTCATTCATGCTATTGTTAGATTTTTTTTAGGCTAAGGTAAGTAGCTAGAGTAGCCTGGCATGAATTGTTTACAAATGTTACTTGGATTCTTATGGTTTATTTTTGGAATCTATAATGTAACATGCAATGGAACATGTGCATTTTTTGTAGGCATAAATAATGTAAAGTGAAAATTTTGGTTTTCCTTTATATAAAAATCAAGACCTTACTTTTAGATATACTTGAACAAAATATTTTGTAGATTTCTTCCGTCGCATGCTCGAATATGAGACAGTGGCATGTGCACCAGTGTCGGGTTTGGAGCATGACATGAATGTTTCCTTAATACCGTATTGATGAGATTTACCTCCAAAATGATTTTGTATGCTATTTAAATGGGAGAAGGAATCCTAGTAGAGTGCTAATCTAAGGAAAATTGCTTCAAGTCAGGCAAGGAATCCAATTATTTAGCATACTAATCAAAAGAATTAATTAGTGATTAGTTTCTTAACTAATATGAATGTTCTGTTTATGTAATTATAAATAATTTTTTGGTTTGTGAATTGAATTGAAGGAAAGACCGTGAGAGAATGCTTCCCAAGACTCTTCTCCACCTATATTCATGACTTCCAGAAAGAAGGTTTCCCTCACTTCCTGCAAATCTCCCTGATTTCCCTTCCCCTCTTCAATCCCTTTGGGAGAGATCAAATTTATTAGTGTCCCTCTTCAATCCTTTGTTGAGAGATTAAATTTCTTAGTGTTTGTCAACTGATCTATCCTGTGTTGCGTAGCACGCCAACAATGCAGTGAACCGAGATCCAATCTCAAGTCTCACCCACAAACGATAACAAGAAGAAATATAAACTAGAAAAAGAACCAAGCATTCCAAACAAAACACAAGACAATATATACGTGGAAAAACCCCAACAAGGGTAAAAAACCACGGATGCAAACTTCCACTATGAAGAAAAATGAAGATTACAAGGCAATATACTAACCTCTCCTTTGGAAGTACATAGAAAACCCTTTACCCGTACCTTATAATTATTTCTCATCCCCTAGAAAAGCCCTAGGGACACCTATATATAGTTTAGGCAATTTCTCTTTCGCACCCTTGCGAAAGCCAACTCCAAAATCCACAGTCCACATCAAATCTGGAAACGAAACTGTGTAACCTCGACTGGTCGAGCAGGCTGCACGACCGATCGAGAGGACCCTCTCGACCGCGGGCCACGACCGGTCGAGCACGTCGGAACCCAAAATTGATGCTCACTGGACTTTGAATCAAGATAGTCCACGACTGGTCGTGTGGGCTGCACGACTGGTCATGCGACCCCCAGATGTGGCTCCACATCTCAAAAATCTCCCACTTAGAGATACATTATCATAAACTTCCATCTTCTACATCCGAAGTGCACCACCTCCCCATCTTCAAGCCTGAAGACCGATCAAAGCTGAACAGAGCTTCAACTTCTCCTATGTGACCGCCTTGGTCAGCATATCCACAGGATTCTTACTTGTATGAATCTTCTCCAGAGCAATCGATTTATCTTCCAATAACGAACGTATGAAGTGATATCTGATGGCAATATGCTCGGTCTTTGAATAAAAGGTTAAATTCTTAGCCAAGTGTATTGCACTCTGACTGTTACTGTATAGCTTGCAATCTGTTTGCTTCTTACCCAACTCTTCTATGAAACCTTACATCCACACCATCTCCTTACACGCTTCTGTAGCCGCAACATATTCTGCTTCTGTCGTATTGATAGATACTATTTTCTGTAACTAAGAGACCCAACTGACTGCAGCACTACTCAGAGAAAAAACTAACTTGTAGTGCTTCTTCTGTTGTCGATATCTTCTACCAAATCTAAATCCACGTAGCCTTATAGCTTGATTTTCGATCCACCATAACACAGCCCTACATCCTTAGTACCTACCAGGTATTTAAGGATCTACTTCACAACTTCCTAATGTTCCTTCCCAGGGTTGTTCATGAACCTGCTAACAATTCTCACTACTTGAGCAATGTCTGGTCTCGTGTTCACCATAGCATACATAAGACTCCCTATATCTGACGCGTATGAGACTTTATTTATGTAGTCCCGTTCCTCCTGCGTCTTTGTACCTTACTCCTTAGATAACTTGAAGTGGTTGGCTAATGGAGTGTTAACCGGCTTAGCACCTCCCATATTGAATCGATCAAGTACCTTAGTTATATATTCTGCCTGTGACAAAACCAGTTTCTTGTTTTCTCTATCACACTTTATCCTCATGCCCAGGATTTGTTTTACTACTCCTAAATCCTTCATGGTAAATTCTCTAAACAGTTGTCATTTGAGATCTAAGATGTCTTTCATGCTTGAACCGGCCACAACCATATCATCAACGTACAGAAGAAGGATGATGTATGACGTATCAAACTTCTTCAAATAACAGCAGTGGTCTGCATGAAATCTCATAAAATCGTTTCCCGACATGAAACTGTTGAACTTCTTGTACCACTGCCTCGGGACCTGCTTCAAGCCATATAGACCTTTTTCATTCTACATGCCTTGTTCTCCTTTCCTGGTGCCACATATCCTGTCGGCTAATATATATATATATTTCTTCTTTAAGGTCCCCATGAAGAAAGACTGTCTTGACATCTAGCTGCTCTAGATGTAAGTCCTCTGTGGCCACTATACTCAAGACCATACAAATCATAAACATTTTCACCACAAGTGAAAATATTTCAGTGAAATCGATACCTGCCTTTTGTTGAAACCCTTTCACAACCAATCTAGCCTTATACCATTTCGAACCATTGTGCTCCTCCTTCAGTCTGTAAACCCACTTGTTATGAAGAGCTTTCTTACCCTTGGGTAGAGTGACTAGCTCTCATGTAAGATTAGACTCAAGAGAGTCCATCTCATCATCCATGGCCTGCTCCCACTTAACCCGTGCATCCGACTGTAATGCCTCTTCAAAACACTATAGTTCACCATTATCTGTCGGCAGTAGATAATGTAAGGAGGATGACTATCAGACCGTGGGTCTCCTCTCCCGAGTAGACCTCCTCACAACCGATGTATGCGACTCTGCCTCATAATGCTCCTGTGTATGATCATCTTGTGGCATTGTAACACCCGTGTCCGGTAACTCTTCCAACTCTACGAATTCCTTTTTCTCGGTCTTATTTTCCTGCACACTGTCCTTATGCATCACTTTTTATTGAAGATTACGTCCTTGCTTCTCATGATTTTTCTATTTTCTGCATCCCAAAACCTGTAGCCAAAATCATGCTACACATAGCCTATAAACATGTACCTCCTGGACTTCGCATCCAGCTTGTTTGTATGCTCTGCATCAATGTGAATATATGAAGTGCAATCGAACACTCTGAGATGTGTAAGGTTCATTTCTTTCCTAGTCCACGTTTCTTCTGGTAACCCACCATCCAATGGTGCTAAGGGACTTCTGTTGATGAGATATGTGGCAGTATTCACAGATATACCCAAAAGGTCTTGGGCAACCCTGCATGTAACCTCATGCTCCTGGCGCGCTCAAGGATAGTCCTGTTAATGCGCTCAGCCACACCATTCTGTTGTGGTGTCCCTGTAATCATTTTCTCATGTTTGATTCTATTTGCTGCACAATACTCCTCAAATCTCTTATCACAGTACTCTCCCCCATTATCAAATCTAAGACATTTTACTGTTTTACCTGTCTCGTTTTCTACCATAACTTTTTACTTCTTAAATACATCAAATACATCAGATTTATGTTTTAATAAATGGACGTATAGTTTTCTACTAGCATCATCAATAAAGGAAATAAAATAATGTGAGCCACCAAAAGATAATACCTGTGCTGGTCCCCACACATCAGTGTGTACAAGCTCCAATAGATGCGTCTTTGAAGCGCGTCCCGTCTTCTTGAAGCTTACCCTCTTCTGCTTGCCATACACGCAGTCCTCATAGAATTCTAAGTCAATAGACTTCAGCCCTAGTAGCTTTCCTTTTGATAATGACACTTTCATCCCTTTCTCACTCATATGTCCCAACCTCTGATGGCATAACTGCCCATTCACTCCAGTTGATGCGACTGTGAGTGAACTATACAATCTTGAAGTCACATATAAAATACTTTCCTTCTTGCCTCGAAATATCACCAAGGCACCTTTTATGATCTTCCATGAATCACTAGTGAATGTCATCACATAACCAGTATCGGCCAACTGCCCCACTGAGATCAAGTTACATTTTAAACTCGGTACATGTTTGACATTCTTCAATTTCAAAATCGTTCCGTCTGTCTGATTTACATGAACGTCCCCATTTCCAACAATACTACACGGCTCATCATCACCTAGGTAGACTCTCCCGAAGTCACCTAATACATAATTACGTAGAACTTCCTTACATGAAGTGGCATGAAACGAAGCACCCAAGTCTATAACCCAAGACTCATTCCTCGCATCAAGAAAAAAGATTAACGCCTCTGTGTCACTCTCTTCAGATAGATTCACTGAATCCTTCCCGCCTTGAGAGCTTCCTTCTTGTTTCTTAAGCACCCTGCAATCACGTTTCATGTGCCCCTTCTTGCCGCATTGCCAACACCCGTCTTTGTCTTTCGGTCCCTTGGACTTCTTCCTCGACTTAAAACACTCATGTTTATTGTTTCCTTTGTTCAGCGATCTTCCTCTTCCTTCAACGTTTAGAGCATCCCTGAATCCCCTGAAACTCCTGATGCCTTTCTTATAGATTCTTCACTGAGAATTAGACCGGCCATATCATCAAATTTTAGCTTTATCGACCTTGAGGAATTGTTCACAGCAATCACTAAACCATCTCAACTGTCTGGCAGACTGGACAAGATCAATAACACCCTGACCTCATCCTCAAAAATAATGCCAATGGATTTCAACTGGCTCGTGACTATATTGAACTCGTTTAGATGTTCAGCCATGCTCTCACTATCTGACATCTTCATGTTAAATAGTTGTTTCATAAGATGAACCTTATTGGACGCTGAGGGTTTTTCATACATGGTGGCTAGGGCTTCCATTAATTCTTTTGTGATTTTCATCTTGGACATATTGAAGGCGACGCTCTTAGACAAAGAGAGTCGGATCGTTCTTAAAGCCTTCCGATCTAATAAAAACTATTCATCATCTGTCAACTTCTCTGGTTTCTTGTCTTTTCCTCCTATAAGAATATAGAGGTCCTTCTGATACAGATAATCTTCCATCTGCGTCTTCCAGAAGGCAAAGTTTGAACCATCAAACTTCTCAATTCTAGTCTTCCCTTCTTCCATCATCGCTCCCAATAGAACTAAACCAATAGCTTTGATACTAGTTGTTGCACAGCATGCCAACAACGCAGTGAACCGAGATCCAATCTTAAGTCTCACCCACAAAAGATAAACAAGAAGAAATATAAACTAGAAAAAGAATCAAAGCATTCCAAACAAACTACAAGACAAGATATACGTGGAAAAATCCCAACAATGGTAAAAAACTACGGATGCAAACTTCCACTATGAAGAAAAATGAAGATTACAAGGCAATATACTAACCTCTCCTTTGGAAGTACATAGAAAACCCTTTGCCCACGCCTTAAAATTATTTCTCATCCCCTAGAAAAGCCCTAGGGACACCTATATATAGTTTAAACAACTTCCCTTTCGCACCCTTGCGAAAGCCGACTCAAAAATCTGCAGTCTGCATCAAATCTGAAAACGAAACTGCATAACCTCGACTGGTCGAGCAGGCTGCACGACTGGTCGTGAGGACCCCTCGACCGGTCAAGCATAGGCCACGACCAGTCGAGTACCTCGGAACCCAAAATTGATGCTCACTGGACTTTGAGTCGAGACAGTCCACGACTGGTCGTGTGGGCTGCACGACCGGTTGAGCAGGGGCCACGACTGGTTGTGCGGCCCCCAGATGTGGCTCCACATCTCAACATCCTGGATTTAATTCAGTTTATGATCCTTCAGAGTCATCTACAAATAGATGTTTTGCCTCCAATCCACTCTTATGCTCTGCACCCCTTCCCTATCCAGAGAACGCTCTAGAGGAGAGAGTAAGGAAGAGGCAAATCCTTGAAGTTCCCTCAACAAGGTGCGTCAATGGCAGGGGATTCAGGCATCCTTGCTCCAAACTCCATAATTACATAAATTGGAAACCACAATTACATAAAGTTTTTATAGCTTTAGGCAGGATTTCGCTACAAGTCCCATGGAGAATAGCCTTCACCACACACTCACACACAAATTTTATTTTATTTTTTATTTTTTTAAAAAAAAAAAAAAACAACGAAAGAAATGAATTGAATGTGAGAAAATGGTGGATATGATTGTTTATTCGGTGTGATTTTCAACCTTGGACAAGGACCACCCATTAGTTGGATAGCCAATACAACCTCCCATAGTCTCATACTACCACATGCCAGTGCTTGGGATTCGACTTCTAGAGACAAAATATAATATCAGAGTTTATTTCAGAAAGCTTTAGGAAAATCTAATTAGTATATCCTGAGTTGAATTTTCAAATGGTTTACAAGTCGTACGAAGTTGGTTTTTCTCCAACTGATGGGATGTCTGCACTGTAGCCCATCTTTGGCCAGTGCTATCTTCTAATCAACGAGGTTGGTTGTCTAAATTTTGGCTGGATGAAGAACAAATGAGCTGCGGTTTGTTTGCTTCTGGGAAAAATGGATGTCTTGTCGCCATTAAAATGTCCATCACGACTCATCATTGTCCACGTGGTTGATTAAGGATGCCAGTCCGTCTGGTCGGCCTTACCTTGCACAAGCAACGACAGAGAAACATCATGGATAGATGGAGCCCCACTATGTCATCTTTGGCTATCAAACGGGTGACAAAAACACTTCAAAAAAAATGTCTCCAATAACGTTCCAAATATGTTAGTTGTCTCAAAGTCTAAAAGCAATATCCAGATTCAAGAGCATGTGTTCCTCCAAAAGGAAGTTTCAATTCAGTTTTCTCTAAAATCCAAAACACATATTAATTTCCAATGTGAGTTGGTTTTGGTGTTGGAACTCATCCAGTTATTCTTAATCTTCTAATTGCCCTTGTAAGTATTAATTAATTAGCCAAATGTTTAGACTCATTGGTTACCCACATTTTTTGAGTCTAGGTTGGGTACGGGCCCACATTAGGTCTGAGTTGGCTCAATTTTAGGATGGCTAAAATTGGACCCATTTGAAAACTAGGTCCAAGTATTTGGGTTAATTATGAGAGGTCCCACGCCATGTTTAAAAATTTTTGGTTGAATTTTTGGGTCCAGTCCTACTCCATGGAACCAAATTTTGAAGTCAGACCCACTTATTATCGGGTAGGGTCCATTTACCTGTTGGTTCACCCAACCTATTTTAACCCCTAAGCACTAGACCATGATGTGATCTTCCTCTGTATCAGAAGCATGTGTTCAACATATACATAATATATTTTGCACATGTTGTTGAAGTCATGCCAAATAAATGTGAATATTGTCCATTGGTGACTTGGATGTTATCCAATGATATTGATAATCTTGTCCATCGATCATGATAATTGGTATCTACGTGGATATGTTTTAATGCCATAGTTAGTGGGTGGGAGTGCCTTAAACATATATGAACGTAGTTTAAATGAAGAGGGTTTCCTTTAGATGTCCTTGGGAACTTAACATTGGACATCACAGTCACTGATAAAGTGAGAGTTGCAGGTCATAGATCTTGGTATCCTATTGTTTGCATGGCCACACAGTGGGTTGTAGACAGACCATTGGTTAATACTATTATTATTCCACTGGTTACTACTATTATTATTATTATATAGTCATCCTGTCTAACGGGACTGATGATGAATCGGGAAGAAGGGTTTTCACCGTCAGGCTTTACAATGAGTAGTTGTACTATAACGCATATAGGATTATGAGTGTGCCATGTGAATATGTTCTTGATGTTAGATCTATTTAACACTTACATTAGTAGAATGAGTTCAAGTCTCCAGATCGGGTGACCCATCATGCTTGAACTATGATTAACTTGAAAAAGTATTATATTTTATTAATCCTTAGACCTAAGGACATGTGAAAAGTTCAAGGTCTTAATTATATATACTTGGGCTTGTATTACGAAGTCATTATGTGGCCAACAAAAGTGAGTGTAACTGAGTGCATATATCAAGGTTTGGTTCAAGCTCACATAGTCCAACAATGGATCAAATATTTTCCTATGAACTTTTTTAGATTTTAAATATCGGATATTCATTGAGTGGAGTAATTTTTGTGTGCCTGATACTCAAAAGGTTTTAAAATGTTTTCAACCATTGAACTTTTTCTTTAACCATTAAAAGAATTTTGATCACACTTGATGATATTTAGATGGTTTACGTATGGGGGTTCACCACTTCATTTGCATGTGTATTGAATAGAATGAAGAGGGTAAGAGAACCTTGAACGATTACGGTGGGATTATAAACTCTCAATATAGTAGGCATATATAAGAATATAATGTGAAAGAGTACTATAACTAGTGTCTCTTTGAAACTATAATTCCTACTTACATATAAATCCTATTCCAAGAGATGAGGGTAACGCTCAAAGAGCTTTGGATGTCTGTAGTGAGGGAAGTTCTTATGAGCTCGACGGCCTGGAACCTTTATATATATATATAGAGAGAGAGAGAGAGAGAGAGAGAGAGAGAGAGAGAGAGAGAGAGAGAGAGAGAGAGAGAGAGAATCTTCTCTTTGTTTTCCTTTCATCACAAGTTCCACTTGTAGGGCCTACCTTGGATGGCTCCATGCTTCTCCCGTCCATACTTCGGGGTGGATGAGGTATTGGCTTTCATCATTTTCCTCCATTTGAGATAATTGGGGAAGTGACCCTCTCATTGAAGGAGCTATATTAGCCATTAGATAGTTTTCTCCATGGCTTAATCAAGGTAATCTTAGTTATAGGATTAGCATTTTTAAATTTTTTCTAAAATTTTGATAATATATAAACGTTGATCTCTAGGGCTCAAAAATAAAACTTGTATTTTTGAAAAATCTTAAATTTGCTAACTTTTGAAAATTTTAACACATGCACATATCAATCAAATGGTCCAAACTATACCCACATTAATCAAATCCAACAAAATCACTAGCATTATCAACAATTCATCATAAGCACCGGTATAATCACGGATGGTGCATAGCACCACCAAGATCACATGGAGAATCATAGCCATCTAATCTTTCTATTTGAATTTGGCACTGTCCATGTGATGGGGACCAATGGTCCCCTATGTGATACCACATGTTAGCTAGCTTAATATTCAAAGGAAGCTTCTAAATTATCTATAATAGCTGCAATATGCTATTGTTGAATATGTTAGGTAGCTAGATAATTTAATAGTGATAAATACGTAGATTTGTCAACCAGGACTAATGATTCCAAAGGGATGAGATCTAACCCGTTGAAAGTAGAGAAAATGCCACAACTTAGGTTTGGCAGGGAAGTGGAAGCCCACCTCATGTGTTGACGCTTCTGGCACCCAACAGTAGCAAAAGAAGTACAATTTTTAAACCTACGAAAAAGAAATTGCTGAAAAGGAACTTCCGAAGAAGAAGTCTTAAATGAAGTCGCTTGAGTACACCTTGCAAGTGATCTTGCCTCACACGCGCAAAGAGCGACTGCATGAGATCAGATCAGAATATCGACCATCCCGTTTTTAGGGGTGTGAATTGCCTCTAGAGGTGGGCATCGAGTCGAGTCGGACCGGATTGGGCCCAACTCGACTGGGTCCGAAGTTTTTAGTACCTGACCCGAACTCGATCCGATCCGGGACCGAGTCCTGGTCCCCTTACTCGATCCGATCCGCTGTATTGTTAGCCTAACTCGAACTGAGTCCTACTCGGTCTGAGAAATCAAGTCGGATCGAGTTATATACGGTTCGGATCGCATATTCTTGACCTTAAAAGAGTTTCAAAGGTAGACGTTCAATCCCACTACTTTTTGTAGTGTGGTCCACTTGATCTTTAAATCTATCTAATTTTTCAGGTCAAGCCTTAAGACGAGCCTGCCGAGTGGATGGATGGTTTAGATATAACACATACCTCATGATGGGACCCATAGAACTTGCTGACGGCAACATGCCAAACCAGCTCAACTGGTGTGTGGTACACCTACCGATCCGCGTCCCAAGGTTTTTCCTTGGGGCGTGGATTTTATGATATGTGGGCCCACAGTGATATTTGTAAGAAATCCACACCGTCCATCAGTTGTGAGGGCTCATTTTAGGACATGATACCAAAAAAATAGGTGGATCTAAGGCTCAAGTGTGTTTGATGAGAGGGAAAATAGAGGAAGGTGGTTATTGAATCTACATTATTTCCTCTCGTAAGGGTCACTTGAGTCTTGGATATACTTCATTTTTTGCAGCATGTAGTAAAATGAGCTCCCAAAACGGATGGACAGTGTGGATTTATCACAAACATCATGGTGGGACCCACCTAACATCCCAAGCAAGAATGTGATAAGCTTGCTTGTCGTCAGGGAGCTCTGCTCGAGGAACCTCGAGCTATGTGAGAAGATAAATTAGGTACTCCCCATCCCACTAGTCAAAGGATGGTAAGTCAGTGCTCTGTGGGCCCCACTATGATGTATTTACTTCATCCATGTCGTCCATCTATTTTTCTAGATCATTTTATGGTATTAAAAAAAAGGAGGTATATCCCAATCTCAAGTGGACAACATTACAAGAAACAATGGTGAATAAACATTGTGCGGATTGAATCGAATTGAATCGGATTGGGTCCATTCGAATCGGATTCCGGATTGGGTTGGTCTGGGTTGACCATTGATCCGAAATCGATCCGATTAACGGTCGGATCTTGCTGGGCCAGACCGATCTGACTAGATCCTGGCCTTCGGTTCGGATCTGTTGGGGTTGGATCGGGGCAGATTGGGTCGGATCTGCCAGATCTGTCCCTTTTTGCCCAGCTCTAATTGCCTCTGCCCGGCCTGCTCTAAGTTCCTGTGGTCAGAAGCTATGTGGGCCCACAAAGATGCTCCTGAGAAATCCACTATGTCCATTCGTATCTCAAGCTCACAGTAGGATAGGAAACGAAAAATGACAGGAATCCAAAACTCAGGTTGGCCACACTATAGGAAACAATGATAAATGTTCACTGTTGAAAACTTCTGGAGCCGATAATGATGTTTATATGCCATCCAAACTGTAAGTAAGGTTATTACCACTGGGTTAAACTATAGGTATAAATATTATCCTGATCTAAAACTTCTGTGTGCCCCACAAAGTTTCCAATGGTGCACGTTTAATTCCTGTTGTTTTCCTATTCTATCGTGCACCTGAGTTTTGGAAATTTCTAGTTTTTAGCCTTCTGCCCTATTGTGAGCCTGAGAAACTAATGCACTGAGTTGATTTCTCACGGATATCTTTGCGGCCTCACATAGCTTCCAAGCAGGGAACTTGGGGGCACTGGAATTTACGTCGATTAGTAAGATGGTAAGCAGATTGCATCCTGCCCTGACGCAGGGAAGGACCTGATGAGGTTGATCACCCTCTTCCTCACATGACAAACACCTAGAATCCACGAGACACTTTTGAATTCTAGAATTCACCGAAGAAAATAAGAAAATTTTAAGAAGTTTTAATTAATAGATCCTATAAAAAATGAATTTAACACGCTTAAACAATTATAAACAAATCTTTAAAACATAATTAAAGAGTTCAAATCAAATTAAAAAACCAATGCAGAAAATCGCACAAATTTTTTGCGATCGTCGATCGATCGAGTCAACGGGTCGAAATGGTAAAAAAGTGTCTAGAGATTTAAACTAGAAATTATGTCATTTTGACCTATCGACACGGTCTATTAACCTATTGAAACTGGCAAAAATTGTTCAGTAACCAATTTAGAATTTCTGACGGAATTTCGACATGTAGACCAGATCCGTCGATCCGTCGAATTTTGTCGATTTCTCCTTGGGCTTCTTCCGATCCATGTCCTACATCAGACCTCTCCACTTGAAAAAAGAAAAAAAAGAAACTCATCCTCGATTTTGGTTCACGGTACATATTTAATTTCATCGAGTTCTTCAATGGACTTGGTTTGAAATACATATTCAACTCCGAGTGCAACATTTACTAGCATTTTCCTTGTATTATGTAGCAGACTTTCTTAATTTCTCTTGGATGTCAGCATGAATAGTTACTACCCAAATTGCCATATTCCCCACCACAATACTCATTCCAGGTAGTTTAGGCAATGGAAACAAGTCAAATGCCGGTTTAGCAACTCGGGCATGCACAACCTCAAATTGGGCCTGGTTGGTAGATATAATTTGTGTGTTGTTGAAGATAAACTCATCCTGAGAAAACCAATCTCTTGCATATGAGACAATTTATCAAGAATTTTAGTGAGTACAATTGTCTTGAACTCCTGCAACACTGGCTTTACATCTTTTAGAATACATATATTATTTGTGGTATGGTCTTGTAACGACCTTGGATTTTCTTGTGCTAATCTTTCCTTAAGTAGTTATTTTTGGGGTAATTAGCGCTTTACTCGATTGCTTGTGAAATTCGCATCAATCACTTTAAATTGTATCTGCATGGCTCTAAACGTGTAGATTAGTGAGCGCTACGTTACTCTGAAATCTGGGATCCATCGCTAAATCCAGTTGTTCTGGAGAATTTTTGGAAGATCTGGATCGGACCTGGACCGCGCGTCGAAAGTCCGATGGCGATGATCTTAGGTTGTTGTGGTCACCGAGTTGGGCTTGATCTTCACCTTGAAAATCAAGTCGATCCGATGTTCTGGGTCGATTTGATTGAGTTCGGAGTGAAGAGTGTGAGAACGGTTGGAATTTATTAAGCTTTTATTGAAATCTGAGTAGTGTCGCTATGAGACGATTTTAAGCATTCTCGACCGTTGGATTCTCGACCCAATTTCACCCTCCGATCAAGGAAGTTGGCCCTGGCATATCCTAGTGCTTGTGGACTGATCGAGATTCCGTGACCGTTGAATTGAGTGTGGTCCGCCACGGCCGATCTCAAGAGCCGGTCGGTATGAAAACTCAGCTTGACCTACATCCATGGTCATGAGCTTAAGTCCGACTTTTCGTGGTTATAGGCCCACCAAGTGCTTCGTTGGATCGAGAAAGGCGTGCTTTGGTTATAACCTAAGTATACATTGACCGGGTTATTTCCATCTTTTTTAGGCCTATATATAGTCCTTAAACCCTATCTCTCATCTCCATACGAATTTTCTCTAACCCGAGCTTGGATAGAAAGTGGAAAAGTGATAGTTAGTGAGAGAGATTGGTTGGTGAATCATCTTGATTTCTTCCTTGTTCTTCTTCACCTTTGAACCTTTACTTTGAATCGTTCCTCCGACGATTTTGAGTTCTTTGGGGTAAGTTAACCTAACCCTAACTCGTGTTAGAGCTTAGATTAGACTTGGTGTTGTTGTATCTCATTTCCATCTCTGTTTAGGGTTTTCTAGCGCCGTTGACAAAGACTACTCGTCCTAAATCAGTTCGGTGGTTCTTTCTTCGCTTAAGGTGAGGACTTTAAGTGTATAGGTTATGGTTTTCAAGGCTTTCAACACCAGGTTAGTGATTTATTCTTGTTATGGATGAGATTTCACATGCCTAATGTCGTGTTTACATTGCTTTTCTGATATGCATGTGCTATATTGAGATTTGTATATTCTATGTGTATTTATAAAGTACCGTATACGTATAAAATATGCACTTATGTTTACCATGATTAATTGTCATATATGTATGCTAGATGCATGTACGACAACTCCTTGGAAAAAGGAATTGTCTAAGTGCATGTATTTCAACATACGTCATGTATGTTGTCCCATGTATGCTATGTGTTTGTAGAAATGCATGAATGATCTAAAGTGTAACTGATTACACTAAATGCGGGCGTTGAGAAGTGATTCTCAATACTCCTATGGATGCGCATGTTTTCCTTTATGCAGTTACCTTTCAAGTTATTTAAATTCAAGCATTTCCTATGCTTACACTTATGTTAAGTTGATATTCTTCAGATGTGTATGTATCATGATTTGAGTTGTTGATCCATTATTGTTTTACATTCAACATGAATATCTGTTGTAGTGTAAGGTGTTTGGGACTATGCCTTAGTCCAGGAAATCGGTAATTGACCCTATGTGCGTGGTTGAGATTGCTTTCGCCACGTCGGATGTATTAGACGAACCCGAGTCGTATTAGAGTTGTCGGCAGTGGTTTGGCCACGCGGAGTGTTTGCGCACTCTATGTCGCTCAATTCGACGTGCGCTCGTGCTAGTCGAGTTCGTCAAGTAACCCGATTGTCCGATGTATGTTAACCATGTATGGACGCTACTGCTTGAATCTAGGGTACCGAACTTACCAGTGAAATCCTAATAACCATGGTACTTGATCCGCTAAGACTCATGAGCCGGACATGGTGGTATGGGACACCGTGGTCGAGCTGTCGGCCTACGCTGGGGTGACGAGCCTCCCCGTAGTGACCAGTGAGCAACTTAACTCGTGAGCCGATTATGGTGGTATGGGACACTATATTCATGTTGTCGGCCTACATTGATTGGTGACGAGCCCTTTGTAGTGACCTCGAGCATACCTGGATACCGCAAGGAGGTGACGAGCCGATCTGTGGTAGTAAGGGCATGAAAGGCGTGCATTGATTGGTGACGAGCCCTTTGCTACGACCTCAAATATATGATCGTATGAGATATCTAGGATTGACGACCCTAGTATGGATCACTGTTTAGATGGTGATATGAGGAAGGTATCTTAGCTTCCCAATCCTGTTGTGTGAAATGGACTAATAACAACTTGGTAATCATATCCATGCACCGCATTTGCATGTGCTTTGTAGATGTGGCGCACTTTGAGGCGATGTCATGCGTAACGTAAGATGAAGACGCTGAGGGTGTACGCGTGAGGGCACGCATCATATTGCATTCATACTTGCATTAACAAGAGTACTTAGGATTTAATTACTTATCCTGCTTTATCATTACTGTTTGATTGAACTGATAACATGTTAACCAGTGCCTTATTGTTCCACTGAGTTGATCACTCACTCCCACGTTTCTGGGGCGGTGTTACACACCCACCAGACTCTTAGGCCCTGATGTTGCAGATGTGGATGCGACGTCTGAGGCAGAGCGGGAGCTGGATGACGACGAGGCTGCCTTCTCCTATATGCAGTTTTCAGACGGGTTCTAGCGAGCCTTGGTCTGTTGCGCGGGATCTCTGGGATTATATTTTGGGAACTGAAATGATGTAATTTGATACTTATAATTTTGTTAAATAACACTTTTACACGATCTGGTTGTATATGTAATTCAGGGATTTACACTTGTACACATTTTACTATAAGTCTTTCGCTTGCTTTATTCACTTGTCCCTGAATCATATCTGTGTTTGGCTTAATCTATTCCATGATTTATGCACTAATACAGTCAACATACATTCATTATTAAATATGTTGCATAAGTGATGTTTTGGAACTCGGGAGCTGAGTTATGCTCGACCCCCGAATTTCAGGGCCTTTCTACTAAGGCCATTATCACTCTCATCTCCTTAATGTGTTTTACGAGATCATGTTCATTCACGAGATACTGCTCATCTACTTTAGAAGTATTGGGTTGGTTCTCCATTTCCATAAGGGTCACACGTATGCCACTGATGAATCCGGCAGCCTATCGTGACTCCATCTTCACTGGGTTGCCTCTTGTTGCCAAACAATGGGATTTCTCTACATAACCTATCACCAATTGGCTATCATCGCCTCTCACTAACAAGCAATAAGATTGCTCTGCATAACTAATCACTGATTGGCTATCTTTGCCTCTCGTTGACAAACAATAGGACATCCCTACATAATCCCTCACTAGTTGGCTATCCTGCCAACAATTTTAGTTTTATTAGAACAATATTAGATCCCAATCTCAAGCGAGGAATTGTGCATGCAATAACTGCTTCATCGGCCATGTGTGGATTGATGCTTTTATATGTCTCGTCCTTTCAAGTTGAAGTTTCTCCCACCAAGCTGGATCTTCACCCTTCAACTTGTAAACCACAAGCTTAACCTTCTTCTCTTCAACGATATCCATGTAGTCAAAGAAGCATTTGACTTCTAATAGTTAATCGAGGAAGTCATCGATGTGGAGTTAGCTGTTGAAGCTAGGAAGATTGAATCTCATACTAAATTATTGATCCGTCTGATCTGCCCAATCATCCATTGTGATTGAACCAAACTCCAAGTGTAGGATTGTGATATAGTAATAACTCGATAAGACTAAGGTCGTAACCACAGGGACTTATGATTGTGCGATTTCTGAAATACCTTAGAATTAGAACTAGAACTAAAACTACATCTAAAATTTGGTTTAAGGAATGATGATTTAATTGAGAAGGAATAGAATAGAGATAAAATACTATAGCGTCAAGGATTCACTTATAACCATCCTTAATATTTAATTCACTTGATTCAACATATAACTCAACTGGAATTGAAGTCATATCTTATCCATCCGGATAATATGGTGGATAAATAATCATTCATAAATTCAAAACAAATTTGAACTTCAATTAACTAGATTCCCAAATAAACATCAAAGTTTTGATCGTAGGAATTCAAAGCATCTATTATTTCCTTAATCCATGATAGATCAATGAATTTTATAGATCAAACCATTGCAAATTAGATAAACAATTACTCTTAGCTTTCATAACCATCCAATGTACCTAGAGTTAACAATGGATCAAAATAGACTAAAAATAAGTCTTCATTCAAACCAGATATCAATGAAATATTCAACAATAAAATCAATTACTTGAATCAAAGTAAATTAAGACATTAAGAACAACTACAACCTTCACCTTTTAGTTAATTGAATTAAAACTTACAAGAAAAACATAAAAACCCAAGTAGAATCGAAGGATTAAAGGAGGACTCCATAGAAGCTTCACAAATCCTTGTTGTATCCCTTCTACCCTAATTCGTCCCTAGAAAGACTAGATTCAACCTTTTATATAAGAAAAATTCGCACCGAATTGAAATCGACATCAAGTTTACACACTTTTGTTATGCTTAGATCACACCGTCCTCTTGGTTGAAACAAAATTTCTTCAATATTCATCTAAACTTTGTCTCCTTCGGATTACATAGAACCCTCCTTCGATGGCACCAAACATGGCTTCGGTCTTACCTAAGTGTCAAGACAAATTATCTCTGAAAATCATAGTTTGTTGATGGACTATTCTGTGCACATTCGATCGAACCGAACCAACCTTAGGTGGGATTGAACAGTCCGTTATTTTTGTTGATGTACTTTGTGATTTTTCAGTCTTTTTTCTTTCTTTTGCATTTGGTTTTCTTTGATCTTTGAAACTTGAATTCTTCATGAATTACCTTCAAATCTTCACTCGATCATTTTTTAAGTATTAAATATTCTCTTTAATCATTTGTTTCATCTTATCTCTCAAAATCTCCTTGGATAACAAAATATACGTAATTAGATCAATTAAGCACATTTATGCTTATAAAACCAATGCATAATAATGAAAAAATATACATTATTTCACACTCAACACACTCCCTAACCAGTATTTTTCTAGTCCAGAGCAAAACATGTGAACAACTAATCTTTAAAACCCAAATTTTAATCATTTCTCAGAAAAACAACATTTTGTGCAATCGTATACATATTAAAGTAAGATTTAAAGATACATGATGAAGTATGCCAGTCTAGAACCTAATATCACTTTGTAAACATTAAACTAAGTTCTTCACCAATTAATTTTTTATAATTTAGAGTTAGTCTTCTCTCCATTATATTAACTATGAAAATTACCTCAAAGTGGTCAAATCAACACAAGTTAACGATTCTGAACCTATTTCGTTTTTCACTTATTTTTTCAGCTTTTTTATTTTTTATCAACGGCTTTCACACTATCGTCTCTTCTTTCCATTTCTTCTTCTTTTTTTCATTTGAGCACATGCAATAGGTAGCCATTTTCGATTCCAACTATTTTTTTACTGGTTCATTTCTTCGTTTTATACCAAGGTAGATAAGGATCTCTAGACTTGGTTCTTAATACTTTTAAGTAATCATTAAGCTAAACATTCGGAGTTGAAGTTAACTTTTAAAATAATATGAATCAGACGTGAATTGGGAATTAGGCTCAATTAATGTTCAAATCTTCCTATTAATCAATTCATTAAAAAGAACTTTGTTCAAAAATCTAGTAATCAACTAAACTCTATACTTTAAAAAATTACTTTATATCTTATCTTATATTAAAATCTACTCAAATATACATAATATTAATCTTTAAAGAGAATTTTAAATTTAAAAATTTGAAATTTAAAAAATAAAAAAATTGAATTTTTTTTCTCAAAAACTAAGAAAATACTGATTAGTTTAATTTAATCTCACCCCAACCTGAAATCTACATTGTCTTCAATGTAAAAAGATATGTAATACATCATAACATGAGACAACAAAAATAAAAGATAAATGATTAAGAAAGATAGTACCTGAAAAAGATCAATGTAATGGCATGATTTCTTCACCATCTAAAGTGGTTAGCACTAAGCAAAACAAAATAAAACTAAACTAATCTATTCTATCATAATCTTAAGAAAGTAGTAAATGGATAGATGAACCTCCATCAGACTAGAAGGTCCGTCCTAATAAACAAGATCATTCAAAGGGGTGGAAATTTTCTCTAAATCAAATTTCTTAACAAATGGTTTAAGGTGATGACCATTCACTTTGGAAATATTATCATTCATTGAATTTTCTATCTCAACAGCCCCATGAGGATAAACCATTTTGACTTTAAAGGATCTAGTACAACGAGATCCTAGTTTACATAGAAACAAATGAATTCTCTAGTTATACAAAAGAACTTTCTGATTTGGTTTAAAAGTTTTCTGAAGAATGTTCCTGTCATGGAATACTTTCATCTTGTCTTTGTATATTCGAGAGTTCTCATAAGCATCATTCCAGATTTATTCAAGTTCATTATGTTGTAACTTAAGCATCGAACGGCTTTGTCAAGATTGAAGTTGAAATTCTTTATAACTTAGTACGTTTTATGTTCCAACTTTATAGGGAAGTGGCAAGCCTTCCCATAAACAAGTCCATAGGGTGACATACCAATAGAGATCTTGTATGTTATATGGTAATTCCATAATGCATTAGTCAATCGAAGAGATCAATCCTTACGATTTGGGTTAACCATTTTCTCAAAATTTTGTTTAATCTTCCTAGTTAATATTTTAGATTGGCCACATGTCTGAGGATGATAGGGGTGCTCACTTTGTGCGAAATACCATATTTCTTCATCAATAATTTGAATGGTTTATTGTAAAAGTGAGATCTTCCATCACTTATGATGGCTCAATGTGTTCCAAACCTGGATAAAATATTTTCTTTTAAAAACTTAATGACCATGCGATGGTCATTGTTTTGGCATGGAATTGTGTCAACTCATTTGGAGATATAATCAACAGAAAATAAAATATAGAGATTTTCAAAAGATGGGGGGAATGGTCACATGAAATTGATGCCTCAATAATCGAATGCTTCTATGATTAGAATAAGATTTAGCGACATCATATTTTGAAGAGATAATCCTTCCAATTTCTGGCATCGCTCTCACGCTTTACAAAATTTGTTTGTATCTTTGAACATACTAGGCTAATAAAAGTCGCACTGCAGAATTTTTGATGTAGTCTTCTTATTCAAAAAGTGGCCACCAAACACATAAGAATAGAAAAAGGAGATGACAATTTTTTGTTTGTGATCAAGCACACTTCTCCTAATGACTTAATCTGGGTAATATTTGAAAAAATGTGAATCATCGTAGAAGAACTTGAGCACATCGGTAAATAATTTTTTCTTATCTTGTGTAGTCTAATGAATAGAAATTGTACCTGTGGTAAGATAATTGGCAACATCATCATACTAATGTAATTGGGAGAGTTAGAAAAGTTGTTCATCAGGGAAATATTCATTGATAAGTGTCGTTTCCATGGAATTAGATAGGACAAGTTGAGAGAGATGGTCAAACACTACATTTTCTATTCCTTTCTTATCTCAGATTTCAAGGTAAAACTCTTAGAGTAGAATGATTCATCTTAGCAAATGAGGCTTAACATCCTTATTAAAAAGGAGCTACTTCAATACCACATGGTCAATAAATATGATGATCTTGGATCCTATCAAGTAGGACCTAAACTTATCCAAAGCAAACACTACAATTAGGAGTTCCTTTTTTGTAGTGGAGTAGTTCACTTGGGTAGGGTTTAGAGTTCTACTCGCATAACAAATGACATAGGGCTTCTTCTCTTTTCTTTGGACTAGTACCACCCCAATTGCATAGTTGTTTGTATCGCACATGATTTTAAAAGGTAAACTTCAATCAGGTGGGTGCATGATGGTAACATTAGTCAACATGCCCTTAAACCTGACGAAAGCTTTTTTTGCATTCCTCGCTCCACTCAAAGAGAGTTTTCTTTTGAAAAAAAGGTTGCATAAAGAACGAGAGAATAGACTAAAGTCATTTATGAACCTTCAGTAGAATATGGTATGTCCTAAGAAGGATCGCAAATTGTGTATGCTTTTGGGTGGTGGTAGGTTAAAAATTAAGTTGATTTTAGCTTTATTCACCTTAATTCCATTGGACAATATAATGTGTCCAAGGACTATCCCTTTTTTAACCATGAAATGACATTTCTCCCTATTCAACACAAGGTTCTTTTATTCACATCTCTTCATCACTAATTTTAAGTATTTTAAGAACTCATTGAATGATAAGTTGAAGATAGAAAAGTCGTCCATTAAGACCTATAAAAATTGCCCCGCCATGTCACAAAAAATAATTAACATGTATTGCTAAAATGTGGAGGGAGCATTACACAGTCCAAATGGCATGCTTCGGTCAGCAAAAGTGACAAAAGGACATGTGAATGTGATCTTTTCTTGGTCCTTAATAGCTATCTCTATCTAGTTGTAGCCTGAATACCCATCAAGGAAGCAATAGTAGGAATGACTCGCTAACCTTTCTAAGATCTGATCAACAAAGGCAAAGGAAAGTGGTCCTTCCTTGTGAAAGTATTTAATTTATGGTAGTTAATGCACATTCCCTGACCAGTAGTGACTATGCTCATGAGCTCATTATCTGCATTGGTTATGATGTTAATCTTGGACTTCTTAGGTAGAACCTGAGTTGGGCTCACCCATTGGCTATCTGATATAAGGTATATGATACCCACATCTAATAACTTTAACACCTCAGCTTTAACCACGTCCTTCATATTTCGATTTAGACAGCGTTGTGGTTGTCTAGATGTTTTAGTATTATCATCGAGATAAATGCAGTGAGTACAAATTAGAGGATCGATTCCCTTGAGGTCCGTAATTGTCCATCCAAGGGCTCGTTTATGTTCTTTGAGAGTAGAAATTAGCATACTCTCTTCTCCTCATCCAAGTGGGAAGAAATTGCCACTAGATACATTTCATCTTGACCTAAGTAAGCGTATTTAAGATCAGTATGCAACGATTTTAGGTTAAGCTTTGGTGCCTTGATACTAGATAGTAGAGATTTCGAGTCATTTTGAGGTAATCTTTCAAATTTAGGCTTCCACCGGTTGGTTTCAAGTATCGATGTAGCATCAAGCAAGGCATTCATCTCCTTATTTATGTCTTCATCTAAATTAGTGGAGTGGGCTAAGCACATCTCTAAAGTGTCAGACTATAAAGTCAAAAGTGACTTATCTTTTACGAATGACTTTATCAAGTTAATCTCATGGATATCATCACTATTCTCTTGTTGTTTACACATGTTGAACACGTTCAGCTCAAATGTCATATTCCTAAATGATAGTTTCATAATCACATTCCTATAATTGATTATGGCATTTGATGTGTCCAGGAATGGTAAGCCAAGGATGACAAGAATATGAGTGTTAGTATTAATGATGGGCCATATATCCAAACTAATAAAATCTACTGGATAGTCTAATTTATTGACTTGGACCAGCACATCCTCAATCATCCCTCTCAAATAGTGCATGCTCAATCTAGTGGTTCCCAATCACGCATGAGATGGTTGGGCTACCAGGATCTTTGTATTTTGGGGCATATCTTGCTTGATGATGGCACTCACTTTCTCTGTCAATTTTTTTTTTTTTTGATATTGTAATGTCTCTTGGTTGTACAAAGATCTTTCAAGAACTTGGCATATGATGGATTTGTTTTATGGCATCCAACTGAGGGATGTTGATTTTGACATGTTTTAGAAGCTCTAAGATATCCTGAGTGTTTGGTAAAGGTTTTTGGTGAGATCAACCTTTCTGGGAATGGAGCAACTTGCTTGTCTTGTTTTTTCGATTCTTTCTTATGTGTAGTGTTGCTAGGCCTATCATCTCTCTTAGATTCTTCCGAGTCCTTAAGCTTCTCAACCCTCATTGGAATGTTTTTGTCAATTAACTTTTTTCACTTCTAAGAGTGGTAATAGACTTTTTTTACTCCACATATTGAGTCAAAGAGCTAGGGTCACTTATCTCGTATTATAGTTTTGGGTTAGGTAAAGGTTGGGCTGGAAGAGTCTCATACTAGGAAGAACTTTTTAAGGAACTCATGGGTCATTTCAGCCCATGTCCTAATTGACCTTGGTCTTAAGGAGTAAAGCCATGATTTAGTCTTCTCCTTTAATTAGAAAGGGAATAATTTTAGTCATTGGGTGTTTTCCGATACATTGTTGAAGTGTAAGGTTACTACAATCTTGGCAAATTCTTTAAGATGTAGGTACGGACTCTCAGAATCTAATCCATGAAATTTCGGGAGTAGTTGAATCTCTCCCAGCTTGAAATCTACGTTTCCTACATTATGTAAAAAAATCATGCAGGAATGTGTGCTGGTCCTAGCTGGTTATAAATGATCACCTAGAGTTCTAGGTGGACCATTGTGCATATCGTTCTCATCTTATTATTCCTCAACATGATGGTAAGGTTGATTCTCAGCCATGTTCTCGGCAAATTCAAATGACCTTAGGTGTCGTCTAATCCAATGATGGATTGGCAAACCTTCACTTGGCCATGAACCACTCTCAACCTACTTCTACTGAAATAAAAACTATAAAAAAAATAATAAGAAATTTAAAATAACTAGAGCAAGAGGGTTGGAAGGATAGTACTCGAATGACAATTCTAGGTTAGATTCAACAAAATAGAAGAAACAATGTTAGTATAAAAAAATTTCAGAAAATCATAATATAAAAACATAACGAAAACTAACTCCAATCCTACACTAATTCTAATACTAAGGTATTTCAGAAAAATGCAGTCAAAGTTCCTGGTAATGGCGCCAAAAACTTGAACGAATCAAACCTCATGTGCAAGGCTGTAATGTAGTAATAACTCGGTGAGATCAAGGTCATACCTATAGGGACTTATAATTGTGTGATTTCTAGAATACTTTAAAATTAGAACTAGAACTAGAACTAAAAGTACTTCTAAAATCTGGTTTAAGGAATAATGATGTAATAAGAAGGAATTTAATAAAGATAAAACACTAGAGTGTCAAGCATCCACTTATAGTCATCCTTAATATTTAATTCATTTGATTCAATAATATAACTCAATTGGAATCAAAGTCCTATCTTATCTAGCCGGATAATAGGGCGGTTAAATCATCATTCATAAAATTAAAACAAATTTGAACTTCAATTGAATTGGTTCCCACATAAAGCATTAAAATTTTGATCATAGGCAATTCAAAGTATCTATTGTGCCCTTAGTCTACGATAGATTAATGAATTTTACAAATCAAACCCTTGTAAAATAGATAAGAAATTACTCGTAGCTTTCTTAAGCATCTAATATGCCCGGAGCTGACAATGGATACAAATAGATTAAAAATAAGTCTTTATTGAAACCAAATATCAATAAATTGTTTAACACTTAAACCAATTACTTGAATCAAAGTAATTTAAGACATTAAAAACAACTAGAACCTTCACCTCTTAGCCCTAGCTAAGAGATTAGCCAATCAAAGATATGATTGAATTAAAACTTAAAAGAAAAATATAAAAACCAAAGAAGAACCGAATGATAATGAAGGAGGACTCTTTAGAAGCTCCACAAATCCTTGTTATATCCCTTTTACCCTAATTTGTCCCTAGAAAGACTAGATTCAACCCTTTATATAGGAAAAATTTGCACTGACTTTAAATCGACTTCAAATTTATACACGTTTGCTATGCTTCGGTGGCATTGACTGTATGCTCATTGCACCGAATTTCACTTCAATCGTACCAAATTAGCTTATTGGTTATAGCCGAATTTCTTCAATATTCATCTGAAGTATTTGTCTCCCTTAGGTCGCACCAAACCCTCCTTCAATGGCATTGAACATGGCTTCAATCGCACCTAAGTGTCAAGCCAAATTATTTCTGAAAATCACAATTAGTTGCTAAACTGTTCTGTGCACATTTGATCGGACCAACCAACCTTAGGTGGGACCAAACAATCCGTTATTTCTATTGATGTAATTTATGATTTTTTAAGTCTTTTCTCTTTCTTTTGCATTTTATTTTCTTGGATCTTTAGTACTTGAATTCTTCATGAGTCACCTCTAAATCTCCAAATCATCACTTAGTCATTTTTTGAGTATTAAATCTTCTCTTTAATCGTTCATTTTATCTTAGCTTTCCAAATCACCTCACATAACAAAACATATATAATTAGATCAATTAAGCGCATTTATGCCTATAAAATCATTGCATAACAAGGAAAAAATATATAATATTTCACACTCAATACCTCATCCGGGATGTTGAATGACCATGTCATCGATCTCCTTGCGATTGGACCCCACATCCTCAAGTGTCATTCTATGATTCGCCGCCGGTATCACCCCATGAACAGCACGATTATGAATTCAAGCACCTATAGGAGGAGGATCATCGCCATGAATACGGAGTTACCCTATGGCCTCCATCATGCAATTGATTGTAGTCTACGGCCCTTGCATGACTTAACATACTCTCGTTACGCCACCTTGAAAGCCATCTTTTTTAAAGGATAACTCCTTAGATCACCGTTCATGGAATTGTTGTCTTACCCGTCATTAGAAGCCACTTATCTGAGGAAAAACCCTACTCTAATACTAACGGATGCAGGGAAGGCCATGATGAGGTTGAACACCATCCTCCTTAAGTGATGAACACCTTAGATCCATAAGGCACTCTTCAAATGACACGAGGTTTCTCGAATCCATAAAAGAAAATAAAAAATTTCTAAGAAATTTTAAATGATAGATCCCCATAAAAAATGAGTTTAACACCCTTAAATAACCCTAAACAAACCATAAAAATACAATCAAATAGTTCTAATCAGATTAGGAAATAGATTTAGAAAATCGTGCAAATTTCCTACATCTATCAACTTATCGTCGACCGGTCGAGTCAACAGTTCGAAATGGCCAAAGTGTTTAGAGATTTAAACTAGAAATTTTGTCATTTTCGACCTGTTGACCTGGATTTGGACCTGTCAATAAATCACCATTTTCTTCAAGCGATAAACACCTTAAATCCACAAGGCACTCTTGAATCCATAAGAAGTTTCTCAAATCCATGAGAAAAAATAAGAAATTTTTGAGAAGTTATTAATTGAATTAATTCAAAAATAAGTTTATCATGCTTGAATAACCCTTAAAAAAAACTCTAAATTCTAATCAAATAATGAAATAAATTCTGAAAAACATACAAATTTCCACCGTCTATCGATCTATAGCCGACCGGTTGAGTCAATCAGTCGAACATGCTAAAAAACATCCAGAAACTAAAAACCTACAATTCTGTGAATTTCAATCTATCGACCTATTGAAACTGGCAGAAATTGTCTAGCAACCAATCTTGAATTTCCAGCAGAAGTTCAACCTGTTGACCATATATGTCGACCGGTTGAACTATGCTGAATTTTGTCGATTTTTCTTTGGGCATCTTTCGGTCCATGTGTTAGGAACGTTCTTGATTTGCGTCTTACATCAAACCCCTCCACTTGAAAAAAAAATCGTCCTTAGGTTTAGTTCACGATACATGTTTCACTACCTTGAGTTCTTCAATAGACTTAGTTCCCAATATGGATTCAACTTCGGGTGTCGACATTTATTAGCCTCTTCCTTGTACATTATATTAGGCTTCTATAACTTCTCATGTACATTAGCATGAATAATTGCTAAATGAACTACCATATTCTTCTTTGTAACACTCATTCCAAGTAGTTTAGGTAATGGAAGTAGGTCAAGTGTATAACTAGGAACGCATGTATACATATCCTTAAATTGGACTTAGTCGATAAATTGACTCTTTGTGTTGCTGAAGACAAACTCAACTTAAGAAAGACCAATCTCCTCCATAGGAAACAATTCATTGGGGAGTTTGGCAAGCATAATCGCCTTGAACTCCTACAACATTGGCTTTATATCTTTTGTAATGTTCACGGACTCCTCTTCTGCTTCTTTTTCTACTAATGTCATTATCATTCCTGTCTCCTCAGAGTGTTTAATAAAATCTCGCTTGCTTACGAGAGACTGTTCGTCCACTTTAGAATTATTGGGTTGGTCCTCTGTTTCCACAGGGGCCACAAGCATGCCGCTGACAAATCTGACGGCTTATCGTGAATCCGTCTCGACCATGTCGCCTCTCGCTGACAAACAATGGGATTTCTCAGCATAACCCCTCACCGGTTGGATATTGTCGCCTCTCACCGATAAACAATAGGACTTCTCCAAATAATCTCTCATCGATCAACAATCCTGCCGACAATTTTAGTATCTTGGAACAATTCCATATCATAATTACTGGGAAGGAACCACACATGCAACAACTGCTTCATCCGGGGCCACGTGTGTATTGGCGCCTTCATCTGTCTTGTCCACTTGAACTGAAGTTGTTTCCACCAAGTTGAGGCTCCACCCTTCAACTTAAGTCACAATTTTAACCTTCTTCTCTTTGGGGATTTTCACGTAGTCAAAGAAGCGTTTGACTTCTAGTAGCCAATCGAGGAAATCCTAGATGTGGAGTTGGGGTCGAGCATAACTCAGCTCCCGAGTTCCAAAACATCACTTATGCAACATAATTAATGAATGATGTATGTTGATTGTATTAGCACATAAACATGGGATTGATTAAGCCAAAACACGGATATGATTCAGGGATAAGTGAATAAAGCAAGCGGAAGACTTATAGTAAAATATGTGTACAAGTGTAAGTCCTGAATTACATATACAACCGGATCGTGTAAAAGTGTTATTTATCAAAATTTATAAGTACAAGTTACATCATTTCGATCCCAAAATAGTAATCCCATAGATCCCGCGAACCGACCGAGGCTCGCTAGAACCCGTCGAAAACCGCATATAGGAGAAGGCGGCCTCGTCGTCATCCAGCCCCGCTCTGCCTCGACGTCGCATCCACATCTGCAACATCGGGGCCTAAGAGAGTCTGGTGGGTGTGAAACACCGCCCCATAAACGTGGGAGTGAGTGATCAACTCGGTGGAACAATAAGGCACATTGGTTAACATGCTATCAGTTCAATCAAACAATAATGATAAAGCAAGACAATTAAATAAATCCTAAGTACTCTTGTTAATGCAAGTATGAATGCAATATGATGCGTGCCCTCACGCGTACACCCTCGCGTCTTCATCTTACGTTACGCATGACATCGCCTCAAAGTGCGCCACATCTACAAAGCACATGCAAATGCGGTGCATGGATATGATTACCAAGTTGTTATTAGTCCAATTCATACATCGATTGGGAAGCTAAGATACCTTCCTCATATCATCATCCAAACAGTGATCCATACTAGGGTCGTCAATCCTAGACATCTCATACGATCATATAGTTGAGGTCGTAGCAAAGGGCTCGTCACCAATCAATGCACGCCTTTCATGCCCTTACTACCACGGATCGGCTCGTCACCTCCTTGCGGTATCCGGGTATGCTCGAGGTCACTACAAAGGGCTCGTCACCAATCAATGTAGGCCGACAAAGGACGAATATAGTGTCCCATACCACCATAATCGGCTCACGAGTTTAGTTGCTCACTGGTCACTACGGGGAGGCTCGTCACCCCAGCGTAGGCCGACGGCTCGACCACGGTGTCCCATACCACCATGTCCGGCTCATGAGTCTTAGCGGATCGGTACCATGGTTATTAGGATTTCACTGGTAAGTTCGGTACCCTAGATTCAAGCAGTAGCGTCCATACATGGTTAACATACACTCGGACAATCGGGTTAGTTGACGAACTCGACTAGCACGAGCGCACGTTGAATTGAACGACAGAGAGTGCGCAAACACTCCGCGTGGCCAAACCACCTGCCGCCAACTCTAATACGACTCGGGTTCGTCTAATGCGTCTCACGTGGCGAAAGCAATCTCAACCACGACCAAAGGGTCAATTACCGATTTCTTGGACTAAGGCATAGTCCCAAACATCCTACACTACTACAGATATTCATATGGAATGTAAAACAATAATGGAACAATAACTCAAATCATGTTACATACACATCGAATAATATCAACTTAACATAAATGTAAGCATAGGAGATGCTTGAATTTAGATAACTTGGAATGTAAATGCGTAAGGGAAATCATGCGCATCCATAGAAGTATTGAGAATCACTTCTCAACGCCCGCATTTAGTGTAATCACAGTTACACGTAGGTCATTCATGCATTTCTACAAACACTTAGCATCCATGGAACAACATACATGACGCATGTTGAAATACATGCACTTAGACAATTCCTTCTTCCAAGGAGTTGTCATACATGCATCTAGCATACATACATGATCAAAAATCATGGCAAACATAGGTGCGTATTTTATACGTCTACGGTACTTTATAAATACACTTAGAATACACAAACCTCAACATAGCACATGCATATCAAGAAAGCAATGTAAACATAACATTTGACATGTGAAATCTCATCCATAACAAGAATAAATCACTAACGGGATTGAAAGCCTTGAAAACCATAACCTATACACTTAAAGTCCGCACCTTAAGCGAAGAAAGAATAGCCGAATTAGAAGAGTTGTCTTCGTCAACGGCGCAAGAATACCCTAAAATAAGGATAGAAATGAGATACAACAACACCAAGTCTAATCTAAGCTCTAACACGGGTTAGGGTTAGGTTAACTTACCCCAAAAGAACTCAGAATCGTCAGAGGAACGATTCAAAGCAAAGGTTCAAAGGTGACGAAGAACAAGGAAGAATCAAGATGATTCACCAACCAATCTCTCTCACTAACTCTCTCTTTTCCACTCTCTCTCCAAGCTAGGGTTAGAGAAAATTCGTATGGAAATGAGAGCTAGGGTTTAAGGACTATATATAGACCTTAAAATGATGGAAATAACCCGGGTCAAGGTATACTTAGGTTATAACCAAAGTACGCCTTTCTCGATCCAACGAAGCACTTCGGTGGGCCTATAACCACGAAAGGTCGGACTTAAGCTCACGACCATGGATCTAGGTCAGCTGAGTTTTCGCTCTGTCTTCAGATCAGCGTGGCGGACCACACTCAATTCAACGGTCACGGAAACTCGATCGGTCCACAAGCACTAGGATATGCCTGGGCCAACCATCCGATCGGAGGGTGAAATTGGGTCCAGAATCCAACGGTCGAATGCTTAAAATCGTCGCGCGACACGACTCAATTTCATAAAAGCTTATTAAATTCCAACCGTTCTCACACTCTTCACTCGAACTCAATCAAATCGACCCGAACATCGGATCGACTTGATTTTGAGGTGAAGACCAAGCCCAACTCGTGACCGCAAAACCTAAGATCATCGCCATCGGACTTTCGATGCGCGGTCAGTCCGATCCGGATCTTCCAAAAATTCCCGAACAGCTGGATTTAGCGATGGATCCCGGATTCAGAGTAACGTGGCGCTCACTAATCTGCACGTTTGAGCCATGGAGATACAATTTAAAGTGATTGATGCGAATTTCACAAGCAATCAAGTAAAGCACTAACTACCCCAAAACAACTACTTAAGGAAAGATTAGCACAAAAATTTCCAAGGTCGTTACACTAGATGTGGAGTTGGTCATTGAAACTATGAAGGTCGACTTTCATCCTAAATTCCTAATCTATCTGATCAACCTGATGGCTACCTCGTCCAGGATGTTGGAGGATCATGCCATCGATCTCCTCGTTTCCGGATCCCACCTCCTCAGGTGTGATTCTGTGATTCACCACCGGCATTGCCCTATGATAGCGCGGTTGCAAATTTTGACGCCTACCGGGAGTGGATTAACAATACAAACATAAAGCTGCCCTAGGGCCTGCAACCCTTATATGACTTATCGATTCTCCCGCTTCGAAAGCCACCACTATTAAAGAAAAATTCCTTGAAGTGCCTTTTATGGGAATGTTGCCCGACCTACCATTAGAAGCCATAGATTCGAGGAGAAAGCCTTGCTTTGATACCAGCTGACACAGGGAAGGACACGATGAGGTCAATCACCATCCTCCTCAAGCGATAAACACCTTAAATCTACAAGGTACTCTTGAATCCATATGGTACTATTGAATCTATAAGAGAAGGAAAAAAAATAAAAAATTATGAGAAGTTATGTATTGAATTAATCTAGTTTAACATGCATAAATATCTCTAAACAATCCTAAAACATAATCAAAAGGGTCCGAATCAAATAAGGAAATAATTTTTTTTTAAAATGCAGATTTCCACCATTTGTCGACCTGTCATCGATCGGTTGAGTGGTCGAACATGTTCCAAAATGTCTAGAGACAAAAACCTAAAATTCTGTGAATTTCAACCTGTTGACCTGATTGGTTGACCTGTTAAACAGGGCCTTCGACATGTCCACCATATCTGACGGAATTTCTGACGAAAATTCTACATGTCAGCCAGATTTGTCGACTAATCGAACTATGCTGAATTTTGTCAATTTCTCTTTGAACTTCTTAGGGTCCATGTGTGTTAGGAACGTCCCTAATCCACATCCTACATCATGCCCCCACCTGGACCATAATCTGTATAGGCAGTTCTCCTTGGTTCAGAGAGACTTGTGGGTTTATTCAGGCGCATCTATCCATTTCGCCGCTTCATTTTAGAATATGAACCAAAAAATGAGACGGAATGCTAACCCTAATCATGGGACCCACCTCAATGCATGCATTGTATATCCAAGCCGTCCATCTGTTTTTCCAGCTTATTCTAGGGCATGGTACCAAAAATGACTCACACAGAAATTTCAAATGGACCACACCACAGGAAAGAGTGGCCATTGAACACCCACCATTAAAAACTTCCTAGGGTCCACTTTATTATTTGTTGACCATCCAACCTATTGATAATGTCACACAGACCTGAATCAAAGAAGGAAAAACAATTATCAGCTTGATCGAAAGCTTTTATAGCCCACAAAAGGTTTTTAATGGTCAATAAGTATTATTTCCTTTGGTGTGGTCCATCCGAAATTTGTATTTACTTCATTTTTTTGGATCATGACCTAAAATAAACAGTCAAAACAAACGGACTGCATAGATATAAAATCATACATCAAGGTGGACCCTATGGTATGAGTCCCACCCACATCCCTCGTCTTTGGCCGCAGCCAAGTCACTCTCCTTATTAATAGGTTGTATGGTAAATGAGCGTGAGGGTGGCCATCAAGAAGGTTTAAGCAGTGGGTGTCATTATCACTAATGCTTCTCATGGTGTGGTCCGCATTATCTTTGAATCTGCTTCACTTTTGGGCTCATAACCTAAAAATGATATGAAAAAATATAAATGGTCGACGTGGATATAACCTATGCATTATGGTGGCCCCACAGAGCCCGGCCAAGATGAATTATCGTCCAGGTGGGGTGAGGACACAAACTGCTTGCCCTGAGGGAAATGCCCTATACAAAGAGATGGTATTAAGCTCAACTCATTTAACACAAGTTATGGTACACCTGGTGGATAATTTACACCTTATTAAGTGCACAAGACATTCAACCACTACAATATGTTGGCCTCACAATGTAGATCATCTAATGAAAATAAATAAATAAATAAAATGAGCAGGTGGGCCACACTATAGAAAACAACGTCTAGTCGTTGATAAAAAACAGAATACAAGTAGGACACTTTATTAGTAGATGTCACTGATTTTTATGGAAGTTCATGCTCGTGATGTGGCCAATTTTATTATTTATTTTAACACATACCCACACCAGACGCTCACACCGTATGCCTACTCCATCTCAGGATGAATTCTCTCTATGTTGAAGCAGAGTCTGTCTTCTACTGAACTATGGAGCTGGCCAACCTATTGGATGGTTCAAATGTCGCATGATAAAAGAAACTATTTGCCAGGTGGTCCATAACTTATGGAAACCGATTGGTTGGTGTACCTCGCACCAGCTATATTGCTGGTGTATTGGCGTCAGCAAGGTCTATGGGTAGGTATGTGTTATATCCAAACCGTCCATCCATTTTGCGATCTCATCTTTAAGGCTTGAGATTAAAAATAAGGCTAGCATATCTATAAGTAGACCAAAACTCTTTTTAGGTTACAGAAGTTTTGGATTAATATGAAATTTATTTTTCCTTCTCATTCAGGTCTTTGTGAACTTATGAACAGATTAGATGGAAAATAAACGTTACGGTGGGCCTTAAAAATTGTTTAAGGGTGAAAATCATTACCTCCGGTGCTATTTATGGTGTGGTCCATATCATCTTCGGATATGATTCGTTTTTTGGATAATGCTCTAAAATGATCTCTAAAAAAAAATAGATGAATGGTGTAGATATAATAAATACATCATTGTAGGACCCATGTAACTTTGATCTCCTTTGTACCGTTCGTACAACTCGGAGATCGAAGAGCGTCAGTGCTCGTCTTCGCGCGACCCGTACCTACAGCAGCTATGTAGCTGGTGTGCGCTACAACCTGATGTACTTCAGACCTCCGGTAAAAGATCAATCCCATATGATCGATACAAGTGGACAGCTCATTATTTTCTTCTAACCATTCAATTTTATTTTTTTTTGCGGATATGCGTGTCCGATCTCTTAATAGTGGCGGTTGCATGATGAGCGGACCTGATCTTACACACATGTGCCTTGCTTTCACATGAGAGGCGAGTTCGACCATGGCGTATATTTGGCATTTCTCAAAGGGGTTTTAGTAAAATGCGCGTCCCCACCTCATATGTACCATCAAGGTCTTGCTTTCCACCCGCCTGTGAGAAATCCAGGCCGTTCTATAATCGGTATTGGACACTGTCCACATGTCCTGGACGAAAATGTGCTATTCGTCTTCTGATCTCGCAGATCAAACTTGTGCATCGGAAAAGAACGATTAGGAAAATGCCCACTAAATTCAACATACATTTATGGGTGAATTTATGAGAACACTACAATATTTCTGGACACGACCCAAATGAAGAACACGTATGCGATCGGACAGTAGGAAAAACGGGACACGCATTCTATCAAATCTCTTCGTCAAAGGAAGGGAATGGAAAAGACAGCCTTCTACCATTTTGTATTCGTTCATGTAGGTACCAAGAAATGGACGGAATAAGTGGGGACCATTCCCCGATCCAGCTGTATAAATGTGATAGAGAGTGGGAAAGCTCTCCGATGAGACGAAAAGCAAATTGAGGTTTGCCGCGTGAAGTCTTAGGTAGCCTACTATTCATTTAACTTTTACCAACAAACGCTACTAAATCTTCATTAATTGTCGCACGTGCCACAGTGTACAACAATGACCTCTACCCTCTTAATAGCCCCCACATGACGGGTGTGAACATTCGGCCGATCAAACCGGCTTTGATTGCAGTCACCGCCCATTAATTAAGCGTACCACCTCTCTTTATAACGAAAGGTTTATATTTGGAATTTCTGTTCCAGCGACGACAGTTTTAAACTCTCACTAATCTGGGTATGATCACTTTTATTAGACGTCTGTTAATTCCACACGCGCGTTGGAGCTTTACACACCCACAACCCACACGCGGATGGATGTGTCATAACGTGATGCCTGACTGACGTCAGAGCATTTCATGAGGTAAGCTAGGTTGCCTAAATCATCAAACATAAATTCAGGCCATTTCACAACTTAGGTGGGCCACGACATACCTAAACACAAGTATATGGATGTGGATTGCGTCACACGATATCCTGCTGAGTAAACATTGCGAGGGCTATAGGTGATTTATACATTTTATCTAGATCCGGCCTGGTGGAAGCACATTAATATGGATTGAAATAAATAAAAGAATACAAAAATTCAAACAAACAAATAGAGAATAGATGATTTTTATGTGGAAAACCCTTGCGAGAAAAAATAACGACATAAAGTGACGATCAATTTACTATTTAAAGAAGATTACGGGAATGGAGATAACTTACAACCAAAATCCCACATCTCTCTCTCTTAAAGGCTCTAAAAAAATAACAAAAAATCATAATTATTTGTTTACCCCAACATAACTAATCCTAAAGGCTACAATTTCATGAGAGAAATGTCAAAAATACCCTTCCTAGGTTCCAATAACACTTAGGCCTTATTAGCATGTGAAACATAAGTCATATGTGCTTAGAAAAGTGAATAGACCCAATAGAAATTTTGGTGTTATAATTTTAAGAATCTCCACCTTGATAGGAAAATCATTTTCTTTCCTTACTCATCTTCTTCGAAGTATTACCATCGTTGCTTCATTCATACTGTCTATATTCCTTTCTTGCTAAGCTCCATTAAGTCAAGCAAAACTTGAACTTCTTTGCAGGAACGACCTTCATAAGCATGTCTGCTGGATTCCCACTGGTGTGAATCTTCTCAAGAGTAATGTTTCTATCTTCTAGCATCTACTGGATACAGTTATGATTAATATCGATGTACTGAGTCCAGGAATGATACATCGATTTCTTTGCCAAATTAATCGCATTCTCACTGTCACAATAGAGAGGCATGGCTTCTTGTCGAAGCCCCAACTTATTTATCATCCCTCTCAACCAAACAACTTCTTTGAATGCCTCTATCAATGGCATGTATTCAACTTAGGTAATAGAAAGTGTAACTAGAGACTGAAGCTTAGACATCCAACTGATAGCTCCACTCACTAGTATAAACGAGTAACCGAAAGTAAACATTTTATCGTCCACATTCTTTACATAATTTGAATCAATAGCCTACGAGTCTTTTCTCTGAATCCCTGAAATACAAGACGCAGTCAATTTACCTCGTATATAACGAAGTAACCATTTCACCTCTTTCCAATGCTGATTGTGAGTGTTTAACATGTATCTATTTATAGCACTAACTACATATGAAATATCCAGTATCGTACAAACCATTGTATATATAAGATTGCTAACTACACTTGATAGGGCACATGAGACATATATCACTTTTTTTTATCTGACGTATGATACAATTATGAAAAAAGTTGAAAGTGAGCAGTGTGCAGAGTGCTAACCAATTTTGTCTTTTTCCATTTGAACTTGAGTAGAACCTTTTCAAGATATTCATCTTGAGATAACCATGGCCCTCCCTATCCATGTGTATATCAATGCTAAGAATTCTCTTTGCAACACCTAAATCTTTCATTTCAAACTTCCTGGATAACTGAGCCTTCAGCATGTTGATTTCAGACATGTTATGGTTGACAATAAGCATATTATCAACATATAACACTAGAATGATGAAATTTTTGTTACTTAGTGCTCTAAAATAAACATAATGATCAAATACTTCTTATAGCACTACCTACGCGACTATTTAAGGTCGTATAATGACTTTTTCAACTTATAAAAGCTATCATTCTTTCCTTGTACCTCAAACCCTTTTTGTTGCTTTATATAAATCCGTTATTCTAATTCTCCATGTAGAAATGCAGTTTTAACATCCAGCTATTTCAATTCAATATTGTATTGGACAACCAGATTCAATACAAATTTAATAGATACATGCTTTACCACTGACCCAAAAATCTCATTGAAATCGACACTTTCTTTCTTAGCATATCCATTTGCTACCAATCTTAACTTGTAACTAACTAGTTTCTCCCGGAATATCCATTTGCACTTGATCGCCTTCCTCCTAACGAACAACTCAACTATCTCACACGTTTGATTTTTATACAAAGAATCTATCTCTTCATACATAACTATCATCCACTTTTCTACATCTCTATCTTTTAAAACTTCTTTTTTTAAAAATGTATATTCTTCATCAGTAATGAGAGTACATGCAATATTAAAGTCATCAATGTATCTAAATGGTAACCTACGATGCCTCATTGAATTTCTCGTTATAGGCGGCAGGTCCACCTCTTCATGTACCTCAACCTGCGGCTTAGGTTCCTCAAGTGTCTTATCCTTGTCTAATTTTATATCAACAACTAAATTTTCTATTTACTTTTAGTCATCTTTTCAAAACAAGGAACCCTTGTTAATTTTGACGTCCTGACTAATAATGATATTTCGCGAAGCACGGTTTAACAACCTGTAATCCTTCAACCTATAATCATAGCCAACAAATGTGCACTTTTTATTATGATTTGGTCTAGCTTATTTATATCAGCAAAAGATACATAAGAGTAAGTATCACAACAAAAAATCCTCAAACATGAGTAATCAAATACTCGATCAAGAATTTTTTAATCAATAACTGTAGAGGGATACCTATTCACCAGATAACAAGCTATAGAAATGGCTTCAATCTAAAGCTCTTTGCCCAACCCAAAATTGCTCAACATACTCCGAGTCCTTTCTAAAATAGTATGGTTCATACGTTCTGTCACGCTATTTTGCTCTGGCATATGTCTCACTATATTGTGCGTGATTATTCCCACATTCTTGAAATACTGATCAAATCCTTTTTAAGTAAATTCTCTGTTGTTATTTATCCTTAGAACTTTCACTTTCTGCCATATTTATTTTTCAACCATCATTTTCTACATCTTGAAAGAAGCAAATACATCAGATTTTTATTTTAAAATATAAACTCAAACCTTTCTAAAGAAGTTTCCTATAAATGTGATAAAGTAAAATAATCCTCCTCCAAAAACAACGGACAACTGCTCCCACACATTAGAATGCATGTAATTAAGTTACCCTTTACTGACATGTTTTTCGATTTTAAAACACAGCCTTGACTATTTCCCATGTATGCAATGCTCACATACATCAAAATCAAAACTTTTGAAACTATGAACTAACTTACCATTAATAAGTACGTTCATACCCCGCTCGCTCATGTGGCTTAGATACGCATGCCACAAACGTGCCGATGTGGAATCGGCTACAGATGTTGTAGCTTCACCAGATATAATATTTTCGATCAACCGATAAAGATTATTGCTTCACTATGCCTTTATTACTGTAAGACCCCCTTTTAAAACATTCAGGACACCATCATAATCGGAGAACTTGTAACCAATTTCATTTAGAGCTCCCAAAGAGATCAAATTCTTCTTCAAGTTTAGAATGTGTCATGCCTCAAACTCGGAAACCGGGCTCGCGGAATTCACGATTGCCAAATCCGACGCCGACAGCCTCCGTAATGCCCCATTCTCGGCTCTCAGCACCCATATGTCAGATTCCGATCCTAGGATTCTATAAGGTGGATTTTCAATATGATTTATATATATATATATAATGGAGCATAATCACAAGCATAACCAAGTCACAAAACAACATCACTACAAATCCACTATAATAAAACATTTGAGTATAATGTGGAAAGGAAAATACAAGATGATAAAAAAAGTTTCAAAATAATCTGTCATGCACTCCTGCCTCAGTGCTGTTGTGATCCAATGTTACCTGCATGCAACGGTCATGCATAAGCTTATGAAAAGCTTAGAGGGTGGTGTAAGTGTGTGCGTAAGGCAAGTGCTAAGTATGCGAATCAGAGTAATGTGAAAATATGCTGGTAAGTCCATGAATACTATCAGCCGTACCAAGGCTATGCGATACAAGGCATGAATGCTATTAGTCATACCAAGGCCATCCGATGCGAGGCCTACGTAGCCAAATGTCATATGTAAGATACAACGCAAGCATGTTAGTCCTCATCAAGCACATATATCAGCACAGTTCCCTTTTGAGATATCACCGGAGTCTAATACACTCCGCACTGACTGCCGCCTCCCTAGCCGTACAACCTAGCGAGTGAAAGAGACCACACTATCTGCCTGACCAGTAGTCTGCCAATACCTACCCGGCTCGTCGATAACGGACCCATTTGTGAACTGGTCAAACTCAGCCTAGCTTACAACCCCCTCACTTGGACGGATAAGGTCACACCCCCTCCCAACCGACCACGACACAATAGGAGACACGACCTACTGGTATTCGGCACTCGTGCGTTCATATATTCACTCGGTGTAGACATTCGAGCATTTTTTGGTACCAAAAAAGTTCTGGGACTTTCACCGAAGGACATCCTATGTGCCCACAGTGCTAGACCAAGTATTTTCGGTATCCAAATTCGGCCATCCACGATGTGCCTGTGGAGGCCACGACCTTGATGTCACTTAGGGCGTACAGTGAACCATGTCACACGGAATGTGAAATGCATAAGTCACATCATCCAGTCATGCATCACTCCTGCATGTACCGCGTGATCATGTGGGGCACTCCGTCTCATAAGGAGTCCTATCAATGTCTCAGCCAACGACGTATGCTATGATCAAACACTCCTCATAACAGGCATACAAATGATGCATATAGGCATGTATCATGATGCTATACTAAGCATATTCTCAGTGTATTCTACTAGGCTAACTATACTAACATGATTATCAGATGTAGCCGGCGATGATCGGCCTTAACTGATGTGCTACTTACAAGAGTAAGGGCTGAACGATACACCCCGCTAGGCATATAGAAGTCTATATGCAATGGTCCATGTTAGACTATCATAACCTATTCAAGGTACTAGCAAATTATATATCCTAAGGCAGGGTCCCCTGCAAGGACGGTGGAAAGTATCATCATCTATGGGGGCCCAACGGTTTGGGTTAGCCCAATGGGTATTACTGATATAAGTGGGGAACTAATAGTTTAAGTTAGCCCCCTAGGTAAGAGTAGAAGTGGGCTTAACAATGGGCCCTAGAAAAGCTTACAACAATGGACATTTAACCACTATTGTCCTAAAGTGCGGTCCGTTCAAAATCAGAATCGGAATCATAACGGGGCCCCTGGCCCTCCGACTATCGAGGAAATGGATGGACAGCACGTGCCCATTACTCATACATGGTGGGCCTACATAAGGCGGTGGGGCCCACGACCTAAAAATGGATAAATGGTGTGTATACATACATCATGGTGTGTCTCGCACACGTAATGGCCTTACACATACAATGGGCCTCTCATAGAATTGGGCCTCACACATGGGCCTCATATTCATCAAGTGGGCCGCATCACGTGGGCCTCATATACATCAAGTGGGCCGCATCACACGGGCCTCATATACATCACAATGGGCCATAACCCATGGGCCTCAAATACATCACAATGGGCCTCATATCTGGGCTTCATACACATCAAGTGGGACCCACAATCCTAACTGGACTATCTACACCATTCATCTATTTTTTTAGATCATTTAGAGCATTATCCAAAAGAATGAATCATATCGAAAGATTATATGGACCATACCACAAATAGTAGTGGAGATAATGATTTTCACCGTTTAAAATTTCTAGGGCCCACCATAACGTTTATTTTCCAATCTGTTCATGAGGTCAGAAAGACCTGAATTAAGAGGAAAACAAATTTCATATTGATCAAGAGCTTTTGGAACCCCAAACAGGTTTCAATGGTGGGCATTCAATCCTCCATCGATTATTGTAGTGTGGTCCACTTGGTAGGTAGATCTATCTTATCTTTAGTCTCAAGCCTTAAGATGAGCTCGCAGGTGGATGGACGGTTTAGATCTAACACATAACTCATGATCAGGACCACCCTTGCTGACGTCACTACATCAGCTATATAGCTTGTGTGACCCAGCAGATGGACGAACAACGTGTGATGGAATCCATGCATCACAGTGGGGACCATACAGATGGATGGTATGGATGAAACCCACATCATGCAGAACGCACAGAACTGCTGGCGTTGATCTAGCAGCTGTTTGCTACGGGTGCTGGCCCACTGTCCATCAGACAGACAGTCTGGATATGAAACAGATGGATGGTGTTGGTATAAAACATACATATGGTGGGTCCCATCCAAATGGACGAACGACGTGGATGAGATCCATACATCAGGTGGGTTCCACCATCTAGACATCTGGACAGTGTGGATGCACACGTGCCTCACGGCCGATCCACAGAACTTTCTGTTCCACCGTCCAGAACATATGGACGGTTAGGACGCAAGTCAAATACAGTAAGGTAGGTTCCCACGTGGGGCCCACCAATATATATATATATATATATATATATATATATATATATATATATATATATATATATATAAATAAAAGGATTCCAGCGTCCAGGCCCTACTAGACGATCTGGATAGCAGACGTCCACTAGGATCTAGCTCATCTGCTTTGGACGGCGTGGATGCACCACCCCATACATTAGATCAGGGTGGGGTTCACGTTAGTGTGGCCCACCAGATTATTTAGGTCAGGGTGACATTTGTGTTTTCCCATCATCTAGGCCGTCCAACTGGACCACCAGTCCAGCAGGGTGGACAGCAGGGCCATCCCACCTACTGGATGGTCTGGATCGCCCTTAGGTGGGCTAGCAAATCAGGAAAAAGGGGAGAGAGAGAGAGAGAGAGAGAGAGAGAGAGAGAGAGAGAGAGAGAGAGAGAGAGAGACGACGTGAGGCGGGGGAGCTCCGCCACTATGAGCTCCCCTAGATATTACAATACATGCATCAAGATGGGTCCTAAAATAGGTGGGCCCTAAATAAAAAATCTAGGGTGGAAATCCCATTTCCACCACAAATTTCAAGGTCTACATGACCTAATACAAGATGGATAACAAATAACATCATGGTGGGGGTCCATGGAGAATGGACCCCTAATGGGTAACACATGCATATCATGGTGGGCCATAGGCTACACCTTGGGTCCAAAATGAGATCCCTACCATTGACCAGTAGTCCCCACTTTCCCCATGAACAAAGATCATCATATACACCTAAAATCACCCACCGTTTTCTCTTCTTCTTGGTTCCTTGAAAAGCTAAGCCCCTTGACTTCTTCTTTGATGGAGGTTGATGAAGGTTGGAGGGTTGGGATGGGAGATTTGAGGGTAGGAAGTGGGCCACATACAAAGCAAAACCTTGGATCTTAGAAATGCTTGGATGGTTGCTTCTCTTTTGGTTGCTTGGGATGGGTAGAGAAAGTGAGAGAGAATAGGTAGTTGTAAGAGAGAGGTGATGAGTGAGTGATGGGTGTGAGTGATGGATGTACTTGACTTGAGAGTTGACTTTGGTGGGTTGTTTATCTTGGGGAGAAAGAAAGCATGGGCTAGAGATGGGATGTGTACTTGATTGACTTGATTGATTGATGGGATGGGTTGTAGAGATTCTCTCGGGATTGTAAATACGTGGCGTTTCTTCGAGATAAATGTGGGCCCACATCTCATAGCCTAGGTATTGCATTAGTGCGTAAGACTCGGCGTTGGAACCGCGGCGATGGTGCGATCGAAATGGTACAAGTCTTGGATCGAGTCGACTTAGATCTATAAGATACGGCTTAGGGTCACGCACAAACACCAATTATAGGTTACGGGTTGCTGGAATTTGACGGGGATGATAGTGAGAGTCTACGGAATGGTACAGACTAGGATACGGGCCTTACAGAATGTACCTCACATCTATCAGAGTACGCTCCACCCCATCAAACATCTTGATGCGAACTGAATCAATTCCGATAATCTTACAGGCATAATCATTGCCCATAAGAACCAACCCACCATTATACTTGTTGTATATGACAAACCAACTCCGATAATAATAAATATGATACGATGCCCCCGTATCTAAGATCCATTCATAATAGAAATTTTCGGTCTTGGTAACCGACAATAGATCACAATCATTTGAACCTTCACCAGATTCAATTGAATTAGCTTCATTCGGCAAATCATCTTACTTCTCATCCTTCCAAACTTTGAAAAATTAACTGTCCATTTTTAAACATCCAATCCTTTAATAATTCCAATACTTCAATTTTCCTTTACCTCTTAACGTGGATTTAGATCGCCATTTTCCCTTCTCTCGCTTAGTTAGTCTTTCCCTAGAAAACAATGAATTCATAGAGGTACCTTTACCACCGCTCCACTATCGCAACTATTTCTACTGAAGGGCTACAATAATAGTCTTCATGTCCAAAGTATCCTTACTATAGAAAATAATATCAACCAAATACTTCAACGACTTGGAGAGATATGTCAACAAAATTAGAGTTTTTTCCTTCCTCTTCGATCTTCACTTCAACACTCGTCAACTTGCAAACCAGTTTGTTGAACTTGTTAATGTGTTCAGATAAATCCGACCTTTTTACTATTTTTAGAGTATAAAACCACATACCAAGAAATAAATGATTGGTGAGAGATTGTCATGTAAATATTATTCAACTTCACCCATAAAATTACATGAGTCGTCTCATCTATGACATTGTAATGGACTTCATTGGGCAAGCATAATTGAATTGTCTTAATTGTCATTTGATCAAGTTCATCACAATCTTCTTTCTTCATAGATTTTGGATGATGCGTTTTCCCAATAAGTGGATACTACAACCCTTGTTGAATTAGGAGGGCTTTCACATTCAATCTCCATAGTTCAAAATTATTTTTATCCATGAATTTTTCTATCTTTAAATTCACATTCGATGCTCTTGACATCATATCTCAAATCCAAACTAACAAACCAACCTCATTCTGATACCACTTGTTGGAGATTTGGCCTTGTGGAAGCACCTTAATTTGGATTGAAACGAACAAAAGAAAATAAAAATCTAGGCAAACACACTAAGAACACCCGATTTTTACCTGGAAAACCACGACACAAAGCGACGACCAATTTACTATTTAGAGAAGATTATATGGATGAAGAGAACTTACATCTAAAACCTTAGCTCTCTCTTAGAGGCTTTGAAAAAACACTACGAAAATAACCAAAAATCGTAACTCTCTCTTCAAAGGTCCACTAACACATGCCTTATTAGCACGTAAAACATTAGTCATATATGAGCTTTAAAAAGTAAATAGACCCAATAATAATTTTGGTGTCACTATTTTATCCACACCATCCATCCATTTTACCAGCTCTCTCAAGCCATGAGCCCAAAATTGAAGCATATCCAAAGTTCAAGTGGACCACACCACAAGTAACATGGTGGGGATAATGACATCCACTGTTGAGCCACAATGATGTTTATTTTGTCATCCAACCTGCTCACATGGTCACGCATACATGAATGAAAGGAAAACACAAATATTAGCTTGATCCAAAATTTTGATAACCTAAAAACGTTTTCAAACAATAGGCATTCAATTTCCGATTCTACCGTTTCAGTGGCGTGGT